>NC_052626.1:26498699-32088699 GCF_016161935.1 Mauremys reevesii
TTGCCTCCACTTCAGCCTCAGATACACTGAATTAAAAGTAATCCAGTTTTGAGATGGCAAATAGAAAGATTTCTGTGGCTAGATTCTCATCCAAGAGGAAGGGATGAAGCCTGGCAAGCTGAGAATGGAAGAAGACATTTCTCACCACTGTTGCTAGCTAAGCATTCATGATTAAGGCTACATTTTAGTCACGGGTATTTTTAGTAAAAGTCATGGACAGGTAATGGGCCATGGGCCAGGACTTTTACTAAAAATACCCGCCCTGACTAAAAATTTGGCAGAGGCACTGCAGGTGCTCTTGGGGGAGCAGTGTGGGGGCACCGCGGGTGCTGGGGTGGAGAGGGCCAGGCCACTGCACGCGGTCCAGCACCCCTGCTGGTGCTAGGGGATGGGGTTGGCGGGGCTGGCAGGGGCTTCCTACCTGAGTCAGCGTCCCTGTAGCTCCTAGGTGGTGGAGGCAGGGGTCAGGGCAAGGGCTCCACTGCTCCCGCCACAAGCGCCAGCCTCCGCAGTTCCCATTGGCCTGGATCCGCAGCCTGTGGGCGCAGGCAGTGCGGAGCCACCCCACCAGCCCCTCTGCCATGTAGGAGCTGCAGGCCATGACAGTGGAAGCTGGGGAGCCCCCCACCCTAAGGTAAGTCCCCCCACACACACTCCCCAAGCCCCTGCCCCAGCCCTCTCCCACACACCCAAACTGCTGCTGCTGGCTCAGGGACTGCCTGGCTCGGGCAGCCCCTGAGCCAGCACCAGCCACTGCAGAAGTCACAGAGGTCACGGAAAGTCACGGTATCTGTGACCTCCATGACAGACTGACAGCCTATTTGTGATTAGTGATGAGTATGGACATGATTTTGTCCTGTAAAATTAGGCAAAATTCACAGAACACTCATGGTAAAAATGTATAAAATCAGGATATGGTCACGGCGAGGTTGAAGCCAAAGTTGGTGCCCCACTGCAGGGGCTGAAGCACAAGCCCCATCGCCTGAGGCTGAAGCCAAAACCCATACCCTGCCACGCACTGTAGCTGAAGAAGTCACGGACATCTATTAAAGTCACAGAATCCATGACCTGTCTGAGCAAATTGTATCCTTAGCAATGAGAGTTGGACCTCAAGGCTTCTTACTTTGACACATGGTGATGTCAGAGTCTGAACGGGCTCCTCAAAGCATTTTTCCCTTCCCATCAGCATCACTTTGACCTTGCTCCAGTTCAGTTTGAGTCAGCTGTTCTTCATCCTGGTGCTGATCTCTTGTCAACATTGTGACATCGTTGTGATGGGGCGAGCGTCTTAGTGAGATGATCGAGCTGGGTGTCTTCAGTGTATTTTTGGCAGTGGCGCCTATAACATTTCCCTGCCTCTCCAAGAGGTCTCCTAGAGACATGGAAGCAGCATGGGGACAGTACTCATCCCTGCAGGAATCCACATGCCCATACACAAGCCATCATATGGTTGCACCATCCACTACAACTAGGTCATGTAATCAGGTCAACAGCACATTGTGGTCGACTGTGCCAAAAGTTGCTGAGAGATTCAGTAATAAGAGCATTGTGGTTTTGCCTCTGAATCCTTGAGGAGAAGAACAGAAATGAAGATCAGAGACTCAGCAGCATGAAACAGGAGAGAAACAACTCAGTCAGGGCAGAACACAGAGGGAAAAGAGGTAGAAGAGGAAGGGATCAAGCAGCTGATGATTTCTATTACTATTTTATTTTTCTAGCATATTAATTAATTATTCATGAGGCCTGACATTTTAAAATTAGTTCCACATACTGTTAGTAATGATTGTCAGCACAGTCATCTGACAGTTTTTAACCTACCAGATCTCAGCAGTATCTGAATCAATTTTAAAAGGCTCATCTTGTGTATGTGCCACATACTATGTGGGGTATATGCATCATCCATTAAATAGTTGATCCAGTCTGAGGAGTTTCTCGGTAACAGTGTCCTGCACTGAGAATCACTGATCAGCTGATAAAAATGTCCCCTGATGAAATGTTGCTTACTCTAGCATATTCATGAAGGTGAATTTACCTCTTAATAAAAAACAGTTAGTTTTTTAAATTAATCTCCAGACTCATTAATAGCATTACCCCAACCTCAACAGTATCTAAGGAAATAAGCTTAATTCTCCTCCTGCTACGTTGAGCCCGAGAACTAAGGCAATAACAGCCCAAAACATTTTGTTTGGGTTGTAAACTGAGAAAACTTTTCCATGTGACTTATAGAAGCAGCACATGTTCTGGGCACCCAAAGTACCTCTTCTGCAGACGGAGTCTTTTCACTAAAATTAGACCTTAAAAAATATCTGAGATGTGAAAAGATTTCTGTGAGATTTTCATGAAGGATTTTTAGTACCCTCTGCTGTTATAACCAGAAGGTGTTTAATAAACATGATATGCAGCAGTTGCTAAGCAGAATCTGATTTATATACAGTAGCAGTAAGAAGCATCTACACATCAGGGTTGTACACTTTATTTGACTGTGAATTCTGATTTTCTTATGGAAGCAATTGTGCTGAACTTTATAATCAGCTTACAACAGGAGTAGCAGTATTGTAAGTGCTTCTCAAATTACATAGCAAATCTCGTTGTCTCCTTGGGCAAATAAGAAACCTACATCATGAGCTTTAATTGTAATACAGGTCACTGTCAAGGGTAAAAGACTTTCCAACCCCTTCTGATTAGTTGAATTGTATAGGACTTAAGGATGGGTGTTATATCCAGTGCACCTGAAGATACTGCTGCACCTACCTAATAAATAAATGTCAAAAGAAATTGGCATTGAAATACTGCTTTTATTAACAATTAAATACAATAAATGTTCGTGTGCCTGTGTGAGAGAGAGAGAGGCAGGAAGATGAGATTCTGATCTCAGTTTAAGCAGTGTAAATTGAGAGTAATTCCACTGAAGACAGTGTTAGTCCAGTGAAATTACTCCAGATCTCCACCTGTGTGCCTGGGATCAGAATCTGTCCCAAAGACAGAGAGAGCAAGAAAGAGGAAGGATGGTTTCATTTAGTGAGTAACATGATTCAGATATACAGCTTGCATAAATCCAGGAAAACAGAGACAATGATCATGTAAGCCTTCTCATATATTAATTAACCAGAGGACGAGATCCTGAGATGGGGAAAATCAGCATCGTTCCAACAACTTTGTTGATTTACAGCAACTGAGCATCTTGGCTATCATATATAGGACCTGACAATTTTAAAAAATCATTTTGCAGTGGGCCCTAGACTACCCTTCCTGATGGTAGAAGTTGAATAATGCCATCTAATGAAGTTTACCTGGCTTGTGTCAAAATAGGCAAAAGAACCCTCCTCTTGAACTGTTCCTAGGCATAGCAAAAACCAATTCTGGGTGTGCTATTGGTGTCAAACTGAAAATATTCCATTGACAAGACTCTGTCAAGTCTTGAAGGGACAGAGTTTAGGTTTCATCAAATCTAATATTGTTATAATAGTATTTTTAAACAGTCTGGCTATATAATCTTTCTTCCTAGGGGATCCTGAAGTGTCTTACCAATGATGGATCCAATCCTGAAAACCCTTTGGTATATTCCCTACTCCAGTGAATAGTCCCACTGATTACTCGTGGACGTAAAGGTTTTTAGGATTGGGCCCGCTATATGTACAGTACCACCTCTTGTAGTCATAGCAGTATGCTGCACAGATTTGCAAATCTAGGGAGCATTACAGTAAGTAGAACAAGGGTGGGTATAAAAGATATTTTATAGCCTAGAGTGAAGCTGGCTATTACTGGACTGGGCTAAGAATGCTGTTGTACCAGTACTATAAGCTGGTGGTGGTGTACCAGTACTATAAGCTCTTTTACTTTGGCATTGCTTTGTAGCGTTGAGAATCTGGGGCAATCCTATACAATTCAACAAGACATCTAAACATATCAAGTAGGCATGGGAAAACCTGAAAAGACCAGTTTAAATCTAGCCAGGCCAGTACTTGCAGAATGTAAAGGCAGAATAAAGACATTTTTGCCCTCTCGCTGCCTGGGCCATGCCTGTTGTTGCATGTCCCGTGAGGCACAGCAGAGAATCTGGCCCATGAGACTGTTCTTTTCTGAGACACAGGTAGCCAGATTCATCCCTGCAGTAACCCAGCTGCACTTGGGAGATGAATTTGGCTGAAGAACTCTTCTCCCTGAAGATTACATGCTTAAACATCCCTCTGCTTCTGCCCAAAGACAAGATACTCCTCCATGTTGGTGCTCCATTTCATAGGCACCTCCTGCAATACAGGACACAGCAGTCATGCATAATAACCTTCAAAGCTTACTTTGTTTACAGTGTTAATGTGCTGTGTCAAGCTAAGTTCTCACTCTTTTTCCTGCCGGCCTGGTCTATGAGGTTGGCGTTTCTCTCAGCCGATCAATAATGGCTTAAGTGGCAAATACAACTCCCATCCCCCAGTGCTAATAGACCTTCATGAAGGCAGAAAGGATCAGGATAAACCTCAGCTACCACTGTGCGCCCTGTTTAATGTATGCATTTTTATAGCCTTTGATGTATATGGTTCCATTACTGCCTATGAATACAGAGTGCTGTAGCTAGTTAATGTATTATTTATTTTATTACCCCCTTTGTATAGGCTGGTATTTGTAATTTGGAATTTTATATACTTTGGTTCCATAATGGTTTTATAATGTGTACACAGCTCAATAATTAAAAAAATATATCTTACCACTTCACCTCACAAATCGAGATTGTTTACACGGTTAAATGCATGCTTAGGTCAAGCACTCATCCCCAGTGATCTCCGTTCTTCTCCCTGTCCCCATCCTTTCTCCTGCCTGGGTCCTGCCACCTATTCTTGACCCCAGGGGGATAGTTCCACCACCCATTTGACCAATGTAGTGCAATTTTGTTCTTCTCCTATTGGCCCGGAGGGAGGAATTTGAATTTCTCTTTGTTTCCTTGTCATTCCTAGACCTTCAAGAAAATATGAAGGAACAAGAGCCTCAGTAGCCACCTACTCACCCATTCATACCGTCTCTGGAGCAGGTGGTCAGGGAGAGGTCAGGGAATAAATTGGATCCAACCTCTTCCACCACCCTCCTCACTGACCAGAGTAGCTGAATCTTAGTGGTGTGGAGGGGTAGTAATTTATTGTGGTATAGGCCAACAATAAATTACTACCCCTAGGAGCAAGCAGGAAGCAGAAGAGAGATTGTGACTCAGAGTGGCGTCTTTGAGTCACAAAGCCTCATGGGACTCATCCTGGAAGGTTTCAGCCTATGTTCCACCCCTTGATCAAGACTGCCTAAAGTCAGAATCCCATAGATTGGTTGTTTTTTGACATTGAAAATAGCTCTCTTTTCTGCAACACCAGGGTATCATTTTGGAAAACACTTAGTAAGACCAATTGGGTTTTCTCAGGGATAAGTATGTGGTAAGCATGAATGTCCCCTTGATTTCACAGGCCCCATGAACACGAGTAACATGTCAAAGAAAATGTATTTCATCTCAGACTTCCAGCCTGTCTGTTGTTTGTCATTGCACTCATGGTGGCTTCTGCTGAATGACAGACAGGAGGCACTGCCATGGGAAGTGCTGCCTCAGCACTGAAACAAAAGTCAGCAGTGAAAATAGTGGGCCTGCAAATCAGGAGCCTTCTCACATGTGGAAGGTTTGGTGGGAGATGCATTTGCCCCTCTGACCAATGCACATTGCCAGGAAGCAGCTCGCTTTGCAAACATCTTGATTGTTTCACTCTCCATTGCAAACCCAGGAGGTGCTCTGATAGTGGGCTTGCAAATCAATGATCAGAAGAGAATGACTTAACCTTGACCTGAGCTGCTACTGTCCGGAAAGGGGGGGCTTTCATTTTTCAATAGAGTGGATTGCAGATTATTGGGATAGAGAGGACTAAAGAAGTGGTTCTGTGGAATAGTGAAATACTTCTGACTGACTCCTGGACCTGAGTCAAGTGGAACTGTGTCTACACTGCAAAGCAATGGTGCTCAGGCCTGGGTCCTGGCTTAACCCGAGCTCAGACTCTCTAGCCCTGAAGGGTCCCTTGGTCTGAACCCTCGGTTAGCACAACTGCAGCGTAGCACAGACTGAAGTACAGGCTTATGCTGCAGTGTAGATTTACCCTCTGTGGCCAGAAAGGGAGAGGACAGGGTAAGAAGCAGCTGATAGTCGGGTCACTGAATTACATTAGTGGCAAAGGAGGCCCAGTCAGCAAAGGCTGACCATGAGGTGCCCTGTAGAACTGCCCCTGCCAGACAACCTGACCCAAACTGAAGGATGCTGAAAACACCAAACCCAACACCTAAGATACCAAAATATGAATCGTTTGGAAGATCAAAACAATAAATTAAATTGTTACAGAACCACACGACTGCAGACCACCTCACCCCAGTGACATGTGCAAAGCTAAGACAGACTCTGACCAAACACAGAATACCTGACCATAAATTAAAGGTGAGAACCATGACACACAAAGCACCATTCAAGCTAAGAACACAACTGCAAGCAGACAGTGTGATAGAGGAAAGATTGAAAGGAAGAAGCAGTTTCTACTCTAGGGTCCAAAACACAGGGGAGTGTGAGAAAGATATTTACACTAATTATCAGAAATAATGAAAGAATTTTCATCAAAAAGTGATAAGGGGAAAAAAACCTGAGCAGAACTTTGTAAGAAAGAAAAGACATGGCAAGGAAATCATCATGCTGTGTTGCAACCTGGCACCAAATCAGGAAAAGATAAATGGGCCCAGAGAATCAAACCTCAGACCCACTGAGCTGGACAGTTCATACTTTAGGACAGATCGCCTGGAGATCCATCCTTCTTTTATAGTCTGGCAATACTTGTGTAGCTTGTCATGTCAGTAGAGTATTACTGAACTGAAAAGAAGAAAGGCTGGTTTTGTTGTTAAGACGGACAGAAGATCTGGGTTCAATTCCTGATTCTCCTACAGATCCCCATGTAACCTCAAGCAAGTCGCTTCATCTCTCTGTACCCATCTCTCCCATCTGTAAAATGGGAATGATAATAATACAGCCTTTTTCCTACCCTTTGTCTGTCTTGCCTTAGATTGTGAGCTCTTCATGGCAGGGACTGTCTCTTACTTATGTGTGTTTATAGTATGCCTAGCACAATGTGGCCCTGATCTCAACTGAGGCCATAGATGCTACCATAAAGTTCTACTACTAATAAATTGTATAAACCATTCTTCATGACCTACAACTGACTCAGTGTAAGTGGCCAGTGTTAAAAGTGCTGAAAGCAAGCACCCCAGCCATTTCAAAGAGAGAAGAGCCTTCTCCGTTTAAATTAATCAAGTACATTTTGTTCACACACACTCATGCACACACACACACGACAGTTTTTCAAAAATAAGGATGCAGATGAGAGACTCAAGGACAGTTCTAACTTGCCCTCTGTCAATTTACAAGAGAATTTATTCCAGACTATTCATACATGAATATTTAGCATGGCAACAATTACATCCAATGACACCCATGAGATACATAGTACTGAAGACCCTCTCCAAGGAACATACACAATGCTTGATGTCAATTTTAACTGGCCTGACTGCTTGAAATGCAAGAATTAGCTTATTTCGTGAGATCTTTCAGTAATCCTTTTTTGAAATTGTTATGTTAGTTTAAGAGAGATTTCTGCCATGTTTGATACAAAAAAGAGGTGTTATCAATTCAGGGTAGCAGAAAGGAGTATGTGATAGAAAGTTAAGGGGGGCTATGGTGGTTGCTCAGGTACATTAAATTAGCCTGTGGTCAATCTCATTCTTAATGCAAAGTCCTTGGTTTTGTTAAAAAAGGGGGAGTTGTTAGGGATATAAGTTGGTGCTTAAATACCACAATCTTAAGAACACAAGAAACAGAGGGTATCTACAAGCCACCTAATAAGGTATAAAATAAAATATAGTTGCAAACATAAGCTCACTATATATGGGTCAGGAGAACAAATTTTCTGTCTGTGTGTTTTTTACTTTGCACATTTAAATACTCTCTTCCCATTCCTGGCCCTAGCTGCTGCTCAGCAGAGTGGTATCAATTAAAAAAAGAAGGGGGGGGAGGGAATGCTCATTTATGATAAATATTCCACTTGCAAATCCAACAACATGAGCATGATTTACCCCTTCCTTTCTCATGACAGTTTGTTGCTGGGCTTCTGGTCTCAGGTTTTGGTCATTAATGTTTTTGTTTGTTGTACAGAAACCAAGGGAAGGATACACTGTCTCCTTTGGTAGTTTAGAGGGGTGGTAAACTTCCAACACAGCCAGAGGAGAATCCCTCTGATGTAGGGACCGCATCCATGCACATCCATATGCTGGTCCTCCCACAAACCTAATGGGGGGATGCTGGGAGTAGGAAGGCACAGGGCCAAGGTTCATGCCACTACAGCTATTCTGACTTGCACAGCAAGCCATAGGCAGAACCAGGGGGCTGCTATGACTTAGAGCGGCACCAGGGCAGTTCTAAGTTACCCTGGGTGTCATGGCAGCTTGCACTGCAGCCCAGAATTGGGAGGGCATAGAGGTGACTTTTAGTCACCTTTGCCCATCCCCTGCTGCATTTGGGCTGCCCCACCTGGGAGGTGCAGCATGGAATCTGACCCCAGGTGTTTTTGAAGATGGGTGCTTAATACAAGATATTTAAATACATTAAGGGTGAGCTTGAGACTGAGCCTGGGCCTAGCTGGGTCACAGGGTATGGCAGGGGAGACCCTTGTGCTCTTCACTCTGTGGAGAGGCTGGGTACAATCCCAGGCCTTGCACTCACATGAATTATTGTGTTTGGCACCACCAATAGAATTCCCAAAATGATGTGAGAGTGGGGCAGGCTGAAGACAGGATCACAACCCTGCACCTTCCTCTCTAGCCACAGGAGCCGCCCCCTTGCAGGGGGAGTTCATGTTGTGCCATTCCAAAGGTGCAGCACTGGCTGTGCTCCCCCTGCACTCCTGAAGGCATTCTGCTTCTGTGGATCCTCTAGTTCTCCCGCTGCCAGGGCAGGGATAGTATGCTGGGGCTGCTATAAAGCAGAAATAATCTCCACAGCGCAGCTCCCCAACCTCAGGGGAGAATTCCCCATCCTATGCAGGCTAGGTGCTAAGTCCAAAGTCCCAGGATATGACCCTAAATGTGTGACATGCTTCACAAGTGTTCATGTGATCAACATACTTATCATATGTAAAACTTACAAAATACATGAGTAATGTATTGACAGTTGTGTTAAAGAGCCCGGTAAGTCTCACACACATTTATAGGTGTTTCCTTTAAAAAAGAACTATTCCTCTTACTCTGGGTCCTTGTGACAGGGTGTCATATAAAGTTCCCATCACTAGGAGCAAAGTAGATTTAGGGCAATTTCAGCCACACTGTGGAGTCTGATAGCAGACTAAAACAGATTCCTCAGCAAAACAGTCTTCTACTGGTGCATCTTACTTGGCTAAAATAACTTTTTAATACTCCATCATTTATTCTATGGAAAAGATAGACATCTCTGTATGATCACAATAAATTGTGTTAGGACAATTAAATGTAACAATACTTTCTTGTGAGGTTTTATAGCCTTCTGGAGATGTGTTCTTCTTGGTAATAGTAACATTAGAGGCTCTTTTACTCCATCCTGTAAAAGTCACCATAGAGCATATTCCCAATAAGTGGGAATCATTGTGTCATCCATAATTATTTTGCCAATGGGATACAATCTCTAACAGAAACTGATTTAGAGTCCAAACTACACCGGCCACTTGCATGGCTAGGTATTACATTATGAACCCAGCTATGATGAGGTAAGAATGAATATGTTGCACAATCTTACTCACTGATTTTAAAAAAAACCCACCTAAGATGACGCAGCAGCTCTGGGTAAACCAGAAAGCTTGTCTCCTTCACCAACAGAAGTTGGTCCAATAAAAGATATCACCTCAACATAAGAACAGCCATACTGGGTCAGATCAAAGGTCCATCTAGCCCAGTATCCTGTCTTCTGACAGTGGCCAATGCCAGGTGCCCCAGAGAGAACGAAGAGAACACGTAATCATCAAGTGATCTATTCCCAGTCGTCCATTCCCAGCTTCTAGCAAACAGAGTCTAGAGACACCATCCCTGCCCATCCTGGCTAATAGCCATTGATTGACCTATCTTCCATGAATTTATCTAGTTCTTTTTTGAACCTCATTCACCTTGTTTCTCTAATATTTAAAAATCACACATTTAAAAGTAAAATACAATTGGAAGTCCTCCTGTACTAATAGGATAAGAAGATAAGCTATTAAGGGATTAGATACTACTGAACAGAGTAATGCAACAAAGTCAAGAGATGAGACTAAGCCTTTTGGCCCATCACTGCTCCTTTAAAACAAAACCACAATAACAAGGCACCGAAAGAGCAGAGCTAGCAAAGAGGAGTTAATGCCATCTCTGTGAAATGATCCTAGTCCCTGATCATGATGGGGAAAAGTCAGATATTTTCCCACCTTACAAATGGATTCCAAATAAGACTGCTTGGTAGAAACTTTGTTCCTAACTTTTGTGCATGTGGTTTTAGTGCCTGTGAAAGATGCTAGTTTGACAGAGGCAAGGACTCGGTTTATCCACAGGAAACATGCAGCACCTGTAACAACAGAGCAGGCTTTCTTCTCATTGGGCCTAATTCAGAGTCCATTGAAATCAGTGAGACTCTTTTCGTTGATTTTAATAGGCTTAGAATCAGACCCATGTTACCCTGCCAACTTGCCTCAGCACTAGCCTCTAATAGTTTGAGGATCACTCCAGTCTTACTTTGCACTGAGAGGTGCTTGGGTCTTTGGCTGAGACTGCAAACAAAGACACCAGTTCTGCTGGTGGTTTTTGTAATGTGGGCATTTGTCCAGAAGAATGTTGACTGAGACCACAAATCCAAAGCACATAGGCCACCAGACAGATATTAGTGACTTTCTGTCACTATATGGGTCCAGTCTGGATCCGAACTGCTAATCCTGAGATGCCATATCCCACCTCTTGAGCCGTCCAGTCCTCAAACAACCTATTTTATATTTCTGTCCTGCATTCAAAATCACCCTGTTGTTCCATTTGCAGACTGCGTCAGTGTTACATTTGGGCAAATACTGCTACCCTTTTCCTCCACATACAGATGTACACGCTGTCCTTATTCTTTGGTCCCTGACCACTAATCTGTTCTCTTTTCATACTCCGTCCTCTGAGATTCCTTTTATTTAGGTAATGCTAACTGGAGTTCAGGATTGACTTTCCCTGCCAGAGTATTCATTGGATCTGTTAGACACGGGTACTACAAGTACTGAACGAGTCTTATATAGTAAACATGAAGGAAATCTGTGCTGCAGGACATAGTAATTGGCCAGCGTAACCCAAAAATCCATAGAGAACCTCAGCTGTTTGCCTTTGAGTGTGTTGCAAAGTGCACATTAAATGCTATTTGGCAAATTGATGCCTAATCTGTAAGTGAAACAGACCTTGGCTACTTCGTGCCACTTTGCTTCCTACAATCAACCTACAAGTTTCAAACCAATTTGAATAGTTGCTGCTTGGAAAAAAATGTCACTTTCACTTTAGAGACTGGCCCAAACCAAATCCCTGGATCTGAATTCCCCGAATCTTTGGGGAAGTTTATTACTATTTATGATTGATATAGTGCAACAGCATGCTGGGCTTTTTAAAGACACGTGCAGAGACTTGGGATTCCAAACTTAACAGCGGGTCCCTTATCTCTATAATGGGCCAATGCAAAATCTCAGTTAACACAATAATGAGATTAGTATAAATATACAGAGACACACATAGAGTGACTTTGGGAAAATTCATACCAGAATGGGAACATTGCAGCTCAGGCTAATCTTTATTTCAGTTCCAATTTAGGTATTTAATTGTACTTATTCACACGTATAAAAGTATTGATCCAAAACAAGCAAAAAAGTAACATGCACATGCTTCAAATTAACTGAGATGTGTAGTTTTTCTCTTTTGAGTGTGAATCCTCTCAGATGAGGCCACATTACAACTAGCAGTTTTAATACAATGGTGGTATGATTCGAGTACCTGAGGTTGTGCATTGTAGTTGGTTATATGCTGGAAGTGCAGAAGATCTTGTTATTGATGGAAGGCATTGAGGGTATAATGGTAGGGTGATGCTGGGGTGTTAAGGCACATACATGAGAGTTGCCTTAACTGGTGATTTCTTTGGTATTTTGTCACTGTATTGGTGGGATTTGCACTTGAGCAGCCTTAATTCTAAGTAAACAAGGATTTGAGTTTGGGACTTGTTACCATTCTGGAAATTTTAAAAGTGTTTGAATATTTTTTTACTGCTATTACTTTATACTGGAGCTTTTTGATTCTGTTCCAGCACCCGGACTGGTGACACTATTTTCAGTTTTTATCTTTCTCTTTTGGTCTTCCTCCACTTCTTCTGGAGTGCTATCGCTCCTCATTCACTGTACTCAGTGACAGCTCACTCTGCTCCTGGGTTCATCACAAGTCCTTGCCCTGGGCTTTTGCTTTTCCTCTCTCCTCAAAAATTCTCTATCTAGCTCTGACCCTGAAAACATTTGAAATATCTTGGGCTGTTCTGAATAAGTAAGTAATGAAGTATATACTGCCTTGAAGACTAGCCAGCGTTCTTACTTTCTTTTCATATGACCACTGGAAAAGTGAGACATTGGACTTTAATTGTTAGAGCTGAAGTTTAATGATAAAATGGGTGACATTGATCCTTCTTTGCCATGCTTAAAGAACAGACTCCCCTCACTATAGTCTGCAAATCATGGGTTTAAATCTCATGACTTCCAGGGGATTACAGGACAGTTACTATGGGTACAATTTGGTCCAGTATATTTACATAAAATTCAGCCCAATGTCTCTGCATGTTTTGCCATCCATCACAGGTCATCCTCAGCTCACTTTATGGCCCGGATCCCCAACAATCAATGCCGCTCAGGCAGACTACTGCATCTACAGAGAGCTTTACTGGAGTCTATAATGAGACTTCCCTTGAGTGCAGGGATATGCCCATGCAAAGATCATTGCTAGACGGGGGCCATAGTGAACCCCCAGTAGCTTCCTTTCATTCAATCCATGAACTCATAGATTCCAATGCCAGAAAGGACTCATTGTGATCATCTAGTCTGACCTCTTGTATAGCATAGGTCATAGAACTTCCCTCAAAAAATTCCTGCAGCAGGCCTTTTAGAAAAATATTTAATCTCGATTTAAAAACTTTCAGAGATGAAGAATCCACCACGACCCTTGGAAATTGTTCCAATGGTTAATTTATCCTTACTGTCAAACATTTACACCTTATTTCTAGTATGATTTTGTCTAGCTTCAACTTCCAGCCACTGGATTGTGTTATGCCTCTCTCTGCTAGATTGAAGAACTCATTATTCAATATTTGTTTCCTATATAGGTACTTATAGACTGTAATCAGTCACTGCATAATTTTTCTTTGTTAAGCTAAAAAGATTGAGTTCTTTGAGTCTGTCACTATAAAGCTAGTTTATTAATCCTTTAATCGTTCCCATGGCTCTTCTCTGAACCCTCTCCAATTTATTAGCCTCCTTCTTGAATTGTGGGCACCAGAATTGGACACAGTATTCCCGCAACAATCACACCAGTGCCAAATATAAAGGTAAAATAACTTCTTTACTCCTACACAGATCCCTCTGGTTATGCATCCCAGGATCACATTAGCTCTTTTGGCCACAGCATCACATGGGGAACTAATGTTCAACTGATTATCCACCATGACCTCCAAATCTTTGTCAGAGTCACTGCTCCCCAGGATAGAGTCCCCCATCCTATACGTATGGCCTACAGTCTTCGTTCCTAGATGTATGCATTTACATATACGCTTCAAATGTTCGTGGTTTTGGTCTGATCGTTTCTACACTCATTTTTCTCCAGTGAGGCTAGCAGGCGTTCAAGAGCAGCAAGGTTCCCATAAGTTCTTATGATGAGTCTTCCCTTCACCCAGGAAGCACTGTGGCCCCATTCTTTAGTGGCTATTGATTATTGTTTCCAATTAATTCTGTTTTAAAGAGCTGGGGAATTGTTGGGGTCCAGTCCCAGAATCAGGCATATCACGGTTACTAAATTCAATGTCTGGTTGGGAATCCCAGTGTGCACAACAGAGACACTCATACTGAGGGTAACACAAAGCTTTAACCACTTCTATTAGCACAATTAGTAAAGACAGAAAAGTTCCAAACCACATAGAAAGATAGCAAAAATACAGATTTGAGGTGATATCTTGCATCGTTCCTCATACATATGCTTACACCCTTCCTTGGGGATCTGGTGGTAAGGGACAAAGATACAGCCCTGCCCCATGCATGCCAAACAAGAGTGATGATCCAGATCCACCCACCCACGCACAAACACCCCTACCTTACATGGTGGTCTGGCCTATTACAGGACATAGGGCCTGTCATGAATTCATTCGAATGCCCAGTCTCGCTTGTCCATATCTAACTTCCTTACCCTAATAATGTTGGGGTGCCTTTTATCCTATAGGTTAGTATAGATAGTATGATTTTAGCTTATTACCATATACATCGACTCGTTGCCAAGGCAAGGTCATGGTTAAGCATCTGCCAGTCCATCCTAAAATATCCAAGCATAGTACCAGTTCAATATTCCTGAGGTTACCTAGTATTATGTATAAATGCCCCCCTACCGCCCCCCAAACATGCTATTTCCAATTCCGCAAAACTCAGGGTAACTTTTGGGCCATTTATCTATGCTATAAGTGATAGTATAAAAGCTTTATGCTAACTTACTTATGCCATATGTTGACTGCTTAAGCTAATGTCTTACAGAATACAGGCCTGTAGGTTCCTTGAGTTACTGCTAAGTAAAAATAAAATGCTAACACTAGCTCTATGGGCTACAGCATGCTCACAAAAGTCTTGTTGCCCATGCTTATTTTAACATTAAATCCACTTTACAACCCTCTAAAATATTTTGAAACCCTATAAGTTAAATAAAAAGCTCATTAAGAGAAGCAATGAGCAAAGGAAACAACTCAAGAAGCACTATCTGTATCCAGTTAAATTCAGTCGTTCACAGAGGTCCCCATGAAAGCACCCATTTACATCCAGACTCTGGTTTCTCAAAAACCCAACATATTTTGGCAAAGCAGAATATTTTAACCATTTTGTTAAAGAGAACTTTCAATTTTATACACCAGGAGCCCAGTTTTCTACACCATTTAAAGCTCCTTTTCAGTCTGTGAAAATAACCCAGTCAAACTCAAATAGTTGAAAGGTACAATGGTTTTAAAGAGAGAATTAAAAAGAAGGCGCATTCTCCTTTGGAACTTGCCTCCCACTGAAGTTTCTTTTAGTCCCTTCAGATAATCACAACAGGTCTTTTCCCCCAGTGTCAGTTCACAGCAAATGAGCATCCCCACAGTCAGTGAGTTCCAGCAGTGTACTGACTTCTTCCTCAGCGGGACATTCCCACACAGCCAGGGTAACTGACCTACAATCTCCCTCAGCTTGGTACCTTTGAAAATCTCTTTCTGTAAGTCAGGTGGACATTTGGAGATTTGCTGATGAATTTTCCCACATTTTATGCCGTGAAACTGCAAAGGCAAATGAGCCAGAGGCATCAACTAACTCATATTAAAATGGTGAATAATACATATAATGTCCTTCCGCAAGTCAGTGGGCTCCA
This sequence comes from Mauremys reevesii, assembly GCF_016161935.1. Classification (NCBI taxonomy): domain Eukaryota; kingdom Metazoa; phylum Chordata; order Testudines; family Geoemydidae; genus Mauremys; species Mauremys reevesii. The sequence goes on from NC_052626.1 coordinate 26,514,387, forward strand.
AAAGCACGCATGCAATGATTAAAGAGAGTATTGTGAATGGCATGCATCGGAAGGAGATGCAATATTACTCTGTCCAAAGGAGCTATTGTCTTCCTAGCCTCCATTAGGATAGTCAACAACGTTCGCTTGATCTTTAGTTATGTGTTTTACTCTGGAACCCCCTCAGTAACCAAAGATTGAGAGGAATTATAAAACAGGTCACTCAAATTACCAAATTACACTAAGCCACTGCACCAAAAGCCCACATCTACTCAGACTGGGACGGGGGAATGTGAAGGGGTAGTGCAGAAGGAAGGGTGAGGGAGAGTCAGTTGTGTTTGGAGAGGATAGTTTGGTAAAAGGGGGTCTTGAAAGGTTGGCATCACTAGAGCACACAGTTAAAGTTGTGGTGCATGGCCCCGTGGTGTACAGTAGGTCTGGTAGTGGCAAGGGGTGTGCCTGTGGGTAGAAGAATAGAGGACATGTATTCCGCAGCTTAACTTTTCCTTTCTTTGCTTTTGTGGGTTTGTGTCAGGTGTGTGGCAGCCTTAACTGTTAGAACACAGTGAAATATGTTTGTGTATTAATTTGATGTTGAGTCTGCTCATTCATGTGGTCTGTAAACCTGAGGGTCATAGCAAATAGGAAGCCCTCTAGGTACTAAGAGGCAGCATATTGTCTGATGTCAGGGAATGGTCCTTTGAAATGAACTACTGGCAAAGATGGCAAGTGCAGTCCAGACTCCTGACTGGCGTAGAAAGGGCATAGGGATGCTAGTTGGCTTCAGATGTGAGCCTGCATCACTACTGACCTGTGCCTCAGTGGGGCTGAAGAATTCTTCCTGAGTTCATAGGAGGATAAGGACACCTGCTCCTCTGAGCCTCTAACTCCCTTGCCTGCCATTTTCTTTTGCTCAGTTGCTCAGTTGTCTCATTACATACAGCCAAACAACGATCAGGCATTGCATTGCACCCTTTCCTCAGTGTTACCCTCTTCCCTCCCCCAACATCCCCAGTAGCCTTCTTCCCCAAACTATGGTATGTGTCCCCCAATTCTTTCTCTCCTTGTTTCTCCTTGCCCCTTCCCTAAATACTGACTCTCCTCCACCTTCCCTATACCAGTCCTGTCAGACCTCAGTAAATCCATCTCTCTTTCTTCATGGCTGACTCTCCCTCCCCCCCGCTGTCTTGTGGGTGTGCAGGGGGGGTCCTTACCCTATGCGCTGTCTGTTTTCAGACTACGCAGGCTGCAAAAGACCCAGTATGAGGGTGTACTGGGGCTAATGCTTGAGCACATCCTGGTTGGGGAGAGCTTCTGACACAACTGCCTCATTGTCCTCCTTCAGATCCTTCTTTAAAACTCTCCTCTGCCATGATGCCTACAGAACTTAACAATGGCCAGGCCACTGGTGTGCTGAGATCACTGCCTATTGTGCTGACGGATATTGTCTCCTAGTTTTCTTGTACTCCCCCATCTATCTGTATCCACCTGTTGTCTCTTGTCATATAGTTAGCTGTAAGCTCTCTGAGGCAGGGACTGTCTTTTTGTCCTGTGTTTGTACAGCACCTAGCACGATGAGGTCCTGGTCCATGATTAGGGCTCCTAGGTGCTATAATATTAATTATTACTTATTTCTATTATTGTAGCACCTCAGAGCCCTAGTCATGGCTCAGGACCCTGCTAGGAGTTGTACAAACACAGAGCAAAAAGACAGTCCCTGCCCCAAAGAGCTCATAATCTATAAATAAGAAAAAATATAATAAAATAATAAATAATAAACAATAATAATAATTAATAATAAAAACACAACAACTAACTTTTGAGAGTTCAGAGAAGTCCTTGAGCATGCCAGGGCCTCTGAAAATATCGTTCCAGCATCTAGCTTCCAAATCATATCCCTGTAATGCTCCCTTGGAGCACTTGACAGGTTGGATGTGATCAAACACATGCACTGGGAACATGACAAGTGCTCAGCTCCCACTAGAGCCCCTAACTGGTGCCCAAACACCTTATTGTGCCCACTCAGATTTGCAAATGTTGGCCCCAATCATTCCGTGTTTCAGCTCTCCACCTGTAAAACAGAAATACTTCCCTACCTTGCAGGGTGTTGTGTGTGTGATGCTTTTGAGGTGCTTGGCCACCATGGCTAGCGCTGACTGGAGGATGATCATTCCATTGACCAGCAACTTCCTGGGTTTCAAAATTCGATTTTGTTCCACATTGCAATGAAGACAAAAACCTTTCACAAAAATTGAGTTAGGTTGTGCACGTGTGTCCAGCCAAGGGGGTAGGACTCTGGCCTGGAATGTGGGAGCCCAGATTCAAGACCCTGCTCAGCTTGATTCAGAGTGAAAAAGGGACTTGAACCTGCAGCTTTTACATCCCAACCCATGCCCTACCCACCAAGCTGTAGAGAGCCATTTTTGTATGCATACAAAAACTTTGTTGAAATCCATACATCTCAGTGAAACATTTCAGCTTCAGTAAAACAGCATATTTCACCGAAAAGAAATTTCAGTGGAAATATTCCAAGCACCTCTTACCATGGTGATGAATGCTATGGAAAAGCCTATAAATAAAAATTCTTGAAATATCTATTTTAAACAATCCACATTTTCCCCAGTTTCAACATACATTTCTCCTAGTAAACATATTCGGCTGGATTTTGATTTCTTCAATAGAGATGCACTGATTTACACCAGCTGAGGATCTGGTCCATTATGTCGGACTTCTCATATTTTCAGAGTAGCTGAGAAGGTTTTGTGATTCTAAAGCAACATAGAGGTTTTATTAGTTTCCTGGAAGTTTCAGCAGTGTTCTCTCTCTCTCTCTCTCTCTCTCAAGAACAATCAGAATGATGGAAAATATACAATGTAGCTATGACTACATCCTGTTTATCCATTGGTCTAATTTTTCTTACGCTTTTGTTTATAGCTTTCTGGAAGTAGGAATTCTTCTTTGAACTAGAATCCTTAAAACAGAAATTATAGTCATCTCTCACCTAATGCATCACAGAAGAAGAAAGGGGATTTATTATCCCTTAAGTATTTTTTCACAAAGAATTATCCCAGCAGGTGGACTCAGGGTATGTCTACACTACCCACCCGATCAGCGGGCAGCGATCGATCCAGCGGGGGTCGATTTATCACGTCTAGTCTAGACATGATAAATTGATCCCCGAGTGCTCTCCCATCGACTCCTGTACTCCACCGCCGCAAGATGCACAAGCGGAGTCGACGGGGGAGTGGCAGCAGTTGACTCACCGACGTAAAGACACAACGGTAAGTTGATCTAAGTACGTCAACTTCAGCTATGTTATTCACATAGCTGAAGTTGCGTAACTTAGATCGATTCCTCCCTCCCCCCAGTGTAGACCAGACCTTAGTCTATGTGGGGTAGGTAAGAGTAAAATCTGACCCACAGATTTTTGAGCTACTCTAAAATAGGCATTTATGTTGGTACCTTTACTAATAAGTGATTGGATTTATATTGAAAGGGATTAAATTTAAGTTCCTCTACTTCTTGATGAAGTAGACTTGGATAAGTGAGGGTTAAAACTATTTTGTGACTGAAAAGAAGGTTTATTTCCTTAGACAAAACTACATGTATATTACACATTAAGAAACGTTATCCTCTTTCTGATTTTGTATCCTCTATCTGTATATTAGCTGCTAATTTTTGAATTTATCAGTTAGTGAGCGGAAATGGTTTTAGTCTTTGCAGAACTGGTCAAGGATAATAATACCCAGCCTCTTGACAAAAGAATCTCTCAGCTCTTAATCTTCTAATTCAGTTCTAATTATTGAATCATTACAACGAGAGACTTTATTTTGCTTAGTCGATACTTTCATAGCAGTTGGATTACCGAAATTGTCAGTGGGGTTGTTATGGGTTCTACACTGGCACTGTCCTAGGCTTATAATAGAATTTTCTAAAGTAATAGCCTTTTCGTTTCATTCTGGAAGCAATCTACACATCAGCTGTTTTAAGAAGAACACTCAAAGCTGGCATTAGCATTTTTGGGTGGGCCTGGGAAACTTCCCAAGTGTAACTGTCTGCCATGCACCGTGTTCACAATTTCAGCACATCATCTCTTTGCAAAACACCCACAGAATAATGAGATGTCCAAGAGAACTATTCAGACAGAGAAAAATCTATTAAAGAAAGCTTAAATACCTATCAGCCTACATTTGTAAGTGGCCTCCACATTATCAGAGCACCTGAAAATAAAGATCTTTATCTAGTTTTGCTGAAACTTAGAAATACGTGACAGAAGGATTAGCTTTTCCAGCACAAATGCTAATAGGCAGATGAACAGGGACTTCACTTCTAATAAGACTTGACTTACACAAACCCAAGGAAATATTAGACTTACAGATGCTATTGGAGAAAAAGCCAAAGAAATGCACAATATTATTGTTTGTTTGTTTAGCGATAGCATCTAGAGGCACTAATCAGGGATCAGGGCACCATTACACAGACATATATAACAAATTAAGTCCCTATGCCAGAGAGTTCACAGTCCGTATTAGAGACAGACAAAGCAGGTGAGGTATCTTTTATTGGACCAACTTCTCTTGGTGAAAGAGGCAAGCTTTCCAGCTTACACAGAGCTCTTCTTCAGGTCCATATGACAGATATACTAATCCACTGGTCAAAGTGACAGTTAAGCAACCAGTCCATCTGAGAACAGACATTCACAGCTGGAAGCTAACAAAAGTTGTTACTCCCACAGCACAGTTGTGTTCCTATATTGTGGAAGCAGTCAGCGGTAGTACAGAAATCAATGAGATTTACTGGAAATGCCTGGGATGTCCCAGACACCTGTTGACATAGGATTAAAAGGTGGAAACTTGATTCCTCAAAGAACGATCATGGAATGAGGTCATTTATACCAATGCCTGCAGAATTATCAGAGGTATCATGTTAGCACCACAAAAGTCACCACATGCATGATCATTATGGATACATTCATTGCCAAAGTTGCTAAATTCAAGTAGCACCTGGATGAAGCTAGAACATCATCATCCTGGAGTGAGTCAGGCTGAAATAAGCAACAATTGACTAATCAGATGACTTTGGAAAGTCATTTCAGGATTTGTTGACCAGATGTGAGTTATGTTATTTCAAAATTAAGAGTGTTCTCTTCCTCATAGAGAAGAATTAAATGGGCAGAGCCTTTCTGCTCTCTTTGTACCACTCTGGAGCAGAATCTGGTCTTATGTTCCCACCTGGTGATTCCTCCTGACATGAGGGAGACTTCAGAGAGCACAGAACCAGCTTAGCCAACTCCAATGCCATTCTTATGCACGCAGCTACAGCATAGGCATCTGGAGAGGGAATGAATGGCTTGGGATGAGATTTATAATTGGAGATATAGCCAATCTCCTAGAACTGGAAGGGACCTTGAAAGGTCATTGAGTCCAGCCCCCTGCCTTCACTAGCAGGACCAAGTACTGATTTTTGCCCCAGATCCCTAAGTGGCCCCCTCAAGGATTGAACTCACAACCCTGGGCTTAGCAGGCCAGTGCTCAAACCACTGAGCAATCCCCCAGATGTGCCCAGAGTGTCCCCAGCTGGTGACCATTACCAGCTGGAAGAGTTTAGAGCTCCACCAGCACCTGTAACTGGCATAAAACAGTCAAAGAGTCAAGGAACTGTAACAATTTCTCAGACACCTGTGGCAGAGGGCTGAGAGCCAGAAACTGACCCAGCACTCTGGTCACTGTAAGACCAGCTAAGTTTTCCTGGCAAAAGGCCTGATTGAGGGATGCTGGGGCTAATTACTAGATCAGTCTGAACTGGACAGAGCTAAGGAGCTCATTAATTCTTTAACTGGAAGAGTAGAAAGGCCCACCAGAAAAAAGTGCAAGGGGGGGATGAAAGGGAGATAGAGAAAGGGTAGCAGGCCCAGAGTAAAGGGAGATCTCAGCATGGAGAGAGCTCTTCCCTCTCTGCTCTCTGGCGAAAGGGGATGATATTTGTATGTCACTGTAAATAGAGTTCGGCATGGATAACACAACCAACTTACATGTTGGGGTTTACAAACCAGAGATGTGAAAGTCATTTGCACATGAATATGGGAGAAGATGTCACAATGCCCCAGCCTCAGTAGCTAAAAAGGGGCATGGAAAGAGATGTAACAAGTGAACAGTATGGGAGTGACTACCCAAATAAGATTGCGCCATGATATTGTGGGAATGACTATGCCAGTAGACCACTAACTAAATGCTTCCAGACATCTGACCAAAGCCAACATGTTGGTTGCAAATTCTGCTTAAGGCTGTTTATTTTTGTATTTGTTTCCCTTTGAATTTAGAAAACAAAAAATCACAAACACATTCATGTTGGCCTTAGCCTCAGTAAAAGCTTATTTTTACAATTTGAGTCTAATTTGCCCTGACAGAGTCAACTGACCATGCAACTACTTGGCACCTGCTGAATGCTTCCCCATTAAGCAAAATTTATGCTAATGAGCAGCGGTCACTACCACTTGCTATCATTCGATTAAATCAGTTACCTGAAACACCTTCCGATAAAGCATAAATCCTGATACCGCAAGTGCCAGGCAAGAGCTAAATTCTAAAATCTTTCTCGGTCTCATTGATGAGCTAGATTGTACTTTCCAGGACGTCCTTCAGCCAATGGTGTGCGCAAGTTGCACCATCCCAGGAAGCTCTGTAGCTGCAGAGCTGGATCAAAAACATTTGTATCAAAGAGGGGAGCGAGACGTCACTTTGACTTGAGGAAAAACAAATAAAACATAAGCTAGGTATATTGACTTGGACCAAGAGGCTTTACCTGAGGATGAGCAGTAGCACCCTCTAAGAAGATACCACGGCAGGTGAATAATGAATCAAAAAAGAAGTAAATTTTTAAGGTGCAGGCCTGTATGCTAAAGATGCACGTGCACTTATCTATCCACATTTGTGTAGGCAAGTACCACAATTTCAACAACTAATCAAGTATTTCCATAAGGAAATGAGGAGCTAGGCATCTGCACATCAACCAAGTTAGCACACAGAATAGCAATCATACACACTAAAACAGGTACACATTTGCATGCGTATGTTTTGTGCCATTTAAAAACTACAACCCTTAAATTTCCCTGCATTTGCTAAAATAAACCTGATGACCTCATTGTATTATAGCAATACTTTTAAGAGTCATGATAATGAAAATCTGTCACTTTCCATCTATGGTGGATCTATTTTAGGCTATCAGGAGCTGTCCATTAAAAGTGTCCTTTCCTCTGACAGGTTGTGTACCTAGTGTTAAATTCTTTGTACATAGATGTTTATTTTTAGAGATTGTCTATACTGTTTGTTATTGAATGCCTAACTTTCACTGAGGATCAGAAAAGTCCTTCACTAAAGAAACTCCATATACATTAACAACTCTGCCATGATCTCGTATTTAAAAGAAAAAAATACATCTAATGAAAAAATAATTCTGAAAGAAAACAGATAAATCTATTTCTATTTAAGCCTCAACTATATTAAATAAAGTTTACTTTTCTGACTATTCTGAATGACATATGTAAAGAATAACACCAGAGAATGTTCATTGTCTAAAATGGTGATGATAATGATTTTACCCTCTGAGACAAAAAGCTTTGTGAGGTAGACTTAACGTTGTACATATATAGCAATTAAACTAAAATAACATGGTTATAAAATACATTTATTTAGTATCGAATTAGAATAAACAAAGGAAGGTCAAAAAGTTCATCCTTAAGGTTTCACAAGCATCCATAATCCTTACCCTGCATCCCTATACACCAGCTACTTAGCTTATAGCGTACTGAGGTCAGAGCTGGACTTTGCAAGTCTGTGGTGTATTCCAATCAATATAGCTTTTAGTGAGTGGATGAGGTTGACTGGGTTCTTTGACTCACAGCAGAATAGTGGTGTGGATCAGCTTTAACCTCAAGTCTGAGAAATCATCAAAGACTCCTCTTATGCAAAACAAAACAAAATAAAACCTTCTTGATCGAGGCCTTGATATTGGTGTTAAATATTAACAAAATACACACACACAGTCCAATTCTGAGTGATCAGAATTCTGTCTCAGAAGCCACCCTGCATTTCAGTGCCGGCTACTCAAATAATTCAAAGAGTAAACAAAAATAACCTACACTGTGCATAGACTTGATTTCCAGGGACTGCCCCCATCTCTCTCTAGGCACATATATCATGTACATCACCATGGAATCCAAACTAGTAGACTTCCTGAGCTCCTGAGGGAAATACAGAGCCATTCCCCTGGCATTTCCTTCCTCATAATGGCTGCCCTGTCTTTATGAGCACTGTCATTAGCAATGAAGTGCAGCTGTCATTTGTGGATCAAGCTCCAGCGGGACCCAACAGTCCTATGTTTACTCCCAGAAAGAGAAATTCCCCAGCATCCTAGCTTACCCTGAAGCTTTACCATCCCACTATTTACTACTACTTCCTTTTATTAGGGAACGCAGAGCAGGAATGGATTGTGATTATGAGGGCCCTTTTTAGAGTTCCAAAGGACCTCTACAAACCATCAGAGCTGAATATGGAAGGATAGAGATGAGATGTTGGTACTGATCAGTCAGTGGGGTAGTTGAAGTGGAAAAGGGTGTGAGTTCAGATCCAGAGTCTTTATGTGATGTGATGTGAGAGGAGAGGGAGACTTGATCGATCCCCTCCCAGTGTAGACCAGGCCTTTGTTTCTGCAGTCTGACTGATGTTATTTCCAGTAGGCATTGTAGTCAAAATCTCAGAACCCCACTATTGGGGCAATCCCAGTAGCTCAGATTCTTTGATACTTTGACAGGATACTTTAACGTTAAACGTTACGTTTTACTCCGTTAAAGCATTCTCAGATACTTTGACAGGATCTCAAAGTGCTTTGAAATATTAATAAATTAAGACTCACAACTTCCCTGTGTGATCAGTATTATTATTGTTCATTTTATAGGTGAAGAAATTAGGTACTAAGTAACCTGCCCAAGGTCATGTAAAAAGTCAGTGCCAGCGCTTGGAATAGAACCATGCTGCCCTGGCTCCCACTCCAGTGCTTTAATTACGATTCTATCAATACACTACTTGGCCCTGGTCCTGACATGTTTTAAGGAACCATAACATCCATTGAAGGCCACACCCCACTGTGGAGTTCTCCGGATGGTTGAGGCTCTGATGGTGGGATGCTGAACTGCATCTGTCCAAGTCTACTAAACTTTCATTTCCATGGAGGGATATCTGCAGTGCCATTAGATTTGGTGTGCAACTGGTTTTCCACCACCCTTCTGAAGAGCACAATTAGCTCTTTACATCCTAACAGCATTCAAGTATGTTTTCAAACATGGTGTTTAGCCAGTGGGGCTTGGGCATCCCGGTGTAAATGACATTTGGTCTGGTGAGTCATAAGAAGTGATTATATCTTAGAAAAGTTCCCACAGTTCATAGAAAGTATCAAGGTGGCCTCAGAAATAAAGAGGGATTTTTTTTCATTATCAGACTAAATAGGATATTTGGTGTGCTCATTTACATGTGATAGAATTGCTTGGGGAGCAACAACGTCTAGAGGCACATCTAATCCTTCTCCCAATAACACTGACTCGCCTCCCGCTCACAGCTATTTTGTAGCCCTGCAGTTGTGTGACATTTGAGAGCCAACTGAAAAATTTGGGCATGTTGATGGGTGGCCTGAATTCTTTTCTGCATTCTTTAAAAATAAAATAAAATAAAAATAAATAGATAAGCTTTTTTCAAGCTAAAATGCCTGAAATGACTTAAGAGAAAATGAATTGTTCGCAAGAATTCCTACTGAACGGGGGAGGGGGAATTGTCAGAGCTGTTTAAAAAAAATAAAAAGCTTTAATGGACAAAAAAGAAATCGGTTATTTTTAAATGTTGCCTTTTGTGCAGTTTCTGGTTTTCCCCTCAAGCTGTGTCAAGTGGCATAATAAAGTTGCTGCAGACAGGAGAGGTTGTAGTGCTTTCCCCCAGCTTTTCATCTCTTTTCTATAGCAGCCCCGCTGCTGCTGTTAGTAATGCTCGTTTTGTAGCAAAGCTTCTTTTGGTGGGAGGGGAGAGGGTGGGAGAGCTGTGTAGAAGGAGAAAATTAAAATAACAATTGAGTCGTGTTGTGAGGTTCAACCTTCTGACACTGACTCAGCAGGCCTGTGTATTTTTGTCATGGGGGCAATTGTCCAAGTGACACATGCAGACCTGGTTGACGCTGTTAAAGCATTTGAAATGAAAAGTTGCTACAGACTTAAAGCCCTGTGTGGGTCCTAAACTATGCAGTGTCTTCCTAAGGACTTGAGAAGAGCAAGAAATACATAAAGTGGGTGGGTGGATATAGGGAGAACTATAGAATGGGCAGTAATGTTGCAAATCATTTACAATTTAATATGTTCAGAGGTTAGACCAGGGGAGTAAAAAGTGAAAGCACCACACTTAAACCATACCCACAATCCAAGAGAGGATGGCTCAGAGCCGCCAATTCTAGCACAGCTCCATGTGTAAAATTTCCCAGCGATAAGGAAAAGTCCTTGATTCCCCCCTTAGGATTCCCGCCAAGCAGTGGCAGCAGGATGCAGACACCTATTCCTTACATACCTCAGCAACAAGGGGGATTGCAGAGGTGAGCCAGGAGTAGATGGGGGCATTGGGGAAGCCAGTAGGAACAAAGACATTAAAGTCAGGGGCTACCTAAAGAGGACACTGTATGAGACACAACCCCTGGGCAGCTTGGGAGGATGTTCCTGGGGGGCAGTGTGAAACTTAGGCCCCATGGGGCAGCCCCCTCCATCTGGCCCCTAATTTCCCTTCCCTCTATTCTGTCTACCACTTCCTCCCTTCATCCTCCATCAGGTCCCTACATGGATCTGTGGGCAGCAGGAGGAATAGAGATGACTCTGCCTTTCCTCAATCTTACTGCCTGAACCCAGGCATCATTACTGCCCCCAGAGTCCTAAAGGAGCCACTGCAGCTGACTCCTGTAATCTGTTTTGTTGCGGCTGGGATTTGGAAGGTATGAGGGGGCTGCCTGACATGACACTTGTTGGCAGCCTTGCTGGATATGTCAGCTAAAATGAGTGAGTTAACATTCTGTTGAGGTGAATGGGAGCAGTTCACAACTGCCAGAGCTATTTGGCCATATTTGGAGATGCTGTGTAAGAGGAGAGTGGAAGGGTTTTTCTACATGAACATTTAGTTGATAGCAAGATGGGATGTGAATCGACCCCATCCTTGCCTGCCAGGGACCAACTGTCCACATGAACCCTGCTGACATGCATTAACAGTTTGTTAGTGTGATTTGAGCTACTCCCCTTTGAAATGGGAATAGATCAAAGCACATTAACAAAACATTAATGAGTGTTTGCAGGCTCCGCACAGACAGTTAATCCATGGCCGGGAGTAGAGACACATCCCAGCTTTCTGCCAACTGAATGTTCATACAGACAAGCCCTAATTTACATGGGTAACATGGACATGTTGGAGGGAGTCTAGAGGGAATAATGTGAACATTTCACTAAATTTAATCTCCTTCTAGATTCACTTGGCCCTGGTCTACATAACCAATTTATGTCAGATTTAATTACGTCACTCGGGGTGTGGAAAATCCATGCCCCTGAGCGACGTAGTTATGTGGACCTCACTCCCAGCGTAGACAGCACTATGCCAGCATGAGGGCTTCTCCCATCGACATAGCTACCGCCTCTCGGGGAGATGGAGTTCCTACACCGACTGGATAAGCTCTCCCATAGGCATAGGTAGCATCTTCACTAAGTGCTACATGGTGCTTAATTTGTAATGAAAGAGATGCCGGGGCCTGAAGCAATTTTTTTACATTCTTAACTGACGCAGCAAACCCAGAGGTGCCAGGGCTATGAACTGCCACGGCTAGAGGTGCTGGGGCTCAGCCCTGGCACAAATTAAGCACCAGCTCTGCAGTGGTGCAGTTGTGCCGCTGCAGCACTGTAAGTGTAGACAAGACCTTGGACTTAGCTCTGAAGGTGGCCTTATTGGACATCTGTCCAAAAACATGGACAAGCAGAATTGTATTCATTCACATATGGAAGGTTTTCATAACAGCTAGTCCAGAACACCATCTGTTACCACTGGACTCACTGTTGATTTGGTTGAAGTAAGCTATTTGCTTGAATTAGAAACACTGATTTGCAGATTTCTCCACACTATTACCTGTTTTCTAAGGTTACATCATATACAGTAGCATGGGCTGATTTGGAATAGTCTCCTTGAAAAGAAAACATTTAATTATTGAAAAAGATCATTTGGAAGCAATGTTGTGTAACACACTGAGTAGAACTGAGCTAACCGTTCTGAGCGAATAACTTATTGATTAAACAGTCTTTTTTTTCTGTTTGGCAAATCCATCCAGGAACAGATCATTATTTCTACATACTAGTTATTGTTAAAATAGCATTTCCTTCAAATGTATTTCAGGCTTCGGTTTTCTTCACGGAGACCATTGCTCTGTGCGAGCATTTAATATTCATAATTCTAAATTTGGGCACCTCCATCTCAGCTATTGTTTCTGTCCCCAAATTGGATGATTGTCAATCTTAGGCTGACCCTGGGGATTTTAGAACATTTATAATCATGTCTTTTTTGCTTCCGCATAAGTGCTTTATATTCTTACTACATACATAAGCTGGAAATTTAAAAATAGTTGGGATCCTTCTAACAGTGCCTGGAGCCCCCACCCTTCCTCACTACTGCTCAACTCTTTTTTTAATGACAATTGGTTGGTTGCGAGACAGCTGCCATCTTAGCAGACACCTCAGGAATCAAACCAGGGGCCTACAGAGATAAAAGCATGATCTACTACAGCTCTCTGTCGGGAATAGTAACACACTCTCATCCTCTGTGGATCCAGCACAGAGCTGGCGGGGGGGAGATCTGTAACACCACCCTCACCAATGGGTTATGTTTTCTCTTCTCATACTCTCCCTGTCTCCTACCATCCTCACTCCTAAAAAAAGAGGATCTTTGCTTTGGTGTAAGCACTTGTGATATATTCTCATGAAAAACACATGTATACACATGTGATGCACATTTGCACAAATGTGAGCCTCTGCCCAAGCTCACCACTTCTGAAAGGTTGCCAACCCCTGGTATAGATCTATTGAAGTCAGCTGACAATCCGGTGCTGGCACTAGGCAGAGGGGGACAGAGGTATACAACATGTCTGAGCTGTGGTCCTGACTAGACTTGTTCTGTGAAACACCTCTTTAGTTTACTGTAGAACCACATTTTTTGTCTCAATTGAGCAGGACCTGGCACAACAAAAGTGAAATATTTCCCCTTCACTGCTGCTTAGGAACCGGATTCTACTCCCATTAAGGATAATGGCAAACCTCACATAAGCATCACTGATGTACAGTCAGGGCCTAGGTGTCTAGGGAAGAGAAGAATAGAGAAGGGATCTGCCCAAACATGCTCGACCGTGTCAAGTTAAGACCAGAATCTGAAAGCTGTGCCTTAGCCTATTTTTTAATAGGGTCTTTAAGAGACTGAGATATGGTAGAGTGACTGTGGAGAATCCAAAACTTTGACGTTCATATGGGATGGAACTCATCCCTGTACAGGGGACTAGCACAGGAACACTTAATTCTTCCAAATAGGGTCTAAGTGGGATATAAGTGCTGCATAGGATTTCTGCTGGCCCTCTGCACTGGGGTGAATCTCACCCTATATATCCATCCATGCCCACATCTATGGCATACCAACTTGAAAAGCTCCATGTCTTATTTGTCTTTTTTTTTAAATCTCAAAGTGTGAAATTTACCTAACACTGTCTGACCCTTTGTGCCAGAAGGATGAGGCGTGACCTCTCAATGCTGGACGGTTCGCCCACAGATAACGTGTACACTGTTTTGCCCAGGGCCATGTTTTTCCCTCATCTGAAAAACTCTCTCTTTCTCTATTTTCTGTAATTATACAGTTCTTTTGAAGCCTTCTGCAGTAGTGCACATTTTCTCAGAGTAAACACTCAGTGCAAGTCAGGTACAGAGGTGTATGTTTCTCTGAAGCTGCCCACTTCAGTTTTCTCTTTATCAAATAAATTAAAGGCACTTCATCTATACTTATAAGTACATCATTACTTCTGAGTGCTATATCATTATTATCAAAGTGTTCTTACACCATCACAGAAAGACCTTGACATGCTGTAAATAACTTTGCCTCTTGCTTTGATACTACACAGACTCCTGAAATTGTGTTTATTGTCTGCAGGCATTATGGATGCCTAATGTGAAAGAGCTGGAGAGCACACACTCAAAATGAATGGATATATATTCTATTTCTATTCATAACCGTTCTCTCCCTCAGATAGGGCTTGATATATCTTCTCGAGCTTTGAGGCTGAAAAGGGAAAATAAACTAGACTGATTATTTCTTTGAGAAGTTTATCTCCCCTCCCCCACCTCGCCTCAATAAATGGAGGGGAGGAAAAGGATTGTGGGAATAGTGATGGCTGAACCTCAAAAGCTTCAGAGGTTCAGTCTGAAAGTTTATTCATAAACTTACCCTGACCCTCTTTGATTTGTGAATCTTATGTGAAAGCCTCTATCATGAGATTTCAAGTACTTGCTACCCCAAGTTGGCCTGGACCTACCAGACACAGTCACAGTTGTTTAGTACTTCAGTGTCCAGTCCTAGACAAAACCAAGACGTTCAGAGGTCTGGAAAGGAAATATATGAGAGCCAATTAATGGATCAAGCCCTAGATACACTGAAGACAAAATTTTGAGCTATGAACCACTATAATAGTTAGACTCCTCTGCGACCACAAAGCCAAGGATGAAGCATGTGGCAGCAGGGGACAAAGCAGTCTCAGTCAAGGGGATTGGCTATGGAACCAGCTTCCAGAGGAGCACAGGAGAATCCAGAGTCTGACCATATTTTGGAAACACTCTAAAACCTTCCACATTGAAAAGGCCTTTTCACCATAAGAACGACACAAACATTGACACCCTCTCAAAAAACCCCAGTGTGATGAGTTATTACTAACCCCACACTGGAGAGCAAGGGATTAAGGAATAGCTCTGGACCCAGCCACCTCTGAAAAGTCCACACAAGCTGGAGGCAGGGCTTTAAAAAAGGGGAGCGGAGCAGTTCAGAGATGGGCAGTGGAAGGGAGCAGAGGGCTGCTCTGAGTGGAAAGTGCTGCCTAGGAACTCATTGCCTAAGAACTGACCACACAGACCTGTGCAAACCAAGTGACTGAGTGTGCAGGTCAGAGACTTGATTGGAGCAATTTACTCTGGGAAGCTAAAGGGGACTGGAATAGGAAGTGTTCGGGGAGGCAGCAGCTTAGCACCCCAAGGTATCAGGCGGAGCCGTCCACCATCGAGCCCTGGACCAGTGCCCGGTGGAGAGGGCAGTCCCGGGCTCCCCTACCCACTCTGAAAAGATACTGCAACACCTGGAGTCTTCACCTAGGTGAGAGATGGGCTGAAAAAGGCCTTGACTGGTCAAGGGCTCAGCCCCCAATAAAACCTCTGCACTAAAGGGGGGGAATAGAAACCCTTGGGGCGGAGGCACTGAAGGACCAGACTGTGCTTTTCAATGGAGAGGTGCCCTGCCAAACCTCTGCCTAACCATTAGGCATCACTCTTGGTGATTGTGCACCTTAATCTATACCCAGCCAACCCAAAACAAAAGTAAATTAATAAAATCTAAATACAAACAAAAACCTTCCCCTAAGCAGAGTTTTTACCCTGAAAAGGGAGACGGGCCAGACTCCATGAAATCCACTAGGGACTTTGCTATTGCTCTCAATTTTATATGCAGGCGCTCAGATGACAGCTGGTAGGACATAGATTAGACAAATAGATCAAACATTTTAGAGCAGTAAAGAAATCCTAAACACATAGGGAGGTCAAGTGTACAGTGAACCGTAAATCCTTACCCAGACTTTCCAGAATAGGCAACAAATAAGAAATGGCAGAAATATTTTCCGGCACTACTAGTGAAACAACTCGTATGTGGAATGTCAGACAAAGTCCTCGCACCTATTTTTTCCACTAAACTCTCTCATTCAGTTCTAAATCTTGCTCCCAGTAAAGGCTAATTGCCTCCAACAGACTATACCAGCCTGAGATCTCATAGCATCATCATATAAACCAATGGTTGACAAAGGATCGAAGGCAGCAAGGACATTAGAGTTCAGAGAAATGTCATAAAGCCACCAGTACTCCCACAGCAAAGCACCCTGGTGGCTATATAGCCAGTGAAGATGGAGAGATAGGACATTTAAATAATTGTTATTCAGGTTACTAAGGAATGTCATTCTGCTCAATAGATCTGTTCTACAGGTACATTTAAAAGCACAGTTTTACTGACTAAAATAAGTTTTTGTCTCCTTTTCATTCCTGTTAAGACAGAAGGGCCAATACAGCCTTGGAAGAGTCAGCTGGATTCTAGTCTGCTTTAATTTACTAAATATTGATTGCAGAACCTTTATTGTTGGTGAGATATAAGCCAGAAAGAACTCAGCTTAGAAAAAACCCTGTTTTTATTACTCTTTTACTTATTGTCTCTCAGTGATTCCATCTCAAGTCTGCCCAACAGGGGCTTGAACCTACACTAAGTGAAGACAATGGCAAAGCTCCCGTTGACTTTAATGGTATGTCTACACTTACAGAGTTTTTGTGCTGTCAGTGAAAGAAAAGCGCTGGTTTGTGTACTTACTTCCACAGGCATCAGGTAGTGTTTACATTTGCAGCACTTCCATCGCCGATGAGAGCAGCGTACCGAGGGCAGCTATCCCACAGTGCAGCTCTCTCCATTTTGATTATAGGTCTTGTGGAAAGGGGGGGAGTGCAAGGCATTCTGGGTCCCCGCTCAGTGACCTGTGATTCACTGCTTCATGTCCCAGCAGCCCCATTACTTCCTTGTTTCTTTCGTGGCATTTTTTAAACACCCCTTGCTATCTGGCTGCTTTCCCCGCCACATCTACAAGGAGGAATGGATCCTGCACTGCTGTCCACTGCTCTGATAGCTGTCACTTGCATATCACGCGTGGCGGTGCAGCTGTTCTTTAACTTGCAAAGAGAACTGCAGTCAGAGAAGCCTGATGAGTTGCCTGAAATGGAAAGCAGTAACGTTCGATTGCTTTTGGCATTAACTGAGGAGCTGAGCACTGTGGAACGGCATTTTGGGGCTAAGGAAACTAGCTCAGAGTGGTGGGATCGTATCATTATGCATGTCTGGGATGAAGACCAGTGGCTTCAAGACTTTCGGATACAGAAAGCCACCTTCATGGAACTGTGTGCTGAGCTTTCCCCAGACCTGCGTTGCAAGAACACCAGACTGAGAGCTGCACTCACTGTAGAGAAGCGTGTGGCAATCACGTTGTGGAAGCTGGCGACTCCAGATAGCTACCGGTCGGTTGCAAACCAGTTTGGAGTGGGGAGATCGACCGTTGGTGCCGTGGTAACTCAAATGTGCAAGACCGTGACTCTTGGTAATGTGCATGACATTTTGGATAGCTTTGTGGAAATGGGCTTCCCTAACTGTGGTGGGGCGATAGATGGAATGCACATCCATCAGCAGATGTTGCCCCAGCCTACCTTGGCATCGAGTACATAAATTGTAAGAAGTACTTCTCCATGCTTTTGCAGGCACTAGTGGATCACCGTGGGCATTTCACTGATATCAATGCTGGATGGTCCAGAAAGATGCATGATGTACGTATCTTTAGAAACACTGGCCTGTATAGAAAACCGCAAGCGAGGACTTTCTTTCCAGACCAGCGGATCACTGTTGGGGAAGTGGAAATGTCCATTGTGATCCTAGGAAACCCAGCTTAGCCATTAATGCCATGGCTCATGAAGCCATACACTGGAAACCTAGATGTCAGTAAGGAACATTTCAACAACAGGCTGGGCAGGTGCAGAATGGCTGTCGAATGTACATTTGGCCATTTGAAAGCATGCTGGAGATGTTTGTACAGTAGACTGGAAATGAGTGAGGAAAATATTCCCCTGGTTATTGCGGTGTGCTGTTCGTTACATAACATTTGTGAGGGGAAGGGCGAATGGTTTACTCATATGTGGAACGTGGAGGCCGAACACCTGGCTGCTGAGTTTCTGCAGCCAGATACCAAGGCTATAAGAGGGGCGCAACATGGGGAAGTTAGGTTCTGGGATGCCTTGAGGGGAAAGTTTGAAAATGAAAATCATTAAACTTTGCTGCTGTGCTTGGGAAAGGAAGTGTTAACAGCATGTGCTGTGCTACAGGGCAGTTCTGTATGTAATTTCAGTGAAGATGAAGTGCTAGTTGACTTGTAGCTGTGATGACGTGTACAGAAATGTGAACACACAAATAAAGCTTGCTTCTTTTTGAAAAAAATTGTGCTTTTATTTAAAAAAAAGAGAAAATACCACATTCACATCCTCAATGATGGTGGTGAACAGAGTGGGGGACCAGTACACCTCACAGTTGTGTAGAACTCCAGCTGTCATTTGACAAGCTGTCTGTGGATTGTGGGGGAATGGAAAAAATTTGCAGTGAGCCTATAAGAATGTGCAGTGGGAGTTTGGGGAGTGCATGGGAAATAATTCTGCACTTGCTGCAATGGGGGGGCGGGCAGGAATCAGGTCACTCTGCAGTGTAATGAGAGAATGCAACAGATCTGTCTGACCCTCCAAAACCTTGATTAGCCTCTCCGTGGCTTCGCTATGGAACGTATTATTCTCTTTTCGGTCTCTGTTCTCTCCCTTTTTCCACTTTGACATGGTTTCTTTCCATTTATTTTTATCATGTATCTCCGCTTGCGAGTGCAGAATCACGAAACATGTCTGCTTTAGTGCTGCTTTCTAATGCGTCGCAGACGCTCTGCTACAGTGGGGGGGTGGGTCTTCCAGAGTCATTTCTAGGGAGACAAAAGCAGCACATTACTGTGATACAGACATACAGGAATCACTGTGTACGTTGCAATACACCACCGGTAAGAAATCACTGTCTTAGTGACAAAAGTCAAGCACCCATGGTGCACAAGAACCCAGCAATGGTGAGGGAATGCCTAGTTCTAGGGTTTATTGCATACACCCATTCTGAAAAGGGCAAGCCTGAAGGGAGGACACCCAGCACACAAACACAGCCGCCTTAGTACTCTTCTGTGCCCTCCACATGCATTATCAAAGCAAAGCAACTTACCAGAGCTCTGCTCTCCTGCCTCTGCCTCAGCAGACAGTGGCCGCTCACACTGGCTAGACACCTCCAGAGTGGAGAAGGGGTCCTGAGTGCACACAGCAACCGGCTCCACAGCTTCCTCAGCCTCCTTCTCTTCATCTATGACCTCCTCCTCCTCCTCCTCCTCCTGGCTAAGGCCACTTTCCACTGTCTCCGGACAAGCAGACGTATCCACTGGGCTCTTTGCAATG
This sequence comes from Mauremys reevesii, assembly GCF_016161935.1. NCBI lineage: Eukaryota > Metazoa > Chordata > Testudines > Geoemydidae > Mauremys > Mauremys reevesii. Next base: position 26,533,762 of record NC_052626.1, read on the forward strand.
GAGGGGGGGTAAACACTTAGGATTGCATCCAACTCCCTGTAAAAACGGCAGCTTTGGGGCGCAGGACCAGACTGAGGGTTTGCCTCCCTCACCTTGTGGTATGTGTTCCTCAGCTCCTTCACCTTCGCTCTGCACTGCAGGGTGTCCCCGTTATGCCCCTTCTCCTGCAAGCTGTGTGCAATCTGCTCATGGGTACTGAAATTCCTATGGCTGGAACGCGGCTGGAGCTGCACAGCCTCCTCTCCCCAAACATTGATCTAGTCCAGTGGCTCGGCATTGCTCCAATCGGGGGATCGTTTGCTTGTGGAGCAGCCATGGCCACCTAGCCAGATGAGCACTTGCAACAGGAAAGGGAATTTCAAACTTCCCAGAGCTTTAGAGGGTGAGGGGCGGACATCCGTTTACCTGGCGTCAGAGCAGCAGAGGGGCTGGCCAGAGTGGTCACCTAGGAACTGTGGGTTAACCTCCAGAGGCTAAAAGCTGTTTACACATGAAGAACGTGTCTTCACTTACACAGCACCACAAAAGGATCAGCGGTAAGAGCTGTACGCCTCTCCTGGAGGTGGTTTTCTGTTTGCGGTGAAACTTCCGAGTTTCATTGCAAAAAGTCATTGAGCAGTGTAGATGTTCCCATGGTTTTTGTGCAAAAAAGGGACTTTTTGCGCTTTAAATAGAAAGTGCAGATGTGCCCTAATGCTGCTGGTTTAAGTAAAAAGATACCTAATTCTATCCAAATCTAGTCAGATTTTAATACTGTGCCTACGACCGTGGTCTCTAAGCACCCTGCTAACTGAGCTAAGGCAAGTTACGGAGCCCAGCCAAAAGCACTGACTTACAACCAGCACAGCAAAATGCACAACTGAGTCTACTGGAAATTTTGCCTGGGTAAAATCTGAGTAAGGATATCAGAATCTGGCAGCACTTCTAACCACTAATGTCAATCCCTAAGAACTGATTAGAAATGGACATTTTTAAACAGTAAATGAAATTTAGCTGCATTACACACAATTGGCAGCTCTGGCTACATCAGATTATGTATCAGAGGGGTAGCCATGTTAGTCTGTATCCACAAAAACAACAAGGAGTCCGGTGGCACCTTAAAGACTAATAGATTTATTTGGGTCTAAGCTTTCATGGGTAAAAAGCTTATGCCCAAATAAATCTGTTAGTCTTTAAGGTGCCACTGGACTCCTTGTTGTTATCAGACTATGTAGAAAGCTTCACATTGGTCAATGATAAATCAATGACTTCTTGTTTTAGTTGTTTTATTTTTCAGGGAAGAGACGTGTTATTCTCTACCCTGCTGAAGAAAAAGCCCCCAACATACCAGTAGATTGTAATAATGTCCTAATGTAATGCCTGGTAGGTTTCCTCATTGGGTAGAATAAGACACAGTGGAAGGCCTAGTTCAGTCTAAAAGAAAAAGAAAATTATTCAAAATTCAATGGCACTACTCATCATATGATCACTGCCACCTAAGCAATTAAATTAGTTACCGTGGTAACCACAGGTTGCATCATTAAGAATTTTTAAAATGTTGACAGTTGGGAGGCAGAGCTTGAAACACTAGGAGAAGAGCAGGAGAGAGGAAGGCTTGAGAGAGGTATCGGAAGGAATCAAAGGGTTGAGTGCTTTCTGTAATGCAAGAGATTGGATAAGGAAACAATGTGGGGAATGGGAGGCATAGATATATTAAGTGCCTTTTCTGTTTTCTCTCCTAGAATCATCGAAGCAGAGGGGAGAGGGAGGGGAACCTATTTCCCTCCATATTTCTCCTTTGAATCTCTTCCCAATTTGACAGAGAGACGGACAGAAGGGAAAGAAAGAAAGAAAGAAAGAAAGAAAGAAAGAAAGAAAGAAAGAAAGAAAGAAAGAAACCAGTTAACTGCCAAGGTTGATTGCTAATAATCTCATTCTGCATTGTGCTCATGAGCCTAGTGAGAAATGTACACAGCTAGCCAAAAAACAAATTTCACCTCCATGAAAATTTTTGAATCTTTGGAAAAATGTTCATCCCAAATCAGGATGAAAAGTCGGAGACTTTAAATTTTACACAGAACTGAAATCCTGCAATATTTTAATTTGGAAACACTAAAACATTCCCATTGCTGGAACTGTTTAGCATTTCTAAAATAAAATGTTTTCTGGGATCAGCAGTTCTCCTGTCCCAGAGCCAAGGAGTCTGGAAAGTGGGGATCTACCACAATCCACCCAACAGGCTGCCAAGGAGTGGGGGAGCCAGAGCCAGGAACAATTTTCTGATGGGAAATATTTTCCATGGACAATTTCAATTTTGTGCAAAGTGATTTTTCCATTAGAAGATTCCTCTGATGGAAAATTCCCAAGCTGCTCTAGAAATGTAAAATGAAAACTTTAGGGCCAGGACTTGCACACACTCCCTCCTCCCACACCTGATTTTTCTTTTAATTTTTTCTTTGTTATATATGAAAACAGATACAAAAGTTTGGTTTGTAGAAAACATTAGATTTGAGTGTGTTGTTGTTCTCAGTAAGACATGGAGAGCTTGTATTTAATCAATTATTTTGCAGCATAGAACACAGTAAGCTGAGCAGCTGATCTCTTAGTGGCAGTCTGCAGTTGTTCACTGATCTGTCCCTACACCATCCTAGATGCCGCATGATCTTTGGTCTCTGAATCCATACCCCACTTCCTTACTCAGTGACAGATGTTCCACACATTGATATACAACAAGTATATTTATAAGCACATGGCCAGATCCTGAGCTGATGTAAATTAGCATAGCTCCACTGATGCTAATTGAACTGTACCTGTTTACACCATATGATAATCTGTCTCACTCTTTATTGATTTGAAGAAATTTAGTTTCAAAATCTGTATCGAAATATTACATTCCTCCAGACAATCAAACCTTTCTTTGCCTTCATTTTCTTTTCCTAACTCTTATTTCTCCATTATCTCCTTCGAATCTTTATAGAACCAATTTTCCAATGTTGAAACAGTTTCTTTAGTGAATTTCTAGGGGCATTGCCATAGTCAGCAGAGGAAACAATTCTGGCAAACCTCTCTACATTTTTAACATCCAAAAGGCTCTTCCTTGGTTCTGGGAGCTTTTCAATGCTCTAAATTGCTCTGAGGAAAGGTCAGGATCCTTTCATGTGTTTGCAGGTCCCTGTCAAGTACTGAGTTGTTATAACTTCCACAGCACATATGGGTTGCCTTGGTGGGAAACGATGACTGTGAGTGCTAAGGCGATGATCCCATGACTATTGTTTATTGCATCCTTATACTTTCTCTCTCTTCTGTTTCCCCATTTAGCAACTAAACTGAACAAATAATCGGGATAGTGACACAGCCTTGGGTCTGGTTTCTATCTGACTTAAGAAGGGGCGAGCTGGCTTTTTAGCCCAGAAATGAGTGGATTTCCTCTAGCCACAAAGACATTTTTCTTTCATTTCCCTACTTCTTCCTCCTACCTTCCCTGGTGGACTCATGCTGGCAGCAGCTGAATGAAGACAGCCAGTGAGAGTTGGAAGACAGGCTTGTGTTGCAGTTTTCAGTCCCACACACCATTCAGTCCCTTCTGGCTTTTGCCTCACACAACCTTGAAGTTGTTTCTAACAGATTGGCTTTGGAAGTGAAAGTTGGAAGTTGGAGTGTTTATCTAGGCAATTTAATAGCAACATCTCAGGAAACGTCCAAAAGGAAGCCAAACACTGCAGGAAGGTTTTGTGTTATTAGTTCCCTGGTTTTTACAGGCAACAAATACATTTACATTTGAATGCTGTAAACAGACATGAAGTAACATTCAGATCCGAACAGAAGTGAGTGTGTCCCATGACCCTTTGGGGAACAGAATCTCTCACTGAGAGTCACTGCCCTGTCCTTTATGCCAGTCCTGCATTGTCACTAAGTTTCTTCCTATCGACTGACTTCCAAAGCAGCCAGCTTTACAGTGTTTCAGTGAATCACATCCACTCACCCACCTCCTTGCAGAAATCTCTATTTGACATATGTAAGGGATATTTTTAAAACAACACTCACAATTTGAAAATCTTGGAATCCACAACTAGCAGGACTCTGAAAAAAATTCTAGCAGTCAATGTGCATTGATAAAGTCTCATTTCCAGAGCCTCCTCAGACACTCAGTGACATCTTTTAATTAGAGAATGTAATGTGTCTAGTGGTTAGAACAGGTGACTGGGACACAGGACTTCTCTGTTCTCAACTCTGTGAGGAAACACCATCCAGTAGTTACAGTCAGGACTCCTGGGTTCTATTCCCAGAGCCACAATTCACTGGCTGTGTGCTTGGGAAAGCCTCTTCATTTCTCTGGGCCAGCTGAGAGCAAGTTCTTGCAAGAATTTTGAAACAGTGCTGAACATGCTTTGGTCTTGGTTGTGCTTGCAGTCTAACCATGTTCAGCAACCATTGCTGACACCTGTTGTTAGAAATGAATATTTTCCCTAGCGTAAACCAAGTTAATACGTTCATATTCCAAGCGTTTAAGGTGCAAATTTTACCTTCCTATGAGTTTGTCTGGCCAATCCGTTATCTTGGTATCAAGTAGCCCACTACGCCTGGCCCTGCAGGTTCATAAGTATCACTCTAAAACTTTAGGAATATAAAATATGAATTTCCATCCAGCATCTATCACTAATTTAGGATACAGGACTTAAACAATCATATTAGCAAAAAGCCTGGCTGCCGTGAAACTATTAATGGAGATGAACTTTAAAAAATATGTTATGAGTAGGTATGCTCATTTTGCTATGGAATAATCAATAGTTGCACCTATATGTTAAATTAATTAGCATACCTATGAAATGCAACTGTGCCATTAGGACAAGAATAAGTACTGGATGCATATTTTCAAATTAAGAATAAGCAATATGTCAGGAATATATTAAACTGAAACATTATCTATTTCTGTGCAAGGGTGGCTAGTTTGTTTTTTAATACATTAATTTGTCTCACAGATATATGTATTAACATGCCTCCTAAATAATACAAGAAGAGATCTTTCCTGACCAGGGTTAATGCCTGAAGTGGGTGTGGTTGTAAATCAATTGTAAATAACACACACAAAAATTAGGAATTTCATGCTAGCTGTACCAAATAAATGTGCATTACCGTTGTGATAATAACGAAATACTACTTCATTGGCACAAGTATGTGAACTCACTCTAATGTTTGAAGATTTACATGAAATTGTTCAGATTAAAAACTAATGAATAAATCAATCTAGTCCTTAAACAAACTACTTTCCTCTTAATGCTGTTAGAGGCATTTTAGTTTACAATGGATGTGTAATTTACAGAGTCAGGTAGATGTATTTCCCATCAAAAGCTGCCTCACAAATCTACTAGGACGTTCAAACTTTTTTTGCCATAGGAAAGATTCCATGGGAATAAGAGCTTCTTCCAAAATCATTTCCCCATTTTTGCTCTTTTCTAATATTTCCCAAGTTCCTTTCAACAGCTGATCTCAGATTTCAGTGATGATGAGCAATGATCAGATTCAACTACTCAGCTGATGCCTGTTTGACCCTTCTGAGGAGCCAATCCTGCAAGATGCCCTGACTCATCTCAGCAGAAATTGAAGCACTTTGCAGCATTAGAGGTTAGAGCTTAATTTTGGGCCCTGTCCTGCAAGATACCGAGGGGTCCATGATGACTTCACTTTGAGTTAAAAGGGCTCAACACCTCCCAGGAGGTGCTCAGCATCTTGCAGGGGCCAGCCCTTTTTCAGGAAGCACTGTAGTATCTAAAGGGACAACCAACTGGAATTTTGTTGATTTCACTCTAAACATTTTCTTCTTTGTTACATAAAAAACACAGAGAAATTAAAGAAAAACATAAATACTGTTTCTGGAAGGTTGCAATATAATACTTCTCTGTATCTTACAATTCAGATCAGTAAACATAAGAACCCAGAAACACACAGAGAAAAGAACAGGCTGCTCCATAAGGCAGCAAGGCACAACTCACCTCACCTTGTTTTAAACTGGCTCTTTCCAGGCTGATGGATTGTTCACATGGTTTGCTTCAGAGCCCCCTAGCCTGCAAGGAGGACCACGGAACTCCCCCCCCCCCACCCCCGGCCCTTCCCCTGCACCACACACACACACCCCACCCTCTTAAAGTAACAACTTGCAGTTCCAGCAGAATCCTCAATTCACCACATTTTTCTCTTATTTTGAGATTGCTGGCCAACTTGATCCACAGACCAAGATCATATTACACATCTACCCACATCTGAATGACACCACTTACATCACAATTGGTGGAGAAATGGATATTTCTATAGGGTTGGGACATCATAATGTCCATGAATATTCCAAAATATTGAAACAAATTGATTTGGCTTCTTTTTAAATTTGACTTTACCAAATAAAATTTTCCTCCCTGTGTCTTGCCTCTTGGGACAAGCAGTATCTGAAGCTCTATGATCTCTTCTATTCTGGCTGCCATACTTGGCCTAACTTTTTATCAGAGCCTGTCCTCTCATCACTCTTAATTGGTTAAGTCCCCTCTGGAGCTGTCCACCAATTGTCAAACACGACAGCTGTTGATAAGGATGGCAATACAGCTCCCAGAAGGGGAGGCGAGTTTAAAGAGTGGCTTGCATCTAAGGCCTTGTCTACACTACAAAATTAAGTCGATGTCAGTTAGGTCAATGTACAGCCACCACAGTAATTATCACCGTTTTTCATGTCCACACTACCCTCCTTCTGCTAGTGGAATGCCTCCTCCTCACCAGGAGCGCTTGCACCAACTTAAGTGGGGCAGTGTGGGGGGCTGACAGTCCGAGCTGTCAGCTGGGGCTGACAGGTGGAAGCCCGCCACCCTGAGGCTGACAGCTGGACCCCACTCTGCTAGGGGCAGTGGGGGGGACTCCAGCTGTAAGCCCCATGCAGGGATGACAGGTATAACTAGTGTTCTGCCTCTCGCGGAGGTGGAGTTATTAGGTTGATGTAGTGGGTGACTAGATCAGTGGGAGCAACATTGTAGCATAGACGCTTACGGAGTTAGGTCGACGTTAGCTACCTTATGTCGACCTAACTCTGTAGTGTAGACCAGGCCTAGCTCTTAGCACAGTTCCTGCTGCTTATGGACCATAAAGCTTCTGGTTGAAGTCTCAGCTGTGATATTTTGAAGGACATTTACACAGCAATTCCAGACACCAGGTGGGTGGCTCTGTTAATTGCTTTGTGTCAGGACACCAAAGTCCCAATACAGCAAAGCACCTAAGCATGTGCTTAATCTTAAGCATGCTCAATGAAGTCTACTTACAAGTCTAGACCCATTTAAATCAGTTGGTCTACTCACATGCTTAAAGTTAAGCACATTCTTGAAGTGCTCTCCTGGCTCATGGCCCAGTTACCAGATACAACATATATAGTCAGTCCTCAATCTGCAGCTTGCCATTGCCTGAGGGCAATGGTTTAGCACTCTGCCCAAGGACCAGCAGAAGAGTGTCGTGAATGGAGACTAGATGCTCCTTGAATGATTTGAATGATTCTGCTAAAGACTAGGCTAGACCTTGCATCTCCTGGACCATCTTATCCTACCCCAGCCAGGACACTTGAACCCAGCTCTACCTCATGGAGACTGTTCGGCGCTTTTTTTTTTAAATCTGTTAATAAAAGTGCTTTCCTAGAGTGCAAAAAGTACAAGGCAACAGGACATAATAACATGTATTAGCAGTCTCTGATATTAATAGCACAGATTGTCACATGATATGACAGTGATTAAAGTGGGCATGGATGGAGGTCTCCCTTTCTTCTAGGACGCACTGTTCCCCCATGCAAACAGAAAATAAACATAGCCCTTCCAGAGCATAAATGCCAATAACTGTGAAATTTTGATTAAATAATAGATATGTGTTCAGAAGCACTTCTTTATAGTATGTGATTAAGAAAGATAACTAGACATCCTTACAGCTATAATGATAATAATTACCACAACACATAAAGTGTAGAATATGACACTGGAAAGGCCATTATTAACCTTTCCCAGGGTTATTTTTTGGTGTGTTTTTGACACTATGGACAGCAGTGTTCAGAGAACTAAATAAAACTCTAGCCATGGCAATTCTTTCCAGCCGCCTCTCTAATATGTTAAAGAGGAGGGAGGGAAGAGTGAAATATCTTTTATTCAAAACAGATGTTTGTTTAATATCAAACATCTGGGCAGTTTTACAAAAATTATTGTGTTAAGATTTCTGCAACTATTGGTAATTCAAAAAACTGACAAAAGGCTTCCCTGTTTACATTTTAGCTATAAATAATAGCGCTGTGCCTCAGACCCAGGGCCCTTTTATTCCTAGCAAACAAGTTTTATGTCGGTAAAGCACCATACCGCATTGTTCAGCATATCACATACATTATCAGGTAATGCTAATCTGCAAATTTCACATTATGACACCAATTCACTTTTGCAGCTCCAGTGGTGATCAAATCATGAGCTATTGATTAAAGTTCTACTTTGGTTCTTACCGGTATTGCTATATATGGTTGGGCCCTGGAGAAAGGTTGGATTTAATGGCATCTTATACCATCAGGTTTTTTAGCATCAGAAACAAGGATCTGCAAGACATTCTGAGAGTCTAACTGAGACCCGAAAGCAAAAAAGAACACATGGCCATAAAATGAATAGGCTGACCTGACACTGGTATGAATTGCTCCAAAATTTCCAAGGTTGAAAAAGTGAGAGCCATTTACAGAGCTTTTGTAATCCACCTGTAGGAAAAAGCTAGCCTCTGTAAATCAATCGAGGTTTGGGAGCTCACCACAAATGATTAAACAGCCTTCCATGTGTTCAGCTCCACTTTTCATATGATAAAAAAAGGCCCTATTAGTCAGAGTCTTCGCATCTGCAAAAATCATTTTGCATGAAGGCAAGAAGATGCCATTACTTTAAATTATGGCATTGGTGTGTGATAGATAGAGTGTGGGAAAACCATAAATCCTGAGTCAGTCTGTTCTGTAGTGTCCTGTAAATAACATCAGAGAACCAATAATCCGAGTGGCACAGGATAGTACTTTGAAACGGCTCTAATTAAGTCAGATCGAACCAAACCCAACTAAGCCAAGGTTTCTTCAACAATTTATTATTGAAAATACAATTAGCTGGTGGCATTCAGAGGAGCTTTGTGAAATCAAAGGCTGCACTGTAACGTAAAGTAAGTTTCTAAGTCACCAACTCATTAATAGCAGAGAAGGGTTGCATGGCTGAAAGGCACTGAGTCAGATTTAAAAATATGGAACCATGGGTGTCATTTTTGGATCAAAATACAAATAATAAAATAAAATAATAATAATAATAATAATAGAACCATAGGACTGGAAGGGACCTTGAGTGTCTGTACACTGCCTTTTCCCCCTATTCTTAGCTTGCCTTCAATGCTGAAACTTAGAACTTATGTACATCTCTTCCCTGGATAAAGGGATGTGTCTGTTTCAGCGCTTGCATTAGGAGTTCTGTTCGATCCCCAGTTATATAGGTATATGTGGTATGAACTTCACCAACCTGCTGTTAAAATCCATTTAAAATTATTCCACTACTAGTTTGAAGTGGAGGTACAGCTACTTGCTTAACTAAGAAGGATTCTTCCTTATTCTTGCATTCTTTAGAACATCCACACTGTCCTTGGTGGGATCCCACACAATCATATATGAAAGGTAAAAAAATTATGCATCATCTGCCATTGTCAGAAAAGATTGACTTTCAATGAGACTTGGGCTCCTGAGTAGTGCTGTTTGGAAATGCTTTGTCAAACTTTTCTTTTCCTAAATGAAAAATGCCATTTTTGTTGAAATTGAAACAGTTCACAGAATGTCTATTTTGATGACAAGTCCCATGGAAAAATATTTTTAAATGATTTTTTTTTCCATTTAGGAAAATTTTCATCTCAGGAAACACTGAATTTTCTTTTCAAGTTTTCTTTTATGCATTGGTTTTCCTTTTCATATTGTTTTTATTATTTTTACATTATTTTATAACAACACTAGTAGTGCAATAGTGCATAATCCCAATTTGAAATGAAAACCAAGTTTGGAATGTTGAAATTTCCCACAAAACAGAAATTCTGAGTTTTGACTAGCTCTGTTCCTGGGTGCCTAAGTCACTTTTGAAATTGGGACTTGGGACCCTAAGTCACTGAGGACTAGGCACTTTTTAAAATGTAACCCTCCCCATCCTATGTTGTGCTGAAGACAGAGGGAATAGGATTTAAGGAGCTTCTTCCCAACCCCAAGTACACTCAAATGAACCAAACCCAAACAAGAACTATTTTTTGTGTCTCCCCTTTACTTGCAGGATTGAGCCAGGAGCAGAAACAGTTGACATACCACAAGTAAAGATGGTCTTGTCATATAACTTTCAGCATAGCACGAAGCAAGTACTACTAGAAATCTCACAAGAAATCCTATTCTAGTTTCATAATTTTCTAGATCCAAGAGGTTCTATTAACCTTGCATTTCGGGGGCATGTTGCTGCTAACTTTGGCTCCAGCACCTCCTGACGACCGCCTGCCTGTGGCCCCAAGTCTTCTGTGAATCAGCCCTCCGGCCAAGTCACCTAAGTCCCCTTCCAGGATATCATAAACAAGTCCAAACAAAAGTCCAGATGAATCTGAATAATTCTTTTCCCCTCTTGGGCTACTGAAGTCTTTCCTTCTCTACTTACAAACTATCTCAGGGCTCTCTCCCACAGGATCTACTCTGCCCTCTGTGAGTTTCCTTCCATAGGAGAGTCCTGCCTCCTCTGCAGTCTCTCCTTTGTACATTGTCCCCTTTTTTCCAGGTTCCACCACAGAGACCAGTCCTGTCCTTATGGCCTTCCTTAGTCTGCCTACCCTAGTCCTCTATCAGAGAGAGGGGACGGAAGGGAACTCATTACGTCCTCTCTCCTGTGTCTTCCCTCCCCAATTGAGCTCCCTCAGTCTACATATAACACCTAACCCTGCCGCTTCTGGCCTGGATGCAATTAGTTAATCAGCCATGCACCAGCTGCAGCACATGACTAATTGGGGTTTTATCCCTTACCTTGTAGGTGATGGGGGTTAAGCCCCACCATAGGTCATTTACTCAAATCAATCTGAATTTTTATTTTCCCAAGCTATAACTAGCGGCTAATAATAATGAAATTGTGGGTACAAATTTGCATATTTCCATGCAAATACTTTGCACCTGCAGTGTTCCATCACCCATTTTATCATGAGTCTCATGATATTTGTTGTTTTTATCAAAGCCCCAGTTCCTGAAGTCATGTGACAAGAAAATCTGAGATTTAAAAAAAAAAATTTAAAGGAAGTTTCTAGGTTGTGGAGAAAAAGTTGAAACTGTTAAATTGCTAAAGACTCAAAATCAGAAGACAAATGAAAAGAATCCAAAATACATCTTTTTTTTTATCATAGGAGTAGTCGTGTTAGTCTGGATCTGTAAAAAGCGATAAAGAGTCCTGTGGCACCTTATAGATTAACAGACATATTGGAGCATAAGCTTTTGTGGGTGAATACTCACTTCATCAGATGCATGCCTCATTATTTTTAAATCAATCTAATCAATTCTGGGGGCTTGGCTCATGGTTTATCAATGCTTGGGGTTGGCACTACTTTACCTGTAAAATTACAGGTGCCAATATGGAGATCTGATTGAGTTTCCTTTGAAAATTTGCCTGTTGATGATTTACCCCAGGTTTGAGCTAATGATCTGAAACATCAGGCCAAATTCTACTCTTAGTCACACAAGTGGAACCACACTGATTTCATTCCTGTGAAATAGTATCAGTATAATATATATATATGGTGTCTCTATATGTAAGCATAGGCGGCAGGTTTGTATAATTTTTGGTGGGGCCCAAAATGGTGGTGCCCCCCCGCTCCCGCCCTGTAAGCCGATATAAAATGAAGCTACAACGCGTCAGTGCCACAAGATTACAAGGGTCAATTAAAAGTGGAAAGTCAGAAGCAGCACTTGCCTACTTCAATATACAGTATTATATTTTGTTGCATCTGTTGTGATGAAGTGGGAATGTTCTTAATATTTTCTCTGAATACTGTGTGGGTGCCTCAGTTTCCCCTGCAAGATGCCAACTGAAGGTGTTGGGGACAAAGAGATCAGGTGGCCTCCTTGTCCAGAAGAGACACAGAGGCCAGAGGAGGGAGTGTCAGTTTGGAGCTGGCTGGGGAAATTGGGAGAGACCCAGAACTTGGTTCTGGGCTCCCCACCCCCCAAGATGGACCTGACAGAGGGGTTCTGTTTTCTGTACCAACAAGCTCTGTTTAAACTGTGTTCCCGTCATCTAATAAACCTTCTGTTTTACTGTCTGGCTGAGAGTCACATCTGACTGCAGAGTTGGGGTGCAGCGACCTCTGGTTGCCCCAGGACCAGCCTGGGCAGACTCACTTTGGAAAGTGCATGACGTGGAAGGGCATGCTGAATGCTCCGAGGTCAGACCCAGGAAGGTGTAAGCTTCTTGCCCTGGAGACAGTATGCTCCGAGAGAGGAGGCTCCCCCAGAGTCCTGACTGGCTTTGTATGGAGATGTTCCAAAGCATCACAGCATCCCCTTCCACACCATGCACTTCCCAGAAGTCCGCACAGGCACTGACACTCCCTCCTCCGGCCTTTGTCTCTTTTCCAGGCATTAGGAGGCCACCTGATCTCTCTGTTCTCCAACACCTTCAGTTGGCACCTTGCAGGGGAAACTGATTTGGGAGAAATGAAGTAAAAGCTGCCCAAACCGAGCTTGAGCACTCCTGAATTTTGAGGTATTCAAATCTGGAAGGCAGGTGGTGGGGGTGGGAGAGGGCTGTGGGCTCCATGGGGGAGCATGGCAGCAACTGTCTGGAGCTGCATGGAGCCAGATACGCTGGTCTGAGTGGCACAGTAAGCGGTTTGGGGGTTGGAGAAGAGGTAGGGAGTTCCGGGGGGCAGTCAAGGGACAAGGAGCAGGGGGAGTTGGATGGGGCAGAGGTTCGAAGGGGCAGTCAGGGGACAGGCAGCAATTGGATAGGCATGGGAGTCTAAGAGGTTTATCAGGGGACAGGTAGGGGGTGCGGTCCTGGGGAAGTTGGGTGGGGTCTCAGGAGGGGCAGTTGGGGACAAGGAGAAGGGAGCCTTAGATAGGGGCTGAGGTCCCAAGGGGCAGTTAGGGGCAGGGTCTCGGGAGGGTAATTGGGGAACAAGGACCAGTGGGGCTTAGATAGGGGGTGGAGGTTCTGGGGGGCAGTTGGGGCAGGGGTCTGGGGAGGGGGCAATCAGCGGACAGAGGCTGGGATTCAAAGGGCTCTGGGCTGCTGGCAGCCGCGGGGATCCCAGAGCCCTTTAAATCCCAGCCCCGGCTGGGAGTCAGAGGACTCTGGGCTGCCTGCAACCGCGGGGAGCCCAGAGCCTTTTAAATCCCAGCCGGGGCCGGGAATCAGAGGGCTCTGGGCTGCCCGCTGCGGCGGGGAGCCCAGAACCCTTTAAATCTCAGCCGCGGCTGGGATTTAAAGGGCTCTGGGCTGCCTGCAACCGCGGGGAGCCCAGAGCCTTTTAAATCCGAGCCGCGGCCGGGAATCAGAGGGCTCTGCGCTGCCCACTGCGGCGGGGAGCCCAGAGCCCTTTAAATCTCAGCCGCGGCTGGGATTTAAAGGGCTCTGGGCTGCCTGCAACCGCGGGGAGCGCAGAGCCTTTTAAATCCCAGCCGCGGCTGGGATTTAAAGGGCTCTGGGCTGCCTGCAAACGCGGGGAGCCCAGAGCCTTTTAAATCCCAGCCGCAGCCGGGAATCAGAGGGCTCTGGGCTTCCCGCTGCGGCGGGGAGCCCAGAGCCTTTTAAATCCCAGCCGCCGCCGGGAATCAGAGGGCTCTGGGCTGCCTGCTGCGGCGGGCAGCCCAGAGCCTTTTAAATCCCAGCCGCGGCCGGGAATCAGAGGGCTCTGGGCTGCCTGCAACCGCGGGGAGCCCAGAGCCTTTTAAATCTCAGCCGCTGCTGGGATTTAAAGGGCTCTGGGCTGCCTGCAACCGCGGGGAGCCCAGAGCCTTTTAAATCCCAGCCGCAGCCAGGAATCAGAGGGCTCTGGGCTTCCCGCTGCAGCAGACAGCCCAGAGCCCTCTGATTCCCGGCCGCGGCTGGGATTTAAAGGGCTCTGGGCAGCCCTGGCGGCGGCGGCGGCGGCGGCAGCGGCGGGGGGGCGCTCCAAGCAGGGGAGAAAAAACATTGGTGGGGCAGAGCCCCTGCTTGGGATTTATTCATGGGGCTAAAGCCCCAGAGCCCCATATAAGTCGGCGCCTATGTATGTAAGAAGTAATGGATTACCATGTATGTACAATGCAATCATATGGAGTCAATGGAGTTGCACCAGGGTATATGAGAAGAGAATTCAACCCATAAAATTCAGGCAAAAGATCTAGTAAGGCCAAGAATACTGAGGGGCAAATCCTGAGTGGTGCTGAATAATTGCTTGATATCAGTGAAAGTTATGATGCTCAGCGGCTCTCAGGATTTAGCCAGAAGTATTTAGAGAGGCTCTAGTCCCTGCTTATTCTTTGTATTGCCACAAAAATAAGGTACTAATGGCAAATGTATGATCTTCATAAATTGGATAAAGAAGCTTAAATCAATAAAATTAGAGTCAATAAAGACAATATGAAGTGGTTCACTTAGGAAAGGACTTACCTAATGCACCGTTACAGACTGTCTATGCAGTAGTTCCACAGAGGAGAATAAAATGGTTACTTACCTGCACAATAACTGTGGTTCTTCAAAATGTGTTGCGCACATACACATTCCACTCTAGGTGTATATATGTCCAATGCATTCGAGTCAAAAGACTTTTGACAGCAGTACCACTAGGCCACACACTCGCCCCTGCTCTCCTTGTGCACCAAATCAAGGGCATGATATGGGCATAGTTGCTGTCTCCTTCTCCATTCCTTTGCACCACAGTCTATCTAATGTCTAAAGTAACTGGGAAAGTGGGATGTTTGTGGAATGTATATGTGCACGACGCATCTTGAAGAACTACAATTACTGTACAGGTAAGTAACCATCTTTTCTCCTTTGAGTGATTGCTCACTTATACTTTCCACTATAGGTGACTCACTGGCAGTTCCCTTACAAGTAATGGGACTCCAGATTATTTGAAACGAGATTGCAACTCTGACTTGCCGAAGTTGGTGTTGTCTCATAAAGCTTAGTAATAGTGCCTGGAGAAGGTATGAATAGATGACCATGTTGCTGCCTTGCAGCTATCTAGTACAGGACTGTTGCTCAGTAAGGCTGATGAAGTGGACTGAGTCCTAATAAAGTGGGCAGTTATCCTTGGTGAAGGAGAGACTTTAGCAAGATCATAGCAAAGTTTAAGGCAGTCTGAAATCCAATTCGAGTTGCATTGAGCAGTAACTGTTTGGCCTTTAACTTTCTTGGCATAGGCCACAAAGAGCCTGGGGGAGGATCTGAATGATTTTGTGTGGTCCAAGTAGAATGCCAGTGTGACGGAGCGATTCTGGCGGGACCCAACTGAGAGTGCCAAATCAGGACCAATTGCTCAAACAGGGCAGTTACAGCCCTAGGCTGGGGTTTTTCCACCTCTAAGGCAAACCAAACCAGCCAGACAAAAAGGACTTTGGTCTCACCCCACTGGCTTACCACAAGTCACACAAGCAATTTCCTTAGACACTCCAGTCTCCCAGTATCACCACCAGTGCACTCGTCCTGGGGATAAATGGTTATGAAAACCAACACCCCAAAAAAGAAAAAGGTTCCCTCGATCCCAAAGGACCAAGCCCCAGACCCAGGTCAATATACACATCAGATCTTACCCACAAATCACGCTGTTGCCAATCCTTTAGAATCTAAAATCTAAAGGTTTATTTACAAAGGGAAAAAGGTAGAGAAGAGAGGTAGAATTGGTTAAATGGAATCAATTACATACAGTGATGGCAAAGTTCTTAGTTCAGGCTTGCAGCAGTGATGGAATAAACTGCAGGTTCAATTTAAGTCTCTGGAACATCCCCCGCTGGGATGGGTCCTCAGTCCCTGGTGTAGAGCTTCAGTTTGTGGCAAAGTCCCTCCAGAGGTCAGAAGCAGGATTGAAGACAAGATGGAGATGAAGCATCAACCTTATATAGGCTTTTCCAGGTGTAAGAATCTCTTTGTTTTCACTGTGGAAAATCACAGCAACATGGAGCCTGGAGTCACATGGGCCAGTCCCTGCATACTTTGCTGAGTCACAAGGCGTGTCTGCCTTCTCTCCATGGGTCCATTGTGTCCTTAATGGTCCTTAATGGGCCATCAAACAGGCTAGGCAGAGCTAACACCAGCTTGTCTGGGAGGCTTCCCCCAGAAGCACAGCACAAACTTGAAATACTGACAGCATAGAGCCAACATTCATAACTTCAACTAAAAATGATACAGACATACAGACAGCATAATTATAACCAGCAACCCGGAACCTGGTCTTAGACACCTTATATGACCCCCTTTACTTAGGATTTGGTGCCACTACAGGACCTTGGTTGCAACCCATGTTCTATATGGTCCCCATTTATATCAATAACGTCACAGCCAGGTAGAAGACTGTGGAGTCTTTGTTCAGCTTTGGAAGTGTGGGGTATGGGGAATAATACTGGAAGGTGGATGGCTTGATTGAGATGGAAAACTGATACTACCATGGGAATAAATTTAGAGAGTGGCCTAAGAGAAACTTTGTCTCAATGGAAGACCATGAAAGGAGTGTCAGCTAGGACAGCCTGAAGTTCTGAAAATCTCCTTGAAGAGATGATTGCAACCAAAAATGCTGTCTTGATAGGCAGTAGTGGTAGTGAAGTTGTTGACAGAGGTTCAAAAGGGAAACCCATTAACCTAGATAGGACTAGATTGAGATCCCATGAAGGTAGTGGACTAGGAGAGAAGATGTTGACTAGACCCTTTAGAAATCTAGAAACCAAAAGGGTGAGAAAAGATAGAAAAGCCATGCAGAGATAGAAGCCAAGTGGACTCTTAGTTTTTATTCAGTATATGTGTAATCTCTGTGTGATTAGGCAGTAACTGGTGAGACTGCACCCAGGTCGAAAACCTCATCCACTGTATGATGTATGTGGCCCTAGTGGAGTCCTTTCTGCTGCTCACTAAAATGGCCGAGACCTCTCTGGAGCATAATCTCTTGGGAGTATTCAACCAGAAATCATCCATGCAGTGAGTTGGAGAGACTAGAAGTAGGGCTATAGAGACTTGCCCGGGTTTTGAGCCAGGAGATCCTTGAGTGGATGTAACTTATCAGGGGCTGGATGGAGAACTGAGGTAAGTCCATGAACCAATACTTTCTTCAACAAGCTGGTGCTCTGAGGCTTAATGTTGCCTTGTCTCTTTTCAGTTTCCTGAATACCCTCAGAATGAGAGGAACTGGAGGGAAAGCGCAGAGCAGATGATAGGACCAGGGAGGATGAAAGGTATCTGCAATGGAACCTGGGCTGTAGCCCACTATGGAGCAAAATCTTCTGCATTTGTTGAAGTTGGTTGCAAATACCCCTACTGTTGGAAGATCTGAAGAAGACTGTCCTTTCTGTTTAATCACTCATGCTTGTCTATTAAGTCTCTGCTGAGGGGATCTGAAATAGTGTTCCTCACCCCTGGAGGGTGAAAGGCTTTCAGTGAGACCTTGTTTCTTATTCAGAGATTCCTCAGGTGGATCACTTCTTGGTACAGCTGAGACAATCTTGCACCTCCCTGCTTGTTCAGTTAAAACATGGCAGTGGGAACTTGAACCAGTTGGCTCCCAACAGTGGACATAAATGTCTTGTAGGATCAGTGAATAGCTCGGAGCTCCAACAGATTTATGTGGAGCAACACCACCTGGGGTGACCCAAGAGATTGCACCTGGAGTTGACTGAGATGGGCCACCCAGACTTTGATGGATGTCTCTGTTACCAGAGTCATGGTACTAGTAGCCAAAAATGGAACCCCTTGCAGATGTTCGCTCCCAACTCCACAAGAAACTGCATTTCCTGAACCAGTACAGTCACAAGAGATGAGTCCATGAAAAGGACAGGGGAAGTGGGTTGGGGAAGGGGAGGGACTTGAACTGGATGATGTATCCCTCCTTTATGGTGTTGAGCACCCAATTGTCCTATATGATCAGTTTCCAAGCACTGTAAAAGACAGATAGGCATTGTCTAAAGGGAGATGAGATATGGTTGGTGTTCTGTCCTTGATGGAGCAATCAAAATTGATTCAAAGCTGCCGTGATCTGACGAGAAGGGCCTGTTGTGGATGATGCCAATAGGCGATGTCAAGGAGACTTAGTATTTCTTTTGAAGGTGTCCTGAGACCTCTGTTGACAAGAGGGTCTTTAGTACAGCTAAGCTTTAAACTGTTTCCTCTTTGTTACTGGGGTGTAAACCTAGAGTGAATGGAGGGTTGCTCAGAAATCTTTTAAGGTATGCATGACGTCATCCATTTTCTGGGGAAACAGTTTGGACCCTTTGGAGGGTAACTCTTCAATGGAATTTTGCAGCTCCCTTGGGATGCAAAGGCTTGCAGCAAAGAGGAGTGCCTCATCGAGATGGCTGTAGCCATGGAGCATCAAGCCATGTCAGCAGCGTCAATGGCCACTTGAAGCAAGGTTTGGGCAGTGAGGTGTCCTTCAGAAACTATGGCCAAGTACTGTTCTCTGTATTCCTCAGGCAATTTGTCCGTAAATTTGGAGATTGCGCTGACCAATAAATAAAGGTGTGTTCAGACAACAGTGTCTGGCAATTTGACATTCCAATCTGAAGGCTGGCAGCAGTCTAGGCCTTCATGCTACATAGGTCCAGACTTTTAAACTCCTTGTGTTTAGGAGAGGCCATAGCCACAAGAGAGTCTAGAGTCGGGTGGGTAAACAAATCATCAAAGTCTTGCTGATGAACCTGATAGTGTCTGTCTACCTGTTTGGCAGTGGGTGACACAAACCGGGTGTTTGCCAGAAGGTTTTGACTGGTTGCAGCAAGGCTTCATTAATGGGAAGGGCGACCCTCCCTCGAGCAAGGGCCTGTAAGATATCTAGGAGCTTGTGTGGGTATCCTGTACAAGCTCTGCCTGCACTCCCAGAGATGTGGCCACCCTTCTCATAAGGGTCCTGGAACACTTTAAAATCTTCCTCCTCTGGAGATTGACAGCCTTGTCCAGGGAAGATGATGATGGGAGGAGGGAGAGAATATCAAGTGGTTCCTCTGTTATCTCCCCTTCTTGCATAGGTTCCAGCAAAGGAGGAAGCTGATGGATGGTAGAAGGGGATTCTCTAGTATGGGTGAAGGCAATCTCCTTCTAGACTGGGACTCCAGTGGAGGACTAGACCTCCTAGAGTAGTCCAAAGTGCATAGTAAGGCCAGAGGGGATATTCCACTCTTAACTGCCCATGGTGATAGGGACCATATGGGGCATCCTTGTAAGAGTGCCAGTCAGGGATTTTAGATTTAGTATCTCCAGAACAAGGTCTATACAGTGATCTAAAAGACCTCAGAAGGGATATTAGTCACTCATAGTTGAAGTCGAAAAAGGAGTTGCAACTCTCCTTGGTAAATTGAAAACAGTCCCAACTGGCATTTGTGGAGGTTTCAATGTTGGAGAAACCCAGTGCTTCCCTATTGGCACGGACATAGAGGAAGTGTCCAAGGGAGTCAGCAGCAGAGGTTCAGGCAGCCAAAACACCAATAGCTAAGTTGCTGCTGATGGAGCCATCATAATGATCAATATCATTGATGGCACCAGCGGTGTTGAGACCGAGACCATCGGTGCTGGATGGTGCAACAAAGGAAAGTCTGATACTGGCAAATGCAAGAAGTCCTTCCATGCAAAGAAGGCCCATGGAGTAGAAGGTACCTAAAAAGTTAAGTTTTCATCTAGCTGAGCCAACAGTACTGTGCCAATGATGCTAGCATTGATGGTGCTGCAGAGAAAGGACCCAGTAATGGTGAAGACACTGGTCCTTAATGGTCCAGAGGAACTGGAGTCTACAGTGCCTGCAAGCAGTCCTCGGCACTGGAGGACTCACTCGAAGCCTGTGTGATGAAGGGTGGGACTTGACCATTTGTGAGGCGCAGACAAGGCTAGTTTAGAGCACTTTGAGGAGGTTGTTGGGGAAGAGGAGGAATGGTTTCTCTCTTCAGATTTAGGATCGAAAGCCAGGAGTTCCAAGGGGGCACTTCTTGTGAATGAAGTGTCTGTTCTCTTATGGTCAGGGTCTGGTTCTGAAGAAGGATGCATCACCTCCTCCATAAGGTGGCCTTTTGAGGTGGAAATCCCTCTATTTCTTGTTTGTTCCAGTAAGGAAGGAAGTACAAAATCAAATATTTGTCCCTCATCAAGACAAATGAAGCAGCTTTTGTGCCTATCCATGAAAGGGATCACCTCCCTACGCATTGCACACTGCCTGGACCCTGTGGGGTTTTCAGGTTAAATCCACAAGTTCTTGGACTAACTATATTAAAATTAAACTAGAACTAAGAACTATATACTAGAACTAGAAGAACTAGGGGTCACCAAATGAAATTAATCGACAGCAGGTTTAAAACAAACAAAAGGAAGTATTTCTTCACACAATGCACAGTCAAACTGTGGAATTTTTTTTGACAGAGGATGTTGTGAAGGCCAAGACTAGAACAGGGTTCAAAAAAGAACTAGATAAATTCATTGAGGATAGGTCCATCAATGGCTATTAGCCAGGATGGACAGGGATGGTGTCCCTAGCCTTTGTTTGCCAGAAGCTGGGAATGGGTGACAGGGCATGGATCACTTGATGATTACCCGTTCTATTCATTCCCTCTGGGGCACCTGGCATTGTCCACTGTCAGAAGACAGGATGCTGGGCTAAATGGACCTTTGGTCTGACCCAGTATGGCTGTTCTTACAGTAAGAAGAACTCTTTATGAAGGCTGGTGTACTGAAGCTAAACAACTATGGGGCAGTCCAACTCTCATCGCAAGTGATGAGACGGAACTGAGAGAGAGGTGGGAGCCACTCCTCTTTTATGCCCTCAGTTCAGCATACAAGGAGAGCAGGGAATGTGCAGCACCCAGTGGTGCTGCCCTGCTGGTAAAAGTTTCTCACTCCAGCACACTCTGTGCATATATACCTACAGTTGAAGGTATCTGTGCACAGTCACTCGAAAGAGAACTAGGAGTTATAATGCCTGGAAGACCAAGGAGGAGTTATTATCATGAGAAGCTTTACTCATTTTAACCAGTGCAAGAACAAGAATTACTATGTGTAAATCAAGGGTATTTATACACCTTACTTGGCAACAGTTGGGCCCAAGTGGGATGCAGTTTCAGGCTTCAATAGGAGTACCAGGGCTGCTTTCAGACTTGGCCCCTGTACTTTATAAAAGACAGAAACTGAAGAAAGCACAGAAAAAAACCAAAAGTGGTTCAAGATTTGAAAAGTAGGGTCTGTGATGGACATTTCGGGAAATGGGCATTGTTCACCCTATGGAAAAAAGAATGGAAAGAGGACATGGTTACAGTCTATGGCTACATAAAGGGATATTAAAAAGACCCTTATTTTCATTAATTGATGAAGATACAAGAAGAAGAAGATGGGGTATAAACAGACAGAACCTTGTTTGAACAGATGTACACACACACCCCCACATATAATCCAAACTCATTCTTCTCCTAGTGTCTATAACCCTTCTGCCAGGTGCCTGAGATCTAGGATCCAGCGAGCTGGGAGGGTCCAAGAGCTCAGGCTGCAACCCAAGTCCGAATGTCTACACCAGTGGTTCTCAAAGTCAGTCCACCACTTGTTCAGGGAAAGCCCCGGCGGGCCAGGCCGATTTGTTTACCTGCTGTGTTCGCAGGTTCGGCCGATCGTGACTCCCACTTTCCACGGTTCGCCGCTCCAGGCCAATGGGGGCTGCGGGAACAGCGGCCAACACATCCCTCGGCCCGCACCGCTTCTCTCAGCCCCCCTTGGCCTTGAGCGGCAAACCACGGCCAGTGGGAGCCATGATCGGCTGAACCTGCAGACGCGGCTAGTAAACAAACCGACCTGGCCCGCCAGGGGCTTTCCCTGAACAAGCGGTGGACCGACTTTGAGAACCACTGGTCTACACCACAATTAAACAGCCCCTTAGCCTGAGCCCCACGAGCCTGAGACAGCTGGCATGGGTCAGCTGTAGTATAGACATGCCCTCAGGCTTTAGGCCACAAGGATTACACTAGTAACTCAAAAAACTAAACAAAAGTCTTGCTCAAGATCAAGCTGTCTTCCCAAGCTTGGCTGTTCCTAGGAATTTCTCTATCCCAGAACCTAGCTCCCTCTTTCCCATACAGACAGTCCAACCCCCTGTATGTTGTGATTGAGGATAACAGGATCCCCCTTCCACTATGAGTCTGCAGTAATTACTATACGTTTATTGCCGGATTCTAGATCCTTAGGTTTGAGTGACTCACCAAAGGAGTTCTCCTCTCCTTCCCAGGATCTTAGAAACTGTCACTCTGTTACCATCAATACAGGGCTTAAGATGCAGCAGGGAAAAGTGAGGTTAAGAAGATAGAAAGATCTGCAGACTATAAAGACATTTAGGCAATGTAACAATTTGCCGTTTAGGTTGTGGATGGCTAGATCAGTGACAACTGAGAAATAATGAAATCAGTTCAGCCACAAGGCAGGAGGATGTATTAGATGACCCGTAAGCGGTCCTTTCAAAACATGATGATTTTATAAAGTGTGAAGGGATCAAGGAAAATGATTAAGTAAATAAATTTAAAATGTGCTCTCTAAATATACAACGATGATGGTGGTTGTAGCATGTATTTCTAAAGTACCCATCTTTCTCCACTCAGTCTGGGCCTGCTTGCAAAAATATTTTCACGGACAAAACCTACCTCAGCACAAATTATTTTCAAGAGCCATTTGAATTGAGCTGTTATAAGCAAATATATAGCCAGGATTAATTACTGAGCTATTTGTAATTTTCTCTCCTGGTGCATCCCATGACTAGAGG
This sequence comes from Mauremys reevesii, assembly GCF_016161935.1. Classification (NCBI taxonomy): domain Eukaryota; kingdom Metazoa; phylum Chordata; order Testudines; family Geoemydidae; genus Mauremys; species Mauremys reevesii. Next base: position 26,556,718 of record NC_052626.1, read on the forward strand.
TGCATGACATGGCAAATTTTTGTCTTTGATAATGAGCACATCACTTCTCAAGAGTGCAGCAAACAAAACAGAAACTAATTTGTAACTGCGACTAATCAGGCATCTGCAGGCAATGAGAAACTTTCATCAGTGTCCTTCATGGGTCTCTTACCGCTTTATGTTGCTGCATAGGATTATTCATTTTGTGAGGTAACCTCACTGACTCCATACACCTCAGTGGAGTTACAGCAGGATTGAATTTGGCTCTGGCCCAGGTCATCAAGGTATTTGGGCTCCTAATTTCCATGGATTTCAGTATGCAGTATTGTGATTTCAGGGAAGTTAGGAGCCTAAATACATTTGAGGACGTGGGCCAACGTGAATTGAAGGGGCTGGAAAATGGCAATAAACAAACAAACATCACACAAAGCTTTATGGGAAAATCTGTATCTTGTCAAAAGCTTGAAATATTGAAAAAATTCCACAGCTTCACTAAACACGGCATAGGAGCTTGATGCAGTAATTAGTAGTTGAGGTTCTGTGGCCTGTGTCATGCAGGAGGTCAGCTGAAATGATCATAATGGTCTCTTCTGGCCTTCACATCTATAAAGCGATAAATGATGATGAATTTATATGATTATAGATATATTTATATATCTGCTACATCTCAGACCACCAGTTTTATTGTTGGGAAGACGGCTAAAGTGCTGATATTTAGATTGTTAGAGACTATCAAGAACATGGTGGCTAAGTAGCCATCCATCCAACCAACCAGATCTTTAGCTATTCAGTCAGAGGTGTATACTATACAAAAAAAGCAATTCAGACAATTCTCTCTCATTAGAAAAGTGGGATTCGTTCTGGCAGCGTCGTTATTTGAACTGTAACATTTGGTTAATATATAAAAGTCATATAAATTCTTCATCATTCATCGCTTTATAGATGTTAAGTCCAGAAGGGACCATTATGATCATCTCACCTGACCTCCTGCATGACACTGGCCATAGAACCTCAACCATTAATTTCTGCATCAAGCCCGTAACTTCTGATGTAGCATATCTTTTAGCAGGACATCCAGTCTTGATTTAAAACATTGATTGTATCGGTATATTTTATTTAAAGTACCGTAGAACCCTGTTTAGCTGATCTAATCGGGACCAGGGCCAGATAAAATAATAAAAAATTCAGATAAAACAGGAGAATGGGCAAAGAGCTTTCCATCCATTATTTTAAGATGCAGAGTTTCCTTTAAACTAGCTGACCCCTGCCAGAAAAGCATTAAAACATGCCTCCCTTCTGATCTACTTAACAGAATATACAAAACATTAGTTCTTGCAAACAATTTTTGTTCATTCATTAACAGGAAAACTGACATGAGTTTTTAACAAGTTGTATTAATCATGTTTACACTTTACCTCTGAACATTATAGGGACTATCTACAAAGTCTGTTTAATGTTACACAAGGCACCATCTCTAACATCACAAACAGTACAATTTTTAAAAAATCCAAAAATGATAGTCATTATAAAGCATTAAAACATACCCCCCCCCTCTTTTTTTATTTACAGAATACACGAACTGTTACTCCTAGTAAAGAGTACCAGTTTTTTAAAACATAGAAACTATCATTTTATGTTGCACTGGTTGTTCGGTTAATACAGACAGCCGGATAATGGAGTCTTGGATAAATGAGGTTCTACTGTCTCTCTCTTATTTAGCACCTAGACACTATGGTGACGGGTACAGTAGCAATAGATAAATCAGTAGATCGAGCAAGCTGATTTTTCTCACTGTAATGTAACAATTGCATCATGCAGTAACTATTTCCATTTATAAACGCCGACTTTATAAATGCTGCACAAATGAGCTCAGGCAGCTTTGTTCTGAAGTGAGAATTGGAGGCCTTACAACTACAGCTATAGTTTTGAGGGAAACCCATTCATGGATGAGTCTGGGTTATGTATATGACAAACCCAAGAAGGAACTGATAATCTCTAAGAATACTCCTGGATCATCCAACATGTGAGAATCCAGAAATGTCATACATCATGGAACTGTCTCCATAATTTCCATCAGGGACTGACTACTCCCTTCTCTAAGATATTGGTAACAAAACAAAACAAAACAACAACAAAACCTACTAGAGAAAGCCCTGCAGGGATGACTAAGTTGCATCAGTTCTCCCAGAGGTAAAATGTATACAAATCAAATCAAAATATAAATCATTCCACCCTGTTGTGGGGTTTATGCACAGTTTCTTTTAATAAAATATGCAAATATTTTGCAGTAAATTGATTTCCCAGTTTCAGTTCTCTTATCTCCATATTTATTATTCATGATCCTTCTACTCCCCCACTTGAGCAGAGGAAAAAAAAAAAGAGGGGAAAAAAGCTGTGTAGAGTTCACTTGCTTTTAGGAACTAGCTTTATTATTGTTATTATTAGCACAATTTTATACTCCTAGGAGTGAAAGATAAATGTAGATATTACTTCTAATCTCAGCCAAAGCTAAGAGGTAATATAATGACACCCTCTTTAATGCAAATCATTGCAATAAATGACTACATTGCCCAAGAACTCTACTGCATGGCAAATTGTAATGAAAGTTTGAATTGCCGGAGCAAAATGACTATTGTTTAACCTGCGCCCAAGCTGGATGGTATTACGACTGTTGTTAAACGTGTATACATCATGACTTTACGGAGAAACATTCCATTAACCTAGAATTGTTACTGTAAAATCTTAGTGCTTTGAAAAGAAAAAAAAATAGATTTATTTTCAAGCAAATGAGCGGCTGAAATCTGCCTGTGACTTTTACATAACAGTAGTTAATGTAAACACTATCATTTCACATTACTTAGGAGGCTAATGTGCTCTGTGGAGAAGGCACCAAGTTTGATTAGACTGGGGAGCAGCAACCTTTGTTGTTGAAGGTCTCTGATGAAATAAAAGGGGGGGGAAGCTGTTGAATCACATGACAGAGCATGCTCAGCCAGGCACATGCCATAGGAAGAGGGGAAGGAAAAGGAAAAAGCGAGAAAGATTTGGAAGATATAAAAGTGATGGGTCTCTCTCTTATTTACAAGCATGCCCCGATACACCACTCTGGCAGCATAAAGGGATCTTAAAGTGAGTGTAAATTATAGGTGTAAGTTACATTGCCACCTGCTGTAAGGCATGTTTGCACTGCTACCACTATTTGAAAGGACTTTAGAATCAAGCCCAATGACTTCTCCCCATTAAGAATCCCACAGTTATGGGTAGCACTTTCAAAACCACCTAAGCAACCTGGGGGCCTGAGTCCAATTGACTTTCAAAGGGACCTGGGCTCCTAAGTGATGTAGGTGCTTTTGAAAATGTTACCCTATACAAAGAGCGGGATTCTGCATATATGTGATGAAGGACTAGAGCTGAGCAAAAATCTGCAGGAAATTTTAGATTTTCCACTGGGAAAAATTAAACAAAATATTTTGTTTTCATTTTGGATGGGTTTGACCTAAATAGAAATATTTTGGTTTGTTGAACTGACTCGAAACATTTTGTTTCGTATCAGTTCAAGATTAAACTGTGTTGGCCATGATGGCATGTTGCCTCATGGGCGTTGGAGTCTGGGTACATGTATTCGCGGAAAACTTAGATTTTCCAGAAACTGCATTTTCCATTGAAAAAAATAATTCCAGTAGAAAATTCCATATCAGTTCTACTATAGAGTATTTGTGTGAGGGAAGGTAGTTCATGATCAGATCCACAGCATTAAAATTAGAGATCAAGTTTTCTGCTGGCACAACTCCATTGAAGTAAATGGATTTGGCCCTATGCGTTAGGCCTGAAAAGTGAGTGCATTGCATCAGATCTCTCCAGTTAAAGTCTCTTATGATAAAATCAAATACAGGGAAGAAAATACTTTTAAAAAATCACCAATTTCAGATATATTTTTTTCTGGGAGGGAGTTTATTGGCCTGATTCTCCACTCCATCACTCGGTTTACACTGGTGAAAGTCCACTGGCTTAAAAGGACTAACAACAAAATAAAGCTGGTGTAACAGCATAGAATCATAGAATCTCAGGGTTGGAAGGGACCTCAGGAGGTCATCTAGTCCAACCCCCTGCTCAAAGCAGGACCAATTCCCAACTAAATCATCCCAGCCAGGGCTTTATCAAGCCTGACCTTAAAAACCTCTAAAGAAGGAGATTCCACCACCTCCCTAGTAACCCATTCCAGTGCTTTACCACCCTCCTAGTGAAAAGTTTTTCCTAATATCCAACTTAAACCTCCCCCATGTCAACTTGAGACCATTACTTCTCATTTTGTCATCAGGTACCACTGAGAACAGTCTAGATCATCCTCTTTGGAACCCCCTTTTAGGTAGTTGAAAGCAGCCATCAAAGAGAACCAAGCTAGGTATCTCTGAAAGAGACTCCCACCTAGATCCACTAGTAAAGAAATCCCCTATGCAGTCTAGCAAAATTCTATTTGCTCACTCATCCAGGGCAAGTATTTTTTTTTTAAACAAGCAAGTGAAATACCATTTTTTTTTTCATAATCACTGGTCATCAGATTAAAGGGCAGATGAACGGATTTTGTGCCTGGGTTGTTAAATTTTCAGTTTTACAGAGGCAGCCCTGCAGTATCAGCCTCCCTGAAGCGTATCTTCTATTCATACATACACACCAGATTCTGAGGTGAAGGACAGCTTTGCTAAGATTCATATAGTAGCAGCATACAGTAACAGGCATTTACCATCATGGTCAACTGTGCTTCAGTGGTGCTCTATTATATCCAGTTCTGAACAATTTTTCAAAAGACAAATTAAACTTCAAAAACTCTCTAAAAGAAAAGTCTGCTTAAAAAAAGTTTGTTCCTGTTGCAGAGTATTATCTGTAAGTCCTCCAGCTAGTCTAAAAGCCTCTCCCACTGCTCCATGGGATTTCTAGTGAATTAATAATGTCACTGATGAATATTCAAAAGTAGGCAGCTATTGTGCCTCCAAGCACATAATTAATTATTCATTACACATTTTTATTCACTGAATTAAAAAACACAGGGTGCTCTGGGAAATGAAGTGTACTTCACTGCAGGGGCATGAAATTCTACACTGTCCCTTTAAGGATTATTACTCTGTATTTATAGTTGCCAAGCAACATAAATGCTGGGCAATTAGATCATGGGTTGTCCCTGAAGACTGATGGGATAATAAGCAGTAGTCAAGTATTAAGTTGACCCAGTAAAGGTCCCACATGAATAAACCTGGGGTAGGACCACAGCTGGCATCTTTCAAATGAAACTTTTACATTAATACAGTATAAAAGGTGCTTCTTGTCAGGAATTTCACATAGGCAAAAATGCAAAGGCTGTGGAATGAGTTAACACCACTTTACACGGCAGCAGGTTTAATGCATTTGTCCTTCAGACTAATCTTTGATTGCAAAGTTATGAGCATGCTGAGTCTGAGAAAGGCTTCAAAAACAGAGAGGAAGTCACTGGTTTACCTCCCAAGAGCTGCCTGCTCTCATGTTGACATAAAATTCTACCCCTAATTATTCAACAAGACTCATTAACAGGAAGAAAATACAGTTTTGTTCTTGGCTTTACAAAAAATCAGAAAGAATTGTTAAAATTTGTGACGAGGTTACACTTCTCAACTGGAGATAAACAGGGGCAGAGACAAAAGTGTCCTCAACAGAAAGACAGAGCAGAACAAACCTCTGAAAATTATTGCTTGCAACGGTGCCATAAGTAGCTATCGAATGGATCTCACTGGACAGTAATCCTGTAATCCTGAAACATAGAACAAATGGGGTCAGAGTGATTTCCTTAACCAGCTCTTACAGTTTTGTTGCAAATATGAACTTCAAATTGCAGCTGGCTACTAGCCATCTCTTTCTTCACAGAATTAATTTTTGCAAATCCTCCTACTTAATTTCAGACAATTCTCTTTTCTCTCAAAACTATTTTCAAGTGAAAAAAATCCATAGAAAAAAAACCCTCACTCATTTCAATATTTTCCCATTAATATTTGTTATTTTTTTAAGCTAAATATGTTTCAGTATCCCCACTTGTGACACAAAATGATGGTTTTATTGTACTTTTAGATCATTAATTTTGTAGAGGAAAATGGGAAATCATAGCTTATCTCCGTCTGCAGACACTTTGCTATGCTAGAGCATGAAATAGTTCTCAGCTGGAGATACAGCAAGGCTTTCTAGAGTTTTGTAATACAAGGCAAAAAGTACAATTCCCAGGAAGTATCATACATCCCTTAGTGTAAGAGAAAAGAGAGTATGTGCATGTAAATTTAACCAAGCACATATCGATATACATCATGTTGCCCTAGACAGTTAGATGTGTGTGTGTGTGCGCACGCGTGCACTCATTCATTAAATTATGTTTAGATATTGCATGCTTGGTTAGTTTTGTAGTGAAAATATTTGGCAGAAAAGGCAAATGCACAAAAATGATTTTACTGACAATATTATTTGCAAGGATGCCCCAAAATTTTGCAAATGTTTTATTGTTGATGTTTTTAAGCATTTGGGGCAGAATTTGAGCAGGAGATCAGAATAGATGTGATGCTTCTAATTTATTTTGGGGGTCACAAGTAATTCAACAGGTGATACCATTGACTATGCTCATTAGCGGTTTGATCCTGCTCAATAACCTAGCCCCAATTTAATAAAGCCAATCATGTACTTGAACCTAAGCATGTGCTTAAGAGCAGTCACTGGATCAGAGCCCGAGAGATCATCACCTTGCACAACTAAGCCCTAAAACTATTCACAAAAATCTGTTTACAAGGATACCCCTAGAAATCGGAGAGGAAAAAGAAATCTTATAAATATTGCAAAAAATAATTCAATGAATATTGCACTTAAAAGGGCACCTAAGAAAGAAGGAAAAAAGGAATGCGGGGAAGTGGGTGTGGCTCGCCCATAGACACTCTTCCCTAATGTGTGGCTCATCCACCCAAGCAAGCGTTCCACCTGTGAGCTGGAATCAACTATATGTTTAGCATGACCAGCACAGCTCAGCTAGGCTGGTGAGAGTCATTTTGCCATCAGGCAGGAATGAGTTGTAGCCATGTGGGGCTCACCACCATCTAGTAGTGAAATCACACATGGAGTCAGCCTGGCTTAGGGCACAATCTTAATATTCCTTTTATCACTTATTGTTGCGTCCACTGCATATTTCTCACTGACAAGTCAAGAGATGCCTGGGAATATTTCTAGGTGCTAGATGTATTCACTTTAATACTTATAACAATATGATTGTATTTTATATATGTATGCGGATGCTATATAACTGAAACCATCTACTCTGAATTAATTTTGCTGTGTTCATCAATTTGAAAACCCAGCAAAAATTAATTTCCAGCAATCATTTTTAGCAACAGGCATAAGAATATTGGTTTGCAAAACTTGTATCCATTTGTTGGTTGTACACATGCAAAAAAACAAGGGAAAGCGGTTTTGGGATGTTGCAAAGTTTAGGACACCTTTAAGTAAAACTGTACATTCATTGTCTGTAATGTTCTGATATTGACATTCATAGGTATCTATGGCCTCCAGCGCAGACTCATGGTTCTTCTGCTTGTGAAAGTTGCATGACCTCATGGCTTTGTTGATGGGTGAGCACTAGCAGGAAGAGTCCCAGGAATGGTGACGCAGGCACAAACTCAGACACAAAGGGATATGGATTTATTACTGGAAGAGGAGGCAGAGACAGCTGCCCTCTTGCTGCTGATGCTGCAGATTGCAAGACACTTTCACTTTCCCTGGGCAGGTTCCATTCCCAGGCGCCATCTTGCAGGGGTATGTCTTGGGTCAAGGAGCCTTTCCCTCTGGAAGGAGGTGCACCCTTTAGGGGCTGTCTGTGCCACGCACACAGACGCAGCCAGCACCGTAACTGTTTCACCATAACAGTTTCACTGCATTGGTTTGCCACCTAGGGTGACCAGATAGCAAGTGTGAAAAATCAGGACTGTGGTGAGGGGCTATAGGTGCCTATATAAGACAAAGCCCGGAATATTGGGACTGTCCCTATACAATTGGGACATCTGGTCACCCTATGGCCCCATCTAGCTTGGGAATGGGGGTGGCGGGCTCTCCCTCTTTTCCCTGGGCAGACCTTCTGCCTGCAGAATCAAGCCCATCAGCTGATTTAGTTAATACTTATTTAGAAGTAACAACAGTGACCCCGCTTCTCCTGCAATCACAGTGCCCTTGGGGCACTGCTGCTGTAATGTCCCTAAAATCCCTGGGACATTCTTCCTCCATGAAACTTCTCAAAGAGTCATGAAGGCAATTGCCCCTCTCACGCACACCAAGGACAGTAGTGACAATGGAGCATACGCAGCTCCATAAAAATCAACTCTACCTGCCTCTTCCAAACTCAGGGCTTGGCTACACTTACGGTTTGCAGCGCTGGTAGTTTGCAGCGCTGGTCATCCAGCTGTGTAGGAGCAGCGCTGGTGTGTGGCCACACTCACAGCCACCAGCGCTGGTGTGTGGCCACATTTGCAACATTTGCAGCGCTGTTGGGAGTGCTGCATTATGGGCAGCTATCCCAGCGTTCAACTGGCAACAACGTGCTTTTCAAAAGAGGGGGGTGGTGGGTGGTGTACTGTGACAGGGAGCGGGGAAGAGAGAGAGAGTGGATTTTTGGAGCCAACACTGTGTGTTAAGTTTCCTGGATTGAAAAATCACAAAATGTTCACGAGCCCTTAGTCTTAACTCTTAATTGCAAACAGCCTGCCTCCAACACGGACTCCCACTCCATGTGGTGTACTGTGACAGGGAGCGGGGAAGAGAGAGAGAGTGGATTTTTGGAGCCAACACTTTAGCTTCCTGGATTGAAAAATCACAAAATGTTCGGGAACCCTTGGTCTTAATTGCAAACAGCCTGCCTCCAACGCTGTTTCTCTGTCAAGCAAACATTCTCTCCCTGCCTCTCATTTGATCATTCACAGCCAGGTACAGATAGCTCCTGTTTGCTGTGATCAGTGTTTGTTTTTTAAATAAGCAGTTCAACGGAGCTCCAATCAGAGTTCACAACAAAACAAAGAGAGGCTGCATAACAAAACAAAGAGAGTAATTTAGTTAAAAGCTTTCTGGGATATCTCCTTATTCCCTGGAGGCCAATAAAAGCGCTGGTGTGTGTCCACACTTGATGAGCAGCGCTGGATCACCAGCGCTGCAATCGCTACACCCCAACCTGGCCAGGTGTACAGCCAGCGCTGCAGCCAGGGAGTTGCAGCGCTGGATGTGCCTTGCAGGTGTGGACGGTTACTAATTGCAGCGCTGGAAAGCCTCTACCAGCGCTGCAACTTGCAAGTGTAGCCAAGCCCTGAGTGCTTTCTCCCTCTGCCTTGACCATCTCACCCCTCCCCCAGGTCCCTTCATGGCCTTCACATCTTCAGCATCAGAATGAAACGCCTCATCCACACCTTCAGGGTTTTACACAGCCCTGCCCCTGCCTACCTTTTGTCTCCTGCTGTTTGGGGGCCCACACTTCACTAATCTTGCTTTCCCTCTTGCCTCCCTTGTCCACTTTTCCCTCAAGCACGTACCATGCTGCCCTTACCCCTGAAGCATCCTTCCCCATCCTGTTACACCACCCAACCTGCCATTCCTCCTTCCAAGCCCTCCACAAAACCTTCTTATATTCTCTCCAGCAATGACCCACCCGCCTCTGCCAAACACCATCTACATTATTAATCATCAATAACAATAAAGCAACAGTAAAGGAACTAACATGACGTGCACCTTGAGAAGCTGAGCTGCCTCACAACCCTATTTTGTATAAAACCCCTGCCTGTCTGGTGTCTTGCCTTATGAGTCAGGTCAGACGTATCTCATCTCGACTGAAATCTCCTCAGGGCAGTCATGTTTGTTCTCTCTGCAGAGTGCCATGTACACCAAGGGAGTTCTATATCAATGCTAAATGACAATCATACCGCTGCGTGTACATGCCTGGGATTCAGAATTGTGATATTACACCCACGTTCTGCCATATTTTCCCCCCTAGGGAAATAAAGAACATTCCAAAAGTCTGATGTCCAAATTTAAGGGAAAATCCTGCCCCTCTTACGAGGCTGCACAAGGCTCGAAGCCCAGTGGCAGCAGCCCTGGCACCCATGGAGACACAAGCCATAGAAAGACAACTCAGAAAGAATCTGCACTAGAGCTGAGCAGTAACTTTTTTTATGAAACATTTTTCCGTCAGAAAATCCTGATTTATCAAACACGGAAGTGTTTGTGGGGGTGCATTGGTTCAGAAGAACCTTTCCTCAGGACGATTTCTTAGGTCCAGGATAGAATTCTTGTAGCTTGGGTGGGAAACCTTAATCCCTGTGTGGGAGCAAGGCATCTGCATTTTTTTAAAGACATCATTTTAGTCACTGTATTTGGATGGAAGCCAAGTACTGGAATCAGCAAGAAGCTCTGCTGGGCCACTTATCCCTGCTTCTGACCGCTGGGGAACTACTGCCCGCTACCTGTTTCCTGGAGTCAAGCTGTGCTGCTGGCAGAATTCTGAGAAAAAGTCAAGTTTTAGTTTGCATCAACAGATAAGGCGGTTGTAGAGGGCCAGTCACAAGATACACAGGATCAGAGGGAAGTACAGGGAATGGATGGCACTAAAAGGTAGTGCCTCTTGCTGTCCTTGGAAAGTTACCTCAAGAAGAGCCATTTCCATGGGGAGATAAGAGGGACTCAACGATCGTTTCTGCTAGGTCTGGAACAGGCTAGGGCTGCAGGGGCATCTATAGTGCCTGGGCTGCTTCTGCACTGAAAAAGTTGTCTGCGGCACCCAAGTCAGTGCGGGCCTGCTGTGGAGGGAGTGGTTGGGGATGTCCCGGGATTCATAACTCAACTGGTGCTTGTAGGTGCAGTGCCAGTCAATAGGAACTGGTGCACATTCCAGTCAGAACCTCAGTTTGGGGTTTAGGGGGTTGCTCTGTCATGATGCCCAGCCTAGCCCCATTCTCCTAGCCTGGGGCTGGGCTCCTCATGGGGCAACTGGAGATAGCATAGTCCAGCGCACCATGGGCCCCCTCTCCCTTCAGGGACAAGTTTCCGGTGGGCCATGTCTACCTTCATGGGCTCAGCGAATGGAGTGGAATCAGAAAGCAGGGGAACGGTTGTGACGCCCCTTTTCTTTCTTCCCTCTGCTCACTTGGATAATTGTTGATCTGGATAACATGATCTACAAAAGCATCCAGATCTGCTGGTGTCTCAACTAGAGCCAGTTCATCCTGGACCTACCTCATCCTGCAAGCCCGATAGGAACTGAAATAACTGGACCACCTCATTCCATTCGGTGGCTGATACGAGACAGAAGAAGTGAGCTGCATAGGAAGTGGCAGTGCCCAATCCTGTTGGAGTTTCCTCTGGGCAGCCTCAGTGGAGATGGTGCGGCTGGGATCATCAAAGATGGTTGATATGCCCTGCTGAAAGGCATCCCGGCTTGACAGCACTGGATGATAGCTTCCAACTGTGGGGAGGCCCAGTTCAATACCTTCCCAGTCAGCGTGCTGACTACCCGGCCTATCTTGGCCTGGTCAGAAGAGTATATCCGATGTCAAAGCAAGAACAAGTCTCCTGAAGCCTCAGAATTTGGAGCAACTTCCATCAAAGCAGTTAAGCAGAGGAATAGTGAGTCCCAGCTCAGATGACAGCATGGCTAGAGGGGCCCTGAGCACAGCGTTCAGCGCTTGGAGTTGATAGGCTTACTGCTGCAATGCCTGATTCTCAGCAGCCAGCTGTGTGTTCTGAGCCTGCAATGCCTGCCTGGAGTTGGATCGCCTGCTCGTGCAGTGCGAATGCCCCTTGTAGGACAGGGAATTCCACTGGGGTCTATCTTCATTTGGGCTCCCTTGGAGAAGTAGTTAGGATCCGGGCAAGCTGTAAGGACTGGGGCATGAGTGGTCATGCCTAGTGGTTAGAGTTCGGAACTGGAGCTGGGAGTCAGAGATGGAAACAGTCAGGAGTCAAGCCAAGGGTTGGAGCCAGAGTCAGGACAAATCAGGGAGTCAGAGTTAGGGATGGGGTGCAAAAGCAGAGACCTGGGGTGAGGCAGGAAAGCAGGAACCAGGGCAGATGGGGATCTGGGATAGGGAAGACAGGAACAGTCTGGGAGGCAGGAACCAAGAGAAGACTCAGGAGTTAAACAAGTAGGCAGGATCGGCAACGGCAGCCAGCCTGGGATACACCTAGTTGCTTGGAGAACTTCCTGTGCCTGCCTCGAGCTGCAGTAGTGTGACCAAGTGAATCAGTGGGACCAGACATCTCCCCCAGTCAGGAGCTTTGTAGGCAGAGCCCTTGTTGAGCTAGAGAGCTGCTAGCCCCCTTCTCCACGGGTTCCACTGAGCTGCTGTGTCATAGCCACAGTCTGAGCACTGGCTGGGGACCCTCATGCTGGCCAGAAAACAAGAATTCCATTTCACAAAAAAATGTCCAGGTTTGAAATGTGGTTTTGTGCTGCATTGGTATGAAACTTGACACCTTTTGGATTTTTTTCCCCCCCCAAAAAAGCCCCATGAGACTGAGAGGCCTAAGGATAGTCAAGAACATGTTGGTTAGGGCACTGGCCTGAGATGTGGGAGACTATGAGCCACCAATGTGATGCAGCCGTGAAAAAGGCAAATGCAATCCAGGATGTATCAGGTGAAGTATTACCCATAGAAATAAGGAGATATTAATGCCATTGCACAAGGCACTGGTATGAGCTCATTTAGAATACTGTGTAGAATTCTGGTCCCTTATGTTCAAGAAAGATGAATTCAAACCGGAACAGGTGCAGAGAAAGGCTACTAGGATAGTCAGGGACATGTGGAGTTGATCTTACAAGAGGAGACTAAAAGAACTCGGCTTGTTTAGCCTAACAAAATAAAGGCTAAGAGGGAATATGGCTGCTCTCTATCAATACACAGTGGCAGGGTAGGATAAACACCAAGGAAAGAGAAAAGCTCTTTGAGTTAAAGGGAAGGTTGGCACAAGAACAAATGGGTATAAACTGGTCATGAACAAATTCAGGCTGGAAATTAGAAGAGGGTTTTTAACCACTAGAGGAGTAAGGTTCTTGAACAGCCTCCAAATAAGAGTAGGGGGGACAGACAACCTAACTAGTTTTAAGATGAAGGTTGATACATTTCTGAATAGGATTACTTACAATCCTAAGGGTTTACTTACAATCCTACAGGGTTGCTTACAATATTAGGGGTCTAGACTTGATGGCCCAGGAGGTCCCTCTTCCAGTCCTATGTTTCTACTGGCCTCATTTGAGCAGGATTTGAATCTGGATCTCCTATGTCCTAACTGTGCACCCTAGCCACCAGGCTCTTGGCAAGGTTTTTTCTCTTGCTTTGAGAACAAGCCTTGTTGTCAACAAGCCAAACAGGCTCTTCTTGGAGCCTGTGTATGTCATGTCTGAATCCAAACTAGCCACTCTATGTACCTACTTTCAGCAGAACTTAGCCAAGGGTGTTATTTGTAAGTCCACCTCGCCCCCCCCTTTTTTTTTTAAACAAACAGTCCACACATAGTTGGAGACTACCATCTATTGGGCATTGAATCAGGTCACTATTAGATACTGGTACCCATGGCCACTAATCCCCAAGCTAATGGACTGTGGGCACTGCTCAGATATATACAAAGCTAGACCTCTGGGGGCGTACATCCTAGTACACATTAGAGCTGGGAACAAACAGAAGACTGCCTTCAGGACTCATAACAGTCATTCTGAGTATCTCACAATGTCCATTAGCCTGACTAATGCACCCACAACTTCCCAACCATTTATTAATGACATACACTAGGACATTCTGGAGCAGTATGTGGTAGCTTTCCTGGATGACATACTTATTTTTTTAGACAATGCCAAACAACACATCAAGCATATCCATTCCATCATGAAAGGCCTCTGCACTACCTTAGAAAAACACACCTTTGATCAGTCTTCCATAGAATTCCCAGGGTTCATCCTGTCCCACGCTGGTATTGAAATTGACACATGCAAGGTAAAGGCAATCCTCAAGTAGGCAGCACCATGGAACATTCATGAACTATGTTTCCTGGGGTTCACAAACTTCTATCAGCAGTTCATCCCAAGGTTCTCAGAGTGGATCGCTCCTCTTACTGCCCTGCTCTGAAAAAACACCAGTTTCCTCTGGTCTCCAAGGCCCAGCAGGCCTTTAAGTAATTAAAACTCATATTTACTTCTACTCCCATATTGCTCCACCCAGGCACCACACAAGCTTCCATCAAAGTAGATGCTTCCAACTTGCCGATTGGAGCAATGCTATCCCAAATGCACAGTCCACAACAATTTGTACTTTCATGCACCTTATACTCCAGGAAACTCAGACCCATGGAACAAAATTTTGGACAAAGTACTCCTGGAAATTAAGACCATTTTTGAGGTTTGGCAGCACTATCCGGAAGGAGTCTGGTACCCCTTCCAGGAGTACACTGATCATAAGAACCTGGAATATTTGCATAGGGTCAAGGCCCTCAACCAGTGACAACTTCAATGGACCTTATTCTTTTTACACTTTGATTTTGTAATCGCCTATTGTCCAGGAACCAAAAATAGCAAGGCTGATGCTCTGTCCCAGAAGGAAGAATACTACTCTAATCTAAAGGACTTGAACCCCAACCCTCCTGAATCCTCAAGCCTCTTAAATTTCTGGCACAGCCCCCCAACAAGACCTGCTCACCCTCATACGATCAACCTTGGTATGTGGGATCCCTCCTGACAAGCAGGAAGCCATAAGTAGAGAACCCCACAATGACTGAGACAAGGTAACCTACAAGGGCTTGTGTACATTCCCCCTGTGCCTCTGAGGGCTATAACCCTACAAGTATGCCACAAATCCTCCCTCGCAAGACATTTTTGCTGTATTAACACTCAACACTTAGTCTCTCATCTCTTCTGGTGGCCTTGTATGTGGGCCACAGTGCGGGCCTTTGTGGTCTCTTGCAACGTATGCGCCTGATCCAAGGTACCACACAATAAACCTCTTCAACTCTTGGAACCTCTCAAGACTCCACCCAGCCCCTGGACAGTGATTGCACTAGATTTTGTAGTAGAACTACACAAATCCAATGGGTTCATGACCATTCTGACAGTCAGAGACCACTTCACAAGGTTGGCATACTTCATCCTTTGCACTGGCTTACCTTCCCTCCCAGGAAACTGCCTGGGTCTAGATGGATCAAGCCATCTGCCTCCAGGAGAACATCATCTCTGACCTCAGTCTGCAACTTATCTCCCACTTCTAGGAAGAAGCTCTCCAGAATTTGCGCATTTGCTCCTGTCTTTCCTCCACCCATCCTCCTCCATCCAGGCAAAAGGTCAAGAAGAGAGAACTGACCAGATCTTGAGTAGTATCTTTGATGTTACATAAACTTCCATCACAACGACAGATCCTTGCAGAAACACCAGGCAGAGTTCACATACAATAACCCAGAACACACCTGTATGGGGAAATCCCTTTTTTTAAAAAAAACAAACTGTAGGTTCCACCCTCAGTTCTACCTGCAACTTCCCACAACCCAGCAGCCCTTGACTGCATACAATAAATATGTCAAACCCAAGAGGAACTAAAGGCTTACCTAGAAGACACCAAGAAATGCTACAAACAATATGGGGATCATTGACTACAGGAGGGGCCCACCCTTTCAGTAGGTCAACAGGAGGGGCCCACCCTTTCAGTAGGCAAGAGGCTATGGCTCTTGATAAAACATTTACACATAGACTACCAGTTTCTTGGTCCTAGCTAGCAAATTAACCCAGTCACCTTTGAACTTGACTTACTCTGTTCCCTCTGATTACACCCAGTTTTCCATATATCACCCCACACGTTCAGGACCTAATTCCCATATTGCTCCCATCCACCACTGGTGCACTTTCAAGACCATGATGGTTATATTGTTCATGAGATCCTTGACACCAGAGTAAGACAGGATAGACTTTGGTATATTATGGATTAGGAAGGTTAGGGTCCTAAATAGCGCTCCTGGGAACTGGCGGAGAAGAGCCACACTCCTGGCCTGATAAATATCTTCCACAAAAACCACCCTGGAAAACCCAGCCTACTACTACCCAGGAGGCAGTGATGTGAGGGATCACTGGTCTCAAACCCAGACCGATAGGTACCCAGGCAGTGGTCAGCCTGGCCATCATGATCCAGCAGCGCACTGGAACTAGTGGAGAAGGGGGCTAGCAGAGTTCTCTCTCACCAAGGTCTCTGTCTACAAAGATCGTGATTGGGGGAGATGTCCGGCCCCACTGATTGGCCCAGAGACACTACTTAAGTCAGAAGGAGGCATAGGAAGTTGTCTGAGCAATTAGGTGCATCCCTGGCTGGCTGCCACTGTGGAGCCTGCTTACTTGCCTCATTCCTGAGCCCTGCCTCCCAATCTGTTTCTGTCCTTATCCCAGATCCCCATCTGTCCCCAGTTCCTGCTTTCCTCCCTCATTCTAGGTCCGTGCTTGTATACCCTAACCTGACTGATTCTAGCTTGACCCCTTGCTCGTCCCCCGACTCTGACTTCATCCCTTAGCTTCACTCTTGACTATCTCCAGCTCTGATCCCTGACTCCAGTTCCTAGCTCCCAACTCCAACTATTAGGGATGACTGCCCACGCCTCAGTTCTTACAGCGAGTCCTGCCTTAGAGCAGTACTTTGTGGTAGCTCTGTACATGGAAGCACAGCAAGAGGTTGTGTCCAGGCCAGGAAAAAAACAGAGGGAGTCTGTAAACTACATAGGTTCACTGCTCAAACACACCATGTATGCGGAGTGGAGTGGGCCACAGTCATTACTGCCACAGATTGTAGGGGGAAGGATTCCTTCTCCCTGAACTCTTACATAAGAGCCTCCAGAAAGCTCATTTCCCTCAGAGAGTCCAAAAGAAAGTGCATAGGGTTGGACATCAGGCTGTCCTGTGTTCTAATCCTGCCTCCACCACTAAATCACTGCGGGGCCTTGGGCACAACTAATCCCTCTTCTGGCTCAGTTTGCACATGAGATGGTAAAATAGGGGAAAATAATACTTAACCACTGTTCTCATGGGAATTATTAGTCCATGCCCATACAGTGCTTTGAACATATAGAGTTAGACTCTCTAGTCTACTAAATACATTTTGCACTGTTTGAGAGGTGTAACGTGGATTAAACTGCCCTTAAATAGCCAGCGAAGAGTAACCCCTGCCTAGGGGAACGCTCTGCTGGCAGAAAGCAGGCTGAGGTGGTGAAGCTGGTGCTGACTCTCCACTGTAAAGGGAAAGAGGGGAGGTGTCGGGGCATGCCCAGGGTGGAGTGGGAGAAGGCTGGGGGTGGGGAGAGCCGTGGCAGAGTAGAGCAGAGCTACGCCCAGTCCTCCACTGGTGTAAGATCACTGCTGGCTGTTGCACCAGTATGATAGTGCTGCTCCTCAGCAGCTCTAAAGTGTGACAACCATCTCCCTGCAGGCCCCACCCCCTCCACTCTGAGCAGAGCTCAGACAGGGTGGAGAATCGAGCCCGTCAAGTGCTAAGAAAATGCTAAGCATTAATTACTATGACTTGGTCTTTGTGCAGGCAAAGCGGGTTTCGCCTTGAGTTACCTGCTGAGTGAAAAGTGTGTAGGAGGTGGGTAGATAAAGCCCTTGTGGAGGGTCTAAGGAATCTTGTCCTGGAAACTTATTTCCAGCATGACTGCCATTTGGTGCAAGCTGATGATTCCAACAGCAAAAGGGAAATGCTCCCTGCAGAAGTGTCTGTTGTACTTCAGTCTCTACAGCATAAATGGTGTTAATTTCTAAGGGCCCTGCTCTCTCAGGAATTTTTCCCATAGATACAAAGTAACCCTTGACTCCCTATTTGCTAAAGGATTTTGAGAAAGACATTAGTGGACTGGGGAAGGGGCGAGCTTAGAGAAAAGGGTCCTTTTGCCTTTAGTATTATTTTGCTGCTTGGCCACTGTATAACTGGTAATAATAGTAGATTATTACTAGATCCCCTGTTTGCCACAACTGAGTTTGGGCATCCAATTTGCTAAGCACTGCACCCAGAGATAGACCCATCCCCAAAGAGTTGCAATCTAAATAGACAAGACAGGCGGGAGGAAGGAAGTATTATCACCTCCATTTTACCAATTTACGAAGTAAGAAACCCAGATTAGGAGCCTTGCCCCTCATCATACCGGGGATCAGTGGCAAAGCCAGGAATTGAATGCAAATCTTGTGGCCCTAGTTCAGTGCCATAACCACAAGAGAAACTCTCCCCACTCCCTCCCCCCCCCCCCCGCGCATTGCATATTGCAGAAGGATGTAGCAAAGAGAACTCAACCTGTCATCTTAGCTTTGGTTGTAGGCCCATTGGCTTTGCCTCACTGAAGTCATCCTTGGTTTACAACAGCTGAGGATCTGGCCCTAAAACTATACTGTGAGTTTTCATTATGAATAAAAAAGGAAGCTAACAAGACAGTGGCCACAAAGACAGTCGCAAGGAGAAAGGAGGCGGCTTCTGAACAGGTATATCCACCCCTAGGAGTGTCAAAGGCACCACAATAGGGAAGAGAAAGCAGCAAAGAAGAACACAGCATGGAGGGGAGAGGTGGGGGAACAGGGCAAACTACGCACTATTAAAGCTAAACATTAGAAAACTGTGATGGAAGAAAGTTTATGGCTCAGACCCGATGATGACCCAGCTAACTCAAATGCAAGTCTTTTGGCTGATCCGTCATAAGAACCCTTTGATATATTTCCTTTCTTAAAAGGAGTCTCTTGTGTAACTTAGCAGCCCCAGTTATACACAACCTATATATGCTTATTGCAAAAAAACCACCACCACCAAAAGACATTTCAAGAAGTGCAGTTTCAAATATCTGCATTCCAAAATCTGGTAAAAAGTGGGAAATGGAGAACAAAATTAGAACTAGGATATTAAATGCCCAGCTCAAATGGAGAGAAATAAGTGCTATCATAAGCAACAAGATGATACCGGTAAAATGAAAGGAAAAGTCTGTAAAATGGAGGGCCATCCAGTTTTAACGTTAGCGCTGAGCGTTGGGCAACAAAGAAGAAAAATCAGTAAATGATCTGTTCTGCAGAAATGCTAATGTTGAGATGGATGAGTGGTGTAAGCAAGAAAGACAATATGAGGAATGTGTATGTTAAAGACATGCTCAAAGTAACACCCATAAATGAAAAACTGAGGGAGTCCAGGCTTAGATGGTTTGGTCATGTGAAGTGCGGTCCTGACAACTATGTAGATAAGAGTCCCACAGATCAAGACTGAAGGAAAAAGATAGCGCGGCTGACCCAAGAAGCAATGGTGAGATGTCAAAGGGAGAGCTGGTGACAGTCTATACTGGGAATTTACATTGACAAGCTACATCTCTCAGGGAGGTGAAAAAGCCACACCCTTCAGAGTCGTAGCTACGCCTTCCCAACCCCAGGTCCAGACAGCGCTAGGTTGATGGCAGAATTCTTCTGTCGACCTAGCTACCACCATGCTGATGGGAGAACCACCCCTGCTGGTGTAAGTAGTGTCTACATTGAAGCACTACAGTGGCACAGCTGCAGCACTGCACCTGTGCTGCAGTAGCATTTTAAGCATAGACATACCTGAAGACATGTGAGCGTGAGGTCTGATAGAGGATATGGCATTGAACAGCACGCTTTGAGGACTTGCAGAGCAGACCCCAAGAAGTGCAGCTATACCAGAGGCCGGTAAAGTGAGGGGAGCTGAAAGCAAATGGCCTTTCTTATAACTCCCCATCATGAATTATGACACACAGATAGACAGACAACAGAAAGACAGATATAAAAAGGCGTATGTGCTTTCAAAGGGAACACAATTCCCTGGCTCTATGGACAGTTCAGAGTTTTCGTACCAATAGAAACTAGTGATCCACGGAAAAGTGTTCACTTCACTGGAGGCTGCACCACAGCCTCAGCATCTGACACAGAGGAAAGTTGTTCTGAATTCCTTCAGGCGAGTTGGAAGGCAGAGCTGACTTGAGTAACAAGAGGCCTGGGGGGCTTGCAGATGCCCTCTTTGCTGAAAACGTTTTCCTTAGAAAGCAAACTTCATCTTCTCAACTTGTGTTTGGCAGAGAGGACAGGAATCCAGGCTTACCATGCATTCTAGCATTAGTGGATGTAGCCCCAAAGAAGTTAATAGCCCCTTTCCTCCTTGGAGCCTTTACCATCAAACTCTGCTAATCATCCACCCTACATTCCCATGACTTCCCTCTCACTCTGCCCACAACACTCTTTTAATCTCTTTCTCCCACCAACTTCTCTTCGATCTCTGTCTTCCCACAATCTCTCCCTTCCCTCTTCTGATTCCCTGCAGATATTCTCTGCCTTCAGGCAAAGCTGGTCAAGAAGACTGAAAAATTCCTTCTCTTCCCAATGTTGTGCCCTTGTGCCCAAGAAGGTTCACGCTCATCTGTATGTGAGCAGAGATATGATACACTTTGATCTCGACAGCTGAGCCATGGAAGCGTATTCAGAAATGTAAAAAGCTCATCAGGACAGAGAGCTTTTTTTCTTATGTGTTTGTACAATGCCCGGCGTTAATGGGATCCTATTTGAGGCCTCTAGGCGCTGTCCTACAAATAATTATAAAGCACTTTTAGGAATTCAGTTGGTAGGACTGGAGCACCAGCATTAGGAATCTCAGGCTTTGCTAACAGGGTACTGATTGCATGACACCAATCACAGTCCACTCAAGATCAGTGCCAAGTTTCCGGTACTGGTTTTCAGTTGACTGAGACAATTTCTTTCAGTGCTGATATTAAAGGTCTGCTCTGTCATCATCTTAAGCCATGTCCATATTTTCTTTGGAGCAATAATTAAAATAACATATTCACCAGCTGGTTTTTTCCCCTAGATTTAATCTACTCAGGCTCTGATTTACATATTAAAAGCACTAATTAGCCCCTCAGAGTGTCTGAGCACGGATAGTGCAATAACTGGTCATGTAGTCACTGGAGACCACTCCCTAGTGCTTTTGGTAAGATCTCGTGTATACAGCCTCAGTCTCTGGATGGCAGTAATGGCCATGTGTAAAGGCTTGTCTGCTTTGTTTCACAGCATTGAGGGACTGTAATGCCGGATTGCTTCATTCTTGTCTTTTTTCGTCTCTTTGAAGTGTCGTGTTTGATCTGTCTGCCTGTCTGTCAATTTATCTTCCCCCGGTCCCTGCCTTTCCCCACCGAATCACGTGTCAGAGACAGAGAAAGGGATGGACAGCCTTTGGCCAATGCAAACGCTGAAAATTCCAATCCAATCAAAGGCACAATGGTCTTTTCTCCTAGCTTTGATGCAGCATTCAAATAAATAAGAACTCTACTTGAAAAAAAGAAAAAAAAACCAATCCAGTACGTCCTTTGAGTTATTCTTCCGGCTAAGGATATTTGAAGGAATAGTTTAATTTTCTTTGCATGTTTAAAAGTCATCTACAAAACTGTAATGCTGGCTCTGATTCAAATTGGCTCATTGGCCTGGAGGCAACACTAGGTAAGGGAGATAACCAGTTTGAATCCTGATTGTTCATTCCCCTATCTGGCTGGAGCTCTGAATCCAGTGGGGGAACATAGAGTTCTGCACTTAGCTCCTAGGATGCCTACCTAGGCATCGGAGAACCGTGTTAAAACCAAAAAAGTGCTCAAACCCCAAACTCTGGTTCCAGATGTAATTTTGAACCCCAGCCAAGTTCCAGAGTGTACAGATCCAGAAGGGCCCATATCTTAAACAGATTAAAAACAAATCAGTGCCTTATTATGCAGCCAGTGTGTAGCATCAGGCATAATCCAGTGGGTAAGGGTAGCAGACTGAAACTGGGATTCTAATCCCAACTCCGCCATTCACTTACTGTGTAAACCTGGGCACATCACTGCTGCCTATGATGATGTGTATGGCCCTCATTACCACAGTATCTGAGCATCTCACAGTTACTAATGTATTTATCCCCTCAGCTCCCTTAGGAGATGCAGAACTTCTGCAATTCCCACCTTAGAGATGGGGAACTGAGGCACAAAGAGACTACATGACTCGTGCAGGGTCACAAAAGGATTCACTAGCAGAGCAGGAATTGAACCCAGGCAGGGGTGAAAGTAAATTCAAGGACTTACCAGTACGCCAGAGTCTTGAGTGGGGCCGTGGCCTCAACCAGAAGAGGCAGGGCCTCTAAATACCTAGGCCCTTTAAATCAAGATATAAAGGCCCAGGGGCTCCAGCTGCGTCTGGTAGCTCCGGAGCCTTTAAATCACCCCCGGAGATTCCAGCTGCAGAGGCAGCTGGGAGCCCCGGGGATCAGGGGTGATTTAAAGGGCCCCAGGCTCTGGCCACTGCTACTGCAGTGGAGCCCCTGGCCCTTTAAATCACTGCCGGAGCCCTGCCGCCGCTACCCCAGGGCTTCAGCAGCGGGACTCGAGTGGCGATTTAAAGGGCCTGGGGCTCCCCACAGCAGCCGGAGTCCTGCCGCCGCTACCCCAGGACTCCGGCAGCGGGGCTTGAGAGGTGATTTAAAGGGCCAAGGGCTCCGGCCACCAGCCTGGGGAAGCCAGTCCGGTCCAGCATGGCGTACTGGCTCTGCTGGTATGCCAGACCGGACCAGACCAGCTTATTTTCACCTCTGAACTCAGGTCTCCCACAACTCAAGTTAGATCCATAGCCACAAGGCCATTCTTGCTCCTCTTCCAGTGATGCCACCACTCTGTGCCTCATTTTTCCCCTTCTGTAATATGGGATTATTGATACTTGCCCACCTGTTAATGGGGTGCTCTACTCACCACTGGAGCACCTCCTTCTGGCCACATCTGGGGATTAGCTCTGACAGGGTGACGTCCCTTCCTGAGTTTGCTCACTCCATCACTCTTTCAGGATTCAACTGATCCTGCTTCGTGGCTTGGTCCTCCAGCCAGGTCACTATAGTTTTCCCCTTCCAAACAGTTGTGTGGGTATGGGTATATCAAAGTCTCTTGGGACTCAGGGTCCCAGGCAGCCTTCTCTTACACTGCCTCTTAAAAGTGGCACTTCCCCAGTGGCTGGTAGGGGAACCGAGGCCCACCCTCTACACTGGGTTCCAGCCCAGGGACCCTGGCACAAGCAGTCAAAGTCTGCACAGTCCTAAACCTTACTGCTGTATCCCTGGACTGGTTCCTACCTTGTCTTCCCTCACACGGAGAGTGACTGCAGCCTCTCTCTCTGCTGCCCCCGTCTGCTCTTAGCTACTGAGCTTTGTATAGGGCCCCCCACCCAGCCTCGCTCCTGTCCAGTTGAGGTTCATCTCTAACTAGCCCTTGCTCCCTGGCTTCTCCTCCACGTACAGCCTAATTGGCCCACCTCATCACCTTAACCCCTTCAGCCCTTGCGTGGGGTGGACACCCCATCACACCTCCTTTGTAGAGTTTTGGGATCTATGAATGAGTAGCTCTTCATGGGGGAGCTAAGTATTATTAATAGCGCCCACTGACTTCAGTGATAGTTCCTCATCTGCAGAGACTGCATAATCAGGTCCCAGATTTATAACAAACTACGGCTGGGGATCTCTGGGATGTACTGGGGGGTCCACTCTACACCATGCTTTTTTAAAAAGTCTGCAGACAGCCTTGGTAAGACCAATACTGGGATACTGCTGACAGTTGTGGTGTCTACATTTATAGCGGATGTAGAAAAATTGGAGAGGCTGCAGAAAAGGGCCACAAACTGATCCAATGGCTGGAGAAAATACCTCACAGGGACAGATTTAAAGAGCTCAATCAGTTTAGCTTATCAAAAAGAAGATTGAGAGGTGACTTGATTGTGGTGTATAAGTACAATCTTGGGGAGAAATCCCAGGTACTAAAGGGCTCTTCATTCTAGTGAAGAAAGGCATAGTAAGAACCCAGTGGCTGGAAGCTGAAGCCTGACAAATTCAAATCAGATTTTAACAGTAAGGGCAATTAACCATTGGAACAAACGATCCAGGGAATTGGTGGATTCTCCATATCTCAGTACATGCACCTCAAGACTGACTGCCTTTCCAAAAGATGTGCTTTAGTCAAACATAAGTTATAGGACTCCATATGGGATAGCTGGGTGAAATTTAATGTCCTGTGATATACAGGCAATCAGACTGGTTAATCTCTTGATCTCTTTTGGCCTTCAAATCTATGAATAAAACAGTTGCAACACAGGATTTAGATGGCTGAAGCCAATGGGTTCCAGGGCCAGCATTACAAGTAGGCTGCATAGGTGACCAGCTCAGCTTTGAATTTTTAGGTCTTCCCCCATCCGCACCCTATCTGCCAGGACTGTTATCAGCATAGCAGTCTGTCTCTTTAAAGCACCAATTATCCTCACACTAGCTGGGGGGTGAAAGCCACTACACCAACGTGGCTCTGGCCTGACTACCACCACCTCCACTCCCAGCCAGGATGACAGCTTTCAAGGCGGGGCCTTGTCTAGGCATGAAACTGTTGGATAGGACTGAGGAGGAGGAGGGTTACTGCACCAACACTCTACGTAGACATCTGCTGGCTGGCCAAGGGGAATGAACATTGGTCCAAGCCAGAGGATGGTGATGAGTACACAAGGCATGTATAGAAGAAAGCAAGACTGGGTGGAAGGGAAGAGGAGAAATACAGACTTCATGAAAACGCAGTCCTGAGCAGAACGCACTGCTGTTCAAGTTACTGATTTTGATGGAGTTATGTTTCACCAGCCTGGAGGGGCCTCAATACCTGGGAGGGATTGGGGGTGGGGGGAGGAGGAGGATTGTAATACCACAGAGGAAAGAGCCATATGGCTGTTATGTTGTAAGCACTAGAGGGTTTGGCCAAAAACCAAGGGGGAAGTTGCCTTGGCTTTGACACCATCTTTCTGAGCTATTTACCTCCCTCTCTGACACTGTGTTTGTCCAATTTGATTCAGATGCTCCATTTTGTTACCTAGATCACAAAGCTCCCAGCAGCCAAAGCTGCAAGGCAGCCTGAGAGCCTGTAAGTTTATGAACACGGCTGAGCTACCCTCTATTGGAGTTAAAGAGCTGAAATGATTCACCAGGACGTCAGAGCAGGGTGGTGCTCACCTGATGTCAGAATGAGGCACCCTCCAATTCCAGCAGACACACACCTTGGGAGGCGCTTATAAACTTCACATGAAGCATGAAACATTAACAATGAAATTGAACCAGAAGTCAACAAAATCCATGTCATTCGAACTAAGTTCTCCCCACTCTTCCATGGGTGTAACCAAAGGTCTTGCCCCTTACTTGTGGTGACGACTGTGAGGTAAGAGCTGCTTGCATGATGCTGGAGCTGAGAGACACCCTCTCTTCAGAATTTAGAGTGTGGAATGCTCTGCCAAACATACTGCTCTGATTAGCAGCTTTGTAATTACAACAAAGCCTTCATTATTTGACCTTCACCCATCCCAGAGGCATCACTCAGGGGCTTCAGGTAAGCGAGGCTCAGCTATGCAGCTGGCCAGCTTCCCCAAAATTGGTGGACTTAGCAGAGGTGTGGTCCTACTTCCCCTTCTTAGGAATGCTACAGCAGCAAAGCTTCAGCTCCAAGCAGACCTCTTTGGCTGGGGAGAAGGAGGAAATCTGAGCAGAAGCTTATACTTCTTCTCCCCCAAATCTTTGCAAGAGAGGCTCTATTTACTTGGGTTAAAATAACTGAGAAGACTATAGGGTAGCCTGGGCTTGAACATAACCTGCTATCCCAAGTTACAAGTCAAGTTGCCATGTCTTCACTTATCAGAGGGGTAGCCGTGTTAGTCTGGATCTGTAAAAGCAACGATGCAAGTGAAGAATTGCATCCGAGAAGTGGGTATTCACCACCAAAAAGCTCATGCAAAAAAACGTGTTTTAGTCTATAAGGTGCCACAGGATTCTTTGTTGCTTTTACATGTCTTCACTGCTATTTTAACCTGAGTTAGCTAACCCTGAGTTAAGATCATAACATAACATAAGAATGGCCCTACTGGGTCAGACCAAAGGTCCATCTAGCCCAGTATCCTGTCTTCTGACAGTGGCCAGTATCAGGTCCCCCAGAGGGAATGAACAGAACAGGTAATCATCAAATGATCCATCTCCTGTCACCCATTCCCAGCTTCTGGAAAACAGAGGCTAGGGACACCTATCCTGGCTAATAGCCATTGATGGACCTATCCTCCATGAACTTATCTAATTCTTTTGGGAACCCTGTTACAGTCTTGGCCTTCACAATTGTCATAAATAAACAGATCAGGGTTAAGGTCTCTTTTACCTGGAAAGGGTTAACAAGCTCAGTAACCTGAGAAACACCTGACCAGAGGACCAATCAAGGGACAGGATAATTTCAAATCTCTGTGGAGGGAAGCCTTTGTCTGTGTTCCTTGTTGGCTCTGAGTTCTCTTTTTGGATCTAAGAGAGGCCAGACATGTCTCCAAGTTCTCCTGGAGTAGTTCCTACTATCCAATAGTGAGTATTAATTAGAAAGGCGGATTAGTCTTATTATTTGATTTCTACATTTGCAATTGTGTGTTTGCTATAGAATTTCTTTAATTCTGTACTGTTATTGCTTTTACTGAGAAAGAAGGGAGGGGGGATTCGCACCAGAGATTGATAAGTTTAGACCCTGGGTATTGTTCTATCTTGGTACTACAGAGACAGTTACTTTCTTTTTATTCTTTAATAAATCTTTCCTGTTAAGGACTTGGTTGATCTTTCCTTGGGGGAATTCTCAGGGAAAGGGGAGGAGGGAAAAGGAAGGCATCCCTCTGTAGTTGGATCCCGGTATCTCTCCAAGAAAAAGGGAGGGAGGAGGAAGCAGGGGGGAATGGTTTATTTCTCCTAGGTGTAAGAACTCCATGGATTTGGGGCTCTTGGGATCCCCAAGGATTTTGGGGAAGGACTGTGTCCCAATACACGTACATTATTGGGTGGTGGCAGCTTTTACCAGATCTAAACTAGGATTTAAGTTTAGAAGGATCCATGCAGGTCTCCATCTTGTGAACCCAACAGCTCCAAGTGGGGGTGAGACCTATGACAACAATATCCTCTGGCAAGGAGTTCCACAGGTTGACTGTGCGTTGTGTGAAGAAATACTTCCTTTTATTTATTTTAAACCTGATGCCTATTAATTTCATTTGGTGGCCCCTAGTTCTTGTGTTATGAGAAGTAATAAACATTTCCTTATCTACTTTCTCCACACCAATCATGATTTTATAGACCTCAATCATATCTCCCCTTAGCTGTCTCATTTCCAAGCTGAAAAGTCCCAGTCTTATTAATCTCTCCTCATACGGAAGCTGTTCCATACCCCTAATCATTTTTGTTGCCCTTTTCTGAACTTTTTCCAATTCCAATATATCTTTTTTGAGATGAGGCGACCACATCTGCACGCAGTATTCAAGATGTGGGCGTACCATGGATTTATATAGAGGCAACAGGATATTTTCTGTCCAACAATCTATCCCTTTCTTAATTATTCCCAGCATTCTGTTCGCTTTTTTGACTGCCGCTGCACATTGAGTGGATCTTTTCAGAGAACTATCCACAATGACTCCAAGATCTCTTCCTTGAGTGGTAACAGTTAATTTACGCCCACACCTTTTCTTGCAGTGCAGACATATCCTAGGATACACAGGAGCTCCATAGGAGCAGTAAGGGAATCGTTCAATCAAGGGAACCGTTCTTCATTTTCAAGCACCAAGTCCAAAGCCTGCTGTCCAGCTCCCCTTATTATCTGAACCCCCAAGTCCCCTGATCACTGAGGCCACACTGTCCATTTTGATACAGATTCTCCCAAATAAAGGGACTTGGCAGGAAATACAACAGGAGCCAACACTTCCTGTCGACTGGAGATTGACAACCAATCATAGCCCATAACATTCAGAGCCACCTTTAGGATTTGGGGTGACCTGCAGTAAGATTGGTTTGGAGGGCTCCAAAGGTGTGATGCTACTTAACACAGTGACTCCAAAAAACACACAAATAAATTCCATTCAAGCTAATCAGATTTACTCACCTTACAGGCTGTGTACAGTCTTAGGTGCTACTGCAGTATAAATAATAAACAACTTAACCAGCCCCTAAAACAAGCACAGCCCACATGCAGAAGTACCCAGGTCGTTACAGTCACTTGAAAGCCTTGGTTGGCTGTAAACATTACAGTTGGGTGAACTTAGGCGATATGGGAGTGTAGGGGGTCCTATGTGCATTGTCTCCTCTTGCACTTTGCGGGGGAACGGCATCTTCTGGCATTACTTTGTATTTTACATTCCAGCCCTTCACAGTCGCTAACAACTCAGAACAAAGCTCAGCTGCAGCCACAGAATCCCTACTGTTCCTGTGTCTAAGCCACATAACACTGAGTTTTGAATGGACAGTTTCCTCCCAGAACCCATCAAGCAGCCCCAGGTTCACACAGAAGGGTCGCAAACCCTTTCAGTGAAGCTGGCCTGAGTTTGAGGTTTGTAACAAACTTAGATCCAGGTGAGTAGTGCACAGTTCGGTCTTTGCTGTGAATACCTCCCCCAGCACATCAGCTTTGTGGTCTTTCATGTGATTTATCAGTGTCAATACTGTATTATGGGTATTTACATTTCTTATAGCTGCTGAACATTTTAACAGCTTTCTTACCTAGGGAGTGAAATCTTGCTATCCATTGCACAGGCATAAATCCAGTGCAACTCCATTAACATCCATGGTGTAACCAAGTACTGAATTTGACCCAGAGCCTGTTATTCAGCTGTGAAGTTTTCTGCTTGATATTAATCTCAGAAGAACCCAATTCTTCCTCTTGAGCAGAGGCTGCCACTTGTACTGCATTGTGTGTGGGTTTTTTTTAAATAATTTTTAAATTGCTACAGCTGCTAAGTGCAGGTTAAGAGGGTGCCTCGCAGTAATAAATAGGGCACATCTTTTCTCTCCCTGTAGCAGCCTGATTCAATAGCTTGCATTTAGAATCAAGTCAATTTGCAAGCTCACAAAGCAGTCCTTACCAAGCAGGCCAAAGTCCACAGTTCTGCGTTTCAGTAGCAGAAAGATGTTGCTGAAAATAATTGGGCCTGGCAGCACTGGATTTGTTTCCAAAACCAGTCCAGGAGTTCCAAGGCTCACTGAATCTTTGGTTGCTCTGTAAATCAGCCACATGCCTAGATATTGTGCCCAATTAATCTGGAATGAGTTTGACTATAATAACATACATTTGCAACAAGCTGCTTCTGTGGGGGACTTGGGGAAGGTGGGGGGAAGTGGCTCTAGTCCTTCTTTTGAGCCCAGCTCCACCCTTTTCCCTTTCTTTTGTCAGCAGCATGGCTGCCAGTGCCCACAGGGATTCCACAGGGATGTGGGAAGAGACACAGCACAGCTGGCTTAATGACAACAGAGAGCTGTCATGCTGTTAGCCATTGACTAGCGCACCATGGCTCTGGAAGGCAATATTGCTGGAATACATTCTCTCCAGAGAAAGCCATCCTCAGAACTCACAACTGGTGCTGAAATGTTCCCAGTTCTCACTGCACTTTGGGGGGTTTCTTTTTAAAAACACATTCTGAGCACCAGGGAGCCAGGCGAGAATTGTGAGTTTAACATTGTTGGAAATAGCGCAATACACATGCCACTATATTCTCCCACATTCACTTCTGGAGTGTTTTTAATTCCCTTTGTGTTGCACCCCCATCACCACTAACATTAATTGGCAGAGGTTGAGAAGGTTCCAAATTAATGCTTTGTCCTTCCATTTTAATTTAAGACATCACGCCCATGAGAGGAATGAACTGATTTCATCGGTCATGCAAACTCAGATAAATGCAACAGAGCCAGCATCTTCTTGTTGTTCCCCGATGCCTTCTCTTTGCTTGTTCTAGTGTTCTCCAGCATGTGCTGCCTTTAATCACACCTCACTCTGTTCCACTAGCATTAGATACAGCACCTAGCTCCATATTGGGAAGGGCACGGTGTGGCAAAGATATCCTTCCATTCTACCCAGCAGCATTCTACCTTCCTTAGAATCCAAGGACCACACTGGTTACACCAACGTAACTCCTGGGCCATTCCACTGAAGCCAATGGAATTAGTAACTCAGGGCAGAATACAGCTCCTCCTAACATGCAGCACAGTGGGCCGAACTGATGGGTAGCTCGCTGGCTAGGGTCTGTCTCAGTTGCTTCTCTTTTCCAGGAATTGTTTGAAGAAGTGAGCTAGAGCTCAGTGAAAACACCAGCGCAAAAGATGGTCTCTGTGAAAAACATCACTGCATCATAACTGTATGGCTGTGAGCAGCAGGAAGGTTGAGGTTTCAGCTATTTGCTTTTATTAATCTATTATAATGATAACATAACAGAAGAAATCAGATTTAGTGTCTTACTCAGAGACCCCAAACTCTGTCTCCATGTCTCTCTCTAACCTACTTTCCCTTGCCTTGTTAGCTACAAGTAGGGGCCACAAGATAGCACCATGCCACATGAATGGAGGTGAACTAGGGGAATAACACAAGAAAGAGTTGTCTTGTGCCTCATGGAGATTCACAGCTTTGTATTAGCATATGCAATACCCTCTTGTACTACTTTGGGAGGAAAGGGGCTGTATTCAAACGCAGGTGTCCATGTACAAACTGCCAAGTCTCTGTTTCTGAGCGAGCATTATCATCCCCTCTCATTCGATGCTTGAAGGGATCGGCTAGATTGTCTACTTCCAATTCCTTTTCCTGCTGAACAGCTCCCCTCCTTCCCTTCCAAGAGACAGTGTCTGGAACAGGGGGTTACGTCCATCTTTTGGCTCCCACCCCAGGCAAAAAAGACAATGCAGAGGGAGCACTTACCACCTGCTGGGGTCTTCTCCCCCTTCCCTAAGCCCCTCCCCAAACAGCATATCATTCAACCCCTGAGGACAGCTCACATTTCTGACCAGATTGAGCACTGGGTTCCAGCAGTCGCCTGGAAAGTCACTCCAGCAATTAAGTCTTGGTAGCAATTTTTTTTTTTTTAGTATGAAGGATATGCCCCACTGTGCGGGGTATTGCAACCACCCTCCCTGTCAGGCCGTTTCACAGTAGTATTGTGGCGCCATGGAGAGGAGCTAATTGGATTTGTTGTCACCTCCCGAAGCTGCCAGGAGCTCACGTCTGCTCTGGTTACAGATGAAGACATCACGGTGACAGGCCTAGAGATGGCTCAGCTGGCATCCTAGGGCCACTAATAGAGCCATGTTGATTTAATGTCCGAGTGGAGAGGTGCGGACAAGCTGTTCAAGTTTTCTATTCCAAACAAAGCAGAGATCTGTTATCAGTTGTCTGCCGGATCAGTAAATAAACTTCCATGTGGCTCTCGCAGCACCTAACCGTTGCTACAGGAGAATGACAAAGTATTTTAACATTGAGATGGTGCTTTTAAATGAGAGCACTGTCTCTATGGTTTATATTGCCCTGAGGGAAATCAGTTAATTCCTTCATACATAAATTTTACTTAACTATGTAATTATGGATGAATCCTATTAGTCTTTAAATTGCTCACTAGTTAAAAAGGTGTGTGTGTGTGTTTTCTATGTCTCTTTTTGTGGAATTTACAGATCATCTGCACTTATGAAGATTAAAAGCCTATTTGTGGGATGGGTTTCCCCCCCCA
This sequence comes from Mauremys reevesii, assembly GCF_016161935.1. Lineage (NCBI taxonomy): Eukaryota > Metazoa > Chordata > Testudines > Geoemydidae > Mauremys > Mauremys reevesii. Next base: position 26,588,285 of record NC_052626.1, read on the forward strand.
CACACACACACACACACCCTTCTTCTTCCCAAAGGGAAAGCACAGAATTTACCCAAGGAACATCGCATGCTTCCCCTCCTTGTACCTTACTGGGATACTGCTCATTACACCGAGTACCATTCAGGTTGTGTTTCTTTAGTTCTAGCTCTTTAGGCTTCTGTTGTTAAACATTCCTCTGGCCTGTAGCTAAATTATAGCTCTGGAGCCTGATTCTTTGCTGCCCTGTACCTACAATGGTCATTTACACTGGTACAACGTGGAGGTGAAAGGCAATGACTGGGAATAGTATCCTTGTAAACCCACTTCGCACTGCTCTAAAAGCCAGGTCTTCAACGGAGCTTGAGGCCAGGTGGTCAAGTGCTCGGCTCTCAAAACTGCACCAGGTTGTCAACAGAGCTCCGTTCCCATTTAGGCACCTACGGGGCAAAGTTTTCAAAAGTGGTTGAAACCCCGCAGCTCCCACTGAGACACATTATGGCCAGACTGTCCAAAGAGTTCACCACACTCTGGCTCTGATTCAGGTGCCTAAATGGGAGCTGGGTTCTTCTGAAAACTTAGTCCTAAATAACTGCACACGGTGCCTTGGTGAATCAGGTCCATGGTTATTAGAAATACCATTTCTATAGCACCTTCCATTCAGCAATCTCAAAGTGCTTTGAAAACATTGACTGGTTAAGCCACATCCCCCAGGACAGGTTAGCAGTAATTACTCTGCCTGTTTCCAGATGGGGGACACCGAGACACCAAGGGGTTAAACAAGTTACCCAAGGTCCCACAGCAAGTCTGTGGCAGAGCCAGGAATGGTAAGCAGCTCTCCTGAATCATTTCCCCTCCACATGGTGCTATAAAGGCTCCCAGGGTCTTAGAACAAAGCCCCATCTCTGCTCCAAGCAACACCCATTACTACCTGGCAGACACAAAAACAAACATGTGAGGGGTTTTGTGCCCTCCTTATTTAATAACTACCTGACTGTAGCATTTTTTACCCATAAGTCTCAAACTGCTTTATCATGCTCCCCATTTTACAGATGGAACAGAAGTAAAGTGACTTCCCCAAGGTCACACAGCAGGTCAGTAGCAGAGTCAGGAACAGAACCCAGGGATCCCAGACCAGGGCCCTCTGCCCTAGACCACACTGCCTCCCCTTTAAACACGGTTAGTCCCAGCTCACTTTTATTTGAAGTGTGGACAGGACCTTTGCAATACACAGAGCACATTGCACAGTGAAAACAAAGCAAAAACGATCACTGAAGACTAAGCGCACAAAACCTTTCTTATGGCATTCAGCTTCCCAGGTCTTCCTCCCCCGTGTGTGGGGGCTGGGAGCACTGTGCACCTAGCGTGCTCAGTTCAGCCTTCAGGAACTCTAAAGGGAATCAGCCAGCCTTGGTTCGGCAGAGGGGCCAACCACGCAAAAAATCAAGACGTTTCTAAGCTAAAGGTTGGCACAGTCTCTTAACTGGCCCCACTGTACGGGGCTTTGCAATGTGTCAGCTCAGTTACATGCTACAGCAATACACGCAAGACAAGTGAAGGATGGAGTGCAGGCCCTTACTCACCGCTTCAGTGTTATCTACCTGGAGATTTGGGGGCATGGCTTCCAGGACTCAGCTGGAGGAGAATGGGGGTGAGGGGACACACACACAGGTGTCCTTGACCATGTATTAGTTTAATTCAGTGCTAATCAATTGTGGTCCATGAATCATGAATGGTTTGCAGAAGCCTTCCTGGTGGTGCAGACAAAGAAAGGGTTTTAGAGCCAAGTGGTAGAGGCCTGAGGTATTGGGAAAGGAGGGAATTGTCCTCTTCTGGGAGCCGTCTCCTTCGCATAGGGAAATTCTATTCTAGATAGGTTCTCTCATCACTGTAGCAGCCAAGTCGGAGGACAACTGGTTTGAGAAACCGAGGGAGATGACAGAGGGGCCCTCCTCTTGTCACATATTCACAATCTGTGCCCTGGTTAATACTGTAGCCTAAGATTTTCAAAGGTGGCTCAGGGAGTTAGGAGTCCAAATATCACTAATTCAATGGGAGTTGGGCACCTATCTCCCTTAGACTGGAATTCTCAAAGGCTCCTTAGTGTCTAAGGGTACGTCTTCACTACCCACCATATCGGCGGGTAGCAATCGATTTCTCGGAGTTCGATATATCGCGTCTCATCTAGACGCGATATATCGAACTCCAAACGCGCTCCCATCAACTCCGGAACTCCACCACCGCGAACGGCGGTGGCGGAGTCGACGGGGGAGCCGCGGACGTCGATACCGCACCGTGAGGACGAGTAAGTAATTCGAACTAAGGTACTTCGACTTCAGCTACGCTATTCGCGTAGCTGAACTTGCGTACCTTAGATCGAACACCACCCCCCCAGTGTAGACCAGGCCTAAGTGTATGAAGAGTGAAATCCCTCCCAGAGGTGGAGGTGTTCTCTGATAGGGAGGTATATGGAGCCTGGGGAGAATCATTTGTCCCTGGACAATGCCTCAGTGGTCTGAGTTAAAAAATATAAAATAAAAATAAAATAAAAAGTTGTTACAGCTCCAAAATAAACTTTTTAAAACAATGCTTTAGACAGATTCACTTTGTTCTCATGTGAAAAACATCTAAGAAATCTCCTTCCAGACCTCGCGGTGGCACAATGCACAGAACAACATTGTGCTGTCCTAACTCCTGGCGAGCAGTATTCTTTCTTCTCCTCAGCCTCTTGCCGATGAGCTTGTGTAATTTCAGTTTAATATTCAGAGGTGAAAGTGATATTAAACACTTACCCATATGGGGCCCCAGCTCTGGGCCCCCTGAAGGGGCGGGACCTTGGGCAGAAGGGACAGGGCTGGGGGTCAGCCTCCCCAGCCAGCCCATCTGCGCTGCCTGGCCTGTGGCACCTGGGGCTCCGGCGGCAATTTAAAAGGGCCGTTGCCAGCGTAGTACTTTCACCCATTAATATTAGAGACATTCTTGATCAGAAGACTACAGCTCAGTGGGCTTGATGAACTTTTCGGTCTCTTCATACTAGGCTCTGACTCCAGCTGCTTTGGATGTTCTCTCCAGAGGCTTTCAGGACAAATGATTCAAAGTGCATTTCTATTCACTCATACAAAATGAGCAAACTTGCTCACAGTACAACTCCTGACTTAGTTAAAGAAAACCACCCAGCTGGAAAAGCAGCTGCAGGACGCTGGGTTCTTCAAGCTGACCGCTTCATATAACAATGAATTTTTGAAAAAAGAACAGGAGTACTTGTGGCACCTTAGAGATTAACAAATTTATTTCAGCATAAGCTTTCATGGGCTACAGCCCACTTCATCCGATGCATAGAATGGAACATCTAGTGAGGAGATATATATACATACAGAGAACATGAAAAGGTGGGAGTTGCCCAACCAACTCTAAGAGGCTAATTAATTAAGATGAACTGTTGTCAGCAGGAGAAAAAAAACTTTTGTATTGATAATCAAGATAGCCCAGTTAAGACAGTTTGACAAGAAGCTGTGAGGATACTTAACATGGGGAAATAGATTCAATGTGTATAATGGCTCAGCCATTCCCAGTCTCTATTTAAGCCTAAATTGATTGTATCTAGTTTGCATATCAATTCAAGTTCAGCAGTTTCTTGTTGGAGTCTGTTTTTGAAGCTTTTCTGTTGCAAAATTGCCACCTTTAAATTTGTTACTGAATGGCCAGAGAGGCTGAAGTGTTCTCCTAGTAGTTTTTGAATGTTATGATTCCTGATGTCAGATTTGTGTCCATTTATTCTTTTGTGTAGAGACTGTCCGGTTTGGCCAATGTACATGGTAGAGAGGCATTGCTGGCACATGATGGCATATATCACATTGGTAGATGTGCAGGTGTATGAGCCTCTGATGGTGTGGCTGATGTGATTAGATCCTATGATAGTGTCACTTGAATAGATATGTGGACAGAGTTGGCATCGGGTTTTGTTGCAAGGATAGGTTCCTGGGTTAGTGTTTTTTTTTCTGTGGTGTGTGGTTGCTGGTGAGTATTTGCTTCAGGTTGGGGGGCTGTCTGTAAGCAAGGACAGGTCTGTCTCCCAAGATCTGAGAGACTGAGGGATCATCTTTCAGTATAGGTTGTAGATCTTTGATGATACGCTGGAGAGGTTTTAGTGGGGGGCTGTAGGTGATGGCTAGTGGTGTTCTGTTATTTTCTTTGCTGGGCCTGTCTTGTAGTAGGTAACTTTTGGGTACTCTTCTGACTCTGTCAATCTGTTTTTTCACTTCAGCAAGTGGATATTGTAGTTTTAAGAACGCTTGATAGAGATCTTGTAGGTGTTTGCCTCTGTCTGAGGGATTGGAGCAAATGCTTAGAATGTATCTTAGAATTTTTGGATTGAGATCTTGATTAGCAGAATTAGAAGAGCTCTGATCCCCAAAGTCTAGTTGTGAGGCTGCTTCTCCTCAGGGATGAGAGAAAGTGAAAGTCAAAAGTGATTTCCAGAACAGTAGCCTCCTCTAAGGTATGTGAACTAGTTGCATCTGTCTTGTTTTGTTCTGACAGACAAGTTAATACATATCCAATCCCTTTGGGGCATCAGTTGCTTCTTTGGAAGGGGGTCTCACCATCCCACTAATAGCTGGCATAAGAACAGAAGAACAGCCATACTAGGTCAGACCAAAAGTCCATCTAGCCCAGAATCCTATCTTCCGACAGAGGCCAATGCCAAGTGCCCCAGAGGGAATGAGCAGAACAGGTAATCATCAAGTGATCCATCCCCTGTCGCCCATTCCCAGCTTCTGGCAAACAGAGGGTAGGGCAGTGGTCTTCAACCTTTTTATGGCCAAGATCACTTTTTGAATCTAAGTGCAACTCAGGATCTATCCCACCCCTTCCCCAAAGCCCCACCCAGTTAATCCCGCCCCCCCCCGTCGCTTGCTCTCCCCCATCCTCACCCACTTTCACCGGGCTGGGGCAGGGGGATGGGGTTTGGAAGGGGGTGCGGGCTGGAGCCGAGGGGTTCACAGTGTGAGAGGGGGCTCTGGGCTGAGCCTGAGGCAGGGGGTTGGGTTGCGGGTGGGGTTGAGGGGTGCAAGCTGGGGCTCGGGTACAGGAGGGGGCTCCAGGCTGGGGCAAAGTTGGGGTGCAGAATGGGGTACAGGGTGCTGGCTCTAGGAGGGGGGTCAGGGCTGGGGCAGGGGGTTGGGGTGGAGGAGGATATGGGGTGCTGGCTCCAGAAGAGGGCTCAGGGCTGGAGTGCAGGAGGGGGCTTGGGGTGCTGGCTCTGGGAGGGGGCTCAGTGATGGGGTACAGCCTCCCGCCAGGCAGCACTTATCTCCAGTGGCTCCTGGTCAGCGGCAGGCGCAGCGAGGCTAAGGCAGGCTCCCTGCCTACCCTGCCCCCACACCACTCCCAGAAGGTGCCAACACGCCTCTGGGAGGGGAGGGCAGGGGGCATGTGGCTCTGCATGCTGCCCCTCTCTGCAAGCACTGCCTCCGTAGCTCTCCCAGCCAATGGGAGCTGCAGGGGCGGTGCTTGCAGGCAGGAGCAGCGCACATGGAGAGCTGCAGTGGCCACTTCCAGGAGCGGTGTGGGGCCAAGTTAGCCTTAGCAGCAGCCACACTGTGCTGCCACCGGAGATCGCGATCGACTGGGAGTCCCTCGAGAACCGACCAGTCGATCGCGATCCACAGGTTGGTGGCCACTGGGCTATGGCCTCCAATATTGCCTGATTAGTTCACTTTGGTCTATCAGAATACTCTTCATATTGGACCAGTGGCTAGCTTACTACCAGTTATAGAAGGGCCAGATTTTGTTCTGTGTTATGCTGGCATGTGTGGAGTTGCACTGAGGTATGACTAGCGAGATTGAGATCAAAATCTGGCCTGAAGTTTTAGACTTCAGAGAGAGAGAGAGCGAGAGAGAAATGAAGACTGAACACAACAAACTGGGGGGGATGGGTGTCTATAATTTGGCCTTTAACCAAACTGAAATGAAGATACTAGTAAGAAGCCAGGGCATGAGGAACTGAATGCAAAAGAACATACATTCTCATTTACAGTAGTGTGTTGCATCACCACGTTTACTGTAATTATTGGGAATGTCAGCTGTAGAAAGGGCTGAGCAATCTGCAAACAAAACCCTACCCCTTTCCACTGGCTTTACAAAGTGGAAGGATGGGAGAGATCCAAAGCTGAACTGGTAGCAATTCTCTCTTGTCAAATTTCCTACATTTCCCCCGCAGTTGGACTGTGTAGCTATAGGGCTTTTCTAAAGGAATCAGTCTCAAAGAAGTTTGGTTTGGAGTATGCGCTTTTATTTCCATTGGCAGGTGGGTTCCAAAGAATCAAATGCAGACTGTTCTACTCCCTGCTTCTGTGTTCTAGCCAGCAGCATTTGCCAAGAGGGCTCTAACAGCCAAGCTATTAGGATGCCCACTTAAAATTCCATATCCCCTCCCTCCATCTAGTTACCACTCTATCCCTGCATTTCGAAGGCTAGGCAGTCTTTGCTGAGCCAGGGCCAAATCTGTACAGCTCATATTTGCTATTGCACACATCCAGCTTAAATGAGCGAGCCGGGAGGTGTATTCGTGCCCGAGTTCGACAAACCCAATAGGTTTCTGCAGATTTGGCTCTGGGAGGTTACTCTGGAGCCAGAAGTACTAAGAAGGCTGCTTCTTGTGACTACTAAATTCATCTTCTCCTCTGCCCCATTCTGCTTCCTCAGATTTAGGGCTTAATCCAGCAGCCACCAAAGCCAGTGGAAAGACTCACATTGACTTTAACAGGCATTGAATCAAGCCCTGAGAGGACTCTTCTAACAAACTTGGCCACGCATATGCAGACACCAAGGTAGTCAGTGAGGGAATCCAACCTGGGATTTTCAGCACTCAAAGCACTTTAGCTATTGAGCTAATGCAGTAACTGTTAGCTGTGAACAAGGGGCCGGCTGTTACAGTCACTCAGAAAGAAGTGATCACTCATATTAAACCAGTGCATTATACACTCAAACCCCAACAGTTCATAATCTGGAAGTCCTCAAGATGGACTCAAATCCAGGTCTGCAAGTGGTGGTGGAAGGCCCTGCCTGTTGACCCATTAGGCTGTCCATGTATAGGTGGGTTTGATAATAATGATGAGTGGCATTAAAATTGCACCTTTAATTTAAGATCCCAAATTGCTCAGCAAGCTGATTATTAAATTTTAAATACATATAATTCACCCATCACTGAAATGAAGTCACTAATGGTATGGAAGTCCTGAAATCTTTGAACAAAGCAAATCAGCATGAATTAGCAGTTCAGAACAGACAGTGAAGATCACCATGTGAGCAGCTCCAGAGTCCCTCTTCACTCTGATTAGGCAATATGGACACAGAGGGAAGAGTGCCTCCTACTGAGTCACCAAAACCAGTGGCTGCAATCTGGTTTTCCCTTGAAGTCCTTCTCTTGACTCGCCCTACTTTGTTTGTGAGAGGTGACCAGGTCATAGCATGGGGCACTATCACTGCATCAAGTAAATTCCACCTCATGTTTCCTCCAGTGCAGACTTTCTATCCAGCCATTGTTAAAATGTTGATTTTTATCTCCTAAGAAATAAGTACAAATTCTTCACATTTGGAGGATTTAAATATAATTGAGTCATCGGATAATTTACATGCATTAGGAGGTGATAATGTTCAGAGCCAGCAACCCTGAAAGAATAGAAGAAAGACCTTATGCTGCTGCTGCTGTTTCTTTTTACAGAACACTTTTAGCAAAGTTCACTAATGACACTTCAAAGTGAAAAACACAGTGCTGGCATTAGCACTCTCGCCTCCGGACCAGAAGGTCCTAGCTTCACATCCCACGTCAGGCAATGGGCTCACACGCAGTGCTGACAGTGTAGTGACATACAAGATAAGTGCTGTACTCACCTTCACAGGGCCAACCTGAGGACATACAGGCCTCCTGTGAACATCAAAACAGTGGTCTTTTGCCTCCAGAAGAATACTCCAAGTTTCAAAGCCTGTTCTCAGTGAGGAGACCCTGCTAATTTGGGGCTGTGAGTATGCAGCTATGAAACCATGAAGACTTTGTTTTCTGCATGCTCTTTGCACAGGGAGACAGAGTAAGGCCCTCTGTGGTTGCAGGACTCACAGGTGCCCCACTTCCTCACAGGTGTCTCTGTTTTGGTTGACGTTAAACCAAGACCTTCCCTGCCCAGCTCAGCTCTGCTGGGTGGAAGGACCCATCCCCCTTCTGGAAAAGGGCAGAGAGAACCCTGGTGTCCTGCCCCAGCAGTTCCTCCCTCAGTAATCAAGTGCTTTCCGGGAGGGACCAGCCTAACACAGCTGACTCTACCCTGCTAACTCCTCCCAGGCTTAATCAATGAAGGGGAAAACACAGAACTTATTGCCTCTTCTTGTCCCAGGGAAAGTGAGTTTAGTTTTCTTCCCACTGTGAAAGCTTTTTTTAAAATCACATCACTCAGAATCTGCTTACTTTGCCCTCTGGGTCTGAATGCACTTCTGCAGCTCCTCAGATTGGTGATATTCACTCAGGCATGACGGACCCATGCAAGCACCCATACTGGAGCTGCATGGAGACAGGGCCTGGGTGCAGAAACTATGCACCTGCTCTACACCACAGACAGGGTGTCAGCCTTGCATAGGCTGAGACACCAGCTATGTGGGTGGACCTAGATAAGAGCCATTTATATGCACTGATCCCAACATGCCACACAAGGCATGTAGAGCTCCAGCAGGTGCTATAGCAAATTGATTAGAATAGCAGCCATGCAGGATACTGCACTGAAACCTTGCTTCTGGGTGAGGTGGAGGATGGATTTCACCTCCCTAAGGCCTGCACTTCACACACACACCCCCAAATCCAACTAGCTCATTCCTTAGTAGGGTGAAATTAATATCCCCTGGGGTGCAAGCAAACCTGGGCTGATTTTAAGGGGATATCTAGGAAATTAATACAATAAAACCAAACTCATGTACTAACACATGAATTAATTCTCTCTCTCTCCCATATAGAACCATAGAAATGTAGGACTGGAAGGTACCTCAGTAGGTCCATCTAGTCCAGTCCCCTGCACTGAGGCAGGACTGATTATCATCCAGACCATCCCCGACAGGTGTTTGTCTAACCTGCTCTTAACATTTCCAATGATGGAGATTCCACAACCTCCTGAGCTAATTTGTTCCAGTGCTTAACTACCCTTCTTTCCAGGAACATAAATACTTCTGTTTATGCAGAGATTCTAGTTAACCATACACTATAAAGGTTTTGGACCAAACTCTTCCCTCAGCTGCAGCTGTCAATGAAATGCCACGGCTGTACTAGGAACAAAATCTGACCCGGAATTCACTGAATGTGTTGATATTTGTAACTGTAAGTGAAACCCTTTTAAAGTAACAGCCCACCCAGCTGTCCCTGCTCTGCTGATACAATACCAGTTTTCAGGGTTGGTACCAAGTACATTGGTAAATTCACCAGTTTCCCAGTTACCTCATGGTGGGTTCCTGACAAAGGCTCCATTGCCTCTCTCCTCTAGTCCTTTACTAACTCTCCTGACCCTCCTTATCTTCCCAGTGTTATTGACGTTCAGGGTTGTCCTATTTGAATTGCATCCATTTGTCTCTCCTGCTTGAATGCTGGAGGGTCTGGAGTAATTGCTATAAGCATTAAAGTTATCATGCAAATAAAACGTCTGCTGCAAAAGGCTTTCTCGTGCCTTCACTCTTCAGTGCGTTTCCCTCAGCTAGAGGAAGTGCTTTTGCTTTCAGTAGTACATATACTCTTGGCAAAGTTCTGTTTTCCATGCTTTGCTGAACTCCTGAACACAGATGTCCCATTTGTGTTTCATTAGTACATCAGCCTCTCTGAGGCTTTCGACCTCTGCACTAGGCAATAATTACCTGGCTCAGACCCATTCCCTCACCAGCTGGCCTGGGAGCTGCTCTGCTCAGACCAGGGCTCTCTCTGCTGTCAGCCCTTTCCAGTCAACTGGACAGCTCAATCAGCAGAAAATATCAAATATGGTCATTGTTTGAGCTCAGCCAGCATTGTTTCTGCTTGATCTGACAATGCATCTCCAAAGAAAGATTATGCTTCTCAAAGTCGAGACAAGGGAAAGTGGAACTGGGGCATCAAGAGCTGAGAACAGTTCGCTGAATTTGGAAAACTCTTTCTTCAGGCAGTTTGTTTTAAACACCTCCTCCCTGACCACTTTCGCTTCCCTTCCCCCCTGTCCAAAGATATAAGATTCTAGACTGGAAGGAGCTCTTATTTCGCTTTAGCAATGCCAGGAGAAATGGCTAACATGGGTGGCAAAAGACAGATCTGACAATATTTTTATTTCATGAAGAGGATTGCAGGGAAAAAAGTCTGGAAGGAAACTAGTTGTAAGAGGCCAGCATAGGTCACATTAACACTTTTCTTTGGGCTGCATTGATCACAGGCTGGGAAAGCCCGATTGGCAAGGTTTGATTTAAACAGTCACATTCTCAATGTGGGCTGCCAACTGCCAGCTGGCCTAAGAGACCAGGATTCTGTTCCTGACTTTGCTGCAGACTCACTGTATCTCCTTAGACAAGTCACTTAACCCAGTTTCCCTATCTATAAAATGTGGATAAAATGTATCTCTACATACCTCCCGGTGGAATTCTGAGGCTTAGTATTTGTAAAGGACTTTGAGATCCTTATAAAGACAGAACTGATGTTCATGTGGACAACCACACGGTATTGTTATTTTATACTTGCTTCTCCAGGGCAAAGAAAGAGGGCAGCAGCTCCTTCACCAAGACCACAGACCACACAGAAGTCAGTAATTCTCAGCTCTGTGCCCAGATCAGGAAGTGACACTCCTGGCCTCTACACCCCAAGTTACTAGACAGTGCCTACAGCTGAAGGGCTTCTGCTAATATGTGCAAGCTCTGTGGGTGCAGGTGAAAGTGGACTTCAGATTGGGACCAATTTTCATGCAGATGAAATTAATAGAGTCCCTGCAGCCGCTGTTCCAGCCTACAGACCCAAGTAGCAGCCATGGCCTCTTTACACCACTTGTGCAGGATATTGGAGCCCCTGGAAAAATGTGACCCCTGTGACTTCCTCCCCTGTTCCACCTTCTCTGTGCTGTCCCAGGGCACAGGGCCACCACGTATGGCCTCACTGCTAGCAGCCTTCTTCACATGCTCCCAATTCAGGGGACACTAAGGGTGGGAGGATCTCATGCAGGCCAGAGCAAAATGCATCTTAGAAATCACATTGATCAATGGTATTTCAGCCCTCATATAGATTGTGCCAATCACAACATGTCTTCTATTCTTCTTGTATCCTGGCCTTCCTTCTCCATGTGTGGCCATGTCTTTCCACGATGAAATCTTCCCATCTCTTTGGAGGTCAGCTGAGTGGTCATTTCGGTTCCCGTGGGTACCACTCAGTGACAGCTGCAGTCCATTGATTGTCAGTGAGCCTTGTTATATGCCCGGCCCATCACATTTTATTGTACCTGCTTTCAACAACGATGTCCTGCACTCCACCCTGCTGTCTGATCACTTCATTGGGGACTCAGTCACGGATTGAAATCCCCAGAATTCTTTCCATCGCCCTCTCCATGACAGACCGTTGTTGCTCCTGTATCTTCGTCAGCACCCAGGACAGACCATCAGTTGCTCCTCTATCTTCGTCAGACTGTTGCTCCTCTCTCTTTTGCTGCCGTACAACATTGCTGGCAGTACTGTTGAGTTGAAGAGATTGGTGTGTGTTGCCTTGTTGATTTTTCCTTGGAGGACATCCTTGATAGAATTGAATGCTTGTATCTTAGAAATGCTTAGGTTTAAAATCTATATAATAGAAACACACCTCAGTTACATTCTCCATATACAATAACTATCTTAATGAACCTACATTAAGGGAAACCAGAGTATCTCACAAAGCAAAGGATGAAGGAGATAGAAGAATGTGACAGGTAACAAAGAGGAAAATTTAGCCGTTCAAACCTAGATTTCGGCAAACACCCAAAATCTATGCTGCTCATGAGTTAGAGGATGATCATACTGAGAAGAAGCCACAGACAGAAGATCAACCAACTAGTGGTATAAAGACACAAGGATATGACCAGTGATCCGACTGCCAGAAGCGAGCAGCACAGTCCTGGATCTCTCTGATTTGGATATAGTATGGTTTGCTGGTTCCTAAATCAATGGCAGATATTAGAAGAAGAGCACCCAGATGCTCTGGAAGAATGCTGAGGAATTTCTATTTGTCAGAGTACCTTATAGTCCCATGTAGTCCCGGAAACAAAGGGCATGAGTCGGTGTATATGATAGAATGAGACTACTTTAGGAACCAGTAAAGAAAAGAGAAGAGAGAGTTGACACTAACGATCCTGTAAGTGCCTCGGACAAATGAAGCTAGAAAACGATTCTGGAGACCAAACAATGGTGGGGAATCATATATCATTGGAATATCTTTTGTGATGAGGTAACTGCTTAGAGTGGATGGTTGCCACTTAAGCGGATGGAGTACCAGGTTGCTGGCTTCAAAAGCAGCACGCACCTAAAAGTAGGATTTCTTCTAGGTACAAAGGAGTGAGGCTCTCATCTCACTAAAAAAATCCTCCAAGGTCTCTACTTTTAATATTGAGAAAAGATGTTCTGCAACAAATGATGAATAATAATTTCTGAAGGAATATTAACATATAGGATGCAAGTGCCTCTTCACAAATGGAAAAATGGAGGAATGTGGGAAATAAGCCAGAACAGCTATAAAGGATAGTGAGTGATGGATAATATGATCTTGTGGGCCTAATGGAAACTTGGTGGGATGAGTGTCATAATTGGAATGTCAATATTGATGGGTTCAATCTATGCAGGATAAAACAACAACAATACTTAGCAATGGTACAGGGCTTTTCATCTTCAAAGCTCACTAACTAATTAATCTGCACAACACCCTTGTGAGGCAGGTAAGTCTTATTGTTGTTATCCTATAGGAGAAGGCAAGCACAGGAAGAAGAGGGGGAAGGCGGTACCATGAGCCAGAAGTGTTTACAAAACCAGTGAGCTGTAATTTGATAATGGAGTGGGTGGGGGCAAAGTCAAATCCACGAATGCAGCAAAAGGGCTGGGGCATCCTAAAAGGCACCACAATTCAGGCACAACAAACTAATTCCACTCTAAATGGAAAAAAGCCAGGAGCAAGAAATACAAGAGCAAGGAATTTGGTCCTCCTTCTAGATCAGAGGACAAATCACAAACAGAAGGGATAAGGATCCAAGCAATAGACAGTGGGGTATGGTTTGCATTAGAAAGAAAAGGGCAGCAAAAAAGCACAGCAGACTGAGTTAATTCCAGCCAAGTGGGGCTAAAAGGAATAATGGGATTTCACAAACATACCCGATAGGAAAACACTACCACAGAGATAGTAGGTTTATGCACACATTGAAACTAAGGGCCAGCGACCATGGGCATTCATTCTAAAATGACTGAGCTATTAAATTGGACTTTAACAAGAAAAAATGAAGCCTAGATCTATGGACAATTAAGAACTAGCAAAAACCTTGTCAACAGAGCTAGTGATAAAATTTGGAATGCAAGGATGAAACTTGGATCAACTGTATATATAAATAGTGACTGGCTCACGTCACATGAACCCCTTGAACTGGGATGAATCAGCTAAGGAAATTACTGAATTATTGGCTGTTACATTTTAAATGCCCAGCACTGCTGGAAATTTCATCTCAGGAGTTTCAAGTTGGAGTCTCAAAAATCCAGAATCATAAAATTATTGGGTATTTCAGAAGATGGTGACTGTAACCTTTCCATTTCTCCATCTGTAAAATGGGGATAAGCTCACAATTGTGAAAGGCCCTATACAAAGTATTAATTATTAGAAAATAAATCTTGCTGAGATTCATACATAGACACAAGGATAATTTGTCCCTGAGCCCAGCCTATATTACAGAATAATGGCATTATAACAACATCTTTATAGTTTTATCTTCCAAAAGGGAAGCCAGGCAGATTATGGTAAGAAAGGCCAGTGGCAGAATTAACTAAGGGGAAACAATCAGGGGTGAGGAGCCCTCGAAGGCTGTACATTCTCTACCAGCTTGGACCTAGATTTTGTGATAAAACTGTCCCCCAGCTGGACCCTAAGTGGAGTTGCAGATTCTCTCTGTTTGGGAGTGTAGAGGTTCATCTGTGAAACATTTCTCAGAGAGCTGGCTTTGCATTTTTGGTTTGATCTGCAAAAAAAAACATTTTTTATTCCCTTTCCCCTCCCAAATTTAGCAGTTTCCCTTCCCACCCCTCTCACCCTCCCTGCATCACAACACTGTGGACAGGGGCAGCCTAAGAATTTTGGGGAAGGTTAGCAAGCTGATGCTTGGGGATACACCCCACATGTAATAGATCTATTTTACACATGAAGCATGTGTAATGACTTTTTTTGTGTGTTCACCGCCGCCGGCTGCAGTGGAGGGGGAATCCACTTACTTGTACCTTTCAACCCTTGAAATCAGCTCTTACACTCATTTATGTTTTCCAGGCTATTTTTGCAAGGAAAGGAGTGAGAAACTTGCTTTTGGATTTTAAATGAAAAGTGAGTCTCCTTTCTATGTCTAGTTCCCCCAAATCTGGGAGGAACTGGGGCCTGGGCTCTGTGGGGCTTGAGAGCTCTTTCTGCTTTTCCAACACAAAATGAAAGCCGCTCCACAGAATGAACCAGTAGCATAGGATGTTTTCAAGATCCGTGTGTTTTTCCTCACTGGAGTGACCTTTATGGAGCTACCAAAGCTGCTGCAAACTTGCTGCTGCAAGTGTCCCCTGCAACTACATTATAATTTCACACTGAGTCTGTCCATTATCAGCAGATAGCACACAAGGGATTGCCACAGCAATTACACAGATTTAAAAGGTGCATAAAAAGCATGCAACTTGTCCCCTGCTGCTTCCTCTGGGCTGCATGATGCCTCCACTTGTGCTCTGCAGTATTTGGAAAACACTGTTGTATATCCACACAGAAGGTACTAAATCAGGAAGGGGAGTGTCTAATGCAATGTGAGGAGTTCTATGGCACAATTTGCCACCTTCTCTAACCTTGATAAATTGATGCTGTCTCAAGGCACAGTAGTACTCTGCCCCCTCTAACCATGATGGTACATTGCACACACTGGGCGCTGTAGACTCAGAGTCACGTTACTTTCTGATACAATAAGACAGTCATGTTGGATAGATGCTTTCAAATAAAACGTTGCATGCTGAAGTGTGTAGTCTTCCCCAAACCATCCCTACACGAAAAATGAAGGCAGGTACAAAGTGGCCTGTTTTATACATACACCTCTACCTTGATATAACACTGTCCTCAGGAGCCAAAAAATCTTACTGAGTTATATCAAACTTGCTTTGATCCACCGCCGGAGCGCAGCTTTACCACATTATATCGGGTCGCGTTATTTTGGGGTAGAGGTGTATTAGGTATGGCCCTCACTGTGGCAAAGTGTGGACACCTGGATAGTTCTGATAGGAAAGAAATCCCTCTTTTCCTTATTACATAATTGAGAAGTCTTAACTTACACATTATGGGAAAGGCTTATTGATTTAATAAACTGCTTCACTACTGTGGAAAAAAAAATCAGATCTTCTCCTTGGGGAGAAAAATATATTTTCTATGCTTTTCCTTGAGTGAACTGTATAGATGAACCATGTGTAGGTTGATCTGAGTAATCTTTAAAAAAAAGATTGAGACCTGAATTTCAGAGTATGTGCTTTTGTGCTATTCAATACCACTGATACAGACGGGTAAGGTTGAAGTTCAAGGCAAGCATGGAGAAGTGTAATTTCTCCCTGCACAGTCACAAATAAAATAAGGTTCAGCTCTACAGGATTAAATTAATTAAAGATGGATCTTGTGCTTGATGGTAGTTGATAGAACTGGAGTTTGTAGTGCTTGTATCATGAACATAAGTGGACATCTCTAGTGGTTAGCTAGTATTTTCTTTATACTCCTGAGTGTTTGCTATGGCACACAAATGTTAACTGTTTTTATCACACAGTCATCATATCTCCTTTCTTTCTACTATTCAAGGTGTCGCTATTGCAAGATGATTTTACTATCAGCTCAAGATTCGATCTGCTTTATTGGGGGTGGGGTGTGTGTGGAAGGATAGCTCTCTGTTATCTATGCTGTTAACCGTTAGTCTCTCCAGTCCTCAAAACACCAGAATTTTTTTTTTTAAAGCTGCATGTTAAAAATTGCAAGCAAGAAATAGCCACACATTCCCTTGAATAAACTCTGAACAGCTTGGAAGGAAATACATGCAGTGTGAGTGTTTATTTGGAAAATTCAGACCTTATGACATGCACCATAAGATTAAGCAAAGAGTCTTCCAAAGGTGACTTTAAAGTTGAAACCATAAAATTTAATCTAACCTAAAAATGAAACAATTTTACCAAGAGCTGCAAAGTTTGTTTTGCTGTTCAAAGCAAGGACATTTCCTCAAGCATGTTCTGAACACTTGAGTTTCCTATACAAGGGGGACTGGGGATACTGGAACCATACAAATAAATGCCTTTTAACTTTTCTTCTTCTCCCTTGTTTTTGAGTAAATATTAAGAGAAAAAGATTTTTTCCTCCTTTTTAAATACAAGAATCCATTTGAGAGTTTCATTTGTAGCCTCACAGTGTTTAGTAACTAACATTAAGGAGGTCTGGCATTTGGAAGGTTAATTTTCTTATAAAAACTGTACGAAATCCTAATTTTGCAGAGTAGCAATTTGGAAAAAAAAATCAGCAATGGGAAAATGTTGGTTATGCAGCACTAGACATTCAGTACTCAGGGGATCAATTATAAAAACACTCATTCAGCTATTTCTATTCAAATGAACACCTGAAGAGGAGGTCTCAATGGTTTTAAAAGTGTGTGGATATTACTGGATAAATGTTAGTCCAATAAAAGAGATCATCATCTGCTATTTGTGTGCATTTAAGTTGACACTAAAAAGATCTTTGTGGAGTATTGCTGCTTCTTTTTCTTTTTGTGTGTGCATCTTTTATCTCATATTCCCTTAACACTTTGTGAACTGAAGAAAACAGACCAAATGAGCTGTTCTTTAAGATTAAAGGGGCAGCGTTTAGTTGAACACACCTGAATGTGGAAGGAGTCTGTTTCCCTCACACTTATGAATATGTAATGATGTGCTTGGAGGCACAGTCACGAACCCCTAATAAGAATTCACGAGTCTGTGTTTGAAAACAGACATTTGCATTTGCCCTCTGGTCACAGTACATGGGTCATTCTTATTCAAAAATTTATTTGCCTTATTTTTACATTCTCAGCTCCCTCTCTTTGCCACCTCAAACTATTTTCTCATTTCTAGGTTTTATTTTGAGCAAAATTAAGAAGATGGATAAAACCTCCAGAACAGTCAAAATTCAATTAGAGAGCGCTTATTCAGGAATGTATATATTTATACATGCAAGTGGAATGTGTATTCCATTGTTTGCTTGCCTTGAAATGAGAATGTTTGTCTATTTCATGAAGCTTACAGAAATCTCTGAAAGGGGCTTAGGTAAAAAGCAACATGGGCACATAAAACACAGAATTTACCAAGCCAAAAATAGAACTGTCAAGGAAATGATATAAATCAATCTATACTTAGGATATACTTTTTAAATTTGTGTAAATACACTGAGAACAGTATCATCCAAAGACAAATCCACAGAGTATCATAAATGTTAACATAGTGTGCTAATATGTAATATACTGGGCTACCAGCTTTGAAGATATGGTAAACCAGGTGGGGGAATAGCAGGCTATTAAGACTCACACTTAATGAGAATATTGTATTTCTATTATACATTTCTTGCATAAATAGCTTTCAATGCGTCATTGTGAAATATACCCATGAAGTATGGGTATACCCATTATTTTGGTTTTTGCACTTTCAGGACCAACACATAGTAGTTCTATAAGGGGATGGAGGAAGAAAGCTTGTTAAATCTATTCCTACAGCTTCAAATAATTAAAGACTTTTTTTTAAATTGTTTCTTTCAATTCCACCCCCCCCTTTTTTTCCTGCTTTCTAATAGAAGTACGTTACCTATCATCTGATAGGCCTGATTCTTGTGTCAGAGTTCATATTGTATGTGTAAGTATGAGCCAAACACTGTGCGAAGAAAAGAATAGAATGTATTTGTATACAATCGCATGACTGGGCTATTGTAAATTACCGTAAACAATTTCAGATGTTCAGTATCAAATCACCACGTTAACGTTTACACATTCTAACACCCTACTGCAGATTGCACCATCACTTCGCTAAGGGTCAGCGGAAGTTAAATACCAATCCCAAATCAGGGGGGATTTTGAAACATTTTCAGTCTAAAAGTAGTATGTCTAACTACATTCGTTCTGAAGAGACATTTAACTTTACTTGTAGAAATGCTGACATATTTATATCTACTCATATATAAAACAATACACACACACCCATTTATCCATAGATATATAAGGAGGGGTCTAATTATACTTTTTGTACATTTCGTAGACTTTGCATTGCTATCACAAGTATGACTTTGGTAGGAGAAAGACTCCATTGTGACAGCAATAGTTAAAGAGCAAACCTTTATTTCAGATCTAATAGTGACACCTGCAGTCGAGCCCAACACACTGACGTGCAAACATCTTAAAATTAAAAACATATAGACATATTCTGAATCAAACTGTTCCACCCATACACATCTCCTGCTTAATGACACTGATGTACCTAAAATTTGCCTCTCCCAATTGGCAGCACTATTAGCATCCACCAGCATGATTCAGCTTTTTTCCTGTAAGGCAAACGGCCTGCCATAATGTGTATAAATAGACTAAAAAAACATTCCCATGGCTGCTCAGGGGAGGATAGCTACCCATGCACACACATACCCACAGATTCTTCCTGAAGAAACACCCATTTAAGAAACAGTCAATTGTATTCTCCACCTGAATTCCCTGCCTATATGAACTAGACATTTAATCATCTTTTTGTGCAGTGCAATATTAACATTTTTGTGTTTGGTCTGAAAAAGGACTGTGGGTTTTGATGACAAGATTATTCTCCTGCACTTACCTCCCCCTCCCCTTATTTTTGGTGACAGAAGCCCATGAGTATCAGTAAGTGTGGCCTGTCTCTGCTCCCCTCCTCTTTCCCAGATGCTCCAAGGACAGTGGATTTTTACCCATTCACTCATTCTTTTCCACCTATTGTTTAAAGTGTACAAGAAAGCTAAAAGGAAGAAAATCCTATTAAAGTTCTTATTTTTCATTGTTGTTTTAGAGACTATTGCTAAGGGGGCCTGGATTCACATATGAATAAAAATTAGAAGGTAAACCTTGATCTATTATTTGTTTTCCTCTTTCGCTGTTTATTATTCTGCTTCATCACAAAGCCTGTGATAGAGAACATGCACCTATCTCAACATCTTAAAAGCAGACATTGCAAGTGAAGGCAAAGCCACCACTTTGCTACAGAATAAGCATATTCCTTTTTTACTATCAATCTTATTGACCCACTTTCACTGCAACAGAAAGATTCTAACAAAGTTCAATATTCCCCCCCACCCCTAAACACTGTATGAATGAATTTGATTCTCTCCTTATGGATTTGCTTTACAGCTCTTATATCCATTTCTTCCTGCATGTAAATGTCTGCAAGTTTGTGTTTATATGCGTGTGAGAATGAACAAAAAGATTTCTTTATAACTTTTCTCAATATTCTGCTGATTGCTAGTTCAGTAGCAGATGTGCTATGCTTAATGGTGCATATACAAGAAGCATTCCCTAATCCCTAAATGAACTTCTTATCTCTAAATAGATACAGGACAAGCTATATAAACTCAATTTAGTCACTAGGCTATTAAATCTACCAGAACTGAAAAGTGATAAAATATTGTTAAAGCCAAGCACCTGTTAGCAAATACTTAACATACTAATAAAATTAAACAAAACCTTGATGACCACAAGTAAAAACAAAGCAGTTACAAGCCCACAGATTCATTTCTTCTATCATTTGCACCCCATTTACTCGTAACAGAAATACATATATACAGTTCCAAGCAAACTCTTCCGGGTTTGCTAGCGCCACAGTGTGTCAGTCATAATTCATTGCCAAAAAATGAACGGTCTTTAGATTAGCCTTCCTAGCTTTGCATGAATGCAGATGGGTCTATTACAGGATTTAAGAGAAATGCACGACAGGAAGCGTCATCTACTGGTTGGAGCTCAAAACTAGGAAGCCCAACTCTGATAGTTCCAGCTGCGACACTGACTTTTTGTGACTTAGGGCAAGTCATTTAACATCTGCACCTGCATTTCCTTTTTTTAAGAATGGGAATATTCATCTACCTTATAGCTGTGCCCTCAAGATCTGTGCACAATGGTCTTTATCTCACAGAAGGGTACGGTTTGCCTGTCAGACACACCTGCAACAACATTCCCTCCTTTCCCTGTACCCTGCAGAGGAGTGAGTAGCCCCAGGGCGGTGCCGGGGAATGCCTGTCCTATCCCCCGATGGCCCTGCAAAGATTCCCTCAAAAAGATAATGAATCCCAGAACACTGTCATATTGAGATTAGAAATGGCCCTTAACATGAGACCCCAGGGGTACCTGCCAGCTAGAGAAGCCCTATCAGCATGGTTCCAGTGGAGCCACAGCAGTAGGGAAGAGGGGACACCAGTGACCCCATAGTCTCCATGCAGACAGCCCTGACCTATTGCTAGTCTCCCAGCATTACAGCTATTCCACGCGTGGGGCACACTCCAATCCGATGGAAGAACTGCAGGGAAGCTGTACAAAATATAGAGATTTCCTCCTCTAGTCCCCTTCCATCGATTTTTTGCAGGAATGGTAAATCAGGGCCAGAGTATTGAGAGGCTGGATTTCTTAATCTTTGCACTGAGATCCAATGCAAGGCGAGAGGCACCCACTCAAAACATACCCACGCTTTGTGTGCTTATCAGAAAATGAGCACTGCAGTCTTGAACTCCATTGTTATGCCCTGTGCCACCTTGGGGGGGGGGGGGGGATTGGCACTGACTTTTCCTATCATAGGAGTAGTTATAAACTAAGTGGTAAGAAGATGCAGAGAGCACACAGTAATGGATTAAACCTAAAATGGGGCCCTTTGTTTAGACTGCATCCAGCCCCCACTAAATAACAAATTGGTGTTCACAGCATTCCTGGTTCCTGATGCTACCTGCTCCCTAGTCTCTTTGGCAGATTCCACCACACTCCAGTGGGTCATCTCTGTCCTAGAAAAGGAGTCTCTGATTCAGGCTGTGAGAGTTCATAGGCCCCTAAACCTGGATCCACTTTAATCAACATGCAGGTAGTGAAGTAGCACTTACAACTTTTATCTTTGCAGACCTGGGTTTGAAAGTGACCTAATTCCCAAGCGAAATGATGGCTTCCCCGGAGACAACTGTGCACGTAACAAGTGAACCATGAAGATGACCACACCGCAGCACAAAAGGAAGGCCCCAGGGCTGGGACAGGAAGAGGGAGTTGCAGGTGAGTGCTGAGGTGCATGTTCAAGAGTATCACACAGCTCCTGCCCACATGATGCTCAGCTCTGGCCCATGTTAATCTCTTGTCACCTTGGCTAAACATTAAAAAAACATTTAAAAGAAAAGTCTTATGCATATGCAAAATGGATTCAAATATTTTCAGATTACACAATAGAAAAGCTGTGGCCTAGTTTTTGAAATACACATTTCACTTTCTGTTGCACACAGCTGGGTTTATATTGGCACTCACACTAATATGCAAAATGCAGTATCTTGTATTCATAAGTGACTCTTTATAAAATGCCAGGAGGGCACCTGTCTTCTTTTAAGTCTATATCATGACAAATAAAAAGAATGTATTAATGGCCAACTTCCAGCTCTGACCATAGCCTAAGAGGATATATGCCAGCTGGGTCTGAAAGAGTGTTTGAAGTAAGCACTGTCCCCTGGTCAAAAGGAGTTACATACACTTTGTGGGAAAAGAGACTTGTTAATTAGAAGCAGAGTATTGGAGAGGAAGTGTTTGTCAAAGTTGACCGCGTATGGAGCAATTATGGAGAAGCATATACAAACTCATACACATAGTAGACACAGTCTGATCACTTGTGTAGAACGATACGAGGAGACCTGGTTCATTCAGATTAAGCATATAAACAAAAATTAATTGTATGCAGATCAACAAATGCAACAAAACATGTGCGTTCAGTGGTTATCGGTGTTCACATAGCTACCAAAAAAATCAGGCAAAATTACCATGAGTAACCTGGGAAAATTGGTGGGATTTCCTATCTTAAGAGTCAAATATTAAAAGTGTCTCATCCCAGTACTTTCAAAGGAAAGAAACTGGTAGCAAGGTATTTGACATGACTGGCCATCATGGGAAATTACTCCTCTCACCTTCCCATTTGACAGAGCCTGGATGTTTTTATTTTCAGGTCATGATGCAAGGCTCATCAATTTTCCAGGATTTTTACTGAGAAGATGGGTTGCAGTATATGAAATAATTTGACAAAGAAAGCTGGTTTTTGAAAGCTTGATTAAATGGGCAATTTTTATTTTAAGAGATGGATTGAACAGCCAAGCCTTTGCAATGGGGGCATTTAACGTCTGGCTTTGTACATTGTTCAATGTTTATACAAGTACCTAGAGCCTCAGATAGTATATATTAATTTATTTTAAAAGCCCTAACATTGCATCACCCATAGCATATCAGCCAGTGTCTCTCAAAAGTGCAGTGCCTTTATCATTCATTTGATTTATTTCACAAGGTTTAGAAAGGCAGAGTTCTATTCTCCGTGATGAAGTATTTCTTTTGAAATTTATAATTATATTTGAATTGTAGTTAACCGCTTTCAATGCCTGATGCTATTTGAGGCATCCTCACTATGAGCAGCAGAATCATGCTGCACCACTGTCCCATCTTTTGTCATATCTGAACAAGTACTTCACATTGGTAAATCACTTAGAGATAAAAGTCATCAATAGCAAGAGCTCTGCCTAGAAATATTTGCATACAAGAGAAATGCACAGCAACAGCACAGGAGAAGCGTGCCTCGTATGTGGTATCTCAACAGCTCCCCTCGCTAGCCTTTGTTCTTCCCTGAAGTTTGCCATCAGATCATTCATTGCTACCATAGCCTCTCCCTCTTTGCTTTTAATTCAGCATACTAAAGATATCAAATCATGGAAATCAAAGATGGAAAAGACCAAATAGGCCATGTAGAGACTGCAGTACAGGATTGTGCCATACAATGTGTTTTCTATCTTCTTTATCTAAATTACTTTTAAGGTTGCCCTTTAAAAAAAAAATTCTACTAACCAAGGACATCACAAGCTCAACTCCCAGCAGGATCAGCATAGACCACCATCCTTCCACAGTAGGTAGGGTACCATAAGGTCAGGTAAGATCTTGTTAACTTCTAGTTGTGCTTTAGTCAGGACATTAATGACCCATCCAGGGCAATTTTCCCTCACTGTTGTGCAGCAGTGTGTGCACTACTTGGCTGCCATACCAGAAATAAGTGACGGAGAGTCCTGTGGAACCCTACAGACTAACACCTTATAGACTAAGTCTATAAGGTGCCACAGGATTCTATCGCTTTTTACAGATCCAGACTAACACGGCTACCCCTCTGATACTTGATACCAGAAATAGCTGTATTTCACTAATGATATATATGTGCATACATTATATATTGCCAAGTATCAAAACAAAAGAAGTCTGTCATCCTCTAAAAATGGAGAAGATAGTGCACAATCCTGATGTAAGGCAGCAACTGCTTGTGCAGTGTTATCTAATGTTCATTAAAGGAATCTCGCTGTGATCATACTATAGCTGACACACTCATGTTTAATAAAATAAGCAACCTCAGGGCAGCTCCGGGACAAAGTCCCTGCCCTCAGGCCATGTCCTGCTTCCTGGACCAAGGAAGGAACAGCATAGGGGAGAGGAGGTGGGACTCAGCAAAGTGGGCAGGATTGGTTGCAGGCAGCAACTCAGCAGCTTCTCTTACCAACAGTCACTGAATCCTCCTTTCTCATTGCCACAATGCTTTACGGTGGCCTAACAGCCCAGATGTTAGCCAGTCTCCAGGTTATATTCCCTGCATAGATCAGTTGGCATAAAAGCAACAACCAGAGGCTTTGTGGGGGTTAATATAGTAAGGTGCCTGGAAATTCCTGGGTAAAAGATGTAAGTGTAAAAAAATGCATTAATTCTACAATACTTACAAAAGCCTGCTTTAAAAGGGAACATGAGGAGATGTTTGTTAACAATTAGCTATAATCTAATAAAGGTCTTTTGACATTGATGCAGGGAGTGTGAATTTTATGTTGATCAATTAGGCTAACTGTCTTGGTTAGCCATTTTACTGATAACAAGAACAGTCAGGATCAAAGCCTACAATGAGGGATATATAAAATATAATGCCTCCCCCCCTCCAAAAAAAACCTATTATACTACAAGGACTCACAAAAAGGAAGGATAAGATGAGGACTTTTAAGAAGGGCAGTGTGCTATAAAGGTGGTAGAGTAAAGATACTGCTTTAGTTTCACTTGGTAGTGAGCCATCATTTTGCTAAACGGGGTGTGCTCTTTTTATAACTAACATATGACAATGTCTGTCCGGTACAGAATTCGATACAGAATACGAAAACTTCATATGTAAAAGAATCTGTTTAAACAACTATAGTCATCTTACATGGGCCTTCATTTTTCTATTTCCCCATTCCCAATTACTGCTAATCCAATTCCTGACTCAGATTATATTTAAATTACAGTATCTCTCTGCATTCAGTGAAGACAATGATCAGAAATAGAAGGGAGACTGCTGTCAAAAAACAGAATGCATCAAAACAAGAACAGTTTGTTCTTCCATTATAGTTGGTATATAAACTGGGTAAAATGTGGGGTGGTTATTTTAACAGAGGCTACAAACAGCAAGGATTCACAGAGCTCTACATGGTTAAGAGCTACATTCATTGCCAGCATTTGGACCACAGAAATTTGCTGATATTACTTTTCCCAGTATGAACAACTGGTCGTTGGCTGTAACAATCCAGGGGATATAAAAGACCTAGTGGTTAGAAATTAGGAGTAAGTGATTACTTATATTTTCAGCTCTATTGCTGAATCACTGGGTGACATTGGGCAAGACATAACCTCTATCTTTATTTACCCATCTAATATATGCGTCTACTACTATATTTATTTAGCTCATAGGGGTGTCATGAGACAATTAATGTCTGCCCAAAGCTTTGAGATCATCAGATGAAAGGTGCTTATATAAAATATTATAAAGACAATGAGAAAAATGGATCAGTGCCAAGGCAGTCAATTGGACAAACGGCTTCTCATATCAGCATTGTCCATATTTCAGTTTCTAGTTTATCAGTGGAAATATACACGGCTGTTTAAATAAAAACTCATACATATTCAACTGTGTACAGACCCAGTCACCACAGTTTATAGTTTGAAAACCATTAGAAAGCTTTAAGAGAATTGTTAGCAAGACATATATTGTACCTTGAGTCCTAGCTGTAAATAGTCCATCTTACAGTGTTTGTACACACTAAGGAGAAATTTCCTATGGCAGCTACCAGCATGTATGTGGGGTTTAAGTAAAAAAAAATTTATACACTAATATTTGATCAATGGGCACTGGAATTGCTTTCTCTTGACTGTTTTATGGGCAAGAGCTTGAATTTAGTATCTACCAAGCACATCACCAATGCCTAAATAAATAAGAATCTTTTACTTCTCCGAGGATACCCATGTCTTAGTATTGAGACTACATGCATTAATCTTTTACCAAAGGACTGGAGGGAGGAACTCCTTTCAGTGCCTTAATGGGCTGGAGGGACCACCGATGAATGGAAGACCATCTCCTATGCTTCTCCCGCAATTTGGTGATGGGTAACCATAGCTGATTAAACAGCATTCAAAGCCGCGCTGGTACTGTAATTCAAAGTGCAAGCCACAAAATAGGTGAATCTCATGCCTGAACAGCTGTAATATGGTTCTGCCCCCTCAGTCCTTAGCAGCAATAGCCTCATGCCTCACTGCTATAGATAGGGCTGGTTCAGCCAAAGGTGCCAAAACTTCAGCTGCAAGGGTCCTACCATTTCTGGTATGATCACTGCTCATGCTCCCATGGCACATGGGGCTAAGCATGAGCTACTTTTTACCTAATTCCAATGAGCTCTATAACATGGAAGTAGTCCCACTCACAACAGTGGTAAGATGATCTGTTGATAGCAACACATTTTCTTGTTTCTTCATTGCTGTGTTTTGTAAAAAAAAAACACACAACGTGGCTCTTTTTGTCCACAGATTTCAAAGTGCTCTACAACATAATCAAAAATGATCTTTACGGTACAGATGGGGAAACTGAAGTGCAGTCAGGTTAAAAGCCTGAAAACGTAATAGCAGATTTTTTTAAAAAAAATTGCGATGTAGTTGTGCTCCAGAACTAAACTTTCCCCAAAATTAAAGCAGTTACCGTACAAATGTGAACCATGTCCAGTAACACCTGCCAGAGGGCTTGTCTACACTTAAACCGCTATAGTGGCATAGCTGAGCCACTGTAGCATTTCAGCGTAGACAGTACCATGCCAATGGGAGAGATACTCCCATTGGCATAGGCAATCCACCTCCCCAACAGACAGTAGCTAGGTCATCAAAAGAATTCTTCCACCATTCTGCTGTCTACACCGGGAGTTAGGTTGGTATTGCTATGTCTCCCAAGGGCATGGATTTTTCACACCTGAGACACGTAGCTATATTGATGTAAATTCCCAGTGTAGACCAGGCCTGAGTCTGCAGACAGCATGACACTTCAGCATTAGAACTCACTGGTTTCTGGACTGAGTTTTGCTTCTGCCTAGTCATTTGGGGTAGGTCTACACAGCAAAGAAACCCCTGGCTGGCCCATGCCAGCTAACTCAGACTTGAGGACCCTGTAGGGTGGGCAGGTCCCAAGCCAGGAAGTCTTCATAGCAATGAAACAATCCTGCACCTTAGCCAGAGTCAACAGGCATGGGCCAGCCACAGGTTTTTCTTTGCTGTGTAGACATACCCCCACGATCCTAGATCAACATGACACCAAGCAAAAGTTTTGTACTAATGGGAAGCCATCCTCAAGTCACTTAGCAGACACTGCCCAAACTTCAGTATTTTTGACTTTCAGGAAAGTTACATTTACTTGACAACCAAGACAACATTCTACTCCCTTCAGCCCTCCACCATCCTCTTTCAGTTTACAGAGTATACCTTGTAAATAGAAACTTGTCCTAATACAGTGTGGCATAAAAAAAATTCCCCAACCATCCCTGTAAGGTCAGACCAAAAACTTAACAAAGCATCACCAAAAAGGAAATCATAGATCCATCTGGATGTTCATGGAGCTGGAAGAGTGGGTTCACTATCTGGAATACAGCAGAAAGCCCTGCCTCCAGTACACTGAAAACTGTATGTCTCACCATATAATATGTCTACAACACCTGCTCTGTTTTGTTAGAAGCATGATAGTGGTATACTCCAAATTAATTCTGAGAAGTACAATTAGTGTACTGTACCATGCCAAAAAACCCACGTTTTTATACACTGATGAAAACATGAGGAAAAACCTGCTCTTAGATGTGGTTTCACAATATAAAAATGTGATTTAAACAGGGAAACCAGCCATAGTTAACTTGATAAGATCT
This sequence comes from Mauremys reevesii, assembly GCF_016161935.1. NCBI lineage: Eukaryota > Metazoa > Chordata > Testudines > Geoemydidae > Mauremys > Mauremys reevesii. The sequence goes on from NC_052626.1 coordinate 26,615,982, forward strand.
ATATTATTTTATTACAGTAGCACCCTCAGTAAGTAAGGCTGAAATTTAAGATTACAGATACGCAAAAGGAAGGAATACAACATCAGACTAAACAGTTCAGGTGGTAACTGACTATAGTGGTAACAAAAATTAACTAGTGTTATCTATCTAAAGAACTCTAGTTTAACTTCAAGATCTCACCTGAAAGGAGAAAACCACCATGAGATATGGCTGAGCTGTGATTTAATAAACACCAAGGTAAAGCAGTACTGAATTGGCCAATCTCAGTTTTTATCTTCTCTGGGAGGATGTACCTATTATTCATATATCAGATGCCACACATCTGAATTTACAGATACAAAACCAGGTAAATCTAAGACTACAGAGCCCCTACTGGTGTGTATTACATATACAGTAGGGTTCAAATAATAATTTTACAGCATCTTCCTTATGAAGATTCTCAAAATACTTCACAAATATTAGACCTCAACATTCCTGTGAGGAAGGTCTGAAACATTCTCATTTTACTGATGGAGAAACTGAGGAAAGATCAAGTGACCCAGTCAAGCTTATATGTTCATGCCCATCTCTGGACTAGATTCCCCCCACCCCTCCATCTCCTGACTCAGTATTGTGCACGGATCATTAGAAAATGCTGCTTCCAGTGAAAGTAGGGAATCCAAAGAAATGTTTAAATTTTTATAGTACCCATACATTTAAAGTCATTTTTTCCCCCAGATGTAAGGCATGGCATGGCATGGCATCCAACGTATTTTGAACCTTGAAACAAAAATGTAACTTTTATTCACACAGAATTTGAAAAATCAGCTACTTCTGAAGAGACTACACACATTTCTATAGACCACACTGCATAAGAGGAAAGGCCTTACACTGTGCAAAGAAAAGCTGATGCAGCTGAGGAATGTATAGAATTTTTGCTAAAATACTGACAATTAGTTGACTGTCCCATAGATAAAATTAAACACTTAACAAAATGTATCAATATAAATTATAGAAATTAAAAATTACCCATATTTGGACATCAAGAGGTTTGAGTCCAGATTCAAAGTTTTAGCACCTACTATATGTATGACTAAATGAAACAATGTGACAGAACCTAAATTAACACACACAAACATAAAAGTTATAAACAAATAAGTAAATAAATTCCCCGCTTTACGTAAATAACCCCAAACTAGAAACTTATTTTCAAGAAAAAAAATCCTCAATTTTATGTTAATCTTTTAATGATTGTTGGGCCAGACAGTAAAAGCAACTTTGTGCTGTGGCTGTAAAGACTCAAACTGTGAATTTCATGCTTCATTATTTTTTTTTAAATACACCCCACAGTAATCAATTCAAAGTATTCTCACTGCTCAAAAAGCAACCAATGGTGAGAAGCCCAAACTTGCTGTTTAGACTTTATCTGCAAAAGGGAGAACATCTGGTGCACTTCTGGCTAGATAGATTTTAGGGGCAACATCACTGGAGAATACAATGCAGATCCCAGATCTCCAAAGGAAGGATAAGTGTAGAAATGAGAATCATATAGCCACAATAGAAAAATTTTCTTGGGTTTCTTTAGTCTTATAGCAGGTGATTGGTAGAACCTCAGTAAGTAAGCTGAGATTCTTGGGACTCAAACCTGTTTTCACATGCTCAAAGATTTCTGAAATGTTCTCTTGGAGCTAAGATTTCACATGATTGATCCTAGCCAAGATGTAAAATACGGAAACTTAAGAGCAAAATCCTTTCAGTCATATTGAGCTATTGCAAAAAGGCGTTAATTAGGATTTTTCTGATGATTAAAGAGAAAAACGTAAATTCTTTTTTTGCCAGCCTATAAATCAAAAAAAGTACATGCTTCAAACTTTACATGCACACAGTCCCTTTGTAGAAATTGTAACCGTTAGTGGGTTAGGAAGAAGTGTACAAAGATGCAATTGGAAAAAATCACTTCTGGGCATGTTTAGTAGGAATTTACAGATTTTTTTTTTAATTAAAGCAGACTACTAAATCTTTGCCCCCTTTGTGTGATCATAATGTACATTTTCCAAGTCAGGGCTAGGCTCTCCTGTTAGGATAACATTAGAATACTTCTGTCTTATGTTATCTGTGCCATTCTGTCTCAAAGAATGAGTTTCCACTGCACAAAGTGGGTTGGCACAAAAACCAGAAGAATATAAAGACGCTCCCTCCTGCAAACAAAAAAGACAACACACTAAATAAGATTGGAAGTGGGTATAATAACCCCAGACTAATTATTCCTGAAAATAAGGAAAGTAGATTTCTCCTCAGATGGTTACAATATATACTGTAAAAATGTTCCCAGCAGACACACTACTTCTAGTAGTCAGAATAATTTGATCAAGAATAAACACAAAGCCTGTGCCCTCCTCAGAGTGAAGATTAAGAACAGCTAGAAATACCATTAGTACACATACATAAGGCTGCACAAACATGGACAAACTACAAATGTTATATCAGTCTTGCCATTCTCATATTGTGATGGATTAAAATTATTCACAATAAACTGTGGCTAAGACACTGAGCACATCCATCCATCATTCTAGGCCACTCTTATTCCAACCATGTCATCGAGTTGAATCAAGCTTATGACACATCTCGGCAGGGAGATTCCTAAGGAAGCTAATATCTAGATTGAGTACATGAATAATGCATTTTTCCATAAAAGTTAGCTTTAGCCTTAACAAGGGAACAGAGTTTTACTTCATTGAACAGGACCAAAATGGAAAATTCTTAAAGTCCTAACAGAGCAACCTCAAAAATATTTCAGGATTGTACATTTAGAATGGCATGTGTGTCATATTTCAAACTGAACTTTCTCTTATGCCATGAAACTAATCAAAACCAGTGTGTGAAAAATAGCCCAAATTAAAATGGATGCCAGAAAGTTAAAAGCTTGATAGAAATCCTGTAGTAAAGCTGAAGATTCTTCTCTCCTCATGCACCTAACAGTCTTGGCACAGTGTCCAGGAATGGCCGGCTCTCTGCTGGGGGCAGCATTCTTGCCTCTGAAGGTAGAGCATGCCCTCTGTCACTCATGAGCAGCAGTCCCATCTAACTGTCTCTTTTCAACAACTTTATCATCAATCTCTTTATTAACAGCTCCATTGCAGACAGAGAACATAAACAAGGACCAATGCTCATGCCATATTTCTGGAAGGTAAAGAGTACCAGGCACCATGCAGTGTGCAAGTTTGTAAAGAGGGTATTTGAAGCAGAAGAAACTGAATCCATAAAAAACTGCTTTTGTTTAATTGTATTAAAAATACACATTTTATCATGCCGAAGGTCTTAATTTAGAAGCAATCTAAAATTGACTGATTTTGAAAAAAAAAATCAATTAAAGAATATTCCTCAACTTCAAACTCCAGAAACTTCCCTCAATTGATTTCATTTTGCAGCTCAAATTGAACTGTCATATTAGTCAGGGCTACATGATCTAATATACCTTTCAACTTTAATAATTCACCATTCATGCAAAGAAAGTATTTTATGTTTTAAATGCCTTAGGACTGCATATTATTACTATAGAAGCAAACTTATACCATAATATGAAGATAATTTGTTTTCAGTGAACTCTAATAAATCTATGTATCAATTAAAACAATTGAAGATTTTTTTTAAACTACATAAAATGTGACCCAGAGTAGCCTTATCAGGAAAATTTATTTTTAAAAGGACAAAAGTAAAATGTATTCATAAAATGAGAATTGCTAGCTTGTAAATAAAACATACAAATTAGAGGCAAGAGGCAAGTAAGATATGCTAGCTTGTGAGATGCCCAGTGTCTGTATAGGTCACTGGAATTATGGGGCTGTTTAAAAGTACTGGCTATTTTTCTCTGTTTAAAAAAAAAAAAAGAAAGATTCAGCTTACTTAGCCAACTAAGTCTGAATTTTTACCATCATGCATTAATAGCATTTGCTTTATTATTCTTTTCCATTACAGCTGAAAGTCTCATCTGGGTACAAATTCTTATTTAAAACAGTAATTTACTGGAACACTGAGTTTGAGAATATCTGCATATACCATTAAGCACAGTTTTTCCATCCATCAAGAGGTGGTTTTATTTGAATTAGTTTTCTCATTCAATATCTTTAAAGCTTGTTTTGTTAGTTTTTCATTAAAACACATGTAGGAGCTTCTTACTTGCACTTAGATGAATTAGAAACATTTGACTACAATACTAGACTTATGTATACACAGACAAGTGGAATAATTTTAGTGAATGTGACTTGACCCAATTCTCTAGATGTGAAACTCCTACCCCGGCCCAAAAAACTGCATTATAGAATATAGTGAAAACAGAATATGACTAAACTTTATTAAAAAAAAGTTTAAATATCCAAATAAACAGAGGGGACATCCAGCAGTAGTTCACTGTATTATTTTTTAAATAATAATGCATGCTCTCTGAAGTTTGATATCAAAGTTAACTTTTTTTGGTGATGACATTGGCAGATGTTTGATGTTTCAATATTTCACATATTAGTTTGACCTTTGTACACATATGAAATTGCATCTGCCTCCAAAAACAAATCCATGCTTTGTTTCTAGTGAACAATTAAAAAATAGTTAAAGATGATTAAAGTAAACTAAATAAAAAATGGCTATTACTGCTATGTTCTATAGCATGAACATTGGGATCTTTGAAAACATGCACCTACAGGGCATATTCTTTATTATTTTTATGGAAGAGTGTAGAAGTGCAGATTTACTTAATTCCGTGATTTCCAATCAATTGTTTATTCACCTATAGTAATGGTCACAAGATGTAAAACACTACAGCTGCTTTTCAGGTGGACAACTCCAAGGAATTAAAATGAGTAAGCTGTAGTGACCATTTGAACATATGAGAATTCTTTTATAAGTAGTCGCATATTTTCCAAGAATGTAAATGGAAGAAAATAAACTAAAGGAACAAATATTTACATACCAAAAAGCTATTTTCCTTTCACTGTTAAATTTAGTTGGGATGAGAGAGAATGGACAAGTTTAGCTTTTGGCTTAAAGTGATGTCAAGTCCAGTGTACTCTCTCTTGCAAGATTGTTTTGTTATTTCAGCTGTAGAACTGTTCAGCCTTTTTTTTATTATTATTTAAACATAGCACTTGAAATGAAGCATAAGAACAGTTAGATTTTTCAGGGTACATTTAGTGATTTTCTTTTTATATTCCAATTACTACTTAAAGCTACTGCTCACTTACCACCAGAGGCAATGCTATGCAGCTCTTGGAGGAGCAAAAGGTGTAATAAGAAAAAGAGTGTAAAATAGAGGTCTAGAGCACTCACTGATCCACAATATAAAAGCAAAATCTTAGCCAACAATCACTAGTTCAGTGAAGCCTAACTCAAACTAACATACCCAAAGCGACCTAGTTGTGGAAATTAGGAGCTATTTTTATTAAAAGTACAGTAGTAACAGTACAAATTTAAGTCAATTTTAGGTCACATTTCTAAATGTTTGCTGGATTGGGCCCGCAAGCTAATAAGATCAATCAAGTGATGCACAGCTACTGGCACCTTTTGAATTTGTAGTTTCAGTGCATGCTGGAGTCAGTGGAAGAAAAACAAGAGAAACAGTGCCATCTGCTGATCCTATAATGAACTGCTTCCAAGACAAGAAGCCTGGTGCATTTTACAGAGTACACCATAACTGTTTCAATTAATATTTTTACCTTAGAGCAGTGATGGGCAACCTGGGGCCCATCAGCGTGCTGGCCAGTGCTTCCTGTAGCTCTCATTGGCCAGGAACAGCGAACCGCAGCCACTGGGAGCTGCGGGGGGGCATGCCTGTGGATGGTCGTCAGTAAAATGTCTTGCGGCCTGCAATCAGATTACCCTGATGGGCCGCATGTGGCTAGTGGGCTGCAGGTTGCCCACTACTGCCTTAGAGGATAAAAAGTTAGATCAAGTTTTTAAAAAAAAATAATAGTCTACATAAACTGATTATATATGCTATTTTTCTAGTTTTGCCTACCCCAGTCTTTAAGATTTTGAGGCAGGCACCCAAGTCAGGGAACAAGTACGGGCTGCTATTCAAATTGATTTGTTCTTTTTAAAACAAAGTGACAACAAAATAGCAATTTACATTTTTCTTCTAAAAACAGACTAAAATTTAGCATGCTGCTAAATGCCATTTTTTAAATCCAGACCATTTAAAAGTGCATTGTTCTTATCAGGCAGCATTACATTCTATATCAGCAGAAACAATTAAGTAATTTAATTGACAAGTCTGGAATAAAAACAAACAGGAAAAGCAATTTTGGACATTTGAAGAAAAGTCAGGCAAATGTGGGATTGTGCTGTTTTTTATTGTGTTTTCAATGGAGAAATACATCATCTGTTTACAAAATAGCTCTTGAAAAATACAAGGAGTACAGATACTATAAAACAAAGCAAACTCCAGTCATGAGACACTACGTACATCATGCGAAAGCAACAGTCTGATCTCCAGGTTATGAAAACTAGAATTAAAAAGTCACTATACAGAAAGATTCCAAGTTCCCAGCTTGGCAAAACTTGGGTGCAGTTACATGAAATGTTTAATAAAATGAAAAAAAGATTTCCCAATGTGTAAACAAAATGACAAAACTAAATTTGTGCCTGGCAATTTCGATCTAAACTCCATAACTACACAAAATACACAGACACCTTGTACACTTCAATTGTTAGTATAACCTTTTTCGAGGTGGATGACAGCAGGCTGCACAGGGCAAGGGAAAGAGAAATATTGTATACTAGACATCTTAGACAAATGGCAAAAAAGAAAAACCTCAGTTACTGCACAGCCTAAGAAAAAAAAGTAAGCTACACTCTGTCTTTGGAAAATTAATTTAGAAGGATATGGGGAGAGAGTGTAAGTAATTTAATTTTAACATGAAAGAAGCACATGTAATAGGATGGAGCACAATGGGAGGAGGAATTCATAAAACATGCTAATCAGAAAGTATGGGAAGGATGATTTTTACCATCCCAGTTATTTCAGACTAAGTAATAATAACAAAGTTTGTTATCTACATCTGGTATTATCACCAACATCCCTCATGTTTCCTAAACACTGATGTTCTGCTGCTTAATCATGAGAGATTCAGTTCTTTTAAAGAAAAGATTTGCTGCTAATCCTTTTTTGCTAGGACTACAGAACAAAAAGTAGGAGGAGTAAAGAGAGCTTGCTAGATGTCAAGTGCTTTCTAGAAATATGATTGTTAAAAATTCAGTGTTGTTCAGTATGTAAAACTACTATTTTTGATAAGCCATCTAGAAATAAAAAAAGATTAAAATCGTTGGGGAATTTTTTTTGCCTTTATATTTAAAATTTGAAATGTTTTAATGAAGACAGGACTTTTATGGAGTGTACAAAAATTATCTTATATTTAGTGGTCAAAAGGCCATCAAGACAGGTGTTATGCTTCACAGGCACAGTTTATTCACTCTGAAGTTTTAGCCATGGGACAAAATTTGGTGTTTGTGCCTTTGGGCCCCAAAGTACTGGGTTTATCTAATATCATGAGTTTAGGTTATTAAAAAACAAACAAAAAAAATTGTTTTTGACCTTTGTCCTATTTTGTGCATACAAGCTGCAAAAAACATTAAACACAAAAGCTTTTTCCAAGAAATATGGCAAGGGGATCAGCAAGGGAGTAAGGAGTTTGATTAGGTCAAAGGAAAGTGTATTTGCTGTTTGATCGCTGATCTGTATGCACCATAAAATAATCCTATAAATAAAAATAGATCACATCTTAATCATGTCCCATCAAATACCAAATGCTTCCCAATTATTTTCTCAACATATGTCATATAACCTCAAGATTTGACATTTTATTTTAAAGGTTTACTGCTGCTTGATGGTAATTTAACTAGATATACCGTACACTTTGTCTTCAATGTACAGTATATCACAGAATGTTATCCAATTCGCAGATTACTAGTACTGAAGAATCTCTTCAATAAAAATGAAAGAATATCAGTTGAATATCTAAAATTAGTCATACTCCAATAAAAAAGGTACATAAAAGTGCATTTAAGGGATTCTTATGCCAGTTTTAGCTCAAAATTTTCAAACAATGCATCAAACATAAATCCAATCAGAATGTCAATTATGGCTACAAATAGTGTTCATGTTTGTTTTTAAAGGCAGTAATCCTTCGAAATATTTAATGCAACTGTTGCTAACACATTAAAAGTACTCCTGGCTTCACATACTAACCTGGACTTCCAAAGAGGTGGTGATTACAGCCCAGTCAGGGAAGTGCACAAAATATACCTAAATCCATTTGCAGTCATGTTCTAGTCTTGCACCCTCTGTTCTCCTTTTTTAGCATTAGAAGACAACAGGTTGAGTTGGCAGATATTGTTTATGGACCCCTGAGGTTGTTTTTACCGATTCAATCTCAGTTTTATTGAATTCTTGATAACAGGAATAGGATTTGCAGGGAGAGCAGGGATATCTGAAAGGTCTGTACTGGGTGTTTTCTGACATGAAAGAGGAAAAAGGAAAAATGTTACATGTATTTTAATTCTCCAAAAATATTAGTTTAACAGGAAGCAAATATCTGAGCACCAGGTTTTAAAGGTTTATGTTGTAATATATTTTGATAGGGTATTCAGAGATATATACCAAAAATAGTGTTAATTACAACTTTTATTAGCCAACAGAAAATGTGATAGTTAAGGAAAGAATGTTTATAATAGTCCCTCTCATAGCATGCATTTAGTTTTCTACAAGTTGATGAAATAGGAAAAATAGAGCTCAACAACAACATACTTGAAAAACTCCCACACATAGGTTTATTGCACGAGTCCTACAAATGCTATCTGAATTTTTCTTCTTCTTTAGGATGACTTTAAACTATTTGATATCTGAGATTCCCCCCTTGTGGAGGCACAACGAAGTACAACTGGAACCTATTTATCATAATTTCCTATTTCATAAATAGGATTCTACACTGCTGATACTGATAAAGTTACAGGATTTTGTAGTTTGTTCATGAAACCAAACTAAACCGCACACTTGAAAAATCAATGCTCAAACTGCGAGTAAGAATTTAAATACTGTTTACATCTAAAAATTTGAATTGATTATATTGTGTCTATATTTAAAAAATTTGCACTGCCAACCACTGCCTAACATCAGTTAGGCTTTCCATATTAAAGAACAGCAAATAGTATAATACTGTTTGATGGCATTAAGAAAATTTATAACGCTCAAAACTGGACTCAAAGAAAAAGATGAACTAAGCTGGCTTCTCCTCATTTGTGGAATTTTTTTTTAAAAAATATTAAAGAAAGTTAAAACTAATGCAGCACGACTCATTAGTATAAAACAAAACAAGGGAGCAAAACAAAGAACACAGGAATCCAAAGATTTATTATGAACAAAAAGGATATAATTTACCAATATGCTTAAGAAACCCTGTATTGTCTATACTTAATTGTCAAATTTTTATTTAAAATAATTTTTAGTTGCCCCTCTCCTGATCATATCACTTTAGACATCATGGTGCTCAAATTATTTTGTACTGCTTTTCAGAGTTTATTAGGAAAGTTTCTCTTATATGTACGGATGGTCAAAATTCACACAAGTTTTTCTGTGCACAGGGAAAAACGGTGCACGGTACGATGACTACTGTGTTTACTGACCTTCCCCTATAAATGAACTGAGGTAATAGTGATAGATACGGCAGTGAGTATAACAGAAGCAGAGCTCAGACAGTACACAATAGCTGTTGTATCTTTATTCACTTGAAACATTTTCTTGTGCTTTTCCCTCAGTTTACTCCTATTTTCTGGCTCATGTTAGCCAAACTTTCTAGAGCGTTTGAATTGTCAGGAATAAGCAGGAGCACGCTTCTATGACTTACTCTGTGCAAAGCAGATAAAACTGGGAAATATGGTGACAGATGCAGCAAGACCTAGATCCGTGGTGGGACCCATGGCCCGTCAGGGTAATCTGCTGGTGGGCCGCGAGACAGTTTGTTCACATTGATCATCCACAGACGCAGCCGCCCACAGCTCCCAGTGGCCGCGGTTTGCCATTCCCGGCCAATGGGAGATGCGGGAAGCTGCGGCCAGCTTGTGCCTGCGGCTCATGCCACTTCCTGCAGGTCTCATTGGCCGCGAACCACGGCCACTGGATGCTATGGACAGCCGTGCCTGCGGATGGTCAACGTGAACAAACTGTCTCGCGGCCCGCCAGCAGATTACCCTGATGGGCCGCAGGTTGCCCACTATAGACCTAGATAAAGCCCACCAGAATATTGCAACATCCAAACTGCATCTCTGCCATGATTGCAACAAATCATTTTCTGGGATGTCAGAACTAGGGAAACTTAATAAAGAACATAGGTCTTGGACAACTGAAAACTTTTGTTTATTTCAATATTTGTTACTAAGTGAGCTATAAAGATGCTGATTTCTGTGAAGCAAACTATTTTATCTTTTTTGCTGAGCATATACAATACATGAAACCTAGTTTGTCATAAACCATCTTGGCACCTACATAATTTGTTTACTGCTTACCTCATTTCAAATCAAGTTAAGTGACCTATGCAGCAGTGCAGCTATTTAAACAAGTACGTGTCTACAAGAGGTTTGCAATGGTGCAGCTACATTAATGGAGTACTAATAGTGCATTAAAACCCCAGTGTAGACTAAGCCTTGTTTTAGAAATGTTACAAATAATATGGAATTTCAAAGGAAAAAAAACTTAATTATGTTGCTAGATAGCTGTATAGTTGAAGACTCATTCTTTTCAGGGTATCTACTGAGAAGCAACATGCAGGTAGTATAATATGTGAAGTTCTCTATTTAACATATATTTGAGAGCAGCTGTCTCTGAATAGGAATTATTTAAGTGACTTGTTAGAAGTCCTCCCCCTCTTAGATTACATCATAAAGGGAAGAACAAAGAAAAAAAGTGAGCCATACTTTAAATGTTGTTCTGTCAAATAAATATTAAGGGCACAACTGAGAAAAGACAAGAGTCAGTCCAGCTTTTCTAACTAGCAACACAGGCACTAAGAAATAAAATACATATGTAAGATGTGAATGTTGTGAAGTAAGCACAAGCAACCTGCTATACAGATATCTATATGAAAATGTTCCATTATATATTTCTTTGCTGACATAGATCATAGAAGATCATAGATCATAGAATATCAGGGTTGAAAGGGACCTCAGGAGATCATCTAGTCCAGGGGTAGGCAACCTCTGGCATGCGTGCCAAAGGCGGCACACAAGCTCATTTTCAGTGGCACTCACACGGCCCGGGTCCTGGCCACCGGTTCGGGGGGCTCTGCATTTTAATTTAATTTTAAATGAAGCTTCTTAAACATTTTAAAAACCTTATTTACTCTACGTACAACAATAGCTTAGTTATATATTACAGACTTATAGAAAGAGACCTTCTAAAAATGTTAAAATGTATGACTGGCACGCGAAACCTTAGAGTGAATAAATGAAGACTTGGCACACCACTTCTGAAAGGTTGCCGACCCCTGATCTAGTCTAACCCCCCTGCTAAAAGCAGGACCAATCCCCAGACAGATTTTTACCCCAGTTCCCTAAATAGCCCCCTCAAGGATTGAACTCACACCCCTGGGTTTAGCAGACCAATGCTCAAACCACTGAGCTATTCCTCCCCATATGACATAGAAGCATATCTCCTCTCATTCGAAAGGACTGCTCAGTGTGAGACGTGGCCCCAGTGGGCCAGCAATCTCGTCTCTTTTTTGTGCAGAGAGGCCCAGAAGGCCTACTTTGATTTGCCTGCCACGGATGCCACTGACTATACCCGGCTGAAGGCAGAGATCCTAGCACGATCAGAAGTGACAGCAGCAGTATGGGCCCAGAGGTTCATTGAGTGGACGTACCAGGAGAACAAACCCCCGAAGTCCCAACTAGTCAACCTCATACACCTTGCACGGAAGTGGTTACAGCGCGAGGTGTGCAGCCCAGAGGAGATTTTGGAGACCCTGGTCATGGATATTACATGCGAGGATGCCACCAGATCTCTGCAAATGGGTAGGCCAGAACGATTCATCCATATATGACGAGATGATCATGCTGGTAGAAAGATGCATGACAGCCAGAGAATTGACACGACTACTCAAGGAAAGCCCCTTTCGAAGCAAGCACCCGACTCCAACCCCGGAAGGTGGAACAGCCAAACCTCTGGGGAGTCCTAAGTTTTTGGGGGTGGGGAGGGTGTGTGAAAACCAATGGGGACCCAAGAAGGAAGGGATTGGCCTGAGTAGGGGGAACCCTGGGACTAAACCCACTAACCTCTGTGATAGGGGAGTGATTAGAAACAATTATAGATGTTATGCATGTGTGGAGTGGGGACACACAGCAGCACAATGTCCCAGCATTGAGGAGCCTATGCAATGCAACTTGGGGGATTGGGAGGTCCCGTGCTCCCTTATCCACCTTGCAGGCATTGCATTAGCCCTGCATAACTACACCAGGCCGGTGAAGACAAATGGAGCAGAGACTACAGCGCTTGTGGACTCGGGGAGTGCTATCACCCTTATATCGGGTGAGCTGGTAAAAAGTATCCAGCTGCTACAAGCCAAATGCATAGCAGTGACACGTGTGCATGAGGCCACGAGCCATTATCCCACCATCCCAGTGGAGATAGAGGTTCAGGGGAACCCCATTGAGGTGAGAATGGGTGTAGTTCCTAAACTCCCATATCCTTTAGTCATTGGGAGGGACTATCCAGGATTTGATAATTTACTCCCCCCTGGAGAGGCTGCAGGGAGGTGGAGACCCTGATGGCAGCAACTCATCGCTGGGGGAATGTCAACCCCCAATATTCACTGAGATTTCTCAGGATCTATTCTCAGGCCCCCAAAAGACCCGGAAGACAAAAAAAAGAGGAAGGCTGCGAAAGCTTTGGGAACCCGGATCCTGACCCAGGGCCAGAAGACCGCCCTAGTAGGCAGATGGACATGAGCAGCCATCGGAGAAACTACCACCACGGAAGGTGAGCGGAGGCTGGCCCCAGCCATGACGGTGGCGAGACACTGGAAGAAGCAGAAGCCAGCCCCTGGGAGCTTGGGCAAGTTAGTCTCGGGAGAGAGACTTTCAGGCAGGACCAGGCGGAGGACCCTAGATATGATAACGTCAGGAAAGAGGTGGCTGAGATAGATAGGATACCAGTGGAGGGGAAGGTCCGGGGTCCAGGACCTTACTTTATAGTGAAGAAAGATCTCCTGTACTACGTGGTGCAAATGCAGGAGCAGGAGATACATCAACTTCTGGTGCTACGAAAACATCAAAAAGCCATAATGAGTCTCGCCCACAGTCACCTAGGGGTAGAGAAAACCTAGGCACAGATCCTGTAGAGGTTCTTCTGGTCATTATTTTTAACATTTGCATTTACTGTAATCTCAGTATTAGGTCATCATGATTAGAATATTCACAATATAACACTTCTTTAATGTCAATACCTGAGGAGCTTGCAGAGATGCCACTGTCTGAACAGTTTCTGTTTGAGAAGAAATATTTGCTTCCGCATCAAGTTGTTCCTTTAAAAAAAATAATAAAAAAATTAACTGCTTGTATATATCCCTTAGAAGCTACACAAACAACATTCTAATATAGCCCAATGTATCCCAGAATGAGCTGCACACAGGCAGTCTTCACCAAAACCAGAGTGGCTCTGCACTGGTACAAGTATCTGTCTGTGTACATCTCAATGCAGGATCAGGCATATGCATATTACACAGAAGCAGATATGACTATCCAGTGCATCACACAACATTTTTGTACAACAAAAAATTCATTGGTTACCTGTTAGAATGCCCTGTAGCTTGCCTAATTTACACAGTTCCTGATTTGTCACTTACAACTTTTCCAGGAATCTTTCACATTTGGATCCATGTGGGTGGAAATCTTTAAACAAGAAATTATCTCCACATTTTTTTGGTCCAACTCAAAATAAAATGTTAAGGATTTTATTTTTTTCAGATTCTGTTTAGCATATCTAAGCATAGGAATGTGTAAAGTCACAGCATTTGCTGCAGATTCCATTCTTTGCTCTAGCCCTATTCCATTGAAGAGAAAACTTTAAAAACATGAACCAAATGTAAAACATTGCAGACTTTGGAAGATAATACTGCAAACAGGCTGAAATAATAGCTCTGAGATGTGAAACGTCCTCAATGGGATACCTCTGAAAAATAGAGATGTTAGTTTCCATAGTAGCAGTAATACCAGCCAATATGCTTTCACCTCAACCCCAAACTATTGTGCAAAGTTCTAATAATTCCCTATCCAGCCTGGTATCTTACGGTACAGTTATACATAGTCAGTAAAAATCTTCAGCATGTTAAAAGAAAATTTGAGGACAGAATAAATTAATTTCAATTTACTATCAAAACAGTCTTCTGTACCAATTATTTAATTCATTAATGACCTCGATTTTTCACTTTAAATGAAGCATCTGAAGAACCGCCGATTTGACATATAAGATTGCCAATGGAACGCAGGGGCCAAGAAACAGAGTTTAGACTAGTTTACTGTGGATTATATGGGAGTCTGGTTGTAAATCAAGTAAAGCACACATGCCACCTATACTGTCTGTTCCATTTATGATGCAAAACATTTTTAAAATTCCAGCTTGAAGTCACAAATTACACTGTGTACAGCCAGTTGTTGGCACAGAACCATGGAACCAGCTAGTCCTAATACCGCTAGACTAAGCAACACTGGCATCTGAAAGAAAATCAACATGTACTGTCATGTCAGAATTAAATGGAACAAAATGCAAGAGGGAGTTTTAGGGCTAGGTGGTGTAATGAGTTATTATTTGTATTGCAGTAGCAGAGTTTTCAGTCATAACTGAAAGGTGTTTGAATTTAACTTAGTCTAAAGTGGAATATTAAGAATATAATGGAATTGAAAATTAGTGCAATATCAGCACTTGCTTGCAAGCAGCCCAGGACCTTTTAAATGAACACTGCCTTACGGAAGAAGCATGCACAACACCAACTGCCAACACTAACCGCAATAGCTAGAAATATGCATAGTCTAACTTGTATGGACAACACAATATATTCCACTCTGTTTAAAAATGTAAGAGTCATATATACCTTAGTTTCCATTTTATCATGATCACTCATATCAAGACAACTAGCATCTTCATTTATTTCATCCTGTTAAAACAAAAACTTTTAGTAAAGTACATTAAAATAGGCAGAAAAATAAAGTGACAAGAAGAAAACTTTTAATGGAACTCAAGATAAACCAGTTTCACAAGCAGAATTTACAAACACCAGTGGTAAAATTGTGTGTTCTTAAGGACAGAGTGTGGAATGTATTTAGTATGTGTGTTATTGTTTGGAGTATAACAAATGACCTAAGAAATTTCTGGCTTCAAACAATTCTGGTTTCACTACTGTTGATTTCGGATTCTGTGACTATCAAGGTCTCCATGCCCCTTCCCAAGAACATCTAGTCCACTCCCTTACACTGAGGCAGGATTATGCATACCTAGGACTGCCTGACAGATGTTTATCTGGCCTGCTCTTAAAAACCTGTAATTATCGACATTCCACAACCTCTCTTGGCAACCTGTTCCATTCCTTAACTATTCTTATAGCTAGAACGTTTTTCCTAATATCTCACCTAACTCTTTCTTGCTGTAAATTAAGCCAATTACTTTTTGTCCTACCCTCAATGGACAAGGAGAACAATTAACCACTGTCCTTGTCATGAAAACTTTTTACTTATTTGAAGACTTGTTTCCCCCTCAATCTTCCCTTCTCTAGACATTCCCTTCCTGAGTCATGCTTTCTAAACCCCTTGTCATTATTATTGTTCTCTAAACTCTCTCTGATTTGTCCACATCTTTCTTCAATTGTGGTGCCCAAAACTGAACACAGCACTCCACTTCAGGCCTCACCAGTGCCAACTAGAGCAGAACAATTACCTCCCATGTCTTTCATCTGCCACTCCTGTTAATACATCACTGAATGACAGTTGCCCTTTTTGCACTAGCACAGGGGTCGGCAACCTTTCAGAAGTGGTGTGCCAAGTCTTCATTTATTCACTCTAATTTAAGGTTTCACATGCCAGTAATACATTTTTAGAAGGTCTCTTTCTATGTCTATAATAAATAACTAAACTATATGTAAAGTAAATAAGGTTTTTTTAAATGTTTAAGAAGCTTCATTTAAAATTAAATTAAAATGCAGATCCCCGCTGGACTGGTGGCCAGGACCCGGGCAGTGAGAGTGCCACTGAAAATCAGCTTGTGTGCCGCCTTCAGCACGCGTGCCATAAGTCGCCTACCCCTGCACTAGCACATTGTTTACTCATGCAATTTGTGATCCACTCTATCACCCGACCCTTTACTGCAGTATCACTGCCAAGCCAGTTATTCCTCATTTCATATTTGTGCATTTAATTTTTCCTTCCTAGAGTGCAGTACTTCACACTCGTCTTTATTGAATTTCATCTTGTTGATTTCAGACCAAGTCTCCAATCTGTCAATATCTTTTTGAACTTTAATCCCATCCTCAAAAGTGTTTGTAACCCCTCTGCAGTTTGGCGACATCTGAAAATGTGTACTCTTCACTCCATCTTCCAAATTGTTAATGAAAATATTGAATAGTACCAGACCCAGAACAGACTCCTGCAAGACACCACTTGAAATGCCTTCCCTGTTTGACAACAAACCATTGATAACTACTCTGAATATAGTTTTTCCTCTTGTGTATCCACCTTACAGAAATTTCATCTAGACCAGTGGTTCTCAACTACGGGTCCGGGGGGCCCCTGGGGGGGCCATAAACAGGTTTCACGGGGTCCTCCAAGCAGGGCCAGTGTTAGACACACTGAAGCCAAAGACTGAGCAATTTAGCTTCACGAGGGCCCCTGTGGCATAGAGCCTCAGGCAATTGCCCTGCTTGCCTAATGCTGGCCCTGGCTTTTATATGCAGAAAACCAGTTATAGTGGCTCAGATGGGCCGTGGAGTTTTTATAGAATGTTGGGGAGCCTTGAGAACCCCTGATCTAGACCATATTTCTCTAGTTTGCTTATGAGAATGTCATGTGGGACTGTGTCAACAGCCTTATTAAAATCAAGATGTATCACATGTACAGCTTCCCCTCCCATCCACTAGGCCAGTAACTGTATCAAAGAAAATCAATCTTGCTGAACCAGCCTAATTTCTCTTACCAAATCTATGTTGGCTATTACTTATCACCCTATTATCCTCCAAGTGCTTAGAAATTGATTGTTTAATTATTTGTTCTTTCATCTTTCTGGATATGGAAGTTACGATGACTGGTCTATAATTCCCTGGGTCTTCCTTTCTCTTCTTTACAATGTAATCTCCCCATAAAACATAAATGTCCGAGGTGAAGTACAGATAAATCATTCAACTGCAGACCAGTGAGAGGTTTACAGTTCTAACCCAAGTCATTGAGGCTAATGAATACTATACCCCAATGGAAAGGTATAATTCTCCACTTTCAATGGGGGTACAGAATTTGCTCCTAGACCTGGAAAGTCTCATAAGACCTGCAATTTCTGAAGTTCTTTCCCAAGGTCCTGTATAATTAGAGTCATGGTAAAGGCAGTCTGGTTAACAGGTAGAGGGAGATAAAACTACTGTTGATACTTCTTCCTCAAATAAATAAAATGTTTGAAAAACATTTTCTGTAAAATATGTCACATATATAGCATGTGCGAAGGTATAGCATAAGAGACTTATTAGCAATTGCATGGGATGACTTCACTCATAGCTCTGCCACTTGTAAGCAATGGGGACACCCCAAATTTATGCAGATAACACCTTTAACATACAAATGTATTCTATTGACTAAATTATTCAGTTATATTTGGTGCCCTTTGCCGTAGCGTTGAAGCCCCACGCAAAGTTTTAAAAAAACAGACTTTAAAATGAGTGAAATCTTGCACAACATCATCACATTTAAATTTCTTTTGTCCTTAAATATTTATTTCCTTACACGGAGATTTTCAAAGGACCCAAGCAGGTATAGGCATCCAAATCTCACTGAAATGCAGAGCTAACTCCCTTAGACTCTCTGAAAATCTCTGCCTTAATTCTTAAAATAGGCAGTAAACAGGATGTTAACACTCTTGATAACTGCACTCCTAAAAATTTAGAAAGTCTCTCTCACACTTTGGAAACAACAAAAGTGTGTTTGCTCATGCATTCATAAGTACATTTTAACCTACTGACTTAACAATTAAGAATAATAGTCAATAAAAGTGATAGTTGCATTACAAAGTTCAGTTTATTATTTAAACTTTAAACAAAGTAATTAAGGAAGAAAATTTACTAGGAACTTTTTTAGGTAATTCCTTTTATGTCAATGTTGCTTATCTTTTTTTAAAAGATTTTGTTGAACTATTTTCTGTCAAATTCCAGAAATAAGCTAAATACATTTTGACCGATCATATAAAGCCAGTGTAATGGGTAATAAAAAAATGAACTCAAGACTGAGTATGCTTTTAAGTTATCACAATTCAAATCTGCAACTCACTATTGACAAAAATCGCAAAATGCAGGGCCAGATTCAACTGATTCAACTTGATTAACTTCTATCCTTGACCCTTGGTTCTGTTTTTATTGTGAAGTGCCTTGAAATACATTAGCATAAAGTACATGTATGAAACAAGTTCTTAAAGTTCATTTAACACTAACACCATAAAGATGGCCTACTGACACTTAACAGAACTGATTTATTTTACATGTTCTTATTAAGGGTTATCCAGCCAGAGCAGAAAGACACACAATTTAACAAGATGTCTCACTGCAGTACCACATGTACCAACTCTCTGAGCTGGCAACAATACTACTAATTTCTTATGCGTGGATACAATTACAACCAAGGATAAAATACCTCTTCTGTTTTTATTTTCTTGGGAGACTCTTCTTTATGAGGGGAAGATGTCCTCTTCACCCCTACGACAGGGCTAGGTATTTTTGTTGCAGTGTTCCCTGATGGTCTTGGTGATTGGTTTGCCAGACGTGTTGAGGAAACAACTCTAGAGATGGTAGGCTTTGGTGGTGGAGAAATGGCTGGCTGTGTGGCAGTTTGAGGAATGCTTTCACTTGAAGTACCTATGAAATAAATAGGATACATTTTAAAATAGTTTCAGCATTTACATTTAAATTTGCAACACAGACTACCTGAAAGCACAGGTTTAAAATCAAAGAATAATTAAAATTTGGACTATCAGTCTAACTAGATAAATTGAACATTCTGCAGTTTACTGTATCTGAGTTTGGAGAAAATCTTAAAGGAGACTGGAAGGTCTCTGTTGTGTAAGAACATTACGAGTAGGCCTTCATGAGAAAAAATGCCCCTTTCTCTCAGTGTTGTATCACATGCAGTAAACTAATTAGCTGCCTCAATCTGATAACTAAAGATGGTTGCACATATGCAGTTGGTGTAGCCCTCTGGGCATGTTTAGAATGACAAGCTAAGTACAAAATTATAATAGTGATTGCTCATCAGCATGAATGGGTCACACCACATAGCTGATTGAGATGAGTGAATTAGCAAATCAGGACTGTTTTTGTTTAGATCTTTTTCCAAAATCCAGAGTAGTGTCACCCCTGACCATCTCTAGCACTGGCTAAAGACACGGTTGCTTACATTGGAGGCAACAGTGATTTATATGACAGAGGACAAAGTGGTGAAGTCAGGTCATCCTCATTCAAGTTTTAATTGTACTAGGGAGTAGAAGCACCTAAGAAAGTGGCACTGTTAGGGCTTTAGCCAGTACCTAGCCACTCTCTCCTTCATTGGCCTAACTGGGAGCACAGCCATCATCTATACTGGGTTTGCCCTGAGCAAAACTGTGTCGCTATTATGAACAGCAAACATGAATATCCATTTTTAGAGGATTTGCAACTGACAAATGTAGATAACTGAAATACGAGTATATTATGGCTATTTTGATCATTATATCAAAATATCCTGAATCCTACAGGACATGGTTAATGTGTAAATCAGTTCAATGAGATAAGGATACAACATGCAGTAAATTTAGATCTTCCAAATTATGATGATACATCTTTAGTAAGATACTCTCTAGAAATGAATACTAACAATATAGTATGGAATTTTCCCTACCCCCTGAGCTTTCACTGGAAATGGTTGGTGGCACAGTGACTTCAGAAGCCTGTATGTTGGTCACGGATGCTGCTGTTACAGCTGGAGCAGGACTGCTTCTGCTAAAACATTGAAAAGGCAAAATGGATAACACTGACAAGTAAAATATGCATATGGTATCATACTATTCGCCTTTCATGATATAGCATCTGCACTGCCAAAGATTTGCACTGACATGATTTAGCCAACAGCATCATCACTACAATGTTAGAAAAGGCCAAATAATATGAAATATAATGTGAAGATAAGCAAAACAGTGTTAGCAACATTACTGTTATAAACTTGCACTACGTGAAATACTACAGGAGAAGATTAATTTTATATGAAATAATCCAAGTTTCAATAAAGTTTTTAAAGCTATTTGAAAGGGAAGAAAAAAATATATTTTTTTAAAAACCTATCATCTCCTTTATCTTCACAATAGAGCAAGCCAAGTGGAGAAGGCTGGCATGATAAGCATGTGCTAATATCCCATAATATCACATGCACATCACCATTACAAACTCAGTCCATGGATTGCCTAATCAAGAAATTGGAATTTAGCAGGATTGCAGCCTTGGTTTTCGCATTATAATAGATTTTGTTATATCAAAAAAGATGGGGGCATGATGTGTTAAAAAACAAAATGCAGGCTACATTAGATTTCAGCCCTGAGAACCATGACAGTATGCTTAACTGTACACTTTCTTTCCCTTCCGCTCCCCCGCCCCCCTTCAAGAAGAGTGCTAAGTAATGTAAAAATCCTGGGAATAGTTTAACAAATGAGAATGATTAAAGAGCAGCTGTCACAGGCATTAAGAAAAGCTAGCTACTTTTTTTCTAAATCATACTCAATGTTTTATAATTTAATTTGTATATTGCATAGCTGTAGAGAGTCCACATTTTTATCAGATATTTTGCAAATTAACATAAGGATATGAAAGTGACCATGTTGTCAAACAAAGAAAGCAAGAGACTGGAAAAGTGTATCATTAGAAATGGAATCTAACAGAGCAAATGAAAAAGGTTTTTATTAGCTGTGGACAATGAAGACATAGTGCAGTGATATCCCCCCCAGTTAAGTCTGAGATAAACGATGATAATATGCCCTCTGGCAATATACACAGTAAACACGTTCTCCAACAGATGTAACTTTTAGAGTATCATAAACTTGAATATCAAAGGTTAAAATTAAAATCATTACCCCTGAGAGCTTCCAGAACTGTTCAATGGACTTGTCTTCATAGCACTAGTAGGAGAAGGCACAGACGTGCTGTTATCACTGTCCATAGATAAGTCTAAGCTGCTGTCATTCAGGACTGTCAGTCTGACCCCTTCTGTTGAATGCTACAATCAATCAGACAATAAATCACAGGTGTTACTTATCCCATTAAGGACTGAGAATCAGTTGAAAGTCAATGAAGCAGTATTTCAATTATACTGATAATTTTGTGGAAATCAATTAGCTTGAGCTCAAATTGACAATATCTAAAAAAATTTAAGGTTAATTGTCTTGACATCAGTTGCATAGATAAAGAGCATTTTTAGAGAAAAATAGCATTGATAAGTTCTAGAAGACACCAAAGAAGCAAACCAAAACTAACTACACCGAGTGGCTTGAATCTCAAATACAAAGGCTTCTAAAAGTCATACAAAATAGAGATGTGCAGAGTTCTCAGACTTTTCTACATGCAAAGGTTCTACTGGCCTGCTACCAGAACCACTTAATTCCTATGTTCAAAATTAAGGCCAGAACTTGAATGATCCATCATTTGCGCCCAGATAATGTAACATACAAGACCAATTTCTCCTGTACTACCTATGTGTCTAGAATTCCAGCTTCATTTCAAGTTTCTTTGATTTTGTGGAATGATAATATCTCAGTTTCAATCAATACAAGTGTACTGTATCAAGAACTCAAAGAAATTAGGAAGCTGACCTGTGGTCTGGGTCATTTTTATCTATCAACAAGGCTATCAATCCTCATGCTGATCACCAAGTTTCTGTTCATGCTCCAGAACTGCCTAATCAGATGCATTGTGTGAGGTTTATATTTTCCTCTGAAGCAGCCAGCATTGGCTAATGTTGGAGACAAGCTACCAACCAACTAGATTCCTACTGGATGTGTTTCAGTCTACCATGTGCAAACTTTGCTACACAATTTAGAGAGATTTTTAAATGGTGACAATGGTTTTAAAGGATACTAATCTTATACTGAGCTATTTATATGCATGCAGACAAGAAAACAGCAATACATAACCATGACATGCATGTTTCCAAAAAGACTTATTTTTTACAAGTCAGCTTTAATATACGATTGCTCTCAGACTACAGTCAAACAGTGAGGCAGGGACTTTTTGCATTACTTACTTGGCCCATAAACACTCTTTCCTGTGGCAATTAATCATGCTCAAACTAACCAAATAGCTTGATCTTAAATTGCTGCTGCCCTTCATGAAATGCTGTTTTGCAGGCTGCCCTTCTTCTCATATATGATCACATAGGCCTGCCATGCATTTAAGGGGAAAACAACTTTAGATAGAAAACAGCCCCTTACTAAAAATTTGCTGTACAAGTATAGCAGCCAATTTTCAAGATTCATTAACTGTCATTTAAATCTTTCCCATCCAGGAGTAAAAGGTTATATCTAATGACAGAAAAAACTGTCAAGTGGAGACCCTTTTCAAGTTTTAGGCCAGAGCATAGTCAGTCACATTAACTGCTGAAAGCATTCTCTAACCCACAGCATTAGTTATACGAACAAATATGTGTATGTTAGCTACAAATGTTCAAAGCATACAAAGCAGCAAAGCATTCAACATTCTACTGAGTCATAAGAGAGGTCATACAATTTCTTTAGTAATTGTGTGTAGGCCATAAAATCTCAAAACTATTAGTACCACAAGGAGATGTTAGAAAACAAACCAAATTCTTAAATTTATGTGCATCAGATAACCTTTGTTAATCACAAAAGTGCTGTGTTGTAAATATTTCCTTAACTTGGCTTCCAAATTACACTAGCAAAATAGCTTTGAATTCTCTAAATCAGTGTTTCCCAAACTTGGGACATCGCTTGAGTAGGGAAAGCCCCTGGCGGGCCGGGCCGGTTTCTTTACCTGCTGCGTCCACAGGTCCAGCCAATCGCAGCTTCCACTGGCTGCGGTTCGCCACTGCAGGCCAATGGAAGCTGTTGGAAGCGACAGCCAGCACATCCCTCTGCCCACGCTGCTTCCAGCAGCTCCCATTGGCCTGGAGCAGTGAACCACAGCCAGTGGGAGCTGTGATCGGCCAGACCTGCGGACATGGCAGGTAAACAAACCGGCCCGGCCCCCCAGGGGCTTTCCCTACACAAGTGGTATCCTAAGTTTGAGAAACACTGCTCTAAATTAATCAAACTTAAAAATCTGTTTAGTCTAGTATTTCCAACAAAAATTATGTCACACCTGCATGATTTTAAGGAGAAGAGATGAAATCAGAAGCAGATATTTTCAGGAGGTAGAAAGAGAGGCATGCATGAAACACATGTACAAATAATACAGTATTAACGCAACTGGGAACTATCAGTGCATATCAGGATATCACTACTGTTGCACCAAATAGGTTAGAAAGTTTGTGTAGGTGACAAGTAAAACTGCCCTTTTAAAGTGGGTTTTAGTTATTTTGTTAGCACACCAAAGACCTTTGGGAATCACTAAATTATAATGTAATTAATTATATTATAACATTAGTTATGTTTGTCAGTAATTTGTAGGTTTACCTTTTTCTTTTTCTGAAGCACATGATTAGGTAGTAGTTGATGAAGTTGCTTTCGTTTTACATGCATTGCAGCAATTTTCATATCCATCTCAAACATCTTGCTGTTTATTGCTTGCCTATAAACTACACAATTAGAAGAATAAGACGACATATTGAAACATTGTGGAAAATGCAGTTACTGGAAGAAAGGATTGGCATTCCAGAGTATCACTCAACAATAAGGCTAATATTTCCTCAGTCTTGAGAAAAAACGAACAGCCCTTCCTCCTGCACTGACAGTTGCATCACATCTAATAAGAAAGTAAAGTATCTGAGTTTGCTTATTTTTAAAAAAAGGAAAATCCATTAAAATGTAAATTTCCTCTCTGAAATATGGGACTGAAAAAGTATTTTAAAAAGTATGCGAGCCCCTTAGTATATTTATGGAAGAATAAATTCAAAGATGGAATCAAGTAGAGTCAAAAGGTTCTCATCTAACTTGATATAAATTAAAGTTAAGACACATTTTGCTCTTCATGTTATTGAGTTTGTATCAGTGCCTGACACTGATGGCCTTGATACATGAGCAGGGCCATTAGGTGCTGCTGTGATTATTGGGCCTAAAAATTTACCCTTATTGTAACTTCAACTGTAAAAAGTATGTGAAAGTTCATAAGATGTCACAATAATAAATTTTTGCCTGTTTGGGAATTAGCTATGGAAAATAGGTCAAGCTGTTTTCAGTAATGAATGCTATGAACAAGTGCAAGAAAACAGACAGACTGAATTAGTCCAAACAAAAAGAGGCCTACTGACATGATTCAAGGACTGTGCTGAGGTTGAACTTAATAAACAAGAGATATCGGTCCCGAAACTAATGGACCAAAATTGTTATAGCAGATAGTAGGCCTAATTGATGGACAAAATAATGAAGGGATGAAATAAGACACCCATTTTTTAAAAATATCTCAAAAGAGTCTAGACATTTTTTCCCTGTAAAGTCTCATCCCAGCTCAATGCATCCCAGAGCTCTCATCTTGTTCCATCTCATCAATGCACCTCATCTTCCTCAACCCCAAGACAGAGGGAGCAAACCTGACAGAAGGATTCATTCCTGAGGAAGAAGGCTGCGATGGGGTGGCCACCTTACACTGGTATGGAAGGGGTTAATAAAGCCCTACAGAGACTGTGCAGGAAGCAGCCAATAAAAGAGAGACTGGGAGAAGCCGCCAAATCAAGGCCCAGCAGGCTCATATAAAACAAGCAGCAGGCCAGAGCAGGGTCAGTTACTCCCTGGAACTCAAGGAAGGAGGGACTGAGTGCCTTGCAGGCAGAAGGAAGCTAGCACCTTGGACAGAGCAGTGCTGGACAGGAACAGGGGAGCCAGAGGAGCTCCTGGCAAGCTGCTAGGACTGGCATGCTGAGGTCCTGAGGCAAGGGTGAAGAATGTTCTGGAACCATGGGAAAGTGGTATAGGGAAATGTACTGAAGAGTTGGAGGGGATGTGGTACATGGCTGCCCCCTACAAGGTCCTTGGCCTAGGACCTTGAGTAGTGGGCAGGCCCGGGTATCCCCCACACTTGCCACTCAGTGTATTTTCTGAAGTGTACCCAAATCAGGATCTTAAACATGAGATCCTCTCTCTACTCTTCCAATCATCTACCTTACTGACTGTCCATCTTATGCATTCAATAAGGGAAGGGTCCTGTAGAACAAATACTTTAATTACATGGTCACAATATTAAAATGGATATTTATAAAGGGGCTGAATTAAAGTTGCATACTGAAGGAGATGGCTGTAGTGCTCCACTAATTCTTGGCTATGGAGAAGCCCAAATGCTGTTGTGTAAGAATGGTTCTAATATATGCACCCTATCTCATTCCAAGGGCTGCACTGGTCCCTGAAGTAGCCCAGATTCTAGGAGACAAAGTTTGCCTACAGCCATTTGCCTCCTCCCACTCTCCTCCTGTGAGGTGTAGTACAGAATCTGGCTTCTGGAGTCTACTGTTTTACTAGAAGTGAACTTTTGCAACCCTGCTGTTACCTCATCAATTGGAAGGAATGACATTTTCCCTGCCTCTAGGGTAAGGTTATTACATCTTGCATAACAAGTGCTGAGAAGTGCACTGAATTACTAACACCAGTCCATGGAAGAGAGACGAGAACTAGATAAGTTCATGAAGGATAGGTCCATCAATGGCTATTAGCCCGTACGGGCAGGGATGGTGTCTCTAGCCTCTATTTGCCAGAAGCTGGGAATGGGTAACAGGGGACGGATCACCTGATGATTACTTGTTCAGTTCATTCCCTCTGGGGCACCTGGCATTGGCCACTGTCAGAAGACAGGATACTGGGCTAGATGGACCTTTGGTCTGACCCAGTATGGCTGTTCTTATGTTCCCAACTGATCAAAGCAGATAAAACACAAGTGGGAGCAGTTAAGTAGGTGAGGGAGCTGCAAAGGCGTACTGCTCTTCCAAACCTGGGAGGAGGAGAGGAGCTCTTTCTCTGCTTTTAGTAGAGGAGGGGAAAACTGAGCTCTTCTTTAGCCTAAGAGAAGGCATATATTAAAGTAATTTTTCACCTAGGTAAAGGTGTGACTGCCGCAGTTGTTGCTACTATTGCTTCATCATCCTGTCCATAAGGATCTCTAGCTGTGCTTAGGAACATGCATAATGAGGCTGGCACTAGGGAAATTCACTGGGGTGGATGATGCTCAGTGCAGATGGAATCTTCAGAGGTTCAGCAGAAGTCCCTAACAAGCTCTGAGCATATGCAAATAGCAATTTTTAGTGGCTTATAACTTGGACATATGTAGGTATATTTTCATAGGAAAAGCAAAAAGGACCTCCCGACACCACGACTATGTCCCTCACAAATTTCAATTCCAAATCCTGAGCTCTTCAAATATTTTATATATACACTAAACACTGCAAAACGTACCTATTTCCCTCTAACCTCATTCCTGGAAATAGCTGGAAGCTAGTTTAAGCAAAGAGGCAGAGAGCAAGCATAGAAAGTTCCAGCAAAAATGGTTGTGTGGCAAAGTTATAAGCAACCAAAGACAGTGGATTATAACAAAATGTCACACAATCTTAACATTAGGCTCAGTAATGATGTCGTCGTCTGGGGAAGACGGGAGAAAGGGAGGCTTTCACGGCTGGCTTGCCTTTATAGGGAGCCTTTGCTGGTTTCATTGCTGACGCGGTGCTGGCTGCGGTGGGCGAGTCCTTTGCTCTCTGGGCACTGGGAAGGCGTTGACTCTGACATCAGTCCGGATCCCCTACCACTCCCTTAAGTCGGTGGCAGATCCCTTAGGGGTGTAGGAGGTCCCCTTGGGGACGTGCCTCCTTTCAGCTCTGGTGTGGGTAGGTGGCTCTGGCAGGGTCCTTTGCACAATGCCCCTTGGTCCATCTTGCTTGGAGCCAGGTCCCACTTCTTGGTCGTCTTCTTGGGCACCAGCGAAGGGGATTGGTGTGCGGTAGAGTCTAGTGATGGGGGTGTGCTACGCACTGAGGCCAAAGTGTTGGGCGTTGGAGCCGGCCTGGCCGGCTCCGAGGCTGGCCAAAGAACAGCCTCCAGGAGGAGGGCCCTCAAGCAAATGTCACGTTCTTTCTGTGTCCTGGGACAAAAGTTCTTACAGATGCGACACTTTTAACGTGGGATTCCCCCAGGCACTTCAGACAGCTACCATGCAGGTCACTAACAGGCATAGGCCTATTACAGTCGGTGCAGGGCTTAAAACTCGGCGACCGGGGCATGTCCTGCCTGGGGCAAAGTCCCTGATGGAACCTTAACTAACTACAGTACTTAACAGCTACTTACTAACTAATCTAAAATAAAACAAAACTATTTATAGATGGAACACGAAGTTCGAAAGGGAAAGAAACCACTGATCATTTGCGATGCAAGGGAGAGAGGCGCGCCGAGCAACTACCATGCACAGTAAGAAGGAACTGAGAGAGGGCTTAGGGCCGGTGGTGCCTGACATACTGACACATGAGTGCGGCACTCAAGGGGGTGCCACAGCCAACCCTACAGATACTGTTAAGGCAAAAGTCTCTGACAACTGTGCATGTGGGTGCACATGCACCTAGAATGGAATCAACATGAGTGAACATTTGAAGAAGAATGTATCTTTAGTCTGTATTCCTATCAAAAATAATTTAAAAGTTATATAAAATCAATATACACCCAATAGCATATTACCAACAGATAATAAGAAAGGAGTAAATTCAAAGCTGAAATTGGTAGTGTATGTCAGGTGGGATGAGTACTGAAAGTAAGCACTGAAAGATTATATAGCAATGGGGAGCTGGATGAATCTCTTTGCTGTTCATTTCCAAATTAACATCTGGTTAAGATTCTCCATACCTCGGAAAGGAACATTTTTGGAGGTATTTGTTAAAACTCTAACTAAAAGTTTTGGTTTGGATACAGACTATAAATTCTACATATAGACCTCCGTGTTTGACAACATAGATATTCAGAGACCATTCAGAAACATAAGTCTTGAATGCTGTTTTCATAGAGATAAGAATTTAGGATCTATTTGTAACGAGCATATTTGCCATTCCAGTTGAGGGCAGAGCTTTTAGATTAGATTTTAGATTGTAAAGCAAGAAAATTAAAAACACAAAGTAGGACGAGCGCTAATCAGCCTGTCTACATTCTCTAGTCAAATCAAACAAGTGTAGCATTCGCTATCTTTAATCAAGTAGGTTATATTCACTGTTTTGCGAGAGCGAAAGCAATTTCCTTTTGATTGAGAACAGATGTTACCTGCACATAGAAGCACCAAGATTTTCGAAAAACTCCCTTCAAAAAATGTATGAAATCTAAATAAAAGTGATTTTTTTTTTAAAGGGGGAAGGACAGGGAAACAAAGAAGAGTAATTAAGGGATGACAGAACGCAAGTCATTACACAAATATCTCAAATCAAACTAGTTTAATGTTTAAACTAGAGATTTTAAACATTTTTATGTTGGACTGGGAGAAACATCCAGGTCCATTTACAAATGTCTGAATCTTGCATTTCATGTTGGGAGTGTGGTTTCTCTCCCTCCCCCATTTAAGGCAACTTCATTACATTACTTTAGTCCAGTTTAAGATACTTTTCCACATTTTATATTTAACACTCACTGTGACTATATTACTGTATGCCAAATTCATAGTATTCACTAAATAAGCCTCAACTTGGGACTCCATAGACAGAGGTTTGTTAAGAAATGCTTTATCGCACACACTATGGAAGTAGTGAAACTATACTTAAATCGTTGTCATATTGCTTCAAAATAACACTGTCAATACATCTAATCACTCTTCCACAGACCACTGCCATATTCTTAAATTTTACTCTCCAGATGTTAATGTTGCAAATTTCCACCAATGTTGTCCTTTTTGGTTTGTTAAAAGCAATTTAAATAGATTGTGAAGTTAGCATGACTTGTTTATTTTTGTGTTGTGTAACATCTCTGAATATAATCATACAACACTAGGAATGAATTCAACTTAATAGTTAGTATGAGCTCCAACATATTGGATTAACTGCAGCAATGCACAAGGTATATTGCCTAGGTTCTAGGTTTTCAATAACAGATATAAACATGGGAAAAGATTTAGACTGAAATATACATTTTCCATTAGATTGTAACATAATCAACACACATGACCTAAGTAAGTATAAATGTTTACACTACCACTTAAGGCCATGTAATTTACTATGTTGAATAAGAAACATTTAAAAACTTATAGGTATCATTTAATACAAGTTTTACCTTTCTCAGTGAAAAAATGTTGCAAATTATGCCTTAAATGAGGTACAGTTTCTGAAAAATTTAAATTCTTATGACCAAATTGGTCAGTTATGTCCCAAATGTAAAGGTGTCTAGTTGATTGTCCTGCCAAATGTCTCCAGAATTAACATACTGCAGCCATTCAAACAAAAGTTTTGCTACTAATTTTCTATACATCAAATAAGCAAGAAAAATACCGATATTATATCCTTCCACCTAGACCCATGGTAGAATACTTTTAAACAAAGGCCATATAATCATACATTCAATACAAATAAATCAATTTCAAGATTTTAGAGAAGCTAAGCTTACCTGTGTCAGTGAAAGACTGGATGTCGTATGTAAGATCAACACTCAGATTTTCAGAATTTTCTGTCTTCTTAAACACTAAACCAATTACCCACATTGTACGAAATTCTTCCCTGAAAAGTGTTATAAAAAGAATCGTGTAATATTGGAAGAAAGAATGAATTTAAGTTACTTAATTTAATACTCAGATGATGTGGTTTGTAACACTGCTGCAAAATTTGATAATGTGGTTGGTTACATTTTAGCTCAACTGGCATGAAATAAGATTAAAGTACCCAGAGATCCAACTGAGATCCAACTATTGAGAACTTCTACTAAACCGTAACAGAAAACAAAGAGGTCAATTTCATACTAGCTACTAATCAGTGTCATTAACCATATTTTAAAAGGCATAAGGCTACTACAAAACACTTAAGACTTGCTTTTTCCAGTTTCAAGTTTCATCTGTTTACACAAAAGACTTCAGACTTAACAAGACAAGTTACTTGCCTTTAATTGTTTGCCTACACAGATTATCACTTAAGATTTTCACTACATGCTTTGGCATGTAAGCTCAGAATCCTCTAATAAAGGGCAACCGTTAGGAGCAATGCATGCACTTGTGTGGATCCACACATCGAAGTAAAGGTAGATAAAGGACCTTGGGTCCAACTGTCCTCATTTTTTTCCCCATTAATGTTTAAAGAGCTTAAATTCCAGAGAAGGAAGGCGCTGTCATGGGTCTATCTGCAATCTTTTCAAAGAACTACAGTTACAAGTAAGGCTACATCTACACTACCACTTATGTTTGCAAAATTTATGTTGCTCAGGGGTATGAATATTCCACCCCCCAGAGCGACAGAAGTCACACAGGCATAAGCGCACATCTTTTGCCAGTCACTGGGGTGGTTTTTTAAGGCTTACGAGAGAGCTCTCCCATTGGCATAGAACGTCTTCACTACATGTGCTGCAGTGACATGGCTGTATAGTGTACACATGCCCTAAGTAACCCCTTTTCAAGCACTGCTTATATATATTCTCCCACTCTTGGTAGCGTGATTAGTCATTACAATCCTCAAATGATATGGGTCTAAACTATTTAACAAAAAAAAAAAAAAAATGCAGGGACTGCTCTTCCAAACCTGACATCAGACCTAAAAGACAAATTAAAAAAGAGTAATACAGATACGAATTGACCAATGTACAAGATAAGTCACATTTTCAATGATGTTTCCACATCCAAATTTGTAATAGAAATTTATTAAATATGCTGTATAGAATTCTTTGAATATGGTATAATGCTTTGATTTTTAAGGTACTGAAATATCCCTGAGGGTTGACTATAAAGTGTAATACATTTGGATAGCCTGGAAATTTGTAAACTGAACTAGTCTTAGAAGACTCCCCATCACTTCAAGAAGTCTCTTTACTTTGTCAAGTATGAAATCTAGAAAGAGACACCGGCAGACTGATAAAGACTGGTTCAGAGCAAGGCCAGATCCAATTGATTTCAAATGAATTTAGGGGCAAAATGTTAGGAATCCAGGTTTGAAAGTTGTGGCTCATATTTAGGGCCCTACTAAATTCACGGCCATGAAATCTGGTCTCCCACTGTGAAATCAGGTCTTTTGTGTGCTTTTACCCTATACTATACAGATTTCACAGGGGAGACCAGCACGTCTCAAATTGGGGGTCCTGACCCAAAAGGGAGGGGTGTGTGTGTGTGGGGGGGGTCACTGTATCGTTACCCTTACTTCTGCGCTGTCTTCAGAGCTATGTGGCCGGAGAGCAACGGCTATTGGCCAGGAACCCAGCTCTGAAGGGAGTGCCCTGCCAGCAGCAGCATAGAAGTAAGGGTGGCAATACCATACCATGCCACCCTTCCGCACTGCAGCCTTCAGAGTTGGGCAGCTAGGGAGTGGCGGCTGCTGACTGAGGGCCCAGCTCTGTACCATACCATATCATGCCATCCTTCTGCGCGGCTGCTGGTGGTGGCTCTGCCTTCAGAGCTGCGTTCCCAGCCAGCAGCTTCCTCTCCAGCTGCTCAGCTCTGAAGCCAGCGCCACAACCAGCAGCACAGACAGAAATAAGGGTAGCAGTACCACCACCCCTCCTACGATATCTTTGCCAACCCCCTACAACTCCTTTTTTTGGGTCAGGACCCCTACAGTTGCACCATAAAATTTCAAATTTAAATAACTGAAATCATTAAATTTGCAATTTTCAAAATCCTATGACCGAGAAATTGACCAAAATGGACCGTTAATTTGGTAGGGACCTACTCACATGTATAAACTTTGTTTACACTTGGAAATTAATCCACTGGTAGAAAAGTTTGTCAGCAGTAACTCAACACAGTAGGTCAACACAGGGCGAGTGTAGACACAGCATTCGTTATGTCAAACCAGCACTCGTTATGTTGGCCCAAACTGTCTCAGAATGACCCACACTAACTGCTCTGGTCACCATTGTGAACTCCACTGCCCAGGGGTCATGGAAACCAGAAGTTCCCTCCCCTTTAAATCCCTGCAAATTTTTGATATTCCTTTCCCTACTTGCACACCTAGCAGCTCTCCACTGTTTGTGGAGCTGCCTAGCTGACCACGCTGGCTACATGCTTCTGACATGGCCCGGCCTGGAGTAGACAGGAGTTATTGGATCTCCTGGGCCTGTGGGGAGGAGAGGCCACAAAACAGCCATAGAAATGTTGACATTAACGAGCAGATTGCTCAGTGGATGCAAGAAAAGAAGTACGACAGTGACCAGCAGCAGTGCTGCACAGAAGGAGCTGCGGCAGGCATACCAGGTGGCCAGGGAGATCAATAATCCAGCTGGTGCCAAGCTGCAGACCTGCTGCTTTTACAAAGAGCTGCATGCCATACTCTGCAGAGATTCCACCCACAGCACCGTGGATATCTCCAAGAAGCCTGAGTGACAAGCCCCTGCCGTGAATAGTAAGGAAGGTACGATAGCGGGAGGTTTATGGGGAACAGGTGACTGGGGGCTCCAGCTGTACAGCAAGCCAGATTCTGACAGACCATCACAGACCAGCCAGTCAAGCACAGGGAAGCCCAATGCACGGAAGGAATCTTAGGTAAAAGTATGCAGATAAATTTTCAATTACATGGATGGCACCCCCAAAGTAGCAGAGCACAGTATTTTGACTATTCATTCATTTCCTTATGCTAGAAGTAGTAGTGGTTCAACCAAGAGGGGTAGAGTTGCTCTCAGCTTTTTCACACCCCTGTAGAGTTGGTGGAGGGGCATGCCATGCAGGGCAGTTTGTTTATATACACAGGGATGTCCTCTGAATGCTCCTGAGAGATCTCAATGAAACTTCCATGGAGATATTCTTTAATCCTCTGCCAAAAGGTTTAGAGGGATGGCTGCCTTATTTCTTGCTCCATGTATTACTTTCATACACCACTCAGTAATAACTTCAGGAGGCACCACTGTAGTACACAGGCTACCAGCATATAGACCTGGGAAGCTTCGGGACACCAGCAGCAGCAGTGCTGTCTCTGCCTTTGTTACCCTCAGGAGTTAGATATCAGCTAAAATCACCACCACCTGTGGAAAATGGTGCCAGTATTCAGTGCCATTGCCTTCTGCTACTAGAATCATGCAACCAAGCAATTCCCTCATTTCCCCAACCTCTGGCAGCCATACTCACCATGGCTAGTGCAGTGACTGGTGCCGTGCACACGCAGTCCCAAACAGAAGTGAAAATCTAGTGCTTAAAACTTTAGGGAAGCAAGAGGAGTGAGTTCAGCATCTTAAGTTTTGCTTTCTGTAGTGAATACACTAACAATGGTACCGCTTTGTTTCATCTTCTGCTGTCTTTGTGGCCTTCAGGGTCTCCCCCTCCACACTTGTGGAACTCCTGAACCAGATAAGGAAGAGGAGGAGAAAAGAGGATTCAGGATGACATGTTCAATGAGATCCTGCAAGCCAGTACCACAAGGGACAATGAACACAGGACCTGGAGAATGAACACTGAGGACAGCCTGGAGAAGGAACAAATGGAGAGGAGAAAGGTCCAGGAGTCCCAGCAGGAAAAGGAAGAGATGCACCAGGCCACAATGGGGCTTCTCAGGCAGCAAACAGATGCTATAGACACTGGTGAACCTGCAGATTCAACAGTCCTGGGCTTGTCTCCCCCTGCAACCCATTGAGAACTCAATATCAGGAAATCCCAATAACCCCTTCCCCCCACATTCCATGTGGCATCATAGTTTGCAGCACTACCCTTACCACTCCACCCCACGGGACATTAAAGAATCACAAGCTTCATATATACAGACACATGAAAGCCTTGGTTGGTGTATATATAGCTGTAGTGGACATGAATTCTTTCCCTTTCATAAGTTCAGTGGAGATCTCGAGCTTCTCAGGTACGAAGCAGAAACAACTTGCAGATCGAACACCGTGCCATGATCTGAGTCTCGCTGAGGCAACAGACACTCCTCTGGTGCTCGTTGCTCAGAGAAGGAGCGCAGGCAGGATATAGAGTTCTTGAACCCTGGGACACGGGCATAATCCCCAAGGGAAGGGGCTGTCTCTGAATGGGGATGACTAGCTAACTTACCACTAACTACTACTAACGCTACAACTACTAACTACGAGAAGAACTGCAAAGAACTATGAACTACTATACACAACGGAAGAAGTCACTCTTAGTAAAACCTAAGAGCGCAAAGGAACAGGGCTTCTGACTCAGGCCATGTAGCAGTAATAGAGAACTGAAGAGGTGTCAACTCGCATGGCCTATTATGCCCTTGACTGAACATAAGGAGATGCACGACGTATGTGTGGGTCAACCGACACTGGTAGGGAAAACCTTCTGGCTCTGGTGCATGTGCAACCACGTTTGGAATACATATAGGGACTATCACTTGAAGAAATCTGGCTGATTCATTGAGCTTTATTAAGTTTTTAATATATTTGTTTTTAAATTGCATGGGGTTTTTTTGGCACCAATTTTGTTACAGAATAAAATTCTATTAATAATCTTTATAAGTTCACATCATATGCTACTGAGAGCTGAGCAGTTCTGAAAGAAATCAATTATCTGCACAGTGTCATACAACTCAGAGGGTCAGTCACAAACAAAACAAATAGGTTCACTGATAATGTTACATTCCTACATGTACAGCAATCACCACACAATTCCTACCAGGCCACAAAAGGGCAGGGGCCAGGTAGAACATACCAACACTACTCTCTCACTGTTAAATTGGTCTTTCAAAGCCTCCATGAGCCATACAGCACTGCACTAAGCTCTTATAATAGTCCTTGTACCCGGCTGTTCAAATTCAGCAGGCAGCCTCTTCACTCTGCCCTCCATCTGGATGGCAACTTCTCCCCCTTTGCTTCACATGTATTATGCAGGACATAGCACGCAGCTATAATCACTGGGATATTTTTCTCACGGAGATCCAATCTTGTGAGTAAACACCACCAGCGACCCTTCAAAAGCACACTGAGCTGTCACTCTCCATCGGCTGAACCAGTAGTTGAACTGTTCCTTGGTGCTGTCGAGGTGGCCAGCATATTGCTTCATGAGCCAGGGGTAGGCTGGGTCCCCATGATCACTACTGGCATTTCAATATTCCCAGTGCTAATCCACCAGCTGGGAAAGAAAGTCTTCGCTTGTAGCTTTCTGAACAGTCCCCTATTCTTGAGGATGAGAGCACACCATGCACCTTTCCTGACCAGTCCACACTGACGTCAGTGAGGCATCCCCAGTGATCAAGCAATGCTTGCACAACCATAGAAGAGTAGCCCTTTCGCTTGATGTACTCAGTGGCAAGGTGGTCTGGCGCCAAAATGGCTGTCTGCTGTCTACTGCCCAACCGCAGCTCACGAACCCAACTGCTGTAGATCCTCCTATGTCCTGCACATTGCTCAGAGCCACAGTCCTGCGTAGTAGGAAGTGATTCATGCCTCTTCACATTTGCCCCAATGGCCTCTCCAGTTGATTTCCTGACCCCAAATTGATTCCTGACTGACCATTAGCAAACTGACTTTGCAATCACACTGTGGAAATGTGCCACTCACTTCTCCACTGTCAGTACAGCTCTCATTTTCATGTCCCTGTACTGAGAGGCTGGGGCGAGCTTAGCAAACAGATTTTGGAATGTGGCCTTGTGCATCCAAAAGTTTTGCAGCCATTGCTTTTCATCCCAAATCTGCATTATGATGCCATCCCACCAACCAGTGCTTGTTTCTCAGACCCAGAAACAGTGCTCCACCAACTACAGCTGCTCCATGAACTCCATCAACAATCTTGAATTGATTATCACTATGCCCTATAGCAATCGGTCTCCAAGGAAATGTCATGATCCCCGCTGATTGAGTTCTTCTTGAAGCTCTGCAAATACTCCAGGATCGTGCGCCCTGTGCTTGCAACGCTCACGATGATAATGAAGAGTTGTGCAGGCTCTATGCTTCTGTCAGAGATAGTGGACAAGGAGGAGGGCCATGCAGGTTTGTGAGATTTTGAAAAAAGGTAAAAAAAAAACCTATTGGATACAGATAACATTATAGGATGGACACAGCTACAAACTGGGAAGTTGACCCCTTGCTCCCAGTCACCCCTTGGGTGATTTGTTTTGGCCCTACCATGCATTGCCAAATTTTCCCAAAGGACAGTGCACTGGATGATGGCAGGTTGCACAATGGGATACCTATCCATAATGCACTACACTCTGCATCAAAACAAACATTCCTGGAGAGTACATGCACTGCCAACACAAAGAGCCAAGTATGCATGTGCACAAGTGACGTACTCACTGGGAGGCTGTATGCAGACATAACTTGAGTCGACATACGTTTGTAGTGTGGACATGGCCTTAGTGCAGGCAGAGCAAAACTAATTTCAAATATGCTTTTTGTAAGTGAAAATGATTTTGACACGTTTAGAGCATTAGTCAGACCATTTTCAGCCCTGTTTCAAGAGGATCTATTAGTAACTACTTTAAACAGGTAATTTCTAGGGCTGTCAGTTAACTGCCATTAACACGTAAGATTAACACACAGCATAAATAACATGTTCATCTTTTCAAACGTGCGTTAATCGCAGGCAATGGTGGGGGGGGCAGCATCAGCTGCTCTGAAGAAACTACCTCAGGTCAGGCGCAGTAACGCAAGCCACCACCAGAGGGCGGGTGGAAAGAGAAGAGGCTACAGAAAGACAGACATGGTTCTCATGCCAGCTCCAGCAGAGAAGTATTTTTTAAAAATAAAAACAGGACGGCCAGGGGCTCACCTGAGCCGCCCCCGCACTTGCAGGGCTCGCCCCAGCCACCTGCCCCATGCCTCCACCAACCCTTTGCCACCCGCATCCGAGGTGGAGTCCCCCTGAGCTCTGCACTGCCCACAGCGGGGTCTCTCCCCCCAGCCCCCATGCCACCCGCAGCTGGGGATGATCCTGCCTCTCCAAGTTTGGGAACTCACCCCCCTCCTGAGCCCCATGGCATCTGAAGCTGTCTGGGGCTGGGATTGAGCCTGAGCCTCCCCGCCCCCGAGCTCCGCACTGCCCATGGTGGAGTCTTCCCCCCCAACAGCCCTGTGTTGTCCACAGCTGGGGCTGACCTCCACTCCCGAGCCTCATGCCCCCAGAACTCCGGAACCGACACCCCCCCACCCGAGCCGCCTGCAGCTGGGGCTGAGCCCCACCCGAGCTCAGGAGCTGACCCTCACCCCCCATGCCTGCTGAGCTCCGTGCTGCCTGCAGTTGGGGCTGAATCCCTGCCTCCCCAGCTCTGCACCTCCTCTGGCTGAGGAGGATTCCCTCCCCGCTCCTTCCCTCGGCCAGCTCTGCGCCACCCAGGGGTCAGCTCTGAAGCCAGCACTGCCCACCAGCAGCAAATTTCTCCGCTTTCCTGCTGGCGGGCAGTGCTGCCTTCAGATGGCCCTCGTGCAGAAGCTGTCACGCTCTGCTCTGCCTTGAAGCCAGGGCAAACGCACAGTTTAGGTGAAAAAGTATGGATGGCCAGGACAGAGCTGAGAAAGAGAACTGTCCCGGCCAAAACGGGACATATTGTCACCCTAGCTAGCCCGGCGCCCTACTGTGCCCAGCTGGCTCCTCACTTGTGGGACCAACTCCCGAGTCGTGCCCCATAGCCCCTAGCCGGCCACTCACTCCGGGAGTACCTCATAGAGAACATTGGCCTGGTGAGCTCAGCCTCCTTGCACCAGCCTCTCCTCCCCTGTAGTATGATGAGTCCCTGAGGTAAAACCCACCCTCCCTTGCAAACAAGGGCTCACTCAGCTGAAGGGAGCCCACCTAGCTCAGTAAAAGGAGGCAAGCCCAGTACCAGAAGCTACCTTTCCAGAAGCAGCAGCAAGAAGCACAGCAGTGGTGGTGTGAGCTGATTGTTTACAGTATGTCTGGTCGCGGTAAGGGCGGAAAGGGGCTGGGTAAGGGAGGTGCTAAGAGGCACCGCAAGGTCTTACACTGCTTCTGCTATCGCAAGACACTCCCTCAGCCTCCTCCTGCACAAGTTATTGTGAGCTCTTCCCCGTTGTGACCCCGTCCTCCCAGGCCCTCCTCCTGCACAAGTCTTTGGTTACTTCCCCCCCTCCCCTATCCTCCTCCAACACTGAATGCAGATTTCTAAGATGAAACTCTCTTCGGACAGGAGGTGAACCTAGTGAGCTCAGAAACCCAACCCAACCGGAGCAGCATCAAGAATTCACCTTTCTCCTGCATAACTCTCACCTCTCTCATCTCCAGAGCACTGACTTTGAGATTAAAAAAAAACAAAAAAAATCTTACCCCTTCAAAAAGCCAAGACTCCTTTAAAGACACATACAAAATAGTATACAAAAGGCTAACCCAGCAGCAGCAAGAGAAAAAAAAAGCCTCCTGGCACAATTCACTCCCCTACTGAATGTTAATCCTGAGGTAAAAATCTTTCCATATCCATGGCAAGGACTCTTTTGAACAGGACATAAATATATTGATTATATAAAAGAATTTATTGAATTATTCCAGACATCGATACAGTTCTACTGTGTTTTCATGATCTGGAGTGATTAAATATCAGAAAAAGTTAATGGAGCAAAGCAGCAACAGTTCAGGTCTTTTGAATGGGAAGTTTATGTTTAAAATACTTCCAGATGCTTTTTTGTCTAAAAAGACTTAGCCATGAAATACCTACAGATGAATCCCAATACCACAGAAGCACTTCAAGTCTGCAGTACCATCTACGTTATAAGCATGCTTTTTCTTCTGGATCTTGTGCTACAGATAACACACCACCAGCAAATGAATCCAGCCAACCACAACAGAGTACAATTACTGAGTTTCAGGATCGCTACAAGCCCATGGATTAAACACAGTACAACACCTTAACCAATACTATTGCAAAGTGGATAGCTATGGACTGCAGACCACTCAACATTGTAAACGTCAGAGGGCTAAGAGATATTATTCAAATTGCATCTTCCAATCAGTCATACACCTTGCCCTCCTGAGGAACCATTGCATCACAAATAAATGACCTATATGACAACGAGAAGACTACACAGTTGGAGCTTCAGAAAAATGCACAGGGTGTTGCTTTGACTGGTGATCACTGGACATCCTGGAGCAATCAACTACCTTGATGTCATGGCACACCTTATTGATGCTGCCTGGACACTACAGTTGTTTGCTGTAACAGTAACTCATACTGAAGAGAAACATTATGCTGAAGCATGTGCAGAGCATTTCATGGATGTTGCGAAAGAATGGAATATTCAGGAGAAGGTAACAATTAGTACTGACAGTGCATGTAAAATGGTAGCAGCTGCCAGTCACTTGCCTTTTGAACACGATATGCACTGATCACAGTCTGCAGCGATCAATTACAGTAGCACTCAGTGATGGTGGTTTTGAAAAATCCTGGTAAAATGCAGAAAACTTGTGGGCCATTTCAAACACATTCCAGATAACAGTACAGAGTTAGGAATACAACAAGATGCAAATGGACAGAAACAAGAGCCTCTTGTACAAGATATTTCAACCAGACGGAACTCCACATTGGCTACGATTCAGCGCTGGCTTTGCAATAAAGCCGCTATCACATCCACATTAGCTCTTCAAAAGCACAATCTATCAGTGCTGACTCATAAGGATTTTGAAAAACTGCAAAAACTAGAAACACTACTTGAGCCTTGGAGGTTTGTGACTGAACTCAGGGGGAGCGGGGAAGAGATAATATTGTATGTCTCCTGCTCTGTGGTTTTACCCATATTCCACCTTACAGCAGTCTCTGATGATGACCCAGCATATGCTGTTCAATTTAAGAACACTTTCACGACAGATTTCACAAAACGCAAAGAAGGTACCAATCTGAGATTTCTAAAAATAGCCACAGCACTAGACACAAGATTTAAGAATCTTTAGTGCCTTCCAAAATCTGAGAGGAATGAAGTGTGGAGCATGCTGTCAGAAGTCTTAACAGAGCAACACTCTGATGCGGAAGCTACAAAACCTGAACCACCGAGAATCAACTTTCTGCATCTGACGCAGACGACGAAAATAAACATGGGTCGGTCCCCACCGCTTTGGATCATTATTGAGCAGAACCTGTCATCAGCATGGACATATGTCCTCTGGAATGGTGGTCGAAGCATGAAAGGGCATATAAATATTTAGCACATCTGGCACAAATATCTTGCGATGCTGGCTACAACAATGTCATGCCATACCCTCTGGAAAAAGGTTAAGAATAACATATCATTGACCCATTGTACTATTTACCAGTGTGGCAGCATTATCTAACCTATTGTAAACAAGGTATTTGTCTGAGTACCATCTCCTCCATAAACTTATCAAGCTTAGTCTTAAAGTCATGGAGGTCCTTCGCCCCACTGTTTCCTCTTGTTCCAACTTCCGACACCAAGTTGAGAGGTATTGCCAGGAAAAAGGATCGGGATCCTCCCTCCAGGGAGGATTGACCTGACTAAGCTGCTGGAGTATTAGTAACAGGATTCAATGTAGTGAAAGTGTGGTTATGCATTTAGGATGACTAACTAATTTTTTATTTATTTTATATACGGAAGGGGCGCAGTTGTTGGAGGAGGAGGGAGAGAGGGACCTAGGAGTCCTGGGTGATATCGATGGATGACCATGAGCAGGCAATGTGATGTGGCCGTTAAGAAAGCAAATGCGGTATTGGGATGCATTAGGGTAGGTATTTCTAGGAGGGAGGTAAGGTATAAGGCGTTTATACCTCCGTTGGTGAGACTGATTTTTTGTTTATTTGGTGCAGTTTTTTTTGGTCAAGGATGAGAAAGAACCAAAAAAGAAAAGAAGGAAGGGTAGAAGGGCCACTAGAATGAGAAGGAGAATGGAGGAAAGAGGTCTGAGGAGAGTTTTTTGTTTTCTTAAGTTGTTTGAAGGGATAAGAAAGATAAGAAGGATAAGAGGAATATATCATAAATCAAAGGAAGGAGAGGAAGGATTTCCAGAGCTAATGTGGAGCTAATGAGGACTAATATGGGACATAATAAAGGAGGAATATTAAGAAATTAATTAGTTTAAATTAATTAAAAGGAAGGGTTTCTAACTATCAGGCTTACTGGACAGGCAAGTGGGGCGAAAGAAGTGAGAAACGGACCTCCATGACTGATAAGTAAACTTTAAGACTAAGATGGATATGATGATGGAGGAGGATACAATAGGTTAATAGGGTAA
Source organism: Mauremys reevesii (assembly GCF_016161935.1). NCBI lineage: Eukaryota > Metazoa > Chordata > Testudines > Geoemydidae > Mauremys > Mauremys reevesii. The sequence continues at coordinate 26,657,636 of NC_052626.1, forward strand.
TACATAATAGGTGTATTAATGGATCAATGGTATGTGGTAATTATATAATTTTGACCTTTTCCAGAGCTGGCATGCTTTTTCCAGCTGCTGCTCCTGGTTCAGCTATGCTCGGAATTTTTCTCGGATTTTTTTTTGATTGGGGGTGGGGGTTGTGTTTTCCTCAGGCCGCTGGGGGGGGGGCATGGGGCAGGGATGGGGGGGGGAGAAGCATGGGGCAGGGCTAATGGAGCAGGAGGCAGGGCAAGAGAGCTAGATGGATGATCATGATGCAGTCCCTCATGATATATGATCATATGATTCCTCTCTGATTCCTGTTTCTGGACTTGTGTAAACAGGTAGTTTCCAGTTGACCAAGCATTATCTAAACAAAAATGTAATATATCTCCACCAATGTAAACAAGTGAATTTGTGAGTGGACTTGTAGGCTCTAAAGTTTTACATTGTTTTATTGCTAAGTGCAGTTATTCTTTTTTACATAATTTTACATTTGTAAATTCAACTTTCGTGGTAAAGAGATTGTACTACAGTACTTCAAATAAGGTGAATTGAAGTTTTTTCTAGTGCAAATGTTTGTAATAAAAAAATAAAGTGAGCACTGTACACTTTGTATGCTATGTCGTAATTGAAATAAAATATTTGAAAATGTAGAAAACACCCAAACTATTTAAAGAAATGGTATTCTATTATTGTTTAATCGGGCGATTAATCACAATTTTTTTTTAAATCTAGTAATTTCTTATTTTAGACAGAGCTATAAATACTCTTGCCCAAATTCACTTTTTGGGCATGTAACTAAATTATGCTTATAGCAGCCACCAATGGGCCCAATCCAAGAAGCAGCACTGCCTTGCTGAATAGCCTATGCAGAAGGTCACATGGACTTTCTGTAGATATTTCATAATGAAATGAGCATTGATTTTAAAGCTAAATTCAATATGAAAATGCTTTACACGCTACAGACAACTCAGAAGTCAAAATGTTACACCTGCAAAAATACACGTTAGAACTGTTCACAAAAAATTATTTCCCAACCTCAGACTTGATAAATAACCTCTCACTAATCTGGCTATGGCAACTGATACATAGAAAACACCAAGTCAAGTGCAGTTTTCTGGCCAAAAAACAAACACAAAACAACCCCCAAAATACAGTCCTAACAGTCTGGAAAGCAAAATAATAGAACCAGAACTCGCCAAACATCCTAATGTCAGTTTTGAAACATGCACTTGCTTTCTTCCTTCAGGTACCAGACATTAGTGTTTCCTAAAACATTAATCACTGGCAAGTTAAAGCACAAAAACTATTAGCTATAGATGTATTTCAAAACTCCAAATCTAACTAAACTGTTTTAGACTGATAATGAAATCAATAAGAGACTGAGTCTGCGATTCTTGCTTGACTCTCCTTGCTACTAATAAAAGCATAACAGACTTTGGTAATAGTCACCCAGACAATTGCAGCACAAGAGGGGAATACCCAGGTTAGTATTATGGCAACTTTGCACAGTACATACTGTGCTAATTAGCAAGTTGTATCACTCCATTAAGGTATTCCTACTGCTACAAAAGTATCTGTATGCAAGCCAAGTGATTTTCACTTAAAGGGAATAATTGCTGACAACTCAAGTCATTAGTCAACTTTACTTTCAATTAAATGTTCATCCATTTCAGTAAAAGATTTGAATAACGTAAATTGTAAATTTACAGTTATCTGCATAAAATGTCCTTCAATTATTGCATTAAGGAGCGAGGATTTGGCTTACTTGTCAGGATTCTCCTTGGGTGCTGGGAATGACTGAGGATTCACGTGAGCCAGTGTAATGAACTCATTCTTTTCCAAGCTTCCAACTAGAATACGGATTTTTGACTCCACCAAGCCCACCCTGAATGAATAAAAAACTTACTAATAAGTGGCAATTTAAAAATACCTGAAATACAACTACACACTTCTGGAAGGAAAAAAAACAAATTGTTCTGGTTATACCAATATCTGGAAATATCAACTAACTAACTACCCGGCCAGACAAGCTCACTCAGACCAATATTCTAATATTACTTTCCAACAAAGCCACGCAGCTTTTTTCAGTGGAATTCCACATCATCTTATCTTGAAGTTATGATGACCTTGTCCAAACTGCCTGTGCCCAAAATGACACTAACAATGAAAGATTTTGCTGGGTGTAGTAATTAAAATACTATGCATTGGTAAGTCTTCAGAAATCAAATATTACCCTAGCCACGAAAGGCCGAAGGCAGCAAATTGAGAGAGGAATTAATTTATATTCAAATGAAGGTTTGTTTGTTTGTTTTTAAACAGCTATTTTACTCTAATGCCTAAACATGTGAGAAAAAGATATATTTGTTGAAGATTCAACACCTCTGCCGCTTCAACTAAGGTGAGAGAACTCCAATATCTGAGAGCCCCAAATAAAAACCAGGGGAAAGGGAATGATATCTAGCTATTCAGGCCTTCTCCATACATCATAAAACTCAAGGTAATATCTTTTTAAACCTTTGCAGGTTCTTTTAAATAGAGTACTGCAGCCAATAATATTCTCCTTCATTCTGTTTCCTTAATGAATCTCTGGATTAATGAAAGATGAGCAATAAAATTAACTGTCTGCATCTATTTAATTCTGGAACACAGAATCTTCACTTTTTTTTTTGTAAAATATGTATTACTTGTTCATTTACATCCCAGGTTGGTTGGATAAAATTATTTTGAAATTTGGGGAATTAAAAAAAAAAACAGCATGCATGATACTCACCATTCTAGTCGCTGTTTTTCTGTTGGTGCACTTGCTAGAAGTACAATGTAATGCCTTTGGAGATAAAGACAACAGGCTATTCTATGTATGTCTGACACTGGACATTCACAGTTATTAACATCCTTATTAGTTTAAGCTACAAACCCAGACAGAAGACTAAAACAAACAATTAAAAATAATATGCACCTTATAATAAAGAGCTTAAACAATCTACAAGAGGCTGCAGAGGAGTCCGGTATTAGATTTTTTTCCAAAAAAATTTCAACTCACATTGATGTCCACAGCTGCATTAATATCAACAAAAGGGTAATAAATGCATGGAAATACAGTAGCACTTAAGCCAGAATCTCAACTAAGTGAGACTATGACTTAAATTGTGAATTGCAGAAGGCTACTCACTTTGTGCAAGCGAAAGAAATAAAAATAAAAAACAAATATTCAGAGTGCAGCCATAGGGAAGTCTGATGTTTTAGTCACAATTACCTTATTTCTCAAGACATAGCTAGATGACTGATTTGATACACTGGTTTGAGTATTTTATCAAAAAGGTAAATATAGCCATGAAATGTAGTAAGTAATGTCAACTTTAAGAGTTTTTCCAAACAATTTTTCCTGAAGCTTCCTAAAGAGTCTTTCCTCTCCCCATTAATCTGAGATTTCAGGATTTACTCTAGAATAATCTTTACAGGTTTTCAATATATTGAGTCAAAAATCTCTAACTGCATAAAACTCCAAAATATTTTTAATGAAGGAAGAACTAGAAGAGTTAAGCTCAAGGGAGGTGGATGGTCAAGGGAACTTCATTTAAAGACAAGGATTGAATTAAATTTTGGTTGTTTTTTTTTTTTAAAAGATTAATGGAATAATAATTTAAAGATCTTGTAAAATGATCTCAGAAGCTCCATCCTACATGCCTAAGACCTGAACCTGCAAAGATTTAGACATGCAAACCTATTCAGTGTATAAATTTACTCACACTGTGTAAAATTAATGCATACTTAAATCTTTTCCGGATTGGGGCCTAATTTTTTAAAGACAGGAAGATTAGGGGCTATATCATAGTATATTTCAAGGTTAAACATACTGATTTTTTTTTATTTTATTTTTTTAAGTCAGTGGATAAATAAGACTGTCCAGAAAATTGCGAGGTCAGTCTACAAGTCACTATAAAAGTAACTCAAAACCAACAGATCAATGTAAGGTATGTGCATGCATATTGATTGGTCTAAGGGGGAAAATGGGCTAAAAGTATTCTGGACTAATACAATTCAAAGGCTTGTACTTTAAGAAATGAAAGGGGGGAATGGAGGAAGAAATTTATTCTCTTTTTAAAGTGGCTAAAATGAAATTTTACTTTAAGATTCATTTGGTTATGTTAGTATTATCATGAAGCACTTGATGCTAAGAAATGTTCTGTCTTAATAAGCAATTTTATCCGTTTTTATGAATGTACTTGTGAGTAAACACTAAGCCATTTAAATTCCACAGAACTAAAACACTACTTAGAAATGTGCAGTGTCAGTTACAGACAGTAACTGATTCTTTCCAGAGTGCTATTCCATGAATTCAGCAGTTACTGCACAAAAAATCATGCACCTGAAGCAGAAAATGAGGTTCTTTTAAATATTACTACTATATTATCTGACTTTATACTGTTATGTAATTTTAATACCAACTCCCCTTAATGAATACTATATTTTTTAAATTGTTCTACTTGACACACCAACAGGATCTCTCACAATGGGAAATGAACCTTACTCGTAAAAGATTTTTATAGTGAAGTGGACATATTTCCAGGTATTTAAAAACACTCATTTTCTAGTGGTTTGTTGAAAGCTGCTCTTTAAAGGAGCTTTAAAGGCCTTTAAGAACAACTCTATGAAAGTGGCTTGATAAATCTAAAATCCTTGCCTGGTTAGTGAAGGATGCTTCATATTCTGATTATAAATCTCAAACAATTAAACCATAGTTACTGAAATCCAAATTTTAAATAAACTCAAGTCTATTAACAATCTTTGTTTAGACAGAGTCAGTGAACGCAGGTTGGAATTGAGGAGAAGGGAAAAATCAAGATAACCAGATGATGTGATTAAGGTAGGATTTTGTGTTGCATAGCAGGGTGAGAAATAATTTCATCACAGGATATCCAGTATTTCCAGCTTTCCAGTGAGAGAGTATTAGTTTCTAGCCACTGGTGCTTCACAAAACATTGGACCTTAAAAGCTGTCATGGGTCCTATGACTAATAGCAAATAACATCTTATTATAATTGATATTCTTACATAATTCTTTTAACTTTACAATATCTTTGTTGCTTTACCATGAGGTCAGAAGAAAATACTAATCCAGCTATTACAATAATTTTTTAACAGTGTGACCACTATTGGGAAGTACAGTATATTCCTTTCAGAAACATTTGCGTTTTCCTGCATTATGCCTCTTCCTGAACAATTTTTTTAAAATCAAGACTACTGAATGAAAATTTAGTGAACTGCACCCCATTTTTAATATCCATAATCACATAAAGAGCCAAAAGCCATACATCCTATTGTGCCTCTTTTATTCAGAATATTTTGGAAAAAATATTGTAATGAACAATTGAGGGTACCCATCCGGACTTGACCACTTTAAATAAGGTTTCTCCAAATCTAGGTTTAGTTATATTTAGTCAATAAATGTAAGTCTTATTATGTGCACAAGATACATTAATAAGTAAAGTACCTCTTTAAAGTTTTCTATATTTATTACAACTGATAATGTTTACTGAAGTTTGTACAATGTGTTTAAAGTCATTGTATATGGAGAGTATTTTATTACCATACACTTTTTATTTTTAAACTCTAATATGGAAAGAGTCCAAACCATTTCCCTTTGTCATGTAACTACAGTCAGATGTTACACCATGCTGGTAACTTTGTTAATTTTTGTACAGGCACACAGTCCAGATGTGATGTTTTCTGTTGTCTCCTTAACACAGTTCTCCCATCTAGAAAATGGAAACAGTAACAAGTGCAAACAGCCTGAGCTCTGGCCTCTCAAATTTGAAGCGAGTTTTGTCAACTATTCAGACAAATCAGACAATCTTTTCTATTTCGAATCCCCTGCAATTCAGGATACAGTAACCCCCAAAGTTCTCTAAGACTATTTGGAATTCACTTAAATTAAAAATTCATTTGGGAGAAATTAACTGTCTATTCCGCTGCTGATGTATTGTTTACCAAGGCAATTCTCATTAATAGTGATGCACGTATTTAAATCTATGCATTTATGGGTAAGAGTCAAACAGGTTTGCTAAATTATTTTAAAAGGTGAACTTCAAGGCAGGAACCATGTCATCTTGTGTCTTGTACAGCACCAAACGTTTAAGTTTCAGCAATAAGAGGTTTGAACCGTACAAGGATAAAAACAAGGTTGGAAAAAAAAAATCTAGTTTTCAGATCAAAAGGTTTGGCCAAAGTAGCCCAAGTTTCTTATTATTATTACTGATAATGCATTTGTATTTAGAGTTATTAAAACTGATTAATCAAAGTTTTAGAAGACCAATAAATCTCTTCTATACATTGTAATTATTACTTTCAAAGTCCTCCCAATTCTGAATATTAATAGGCTTTCGTGTACCACTCCATAGTCAAGAAATTGGAAAGTCAGTCTTTTTAAGTAGAACCTACAAAGCTCGTGCATTCACTGATTGCAGTGACTACGTCCATTTCTGTGCTGCTGTAATTACTGATGCTGGTGCACATGCCAGGATATAAAACTATATTAAATGGGTCTTATTTCAAGTGAACTCAGTCCTGTTAGCGTCTGTTACTTTCAAAACCAGGAGAGAGCATTTGGCAAACTGCAAAGGGGTGTACTTTCAGCCTTTTTAGAGGGTAGTGCTAACAGAGTGCAATCAAAAATTCACGTTATAAAAAAATGAAATCACCTTAATGAAATCCATTAAAAGGTTTCAAACTGATTCTCCAAGATACAACATAAAAGCTGTTCAGGTGTTTTAAAACTTTTATCATGCAAAAGATACAGAAACAAAACACAGACACATTATGATGGTCATCAGTCTTTTTTTAATGGGGGAAAACTGTATATTTCAATCTTGTTTGATTAATACATAACCACCCAAAACAGGAACAGAATTGCAGAAAATATTTAATCTTAACTCCAAAAGTGGGTCTCCAACAAAATTGAGGGCAAATAAAATGTAGTCCATATAGTTTAATAATCTGTATTTATTATAAATTACATTTTTCAGCAAATCCAGTATACATTTAAACAAGCTTCTCCCCTACAACCACAACATACCAGTAGGAACCCTTAAAATGTCTGTTAAGCCTCAAGAATTCATTTCCTAGATTTCTCTTAAAAATAAATGTTTAAGGGTAAAAATTCTGCAAGTCTTTTCCCTAATGTAAAGACATTACACGGCAGTTAGAAATAAACTAGCTGCAATAAGGATTAATATATTCTGAAGCCTTGATCAGCTTTATTTCTTATTGAGGAAAAACTAGTAAAAACTTTACAGTCCATTGAGCTGCCAGATATATTAAAGGATATATTGTATTATTAAAATTTATGTTGTTTACGATTATAGTAAAAGAAATGCATCTTTCTAGTGTAACAGTCTTAAATATCTACTTTCCAGGGCTAATTTCCTCAAAAAAATATTTTGTTTGTGGAGAGGCAGACTTCATTTTACTTTACTTGATTTTGGGAATCTATCGACAATAGTAGCTCATTACCACCACTTAGAACATTTCAGCAATTGGTCAAACCAACTTCTAACTCAAGTATCCTAGTTTTAACATAGTAATTCTATAGCTCTCCAGTAACATTCTGCGTATCTGATCATGGTCTATCAGGGTGGTGATCAATTATACTATGGAAAAGAAAAAAGCAGTATAATCATGTTATTTAAATTACTTTAATTGTTGATAAGAAAGAAAGGCAAAACTGATCTCGAAATTAACCAGGAGAAATACCCTCCAACAAAATGGAGAACTTCCAGTTTTTTTCTTTTGTTTTAAAAAGATAACACTTTAAAGGTTTCTAATGGAAGTGTTCAACCATACTTAATGCTACTGATGCAAGTGCCTGTCTATAAAATACCATTAATTTTGTTTTGTAAATGATAAAAAACTTAAACGTCTGCCATGCCATAAAATACATACTTGTACTTTTGAAAGAAGTTTGGAGCTTCAAAAAGTTTGGACCACTCTGCCTTACTCAGCAAAATTTCATCTGTGATAGCAAGACCTGAATTATAAAAACACATTTAAATCTTTTTCACACAGTTGATCCACACCAAGTATCCACAAAAACAGTCCATAAACTAAACGGTTATTTCAAGCTAACTGCTAATTTGCTCTTTTTTAATCCAATGGTCTTCTCTTCCAACAAACTTTGCTCCCAGTGATATTTTGTATGTATGGTAATCAGCTACTCAGTGTGTGTTGTTAAAATTTTTCTTACAAGATTAATTGGACCAGACTATTGTATTGCAAAGCTCTACTACACCACCAGAGAATTTTATTCTCTCCTGGTTCTTGTTCACTTTCTTGGAATAAGGCTGAACATGCCGTAGAGGAAATGTGCTAAACCCAGGAAGGAGGAAAACGTTTTCCTTATAGGGCTTAAATCCTCTTCGGGAGGAGGGTTACGTGTTGCGACAGATGACTGTTAGAAATGGGAGAGTGAGCACAACACCCTGATGAGAATTATCAGTATTTCCCCACGTGCATCAAGGCATCGTCTGGCCAAGACTGTCTCAGTAAATGTCCTTTGTCTGTCAGAAGGTTTAACTCAATTAAGGCAAGGTACTATTTTCCCAATTTTCTTAAAGAGCTATGCATACTGCCTCTTTAGCACCACTAGCACCTGCCAGCAAAGATGACAGAATTGCACTGCAGTCTTCCACATGGTAATGCAGAATGTAAGACCACTGAAACAGCCTAGAAAGAATCAATTGTCAGGCTATGATTCCCACTTACAGAGAATGCTACTTTCCAATTAATAATGATCAATTTCTGGAAGGAAGAAATAGGAATTTTTATAAATATTCTATTAAATTTCAAAGTTACAGACAAAATATGAAGCAAAGATGACTGACTGAATCAGTTGCTTTAGGAAGGATGCCTGTTGTTAACTAATTATTCTAAAACAATGTTGTGCCTATGATGGAATTATTTTAAAGTCTTTTGGAATATATAAGAGCATAAGATAATACTTACCTTGTTTAAACTCCTCAACCATGACCATCCGTGTAGAAACGGACACATTGTAGGTAGAGTTCTGCTGTGGGTATGCTGGTGTAATTATAGGCATAAGATGGTACCTATCACTGGGATTTACCTATATATAACAACAGCCAATCAGTTTTCTTCAAGCACACACAAAATAAAAAAATTTGGAATTCTCTCTTTGCTAAAATGAATCTTAAATTCCAACGTAACAAATGAGATCTTAGTATACAAATTAGACTGAACAACTGTGAACAGAAGTTGAGAATACTCAAGGATAACATCTTGTCTGCATATTCCTACAGGTAAACTATATTGTGGAAGTTATTCCAAACTCAAATGGAACAGGGAAGATCATAAACTATCAGCATGCCTCACTGTCAATACTGGGTAGTTTTTAAAGATAAAAAACACCAACTGAAATAGATCAGTGGTGAATTTATTATTACATCTGCAATGGAAGCTGTGATCATACTGAAACACGAGTACCTCGTTACCACTTGAGCACCTTGGACACCTTCAGAGAAACAGCTGTCTTGAAACCCTTTGAAATATGATGTATGATTTATTCCTATAACACTATTGAAAATAAAGAGCCAGTCTAAGAGGAAAGGCTCTGTGCATCTTGAGAGAAGCAGCACTTGTGTTAATATATCCTTTATTAAAAACCAGCAAATGGGGAAATAAAAGAAGGAAACAGCAAAGACAAAACTACATTTAAATAACGTTAATCTAGTGATCTTGTGTTTTGTCAGGTTGTAAATTTAAAGTTAAGGTTGAAACCCTGTCCTTAACTTACCCTGTTTTGTTTAGCTACTACAGGGCATATGGTTCGTAACATCACACACTGACCTCAAACCCCTACAACAGGAACAATAGGGTGACTTAAGAACATTGTTTTAACCTTACTTTATATCACAACCCAGACGCTATTTAAATGTAGACTTTTGTCAAAGCGGAAAATATATTTTAAAAACATAGGTCATGCAGTACAGTCTTCAAGTCTATTGTGCTCACACTGGTCCACCCACCCTAAGAACATTTCACGATTGGTGAAATAGTACATTTCCCGTTTGACAATACCACCTATTTACACCTTAAATAATAATAGTTTTATGTTTAACATAGGATGTTATTTTGAGTCCTTGCATGTTTTTCATCTTTTAAAAGTGAAAAATATAAATGATGGAGATGCTACGAAGTAGAGAGGTCAAAATTATGGTAACTGAAAGAAAGGCAAAAGTTAGTTTTATTTTGTTTTTTAATATTTATATTCCCCTCTGGTCCAAACCACAAAGGACATATTATTGCAAAATTTACAACAAATACACCACAGCAGTTAAAATACAATTTTGAAAATAAGTTAATCACCCAGAAAGTGAAATGTCGTGAAGAAGTGTGATCAATGTTCTAACAAATTGCGTTAGTGTATGCATCTATTTATATAAAAATTGTACAGGGAGCATTTAGCAAGCATTTATTTAGATCACTTACTGCTGAAGTTGGACAAGAAGTATAGTGAGTGAGAAATCTGGAGTTTAAATGTAGTTTACAGAATGTAAACTCATTATGTTCTGCGCAATATAGAAGAATTATAGATGAAGTTACCAAAAAGAAAATGTAATATCCACACATTAAGTTCATTTATAATCTAAAAATAAAGTTTCCCTGGGTTTCTTTAAGCAGTTGATTTTACTCTACTGTACAATGTAATTTATAGGGGGAAAAAATAATACACTAACCCTTGGGTCCCATACAGGCAAATTAAGATTGCATTCTTCTGGCTGTTTCAATAGCACTGGATTTGGCCATTCCCTGTTTAAAAAGATTGTAGCACTGAATAAGACTAATGGATATGACGACTTATTTTGTAAAACATACAATACGTTTGAATGTGATTCTTCTTCATTTTGCCCTCCTGGCACAGCATCAGATGATTTTTTTTTTCCCCCTTGAAGTCAAGTCAGTCTACTGTCGGTTTTCAGTTGCTGAGCTAAAGACTTTATGTGGATTTATAACAATTTGCTCCAACACATCAGCACAAAGCGCTTTCTGTGCCTCTTAATTAAGGGAATGAAACAAACAAGTAGCTGTAAAGCAAACTTCTTTAAATTGCTCTTCAAATATACTCAGACTTTAAGGTCAGAAAGGACCATCCTGATCATTTAGTATGACCTCCTGCACACTGCAGGCCACAGAACCTTGACCACTCTTGTAATAGATGCATAACCTCTGGCTGAATTACTGAAAGAATCACCTCTGAAAAGATGTACTACTAATTCTGTATTCGTGCTAGTTCTGTTCATCGACAATCTAGAGAAGAAACTATAAGTTGTGACTACAGTACATTGCTGTATGATTACTTATTATGAACTACATGCACTCAATTTTAAAAGGTTTTTCCATCCAGATTATTAAAGAAAAAGCATGCCGAATGAAACGCTTTCTAAACGAAATGCAACACTTCTTCTCTTCAAAATGCCCTTAACCCTATACAGCACCGCTAATTAAGAAGTACATTTAATAGTCCAATAGCCACCAATTAGGTTTTTTTAAAATTAGTATTATAAAAATGACAGTTACCCGCAATGGGGTTTCTCAATACTTGTGCATTATGCTCTTGGGCAATGCACATGATTAACAGTTTTTAAAGTCCTCACATAAAACTGGCAATGCATATGCTTTGAGTGTACAGTACCCCATAAACAGGGAGTTTCAATCAATATGCTGAATCAGCATCGTGTGACATGAGGTCAACAACTTGCTACTTACAAATCAAACCCCTACAAATACAGGGCCATCAGACCCTATGAAGCCACTGGACTTTCAGAAAAAGTGAACTGTAATAATGGTCTTCATGTTAGCAAGTTAAAGCAGACATGCTGAACTTAGTATCTAGTTATCATTTGGTACAAGGATTTTAGAAAGTTTCCCTCAACATCTCACATGAGGGACCACATAGCTCAAAGTTACAGATACAATTACAGATTGAATCCTCTTGTTCAACTATTCTCTGTGTACATCTTTACAAAATTTTTTTTTTGTGCAATTTAATTTACAACCCCTTGCATACAACTTCTTTCATATATGTAATTCTTGAGACAATTTTTTCATCATTTTTGGATTTTTGGGATTTAGGACAATGCAAACAAAAAAGACAGAGGTCCTGAGAGTTCCCCAGTTTTTTAAAACCCATTTAAAAAAAAACCAGTAAAAAACCTTTTTTTTTTTTTTTTTTGTTTTTGGTTTTTTTCTTAAAGCTTAAAAGAGTACTGCTGTCCTTGGATATAAAAAAACCCAAAACGAAAAAGGTGAGACCTGTTTGATCCAAGAGACCTGCCCCCTGCCCTATCCAACTTGCCCCCGCCTGCCCCCTCCCCTCCGCTGCCAGTGAGTGTGGGGAAGTTGGGGAAAAGACGCCCTCTGCACTCACCGGCACTGGGAAGTGGAGGGATGCGGCTGTTGCCGGTGAGTGCGGGGAGTCCCTTTCCCCAAGCCCCTCCCCACAAGCGACACGGCTGGGGACGGGGTGAGGGAAGCGGAGCGAGCTGCTCCCAGCCCCCCACTAATCCCCCGGGCCAGTCTGGGACTGCGGGGTCCCCAAAATTGCCCCCCCCCAGCTCCTATCTCCTAGACTCTGGGGGGGAGCCTGACTGCCCCCGAGACCCTCTGGCCCTTATCCAACCCCTCGGCCCTCAGGGCAGCGTGTCAGAGCTTTACCGCGTTGTATGCAAACCCGCGTTATATCGGGGTAGAGGTGTAGTATGTCATATAACCTTTAACAAAAGGCTATGTTTTCTACCTCACCATATAACACAACTCACTAAAACAGAGACAGCAATATACTTTGTAAACTACCAACTTAACCTGATACCAGCTGAAGAAATGCCATAGAAACAAGACTAAAATTCAGTGTCTACAAACAATTTTATTTTAGTGTAATCTAAAATTAAAACATACCATTTAGAAAATACCAAGAAAAATTTATGTACAAGAGTTGATGCTATTGCATTTGGATAAAGCTGGCAAGTTCTTGCTACTAACATTGCCCAGGAAACACCACCAAGGAAACCTAGTATATTGGAATAGATGTTGTGGCCTGTTGATGCAGGGGAAAAAAAAGACAGAAGAGAATTAGTCATCATCATCAGTCATCGCTGATAAGAATTTATTGAGAACCTGTTTTCTGAGACTAAACTTACGTTTTGCCCACAGTTTGATAGCTCTCAGTGTTAACCTGAAGTTGTCGATGTTTGGTACTAGATGTAAAATTTCATCGGTTACCCTGCAACCTGGCCAACAAAAAGCATCTGTTACCTCCAATGGTTAACGATAAAGAATCTGCCCTCACTCCACCTTCAAATCTACTAAAGATTAGCACAACAAGAAATTATGTTTCACACTTGGCTCACTTATGTTTTGAATGTGAAAAGGGTGTTTGCTTTTAATACATTTCCACATGCTTTTTATTATGGTGTACAGCAGCAGCATTTTGGGGAAGAAAGGATAATTCATATAAAAATTAGGACTGTCAATTAATCACAGTTAATTCATGCAATTAATCACAGTTGTAATCACTTTTAAACAATAGAATACCAACTGAAATTTATTAAATATTTTGGATTTTTTTTTACATTTTCAAATATATTGATTTCAATTACAACCCAGAATACAAAGTGTACAGTGCTCACTTTATATTATTTTTTATTACAAATATATGTACTGTAAAAACAACAAAAGTTATTCAATTCACCTCATGCAAGTACTGAGTGCAATCTCTATGGTGAAAGTGCAACTTACAAATGTAGATTTCTTTTTGTTATGTAACGGCACTCAAAAACAAATTATATAACTTTAGAGAGTACCAGTCTACTCATTCCTACTTCTTCTTCAGCCAATCGCTCAGACAAACAAGTTTGTTTGCATTTGCAGGAGATAATGCTGCCTGCTTCTTGTTCACAAATGTCACCATAAAGTGAGAACAGGTGTTCGCATGGGAGTTCCGTAGCTGGCATTGCAAGGTATTTACGTGACAGATAAGCATGAAGGGACATACAAATGTTTACCGTATCTGGCACGTATATACCTTGCAATGCCGGCTACAGAACTCCATGTAAACGCCTGTTCTCGTTTTATGGTGACATTTGTGAACAAGAAGCAGGCAGCATTATCTCCTGCAAATGCAAACAAACTTGTTTGTCTGAGCAACTGGCTGAACAAGAAATAGGACTGAGTGGACTTAAGCTCTAAAGTTTTACATTATTTTATTTTTGAATGCAGTTACAAATATAGAATTATGTATAAAAAGTAAGTTCAACTTTCATGACAAAGATTGTACTACATTACTTGTATTAGGTGAATTGAAAAAATACTATTTTGATTTTTACAGTGCAAATATTTGTAATAAAAATATAAAGCGAGCACTGTACACATTGTACTCTGTGTTGTAATTTAAACCAATATATTTGAAAACGTTAAAAATAAAAATATTTAAATAAATGGTATTCTATTGTTAACAGTGCGATTTATTGCACGATTAATTTTTTTAATGGCTTGACAGCCCTAATAAAAATTAAAACATACAAAAAAGGGAGGTACCTGCATAACAGCAGTATACAAACACAACAGAAATATGAAGAGCAGCGATGTTACACACTGACTTCTTATAACTAGGATCAGATTTTTAAGCAATTTCATTGCTATGGAATTTGACATAAAATTGGACTGCAGAATATAAACAATCATGTTGAAAAATTAAGCTTATAGCCCTCATGGTTGTGAAATCTTCCAAACATGAACCATTGCAGTGGTGAGTTTGCAAAGGAACAGCCTCAAACAACAGCTCTGAGAGATATAAACAACACCTCTACCCCGATATAACGCGGTCCTCGGGAGACAAAAAAAATCTCACGTTATAGGTGAGACCATGTTATATCGAACTTGCTTTGCCCCCCACTCTTCCTTGTTCCCTGACCGCCTCCCTCCCTAATCACCCCAGGACCTCACCCCTACCCAACCCCCCTGTCCCCGACTGCTCTGACCTCTATCTACCCCACCACCGACAGGCACTCACCGGCAGCGGTGGGAAGCAGAGCAGCACGGCCCCAGTCCACTCCACTCCACTCCACCAGCTCCCAGCCGTGGCGCTCTGCTTCCCGCCATGGGCGAGTGCGGGGAGGTTGGGGAAAGGATGCCACCCCCAACATCTGTGGTGGGAAGCGGAGCTATGTGGCCCCAGCCCGCGCTGCTTTCCTTGCCCCAGCACCAGCTATGTTGCTGGGGAGCAGCTGGGGAAAGGTTCTGCACTCACCTGCCCGGCGGGAAGTGGAGCGAGGCGGCCCCCAGCCCAATCCACTCTGCCAGCTCCCAGCCATGGCGCTCTGCTTCCTGCCGCCGGTGAGTGCAGGGAGAAAGGACACCCCCACCCCACGTACTCACCTGCGGCGGGAAACAGAGTGCTGGGGCTGGGAGCCGGCAGAGTGGAGCAGGCTGGGGACGGGCTGCTCCACTTCCACCGCTGCTGGTGAGTGCGGGGGGGGGAATCCCTTCTACCAAGCCCCCTCCCCCGCTAATCCCCAGGGGCACTCTGGGA
Source organism: Mauremys reevesii (assembly GCF_016161935.1). Taxonomy (NCBI): domain Eukaryota; kingdom Metazoa; phylum Chordata; order Testudines; family Geoemydidae; genus Mauremys; species Mauremys reevesii. The sequence goes on from NC_052626.1 coordinate 26,673,230, forward strand.
CTGAGGGATCCCCAAAAGTGCCCTCCCCACAGCTCCTTCCCCCCAGACCCTGGGGGAGTGAAGCCCCTGATCGCCCCTGAGACCCTCTGGCCCTTATCAAACCCCTCGGCCCTGGCCTGGCCCGACACTCTTAACACACTGCTCAGAGCAGTGTGTCAGAGCTTTACCGTATTATATGTGAACCCGCGTTATATCGGGGTAGAGGCGTATACCATTAACTCAGTGGAGTACCAACTCTGAAGCTTACGGATGCATTATAGTACTAACTTTAACTGCTTCATCAATTTTAGCTAAACTCCTCTAGTTAATGTATGGTGGCAACTATTGCTGTTAAACTCAGGGAGACAGCTAGTTGGTGGGAGCCAGGAGTTCAAGGCCCCTTAACAAGACATTTCACACAAGCAGAAGGCACAATGGTGCTGAAAATTTGAAGGCCAAATAAAACTGACTTTAATAAAACAAGGAATACTGTCCTGATTACATTTTTATTCCATATTTAACCTAATAAAATGCCTATTTTTTTAAATTTATTTGAAGCAGTCAGAAGTTCCTATTTGCCACAGAAACCAAAGAGCCCTTGCTTCAGATTTTATGCCTAGTTTGTGACAAAACATGTGATCCCGGGTACAGAGTTGCATTATATAAAAATGCAATTTTCATCTACACTTACATTTGGATATGTCATGAAAATGCTTATTTCACACCTCAGAAGTTAGATGAACTATAAAAACTTGCCAAATTTATTGAGGGTCTGACAGCACCTAGCAAGTAATCCTGATACTAGGTAGGCCACAAATCAGTAGTGTTTTGACATTCCTAATTTGCCATGGAAGAGACTGCTTATATATATATTTCATGAATAAGTGACTAGTGCTCTAGGTGAGACCTCCACAACCAACCCAATTTGAAGTTTCTAGGCTTCGACGTTTAAGATGTGATTTGACAAGGAGGCATAAGAATCTAACAGAAAGAACAGCCAATTTTTCAATATGCCATATCATAGTATTGCCTTGCACAAGTTACTTTAAATGTAGGCAAGTTGAGCCACCAGGAGTTCACTTAAACTTTGCAACTCAGCTACATACCTATTGTACTGCCTCTCTCCCCCACACCCTATTAGACACTAACTTGACAGAGAAACTGATACTCAAAAATCCACAGTTTTATACATACCGTTAAGACTTCGTATGCATCTAATGTCTAAATTTTTAAGTAGGCTATCATCTCGAAGGTCCAAATCCTCAGGAATAGTCTGCAGTGCTAATCTTGCAAACAAAATATCAATCTAAAAAAAAAAATCCACAGAAAAAAACAAAAATTGACTTTTAACCCTCAATCAAGTTATTTAGTGAATTATTTTAATCAAGTTTTCTATCATGACAAAAAAAACACTTATTCCCTTTACGGTAACTAATCTCTTTCCACAAACTAAATGGCCTAAGCCTGAATGCCTTTACCACTAATAAATGTTAAAGAAATGCTCTTAGCATCCGCCCTGCTTCCTGTGATATTACCTCTAAGTCAACTCTAGGATGCAAGAAAAGACCCAATTCATCTAACCTGAGATTGAATAGGGAAATCGGTCTGAGACAATTTTCCTTGCAAATACCATTGAATTGCAGAAAAGAAGTGAATAATTTGCCTGGCACTGAACTTGCATTGAGAGTTGGGATTGTGAGTCAGGGACCCCAATAGCTGCTGCAGGTTGGGGCACTGGTATTGACACTCCTACTGTTGTCTCTGGCTTTTGTATTTCTTTACAGATGCTGTTTTGGAAAATCTTCCCAGCTGTAGGAGGAGGCAATCATTCTCTTCCTGTACTCATAACAAGGGGTAGGAGAGAGACCTGACTAGAAGGGATACAGGATGAGGGAGCATAACTCCAAGCTAAACCTGGGGGCAGGGGGAGGAGTTGTGATTCAAAAGAGCAAAAGATGAGAGAGTATTCCCATGCAAAGGATTCTGAACCTCCTAAACTATCTGCCAGTGGATAACCTAACCCAGTCAAAGGGATTTGATAAGAGATCTCTGGAGGCAGAGAGTTGGCATATTATCAACAAAGGAAGCTAATGGGTTGATAGGTGGTCAGAGAGGAGACTACTTTTAAGAGATGTAAGCCACTCATTTTTGTTTTTTCAGTAACTAAGCTGAAAATACCATACCTAAAATGTAAATCTAGATATAAATCTAGCAAACTATCTTTTACTATTTTCTCTGTTTTTAATAAATCTTATCTTGAGTCCAATTGCTTGTGTCCATACAACATCCCCTAACAAAAAAAAAAAAAAAGTCCTGTAATTTGTAAGGAATAGTGCTGAAAGACAATGAATTTCTGGAAACTCCCACCATCTCTGTTAAGAGGCCTAAAAAAAGGCAACCACCACTTGCAAAAAGTTGTGTTTCATTGAAGTAGGTAAGCAGAAAGGGAGAAGCCAAAAGACCAAGGCGAAGACAGAACGTGGCAGTGTTGTTAGTCAGAGATGTTAAATGGAGTTTGAAAATATTGGGCCAAAAGGACCACCTTGTTCTCTTTTACCAAGAGATTTAATTTTTGAAGTAATTTTGAGCTTGAAGACTGGATAATTAAGTGTTAATTTTTGCTAGTACTTGTTAAAAAAAACCACCATAAGAATTTGTCATTGACTTGCAGACAAAAAAGTACTCTATTAGTACTAATACTTGCAACATTCAAAAGGCAGCCTTGTGTGATTGGCAGTTCACACAAGCAGTCGCCTTGACATATAACTAATAGGAATTACACACACACATCACGGGGAACCCTAGAAGTGTTAATGTTTTGATTATGACTATAGTAAAACAAGACTCAAAGACAGCTGGCTAAACCTTACCTCTATCCCATCAAAACACAGTTTGATAACTGGGACAAACGCCTCTTCAACAGCCTGGAAAAATAAATGTTCGGTATTATTTTCAACATGGAAAAGAGTATCCACAAATAACACAATGACAAATTTAAATTACTACAACATTAGAATTTATATTGAAATTTCTTCTCCTTCAGACTCAAAATGATTGCAATAAATAGAAGTAACTGACATAAATCTTAATACACAGTAAAAGTTAGATGCTACCATTTTAATAGATAAGTTATAGCTATTTTCAGTTTATGTCAACTAAAATCATGGTGTGAATCCTGTGGGATTTGACGGCAGTCTTTCCCACTCTTAATAGATGTAAACCACTTTTGCTTTACTTATTTATTCTGTATTTTTTCTGTTCACTAATTTTACATCATCATTTGTGTCCAAACAACCCTTTGGTAGAGGACCAACATACCCTTAAGTCTTTTACTTCTTCCTGTAGTTTCAGTTTTTCATAAAATGAGGTGAAAAAGTCACTCCTGTCAACATGCCTTGGTGCAACACATAATGCATCAATATCAGCTCCTAAAACACATGTTCATAAACACCATGAGGCTACAGACACTCTATACAAATACATAGAGAATACCAGCAATAGCCTACAACATAACATTCTATCAACAAAGGAAAATGCAATAGTTATCCTTCATATAGCTATAATCTAAGTACAAGATATTTCAAGATGCGCTCCAAAAGGATCAATTAATGTGTCTTTACAACCACTGGACACATTGAAAATACCTACATATCTCTCTTTGGTAAGGGAGGTTTACAACAGTTTTCAGTAACTGTACATTAAAGTCCTGAGAATCCAGATATACTCATTCCTCATACAACAAAATTATGTGCATCTCTTTGTAACTTAGCCCTTTTACCTCCCAGACCTTGAACAGAAAGGGTTCCAGGATCTTACTTTGAACTGACTCAAGGCATCAAATGAAATCATATACTTACCATGGCCACATGATACTTCAAAACCAAAGTAACTTTTCTAATGTCTTACATATGACATTTTATAAATACTTCATTGGTCAAATATATAATTTTGTTCCATAAGCAGCAAGGTAAATTTTACCTTTTGTGTGCACCCCTAGTCGGTACGATCCAAACGTAAAAATTTTTCCTCCAACATTTTCTATTACGGATTGTGGAAGATTCTAATGGAGCAAATATACAACTAGTTATTGTATAAGCAAAGGACATTCAGACAATGGACAAAAGTTACAAGAGAAAACATAACAATGCAAACAAAGAAAATAGATGTTAAATTGCATATATTAAAGCTCATTCCTGTTTGTTCTCATTTTAAATAAATACACCAATAGCTAGAAGTTACCCAATTATCAACACTAGGTCACAATAATGGAATTTGGTGGAAGACAGAGGTACTAATTTGATACTCAGGAACCATGTATGATGTGACAAATATATACTATAGTGCTAGAAATTCGATGATGCTAGTTGTCACCATTCTATTACTTGCGAATCAACGGTCGAAAGATGGTTTGTGGACACAGTGTTCTGCTTAAGCTTGCTGCAGTAACATATTTAGCACATCCAAGAGACAGGAACTCAGTCTATTGCATAAAAACTAAGGTGTATCTGATCTAGTATGCATGGAACCATTAATTATGTTTATAATATTATACAGTTATTTCTTTCAACTGTGATTTACTTCTAAGAAACTTGCTAAATATAAATGTATCCAAGACAAAAATCATCAACAAGATGGGCAAGTATAATATTAAAAACTACCAAATCCATGCAACCTAAGCCCCACTTGTCAATTTTGGTTTTACATTCATTTTTCACTTTTATTTTAAGGGTTTTCCTCTTCTGTTTAATGTTTGAGTAGACATTCACATAAGGAAAACCAACTATACAGAGAAAACAGTAAAATCAATTACACACAAAGTAAGCTGAAAAAAGGCTTTTAGTTATAGTCATCTTTGGTCTTAAATATATTATGTAAAAATTCAAACAGAAATGTGATTTTCAAGTTCGTATCTCTAAGAACTAGAAAATGAGAGTAGCTTAAAAAGTATGGCCTGACAATTTCAAAGAGCATTTTAAAAAAAATTAAAAAACCATTACTGCACTAAGAAAGTAACATTGAAAATTGTAATTAGGTGCCAATTTAAGTAAGTTCTGAAGAGTTAGACTTCATAGGAAAAGTTAAAATAGCTCAATGTAAACTATAAGATCTTATATTTTGCTCTATCACAATATATATTTATCTCAGTCTCAAAAGAACTTTATTACTCCCAACCACCAGTTCAAATGATCAGATAAAAAGTGTGTTGATAATTTTAAGCATGAAGTTAAAATTCAGTTTTTAATAAGAATATGTAATAAATTCCAATTCCACTTGAAATGAATAGCTCCCCCCTCCGATTTGAAAATTAAGCAGCAGCTAAAATCTCTCAACATCCATTAACACAGAAGTTTCAGTCTTGCACACCTATCTAGTATGTGTTTACTAGAAGTGAAATCAAGAATATTAATCTTACTTTTATTTTCTAGTGAGATAAGTGAAATACATCTCTTGAACTAGGAATACATGCTGGAATTATCTTGTATGCAAGAAATTTTAATAAAAGTAACTCTACAAGGAAAATACATCCATACCTTGATTTCACTGATTTCCTGTATCCATTCCTTTACCAGATTATTTAACTTTCCCAAAATTAGAATCCTGTTGATACAATATCAGAATTCACAAACAATAAAATTACAGCAAACTAATGAGCTTTACTAAGATTTTGATCACCATTACATAAAAAGGTAAATAGGGTACATTGGAAGTTAACAGCAAATCTTATCTGTTTTAATACAGCTACAGAATTGAATACATTCTGCAACTATTTCCACAATTTTTGTTACTCTAGTTGAACAAACAAATATTTCAGTAATTTGAGCCAATAAGGGCTCTTTGGGATACACATATGAATGAACTGTACACAGATTTTTAAGTGTGTGCATCCCAAAGATGTGAACTTTCTATCATTTGCTCAGGTTCACATTTCCTGCAGTAATGAACAGTAGAAAGACATAAGTTTCAGAAAGTTTTAACAGGAGATGTATAGACCAGGGGTAGGCAGCCTTTCAGAAGTGGTATGCCGAGTCTTCATTTATTCACTTTAATTTAAGGTTCCGCGTGCCAGTACAGTAACTCCTCGCTTAACGTTGTAGTTATGTCCCTGAAAAATGTGACTTTAATTGAAACAATGTTAAGTGAATCCGATTTCCCTATAAGAATTAATGTGAGAGTGTGTGTGTGTTAGGTTCCAGGGACATTTTTTTCACCAGACAAAAAACTATATATTATATAGATATACACACAGTGTACGTTTTAAACAAAATTTAATACTCTTCACAGCTATGATGATTGTGAAGCTTGGTTGAGGTAGTGAAGTTAGAGGATGGAAGAGGAAGGAATGCCTTACTGCTAAATGATGAACTAGCACTCGGCTGAGCCCTCAAGGGTTAACACACAGTTATATACATTATGGAGATATACCTATCTCTTAGAACTGGAAGGGACCCTGAAAGGTCATTGAGTCCAGCCCCCTGCTTTCACTAGCAGAACCAAGTACTGACTTTGCCCCAGATCTCTAAGTGGCCCCCTCAAGGATTGAACTCACAACCCAGGATTTAGCAGGCGAATACTCAAACCACTGAACTATCCCTCCCTCCCCACAGCTGTTGTTAATGTAGCCTCTCACACAAGGCAGCACGAACACGAGGGAGGGAAGGAGGTTAGCAGACAGAGACAGACACACACCTTGTGTGTGGGGGAGAGAGAGAGAGATGCATACTGCCCCTTTAAGTAAGGTGACCCACTCTTAAGTACATTGTCTTTTAAGTGGATCAGGAAGTTGAGATAGCAGCTGCTGCCCCAGGCGTTCTCTGTCTCTCTCCGTCCTCCCTGCTCTTTACGGAGAAGGGGTAAGTGTGGTGCAGGAGCAGAATGGAGGGGGACACCCTGACATTAGCCCCCCTTTTCTTCCCCCCTGCACAGCAAGTAGGAGTCTCTGGGAGCAGCTCCAAGGCAGAGGGTGGGAGCAGTACATGGCAGTGGGGGGGAGGGACTACTGAACTACCAATTGCTAGCCTGCAATTGCTAGCCTGCTGGACGGCTACAGCACAGGGAACTTAGGGGAGCGAGGAACTGACAGGGGGAGTTGATAGGGGGGCTGCCGGTCCACCCTGGTTACAAGCCCCCACCAGCTAGCTGCAATGGGCTGCTCTTCCTGGAAGCAGTGGACAAAGCAGGTGGCTGCCAAACAACTAGAAGGGAGCATTGCACAACTTTAAACAAGCATGTACCCCAATTGATCAGCAACGTAACAATGAAACAACGTTAACCGGGACGACTTTAAGTGAGGAGTTACTGTAATATATTTTTATGTTTTTAGAAGGTCTCTTTCTACAAGTCTATAATATATAACTTAACTAGTGTTGTATGTAAAGTAAATAAGGTTTTTAAAATGTTTAAGAACCTTCATTTAAAATTAAATTAAAACGCAGAGCCCCCCAGGACCCGGGCAGTGCAAGTGCCACTGAAAATCAGCTCGTGTGCCGCCTTTGGCACATGTGCCATAGGCTGCCTACCCCCTGGTATAGAGGAAAGTAAATGGGAGTAATACTAGAAGAGGGAATACATAAACTAACACTCCCAAATACTAGCCTTAACTTATGGACATTAAAAAACTGTTAGAGCTCTGCATTCTGAGGGATTTTTCACTGATTCCTACTGTTGAGGAGAAAGAGTCCAGACTCTTCCAATAATGTTGTTAATTTTGAAAACTGAATTTAAATATGATTTTTCACTAGCATTCACTCACCTGCGCTGCAGTTCCTCCTCTTCTTCAAACACACCAAAGGGCTTTAGGGTATCAATTAATTTCTGGGTAAGTATACAGTCAATCTCCTTGGGGGAAGCCAAACTGATAGGTGAGGTAATGCCATAATGCTTCTGTAGTTGCTGTGTTTGTTGTGATCCCTGGGTTGTAACTGGACTAAAAGATAATTAGATAAAATTACTGTCAGACACATGACAAATTCTATTTTCTTTCATCATCGAATAATCAGCACAAAGACAGATCAAGGAAAAATCAGGATAAATCTTATTTGCAACCATTAGACCCCATAACCAGATTAAGTTGTCACTTTAAGGTGAGTTTATGTAATTATTTTTATCTACTCTTGATCAAGGAGTGATTATTTACTGTGAAAAGTTACTATAAATTGTCACTTTAGTCAGATCTGCTCCCTAAATACTTTAAAAGTAAAGTACTTTTGAAATCAATATAAACTAGTTGAAAACCAATGCACATGTCCACCAGTATAATTAAATTGATTTTAAAACAATTGTAATTAAACTGGTGCAATTTGTGTGCATGGACAAGGCCTCAATGATGTTAAGAAAGAGAAATTTGCCATCAGGAACAGTTTTCAGATAAGCAAATGAGGGCAAATGTGGTCAACCATGTACTTCAGAAACAGGAAAAAAATACAACTTCAAAAGAAATCTACAAAACAAAATCAAGAACCAATTAATAAAATTTGAACTGATTATGTGGAACAGTTTATTATTTTAAAAGATGATCAAGTTTTATTACATAATACAGAAATTGTTTGGTAATTGACCTATAAAGAAAATCCTGAAATATATAACCACTTTTGAGCACAGATGATTGACGTTCATATGAAGACAATAGTCACTCAGATTAAAATTAGTGAACAGAATTAATATTTTTGACCCAAAACTGTCATATCTAAAGAACAGAACAATGAGCAGTGAAAAGATGTTTTGACTAAAAGATTATTCTCAGGAACATATATGAGCAACAAGGTGGATAAAAATCAATCTTGTTAAAAAAATTGGATTTTTAAAATTTAAAATCAGATTTTTTTTGATAAAATGCTTTTTCAAGAAAAACCTATCTAAAGCTAGTTTTAGATAAGATACAGTATAGCTCAAAGATATCTCATCATGGAATAGGGATTATAACTTCTAATTCTACAGTATGAGACAATATATTCATGTAATGTTTAAGAAAAGTTTTGTAAATGAGTTCCAATAGTTCATGGATTAGGGATCCAATCTGATGGAGTTCCAGGGGCTTCTGAATAGATTATTTAGGTTAATCTTTCTATCTACTCAATGGGACTCAGTACTCAGTCTAGAAGATACCCCCAGAGATGCTTACTTTTGCAGTTCTCAAACTATGGATTTGTGTCTCCAAAGATAACATGCTTGTTAACAGCAAATAAATATTTAGAGGTGAGAAATAACAGACCTCAACCCTACTGTCCCTCTGCAAATTTGTGTACGCAGAGTCAATCCCTTACCTCTCTCTAAAAGTGCAAAGTTTCAAAAAGTTCAACGAACAGAAGATTGTTGGGGGCGGAATATCTGGACAAGGAGAAGTCGTCTGGAGATAAATGTGAGAAGGGAGGGACAGGTAGTAGAAACAAAAGTGAAACTTTTTGAGCAGCATATTCCAGACGTCTTGAGGTCCGAGTGTAGCCTTCATTGATTTGAGATCTACCATACTATTCTCTCACTAGAAGGGAAAACCTGAAATTGCAGCAGTTTGGGAATAAGAGATCCAGTTTGGGAATAAGAATCATTCAAGAAAATATCTGTTTGCTGATGATGTTTTAAAGAAAGTCACACAGTGAACTGGTGGAAGTCACTTAAACACTTGGATTCAGAGACTGTTGAAGTGATAATCTCACTTTTAACCAGGGCTTTTGGAGCCATGCTCTGGCTCCACTCTAGCTCCAGGCTCTGCTCCAAAGCCCTGCTTTTAACAGCAGTAGCTTCTTCTGCCAGTGTAGAGAGAATATTTTCTTCCTTTGGATTAATTCACTCCAAACTGAGAAATAGTTTGGGACCTGGAAAAGCAGGAAAGCTTGGTTTTCTTTTCCAGATTATGAACAAACAGGAAAATGGAGGTGAAGATGACTGATTTAGCTGCAGAAGCCAATATTTTAAGTTTCTCATGTTGACCTGGCTGACAGTCTATTTTAATTTTTGTGTGTTTTTTTAATATTTCATTTAACTATTTTAAACAATTTTAACAAAAACAAATCTGATTTTAAAAAACTTGAATGATTAACTAAATAAAAAAGTTAATATGCTTGTTTTGTTAAAATATTTTATGTTTTCTGTTGAAGAAAAAAATCCAGAATACATAATGTTGTTGTTTTAGTTAAATAAAACAATTTAAATGTCTGTCTGGTGATGTTCTCTTCCTAATACAGAATGGCAAAAAAATCCTCCAAATATTAATGATTAACCTGTTGAATTGGAGATATTTAAGTGGTTGGACTTGAACTATCTGCTTCATTTACCTTTGGTTATTTCATTCACCAATCATTCATTTCCTGATACAGCTGCAAAACTAATCTGAAAAGTTTTCAAAATAAAATCACTGTTTAAAAATATATAGTGTGTACCTTCTAAAAATGAAACCTACAGCTATCTCTGAGTTGTGAAGAATATGTATTAAGGTTATAACAACCAGCAAGAATGCACTTTTAGGTAGAAATCCATGATTAAATTGAGTCTTCCTGACTAGTTACTTAAATCATGATTTAAATCAAATCCACCCTGATGAGCAAGACAAACAGCAGGTCAACAGCAGACTACAGACTTATTTAGAAGCCACAAAAGTTGACAGGCTACAAGAGGTAAACTAATATTTTTGTTAAGTATTTAGCCATCAAATTTCTCTAGATCTAATTAACTTCTTCTGGCTTATATTACAACAAAATTGACAGCATCCACTCAAGTTAAGTTGCAATATGTTTTCCCTTGCAGCCCAGCCCTCGCGTTCCCTCCTTTTCCAATTGCTCATAACTTGAGAAATGAATGTTTGCACTGAAAGTTTTCCATGGTTCATTTCAGCACAAGTTAATTTTTGAAACAGTAAGCTATGTTTGAGAATTGTTGTTATAAAGGTAGAACTCAAACAGCTTCATCAAATGTTTCACACATGCATAACCAGACAATAACCACAAGTTTGATCAAAATTGATTTGTAGGGATCTCACTGAAATCTAAGAAGTCCACCCTGAAGGAAACTGTTTGTGGATTTGAAATTATGAGCATTGAAAGTTTACTCACATATGCATATAGAATTTTCAAATAGGACTATTTGCTTCGTCTACAGTTTCAAACAAGGATTTTCAATCTACGCCACCACGCACAACCCTACAACCAGCCAAAAGTTTTTGCTGCCACTTAAAATATCCCTTTGTGATAACATTCCAAAATCATTTGCAGCCACAATTTCTAATTTTATAAATATAAAATAAGTTTAAAAAAAATAAGTATTGATAGGTTGGAGGACGAGGAGAACAAAGAACAAACAGCGGTGCATGCAGGCGAAAAGGAGGCATGAAGAATTATAACAGGGGCTAGAAACAGTAGCAGGAAAAAAGCCTGAGTCTGCTTGGAGTGGGTACTGTTAGCAGAGGACCTCCACACACAAAAGTCCTCTCCTAAATCATCATCTTTACCAGATGACTCGAGGATAGCTAATGCAACACCTATTTTTAAAAAATGTTGCAAAGGCGATCCTGGCAGCTACAGGCCACTAAGACTAACTTCAGTACCAGGCAAATTTGTTGAACCTATAGTAAAGAACAGAATTATCAGACACAGAGGAGCATCTTACATTGGGGAAGAGTCAACACAGCTTTTGTAAAGGGAAATCATGCCTCACCAATCTATTAGAATTATTTGAGGGATTCAACAAGCCTTTGGAAAAGGATGATCCAGCTAAAATAGCATACTTGAACTTTCAGAAAGCTTTGACAAGGTTACACACCAAAAATCTCTTTAGCAAAGTAATCAGTCATGGGCTAAGAGACGGTCCTCTCATGGATCAGTAACTGGTTATAAGATAAGAAACAAATAGTAGGAATAAACCATTAGTTTTCACAATGGAAAGTAGGAATACTGTAGCACGATTCCCACAAGGATCTGTACTGGGACTAGGACTGTCCAACATATTCATAAATGACCTGGAAAAGGGGGGTAAAGAGTGAGGTAGCAAAGTTTGCAGACAATACAAAATTACTCAAGAGAGTTAAGTCCAAAGCTGACGGAGAAGAGTTACACAAACCAATCTCATGAAACTGGGTGACCAGATAACAAAAAAATTACAGATGAAATTCAGTGTTGATAAGAGTAAAGTAACTCAAATTGGAAAACATATATACACACACATATATATACACACACACATATATATATATATACACACACACACACACACACAATCATGGGGTCTAAATTAGCCGTTACCAGACACGAAAGAAGTCTTGGAATAATCAAGGATAGTTGTCAGAAAACAACTACTCAATGTGCAGCAGCAATCAAGAAAACTAACAATGTTAGGAACCATTAGAAAAGGGAGAGAAAAATATGACAAAATATCATAATACCACTACATAAATCCCTGGTAGTCCCACATCTTGAATACTGTGTGCAGTTCTGGCTGCCCCATCCCAAAAATGTATTAAAATTGAAAAAGGTACAGAGAAGGGCAACAAAAATGATTAGGGGTATGGAACAGCTTCCATATGAGAAGAGATTAAAAAGACTGGGATTGTTCAACTTAAAAAAAAGAGCATATGATAGGGGTCCATAAAATCATGAATGTGTGGAGAAAGTGAAGAGAGAAGTGTTATTTACCCCTTCTCATAACACAAGAATCAGGGGTCACCCAACGAAATTAATAGGCAGCAGGTTTAAAACAAACAAAAAGGATGTGCTACTTCATACAATGCAGTCAGTTTGTGGACCTCGTTGCCAGAAGATTATTTGAAGACCAAAAATGTAATGGGGTTCAAAAAAGAATTAAGTTCATAGAGGATAAATCCATTGATGGCCATTAGCCATGGTAGTCAGAGACTCAACCCATGCTTTAGGTGTCCCTAAACCTCTGAACTGCCAGGACCTGGAAGTGGACAATAGGGGATGTATCACTCCATAATCCCCTTGTTCTGTTCATTCCCTCTGAAGCATCTGGCACTGGCCACTGTCAGACAAAATATTGGGCTACGTGCACCACTGGTCTCATTCTTATGTTGTCGTAGTGATGCAGGCAGGAGTCCCACTGCTGTTGGTCTTCAGATTGGCTGCAGCATCCCTGCTTCTCAGCTCCCTGCTCCCTTTTTCAGGTAGGCTGGAGACCAGTCCAAGAGGCAGGAAACCTTAGTCACTATGACAGTAAAGGGCTCTCTGTGTAGCAGTCCTCATGCAACCCCACTGTGGAGTTAGCATAACTGACTGTTAATGAGAAATTGCCAGCATTGAGAAGGGCAGCATAAATTGTTTTACTTGGCGTTTGTGGGTGGGAGAAGTAGCCTTAATTGGAAGCTCCAAGTTCAAACTCAGAGGAGATCAGGATCTTTAGTCACAAGAGGTACCTGACAAGCAAGGGGCATGTGATTTGGTGAAACTGGCAAAGTTTTGCTGATAATTAGATTTATTGCCTGGACTAGTAAGTACTGGGTACGTTTTTCAAGCTTAGTATTTGATCTACAGACTAATGGTGCATTTAGGCTCTGATGCAGAGAATGGCTTAGCAGTCTGCTCATCAGATCTGGCATCAGATGCTCACTGAAGTCAAGGTTAAAGTCTTGTAGGCAAGAATGGCTCTGGCCTTCATTCTTAAATTATATAAATTTGAGTTCCATGCAGTTTCTTGCATGAATTTTATTATTTTCCCCACAAGACATTTAAAAAAAAAGTAAAGCCCTGTCCTTTCTGTATGGACAGGGAAGAGCCTATCATGCATTTTGGAAGAACAGGAACCTGCTCCAGGGGTACCGTACAATCCCCCAGCTCTCCACAACTGTTACATCTGATGTTCTAGTTAGCTGCTTTCCTCCACTGCAGAAACTGGTGCATAAACATCAAATATTACAATATATTGTTCTTATCTGGGACACATTTAATCAGGAGAACTTTAGTGGGACATCTCCCAGGAAACTGTCCTAGCCTAATTACCTTTTACTATCATGACTTGTCTTAGTTGGGACAGTATTAGTAACAGTAAACTTTCAGCAATAAGTTTAATCCAAATCGTAATTAATTTCAGGGCATGCTGAAAGACCCTCCTCTTCAGTAAAACATTTCTACCATAACTGGCAAGATGATTAATACTCTGCAAGCAGTCTCTCGCAGGAGCATAGCAGGAGCAGAAAACTCAGTGTTCACTAGGGATTTTCACCATGCTGATTTAGTTTATAGGAAATGTTTAAATACTATGACAATAAATACTAAAGAAAACCCTATGGCCTTGCCTCCACTAGAGAAGTCAACAGTTTGTAAGTGATCTGCTACTAAATTCATGTAAACGCAAAAAGCTCAGTTTGTCCACACTAAACATGCTGAATTAATTTTAAGAATTTTTGCATGTCTACCCTGCATCAACAGGAGCGCTACTCTAAACAATCTCAGGCTATGTCTACACTAGAGAGCTGTACCAATGCAGCTGCACTGCTGTAAAATTTCTCATGTAGCTGCTCTATGCCAATGGCAGAGAGCTCTCCTGCCAACACAGCTGTGCACACTAGAGATTATGCCCGCATAACTTGTGTCGCTAAAGGGGTGGAATATTTACACCCGAACAACATAAATTTTGCTGACATAAGTGGAAGGTAAACATAGCCTCAGTCACAATTTCCTCTAGGTACCTATGCCACAGTTCCCAGCAGAGCTTCCAGAAGCAGTGAATTCCAAGAGATTTCAGAAGGCTGAAGGTGAACTGTAGGGCTGTAATGGAAGAACTAGTTGAACCATACCAACAATTCTGTCCCCTCAATTAGATCAAAATATTTCAGGCTGAAATTTAGGCTATTCCAAATGATATTTACCATTTTTACAAGCCACTTGGAGCACTTTTGTGTTAAGTCATTTTAGGAAAAACAAATGGTACACTACATGACTATAGAGGCACATCTGTGCCACAGCAGCATTTCAAGTGTAGACAAGCCCCTACTATTCCCATACTATTCCCACACAGGCTTAAGGGGTATGCCTTCCTGAGTTTTTGTGGTTCACAAGCTGTCAAGACAAACAGATCCAGAATTTTACTAGCTTCAACAGCAATTATTAGTTTATTGAAAAAATCTCATAAAATACAACAAATGTAAATGCAATATTAATGTTGAGAAATGAAACACCAAATGTCAAGAAACACAGAATCATGGCTAAAAGCTAAGACGACTTGACAAAAATTGGTTTGTGTTGCATTTTCCTTCTTTATGATGTAAAATGGTCATCCCTCTTCATTGTACTCCCCGTGTATATACATGTTCTTGATGTGGTTAAAAACCCAAGCAGAACATCAACTCTGGTTTTCCCTGGTTCTCCTCATAAAATCTTTGAATTTTTTTTCCCTTGGGAGAGGGGTTGAGGGGGGTAGAGGGAAAAGAGGTGGGAGCATGTGTTTCAGAGTTAGTTCTCTGATTGATGGGGCAGTATATCCTTCATCCAACATATTAGCCACTGAAGTTATGCATTAACAAAAAGCAAGAGTTTTAAACAGTGACTAAAACTCCCTTCTCAACTTTCACTCTTCTCAACTGTGATGTCACCATTTTACTAGTGCTAGTCATTGTAAAGTCTTCCAGACTAGACAAAGCATGCCTACTTAAAGGTTTTTGTTTTTTTAAAGCCTTCATTATACGTCATATAGCAAAAAAAGGTAAATTTTTTATTTTGCCCACCACCTCAACTTTGTTTTGTCTAAATTTGGTCTCTAATAAAAGATGTCTCTGACCCTTTTTTGAGGAGGTGGGGGCGGGGGGGAGGGGAATGGAGGAGAGGGGTAAGTTACAGCACAGAACAATTTTTGGACCTGATTTGAATGTCTGAAGACAGCAAGTTGAAAAATTCATTCAATTTACAGCCATAACTATTGTGGTTTACACTACTGGGCCATATAATTGTAAAATACCTTTAAAACTATTGAATTTTTTTTTTAAACTTGGCTTGATTTTTAGGGCTCAGTACAATCAAACCAAGTTGAATATTCTGTACATAAAGCTGCATATGAAATTCTAGGCTGCATTATATTGACAGTAGTATGACTGAGGGTATGTGTACACTGGCACTACATCAGCTGGCACACTGGCACTATATCTGTCATGCAGGGGTGTTATACCTTCCTTCCCATCACTCTCCCCCAAAAGATAAAAGCTTTACCAACGAAAAGTGCCGGTCCACAGGCATGTTCTCCTGCGAACAAACAGCAGCTACACTGTGCGGCTTTTAGCTGCACGGCTGTAGCGGCACAGCCACGTCGCTAAAAGCTGCATAGTGTAGCCATAGCCTGAGAAAGATCTCTCTCTTCAAAAGCAATGTCACAAAGCTGGTGGATCAGAGTATCTGTCCCCATCTATATGCATACTGCTATGTTGTACAAAAAAAATAGTTACACTAATAGTTACCATTGTTACAAAACTGTAATAAATTTTGTACAAAATATGTAATGTGAGGTATCTATGGAAAAAGTTGTGATTTTCCAAGTATGATTATTACCTTGTTTATATGCATGCATCTTTGTATCTGTTATGAATATTAGCTATGTACTTGTATCTTTTAAACATGTGTTGTATTCCTGGGTGACCTCCCCCAGCCAGATTTCCATCAGGATTAGTCAGCTGTGTGTTCAGGGCCCATTAAGGATACTTAACTCTCACAATGGGCCACAGAAGAAACACCTCCAACCCAGATACTATAGAACCTCAAAGTTAGGAACACCAGAGTGACGAACTCACCAGTCAACCGCATATCTCATTTGGAACTGGAAAGTACACAATCAGGCAGCAGCAAAGACCAAAATAAAAAAAAGCAAATACAGTACAGTACTATTAAACACAAACTATTAAAAACAAAAAACAAAATAAAGAAACAAAAAAGGAGTACCATTCTTCTACTAAGTAAAGTTTCAAACCTGTATCAAGTCAATGTTCAGTTGTAAACTTCTGAAAGAGCAACCATAACTTCGTTCAGAGTTACCTTCCTTAACTCTAAGGGCTAGTCTACACTGGCAACATAATAACGTGGCTTGTGTAGTCGTGGCAGAGTGCTAGGAGAAAGCTCTCCTAGCGTTGGTGCGCTATCTATACCGGCGCTTTACAGCGCTAAACCTGCTGTGCTCAAGGGGGTGTTTTTTCACACCCGTAAGCGAGAAAGTTGCAGCGCTGTAAAGTGCTAGTGTAGACAAGCCCTAAGATTCTACTGTAACCCTCCTCATGTGATGTGGATGTGTGACCTCGGACTCCATTTTCATCAGTAACTGTCCATACACACCGACTGTGAACTTTGTTTGGGACAGTAAATTTCCATACATGTGGGAAATGATATAAAAGATACCTGAGACATCTCCATTTTGCCTCATTCCTGCTCTAATGCTCTGGACTGCAGATTTACAACTAAAAGGAGTATTTTAACTATGGACCGAGGACTTTCCAATCTTTAGGAAGTTACCAGAGACACTTTTGCAAGCTAGCAGTCTATATCACTGTTATAAACCTGATCTAATCATTTGTATGTTTATGATCTATTAATCATTTATATCTCTATTCTTTTCTTAAAGAATCTTTAGTTTACTTATGATTGGCTGACGGCGTGATATTTGGGTAAGATCTGAAATATATATTGACCTGGGGGTAAGTGTCCGATCCTTTGGAATTAGTAGAATCTCAATATGGTGAACTGAATTTTCAGTAACTTCTCATGACAGACTTGTTTGTCTGGATGGGAGCCAAGTGCTGGAATGCCTAAAGGGGACTGAGTTAGGGCTTGTCTACACTGGCACTTTACAGCGCTGCACCTTTCTTGCTCAGGGGTGTGAAAAAACACCCCCGAGTGCAGCAAGTTTCAGCGCTGTAATGTGTCAGTGTAGAAAGTGCCCCAGCGCTAGGAGCTACGCCACATAAGCCCTGTTAAAGCGCTGCCATGGCAGTGCTTTAACATTGCCAGTGTAGACTGGCTCTTGGGCTTCCTGTTAACCAGTGTGGTGCTACAGAAGCTCTTTTGCTACTAGTTTGGTGAATCTAATCATAGAATAAACCACCAATTTTGGGGGACTGTCTTCCCTGTTTTTCACAGTCTGCCCTGAGGTGGCACTCTCAGTGTGGTCCATCCCAGGCACCCCGGCACAGTACCAGTAGATCTTGGATTTAAAGGAAAAGCCATAATAAGTAGTGCCATGTCTCCCCACAAGCCCAGTGAAAAAGCTGCAGAGTGGAAAGAAATGAAGCTTCTTGTATATCTTATTTTATAGCTCCAGGAAGTGCTATCAAAGTAATAATGGAAATACATGTACAGGGTTCCCACCATAAAGAGCATGCAGCCCAGCTTTCAGGATCAGTCCTATATTGATTATTTTCCATAGAGTATTAAACATGTATAAAGGCTTAAGGGTTCATTTTAACCATTACACTACTGAGTGTCATCCATATAAATGCACTTGCTCTGAAAAGGGAACTTCTGATGGAACTTCTGTGCAAATCAAACATTAGGCATATTACCTATTTTCTAGTCTTCATTATTTTCAAGCAACCGAAACACTGAAGCCTTATTACATATCATGCTTCAACTGATAATAAGCACAGTATGTACTTGGTCCACCCTCAGCGCAGGGAGCTGGACTTGACCACCTCTCAAGGTACCTTCCACCCCAAAATTTCTATGATTTTATTAACAAATTCTGCCACTGAACTCTACTCAAGCAGCCCTAAGTTCCACTCTCACGCCCAATCATAATGAAGTTAAATAAAAGCTAGTGTTAGCACAACAGCTCAAATGACTGCAACCAGAAATTTGTTAAAACTAGGGCTGTCAATCACAGTTAACTCAAAAAAATTAATCGCAATTAAAATTAAATCGCCATTAATCCCAGTTTTAATCACACTGTTAAACAGAATACCAATTGAACTTTAATAAATATTTTTGGATGTTCTTCTACATTTTCAAATATATTATTTCATTTTACAACACAGAATACAAAGTATACAGTGCTCACTTTGTATTATTTTTATTACAAATATTTGCACTGTAAAAATGATAAAAAGAAATAGCATTTTTCAGCTCATCTCACATAAGTACTGTATTGCAATCTCTTTATCTTGCAAGCAACTTACAAATGTAGATTTTTTTCCAGTTACATAACTGCACTAAAAAAGAAAACATTGTAAAACTTTAGAGCCTACAAGTCCACTCAGTCATACTTCTTGTTCAGCCAATTGCTCAAACAAGTTTGTTTGCATTTGCAGGAGATAATGCTGCCCGCTTCTCCTTCACAAAGTCACCTGAAAGTGAGAACAGGCGTTCACATGGGACTTTTGTAGCCGGCATTTTAAGGTATTTACATGCCAGATATGCTAAACATTCATATGTCCCTTCATGCTTCGGCCACCATTCCAGAGGACTATGCTGATGATGCTCGTTAAAAAAATAATGCATTGATTAAATTTGTGAATGAACTCCTGGGAGGAGAACTGTAGGTCGACTGTTATACCCACATTCTGCCATATATTTCATGTTATAGTAGTTTTGGATGATGACTCAGCATATGTTGTTCATTTTAAGACCACTTTCGCTGTAGATTTGACAAAACACAAAGAAAGTACCAATGTGAGATTTCTAAAGATAGCTTCACCTAAACCTAACCCAAGGTTTAAGAATCTGAAGTGCCTTCCAAAATCTGAGGGGGACAAGGTGTGGAGCATGCTTTCAGAAGTCTTAAAAGAGCAACACTCAGGGTATGTCTACACTTACCATTTAAAGTGCAAAAAGCCCCTTTTTTGCGCTAAAACCATGGGAGCATCTACACTTGTTCATGACTCAGAAGTTTCACTGCAAAAAGAAAACCACCTTCACAAGAAGCATACAGCTCTTACCACTGTTCTTTTTGCGCTGCTGTGAAAGTGAAGACACGTTCTAGCAGCGTAAACATCTTTTGGCCTCTGGAGGATATCCCACATTTCCAAAAGCGACCACTCTGTCCAGCATCTCCGCTGCTCTGATGCGCCCACGTCCGCCCCTCCTCCTGTAAGCCCCAGGAAGTTTGAAGCTCCCTTTCCATTTGTTTGTAGATGTGGCAGGGAACGCAGCCAGACATCAGGGTTTTTCAAAAAGATGCCACGGAAGAAACAAGAAAGTAATGGGGCTCCTCAGACATGAAGCAGGGCAGCACGAGGCACTGAGCTGGGACCCAGAATGCCTTCCGCTCACCCCCCTTCCCAAAAGACCTATCCAGAGAGCTGCACTGTGGGACAGCTGCCCTACAGCGCTGCTCTCAGTGATAGAAGTGCTGGTAGTCTAAACACTCTCTTACACCTGAGGAATTGAGTGAGTACACAAACCAGTGCTTTGCTTTCATGGGTTCCCTATCACCGGTGAAACTTACAGCACAAAAACTGTAGACATGCCCTCAGATGCAGAAATTACAGAACCTGAACCACCATGAAAATCAGATTTCTGCTGGCGGCATCTGACTCTGATAATGAAAATGAACATGCGTCATGCGTCGGTTCACACTGCTTTATATTGTTATCGAGCAGAACCCGTCATCAATATGGACGCATGTCCTCCGGAATGGTGGTTGAAGCATGTAGGGACATATGAATCTTTAGTGCATCTGGCATGTAAATATCTTGCGATACCTGCTACAACAGTGCCATTCGAAAGCCTGTTCTCACTTTCAGGTGACATTGTGAACAAGAAGTGTCCAGCATTATCTCCTGCAAATATAAACAAACTTGTTGGAGCGATTGGCTGAACAAGAAGTACAACTGAGTGGACTTGGAGGCTCTAAAATTTTACATTGTTTTATTTTTGAGTGCAGTTATTTTTTTGTACATAATTCTATATTTGTAAGTTCAACTTTCATGATAAAGAGATTGCACTACAGCACTTGTATTAGGTGAATTGAAAAATATTTGAACTGTAAAAAACAAAAGAAATATTATTTGTAATAAAAATAAATATAAAGTGAGCATTGTACACTTTGTATTCTGTTGTAACTGAAATCAGTATATTTGAAAATGTAGAAAACATCCAAAAATATTGAAATAAATGGTATTCTATTATTGTTAAACAGTGTGATTAATCGAGATTAATTTTTTAAATGGCTCATCAGCCCTAGTTAAAACAAAATATTCTCAGGCATATTTGCTCACACCATTAGTCCATCCTTCCATTGGGACTGTTTTCATTCATTGTGTTACATGTATCAACAAGTTTGTAACCTCTCTGGGATAGGGTTCCTCTCTTATTTTATGCTTGTGACATGCCTTCCACTTACAGTGCTACATAAGTAAAAGTAATCCTTTTATGATGAGTACACTGTATTACCTATACAACATTCAGACACATACTAAGAGTAGTGAGATGGCTAAAAGCAAATATCCAATTAAAAACTGTAAAAAACAGGAAACAGAAATCCACATGAGCATCATTTTAATATAGTTAAAATCCTTCTGTTATTAACTCAATGAAAAATGCAATTATTAGCTGACATTCTCTAACAATTCATGTACTTAATGCCTTATTCAATACCCCCGTTTACTAAAAAGTGTGATATTCTTGCTTGCTTGTGTGAGGAATTTCAGGACTCTGTCCACTGATTTTTCATAAAGGCAGCTCAAAAATAGGAGAGACTTCAAGTCGTCTTTTTAAAAAGCCATGCTAATTTAACTAGATAAAATTAACTTTATAAAATTCAAAAAGAAGCTGATTTGTAATTTTAAAATATTTAACAAAAAAGTAAATCTGTAGAGAAAAACACTCAAAGTCCCATGAAAAGGAAAATCCTGTGCAGCCTTAACCATGGAGCTGCTGTCTGCGCCTCCATAATTATAGTAGAACAACAACTCTGCTAAAGTTATGGTGCAGCATCACTTTCTGTTTAAAGGTGGATTATTCATGGTGCCTTAAAACCCACACATTGATGCATAGTCTTGAAATTTGCTGTGCCTCATGATGATAGTGAGCAGAGCTAATGGTCCAAACATCTAAAATACAGCCTCCGCTGTAAAAAAAAACAAACAAAAAACCCCAAAACCAATATTTTACAAAATCATGTATTTTTTTGGCTGCACACCTGAGGCTCCAATTATGGTTCTCATCCTCCCAAAACAGAACTCAATTGCTTTGGATTTATTTAGTGTATGGCACCTGCTACACTTTTGGTGGCCCAAGGTGATATGCTGTGGTTATTGAACCTGAGCTGCATGCATGTGCTGGGAGCTATCCTTAGCAGCTTTCAGAAAAGTTGTCTTGCGCATATTCCTTGCTCTCTGCCTGCATTTAGAGAAGAATTTTTCAAGTGTTCTAAAAACCATATGCAGACTCAGATTTTACTTAAGTACTGCCAAGGAAATTAGCATTAATTGAATAGAGGGAAGAAGAAAGACTCTTGTAAGCAGTTAGAATAACGTAATCATGCTTCTTGAACAAGGGGACTAATGGTGATCAAAGGAAAGCAAGCTGTTGGGTTGGCTGGTCAAACAGTTCCTCATACACAGATCCTCTTAACATGAGCTGCTCATAATATTTTCAAGCCAGGAGGGAGGAAATGGTGTAGCTGGGGATTCGGCGCAGGAGGCCTATCACCTCCACATTCTCCCCTCCCATTTGAAGGGTACGTCTACACTACGGGACTATTCCGAATTTACATAAACCGGTTTTGTAAAACAGATTGTATAAAATCGAGTGCGCGTGGCCACACTAAGCACATTAATTCGGTGGTGTGCGTCCGCGGTCCGAGGCTAGCATCGATTTCTGGAGCGTTGCACTGTGGGTAGCTATTCTGCAGCTATCCCATAGTTCCCGGAGTCTTCCCCGCCCCTTGGAATTCCGGGTTGAGATCCCAGTGCCTGATGGGGCAAAAAACATTGCCGCGGGTGGTTCTGGGTAAATGTCGTCAGTCACTCCTTCCTCCGGGAAAGCAACGGCAAACAATCATTTCGCGCCCTTTTTCCCTGGATTTCCCTGGCAG
Source organism: Mauremys reevesii (assembly GCF_016161935.1). Taxonomy (NCBI): domain Eukaryota; kingdom Metazoa; phylum Chordata; order Testudines; family Geoemydidae; genus Mauremys; species Mauremys reevesii. The sequence continues at coordinate 26,696,153 of NC_052626.1, forward strand.
ACACCATAGCATGGCAACCATGCAGCCTGTTTTGCCGTTTGTCACTGTCACCGTATGTGTACTATATGCCGCTGACAGAGGCGATTCAGCAGCGCTACACAGCAGCATTCACTTGCTTTTGCATGAAAGCAGAGATGGTTACCAGCCATTCTGTACCGTCTACCTTGCCATTGTAAACTGGCAATGACGACAGTTACCAGTCCTTCTGTGCTGTACTCTCTGCTGCTGTCATAGGTGCCCCTGGCTGAGATCGGACGGGGGCGCAAAAGCCAAAATTGGGAATGACTTCCTGAGTCAATTCCTCCTTTATGGTATCAAAAAATAGAATCAGTCCTGCCTAGAACATGGGGCAAGTGTACTAGAGATCCAGTGTATCAGAGAACCAGAGAGCACAGCCATTCTGTGTCAGATCCCCCAGGAATGATGAGCTGCATGCCATTCACAGGGGGTGCCCCTGCAACAACTCCACCTGTTGATTCCCTCCTCCCCCAGCCTTCCTGGGCTACCGTTGCAGTGTCCCCCCACTTGCGTGATGAAGTAATAAAGAATGCAGGAATAAGAAACAGTGACTTGTTAGTGAGATAAAATAAGGGGAAGAAGGCAGCCTCCAGCTGCTATGATAATCCAGACAGGACATTAAGCAGTGTGGGGGACAGGAGCCCAGCACCCTGCTATGATAGTCCAGGCAGTACAGAATCTTTTCTTTACACATGAAGGGCGGGGGCTGATGGAGCTCAGCCCCCTGTTGCTATGATGAAGACGGTTAGCAGGCCGTCTACTTATGGGCTGATGATGAGGACAGATACCAGTCCTTCTGTACTATACAATCTGCCACAAGGCTGATGATGAGGATGGGAGCGCAATCCTACTGCACTGCACCCTCTGCCACAAGGCTGATGATGACAATGGATATCAGCCATATTGCACCATCAGCCACCAAGGAGGGGGGGAGAGGATACAGCAGCTCGCTACTGCAGAATTGCGTCTATCAGATAGGGTGACATTTAAAAGAGTCAAGAGAGGATTTTTTCCCCTTTTACTTCTGGGGGTGGGGTAAATTGATGAGCTATGCCCTGAACCACCGCGGACAATGTGTTTGACACTAGAGGCATTTGGAGCTCAGCCAAGAATGCAAATGCTTTTCGGGGACTGCAGGAACTGTGGGATAGCTTGAGTCCGTCCCCGCTCCCTCCCTCCATGAGCGTCCATTTGATTCTTTGGCTTTCCGTTACGCTTATCACGCAGCAGTGCGCTGAGTCCCTGCTATGGCGTCTGTCTGGAGATTTTTTAAAAATGCTTTGGCATTTCGTCTTCTGTATCGGAGCTCAGATAGAACAGATTTGCCTGCCCTTACAGCGATCACATCCATACGGTCCATGCTGGAGTTCTTTTTGGATTTTGATTTCGGACTGCATCGCCACCCGTGCTGATCGGAGCTCCACGCTGGGCAAACAGGAAATATTCAAAAGTTCGTGGGGCTTTTCCTGTCTACCTGGCCACTGCATCAGAGTTCAGATTGCTGTCCAGAGCGGTCAGTGGTGCACTGTGGGATACCACCCGGAGGCCAATACCGTCGATTTGCGGCCACACTAACCCTAATCCGATATGGCAATTCCGATATTAGCGCTACTCCTCTCGTTAGGGAGGAGTACAGAAATCGATTTAAAGAGCCCTTTATATCGATATAAAGGGCCTCAGTGTGGACGGGTGTGGCATTAAATCGGTTTAATGCTCCTAAAACCGGTTTAAATGCGTAGTGTAGACCAGGCCGAAGTCACCACCCCTTCCTCAGCCCCACTCTATTTTTCCTGACTGGGCATTGGGGAAAGATACCTCCCATTCACAGCCACATCCCTCAGGGAAGTGACCACAGAGGGTCTCGCCTCATTCACAGGGTGGGGGAATGAGGCAGCAGTGACTGGGGGAGAGCGAGGACCCTCCCCCCTGTGCGAGCTAGTATCCTGGGGGCTCTGGTTTTCTGGGGAATCCTTGCTCCCTTGTGTGTTAGCTAGGATCTGGAGGGTTATAGACCTTCTCCCTGCATTAGCTGGGATACTAAATGCCCAAAGGAGGAATGATGAGAACACCCTCTGAAATGAATGGAGCAGTTCACATGTCTCAGAGCTATTGTTTCAGGGTGCATTTCCTCCAGTGTGTGTTCCTATTCAGCTGAGAACATCTCACTGAGATGACTAGGTTACTGCACACCTCTCTGGGCCTCTTATGCTTAAGGTTCTGTGAGAGACAAAAAGGCATCCTTTAAAAAGTGGAAGTTAAATCCTAGTCAGGAAAATAGAAAGGAGCATAAACTCTGGCAAATGAAGTGTAAAAATATAATCAGGAAGGCCAACATTTTTTTGAAGAACAGCTAGTCAACACCTCACAAAGTAATAGGAAACAAAAAATTTATATATAAGTACATCAGAATTAGGAAGCCTGCTAAACAAATAGTGGGACCACTGCACAATTGAGATGCTAAAGGAGCACTCAAGGACAATAAGTCCATTGCAGAAAAACTAAATGAATTCTTTGCATTGGTCTTCACGGCTGAAGATATGAGGGAAATTCCCAAACCTGAGCCATTCTTTTTAGGTGACAAATCTGAGGAACTGCCCCAGATTGAGGTGTCGGAGGAGGTTTTGGAACAAATTGATAAACTAAATTGTAGTAAGTCACCAGGACCAGATGGCATCGACCCAAGAATTCTGAAGGAACTCAAATGTGAAATTGCAGGACTACTAAATGTAGTTTGTAACTATCATTTAAATCAGCTTCTGTACCAAATGACTGGAGGATTGCTAATGTGACGCCAATTTTTAAAAAGAGCTCCAGAGGTGATCCTGGCAATTACAGGCCAGTAAGCCTGACTTCAGTACCGGGCAAACTGTTGAAACTATAGTAAATAACAAAACTGTCAAACACATAGATTAACTTAAATTTGTTGGGGAAGAGTCAACATGGTTTTTGTAAAGGGAAATCATGCCTCACCAATCTACTATAATTGTTTGTTTATACTCCCCAACCCCCAAAGATGTGGGCCAAGGGGATACAGTGGATATAGCGTACTTAGATTTTCAGAATGCCTTTGACAAGATCGCTCACCAAAGACTCTTAAGGAAAGTAAGTTGTCATGGAATAAGAGGGAAGGTCCTTGCATGTATTGGTAACTGGTTAAAAAATAGGAAACAGAGGGTAGGAATAACTGGTCAGTTTTCAGAATCGAGAGAGGTAAATAGTGTTGTCCCCCAGGGTCTGTACTGGGACCAGTCCTATTCAACATATTCATAAACTATGTGGAAAAAGGGGTAAACAATGAGGTGGCAAAATTTGCAGATGATACAAAACTACTCAAGATAGTTACTGTATATACTCGATCATGAGCTGGCTCGTTTATAAGCCGACATCCCCACCAGATGGATAAGTAAAAATGGAAAATTTTTATAACCCGTTCATAAGCCAACCCTATAATTCAGGGGTTAGCAAACTTTGGCTCCCGGGCCGTCAGGATAAGCCGCTGGTGGACAGAGATGGTTTGTTTACCTCGAGTGTCCACAGGCATGGAGGTAAACCTAAGTAAACAAAGTGTCCTGGCACGCGAGCTGCTTACCCTGACAGGCCGGGCCAGCAACTGGTGGGGATTTTTTTTTCAGGGGTGGGGGGGAGAGAAGCTGCAAGTCAGGGGAGTAACCCCTGTGACCACCCCCCACATGACCCCACCCCTAGCCCGGGACCTCCACACTCTTACCATACCATCCCTTCCAACTTCATCTGGGGAGGATGGCTCTGACCTGGCTGGAGCTGCTCCGGCTGGCCAGACCAGGCAGAGCGGCCACAGCATGTTCCAGTGGGCTGGGCCAGGTGGCACAGCTGCAGCGTGCTCCGGCAGGTGCGGCTACAGCCGGCTTTGGGGGGGCGGGGCCGAGCAGCATGGCTGCAGCCTGCCAGCCCCGGAGTGGAGGGACTCTGGCCCCGCATCTTCCCTTCTGGCTCTGCTGGCTGTGCTGTCTCTCCTTGCTCCCTCTGTTGGGGGGAGGGTCTGTTTATACCCGTTCATAAGCCAACCCCCTTCTCTGGTGCTGCTCTTTTTTACTAAAAAAATTCAGCTTATGAACGAGTATATACAGTAAGTCCCAAGCAGACTGCGAAGAGCTACAAAAGGATCTCATAAAACTGGGTGACTAGGCAATAAAACGGCAGATGAAATTCAGTGTTGATAAATGCAAAGTAATGCACATTGGAAAACATAATCCCAACTATACATATAAAATGTTGGGGGTCTAAATTAGTTGTTAGCACTCAAGAAAGATCTCGGAGTCATTGTGGACAGTTCTCTAAAAACATCTACTCAATGTGCCACAGCACTCAAAAAAGCGAACAGAACATTGGGAATTATTAAGAAAGGGACAGATAAGACAGAAAACATATCGCCTCTATATAAATCCATGGTATGCCCATATCTCGAATACTGTATGCAGATGTGGTTGCCCCATCTCAAAAAAGATATATCGGAATTGGAAAAGGTTCAGAAAAGGGCAACAAAAATGATTAGGAGTATGGAACAGCTACCATATGAGGAGAGATTAATAAGACTTTTCAGCTTTGAAAAGAGACCACTAAGGGGGAATATGATAGAGACCTATAAAATCATGACAGGTGTGGAGAAAGTAAATAAGGACGTGTTATTTACTCTTTCTCATAACACTTTAAGCGATGCCCCAAAATGCCAACACCACATGTACTACCACTCTATCCTCACAGATACTGCAGAAGACTTTGGGAACAGAGCACATGAGCACTGTAGGACAAAGTCTAACCCTTCTCTTTGTTAAGCCAAATCTTCATGTTTAGGTGAGGTGAAGCAAACAGAAGCTACCTATACGTACCCTGCACTCAAAGAATGACTTATTCCACACAAACAACCTCAGACTTCAGTGTTACCAACCCTTCACACCCTTTCACTGAAGATTCCTTCTGAGACATTACCCTTAACTAAGCCCTGGAGACTACTGTCACATATGCAATCAGGCTACTGACAATCCCGTCAAAAAACACTACCATGTTTGTGCACCCTTACTGATACAAATTTTAAAAATTCAGTTGGGAAGTGAGGCATACTTTATCTCTTGAGGTATACACGCACATGCCAAGATGCTTCAACTTATCCCTCCAACAATCAATACAGCTATACCTAACACAGTGAACACAGCTGGAGTGCATGCAGATAAATGCTGGAATTCAAAGCTGTGGAACACAACACAACAGCACATTCTTTGAGTCTTTCTTCATATCTACTTACTGTAGATTCATAGATTTTAAAGTGACTCCTATATTGAGCCTTGTAATTTGTGATTGACTAAGGCATCTTCCAGTAACATATCCAATCCTGATTTGATGATACCAAATGATGGAAAAACCTACCACTTCCCTTGGTGATTTGCAAACTTTTTCATCACCTTTACTGAACCATTCCCAGTGGCTTTTACCAGCTCCTGGTGGAAGTAGGCAGAATTAAAGTTGCACTGCAGGTGTGGTCATGCCCTAGTTTTCAGATGTTTACATTTAGCCACACTATATTCTGGAATGGTACAAGGCCCCACTGGGCAGCCTTAACACTGCAATAACCAAGTTTTGGGGTATTTATCACCCCCATTACAAGATACCAGGTTGCATTCCTGCTAAGAGCACTGTTATAAGCTCCAGAGCAAAAAAAATCTGTCAAACTTCTAGGGAACTCTGCATGTGTCATCTGAATCAAAATGACAGTATCATATTAGCTTAGAGACAATCACTGGGTTAGTGTCCATATACAAGTGGCAGAGCATTGGAGAATGCTTTCTGTTTGCTAAAAGGTGATAGCTGTAGTAGAACTGAGGTGGATAGAAGCTCTACAAGTCCAACTCATAAATTGGAGTATGCAGCATTAGAAGGACTTAGCAAGAGATACTGCAACAGTATTTTACTTCAGACACACAAGATTATCTTTGGAAAATAAGGACTAGAAACCTGATTTTAAAACATTATGTTCTTCGGAACACTATTTCCCACTTGGCACTGTTACACAGGATTTGAGAATTCCACTTAACATTACCATATTAAAAAGTTACTACAGGACTGAAATTGATATATTAAGAAGGAAAAAAGAAGAAAACTGGTGGGGGGTGGGGGGGGAAGAATCACATTGCTAGTGCAATTGATCTGCACTGTGACTATGGCATAATCCTCAATACAGAGACTAGGAAGATAATGATGAACAACTGATTTTTAAATTTTATTCTTGAGAAATAAAGCTTGCCCATTGAGTTAAGACACTGGAACAGAAACAAGCAACTGCATAAAGACAAAACTGGTAAGTACACTTATTTCTCTCCAGCACACATACATCATTCATAAAACACTGATTTCAGCCCATTCACAAATGCAAAATTCTTCCACACCCAATAAATTCAAACTAGTTTGAATGTGACCTCAACTTACTTATATCATAATTACAAGCTCTTGCATTTTTTTTATTTTTTTTTAAAGTAAAAACCACCACAGAACTATACTTTTTTGTACCTGAGTGGTTTAGAAATTATCTTGTGTTTTAGGTAGCTAGATATTATAGTGACCCAAGTGGCATAAAAACCTTAGATTTCTGGAAATATGAAATGAGGATTAATTAATAAAGTTGAGTTTAAGTACAAATAATTTAATTCCAAAACTCACAACTTGAATCAGGTGAAGTCTGACGCAACCGAAGGGTCAGCCACTGCCCTCAACCCAAAATGGAGCTCACATTGACAGCAAAGAACATGTACATGTGAACAGTATATATTTGCATTTTTATAGCACTCTCAGTAGCTAAGAGTGACCACATAGATGGCCCAATGTAAAATAAAAATAAACAACAACAACAACAACTGGAGATATACTTATCTCCTAGAACTGGAAGGGACCTTGAAAGGTCATTGAGTCCAGCCCCCTGCCTTCACTAGCAGGACTAAGTACTGATTTTTGCCCCAGATCACTACGTGTCCCCCTCAAGGATTGAATTCACAACCCTGGGTTTAGCAGGCCAATGCTCAAACCACTGAGCCATTCCTCCCCCATCTATTTTTCTGTCTTTTTGTCTACTTCTGGTGATTTTATTTATTACAATAAAAACATATTTTTGACAACTTTTTTGATCATGTAAACATTCACAGGCCAACTTATATTATTAAAAGTGAAAGAATTCTACAAATCCAGTTTAATAGCCATTATTCACAGTCCATTCACTCTTTGTATTTCTCATTAAGGATAATAAAAATGAGGCCAACTCGACACCCAGAGATTGCAGCAATTTAAATCAATTTAGAAGCATTTTTATACTGCAATTTCTCTGTGCAGGCCAGCCCTAAGGGAGCCTGTCTCCAGTTTACAGTCAGTTTCAGGTTCTTACTGTCCCAATGTTTCCATTTCAGACAATCCAGAGGCACTCATGTTTGTAAATAGCATTATAATATTTTTTTTAATTGGGGAAACAGCTAACTCTCTTCAGTTTTATAAAAGCTCTCAACAAAATTTAAGTTGAACACATTCCTTTAAACAGCTTTCACCTTCCACCCCAGAAACAGTATCACAAAAGTGATGGATTAAGTGACAGCCATATATCCCTAAAACACAAGTGTTTGTGAGGCTTAATTAAATGCTTATGAGGCTGGATCATCAAATCAAAGAGGCTATATAACTTTCAGCTAATAGTATTGCAAACAGAATCCCAGTTTGTATCTTGGTGTTTGAGAATGCCTTAAAATAAAAATGTGTCAGACTCCTAACATTCTTTATGTTGAGTTTTTGTTGACTGAATTTTGGTTTTTTTAGTATTACACGCTTTTGTATGTTCTCAATTGAAAGAGTGATAATTCTTGGGGCAAAGGAAAGTCTTGTGTCTGGTTGTATAGGGTTTCATGGAATGGAAGCAAAATCCTGATTGGGGTCTCCAGGCGCTATCATGCAAAACTAAAAGAAGATCTACAAGAAGTTCATAGAAAAGTTAGGGTGACTCTACCTACACATGCTGACAAGTAACAGAGGGTAGCTGTGTTTGTTGTTTTTGTGGTTACAGACTAAGAGTCCGGTGGCACCTTAAAGACTAACAGATTTATTTGGGCGTAAGCTTTTGTGGGTAAAAACCTCACTTCAATGCAGAAGTGAGGTTTTTTACCCACAAAAGCTTACGCCCAAATAAATCTGTTAGTCTTTAAGATGCCACCAGACTCCTTGTTGTTTTTCTAAAATGGACTGAGTAGCAGTGACTGAGACAGTGATGTATGTGTGTGTGTAAGAAATCTACTAATGTTAAATGCAAGTAAACATTTTATTTTCCACTTGGCATGAAGGTTAATGCCTATTTGCATTCAACAGGAGGAAAGCATAAGTATCAAGGGGAAAGTAGCATGCTAAGTTTTCAAAATAGTGAGAGATTTTAACTAATGCCACTACTGACCTAAAAGAAGTCAGAGGTACCACTTTATAAATTCAGAGATTAACTAACATTATTGATTGCTTATATTGTACCAGTTTGTTTGGAGTCATGGCTGTCTAATGAATTTTAAATTCCCAGTAATTCCACAGTCATACAAAGCACCAACCACTACAGGGATTTTTAATGAATAAAACTTGTCAGTTTTTTCTAATTAGATAGAGTAGCAAATTCATTTAAGAGATCAACAGTGCAAGTTTTTAAAATTATGATTTGTAAAATTACTAACACTTCCTAAACAAACTATAAAATAATGTATTACAACAGTCCAACTGTACCATGCAATAAATTAAATTCCTTCATTTTCTATTTCAAAAAAGTTCTCAGGATGGAAATCTGTATGACAAGTTCAATCTGGAAAAGACTTTACAATATCAGAGTTAAACCCTATAAATAAAAAAACATGGTAATAACCTAATAATGTATATAATTTCAAATTTGTACTATATGTGAAAGAGTTTGGGACTCACCTACTCACAGGCCTACATGTGCAATGGTGCAACTTTAGAATGGAGCCACAAATGGAAAAGTAGGTACAAAAAGAATTACTCACCTTAATTTCATTTTCTCGAGATATAAAACCCACTATGGAATTATCTACTGTATATGAGACCCATGCTTTTTCGCAGTCTTTTTATAAAAGCCTTGCAAAAAAAATCTTATAATGTACACCTCCAACCAAATATATTCAGCCACTCTTATCACAATGATAGTAATGAAAAACACTGAATATTAACTCAAAAAATGTATATCCACGCCACTCAAATAGTAAAAAAAAAATAGCCTTGGTGTGTTCTGTTTCCTCACTGAACATCCCTTCATTTTTATGCTGTCAAAATCCTAGATGACTTCAAGCTCTGTGGGACATGGATTGTATGTATATTATGTTGTGTTTGTTCATTGTGCACAAGGGCGGGTTCTGGTCTACAACTGGGGCTCTTAGGCACTACCATAATACAAGTAAATAATAAAACTAACATTTGTATAGTGCTTAGCACAGTGGGATCTCCTGACTGGGGTCTTTACATGTTACTACAATCAAATTAATGTCACAGGAATACAGTGTTGCTCTTTTGAAAAAAAACAATCTTGGGATTTAAAAAGACAGTGCATGTTGTTCCTTATTGAAATCTGAATCATGTCTTTCCTCAATACTATCAAAAAAATCTTGTGTAAACCAACATGCCTGATCTTTCAAAAATATTTAATTAGCCACCCATATTGAGGTATCCACTGAATTTAGACAACTGTAATGGGCCTATGCCAAACAAGAACCTTCAAACTACTAAAAGGAAACAAAGGAATGCAAAACTTCATCTGTCTCTTACACTGTCCAATCATTAAGCAAGGCTGCCAAACCTGCTGCAAAGAAAGAGCTACCCAGAGCACCAGTCCTAGTTGTTCCAAAGAACTGTAGCCAAGAGATGCAAAACCCCACTGTTTTTCAGAGCTGGAATGGTGGTGGGAAAAGAGAGAGAAGAGTACGATGGACTACTAGCTACTAGCTTCCACAGGGCAGGGGGCGCTAATGTCATTGGTTTACAGAGTAATCTGAACTGAACAGCCTTTTTCCAGTCTAGTAAAGGGATTAGGGAAACATTTGCAGGACACCGGCTTAGTCCGAAGGAAGCACACATTAGAAATGGAGGTAAAAGGGCAGCCCTTCCACGTGCATCGCTTCTGTGGAAGAGGCTCCCTGAAGGCCGCGCTTACCTCCTCATTGTGTGCGGGGGAGGAAGGCAGGCGTGCGGCCCCCGCCGCGCGGTTGCCTGAGCACGGAGGCCGCGCGGCCCCTCACAGTGGAAAGGAGGCCGGCTACAGGGAGCCCTAGCAGAACGATGTACGGGCTCTTCCAGAGTCTGCCAGGGGGCCGGTGCTGCACGGCTCCTTCAGCCCTCCCATCCTATCATAAGGGGGCTCGGAAAGATCAAAGGCCAAAGGGAGCGAAGCCCGGGAAGCTGCGAATCCGCGGCCCCTCAGGCTGCGGCACCGGAAGAGTCTTGTGGCCTGGGAAAGGGGGAAGCCCGAAGTCCCGCTACGTAGAGGAAGGGCTTGGGGGAGCGAGCCAGCCCCCGAGCTGAAGGAGAAGGCTAAGGGGAAACAAGGCCCAAGCCTTCGAGACACCCTGCCGGGTTCCAACTTACAACGGCATCGTCTCTCCGGCTCCCCCGCTGCCGCCGCCTCTTCTTCGTCCCCCTCCTCCTCCCCCGCTGCCGCCTCCGGACCGGTTACTCGTCCCGCCGGGAAGCGGAAGCCGTGAGCATGATATGGGCCGGAGTAGGGCCCTAGAGGGAGGAGGGAGCTGTTCGCTGGGCCGAGCCGCCGCTGCTGCTGCTGCTGCCGCCGCCGCTTCTCCTTCCTCTTTCCCTCCGGCCTCCTCCTAACATGGCGCCCGGGCGCTACCACAGCAACGTTCTAGAACGGGGGCCTACGCAACGACGCGCCCCCCTCGTACGCACGACACGCAGAGCCGCCGGCGCATGCCCACTACACGCGCGGCTGGCCGGCAACACGGGATTTGTAGTTCTAGGCAAGGAGAGCGGCGGTGGGTTTTGAAAACAAAGTTCTAACGGCCGCCAGGAAGGGGAAGGAGACGCGCACGCGCAGAAGAGGCAGAGAACGCAGCTTTGTGGGCGATTCCGCGGGGGAGCTCCCGGGGAGCCTGTCGTTCTGTTCCCTTTGAGGACAGTGTGGCCCCCGCCCCGCGAGGCAGGGAAGCCCCCTCAGGGAGGAGCCTGTGCTGTTGCGGAGCGGCGCAGTGCCTCCCTGCGTGACGGTGGCCGGGCAGCCTCCCCCTGACCACGGGGCTCGGAGAGCGCTCGGCGTGGAGAGAACGGGCTTCCAGAGAGCCCGTTGCAGGCGAGCTCCCTGGGCCCGGGTGATTGGCAGAGCTGCAGTCAGCTCCGGGTAGCAGAGTCTGTGCCTCGCGCTCCCCCTGCAGCGTGTCGGGATTGACACAACAGCCCGCCTTCCCGCCTCGTAGCACCCGAGGCTGCACACCCACGGGACTCCTCTCCTCTCTGGGGAGTGAGCAGGTGACGCCCTGACGCGACACGCTTTACACATAGGTAAACAAGGCAAAGCCACAGAGGGGGAGTCATTGTCTGATTCAAAACGAGGACTCCGGACAGCCATCCTGCTTCTCATGCCGGTGCTCAGACTACTCGGTTTCTCTTTTTGTACGCCATCCAGAGCAAAGTTTTTATGGTCATGCCGTATGGAAGGCCCACCGCGCATATGTTGCAATGAAGTCCGTTTTTGTACCTTGGAAAGTTGAAGGATTGAGTTCTCTCATTTTTTAAAAAAATTCCCTCCTAGATGGCTAACGTTTCAACAGCAGTCAGGTTAATACAGAATTTAGTGGTGTGGTGTGAAACTTTATTTTATTTGCATAAACAAATCCTAATAAGTGTGGACTGCATAAGGAAGAAAGAAAATTCAGTTTATTGTCCAAATCAACGCTTAGTCTCTGTAGGGATTTATGCAGTAGAGTTTCTGTTGGGAAGAAAAATCACTCTCAGGGCTGGTCTACACTGGGAGGGGGGATTGATCTAAGATACACAACTTCAGCTATGCTATTCGTGTAGCTGAAGTCCTCATGGCAGCGAGTCGACTGCCGTGGCTCCCCCATCGACGCTGCTTACTCCTGCTGAGGCGGAGTACGGGCATCGATTCGCGGATCGATTTATTGCATCTACACGAGACGCAATGAATTGATCACTACCCGCCAATCCAGCAGGTAGTAAAGACCAAACCAAAATCCACTTTTGATCAAGTTTCCTATCAAACACAGGTGTCTCACATTATGAGATTGTTTGAATGGTGCTAAAGACTTATTAAATAAGAGATACTTTTAAAATTGTCTCCAAATGAATCCCAAGTGAATAATTGGATGATCTGTCAATGGGATTTTTAGATCCACAAAACGTTTATCTGGTTAGAATACACACATTGTTCCTGGCTCTGTCACTGATTTGCCACATGATCTTGTGCAAGATATGTAGCAGTGATTTCCCTACACCCCCCCTGAATTTCCCCAACACCCCCCCCCCCCAGTTTTGTGAACTAGTTACATGCCAAACCTGGTGGCTGAACTTTGCAACTTTGTCCTCACCCACAATTATTTCACATTTGGGGACAATATATACCTTCAAGTCAGTGGCACTGCTATGGGTACCCGCATGGCCCCACAGTATGCCAACATTTTTATGGCTGATTTAGAACAACGCTTCCTTAGTTCTCGTCCCCTAACGCCCCTACTCTACTTGCGCTACATTGATGACATCATCATCATCTGGACCCATGGAAAAGAAGCCCTTGAGGAATTCCACCATGATTTCAACAATTTCCATCTCACCATCAACCTCAGCCTAGACCAATCCACACAAGCGGTCCATTTCCTGGACACTACTGTGCTAATAAGCGATGGTCACATAAACACCACCCTATACCGGAAACCTACTGACCGCTATACTTACCTACATGCCTCCAGCTTCCATCCAGGACACCACATGATCCATTGTCTACAGCCAAGCTCTAAGATACAACCGCATTTGCTCCAATCCCTCAGACAGAGACAAACACCTACAAGATCTCTATCAAGTGTTCTTAAAACTACAATACCCACCTGCTGAAGTGAAAAAACAGATTGACAGAGCCAGAAGAGTACCCAGAAGTCACCTTCTACAAGACAGGCCCAACATAGAAAATAACAGAATGCCACTAGCTGTTACCTTCAGCCCCCAACTAAAACCTCTCCAGCGCATCCTCAAAGAGCTACAACCTATTCTGAAAGATGAGCCCTCACTCTCACAGATCTTGGGAGACAGGCCTGTCCTTGCTTACAGACAGTCCCCCAACTTGAAGCAAATAGTCACCAGCAACCACACATCACAGAACAAAAACACTAACCCAGGAACCTATCCTTGCAACAAAGCCCGATTCCAGCTCTGTCCACATATCTATTCAAGTGACACCATAATAGGACCTAATCAGCCACGTCATCAAGGGCTTGTTCACCTGCATATCTACCAATGTGATATATGTGATCATCTGCCATGTACATTGGCCAAACCGGACAGTCTCTACGCAAAAGAATAAATGGACACAAACCTGACATCAGGAATCATAACATTCAAAAAACAGTAGGAGAACACTTCAGCCTCTCTGGCCATTCAGTAACAGATTTAAAGGTGGTAATTTTGCAACAGAAAAGCTTCAAAAACAGACTCCAAGGAGAAACTGCTGAACTTGAATTAATGTGCAAACTAGATACAATCAATTTAGAGACTGGGAATGGCTGAGCCATTACACACATTGAATCTATTTCCCCATTTTAAGTATCCTCACACCTTCTTATCAAACTGTCTTAAATGGGCTATCTTGATTATCACTACAAAAGCTTTTTTTTTCTCCAGGTGACAATAGCGCATCTTAATTAATTAGCCTCTTAGAGTTGGTTGGGCAACTCCCCTTTTCATGTTCTCTGTATGTATCGGCTCTTTGAGCTCAGATCAAGCCGCCGTCCACGCGCTCTACGTGGACACCCTGAGGAAAAAACCTGACCAGGGCAAGGCCTTCGAGGTGACCAGCAAGTGGGACTCCAGCAACCACTTCCTCCCCGCAGGCAGCTTCACCCGATTCGCCGACTGGCGGTTCATACACCGCGCCCGGCTGAACTGTGTCCCTCTCAACGGAGCTGTCTGCCACGGGAACCCCGACAAACGCTGCCGGAAGTGTGGGTACGCCATGGAGACCTTGCCCCATGTCCTATGCAGCTGCAAGCCCCACGCCAGAGCCTGGCAGCTGCGCCACAACGCCGTCCAGGACCGCCTGGTGAAGGCCATCGCCCCGCACCTGGGAAAGATCGCTGTCAATCGCGCCATTCCCGGCACCGACAGCCCGCTGCACCCGGACATCGTCGTCACGGACGAGGTTCGGAAAAAGAAAATCCTCGTCGACGTGACGATCCCATTAGAAAACAGGACCCCGGCCTTCCGCGAGGCCCGAGCCCGCAAGCTTGAAAAATACGCCCCCTTGGCGGACACCCTGCGGTCAAAGGGCTATGAGGTCTGCACCGACGCCCTGATCGTGGGGGCCCTGGGCGCCTGGGACCCTTGCAATGAACGTGTGCTTCGGACCTGTGGGGTGGGCCGTCGCTACGCGCAACTCATGAGACGCCTAATGGTCTCGGACACTATTCTCTGGTCCAGAGACATTTACATGGAGCACATCACCGGCCACCGCCAATACCAGGAGTGAGCGGGCGTGACGCTGTGCACACGAAGGGGGGATGAGACCCGTGGACCCCCCCGTCGGACTCTATCCCCTAAGCCCTGAACCCACCAAACCATACTCCACCATGTGAGGGTCGTCCCAACCCCATTATTCAGCCCGCTTATTCATGCCCATGACTATCTGTAACCCGTTTGTATGAGTGATGTACCCTGACTGCTTACTGGCTGTACCTTGAACTCACCCACCGTATACCCCGCATTGGGGACATGACAGACTGTGTGTATGTATATGCTGCCTAACACCAAAACGCTAACATCCCCCCACAACCTGTATGTTACCCCCAATGACACAATAACTGACGCTTCAAACACTTTGTATCGTTTATTTTAAATATTCTCTAATAAAATTTAAATCTCATCACTGTAAGTTCCATTCTATGCATCCGATGAAGTGGGCCCAGAAAAGCTTATGCTCAAATACATTTGTTAGTCTCTAAGGTGCCACAAGGATTCCTGTTCTTTTTGCGGATACAGACTAACACGACTGCTACTCTGAAACATGCCAATTTAGTGACTGTTTGGAAATTTGAATTGAAATTGAAACATTAATACTTTAAAAGCATATACAGTGTATGATAAAATATGTGTATCTGAAAGTATAATAGATTTGAAAAGTATGAACATAGACTAGCTTCCTTATACAGCTGTTGTTTTTATGACAATGTCAGTGCATTCATTTCGGTGATGTTGGCCAACCTAATAATTCTAAATGATGATTTGTAAGCAAAGTCTAAATGAGCTCTCCCTGACAGCTAGTGATGAGCTGGGGGCTGGGGCGAAAGGCTTCAGGACCAGATTGTATTTAGATTCACACCTAATCTACCTAGGTATCCAGCAAACAGAGCTGTGTTGCCCAAGTGATAGATTTTGGCTGGGGTTGGGTTACAAGTCACTTGAATGCGCAGAGGGCGGGGGGGGATGAAATGTTGCTGTTCTTATTGTATGAGTAAAGGTCAGTAGAACTGTACTTAGCCTGTCCTGATTGAGGGCATCAAAAGAGAGGTTGGGGACCTGTCCCTCTCCACTGTTTAAAGACAGAGCTGATTAGGCTCCATAGATAGTCTTTTGTTCTGTTAAGTGACCACTGCAGCTGAAATCACTGATAATCAGGTCCAAATTGCTTAGTCCTGCTGTGGGGACAGTGTACCTGTGGGCTACATCTGATGAAGTGGGCTGGAGCTCACAAAAGCTTATGCTCAAATAAATTTGTTAGTCTCTAAGGTGCCACAAGTGCTCCTGTTCTTTTTAAAAAGGCAAACAGAATGTTGGAATCATTGACTGCTGCTGCACATTCACTGGATGTTTTCAGAGAACTATTCACAATGACTCCAAGATCTCTTTCTTGAGTGTTAACAGCTAATTCAGACTCCTTCATTTTGTATGTATAGTTGAGATTGTTTTCCAATGTGCATTACTTTGCATTTATCAACATTAAATTTCATCTGCCATTTTTGTTGCCCAGTCACCCAGTTTTGTGATCCCTTTGTAACACTTCGCAGTCTGCCTGGGACTTAACTATCTTGAATAGTTTTGTATCATCTGCAAATTTTGCCACCTCACTATTTACCCATTTTTCCAGATCATTTATGAGTATGTTGAACAGCAATGGTCCTGGTACCAACACCTCAGGGATACCACTATTTCTCTCTCTCCATTCTGAAAACTGATAATTTATTCCTACCCTTTGTTTCCCATCTTTTAACCAGTTATTGATCCATGAGAAGACTTCCCTCTTATCCCATGATGGCTTACTTTTCAAAAGTCAGTTTAAATTAAATACATTTTTTTTAAAAATGTTTTTAGAAATCAAGGCCTGTTATATGTTTTGGTGTAACTTGCATTATCCTTATGTTAAATTTGCATTATCCTAACAAAACATTTACTTTATTCATATCTCTTTTATATATCTCATCGGTCCTGACACCCCTCCCTGTAAATTCGAACGCCCCCCCTAATTTCAATTCCTGGGGAAACCACTGATATGTAGCATGCAGAAGAAGGGTTTTGTGTGTTTGAATGGGGACACAGAATTAATAAAGTCCTATATTAAAAATAAAATATTTTGCAGTTATTATATGTAGTATTAATAGGTCATCATCCTTTTTAGAAATGTTAGATGTTTTTGTTTCTCTTTTTCTTTTCAAACAGCCCTCATAGGCATGCTTTCTGTTTGGGGATTATATTGTGTTACGTTTTCTATAATAAAAAATATGTGAAGATTAATTCTATCGAAACCTCATCAGCTCAAGATAGATGGTTTATTTGGCCTTTTCTTTGACAATATACATTAGGTCAATACAAAATCAAAATAACCAAATGAAAGCCATCCAACTATTGTTGAGAAACTAACTGTGACCAACCCAGGAACTCTTTAGATTCTCCTTCAAGAACTGCCACTATGGGAATCTTAAAGCAATGCAATAAACTTCAATGGTACAGAAATATTGACTATCCTTTGACTATTAAACCGAATATTGATAATACCAAAACAACACTGAAAATTAAGGGCAGATCCAGATTGGATCACCAGGCATTTACCCAGTCACTTTAGTTGATTGGTATGCTTCTACATCTGGTACAGAATGGCAGCACTTTGTGCTCCACTGTCTGTCTGCTCTTGTGTAACAGGCAGATGGAGTGAAGCCCAGGTCAGAATTACCCCTTGCACACTATGCCTCATGTAGGGTGCTCAAAACCCCTGGACTGAAAGCCTTTCTAGTGCCTTATAGTCTCCTAATGAGCAGAGGAGAGGAAAAAGCTTTACACTTGGAGAGTAGTAGAAAGATAGTCCTTGATCCTCCTGTTTCTTTCCTTTTATCAGTAGCAGCAGCTGCCCCCTTTTCAAAGACTCAGGGAAAGAATCCCCTAGCCTTGTTCCTTTCTTCCATTGTGCTATAGAACCAGAAAATAATTTGCTAGTGGTGCTAATCATGTCAACTGCACTAGAGAATGGGAGGCAAGGAACACTGCTGCCCTTCCATGATGATAGGGTGTGGGTTCTTTTGGACCACAATTTCAAATAGGTATATGCATAAATAGTCTGATGTATATGTGCATAAATTAAGATGTGGTCATAAACAGAGTATTTAGTGGAGTGCAAAGCTATCTACTGTACTATGAGCTATAAAAGTAATATGTCAGAAATCAAAGTGAAAACTACGCAAAGAAATATAAATAAAATAGTTTCAATGTAATCAATTTTTTTGTAAAATTCATTTTAGAAATGTTCTGCCTTTTCATTAGTGTGATGATGTGTTGGGGTTTTACATCTGTCAGTACTCTTTCATTCCATTTCAGGATTGTTCTTGAACAGATATTCTGCCTATAGACAAAAGATTGACAAAAAGTAAAGTCAACAGTGTTACAGACTCTAAGTATTCAATTTTAAACTTCGCCAAATTAACAGAAGTTTAGGGGATGACACCACTTTAAACAAAATCCAAGCAGCTATTATATAGCTCCAAGATGGTAAAGCTGTAAGCCCTGATAGATATGCCATCAATTTCTATAAGACATTTTTTAATACTATCACCTTCCTTACACAAAGTGTACAATTACTTCAAGCAAACAAAGATTGTACCACCTATTACTGAGGCCACATTGTCCTTCCCCATAAAGATAAAAATCCAGGAATGCGTACATCTTATCTCCTCATTTTTTTCCTTAATGAAGATCATAATTCTTGCTAAGATGTTAATAGACTGAGAGCCCTCCCTGCTCCCTATAGATGCATATCATTCTGGTTCTGTACATCACTGGGCAGTGAGCAACAATGTAAGGACATTATATACTGCCCACAGTAGCACAAAATGGAACTCTTGTCATACAGTAGCACAAAACGTCACTTAGGAGTGTGAAAAATGCACACCCCTGAGTGATGCAGTTATACTGACCAAACTCCCAGTATAGACAGTGCTGTATTGATAGGAGGGCTTCTCCCTTCAATATAGCTTCACTAAGGGCTGGTCTACACTAGGGGGGGATCGATGTATGATACGCAACTTCAGCTACGAGAACAGCGTAGCTGAAGTCAACGTATCTTATTTCGACTTACCTCCCGTCCTCACAGCGCGAGATCGACGGCCGTGGCTCCCCCATCGACTCCGCTTCCGCCTCTCGCCCTGGTGGAGTTCCGGAATCGACGGGGAGCACGGCGGGGATCGATTTATCGCGTCTAGATGAGGTGCGATAAATCGATCCCCAATAGATCGATCGCTACTCGCCAGTCGGGCAGGTAGTGTGGATGTACCCTAAGGCATAGAGTGGCTACACCAGCGAGCTTACAGTGGTGCAGCTGTACCAATGCAACCTCTCTAGTGTAGACATAGCGTAAGGGCATGGTTACACTTGCAGATGTAGAGTGCTGTGAGTTCAACCCACCTTTGTACAGCACAGTAGGGAAAGCGCTGCAGTCTGTCCACACTGACAGCATCAAGCGCACTGGCGTGGCCACATTTGCGGCACTTGCAGCGTCATTGGGAGCATTGCATTATGGGCAGCTATCCTAGCATGCAAGTGACTGCAATGTGCTTTTCAAAGGGGGGGAAAGGGGGAGTGTATATGTGGGGGAAGAGTGTGTGTGTTTGGGGTGCTGAGAGTGTGTCAGCATGCTGTCTTGTAAGTTCAGACTCCTATCTCTGCTCCCCTGCCTCTCTCTCACTCACTCAAAGCAAACAGTAAATGTTTGCTTTTCTTGGAGCTGATAAGCAGCCGGCTTCTCCAAAACGGAGCTTTGAAAGGGCATTTCCGCATTCCTGCAGCCAATTTCACAACAATGACAAGAGTGGCCACTTGACTTAAGGGGATTATGGGACATTTCCGGAGGCTGATCAGAATGCAGTAACACCTTGTTCACACTGGCGCCACGGCGTTCCAGTGGGGGCGCAGCAAACGTTATTCCACTCGCCGAGGTGGAGCACCAGCAGCACTGTAGCTGCAGAGTCAGGGTGCTCTACATGCCTTGCCAGTGTGGATGGGGAGTGAGCAAGGGTGCCCAGGGCTGCTTTATTGCGCTGTAACTCGCAAGTGTAGCCAAGGCCATAGTATTACAAGGGTGCAGCTGCAGCGCTCTTAAGTGTAGACAAGCCCGTAGAGAAAGCAGCTGTTAATATTTCCCCTTTCCTCCATGCAAATATTTTTTATTTATGGTTTTACAGGAAAATTAGGTAAGATCACCAGGATGGCAGTAATTCTCTCATCCTCTTTTATGGCTCACTTGGGAGCTAGGCTGTGTGTTTGTGCAGGGTGTTAAGGTGCCTCCTTATTTCCCTGTGTGAGCAACCTGCTTTGGAGATCCTGTGTGGTGGGTGGGGAGTTTGAAGGCAGTAGAGGCCCAACCTCCCATCCCAGTATATCAGCCAGTGCAGCTCAGCTGGCACAGAGGGTGAGTCAGGACCAAATTGTGATAGTCCCTATCATACTCCTGGGCAGTGCAGCTACATTCCATCCCTTACTTGGGCTATTTCTAAGGTGTTAATCCAGTCCAAAAAGATTAGGTTTCTGTATACTCTACTTTTCATAACAACTCTTGGTCTCCTGAACAGTAGCAATTTGAGTTTGGGCCTGCTTCTGCTGCCGTTTAAGTTAATGGGAATTTGCCAGTGATGTCAATTGGAAGAGAAACTGGGCTCTTTCTTTGATTTCATAAGCCTTTGCTATCAAAGAGATGCTACTGTTTTAGTGCATTTTTCCTTTGGGCCATGTCAAAGGCATCTGAGAAAACATCATAATTATATTACCAGGAAGTCAACTGGATCATCAGGCCTGATCTTGCAACATTCATTCAGCCCTTGCATAAGTGTTGGCATGACATTCTTCATTAAGTAGTTCCTTAGAGGAATGGACTGGGCTTCAAGTAATTCTTGTTCCTGCCTCTTCACTTCCTCTAGACGTTTATTCTAGAAGTAATAATAATTTTAAAAAATTTCAATCTTCTATTAAATAGCATTTGCCAAAATCTAGAATGGTGGCTTGTAGGAAAAACATGATCAGTTAGAAATACTGGTCATTTCTTTAAAATGTATGAATGATTTCTACCTCTGGTTCTGGCTTTTGAAGGATGGGGTGTAAGGGTGGGAGGGAAGGAAGAGAGAAGAAAAGGACTAGGTCCAGTGAAGAATGAGACCATCTCTCTTCTACTGTTTCTTTTGATTTTCCTCTCTATCATCTAAGATTGGCTGAGTCTGAAGATGTTTTCCATTGCTCCTATTGCCAAAAGGTGAAAATGTTTGCAAGTCCCAGTAAAAAAAAAAACCCAGTTATTTTTGCATGTGCCAGAAACTTCTTGAGCCCTTTTTGGGCACTGTTTTGAACTTCACAGAGAACCCTTTGATCTTACTGGATTGGTTCTACAGAACAGCTCATACAATTTTTTTTTAAGTGCCAATGGAGTTGCACCTTCTATAGCTGCTGAAGTTAGCCTTAAGTTTGTTATAGTATTTCCTTTCCCAGCAGTAACCTGGGTTATTGGTGGATATAGTAAACAGTACAAACTCTGGAGAACTCAGCGGACAGCTCTTTCACATTAAAAAACTGGTGCAAGAGTTACGTTCAAACAATAGTGGCTGCTGAATGGGTGAGAGGAGGTCTAGGTGGCTGCCTTCCAAATCAAAGAAGCAGATACTTCAGCTTTCCAAGTCACATGGAGTTTGCCGTTTTGCAGCAGTGTTGGTCCCAGCATATGAGAGAGACAAAGTGGGTGAGAATACCTTTTAGTGCACCAACTCCTTTTGGTGAAAGAGACACGCTTTCAAGCCTACGCAGACTCTTTGGGTCACAAAAGAGCTCTGTGTAAGCTTGAAAGCTTGTCTTTCACCAACAGAAGTTGGTCCACTAATATATCACCTCACCCACCTTGCCTGTAATAGCTCAGAAGTGACATTTGACAAACTGTGGATATGGTTTGTGAGCATGGACATAGATAGCATGTGAACCTTTACCCAGAGGGAAATGGAGGTCTTGGATATAGCCTTCTTCTTGTTATTGTCCTTAGAACAGATGGATAGTTATTTAGATTTCCAAAGTGCTTTTGTATTATATAGGTTACACTTGATCACTCACTTTATATTCAGTGTGGAGTTTTCACTCCTGAGTGGTTGAAGCCTTTAGACCGTGCATAGATAAGACAGTGGGTTCATTAACATCAGAGTCGACATTATGCTTTTAGATAAACTCTAGGAGAAAGCAAAACACTGCTTAATCCTGAAAAAAAAATGTAGATGTGGGGAGAGATAGCAAGGGCTCTTCTTGGTGCTCCTATATTTCAAACTAGAGTTACAGCAACTACAAATGCTACATTAAAAGTGAGTAGTTTTGGGGCACTCTCTTTCAAAGATTCATAAGCACATTCAAAAATGAAAAAGGACCCACTGTGGAATTATTGGCCTGTATTTAAGTTATAAAAAAATATAAGAGCTGCTTTCTGGGATATAATATCCCGACTCTACAGAGGACCAAAAAAATTGCTGGGGCATGCACTTACAGGTTATTCACCTTAAGACCTTTTGTGAATCCTACCAACCAAAACCCGAGAGTGTGCTGAAGTAAACAGGAATAAATGTCAATGTGATTCTCTAATACCTACTAGGGAAGCCATCCCTGATTCCATAGTATGTACTAGAAGTGGACTTCTGATTGCAACACATACTTTACACTGTCCACTGAAAAGCCATTCTATAGCTATCAGAGATGCTTATCTTTATAGGCTGTTAGATGGTCTGGACTGCAGTATTGAATGGATCTTTGGGTTAGATTTAAAGATCTTGTCTGAAAGTTATGTTCTATAAATAAAGACAGCCCACTCATGATGTCGGAGAATGAAAGACAGCTGGGCAAAAACAAAATCACATCCTGCCTGATTTTCCATAGTATCTTGGGAATCTGAAGAATGGGTGGGTCAGGAGCAGCTCAGCTCCATGCTCCAATCCTCGGATATTCTAGGTAATTTGCCAAAATCTGGGGCATTTATTCAACTGGTTCGTCTCTAATAAGATATCAAAATTCGCAGATACTTCAACTGCAGCGTGCTGGGGATGCAAACATCGTTTCAAAAAATGGGATGCTTTGCTAAGTCCAACTTCTGAGACATTCTTCTTGCCCCTGACAATGATTGCTATAAGGAAAACAATATGGGATTCTGCCTAAACACAAAAGCAGAAGGCTTCTGACAGGAGCTGAGGGCTGTGAGTGCCCCTTGCCAGTTTACATATGCCACTGTAGCTAGTTTGTCACACTGGACTAAGATACTGTGTTGAGCTAGTCATGGTTCCCAGGCAAGAAGAGCTAAGCATATTACCAGTAACTCCAGTGCATTCAAGCACTAACAGAGTGCCCAAATGGACACCTCAGCCTGAAATGGTGGCATCCAAGATTATGCAGATAAGGCAGGACAGGAAAGGGAAAAAGGCAAAAGCCAAGACCTGCTAAAAGTTTAGTGGTGAGGAAAGCGATTATAGCAGGATCTTTCAAGTTCTGTGGGATAGGGAAAAGAATTCCTCCAAGAAGGAAAGTGTGCAGTCTTCTGGAAGAGGAAAGTCTTCAATGGATGGAGATTAAATCAAGGGCACCAAATACAAAGCCTACAAAACAGAGAGCTGGAGAATATGCCTGGCCAGAGCTGATCTACTGTCTCCCATTCGGGGGAACTGCTACACTGGAGCACTTGAAGCAGCTGAGCAGAGTGTGCTGTTAGGGCATGCCTACACTTACCATGGATCGACACTATGGTGATCACCAGGAGTTGATTTAGCGTCTCTAGTGAAGACCTGCTAAATCGACCGCAGATCGCTCTCCAGTAGACTCTGGTACGCCACCAGAATGAGAAGCATAAGATAAGTTGACAGGAGAGTTTCTCCCATTGACCCAGCACGGTGTAGACACTGCAATAAGTCGACCTAAGCTACGTCAACTCCAGCTACGTTATTCACGTAGCTGGAGTTGCGTAATTTAGGTCAACTTAACCCCATAGTGTAGACCTGCCCTCAGAAGGGACCAACAAAGTCAGTCAACATAGGGAGAGGGAAGAAAAGAGTCTTAACACTAGCATGAATACCCATCTTCTGAGAGAAGAGGTTACTCAATGGTTAGCCAATCACGCAACCTCTGAAAAGTGGTGAACTGCCTCTGGTATTCAGTCTAATGAGGCCAGAAGGGAGGAATTGTTCTCTTTGATGCTGCCCTTTTTGACCCTTGCTCTCTTCTTTTCTTTCCCCAAACACTTTATTTGCCCTCATTTTCTCCTTTTGTTTCATCTTCCTTGCCTGCTTCATTCCATCTTGCTAGGAAAATAAAGGGGAAAGAAGGACTAAGGTAACTGCTGTTCCTTGCTTATTGCATGTAGTAGGCAAAAAAAAAAAAAAAAAAAAGAGGAAAAAAGGCTGGATGGACCGAAAAGGGGATACTACAGTAGGTACACTACAGAGGGGAGAGAATTAAATTACAAGGTCTCAAATTCAAAACTAATAAAAGGAAATACTATTTTAATTCAGTTTTGTCAGTTCATTTCAGCATCTGCAAGAAACAACATAATGGTAATTAATTTTGATTTCACAGGCTCAATGAGGTGACTGAAAAGTTGGTAAGAGGGAATCTTTGGGCTCTCCTGGGTTCTGCCACTTTCAATGGCTGAAACTTGCAGAACCACCCAGAAAGTCCATGTGGAGACCATTTATAGCAGCACAAGATAGCTGGAATCTTTATGCCTACTGAGTGAGCAAAGCTAACCAAAAAGGGAGCATGGACAATGCACACAGGAGATGTTGATTCAGTGCATCTCCTTGAAAGCTTCATCTAGTGCAGCTCCAATGGTACAGTAGATTTTGCCCATCTGTGGCAGAATCCCCAGAGGAGGGGTAAGGTGATGGTGTAACTCACTGTGGCACACTTGTGTAAGGGCTAATAAAGCCCTTTTTCTTCAGTTTCTTCCTCTGGAATGTTCCAATCAATATCTGAAATCTCACTGGACATTTATAGGGCATTAGGAGGAGGAAGGTCACCAAACTTGTTTTAAGGGTATGTTGGTAACGACACACAAAAGCTTCTCTTGTAACTTTATTAATATTTGAATTCTTTAACGAGGGTCTCAAAATACATCCTATGAAGGAAATATGAAAACAAATATGCAACTTGATATAGGAAACTACAGAGCATATACCATGCTTTTGAAATGGAACGACACTGCATAGCTCTGACCCATCCATCACATGTATGCCCAAGCCAAACATTTTTGTATAAGGACGTCAAATGATAAGATGCTGGAGGTCCCATAATTGCTATTTTCTAAAACAGGTATATAACTAGGTTTGTGCAGAACTTTAACTTACCCACTCTTCCCAGTTTGCCAACTTTTCAGCCCTTTCCTCAGCTTCTTTACGCTCCTGTTCAGCATTTTCTTCTGCTTCTTTGGCAAGGCGTGCCTCGGCTGCTTTGCATTCTAGTTCTTCCTTTTCTTCATCTGTCAAACCATAATTTCGAAGTTCTCCAATTTCTTTGATGATCTCTTTTACAATAAATCTGTTCTCAGGATCCTCAAACTTTGCTACATCTTTTAAACATAAGAACAAAGAACATAAGTATCCTCATTAATTACGGGGGAAAGGGAATTCAGTTATTACTGTGAGACCTTTACAGTATATTTGATATATTAGTTAAGGTTGGCCAACACTTTCCATTATAAAGAACCTGTTTTCAGCTGGTTGTAAACTGGTTGTAAACTGTGTCAAACTTTAACCATCTTGGCTGAAGTTTTCTATGCTAGGTGTCTGCTCGGGCTGACACATAACATTTCAGCTAAAATGACTCATTTCTGAGAATGAGATAGGAAAAAAATATTGTTTTGCCCACTATTAAACAAATTCTTACAACCGTTTTGTTGAGAAACTCTAGCACCTCCATACTTTGGAGCAAGGGCTTGAAATTTGGCAAGGGGATGGTCTGCTGTCAGGAATGTGCGTTTTACTTCCCTGCAAAAGTTCATCCATATTTGGCCAAGTGATGAGACTCGGAGGGAAAAATGCAGTTCAGATTTAGGAGAGACTTGTTAACAAGTTTGGCATCTAAGTTCTCAAAGATGCCATCCCCACACAGATCCTATCTGTGAGTAGACTGTACATGCACAATCCCCATAGAGTGATTCATTGTGTATGCTGCAACAAGGCCACAGAGACTGAGCAAGGTGCCTTATAATTGCTCTTCCACTCTGCTGGGGTTGGTGTGGCAGTGGACACTGGCCCTGAGAGCAGGGTGACTGTCTCTGTGCTCTCAACACTGCCTCTATTGGTGCCCAGGCAACATAGAGGAGCCTGACATGAATGCAAGGGGGTGAGGGCCAGGAGGCAGAAGGAGTGGCAGGAGGTGAATAGAAGCAGGGAGGAGAGTGGGTTGCAGGAGCTGGAGGGTCCAGGCAAGCAGGGTTTTTTTTTATGGGGAGGTATTAAATAAGCACAGAAGGGGATGAGGGCTGGTGCAAAGGAACTGGGAAGGGTTTGGATAGGAGCAAGGGGAGGGTAAGAAGGACAAGCCAGGGGCACGAGGGTTTATAAATACTAGAATACATCCAGAACCTGGAATGGAACCCAGGAGTCCTGAGTCTCTGCTTTCCTCTGCTGTCAGACCTACAAGCAAAATGTGTG
The DNA here is from genome assembly GCF_016161935.1 of Mauremys reevesii. NCBI lineage: Eukaryota > Metazoa > Chordata > Testudines > Geoemydidae > Mauremys > Mauremys reevesii. Next base: position 26,722,579 of record NC_052626.1, read on the forward strand.
CGTCTCATCCCCATCTATTGGCTAGTCCATATAGAAGATAAGAGCATACTACTGCTAACAGTTACTCTATTACCTCAACTGATAGAGGGCTCTTCACCCCTGATCTAGAGGTCCAAACCCTGCTGATGACCCAGGATTGGGTCAATATGATACCACAGGATGGAATTTCTCCTTTTTCAGTTTTTTAAATAATAAATTACATTTAAAAAAAATTAAAATACTAAATTTACAAAGTAAAGAAACTCCAGAACTAAAGTTGTCTACAATCTTAATTTACCGCTTGTGTATATGAATGATGACAGTCTTTAATTAGATGATCACATACTATTTTTCCCCACAGGACCCCTAACAACAATACTGTAGTAATAACCATGGATAGAAACTTCAGTATCACATGGTCTCCAGTTCTGCTATTCATCTATCCTTCTAAAGCAGGGGTAGGCAACCTGTGGCACGCGAGCTGATTTTCAGTGGCACTCACATGCCCAGGTCTTGGCCACTGGTCCAGGGGGCTTTGCATTTTAATTTAATTTTAAATGAAGCTTCTTAAACATTTAAAAAAACTTATTTACTTTACATACAACAATAGTTTAATTATATATTATAGACTTATAGAAAGAGACCTTCTAAAAACATTAACATATATTACCGGCACGCAAAACCTTAAATTAGAGTGAATAAATGAAGACTTGGCACACCGCTTCTGAAAGGCTGCCGACCCCTGTTCTAAAGTATTTCTAAGACCTCTATCAGCATGGTATCTAAGTATTTCTCCGCAAAGATTTTTCTCAAATGGTGAACTGTTAAGACTGCAATACAAATGCTACAGAAGTCATACTTAACTTAGCCTCAGAAATATACTTGTCTTTTTAAATAAGAGCTGAGATTAACACTGACACAGAGGATACATCTGCATAGCCCACAGCAGTGAGCCTCTGAGTCCAGGTAAGCAGACTCTAGCTTGTGGGGCTCATGCAGTGCTCTAAAAATAGAAGCCCACCACCCTCTCAAGGCTTCAGAGCCTGAGCTCAGCCCAAGCTGCAACTTCAAGCACCATCTACACAGCTATTTTTAGAGGGCTAGCATGAGCCCTGCAACCCCAAGTCCTTCAACAGGGGCTGGGAGGATCATTGCCCTAGCCTGTGCAGGCACACCCTTAAGGGGTCACAAAAACTGGGGAGCCCACAACTGAGGTCTTAAAAGGCAAGCGCTGTTAAAAGGGTAACATTGCTTTTCATTGAATAAAAGATCTTTTATCAGTGATCTCAGCCACTGACTAAGCCTCCCCAGCTTCCTGAGTTATCCCCGATTTGCAGATGGCAAAGCAGACAGAAGTTAAGTGCTTTACACAACTTGTGCAGAGAGAAGAATCCAGACAACTTGATACTTTATGTCTGCACTGTGTTTAAACCACAGTGCAGACATAAAAAAGCCAGCTCAGAAGGCCACATTTTTAATAGCTGACAGTCTTCTAAAATCCTTGATGATAGTAAAATCATAAAATTCAAATATTTGGATCAATATTAAGAAAAAGACACACATCAGAAAGAATTCCCTACTCCACAACAAAATTATATCTTCCTTGTGATTGGGTCAGTCACCTCCCATAAACTCTCTCATGGCCTAGAGTCAAATTACAGGCAGCCTGCCTCAGTTTCCCATCCTGGACTATTAACGTGAATTTCACTTCAGGCTTTTTCTTAGTCAAAAGATATCCCTCCTTGGGGACTAGGTTTATTAATATAGAATACATGATAAAACTCAAAACCCCAAAACAAAGTCCCTTCACAAGTCCACACAGCCCAAGGTTTCTCCTCTTCTTCCTTGGCCTTCCTACCTGAGCCCTTTACTATCCCTCCTCTGCTTGGACTGGCCTCCCTGCCTAGTACACTTTCTACACGCTCTACAACAACTTTTTGAAAATTTCCCCATTCATTGCAACTTCCTGCTCCTTTTATACTGGAATCACCTGATTCCTGTCAGGTGAAGTTTATGCTGTATTCAGAGTTGGGTTAGCCCCAGGCTCTTCAGCCCATGGGGCAAGCCCTACCTTGTTACATTCCCACTAAACCCAGTACACCCAATCAGCTTCCTGCAGAAGAAGTGTGAGAAAACAATAAGGTTTTCTGTTTGATCTGCAGGTCATTAAATCTGGGCTCTACTGGGGCATGAGATTTAGAGTAAATCTCAGGAAAAACTTCCTAACTGTAAGAACAGTAGGACAGTGGAACAGACTACCTAGGGAGGTTGTGGAAGCTCCTTCACTGGAGGTTTTCAAAAGGAGGCTGGATAGCCATCTGTCTTGGGTGGTTTAGTCACAGCAAATCCTGCATCTTGGCAGGGGGTTAGACTAGATGACCTGTGTGGTCCCTTCCAACCCATGATTCTATGAGGTAGGATGGAGAGAAGTGAGTCGCAAAGCTAAAGAGCCCTCACTGAAGTTATTCTTGCCATAAGTCATCTTTTTGCACCAGAAAGCTGTAACTTGCACACTTTAGTTGATTGCAGCCTCAAGGATTGAAGCAGTTTTGAAGATAACCAGGACCTAAGCTTGATGCTTTCAAGATGAAAGTCAAAATCTTAAATTGCATATGGAAATCAGCTGGAAGCTGGTGAAGACTGTGAAACATGGGTGTGATGTCCCTGTAAGAAGCACCACCAGACAAAGCAGGATGCCTCCTTTGGCACTAGCTAGTTTCAGTTGAAAAGCAGCTGGCAATGTAGTAAGATGCCCATAGAACAATGGGATTGGTAAACCTGCATCATGTGATGCTTGTGCCTGCCCCATGAGGCATTGCAAACCCTTCCCAAAGCACCCTGCGGTCAGTTGCACAGTGGGATAGCTACTACAATGCACTGCTCTCTTTGCCCTTGCAAGAGCTGCTAATGTGGATGCACTCCATCGTCACAAGGAGCACAGTGTGGACACGCAATAGCAGTTTAATTCCAGCGCTTTAATAAAAGTGGTATAACTTATTGCACAGAAACTTGCCAGTGTAGACATACCCTTAGCTAGCTAATCTGCATCCAACCCCCACTTTAGCAAGACATTGAGGTAAGTCAATCAACTTCACCATCTGGATCTGATAAGGAATGTTGTGAAGCCAGTTGCATATGCATACTAGAGGCACCAGAGCTCAAATATTTTATTTCCCCATGTGCCCTCCTATACACTTTGAATGGGAGGGACAATAGAATTGATGATTCTGAAATACAACACAAGAACCCTCAGGACACACAAAAAATTACCTAATATTACCCTCTGAGACTTCTTAGGGGAAAAAAGGAATGGAATCCCTCATGAGCAACTCCACCTATGCTTTCAAAGATCCAAAAATATGTCAACTACACTTCATGGTCAGTGTGACAGATCTGAAAGGATCAACATGGACACATGGTCTTTGTCCATTGCCAGAAGCTTTTCTACCAATACAAGTAGCACAATCTCTGTACCATATTTATAGAATCATAGAACTGGAAGGGACCTCGAGAGGTCTGTAGATGGTTTCCTCGAGGACTGAATGGAAGAAAAAAACATCTGGAGGCTCCAGGTATCACCAGTATTGTTTCACCATAACGTTCTCATAATCTGAGTCCACAAAAGGGACATTCAAGACAGGGGGTGATAATTAGTGTGATTATCCATAACAAGGTATAGCTTTTTTGTGCACAGGCTGAAAATAGCTTCTTTAAGCAATGTTGGCATCCAGCTCTCACTTTGTTTCTAAATAATCAGGCTAGATTCACCAACCCCAAGAGTTCCAGTGATCAGGTTTTGTGGATGGTATATTGGAAGAATTTTGTGGGGGGGGGGAGGAGGAAGTTCAAAAATTCTTTATGTCATAGTCAGTCAGAAGTATTACAAGATTTCCCTCCCCAGCGCCCTAGCCATCTTCATGCTTTGTCTGTTGCAGATCATTTATATATAATCATGACTTGTGAGAACAAAGCTGAGGAAAAGGTTTATTGGGAGCCATGCTATTGAAAATCAAGGACTGGATATTACTGTACTAATTCACCAGACCATCAATAGTGGGGTCTCTGTGTTCTCATTATAAAAGGATAGTTCACTTAGCCTCCAAAAGTGGACCTTTAAAATGGGTACATTGTATGAGCCAATGGCAGTTAGATGTACATTTCCCCAAATTATAAGAGTAAACAAACACTCCTACAGTAGTGCAAGCACGTTCTTAGATTTGTACTCCAGTGACCATTAAAATATGCCATTTTATCTTTGTAAAAATATTGTATTATTTCCATGGAAGAAAAATATACTATGTTTCTAATGGTTTATATAAAAGTTTGCTTTTATTCCATACCAATAAACTGTGGATGTATTTCAAGTTCATCAAAATAGTTGAGAACAGTCTCATCTTCAGTATTTAACTCCCTGAAGAGACTGAGAGTTCTCAAGAACCGGTCCTGAGTATAATGAGTTCCAGCTACAACACTCTCTGGAAGATTCATTACTCGGTTTTTTAGGAATTCATCTGAGGCATTCAACGAAATAACATATTCTGTGGGAAAAACACATTTTTGAGAGTTAGATACGTCATAATTTTTGTTTTATTTTTCTGCTATCACTATTTATCATCTATGAATAACAAATTCCAAATTACTAGTGAATAGAAACAGATGTCAAATCTTTAAATCTCTCCATACAAAATGACATTACAGAATGCTCTGTTTCCAACTGTACACCTGTAGCAATTCACCAATATTTAACAGTAAACACAAGTGCTTTGGAAAGAACCCTGATGTGCCAAAGTTATCTCAGTTAAAAACTATAAAGTTTAACTCCAAACTATGGATCACATCCTACCACCCTTACTTATTGAACTCATTGGGACTATTTGCAGAGTAAGGGACTACTCAAAATGAGTAACAGTGGCAGAATCTAGTCCTAAAGCTGCAAAGAAAGCTACTATACACAACAGTCAAAATGTTTGAAATAGTAAAATCTGAAAAGATCTTTGTGAATTGTGTGGTCAATGTAGTAAATAGGACTGGAGAACTCAACAACTCATCTATTCAAAAGACCTCAAGGACTGGATTACTATAGACTGGAATTTCTAATCTCATAAATAAATGTACCTATGCTTGGGTTAAGTAAACTATCATGCACCCAAGCAGTACATAAAAATAAAATATGCCAGATGCAATATAATTTAGTATCACTGTTATCTGTAGTACAGTGGCAGGGAAAAATACTGGAAGGGCATGTGAAAACATTTTACTTTGTATTAGTTTAACAGTCTCAAATTTTTATTCTTTATAAAATAAAAATCTTTATTCATATCTTTATTCAGCTTCAGTGAAAATGCTACCTACGCTGACAGGTTGGCTTCTCCTGTCGGTGCAGATAATCCACCTCCCTGAGAGGCAGTAGCTACGTTGACAGGAGAAGCCCTCCCATTGACATCACGCTGTCTACACCAGGAGGTAATCAGTATACCTGGGTTGCTAGGAGTGTGGATTTTCCATGCCCTTGAGCAAAATAGTTATACCAACATAAGTTGCTAGTGTAGACTTAGGGCAGCGCTTTAACATGGCTTGTGCACTGTCTACACTGGTGCTTTACAGCGCTGAAACTTGCTGTGCTCAGGGGGGTGTTTTTTCACACCCTTGAGCGAGAAAGTTGCAGCGCTGTAAATTGCCAGTGTAGACAAGCCCTAAGCCTCAGATAAAACTGCCATTAAAGTCAAAGGAAATAAGGACAAATTTATCTAATTTTATACATCCTATTGTAAATTGGTGACGCAGTTCAGCAAAGTCAGGCAGTCACTTCTCTTTTCTCAGGGAGAAATGTATAGAACCAGGTACAGCATAACAGTTAGTAAAACTCAGAAAATTAACAAAAATGCTTCCCAGCTCAGCACAGCCATGGGTTGAGAGTGCAACCTTCTCTCATATAGTCACTCTTCTTTTCTTGGAACAGCTGTGTTTTTAGACCTCCCCTGCAGATCCTGTTGCCGGGGTCAGCACTGGGCATCACAATGATTACAATGATTTACTTGTGTTTTCACTTTAAAAATGTGGACTGCAAGTGTCTCAGTTTATGACTAGAAGAAGCTGCTTGATTCAGAAATTAGTGCTTCATCATCTGTTGCTGTCTGTCTAGAGGTCTGGACCAAATCTTTGTTCCAATGAGATTAGGGCCATTATATGCTTAAATCCAGCACCAGAAAGACTGCTTGTTAATGGTGAGAGTATTCTTTTAAAACTCTGTCCTTTGTAGTATAGTAAACTTACCAGGAATGATTAATTTATCATATCGAGGCACTTTGCTTCTTGTCTCTTCTTCTTCCACATCATCTTCAACTAAAATAAAAGTACAATATAATTAACACTAACACCTGAAGAAATCATATTACTAACGTTAATTAAAGAGGTTCTAGTAACATTATCTGTCCCTTATGTAGTACCTGTTCTTTATATGGTCAAATGACGCAAATTAATGAATCCTGACAGCACCATTTGAGATAGGTGGGTAAATAATTCAGAAAAAAAGTTTAGATACTTCTAAATAAGAAGCACGAATTATGATAGATCTTCTTGATTCAGAAGAGTCAAAAGAGTTCTATTGTTTAAAATAGCTTGGTGCATTCTCTCTCTCTCTCTCTTTCTCTGTATATTTTGCACATAGCTACGGTATATGAACATCTTCTGACAGAAATCCTGCCAGTCACTGCAGGATTCTGCTATGAGACACACTTCTACTTCTCTGTGCAAGAGCAGCATGCACACCCACCATCTTCTGGCCAACTCCTGCTGCTGGCAAGAGAATATATACTAGCTGTTTTGGGGGGCTGGGGTGGACATGTCTCCTAATGTGTAGACAATGCTTGCGTAGAGACTTGGGGAAAGATCCTCAACTTGTGTAAATCACATATCTCCATTGACTACAGTGATTTTCAGTGGAGTTATGCTGATTTACATCAACTGAAGATCTGGGCTGGCCCATTAGCTGGACTCTTTTCTTAAAGCAGTCCTGTGGAATTTTTACATAGGTGGAATAGGCTCCTATACTATTTCCCCCCAACCACTATACATTAGCTCAGCACACAGATGGACTGAGCCCTCCATGTTGTATATTTATTTATTCATTTATTTGCCAGGATGGATATTTTGAAAACACTGTCTTCCTTAACTAAAATGAAGTGATGTACAATCCTTCAATTGTAAGCTTTTTGGGAAAGGGGCTGTTTTTATATTTGTGTCCTATACAGCAATCAGCACAGTGCTGGTGGTGAACATATAACAAATAATAATACTATGCACAGAATCACAGAACTGGAAGGGACCTTGAGAGGTCATCTATTACAGTCCCCTGTACTCATGGCATGACTAAGTATTATCTAGACAATTCCTGACAGGTTTTTGTCTAACCTGCTCTTAAAAATCTCCAATGATGGAGATTCCACAATCTCCCTAGGTAATTTATTCCAGTGCTTAACCAGTTAGGAAGTTTTTCCTAATGTCCAACCTAAACCACCCTTGCTGCAATTTAAGCCAATTTAATCGCAGGCCGAGGGATGTGCTAGCTGCTGCTTCCCACCGCCCCCATTGGCCTGGGACGGCAAACCGCGGCCAGTGGGAGCCGCGATAGGCCGAACCTGCGGATGCAGCAGGTAAACAAACCAGCCCACCCTGGCGAGCCGCGTGCCAAAGGTTGCCGACCCTGTCCTAGGCTGTCATTCCCATTTTGTATGTGTGCAACTGATTTAGAAAGGAACAATGGAGTACTTTCCATTTGTTCTTATTGAATTTCATCCTATTTACTTATAAAATAAATTAATGGAGATATCCTATCTCCTAGAACTGGAAGGGACCTTGAAAGGTCATCAAGTCCAGCCCCCTGCCTTCACTAGCAGGACCAAATACTGATTTTGCCCCAGATCCCTAAGTGGCCCCCTCAAGGATTGAACTCACAACCCTGGGCTTAGCAGGCCAATGCTCAAACCACTGAGCTATCTCTCCCCGCCAAACTTCAGACCATTTCTCCAGTTTGTCCAGATCATTTTGAATTTTAATCCTATCCTCCAAAGCGGTTGCAACCCCTCTCAGCTTGGTATTGTCCACAAACTTTATATGTGTACTCTCTATGACATTATCTAAATAATTGATGAAGATATTGAACAGAACCAGACCCAGAACTGATCCCTGGGGGGACCCCACTCATTATGCCCTTCCAGCATGACTGTGATCCACTGATAACTACTCTCTGGGAACGGTTTTCCAACCACTTTTGCACCTACCTTATAGCAGCTCCATCTAGGTTGTATTTCCCTAGTTAGTTTATGAGAACGTCATGTGAGACGGTATCAAAAGCTTTACTAAAGTCAAAATATACCATGTCTACTGCTTCCTCCCATCAACGAGGCTCGTTACCCTGTTAAATAAAGCTATCAAGTTGGTTTGACATGATTTGTTTTTGACAATTCTATGCTGACTGGTACTTATCACCTTATTATCTTCTAGATGTTTGCAAACTGATTGTTTAATTATTTGCTCCATTATCTTTCTGGGTACAGAAGTTAAGCTGACTGGTCTGTAATTCCCTGGGTTGTCCTTATTTCCCTTTTTATAGATTGGCACTTTGTTTGCCCTTTTCATACATACACAACAAATACAGCAGAACTCTGTAACTTACGATTAAATAGATCTTTTGCCTGGTCATAGGTCTTTGGAAACCCATCCAAAATATATCCTTGATTCTTGCAAGGCATAGACTTTAGCTTTTCTTTCATGAATTTAATCACATACTGATCATCTAGACGACCTGAAAATGTAACATATGCATTCAAATAGAGTTAACCTATGTATGGTTTATGTGGAAGATGAACATCTGAAAGATTTTACTAACATTTTTATACACTTGTCAGAGAGTCTTAGAGTTAAGATCTTAGAATGCCTAATTATCTGCTTGAGATCACTATTTGATAACTGCTCCAAATCACCTATGGTAATATGTATTGATATGCTTCAGAGTACCACAAAATTATCAGGTATAAAATGAAAGACTTATTTCATAAAACTGTTTATGTTTGACGAGTTTAATTATTATCCTGAGATCAAAGGAGTAATATAAATAAATGAGACATAGTACTATAACATACTGGTAACCCCCAGAGACTTGCAGTGTCTCCTGAAGCATCTAGAATTAATTTCTGAGTTTACTTGACAAAACAAAAAAACATTTAGAGAGAGGAATGTAGCAGAACAGTTAAGCTTGCAAAATGTTGGATTTTACTAAGGGCCTCAAACAGATTTACAAACACATATTCAATTTGTTATTAAAACACTTAGCAAAACCCATGTGAGACAGGTATTATGCTCACTCAGATGGGTAAACTGAGGCCCAAAGTAGTTTTAGTGCTTTGGCCCAGGTCACTGAATAAACGTTACAATAAAACCCCAATGTCCTGGGAATAAAACTCAGATTCTTACTTCTTCTGTAATCATGACTCCAACTCCCTCCCCTTCCCTTTGCTTCATTTTTAAAAAGTCTTAATTAAATACATATAAGCCACTGTAATCAAAATATTTTGATTGTAAAAGGTTTCATTGTCTTAACAATAAAGTAAAGCCACACAAGAGATGAAGCAGCAGCGTTCATTAATGCGCTCCTTGGGTGAGCTATGACTTTGCAGACAAAGCATGCATTAATTAGGCAAAGGATGCATCATATAGTGCTTTTTTATGTGAAATCATTGCAGACCTCAGTAGTGTTAAGAAGAACAAGGCCAAAAGCACACATGACATTAGCCACAAATAATAATTAAAACACTTATATGGCACTTTTTCCATTCACAGGCCTTAAAGTATTTTACAAACACGGGAAAGCATTATTTACTCTTCACCAAAGGGTGGGAGAAACAAAGAACAAAAAGTTAATTTTTTTTTCCCCCAAGGTTAGTTGCAATCAAGAACCCCAGTAAGACCTGGCTAGCTTTTTATTTTAAGCGACATTAATTAGGCTCTCACATCTGAAAGGTAAGCATGATATAATTAATTCGAAAATATTCTCACCAAGAATCTAGAGAGACTGAATATAGAGCTGTAAGTAAAATGTCAGTTTGTAGTGTCAAAAGGGCTGCATAAAAATTTAAATGGAAAACAATAAAAACATCAAGAAAGAATTGCTACTATTATAATAGCTTTCCAGTGTTTAAAAATGTATATGACTTTTAACAGGCACGTTAGGTCAAATTCTGCCCCATTACTCTCATAGAACCCCAATCATTTCAGTGGAATTGCACAAAGGTAAGTGAGGTTAAGGTTCACAACGCTGCAAAAAGGGGCATGACCCTTGCCTTCAATGGGAGCTATATGGTCTAAAGGAACAGGCACAAATCAATTTCCTGATTTTTCATTTGTATAAAAGTTACATCTATTAACTAAAATCCAGGCTTCCATTATCAATCCTTTCATGCCTTACCTCCATTCTGCTCCATGTTTTCTTTGACTCCATCTAAGAGTTCTTGTGCCTCTTCTATACTGTCCCCTTCTTCTTCTTCTTCATCTTCTCCCTCCTCACCCACCTCTTCAGTTTCCACTGTTTCTTTAGGAGCAATAATTTTCTCCTATATACAAAAAAAAAGGTTCAAAAATAGTTTGGCTAAATTCTGCCTTTGGTATTAGACAGGTATAATTATGGACAACATTTGGGCCACTGTCTGCATCTTAGTTTCAGACTAGTAGCTGAAAGCCTGTGCTGTCACACAGGTGTAATTCATAAAGTTGTTGGTGTCACTGGGCCTAAATAAACCAAAGTTGTGACTGAAGGCCTGAGTGAACCAAAGGTCTTCCATGCTGTGAACTTTAACCAGCCTAAGATGCTAACAGACAGCAAGCAAAATTTGTAACTGTCAGCTGTCTCAGCTTGCAGCTGCAGGACAGTTTGAAACAGCAAAAAGTGGTGGGGAGGAGGGGGAGAAAGGGGAGGAAAATCTGCATGTGTTTGTGCTGTGAAGGCCATAGATAAATATGCGAATGGGAACTTTTCTAACACGCTGAAATGTAATGTTTAAAGTAACTGCTGTTGGGAAGGGAGGGGTGAGGGGGAAAACCAAACAAAAGGCTTACACAAACAAGGGGGGTATAAATACTGGGACCCGCCTGTGCAGGATTTGAGAATGCTTTTTCTCCCTGGCACCTTTTTTGAGCTCAAATAAACGTGGTTTGCTTCTCCACCCTGGTGTGTTAATTAGTGCGACGCACACCGGGCAACGAACCCCCGCTGTTGCTCCGCCTCGGGCCCTTTGAGCCGGCAACAAAGTTATGTATGTAAAAAAGCCAATAATGGCTCAGAACTTAACAGGTAGATGGTAACAGGCCATGAATCCAAATGATGATTGAATCTGGTGATATTTTAAACAAAAAGCACTCTCAACCATGCTTGTAGCTGTTTCCATTGCTTCATATTGATTCAACAGACATTCTAGGCTTAAGAGTGATGTTTGGGGTTACTGTGTGTGCTGATTGTGTTGTGTGGCTGATTGTGTTGATTTGTGTGTGGGGAGTGTTATGTGGATTTGTGTGGGTAGCAAATGAAGGGAATGTGCCACAGTTACAGTCTATGTGTATTTGGGGTTTTGTGTATGCTGGTTGTGTTGTGGAGGGGAGGCTGTGTTATGTGTAGGGGGAGTTGTGCAGACTCCTTCATACAACCAATGAAATTTTTGCATGCAAAATAACTGTAGACTAAGGGTGGTGATTGGGCTGATATCACAACGGTCTAGGACCCTTGGCATGGCATAGATACATTCCTTACTATAGGTGTACACAATACGGGTGTAACTCATAAAGTCAAAATGGCCGAGAACTTAAAAAATAGACGGTAACAGTCTCCGAATCCTAGTGATGATTGAACCGGGTGATATTCTGAACAAAAAGAGCTTTCAACTGTACTTGTAGCTTTTTCTAGTGTCACACTGACTCAGACATTTTAGGCTTCAGAGTGACAAACATAAGAACATAAGACACACAGAGTGGCAATCCTGGAATCTTATTATATAGATATGCAGCTCATCTAAGGCCCTAAGCTGTGAGGTGCTGAGCCATCTTCACTAATTACAATCAGTTAAAATAAGGAGTGCTCAGTACTCAGCATGTCACAAGATCATGCCTTTACAGCCTAGGTTAAATAAAATATGTTTTGGCTTTTGCAGATACTGAAAAATGGAAACAGCCACAGTTGGGCATCTACAATGGAGTTAGGATATTTTTAATTCCTCATTGCATTCTACTAGAAGAAGGTTATTTCCTATGGTCATTCTTCAACTTCTAAATCACAGTTTTCTAACTAATTCTTAAATGATTTCCAACATTTTACATTTTAAAAGTATGAAAACCAAAATAATAAATCCTAAAGAAGAGTTAACCACGTACCAGATTTTCTATTGCTTCAGAAATTACATCCTTTATTTTAATGTGATGTAGCCTGTAGTGTTTGCAGAGTTCTTCAGCAATGGTAGATTTCCCAACTGCAGGAGGACCAAGAACACAAATTTTGACTGGCTGAAAGAAAATGAAGATAAAAAGGAATTAAGCAAGGCGTGTGATTTTTGTTTTAAATGACTGGTCTTTCCCCTAGGACCAGTAGAAAATATATGAACAAACAAATTAACATAAAATTGGATACCTATTTTAGATGAATTTTCAGTGTACAAATTCTGCCCTTGGATGTCCTCCTATTTTTGGAGCTCAGTGTCTCCTACAATTTCTTGACATCTGGGCAGCTCTCCTCTCTCTGCAGCTCACAGAGATGGATCAGAGTTTTGGAGCCACTTGGTCTGGCCATGGTCTGGCCATGCTCCCTCAGCTCCTGCTTTCCTCCAGTTTCTCTGACTCTCACATGTGTGGACAGCGGTTTTTAAAGCTCCCACATTGACATCTGCCTACGGTTTGGGGGGTGGGGGGGAGAGTGTCAAAATTTGGGGCAGTGGTGAGCAGCAATCGGCCTCCCAGTCTCTCTTCCCACATTGGCCAGTTTTTTAGCAGGGTTTTGGAACCCCCTGGAGCCTGAGCTGCAGTGCATACTGCCAGCTCTTCTGCACCTTCTGGATATGGCAAAGCACCCTAAAAATCAACAAATGAAATCCAAATGGTGCTCCATCTGTGAGACTGCCTTCCCAGGCTCAGCAGACAGTGATGTGTGCCCAGCCTGCACTCAGCCTTCTATCCCCAATTCTGTTAGGTCCCAGCGCTATGAGTCAGGCAGGCAATTCTCCCCAGAGGCCCTCATTCCCCTACACTCCTCCTTTGAGGAAGTCCTTAGGGATGAATTGGACGAGCCAGACAAAGGTAAGCACACTGACAGAACTGATCTTGGGTTCTACAGGATCCAGGAACCAAAAGTCCCAGTTACTGAGATATCGAAGGTTGATGCAGCTGTAGTATATCTAACTAAAGATATGGTTCAGAAGCAAAGTTCTAACCTAAGGTCCTCATGGATAGAAAAATGGAGGCCACTCTCAAAAAAGACTGTGAGGTCTCCTCAGACTCCTTCAGGGTGTCCCTAGCAACTACATGATTTGCAGGGCATCTCTCTCCTGACTGGAGATCAAGAGAGAGATGCCCTGCATCTCTCTGTGGAGAAAGAAGTGGTTCAGCACTATTTAGAAAATCTGGACAAGCACAAGTCCAGGGTGCCGGATGCACTGCATCCGAGAGTGCTAAAGGAGTTGGCTGATGTGATTGCAGAGCCATTGGCCATTATCTTTGAAAACTCATGGTGATCAGGAGAGGTTCCGGATGACCTGAAAAAGGCTAATGTAGTGCCCATCTTTAAAAAAGGGAAGGAGGAGGATCTGGGGAACTACAGGCCAGTCAGCCTCACCTCAGTCCCTGGAAAAATCATGGAGCAGGTCTTCAAGGAATCAATTTTGAAGCACTTTGAGGAGAGGAAAGTGATCAGGAACAGTTAGCATGTATTCACCAAGGGCAAGTCATGCCTGACTAACCTAATTGCCTTCTATGACGAGAGAACTGGCTCTGTGCATGAGGGGAAAACAGTGGATGTATTATTCCTTGACTTTAGCAAAGCTTTTGATACTGTCTCCCACAGTATTCTTGCCAGCAAGTTAAAAAAGTATGAGCTGGATGAATGGACTATAAGGTGGATAGAAAGCTGGCTAGACCATCGGGCTCAATAGGTAGTGATCAATGGCTCCATGTCTCGTTGGCAACCGGTATCAAGCGGAATGCCCCAACGGTCGGTCCTGGTGCTGGTTTTGTTCAGTATCTTCATTAATGATCTGGAGGATGGCATGGACTGCACCCTCAGCAAGTTTGCAGATAGCACTAAACTGGGAGGAGTGGTAAATATGCTGGAGGGTAGGGATAGGATACAGAGGGACCTAGACAAATTAGAGGATTGGGCCAAAAGAAATCTGATGAGGTTCAGCAAGGACAAGTGTAGAGTCCTGAATTTAGGACGGAAGAATCCCATGCGCTGCTACAGACTAGGGACTGAGTGGCTAGGCAGCAGTTCTGCAGAAAAGGACCTAGGGGTTTTACAGTGGACAAGAAGCTGGATATGAGTTAACAGTGTGCCCTTGTTGCCAAGAAGGCTAATGACATTTTGGGCTGTATAAGTAGGGGCATTGCCAGCAGATCGAGGGACGTAATCATTCCCCTCTATTCGGCATTGGTAAGGCCTTATCTGGAGTACTGTGTCCAGTTTTGGGCCCCACACTACAAGAAGGATGTGGAAAAATTGGAAAGAGTCCAGCAAAGGGCAACAAAAATGATTAGGGGGCTGGAGCACATGATTTATGAGGAGAGGCTGAAGGAACTGGGATTATTTAATCTGCAGAAGAGAAGAATGAGAGGGGATTTGGTAGCTGCTTTCAACTACCTGAAAGAGGGTTCCAAAGAGGATGGATCTAGATTGTTCTCAGTGGTAGCAGATGACAGAACAAGGAGTAATGGTCTCAAGTTGCAGTGAGGGAGGTCTAGGGTGGATATTAGGAAAAACTTTTTCACTAGAAGGGTGGTGAAGCACTGGAATGGATTACTTAGGGAGGTGGTGGAATCTCCTTCCTTAGAGATTTTTAAGGCCCAGCTTGACAAAGCCCTGGCTGGAATGATTTAGTTGGGGATTGATCATGCTTTGAGTAGGGGGTTGGACTAGATGACCTCCTGAGGTCCCTTCCAACCCTGATATTCTATGATTCTATGATCTCAGAGCCCTCAAGGATAGAGATCACCCTGATACTGATTCTGTTTTAAAGAAAGTTGCCTTGACAACAGCATTTGCTGCTGACGCCTCATTGGACACTATGAGATTATGGTATATTACATGAGAGAGCTAATTCCAGAGCCACAGCCCTCTGCTTATTTCACCTGCAGGATTTCATTTCTAGGGACAACAGGAAAAGTATTTCTTCTCCTTAGTTCTTCAGTCCTTCTTTCAGTTCCCAAATATATTGTATTTGTCCGTTTATTTTGCATCTCTTAACAGCATTGCAAATATTGTCACTTACTGTATATTTATACACTCCTCTTAGAAAAATATCAGAGCACTTCAAAACAGCATCTAGGAAATAATTACCAGTAATCCCCGACTTTGCTTGTATTCTTTGAGGACTTGCCCAATATTCTCCACCAGTCCTGTCTGAGCAACCCACTTAATGTTGAAGTTCTCCTTCAAGAATACAGCTTCCATCCGCAGGTTCACAAGTAACATATCCAAATGTGTTTGCTAAAGGAGCAAAAGTACATTTAATTGCACAGAGAGTTCCCTGTTTGATATTAAAGGGACACTCCCAAGTAGCCTAACCCCAAGATGTAGGTCTTATTTAAAAAAAAAATGGAGGAGGTTGGGGGCAAGGGGGCTGCTTTACAAAACCAAAAATTAATATTTTCAAGATTATTTAACAACTTAAAAGAAAACAGGTTTTATTTTTCATTTAACTATTCCCATGAAGTATTGGAAATCCAGCCACTATACCACTGGCTTATGCTCGTGCATGAAAACCAGAAAGTGGAACTTTAATTTTCTAAGCACAGTGAAGGGCAAAAAGTAAACAAAGGCCCCTAATCCAAAGTGCACTGAAGTCAATGGAATGACTCCCATTGACTTTAGTGGGCTATGATTCAGGCCTAAAGAAAATAATTCAAATTTAAAATTTATTTTAGTTTTAATAATCTAGTTTGTTATTAATGACAAAGAGTTAAGGAAACAATTATGATTTTTATCTTGATAGTCTCTCTCCCAGACCTAACTCCATGCTGCGAAGACTACCATCTGTGGGCATTTTGTTACTGTAACCAGTGAAGCAGCAGTCATTAATTCCATCTCTCAACTCCTGAATCTATTCTTATTCATAGATTTTAAGGCTAGAAGGACCTGTATAGCACAGGCCATATTCACCCAATTATTCGTGCACGGAAATATTAAAGGGACACATTCTAAAGTGCCTTTGACAATTCATACCTTGTTTACTCCAAGCTGCTTGCAAGAATACAGAAACAATTCACATCTGCCACATCTCATTGACTAATCAGAATAAAAAAATTCGTAGCTCACTATTTACATCTTATTTCCTCTGTGCAGGCCTCCTGTGAGGTGCTCAGCATCCTCAACTCACATCAACTCCAATACGTCACTGGAGAGCCTCAGGATCAGGCTCTACATACTAGCAAAAACTCCTCATAATTCTCTGTAATGTGGTTTATAAGCTGCTTCTTCATTTACTTTATTTATCTAAATATAGTTCATGTATTTTGTTGACATAATTTTTGTGTCATATCTTTGTGCTGATGTAAACAATAAGAAAAGAGTACATTGCATGGTATTTATATTTATATTTTCATCTCACATCCCTTCCTTGAATATATTCAAAAAAGGAAACAAAATACTAACCGTTAAGTCTTTGCTTAAGAAAGCATTTTCTCTTGGAATCTTTTGGATTTTTCCTGGTCCAACATTTTTGCTAATGCACTGTCAGAAAACAATATTGTACACATATTAAATTGGGTATTCATCTAATCCATACTTTTGACTTGCACAGCAATCTGAAGAACATGTGTGTACTAGTTTAAGTTTAGAGACATGGTAGAATACCTCTGCTGGGATGTATACTAAAAAAGTGTTTCTATTTTATGGACCATGTCGTAAAGCCAAGAGCCAGTCATGGACCTGCTTTCTTTCCCAACACTCTCACTACATGATTCTCAAAATATTTCATTCTGCAGACTACCATCAAAGTCTCTGTAGTCCATGGATTACCATCTGAGAATCTCTGTCCCAGTATGTTCAATTTTCAATGTCAGTAGGCAAATAAATTGCCAATTACTTCGAAAGCACTTTTAAATAATAGAGAGTTAAAATCACCAGATTGCTACTTCACAGCAGCTTCCAGGTTACTTTGCTGGATTTTGCTTCAAGGCATGTGATTAAACAAAGGAACAAACTATATTCCTACAATTCAACGGGAAAAAGAATTTAAAAAAAGACACTGACTGCCTAATTACAGTATATATGAACTGGATGAAAACAAAGTCTAACCCATCAGCCCTTTATCACAGGCAAAACCCCTTTTGAAACTAATAATTTTGCCTGAATATGGACTGCAAGACTGGGCCCACATTTTGCATTTTGTTTAAAAGAAGTACACACTATAGGATTTCAAGACTAGTTTTTATAAAATTGTTGTACAGAATAATTCACGGAAGATTCAGGGACTTTTAACAGAGTGAAGACTAAGGATTTACAAGACTAAAAAAATACCTAGACAAAGAAACAAAATCTTAAACTGTTTTACCTTAACTATGGCCTGAAGAGTATGTATAGATTCATCCACTGCCACAATGTAGTGAGTCCTTGGCCTATGGTCAGCTATGTTTTGTAACACCCTGCAATATAGCAAATGCAATCAAAGTCCATTAGTGGAAGGAAAAATATTATGTTTTTAACATGAAATATAATATAGAAGCAACCCCAAGGCAAAAGGCATGAGGAAATTGTGAAGGTGAATATTCCAAAGCATGCTATTTTCATGTTGATTTTTATTCATAAGATAACATAATTAGGTATCTCAGTTTGGCCAAGACATTTCAGGAATATGGAACAATGTCTCTAGAAAATATACACCAAGCTGCTACTTGTCCTTTCTATTCTGGTTTCAAAAACTGTGATGTGGTTCCATTTGGTTTACTGGTACTATGTTCTGGACATGGCACTTCTAGGAATTTCTTGAAAGCATGTCTTTAATCTGACTGTAAGTTATTACTTCCAAAAGGCCTATTTCATGTTGGAAATATTTAAATCTCCATTTGCTTGAAAATGATGTGCCAAAGTCAACTGTAGTCCATTTAAAAAAATTTTTTTTTTAAATATGGTAGCAGCTGTCTGAAATCTCCATTGGTAGGTATGGTTTTGGTACATATATGGATACTAAGCATTTCCAGGGATGGCCATCCCTAAAAAGCATACTTACGCTGCTAAATCAACAACATGAATGGTTGGAAGAAAATTGTTTCCATCACCAAAAACTGGTATTGCAGGAGTCTCACCAAGCCAAGCTGTCTGAAAATAAATACAAATGAAGCAGGAGAGTTATATTTAATTAGAGTTGCAAAAAGGAATATATGTATGGTTGGTGAAACTAGGTACATACTGGATTTTAATGTTCAGTTTCTTGGATGTGAGTATGAGCCGCAGCTGAGTAATCAATTCTGCGAGCTGCTGACTGTCAGCCTACAAAGATAGTGGCATTTTTGACAAAACTGCTCAGTTTGGGAAAAGCTTTATTATTATTATTTTATATCCCAAAGGATATAAAATGAAAATAGAAATAAAGAAAGCTTTTGGGGAAAAAAATCACACTATACTGAAAAAAACATTGTTTACCTAATCCCCAACAGGCAGGCTGCATACTCCATTGAGGCTCCATGATAGATATGCCCTTACCAACATAGAATATACTGGGATATAGTTAAAAAACTGTTGAATAACTGAATATGTTTTAAACTAAAAATCTGCTAAGTGACTCAATGTGGCCATGTCCACACTACAGAGCCTACGCTGGCATAGCTGTATTTATTGGCTGGGCAGAATTTGATTTTTTAAAATATATAATTTCAAGGAATAATATCAATGTTTATTTTAAGCATTTTTTCTTTTGCTATCGATTGAAATAGTCACAGTTGTGGGAAATTAGAGGGCGGGGTCAGACAATTATTTAATGGCAGTCTCTAATAGGTTCTCAAGCAGCAACCCAATTTCCTTTTTTACAGGGTTACTGGCATACTGGATGGGGGGAAGCTGTAGAACTGATATATCTTGATTTTAGTAAGGCTTTTGACACAGCCCCACATGACAATCTCATAAGCAAACAAGGGAGATGTGGTCCAGATGGAATTACAATAAGGTGGGTATATAACTGATAGAAATACCATACTCAAAGAGTAATTATCAATGGTTTGCTGTCAAACTGGGATGGTGTATCTAGTGGGGTCCTACGGGGGTCTATCCTGCATCTGATACTATTCAATGTTAATTAATGACTTTGATAATGGAGTGTAGAGTACACATATAAAAGTTGAAGGTGGCACCAAGCTGGGAGGGCTTGCTGACCCTTTTTAGGACATGATTAGAATTCAGAAAGACCTTGACAAATTAGAGAACTGGTCTGAAATCAACAAGTTGAAATTCAATAAAGACAAGTGCAAAGTACTCCACTTAAGAAGGAAAAATCAGCTGTACAAATACAAAATGGGGAATAACTGGCTAGATCAGGGGTAGGCAACCTATGGCACGAGTGCCGAAGTCGGCACGCGAGCTGATTTTCAGTGGCACGCACACTGCCCGGGTCCTGGCCACTGGTCCGGGGGGCTCTGCATTTTAATTTAATTTTAAATGAAGCTTCTTAAACATTTTAAAAACCTTATTTACTTTACATACAACAATAGTTTAGTTATATATTATAGACTTATAGAAAGAGACCTTCTAAAAATGTTAAAATGTATTAATGGCATGTGAAACCTTAAATTAGAGTGAATAAATGAAGATTCGGCACACCACTTCTGAAAGGTTGCTGATCCCTGGGCTAGACAGTAGTACTGCTCAAAAGGGTCTGGGGGCTATAGCGGATCACAAATTGAATATGAGCCAACAATGTGATTCAGTTGCAAAATAAGCTAATATTCTGGGATAACAGGAGCATTGTATGTAAGATACTAGAGGTAATTGTCCTGCTGTATTTGGCAGTGATGAGGCCTCAGCTGGATCTGGTTTTGGGCACCACACTTTCAGAAAGATGTGGACAAATTAGAGAGAGTTCAGAGTGTCTGTTACAGCTGCCTCCCTGCTGCATTCCTTTTTTGTTTTCCTCTCCGTGTGGCCGCCCCTCCCGGCCATGGGGCTAGCAAAAGTCATAGCCTGGCCCTGCTCAGTGGAATGGCCTTTGCAGACTAACCGGAGCCATTGCTCTGCTCAGGTGGGGGTGGGCCTCTGCCTCCTTTGTTCAGACCTGGGCTCGGTGTAGGGGGCTCTGCCCAAGAATGCAAGACCTTATATGGCCACATAGCTGAGCATGTAAGTCATGCCTGTGACTTAGAACTAGCCCAGACACGTCTGTGCACACCTGAAGTCTTTCCCCTGCTTTCTCTCCTCCCCTCTAAGAAGGGGAACCTATCAAAGTTACTGGTGGGAAACTGCCTAAGTCTGCCTATATAACCAGACATTTTCTAATCAGACCTCGGAGAAGGTCCTTGCTTTGCCACCTGGTCTGATCAGCTAGGGGTCTTTGGGAGGCCCTCTCCCCGCTCTCGTTTGTTTTTGAGCATACCCCCGTTTTTAAACTCCCCTCCCACGAACAACGAATTTTGCCTGGAGATCTCCTGATTATTGTGAGCAAATTGAGTCCTCTCTGCGTCCTCTGATGCTGCTGCTGTGCCTGCTTCTGCCTCTGCTGTTGTCCTGGGGATTGGTAAGAACTCTCTCTTGCAGACCCACCCTGTTCTAGCTGCTGGCTTTCTTTCCCCAACAGACAGACCCAAGTTAACTCCTTGGTCTGCATCTGTAATCTGTTTCTGGTTCTGCAGCTCCTTTGCTGCTAGAAATAAACCTGTGCCTCCCTGGATTCTATCCTGGGCAGCTCACTTGCAGTTGCTCCACTGCTGCAGCCACACCCTTGGAGAACCACCCCTAGTATAAGGTGCACTCATTAGGTTAAGTTAGGTTTAGCATTATACTCTGTAAGTTAGGCTTAGAGAATTGTTGCATTGTGTTTTGTTACTCGCTAATTTGTGTAGTCTTGGTTAAGTTAGATCATAGATAAGATTTTGCTGTGTTTTGTATAATTGTGGTTAAGTCTGTCTTTCCACTGCAACCCCCCACCCCCCAGCTTCTCTGTGTCCCTCTGACTCCTTACAGTCTCTCTGTTCTCTGTGTCTCTCTAAGTTTAAATCTCCCTCTGCTCCACCACGTGCTTCTCTTCCCCCATCCCAATCTAGCATAAAACCCCATTGGTTACCTTTTTCTCTCTGATACACCACACATTCTACATTTACCCCATTGTGACACATTTTTACCTAAAATTGTTTGTTATTTAACATATTTTTCCATAACTGTTAACTTGGTTATATGCTGCTGTGACACACCTTTTTACATAGAAATTGTTAGCTACCTGTTACTTTTATACTTCAGTGTTAATTGTTTATCAACTGTATTGTACCCCACTATTGAAACCCCCTATACTGTTCACCAAAAGAAACCCCTCCCCAATTGTCTACCTTAACAAACCCCATACCCCTCACTATTGAATTTTCCCTGTTTTTGCATTTTCTTAATAAAGTTTATTTTGCACCCCACCCGTGTGGTAATTGTCCCCCAAGATCCCCTATCTGCTGGAAGGGACACAGAGGAGGGCAACAAAAATGAAAAAAGGTATAGAAAAACTGACGTGTGGAAAGGTTAAAAAAAATGGGTATATTAGTTTTGAGAAAAGAAGACTGAGGCTGGACCTGATAACAGTCTTCAAATATGTTAAGGGGTTTTATAAAGAGGATGCTAGTCAGATGTTCTCCATGTCCATTGAAGGTCAGACAAGAAGTAATGGGCTTAATCTGCAGCAGGTGAGATTTGAGTTAGTTATTAAGAAAAACTTTCTAACTATAAGGATAGTTAAATACTGGAATAGGTTTCAAGGGAGGCTGTGGAATCCTAGTCCATGGAGGTTTTTAAGAACAGTTTAGATAAACACCTGTCAGGGATGGTCTAGATTTACTTGGTCCTGCCTCAGCACAGGGGGCTGGACTAGATAACCTCTCAAGGTCCCTTCTAGTCTTGAATTTCTATGATTCCATATTGGCATAGCTATGCCAGTATAGACCCCCAGTGTAGACACAGCATGTACTGTCAGAATGAAGAGTTACTCCAGCATAGTAATACCATCATCACAAACAACATTAGTTATGTCAACAGAAGTACTTTGCTATCGGTATAGTTGTCTCTCTAATGGGGGTTTTGCCAAAATAACTATGCTAGCTAGTGTGTGTATTTTTTTCACATTCCTAGTTGAAACAGGTATGCTGATATAACTTTTAGGTGCAGGCCATGGGAATGGACTTAAAGAGGCATTGGAACAGGTCCTCTGCCCTGTTAGTAGAGATATTCAGCATACAGTAATACTGCTGTTGTTAAATTCCTTTTCAATTTACCTTTAAGAACTGTGCAATATTAAACTAAACTTCACCAGAACTGAAAACGTCTACCTTAAAAAAGCAGTGAAATATTCCTTCTTCAGCTCCATACTGAAGTCCTGAAGCAACAACATAGGTTGAAAATTTGTTTTTGTTCTGTGGAGTAAAACAGGAAAGTTTTAAAAAACACTATGTTATAAATTATCAGAGGGGTAGCTGTGTTAGTCGGGTTCTGTAGAAGCAGCAAAGAATCCTGTGGCACCTTATAGACTAACAGACGTTTTGCAGCATGAGCTTTCGTGGGTGAATACTTTGCTGCTTCTATGTTATAAATTAAATTTTGTTGACTTACCGTGAAATTGCACTTTAATTCTATATATGGAATAGTTCACTTACATCACTTCAACACGGAAGTGAGATGAATTCCTACATAACTACTAATGGGGAAATAGGCCTTTTGCTAATACTGCCAGCAGAAACCAATAGTGAAACTAACAAGCAGGCTAGGAACTACCATTCCCCAAAGTATCCTGAATCCAAGTGAGATTCATCAAGAACAGACAGGCCACTGGTCCTAATTAAATCTGCATGAAAATGATCTAAATGCAGCTCTTCTTTTGAATACAGAGGATGAGGAGAGAGGGGAATTAAGTATTTTATCAACATACTATATCCACTTTTTTGAGAGAACTTCTTTCAAGAGACTAAATTGTTACATTCCCATCCAGCATCTTTCAGGACCTGAAAAATCAAAAGCAATTCTACTGAAAGTGGTAACATGGACAAATTGCTAAGGATGAATACAAAAGAATAGTGCAAAGTATGCAGGGACAAAATCAGAATGGCTAAAGTACAAAATGAGTTACACATCACAAGGAACATTAAAGGAAATAGGTTCCATAAATACATTAGGAGCAAGAGAAAGATGAAGGTTCTCTTAATAGTGAGGACTTTCAAGTGTTTCCTTTAAACTAAGATAAGTTTTAAAAATTTCCAGGAGAAACAAAATCATTCTTAGTCATCTTCATGCTGTGAATATCCTAGACATCCTATCTATGGGCATGTCTACACTACCTGCCGAATCGGCGGGTAGTGATCGATCTATTGGGGATCGATTTATCGTGTCTAGTGTAGACACAATAAAATTGATCACTGATTGCTTTGCTGTCGACTCCGGAACTCCACCGCAGCGAGAAGCAGAGTCAATGGGGGAGCGGCGGCGGTCGACTCGCCGCCATCCTCATGGCCAGGTAAATTGACCTAAGATATGCCAACTTCAGCTACGCTATTTGCGTAGCTGAAGTTGCGTATCTTAGGTCAATTCCCCCCCAGTGTAGACCTAGCCTATGTGACTATAAAATAGCCTGCAATCATTACTAACGGAATAGAAGCAGAAGTGACAGTCTATTTTTTTCACTATGAGGATAATGTACCTCTTGAAAACACTTTTACAGCATTTCAGAAGCATATAACTAAGACCACTGTCAGTCAATCTTTAATTTTATAGACAAATATTACATAAAGGGAACCTGGTTTACATATTTAAATAATTAAAAGTTTACAGTGACAAACAGGAAATATTTCTCAGATCAGTTGACTCCAATAGCTTTTTAATAATCACTGGAATAAGAAGATTAGAAGCAGGGGAGATTAAAGATGGAATATTTACCGTAGACCATTGAAATATGAGCTAATGGGCCTTTGAAAGGATTCAGGACTTCTAAAAGTATCCTTTTAGTGCCATAAGTCATGTGCACGAGAATCTATTACCCACGATTGTTACTATAAAATTTGTATTAACATTTTACATCAAGCTGTAATCTTGCAATGTAGATCTGTTGGGATATATATATATGTAGTGACGGACTCAAACCAGAAGGAGATAAGAGAGTGGGGGAAGGCAGGTGTATCAGCCTCAGGATGAGCAGGTCCCTGTTCCCTAGATAGCCAAAAGGGGCTGCTCCAGGCCAATTGGGACACCTGGTGCCAGTTAATCTGTTAAGGCCGTTAGACAACTGGAACCAATCAAGATCCCATTCATACTGCTTAAAAGCTCTCCTTCCAGTTCCCACGGGGAGCCCTGGTGAAAGAAGCTAGAAGAGAGGAAGCATTGCTGAAGCCTGAGGTAAGGGTGAAGTGGCCCAAGGAATCGAAGCAGCTCCAGTGGTGATGGGGAATCTGCCAACAGCTGCTACCATTAGGGTCCCTGGGCTGGAACCCGAAGTAGGGGGGGATGGGGCTGGATTCCCTTCCCATGCTCTACAGAGATCCCCTTGAGAGGGGAAGCAGGCCTCTGTCCAGCCAGGAGGCCAAACTGCACCTACTAGCTCAAAGGAGCAACAGAGACTGTGGGGTATCCTCCCTTCCCATCTCCCATACTACCCTGTGATGAAAGTAGTTCAGTAGGCTGTGACCCTGGCCACTACACTCAGAAAACGAGGCTACATTGAGGGCCTTAGCAAGCTTCTGAGGCCACTGAATCTGCCTTTAAGCATGGGACCCACCAATACAGGCTCAGAGCTTTGTATACATTGTGATTCATATATTATGTAATATGTTATAGGTCACTAAGGCTGGTATGAATAACACGTGCTTGACATGAATATGTGTGTTGCAGTTGGCAACCGAAGCAAGAACTTAAGGTCTAGAACTATTTGTGCAAAAACAATCTTGTTATGTTCTGAGAAAAAGATGGAGAATCAGCATAAAAAGAAACAACACCAGCTGGACTGATATAAAATTGTATAAAATATACAAATTGGAGGAAATGGCGTTCCTTGGATCATGGCAAGCCCACCCAGGATTATCTCTTTGGAATTGTGTGGGTAGAAGGCCTAGTAAACACAGGCAAAGAACCAATGACGTGATGAAATGGACTATAAATGGTTGCCTATGATTTCTGCAAATCGGAGTTGTTTATTGATCCAGAGCCTCGTGTGGATATAGATGTGGTTTTCGCTGGCTCCTCGCATCTTATGATCGGAAGAAATCTCAACTGATCATCGGGACCATTCTGACCTTTGGACTCTGGTATAGTATATTTGGGGGGTTGAATGTGGAGTGAGTAAGGTTTGTTTTGTAATAAATAAAGAGCATTTAGAGTATTATATACCAACACTGTGTCCAGTATTTGCCTGCTCCCCATCCCATAGGGAGACCTCTATTGCAGATCTAACATGTGGTGCAGAATGTGGGGGGGAGAGATATTAAGGATTGCTGGATTTCAAGACAGGGTCTTACAGTGTTGGGGGAGTCCTTATTTAAGATTAATAAGGGTGACTCCTTTTTTGTGAAATTTGTAAGGGGAAAAAATACCCGTGGGAACATACTGTGTGATGTTATTGTAATAATGTTTAAAACACTCTTTTGGAAGAGAAGTAAAGGGACAGAAGAGGCACCCCTGTGGACTAAAGTTAAAGCCCCTTCTCTGTTAGAGAAGGAGATTATTGCATTTGGGACGTGCCCTTGGATGGAAGGTGCAATGGAACCGGATGTAATATTTGATACCATAGAAAACATGTTTGAGAAATATGTACAGCTGTACAAGCCTAATGCCAGAAAAAGCAAACAGCCATAGTATGGCTGTTGTGGCAAGCTGTAAAAAAGGCAATTGCATGTAAGGGGGAAGTCCGTGCAGAGTTACAAACATTACAAGAGAATTTTAAAACTTGCCAGGAACATTTGAAGCAGGAAGTGAGGTGGGCACAGATAATGCAAACTCAGTTAGAACAAATGGAGAAACAAAATAGGAAATTGGAGAAAAGAATGATAGATTGGGAAAAGATTAAAGCAGACAAAAATAAATTAGAACATCAAGTGATAGAAATGAAACAGCTAATTCAAAATTCCTCTAAGGAAAAGAGAGAAGATCGCAAGCGTATCTCACAGTTGGTGCAAGAAAACTATACAGCAGCATTGAAAAAGCACGTGAAAATACAGGAGCGGCAAGCCCCAGCTGTGTGTCAAAAGAGAGATTTGGATTCCAATGATATTTGGTATGGAGAGGATGTGCGAGGGGGTCAAGAGAGAAGGGAATCTGACCAACCTCGAGAGGGGCCTTATACTAAGTCGAGGAAAGAAATAAGAAACTGGCCAGGAGAGCCTAAACCAGAAAAGTCTATAGCAGTGATAAAATGGAGATCAACCACTAAGAATGCAGCAGGGGAGATAGTCAGAGCAGATGCAAATAATTCCTGCAAGGTCGTCAGAGGTCGTCAGACTGACAGTTGATGGTAAGGGTCATTAGGCCCAGTAAATATAAAAAAAATTGGCTAGTACAGTGGGCAGAGTTAGGAGGAACAGAACTGAAAAATGATTAAATCTTATAGGTTAATCAGGGCAGCTACCACTGGAGAGATTAGACAGGCAGTAGATTGAGTGAGTGAAAAATGCTTTGGACAGGCAGCCAGAAGCACACCAACTGATACCACGATTTATTATGCTGTTAGGGAAAGAGATAGGTCAAAGACCCATCAAGGTGTTATCCAATGCAGATTACATGAAGCCTGGAAATTCACCCAGGGATTACCTGTTAAGGAGAATAACATTGGGATTATTGGTTGAAGAAATACAACCGGTGACTAATCCCAGGGCGAAGGTTGCCAGACATGTCACAGCTGATTCTTTGATAGCAGTTGATTTGAATCAGAGGGAATTTTGAAATGATGTTTAAAGGATTTTTAAAGCAGCCCAGGATGAGAGGTTAACTGTTATAGATGCACTGGAGCACTGAATAGTATGCCAATGGATGATGAAAGGGTGAAGCCAGGTAAAAGGATTGAAACTCAGCATACCTTTTGTTGAAGCAATAACATATTCAGATGAAAGTGCTTATAAATCAGGATACCGTAAAAAACAGAAGTGGCTGTGGTAGAGGACAAAACACCCCACTCCAAGAAGGTAGAGGGTGGAATAATCAAAATAAACCCTAAAAGGAAGTAGATGTAATTCGGAATATCGCTTGAAGATATTTAAAATTGAAGGGATATGAATATTTGGAATGGGAAACATACTAATAAATTGATCAAAGAAATGCAAAGGATGAAAGAAGAAATGTTTAAGGAGCAGAAAAAGGTTGCAGGCATGCAAGCTGAAGGTTCAGAGAAACTTGCTCTATAGGAATGCCCCGATGACAAGTTGCTCTCACTGAAAATGAGCCCTCAGGAGTGAGAAATAGTAACTAGATTAAAATGGAATTCAAATGGGAGGCCTCGGACAACTGTCATTGTGGGAGATAATGAATCCCAAAATGCCCTATTGGATAGTGGGGCTGGTGTAAATATTGTAAATAAAAGTTGTAATTTGACTTGATATGTGTCAGATCGTTACAGCAGCCTCCTTTATTGGGGAAGGAGTAACAGGAAAAAATGTATCATTCAGTAGAAATAGCTATACCCAGAGAGAGAGTGGGGGATTTTTGTTGTAAAAAAACAAATGCTTCAGATCAGGCGGCTGAGCCAGTAATACTAGGGACTCCTCTTTTGAAGAGGAATCGGTTAGTTTTGTATTTAAGTAATGAAGTTCTGTGGCGTGTGCCTGGCTGGACAGAAAGCGTCCTTACTGTAGGGTGCATTCCAAGAATATATGCTGCAGAGACAGTGGAGAAAATTATACTGGACCAACAGGATGTGTGGGTAAAGACGTTTCCCAATGTATAAATTTAAAAATAAAGCAGAATGTGGTAAAATTGAAGCATGTGTTAAAATTGTGGGGGACAAAGTGCCATGATTGATGTATGTATGTAAATTCTTGTGTGGCTCAGAACAGTGAATTATGAAAAATCAAAGAAAAAGGAATGCCCAATTGCACCAAAAATTATCCTGTATGGACCCTGAATTTAAAATGTAAATAAGGTGCTACAATTTTTTGTAATTGGCTAATTGCTTATGCTTGCTTTGCTTTGCAAAAATTGTGTATGTTATATTTTAGGGAAAAAAAATAAAGGTTAGTGTAAGTATTTAAAATAATAAGGCCAAAAGCATCGGACATTATTCCTATGGAATAATAGCCATGGCTTCAATATTAAGAATCCTCATAATTCAAAAAGGGTAAAAATATGGTTTCTGGCTTTTATGTTTTTTGAATACACCTCTACCTCGATATAACGCTGTCCTTGGGAGCCAAAACATCTTACCATGTTATAGGTGAAACCGTGTTATATTGAACTTGCTTTGGCCCACCACAGTGCGCAGCCCCCCCACCCCCAGAGCACTGCTTTACTGCGTTATATCCAAATTCGTGTTATATTGGGTGGCATTATAGCGAGGTAGCAGTGTATTTGAACACATTTCAGGGTACATAAATATACATATGGAAGCACCTCTAAAATGAAGGTATGAATCAAAGGAAATAATACATTCAACTATTCCTGGAACAGAATAAAAAAACAGAACCAAACAAAACCAGATGTGTAAAAAAACAAAAAGAAACCTTTTAAAGTAAAATTTAAAATATGGTGGAAAGATGGCAAAAATGTGACATATAAATATCTAAAGCCAAAACATTTAAAAAAGCAATACAGGTATTTGTACATACTAAGAGGGGAAGGTCGCCTAATGTTTAAATTTAGTTATAATAAGAAGAATCTAAATATAAGTACTCTGAACTGTACCTTTTAAAGTTTAAAATTTGATGTAGTCACCCGACATGTGACTAATAAACAAAAATTGGCTAATACTCATGTAAAATAAAATAAGTCAATGGCTCTTAAATTATGAAAATATGGTGTAATGGCAAATCTTTCCATAATAAGATTAAGTTGCTTTTAAAAAAAATGGGAAAATATATTTTGGGAAATAAGTATTTTTTGTTTATTAATCAAATACCAGTAAACAAGATTGCACCAAAAATCATGGCAGATGAGCACCCATATTAAAAAAAAAAAGTAATCAAAGGCCCAACTATTGTAAATCAAACAATCTGGTTAGATCACAACATCCGGAGTGTATGCCATATGCCTTGCCTCTATTACAAGCGTGGAAACAACAATGGGGAAACGGAACTATATAAAATTTTAAAAGTATAGGAAAATATATCGTAGGTAGTATTGGTGCAGAAGCTGAAGTTTTAAACTCATTTAATATTAAGACATTACAAGGAAAAATGTCAGCTTTGCGTAAAATTTTGGGGGCTATACAGACACGTGTAACACACAAATTTGGCACATTAGTGAAACAAAAAATGAAAAGTGTAAAACTCCAATTAAAACAAGCCCAAGCCTTAAAGTCTCTAATGTCAATCTATTTGGTGTGTCTAAGATTAACAATAAAACTGTACTAGCAATACAATGTGTACAAATGCAAACTTACAAAATACAAATGTAAAGTAAGTAAGGTTTGTTTTATAATCAATAAAAAGCATTTAAAGTATTATAGACCAACACTGTGTCCGATATCTGCCTGCTCCCCATCCCGTAGGAAGACCTCTATTGCAGGTCTAACAGGTCTAGTCACTGACTGACAAATAGTGCTCTTCAACTTCTTTTGCAATATTCATTAAAACCACTAGATGTCACATTCTAGCCATTGTAAACCATTTATGTGTTAGTATTTGTCTTGTTCTTTGTATTGAATATCCAAAGATGAATGTTGTCACAACAAAGACAAAGAGATTTCATGTGGCTATTTTTCAGACTAATTAACAAGAAAGTTTTCCTATTGCTGCAAAATAATAATGCCACAAGAAAGCTTTTCCAACCTTCTTCTATGATGCATGCCCCTATTTAAAAGGTAATTATATACTAACACCTTTAATAGCCTGGTTAGGCAGAGATTTAGCACATAGGAATGGCCACACAGATTCAGACCAGTGGTCCATCTATTCCAGTATTTTTTTTTCTCATAAGGGCCAACGTCAGACACTTTGGAGTTCAGGTGTAACCTCGTCCCCCATAATGGGTAATACTGTGCTGTGAGGGAAATTTCACAACATACATATCAGGGAAGTAAAGGCAATTTTTTTGGCTTGCCAGGTCACTTTATACAACATTGTTGATCGTCTCGTCATGCCATGGCTAATGTTCTGTATTGTCATTAACCATATGAGAACCAAGTATGATTTCCATTGTCATTATCTGTATGCCATATAGAACAAGGGGTGCTACATTTAATTCAGAGTAAAAATATTCATTTTTGGTGAGGTCCTCATCCCCCCCCCCCCGAAACTAGACTGACTGATGTCCAAGCTTATGTACAGACTAACTCTGTAAGATACTGAGTTCCCCCTACAAAGAGATGAGTGCTTTCATGTCTCATGGTGCCCTAACCTAAATACTCCTTGGAGGCTCTGAGCACCTTGCAAGGCCAGATCTACACAGAGTGCGTGGTTTTCCCTAGAGTACACACTTACATTTCCTGGTTTCCAGTTTTCTGCTCTAACCTCTACAATGCTCTAAGGAATTCAGTATGAGGTAGGAGAGCAGGAATTGCACTGCCGCTATTATTATTTGTATGGCAATAGTGACCAAACATGGAGAGACAGTGTCTTCCCCAAGGAGCTTAGCAATCTAAAAAAGACGAAGACTGATGAAGGGTGAGGGGAAATAGATATAACATACACGCAAAGTGATCAGAGTGATGATATGAACACTAGGTGTTTGGGATGAGTCTGTGGCCCTGATTCTGCAATGGAGTACACACAAGCCAGTGGGGCTCCATGCAGACACAGCAGTCTGGCAACACACAGTATATTGCAAGATCAGGGTCTATCTAGGTACTCACTGCTCAGAATTTATGTGCCCCATCGCCACAGTATCTATCTGAGAACCTTCAAAAGTATTTAAATTAGATGTAACAATAACTTAGTAACTAACCAGAATTTATTTGCTGCTGTTCTTCTTTTCAAATTACACATACTAAATTCCCTTTTTTCCCCCACCCGTCCTTCATCATTCAGCATCCTTGTTTTTTCCCCATAAAAGCCCCAAGCTCCAATTCTATTTCTAATATAACAAATACATGAACATATATCTTATGAAATAAGTAGGATTTATTCATTAAGTAAAAAAGCATGAATTTGTAGTGGAAATAGGTTAATACAAAATAAACACACATTTAAATCTCTAAAGGGTTAATTCCCTTCTCAGTATTTTTACACATTTCACATTATTACCACTGGCAGCTATTCACATTTATCAAGGATTAATATACTTGCAGAAATCTGTTAAACATTGTGGACAATTTATATTATTAAGATGATATAATTCTTCAGTTTAAGTAAAAAAGAACTGCGTTCAAATAGGTTATTCTGAGATACTGTACTTACTGTTTTTCCAAGTTTGATAATCACTTTTTCAGCATTTATATGGTCCATAAAGTTAGGGTGAGGTTTTCTTCTGCGATAATCTTCTTCAGTAAAAGGAATTTCTGAATCATCCTATAGAGGAAAAAAACTCTAAGAAAAATGTCTTACTTTTCTGAAAAAAACATTTAAAAAGTTCTACTTGGCTTAAACCAAGATATTTTTTAAAAGTAAACAGTGATTTTAAATTCAATTTAGATTGTATATAAAAAGCCTCCATTTTTAAACATGTATAAAAAAGAAACTCTCAAAGTCTTTGCAGAGAAAAAAAATCAAATGATCAACGCTTTTAAAATGTAAATGTATCAAAACTATTTAAAATTAAAAGGAAAACAAGCATAACAAAATCTTGACGTTTGCTCCTCACATCATTAACATATACAGCTTCAGAAAGACTTTAAATTTGTGAATTTCAAAAAGATGTTACAAAATGCAATACCCAGTTATCTATGGTTCCAATCCTGTAAATTTTACATCTAACTCCACACACACATGAATAGTCTTATTTAATTAATTTACTATATGTGTGTATATATATATATATATATATATATATATATATAAACTCAAAGTTTTGTAGTCAATAACACAGGTGCAAAAATCAACAGTGAAAATAAGGTTGCTTGATGTTGATGTTCATTACAACTAGGGTACATGCTAAAAATATTTAACAGAAAAGAGAATATTCAGCAAAAATGATTACTACTTACTGGGTCAAGAGGTTTGCTTCGTGCCCATGTCATTATTGTTGAAACTAAGATAAATAACTTTGGTTTCTCAAAATGTAGTACCTCTCCATGTAGTGCTGTAAAATCAAAGCAAAGTGCTTATTTTACTGTAAGCAGCATTACTTCTATTGTATTGTTTTCAAGTTAAAAGGTTCCATAAAAACAGTTACTACAATGTTCAATGTGACATAACTTTTTTCCTCAAATAACTTTCATTAAGTTTCATATTAAACATATATTCTTATTGCTTAGCAAATTAAGCTAATATCATAGGATTAAACTGCCAGGAATTATCATCTCTTCCCTTAAACTATATGCTGTGAAAAAAAATCACTTGTCAATAAAGATAAATCACTGCTATCTTGATAGCAAACTAAAATATGTATTGTTTTCATGGTTAGAATAGAAACATTATAGAATTATTTCAATAATGCAGCCCCCTTATTTTAATCCAGAGCTAAATAATATAATTAGGGTTAAGGTTTATTTGTTTTCCACTCAAATAACTATGATATGACATATATATATATACTGTAAACATGTAAGTATAATTTGTGTTAAATGCTGTATGTATACCCTCTTATTTTCACTGCAGGAATCTTTTGTAAAGCAGCTAACGTGGGTTTCATTGTCAGTGGTGGGTCATAATGGTTCTACTGAAGTTTTAAGTCAAAATATAGTTGAAATGTTTTGCAAAATACTCAGTGCCTTGCATGGTGTCAAGTATCGGGGGTAGCCATGTTAGTCTGTATCCACAAAAACAACGAGGAGTCCGGTGGCACCTTAAAGACTAACAGATTTATTTAGGCATAAGCTTTTCCTCGTTGTTTTTGCAAAATACTGAATCTTGATTTTGATATGAATTGCAAAGGGGCAAATCTTCCACCCAGCTACCAACCAAAATAGATTAGCTGGGGAGTAGGCAGTTGTTTCGAGGAAATAAATGTCCCCTTTCAGATCATGGAGTGCCTACGGAGCCATTCCATGGAGGCTATTCCAGCTCAAGAGGTAGAGAAGGCACCATGGCCCCTTAACCAGCCCAGATGAGAGGAGGATGGGAGGATCTAAACAGCTGCAGATTTCTTCCTGTGCCTTACCCTCTCACCTCTTTTCAGACCCTCTACTTGCTGCATTGCAGTGTCCCCACAGAGTCCAAAACAAAGTTATACATGAGCAGTATTTATAAAGGATGCATTGTACTGTAAACAGAATTTAACAGTTTCACATTTTAATTTCATATCCAAATTAATATGTGATCCAGATGTTGTAAAGATCTTGGTGGAAGATGCTTTCTTTGCTGTTAGGAAACAAACAAGCCTGAAATGGAAAGGATGCTATCTTTCTGATAATGAGGTTTGAGATATCTTGTCAAAAGAGAGCAAAGCAAAATATGACCAGTAGGGTGAATGGAGAATTCTGATTTGATGGAGTTTTATACTTAGTGTCACAAATATGCTACCCTGTTCGTTGAGAATAAAATGTACATTGATTTAATCTTTCCCTTTAAAATACATTTGTATTTATTTTTGGCTGCCATTATCTTGTTACTTGATCAAAAGTTTACTGACTCCTTTGAAGTACAAATGTGTCCTACCCAATGCATGTTGCAGTAATTAAAGTTCACTCTTTCCCCATACTGTTCTTTCATTTACGAACCTGGTTTCATATCATAGCAAATAACAAATCTCAATTTATTTGACTAATTATCTGTTGCAAATTCTGATTGCTGCATAGCAGGCAGTTTTCTGTTCAGTTATTGATTATACTAACCAGAAGCGGCCCAAGAAGCTTCTTCAATTTGATTTGCATCTTCAGTGATGTTATAAATAATGACATCACACTCAAGTAGGTGACCTAGGAGTTCTTCTCGAGTAGAGATCTGGAGAGAAAAAACCCAACAATCCCATAATCTTTTATAGAGAGAATGAGTTCCCCTGCCCAAAATTCTTTTTTCTTTTAACTTTCACTTCCCTACTGCAAATCTAGGGGGCAGATTGCTGTAGAGCAGCAGTTCTCAAACTTTAGCAACTTGAGGACCCCCATTTTGATTTTTTTCACAGACCCCCAAGCTCCCCACTCAGCCCCAGCCCCCACTCCACTTTTTTCTCCCCAAGGCCCCACCCTATCTCTTCCTGCCCACGCTCCACCTCTGCCTCTCCTCTTCCTGCCCCCTTCTCCAAGCACACCTCCTTCCCAGCATCATTGACTTCACTGGAAGCAGGACCAAGACCTGTGTGTTGTTTCTATTAACAGTTTGGCTAGTTGACAGCCAACAGAAATCATCCTGTTCTTCTTCAGGTTGTAAAGACCTTTGATTCTATAACTGGAGGACTAATGTTCCAGACCTAGTTCTGCAATTGGGTGTTGTTTTATAAAGAAGAGATAGTTTCTCCCTAAATAAAGTTGCAACCACTAAAAAGCTGATTTTTATCCTCTTTGTAATTCCAGAAAAATAAAAATGAAAAAGATAACCTTTTTATATTAAAGTTGAAAAAATTGCACCTTTTTTGTAAAAAAGGTAACACAGCATTTCTGTAAAATGTGTAAGGTTCAAGACCCTCTATCTGCCTAGCTAAAGCACATTCAGGCCCCAGTCCTGCAAGATACTCTGTGTGGGTACAGGGTTTGTCAAGGAGCAGTTTGATGGATCAGGACCAAATCTAGGAACAAGAGCTTTAGTAACTTTCCAAAGATTCCGTAGGAAATGCATGGTAGAACTAAGAGCAGAAGTCAGCCTACTGAGGAGACAGACCCTATAGTGAGGCACAGCTGGGCCTCTTTTGCTTCTGCCCCTGCTGCCCTGACCAAAACCAATCAGGGATGCTGCAGGTCAATACAATCATCCAGGCATTTTATTTTATTTATAGTTCTTTCCCACCACCAACAT
The DNA here is from genome assembly GCF_016161935.1 of Mauremys reevesii. Taxonomy (NCBI): domain Eukaryota; kingdom Metazoa; phylum Chordata; order Testudines; family Geoemydidae; genus Mauremys; species Mauremys reevesii. The sequence goes on from NC_052626.1 coordinate 26,758,147, forward strand.
ACTAGCTATGTACAGGGTTTTACAGCCAGCAACAGACCAAAGCCACCAGTCCCTCTCAGCCTCTGGCCTCCCCCTCACACAGCCTTTATAGCCCCTGGCTAATTAGGCTAGCTGCTGTTCTAGTTGCCAAGCAGGTAGGGCTATTCACCCAGCCCCAATCTATTCCCCTTGATTGGGGCTGGCATGGCAGGGGGCTGATTAAGCACTTCATGGCCAGCACCCTGTCACAGACTCTTATTGTCCACTAGGCCACAATAAATTTTATAGCACAGTTTCAGATGTTTCTATTTAATTAGGCCAAATGTAAAGCGGGGCTAATAATGTTTACTAACTTTTAAAAATATTTTGAGATCCACATATGAAAAAACACCTTAAAGGGGCCTTATTTTCCAAAAGTGACAAGCATCCATGTTCTCAAAATCTGGTCATTTAGATGTCTCAAGTTGGGCACTCAGCTATTGAGGCACCCAGAATAACAAGTCACTGCTGAAATCTTGGCTTCAGTGAATACTTAAGGCCATCATACATCTCACATTGCTCCCATCATAAACAAACACATCATTTCCAGGAAATATAAAGAAACGGATAAAGGAGTAGGGAGGGAAGACAAGGAGTTCAGTTTTGGCCATGCTAAGGTTAAGGTGATGGTGAGACATACAGAAGGAGGTGTCAGACAGAGAGGCTGAGATATCTGATTGGATGCAGAAAGACAAGCTAGGAGTAGAAAAGTAGAGAGTTGAGTCCTCAGCATACAGATGTCAGTCTATCCATTGTGGACCTGATCCAAAGCACACTTAAATCAATGTGAGTCTTTCCATTAATTTCAATGTTCTGTGGATCAGGCCCTCTGTGAGTTGATGAGATCACCTAGAAAGAGCCTGTACAGGGACGAAGGAAAATAAAATACAAATGTAGTACTTCTGAAAGAACATGTAGAAAATAATTTTAGAAATATATAAATCATACCCACATGTCTACGATATATATTATTTGTATTTTTTTTTTATGGTTTAGAGTAATCCAAAGTTTGTCTTAAAGGTGAACTAAAAAGACAAATATTGATTTACTGATAATTTAACAAGACTGTTACTCACTGTGTAAGTTTCCTGAGCAAAATCTGGTTTCATACTCTGTGCCTTAGAAAGAGTCCCCACTATTTGGTAGGCTCCCTCCTTTGGTTTACTGAGAGTAACATCTATAGCTGACATAATTTCAACTTCTTCTTCTTCCTCTTCCTCTCCCACCTCTTCAAGTGATGCTCCAACAACACAGTTAGATAAATACTACAACACACAATACAGAAAAAATGATCTATAAATAAAAGGAGACTCAGTTTAATATCTGTACACCTTGTAAACAATTTTCCTCTTCAATATCAATGCACAATGTGTGTTTATTTCAGGTACATTAGATACAGGGGTTCTCATAACAAAAATTTTGGTGGCCTCAGAGTGCAGCGACCAACTCTTGCTGGTGGCCACACTGACAATTTTTCTTAAAATTCTTAATTAACTTTGGGGAAAATAAATAAATACGCACATACACATGTCCAAATCATTGTAATTTATTGAATTTTTTTGCAGACTCAATAATAAAAATAATGTACAGTTGTCTCTATTCTTTACTGGGCGAGAATAGAAACACAAATAAGGTGCTCGAAGGTTCTTGTCTTATTTTGTTTCTTTTGATTTTTTAAAAAGATCTGCTTTAAGATCTGCTTAGTAAGTCTGCTGCTGTGAAAAATGATATTAACAAACATAAATATAATTTTTCACAGCAGCAGACTTATTCAGTCCTGGCAAGCTCAGGGACAAATTAAGTCTTGGATGGGGAGGTCGATGGGGGGAACTGGGAGACGGGGAGATGCATGATGGGCCAGGCGGAGGCAGGGCCAGGCGGGGTCATCCACCAGCATAATGTGGTGGATGACCCCGCAGCTGGGATTTGGAGCTCCATGGCCAGAGCCTGCTGCCCGCCACCCCAGGACTGGAGCCAAACCCTACTGTCCCCAGGAAGGTGGGGAACTCACTAGCTGCCTACTCCTCCACCATTTGTGTCTCGGGGGTGGTGTAGCAAGGTCCAATACCTGCTGGTGACCCTGGGGGAGGAACCACTGCTTTATCCCCCCCAACCACTGCCCAGGAGGCTGTGGTCACAAGAAAAGCCCCTGATGGCCGCATGCATTTGAGAAACGCTAAGTAGAACCTCAGCGTTACAAACTGACCAGTCAACCACACACCTTCTCTTCCTAGAGTTACCAGGTGCTTTTGGGGGTACAGAAATGTTGCAAAATATATACGCACAATAAAAAGTTAGGAAGGTGTAGAGGGCAAAGAATGACTTATCCTAGTACCATTGAAAAGGAAGCTGCCATCATGGAGACACCTTACGATGGAGTCAAACATCTTGCTGGGAAAAATGGGTTGCTCTATGTGCCACTGGGCACAGGAGAGATTTTAAGACTAAGTAAATCTATTAACCTTGCACCTCAGCATATGGTTCCCATTTGGGAGGCCTGGCGGGGAGCACCCCATAGTGCTTATAGCCTTGTAGCCCAGCAAGCGTTTGCTGATGATGGGGGTATTAAAGAGATCCTATGGTCCTGGTGATGTTGCCTGCATCTTAGCTCAGTGTGTGCCTTTCTATTGGGGGTGCCCAGGGAAACATGTGGGCTGGCAAAGGTGCCCTGGCATCAGCATGTGGCTCCAGGAGGAGTATTGCCAGGGAGACGGTGCTCTTGGTGATGGCTAGCACCTTGGGCTGGGGCGCTCTCTAGTCCTGGCTCTGGCATCTGCCGCACCCCAGCAGGTTGCTCACCCCCGTGGGGGTGGCGCCGTATCCCAGCTCGGAGAGATCCTGCGGCCCAGCCCCCTCCCAGGGACCCCCACCCCGCGGTCACCTTCCCGATGCTGCTGCCGCTGTAGGAGTCCAAATGGTTTAGAAAGACCCTCTGGCTGCGAATGGCCACTTCGGCCGCGGCCACCACCTCCTCCTCCTCCGCCGCCATGGCGCTCGCCGGAGAAGCCGCGCCGTTGCTAAGCGACCAAGCCAAGCGGCAGCCCAGGCACCAGGGCGGGCAGCCACGGGGTTGGCCCAAGGCGCGGGCAGGGGGCGAGGCTGGTGTCAGGCCGCTTCGGGGGAAGGGAGGCTCCCGCTGTCTGGGGAAAAGCCGGGAGCGAGACCGATACCGGGGAGGCAGAGACCGAGTCCAAGAGACGGGAAAGGGACAGGAACCTATAACCGTCCCCTACAAGAGGGACAAAGATCTACAGCGACAGAGGAGGAGACAGCGATAGCGGAGGCGGTTCAGGAACAAGAAGGGAGAGACTCATGATAGAGGCAGTTTGACTTTTTAAAATAGCACATGCTGTAATCTAGAGTTGGTTGTACTGTATGGTTCCAGGTAGGTAAGGTACTTGCACAATTCTGATCTGAGTTAGGTGAGGGAGGAGGCATTTATATTCACAGGGATTTGTGTGCTTTTTAAATAAGAGAGTCAGTAGTTCATAGGCATTTTCACTAATATGGTAGCACCCCTATTTTATGAAATAGCTGGGGCGTGAAGTTCATAAAATTGAGTATCTCACAGTTACAGTAGATTACAGTACCAGAGTTGCAGTATAGGGCACTATATTGCTTGCTGCTTATCCTCAAACTGGAAAGCAGTTTCCATTACACTGAAAGCATTAGGTTATCACTTTTATTATATGATTTTTTTTTCAAGTTGGGGAAAACAGTTCATAAAACTAGTTGCTCATAAGACTAATGTTTGAAAAATTAAGGTTCTAGCATGTGCAAATTTGCAGATGAATTAAGTGAAAGATAAAGGCTGGCCAGAAGTTCCTCAGCCCTGCACTTTTTACACACCTCCATCCTAAGAAAAAAGGGGAGAAGAGGAACAGTGATAAGCCCAGAGCAGCTTTACCTACCAGACAATTGGTTACTACCATTACCTTTCAGAAGTAATGGTCAGACGAATATGTGGTCCTCCTTTAGGACAGGGGATGGTCTATGCGACCGCTTGAGGTCCCTTCAACCTTAAAATCATAAATATGTATGTCCAAGAGAGACATTTTACAGTTGTTGATTTGTTCATGGTTCACATTCTCTATAGTGCATGATCTGCACCTTCATGCACCACTGAGCAATAGTTATCACTGTATATATGTACCAACACTTTGAGAAGAAACAAGAACATATTGAGCATTTATGTTAATTAACCCCTATCATCTCTCCCCTCAAATTTCTTTTGGTTGGGCTAAACAAGCCAAGCTCTTTGAGTCTCCTTTCATAAGGTAGGTTTTCCATTCCTCACATCATCATAGTAGCCCTCCTCTGTACCTGTTCCAGTCTGAATTAATCTTTCTGAAACATTGGAGACCAGAATTGCACACAGTATTCCAGAGGACATCTCACCCCTATCTTGTATAATGGTACCATCACTTCCCTCTCTCTGCTGGAAATACCTCACCTAAAGCATGCTAAATGCATTAGCCTTTTTCACAGCTGCAGCTCATAGTTCTGTGAGCAACCAATCCATCCAGGTCTTTCTCTTTGTCACTTCCAAACTTCTTCTTGGCACATGCACGTGCCTCTAGTGGCATGTGACCAGGATTCATCACCAAAAATTTAGTCTGCTGGTTGGATCATTAGCTTTCCGAGCTCGGACAAGGTACTGAGGGGGAATGCAACATAAATGCTGATCTATGCTCCCCCCTTCAAACTGAGCCATCCTCAATTTATAGCAAAAAGTTGCTATAGAGACAGCCATTTTTTTAAGAAGGATCAATGTCCCTAAAATGTCCCAGCACTAACCCCTGTATTTTTACAATGAGAACAGCATCTGACCTTTTTGCAGTTTCATTTGCTGAGCTAAGCAAAATGATATGGTATATACCTAACTTAACAATGCAAACACTTGACTGCACTGTTAATGTATGATATGAGCTTTAGCATACAACTTCCATTGATCTTATTAGGCGGTTGCAGCTGAATCTTGAGAAATACTGTTTAAAAAAGCATTTAGTATTTTTTAAATTGTAGTATGCAAGCTAATACCTGAAAGACAACCTTCAGGTATGCATAGTAACTTTTAGATCATGCAGTAGATATAAGCACAGTGATAGTCAGCAATAGCAGATAAAGACTGATACTGTTGTTTAGACAAAGATGAATTCATCTTATCCTATTTTACATTTGCATTCCAACAGTACTCTGAACAGGAGCAGGCTCTCTTCCTGATATATCCCCAATTCAGAGCTCTAAGTACATAGAACTTTCTTCAGCATGACACAAAATCTTTGGCAGAATTGAGGTCAACTCCATTCTTCAAAATGTTACCAGACATCCTTAGAGCAGGCAGCTGTTTGAGACTCTTATTAAGAGAATACGAAGTGATTAAACAGTGCTAATCTTTGAGACTTTTCATACTGTCCAAGGTTGTGTTTTGCTGTCCCTTCCCATTTTTATTTAATTGAAAGCCTATCCATTCTCATCCTTATGAAATGTATATCCATTCACAGATCTATGGCCTTCTCAGATGCCCAGCAGCACAGGATCAAGGATTCAGACAGGTATGTGATATAAAGCAACCAAGTAAGGAATTGCACTGAAAAGGTCTACTGTTAATTGGCATTTCAACTGAGCCTTTTCACACAAGCAGTATTTTCTAGTATAACTATTTAAGAGCATTCCCACATGTTACAAGCATACCCAACCCCACTAAGTGCATTACTGGAATCCCTTTTCATTTTCAAGTTATAGTGTAGTCAATTATTTCTAGGGAAGCAAGTGAGATCTGTGGCTTATGCAGCCTTCCCCCAAGTTTATGCCTTCTGTTAAAGGCTTCTTAATTTCTGTTGTAAAGCTTTAAGTGCTTCAAAATATTCTTTGTCAGCCACAGGCATATTCAAGTTAAGTGAAAAGTTACTATAATGTAATAACTACCCTTGAAGTTGTTCACTAATGTTTCTTAAGTACTTAATCTCCATCCCTTTTTTACATTGATCTGTATTACTATTCAACATGCCAATTTTAAATGTTCTTATATATTTGTATACTGCAGCCAAAAGTATTGTTTAAGCTACCATGTGTTTACGTGACTTGTGTGTCTGAGACTTGCAAGTTTGGAAAGATATAGGTATACATTTTCAATTTATTTTGGGGGATGAGAATAAAAAGCTGATCATACATAAGTTTGTGCATTTATTCAAGTGTCTAGTCATTGAAATAACAGGTGCATTGTTACAGGGGTAGATATTCAGATATAAGCTTGGCAAAGTACATTTTCCTCATAGAGGATTAAAGCACACGCCACAAAACTGGGGGCGGGGAGGGGTTGAACAATTTTCTTAGAGCATGAAAATACTTTTAACCAAAATATATTAAACTTTAGGACAGAAGATTAACATGAAATGTTTCAACCTAAGAAGATAATAAAACAAAAATATTACACTTGAAAACAGAAGTTTTGACTGTATGTGCCTTCTCAGTCATAATTACAGCATCATTGCCACAAAACTATAATAAATGCTCAACTTGTTAACTGGTCCCACAAATTAATGCAACTGATCCTCAGCTGGTGTCAATTAGTCTAGCTCTGTTGATGTCAGTGGATCATGTTTATTTACAACAGCTGATGATCTAGCCTTCTCTTTGGATTCACATTTACTTTGTTTCTAGCATGAAACTTAGGAGAATAAAGGCAGAATTACATAAACAAGGATGCATAAATATTGAATGGTATAAGAATGCAAAAAAGTGTTTGATCATATAATGTTAGTTCAATAGTACTGGTGCTTTAAACCAACTGAATACTTTTCAAAAAGTCTCTTCCACACATTTGAAAACTTAAAGTAGCACAATAAATTTATAAAGCGCTTTGTATTTTTTTATAAAATAGAAAATACATAACTGTCTCCCAATTCAATATCAATCTCTGAATGTTTCCTACAGCCTTGGGTTTCAAACCAATACACTGCATTGACATTATATACTTACTGTTCTTTAGGACAGGACACTGTACAATTGAGGAAAAGGGCAGCCTTACAGGAATACCTAAGCACTGCACTGTAAAAAGTAAAGACTGAAGCAAAAATACTTGAGTATATTCTGTACATCATGTAAACAAACATTTAGAATAGTAAACAGGCTAAAATGTCTTCCTCACCCTCCCAAAGTTATATTAGTATGGTCTATATTTAAGAAAAAAATGTCACCTGTTCTTCCTACTTTACTTCTGTGCTTAGCGCGTTTGCAAATTTAGATGATACATTCATATGCCAACGGTTATCTTTTGTTTACTGGTTGCTGCAGACAAGGGTATGTTGAATAATACTGAACATTGCTTTTAACTCAACAAGGACACTAAGGTCTGGTCTAAACTAGAAATCAGGTCAATTTAACTATGTTGGTCAGGGCTATGAAAAAATCTACACCCCTGAGTAGCACATTAAAGCTGACCTAAGTCCCTGTGTAGACAACGCTAGATCAATGGACGAATTCTTCCGGCAACTTAGCTGTCACCTCTTGGGGAGGTGGATTTCCAGCAGGAGATTCTGAAGTGCTACAGGGGCACAGCTACATCAGCACGGCTGGAGAATTTTAAGTACCGACAAGCCCGGAATAAGCAATGTTCAAATGATATACGATATTGTGAGGTGCATATTTTGTGAATGAAGCAGAGAGTTTTCAGGATTGCATACAAAAAAATTGAGCTGAAAAAGATATCCTCTAAGTGGACTAAAGTAGTTCCCATTAATTTAGCTAGAGCAAGTAGTTAAAATTTGGTTTTAAGGAGCAGAGTTAAAATTTACAGATAGACACATTAAGAAAGTATTACTACTTCCATACATGTCATTCAAGATTTCCACAGTACCAATTAAGATATTTCTTAGAATAAAATATTGGATCATATTGCTTTGCAAAGAGATCAAATTTCTTCAAATGCTGTAGAAAGCAAGTCACTTTCAACTGATGATCTATAGCAGAGTTAAACAAAAAAGGTACTACTTCTATAGTCCACCAAGATAGCTTAAAGTAGCCTTGTGGACAAAGCAGAGCCATAGCAACACTGTTATTTTACGAGTCAGTACTATTGTAAGGAACCTAGATGTTCAGGCAAGAAATGAAGCTCGATGTATGTTTTTGACTACATCTGAAAGCAAGATCTCAGTAACTCATACTAAGAATTCCCACTATCATTAATCATTTCCCAACATGTGCTTGTTCCTGCAGACTGAATCATGATTGCCCATCCCTTTTCAAAGCTTCCAGTCTCTGTAGCAGTGCATTTCCAAAAGCTTCACGATATGCTGGGCTAAGAGAGTCCAATAAAGAGTAGACAGTCTCATGATACGCAGTTTGTAAGCCATCATCAGCCTGGTCAAAAGCATAACCCACCACCTGTTGCAAAGAGATCAATTTTTTTGTGGTTAGTCATTTCATCATGGGAACCATAAAAATCACAAAATTAGTCACATTAGTACACTACACAGAAGTATTTCCAGACACAACAAACCTATACTTTGTAGTGTTGTTGTAATCATGTTGGTCCCAGGATATCACAGTCAAGGTGATGAAGTAATATCTTTTGTTGGTGAAAGAGACAAGCTTTTGAGCTTACACAAAGCTCCCCTTCAGGTCTCAAAAGGTACTCAGTGTCACAGCTAAATACAAGATGGAACAGACCGTCTGGCATAAATAGTTAACACATAGGAGACCATTCAAGGTGAAGTGTATTTAACTGACACTCAGGCCTGGTCTACACTAAAAAGTTAGGTTGACAAATCTATGTCTCTCAGGGGTGTGAAAAATGTAGTTAAGCTGACCTAGCCCCGATGTAGAAAGTACTAGGTTGACAGAAGGATTCTTCTGTCAACCTAATTACAACCTCTCAGAGAGGTGGATCACTTATGTTGACGGAGAACCCCTCCCATCAACATAGGTAGTATCTACATTTGAAACCCTATAGCGGTGCCACTGTAGCACTTCAAGTGTAGACAAGCCCTGAAGAAGAGAAGAGCTCTGTGAAAGCTCGAAAGCTTGTCTCTTTTACCAAGAGAAGTTGGTTCAATAAAGCCTATACTTTGTCTTCCCTATTCAAGACGTTAGTAACAATTCATCATCATCTAAAGGAGTTTCCAATATTATTTTCTCATAAAACTGAGCACCAAAGACATTAAATATAGAGGCTTACTTTTGAATTTGGCTGGAAGTTCTCATTTCACCACACAAGTATTTGCACAAGCAATTCAAATAGTATGAAAGGGAGATGCATGCATAGAAATCAATAGTTAGTTTCTTATAGACATAGACAAGGTAAAGATTACAGTAGTCTGTTTTATAAAATGTAGTCTGATGTGGGCACAATACTATATCATCTACTTTTTTAAAAGCCTTTGCAATTGTAGTGCACTTTTCTCAGACAACTGTGGACTATAAGATTGAAGAACTGTAGTTAAAAAAAAAAGTCACCTGTAACACCAAACATTTCAATTATCTACTTCTATCTTTATCATTCTGTAAATGTTTCTGCTTTCATAATCTAGGTTAACTCTGTTGTGTTATTAGACTAAAGGCATTGGAGAAAACAGATGAAGATGGGCATTACCTCACTTTGTTAAACAGGGTGCCAAAAATGTACCCTTTACTTTCGCTAAGAGCGCATGTCAAGGATACCACAAACCTCATTTCTTAGTTTCCAGGGTTGTGCCAATTGTCAGAAATTTATTTTTTTAGAAGTTCCAAAATTTCTTATCTTTATATAATGCCTAACTTTAGCACCAGTTACTGTTATCAGCCTGTGTTAGTGAAACATAGAATCAAGATAAAACCATGCACAGAAAAATAAAAATTGTATACTATACCCCAGTTATGCAGGGCATAAACAGTGTTACAACATACAGAGCTTTACTTCAAATAGTGGTCACTGCATCAGTTCTAATTTAACATTTTTCCATGCATGTAAGATGCACTTTGGCAAGACAAGTGTGTAAAATCCTCCCCTTTTGTGTTTAATTGAAATGGCATACTAGTAGTTCCCTAAAAAGCTGAACTTTGAAGTATGAAATAGAGTTTTAAAAGTATTCAATAAAGAAAAGAGCCTATGCTGCTTTGATGACAACTGAAAATTTTTACTAGATATCTTTCAATTAATATTTATTGTAAACAAAGAAGCTTTATAAAGGATAAACAAGTTACCCTAAGTCCTGCTTCTGTGAGCTCCAGGCAATATCTGTTTCTCTCCCTTGTCTCCACATTGATATATGCCACATCCTCTGCACATGGAAGATTTTTTGAGACAAACATGTTGCTGACAGCAAACAGAACATCATTCACAACAGCTTCTGCCTCTAGTCTCATATCCTTCACATCTGTTCCTTCAATGTCCTTATATTCAGAATCTTCTTCAAACCCTGTGTTACTGGACAACTCCATGGGATTGTAATCAGTCTCCATTCTGTGTACAGAAACACCATTGTTTTATTTGTGGTCAATTTTATATGACCACAAATGCTTATTATGCAAGATCAATGGTATAAAACAATAGATTTTTTCCAACAGAAAGAACTATTTCAAGATATATTCAATGTCATGCAAAACAAAGGAAGATATGGGCCCTGTAGGGCTACTAGCAGACCAACCAGGATTTTTTTTTTTATTGGAGAAGTCTCTGTGTGTTCCATTCTGTGCATCCGAAGAAGTGAGCTGTAGCTCACGAAAGCTTATGCTAAAACAAATTTGTTAGTCTTTAAGGTGCCACAAGTACTCCTGTTCTTTTTACTAATATTTAAGGGAGCTATTTATTAAACCTGGCTGTTTGCCTGTAATGAAAGTCAATTCGTTCAGCCCCTCTCTGTATCTGTTTGTTAATACCAAGGTCAGTAGCATGGGGTGACACACAAAAAGGCTGAACACACGGACACGTTTTCTGCGTTAGTCCTAAAATGCAAGTCATGCAAGACGAAAAGCAACGCAGAATCCCTTTGCAAACCCCATTCTGTCCTCGGGGCAGGGAGCTCCCAGAGCACCGTAACCCACCCCACAGCCGAGAGGGCTTGGGACCACCCGCGCACGCCCCGTGCCACAAGGCACCTCACGCTCGAGAACGACCCCGCTCCCCCTGGTAACTCCCTGGGGCTGGAGGCAGAGACGAGAAGGGGCCGGTCCCAGAAGAGCAGCTCGCAGCAGGCAGCCCCGCCGCTCCCTGGAGAAGGGCCTGCAGCGCAGTCACCACGGTGACAGCCGCACGGCGCGCAGGAGAATCGTGCAGCGAAGCCTCGTTAGCTCCACCCTGGGCTTAATACGGGGAAAAAACCCTAACACCGCGGCGGGACGGGCCCCAGAGCCGCCGCCACCTCTTCCGCTACTCCCCCGTGCCGCAGGCCAGGACCCCTTCCCCCACCAGCCTAGTCACCTGTCCACCACAAGCGCGCCTCCCGCCCGTCTTCTACGACCGCTGAGAAGGAACTTTGGGGCCGGCCAGCCACCCACTCCGATTCCGCCTCATGCCCGCCCCTTCACTTCCGCCCCCTCTCTGTGACTTCACTTCCGCTTGAACGTCAGCTGGCGTCACTGTCGCTCGGTTCTGGTGTAAGGGGGAGAGTAGAGGCACGTAGGAGGTGGCGGGTCCGCTGAGGGGATCGAAGCCAGGTGGCAGAGCGCGCGCGCGCGCTCCTGCGGTGGAGCCCCGAACTCACCAGCCGCCCCCCCGCATCCCAGGTCGCCGAGAAGATGGCGGCGACGGCTCAGTGAGGATGGAGCTACCTGTCATTGTTTTCTCCCCCTGAGGGTGCGGGGTCCGGCCCCACGGGGTGCGAGTGGGGGGTCGGGGGACCGTAGGGAGCCCTTTCCCTAGCAGAGCTGACTCGAGCCCGGCAGCTCCCCACCCCCCATCGCCCCAGCCGATTAGCCCCCACTTTCCAGCCCAGCAGCTCCAGCCTAGTGACAACCCCCCGCCATCATGCCTTGGCCTTTCTCAGAGTCCATCAAGAAAAGGGCCTGCAGGTACCTGCTGCAGAGGTACCTGGGCCACTTCCTGCAGGAGAAGCTCAGTCTGGAGCAGCTCAGCCTGGATCTGTACCAGGGCACCGGCTCTCTGACGCAGGTCCCTCTGGATAAATGGGTAAGAGAGGTGCTGCCCCTGCGGCTCCTGAGGGATCAGTCCCAAGCCCCTCCCTCCGGTGCCACCTGTTTTATTTTTAAATAACATTTTTGCCTTAAAAAATAAGAGTCAAATCTAATATTTTATCTAGTGAACTATTGTACTTGTCACCATAGCGTCTGAACACCTTGCAATAAAATAAATAGGCAGTTTGGTGCAGTTGGTTTTCCTGCCCTCCCCATGTGCAGTAACACTGAGTGGGGTTTGGGTGCTTTTAAAAATGTTGTTTGAAAGCAAAGGCAAAGAGATGGATCTTGAGCATGGCTGGTCAATCAGTTCTTCGGAAGGGAGATCCATCTTTCAGTGGGCTGATTGATAAAAATGTTCCATCTCCAACTCTTTTGTGGCTTTATGGACAGCTCCACTGTTCTTGAATAGAGGAAGCTCTGCTGTCATGGAAGGACCTGGTAGTGGAGAGGGAAGTGGTAGCTCAAACCCAGACCACTGAGAGCTTTAATAAATAGCTCCCTGGCCTAGAAATGGATCCAGTATTTGGTAGTGAGTCAATGACAGAAGCAGTGGGAGTGGGAGGATCTTGCTCTGCTGGTGTTGTTTAGCCCATGGACTGCCACATTCTGAACCAAATTGATTTTTTTCAGGCCTTGCATATTCATTCCCAGATATAGTTTTGCAGTAATCCAGCCTGGCAGTCACAACAACATGAATCTTTATGGCTGGGTCTGTATCTATTAATATTTGGCAGTCTCTTGGCCAGCTGTCAGAAAAAGAAGGTATTTCTAGGAGCTGTTGACATTTGGGTCTCCATTATCAGTGAGGATTTTAAGGCTGAGCTTTATTTTGACTATATGTGGCTTGACTGATAGGATGTCAATTCTTCACTGAACAAACAAGTTCACTGTTTTCTATCCACCTTCACTGAACAAGGTGGATAGAAAGCTCGCTAGATCGTCAGGCTCAATGGCATTCCATGAGTGATCAATGGCTTCATGTCTAGTTGGCAGCTGGCATCAAGCGGAGTGCCCCAAAGGTCGGTCCTGGAGCTGGTTTTGTTCAATATCTTCATTAATGATCTGGAGAATGGCATGGACTGCACCCTCAGCAAGTTTGCAGATAACACTAAACTGGGAGGAGTGGTAGATACGCTGGAGGGTAGGGATAGGATACAGAGGGACCTAGACAAATTAGAGGATTGGGCCAAAAGAAATCTGATGAGGTTCAACAAGGACAAGTGCAGAGTCCTGCACTTAGTACGGAAGAATCCCATGCACTGTTACAGACCGAATGGTTAGGCAGCAGTTCTGCAGAGAAGGACGTAGGGGTTACAGAGGACAGGAAACGGGATATGAGTCGATAGTGTGCCCTTGTCGCCAAGAAGGCTAACAGCATTTTGGGCTGTATAAGTAGGGGCATTGCCAGCAGATCGAGGGATGTGATCATTCCCCTGTATTCAACATTGGTGAGGCCTCCTCTGGAGTACTGTGTGCAGTTTTGGGCCCCACACTACAAAAAGGATGTGGAAAAATTGGAAAGAGTCCAGAGGAGGGCAACAAAAATGATTAGGAGGCTGAAGCATATGTCTTACGACGAGAGGCTGAGGGAACTGGGGTTGTTTAGTCTGCAGAAGAGAAGAATGAGAGGGGATTTGATAGTTGCTTTCAACTAACTGAAAGGGGGTTCCAAAGAGGATGGATCTAGACTGTTCTCAGTGGTACCAGATGACAGAACAAGGAGTAATGGTCTCAAGTTGCAGTGGGGGAGGCTTAGGTTGGATATTAGGAAAAACTTTTTCAGTAGGAGGGTGGTGAAGCACTGGAATGGGTTACCTAGGGAGGTAGTGGAATCTACTTCCTTAGAGGTTTTTAAGGTCAGGCTTGACAAAGCCCTGTCTGAGATGATTTAATTGGGGATTGGTCCTGCTTTGAGCATGGAGTTGGACTAGATGACATCCTGAGGTTCCTTCTAACCCTGATATTCTATTATTCTATGACACTTTCCTCTTTTCAATAGCATCATTTGTTTCCCCTGTATTAGGATTTAGTCACCTGGTCTTCATCTATGTGCTGATTTCTTTGAGACACTAGGATAGGTAAAAGCAACAAAGAATCCGGTGGCACCTTATAGACTAACAGACGTTTTGCAGCATGAGCTTTCGTGGGTGAATACCCACTTCTTCGGATGTGTAGAATAGGTAGAATGTGTAGGATAGGTAGTTTGTCATTTTTTGCACTTTTTATGATGGAGATGTAACTTTGGATGGTGTTAGCATAGTGTCAATCTTTTAATATGTGTTTATACAAACGTTGAGTTAGGTGGAGGAGAGGGTAAAGGACTGTGGAATGCCGTAGGTGAGAGTTTGGAAGGCATAGGAGCTTGCCTGTCAGAACTATCTAGGTCTAGTCTGAGGAGCGATCTTAATTAATGTAACTCTGCATAACTCTGAATGGCCTCTAAGGCAAGTCACTAATATCTTGTGACTGACTATGAAATACTAGGGAGGTCTAGTAGCATGAATATGACTGTTTGCTAGCTGTCCATGGCTATGAACAGACTGCCCAACTACCAACAAAACATAAATTGTTTCTGTACCATATTCTGGTATAAAGTCCAGCTGAGCAGGTTCCAAAATAGCAGTAGAGGTCAGGTGTTCTTGGAGTTGATGTTTTGCAAGCTATTCAATCACTTTGCACAGGAATGGGAAATTAGACATTGGGTGGTATATTGCGTCAAATTACAGATCCGAATATGCCTTTTTTAGTTGTTACAAAGGTCGTAAGCTTCTCTCTTCAAGGGAGTTGTTGAGATCTGTAAATATGTGGCCCCAGAACTCTTAACTGCCCTTCAACTGCGAGGAAGGCCATGGGTCAGTCTCATGGGCTTCAATGTGATGCCATGATTCCAGAATTCTTTTATGTGAAATCTGGGTTGTAGGCCTTGGTTTGTTTGTTTGTTTAAGCCTTCAATCCTGTAAACATGTGTGCTTAGCTTTACTACTAGTAAACTACCACTAAACTTTGCTAATAGTAAAGTTAAGCAGGCATGTTAGTGTTTGCAGACTTGGGGTCTTATTCTGTAAAATAGATATTATGGAAGGAGTGTTGTAAGTGTTTTATGTAAAGGACTTTTCAGATGCCCTAGATAAAAGACACTCTGTAAATGCAAAATATTAATTTCTTCATTTAGTCCTGTGGGGCAGCTGTTTTTGTGTAATAGGTGGGCAGACTTTGTTTTAATAAGATTTCAGTGCCCTGTAGTGGATATTAAAACAACCTTTGCTAGTTTCACTAGACTTGAAAGATAAACATTAGGAACCCTTGCAATTTAGTAAAGTGCTTGTTGTACTAAAGAAAGTTAGTAAACTCTACATATAATGTTCATTTTCCAGTCTGGAGAAACATTTTTTTTTCTGGGCGGTATTTTCTGGCCTATAAATTAGTGAGTAGCTAATGCTCTTTAGATATGGTTCACTCATGCATGACAGAAAGAATGCAAAAACAGGTGTTGCAAAAGTACTACAGCTGCTTTTTTTTTTTCGTTACTTTAAACCTGCTGTCTACATGTCCTCAAGGAGGCTGTAGTTTTAACCTTAATTATTTTCTCATTTTTGTTCTGTTTTGAACTGTTTGTTTTTCATCTACTAGTTTCATTTAACTTTTTAAAATATTTTAATATACATAATATATACGCCATTGTCTTGGTGTTTACTGTATACAGAGGGACAAGTTCTGGCCTCCACTATACTTGTTCAACTCCTTTGACCTCAAGAGGGTTGCACTGTCTAATGCAGGTCAGAATTTAGCCCACAATATTTGTGATTGAATAGATAAATATGCTTAATAATTGATTTCTCTGCTGCTTCTGATGTTAACCCTGCAAAGCCTTTCCATGTCCTGAATTTTCATTGACTCTAGTGGAAATTCCTCAGTGATGTAGGATCAAGCCAGCAGTTGTTGTAGATGTGTGGAATTTTACAATTTTATTTTAAATACTTTTTAATCACTTGCTAAACAGATATTTATCTTTTCTTAATGCTGTTTAACTGTAATAAACATACACTTGTATTTTTTCTTATAGTTTGCTTAAAATAGTTGGAAAGATGATGATAAATTTTTCTTTCTGTTTCCCTATATGTAGTTTGTAAAAAGAGATCTGAGGCCAGACTTATTCAAAATTTGTTTTGATATGCTAGATTTTATTAATATTCATATATAGAAATGTCCATACATATCACTCAAATACATGTGAAATAGCACTGTTTGAATGTATAGCTCATTTTTGTGGTAGCAAGAAGTTTTAACTAATGTACATTAATATTTTTCTGCTGATACTTCTGCTGCTTGAAACATTTTGCATTGTTGATTGATGTCTACAGTTACTGCATTATTTTTTATTAGAGAAACAGGTTTAACTGCATTGAACTATAATCAGTCATATACATATGATAAATCAAATTGTTTCTTTCCAGAACTGTTTCAGGGTCTGATTCAACTCTTGTTAAAGTTGAATCTTAAAGTGAGACTCTTTACATGCAGTATAATAGAAATAATTCTTTTTGGCTCAGTTGTCACAGTCAGACAAGTATACAATGAGCATTACATCAAATTTAGTTGTTTGGTTTGTGTCCTATTCAAAGATTCCTGTCACAATGAACAAACTGTTTTTATCCATTTACTATTCTGGGCTTTCCTATAACTGTAATTAATTTTTACTTTTGTGGTAACACTTTAAGCTCCGGTACTATAATATTTCTGTTAGCAACATATGGAAATTTATGCAAACAGTTCAGTAGTATAGATCATAAGAAAAACCACAGCTGGAACTGTATTAGATTAAAAGTTTAGTGTTTAATTAGCATGCATCATTGACAGAACCAAAGTAGAGGATAACTTCCAGGTTTTTAAATATATTAATTTAATTCCTTTTAACATATCTTAAATGTTTTGCTTCTGTTAATATGAACATAATTTTGGATTCTCTACTTTTAGTGTCTTAATGAGATTCTGGAATCAGCAGATGCACCCCTGGAAGTCACTGAAGGGTTTATCCAGTCAATTTCTCTGTCTGTTCCATGGGGGACATTGCTACAGGATAACTGTGCACTAGAAGTGAAAGGATTAGAGATGGTCTTCAGGCCAAGGCCTCGTCTTGGTAGGTTTACTGCATTATCTTATTTGGCTCAGTGTTTTATGTTGATAAATTAGGTGAATTCTAATGTTCAAATGTTTGAGATTATACTGGCAGTTTTGCTTCAACTGGTTCTGTGTTTTTTATTTAATTTTTATTATAACATTACACGTACGGGATAAAAATTTGTGCCTGGGCACTATTTGTTTAACATATCTATCTTAGAAAAAGAGAATACAATAATTATCAAGTATTCTTCAGTAGGTCAGCACTTTACTTCATTTAAGTCTATAATATTTTGAACTTCTGTGTCTTTGCTTCCACATTTACATAGATGTAATTTTAGAAACTAATAAAGAAATGTTTCCTCATAAGTGTCTGTTTAGTCCCTAACATTTTATAATCAAACAGCCATGCTCCCATATTTTTGCTTCTGCTTATTTTTGAGTCATAGGAAAATTCTCTAGAGACCTTAATTGGGACTGATCTACTCATAATGTGATATGCTGCCATGTGAGGACCGCAAGTTTGCATTTTGTTTCATTTGTGCTATTTGGGCAAGCTGTATTGTATAGGTGGCCCTTTAAATTGTGGATGGAAGAGAGTGCTTTATTAGTTATCGATTATACAATAGCTCCTACTGGCCAGTTTGAGTAGATAGCTGAACTTGACTGGATGGGAACTGATTACTGCTCATGGCTGGAGGATGCTGCAATGGCATGGACTTATTATGAGGAGAGAGAGTGATACTGTTTCCCATGGGTTTGTCATTGGGTGGCTGCTTCACATATGTCCTCTTGAGGCATCTGGGTGGCCCTGCAAGTGGGCTCCCCACTCTCTCTCAGTTTCCCCCTTCATAGGTCTTCAGTAACTCACAAAGCCCACGAAGGCTTATGCTCAAATAAATTTGTTAGTCTCTAAGGTGCCACAAGTACTCCTGTTCTTTTCACAAACCCTTGTATCCATTTTCACCCCTTCTTGGGTTCTGGTTTAAGTTAGCAAACATTTAAAATAAAGTTTGCAAGTCCATTTGTTTACCCCTTATCAGGTCACTCCCAGGCCTTTCTTGCCTGTAGTATCACTCCCCAACTTTCTCTACTGGAGTCTATTTGCTCCCAGCAGCTTCTGTACTCCACCTTTGGTCTCCCTGAGAATCCCCTCTCTGCAGCTTCTTGCTGCTCTTTAGGGAAATCAGCTGATCCCTGCTCAGATGTGCCTCCTTAGTAACTAGGGTTGGCTGCCCCCTGGCCTCCAACCTTTAAAGGGGTGAGCCATCCTGCTACAGCGTTCTTTAAAGCTCTTTGCGGAAAAGCACTGTCATGCTGTCTAGAGTGGCTCACAACCATAAGTGCTTACCTCAGGGCAAACACCCCAAACTGTGATCTATAATTAAATTTCACCAAGTCAGTAACAAATGTGAATTCCGGATATCTATAACCATCTTACCATGGAGTCACAGACAGGCCCCTTAGACTCTCCAGTCTATCTTGCATCCCAGCCAAACTGGACTTAATAAATGGATAAATGGTCACTTACACCAAAAATCACACCACATTCAGGTTGATTCCAGTCCCACGAGACCAGTCACCTACCCGGATCAATTGGTACCCTAGATTTTACACCAAAGACACAGCCTGTAGCCAATCCTGTAATAAACTCTCAAGATTTATTAACTAAGGGCTTGGCTACACTTGAAAGTTGCAGCGCTGGGAGTTACAGCGCTGGTCGTGCAGCTGTGTAGGGACAGCGCTGGTGTGTGGCCACACTCAAAGCTACCAGCGCTGCAGTGTGGCTACATTTGCAGCGCTGTTGGGAGCAGTGCATTATGGGCAGCTATCCCAGCATTCAAGTGGCAGCAACGTGCTTTTCAAAGAGGGGGGGTGGTGTGGTGTGTAGTGTGACAGGGAGCGGGGGAGAGAGAGAGAGAGAGTGGATTTTTGGAGCCAACACTGTATGTTAGCTTCCTGACTTGCAAAATCAGAAAATGTTCCCGACCCCTTAATCTTAACTCTTAACTGCAAACAGCCTGCATCCAATGGACTCCCGTTCTCCCCTCTGCCTCTGCTGTTCCTCGTCAAGCAAACACTCAGCCCCTGTGAATGAGACAGGCAGGGGGTTTTCTCATTTGATTGTTCACAGTCAGGTACAGATTGATCACAGCAAACAGGAGCTGTGTTTGTTTTTTAGATAAGCAGCTCCCTGTGCTCCGGAGCGCCGCGGAGCTCTGAGTTCACAACAAAACAAAGAGAGACTGCATAACAAAACAAAGAGAGTAATTTAGTTAAAAGCATTCTGGGATATCTCCTTATACCCTGGAGACCAATAACAGCGCTGGTGTGTGGCCACACTTGACGAGCAGCACTGGATCACCAGCGCTGCACTCGTTATACCCCAAGCAGACCAGGTGTACAGCCAGCGCTGCAGCCAGGGAGTTGCAGCGCTGGATGTGCCTTGCAGGTGTGGACGGTTACTAATTGCAGCTCTGGAAAGCCTCCACCAGCGCTGCAACTTTCAAGTGTAGCCAAGCCCTAAGAAACAGAAATGAATTATTTACAGGTTAGAGCGAGCAAACATATACACACAAATAAGTTAGTATCTAAACCCTTAGAGTGACAGAGTTGTAGTGATCTGCCAATTCTAAGTGTCTTTCAGGGTGGACCTAGGAGGCAGCTGGACAATTCCCATGCCTGAATTCACAAGTTCAGAGCAAGCATTTTCAAAGTTATAAAGCAAAACTTACATATTTTCTTATAGCATGGAATACAGACATTGCAAGTAAGATTAATGCATGTAGCAACTTACAAGTATTTCATAGTCTAAACACACAAAATACATTCTGATAAGACTAACACCTGTTTTGAGCAAAACTAACGTACAGGTGACTTGTTTCTTGTTTCCCCAGGGTTGTCAGTTCTAGGCTAATGCCTGGCATCTGGCCTGCCAGCATACAAAGCACATTTTGGTGGCTACCACACACACTTAGTTTGCAACTAGCTGAGTGTAAATCTACTCCACTCTAATTTGCTACATGCTCACTGTCCATGTGGAGCCTGCTGCTGTGCACCAAAGGTTCCCTAGTGGGTTTGATCTGTCCTGCTTTGAAATTGGAGTAGATCAGTATGCACTAGGGAGCTTTTAGTGCTTGACAACAGGGTCTGCGAGGACACTTAATTCGTGGTTGCCTAGTGCGGGATAGATTTACACCCCAGCTTGCTGTGAACTAAGTGTTCACGTAGACCAGCCCTTTGGTGCTGTGCCCTAGTACAGTGGCTCTCAACTTTCCAGACTAGTGTACCCATTTCAGAAGTCTGATTTGTCTTGTGCACCTCCAAGTTTCAGTTCACTTAAGAAATACTTGCTTACAAAATCAGACAAAAATGGAAAAGACTCACCGCATACTATTACTGAAAAATTGCATACTTTCTCTTTTTTACCATATAATTATAAAATAAATTAATTGGAATATAAAAATTGTATTTACATTTCAGTGTATAGTATATAGAACCGTAAAAACAAGTCATTATCTGTATGAAATTTTAGTTTGTACTGACTTCACTAGTGCTTTTTATGTAGCCTATTGTAAAACTAAGCAACTATCTAGATGAGTTAATGTACCCCCTGGATGACCTATGTGTACCCCCAGGGTACACATGCCCCTGGTTGAGAACCATTACCCTATGAATAGGTTTCTTTTAAAATCACATATATTTTTGTTGTTCTATGTTTCATTCTAACTTATTGTAATTGAACTTAAATCTTAGGCTAATTTTACTTGCTAATGTCCATCTAAGAAGATATTATCTTAAAAAGAATGGTAATAATAGGCAGTAATAAATAGGAAGAATGGCCTTCAGTTTGGTGCTGGAGTCTAATATTATGAATGAGTATGTGAAAAGTAATACATTATTAATTAGTTCTTTGTACTAGCTCTTTACTTATAAATAGCTGATCACTGTTTTTGTGGGGTTCAGGAAGGAATTTTTCACTGGTAATGCTTTTCCTTTCCCCGGTTGTCAGTGTGCTTTATTTTACTTTTTTGCATGAATGTATGGTTGTCCTTTGCTGTCACAAATTGTTTAAAAATGGAGCATGTAGGAAAGAACTATTGTCACCAAGTAGCTGCAGCCACAAGATTAATACCTGGTGTAGGGATTTTTAAAAAACAGAACTAGCTACCTTGAGGTAGCTAATCCCATCTGAAACACCACTGAGGTTCTAACACGGATGCAGTTTAGTATCTTTACTGTCGTGTTAGCCTCAGTTGGGCTTGTCTGCAGTGGAGCTTTTACCTCTAATTAATTGGTGTGCCTTGTCTACACTACACTTTTAATATGAGCAAACGTCAGAGTATTATCAAGTTAGCTGTTAGAGATGACCATCAATTGTGTTTTCTGGCAGCTAGTAGGCCTAGGATTGACCTCTATCAACTAACATGATTGTAAAGGTGTCAAACAGAGTCTAAGGCCTTGTCTAGACTAGGATTTAAAGATGTTATGTTAGCACATTTAAAAAGTCTAGTGTAGATGAGACACATTGCTTTTAATACATGCTAAACTGGTCGAGTCAAATTCTAGGCTCCCCCTTAGTGTTTAACTTGACCAGTTTTGCACATGTTGAGGGCACTGTGCCTGGTCTAGCTAGACTTTTTAAACATGCTATTAGCATGTACTAGCTAATGTGCTAAAATCATACCTTAAATCCTAGGCTAGATGGGGACTGAGTGGTTGAGTGATGTTTCAAATCTGGTTAGCTGCCTCAAGGTAGAGATGGTCTTCCTATAGATGTGGACAGAGTCTAGTACGTTTTACATTATGATAGCAACCAAACTAATAATTGATGCTCTTCCCTAATACCCGGAAGTCATCTTCAATTACAGCTACCTTAAGGAAGCTAACTCCATTTAAAGAACAACATTTTTTCTTAGGCCTTGTCTAGGCCTAGTCTTGCCTACAGAAGTCACACCAGTGTAATTAAAAATCTGTTTTAAAAACTGATTTAGTTCAACCAGTGCCAAACCTTCTGTGGTCCCACTTACACTGGTTTTAAACTGGTTGTATTGATTTATCTTGTACCTATAAACTTACCAATAGAAGCTAAAAAGAAAGAACCCATTTTTAAATTGATTTGAGTGTGTCCATGCAGGGGTTTGCACCACTTTAACTACTGGTTTAAAATTTGACTTTTAGTTAAACTGGTGCAGCTTCTGTGTAGACCAGACCTTTGTCTAGATATACAAAACATATAATTTGTTTGCTTTGGTTTTGTTGGTTTTTGGATTTAAGAATTTTGTCTTATTCTACAGCGTCTGGTTCAGAGCCTATGTATTGGTCAAGTTTTATGACCAGTAGTATGCAACTTGCAAAAGAATGTCTTAGCCAAAAACTGACAGATGAACAAGGAGAAGGGTCTCAACCTTTCGAAGGGCTTGAGAAGTTTGCAGAAACTATTGAAACAGGTATGACTCTACTATGCACCTTGTGAATTAACATCTTAAGTTACATTATGTTAGTCTACACCATGTCATGATATTACAAAATGAGAGCTCCCTTGCAACTTCTTCTCTTCTCTCTCAACTTTTTATCAGTGACTCTACCTTCTAACAGTTAAAACAGGAGGAGAGAGCCAGGAAGTAAAACCACAGTAGTAAAAAAAAAAACAAAAAAAAAAACCCCAAAAAACTGTTCCTGCTGTGTGCTGATTCAGCTCTTCATTAGAGCCAAATTCTCTCAATCATACCAGTATAAATTTGGATAATTCCTTTCATTGACAGGACTGACTGGCAGAATGTCTTGGTTCTAGCAGTGCTGGTTTAGCACATCATGTGACAGTTGGATCAGCATTGGTGTTAGTAGCCCCAGGAGGAAAAACCTGATAGCACAGTCTTCTGTACAGTTCATGTTTTTATTTGAAGAATCAGACTTAGCATAGGGCGGCATTGGATGCCAAAACTGCATCTTCTTCAGATTGCTTTACATTTTTGAATGTCCAACTGGAAGAAGCTAAGACTTACTGATAGAAAACTAGATTCTCATTTGGAATTGTGATATTGTATTGAAAGTTATTTATAATCCTAATGAAATAAATATTAGCTTTCAGTCAACAAAGAAGAGTTGATCTTTTTATTTATATATTAAGTCATCAGTGTGTCTTATTGATTTAAAATGGTCATGGTGTAACTGTATTGTCTTCTGGTTTCCTTGCTTCAGTTCTAAGAAGAGTGAAAGTTACCTTTTTAGATACTGTTTTGAGAATTGAACATGTGCTGGAAAATTCTAAAAGTGGGTCTGCACTTGAAATCCGAATTGAGAAGTAAGTGTTGCTTAAAATCAACATTTAAAAAAAAAAAGAAACTGGATGGCTCTTATCTTTATATCCACAGATTTACACACAGGCACACATCCCCTCACATAGTATAGCTCTGAAGTCCAAATCATTCATGCGGTTAACTTTTGATGCCTTAAGTGAATTTTCAGGCTTGTGCTTCAGGGTTAAAAATAGCACTGTAGATTTCAGGCTTGGGTTGGAGCTTGGGTTCTGAAACCCAGCGAGGGGGCAGTGTGTCAGAACCCAGGCTTCAACCCAAGTCCAAATATCTATACTGCAATTTTTAACACTGCAGCGTGAGCACTGTGAACCTGAATCAGTTGACCTGGGCTCCGAGACTTGCTGCTGCAGGGTGTGTGTGTGTTTGTGTGTGTGTGTGTTTGTTTGTTTTTCCGTGTAGACATGCCCTAAATGAGTGACTAGATTTTCTTAAATGGTCAACACCCAACAACTCTCATTGTTAAATTGGCCACTCCATTTAGGTGACTGAATTGGAGCTTAATCCTTTAGAAAATCTGGCCCCAGTTGTGGATGCTGAGCACTTTTGAAAACCTGACCTCACAATTCTATATTTAGGAAAGAAACCTTAATCCTGCAAAAGTACTAATGTACCAGATCAGCAGAATTCTAGCTTTTGCATGACCTGCTAGAAGAACCCACATACAGTGTAAAGCAAATTGTATAAATAATTGAAATTTGTGAATTGTGGATGTTCTTAAGGTATTTATTTAGCTTATTTGACTAATAAGCTCATTTTAGTTGGTGCCATGATGAAAACAAAAGTATCTTGCAGAATATTAAAATCACTACAAAATAATGTTTTTACATACACAAAAATGTGGATGAACTATAATTTGTTCTTAAACAAATAACAACAAAAAAATCATTGTTGCAGTTGCTGAGTTCAGTTCAAGAGAGAACTTGTCAGTAGACATGCCTATCTGAACCCCTGCACTCCACCCGTCCCCTCTTAAAAATCCCCTGTACGTTAAAAGCTACCCTTACACAAACTGTTTGAAGAGAGAACATCTAATTCAAGTGTTATAACAGAGTGGTACTGTTTGAGTTATTTTAGTTAAGATAAAATTATGTGTGTGTTCCCATTGTAAATTAGATCTCTTAAAATTTCTACTGTTCTTCTATTTTTACAATTTAGCGGTATTTTAATAGATAAAATTTCATTTCAGAAAATTTAGAAGGGTGAATTTTGGGCATGTCCTAGGCATAACTTAAGTTCTGTTAATTTATTAAACAGAAATGACTGACATAAAGGAAAGTGTTCCATCCAAGTAGTGCTTTAAGACTATATATAAAATACATATGTTGTAGATTTATCCATTCCAAAACCATACTTTAGTCATGAGACTAGAGCGCAGTTACAGATGTCTTAATGTAAACAAACAAAAACAGTAATATAGGGCAAACTTCTTCACTTTGAGATAAGACTAAACAGTAAATAGTAGGATCTCATAATAGGACACATTGACTTCAAACATATAGCTCTACTGTTATTAATAGTGTCCTGCAAGAACCTCAAGATTTCCACCCATTTGCAGAAAGTGGTGGTTTCTCCTTTCACATCAGTCAATGTCCTTGTAAATAATTTATGTAGAGAAAGCATATATAAACATGAACTATAGGTTAAATGGCACAATAGAAGGTAAAAGTGTGCATGCCATCCCTACCATGCTTATTTCCCTGTTTTTGTCTCCCAGAACTATGTACTGTGATGAAACTGCTGATGAATGCTCTGGAATTAATGTACATCAGCCCACAGCTTTTGCTCACAAGTTACTTCAGCTCTCAGGTGTTTCTCTCTTCTGGGATGAGTTTCCAGCATCAGCAAAGTCGTCTCCCGTGTGTTCAGCTACACAGTTGGTAAAAATAAATAAATCATATAAATATGTAGAGTTGATGAAGGATAAAATGTATTGTATTGTTACATACATATAAGCCTAATATTGAAGTATAAAGGACTCGAACCTCTTCTTGGAGCAATGTTTAGGTAGCTCATTGTACTCTTAACTCATTTATATTAGTGGTTCTCAAACGTCTGAGCCCAGCAACCCTTGTGAATTTTTTGTCAAACACTTATATTATATTATGTAAGAGTGGAGATGGTGAGGTCTGAAGAGCAACCTTAATCTGTGGAGAGAGACTTCTCTCCATAATTTACTATTCAAAGAAAAATTCCATCACTTCCTGATGCGTTAAGATTCTGAGTGCCGTTCGACACCTGTTTATTTAAAATTTGCTAGTAAATATGTTTGTTAATACAGATGTCAAATTTGCTTTTATGTGAAACTGTTTGTCATTTAGATGTAGTGTAGATTTATCAGACTTGTATATGTATACTTTGTGACACATACTATGGTGCATGCTAATCGCCTCTTTTTCCCCTTGCATTTTAAAGGCAGTGGAACCAAAGCTTTCCCCTAGCTGGAACCCAAAAATTGTGTATGAGCCACATCCACAGTTAACCAGAAACTTGCCAGAAGTTGCTCCTTCTGACCCTGTGCAGATTAGTAGGCTGATTGGTAAAATGAAGTTGAGCCTTACATTAAAGCAACATGAAGTACTTCCTGGAGCTAAGGTTAGCTGTAGTTTTATATTCTTTAACTACCTGGACACAGTCAAGTAGCTATTTGGTTTTGGTTTTTGCCTACTGCAAAAATTTTGAGAGTTTTAAAGAAAAATAATTGGTTTGGTTTTTGCTAATTTTATTTTAAATTATCTGCATTTAAAGGTAACCAGTATCCCTTGTTAGAACATCTTTTCTTTAACCAACAAGGTCCTAGAGTGCTGAGAATACATTGTGGAATGCATGGAAATGCATGTCTAAACACCATGGGCAGATTTGCTCTGTTCACAAGTGCACATGTATCAGGGGAGCTGCACACTCATAACTTAGTGCAGAATTTGTCCCAATATGCTTGGGGGGGGGAGGGGGCTGGTGTCTTATTTTAAAATAATAACATATGGAGATATACCTATCTCAGAACTGGAAGGGACCCTGAAAGGTCATTGAGTTCAGCCCCCTGCCTTCACTAGCAGGACCAAGTACTGATTTTTGCCCCAGATCTCTAAGTGGCCCCCTCAAGGATTGAACTCACAACCCTGGTTTTAGCAGGCCAATGCTCAAATCACTGAGCTATCCCTCCCCGCTGCCTTTGGTAGACAGGCATGTTGACCATTTTCATGCCCTACTCACAAATTCTTGCAAAGCAAAATGTAAAAGAAGCTATGATAAATCATTTGGTGATCTCATTTAAATTACTTTCCAAAGTACAGACAATACAGTGATGTCTGTTTCTTAAACAAGGTGCAGTGTATCTTAGAGACAGCTTGAATTCTATGTATTGCAGTAATTCCTGAGAGAATTGCTTTGTTTTCATTAAAAGTCCTGTTGCTACCCATTATTTTTTTGCTCTGTGTATTGTAGCCTCCTCATTTTGAAATAAAAAAAAATGTGACTTAAAAAAATTATCGATTTAAATCAGGTTGAGGCTTGCTTTGTAAAACTAATTTGAAAATTTATGCTATTGAAATTTTAGATTAAAATTTACAGTGAATTAAATTATAATGCTGTTTTTTAAAAGAAAATACTACTACTGGTAGGGTATTTTATTTGAATTTTCTAAACTTCTGTAGATAAAACAGAAGTATTGAAAATATAAGGCCCTGATCCTACAAGCACTTAGGCAAATATAAACTTTACTCACATGAATATTCCTATTAACTTCAATAATAAAATTGGTTCTGAAATCATCTTCAATGAAGTGTACTCACATTTGTGGTTTATAATGTGCTCTGATACCTGACGCACAAGGTAAATGATAGAAATTATTTTAAAATTTAAATTGAAAATACAATTAATTGAAACAAAGAATACATATAAAATACAGAGATCAGAAATTACTCAATATGGTTTCTACTACAGTGGGGAACTTTGTTACATATCTTGCAGTTGCTGGTGGCTGTTTTTTTAGAACTTTTTTCTATTTTTTCATTCAAGAAAAATTCTTGACATAAAGTCCTTGTGGCAACATTTGCTGAAAAGGAAGATAACCATGAAAATGCAGTGTGTGAAATACAGAAACAAACTATTATAAAATATTAAAAGCTCTATGGTTATCAGTTCTAGATTTACTAATAGCTAAGTGCTTTTCTGCAACCCTTTTAAAGATCAAAAAATTTCCTACTGTCAATCATTACGTTTATTTAAAGGTGGCAGGAAAAACACCTCTTTAGTTCAAGATCTGAGTAGAGGACTCTATGTTGCACTTCTGTTTGATGACCTGTCCAATGCCTTAAATAGAACACAGAGCAACATTTCTGGCATGTTTTGTGCAGTGTTGGGCATTGTAGTAGGAGAAACACTGAGCAAATCAGTTGGTGTGGTAAACGGTATTGTGATTTTTTAAGTCTAATCACATTCTGTTACTGACTTGGAATATTAACTTCATCTTTTTGCATTAACTGTATACAAAATACATTTTGTTTAACACCAGTCAGTGAACACTATACATGTTACATGGTCAGGGCCAGCTCCAGGCACCAGCGCAGCAAGCAGGTGCTTGGGGCGGACAACGGAGAGGGGTGGCATGTCCGGCTCTTCGGCAGCAGTTTGCGGCAGACTCCTCAGTTCCTCTCGGATGGAAGGACCTGCCACCAAATTGCCGCCGAAGAACGAAATGGCGGTGGTAGAGCTGCCGCTGATCGCGGCTTTTATTTTTTTAATATTTTTTTTCGCCGCTTGGGGCGGCAAAAACGCTGGAGCCAGCCCTGTATATGGTGTGCAAAATTAAAAAGTGAGCTCAGTTTTGATTTTGATTAATTCATTAAATATTTGATTAATTATTTAATTAATTAATCGATTAATTCATTAAAACCAACTGAACATTCTGTACACTTTTTTCTCTATTTCTAATAGAGATAAAATAGAGAAAAAAGTGTACAGAATGTGCAGTTGGTTTTCTTCTTCAAAACATACAGTCTAGTCCAAGATTTCCTCCTGATGTACTGTCTGGCTTCTTTATTTAAATACAGGATTAAATAAGATGTTTAAATTAAATCTATCCAGATTTTAACCCTCTCAGGAATGAATAGAATTTAATTTAATTTCAAGTGCTAGCACAATTTAATAATTTGAATCTTCTTTCCAGTTTTTTCAAGGAAAGGAAAAGGCAGTAGGAGCCAGTTGTAACGTTTTGGGGGTCCCCTAGACCAGTAAGGGGTTTGGTCACTGCCTGCTTTGTTACCTTAGCTGATTTATGCTGTGCTGCTTTGGTTCAGAGCCCTAATACTAGCAGCCTGCCCACAAGCATAAAGTTCTGGCTTTCACCAGCCTAGTTACTCCTTGCAGGGTGACCCCAACAGCCCTTTGAGTCCCAGGTCTCCCTAAATTCATCCACTGTGAGTTTGTAACTATCAGACCTTCAGACTTTTCCTCTATGGTTCTTCAGCTCCGAAGGTGTGAAATCCAGCCCCCCACCCCTCCCGACATCTTTGGTGCACACACTCCCCACAAAAACAAGGAGGAATCCTTGTGACACCTTAGGCCTGGTCTACACTGGGAGGGGGTGGGGTCGATCTAAGTGACATACTTAGCTCTACTTACCGGGATGTCTTCACTATAGTGAGTTGACTGCTGCCGCTCTCCCGTCGACTCTGCCTGTGCCTCTCGCTGAGCTGGAGTACAGGAGTCAACAGGAGAGCACTCAGGGATTTTATGAAGCAAATCTTCTCTCCAACATATGACACTTGACAGTAGAGCAACAAGTGAAAGTGTAAGGAGTTTTAGAATTGGATCCTAAATCTGTAGGTAATCCTACAGCAAACATTGGGAACAAGCTCAGTTTGTGGTGCTATCTAGTGGTCTGGAGAGAACTAGTTTAATTTCCTTGTTTTGTTACTGTTACAATTTATAATAAATCTTAGATATAACCCAACATTATTTAAGTAATTTTGTATAATATAGATAGGCTAGTATTTATGTGAAAAGTATTTGAATTTTTAAGGAAATGTACCACATAAGGTGCAAGTTTTACTGTTCTGTATGTTGTATATAAAATAAGCCTTGATACCATTAATTACATGCAAGAGTATTAAAGAAACAAAATTGCTAACTGCTTAATAATGATCCTGGATTTTCCTCCAAAGGTGCATGGCTTTTGAGTGGTTTTGTTTGTTTTGTGTATAGCATAACAAAATAAATAGTCATTGGCACAGTAGCAATGTTTCGTAGAACTGCTATGAAACCCAAAGTTGGAAGCAATTGTACAGTTAAATTTCAAGCTGTTTCCAATTGGAATAATATGAAGGTTCAATCCCAGATATTGCAGGAAGACTATATCCTTCAAAGCTTCCAGATATAACCTTCACTTAAAAGCAGCATGGAGGCGGTGGCAGAGGAGAGAGTGAAAGGAGGAGAATAAGGACTTTAGTTCATTTGCCCTACAAAGCAGTAGTTCTCAACCGGAGTACGTGTACCCCGGGGGTACACAGAGGTCTTCTGGGTGTACATCAACGCATCTAGATATTTGCCTAGTTTTACAACAGGCTACATAAAAAGCACTAGCAAAGTCAGTACTGCTCTATATATTATACACTGAAATGTAAGTACAATATTTATATTCCAGTTGATTTATTTTATAATTATATGGTAAAAATAAGAAAGTAAGCCATTTTTCAGTAATAGTGTACTCTGATGCTTTTGTGTTTTGTATTTTTATGTCTGATTTTGTAAGCAAATAGTTTTTAAGTGAGTTAAAACTTGAAGGTATGCCAGACAAATCAGATTTCTGAAAGGGGTACAATAGTCTGGAAAGGTTGAGAGCCACTGCTATAGAGTGATGCGGTACACTATCTAGTGACTTATAGTTGATTGGGGAAGCTTAATGGGCATGTCTTTATTCTAAGAATTTATAATTTTTTTTTTTTAAAGTTGGATGTAGATGGGGAGATAGACTCTATACACCTATTCCTGTCACCAAGGCAGGTACATCTTCTATTGGACATGTTAGCAGCCATTGCTGGGCCAGGCAAGTAAACGTTATGTTAATATTAAATGTGTATTTGATGAGATAGAAAGCAGTAAAGAGAGCTTGCACAATAAATAAGTCCCCAGATTATTAATTATCATTAATTAATATTAATGATTAATGATTAATATTAATTATCTATTTATTTGCATAAAGATAAGACCTAGTGGCCCCAATCAGGTCTCCAGTCTTCATTGTTCTATATGGTGTACACATATGTAATAGCCTCTTTAAAAGAGCTTGAAATCTTAGTTTGTGCTGCGCTAACAGGTGGAGAATACAATCAAATGCCTGGGGAAAAGGAGTGGTGGAGAGAGAAAAGGACAACATAACAGTGAAACAGTTTTGTTTGGTATGATTTGGACCAGAGTGGGATCCATCAAGTCCAGCTGCACTGATGCAGCTGCACCACAGTAATGCTTTAATGAAGACACTCTACACCAATGGGAGAGAGCTCTCCTCTCGGCGTGCTTAATCCATCTCCCCAAGAGGTGGTAGCTATGTCAACGGGAGAAGCTCTTCTGCCAACATAACGCTGTCTACACAGGAGGAGGGAGTTTAGTGCTGTGGATTTTTCATGTTGATATAGGCCTGTAGTGTAGACCAGACTTAATATAACTATGGATGCTCCCATTGTTCATATAAATGTACAGTCCTTTTTGGAATCCTAGTGTATAAAATAATAAAACTTATTTTACTGGATCAAGTATATAACTAGATATATTCCCAATGCTGCAAATTTAATTACTATGTCAATTTAGGTAATGATATTAAGATCCTTGGAAGAATGTTGAAAATATTTTCCTATTCCATTGATTAAATAGGGCCAATTCGTGTTATAATGTCATTTATAGATGATCCATAATTCTCTAAAGCCAACATGGACTAGAACTTTTAAAAACAGAATCTGTAACTATTCTGACTACATAACCTCAAAATCTTCCTCTTAGTTTTGGGCATAATAATACAGAAGGAAAAGGAGTTAGTTTTCCATGCTGGTTTGTATTTGGAGAAGTGAAAATGGAAGATAAGTTCATAAAATGTCAGCCAGTTTTCTGACTAGTTGTTGTAGTTTTCCATTGCGGAATGGAAAGGAAATACAAATTATGTTTCCATTTCCTCTATTTGAATACAGAGAGCCCCAGCAGGATAGAATTATCAAATAAAGATAGAAAGAGCAGACCAATGCAACAGGAGGACGAGTATCGGATTCAGATGGAGCTGAAACGTTACTTAAGAAAAGAATCTTTGTCAGCAGTAGCATCATCTGAGCAGAGCTTTTATGAGACAGAGACCACCAGAACACCTTCTAGCCGTGGTGAGTATGAGACATGATGCCAGTATGTCAGACAGCCTAGTATCAACATCATGCAAAATAATTTTTAATGTACAGTGCTAAAGTACTCTTGATCTTTCAGAAGGGCAAAATAACAGTAACCTTTATAGATTTATTGTCTACCACTAATTATACCCTTAAATCAGGATACAAGGCCTATTCACGTTACTAGCCCAGACTGAAGTCGTTCATTTGGGGCATTTAATAGTCTGGACGCTAATACACAATGAAACAGACCCTAGGTCTGTAAAATCCCTTTCAGAACTAATGTTTGAAGGAACTAAGTGAAATATAGAATACTATAAAACTTTCTTTTGGTTTTTCTATTATAAAACGTAGTTTAAACATGCATGTACTGGCGGAATGTATTTGGATTTAAGACATGAATTTCATGGAGAAGAAACCTGGAATCTGAAAGATGCCAATACTTAGATTAGTACAGCTCCATTAACAAAGGTTTACAGCAGTCTATTATTTTATCTGTTCTTATATAATTTATTTTATGATTGTTTATATTAAATGTGAACTGCTTTACTTTTAATTTTGAGCCCATGGATAATTTGTTACTGGTTTTTTTAGGTGCCTATTCATATCTGATTCAGCATGGGAAGTGTGAATTAATCACTGCAACCTGTAGCAGTCTTAACCTGAACATGAAAATAAATGGAAACATTTTTTATTATGTGTATACTCATAACATTGCTGGAATTTGGTGTTTTGTGTTGCCTTGGTCATGCACTCTTTGGAAAAATATGTTTTTCCCTTGGTTATTATTGGGCTTCAGTATAAGTGAACTAGGAAATGCTGTGAATAAACTTTTAGCTAGTTAATGTCATATCCCGACTATTTTGTTTCTGCAGCTATGCTTAATTTGGTGTATTATAACTAAAGTTAATGTTTGTCATTAGAAAAAAACCCTATTGATAATACATAATTTCTCCTTAGAAGAAGAAGTTTTCTTCTCAATGGCTGACATGGACATGTCTCACAGTCTCTCCTCTCTTCCACCTCTTGGAGACCCACCAACTATGGATCTAGACCTGTCTTTAACTAGTACATACACTACTACACCAGCAGGTTCTCCATTGAGTGCTACAGTGGTATAGTATTGTTTATAGTTAATATCTTCATAGAGTAAAAGTTTTTTTTCATACTGATTCCTCATTGCTACTTCCTATTGAAAAATTCTCAGATAATAGAAACATATTAAGCCTACTGTTCCAGTGGCATTATCAACTAGCAAATTTGTATGGTTCCTTAATGCATAAATCACTTTCTGGCTTTCCTTTATTAAGGAGTTAAGTAGATTTTCAGTGGTAATTTCCACAGCAAGCT
Source organism: Mauremys reevesii (assembly GCF_016161935.1). NCBI lineage: Eukaryota > Metazoa > Chordata > Testudines > Geoemydidae > Mauremys > Mauremys reevesii. The sequence goes on from NC_052626.1 coordinate 26,791,430, forward strand.
GCAGCTATGAAACCTGGGATTTCCATAAGTTATGAATTTGTTTGGCTTGAAGACCAGGAAATAGACTATGTATATAAGTTTATGTGGAGTATTTGTGACACACCCTTGTGCTACATTTCAATGTTTAATATAGAAGGCCAGGAACACAATAAAAGCACACAAAGTTGTGGTATTGCCTAAGTTAAGGTCATAGCCTGTAATTCAGCAAAGTATTACTGTGGTTTATGTTCATCCCTACTCAGTTCTTATGCACAGGCTTTTAATTACTTTGCTGAATGGAGGTCATAGAGAGCAGTTCTAGTTTCCTTTGGGTAACAGAAGAACATGTGTTAGTTGTGAGGGCAATGTTATCTCCCTTTCAGAAATACAAGGGGAAGATCATCATGAGAGCAAAAGAATGTAGCTTGACATCCAGATAAACAATAGACAAACTATTGATTAATATACCATGAAAATGACAAGCTGGAAAACTACTTTTGATAGCATATACATACAAGGGTCTTGCATACTGTCTTTTGGTCATACGTTACTGCTTGCATTAGATTGAGAACTGTTGTGTTATGCAGATGAGAGATCAGATATATTTGTGTTTTAGCTTCAGCCAACGTGGGGTGATTTTCATGACCCTAATAAACAAGAACCACCACTACCACCAAGAAGTTCATCATTTACACCCAGTATTGTTCACCAAACTCCTTTAAGAAGGACTTGTAAGTAAAAACGTGTATTTACCTCCTAATCATTTTATACTGTTAGACATTTTTCATTGTTGTTCTGAAACTTGGCAAAAGGGCATCAAAATCCAGAAGACCAAAATGTGACCTTTCCCTAATTGCTTCTTCAATTAGTGTGTAGTCTTTTCCTCTAGACAGTACAGTTTATAAAGGTTATGCTGAGTGGTGCACTTCATGACATGTCTATTGTCCAGATTCCTGCTTAGCTGCTTTCTCTTAAAGTGAGAGGTTTACATGGATGTTCTTAATTTATGTGGGGGATTTGGCCAAATTTAGAAATGAGGTAAGGGAAGGTAAGGTCAACAAAAGTAGTTCTACACAAAGTGTAAATCTTCTATAATTAAACAAAGACTCAATATATTACAGTGTATAAAATTCGCCTTATTGTGATTTGCGTAGTTTTCATAGTTTGACATTTATGCATTTCTTAAGGCTATGTTGGTAAGTGTAATAGATGTGCAAGTTGCTATTAAAAACTAACTTTTAGTAAGAAATTTAATTTAATTTTGTATTTCAGCCCTTCCATCCAGATCTGTTTCAGTGGATGAATCCAGGCCTGAACTTCTTTTTAGACTGGCACTGGGCACTTTCTCAGTATCTGTACTTCACATTGACCCTCTACCACCACCTGAAACATCACTGAACCTTAACCCGCTGACACCAATGGCACTGGATTTCTTTACCCGAATAGAAAAGATTGATCCAGTTAAGTTTTCAACAGAAGATTTTCTGTCCTTCCGAGAAGTATTTGCAGAGGCTTGTTCTCATGACCACCTTAGGTACAACTTTGCCTATTAACTAATACAACAAATAAAGAACCAAATGTTCTTTTAAATAAGCGTTGACAACTTAGGTTTATGTCCATAAATATTTGGAATCAAATCATACTTTATTTGAAGTACTAGAAGTTTGTTTTTTCATTAAATGTTTAAAATAGTTTTGGACAGTTTGAGTTCCAAAATGGAAAATCTCAGGATAAAAAGAACCGTGTGCGCACAACTCAGCCTAAAGCTCTTAATGCCGAGATCGATCAAGACAGATGCAGGTTCTGTAGCCAAACACACACAGTCTGGAGCATAAATCAGGATGTTTCTCTGTTTTATACAGCGTCTTTAAGAAATAGGTATAGTTTATAGAGCAGCCTTATTACACAAGCGGTCTGTGGTTTTGAGTGAGTTTGTTCTTCTTTGTAATCAAAATAAGATGTCAGTTGGGGCACAATAAAAAAGTGAACACAATCATCCAGAAGTCAGGAACCAATTTTTCCATGGCATAATATTGCTAAATTACAGTATGTGCGTTGTAGAGGTTTTATGTGTTCCTCTGAAGCATTGGGCATTGGTCACTGTTGAAGGCAGAATTGGTGGATTCCATTATCCTAGATTCCTAATGTCAGATTCTATTATAAGTACTAATGGAGTGATACTCAGACCTCAGTGGTTCAAGAGCCAAATTAGCAATTAATGATACCGAAAAGAGCCACAGTAGTGTGAATTCATGGTTTCATTTACTATTATATATATATTATTCTCACAAGAAAATGACTGTCCTGACCAAGTATTCTACAGTTGGTTAATAACGTAGTAAAAACATCCTGATTAGTTAATATCTTTGATTGATTAATAATTAAATCACACAGAGCTTTAATACCATGTGCTGCAAAGAGCCCCAGTAGACACATTAAAGAGCCACTTGCAGCTCTTGAGCCTCAGTCTGGGTATCACTGTACTAATTTATTTCTTTATAGCATACATGTACATATTAGGGCTGTTGATTAAGTTACTCCTGGGAGAATTCTGCGCCCCTGCAGGGGCACAGAATTCATATTTTATGCAGATTTCTTGGCTCCCCTGCAGAAAAATGGGGGAGCAAAGACATCTGTGGGGAACACATGCCCCTTCCTCGGCAGCCTGGGTGCATCTGCTGGGAGCAACTGGCAGCAAAGAGCAGATCACTGCTCGGGGGAGAAGGGAGGCTGGGTGTGTGTGCATGTGTCTGTGGATAGACGTTAAGGTAGGCTTGCCAGGCATCCGTTTTTTTACCTGAACGCCCAGTCAAAAGGGAGCCTGGTGGCTCCGGTTGGCGGTGTGGCGAGGGCTGAGGCAGGCTACCTATCTGCCCTGGCACCGCACTGCTACTGGAAGCAGCCATCAGGTCCCTTCAGCCCCTAGGCACTGGAGCGGCCAGGACCCCCGCCCCGAGTGCGAGCTCCACAGCTCCCATTGACCGGGAACCACAACCAGTGGGAGCTGTGGGGGGCGGTGCCTTCCGCTGTGAAGGCAGCAAGCACTGCACAGAGCCGCATGGTCGTCCATATGCCTAGAGGCTGCAGGGCTCTGGTGGCCACTTCCTTGGAGCCACGGTAGGCACCACTGGGACCCCGCACCCCAAGCCTTTGGCCCCAGCCCTGGAGTCCCCTCCCAAACCCTTCATCCCTGGCCTCATCCAAGAGCCCGGAAAAGTGAGCGACCTGGGTGGGGGGAATGGAGCGAGCGGGGGGCAGGGCCTTGGAGAAAGGGGCAGGGCAGGGGCGTTCGGTTTCCTGTGTTTAGAAAGTTGGCAACCCTATGTTAAGGGGCTGGGGCTGGGCACGTGCCTGCGTGTGAAAGAGTGAGAGACTCACTCAGTCCCTCTCGCTCACTGTTGCTGCATCCCAGGCTTGGAGGCATAGGGCTGTATGAAGCAGGCTCTGTTCCTGAGGCAGAGATGTAACAACTAAGAAGGTAGGCTGCTAATGTTCCCACTGTTAGTTAGTTCCCATTCTTAGTCAATTAAGGCTCTTTTATCTTTCCAGAGTGGTGTAAAAGAGCCTTATTGTAAATGACAGTAACCGAATCCTCAGCTAGGAAGGTCTGTGTGCTTTCTCGCTTTTTTTCCTGTGCCAGAGAGGCAGAGTGTGGTTAGATTACAGCTCAGGATCTATTTTACTTATCCATTTAAAAAAAAAAAGCAGGACAATGATTAGCAAAACTGTGTGAAAGTCTGAGTAATTTAAAGCGACATTTTACTTTACAGAACACCGCAGTAAAAGTAATGTAATTTAAATGAAAATCCAGGATTATAACTGGAATGCAGTGTATTGGCTACCAGGTATTTGCAGCTTAACTTTTGTGTGTTTAGGAAATGCTGAGCAGTTATTGTGGTTTTTTTTTTTCCCCCCCTGTATGGTAGTTCAAATAAATTACCAAAATAAATGAAACTGGTTTGATTATATTGCATTATTTTGACAAATAAAATATGCAGAATTTTGAATTTTTTGGTGCAGAATTTAGGATTTTTTTGCGCAGCATTCCCCAAGGAGTAATTAATCGCAATTAACTCAAAAAAAAATTTAATCACAATGTTAAACAATAGAATACCGATTGAAAATTATTAAACATTTTTGGATGTATTCCTATATTTTCAAATATATTGATTTCAATTACAACAGAGAGTACAAAGTGTACAGTGGTCACTTTATATTATTATTGATTACAAATATTTGCACTATTAAAAAATAGTATTTTTCAGTTCACCTCATACAAGTACTGTAGTGCAATCTCTTTATTGTGACAGTGCAACTTACAAATGTAGATTTTTTTTTTGTTACATAACTGCACTCAAAAACAAAAACAGTGCAAAACTTCAGAGCCTACAGGTTCACTGAGTCTTACTTCTTGTTCATCCAATCGCTAAGACAAACAAGTTTGTTTACATTTATGGGAGATAATGCTGCCCGCTTTTTATTTACAATGTCACCAGAAAGTGAGAACAGATGTTTGCATGGCACTTTTGTAGCTGGCATTGCAAGGTATTTACATGCCAGATATGCTAAACATTCGTATGCCCCTTCAGTGCTTGCCCAGCATTCCAGAGGATGTGCTTCCATACTGGTGATGCTCGTTAAAAAAAAATGTGTCAATTAAATTTGTGACTGAACTCCTTGGGGGGAGAATTGTATGTCCCCTGCTCTGTTTTACGCACATTCCGCCATATATTTCATGTTATATCAGTCTTGGATGATGGCCCAGCACATGTTGATCATTTTAAGAACACTTTCACTACAGATCTGACAAAATGCAAAGAAGGTACCAATGTTAGATTTCTAAAGATAGCTACAGCACTTGACCCAAGGTTTAAGAATGTGAAGTGCTTTCCAAAATCCGAGAGGAACAAGGTGTGAAGCATGCTTTCAGAAGTCTTAAAAGAGCAACACTCCGATGCGGAAACTACAGAACCTGAACCACCAAAAAAGAAAATCAGCTTTCTGCTGGTGGCATCTGACTCAGATAATGAAAATGAACATGCATCAGTCTCTACTGCTTTGGATTGTTATCGAGCAGAACCCGTCATCAGCATGGACATATGTCCTCTGCAATGGTGGTTGAAGCATGAAGGGACATACGACTCTTCAGTGCATCTGGCACGTAAATATCTTGCGATGCCACCTACAACAGTGCCAGGAGAACACCTATTCTCTCTTTCAGGTGACGACGTAAACAAGAGGCAGGCAGTATTATCTCCTGCAAATGTAAACAAACTTGTTTGTCTGAGCGATTGGCTGTACAAGAAGTAGGACTGAGTGGCCTTGTTAAGTTTTACATTGCTTTATTTTTGAATGCAGGTTTTTTTTGGCACCTAATTCTACATTTGTAAATTCAATTTTCACGTTAGAAATTGCACTACAGTAGTTGTATTAGGTGAATTGAAAAATATGATTTTTCATTTTTTACAGTGCAAATATTTATAATAAAAATAAATATAAAGTGAGCACTGTACACTTTGTACTCTCTGTTGTAATTGAAATCAGTATATTTGAAAATGTGGAAAACATCAAAATATTTAAATAAATGGTATTCTATTATTGTTTAACAGAGTGATTAATCATAATTAATTTTTTAATCTCTTGACAACCCTAATATATATGTACACACACACACATATATACACTAGATGTTTCTGAATTTTCAAAATGATTACAGCAATCCATTTTATACATATTTATACCTTTATTTCTCATAACAGATTTATAGGTACTGGTATCAAAGTCTCTTATGAACAAAGACAAAGGTCTGCTTCTCGATGCTTCAGCACAGATTTGTCCATTGGGCATATGGAACTACTGGAATGTCTTTTCTCTACCGACTCCTGCTCCATTCAACCTCACTATACAGAGGTAAGTAAAAATACTGTTCTTAGCCAAGCACCAGGGCAATTTAAATGTTAACTGGAGAGGTTTTCAGAAGGGAAATCCTACACTACTCTTAGAATTGGAAAAGTTAAGATTACTAATTTATTGTATTTTTGTAGTGATTGGGTAACATTAAGACATGTCTTAAATTTTAATTGAAAACTCAGATAGTGATCAACAGTGTCCTCTTCCCTGCCACCAAAGGATCAAGCCTGTAGAGTTCTCTAATGTTTTGTGTGTGTGAAGCAAAAGGAACTCTGTTTTGAAAATGAGGTTGAAACATTTCAAAGGAAGTGCTGCTTGTCACCCTATCCAATTGGGCAGTGGGCAGGTTTTCTTAGGTGATTGCTCTTGGCCCAACTCCTCCTTGCTCATACTCAGATTGAGATGAGTCTATGATACTGGATTCATGATGGTGGCCCTAGTTGCTGTCATTCAGGTGCTATAGTCCATCTGCTCCCAGCTGCGCCTGTGCTTGTTGATCATTTCCTATCTGTCTCCTCAAATGTGGTATGTGAGGCTCAGGGCTTTCTGGGCAGTCTCCCCAGTCTGAATCAGAAGTTGTGGTTCTTTATTGGGCCTGTGGCTGTCAAACAAGCAGCTGAATACTGGATTGGCTGGCAGCTTGGGGCAGGTGGACTGTGCTTTTTCCTGCTCTCTAGTTCTTTTGTTTGTTTTACATCTATTAATTATTATATTTTTTTATTTTCAAGCTGCTAACATTTCATTCTGAAAAAGGAAATGATACACATCCCGTTTCATGCCTTCAGCTCCATTATAAGCACTCAGATAACAGAGGACCTCAGGTAAGGTTGAAAAAAAAAACAACCTGACTGCATTGTTGCATTATGCTGTAGCATAATATTTTTTCTCTAATCTTTAAAGGTAACTTTATTAATCTTGATAGTTGCATAGAAAGATGTATATTGCAAGCATCCTTTGTTTTTGTAACTTATTTTTCAGTATTTCATTGAGAATATTGATGTACTTATTTTTGTAGGGTAGTCAAGGAAGACTGAGCTCTGTTCCACAGAAAGCAGAATTACAAATCAAGCTAAGTCCAGTATTTTGTGAACTGGATATCAGTATTGTGGACAGACTAAATTCTTTACTTCAGCCACAGAAACTAACCACAGTGGAGATGATGGCATCTCACATGTACACATCTTACAACAAACACATTAGTCTGGTGAGTGAAATTAATTTGTGTGCGTGCTGCCAGGCCTGGAGCTACCAGGAGGCAAAGGGAACATTTTAAAGGGGCTCAAAATTATTGTCTGGCCAGAATATGTACAAAGCCATCCAATGTAAAGTAGTGGAGCAGCGGCAGATTGAAGAGTTGTCATCTTTTTTTATAAATGATCAATACCGACACATTAGCCAAATTTTACTTTTTTAAACTCTTAAAATCCAAGATTTTCCAGGGATCTAACTACCCCCTAGCCTCTTGGAAGGTTGTTTTGTTTTTTAAATGCGGGGCCCCAAAATACCCATTTGAACTTCCAATAATGGGAATCTAGAAGCAGCCCTGCACCGCTGGTTCAAATTTTATACCTATATAGCTCTGTCCTGAATATTTTATTTTTTTCAATCCTGATTAAATATAGAAGCTTGACAGTACCTGTTCTAATAGCTTAGCAAAAAAAAGTATGTTTGATCCAGATTCTCTTATAGTTCATGTATAGGACTGTATGAAATTGTATAAAAAAATGCAGCTTTACCTATTATAACCATTGTATCAAGTCAGTAAAGTTTTTTTTTTAATGCTGCTTCTCTAGTTTGCGTTTCACCTTGTATTTTCTAGCACAAAGCGTTTACCGAAGTTTTTCTGGATGATTCACGTACACCAGCAAACTGTAGAATTTCTGTGCAAGTCACTTCACCAGCATTAGATCTTTCTGTTCGCTTCCCTATACCTGACCTACGATCAGATCAGGAAAGAGGACCATGGTTTAAAAAATCACTTCAGAAAGAAATCCTTCATCTTGAATTTACAGATATGGAATTCAAGACTGAGTTTATAGGAGGTTCAACTCCAGAACAAGTTAAACTGGAGCTTACCTTCAAAGAGCTAGCTGGTAAGAAGTACAAATGTTATATTAATGCTAACTATGCTTTTCAATTGTCAAACAATCATTTGGTTAACAAAGAGGTCTTGCAACTTTAAATAGAACTTTTGCCCTCTTGAGAATACAACTTTCATTTTGCACTTTGGAGTATTTTAGCTGTGTTACTTCAGTTTCCTGTATTTCTATGATAGAACCTCAACCCAAGTCGACGTATATGTCTTAGCATGATACAAAACTGAATCATAATACCAGATAATTAAGCTTGGTGTTTAATGTTTTTAGTTCCATTATATAATTAAAGTTTCTGGTTCTAGCTGAAATGTACCAGTAAATACAGGCAAAAGCTTACTGAAGTTAAAGTAAAGTCTTTCTGGGTAATACAGTTTGTAGTTGTTGTTAGGACAAAAAGAGAGACTTAAAATGTGACGTGTTTTACTGGTGTTGCTAGATATCAAGACTGTAAAAGCAATAGCTTCAAAATTGTTAAAATCGTGGAGCAGGGTTCTGCTCAGCTGTACCTGCAGGCAGACTCCGGCCCTTGTATTTTTGATCTTTCTACAAACTTTTCTCTTATTTAAGGCTTATTTGAAGAAGATAAAACAGAATCTTCAATAAAGTTCTTTCAAGTGTCCAGTGGCATAGATGGAGATATGATATCATCTGACAACTTTGATTGGCCACGGTAAAATATCTTTAATTTTTCATCATAATTCTTTTAAAAATCAACACTTTCTTTAATAACTAATATAAACAAACAGTCTGGGAGACTGCTACTTTAAACATCAAGCACAAAGTAAGAGTTTGTAATTATTGAACCCTATAATTGAATAGAACCTAGAGATGAAGAAATCTTACATGCAGAAATAACACAGATCTTTATTAGTGGATAATATGACTTCTGGATGGAATGAGCCAATTATAACTAAACTCCTACACTTTTGGTGGGGAAAAGCTAGGTGAATGGAGAATTATAAGGGAAGAAAGCTGGGGGCTGTCTGGGAAAAGGAAGCTGGGTGGTGAGAGAGTCCAAAGATGTTATGTGGGGGTGATTTGCTGGTGGAGTTGCCTGGAGGTAATGGGGTGACTGGAGGTGCTAGCGGATGGATGACTCACTACTCGGATGCATGGAGCATTTTCACCAGAACTCATATGAGATGGGTATGTACTGTGGTGCCTGGGGCTGCTGAGGTGCATGAGGTGTGAGTGATGGGGAAGGGAAGAGACACCCTGATTTAGCAAGCTAGATGGAGTCAGTATTGAGCCCCTTGCCTTGTGCTGCTGGTACAGTGCTACTGTCTCTTCCTGGCTGGGATTCAGCACAGAGGGCAGTGGGAGTGGGAGGCAGAGAGGCTTGCTTGTCAGCAGGTACCACAGCAGCCCCATGTGGCAAGAAGGCACAACTGTATAACTGAATAACAAATAATTGCTGTCTTTCCCTGGCTCAGCTGAACATGTGAGGATCCTGATGAGCTGTGGGAATGCATGATGGCACTGCCAGGTGTGTGATGTTTGGCAGTATGATTGATTTTAATTTTTGATTTGAGTAAAAGTTTAAAGAATTCTTCCATCTTTACACTGTTCATGTTCATTTTACTTTTTCTCATACCTCTGAATTTATTATACTCTTCAAGTGAAAATCTAACACAAAATTAATTTTTAACTGTTAAGATGCTGGTGCAAAACCAGAAAATTTGAGCTAATACTGCGCCTCTTCTTGAGCCTGGATATTGTAGTTCCTGTCACATAAAAGGATGTTTAATGTTTGGGAGACCCCTGGTTAGATGTTCCTACGATCTATAATATAAAGGCCCAACCTATGTAGCTACATAAATTAAAGAGGCAATTTCAATCCACACTCTGAATGTCCTGTTTTTCATTGATTTATGCCAGACAATGTAACGGATTCTCACACTTTTTTTGGATGAAAGTTTACAATGTGATGACTTTCTATGTACAATAGTACATGTAGGCAATGTAACAATTAATTTGAACATCTAATGTATTAGTTTATACATATTATATGTATTAATGCATTTTCACAGGCTAACTCATAAAAAAGGCACATATACCTCTCCAGTGGATATCTACTGTAAAATTTCTCAGCATATATCACTAATAATTTATTTTGCTTGCTTTTTTCAATATCAGGATTGTACTGAAAATAAACCCACTGGCTATACACTCCATTCTGGAAAGGATAGCAGCTGAAGAAGAAGAGGGTGATGGAAACTTTCAAGAGGAAGAGGAAGGAGGATCTCATTCTCTTAAGGATGTCTGTGATCTTAGAAGACCAGAGCCTTCTCCTTTTTCCTCTCGTAGGGTCATGTTTGAAAATGAAGAGGTAAAACAAAATCTTTCTGTTTACAGAATCATTGTAGATACAAATGAATATTGCCTTTCTGGTTTATATGCATCTTGTGTTCCAGGTAACCCTCAACAATTTGAGATTGTATGTTTTGTTTTATTTTCAGATGGTGATGCCAGGTGATGCAGTTGAGATGACCGAATTTCAGGATAAAGCAATCAGCAATTCTCATTATGTACTGGAACTCATGTTACCAAAAGTTCACTTAACGCTGCCAAACAAGAGCTTTTATGAGAAACTTTACAATAGGTGAGTATAAGCATTAGTTTGCTTGGTTATGATCTGTACTTCTGGTCAGTGTATTCATTGGTCATAGGAACAACTAAGTCAGTAGCTACAGCAGTAATTAATTTGTCCTGTAATATTTGAACAGCTCTATAACAATGTAAAGTGCTATATAAATGCTATTCTAAGTTATTATCAGAAGTTCAATGAAGTCTCCTCTCAGGACCCTATTTGAGCAGCCAGCCACTCAAAACAGTTTGGTAGGTCTTTTCTATTTAGAATAAAATAAATAAGTTTTTGCTTCCACCAAATGAACATTTGTTTTAAGATCTTACAGTTGCCACAGTCTACTTGAACTCCTCTTCAAATTCCGCTTAAAAAATTGTTGAATTACATTATTTTCCCTTCCCTCTGTGTGTGTGTGTGTGTGTGTGTGTAGTTTTAAATAGGGCTGTTGATTAATCGCAGTTAACTCATATGATTAAATTTAAAGAAATCACAATTAATCACAGTTTCAATCAAACTGTTAAACAATAGAATACCCATTGAAATGTATTAAATATTTTGGATGTTTTTCTATATTTTCACGTACATTGTATTCTGAGTTGTAATTGAAATCAAAGTGTATATTATTTTTGATTACACATATTTGCACTGTAAAAATCATAAACAAGAGAAATAGTATTTTTCAATTTGATTCATACAAGCACTGTAGTGCAATCTCTTTTTCATGAAAGTGCAACTTACAAATGTAGATTGTTTGTTTGTTTATGTAACTGAAGTAAAAAAAAATATGCAAAACTTCAGAGCCTTCAAGTCCACTCAGTCCTACTTCTTACTCAGCTAATCGCTAAGACAAACAAGTTTGTTTACATTTATGGGAGATAATGCTGCCCTCTTCTGATTTACAACCTCACCAGAAAGTGAGAATAGGTGTTTGCATGGCACTTTTGCAGCTGGCATTGCAAGGTATTTACGTGTCAGATATGCTAAACATTCGTATGACCCTTCAGGCTTCGGCCACCATTCCAGAGGACATGCTTCCATGCTGATGATGCTCATTAAAAAAATATGTTAATTAAATTTGTAACTGAACTCCTTGGGGGGAGAATTGTACATCCCCTGCTCTGTTTTACCTGCATTCTGCCATATATTTTATGTTATAGCAGTCTTGGATGATGACCCAGCACATGTTGTTCATTTTAAGAACACTTTTTGACAAAACGCAAAGACGATACCAATGTGAGATTTCTAAAGATAGCTTCAGCACTCAACCTAAGGTTTAAGAATGTGAAATGCCTTCCAAAATCCGAGAGGAACAAGGTGTGAAGCATGCTTTCAGAAGTCTTAAAAGAGCAACACTCCGATGCGGAAACTACAGAACCCGAACCACCAAAAAAGAAAATCAACTTTCTGCTGGTGGCATCTGACTCAGATAATGAAAATGAACGTGCGTCAGTCTGCACTGCTTTGGATTGTTATCGAGCAAAACCCGTCATCAGCATGGATGCATGTCCCCTGGAATGGTGGTTGAAGCATGAAGGGACATATGACTCTTCAGTGCATCTGGCATGTAAATATCTTGCGATGCCAGTTACAACAGTGCTAGGAGAACGCCTATTCTCACTTTCAGGTGACATTGTAAACAAGAAGCAGGCAGTATTATCTCCTGCAAATGTAAACAAACTTGTTTGAGCGATTGGCTGAACAAGAAGTAAGACTGAGTGGACTTGCAGGCTCTAAAGTTTTACATGGGTTTATTTTTGAATGCAGGGTTTTTTTTAATATAATTGTACATTTTTAAGTTCAACTTTCATAATAAAGAGATTGAAGTACAATTGTATTAGGTGAATTGAAAAATACTATTTCTTTTTTCCCAGTGCAAATAGTTGTAATAAAAAATAAATATAAAGTGAGCAATGTACACTTTGTTATTCTGTGTTGTAATTGAAATCAGTATATTTGAAAATGTAGAAAACATCCAAAAATATTTAAATAAATGGTATATTATTATTGAACAGTGCGATTAATCACAATTTATTTTTTTAATGGCTTGACAGCCCTAGTTTTAAATAAAACAGATTTGATAAGGCAGAGAAAAAAAAATCACTATTTACAATCTTAGCATCAGTAATGTACAATATAAAAACATACAAAAATTATCAAGGAAAATTGAACCCGTCTTGAAAGAATAGAGAAGTTGATATAGAAATTGACACTTAAGTACATAGTGAAATCACAAACCAAAATTTTATTAAATATCTAATCAATATGCAGGTACTTACACTAAATTACTCTAACCCTACCCTCGAAAAATATGAAATCCTGTCCTTTTTATAGCCTCAGCTATCCCTCAGAAGCCTGACTTTGCGCTCTGGATGACACCTCAGCCATTAATTAAGCACTCCATGCCCCTTCAGTCCTCTCATAAGACAAGTCTTGGGAAGTCACTTCCACTTCAAGCAAAACTTAAACTCAGATTGCCCAAAAGACTGTCTTAAGCAAAGAAATCTAGAATGTGCATCCTGTGAATTTCTTTAACATCCATGAGGCAACCAGAGTAACTATCTTTGACATATCCATTGAATTAGCATATGTAAAGGATTTGTGCTGCACAATCAAATGCCTGACATGTAATTAATAATAGTCATATTTTTGTAAAAAAAATCTAAAGAACAGATTATTAGAATCTCTTTGCTCACTAATATATGTTACTGTGATTTGTGCTCTTGAGCTCATCTTATCCTTTTGCAGACTATTTTGTATGAAATCTATTAGAGGACTGGTATCAGAGGGGTAGCCATGTTAGTCTGGATCTGTAAAAGCCACTTGCATCTGAAGAAGTGGGTATTCACCCACGAAAGCTCATGCTGCAAAACGTCTGTTAGTCTATAAGGTGCCACAGGATTCTTTGTTGCTTTTGTAAAAGCCATGTTAGTCTGGATCTGTAAAAGCAACAAAGAGTCCTGTGGCACCTTATAGACTAACAGACCTATTGGAGCATGAGCTTTCGTGGGTGAATACTCACTTCATTGGATGCATGCAGGACTGTTGCACATTAATTAGCTTTAATTCAAGTGGGAATATAATCAGATGTTTAATAATGCAACAATAATGTTTTTTTTCTTTCTAGGATCAGCAATGATTTATTATTGTGGGAACCCACAGCTCCATCTCCTGTAGAAACATTTGAGAATATTTCATATGGTGTTGGACTGTCAGTGGCCAGCCAAATGATCAATACTTTCAGTAAAGACAGCTTTAGTCAATTCAAATCTACAATTCATTATGGTAATGTATTTTATAAATCCTCTTAAACAACAGTGGCATAAGATGGATACAGTTGCCTGAGACTATTAAGTTTAAAAAGGGAAGACTTGAAGATATAAAATAAAGTGATTATATATATACCACAAAGAAACGTGTAAATGAATGTTTTGATATGGCTAGAATGTTAGCCAAAATAGTGCTATGAAATTTAATGTTGTTAAAGGTGAAAAACTTGTAATTTTCTTTGATAACTTTTGTATTTGTTACATGAAGTTATTTTGTTGTTGTTTCTTGTAGATGATGAGAGTGGATCTGAGGAGGAAACTCTACAATATTATTCCACAGTTGATCCAAACTATCGGTCACGCCGGAAGAAAAAGCTTGAATTGCAAAACAAGAACACACAGAGCTCTCTCTCTGTTCTTCTAAACGTTAATCATGGATTAGTGTCAATATTCACAGATGTAAAGGTGAGGTATCAGGAATGGAAAATATTGTGCTGAGTCTTAGGTTTACTTACAGGCATAATGTATCTTGTTAAGCTGACAGGAGCTCTTGGTGCTATCTGTTGTATTATTGCTTTATTAGCAGTTTTGTTGTACAAACAGCAAATATGACTCCACAAGTAGTCATATGAGTGTCTTTCAGATATTAGAGTATCACTGTCTTAATGATATGGTTAAGGGTTCATCTGACTGTGATTCTATGTTTAAACATTTTTTATTACTTCATAATTTGATGTTAGGAAAATTAAATACAAGGAGAGGAGAGCTATATGGTAGCAAGTGGCACGTTATATTATACTGTCCTAAGCAACAATAATTCCACAAGCGGCGATATGTTTCTTGATTCTTTCTTCAGCAGGATGGTGGGAATATCCTGGAAGGCAAGCGTGGTGAATTCTGGTTTGAGTTCAACAGTGGTTCATTATTCTGTGTGACTAAATATGAAGGTTTTGAAGACAAACATTACATCTGTCTTCATTCTAGCAGCCTCAGTTTATATCATCAAGGTAGGAACTTAAAATGTCAATGGATGTAAATTTGGGTAAAGATTAATTAATTGTTAAATACAGGCTCTTTGGGGCAGGAACAGTCGTTTTATTCTATGTACAGCATTTAGCATAATGGGGTTCTGGTCCATGACTAGGGTCCCTAGGCACTATAGTAATACAAATAATAAACAACAATAATTAATATGTTTGCTTTGGGATCAATCTAGCTTAAAATGACCTCTGCAACTGCTGGCCTGCAAAACTCTCAAATCTGCAGGAATTGTCTCTTTTTCAAAAAGTGTCATTCTCATTTGTTAATTTCCATGTAATTCCAACATGGTACAATTCTGCGTGCACTCCTTGAAATCCTAATGTAGGTTTAGGTCCTTTCCTGACTGGCTAAATTACTGGCTGACTGCAAAGTATTTTAAAGGGACCAAACAGTCTCCATGGATGACAGCTCCATTGTAGCCAAGGAGAAGAGAGTGGTATCTGTCAGTTTTAAGGTTTCCTGTTCATATAACTTCAAATGAGCGGCAATGAGGTTAAGGGAATTTCAGTGTGAGGGCTTCTGTTAAGTTGGGGGAATGACATACATCTGGCACTGTCTCTCATGATCTTCACCAGCCTCCCAATCACTAACTTCTAGGGACGGAGGATGTACAACAGCAGAAACTTTCCTATCACTCATGTCTGAGCTCTCGTTTCTGTTTTTGCTAATAATATGGCAAAGTTAATTGCTGGTAATTAGCTGGAGACTTAAAATTATCTTATCACCAGGTAAGGGTAGACAGATTTCCAATGGTTTTACCTAAATCACAAACATCTCTGCTGCACCGGATAACCGTAGCTACAATCTCCGTACAGGTGTGGTGGATGGAGTTGTCCCTCCATCTGAAATACGACTGCCTACCACAACGCGTCCACATTGGTTAGAACCTACCATTTATTTTTCCGAAGAAGATGGTCTCAGTAGGACTTCTTCAGATGGTGTGGGAGTGGACTGTTTAAGTATGCTGTCTGTTGCAGTGAAAATCCAGTCAAATAAATCGGAGAGCAACACAAAGGTTTGTGTTTCCAACTTTGAGCTTTCATGCATTGTCTAGATTATTTCAGACACCTAATTTACCTGAAAGCATTTACAAGAATTCAAACTTTCTTCTAAAGGTCATAGATAAACACAAATAACTACAAACTTTGAACCATGTCCATTTTTAAACTATTAAACTCATAACTATTGAAATCTGAATGCTTTACTAGATTTTAAAACTACTTTAGTATTACTTGTGGTTATGTCTGTTATTTACCAACATAACAGCCTAACATTTCATGTGCTTCCTTGTGCTGATCACTATTGCTTTTATCTAAAGGATCTGTATTTTTTGGCCAGTTAGCCTTCTTGCCCAATTTTTGCTCCGTTTTACCTCTGCTATGCATTTGTGGAGGTGATTCTCCACCTCAGGCAGGGATAAATACAAAGAGCTATAAGCTTAGCGTTCAGTTCATTGGCAGCTTTGCCTGGTAGGGAAATATTTTATCTTTTACCCTAAAGAGCAGCCTTTTCCTGCCTACTTCCAGTCTCACTGTCTGCATTGGTACGAGTTCATTTGGCTTTGGCTCCTGCATTCATTGGTATGGGCAGAAGATGAGAGCTCTGGCTCTGCTTTGCTCCCCCAACCCAGAATCCAACAGCTCTTATAGTGGCACACAGGTGGGATGGAAAAAGAGGGAGTCTCCATTGGGAGCCAACTTCAGACCATCACAAGGGCTCAACAGCTCAATGGCTTCAAGCTTTGCCAGGGCATTGGCAACCTGCAGAACAGGGATACCACTAGACCTGTAGTTCCATTCTTCATGGACCCCAGAATGATGCAACAGATCATTGTGCACCTTCCTAATGCCCTTTAGCCACTGCCTCTAACTACAGGGCATCTCCACTAGCCACCATTGATCTTCCTCAGCTGGGGTAAGTGCCTTTCCTTAGTGATATCCACTACAACCAAGCCGTATTTCTGGAAGTGCTACAGTGGCTTCTGACCGGGATAGGGGGTCTCCCTCTTCCAGATTCAACTGGGCACTGCCTGGAAAAGGCAAGCCATAAGATAGAGTTTAAGGCCAGAATGGGCCACAAGATCATCTAATCTGATTGTAACATTCTACGGGGTACAATCTGGACTGCTGGACAGCTGTGTCTTCTCAATACTCCAGCCTGGAGTGCCTTTTACACTGTTTTGCTGTGAGAACCACCACTCCTAGCCAGTTCACACACAGCTTCTAGCATGCAAAATCACTCCCAGCTATATTACATAAATGCTCTGGCCAGCCACTCATGAATTACATACATGGTGACAGCAGCAAATTCCCAGTCCCAGACCTTCCTCCAGAAATGTACCTCTTGTACTGCCCAGCACCCACTGGACAATTCAAGCTTCTATAAAGTCCGTCATTTCATCAATAGAAAATGATATGCACAGTCCCTGTTATCTCAAGTGGAGGTTCCCAACTCTTCAGTCCAAACACACACTGGTTTAGATAAAACAATAAAGCAAGCTTATTAACTGCAGAAAGATTTTAAGCGATTACAAGTAATAAGGCATAGAAGTCAGAATTGGTTACAAAGAAAATAAAAAGATAAGACGCAAACTAATACTTAACAAGCTAAGTGAACTTAAAAGCAAAAAGAGTTTTTTTCATCAAAGGCTTACAGCAGGCTGGCAGGATTGCTTCAGCCAGGACCACCACCTCCTCCAGTTCAATGATGCTTCCTTTGGCTTTCAAATGTTGTAGCTGTCGTGAGTATAGATGAAGGGCGAGAGGTAATTTGTGTTGTGTGTGTCCTCCATTCTTATTCCATTCTCCCCTTTTTGAGGATTACCTCTAGCTCAGATTCAGGCAACCGCCACTCTGTTTACACTGGAACCCCCAGTTCTATTATCAGTATGCAAAGTTCTTGCTTACACTCTTCCTTCTGCTGAAGAATGGCCATTTAACTAGGTGTTGATCTATAATGTAGTTCATCTGGTTATGCTGATACACTGGAGCCCCAGCCAGGTATCTTTTGTTTTTGAAAAACTGGTTTTGGCTTGCTTTTCTTAAACTTGGAACATGTTACAGTTATGTTATACAGTAGAATCTTCTAACTTTACATACAACGTTAATACACATATTTTACCAGGACAGTAATGTTCAGTATATTATGAGTTTCCAAATGATACCTCACAAGGCATACTCTGTACAACATTTATCATAGTCTTGTAAAAATGGTGAACATGAGGTACAGCCAGTCGCACTGACCTCCCGTATATCACAAGCCACCGACTCCACCTAGTACCCGCACACTAAAACTAAAAACCAAAATTAGACCAAAGTATTACAGCTCTCAGGAGACTAAACTATTATGTGCCACAGGAAGACAATAAGTAGGACCAAGGTGCACCAATGTCCAAGGACACTATGATGGCAGGCAGTTGATTACCCAGATAATCCCATTAAGTGACCCACACTCTACACTGCAGTGGAAGGAGAAAACCCTCCAAGGTCATTGCCAATCTGACAAGGAGTAAAAATTCCTTCCCAATCCCACATATGGCAGTCAGTTAGACTCTGAGCAAGAGCCAGCCAACTAGGCTCCCAAGAGAGAGAACAAGAATGCTTAGTGCCCCTCAGAGCACAAACACAGAATATGTTGGTGGAAAAAGAGAATCCATCCAGACCCACTTCAGGCAACGAGCTGAAGCCCTGAGGCATGAGATTTTTAGAAACATCAGACATAAAGTTGCCCCCTCTCCCCCGCCCACCCATCACAAGCAACCCTGTCATATAGTCTCATTCAGAAATTTATCCAGCTGTCTCTGAAAACTAAATTAACTAATTGTTTACCCCCACAACTGCTATTTGGAGGCTGTTCCAGAACCTCACTCTGATGGTTAGAAGCCCTCTTCTAATTTCCAGCCTGAATTTGTTCATGGCCAGTTTATATCCATTTCTTCTTGTGCCAAGATTCTCCTTTAGTTTAAATAGCTATTCACACTCGCTGGTGTTTACTCCTCCCGCCCCTTCTCCAATCATATCCCTTCCCAGCCTTCATTTTGCTAGGCTAAACAAGCCAAGCTCTTTTTGTCCCCTCTCGTAAGATAGGTGTTCCATTCCTCTGATCATCATAGTAGCTCTTCTCTGCACCTGTTGTAAATTGAATTAATCTTTCTTGAACATGGGTAGCCAAAATTGTACACCGTATTCCAAATGAGATCTTACCAGTGCCTTATAAAATGGCATTAATACTTTATTTCTACTGGAAATGCCTCTCCTGATAAGTCTTAGGATAGTATTTGTTTTTTTCATAGCCACAGCACATTGAGTCATCCTGTGATCAACCAGCTCTCTTCCTCTGCCACTTCCAACTGTTAACCCCCCAATTTATAGCTGAAATTCTTATTATTAGGCTCTAGGTACATGACCTTGAACTTTGTACTATTGAATTTCAACCCATATCTGTTCCTTTCAGTCTTCAAGGTCGTCCAGATCTTCCTGTATAATAATCTAATCCTTCTCTGTAATGATGATGGTTCCCAACTTTTGAATTAGAAAATTTCACTAGCATACTACTATTTTATGTATCACCATTAATAAAAATATTGAATAAGATTGGTCCCAAGTGTTCATTGAGGAACTCCCATTAGTAGACTCCCTCTAGTTGAAGAATTCACCTTTCAGCACAACCCATTGCCAGTTCCTCACCCCACCTCAGAATTCTTGTACTAATCTCCATCTTCTGTAGTTTGACGAATAATTTCCCTTGTAATAGCATGTCAAATACTTTACTGAAGTTGAAGTATTTAGATCTTTCCGTTATTTAAAAAAAAATCGGTTATCTTCTCAACACAGAGTAGGGAGTGACCTCTCGTTGTCAGGCTCGATGAGCACTATGCCCTCCCCAGTTCAACATTAAGCACAAGAAAGGAGGAAAAGGGAAAATTCAGGTCAGAACTTGACTTCAGTTCTCAGTCCGCAGTGAATCAGCAAAATCTAAGAATAAATGGGAACTAGCAAAAAGCTTGCATAAACCTAATCTCTCTCTGAAGGAGGAAAAGTTGTGTCACTCATAAAAAAGGGAAAATGTAGTACCCTCAGATCATCTTATCTGTAGAGGAGTCTGAGCCTCCAGCCCTGGAGACGAAGAAACCAGGAAAAGCTCTTTCCTCTGTACCAGTATGAGCTCATGCTCTGTTGCCCTAGGGCAATTCAGAGACTTCTGAAGTAAGTGGCTGGTGAAATGGAAAGTGAGACAACAGTGAGTACTTTCCATCAGCCTCTAAGAAAAAAGTCTGAATTCTGTCCATCCAGTTATAGGAAATATGGTTAAGTCAGGGTGGGAGCAAATAAGAGAATTGTAGAGATAATAAAAAACATTCTACCTGATGCCCAAGTTAAAATCAGCCTGTGATTTTGTTGTTGCCTATTTAGTTATTGAAATGATGGATTTCTTCAAAAGTAGTAGACCTGTTGTCCAAGGAGCCCATGGAGTTTGGGGTAGAAATTGCTGTATGGTTTAAAATGAGGCAGCATATGCCTCTCTAATGGTAATAGTAGCCATATTGTATCTGGGCCTGGATAGGTTATTTTATTTTTTCAGACACAGCTATCAGATGTAAAATTGATCCTTCATAAGGTCTCACTGTCTGTAACTTTCGTGTCATATGCATCTTTGGACTTTTAAAGATTTGTGGCATAGACCACAGCATGCAGTACTATAGCTAGATGTTTGTGGATTGTAGACTAGAAAGCCAAACTGAACACTTAATTGTCTCTCTAAGTATTTTGAGAACAAGCTCTTTGATGAAGCAGTGCACAAAGGAGTTCTTTTTTGAAGCAAAAGACAGAAAGACCCTATGATCAACAAAACAGAAGAGGCAGGACTGCAGAACATTATTAAAAAAACAAAAACAAAAAGTTAGTCAGTCACTTCGTGGCTTCTCCTCTTAGAATGGCTGCCAGATTCCACCCAAATGTGGTTGCATGTCAGTTGTTTTTGAGTGATCCCTGTGAATATAATCTGTAAAGTGCCTTGGGATATTTCAGGGCAAAAGATGCTATGTGTACTTACAGATAGGTGGTTATATTATTACTTAAAACTAGAAAAATCTATTCCTTTTAAATAATATTGTGTGTTTTGTTTGTTCATTACAGTGTAGCTTCTTGGCCTATTTTGGTCTTCACATTACTGTTTAGAACAGCACCCCTGAATTATATTCATAAAATATTATTTTACAAAAAGGGTTAGACTGTGTTAACCATGATTTCAGGGACATGACTATTGATGCATAGTGTTTATCTTCTTGAAATAGTACCTTTCTGAATTCAGACTTATGACCCAATCACATCCCCCTTGAAGGTGGTGGGAGTCCTGCTGTTGACTTAAGTGGGAACAAGATAAAACCCACAGTTCAGAGTTCCAAATCTCAAAACATACACACTAATTTAATGTACACTAATTTGCATAACTTTTCTATGCAGGAATTTCTAGTTGCTGTTGGGATGAGAGGAGCCACTCTCCAGCACAGAGTATTGCCTTCAGGTCTAAGCTGGCATGAACAGGTCAGGTTAATGTAATTTTCTTGATTTCATGCTTAATTTCAGTTTTACTACTGATTGTTTTAAAGTTTGAACTGATCCTTCATGAAAAATCTTTCTTTTGGCTTTGTGTTTAACTCAATATCACTATCTTACGGTGTTCTCAGAAGTGTTATTGCTGTCCTTTTGACATTCTTTCCCCTCTTGCCTCCAGAGCATTGCTAGAGTTTGATCTTGTTGTGAAATCCTTATCTGTGTCATTATTTCTCATCTCACTTGCAACAATTCCCCCTATTATGATCATTCTGAATCCTACCCTTTCAACTTTAGGAAATCCAGAATGTTGACCTCAAACTGCTCTCTCACTATTAGGTAGAAGATCTTAATACACCAATGCTTGATTATGTTCACCACTTTCATGTCCACCTCTGAATCCTATAATATAAATAATTCTCAACTGACAAAAAAGGCTATTAAGGGACTCTCTCCACTTCAGATCTTCAACCCTATAACTGTCTTCATTTCCATCTGCTCATTTAATTTCTTAAATCACTTCTCTCCTATCTCTTTCCCACAACTAGTTTGAATAGTAGTAGTTGGAATAAAAAACTTTGGAGCAAGAGTGAATGACTGATTAAATATAAGCCTGTAATGCCAGACTGCAGTAGAATAAAAGGCTATATTGAAATGTGTGAATATAGAGGTTCAGGATATAGCACACATGACTAGAGAGAAAATTCCTGAGTACCCAGAACTGAGGTGAGAGCCTTATCTGGAACACCTTTGGGTAGTACCTCTTTATAAAAAGGATAGCAATAAACTAGGGGGCAAGAGCTGCAAAGAAAATGATGGACTGTATCATACATGAGGGAGGTTAGAAGAAATGTAACATTTGTAGCTTAAATTAAGGGAGAGAACAAATACTTGAAAGCAATACATGTAGAGGAGTAAACTCAAATAGTATTACAAGAAATGTTGACCTTTCAACTAAAGATGGGCAAGATCAGATGAGAGAGAAAATTTTGCTAATAGTAAAAACTTGTCAGGAGTGGGTTCAGACCAAATTAGTGGGGGGAAAAATAGACTCTAGGGAATAATGTAGATTACTCTGGGGATATGGTAGAGGTCTATAAAATCATGAATGATGTGGAGAAAGTGAATAAGGAAGTGTTATTTACCCCTTCACATAACACAAGAACCAGGGGTCACCCAATGAAATTAATAGGTAGCAGGTTTAAAACAAACAAAAAGAAGTACTTCTGCACAGTATGCACAGTGAACTTGTGGAAGTCTTTGCCAGGGGCTGTTGTGGCAGCCCAAACTATAACTGGATTCAAAAAAGAATTACGTAAGTTCATGGAGGATAGGTCCACAAATGGCTATTAGCCAAGGTGGTCAGGGACGCAACCGTATCCTCTGGGTGTCCCTAAGCCTCTGGCTGCCAGATGCTAGGACTGAACGACGGGATGGATCACTTGATGATTTCTTTGTTCTGTTGAATAGTTTTTGAAGCATCTGGCATTGGCCACTGTTGGAAGACAGGTTACTAGACTAGATGGACCATTAGTCTGATCCAGTGTGGTTGTTCTTAAATTCTTAATCCTTATGTAGGAACTAACATGAACTTCTGTAGTTGTTGGGTTGGATTAAAAGGTTTCCATTTCTACTGTCTAATTCTCAACAGTTTGAGGGTTTCCTTCTCACGCATTCTCCCCTTTTTACATAGAACACTCTCCCTTCCTTTCAATTACTTAGTAAATGCCCCCTTAATATTTTGGGTTTCTCCCCCTCACCTCTCTCTCAAACATTTTGTTATAGTATGTATTAAGGATTATCTCTTTTAAAAATCCATGTTGTTTACTAACATAACATATACTGAAAGATCATAATCATATTTTTGTGATTGTAGATTTTATATTTTTTGAATATTTCTGATGAGCCTGTTTTGGGATATAATCCTCCAGCTTCCATTACAACTTTTCATATACACCTCTGGAGTTGTGCTCTTGATTACAGGTAAATAAAATGAATGTGTGTTTGTCTCCTTATGGTACTGTAACTGTTTAATAAGATACTCTTCAGGAATGCTCCAGTTTACGTATCAGAATGCACATTTGTCCAGGCTTGTTTTGAAGAAAAATTTATAACTAAAAATAGTTCTCTTGATCAGTCTTTAAGATTGCATTGTTGCATTTCTAAATATGTAGGATGTATTAAAATGTTTTCTCCTTTTTTGTTGTTAGGCCTTTGTTTTTGCCAACCAGATCTCTACTTACTGTTGAAACTTTCAGCATTTCCAGTAACGTTGCACTGGATAAGTCCTCTTCTACTCTCAGGTATAAATTAGAGTGTTCTTAAAATATGGAAGCTCACATAACCATTGTAGCCTTTATTTCTTCTTCGAGTGCTTGCTCATGTCCATTCCATGTTAGGTGGTATGGCACACCACATGCACAGTTGCCGGAGATTTTTCCTTCAATGGTGTTCATTGGGCTGGCTCTAGTGCCCCTTGTAGTTGGTGCTTACAATTCCTCGCCTCCCTTGATCAATGGAGGGGACTCCTGGTTGGTAGGCTTGGGATTGCCTTTGTCAAACCCTATGCCTCAGTATCCCTAATCTTGGATACATCCAAGCTAGGTTGGGGGGTTCACCTTGAGCACCTCAGGAATCAAGGTCTGTGGTCCCAGGAGGAACTCTCCTTATATATAAATGTCAGAGAGCTTGGTGGGGTCCGCCTAGCATGTTTTTTATCCCAGATTGCAGGCAAGGTTATGCAAATCCTTACATGGCAGCCATGTTTTACATCAACAGGCAGGGAGGGGCATGTTCTTCCCCCTGTGTCAAGAGGCCATTTGCTTATGGGAATTCTGCGTAAAGCACTCAATCTCACCTTCCAGGAGCTCAGAACAATCTGGCAGATCACCTCAGCAAATCTTTCTCCTCTCACAATGAGTGGTCCCTTCATCCTGATATAGTCAGGACCATCTTCCAGCAGCAGGTGACTCCCCTGCTTGCAGAGACCTGTTTGCAACCAGGCAAAACAGGAAGTGTCAGTAGTTTTGATCTCTATGCAGGCGCAGCCCGGGCTTGCTCACAGATGCCTGCTCCCCTGGACAAAGCACCTGTTCTATGTGTTTTCTCCCCATTCCTCTCATGCACAGTCTTACTCAAAGTCAAGCATGACAGAAAGAAGGTTATTCTTGTGGCCCTAGCATGGTCATGCCAGCACTGGTTCGAAATGTTATTAGACCTGTCAATAGTGACCTCAGTGCCACTCCCTCCCCTTCAGACCTGATCTTGCGTGATTATGTCTGATTGCTCTACCCGAACCTCAAGGCCCTCCACCTGACTCCCTGGAAGCTCCATGGTTAAACCCAGCAGAGCTGGCCTGTTTGGAGCAAATCTGCCAGGCATTCCTAGGTAGTAGGAAACCATCTATTAAAGTGACTTACCTAGCCAAGTGGAAGCATTTCTCCGTGTGGTCGTCCCAGTGAGGCTTCTCACCTTCTAGGTCACCTCTCCAGTTTGTGCTGGAGTATCTGCTTCATCTGAAACATCGGGACCTACTCATCTCATCAGTTAAGGCAGTGATCCCCAACCTTTTTGGCTGGCGGGCACCAGCCGAAGGACCACTGCGGCGGTGGAGCACCCACCGAAATGCCGCCAAATTTTGGCAGCATTTCGGCGGCGACGCCTCTCGATGACATCACTTGCCGTCGACAAGCAACGTCATCGAGAGGCATCCCTGCCAAAATTCGGGAGCGACACCTCTCGATGACATCACTTGTGGACGGCAAGCGGCGTCAGCGAGAGGCGTCCCCGCCGAAATTCAGGGGTGACGCCTCTCAATGACGTCACTTGTCGACGGCAAGCGGCGTCAGCGGGAGGCGTCCCCGCTGAAATTCAGGGGCGACGCCTCTCGATGACATCACTTGTCGGCGACAAGAGTCGTCCTTGAGAGGTGTCCCCACCGAAATGCTGCTGAAATTCGGCGGCATTTCGGCGGGTGCTCTCCCGGGGGCCAGGACGCGGGCGCATTAAGATGCCCCCACGGGCGCCATGGCACCCGCGGGCACCGCGTTGGGGACCACTGAGTTAAGGTGCATCTAGCGGCCGTCTCAGTCTTCCACCCTCCGGTGGATGGTAGGTCATTTTTTTTTCTCACAAAATGTCCATTCACTTCCTCAGGGGCTTAGAGAGACTATACCTGCAGATTCGTGAACCCATTCCCCCATGAGACCTAAACCTGGTCCTGTCAAGATTCACAGGCCCTCCCTTTGAGCTGTTGGCATCATTCCCCTTGTCGTACCTCTCCTGGAAGGTTGCCTTCCTGGTAGCGATTACCTTGGTCAGGAGGGTCTCAGAGATCAGGGCCCTTATGTCAGAAACCCTGTATATAGTGTTCTTTAAGGACAAGGTTCAACTTCACCACGCATTCCTTCTGAAGGTATTGCAGTTTCACAGTAATCAGGCTATCTTTCTGCCAGTATTCTTCCCGAAACTGTATAAGAATAGGGAGGAGCAGTGTCTCCACACATTGGACATTAGGCATGCCCTGACCTTCTATATAGAAAGGACCAAACCGTTCCATACATCCATGCAGTTCTTTGTGGCAATAGGAGACAGAATGAAAGCTCTGCCAGTTTTGGCCCAAATAATTTCATCGTGGATCACTTCCTGCATTCGCTTGTGCTATGAGCAGGTGGGTGCTCCATCTCCTGCCATCTGCACTGCCCACTCGACGAGAGCTCAAACTTCTTCAGCAGCGTTTCTGGCCCAGGTCCCAATCCAGGTATTTGCAGAGCAGCGACCTGGTTGTCGGTGCATATTTTTTTCATCCCACTACGCCATCACCCAGAAGGCTAAAGATGATTCCGGGTTTGGTAGAGCAGTGTTGCAATCCTCATAGCCATGAACTCTGAGCCCACCTCTTAAGGTACTGCTTGGGCGTCACCTAACGTGGAATGGACACGAGCAAGCACTTGAAGAAAAAGCGGTTACTAACTTTTCTGTGTTTTTCTTCGAGTTGTGTTGCTCGTGTCCATTCCACAACCCATCGTCCTCCCCTTCTTTTGGAGTTAGCCAGTAAGAAGGAACTGAGAAGGTGTGGAGCTGGCCAGGCCCCTTATACCGGCACATGCATGCTCAGCACCAGAGGGTGCTAGAGCCTGGCCAACAGATACCACTGAGGGAAAAATTTCCATCAACTGTGCACTCAGCGTGTGCACGCCACCTAACATGGAATGGATGTGAGCAACACATCTCAAAGAACAACAGTTACAGAAAGGTGAGTAACTATTTTTTCTGTCTTTTATGGAGAAAATATTCTCCTTGAGTGGAGAATTACATTTATTCCAGGCTATGTATTATACTTTGCCAGGATATAATCCCTGGGTTTGCTTAAATCCTCTGCAGCTGCACTGCCCAAGGAGCTCACAGCAGCCCCTTGTGCGGCTCCGGCAGTGGAGGGCGCCGAGGCGAGGCTGTGCTGGGCGGGGGGAGGGGTGGGGGAGGGCCCCGGTCTCGCGCTAGGGGCAGGAAAGCTCAGGGCTCAGCAGGCGGTGGTCGGAGCTGGTCCTGCAGGGCCTGGCCCCCTTTTGCACTCCTCTACTCATCTTGCGTTCTTTGCTTGCTGCCATTTTTGCCATTGGCTTTTTTTTTGTGTGAATTTTTTTTTTTTTTTTTTTTTTTTTTTTTTGTGACTGTGATCATCTTGAATTTTTGAAGCTTTTGCTTTTTGAGTGAAGCCTCAGCGTTGTGCGGCTCAGCCATTTGTATATTTTATTTGGAATTATTCAATTAAATAGCTCGCTGGGCCCAAATAAGCCCCACTGGCGGTGATAGTTAGCGGTTGTCCTTTGGACACCCCTGGCTTAAATCCATTGTTCTTGAGTGGATTGTTTGTCCCACTGCTAATTGTTGTTGTGATACCTTTAAATACGCTTGAAAAATATTGTAAAATCAGGAGTTTGTGTGTGGGCTGCTGAGTGATGGCATCTTCAGATCTCTAGAACAAGGATTTGTTTAGGTCAGGCTGGATAGTAGATAAAGAAATACATAATGATTATAGCTCATCCTAAATTAATATTGTTATTCGCCTATTTTTACTTGAGTATTGGTTCTTTAGTATTTTTATTGGATTTAAAGCCTGTTCCTATTGTGGTATCCTTTTAAATGGTCTTGTAATAGTGCTATATTCTGGAAATAAATTTTATGTTATGTTGTTAAAAAATATTTTAAACCTCTGTCATATGGTAAAGGAAAGCTGTACTGCCTTCCAAGGAATCTACTCATCATTCCCAGAAGGATCTAGGGCAGCAGTCCCCAAACTTTTGAGGGTTGCTCCCCTCCGGGTGGGGTGGGGTGCAGGACTGACATGGACAGAGACACTGGGGCTGAGGCTGGGGCCGCAGTGGGGGGTGAGCCTTGAGGCGGGAGTGGGCCTCTGGTGGGGGCCAGCAGCCGGCCTGTGGCCAGGTGCAGCTCTGCCCCTGGCCTCAGCCCCAGGCTGGGAACGGATCTGCAGCCAGTGGCCAAGGCTGGGGGCTGGCGCGGAGCCGGGAGCAGAGCTGAGCTGAGGCTGGTGACAGGGCCAGCCCCACAGTTTGGGGACCTCTGATCTAGGGAGACTACATGTAGCCCTGGATAATTGACAACCGCACAAAAGGTTAAACTGATGGTAGTAAAAAATTAAATTATTTTATTCTCCAATAATCATCTCCATGCCCTTACAGCTAGATGAAAGGATAATTATTAAAAACTGTTACAATAGAGAGTAAAAACTTTAGGATTTAAATATGTTCTGGCTTTTTACATAATGTCATATAATTTACTTTGAGTGTGAAGTGCACAGTTTTTAACCGGCCATTTTTTTCCCCTATTTTTCTCCTGTAGAATAATCTTGGATGAGGCTGCTTTGCATTTGTCTGACAAGTGCAACGCTGTTACAGTGAATCTGCAGAGAGGTAAGGGTGTTTTAGAAGCAATGGTAACCATATGCTAACCTTATAAATATAGCCTTCAGAATTTAAAGAAATCTACAGAAATATTAAAAACAGTCCAATAGGCTACTGGAGAAGAGAGCTGGGTTTACAGTGAGCAGCAAGTTAGACTTGAGTGTGTAATGTAGTATAGCAGAAGAATGTATGTGCAGGGTCATGTCACAGAACAAGGAAATAAAAGTTGTTTTTTATATGCTCTAGAACATTCTCTTGGAGCATTTGGGTGGCCTATTCCATGGAACCTGGTTCAATACAGAAATAAAACCCCCTCCATCCACACACTGCTAGTTGTCACCTACCACTCCACACTGGAACCCATATGGGGTATCATCAAACAACTAAAATCCATACTCAAAGGGGCCCCATCCTGAAAGAAATCTTTCTTGAACCCCCTCTTCTGGCCTTCAAACGCCCCCCCCCCAGCCTCTCCAAGTTCATTATCAGAAGCAAGCTCTCCACAGACAAGGGGACACCAACTCAAAGCAGCACCAGACCCTACAAGTACACATACAAAACCTACAGACATATCTCCGTTGCTACAATGATCAGCATCCCCCCACAACATGCCTTTCAAGATCCATGGCTTCTATGTGTGGTATACCTCATCCAGTGCACTAAATGCCCCAATAACAATTATGTGGGTGAAACTAGATAATCACTACAATCTCAAATGAACTTACACAGGAAAATGATAAAAGACAGAAATACCCTATCACCTGTGGGTGAATTTTTTTCTCAAAGAGATCACTTTCTATCTGACCTATCAGTCCTCATCCTGCACAACATATTCAAAAGTCAAGCCTGGCAGCTTAAATTCATAACTTTGCTAGACACTAAAAGTCACGGTCGTAATCAAGACATTGGATTTATGGCTTATTACAGCAGTCTATAACCCACTAAGCCCCTTTTTGTCTAATGACTACACGGGTGTTAACTGGCCACTGCACCTTGAATGGTCTCTTACAATATATGCTAACTACTTCTGTAGTTCAATCTTGCATTTAGCTGTGACACTCTTAGTACCTTTCCCTGGCTGAAAGAAGAGCTCTGTGTAACTTGAAAGCTTGTCTCTCTCTCCAACTGAAGTTGGTTCAATAAAAGATATTACCCCCCCACCACCTCAAATATCCTAAGACCACCATAGCTACAACACTGTACATCTAAGCATAAATGTGAAACTCTCTGTTAAAGTAAGGTAATGTAGTGGAAGATACACGTGTGCATGAACATGCATATGTATACATCAGTGTTAGATTCCTAAAAAAAGAAGTGCCAGAGTTCCCCAGACCCAGCTTCCCAGTCCAGAAAGAGAGATGGCAGCTGAGTAACCTGGGCAGAACAAGGGAGACACCCTCTTGTCCCTTCATACCTGGCTTCCTGCTCCAGAAGGAGAGATGGTGACTTGGTAACATGGGCGTCCCTGTTAACTGTGATACCATCTCTCCTTTCAGAGCAGGCCCAGAAGCAGAAGAGGGGTGAGCAGATGGTGTCCTTGCCTCCTTCACCTCTTCCACTTTGGGCCATTCTGGAAGGAGATGTGGCAGCTCAGTAACCTGGGCCACCCAAGTTACTGAGCCACCATCTCTCCTTCTGGAGCAGGAATCTAAGTCAGAAGTATTCTTATTTTTCTCTATTTGTTGCTTTTTTTCTGTCCTCCTATCCCCCAATATTAATGCTGATATTTACCCAGAAAACAAGTTAAAATTTTCCGCTGATTTTTCACCCATATTTTTTGAAAGTTTGTAATAAACATCAATAAATTCACAGGAAATTTTAAACAAAATAAAAAGCAGAAATGAAGAGCCTTGCTTGTGGGTTAAGATTTTTAAAGGGCTGTTTCTGAGGAAGTGGTTAGGGCACTAGCCTAGAACTGATAAGCCAGTTCAGCTCCATCAGCTCACTGTTTTATGCCACCTGTTGGCACCCTACTCCATAACGCACGGGCAAGGGCCAGGATCAGGCAGGGTGTGCAGTACTCTACTTGATTCTTAGCTGGCAGAGTAATCCCTGTTTTGGTCCCATCTGGCCAAGAACTGGGGAAATGGAAAGGTGGCTTAAAGCCACCATTCTCCTCTTCTCCCTGCTGCACCAAGTTTAAACTAGAAACAGCTGAGGATTGAGCCCAGAGAGCTCCTCTGATGTAAGGCAACATAGAAGTATAAAATGTGTTGACAAGACCAAAATCAACAAAATTTAGTTCATTGTGCTTCTTAACAGAGATTAATAATTGGTGATTTAAAAAAACCAACAAAATTTAATATGACATTTGATGTTGGGCAGTGTTTAAAATAGTTATTTTAACTTTCAGATTATATTCGTGTTATGGATATGGGACTCTTGGAACTGACCATAACAGCAGTAAAACCTGGTTCTGATGGGGAGAGAGTAAGTACTTAAAATAAAAAGAATAAAATAATAATGTTAAACCTAAATGATAAAAATACATCTTTTGCATTTTGATTTTAAAACATTTTGAAAAGCTTAAATCGCATTTAGTCAAATCCTACTTAACAATTTAAAAACATCCCTTCTCTCATCATCAGATTGTGAGATTTCAGGTTCCGAAGTAGTTTATAAACTATTGCTCTGTTTCTAAAGCTTTTATATTGAATGATCAGACACCTAAGTAATCTAGTTAACAATAAATCTGTGTATACTATTCATATGGAACGTTAAATTGATCTTGGATAGATTTCTGTCATTATCTGTTATTGCTTCCTAGATTAAGCCACGCTTTGAGCTACACAGTTCCAGTGATGTAATCCATATCCGAACATGCTCAGACTCTTGTGCTGCGCTAATGAATCTTATACAGTATATTGCGAGTTATGGCGATTTGCATCCACCTAGCAAGACAGAGATTAAACCTGGGGTCGTCAAGCGGAAAACCAAGGTATGAAATGGCAAAGTAATACTCACATAACATTACCACCATCACATTTCCTAATCTGACACATTAGCTGTGTTTTCCACAATAATAATTATAGTAATAATAATTAATATATACTTTTTATAGAGTTTTTCCCACAAATACTTAACTTACTGTGTGGGCTTAATGTCTCTGAAGCAGTTCTCACAGTAATTGCGTTTGGCAATAATTTTTCCTTTCCTCTTGGCACTCATAACATTTAAGCTCAACGGTACAAAATCCTTTAAATACCATCCTGATATAATTAATTCTCATTTTGAAGACAAGATTCTAGGACATAGCCATAGGCGGACAGGCATATATATTTCAAACTCTGCGATGCCTAGGCATTTCTCTAATACAGTGTATATTCACGCTCAACAATGATGTTAAAGACCTTCAAAAAGTTTGCTAAAACCTTTTTGCCTGGGTAATCTAGAGTATAGTCCCAGCTTAATGTCTATTTTAAAATGCAATTATCTTCCACACTGTGGTTTTACACTGGAATACCAAACCATGAAAGCAAAAATCATATTCATAAATACTTGTTAAGCACAGTGCTTCAGTTTTTTTATAATTGTAACTTTATATAGTTCTTCTGTTTGTAGGCAGATGCCTCTAGCCAACCATCTTCCCAAGGACTAGTCCTTGCTGAAGCGGAACAACAGATTTTACGAGATTTGATGAGTGATGCTATGGAGGAAATTGAGACCCATCAAGCTGCTTCCCCCATTAGGCCACAATCTAACGGTAGAAGAAGCCTAGAATCACATTTAACACTTCAAAATTTTATATCAGATTTCAGTCTTAATGCCAATATTGCAGAAGTGGCAACTTAAGGT
Source organism: Mauremys reevesii (assembly GCF_016161935.1). Lineage (NCBI taxonomy): Eukaryota > Metazoa > Chordata > Testudines > Geoemydidae > Mauremys > Mauremys reevesii. The sequence goes on from NC_052626.1 coordinate 26,823,578, forward strand.
TAAATTCAGACATATGTAATGGAGTAAGAGCAGGTAGTTAGAACAGTAGGCAGCAAATTTAACTCTTTGGGACTTAGTGCATTAGGGGGCTGGGCAGACATAAAGGGATAAGACATACTACATCAAGTAAGAAACCAGAGTCATTCATAGCAGTTGAGGCAGTCCAGGAGGATGGGCGTAGTAGTCTACAGTATCAAAGGAAGAATTTAGATTCAAGAGAGTCATCTAGGGAGAAACCATTAGGAGAAAAAACAAGGTAATTGATTATGTAAGAGGACTATGATTTTTTTTTCTTTTCTTTTTTTCATGGTAAGAACTAAATACCAATTTGAAATTGGTTAAGAATATTGTATTGTAAGATGCGATGGGAAAGATGAGAGGCTAAGATGAGAGGCTATGTTCTCAAGTCTGTTGCTAAGGAATGGAAGATTAGACATTGATTGCTGTCATGTCGAGTTATTTGATTAGGTAGTAAAGACAGACAGTTTCTATGAGTTCTTTAACCAAGGTGAACTAAAATAATAAAATTAATACAGTCTTTGCTGATGATCAGTGCTGTGATTGTTTTGAGTCTTAATAGTAGATTAATTTTAGAAAGATGGGTTTGTTTTATGTTAGGAATGTATTAGCCATATAATATGCATATTTTATTTCCGATTCTTTTAACACTTAATTTTTGAACTATTCTAAATATCACAATTTCAGTCATTTAATCTTGTGTGTATCTTATAAAGATATTTCCATTGAAATGACTTTTTGTTATATCAGGAATCTTGGATGAAAAATCTCAAACCCAGGAACCAGCTTGCTCAGATCTCTTCCTGTTTCCAGATGAAAGTGGGAACATCTCACAAGAGCCAAGTCCCACATACACTTCATTCACTCACCACCTGATTAAAGAGGCGATGGGAGACGTACCTACTGAAAATGATGACTTCTGCATTCTTTTTGCACCCAAAGCTGTTGTTTCTGTAAGAAGTTCGTAATATTAAGAAATCTAGACGGAAGATAGATTGAGGAAAGTACATTTGAGACCTGTCCCTTTAGATTTTGTAACTTTCTACCAACTGTCTGCTGACATTGATGGGTGGTCAGTAGGGATACGGAGAGGAGAATATTCCTTATATTTTGTTATAATTGAAATGTTGCCATTTTGGAGGAAGTCCCACCATTCATATAAAAGATATGTGGCAATTTTTTAGAATAAACCTGAGAATTCATGTCATGCATTGTTCCTCCCAGGAGTGACAACAGATATACTAGAATATATATAAACAGTATTTAGTCCTCTTCTATTATGATTGTCACCTAGTAGCAAATTTGCATTTTTCCTGTGTTGGCATTTCAACAAATCTTTAATTATAACATGTAGTGTAGTTGAAAAGGCTTATAAGAAAAGTACAGTATTTACCAAGATATTTTATCCTTGCAAGCATTTGTCTTGTATCCATTCATCAGAAAATCCAAGGTTTAATTTTAAAAGAATGCCAGCCTTTTTCCATTGCTGTTATAGACCCTAATACCAAACTTTGCACAAAAGTTTCTGTGGGTAAACAGCAACAGCAGCAGCAAAAACATCAGTTCTTAACTCCCAGTGTCTGTCTCACCACTGCACAAAAAATTATGAGACAGAGCATTGACACTTAAAAATAGGTCTTCTCTTCCCTCATAGTATCACCACTAAACTATTACTGATAGATTGCCTTTATCTAGGCAGACCAGAGTCAACTCTAGATTTCTGATATTGAGCCCCACATTCACTTGGCTAACCCTCAGAAGTCCCATCTCCAGCAGTACTAGCATAATAGTAGCACTTCTTTATGTTTTAAGACTTATTTTTTCAGTTTGGATGAAGAGTCGTATTTTATTTCCTTTCAATTTCCAGTTAACCTGATATCTCCTATGAGAGATAAAGTAATCTCACTGGGGCCAACTTTCAAGAGAGAGCTGTTCTTAGTCTTGAGGCCATGCAATTTTATAATTTATAGCAATGTAGGACTAGAAGGGATTTCAGGAGATCTAGTCCACCCCTCACCCTCTCTGTGCTGAGGCAGGATTAAGTATACCTAGACCATCCCTGATTTAATTTTAATAATTGGAGATATACCAATCTCCTAGAACTGGAAGGGACCTTGAAAGGTCATTGAGTCCAGCCCCCTGCCTTCACTAGCAGGACCAATTTTTGCCCCAGATCCCTAAGTGGCCTCCTCAAGGATTGAACTCACAATCCTGGGTTTAGCAGGTTAATGCTCAAACCACTGAGCTATCCCTCCCCCCCACTGATTGGTGTTTTGTTTAACCTGTTTTTAAAATCCCCCAAATGCATGGATTCCACAGCTTCTCTATATAACCTGTTACTACCAAAACAAGAACAGTTATTGGGGCTGTATTCCATATTTTTCATAGTATAGAAGCAAAGAGGACACTGATCTGTGTTTATCTTGAAGAAATTAAACAACTGAATGAAGAAATTAAGAATTGCACTCACTTTCCTGTGTAACGTTTTTAGGAGAAAGAGGAGGAGCCAGTAGTGAAAATAATGGTTGATGATGCAATCCTGATAAAAGACAATCATTTCAGCCTGCCTGTAAAAAAGACAGATATGAGCAAAGCCCCGCTACATTTTCCTATTCCTTTGGTTCGCTATGTTGTGAAGGAAATCTCTCTTATTTGGCACCTTTATGGAGGAAAGGATTTTGGGACTGCACCTACTACTTCTCCAGCTAAAAGTTTTATGTAAGTGCTTTAGGTAACTAAGTATTTCTTTTTCAGATCCACACATACTGCATTTGATTTCAAAACGAAGAGTTAGATGAACTTAATGTACTTTCTTTTTATAATGAATATCCTGTTCAATTTAATTCTGGAATGTATTTCTCCCACCCCTTGATCTGAATGAGTTCAAATTTGTTGACCTACAGAGTACATTGAAAGTCAAATGTATTCTCCCAAGCTTTCCCTGCGGGGAGTGGGTTTAATTGGGGATGAGTGTGTTGAAGGTGGTTGTGGAGAATTGAGTCTGTTTTGCAGATATTAAGCAGGTTGGAGGAGAATGAATATTATTTTTGGATAACAATAGGAGTTATTTTATTAATGGTAATTCAGTGGAAACAGTGTATATGTTTTATAATATTTTACAGTGCCTAAAGCGCTGCATAACTATTACAGTGAAAATGAGAGAAATATTTTTAGTTTACATTAATGCAGCAATTTTTCAGTGTTAATTTTCTTTTTTTGACCATGAAAATATTTAGTAAAACCCAGTAAAATATGCATGATTGTGTGGTTAGAGATGGTATGGGCTGACTTTCAATTTAAACTCAGAAAAAATATTCCTTTTCTCCCACTTTTAGTAGTCCTCATAGTTCTCCTTCTCACACACCAACAAGACATGGACGTAGTATGACATGTGGGGGAAGAGGAAGGAACCCAGACTTCTTAATGGAAATACAGTTAAGCAAGGTGAGATAGTAACAGAAAAATCTGCAGACACACAAGGGCATATATAATACATATTCTAAAGACTTTATAAACCCTAATGATGAGCTATTGACTCCATGAAGCTAGAAGGCTTACCAGGAAAAATGAGCATTAATCTCACTTAGATGCAGAAGTCCATTAACACAGTTATGCTGAGTGATGGACTTAGAATTTCTTTACCAAATGAGTTTACAGGGCTGTATGGTTGGCATGGTGCAACTTTGTTTGTTTAGCAGCCATATTTGAAACGAGGGAGGCTGAACAGTTATTAAAACATTTGCTTTTAGTCCTTAAAGTGTTTTTATTTTGACAGAATCCTTTTTTCCCACCACTTTTGCTATCTTTATCATGATATAACTTTTCTTTCTGTTTACTCCAAATTGAAATTGCTGTTATCAAGACATTGCAGATATTTCCCTCGGAATTAGCTCTGAGATGCCTGGGGTTACTCCGTAACTTGATATTCAGTAATATTTGCTCACCTCACAGCATCATTAATACCATTTGCCATGACAGTCTATTACTGCTATAACCAAATTATGCTAAGTTACATTTAATTTAATTATTTTGAATAATATACACAGCTTTAGTATGGAACTTAGAAAGGTGAATGTGAGACTATTAAAATATCATTAACAAACAGCTACTGGTTAAGTAAGTTTAAAGTAAATGGATGGATATTTTTTAAACTAGCCGGAACCATTTTTCATTTTCTCACTCTTACAGTGTTTTGGAAAGCCTCTTGAGTATGAAAGCTCTTATGTAAAGCCAAATTACTTCTATCCTTCAAATTCCGTGTACATTTTGTATTGCTTAAAGTAATTCAGCCCATTAACTGTTAATGTGCAGCAAAATGTATGATGGTTTTCTATTTTATCCTTTTCTAGGGACCCATTGCCATGGTAAAAAGAGGGGAAAAAGAAAAGATTCCACTTGAATATTTCAGTGATTCTGTCAAAGTGTAATGGCTACTTCTAGATTGTTGTGGATGCTTTACGTATTAATCCTAACAGCATATTAAGGCTTTCCTCTCTCTTTAGTGCAGTGTAAAGACATAAATCAGTTGCTATGCTGATGCAAAGATATTCATCTGAAAATAATGGGATCATAATGTGAAAAATATAAGGATTCTGAACAGTGCTCAAATGTCAGATGACCTGACTTAGAAGTTGATGATTTGCTGATATCTGCATTGCCAACACTCACAATATTATTATGAATGTCATGGATTGGGGCCACTTTTAAATATTCTCACAATCATGCTCTATCTGCAGGCAACCTCAGGAATTTGGCCTCAGCTGCCTGCAGTCTCCTTGCTGGTCACCAGAGGTCACTGTTCCATTTGCTGTTCTTGCAGTCCTATTCTACACTAAATAGTAGAGAGGGGAGGTTGCTGAGTGTGCAAGGGGGAAAGGAGGAGGATGACTTGAGGGTTAACGAATCATAGGAGTAGAGGAGAGGAATAAGGGGAGGCTGCCAGCAGGTAAGGGGGAAACAGATTAGCGAAGTGTTGCGGGGGGATAATACCTGGAGTCATGGAGGAATTGGGTGTATGTAGAGACAAGGAAAGTTGCTGGATGAGGTTGACTGGATCAGGAGCATGAGTTTCCTGGGATAGGGCAGAAGCAGAACGTCACTGGAGACCACATGGGGAACAGTCGGTCAGTGAGGGAAATGTCACCCTAGGACTGAGAGGAAAATAATAGTCTGGCAAGATGAATAGGTGGAAAACACCTCTTCTCTCTCCCTCTCTTTTTGTGTTTGTATTTTCCATTTGCTTCAGATTGAATCTTCATCCTAAAATATGAATGTGCAAACAAAGCAGGGTTAGGAGGCTTTTCTGTTGAGTGCAGACATCAGACCCCCAATCCTCCACCATTTATTTAGTTATTTTAAAATCTCATGATTTTAAAGCCTGACCCATGATTTTTAAAGTCCTAGATTTATCAGTACTGTTATATTGTAAAGGCTTGTATGCATTGAACCTTAATATCCCCTTTTGCCTTTCTGTTCGAAGGTGAAATTCCAGCATGAGGTATACCCTCCAGGAGGGCCGGAATGTGAATCCAGTCTGTTGGAGCAGCCAGTGTCCCGGCAGGTTTTTATTGTTCAAGACCTTGAGATCAGAGATCGCTTGGCTACATCACAGATGAATAAATTTCTCTATCTCTACTGTAGTAAGGAGATGCCCAGAAAAGCACATTCTAATATGGTAAGGTTGTGAAACTTATTCATAGGGTATTATAGTAACCAAACCTTTTAATTGTGAGAATGGTGTGGGTTCTTTGGTATTGCGGAAGAGCAAGTATGAGATAATGGAATGTTGTAATAGCATAAGCTTTATATCAATGTAGGCTATTTTCTTAATTTCTTGTGGGTAGAGTTTGGTATAAAAGGTCATCTCAAATAATATTCTATCTATTCTATTTTTCAAGGTTATAGCAATTTTAAAATAGATCTAGCACACACAGGCTTACTGAACCTGTACTGTATCTTCAGTTTTGAGTATGCATCACCTTGTATGTGTACACTTTGAATTTCAGCTGCATATGGAGGCATGTACACCTAGTATATTCATGTCAGAGGCTTTGGAGACCTGTTTCATTTGTAGCTTTCCTTTTCCAGTGAACTTTCAGACATACATCAATCCATGATAAGTTACTCATCCTGTGTTAGCTATGTAATTGGCAAATTGAGATATGTTACAAAGACAGAAGTTGTAATAATTTCAAAGTATGAATGAAAGGTGAACACTTTTCATTGGTCAGTGTTTTTGGTTTGAGTTTTATATATTGAGTTTTTCTTTCTCATTCTTGTTCTGCAGCTAACAGTTAAAGCATTACATGTCCGTCCAGAGTCTGGCAGATCCCCACAGGAATGTTGTTTACGTGTATCACTAATGCCACTTCGCCTCAATATCGACCAGGTTGGTGATGCTAGAGACACTGTCCGTTAGTTGAAGCATCATTGTGCCCTTTGGATTGTGGCAATGTACAATTTCTAAATGCTTGTGTGGAGAAATTTAATATGAGTACTATAACTTTTACACTCATAACCTCCGAATACACATCTTATGCAATTCTTTTGTGGGTTTGATTGCCTTCTGTTATGTAGCTTTGGATTCCCTGCAGCTGTAAATGTATCTCCTTGTACATTTGTCTATGTCCGTTTTATATGAAAAATCTCCTTTTTAACAATTGAACTTATCTAGTGCTCCAGCCAACATAGTGACTAGACTTTTTAATTTAAAGACTAGTAATATCTGCAGAAATGGCTGTGCTCTCAAAGATGGCACTTCATTCAGTGAGACTTCTGAAAAATTCAGTGATTTTTGAAACAGTGAATTTTTAAAGACTTGAGTACACTTAGGTTTTGGCAACACTTGTATAGCTTGTCATCCCAGTAAATTATCATTGGCTTGAAAGTAAGTCCAATAATGTTGAATTCTAATGTGAAGAAGAGAAGTCAATAATATTTTAGTTAGAAGCACATGACATAGTAAGACTGCTGTACCACAAGCTCTTTGCCATTTGTTACCCTTAACACCTATTTGGGACATTAATGGCAGAGAGCACTGAAAAGAGATGATAGAAATTTGTTCTATCAGGATGTTTTTTATTCGTTAGGCAGGATGTTTATTTGTTTCGTATCCACTGTATGTGAGGCCTCCCAAACCCAGAAGTTCTAAAAGTTTAGAAGTGTAATGACATGGTTTTGATAAAAATGAGCAATATGGCTTTGAAATTCTCTCCTTGACTGACTTCTGCAGACTATGGAGGGGGAGAGTTTCAAAAGTACAAATGATATTTAGGTGTCTACCTTCCATTGGCTTTCAGTGGATGATAAACACCTAACTTACTGACATTTGTGCCTCTTAAAATCTGCCCTGCCATAGTCTGTAATAGTTTCATGCTATATCCACCAAGAACAGAAATATAGCATGGAAGTGCTTTTTAAAAATATATATATAATTGGAGATATACCTATCTCCTAGAACTGAAAGGGACCTTGAAAAGTCATTGAGTCCAGCCCCCTGCCTTCACTAGCAGGACCAAGTACTGATTTTTGCCCCAGATCCCTAAGTGGCCCCCTCAAGGATTGAACTCACATCCCTGGGTTTAGCAGGCCAATGCTCAAACCACTGAGCTATCCCTCCCCCCTGACCCCCATTTGAAACATTCCTATACCATGATTTTACCACATTCTGAAGGGTCCCAGGAAAGGGATTGGGACAGTACTGCAAAAGCAGCTGCCCCACGTGCTGTGCAATGCAAGGGGGATTCCCACATTTCTGCCCGTGGCTCTCCATTGCACAATATGGGCCAATGTATTGTTTGGTTTAGGTTGCAACTGAAAAAAGGACTTGAGCTCTGGATGCTAAAATGTATTCTCTTGTTCCTTTGATTGATGTGCAAGTACCCACAGAAACACAACATCTAGGATTGAGGATGGTTTCTTCAGAGAACTCTAGGTTGAGGTGATTTGTTTCTTTCCTTTGATGTAATTGCGTTATTCCTTTATTTTAGGATGCCTTGTTTTTCCTGAAGGATTTTTTTACTAACCTTTCTACAGAAGTGGAAGTTTTAATGACTCCGGATCCAGAAGGTACTATCATTGGTGTAGTAAGCTGGAAATACACCTCTACCCCTCTCTCTTCTTCTTTTTCTCTGTGTGTGTGTGTGTGTGCGCGCGCGCGCGCACATACACACACACACACACACGTAATTTATTCTGTTTGCTAAAGAACTATATTAGACATAATTTATTAAGCCTAAAGCTTTCAGAAGAGTTCTCTAATTCTGTGGTGTTCTTCGAGTAGATGCAGAGTTGTATTCCAATTAGGTGTATGCGCGCTCAGCGTGCTGGAGTTAGAGATGTTTGCCTACCAGTCCCCATAGAGGGTGGTGCTTGTGCCACATGGCTGTGGCCCTTCCCCTAGCTATTTGAGCTGTTCTCCTCCATCGGTGCTGAGGAAGAGGTCTCATAAGATCAATCGGGACTGCTCCAGGTTGCAGGACGATGCCCCTGCCTCCCCCAGAAAAAGTGCAAACCAGATTGGGACTGAATCCAGTGTTCAGGATTGTACGGGTACTTCTGGACCCTTCTCTGGTACTGAATGGGAAGGGCAGAAACTCTCGTTCTGACCTCCATTGAGTCCAGTACTGATGACGGAGATGCTGGTCCCAGCTGTGTCAATGTACCAGGCAGCAACAGATCTCCTCTCCCTTTCAGTCCTGCCCTTACCAATGGCCAGGGGTGTGCCACCTATAGCCCCTCCAATGGAGCCAGCTGCTGAACCTTTGTGTCTGTCAGCACCACATCCAGTTACTCCCCTCCCACATCCGGGATGAAACCAGTACTGGAATCAGTATAGGGACCCTCTTCGGCTCCCCTGCCTTCACCACCCTCAACGTCAATGCACTCAGGTGCTCCAGTATCACTGTTTGCACCAGGACTGATGCTGCCTATGGCACTGGCATGCTCGGTACCGACGGGACTGCCTTCATTGGGGGCACCGATTCCTGCCTCGTTCTGGATGAATCGGGCCATATATTGACTCTCTCGGGCATCGCTCCTTCCATGTTCCCAAGATCACAGGGCTCTTCTGATTCCGAGTTGGGGATTGCCATCTTCCCACTCCACATCACCTGACAAGCGCCGAGGGCCGCCAATGGACCAATATGGCTCCCAGGGTTGGCATGTGCCCCGAAGCTGGGAACTAGGGCCCAGGCCCTATTGGGATGGGAGAAGGGGCGGGGTCTGGGATGTTCAACCCCCTGCTCCATCCCAGACCCCGCCCCTTCTTCCAAGCCCCCACTCCCTCCCTGCCTCTTCCCACCCCAGGTCCACCCCTGCCCCTCCTCTTCCTGCCCAGTTCTGCCCCCACTCCTGAGCACGCCCTGTCCCCGCTCCTCCCCGCACAGTGCCTCCTGCTGATCGCCGTGGGCGGGAGGTACTGGTAGGGAGGGGGAGGGGTTGATCAGCAGGCTGCCAGCAGGTGGGAGGCACTGGAGATGGGAGTCGGGGAGCTGGCTGCCCGTGAGTGCTAAGCACCCACTAATTTTTTTCTGTTGGTGCTCCAGCAATGTTCGGCAGCTATCCAACAAGTCTTACTCAACAATACAAAGTCCTCCATTAGGATGGCCTACTTAGCAAAGTGGAAGAGATTCTCACTGTGATCCTTGGCCCATGGGACCCAAGTGAGAAGGGCTGCCATCCAGGACATCTTAGACTCGAGTATCTGCTACATCTTCAGAAATTGGACCTTTCACTCAGATTGCTGAGAGTCTATTTGGCAACTATATCTGTGTTTCATCCCCCTATTCAGGGGAATTCATTTTTTTCCAGTACCATGGTGAGGAGATTTCTGAAAGGGCTTATCTGCTTGCATTCTCTGGTCTCAGATTCGGTTCCCTTGTGGGACCTAAACATTGTTTTGGTGGCTCTGATGGACCCTCCATTTGAGCCCCTTGTGTCCTGTCTGCTGCCCCTCCTGTCTTAGAAAACCACTTTCCTGATAGCCATCACTTTGGCAAGAAGGGTATGAGAGGGCAGGGCCTAATGGCTGAACTGCCTTACACTCAGTTCTCTAAGGACAAGTTAACGGCGCAACCACACCCAAAGGTTTTATCCAAGGTGATCTGTCAGTTTCTTCTGAATCAGGCAGTGTATTTACCTGGGCTTTTCCCTAAGCTGCGCTCTTACCCAGAAGAACAGTGTCTCCATGCTCTGGATGTCAGGTGATGTCTAGCCTTATATCTAGGCTGTCCTAAGCCATTTTGTGTTTCACTTCACCTGTTCGTATCAACGCAGACAGCATGAAAGAGTGAGTGGTCTCTGCACAGACCATCTCTAGATGGATAACATCCTATATCAAGACTGAGTATGAGATAGCTTCGGCTACACCTCCTCCGCGGCTATGGGCTCAATCCACAAGAGTGCAAGTGACAGCAAAAGTGTTCTTCAGTAACGTTTCCATACTGGTCATTTGTATGTCAGCTAGGTGGTCATCTATATGTTTGTTTAAGGACCATTATACTATTGCTGTATCTTCCAGAGTGGATGCAGGCCTCCAAAGGGTGGTCCTACAGTCCCTATTTCTTAGACTCAGAGCCCCACCTCCAGATTGGGGTACTGCTTGTGAGTCACCTAAGTGGAAAGCACATCTGGATCTACTCGAAGAAGAAGTTATTACTTACTGTAACTGTGTTTCTGTGAGATATGATTCGGGCATATATTCCATGACCCACCCTCCATCCCCTTTGCATCGGAGTCTCCTTCTGTGGGCTTTCGGTTGGAAGGAACTGAGGAGGGTTGGGGCAGCGCTGCTTCATATAGCCAGGGGAGGCACGAGCACTGCCTCTCTATGGGTACTTCTAGGGAAAAGTGTCTGGCTTCAGTGTGCTGGGAATGCACACACCTAAGTGGAATACACATCTGCATCACATCTCAAAGAACCACAGTTGTAGGAAGTAACTGTTTCTTCATCAGTTTTTGGATACCTACATAGGTCCTCAGCACCTCTGAAAACCAATCACAAGATGTCTCTCGAGTTGGGCACCCAAAAATTGAAGCATATTAGTGAACGCTTCTGAAAGGTTGTGAGCATATATGTGTAAAGTGTTGGAGCTATGGATAAACTGAGGGTATGTATAGTTACTAATTTAAAGTTAAATGCAGCTCTTGCAGAAGGAATCATATCCTAAATTTATATACAAGTAGTAAAATGTTAGTATTAAGTTAAAGTAGTCTTTCCATCCATTGTAAACCTGGCCAAAAATGAGAGAATAAATTTTTTTTAATTAAGAATTATTCTACCTTTGACTATATTGTATTCTCTTCTAAGTATGTAAACAATCTTAGATCACCTACTTTCTGTGGTGCAACTTGCAGAAATATACAGACTGTGTAATTCTCAGTAGGGTTTCTTTTAAAATTCCATGAATGCTATTGCAAGCCTACGAATACTTAGAAATTACAAAGGTTTACTTGAAATTCTGAGAATTTTACTCAGTCTCTCATCAAGAGCTTTTTACCATAAATCTTTACTCCTGACTTTTTTTTAATGATTTATTTGTTAGCTTTAGCTACCTATAGAATTATTTATAACTTTACATATTGGGAACATTTTACAAATATTACTATTCTTGTGAAAATCCAGTGTTCTTCTTCGAATGCTTGTTCACGTCAATTCCAATCAGGTGTGTGCGCGCTGCATGCATGGTTGTCGGAGGGCTCTGGAGCCCCCTGGAGTGGTGCCTTCATGGCGCTCAATATATGACCCAGCCAACCCGACCCCCCTTTCAGTTCCTTCTTACCATTGGAACAGTGCTCACTTGCTCAGCAAGTGCTCCCTTAGTGTTCTTCTATTAGCCATTACAGTTATAGTTAGTATTATAGTAATTTAGTATAGATAGATAGATAGGTTGGGAGTGGGGGTCTCTTCCCAATCCCTAACCCCTGTCTGGCTCCCTGCAGTGCTTGTAATAAGCCTATGCCCAGCAGTGACCCCCATGACTCTTGTCTAAAGTGTCTGGGGGAAGCGCACCAAATGGAAAAGTGCAAAATCTGCCGGGCTTTTCGGCCAAGAACCAAATAGGAGTGTGATTTCCGACTAAACCAACTGTTAATGGAATCCGCTGTCTGCCCACAGCTGGCTGCGGACCGCCAGCACCCGGCACGGGGCACATCCATACGGAGTGCTCTGCATCCATACGCCACACAGTGCTGAGGAAGGACTCTACCACAAGAGACCCTCGGCACTGGTGCTCCCTGGCTCCATACCCACGGCACCGCTTGACTTCTCCAGTGCCACACAAGAACAAGGGCACAAGCCTCGTCAGCTGTGTTCCTGGCCCAGATCCTGATACAAGAGATCTGCGGGGCAGCAGCTTGGTCATTGGTGCATACGTTTACCTCTCGCTATGCTATCACCCAACAAGCCAGAGATGATGCAGCATTCGGCAGGGTGGTGCTCCAGTCAGCGATTCCTTAACTCTGACCCCACCTCCAGGGTAGCACTTGAGTCACCTGATTGGAATGGACGTGAACAAGCACTTGAAGAAGAAAAAACGGTTACTCACCTTCTCATAACTGTTGTTCTTCGAGATGTGGTGTTCACGTCCATTCCAATACCCACCCTCCTTCCCTTCTGTCGGAGTAGCTGGTAAGAAGGAACTGAAGAGGGGTCAGGTCAGCAGGATCATATATTGAGTGCCATGAAGGAGCCACTCCAGGGGGCTCCAAAGCCAACCCGACGGGAGCTGCTAAGTGCACGTGGCACGCACACCTGATTGGAATGGACGTGAACAACACATCTCAAAGAACAACAGTTATGAGAAGGTGAGTAACCGTTTTTTATACACCACAGTTCATTTAACTGTAACAGCATGGATTTGTTTCATTAGACAAAAAAAACCAAACCAAAACACTTATTTAACAGGCTGCTTGAAATTACTGTGTAAGACTATGAATTATTTGTTTACTGTATGTAAATTTTTATTATCTCAGTTAAAAAGTCTCCTGGTGCTGATGTAACCTGTAGTTTGCCCAAGCATGTCAGCAGTTTCAAGGACCCAAGCCCGGTCATTTCTTTCTCAGTACACAAGCAAACAAGCCAAAATGATAGTGTTGATTCTGTGGATATGGTTAATGGAGAGGACCATCATTTTTCACATGAAGAGACATCTTTCAGCGATCAACCAGTCTTTTTCAGGTAAATTTTGGTTGCAAGAGGTGTGCACGTATTCTACCATTTTTATTGCTTTTTATAAAATATGGCATTACAATAATTTCTGTGCAGCCTCAATGGGCATTATTTTTTTCTTCCAGAGCTTAAATATAATACTATGATGTATCATTGAAAAATAACCATTTATTGAATTTGCTGTTAGCTTTTTCAAACTGTCATGTGTATGAATGGTCCCTGCACTGAAGAGCTGAGTCTAAATTAAAATTAACACAATCAAGGATGACTGTGAATTAAGGGAGGGTCTGAGAGAAGAGGGTTACAATAGTAAAATATCATGAGATGAGCTTTAAAGTAGTTTTGCCCTAAAAAGTGACTGAAGAAATTGCACCTTCTTATTTAACAGTTCTGCCTTATGTATTGAGTTATATCTACTTACAACAATTAACTTTTCACTTTCTTTAGCACTGCAGAACCAAGCTGTGGGAGAGTGAGCTAGATTCTGTTCCAGCACGTGCATCACCAACAGAATGGTTAACTACATTCTGATTCCTGAGCCAAATTCTGCTCTCATTTTCATGTGTGCAAAGCCATTGAAAACAGTAGAGTTGCCCCAGTGTAACTAAGGGCAGAATTGGCCCATGGAAAAGATTGTGCTGATATGGTATTCAGAAGAAATACAGCTTGACTTTCTGATCTCAAGATGAATTTGCTGGGCTGATAGTTAGAAAAAGATGACATAAACTTTTACAATAAGCAGATTTGATCTGGAAGTCATTGAAATAGTGAACTTGGAACCCTACATTGCTTTTTATGCTCACATTTTGGAGTAGAACAACAGTCTAAGGTGCACTATAGTGATATATGCCTTACAAAAAAACTGAAGAGAATCATATTATAATGTGACATGCACCTATTTGTGGGTTCATACTTTGGTTTTCCTTTTGAGTGGCTTCATTTATTTCCTGTTTCAGTTTCTCTCACTGTAATAAATTGTTTCCTTTGTATATTTCAGAGAATTTCGATTTATATCAGAAGTTCCAATACGTCTTGATTACCATGGCAAACATGTCTCAATGGATCAGGTTTGTTTACAACACAGAGACTATCTGATTAAACTGATGTTTTTGTGTGTTTTCTTTCTATGAATGGAACTATACTTTGTGTTACCTACCTGTCTGCAGTGTAGTCTTGAAAATTCTCGAGTATTACTTATTTAAACTTTCAGTGAAACTAAATAACGTGGAACTATTATGTGAGAGCAGTGGGGTAGATCCTTGGGTCTGGTTCACCATTATTCAGCACAGGAAGTGTTATTCAGCCACTTTCACCTAGTAGGAATGGCTCTCAAGGGACCATGCCACCATCTGAGGATGCTTGAAGTGCGTTAGAGCTCCAGCTATGCCGTTGGGTGCACCCCTTGATACACCTCCATACTGCTGTGCCATCCAAAGATTTCCCTTACACTAGTTTGCTAAGTTGGTATTGCGGCTTCTTTATCCAAAGCACCTTATGTCAGGTTTCATCCAGCATAGTTCAAAATGCTGTAATAAAATAAATAGGGGTTATGGGGGTAGGTTTTATTTCCGTGTATGCAATTTAAAATATATTCAATAAAATTTGTGTTTGATCCAAGGTTCTTAAGTATTTATTTCCCAACTTCAGATTGCGTATTGCAGATAGACTTTTAGATTGACTAAGTATTTAATTTTCAGGGTACGTTAGCTGGGATTTTGATTGGTCTTGCACAATTAAACTGCTCAGAGTTAAAGTTGAAGAGACTTTGCTATCGACATGGGTGAGTTTACAAAATTTTAATACGATTTTTTTTTCTGGAAATTGGATGTGGATGTTGCAAGTACTTGGGTATGCCAAGCAAAAAGCAAATTCTCATATTAAGCATTTTTAAAATTCAGAGCACACTGCAATGATTTTTATAAGGAGAAACTTCATTTTTAATGCACTTAAACTGTTTGTTTATAAACATTTGTGGTGTGAATATCATGCAAACTAGGACTGAGAATTGTCTAATATGGCTCCAGTTCAGGAAAGTGTCTCTGTTCAAAACAACTCTTAACCATGTACTGAATTTGACCATAAAATTTTAAAATTAAACACATACTTAAGTTCTTTCCTGATTCAGAGCCTATGGGAATAACATGAAGCTGTGCTTCTTCTTTATCAATTTTCCCCACAAGTTTTCTTCCACTAATATACCCCAGAATGCAATTGTAGATATATTTTTTTTACTGGGGGGAGCACAAAGATCAAATACCTCAGTTCGCCAGGGGTAAGTGAGTATGGCATTTGAGACTTCACTTTCCCCCTTATTTTAGTGTTTAAATGTCTTTTCTTGTTCTCATTCACTAGAAAAAAACATCCCTTAAGCCATAGAATCATAGGACTGGAAGGGACCTTGAGAGGTCATCTAGTCCAGGCCCCTGCACTTATGGTAGGACTAAGTATTATCTAGATAATTTCTGACAGGTGTTTGTCTAACCTGCTCTTAAAAATCTCCAATGATGGAGATTCCACAACCTCCCTAGGCAATTTATTTCAGTGCTTAACCACCCTGACAGTTAGGAATTTTTTCCTAATGTCCAACCTAAACTTCCCTTGCTGCAATTTAAGCACGTTGTTTCTTGTCCTATCCTCAGACGTTAAGAAAAACAATTTTTCTCCCACCTCCTTCTAACAACCTTTTACGTACTTGAAAACTGGTATCATGTCCCCTCTGTCTTCTCTTTTCCAGACTAAACAAACCCAATTTTTTCAATCTTCCCTCAGAGGTCATGTTTTCTAGACCTTTAATCATTTTTGTTGCTCTTCTCTGGACTTTCTCCAATTTGTTCACATCTTTCCTGAAACGTGGTGCCCAGAACTAGACAAAATATTCCAGTTGAGGCCTAATCAGCACAGAATAGAGTGGAAGAATTACTTCTCACGTCTTGCTTACAACACTCCTGCTAATACATCCCAGAATGATGTTCGCTTTTTTCGAAACAGCATTACGCTGTTGATTCATATTTAGCTTGTGGTCCACTATGACCCCTTTTCCGCAGTACTCCTACATAGGCAGTCATTTCCCATTTTGTATGTGTGCATCTGA
The DNA here is from genome assembly GCF_016161935.1 of Mauremys reevesii. Taxonomy (NCBI): domain Eukaryota; kingdom Metazoa; phylum Chordata; order Testudines; family Geoemydidae; genus Mauremys; species Mauremys reevesii. The sequence continues at coordinate 26,839,855 of NC_052626.1, forward strand.
TTGTTCCTTCCTAATTGGAGTACTTCGTATTTGTCCTTATTGAATTTCATCCTGTTTACTTCAGACCATTTCTCCAGTTTGTCCAGATCATTTTGAATTTTAATCCTATCCTCCACTTGCAACCCCTCCCAGCGTGGTATCATCCATAAACTTTATAAGTGTACTCTCTATGCCATTATCTAAATCATTGATGAAGATATTTAACAGAACCAGACCCGGAACTGATCCCTGCGGGACCCCACTCATTGCTTTTCATTAGTACTAATAACTCTGTCTGTTACAGTTTGTTAGGTGTGGATAAGCTATTCTCTTATGCCATCACTGAATGGCTTAATGACATAAAGAAAAACCAGCTACCAGGAATCCTGGGAGGAGTAGGACCTATGCATTCATTAGTGCAATTAGGTGAGTTCAGTTCTGTTGCTGTTCAAATATCACACTGGTAAAATAATCTGAATATAGCATTTAGCAGCTTTCCAAGGTATAAAGGTTTATATAACAAGTTATGTGTTTTTGCATTCTGGCTGTAATTTCAGTTCAAGGTCTGAAGGACTTAGTATGGTTACCAATAGAACAGTACCGAAAGGATGGTCGTATTGTAAGAGGCTTTCAAAGAGGAGCAGCTTCCTTTGGTACTTCCACTGCAATGGCAGCTTTAGAGCTAACAAACAGAATGGTTCAAACCATACAGGTACATTTTACATTATATCTGAGGTTAGACAAGAGAACAGGTTTTTTAGTAATAATTATTATGGTAGTCCCCAAAGGCGCCACTGAGAATCAAGGCCTCACAGTGATGGGTGCTGTACAAAAATGGAAAACAGATGGTCTCTACTCAGGTCTTATTTGATTTCACTTGAAACACTTGCAATATGGAAACATTGACAGCAAACAAATCAGGGTAGATAAAAATCATGCTTTAAAAAGTTAAAAATAATTTTTTAATTTCTGTTATGATTTGTAATGTATGTTGCTTTTTTTTTTACCATCCTCCTCCCATTTTATAGTCTTTAATTGTGAAAGTGGATATTTTGTCCTTGTTAGTAGAATTACATATTTTAGATGTCACATAGGAATTTTTTTCCACTAAGAAGTTCTATTCTTAAAATGCTCATCCATGCTGAGAGAGACAAGCCCAGGGGCTCATCCCTACTGTGAAATCAGCACAGAATTGTAAGGAAACAGCTTATGCTGTATTTGCAACCAACACCCTCTTCTGATCTATTGAACATCCAAGAGTCAGAAAAGCCAAAATTCTTGGACAAAGCTGTACTCTTCCACTAGGATTTGTAGTTTTGAAATCAGTGGGACTTGTGCTCTTGAGTTACTCAGGTGCTTTTGAATATCCCGGTGTAGGCACCTAAATATGGGCTTAGAAGCCTAGCTTTGGGCTTCTACTTCTGAAAATTTTGGCCTGTGTATATAAAAGTTTGCATTAACTTTATTAATGTTTTCAAACTCAGAATAACTTTCTGCTGTTAACACTGAAGTAATTTTGTTTTGAAATGAAAACAGTTCTATGCCCTAAGAGAAAAGAGTTTATTAAAATTACAATTTTAGCCCCTGAAGCTGCAAATACTTACTGCGCACATTTTTAACTTTATGCATATGAGATTTCCCATTGAAGTCAATGATATTATTCATATGAGTAAAGGTACATACCTGCTTGTGTGTTTTAGGAACAGAGCCTTAATTTTCAATTTTCAACTACTGCCATTTTGTAAGATTCAAGTAAGATATAAACCTTACCAGTAGCGACAATTAAACTCAATTATAAATGCTGCTTTTTATTATAAGATAATTTAAAATTGCAGTGGCATAAATTCTCAAGATATTTTTACAAAGCCCCAACCTGATTTAAATCATTTTTTTAAAGTTATTTAAATGATCATTTAAGTCAGTGATTAAAATCACCTTGATTTAAAATTATTCCACTGTGAAACAAAATAAAAAAGGGGTTTTAATGTTATGGTATCTCTGTACATTGAGATAGAGGGAAGGAGGCAGAACATAAATTATGTTATTTCTGATTACTTGTGTTGTGGTTCAGTGTGTAAAAGTGATGAGACTGTTTTACTAATATGTAACGTGGAGTGTAATATAAACCTTCTGACGCCATGTTTGTCTGCCCTTTTTTAACTCGTATTTAGCTAGTATTGTAGTAACAACTGAAGGAGGGAGGAATGCATGTAAAATGCATTTTTATAGCTTTAAAAAAAATGTACCTGCTGGATTATCATTGTAATTTTTGTAAATTGTTTTGGCTAAGTATGTGATCAAATGCTATATTAAGAATGTATTAATTTATTTTTTCATTTGAACTGATCCCTAGGCAGCTGCAGAAACTGCTTATGACATGGTCTCCCCAGGTCCTAGTTTTATTGAGACAAAAAAGGTCAAACGATTCTCTCAGCATCGCTTAGCTCATCAGCCAGTAGACCTACGGGAAGGTGTGGCCAAAGCATACAGTGTGGTAAAAGAGGTATGCAAAAATGCTGTTATTTTTGACCAAACTGGAATTAAACCGTGTTAAAGCAAAATATGAAATACGTAAGATGGTATTAAAAAGTTCTTATTTTGAAATTTCAGCTGGAGAGAAATGTCAGATCGTTTGAAACATACAATCTAATTCATTAGACCAAACCCTATAAAAGCCTCACACACAGGGAAAATCTGAGAAACAGAATTAGGCCAAGGCAACTTGCAAACAAGATGAATTATAACCTGAGTCAATAGAAAATCTGTGTTCTACAGATTTGCATTCATGGAATCATAGAAATGTGAGGCTGAAAGGGACCTCAGCAGGTCATCTGCTCCTTTTCTCTGAGCTGAGGCAGGATTTAAGTATACCTAAACCATCCCTGACAGGTGTTTGTCTAACCTGTTCTTAGAAATCTCCAATGATGAGGATTCCACAGCCTCAGTATGTAACTTGTTCCCGTGTTTAACTATCCTTATAGTTAGAAACCTTTTCCTAATATCCAGCCTAATCTCCCTTGATATTGTTCTGCTGATTTGTCCTAGTGGAAAATCAACAACCTTAGAAGGACGTAGGGGTTATTCTTATTTTGTGGCATCTAAAACAATCTAAAATTAAATTTCAGGTATTTATGATTTAAGCAGCAGCCTGTGAATGAAACGAGTGAAATTTGTCTTTCTCTACCATAGCAGCATGTTAAAAGGTTGAATTATTAGCTGTGTTGTAGTTAGTTATATTGCGGTTCAGTTGTTTGTTTCACCTATTGTGTGTTAGTAAAAATGTCCATCTTTTTTTTTTTTTTATTCTGGTCATTATTTGGGGTTACATTTGTGTGACAACAATAGTTGGAGGACAGATGAGTCTAATAGAGGTGAGGAAGTTTCAGTGAGTTCCATCATTTTGGAATAGCCCAAACCTGCTACCTTCACTGCCCAAGAAGTTCCCCCTCAGCAATTATATAAATCAGTCTTCCTATGTTTATCAGATTTTAATAAGAAAAATATCAAAACAACCACATTAAACTTGTCTAGTTACAGTAAAAATGTTGATGTAATACACACAAATAGTTTTCTGCTGAGCTAGGGCTTGTCTACGCAATGGGTAATGCACTCTATGGGGGTTTCAGTTCTAAAGCACACTAATGTGGTGCATATTAATTGGTCCATGTAGACTCTGCTGGTGCACTTTTACATAGTGCTGTTTGAAACAGTTCTACATTAAAGTGCACTAGGGAACCATTAGTGCACAACAGCAAGGCTACACAGACCAATTTATGCGCAGCATATTAGTGTGCTTTAGAAATCACACTCCCATAGAGTGCATTGCCCCACCACGTAGACAAGCCCTAACGTGAAGAGGATGGATTTTCTTCTTAGGTAACTGATTTTTTTTTGTTTAATTTCTCAAGGGAATTACAGACACTGCCCAGACCATATATGAAACTGCTGCTCGAGAGCATGAGAACAGAGGGGTAACGGGAGCAGTAGGAGGAGTCCTCCGCCAAATTCCACCAGCTGTGGTGAAACCGCTCATTGTCGCAACAGAGGCGACCTCAAATGTTTTAGGTGGAATGAGAAACCAAATCCGGCCAGATGTGCGTCAAGAAGAGTCACAGAAATGGCGCCTTGGGGAGGATTGATATTTTAAATATGACTCAGCAAGAGCATAACGATGTTGGAAATACATAGCATTATGTCCCAGTGGCAGCTTTAGATGGAACTCATTTCATTTTATTGTGCTCATCTCAGGAACGAGGAGGTTTTCAAACCATTTAATTTCAAAACATCCAACCAAAAAGTTCAGAAGTGAAAAGCAAATTGATACTTGCTTGTGGACATGCTGCATGTTACCAAAACATATGGTGGCTAGTGTCAAACACAGTGGAGCATTTGCTGCCAAGTCAGAAACATGCTTGCTGTATTTCAATTACCATATTTTTCTTGGTTCATTTGATTTGCCATTAGAATCAGCAGTCCCTTTGTGACACTGTGTGTATTTTAAAAGTTTTCTTGAGCATGCTCAAAGAACTGTCTTCAATAAAGGGCTCCATAGATGCTCTTCAGTAACTAAAGAGTTTCGTTTTGGACATCAGACATGGAAGCTATATGACAAGAAGTCAGACGGAATGTTATAATTTTATGGGTCATGAGCATTGTTTTTAGTGTGGCACTTAAAACAAAGACGGTCTCTTGGTAACTGTTCAGAAATTACACTCAGTGTTCATATGCTTGCGAACAATAATTGTCCCTCCTAAATATCAAATTCCTACTTCTGTGGGTGTTTGAAGAACCTGAATGTTGCAGACATGTTCTGTTGTGTTGCACTTTAAAGGATATGGCCTGTATATTGTGCTTTTTTATAGTGTGAATAAACAGTAATGTGCATTATCCTTTATGATTTAGAAATTTATGCAAATTATTGAAAGGGACAACATTTAATGAAAATTTTTAAGGGAAGAAAAACAAAATGCAGTGTGTCTTACCTTTGTTTAAACTACCTTTTAAATGAAAAATACTAGTTTCTTTGTCTTCTGATGTACTGATGCCTATCATGAAATAATTATATTTTAAATATAAAGCAGTTACAGAACTGATGTAGGTAAGAGGTACCCTAAGTAGAGTACAAAAAATACAATTTCATAATTTAGTTTAAAATGATATGCAGAATATATTTTAATAATCTTCCCTTTATTTAAAGATTACATTGTTACAAACTATTGTTTTTGCCATTCTCACAGCATGGTATATTTCAGACTCCTTTAATACAATATTGATTAACTGAATGTCATGAGCAGCAATTCAGATTCTGCCTTTTTTTTTTTTTAAGCAAAATTTTATTTACAAACAAGTTCATGGTTTTAAAAATGGCACATTTTACTGCTAGGTTTGTTAGATATACTAGAATCCACTTAATTGGGGTACCCCTGTCACTGACTGGTTGTATCAATTAAGTATCTTGTCATAGCTGAGAGGATGTGCCATTTAACTCCCCCACCCCCCAAAGGTGAAGATTTAATGACATGAACTATTGTACTGAAATAGAATAATTGCTTCACTTCATCTTTCTTTGGTTTTTGTTTTTGTTTTTTTTTTGGGGCGGGGGGCGGGAGGTTGTGTTTATTTTTTTCCTTGTCTAATTATTTGGTAATTTCTATATTAAAAGATCACAGGTGAGCATTTCACACTTGGGTAAATGCATCATAATCACTTGACACCGATTGAATGAATCCCCGTAAGTGGAATTATGTTATAGTAGTATATTGTAGCTGCAGTCATTACCATTTGCTACTATTAGGCTAGTATACCAATATATCAGCCATGCTGGTAAAGGTATGTCCAAGTTAATTGGCATATACTGTAATAGACAGTGTAGCTCTGTCTATTTATCATATACATAAACTATTTTTGACAGTTGAATTTAAAGAAATGGCTATTTAGTTTTACTTCATTTACAGATTCCCCACAATCAAAGTGTACAGGGAGATGCCCTTAGAATATATTATTTCTACACAGATCCACACTGTCAAGGTATATTATTATATTTTTATAAGCTCCTTTTTTCATTGTCTCTTAATAATTCAAATTTTCAAACTTCACTTTTCACCATTTGTGCTGTCTGTTTACTGCTTGCAACTCATTCAACTTGCTCAGTAAAACTGATCTGTTTATGGTTAGCTTCTTGGTTCTCATAGGCTAGAAGAATTTTGTTTAGGTTGCAAAAGCTGCACAGAAAGGTTTAAATTTAAATAAAAAATAAATAAATAAATTCAACCTTTAAACCAGGACACTTTCTTTAAAATGTGTTGCAGATGTGCATACTCTATGATCTTAATCAGAAAATTGTATAGGGGATAGAAAAAGGGATTCACCACATGTGCTGTTTGTTAGTACAAGTGTATGTGTGTGTGTGTGGGGGGGGGTACTTTACAAAATACATAGGATAAGGTTTAACTAAAACTTTGATTATAGTGGGTTATACATCTGTGTGTATGTAATTGGCACTCAAACTTCCAAATCCAGTGCTGTATATCTCCATTAGCATAATGAGGTTTGTGATAAAGTTATTGTACTTGAGCTCTTCATTGTAACAAATTCTGTTATAGTTATTAACGCTTTTCATAACTCCTAATAAGCTTAAACAGATCTGAACACACTGTATAATGTCCAGATGTGTAAAAAAATAGACAATTCTATTTTGCTTTCTTCCCTATACACATTCACAAAGGTGTAAAAACCAACCAATACTGATTAATCTGATGCTATCCAGGGAGACAGGCTCAAAACTGTTATCTTGATTTCCTTAAGCATCTTGGCTCTTAACACTGTAGTGGCAAGTGCCCTGGAAGTACCTGGTGTAGAGATCACTTCCATCATTCTTAAAAATTTCTTCATAAACATCTCTTCTGTGACTAAGAGGAGCCTATAACTGGCTCCATTCAGAAGCAGCTTTCATTTCCTTTCAGGTATTAGTTGGCAGTTGTTAAACTGCAGAGCAGAACACAATTTTAATTACTTGCACATAGATTAGGGACATGTAGTCATGTCGCCAATGACTACATACTTGGTGGATGTCCATGTTTAATTTTTTTCATCACTTAAAAAGATCAGTTACAGTGGGGTGGGGTTTTTTGTTTGTTTTTTTGGGTTTTTTTTGCATCTGTTATTTGCTATTGTACAGTTTATCAGTGTTTAATGTCACTAGTGAGATGGGTTTTCTTGATAAAGCAAAATGCTATTTAATGGCAGGATGACATCAACAAGTTAAATTCCTTTGTTACTGGCGTTGATCCCGACCCCTGAAAATGTGATACCCAAATTTTAAATACATTCAAATGTTTTTTGGGTATTTTGTTTGTTTTTTTTTGTTGTAAAATAGCAGTGAAATCCAGCAATTAATTTAGATTAAGTGTATATTCCAAACCATCCCAGCTCTCACAGCAATACAAGCTTTTTCAACATGTATATATTAAATCATTTTACACCCATCTTTTCATCTAGTCCCATCCATTTCCAGCCTTCACAGTGTATGCTTCTCTCAACTATTTTAACTTGCTATGAATCTTGTTTACAAATTTAAAAAAAAACAATTGCAGTTAGTATGTAAATATTATCATGTATTTACACTGTATTTCCTTTAAAAAAACCACCCTAATGCAGCTTAGACACAAAAGGAACTGTGTGTATATGTATGTGTATATTTTTTACATATTTGCTGGTAAAGTAGTTTTGTGGCATTGTTTGTATATAATTTGTTAGTGTAAAAACAGTCGAATCTTACGAAGTTAAATACCACTCTTGAAAGGAATTAAAATATTTAATCTTCCTTTATTTTGCTTAAAGTACTTGTGCCCTCCATATATATTTGAGAACTATTTTTAGATCATAACTTATCTGCACCAATCTTGATGTATATTTTAGTATATTAAAATGGTAAAAGCCTCATACAAATAGGCTGTTCTGTTAAATATATTTAATGGAAAAAGCTGTGGATTGGAATCAATACTTAATAAACGTCTTACTCTGCCTCAAGTCAGTTTTTTAATCCTACTGTATAAATTTAATATAGAAAATGACCTCTTTTTTTTTTAAAAGTAACTATAAGAAAATGTAAAAGCAATTAGCCTTTCACCTGACTTAAGTTGGTTTTGTTGTTTTTTAAATCTAATGCTGCATATCTGTGTTAAACGAGTATTAATGTTGCAAAGTCAAGCAAAAATTAGAAAATGTCAGAATTAAGGTTGCCTGTGCCTCTTAATTCAGCCCTCTTCTACATACGCATTATGAACCAGCCTTACCTTACCATATACTGTTTTTCCCATAGAACTCCTGCCTCATTTGGTGAATGGGAAGTTACTCAGTACTACTTTTATCCTCCACATTCAATGTCTGGCCCCAGGTTTTTGTTATTACACACCATTCAAATCCTGCACGGAATGAATACAAAATTATTAATTTTCTGATGGCTGTATTAATAGTGCTCTCACCATAACATCTAAGTGCTTCACAAACATTAATCTTCTCCACACCACTGTGAGTAGGAGGTATTATTATCCTCACTGTGGTATTATTATCCTCACTGTGTAGCTAGTGAACTGAGGCGCAGAGTACTTTGCATTTTTATAGCACTTCATATGTTCAAAGCACAGCTCACTTGCAGTCCTGAGTGCTCACCACTTCTGCAAATCTGGCCCAGCTGTCTCATGCAGTTAGTGGCCAGCTCTGAAAAGCTTTATTCAAGTGACTCGCCCAGCTTCACACAGGAACTCTTCGGCAGAATCCAATTCTGCAAGCTGGCATTCAACTTTCTTATCCAGGAGACAACCTTTTCTCTTCCTGCAATCTCCTATCTTTCACTACACACCTTCCAACTAGTGCAACAAATGAGGTGGGGTCCTGCAGACAACAGCCTCCTTCACTACAAACCCTGATTTATCCCCAGACCAGATGCATTCAGCAAGGGTCCTATGGAAAAATAGTATGAGATCATGTCATTAAAGACTGTATCAAAATGCAAATACACAAAGGGGCTGAATTAAGGTTTCACAGGTAATTAAACAGATGTAAGACTTTTTTTGTAATGTGAGCAAAACATATTCTCCCCCCCCATATTTTCACTCTCAGAAATAGCTGAGCTGTTTTTCTGAAAGTTTTTTTTTTTTAATCTACCTGTGGCAGACACCCAGCATGACAAATTTCAGCTCAAATGGTTAGTTTGGCAAAGGCAGAGGTGACTGAAGACATGGTCTTGCACTTGGAAAGTGGTAAGTAACTTTAATTGTATGCTTTGCTATTAATTCTGTCTATAGCACACGGAGAATAGTGGTATTATCTTATTTGTAAATGCTATGGATTGAACTCTGTTTGCCAGGGAGAGAGCTCCAGGTGTCAGGCTTTCCAAAGACCTGATCCTTGTGGAACTTGGAGGAAGTCAGGATGCTATCCCCCAACCTCCATTGCAAGTTGAGCCAAGTGACAAGTTCAAGCTATACAGAGAAGAAGATGGCTCCAAATCAGGAAATCTAGATAGATGTTATTCTAAAATAGTGACATGGAGTTGACGGTGCCTTTTAATGAAAGGTTTTGCGCAATGAAATAAAGAGAAGTGAGTTTAAACATGTATTTACATTTATATGACTTGGAAGTGACCCCCATTTCAGACCACATCATAGACTTGTTGATTGGGTGATTTCAGTGCATTTGATGCACCTATCAAACGCCAACATATTGAGAAAAATCACTCTTTAAACACGTTGCATCAAAATATGACTGTCAGTAATGTCCAGCTGCCCAAGGCGCAAAATCTGAGGCTCAGAGAAAGGAGTGTCTAGCCAGGATCTAGCAGAGCAGCCCATGGTGGACTGCAAATATCCACCCAGATTCTCGCAAAGGAGCATTCAGGGGGCTGCAGATGCCCATCCTGGTTCTCATGAAGCAGCCCTCAATGGGCTGCAGATTATCTTGGCGTTTTTGTTGGGAAACCTTGAATGGCCTTGCTTCCTTTTCTTTTTCCTGTTTATACATCTCAGTGAGCAGTTCATGGTGTGGCACTTATCCCTGCCTCTCATGATTAGTGTAGAATCCCATTCACCGGGGGCCTTCTTGAGCCATTCCTGGAGCTCTCCACCTACCTGATGGTGACCTACCCCTCTGGCATCGTTGCGGTTTCTCCCAAGGTGCTGATCCATAGGGGAGGTGCCTTTGCCCAGGCTTGGGTCCACTTTGGGGATTGGCGCTTTATAATGTAAATAGTAATAATCATAAAATAACTCAGCCTTCCACTGATACGAAGGGTTTTGAGCTGCTCTCTTTTGTTAAGCACAGCACCGAGAACATTGCTTTGCCACCATTAGTTGAAAATAGGGGGAAAAACCAGAATAAAATTAACTAAAGTGGTAAGAAATGGGGTGGCAGCAGTAGACCATAACATTAAGATGCATAACAATTAAGCATATACTAAAGAAGTAAGGTGGTGGTTTATAGTTTAAACGTTTGGTAATTTAAGTGTGCGTGCAACGTTGGCACACACCCAAGGACTGATACGGCAGTTTTAAGCGGTTCAGCCTATGACCAGTACGTTGGGAGTGTTGCCAAGTCTCATGAGGAAAAAAAAAAAGTGGCACTGTCTTTCAAAAGAAGCCCAACCCGTTTCAGAGGGAGGCTAGTGGGGGTGTTTATACTAATTCCACTTTTTTAGTAGGTCTAGTTCTTCTTTGAATGCTTGTTCATGTTGATTCCAATCAGGTGTGTGCACACGCATGTGCACAGTAGCTTGAAGATTTTTCCCATAGCAGCATCTGTCAGGTCAGTCCGGGCACCCCCAGGAGTCGCACCTTCATGGCGCTCAATATAGAGCCCTACCAACCCGCCACACCCTCCGTTCCTTCTTATCGCCAGTGACGGTAGGCTGGAACTTTAGCAAGCGCGTTCAACTCCAGTTGTTTGTACATAGTTAGTTTATCTTAGTAGTTAGTAATTAGAGTTGTTGAGGGTCTCTACCCTCCTTCTGACTCCCTGGAGCCATGGTATACCATGGTCTCTAGGGTTTAAAAACTGTGTGGTCTGTGTGAAGCACATGCCAAAGAGCGATCCACACTCCTTGTGTTTATGATGACTTGGGGAGGGTCATCAAAAGGCTCGCTGTGAGATCTGCTGTGAGTTCTGCCCTAGAACTCTTAAAGAAAGGGAGCAGCAGCTTAAAGTGATCCTCATGGAGGTAGCTCTACACCCCCATTCGGACCTGGGCTCAGGGGACCCAGCTCCTAGCACTTCCTCGTCAATGCGGAGTGCCCTGGCACCATCATCAAGCTAAGTGCCGAGAAAGGACTCATCCTAGGATGCTCAGTACTGGCACGGCACCTCCCAAGGCCCATCGGAGAGCAGGCAGCGGTCTCACTCACCAGTGCCTCAGAAGAAAAAGAAGCCGGACAGTTGGTGATCTCCAGCTAAATCTAGAGACATGAGACCCCAGGCAGGCCATAGCTCAAGATCCCGTTAGGACCGCGTCGACTCCTGCCCAGGCGAGGCAGTTGAGTCCGGGGCCACCATGTTCACTGGTCCCTACAGGCCAGCAGCTGCCGCTTCCTTCGATGCTGGAAGCTTTCAAAGCTGCTTGGGATCTGCTGCGCCTTATGGCACCGTTCTCACTCCCCATGAGGGAGGAACCTCTGGCGCTGGCAGTCCCACTCCACTCCCAGGTGCAGTCAAGAGGGAAGCCAGCAAAGATGTCCAGGTATCCTCTCCACATCCTACGGCACCAGCCCACTTGGACAGAGAGCCTAGTCGCTCCCCAAGCTCTCAACACTCGATGCCCTGAAGCTCGGCTCCTCCATGTTTTTCAGTCTTGGAGATCTAGGAGTCAGAGTCTGACTCTTACCGCTCTTGGAGGAGTAGGAGCCAATGAGCGAGGTCAAGGCGAGACACATGAGAGCTCCAGGTGTGGCCATGTCAGTGGCAGAATCTGTCACAGTGACCATTTTGAACCCCCGGGGCCTTTCACCAGTGCCAGGGAGAGATCCAAGGGCACCACTCTGCAGAGTTTTCGTGGCCTCAGCCACATTTGTCCCGCTGTCAACCTCACAGTTCGCCTCGGCGCCTACCCACACGCCAACGCCATCAGCTGCAGCACCATTGCCAGTACCAGCCTCAGCACCGGCGACTCTTTTAACCTTGGCACCGACAGCGATCTCAGCGTGGACCTGCTCCACTTCGCCTCTGCTCTGCCCCCAGCCCAGTTCTGCCCTCATTCCATCTCCACTCCCAGGCCAGCTCCACCACTAGCCCCATCTCTTTCCCCCATCCCCAGTTCTGCCCCCAGCTCTGCCTTCAGCCCAAGCTCCCCTGCTGAAGAAACTTGGCTGTGCTGTAACAGAGGGGGTGGTGTGGACAGATTCCATTAGTGGCAAGAGGGGCGCGACAGGAAAAGTTTGGGCACCACTGCCTTAGCCTTTGCCTCTGTTGTGAGCAAATCACTAAGACTATTTTTTTAAAGGATTCCCATCATTTTATATGATACTTCTGCATCTGGTGGAGAATGGTGAGTATAGAAGCCTTCCAAAAAACCTCTAGCTGCTCCTGAGCTTATAAATATGTCCTGAACAATGATAGTACCTTAAGGGGCCTAGTAGTATTGGCAAGATTTTCAAAGCTATGTAGGCGTCTGGGGGGTTGCCTTGGGGGGATTTTGAAAATCCCATTAGACACCTATCCACATCTTTAGTTACTTAAATACTTTTGAAAATCTGGCCCTAAGTCACTTAGGAGCCCCACTAAGTGTCAATGAGACTTAGACTCCTAAGTCATAGGGGCTGTTTTGAAAAAATTTACCCATCCTGACTGCCTTGACAAGTGTACAGTCTATGAAGATTTCATCAGGAATATTTCATCAAGCAATAAGTGTATGTACACTCACACATGCAGACTGCATAGCAAATAAAAATTAGCCAAACTACTGTATCCCAGTGAGTGTCAGAGTGTTGGATATACCCCCTGTAAAAGACTTCTGATATTGGTCTCTTCCTAAGTCATGAACGAGCGAGCAGATTGTTGCAGAAAAGAAATAAAAATTCACACTCCATTTTCCAAAGGCTGATTATGTTTGTATTATGTGGAAGTGTACAGTAGCCCAGAGGTTAGTGAGCAGGGTGCACACTGATGGTAAGAAGCAAGTTGTGAAGAGTATCAGAGGGGTAGCCATGTGAGTCTGGATCTGTAAAAAGCAACAAAGAGTCCTGTGGCACCTTATAGACTAACAGACGTATTGGAGCACAAGCTTTTGTGGGTGAATGCCCACTTCATCAGACACATGTAATGGAAATTTCCAGAGGCAGATATAAATATGCAGGCCAGAATCAGTCTGGAGATAACGAGGTTAGTTCAATCAGGGAGGATGAGGCCCTCTTCTAGCAGTTGAAGTGTGAACACCAAGGGAGGAGAAACTGCTTTTGTAATTGGCTGGCTAGCCATCCACAGTCAAATGAGCTGAAGCTCAGCAGTTTCTCTTTGAAGTCTGGTCCTGAAATTTTTTTTGCTGTAGGATAGCTACCTTAAAATCTGCTATTGTGTGGCCAGGAAGGTTGAAGTGTTCTCCTACAGGTTTTTGTATATTGCCATTCCTAATGTCCAACTTGTGTCCATTTATCCTTTTACATAGGGACTGTCCAGTTTGGCCGATGTACATAGCAGAGGGGCATTCCTGGCACATGATGACGTATATAACATTGGTGGAAGTGCAGGTGAATGAACCAGTGATGTAGCTGATCTGGTTAGGTCCTGTGATGGTGTTGCTGGTGTAGATATGTGGACAGAGTTGGCACCAAGGATTGTTGCATGAATTGGTTGCTGAGTTAGAGTTGCTATGGTGTAGTGTGTGGTTGCTGGTGAGAATATGCTTAAGGTTGGCGGGTTGTCTACTTTAATTAAGAGTGAAAAAAGATTGGACAAGGTGATGAAGAGATGCTTTATTTTAACTCTGATTTTGACAAACTACAGAAGGCATGGTGAAGAAAGTGTGTGTGAAGCTTATTCTGTACCTAGATCCATTCTTATAACAATAACACCTAGCTCTCATATAGCACTTTTCACCTGTAGATCTCAAAGCACTTCACAAATGAGATAAATATCATTGTCCCCATTTTACAGATGGGGAAAAAATGAAGGTAAGTGACTTGTCCAACCAGCAGGCCAGTTGCAGAGCTGGGAATAGAAGCCAGTTCTCTTTCCAAGCTAGTGCTCTATCCACTGCATCATACTGACTCCAGTGCTTTAAGGCCCTTGAGCAGCAGAAACTTGGTATGTTCTGAACATGCTGTGCCAAAGAGGAGACTGAACATTTGGAGGGAAAACAGTGACCCACAGAGAAATGGTGTGTGTCAAGGCTGTGTTTATAAAGTGATGGGATGGACAAACGAGGGGATTGCTACATCTGTGTTCTGGCATGGCCAGTACTTTATGTAATGGACTGGACCCCAGCTGGTAAAAAGTCAGGAAAAGCTGAGCACCAGGTAATCTGAATGGAAGGGACAGGGGACTGATCAACAATCTATTAGACATGGCAAAGTTGTAAGGAGAAATGTAGTGACTAATTGTACCAGCCTTGTGTTTATACTTAAATCATTAGCTCCAGGGTGCAAAGAGAAGAGTCTGCAAGGGGTTGCAGATTCAGCAATAAATAAATAAATAAGCCAGGTCACTGAGAAGCACTCTTTAAGCATGGCCTTACCTGCTGCTGCTGCTCCTGCTCCCAGGTTATGATAGACCCCTCCCCCCACTTTTTTCAGACCACTTTTTTCAAGCTCTTTGGGGCAGCGATCATCTTTGTGTTCTGTTTGTACAGCACCTAGCACAGTGGGGTCCTGGTCCATTATTAGGGCTCCTAGGTGCTACCAGAATACACAATAAATAATAATAGTAGTACAGGGCCATGCCTGAGGATGGCGATCCATGAGTAATAAATACTATTTAAAGAGACTTCATGCATATTCAAAAGCCCTGTTTCTTTTATACATACTTCCTGCTTTATTAGGAAATGTAGCTCCTAGTGTCATGTACCTTTTTGGTAATGTTTAACTCTTCCATACATGGGCCAGGATTTCCTGGAACTACTGAACAATACAAAATGCTTCAGCACTAACATGGCACGTCCCTATCTACCCAATGGCATAATTTCGAGGACTAAAATAATCAGTTCATCTCATGACCTCAAATCATTTTTTAGCTCAAGGCCTCCAATAGGTGCTATTAGCTCAATTTCTGCTGGGCTTTTCACTGTTCTTTAATACTTTGTAAGTGATGCTGAACCTTTTCTCATTTGCTATTCGCTACTGCTATCTCTGAGTGCTAATACTACAGCCTCCTTAGGATCAAGAAGTCAATGGGCCAAATGCATCTGATGTAAAGAGATGTGCAACTACATTGACTTCATTACTTAGATTGTACGGTCTTTGGCACAAGACCTGTCTTTTTGTTCTACGCCTGTACAGCATCTTGCACAATGGGGTCCTGGTCCATGCCACTTAGGCACCTTGGCAATACCATCAATAATAAATCGAGCTGCACCCTTTTACTCTAGGGCTGAATCTGGCTATCTGTGGCTAACGTCATCCCGGAGCGTTGCTTTATTTTGTTACTGTTCTTGCCTCAGACCTGTAATTTAGTACCAGGTAGATCCTTTTCTCAATACCAGAGGCGATGCGCCTCTGAGGACATTCTGTGTTCATGCAATGCTCTTTGACAATTCTTTCAAAAAAATGTCCCCAAAGTTTGAGGAACTCTGCGGACATGGAAATATAAACTGGGCCCTGTCTCTTTGGACTATCCCTCAGCACACTACAGAAGTGACAGGAGGCAATTACAGAGGAGCACGTCCCCCTACATTAACCATTACTGCCTTTACATCATCCCCTAAAGCCTCTTGTACCATTTAATGTGAAGATCCATACTGACATAAAAAGAGAAGGTTTTCAAATGCTGTTTTCATCATAACCCTTTCTCTCACTGTCCTCTGCCAGGATTTTTATTGATGCTTCCTTCTATGAAGTGTGAAGTCCTAAGAATAGCTGTTAAAACATATTTAGGTAGTTACCAAAATGGCCAGTAAGTCTGATGAATACAGATGAACAGTCTTTTTGTTTTCTCCCCCCAAAGAATCTGGGGGTTATAATGGATCACAGATTGAATATGAGTCAAGAATGTGATGCATCTTTCCTGGGTGTATTAGGAGTGTTGTATGTAAGAATCAGGAGGTAATTGTCTGACTCTACTCAGCACTGGTGTGGCCTCAGCTGGAGTACTGTGTCTAGTTCTAGATGCCACACTTTAGGAAAGATGTGGACAAATTAGAGAGAGTCCAGAGGAGACCCCCCCCACCCCAAAAGATAAAAGTTTAGAAAACCTGATTTATGGGGAAAAGTTAAAATAACTGAGCAGGTTTAGTCTTGAGAAAAGGAGACTGGGAGGACATAACAGTCTTCAAATACATTGAGGGCTGCTATAAAGAGGACTGATCAACTGTTCTCAATGTCCACTGATGGTAGGATAAGAAGTAATGGGCTTATTCTGCAGCAAGGGGGATTTAGGTTAGATATTAGGAAAAACTTTCTAATTATAAGGGTAGTTAAGCACTGGAGAGGCTTCCAAGGGATGGTGGGGAATCCCCATTATTGGAAGTTTTTAAAAACAGGTTGGACAAACACCTGTCAGGGATAGTCTAGGTTTACTTGGTCTTTCCACATCTTAGGGGACTGGACTTGATGACTTCTCAAGATTCCTTCCAGCCCTACATTTCTATGATTCTATGATCATTTCTATGATTCTATCCCACTGGCCACGGTTCGCTGCTCAAGGCCAATGGGAGCTTCTGGAAGTGGCGGCCAGTACATCTCTCGACCCGCACCGCTTCCAGCAGCTCAGATTGGCCTAGAGCAGCGAACCGCGGCCAGTGGAAGCCGCGATCAGCTAGACCTGCGGACAGGGCAGGTAAACAAACTGGCCCAGCCTGCCAGGGGCTTTCCGTACACAAGCGGCATTCCAAGTTTGGGAAACACTAATCTAGAGGCACTATTGACATGATCTTCACTGCTCACCATCTGCAGGAAAAATGTAGTCAACAACACAGACCACTATACCTGGCATTCATTGATCTGACAAAAGACTTTGACTCCATTAACAGGGAAGTGTTGTGGAGAATCCTTCTGAAGTATGAATGTCCACTGAAATTTGTTACCATTCTTTGTCTTCTTCATGATGATATGCAAGTGGTAATCCTCTGTAATAGATCTACTGCGGCCCCTTTTAAGATTAAGACAGGTGTCAAGGAGGGCTGTGTCATTGTTGCATGCTCATCTTTGTCTCCCTTGCTGTGATGCTCTATTTGATCACTAAGGGACAGTCTACACTACGGTGGGGGGGGGGATGTCGATCTAAGTTACGCAACCTCAGCTACATGAATAACGTAGTTGAAGTCGACGTACTTAGATCTATTTACCGCTGTGACGGAGCGATTCTGGCGGGACCCAACTGAGAGTGCCAAATCAGGACCAATTGCTCAAACAGGGCAGTCACAGCCCTAGGCTGGGGTTTTTCCACCTCTAAGGCAAACCAAACCAGCCAGACAAAACGGACTTTGGTCTCACCCCACTGGCTAACCACAAGTCACACAAGCAATTTCCTTAGACACTCCAGTCTCCCAGTATCACCACCAGTGCACTCGTCCTGGGGATAAATGGTTATGAAAACCAACACCCCAATAAAAGAAAAAGGTTCCCTTGATCCCAAAGGACCAAGCCCCAGACCCAGGTCAATATACACATCAGATCTTACCCACAAATCACGCTGTTGCCAATCCTTTAGAATCTAAAATCTAAAGGTTTATTTACAAAGGGAAAAAGGTAGAGAAGAGAGGTAGAATTGGTTAAATGGAATCAATTACATACAGTAATGGCAAAGTTCTTAGTTCAGGCTTGCAGCAGTGCTGGAGTAAACTGCAGGTTCAATTTAAGTCTCTGGAATGCATCCCCCGCTGGGATGGGTCCTCAGTCCCTGGTGTAGAGCTTCAGTTTGTAGCAAAGTTCCTCCAGAGGTCAGAAGCAGGATTGAAGACAAGATGGAGATGAGGCATTAGGCTTATATAGACTTTTCCAGGTGTAAGAATCCCTTTGTCTTCACTGTGGAATTTTACAGCAAAATGGAGCCTGGAGTCACATGAGCCAGTCCCTGCATACTTTGCTGAGTCACAAGGCGTGTCTGCCTTCTCTCCATGGGTCCATTGTGTAGCCGATGGCCTTTAATGGGCCATCAAACAGGCTAGGCAGAGCTAACACCAGCTTGTCTGGGAGGCTTCCCCCAGAAGCACAGCACCAACTTGAAATACTGACAGCATAGAGCCAACATTCATAACTTCAACTAAAAATGATACAGACATATAGACAGCATAATTATAATCAGCAATCCATAATCTGGTCTTAGACACCTTAGATGACCCCCTTTATCTAAGATTTGGTGCCACTGCAGGACCTTGGTTGCAACCCATGTTCTATATGGTCCCAATTTATATCAATAACGTCACAACCGCGGTGTCTTCACTGCGGCATGTTGATGGGAGATGCTCTCCCGTCGATTCCCCTTACGCTTCTCATTGAGATGGAGTACCAGAGTTGACGCTAGAGCGATTGGCGGTCGATTTATTATGTCTATACTAAACATGATAAATCTACCCCTGCTGGATCGATCGTTGTCTGTCGATCTGGCTTGTAGTGTAGACAAGCCCTAAGATCCTGATAGGAGTTCAGCTAATCTACTGAATGCATGTCAAGCTGTTCAACCTTGGCTGCTTCTAAGCCAGAATCAAAGCATCGCCAACTTCAGTCATTGAGCTCCAGTATGCTGATGACGCTGTAGCATGTGCTCACTCAGAAACAGATCTTCAGGCAATCATCAACATCTTTGCTGAAGCAGACCAGAAAACAGAACTGACACTTAACATCCAGAAGGCAAAGGTCCTGGTGCACAATTCTCAGCACCAGCAATACAGATCCATGATAACCCACTAGAAAATGTTGCTCACTTCCCATATGTTGGAAGCCACCTCTCACAGACAGTTGATATTGATGGAAAAAATCCAGTACCAGCTCAAATGTACAAACGGAGCTTTTGGTCTTCTGAGAAAGAGGGTGTTTTAAGATAGTAACATCAGGATCAAAACCAAACTCATGGTCTATAAAGCTGTTGTGATCCCCACCCTACTGTATGGGGCTGAAAGGTGGACAACATATAGGAGAAAGCTTAAGGCGCAGGAGAAGTATCATCAGTGTAGTACACGTAAGATTCTTTTACACAAATGGGATGATGGATGCACTAACATCAGCATCCTCTCACAAGCCAGTATTATGAGCATCAAGGCAATGATTATTTTTTGTCAACTTTGCTGGGCAGGCCATGCTGTCCAGATGATTCCAGACTGCCAAAACAAGTCTTCTACTCCCAACTCAGCCAAGGCAAATGCGCCAGAGGAGAGCAGAAAACACTACAGAGATGTCCTCAAGGCTAATATGAGGAAATGCAACATTGAAATCAACATGAGATTGTATAACCCAGGACCGACAACAATGGAGGCTGAGGCAGAGAACTCAGCACTTTGAGAATCAGATGCAACTACATGTAATGGAAAAACAGAAGCGACAGAAAGAGCATGCTATGGCCTGAACCAATACCCCAGGGTCACCTGCTCTGTTTGGAAACACACCTCTGCAATGTGGTGGAGTCTGTAGCTCCAGAATAGGCCTTATCATCCATCAGCAGCCCCACAGATACTTTGAAATGGGCAATCCATGAAAGAAAATCATCCTTGACTTCAAGGGATTTCCGATGATGATGAATACACTGAACTGCTTTTCTGAATAGGGAAGGATTGCCTAACCGAGGCCTTAACGAACTGCAGCTAATGCATGGAATTCACTGCAGTGTTGATGTTTCAACCTAATAAGGTATTCTAGGACATGGGCTGCTTTAAGAAATGAGATTAATCTTCTCAGCTTTTTTTCATGTAAAGAGAATGTTACCATATCTATCAATTGATTTAATAGATGACTAATTGCACAACGCCTGGTATAAACTCAGCAATGTTTGTATTGACAGCATAAGTATAAGAGAGGAAAACCTACTAAAGTGATCTTAGAAGGATATTATGGTGGCTTAGGCATTAAGATGTACTATTAAAGAGAAGTAATTCAAGTTTTCCAGTAGAGGGCGATCAGTTACTGTTTCTTGGTCAAATAGTTGCACCATTCTGAAAGACCTTATATGCTTCTGTACAACTTCCTTATATCAAACAAAATGCATCCAGACTTCAGTATTTTCCATCCCAAACATTCAAAACTCACAAATCAGGGCCCCCAAATCATGAGATGAACTTAAACATTGTGTGTTTTTATTTTTAAATAACAGTTGTGTTTTCTTTTACTCCCTTCTGATTTCTGAGCCTTCAGGCTGCGCTCATCTCACATTCTCAAGTTTCTCTTCACAACCATGAGATTTAGAAAATTCTTTGTCTGAATGAAAGCTGGTTCTCATGCAACCTCCTGATTCCAGCAGTCCAGGCTTTAAGAACCAAATAGCATGAGCCTTGAAGAACTGGCAACACTGAGACTGTGTTTTGTTTAAAATCATGGAAACTCTGAATCCATCATTAGATGTGTCTAGTTATAGCTACTGCTTGTCTAACTGGCATCCCGAGTCCCATGTCACCCCAGATTCAGAGGCTCATCAGGGAGTGGGCCATCCCCTAGCAAAAGTTAGAGCAGCCTCAAGTCTGCTATAATTTACTCGCAGTTTCCCAAGGGGATACTCCACCAGTGAGGGATTACATGGGCATAGCCATGCCCCAGACACTTCCTGTTTCTTCCAGGCATGTTCTCTACACTGGGGACCATGCAGTTGCAGCACAGGATCCACAGTCCTGCATGCCATTCAGGGAGTCCCCCTCTATTGGCAGTACAGCTGGTATGTGCTCCCAGGGTGGCACAAGAGCAGCCATACAGGCTATGAAGGTGTCCAATTCCCAATCCCTTTCCACAGTACTGGTGGCCTCAACCTGGTGTTTCAGCTGCTTAGTTAGAACCCTGCATAATTTGGACGAATGATCTAAATAAATCCCCTGGCAGAAATGTTAACTAGCTTTTAGTCTCCTACCCCATAGCCAAATGCACCATATTAATACATTCTGTATGTTGCATGGGAGATCAGATTTGTTCACAAAATAGGTTTATAGATCAGTCTGAATTTTGGGGTACATCTGCTTAGATATTGCTAGAACACTAGGCACCTCAGTATCGCAGGCAGAGAACATCTATGCCAGTAAGACACCAAAGAGTGGAGAAGTATATATCACTCACTACTGGCAGAAACCTAAACAGTAGAGTGAAAATCGTCTGTCCCCACACAAAGCCAGAGTCCCTTAATTATTAACATTGTTAATTATTATTAATACATCTATCCTCATAGCACCCATGTGAGGGGGTAGGGAAGTTCCATTGTTTCCATTTCATAGAGGGGAGCTGAGACACAAAGAGACTAAGTTATTTGCCCAAGGTCACACAGGAGTTCTGTGGTAGCAGGGCCGGCTGTACTGTTTTTGCTGCCCCAAGCAGCGCGCCGAATTGCTGCCGCAGAAGGCAGGGGCAGTCTGTGTGCCGTTAGGGTGGCACGCGCGTTTCTGCGGTGGCAGCAATTCGGAGGCAGCATCTGTCTTCAGCAGCTGAAGCTGCAACTGAATTGCCACCGCCGTGGAAACGCATGTGCCCCCTGCCGTCCGCGGCGGCAATTCAGCGTGCTGCTTGGGGGCAAAAACACAGGGACTGCCGCCCCTTGCAGATTGCCGCCCCAAGCACCTGCTTGGGATGCTGGTGCCTGGAGCCGGCCCTGTGTGGTAGAAGAGGGTGTAAAACCCAGGTCTCGCAAGTCTCAAGCTAATGCGCTAACCACTGGACCATCCTTCCTCCCTCCTTTTTCTCTGGATTGTCGGTTTTAGACAAATTTTACCTGCTCTTGGTAGCAGGGACTACTTCTTACTATGCCTGCATATAGTGCCCACCATAATGAATTTCTCACTTCAGTGGGGGAGCGGGGTGGGGTGGGGGATAGAGGGGAGTTTGGCATATCTTAGGTACTTAGTTTCATGGCCTTCATTACTGGAATATCTTTGAGGTAGGGCAGTGCTATTATCCCCATTCAAAGATGGGGAACTGAGACACCGAGTAAATGGCTTGCCCAAGGTCCCACAAGAAGTATGTGGCAGAATAGGAAATTAAATCTTGGTTTCCTGAGTCCTAGGCACTAACACAGTACAAATAAATGTGAATACTGCCCCCCTCCCAAATTTTACACAGGTATGGGCTGGAATAGCAACAGCTTTTCATCCTCCACGCCCACCAGGATGGAGCTTTGAGCTCCTGAAACTATGAAGCCATCAGACTTCTCAAACATTAACCTTACAGACATGCTCCTGGGAGGAGATGATTTCCAACTATGCTGATGAGGGGTCCTGGATGTCCATATGCCATGTTTAATAACTGAGATATTGAATGAGTGAACAGAACTTTCCTTTATGAGCACAAAGTAGAAGAACAGATGTGTGAAAAGAACCTGCCTATTTGTGCCACGCAGTTTTGTGCCTAACAGCTTTCTGATGGATCTGCTGCATGGTGTATTCTAGTCTTTGACCCCAAATGAGGAAAGCGACACTCCCTTTTCTTAGCCAAATCCCATATCATGTATGAAACTATTATGACTTTTTCCCCATGTCCTGCACCTTTTTGTTTTGGAGTCAGATGACCCTGTTGTAAATTCTAGAGTAACTGCAGCACAAACACTTGATCCACCCTTTGCACAGGGTCTACACAAAATTGTACAATCATGCCAGTAAAAGGTAATGTTGATGTGTTAGACTCTCACTGTGCTCTTTCATAGAGACTTCAGCTTAGTTCTGTCTTGGTTTTATTATTTTCCTTTAATCCAAGATAAGGGCTTGTCTACATGGAGGCTTACTCTACAGCAATCTGGGCTCTGACTCTACAGCACACCAGCTTGCCGTACGTGAAGCGGCCTTGAGGCCCTGCTACCATCCACTAAATGTTCCATAATATTCTTTGACATACTATTGTTTCAAAGTGCACTGTGGAACTTCTAGTGTGTGTGGTAGCAGAGTCCCCAGGGCCAGTCAGCACGCAGCAAACCGGTGTGCTATAGACTCGCACCGCCACTTGCCATGTCTTCATTGAAGATATATTGTTGCTGTCTGTGTGGAAGTCCTCCACAAAGCAGTTGAAACTCTTGTGCCAATAGAAGGTCCCTATGCTTCAATTTTTGGTTCCCAAGAGTGTCCCAACACAATTCAGCCAGGTGCCTGTGAGTCCTCACTTTGAGTGCATTTTGAGGACAGTTCCATTCTCATCAAAGTGAATCCACTTGAGTAAAGCAAGTCTTGTTTCCCTTTGCTTAGTGAGATGCAACAATACAGAGAATATAAATATGATTGCTCTTTCATCATGAGACACAATCTGTGACTGCTGCCATGTACTCTCTTTTATTCATCACAGCAAGGCTTTATAACCTGCCTTCTAGTCTTATGGAGGAGATGCAGCAGTGGAGCCTTAGGTGTGGGGAGAGTTAAAAATGGTGGACTGGTCAGCCAGTTTTGTTTGGAGTTGGATAGATCTGACAACGAGCCCTTCATTGTCAAGCACTATTGGGTGATATATTTCAATGTGTAGAGACCTCACCTTTCTTCTTTCGCAGGCAAGGCAGCAAAAAGTGTGTCTAGTTTTTTAACTACCCTGGAAGGCTGGGAAGCAGCCAGGTAACAAACTCAATGTATAAAAAAAATGGCAAAGTGAAAACACTTCTGCAGCTGAGATCAGTGCAATGGGCCTGATTCTTCAATTGCTTGCACCCGTGTACATCTGGAGTAGCTTCATTACAGGCTATGGAGTCACACTTGTGGGAAACCAGGGTGAGGGGAAACTTGGGCCCTAAGCATTTATAGCACTTTCTGTGCTGGGCTTGCAGCACCAGTAACTGCAGTTTAGGCTGTAGAAGAGCCTACCTCAGAGAAGGCACGTTGTGGAAAATAATCGGTGGGAAGAGGGCCTAGGGCTGAAATTAAATCACTTTACTTTCCAAGGGTGTTGCTGATCAGTTGATTTAAAGATGGACTGACATTCAGCCCTGGTTAAGAGCAAATGTGTTGGGCTAGCTCCTCGCTGGTGTAAGTGAGCATAGCTCCAGTGAAGTCAGTTCAGCTAGATTGATTGACAGCAGCTGAGGATTGGGCCCTTTTGGTTCCAAATGCTGTTAAAAGGAATAGGCTTTAGCCAGTGCTTCAACAGGGAGCTGCTGCAATTGAAGCAACCTCATTGGCAGGGGCGGCTCCAGGCCCCAGCACGCCAAGCGCGTGCTTAGGGCAGCATGCTGCGGGGGGTGTGCTCTGCCGGTCACCGGGAGGGTGGCAGGCAGGCAGCTTTCGGCGGCTTGCCTGCGGAGGGTCCGCTGGTCCCGCGGCTCCGGTGGACCTCCCGCAGGTGTGCCTGTGGAGCGTCTGCTGGTCCCGCAGCTTTGGTGGAGCCGCGGGACCAGCGGACCCTCTGCAGGCACGCCTGTGGGAGGTCCACCGGAGCCACGGGACCGGCGACTGGCAGAGCGCCCCCCGCGGCATGCCGCCGTGCTTGGGGCGGCGAAATGTCTAGAGCTGCCCCTGCTCATTGGCTTACTCTCATATCAGTCACCGTGGCCATTTTATTGTCATCTCTGCACATGGCTCTGCCTTTTTTTTTTGCATTACACTGCTGTCTGTACTGTCTATGGCCCCCAGTACATTATGAGAGCACATCACAATTTTTGATAGATGTACCCTCAACACCCCAGCAGTGCTGTTATCTCAGTTTTACAGCTGGGGATCTGAGATGCTACATGAATTCCACAAGGATTCTATCACAGGATGCCCGCGGTAGCACAGGGACTTGAAACCAGGTCTCCCCAGTCTTATACTACTGCCCTAACCACTGAACCATCTTTCCTTTCCTGAGCATTCTTCAACCCTAGCATTTCCCTCAAAGGTACATCTACACTGCAAGAAAAGACCTGTTGCTGTGGCTGGCCCAGGTCAGCTGACTTGGGCTTGCAAGGCTTGGGCTGCGGGGCTAAAAATTTGCAGTGTGGACATTGGGGCTCTGGCTGAAGCCGGGGCTCTGAATCTGAAACACCACACTGCGGTTGATGGGAGAGGCGAAGAGGAGCTCTCAGACCCTGGGCTCCAGCCCAAATCTGACCATCTTCACTGCAATTTTTAGTTCTACAACCCAAGCCCTATCAGCCTGAGTCAATTGACCTGGGCTCTGAGACTTGGTGCCATGTGTTTTTCATTGCAGTGTAGATGTACACTTAGAGGGGAACAGACCCAGGAGCCCATCACTTAACAGCAAGCTGCAAGAAACTGAAGAATCATTATGTCGATCTCAGGTGATTACCATTGAATAAGCATTTGCTAATATATTCCCCTACCATTTGGCTGGGAACAGAGATTGTGGAACAATATATATCCTTTGATATAAAAATGTAAGTTAAGTAACTAAAATATTGCCCTCAGACATGCTATCTATTTAGTAATAGTAACACAAAATAGTTTCAAGTGAATTCAGTGACCACAAAGCTCTGCATAAATATCCTTGATAAAACTGCATTCCTACCACTCACATCAATGGTATTTCAAACATGTGTTGGGGAGGGGGAAATAGATCCTTTAGTTTTGTTACTGTCTGAGCTTGTCCCCATCCTTCACAGAATTGTGTAGATAGCTTTCATTCTCCTACATCAGCATGCACACACTGTACCTCTTCCCCCCATACCTCCATTCCCCCTGCACCTCCACCTTTTGAGGTGGCAAAATTTGTGTAATGAGTAGATACAAAACTACTCAAGATAGTTAAGTCCAAAGCAAATTATGAAGAGTTACAAAGGGATCTCACCAAACTGGGTGACTGGGCAACAAAATGGCAGATGAAATTCAATTTTGATAATTGCAAAGTAATGCACATTGGAAAACATAATCCCAACTATACATATAAAATGAAGGGTCTAAATTAGCTGCTACCACTCAAGGAAGGGATCTTGGAGTCATTGCGGATAGTTCTCTGAAAACATCCACTCAATGTGCAGTGGCAGGGAAAAAAAGCGACCAGAATGTTGGGAATCGTTAAGAAAGGGACAGATAATAAGATAGAAAATATCGTATTACCTCTATATAAATCCATGGTATGCCCACATCTTGAACACTGCACACAGATGTGGTCGCCCCATCTCAAAAAGACATATTACAATTGGAAAAGGCAAAGAAGTGCAACAAAAATGATGAAGGGTATGGAACAGCTTCCATATGAGGAGATATTAATAAGACTGGGACATTTCAGCTTGGAAAAGAGATGACTAAGTGTATGATAAAGGTCTATAAAATCATGACTGGTGTGGAGAAAGTAAATAAGGAAGTGTTATTTACTCCTCATAACACAGGAACTAAGGATCACCAAATGAAACTAATAGGAAGCAGGTTTAAAACGAACAAAAGGAAGTATTTCTTCACACAATGCACAGTCAACCTGTGGAACTCTGCCAGAGGATGTTGTGAAGGCCAAGACTATAACATGGTTCAGAAAAGACCTAGATAAATTCATGGAAGACAGGTTCATCAATGGCTATTAGCCAGGATGGGCATGGATGGTGTCCCTAGCCTGTTTGCCACAAGCTGGGAATGGGTGACAGGGAATGGACCACTTGACGATTGCCTGTTCTGTTCATTCCCTCTGGGGAACCTGGTATTGGCCACTGTCGGAAGACAGGATACTGGGTTAGATGGACCTTTGGTCTGACCCACTATGGTTGTTTTTATGTTCCATCTCGCTACTTTTTGGGGCCTTACATCTCATCTACCATATTTCAAGACTGGCCCTATGCAGAGCTCCATTTGGAGCAGGTCAGGGTCACCGCTGAAGTGGTTGGAACATTGCTGTGTTTCTCCTTTCCCTAGTGACTGAGAGTGTTACCTCTTCTTTGTTTGCACCTAGGGAAGACAATATCTTTGTTATTTTAGTTGCACTTACATCCTCTTGTCCTACCCTGTGGTGTTTCAGCACTTGAATACTATGCTATCCTGTCCCTGTGGGTCACATCACAGCTATTGCATACTAATGTGTGAATTCCAGACCATGGGTGCAGAATGCCATCAACTGCATGGGAATAAATATTGTCACTGGATAAGCACTAGTACAATGAACCTGGTCCAAATACCTCCTGGCAGCAATGCAAATGGCACCAAAATAATAAAATATAAGTAGATGGAGATACACCTATCTCACAGAGCTGGAATAACCCTGAAAGGTCATTGAGTCCAGCCCCCTGCCTTCATTAGCAGGACCAAGTACTGATTTTTACCCCAGATCCCTAAGTGGCCCCCTCAAGGATTGAGCTCACAAGCCTGGGTTTAGCAGGCCAATGCTCAAACCACTGAGCTATCCCTCCCCTCAAAGCCTATCAGCATTGTACAATTCAGTATTGAGGCTTTCTGATAGTGTGAAGAGGAACTGGCAGATTCCTGCCCAGTGGGGGAGGCAGACACAGCTGACACACAAGCACAAACATTTGCTGCTGCTCTAGCCATCTGTGAGACAATTAGCTCTCTGCATCTGAATGCTAGTCGGCAGCAGCTGCTGCTGCTTTGATATTTCATTTTATGTTTCTATGTTTTAACAATTCAGGAAATAGAGTTAGTGCTGCCTGCTAGGCCTGGAGCCCTTTCTTCACAGAGCAACAACAGTGCTGCTGGGTGCAGGGCAAGCTCCCGGGCCCAAGTCAAGGAGACCATGAGGCCGGTGGTGGCAGGAGACCCTTAGTTGAGAAGTAGCCCACAAGAAGGCAGACCTAGGTTGTGGGGAAAGGGGAGCAGGCAAACCCTGCTGCTCCTTTAACAGGCATAGAGGGAGGGACTGAGCTGGTCAGCTCAAGCATCGCCAGCTGTTTCTCAGCAGGAGAAGGAAGAGTGAAGTAAGTGAAGCCACCACCATTGACACAGGTTGAGGGAATGATAAGGAGGGGGATCTAGCTCAGAATGGGGGTTTTGGAGATAGAGGGCCCCTGGAATGCAGAAGAAGGTAGCAGCAGCCATGTCCTACAAAAAAAGTGTGATGTAGTAGGGGTGGGAATAATGGATTAGGTTTGGGGCCAGAACTGAGGGAGGCTGGAATCTCTTCTGGGGAGACAACAGGGATTGGCTTGAATGGACAGAAGTGATTGGGAATCGAAATAATTTGATTTATTGTGGGAAATGCAGAGGTGGCCAATGGGAGTTGTATATTCATGGCTTCAAGGGTGGAAAGAGGTGGGTGTCTTTTGGGAGAGAAGGTGGCAATGCAGGTATTCCCCACCTGGCTTACTAAGCCTAGTCCTCTGGCATGAAGCTGTCAGGTGTGGTTAAAGTAGACTGGAACAGGAGAGGGTTGCCAAGCCACCCAGGGATGAGGAAGAGGAGTTGTCCCTCTTCTTTCAGCAGAAGAAGAGAATCTGTGCTTCACCCTATCCATCCCCCAGCTTCTTCAGGACTGTAAAGCCTGACTGTCAGGGGAAACTTTCCAGCTCTGCTCCTCACTCCTCCAAAGCAAACAAGAAGGGGGGCAAACAAGTTGTGCCTGTTGATCAGGGGAGATACTCGGTCCTGGCCCAGCAAAGTCATGTTGTTCTTTTCTCCTCCCTCATAATTCTTGCTGAGACAGGACTGCCAGGGCAGTGTTGGTGAGTGGAAGGGGGTGTCAGGTTCCAAGACTGATACCTCTGAGGTAGAAAAAAAACAGGACATCTGGGCTGATCCCAAGCCCATCAAACTGGGCAGCTGGTAGTATGCACTGAACACTGTGATGGGTCTCAGGGTACCCAGGGTTGTGAGTCACTGTGCAACCCCCTGCCTGTGCCAGCTGTGTGTCTTCTCTCTAACACCACCAGCCTTTCATCCACTCAAGCATTCTCCTCTGGGCTATACCAGCCCTGGCTTCACCTTGCAGGTTAACAATAAGTGCAGCGTGATCCCAGAGTCCCTTTGAAGTTTTCATCCTATGATATCCAGCCCCTGACCCTAGCTAATCAGAAATTCCAGATCTTCTGTCCCTAAAGGTGCAGCATACCCCAGTTTTACCTTAAACCTCCACACAGGGCTAGAAGAGGTTGTGGTGGCCAAGTACTCTATTAACTCCACATGCTGCACCTGGAGGAAGAGCCAGGGAGCAGGGAATTAATTGCAAGCAGATTCAGCTGTGCAGGAGTAAACAGGGTCCATAAAACTGGGAATCTGGCAATACCCAGGGGCTGCTGCTCCTGGGAAAAGGTAACTTCTCATTGGAAAAAAGGCAGGCCTGTTTGTAGGCTGTAGGGGTATGGAGGTTGCCATCACCTTGGAGGAGGAGGGTTTGGAGCTAGTACACCCAGAGTAAGGGGGGAAACCAGGAGTTATAGTTAGCAGTCCAGGGAAGGAGCAGTAAGGGGTGGGAGAGGAAAGCCTAGAACTGCTGGGAGTAGGGTCCCTGGACTGGTGTCTAGAGCAGAGGGGAGGCCTGGGTTCCCTTATCAGCCACTGAGGCAGTGAATGGGAAGATTACCTAATGCTGCTGAAGGAAAGACTTTGATATACCCCAGAAGGGGGAAAACACTGAGTGACTTATCCAGAGAGCTGAGTCATGAAAAGGCTGCTGGGGTTCCTGGAAGCTGCAGACCTGAGAGAGAGTAAGATGGTGTGACAATGTGCAACCACAGGAAGGAGTGTTAACATCAAAAGCAAATCCACCAGAGTGAGCAAGAGGAAGCACCAGATGAGTGGTGTGCTCTGTGACACCTCCATTCCTGCAGACCACACACCACTTGTGAGTACTTATAATAAATCCAGTAGATTTAATTAGAAATGAGAGAAAGTGATGGACACAAATGGTTACAATACAAAACAAAATTACAAAATGTGAACCTGGGTCTACATTTATCAATAGCTATCTTTCCTAGTTAATATAAGTTTCCTCCCCCGAAACTCAATCTGTTGCAGAGCTAACTGGCTTCCCAAGAACCAGGATACAAATGTTCATCAAAACACTCCAGCTCCACAAAGGGTTTCCTTAATGAATGGATGCAGTGTGGCTTCTCTCCCTCTTCGTTATACTGAAAACAGCCTTTTGTTTCTAGTCGCAGACAAAGCTAACCCCTGTCTTGCTGTAATGTTCCTTTTTAATCTTCAGATAGCTTTGATTGTTTGCAGTTGTCTCCGATGGTTTCCCATTGGAAGTCTTGGTATTGTGAAAGGCTATACAATTGATCCTTGGGTTGTATCACTGGCTAAACCCAGCAGGGTGGTAATTCCCCCCTGCCTGCATGGGCCATTGCTGAGAAACATTAATCCCTGGTGACTAACTTTTACACCAAGTCCATAAAGTGTACTTTCTATATATATAGAGAGAGACACTATTCTATAAATATTACCCATATACACACACCTCACAAAGATTATGACTCTTGACAAGTTGCAAGTTTTCTGTAGCTACCTGATATGTTGCTCTTTGTGGATAAATATTCTAAGATCTTTAGTTTAGTGTAGTGAGTTAGTCAGGTCTGAGGTGAGTTGCCTGCAAAGAATAGGGGATCCTTTGCTAAGGAGCTTGTGTGCCACAAGCACACTTACAGATCTCCTGCAACAGCTACCTCAAAAAAGAATGATCCTGGGAAAACTTGGACAAGTGGCAACCTTAGTCCTCTCCTCTCTAGTCTGCCTCTAGCAGGCTTCCAGGACCCAGATACTGTAACCTATATGGTACTGCTGCCCCTGATTGTCTGTTCAGCTCTTTGGCCACTGCATGGATGCTGCTGCCTGTCTGAGCCTTTGCACCCCTCTATCTTAATTGTAAGTATGGTTTGAGGGATAACTAAGGGTATCAGAGGTGTGATTGCAGCTCATGTAGTCGTACCCTGAGCTAGCTTTGATCTAGCTAGGTCAAAGTAGGGTTACCAGATAGCAACTGTGGGGAAAAAATGGGATGGGGGATGAAGGGTAAGAGGCATCAATAAGAGAAAATCCCCCAAAATGGGACATCTGGTCACTCTAGGCCAGGGGTAGGCAACCTATGGCACGTGCACCGAAGGCAGCACACGAGCTGATTTTCAGTGGCACTCACGCTGCCCAGGTCCTGACCACTGGTCCGGGGGGTTCTGCATTTTAATTTAATTTTAAATGAAGCTTCTTAAACATTTTAAAAACCTTAGTTACTTTACATACAACAATAGTTTAGTTATATATTATAGACTTTACAAAGAGACCTTCTAAAAATGTTAAAATGTATGACTGGCACATGAAACCTTAAATTAGAGTGAATAAATGAAGACTTGGCACACCACTTCTGAAAGGTTGCCAACTCCTGCCCTAGGCCAAAGCTACTTAGGGTAACAATAGCAGTGTGTCGGTGGCAGCACAGGTGTTTGAGGGTCCTGTGTAGAGTTGTAGTCCGGCAGTTAGTCCATGGTGGTGTTGCAGCTACACTATCATTGCTCAAGCTATTTTGAGTCCTCTGTGTGAACTTGAATCACACCTGATTGCTGTATAGACCTATTCTAAGTGACTGATTACATGTGAGAGGGGCCTTCAGCTGAGTAGGTCTCCAGGATTCCCGATGTACTTGAACTGGCCCTAAAAGCTTCCCTATGGTGCTCTGCCAATGTGTATTAATCCTGACCCAGAGGGACAATCTCTAGTGGTGTCTTCTGCACCTATTCCGTACTTGACTTCACTGCTGAGACCACAAAAGCCACCACAGTGATTGGTATTGTATATACCTGGCCTGAGAACTGCTTGGTCATTTGACCTTGTGGTGTGTTTTATCTGTAGTTTCTAATCCAGGTTATATGATCGTTGGGGCAGGGACTATTCATCTGAGTTCTCTACACACAGTAAGTAGTAATCACATCATTTCACATAGATCACCAAAGATGGGAATAATATTCATTCCTTATGGAGCTGGATCAGATTGGAATCCATGTTACAGAATACTATATTATCAAAAGTGGTAATGGTCCATATCTTATCACAACAGGGCTATTGTAGTATGACTTCTAGAGCTGTCCAAAACAGCAGTATTTGGGTTTTTTAATAAGGCTTAGAGCTGATATTAATGGGACATTGAGCCATCACTTGTCACCAAGTGTTTTCTCTTCTGCTCACAGAAGGCCAGAAAACCAGATGCTATAAATTAGAGATGAATAGCGAAAGGATATTGTGGCAAAACCCCATATGGAACAACATCATTTTCTTCCAAGACATGTTTGAAGATGCAATGGGATAAACATTACTGGTAGTAAGCCCATGATAGCTAGCAGAACCTGAGAAACTACCTCTCTTTGACCCTGGTGGGGGGCAGGGAAGGGGGAATTTCCCACCCCCTGCAGTTGACTGGTTGATACTTTGAAGCATGAGATTTTAGGAACATAATACACCAGTAGGATCCCTCAGGGCTATCAAGCCCAGCCCCCACACCAAGTAACCCCATCATACAATCCCACCCATAAATTTGTTCCACTTTCTTAAAACTAATTAAGTTGTTAGCCCCCGCCCCACAAACTCCCATTGGAAAGCTTTTCCAGAACCTCACCCCTTTCATGGTTAGACACCTTCTTCTGATTTCCCACTTGAATTTGTTCATGGCCAGTTTATACGCATTTGTTCTTGTGCCAGTATCGTCCTTTAGTTTAAATAACTTTTCACCATCCCTTGTGTTTACCCATATAATAGAGTTACAGGAAACAATCATAGTGCCTCTCAATTTTTGTTTTTCTAGGCTAACCAAGCCAAAATCTTTGTCTCCTCTTGTAAGACAGGTTCTCTGTTCCCCTGGTCATTTTTGGTAACTTTTCTCTGTGCCTGTTCCAGTTTGAATTCATCTTTCTTGAACATGCGTGACTAGGATTGTGCACAATCTTACCAGTGCCTTGTACAATTATACATGAGGATACATATTCACTTTAAAAGTGTTCATGTAGCCAGTCAGCAAACTCTTTGTGGATCTGAGTCACCCAACCAGTGAACAAAATGAAACCATGTGCCTTAGGTGACTAAACACAGTATAAATTGTCAACTGCAAATACTCAAAGCAACTGTCTTAGGTTAGTCATTCATCAGCAGGCAGTAGGCTGCAAATGTTTATAGAAAACATTCACTGATAAGTTCAAACAGAGAACAAATTCTTATGCTAGAGTCTGCTTGTAGATAAACAGACAAAGCGGCTCTATTTGTGAAATAAATGGTGTGACTGTGAATGATCCCATCTAGCTTGGTATAGCTCAATATTGGTCTGGAATTGGTGTAAGTAACTGTAAGCACATTTTCTAGAATTGATGTGTAATGTAATTACTGAAAATAGATGGATTTAATATCAGTTCATAATGTAAAGGGCAGAAGACTTCAAGCTCAGAATGTTGCAAATGTGAACTTGACATATTTGACTCTGAAAACATTTGCCCTAAATAATGCTGCAGTTTCTCTTTCTACAAGAAAAACCAGAGATTGTTAATGGGACACCAACAAGCACTGCAGTTTAGTCCCCCAAACTTGTATCTAAGCATACTAACTACATTTAAATAACATATTAAGCTTTGAAAAAAAACAGGTGTTCAAAGTTGGGAAATGTCAACACTGAGGTTGCCTGGGTTGGGATTCTTCCGTTCATTTCCCCCCAAGCTTGACCCCTTCTGCTCTATCCTCTCTAACATGTCCTAATCTTATTTCTTCCCCAGCTCTGGCTCCTTGCCCTAGTCCCATTCTTTTCACCTAGCTAGTCCCAGACTGCACTCCTCAGGCTTCTCATCTCAGTCTCCCTCCCCAGCTTCCAGTTGACATGTCCAGGTCTCTGCCTCAGTTACCAGTCCCACTCTACCCCAGCTCCAGTCCCTTTCTCCCTATGCGTGCCAACCTCCAGTCAGAGTTTCTGTTTTCTCTTTCTCTGAATCTACTCCTTTGCCAGGTTCAGCTTTTGTCACCTCTGCACTCAAATCAGGCAGCTTCCCTCCCCTACGGTGTCTGGATGGTCACTGAGAACATGCAGGAAATTAGCTCCCTATTCTCAATTTCAGTGCCTCATGCAGGCCTGGCCCACAGCAACCCACAGGGCTGCAGTTGCAGGGAAAATCCTGCACAGCCAGGGCTGCAGTATGCTCACTACAGATGACTCTTAAAGAAATTTAGCTGTGAAGCTCTAGCAAGTTTCTATTGCCCATGTGCAAACTGATTCCCCCTTGTCCCCCACTAACTTTAGGCAGTTTTCCATGAGGATGGCAAAAGACACATCCCTGAAACAAACGCCATCCCATGACAAATTTCCCGTCACTGCTCCGAAGCACAGGGAACTAGATTCTTTATCACTGACAATTTAAATCCATATTGGATGTGTTTTTCTAGAAGCTATGCTCTAGGAATTGTTTTGGGGAAGTTCTATGGTCTGTATTAGACTAGATGATCACAATGGTCCCTTTTGGCCTTGGAATCTATGAATCTAGAGGTTCTTAAAAAAACAAAAACTTGGTGACCTTTTCAACATGTGCAAAACATATTTGTCTATAGTCTCATTCTTGGAAACAGATAAATCATTTCTGTTTGAAGTGTTCCAGTAAAATTCAGCCTGAGGCAAACTCTTGGGCTGAAACTTTCCATGTGAAACAGTTTGGTAAAGTTCTAAGCAAGTGACAACAGGATCTTATAACGTGAAGTTTTGGTAAATGATTTTATTGCATTTGCTTGAAGCTTCAGTGAAAGACTTGATTTCAATGTGCAGTTTCTGCAACCCAAACATGGCAGCTTTTTGCCAGTGCATGAGAACTATAACCAAAGTGAAACAGAACCAGCTGAGTAAAATGCAAAAAGTAAAAAAGCTGCATAAATTGTGAAATTCAATACAAGGTTTTTTTAAAAAAATACTTTTAATATTCCAAAGTGTCGTAAACCTGTCAAAATCCCTTGAACAGTACTTGGGATATCATGATTTACAGTTCATTTCATAGCTGCTTGCAGTAATTCATAACCCATGCCTAACTAATCGGCTCCACCCCATTGAACAAGCTGTCGTACACAATCACATTACAAAGGAAAAGCCTCCCCCTTTGTGGGAGCTTTTGATTGAGTGACTTAATTCTTTGCACGTCTAGAATGTGAAATCTTTGGATTCTGTGTAAAACTAGGAACACATAGTGAGAAGATTGCTAGAGCTAGTTAGCATATTAGCAGGACCTGCTTTATTTTTGGCTTGCATGATAAAATAACAATCTTGTTGCACCAGAGAATTTCTCGGTCTGTGGCTTGTTCTGTCACATGTGGAAGTGTGATAGTGACTCATTAACAAGGATGAGCTGAGTACTAAAAAGCCTCTCTCCAATACAAACTGTCGGATTAGCAAACCTAAAAGTGGTATACATTTGTCAATTAGGTAAGGAAAGGGAAAGCAGTGATTTAGCACTCAGTACTGTGGGTTGTTATCCTATGGCAAGCAATATAGTAACTAATGATAAAAAAACACAGTAATAAATTGTGGTATGATGGTTCCACAAAGCTGATGATTGTTTATCTTCTGGATGAAAGAGCCAAGTATGTCTAACTGTATTTATTCACTTAAGCACATGCTGCATCTTGCTATCTTTCAGTTTCAGAGGAGACTGAAAAACTAATTAATCAGTTTGTCTTGAGTACAATCTACCAGTTTTCATTAAAATGAGAATTTCTAAAATGATAGAAGGATCAGAAAGTTTTCAGCAAACAAAGAATATGAAAATGACCTAATTTCTCTTCTACCTTCATTAAGATTGACAAGTGCATTCAAACATCTGAATCCTGCTACAGGATTCAGAGACCTGATAAAACTAGGGCATACGGTTACTTTACCAATAATTAAACACCACAGTTATAAACCAAACAGAATATACACAGGGGACTGTGCCACCAGGATCAGAGATTGGAACCATACCTCAATAACTCTACCTACCCTCTACTCAGATCCTAGTCATCAGCCTGAGATTAAAAAGATGGATGTGCTGATCCAAGTAGATGATTATTCTGTGAGTACCAACTCAGGAACACTTTGGTATGGCTCATATTTTTGCCTGTATGCCATCTGCAGTGCTTCACAATCTATATACATTCATCACCAATGGAAATGCAGCCTCTTTCTCGGAGGAGGCAACAGCAAACCAGTGTAGTCTGTATGTTGTATGACAGTGAAGGGAAATCTTAGCCAAGGAGTAGTGCTGACCAGGGGACAACAGCTCTGTTTGGTGGAAACTTCTGAAGTCTTGAGACTTGTTTTCATTCCAAATTGGAATGCAAGCAAAACCCTTCAAATATTTTCACCAACATGAAATTGTCAATGCCTGTTTTTGAATTGAAACATGAGGTTTTCAATTCAGGGAGAAGTGTCAAAATGCCAGAGTGGGCATGTGTGGCACTGGGCCTTGGGAAACCCAAACTGAAGTCCCTCCTCTATCTGGTTCAGAGTTTTCATCCCAGATCACTGATTCAGACAGAGCAGGGACTTGAACCTGAATTTCATCATGTATCAGGCTAGTGCCCGAGCCACCACGGGAGGATCTGTTTTGCAACTCTTTGCATGGACCCAAAATCCACTTCAACAAAGGCTTCTGAAACAGCATAATTTGAAGAAAAAAAATTCAGTTTGTTGAATGTTCCAACCAGCTCTGCATTTTAGATCTGAGGTCCTTACATGACCTCTCTCCTCCCCACTGCTGTTGTATCTGAGCACCTCAAGGCTTTAATGAATTTAGTGTCATAACCCGGTGAGGTAGGAAAGGGCTGTTATCCCCATTTCACAGATGAGGCAGGAGAGACTAATGGCTTGTCTAAGGTCACACAGGAAACTCTAGATGAGCAGAGAACTTAAACTCCCAAGTCCCAGGTAGTGCCCTAATCACCAGACTATCCTTTCTCCTTTCACCCAGAAGAGGCTCCTCTAAACAGGATGGTTCCTGTGATGTCCTGTCCCTTTAAATATCTGTATTTGCCCTCCTCAGTGCAAATTCCCACTTTGATTTTGGTTTCTATTTGGCTGCCAGAGCAATAAAGGCAGCACAGGGACAGCTGTGTTTTAAATCCACTTCCCTTGTGTCTATTTTCATCTCTGCTTGGTACAAATACAACAGTTCTCAATTTAACTCAGAAGGCTGAAGAGCTGAATTGGTACTGCTAGGATTTGAGCTTCTGACTCAAGGAACTCTGGCTATTGTGTTATACAATTGATGGTTAGACCACTACTCTGTCCCCTCAGGTTGATGAGCTGGATGCATCACATGTATGCATAAGAAAAGAATATTAAGCCTTGGTGAACAAGGTCATGAATGCAAGTGAAATGTGCATCTTTCATGCATGACTGGGCACTTGCACTGTTAATCTTGATTCACAGAGACAGTTTAGTGAAGAAGTGCCCTGAATTTTGGGTTGAGAGGAAACTCCCAATCTACCATACACCTTTATAGTAAAATGCATTGATTAGAGGACAGAGGTTTCCCTCCTGCTCCCAGGGCTTCCTCTGTGTCTAATGGAAGCCCTGAGGATCCCCTTCCTTTATTAATCTTGCTTTACTTCATCAGCTCCTTTTGATTTCAGGTCATGAAGAGCATCCTCAGGACTGGCTGTAGGGATTCTGCTGCCATCTGCCCCTGTCTACGTGCGCGCACCCCCCCACACTGTTAACCCAAGAACAGACTTGGGGATCCCAGGTTCCCAAGGTGTTGACACAATAAGCTGTTCCTGTAAGGTGAAAGGAGGGGGCCGGCCCTAGTAGAATTGCCAGAGTTTACCCAGGACTTCCCTATGCCCTTCAGGAAATTCCCCCAGAACAGATTAGATCTGTTCACCCCTGGGAGAACGCAGATCCAGCCTTCTGCTCAAAGGATTGACACTTTTCCAAAACAGTGTTCTCTTTACGTAGTGTATCCAGTCTTTCTGAACCCAATTAATCTAAACCTCAATTAAAAAAACAAAACAAAAACAAACCATAAATCCCTTAGCACAGGCATACAAGCTAAAGTACTCAATACTGTAATGTCACACGGATGAATGGCTTAAGTGGTTAGGTTCTGCACATGGTGATCCATCATGTGCAGGACACTGACAGCCATCTTAATAAACTCTACACTTTGTACATACACACCACAGACACTCATCTTTGTTGATCCAGGCACACACATTTATTAACTCTATTTCTATCCTATATTCTATATACCATAACTAGCATGCTTACTCTCCGTATTCACCTTTTCTTTGGCTCTGTGTAAGGGGTTGTCTACACTACTGCTTAAGTTGATGCAAGCTACCTCGATCAGGGGTGTGAAAAAGCCACCCCCCCTTGAGCAACGTTGGCTAAATAGACTTAGAGCAGGGTCTACACTGCACTATATTTGCAGGAAACACTTTCCTTCCAGCATAGCTTCCACCACTTGTTGAGGTGGAGTAATTGTGCATCTTCACCAGACGCACGACAGTGGCGCAGCCACATTGGTGCGGCTGCATAGGTGTAGCACAGTAGTGTAGACTAGCCTTAAGAATCCTTCTGCTCTGTCCCAACAGTGCTTCTGCTTCCTTCTTCTGACTTCTCCGTCTCCTGCTCCTAACTTGTCTGTCTGCCTTTTATACAGTTTTTGTCCTGTTTGGCTTGTTTCCCAATCCTATCAGATCATTAGCATATCTATCCTCCAACCATCTTTCCACCCTCTGGTCTATAAGTATGGACCAGAATCACAACTGCTAACTCTGGCTGTCAGTTAAATCTGTTACACAACAAGTTTTAGTATTAGGGGATGTTTACTAGTATGGTATGGAGACCCTCACCTAGTTTTGGACTGAACGTGCCTGACTGACCCCTTCCTTCAGTTTTGGAGTGACTTTTACCTGGCCTCTGTCCATATCTGCTACCAATACCCTAGCCATTGGCCAAACTGCTTAAAACTGCTCTCTCACTGTCCTTGGCTGTGTGCCCACATTGTGTACACACACTTAAATTACCAAACTTTTTAAACTATAAACAATTTCCTTATTTCTTTATGCTTATGAACTTATGTGCCTTAATATTGCTACTCCATTTCTTAGCAATGTATTTATTTCAGTTCTTCCCCTATTTTCAGTTGATGGCAAAGCAATATCCTCAGTGTTTCTCTTAAGAAACAAAATAGAACAGCTCAAAATCCTTTCGTATCACTACTAAATCTTTTGCTGTTAATAATTTTCTGCTCCAGGCAATTCCCTTATCTGTCATACTGGCAGAAAGCCTTGACTGTTCTTGCCAGGAAGTATGGCTAGATAAGAGACCTTTCTCTGTCTGACTGCTGTGGCAGTAGCTGCTAAACCAAAGATGGTCCCCCTTTTTTTCCTCCATAATCTTACATAGGAGGAATTTGTTCTGAACTTCTGCTCTACCACATGCCAGTGCAAAGCCATGCTTTGAACTGATCTGCTCTGCTCTTGCCTGGTGAGTTGTTGGCTAGTGTTCATTTAGGACCAGGTCATGGCTTACTATGGAAAAATCCTAAAATAACTTCAACCGTCTAAGGCACATAGCAGCTAGAGCTGTGGGGTTTGCCTTCCCACCGAGCTTGACTCGTCAACTTTGTGTATATTCTGAGATCTGCAGGTAAACATAATGGAGCTCAGGCCTTCTGCAGAGTGCTAGGAGATTCATGCAGATGGCCAATCTCTCACCTCACTCCATGGTAATATTCTTGTTGGCAGTATGGTCGCCATCTGCTGCCCAGCCCATCTTCCTGCTCCCAGTGTGCCCAAGAAGAAGATGCAGAGCAATCACCCAAAGGAATTAATGCTGACAAGGAGAATATTGACTTGCATGGGTATCTCCTTGATGGTGCTATGCAAAGTGGCTCTCCTCCAATCATATGGTTCCCCATTTTGCCTCTGTGTGTTCCTCTGCATCCATTCAGTCCCAAATGTGTGGGGCAAGAGGGAGAGGAATGATCCCCCTTAAGCTCAGCTCCTTTTCCTCCAAAATAATTTTGGCCATTTGAATAGATTTCCTCCCTTTTTACACTCAGCGGTGCTTAAAACATAGTGGAGATTTTAATTTATAATTGACTAAGATTTTGTCAGTGATATTTTATTAAAAGTCAGGGACAGGTCCTGGGCAATAAAGAGAAATTCACAGAAGTCCATGACATGTCCCTGAATTTTACTAAAAATATATCCATGACAAAGTGGGAAGCCATTGGGCAGCTGTGGGGCTGGCTTGGAATCCAGGGTGCCAATCCACCCATGGCTCAGAGCCGCGGGGCTCCCCCAGTTCCCTGCCTCGGGTGGGGGGTGTTTGTGTGTGGGGGTGTGTGTGTGTGTGTGCGCGCGGTGGGTACACCATAGCTCCCTGACACCGTGGGAGGCAGTGGCACCCTGCAGTTCCCAGCTGCTGCAGGCTGTAGTCATGGAGGTCTTTGGAAGTCACTGAATCCATGACTTCCGGGACCCCTGTGACAAAATTGTATTAGTTCCCACTGGCCACACCAAAGTTGGCCTTGGCAGGTCATATTCTCAACATTATAATATTTTGTATACATACACGTGTATTTTGCAACAGACCTTCCTGGAATGGGCTTCTGCATGCTGGCATTGAACCAAAAGATAAGGCTAAAACAGTGCTGGCAACAGTGTGGTTTTCTGAGGCTATGCCACGATGTTCAAGGTCAGGGGTCTAACCACAGAGTCTGAAGTTCTCTCCATTGATTTTTACACCTGTCTTGGTCTTAGACATCCCAGGCTTTTTGAGTCAAGTATCAGATCTTGAGTTCTTTTCCAACAGCTCTTTTCAAAACTTATGCTAATTGAATTTTTTCCCTTTCCCAACAGAAAATGAATAAAGGTTCTATTTCTTTATAGTTTTAGTGAAAACATATCACTCACTGGCATTTTTATGCTCTGTGTCAACAGTACTGTTCCCAGAAGGCCATTTTTATCTAGGCCCTTTATAGTTAAATAAGCCTAGCAAAATACACAGGCCCTGATTCTCCATTCTGTTACACCAGGTTTATGTTGTTGCAACTCTATTGACTCCATTGAAGTCAATCTAAAAAAATCGTACAATGGAGTGGAAATCATGTCCATTATCTCTGCTGTAAGGGCCAGGTCCTTGATTGATTGCATATAGCTATAGGTCAACTAACTTCAACTTGATTTATATCAGCTGAGGATCTGGTCTTTAGTCTTTTATCAAGAGAGCAATTTTGGGTAGGAGGATGAGGGGTACTTTCAGCTCATTTCTGCTCATCACTAGAGCTGGTCAGGAATCTTTTGACCAATCGTTCTTTTGTTGGAAAAAATGCCAATTTGTCAAAACAAAATCTGTTGTGGAGCAGTCTCGGGTTCAATGAATTTCCCAACTTGAAACAATGTCAAAAGTTTCAGAATTCCAGAAACCTTTTGTTTTGATGTTTTTCAAAATAAAATCTTCCAGTTTTCTGGAAGTTGAACATGACTTCTTGTTTAGAAATTTAAGGCAAATTAGACCTCCTTTTTTTTTTAATTTTTATTTTTTTTGGTTCATGGATATTAATGAGATTTTGACTTTTCATCCCCATTTTGGGATTAGGGAAAATTTTTGACATCTCAAATATTCATGGGACAGAGATGTGCAAAGGAGGTAGTTTATGGAATGTGTTCAACTCACTGATTTAAAAACTACTCCTCTGATTTGTGGTCAGCCAGTGCCAAATCCCATTTTAAAATTATTTTTGGACCTAACGCCTCATCTTTGAACGTTCATGGCTGGCAGTACTTATGAGCTTCTTCCAGACCAAGAATTTAGCTCTGGAGATGATGGGATGACCTGGTGACTGATGGAACAGATGCTGTAGATTTACAGTAATATCCTCTAAACATTGGTGGTTCTCAAAGATCTGTGTCTTAAGGCTTGTGATTTCTATAGGTCTTGCACAGAGCACAACAATCTCCTCCCACCTTCTTTCTTTACTCCTGTGCTGTTCCCCACACATGCACATTTCAAGTAAAGACTCCTTCCCATGATGGCACTATTACAGG
This sequence comes from Mauremys reevesii, assembly GCF_016161935.1. NCBI lineage: Eukaryota > Metazoa > Chordata > Testudines > Geoemydidae > Mauremys > Mauremys reevesii. The sequence continues at coordinate 26,881,970 of NC_052626.1, forward strand.
CAGCCTATCACACTTTCATATTTATTTTCCATGCCTTTCCTATCATAGAACTTAACGTTGTTAAAATATTTAACTGAGTTCTTCAAGGCTAATCATCAAAGTTTCTGTAATCTATGCTATTACAGTGCAAGTGGAAAGTGTAGGGGACAATTTCCTGGCACGAGTGCTGGAGGAACCAACTAGTGGCAGAGCTCTTCTTGACCTGCTTACAAACAGGGAAGAATTAGTAAGGGAAGCAAAAGTGGATGGGAACCTGGGAGGCAGTGTCCATGAGATGGTCAAGTTCAGGATCCTGACACACAGGGCTGGCTTTATGAACTGCAGGGCCCAATTCGAATACCTGGTGGCAGTCCAGGGCTTCAGCGGCACTTCTGGGGCGGGGGGGGATCTACTCTGGGTCTTCGTCACTGAAGGATCCCCCACCACCAAAATGCTGCTGAAGACCCAGACCCCCCACCACGGGTGCTGGGTGAGTTTAAAAAAGAAAATAAAAAGGTACCTAAGGCGTGGAGCCCTCTTAGATGCGAGCGTGGGGGCCCTGATTCCCGGGAATTGGCCTAAAGCCAGCCCTGCTGGCACAAGGAAGAAAGAAGAGCAGCAGAATATGGACCCTGGACTTCAGAAAAGGAGACTTTGACTCCCTCAGGGAACTGATGGGCAGGATCCCCTGGGAGAATAACATGAGGGGGAAAGGAGTCCAGGAGAGCTGGCTGTATTTTAAAGAATCCTTATTGAGGTTGCAGGAACAAACTATCCTGATGTGTAGAAAGAATAGTAAATATGACAGGAGACCAGCTGGCTTAACAGTGAAATCCTTGCTGTTCTTAAACACACAAAAAGCTTACAAGAAGTGAAAGCTTGGACAAACGACCAGGGAGGAGTATAAAAATATTGCTCAGGCATGCAGGAGTGAAATCAGGAAAGCCAAATCATACTTGGAGTTGCAGCTAGCAAGGGATGTTAAGAGTAACAAGAAGAGTTTCTTCAGGTATGTTAGCAATAAGAAGACAGTCAAGGAAAGTGTGGGCCCCTTACTGAATGAGGATGCTAACCTAGTGACAGAGGATGTGGAAAAAGCTAATGTACTCAGTGCTTTTTTGCCTCTGTCTTCATGAACAAGGTCAGCTCCCAGAATACTGCACTGGGCAGCACAGCATGGGGAGGAGGTGACCAGCCCTCTGTGGAGAAAGAAGTGGTTCAGAACTATTTAGAAATGCTGGACGAACACAAATCTATGGGGCCAGATGCGCTGCATCCGAGGGTGCCAAAGGAGTTGGCGGATGTGATTGCAGAGCCATTGGCCATTATTGTGGAAAACTCATGGCGATCCAGGGAGGTCCCAGATGACTGGAAAAAGGCTAATGTAGTGCCCATCTTTAAAAAAGGAGAAGGATCCAGGGAACTACAGGCCAGTCAGTCTCAGTCCCTAGAAAAATCATGGAGCAGGTCCTCAAGGAATCAATTCTGAAGCACTTAGAGGAGAGGAAAGTGATCAGGAACAGTCAGCATGGATTCACCAAGGGCAAGTCATGCCTGACTAACCTAACTGCCTGCTATGACAAGATAACTGGCTCTGTGGATGAGGGGAAAGCAGTGGATGTGTTATTCCTTGACTTTAGCAAAGCTTTTGATACAGTTTTCCACAGTATTCTTGCCAGCAAGTTAAAGGAGTATGAGCTGGATGAATGGACTAAAGGTGGATAAAAAGCTGGCTAGATCGTTGGGCTCAATGGCTAGTGATCAATGGCTCCATGTGTAGTTGGGAGCCAGTATCAAACGGAGTGCCCCAAGGGTGGGTCCTGGGGCCAGTCTTGTTCAATATCTTCATTCATGATCTGGAGGATGGTGTGGACTGCACCCTCAGCAACTTTGCAGATGACACTAAACTGGGAGGAGTGGTAGATACGCTGGAAGGTAGGGATAGCATACAGAGGGACCTAGACAAATTAGAGGATTGGGCCAAAAGAAATCTGCACTTGGCCTTTTTGAACCTCATCAGAGTCCTGTACTTAGGATGGAAGAATCCCATGCGCTGCTACAGACTAGGGACCGAGTGGCTAGGGAGCAGTTCTGCGGAAAAGTACCTAGGGGTTACAGTGGATGAGAAGCTGGATATGAGTCAACAGTGTGCCCTTGTTGCCAAAAAGGCTAATGGCATTTTGCCCTGTATAAGTAGGGGCATTGTCAGCAGATCGAGGGACGTGATCATTCCCCATTATTCAACATTGGTGAGGCCTCCTCTGGAGTACTGTGTCCAGTTTGGGGCCCCACACTACAAGAAGGATGGAAAAATTGGAAAGAGTCCAGCGGAGAGCAACAAAAATGATCAGGGGGCTGGAGCACATGACTTATGAGGAGAGGCTGAGGGAACTGGGATTGTTTAGTCTGCAGAAGAGAAGAATGAGGGGGGATTTGATAGCTGCTTTCAACTACAAGAGGGGGGTTCCAAAGAGGATGTATCTAGACTGTTCTCAGTAGATGACAGAACAAGGAGTAATGGTCTCAAGTTGCAGTGGGGGAGGTTTAGGTTGGATATTGGGGGGCGGGGGGGACGACTATTTCACTAGGTGGGTGGTGAAGCACTGGAATGGGTTACCTGGGGAGGTGGTGGAATCTCCTTCCTTAAAGGTTTTTAAGGTCAGGCTTGACAAAGCCCTGGCTGGGATGATTTAGTTGGGGATTGGTCCTGCTTTGAGCAGGGGGTTGGATTAGATGACCTCCTGAGCTCCCTTCCAACCATAATATTCTATGATCTGTAATGCAAGCAGAAATAGGAGCCAGAAGCCAGAGACTTTTACATCTGCTTTATGCATTTATAAATAAATGCTTTGCTTTGCTCTCATTGGTATTGGGGATTAAATTTATTGGTCTGAGACTCCACTAAGTACTGTATAAAACCATTTATATTTGTCAGCTTATGCCTGTCCTACAGGGGTACATGACTGAAGAGAAATTTCCCTGCTGCCCAGTGCCGATTTGGGATATAATTACTATTTAGTGTGGTAACAGCTAGGGACTCCAATTGTAGACTAGGGCCCTATTGTACTAGGTGCTGTACAAACACAAAACTGCCCTTTTCCCCCACAGAACCAACAGTCAAAGTATATGACATAACAAATGCAATAGACAGGGAGCATAGAGAAAGAATGAGACAAAATAAATTTTAATTTTGATTCACACCAACAAAAATAAAAGTGCGTATCCAGAGCTCTGGGTGTCTTTACCAGATATTAAGAATACAGTAAACTATTATGGAAACACAGGCAACAGGTACAGATTACTTCATCTAGACTTTGGAGAAAAATCAAAAGAATCCTTGTCTAGCTGCCAAGCCTTTGAATGGAGTTCTTGGTCATATTAGCAAAGTACTAGAGTGTGATCTTCAGCTGGTGCATAGAAACATAGCTCCATGGACCAGCATGAGTTCCCCTGATTTACATCAGCTGAGGATCTGGTCAGAGATTCTCTTTAACAGCACAGTTCATCTTTGCAACATTGCAAATAATGTAAAAAACTACTCACCTGAGTAGCCCCAATGAAGCAAGTGTGACTACTTGCTGGAGTAGAGTTATTCAGCTACTGGAGTCAAGTTACATAATCAAATGTTTAAGGCTAGGATTTCCAAGAGAGTCTAAGTGAATTAGGTTCCCAGCCCATTGAGTTCACTTTGAAAATCTCAGCCTACATCTGTGTAAGATTGGCCCCCAAAAAGGCCATTTGTGTGTGTGTGGTTTTTTCTTTAAACAAGTCAGGTGTGCTCCCCTTATGGAACACTTTCCTGTAGTGTACAATATTTATGTATCAAAGATATTAGAAACAACTGTCAAACATTACATCACTAAGACTATTAGTAAAAATAGCAAAGATTAAAAATAACAGAGCCACATCCTTAGCTGGTGTAAACTGTCATAATTCCTTGGAGCTACACAGATATATACCATCTGTGGATCGACTCCATATTTACATCTACCTGTTTGTAAGCATTGTACAGTTTCACACACTGCAGTTCAGGTGTATACAGTGGTTAACACTGAACTCTACCAAATGGTCAATAGACATGATGCAGTACGGTTTTTAACCCTTTGGTAATTTTTCATAGGGAGACTATTGTTCTGATTTCCAATTTGAGGGATTTTCCTTTCCTATTACTGATAAATGAACCAGTTTAGATCAATGGTGTTTTTCCAAGGTCTCTATAAGAAGCTATCCAAGCAGAATGTGACATAAGGACGAACTACTTTTTTTTGCTGTGGTACAGTGTAAATGGCATCTTAACTTTCATGCATGACAACTTGATGGGCTCCTCATCAACTCTTGAAACTTCCCTCTTTGCTATCTACCTGTGTTTGATAGCTAAATTCTGTAATTTTTGTCTTCCTGTGAGCTAACTACTCAGTTGCAGAGGCTGTGCTGGGTTTCGTAACCAGAGCAGATTTTAAAGCATCCTTCCAATAGCTGTGGCATAAGAGTTTCTCTTGGATGACACTGTGTTAATCATCTATAGTGGGTGAAAATTCGGTGTTTGTTCATTTGGACACATAGCATAGCAGTTGAAAAACCATGGAGAAATAATTAACCAACAGGATTTATTCTAGTTAAATATGCATTAAGTATTTACAGGCTGAGCTAATCCTGAGTAATTAATGTTAATCTCTTTAATATCTGAGAAATGTGACATCAAAATGAAACAGAATTCTTGTGTTAAGATAACTTATTTCAAGCTGGATGTAAAATATGAAGATTTCTCTCGAGGTGCTAGGCCTTTTCAAGGACATCAGGTGGGAATAAATTATATAGAAACTTTTTTAAAACCTTCTCCCTGCAGTACTTCCCAACAAATACATAAATCACAGGTTTAAGGCAACTCTTGGTGGAAGCAGGAGAAAATTAGGAGCCAAAATTGAACAACTTGTCTCAGGAACAGCCCTTGTCAGCTTCCATTCCTCAATAAGAAAACAAAAATGTGATGGTCCAGCAGAAAAGAAATGTAAGCACAACTGTGAAGATCAACATGGTGGCTGTTGTGTCCTTGCGGTCCCTTGACCTCTTGTGTTTTCTCATAGAGGATGAACGATGTGGCAGTTAAAGATGATTGCTATAGATGGCAAAGCAAACCCCATGAGGTTTAATGTCAGGTGAGCAGTTGTTTTCCACAGTTTGCTGGGGAAGACTAGGGTGCAAGAGAAGATATTCAAGTCTTGTGGATATTTCAGACCAAAACATAAATGTTGGGATGCTCAGACTTCTAGAGACCCAGGCCAGCAGACAGATTGCTTTAGCCTGAGCATTACTTTTAGTTTCCCTCTGCTTATCAGGGTCTGAACGAAAACTAAATAGCAATCCATGCTGATTGCCACTAATGAAGATGCTGGTGTATGTGTTCATCTTAATAGATGTTTGGTGCTATGACAAAGGAAGTACCACATGGCCGGTTGTATTTATTTCTGATGGTCTGATCCCAGAAAGGGAGGTTCACAAGGAAGACCACATCAGCAGCTGCTAGATTTAGAAGGTAGATTTTAGCACCCTTATGAAGCAAATACACAGAAATGCCACAACATTTAAAGAACACCTGCACGACAGACTGTGTCAATGTACGGTGATACTATACAATACACAACATCCCACCACTCTAAATCTGGACAGTGTTAAATTGCTCTCATTTTCACTCTGGCTTGAGGAAATGAAGGTCTGATGGAGCACTTGTGCCATTTGTATTACTCTGAAGTAAATATGAATGTCATTGACATACTTGAGTAGAACTGTGCTTTGAAAGAAGAAAAAGGGATGGGGTCACCTACAGGCAGGGAACTCTGAAAATGTTCTCCAAGTAGTGATTCGTGATGGCTTATTTTCTACTAAAAATTCCTTCCAGGTCATCCAGTTTTTATAAGCTACATCTGTGTGAGTCAGAGATCATATGCCTAGTACTAACACAAGCTAAACTCCCTCCCCAGTCTCTGCTATTTCCTCTTTAAACTGACATTGTTTCCAAGCACCCAACAGAAGGAAAGGGCCCATTTAGTATGTGTCATAACACACAGCCCTCCCAGGCTGAGGGCAGGAATAGATGTGGCAATGAACCACAGAAATATCCACCCCCTGATTAGGACGTAAGGGGGGCTCAATGAATGCCATTAGTAGATGCCTAATTGCTACAAACCGTGCTGAGGTTTAGCAGAGTCTGTCTCTGTGCTGACAGATATATACAGATGGGCTTCTTTTTTTAAATTTTTAATAAGGAAGGAGCTAGCTTGGTGACCCTGGAGCCTAAGCTCTAACTACAGTACTGGGCTTCCCCACACAAGTTTCCTGGAGTTAAGCCCAACCCACCTTGCCCTACCAATGTGCCTCATCCTGCTCTGGAAAGTGGGCACAATTTTGCATCTTGCTGAGATGCAGCCACTTTAGAAGTGCCAAGGGGCCCTGAAAACAGCAGATCTCCCCATCAGGGAATGTCACATGCAAAGGGGATTCCTTGGATGAGCCAGTGCAACTGGTTCTGTATTGCCCCCACAACCACCAGCATGGTCCAGGGAGATGGGGGAGTGGTCAGTTGACAACTGCATTCAGGCTGGTCTTAGTTGCAATAGTAGCCAAGTGTATGCTAGAGCAGCCCTAAAGCTGCAGTAATTTACTCTACGGGCCAGGTAGACCTCCCAATTTTTCCCAGGAGATAGGGATGCGCTATAATGACCTACAGCCACCCTTTTCTGCTTCCCTTACCCTGATCCATTCCTGTGCTGAACATATTTTGGGCAGGATATCTCTGCTAGGTTTAGTGACATCATAACTCTCCCTCCAAACTCCTTCCTACTCCCTCCTCAAACAGTCGGAACTTAGGATGATGGACTGTGCACCATGTCTATAAGCTCTGGAGGACCAAGGAGCAAGAGACAGGATATGATCCCATGCAGATTGTTTGCCAGCAGGCTCCTCCCATTTATGTAGAGGCACCTGCTGCTCAAGGGCCTCTGGTCATCTCGATCTGCTCTAATTTTTAGGCCCAACCCAGACCCAAGCCCATCCACCTTGAATCCAAGAGGATAGAGTCAGTAACTGACCTGATCTCGACCCTTCCCCTTGAACCTGAGTTAGTGCTGATGTCTCCTTCTGCCCATGGGATCAGCCTGGCTGCATGCCCCACTCCTGCTGTCCATCACCTCCTGCCATGCCAGGTGCATGCTGCGACTCCTTGGCACCAGGGCTGGATTAACCTTTTGTGGGCCCGGCACCAAACATATTTGTGGGCCCCCATGGAAGCAATGGAGCATGGTGTAGGGAGGTCAGTCCCCAGAGCAAGGGGCCAGCCAGAGGCAGTGGGCCATGGCATGACATGGCATGGCAAGTCCTGCTCTGCCCAGTGCAGGGGCACTATTTACAAACTGGGAGTTGCCAGACACACAGGGGCCTGCCTGGCACTGTGCTGCCAGGATGTCCCTTCCCCTTGGGGACAGGCCCATGCCACACTATGCAGCTCCGCCGAATGCCCCCTGACTCCCTATGGCCAGAGGCCCCCCCAGACCCACCCACAAATGCACAGCGCCCTTCACACCATCCCTGCCACAGCCCCACCACACAGAACCCCCTCTCCCTAATGCCTCAACACACACAGATCCTCTCCACCCCTCCACAACCCAGCACCCCCCATACTCCGCACAGACCCACTCCCCCAAGCCCTGTCTCCCGGCCACACTCACTAGCCCTGCTGGGAGGTGACTGTGTGTGCTGGGCTGAGCTGGCAATGCAGCCAGGGCTGGTCCCAGGGCCAGGAATCTCTCCAGCCCCTCGGAAGTGGTGCGATCAGCCAGGCCAGGACCTGCCCCAGCCGGACTCCCTCAAGACGCACTTGCCTGGAGGAGCCCAGCAAGCTTGCCACAGTCTCCCCCCTCCCGCCCCCACCTGCCTGAGACTGGCCAGGCTTCTGCACCAGTCCCAGGTGGCTCAGCTCTGGGGAGACAGGTGGGGTCCCACAGGTGGTGAGAAGCAGAGACTGCCAGGAGCCAGAGGTGCCAGGGAGTGGACAGGAGCCCTTGGCCAGCCAGCGGGCAGGCCGAGAAGAGCAAGTGGTGGGCAGGGGGAGCCAGTGGGGTCTCGGGACGCAGTGCAAGTGAAGCAGGCAGGGGGTCCTTCTGAACATGGGCCTGGCTCCATGGAGCCACTGGAACAGTTGTAAATCTGGTACTGCTTGGCACACTCACTCTGCTGCGCACACAGCACAGTGAGGTGCTGCTGGCAGGGGAAGCAGGGCATACAGCCCCTATGGTGCCACCCCCACGGGCAGGACTTGGAGAGTTGATTCATTGTGAGAGGGTCCTGTTGTTTTCCCACCTCGACCTGACACTTGCAGTCTCATCTCATGGGGTTTGGGTTGGGTTGCAGGGCTCTAATCTCAGCTCTGGTGGTATGACACTGGGAGAGAGGCAATCTCTCAAGTAATTGAGTTCCAAACCATTTAGCCCTTTTACCAGTGGCAATACCTTTATCTCCACCTAGCAACTTACTGACAGCCAGTGTAGAACCTAGAGCAGGGGTGCTACGTGCACCCCTCATGAAATTTTGCTTCATAACCAGGCAGCTCCATTGTGTTGTCATTCGTTTTCTAGGAGTCTTATTATAGTTATCTAATCTCAAAGTCCTATTACAGCAATCTAGCCTCAGAACTGTTCTATAGGACAAGAGTTTGCAGATTTTATGGTGAGGCAAAGAAATATTTGTCTGCTTCCTACACAGTCACAGCATATGATCTCCAAAAAAAAAACCAAAAACCTGTCACAGTCAGCCAATCTTAATATAAGCTTTCTGCTGCTATTGTTTTAGCGATGTCCCTTCTGCCTGGGGGCTCATCTTTAAACCACAGAGAGATGGTATTGAGGGGCTATTGTACATCTAAGATATTTATATGGCCCCCTGTCATCCTCACAATCTCTAATGTAGTTGTTCCCACAACACCCTGTGAGGTGGGGAAGTGCTAATAGATGGGGAAATGAGGGTCAGAGAGACTGTGGCACAGAGGCAGGCCACTTGTGGCACTGAACTGAACCTGGGTTTTCCCCAGCCTAACCACTGGCCATTCTTCCTTTCATGACAGCAAACAAGGGTACCACAGAGATGGTCTGAAAATTTGTCAAAATGAATTTATAAGAAAAATTGAGTAGGGGAGAATTGTGGAAAAGCTCACAAAAAGTTGCAAAATTTTCACTGAAACAATTTGACTAAAAAATAGATAAAAATCATTTGCTCGTTTTCCCTCCTCCCTTGTTTTCTGACCAGTGGTTGGTACCAATTAGTGCTAATCATGCTAGTGTCTTTTACACGTGAGCTGAAACCTCACATTCATTTACTATGGACTACTGAAAATAACTGCAGGAAAGTAATTTTCTGTTACAACCTGAGTTTGAACCACAGCTACAATTGATGTCCTATCCCACTATCAATTGGAGGCCTATGCACTTTCTAAAGGCTCTGTGGAATCAAGGAAAGCACCTCAGATTCCCCAGAGCCTGCAAACAGCTCCTAGGATTAGCACTGCTACAGCATTTATACAGTATAAGGTTTAAAACTCCATATGTTTCACTGAAAATGAAATACATTTTCAGCTAAATTCCTTTTTATTTTATTTCGCCCAAGGCAGTTTTTCTTTCTTCTGTGAGTAATTTTAAATATTTATCACTGGCTGACCACAGATCAGAGGAGTAGTTTTTAATCAGTGAGTTGAACACATTCCATAACTGCCTCCTTTGTGCATCATGTTACAGTGGAATCTGCCTATTGTGATCTCAGTTCTAGTGAAATTCCATATACAGTGAAGTTAATATTGTGACAGGATTCCCCCGGCGTGTAGCCTGGGACTGTGAGACCGCTGTGCCCCCTGAACTCTCTCCAGCCTGGCTAGTGACCAGCAGCAAACCCCACCAAGCACTGTGATCACTCAGCACAACAGCATGGGGAGCCCCACACCCAGCTAGATTGCATGAATGCTCCCAGAGCCACTCATGAATCACACAGAGAAAGGCACCAGAGTCAAATCCTCCCAGCATTGTACCTCAGGAATATACCGTCTTGCACTGCTTAAGACAAGCAATGCAGATTTATTAATCGGTTCACCACTTCAGCGATGGAAAGTGGACGTACACCAGCCTTTGCAAGACCTGAGATTTGCCACACACTTCATACAAACTCACTGGTAAAGATAAAGAGTTAAACAAATTTATTGACTATAAAAGACAGATTTTAATTGATATTAAGTGATAGACAAAAAGTCAGTGTTAGTTACCAAAAGAAAAAAAATATAGCTGTGCAGTCTAAACTCTCAACCCTAGTAGACTGGGCAACAACTAGATTAAGCAGTTTTTCTCAGCCACTGGATGCTGCAGTCCTTAGTATACAGAGTGGCCCAGATTTCAAGGGTGAAATCTCCTCTGTTGGAGTCTTTTCTTCTTCTCAGTGTCTTAGTTGCTTGCAGCATAGGTGGGGGCAGGAGACGGGCCCAGTATGTGTTCACTCTGTCTGTTTTATAGACGTGTGCTTGGAAAACACCAGTCCAGGCATGTCTGGGTGGGCCTTGCTGAGTCTCTAGGCAAGGCTGAGCAATTCCTCTGGTGTGGCCTCATGCAGGTGAGTCACTGCATCATAGCTCCCTTGCTGGACAATGGCTGTTGATGGGTTGATTGATACCCCACCTGGGTGTTGGCTACTTTCCTTGCTGTGATCCCTGGGGAGCTGTTTGATTCCCCAACTTGCAGCATGTTTTAGTGCAACATGCTGCAAGTTGCACAATTCTCATAACTTCACATGCATTGGTGATATACACACATGGATAGAGAAATGACTTTCATCCAATCATAACCTTTCTCCTGATACCTTACAAGACATGCTTTTTATGTAAGATCACAATTATATAAAATGAGGAATATGGGGGTTCCAGGATGCTCCCCCAAGGCATAGAATGTCACAAGTAGTTATTGGGGTAGTGCCCATTTTGGGCTGGGTGCTTGGAAATACCCAAATAGGGTCTGATCTCTGAGATACTCACAATCTGAACGTAAACTCAGAAATAAGATATACCCTTGAGAGTAAAGATTTGCAGATCAACCCAAGCACACAAGGCCTATATATACATTTCCGATCATGAACTACCAAGTTTTTACAGATCAAAGAAATTAACCATAAGTATATAGAAGACAAGATTTTGAAATGAATAGACATATTGGACCTTGTCCTTCATGTTACCTTAGTTGAGGTTTCAAATCTGAAAATAGTTGGTAAAATGACCTATGAAGACAGCAGCTAGAGAAAGTTCAAACCGTTCTTGTGATGAGCCAGTTTCTCTGTTGTCAATTTCACTGGACATAGGCTATGCACATTCAGAAAAATTGCTCTGGAATTAAGGGATTTTTCTTTTCCTCAGCTCCATTCTCTTAGTGAAGATATAAGGCTTGTGCTTTAGCAGTTCACAGTGTAAGAGCATTGAGAGCATCTATACAGCTCTCTGGCAATTCTAACTTGTCATGGACATTCAGCTGTGTGGGTCATCTACATATCTGCAATGATGTGAGACTCCATCGGAAAACTCCAAATCACCTCTTCAATGCTAGTGCACAAACAGTGAAGCTTTGCTTGCATTGGCTGAGGGGGACAATCCGTGTCCACTTGTGGAGGGAAGCTGGGGCTCAAGGATGAGGAAAATTCTGCTTTGATAGCAGCGCACCCCACAGAATAATTATGGCCCAAGATTTGGAGTTATTGATAAAGAACACCCACTAGGCAAAAGACTGTCAATCTAGATGGCTGTCTGGGAAGGGCCCATTCAGATTAATGAGCCATTAGGAAAAAAACTACAGGCCTTAGAAGTTTATCTCCCACTGGGGAGCCTTCCTGAAGATGCTAGAAACAGTCTCTGTCTCATGGCTGCTATGACACTACAGGGCCATGTGATCAGGTCACCTGGTGCTGGATTCCATCTTGGGATACCTGTGTTTTTCCACTGACTGGCATGGGAACCAAGCTTGGAAACAAATGGTTCCCACCATATGCAAAGGTTCGTCACTGACTCCTTGCCCAAAGAGATTCCTAAAAACACCCGAGGAACAAAGATTGTACTAGGGGGAAGTGCTGGACCCAGGCTAAAGGGACTTTTAGACTGTGAATGAAACACCTGGGGATTCCAACCTGTAAATTACTGAAGCTTGGCCCTTAAGAATCTCTGCAGCCTGCTTGAATCATCATTCAGGGTGAGAATTTGCTACTCATATTCAATCTTTTCAGTATATTAAGCTTAGTTTGTGTGTTTTGTTTATTTGCAGGTAATCTGCTTTGATCTGTTTGCTATCCCTTATAATCACTTAACATCCATCTTTTGTAGTTAATACATTTTTTTGCTTTGTCTAAAGCCAGTGACTATGGAAATCATAACTTGCAGTGGAAAGCTGTTGCATATCTTTCTCCACATTGAGGGAGGGGGCAAATTTCATAGCTTACGCTGTACAGTTTTCTGTGCAGCACAAGATGGTATAATTTGGGGTTTATACTCCAGAGCGGGGTGCATGCTTAGGAACTGGGAGGTGCCTTAGCTGTGCCTTTCCATGCAGGGGCTGTGTAAAGAACCTGTGTGTATGTAACTGCAGCTGGGTGTGTCCCTACCTGTATGTGTGCTGGTTAAAGTGCAGACTGGTCACAGCGGTACAGTGTAAAGGGAGCCCAGGGGGGCTCAGTGATCCTGCCCTTTCAGTGGGACAAGTCCCTCATCTTCCTGTGCATGGGCAGGAGTGGCAAACCAAGCCCCCTTTAACCTCTTTCTCCCTCAATGGAAACATTCAGCGTGTTACGCTGTGACAGAGAGCTAGCTGTAGCATGGAGAAGGCTACAGGCACAACTGGAGCCAATTAACCTGTTTCTAGTGGGGATTACTAATCCTTGGTGGTAACTGTTGGATTAATGAGGTAATTGGTTCAGTAACTGGGCGGATATATATTTGGGAAGAACAGAGAGCTCAGAGGTTGAGCCGGGTGGAGAGAGAAGCTGGGTGGAAGGTGGCTTCTCCTGTGTATATGTACTATGCCCTGCCCTGTTTGAAAACAGAGGATTAAAGATACATGTGGTGGAAAAGAAATAGACTGTATTTGTTGGTGGCTGGGGACCACGAAAGCAGACTAGACATTACTGGTCAGTGGGTAGTTGATGAAGTGCCTGTGACATGCTCCTTCTATTTAAATCCTGGTCCTGTTCTGACACCAGTATCACTCCTCTGCTAATCTTTAGCAGATGTGAGGGCCTTATAGGTTAGCTTCCTACTGGAGAAGAAATCAGTGACATGGAGGCTGGATGTATTCTAAATGTAATTTGCTTTATTTATAATACATCCCCAAGTCCTGGAACAGAGGTGGTCAAATAGCATGCAGGCAATGCCTTCTTTCAGGGACCCCAGCCCAACACCAATGCTTCGTTCCCATGGAGCAGCTTTGGCTCAAGAATTGTCTGTAATCAGAGACTGAGGCAGAGATTAAACTCTCTGTCTGCTCCCAGCTCGTCTACCAGAGACCAGTATAAAAAAACTAACAAGAACACAGCATATTTTTCAAAGGCTTGACATTTGCTCACATGCCAAGAAAAAGTATGTAGAAGATTGTGTAATTGTGCCACCTGCTGATTCCTGCCATAACAACAGGACAAACAGTGAGCATCATTCATAAAGCATTTTCTCCATTAGGGTGTGGATTACTTGAATATAAAACAACACATCCATTACATGTGTTAATCCTATGTAAGGTAGAATGGGGCCCACTGTTTTTACTCATTTATTAACCGCATAGAGTGTTCTGGCAGATGCTCATCTTTGAACTAAATGTGTGAGTAGGATCTCTGAACCATGGGCCTGGTCTAAGGTAAGTCTTTCCATTGACTTGAATGGTATTTGGTTCAAACCCTGTCTAGGTATGTGGGTGGTGCAGTCCTCTTTCCTAGCCACTCCTGCAGTGGGAAGCAGAGTGGTCTTTGCTTAAAAGCAGATGAATGTTGCCTCCTATGGCTCACTCATGCTGCTGGTGCTGCTTTGTGTTCATGTCCTCTGGGCACTCAATACTGTGGTAATTCACAATGGAATAACTGCACAGATTTCCCTAGCACTGCAGCTATTAACCTTCTACATGACAGTTTCTCACTTGAAACCATTTGTAACCCAATGCAAGGTATTTCAAATGCCATCTTTGCTCCTTTCTCACTTCCCTTGTTCTTTTACTAGAGAAAGATCCACACCAAAGCCCAGGTCTAACCAACTCAGAATCTGAGGTGTTCAGACTCCAGATCTCTTGATCCTACTTATTTAAAAAAAATCTTATGGGGTAAATAATGAAGGGATAGGAATGTCATTTATTTACATTTGTTGTTTGCGGTGTTGTAGTCGTGTTGGTCCCAGGATTGTTGTTTCATTACAACAATCTGTAGCCCACTAACCCTTCTTTGCCCTATGACTGCAGAGTTGTGAAGTGCCCACTTTATCTTGAATGGTCTCTTCCAACGTGTGTTAACTCCTTATGCTTAAAAATCTGTTCCACTTTGTATTTCACTGTGACACTCCCAGTACTTTTACCAGACCCGAAGAAGAGCTCTGTGTAGCTTGAAAGCTTGTCTTTCACCAACAGAATTTGGTCCAATAAAAGGTATTACTTGACCCACCTTGTCTCTCATTTATTTACATTAAAATATTCAACCTGAGTTCGCTAATGTGAGGTAGTTAACCTGAGTTAAGAACATCCTTTTTTTTTTTTTGCAGTGTAGACACACCCTTTGAATTCCCACTTCCCAGGATGCTTTGCTATTGGGGAAGCAGTTGGAAATATTATGAAAGATTTTATGTCATTCATGACTGTGCAGTGAGTTCTCATGTTTAGAGCTGGTTGGAAGTTTTCAATGGAATGTTTCCATTGGAAAATGTTGATTCATCAAAAACAAGACTTTTTGCGGAAACACATTGGTTTTGATTAAATTTTCATGAGGAAGATTCCTGAGGATGGAGTGTTTTGATCACAGAGAGAGCAAGAGTCCAGAATAACCAATGGTCCAGTGGTTAGGGCACTCACCATTACAGAATGAGAACAAACGTCAAAACATCGCCATTTTTTTGCGAAACAGAATTCTTGTTTTCTGGCCATCATGACTCACTAAGGTAAGTGTAGCACAACCAGAGTCATGGACTTTCCTATATTTCCCTTCACTAATGCTGGTGCATTTCTAAATGCAGTCATTTTTTCAGAATGTAAGACATGTGAGTAATAACATGTCAGAGTTTTAAATGGCTTTTGAGTCTTTTTGGCCTTGTTTGGACAGGAATCTGTGTCTGAGAGCAGCCAGCACACATGCACTGAGCATTACACATTGCAGCTGTGGTTAAACTTTTACTGATTGAAAAAAAACCATTTTTGTTCATTGTCTAAACTGGATCAAAGAATTGTTGTTTCCTGTCTCCTATTACTTCTATTGTAACCTTTAGAATTTTTTGTGTCACACTCAGAGGAGGAGAGTGATTCCAATGAAAGATTCATCCTGAGGATCATATACAGAAAGGCTATATTTAGGGGAGATTGTTGAACCAACACATTCTATTGGCATCTACTGATCAATAGGCAGCTTATACTGAGCTGTAGGGCCTATGCTACAGACTCACACATAGTGGGCCTGCTTATCTACTGCTTTGCACCTTCTGTACTCATTTAAAGTTGTGCCGAGTGCATTGTGATTGGGTAGCATTCCACGCAGATATAAAGGCTTTACAAGGCATGGGCACTAGAAAGAAAGATGTCCAGTGACTTCTGCATTATAGTGTATGATGTGAAGGGTTAAGAGCACTCCTTTGTATACAGTTTCATAACGTAACTGGTCATTGCCTTTCATCTAAGATGCTTACGTATAATACATTTGTTTATACCTTATGCTTATACAGGCACTCAGATAAAATGAATTAGGACTTTCTTATAAAGCGCTCATGTCATCTGAGGATCTAAAAGCACTTAACAATCATTATCTGAACCTCAGAACATTTCTATCAAGTTGGTAAACTGAGACATGTTAACCTCTTTGCTTATCTATTTGTTTAAGTTACTTGTCCAAAGTTTACAGAATTCAAGTAGCAGAACTGAGAAAAGATCCCAGAAGTCTCAGACCGATACCCGAATCATTAGAAATCATATTCCTTCCTAATAAAGGTCTTGTGAAGCTTTTGTGATCTTCCACATAACGTTATTGCTACAGTATAACAAAATGATGGACAATACCATGTTCTTTATTAAGATCCTCTTCAAAATCAACTTGACAATTGGATCACTTATTCTATGCCCAGTAAAACAAAGTTTCCTGCATACATACATAATTTCAAACACAGTTCTTAGCTTACTTAGATTTCCATACACATACATGTGTCAATGTACAGTAATGGCTGAGAACTTAAATGAGAAATAATAATACTTAACACTTTTATATAGTGACTTACAGACATTAACTAATGCATATGAATCACTGCCCAATGAGAGAATAAACAAATGTTATCCTTATTTTACAGCTGTGGAAGCAGAAACAGAGAGGTTATGTTATTGGCCCCAAACCACACAAGGAGTGAATGGTATATAGACAGGAAGGGTAGCCCAGTAACTAGTGTGATAGCCTGGGTCTTGGAAGACCCAGGGTGAATTTGCTGCTCTTGCTACAGATTTCCTGAGTGCCTTGGACAAGTTATGTAGGCCCAGATTTTAAAGATCTGTAGGTGTTGCTCTGCCCAGCATTGAGGTAATTTAGCTGGCTAAGATACTCAGGACTTGCAATGCTGAGCAGAACATCACCTAAATAACTATAAAAAGCGAGTCTTGACCTCTTTGTGCCTCAGTTCTCCATCTGTAAAATGGGATGACAGAGAAGTACTATCTCACAAGAAGGTTGTGAGAATACATACATGAAAGTTTGTGAGGTGCTCAAATACTGTGGTAACAGAGGCTATATAAGAGCTGAAACAGACAGTGTAAGAGCCTAGAATAGAACTCCCAGTCCTGTGCCCATTATGTACTGTTCATGGCTTTTATTTATATGACCAATAGTAAAACTGTGTTGATCCTGCTAATGTTTTTCTCCATGAACTTGGTGGACAACAAACATAAGCTTATTGAGATGATAATAGGGCTCTGCAGTTATTATGGGCAAAATTCTGCCTTCACTTTCTCTAAGCAACCCCACTAATGCTGCTTTAACATGATAGACTGTAATGGTTTCCAAAGGCTTATGGCAGAAAGTTGTGTGGTCTTTAGTGATGTCAGTGAGGATGTTAAAAAACCCAGAAATATTTTTTTCTTATCATTAGAGATGGCCAAAATGATTCAAGTTTTGGGCAAAGGTTCAGGGAAGTTCTTATTTTACCAGAAACAAACCCAATCTCAAAGAGTTCTTAAGGTTCAAAAAGGGGTAGCATTTTTCCTGTTGTTTTAAAAATAATAATTTTTCCCACCTCTGCATAAATTATTCCTCATCTTACTTCTCTGGAAATTCTTCCTCTCACAAACCTGCCATGCTGCTTCTCCTTTTATCTAAGAAGGTAATCAGAGAAGAAAACTTTCTATTTTGATATAAGGCTAGGGTGTCCTTCAGTATTCTTTCATTTAGAGCTAGTCCGAACTTGGTATAGCCATCCCATGGGAAATTTTGGCATTTCAATATTTCCTGTGAAATGAAATTTTCAAGAACAATTTGTTTTCAGTCAGTCAAAAAGTTCTGTTTTGGTAAAACTGAAACATTTCAGTCTGATTTTGACTTTTTTATTATATTATGGTTTATAATAAAATATCAAACAAAATAAATTTGTAAACAATAAGCTAAGAAACAAAAAATTGAAAATATTGCATTGCACCCTTCTTGAAACAGTTTAAATTTTTTTAAATGAAATTTTGTCAGAATTGACATATTCCCACAGCGCGTTTTACATTTGTTTATAAAAAAAGGCATATTCTGAGGGAAAAGCTTTCCATCAGAAAATTTTGAACCTGCTCTGCTTTCACTGTAATTTAGGGCCACTCTACTTATGCTTTTCATAATATGCATCTTGGCTCCCTATGAGTAAATAACATTAGCTACTGCATAAGGACTTCAGCCTGCAAGCTGTTGAGCACTTACTGAAAAAGGCTGAGTGTCATCAATTGACTTCAGCTGTACTCTAATGTCCAGAGCCCAGTTCTGCAAAGGGCTGAGCACTCATCTCCAGTGTTAGCACAATTCAGCAGCTGCTAACACAATCACTCTGTGCAGCTCCGGACTCATTTTGCAGTGTGGCTGCTCTCACTTGAGCTAGGCTTACTCATGAGAAGTTAACTCATGTAGCTAAGTTAACTCAACAGTGCGGATATCGCCTATATTACATGATAAAGAATGTGCTCATGCATTTCTTAATCATTCAGATCTTCCACTACCATCAGTTTGATTTCAAAGGCAGTCATTGTATGGTTTTCTCCATTATACTTCTGTTTTTAATTTTTTATGAGTATGCCCCATGTTTGTCTAATCTGTATTCTCGTGTATTAATTATACAGCACCACAGATGCGAATTATTCTTTATAGACAGGTATAAAATACAGGTCTTTGCTCCTGAACAGCTTACATTCTACATTGTCAGCTACATTCATTGACCCAAATTGTGCTCTCAGTTACACCTGTGCAACCCCTTGTTGCTGGGGGTTACACAGATGTAAAAGACAAGAAATTGTCCCACTCTACGGAATAGAGGGTTACATTCCATTCCATTCCATGCCACCAAAGTCAGAGCAATCCCCAAAAGGTATAACCTGGCAATCACGTAAACAGCAATTTTTGGATTGGAGCATTTGGAACACCTTATTAGCCAAAGGGGGAAAATAATGTGGACACTAAACATCAATTTAAATTGAAAGGGGGGAGGGATAGCTCAGTGGTTTGAGCATTGGACTGCTAAAGCCAGGGTTGTGAGCTTAATCCTTGAGGGGGCCATTTAGGGATCTGGGGCAAAAATCTGTCTGAGGATTGGTCCTGCCTGGAGCAGGGGGTTGGACTAGATGACCTCCTGAGGTCCCTTCCAACCATGATATTCTAGGATCTTAATGATCCTATAAGACCTTCCATTCACTATAGTCTCATTTGAAAATGTTCCTTATATTAAAAATGTATTCTTTCAAATGTATGGGTACGGTGTTTAGCTTCATAATACTGACAGTAGCTGTTATAACATGGCTTTACTTAGAGAACTATATTCTGACATCAGACACTTATCTTCATTAGCAATATAAATATTTAAAAAGATAGTGTGTCAAATATACTTCAGCCATGAATATATAAATATATCATGAAATGTGATTCAGTCATGAAAAATGTTGTCCATTAGCTGGTAGAAATAGGTGTCTACATGGAGTTTTGTATTGAGATCAGCTCCCCAAGCTTTCATGCATAATGAATGCAGCCAGGGCACACAATGGGGTGCCATAATAGATGGATATTAGGAACTGATATGTTGAAAGGTTTTCTTGTAACTTTGCAATAAGCAAAACTGTGCTATCGTGCTAATGAAGAAGCAGACTTTTTCTTTGGGCATTCAGTCGAAATGGACGTTCTCAGAGTGTCCAAAGAATTCTCCATCCGGATGGACTCTGATTTGTTGCATATCCTAGGCAGGCAGCATTTGTAGAGTTCCCTGGATTTCTTTCTGAAATGCTTGCCTACAATGACATACAATACTGGGTTAAGGCAGCTGTTGCTATAAGCACAGTATGTAGCTACCTGGGTCACCAAATCACTGATATCTTTAGTAATGCAGTCAGAAATGATGCCTACCTGAATTAGTATGTCAATGAATGTGGTAATCTGGAAAGGAAGCCAGCAAATGATAAACAGCAAAAGGACAGCAAGGACCAAGATGGTGGCTCTCTTCTCAGTTTGGATTTCTGTGAGTCTTTGTATTTTGTTGTCTTGTAAGGCTTTGATTATTTGAATAGTACAATAGGTAATTACACAGAGTGGGATCAAAAAGCCCACAGTATTCAGCAAAATGTGTGTTGCAATTGTCCAGTGTGTGGATGGATAATGAAGAATGCAGGCTGTGTCCTTGATTTCTTCCACATAACCGACAGACCTGAACACTAGAACAGGGGAACATATGAGTAATGCAGACACCCAGATGATAAGGCTGTTCCATTTGGCACATGTACCTCGTCGCATACGTCCAAGAGACATGGTTTTCACCAGGGCCAGGTAGCGATCGATGCTCACCATCATCAAAAAATAAATGCTAGAATATAAGTTCATGTAAATGATTGCATTGACAGCCTTGCAAAGGAAAGTGCCAAAAGGCCACTTAAACTTATTAGCGATATTAATGGCCCAGAAAGGTAAACCGCAAACTAACATCAAGTCGGCAACTGCCAGGTTTGCCAGGTAAATTTCAGCCACTGTGCAGCGACTCTTGTGGAAACACAAAACGCTGAGGACGAAGCCATTCTCTATCACTCCCAGGACAAAAATGACCCAGAGGAACATAGGCTGAAATGTATATAACCAATCCCATGCATCCAAACTAATACAGGTAGAGCTGCTGCTGTTTTCTGATGTGTTGTGTGAAAAAGACTGATTGATTCCAAGCTTCCAGGTAGTCATACCACTGGAAATATTTTCTGCTGTGATGGAATCCATTTCTCTGCTGGAAAATAAAATGTGAAATAAGATAACTGTTTATACTCCCTAGGATCATGTCTTTGAATAGAATACAGACTGACAATTAATTGTATATAGCATGTGGTTTACTCTCTTACAGATACTGCATATCTGCAGAGGCTTTGAGACAGTAACCACAGGAGCATCCCAAGTGGACCTCGTTCAAGTGACTGAAAACAGAAGAGGTGAAACAGCGGCATATGTGTGGGGGGCTATGGTTTGGGATGACTGAGGCTGGGACAAAATGTTTTTATGGATCATTAATTCTATCAATATAAACTAGAGCATTTTTGACACCTTGAGTGGGCTGTTGGTTTCCTTCAAGGTTTATCTTTTTGTAGTGTTAAGTGTAGTCTCCTATAGGACAGACTTGTATTCTCTTTCTCTCTCTCTTTCTTGATAGTTTTATGGTGTGCAGGTGTTATGCTTGTGGCATCTCACTTGTTATTTTATACCCTTCCTTGAAAAGTGGTGATTTGGTTTCTACAGGACATGATGATCCTTTCCCCCTCTTTCTTTAATGGTTTTTAGGCTACAGTGATGGAATGAATGTTGTCAGCAGCTAAGCACCACATTTTCAAATGCAACTGTGCAACTGTGATTTTGGACAGGTAAATTTGTGAGTGCAAAACCTGCATCTGCCAGCAAATTGGGTTGCTTGCCTTCTAATGGCACGCATCCAACGAAGTGGGTATTCACCCATGAAAGCTCATGCTCCAAAACGTCTGTTAGTCTATAAGGTGCCACAGGACTCTTTGCTGCTTCTAATGGCTGGATTCACATGCCTATTTTTTGCATCTATAATACCCTGCCTGATCCACAGAGTGTATGAATGTTACAGCCCCAGCAAGAGAGTCCTGCTTTTAGTCTGGAGGACCCTGTTTCAATTTCTGGTCTGATGGCCAAGATGGTGTCTGTCACATAAGTTCAGGCCTGTCCAGGATTTCTGTGGGACAATTTTGATGCCAGGTGACAACCTCTTAGAGAACGTGGCCCTATATTGTTAATATTACACAGCTTGGAATGCCTTCATGTTTCAGGGGAAGCACTTTAGAGGCACTAATGTCAGTTAGGTGCCTAAATTCCGTTGAGTTCAAATGGAAGTTGGGTTTCTAGCTGCCACTCTGGGCCTTTGAAAATCAGCCCTTTGCTTGTTACTATTATATTCATAGATTCCAAGGCTAGCAGGGACCACTGTGATCATCTTGTCTGACATCCTGCATAACACAGGCCATAGAACTTCCTCAAAGTCTTTTAGCCAAACATCCCAACGAGATTTAAAAATTGTCAGCGATGAATAATCCACCACTACCCTTGATAAATTGTTCCAATAGTTAATTACCCTCACTGTGAAAAACATATGCCTTATTTCCAGTCTGAATTTGTCTAGCTTCCAAAATCCAGCCTTTGGATCATGTTATACCTTTCTCTGCTAGACTGAAGAGCCCAGTGTCCAATATTTGTTCCTCACATAGGTTATAGACAGGGGCGGCTCCAGGCCCCAGCACACCAAGCGTGTGCTTGGGGCGGCATGCCGCGGGGGGCGCTCTGCTGGTCGTCAGGAGGGTGGCAGGCAGGGCTCCGGTGGACCTCCCGCAGGTGTTCCTGCGGAGGGTCTGCTGGTCCTGCGGCTTCAGTGGAGCCGCGGGACCAGCGGACCCTCCGCAGGCTCGCCTGCGGGAGATCCACTGGAGCCGCGGGATGGGTGAGCGGCAGAGCACCCCCCGCGGCATGCCCCTGGTTATAGACTGCAATCAAGTCACCCCTTAGCCTTCTCTTCGTTAAGCTAAATAGAGTGAGCTCCTTGAGTCTATCACTACAAGGCACCTTTTCTAATCCTTTAATCATTCTTGTGGCTCTTGTTTGAACCCTCTCCATATTTTCAACATGCTCTGGAATAGTGGACACCAGAGCTGGACACAATTTTCCAGCAGCGGTTGCACCAGTGCCAAATAAAGATGTAAAATAACCCCTTTACTCCTCCTAAAGATTCCCCTGTTTATGCAGCCAAGAGCATACTGTGATATTTTTAAACTGTAAGTACAGTACTGTAAGTACAGTCTTCCAGGGTTTTAGTGTAGCTGTCAAGACTGAGTGACCCGTACGGAACCTGCCTTATGCCAAGCCTTTAAAATTCCATAACTTTTATTATAGTTTTATTGGCAGCTGTTTCAAATGTATTTGTAATCAGGGCAGTTGTCTGATACAGCTGGTAACTTGACAGCAAAAGGACAACTTTAGATCTCATTGAAGGGCTCTACTGTCTATTATGCAAATATAAGCTATGCTCTGGTTACTACCTTTGCTAGCTGACAGCTGGAAATGTACATAAAAACATACTTGCTGGAAGCAGGATTACCACAAAACTGTCATTAATTTATTATTACTGTAGTATCTTAGAACCCCATCAAGATCAGGATTCTTTTGTGCAAGGTGTTGTAAAGGCAGGTAACAAAGAAGATAGTCTCTGCCCCAGAGAGTTTATAATATAGATGTCAGATAGGGCGGGGCAGAACAGGGGAATGAAACAGACAGAGCGGGCTGGGAAGATGAGGTAACTTTAAAAGGAACAGAGTTTAGCAGACAAGTAGATATCATGGTCATTTAGGGTGACCAGACAGCAAATGTAAAAAAATTGGGATGGGGTGGGGAATAATAGGAGCCTATATAAGAAAAAGCCCCAAGTATCAGGACTGTCCCTACAAAATGGGAGCATCTGGTCACCCTATGGTCATTTGTGTATCCATCCCCCATGAGCAAGATAAAGTTCAGTATCCATTAAGTTGTATGGTGAGTTCAGTGTTCTCAACTGTCCCAGGATTCATGTTGTCCAAAATATAACACGTCCTCATACCCATATCTAAACTCAGGAGCATATCCCCATCCTCTGACTTCACCACTGGCTCTCTGTCCTTGTCAGAACCCATTCAAACAACCTCCCTCATTGTCTTCAAATTCCTGCCTGGTTTTGGCTCCTTACCCGTTTTACTATTGTCTGAAGAATTAGCAGCATGTCACAGTGAGTTACACTGTGACCGAAGGTCTTGGGGATGCCTTGATTTTTGGAGCTATTTGGTACAATTGATTTGGATTTACTTACTATAATTTAAAGCCAAACAGACTCATTTTGGGAGTTTTATGTGTAACATTGTACTTCTTTTGATTGCAGCCTTTCCCCCCGCCCTTAGTTTGTGCTCATTGTCTTATATTGTAAAAGCTGCTTGGTGCCAGGATTATGTCTTTGTGGGAACTCCCTTTATGCAGTACAGGTATAATGTTAAGGCTCCAGGATCATGACATCCACCATTCTAAGCAACATCATCACTGCAAACTCCTCTATACCAGCAAAAGGGCTCCCACCAGACTTCTCTCTCCTGCTCTATTCAGCCCCCTTCCTGCAAAATGCTGAAGTCACTGAGCAAAAGTCCAGTGCTGGCAGTGGCAATCTCTCACTCAGTTTCATACAATACCGGTATCAAGACACCAGTGCTAATAAGCTAAATATCTGAGAGCTCTGAGGATGTGGTAGGTCCATATAATGTGTTGCAAATAACTTTGCTTTACTCCCTCTTCCTGTAGCACTTACAGATTTATGCCATAAATGTACTCGTCAGACTGGTGGACGACTGCCAATCAACTGGTCATTCCTGAACAGAAGTCCTGCTGGATGCTGCAATTAAACAGAAGCTGTTTATCTTCCTGTTAGTAACATAAAAGGTTCTGACTTGGTGAAGAGCATTATAAGAGTCCTTTATTTTGTGCTCTGTGGTTGGACATATGCACATATTTAAAAGCCATTCATCTGCAATTCAAAGAAAGTTCATAAAAGTTGTGACATTGCTTGGCAATTTCTTATTCCTTCTCCTTATAATTATGACAAGCAGAAGAAGAATACCCCACTGCAGAATGTTAATTTTACAGTGAATAGCAGCACAACAAGGAGAGAGTACACGTTTTAGGATATTTCTCCCTCACCTCATCTCTTTGGGATTACATTTTTAGAAGGGAAGCATTTACAAAGACAATTCTGTAAAATAAAGTAAATAGTGGCATTGTAGCCAATACAATGGCTGTGATTTTGTTTTCTGTGTACTGGACCCCTCATACTTTGAAAGTTAACTAGCTACTATTTTGTATTCAGTTGAGATCAATCATAGAATATCAAGGTTGGATGGAACCTTAAGAGGTCATCTAGTCCAACTCCCTGCTCAAAGCAGGACCAATCCCCAGATGGATTTTTGCCCCAAATGGCACCCTCAAGAATTGAGCTCACAACCCTGGATTTAGCAGGCCAATGCTTAAACCACAGAGCTATTCCCTCCACCTGTTACAATGGAGATACTATGCATGAAATCCTCTCTCACCTCAGAACCCTAATCCACAGGCTACTTTGAGGCAGGGTTCTCTCCTGCATGAAATACTGAGAGATCCAAGTTCAAGCCCTGCCCCCCAATATATCAGGCAGAGTAGGGATTTGAACCCAAATCTTCCAGATTTTAACTGAGTGCTTTAGTTACTGGGCCATAGGCACCATTTCCTCTATCAGCTATATTTTGTATATGTCCTGATCAGGTAGGCATTTTCTTAGGCAGCCTCTAAGCACCCCTACCCAACAGGACCCCAAAGGTGAGATATGTGGGGAAACATCTAGCTTGTGAATCCAGCTGCAGCTTAGATAAGAGTTAGGTGGCTTTGTGCATGTCCAGTGACAGAAATTTAGGCACCATGGGGAATTTAGTGGTGGAAACTTAGGCGCCCAGGGACTTCAGGTACCTCCAGGGCTAGGTAGCAACTGAGTGGTGGTTTTCTGAATGCCAGTGGTGCCTAAATGTCAACTAACGTGAAAGGTGCCTACATCCCCCTGTGAATCCAATATTAGCTGATTCATCCAAAATTCTGCTAGAGATGCCCAGGCAGTCACCAGTGGGCTTTGCTGCAACAAGCTTGAAAGGAATGCAGTACGCTTCCCTCAGTGACTAACCAGCTCTGTTAGCCTATGTGGAGTGGAACCATGATCCAACCCTCATCCTCAGCCTGGTCCACCACCTTTTGAACTCAATGGATAGACTCCCATTGACCTCAGTGGGGGTTGCATCAAGTTGCCTCTCCTTCTGTGCCTTCTTTGAGTTACCTAGGGCTGAAGCAACCAGAGTCTAGGTTCCCAGTGAGGATTCTGGCCAATCCCTGAATTGAGCCCAAAGATAGAGGAGCATCTTGGGTTCTACCTTACCACTCCCATCTGTGAGCATCCATGCAGCAGTTAGCCAGAATCTGGTGCAATGTTAGTTATAAAGCTTTGGAGATGAAAAGCACTTTGTAAGAATCAAATATTGGTATAGATGTGGGAGGAATTTATGAATACTGCATGAACCAGGATTTTGAGTTCAATTTAGGTAATATATTTAAATGCTGCAACATGTTATGCAACATGTTCTCTGTAGTGTAGACGAGCACTCATTTGATTTTACCACTTGTTTATATCATGCGTTTACTGACCGATCCATGGTTTACACAGCTGTGGAAATGGTAAGTGTCCTTAAGCCATGGTTTTCAAACATTTACAGTGACACCACATGACCATTAGCTTATTTATCATAAATTAGTTACATGTTTACACGCAGGGTGTAAATATTGACCAGGCAGGATACAGAAAGGCTAAAATCCAAGACAGTGCCTTTCCAAGGATAGGGTGGTTTCATTTCTTTGTTTAAACACTGTCCAATGCTAGAAAACCATCACAAGTAAATATAAATGGCTAGGCAACCTCAGTTGATGTAACCTGGCAAACAGTTCAGGATTTGGCTCAGAGAATCTGATGTTCATCTTGCCTCTGCTGTGCTGCAGATTTTTTGTACAGTTCTCTGTGTAGCTAATCTCTCACAGGCATTAACAGTAATTGCTTTCTTTGCTCTGAAGTCACTCTTCAAATTTCAGACTGAGGAACTACTGGAATTTAATTGTTGAATACAATGCACTATTTCTAGAGCGCTTAAGGACTCTCGTCTCCTAGGGTCTCTCGGATTTTGTAAAATATATGCATATCCTGAAATGGCTGTTTGCTTACATCGGCTGGAGATTTAGGGCTGAACTGTGTCACCACAGGCTTCCCTGACTCAAGCAACAGATAGATATTCCTTGCCTTTGATGCCATGTGGTGGGGTGTAAACACCACTGAGGTGAACAAAGGGTTAACAGGAGTCTGAGAGCTCAATTAACCCCCTTTTCTCCAAATGGAGGATGTGTCAGGCTTGATTTGTTATCAGACCCAGCTGGGGCAAAGCTAAGCAAAGCTAAGCCTTCTACATAAAGGAAGGAAGTGAAAGCTATAGGGGAGGCCTAGAAGGGGAGTAGGTTGGAGTTTTCCGTCACTCTGGGAAAGGAATTATGGGGAAACTGTAGGAGAGGAGTTAGCCCCACTGGTAGGCCCTGTGAAAAGGGCCCCAGGGAAGTAGCCCAGGTAGTTGGTTTTCTGGATCTGGAACAGGGATCTTGGGAGATCCTGGCGGGACTAAAAGCTCAAGTCAGACTTGGTGGAGATGACTTTAGTTTGGTTTGTTTGGGGTTTTCTGTGCCCTATTGGGAGATACAGGGAGGAAGCCTAGGAGTCTGCTGCTTTCTGAGGAAAAGTGGAACTGCAGAGGAGCTCTGGATACGAATAAGATGCTCTGTTAATAATTAGAGTTGTGTGGGACACTGATACCCTGCAAGGAGTAAGACTTTAAGGTGATCTGGCTGGGGGGCTGAGTCACCAAACAAAGTGGACCACGGAGGGCCAAAGTGGCTGTTGGCAGGGACACCAGATGCGTAGAGCCTACTGTGCCATGCCCCGTCATGTGGAGGTGTGTTGGCCAGTAAGTCACTCTTCTACATGCCACCTGTGCAACTATGAATAACTTCCAACCCCCCTCACCTGTAATTAAAGAAGGAAGAGACTGTATTATTAAAGTAAAAATGCCCATTGCTTGACAATGCTGCCTTGCACTAACTAGGTGTGTCACAGCTAAATTGCTATCATCTCAGACTTGGGTCTATTGAGAACTAATGGTAATTGATAAATAATGTTCTGTGTTTGTATAGAGCCTAACACAATGAGACCCTAATCCATGACTGGGGGGTTCCTAAGCACTACTGTACTACACACAATAAAAAAATAGTACAAATGAGAGTGCACTTTTCGCTGTGGAAGCTCATAACATTATTTACCTATTTGAAGCCCAGTCCTGCAATGCAGCTCATGCAGGTAGTCCTTTTTGCTATGCAGTGATGTCAGTGGGGTTCTAGGACAGCATGGGAGTCTGCTAACATATAACTCATTGCAAGGTGGAGGCTTTTAAATATACTTTAGGAATATTTTGTTCCATGGTGAAAAGAGAACAGTGGCCAAGTGATCTTGTTTGTGTGTAAATTATTGCCTTTCATGACCTCTTAGTATTGAGACCAGTGAAGGAATCACTGACAGCTCTTTAAGACTTTGGTCCAAATTCAGCACTGACATAACTTCACTAGCGATAACAAAGTGTAAACTTGGTGCATTGATTTCTTCCCTTCTGCTTCTCTGCTGCCAAGACCTGAACAGGATGGGCTGTATCATTGCCAGCACCGTAATGTGAGATGCAGTCACAACATCCTGAGCAAACTCAGCTTCTCTGCTCCAACCATCTCTGTATTTTTAGTCATACAAGATATCTGACTTCCTGTTTGACACCATGGATTAAATTTATGGTGAGCATAAATTGGGCATATACCTCTGAACTAAATGGAATGACTACTACTTGTAAGGGAAGGCATCACTTGACTTAAAATGACTGGAGATTGTTAATGTACTGGATTTTGTCAACAGAGTAGTGTTATCTCAGGAATCTACTCATGACTCTGAGTTCTGCATGGCCTCAAAATGGTACAAACACAGCATGGAAATATCTGTAATTAGTTAGCTTCAGGCTCCATTCAGGAAATCTAAGATAAGCTTTCTTGTCTCAGTCCTCATGTGGACAAAACTCCCACTGACTTCTGCAAGATTGTGGTTGATCAATATGTACATCTCCCACTCACCTAAGCCTTTACCAGCTCTACCACATCCCTTCTGCTGGACGATTATCATTGCAGTAGTGCCTCCAAGCCTCTAGTTATGAATCAGGACCGCATTTGCACTGTACAAACATTGAAGAAAAAGATGGTGCCTGCCCAAAGAGTTTGTAATTGAAGTATAAGACAAGAACCGCAGGTGGATACAGACAGAAGGGAGAGCACAAGGAAAACATGAGAGAATTCTGTTCAGCGTAATAGGCAGTGGTCTCAGCCCACACCACATACCTAACTGTTCTCAAATGAGGAAAACAGCTAATCATAGAAATGTAAGGTAGGGCTGGAAGGGACCTCAAAGTCATTAAGTCCAGCTTCCTGTGCTGATGCAGGACCAAGTAAACCCAGACCATCCCTGACGGGTGTTTGTCCAACTGTTCTTAAAAACCTCCAATGAGGGGGATTCCACAATCTACTCCAGAGCTCAATTCCCTTAGAGTTAGAAAGTTTTTCCTAATATTTTCATCTAAATCTCCCTTGCTGAAGATTAAGCCCCTTACTTGTTGTCCTACCTTCAGTGGACATGAAGAACAATTGATCACCCATCACCTTTATTACAGCCCTTGACATATTTGAAGATTGTGAGCAGGAAACCCCCCATCCCCATCTTTTCTCAAGACTAAACATGCCCATTTTTTTTAACCTTTCCTCATAAGTCAGGTTTTCTAAACTTTTTATCTTTTTATATTATTATTATTATTCTCCTCCAGACTCTGACCAATTTGTCCATATCTGTCCTAAAGTGTGGCCCCCAGAGTTGGACACAGTACTCCAGCTTAGGCCAGTGCCAAGTAGGGAGGGACAATTTAGCTCCCAGGTAAATACCAATCCTGTTAGTACCCCAGAATCTTAGTCCTTTTTGCAACTGTATCACTGTGATGGTATCCAGGGTCAAGAGGCACCTCCCCACTACCTGCCCTTAATGTGACGTGGTCTTGTCTGTACCTGCTGCAGCTCAACTCCCTGAAACTAACAATGCAAGCACTAATGTTCAGGCCTCCCCAGATCTTGCTCTCTCAGTGCAAGCTAGTGACACTGACTTTGACCCCAGGGTCCTCAAGCACGCTCCCTGCAGTGCCCAGACCCTAGCCATGGACACTCACAGAAATTACCAGGTTTGCTGTCCCCAAGGGGACCCTGTACAAACTAGCTTGTTTGATTCAGCTGCGGATTGACTCCCTCAGAACATCCCAGCACTGAGATATATTCATAGTGAAAACAATCAGACATTTATTATTAAAAACTAGGATTTAAGAGCTAGTGAGTACAGATAATAATAGAAACAGAAATGGTTACATATAGAACAAAGTATAACATACTTCCTAGAGTGCAAATTTAATGTTAACAGGCTAAATCCCTATCTAAAGCAACATTAGATGGGATAAACTATCTCCCACTGTCTCCCGCCAACATGGCTGGGATCCCTCTTTTGTGAATGCAAAAAGTGCTGTCTTTTTTCCTTCATTGGTGAAGGAAGCCAAGGTGTCCTTTTGCCTCTCCTTATATCCTCAAAATTCGTTGTTGGTCCCTAGAGTCAGGATGACCCAACCCCCGGCCTGGGGTTTGTTTGCTGACATGCTGACTTCATGCTGGCTTCACATTCTCATGCTGATTTTGTATGAAAATAGGACTTCTGTTGTTTTGGCTTACAATGTTCAATTTACATGTGAACCAAAGCAAACAGAGGAATATACCTCCCTTTGTCTGGCAAAAACCCATTTGTCAACCCTGTGTTGATTTAGATTTTAAAACATTTTCCTGTGTGTGTGTGTGTCTGTCTTAGATCTCCACAACTTCTTATATGGTATTTGTACATATATTTTCACAATGTTATCAAGGATCAGTGTGATCTGGGCTTTTATTTGAGATCTCACATGGCATTCATCATAGATAAATATTATGAAAGCAGTGTGCTAGGTGCAGTGAGTTTGTCAGGCCTGTTAGAAGTTGTTGTGATAGAATAGTGAATCTTTTTCCAGTTGGCATTGAGCAGTTCTTAGGGTCACAATCACATTGATGACTCAAATTCAGTGTGTGATGCATTACAACCTGCAGTTATTTTTCACCAGTACTACTACCTAGCCAGTTATTCCCCATGTTATAGCAGTACCTTTGATTTTCCCTTCCTAAGTGAAGTACTTTGCATTTGTCTTTACTGAATTTCATCTTGTTGATTTCAGATCAGTTCTCCAATTTGTCAAGGTCATTTTTAATTCTAATCCTCTCTTCCAAAGTGCTTGCAACCCTTCTCAGCGTAAAGTCATCTGAAAATTTTATAAGCATACTCTCTACTCTATTATTTAAGCTATTAATGAAAATATTGAATAGTACTGGACTTAGAACTAACCCCTGTGGGACCCCAGTAGAAACGCCCTCCTAGTTTGATAGTGAACCATTGATAACTACTCTTTCAGTATGATCTTTCAACCAGTTGTGCACTCACTCTATAGTAATTTCATCTAAACCATATTTCCCTAGCTTGCTTATGAAAATGGCATATGGGAATGTGTCAAAAGCCTTACTAAAATCAAGATATATCCCAATTACTACTAACCTCATATTCATTAGGCCAATAACCCTATCAAAGAAGGAAATTAGGGTGGTTTGGCATGATTTATTCTTGATAAATCCATGCTAGCTATTCTTTATAACCCTATTTTGTCTCGGTGCTTAAGATTGATTGTTTAATCATTTTTTCCAGTATCTTTCTTGGTATCTACATTAGGCTGACTGATTTGTACTTTCCTGGGTTATCTGTGTTCCCCCTTTTAGGATAGGCACTATATTTTCCCTTCTCCAATCCTCTGGGACCTCACCCGTCCTCCATGAGTTCTAAAAGATAATTGCTAATTGTTCTAAGATTGCTTCCTAGTTTAAGTACCCTGGGATGAAGTTGATCAGGTCCTGCCAACTTGAATACATCTAATTTATCTAAATATACTTTAACTTGATCTTTCAGATGTGGTAGCTCTTGTCCCATAAGTTGCTGCCTATGTGTATTACATACCAATAACAATGGTCTGATTGTCGTTTCTCTTACAACAGCTTTCCACTTGTGTAACTCTGTAAAGTTCCCTGGCATTTCCCCTAACTTACACCAATATAAGAAAGAGAAGAACCAGTTGTGGTGTGCCTTATCTCCTCACTTATGTGCCTTTCTTCTTCCTACCGTAGTCCATGGCAAAACTCCCATGGATTTCCCTGAGAGAAGGACTGTGCATTCAATTTTAATATGGAATACAGCTGCCCACAAGTCTCACTCATACATTTGAATAGGAAGCATTGCTCTCGTCTGATGATAGCCACAACAATTAACCAGGAAGTGGAACCTCCCACCATCTCTGTAAGTTTTCCATCCAGTGTGGTGCGTTTCCACAGTTCATGACCATTCACAATGAATTTGGCATAGTTGTTAACATATTATGGTTCAATTATTTAGTCATTTGTGTCTTAATAAAGGATGGGTTCTCCTGTAATATTCAATGGGAGTTCAGTGCATGGTAGGTACCATGTCCAAAGTGAGCTTATCTGGAATATACACTGTATCTTACATTTTCACAGATGCTACAAAGGGCCAGACCAGTATTCTGTGTATCCCAGATACATGCGGCTAGCTTTACAATACAGATGATTGCCATGGGCAGCAAAATACTAGTGGCAGGAGGAAAATGTGGTTCACAGCTATTTATTATTCTGTGAATAACTGCAGGCTCCGAAGGGCAGACATTCACCCAGAGCAAAAGCCCTAGAGCTGGTGCTGTAAGTATGTGCTTAGATCTTAGTTACAAGACAAATGTAGGGCAGAGATATCAATACTGATACAAAAACGATATTAATAAAATTATATATATATTTAATAGCAGGTTATTAAACTTGCTTGTGTTTTAACTGAAGCTTACAATATATTTATCATTTCTTTCATACATACAGTGCTTGGATAAAAGTATGTCAGATGCAGGTATTTGTTTGTTTAATTATATGAAATATTCAAGCTAACCAAAGGAATTTTAGGAGGCTTCTACCTTATGTCCCAAGGACGAGCAAATATCTGGGAAGATAAACATGGCTTTACAGACATAAAATGTTTATTGCCTCCAAGTCTTTCTACACTGACCTTGGAATGCAGTTTTATAACTTCTATTTTGCTTTAATATTCTGTACTATTTGCTTTTATACTATGTAGGGTAGGGATAGGGTCCAGAGTGATCTAGACCAGTGGCTCTCAAACTTTTTTACTGGTGACCCCTTTCACACAGCAAGCCTCTGAGTGCGACCCCCCCAATGCATTAAAAACAATTTTATATATTTAACACCATTATAAATGCTGGAGGCAAAGCGGAGTTTGGGGTGGAGGTTGACAGCTTGCAATCCCCCAATGTAATAATCTCACGGCCCCCTGAGGGGTCACAACCCCCAGTTTGAGAATCCCTGACCTAGACAAATTGGAGGATTGGGCCAAAAGAAATCTGATGCGGTTCAACAAGGACAAGTGAAGAGTCCTGCACTTAGGACGGAAGAATCCCATGCAGTGCTACAGGCTGGGGACCTACTGTTTGAGGGGCAGTTCTTCAGAAAAGGACCTGGGGATTACAGCGGACGAGAAGTTGGATATGAGTCAACAGTGTGCCCTTGTTACCAAGAAGACTAATGGCATATTGGGCTGCATTAGTAGGAGTACTGCCAGCAGATCGAGGGAAGTGATTATTCCCCTCTGTTCGGCACTGGTGAGGCCACATCTGGAGTATTGCATCCAGTTTTTGGCCTCCCACTACAGAAAGGATGTGGACAAATGGGACAGAGTCCAGTGGAGGGCAAAGAAAATGATTAGGGGGCTGAAGCACATGACTTATGAGGAGAGGCTGAGGGAACTGGGCTTATTTAGTCTGCAGAACAGAAGAGTGAGGGGGGATTTGATAGACGACTTCAGCTACCTGAACGGGGATTCCAAAGAGGATGGAGCTAGGCTGTCCTCAGAGGTGGCAGATGACAGAACAAGGAGCAATGGTCTCAAATTGCAGTGGGGGAGGTCTAGGTTGGATATTAGTAAAAACTATTTCACTAGGAGGGTGGTGAAGCACTGAAATGGGTTACCTAGGGAGGTGGTGGAACCTCCATCCTTAGAGGTTTAAGATCCAGCTTGACAAAGCCCTGGCTGGGATGATTTAGTTGGTGTTGGTCCTGCTTTGAGCAGGAGGTTGGACTAGATGACCTCCTGAGATCTCTTTCAACCCTAATCGTCAATGATTCTATGATTCATTATTGTAATTCATGCTTTCATTCATTCAAATATAGAATATTTGATATTTGATAAGTCTGCAATTACAGTTGTAAATATACTGCAAATGGTAGACTGAAAATCTAGAAACCATTTAGTCAGAAAACAAACCAATCAATCAACCAGAGTGTCTTATCAAAGAATAGGACATATCTCCCTTTGTATAAGATACCAGCTTGATACAAAGGTAATCCTTATTTCAAGAAGAAAAACCATGTAAAACATTCTTGTTTTAGGAAGATACCTGATTGTGAAAGGAATGTAGGGTATATTATCAGAGTAATTAATCTAAGTAAACCTGCACAAAACATTCTAGAAATATCCTAATTGAAATTAATTTTCTAATTGCTCTTAAAAACTATATTCAGAAAATACTCTAGGAAAAACATGTGTAGTTAGAAGTGTTTTAAACCTTGTGTTTATTCCTTAAATGTTTAAATGGCAAATACCTTTATGAAACCCACGCTTTCAAATATCTTAGCTAAATGCTATGTAAATGGTAAAATGCTTTATGTACAAGGTCACCTGATGCTTTAACTGGTTACTAATATGAGATGTCATGTGAGTACAGAAATATTTATATTAATTGAGAAATTAATCATCTGGCAATGCTTAAGCAGCCCTTCACCAAACTTGTGAAGACAAGAAGAACCTCTCCAAAGATTGGTAAAAAGAAAAGACAATATTTCTTTGACCATTTAAGAATTTGAAAAAACTATTTTGAAAGCTGACTTCTATAGAGGAAACAAGAGTATTTGGATTCATTTGAAACTGAATTTGAACTCCTATTAAACTCCGATGGAACTAACTGGATATCTCAGAAAATGGACTGAATAAAAAGAAAGAGTTAAGTTATCTGATGCTTCCTGCCACAAGAACAAAGGCAATTAAAGAACTGTTGTATCTTGATCAGGCCGACTGCATATTCAGGAGCTGCAGGTGTCACCTAAGCCAACGCAGAAGACATGAAGCCAATGAAAGAGTGACAGCAACTGACTTTGAATCTAAACAGGCCTGAAATAGGAGCATTTTCATAATTTCATGGAAATAGGAAAGAAGAGAGCAATAAAACCCTCTGAAGTGAGCACCTTTCACACACAAGCCTCTGCTACCCTGCTTAGACAGCAAGCACTCCACAATCTCCCAGTCCATCTCTACAAGCAAGCTGCTAGATATACGTAAGAAAACAGGGAAGACTCAGGAAGAAACAAATCCAAGAAAAATCTCCCCAAAACTTCAATGTGGGTTGGGGAAAGAAAGTTAACTAAGACACTGACAAGGGATTACATTGAAACTTGTATAATTCTATTGGGCTATTGAAATGTGGTTGTAACTTAAATATTAAGTTTCTCCTGATAATCACAAAGTGGTTAGACCATGTATTCCTGAAGACTAGACAGGAGCTAAACGTTGCTAAACAGAGAAATAATGGGATTTAATTGGATTTAAGATTCTTAATATTGGTTAATTGACCTATTTTTTTTTATTTCATAGGATGTACTTAAGATTGCTTAGCTTACCCAGCTATAAACTGGCTGGTTATTTATTAATAACTAACAGATCTACCTGTACTGAAATAAATTATTTTTCCCTTCTATCAACATTCTTAATGACCTAAGGATAGACTAAATAATGGATTCATAATAATTTCAGGAAACAGTATACTTTGGTTTTAATTTACCAGGAGAAAAGTGCCCCGGAGGCAGTTCACTCTCAAGTGTGTCATTTCTGTTAAAGGCTCTTCACAGAGAGACATATAGAAGAGATTGTAATGGAAGTAACCGGTTTATCATTTGTGTTTTGTTTAATGTTTTCTTTTCCTTTCTTTAATGACTGTGATGATTTTGCTTGGTCTTAATCCTGGTGTCTGTAAGGTATGTAAAAGAACCCCTGTGACTAAATTAGTGGAGTCACAATTCCTGAAATAGTCTTATGAATAGCCTGTATCAATCCATCTTTTGATATGCTTTTGTCAGATTTGGCAGTAAGAGGAGCAATTAGTAAAAGCTAGCATACCATTTCTTGTTTCTCAACACAACCTCTCTTCCTGAAACTGTTTTCCTAATCAACCTTCTGCTTTTACTGGTCTCACAGCCTGTATGCAGACTGAATATTTTCATTGTGATTGTGTATTTCCCATACAAAATGACCTCAGTTTGTGGGTTCATCTCCTCGAACCTCTTGTGTTACATGAGCCTGGCTAATATAGTCAAATATCCTCCTGAGAATACTTATTAATTTTGAAGACTTGCTCCTTTAGGTAAACATTAAAACTGCAGCAAATACGTTTATCGAGGGGCCATCTGAACTGTGGAAAGAAGAAAAATATATACCTGACAGAAATGTTGTGATTAGAGTGAAAGGTAAAAAGAAACCTAGTTAAAAGCTGCTTTAAGTAAGGGTGGCTCATCCTGCAATATTATGCACAGAAAAGTCTGTCTTCCACTGGTTTTATTTGTACATAGATTCCACTGTTATGCTGGCAGGCCAGAGGCTAGCTCTTGCCCACGCTGCAGGCATTAGCTAAGACCTGACCGCCTCATAAATGGAGACCAGACCAGGTCACCTGTTTGTTAGTTTTGCTCAAAAATACTGTAGGTATTTAGTCTTATATAATGTTTTTAGGGTTGAGACTGAAATGCTGGTATGTTGCTACATGCATTAATGTCTATATCCCATGGGGGAGGGATAGCTCAGTGGTTTGAGCATTGGCCTGCTAAACCCAGGGGTGTGAGTTCAATCCTTGAGGAGGCCACTTAGGGATCTGCAGCAAAAATTGGTCCTGCTAGTGAAGGCAGGGGGCTGGACTCGATGACCTTTCAAGGTCTCTTCCAGTTCTAGGAGATTGGTATATCTCCAATTATTACCTAAGGTAATATTTAAGTGTGTGCTTTGTAAATGTAGAAGTGTTTGCTGTGGTGAGAAGCATTACCAAGTGTGAAATACTAGTTTGCCACAGGAGATGTCCTCTCCTGACCAACAAAAGAAGGCCATAGATACCAGACAAACTATTGGGGAACATCAGAGGACAAAAGACTTTGTTGATTGCTCCCTCCTCACCATGAAGAGGAGATGTGCACATGAACTTGTCCCATTATCCTGAACTCTGGGGGAAGGCAATTAAGAAGAAATTGGATCTTTTTGGCTGCTGGAACTCTCAAGGGCCAGAGATTCCCAGGGGCTGCCTCCTGGTCTGCCGTGAAGATCACTACAACTCTTGTCATTCTTAGGATTTAGATGGTAACTCATTTGTATGTATGTGCTTGCTTGCTTTAACTGGTAAATAACACTCTTATTACTTTTTCCTAGTTAATAAACCTTTAGATTATTACAGGATTGGCTAAAGGAAGTGTCTTTGGTATAAAATCTAGGGTACTAATTGACCTTGGGTAAATGACTGATCTCTTGGGACTGGAAGCAACCTGAAAATGGTGTGATTGTTGGTGTAAGTGACAATTTATCACTAAGTCCAGTTTGTCTGGGTGGCAAGATAGACTGGAGAGACTAAGGGGACTATCTATGACACCACGGTAAGGCTGTTCTAGTGATCCAGGAGTTCACATTTGTTAAAAGTTTGGTGAAAGGTAATTATAGACCCCACCACTGGTTTGGGGTATCAGCTGTGTTCCCTCTAAGATGCGCGCCTGCACAGGAACCCATCCAGGGCCACGCACCTTGCAGGTGCGCAGCCACAGGGGTCTGGAGAGGAGAGAGGTGTAGGGTGAGGTGGAGAATAGGGGGTGGGCGGGGAGCTCCGGGCATACAGGGCTGCGGTGGGGAGAGAGACCTCTCCCCTGGCCCCGAGGCTGCTGTGGTGGGGAGAGGTGCCTCTTCCCTGGTCCCAGTCCCGGAGCTACTGCAGTACCTTTGCCCCCAGCTCTGGCCCAAGTCCCGGAGCTGCTGCGGCTGGGAGAGCCGCCTTTCCCCCGGCCCCAGGGCCAGAGTCTTTTAGAAACAGTTTGAAGAATAGGAGTTTATGCCTAACAGTCCCAATGATAAGAACATTTAACGTCTCCTACCCATGTGTAAGTTGCTCTGATTTTGAAAGTCTTTAAGGATTACAAAGGAGACTTTTCTGTTGCACATTAAGATATTGTTCACTGTTAAGTAAGAATACATGAGAATTAAAAAAGTCATAATGTGTCATAGGTCTAGTAGTGCAACCAATCAAAAGCACCAAAGCAGAAATAAAGGAAAAGCAAATGAAAAATCTTTCCCTATTTCTGTTCCCTTTATAGGAAAACAATGCACGTCAAGAAATAAAGACAACATACAGCGATAATACACTTTGAAAACTAAATTTTAAGAGCTCCCACAGCATGTGATCTGATGGCATAGTGTGAAGTTACAGTTATCATATCGCATCTGTAGGTAAGTGCATTGAGCTCATTTATTTTTGGAAAAGATGAAAAACAATTACGTCTATTGTTTTTAAAGTTGTTTTGGTAGTAACGAATCTAGTGGAAATAACAAGTTGCTAAATTTCCCCCAGGAGCAATCCATTCAGTTCTGATGCTGTTCCTTTCTATTATGTAAAGGAAATGTGGAATAGATGCAAAACCCATCCTGCTGCAACAAAGTAGTAGAAACAATTATTAGATAAAGGGTAAATCTGGAAAAGTCTTGCCTTTAATTATTTCCAACATAATGCCTTTGTTATAATACCCCAAGTGACCAGGGGATAAAACTATGGAGTCTGATCCTGTGGTTACCTGGGGTTTTTCAGAACCAAAAGCAGTGGTAACTTAACTGTTTCTCTCCAGGCAGTATCAGGAATAAATCAATGGGAACACAGTGCTTCCGTCTGAGAAATGATTGAT
This sequence comes from Mauremys reevesii, assembly GCF_016161935.1. Lineage (NCBI taxonomy): Eukaryota > Metazoa > Chordata > Testudines > Geoemydidae > Mauremys > Mauremys reevesii. The sequence goes on from NC_052626.1 coordinate 26,920,853, forward strand.
ACGAAAAAGCATGCTCTTATCTAAAACTACTATTAGATATTAAGCACACACACATACACAATAGGTGTAGGACATCCTGGACATGGGTGGCGGGTATAATAGGCAAGGGGAGGCGTTGCCTCACTTAGCAAGCTGTACCTGCTGCCCGACACCTGGGCCATGGTGCCCCCACCCATGGGTGCTGACTTCTGCTCCCGCCGGTGGGTGCTCTACTTCCCTCTGCTCCCAGCCCGCCCCGACTCCACACCTTCCATAAGGCCCTGCCCCTCCCCCATTCTAACCCCTTCCCCAAAGTCCCTGCCCCAACTCTGCCTCCTCCCTGCCCCTATTTCCCCTCCCACCCCAAATCCCTGCCCTGGCTCTGCCTCCTCCCCTGAGTGTGCCATGTTCCTTCTCCTCCCCCTCCCCGCTGTTTGGCGGCAGCCTGGTGGGAAGCTCTGGGAGGTAGGTGGAGGAGCAGGGACACGGCGCACTTGGGCAGGGAGGTGGAGGAGGAGGTGGGGTGGGGGGAGGGCAGCTTGGCTGCCACTAATTTTTCCCTGTGGGTGATCCAGCCCATCGGAGTCGGCGCCTATGCCCCCACCTGCCTCTTACCCTTCCTGCTCTGACCCTTCCTGGAGGCTCCTACGGCCTGCTGCTGCTGCCTGGTGGGAGTCTTCCTCCACTACACCCTCCTCCCCCTTCAGAGGAGCTACCGGCGTGTCCCTCCTCCTCACCTTCCATCCCTGCAGGGTGCGGGGTGTGTGTGAGTGGATGAGAGCAGCAGGCAAGGGAGTGGAGGGGATCCCTGAGTAACTTTACACAGACCAGACCTAGTAGCAGATCACTAAAACTGTTAAAGGCCATTAAAGTGGTAATGAAGTCATTTAACAGGCATTTGCCAATGCCCAGGAAGCCTTTGGTGACATTCAGCTGTAGGAAAATGTGTTCTTGGGGTTAAAAACAGTTTCCAAACAACCTGTCAGTTATTCTTTGTACCAAGGGCTCAAAGAGGAGTTGACATAGCCAGTGAATTTATTTCTTGATCTAGTCATTTTATTCAAACCCAGTTTAAGTAAGTGAATCTGGCAAGGAATTATGTGTAAGAAACATCATTAAACTACTGCCCTAATGCAGGCTGTCAATGACAAACACTTCTCAAAAGGAGAGATTAGGCTTCGGTTTGGTGTAGGTAGCCTGACTTTTCATCTCTCTTTATACAGTATACACCAAACTCCCTGCCATGCAGAGGAGAATCCATCTGGCAATTGATCTATAGCTCTTCAGTTCCTGCAGGGGAATTTTATTGGTGCTTTAAAGGTGAACGGGGTAGGGTATCTTGGGGGGGAGAGGGGGAGCAGCAGGTGAGGAGGTGAGCAGCGAGCCAGCTGCATGGCAGGTGGTGGGGTTTCATGGTGGGAGGAGGAGTCTGGCAGGGGGATGAAGAGGTGAGCAGCAGGTGGGCAAGTGGCAGGTGGGCAAGTGGGAGGTGGGCAAGGGAGGAGGTGAGCGGATGGGGGACCTGATGGGGGGATGAAGAGGTGAGCAGTGAGTCAGCGGTGGGCAGAGGTGGGGTCTGGGGCAGAGCAGGGGTGGAGTGTGGGCAGGGCTGTTGTGGAAGAGGCAGGACAAGGAGCTAGCCTCCCCCAGAGGAAGTTTCACCCATGATCCCAGATATAGTTACCCACAGTCTGAGATGGTTTCGAGTGATCACATGCCGGGCTTCCAGGGGTCCTCCTTCTGTCCCAGCTGATGGGAGTTTAGATGTCAGCTCCTTGCCTGAAGAAAAGCTCCCTCGGATTTCTCTGAGATACTTACTTTTACCTAATCTTTTATAGCAAACTAACAAAACACATAATCTAAAGTGACTCGTAGTGGGTCAGTATAATAACCTCTACTGGGTCACCAATTCTCCTAATTTCAACAAACTACTCATTATCTCAAAACATTTCTAGTAGTTCTAGCCATAACAACAATATGTTGGGATACCTAAAACCAAGGTTGCTGTTCAGTCTCTCTTCCATAACTCTCTATCCCATCCTCCCATTCTGATGAACAAATTGCAAGTATGCAGCTGTCTGACCTTGTCTCACAAAAGACCTAAAATTAGTCCTAGCTATGTGATGTTAAGTTTTCAGCTGGCAGTGGCTGAACATACAAAATGTCTGACTGCAGTACTGTCCATTACATCATTTACCAGCATACTAGGGGAAGTCAGCCATGAAAACCCTTGGTCTCTATGTGCTTGACGCCAGGTCAGAAATAGCAGTCTGCAGCAGTGAGTACTATACCAATTGCAAATAGTCTTTTTAAAAGTCCCAATAAAACAAATGGGGCCCAGAGACTAACCTTTAGCCTCTCCTCCTATCTATTAGCTGCTTTAATGTTTGCCACTTTTATTCATGGTGAATAAACATCATTGCCCTTTGTTATTGCATCTCATAGCCTAGCTTCCTTGCCAGGGTTTTGTCTCTTATGTTTTTTTGGGGGGCGGGGGGAAGGGGGAGAATCTTACTCACTTAAACTGTAGCTTGAAATGTCTATCGCTCAATCTGTCCCTATGGGTGGATGCAGTATGGATACAGAGCCCTTAGAGAGACCCAGTTCACCACTGTCCTAGGGCTACCTTGCAGCAGCTAACCTGGTGCAGAATGGCTACAGGGCAGGTGGAACTCCCCGCTCCAAGGAATACTCTTGGTGAAAAGGCTACACTGGATCCACCAACTCTGCAGTATGTTGGTAGCAGGCACAGGCATAGGGGGTGTTTGGAGATGGGGGCAGAAAGGAGGCTACTCGGCTGCTGGAGAGGCAATTCTGCACCATTGTAATAGCCTGAACAGGAGAAAGAAGCTGCTTCCCTCTGTCCCTAAATCTGCTTCATCACAGGGATGGATCAACCTTTAAGTGGCTGTATTATGTTGCCCATACTGCTCCTAGATACACATTCTTTATGTGCCTTTGTGGTGGATACCTGTGGTGTCGATCTGTAAGACTTTTGATTTAGTCATGGAGGTCCGTGACTGCCAAAGACCTTCTTGACTTCAGTCAGCGCCGGCTGGGAGCTGCAGGGATCCTGGTCAGTGGAGCAGCGGGGCTAAGGCAGGCTGCCTGCCTGTCCTGGTTCTGTGCAGCGCCCCGGAAGCGGCCAGCAGGTCCATCTCCTGAGGGGGGGAGGCAGGAGGCTCTGCGGTGTGTGCTGCTCTCGCCCGCAGGCACTGCGGCCCCAGCTCCCATTGGCCAGGAACTGGCCAGTGGGAGTGCGGAGCTGGTGCTCAGGCAGCTCACAGAGCCCTGTGCCCCCCACCCGCCTAGAGGCCGGACCTGCTGGCTGCCTCTGGGGCAGAACGAGGAGGCGAGCAGCAGATGGGCAAGTGGCAAGTTGGCGAGGGAGGAGGTGAGCGGAGTGGGGGATGAAGAGGTGAGCAGCAAGTCAGCAGTGGGCAGAGGTGGAGCCCGGGGCAGAGGGTCTCTTCCAACCCTAATATTCTATGATTCTATTCTATGATTCTACGTGTACTGTGCCTAAGGAAAATTCTACACCGGGCTTCAGGTTGGCTGGCCCCCTTCTCCCCACAGACACAGGAGGAGGTTATGGTGTGAAAAATGGAGAAGTTATTTGCAGACCACTGGTTTCCTGTCCCTACATGCAGAAGATCACAAACACAAGGGAAGGGAGGTTGTGGCTGTGTGGGAGGGGGCAGCCTGGGGGAAACAGGCAGGCAAATCCTGCTTGGTGTTTAGGGTGAAAACTATGTGAAATGTGACCATTTGGGATAAGTTTTTGGGATGGGTGAACTAAAACCAAAGTTTGCATCAACCCCCCCCCCCCGTGAACTGAAGTCACAGTTTTGTGCATCCTTATCTGAAAGGCATGACACAAAGTAAAGTAACTATTATGTACTTCATAAGTAGCTAGAAAACCCTATTATGTCTCACTCACGTGCCTTTTCCCCCAAGGACGTGTGCTCTATGTTTGGCTCATTGCTGAGAGAGATGGTCAACCGTTAATATAATGTTTTTCTTTCCAGTAGCTGGCTCACTGCCTAGCTTCACAGTGTCTTTATAATCACATTGTTCTGCTAACCGCGTTGTGTGGGAAGCAGAGGTCAGTGCACATTTGCACGCCTCTGACAGAACAGCCTGGGATGGTAGAAAAACACTTCATGAAGAAAAAAATTAAAAAGAGTCTTGGCATCAGGATGCTCTGCATAGACTTCCTCTTCTTCACGTGTGGCAAGTGATTGCCTGGGAAGTCCCAGCCAGAGCTGTAACTAGGCATTTGTGTGCCTGGGACGAGCAAGCATATTTGTGTCCCCTACCAGAGGCCATATGCCCTCCTCCATTTTTGGGTTGCATCCCCCCAGCCCAGACAGGTTAGGTGGCTATGTGGCCCGCTGAGGTGAGTCAGGGGGTGGAGGTGACGCCTCCACCCTGAGCCTCACCATGTGGGGCTGGCTCCATAGGCAGAGTCTGACTTGAGTTTGTATTTGGGGGCCATAGGGCTTAATAAAAATGTTTATAGATAGAGAATATGGGTGTTGGACACACCATATACATGAGATGGTTGCACATTCACGCAATCAGAACAGAACAGAGCTAATGTGGTTTGATGTATCTGACACACAAACACTCCCTGACACTTTTTCCTATTCTTTATACATGGCACCAGAATAGCACTTCACATCTCCAAGGTGTTTTACAAATACCTAATTAATTCTCAGAACCTCTCTGGAAGTAGGCAAATTTCCCTATCCCTAATTTACAGATGGGGAAACTGAGGCACACAGGGTAACTGGCCTTCCAAAGGCCACAGAGACATCAGTGTCTGAGGCAGGATTAAAACTAAGGAATGGATGGCTCCGAACACCAGGCCTGGCCCTTCTCCCTTCACCATGTCCTCCTAAGCACCTACTCTGCATATGGAGTTGTGTGCATGTTCTGAACACATTTGATAACAGCTCTTTGATCATTACTCCTTAAGAGGGGGGAAAGGGTCAAATCATTTCTGATTCAACTCCATCTGTGCCACTGGAGAAGGCTCCTCCTTCACTGCCCATGCAAAGGGGTTTGCATTTGCAATTCCTGCATTACTTCCTCTGGCTACATTACAGTCACTAGTCTTTTACTCATCATTACATATAAGTCAACAAAAGAGCCCTGCATGAGTCATTATTTAGTGCTCCCCATTCCTTCCCTCCTCAATAAAAATATATGCCTCTACTCCCTAGTTTATGGTTTCAGAGTAGCAGCCGTGTTAGTCTGTATCTGTAAAAAGAACTGGAGTACTTGTGGCACCTCAGAGACTAACAAATGTATTTGAGCATTTATTTGCCCTTATCCGTCATCTAACCCTGCGCAGCAGTTAGTGCGGAAAGTACCAAATAGCATGTCATGCTCACACTGGAGCTTCACTGGAGGGAAAGCAAAAACCAAAGGAAAGGACAGAGAAATGAAAATCAGTGGCTGAAAGTTCTCGAGACATTCACCTTCTCAAAGCAGCTGCAACAAGTGGTATTTCATTATTCTCCGTGCCGGGGCCGAGGCTTTATATAGCAGTTCAGCTACATACAGAACTCCATTTAAAACTCATCAATAAGCACATTGGTGATGCCTTCTTTTGGCTCTCCCTTCTGTTAGACTGCACATAAAATACACGGTAACTCTTACTGCAATTTAGCTCCTCTCTGGTAGCAGCTGAAATGAAGCTCTTTTCCCTGGGTGGGAACTTTACAGCTCTCCTGACTAGGCAGAGTATGATGGTCTAATGACCAAACAACTTTTGCCAGTGTCTCTTTCTCTGCACATTGACTATTTCATGGAGCGATCTGACTTTCGGAAGAACTGGCTGTAAGCACTTTGCTAGTGGTACCACGTTGACACTGTGTCAGCCCCTAATAGAAGAGGCTGGAATTCATGTCATCCCTTGCCTGCCATCACTACAGCCAGATATAGGCGCCATTGAGGGTGGCTGCAACAATGCTGCACACTTTTACATGTCACTAATTGTCATATACAGACAGTTAAGGGTTAATTCCTCTTTTACCTGTAAAGAGTTAAGAAGTTCACATAGCCTCGTTGACACCTGACCAGAGGAACCAATGGGGGGACAAGATGTTTTCAAAGAGGTAGGAGGGAAATCAGTCTTTTGTCTGTTCAAAAAAGTTTGTGCCCGAGTGAAGGTTTCAGGAATCAGCCATCTAACGTTTCTTAAAAGTAATAAGTGTTTACAGAAGGAATGTATTAGATTATGTTTATTTTCTTTTGTGACTTCGTTTTGCATAAGAGGGAGAATCAAATTGGGTTTCTTTGTGTAACTTTAAGGTTTTTGCCCAGAGGGACATCCTCTGTGTTTTGAATCTGTTGTCTGTGAGAGTAGCTTGCAGGCTAATCTCACAGAGCTATTCCGTTCACCCTTTTTCTCTAATTAAAAATCTTCTTTTAAGAACCTGATTGATTTTTCCTTGTTTTAAGATCCAAGGGTTTTTTTTTGATCTGGGCTCACTGGGAATTGGTGGGAGATGAATCAGTCTCAATCCTGCCAGGAAAAGGGGGATAAAGACTAGGGAAATATTTGGGGGGAAGACAGAGTTTCCAAATGACCCTCCCATAAACATTTGTTTAAATCATTTGGTGGTGGCAGCTACTAGCTCTAAGCTGTACATAAGCTTAGGGGTTATCTCATGCAAGTCCCCACATCTGTACCCTAAAGTTCAGAGTGGGGGGTGACATCTTGACACGAATATATTTTCACACATGACTTGTGCACAGCTGCAGTTCCTCAAGGGAAATCTGCTTGTCATTATTAGCTAAGGCAGGCTAGTGTCTAAAAGCTCTAAGGCCTCATCTACACTACAGAGTTTTGTCAATGCAGGTTACGCTGATGTACAACCACTGCTGTAATTAAACCTCTGTTGCATGTCCACACTACGCTCTTTGTGTCGGTGGAACGCATCCACAATAGCAGCTCTTGCATCGACACAGAGAGTAGGGCACTGTGCGTAGCAACTGTTTGCAGGGTGCTTTGGGGAGGGTTTGCAATGCCTCATGGAGGCAGGTACAGCATCACATGATGCAGGTTTCTCAATCCCATCATTCTATGGACATCCTAATAGATGTAATGTGTGTTGCTGTAGTGTGCTGAGCCTGGCGTTGTTGGTTTGCACCTTGCTATGAACCTTGTCATGCTTGCTGGATGTGTGCCTGAAAAGTAACACTTTTTAAAGCAGCACTCAGTAATATGACCAAACTGACATTGCTGAACACTAACAAAAGAAGCCCACAGAAGTGTGTGAGTGAGAGAGAGGGAGAGAGTGTATTCAGACACCAGCTGGAAGCAACCAATTCTGTGGCAACAGCTTTTGCCAACACTGTTCCTGTCTCCCTGTTCCCACACCCCAGCTCCGCAGAGACTGGGACACTGGTGGGGGGAGGGGAACACCCCAACATCAGCCTCCAGCTCTGCACAGCACAGCACGTGTATGCTCTTTCCCCCCTTCTCCACAACAGCCTGTCCTGCCTGCTGCTGTGGTCCAAGTGCTGGGGAGAGCAGGATTCCACGTTAATGATTTGATTCTGTTTCCCTCTGAGTTCTACCACAGGCCCCTCTCCCCACTGACCAAATAGAGCCACCTCCTCCCCTGTAGTCCAGGAGTGTATTTCCTGCTGTGTTTAGGTTGGACATTAGGAAAAACTTCCTAACTGTCAGGGTGGTTAAGCACTGGAATAAATTGCCTAGGGAGGTTGTGGAATCTCCATCATTAGAGATTTTTAAGAGCAGGTTAGACAAACACCTGTCAGGTATGGTCTAGATAATACTTAGTCCTGCCATGAGTGCAGGGGAGTGGACTAGACGACCTCTTGAGGTCCCTTCTGTCCCTGCTGTCTTGATATTGCAGGGCATCCCATGCCTCTCATCTTTATAAAGCCTTTCTGGGAGTGTATCATTCTTAGAGACAGACCCTGGGCCTCACTCTGCTGAAGACTCCACTCCTGTGACTCCACTGCTCTGAGACTGGGTCTCTGGCTTCAGCACCTCTGGTTCTCAGTAGGGCTCCTTCAGTGGGTCCCGATGAGTTTGGACTCCAGTTCAAGACTTCCCCTCTTCGGAGCTCTGCAACTGAGAGCTGTTTGCAGTGACACAGGACAGCCTCTTCAAAACAAGATTTTCTTTATCAGTCCACAGGACAACAGTATTCAGGAACACTGGATTAAAATGGTAAAGAAAAGCCTAAATGCACAACTCTCCCGTAATCTGTCAGCAACCTCATGCATGATTAGGAGGGTCCCTCTTTGCACTGCCTGGAAGACAGATTCCTGCCTGCAGCCAGCCTCCCTGGACCTGCCCAACAGTTACTAGATGGCATTACTGTCTACTGTTCTGTGAGCAAGTCTTTTAACGGGTCAGTTCTTTCTCTGTAGTTGCATTCATGCTTTTTTTCACTTGTACCCTCCCACGTTCCCTGCTCCTTGAGTTTAGGCAGGGCAGGAGCTGTGTTTAGACAGGTAATCACCCACCATATTCCAAAAAGTTCTCTTGCCTAGCAGGCATTAAAAGTTAATGGTCCAGTCATGGGTCTCCATGGTATCTGTAAGGTAGGTGTAGTCAGATGTTGACAGTTCTTGACTGTTCATCCACACCAACCCAGACATGCCAAAGTGACACACACTCCGTGAGAAATCGCTGGAAAGAAGTCTGCTTCTTGAGACCAAGCAGATAGCACTAAAAAAGTGAATGTGTAAACTGAATGAGACACAATTTTCATAATCAAGAAATTTCCCACATTCTTCACAATGGCAAAATATCCCATTTGAAAACTTTCTTTAGCAAGAACCACAGACATGCTGCAGAGTGTCCGGATGGGGTTTTCTGAATGTAGAAAAAGAGAGAATATGAGCTCTGGAACACAGGACAGGGGAAACCAGGCTGAGAAACAAGCAAGTAGAGTGGGGAATGCTGGGCTTGGGAAGGGCGAGAGAGATTTTTAATGTTCAGAGACGGGTTTACGACACAGTATGAACCAGGATCCAGATCTGATTTATGAACATCCCAAAGTTTGGATCTGGGGTTTTGGTTTGGCCCAGTATAAAACACAACTTTGGTCCTTAGCTAGGTTTAGAGTTCAAACACCCTGAAAGTTCAGCAGTGTCTAGCCTATTTTAATTTATTTTCCCCTGTACATGATGAGAACTCATTCATTCCAGCCTAAAAACTTTTTCAAACTTCAATTTAATTCATGTACAATGGAATCTATATATACAGTGAGCTTGGCAGCAGATAAGCTTGTTGTTATATGCAGCAGAATGAAAGCCCCTCATATTTAACAGCATTGCAATGAGCATAGTGGACCTGTAGGTTGAATGACACTGTATAAAGTGCTGCTTTTGTGGGAGAAAATGGTTTATTGGGTGGGGAGTCTCACTGCATTTCACTAAAAAGTGAATATTTCTAAATCACTGAACGAAACATCTAGCCAAGTATTTTTAGCCAAACTTCATACACCGACCCTCCCTCTAGCTCTGGGAAGCAGGTCCATTGCTGAGCCAAAGGGCTGAGATGGTTGTGAGATATTCAATTTATAGGAAAACTGGCACAATAATGTGTGGGAAATTCTCACTCTTTTCTTCAGATGAATGATGTAAATGGAAGCTTTGTCCAACATGCCTCTACAAGCTCCTTTTGTTACTATATATATATTTCAGCGTACAGCATCTTAGACATGCAGGAGCCGCTTTGGTGCCTGACTCACTCTGACTTTGCATTAAGCTATGATGGTGTAAAACGAGGCCTTGCCACTCTGAAAATGAACTGGCAACCCACAATTGAAAAAAATAAATAGCACCATTTGGAAAGTTTTTCAGCTTTAAAACATTGCCTTAGCTCTTGTGAAATCCTAGCTTGGCTTCTTCCACACTTAGAAGCCAAAGAAACCCCTTTCCCTTATGGTACTTATCACAGATCTCTGCAAACAATCCCAGACCAGCTGGAGGCTTGTTTATCAGCCAACATCACTATTTGTCTAGAAGAAGGAAAATAAAAGATCCATGTCCAAACATGGGAAAGGAAATAAATTAACAAATCATTTTTGATCCTAATAAAAGGACATCAGAATTTTCTGATGAAAATAATTCCTGAGCACTTTTTAGCAAGGAGGATAGTTTCCTGGGGGGCCAGGAAATACACAGTACAGCTGCCCACAGCATCCCACCACATTGCGTTAACTCAAGAGATGGCTACGGGGCTGATGCAGCTGCAAATGGCAGTATAATTTACCTTCCTATCAAGATGCAACATAATTCTCTGCTTGTGAAGCATATATCTACAAGGAGGCCATTTAACTCAGCTTGTCCACTTGCCACTTCTCCGTCCTTCCCTAGGCCTGTGCTATTTGCTGTCTTGTTCCCCCAGAAAAAGGAGTTTGGTGTGTTTCCAATGCTGTCCTTACTAGGACAGAATGGGACGTAGCAAGAAACAGACCCTTCAGGGCAGTAACAAGGAGGAGAGCAGCCCGTGCAATGGACCATCTCATAGATAGGAAGGATAAAGAAGTCTCCTGGAGGGAGACTGAGGGAGATCTCTAAAGACCCTGCATTGTCCATCTTCAGGGTTTGAATGTAGATCCTTCCACACTGAAAGCATGAGTTTGGAAATATGGCATATATTTTTAATGGCAACAATAATTAACCATTGGAACAATTTACCAAGAGTGGAGGTGGATGTTGCATCACTGACTGTTTTAAAATCAAGATGGGATGTTTTTCTAGAAGATCTGCTCTAGGAATTATTTTGGGGAAGTTCTATGCCCTGTGTTATACAGGAGGTCAAATTAGATGATCACAATTGTCCCTTCTGGCCTTTGAACCTATGAATCTACCGCTAAGCTCAGGGATTCATAGATTCACAGATTTTAAGGCCGTTAAGGTACCATTAGATCATCTAGTCGGATCTTCTTGCATAATAGAAGCCATAGAACCATACCTAGTAATTCCTGCATCTACTCCAAGAACTGATAGTCGAATTAAAGCATGTTTCTTTGTATTGTGTGTCCCATTTCACAGAAGTGTTTAGCTGTGATGGCAATTAGTGATGGGCCAGCTACATTGATTTCTGATCCTTCCTGGCCAGACAAGGAATACAGTAAGAAAAGCCTTTGTCACCATATTGCTGGTGCTGAAACATCTTCTGTACAAGTTTTGTTGGCTTAGCTGAGCCCTTGTTTCTGGGAGTGCTCTCCCCAGATGGCAGGAGAAGGGGGTTATAATATAAACTGGCAGCAAACAGAGGCTTTTTATTACCCATCCATTTCTAGTAAATAGATCCCTGGGACCAAATCTTCAGCTTGTAAATGTCACAGCTCAACTGAACTTGATGGAACTATGCCCATTTACACCAGAGGATGATCTGGCCCCTGGTGGTAATTGTATCTGTTGATCCAAAGCCCACTGAAGTCAGTGAGAGTCTTTCCATCTTTCCACTTCAATGGCATTTGGATCAGGCCCTAAGTGGACATTTTGAAGGCTTCACAGTTTTGTTTTTTTCATAGGGTAAGGGCTAGGGTGACCAGACAGCAAGTGTGAAAAATTAGGACAGGGGGTGGAGGGTAATAGGAGCCTATATAAGAAAAAGACCCCAAAATCGGGACTGTCCCTATAAAATCAGGACATCTGGTCACCGTAAGGGCTGACAGCTAGTGATGAACTAACAGGCCACCAGCTTAGTCATTATCATGAGACAGTTTATCATTAGCCATTACTATTAATGGAGGAAAGTGAGCTGGGATGAGGTGGAGTATTATCACTTCTCAGTGTGCCTGTTTTCCAAGCTCAAATCACTCCCACTCCCAGCATGATATGCTCTCCTCGAGAAAGACCAAGAAAGTGTTTGCTGATGGGAAATCACATTGAATAAAGGCAAAAGGGATGGAATTCCCTCCAGAGGGACAGACTGGGGTAAGCAGGAAGGTCACAAAGATGCAGAGAGATGAGAACATCACTCTTCCTCCTTATCGCACTCTTCACTCTGCCAGTGCAGAAAAAGTGCCCTAGAAAGACATCTATGGCCCACTGCTCCCTCTGTTACCCAGGTGCAAGTCCCATTAAAGTCAAAGGGAGCTGGGCTACTAGCCGTGACACTTTCTCTCCTCCTGGGACTAGCTGTGACCTCAGATGTACGGTACCTCTCAGAAGGAACCCATGACTGCAAGTTGACAGCCCCACCATCTGAAGTTAACCAGGGACCACATTCTGTCCTCTATTGCAGCCATGTGACACTATTGAGATTAATTGGTGTGCATAGGCATGAAAGCTGGACATTGTGCAGAGTAGGCAGTATTGGAGGGTTCATACACCTGACTAATCAGATTGAGGGTATTTTAAAGAAAAACATCCCCGAAGAACACAGTTGAGGAGTCAGAATATTGAGAGGAAATAAAATTTACACAGCACGGAAAGCAAGCCAAACTTGTCACTATGGGGAAATTACTTGGCACGTAAGGAAAATCATTCTCAGCATATATTTATCTTAAACCCTCAAAACCTGTGTTAGCACAACAGTAAGGGTATGTGATGCAGGGACTCAATCTGAGCCCAAAACATTCCACTCAGGTTTGGGATCTGGCAACTTTGCAGCTAAATCTTGCACCTCAACGTTTTGTAATTTGCCCAGTTCCTTATCAGCCTGATATTTAAAATGTCCCCCTCTTAGCAGGTAACTTTGCACTCCCTGTCTGTATTTACCTGTTGTCTCTCATCATATGCTTAGATTGTATGCTTCTATTTAGGCCTGGTCTACATTTAAAAGTCAGGTTGATTTAGCCACATCAGTCCCATGTGTGAAAAAAAACACACTCCGAATCCTGACTGACATAACTATGCTGACCTAGCCCCCAATGTAGACACAGCTGTGTCGATGGTTAACACAAGCATTTTTCTAGTTGACCATCATGAGGGAAAAACCTCTTCCATCAGCATGGGCTGCATCCACACAACAGGGTTATGCCAGCATAGCTATGGTGATGTAGCTATGGTGTCTGCAGGGGTGGCTCTAGACATTTCGCTGCCCCAAACACGGGGCGCTCACCGAAGCCGCGGGACCAGCGGACCCTCCGCAGGGACACCTGCGAGAGATCCACCGGAGCCCTGCCTGCCGCCCTCCCGGCGACTGGCAGAGCGCCCCCCGCGGCATGCCGCCCCAAGCACGCACTTGGCGTGCTGGGGCCTGGAGCTGCCCCTGGGTGTCTGCCTAGTGTAGACATACCGTTAAACTATAAGCTCTTTGCCATTGGTCTGTGTTTGTATAGCATCTAATGCAGTAGGATCTGAGTCCATGACTAGGACTTCTAGGAGCTACTGCAATACACATAAATAATAAGGATACTACGTGCTGTGATGACATTTCACTGCTTGCCAGCATATGTGCTGTAACATCCAGAAACAATGGAGCTGCACATACAGCTGAATAATGCTCCCTTAAACTCCCTTCCTTTGTCTTTGTCCCTAGAATGTGGATGGGATGTACACACACATGGGTGGGATATATATATGCAGCTGTGTGATGCTGAGTTCTGGGAGCCATGAAGTCCTGAGATCTAAATCTGGTTCTTCCACTAATTTGTTGTGTGACAATGGACAAGCCATTTAATCTCTCTGGGCCAAGATCATAAGTGGGTGCAACTCCTATTTACTGCTGCGGGAGTTGCACATGTTAAACCTGGGCTGAATTTGGTTCTCAGGTTCCATCTGTGGGGAGCAGTCAGACTGTTTAAACTACCTTCTCACACAGGGCTTGTTCTATTTGTAAAAGTGCTTAAAGGTGGCGCTATCTTTTCAGTCATGCTGAGGCTCAGCCTACCCTTTTTAAAGTGCTATTTGCATGCACAGTTGCATAGCAGTTGCAGTCAGGTTGTTTGACACACTGGTTCCTCTTTGTGCCTGCAATTCAACTTCGGGAACAAATATTGCAATAGGGAGGCCGATCAGCCCTTTTGAAAATCTAGCTCTGTGGATCTGTCTAGGGAGAGATTTTCAAAGACACACAGGGCAGTCAAGGTGGGATTTTCAAAAGCACTGACTGAAGTATAGGGCTGGTCAAACTTCTTTTTTATTGAAAACCGAATTTTTTTGTTTTCCTTGAATTGTCAATTTATTCTTCTTCTTATTTTATTTTTGATTATTTTATTTTGAGGGAAATAACCTTCCCCCCCTTTTTTTTTAGTTTTCAGCAGCTTTTTGGACTATTTTTTTTTCTTTTTTGACTTCTGGTTGCTGAAAATTGAAAATTTGTAGAGTATTTGTGTTTTTGACAAAATTCAAAATTTTGCCACGGAAAATGTGTACCAAAATGAATTTAAAAAACAAACTTTTGTTTTCTGACCAATTCAGCATAGGAACACAAGACCCATTGACTTAGGATTGTGCCCCCAAGTCACTTAGATGCTTTTGAAAATCTCTCCATTACTTTCAATCCCTCTAACTGTCATTCGTGCCTTTGAAGATTTCCCCCTTACAATCTATCTCATAATTTTATTTTAAGACTAGATCAGTGGAAACTGACACAAACTCTTCACAGGCACTATACTGAAACCTTACAAAACTCCTGTTGTTTTTTGCCTGAGGAAGAGCTTCAGATATACAGTGCTGAAAGTTTCCTAAAGTTATGGCTCACATTACTGGTGAGCTCCTCCAGTCAAGGACTCTCATTGGTCATGTCTGGATTGTGGAGTGTTCAGGTAGCGCTGACTAAACTCAAATCCTGTTTTAGCATGCATTGGGCTCATTATAAAACCCATGGAAATTTTTCTGGGGCCTGCCTCCTCTTCTTCAAAAGTTTTGGCCAGGAATTTAGCCACATCTATTCCTGGATCTTTCTCTTCCCTTCAAGTCTGTATAGTTCAAAACTTGACAATACTGAAGACAAGCAGGGGCGGCTCTAGCCATTTTGCCGCCCCAAGCACGGCATCTGCCGGTCGCGGGTCCCGCGGCTCTGGTGGACCTCCCGCAGATGTGCCTGCGGATGCTCCACCGAAGCTGCGGCACCAGCGGACCCTCCGCAGGCACGTCTGCGGGAGGTCCACCGGAGCCACCTGCCGCCCTCCCGGCGACCGGCAGAGCGCCCCCCGCGGTGTGCCGCCCCAAGCATGCACTTGGCGTGCTGGGGCTTGGAGCCGCCCCTGAAGACAAGTAAACCTGCAACAATTCTCAGTTATGAAGAAACTCCCATTTAAACATCTTTCTCTCTTTCATCTGCAAATTTCCAAAGAGAGCAGACAACAACAACAATAAAAACAAAAATCATATTATTGATATGACTTGCTATCCCAAGACTTTCAAGATGGCATGCTGCAATATGAGACTTTTGGAGATTATGGCGTGTAAACCGAAATTTTTCTAACACACGCATTTTAGCCTTAAAATATATCATTGTTTAAAATAATACATATCCAACAATGTAGTAAAAGTAATTCAAAGTTGGGGATCCTAGTGACAAACTATTTGAATTTCCCTGTCCTGGTGTTCTGCTGTTGTATAACTATTGTTATAATGCTGAGACATCTCTAAAAGTCACTGCATGCTGCACCAGGAGTGACTTAAAATTTCTAGCATATATTGTGACATTATTACCTGCTCTTTCTGCCATATCTTCCTAGAAATAACTCCAACTCTAAGCTTCTTTTAATATCATCAGCTTACACGTTACGTTTTTTGACACTTTAAAGCTTTTCCTTTACTATAATGTAAAGCAAGATGTAATTTTTAACAAGAAGAAGCTTGATAATATTTAAAAGTAAATTTGAACTCTCAGCTTTGCTGTACGTTGCACATACTTTAGATTTTCATATTTGCCGTCTGTTATTTATTAAGCACAGATAATAAAGCTCAGCAATGCAAGATACACATAAAAAGACAACCCCTGCCCACAAAGCTAACAATCCAAATTACAGGCACAGAAGACAAGACACCTGTAAGGGACACAAAAGAGAGAGTTCACTCAGTATGTTTTCTCTACAGTTTGTTAGGCAATCTCTTACTGAAGACAAACTAGGAAGTCTGTGGTCTGAATTGTTTTGCACTTTTGTGAGACACAGTAAGTGACCGTCGCTTACAATGATCTGCCCTCTGACATGCAGTGTAGTCACTTGGCAACTGAAATTCCACTGGGTCAGTGACACCTTAACTGCTGTCAAGGGGTGACATTTTGGGCCGCAAATCCCATTAATCATCAAGACTACTTTTGAAAGATAGAGTCTAACATTAAAACAAAATTTGAAGCAATAATCATAATTAATAATAATCCTCCTTTGTAGCATAATCTCCTTTGTAACTTAAACAGAAACAGAAAAAAAATCAAGGAATTTGTCTGAGGAAGAAAAGAAAAATTGTGGTGAATTTGAATAATTGAGGGCTTTTCATATTCACTTAAAGAGAAGCAGAAACACATACCTTCACGCCAAATACACCTCAAAGGAGGTAAATGTTGGTAAAGAGAGAGATTTCTCAGTGGACAGGCAGGCTCTGGCTGTTGTATGAATGATTCCAACTTCTGGTTTTTTGCTCAGCTATAGACAGAATAAGCTCATCCCACTATTCATGACATCAGACTCCTGGATTTTTTTTCTCCCTCCGGTAATCTCCTCGAAGAACAAAGTTTGGCAGCTGTTTTCAATATGAGGTCACTGGTATTTGATTAAAACTGGTGAATAATACAAATCAAGCTAAAATCTCAGCCTGATATGGAAGTGCCAGGAAAATCCCTCTCCCTTCCTGCCTCCATGACTTTAGGCTTGATCCTGTATGGTGCAGAGTGCTTTCTTAATCCTGTTGGCTTCACTGGGAATTGAAGGTGCTCAGATCTAGAGCTAGTCAGGAATTTTTCTGGCAAAATATTTTTTTCCACTGGAAAATGCTGAGTCATCAAACTTGAAATTTTTCAACAAATTTTTCTACTAATTTTTTTTTGAAAATTCCAGTTTTCTGCTTAAAAATGCCTTTTGGTTTTGAAATTTAAGCTAATTATATATTTAAAAATCAAAACTGAAAATGAAATGTTTTGATTGACCCAAATCAATTTTTTTTCATTTTGCAAAATTTTTGAGATTTTGACTTTTCATTCTGATTTGAGACAGAAACCTTTCTCGAAATCTCAGAAATGTTCCTGGGAAAGGCAAATAATTTCCCACTCAGCTGAAGTGATTGCCTTGCAGGGTTGGGACCTCTGTGAAATTCCTTAAATCAGAACATATTAAATACCCCCTGTGCCACTGCAAACGCTTTCTTTCAGAGGGATAAATCTATAATTTGTGTTTTCACAGACTTCACAAGACTCAGAGAGATTTACTTTCCCTCAGGAGAACTGCTGATGACTTCCCCTGGTTGAAATATGTTTGCTGTTACGTTTGTCCCTTTCATGAAAGGTGAAATTCTTCACAGAGAACTTGTATGAGCTCTGTGCATCACTTAAGTGGGATTTAAATGTTCCCCCCAGCCTTGTGCTAACCTGATGCACTGGGGTGGATTACACCCAGAGAACAGAGCCTGGGTTTTACTGCCTAGAATGATGACTTTTGATCTGAATTAGAGAAAACATCAAACCAAGAAAGAACTAATATATGACTTGCATCCGACGAAGTGGGTATTAATCCACGAAAGCTCATGCTGCAAAACGTCTGTTAGTCTATAAGGTGCCACAGGATTCTTTGCAACTAATATAATGTCTCCATGAAAGACAGACATAGTTGCTCACCTTGTAATATTGTATATCTGAACTGAAATAAAAAATGTCATTGACCACTGCAGAGAGGGAAGTGGGCACCTCTTCATTTGAAGCTACAGCATGCAGAAAACAGAATGGCATTGCCTTTCAATTACACACACCAAATTCTTCCTCCATAATTTAAAAAAAAAATCAAGCAAACATTTTTGTTACTAGCTTAGTCTTATGAGAGGTCTGTCTTTATGTTGTGATCAAAAGTAGCTGCCGGAAAGGGCATTTTAGCACCTGCTCTTTTCCCCAGTTCTTTATCTCCATCCTTCAACTCACTCTCTAGAGTAACATTATCATTTAAAACTTCTTCAGGCCAATAAGAAGGACAATCATCTCCTTTCTGGTCTACTGTTAGCGGCTTGTTTCAGTACTTTTCCCTTTTTGAAACCCTTGTAATAGCTTGCTCAGTATATTTCTGTATTGTTTTAACTTCTACCAGGTAAGTCATTTGTCCTCATTCCTTCATGACACCATTGTTTCACCCAGTTCCAGCCCTCCTTTCCCTGTGCCAATACTCTCTTATCTAAGCATATAATCCCAGAACTCATAACTTGTGGACTTTTTACTCTGTGTTTTTCATTTAGTCCTTTTGTTAAATCTTTGCTCAATAAAATCTAGTTTGTTAGGGACATTTTAGAACAAACTCTTCTGGGGGTTTCTCTGTGGTAGAGGGTGGGGGAGTCTGTATGGTAACAGAAAATGTACAATACAAATGTTGCAAACTTCATTATTTAATGTCCTTTTAAGTATCTGTGCAAGGGTTCTTCTAGCCCATTTGTTGCTGAATGAAAAGCGGCAGATTTAGTGTGCTGTACTCCATTAATCCTGAGGAATGTTTGAAATTTCTCAGAAACCAGTTGAGGGCAGTTATCTGACATGATCCAGATAACCCTTACACAGTGTACAGATTCCCACATACTTTGACGTTTCATTATGTATGGTGCTCTACTTCTGGCCACCTGCCATAAGCACCACAACTAAGTACATTCATTTATTCTTCTCTGCAAATTCAGTACTTTGGCCAGGGCAGAGTGGCCCATGTCAGCGAATGACCTGAAGCAGTTTCAGTATCTTCTCTACAGTAAGACGCTGACCTTTCTATGTCCTCATCTGAGTCTAGCCACCAAAAAGAACTTCTGGGTGAATTTTCTTTATCAGTCGACTTTGTGATATTCACATAATTCAACCAGTATCCTCACTTGTAAACTGTTTGGTATTATTCCTCTGTAAACAATCATCCTGTATGGATAACTACATTTTTCTAGCAAAGTAGGGATAAAGTCTCTGTCTCCTTTCTGATTTGCTCATTTAGAAAAGGATGTGTTGAATTACTTTTAATTAAAACATTTCTTGTTTAGTATCCATAATTATAGAGTTCTCTGGATGTAATAGGAAAATCATCCAGGCAAGAGAATCTGCACACAGTGATTTCACATCTGGCTGTGGCTCCACTCTTTTCAGCATTAGCATGTTTTACTGAAGTAGACACATTTAAAAAAATCTTATCTCAGTCAGTGAGATATTACTGGTTTGAACAGGTGCATTCCGTACCCCATAACAGGAATGCTGCTGGAACTGGTATTAGCTTACTTTCAGAAAAAGATAAACTTTTTTTTTTAATTGGGCCCTCTGTCCTTGATGTTATACTGATACACAGTCAGAAACAGAGCCCTTCTCTCTGTCCTGGCCGCTGTTAGAAGTGCGATAGACTTGGTGCCTTTGGACCTAGTGGGCTAGATTCTGGCCTCCTTGGTGTAGAGGGCACAAAGAGATGTGGCCAAAAGTGTGTCATGCTACAGTGATCCCAGGCTGGTGTAACCCATCGCCTTCCAGGCAGTGACATGCCAGAATAATTAGGATGTTCTAAATTACCCTGGGGGTTGAACTGACCCCGATTGCCCCAAGAACTGGTAGACTGCTGTGATGTCACAAAGCCATTATTAGTCTTGCTTCCGGCCTTGCACTGAGCACAGCTTGGCCAGATCCAAGGATCAGTATGTTTACTAAAGACTTGAGGAGGATATTTTCCTGACAAGCACTCATGAAATGTAATTATCCCCATAATAGTGCCAAGCCCTTCTTTTTTAAGGAGAGTCTTTCCTCAGCTTTTAATATGTTCTGGAAGCAAATGTTATGCTTATCTTTCCCCCTTTACATATTTGTGGAATGATATTTCCTAAGCCCATGAGAGAGACAGTGCATGCTAAGAGTATAGGAAGCTCTGAAATATAATGCCCCAGTACACAGGAGCTTTTCAGTTTTGCTTTTGCTTCCTTTTCAGTTTTATCCCTTGAGCTACACTCATTTCACATTTTCTTCTTAACCTTGCAAATTGTTGGCTGATTGAAGCTGATAAATTTGGAATGAATCTTTCATAACCATTCAGCACTGCTATAAAAGATCCAAATGCTAAAATATTTTGGGGTACAGCCACATTCTCCAGAACTCATTATTTTTCAGGGGATGTTTCTGCATCTCTGCTGTGCCCCGAATAACTTCCATGCAGGAATAAAGCACTTTTTTCTTTTTCTATCAGTAAAATCATATTTTTACAGTCTTCTCTGAGACTCTGAGGAGTCTTACACTTTCTTCAGTATCTTTCCCAATGATGAATGTGGCTTCCAAACGACAGATGGCCCCATTTAACCCCTGCAGTACCTAATGCATGATTCTCTGAATACCTCAATGAAAAATATCCTCTTCCACAACCTGCTGATATGATTGAGACTAATGAAGCTTTATAAATGTCACCCCTCTTGCCAAGTTAGCACAGAATTCTTCGGCTTTTGGAATCAGATTTCGATTTACCTCCAACCAGGAGTTTACCGGGACTTTATAATCCTCACAAATTCTGAAATGCCCATCAGTTTCTGGAACAGGCACAACTGGTGCCATCCATTCCCTGAACTTGCCAGGTGAAATTACGTCCTGCTTGTGCAATTCTTCTACCTACCCATCTACTGGCCTCTTAGGTTCTATTAATATTTTTAATTTTGGCATCACAGACCCAGGCTTCACAGGTAATTAATTGTGGTCACACAACAGCAGGATTCACAGTCCATTTGTTGCGCACTCAGAGCTATTAGAGTGCTACTACTATATAATATGTGCCATGGAGAATATTCCTAGAGGCATTAGAGAGCTAAGCCAATGGTATCAGACATCAGTGCCCCCAAATGCCAATGGCGAGGGGGCTAGTCATGTCATCTACTCCTAAGAATGAAAGGAATGCAAGCCTGAAAGCACTTGTGATCTAACGAGTAAGTGTCTGCACATTCCGATTCATATCTTCTCCACTAGTGACCATACGCCAGAAAAGCCTGACTCCTATCCTTCCACAAGGGACTGCTTCTCCCCACACCAGATGTGACTGTGGGCATTCATTGGGAGGAAAATGGGGCCCCAAGAGCCTCTCATCACAGCTATGTACTGAATATGGGGCTCCCTCTGTCTCCTTTCCATTTCCAGTGTGTTGGAGAAGGGTTATACACCTTGTTCTTTATAGACAATGAGGGAGTAATATTATGAGTATAAATAGGATTTGCTGTAAGCACCACTGAGCATTTCCTATGTAAGTGAGAGTGGGACACTGGCAGACCAGGTGCCAGCTCATGTCAGGGCCCCTGGGCCTCAGCTGAACACTGACAAATACAGAGCTGGAGCCAGTCTGGTTCACCTGTGTGTTTAGACTTCATGAAGTGCTTGTAAGTTGCTGCATGCATTAATCTCACTTGTAATATCTGTATCTCATGTTATAATGTAATAGTTAAGTGTTTGCTCTGTAACTGTAAATCACCAGACAGGAGAGAAGCGTTAACAATACTAGTTTCCAACTGGAGATATTAGCCTCTGCCTAACAAAGGAGGCCCATCAACACCAGATGAAGCATTGTGCATGTCAGAGAACAAAAGAGTTTGTTGATTGATTCCTTCCCCACCACATGAAGAGATGTGCAAGTAAATTGCTCCCAAGGACTGTATTTGAAGCTTGATGCAGAAGGGGGTAAGGAATAAAAAAACCTAACAAGGAGGAACAGTATCTTGTTTGCTGCGTGGACTCTACGGGGCAAGGATTACTAAGCATATACAAAAGATGCTCGGTGCTTGGCCTGGGTTAGCCCGAAAAGACATATAGAACTTGCTTATCATAGAAACTTCTGCTATGTTTTGAAATTTAAGATTGAAACTCATTTGTGTGTATATGTTTATCTGCTTTAACCTTGTAAATAGCTCTTTTATTTCCTTTTCCTATTTAATAAATCTATAGATAGTTCATTATATGACTGGCTACAAGCATTGTCTTTGATGTGAGATCTAAGGTGCAGATGACTGGCCCTTTGGGACTGGGAGTAACCTGAATGTTGCTGTGATCTTTGGTGTAAGGGACCATCTATCACAAAGGTAAGTTTACCTGAGTGGCAAAATAGATAGAAATAACCAAGGGGACTGTGGCGTTCCCCTGGTGTTATCTGGACTGGTGATCTGCTGGGTCACTCCAGTCCTCCACTCTGGGAGCCAGCCTTACCCTGCTCTGCTTTGAGAACCCCTACGCCTGGGCTGTTCATGCACAGCCTCTGGCACGTAAGCTGCTCCTTGGATCGTGCAACTGAATGACACTAGCCAATATCTCTGGTCCCAGACACAACCCTAGGAAAATCCGTCTTGCAGTGTCCCGTTATGCCCGCTGGACGCTGCAAGCTTATATGAGTTCATCAATTTAACAAAGAAATTGATATGTACCAGGCTTGTTATCCCAAGGGGAGTCTCTGACATGCTTCAAACCAAATGCACTGATTCAGGTAGAATAAACAAACAGATTTATTAACTACAAAGATAGATTTTAAGTGACATTAAGTGATAGGCAAAAAGTCGGAGCGGTTACCAAAATAAAATAAAATAAAATATAAGCACGCAGTCTAAACTCTCAACCCTATTAGACTGGGCAACATCTAGATTAAGCAGTTTTCTCACCCCACTGGATATTGCAGTCCTTAATATACAGCTTTCCTTAAACCTGGGCCAATCTCCTCTGTTGGAGTCTTGTCTTCTCCTCAGTGTCTTGGTTGCTTGTAGCATAGGTGGGGGCAGGAGAAGGGCCCATGTTTTATACCCTCAGTCCATGTGCTTGGGGAGCACAAGTCCAGGCATGTCTGGGAGGCATTGCTGAGTCTCTCCAAGCAAGGTTGAACAATTCCCCTGGTGTGGCCTTATGCAGGAGAGTCATTGCGTTGTTGCTCCCTTGCTGGACAATGGCTGTTGATGGGTTGTTTGACACCCTGCCCGGGCGTTGGTTATTTTCCTTCCTTGCCTCTGAGGAGCTAATATCTGGCTGATTCCCCAATTTACAGCATGTTTTAGTGACCACCATACAACACAATTCTCATAACTTCACATGCATTAATGATACACATATATGGATAGAGAAATGCCTTTCAGCAGCTCACAACCTTTCTCCTGATACCTTATAAAGCATACTTTATACATAAGATCATGATTATATGAAAATGAGGAATATGGGGGTTACAGTACGCTCCCCCAAGGCATAGAATGTCACAGCAACTGGCTGTGACTCCACGTTAAGGCTGTTATAGTGCCTGATGAGTTTACACTTGATACTCAGTGGGTGGAATCTAAGTATAAAACTCACAGCCAATTTGGGGTTTATGCCCTGCTTCTTAACAGTCTGTCCTAAGGTTGGTATTGATGCTCTTGAGCCACTGCAGGACAGCTTAGCACAGAGATTCACAATTAGAAATGAGGTAGTAAAGCTTTTGTGTAAGAGAGTGTTTAATATGGGTCCATAGTGAAGGTTGTGGCTAACAGTACTACAGAACAGAAAGGTCTGGTGCAGAACAGCAGTATCCTATGTTGTCTGTCCCATCGGTCTGCAGGTTTGAACATACCAGAGGAGTGCAGACTACTGTTGTATTTCCTGGATAAAGTTAAGGCAGGAGAATGCTTCTGTCATTTCCTGATCTCTGCCAGTCATGGCCAGAGCTGAGAGTTAGGCGTTTTTAAGTCACCAAGCCAACTTCTAATTATACACGTGGCCCAAGGTCAGCACCCTCTTATGGGCTCCTCTGAAAGTCATGGAATGTTTTCCAGCTGATGATGTTTTCCTCAGGTGCTTCCTGTTTCATAGGACAGGGCCACACAAATATGTCAACAGCAGGAAATCGTGTTGTAATATATGAAAGTAGCTTCTCACTGCCTTTTTTTGGGAGATAGGTCTGTGCCGTCCAAGCTTCCTTGCAGTTTAACTTTGTAGGGAAGCCAGTAGAGCCTGTTCCTCAAGCCATTTGCAGGGCAGGGAAGGAAGAGCTTCCTGAATGGCATAAACAAGCTCAAAATGACATGTTATTATGAAAACCTGCCAAAGCAGAGCGGCGGTTGTGAATCCATTTGGGATGCTGCAAGGTTGGACTGTTTCCACAGCTTCTTGTTCTAAAAGCTAATGCTTTTCTTCCAGCAGTGGCTACAGTCCTGAGGGAATTATATGTTTACAGCAGGGCTCTAATTTTTCATATGAAAGCTTTGATGGTTTTCCAGAGATGGTGAACCACAAGCTCTAGTGGAGAAAAAAATAGATCCCCAGACATTTTTTATGGGATGTTCAGGGTGAAGTGCGTCAGTAATCTGTTTAAACTTCAGTTAGAGAAGGGCCCAGGACACAGATCTATACACAATGTACTTTGGGGAAGTTCAGATTCCAATCCAGATGCAATCTTGGTGACACTTCAATTTCAGCGGCAGGTAGGGTGCAGGCATACCACATACCACAATGAAAAGCAGGCTGTCTCCACAGTGCTGTATGTAACCACATGTGGCAAAAAAAGGCTGTGGCAGAGGGGAGGCAGGAGAAAAGCTTGAGTAGCTGCTGGAGCCTTTCACTGTGGCATGGAAAGGCTCTGTCATGGGGGGTGGGGGGAAGGGGCAGCAGGGAAAAGCCTCCCCCATTTAGGATGACCAGACAGCAAATGTGAAAAATCAGGACAGGGTGGGTGTGTGTGTGCTGGCGGAGGGGGTGGTGGTGGTAATAGGAGCCTATATAAGAAAAAGACCCAAAAAGCGGGACTGTCCCTATAAAATCAGGACATTTGGTCACCCTACCCCCATTCCAGAGCCTTGTCCTGCAGTGGGGAAAGGCTCCGGCAGCTGGACATTACGTAGATGGGAACGCATGGCTTGGGTGAGTAGAAAGCTGTGTAGGGTATTGTCACAGGGCAGGGTTCCCTCACCCTAAGTTCTGACTGTAAACAGTCCTTGCGTACACCACTGGCATGTGAACACCAAGTGCTTTATTTACAATGTGCTTTTTAAACATTTGTTGCTTACAGCATAAGGCTTATCCACAAGGGTCGGGGGAGAGTTCTCACCTTTCTGAGATCTTGGGCTTCTCTGGCCCTTGCTTCGAGCCTAGGGTCGCCAACTCTCCAGTATTGGCCGGAATCCCTGGCATCGATCTCCCAGTGACTATTGAAAGCAATCCGGGATATTTTAATAGGATATTTTAAGAAAATGACATTACGTCATGTGGGGGGGGGGGAGAATCTCCCGGAATAGTTGGCAGTCAGAGTTGGCCACCCTATTCCAGCCTTCTTCCTGCCTCTTTTAACTGTTTCTAGCTGACAAACTGAGTCACTTAGTACTTAAACTACCTCGTCAATTTACCCCGTGTGGTGACACTTCCAAAGTGCACAGAGTGGTGAGTCTGCCTAAGCGACGCAGTTATACCAACCTAACCCCTGGGGTAGACAGCACTATGTCTATGGAAGGGTTTCTCCTGTTGATATGGCCATCCCCTCAGAAGGAGGTGGAGTACCTATGCCTCTGGGGGAAGGTCTCCTAGCGGCATAGGTAGCGCCTTCCCGCACTACAGCAGCACAGCTGCAGCGCTGTAAGGCTGTCTACACTAGCACTTTTGTCAGTATAACTTATGTCACTCAGAGGTGTGAAAAAACACACCCCATAGCAACGTAAGTTACACCGACAGAAGCACCGGTGTGGGCAGCGCTATCTTGGTGGGAGAGCTTCTCCCACCAACATAACTACCACCATTCATGGAGGTGGTTTTATTACGTCAATGGGAGAGTTCTCTCCTATCGGCACAGAGAAGCTACATGGAGATCACACAGCAGCGCAGCTGCATTGGTAGAGCGGTGCTGCTGTTGCTCTCTGGTGTTGACATGGTCTAAGCGTAGATAATCCCTCAGACTGTCACAGGTACCTGCTCAGCACATACCCCACCCTTCTGGCGTGTCTGTATTCTACTTGCCTAAACTGTGCCTCACTGTCTATACTGTTACTTAAACCAGTGCTAGGGGGGCTACCTGAGTCCATACTCTACTCGCTGCTGAAAGAAGCATTCAGTGTAAATGTCGCCTCTGTACTCTAAATTCAAGGGTCATGTTGCCACTAAGCATCTTAAACATAAGGAATTCCTTCACTCTCATCAATCCCAAGCTTCTGCAGTGCGTTTCTTTTATTGTTTCACGCTCTCTTGGCACCAGGTTATTTTGTGTTTCTAATGTTGTGTATTGTTGTGTTCTTTAGGGCCCAGTTCAGCCAATGCCTGGGGACAGAGCCTCATCTGGTGTCAATTGTCATAGCTCCATTGAAGTCAATGCCACTATGACAGTTTACACCAGATCGTGATCTGACCTCTGGCTTTCATGCAGGTGTATGACATGGGTCTGATCCACTACCCACTGAAGCTAATGGAAAGGCCCCCATCAAGCCTTGTGCATGTGTGTGACTGTGCCCTCCCTTGTGTGGTCTACTTGTAGGCCAGTTAGAACTGCTCTCCCTGAGCACAGGACAAGAACTTCTCCTAACCTACTCGTCTAGCACCCCTGCTGCACAAGGCGAGGTGAACAGCACCCACAAAATGCAGGAGCAGGCGCGTAGACTGTGTGCCCACAGAAGCATTCCGTTTGGCAGAACACGTC
Organism: Mauremys reevesii; assembly: GCF_016161935.1. NCBI lineage: Eukaryota > Metazoa > Chordata > Testudines > Geoemydidae > Mauremys > Mauremys reevesii. The sequence continues at coordinate 26,947,534 of NC_052626.1, forward strand.
TGCTCTCATTTCCTGAGCCCCACAAGTCATGGCCAGGGGTGGCAGCTAGGCGTTTTATTGCACAAATCAACCTTCCAACTACACCCCGGGCTCAATGTTAACACAAGTTCCTGGACTTCTCTGCAGCGCCTTCCAGTGTTCCCTCTGGGGGTGGTGGGGAGGGCACAGCTCTTTGCCATCTCTTTACTGTGAGCTGTGGCTGAATGACACAGTTAGGCCCGTATGTGTGAGGGGGTGTACAAACCACACACTGGAGAGCAAGGGGTTAAGGAACAGCTCTGGCCTCACCCAGCCGCACCTGCAGGGCTTGCACAAGCTGGAGGAAGGGCTTTAAAAACAGGAGCAGGGCACTTCAGAGGGAGGCAGTGTAAGGGAGCAGAGGGTGGTTCTGAAGGGAAAAATATTACCCAGGAGCTCATCGCCTGGGACCTGCAATGCAGGCCTGTGCAAACCAACAGAGCAGAAGCAGTGGTTGAGACTCCAGGTCAGTGAGTTACTCTGGGAAGCTAAAGGGGATTGGGGTAAGACGTAGTCCAGGGGAGAGCAGTAGCTTAGCACCCCAACAGAATTTCTAGGCACCTAGATACCGCCAACGTGCCCATGGCGTCAGAACCTGCTACAAAGAGACAGACAGACAGAGTCAATGAAATCTGTCTCAAATGGCCACTCTAGGGACTGACAATTTTTTAAAAACAAAGACAACCTTTAGATAAAGGTGGAGCAGAACTGAATACAATCACCCTGATCTTCCGTTGTTGCCAGATAGGGCACACTGCACATTTCAGGAGGGGCAGGGTTGCAATCTCCCTCTGTGCTCCTCAGGCCACTATGCACTCCTGAAGGCTGCTTTATCTTCCACTGGCTGCCTATGGCCACCAGCGTGGCAGATGCCCAAAATGGTCATGGGGAACACAGAACTGGCTTAAAGACATTTTCTGAGCTGCACCAAGCACTCCTCTGTGTCAGCTCAGAGTCTAAGCTGTTGTCTTCAGTGCTATCAGTCTGGCATTGTTCACCAGCATCCATTCACTAAAACTCTTTAGAAGGTAAAGGTACATAGTGCATACAGTCAGTAAACTACCAATAATATCTATCTAAGACGTGCTGGAGCTTTAGGGAGTTTCCATGCCTGACAAAGTAGACCTTCTTTGTCAGCTATTGCTTGGAAATGATGCTAACTGTGCTGTTCTCTTTCTTTTTAAACTGGACACCGATAGAGGTCTCAGTGCCACACCATCGTATAGGTAACAGGGTTCCAGGAATAGAGTAAATGCTAAATTCATTTTCATCAGTCTCATTGTTTGAGCCTCTTGAACTGTTCCTTCCTAGCAGTCAGCCTGAGCAAAAGGAAATACAGCAGGATTTTAAAACCACGTCCTTCTTGTGTGACTAAAACAAGACACAGAACATTACAGTCCGTACCCTTAAAAGGCTTGTAATCTAGTTAGTCGCAGGAAAAACAGTTCAGACCCAAATAATTAGAGCTGGATAAGTCGTTTAGTTGATAAATTTCACTTTGCTATTGTTAGCAAGCAGTAATTATAATATAAAAGTGGCCTAATGCTGGTAGGTGTGGTGGAAGAGGCATGCTTTAATGAATGATTTTAAGAAGAGAAGGTGTGTGTGTGTGTGGGGGGGGGGGGGGGCTGCCTTTTGTGCCCAGGTGGCAGGGAATTCTAAATAGGAGGGGCTGCATGGAAGAAAGCATGGAGATGGGAATCAGAGAAAGCTACACAGGAAACCGTGAGGCTGGAGGCTCTGAGGAAGTGTAGGAACAGGAAGAAATGAGAGCAAAGAGGTGAGAAGGTTTACTTGCTTATTTCCCAAGCTCGCCACACTAAGAGAGAAGGCTGTGGATTAGTGACAATAATAAACCCAAGGTTAAGTTATTCTTGATTCCATTCGAACAGTGTGTGGGTCAGGATAGCATCATCCATATCCCATTTAGACAAGCAACAATATCTGATTGCAATAAAAGTCAGGAAATGAAGGAAGGGAAGTGGCTTTTTATCCTCCTAAATATTACCAGAGGTCATAGAAAGGTAAAGATTCAGTTATTGCTTTTTGTTTGTTTGTTTGTTTGTTTGTTTTAACATCTGTGTTTTACACTCCTAGCCTGCTGTTTCCTGGCCAAAGGCTTAGTGGCTGAATCAAATTGTACTTATTGTAGCAGAAACACTGCAAGGCAACTGAATGGCATAAAGTGGGAGAGGAGGGGGAAGAGATGTCACCAAAAAGCTCATCACTTCAATCAAGGCAGAATCATTGAACTAAAACCTCCCAAGATGGGGAAATGTTTTGATAAAAAGATCAGGGCAAGAGCCCTGGAAAAACACATTGCTTACTAAGGCAAGGCAACAGAGTGGAATACAATGCAGGATTAGAGAGCATGACAAAATGCAGCTGTGGAAGGGAGGAATACAGCTAGAATCATAGGGGATGGAGGGCAAGATTTAGAAAGTATTTAGGTACCTAAAGATGCAGGTAGGTGTGTTGTGGAATTTGCAAAAGTGCCCAGATCATAGAATATCAGGGTTGGAAGAGACCTCAGGAGGTCATCTAGTCCAACCCCCGGCTTGCTCAAAGCAGGACCAATCCCCAGACAGATTTTTGCCCCAGATCCCTAAATGGTCCCCTCAAAGATTGAATTTACAACCCTGGGTTTAACAGGCTGATGCTCAAACCACTGAGCTATCCCTCCCCCCAGATGAGCTTGGTGTTTAATTCATATTGGCTTGTAATGGGAGTTAAGTGCCTAACCTGCACAGGTGCTTTTGTAAATCCCGCTATGTCCCAATCTTAGTAGAGCTGGTCAGGAAAATTACCATGACACATTTTTCCATCAGAATTTGCCCAGTCATCAATCAAAACATCTTGTGGAAATGGTTAGATTTTCACGAACTCCCGATGGAACCCAAGGAGGCTGCAAAACCAGGTAGTTTAATTAACATTATGCTGCCCCTGTATTTCTAGTTGTTCAATTTTGCATTGAAAAAACATGATTGCACTGTAGAAATTGTCCTGGAGAAAGTTGGAGGTTTTGACAGGTGTGTTGCAGCTAAACTATTTAAAACCTGGAAAGGTGAGAGAGCAGTGGTTTCCCCAGGAATTGAAATTAGACCAATGAGATATATAAAAAAGATATGAATAAAGTAAATGTTTTGTTAGGATTATGCAAATTTAACATAAGAATAATGCAAGTTACACCAAAACACATAACAGGTCTAGATTTCTAAAAAAATATACATTTTTTAAAAAAGTATTTAATTTAAATTGACTTTTGAAAAGTAAGCCATCATGGGGTAAGAGGGAAATCCTCTCATGGATCAGTAACTGCTTAAAAGATGGGAAACAAAGGGTAGGAATAAATTATCAGTTTTCAGAATGGAGAGAGATAAATAGTGGTATGGACCAGTGCTGTTCAACATATTCATAAATGATCTGGAAAAATGGGTAAACAGTGAGGTGGCAAAATTTGCAGATGATACAAAACTATTCAAGATAGTTAAGTCCCAGGCAGACTACGAAGAATTACAAAGGGATCTCATAAAACTGGGTGACTGGGCAACAAAAATGGCAGATGAAATTTAATGTTGATAAATGTGAAGTAACGCACATTGGAAAGCAATCTCAACTATACATACAAAATGATGGCATCTGAATTAGCTGTTAACACTCAAGGAAGAGATCTTGGAGTCTTTGTGGATAGTTCTCTGAAAACATCCACTCCATGTACAGCAACAGTCACAAAAGCAAACAATGTTGGGAATCATTAAGAAAGGGATAGATAATAAGACAGAAAACATCATATTGCCTCTATATAAATCCATACACCTTGAATAGTGTGTGTAGATCTGGTCACCCATCCTAAAAAATATATATTGGAATTGGAAAAGGTACAGAGATGGGCACCTAAAATGATGAGGGGTATGAAACAGGAGGAGCAATTAAAGTGACTGGGAATTTTCAGCTTAGAAAAGAGATGACTAATGGGGATATGATAGAGGTCTACAAAATCTTGACTGGTGCGAAGAAAGTGAATAAGGAAATTTTATTTAATCCTTCAAATAACACAAGAACTAGCAGTCACCCAATGAAATTAATAGGCAGCAGATTTTAAAAAAACAAAAGGAAGTATTTCTTCACGAAATATAAAGTCAACGCAGGGAACTCTTTGCCAGGGGATGCTGTGAAGACTAAAACTATAACAGGATTTTAAAAAGAACTAGATAAATTCCTGGAGAACAGGTCCATCTGTGGCTATTAGCCAGGATGAGGGGGATGCAACGCCATGCTCTGAGTGTCCCTAGCCTGTTTGCCAGAAGCTGGGAATGGGCAACAGGGGATGGATCACTTGATGATTCCCTGTTCTGTTCATTCCCTCGGAAGCACCTGGCCTTGACCACTGTTGTAAGACAGGGTACTGGGCTAGATGGACTATGGGTCTGACCCAGTATGACCATTCTTATGTAAAAATTAATTATAATAAAAATGTTTAGTACAGAAACTCCCCAACATAATGACCTCCCAAGATAGCAACAATGTGAGATAACACCCTTGGCTAATACTGCATTTTAAAAATCTTAAACATATTTATATAAGTTTCCATTCCCAGTCACAAATCTAGCATTCTGGAGCAAAGTGACTAAAATATAGTCCAACAAACAAATGTTTATTTAACATGGTGTTGTCCTTGGTCAGTGGAGACTCAGAGTTCAGAGGTGCTTTCACGTGAGTACACCTTCCAGGTGGGGACAAAAGGCACAGTTTGCTCTGGCCACGGCTGCTCCACCACTCTGTTGCCAATGGCCCTGCACCGTCACCTTCTGCTGTCACCTACCACTGTGACCTCTGTGAGTTGGTCTCTTGAGGTTCCACCAGCTCTCAGTGATTTCAGCTGAGCTCTCAGTGGGGGAACCTCGCTGCTAGTGCAGGCTGGGCCGTCTCTTCCACAGAAACACTGTACCCACAGGAACACTGTCCCCACAACAGGACTAAACCTGACTGTCAGTGATTTCAGCTGCAGTGGTCACTTAACAGAACAAAAGACTATCTATTGGAGCCTAATCAGCTCTGTCTTTAAACAGTGGAGAGGGACAGGTCCCCACCCTCTCTCTTGATGCTTTCAAATCATCACAGACTAAGTACAGTTCTACTGCCCTTTACTCATACAATAAGAACAGCATTTCATCCCCTCTTCCCCCCACATTCAAGTGGTTTGTAACCCAACCCCAGCCAAAATCTATCACTTGGACAACACAGCTCTGTTTGCTGGATACCTAGGTAGATTAGGTGTGAATGTAAATATAATCTGGCCCTGAAGCCTTAGCTGTCAGGGAGAACTCATTTTGCTTACAAATCATCATTTGAAATTATTAGGTTGGCCAACAACACTGAAATGAATGCACTTACATCATAAAAAACAGCTGTATAAGGAAGCAAGGAAGCTAGTCTGTTCATACTTTCCAAATCCATTATACTTTTTCAGATACACATATTTTATCATACACTGTATAAGCTTTTAAAGTGTGTATTAATGTTTCAGTTTAAATTCAGATTTCCAAACAGTCACTAAATTGGTATGTAACTAGCTCACAAAACTGAAATCACTGTGAGAGAGGATTGGGGGAATAGGCCTGTTAGCTTGATATTTCTACTAAAATGGTTAATGTTGACATTTAATTTGTCATCATTAGTGTAACACTGGCAAACCAGGGGCCAGCTCTTGCCAAGACTGAAGACATTAGCTAAGAACTGACAGACTTGTAGTTGGAGACCAGGTCAGTTGACCTGTATGTTAGTTTTACTCAGAATTATTAATCTTATAAGAATATATTTAGTGTTTAGACTCCATGAAAAGTATGTAAGTTGCTACATGCATTAATCTCACTTGCAATATCTGAATTCCATGCTATAAGAAAATATGTAAGTTTTGCTTTTTAACTTTGAATTTGTGTGCTCTGAATTTATGAATCCAGGCATAAGACTCCTCCCCTCACCCATCCAGAAGGACTATCAAAATCAGATGGCCCATCAAGGAATATCACAATACAGAGTTGGTTAATGGCCCTCCCTGCACCTGGGAAGTGCTATGTGCCAGGAAGCTCCTCCTGTAGGTTTGGAAGCTGAATAAAGGAAATAAAACAAAACCACAGGAAAATTGTCCATCTTTTTGGTTGTTTGAATTCTGAAGGGCCAGAGACTCTAAACTGAAGCCAGAGATCCCCCAAGGGCTGCCTCCGGGGTCCACCCTGAAAGACAACTTGAATTGGAAGATCACAACAACTCTGACACTCTTAGGATTTAGATGGTAACTCATTTGTGTGTATATGTTTGCTTGCTTTAATCTGTAAATAACTCATTTCTTTTTCCTAGTTAATAAACTTGTAGATAGTTTATTACAGGATTGACTATAGGCAGTATCTTTGGTGTAAGATCTAGGGTACCAATTGATCTAGGATCGGTGACTGGAAGCAACGTGAATGTGGTGTGATTTTTAGTGTAAGTGACCATTTATCACTAAGTCCAGTTTGTCCTTGGGGGGCAAGATAGACTGGAGAGTCTAAGGGGGCTGTCTGTGACTCGAGGGTAAGACTGTTATAGTGATCCAGGAGTCCACATTTGTTACTAGCTTGATTAAATCTAATTATAGACCGTCACCACTGGTTTGGGGTGTCTGCCTTGTTTTGAGTCTGCATTGAGGTAGGCACTCATAGTTATGACCCACTGCAGACAGTGTGACAATTAGCTCTTAGAGTTAGTAACCCATTGAGATGAATTGGGCAGTTCATACTGTTCTAATTTGTGCCAGCAGCCACAGGGCAGACAGAGATTACCAAAGTGCAGGGAAAAAACAGCCACTCTCTCTTCTTTCTGGCTATGACCCCTACATCAATACTCACCAAGAGAGGTCGCATAAGACCAGAGGATCCTTCTTGGCTGGATTCACTGGGCCTGCTTTCTGCCAATGAAGCAATGCCAAGGAGCCAGAGTGCAACCCAGGACCGGGGTCCCTTTATTTAAAATCACTGCTGATGCATTTGGTTCAAGGGAGAGAATTTTCAGAGACAATATCTGAATTAAAAAGATCAGAATGTTTCATTAAGAGCCAACTTGGCAGGGACACTGTGAATTCAAATGAGACACTACGATTTAATCTTTCAAATATTTGTACTTGGATTAAAATTAAAACTCTTCGCTTATGAGCCAATCTATCTGAACAATCAAATGAAAAATGAACGTGGTCATTAAAAAACGGAGTAAACTTGCTGTTACTTTTTTAAAAAAAACTGGTAGTTTTCAAGGACTTTTCACATCAATATTTTTCTGCTTTTTTCTATCTTCATACTTTCAATAAAATCAAATGGTGTACTTGCTTGTTAACCTGTTGCTATGGGAAGATGGTGAGACCAGAAAACGGTGAGGATTATGACTCTAGCAGTAGGAAGATGATTATATAAAATTGCTTTTGCTAACAGTGTAAGGTATTCAGAAGTAAATGGTTGTATCTCTTCATGTTTTCCCTTTATGTGGCTCGCTGGAAAAAAGCTTCTTTGGTTGAATGAATGTCATTTCTGGTTTGGCTTTTTATAGAGATCAAAAGTTAGGCCTCCATCTATGCCCTGAAACATATGATCCTTACAAGGAACAAGTGTGCTGGGTTCCAATCTGAAACAACTGTGGGTTTTTTGTAACATTAGTATAGCTTCTGTTTTCTGATTCCTGTTTTTGCTGCGATACAAGGGACTTCTTACCATCAAGGGCCAAGTTGGCAACCTGACAGATGCCTAAGTGCTTCACCTCATTGTTGTGATTTGTTGACCGTAATCTATAGAAGCCCCAATCAAGATCTACCGTGCTACATGTTGTACATATACAAAATGGAAGGCTGTTGCTGCCCCAAAGACTCTCTGGTATAAGTAGACAAAGGATGTCGTATTATTATCCCCACTTTACCAGTGAGGAACAGAGAGATTAAATGGTTTACCCAGCATCACATAGGGAGTCTGCTGAAGAGCTGGGAACTGAACCATACTCTGCTGTGTTGTAACTCAATACTTTAATCATGTAACGATGCTGCCTTGGGTGGGACACTTCTGAGAGTATCAATTCAGGACAAATTTGCTTAGAGCAGGGCAGTTATAGCCCAAGGCTGGGGTTTCTCCACTTCTTAGGCACACCACACCAGACAGACAGAGAGGACTTTGGTTTTATCCCACTGGCTAACCACAAGTCACACAAGCAATTCCTTTAGACACTCCAGTTTCCCAATATCACCACCACTGCCACTCACTATGGGGACAAATGGTTATGAAAACCAACACCCTGGTAAAAGAAAAAGATTCTCCTGATCCCAAAGGACTAAGCCCCAGACCCAGGTCAATATACAAATCAGATATTACCCACAAATCACGCTGTTACTAATCTTTTAGAATCTAAAATCTAAAGATTTATTCATAAAAGGAAAAAGATATAGATGAGAGCTAGAATTGGTTAAATGGAATCAGTTACATACAGTAATGGCAAAGTTCTTGGTTCAGGCTTGTAGCAGTGATGGCATAAATTGCAGGCTCAAATTAGGTTTCTGGAGTATATCCACAGCTGGGATGGGTCATTCAGTCCTTTGTTCAGAGCTTCAGTTTGTAGCTAGGTTCCTCCAAAGGTCAGAAGCAGGATTGAAGACAAGATGGAGGAGATGCAGCTGCCTTTTATAGTCTCTTGCCATGTGGCCTCTGCTTTCTTTGTCCCAAAGACAAGCTATCCAGCACATGACATAGAAAAACCTTAGAGTTCTGTCCATAGGCATGTCCCTTCATGCCTTGCTGAGTCACAAGGTGTATCTGCCTTCTCTCACTGTATTAATTGTATAGCTGATGGTCCTTAATGGGCCATCAATCAGGATAGGCGGTGCTGATGCCAAATTGTCTAGGGTGTCACCCAGAAGCGTAGCACAAGTTTGAAATACAGACAGTATAGAGCCAATACTTATTACTTTAAATACAAAAATGATACATGCATACATAACCAGCAAACCATAACCTTGTCATAGACACCTTACTTGACCTCCTTTGTACAAGATTTGGTGCCACTACAGGATCTTGGTTGCAACAATGGTCTATACGGTCACAGTTTGTGTTAATAACATCACAAATTATAAGATCATTCTGCTTCTTTCTGGTTTTCAATGTGTTTTACCTTGCATAAAGGCTCATGCCTGCATTGCTTGCGCCTAAATTCTGCTCTTAAGCTACACATATAAATGTGGAGTAACTCTACTGACTTCATTGGTCTCACTCCTAATTTGCACTGGTTCAAGAGAGAGCATAAACTGGCCCCTTGACTATAATGGCAGTTTTGCTGACAGAGGGACTATATGGCTGGGTCCTAACTGTCTACAACCCTAACATTTACCGTCTTACTTCTTTGCTGAATAAAAATTGTTGCTCACTAGTAATAAAAACCTACAGTTGACTCGCTTCCTCCTCATCCAGCAGTTACAGAGGGAGCTCTCTTGCTAGACATGAAAAAACAGTATCAGAAGTTTTTAGAATTCTCTGGGTCACCCCACACTCTTGTCACTCCTGCACTCTGCATGACATATCCTGAATCCCAGATTTTCCATTACTTTACCAAAGTCTTCTAATTCCATTTTGGATTTTTTCTCTTTCAGGGTCTGAAGTTTTTAGCACCTTGCCCTCATTCCTATTGCTGGATTCCTGAGAAATTTAATATATTTTCTCTATAACTCATATACTTTCTTCCTTTTGCAATGCTTAATTAAGTGTATTTTAATGTCTCATGCAAAATCAATTGGGCATTTTAAAACAGAAGTAGCAGAAACTAGGTGCCACTTTGAAGGGAATATTTCCTAAAATTTATATCTGAATCTTTAACACAGGGATTGAAGTGAGATTTTTATAAAACTAAAACCATCAAACTTATCAGTGGCTCAGCCACACATTTAAAAGGTAGCCAGTCCTTGTGCGCGTTTCAATATTCAAAAGAATAGCCTGCAAGGGAAAGGTGGACAACAGGACGGTATGCTGCCTTCCTGAAACCAAGACACAAGATGTCACTCTAAGATTAGATAGGCTTTTGAAGCCGACATAATGGTTCATATTGCCACTAATGACACTGTATAGTGGGGTAACTTGCAAGGTAGTAAATGTCCTCAGGGAACTCACAAGCATGCTGAAGAAGACTGTCCAAGGGATCTTCTCTGAGACTCTTCCTGTCCCATAAGCAAAGGAAGACAATAGGCAGAAGATTCTAGAAGTGAATTGCTGGATAGCTAGGTGGTGTAGTAGGCAGGCTTTTGGTTTTGTGGACCATTGGTCCACCTTCTATGGGGACAGTTGGTGGTATTTGTTTGGATGGCCTCCACCTCAGTAAAAGGGGGACCAATATTCTTGGGGGGCAGGTTGGCTAAAGTTGTTACAAGAGTGTTAAACTAATAGCAAAAGGGGAAGGTAAAAAGAGGGAAGACATGAGTGCTCAGCACAAAATTGAGATGTCCAGAACAAAATTACTCGAGGAACCAAAGGACATCAAGAGAAGAAATTATTGAATTGCCTATAAACCAATGCTAGGAACCTGGCTAATAAACAAAAAAAAATTGGAATTGCTCATTTATGAGCATAAATTTGATCTAGTTGGTATTACTGAAACCAACTAAATGTCGCTCCATGTAGCCACTATTTGTTGGCTCTCCTGCTGACAAAAACCTTCCACCCGCAATGAGCAGCGTTTGTGTTGTCGGCAGGAGAGCACTGCTGCTGACAAAGCGCTGTTCACACTGGCGGTTGTTGTAGGCAAAATTTTTGTCTTTCAGGGTTGTTGCTGTTGTTTTTTTAACACCTCTGAAAGACAAAATTTTTGCGAATGACAAGCTCCAGTGTAGACATACCCTTGGACTCTCACTGGGCTGGAGCTATGAAACAGAAACAGAGATTCCTTGGGTCAACCTGGGTTATCCCTAAAAGACATTCAGAACTGACAGACTACTACAGCTCTGTCACCTTTTGGAAACCATAGACTGCAACTCTATTGTGTATATATTTGCCAACTTTAAGCCTGTAATTTCTTTTCTTATTTCTTTTCTTAGGCCTCGTCTATCATACAGAGTTAGGTCGATGTAAGGCAGCTTATGTTGACTTAAAATGTAGCTCCTACCGATGTAACTCGCCTACTACACTGACTGAACTCTGCCTCCGTGAGTGGCACAGTGCTTAGGGTGATGTAGTTAGGTCAACACAGTGTCACTGTAGATACTGCATTGCTTGCATCGACTGTTGCTTCCTTTCACAAACCATCCCAAAATGTCCTACACTGACAGTTAAATCAGAGCAAGTGCTCCTGATGGGGATGCACCCCTCCTCCCACCTGACATAAGGAGCATAGTGTGGACATGCAAAAGCGATATAATTACTGCAGTGGCTGTACATCGACATAACGTAGGTCAACTTGTAGACTTGTCATTAGTTAATAAATCATTTAATAATTTTGCTACATGATTGGTTACAAGCATTGTCTTTGGTTTGAGATATAAAGTATAAATTGACTAGGGGTGAGTGAGTGGTCTCGTGGGACTGGAAGCAACCTGAATATTTTGTGATCTTTGGTGTATAGCAACCAACTAGCACTAAGTCCAGCTAGCCTGGGTGGCAAGAGAGACTGGAATACCCAAGAGGACTGTCTGTGATTCCATGGTAAGCCTGTTACAGTGCTTCAGGAGTTCACACTTGTTACTGGGTTGGTGAAATCTATAGAACATACCACCAGTGTGGGGTCTCTGCCCTGCTTCGTCACAGTCTGCCCTGAGATTGGCACTCAGGGTCACGAGACACTCCAGACAGCATGACACCCACAACTGAGGAAGAAGGCTATATTGGTTTTAAAAAAGCAATCTGGTTTAGAGGGGAAGTGAAGGCAACTACATAAAAAGTGTAAGTATATCAGAAACAGAAAGAATCCTAACAATGGTATTGATTCATTACTAGATGGACAAGGTAGAATTATCAATAATAATGCAGAAAAGGCAGAAGTGTTCAACAAATATTTTTGTTATGTATTTGGGAAAAGCAGATGATGTAGCCATTTCTTATGATAACACTTTCCATGCCACTAGTCTCTCAGGAGACCATTAAACAGCAGCTACAATAGTAAGACATTTAAAAATCAGCAGATCCCAATAATTTTCATCTGAAAGTTTTAAAAGAGCTGGCTGAGGCACTCACTGGGCTGCTTATGTTGATTTTAATAAACCTTAGAACACGGGATGTTCAAGAAGACTGGAATGAATGTTGTGCAGATATTTAAAAAGAGTAAACAGGATGACCCGGTAATTATAGGTCTGTCAGTCTGACCAATCCCACTCAAAATAATGCAGCAGCTGATATGGGATTTGATTAATAAAGAATTAAAGGAGGGCATTATAATTAATGCTATATCAACATAGGTTTATGGAAAATAGAGCCCATCAAACTAACTTGATACCTTTTCTGATGAGATTACAAGTTTGGTTGCTAAAGGTAATGTCAGGCTTTTGAGTTCTAGGCAGTCATGCCTAATGGTTGGAGAGGGGGTTAAGAACAGGTACCAAAGGTCATAGCTGGATGTAGAATCAGGACTGGGCCATGGGCGGCACTAAAATTGGGATCTGGGGATAGGCAGTGGATCAGAACCACGGCCAGAGTCCATAAACAAGTCAAATCAGGATTGCACTTAGAGTCTGGCAGCAGGCCAAAAATCAAAACTGGGCTGACGTCAGTCCAAAGGTCTGGGGGTCAAGAGGCAGGTGCAGGGCTGGTGAGGATCAGGAATGGGTGGATTGAGGTCAGACTAGGGTATGGGCGAGGGCTGGATGAAGGCTGGGGCTGGGGTAGAAAGCGAAACAGGGACAGGCTCGAGGACAGACAGGAAGCCTGGGGAGTCTGAGACAGCAGGAGGTTTACTAGCTGTTGCACAGACTAAATTGTGGCTCTGGTGGTGATAGTGAAATACTTGTGCCTGGGGTCATCTGACCTGGGCCCTGCCCAGGGACAGGCTGCTGCAGCATGCCTGAGAAATGAGTCACTGCAGGCGCTGCAGGAGGGATGAGTCATTGCCGCTGAGGGAGAAGCCCTGGTCCAGCTGTGGGTTTGCCTCCCAGGTAATAACACTGCTGTATTACCTGACTTAGATTTCTGTAAGGTGTTTGACATTTTGATTAAAAAAACCTGAAAGATATAAAATTAACATGGCACACATTAAATGGATTAAAAGCTTGCTAAACGATAGGTCTCAAAATGTAATTAAAACATGGAATCATCATCAAATGGGTGTGTTTCTAGTGGGGTACTGCAGGGATCGGTTCGGGTCCCTACACTATTTAACACTTTTATTAATGACCTGGAAGAAAACAAAAAATCATCATTGATAAAGTTTGCAGATGACACAAAAATTGGGGGAGTGATAAATAATGAAGAGGACACGTCACTGATTAAAGAGTGATCTGGATCACTTGGTAAATTGGGAACAAGCAAACAGTAGGTTTTTTAACACAGCTGAATGTAAATGTAAAGAATGTAGGCCATACTTACAGGATGAGGGATATTGTCCTAGGAAGCAGTGACTCTGAAAAAGATTTGGGGGGTGGGGCATGGTAGATAATCATCTGAACAAGAGCACCCAGTGCAGTGCTGTGCACAAAATGCTATCATTGCAAAATGCATCAATAGGGGAATCTGGAGTAGGAGCAGAGAGGTTATTTTACTCTGTATTTGGCGCTGGTCGACTGCTGCTAGAATACTGTGTCCAGTCTGGTGTTCACAATTCAAGAAGGAGGATGATAAATTGAAGAGGGTTTAGACAAGAGCACGGATTATGATTAAAGGATTTGAAAACATGCTTTAGATCAGTGTTTCTCAAACTGGGATCGCCGCTTGTGTAGGGAAAGCCCCTGGCGGGCTGGGCTGGAGTGTTTACCTGCCCCGTCCGCAGGTCCAGCCGATCGCAGCTCCCAGTGGCCATGGTTCGCTGCTCCAGGCCAATGGGAGCTGCTGGAAGTGGCGTGGGCTGAGGGACGTACTGGCCGCTGCTTCCAGCAGCCCCCATTGGCCTACAGCAGTGAACCGCGGCCAGTGGAAGCTGTGATCGGTCCAGGGGCGGCTCTAGGAATCCCGCTGCCCCAAGCAGGGCGGCACGCCGCGGGGCGCGCTCTGGCGGTCGCCGGTCCCGCGGCTCCAGGGGACCTCTTGCAGACGTGCCTGCGGAGGTTCCGCTGGTCCCACGGCTCCGGTGGAGCATCCGCTGGCATGACTGCGGAAGGTCCGCCAGAGCCGGCTGCCACCCTGCCGGCAAAATGCCGCCTCAAGCGCGCACTTGGCGTGCTGGGGTCTGGAGCCGGCCCTGGATCGGTCGGACCTGGAGACGGGGCAGGTAAACAAAACGGCCCGGCCCTCCAAGGGCTTTCCCTACACAAGCGGTGACCCCAGTTTGAGAAACACTGCCTTATAGTGATAAACTGAGCTCCATGAGTCTAGCTTAACAAAGAGATGATTAAGGGGTGATTACAGTCTATAAGTATCTACATTGGGAACAAATATTTAATAATGGGCTTTTCAATCCAGCAGAGAAAGGCATAACATGATCCAATGGTTGGAGGTTGAAACTGGAGCGATTCAGACTGGAAATAAGGCCTACATTTTTAACTGACAGTACTTACCTATTGGAACAATTTGCCAAGGCTAATTGTGATACATGAAGGTTGGTGGAGGGGAGTAGTTCCCTTTGATGGACACCCAGCCAGCCAGTTAGCTGTAAAATCCCTCTTGGTCTGTTCTCTGCTTGCTTTACCTGTAAAGGGTTAACAAGCTCACAGGTAAAAGGAAAGGAGTGGGTCCTGACCAGAAGAGCCAATGGGAAGGTAGAACTTTTTTAAATTGGGAAAGAAACTTTCCCTTTGTCTTTTGTTCTCTGGGCTTCAGGGAGGGAGTAGCAATGCTGTAAGTAGCTTAAACCAGGTATGATGATAGATTATCAATTCATACCTTGAACCTAATTATCTGAAGCCTCAGATATGTAAGTAAAATTAGGGAATGTCTTAAAAAAACACAATTAGGGTTATTTCTGTTATTTCTTATTGGTTTGTAGACTCCTCTGTGCTAACCCCAGATGCTTTTGTTTGCTTGTAACCTTTAAGCTGAACCCCCAAGAAAGCTATTTTGGGTGCTTGATTTTTGGGAATTGCTCTTTTAAAATCTAGCAAAAGCCTAAGTTCCAGATGTATTTTCTTTCTTTTTGTTTTTAATAAAATTTACCGTCTTTAGGAAAAATCTTTTTCTTAAGAGATTTGTGCATATGCTGTTTGACTAGCTGGTGGCACAGCTAATTTCCTTTGTTTTCTTCCTCGGCTCTTCCCCATGGGGTGGGGGTGGGGGTGTGAAAGGGCTTGAGGGTACCCCACAGGGAGGAATTCCCAAGTGCTCCTTCCTGGGTTCAAGGGAGTTTTTGCTTTGGGTTGTGGCAGTGTTTACCAAGCCAAGGTCAGAGAAAAACTGTAACCTTGGGAGTTTAATACAAGCCTGGAGTGGCCAGTATTAATTTTTAGAATCCTTGCAGGCCCCGCCTTCTGCACTCGGAGTGACTGAGTGGGGATTCAGTCTTGACAGTAGTGATGGATTCTCCATCACTGACAATTTTTAAATCAAGATGGGATGTTGGTCCAAAAGATGTGTTCTAGGAATTATTTTGGGCAAATTGTATGGCCTGTATTATACAGGAGGACAGACTACATGATCACAATGCTCCCTTCTGGCCTTGGAATCTATGAATTTATGAAAAGAATCTTATCAAGTTAATATGATTCCTTACATTTTTAAGGCACTATAAAACACCGGTGCCTAGAATCTCCCCCAGCCTTTGATAGTTTTATACTGATGTAACTCCATCCATTTCCATAGTGGAACTCAGATGAGAGTGATGCTCTGAAACTTAACTTCATCTTTAAATATTTCTAAGTATTAACATTTCCCCTCACCCATGGACGTCTGTATTTCTAATGTTGTCCATTTGTATTCCTCTTCCTGCCTGCCTTCCTCTCTTCTGTGCTCTCACCTGACCCACAATTCTGTGTGTTTTCTCACTGGTGAACTTTTACACTTTTCCTAGTACTACTGGGCCTCGTTCCCCTGTTTTGTGATTGACTTGACCTGCTTCCCATTAAAATCAATAGAAAGCTGCCCATTAATTTCAGTGGTAGCTGGATTAGGCCCAATACAAGTAACTCCTAGATAGATTTATGTGTAGCGGTAGGGAGGAGCGGGTGGTTGTGGTACATGTAGGTACCAATGACATAAGGAAGGATAGGAGAGAAATTTGAAATTTAATGTGGATAAATGTAAAGTAATGCACATTGGAAAAAATAACCCCAACTATACATACAATATGATAGGGACTAATTTAGCTACAACAAATCAGGAAAAAGATCTTGGAGTCATCATGGATAGTTCTCTGAAGACATCCACGCAGTGTGCAGAGGCAGTCAAAAAAGCAAACAGAATGTTAGGAATCATTAAAAAGGGGATAGAGAATAAGATGGATAATATATTATTGCCCTTATATAAATCGATGGTACACCCACATCTTGAATACTGCATAGAGATGTGGTCTTCTCATCTCAAAAAAGATATACTGGCACTAGAAAAGGTTCAGAGAAGGGCAACTAAAATGATTAAGGATTTGGAACGGGTCCCATATAAGGAGAGATAAAGCGGCTAGGACTTTTCAGCTTGGAAAAGAGGAGACTAAGGAGGGATATGATAGAGGTATATAAGATCATGAGTGTTGTGGAGAAAGTAGATAAGGAAAAGTTATTTACTTATTCCCATAATACAAGAACTAGGGGCCACCAAATGAAATTAATGGGCAGCAGGTTTAAAACAAATAAAAGGAAGTTCTTTTTCACACAGAGCACAGTGAACTTGTGAAACTCCTTGCCTGAGGAGGTTGTGAAGGCTAGGACTATAACAGCATTTAAAAGAGAACTGGGTAAATTCGTGGTGGTTAAGTCCATTAATGGCTATTAGCCAGGATGGGTAAGGAATGGTGTCCCTAGCATCTGTTTGTCAGAGGGTGGAGATGGATGGCAGGAGATCATTACCTGTAAGGTTCACTCCCTCTGGGGCACTGGGCATTGGCCACTGTTGATAGACAGCATACTGGGCTAGATGGACCTTTGGTCTGATCCAGTATGGCCATTTTTATGTTCTTATGAGAGAGGTCCTGGAGGCCAAATTTAGGCTGATAGGTAAGAGATTAAAGTCCAGGACTTCCATGGTAGCATTCCCTGAGATGCTGCCAGTTCCACCTGCAGGGCCAGTTAGATAGGCAGAACCGCAGAGTCTCAATGAGTGGATGAGACGATGGTGTAGGGAGGAGGGGTTTAGATTTATTAGCAACTGGGGAAACTTTTGAGAAAGGGGGAGCCTATACAGGAAGGATGAGCTCCACCTAAACCAAAATGGAACCAGATTTCTGGCAATTAACATTAAAAATGTCGTGGAGTAGTATTTAAACTAAGGGCTGGGGGAAAGCCAACAGGTGCGGAGGAGCACATGGTTTGGACATCCCTTAGGGGAAGGTCTATTAATAGAGAACCTGTATGTCCTAGTGAGGATGAGAGGATGGAAAATGATAAAATACAGGCAAGGTCTTATCAGAAAGAGTCAAATAAAAAAGATTCCCATTCAATTACATTGTGTAATGGCAGACAGTTAAAAGGAGACAAGTTTTTAAAGTGCTTATATACCAATGCTAGAAGTCTAAATAATAAGATGGGTGAATTAGAGTGCCTAAGATTAAATGAGGATATTGATATAATAGGCATCACAGAAAGTTGATGGAATGAGGATAATCAATGGGATACAATAATACCAGCATACAAAATATATCGGAAGGACAGAACAGGTCATGCTGGTGGGGGGAGTGGCATTATGTGTGAAAGAAAGCGTAGAATCAAATGAAGTAAAAATCGTAAATGAATCAAACTATATCATAGAATCTCTATGGATAGAAATTCCATGCTCTAATAATAAGAATATAGAGTAGGGAGATATTACTGACCACCTGACCAGGATGGTGATAGTGAAATGCTCAGGGAGATTATTTTAATAGTCTCTCTAATAATAATAATAGGGGATTTCTATTATCCCCATATTGACTGGGTACGTGTCACCTCAGAACGGGATGCAGAGATAAAGTTTCTTGACACCTTAAATGACTGCTTCTTGGAGCAGCTGGTCCTGGAACCCACCAGAGGAGAGGCAATTGTTGATTTAGTCCTAAGTGGAGCACAGATGACTGGAGGATAGCTAATGTGATGCCAATTTTTAAAAAGGGCTCCAGTAGTGATCCCGGCAACTACAGGTGTTTAAGCCTGACTTCACTACTGGACAAACTGGTTGAAACTATGTTAAAGAACAATATTGTCAGATATATAGATGAACATAACTTGTTGAGGAAGAGTCAACATGGTTTTAGTAAAGGGAAATCATGTCTCTCCAATCTACTAGAATTCTCTGAGGGGGTCAACAAGCATGTGGACCAAGGGATATAGTGTATTTAGATTTTCAGAAAGCCTTTGACAAGGTTCCTCACCAAAGGCTCTTATGCAAAGTAAACTGCCATGGAATAAAAGGGACGGTGCTCTCATGGATTGGTAACTGGTTAAAAGATAGGAAACAAAGGGTCGGTATAAATGGTCAGTTTTCAGAATGGTGAGAGGTAAACAGTGGTGTCCCCCAGGGGTCTGTACTGGGACCAGTCCTATTCAACAGATTCATAAATGATCTGGAAAAAGGGATAAACAGTGAGATGGCAAAATTTACAAATGATACAAAATGACTAAAGATAGTTAAGACCCAGGCAGACTATGAAGAGCTACAAAAGGATCTCTCAAAACTGGCTGACTGGGCAACAAAATGGCAGATGAAATTTAATGTTGATAAATGCAAAGTAATGCACATTGGAAACCATAATCCCAACTATACATATAAAATGATGGGGTCTAAATTAGCTGTTACCACTCAAGAAAGAGATCTTGGAATCAAACATCCACTCAATGTGCAGCAGCAGTCAAAAAAGTGAATAGAATGCTGGGAATAATTGAGAAAGGGATAGATAATAAGACAGAAAATATCATGTTGCCTCTATATAAATCCATGGTATGCCAACATCTTGAATACTGTATGCAGATGTGGTCGCCCCATCTCAAAAAATATATATTGGAAAAGGTTCAGAAAATGGCAACAAAAATTATTAGGGGTACGGAACGGCTTGCGTATGAGGAGAGAATGATAAGACTGGGACTTTTCAGCTTGGAAAAGAGATGGCTAAGGGGAGATACGATTGAGGTCTATAAAACTATGACTGGAGTAGAGAAAGTAGATAAGGAAGTGTTTACTACTTCTTATAACACAAGAACTACAAATCACCAAATGAAATTAATAGGCAGCAGGTTTAAAACAAATAAAAGGAAGTATTTCTTCATACAACACTCAGCCAACCTGTGGAACTCTTTGCCAGAGGATGTTGTGAAGGCCAAGTCCATTACAGGGTTCAAAAAAGAACTAGATAAATTCATGGAGGATAGGTCCATCAATGGCTATTAGCCAGGATGGGCAGGAATGGTGTCCCTAGCCTCTGTTTGCCAGAAGCTGGGAATGGGTGACAGGGCATGGATCACTTATGATTACCTGTTCTGTTCATTCCCTTTGGGGCACCTGACACTGGCCACTGTCAGAAGACAGGATAGTGGGCTAGATGGACCTTTGGTCTGACCCAGTAGGGCAATTCTTATGTTCTTATGTTCCTATTGACCTCAGTAGGAGTAACTCCTATCTTGATAAAAAAAACAGGAGTACTTGTGGCACCTTAGAGACTAACAAATTTATTTCAGCAGCATGAGCTCGTGATTAAAGCTCACTTTTTTGGATGCATATGCATCAAGAGAAGCTCTCTTAACTCCTCAAATCATGCTGATTGTCTCTCTGTTCTTTTTTTTTTTTATTTTTTTTTTACTACTTGCTAACCTAACTGCTACTCTCTGCTCTTGGTGAGGAGGGAAGAGAATAGGGCCTCTGTTTCCACTGAGCTTTGGATGCAAACTGCATATTTGGATCTCCAGTTCACTCCCAGTATTAAATGAGTTCCATTTCCCTTGAAAAAAGTCTTTATGGGCCCAATTTTTATAAGCAGCTTCTTCTCTACCATTAGGGATCCTGCAAATAAATCACCCTCTCACTTTGGGGAAGTTCTGGTTTTTACCTGAGCATCTAGGATCTGATTTGGATTTCACTTTTACTGGTGTAAATTGGGAGAACACCATAGAAGTCTGTGGAATACACCATATAAAACAAGTATATAAAGACTGTAATTTCAAAATATTTCTTGAAATGTTTAATTAGTAGTGATGGGGGGGGGGGGCTCAAAGGGGGTGCAATTTGGATGCGATAAGTCAAAACACTCAACAGTTCTAGCTGCTTGTCTGAGCTTTATCCAAACTTCTTTGAAGAAGTTTGGTAAGATTTTTGAAGGAAGATACAGCAGGATTCTTTTTTTTAATTAGATTGGGTCTCCCAATTTTAGGTATTGTTCCTAGAGCAATCACAGATCGTGGCCCGTAGCTGACAAAGGCCTGCCCCTGGTATGCATCTCTTGTCTAGACAGGAAAAAGAGGGAAGAGTGACAGAAGCAGGAACATAAATGGGGAGTGGATGAACCTGGAAAAAGGGAGACTTAAATAACTGGAGACTTAAGTGGACAATTTCCACGCTTCCTGTAAAAAAAGCCAGACATCCTGAACTGCCATTTAAATGTACAAACCAACAGATATCCAGGAGTGAACTCTTTAGCATCATGTTTTAAATAGAAAAGTGAGTTCATTTCCAACTGTTGATATTTCCCTAATTATCTGAAGTCCACTTCAGAATGGTAGAAGCTTAGATAGAGTAATGGAGTATGACATTTGCTAGTTCCCAGCATCCTTCAGCATTATTAGAGAACAATCGTTTTCTTAAAATAACATATATGGTATAATTCCAATAATTTGAATTGCCTCTATGCAAAAATCCTAGTTACCTGAATTCATGTGTCCTCCATGTAGCCCTATGTTTGTTAATCACTTCTATTTATCCAAACTCCTGGTTGTCCAAAACTTTTGGACATTCCCCCGAGCTTTCGGCTAAATGGGAGTGTACTGTAAACCATGGCATATTAAAAATAGGTTCCTATGTGCAGGAAAAATATAATATAACTTGTTATATTAGATGCTGAAGAAGAATGAGACAATCAAATAGCTATTTTTGGGGGGTGTTGGGCAGAAACAAATCAATTCTTCATATTTCATGTCCTTCTAAACAGCAGATGGTAACATGTTTTTCATCAGCATTCCACCAGAGGTTAATTCAATGCCTTTGGAAATGACAAAAAGAGAAAATGCCTTTGGCTAAATCTGCTATTTCCTGGAATGTTGTCCGTAAGCAAGGCATATGTCTAAATATTGCATTAAGTATTGTGGCCTATTCCAAAGCAAAATGTTGGCTCATTCCCTGGGATCGAGGCTGACCCCTCATTCCAGCCATCATCCATGCAATTGAGGAAGTCAAGATGGTTCTGCCTTGGGAGCTGCCAGAGGTAGGACTTGCTCGACTGTAGAGGCGGTTCTTGATTGCTAACTAATCTAAGCATTTTATGGCCTAATTCCGTACTGTTAGATCCAACCTGAGTTTGTCATTGGGCGCTGAAACAGGCTCTTATATCATCACTGTGGTAATGTTTTCTTCCCAATGCTTTCTGTGCTAATGCCTTTCATTTAGTTTTCATGTTTTTTTTGCTGAAAACACCAACTGAACAGCTGATTCTCCAGCTGTTTCCCTTACCTGGCTGGAACTCTATCCAGAAAAGACAGAGGTGAAGTTGATCATCAAGGGAAAACGCTTTGAATACCTGTCTAAAACTGTAATTGTTTAATCAAATAAATGTGTCTGCATAAACATGGTCAAAGTGGCCCTCACTCTCAGGATCTTCTACATCCATTAGATCTCTGGGACTCCCAGGTTGCTTTGGTAACCATGACAGAACTTTTAAAATCTATGGCTAGTAAAGAGGCTGCACCCCTCCCTGTGAGCTGCAAGTATCCCCTCAATCATTCATGCCCTCACAACCTCTCAGAGGGACTGTTGTGAGGGGATCTACCTGGGGCTGTCTGGGCCTGCCACTGGGAACTTGGCTGGGCTAGAAGTGCAGGTGGCTCTTGCATGAGGCATACAAAGGTGGAGGAGATTCAATGCATTGCTGTATCCTGCAACCATTGCTGCACTCATTCAAAAGCAAGGGACAATCTGGTACTATCCAGTAGGGGGAGGCTGGTCTTGAGGCTGAAGCATGGCACTGGAGATCTGGGGTTTAGCCCTGACTCCACCACAGGTTTCTTGTAGGAGCTTGGCCAAGTCCCTTAACTTGTTTTCCCCAACTGCAAAATGGGGATAGTAATGTTCTTGGCCTCACTGGAGTGGGGTGAGATTTAATTATTGGACATTGTTAAAATGTTGTGAAATTCTCGGATAGAAGCTGCTCTAGAAGTACAAAGCTCCATGAGCTCCATGACCCAGTGCGGCAGAGAAATTCAACAGCTTTTGGCAACAGCTAAGAAAAACTTGCTAGAGATAAACAGTAACAAAAATCAGTCACCAGGCCCATCCCTTTGGTAGTGAAGATTAATGGCAAATATGTGTAAAGTAAATCAAGTTCTTGTAAATTAGGTTTCTGTTAGCCGGAAGCTAAAGTAATAATTCTGAGCTGAAATATACAGTTTCCCAGCTGGCACCTTCTGCCATGGTTCAGTGTGTCCCAAACTGCTTTAATGGGTGCATTTTAAATGAAGATTTTATTGAACTCACTTCACCATTGGCATAGGGACAGTTTGTGCTCCCATTTGGATGTCAGTAGACAAACTAAGAGGAGACAAATAAGTAGCATGGCAAAGTAGCAACTCTTTAATGGCAAAGTGATAAATAAATATAGACTTCAGAAGGGTGCTTCTTTCTGCAGAATCTGATAGGAAGGAAAATGCTGTTATCTAACAGATCCATGCTGGCTTCTGTACCTATATGCAGAAGATCCATACAGATCTATAATACCTGTGTTCAGTAGATACTATTCATGCTGCTGGCTCTTACTTATATTGTTCCTGTGTAATAAAGATTCTGCCTCGGTAGCTGTTTTGTAGATACTTTTGTTTGGATAATTTGGTATTTTAGGATGCAGATGATAATCTGGAAAAGAGTGTGAGCTGCCTTGTTCTTGTCTGACAGTTTGGTAGATTAATATAGTGCTTGTGGAAAGTGTTTTCTCTCTGTGCATGCATTTTAGCTCTTTATGCTTTAGGTACCTACAAAGTAGGGAATAAAACATTTTTCAGTGTAAACACTCTGGAAGGGGTCAGACCATCAATCTCAACTCAGAGTGAAGAGCTAGAGATTACAGCAGAATCTGAAATAGGCACAAAAGCCTCAGGAATTCAGCCCTGCCCTAAAAGGTTATTGCAGGCAACTCTATGGCAAAATACCATTTAGCCCAGAGACAGCCTATTTTTTACAGGGAGAAGAAGGCTGCTTCCACACAATTAATCCCCAAGAGTTAGAATCTGACAATAAATTAATTTATTAGAGATTTGAGAAACAGAAGTTCACAGTCTTCCATCATCTATAGTCTTGGTCCTTGAAAACATATTTGTCCCATTTAAGTGGGTGACAGTCATTGATTTTTACTGGGGTGTGTCTGTTTTCCGATCAAGAGTTGATGTTGGGGTTCACTTTGGAGATCTTACTGATATAAGAGAGAGGCAGGTTCAGGTGTTTCCTGAATGGCTTGCCCAGCTCTAAATTTAAGTGATTTCCTGTGGGAAAAGGCTAGGGATTGGAAAACTTCTGTCTTGATTTACATCCTGTTCAACACTTTTGATTTCAGTGAGGTAGTATATATTTAACACCCAATGTTTATCTTCAGGTTGGATAAATACTCCATAGTTTGCAAACCTTATGCAAAGTATCCAAATCTCTAAGCTCTGCAAACCTGGTCTGGAATTTAGGGAGAACAAAATCTCTCGTGAGGTTTCTTGTATTTCTAGCGTTTGGTCAGCCTTGAAATACTGCAAGTGGTAAAATACCTCCTGTTATTTTAGCATTCTGATGGTGGTCCCAGCAGAGTGAAGTGCATGAAAAGAAAAAAGAATGAAAAGCAAAGTTACCTGACTTTTTTGGAACTTCAGAAACAGTTTGGTCTGGTCTTAAATTGACATCTTTGTAGAAGTTAGGGACTGAAAAGACCTATTTGGTCTATTTCTTTGCCAGTGCAGCATTGTTCTCTAAAATATATTTTCTAGTCTAGTTTTAAAAGTCTGACATGTTGGGATTTCTGTCACTTTCATTGGGATTCTAGTCCACATCCTAATCCCTCTCATTGTCAGAAAGATTTTTCTTGACAGAACTAAATTTTGTCCTCCTAATGTCATCCCATTACATATAGCTGTGCTCTGCACCACACTAAGTAATTCCTTTCCCTCCTTGGTCTTCACATTTTTTAAGTATATGAAGATTGTTTTTCTCCTTTTTTAGCCATCACTTAGCCAAACTATGGAAATGAATTTGGGGCTGATTGATGGGGTCATTTCTCATTATAATCGAAGCCCCTGGAACCAGCTCTAGGAAATACACACAGTTATTTTAATAAAAATTCCAAAATGTCTTTGGAAACATCAAGAACTCTGTGGAAAGTACAAATGCATTGTGGGAAATTATATCTTTCTCAGGTTCCCAATTCAGTCTGGTTGTTTCAATGCATTGCAACACATTCATTTTTAAGATTATCTGCTGTGTCAGAATGTGTTACAGTCTGACATTGAATTGAAAACTGAAGGCGGGAACAAGCAAAATCCTTTGCATGGTTCAGTAACCTCAGAGTGAACTATACTCCCTTCCATCCATAATTAACTGGGGTGCTTCTCAGAGTTGCTTACAGTCAGCACTTGCACAGGCACAAAAGTATTTCGAGACCAGAGAAAAGTCAGAGGAAATGTGACTGAAGAAGAAAACGAAGGAGGAGCGTACAAGGTGGATTCATGGAAATCAGTAGTGCCATTTTATTTATTTTTGAGTAGCTAGGCAAGCAAAATCTTCCTGCTTCATTTAATTTTAAAACAACTATGGCAAAGAACATTAAGTCATCTAAGGGCATTGAAACAATGACAACAGGTGCAGGGAACATTAGTTGGAAGTGGAGTTAATTATTCCATTATAATAATAACTGTTTTGAACTGCCATATGTAGTAGGAAGAGAGCCTGAGACATAAGCCCTTGTATTAGAGGCCTGGTATGAGGCAGGACATGTTCACAGAATTTGGCAAGAACAGGGCTGATATTGCAGAAATACACATTCCTAAGAAATGCTAAGCACAGAGTTCTCACTCAAACACATCCTTATATCAAGTGGTACCAGGACATCCAAGTATCAAGGATGGTACAAAAACATTCCCCAAGGATAACAGGAACACGCTGACCCCTCCTAAAAGATTTGGTCATAATAGGGATGTTTTGATTGAACCAACATGTACACGGTGATGGGTGATGGCTAGCCATGTCAGGGGACAGTAACTAACTATGTCAGAGGCAGTTCTAACTTGTTTGTATAAAGATGTATCTCAGAGGGAGAATCTTTGTACAATCAAGAGGGAAAGGAAAGTCCTGCCATTCACTGAGTTGCGTCCATTGTCAGGGGCATATATGTCTTAGTATCTTCATAGAGTCTGCCAGGTGCTGTTACTGTGCTTTGTTGACAATAAATATGGCCTGGTGCCTTTGTACCTTAACGGATCTTGTGGTCATTGGGCAGTTCACTTGAGGTCTGCTGTGCTGGCTGCCTGCACAGAGCTGGGGCAGCACACAGGGAAAACACACACAAGCAGCCAAACATCTAACCACACCATCTTGTTTGTCTGGCTAGTAAGTGATCTAAGGGGACTTTAATTGCCTTGTTGTATATTAGATTTAAAATAATAATACACTATGACATTAATGATGTGATGAAGCTTTGGATATCAATATGATCTTTAACACTGGCACGTCTATGCCAAAGCTTTCTGGGTACCATAGCAAGAAGACAAATACATCATTTAAAATAAAATGCTGACATGGTCAATTTGTTCTTCGAGAAGTAACAAAGGCTGAGCAACTCCAATCAAATAATCCCACAGTCCCACAGCACATGGAAGCATAAAGAGAAAGGAAAAGGTCTTGAGCCTAGCCATGAAGGATGCTACTAGTGAACTTTTGTGTATGTGGGTGGGGAGAGGGTGCCACAGATGTTGACCTTTAATGTCAAGACCCCATCTCCTGACATCTCCAAGCTAACAAAGTGCCACCAGTTTACAATAACTGATAATTTGGCTCTGTATTGTAGAGCGGCAGTATCCACAGTGGAAGGATGGTCCAGTGATTAGATGCCAGCTAGCCTAGGACTTGTGAAACCCAGGTTCAGCTCCTTGTTCTGCCACAGGCACCTTGTACGATTTTAGGCAAGCCACTTAAGGCCAGATTTTTAAAGGTATTTTGGTTTCTAAAGATGCAGATAGGCACCTAATGGTATTTTCAAAAACAACTAGGCAGCTAACTCCCAATGAGGTAAATAAATTCCTTTAAAAATCTGGCCCACGGTCTCTCTTTGCCTCACTTCTCCATCTGTAAATTGGGAATAATAATACTTCCACACTTCACAACCATCTGGTGATCATAACTACATCGAAGATTCTCAAATGAACTCACAGGAAAATGATAAATGTCAAAAAACACCCTATCACCAGGGGTAAACACTTTTCACAAAGCAATCGCTCCATATCTGACATCTCCGTCCTTGTCCTCAAAGGAAACCTGCAAAACACCTTCAAAAGACGAGCCTGGGAGCTTAAATTCATAAATTTGCTAGACACTAAAAACCATGGACTCATTAGAAACACTGGTTTTATGTCTTATTACAATAACCTATCACCTACTAATCTTCCTTTGTTCTATGATTGAAGAGGTGTTAACTGTCCACATCATCTCAAGTGGTCTCTTGCAATATGTGTTAATTCCCTATGCTCAACAATCTGTTCCACCTTGTATTTAGCTGTGATACTCTGAGTACCTTTCCCAGATCTGAAGTAGAGCTCTGTATAGCTTGAAAGCTTGTCTCTCTCATCAACAGAAGCTGGTCCACAAATATATTACCTCACCCAACTTGTCTGTAACATTAAAGATTGCGAGGCACTTAGATATGTGGCCCCTGTCACAACAGTAAGGAGCTAAAATGGGTTTGGGGATGTTCAGTTGTAATCCTATTGTTCACAAAGGCTGTGACCGGATGTCGGGGGATACTGTACTTCCCACCAGTAAACATGTCCCATATTGTTTACAGTGCCTCTTCTTTATTTAATAGCTCGGATGTCTCTGCCTACGAAGTGAATCATAGAATCATAGGACTGGAAGGGACCTTGAGAAGTCATCTAGTCCAGTCCTCTGTACGTTTAGAACAATCAAATACTATCTAGGCCATACCTGACAGGTGTTTGTCTAACCTGCTCTTAAACATCTCCAATGATGGAGATTCCACAACCTCCCTGGATGATTTATTTCAGTGCTTAACCACCCTGACAGTTTGGACATTAGGAAAAAATTCCTACCTAAACCACCTTTTCTGCAATTTAAGCCCATTGTTTCTTGTCCTATCCTTAGAGGTTAAGAAAAACATTTTTTCTTCCGCCTCCTTGTAACAACCTTTTACATACTTGAAAACTGGTATCATGTCCCCTCTCAGTCTTCTCTTTTCCAGACTAAACAATCTTTTTATGAGGGAAGTTTTTTCAGTCTTCCCTCATAGGTCATGTTTTCTAGACTTTTAATCATTGTTGTCGCTCTTCTCTGGACTCTCTCCAATTTGTCCACATCCTTTCTGAAATGTGGCACCCAGAACCAGACACTATACTCCAGCTGAAGCCTAATCAGCACTGAGTACAGTGGAAGAATTACTTCTTGTGTCTTGCTTAGAACACTCCTGCTAATACATCCCAGAATGAATTTTGCTTTTTTTGCAACAGCGTTACACTGTTGACTCATATTTAGCTTGTGGTCCACTCTGACCCCCAGATCCCTTTCCGCAGTGAAGCAGTGATACCTGTTCTAAGGTTTTGGGGAATGATCCTATAGTCATTACTGAGGAACAACTCCCCTCTTTTTCACTGGGAGTTTTGCTTGAGTAAGGACTACAGGATCAGGCCTTATTTTTGTTGCAGCTGGTGAATAGCCATGTACAAAAAGACCCTACCCAACCAAACAAGAAACAAATAAATCCCAAACCCAAGGTTTTCTCACATAAGAAGAGCTTTTTTTTAAAGGGTGGGGAAATGATTTGAGTTGAACCAGCCCAAACAGAAAGTCTTTGAACAGAGTCCTGAAGACAGCCTGCAATGGCCTCTGGCAGATGAATACAGGGAAGGAGCTTCATGAATTGCTGAACCATGAAGGCCCTGCACCTAGCACCATCCAGCTGGAACCTTGGGACAGAAATCAAGGATAATTCAGTTGATTGCAAATGTCTTAGAGGAACATGGGGCCAGACAATCACGCATGTACCTCAGACTTAGATTAAGAACTATATATATTTTCTGTAAGACCTTGAATTGAGCCCATTGGTTTACTGGTAACCAGTGCAGAGTATTTACTGCAAAGAGCAGACAGGAAGCTCTTGAATATAGGTAGTTTATGTGATATGGTGAAGTCAGGAATTCCCCTTGTGTCTGAGCTGGTTTTGTTGCATTGTAACAGGGAGCTTTGCCTCTTAATGGCTAGAGGATCTAGGGCCAGCCAACCTTGATTACTAAAGAGGCACACCTGAGTTGAATCAGGTAATTCCCTATAAAGGGCAGCCTGTGGCTGTAATGAAGGGGGAAGCCCAGGAAACTGTAGGAAATAAAAGAAATTCTTCTGCAGGGAAGATCTTGATAGGAACAGGTTTGCAAGCTAGATCCAGAACTCTGAGGCTCCAGCCAGGTAGAGTCTGTGAGTAGCCTGCCAAAGCAGGAAAGAGTCCAGGCAGGAAGGCCTGGGAGTAGGGTGAATCAGACTGCTGGGAATGAGCAGACTCCAGCAGAAAGATCTGGGATTTCCTGATGCAGATTACAGACTGGAAAAGTCTGGGTGTGACCCAACAAGGGGGTGAAACCAATGATCTGTGTTTTGGGATGTTGAGTCTTATTTTGGAGCTTTATTTATGTAACTGAACTTGGACTCTGATAAGAGGTGGTGAATAGACAAGAAAAACTCCTGTGGGGGTGTTTAAGAAGCCTTTTGAGGGGAAAACTAAGGCAGGCTGCCTGTAGCATAGCCCCAGGCCACGAGGGGGTTCCTGGGAATTGACATGGATCAACAATTGAAAATACCTTAAAATACAAAGGTTAAGGCAAATGCGCTACCACTGCAAAGCTGAACAAAACTAGACCAAATAGCATTCATTTTTCTAAGAACTCTGTGTCACAGTGTAAAAAATGTAGGCTCTCAGGATTCCAAAATAGGGTCCTGATGTATTGGAAATTAGTGTTGCTGCTGTATCACTTTGTACACAATTTCCAGATGTCTAGTTCTTAGTTTACAGTAATTAGGGTGACTGGAAACCTAGTTCCAAAAAAACTGGAACCTTGCCAGAGGACGTTGGAGACCAGGTACTTGCCTCCTAAAGAGAGACAGATATGCAGGCGAGCACTTTGGTTTACACAAGATTTTTGCAGTACTTAACTTTTTTTTTTCTTTTCTTCAACTAGCTTTTGTATTTCCTGGACAGACACTAGCATTAAAGAATAGATTTCTCTATACAAAACTTATATTCTGATTGTACTGGTTAATTTCAAAAAGGCTGAAAAACAACATTCCAAACCAACTGAGTTAGGGACAGGATGGTTAGGTGAACAGAATACCACTCTGTTCTCAGGTGAATAAACACCATTATGTTCTGAAGATCCTGTATTTCTCTGGCTTCCTCACCTTTATGCTGAGGTTGGTGTTTTGTATACAAAGGAATGGCTGTTTCCTCTTTGGATTTTTTTTTTATACACAGAGTAAAACAAGTTTCAATCTAGCTGACTTATTTTAGGTTGTGGAAAACATCTAAGAAAAAAAAACAAATCTAAAATCTCATTGAGAAAGAAAGCACAATGTGTCTCACAACTCTGCCCTCTGGTGGACAGACTCCCTTCTTAGACTTGGATTGTAAGCTCACTGGGGCATAGACTTTTTGTTCTGCGTTTGTACAGTGCCTAGCACAATGGGATCGTGGCCCATGACGAGGTCCCCATGGCGTTACAATAATGTAGATAATTAATAATAGATGCAGTGGGCTGAAAACAGAATAGTTGCTACCCTTAGTTCACCACACTCCTAGTCCTGTTAGGAATGCATTTTAGCTTTTCATTATACATTTTAGATACAATCAAGGAGAAATAGAGCTATTTCAACATCATTAGCTTCCACTTAAAAATAACCCAGCTTTGAAGTCCAACATTTTCATAAGAATAATTTGGAGTACTAGTGGCCTTTTCAAATTCAATACTTTCAGCCTTTCATTGCTCATGTAACAGATGGAGAGTAAAATGAACACTGAATTTTAAAAACAGCTCATCTGTCAAGAGAATTACACTCCTATTTTTTGTAAGATTATAATTAGTTATTAAAAACAGTTCTGAAATCTTTGTGTATATGTCCCACCTAGCACCGGCTCAGTGGTATGAGCTGCAGTTTGTCTTACTGTAATAGTACTGACAAACAATGGAGACACAATCACTAAGGCTCTGGTTCAATAGAGCACTGACTTCAGTGGGATTTCAGCCTTTCAATGAGTCTTCCAAGTAAGCTTGTGTTTAAGTACTCTGGTGAATTCAGGTTTTAAATGGCCTAATCCAAAATTCATCATTGACTCCCATTCATTTCTAAAGCTGGTCAATTTTTTTTCAACAAAACAGTTTTCCAGGGGAAAATACTGTTTTGTCAAAGTCAAAACATTTAATGAGAACATATTAATGTCAGCAAAATTTGACAGAAAAATTCTAGAATGATTTGAATTTAAATTGGGTATTTCATTTGGACTTTCTTGTTTCAATTCATTCTGAGTTTTTTGTTTCATTTTGACTTTTTAATTTGTTTATATTGTTTCAACATTGTCAAAATGAAACATTTCAAAAAGGTCATTCTGATGTTTTTGAATTGAAACATTTTGAAATTTCCATGCCATTGTAAATGTAGAAACTCCAACTTTTTGTTCTAATTTGTGATGAAAGGAAATTTTGAAATTTAAGAATTTCCTATCAGCTATATTAAAATCAACTGACTTAATATCAGGCTCTAATTCTATTGAAAACTGCAGATCATTCCGAGGGCTGGAACTGGGAAAACTGCCACGTTTTGTATTTTTCCAATGACAAGACTCTTCTGGCATTTGATTATATTATGTTTTGTAAATTGTGTATATATTTAAAATGCTGCATACGTAATAAGTAGGTATTGGAAAATGGAAATGGAAAATGATAATATATGAGGAGTTGCTACTCTTTATACTAGTCATATTAAATATGCACAGAATATTTAATCTTCACAGGAAAGAGATTGTGAAAAATAATTTGTGAAAGCAACTATATATAGTGAAGTATCTTAGACACAGATTATGGAAGTATGGCCATGTTTCTCTTCCAGGCTGTAACATTATAATCAGTTCAACACTTTTCTTATATTTAAAAAAAAAAGCCCTTAAAGTTGCTATGGGACATAGGAATTAACTTGAAGTAAATATGCAAGTCTAATCCATTAATGAAGGGAATAAAATGTGTTACTGAATAGAGCTCTTCAATGAATAATAAGTATTTGAAGTTTTACCATTCTGACTGCGTTATAAGCTGATATGTTTTTCTGCAAGGCCTGTTGCTGTGAATTTATTGGGAAAGGGAGTTAGAGAAACAGTGTGAGATGGGTGAGGTGGCATAATTAATTTCAACAGTGTTTTGATTATTGCTTGAGAGATTTTTAAAAAGGGTCAATTAAAGTCTGGCAAGCTATCTCTGAATGTCTAGCATTGCTAATTGTATTCCACTGATACTGGCAGTTTTCCATACCTTTCTCTTTTCTTAATTCACATTAAACTCTCATCACATCACCAGTGGAAAGGAGAAAGGCAGAGAAATACAGCTAAGCCTAATTAATTTGGATTTCAATCAGCATTAATAATGGACAATTACCAGAAAAATATTGCCGTTGTTTATCTGGCCAAGAAGCTAGCTTGGAATTATACCCCACTCCAAGGAAATGACAAATGCTTTTGCCCTTTTCCTCAAGAGTAGCAAACTAACCCATCTGAAATAATTCCAGGGTGGTACCTCACCTGTACATTGTATTACTATTACTGTCTTTTATTTAACGTTATCACAGTGTGGCACTCTACAGAGCATGGAAGAATACTGTGACGTTCCCCAGGGTACAAGCGGGACTGCTGAACAACTGTGTCCCCCTTAATTCTCTAGCTTGGAGTGCCTCTTAGGGCATGTCTACATTAAGCG
The DNA here is from genome assembly GCF_016161935.1 of Mauremys reevesii. Classification (NCBI taxonomy): domain Eukaryota; kingdom Metazoa; phylum Chordata; order Testudines; family Geoemydidae; genus Mauremys; species Mauremys reevesii. Next base: position 26,980,196 of record NC_052626.1, read on the forward strand.
AGGGATTGATGGGCAGTGATCGATCCAGCGGGGGTCGATTTATCGTGTCTAGTCTAGACATGATAAATTGACCGCGGAGCGCTCTTCCGTCAACTCTGGTACTCCACCAGAGTGAGAAGTGGAGTCGACGGGGGAGCATTAGCAGTTGACCTACTACAGTGAAGACACCGCCGTAAATAGATCTAAGTACGTTGACTTCAGCTACATTATTCACATAGCTGAAGTTGTGTAACTTAGATCGATTTCCGCGTCTCTCCCCCCCTCCCCGAGTGTAGACCAGGCCTTACACTGCTTTGCTGTCAGAACATCCACTCCTGGCCTGTCCACACAGCCTTCAGCATGCAAATTCACTCCCAGCTAAATACAAGAGCACTCTGACCAGTCATTCATGAATTACATACAGGGTGAAACCCGCAAATTCTTAGTCCAATCCTTGTCCCCCAGATATGTGCATCTTTTACTGCTCAGTATCCTTCTGAACAGTAGAAGCTCATAGAAAGTCTGTCATTTCATCAATAGAAAATGAAAATGCACCAGCTTTGTTATCCTAAATGGAGTTTCCCACACACTTCAATCCAAACACACTGGTTAAGATAAAACAATAAGATAAGTTTATTAACTACAGAAAGATAGTTTCTAAGTTACACGTGATAATGCATAAAAGAATGAGTTACAAAAGGAAAATAAAAGAGTAAAGAGCAAGCTAATACCTAACTTAGCAAGCTAAGTGAACTTAAAAGCAAAAGGTTTTAGCTGACTATATGCTACAGCGGTCTGTACTAGCTGAAAAACATTCCAGCTAGGAACATCCCTTCCCCACTTCAGTGATACTTTCTTTGTCTTTGAAGAGTTGTAGCTGCTGTGAGGTGAGATGGGAGTTGGGGGGAGGGGGGAGAGAGGTGAGTTGGAGGCCACTGTCTCTCATTCTTATACCACTCTCCCGTCTTTGAGGATTCTCCCCTCCCAGCTGAGGTATAGGCTGCAAGCAGAGCCATCCCTCTGGAGGGCCCAAACTTTGGGGGGCCCTGTGGACTGGCGCGATTGGCCAGTGCTGCATGGGCGGCAGGTGAATCACTGGCTGGGAGAGGCTAGCCCCAGCCAGGGCCGGCTCCAGACCCCAGTGCGCCAAATGCGCGCTTGGGGTGGCGTGCCGCAGCAGGCGGCTCCAGTGGACCTCCCGCAGGCATGCCTGCAGAGGGTCCGCTGGTCCCGTGGCTCCGGTGGACCTCCCGCAGACATGCCTGCGGAGGGTCCGCTGGTCCTGCGGCTTTGGTGGAGCATCCACAGGCATGCCTGTGGGAGGCCCACCAGAACCGCGGGACCAGCAGACCCTCCGCAGGCATGTCTGCAGGAGGTCCACCGGAGCTGCAGGACCGGTGACCGCCAGAGCGCCCTCCGCGGCACGCCGCCCTGCTTGGGGCGGCGCAATTCCTAGAGCTGCCCCTGGCCCCAGCTCTGCCCCTTCCAACTGAGGAAGAACACATTCGCCACCAGGAGGGAGAGCACGTGTCGGTGCCACTGCCCCGAAGTGCCGGGAGGGAGAGCGCGCAGCGGGCACCACTTCTCCCAGCCTCCCCTACCCACTCCTGGGTGGTCAGTCCCGGAAGTGACATCACTTCTGCCACGGGCCCTGCATCCCCCTAGGAATGCTGAACTGCGGCCAGCGGGAGCTGTGGCGAGCCGTGCCTGTAGACGGTCAACATAAACAAAATGTCTTGTAGCCCGCCAGCAGATTACCCTGATGGACCGTGTGCTGAAGGTTGCCTACCCGTGGTGTAGATCATCACAAAGCCACAATTCCTGCCTTAAGGATTTTATAATCTTAAAGACTCATCCTGCAGCTTCATCCATGCAAATAACCTTGACTCATGTGCATAACCCTATCCTATATTGGCCAGTTAAGAGGTCAGCTGTAGAGTACACTGGATTATCAGATAAACCAGACAGATTTGCTTCAACCCCCACCCCCTTTCTTTTATAGAACTCCCCCTGTTCTATACATGAAGGGGTCAGAACACCCACATTTTAGCCCTAGATTCTTTATACAATGATAACCTGTCTGAGCATTCCAAAAGGAAAACAAATAATTACATCCTACACGATTTTACCACTGGTGAGGTTTTAAGCACTGTGAAAAGTCCATCATCTCTATTATGAGGAAGGCCCACGCTTTGAACAACCAGCTTTTACATCATAAGAGGAAATTTCTGAAACCTATTTTATCAACCACATGCCCCCATGTCCATTATATGTGATGAAGGATGGAGTGGTACATGCTAGCCGGTATAAATCGGCATAGCTCTATTGATTTCAGTAAAGCTCTGCCGATTTACGCCAATTGAGGATCTGGCCTGTTGACTCTAGGAGGTGCTCTGGGTGTCTCACTCTCATCACTTTTATCCTGAAGCTCTTCCCTGTTAAATACACTTACTTTTTTGGCCTAATAAAATGGCCACTCTCTTTTAAAAATGAAATAGAGACATCAGAAGACCATTAGATAGTTTCATCATCTTTCTTCCTCCCAGACAATCAGCAGAAAAATGAGCAAGCCCTTATTTATTTTTAATTTTATACAGAAAAGGAGCCTTGTTTTTTACCTCTAGGCCTCACACATATTTCATATCTTGTACTGAATCAGTGATGGGGCCAGGTTTAGCATAGGTTCCCCCTCTTCTGGGGGAATGTTTGAGGTGGTTCAAACTAGTAATAGCAGCATTACTTTGGGGAAGGCCTACAGCTACGAAAGTGGTTGGTGCCGACCAGAAAGGGGTGTGTCCTGGAAAGTTTGGGGATTGTGAGATTCAGTGACTCTGCTACTGGAGTTGCTTTACAAATTAAAGCTGCCCAGTGTCCTCACTAACTGAAACCTTGCCTGGAGTAGCAGTAGAAACACAATCTACCTTCTTTCAGAATGGCTCCCTTCAAACATGTAAAGGTCTTAGATTTCCTGGGGAGTTATTTACTTCCCACAGGCAGCTTTGCTGAATTTGTCCCATCATTTTAAACCTCCATGGGAGTGTTTACAAAGTGTAACACAAGCCAAGCATCCCAGCACTGTTTGATAATCTGAACCTCTGAAGCACTTGAGAACAGTCACATCAAAACATTCCTCTTACAAATGTGTGTATTACAGAATAAACACGGGGGTAGCCTTTATAGATACACATAATCAACCGCTTCATGAGCGGAACATTGTTCACTCATTACACACTTGTCCAGCTGTACTGCCAAATAGGTTTAGTAGTAATTATGTAATTGTTTAACTTATTTATTGGTTATTGAAAGTTCATTGTCAAAGTACTTGGGTGATGTACAAAATGAATATACTTATACATCGCAAAGCGGGCCCAATGCCTCTATGGAAACTGCAACAAACCCCATCCTACATCTTGTTGAAAAATCAACAAGACCCCACACTTGTTTCTGAGATGTTATTTCTGAGACCACATTGCACTCATGGTAGTGAAAGCAGGGGGAGTCATGTGGTAAAATTATTATTAGTATTTGATTATTTCTATTATTGTACAACCTAGGAGCCCTAGTCATGAACTGGACCCCATTCTGCAAGGTGCTTTACAAAGACAGAACAATAAGAACATAAGAAAGGCCATACTGGGTCAGACCAAAGGTCCATCTAGCCCAGTATCCTGTCTTCTGATAGTGGCCAGTGCTAGGTGCTTCACAGGGAATGAACAGGATAGCTAATCATTAAGTGATTCATCCTCTTTTGCCCATTCCCAGCTTCTTGCACACAGAGGCTAGGGACACCATCCCTGCCCTTCTTGGCTAATAGCCATTGATGGAGCTATCCTCCATGAATTTATCTAGGTCTTTTCTGAACCATGTTATAGTCTTGGCCTTCACAACATCCTCTGGCAAAGTGTTCCACAGGTTGACTGTGCATTGTGTGAAGAACCTGCTGCCTATTAATTTCATTTGGTGACTCCTAGTTCTTGTCTTATGAGCAGTAACACTTCCTTATTTACTTTCTCCACACCAGTCATGATTTTATAGACGTCTATCGTATCCCCCTTTAGTCGTCTCTTTTCCAAGCTGAAAAGTCCCAGTCTTATTAATCTCTCTTCATACAGAAGCTGTTCCATACACTCCCTTTCTCAAATAGCTAGTAGCCGAAGTATAAGACAAGACACAACAGATGGATACAGACAGACATAGGAAGTACCAGAAAAGAATGAGTCAATATTGGTCAACGTGGCAGGCAGTGGTCTCAGAACACCATAGCAGCCTAACCGTGGTTAAGTTTTTGGTAGGTGTTATAGCAAATGAGAGATTTGAAGGAGGAAAATTAGTTAGTGGATATTTCTGAGAAGTTTCTCCAAGCATGAGGGGCTGTAAGGATTACGCCTTTTTCTGTAGCCACGTTGTAAGGTCTGAGGCCTTTTTCTTGCAGCCATATTAGGAGACCAGCAGCCATGAGCTAAGAAGCAGAAAGTCACATCCTCACATCCCATTAAAACAATGTAATATCAGACTGTTAAGAAGACACTCCTGTTCTCATAGTACCCACCATCACTCTATAAAGAAACCGACTTAAGATGGTTAAAGAAAACTATGTTTGATAGCATTCTGTCTGCCAAGAAATCACTTATCAACCGTTGTGATTATAAAATCTATACTTCTATTGTTTGCCTTTATGGTCCCTACTTCTGTATTGTTTATCTGTATGATCTTTATCTGGTTCTTTGATTGTTTCTGTCTGTTACATAACTAATTTTGCTAGGTGTAAATCAACGAAGGCGGCGGGGTCTGATTGGTTAAAGAATTCTTTTATAATATGTTAGGATTGGTTAGAGAATTGTTTAGTAATATTTTAGTAAAATGATTGGTTAAGGTACAGCTAAGCAGGACTCAAGTTTCACTATATACACTGGGGTCCAAAAGAAGTTCTTGGGAACCAACTCCAGGACACAGCCCCAAGATCAGAGCTGCCAGACCTCAGCACCCTGCCAATGACACCATGCAGAAACTGGAGTCCCCCTAATGGACCTGATCCTGACTGGCCATCAAGAAAAGTTCATCTGCCTTATGGGCATGATGAGCATTGTATGCTTAGCATGTGCATTCAGTTTTGGTGATTGTTAATAAATAGAGGTTACGGATATTACTGTGTAAGGCTCCTTCGCTGGTAAAAGACCCTGTAAACAAACACAAGATTCTGCCCTGAGCCTTAAGAATTGGGTAAGGGTGGATATTTAAATTAACCACATTATGTCCTGGGAATTTGGTAAAGTTGGGTGTATTTTGCCTGGAGTCCTAGGAACTAGGAAAGGGTGGGGATGCCTAAATTAGCAAGATCACGCCTTGAACCGATGGAAGGGTAAAGGTGGATGTCCTAGAGTGTGTGTAACAAAGAATTTTGTGTGGGTAACAGGGCAGCCTGGGAGAAAGCACAAAGGTGCTTGTTTGAAAATATAACCAGTGGGCAGCAGAGGCTGGGATCATGGGGTGATCGGAGGCTGGCACTGATACTCAATAGTTAATGAGAGACAGAAGGTAGGGTGGGAATAGGTCATGAAGGGCCTTGAAAATGAATACAAGTAGCTTTTATGTTTGATGTGATAGAGATGAGGGAGCACTGGAGGGATGAAAAGAGAGGGGTGATGTGGTTGGGTAAACAACCTTTGCAGCAGTACTCTGTTTTGATTTCAGCAGGACAAGATTGCATTTGGCAAGGGCAGAGAAAAGGATGTTGCAGTAATTGTGATGAGAGATGATGAGACTCTGGATGAACAGTGTGCGCAGGACAGGCGATAGCTTATTATTAGTTATATTACAATAGCATGTAGGAACCTTAAGTAATGAGGGTCCCATTGAACTAGGCACTGTACATACACATACATAGAGACAGTCCCTGCCCAAAAGAATTTGCAGTCCAAATAGACAAGACAGGCAAAGAGTGGGAGGAAGTTGTTATTATTCTCATTTTATAGGGAAACTGAGGCATGGAGGTTAAGTAACTTGCCAAAGGCTAAAAAGCAAGTCTGTGGCCCCGCCTGGAACTGAACACAGATCTCTGGCATCCCAGTCAAAAACTTAAACACAAGGCTATCCTTTCTCCCCTATGAGATAGCTACCCTGACCAGTAAAGAGTCACAGGTTTTAACATAATTCTATCCAGTTTTATCATCCATGTATTTTTTAAGTAAATTAAAATAGCAGCAAATAAATAGTAGAAAGCACATAAGAAAAATATCTTGAGATAAATAATACATTGCACTTATATTGTAGATTTTTTCAGAGGATCACCAAGCACTTGACACAAAGATTAGTTAGTGAATAAGCAGTGAATAATAATAATATAATTAAACCTGCTGGCAGTAACAAGCCCCTGCCCCTTGGCACTTTCTAATCTTAGTTACCAGATGTATATAAGGCTGTCTATAAGGCAGACAGACAGGCACAGCACTGAGGCAGAGACAGAATAAGATCAAGATCATTGCCAGTGCTGGGAATAGAACTCAATGGTCTTGACTTTTTGGCTGCTGATCAAAACCCCTAGATGACACACCCTATATCACAACCACTGAGGAATACTTTTATGGCTAGCAGACAAAAATAGCTAACAAACCCTCTGTATTTAAACAGAATTGTTTGACTCTACAAGTGTCCCATTTTATCCTCTTCAATTTTCTCCTTCGTTGCTGTTAGCTTGTAGCTGTTTGAATGGCTGCTGTTTCCCAGACTTACCCTTTCTGTCATGATAACAGATGACAGAACCCAGATCTTGGTGCAGATTCTTTTCAGGCTTATGGGTATTGGAACCAGAGCTTTTTGTGCCATGTTTGCCCTCTAGGATGTTGCTCACCTCGCATTAGTAAAGCATGCACATGCTCAGCAGGTGCAGTTACTTAGGGGCATGACTTGCCTGGCGGCCAAGTCCCTGTGATGTGCTGGGGACCAGGCATGAAGTGACAGTTCTTCTGTCTAGATTAGGTACAGAGAGAGAATAATTGTCAGGATTTATTGACATCAAAGCTAGATTGCAAACCAGGAACAAAATCAAGCACGTACAGTTCACAATGCAGTGAGGCCTTCAGAGTTTCTTTCCTCAAGCTCAGTCTCAGTCAGTCAAACAAAGAAAAGGAGAAAACAAACATGACTAAACTCATCTTTCATGATAAGTGGGCTAAAATGGCTTCTCTATGCAGTTACAGGAGGCCTCCTGTTCCCCAGTGCCTCTCAGAAGAGACCAGGATTACAGTGACTGCAGATTTCACAATACTTGTGGAGAGCACAAGGGATCTTGTTGTAAGGCTTGCGTGGAGCCTGTGCTGACCCGTCATGCTGCTTAGAGTCCCAGCTTGCTCTGCTCTTCCATTCACTCAAGCTGCTCTTACAGGGTGTTAGGGCTTGTCTTCCCAGGGAAGTTAGTGTGCAGTAAGCTAGGGTGTAACTTTAAAGCTCACTAGCTACTATGCACTAACTCCCCACACAGACACACTTACAGAGCACTAAGAGTGCCCTCAGGCAGTTTAGCTTAACGCCCTTTCAAAGTTCAGTAAGCTACTGCCCACAAAGGCACTCTCAGAGTGTCCACATCGGGAGTTAGTGTGGAGTAGCTAGTGTGCTTTAAATTTACATCCTAGCTTGCTGAGCAGACAAGTCCTTGGTCGTATCTGCAGTAACAAGCCTCTGCCCCTTTCCAGCCAATACCAGGTTTGGTGTCCTTTAATTATAGCTAATAGAATTATACACCTGCTATTATAATAATATCATTAGCAGCAGCAATATCAGCTAGTTCTGCCCACAGCACCGCCAGCAAGTTTAATTATATCATTATTATTCATTGCTAATTATTATTATTTTTGCAGTGTAGTAGCTCCAGGAGGCCTCTGGAAGGACTGGGGCTCCATTGTGTAAGAAGCTCTATGAAAAGACAGGCCCTGGCCCAAAGAAGCTAAGTCTAAATTAAGAAAAGCCTTAAAAATAAAGACATTTTGTTTGTATATTTACCAAAGAAATGAAATAATCCAGTTGTAAAAGCAAAATATTTGACAGCCTGCAACAATCTATGTAGAACAAACTGTATAGATTCCTGTAAGCAGCATAAGCTTTTTAGAGCCCATTATTTTCTAAGGAGGCAGAGGCAGAAGGCTGCAGTTCAGCGTAAATGTACAAGGGCAGTAAATGTACAAGTGGCTACAATAAACAAAGGGAGGGGAGAGATTCGTTAAACAGCTCGCATTGTTGCAACATTGCAAACTCTCGTGATTTCATCACTAGTCTCATGCTATCTGGTGTTTTTCTTAAATCCCCGTCTCCTAGAGACAAGTGAACAATGAGAATCTCAGCTTTCATTAAAAAATTAAGATTTTTATCCCTCATGGTTGAGAGCAAAAGCTTGAAAATGTGACCTAAATGCAGTTCAAAGGCTCGAACAACAGAAGGCAAACAAAAAGAATCCAGTATTTATCACTTTTTAAAAATCTCATGATCTTTAAGCCAGTCTCATGATTTTTTAGTACTTGGGGTTGGCAATAGTGTTGTAGTGGAAGAATGTGGCTGCAGAAAGTTAAGGTCAGGGGTCGGCAACCTTTCAGAATTGGTGTGCCAAGTCTTCATTTATTCACTCTAATTTAAGTTTTCGCATGCCGGTAATTCATTTTAACATTTTTAGAAGGTCTCTTTCTATAAGTCTATAATATATAACTAAACTATTGTTGTATGTAAAGTAAATAAGGTTTTTAAAATGTTTAAGAAACTTCATTTAAAACTATATTAAAATGCAGAGCACCCCCGGACCGGTGGCCAGGACCCGGGCAGTGTGAGTGCCACTGAAAATCAGCTCACGTGCCGCCTTCGGCACCCGTGCCATAGGTTGCCTAACCCTGGTTAAGGTCATCCTCCATTTTAGAAGGTGAGTCTTTGGACTGTAGGGGGCAGATCAGAGAGTAGCAGGCTGCAGCTTAAGGTAGGTTTTGGTTTCCGTGTTATGTAGTGCTTAATAAAGAAGCGTCTGACGAAGTGGGCATTCCCCCACGAAAGCTTATGCTCCAATACTTCTGTTAGTCTATAAGGTGCCACAGGACTCTTTCTCGCTTTTTACAGTTCCAGACTTACACAGCTACTCCTCTGATACTTAATAAAGAAGATAATTCCTTCATACAAATAGCAACCCAGGGTGACCACCGAATGTAGCAGTGGTGGGAACATGTTACACAGAGAGGATATGTGTTCACTAATGCGTTTTATATCAATTTTCAGTATTTATGAGACCTAATCCTTCTACTAATTCTCACTGAAATCAATAAATACCATAGCTTCTTTAGTAATACTTGACAGATAGAATGGGAGTAGTGCATGCTAAAGACTGAAGAATTAGGTGCATATATTTGTATAAATGAAAGAGGAAAACCTTTCTTAAGGAAATCTATAATTATGTAAGATGTCCAGCTACGTCATGTTAAGTTAGTCATAGTTTAGAATTCCTGAGGAAAAAATAATTCCTCTGCTTGAGTATAGTAGTGGAAAACTTGACTTTTAAATGGCAGCCCTTGTTTCTTATCTCAAGTTGTATGGACACCGGTTTATAAACTCTTCCACAAACAACCGTCCGTCTCTCCTTATTTAGGCTTCTTCCCATTTTATTGGTTTGTTGGTCATTCTTAAGGCTGGCTGGAGCCCAAAATGTTTATAGCGCAGATAGTAAACTGCACGAAATAAAAATTAACTAGTTAGAGGTGCATCCCACATTGCACCATTGGACCTTGCAAATTAACTTAAAGCCAATAGTAAAGGTTTCTTTAGCCATATAAATAAAAAGAAAACATGGAAAGAAGAAATTGAACTGCTAAGTGCTGATGATGGGGTGGAGTTTAAAGGTAACTTAGGTATGGCCCAACACCTAAACCAACATTTTGCTTCAGTTTTTAATAAGAGTAATGTGGAGACAGTGGCAGGGTGACTAATGGGAAAGAGGATGTGGAAGTAGAAATTACCACATCCAAGGTGGAAGACGAACTCGGACAGCTTAATGGGACCAAACCAGGGGGCCAGATAGTCTCTGTCCAAGAATATTAAAGGAACTGGCTCATGAAATTGCAAACCCAATGGCAAGGATTTTTAATGAATCTGTAAAGTTGGGGGTCGTACCCTTTGACTGGAGAATTGCAAATATAGTATCTATAGTTAAGAAAGGGGAGGAAAGTGATTTGGGAAGCTACAAGCCTGTTAGCTTGACCTCAATTGTATGCAAGGTCTTAGAACTAATTTTGAAAGAGAGTAGTTAAGGACATAGAGGTAAATAGTAATTGTGATAAAATGCAGCATGTTTTTAAAAGAGGTAGATCATGCCAGACTGGTCTGATCTCTTTCTTTGAGAAGATAACTGATTTTTCTAGACAAAGGCAATGCAGTACATCTAATCTATTTGGATTTCAATAACACATCTGATGCACTTCCACATGGGAAATCATTAGTTAAATTGGAGAAGAGGGGGATTAATACAAGTTTCAAAAGGTGGGTAAGGAACTGGTTAAAGGGGAGACTATATTATTTCATATTGAAAGGTAAACTCTCAGGTTGGAGGGAGGTTACTAGTGGAGATCCTCATTAGTGACCGATATATAAAAAGTGGGAGTGTGCTGATAAAATCTGTGGCTGACATAAGGGTGGGAGGTACTGCCAATATGGAGGAGGACTGGAATATCACACAAGATTTGGATGACTTTGAAAACTGGAGTAATAGAAATGGGAGGAAATTTGATAGTGTAAGGTCATGCATTTAGGGATTAACAACATTATTTTTTGTTATAAACTGAGGCCATATCAGTTGGAAGTGACAGAGGAGGAGAAAGACCTGGGTGTATTGGTCAATCACAGCCTAACTATGAACTGCCAATGTGATGCGGCTGTGAAAAAGGCTAATGCAATCTTAGGATGACTCAGGTAAGGTATTTCCAGTAGAGGTAGGGAAGTGTTAGTATCATTATACAAGGCACTGATGGGACCTCATCTGGAGTACTATGTGTAGTTCTTATCTCTCATGTTTAAAAATAATTCAAACTGGAACAGGTGCAGAGAAGACCTACTAGAATGATCAGAGGAATGGAGAACTTACCTTACAAGAGGATACTTGAAGAGCTTGGCTTGTTTAACCTAACAAAGCGAAGGCTAAGGGCAGATACGATTGCTTTCAGTAAATATATCAGAGGGATAAACACCAGGGAGGGAGAGGAATTATTTAAGTTAAGGGCCAATGTTGGCACAAGAACAAATGGATGTAAACTGGCAATCAATAAGTTTAGGCTTAAAATTAGATGAAGGTTACTAACAATCAGAGGAGTGAAGTTCTGGAACAATCTTCCAAAGGTAGTAGTGAGGGCAAAAGCCTAACTTGTTTCAAGACTGACAAGTTTATGGAAGGGATTGGTCTGATTGCCTACAATGGCATATGGACCATCTGCAACTTTCATTAGCAAATATCTCCAATGGCAGGAGATGGGACAGTAGATGGAAAGGATGCTGAGTTACTACAGAGAATTCTTTCCCAGGTATCTGGCTGGTGGTTTTTGCCCAAATGCTAAGGGTCTAACTTATTGCCGTATTTTGGATCAGGAAGGTATTCTCCCCAGGTCAGATTGGCCTGGGGGCTTTTCACCTTCCTCTGCAACACAGGGCATGGATCACTTGCTGGTGTGAACTAGAGTAAATGGTGGATTCCCTGGAACATGAAAGCTTTAAACCAAGCTTTTGGGACTTCAATAATTCAACCAGAGGTTATGAGCCTATTACAGGAGTGGGTGGGGTGAGGTTCTGTGGCCTGAAAAGTGCAAGAGGTCAGAGTAGATGATCATGATGGTCCCTTCTGGCCTTAAAGTCTGAGTCTATGAAACAAGGCCATGACAGGACGGCTAAAAGAACTTTCATGCTCTTTCTTATCCAGCACAATTACACTGATAAAATGGATGGGAGATGATGTTTTGTGTGTAACCTAGATCTTTAATGCCATTTTAATATTCCTTTGGTTTGTCTGAGACAAGTAAAGCCATGTGGATGGAAATGGGCAAATTGCTTCTCAACAGGTCAAAACCACTTTCTTCAGCCTAAAGTTATTTAATAACTTTTACTTTTATTTTTCATTTTAAGATCTGTACAAGCTTCAGGCTACACATGGTAGGTAGGAGAAAAAACCCCATTAAGTTTCAACTTGAATCCTGCAATTGCAACTTACAAGAAAAAGAATAGGAAAGGAAACCAAAATTCCGCTTCCTGCTCTGCAGCTAACTTACAGGGAGGTTGTAAGAGGAGTCACTCCTTGGACTACAAATCCACCAATTTGGAGTAAGATACTGGACCCATGCAGAAGAAACAAGGTGAAATCCTGGGCCCATTGTAGTCAGTGGCAAAACTCCCATTCACTTCAGTGGAGTCAGGATTTGACCCAGAATCTCTGAACCTGAAAGTTGCAGGGTTAGATCCAGGAATTATTTTGGGGAAGTTCTATGGCCTGTGTTATACAGGAGGCCAGATTAGATTTTTACAATGGTCCCTTCTAGCCTTAGGATCTCTGAATCCACAAGGAAGGCATCTGAACGTGGGTCATCTACATTCTAGGTTAGTGCCCTAACCACTGGGCTACTGCGGGTCGGGGCATGTGCATAGCACACCTACCAGCTCAAGCAAGCCAGGCAGGAAACACATCCAGTTTGTGACTCCCACTGGGGCTTAGGTGTGAGTTAGGTGCCAAGCAGTTTAGTGGGATCAGGACTTAGGAGGCTGTGTGCATATGCACCAACAGAAATGTAGGCATCAAAGTCCCTTTGTGGATGTAGCCTTAGTGAGTAGGAGGCAGGAAATCCATAGGAGCTGAAGGTGCTGGGCACCTTATAGGATCATTAACTTTAACTTAGGTGCATTAACCTTAACTGAGCCAGAGGCTATGGTACTATTGCAGATGTGGGTGGGTGACTTTCTGTGGCCTGCAATGTGCAAGAGGTCAACTAGATGACCACTATGGTCCGTTCTGGCCTCTGAGTCAACATTTCCATTTCTGTCCTCCCACAGGGTTCCCGATCCCCACCCCAAACCCTGTTTCCCCTTCCCATCTAAATTCAGTAGCTTAAAACAACTCTTCCTGTGTCCAAGGCTCCGATATCAAAGGGAGAGGTCAGTTCTTTGTGGAAAGGACTGTCTATTATATATCTGTTCAGTCTCTAGCAGAATCGGACCCCAATGCTCAGTACACCCTTGAAAGATAGGTAAGTAGTATTTTGGCTACAAGAAGACAGGTAAGGCTACACAGCAAATCACTGGCTGAGCTTGGATTGGAACTCAGGAATTCCTGACTCCTTAACTTATACTAAGTACACTAGACCATGATGTTTCTGATGTTTACTGGTTTAATTTAGAGAACACACACAGTGCCCATATAAACGAGGGGCATAAAAGAAAACAAAAAGAACAAAAAGCACATGTGGAGGAGCAAAGCTACAAGACTTTGAACCTTGTGTCTTGGATGCTGCAGCCTGCATTTTCCCCTGGTCACCATACATGCATTAAGGAAAAATGAAGCAGAAGTGCAAAAGATAAGCTGGTGGTCCATTCTTGGTCCATCCTTACTGGAACTGATACACCTGTTATGTACTATATGTTTGCAGTGTTGTCGCTGTGTTGGTCCCAGGATATTAGAGTGACAAGGTGGGTGAGGTAATATCTTTAACTGGACCAACTTCTGTGTAATCTCAAAGGCGTGTCTCTCTCACCAATAGAAAGTTGGTTCAATAAAAGATATCATCTCACCTATCTTCTCTCTCTGTGTACCAACTGTAGGCCATTTTAATCTAATGCCTTTTGTTTGCTGCATATGCAAAGGAATCAAGTCAGCGAAGACAATAATCCTTTTCTGTACCATACATCACTGCTGAGTCTAGAATGCGGCGTTCAGCTCTGGGCACATCAGTACAAGAAAGCTTTAGAAGATAAATGGTAGGAAATCCTGGAAAAAGGGGACAATAGGCTCTGGAGGGACTCACGTGTTTGGAAAGATAAATGATGGCTGTACAACATCTGAATGGGACATAACTCATTGCAAGTATCTGAGAGATGTAAAGGTCAAGGAGGGAGAGGAGCAATGTCCAAAGGAGCTGTAACTAGAAGTAATGGAATGAAATTAAAAAAAACGAAGATCTTTTTTTATATCCAGCCTGAATTTGCCAACAATGAGATTTCTTAGATTGTTGACTAGCCTTCCCAGGGTTGTGCTGTGTGCAGATTAGTAACTGCTAGTTAGGCACTGTTACTTGGTAGAATTATAGTCTAGGGAACATTCCTGCATTGGCAACTAGGGGAAGACTAAGGGGTTTAAATGGAATTTTTCTATTTGAAACTTTTTTATCTAAAGGACCACAAAATGGGCCCTGTTCCATTGAAGTCAACAAGCGTTTTGCCATTGGCTTCAGTGGGAGCAGGATGAAGCCTGCTGGGAGCAGGACTGTGAGGTGACCTGACCAGGTTGTTATGTACTAACCGATAACAATAAGTAATTGCATTTTTCATTTGTAAGCTTCAAATCACGTTCTATAAGGTGCTTGAGGACCACTGTTGTCTTTTTATAGATGTGAGAGCTGAGGTGCAGAATGGCCCAAGGTCCAAAGCACGTCATTGGGAGAGTCGGGAATGGAGGATAATTCTCTGGCTTCCAACGCCGTGCTCAATGCAGGAAAAAAAAGCTTATACCTATGTTTGTACAGGTATATACATACCTATGCAAATAGATGTCTCTCATACGCACTTCAAAGATATCACACTGCCATCAGGATACATTGCCATCAGGATAATGGGATATATTCTGGCAGTGTTTGTTTCTATCAATCTTCAGTACCGGCTTTGAGAAACACAAACAAGAAAATACCCTTGAGCAGTCTGGCACTGTTCTTTTACAATGACTCCCAAATGAACAACATGCAAAGCAAGCTGCTTTCACTTGCTGTCACGCATGTGTTAGTTAAAGGAAAAAAGGTGGACACCTTGGGATTTTGTGTTGAAATACCACTTTGAAGAAAAAGCAGCGTTTGCAGAGGGAAAAGATGGGTAAGCTGAAAGGGCGAGTAACTGACAGGCTAAGAATAAAATAGCTTCAAGATGTAGACCACTGAGATGGGACAGGATGCACTTTGAATCCTTTTTTCAACCACAGGAGATTTCAGAGTTCTCCACTAACTTTGAATCTTCTAACAGGTCCATGGTTGCAAGTAACGTACACCATGGTTGCTAACTAAACATAGGGTGACCAGATGTCCCAATTTCATAGGGACAGTCCTGTTTTTTGGGTCTTTTTCTTATATAGGGTCCTATTACCCGCGACCCCCTTTTTTCACACTTGCTGTCTGGTAACCCTAACTAAACAGCCCATTTATGGCATGGAGTAACAATCACAAATACCTGTGCTGGTGTGATATCTGGTAGTAAAAAAAACAACAACCTCAACAACATACCAGCTTGTTCATTGCAAACTTATTACTAGCCTATATAATGTCAGTGACAAGCTATAGACAAAGGGATTCTAGTTTCAGCTAAGATAATGGGACAGATCCGCAAGAGGTGTAAATCTTGTGTCGCTTCAATGAAGTCAAAGAAGCGATGTCAGATTTACACCAGCTGCAGTTCTGCCCCACCCCTGCATCTTCCTTGCAACTAGAAATGAGATATACTCAAAGAGAAATGGCTAACAGCAGGGCCTGATTCTCCAATGTTTCAATTTTACACTGATATAACTATTAAATCCCATGGAGTTGCATGGGCATGATATCAGTGTGATGGAGTGGGGAATCAGGACCAAAGAGACTAGATTAATCTAATGTTATTTTGTAACAAATAAAACTGGCATAACTGGGGTGGGGGGAGGGGAGGAGGAGGAAGGTGCATGAAGGGAGGAAGAGCCCAAGCAAAGATCCCTATTTTGTGCTCACTGGATGATAAATAGTATCCAATCAATAGACTCTGCATGCTTGAACTCCACCAAAATCTTCTACAAGGTTTCTGAGCTACAGCTAACAATAAACCTCGCTTATAAAAGTAATTTCTCACCTAGTGCTTGTGGGCAAAAGCAGCCTAAATTTCCATACAGTGAAAAAGTGCAGTGCAGCAATACTCATCCGAGGCACGGTGTGATAAGCAGAATCCCTCAGTTCTTGCTCTGTTTGCTGTAACTAGCAACATTGCTCAATGTCTTTTTATTTTTGAGATTGCTTTGGTCATCACCTCGGTAATCCACAGGAGAATTCTGACAAGTTGCAGTGTCTAGACTCTAGAGCATTTTAGTGCACTATATTCAGGCAGGATAATGTTGGAAAACATGTATTTTTGTACCCATAATACATGAATGTCCCTCTGCCTTAAAAAGTAAGGGAAGAAAAAGAAATGGGTATTTCTTTGTTCAGAAATTTACCTTTCTTAAAAAGTAAGAAGCAGAAACAGGCTAATACACAAACAGAGAGCAGATATGCAGGCAGAGCTGGCTAGAAAGTGAATAGATAGATACCTTTAATTACATCAGACCACCAAAAAATAATCTGCCCTTTCTGTTTATGCTGCTAAGTCTTGAAACACTACAAGCAGGTGTAGGCTGGTGAAAGAAGATGGATTGACCATGATTTTATGTTTTCCTGAGAGAGTGAGTTTAAAATATGAACAGAATAAAATCCTGAGGACAGTTAGTCTTTAGCTAGTGTGCACAGTTAGAAACTGAAGCACTGAAAATGTCAGGGGAGCTCAGTGTAAGCAATTAAGCTGAAAAACTGCTATCCCTGACAGCAAGTTTTGTTTGGCGAGGGACTATTTATATTGGTGTTTTCATTCTATGATAACAGATAGGGTTAACATGATAATGGACAGCATTTTACAGAGAAGGAAAAAGTGCTTTGGATTGAGTTAAATCACTATTACTTTGGAAGTACCAGTTTAGGCAGCTGTTAAATTATGCTAAAATCATCTACTTTAGTTTTCAGACTTTGGAATCACTCAGTCCTGGCTTCATGCTTTTGCTGAGATAGCTTTGAGGATTATCTTTTCATTAGATTGCTTCCTTTGAAAATATTGTTAGATACACCACCCACTCCAGAAATGTCTGGGTATGACGCTACTAGAGTCCATTGCATCACCAGGTGAGAACCCAGCTGCATTGGGAAAGAATGTGATCTAGTGGTCAGAGCATGGGACTGGCAGACAGTAGTCCTGGGTTCTGTTTTTGGATCTTTCACATTGGACCATTGTGTGACCTTGGAAAAGCTTGCTTAATTTTTCTAAGCCTTCGTTTACTCAAATTAGTATATTAATACTTCAGGGGCTCAGATACTATGGTGAGGAGCATTGTATAGAAACAGTTTAGATTCATTCATCGATTGATAGACTTTCCTCCCACACAAGAGTGTTTTGAAGGGTTTATTATGTAAATACTTGTAGATTGTTTTGAGAATATCAGAGGTAAGGTTCTCTCAAAGTGCAAAGTATTAGTAATATTCCCTTATCTCAGCCTTTTGTTGCAGTAACTAACACAGAAATACACATAAAAACCCAGTTTACTAATTTCACTATGGGGAGGTTTAACACAGTCAGTGAATGGTAGATGACAAAACGAGCTTTCTGTTATCTATGAAATGAGCCCTATTGCTTACAAAAATATCATCAAAACAACATTTGCTGCCTCTTACAGAAAAAAAAAATATTCCCCAAGTCCCATTAAACCTCTGCCTCAAGCAAATGCTAGAGAAAGGAAATGAACCTTGTGTTATGCCCTAAAGCTGAAGCAACTGTGTCTTTGTTGGTCCAGTGGGGAAAAGAAGTCCAGAATCCGAAGAAGTGGGTATTCACCCATGAAAGCTGCAAAACGTCTGTTAGTCTATAAGGTGCCACAGGATTCTTTGTTGCTCTTGAAGTCCAGAATGAATTATTTCCACTGAGAGAGCTAAGGCAGGTCTCCACTACACGTTTACAGTGGCCCAGCTGCACCCATGCAACTGTGTCACTGTAGCACTTCTGGCAAAGATGCTTTAGGCCAACGGGAGAGAGTTCTTCCATCAACTTAATAACGCCACCTCCACAAGAGGTGGTAGCTATGTTGGCGGGAGAAGCTTTCCCACTGACAGCGGTGTAGATTATTCACACCCCTGAGCAACATAGTTATACCGAGGTAATTGTGTAGGGTCAACCAGGGTTGAGTCACCGACAATGTGACATTTAAATTAGGGGCTGTTTGTCAGAAAGGTGGCAGGGACCCAAGCCAAAAGGGATAAGAAAAACACAGGCCAACAGATGACACCCAAGTAACCTTTCTAAAGGTCTTTCATAACAAAGGACGATTCGAGATAGGGCAATAATTGGCAAGAAACGAGAGCAAAGTATGTGTTGGCTTTGTATGTAGGGTCTGTTTTAAATCCTGTACCCTTCAGTGTAAAGCAAGCACCTTGAGCTGTTTGGAGGTTTTTCCTGTGACTAAGGGCCAGCTTTTCAAAAGTGCAGAAGCAGATAGGTGCCTAAAGGGATTTTCAAAACATCTAAGCAGGCTTCAATGGGTGTTAGGTACCTAACTTGCACCTGGGCTTTTGGGAATCATATTTAGACACCAAAAGGTGCAGATAGGTGCCTAAACCTTTGAAATCTGTCCCTAAATTTAAAATGGTTGCTGCTACAGAGCACATTCTTGTATGGATACTTTATATTTGTTATTTCTTTCTTTGTCCTTTCCCTTAGTCTAGAGGGATAGCTTACTGAAGAGCGTAACAGGTTTCATGTTTTGATCAAATAAAGTATAAAATATAACAGTACATGAAAATATTTAAGAGGCTGAGCTTTGAAAACTATAGTCAAACCTTGGTGCAAATTTGAGACTGCTAGTTCAGTGGCTTATAGCATGAGAAGCAAGCGAATGGCCTTTTTGCAACACAAAAGACCCCATCAGAAATGGAGCTAACTGTTGTCCATATGGACAGACACAATCTTACCATTAGGCACGATCCCCAAAATGAGGACAAATGACAAAGCAGTATAGGACAGACTGTATTGCCAGAAAAGTCATGGACAGACCGTGGGCAATACACAATAAATCACGGAAGCTGGAGCCCCACTGCCCAGGGCTGAAGTCGAGGAGTTTATGTAAAATTACGGAATCCATGACCTCCATGACTGACTCATAGCATTAAGCCTGCTGCATCCGTTCGGGGTGTAAAAGATCAGAGTCACAAAGGTATTTAAGCACCTAAAGAGGCATCTAGGCAGATTTTCCCTTGTATATGCTTATCCTGCTTAGGCATTTTGAAAAACCTATTAGCCGTCAATCTGCATCTTTAGGCACCAAACACCTTTGTAAATTTTGCTCCAAGTCCCCTGATTCAGCAAAGCAGAGTGTTAAGCACATACTGAAGTTCTTTGCTGAACAGCAATAGACCTAAGCACATTGGAAAGCAGGACCACAGAGAGGCCCTCAGTGTCCAGGGCTCACAATTCAGCTTCGTTCCTCAGCACAGTGGGATAAAAATGTGAAATGTATTTAAAACAAACCAGATCAAGGTATCAAGTATCAGAGGGGTAGCCGTGTTAGTCTGGTTCTGTAGAAGTGATAGAATTGTGGCATGTAGACTCAAGAGACTTCATTCTTTTCTCGTTCTGTGGTCTCCATGATGCCCAGTTTAGAGGATGCAAGTCTAATGGAACAGCTTTGTGGCTTAGCAAACAGTGAAAGCCTGGAAAGAATCCATTTCTATCACTCACTGCTTGTAACGAGAGCCTATTAGATCCACAGAGCAGGCAAGCTTAGTGTATGTGATGCAAACAAAGGGTGGATAACTATTGTTTTGTAACAATTCTGATTTGGGTTTAGTCCGTTCAGCTGCTCTTTGGCATCTCATGTGAGCAGTGAGGGTTTCTGAACACAAAGCAGCTCTTTGTGTCCTCTCAGTCATTGATTGAAAATGTACAAGTGAAGTTTGCGTTAAATGAAATGCCCATCAACCTTGAATACCAGTGAAATGACTCACTTCTATTCTAGTTGTGCCATTGCTGGTTGATGATGTAGTGTCTCTGTTGTGGACCCCTCCATTCTGATTTTCAGGTATCCAGGAGCCTGATCTCCACTGCCTGGCACCTCCCTGGCCACACAATAGCAGAACCTCCCTGGCCACACAATAGCAGATTTTAAGGTGGCCATCCTACAACAAAAAAACTTTAGGACCAGACTTCAAAGAGAAACTGCTGAGCTCCAGTTCATCTGCAAATTTAACACCATCAGCTTAGGACTAAACAAAGACTGTGAATGGCTTGCCAATTACAGAACCAGTTTCTCCTCCCTTGGTTTTCACACCTCAGCTGCTGGAACAGGGCCCCATCCTCCCTGATTGATCTAACCTCGTTATCTCTAGCTTGCTTCTTGCTTGCTTATATATACACACCTGTCCCTGGAAATTTCCACTGCTTGCATCCGAAGAAGTGGGTATTCACCCATGAAAGCTCATGCTGCAAAACTTCTGTTAGTCTATAAGGTGCCACAGGATTCTTTGCTGCTTCTACAGATCAAGGTAGGGCTGCCTTCTAGGAACCAGAGTGTAGCATTCAGCACCTCCTTCTCTTCTTCATTACTAGAAGTGATAGGTGGATGTTCTCAAGAGACTTCATTCTTTTCTCGTTCTGTGGTCTCCATGATGCCAGGAGTTTAGAGGATGCAAGTCTAATGGAACAGCTTTGTGGATTAGCAAACAGTGAAAGCCTGGAAAGAATCCATTTCTATCACTCTTCACTGCTTGTAACGAAAGAGCCTATTATTTCTCCACAGAGCAGGCAAGCTTAGTGTATGTGATGCAAACAAATATTTCTTTGATGGTTTGGTCTGTGAGTAGTGGGTGGATAACTATTGTTTTGTAACAATTCTGATTTGGGTTTAGTTTTGCCGTTCAGCTGCTCTTTGGCATCTCATGTGAGCAGTGAGGGTTTTCTGCCAACAACACAAAGAAGCAGCTCTTTCTGTCCTCTCAGTCATTGATTGAAAATGTACAAGTGAAGTAAGCGTTAAATGAAATGCCCATCAACCTTGAATACCAGTGAAATGACTCACTTCTATTCTAGTTGTGCCATTGCTGTTGATGATGTAGTGTCTCTGTTGTGGACCCCTCCATTCTGATTTTCAGGTATCCAAGAGCCTGATCTCCACTGCCTGGCACCTCGTGTAGTCACTTGCACCCCAGGAGAAAGGGTGTAAAACATATCTCCAATGTAAAGGAGGGGAAATTATATCTGTGGATCACAGTACTGTTATGGCTGGGGATGGGAAATCATACCATCTCATTGAAGCTGTTGGGTGTGAGAGCTTCCTTTCATTTAGGCTAAATGAGGGTGTGTCTACACAACAATGTAAACCCCAGCTTGAGCCCAGGCTCAAGCCTAACCTCCTTTGCATCCGCATGTCCACACACCTAGGGCTTGAACCTAGGGTTCCAGGACCCTGAATGTCTGAGCCTGTGTTAAGCTGGGATCTAGGGTCTCAGCCCTATTACTTTCATGTGTGCACACAGTCCCAGCTTAACTCAGATCCTGGAAGTCTTCCAGATGTATCCCAGAGTTCCTTGGGGCAACTTCCTTAGTTCTTTCTATGCCGACAATCTCTGGTGCAGTCTATTGCAAACGGAAGCCACACCTCCCTTTGCAAATACTGTAGGAAGATATATATATATTCACAGAGAACGTGAAAAAATGGGTATTGCCATACCCACTATAATGAGAGTGATCAGTTAAGGTGGGCTATTTTCAGCAGGAGAAAAAACCCCTTTTGTAATGATAATCAGAATGGCCCATTTCCAACAGTTGACAAGAAGGTGTGAGTAACAGTAGGGGGAAAATAAGCATGGGGAAATAGTTTTACTTTGTGTAATGACCCATCCACTCCCAGTCTTTATTCAAGCCTAATTTAATGGTGTCCAGTTTGCAAATTAATGCCAATTCAGCAGTTTCTTGTTGGAGTCTCTTTTTAAAGTTTTTTTCTTGTAATATTGCAACTTTTCAGGCTGTAATCGTGTGACCAGGGAGATTGAAGTGTTCTCCAACTTGTTTTTGAATGTTATAATTTGAATTTTGGCTAATCTCTCAGGTCAAGACGGGCAACAGCACCGTTCCTCAGCGGAATGGCTTGGGTGAACAAAGCCCCTGATTCCCCTGCTCCCAACTACTCACAGATTGATGGTATACAGTCTCATGAGGTAGGATAATCTACAGTTGTAGAAACAGGTGCTTGTCTTTATGATCACTTGGTGCAGCAGCAGCACTGTGTTGGGAGAATAGACTGCCACAAAACTCCTCTTCTTCCCATCTGCCTCTTTTCCACAAAACTCTAACCCTGCACCAGATCCCCCTTCTCTCCAGAAGGAGAGGTGAAAAAAGGAAACTATTCAATGTGTTGCTTGGTTAGGATTGGTCAAAACACTCACTAGGTACCGTGTCTGTTCCCTCATTGGGCTAGCACTCAAACATTTCCAGTACAAATACCAGCATGTGCAAAAATTTAAAATTAATTTGCCACCAATACTAGTGCACATGCCTGAAATCCATTTTCCAGGAACATTTGTGCTAGTAATGCTCAGTCATTCAATATTGATGGAAAGTGAACATGAAAATGGTGCTTGCTGGCCCAAAGTGAATTTGTTTAAAGAACTGAACAAATATTTGTGGAAAAGTATTTTGCAGTATTTGCCCAGCTCCAGTTGCATTCATGCCTCATCGAAGATTGTAATGAAACCCCTAGGGTTGCTTGAAGAACTCATGATATTTCCTGAGCAGAGAGGTCAGAGTTTCGGCAAAATACTATTCTTTCCAGTTGTATCTCAGTAAGTCCCAGGAAGACTGCGAAGAGCTACAAAAGGATCTCTCAAAAATGAGCGACTGAGCAACCAAATGGCAGATGAAATTCAATTTTGATACATGCAAAGTAATCCCATATACACATATAAAATGATGGGGTCTAAATTAGCTGTTACCATTCAAGAAAGAGATCTTGGAGTCACTGTGTATAGTTCTCTTCAAGTGTACGGTTCTCTCTGTGCTCCAAGTGTGCAGGGCCATTAATCAACTTCTGCTACAAAGGGTAGTGAGTCTGGGAAACGTGCAGGAAATAGTGGATGGTTTTGCCGCGATGGGGTTCCCTAATTGCGGTGGAGTGATAGATGGCACGCATATCCCCATCTTGGCACCAGACCACCCTGCCAAAGAGTACATAAACTGAAAGGGATACTTTTCAATGGTGTTTCAAGCGCTGGTGGATCACAGGGGCCGTTTCACCGACATCGTTGTAGGATAGTCGGGAAAGGTTCATGATGCACATCTTTAGGAGTTCGGGTCTGCTCAAAAAGTTGCAATCCAGGACTTTCTTTCCAGACCACAAAATGAATATTGAGGATGTTGTGAGGCCTATAGTTATCCTGGGGGACCCAGCCTACCCCTTGCTGTCATGGCTCATGAAGCCATACACCGGCCACCTGGACAGCAGTAAGGAACGGTTCAACTATAGGCTCAGCAAGTGCAGAATGGTGGTTGAATGTGCCTTTGGTCACTTAAAAGGCGCTGGAGAAGTTTACTAACAAGGCTGGACCTTAGTGAAGAGAACATCCCCATGGTTATATAGCTGTCCACAGGGGTGGGCAGTTGAGGCAGATCACATGGCAGCCATTTTTGAGCAGTCAGACACCAGGGCAATAAGAAGAGCACAGCAACGGGTACTGTGTATCTATGAGGCTTTGAAAAGCTGTTTCAATAACGAGTCACAGTAATGTGAGCTGCTTGTCTGCATTGTGCTTTCCCAAACCTTCACCTGGCTTGTATCAATATCCCTGTAAAGCCAATCTCCCACCCAAGCCCACTGCTTCTACTCAATGAAGAACATTTATTTCTCGAAATCATCTACTTTATTTAACAAACTTAAGTAAAGAGGGAGAACAGAAAAAAAGTTAGCCTTGGGGAAAAAGGGTTGTAAAGTTGGAACGAGAGAAACATTTTTAGCTGTGTAACATAATACCGCATTCTAGACCTTAAAAGGTCTGTGGATGGGCACCTTCTGTTCCTTGTACCCTCCACCTGAGTTAAGTGAAAGGGATAATGGACTTTTCGCCCATGCCTCATGGAATGCTTGGGGCAGGTGATTCTGCACCAGGCGATGCTGGCTGGCTGTCCACCATGGTCTGCAGAGGGACTCTACCCTCCTGTTTCTGTTCCTGCAGTTCAACCAGACATCTCAACATGTCTGATTGGTCCCACATAATCTGAAGTATCTCAGTCTGGGCCACATGCTCATGCTCCTGAGAGGCTTTCCTACTCTCCATGTCCAAATTCTCAAACAGTGAAATCCTCCATGCTCTCACCTCTGTGTCAGCTGTCCCAGAGGCATTCATTATCTCAGTGAACATGTCTTCCTGTGTTGTCTTTTTCCTCTTTCTAATCAGCGAAAGTCTGCTTTCAGATTTTGATGACATGCCGAAGGACACATTTCCAGCTGTCAGTCATGGGAAAAAAGAAATAAGCCATTGTACAAGCAAAAAATGTTTCCATAGCAAGGCCATTTTTATAAAAAAAAAAAACCCAAACACTTTATTACACTAGGTGCAAGCCATAACATAATCCGAATGCATAACCATTCACTGCACTGTTTTGCTGTTCCACGGGAAGCTGTTTACGAAGGGGGGGTGACATACGTTTTCACTCCCAAATTGCAGAATCTCACATGTGGGGCCCCAGTCCCCTATCAACCACTTTAACTACTTGCGGACCCATGCCGAGCACAGTAAAGGCACATTAGCAGCTGTGGGGGGGATGGTGTGGGGGGTGTCTACATGCTCTTTTTTTCTTGTAAGAGCACTTTAAATGAGAATTTCCCCCATTTCCCCTAGGCGATCCTATGTGATATCAGTCTCCTGAGGGTAACAGAGGTGGAAAAGAAGGAGATGCTGCAAGCGTCTGGGTATAGACCTGGTCCTTACATTGCTATGCTGTGTACCACAATGATAACATCAGTATTAATTCAGGAGTTGCCTAGGAAAGTGTCCTACCATGGTGAAAGAAGTAAGGCTGCCCTGCCCAGAAAGCTTCTGCAAAGGATTGCAGAGTACTTCCATGAAAGTTTCCTAGAGATATTCCTGGAGGATTCCTGGGCTCTTGTAAGCAGAGAACCAGAGCAACTTGCTTTTTCTTCACAGTAAATGTGCAATTCCACTGAATGTGTGTGCCCACTAAAGTTTAACTGGACTTTGATTGTAACTGTATACACACCAGAGGTGCCTTCCCTGGCATCATGGTCAGCCACCGTGATGTTCTGCGACCCACAGGGACTCCAGGTTAAAAACATTTCCTGGCTCTCAGGGAGAATGGATCCACCGTTCGCCTGTCTCCCATTCTTCTCCTCCTCCTATTCCTCGTCCACCATCTCATCCTCCTTGTTGTCCCTAGACTCATGCACCTATGAGGGGTCCACGTTGCTTGTGGGGGTGCTAGTAGGGCCACTCCCAAGAATCGCATGCAGCTCATTGTAGAACCGGCATGTGTGGGGTTCAGCACCAGAACGACAGTTCACCTCCCTTGCTTTCTGGTACACTTGGAGAAATTCTTTTATTTTCACACGGCACTGCTGTGTGTCCCTCACATAGCCCTTCTCCCCCATTCCATGAGTGATCGTTGCATAGATGTCAGCATTTCTTCTGCTGGATCGGAGCTCTGCCTGCAGTCTTCTCCCCATACAGCATTGAGATCCAACACCTCCTGTGCAGAGCAGGCTGTAGCGCGTAGTCTCCATGATCAGCTGTGCTCAAGCTGGCATGGTCCCAATGCTGATCAAACAGGAAATGGGAAATCAAAAATTTTGGGTGCTTTAGCAGGGGAGGGCTGTTTCCTGTGTACCTGGCTGCAGTGCAGCAGAGTTGAGAATGAGCTCCAGAGTGGTCATAGATGAGCATTGTGGGACACCACCTGGAAGCCAATTAAGTTGAATTACATGATGCTGCATCTGTACTATCTCGCAGTTGACCCATGAAAATCAAATTAAGTGCTACTCCTCTCTCAGAGGTGGATTACAGAAGTTGACATTAGAGGTGACTTAGGTCAGTGTAAAGGACCCGGACATTAACAGGTTGACTTAAGGTGGCTTCCTTCGACCTACCTCTGTAGTGTAGACCAGGCTGAAGTGTTATTTACTCCTTCTCCTAACACAAGAACTAGGGGTCACCAAATGAAATTAATAGGCAGCAAGTTTAAAACAAACAAAAGGAAGCATTTTTTTCACACAATGCACAGTCAACCTGTTGGAAAAGGACCAGTAGCTGAGAAGTCCTGTGTTCTAATCCAAAATCAAAAGGTAACTTTACTGTGGTGTATAAGTATCTACATATGGAGGAAATACCAGGTACTAAAAGGACCTTTAATCTAATGGAGAAAGGCAAAAGAAGAGCCAATGGCTGGAAATTAAAGTCAGACAAATTCAAATTAGAAATAAGGCACAAATGTTTAACAATGAGGATGATTAGCCAATGGAACAAACTACCAGGAGAAGTGGTGGATTATCCATCTCTTGATGTCTTCAGATCAAGACTGGATGCCTTTCTGGAAGATGGGCTTTAGTCAAACAAACTATAAGGCTGAATACAGGAGAAACTGAATGATATTCTATGGCCTGCATTAGACAGGAAGTCAGACTAGATGAATTAAAGGTCTTTTCTGGCCTTAAAATCTAGGAAGCCATTAATCCAGCCTGAGCCTGGCTCAGTGTATGATGTTTGAAGATCATTTAGGGGCTGACCCTGGGAGACTTACTGATTCATGGGGGTAGTCCCAAATCGAGTCAATGGGACTGCTTGTGTGAGGAAGTGTCCTGCAACATGAGTAAGGATTAAACAATCAGGCCTTTAACCTCCTTTTACCCAAGTCATCTTCCTGCCATCAAGTGAGAAGCTTCATTGTTACAGAAATACTGCACCTGAGATGAGCTATTCTTGGGGGAGGACACTAAACAAATCAAAAGAAACCAGCACTGAATCACTGACATATTTTAACCAGTGACTTATCTGAAGAGAGAGAAGAAATAGAATCTTTCTGTGGGCCATATTCTCCTCTGGGGTCCTTCAGCGAGTTACTCTGGGTTTGCACTCAGAGCAAAATGTGGCCCTGAATCATTTTCATATATAAAGGCAAAAATCTGCATATTTTGCCAGTTGATTTAGCCCTGTAGACCCAGGTTGACCACTAGACATTGGGGTTTTTTTTGTTTCAAAGAAGTTAACGTCCTTGGTTTTAACTGCTCATGTTGTAATATCATGATTTGAGCTGACCAGATTACATGACAACTATGAGGCAAACCATTAAAAGTATATCAATGAATGTCTTTGAGCACAACTTTGACAGCCTACTGTATATGCTAAAATACCCCTGTGGCATGGCATATATAAGTAAAGCACTCAAGCATCTGAAAAAATAGCAATGGACAACATAAAATGGCCATTAGCAGAAAGAATGTTGACTCCTCAGGAGCACAACTTTTTATGAGTGCCACACACGTAGGCACCACATTAAAATTCATACATCTGGCAAATTCAAAGGCTTGCGGTAGAATATTTGGGAACCTATTAACTAGAGAAGAGAACTAACCAAATACCAGAGTAAAGAAACAGTGATGGTAAACCAGAGAAAAAATGTAATAACTGCTCACTATGGGTCATCACTGGGGACTGAACCTGGGATCTCTCACACTAAAAATACAAGCCTCTATCACTTACGCTAAAAGAGCAGGCTTAGGAGCTGGCAGCTATAGCTGCCTCATTAACCTCTGTGGCGGACCAGCCTCTAGCCAGGGATAAAGACCCATACTACCAGACAGCATCACAGCAGACTGGGTGACGCATACATTCAGCAGCCAAAGGTGAGGGGAGTTATGGTCCAAAAAGCTACATTCTCTTGAAGAACAGGGTGGCCTATGAGATGATTAGTGCATTATTTGGAAGGATGAATAACATCCCTTTCCCTGCACCTCCTAAAACCCCAAAAACATCTGTTAGTCTATAAGGTGCCACAAGACTCTTTGCTGCTCCTAAAAACCCAGTATCTTGTGAGCTAGTAAAATAGTCAATTAAAAAAGGCCATCAGCAAATATTTTACCCCAGTGTGTGCTTTACACATCTAACATTCTGTAGGCTTTTATACTTTCATCTAAGAATATGAACTGAATGGAAACTGAGTCTTTTTGAGAGATTCCTGTGGGTTTAACCAGTGTTAGGAGAGTAGCTAATAAAGGGCCAGATCCTAGCATCCTTACTAAATCCAAGCTCCCATTAATATCAATGGCAAATGGAGTTTTGACTGAGCAAGGAATAAGGACGACCAGAGTTGGCCCATATTGTTTCAAAGGCAGGTTTTGGACTAAAGATGATCTGACAGGCAAGCCCTCCTCAGACACAGACATCCTGTGATATCCCCGCTAATGGAAGGAATACAGTGTAGCAGAGCTTGAGTGTATAAGTATCAGTGAGTAAATATTAACCCCTTTAGGACTTTCTGCATACTTCATTCATTTATAGAGCAACTATTCATTCGAATTTTTATCTTCAAGAAACAGCATGTCTGACGTCTAAGGCCCAGAACACTGGTTCTTGACTGATAAGTAATCTTACTCAGGATTTTTTTGCATTAGGCTGGAACTACAGTGAAGCATCAGCCAGCTGGTTTTTCTGATCCTGCCAGAGCGTTGCCAGCTGTAACACATCCTAAATGCAGCACACTTGGGAAACCTGGAGGAAAGAATGGGCTAATAGTGAGACCCACACAGGGAAGATAATAATACAGCCAGTAAAGTACTTGGATGCCTATGGGCCATTGATGGAGTATGACACCTGACTTTGGCCAAGCAACTTCAGTTTGCGTCTAGAAACATTGAAAATGCTTCCCCCAGAGGTGTAAATTCACTTCAGTATTCAGTGACAGATTGATCCACGGTATAAAATAATGCCACACACCATTTGCAAATCTAAGAATCCCAGATTTCCAGTCGTGTATGGAAGTTTATTCTAGCCAGGGAGATTCATGAGATATCAGATCATAAAAAAATCACATTATTCTGATTACCATTATCCCTTTCCCACTCCCCACTTCAATTCCTAGCCAATGAAAGTGACTGCTAGCTCGAGAAGTGACCCCAAGTCCTGGCACTACATCTCATTCCCACTGAACACCATCCGTCTGCATGAAAAGCCAGCAGTTAAGATGGGTATATGCCTGCATGGGGGTAGAAAATGGGAGTGTGCCAGTCTGTGGTGAGGGAAGGCAGCATGTTGGCTGCCGCATGTGTTTGCAGCTTAGAATGCTGGCCTGTAACACAACCAGTTTGTCCTTGTCAATATCAATTGCATGGCAGAGTTTCAGAAACTGTTTTAGAGGATCACTGGAAGATCTCTTGGAAAATTTCAGCTTGGCTGAATGACTTGCAACATGATTTCAGGAAGAGAAGGTTTTTGTAAGGATTTAGTTGTCATTTGGGCTCAAGTTGAGATGTGTTGATGCAAACTTAAGTTCTGAAAATGTGAACATCATTCCAAATTGATACGGGGAATGTAATTAACTTCTATTAGCTTCCACTTTAAAATATGCATATAATAGATTTCTAGTGCTTTCAAAATTTAAACAAATGTTTATGCATTTGTACTAATGGAATTGTATTGTTTCCTTAAAAAAGAAAGAAAGAAAGAAAGAAAGAAAGCCCATGCTCCTTGTAAATAAAAGAGACATCAATCTATTTTGACTTTGCAAAAGCACTGGACAACATATTCTTTGGAGTGTATTTGCATAGGGTACACAGCCCAGGGGAAGAACATAAAAAAGGACAGCATGGATGAAAAATTCTCTGGAGAGTAGAAAACAAGATAAAAGTATAAATTGAATCTATGTTGTTGGGTTTTTTTTATAGCTGATTGGTTTCAAGACTCTGGTTGTTTATTATTTATACAAATCACTCTGCTGGTAAAACTAGTATTAAAAGATTTGCAGATGAATTTCACTTGGGAGACATATCACAGAGGGTAATGACAAGTGATCTTTTAAAATATAGCACAGCAGTCCTGGGAGGAATAGAGTGTACATCAGCTGTTACCTTGAGCTTTAAAGAAAAGTGCAAATTTCATAGGGCTCAGCTGTTTACTCATGATTTCCAACATGGAGGTAGCAAATGAGAGACCATTTTTTTTTAAGTGTGGCCTTTAACTTTTTGGTAGTCCATCGATCCGATGATGACAAATCTGTGCAGATCATCTATTGTTGGTCTCATGGTGTGCCCTCTGATGGCTGTACAAGCCAATTCTAGAGGTGCACATTTTGCTGCAGATGGTGCATGGGAAGTTCGCAGTCAGTGGGTGATACATCAATGAGGTTTTTATTGCCAGACCAACTCCATGTATTCTTTAACACACATAGGATAAATGGTTCAAGTGGCTTTTTCCCTTCAGATTTTAACCCAGCACATCAACAGGGAAATATCATCCTTTGGTCTAATTTGACATCACTGGGAATTTAGCTCATGTAAGAGCCGAGCAGTGCAGCAAAGTCAAGATCCACCATAGAGGGTATGTCTGCACTGCAATAAGAGGTGTGATTGCAGCACAGGGAGATAGACCTGAATTAGCTTTAATATAACTAGCAGGAGTGCCAAGCCATGACAGCACAGACTTCAGTGTGGGCTAGCTGCCTGAGTAAGTACCCAAGGTCCCTGGCAGGCTTGTACATCCCATGCTGAAGCCTGTGCTATCACAATGTTACTGCTACTGGTACTTGCTCCAGGTAGGTTAAAGCTAGTTCAGGTACATCTATATGAACTGCAATCACATCTTCAGTTGAAGTGTCAACATAACTAGAGATGAAAGAGGAGAATTTTATCTTTAACCTACCAAAAGGAATAGTCTTTGCAAAGAGTCACATGATGTACATTTACCTGTTAAATATGTTTTGATCATGGATGGAAATATACCATGCTGAGCGTGCAAAC
The DNA here is from genome assembly GCF_016161935.1 of Mauremys reevesii. Lineage (NCBI taxonomy): Eukaryota > Metazoa > Chordata > Testudines > Geoemydidae > Mauremys > Mauremys reevesii. The sequence continues at coordinate 27,011,193 of NC_052626.1, forward strand.
AGCATGCCTTCCAAACAGGATTCAGAATTTCCTGATCAAAATGAATATATATATCTATATGTATTCTGTACAAAAATATTGCAATGAGAGATATGCAAATAATGGATTTTTTGGTTTGCTGGCAGTGCTGACAAATAAACACTGGATTGAATGAAAAGTTTCATTTTGACAAAACTGAAATGTTTCCTTTTGATTGCAACCATTAAAAATGTTTTTGATTATTTTTGGTTTCCATATAAAATTAAAGGAAATTTTGAAATGAGATGTTGGTTTGAATCAAAAAATCAAAATGTTTCATTTCATAAATGTCAAAATGAAGCATTTTTTTAAAGGATTTTGTTTTCCGACTGAAACAATTTGGTGAGACTGATACAAATTCGTGAACTGTTTTGGTGTTGACAAACCTGCATTTTTGATGAAAAAAATGTTTTGTAGAAAAACTTTGCCGAACTCTAACTGCAAACTCATTTTTTATTGGAGGCATTTGTAACATTCTGTTACTTCTCTCTCTTTGGATGATGGCTAATTGACAAATGCTCTAAGAATGTGACTATTACTGTTCTCTTTACTCAAAGGAGTAGCTCGTTCTCTTTTGGATAGGAAATTACTTTGTGTTGTTTGTTCTTGATTGCTGCCTTTAATTCCAGACTCACTAAAGTAAAGGTTTGAGATGATTTTACCTAAACAGAAAGCTGGCTTATTATGCTTCCTTACATTTAACAAGTTCCAGGACACAGTGAACTTGTAGTTGTTCTATTGTCCTCATGGTACATTCCTATCTTGATGCAAAAGGAATTTTATTTAATTTATTTTATTTTCAGAATTCCCATTAGTGGTCATCTTTATTTCCAAACTGGTCATTGTACTGTAGTTCTATCATGGCCAAAGGGCCCAGGGAACTGAGAGCAGATGTGTTATGGAAATTCAATAGCAGGCCAGCATTGACAATAAAGAAAACTATCCAGGTATAAAGGAAAATGTGAATCACTTTCTCTACTAGTTTGTTGAACTGACGCTTTAGATTCTAGTATATGAAGCTGTTGCATGATGGCAGTGTTGTCTCGTAATTAGAACAGGGAACTGGGAGGCAGGAGACTTGAGTTCTATCCCTAACTCTGCCATTGACTTCCTACGTGACCTTGGGTAGGACACTTAAACACCTTGGGCCTGATTCTCCACTGCCTTGCACCTTAGCTAGACATTTACATGTATGTATAGTGAGCATGATACACTCTGAGGGCAGGTCTACACTTAAATGCTGCATCAGGGCGGCTGCTGCTGTAGCACGTTAATGAAGATGCTCTAAGCCGACGGGAGAGAGCTCTCCCATTAGCTTAGTTAATCTACCTCCCTGAGAAGTGGTAGTTATATCAACTGGAGAAACTCACCCACCGACATAGCCCTGTCTACATGGGGGCTAGGTCTATATAATTACTTCCCTGAGGGATGCGGATTTTTCACACCCCAGAGCGACGTGGGTCTGTAGCATAGACTGGACCATAGAACAGAATCGTAGCATTTTATGCTCACTTCAAGCAGGCACCAGTGACTATGCAAGTTGCAAGGCAGTGGAGAATCAGAAACAGGCTTAAATGACCCTGTCAGTAGAAGGGGGTAATTAGTACTCACCTTTTGCAAAGCACTTTTCTGAGCCTTGGAGGAAAGTTGCTATAAAGTTTTATTACTCGCTTCAGTCTGAACTCATTTATCTCTCTATCTAAAGCACCCAGATGTAACAGAGCTATTCAGGAAATAGGAGGAATCCCTGCAATTCAGGTTTGCTCTGCTGTTCCTACAATAGGTGTGTATGTCAATGTATTTGTTCCCATCTCCAGCTAGTAGAGTGATCGTGCTGGGGATTAGGGAAGCTATCACAAAATCTCACAGCTATTTATAGCATTCAGAGTTCCCCCAGGCCAATGGCTCATTGGGCTGACCGGGTTAAGGCAAAACAGTGTCATAGCCAAGGTGCACAAGGGAGCTATATGGCCAGCATCACATTCAACCACCTTTGACAGCCCTAATCCAATGAATCAGGTAACCATTTGTAGCTGGGTGCACTGGAGGTGGCCTTCCAGTGTGAGACCAGATGTAGCAGGGTGGACCCCTGCTCCTGCCCTGAAAGTTAAAAACAGCCCTGGGAGGGGGCTGTGGCTGGAGAAAGCAGCTTTTAGGCTGGGCTGATTGGGGGAAGTGGCTGCAACTGGGGCCATGCCCCAGTCAGGCCCAGCTGGCCCCTATAAGAGGCTGTGAGCCAGAAGCCCAAACAGTCTCTCTCTAGCTGTAGAGTGAGATGGGCCTGGCTGCAAGGAGCTGGACACAGAGTACCTGAGGGGAGCAGAGCTGGGGACAGGCTGAGGAGCTGGGGAGCTCTAGCCTGGAAAGCCCCAGGCTGCAGCCTAACAGAAGGCCAAAGGGTACTAGGGGTTGCAGAGGGCAGCCCAGGGGTAGGCCAAGGTAGCAGGTCCAAACCCTCCTTGCCAGTGATCAGTAGGCTGATACTGCAGTCTGCCCCAGGGTGTGGGGCTAGACGATGACTGGCAATAGCCATACATTGAGGTGAGGTGAGGATAGAGGGTGGGGGTTTCCCAAGGAGGGGAGACCCTGAGAGAAAGGGGTTACTACCAGGGGGCAGCACCCCATGTAAAAGGGCACTGGGGTCCAGGGAGGGACATGGGAGCTAGAGTACAGGTGGATCACCGGCCTGCAGAGGGCGCTCCAGAGCTGCAATCGAGCTAATTCCCAGAACAGACCAGCAGGAGGCACCACAGGGGTGAGTCTGCACATCTACACCAGGCAAAACTCAAACCCACACCATTCAGGATTGTAGAAAATCCCCTTAACAGATTAGCTACCACACCTCTTAGGAGAGTGCTAATGTTCCCTAAAAACAATGCTGGTATGGTCACTTCCTAGTACATTTAATTTCATCATGCTAAGCTATTGCTCTCTTCCAGAATTTATATTATGTCCGATGTGGTTCTGTACTTTCAGGTTCACCTTGTACTATTTTAAGTAGTTTACTCTGAAAAGAAGGATAAGGAAAAGGATATTTATGTTCTCTTACAGGAGGAGGAAGGAGAGTGATTTTTGTTTATTGTGAAAGAAATTACCAGGATATTTGGCAGTTTTTACATTTCATAGGGCAAAAAAATAGCATTGGTCAAATGTTCCAGTTCTTCACAGGAGTGTCCTCTTTACCATGTGCAACAACATACACTTTAGATTTGTCTCAAGCAAATTTCAAATGATATTGGTTTTAATTTTGGGACTTTGCCTTTCATGACAATGTTTAGCTTGAAGTAGCAAAGTTGGCTGGGGAAAGCCTGTAAAAATGAGAAACTTCCCTTTCAAAAGACAATGGAGAGTATAAAATAATGGGAAGAAAAGAGAACTTTGCCTGGAAATCTTTGTCAGTAGCACCAGAACAGGATAGATTGTAAAACTGGAAACTGTTTTTCTAAGGCTGGGTTTTTCCAACCCGAGGACCAACTCCTGACCTAGTGTTGATCACTATAGTTCCACTGAAGTCAATGGAGTTATGCCAGTTTACAACAATAACTGTATATCTGGCCCTTGTTCTTTACCTAGACAAGTAAACAAGAGAAGAATGTGTTCAGTGAGGATCCAGTCTTAGCAGCACAGTTGAACAGTGAGCACAGTGGTGTTTGGCCATTACGCCACCTCTCAAAAGTGCCGTTGTAGAACTGCTGCATTTTTAAAGTTGCCATTTACAGAGGCAGAAAACTTTGCATGAAGTTGCTGCACAGTAATAGTACCAGCCTGTGACCCCATTATTTTAATCTATTTTTGATGACAAGATTTTCTTTAGCAAGGCTTTTAGTTTCCTTATCTTCTGTTGATGTGGCGGTCACTGAAGCTGGAATCTTAAAGTGGTTGGACTGAATTAAACTGTCTGGAGCATTTATTTTTGAGAAGGGCTGAAAGCCTCTGAGGATGTTGGTATGACTGACAACAAGTTTTATTAATCCTCAAGCAATTTCTGGAACAAAGAGCCTTGAGTCTCTAAAACTTCCTAGTCTCTGGTGTCTTGTATGGTTTTGTGGAAACAGCTTTTGCAAAAGTCACATCTGAGGAGAGATATTGGTAGGGAGAATGAATCTATAGAGGAGGATTCAGTAACCTGCAAACTTTTGCACCTCTCCCATCCTTGCTATGTGTTTGGAGAAGCTCAATGACACAGAGAACATAACTGTTGTCAACAAGATTAAATCAATGTTCTCGACTAAAACAAATGGAGGTTTAAGTTAGCTGTGGTTGAGGATGTTTTGGATGATTCACCACAGACAGGAAAGAACATTCTTAATCTTAGACAGTTAATGAAAAAATGAGGTTGTGGCATTAGAAAGGTTACTCTGTCTCCTGTAGGTCTCCAGCTCACAGATGGTGAGAATTATGGAGTTGAAAAGAGTCTGGTTAATAAGCCTGTCCTCTGAGACATTATTAAAATAAAGTATCTCCTCCACAGATCCAGGGTCAATTCAGCACAAGCATTAAGGTACAGGGGTAAAGGTTCTCTTGCACCTGTGCTATCCTGGGACTTGTCAGGGGGCTGCTATAGCTCCCAGTACAGGCAAGAGCATAAGAACGGCCATACTGGGTCAGACCAAAGGTCCATCTAGCCCAGTATCCTGTCTACCGACAGTGGCCAATGCCAGGTGCCCCAGAGGGAATGAACAGAACAGGTAATCATCAAGTGATCCACCCCGTTACCCATTCCCAGCTTCTGGCAAACAGAGGCTAGGGACACCATCCCTGCCCATCCTGGCTAATAGCCATTGATGGACCTATCCTCCATGAATTTATCTAGTTCTTTTTTGAACCCTGTTCTAGTCTTGGCCTTCACAACATCCTCTGGCAAAGACTTCCACAGGTTGACTGTGCGTTGTGTGAAGAAATGCTTCCTTTTGTTTGTTTTAAAGAGTCCGAAGGCTGCCCTAACGTGCACACTGGCTGCAATGAACCCTGTATGTGTTCCATCAGCCAGGAATAGCAGGAATATAGAAGATTCCCACGCACACCACCCATCCCTTCCCTCTTCTGGCACACATCCAGGGAATCAACTGCAACAGAGCTGGCAGCAGCTATGACACTCTGTACCTATTGGAGACTCATCCTATGTCAAGAGAAATACCCTGGAGTGCCTTTATGGTGGCTTTGTGGTCCCTTTATATTGGCAGAGATGGAGTCAAATAGATGCAATGTTCCTAAGAATTCAGCCACTAGGTGCTGACTAAATATAAGCTGAAGACTTAAGGGATAAATAGGAATGGATAACCCATTTTCCCTGCCCATCATTCCCATTCTCATCAAACCAGTGACCAAGAGGCAAATGGCTCTAAAATGAAATAAATGAAACTCCGGCAGAAATGAGAGATTAACTGAGTAATTCCACAAGTGCTTTAGTGTTTGAAATATTTGGAGTCCTTAATTGTATAAAATTTAAAAATTGCTGAAATACATGCCATTTTTCCCCAAGTGCCACTTAAAATAATTAAGTATCAGAGGGGTAGCCGTGTTAGTCTGGTTCTGTAGAAGCAGCAAAGAATCCTGTGGCACCTTATAGACTAACAGACGTTTTGCAGCATGAGCTTTCGTGGGTGAATACCCACTTCTTCGGATGTATTTCCACTACTTGCATCCGAAGAAGTGGGTATTCACCCACAAAAGCTCATGCTGTAAAACGTCTGTTAGTCTATAAGGTGCCACAGGATTCTTTGCTGCTTCTTAAAATAATTAAGCAAATAGTTACAGTAGTGAAAATTAGAGCTAAGAGAAATTCACAATTTCCATTCTACAGGAAATTCTGACATTTTAACATTTCTTTTTGTTCCAAATCAGGACCAAAAATTGACATTTTTGTGGAGTAGAAATTCAATTCTTTTTATTTGATCAAAAGGAAACATTTGAACATTCTTGTGACATACCAGGGTAGAAGCCAGACTAATGAGTAGCTGTGTCTCCCTGCCCTCTAACCTGGGGTGTCCTTTACCTTGCTTTGCTGCTGAAGTCTCCAGTGCTGGACTGCTCACAAATAGCCTCCAGCATGTAAGTCATTCCCTGCTATGTCTGTGTATATGCTGCAGCCAGCCACACCTTGGCTCCTACCAGCCTTGGTTGTGCTGTAGGGTGATCCCAGCACACTCCCAGTCTTAGATTTTCCCCCCAGAAATGTATATCCAGTACTGCCCTGCCCTCTCCTGGACAATGCAAACTTATATAAGGTCCATCATATAGAAATGATATGCACATGTCCTATACCCCAAATGGAGTTTCCAAGACACTTCAATTCAAACACACTGGATTAGATAAAATAATAAAACAAATTTATTAACTACAGATTTTAAGTGAGTACAAGTAATGAGAGATAAAAGTCAGAAATGATTACAAGTAAAATAAAGATAAAATACAACTAGTGCCTAACTTAAACTGTCAAGTTCAAAGCAAGGTTCTCACCACATGCTTTAGCAGAATACTGGACCAACTCTGGGTCAGAACCCCTTCCCCAGTCAAATGCTTCTTCCTCTGTCTCCCCTTCCTTTTGATAATCCTCTTCCCCCCTGTGTTAAGCATTTCCAGCTAGGAGCATGGCAACATGCAGTCTTGTGTAGACAGGAACTCCATGCTGTTTCTTTGCTAAAATGTAGATTTTTTTTTCATCCAGATCCCCTTTCCTGCCAAAGAATGGCCATTTAGCAAGTAATGGCCCATTGGCCTTCTTTACACCTGGATGAGGTGTCAGCTTGCCCTTTGTCTCTGAGGAACTGGTTTGGTTACTCCCCAGACTTGGAACATATGTTAGTCACACCATACAGTGGGATCTTATAACTTTACACGCAATGTAGCCATGCATATTTTACTAAGATAATAATGACCAGCAAATTATGAGTTTTCAAATGACACCTCACAAGGAATACTTTGTACAAAGATTATTACAACAGTGTGCAATGGGTGACTACCGGGGTACAGTCAGTCACTATTCCCAAAAGCAAAATGTTTCATTTTGGTTTATTGAATTGACCAGAAATGCTTTGTTTTAAGTCATTTCAATAGTTTACTGCATTTTTCCATTGTGGCACATTGCCTCATGGAACTTGTCATTTGGGAGCCTGATGACCCCATGTGCCAAGCTCCTTGGCTGGACTACCTCTCCCATGATGCAGCCAGAGTCATTCAAACTCCTGCCCCTTTGAGGCACAACATGGAGCTTGATCAGAGGGAAAGCCTCATTTTATTCCAGGAGATGTAGTCCTCCAGGGAGCTCGTCCTATAGGAGAAAATGGGGACCCAAACCACAACTCTTATAAGGCAATGAGATGATGGACAAATTCAGTTTAATGTTTTATTGAACTGAGTCAAAATGAAATGTTTTGGGTCAGTTCAACAAAATGAAATAGTCTGATTAAGTCAAGCTAGCCTGAAATGAAATATTTATTTTCTATTTTCCTGACAGAATTTTGAAAATTTTCAGCAAAATTATATTCTTGTAGAAAATTTTGATTTTTCAAAAACCATATCTTCTATCAGATAATCATTCCAGTGGGAAATTCCCAACCAGTTTTAGTAAAAATATACAATTTAATTTTAGAAAATAGTTTCCAGGAAACCATTTATTCTATTTCACCCCAGCTGTTTCCACCCTCTAAAAAGAAACAGTCAGATGTGTTTGGATGAGAACTAGAACCCCTGGAATTCCTCAAACCTTTGGAAATTTACCCATCATTAGTCCCTGGGCCCATCCTGCTGACTTAATTCATGTGAATAGTCACACTGAAGTCCACAGGGCTATTTGCATGTGCAAGACAATCAACAGCAATTCCTGAATCACTTTACACTTAACATGCATGCACTGGGTGCTGAGCAGGTAGATTCAAAAATATTGTATTCCTTTTGTGAGAGAGAGAGAGAGAAGTGACATGGGCAAAAGTAAATACACAGCTCTCTCTCGGCACAAAATGGTTTAAAAGCCACTGTCTGGGATATCTCTTTTGCCCTTCAAACAACTCACCAATCAGAAGGTGGTGTGGATTAAAATTGCACTAAACCTCTGAAAAGAAGTGAAGCTGTCTAAAACAAGGAGCCCAGAGAGAGTTGGTTTTTGTTTTTTAATTGAAGATGTAGAATACAGAGTCTAAAACCAGCACAGGGACTTGCTTCCATATTCAATAAACAATCTCAATGACATTCAACAAGAAATAAACAGACCTTGCCATATCTGATCTATTCACCTTCCCATATTCCATCATTGAGGAAGTTATACCAGGGCATATTGCTGGTGACTAGATATAATCTGATATAAATGTGATTGTTTATTTACAGTGGGAGTATGTTCTTTTATTATATTTGCATGACAGGGCCTCGTCTTGTGCATGGTTCAGTGACATGGGCTAACTGTACTATACTTATCAGTTACATTAAATGGTACCAATGATAACCCAGTCATAAATATCTGCAAGGAGCTCACAGGGGACACAGCTTTTATTCTAGCTCAGAGATTGGAGTCGACGTCTCAGAGTACTGACTAATGCCTGTGTTCTGGGTAGGTGGATTCAGTCTCTCCCAGCTTCCCCATACACACACACATGCAAGTATCCCTACAAAAAAGCCTATTTACACAGTGCCTATGAATTTATCCTGCATTGTGCTGTTCCTTTGATGAAGGAGACTTCCATGAAAGTTCAGTGGTTGCTACAATTTTGGGAGGTGGCTCAGAGAAAGAGGTATGCACCATACATAGTTATTTCTTGTGGCTAAGCAATGGGAAAAGGGAACAAGCTAGGCCATAATGAAGCATAAATGCAAACAAATGGAGGTTAAAAATCATTAAATATATTTTAGGCTTCTTGGGAGAGACACCCTATGCTGCAAGAGCCATGAAAGCATACAGGCTACGTCAGATATTCAGAAGCAAAATATATGTATGGTTACATGTTCCATTCAGGACTGTATGTCTCACCCAAGAAGCCTAAAAATATGCTTAACTTTTGTAACTTTTGTAACTTTTGTAACTTTTATTCTCTTTTACTTATTCTGTATAATGGCTTTTCATGGTCCCAGTTCCCTTTTTTTATGAAGGACAAAATGCAAAATAGCAGTAACTTGCATGTACCTTTCTCTGGTAGGAAGGTGGCCTCTGACCCTCAATCTGTATCCACCTGCTGTGCCAACTCTACCTTTAGCACCAAACATTCAGCTGCTTTAGTATAACTATTTTGAACAGTGTTTTCATTAAGGTAGTGCCTATAAGCCCCAGTCAGGATTGAGGCCTCATTCTGACTGATGTTGTATAAAGGCTGAGTAGAAGATGGCTCCTGGCAGGAAGAGTTCACAAGACTCAACAAGTGACTGTAACAAACAATTAGGAGAAACCAGGAAGAAAGGATGTGGGAAAGAGTAATAAGAACAGTATTTACATAGGCCAATGAAATAAGATAAATACCAGAAGTTTCTACTGGTCACCTAGCCAGCCATTTTTTATAGGGCTCTCAAAAGAAATGGGCTTTGGGGAAGGATTTGTAAAATAGGGTACTGGCTAGCTTGGGAAGGGTGGTTTATGTACAGTGGGTTGGGATTAAATGCAAAGGTGCTTGTGTGAGAAGCTGAGAAACAGGCAATGGTATTAGCAGACCTTGGGAACAAGGGGAAAAGGGGGATGATGGAGGTTGATCAAAGAGTAGATAAGTGGGGCAGAGCTAGGCTATGAAGGCCTTAAAGGTGCAGACCAGGAGCTAGTAATTGATGCAGTGCAGAAGAATGAGCCAGGAGAGATATTCAAAGAGAAGGACAGACATGGTTAAAGTGTACGTTGAGCAGCAGGGTTCTGAAGTGTCAGGAAGGTCATAGAGGTGCAAAGCTGCAGTAGTTGATGAAGTCAGTGGAACCCACTGGGTTCCTGGCACTTCTGAAAATCAGGCTATTTCATTTGTTGCCAAAAGATGAATTTAGGAGACTAATTTTAGGCATCTATTTTTTAAAATCTTGGCTATTGATTTATATTTAGTTTGTGAACAAAGGAGATGCTACAACTTCAGTGTGCAGGAATACATAATCTCACCGGTGATATGATATTGTCTATTTGTCTACCCAGGATTGATGTGGGTTCTGTAGATTGGACAAAGAACTGCTTACTCTTTTTACTACATTGCATTCTGTTTGTTTTTACCTACATATATCTATGTGATGTGCCATGTAGTGTCGCTCGTGGTAGAGAAGACACAGAACTTTTTTTTGCAATGGATATGGAGGGGATTCTTTATTGAAGCTGTGAGACACAAACCCAGCAGCATTACCTGGATCTCTAGCAGAGCTGGTCATAACATTTTAATTCAAACATTTTTCATTGGAAAAAGCTGTTTTGATGAATCTGGAAACAGTTGTGAAATAATATCAGAGTTGGGAAAACTTCCCATGAAAAATAATTTCAAAACATTTTTGTTTCAGAAAATTCTCATTTCAGCATTTTGAATTTTATTTTATGCTTTTTTATTTTATATTTTTATGTTTATATTTCATGACATGTCAAAGATACAGTGCACAATATGCACCAATACTACTCATGTCATAATTAGACAATATAATTGTTTAAATATTATATTTTTTAAAATCATTAGAGGCAGCTGCTACTTAGTCCTGATTGAAACAGCATAACTTTTCTAGAGCCAAGTCCCCTGTTTGTGTTGGAATGAAACAGTCTAACACTTTGACAAAGTATCAAACTTTTCATTACAGCATAGAGAAGAGACACTTTGATCTAGAGAATAAGAGAAGCACTCAGGGCAGGAATGAGAGGAGTAAGGGGAGCTGTTGTTTCCAATATCCTTGTGTTAGTCTGGAATCATTTTTTCTAGGATTCTGAGAATTTTTTGGATTTCTGTTTCATGGGAAATTTCAAAAAGATCTGATTTTTTTTGTTTTTGTTCAGATTTGGAACAAAAACAAATGTCAAAATGTCAAATGTTCCCACAAAACTGAAATTCCAAGTTTCTAACAACTTTACTCTCTAGGTCCAGGGGTGACTAAATGCAATCTATACTGCCTGATGTCACTGCTCTGCAGGGGTGGTGCACAGTTTACAGGGGACATTGGTTCCAGACTGTGGAGTGGGACTATATGCAGGGGTGGAAACACACATCAGCATATAGTCCCACTCCACAGTCTGGAACCAATGTTCCCTGTAAACTGCATGCATGGACAAGTATAGGATCCAGAGGGACTAGAGCAGCCCCCATGGAATTGAGCTGGTAAATTCTCAGAATGGAGAGGGGTAACTAGTGGTGTTCCCCAAGGGTCAGTCCTCGAACCAATCCTATTCAACTTATTCATAAATGATCTGGAGAAAGGGGTAAACAGTGCAGTGGCAAAGTTTGCAGATGATACTAAACTGCTCAAGATAGTTAAGACCAAAGCAGAGTGAAGAACTTCAAAAAGATCTCACAAAACTAAGTGATTGGGCAACAAAATGGCAAATGAAATTTAATGTGGATAAATGTAAAGTAATGCACACTGGAAAAAATAACCCCAACTATATATACAATATAATGGGGGCTAATTTAGCTACAATGAGTCAGGAAAAAGATCTTGGAGTCATCGTGGATAGTTCTCTGAAGATGTCCACGCAGTGTGCAGAGGCGGTCAAAGCAAACAGGATGTTAGGAATCATTAAAAAGGGGATAGAGAATAAGGCAGAGAATGTATTATTCCATTTATATAACTTGATGGTACGCCCACATCTCGAATACTGCGTACAGATGTGGTCTCCTCATCTCAAAAAAGATATACTGGCACTAGAAAAGGTTCAGAAAAGGGCAACTAAAATGATTAGGGGTTTGGAGAGGCTCCCTTATGAGGAAAGATTAAAGAGGCTAGGACTCTTCAGCTTGGAAAAGAGGAGACTAAGGGGGGATATGATAGAGGTATATAAAATCATGAGTGAGGTGGAGAAAGTGGATAAGGAAAAGTTATTTACTTATTCCCATAATACAAGAACTAGGGGTCACCAAATGAAATTAATAGGCAGCAGGTATAAAACAAATAAAAGGAAGTTCTTCTTCACGCAGCACACAGTCAACTTGTGGAACTCCTTACCTGAGGAGGTTGTGAAGGCTAGGACTATAACAGCGTTTAAAAGAGAACTGGATAAATTCATGGAGGTTAAGTCCATTAATGGCTATTAGCCAGGATGGGTAAGGAATGGTGTCCTTAGCCTCTGTGTGTAAGAAGATGGAGATGGTTGGCAGGAGAGAGATCACTTGATCATTGCCTGTTAGGTTCACTCCCTCTGGGGCACCTGGCATTGGCCATTGTCGCAGGGCCGGTGCAACCATTTAGGCGACCTAGGCGGTCGCCTAGGGTGCTAGGATTTGGGGGGTGCCATTTTCTTCGGCAGTGACTGCGGTGGCCGGATCTTCGTCCGCCCCGGTCGCTGCCGGCATTTAGGCAGAGGGAGCTGGGGCAGGAGAGCGCGGGGAGGGCTGCCTGCAGCAAGTAATGTGGGGGAGCGGTGGCGGCATGCAAGGGAACTCCCCGCCCCAGCTCACCCCTGCCCCGCCTCCTCCCCGAGTACGCCATGGCTGCTTCACTTCTCCCGCCTCCCAGGCTTGCAGCACCTAAGCTGATTGGCGCCGCAAGCCTGGGAGGCGGGAGAAGTGAAGCAGCCACGGCGTGCTCGGGGAGGAGGCGGGGCAGGGGTGAGCTGCTTCACTTCTCCCACCTCCCAGGCCTGTGGCGCCAATCAGCTTAGGTGCCACAAGCCTGGGAGGTGGAGAAGTGAAGTAGCGACGGCGTGCTCGGGGTGCTCGTGCTTGTGTGTGTAGCAGGGGTGAGCTGGGGTGAGGGGTGCCTCGGGGTGAGGGGTGGGGAGCTGCCGCAGGGGGGCGCCTCAGGGAAGAGGGGGGGAGCTGCCGCAGGGGGGGCGCCTCAGGGCAGAAGGGGGGAGCTGCGGCGGGGGTGCTCAGGGTGGGGGCGCAGAGTGGAGGGAAGGCACAAGGTGGAAGTTTCGCCTAGGGCACGAAACATCCTTGCACTGGCCCTGCACTGTTGGTAGACAGGATACTGGGCTAGATGGGCCTTTGGTCTGACCCGGTACGGCCGTTCTTATGTTCTTATGGGCGGCAGGTGGGAAGCAGGGTCAATGGGCCAGGGTTCAGAGCAGCTACCTCCAGCAAGAAAGCTGCAAACTGCTGGGAGGGATAGCTCAGTGGTTTGAGCATTGGCCTGCTAAACTAAGGGTTGTAAATTCAATCCTTGAGGGGGCCACTTAGGGATCTGGGGCAAAATCAGTCCTTGGTCCTGCTAGTGAAGGCAGGGGGCTGGACTCGATGAATTTTCAAGGTTCCTTCCAGTTCTATGAGATAGGCATATCTCCATATATTTTTTTTCCTATGCTGGAGTTAGTTGCCCTCCTACCTGCAGTAGCTCCCCTTACTCCCCATGCAGAGTGCCCACCCGACTTCCTCTGTAGAATAAATATAAAATTAGAGAATTAAAATTAGCATAAATTTGGTTAAAGAGATAGGGGTTGTAAAGAGAGGCTTTGAAAGCAATGAGTTATAGGGCCAGAAGGAATTAAGTATGCGGGAAGTATGATCAAAGAATAACAAAGGGAATAAAGGGAAGTTTCTAAAAAGAAGGCCTCTGACTGATGGGCATGACTGCAGATGGTTTTAAGTACAATCTGTCTTAAAGAGCCAACATGGACCTTCCCACCACACCTACCAGTGTTTGCTCAAAAATTAAGGCCTGTGTGAACCCAGGCAAAGGAAAAATCTGTGGCTCAGCAAGAAGGGGAGAGAGGAAAGGAGGTTGTAAATCTTATCTGGATTAAGACTGGAAATAAGGGAAAACTGTCTCCAGTTGGTTTTTAGCTGATGTCAGTAATTGGCAATGACATCGCTTGTTTGTGAAAGGATATAAAAAAGTAGGCTCTTAAAAGATTCATTGCTAATACCTGCCTGATGAGCTTGGAGGCAGTCAATATGGGTCTAAGCACCCCTGTGGTTAGCCCATTTGTAAGTATCTCTTGATTGAATGCTTATCAATGTTTTGTTACTGTCTGGATGTAATACACTGCTTCTTATTTAGGCTTTTTAGACATGTTTAGAGCAATTGTATACATACCATTCGGCCTTTGGATTTAATAAAGGAATTTATGGTTAAATTAGTGTCATGATACTATCCTGCATAAATAATAATGATTCCAACCTCTCCTCCACTCCCTCCACTCCACATTCAAAGCGAGAGTCTGCCACCATGCCACTCTGCATCTTCCCTTAAGTTATAGCCTGGACTAACCGATCATGAAACGGGCTGCTGACCACACTATGGGCCTGAACCCAAGAAACTCTCAAGCTGAACACCCTTGAACTGTGGGGAAGGTATTAGATTAAGATCTGCAATTGATGAGTAGCCACTCTCTCTCCAGTGAGTCAAATGTTGGCCCAGAACACCCTTGGACTTCTCTGCAATATCATTCGTCATTTTGGTCCTTGTTTTGGCAAAAGTGTTTAGTTATTTCTAAACACTGGAAATTTCTCCATTTCTCAATGTCTGAAATTATCATTTTATGCAGCTCAAGACCAAGTGACTAAGATTGCTGTAGAGAGAATGAGAGCACTTTCCAAACATTCATTATCTATACACAAAATCCACCCACGGTTAAGTGCAAATTCAGAGTGTGGGTTGCCAGACAATATTTAATCAGGAAACACTGTAATTATCCATGAAGGAGAAAAACTCCTATACAAAAAACAAGTGCAGTTTCAATGTTCTCTCTTGGCAAGGAAAGGAAGGAGATTTACCCAAGATGCTTCTTGCCTCTCTTTGTGCGAGCCCCAAATTACTTTCCTCCTGTTTAGATCTTTAGTGGTCTTGTGCGTTTTTTAAAAACTTTTCATTGGATTATTAGTAACAGACCTGGACCTTCCATACAAGTATTAACAAATCCTATTCATATCCTCTGTTACCTTTAAAAGCTGCAACTGTGTTTGCTTAGCCTCTTGCCATTATCCATGTATTAATTTTGTTCAGACTCCCAAAATGATAACCCTATGTTATAAAATTGATTTGATCCCAATATAAGGCTGCCTGCCATTTTTCCCATTTTTCCTATTTCTCTATGCCACTAATATTGGGAAGATCTGTCCTTTTCTAAAAATGAGCTATCACACAGCAGGCTGCTAGTAGTAACTGTGTCCCAGATCCTCAAAGGTATTTAGACACCTACCTCCCATTTAGGTGCCTGAATATCTTTGAGGATCTGGGCCTGTGTTATCATTGGGTCCTTCCCTGAGTCAATAACTTCTTGGACTGCAATTTAATAGAGCCACTCTGGGTAGCCTAGCTTTATTATTTTGAAAATTCTATTAATTTTCCTCCAGAATACTGTTATCTTTGGGCATTCCCATGCATGTTGTAAAAGAGAAGAAACTTTTCCTATAAGCTATCTAGGAGCTCTGGAGACAGAAACCTCCAAAATGTTTCTTTAAAGAGCTGCTAATTGGGGAAAACTCTGAAACACATTGAACCAGTGATTTTTGGCCCATTCTCTTTAGGGACAGATCTGCTCCAGGATAATATTTTCTGTTATCTCATCCTCTGTTTTTTATTTATTTATTTGTTAGTACTAGGGACTGTAGAACGATCTTTGTTTTGTGAATAGCTCATCTGCTTTTGCTGCTTGTTCCTCACAGGCAGCCACTGTCTTGTATGAGTGACACTGCTCCAAGTGTCAGTGGACATCAGGTAGCAGAGGGGTAGCCGTGTTAGTCTGGATCTGTAAAAGCAGCAAAGAGTCCTGTGGCACCTTATAAACTAACAGACGTTTTGGAGCATGAGCTTTCGTGGGTGAATACCCACTTCGTCGGATGCATGCATGTGGACATCAGTATAATGCCACAAATAGAAAATGCTGACTACAGCAGGTGTGAAATGAGCAGCCAGAGCAGAAACAGATGACCCCTGCAACAAATGGCTTGGCTCTATTAAAATGTTCTGCTAAACAAATTACCGGTGATGAAGCAGAAAAATCAAAAATGTACCACAGAAACAGAAGGTCAAACATAGAAACTAGCAGGCAGGATTGATTTTAAAAGGGGATTTGCTGAAGTTGTACAAGAGGAATTAACACGACTTGAAAACTCAGGCTTTGTCTACACTACGAGCTCGGGGTGTGATTCCCAGCTTGAAAGACATACTCATGCTAGCTCTCTTTGAACCAATGTGCTAAAAATAGTAGTGTAGCCGCAGTGGCATGGACTCACCTCCCCAGGTACAAACCCGCCTGGATCCTGGGGCCATATACTTGGGGTGTCTAGCCTGTGCCACCATTCATCATTGCCCATGCTACTACAGCTACGCTATTTTTAGTGCACTACCTTTATGAGAGCTAGTGCATGTAGGTTTACTTGAGCTGGGAATCACACCCCTAGCTCCAAGTGTAGACAAAGATTCAGAGTTCAGAAGGAGTAATGATGAACACTAGCCAGTAATATTTTGAACTTGTATGGAACCTGTCATCTTCTTTGCCAGGATCTCAGAGTGCTTTGCAGACATTTTTGTAGTTAACCTCGCTACATCCCTGTGAAGTAGATAAGGGTCATTATCCCCATTTCCCTGTGGAGGCATAGGGCCAGCTTTTGGCTATCCCACATAATACAAGGAGGAGAGCGGCTTTTGCAGGGCTGCTACTTCCCACCCCTATGCAAGTGGGCAGACCCTTGGATCCCCTCACCCTCACAATGCACTGGCTGGATGACACGTTAGAGGAAATATGCTTCAAGAAGTATAGACTGGTCACAGAGAACTTCACCCTCAGAGCAAGAGAGAAGCCTTGTGGTAGATTGTAACTCTTGGGGCAAAGCTGTAAGGGAGCCCATAGTTACATGCAGCCAAAGTCTTACAGTTATAGGGGATGTGATAGGTGTGACGTTCCCCTGGTGTTATCTGGACTGGTGATCTGCAAAGCCACTCCAACCTTTGACTCTGGGAGCCAGCCTTACCCTGCTCTGCTGTGAGAACCCCCATTTCTGGGCTTTTTAGTAGTAAAGTTAAGGTTTTTTTGAAGGGCGTTTGCCTTCTAGCCTTTGGTTTCCAAGTGGGTTTGACCTCTCAATGTTTCTGTTTGTCCAAAATTGGCTGGAAAAAGAAAGAAGGTGACATTTTCAGTCATGTGTGTAAAATTCTTGATTTTCACCGAACTTTCGGGAAAAAATATCTATCCATATATGAAATGCAAATCAAATGTGAAATGTCAGGCGAATAGTTTTGGGAGGTTGGAGAGGAGCTGAGAATCAGGCTCATAACAAGAAGAAAGCTGCAACCTGAATTATAGATGGATTAGCACCCCACTGTAATAATGAGGCAAGATTCTGTGTAATTCTCGAATTGTTTTGGTTTTGGTTTTGTTTTGAGAGAGAAAGAGAGAGAGCATGAAATACAGGGAGACAGAAAATCTTATACATGACTTGGGAAGAGCCTAAGGATATCTGGTTCATAACAGATATGTTGGCAATAGGTCAAATAGTAATTAGATGTCAGTAACTGCATGATATTAGACAGTTTTTCAGATACTGCCTCTTCTGTATTTCTGGCCCACAAGACCAAAAGATGTGTGTCACTCTGCATTAAAGATCTATGAAGAACTCTCATTATTAAACATTGTAACAGCTATTTGGTCTATGACAGGGGTAGGCAACCTATGGCACACGTGCTGCCTTTGGCACGTGAGCTGATTTTCAGTGGCACTCACACTGCTGGGTCCTAACCACCAGTTTGGGGGACTCTGCATTTTAATTTAATTTGAAATGAAGCTTCTTAACATTTTTAAAACCTTAGTTACTTTACATACAACAATAGTTTAGATATATATTATAGACTTATAGAAAGAGACCTTCTAAAAAGGTTAAAATGTATTACTGGCACATGAAACCTTAAATTAGAGTGAATAAATGAAGACTTGGCACACCACTTCTGAAAGGTTGCCAACCCCTGGGCTATGACTTACCCTCAAGTCCCTTAGCCTTTTTAGTCTCATGTTAGACAATGGCAGTGTCTTCACGTTACCACATTTGCTACAAAAAAGAAGTGACAGGAGCTGCTGTTTTTAAAGCATTATTTAATATGGGCCATCACACTGTGAGTGGGTGATAACTAAGGAACTGGAAATAAGCACTTTTCAGCCTCTAATAGGGAAAAAACTTGAGCACTCTGGTAAAAACTAAACAAATGCTCATCAAATTTAATGAGGATGTTTTCAGTTTTGCTCAAGAGAATACAGACAACTGTCCCCACACAACAAAAAGTTTATGAGCCAGAAGAGTCTCATTACTGAACTGTGAATGTTGAAAAGGGGATAGTTTTGGGTGGCATATGCAGTGGGCTGCTATTTTAGCACCTCTGTCAAAGCTTAAAACATCCTAGGCAAATCAACTTGGGTAAACAAATTCTCTACACATTCATTAATTAAAACTACTAATTATCTGCTTGAGGAAACTCCAGTAGCTGCAAAAAGCCTAGTGTGAGAAGGCAGGGCATATGTTGTGCTTCCTTCCACTAACTGGAAGCTAGTAGCCAGATTACAGTGATGGATAAAGCCTCAGAGGTTCACGCTATAGAAACATGCTGGAATCCAGATGCTTATCTGGAGGAAACCTTCTATAAGCTAGATAGCTAGAGAGAGCCCAGGGCTGTGAAGCTGGATTCTGAATTTGAACTTTCCCCAAATCCCATGGGGTTCATATGCATGGTGTTAGTTTGGGCCCCAGCTCTAATCTAAACCTCCTGAGTATGCAAATTTGAGCTGGAGATTTCACAAGAGTAGCTTTTCACCTGGCAATTTTTCATTTCCTATTCTGGGTTCCACACAGAAGCAGGAAATGCAATAGAAAAAGTGACAAGAATTTAAAATAGAAGATACAGCTGACATTGGTTAGATTGGAGACCCCCTCTGACTACAGAGACCACCAAGACTGACGACCTATGTAATGCCACCTACCTTTAACCTGGCCATTCAATCCCTACCTCCCATGTGTCTGTTTATTCACCTGTTGCATATTGTCTAAATCCTAGCTTGTAAGATTTCTAGAGATAGAGACTGTCTATATGATGTTTGCTTGAACATTGCCTAGTACAATGGGCTCTAATTCCTGTTTGGGGTACTAAGCACTACCGTAATAATAATAGTAGTAGCAGAGCATTGTCAGACCTCTAGAATAGTGTGGCTTGATTTAGGCTTCTGGTTTATGTTGCTGCTTATTTATCTGAACTCAGCTAGCCCATCTCAAATGGGAGTTATGGCAGAAGAGATTATGGAATTTCAATGCTTTCAAGCTGAGTAAGGAGAAGCTTTCTAATATTTTTATTTTGTTGAATCTGATATTTATTTCTACACAGTTCAATAACAGAAGTCTCCCCTTTGCTTCTGTATCTGTGAATCTCTGCACTAGTAATTCCTCCTCCACTGGAGACAGAAAAAATAATTGTGTCCAATTCTTGTTCAGTTTCTCTATAATATTGACCCATGCTTCTGCTTGTGCTGTTACTATAATTTATTTCTGAGATAAGGCCTACAGAGGGACATCCAGAACACATGATCCCTGCCCACGTCTGGAAAGAATGCCAGTCGGAAGGAGCCACACAGAAGAACTTCTAACTTAACTTTAATAAACTTTTCAGTTCTCATTTTCACACTTCAGTGCACTTCTATGTTCCATCTGGGACATGACAGCAAAGTGCTAAAATATTACTAGAAAACTTGTTCTCATGAGATTTGCAGACAGTCAGCAGGGTTAAGAGACTCAAATACCTAGAGAAATTTTTAGACAAAATCTAGACATTAGGATGTTTGTGTAAACTGTACTCAAACTCTGAACCATTGGAGTTTGGTTCACCAATAATGAGGAAATGAGAGCCCTGTTGGCTCCCTAGAATTGAGTATCAATATTTATCAGAACCTACCAAGTTGCTCAAGAAGACTCAATGCTCTTTTTGTGCCACAGTTATTTTTCTTCCACACAGTTTTTTCATTCTGTTGCTGTACTTTAAGGATTTACAAAATGTTGACAATGGTCAGTAGATTAATAATGTTAAAATTAATATTAGAAATAGGATTAAAGAGATTTTGATCAAAGCCACAGACTACAGTGCAACAGGACTGCTGCAGTATCAATTCATTCTTTATGGATCAGTAAGACATAGAACGTAAGAACGGCCATACTGGGTCAGACCAAAGGTCCATATAGCCCAGTATCCTGTCTTCCAACAGTGGCCAATGCCAGATAACCCAGAGGGAATGAACAGAACAGGCAATCATCAAGTGATCCATCCAGGCCTCCTGACAGCAATTCCAGTCCCCAAGACAGAACAGTCAATGGGCCCCCAGCCCGTGCGGACGCGGTCCGCCTGACATTTGAGCAGTGCTGCGCCTGTGCTGGTTGGTGCCCAGCAAGCTGCTGCCAGCTGCGCTGCTGGGCCCGCTCTTCTGGCACAGTCAGGCCTTCCACATACCCGCCATTGATACCACTCTGTGTTGAGATGGCTACCGTTGTCACCGCTCCCTACCTTGCCCAGGCTCCGCTTCTGGGGACAGGAACCAACTCTGAGCATGCCAGGGAGAGTGGGGCAGGGGGGAAGGAGGAGGGCTCCGGCTTGCTTGGCCACTGTCCCTAGAGAAGCTGAGCCTCAGGGAAGATGCTGCGCTGCACCCGGCAGCATGGCTGGAAGAGGAGAGGCTCTGGCTCCTCCTCTTCCCTTCCAGCTCTTACCCCACTCCTTCCTCTCCCCAGGGTTGGCTGCTGGGTCGAGTGCCCCGAGCAGGCATCTGGGGAGGGTGGGTGGCTGACCCTTCCCGCCCACCTCCAGCATCGCCTCTGAGGCCTGCCCAGGTGATTGCCCCCTTTGCTGCCACCCCTGTCGGCGGGTGTGGATCCATCCCATGTGGCTCATTCCCAGTTTCTGGCAAACAAAGGCTAGGTATATCATCCCTGCCCATCCTGGCTCATAGCCACTGATGGACCTATTTTCCGTGAATTTATCTAGTTCTTTTTTTAAACCTGTTATAGTTGTAGTGTGTATTTAGCATGATTAAACAACAAAGAAGTAAATTGTATCATTACATGGGTTTTGCTTTTACTCCTAAAATAAGTTGCAGTGAAAAAGTATTTTTGTTTCAAGGCTCCTTATGTTATTTGGCAGCTCTAGACTAATGGCTCTGAGTTATAATAACTTGCATTTTTACTGAACCTTGAACAGGATTTTAATATTTAAAATCAAGTTAGTTATGCCCTTGTCTTCTAAAGGGCTCCTGTTTTGCTTGCTACAAATCAGAGCTAGCACATACCCGATGGAGACTGTCTGACTCATGTCAAAGCAAAAGATCTTTCCAGCAAGCTGGAAGAAGATACAGAAGAGGGAAGTGACATCATCACTTGGCCTCACTCCTCCCATGATTTATAGCTGAAAACACTTTAGGAACAAAGACTGAACTTTGGATTGGGGTCCCAGGCAGGACAGGAGAATTCCAGCCTGTGTATACGAAAGCTGCGACCTGCTTGTACTATCTAATAGGGTGAGACGCTTCTTGATTCAAATCCCATCCAGTTTAAAGAACCTAGATTGTGTTTTTGTTTTTTCTTATGGTAATCTACTTTGATCTGTTTGCTATTACTTCTAATCACTTAGAATCTATTTTCTGTAGTTAATACATGTGTTTTATATTTTTTACCTAAAACAGTGTGTTTGAAATGCAAAAGGGAAATCGGCTCAGGAGCAGGACTTGGTGCATTGTCCTCTCCACATTGAGGGAGGGGCAGACTGGAAAATAAACTTACACTGGTCAGGGTTTGGACTGGGGCAAGATGGTTCATCTCTGGGGTTCTAGGGTGAAGCCTCTTTATTGAGTGACTGGCAAAGGCATTCAAGTAACTGCTGCTGAGTATGTCCCTGCCTGTGTAAATGCTTGTGTAGAGTTGGACCTTGCAAAGGGAATTAAAACCAATAGTAAAAGGTTCTATAGCCATATAAATAAGAAGAAAACAAAGAAAGAAGAAGTAGGACCACTGAACACTGAGGATGGAGTGGAGGTTAAGGATAATTTAGGCATGGCCCAATATCTAAACAAATACTTTGCCTCAGTCTTTAATTAGGCTAATGAGGAGCTTAGGGATAATGGTAGGATGACAAATGGGAATGAGGATATGGAGGTAGATATTACCACATCCGAGGTAGATGCCAAACTTGAACAGCTTAATGGGACTAAATCGGGGGGCCCAGATAATCTTCATCCAAGAATATTAAAGGAACTGGCACATGAAATTGCAAGCCCATTAGCAAGAATTTTTAATGAATCTGTAAACTCAGGGGTTGTACCATATGACTGGAGAATTGCTAACATAGTTCCTATTTTTAAGAAAGGGGAAAAAAGTGATCCAGGTAACTACAGGCCTGTTAGGGTGACATCTGTAGTATGCAAGGCCTTTGAAAAAAAATTTGAAGGAGAAAGTAGTTAAGGACATTGAGGTCAATGGTAATTGGGACAATATACAACATGGTTTTACAAAAGGTAGATTGTGCCAAACCAACCTGATCTCCTTCTTTGAGAAGGTAACAGATTTTTTTAGACAAAGGAAACACAGTAGATCTAATTTACCTCAATTTCAGTAAGGCATTTGATACAGTTCCACATGGGGAATTATTAGCTAAATTGGAAAAGATGGGGATCAATATGAAAACTGAAAGGTGGATAAGGAACTGGTTAAAGGGGAGACTACAACAGGTCATACTGAAAGCTGAACTGTCAGGCTGGAAGGAGGTTACTAGTGGAGTTCCTCAGGGATCAGTTTTAGGACCAATCTTATTTAATCTTTTTATTACTGACCTTGGCACAAGGAGTGGGAATGTGCTTATAAATTTTGCAGATGACACAAAGCTGGAAGGTAGTGCCAAAACAGAGAGGGACCGGGATATCCTACAGGAAGATCTGGATGACCTTGTAAACTGGAGTAATAGTAATAGGATGAAATTTAATAGTGAAAAGTGCAAGGTCATGCATTTAGGGATTAATAACAAGAATTTTGGTTATAAACTGGGGACGCATCAGTTGGAAGTAACAGGAGGAGGACCTTGGAGTATTGGTTGATCACAGGATGACTATGAGCTGCCAATGTGATATAGCTGTGAAAAAAGCTAAGGCGGTCTTGGGATGCATCAGGAGAGGTATTTCCAGTAGAGATAAGGAGGCGTTAGTACCATTATACAAGGCACTGGTGAGACCTCATCTGGAATATTGTGTGCAGTTCTGGTCTCCCATGTTTAAGAAGGATGAATTCAAACTGGAACAGGTACAGAGAAGGGCTACTAGGATGATTCGAAGAATGGAAAAACTGTCTTATGAAAGGAGACTCAAAGAGCTTGGCTTGTTTAGCCTAACCAAAAGACGGCTGAAGGGAGATATGATTGCTCTCTGTAAATATATCAAAAGGATAAATACCAGGGAAGGAGATGAATTATTTAAGCTCAGTACCACTGTGAACACAAGAACAAATGGATATAAACTGGCCATCAGGAAGTTTAGACTTGAAATTAGATGAAGGTTTCTAACCATTAGAGGAGTGAAGTTCTGGAACAGTCTTCCAAGGGGAGCAGTGGAGGCAAAAGACAATAAGTTTATGGAAGGGATGGTATGATGGGATAGCCTATTTTTGGCAATTAATTGATCTTTGACTATTAGTGGTAAATATGCCCAATGACCTGTGATGGGATGTTAGATGGGGTGGGATCTGAGTTGCTACAGAGAATTCTATCCTGGGTGTCTGGCTGGTGAGTCCTTCCCACATGCTCAGGGTTTAGCTGATTACGATATTTGGGGTCGGGAAGGAATTTTCCTCCAAATTGGCAGAGGCCCTGGGGGGTTTTTCACCTTCCTCTGCAGCGTGGGACACAGGTCATTTGCTGGAGGATTCTCTGCACCTTGAAATCTTTAAACCACAAGTTCAGAACTTCAATAGCTCAGACATAGGTCAGGGGTTTGTTATAGGAGTGGGTGGGTGAGATTCTGTGGCCTGCATTGTACAGCAGGTCAGACTAGAAGATCATAATGGTCCCTTATGACCTTAAAGTCTGAGTCTATGAGGACTGGGAGAGGTCTGCAGCTTGCCACAGCCTTGAAATGAGTCAGGGAGCCAAGCTGGTGAGAGTACCCCAGTTCCAGGTTGCACCCTGGGGTCGTCTTGCACATAGACCTGGCCTTAAAAATCCCTTCCCACCAACCCCACAAGAAAGCTAGGCTTGTACTGATGGGTGCTCACAGAATACAATGAATTTCTTTCTTTAGCAGAATTTCTTCCTCTAAACATCTCTGTTCCTTCTTCTCCACCCATTTCTAATGTCTCAGTATTTGCTATTTAGATGGTGCTATGGCGCTTGATGGGACAGCTTCTCCTGTCAACATAGCTACTGCTTCCCACAGAGGTAGATTAACTAAGAGCATCTCCCATTGGGGTAGTGGCATCTTTACTAAAGAGCTGCTGTGGCACAGCTGCACTGCTGCAGCTTTTTAAGTGTTGCTCTGTTCTTAGAGTCAGGGCTGCTCTCACTATCACACCAAGATCCCATTGCCACAGTGGGCTATTCTAGTAGCAGAGGGTTGCCAACTCATAGAGATGCCATAGCCAAGCTGAACATTTCCAGATCCATCCCCTGCACCTGGCCTGAGAGGGATGGTGGTTGGTGCAGGAGCTGTTATTGAAGTGTGCCCAAGAGGCCAGCTACTCCAGATTTCTGGATGCTTTGTTTTGCTATAGCAGCATAAAGCAACCAACTCAAGTTAGCCCCCAAATCTTTTTTTCATAACAATTTGTTGACAGGGCAAGGCCAGATGTCTGTAGGAAAGTAGTGGGAGACAGATGTATTAGCCCCAGGCTAAACAAATCCCTGTTACCAGGGTAAGTAAATGGCAGTTGCTCCAGGTCAATTAAGACACCTGGGGCCAATTAAGATCCTTCCAAAAAGACAGCTAGGTTGATTGGGACACCTGAAGCTAATCAGGAGTTTGCTGAAATTAGTTAAAAGCCTCCCAGTTTGTCAGGAGTGGTAGGAGGAAGCTGTGCTGGTGGAGAAACTAGGCAGCATAAACCCTATCTGGCACAGGTGAGGAGGTCCTGAGGTAAAGGTGGAGTAGATGGGGGCGGGGGCTGCTGCAGGGAATGGGTCCAGGGAATTGTACCATCCTGTTTCAAAGTCAGCTACCAAGAGTTGCTGCTATTAGGATCCCTGGGCTGGAACCCAAAGTAGAGGGTGGGCCTGGGTTTCCTCCTCTCCCACCCCCCCCGATTAATCACAGTGACTGTGAAACAAGAGAGACTGTGTGAGGGAGGGCTGCTTCTTCCCACCTCCCTCGATAGCTTATGATGAAAATGGCTCAGTAGGCTATGACCCTTGCCCTTAGAGAAAGAAGGGCTACGTGGAAGGTCACAGTGAGGCCTGGTCTACACTAGGACTTTAATTCAAATTTAGCAGTGTTAATTCGAATTAACCGTGCACCCGTTCACATCAGGAAGCCATTTAATTTGACATAGAGGGCTCTTTAGTTCGAATTCTGTACTCCTCCCCGACGAGGGGAGTAGCGCTAAATTCGACATGGCTATGTCGAATTAGGCTAGGTGTGGATGCAAATCGAACTTAGTAGCTCCGGGAGCTATCCCACAATGCACCACTCTGTTGACGCTCTGGACAGCAGTCCGAGCTTGGATGTTCTGACCAGCCACACAGGAAAAGCCCCGGGAAAATTTGAATTCCTTTTCCTGTCCGGACAGTTTGAATCTCATTTCGTGGTTGGACATCGGGGCGATTTCAGCAGCACCGGCAGCGATGCAGAGCTCTCCAGCAGAGGAGTTCATGTAATCTCTGAATAGAAAGAGGGACCCAGCATAGACTGACCAGGAAGTCTTGGATCTGATCGGTGTGTGGGGCGAGGAGTCTGTGCTTTCGGAGCTGCGCTCCAAAAAACGGAATGCAAAGACCTACGAGAAGGTCTCCAAAGCCATGAGAGACAGAGGATACAGGCGGGATGCAACGCAGCGCCGCGTGAAAATCAAGGACCCCAGACAAGGCTACCAAAAAATCAAAGCGGCAAACGGACGCTATGGAGCCTGCCACCACTGACCCACCAGTGACCATGGACTCTGACGATGGGACAGTGTCGACGGCCAGTTCCTCGGCGATGTTCACGGACGGGGAAGATGAGGAAGGGTTTGTGGAGGACGAGGCAGGCGACAGCGCTTACAACGCTGGTTTCCCCGACAGCCAGGATCTCTTCATCACCCTCACGGAGATCCCCTACCAACCCTCCCCGGCCGTTAACCCGGACCCTGAATCAGGGGAAGGAGCAGTCGATAAGTGCTTTAAACATGTAAACTTTTATTCTTAATATTACAGGAATCTGAAGTATGTGAAAAGGAGGTCTCTATATATATGGGGATAGAACAGAAATCCTCCTGGGAGATCTCCACGAAGCTCTCCAGGAGGGAATCGAAAAGCCTCCACAGGAGGTTCCTGGGGAGAGCTGCCTTATTGGGTGCTCCGTGGTAGCACACTTTTCCGCGCCAGGCTATCATGAGGTACTCAGGGAGCATTGCCTCCCCGAGCACGGCTGCATAGGCCCCTGGTTTGTGCTGGCTTTCACGCAGCATGCGCTCTCTATCTCCTTCAGTGACCGTCCTCAGGGTGATCTCACTTGGAGACTCCTGCATCTAATTAGGGGAATTACTGTAATGTTACACCTGGTCCAAAGTATTTTTAAAAAATCTCCAGACAGATGGCATAGCAGAGACTCAGCACGCTGCTACATGACAAGAGTAACGGAAAGCCAAAGAATCAAATGGACGCTCATGGAGGGAGGGGGGACTGAGGACGCAAGGTATCCCACAGTTCCTGCTGTCTCTGAAAAGCATTTGCATTCTTGGCTGAGCTCCAAATGCTTCTAGGGTCAAACACAGTGTCCGCGGTGGGTCAGGGCATAGCTCGGCAATTTACGCACCCCCCACCCCCAGAAATGAAAGGGAAAACAATCCTCTGTTGACTCTTTTACATGTCACCCTATCTTTACTGAATGCTGCAGATAGATGCGATGCTGCAGCACTCAACACCAATATCCTTGCTCCCCCCCCCCATGGGTGGCTGACGGTACAATATGACTGATATCCATCGTCATCATCAGCCTATTGGCACATGGGGCAGTGCAAAAGGACTGGTAACCATGCTGACTAGCATCAGTGAGGTCGATCAAGGGCGCCTGCTCCTAATTTTTCCTGGTAGATGGTGCAGTATGGCTGGTAACCGTCCTCATCATAGCAACAGGGGGCTGAGCTCCATCAGCCCCCACCCTTCATGTGTAAAGAAAAGATTCAATTGCCCCTGGACTAGCAGAGGGATGCTGGGCTCCTCTCCTCAACACACCTCTTAATGTCCTGTCTGGACTATCATAGCAGCTGGAGGCTGCCTTCCACTCATTTCTCACTAACAAGTCACTGTGTCTTATTCCTGCATTCTTTATTACTTCATCACACAAGTGGGGGGACAATGCTATGGTAGCCCAGGAAGGCTGGGGGAAGAACGGAATGAACAGGTGGGGTTGTTGCAGGAGCACCCCCTGTGAATAGCATTAAGCTCAGAATTTATGCAGGATCTGACACAGAGCAGCTGTGCTCTCTGGTTCTCTGATACAGTGGTTCTCTAGTACACTTGCCCATATTCTAGGCAGGACTGATTCTATTTTTAGATACCAAAAAGGAGGGATTGACTCAGGGAGTCATTCCCAATTTTAACTTTGCGCCCCTGGCTGATCTCAGCCAGGGGCACTTATGACAGCAGCAAATGGTGCAGTGCAAAAGGACTGGTAACCATGATCATCTTATTACCAATTTATGGTATGGTAGATGGTACAGTATGGCTGGTAACCATCTCTGCTGTCATGCAAAAGCAAAAGCATGCTGCTGTGTAGCGCTGCTGGACCGCCTCTGTCAGCGGCATCTAGTACACATACGGTGACAGGCACAAAAGGCAAAACAGGCTCCATGGTTGCCACGCTGTGGCGTCTGCCAGGGCAATCCAGGGAAAACAGGCTCGAAATGATTGTCTGACATTGCTTTCCCTGAGGAAGGGATGACTGACGACATTTACCCAGAACCACCCGCGAAAATGGTTTTTGCCCCATCAGGCACTGGGATCTCAACCCAGAATTCACAGAGACAGACTAGACTGTGTTCATTGTTCACAAAAATGTATCTTTGGAAGGAATTCACTCCCTTTTTCCCATCACACAGCTTCGACTGTCTCCAGACCTGCCACAGCATCCCCCTCACAGAGGCTGGCAAAGATTAGGTGGCGAAAGAAAAAGACACAGGACGAGATGTTTGCTGAACTTATGGGGTGCTCCTGAGACGAGGCGGACCAGCAGAGCCAGTGGAGGGAGACCCTCTCTCTGTACCAGCACTCACACAGCGAACGGGAGGAGAGGTGGCGTGAGGAAGACAAGCAGGCGACTCAAACGCTGCTTGGACTAATGAGGGAGCAAACGGACACGCTCCGGCGCCTTGTGCATGTTCTGCAGGACCGCAGGCAGGAGGACAGAGCCCCCCTGCAGTGTATCTGCAACCGCCCTCCCCCGCCACAAAGTCCCATACCCCCCTCACCCAAAATAACCAGAAGGAGGGGCGCCAGGGGCCGTGAAAACTGTCACTGCACCCCAGCAGAGTGCTCAAGTACCCAAAAGCTCTCATACCCTAAATTTTGAGAAGTCCTTTCCTTCCCGCCTCACCCAAGCCCCCGTCCCAGTTTCATCCACTAACTGTCTAGTTGATTAATAAAAAATACTTTTCTGTTAATTACTGTTTCTGTCATGTTCTTTTAGAGGAGACTGTGTTTGAAGGGGGGGAAGGGGGTTGGTTATTGGACAGGACAATCACCTTTACCAGGGTACAGACACAGGGGCAGGATCAGCAGCAGGTCACACACACAGTGCAGTCAGTAGGCACCCTGGTCGGTATGGGAGGTGGTTTGCAGGTTCTGGGTGGGTGGGTGGGGTACGTGACTTTGTAGCGGGGGAGGGGGGGTTACAGATCTCATGCAACGGTCCCTGTCCTGGACCACAGAGCCACGCAGCAGAGGAATCTGTATCCGTCCTCCCCCGCCACAAGGCCACATAGCCCCCGCACACAGAGTCCCAAAAAGGAGGGATGGCAGGCTCCATTGAAACAACCAGTCCGGCACTGCAGACTGCTCTGGGAGCAGGAGCCTGTCATTCCTCAAGTTTAGAGGCGGTCTTTACATCACCACACACCCTACCCAGCACAGTCCGTGTCCCAGTTTCAACCCTTTAACGCAAAGTCATCAATAAAGAAACCTTTGTAAAGTCACAGTGGAACATGTATTTTATTTTTAAACGTGTGTTGGAAGTGGGGGAAGCGGGGTGGACGGGGTATGTAACTGCAGATGCTAGTCAACAGTAACTTGGTAAAGAAACAGGGGCAGGTTCAGCTTCTCTGTAAAGAAACTGAACAGTCACAGGTCACACTGCTCGCTGGTACTTGAAGAGTTCCTTGTCGCTGTGCAAGGCGCCTGCATAGGGCTTCATGAGCCAGGGCATTAGCGGGTAGGCTGGGTCCCCGAGGATCACTATAGGCATCTGCACATCCCCAAGAGTTATTTTGTGGTCCAGGAAGAAACTACCTTCCTGCAGGCGTCTAAACAGAGCAGAGTTCCTGAAAACACGCGCGTCATGAACTTTGCCTGGCCATCTGACGTTGAGGTTGGTAAAACGTCCCCCATGGTTCACCAGTGCTCGCAGCACCATTGAAAAGTAGCCCTATTTCTCAGCAGCTGACTGTGGAAGAGGTGGACGATAAGGTGCGAGGAGTTGACAACAGCCATAACTGCAGCGGGCTCCGTGCTCGCAGTGCTGTGGCGCCCGTGCTGTCACTGAGCAGAAAAGTGCACGAACAGATTGCCCGCAGGCGCTTTCGGGGAGGGCGTGATTGGCGGTTCAATGATGACAGTTACCCAAAACCACCCTCGACACATTTTTTCCCCCAGCAGGCATTGGGGGGAAATCCCAGAATTCCAATGGGCAGCGGGGAGTGCGGGAACTGTGGGATAGCTTCCAACAGTGCACCGCTTCCAATGTCGATGCTGGCCCCGTTACTGTGGACTCACACAGTCGAATTAGTGTATTTAGTGTGGATACACAAATTCGACTTCATAAGGTCGATTCCACAAATTCGACTTAAGTTGATTCGAAATAGTCTTGTAGTGTAGACATACCCTGAGACTTTGAGGCTAGCATAATCCACCTGGTTGGAGCTTTGCCACAAATTATATAACAGCCTTCATCGGAGGCTGTCAAAGTGCTCTACATACCTCAAGTATTTAATCTTTATACCTCACCTGTGAGGTAGGCAAGTATTATCTCCAGTTTGTAGACAAGTAAACTGAAACAAGTCGAAGTGAGCAGTGACTTACAGAAGGGCAATCAGTGAGTTAGTAGGAGATAACACTCTGCTATTCCTCTCTTCAGCCCACATGGCACTTAATGGCTAAAGTTTTTCAAATAAAGAGCAAGAACTTGACACAGACTTTGTTTCTCTGTTCTGGAGATGCCAAGTGAAATAAACACAATGCTCTTTTATTTTTTTCTATCTACCACCTAAATCCCAGAGCACTTTACAAAAATAAAAGGACTCTTAATTCTCTATACCAGAGTTCATTTTCATCCCCAATTGAAAGCCATCTGTTGACCATTAGGCAAAATGCTTGTCAGAAATCTGCCAGAGGATTTGAATGTTGTTGTAGCTATGTCAGTCCCAGGATATTAGAGAGACATGGTGGGTGAGATAATATCTTTTATTGAACCAACTTCTGTGGGTGAGAGCGACATGCTTTAGAGCTTAAACAAAACTTGTCTCGGTCACCAACAGAAGCTGGGCCAATAAAAAATTTGTCCTTATCTACCTTGTCTTGCAGGATATCAAAGCGCTTAAAGCCAATGGGACTACTATGAGTATGTTACTCCTCATGTGCATGAGTGATGGCAGAATCTTCTCCTTAAGGTGCATATGGGCAGAGGTATAACTTGGAAACTTTTTTTTTTGCTTTAGCTTTTAATTTACTAGCTCACATATGGACGTTTACCATTTAAATAAATAAATGTATGTCATAGCAGAGCGAGACCAAACTGCAAATAACCCCCTTGATAAGAAAAGGCTTGACTGAGGCTTTTACTATCATGTGGCATTTGCTTCCATCATTACCAGATTTTCAAACAGATCAGCATTTTGGGTGCTGAGCTTTTTGAAAGTCTGGCTCTAAGTATCACCACGGGAGCTGTTGGAAGCTTTGAAAATCTGACATTTAGGTGCATAAACAGGAGTTGAATTCTTTTGAAAATTCTGTACACTCTCAGGGTGATGGACATCATTTTCCAGTTATGTAGCCTCTGTGTGTGCATTCAGCATAGACAACACTGGCTCTTTCTTCTTCCTTGCCTCTTCTGACACTGCCATTTTAAAACAATGGTGAAAGCATTGGCCACCAGCCTGATGGATTTCCTCAATTCAACTAGACTTCAAAAGAATCTATTTCTATTTTTTAAAAACATCTTGACGGGTAGTATGGCCAAGTAACAGTAAAATAGGACAGAGGGCATATTTAATCAGCCTGTGAAGCAGTAGGAAAAGCCCCAGATGGACCAGCAAGCTCTCATCCCCCACCATCCATCTGTGTATAAACAATGTTTATAAATTAGCAAGATAAACACAATAGCTTTGTTTATAGCTAGTTTAGAGGGGTGGGGAAAATTCCAGCAAGTGATGTAAATGCATAACTAAGTGGGAACAGGGTGTTTCATTCCACACTGAACTGCTGGGACCATGTTTCTATCATGATGTCAAAAATGGTATAACTGCAAGTGTATATGGGACAAAACTCTCTTCATCATTGTTGTGAGAACATGACTGACGCTTTAGATGAATCACTGAGCCAGATTCTCTTGTGCATTCCGATCCTTTTGCTCCTTTCAGACATGATTTAGAGGCTGAAAGGCTGCTGGATCTTCCCAGCTAAGAATTCCCCTGGTGTGGCAAAGTTCTTAGCTGGTGCAGAGACGGAGTGACCAGCTCCCTCCTCTATCCATCCCTGGCACAGAGGCTGTGGCTGGACCATGCTGTGTTCCTAAAACCTTCAGCACAGATGCCGACTTTCCAAAGTGCTGGGGGGGTGCTTGACCCCTGGCACTGTCCCAGGCCCTGCCCCCACTCCACCCC
Organism: Mauremys reevesii; assembly: GCF_016161935.1. Taxonomy (NCBI): domain Eukaryota; kingdom Metazoa; phylum Chordata; order Testudines; family Geoemydidae; genus Mauremys; species Mauremys reevesii. Next base: position 27,043,517 of record NC_052626.1, read on the forward strand.
ATCCCCTAAGGGCCCCATCCCCGCCCTACCTCTTCCCACCCCTGCTCCACCCCGCCCGGCCTCTTCCTGCCCAGTTCCACCCCCTCCCCCGAGCGTGCTGCGTCCTCGCTTCTCCCTCTCCCTCCCAGCCTCAAGCATGCCGTGAAACAGAGGGGAGAGAGGGGGAGGTGCTGATCCACCGGGCCACCAGTGGGTGGGAGGCACTGGTGGGGGAGCTGATAGAGGGGCTGCTAGTGGGTGCTCAGGGCTGGAGCACCCATGGAGCCCAAACCTCTGATCTCCAGCCAGCATACCATCCCTCGTGAACTGTTAGCAGCTGCCCTTGTTTAAAACAGCACAGACTTATCCAAGCACTACTACAGAACCAGCCAGAGAATCCATGGCCCCAGTCACACTGCCTGTGATGGGGCTGGAAATGGTTTTGTTTTGTCTGTTATTACTATTTGTTTTCATCAATGCCTTGAGGTCCCAGCTCTGAACGAGGGCCCATTGTGATAGGCTCTGCACAAACACATAATGTGAGACAGTCTCTGCTCTGAAGTCCTTACTCTGAAAAATAGACAAGACAGAATAACACTGGGAGGGAAAACAGAGGTGAAGTGACTTGTCCATAATCACTCAGCAGATCAGAACCCAGGCCTCCTAGCTCCTAGTTTAATGATCTAGCTACTAGATGCAGTTGCCGCCTAACCTACGCTTAAGCCCCTTTTTTTCAGTTTAAACCAATTTTTACTGAAAAATTCCCATGTTTTACAAAAAGTATTATTCATTTTTTTCTGATTTTCACCCTACTTTTGTATCATCCAAATATATAAAAATTATTTATTTTATTAGAAAAATACAATAGATTGCATGAGATATATGTATTACAATAATACACTAGTCTGTGTGTATACACAAAGCTGCCTGTTGAAGTAAGGCATGTATTAGACTAGAAGATACACACAATAAACAAACAGGCACATATGCGAGCTCTGAAGTGTGTGCACATCTGCACAGACTGATGAATCTCATGCCCACCGCAGACACATTTCAAGCTGTTAGCAGATAATGGTTTAAAGATTTGATACATTAAAATGGGAAGAAAACGAACATCTGTATGAGACCACATTTCAGAACACACAGTTTTCGAAAGTTTTAGAAAAACAAAAACAGGAGTAAAGGATGAAGTTGAGTGTATGTGCTGTAAAGGGCGTGACCCAATTATTAAATGTAAATATTTATAGGCTAATAGTCCTAAGACTAAAACAGTGAACTGTTTGTTCAAATGTAAAGTTTTATTTGGGGATTAGAGAGATATTTTCTTAAACTCAGAGGTGGAATTGTGTTTTGAATTCTGTTTTAGTTCTGCAGCAAACCACATTGATTAACAGAATTCAAAGTATATCTACTGAATACTTCCCCTCCATCTTTCCATCCACCAAAATAAACCCCGATATTTACCCAGAAAAATTAATAATAGTTTTTGCACTGATATTCACCTGTTTTTGTCGTGGTAATAAACACGATAAATTCCCAGGAAAAAATAAATAACATAAAAACTGAAAATGAAGGGCCCTACCTATGCTCAACACTAGCTGAAGGTGGACCCATTGATGTCAACAGATGCCAGCAAAGAGCCATTTCCATAGTGCAGATGGGAACTAGACAATGGAATTGCCATTGTACAAAGTTGGAATCATCTGAGGTGTTTAATTCAGGAAACCCAAGTGTGTAGGAAATTGTTACATTTCCCTCTTCTTTACCAACTCTCTTGCTGAGAATTTCTTGCATTGTGAGCATGATTTATTTTTAGTTCATTCCCCGCAGTTGCATGCAGCTTTGTTGACTGAAGCTTTTGTTGGCTATTGCATAATCTTTTTTTCTCAGACATTCCCACCTAACTGAGCTCTTTACGATCAACATCTACTTCCATTACAGCTGTGCCATGGTCAGACACTTATAGAATAACACCTTATCAGATCTGGCAGTTGGAGATTTTCTTCCTCAATAACAGGAGTCGGGTTCTTTTATTCTTATCATCATTAATGTTAATAATCATTTCTTCCTTTACACAGGGGAAATAACTTGCAACACCCACATAAAAAATGACACATTCCCTGCAGGGCAGTCACACATTTCAGGAACTTTGTAGCCAAGCGGAAATAGAAAAATAGATTCAAATGCGTCAGATGCTTCTGCTTGTTCTTTCCCTTGGCTTTTTATTAAGTAAATATTCCATCCATCAGTTAAACACTCAGCAGAAGACAAACAGTATGGTTCAAATAAGGAAAACTGAAATCTTTGGCTACCACACTGAGGTCCTAAAAACTGCGTCTTCTGGTTATCTCACTCCACTCTAAGGAGAGCAATCATATTGTGGTTTCACTCATCTCTATATGGTGTTATCTGTATCTTGTCAATATCTCTTTCCAAAGACCAAAACAATCTGTGAGTAGTTCTTGGTTCTGCCTGTGTTGGCAGACGCCCCTCGGCTTATTAAGGCATTTAACTCTTAGGTCACCAGCCAGTCCTTGAGTGTCCTACACATCCGGGATAGCCACTTTTCTAGAGGCCAGGGGAGCGGGCTTGCCTGAGTTTGCCAGGGGGAAAGGGCCTTGTTGGATTCCTGGACAGAGCAAGTGTGAGTGAGCAGATCCGATGGTGGTTCCCTGTTCTGGCTTGCCCCTACTCCTGTTGCTGGGTCCCGCCCCTTGCCTCAGACAGGGAATTCCCAGGCAGCGGATGGCTCAGCTGGTCCGCATTGGGAATTCCTGGCATGGTGGAGAGCGGCTACATGTGGAAGAGGCCAGTTAACAGGAGAAGCAAGGCAGGCAAGGAGCAGGAGGCTCACTGCTTGCTAGAAAGAAATGATCCTTATGTTCAGGATACAGGAAGCGGGGAAGAATGAGGAAGTGGGATGGGTATCAGGCTGTAGATGGAAAGGAGAGGTGATAGATAATGAAAACAACAATGGGCTAGTGCAGGGGTAGGCAACCTATGGCACATGTGCCAAAGGTGACACGTGAGCTGATTTTCAGTGGCACTCACACTGTGTGGGTCCTGGCCACCAGTCCAGGGGGCTCTGCATTTTATTTTAATTTGAAATGAAGCTTCTTAAACATTTTTAAAACCTTATTTACTTTACATACAACAATAGTTTAGTTATATATTATAGACTTATAGAAAGAGACCTTCTAAAAACGTTAAAATGTATGACTGGCACATGAAACCTTAAATTAGAGTGAATAAATGAAGACTTGGCACACCACTTCTGAAAGGTTGCCGACCCCTGGGCTAGTGCATAAGGACCAGAATGTAAACCTGGCCAAGCACTGTCTGTCTAGGGCCAGAACCATGGTTTGCATATGGTAGTATCGTACTAGCAAATAGTCCCATTGCTTTCAATGAGTGAGCTACTGCCCAGTGTAAAGGCAACAGAATTGGGCTCTCTTTGAGTAAATCTAAAGAAACTATTCAAGATGCTTCCTTACACCTATGGTTACAAATTGTCTGGACTCCACAGTCAGACTCAGCTGCTGAAATGCTTATTATGGATGTTTTTTGTTTTTTTTTAAAAGAACAACATTTTAAAGGAATGGAAACATTTTATAGATTTTTATCATTTTAAAATTCTAACAGTTCTTATGAAGTCTAAGAAAAAGATTTCCCTACTTAAAAGATAAACAAATAACGAAAAATATTCAGACTCTTTACAGCACAAGCATTGCTGTATTGTTCTAATGGGAGGAGAGAAAGAGGGGAGGGATGGTAATTGGCTGATATAAGCATAGTGCTGGCCCTTTGCACAGGGGTGAATTTTACCCAAAATTAAACTGATTAGGAAGAAACTAAGGCCCTGCTACAGCAATTTCTAACTCATCTGGTTGGGTGTAGCTGTCTGCTTCTGATGGTCGCATGTGAGCTTGTCTTCACAGCATTGTTAGCTTATGCTATAACTCTCATGTTGAGCCTAACCCGACTCTTGTCCACACATACAGATCTCTAGCTTGAGTCAAGTGGTGCTTTAATCTTGAGCTAGCCGACCTGTCCAGGCTGTGGGGTGAAGTTCAAGAGCTCCTGAAACTTGACCTACTGATCCAGTGGGGATGTGGGAACTCGAGTTACAACAACTCATCAGCTGTAATTCCAGTCACTCTTTATAGCTCAGGGGGTATTTCATGTGGTTGCTCAAGCTAGGCTAACATGAGTGATGTAATGCAAAAGTACTAAACTGAGCTAACTGTTTCAGTGGAAACAAGCCCTCGGCACAGACTCAGCATCCCAGTCAAAATCCGTTTAAGATCCTGGCAGCAAATTTTTCAGGAGAAAACTTTTATAGTATATATTTTAAAAACCAAACTATCCCAAAAGATTTTAGTTGCTGACATTGTGCAGGATGATTCTCATCCTATGGCAAATAACTAATGGACAAAGTTACTTTTAGTATTAAAAGTGGCTGCCAGTGGGTAGAACAGGATTGTGGGTATGTTATGACTGACACATCTCTAATTTTAAGATGTCCTACATAACAATCTGCTGTAACATGCCAACATATGGCAGAATTTTTAAGGAAGGAGAAATGTACATTTGCAGTGACTCATCCCCTCAAGTAAGAGACCAAGAGGAGAAAAATCTCTCTGGCAAAAGTGAAAGGGCTACATACAAACTGAGATGGGCTCAAGGTACATTTCAATCTGCTTTTAAATGTCTCAGACCTGGGTGTATATATTAAGATTAGGGCTTTCAGGTCACACCCATTCTAAACATAGGGATCGTTTGGAAAATTCAGACACCTCAGAGCTGGAGTTTTGGTGTGGGCCTTTCCCCATAAGGAAATTAAATAAAGATCCAGAAATGGGAACAGGGCTTGTAACCACAAGAAAACCATTTCCCACTCTTGACTAAAATGCCAGTGTATAATTCACTGGGTGAAGATTAAGATGAATGATGGTTCTGAACCAGATCATGTAATCTGAATCTTTCCTCAGTTTTGGAAAGTTTGGAAACATCACAGGTGAGATCTCTCTCTCTCATTAAAGGGAAAACTCAGATAGAAAAGGAAGGAAAGTGAGAAACAGTTCACTAAGAAACTGGAGGCATTTATTCGATGCAGTGGGTCTGAGCAAAGATTCTTCTTTAGGATGCTCAAGGATTAGACAGAGGCAGAAATGCTGTACTGTGTCAAGATGCTGCATCAGGGACACGTTTTTGATCGCTTTAGCAAGAAGATATGCTATTTGCAGCCTCCCACTGAAGTAAAACACATCAATGTGTTGGGCTGCATTCACTTGAGGGTTATGTAGTGATAATGCGAGAAAAGCAATAGTTTGATAATCACAGTGTGTCATTTGAATTACAGTTACTGCAGGTGGCAGGAATTCCCACAGCTGAAAACATGAAGAAAGGCTGTGAGAATAAGCATATGCATGAGAAAATCTGATAAGGTTAGGATGCTACAGGGGAGAGCAAAGGCCTGAGGTGAAGCCTTTACTTTAATCCATAGGGGATAGAAAGTTTATAGGAAAGAGGCAGAATGTGAGTGCTCATAACTCTGAGCCATGTAATTAGAGACCAGTTATGCCATAGAGCTGCTCTGGAATGCTAATCATAACAGTGGCAATTTGGTTTGTCAAACTGAGAGACTTTAAAAGTATTTTTCTTAATTAAAAGAATTTATTGTAATTTGTTAAACACTTGAAACTAAAATCTGTGGTTCCCGCAAATGTCTCTTTCTCCCACTCTGCACATGCACAAAGATATATGTTAATACAGACACACACGCACACTTGTGTTATGGCAGGGTTGCTCACTAGAGCTGGGGCGAAACTGGCTATTGTGATTCATCGGGGATCATGCCATCAATCTCCTTTGAGGTTTTGACTCAAAGCAAAGCTCACAAATGCAAAGTTTCACCAGTTTTCAAACACAGGCTTATTCCCAAGTCCCTTGAAGTCAACTGGAAATCTCTGTTGCCATCACTTAGGTTTTGGATCAGGCTCTAAAACCATTAAAACCTGCAAGAGCAGCAGAGATGCATGATCTGCAGAAACGCAAAACCATAAATCAGCCCAGAGTCACATGAAACCAGGCCCCAGTTTGCTAGAATGGTTTGTGAATCTGAAAGAACCAGGGCTGAGTTCCAGGAGTAATGAACCACCAATTCAGAGAGGTTTCACATTGTTTTGGACTGCAAAATAGAAGCTGGGCATATCTCTTCTGCTCACAAACAGGGAAAGGTCTATGATAACTCAGCCTCACTTGGCTTTTGATGCCTGCCCTCAAGCGTTTCTAAATTTAGGCAAGGAGTGCTGTATATTCCCCCCCACCCCCCCGTACCTACTACAAAGAATATCACTGAACTGTTTGTTCGTCAAAGAAGTGTACATAAAGCACTGCCTGGCCTTTGCAGAGACACCTGGGGAAATAATAAACTAGGTCAAATTTTGGATGTCCCAACTTAGACAGTAAAGCAGACAACAAGGAGGAGGAAATGTATTTTATTACCAGTACATGATTTAGTTGGACAGGATCTCACTCATGGGAAGCTGAGAAAGCTGTGGCAGAATGCAGTGATGACAGAATTTCACCCAGGGAGATTTGGGGTTCAGTGCTTGATTCTTAAAGAGCTCACTCCTCAGTGAGAGCTTTGCTACACTAAAAATTCATATAGAGCTAGAGCAAGTTACCAGTAGTTGCCCTCTCACGTTTTTTTCCCAGGAGGTGGAGTGGCAGCAGCTTCACCTGCCATCTCCTTCCTACATGCCTGCAGAGTTTATAATAAAGAAAAACATCTGCAGGAGCTACCACGCAGGTTTGCTTCTCCATACTATGAGTGTGAGAAGGAAAAGCCTGGTCATAATGCTGCAAATACAAACAATGACATGAATCTTGGTAACTATACAAAGGGTTTCAAGCTGCAGTGGCTTTTTGCTTGTGGCTCCTGGTGACTGACTTATTGTTTTGGGTTTTTTCCCCTGAGGCTTGCATGGCACTGAAAACCTAATGAGCACTTTCAGGGCTGTGTGTGAGACCGAGGGACTAATTCTGAACTCAGAGTGGTGTAGCTTAGGAGTAACTCCAATGAAGTCAATGGAGCTGATTCCCTTTGCAGCATATGTAGTCATTTAACACTCTGTGCCATGCTGGTATGAAATGCTACCTGAGCGATATTTTAGCATGTTAGATCCACTTTGCACAATGATTGTGAGAATCAGGCCCAATGAAGCTACCCTATGGTAAAACTACCAGAAAAGCAGAAGCAGGCCATGCCGCTAAAGTCCTTAAGCTTGTTCACTAGACACTTGCTGACAAGCAGCCCACTCACTGTTGTTGTTAGTTCAACTTCAGTTAGGAGGGAAATGTCCTTATTTTAAAAATGAAGGTTTTCTTTAAGGCACGGTGTACATAAAACTTTGATGTCTTTGTTTCCATGGCCACTGTATTTATTAAATATTTAAGAACTTTGCCTGTCTCCAAGTTGCTCCACCATGCGCGGCAGAACAGATACACACTGGGCTCTCCCATGCATGCTGAACTGTTATTTCTTGCTCTTGTTCTCCTTGTTCTAAAATGAGAGGGGTGAGTATAGGTTTTTTTCTCTGTGGATGGAAATAAATAATAATAATGACAATACCTTGCTCTTACATAGTGCTTTTCATGTATAGACCTCAAAGTCCATGTGACAGTTCAACTACATGTTCCCTGGACTCAGTACACTTTGCTGTTTACTGACAGACAAGATTCAATTCATGTATTTTTTTTAAACTTAAACTAAGAAATCTCATATTTGTCACCATCTCCTTTAATACTCATGTAAGAAAATAATGTGTATGATCAACAATTCTCTTTATCTTTAATAAATAAAGAAACTAAGAGTGAAATGCAATGCTGTGCTGAAGGCCTGCACCACTTATGTCCAATTTAGGACCTTGAAGTAGGGCTGAAAAAACTATGGCTTATAGAAATTTACTGGGGTTCTATAGAAATTAACTCTGAAAATCTATAGCATTTAGTAGAATATGATAAACTTTCTATATTTTTTAAAACTATTCCATAGAAGAGAGAGAATTTTCCATTACATTTTATCAGATCATTCCAAAAAAAAATCACTAAAAGGTTATTCAGAGAATTTAAGTCCAGAAGGGACTATTGTATTATGATAATCTAGTCTGATCTGATGGATAATGCAGGTGTAACGATGCGAGACTCACCCCTGTGGCACCTCCTGCTGGTCTCTCAGGGAATTAGCTTCCAGCCTCCAGAGTGCCCTCTGTCGGCCGGTGTCTCACTACCGCTGGGCCCCCATTTCCCTCCCGGACCCTGGTGCCCCTTTCCACTGGGTTGCTGCCCCCTGGCAGTAATCCCACAGTCTCTGGGTCTCCCCCCTTCCAGGGGAACCCCCACCTTGCCTCAGTATATGACTACTACCCAGTCCCCATCTAGCCCCCGTTCACTGGGGCAGACTGCAAGTGTACACAGCATTCATCACTGGCAAAGTTGGGGTTGGACCTGCTGCCTTGCCTACCCCAGGCTACCCCGTCTGTAGCCCCAGTACCTGTCCTGGCTTTTATCAAGGCCTGCAGCCTGGGGGTTCTCCAGGCTGGAGCTCCCCAGCTCCTTTAGCCTTTTCCCAGCCCTGCTCCACTCTCAGTACCTTCCTCAGCTTCTAGGCAGCCAGGCCTTTCTCCCTCAGAAGCTAGAGGGAGAGTCCTGTTTAGCGCCTGGCTTCCCTGGCCTTTATAAGGCCAGCTACGGTCGGATTGGGGCATGGCCCCAGCTGTGGCTGTTTCCCCAATCAGCCGAGGCTTGCTGCTCTCCTTAGCAGCAGCCCTCACACAGCCTCATCTCTGTCCCAGGGCTGATTTCAAGCCCTTCAGGGCAGGAGCAGGTGACCACTCTGCTACAGCAGGCCACCAAATTTAGCCAGGAAAGCTTTGTCATTTAAATTTTAAAGGACAATTCCATAAGGAAGAGACTTGCACAGCATGGGGAAGGAAGGAATTTTTAAAACGTACACTCAGAGGTGAAGGTAAGTGTGGGAATATATCACCCCTATGCTGACATGATAAACAGAAATGTGGAAAGTTACAACATCAGGCCTCTAGGAAAGAGGGGTTAGACAAGGTTGTGTACAAGGCGGTTGGAACTGGTTTGACGCAGCTCTATCTGGTCTTCGCATGCAGGGAAGGCCGTAAACAGGTCTATAAATCAGGAAGTTATACAACATGACAGACCGCCAATGAACAGAAAGCAGTGCTTGTGTAGGGGACGTACAAATTTTTGGGAGCCAATTAATGGTTGTGTAGTATTGATATAACCATAGTATAATAATTGTAATAAAGATATATAAAGAAAGTGCACAGGAAAAATAAATGATTCAGCTTGCAATCACATTGGTTGTTGTGCTTTATCCGGCCCACATGAGACCCGACAGGTAAGCTGGTACTGTATGGCAAGAGCCCTACACAGCCAACCATACCAGCAGGGGGCAGCTTCCACAGGCCGACAATTTAAAAGGTCCTGGGCTCCCGGCAGCAACTGGAGCCCCTGGCCATTTAAATCGCTGCCCGAGCCCCACTGCCGGAGCCCTGGGGTAATGGTGGCAGCAGGGGCTGGGAGCCCCAGGACTCTGACAATGTTTAAAAGAGCCCGGAGCTCCTGGAAGCAGGCCTCTGGTGGCAATTTAAAGGGCCAGGGCTCTGGCCACTGCCAGGAGACCAGGGCTCTTTTAAATTGCTGGCCTGGGGAAGCTGCCCCCTGGGGTAGCAGCGGTGGCCAGGAGCCCTGGGGCTCCGGTGGCAATTTAAAGGGCCTGGGGCTCCCAGCTGCCGCTACCACAGCCAGAGCCCCGGGCCCTTTAAATCTCTGCCAGAGCCCCAGGGTAGCGGTGGTGGCCAGGAGCCCTCGGGCTCTGGCAGAGATTTTAAGGGCCCGGGATTTACAGGCCCCACCCTTCTGCCCAAGGGCTCCCCCACACACACCTTGCTCAGAACAATGGCCCTTAAATTACTTTCACCCCTGGGTACACTATGTCCAAAAGTATATCTGTGCTGAATAGAGAAGCATGAAGACTGTGTTTCTGATTCAATTTTCATTTTAGTTTTGTGGTGGCGTGCTGAGGTAAAGTGTGATTTAGACCAAAAGGTAGATGAGATGTAGATCATTTTGCTTTTATAACTTAGAAAGAAAACAGAAACATAATTCAATGATGACATGCTCTAACGATTAGTGGATAGTACATAATGAAGCATTCCATTGGAGACCTCTCTGCTCTGCACTGAATTCTAATGATATCTCAAGGCTAAAAATCACTTTATGGAGGAGTCATAATTGATGATATAGACAAAGGAGAATATTTGATTTCTGTAATATCAAGGGTGATCACTAAACCCACAAAAGACTGGAAGGAAAAGAGAAAGAAAAGCCTTCAGTATTATGACTTATCCCTCAAAGAATTATTCATAAGGAAGACAATTTGTATCATTCATAATAGATAGAAGTCTTTGCAACTATAAGCCAATATACTTTTCAAATATGAGAAATGGTCTGAGTGGAAGATATTAACAGTATCCAAAACAACAACAATAGTTGAAGGCAGATTGTATAGGAGGCAAGGGAAAAATACCCAAAGTAGAAGGAAGGATAACCCTTAAAATATTAGCACTAACTGGATTGACTTCCTGGAGCAAGAGAAGAATGGGACATGAAGCACACTAGGGTTCAGAAGTTTGGGACGTTTGGTAAACAAGGATCCTTCTCTGTTCAAATCAATAGGACTCTTTCAACTTACTTCAGTAGGAGCAGGATTACAACTCAATGGTGAAACTCACATGGCCTCTGATTCACTGAAGTCCAAGTTAAATACTGATATGAGCAGTGAAGGGGACTTAAATGATGGCCATTACTTGTGCTGGCCCTCTGCACAGCAGTGAATTTCTCCCCAAGTGACCAGTGAAAACTTACATATTGCCATTGTGTTGTGAGCTCCTCTACCATGCATTGGTTGCCAATTCAATATTTGTTAAATTTGGGCTTAAGTACAATATTAATGATGAGCTTTTAAAAACACCATCACAATAGCTATAAATAATTAGTGCTGGTTGGAAATTTTCTGATAAAACAGTTTCATGGAAAAATTGATGGCTTGTTGAACTTGAATGTCTTGTAAAAACATGGCTAATATCAAGAATGTGAATTTCAGAATGCAGTTCCAGTCCTGGCCAGCATGTTTTGTTTCTGAATCACCATGTGTCCATGGTTTTGAAACAATTTTTTTGTTTAGATTTCTGGTTTGCGAAACATTTAAAAACATTTGGGTTTTGTTCTAATTCAGAACTAAACTAAATTCTGAAAACTCAAAATTTCTCCCAAATAAAAATTCCTGAGTTTTAACCAGCTCTATAAACAGAGTGCATGGAAAAAGACCACAAGTAACTAAAAAGCTGCTTCTCTAGCTAGAGAAGGGGTATCACTAGAGGGCATAAAAATGTAGATCTCTGAGAAGTTACTGTCGATAAGAAAAATGTCATTCGAATCAATTGGACGTTTTGATATGATTAAGGAATAACAAATTAAGAAGATGCAAAAATAGGAAAATTCAGTCAGCATTAATTTAGATCAAAGGAAAATTAAGGTGATGTCAATTGACAGAAGAATCCAGTTGATGAACATGGCATAAAATAGTATGAAAACTAAGCCAGCCTCTTGCAGTCCTTTCCCCAGATTGTTCTAATTAAGTGAGCCATCCACTGTTTACACAATTCACTTGAAATTACTGGGGAAGTTATTGCTTCAGCTCATTTGCAGTGCAGGTTACTCCATCTCCAGTCTTTGATTGGGAATTGGTTTGGTATAATACAATACCTATATTCAGCCAGGGCTGTAAAGTTGTTTACTGATAAGTCCTTTCTCTGCATGAGAAGTGAGAAATAATGTTTGCTTAGGAAGGGCTCAGATTCCCTCTTGCTGTCTGCTTTGTATTAGTTACCCCATGCAAAGTCATTATGTTGCAATGAGAATTAAACATTCCTTTGTTAACTGAACATCTGTGCACTATTCTTTGGACTGTCTAACAGAACTGCTGTTTTATAAACAGGGATGTTTTCAGGAATGGAAAGTAGGCAGGTTGGTTCAAGCTGCAAGGGAATACATATAGCAGGAATGGCACTGGGAGAGTGTCAGCTTTGGGGCTATTCACTCCATGATGGAAGCAAGGCAGATGTGCAAAAATCACAGTGAGTTCATGTGCACATTTTCTTTGGTCCTTGTGTGTTTGCAGCTCCTGTATTTCTCTTGGAGTTCCTGGGTTCAAATGAGCCCCAAACTCAACATACAACCCAGTCAATGCTGCCAACCTTCACCTGGTTTTGTGGGCTTTTTAAAAATAACATAAACTTGCCAAGGTTTTGGTGTAAAATATGTTGATTTGATCAGCTCATGTTCATTGGACAAATCTTTCCTGAGTTTCAAGTTAATTGAATATCAGAGTTGGAAGGGACCTCAGGAGGTCATCTAGTCCAACCTCCTGCTCAGAGCAGGACCAATCCCCAGACAGATTTTTGCCCCAGATCCCTAAATTGCCCCCTCAAGGATTGAATTCACAACACTGGGTTTAGCAGGCTAATGCTCAAACCACTGAGATATCCATCCCCCCCCCAACATTAAACTAAGCAAGTTTCATGTGGTTTGGCCAATCTAACAGCGCAAAGTGCTGTTCCCAGATTTTACTAGAATTACATGCATATTTACACAGAGAAGTGGTAGCTATTCCTGCTTTCAGCAGTTTCCTTACTTTGACCCTCCCATCTTCCTTGAGAGTTTGCTCTTAGACATAGAGAAACGACAGTACCATCTTCTGGCAGCCTCCAATATATTGGATTCAAACAACACCATCAAATGGTTTATTTAACATAGACGCTATCATTTTCTTCCAAAATCTATTAACTTCTTGCATGTGATTATAAGAAAAATGTCCAAGCTAATCAAAGAAATTCCAGGAGGCTTCTGCATCTGTCACCCTAAAGAAAAGCAAATGCCAGGAAGATAACCCCTCCTTAGCCATAAAACCATGTTTATTAACCCAACAGTGTTACAGAAACTCAGGAAAGCTGCATTTTAAACTTTACCTTGCTTTAACTTTACACTGTTTTCTTTTGTGCTATGTTTAAAAGATGTATTGTTATTAAAATGGGTGTTTTGTACAAAATATTTAATTGCTATAACAAAAAGGTTGTAACTCTAAGGAGCTTGGGTCAACAGACAACCCAAAAAAATGTCTTATCTAGAACAGGCACCTCCCTCTTACATAAGATGTAAGTCTGGTACAAATGTAACCCTAATGTTAGGAATACAGAGCATGCAAAACCTTGCGCTGGTTCTTTGTTAGGGGTTCTGTCGGGGGACGGCAATCGAGGTGAAGTTGGGGATGAAGTGGCAGTAGTAGCCCACCAGCCCCAGCAATTGTCTCACTTGTTTCTTTGTGGTCAGGGCGGTGTGTTCTTGAATGGCCTGAATGCACCTTCCCCTGTCCCAGGATGTACCCCAAGTAGGTGGTCTCCTGGTAGCTGATTCAGCACTTCTTGCGGTTGGCCATCAGTCCCATGGCTCAGGGAGTTCATAGAATGGCTCCTCCCAGTGATGGCGGTAGATCACGATGTCATCCAGGTAGGCGGCGGCGTACTCCAGGTGTGACTGGAGTAGGCAATCCATCAGCCACTGGAAGGTCGCGGGGGCCCCATGAGTCTGAAATGCATGTGGTAAACTGGTAGAGCTGCTGTGGGTAGCAAAGGCCATCTTCTCCTTCAAGCTTAGGTCCAGCGGGATCTGCCAGTACACCTTCATCAAGTCCAGGGTGGTAATATAGCGTGCTTCCCCTAAACAGTTGAGTAGTTCATCTACCCAGGGTATTGGGTATGCGTTGAACTTAGAAATGGTGTTAACTCTCCAGAAATCAATACAGAATTGCTTGGTCCCATTGGGCTTAGAGACAAGCACAATGCAGCTGTGCCACTCTTTGTGACCATTCTATGACCCCTAGCTCCAGCATCGGGTGCACTACTTGCTCCACCACATCCTGCAGGTGGTGTGGGAGGGGTGGGGTTTTTCCCAAACTACCTCTCCCAGGGGGGTCCAGATGACATGCTGGGCCAGCGGGATCTGTCCTGGTATCACTGTGAATGTCCGGACATTCAGACGTCTTGCTTGTTTTTGCTGCTCAGGGGTGGGGTTATTAGCAGACCCTCCCGCCCATGCCAGGCCTTCAAGAGGTTTACATGATAGACCTGGGGCTTCTTCCATTGCTCTGGTTGGCAGACCTCATAAGTAACAAGGCCAACTTGGCGGATGATTTTGTAGGGGCCTTGCCACGGGGCTAGCAGCTTGGACTTCTCAGAGGGGAGCAACACAAGGACCTGGCCCCCGGGTTCAAAGGTCCGTGTCTGGGCCCCTTGGTTGTAGGTTTGGGCTTGGGCCCCCTGAGCAGCCTGCAGATTTTCCTTCGCTAGGTTGCCAGCTCATGTCAGGTTCTTGTGGCACCCTCCTGCACCCCAAACCTCTCATCTCTAGCCACACCCAATAGCCTGCACCCCCAGCCGGAGCCCTCACCCCCTCCAACACCCCAACCCCCAGTTTTGTGAACATTCATGGCCCACCATACAATTTCCATACCCAGATGTGGCCCTCAGGCCAAAAACTTTGCCCATCCCTGATTTAGTCCAAAGCTGACGGTAAAGATTTCCAAAGGGATCTCACAAAACAGGGTGTCTGGGTAACAAAATGGCAGATGAAATTTAATGTTGATAAGTGCTAAGTAAAGCACATTGGAAAACATAATTCCAACTATACAGACAAAACAATGGGGTCTAAATTAGCTGTTACCACTCCAAAAAGAGCTCTTGAAGTCCTTGTGGATAGTTCTCTATAAGCATCCACTCAGTGTGCAGTGTCAGTCAAAAAAGCTAGCAATGGTAGAGACCATTAGGAAAAGGATAGTTAATAAAACAAAGTAACATAATGCCACTGTATAAATCCATGCTATGCCCACAACTGGAACTCTGTGTGCAGTTCTAGTTGCTCCATCTCAAAAAAGATATATTAGAATTGGGAAAAGTGCAGAGAAGTGCAACAAAAATGATTAGGGGTACGGAATAACTTCAGTTGGAAGAAAGCTTAAAAAGACTTGGACTGATCAGCTTAAAAAAAGACCGCTAAAGGGGGGATATGACAGGTCTATAAAATTATGAATAGCATGGAGGAAAAGTGTTATTTACCCTTTCACATAACACACAGAACAAGCGATCACTCAATGAAATTAAAAGAAAGCAGGTTTAAAACAAACAATAGGAAGTACTTCTTCCCACAATGCAAAGTCAACCAGTAGCACATGTTGCCATGGGATGTTGTGAAAGTCGAAAGTGTAACTGGGTTCAAAAAAGAATAAGATAAATTCACGGAGGATAGGTCCATCAATGGTTATTAGCCAGGACAGTCAGGGATGCAACCCTATGCTCTGAGTGGCCCTAAATCCCCAACTGCCAGAAATTGGGACTGGACAACAGAGGATGGATCACTCAATATTGTCGTCTTCTGTTCAGTTCCTTGAAAGCATCTGACACTAGACAAGATACTAGACTAGATGGACTGTTGGTCTGGCCATGGCCATTCTTATGTTCCAAAATACTGGGAGTCACACCCCTGAGTTGGCAGTAAAAGAAACAATTAAGGAGAGCAGGCCCACCATTTCTTGTTTCGATGGACCAAACATTTTAATTAATTTTAAAATAAAATTACTTGGTGTCCAACAATTTAAAACTACTTCTTTCTACCCACACACCAGTGTTAAATTCACACTGGCATAAAAATGTAGTAACAAGATAGTAAATCAGTCCCCTAGAGAGTCTCTCTGTAGGGCAGAAGGAACTAGAGTTGGGACAGAGGGGTTGCCACTGGGAGAACTCTAGGAATAGCCTAGCTCAGGAGGAAGTTTAGGCCGACGTTTGTTGTTCTTAAATTAAGAAGGGAGGAAAACGGAAGGCTGGGGAGGAGAGTTCTGGCCACTAAGCCAATGTTTGTGTGCTGTGTTTAGAATAGGATGGGGACTCAGACACCAATTCTGGCAGCATTTCAATGTAATCCAGCGATTCTCAAACTTCATTGCACTGCTACCCCCTTCTGACAACAAAAATTACTACATGACCCGAGGAGGGGGGATGGAAACCAAAGCCCGAGCCCCACTGCCCTGGGTGGGGCTCAGGCTTCCATTGTGACCCCGGGCGGTGGGTCTCAGGCTTCAGCCCTGGGTTGTGGGGCTCAAGCTTCAGCTCTGGGCCCCAATGAGTCTAACATCAGTCCTGACAACCCCATTAAAATGGGGTCCCAACCCACAGTTTGAGAACCGCTGATAGAATCTTTATAAAATATATGTGTGAACTGAATGCATTTGATGAGATGTGACTGTGGCTCAGCAGAAGGATAAAGATGTCTTCAGTAACAAGATATTATGTTCAATACAAACATTGGTCTAGCAATCTTGCCAGAGTCACTCTTTTTGGTGCCATGCCTCAGTCAGCTAGAATTCGTCCTGGGAATTATGGTTGTGGAGCTGCCCCCTCCAGCAAGCTTCAGGGTACCAAGGGCACAAAGTGGCCCATAAGGATTAAGAGTCAGAATAGAGCCTCCAGGCAAAATTCTCCTCTCCAATTCTCAGGGTGGATCTTTTCTCTGGAATGTCTCTGCTGTTACTCTGCACAGGGGTGGCTCCAGGCCCCAGCACGCCAAATGCGTGCTTGGGGCAGCAAGCCGTGGGGGGTGCTCTGCCGGTCGCTGCGAGGGCAGCAGGCAGGCTGCCTTTGGCGGCTTGCCTGCAGAGGGTCCGCTGGTCCCATGGCACGCCTGCGGGAGGTCCACCAAAGCCACGGGACCAGCGGACCCTCCGCAGGCAAGCCGCGGAAGGCAGCCTGCCTGCTGTGCTTGGGGTGGCAAAATACCTAGATCCGCCCCTGACTCTGCAATTCTGCATGTGGGATGTGTACAGAATAGGTAAAGAGAGAGATCTGCAGTGCAAATAAAGGAGGAGAATATTTGAGTGAACTTGCATCAAAGAATCATGCTAAATAATAGAGACTTAACATGGTGACTTTCTTCCTGCTTGCACTGTGATAGAACAGGAACTTGCAAAGGATCTAACAGGAGCATTGTCTTCTTTTTATGCTAATTTTACCTTGCTAAAAATTGTATACAAAGTGGTGCTTCCTTATTTCGTTTAAAATGTACTTTCTTCAGTGCTTCCTTTCCAATTAAAAATTGGTGCATTGCAGCAGAAGATTTTCACTGAACAGATGTGAAGAAGCCCCTGGTAATTTCTCTGCATTCACTCATGGAAAATGTATAACTTTCCCAATGAACAAATCTTGTAATTTTCTTAAGCCGAAGACATTATGATTTTTTGTTAAGTTATGTCTGTAGAATGTTTTGGCAAACAGCTGCTAAGATAAGATTTGGAGGAGGATTCTTACACAATTGCTCTTTGGCACAGCTAGTTCCTGAGATGGCTGCTTTCCTTAGAACTTAATAACACACAGGAGTGATTACAGAGAAATTGGTTGAAAAGTGCAATATAATTCAATTTAGCACCTGGGGGAAGGGATTCATATCA
The DNA here is from genome assembly GCF_016161935.1 of Mauremys reevesii. Lineage (NCBI taxonomy): Eukaryota > Metazoa > Chordata > Testudines > Geoemydidae > Mauremys > Mauremys reevesii. Next base: position 27,061,149 of record NC_052626.1, read on the forward strand.
AACACTAGTACTAAAGTTGGTCAAAATTATTCGGACACAATGTTTTTCTGCTGGAAAATGCTGATTTGATTAAATCCAAACATTTCATGGGAACTTATCGAATGCATCAGAATTTTCAGTGAAAATCTATCAAAATGATTCATTTTAACCTTATTGAAATATTTCATTTTGACTTTATTATATTTTTGATTTGTTATATTACAATTTATAACACAAAAGTCAAATCATTTCAATTGTTATGTCATGTCATAATATAATGTGTATAATATATCTACATATGTAGCTCATGAGATGACATAATATAGTAGTCAAGTTGAGAAAGTCAAAACTAAATGTTTCTACCTTATCTCCGTGATTTCAACCTTATCAAAGCAATTTTTGAAAAGGTCAAAATGAAATGTCATTTCAGTTTTTCCCAAACAAAATTTCAAAATTTTGATTATTTATTTGTTTATTTATTATTGTTCCAATTGAGAATAACAAAAATCAAAATGTTGGCATATCCTGTGGGTGGGAAATCTTGGCTCTGGCCAGCTCTAACTAGCACTGTGGCACAAAACTTTAGAGTTGAGAATTTAGAGGAGAAAAAAGAATGAAGAAGCTCACCCAAAACTCCTTAAAGTCAACAGTGAGGAAATCAGAATCTGTATACTTAACATGGAGGCTACTTAATGTCTTTGATAATTAGGTCACAGAAGGCATTGATACCCCTGAACTGAAAAGGAAGTGGTAGTGGAGCTCAAGAATATTTATGATACTGACACTATCAAACTAAACTGGTGTATGCTACTCAGATCTGACAGACCTTTCACTGTAAATGGATTGCTATTTTCCTCCTTGACTATTGAGGAGAATTCTCACTGCTACTTGTAATTAGCCTTCACACAATACATACCTTTGTTTATTTGTTTTATTTCAAATTTTCCACACATATGTAAAAATTCAAATATGCAACCAGATTTTCACAATGGCAACAGCTAAATGAACTATGATTAGGCATTGCCTGCTGAAATGTAGTAACTCTAGTTCATTGCATGACATAATTCACGCCAGTGTTAGAGACTCATACTCACTGTGCCTGATAAGTATGAGCTGATCTGGGTTTTTATGAGTTTTAGCCAAATTTACTATCCATGCAGATTTGTAAGCTTTGGGTTGTAGATTCACCCAACCCCAACAAAATTAAGATAAATATTTATTTGAAACCATGTAAGGTGAGTTTCGTAGCACTCCTTTCTGCCCTCCTCTCAACAGAGTTGGACTTCCTCTTAGCCATCTGTCGGAGAACCATGAAGTCAGCCTTCTACCTGCCCTGTCACTAACTCCCCTTAAGAGAAGATGGCTGGGCCACTTTCCACTTCATCTTGCCTCTTCAGAGAATGTCTACACTGCAATTAAAAACCTGTGGCTGGCTCATGCCAGCTGACTTGAACTCACAGGGCTCAGGTTGCAGGGCTCTTTAACTGCAGCATAGACATTTGAGCTCGGACTGGAGCCTGGGGTCTAGGACTGTGGGAAAGTCCAGGGGCTCAAAATCCTAACTCAATCCCAAACCTCTATACTGTAATTAATCAACCCTGCAGCCTGAGCCCCATGAGCCTGAGGCAGCTGTCACAGGCCAGCCGCAGGTGTCTAACTGGAGTGTAGACATACCCTTAGAGGCCAGCCTATAGGTCTGCTCCCCCATCGAGTATCATTGGGAAGTCAGAGAGCTACCTCTGTCCCATTCTGTAGCACCAAGTGCAGGACATGTTTCTTTAACTGTGCTACTGACATAGCTCAAAGTCCTTTATCTCACTCCTGGGATAAGAGACCCAAGAATGCATCACCATGGCAATAACTATAGTGAGGCAAAAGACCTTAAGAAGTGGTAACAGCATTGCAGGAGCAGGAGGATGGATTTTAAGGGCTGGAAGCAGGATTCCTATTACAGTGAACACAGGGTTGGTGGATAAGGCTAACCAACCTTCCTGACAGCTGGAGAGAGTGATCATCTAGCTGAGGTGCAGGGTGGGGATATAAGTGTGTAACCTGTTATAGGGTGTGACAGGGACCGCACAGGTCTCTGCCCTCTTGAGTCTGTGCCCTGTGTTGGCTGGTTAAATAAATAGTCCTCACGCCTTCTTCAGTGCTTCACCCTTGTGTCTTTATTTACAGTACAACAGTAATCCACGTTTAGACCCTCCCCAGGGTCTGCTGGCCCATGAGGTTCCTTTCCTGGGGTGAGGAGACAGAGACATAACCCTCCTGTCTCCTCCCAGGCTAAACTCCTGAGTGAGCGTTCCTCAGGGCTTTTATGGCCCAGCTGCTGGCATTCAACTCAAGTCATTGCTGTGAGTCAGCCCTCATTAGGGCCTGCAGCTAGGCCCTCTGCTGGCTGCCTGAGCCCCTGCACTTGGCCTCCTTACCAAAAAGCTGGGCTTAGCCGGCATTTTAGCAGGGAATTCAAGGGGTTTACCCCGCCCTGCAGGGCCAGCTCCAGGCACCAGCCGACCAAGCACGTGCTTGGGGTGGCACCTTGGGGCAGGGTGACGCTCGGGTTTGTTTTTTTTTGGTTTGTCGGGGCAGCGCTGGAGGGTTTTTTTGTTTTGTTTCGGTGATGTGGCGCTTGGGGGGGGCGGGGCTTCGGGCGGCGCAGCACTGGGGGGGGCTTCAGGCAGCATGGCGCTCGGGGGGGCGGGGGTGTGGCGCGGCACTGTGGGGGCGGGGGCTGGCGCAGCACTCGGAGCGGGGGCAGGGGCTTGGGGCAGCGTGGCGCTCAGAGCGGGGGCGGGGGCATGGCATGGTGCTCTGAGGGGCGGGGCTTCAGGAGGTGTGGTGCTTGGGGCGGGGCTTTGGGTGGTGTGGCGCTCGGGAAGGCGGGGGTTTCGGCAGCGCTGGTGGGGGGTTCGGTGGCGCGGCGCTCACGGGGGGGGGGGGTACGGCAGGGCGGCGCTCTTCTTTTTTGCTTGGGGCGGCAAAAAAGTTAGAGCCAGCCCTGCCACATAGGGTGACCGGATAGTAAGTGTGAAAAATTGGGACACTTTTTTGTGGGGGGAGGAGGGTATAGTTGCCTATATAACACAAAGCCCCTAATATCAGGATGGCCCTGATAATATTGGGATGTCTGGTCACCCTACTCTGTTATCAGTGTTGATCTACAGCCTTTCTTCTTGGTATTGTGTGTAACAGATGAGTGGTGCATTTATTTTAAATTATGTTATTTTCTTTTTAATAAATTCTCAGAGATTAACAAATAATGGAGATCTGTAAATTATAGGTGATTATTAATATATTGATAGACTCAGTTTTAATTATAATTCAATCCCTTTCAAGTTAACTGAGCAAATTAAATAAAAATCATCCTGTTGTGGTCAATTTCAAGATCTTTATCAAGAAAAAGCACAAATTTAATCTTACATTAACAAATTTTGTTATTCTCATCATAGTAAAAAGAGTAAACAAGTAATAAGTAAATACACAGTGAAGCCAGTTAAATAACTAGGAAATGAATGTAGCAGAAGCTTAAAGGAACATTTTTCTGTTTACTATACCAGTAAAGATTACAATAAATTATGAAAAATCCAATTAGACACAGAACAGTTTTCAAACTTTATCTGTACAGATAAATCCACATTTCAAGAACAATTCATTACAAGAATAAAGTTTCTGTAAACCAACCCATACAATATAAAACAGTAGTGATGCCCCTTCAAAGCAAACCAAGCAGAGAAAGAAGTAGCAGAGAGAAAGAACATGAGCATTATATTGTCAAAGATACTTAATAAAAATTGTACTAAATACCAGAGGACTCTTGTGAAAGCCTGTGACTTAAATAAGATTAAAAGGAAGGTTTAGCTTCCTAAAACAGTGAGAGTTTGGGTGAAGTTTGGACAGCATCAATGGAATTAGTTTTGCAAAACTTCTGCAAGTACTAATTGAAATGAGAAGTTAACCAAAATTGAAAAAAATGAATACATTGCAAGCTAGGTAACAAAGCTACCTCTTTGACCTATTTACATCACCTACAAACTCTATTGAGATTTTGCACCCAATTAAGGGCTTGTCAACTTCGGAATTGAAGCAAGTCTTCACTTGATTAAGTTCAGACACTCCTCAAGCAAGCAGCGAAATGGAAGAAGGCAAGTTACAAATTTGCTATATTATACACCCCTCTGCCCCATCTATCAAAATTTTCAGATTTTCTATTACCCATTCATTTAAAAAATACATTGATCTGATTTCTTTTTAAATAACAAATATTTTAGAGATATAAAAGAATTTAAGGCCCCAGTCCTGCAAGCTATTCTGCACAGGCAGACCCATTTTATCAGCAAGGAACCTTAGCCAAGCCAATGGGGGCTGCACAAGAAGGCAAGGTTCTGTCTGCATGGACCAGCTTGCAGCACTGGGGCTGTAGGCATTCTTGTGAAGGGAAGAGCCTAATAACCCAGTATGAATTTTAGGCTTTGACCCTGCAGTTTAATTTAATTCATATGAGTAATCCCATTGACATCAAAGAGACTACTCGTGTGAGTAAAATTACACATATAGTTTAACTGTCTGATTCCACTGATTCCAGTTGCAGCAGGATCAGTTTGTGTTTGAAGGTGTTTAAGGGGTTAATCACTGCCTCGCTATTAAACTTTTTTTCAGTTCTGTCAGAAAAGTTCCAAGCAAGTTCCCACATTTATGGTCTTTGGTCAGAATTTGATTTAGGAATGATCACATATCATCTGCTGGAATGGAACCAAAGAGGTTCCACATGGACCAGGCTCCAGGTTAAATCTCTGAATGGCCCAATCAATGCCCGACTCCCATGAAGGGCCTCAGAGACTCCAAGGTGGAGGAGGAGCTACCAGCTGTCCCTCTGTGAGTGTCTCCCTCCCTTGCTGCTGGGACTGTCCCTCTTTGCTTCTGAGCCCCTGATGTTCCCCCATGTGTTGAAGCAGGTGGGTGGCCTTAGGAATGTTCATACATCTGCTTCAATCAACACCTGAGAGCAAAAGAGATCCCCAGGGTTTAAATATCTGTGGTTTAGGAGCTGCTAAGGTCAGGGATCATCTTTTTGTTCTGTGTTTGCAGAACTAGCACAACGAGGGCTTGGTTCATGACTATGGCTCTGAGGCACAACATTAATACAAAAAATAAATGATAATACTAGGACTCCAGACGTATTTCAATTCAGGTTATTTTTCTTTAACTGAATGATACATTAGCCTTTTCTGGCCTCAATCCTGCCCCCATGTCAACACGAAGAACATCCAAGAGGAAAAGGGTTCATAGATAGCAATATCTGTATCAAAACCGGCTCATTATTTTTGGAAGAGGCAAAATTAAACACACTGTAAAATGGAACCATAGGGAATATTTAGGGACAGGTCCACATACCAAATGATGACATACAAAGACGTGTCTGATTTCACTACATCACAAAAAGTGTGTGTATTGAAAAGTCACCCAAAGAGACTGACATGATAGTTTCGTTGGATATGAGTGCATGGTGCAGTTTAAATCCATGAGGATGGTTTCATTGTAATGCCATATGCTGGTATAAGGTCAGTCCTGCATCTTTGCCTCTATTATGGCAAAGGTCCCATAGAATCTGTCTGATCTATTTGTGCTACCCGCGCTGATTACAGCACAATGAAACACAATAAAGCATGAACAGTCTATTCAGTACCTTTCTCGTAATGTTTTTTTTTAAAATATCACTTTGCCAGACACCTGGAAAAAAGTCAAGATGACAGGGTATGAGACTTTGGGAGAAAGTCTCCATATTCTTGGGGCTCTGGATTCTCCTACTCCATAGGAGCAAGTTTGGATCAGGTTTTCGATACACAATATTACCCCAAGCTTTAACAGAAAGGGTTCTCTCCATATCAAGAAAAAATTGTATAAACTGTAGCAAATTGCTGTATAAGTCCAACATTACATTAGCTGTGAAAATTTGCATTTCCAGTGCTTGGTAGAATATTTAAATGCAGTACGATATTGGTCAATATTCAACAGTATTATATTGATCAGTATTCAACATCCAAAACCATTTAATCCTGGGTTCTAGAGTTCTGGTACTTATTGGAGATAAGATGGACCACAAATACCCTGACAAGTGAACTCCAAACACCTGCTCTGAGCACAGATACACTGAGGAGTATGATTTCACATTGGGTAAAATTCTGGCCCCACGGAAGCTAATGGAAGTTTAGCCATTGACATCAACACAACCACGCATTAGTCTTAGACCAACTCTTACTTCATCAAGAATTTTATCCTCAGAACCCTTTAAACTGAATTGCTTGATGGGAAGCTCTTTGAATCGGTGGCTGTGTCTTTTTTTTGTGTATGTACACTGCCTAATACATTGTTAATGCTACCAGAAACAAACAAATAATAACAACAACAATGTGGGTATGCATAAGATTTTTCCACTTTCTGGGATGCGGCTCTTAGTGCTACACCATCAGCCTCCTTTTCTCCTCCCCCCACCCCGTTTTCTATTAGTAATCTAATACCCTAGTTCCAGCTGTAGAACTACCCAAGGACTGGGTTTTGAGGTTAAAAGGAGGCTGGTTACTAAAAGCTGGCCAGGTAGGAGCTTGCACTTGTGGGTGCCAGCTTGCTGTTAAAGACTGAGCTTCTATTGACTCAGGCAGCCGGCATGTTTAAGCTGCACAAATATTGATGAGCATAGATGCTATAAATGGGAAGGTGTAGGAATGTAAGCCTGGCTTGATAATAAGTAATTAAATATGGGGAAAGCCTCATTTCTTGGAAGACAGGATTAGAGAGGGAAATTGATCAGCAGACTAAAGATGGAATGTTTGTGGTAACTAAGATAAATAAATGGGTCAGTAGGCTAAGAGAGAATGTGTGAGCTAGCTCAGATAACAGGGGGACACCCAAGGAATCATTTACTATGAACAAGATAACAATGAACAAGATAAGTCAAGAATGTGAAGATGCGGTAAAGAGTAGGTTGAGCATGGACAAGACATGAACAGAGCATGCTGTCCAGGGATGGTTCCTACACAGTAACCAAGCCAATATAAAAATGCATGATGCAATGTATAGTAAATACAATGAGAAGTGTAAATGTATAAAAAGGGAAAGGGTTTCTGTGTAACTTTAGATCAGTGATGTACCCTGCATCCACCCCTGCTGTTTGAGTCTGATCAACTCAGCATAGTGTTGCTGTGCCACATACAGATACCTGAATGACAAAGGTTGGAGTTGAACTAAGTTCTTGGGAAGCTGAGTGGAAAAAGGTCTCAGAGGGAATCACAACATAGTGGTGCCATGACTCAGAGGCTCCCAATGTATTGTCTGGCCTGCAGAAATATTGGGTAGTTTTGTATGGCTCTTGGTAACTAACACTTACCTATGGGAAGGGAAGATGCTCTTGCTCCCCTGGACTTTCCCTAGCAGTGTTTGGAATTGGGGAATGTCTGCAAAATTGAGAGAAGGGCTGAAGACTATTTCTGGTTCTCAATCAACTGGATGGGTTGATTGGGAATTAACTCATGTGCCCCTAAGGGAGATTTTAAAAAGTGCCAATGGGGGAAGATAACAAAATAAAGGAATTGTGTCATGTTGTGTTTGATTTGTTGTAGCCAGATACTTTAGAAGAAGGTGCATTTGAAATAAAACAGTCAAGGAAGACAGTATGGCCTCAAGGACTGTGTCCTAGACAGGGAATTGTGAGCTCTCAGTTCTAGTTTTGGCTCTTTCACTAGCCTGCTGGATGATGTTGGGTAAATTGCTTCAGCTCTCAGAGACTCAGTTACCTCCTCTGTAAAATGAGAATAAAGAGCCTGACCTCCCTTATAAAGCACCTTGACAGCTACCACTGTAAAGGTCTATATAACAGCAGGTGGTGTTAGCATTATGCAAATAATGCTTCCTCATTAACTATTTATGGATAAAAGATCTGTCTGTTATATAATTTTCTAGTATTGTCTATATCTCTTTATATACAATATAGGGCTTTACATAATAAATCATTCCTCAAACATTTTGCCAAAATTGGGAGGCCTCTTTTGCCGTTTCTGTACCTGACGACCTCCATCCCCTACCCCACCAGCCACACCGCCTGGCATAGGAAGTACAGGACAGATCTAACAAAGGGGGCCTTTGGGGATTTTCCCACTTTGTTAAGCCTTCCAGATGATGAGAGTACACGGCTGTACTCATGCTAAAGGGCTAGTTGCCTGGGCAACATCATCTTGAACATGTCCATGAACCTCAAGGTGAACCTGTCTTTGGGGCTGGACCCTGCAATAGGCTACGGAGACCTAGTGTGCTCAAAGGCTTTTCTGTTACAAGCAGATTTTATAATTTAGGGGAGTCTTCCTGGCTAAGTGTTATGATAGTTCCCAAAATGAGTGACTGCAATAGCAAGATCAGGAGAAAAAGAATTAATAAAAGAGGAAAAAACATCAGTTTAAAGGGACCTAAACGCCAAGCCATTCCGAAGTAAATGTTTTCTTCCCTTTCACTGAATATTCAGCAACAAGTAGCTCTGATGTAATAGTTAGGCCTCAAAAACCATAGCCTGCAGGTTAGTTTTGACAGAGGTCAATTGTCCTAGTCAAATCACTGATCTATTGTGTAACCCTGTCAGGTTTGTTTTGGCTTCTTTTAGCCAATGCAGACATGACAGGCACACACAACCCATCACAAAATTGACTCAGATAATTGACACCCTCAGAATAACCTACCTTTTGTCACAGGCGAAGCCATATTGAATCAGTCTAAATACTCCGGAATAGGCTGGGACCACATAAAAATGTCACCCACTAAATTCTGCGAAGGCACGTATCACTCTTGATATGGAAGGGTAGATTCTTGGCCTCACTCTACCCGCTTTGTGACTTTCAGGCAGCGCAAAGGGAGCAGAAACAATCTGCTGGGGATTCCTGATGTCTGTGGGAATCCACAGTCAACACAGAATCAGCGTGGTTGCCTCTGACACCACCTCATCCGCAGCCTTTGGTGCAGGGGCTATGTCAGAGGCAGAGAGGGATGAGAGAGGTGGGCATGAGGAGCTCAATGTACTCCAGCAATGCCCAGCTAGGGGACCATGAAAGCTGGCATAGTTTTAAAGCAGGCCGCAGGATGCTCCAACCTGTGTAGGACATGCCCAAGGCTGGGACTAAGGTGCAGGGCCGGCTCCAGACCCCAGCGCGCCAAGCGCGCACTTGGGGCGGTGTCCCGCGGGAGGGCGGCAGGCGGCTCCGGTGGACCTCCCGCAGACGTGCCTGTGGAGGGTCCGCTGGTCCCGCGGCTCCGGTGGAGCATCCGCAGGCATGCCTGTGGGAGGTCCACCGGAGCCGCGGGACCAGCGGACCCTCCGCAGGCACGTCTGCAGGAGGTCCACCGGAGCCGTGGGACCGGCGACCGCCAGAGCGCCCCCCGCGGCGTGCCGCCCTGCTTGGGGCGGCGCAAATCCTAGAGCTGCCCCTGCTAAGGTGGGACAACCCCTCATCTTCCATGCCCCGAATAAATTCGTCTATACTTTTCTTGTGGTGACTAATCAAGGTACACATAGCTCAGTCTTGATCCCTGGCCACAGTTGCTAGTGCCAGCAGGGTGAATACAAGTGATTCCCTCGGGAGTCTCAACAACAGAAATAGGGAGGAGCTGCTGCACACTATGTCCCCCTGGCATGTCCAGCTCTTGAGTGAACAGAGATCAGAGTAAATGAATTGGGAGCATAGGAACAGGATGCTAATTAACAGAGCTCTGAATTCTGCATGGGACTTTATACCATTAGGTGAAACCCGGGGTGCCCTTTATCTTCCCTAGCATTAGTGAGATGCAATTCAGTTATCAAAACCCCAAAGCTCAGAAGTGTTTCTACCAGGGGTTTTGATTATGGCCAATGCTTTTTATTAACAAAAATCATATTTTTTTAACAAAATGTCATTTTCCAGATCTACTTCTGTGATTAACCACAGGAAACTCAGTAAAATTATACTTTGCAGGGACATGGTGTGAAAAGCAGAGCTGGGTTAAATTAATAGTTACTAGCTCCCTGCCGGAAAATGCAAAGAGGATATTAAGAATTTAATAACGGCAAGATATTAAACAGGAGGCTTTCAATAATAGAGAAAATATATAATGGCTCACTGAACAAAGACTATGGCTGTATTTGGATTGGACTCACCCACAGTAGAAAAACTTCCAGATGGCTCGATGTGGGTGTATCTGAAGCAGATGTTTGTCTAGCTTGTATCCTCTCTCATCTCACTGAATTCTGGAAGACGCTGAGTGCCCCCAGCTCTCACTGAAGTCAGGAAGAGTTGAAGGGGCTCAGCGCCTGACAAGAGCGCTGTTAAATGGTGATCTATATTGCTTGTAACACAAAAGCCATCTCTTTCCTCCATTTTGCTTGTTGTTAGTTTGTTAACAAAGGGAAATGATTGATTTCAAGCCACATTTGCTGGGAAACAGGCATGTTTTCCACCTCTCTCATTTTGTTGTAAAGGAATGTTAGTGCTGGGGGCATGTACTGGATTAACAGTGATGGAGGCCAAAGAGAACAAGGACAGCAGGGGCAGCTCTGTGAGCTTCCCCCCTCACCTCGCCCTACTAACATGCCTCCTTCCTGACCTGGAGGAACCCGCAGTCTCCATACCTGTTCAATCCTTTGGTTCTTTGCTAAAATGCCAACAGGGCTGCTCACTTTGGATGGTGGCTGCTCATGGTCAAATCATTCTCAAAATAGTGAGATACAGGAGCATAGAGCCCTAGAACAGTGATTCTCAACCAGGGTGCATAGAGGTCTTCTACAGGGAACATCACCTCATCTAGATATTTGCCTAGTTTTACAACAGGCTACATAAAAAGCACTAGCAAAGTCAGTACAAACTACAATTTCATACAATGACTTCTTTATACTGCTCTATATACTATATACTGAAATGTAAGTACAATATTTATATTCCAATTGATTTATTTTATAATTATATGGTAAAAATAAGAAAGGAAGCCATTTTTCAGTAATAGTGTACTCTGACACTTTTATATTTTTATCTCTGATTTTGTAAGCAAGTTGTTTTTAAGTGAGGTGCAACTTGTGGGTACTCAAGACAAATCAGACTCTGCAAAGGGGTACAATAGTCTGGAAAGGTTGAGAGCCAGTGCTCCAGAAGTTATGGAAGATCAAGTCCATCTCCTTGCTCCTCCCAGCACATCAGCTTGAGGTACATTAACGACCTTGAACAGGACAGATATAGTTACAAGGTATGGCTTTTATACAGCTAGGGGTCTTATTCTAGATTTAGAAGGTATTCTGCCTTCTCCACTACAAAGGCCTAATACAGCTATGAACACTCTCTGCATGTCACTGAGTATTCCATTGTCATTTGCTTGTGTTACATGCCTCTATTTTAATACTGACTTGAACTAATCTTTGAGCTGACTTCTGCCTTGGTGTGCAAGGGGGCCAAGGGAGAAGTGCAGAGGGGCGCCTCCTCCCCTGCCAAATAGCCACATAGAATGGCTCCCCAGCATGCACAAATGCACAGGCAGAAATTCCTGATTGACGTGCCGAAGCTCATACCACATCCCAAAGAGAGTGAGGGCTGTTGGAAGAGGGGGCTACACAGTCCACAGGGGGCTAGTGGCTATGGTGCTTTAATACTGACTTGAACTAATCTTTGAGCTGACTTCTGCCTTGGTGTGCAAGGGGCCAAGGAGAAGTGCAGAGGGCGCCTCCTCCTGCCAAATAGCCACATAGAATGGCTCCCCAGCATGCACAAATGCACAGGCAGAAATTCCTGATTGACGTGCCGAAGCTCATACCACATCCCAAAGAGAGTGAGGGCTGTTGGAAGAGGGGGCTACACAGTCCACAGGGGGCTAGTGGCTATGGTGCTGTCAGCAATAAGTGCTAGCTGGAGGAGGTCAGGGCATAGCATACACCTGCTTAAGAAGAGCACTAAAATGCAGTCAAAAGTTCAAGGATCCTGATGCAGAAGCATCTGCCGTGGCCCTACTTATTCTCCCAGAACTGCTGCTTTCACCAGTTAGGATTGGGAGTCGAGTTCATTTTGCAATGTCTGGATGCAGAACTGGATCCAAATCTGAAATTCCCCAATACGTGGAGGTATTTGGATTCCGCCTTCCGGTTTGGCCCAATACAGAGAGAGGGCCAAGCGCTGAAGTTCCAATCCACCATATCTGGATCTTAGGTTCAGCTACCACATTGAGATCCTGTTACAAATACCTAGTCAGCTAACATCTGGTTCTGGAGCTGCATATCCACCTAGTTTGATGAGATTCAGCCTCAGTGCAAGCCCATCCCTAATATGCTTGACAACACACTGCCCAGACTTTTCATTCAATAGTCCATATATATCCCTGGAGAAGGCTATTTTCAATCATAAAGTTCCCATCACACCTGCCTTTATTTTGTGGAAATCTCCTGAATTCACAGTGCTAACTACACATTTACAATCTTTTCAAGTGTGAGATGTGGCAAGAGCAAATATTTTCCTTAGATACCCTACTTTATATGTCACCCTCTTAAATCAATTACATTAAGTTACATCAGGCCCCTCCTGGCAAGTCAACTCTGATGATGAAAAATATATTTGAAGAGGACAGGGGGAGAACTTGTTCGTTCCAATCTTTCCTGCAATTCCTGTTGCCTTCATATGAAAGTAGGGCACCTCTTTGCACAAGACAACATGGCAGTGTCTCTCATTTTAAAACAACTCATTCTCAAGTATTTTTTTCAGGGTTGACTGTACCTTTTCAATTTGGTCCAATACTTTGGGAGATTAAAGATAAACTTTGCTAATTGCATTTAGATTAAAATCCTAAAAAGTTGAAGCAAAGCATTCTACTGGCAAATTCATGGAGCAGCAAAAGATTCCCATTAGATAAATACAACATTGTCTAACTGGTTTTAATTAGGGTGAAAATGCTTTACTATTAACCATGCAAAAACAGTTTTACTGCACGAGGTAGCATCACTACAGAGCCTTATTGAGGTACTGAAAAATCCTATTAGTAACTAATTGATGCAATTATGATGCTAGTGACACACCTGAAGTAGCTGAGGGCATGAAATTAAACTGTTCTACCATACATGAGTGTCTTAAAACGGAAAGCCGAGGAGGCACACACACACTTAGGACCAAATCTTTTCCCCTGCCCAAAGCCTGATTAGATGGGCCTTGCACTAAGGACTTCACTTGACAATTGGTGGTGGGGTGGGAGGCAGAAGTCTCCTTCATCAGGCTGCTCCATGGAGGGCTGTGCTCTTCCACTACATACACATGTACATGGGGGCGGGGAGAGGGGACTACAAATGCACTGCTGACATAACTCATCCTACCCCCAAATGCCTCCTCTTTGAGTCAACTGTAGAGGTCCTTCTGCCACACTAATTTCACTGCATTCAGGGCTTTACTTGGGCTACAGGATTTGGCACTTAATGGATTACTCTCTTACCAGAATGCAGGGAATTTATGTATGTAACTCACATGAGCATTAATAGATGTTTCCCCTGCTAAATCCTCTGTCTATAAAGGAGAGAGTAGACATAGTAGCATGCCAATCATCTAAAATACCAGCTTCACAGGTGCCTGTCACAGATACTCCGTAACTGATCATCCATACAGTCTAACCAGGAGTCTGGTTCCAGAGGTTCAGTGGTATGGAATGGTACTGCACTTCCCTCCAGAAGTGGTAGCCATACAGAGTACGGTATGGCCCCTAGAAAAGGGCCTTGGGAATCCTCTCCTGTGATTTCATGGATCAAGGATCTTTGCAGTTGACTGACAGTGAGCCAGCTGCAAAAAAACCGGGGCAGCTTTACAGGCCAACACTTTGACTAACAATAAATAAATGCAAAAGTTGAAATGCTCATTTAGGACATATTGTCCTGGATTGTGTGACTATCCACCAACCCTGCAGGAAAATTGGTTTAGAGAGAAAAATAAAAGCAAAACCTCTCCATACATTTGCCAGCTCTTACTCCAGCCTTGAGCTGAGTGACAGAGAAGTGTCAAAAATAGCCACCATGTCTGCAGACAGGGCCTTCTGAAATCAGGATAATAGATGTAGGAGACAAGAGTAGAGGGAGAACTGTCAAATACACAAAGGTTTTGTGTAAAGTATTTATCTGCTGCCATTTCTCTATGTTCACATCCATCACCTTTTTTAAAAGAGAAGGAGAAATGGGGCAGACTTTTACAGCTCAGATGAGCTTTGGCTGAAGATATATATATATTCCTTTGGCAAGGAAGGCTACATATTATTTTGGATGGATACAGCCCTTAAAAGTCATTGCTCACAAGATTAATACAACAAAGACATTACCCATTAATAGAATATTGAATACAAATATTTGTATAAAATTGCTACCACAATTAATTTTACATTTCCCCCCTTGTTATCAGGCCATAGAAACATATTAGTGCCTAAATGTAAACAGTTGTCAAGTCTATCAGCAACTTCCCTTAAGCTACTGCCCTCCAATGCTCCATATATCCCATGTAACTCATGTACCCAATTCACCATGGGAGGTTATGTATGTGCACAGTAGGGCTATCTGGTAAACCTTGTGATTCATTTATCCCCATAGATGAATCATTGGCAGTTAATTAGGCTGCAGAATTACTGCACTTTAAGTCATTTCTTTCATTCATAAATAAAGCTTATTTGACCACATGGCTTTTGTGGGAAATTTGGATTTCAGCATAATGAACCAAAAAGAGCCCCGGTCTTTATTTTCTAGAAGGGGTCAATCCAATGAACTATAATCATTATCCTTTCTGGCTGGAAAGAGTCTGATGGAAATTGGAGCTTTTGCCCCTCGCGTTTAAAACTCACTTGCCAGCACTTCATCCTCTGGAGTATAGGTTCTGGAAATATGAAGCAGATTCAGTACTAACACTCAGATTATCGTATCTGCTCACTGTCTTTAGAAGGGGAGTCCTAGTTAAACCAGCCATGCATCCACCTGCATGCCACTGCTTTAAGATTAATAATATCTACACTTTACACATTGCCAACTGATCATGGGTATTTTAGTTCAACACACAAGAATCCTGAAAATTACAATTGAGCCAATGCCCACCATCCAATGCATCTGCACAACTAGATAACTAGATTTCCATGGAGAATAAGATACAGAGCATTTTTCATATAATGTTGTGATAGAAATACCAATCCCAAAAGCAGATTAAAAACTCAACAAAAGGAACAAACGAAAAACAGAAGAGCTACTAGAAAATCTAACCAATAGGAAATAAACATTTTCTACATAAATCTCACTTTCATTTTGTATTTCGCATATCGGCATTGGCCTTTCACATCTAATTTATACATGACATGTATTGGTTGTTCTTGATTAAAGCTTTTGCCCCCACAAAATTTGCCAATGCATCCAAACTTTGCTACTGAAGTTCAAGTTTAATAACTTGCACTTCATTTCTAGTACTGTGGCAGCTTTTAATGAACAAAATGTGTCTACCTATATATATTTATATAGCTATACATGTATATATACACAAACACACACAACAAACACGCTTGTAGCCATCCACTCCTTCAGTATTCCAATCTCCGGTCTTCTTAAAACGTGAAGGCATACACCACTCCCACAACCACAATGTTTCCAATTGTTGCTATGATCGCAATCCATAACAATATGGCATCGTTTGAGGAGCGGGATGTCTCTTCTGGCTGGTTCTGCATTGAAGCAGCTGCATGGACATTGGCTGATGAATTAAACAAGGAGTATTCTGTACCAAAATCCTCATTGGGTGAGTCCATGAAGGCTCCTCCCATAACAGGAATCTGTGAAGAAGAATTTGACAACATTAGATTAAAGTCCAGGGTCAACTTTTTTTTGGGTCTTAATATGTTATTTATCTTTTCATACAAAGCAGTAACTACCACTCATTCTGTCAAAACTGCAAAGCTCTCACATGCATGATATATATATGGAAGACTGTTCTTTGCCAGGCACATTCCTTGCCTTAATAATTAGACCATGGGTGGGCAAACTACAGCCTGCAGGCTGGATCCAGCCCATCAGGGCTTTGGATCTGGCCTGTGGGATTGCCAGCCCCATGGCACCACTGGGCTAAGGCAGGCTCCCTGCATTCCCTGGCCCCGTGCTGCTCCCAGAAGCAGCCGGCACCACGTCCCTGCGGTCCCTGGAGAGGAAGGGAGGGCAGAGGGCTCCACGCATTGCCCTTTCCTGTAGACACTGCCCCCCGCAGCTCCCATTGGCTGGGAATGAGGAACCATGGCCAATGGGAGCTTCGGAGGAGGTACCCGCAGGTGAGGGCAGCACACGGAGCCCTCTGTCCCTCCTCCCTCCAGGGGCTGCAGGGACGTGGTGCCGACCGCTTACGGGAGCAGCATGGTGCCAGCGCAAGAAGGGAGCCTGCCTTAACCTCACTGTGCACTGCTGCCACCCTGGAGCTGCTCCAGGTAAGCAGCGCCAGGCTGGACCCTGCACCCCGAACCCCTCCTTCACCCCAACGCCCTGCCCTGAGCCCCCTGCCACAACCCTCCTGCACCTCAACCCCCTGCCCTGAGCCCCCTGCTGCACCCCACACCCCTCCTGCATCCCAACCCCCTGCTGCACCCCAACCCCCTGCCTTGAGCCCCCGCCACACCCCTCCCGCACCCCAACCTCCTGCCCCAGCCCTGCATGCAATTTCCCCACCCAGATCTGGCCCTCGGGCCAAAAAGTTTGCCCACCCCTGCATTAGACAATGGATCTGTCCATGCCTTGCATCACCTTCATGGGATCTTTGCACTTTTTGACAGTATAGGCAGATTTTAAATGTGTACATCATACCATTTCCATCAGCACTATTAACTTCATTTCAGGGCACCTGTGATATTATACATGGATCTGAGAACGACAGTTTCTTTCTGTACATCTGGGTATTTATATGATTCCCATCAACATAATTTCTGAGTAGAGGTGGCTGGACTTTAAATTCAGTCTGTGATTGGGGAATCAGGCACTTTTAAGACCATGCCTGCATTTTTACTTCTCTCAAGCAGGATAATCTTATACTGTAAAGTAGCTGCTCAGCTCCTTTCTTTTGCTCCTCTCTTTGGACAATCATCCAAAATGGGAGGGCTATAAGATGGGAGCAGCTGAAGAACTACCCTTCCCTGCTTGGCAAGCCTTCTTTAAGGGCTAGCCAGCCCTTGTGACTAAGTAGGTACTTCTGAGCTGGGATAGGGTGATTCCACTCTAAGAGCAGCAGGAAGCGGTAGAGAGAGGGGAGACACTCAGGGAGAGACAATGAGAGGAAGCTGTGGCAGAGGCTGCAGTCAGAAGAGCTGCAGTGAGCAGGAGGCTCTTGTCAGATACCCTTGACCAGGAGGAAGGGTTTGGTCCTGGAAGCCAGAGGTCTGAAGAACTTTGAGGTCCAGGGAGAACAAACTCCACGGGAATAGCAAAAGACTCCAGCCAGACAGGGCTGAGAGAGGCCTGACAAGGCAGGGAAAAGCTATGGAGAGCAGACGCAGGGGGAGAAGAGAAGCCCTAGCAGTGAGTTTTGTATTGTGTCTTATGTCAATAAATTAGACCTTAGGAGAGTGGGCATTGTTGGACAAAAATAAATAAATAAATAAAAATGCCCATATGGAGTTTATTTAAGAAGCACCTGGAAGGGGGAAACACAGGCAGGCTGTCTGCAGAGCTACCGTAGCCCATGAGCTGGCACTCAGGAGGTGGCCAGCTCATTCACACACCCTACAGTGGGGTTGTGCAGTGGAAGGCCTTGCTAGGGTATCCCCAGCATAGGAGCTAAGGGCAATACAAAAGGAGTGGAGCAGGCCAGAGAATATGATCCAGTGAGGCAACGCTAGGAACATAACTGAAGAGATCTGGCAGCCACTCCCATGTTCTAAATAAAAGATAACATTCCCTTCCTAGAGAGAGAGAGATTATAGACAAATGTGTTCACTGGCATCATTGATATATCATGTAGGTAACACTGTATTCAACTCTTTGGATAATTCATAACACAAACAATCTGAATCAAGGCAAAATTGTGTGTATGAAACCCACATGATCTTGATGATCAACTATTTTAAAGACCTCTCACGGCTGAACAAACTCTACCAAAAAGCCAAAATTAAAGTTATATGGACTTCTGAAGGAAGGCAAATGACCTTTCTAGTAGGGCTGTATATGCCCTCCAGCCACCCAGATGTCAAAATATAGGCAGTGGCTTACAGAATGGCTGTCACTTCATAACTAAAGTAAAAACTATCAACACCAAGAAACCTAGCAGAATTGTGCTGCTTAGAGGAATTAAACAAGTGGAATGCAGAAATAATGCAAAAGAAAATGATATATGATGTTCTTCCCTCACATGATGTATAATCAAACAGTGACCAGGTAAATTACACATAATAAAAGAAAACACAAAAGTCCCTACACATTCATAATTCATCTTCTTCTACCAGGAGAGCTATTGACCGAAGTTCAATGTTTTGTCCTCCTGTGAAAGAAACCTACAAAAGCTTATTCATACACTCCCCCCTGGAATTGGAACATACCCTTGTGGAGACAGAAGATTCATAAACCCAAACAAGTACACTAAAAATTCACTGAACAAGTTGCAGAAGACTTAATTGATGATAAAGGGCCAAAGCCATCAGGTGGTGTGAATCTGAGTAATTAATGGAGTTATTTTGACATTCTGGCCCAATACGTTCAGAAACCAAACAGGAGTACAGCACTGTCTGCTGAAAATACAGTCGGGGATTTCATGCTCCACCTTTCCTCCCCACTATATAGACATCCCCGGTGCAAAGACTCAGATTCCCTTGCTACACGTAATGGAGGTGTCAACGGTGTGCATGGAACTAAACAAAAGCACTCAGTAAAAAGGCAATTGTTCCGTGCTTGATTCAAAATCTAAGGATATGGATGTTTCAAGGCACACCAACAGTTTGGTAGTGAAGTTTAAAAGGCTGATTGATTCATTGTCTCCTTAAGAACAATGTAAATCATGCTCCCAAGCTTGTCTTAGGGCATATATAAAAAGAAGTACAGCTACATCACCATCTCTTCCAACAAATCTGTTGACTCCTCATTCATTTAAGGATCAAGTCACTGCTGTCATAGGGACAAATTCTGAAGGCAGAAAATAAAAAATGCTAGGCAAAATCAAATCTTCCTGCAGAAAATTTCAATGTTATGGAAACCACATTTTTCATCAAAAAAAATTGAGTAAAAAATTCCTGACCAGATCTAATTTCAACTAAATGCACTTGCATTCTGAAAGATGTTCTTTCCTGTAATCATCGGCCACAGGAAAAGCTTAAGGCAAATTCAGTTTCCTTGTCTGTGGCTTAAGAGCACCCCGTTGGCAGCCATGCAAGGGGACAGGCAGAATTTGGGGAGTTCCTCCAAGAAGTGAACCCCTTGACAGCATGGGTATGTAGAATGCATCAGCTCTCAGCATGGCAGTTGCACAGGAGGACGAGATATGGATGGCACAGGGCAGAGAGCCTGCTACTTCCAGGGATCCTCCCCTCACAGGGGAATGAGGCACATACGGAGGCTTCTCTCGCTCTTGTCTAGTTGTGTTTATAGCCTGGCTTACTGTAGTGGTCTGTACATGTGAACAGATATGTATTTGTAATAAATAAATTGATAAACACAACTACTAAATCATGGTTGTGATTTTCAAAGCTGTCTAAAGGATGTGGACACACAACCCCCATTTATTTCAATGGGGACTATGTGTCTAAATCCCTTATCTGGTTTTGAAAATCTCAACCAATCGCCATAAAACAAATTTCTTGAGTCAGGTTCCTTGTTCTTCGGTTTGGTGAAATGCACTTATACTGTTTCTTGTTGGTATAATCTGGGGTTACCCACAGCACCAAGAATGGAACCATGTGCACTGAGGAGGCAGAGACTAATCAGCCCTCTGAGGTCTGAATAACAAAGGGGCCCTCCACACACACAGCCACCCTTGCATTTACAGTAGGGGGCAGCGTGCCGCCTCCATGGCTCAGTCCCCCTTCACCTAGACCTTGCGGAGGGCGCTTGTGGGTATGGGGATCCAGAGCTGGAAAGGGGGCAGGAAGGAAGGGGATGAGAGGCTGGGTCCATGGCAGAAGTGGGAACACTTTCATAGGTACTTCCAGAGCAATCTACAGCAGAGCCCTCCTGTACAGCCACGTTGCCAGGAAGCTAGAGGGGGCACAAAGGGCCTCAGAGTTGGTGCAGAGGTATGAAGCCTTTGCATGGACAGGTCTTTTGCATATCCCCAGGTTCTGCCATCAGTATCCCCTGCTTATTTCACAGGGTGA
This sequence comes from Mauremys reevesii, assembly GCF_016161935.1. Taxonomy (NCBI): domain Eukaryota; kingdom Metazoa; phylum Chordata; order Testudines; family Geoemydidae; genus Mauremys; species Mauremys reevesii. Next base: position 27,081,450 of record NC_052626.1, read on the forward strand.
GGTGGGCTGGTGCATGAGGCAAACTTGTCACTGACATTCACTCTTAACACTCTTTGGGGAAAGTATCATGAGGGGAGTCTCACTGAGATTCCCCACCCCCAAATCCCTCCAGCGGTTTTTCTGTGGGAGAGTTGACTGATCACACAACATCAAAACATGCTGTGCCCTGTGGATCAGACACCAAGAAGTAGTATTTACATACATTTCTCTATTAACAGTTTATTACATGTGGCAGTAAAAAGATCTATTCCAGAACTTTGTATCCGTCCTGACCTAATAAACATGACTCTGAGGCAAGCCTGGGAAAATACAGTGCTTTTGATTTACTTGAGAGGACAGCTGAACCAAACCACGTAAATAAAAACACTATTAATCTTTAGCTGGTTTTTGCTTCATTGTAAAGAAGCCAGAGCTTTAACTCAGCCTGGTTACGGGTTCCATCAAATGGTATTAGATTGGACCCACAATTTAAGAATGGTGGAAATCTTGTAATATTTTGATTATTAAGGCCCTGATCCTGTAAAAAAGTATGCACACACTTAACTTTAAGCAGGGGAGTACAGCAACTCCTCACTTAAAGTTATTCTGCTTAACGTTGTTTTGTTGTTACATTGCTGATCAATTAGGGAACATGCTCGTTTAAAGTCGTGCAATGCTCCCTTATAACATTGTTTGGCAGCTGCCTGCTTTGTCCACTGCTTGCAGAAAGACCAGCCCATTTGAGCTAGTGGTGGGGGCATGGAACCAGGGTGGACCGGCAGCCCCCTGGATACGCTTCCCTAAATTCACTGTGCAGCAGCCGCCCAGCAGGCTAGCAATTGCCAGCAGTTCAGCTGTCCCTCCCCCCTCTGCTGTGTGCTACTCCTGCCCTCTGCCTTGGAGCTGCTCCCAGAAGCCTCCTGCTTGCTGTGCAGAGGGTGGGGGATAAGGATGCTAATGTCAGGGTGTCCCTCCTGCCCCGCTCCTGCCCTCCAACTCCACAGAGCACCGTGGGGAGCAGGACAGGGCTCAGGACAGAAGGAGCTTGCTGGCAGCAGTTGCTGTCTCAACTTGCTGATCTAATTAAAAAGCCAGTGTACTTAGAGTGGGGACAGAGTTCTTAAAGGGGCAATGCGTGTCTCTCGCTCTCTCTCTCTCACACACACACAGGGTGTGTGTCTCTCTTGCTCTCTGCCATACTGTTTCCCTTTCCTCCATTTGTGCTGCCGTGTAGAGTGTGAGGCTACATTAACAATGTGTTAACCCTTGAGGGCTCAGCTGAGTGCTAGTTCATCATTTAGTGGTAAGGCATTCCCTGGGAAATATCCCACCCTCTGACTTCACCACCTCAACCAAGCTTCACAATCATCATTGCTATGTACAGTATTAAATTGTTTGTTTATAACTCATACTGTGTATATGTGTGTGCATATATATATATATATATATATATAATATAGTCTTTTGTCTGGCGAAATTTTTTTCCCCTGGAACCTAACTCCCCCATTTACATTAATTCTTATGGGGAAATTGGATTCACTTAACATTGTTTCCCTTAAAGTAGCATTTTTCAGGAACATAACTACAACGTTCAGTGAGGAGTTACTGTAGTCTCATTGGCTTCAAATTAAGCACGTGCTTAAGACTGCATAGGAGAGTTGCCTTAGAGTGAACAACAACTTGGGAGGAATATTTTCCATGATAGAATGTTTGAGTAGATTGGGTCGGCTACTGGATAGAGCAGAGCCATACCAGTGAGAGGATAAGCTTATGCTATGTTAATTAGTACCTAACTAATAACAATTAGACCAAATGCACCTGTGGTGTAACTACAAGGACTGCAAAGTAACTATTATACCAGCAATACATTTAGTTTTGTGTCTCTGAACTAGGAGGTGGCATTATCCACAACTTCTCTCCTGGAGAAGCATGATGCACAAATCTTATGTATGGGATAAGGCTGAAAAACATTAAAACATATGCTTCTTCATCCTGACTTGGAGAAGTGAAATGATCAGTTTTGCCTTTTTATATCTGAGAACTTTAAATAATATTACTGTTAATGCATTAACCCTCAGGGCACCATTGTGAGGGAGGTCAGTGTGGTTATCCCCATTTTCCATCTGTCTGGCTAAATCAAGGCAGAGACAGGTGTGACATTGGCAGACCAGGTGCCCCTAGGCTTCACTGAACACTGACAAATGCACAGCTGGAAACCAGACTGGCTGAAGAGTGTGTTAGTATTATTAAAACAGATATAAGAGTTATCAGAATGTGCTTTAGTGTTTAGACTTTATGGAATGCTTGTAGGATCCTTGTAGGATGCCTTAAGCAGGGGGTTGGACTAGATGACCTCCTGAGGTCTCTTCCAACCCTAATCTTCTATGATGTTGCATGTTTTAAACCTACTTATAACATCTGTATCCCATGTTACAAGGCAATGTTTAAATGTCTGTTCGGTAACTATAAAAATGTTTGCTTTGCCTATGTCTACCCTACAGACCTTACAGTGGCACAGCTGTAGCACTGCAGCTGCACCACCGTAAGGTCTCCCATGTAGCCACTCTATGCTAATGGGAGAGCTCTCTCCCAGCAGCATAATTAAACCACCCCCAACAAACAGCCATAGCTATGTTGGCAAGAGAGCATCTCCCGCCGACAGAGTGCTGTCCACACCAGTGCTTTTGTCGGTGAAACTTATTTCTGTCAGGGATGTGTTTTTTGTTGACAAAACAATGAATGTGTACACACCGCGATGCAACTTTTGGCAGCAAAGATACCCTGTTTTGGCAACAAAATAAAACTACCCCAACAAGAGACATAAAGCTTTTTGTGCAAAAATTTTGTCAACAAAGTGCCAGTGTAGACACCATGCTTGATTTTATCACTTTAATTGGTCTCCAGGAGGTGTTCCACAATGTCCATCCTGACCCCTCTGGTCAGCAGTTTGAACTCCACCGCCCTGCAGCCAGGTAATGCATATACAGGCAGTTTAATCATTTGCTTACTGGAATGTAAGGCCCCAAATTTCACCATTGCTTCCTAGGAAAACTACATTCAGTGTAACATTGCAGCACCAATCACTGAGATATACATTACTGGTTCTCACTTTCAAAGTGTTTCCTCAAAGCCTCCCTTATTCAAATTGCCCCCCTCTGGGCCCCTTAGATAGTCCTGGTATCTGGCTGCCCAAAATCAGCAACCGAGCAGTCCGACTCAATGCTCCACCCCCGAGCAAACCTTTCACCCTTAGCTTCACAAAGATTATGCAAAGTACAACACGTGGCTATGACCAGGGAATATTATCCTCATTAAGGTCTAACCTGCCATAAAGGCATTGCCAGCGTGCCTTTAATCTGCCAAAGGCACATTCCACTGTATCTGGCACCTACTCAGACTGTTGTTGAACCACTCCTTACTGCTGTCCAGGTTTCCCATGGAAGGTTTCATGAGCCATGGCTGTAAGGGGAATGCCGGGTCTCCCAGGATCACTATGCGCATTTCAACATCCCCCACTGTAATCTTCTGGTCTGGCAAGAAAGTCCCCGCTTGTAGCTTTCTATAGAGGCTGCTGTTCCTGAAGATGCGTGCATCATGCACCTTCCCAGACCACCCCACACTGATGTCAGTGAAACACCCAAAGTGATCCACAAGCACCTACAACAACATGGAGAAGTACTCCTTCCTATTGATGTACTCCACCGCAAGGTGGTCTGGTGCCAAAATTGGAATGTGTGCGCCATCTATCACCCCTCCACAGTTGGGGAAAGCCTTTCTGCAAAGCCGTCCACTATTTCACGCACATTTCCCTGAGTCACGGTCCTTTGTAGCAGGATGCGATTAATTTCCCTGCACACTTGTATTAACACAGCCCCAGCAGTTGACTTCCCGACTCCAAATTGATTCATGACCGACCGGTAGCTGTCTGGAGTTGCCAGCTTCCACACAGTGATTGCCACACGCTTCTCTACTGATTTTTATTATACTGCTTTTTGAGTGTCGACATAATTTTTGTCGACAAAACTCTATGACCACTAAAAGGCCTATGACTGTAAATTCCCCACAGTCAGGGGAGAAGCATTACCATGCGTGAAATGCTAGTTTACAATAAGAAGCGTTATCTTCTCCCCAACAAAAGAAGGTCTACAGATATCAGACAGGTTTCAGAGTAGCAGCCGTGTTAGTCTGTATCCGCAAAAAGAACAGGAGTACTTGTGGCACCTTAGAGACTAAAATTTATTTGAGCTTAAGCTTTTGTGGGCTACAGCTTTACAAAGATTATGCAAAGTACAACCCTCTTCCAACCCTAATCTTCTATGATTAGCCCACGAAAGCTTAAGTTCAAATAAATTTGTTAGTCTCTAAGATGCCACAAGTACTCCTGTTCTTTTTGCGGATATCAGACAAGCCATTATCAATAGAAGACTTTGTTGGCTGCTTCCCCCTTGCCCCTGAAGAGGGTACGTGCACAAGCCCATGTCTCATCACAGGTTGAAGCCGTGGGAAGGGAATAAAAATGCCTGTTAAGGAGAAATTGGTATCGTTTTGCTGTTTGGACTCTGAGGGGCAAAGATTCCTAAATATAAGCAAGAGGTCCCCAAGCTGCTTGGCTTGGGTTAGCCCTAACAGAGATAAAAGCTTGCTTATTATAGAAGCTTCTATTATCTTTTGAACTTAAGATTGTACCTCATTTATATGTATGTTTACCTGCTTTAGCCTTGTAAATAATTCTTATTTCTTTTTCCTTGTTAATTTGTTACAGGATTGGATACAAGTGTTGTCTTTGGTTTGAGATCTCAATACAATTGCTCTGGCATAACTGACTGGTCCTTCAGGACAGAGAGTAACCTGAATATTGGTGTGATTTTTGGAGTAAGGAGAAATCCATCACAGAGGCAGGCTTGGCTGGGTAGCAAGATAGATTGGAGTACCTAAGGGGACTGTCTGTAAGCTCCCTATTAAGGCTGTTATAAGAGATCACACTTGTTACTTTGTTGATGAAATCTAAGTATAGAACACACAACCACACTGTGGTTCATGCCCTGTTTCTTGGCAGTCTGTTCTGGGGTTGGCACTTATGGCACTGAGCCACACCAGACAGTGTGACAACAGGCTAAGTGACTTGCCCAAGAACACAGAAAAAGTGAGTGCCAGAGCCAGGAACAGAACCCAAATCTTCTGACTCAGTCCTGTGCTTTGAACACCAGAGCCAAGGAATGTAAACATGAGAAAGGCACACAGGTGAATCAACGTGAGAGTATGGAACCTGGTTCGATATCACATATGTATAAACTGCTCTGTGCTTTCAAAATGAAATGATACCACTGCGATAAGGCAATTCAGATGTGTTTGGCTATGCCATATTAAATATCACCAAAGGCAGCAAAATACATGCTACAAAACACAATTCCAGGACACATTTATTATTCAAAAGGAGGGATAGCTCAGTGGTTCGAGCATTAGCTTACTAAGCCTAGGGTTATGAGCTCAATCCTTGAGGGGGCCACTTAGTTGGGGATTGGTCCTGCTTTGAGCAGGGGGTTGGACTAGATGACCGCCTGAGGTCCCTTCTGACCATGATATTATATGATGAAATGATTTGTACCAAAACTCTGCTACTAACTAGATGAGCTTTTTTGGGTCTGGGGAAGCAGGGGCATATTGCTGGTCTGGACTGAACAGAAAGCAAATAAGTGCTTTGCTCAGGTCCAACCCTGAACATAGGCTCCAGTGTGGATCAAGCCTTTTGCATTTTGCTGGGCTCTTTGAAAACACACTGCTGTTTAGGTACCTAATGTCAGGATACAATATCTTGAAATGATATATGACTGAACATTGTGTCTAGATCAGGGGTTCTCAAACTGGGGATCGGGACCCCTCAAGTGGGGGTTGTGAGCTGTAAGATTACATGTGGGGGTTGTGAGCTGTAAGCTTCCACCCCAAACCCTACTTTTCCTCCAGCATTTATAATGATGTTAAATATATAAAAATGTGTTTTTAATTTATAAGGAGGGGGGGTCGCACTCAGAAGCTTGCTATGTGAAAGGGGTCACCAGTACAAAAGTTTGAGAACCATTGGTCTAGAGCCATAGATCAAGGAGGCTATTAAACGTTAACCTGCTTCATCATAGGTGGTCCTTTTCTTCCTTTACAGGAATGAAAAGGAAAGAATAGATTTATTCTGTGAAGGAAACAAGAATGGATAGTTATCTCACTGTACTGATCCTATTTCTTAAAGGATGATTACCATTAGCATCAAACAGGCTGATCCTGCAAGGTGCTGAGCCTTTCCCACTACCCTCAGCTCCTGATGGAGTCATTAGGAGTTGAGGGTGCTCAGCACATTGTAAGATGGCCACATAAAATACAACTCTTTCACCTAAGGAGAATGGACTACAGCAAGGAAAGTTAGTAAAAGACACTTTTCAAAAAAAATGTGTAATGAACTGAGTATTCCAGGGACAGAAAAATATTTTTATCACAAAAACGGTACCTAAAACTGATCACCGGTCATCCTCTGATCCTAAAATAAATGATTCACAAAATTCCAAATCAAGAAGCATACATTTACAAATGCCTTATTATATTATCACTCCACAGTCTGATTTTTGTTCCACCCGTTTAAGAATGTGGGGGCAAGATCATTGTTTGCTTTCCTACACATTTCCAGAGAATAATTCAAAAACCAGTCAGAGAACACTTCAACCTCCCTGGACACTTGATAACAGACTTAAAAGTGGCAATTCTTCAACAAAATAACTTCAAAAACAGATTCCAATGAGAAACTGCAGAACTGGAATTAATTTGCAAACTGGACACCATCAAATTAGGCATGAATAAAGACTGGGAGTGGCTGGGTCACTACAAAAACTAAAAACTAATTTCCCCATGCTAATTTCCCCCTGCTGTTACTCACATCTTCTTGTCATGTTTGAAATGGGCCACCCTGATTATCACTACAAAAGTGATTTTTTTCCTCCTGTGGATAACAGCTCACTTTCATTGAATTGTCTCGTTAGCATTGGTAAGGCAACTCCCATCTTTTCATGTACTATGTGTCTATATCTTCCTATTGTATTTTCCACTCCATGCATCTGATGAAGTGGGTTTTAGCCTATGAAAGCTTATGCTCAAATAAATTTGTTAGTCTCTAAGGTGCCACAAGGACTCCTCGTTGTTTTTGCTGATACAGACTAACACGGCTACAACTCTGAAACCTGTCCAATAATCATAGCTTCTTGGGCTTAAGCTAGAATGTTTGAAAAAGCCCTTGGAAAAAAATCTTTGGTCAACAAATGAACCTTTACTTATCGGGGCAGAGGGGAATTATGTTTGCCACAAACACCACACATCATTTGCAGAGGGAACTGGTGCTTGCTGTTCAACAGGCTCTCCAGGGCCTCTTTAACGTCAATGGAAAACACCTATTAACATCAATGGGAAATGGATCAAGCTTCAGTAGCATGTCTGCTGCACCTTCCACCTTTTGGTTTTCAACAGTAAATTATCATTTATTTCTGAATCAAGAACCTATTTCTCCGTTATTAGAGGGGGGAGGATTAGTGCATTATCCATCTTCAAAAGATGAAATGTGGAGTGAAGTCAAAGCTTTGAACAATCCTGTTATTCTCATATTAATCTTTATTCGAGCCTGAGCTTATACAGACAGATTTCTCAAACTATCCCCAGGGGAGCATTAGTAAATGATGCTATAAGTATCAAACAGGCCTTGAAATGGGGAGAGTGCAGTCTCAGGTTGGGATTACATTTTAAACACCTACTTTATTCAAGGCACTTGAGAGACAATCTTTCAGAAAACAAAACCATAGTGTTTTTAGCGAGAAAGGACCAGAGCATTAGAGCCTGCACTAAGAATTTGGAGCAAACACAGCTCTAAGCTCTGCACATCCCAGGGAAAGAAGAGGCTAACAACTTCTCAAGGGATCCCACCCATTTTTGTGGGAACAGCCTCTGTAAAATCAATTATCTTCTAAAAATGATTTGGTTTCCTTTGACCCAAAGAATACAGGGGCATGTGTGGTTTAACAGGCTCTCTTCTGGGTGGCTGAACAGCATCGTGGGCCAGTGAAGAGTGGGAGGAGTGAAGAGATGGCTCCTGATGCTTATGGAGCAGGGCATTACTAATCAGTTACCATGTTTCACTGGGAAGGTGGGTGCAGTGTAATTGAGTAGTGGGCTAGTGATTCCTATATACGGTACCAATAGTTTATAGACTGAGGATCAAATTTTCTCCTTCACCACACCATAAAAGACCTAGAAGGGCAGGGCAGGCTTACATGTCCTGTTGCCGTTCAACCATATCATCTCTTGTGGGAGGTGAGGCTTGCAGCAGAGTAGTCTTGCCATGGGGAGTGACCATCAAGAGGTGAAGAAGCTGAGATGCAGGGATGGACTGGTGGGTCTCTGGCCTTCCATGTGGCAGGGATCTGTCTCTGGGAGTCCCCTGGCCCCTATTTCTGCTCTGCAGCATTGTCATATGAGGCCCTTGCCCTTCACTGTGCACATATTCTCACTACTGCGTCACAGAGGGTTATTGCTTCTAGCAGCATTAACTCACATTGCCTCAAATGTCAAGTCCCACTTACCTGCAAGGGGAACAAGGTAACTCTTCCCCCTCACGTCTTACCTATGTGGATTTAACTTCTCACCAGCACACCTAGCCACACTCCTCTTTGTCATGTACAGCTGAGCTCAAGAGAAGCAGCTTAGTGTGGAGGATAACAGAGCATAGCCACTTTCCCCCATGACAGGACCTCTACTCAACTCTGCTTCACAGAATTTGGCCCATCATTTGCAAAGCATGTGGGGAACCTTTTGGGATGAAATGTGTTTGATACATGTAAACTGTTATCAATAGCACTCAAAGCTGTAAAAGGCAGACCCCCCCGCCCCTTCAGTGTGGCCTGCTCTAAAGGCTCCAAGTGGAATGTAAAGCATATTTCATTTTTAATGGAAAATAACCAGTGTAACATTTATACTACATCAGTGGTTCTCAAAATGTGGGTTGGGACCAATGTTCTCTCTAATTTTTTTCACACATGTGTGGAATAAATTTTGTTATGTGCACTAAGTTAATGTGTGGATGTGCGCCACCAGTAGAAACAAAAAACCTAGATATAATATATATTTTTTAAACGTGACCAATAGGGATAATTTCTCCAGCCAGGACAAGTTAGGCATTTTAAAACTCACTACTCAAATAATTAAATTTAAGTGTAAGAGAGAAATAAAAATTATGAAATATTATGCATAGACCAGTCAAAAAATTAAAATAACACACTTTGAAAGAATAAAATTACAGATAATATATGTGCATTGCAGGAAGGACCAAGAAGTAACAACAACAACAGTGTTGTGAGGTGTGTGACACAGACTCTGTGTGTGTCTGTGAGAGAGTGTGTGCATGTATGTGACACACAGACTGTGTGACAGAGACAATGTGTGTGTGTGTGACACAGAGACTGTGTGTATGATGGCTGCTGGGGAAGTTTCTGAGAGACGCCTGTCCACTGTCTCTTTAAGGCACTCACTGAAAACTCTCCTCCTCCTGAACCATGTCCCTCTCCCCTGCTCTGCGGAGATGGGGTAGATGGGCAGGGGAGAGGGGGAGAGACAGAGTGTGTGTGTGTGTGTGTGAGTCTGAGAGACTGTGCACTGTCTTTTTAAGGCACTCACTCACCCAAAGGCTTGTTCAGACTTCAGAGCTGCTGAGAGTCCTGAGCCCTATTCCCTCTCCCCTGCTCTGTGGAGATGGGGTACAGGGGCTGGGGGAGGGGAAGGGAGACACCCTGACATCAGCACCATCCTTTCCCCCTCCCCAGCCCTGCTCTGCACAGCCAGCATGAGGGTCCTGGGAGCAGCTGCAGAAGCAAGGTGGCTGCAAAGCAACGAGGGGGAGAGGTACCTGAACACACACTGCCGTCTGGATGTGCATGGCTCTGCTATTCAAATGCACAGCACTTGAATCTCTCCTGGGCGGCTGCCCAAGCGCGCAGCTTCCAGGGAACAGAGGTTGGGATCCCAAAGTGGGTTGCGACCTCCTTTTAATGAGGTTGCCAGGGCTGGCATTAGACTTGCTGGGGCCCGGGCTCAAAGCCCGAGCCCCAGGCCTGAGCCCTGGGCAGCACGGCTCAGGCTTGGGCTTCAGCCCTGGGCTCAGGTTACAGGCCCCCGCCCCCTACCCAGGGCTGAGGCCCTTGGGCTTTGACTTTGGTCCCCCTCTGGCCTGGGGCAGTGGGGCTTGAACGGGCTCAGGCTTTGGTTCCTGCTCCTGAAGCTGTGTAGTAATTTTTGTTGTCAGAAGGGGGGCACAGTGCAATGAAGTTTGAGAACCCCTGTACTACACAGAGTAACGGAGAGAGATGTGTGAGTGTGCATTTGTAATGCTATCACTAGAACACTTCATTTGAAGGGTCTGCCTCTTAAACAAATCATTTTACTAGACTTAGATTATTTATTATGTGAATCCAAGAAGCTATAAGTACCTTAAGACACATGGTGCTGCCACTTCTGTGTAAGTACCATTCAGAGTACATGGACAGTGTGGACATGCACAGCATTGCAAGTAATGTCAAGTCGGAACCCTGCAATACCACACACAATGCAATTGAATAGTTTTCAACATCTGAGAGTAGCACATGGCGAAAAAGCTCAGCTGACTTTTTGAAGGACTTGCAGTGACCCATTATGAAGTGTTGACTTTCAGCAGCTGGTACAGACATATTTTATAACATTGAGTCTCTCTATTTATAGGTTTGCTCTTCATCACAGATTGGAAGGCATTTATTCTCTAATAGTTGCCTTCTGAATAAAATCACATCTCCCTTAGCACAAAACACTTTGTTAAAATTGCCTTCCTCTTAGTCTGGTATCTCCTTGCCATACCGCAGTGAGAGAGGAAAGACAGTTCAATGGTGAGGCCTTTAGATTTGGATTGAGCTGTGTTCAAGTCCCAGCTCATCCATGGACTTCCTGTGCACCTTTGGGCAAGTCATTTAGTCTTTCTGTGCCTTAGTTCCCCATTTGTAAAATAAGGATAAGAGCACTGCCCTATCTCACAGGTGTGTTATGGGGAGAACTCAAAGACTGCGGGGTGCTCAGATACTACAGTGATGGGGCCCTCTAACTACCTAAGATGGCCAGATTCACCTAGTAGGTCTTAAGGATGGAAAGCAGGAAACATGGACAAGATGCTCAGCTGTTGTAATTTAATGTAGCTCTATTGAGATAATTGAAGATGCATTGATTTACAGCAGCTGAGGATCTTGCCCATGTCATCCTACCATGGCAGACTGGCATCCTCACTGTGCCAGCTCTGACTCCTTCTGAAGTCCATGGGTCGGGACCCCGAAGTGGGTTGCGTTGAGAGACTTGGGCAGCTTTCCCTCAGCAGGTCTGTCCTCACACTGACACCCTCTGGTTTTCCTGAAAGCTGCTGTAAATGACATCTCCTTTATTGGGTCAAGGTGCCCTGCTGCTAGCCATATCTATTGTGACCTGCCTGTCTTCATGAATAAAGCGTGGGCTGGGAGGAGTAATGCTACTTTGTTTCAGAACATCTTTATCTTTATATTCCCCCCGCCCAAATATATTGCTAGATCTTGATCTGGGTCCTGGGAAAGAGAGAGAATGTGTTCAAATAAAAAAAGAGCTTAAGTAAAAGACTATAGAGTACACATCACATATCCTCATCTCCGACATCATGTCTCTCTTTGATTCTGAAATAGCTGATGCAACATAAAGATGAAGAGTAGGGCCGCCGAGAGCAGGTTCGGGCCCCAGTGAAAATTTTTTGGGCCCCCCAGCAAGGGCGGACTGGCTAAACGGGGCCGACGAAGCCGGGGAAGCTGGGCCCCGGGCCCCCGTCCGGACTGCCGGGCCCCAATAATTTGTACCGGCTCCCCGCCCCCCGCCATCGTCCATGATGAAGAGAAAGAAAGAAAATAAATAGGGAAAGAAAATGCTGAACAAAAATGAGTTACAATTCTTATGAAAACCAATACATCATTAGCAGTATTCTTACTCCTCAGTTATTGCAGCGGGTCTGAAAACATGTGGTTTTAAGGAAAATATCCATTAAGGAAAAAGCTGAGGCTTTTTTCCCTTTGAAGCGTTTCCCTTTGAAGCATTCTCTTTGAAAGCCAGATAGAGTCTTCCATTCCTGCATGTGTTTTCCCATGAGGGAACTAATATTTAGAATGGTTTAATATAATGATGTTATCATTAGGGTTACACCATGATGACGGCACTGCCCTGCCTCTCTCTGGGTATATTTGAGGCTATAACCCTTACAGCTGTCTCAGAGTTGCTGACAATGAGGCAGTTATTTTGTATCATTACCTACAGTAGTGCTGCTGTGATAGCAATTACTCCCCTCAGTAGGCAAATGTATCCTAGCCTGCCTTTGTACTACAATCAACACTATATAAAATGCATCAGGCACATAGTTTGATGGATCTTCACTCTGCATGGAATAGCTATATGTTTCTTTGATGAAATAGAGCTAAACTGTATTAGCTTGTTAGTGTGGCATAGCTAAGGCTCAGCTGGTTAATGTTTTATGGGCAGTGCAACTGAGTTTGAACTAGCTGACAAGATATTATTATTCCCAGTACAAGCTGGTTCACACAATGGTCAACATAGGCTACATAGTGGGTTTTTAAAAAATTCTTCATGTTTTAGACCCATTAAGATTTACTCTCACATAATGGGTCCCCCCAGATTCAGCCCCTCCAACACTTGCTCTCTGAAATTCTTCCAGCCTTTGTCAGAAGCACCAAAACTACCTAAATCGACATCAAATGTAGCCATTTTGAGTGGACAGATTTTTATTTTTTATGAACTCACTATTTTTATTTTTGTGAGACTGTGGAATCCCATCAATGGAAGTGGGCTGGTCTTGATGACCTCTAAAGGTCCCTTCCAGTCCTACATTTCTATGACTCTATGAAAAGTTCCACACACTCATAGAGGGTTCCAAAACAGGGCAATGTGTTTCATGTCTTCAGATTTCCTGGCAAACATTTTGCACATCAGTGGTTTCTAGCCCATAACACAAGAGAATGCAAGAGCAAGCATTTCATGGAGGTTTCTTTGACATCTAGATATCATCTTTTCAGTCTCAGAAAGCACTGATGCTGCTCTGAATGGTTCTCTACATGCCAGTCATCATTTGAGTAAATGTACCCTTGAAATGAAATTGGTAACCATGATGTAACAATTTCATAATGTACTCTGTGACAAGAGATATTGTAGAAAATAGAATTCGGCATTATATCCTTTAAAAAAGAAGGTAATTTGTCTCAACTGTGCTTCGCTGCTGCCTGAAGTGTATCTCAGTTAAGTAAAGAAAGTTGTTTATTTATTGTCTATTATGTACAGGAATCATGGAATTAAAACAAAAATGAAATACTATCCACCCAACTGTTAAACTGTCAACATAGAAATATAATATATAACATATACATTCAACATAGTAATATATTTAATCATTGTTTTAATCGCACTGTTAAACAATAGACTACCAATTGAAATTTATTAAATATTTGGGATTTTTTTTTACATTTTCAAATATATTGATTTAAATTACAACACAATACAAAGTGTACAGTGCTCACTTTATATTATTTTTATTACAAATATTTGCACTGTAAAAATGATAAATAAAAGAAATAGTATTTTTCAATTCAACTCATACAAGTACTGTAGTGCAATCTCTTTACCATGAAAGTGCAACTTACAAATGTAGATTTTTTTTGTTATATATCTGCACTCAAAAACAAAACAATGTAAAACTTTAGAGCCTACAAGTCCACTCAGTCCTATTCTTGTTCAGCCAATCCTTAAGACAAACAAGTTTGTTTACATTTAAGGGAGATAATACTGCCTGCTGCTTATTTACAATGTCACCTGAAAGTGAAAACAGGCATTCACATGGCACTTTTTTACCTGGCATTGCAAGGTATTTATGTGCCAGATATGCTAAACATTTGTCTGCCCCTTCATGCTTCGGCCACCATTCCAGAGGACATGCTTCCATGCTGATGACACGTTGAAAAAATAATGCATTAATTAAATGTCTGACTGAACTCCTTGGGGGAGAATTATGTATCTCCTGTTCTGTTTTACCCGCATCCTGCCATATATTTCAGTCTCAGATGATGACCCAGCACATGTTGTTCATTTAAGAACACTTTCACTGCAGATTTGACAAAACGCAAAGAAGGTACCAATGTGAGATTTCTAAAGATAGCTACAGCACTTGACCCAAGTTTAAGAATCTGAAGTGCCTTCCAAAATCTGAGAGGGATGAGGTATGGAGCATGCTTTCAGAAGTCTTAAAAGAGCAACACTCCAATGTGGAAAATACAGCACCCGAACCACCAAGAAAATCAACCTTCTGCTGGTGGCATCTGACTCAGATGATGAAAATGAACATGCGTTCGTCCATACTGCTTTGGATCGTTCTCATGCAGAACCTGTCATCAGCATGGACACGTCCTCTGGAATGGTGGTTGAAGCATGAACCTTTAGCACATCTGGCACACAAATATCTTGCGACACCAGCTACAACAGTGCCATGTGAACACCTGTTCTCACTTTCAGGTGACACTGTAAACAAGAAGCGGGCAGCATTATCTCATGCAAATGTAAACAAACATTTTCTGAGAGATCGGCTGAACAAGAAGTAGGACTGAGTGAACTTGTAGACTCTAAAGTTTTACATTGTTTTATTTTTGAATGCAGTTGTTTTTTGTACATAATTCTACATTGGAAGTTCAACTTTCATGATAAGGAGATTGCACTACAGTATTTGTAATAGGTGAACTGAAAACTATTATTTATTTTATTTTTTACAGTACAAATGTTTGTAATAAAAATAAATATAAAGTGAGCACTGTACACTTTGTATTCTGTATTGTAATTGAAATATATTTGAAAATGTAGAAAGCATCCAAAAATATTTAAATACATTGTATTCTATTATTGTTTAAAAGCATGATTAATTGTGAGACTAATTACAATTTTTTTAATTGCATGATTAATCACTATTTTTTTAATCGCTTGACACCCCTAGATCATATGAATCTCATCAGTGGAAAGATACTGTCTAGCATAATGGCTTCACTTTCAGATTACCAGAGACGATAGAAGTAATGAAACTTTAGTTTATTGAGAATATGTGACATACAAAGATGTGGAGTTTATAACAGGCTGCTTGGGAGAAAAGTACCATGTTTTGCAGACTGGTTAGCTCAGGGGATTGGCAATACTTTGTACAACCTCTCACTTACAGGTTGCTGATATGAATCTGAGCCAAGTCAGTAGAAAATGAAAACTCTGATCATTTGAAGGCTGTTTTGCGACCTATGAAAAATGAATTTGGTGATCTCAGTCCAATTCAAAAGCCCACGTCACTTAGCCATGATCCAAACCACACTGAAGTAAATGGAAAGGCTCCTATTAAATTCAATGGAGTTTGGATCAAGCTTTTATTTACATTCTCAGCTGAGACACCAAGAACTGGAAAGTCATGAAGCCTGACCTATCCTTTCTCTCCTGGAGGTGGTCAGTTCTGGTCAGGGCGGAGGGGATGAGAGGCACTATGATCCAGTGGATAGGGCATTGGCATGGTTATTCGTGAAACTTGGCTTCTACTTCTGGCTCTGCCATTGACCTGCTCTATAACTTGAACAAGTCACTTCACGTTTCTTTTCTCTCCACTTTTATATCAATTCCTTATTTATATTTTAGCTCTTCATGGCAGGGACTGTTTCTTATTATGTTTTTAAGACAGCGCCTAGAACAATGAGGCCTCAATCTCAATTGGGGAGTCTACCCACTTGTGTAATATAAATAATAACACAATTGTTTGCATTACTGTAGTTCTCAGAAACCTCAATCAAAAGTGGGTCTTATCATCCTGGGCATTGAACCAACATACGTGAAGACATATCTGCTCTGAAGTGACTTAAAGAATCACTTCTGGTTCTATTAACAGTGGATATTTCAATCAGATGAATATCAGAATATTTCAGAACCCTGATCCATCCCTTGTTTTTTCATTTCTGTTTTAAATGGTAATTAGTTACACTTGGAAACGTTCTGTGGCATCAGCCCATTTTTTACCTTTTTCTTGTTACCCATATTAAAAGAAATAAAGAAATTACTTTATCTAGGCTCAGTATCAACTGCATGTCACAATTACCAGTGATGCTTTATACCAACACCTGTATTAACGTGTGGCATAGATGAGTGGGAGACACCAGCTGCTGGCAGGTATCCACTCCAGATACCTGATCTACCTATGAGATTTCAAGTCATTGGACACAGAAGCTCCAATTCTCCTCTCACACTGATTTTTCACTGGTATAACAACATTGACTTCAATAGCTTTACACCTGATTTACAGATGTGTAAGTGAGAGGAGACTCAGGCCCCCTCACTTTTTCCCCACTCACACTATTATTGCAGGCAGTACATCATCTGGAAATGTTTCTAGGAATGGCAGCCATTCAGAGCAAGCTGAAGCTGTGATGTAATCTGTGGTTGTTTAACCGGTATGGCAGCTCTGAGAAAGAAGAGATCCAAGCAAGTGGAGTCCACTTATTCTGCAATAGCAACAACCTGTGAGCTCCAAGTATCCTGGGTTACTTAGTCCCTGTTTGGCCCACACATGATATGAAATGTGCTTGCAGATCACACTGCAGGCTGTAGATGCATGATTGCATGAAATAGTAGGCCAAACTCTCAACTACTTAGGAAGTCCACATGAAATATGCATGTGACCCTAAAGAAAAAGGACCTATGGCTTGTGAAGTAGTTGTACTGTCTAATTAGCATGGTAATTTAACTTCCAAATATAGTATGGTTAAACTTTAATAATGTTGGAATCTCTTAAAACAGATGCTCTCAGATAGATTTCTGATTATCCACTAATGACTGTCGTACACAATTATGTCTCTGGTTTCAAAGGTTACGGGGTTTACCTGCTGGTAGGCAAATGCTGACAAGTCACAGCAAACAAATGTACTCAAGCCAACACCCTGGTGATGCAGTTACAATAATTCAAAGAGGTGGACAGTGTAATCACCAGCATTTGCAGTGTCTGCATTAGCTTCTCTGTAGAACACTACCCTGCTCTGATCCCTGCTTGAAAAGTTGTGCTGTAGGTCCTCCTCTAGGCTTGTTGGGTCAACAAGGAGTGTTGACGGAACTTCACAAACTAGCTTAGGGAAAAGGGAAATTGCCACAGCCTAGAGTGTCACAGACAGGCAGGAGGCAGCTGCGGAGGAAGAGGGACATCATGGGTATATGATGGTTAGGGATGATCAGTTGGGGCCCTGCATACTTCACATTGGGCCTGATCCAAAGACCACTGAAGTCAGTGGAAAGACTCATTGACTTCAGTGGACTTTGAATTAGGCCTAGAGGCCTGTACAAACCCTACAACAAGCCCTGGACTTTGGCATACCACCAACTTCCAGCAACGTGACTGGATGGATCGAGGCAGAAAATACATGTTTATTCCCATACCAAGGGAATACAATACACGTGTATGGTTTACCAGCTTAGTTAAGAACACATGAAAATAGGAATTCACGCTGGAAATGCTAACAAGATCTGTAATTAGAGCACCGCTGTCACAAGTGGATCAGAGTGGGAAGTGGTTTTCCTGTCCCATGAAAATTCTCGAGATTTTAAAAACATTTCCTATAAAAAGTTGAAATCTTGAAAATTTTCACAAATCAAAAAGGCAAAAGAAATTAGCTCAGTCACTCAAAATGTTTTGTTTTAATAATTTTGCAACATTTCAGTTGTGAGCTTTCACATTCTTTAAAATTTTGTTTTACTATAAACTAATGAAACGCCATTTTGAAATAAAAAAAAAAAGAATTGTGCATGTTGGAAATTTTTGACAATATGAAAACTCCCCCGCCCCGAAGACAGAAAGTTTCTAGAAAGCAGATAAGAGGATGATTCATTACCAAGGGAGCGTCTCTGTAGCCTATCTGTCTTAGAACTGAACTGACATGTTTCAAAAAAGAAACAGTGCCAAAAAAAATCTAATCTAGGTATTTATTGGAACCTTTACAGCACAGGATCAAATGAGATGGATTTTGAGTATGACACTACTTACAAAACACAGTAAAAACAAGACCTGAGAGCAACACAATTCTCACGTCTTGATTTGTTTCACACCCGCAGGAGGAACATTGTGAAAATAAGCAAATTTTGCTTCTCTATTATATCTCTTACTTCTATCTGGGCCAGTCTTTTCAGAGATTTCCAAAGGGCTCTGCATCTCCATTTGAAAATTTTTAGGGATCCTGCAAATGAAAAGGTTGAAAACCACTGATATCGACTGTAAGCCCTGCAAGACAGGGACGGTCTCTTACTCCATGTTTGTGCAACGCCCAGTACAATGGAACCCCATTCATGATTGGACCCAAGGTACTATCAGGGTAGAAATATATAAATACGACTGATGCATCAGGATCAAAATAATGCACCAGTCAAGGTCTTCCATTCATATATTCCTCATTTACCTCCCATAATTTGCCCACTGGCAAATCAAGTGATGACAGCAGTAAGGGAAGCCATGTTTTTATATCATTCCTCTTCCTGGTATGGGATAATTCCAGAAATGGCTGGCCAATCACGGCCATCAATACTATGATGTCATTTGGAATTATGCCATATAGATACATAGGGGCAAAATTGTTAAAAGTTAACTAGTGATGTTAGGAGCCTCAGGTTTATGGGTATCTGATTTGAAACCCCTTAGTACTGCTTGATTTTCAGAAAGAGCTGAGCAACTGCCCTCTGAAAGTGAAGCCACTTTAGCGTGTCTCAAACTGGGCACCCCCAAAAGAGGTACCCGCTATTACTAGTCACTTTTGACGATCTTGGACCACAGATCTCAGACAACCCTCCGGGTAGTAGGTTGCTGTTGTTCAGTCCAACTCTAACAAAAGATGAGGTTATTAGTAATTATTAGTCTCACTATAACTATTTTTATTGTTATCATTATTCTCATTAGTTTATAGAGCAGCATTCTCAGTGAGCCAGTAGCTTCATAACAAGCTAAAATGTAGCAAATAGTTCCACAAATTCAGTCAAAAGAATAAATAAATAAATGTAGTTCTTGTGTGTAGATTAATGAATGAAGGTTGGGTCCAAGAGCTTGGGGAGGAGCATACCAGAGGAGAAAGCGACGCTCAGCCTCAACCATAGCGGAGCGACGCTCTGTTGTATATCAGTGTTGTATATCTTCATATGGAAAGGAGGGGTTTAAGATCAGCTATTAAGCAAGGTAGCAATATAATTTCACAGGGATAAATTAGAGGAAGAAATTCCAGGGAGGAGCGGCCAGTCCCAGGGACCAAAGGAATGGATACCAGCAGGAGCAGACACAGAAGGACTGGTGGACACTGGTGATGTAATCAGAGTGCTTTATAGTGTTTTGGCTGGACACTCTCTCCCCAGTGCTGACTGGCTGTTTGCTCCAACCCCTCCCTCACATTCTCTGCACCCAAGCCTCACTCCACCAGCCCTGCACACCCGTCTCCTTTCTCAACCTACTATTTCTCCCCTGCCCTGCCCCCTCACAGCTCTCCCTTCTCTTGTCTTTACGTCTAGCTAATCCCCCCCAACTAAATCCCAGCCAAATAATTTTTTTAAATTGTGATACTCACATGGTGTTTGCAGACTCACTCTACTTCCTCTACTTGTGTATTATATCCCTTCCCTTACCCTTTATCTGTCTTGTCTATTTAGTTTGTAAGCATTTTTGGGACAGGTACAGTCTATTACTCTGTGTCTGAACAGTGCCTAGTCAATGGGATCCCAAACTCCGTTGATCCCTAGTTGTTACAATATTAGTTTATTAATTATTATTAATTAAAATCCTGGCACTGCACCAGTAAGGAGATTGGAAATCCATTATTGCTACATATACTGGGTCTGTGCACGTGCTCCATCTCAACATATCCTCCCAATGCCTAGGTAGGACAGAGTCTATGACTATCCCATGGAGAAGTTGAGCATCCTGAAAAATCTAGTCAGACACCAAGATATCCAGAATATGTTTCCCAATAGGAAGGATCATGCCTGATCTCTAACTTTTTGGTGCTCCTTGCAATGCCATGGCAATGCTTACCTACAAAGATGTTTTATTCTTTGATAGATCAGAAGAACAGATGAACATTAGAAAGCCTGATTTCCAGCAGTGCTCTAGGTTCCACATCTTTTGTGCCTATCAGGAAATAGATACATTTAAGTTATTGAGCTCAACATAATTAAAATGTATCCAACTGCTTTAAAATCTTTGAAAATGCACAATGTTAGCAACAGAGCTGTGCAGGAACCAGAATTTCCTTTCTGCAAAACCATTTCAATTTTCTGCAAAACATTTTGGGTTGATCAGAGCATTCTGTTTTGATCAAATCTAAATGTTTCATTCTGATTTCAATATTTTAAGTTAAAAAAAAGAAAATTCAGGTCAAAAAGCCATTTTGAAACAAAAAAATGAATTTTTTTTTCTGATAATGGATTTTTTAAAAGCTGAAAATATTACAAAATGAAAAATCAGAACATTTGGCCTTATCAAAACTATTTTTTCCATTTTTTAAAAGAAAATTTTGTTGTAATAGACAGGTTCCTTTAGACAATACGGCATTTTCTGATGGAAATATGTTTTGTCTGAAAAAATTTGACAACCTCTAGTTAGCATGTGAGATGAAATTGTGAATCTTTTACCAGTCACTATTAAATGACTGTTGAGATGTCTCTGTTATGCAAAAATAAACTATAGCAGAGAGAAGATAAGAAGAATTAATTCTTCCAGAGACAGCACTTGCTAATTGGCTTGTCCATGTAGTCAAAACTGAGAACTTCCTTAATATCCTTTATGAGATCATTTCAAACTGGAGTAAATCAAAACACTGAGTTTCAAACATCCCTCAGATTTCAAGGATGTTTGAAATACATCCTGAAGATTCAATGTTCCTTGCCCCATAGTCCCTCGTCTATCCTTTATGTTTTAGATTGCAGGCTCCTTAGGACAGTGACCTGTTTTAATATATAGACCCTGGCACATTTTTGGGTGCTATATAACTAATAGTAATACGCTGAATCTGAACTTTGCAAATGTGCCACATCTAAGGTTGCCAGCTTTCTAACTGCTGAAAACCAGACACTTCAGTCCCACCCCTTCCCCCAGGTCCTGCCCCCACTCACTCTTCTTCCCACCTCCCACGGTCACTCACTCCCTGCTATCCAGGGACTCACTTGCCTCCTGCAGAGCTGGGCTGACATGGAGCCTGCCTGCCTGCCCAGTCAGGGGACAGTGGGGTGGAGGAGGGGGTTGGTCCCTGGAGGGGTCGGGGCAGGAGCACAGCAAGGCTGGCGGGGTTGGTACCCTGAGCGAGGGGCCAGAGCGGGAGTACAGCAGAGTGGGGACACACAGGATCCCCCTCTCAGGCGGTGGCAGCACTCGTACCTACCTCTCTGCCAGAGAGGCTGGAGCTGTGTGCAGGAGCCAGCCTGCCACTTTTATCCCTCAGCAACTGAGCGGAGAGCAGCTCCTCCAGGCTCCAGCAGCAGCTGCTGCTCTTCCTGTCTCTTGGCAGGGAGCCTGACTGTGGTTACTCCGGTAACCAGACTTTTAGTGATTGGTCTGCACTGCTGAATGGATGCTGCCAGGTCTCCTTTTCAACCAGACTTTCTGGTCAAAAACCGAACACCTGGCAACCCTAGTCCCATCTTTGTCATGAGCCAATCCAGAAACCCAGATCAGAACACCCTGTATTTTGGTGGTGTTTGAAATCCAGATCCGAAAGCAGATTCAAATCCTTGGGCATGAAGCCATCTTTACCTTCAGTACACAATCATTACAAATTTATTGTGTTTTTGCAGCATGGCTAGCTAGACAAAACTGGAAAAAGGGAGGCAGTAACGTGGTAGTTGATGTGTGCTTGGTTGATATAGTGATATATGCATGTGGATAATTCAGGACTGATAAATGAAAAGCTAGCATTTTCTCACTGCTCCACAAAGGATGCAATGATGTGAGCATTCATAAGAGTCTGGCAGTGATTGTTCTCTGTGCTGCCAGCAAGTTGGATGAAGAATTACTGAAACTCAGACTGTTTCAGGGGAAAGAAATCTCACACAAATAAATAAATCTACAAAAGAATTACTCTTCTAAATGCAACTTTATTAACTGGATAATTCCCTGGCATTGTTGTTGAGACAAGGTGATTAAAACTAAAGAGGTAACTGGATTTGCCAGTCTGGTTAACTCCTTTGAGGGTTATTACTTGGCTAACCCAGAGTAGGAGGAAAGGGATGAGCATGAGGAAACTGGAATGACAAAAAGAGACTGAGCTCAGTTGGTGTAACTGATCTTTTTCTAGTGCACGTTATTTGTCTCTTCAGCTTTGCTCCAACAGCTAATACTTTGAACAAACCATTTCCTTTCCTGAGCAAAAACTGAGAGTTTATCATCAAAGCAAATGTGCTTGGGATATATGAAAAAACACTATGTGATCCAACTTGTCCAGTAAAATATGGTCAGTCCATACAACATGTAGCAGGACTATGAGTGAGCAGCTACGGAGCACTGGACATTTTGAGGTCATTTTGAGAGGATCCACAGGAGGTCAACAGCTTTCAGAAGAATTTGGCTATATGCATGGGAACATATTACTCATGAGCTTTCAGCATTTCTGCCAATGGGATAAAATTTCATGAAGATTATATTTAACAAGCTGAACCCTTTGCAGTTCGATGGACTACAAATTGATTTTTTTATTATTTATTATTATTATTAACTATTATCTGTATTACCGTAGCACTTAGGAGTCAGTCAAGGACCAGGAACCCATTGTGCTAGGTGCCATACACATGCAGAACAAAATGGCGGTTCCTGCCCCCAGAGAGTTGACAATCTAAGTACAAGGCAAGAGAGAACAGATGGAGACAGAAAGACAAGGGTGGAAACAATGAGACAATATTGGTCAACTTGACAGGCAGTGGTCTCGGCACACCAACAGCTGAACTGTCAAGTTTTTTGTAGGCCTCATGACAGAGGTGAGTTTTAAAGAGCGATTTGAAGGAGAAAAATGAGGTAGCTTTGTGGATGTTTACGGGGAGCTCCTCCCAAGCATGAGATGCAGCATGGGAGAAAACATGAAGGTGGTTGTTTGAAGATTTAACAGTGG
Organism: Mauremys reevesii; assembly: GCF_016161935.1. Classification (NCBI taxonomy): domain Eukaryota; kingdom Metazoa; phylum Chordata; order Testudines; family Geoemydidae; genus Mauremys; species Mauremys reevesii. Next base: position 27,104,675 of record NC_052626.1, read on the forward strand.
ACAATGGAGGCTGGCATAACTGGACAATCAGAGGAGGAAGTTGCCATATCCATACTGAATGAGAGAGGATAGATAGGCTGTGAAGGGCTTTGAAAGTGAAGACAGGAAGTTTATGTTTGTTGTGATAGAAAAGGGGAGGCCACTGGAGGGATATGAAGAGGGGGATGATATAATCCAAGTGATGAGCTAGGAAAATGATTTCTGCAGCAGCATTCAGAGTGGATCCGAGCAGAGCAAGACTGCATTTGTCAAGGCCAGAGAAATGGTTACGCAGACAAAATCTTCATGATTTACACATAGCCTGGATGTGAGGACCTAGAGAGAGATTCAAGTAAAAAATGAAGCCCAAGTTAGGGGCCCGAGCAACAGGTAGGACGATAATGTTGTCCACAGTGACTGAGAAAGGAGGTGGAAGGGAAGGTTTGGGAAGAAAGATAAAGAACTCTATTTTAGCTATGTTGAGCTTGAGCTAATGACTAGACATCGAGGAGAAGATGTTAGAACAAAAGACCAAGATTTTAGTTTGGACAGGCTCCAGTCTGGAGTAGGGAGGTAGATCTGTGAGTTGTCAACATATAGAGATGGTAGTTGAATTTGTGTTTGCAGATGAGATTAACCAATGATGAGGTGTAGAGGGAAAAAGCCCTGTGGAACCCACACAGAAAGTTGGGGGTGGGGGATGATGAGAATTCTCCAAAGGACACACTGATGGAGCAACTAGAGAAGTAGGAGGAGAATCGTAGAATCATAGAATATCAGGGTTGGAAGAGACCTCAGGAGGTCATCTAGTCCAACACCCTGCTCAGAGCAGGACCAACACCAACTAAATCATCCCAGCCAGGGCTTTGTCAAGCCAGCCCTTAAAAACCTCTAAAGATGGAGATTCCACCACCTCCCTAGGTAACCCATTCTAGTGCTTCACCACCCTCCTAGTGAAATAGTGTTTCCTAATATCCAACCTAGACCTCCCCCACTGCAACTTGAGACCATTACTCCTTGTTCTGTCATCTGCTACCACTGAGAACAGCCTACCTCCATCCTCTTTGGAACCTGCTATCAAATCCCCCCTCACTCTTCTCTTCTGCAGACTAAATAACCCCAGTTCCCTCAGCCTCTCCTCGTAAGTCATGTGCCTTAGGCCCCTAATCATTTTCATTGCCCTCCACTGGACTCTCTCCAATTTGTCCACATCCCTTCTGTAGTGGGGGGACCAAAACTGGACGCAATACTACAGATGTGGCCTCACCAGTGCCGAATAGAGGGGAATAATCACCAGAAGATGACAATGATAGAAGCCCAAAGTCTTAGGGTACGTCTTCAATGCAGAGTAGTTCAAGTTATCTCTTCTTGTGTTAGCCTAGCTTGAGTATCATTGGCCATACTGCAAAATAATACTGGAGCAGCACAGACTGTTTGCAGGGTCGGCTCTCGGTTTTTTGCCACCCCAGGCAAAAAAAAAAAGACAAAAAAACCTCCGAGAGCACAAAAAAAACCCCCAAAAAACCCTGGTGCCTAGAGCCGGTCCTGAGTGTTTGTATTGGCAGCATCAGCCCCACTCAAGCTTCAACCCACAGCCCCTGACAAGCCAGCTAGAGTTTTTAGAACTAGAGATTGTTTTGTATGGCTAGGAGCTGGGTTATGGGCAGCATTTGAATTACACCTTGAGCTAACACTCGAGTGAAGTCAAGACCTTAGCGGCAAAAATTACTGAATTTCAAGTAAGTGCTGTGCAGAAATAGATTGGGCTCAAGAACTGATCATCCCTAACATTATTTTCATCACGCATGTTCCCTGGTTTCTAATATATCCACACTATATTAAAAAGAAACAACCAAAATAGCCACCAACCGCATAATATATAAAGCCCTGCAAATCTCTGGATATCCGCGGACCGTGTTTGCGGATTGGATGCAGATACAAATTTTGTATCTGCGCAGGGCTCTAATAATATCTGTTTCCTTTCCTTGTCTATAACAAACATTTATCCACATACATTATTTACTGACCTGTGCAAATCAATGCTGGCATCACCAAAAAGTGCAAAAATAATAAAAATATTGATCTGATTTTTACTAGGTGTATTCAACTTATAGATAAGCAAATTTGAGCCCCCTCCCATGCACTGTTTTTCTGCCCAAAATTGCTTGTGTGCCCAGGTGATCAAATTTGTGTGCAGAATACACTAAAGGACTGTGCCCTTTCAGATTTAGCTTTTTTATCAATGCAGTGAGGAGACAGAGAATAATTAATTGGAAGGCACACAGACTGTAAGAACAAATAATTAACTTTTTAAAGTGTGAAATTCTTTGCCTGATGGTTAAAGTGTTCTGGAGTCCTTTGTAACTGTACTCTGTCATTACACTCTTTGTTGAGCTGTGTGAAACCACTTTACCAGTTTTCATTTTGATGCATACACTGTAATTAAGCCTCACAAACTCCATTTGAATAAGGTAGGGAAATATTATCCTCATTTTACATCTGCAAAAAGAAACTCGGCTCCTAAGGATCACATTTGGCCTACACATAAACCCAAAGAAATCAATGGAGTTTAACAATTAACAAGAGGTTAACTTGGCCCAGAGAAATTAAATAAAATAGAATGACTTGTCCAAGGTCACATAGCAAGACAGTAGCAGAAACAGGAGTTCAGGAATAGAAAAACCCAGATCTTCTTATTCTTGGTCTTAACCTCTAGATTTGATAAGAAGTGAAATTTAGCCATATATATCAGCAAATGCTTTTTTCCCCCTGAAAACAGGAAGTTTCACCATGAGTTAAATCAGAAATACTCCCGCCTCTGCAAATCTTTGTGTTCGAATGGCAAGATTTTTTGCATCCAAATAAACCACTTTTTGTTTTTATCCACAGAAATCATCAAAATAATGGAGCTGCAATCACTTTTCCATTTTTGTTAAAATGCAGAACCACGATTAGTTTTGCGGACAGCAGACAGCTAGTTTCTCATTTGTATATCAAATACTATTGCAAACCACAGTTCTCGCTGAGTTAAAAATCAGAAAATTAAACAATCTAAGCCAGAGGTCGATTCAAATGAACCATGGCCTTGATCATCTGTAAAATTTTGGGCCTTGGTTACAGAATCATGAGACGGGTTATGGGGGAGGGACAAGGTGTCTAGAAATATATATGTACGGAGTACGGTGTATTTGCGTGGAAATGTGATATTCATTCAGACTTAGAAATGTGGATGCCCATTCAGAGCACTGGGCCTTGATTGGTCTTTGCATTGGCTGCTATAAAGAGGACAGTGATCAATTGTTCTCCATGTCCACTGAAGGTAGGACAGGAAGTAATCAGTTTAATCTACAGCAAGGGAGATTTAGGTCAGATAATAGGAAAAAGTTTGTAACTATACAGACAGTTAAGTCCTGGAATAGGCTTCCAAGGGAGGTTGTGGAATCTCCAATCTTTGGAGGTTTTTAAGGACAGGTTAGATAAACACCTGTCAGGGATGGTCTAGGTATATCAGCATGGGGAGCTGGACTAGATGACCTCTTGAGCACTACATATCTATGGATTACATTTTAATCCTCCACAGTTTCAAACTGACTGATACGAGCATTGCATGTATCCTTTTCAAATGTCATTTTCGGAGAAATTTGTTATATAGTCTCACTTTGCAAAGTCTCACTTTGGAAAAAATTAATAGATATCTCCCTATTAAACTTTTAATATTTTAGCATGTAAGCTCTAAAATGCTCACTACTGTGGTCTTACAGACACAGCATTGTCTGGACGAATAGATTCAAAAAAAATTTGGGATGCAAGGAGTCAGACTCTATTAAGTGGAAAGAAGAACAAAAAGAAATTGAAAGATTACTGACAATGAAAAATATGAGGCCAAAGTTGAAAACAGTAATAACAAATGCAAGAGAAACAGATCCCTAATCTTGAGACTACATAAGCAGTATTGCTGTGTGAAAGTCACAATTTCCATCTAGGGCTGCCAACGTTCTCATTGCTGAAAACTGAAAACCCTTGCCGCATCCCTTGCCCTGCTTCTTCCCCAGATGCCCCAACCCTGCCCCGCCTCATCCCCCCAAGCACCACCCTGGGAACAGCACTAACTGCTGTAACTAGCACATCAAATTTGCATGCTTACAGTTTCACCATTTTCCCAATTTCAGTTAATCTTCTCATTGACTTATAATTAAATTAGAGCCTGGTAACATAGTCCGGTCAACATAGTGCACTTCTGACTGCACAGATCCCCTTAAATCTGGACCTTTAAAATTAATTATATTAATTAATGTATTATATTATGTTATATTACATTATATATTATCCTCTATCATTTGTCATAAGCTATTTTTCTGTTTTCAGTGGAGCTATAGTTAACATAGGTATTTTGACCAGCTTGTGTAACATCTAATTCTGCCAGGATATCTCTGTATATTTGCATCAGTTCAATTAGCACCATCCTGGGAACAGCACTAACTGCTGTAACTAGCACATCAAATTTGCATGCTTACTGTTTCACCATTTTTCATGTGTCTGATGGCCCCATTCTCCCCTGAGGGCTGGGCTCCCTGGCAGGACTACACCTCCCATGATGCATCAAGTGGTTCAGTCAGAAGGGAGACCATGTTGCATCATAGGAAGTGTAGTCCAGACAAGAGGTCTGGCCCATCGGAGAAAATGGGGGCATCAGACATCTGCATTAACAACACCCATAAGGCAATGCAGCATTATACAGAGATGCAGTTTAGTGTTGAACTGACTGGAAAAGAAGCACTTCAGATCAGTTCCACAAACTGAAATATTTCATTTAGTTTTCCCAACAGAAAATTGACAAAAATTGACAAAAATAAAAAAAAATTCCACAGAAAATTTCACTATTATCAAAATTGTTTTCGCCATTGAAAAATCATTCAGATGGAAAATTCCCAACAAGTTCTAATAAGCAGTTTCTAAAATGATCCATCAATTAATGAGGAGAGAATTTTTAAGGGAAAATATGTAGCGCTGTGGCCTTTCTTTTCATGCCTGCAAAAAGGCACACACAGGTCATTGCAAACAGATGTGTTTGGTGTGTTGCAGTCTGACATTTGGGTCTATTACATCCATGAGGAAAAAATAAAAATGATGATCATTAGTTCCTTTGTTTAATAATTTCAATGTTCCAATTCATCATATAACATCCAGCATTCATGATGGGCTATGCTACCTGCTGAGTGCTGATTACTTGCTTTATTAAGCTTCTACTTTTTAAATTTCTGTGTACAAATGATTCATTGCATTTACTGATTATTCAGGTGCAGAGCTGGGAGAGGACACTACATTCAGATGGAAAACAGTAGTGCCAAAAATAATAAAATAATTGAGCGCTGAAGGCAAAGTGTGTGTGACCGGAGCTGGTGATTAGCAGCGATGTGCATGTTCAGAATATCTGCTCATGACCCCTGCATATTTTACAAACCCTGCTGTATGTTTTATGCATGTGACAATTATAACATGTCTCACTGGACTCTTTTTTCTTTGGATGGGTAACTAGCTCTGTGCAGGCAGTGCCTGTTCCTGCTCCCACTAAAAGCCTAAGGCTAGTTTGTGTTTATAGCACTTAGCCTGCAGTTAGGGGTGGCATGGAGCTGAGAAGATCCAGGGGCAGCCTAAGGGGCACGGTGCATCAGTGAGGCACAATTTCGCTGGTGCTCCCCTATTGCTCTTGGGAACAGGGGGCACTTATTTCACTCTTTGAAAGGGTGCAGCTTTGTTGGCTGCTACACGGGGGTGGTGGGAGACAGAGCTAAAGCTCCACCAACTTTCCACCCCTGACTGCCCGCTTGCTCCTTAAGGTAAGTCTGCACTGCACACCCGTGATGGCAGCATGTAGGCCATGTGTAGCTATATGCGGCAGCAAAAAACAGGCTGCGTCCACACTGCGGTGTGTAGCTGGAGATGGCAGTGAAAGGCTTTTGCAGAGGGGAGACAGCGAGAAAAATCCTGGCAGGTCAGGAGCTGCTGGAGCCTCCCCCTGTCAGAGCCTGTCCCCGCTGCAGGGATCTGACGGACCTTTCCTCACTGCCGGAGTCTGTCCCTAGAGCAGGAAAAAGCTCTGGCAGCTCCCTGTGGTGGGGAAGGGCTCTGGCAATGGGACACTACACTGCTAAAATAGCAATGCCGGTGGGGGAGGCACTGCTTGGGTGGGTGTGTAGAGAACAGTGTAGGGTACATACCTTAAGCCTATGTCTACACTGCAGACCTCTTGTGGCAATGTGTAGGGTATGTGTAGCTACATGCCACAATGAAAAGCAGGCTAAATCCACATTGTAGCACGTAGCTTTGTCAGTGAAAGGCTCTGGCAGGGGGAGGAAGCAGGGAAAGTCCTGGCAGTAGGGATCTGCCAGACCCTTTCCCTGCTGCTGGAGTCCTTCACCTCTCCTGCAGGTCCCCGTGAGGGGAAAGACTCTGGCAGCTGGGAGACAGCTGAAGGATACTACACTGCTAAAACAGCAGTGTTGATAGAGGGGCACTTCTTTGGTGTGTAGAAAGCCACACAGAGTACGTACTTGAGTACATCCCCTAAGGGTCTGACATATCTTTTTGCACCTAAGCAGCACCTCACTGTCTACACTGCTATTCATACCCATGCTGGGGGGGAGGGGAGGATTGTTACACATTGCTGTATGGAGCGTGCAGTGTAGATGTACCTTTAGCATAGCATCAGGTAAACAACTTCACTGTTTGATCCCCATAGCCCTAACATGGTGGCCTATAGGGGCGGTGGGAGGTTTGGGGGAGACTTATTCCCCTGCACAATGGCATTAGGGCTGGTACAGCCTAGCCCGTAAATGGTAACAATATGAGGTGACATCCTATCACTTCTGAGGTTTTCTGATAGTAAGAACACACACGCTGCATCACATTGAGATCGGTAGACAGGTTTACAATATAGAAATATGCCATTACTAACGCTTTGGCCCATCTCTGTGCCCATCAACCTGGCTGTCTGGAGAGTTCGGAAAATTAACAAAAGGTTACCATGGTGTAAATCTGGAGTCATTCTAATGGGTTTTATGGTGTTACACTGTATTTGTGCATTGTAACAGAGTAAAATTTGGACCTAAGGGAATAATTTAAGACAGGTTATTAAGTAAATGCTCCCAGGCAATACCAAATTTAAGAAAGGATGGGGAACTGTATTGCTAGGAGGGTTGGTTACAGTGATATGGGCCTTGTACAAAGAGTCTGGTTTACTGTCATTTAGAAAACTGCAAGAGAAATTTAAATTGAAAAATATTCAAGAACCTTGATTTTGTCAGTTGAAGGATTGCTCCACTTAGTCACTCCTGAAGCCTTCTGGGAAGTGCCCTATTTGCAAGAGTAGAGGTAGAATTCAAAATGTTATTAAAGGGAAGGCTCAGGAACAGGCAAACAGAATCCTACATAGGATTATGCTTTTAACATCTTTAATGGGGAATGCATTTAACAACCCTAAAAGACATGGGCTGAATTAATTTGACACTAGCTGGAGTTGTGGATGGGAAAGGAATAGTTAGTTGCGTCACGTATCTCCTAATTCACATTAATAACTGGGTGACCTATTGTGGCTTACTGAGTACACAAAAAATTATAAATGCAAATATATTGCACCCTATGTATTCTCTTCATTCATTTTAACAAATGTAGCTTAGTTTTAATGATTTATGATAATACTTTAAGGCACTAGCCAGTATACCATAGCACCAGCAGACAAGGGAGAATGGACAATCACCTTCACTGGAGATAATCAGATGCCCATCTATCAGGAATAGGTCAGGGATAATTAATTCAATCTAATGCAGAGGGGTGGACTAGGCAGCCCTTTTAACCTGATCTTTGGCAGGAGTAATTAGTGGGCATCTGTTCATTTCATGAATCTGTTTATTTTATTGGAGGTGGCATGAGTGAAGTCCTGCAAACTGGGTGGGATTTTCATGTAACATAAATCTCCTAGACTGATGATCCTATGGCAAGGAGCTTGTTCAGGTGAGCTCAGAAAGGTCTTATTCTAAATGAAGTTTATCAATGTGTTGAAAACAAATATTGTAGAAAATGGTCCTGATCTTGAGGTGCTAGGTATATGCAAGTCCCACTGACTTTAATGGGAGTTGCAGGTGCTATATTCTTTTATTTTGTTTAACTGAGTCCCCTATACCAGGCATCGACTCAACAAAATACATAAACACATTTAACTTTAAGCAGGTCAGCTTTGCTGAATCGGGGCTTATTGCATTATTTAGAAAAGAATGTATACTATCAACAATTTTGTTTGACTTTAAAAAATATCTAGTGACTAAATGAGCTGTTATAAAATTGGTCTTGTGCCCATGTTTTTGAGGAGGATGTGTTGGAAGGTCTGAGGCTAAGTGTTTGTTTTTAGGTTACAAGGGAGAAAGCGTTAATTGTTTCAAATGTTTCCCCCCCCCCCACTGTTTTCAAAAAACAAACAAAATAAATCTTCAATTTGATTTTATAGTCATACAACTATGAATCCTCTCAGCCTTTTTATAGTTAATATTGTTTGGCCATGTGCTGAATATTTTTTCATTTTAGTAGATTTGGAAAGCCTGAGATAACACACCCACTGAATCCAAGAATAAAATCTTTACTTTAAGGGCCAGATCCTCAGCTGGTATAAATTTAATCAATGGAGCTTTGCCAACTTAAATCAGCTAAGGATCTGGCATTAAATGCTTAGACCTCCTACTAATTTAGTATAGGAAGTAGAAGAAATTCAATTACCAACTTATACCGCATGTTGTCAATATTGTTTAAGCAACTAGCAGGGATATTACATTATTACTTGTGATTTAGTTTTTTAATGGTCTACTTTAAAAATAATTAGAAAATATTTTCATACTACTGAGTGAATATTGAATCCATTTACTCCTGTGTTTTTAGAACTTTCTGTGCCAAAAATAGGTGCACGCTGGCTGACATGGAACAACAAGGTCTAAATATGACAGACAGTTGGAGTATTATCTCTTTTGTCACCATCTTGTTCCTTCTTTGAAAGAAGGTAAGGCACTTGCAGCTACCATAACTGAGCTGAATATGAGGTAACCCTCAATAAGTAGCCCTACATAAGCTGAAAGTGGGTTCTCCTCCCCCAACCCTGCATTTGTTGCCTCTGAGCAAATCAACAATCACTGAGTTTCACCTAGTTCCTGGGATGTGTAAATGTAGAGCCTGATTCTGCCAGCCTGCCCTGGCTTTACTGAAAGATTTGCCCTCAGAGAGCTTGCGAGATTGGGCCTGAAAAGATTGCTTTTGCTTTCACAGCACAGAGATGACACTTATTGAAGTCACTTCGAATGAAAGGGGGCCCTAATAACCGATTGTGTACGACTGCGGTGAGTGCAGCGTGGAAGGGCAAGACTTGCTTAAGATGGGGAAGGAGATTAGACTTCATCAAGTTCAAAGAGAATCAGAGAGACAGAATGTTGGCTTTGAGATGGGGATATGCAGTAGTATAAGTTCCTCGTGTAACCCAGGCACGGGGAGACGGGTAAACAGCGGAATAGGACACATGTGCACACCACCACACCAGTCCAGCTGGCTCTCTGTGCATGACGCAAGAAGTAGGAGAAACCTTCCTGCCCCCATGTAGGACTAGTCTCATCTTGACCTGGAGGAGAGGCAGTGTGTTCCACTGGACAGACCGTCAAACGGAGAGTCATAGAATCACAGAATATCAGGGTTGGAAGGAACCTCTGGAGGTCATCTAGTCCAACCCCCTGCTCAACGCAGGACCAATCCCCAGACAGATTTTTGCCCCCAATCCCTCCTCAAGGATTGAATTTACAACACTGGGTTTAGGAGGCTAATGGGCAAACCACTGAGCTATCCCTCCCCACAGGCCTGATTATACTACTAATTTACTCCTTGACATCTTAAGTGAGTCACACCACCCTTCTGTGCCTCAGGTGCCCTGTCTGTAAATGATACTTACCTTCCTCTGGAAAGTGGCTTGAAATCAACGGGACTTAAGCACATAATTGAAGTTAAATCAGGGCCTAAAAATGGCAAGCATGTGTAGCGTTTAGGAATTGGGTAATATGCTTTTAAATAGTGTGCGAGCCCCCCAGTGGTCCCAACCATCTTCTGTTTTAGAAGCCACCAGATCTATGAGAGAGCAGCAGTGTATACATGTAGCTAAGCCTTGCATGTTATATATGTTTAGTAAATATAGTTACTTAGGCTTTAAGTGTGATTCCTTCATATGACGTTTCTTGTACAAGAGCAATATGCAGAACAGTATCGCTATTAAAATGGAAATTAGAGAGGGAAGAAACGTTTAATTAAATCATCTTGTCTGGCCTGACAAAGCAAGATTGCTGTTTATTCACTCGTACAGTTTCTTAATATATTAACAATACTTTATTTATATAATTTTCCATTGTTTTTATTTTATTAAATTTCTTAAATAACATGGGTTAAGCAGCATGACTGGACTGATTTCATTTCACAGGAGGCCTCGATAAATCCATAGCCTCTCCTCTAGCACCGAATTAAAATTTTATAATCTAGATGCAGTTTCCTAATCCAACACTGCTGGAAATAATGAGCTGGCATCCAGACTACGGCAAACATACTCAAAATCAATTCAAACCGTTCTATATTGTATACCCAATAAGGCAGACAGTAATCAGTGCCATTTTATCATGAAAGGCACATCCAGTACTTATCATTCCAGAGAGCATCCACTGATGTATTATTACACTGAGTATATAACACAACAGAGAGAAAGAGAGGGACAGATCACACACACACACACACACACACACACAGAGACAGAAGGGTGAAGCTATTTTTCTTGGTATCAGAAAGGTCCAGCTATCAAATGGCAGAATTTGGCCACTGCCTTTCTTCCATTTCCCATATTCTCCTCACCCCCACTTCCTTTGCTTTGCTGAACAGAAATGGTTTGTTGAATTGGGGCCCTCAATGGCAGCTTCTTTAGCATATTACCTTTTGCTGACAGATCACTAAATTCTCTTTTTATGGCTGTTGCATATTCCAGGGAACAGATATCACCAGGCAAATATTATGGAAATGGGATTAATTATGTAGTCACAACATCTGAAAAATACTTGCATTTCAAATGTTGTTAAGAATACATCATAACCCTTCACGCTGAGTAAGGAAGATACTATCACAACAAAGTGTGTTCTATTCTAAATCCTCTCTGCACGCTAAATCAGGGATGCTTGGGTAAAGATGAGGACCACGTGGAAAGCGTAAAGCACAGTTGTAAAGGAAAGTTTTCAAAGGGGGCCTGGTTCTGTTCATTCTCCATGACATTACATGGATAATGATTGGCAAAGCTACATAGGAAGGCAAGGCATCTGGGAGAAAAAAACTGTATTTTCTGCTCTTTCTATCCCATCTACATGTTGAGTGCCAGAGCACACCAGGAGAATAAACCAACTGTCACACTTTGACAATGAATCAGTTCAGGATTTCACTGACGTAGCCATCTGTGCATTTTCACAGCATGCCTGGTCAAGTGGTGTGAGGCCTAGAATTGTGAAAAGGTAGCAGCGCATTTGGCAAAGACTAGCACAGAAGGGGCTGCCAGTAATACCAAATGATGCTCATTAAAGTTAGGACATGACAAATAACAAGCATTTTTATGTTGATAAAGTCCACCCACAATGTTGGTAAGCAAGGGAGGAAATTTGAGGACAGGTGAACAGGGAAAAAAAGGAGGTGTCTGAACTCACTCCCTTCCCCTCAATTGTTTTCTTTTTACGTTTTAAACATTTTTCTCCAAGTGATTAGGTATCACCATGTACTGAAAATGGGATTCAGAGCAGTTCAGATCTGGGTTACTGGCTCAATCAGCCCAGATTAAGAGTGACCACAAGATTTTACCTTCTGATATTTTGATGGCCTCTATGAAATGTGTGGTTGTTTTCATGCCAGGTGCATTAGATTCTATATCACAACTGACACTAACTGGCACTCTGGTTGGGAGACTGGGCAGAGAAGCCAAGAGAAGAATGAACAAAGACAGAAGTACCTTTTCTCCTATAAAAATCAAAGGCACATTGGTACAGAGCGGCAAGGGAAAGCTTATGCAGGTGCTGCCTGTATTCTACGTATTCAGTGAACACAGGCGTTCAATCTGCTGGGCTGCTAATCCAGCACATTTCACAAGCACTACATTCACATGGGAAAACGATGTTCAAATATTATAAAAATCCTCCACCTAAATAATAATATATAGCACATTTAATTCAAAGTGCTTTGCAAGGTAGTGTTTATTACCCCTATTTTACAGATGGGGAAATTGAGGCATGGGGAGATGAAGTTATTTGCTCAAGTTCACACGCTGAACCAGTGTCACTATCAGGACAAGAATTCATGTCTGTTGGCTCTGAATCCCATAGGCCAATAAAGATGCCCTCCTAATCTGTGCTACTGGTCGCCTTGGCCAACCTGAACTTTGCAGCTCTGCCACAAAGCAATGGCTCTTGTTAGTCCTTCCAATAGGGCTGTGCTAAAATGTGAGAGAATTTCACCTTTTGGTCCAAATCTTTCAAAGACCCAAGCATGGGTATGAATGTAAGACTTTGAAGATTGGTGCTTTAGTTTGTTGCGTGCACTAGAGCAATGGCTCTCAACCAGGGGCCTGGGGTCTCCTAGGGGGCCGCAAGCAGGTTTCATGGGGGCCGCCAAGCAGGGCCAGCATTAGATTCGCTGGGGCCCAGAGCAGAAAGCCAAAGCCCCACCACATAGGGCTGAAAGCTGGCCAAAGCTGAAGCCTGAGCAATGTAGCTTCACAGGGACCCCTGTGGCATAGAACCCCAGGCAACTGTTCTGCTTGCTACCCTGTAACACCAGCCCTGGCCTTTATATGCAGAAAACTAGTTATTGTGGCACAGGTGAGCTGTGGAGCTTTTACAGCAGGGATGGGCAAACTTTTTGGCCCGAGGGCCACATCGGGGTTTCAAAACTGTATGGAGGGCCGGGTAGGGAAGGCTGTGCCTCCCCAAACAGCCTGGTGCCCTCCCACTTCCCACCCCCTGACTGCCCCCCTCAGAAGCCCTGACCCATTCAAACCCTCCCTGCTCCTTCTCCCCTGACCGCCCCCTCCCAGGACTCCCTGCTCCTAACCACCACCCCGGGACTGAACCCCCTATCCAACCGCCCCCCTGCTCCCTGACTGCCCCAACCCCTATCCACACCCCCACCCCAGACACGCCCCCTCCCGGGACTCCTACGCCTATCCAACCCCTTCTATTCCCCGTCCCCTGACTGCCGCCCCCCCCCAGAACCTCTGCCCTATCCAACTGCCTCCTGCCCCCTGGCAGTCCCCCGGGACCACCCGCTCCCCGCCCCCTTACCATGCCGGAGCCAGCCACGCACTGGCAGTGCAGCGAGGTGAGGCTGCGGGGGAAGGGGGACAGCAGAGAGGGGCCGGGGGCTGGCCTCCCCGGCCGGGAGCTCCAGGGCCGAGCAGGACGGTCCTGTGGGCCGTAGTTTGCCCACCTCTGTTCTATAGCATGTTGGGGGGGTGGGGGGGGAGGGAAGGCTCAGAAAGAAAAAGGTTGAGAATCCCTGCACACAAAAGCTGAGTTAGGAAATGAGAGTGGAAAGTCCAAGAAGTGCCAGGCAGATCTGCGGGACTCCTTTCTCAAAGAAAATTTTCATACAGTCTGAAGACACAGGCGTAGAAAGGAAGGTTATGGGACAGGCCTAGCAAATGCTAACAGTGTGATAATGGAAGCCTGGCTCTGGAAAATGACCTTTCTCCCTCTGGTCCAATTGTCCAGATAGCCTACATCCACTTTGAGCACAGAGCCGGCTCTAGGCACCAGCGCTCCAAGCATGTGCTTGGGGCGGCACGTTCCAAGGGGCGGCACGTTCCAAGGGGCGGCACTCCAGCTCTTTTTTTTTTTTCACTTGGGGCGCAAAAAGCCGGGAGCCGGCCCTGAGCGGAGGTGAGCTGCGGCCGTGGGGGGCGTGGAGAGGGCCACAGGAAGTAACCCTGGGGAGGGGGGGGCAGAGGAACCGCTCTTCCCCTCCCCCGGCTCACCTCCGCCTCCTCCCCTGACCGTGCCGCCGCTCTGCTTCTCCTCCCTCCCTGAGGGAGTGGTAAGATGGGAAATACGGTGCGCCCGGGGGGGAGGCGGGGCCGGGGATTTGGGGAAGGGGTTGGAATGGGTCAGGGATGGGATGGAATTGGGGCGGGGCCAGGGGTGCACAGGAAAATTTTTTTGCTTGGGGCGGCAAAAAGCTTGGAGCCAGCCCTGTTGAAGCAGAGTCCACTGTATCACATGTAGCCCCAGTATTGTGAGCCAGTGACCCCAAATCAGCAAGGCACTTAAGCATGTGCCTCACTTTAATCACAAGAGAAGTCCATGGGGTTGCTCACAAGTTCAAAGTTAGGCACATGCTTAAGTATCTCGCTCAACTGGAGCCACAGATCAGTTGCAGAGAACCAGCCCCTCTGAGTCTTCAGCATCAGATACTCTGTCTTGGAAACTCTTTTATTTGGGGAGACTCTTTTTGATCTGCCTCATTCTCCCGTTACTCCTCTCTGCTCCAAGCATGCGCATGCTGCAGCGCCCTCCGGAGGGGGGTGGCTTTAGTGATCTCTTAGGTTCTTCCTCCTCCCGCGGGACTGAACATGCTGCTTCTACCATGTGACCAGCTCCTGCCAGTCCCAGGTTCCTGCAGCTCAAACCGTGATGCCCAGCAGGGGAGCATGTGCCTTACTGATGCTTGACTGGTGGGTTTGGCAGAGGATAAATAATGTTGTAAGTATTATTGTTTAAAAAGCTAAACATCATTTCACAGATGTTTCCCCTGTTTATAACATTATAACCACGTCTCAGAAATAAGCAGATCAGCAGCAGCAGCAAAAAAACCAGTTTTGGGGTAAAAAAATGTACTAGTTGATCATTCAGCACAGAGGACTCAGCTTGTCATATAACAAAAGAACTGGCACTTGGTCTGCCTCTGCCTCCCAACGTCTGTTCCTAACAGGCTTCCAGCTCATTTGAAGTGACTGGAATACTAATTTTTTCTAGTTAGCTGGTTCTTGGCAGGTTCGGGGCCTGACAGCTAATACGAGTGCAGAATTCAACGCTGAATGGGAGCGAGGAAAGGTTCAGTCGAGGAGCAGGAATAATTGTGGTTTCAAACTTGCCTTGCTGGGAGACATACATAAAAGGAGCTGCGCGTGGGTGTGAGCCTGTGTGTGGGCATACAGTAGCTGCAAGTAATAAACCAAATTATGGCTGTCATGCACCCAGAAACTCATGTCAGAGCATTTGCATGCAACAAGGTATCACAATGGGGAATGTTTTCCTCTGCTCCTGGTTTTCTCCCAAAGCTGTGGAGAGGGCATTCATCAAACATTCAGCACCAGACATCTTCAGGCCATGTCCTGGGATTGCAGGGAAGGGGCATTAACCATTTTTAGGTTAAATTTACTCTTCCGCAGGTGAGGGAAGTGCAAGGTTTGCACATCATTTAACTCTTAAAAATGCACCCTTGAGTGCATCTGGCCCCTGGCCCTACAATGAGAATTACAGACACCCCAGATATGCAAGCTATTTGTGCTTCTGGCATGAACAACATGCAGGCCAGATTCTCCTTTCACTTATATCGGTTTCACACAGGTGTTACTCCATTGATGCCAATGGAATTAGTCCTGGTTTAGCCCTGAGTGTGAGAGGAGAATCAGGCCCTTAGTGGATGGCACAAATGTTGCCGATTTACTGCTGCTCTGGGTGGACCTCCAGTGAGATGACAGCGCTCGTCTGTTGAAAGCACTTTTTTAATAAGAGCAACACTGATTTACCATTTCTATTTTAAGGCATCCATTTACATGGTGGTCCGTGTAAGCCATTTAGGGCAGTGGTCCCCAAACATTTTATCTCACACCCATCCCTTACCCTATCTGTCCCCTACCCCCACCCCGTCCCAGGAGCCAGGGCCGGGAGCGGGGCCGCAGCTCTGGAAGAGGGGGACACAGACCAGGGTAAGGGGGCCGAGGTTGGGCCCATGGCTAGGGACAGAGCCTTAGCCTGAGGCCAGCAGCTGGGGCACCAGGTGCGGGGCCAGCAGCCAGGGCCCCAGGCATGGGGCTGACAGCCGGGGCTGGCAGCCGGGACCCTAGAAGTGGGGCCGGGAGCAGAGCCCTGGGCGTTGGGCTGGCAGCTGGGGCCCTGGGCGTGGGCCGGGAGCGGAGCTCGAGACATGGAGCTGGCAGCCAGGGCTGGGGCCAGGAGCAGAGCTGTGTGGTGTTTCCTCCCCGTGCCCTGTGGGAGCTGGCCCAGCCATGCCCTCCCCGAACGTTCCTCTGTGCCCCCCTAGGGGGCATGCCCCAAAGTTTGGGGACCTCTGATTTAGCAGGTTCTTTTTATATTATAACACTCACCTAGTCAAGGGACTATGTGAAATCATAGCAGTGCCGGCACTAGCCCATTCAGGGTCCTAAGTAGGAATATTTTTGCCCCCCAAACACATAATAATTAGTAGGGGGCCCCTTGAGCTGCCTTAGGCCCTAAGCCAGTGGCTCCCAACCATTCCAGACGACTGTACCCCTTTCAGAAGTCTGATTTGTCTTGCGTACCCTCAACTTTCACTTCACTTAAAAACTAGTTGCTTACAAAAATCAGACATAAACATACAGAAGTGGCACAGCACATTATTAAGCAATTTTTCAGTATTTCTAATTTTTACCATATAGTTATAAAATAAATCAACTGGAATATAAGTACTGTACTTACATTTCAGTGTGTAGTATATAGATCAGTATAAACAAGTCATTGCCTATATGACATTTTAGTTTGTACTGATTTTGCTAGTGCTTTTTTATGTAGCCTGAGTAAAATTAGATAACTATCTAGATGAATTGATGTACCCCTGGAACACCTCTGCATACCCCTAGTGGTATGTTACCCCCGGTTGAGAACCAGTACCCTAAACAATTGCTTAGTCTGCTTATGCTTAATGCTATCAAGGGGCAGGATTGAACCTGGGACCTCTGGAGCTTAAAGCAAACAAGCAGTAGAATGGATTCTCATTTTGTAGCTCTACATCTCCTACCAAGTTTTGGTTTGTTTGGGGGTTTTCTAAGTGGGGCGGAGAAATAGTTTGCTTTAAAAAAAATAAAATTGTGTCATTGGTCTAAACTCTTCTATGCTGAGTGTTGCCTTGCACAGGAATTGGAGAAGGTGCATCAAGAGCCGGAACTGGCTCCCTAATTCTCAACTGCATCTCTACCACAACTGCCAGGCAGTTTCTCCCACTGGCAGAGTGGCCTTAGGGGGGATGCTGTGGTGGAGAAGTGGTGCAAAGAGAACAATCACAGGCCACAGAATCTTGTCCAATATCTATAGCAGCCATACAAAATTCTCAAGAAAGTGTATCAGCCTGCAACAGAGTACTGAGCAACAGCAGCTAAGCCAGCACTCTGGTCACTGCAGTGCTAACTGCTGTGCTTTTTCCAGAGCAGACCTCATTAAGAAGAGCTAGGCCTAACTGATGGGCTGAGGAGAACTAAAAGGCTAATTAAGCTGGGGGGCTCCCTAGCTGTAAGGCTGTATAGTATACAAGGGTAATAGGAACCAGCATTGTAAATAAACTGCACCAGGTGTTTTACCAGCATACAGGTCTCTGAGCTGTTTGTGGAATTGAGCAGGGACAGGAGTGAGCCGGCCCTGCCACACGGCCCATAAAAAACCCTTGTAACAACGGTAATGATTATTATAATTAAAACAACTAATGATAACTTTCTAGCCCACAAAGAATGTTACTTGCCAATAAAGTTTGTCAGTTTATTCATTCTTCATAAAGTGTCTGTCTAATTTAGCATGCTTTTCTGTTTGCACTTTATCCCTGCATTGTGAGATTCAGTCTATGTCCATTAAAAAGGGATTTGTATAAAACTCAGGGCCAAATTTTCTAAAGAATACAGGTTGCAACTCTGTTTATGTACACTTAGAACCCAATAATATAAGAATGGAGGGAGTACTCCAAGAATTCATTTCCCATTGATTTCAAAGGAGTTGACAGTGCTCAGCTCATTTAAGAGTGCCCAGACCATGGCAATACTGGGATCTTAGGGCAGGGCAGAATATGCACATAAGCATGAACAGTATATTCAACCAGCATGTGGTGCTTCTTCAATCTTGGTTCCTCTCCACACTTCCACCTCTTGCAATTTCATCTTTACAAGGGGACCCCGACAGAGCTCCTGTCATAACAAAGCTGGGAAATAGTCCTTTTTTTTTTTTTAAAGAGTGTTGATGGATAATACCAATGTCTGTTTCCAAATATTTTCATCCACTTCATTTTTGCACTAGCAGGAAATTTTAAAAAAGACTCAGATTCTAATTGTCAACGATTCAGAATGTAGTGACAGGGGATGTGGTGATTCATAACAGACTCCGAAATAAAATCGTAATTGTAATGCTTCATAAAATTCAGTTATTAGCTGATTGCCACATAAAACTGACAGCAAAGAGGGGCACCGTTCTCACTAAACTGCGTATCCATGCACATGTACAAAACCCCACACAAACACAAACTAATGAATGGAAAACCCAGGTGTCCACAATAAGTACACACACACACACTCCTACCCACCCACCTTTCCTTCCCTAAAAGTTTTAGTAATTGCCAATGAGACAAGGTAGGTAAGGTAATCTCTCTCTTTGGACCAACTTCTGTTGATGAGAGAAATAAATCGCATATGGGATCAAATCCCAAACAGGCCAAACCAAAGACTACTCACACCAGAGCCCTTAGCAGCAGATAGCCTTTTGTATAGTAATGGGCCCCAACAAATGTCGTGGACCTGAACACGACTGACTTCTGTGGTAAAGGGGAATGGGGTGGAATTTGATCTGTATCTAAATTTCCCAAGTGGCCCATATCTCTATAATGGGCCATATCAAAACCCCTGATCTTAAAAGACGCCCTGAACTTTGAGAATTTGAAACCTGGGTCTGGACCTGAATTTTGAAAATTACTTTAACTTTTGGAAAACAGAAAAGCTGGTAGAGGAATTTATGGTGCCTTATTATATTGTAAGTGTTTATGCAAGTTTGTATTGAAATGATTATGTTTTCATATAAGGGAAGGTCTGCATCCACTTCGGTAGGATTATTAATGTTGGCTGCTAAGGATCAAAGAGGATTTGGCTTTTAAGTCTAAAAAGCTGACATGTGATACTCATGCATCTTTAAATCTCCTTTTCTAAACTGTTTTCTTCCACATGATATACTGTTTTGAAGCTCAGAACATTTTCCTGAACTTGTGCCAAACAAAGAACAAGTTCTCAAGTGTGATGCATTCCTGAATATCAGATACACCGACTCAAGGTACCAAGCAAGTCAACAAGATCTAACTCTTTAAGCTGATATTGAATCCAAGTTTCAACACACACATCTAGAATCAGTAGTCAAGATTTTGCCTTATGCTGGGACCACTTTATGCTGCTGTAAAGGGGCCATAAAGGTTTTTAAAGGCCCCTACGGAATAACCTCATTGTCGGAGGTTCTTCAAATAGCATAATGTCTTTATAATAGCTCTACACTGGCATCACTTCCTGGACCCTCTGGTAGGGGATGTGGTAGGGTTGACTGGGGAGATGGGAACATGGCAAGATCACACTATGATCTGGCTGTCCTATGCTAGCGTAACACTCCATGTAGTATATTAACAAGCTGGCACAATTTAGAGGCCTGGAGTTTCTCTAAGCTGCACTGGGGATAAAGAACACATTCCTGTGCAAAGGACCTGATCCATGCCTATTAAAGTCAATTGAATGACTCACATCCTACACAGAATATGGGAACAATTAAAATAGAATCTGCTATATATTATTTTAAATGTGTTTCTTTAACCTCTGCAGTGCATGGCTGAGCTGCACTTTAATGTCTATGGAGGACAAGGTATAAGATGTACCTAGCCCTAGCATAAATTCAAGGTTAGAGAAGTCACTCTAGCAACCCCAAGAATTTGTACTTAATCTGAGCAAACTCAAATTGCAGCCCTAAGAGTTAACTTTAACTTGACCTTGGATTCTCAGAAGTTGTACAAAACAATCTTTTGAACCAGGCAGAACAGAAAGATAATTTAATTTTGTAAATTACACTTGTGTCAATGAACTCATTTAAAACCTTGACCACATTCTCTAGAGTCTTAAATGGCTTAGTTTTTTCCTTACCAGGTACTCTTTTTGTTGGTACAATGCAAAGGACATTGATGGGGTTCAGAAAATAGCAGTTTACATAGCACTTAGTGCAATAAAAATACAAAGAAAGGAAAGCAGGATTCCCCAATTTTCATTTTCACTATGGAGCAAAAATTACTCCTATCTTTTCTATTCTTTTAATCATTGTGGGGGTAGGGAATATTGCAAATGTAAATCCTAAAAAATAACTCACTGGAACTAGTTATACAATTGGCATGTATCATCGCAATGATATGTATCACACTGAAGACCATATAACCATTCTTTTTCACCAATTTTTTGTAATCGCTTAAAGCTGTTGTCTAATTACAGAGTTTTTAAAAACAAAAACCAAAACAAAACCAGAAAACATATCTTTGCCTGGTACTGGGTTGTGTTCACTGACAAAATAATTCATAGATTCCAAGGCCAGAAGGGACCATTGTGATCTAGTCAGATCTGTATAACACAGGCCATAGAACTTCCCTAAAATAATTCAAAGAAAATACCTTTTAGAAAAATATCTAACCTTGATTTCAAAATTGTCAGTGATGGAGAATCCATCACAACTGTTGGGGTTAATTCCCTCACAATCAAAAATTTGCACCTTTTTTGCAGTCTGAATTTGTCTAGCTTTAGCTTCCAGTCATTGGATTGCATTACATCTTTATCTGCTAGTCTGAAGAGCCCATTATTAAATATTTGTTCTCCATATAGGTACTTAGACTGTAATCCAATCACCCCTTAACCTTCTCTTTGTTAAGCAAAATAGATTGAGCTCCCCAAGTCTATTATTTTAAGGAACATTTTCTAATCTTTTAATCATTCTCATGGCTCTTGTCTGAACCCTTTACAATTTATCAACATCCTTTTTGAACTGTAGGCACCAGAACTGGCCATAATCTTCCAACAGTGGTTGCACTAGTGCCAAATACAGAAGTAAAATAACCTCTCCACTCCCTACTCAAGAGTCCCCAGTTTACACATCCCAGAATTACATTCGCTCTTTGGGTCATAGCATCACACTGGGAGCTCATGTTCAGCTGATTAGCCACCATGAACCTCCCTCCCAATCTTTGTCAGAGGATAGGGTCCAGGATAGTGTCCCTCATCATGTAAGTATGGCCTACATTCTTGGTTCTTCAATGTATATATGTACATTTAGCTGTATCAAAACACATGTTGTTTACCGAGCAATCCAGATTGCTCTGAATCAGTCACTTGTCCTTGTCATTGTTTACCTCTCCCCCAATCTGTCTCATCTGCAAACTTAATCAGTGATGATTTTATGTTTTCTTCTGGGTCATTGATAACATTTCGAATAACCTAGGGCCAATAACTGATTTCTGCAGGATCCCACTGGAAACACACCTGCTTGATGACAGTTCCCCATTTACAACTACATGTTCAGACTTATCAGCCAGTTTTTAATCTGTTTCATGTGTACCATGTTAATTTTATATAGTTCCAGGATTTTTTAATCAAAATGTCATGCAGTGCCAAGTCAAATGACTTACAGAAATCTAACACTATTACCTTTATCACCCAAATTTGTAATATCATTAAAAATATATATCCACTTAGCTTGACAGGCTCTATTTTCTATAAACCCATGTTGATTTCCATTAACAACATTATCCTTCTTTAATTTTGTATTAATCAAGTCCCAGAACAGCCACTCCAATATCTTACCCGGGATCAGTGTCAGGCTGACAGGCCTACCCATGTCATTTCATTTATCCTAAATTGGCACAACAGTCACCTTCTTTCAGTCTTTTTTCATTTGCCCAGTGCTCCAAAACTTTTTGAAAAATCAACATTAAACTGTCCTGTGAGCTCCTCAGCCAGCTCTTTTAAAAATGTTTGGATGCAAGCTATCTGGACCTACTGATGTAAAAATGTTTAACTTCAGTATCTTCTGTTTAATATCCTCCAGAAATACTAGTGGAATGGAAAGAGTGTTATGAACACTATATGATGAGACTATATCACCTGTTTTCCCCCAAATACATATTTATTGAATACTTCTGCCTTTTTTACATTATTATTGATAATTTTACCATTTCCATTTAGTAATGGACCAATAACACTGTCACAATTCTTTTTGTTCCTAATATATTTTTAAAACTCCTTATTGTTCTTAACTCTGCTGGCCATAGATTTCTCCTTGTGTTCTTTTGCTGCCCGTATCAATTTTCTACAGTTTCTAACTTATGATTTATAGTCATTATTATCAATTTCCTCTTTCTTCTATTTGTTTTTTATTTGTATAGCTGCTTTCACTTCCCCCCTAAACTAAGTCAGTTTTTTTAACCAGCACAGCTTTCTGATATGCAGTCAGAATTCAGGGCTCAGTCTGCAAAGTCCCACATGCCCTCAGCTCCCATTGGGCACTGAGGGTGTTCAGCCCCGCACAGAATTGGGCCCTTATTTTGAAAGACTGAATCACTATGTAAAATAAAGAGAAGCCAATTTTATTTCTAAGATTATTTACAGTGCAAATGTGCTCCCAGGTGAACACACAGCACACAAAGGTAAAATATATATACTACACAGCACACAAAGGTAACATATAGCTCAAAACTTGCATGCCAACATATCTCGTATACTGTTTTTCAGTAGTACATAACTATACTCTTTGAAGTCCATATTAAAATGCAAAACCTTATTAGCATGAGTCACCCCACTGAAATTAATGGGAGTGTTTGCAAGAGTAACGATTGTTCGGGTCTGCAAGATTGGGCCATAAGTGAACGCACACAGTAAGAAAGCACAGACACAGCCTCGCAAAACATGTTTGTTTTTTGCAACTGTGACTTAGTTGTTGTGATCAAGTATAGTACTTCAGAACATAGGAATAAATGCACTAGAACCAAGATTTTCTAACTATGGGTGTCCAAAGTTAAGCGCCTAACTCTGTATTTAGGAACCTAAACAAAAGTAGTCAGATTTTCAGAGGTGCTGAGCATTCAAAGCTCCTATTGATTTCAATAGTTTTGGGTGCTCAGCACTTCTGAAAACCAGGAGACTTTTATACAGATGCTTAAATGGGAATGTAGGTGCCTAATTTTAAAGATGTACAAGTTTGCGAATATTGGCCAACAGCGTATTTTTAGTAGATACACTGGAGTCTAAGAGGTAACTTCACTACCAGCATTACATTTTCACTGAGACATGAAGAGAAAGAGACTTTGCGTAAATTAAATGAGGCCAGATCTTATGTCAGTGTAAGTCAGCCTAGTACCACTGAGGTCACTTGAGCTAACCCCTTTTATACCAGCCACCAAAGTGTGTAGATCAGAGAAGCTCTGAGGTATATGGTACAGGTGGGCAACTGGCCGTATCCAGTACACCAGATCATTTTATTTGTCCCACCCATAGCAGGGTTGCAGTCTCAGAATTTAAGACTGAGTCAGGTAGCTGAGAGGTGCGATCTTTTAATAAAACTGCTGGTGCCTCATACCGCTCTGTTTGGCTCCATTTACCAACCAACGCAGACTCCAGTGCCACCACATACCACCCTGCTCCACTTACCGTCCCCCATTGTCTAATTGCTTGGGAACTGAAAGCTAATCAGATTCTGGCCAGGCTCCCTTACAAAGGGCTAGGGCAGGTCACACCTCTGCCAACAAGGAGGAAATACCCAGAGCTGAGTGGCATGGGAGCCTGTGTTGATGGGGAACAGAGCACAGCCCAGGACTGGGCATAGGAGCCCATGTGCCAGTTCACAACAGCACTCATTGGCCCAACCACCTCTCCATCACTTACACAGGGGAGGGGCTCTGTCCCATGCCTCCCGACTTTGGTTACTGCCTTTCCATTGGCTCTCATCTGCCCCAGACAATCTGACTATGGCCAGCCCCAGTCCGCCTCCCCCCCACCAACACACACCTCCCTCAGCCATGGGTGGGTCCAATGGGGAGGCAATAACCAGAGTTGGGTAATGTCAGATTCTCTTCCCTGCTGGCATGATGAAGGGGTGGGGCTGGGTCAAATTTGAATGTCTTTTTTGATCCAGCGCATGGGCTCCTGCTCCCAGGGTGGCGCCCGAGTCCATGGGGAAGCAGAGTGGAAGCAGACTTAAAGCAACAAAGACAAAAACATCTTTCATAGTTATTTTTTGTTATTTTCATTTACCAAGGGGCTGTCCATAAATGACACAACATCTTTTCTAGTCATTTTTCAAGACCTTCCTCTCACTCTTGTAACACTGAAACAAACAAGAAAATTAAGGATCCACCCTTAATGTGTTACATAATTAATGGACAACCTCTAATCCCCTGCTCTTCTGCACACTGGAAAAAAGATTCATGAAAGATTTGTTTAAACTTTGTTTTATTTAATTAAAGGTTGAGCTGTCAGGGGCTTTTATATTTAAAAACACTTCAGTTTTACACTCTTAGTACATAGTTATTTGTTTGGTCAACATGCTATATGTAGCAAACATTTCTGAGTTATGCAATATGTAGCCTAAAAACAAAGAGTTTTAGTGGTCCTCTGCTACCTTAAAGTTGCCCATCCTTGATGTATTGTGTGAATGCATTACTTAAAGATCAGGAATATTAATGGCCTGATGAACTCACAAGAGCAAGGAAATTCAATTAAGATTTAACCCTTGCCTTTGTGGCTAACTATGCTCTTCGCTCATAAGCATTGCCTACCTTGTCATAAAAATCAGGTATAATATTTATGCATCGGGCATTTATGCAGTAAAATGGCAAACACAATCTTACTGGATCTCTGGGTGAGTGGACATTCCCACTAAACAGAAAAGACTACTTCACTTTTGGGCAACGGGATCAGCCCTCATTCAGGAGGACATAGCCCGGTACCCACACCAAGAAAATGTAGGCTGTGGAGAGGGAGAGGATGCATAGAAGAGAACACTACCATCCCATTAATGAAATACAGCACACTTGGGACCAGATTTTGCTCTCAGTTACACTCATAAAATGAGTGTCCAGGCCATTACACTGATGGAAACTGAGACCAGAAATTGGCCCTTAGTATATTTCTAAAGAGAGATGGGCTGAATCCTTTGGCAAAGTTCCAAATTTTGCAGATCATACCTACCTCTCTGTAAAAACCAAACCAAACAAACAAAAACCTCCACTAAAAATGACCTTAAAGTCTCCTAAAAGTACAGTCTATTGAAGATGCCCTATTGGCATAAAAACCTGTGTTTTCATAGCATATCTTAGATACAGCTTCTTTCTTCAAAACAAAACAATACAAAAAAAATGTCCGTATCGCACAGGTCACAGACTTTTCTTGGCCTTGAGGATATCTGGAACCACTCAGTTGCTCTCCCCATAGCGAATGTTTATTTCATTATATATTTATAGGACTACCTCACAGAACTTAGTTGGCAGCTTGTCATACGTTTGCACATACACATGACATATACAGAAACAGTTTTCAGAACCAGAAAATAATATATATAAACACCCAGACATTCACAAACGCACACTTAAAGAGAGAAAAACAAATTGTACACTGTACTCCCATTAATATTTCAGGGGATAAAATAATCTCTGGCTCTGGTGGGAAAAATACTATTCTCACTCCAATTTGAAAACAAAATAAATACAATAGAAAGCACGGCTGCATAAGGAGATGACCGTTGATTTTATACAACCATATTTCAGCCTTGGAGGCACCCAGCAGACATTAGCACTGGAAATATTTCATGCTTCCTCCTCGCTGAATACAACATAATCCAATTTAACATGAAATCACCTGGCATAAACTTGAAGCGTAACGTAATATAAACGAATGGTCTGGCAGCCAGCTGAGCACCAATAGGCAACTAAAAAATAAGATTTTGCTTCTAATGTTGCTGCTGTTGTGCCCCTGCAAGAATATAAACCTAGCAGTAGAGAGGCAACTATGAAACTATTTATAGAGAACTGCAGCTCCATTTTCAGAAGTGCAGCTCTGTTCAATGTAAACAGCTGTTGTGCTGTATGCTGATTTGTTAATATGGTGCCTAACGATTTCCTGGAAGGTCTTTGAGAAAATAAAGCGACTGTACTGGATATTATTAATGATTGTTATGAAACTAATTGTGATTAATAGTTTCTGTAATCAAGTCAGTACAATTTTTTATTTATGTGAAAGGGTGCTGGCTGGCCTTGAAATCTTGCTGGTTTTCTTTCCCCAGGGAGCACAAGGAGAATCCCTTCTCCCCTTTGCCAAATAACGACATTGTACAATTTAAATGATCATTAAGCAGGATTGACTGTACACAAAACACTCCCTCTGTTGCCAGCTGTTTGGGTCGGTGCTCGCCTTTCGCTCTGTTCTAAACAGAGCTTCAGAGTCACTCGGAAAAGGAGCCTCCCTGCTGGGCAGGGAGTGGGGGAAGCTCAGTTATCACAATGCATCCGCTCCGATCCACATGCCCCGCTCCCTCTCGCAGCCTCTGGCTAGCTGGGGCATTGGCAATACAGCAGCCCCTGCCGGGCACGGCCCACCCGGGAGCCTCAGGGCCAGGCAGGAGCAGCGGGGAGAAAGAAAGCAGCATTTTTCCCCCGTGGTCCCCCGCGCACCTGCCAAGCTCTCCGGACTGGAGGCTAAGGCCGGGCAGCCCCTGGGGGCGGGAGGGGGTGGAGTTTCGGGGGCGGGAGGGGGCTCAGATCCTGTGGGTGGGGGCTAACCAGGCACTGAGATCTGGTGCCTCTGGCGGGACTGGCCACTTACCTGTGCAGCCATGAAGGAAAGGTCCATGGTGCTGCTGCTGTTGGTGCTGCTGCTGCTGCTGGAGAGGATGCTGCTGCTGCTGCTGCCCGGGGTCGGCAGGTCTCTGTGGCGCTGCGGAGGAGGAGGGGGGAGCTGGTCCTCCCCCAGCAGCAGCCGCGGGCGCGTTAGCAGTTCCAGCTCAGTGCGGTCGCGGCGCCCCGGCAGCAGCCCGGCTCCCCGCAGCCTCGTCTCATGGTCTGCGCGGGCAGCGGCTCAGGCAGCGGCAGCTCCCAGCCAGCCCGAGCTGTCATGTGATCCCCGCCCCCTCCCCGCTCCCCGCCTGCTGCTCGGGCGAAGCCCCGCAGCCCTGCCCGGGCTCTGCCGCCAGCCGCAACGGGGCCGCGCGAGCCTGGCTGAGCCGGTCCCCGCGATTAGCGGCGTGCGGGGCCTGCTCCCCGGCTTCCCCGCTCCAATCCGCTGCCGCCCTTGGCCAGACATTGCGCCTTCCCTGGCCCCGCATTGCCACCGGCTTCACCCCCACTTACTCCTGCCGGGGCAGCGGGAACCAGCCTGACTGTGTCAGGCACAGGCAGGCCTTCAAACCTGGGGCGAGGGGATGTACGGGCCCCTAAGGGGATCCCCCCCCAAAGACCACTCCCAGGCTACTAGTGCATGCAAAGCCTAACACTCTTAGGCCTGAAGGGAAGGGCAAGCCCCCAGGCTTGCGGGAGACCAAGACCTCAACTTTGCTTGAAGTGGCATCCATCTCTTTCCCTAGCCAGGAAAAATCAACCCCTGAAAGCTACATTGATTAAAAACTACCCATCACTCCTCTGTGTTGTACTGTAGGGTAATGATGATAACTATCAGGGTGCAAGCTTCCTTTTCTGGAAGTGTTTGAGATGCTCATACAATTAGTTACGATATTAGAGGCAGGTTTGGTAGACCATAAGGTTGCCTGACACTTCCCATCATAAGACGCTGTTTTCAGTTGCTTATAACTTTGCCACACTTATTTGGACTAAAAATTTCTATGCTGGGTTCTGCCTCGGGCTGAAATATTAGTGGAAAATTTCAGCCCAAATGGTCCAGCTGTTTCTAAGAAGGAGGCTAGGGGAAAATATTAAAATATTGGAGACCTTGCCTCTGAAATGCACTAATACCCCCCTTGCTTCGGAGTGGAGACTTGAAATCGGGCAGTGGAGAGTTTAGTATCAGGGATGATTTTCATCTCCATGAAAATCCACCCAAATTTGGCTGAGATATAAACCTTTGAAAAAAATCACAATTTGCACATGCTTGGTAGAGACGTTCTGGAGCTTAACAACTAAAATCTCAGAAGTTTCCATTCTCACTGCTCATGCTGTATGGGACCAGACTGAACCTGCCTGATCCCCATATTCCAAAGCAATTAAGCATATTTCAGCCCAGGAGTACAGACACTCAGAAGAACTATCCCTGTTATATCTGCACTCACACGTTCCTGTAATATCAGACATTCCGGCACTTATCAGACTGACGTGAGCCCCCATCATACATGCAAGGTCATGCTGGTGTGTATGAAGTCATGCTGCAACAGGGTGCCATTTTTAAGAACATGCTACCCCACCCCCACTGGCATGACCTCGTAAAAAAAATCACAAACTCCTGTCCGATACCAGACAAAACCATATGTGGGGAGACTGGCAATTGTGGAAGAGAGGCTGGAACTGGTTGGGTGGAGAGACTGGAACTTGGGGCTGGGTGGGAGGGGAGGCAAGGGCTAATTAGACAAGGGGACTGGGAGTGAGAGCTGGCAAGGGAATGGGGGATGACTGGGTGCCAGCCAACTGGGACTGGCTGGGCAAGGAGACTGAGATGGGGTGTGGGGAGTGATTTGGAAGCAAGGACAGTGGAGGACTGGAGCTTGGACAGTGAGCCCAGATGGGTAAGGACTAGCTGGGTAAGAAAATGGATGAAAAACCCAAGGAGTAGAGACAGTAACTGGGTTGGCAAAGAGAATGGGACTGGGACAAGAAGCCAGGACTGGGGAAGAGAAGGGACAGGGACAGGATGGAGGGAATGGGATAGGAGGTGTCAAGCTTTGGGGAAACAGACAGGAGACTGTGTCCACTAAAGCTCCCCTCCAGAGCCTTGGATGAAATTCAAGATTCCTGAATCACATCATTCCTCTGCTGTCAGCAGACATCTGTGAATCCTGCCTGAAAAGTGGGAACCTCATCTCCTCTTCTAATGCTGGTCTACATAGAGGGTGACAACCTACTATTGCTATCAGTTACTCTATCAGTTCAAGTGGCAACAGTCTGCATGGTGGATCTAAAGACTCAAACTATGGTACCCATGCGGGTGTCAATATGATGTCACCTGATGGAATTTGGGGTTTTTTTTCAGTTTGCTTTTTAAAAAACCTAGGGAGTTACACACACACAGTTATTATAAGAACATTAAGGTTACAAAGTCATGCACTCAAAAGTTAGGAAATTCCAAAAATTAAACTTGCCTGTGCTACCTTAATTCAGCCTCCTTGTGTGTTGCATTGTGATGGCACTGAGCATGGGGGTGAGTGCTGGGTTCTGTAGAACTCCCAGTAAGACAGGGCCCCACCAATTAATAGAATGAGGAATAAGAGTTTCCAGTTTGCCTGCATTTCACTCACAGACCCTTATATTACATTGTACCAATCCATCCCGGTTCTTGACTGCTGTAAACTTGCCTCCCTCAAGTCTATCCAAAAAATGCTGCTGCAGTCATCTTCCTGGCTCCTCACTCTGGCCACATAACCCCTCCCTTTGCATCACTGCATTGGTTCCCTCTGCTCCACCACATCACATTTTTAAGCCCCTCCATGACTTAGCCCCACCTTACCTAGCCACTCTAATTCATCATGACATCTACTGGTGCCCTCACTCCCCCAGCATCACCAGCCTTTACCACTCAATAGGCAGCTTCATCCTCAAACATCTTCACACCTTTTCTTATGCTGTTCCTTACATATGGGGGAAAAATCACCCATACAGCTGCTATTTTATCCACTTTTGGATCCCTCCTGAAATCTCACCTCTGCTGAGATGCCTTAAAAACCTTGCCCATTATTAAACGGGCAGAAAGCAGACATGCCAAACTCATGAAAAAAAATGCAGAAATTGGGCATGTTTTTGGCTTAATTGGCTTGTGAGTTTCTTGTTGGCTAGTTTTTGGCTTATAGCTTGTTTGGCTTGTAGCTTTTTTTTTTATCAGCTCCCAGCAAGCAGGGGCAAGGTGGGGGAGAGAGTCATGGGTGCACTGTCATGGTCCCAGACTGTACACTGGGGAGGGGGGGGGATCTAGTCACATAGAGTGTTGGGGTTCTTAGGGATTGACTTGTTTTGGCCTTGTTTTGAAATGGGATTAGCTTGATTTTTGGCTTATTGTGAAAGTCAGGATGCTTATTTACCACGTGAAAGTTGGCAACTGCAGTAGAAAGCTACAACTACTACTCACTATGCTAGACTTATTTGTATTGCTGTTACTTCATCCTGCCCCTGCCACACATCTGTTTGTTCCATCCATGTTGCCTCGGCTTCAAGATTTTAAGCTATTTGGGGCCGTAGCTGGGTTTTATTGCTTCATGTTTGTACAGAGCCTAACACAATGCGGCCCTGATCATGGCTTCTAGATGCTACTATGATACAAATAATAAAGTAAGAGCATATTAATGGCAGCAGTATCTAAAGAATCAGCTTTACCCTGATCCTATGCACTGGGGTTTTAAACTGTTTCCCACCCCCCTCTAATCAGTAGACACATCTTATACAATTTTTTTCAATATAATTATGTATAGTTTTGCAGAGAGTGATGATGGAAAGAAGATGATGTATTACAAAATCAATTCTCAGTTACTTGAATGACTTTGTTTGTGTCCCTGCCAAACAATCTCCTACGTGTCAAGATTCCCATTAACTGAAGGGAAAAAAAACAAAAAACCCACAACAGAATCTAAATGAGGCTCTCTCATTTTAAGATTTTAAATTAGATTCTATGAATAATGGAATTGTCTCACTTTGGGAAGTCCTCCAAAGTCTTAAAAGGTTTAAAAGGTTATTGACACATGCATCACAAGCCATAAGGTAATTTCAAAGCAGTTGCAATAATTAATTGTCTAGAGATGAACTTTGCATGCATTTATAGCCATCCCTGTGAGTGTAATAGGGTCATTTGGCTCCCTCCACAATAAAAGCTATAGCAATATCACTTCAGTAGGAAAATAAAGTAGCAAAGGCCCTTATACTGCAATTACTTACACACTGGCTTACCTTTATGCACTTTCAGCAATCTAATTGAAGTCAATAAGCTACTCACGGTGCATAAGGTTAGGCATGTGCTTAAGTCTCTTCAGAATTGGGGCCTAAAGGAGGATATTATTTGATCTGTGTATTAAGAGCTTTGCAGGGGCATGGCTCTGGCACTGACACTCAGCCTAACTCTGCATTAATTCCATGAAAGATGGGCAGAAATATGCAGGAAGGAAGGAAGGAATATAGCTTAACCTATGGTTTTCTCTCCACTTTTGATTTTGGAAAGGTGCAGTGAATTTCCTGCAGGTTTATTGGACAATCAAATGATACTTAGGTGGTTAACAGGCAGTCGTTCAATCTGCTCATTAAGGTCTGAGGGGTTGGTTTTTTTTGTCCCCTGTGCTCCCCCATTCCCCTCCCCCCAGTGGTGTAGGACTAGCATATTAGAGCCAAGTTTGTGATTTGGCTCTAGGCTCAAACTGCTGATATTCTCTTATTCGTTGTAGTCTTGATTCACAAGAAACTTGTCCAACTCCTGAATTCCACTGCAGACCTATGTAACTAAGGTCAGGGAGAATACAGCTGGACTAGCACAATACGTTAATCAACAGTCACATTAGATCAAAGGCCAAAGGCCTATGAAGGAATGTCATACAACACACACAAAGGCAAAAACTCAAGCAAAAGGAAATCAAGGTGACAATGTCTGGTTTTGTGCAGTACTGATGAGAGAGGCTATGGACCAATGGCCCAGACCCTAGACTGGTCTTCCATTTGGAATCAAATTTCAAAATTTTCACTTCTATGGTGCATATGCCTTGTGGAATGACTTCTGATTTAGACCCTTGTAGGTGAGAACCGTTAGTAGATTTAGTAGAAAAACTACTTAATATAAACAATTTTTAACATTGTGGTGATTAGCACAGAAGACAGCAACTCAGCCCCAGTCTGTTCCTACTCTGAACCCCAAATACTTAGCTTCATTTCTTCTTCTTCTTCTTCACTTCCATAGTTTGGGTTATGTAGAACTTTGCTTACATTTGATTTCTTACATGCTCTTCTGCTATCTGAGAAAGAGGAAGGTCTCATTATATCTGGTGCCATTGGAATATGGTGCCAGTATTATACTTCGCAGTATATCCATTCATTGGATATGCAGCAGCTAAATTGTATCTTTTATTTGCTAAGCACTCTAGAAGTTTGACTGAAGTGGCAGATGGTAGAGGAATAATAAAGTAATAGATTATTGCAGGTTCAAGATGCACTCCAGTATGGGATCTAGCTATAAGCAGCAGTGAAGTCCAATGGTTACCATTGAGAATTACTTCCTGAATGGCTTGACCAGAGCTAGAACTTTGTCTGTTGGGCCCCTTTCCCTATCAACACAGTTTAGGCAGTCTGTTTTATGGGAATAATACCTGGGCAGAATTTGCCAGTGTTGCCTGGGAAAAACTGC
The DNA here is from genome assembly GCF_016161935.1 of Mauremys reevesii. NCBI lineage: Eukaryota > Metazoa > Chordata > Testudines > Geoemydidae > Mauremys > Mauremys reevesii. The sequence continues at coordinate 27,137,289 of NC_052626.1, forward strand.
CTAAGAGAACTTTTTAACTTCCAGCTTCCTTCTTCACCACAATGGAGGTTACTGTTTCAGATGTCATTCTTTTTTGAAAGAGGTAAATTTACTGTTTTTGTTTATAATGGGTATGATATTTGGTCATGTTTTGTTCTAAAAGGAAGTAATACTCTCCACATTTTAAAAACAAAATGTCCTCACCTCCCTTACTAACAAGGGATGATTTAAGTGAAATAATTTGACAGATAATTTTTTTATATGATTTGCGCCGTTTACTTTTTGCATTTCACTCTGCTTGCCTAGTGGAATAGACTAGTCAATTTTCACTTCTATTCATTGTCAATTTCTCTTCTTGGCTCCTGCAACAGCACAATGCAGAAATGTTTGAATTGCAAACACTATGCCATGAAAAATGAACTGCTTTCATTCCAATAATTTATTAGAAGAGTATTTATAAACACTTTTTCCTTATGCAAAACTCAATTTTGCATCTAAACTACTCTATAGTATCATTCAAATTCTTTAAATTCTGCTGTAAAATAAATCTGTGGGCTGCTTCTGTCTTCTATTAATGATGGTGGAAGGTGTAAATAGAGGTCCAGTAGCTAGCATGCCAACCATGGGTCTCATGAAGTAGATTGACAACATTTAAATAGAGTTATGATTTATTAGTGCCTTTGACAAATACAGCATAGAAGCACCTAGCTTAACATGCAAATACAGTTGTGTAACATTATTGCATTCCAAAACCAAGCTACAATTGCCTAACGTGCTTCTTAATTTGCTTTAGAGCTGTTTATTAAAAAGACCACATTTTTCAGTGCAGTGAAACATAAGTCAATTAGAGAATAGTTTGGTTTGTTAGATTTCCTGGGGCATAGTAGGAAATCCTTTGTTGCACTGAATGCATACATAAGCTCTGTTTTTGCTTCACTAAGCAGACTTAACAAAACTTGACAATTGAGTCTTGCTACTGAAAAGGATTTTAAGTGTGCTTGTATCTGTACAGTCATATTTATTGTATGTTGTATTTTACTAACAAAGCAGTGCTGTAGCATTCCCAATTCTGCCTCCCTTTGATCTCAAATTTTACATTTACATAGATAATATTTCTCCACGCTGGAGAGAAGGTGAATCCGAGGTTTTGGTGAATTTGTGATATAATTAAACTATTCTCTTCTGAACCTCAGTTTTAACCTACTCTCTTCACTGTGTCAAGCCTGGTTCATTCACAGCTACAGCTGACAGTTCTCTTGAGGAATCATTCAAAGTGATGTGTGGAACCTTGCCTGGAGACTGAGTGCATTGTTTCTGACAGACCCCTGTTGTTACAATACATCATAATTTAAGCAGAGGGATTCTGAATTTTTAATACAGAGCCTGATTGGACTGAATTACCAAAGGATAATTCACTTAGAAATGTTTTCCCTTTATCATTCTTTTTGGCGCCATTCAGGGAACTGAATGCTTAATCAGTGAGGAGAATAATGTTGTTTGGTAACACTTTGCATTTATAAATTAATGCATTATAAGTCCAGTAGGTACCATTATGATAATCTATACTGACCTCCTTCATAATGTAACCCTTCTGCCCCTCTAAGTTGGCAGCAACAAGGGCCGGGTTCAGTATCCAAGGGTTCCGTTTCAATAACGCAATGCAAAACCGGCTCGAGCCCCCACCCAGTGACCTGGGACAATTACCTACCACCCCCCCGGGCGCCTCTAGGAGGCAATACTTCCCCACTCGCAAGCACAGAGTCCGAGTGTAGCAAAATCCTTTTAATAAAGGAGGGAAACAATGCGGCATCACGTTGGAGAGACACCACTAACAGGACTATACACAAACCATAAGCAAAACCCACCTCCAAGTACATTTGGCACTGTCCTTAGGGTCTTAAGTCCAATCACCCCAAAGTCCAACAACCCAAAAGTCTCAGTCTCTGGTCAGTGCCACCCCAGAGTTCAAAAGTTTATCTGCAGAGTTTTACCCACCCCCAGCCTGGGTGGAAATGGGGGGGGGGGGGTCACGCACACAGGGTGCTAAGGGACACCTTACGTGGGCCAGGGCCGACTGCCCTGCTTCTCCGTGGAGTTCTGCTGCAGCCTTCACCACGACTGGCTCCACTCCACCAGCTGTGCCGCTCCTTCAGCAGACCCGTGAACCACGTCAGCCGTCCCCACAAACCGCTCCACACTGCTCACTGTTCCATGGGCTGCTCCAACGTGCTGCAGACTGCTCCGCTCTGCCAGCTGCTTGGTGATAGATCTTCAGGCTCTCCCACTACTTAACACAGCACTCAGTGATCTCAGCTCAGTGAGCTTAGCTCTTTTAGTGATTTCAGCTCTTAGTGATTTCAACTTGTAGTAGGAGAGCCCCAGTGCCACATGGCCCAACGTGAATTCAGGTCAGCAACCTCTAGATGGACTCCTAAAGGATTCAAAATTAGCTCTGCTCTTTAACAGTGGAGAGAGGAGGAAGTGCAATTGGTGTTCCAGGCCCTCAAAAGGGGCCCATACCATCAGGTACACACACCAGTCCCCACCCTCTCTCCCTTCACTGGGTTTTGGAACCCATGTCCCTTGTCTAGCAAGTACTATTTAATGTAGGTTGAGTCATTTCTGTCATAAAGCAGTCTCATAGTTCCTCATTCACATAATTAAGGTAACAGCCCTTTTTTTTCCTTCCTGCCCCAATAACAAAGAAATTGGGGATTCCACAGCTGTGAAAATAACCATCCCATGCTGCTGTGTGTTATGCTAAGTGGAGTGGGTTTACCAATGCAAATGTGCATTCCTGAAATTCCTTTGCCCACTCCTCATAATTTACCACCAGATGTCAGGGTAGGGCTCATCCTGACTCTGCTTACAATAACATAGGCCATAGATTTTCACCCAATACTTCCTGATCAAGCCAGTAACTTGTGGTTGAGCTAGAGTATGTATCTTTTAGAAAGACATTCAATCTTGATTTAAAGACTTCACGTGATAGAGAATCGGCCATATCCCTAGGAAGTTGTTCTAATGGATAATTACCCTCACTGTTAAAAATGTATGCCTTATTTCTAGTCTGAATTTGTCTAGCTTCACTCCCCAGCTATTAGATCTTGTTATGGCTTTGCTAGATTAAAGAATGCTCTACTATCAGAAATCTTCTCCCTGTGCAGAGCCTTATTAAACTGTAAATCACCTCTTAGTCTTCACTACTGTAGCATCTTTCATCGGAGGGTCTCAACCATTTTTACAGACATTTACTAGCCCTTAACTTGATATCGCTCATTTCAGTTGTAAAGCCTGGGCACTCCTCCATAAGCTGGGAGCTGCTGGCTCAGTATAACGCAGTCAGCTGAAAGTGTTGTCAAAGGCTATCACCTCACACCTTCTCCATAATTCTAAGACCAAAAGTGACAAGCTGGTTAGATAGAAGGCCCAGAAAGAGCTCATTACAAACATCTGACAGAGCCCTGCTACTCCACCGCTATCATCTCCATATACTATAGAAGAAATAAACAAGGCCCTTATGGCCAATAGCAGTGGGAAAAGCTGCTGGCAAGGATGGTATTTATCCCAAATCCCTTAAGAGTTTGAGCCAAAAGGACAAGCATGGTTGGCAGACCTATATAGTGGTGCCAATGATCTACTATAATGAAGCTGACATTTGGTCAGTCGGCTGTCTTCCTCCATCTTGCCATCGCAACCCACCCGGAAGTATTATCCTCTTCCCTGGCATTATCTTGAAAACACAAGGCCAGATCCTCTGCTGGTGTAAGTCAGCAGAGCTCCACTGAAGTAATGGAAGTCAACTAAGTTATTCCGGTTTACACCAGCTGAAGATCTAGCCCATATTTTTTAATGTTCCAGAGTCCAGGACCTTGGTATTAGTTAAATCCAGGAGCCTTAAGATGCCGCCTTTCTTGTTACAGAATGAAACTCACCCTACAAAGGAAAATCCTCAGCAATGGAAGCATGTTAGGGTTTGAAGCCTGTACATCTGTTTCACCATCATAAGGCAAAATGGGCAATATTTTCAAGCAAGGGTGCCTACATTTATCCCATATTTAGGCAGCTAGGTAAGTGGCCTGCATCTATATGTTCACAGATGGAACATTTAATAGATTGAGAGATTTAAAGGCCAGAAACATCACAATCATCTTGGCTGACTTCATCATAATATGACCCATAGAACCTCACCAAATAATTCCTGTATCAAGCCCCTAACTTCTGTTTGAGCTATAACATACAGTCTTGATTGAAAGAAATCAAATTATGGAGAATCCACAATGTCCCTAGCTAAATTGTTCAAAAGGTTAATTGCCCTCACTCTTAAAAATTTTGTGCCTTATTTCTAATTAGAATTTACTGATCTATCATAGATTATTATTAGGGTCAGAAGGGACCTCAGGAGATCATCTAGTCCAAACCCCTGCTCAAAGAAGGGCCAATCCTTAAATGACCCCTTTAAGGATTGAACTCACAACCCTGGGTTTAGCAGGTCAATACTCAAACCACTGAGCTATCCCTCCCAGTTTTTCTTGCATCAGCTTCCAACCACAGGATCTCATCATGCATTTTTCTGCTCGATCTAAGAGCCATCTCTTCTCATAAATCTCTTCCTCGTGTAGGTATTTGTAGGCCACAAACACTGCTTTGTCTAACCCTTTCTAAAAGATATGCTATCGCTCAAAACAGAAGTATGGGGCTTGTCTATATGAATACTTTGTTAGTAACTAGTTGGAGTGTAAGTCTACTTCGCACTGGCCTGCTATGCACTAAGTGTCTATGTGGACCCTATGGCCACTCACTAAACATTCCCTAGTGCACTTTTATCTACTCCTGTTTCAAAGCAGAGTAGATCTAAGTGCACTAGGGAACTTTTAGTGCACGGCAGCAGGGTCCTCATGGAAAATCAGTATGCAGCAGGCTAGCGTGGGAGAAGATTTATACCCCAACTTGCCATGAATTAAGTGTTCCTGGAGACAAGCCCTTCGATGCCTAACTTTAGTCAAACAAATTTGAAGATTTTGGCTTAAAATGTAAGTATTTTGCACTATATTCCCTAATTAATACATCAAAAGTGCTATAGAAATGCAAAGCAAGGATTTTAGAATGCTTTACAAATATTAAGAAATTTAGCCTCATGACACCAAGCTAAGACTTATTATACCTATTTTACAGGAAATGGGGGGATAGAGTTATGACTTACTCAGTGACATGCCAACTCTGTGTGGCAGTGGCAATAGAACAGAACCCAGGTCCCCTCTTTCTTATCTCTTCACATAAAAACTTGATCTTCCTTGGAAATACAACCCAGGAATTAGAGTAGGATTCATTATTGCTTCTTTAGAGCTTTTATAGATGGACATCAATACACGTAAGGCTTTTTTGTATGAGTCACTTCTTTTACTCTTGCTTACGATACATTACAATTGCTGTACTGAACTATTGCTTTTTTTGCCATCTCAAAATATCTTTTGCAAACCTCCCACTTCTGTTTAGCTGTGTGTGTTTTGCAAAAGCTTCTAGGGAATGAGTCTTTTAGCCTAGTTCAGCTTAACAGAAAGCAACTAAGATAAAGTGAACACCGAAATATCCAGCTGGAAATAAAAGATACTTGTATATATCTGGTTGGACTGTCCCTACCTCGAGCAAAATTCATGAAGGACTTTGAGCCCATTAAAATTTGGCCCATGCTTCCTCGCAGTAACATACACCCTCTTGACATCAATAAGCTTGCCTGTGGCATAAATCAGTATGCTCTCATGTCATCCTGAATTTTCACATTCCAATCGTTGAAAAGGCACCACATAAACCTATATTTTGAAAATTTAAAAACTTCCAGACCACAACTGTTATTTGGTCTGTTATCAGTACACAGCCATGCTCCTGGCTGAGTCAACAGTGGGGCTCAAACCCATTATCTCTAAATCCAAACCATGAGCCTCTATTGCCTGAACTAAAAAAAAAAAACCTTTCCGTTAACCAAAACTGTCAACTTCTGTGTGTCCTAATCAACACTAGAGGGGAAACAGAGCATCACATTGAATCCATGTAGGTTTCATTAGCATCCATAACTTGCTTCACATTTACAGTATCAACCATACTTAATAGGCACAAGTCTATCAAGGTACATCTACACTGGAATAAAGACCCAGGCCAGCCACAGCCAGGCCATGGTCAGCTGGCTCAGGGCTTGCAGGGCTTGTGCTGCAGGGCTAAAAAATTCTGTGTAGAAATTTGGGCTCAGGCTGGAGCCTGGGCTCTGGGACCTTCCCCCATCATGGGTTACCAGAGCTCAGCCTCCAACGCAAGACCATACATCTACACATGAATTTCCAGCCCAAGCCAGCTGACCTGGGCCGCCTGTGGGTGTTTAATTGCTGTATAGACGTACCCTCACAGCCATTCATCCATACATAACTAGCTGGTAAAATAAATTAATTGCAACGAATTGAAAAAGAAAATGTTAGCAATATTTAACAAGACACCTACATTTCCACAAGTTCAGCCAGTTACTCATTTAAGAATTATAATACTAGGGGCTATCTTCAAATCACAGTTGGCTAAATATTCCTTCCAGAAGAAGGATGGATTCAAGTCCCTCTTGAAAACAATAATATCATAGATGTCAGCAGTGACAGCATGAGAATTCTTAACAGTGCAGGGCTGTTGAGCATCCTGAAGAATTTAGTACTACAGGCAATAATGCCCATGAAACCCAAACAAGTGTCACATATATTTCCTTGGGTTACCAGTGTCATGCTGTCTGGATAGGGTTGCCAGCTTTCTATTTGCAGAAAACAAAACACCCTTGCCCTGCCCCTGCCCCTGCCCCACCCCATCCCAGGCCATGCCCCTGCCCAGGCCCCACCACCCTGCTCACTCCATCCCTCTTTCCTCTATCAATCACTCTCCCCACCCTCGCTCACTCATTTTCACCGGGCTGGGGCAGGGGGTTGGGGTGTGGGAGGGGGTGAGAGCTCTGGCTGGGGGTGCGGGCTCTGGGGTGGGGCCGGAGATGAAGGCTTTGGGATGCAGGAGGAGGCTCCGGGCTGGGACCAAGAGGTTTGGCGTATGGAAGGGGGCTCCAGGTTGGGCAGGGGGTTGGGATGTGGGAGGGGGTATGGGTTCTGGGCTGGGGATGCAGGCTCCAGAGTGGGGTCAGAAATGAGGGGTTCAGGGTGCAGGAGAGGGCTCTCAGCTGGGGCAGGTGGTTGAGGTGTGGGAGGGGGTGTGGGATCCGGGAGGGAGTTTGGGTGTGGGAGGGGTCTCAAGGCTGGTACAGGGGGTTGGGGCGTGGGGGGGGTTGGGATGGGGCTCCGGGTGGTGCTTAACTAAGGTGGCTCCCGGAAGCGTCTCCTTCTGGCTCCTAGGCAGAAATGTGGCCAGGTGGCTCCACGTGCTGGCCCTGCCTGTAGGCACCACCCCCGCAGCTCCGTTTAGCCACTATTCCCAGACAATGGGAGCTGTGGAGCCAGCATTCAGTGCAGGGGCAGCGCGCTGAGCTCCCATGGCCGCCCCTACACCTATGAGCCAGAGGGAGATACCGGCAGCTTCCCAGGAACCGCGTGGAACTGACCTGTCCCACTGCAGACAGCCAATTGGACTTTTAATGGCCCAGTCAGCAGTACTGACTGAAGCTGAGAGGGGGCCCTTTTTGACCAGACTTTCCGGTTGAAAACCGGACACCTGGCAACCTTATGTCTGGAGTGCCTCACAACTGTGAGTACCTACCTCAGGGCAGGCTCTAGGGTGCTTCCACGTGCTCTCAAAGAGCAGGGTAGCATACTGTCCCTTTTCAGTGGGGGAGGTTTAGGTTGGATATTAGGAAAACCTTTTTCACTAGGAGGGTGGTGAAGCACTGGAATGGGTTATCTAGGGAGGTGGTGGAATCTCCTTCCTTAGAGGTTTTTAAGGTCAGGCTTGACAAAGCCCTGGCTGGGATGATTTAGTTGGGAATTGGTCCTGCTTGGAGCAGGGGGTTGGACTAGATGACCTCCTGAGGTCCCTTCCACCCCTGATATTCTATGATTAATTTTTATTTCATCTCTTCCACACCACACAGTGAAGGAGAGCACAGAAGGCTGTGTGTCTGGTCAGATAACCCTACATGGATATTAAAGGAATATTTAGGGCTGGTCTACGTGCTGTGGCAACATGAACTGGAGGGGTGTGAATTCTTAAGTGTGCCAACATGTTGCGCACTAACTGGCCCATGCAGACCCTGCTGGGTGCAGGAAACATTCCCTAGTGCATGTTAACAAAAGTACTTTTTAAACAGTACTACGTTAATGTGCCCTAGGCAACTTTTAGTGCACGCCAGCTGGCTCTACACCGTTTCATTTGCAAAGAGAGATGCTTGCAGGTTAAGTTGAACAAATGCAACTTTAAACCCTTTAGACTGCTCTGTCCATGTGGCTAACTCCCTGCCATTCCCTGGTGTCCACATAATAATAGTCCCTCAGGGCACATGAGCCCTCTGACTCCACTTCCACGGATCATGAAGTGAGCATGCAACATGTTGGAGTGCTTTACAATTCATACCCCTCAGAGTTTATAAAACGATTCATATAATTAAACCACTGTACCAACATTCGTGATTCAGTCCTTAAAGGTAGGTCAGTGTTATTAGCCCAGTTTTCATAGCCAAGGAAATTGAAACAGAGGTTATGGAGCTTACCAAGGCCTTATCACAAGTCTGTAGCAGAACTTGCTCAGCAGGATTAGAACACAGGAATTTCTGGCTTAGTACTGGACTCAAACTGCTAGGCCCCACATTCACATAAAAGTAGTGGGGAATGGAATTGTTTAGCTTTACAAGGTTTGTTGTGGGCAGGTGATACCATAGGGGGTAAGTCCTGTCTCCCTTCTCCCGCAAAGGAGCTATCTAGTGAAAGTCAAAGAGGATCTCACAGAGTTTCCTGTTACCTGAATGTTAATTTTCCAACATGGGAGATGATCTAGCCTTTGGTGTTCAGACGCTAACTGAATTTGGTCATCACCAAACCTTCCATTTTCTTTACCAATAAGCAAAACGTATGCAGACCTGTTTCCATACAATGAACAGCATGTTTCCTATGCCAGTGCTCTATTGCAATAGAATTTCAATCCTTAAAAGAAACCTAATGGATATTGTAAAGGAGGGAATCACAATAAGAGAGAAGAGAATTAGACACAAAGCTATACTGTGTTTTGCAAAAGCCCATTAAAAACTTCAAAACCATAGAAGCATGATATGGCAAGATATTCTGCAATCAAAGAACGTCACCTTAATATGCAACTTGTCTGGGATCTATAATTGGACACTGTTGATAGAAAAGTGACATGGAAACTTCAAAGGAGTGTACGTTGGGCGAGTCTGAGGCTTCTACATTAAAAAAATACAAATAGAAGGAAAATAATGAGATTTCATTTTCTGCTAACACTGAAAGACAAAAAAGCTACATCAAAGAAACAGCTTCCTCTATCTTTACATTACATGATATATACAAAAGTAAAGAGAGACGGGAAAACATCTACAGGGCTAAATTCATCCCTGCTGTATTCCACTGACTACATCTAAACCAATTGCCAGTGTAATAATAATAGTTCCTAGTCCATATATTATTATTTGTGTTACTGTAGCGCCTACGTAGCATTGTCCATGTGTAAGTCGCAGAATGCTTTCTGAAGGTCAGTATCATCATCCCCATTTTAAAGATGGGGAAACAAGGGTCATGGAGCTTGTACTAGAGCAGATCTTTTAGAAAGACATGCAATCTTGATTTAAAAATTGCTTGTGATGGAGAATCCACCACAATCCTTGGTAAATTGTTCCAGTAGTATGCCTTATTTCCAGACTTATTTCTTGACATTAAACCTAAGTTTTCCTTTTTTCCATTTCATCCCATTCCTCCACTGTGTACACCATTTTATTCCTGTCTCAGTGATGGTTGCAACCTTCAAATAATTGCAGGTGGCTACATATATCTTAAATAAATGGCAACATTTTGAGCCCCACCTCTTTATGTGAGAGGAGTCTGCGGGTCTCCATCCACCCCAACCCCTGAAGAGGCCCTCATGTCACAAAATCCACCACCAGTTGGCACTCTCATTAGAGAACCCAAGTTCTAAATAAAGAATTAATACTATAGTATCTTCTCACCCCTGTAAAGTTGTTTTAGAAGTGATCAGATGGTTTTATTACAGACGGTCTTATACAATATGTTCTTTTTATTTGATGTATCAGAGTTAACAATTACCAGTGCTGCAAGAGCTGTCTGGCAGTTCCTTTTAGAAATTGTGCCAATCAACAGTAAGATTTGTTCTCTCTTCCTGAATCTCTGATTGGATCATCTCTTGGGTCCAGAGGTACTGCCTAAAGGACATACGCACACAAAGAAAAATCATTATATGGTGTCAAAACGCGAGACCCTCTGTGCTAGAGGTGATCCCTCCTAGTCATGGATGAGCTACAATGGAAGAGCAGCATGGGGAAATCTTGCACTGCCTCTGCATGCGCTGTCACAGGGTAGAGGATATCTTGCTCCAAACCATTAGTAAATACTAAAAAGCATAGAAAGTGTTCGTAATTTTTTTTTTAAAAAAGAAACATTCCCATTTGTCTAGCATTTCCTGAAGTGGCTCAAATCCTGCCCTCTGGATCAATCTAGTTATACCACAGCCATCACAGTGGTACTCTATCACCTCCCAGTGAGCTCTGTGACACCCAGCTTTCAGGACGGGGGAAAAAATGTGCAGCTGAAATATAAATGTAAATGCAACAAATACTTCGGTTTACTGAAGAACCAGGTAAGTCACATCAGTACTTCCCACTGTTTTTTACCATCAAGAAACTTCAGTACTATTTAGTCCAAAAAGTATCAAACAGCCTCCATTTACCAAAGAAGCCAATTTTCTTCCTCTCAGTTAACAGTGTTTTGCATGGGCAAATTCATTCACTTTTTTAATTAAAACACTTTAATGCAATCAAAGAGAAATCATAGGACTGCAGGGCCTCCTGAGGGGATATACAACATTGACTCTATCATTTGTTCCACTTTAAGCAAACTGCAACACGTCTACCTCCTCGGAACCCAAAGTCCAGGGGCGGCTGTAGCCATTTCGCCGACCCAAGCACGGCGGCACGCCGCGGGTGGCGCTCTGCTAGTCGCCGGTCCCGAGGCTCCGGTGGACCTCCCGCAGGCATGCCTGCAGATGCTCCACCGAAGCTGCGGGACCAGCGGACCCTCCACAGGCACGCCTGCGGGAGGTCCACCGGAGCCGCCTGCCGCCCTCCCGGCGACCGGCAGAGCACCCCCCGCGGCATGCTGCCCCAAGCACACGCTTGGCATGCTGGGGCCTGGAGCCGCCCCTGCCAAAGTCACTCATCCAATGAACAGGCATTAAACTTGGTTTGCTGTCCCTAGTATTATACATCCCTAAGCACCCCTCTTCAGCCTGAATGGCAGTGTCAGCCCTGGGGATGTGTGGCAACTAAAATATGAACGGAAGAAAGGAGATTGTTTGGGAACTCTCACCCCTCCAGCCTCTCTGACATTAGGTGATTAATCCCAAAAAGAAAGAGAACAAATGAATGTATTTTCACCGCACATCCTCCAGAATTCTCATTAATGCAGAGAACAGAAAGTAGGCAGGAGAGAATCTGGAAAGGAGCTTCTGGTTTAATGAGCACCTTTCACATCATTTCCAGTTGCAGGCTTCAGAAGAAGAAAAAGACAGTTTTGCTCCCTGCTGATACTCTTCCCATCTCTACTACAGAAAGAAAGGCTTCTGCTTGCTTTTCCTCTTCACAAAAGGGCACTTTTCTTTCTTTTGAGTTGACTTTGCAAGGCTTAACAGAAGCTTCAACCCTAAGAGGATGTGAGATTGTCATTTTAAAGAGCTTACCAGACACTCTCTCTGTCTTATCTTCACTGCCACTCCATTGCTATTGTACTCACTCTGGCTGAAGAGGGAGCACAAGTGGTCAGAGAATCCTGGTATCCTGTACATTGATATGCAACTTCTTAAGGGACAGGGACCAGCCCATGCACAAGAAAAAAGAAAACTGCTCCCCTTTTGCCTGTCACCCCAGCAACAGCTCTGCTACTTTATGGTCAATTAGAGAGTTGTCCACAACTCACTCTGCCACCTTCCCCCAGCCAATAACCAGTTAGTGCACATTCATCAGATGCTGGCACAAGAGGAGACGTATCATCTAGCCACAATTAATAGGCTGTGTTCCCCCCACCACACACACACACACACTAGCCTGTATTGATGAATGAATACAAGAGATAATAACCCACTGAAAGGCATACTCAAAATACATCCAAGAACATGTGTGTTCTCTATAGGAAAAAATTATACCTAGTCCTCAAAGAGCCTTGGCCAAGATTTTCAAAAAAGTGACTAGTGATTTTGGGTACCCAACCTGAAGCATCTTAAAATGGCTTGATTTTCAGGCAGTGCTCAGCACCTATCCGCTGAACTCAGATATTTCTTGTTGGGCACCCAAAATTCAGTCACCTGAACTAACTAGCCATTTTTGACAATTGTTGCTATGGTGCACTAACTAGCTCATTAGAGTAGTGACCCTCTGATGCCATGAAATATAACCATTCAGATTTTGTAATTTAGTGCATGGTGTCCTGTGAGTCCTTACTGAAGCATAAATTCTTTTGAGATGCAGAAGCATGCGTAGAACCTTTCATTTCCCTTTCAGCAGTCTCTTTTTGCAAAGGGATCGAAGGTGTAAACAGTGGCTGTAATTCTCATGAACTGTGTCCACTGGAGATATTTGTAGTACAGGACTAAGATTTTAGAAAACATTGACAGTTTCTTCGAGCTGGTCAGGAATTTTTCAACAGAATTGCTTGTTGGAAAATCAGCAAAGAGTCCTGTGGCACCTTATAGACTAACAGACGTAACCAGATCAGCCACACCATCACCGGTTCATTCACCTGCATGTCCACCAACGTAATATATGCCATCATATGCCAGCAATGCCCCTCTGCTATGTACATCGGCCAAACTGGACAGTCCCTACGGAAAAGGATAAATGGACACAAATTAGATAATAGGAATGGCAATATACAAAAACCGGTAGGAGAACACTTCAATCTCCCTGGACACACAATAGCAGATCTAAAGGTAGCCATCCTGCAGCAAAAAAACTTCAGGACCAGACTTCAAAGAGAAACTGCTGAGCTTCAGTTCATCTGCAAATTTGACACCATCAGCTCAGGATTAAACAAAGACTGTGAATGGCTTGCCAACTACAAAAGCAGTTTCTCCTCCCTTGGTTTTCACACCTCAACTGCTAGAAGAGGGCGTCATCCTCCCTGATTGAACTAACCTTGTTATCTCTAGCCTGCTTCTTGCTTGCATATATATACCTGCCCCTGGAAATTTCCACTACATGCATCCGATGAAGTGGGTATTCACCCACGAAAGCTCATGCTCCAATACGTCTGTTAGTCTATAAGGTGCCACAGGACTCTTTGCTGCTTTTACAGATCCAGACTAACATGGCTACCCCTCTGATACTTGTTGGAAAATGGTGATTCATTAAAATAAAAAATGTTGATGACACTTTTGCTGGGAAATTTTCTCTGGTCCAGGATGGAATTTCTAATGAAACCAGAGGAACACACACACACAGACTCCCCCACCCGCACGAGAATAGGTAATAGCCTGGTGGCTGGGGCACTTTTTAATCATGGTGTCCCCTCAGCCACGCCAAGAACCTATATGACTGAAACAGAGGGAATAATATTCTTGAATTGGCATTAAAAGAACTAATGATAAGATTTGGCAGACTATTTGTTGTTTCTCTAGACTATAATTTTTTAAAGCGACAAGGTGGGTGAGGTAATATCTTTTATTGGACCAGTTTCTGTTGGTCGTCTTCTTAGTGTACGCGCAACATGCCTCGAGTGGCACGTGACCAGGATTCATCACCAAATTTGGTCCGTTGGTTGGATCATTAGCTTCCCCAGCCTGGGCTGGGTACTGACTGGGAGTGCGACATGAACGCTGATCCATGCCACCCACTTCTGTTGGTGAGAGAGACAAGCTTGCAAGAGCTCTGTGTACGTTCGAAAGCTTGTCTCTCTCACCAACAGAAGTTGGTCCAATAAAATATATTACCTCACCCACCTTGTATCTCTACTAGCCTGGGACCAACACAGATACCACAACACTGTAAATTCTTGGAAATTTTTGTGATAAAATTACCACCTTAAACACTCCTTTCTACGGCACATAATTCAAAGTTAGTGTCTTAGTCAGCTCTAACTTATAAACCTGACCTGAGGTTTGAAAGAAATTCCCTTCCTCAGGTGTATGGTCCAGGCCTATTTGTGGAGGGTAGGCTGGGAATGTTTGCGTTCCTTCAGAGCCTATGATGACATATCCCTTGTGATCAATTTCTGATGATTGCAGGAAGAGGGCAGAAGCTGGGCACTGATGGAATTGGGTTTTCCTATTCTCTTCCGTTATTACATGTAAGTGTATGGTCATGTCCTCATTACATTTCAGACTACAGCAGCATTATAGCATGTAATCAGATTTAAGTAGTTCATACATAAGGCCCATCACTCAGCCCTGGACCTGGATTTGCACAGTTACTGCCCTCCATATCACTTGCACAGTATGCTAGGGTCATAGGATAACATAGATCCCTCCAACCACCATTGCCACACCCTGCAACAGTAAATACAGGGGTGAATTTCACCTGTGAAGGACAAAAGAGATGGCATTAAGGTTTCCAAAACATGAAGTATTTCTTACAATGTGGTGTGGCAAAGTTCCTCCTCTCCTCTAGTAGGTCCTGCGCTTATTGGCGGATTTCTTCCCCTCAGTGGTTTTCCCCTTGGATGAAACCCATAGTCTGGATCAACTACTCCTATGTCTGATTAGGAGGGCGGGGGGGGGAGGAACCCGGGCCCCCGCCCTCTCCCCAGCCAGCAGCCTGTGGTGCAGCAAGTCAGTCTCTATAGTGCTGCTTGCTTGCTGACCGCTACAGCTCCTCTCCCCTCCCCCCCTTCCCTCCTTTCTTCCTTCTTTTTTTCTCACCACACAGGATCCCTGGATCTGCTGATGCTCTGATGTATGGCTGTTTTCCTCCTCAATCCCCCCTAGTACCTCTCTCAGTAGTCTTAGTTCCTGTTGCTCTTGCCCTCTCCTCTCTCTCCACTCTCCTCTCTCCTCCTTCTCCTCCCTGACTCTGCTCCTCCTCCTTATACCAGGTGCCTTTGATTAGCCTGTCTGATTGATTGGCTGCTGGTGCTCAATCTGCAGGTCCTCCAATACCTCTCTCTCGGTACCTTCTAGAAAGTGCCTTGATGTGCCTGTTCTTGCCTGCCTGCTGGTGTCTCTCTCTCTCTCTCCTCTCTCCTCCTCCCTCTCTAAGTTCTCCTTTGGCCCCAGGTGCCTTGATTGGCCTTGGCCTTTTGCCACTGCCATTTGGTTCCCCATTGGTTAGCCATGGTCTGCTCCTGCCTACTGCTCCTCCTCCCTCCCTTACTTGCTCCCCCCCTGCTCCGTGGTTATACCCTTTTTCCTCAATTAACAAGTAAAAGAGAGGGTTTTTTCCTAAGTACTAGGCCTGCAATATCAAAATAAGTCTGGCTGTCAAGCTGGGTTCTTTCTGGCTCATTTATCATCACTAATAAAGATTCTGCATACGTCCTATGATGATTTGTGACTCAGAACAGAATCCAGCTCAGTCTCCCAGGACTGTATTGGCTCTCTAGTTCTAAGAGAAGTAAAAAGAGTCAAATATGTTTGCAGTGCAGTTGCAGTCATGTTGGTCCCAGGATAGCAGAGAGACAAGGTGGATAAGGTAAGATCTTTTATTGTTGGTGAGTGAGACAAGCTTTTGAGCTTGTGCAGATCTCTCCAGACCTGAAGGAGAGCTTGGTGAAAGTTCAAAAGCTCATCTCTCTCACCAACAGAAACTGGACCAATAAAAGATCTAACCTCACCCACCTTGTCTCACTAATATTATTTAGTCAGAAATATAAGCAGACAGGACTTGAAATGTACCACAGGAAGCAAATCTGTTGAGCAAAGAGAGGGCGTTTTTACACAGAGCCTGATCCAGTGTCTGTGAAAGTAAATGGTGAGAATCCCATCAACTTCAACAAGTGTTGGCTAAGCCCATAGTCACCCTGACTGTAACCTCACTTAAAAGGTCTGTACACTGCCACTTTAAACTCTGTTTTGAAGTCAGAGGATGAAATCCTGGCCCATTAAAGTTAATGGTAGTTTTGCCATTGAGTTCCCTGGAATCAGGATTTCACCCATATTCTTCTGTTTTCTAAGCAGAGGAGCAGGTGGTTATATCTTAGAATGACACAGCTCAAACCCAGATTGCTGTTTGAAATGCTGAGTATAAAACCAAAATCTAACAGTGTTAGCCTTTATAATGTATCACTATGGCAAGCTGCCTAGCAGTTTCCTATCATGTTTCTGAAAATCTGTGGTGGGTATTTTAATCTGTATTCACCTGTCAGTTATATAATTTGAGAGGAATTTGGGAGGGGAGGAGACAAACTTTGTCCTTAAAATCATTTCTTTCTTTAAAAATAATACATGCACAGATGCTATCCAGTATGTCTTACACTGGAGGAGTAAGTTTTTATTTTTATATGGCTGCCATTTTCTTTCAATAAAAGTTACAATATAACAAGCCCTACCTTGCAGATAAAAGGCCAACATTAATTGGTTTTCACCCAAGTGCGAGACAATATCCTAATGACCCCGGAAGACTGTGTTAAGATACAAGATTATGTGCTGAAATAAAACATATGAAACTCTATTGGATTCATGTTTAGTTTGTTAGTTAGTTATTTTTATTAAGAAAGAAACAGACTTCTGTTTAGGTTTTTATGCCATGTCCTTCACTGTGGTATCTGAAAAACTGTAGTGCACCATGAGCCTCAGAAACAATTATTGTTAGGTAAAGAAACCAATTCTAAGGAGCTCCCAGGCCCTTGAATAACCTAGTCTTTACTTTCAGAAATCAGTTCAGTGATTTCTGCATAAAATCAGGCAATATCCAAAATGATGATGATGAGTTAAAATTTATGTTTCAGTAAGCAAACGGATTGGAACTAGATGCTATACAACTAACATATAGTGAAAGACAGTTCCTGCCCCAGACAGATTACAAATACTGTATGTAACATTTCAGCACTGACTAGAAACTACTGTAGGAAACTTTGTAGCAGTCATTAACAATATGCTCACAGTATTTAGTTATATTTTAGATAAATAAAATACTTCCATGCATAAAGCTCAGGGTGCACATACAACACATAATAAAGATACTGTCGTTACACGCAACTCCACTACTTTCAGGGATGGATGTAAAGGACCAGACTCCTACAGTGAGTCAAACCTTATTCCCCAGTCCCTATCAGGCAAATGTCTTTAACAAGAAAGGTTTGTGCTGCCATAAAGGTTCACTACAGAAAAAATGTGGATAGATTACATATTAAAATTAATTACTAAAACATACACCAAAAGGGTAACCTGTATTGCCTTGTACATCACTAACTTGATGTGCAGAACACATCTCCTAGTAAGACCTATGCTGCTCATGCTGCCAAAGACCATTATCATCTGACAAAATAAATCCATTGTTCCCTGACAAATATATAGCACCTGCCAAGTCAAACACACCATGAACTAATCAAATCAGATACATTGCCTATATAATGAAACAAATCACCTATCAAATCAGACATTGAAGGGATGTAAGATATCTAACTACTGAGTTAAAACTCTGATGTAACTTGTGTTCTTCATCACAGTTCAGAGAAACTACACCTGTATTCCCCCTCTAAGGTCTAGCAATAGCACCCACCCTAGGTTCCAGCTTCCTCATCCGTCACTTCTCTTGGTGAGAGACCTGCATTTATCTCCCTCAGGACTAGGGTATTTAAATATAAAAATAAATATATGGAGATATACCTTATCTCATAGAACTGGAAGGGACCTTGAAAGGTCATGAGTCCAGTCCCCTGCCTTCACTGGCAGGACCAAGTACTGTCCCTAACAGTTTTGTTTTTCTTTTTGCCTGAGATCCCTTCCTATAGTGTGAACTCCTAAGCAAAGTCAGACTGCCTAAGCAGGCCTGCTTCACTTCAGTGTAACTTCCTGCGGTCTAACTACCACACAAAACTCTTTCTAAGCAAACACATTATTCTTAAAGTAAAAGCATTACACAGAAAACATTAAAGCAATAAAAGAACCACATACCTTCTAATAAGTCTACCACAGATGATCACTCACTCTGCCAAAGACTCTGGTTGTGATTATTCCTTCAAACCCCACACAGGGCTTTTTCTTGTGGTCAAAGATTTATCATAGGTTCAGCTCAGAACATGCATGCTCAGTCTTATGGGGTCTCAGGAGGCCAAAGTCCTGCCAATGCTTCTGTAAGGATTGAGCCCCACCTGGACCAAAGGGGCTGTCCATTTACAGGATCAGAAAGAAGGCCCTGAGTCAGTTAAATAGCTACGAAGGGCCGAGGTGGTGTACAGGGCCAAAGGGGAAGTGGCCCAGGGAAGGAAAGCGGACAGGAGGGGAACGAAGGAGGGCAGAAGGAGGCTGCTGCTAGAGGGCCCCTGGGTCAGGACCCAGAGTAGCAGGCGGGCCTGGCCCTCCCCTTCCCCCCCTTATACTGCACCTGGCCACAGAAGACTGTGGCCAATATAGACTGCAACTTGCCCCTGAGCTATGGGGCTAGACTCTGGGTTGTGGTTGGCCACGGAGGCAGGTGCAAGTCCCAAAGACTGCTGTTAACCGCCTGCCCCCTCCCCCCAGAAGGAGGTGAGTCTGGAATAGTGGGCATTGCCGGAGGGCGGTTTCCTAAAGAGGACACCGCTGAGCGGAGAGCAACGTGGGTCCCAAACTGGCAGAGCAGAAAGGACGGTGGACAAGACACCACACGCTGAGAGCTCTCCGCAGTGGATAGAGCTAATTCCCAGAGCAACCAGCGGGAGGTGCCAGTGGTGGTGAGTCTGAACCCCGTCACACCTTGCCATAGGCTAATGGAGAACTCTTGTGCTCTACAATAAAGTCTTTTGGAGGATAGAATTGATACCCCCTGTTGACAGACCAAAGTCCATCTCCTTCAGAGGTCCCTTCTCAAGAGGCATCCAGCATTGTGATACCACCAGCTAATGGCCTTCATCATGAACTATTAAAGGGAGGACAGCTTTTCCAAAAACTGATTACAAAGATTTTTTTTAAAATGATTAAACTGCAGCCTATAAAGATTCATTCCATTTCCATCCCTTGGGTCCTTCTAGAACTGTCTGAGGCGTTTACAGGCTGCTGGATTCTGTTCTAAGTCTTTTATTTTATGACAGTATCTCTCTGTGTCTGTCTCTCTTTCCCTCCCTTGTGCCCAGAATTAAAAAAAAGCTTCAGTCCTTAGTGCTTACTGACTCTTTCTGCATCAACAGCAGTTCAATCACCAGAAAGATAAACTTCCCTTCCCTTTGCATCACTCAGCTTCCCATTGCATAGCAACAGCAGTCAATGCCTACTTGTGCTCTCATGTTCAAGTGGGATTCAGTAGCACAGGAAGCAGAGATATCAAAGTCCTGAGGAACAGAAGGACGTAGGAGCTGAAGCAGCGATCTCTGATGCCACCATAATGAGAGCACAGCATGGCGGCTGGGTTCTGTAGGCTGCTCATTTGTGGGCTGCATATATATGATTTGCATTTTTGCTCAGCATTGTCATTTTGCATAGAGTACTGCTAATAAGTCAAAGGTTCTGACACAGACATTTTGTTCTTCCCTTTCAATCTGAGATAGGCCAAGACACAAAACGCAGAAGCAGATTTCAATCATCCTAACATTGCTTATAGTTCAGCCTACTCTAAAGTTAAGGGCCATTTGAAATTCAGACAGCTATCTTCATTTCACAAAGCCCTTGGCCTTCGGGTATGTTTATTCATAGCCAAGGTTTTGATTTGGGCTACATGCTTAAACACTGCTCACAAATGGTTAGATTTTCATGGAATTTGTTATTCAAAATTATCCAAGTCTGTCTGTAGATTGTTTATGACAAATGAAAGAGGCTAATTGTTTGAATAAGTTGTTCACTGCAAAGTTTGTCCAGCTCAGCTACAGCTTTCCAGTCCTGGCTCTGACTGTTACTCACTGTGTCACCTTGGGCAAGTCACTTAGGCCCAGATCCACAAATATATTGTGGCACCTAACTCCCATTGAGACTGTAAGCCTTGCTGGAGCCCTACGTATAACTAGCAGTGTGAACCAAAGGCTGTGACCCAGAATAGGCCTGGCCTTGGCAGAACAACACCACACTAGGTATTAGCTAAGAGCAGGTAAGCACCTTCCTGACTGGAGAGGATGGTACAAAACCACACAGATCTCTCAAGTAACTACGTAAACACATTCCTAAGAAATGGTACAAGAACACACCAACCCCTCGTAAAGAGAAGGAGGGGATGACAGGATAATAGATGTTTTGTTTTAACTAGCAGGTACAAGGATAAGGGTGGTAACTAGCAACCTCTGGAGTGTAATACACTCAGGCTCCCTGTACAATGAATGGAGGGAGATGGACACCCAGGAATGGGATTCACAAAAACCAGCATGTTAGCCAATGGAAAATGCCAAGAGGAGGGGTGTGTCCTAAGCCCCACCCCTCTCAGGGAGTTTAGCATCTAAATTCTGGTTGTAGGAAGGTGCCTCCCTCTAGTGGGGATTCTCAGATCAACACCTTCAGCCCAGTGGCTAGAGAACTTTGCTGGGATATAGGAGACCCCTGCCCTGTTCAAGTCCCTTTTCTACCAGGAGTCAGTACCCCAACTTCTGAACTTGGAACATTGGTGTGGGATACTCTCAGTCTTTCCTGTTGAAACTAGTCCACTGTGGCTAAATAACTAAGGAATTATTGGGCCAGAGAGAGAGAGCGAGTATGAGCGCAAGCATGAGAATGACGCTGTAGGCTTGTGGGTAGGGCACTCACCACAGACATGGGAAGCCCAGGATCCACTGCCCTGCTCTACTGACTCTAGTTATCCACAATGATGAAACAGCTTCAACAGGAAAGATGGAGGGACTCCCACATCAGAATATCCCATAGCTAAGTGACTAGCACACTCACCTAAGAAGTGGCAGACCCACATTCAAATCCCTTCTCCCCATGTGGTGCAGAAGGGTATTTAGCAGGGGGTCTCCCACATCCCAAGTGAGTACTCTAACCCCGGGGCCTAAAAGTTGTGAGGAAGGTCCTCTTCCCTTTGCCATTTTGTGAGCGCTCACCTGCAGGGCTCCAACCAGTAGGTGGGAGCTGAGTATGCTCGCTGGATCAGACCCCGCTGGCGAGCTAGGCATAGAAACATCTCTCTTTCCCCAGTCTGTGCATTGGACTGGGACTTAAGCATTCATATGCCTGGGATCAGCAGTGTACATGAACAGAGGCAGAACATAGGAGTCAGAGAACTTTTACCAGAAACATTTAGGTGCCAAATGAGTTGAGGCCTCTACAGAGTTTGGCCACAGCTGAGCGGGAGCTTTGTGCATACCAATGGTGCCTGATTCTGGTATTTAAACACCAAAAGTGACAGTTAGGTGTCTAAGTCCCTTTGTGACTCTAGCCCTAAATGTTACTAAAATAAGTGAAGTGTTAGATTGTTGACTATTGAGGGGCCATAGCTATTTATTCAAATTTATATCATGTGTCTAACAGTCCTCTATACACATTTACAGTAAAACATACCAAAAAACCAACTACACTGACAAAGTGCAAACAATACTAAAAGAATGCCCCACACAGCTTCCAAAAGACAAGAATCACCCAGACCCTAGAGGAAGAGCCAAGATTTTCAAAAGCGACTAGTCATTAGGGAGCCCCGACTTCCAGCTGACTGTTGGCAATGCCTTTAAGGGCCTGGTTTTCAGAAACTGCTGGGTATCCACCTTTTGAAAATCAGGCCCCTTTATGATGTCTCAAAGTGGATACTCGGAATTACGAATACTTTTTAAAGTCTTAGCCACAATAAATGGATTTGCTTTTCATCATGCCCTGGAAGTCAGACTACGAATCTGTGAAACTCTGGCTCTGCTGGGAAAGGATGCCCCAAAGTTGCAGACCCTCCAACTGAAAACATCCTGGATGTAAAAAATAATGTGCTGTTAGCTTGAGCAACCCAGCGATCATCAGCTGTCAAAAATTGCTTTAAGGGAGCCAATGTAGAAATATAATGTGCTTGTGCTGCATATGTGGGGATTTGTGCATATATACTGTATGCTAAAGCCTGTTTCACTGTCTCTTCCTCTCTGAAGTTGATCATTAACTGAATGCAGTTACAATCCTCTCATGATAATAGATCACTCATCATTAAATATCTTTAATGTGTTCAAATAAAATATTTGTATATTTTGTCAGATAAATGATCTTGTTCATTGCCTCATGCTGTAATTTGAAATAGGAATTATTGGGCCTTAATTATTGGACCCTAAGTGGAATCATTGGACCTTGAAGGGTCTTAGTTTCCAGAGTACTAGGTGTTGTGCAATTGTGCAGCTGTTTTAGAACTTATTTGCCTAACAAGATCATCATGTAGCATAACATTGAAATGAGCTGGTTGAGCCTGTAATTCAAGTAACATTTTTTATTTAGAATACGATAACTTTCAGCTGCTTTGTTACTGTCTACACCGTAATGGAGTTCAGTGTCACTGAAGCACACGCTCCTGCATTTGATATGGTGCTCAGAGCTTGTTTAGAGTTTTCCTCCTGAGCAATTTGTGTAATAGCTTGGCAATACACAATCTGTGGCTGTTCTAGCCAAGTGATGTTTTTAATTCATTTGGAAACAAGACTCTGAATATCATATCAGCATATTGATAGCAAGATTTCTAAGCCATCTGATTCACATTCCCCTCTCTGATTTTCTCATGTAGTTACAAATGGGCCACAGTTTTGTTACAGGATCTATTCCATTGTGTGGGGTTCTATTAATATGAATTAGTGTTAGAGACAATCTGCTGAACAAGCCAGGATTGTCTTGTAGTACTATAAGCAGAGAGCTTGGGGAGCTGCATTTGGGTTCTGGACCAATAGCAGAAAGTCACAAAGTCCAACTGACAGAGGCACCTGGCCTTCCAAAATAATCAAACATTTCCATTGTCAGGGTTTAAACTCTTCCTTCAGCATGGCCTCAGACCCTGCTCAAGCAAAGAACTTCCATGAGTATGGTCTATCAGGCTCAGTGCAGTCAAATTTTGATTAGTACAATGTGAAGCAACTCACTTTGTATTTACCTCCAATTATTTGGTGTCTGTGCATTTACATAGGAGTTCAATCTGATAGGAAAGGAGAATGTTGCCCTAAATTTTGCCTTCTTTACTTTGCAGCCTTTATTTTTCTGGGTGCTACTCCAAGGATTTTTCAGGCAAGTGAAGAGAAAAGCTGTTTTTACCATACCAAGAGTTGCTACATCAGGCATCTGTATTGCAAGATTTTACAAGATTTGTTCCAGGAAATGTTTGCTATTTTTAATGTTTGTGTTTATTTTTGAGATGCATTATCATCACATGAAGTAGATTAAATTCTCTCCAGATAGATATTGATAAATGGGTAAAAGGCTTGATGCAATGTGCGACGTATTCCATTTGGTAGGTGAATAATCCAGTTCTCTGAGTGTTCTGTCTTTTTCATGAAGTGATGGACTGTTTTGTTTCTAAAAGTGGTATATTTCCCTGTTAGCTGTATTGATTTTATCATGCAGTGCTGCTCTCATTTGGCTTTGTCCATAATGTACATTTCAGTAGCTAAGTTATTCATTTATATGAAAAACAATCAGACCATTCAGAATTTTAAGTTGAAGGATTAGTCTTATTTAATATTTATGTCCGTTTCATCCGGAGGCCCACTTAAGAACCACAGCTCCATTCTACTAGGTGCTGTACAAATATAGGCCCAGATCCTGCAAGCTGCCCCATGCAGGTAGGTGTGTTTGCGTGGAATAGTTACTATTGTTGGGTTTGACTGGCAAGTTCAAAGCTGCCAGTCAATTCAGGATTGCTGATCAGAACAGACGGCTGCCCGCTGAAGTTAGGATCAGGCTCTGCTTTGGATGCCATTACATGGCTGTAAACTTAAAAATAAAAGAGCATGTTTAACACAAGCTCTCCCAAAATCAGTTGGGCTCTGCATGGGTGTGAGAGCTCTGAGAGCCTGGGGCAGCTTGCAGGGCCAAGTCCATAATGGTAGCTACAATCTCTTCATGAAAAAATATTTGCAGTGCAAGGCCATGAGCCTGCAAATCCTTACACACTGTGAATAGTTCTCCTGGAGTCAGTGTTCAAAGCTAAACATGTTAAAATATTTTGCAAGATCTAGGCCTAAAAGGACGAGCATACAAAAATGGATAGTGGGAGAAAGTCACATACAAACAAAGTGTGTGTATAGACCTCAGATATTTGTTATTGAATTGGTAAGTTTTGTAATTACTTTTTCTAGGTGTAAAACCAGGCTCTCTGTTGAGGTTTAAAAGAATGTGTTTTAAAGAATTTCAACCAACCAAATGCCCACTCCATAGCCCCACACTCCCAGGAAGCCTGATCTTTAGGCCTTAACTTTTAGGGGCTGCTAATCAACCCCCTTTGCAAACATTTTTTCAACACAGCAATAATAAAAAGCCCCAATTGGGTCATGTGGTGTACTTTTAATGAAATCCTATACTGACATTTTTGCTCAGGTGGCATTTTATCAGAACCTAAAACCAGAAACTACTGTAGGAGAACTTACTAGATATGGGGTAGGCAACCCTATGACATGTGTGCCAAAGGCAGCATGCGAGCTGATTTTCAGTGGCCCTTGCATTGCCCAGGTCCTGGCCACCAGTCCAGGGGGCTCTGCATTATAATTTAATTTTAAATGAAGCTTCTTAAACATTTTAAAAACCTTATTTACTTTACATACAATAATAGTTTAGTTATATATTATAGACATATAGAAAGAGACCTTCTAAAAAGGTTAAAATGTATTACTGGCACATGAAACCTTAAATCAGAGTGAATAAATGAAGACTCGGCACACCACTTCTGAAAGGTTACCGACCTCTGTACTAGATATAGCCACTATTAGTGACACATTCACTACTTATCCTGAGCTGCTTCTGCCCCCTTGTGACTATTATGACTCTTTTTTAAAAGGTTTTTCCAACAGTAAACAGATAAAATAGTATGTCACCAGCCATCCCCTGCTATGGTAAAATCAGCAGGACAGGGTCTCAGAGAGAATAAGTGCTGGTGATGATTGCATGTGGAGACCCATTGTGCCCCCAGTGTGAACTTTGTCTTCTCACAGAAAAAGCCCCAAAAGGATCTGTGTGGATCCTTGGGGATGTGTGGGAGGTCAAGGTTATTCTGCACTATTGTACCTATTCTGGCTCCCACCACAGATTCCTGACAGTCAGGGGCGGCTCTAGAAAGTAGGCTGCCCCAAGCAGCGCAGAGCCGCGCGCCGCCTTCCCGGCCCCGGTCCGGGTCCCCCTTCCTCGGTTGCTCCCGCTGCTCCCGCTGCGCTGGCATGCCGGAGAGGGACTGGAGCGGAAGGGCGGAGAAGCGCGGACCGGCCATGCAGCCGTCCGCGGCAGGTCCCCGCCCCCCGGGGCTGCAGGCATGGCTGCAGGGCAAGCGAGGGCCAACAACGCCGCCCCCCGCCCCCCCCCCCCCCAAGCACCTGCTTGGCGCGCTGGTGTCTAGAGCCGCCCCTGCTGACAGTACAGCTCCATTGAAACTGTAGGCCCACTTTTAGCTATAACTGCTTCTGCCATCCTGAGGGGGTAGAACTCCATGGATGGGACAACACAGCTGCCTCAGACTGCATAACAATTTAAAAACAATTTCCATAGTGTTGGGGTGGGAATTACTTCATATCCCCAGCCTCTTCCCCAGCACAGAGCCCAGAATACAGAGAGGGAGGATTGGTGCCCCAGAGCTGGTTAAGCCCCTACTGCATCAGAAGTAGGGCCCTTCGTTTTCAGGGGTTTGTATTCCATTTTTCCCAGGAATTTATCAGTGTTTATTACCACAACAACAAAAACAGGTGAAAATCAGTGCAAAAAATATTAATTTTTCTGGGTAAATATCAGGGTTTATTTTGGTGGATGGAAAGACAGGGGGAAAAGTAGTAAGTAGATCAATGCTTTGAATTCTGTTCATCAATGTGGTTTGCTGCAGAACTAAAACAGCACTCAAAACACAATGCCATCTCTGTGTTTAAGAAAACTATGCATCTCTAATCCCCAAATAAAACTTTTCATTTGAATAAACAGTTTACTGTTGTAGACTTAGCCTCTAAATATTTACATTTAATAATTTGGCCACACCATTTGCAGCGCACACACTCAACTTCAGCCTTTTCTCCTGTTTGTTTTTTTTTAAAACTTTTGATCTGATACAGATTTTCATTTTCTTCCCATTTTAGTTTGTCAAAACTTTAAACCATTACCTGCTATCAGCTTCAAATGTGTACGTGAGATTCATATATGTTCAGATCTACGTTCCCTGTAAGCTGCACAGCTGTGCAGCAGCCTATTTAGTACTGTGCAGGCGCTCCGGGAACCCAACCCAGCCCAGCCCCTGGCCCCAACCCAGCCCAGCCCCCAACCTGCCAGGGCACCACTACCCCGGCCTGAACCCGGGTGGCCTGGACCCAGCCATGGCCCAAACGGCCCGGCCCAAACCTGTCACGTGGCACCCCTTCCCGAACTCAGCCCTGGCCAGGACCTGTCATAGCCAGGGTGCCCTTCCCTGAAGCCAGCCCTGGCCCGGACCTGCGGGGGCGACTATCCTGTATCCCCAGCCACGGAGCTGCCACTGCGGGGAGAGACGCCTCTGCCCCACAGCCCAGGTGCTGCTGCGGGGAGAGAGCTAGGGGCAAGTCCTCTCTTCCTGCCGTAGCCCCGGAGCAGCCTCCTGCACCCCAAACTCCTTATTCCTGGCCCCACCCCAGAGCCCACACCCCCAGCTGGAGCCCTCTCCTCACCCCTAATTCCAGACACCTGCTTGCCCCGTAGTCCTTTGTGGGAAGTTCCACACAATACATGGGTAAACATTTTGCATCCCACCTCAGCCCTTCCCCTAGCCTCAGGGGAGGATTTAGGAGAAGAATGTCTTTTTAGTAAGTAAATATTTATTCATGTCTGACTATCAGTGACATCATAGCAGAATTTTTGGAATTCTTTACAATCCATTGCCATCTTCAAGCACTTACCAGCTGACCTTCTAGTGATCTGCCGCATATCCTTCCATGTCCTTTCTAGTTGTCCCCTACTAGGATGACCTTCCACCATTCCTTCCCTAATAACTTTCTTAAGGCTATTCTCATTCTATACCTAGCGTGACCCAAGTATACAAGTTTGCATCTGATGATTTCTGATGTCAGAGCCTGCTTGTCTCCAATAATACTTCTACCATAGGCATTCATTTTTTTCTCTATCAAGGAGAGATGCAAGAGTCTTTGCCAGCACCCCTTTTAAAAGCTTAAATTTTCTTCTTGTCAACAGCATTAGTTTTCCATGATTCACATCCATAAACTGTTATGGAAAAAAATTAGACTTTTACCAGTCACACCTTCTTACATGTCAAGATATCTTTTAGGGGTGCTAATTAACCTCCTTTCAAAGGCTTATCTCCTAGATCAGACAAGCAGCTTCTAGCCTGTGGGGTAGGATCATTCAACATCTTTTTGTCAGAGTTTAGAAATGTTACTTGCAGACTTCCATTATTCATTTTTAACTATACTTCTACTTCATATTAAATTCACAAGCAGAAAACTTCACTTAATATTAGTTAAACATAAGCATAAAAGACAAGAAAATACAAAGTTTAAGATTGAAACGTTGAAAAGTCAAGCACTCGCAAGTTAGGAAAAACCAGCATGAATGTTGGCCAAATAAAGTTATTTCAGCTACCATGCGTATCCATTATGATACACTCTTTAGTTACATACAGAAGTGACTACCTGTTAAAAATCTGGTGTAATCGACTTCCCCAGCATTGGAACTCAGTGGCAGAACCAGGGAAAGCATCCAAGTTTCTAGGATGCCTACAAGATCATCCTTTCTGTTCCTATCGTCTCCTTGCTCATTCACTACAAACCTTCCAGCTTCAGCAACAAATGAAGCAGGGGTCCTACAGACAACGAACTCCATCACTACACAGCCCTGATTCTTCTCCAGAGCAGATCTGTCCTGTGCACTAACTGAACCAGGAATCCTGTGTAAAAAATGATACAGTGTTGTGTAATTAAAGGGTGCATTATAATGCATATGTACAAGTCATACACTGAATGGGCAATGTTCATTCATTTCCTAGGTTGAGAATGCTTGACTTTGCAATCTTTTAATCCTCACCTTTATACTTCCTAATTTTTATGGTTTCGTTTATTGATGAGAGCATCCTTAACTAATATTAAATGAAGTTTGTGAATTTCCTTAGGTTTTTTTTTTTTTTAATCAGAAAAACTTTTATATCTGTGCTTTTTAAAGAAAGCACTTACACATTTGTTGTCTTCAATATCATTTCTATTTTTAAATCGTGTACCAGAAAACTTAAGAACTTGTATCTATAATTTCCCACTTTTAAAAAAGTGTGAATATTCAAAAAGCCACAGCCCCCAGTTTGTAAGATGGACATAAACAGTCTACAAGAAAAGGAGCTAGAACAGAGGTTCTCAAACTGTGGTCCGCGAGCTCCATTCAGGTTGTCCGCGGATAGTTCCCTCTAAGGTCCGCGCCTGGGTGGTCCCACATGAGAGAATGAAGGGCCACCCAGGCGTGGCTCCACTAATTAGGTGCCTGGACCCTGGAGAAGATGCACATGTAAGGTGAGGTGGTGGCCTTGCAGGGAATAGGGGACAGGTGGGAGGGGGAAGTGGGGTGAGAAGAGGGGTTGGGGGGAATTTGGGATGTGCAGGGCTGCGGCGAACAGAGAAAGAGTCAACTTTCCCCAGCTCCAGGGCTGTGGCTGCCAGGGAAATACATCCCTCCTTCCCAGCCTCAGCTCTGTGGCTGCCATGGTGCAGGAGAGACCCCCCCCCCACCTCCTTCCCAGCCCCAGCTTGGGGGCTGCCGTGGCAGTGGGGGAAAGAGGGCACATCCATCGCATTAGAAAGGTAAGACTACTGGCTGCTTTAATTGCCGTTTCCCCTGGGACTCTCCTTTGTAATAATGTTATGGTAGTCTGAGAGACATCAGTTATCAAAGGCAGCCATTCTTATGACAGCCAGGGCTATAGAAAGCAAATGAACTAGAAGAAGGGAGCGATGAGTGGCTGATTATCTCTGAAGTCATAATGTTACTGCTCAGGCAACAGTAAAGGGCAGCAAATGTGCAGTGTGGAGTAAAATAAAAATAATAAATAAATAAATAAATAAATATCAACCTCTTTCACCATTCCAGTGTCCCCAAATTTCCTTTTAATAAAACCTCACCACCACCCAAACACAATACACACTGGAGATTATTCCTCAGACATTAATTAGTAGCTGAAATTTGGTTCCAATTCCCCATGCCATGTTTACAAAAAAGTTCTGAAAAAAGGTGGGCCACTGAGGTACAGATCCCGTAAAAGAGGAAAATTCTGACACAACCTTAATTGTGGTTTTCCTACTGCACTTATTGACAGATACCAGAGCCTCTGCTACAGGCACCAGTCTTGACTGACACCTCTGGATGGTGATGTAATGCAAACAAATAATAAATATTCCAGCAAAGTGTTCCTACTTCCTCCCTCAAGCTGTGATAAACTTCAGGTACCTCAAGTGTACATGTGCTTGCTGAGAGAAAAGTTGAAGGACTGCAGAATCTGTTCCCTTACTTTCCCATGTAAGCATTGCTATAACCACAACCAAAGATTTAGGGAAATGCCACTTCAGAAACAAACTGACTTTACCCTGAACTTCTCTAAAAAGTTTGCTATTTGAGGCAGTCTGATCCATTCAAAATCCAAGCTTTTTTTTTCATTTTTATGAGCCCCAGAGATAAGTGGTAACGTTTAGCAGCTTCCATAGAAGGGGATGACTCCATCAGAGATAGGAATCCAACTCAACCCTCCCTTCAGCATTTTACCAAGAGCTCACAAGTGCACCCTCTTGCTCATCTCACATGATTCTGAACTCACATGCCTCTTCTGTCACATCCAGCAGGATGTGCAAAATTACTGTTATACCAGCAGGTGTCCCTAATGCATAAGAAGTTAGCAGTGACTATTGAAACTGAATGAAAAAAAAAATTTTGTTTTCTGAACGTTTCTTCAAGGAAGCACCTAAAAACATAAAAATATTAAAATATGAACATCATGCTTCACCCCCAAAAATATTGATATGGGTGTTGAGTAATAATTCCAGGGTTTAAATGTTCTGTGTGAATGTCTGGGTGGGTTATGTTATACTGTCAAGTATATACACACACACACAATATAAAAATTCTGCTAAGACTCCCTTTGCAAAATGTCTTTAGATAACACAAATATATGCAGTGAGAAAATATTCTCATTGGATCTTAGAATATGAGCCAGTGACAGCCCATCACTGTCTGCCATCTTCTCAGACCAACCCCTGTGCTTTTTCTGCTCTTATGTTTTCCTATTCATTGTCTGAAAGGGCCATCTCTAAATGGGCAATCCAGTGCTACAGCTACAGAAACTAGCAGATGCAGCAGGTGAAAAAGTGAATGATTTAAAGCCATTTGTGACAGAAATAATTTAAAACTCTCCTTTTAGAGATGGGCAGGAGAGATTGTGCTTTGCTTTTGACTAATTAAGATTTTGGCTCTGTTGTATCAGATCCAATGTTCTGATAGGCGTTTGAATTAAATATTTTCATTTTGTCCCATGTGGTTCATAAACAAACTTGCAGAACCAGAACCAATCTTAGGGTGGGTTTGGAAGGATCTAGGGTCTATTTGATTACAATCAGAGCTCTGTGGGATGGGGGAAGGAAATGAGGATAAAACAGGCTGGTTTCAGCCCATACAGCATGTTGCATTTTTTATACAGTGGTACCTGTTTTAAGCGACTCACTCAAGGTATCAGGAAAGATCAAATGCTTAATGGAAGTGGTCTCCTAATAAAGATGTGGGTGAACTGGGTGTAATACATTTGGGGTGTTTTGGGACAGAATAAAGAGACACTCATCTCTTGAGCACCTCCATGCAGCTGTGTGCAGTATTACAGTCCTTCTCTCGCCCCTGCTACCTCCTGCAGGCAGCCAGCTGACATTCGGGGTCTTCAGTGGCTTAGTCCTCCAGCCAAGTATCAGGGTCCAAATGAACCTCTTCTGTGGGTTCATGCCACTTTACCTGTAGGGGAACCTGAGTGTGCTCACTACTCTGGGCTTCAACCCAGGAACCCTGTCATGGTCTCACCCTCACTTGAAACTGGGGGGTTTCAAGTTGAGGACCAGCATGTATCCTCCCACCCTAAAATCCTAGGGTAGGTCTCCTTTTTGCTGCCACCACCCGGTCAATTTACGTGGGCCGGGACACCCCTGTTTTCCCCCTCCTCTTTCCAAAGACGTACCCTGGGGAAACACAGATCAGAGCTCACAGAGGGAGAAACCTCCCCATCTCCTCCCTCCCCTCTCTGCCCGGAGATAAGCCTGTCTCACCACCGAGAGAGAGTCTCTTAGCTCCCTCCCCCTGTATCCACAGTAGCAGGGATTTAATCAAATCTTTATAGAAAGAATTTATTAAAAGAAAAACAAGAAAACACACAATCTCTATGAATCCAAGCTGGACATTCATAGGGTATAATCTTACTAATTTCTGGAGAGAATCTTCTCTCCTTCTCAGTACAAACAATACAGGCAGAATTAAGAATAATCAATAACAAACACACAGAATTGCAAACATAGGATTATTAGATGAGGACCCAAAGTATCTTTCTAATACTCACTATCTTGACTAGAAGAAATTAGTTCAGAAAGATGGAAACTTGCAGAAGACTTGATTAAACATCTGGACCCTTGTAACTCCAAACGGCTAAGAACAACACACACAAGAACAGAGAGAAAAAGTTCCCTCCTAGGAATTTTAAATTCTCTTCCCTGATTGGTCCTCAGGTCAGGTGTTCACCAGGTACTATGTGTTAACCCTTTACAGGTGGAAACTTAACCCTTAACTAACTAAGTATGACAAACCCTATACACAGCTGCCACATGTTGCTCCATTTCAGTTCTTTGCTGCTTGTTCCCTGGGCCTCATCCGACATGGCCCTGTAAACGGTCAGACTCACCCCTGCGGCGCCTCCTGCTGGTTGCTCTCCATATTTAGCTCAGTCCAGCCCTGGAGCACCCTCTGCAGGCTGGTGATCCACCTGTTCGTAGGCCCCTGTGTCCCTCCCTGCACCCAGTGCCCTTCTACATGGGGTGCTGCCCCCCTAGCAGTAACCCCTTTCTCTCTCTGGGTCTCCCTTTCTCTCTCAGGGAACCCTCACCCTCTATCCCTACCTTGCCTCAGTATTTGGCTACTGCCAGTCATTGTCTAGCCCCACGCTCTGGGGCAGACTGCAGTCTCAGCCTACTCATCACAGGCAAAGTTGGGTTTGGACCTGCTGCTTTGTCCTAACCCTAGGTTGCCCCCTGCAACCCCCAGTACCTTTGGCCCACTGCTAGGCCGCAGCCTGGGGCTTTCTAGGCCGGAGCTCCCCGGCTCCTCAGCCTTCCCCAGCCCTGCTGTACTCAGGTATCTAGTTTCAAGCCCTAAGCAGCCAGGCCCATCTCTCTCTATTGCCAGAGAGAGACTGTCTGGCTCCTGGCTTCCCTGCCTTGTTATAAGGCCCTGTGCTTCAGTTTGGGGCGTGGCCCCCAGCTGCAGCCACTTTCCTAATCAGCCCAGCTTTTTGGAGCAGCGGCTCTCAAGTCCTGCTAGGCCACTTTTAAGCCCCTTAAAAACCCCGGAGCAGGGAGTCCACCCTGCTACAGGCCCCTCTGGCTTCACCCTTATCTCAGGGTTAAGGTTCTTCTGTCCTCTCTCTCCCTGCAAACCCACCTATGCAAAATGCAGCCAGACCCAAACTCAGGTTATCACTCAAGCACCTTTGCCCCCCTCATCCCAGCCAGGAAATGACATGTTAAGGCCATGCAGCTCCTTTTATGAGGGCCAACAGGGCCCTGATTGGCTGTTGCTGACCCCTCTAGCCCTTGGAGGATGAGGTCTGTGGTTTCCAAAATGGCCATCCCAGAGAGCCCTTTCTAGACAAGATTGGAGAACCCATCTTTGCTGCTCTTCTCCTCACAGCTCGCTGCTTTTTGGGGCAGGGTGTTAGTATGATTGTAGGGCCGTAGCAGGGAGCTGCAAAGGCAGAATACATCCTGTCCAAGGCAGTCTCTTAAAACACAAGGTTACCTGTGCATATTTAGATAAATATATATTTGTATTTGTTCTGTTGGTAAACATTGGGCCAAACTCATTCCTAATGAAAAAAATCATTGACATCTGGACATAATTTAGTGCATCCTTTTCTTTAAATGAATTCTATTGTGAAATTGTTTTGTAGGATGCATTTTATCAGTTGTCTGTGGTTTTTTGATAGATAGATGTAATGTAATATTTAGAGATAGGAAAGACAAACATTAGATCATTGAATCTAAAATAAGTAAAAACAAGTTAACCCCTTGCAAGAATACAGACCAGAGATAAAAGAGAGCAATTTTTCAATTTAAAGGGTATATATATGAAGTAGAGGCATTTTAAAATTATGGCATAACAACAAAGTTGTTTTCTGATACATAATAATAATTTGCATTTCTATTTCTTCTTCTGAGGACTTCAGCATCAAGCTGGTTGAAAGTAGTTTTATTCCTGTGGAAAATTTAAAAAATGAAAACCAAAACTCTTTGGCTGAAAACTACCAAAAATGGCTGAAACATACCAAACCTTTAGTTTTCCAGTGGGGAAAAAAAGACATTTTTTTTCTTTGAAAGCAGATACTTTCTGGGGAAAAAAAAGTGTAGTCAGAAGCCCAATTTTCCATGTAAAAGAAGTTTACATAATTTTTTCACCCAGACATACCTTAAAGTGCTTTACAAACATTCATGAATAAAGCATCCCCATGAGGTCGGTGCTGCAAGTATACTACATTATACAGATGTGGAAACTAAAGCCTATCAAAGTTTAAGGCCTAAATGCACAAAAGGAGTTAGGTCCTGTGTCACAATGCTTAACTCATAGGCACCTGGGAAATTCACTGATACCCAACACCTGAGTTAGGCACCTAAACTCCTATACAATGACTGTGGAGAGAGAGGCACCTTAGAGTGTGATTCACAAAAAGCAGCATGGTAGGGGGGCAGCTGCCTAAACCAGCCAATGGGAGATGCCAACCAGAGGGGGCTGTGCTAAGCACCACCCCTCTCACAGAATTAGGCACCCAAATCTCAGCTGCAGGGAGGTGCCTACTTCTGCCTATGAGTCACAGCTGGGAATGCTCTTTGGAGTCAGAGGCCTTATGCCATTTTAGCAAGAAACCGTGGGGAGGCTCTTTCCTCATACCCTTTAGGCCAGTGGCCAGGGCACTCATATGGGCTGTGGGAGCCCCCAGTTTAAGTTTCTCCTCCACCTGAGTTATGGGATATTTTCATGTGGATTATCCCTCAATCTCTCCTATTGAAGCTGTCGCACGGTGGCTAAGTAAGCAGGGGGATGTTTCCCACATCCTGGGTGACTGCTCTAACTAGAAGGCTATAAAGACATTTTCTCTTGTACTCGCTCACTGCCTCCCTCCTTCCCCCAAATAACTTTTTGGAACTTTTACTGCAAAAACATAGGCCCTGAGTGAATTTAGGTGCCTACAGGGTTTCAGCAGGAGTTTTGTGCATCACAATGGTCCCGAAACTGGGACTTGCGTGCATAACTCCTTTTGTGCATGCAGGCCTAAGTGACTTGCCTACAGTCAGACTGGAAATCTATGATAGAGACAAGAATGAAACCCTGATCTAGACCTGATTTTCAAACAAGTTAGGCATGATGTCCTACATGTGCAATTTGTGCATGCAGTAATGATTGTACATGCAAATGTGCCGTTATCTATTTGAACGCACAGCTATCTGATCTCTGCATGCAATAATTGCTTGCACAATTTATGTGCACAACTGCATGCATATTTTGCATGTGTAATTGCACACCTAATCTGTTGGAAAAATCCACTGTAACTAAAAGATTAATTTGTACAGAAAAAACTAAAATACCTTTGAAAAGTGAAATTTTAAGTGAGAGCATTTTTCTGCACTACACTTAGAGCTCATAGCTGGTTGAGTCAGGGATTCTCTGAAAGCTGAAACTGGGCCAAGGACTTTTTCAATGCATCTCATTTTTGCTTGCAACCTTCCGCAGAGTTTTAAGTAAAGAATGAGTCAGAGAGGTTTCAAACTGCATTGGCGCTCATGTCCCAGAGGTAAAAGTTTAAAAAAGGAGATATAGAATATGGGATGTTTCCATTAATTCCAATTTCTTCAAGATCTAATATATTTCTTATGTCATTGAGCTTTTACAAGTGTTTTCAGACCATGTTATTCCTTTGGGTGCTGTAATGACGTTTATGGAGTATGAAACGAAGCTCAAACATAAAACTTTCAGCAAGGGTGTTTTAGGATACAGAGTAATTCTGAGCCATTTGAAGAGCTTATCATTGGGAAAGATCAAGGCATTTTGCTAAATAAAGCTAACCTTAAAAACTGGAAAATACCAGCTTTAGCTTTAGCTTTAATTTTAATTATAAATTTTCTATAACATGGTCAGGTTCAATTTTTTGAGCTTGTGCTTTGCGGATTATTTCTAAGACACAATTCACTGGATGGTATTAACCTCATCATATACCAATTCCTCAGGTACATCAGAGCTTAATAATGAGAGACTTTGGAAAAGACGACTCAAAACCTTCTTGTCCCTTTTTAAAATCTTTTAAACAGGTCCTTGATACCTGCTGTATGACTGAAGCCCATATATATGTTTGCACTGTAAAACCATGTCACCAAGAGCCTCTGTCACATAGGTACTACAATTAAAAACCTACATAATGGAGGACAGGAAGACAAGAGGTTTTGGTTACTTAAGGCCATCTAGGAGACAAGTTTGAATGTAGAATTCTCCTAGGAAACGCATTGAATAACATGGAATAGCACAATACACAGCATGTTAATCAACAGTTACAATAGCTCACAGGCCACATCTATGAAGGAATGTCATACAACAGACAAAGGCACAAACTCAAGCGAAAGGAAACCAAGGTGACAGTGTCCGGTTTTGTGCAGTACTGATAAGAGAGGCTACTGGGCCAATGGCCCAGACTCTAGACTAGTCTTCCATTTGGAATCAAATTTTCAAACATAGCCACTGGAATAGAGTGTATAGGACTAAAATTTACTCTCAGTTATACCCAGGCAACCTCACTCTGGTTCACAGCCTTCGAACTCTACATGCATAAAGTAGAAATAATGGACCAGGTTCTCAGTGGGTATAAACCAGTGAAGCTCTGGTGAAGTCAGTGGAGATACACCAATTTACAGCAGCTGAGAATCTGGCTCATCCTGTGCAAAATCACCTTTCTGTGCTCACATCTTGTGTGTGCATCCTAGGTACCCAAGATAGTTGCAAGTTCAACAGGTGCATCTGCAAATGTACATGGTCTCTCACTGGAGATGCACATATATGCATGGGGAGGAAGGGCAGTGCACTTGCAACAGGCCCACATGCATTTTTGTGGGGTACCCACTGCATATGCAGTAAAAATCTTGGGGGCTTTAGGGCCATATTCATTGCTGAGGTGAAGCTCTTTGGGGACGATCTTTTTGTTCTGTATTTATACAGCAGCTAGCACAACTGGCTTCTGGTCCATTACTGTGGTTTCTAGGAGCTATTAATAATAATAAATAAAAATAAAGAATTCATGTTTTGCATCTACATGGCTAAGGGCATTGGTTGGATAGTGCACATCTGGTGAGACAAAAGCTCAGACTAAATATTTAGACTGTAAAATCAAGACTGCAGATTTAAATTCAGAGTTAAAATGTATATGTTAGAATGTAAGCACTGAGGAAGGGACCGTATTTTTGTTATATGTGCGCCTTGCACAATGGGGCCCTAACTGGGGCCTCTCAGCTCCAATAAGTACAAATAATAAATCTTATTATAGGTGAATGGTCATAAGGTTTTGACCATGAGGGACAACGTAGCTCAACTAATGGTCAAAATCTGCTGTGTTAGGCACTAACCAAAACCTCTTTATTTCCTTTTACAGGCAGAGGGCAGCAGCGATGTTCTGCCCATCCCTTAGGATACACTCCCTTTAGTATGTTACCTTGTGTCCAGGTTTCTGAATGGACAAAAAAGAAAGTCACTGGTCTTTGGTACTCAGATGGTGAAGCTGGAGGCAGGTGTCGAACTCTAAAGGAAAGAAAGAAAATAAGCTTAGTTCCTGGATAGAAATCAGCCCATGAAAGTCTGAATATTTTTATTTGTTACTGAGTCAAAACCCTTCAAATAGTGCATCCTTTCCTCCCGATATAAACTCATTGTTCTCTGGATGTGAAAAAAAATGAATTATGCCTCTTATCTGTCAAAAACATGCTGACTATACCAAACCGTATATGTAGTATTTACATATAATACAGAAAAAAGTAATCAGTCTTCAGTTTAAATGCTCCTTTATCCTGCTGCTATGCAGAGGTCCAGCCAGTTCAGTGGCAATTACATGCATAGCAGCTCCATGGATCGTGCACTGTATGGCACAAGGCTAGGTTTCAGCGGAAGTGTGACATCTGCTTTCCTAGATCAGGCATCTACCCTCTTCCCCTCCCTAAACCAGAGGGAGTGTCTCTTTTCTTCCCCCATGGCCCACCATCCATGGGTCTGGCTTTCCTGGCATGGCTTCTTTCACTACCATTATCCTGGGAAAAATTACACAGGGATGTGTCTTCTCCTTAGTCTTCCTAGAGACTGAAAGGAACGTGTGCATGGAGGTGCCTGATTACACTTAATGACCTACTTGCTGACTGGGCTATGGAGACACTGCTAGGAACACTGACATTCTAGCTCCTGACTCCCGCTGTTAATATTACTAAGAATAGCAGACAGGAGCCATGGGCAGCTGAGTATTCAAATAACAGAATATCAGCAGAGAATATCTGACCATATTTACCTGGCTGTTAGTGTCATTTAGGAAGTATCGCACGAGGAAATTTGCATCATCACTGCAGTGTGGCCCTGATCCAACTGAAGTCAATGAGGCCTATTGAAGTCAATGAGAGGCTTAACATTGTCTTTGGTGGGCCATGGATCAGGCTCTGAGTAGATAACTGTCCTAACTGTTATACCCAACTTTCCCTTGCTGGACTAGAGTAATTATTTTCCTATCTTCAGATGCTGTAAACCAGTCAACTAGGACACTTCAAACTATCATGAAATACTTGCCTTTTGCTTCTTGTCTAATGTAAACTGGTAACTGAGAGTAAAGAGTGAGAATTGCTAACACTCCTTTTATTAGGTCTTGGGCTATGCAAAATTCATCATGACTGTATATTTATACGACGCCATCAAGCAGAAGCCCATTATTTTCTTTGCACTGCACTAAAGCTATTGCTTTAAAAGGCCTGATGTTCACTCTGGTTTGTGGGGTTTTGTTTTAACACCGCCTCCTACTGGAAAAGCTCGGGAACACCGCATGTAAGCCAAACAGGGATTTTCCACTGGAGGAACTTCCTGATATGTGGCCTACATACAAAATACAGTTTGCCATCTCTCAGGTTGTACATGACTAGTGCTATTTTTAAAAGCCCTAGACTAGCATCTCGAAGCTCTGACAAAGAACAGGGTGTACTATGTATATACACATAGTAGGTGACAGTGCTTGCCTGGAAGAGCATACAGTCTAAATATACAGGACAGACAAAGAGTGGGGGGCAGAAACAGAGGTGAAGTGACTCTCCCAGTAACTGGAAATAAAACCCAGGTCTCAACACTCTAGTCCAGTGCCTACCCACTAGACTAAATGCAGGTAATTTCTCTCTGCAAATTGCTCTGGGATGCACCAAACTCAGAAGATCTGAACCAAGGATACAGCAGTTTGGGGAGTACTGCTATGAAGAGGAAGCTGGCTGGGAGAGCAGGGTAGCAGGATCAACTAGGGGATTAGGTCAGACATGGGGAGCAGGTGACCATCAGCCAGTCGTCCAACATAGGGTAGGAGCTGCAACTGTGTGTCAGCCATTCACAGTAGAGGAGATATGTGCATGCCGGCTGGAGATAATGGTGGGGAAGAAGGGCCTTGGTGGAGATGCTGGAGAGGTAACTCAGGAGAGGTTACTCTGTTAAAAGTTGCATTGCACAGAAGCACTGCAACCTTTGCCCTCTGAGCTTAGTAGAGTGCTGTGCAAAGACTAAAGGGTTTAGAGCATGTCTGTAATTTTAGGACAGGTGGGTGCTCTTTGGGTTGCTCTAACCTGATTTAACATTTTCACCATGCATCTTTTCAAATGTGAAGTTCTTCTGGCAGCCCACTCTGAGCTATGGGAAAGAAAACCAATTCTGCTTTAAAGGGAGCTGTCATCGGGGAGATATGGTGGCCATGTGGGAGTCTGAAGGAGCAGCTGGCTGGTCCCCTCCTCCCATCCCAAATCTTTGGCTGGGCAGACAAGCCCGCCTCTGCTAGATCTACTAATGGGCTAGCAAAGCAGGTACACTGTTTTACAGCAAGAAGACTGGGAAACACTTCTCTGGTCCCTTCACTATAAGCCCTCATCTAAGGCCACAATGCACCAACCATTAAAAAGAAAACTCTCATTTCAAGGGATGGGTTGTGAAAATTATCACCTTCCACTCCACTGGGTCTAACTATCTTCTAAAGCTTCCCATTGCCTTGCTGCCACAGCTGCCAACGTCCTGAATGCTCAGGTTAAGGCAGAAGGAAGCAAGCCAAACAATCTCCACTAAAGAGTTAGAAGGAGATGGGCTTGCAAGCCAGCAGCCACCCAGAACTCAGCATGGGAGAGGGAGAAAAAAAACAAACCCTGCATCTGTTGGTGAAGGAGGGATTATGTATATGCAGCTATGGGGAGAGAAGAAAGATCCAGGATGGCTTGACTCTTCTGCATTTTTTAAACAACTATTCCATGTTCAAGGTCTTTACGGTTATTATCATTTGATTTGGTGAGTCTCTTTGCCCTCAATTTACAAATCCAAATCTTTATTTAGGCTGGAGCATTGCCAGAGGTCCGTAGGGCATGGAGCGCAAGCCAATCTGAGCAGATGGGCAGCCAATGGGCCAGCTGGGTGGACATGGATACCAATGAATCTATCAAGAATGGCAAGGACTAACTCAATTGGACATGAGGATGGAGGAAATTTGTGGCACATGATGCTCCACATGTTTTCCCCTTTAGTTTATCAAACACAGAAGGATTGTGTGGCCACTTACTTGGTTAGGCTTGTTCTATGAGGGAAGGAGGTTTGCAAATGGCATATTCTCAGGCTAGCAAAATATCATCCTGATGAATTTTTTCTCCAGTTTCTTTGAGAAATTTCTGCAGAGTAAAAGTCAATTTCTCACAGGTTTAGTATTAAGCCATCTCAGTTACGTCTATCAGAGTCAAACCGATGCAGTTCGTTCATATAAGATTTACAGAATCCTTGTCCTCTCTCTGCAGACTTGGCCTGGATTTTCTCCTCCTGCATTTGTAAGGGACCCATAGAGATACTATGCATGGCATGAATGCTATCTGACAAGTGAGTGCAATCACAGCCCATCAGCATCCACCACTCCAGAACTAGATTGCTTTTTAAAGCTACTTGCATGATCTACAGTACGTGCACATCATTCAGTTCATTGACATAGAAACTGTACTGAATCTCTGGTTAATTTTGCTTAGTTTTGTAACAAGGTTGGGTGTAGTCCACAGCATGTAGCCGGAATGGTCACAATACCACAATAGTTGGAATTGTGGTAGAATGCCCTTCTCTTTTAGTGGGATAACTATAACAAAGCTTGCTGTTAACCTGGCATTTTGGTTGGCTAGAGACTGATAAGTGGGGTTATGCTGTAGAATACCAGGGTTGTAGACAAAGAACCCCTCTTTGCCAAGAATATTCTCCCAGAAACATATATTCTGATGTCATTTCTATACATTCTCAGTTTACCAGATTTAAATATGAAGGCACAATTATTTACAGCTGAGAGGCCTAACAATTCTTCAAGATAATATCTCTCAGTGGGTGTGTAGCAGGGTGCGCTCACCTCTTGTGAGTGCCCCCTGGGCCAAATATGCACCTGCACACTCTCTCTCTCTCTCAGATTGTCCCTCCTCTGGGACAGAGCAGCGCCCCAGGGCTCCCAATGTCTTATTCTTCACCCTCTTGGGGCTTCCTGGCTACAGCTCTCCAGCTGGGCCACTATAGTTCAGTTTCCCCCTCTGGGGTGCCTCAATGTCCAGGCGACTTCTCCCAGTGGCTAATGAGGGTTGGAGGGGAACCCAGGCCCACCCACTACTCTGGATCCCAGCTCAGGGAGCCTGTAGGTAGCAGCTGCTCTAATTCCCTGGTCACTTCCCCCCAACCCCCACCCCCAGCCCTGTGCCGTTTTCACCCTTACCTCAGGACCTTGTCTTGATGGAGTCCCCGCAACCAGCTCAGGGCTCTTTCTCGCTCTTCCTGGCAGCTTGCACACTACACCAGCCACACTCCTACAGCTCCAGCAAGAAACTAAACTCCCTCCGGCCCTGCAGCTCTTCTTAGGCCTGGTCTACACTGGGGGGCGGGGAGGATCCATCTAAGTTACACAACTTCAGCTACGTGAATAACCGCGGTGAGTCGACTGCTGCTGTCCCCCCGTCGACTCCGCCTGCACCTCTCGCGGCGCTGGAGTACAGGAGTCAATGGGAGAGCACTCGGGGGTCGATTTACTGTGTCTAGACTAGATTAGACATGATAAATCGACCCCTTCTGGATCGATCACTGCCCGCCGGTCCAGCTGGTAGTGCAGACATAGCCTTATATTAGGCTGCTGGGCCCTGATTGTCTGTGTCCCACACAGACAATAGGTGAATTTACTCTGAAAAAGTGCTAGCCCCTGCTGCACACAGCAGCCTAAACACTACAGCCATCATTATGAACCACATGGGAACACCGGCCATCTTTCCATTGACTTCAATGGGTTTCGAATCAGGGCCATTCAATGAGCACCAATGAAGGCAGTAGCCTGCTCCTGTAATATGGAGAAAGAGGGTCAGGTTTCAGGAGGGACCTAATTAGCTGTGACATCTGGAGCTCAGAGATGCAAACTGGTGGCCAATCCTCTACTAGACAAAGACAGCCTCTCAGCATGTAACACTAGTCGCTATGCATGCTTGATAAAGATCACTTTCCTACAATTTGCACCTGCCTGTGGTATTATTTATTGCCATTAAAACAGCATTCATGTCCCAGTGATCTTTTGGGAGGTAAGATTGCCTCCTTCCCTGTTGCGGAGGAGAAGGCCCTTATCCTCTCTTCCGATCAGTACCCACAGAACCCACAGAAAGAGTGTCTCTCTTTCTCTCACTGTGCTCTTTTGTAGGAATTTTTATTCCCCCCCCCCACCTGAGTCATACTACACAAGTATCACCTGGGGCGCTCAGTGGCTTAATGCACAAATATGATAAATTGTTTAGCAAACAATCGGAGAATGCAGTGCAAACAGACTCACTAATTTCCAAAAAGTATCTTTAATCAGTTGGTACAGGCTCAGAATCCCAAGCAAATATTAAGATAATTAATCACTGTCAACATGTCAGTCACATGAAAAGCACCTTCAATTAATTATGCAGACATGTTTCTCATACTGTAGAATGTGTGAGCACAGCTGAATGTTGTCTCTGCCAAGGTCACACTTTGAATTCAGGAAGATGTCCCATAGGACAGAAGTTCAAGCCTATTCTGATGGCTCCTTTAGGATTTTCTCTTCCTAGTTCAGCAGCCATTATCAATGAATGAAATACTAGCTTTATATCTCAGCTACACACTTTAAATGTAACCTTTGAATAACCTCCAGTAATTGGTTGATGGATGACTTTCATGTGAGTCCTTATAGATATTCTTAGAGGAATTTTGATATCCAAGCACAAAATGTAGAATTGTTGTGTTCAAGAACTAGTCAAACTTCAGGGCATTGTGCCAGGAACAACTTGGGCAAAGACTGTCGTTTTTAAAGTAAACCCTGCAAATTACTGTATTTTAAAAATAATTACAGCAATTTAAACTCCTTAAAACGTATAGTCTATAAGGTGCCACACGTATAGTCTATACTATAAACGTATAGTCTGTTAGTCTATAAGGTGCCACAGGATTCTTTGCTGCTTCTACAGAACCAGACTAACACGGCTACCCCTCTGATACTTAAAACGTATAAGCCACCAATAATTTTTCAGGTTATTAGATATGACTAAAACATAGTGAAGAGACAAAGCTGTTTAGCCTGTCTGCTGATATAGGGCTCAATCCTGCACAGGGCACATTGTGCACAGCTGAGCATATGGTGTCTTGCATGGATTAGCATAAGGACCAGAACTGAGCAGGACAGAGTGTAGAAGAACCCAGCCTTTCATTAATGAGAGCACTGCTGTGCAGCTGCCAAGTTACTTCCATCCTGTAGAAGGAGTGAGGTGTCAGGGGAGGATGAAAGCCCATGGCTTGCTGACATAGTGAAGACTATGTTTAAACTCATGGCTCAGACACACACCCATTCTCTGTGCATGCCCCACTTTTCTCCTGTGCCCTAGCAAGCAAGGCAGACTTGAGATTTTTTTTACTTCCACTACACTTAGTATTTCTCTGTGTCAGACTAGGCCCTTAGACTGTGCCTATCACTGTGGTATCTCCGAGCATATGCTTCCAATCATACCCAGCCTCTGCTTATTCTGGTACTCAGCTATCTGATATACTACAGAAGGATTTATAGGATTGAGCAGGGGTGCTGGAACAGTTTCAGTAGTGGGGGTCCTGAGAGCCATGGAACCAAACTGTAAACCCTGTATATGATGGAAACCACTTCAAGCCAGGGAGTGCAGCAGCACCCCTAGTTCCAGTATGTACGGGATTGAGCCCATCTCAAATGATAGCTGTTGCCAAAGGACATGGTCCTAGTACCCAAGTGCATGAGATACTGGAGACTTTCAGTTTTATAAGTACAGTTATAAAGTTCTGTTAGTTATTAGATTTCACATTGGTTTTACCGATGAAAGTTGGCCAGTGAAGACACCTGAAAAATAGCTCTTTTTAGGGGGTCAGAATACACATGGTGGACATTGAATATCCCATTCTGAATGGTACAGTTCTAACGCTACTGCTGTAAATTGGCTCTGAGCAGACTGGAAA
Organism: Mauremys reevesii; assembly: GCF_016161935.1. NCBI lineage: Eukaryota > Metazoa > Chordata > Testudines > Geoemydidae > Mauremys > Mauremys reevesii. The sequence goes on from NC_052626.1 coordinate 27,181,650, forward strand.
ATTCACCCCATAATTTTGCCTACTAAAAATGTCACCAGGCAAACTTCAGTTGATGTCTCTATTCTTGCAATCATACAGGGTTTCTATACTTACTAGCTAGAAGCACTATTTGAGGATTCAGTTGCAATCTATGTTTATTTTTCATGAGTTCCACCATCAGAGTTTTAAAGCCTTTCAAAGGGAAAGCCCCCATCTGATAAGAATATTTTTTGAATGGTGGTGCTGACTTTGCATTTTTGAAATTAGATCTTCTCACATGTAATGTATGGCAACTTTATGCCCTGAAATGGATTTACTGAGAGATCTTCTGTCAGGGTGAAAAATAACTATGACTTTAAATGAGAGAACACAGCTTTTCAGCATGTGCACTTGTAATAAGAATGTTACAGGCTCTCAGGAGATGGGTTTCACTGTACATTAATTTCTACAGCATGCCAACTTTCCTATATTGTTGGAGAAAGTACCCATAGTAACTCAGATCTGGAGGACAAAGTGTGTGTATAGGACAGGGGTGGGCAACCTGTGACTCCAGAGCCACATACGGCTCTTCAGAAGTTAATATGCGGCTCCTTGTTTAGACACCGACTCCGGGGCTGGAGCTACAGGTGCCAACTTTCCAGTGTGCTGGGACATGCTCACTGCTCAACCCCTGGCTCTGCCACAGGCCCTGCCCCCACTCCACCCCTTCCCGCCCCCTCCCCTGAACTTGCCCTCGCTCCTCCCCCCTCCCCTCCCCGAGCATCCTGCACACCACGAAACAGCTGATCGAGAGGTACGGGGAGGCAGGGGGAGGCGCTGATTGGCAGGGCTGCCAGTGGGTGGGAGGCACTAGGAGTGGGGCTACTGATGTATCTCTGTGGCTCTTTCACAATGTACATTGGTAAATTCTGGCTCCTTCTCAGGCTCAGGTTGGCCACCCCTGGTATAGGAAAATGGAGTTGTGTGGGAATAGCTGGTTTGAGCTGGACCCAAAACCTCCCTGATGGAATTGGCAAAGAAATGGAGCAAGGCAGGATGAATTAACAGCATGTACTGCAACAGTATCAGGAATTATAACTATCAGAGATTGGCCTGATCCAAAAAAGCTTGGGTCCAGGACACCCTAAATTTCAGATCCTACGTTTTTGTTCAGCTGATCGTGGAGATATGGTTCAACTGTGAAATCCAGATCTGAACAAATTTCAGGAGGATTTGAATATGAGGGATTTGTTGGGACTTTTCTCTAGCAACAATGTAAAGACAATGTAGGCTAGGTCTACACTACAGTCCTAGATCGGTATAACTATATCACTCCAGGATGTGAAAAATTCACTTTTGTGAGTAACATAGTTATACTGACCTAACCCCCCCAAGTAGAGAGCACTCTCCTGCCAACATACCTACTGCCTCTTGGGGAGGTGGGTTAGCTATGCCAATGGGAGAAGCTCTCCTGTCAGTATAGTAACATCTTCATGAAAATGCTGCAGGCGGGCCACTGTAGCACTGTACATGAAGATAAGCCCATAGTCTTGTTTTGAATATCTCTTGTATTCATGTAACTGCCATTGACAGAAGTGAGTAGCTCAGTGAAGGAAAATGGTCCAATCAGAAAGCTCTCCTGAATTTAATGACACCATCCAGTCAGTAGCCAATAACTGATCTCCAAGCACATAATCTCCCGAGTTTGCGTTTATCCCCAGTTGACTTTGAGAAAGAAAGAGACAGATACAGAGCGGAGATTAAGAGGGGTGGAAAGAAAGAGAAGAGCAAGAGATATGAAATGAGAAGACTGACAATTAGAGGATATGGGAAGGAGTGCCATTGGAGAGAAATAAGTCAGCTGACTTCTTGTAAACTCGCACAATAATGTGATCGTGTGCCCTTGCAAACTGGGAATGTCTCTGCTATTGAAATGAAGAATTGATTGAAATTCTCTGTAAAGGACCGCACCTCTCCTTCTTTGCCTCAGTTACTTAAAAACTTGCCCTCTGCTTCTTCTGCTGCAGCCTCCTCCTCCTTCTCATTGCCATGTGACCATGATGCTGGGCCATTCTTTAGCCTTCGATAACAAGGGAAGGCCTTTGAGAAAAGGAAGGTCTTGCACCTTGCTCTGAAAATGGTCATGTCTGTGATCATTCTGCCTTCCTGACACTTGGTGAATCACAGATGAGTGTACTATGGTGAGAATGCTATATGCCCCTGAGTGTATTACCTCCACAATGCTTCTGCCTCACACAACCATATTGGTGGGTTCTAGATGGAGAGACAATTTCTAAGGGGCAGATTATGACAGCTTTACTCATGCTGAATAATTCCTTACCCCACACATAGTTGCACAGGAGTGACTGGGACTACAATTATGTAATAAGGAGCTTCTCTGAAAGGAACTCAGGATGAGTAATTGTCCCAGAGCCTGCCCTTGTAATAACAAGTCTCTAATCAGTTACAGGCATGAAAAATTATACCAGAGACCTCAAGGTGTCTGTTTTGCCTCCTGTAAGTGCAAGCTGCTATTACAACTATGGATAAATCTTAAGAAACAGCAGTTTAAGGTATTTTACACTGCAAATAAAGTGAGTGTAGCACAGATAGACATGCGTGTGCTAGCTTTATTCTAGCTAGCCCAGGTAACAGTTTTCTTTCTGGAACTTTCTTTCTGGAACTTTTCTTTGGCAGCCACCCATGTGTAGGTCACAGTGTTAACTGCCTCACAATTCTGCACAACCACAACCCTGACAGTGGACTTTCCAACTCTGAAGTGGTTTGCAACAGATCTATAGCTGTCTGGTATTGCCAGCTTCAACAGGGCAATTGCCATCCACTTCTGCACCAATATGGCTTCCCTGAATCAAGTGTTCTGGTGTTGAGGGGTTGGTGCAAGATCCTCACACTGCTTCCTCATTTGGAAGTTTGCAAGCCACTGCTGGTCATCCCAGGTTTCCAGAACAATGTGATCCCACCATTCCATGCTGGTTCTCCTGCACCAGTAGCAACAGTCCATCCAAGGACACACCGTAGCAATAGCAGCATTCACCATATCTGTACCATGTGAGTTGAATGAATTGTCATTGACCCTCAAGATCAGCCATCTTTGATGTGTTAGAAAGTTATGCCCAAATTCTATCCAGCAACTCACCTATGGCCTATTTCACTGCATAAACATTTCTCCCGCCACAGAGAGCTGGAGCAGAACCACATCATCATCCCATTGCTCAATGTCTTCCACACTGTTTGGGATAGGGGAGACATGAACAGGAACTGCCTTCACCAAATGTGTCACGAGAGGACACAGTACCAACAGCACACAGCAAAGTGGTTCCTCTGCGACGCATAGAACCTTAGGATACTGCCCCTGAAATGGTAGCACTAATGTAGCGTAACAACAGTGGCAGAGTGGACACGGGTATATGTGTGTTCACAATGTTACACCTGTGTCCAGCACAGCATAAGGTGGACACTTGGCAGGTATAGCAAACGTGCAAGCACATACATGGTGTAGTAACTGAGTATGCGCACCAGTGTAGACACAGCCGTAGTGGCAGCATTGGCTGCAGCATGGGCTGGCCACCTGAGCATGTACCCAGGCTCCTAAACAGACTTGTACTCAAGTGGCTAGCCTGAGCTGAAGCCCATGCCGCCACATCTAAAACTACTATTGTTACCTGCACTTGTTAGATTAAAGCTAGTGCAGGAAGCCTGCCTATGCTACAATCACTCCTTCACTTACAGTGTAGACATACCGCAAGGCTACTTCTACACTATGAGCTAGAGATGTGGTTCCCCTGCTCACGTATACACACGCTAGCATGTGTATGAATAATAGTGTAGCCGGAACAGCTGAGCCATGCTGAGTACATACCCACTGGTTTCAAGCAGGTTTGTACTTGGCACAGCTAAGCCATGCCTCTTGCTGTCACAGCCCGAGCTACGTGGTTACATTGCTATTTCTACTTGCACTAGCTTGATAAGAGCCAGTGCAAATACAGGTACACGAGCAGGGGAATCACACCCCTAGCTCATAATATACACGTCGTATAAGCAATGTTTAAAAGGAATATAGTCAGGTATGTAACCACCACTTTGTGGTATTTAAATTGCTACGTCTCACTACTACCCTCACTTATACCAAGGGTCTGATTCTCTTTTTCACATTTCTAGCTGTGTGAAGGGGACTCAAAGTGTGTGCAAATGGATTCCACTCCCACTTTGAGTCCTCTTCACACAGCCAGAATGGTGTAATAGGGCCTTAGTGTAAGTGAGAATCGGGTCCTAAATGTTAAAGAACTCACCTTTCTTTGGAAGAGAAGATGGATCATTTTAATATACAGGATTCTGTAAAAGCAAATAAGATGTCCAGCCTGAAATGGTTGACTAATTGGTGGATTGGGCAGAAAGAACTATTCCCATGTAGATTTTAACCTTGTATTGTAGTAAAAGTTTTAGATAAAGAGAAGGTTACTTCATGTGGGCTTCTCTGCAATTTTGCTTTGTTCTAATGAAATATTTACCATGCTGTAATTACAATCCATCGCTCAGGCAGAGCTATCCCAGTCAGACATATAATAAATGCTATACTATGTCTCAGTGGGGTTTTTTGAAAAAGAATCTGCCTTCAGTAGATAACAATTGTTTGATAATGACCTGTTTTGAGAGGAGCAGCAGGTCTCTGTTTGCTAACTGGATTAATTATCTTTCGAGGTGAGGGCTTAAGCTGCAGTTCACCACATCAGCTGGCTAATCATTTCTATATTTGGAAGAGTATACTGTATTGTGCATTGCTGATGAGAGCTTGAAACAAACCACATGGGTCAAATTGCCAAATTACTTCTCAACTTCAGGCACTTGCTAAAACCACTTCCAAGAGATGAAAGGAAACTGTTTCTGTGCTAAGCAGAAAAGCTAACTGGGAAAGCATTCAAAGCTAGATCCTCAATTGGTGTAATTCAGCATTGCTCCAGTGAAGTCTATGGAAGTGAATTAATTTACGTCAGATGAGGATCTGGACCTCTTTTAAAAAGAAAAATAAAATAAGGCATTTCATCACTTCATAGTCCAGAAGAGACAACCATGATCATCTAGTCTGACCTCCTGCATAACACAGGAAATTGAAGGAGCCCTAGATTTATCCTCACTTACTGGGATTTGAACTCAAAGCTTTTAACAACCAATGCAGAAGCCATACTTCTAGATCACTAGCTCACCTGCCTGACAATTTTCACTTCCTCCTCCACAACTGCCAGGATTTGAATGCAGGACCTCTGACACCGCAAGCTAAGGCCATAACTCTAGGCCACCTTTGTAGCTTGAATCAATTTTCCATAAGCCTGAAGATGATATTTTTATTAAACCACAGCAATTAGACTTCAAAATTCATACTATACCTTAGAAAAGGTCAGAAACCAAAATCATTCCCCTGAGAATAGAAGACAATAAAATTGCAAGTTAAAAACTTGCCACCGTTTCAGGAGCAGATTGGATCAGTTTCGAAATTTTGAAGGTAGCGACTGGAAAGAGAAGCATCATTAATAACTACATCAAAATAGCTATCGAAAAAGGGAAGTAACCAAGAGCAACTTATGTTATAACAACATTTTTGAAACGAGAGAATATCAAAGAAATGATCAAATTGGCATCCCCATAATTGAGAATGAAAATAAGGGTCAACTAGGGAGGACCCGTTTGGAATGCTGTGATCAGACCTGATCATCTTTTTAAAGAAAGATTATTATAACAAGGGAGAAAGCAGTGAGGTGGTTGTCTCCATTCCTAAATACTGGCTAGCAGTGCTGAGAAGTCATGCAGAAGGGAGTCAGATGCTCCCCACAAAAGGGATATATTAGTGGGCATGCAGGAGTGCCGAGAGGCACCCGTTATTACGAGCTGTGCCTAAATGGCACAATCTAGCCCACTGAAATTGATGGGAGTGAGTATGAGCGGTGGTATCAAGCCCTTATTAAATACCATGTTAAATACATATAGGACTTGCGGGGTACGCACACTTTCAGTGGTTACATATGTTTGGCATTTCCCGGCACAATCTCTGGATATAAATTCCAGTTTACCATATTAGAGGGACCTGAACTGGAATCACAAACATGAATCTTCTCAAACTTTAAATAAAATCAGATTTAGACTCATAGCTTTGGCCTATCCTGATGAGAAACCCAGACATCCTAACTTTCACCCAGTTTGTGGATCTGCAAGTTTCAGATCCAGATCAGACTTAATGTGTATTTTTCAAACATTTATTGCAGTATAAGAAGAATAATTGAAGATATATATTGCATACATTTCTTTCAAAAAGCTGGAGAAGTTCTACCTAGAAAAGATTGCTAGCCCCATGCTATTTTTATTTTCATTATATAATGCAACTATCACAAAACTTTAGGTTTAGATGCAATGTCTGCCCTCTTAGCCAAAACACTAGGGATTAACCAGCGCTAAAAACATGAGCTACTACAGCTTGAGTTAAAGAATCAAGCTTCTATAGTTATGTACTGTAGCAATTCATGTCCTCTGTAGATTAGCACGGACCGGGGCTTAGAATACACCTCTGCCAATGAGCTACACATAACCAATATTTTAGCATACACATAACAAATCAGGGAGCTTTCTTTATATTATTTTGATACACTGGGGACTTTCTTTCTTTCTGGGGGGTACAAATAGTAGGCATCGCTGCCAAAGCAGCAGCATCTTGAGACCCATGCTATGAGTTGGGGGATTGAGAGGCAGAAATACCGCAGGGGGAAAAATCATAAAAATATCAAACCCTTGATGCTCTAAGTTACTTCCATCCAAAACAAAGAAAAGATTGTTCAACAGAGAGCGGTTTTATGCCATAATAGACTACAGATGGGGCATTTTAAAAAGTTGCAGACATAATTAATGAAAAAAATGCACAAGGACGAAGACAGCTCTCTGCATGCTGTGAAAATGAAAGGTTCTGATCAAGGTTCCAAAACAGTAGATAAGAACAGCAGAAGGGAAGCCTGTAACAAGGCCAATGGCTAAACAAATCCAAGGCAGAAAAGGAGATGTGGCAAGCAACATGGCCACACAAGCTGTTTTGTTCGGGCAAACATGCTGGAAAAGAAACAAGAATCAAAACGCCAAACCTGACTTTCCTTTCACTTAGGCTAACTTCATACCATTGGGACTTCACTGTGTTCAACTGAGTTGCTCCAGGGTGAGGGGATAATCGAGCTCAGCTTGTATATTGGACAAAGCTGATATCTGGGGCCTGAGTCTCTTGTTTTATGACAGTGTAATGCCATTGGCTTAAATGGATTAAGACTAATGTAATCAGGCCCTTGAAATGTAGAGAAACAAGACAATGACAATTCTTAATTGCAGGCATTATGCAGAAAATAGATATTGTTAGAATGGCATGTTAAGTTAACTATGAGTTGTCATCAAATTATATTCATATGAGCCATGGGTGCTTAAGTCAACAAGCCAAATGCAGCCCTAGTGTTATTCCACTTCAGTGAAATTACAGCAAGGATGAATTTGGCCCACAAATGGCAATAGGTTCTGCATCTGCCATCTATATCACATGCATAAGGTCACGGTCACAGGAACCTGGCATGCCAGATGCCTGTTTGTTATCTTTCATGCATCATGCAGACAAAATATCCCCATTTTCATACATGAGCCTGCCTTTATTAACAGCTGTGATTCAAGGCAGAAAGGAATCATATGAATTACTCCAGATGGCCTAGGTATTTCTCACTTTACCCAGAGTATCAGGTTCTTAACTCTCCATTGCTGGGTGTGGTCATGCAGCTGTTTCCCCCTCCGATCTGCAGCATCCCTGTGCAGTACAGTCACTTCATATGGTTTTAGTCGTCTGCTTTCTAGCTAAAGCAAAATACTTCTTATTCCAGAGTAAACAAAAAAAGTCCAGACACAAAATAACACATCTTTGGCCCTCCCTGGCTAACCACATTCACCCTGTGGACACAGGACTGACACAAACAGTCGTTTACCTTTTCTGGGCTAAACACTTCCTTTGGCCTCCTCAGTCTGAACAGTTCTATAGTCCTTTCCACTAGGGTCCACCCTGGTCTTTTCCCTGTGGTGGCAAGAGAACGAAGCAGCACTTTTTCTCACCCTCTCTGGTAGCTTTGGCTGTGGGATGCTAGCACTCAATTCCCATCCCTAGCCTTCTATGCTCCCTTTATCCACAGCCTCTTCCTTCACTCACTTCACTCCTTTCCAGTACTCTTCTATAGCTTGTCTTTCTCTAGGCTGCTTTCCTACAACCTTCCCCCCTGGTTATTTTCCCAGCCCTCTTGACTAAGAATCCCATGCCAGGTCTTGCCTCACATCTGATCTCTGCAGACTGAGCAGGTAATGTGCTATAAGAAGTCTTGTCTTTCCCAGCATTCCTTGCTGAGCCACACTGCATCGCCCAGAATTCACTTGTCCTGGCAGAACTGGGGCCATGCCTGGCTTGAAGCCACTTTTGAAGGGCTCAAGGTTCCATTACACCTAGTCTCACTTTAAAGTTGCTCCAGATAGGGTTGGATCGGGAACCTCTTACAAGCATTGCAGGAATTGGCCCTCGGTGAGCCAGGATACAAGCGTGTGGCAATAGCTTTGTCTGATTCCAAATGTAAGTATCTGAAAATGAAACATTTGGCATCTTCAGTGCAATAGATCTGCAGTATCCTTACAGTGGAAACCTTGTATTTCACTGTCAGTCAAGCAGGGCTGGCCTTAGGGGTGGGTGATCTGAGCGCCCACCTCGGGCACTGTAGTCAAGGGGCACCATGGTGCAGAGACAAGGGGCTTTGTTCCCCTACTGGCTGCAGGTGTGGCCCAATGCATCAGGAGCGCCCGCCTCCCTGCTCCTTAGCAGAGGCCCCCTGATCACCACCTCATCTGGTTTCCCAGTCCAGATCCTAGTTCCACGTCTGCATTCTGCATTCTTTCCCCTCGCCCTCTGGGACTGTCCCAGCCTGAGCTGTTCCTCCTCCCATGGCGGCCTGAATGAAAGCGATGCCGCCCACTGGAAGGCGAGCATGGCATCTCAGCTGACCAGTGGGAGCTGGAATTTGCCAGCATCTCCTGGGTTGGGAGGGGAAGGGAGCTAAAACTTCAGGGCAAAGAGACCAGTAAGTCAGAGGGGAGGGGGGCTATGAGCCTGCACTCCAGCTCCCAGGGGTCACTCCCTATGCCCCCAGGTCCCAGCCCACCCAGCTCCCAAGGGGCCCCTCCCTCTGGCCCAAGGTCCCAGACTCCCAGTTCTCAGCCCCCTCCTCCCCATTCTCCTCAGTTCTCAGGGTGTCCCCCAGGTCTTCAAGGTCCTCCTCCTGCATGTCACAGTGGAGCATTTGCATTTTAACCTTCCCCAATAACCCACCTTGGGACTGGAGAGGGACACTTGAACATTGGGGATGCTCAGTACTGGGATGTGGGGAGAGATCTGCCCTTCTGGACCCCCCACATCACCACCCCCCTTTGCATCCCCACACCAGTGTGACTCTATCTGCACTCTTCTGGTTCCCTCCCTGCTTTCTGGGGCTCTCAGGCCACCATGCTCCCCTGCCACCACAGCTCTCTGGTGTCCTCCTGTTGCTGCATCTCCCCTTGTGCTGCTGACCCTCTGGGGCTCTGGCAGAGGAGCTGGATGCTGTGCTGAGTGGGAGAGGTTGGTAGGTGGAGGAGAGGAATGACTCTGCCCCAGAGCCCGCTCACATGGTCAGAGTGTGGAAGACTGCCTGCTGTATTGTCTTGGCTGTCCTGCTTAATGACCAGATGAGGGGGTCCCTGTAGCATTGGCTGAGAGAGTCAAAGTGACTGCTGTGGGATTTCCTATGATGCCCATCATCTTAGCATCCAGATGGGAGTCCCTGCAGGTCAGGGCCAGCCCTCAGGTGGGTGTCATGGTAAAGAGGCAGAGAGCAGGCCTGGAGAATGAGGCTATGGAAGGGAGCTCGGGGCAATGGAGGGATGAGTGGGGAGGCAGCGGGGACCAGGGGTGCTAAAATACATGTTCTCCCAAGGTGCTATTATCCCTAAGGCCAGCCCTAAGAGAGCAAAGGGTACAAATGAAATATATCACCCCACCATGATGTGAGTGGAAAGGCAATGACCAAAAACATTGTCAGGTGGGCCAATGCTATTACTTCCAAAGTGGAGTACCTCCCTCTCTCTCTCTTCAAGTTTACATTTGTGATTGCCACTGGAGAACACCACTGACCATGCGTGATCAAAGGCTATTTTAAAATGTGAGCCACTGATGATTGAACAGAAGGCAGGCATGTTAGAGAAGATGTTCTTTTCAACATGCATTAAACCATTCTCCTTGGAGCATATTTAAAAACCCCAGAATTTAGTCCATCTCCAATCCACACCACTTTGCAAGAATTCTTCAGAGGCTCTTTCTAAAAAAAGGTTTTGATTCTATAACAGGACTTCACATACAGCAAGGAGAATGAAACAAATATTGCCCTAAATTAACTGACCCCCCCCCAAACTTAAACAAATGCACATTATAAAAATAATCAAGCACTGCATAAAACTTGGCATTTCACTAAAGAGTCTTTATTTTGCTCATCCTCGTTTCCAAGATTTCTTTGCAGCCCAGTTCTGCAACTCTTATTCATGCTAAGTAGCACTTATTAGCAACACAAAATGGGAAGGGACCTCCTGGATCATCAAATCCAGTCCCCTTCTATCACAGACAATTCAGTTATATTATCCTGTTCATAAGCTTATCAAGATCCACCTTAAAACTAGTCAGGTTATTTTCCCCCCATCAGTCCTATTAGGAGGCTGTTCCTCATTCCTTTGATGGTTAGAAATCTTCTAGGGCTTGTCTACACTACCAGATCGGCGGGCAGTGATCAATCCAGCTGGGGTCGATTTATCATGTCTAGTATAGACGCGATAAATCGACCGCCGAGCGCTCTTCTGTTGACGCCGTACTCCATCAGAACGAGGAGTACAAGGGGAGTCAACAGGAGGGTGTCCGCTGTTGACTTACCGCAGTGAAGACACTGCAGTAAGTAGATCTAAGTACATCGACTTCAGCTATGCTATTCACGTAGCTGAAGTTGTGTATCTTAGGTCAACCCCACGCGGTAGTGTAGACAAGCCCTCAGTTTCCAGTCTAAATTTATTCATGACCAGTTTATACCCATTTGTTCTTGTGCCAAAACTGTCTATCTTAAATAGTTCTTCTTCCTCTCTGATGCTCATCTCCTTTTCCCTCCCCACCATGTGTCTCTATAGAGCAATCATATCCCTTCTCAACCTTCCTTTTCCTAAGCCAAACAAACCAAGCTTTTTCAGTCTCCTCCTGTGAGATTGTTTACACAGATAGTTCCTCTGACTTCATAAGGAGGGCTCCCATGAATAAAGTACTACTCATCATGGCTGAGGATGGCGGTATCCCTTGTCATTAGGTACTTAAGATTCCCAGACTCTCCAACTGGATTTGATCCTAAGTTTTTCTGAGCCTTTCTTGATCAACTGAAATGAAAATAGTTCTTAAAAAAAAAACAAAGAAGAAAGAAAGACACCCACCCCCAGGAATCACAAGTAGGCAGCTTTATTGGACAGCATCTTCTTTCTGAATTGCTACAAATGTTAGATTAGATTAGTCCTGGACCTGTAAAGCATGAAATCATCTTGATCAGCCGTCACTAATTTAATGCTGTAAAAACTAAAACTGCCATAAGAGTATGACTGTACCAGAGAGCTACAGACAATGAGGCCCAGTTGCATCATTGTTCTAAGTAGCTTTATCAAGGACCTCAGAGACCTTATTAAAATGGATATTGAAATATTTTGCAGTGCTTTTCCTCTTGACCAAAGTGTTCGCAAAAGGGAAAAAATGACCTGGGAACTGAACGGCTGTTTTTCGTCAAATAACATTGTTACTCAAGTACAAAATTCAAATTGTTATTTATTTGCCAGCAATTCCAAAAGACTGTGGATGCTGATTATCGGCCACATTTTTCATAACTGTGTGTGTATTTTTGTGCCTGTGTCTCACTCATGTTCTTACTGCCATTTTTATTGAGCAAGCTAGATTAAAGCTAGCATGGGTGCATCCATACCAGCTGCAAATCACACCACCAGATGCAGTGCAAATGTGGCTTAATAGCAGGGTTGCCACCTGTCCAGGTTTTCCCAGGATTGTCCTTTTTTTGAGGTAGCTGTCCTGGGAAATCTGTATGGGTGCTCAGCACACACTGCCAGCTGCCCAGTTTTATGAGCTCCTAGATATGCTCCTTTTTTTTTGGTGTCTTAGAGGTAGCAACCTTTACAGACACAGATAGGAAGAAGACAAACACACCTGGGAACCCCAGACAGGTGCAAAGAACTTGGAGGGGGTTATTTGGTTTTGGTTATTCATTGCATAATTATTAACTCTTGATCCATTTCTTGCAGGCAACACAAAGGAAGTGAGTCTGTAGGAAGGATGTGAATAGTAGGGCCTGCTGAACAGAGATGCGGAGGAGCATGGAATTTCACACATACAGGGGGAAAAATGGAAGATGACACAGACAGGAGTGGGAGAAAGATGACAGGGCCTTAAGGATGGTGCCACTGACTGACCAAAGGCATCAGTGAATGAAATGTAGGAGGATGGGACCTAGATCAGGGTAGTTGGATTGGACTTTAGAATCATAGAATATCAGGGTTGGAAGGAACCTCAGGAGATCATCTAGTCCAACCCCCTGCTCAAAGCAGGACCAATCCCCAACTAAGTCACTTTGAAGGCAAATCCAAGACATTTAACTGCAGGTGTCAAAGTGAATCGAATGGCGTGGTGCCAATGGTGAGAAAGATTATTTTAGCGGCTGTGTTTTAGATGAACTCGACGGGGTGATGTGAGGATCAGGGAAACCGAAGGGGAGGAGGTTGCAGTAATGACAAGAGGTGACTGGGACATGGATGCGTGTTTTAGGTCATCTGCTCCCTTTCTCTCTCTGAGAGAAACACTCATCAAAAGGCACCAAAGTGTCTGGAAAACACAGTAGGGTATATCTAGTGCATTAGTGAAAATGCAGGACATACCAGCCCTGATCAAGCAGAGCAATTAAGCATTGGCTTAATGAAATCAGTGGGACCATTCATGCTTCATGTTAAGTATAAATATTAATGCTTTTCTGGATCAGGTCCTATACTGTAAATTCTACATTCAGTTACCACCATAGAACCTTGTTGACTTCAGTGGAGCTGAGGAATTTGACCCTGTATCTGTCCCATCAATGTAATTAAAAAAAAAACTTTCCTAAGTAATTTCAATGAATGAATACATTTACCTTTTGCACAATGTACACACATTCACCAAAGCAGCTTTTAAACAGCCTTTGGACATATGCACTGTATTCTTCTGCTTCTGCTACTCCTTGGGACATAATGGGTTCTAAAAAGCTTATGTTGCTGACAGGAGTCTATACAGTTTGTTCTATACAGCTTGAGTTGATTGACATGGACTGTCACATATTGCACTTTTACATTGGGGCTATTTCATTTCTTTGTGAAACATATTTCTTGTTTGCAGTGACACATCGACAATAATATTATTATGCTGGACTTGATGGGCAAAGAGAAGCACAGAAGGAAGAAACCATCTGGTCGGAAAAAAATTGCATCTTCTGTCCAGGGGACGAGGACTATAAATAAACACTTACTGATCTGAAAGGATATTTGAAAGTGCTGGTTGGACTCTGTCTTGCTGTTAGTCACACTTCAGTAAATCTTGCACTAATCCCAGCACAGACTGATGGAGGAACAGTCCACATGTTTATGGATTTTTTTTTATTTATTTAGTTTCCCAGGCAGTGGACTCCCAGTATCACGGGTCATTGTTTTCAGGTGCCTTGTAATACTCTGGGAAGGTAGCAAAACACATGAAATTCTGTATAGACTTTTTAACTTCTTTGGTTTTGCAGAGATGGGTCAAAGCCAGCACCACATAGCTGAATCCCATCCCTATTAAAATGAGAATTAAAGTGTTTGGATAATATGGGACCTGGATCTAAAACCCCACGATGCTGGCTTTGCAAATCCAAACTACCCCCAGTTGTGTTCACCCTGTACACTAAGGCTTTACAACTAATCATGGGCACAAGAGTTCAAATGAATAGTCAGTCTTATTTTATCTTCATCCTTTGTGCTTTGTTACAAGCATCGGATGATATGAACATTCCAGGCTGCATATCATGCATACAGGACATAATTCACCCCTGAGCAGAGGACCAGCACTATGCCTGTTTATTACACCCATAGAAAGCTATATTTTATAGATATTTGGAGAACATAAAAACGGCCATACTAGGTCAGACCAAAGGCCCATCAAGCTCTGACAGTGGCCAATGGCAAGTGCCCCAAAGGGAATGAACAAACAGGTTATCATCAAGTGATCCATGCCCATCACCCAATCCCAGCTTCTGGCACAGAGGCTAGAGACACCATTCCTGCCCATTCTGGCTAATAGCTATTGAGGGACCTATCTTCCATGAATCTATGTAGCTCCCTTTTGAACCCCGTTATAGTACTGGCCTTCACAACACCCTCTGGCAAGGAGTTCCAGAGGTTGACATTGCGTTGCATAAAAAAAATACTTTCTTGTGTTTGTTTTAAACCTGCTACCTATTAATTTCATTTGGTGGCCCCTTGTTCTTGTATTATGGGGAGGAGTAAATAACACTTCCTTATTTACTTTCTCCATACCACTCATGATTTTATAGACCTCTATCATATCCCCTCTTAGTCACCTCTTTTCCAAGCTGAAAAGTCCCAATCTTATTAATCTTTCCTCATACGGAAGTTGTTCTATACCCCTAATCATTTTAGTTGTCCTTTTCTGAACCTTTTCCAATATATCTTTTTTTGAGATGGGGCAACCACATCTGCACACAGTATTCAAGGTGTGGGCGTACCATGGATTTATATAGAGGCAATATGTTATTTTCTGTCTTATTATCTATCCCTTTCTTAATGATTCCCAACATTCTGTTTCCTTTTTTGACTGCCTCTGCACATTGAGTGTATGATTTCAGAGAACTATCCACAACGACTCCAAGATCTCTTTCTAGAGTGGTAACAGCTAATTTAGACCCGCATCACTCTATATGTATAGTTAGGATTATGTTTTCCAATGTGTATTTGATTTTTCCTTTCTAAGTGCAGAACTTGGATAATTTCTTTATTGAATTTCATCTTGTAGATTTCAGACCAATTCTCCAATTTATCAAGATCATTTTGAATTTTAATCCTGTCATCCAAAGTGTCTACAACCTCTCCCAAGTTGGTGTCATCAATGCAAATTTTAAAAAGCATACTCTCCACTATCATCCAATTCGTTAATGAAAATATTGACTAGCCCAGGGCCCAGGACAGAGCCTTGTGGCATGCCACTTGATAAGTCGTCCAAGTCTGCCAGCACACAACTGATAACTATTCTTTGAAAATTATCTTTCAAACAGTTACGTTCCCACCTTATAGGAATATCAGAATTCCCGAGTTTGTTTGTGAGAATGTCAGGGGACTGTGTCAAAAGCCCATACAACACTTCTACTGCTTCCCCCAACCCCCACACCTCCATCCACCAGGCCAGCTACCCTATCAAAGGAGGAAATTAGATTATTTTGCATGATTTGTTCTTGACAGATCCATGTTGGTTATTCGTAACCACCTTATTATCCTCTAAGTTTGAACAAATCAATTATTTATAATTTGTTCCTGGCTCTTTCCAGGCATCAAAGTTAGGCTGCATGATCTTTAATTCCCCTGGTCCCCCTTTTCAAAGATAGGCAAACATAGTGCCTTTCTCCAGTCCTTCACCCATCCTCTATGAGTCCTCAAAGACACTAATGGTTCTGAGATTACTTCAGATAGTTCCTTAAGTACCCTATGGTGAATTTCATCAGGACCTGCCATATTTTTTGTGTAGAAATGTTCTACTAGTTTGCGGAAAGCTGGGATGTCAATCTACTCTGCACTACCTTGCTGTGGATGAACTGTCCATGTGGACCCTGCTGATTCACATTAACCATTCTGAAGGAACTCAAATCTGAAATGGCAAGACTACTAACCTTGGTATGTAATCTTTCACTTAAAATCAGCCTCTGTACCAGATGACTGGAGGATAAGTAATGTAATGCCAATTTTTAAAAAAGGCGCCAGAGGCAATCCTGGCAGTTACGGGTCATTAAGCTTAACGTCAGTGCCATACAAATGGGTTGAAACTATAGTAAAGAACAGAATGATCAGACATGGATGAACACAATATGTTAGGGAAGAGTCAACATAGCTTTTGTAAAAGAAAATCATACCTCCTCACCAATCAATTAGAATTCTTTGAAGATGTCAACAGGGTGATTCAGTGGGCATAGTGTACTTGGACTTTCAGAAATATTTTGACAGGGTCCCTCACCAAAGGCTCTTAAGCAAACTAAACAGTTATGGAATAAGAGCGGAGGCAATGTGTGTGTGGGGGGGGGGTGGGCGGAGACACACGGGGTCATGTGCCTTCCCCTCTCTCCCCAGATTTCTGCCAGGGTTTGTTTATGTATTGCAGTGGGTTCAAAATATGTGGCCTTCCAATATCAACAGTTACATGTCACCTCTGCATAAGAGGGAAGGTCCTCTCATGGATAAATAGCTGGTTAAAAGTTAGGAAACAAAAGGTAGGAATAAATGGTTAGTTTTCACAGTGGACAGAGGTAAATTGCAAGGTCCCCCGATGTTTTCTACTGGGACCAGTGCTGTTCCACATATTCAAAAATGACCTGGAAAAAGGGGTAAACACTGAGGTGCCAAAGTTTGCAGATGATACAAAGTTAATCAATTAGTTAAGTCTAAAGCC
This sequence comes from Mauremys reevesii, assembly GCF_016161935.1. Taxonomy (NCBI): domain Eukaryota; kingdom Metazoa; phylum Chordata; order Testudines; family Geoemydidae; genus Mauremys; species Mauremys reevesii. Next base: position 27,198,466 of record NC_052626.1, read on the forward strand.
GACTGTGAAGAATTAAAGGGATCTCACAAAACTGGGTGGCTGAGCAACAAAATAGCAGCTGAAATTCAATGTTGATAAATGCAAAGTAATGCACGTTGGAAAACATAATCCCAACTATACATACAAATGATGGGGTTTAAATTAGCTGTTACCATTCAAGACAGATCTTTTAGTCACTGCAGATAGTTCTCTAAAACCGTCTGCTCAATGTCCAGTAGCAATCAAAAAAGCTAGCAGAATGTTAGGAACCATTATTAAGGGGACAGATAATAAGACAGAAAATACCATAATACCACTACATAAATCCATAGTACATCCACATCTTGAATACTGTGCACAGTTCTAGTTGGTCCATCTGAAAAAAAGATATATTAGAACTGGAAAGAGTACAGAGAAGGGCTACAAAAATGATTAGGGGTATGAAACAGCTGCCATATGAGGAGATATTAAAAAGACTGGGACTGTTCAGTTTAGAAAAGAGATGGCTGAGGGGGGATCTGATAGAGGTCTGTAAAATCAAGAAAGGTGTGGAGAAAATGAATAAGAAAGTGTTATTTACCCCTTCACATAACACAAGAACCATGGGTCCCCCAATGAAATTAATAGGCAGCAGATTTAAAACATATGTAAGGATGTACTTCTCCACACAGCACAGTCAACCTGAGGAACTCATTGGCAGGGAATGCTGTGAAGGCCAAGATTATAACATGGTTCAAAACAGAATTAGGGGTGGAGCCATCAATGGCTATTGGCCAAGATGGTCAGGGATGAAACCGCATGCTCTGGGTGTCCCTATACCTCTGACTGCCAGAATTTGGGACTGGATGATAGTGGATGGAGCACTTGATAACTACCCTGTTCTGTTCACTCCCTCTGAAGCATCTGGCACAGACCCGATAGAAAACAGGATACTGGGCTAGATGGATCACTGGTCTGACCCAGTATGGCCATTCTTATAGTCTAACAGTTCATTAATGTGCTTTGATATAGTTCTCTTTGAAATAGGACTAATCAAAGTATACATCAGAAGGGTGCACAGGGATAGTTAGTCCCTAGCAGGTTAGTGTGGGGTAGAGTCATCCCCAGCTTGCCATGAACTAAATGTTCATGTAGACAAGCTCTTAAATATATCTAACTTATCTAAATAGTCTTTAACTTGTTCTTTCCCCATTTTGTTAATATTAATTGTGTTAAGTGTTTGGTCACAGATAATCTTTTTAGAAAAGACTGAAGCAAAAAAGGCATTAAATACTTCAGTCTTCTCCATGTCCTCTGGACCAGAGGACATTTTTTCAGACCATCTGAACTGAAGGAATGATAGTTGTCATGGCACATCAGATCAACAATATATATATTATATATATTTGAGGGAACCTGAATTTGTATTGGGTACATTTTAACAAATCTCAGTGTTGAAGGCTATTTTACCATTTTAAAATTATATATATATATATATATATACACACACACACACAGTTTTTAGATTTCTTTATATAGTATACAAAGACGCGATAAGCTCTCTCTTTGAAATGGCATATCCCAGACAGCCTTGAAAACTGAGAGTTCTGCTACAAATGGATGATAGATAAGCTCCATGGAAACCTATGATAGTCACAGACAGATGCCTTTCCTCAAAGGATCACAATGCTGATATCAAGCCTTTCAAAACAGTGGATATAATGGCCTTGATCCTCCTAGGCCTGGACCCTTGTCCTGGTCATTTATCCTAGAGCGAAGCAAGTATAGAATGCAACTCAGTCGGTATGGTACAACTGCACACTGTTTAACCATAGATGGCACAAAGTGCTATGCAGTGGAAAATCAGGGCCAGGGAATTTGGTGATGGTGATGGCTGCTCATACATGGATTGAATTAAAAAGTGTACCTCTGTCGATTGGTTAAGCACTGCTCTCAATAACTGAGAGAGCCAAATAGTAATTTCTCAAATAAATATCCATCTTCTCTATTTCAGTTCTCATTGACAATGGCTTTCACCCCCACAGCATCTGAGCAACCCCATAGTGTTTAAAAATAGAAATAACCAGAGTGGGGCTGGCCGTAGGCCACTAATAGATGGGGGCAGCACAGCACCCACACAAAAGACAGCCGGGGCCACAGGGAAATGTAGGATGAGTGTGAGAGAAGTACTGAGTGTAAGTGAGAGGGAGAGCAATAAACAGATGGTTTTGGCTCCTAGAGCATGGGCTACCTATGACGCTGACCTAGCTTAGGCATCTACCTCCAGGAGAGGTTTGGCAGTCAGGGGTGGCTCTAGCTTTTTTGCCGCTCCAAGCACGGCAGGCAGGCTGTCTTCGGTGGCTTGCCTGCAGGAGGTCTCCGGTCCTGCGGCTTCGGTGTACCCACCGCCGAATTGCCGCCAAATCCGCGGGACAGGTGGACCTCCCGCAGGCAAGCTGCCAAAGGCAGCCTGACTGCCGCCCTTGCAGCGACCAGCAGGGCCCCCCCCCCCTTGGCTTGCCGCCCCAGACACGCGCTTGGAGCGCTGGTGCCTGGAGCCGCTGCTGTTGGCAGTTGAGGACCCTGAGTGGAAGGAGGTGCTGATCTTTGGCACCAGATCAGCTACCTTAGCCCCTCTCCTCAGCATTTCACTGCTGGATATCTTAAGTGGCTCCCTGCTCAGCTTGCCGATTTCTGAGGTGTTTCTTTCCCCAGGCATTGTGTGGGGAGCCTGGACACCTAGCTCAAGTCTGAAGATTCCACTGGGCAGCCGGCTCCACGGGGCTCAGTGCTGCACCACTGAAAGGAGCAATGCTTACATACCTTTAACAAGCTGGGCCTCGGAGCCTTCCCCCGGTGCACGCTCTGCACAAGGATATGTATGTTTTGCAGGATCAGGCCCATATATTGGATTGATCCCAGTAAATGATATTTGCAGACGTTAATTTATTTAAAAATGCCAAATTGTAAAGTGAACAAGGCCAGAGAGTCTGTCTCCATGCCTTCCACCGGGAATCATTATTTCAGTACACAATGATCTGGAACACGGGGGCAGTGAGCTAGAAGTTAATTACTAGATTCCCTGTCCATGTTTAATTCTCTTTCATTCTCAAGTAAAGATTGAAAAGCAAAAATACTGATCAACCTTTATAAAAGGTTGAGAAAGATATTATTGTACAATAATGTTCCCGAAGACCATGGCCAGAATTCTACACTCACCATCATCTGGCTGGAGTCACTCCACTGACTTTGGTGGAGTTACACTAGATTTACACCTTTTTATCAGTCTAATATCAATGGTGACACTGCAGGTTCAGGGTGATGGATCTCACTTATCTACACATTTCCTTTCTGCAAGTATCAAGGTACCTGTCACAAGGAGCCTTTACCCTGCTCTGCTGTAGGAAAGTGGAATGGAGCCATCCATCACTGCCAGATCAGGGAAGCCACACCCCTCTGAAAAGCCTGCCAGTTGAATTCAGCTCCCTACAAACAACCTAGAGTGTAAACCCAGACCTCCTATGGAAGGCAATTGGAGATGTCAATAGGGAAAACCCCTATTTTGGATTTAGAAGCAATATGGCATTCATCTAAATAGGTAATCATTTTTGCATAATATACTGTGTGTATACTGTGGGAGTTGGATGTGTGAGTTTCTCCTCTGGAGCTTTCTTGCGGATATTCCTAATAGGAGATTATGTATGCACTGGACAAAGGCTTTGTGACGGAGGCACTCTACTCACCTCTGGATGGCACCGCTTCCTGGCAGTGCTGGGGATTAGCTCTGCGAGGCTGATGCCTCTTCCTGCTGTTGTACTCACTCTGTAGCTATTCTCTCACTCCAGGAGCTGCAGGCTTCCTCTTTGTGACTCAGCCCTCTGGCCAGCTCACTCAGTGGTTTCCCCTGCCAGGGTGGTCTTGCAAAGTCTGTCTTCACAAGCAGCATCAGGCGGTCCCCACACCTGCTGCCCTAACTACATCACTCCAGCAGTGACTCCAGAAGTCTAGGTATCCACTGCCTTTAGCAATACTATGCTGCAATGGTTGATAAGGGAAACCCAGTCCATCTTCTACTCTGGGTCCAGTCCAGGGCCCTGTAGTGAACAGTTAAGGTCTGCATCTAAACCCCCTTCTGCTCTCACCTTGGACTCCATCCTACCAGACTCTCTCTCTCTTTCTCTTTCTCCTTCTTCTCCCTTACCTCAGAAAGAGGACTGCAGGCTTCCTCCCTGCTGTTCCCCAGTTGCTATTTCCATCTTCTTGGCTTTATAAAAGCCTAGGCCTGTTCCCTCACTGCTGAGCTTCTTTCTAATCAAGGCTCTTCACCCAGCCTAAATCTCCCTCATTTGCCGCTTAACTGGCTGATTGGGCCCACCAGCCTCATATCTCTCGGGGCTGGTGTGTGAAGTACACTGCATCACAGGCTTATCCTTGTTCAAATGCAACAAAAATTGTAAATGGCATTAATTAGTTAATGCTGCTACAGCATCCTGCAAAGCAGTATGTAAGTGTAACATGTAACAATACAATCAACTAGAAAGATGGCAAAACAACAGGAGTGAGCCAGAATGTGGCCCCACATAAGGAATTCAAATCTATTAAGAGATAATGTTTTAATATGTCCTAGTTCTTAAGTTGATGCAAGTATTTTAGTCTCTTATGCATTTGTTGGTGGGAATTTGAAAATAAATAAAACTAATATTGAATCAAAGAACATTTTGTACCATAGAATTTCTTTTGCCTCACATGATTTCTTTAGGCACTAGGAATTATGGCATCAAAATATTTTAAAATATTGCTCAAAGTATGAACTGATGTGAAAAAAATGTTGAATATATATTTTGCTGCTTTGTCCAAGAGAAAATAGGCTATTGATAATATTACCTTCATTCTTTTCACAGAGAACCCAACACCAGCATTTTAGTATTAAAGTGCTTTATTACAGCTGTGAGTGAGAGACCTTCAAAGCTATAGTCACACCTAGGCTTCATTGTAGCAGGGCTGGCCGGGTATGGCTCTGAGGAGCTCAGTCTCCATTTCCCATCTCAGGTAACCCTGGGACTCCGGGCAAGCTTATCCTTTAGGCCATCAGCGTGGTTTATTACCAGAACATAGTTCAAAACCAGAGACACTTGGTACCGCCTGAGAGTGGGGGGGAGAGGAGGGAGGAGCAGACTGAAGGCAGCTAACTTCAGCAGTATTACTGAGCATGCTCAGTCTGTGTGAGTATGTTCAGTACAAGACAAGCCGCAAATCTGAGGGCTCGTGTGACCTGGCATGCCCTCCCCACACGTTGAATCTGTTCAAGGCAGTCCATAATAAAATCCCAAACAGTCCATCAATCACCCCAATGCAAGTAGTCACTGAAATCCCAAGATATCTCACCACTGGGCACCCCACATATCGCACACTGGTGCCTTTCACCAAGCCCAGACTCTTTGTCAGTCCTCTTCTATCCTCCCTGCCATGACAGCCATCCTAGCCCCTCCAACTAGAGACCAACCCTGCTCTCCCCAGCAGAAACTCCCACAGCCTCTTTGTTGGGGTCATCCTTGCCAGTGGAGCATCCCCCACTCCCTCTGGCCCTCTCACTGTTCCTCTGGGTCCAACTGTCCAGCATGGAGAAGTCAGCAGGTAAGCTCCTCTGCTGCTCCCCTGCCTTCAGCTCTCTCTGGACCATGGGAGCCACAAGAAGGGGAGACAGTTCTGTGAAAGCAGCTGAGATACCATCCATGTGCAAGGTGACTCCATGCACTGAGGGGATGCTCTGTATATGGTCTGGCTCCAATCTTTTACAGAATTTATCATTAAAGGCGGGCAATTAGTGCCTTAGCCACAGCCCACTGAACTCAGTGGGCTTCTTTTACTAATTTCAATGCGCTTTGTATCAGGCCCTGAATTACCCTTTCTGTCTAGACAGTCACTCTGCTTGTAAAATAGATTTCTCCTCTGATCAGTATGGCACGTAACTCCCATTAGTGTAAATGGGAGCCAGGGGTGGCTCCAGGCACCAGCACGCCAAGCGTGTGCCTGGGGCGGCAAGCCGCGGGGGGCGCCCTGCCGGTTGCTGCGAGGGGGCTGCCTTCGGTGGCTTGCCTGCAGGAGGTCCACCGGTCCTGCGGTTTCGGCGGCAATTCGGCGGGGGGTACGCCAAAGCTGCGGAACCGGAGGACCTCCCGCAGGCATGCCACCGAAAGCGCGGCACCGGCGGACCTCCAACAGGCATGCCCCCGAAGGCAGCCTGCCTGCCGCGCTTGGGGCAGCAAAATACCTAGAGCCGCCCCTGATGGGAGCACACGTGCATCTATCGAGAAGAATACACCTACTTCTGCAAACCTGCAGAATTTCTAGTGAAAATAGTTGTTTCTTCCTTCTCTGAAAGTTTTCCTCCCTCCTACTCCCCAGGTGGAGGGGGCACAAACAAAAGGAAATAGCTGTTACTTACCTTTTCAAAGGGTATTTATTGTAACTTATTTGTTTGAGCCACTGTTTCCCTACGTTTCCCTGCTTATTTCCAAACGTCTGCACTTCCCACCAGCAACATGCCCCAGACTGTAGTAAGGGGAATATCAATGTCATGGAATCAAAGAGATGCAGGGGCCTATAAGGACATAATAGATCCCTTCATGTGCAAAGGCATACAGTGATGGTTTTCAGTTAATATTAAGACATTGTAGGCTTCAAAAATTACTGTACACGGGTTAATTTTCTTCCCTGCTGTTAAATGCAAAACTGAAGGCTCTTGTCATTGATGTGATGCTGCTTTACCAACAGTAAGACGTAAGACTGTTATCCATCAAGTACCAGGTTCTACTTGGTAGGTAACCCATACAACATTAAATCACCATTTCCCTGGCCAAAGGCGGGTTTGCGGCACATTTCTTCTAGTTAGAGGTTTTAGTTATGATTTTTTGTGTATTCATCATCATTCCTTGCTATAAATGTTATCTAGTGAAATGCTGCATAAGGCTGCAGAAAAAAGCATATTATAGCTATACACCTCTACCCCGATATAACGCGGTCCTCGGGAGACAAAAAATCTCACCATGTTATAGATGAGATCACGTTATATCAAACTTGCTTTGCCCCCCCTTCCTTGTTCCCCGACCGCCCCCTCCAGAGACCCCCGTCCCTAATCACCCCCAGGATCCCACCCCCTACCCAACACCCCGTCCCGATTGCTCTGACTCCTATCAAACCCCCCCACCCCCCCCCAACAGGCACTCACCGGCAGCGGTGGGAAGCGGAGCAGCCCAGCTCCAGTCCACTCCCAGGCACAGTGCTCTGCTTCCCGCTGCCGGTGAGTGCGGGGAGGTTGGGGAAAGGGCGCCCTTTGTACTCACCTGCAGCGGGAAGCGGAGCACTGCGGCTGGGAGCTGGTGGAGTGGAGCAGGCTGGAGCCAGGCTGCTCCGCTTCCGCCGCTGCTGGTGAGTGCGGCGGGGGGGGATCCCTTCCCCCAAGCCCCCTCCCCCGAGTGACATGGCCGGGGTGAGGGAAGCAGAGTGGGCTGCTCCTGGCCCCCCGCTAATCCCCAGGCCACTTTGGGACTGTGCCCTCCCACAGCTCCTGCCCCACAGACCCTGGGTGGGGGAGCCCCTGACCACCCCCGAGACCCTCTGCCCCTTATCGAATCCCTTGGTCCCGGCCTGGCCCGGCATACTTAACACGCTGCTCAGAGCAGCATGTCAGAGCTTTACCGTGTTGTATGAGAACCCACATTCTATCGGGGTAGAGGTGTATTTTTAAGATGAGATTTTTCTAAGGCAATCAATGTTTGCCCAACTCTTTTCCCATTAACATCAATGGTAAAACGCTCATTGACTTCATTGGGGCCAAAGTTAGGCCCACTTTGAGCACTTTTGAACAGGCCACCCTTCCTGTTTACAATCCCAGTTAGGGCTTTTACAAAGAAATAAGTTAAGCACAATACTGTGGGGCACCCAAATTTTGCTCCACTGAGATCCATTTTGGGAACTTGCTAATTTACATTAATAAAATAGAGCACAATAATAATAATGAGGAGGTGTGGTATGCAGAAACGACGGCTCCCAGTATGCAATGCTCCATCTTTATCTCTATGAAAAAAGGGGGGTGAGCTGCATTTGAACACCCTGCTAGATATTAACATACTGTTATATAACCAAAGGATTGTATGTTAGACAGTAATCCACGGACTTACAGTTATATCACCATATTGTGTGCTGATAGGATCTGGAACACATTGTGTTGCTTAAATAAATCATTAAACCCTCATTCTGACTTGCTTACTTATGTAAACAAACATTCTTGCAAACTTTTCTCATGTCGATGTTTGTGAAAACAAATAACTTCAGAACAAATTCATATTTTTTATTTGAAAGATGTAATTAATCTATTTCAGCAGCATTTCCCCAGTTCTAAAATTAGTCTATCTGCTAACAAAACCCAATAAAGTGAATATATGGGAAATAAGTGTTCATTACAATTTTATGTGCTGGGATGAAGCGTTCTTCCTAGCTTGATGTAGGACTAGGTAATTAAAAAACTATGGCAAGAATGTACAACATGCAGCCATAGGATTTGTATATAGGCATTGCAGATAGATGGCTGGCCATACTGTATATGTTATACCTGTAAGACTTATACTACATTAACAAATTAAAGCTAATATTCAACAAGTTGAAAATGATTACTATTTGTTTTAATGGATCTAATACTAGTGACAAATGTGACATTGACAACACTAGATACTGAAATCTTCTGTTAACTCAAAGAACAGGTTCTGCACAAACTAGCGTGACCAGATAGCAAGTGTGAAAAATCAGGACAGGGGGTGGGAGGTAATAGGAGCCCATATAAAAAAAAGCCCCAAATATCGGGACTGTCCCTATAAAATCGGGACATCTGGTCACCCTAGCACAGACATTAGCAGCATAAGCTTCCCCACACTGTCCACTTCCAGAGAGGAAGAGTGCAGAGTAGTTGAAGTTTCCATGGTTTTTTCATCCTTGGGTTCTGCTGAGGCTGGCAAAGCTAGTTTCATTTGGGCAGTTGTTGATGTCTCCTTATGATGTGAACGCTTGTCTAGTGTCCCCAAGGAGCATTAGTGCAGCTAACAACAGAGCTAGCTAGTCTGATACTTGGCTAGTGTTGTATGCTGTATTACAGTACAGATATTGCATTTGCAGCATAATAACAATGGTGTAAGCAGAACACCTTGAACTTCTATAGCACCCCCCATCCAAGGTTTCCATAGCACTTTACAAACATTCATTTGTTACGCCTGGGAACACTCTGTGAGAAGGATAAACATCATTATCTGAAGTTAAGAGCGGGTAAGTGCCTTGCCAGGGATACAGCGGAAGTATGTGTTAGAGCCAGAGTTACACCCCACTCTCTTGATTCTAAGAGCATCCTTCCTCTCTTAGACCCTGCTTCTGCTGCCATGGAAATGGATGGTAAACTCCCATTGACTTGAATGGGGGCTGTCACAGGCCCTTAACATGGAGTATTTGTGAAACAAACTCATCTTCTTATAGACTAACAGACGTTTTGCAGCATGAGCTTTCGTGGGTGAATACCCACTTTGTTGGATGGAAGTGGGTATTCACCCACGAAAGCTCATGCTCCAAAACGTCTGTTAGTCTATAAGGTGCCACAGGATTCTTTGCTGCTTTTACAGATCCAGACTAACACGGCTACCCCTCTGATACTTGAAACTCATCTTCCCCATTCACAAAAGTTGGAAAAATCACCTTTGTTGTTTTCATATTGTCTCCACTGCTATTCTAATGTCTAAAATGATTTTCCTGGAATTGGTCTGTGGCGTACACAATATTAAATGTTGTGATGCTGAGCCAGTGAAAGTTGAATGATCAGTAAGACCTGGAAGCAACCCTTAAGGAGATAACGAAAGGGTATTGCCATGGTAAACAGGGCCATTGCTTGTAGATAGTCATCAAAGCCCATGTTAAGTAAACTCGAATCTTTAACATGGTTGCCTAACATTGTTAGAGAATCAAGAGTAAGGGCTTGGCTACACTTACAAATTTGCAGCGCTGCAGCAGGGTGTGAAAACACACCCTCTCCAGTGCTGCAAAATGCGGCGCTGCAAAGCGCCAGTGTGGTCAGAGCCCCAGCGCTGGGAGCGCGGCTCCCAGCGCTGTACGTTATTCCCCACACGGAGGTGGAGTATGGACAGCGCTGGGAGAGCTTTCTCCCAGCGCTGGCGCTTTGACTACACTTAGCGCTTCAAAGCGCTGCCGCGGCAGCGCTTTGAAGTGTAAGTGTAGCCAAAGCCTAAGTGTATTTGTCTGTGTTTAGCTATATCTTGTTAGAAGTTTAACAACGTAACAAGATTATCTTGTAGATGCTATTTCCCTTTCATGTTTTAATGGCCTTGTATTATACACGCAGATGGTTCAGTTAACCTTAAGATCAAAGATGTAAGATACTTCAGGAAACTAATATTATTATTTGTCTTCAGCTTAATTATCTATGTTATAATGAACTGCCTGCTAATTGCCTTATGTGAATGAATGCAACTAGTTTACTTGTGTGTGCATAGGTAATAGAAACATTAGCTTCAAAACAACAATCTGCACAGCCTATTCTTCATGGGGGAAGGTCCTGCCGTGACAAACGCTCTGAGGAGGCTTATCAGCTTGCTAGAGGATTATAAAAGAAAGCTCTGGGCCTGATCCTGCCATCTCAGGTCTGCTTAAACTTACACAGGAAGGGTCTAAAACAATCTGGATTACCCAGAGATTCTCATGAAAGACCTTGAACAGACTCAACACCTGAACTGCCTATTGGACTATGACCTTTTAAAATGATTCCAGAAAGATTTTACAGATCAGCAGCCTCACCATCTCTGCTATGAAACTGACGTAAGGACTTTACACATATTTGTATATATATTGATCTTTCAACCTTTTGCAACTCTTCTTTTCCTGTTATGACTAAAAGCTTTCCTTTTAATTACTAAAGTATTGGCAGCAGCGTGATTATTGGAAAAGATCGGAGACTCATATTGACCTAGGGATCAGTGCCTGGTCTTTTGGGACTGGTGAACCTCACATATGGTGAATCAGATTTTCAGTAACCACTCACTGTACTAGACTTGGCTATCTGAATGGAAGTTTAAGCTTAAAGGGGACTGTATTTGGATTCTTGGTGACCAGTGTGGTATTAAAGACGCTGTTTTGTCATTGCCTTGGTGAATCTAATTATAGAACAAACCACCAGTTTGAGGAAAAGCAGCAAAGAATCCTGTGGCACCTTATAGACTAATAGACGTTTTGGAGCATGAGCTTTCGTGGGTGAATACCCACTTCATCGGATGCAAGTCTTGCATCCGACGAAGTGGGTATTCACCCACAAAAGCTCATGCTCCAAAACGTCTGTTAGTCTATAAGGTGCCACAGGATTCTTTGCTGCTTTTACAGATCCAGACTAACACGGCTACCCCTCTGATACAGTTTGAGGAATTGTCTGCCCTATTCCTTGCAGTTTGTCCGGAATATAACATTCTCAGTGTGGCCCATCCAGGCATCCGGTCACAAGTTTATTCTACAGTGTCCTCAATTCTCATTAGTTTACTGTGGGTCTTGTGATATTTGGTGGTTTTCTTAAAGCCCCAGCCCTGGGGTCTTGTGATTACAAAATCATCTTGCATTTCCTTTTAAAAAAAAGAGTAAGTGTCTAGCCCTCTTGATTGTAAACGTGAACCCTAACAGCTCAAAACAGAGATGGCAAATAAAAAGAACCCCAAATGTATTAATTTGTACAACATTTTCATGGGTTTTAAACCAATCTCAAGATTTGCTAGGCCCTGACTCATGTTGTTTGCACATTTAGGGTTGGCGAGACTGATTCCAGTCACTGGATCTTGTTATGCCTGTCTGCTCAATTAAAGAGCCCCCTACTATCAGAAATCTTCTCCCTATGTAGGTACTTATCGAATGGGATGGGGCTTTAAAGAGCCATATATCTGATGAGTTTTTGAATGGCATGTGAGATGCCTTAATATTCTTTTCATTTGCTGTTGTTCTATAAATAGAGCCGTGTCCCTGCAACCAGTCTATAAAGGTCACCTTATAATGTTTTCCTATCTCCTGTATTAAAAAGCAATGCTTTTCAGCTGACATTCCAACTTCAAGTCAAGCATGATGTAAGTTTGTTCCAGACTACAATGAAATGGCTGCAAACAAGATCAGTATATAATTGCTGAAGAGCATCCCATTCATAGTCAACAAAGGGCACTTCATCAAACAAAACAGGCTGCATGAATACCAGATTGTCTCCAAATATTTGGTTCATGCTAAAAATATAGCACATTTATTAAAAATATATATTTATAAACATTGGTATGAACAGACACAAATGTCAAGCAAATGAAAAAGAAAAAATAATCATGTCACTTATTTCCCCCAACATTTTATTGTTTTTAGGCAGATCTTGCTCGATGGAATTGTTTTTCCATGATTGCACCATATGTTCATTCTAAATAAAAAGCCTGTCAGTTTCAATGTAAATAAAACTGAAAAGTCAAGGAGAAAAAAAAATTATTTGACCTAATGGACACAAAATCTGTGTTATCTAGCTATCTTTCAGAGTATATGGTATACATTAGTAATTCTAAATAGTGTACAGTCTCTTTCTATTGTGTTTGTATCCCAGATTGAGTTCTTCAAAGCTGCCACTTACATCATTGCAGTCATTTCCCCCAAAACCAAACCCCCACAAAAAGGGAAAGGAGCAAGACAGAAGAGTTTAGCTTGTTACTGCGTGAAAAAGTCTGGTTAAATTAATTGTGCTTCAGCTTTCACTGCCTGGAGGCAGTGCTTTTATGATGTGGTAATATAGTACAGAATAAATTCTGATTAAGCAACATGTCAATACCCTACAATGTTTGTTGTCACCTTTAGCAGCCGTTTCATTGGTTCTCATCGTGTGCCTTCTGGCTCACAATGTTGTGTAAATGTACACAAAAATGATCACAATGAGGTTCAAAATTGTTCCAATAATCCCAAGCATTGCCAGGATGGTTTCTTCTTTGCTCTCCTTTTCTTGATTGCCTTTATCTTCTTCATTTCCACTAGTGATTACCATCTTGGAGGCCAGTTTCTTTATCCTTCTCCTCAGGCTAACCTAGAATTAGAAAGATGAGCATCAAAGTAAATTGTAAGTTACAATGACTTGTTTCTAATACTGGAGCCAATCCTGCAGTCCTTATCCCCATCATATTTTATAATAATGGTACATTTTAAAATAGTTTATAAAGGGTTCACAAATGATTAACAGATGTTTTAATAAATGGTTAATCAAATGCTATAGTCCAACACTCAGAAGGTTAGTTATAACTGCGTATAACAGTTTCTACTGATGTGCTTATGACCATTTATAACACATACTACTCATGTCTGTAACATGATTATAATGTCTATTACCTTCTAAACTGTTTATAAATGTACCTTTCCTATAAAGTGTATCTCCTGACTCAGACAAACTCCCACTGAAGTGGGAGCTTTGTCTGCATCAAAACAGCAAGGTACAGCCCATAAAGTGGTGGGGAAAGTTGGTTTATACTATAGGACTACGCAGCAAATTGATAAGAGAAGTAAAACTGAGCAGACCTTGTTTCTTTTAATAGGAAAATAATAAGACAAAAACATTTTGTTTCCTGACTAGAAGGAAGACAACAGTGACTTTGCAATAAATAATTCAGAACAAAAGCAGAGACAAAATAACGCCACATCTTCAATTTTTCCTTATTCTTAATGTAAGATAAAAAGTTACTTGCCGCGCAGTCAGCTGAAAAGTATCAGACCCTCCAGTCTGAAGGATTCAGCCATTTTCTAAGGAACAGCCTCAGATCCTATGAGGCTCCTACAGAGTGGAGTCTTCAGTTTGTGCCAGTTTCAGCTTTCCAGCTGATGGCTCTGAGTCTGTTCTGTAAGCCCCAAAGCCCCACAAACCTGGAAAGGGCCATTCTGTTTCCCAACACAAAATGACCTGCCAAGATCTGGGTTCAGGTTACATGCTACCTGAGCTCCGTGGCTGCACTCTGCAATTCCTCCCCGGGGGTCACAAAATGTGGTGAAAATGGCCAACCACCATATTTTGTAGGTGGGCTTTACACAGAACAGACAGGAGAACATGCACTGTAGATCAGCTGTTCCCTGTCTCCTCCCCACACAACCACCCACTTAGAGTACATGTCTACACTGCTATTAAACACCTGTGGCTGGCCCACGTCAGCTGACTTGGGCTCATGGGGGGTCAAGCTATGGGGCTATTTAATTGGAGTGTAGGGCTCTGGGACCCTCAGGTGCTCCACCTGAGCCCAAACATCTACACTGCAATTAAGCAGCTTTGTAGCCTGAGCCTGAGTCAGCTGACGTACCCTATGTAGACGTACCCTTACTGACCTGATCTCAGTGAGGCTGGTGAATCACACTGAGATAATGCTGAGGGAATGCTGGAGTGTATACAGAGGAGGGATGAAGGATGAACATCCAGTTAACCTGTTTACATATTTCTCCCCTCCATGCAGCACTTGCAAGCTAAGTGCAGCCTTGAATGCTAGGAAAATCTGAGCCCAGGTGGGAGAAATAGGTAGAAGAGATATAGTAGATAGGGGGCCTTTAAGGAACTGAGGAAGCTGGGCTGCCATGAGCGTTAAGCTAATCACGTCCTACTACGAGGTGTTGAGTGCCTTCAAATCCCTTCAGTGTCAATGAGGTTGTCCCAGTGGTATTCAGCACTTTGATCAGGCCTCACCTAAGTGGAAAGTTCAGCACAACATGGAGAAATATATATGCCACATTCAGCAACAGGGGCAGGGCACTGGGGGAAAATGTGTGCACAGAGAAAGGATGTGGTCAGGGCATAGGTATTTCAATGTAATCCAGTCCATAGGTCTGTCAGTTACTCTTGCTGCCAGCCAGGAGCTGTTGCTCACTGGAGAGAGCTTATGAGCTGCATTTAGAAGAAAGCGAGAGCCAGGGCCGGCTCCAGACCCCAGCACGCCAAGCGCGCGCTTGGGTGGCATGCCGCGTGGGGCGCTCTGCCTGTCGCCGGTGGCTCCAGTCGACCTCCTGCAGGCTTGCCTGCGGAGGGTCCGCTGGTCCCGCGGCTCCGGTGGACCTCCCGCAGGCATGCCTGCGGATGCTCCACCGGAGCCGCGGGACCAGCGGACCCTCCGCAGGCACGTCTGCGGGAGGTCCACTGGAGCCGCGGGACCGGCGACCGCCAGAGCGCCCCCCGTGGCATGCCGCCGTGCTTGGGGCGGCGAAATTACTAGAGCTGCCCCTGGCGAGAGCAATGGAGAGCAACTGTATCTCTAACAGCCAATAGCAAAACGCCTGCATTATCTGCTGCCTTCATCTTCCTTTGTTTGATTGAATCATAGAATATCAGGGCTGGAAGGGACCTCAGGAGGTCATCTAGTCCAACCCCCTGCTCAAAGCAGGACCAATTCCCAACTAAATCATCCCAGCCAGGGCTTTGTCAAGCCTGACCTTAAAAATCTCTAAGGAAGGAGATTCCACCACGTCCCTAGGTAACCCATTCCAGTGCTTCACCACTCTCTGAGTGAAAAAGTTTTTCCTAATATTCAACCTAAACCTCTCCCACTGCAACTTGAGACCATTACTCCTTGTTCTGTCATCAGGTACCACTGAGAACAGTCTAGATCCATCCTCTTTGGAATCCCCTTTCAGGTAGTTGAAAGCAGCTATCAAATCCCCGCTCATTCTTCTCTTCTGCAGACTAAACAATCCCAGTTCCCTCAGCCTCTCCTCATAAGTCATGTGCTCCAGCCCTCTAATCATTTTTGTTGCCCTCTGCTGGACTCTTTCCAAGTTTTCCACATCCTTCTTGTAGTGTGGGGCCCAAAACTGGACACAGTACTCCAGATGAGGCCTCACCAATGTCGAATAGAGGGGAATGATCACATCCCTCGATCTGCTGGAAATGCCCCTACTTATACAGCCCAAAATACCATTAGCCTTCTTGGCAACAAGGGCACACTGTTGACTCATATCCAGCTTCTCGTCCACTGTAACCCCTAGGTCCTTTTCTGCAGAACTGCTTCTTAGCCATTCGGTCCCTAGTTTGTAACAGTGAATGGGTTTCTTCCATCCTAAGTGCAGGACTCTGCACTTGTCCTTGTTGAACCTCATCAGATTTCTTTTGGCCCAGTCCGCTAATTTGTCTAGGTCCCTCTGTATCCTATACCTACCCTCCAGCGTATCTACCACTCCTCCAAGTTTAGTGTCATCTGCAAACTTGCTAAGGGTGCAGTCCACACCATCCTCCAGATCATTAATGAAGATATTGAACAAAACCGGCCCCAGGACCGACCCTTGGGGCACTCCACTTGAAACGGGCTGCCAACTAGACATGGAGCCGTTGATCACTACCCGTTGAGCCCGACAATCTAGCAGCTTTCTATCCACCTTATAGTCCAATCATCCAGCCCATACTTCTTTAACTTGCTGGCAAGAATACTGTATCAAAAGCTTTGCTAAAGTCAAGGAATATCAAAAGCTTTGCTAAAGTCAAGGAATAATACATCCACTGCTTTCCCCTCATCCACAGACCCAGTTATCTCCTCATAGAAGGCAATTAGGTTAGTGAGGCGTGACTTGCCCTTGGTGAATCCATGCTGACTGTTCCTGATCATTTTCCTCTCCTCTAAGTGCTTCAGAATTGATTCCTTAAGGACCTGCTCCATGATTTTTCCAGGGACTGAGGAACAAAGCATCCTGTGGCTCAGCACTTCACACCCTCATGCACTCTGAAGGCTCAAACCCAGTGAGTCTGAACTACACATAGTACTCAATGGGCTTAATGTGGGGAGTGCTGAGCATTGCCAGCTCTCACTGCTCTTGACAGAAACAGAGAGTCTGAGCACCTAACAGGACTGGGTCCTAAATATGATCTTATAAGTACCTGATTTGGCCCAATCTAGCACTATTGCAGTCAATGGATGTTTGGACATTGACATCAATGAGAGCAGAATCCAAACTACTTTTACAAATGTAGGGGCTGACCGTGCGAGAGACTGAGCATTCTCATCTCCCATGCTGTCAATGGCATTCAGTTAAGGTCATTAAATATGTGGCAGGATCAGGCTCTTAGTCTTCACCCCTCTAATAGGCAGAGGGTATATTTTGCTACTGCAAAACTATTGGCCCACAGTTTTAGTATAATTTGCTTCATTCCAAACAAGTCTCTCCCACTGGCTTGCTGTCCTCTTCTTTCTTCTATCCAACTATTGGCAGCTTCTATAGTTCCTTTGGTGCTGTGATCTTACTTATACCATGCTGTATTGTATTTCTGAGACCCTTACACCACTTCATTCCCTTCAAACACTTTTTTAAAGCTGATAAGTCTTCACTCTCATTGACTTCATAGCATTGACCAAAGAGGATTTAGGGAATAACTAACAAGATAGAACAGGAAAGCAGAAAATTCAGACTGAAGATCAGCACGGAGAAGACAAAAATGATGGCAATTGGAAGACAAGAGGAAGAGGTAAAAGTCAAACTCGGAGGCAAAGAGTTAGAACAAGTGGAAAAATGTGTGTACCTTGAAAGACTGGCATCGAAGAGTGGCAATTGTGAAGATTAGCCTCCTTTGTGCAGCTACGCATTAGCCGCTACTGCATTAGGAAAACTCTGTAGAAGCTGGAAGACTAAAGAAATTTAGATAAAAAGAAATATCAGCATATATGAGACAACTCTCATGCTGATACTGCTGTATGGGTCAGCAAGTTGGAATATGAGGAATAGCAAAGAATGATAGATATTGACTACAGAAATGAACGGGCTGAGGGGAATGTTTTAAGATGACAAAAAGAAAAAATGAAGTGATAAGAAAATGGCTAAGGCAAGAAATAATGCTGTTACAGAAGATCCAAGAAAGATGACTGCAGTGGTTTGAATGTGTGTCAAGAAGGACCCGGAAAGGATACCACACATGGCAATACATACCAGAGTGCAAGGAACTAGAAATGAGGATGTATTGGCTAGACATAGTGAAGAATTAAAGAGGTCAAAAAGGTTTAAAGATAAACAAAGCTGTGAAGCTGGTACAAGACGGAAAATGGTGGAAAGTCTTCATCTGGCTCCATCATTGCTGCTGAGCTGACGGGTGACAACCAAAGAAGAAACCTTTACTCAAATAACAATACTGTTTCCCTATCCAATAATTCATCTGTTGACATAGTATTCCATTGCATGTACAATAACAACTTGATTATTACATAACGGCCCGGTCATCCCAATATTACCTCACTCAAAATTAATCTGCTCCCTGCTTCATTTTGTGGGATCCATTATCATTGGGAAAGTGTAATATTCTCTTTACTCTACTGTGAGCAGGGGAGGAAGGCTGAGCCAGTAGTTAAGGCCTTAGTCTGGCACTCAGGAGCCCAGGGCTCAGTTCTCTGCCCTGCCACAACTTTCCTGTGTGTTCTTAAGCAGGTCCCTTTGCCTCTCTGTGTCTCAGTTCCCCATCCATAGACTAGAATAGCAGCTCTTCCCTACCCCACAAGGACGTCGTGAAGATAAATATGGTGAATGCTCAGATACTACAGTAATGGGGGCCCCCAGAGTACCTAAAATGGATAGGTTTCAGAGTAGCAGCCGTGTTAGTCTGTATCCGTAAAAAGAACAGGAGTACTTGTGGCACCTTAAAGACTAACAAATTTATTTAAATTTAATTAAATAAATTTGTTAAATAAATTTGTTAGTCTTTAAGGTGCCACATGTACTCCTGATCTTAAAATGGATAGCTTAGCATAGCAGATTCCAAATCCAATAGTATTGTAACATGGCCGCTAGCACATCTATAGGACTTCCTGGCCACTGGGAACTTCAGGGTGGCAATGCGGGGGGGAACTTAGATCCTCCTCCTTTGATAGCACAGACCAGTAATAACTGAACTAAACCTGCTCTGTTAACAGTAGTGATTCTATGGCACAGAGTAATTATGATTCTGAAAGAGGGCAGCAGCAAGTACACACACCCCAACTTATTGCAGTAGGTTTGCTACATCTAAGATCTGGTGCACATCCCTAAAGAACTGCCTGCACCAATATGTTTGATGGACTTTGTACATGCTAGCACTTTGATTTGTTCTTGAAAAAGTTTTGGAAGTGACATGACTTATGATTACAAGTCATTATTTATAAGGTCCTCAATTGGATTAAAGGCTTACCCCGAGTGCCCAACTCCGATGTGCTCTGGCGGAGCTAAGCGTGATCAGTGACTTGTGAGAGATGCTTTGATTGCTGCTGGATCGTTCCCATGCTATCATGTATTAGCTGAACAACATTTTGAAAAGCCCCCTGGGCCAGATCCTCAGGTGCTATAAATCAGCATAGCTCCACTGACTTCTGTGGAGCTACATCAGTTAACACCCTCTGAGGATCTGGCCCATTACGTTCAATCTAGCTTGAAGATCAGATGCTATAAATTCTGCATGCTTAATCCATAATCATAGACAATCACCAGCAAAATTGTTCCGATATTTAAACTTGTTTACAGTCCCCAGGCGTTTAGTTGTGATGACACATTAACAGATACAAGAGCTTTAATTTTCTGAAGACAGTTTCACCCTCCAGGGATGAGAAATACACAGCAGAACTGGTTTTGATTAGCAAACTGAAGAGGACACTGAAATCATGCAAAGATGCATAAGCTGTTGAAGTGTGACACCTTCTTTATCTCACAAAGAAGGGAAGCTCTAGCAGCGCTCAAATTACCAAGCCGGGGAAGAGAGGATTCTAGAGAATGGGACCCACTTGAAAATCAGGAGTTTGAAAAGTCAGATGGAACATGGAAGTGATTGTTCTAATTCAAAGTTCTTGTAATCACATTGCCCCTTTGAGGATGAAGTTGGGAGGGAAAGTTGAGTGCCTTTGCTCAACACCAGCCAGACATTCCCAGTAGCATTAAGAGATACTGTGCTGCTGGAGCTGCTATTTTTGGAATGAGATGTCAAACAACATCCTTAGCGCCTGTGTTTCGTGAAAGATCCACTGGCCCTTTTTGTACAAGTTGCTATGGCAAAGTTCCCACATTCTACCTGACTAGAATCCCTATGCCATTCCTATAGACAGAATACTCTTCACTTCCTGGCCTAAACTGCTGAGTTGTGCACTGTGTGCTCTTACACAGCAGTCATGTTCCTCCCCAGAAGCATTTCAGTGGTGGGTGCAGAGAATCCTGCCTTTGTTCGTAAAGATCCTACGGATGCTTTGGGATGAAGAGCATCATATAAACGTGAGGCATCATTAAGACAAAGAGAAAGAAAAGAGGGGAAACATTGTGCCAGTTTATAATGGCCTTGAACCAAAATCCCATGCATTTGGGAATGTTTGGATTTGAATTTCATGGCTCAGTCCAAATGCCAGTGAAATTGTGGGACACCTGACAATGTTTCTGTGCCGATATATTAGCTTCCTTTGGGCAGCTCCGGATCTTTTATGCAGTGCTAAAATGGAATGGAATTCTCATCTTCTGAGATTCATAGTCCAGTGTCTTAATCACAAACTCATCCTTCCTGAGAAATAAAAATAAAGAATTTCTGCAGCAACTACAATTGGATGCTGGAAGATATAGATGTGTACCCTCCTTGCAATATGTGGATGTGATCTTATAAATCAATAAACAGGAACCACAATTTATTTATCTTTGAATAATATTCCTCATTGGTATCCATTCCTGTTATTAAATCAAAACCATTTGGAAAAAGACAAAAATAAAAAATCTTAAACATTTATATTTTTATACTCCAATGCGATATAGTATTAACCAAAATACTTGTAGGAATTCAATTAGGAAAGGAGGATATGCTAAAACAACTGCTTCCAGGTCCTCAGATCTCAGCTCGTCGTCCTCATTCTCTAGGGTCTTTCTGGAGTTATCTTTTACAAATAACAGACCACAAGGACTTATACAAAACATGTAATAGCTGTATCTCAGTGAGAGACAGCCCTTCAATTACCAGCAAAGAGTCACGTAACCTTTGTCATAGGCAGTCTGAAGAATTGTCCTAATGTCACTATAAATTGTATTTCATACTAACCTGCCATAGAAGACATTTTAAAAAAATATTCATAGAAGAACATTTTTGTTTCTATAGAAAGAGCTAAGAAATAAATATAAATCTGGAAACCAGTTCTTGACTGGTGTAACTCCCCTGACTTCAAGTTACACCAGGAAATAATTTGGCCCTTAGCGTGACAAACTATTTTTAAATGAAGAAGCACTTTGCAATGGAATTACAAGGTGAGTCTTCCTTTAACAAGCATACTATAATCTGCTTTGTACAAATAGGTAGAATTATCATCAAAACACCTAGCAACATAACACAACACTTTATAATGCAACTTCTATCTTAGGTATATAGCAATCATGTATATAGCCTGAAGACTCAGCTTTCAGTTCCACCCATGTCTTTGCTCTGAAAACTAACTATAGCCGTGGCTGGTAACACCTCATGTTATTCAGGTTGACCAACACTTCCCATTATAAGACTCTCTTTTCAGTTGCTTAAAACTTTGCCAGATTTTAACAGTTTGGGCTGAACTTTTTCATGCAAGCCTCAGGCTGATTTTTTTTTTTTTTAATTTCAGCCAAAACAATTCAGCTATTTCTAAGAACGAGTCTAGGCGAACATATGTTTTGTCCAGGTTAAAAAAGTCTTGAGACCTCTTCTTTGAAAAAATCTAATGCCCTCATGCTTTGGAGCAGGGACAAACTCCCCTGAAATTTGGCTGGGGAGATGGCCTTTTGCTGTTCCTGTCAAAGTTTGCCCACATTTGGCCAAGTTGAAAAAAAATCAGTTTGCACATGCTCAGTGGAGACTTTGATTTTAGCAGCTAAAATGTCCAAAGATTCCGTCCTGACTGAGCATGCTCAAGCCCCTCACAGCTTCTAGTGCTGACCACACTGTACATGTGGCATCCTCAGACAGCA
Source organism: Mauremys reevesii (assembly GCF_016161935.1). Classification (NCBI taxonomy): domain Eukaryota; kingdom Metazoa; phylum Chordata; order Testudines; family Geoemydidae; genus Mauremys; species Mauremys reevesii. The sequence continues at coordinate 27,220,399 of NC_052626.1, forward strand.
GCTGAGCATGCTTTACCTCCTCTCAGCTCCTGGTGCTTACCAGACTACCCACCCACCAGCACCGCAGAGTGACTGAGCATGCTGGAACAAAATACTTAGGGGGGTTGTGAAATCTGCATCCTTGGAGGTTTTTAAGAACAGGTTAGACAAATGCCTGTCAGGGATAATACTTAGTCCTGCCACAGTGCAGGGAACTGGACTAAGTGACCTGTCGAGGGCCCCCTCCATGCCTATATTTCTATGATTCTATGCTCCATCCCATGGCTGTGGGGTGAAGCCAGACTTTCCCTCTAATTGCTGCTCCCAGCTGCTATGGGTCAGGCATTGAAAATGATACATTTCTCCTGTGCTTTCAGTTAGCCCCCGGCTGGCACCCAGGCAGTGTGGGGGAGGAAGCTATGTGATTTGTATCCAAAAGAGACAAAAGCAGGACCAGGGGGGTGGACAAGGAGTCTTGCGAGACTGGAACTGGAGGATGGGAGACAAACTGTGACCAGGAGATAGGGAGGACTAGGCGCTGGGAGGACACCAAAACAAGACACACCTCTTCACACACTTCACCACCTGGGAGAGGGACAGTGAACAAGCAATATCTGACAGACATATAATTACGTCATTTTAATGCACTACTGGAAGACACTAGATTCTACAGCCATGAGCATAAGGTATATGTCCTTACCTATATAGAAAAGAATAGCTGATTAAGAAAATGGGCGAGAGTGGGAGCCAGTTGATTGGGGTTGGGGAAACCCTGAGACTGGATGAGGAACTGAGAGACTGGGACTAGGAACCTGGCGGGAATGGCAGTGAAGGGAGACATGGCTGACAAGGTCTTGGGGCGTACCTGGTACTAACTAGGCAAAGAGTCTGGAAGAAGTAGCCAGGAACAGGGGAGACTGGGACAAAGGGGAGTAGTCTACATTGTATAGGGAGCTTAGGCACCTAATTCAGGGCTATGGATTCCTCTAGGTGGCAGGCACCTAAATGTCATGCATTGCAATGCTGAGTCTAAGTCTCCTTAGACAAGCATGGCCTCTAAAGAAATGAAATTAATATTAGACCTTTCTCACAATAAACAATGCAATGTAGATCTAGCTGGCAAAGCAAAGCCCTTTCATATTTGTCTATGGTCCAGTATTAGTCCCTTTGCAAATATACAGTTTGTCTAGAGATTTACTAGATTATTTGCAGATGGCTTCCAGTACTATACAGTATACATAATGATCTGTATCATTTTTCTGTCTGCAGTGGCTAGTGTACTATATAAAGAACATATTTTGATGTTTAATGTAATGCAACATATATATCATATTGCCTCAAGGACATAGTAGGTTGTATCAGTTTATCTGATGCATCCTGACATACTCTAATGTAGTGTCAGTAATTTCAAACAATGCTCATGTAAAATGGGAATAAAAGCAAGAATTTACCCATAAAACTAAAAGTATTTTCTTGCTACCTTGCACTAAAGGCACTCTTTTAAGGATTTAAAGAGAAGAATGAAAGTTAAATTACATTTTCGGTTATAGACATTGAGCCAAATTCTGCTGCCAGTTACACTTGGATAAATCTGGAGTAACGCCATAGCTTACAGCAAAATTACTCTGGATTTACAGCAGTGTAACCAAGAGCCCCAAATTTGACCCCATATCTATTACGCAGGTCTTTGAATAACATATAATAGATTGTTTTAAAAATATCATAGGTAAGAAAAAGGCACTTATCAATTAGGATGTAAAATAGTCACATTACTTGGGTGACATAAAAATTCAGAGAGGCACAGATGCTTCTCTACCCCCATCTTTGGTTAGAGTTTATTGGATGTTAATAACCACCAGAAGTCCCTTGTGTGTAGGAAGAGCACAGGATCATGGAAAATTGGTGTGGTGAATAGTCTGTAGATAGGATCATTTGCTAAGCATATCTTTTTAATTATTTGCAACAACTCTTAGCACTTATTTTTCAAAACTGAAAGTGTTAATGCAGCTAAAAGTAAATGTATACATCTGGGAACAAAGAATGTAGGCCATACTTATAGGATAGAGGACATAATCCTGGGGAACAGTGACTCTGAAAAAGATTTGGGGGTTGTGGGGGATAATCAACTGAACATGAGCGCCCACAGTGTGATGCTGTCACCAAAAGGGCTAATGCCATCCTTGGATGCATAAACAGGGGAATCTTGAGTAGGAGTAGAGAGGATATTTTGCTTCCATATTTGGCACTGATGTGACAACCACTGGAATGCTGGGTCCAGTCCCTAGTGTCCACGTTCAAGAAGGATATTGATAAATTGGAGAGGGTTCAGAGAAGAGCCACAAGAATGATTAAAGGATTAGAAAACCTGCCTAACAGTAATAGACTCGAGGAGCTCAATCTATTTAGCTTAACAAATAGAAGGTTAAGGGGTGATGTGATTACAGTCTATAAGTCCCTATACGAGCAACAAAAATTTAATAATAGGCTCTTCAGTCTAGAATAGAAATATATACGATCCAATGGCTGCAATTTGAAGCTAGAGTTAGTCAGCATGAAAGTAAGGCATATTTGTAATGGTGAGAGTAATTAATTATTGGAATAATTTACCAACGGTTATGGTGGATTCTCCATCACTGACAATTTTTAAATCAAAATGGGATGTTTTTTCTAAAAGATTTGTTCTAGGAATTATTTTGGGGAAGTTCTATGGCAGGCCTGCACAACATGTGGCCCGCGTGGGCTCACTGTGCAGCCCGCAGGGGGTGAGTAGGTGGGCTCACTGTGCAGCCCGCGGGGGGTGAGTAGGTGGGCTCACTGTGCAGCCCGTGGGAGGTGAGTAGGTGGGCTCACTGTGCAGCCCGCGGGGGGTGAGTAGGTGGGCTCACTGTGCAGCCCGCGGGGGGTGAGTAGGTGGGCTCACTGTGCAGCCCGTGGGGGGTGAGTAGGAAAGTGGCGGGTGAGGGAGGGGGGCTGAAGAGGCAGTTGGGCAGTGGTGGGGGGTGAGGAGGCGAGCCGGGGAGGTGGGGGGCTGAGGATGCAAGCGAGGAATCAATGGCTGACCCTGTTCTACTGATCTGGTTTGGCTTCTATCCCCTCTCCAAGGGTTGCAGCTGTCTAGAGGTGCTGCCTTCCACACCTTCCTCATTCACACCTCATTCATTCAACAAGGCAATTGATTACAAAGTTGGGGGAAGATCTTATTCTACTTCTAGCAAAGAATCATTTTTCTTTTACCTTAATTATACTACCTTAGGGGCCCGTTTATATTACCAAGGTTCAACACTGCTGTTTCAATGGGACAACGCTGGGGAAGGAAGGCTTGTTTCTGTGGGGCGTGCAGTGCTGGGAGGGTGGCATTGGGGTTGTGTTTCGGGGATTGGCGGTGCTGGGGGTCAGCAGGGTCGGGGTGGGGGTCGGCCCTCAGCTGTTTTCTTTGGAATAATATGGCCATTGCCACTTTACGAGTTGTGCAGGCCTGTTCTATGGCCTGTGTTAATACAGGAGGTCAGACTAGATGATCACAATGGTCCCTCCTGGCCTTGGAATCATCAGTCAGCAGAGGCTGATGCATAAAATCTTCTCCTCCCAAGATACTCCTGAAAAATTGCCTTCTCTCAAAATAGTTGCTATATCATATTGTTATCAATGAGAGTGCTGCAAGCTGCCTTGATTCAAGATGCACTCCATTAAAATGGCCATCTCCCATTATTTGTAATAGGAATAAATTAAATCTGCCCTCAAGGAAGATGGGAAATCCCTATGCTCTAAGGAGGTGAACAGAAAGAGTGTGAGCAGCAGGTGAATGGGGGCAAAGGCTATCTTGGCAAAAGGCAGTTTGTGGCCTCAGTCAGTCCAATGGAGAACCATAGGAAATGGTAGCCATTTCAAAAGAGGGCAGTTCCTCATGAATTCTCTGTTGTAGACCATTATTCTGCAATCTCTGCTGAAGGAGAAACTGAGTTATGAAGAAGAATTGGGGGCGGGATTACCTGTAATCATAGAATAATTCTTCATATATTGCCTGTTCACAAGATTTTATGAGTTTTAATTATACAGAAGTTTGAACTGTCTGCTTCAGTCCATCATTAACATCATTTGGGACAAAAGGGGTATGCAATTGAGGATGAAACGTCTTGCAAATTCTCAAAAAAAATCATTCATCCTCTCAGATTAAGCGTTATTATTTTCATGAGGATTTGCTGATTTTTCCTGCATAAAAGAGAGGTTGAATCCCTGCTTTAAGCTCAAAGTTCACGTCATACTTTATAACTACAGCTGGGGCCTCCTTAATATGCAGAGAGTCCTAGAACCTGAGATGGGAGAAGGCAGAATACTGCAGTGATGATAGATACAATGGTGCTCGGAGCTATGGCACAATGTAAGCTAAAGAGACAGTTGTACTGATTAATGTAAGAAAGCTTTTTTCAGTCATAGATCTTACAGTATTTTGCAAAGTAGGCTAACTATCATTATCGCCACATGTGCATGCAGAAACTGAGACCTAGGGCAGGAAAGTGACTTACCCAAGATCACACAGCTTGTCAGTAGCTGGGAATGCAGTGCAGGTTTTCTGGCTTTCAGTTCAAGTTCCGATCCACTGAACCAGATCTTCAGTTGCTGTAAACTGAGTTAGCTTTATTAAAAACAACGGAGCTTCACCAACTTACACCAGCTGAGGATCTGGCACATATGTTTTTAACAAGTCAATCTGCTGCATACGTACTTTAATCCAGTGTCCAATGGCAATGCAGGAACATAGGCGGAGAACATGATTTATATTTTGGTTGGCCTCAGTGAAATCTGTACAGCAATGGTAGCATAGATGGAAAACTCATAACATACACTGACGTGGATGAAAACCATGGTTGTGTGTCTAATATACCACACTGAAGAAATTATGCAATAACAGTTCATCCTACTGAACATATTTCTCCCATAAGATTGCCAAGGTCAGTGTCATCTTGGATTATCTGCTACATAAGTGCCAGCCACACAAGTTAGACCCACCCAGGGGCTGTACACTCTTGGGCAGAAGGTCACTAAACACTCGTAGTTGATCTATGGCTCCTGAGACTTGAAGAAGGAGAACAACTGCAAGTATAATGTGCAGGGTTTTTTTGCTCGCTGTAGTGCATATTATTTTGGTACACAAATAAGTGAATAAAACATATTGAAGGGTATTAGAAACTGCGGACTAATGCAAAGTCTGTTTGTTGCAAAAATGCCAGCCGTAGAAGATAGCCTAGTCATAGGTGGAGCTAACTGATCATGAATAACTAAGCATTTTAGTTCCTCTGAGCCATTTGCACTGTTAATTACCATCTTGGCATTTCCCACTCTTTATGGGCCTGATCCAAAGTCCAATATCAACAGAAAGACTTCCACTGACTTTGCTTTGGATCAGGCTCTATATGGACCACTCTGGTGCTTAGCAGTAGATTAGGAACCAGCATCAGCAAGTGTCATTTTCATGCACTGCACATCGGAGAAACAAGGTAGTGAAAATGTAGGAGGTGTTACAATGTCTTTCCATCTTACAGACATAGGTACTCAGCAGTGAGCCTCTGGCTAGTCAGGAGCACAGGAGTTGTCTCCAAGCCATAGGTAATATCATCTTTCTTCAGGTATCACTGAGAGGTGCCCCCATCAGGCCCATGCCCCTCTGAATGATTCTTTCACTTAAAAGTACTTTGTTTTAATATCTGGCCTCACCTCACAAAATGCATGCACATCTCAGGGTGTTTTAGTCATGGTGGAGGGACCACAAAATGTTGTTGCATTGCAAACTTATGTAAAATCCACTATTTCCTTAAAATGTTGACATTTCACCCTCGCATTTCTACCCTTTTTCTTAATTTAAAGTTGCTGAAAAGTGAAGTTCTTTATATATCCATCTGATCATGCACATGCAGTGCCATCTTCTCTATACTGTCGGCTAACATTTCTCAGACATTATCATCTCTCTATGAGTGAGAGGGTAGTTCAGTCTTCATACTCATTCAACCCTTGCCAGAGACAAGGTTGCAAGTAGCGGGATATTTTTGTGATGTGGGCACTCCTCCACTTGCTTATTTCACAGAGAACACCAAACACCCCTTAAATGGTAATAATATTCCACCCAGGGGCGGCTCCAGGCCCCAGCACGCCAAGCGCATGCTTGGGGCGGCATGCCGCGGGGGCGCTATGCCGGTCACTGGGAGGGCGGCAGGTGGCTCCAGTGGACCTCCCGCAGGTGTTCCTGCAAAGGGTCCGCTGGTCCTGTGGCTCCGATGGACCTCCGTAGGCACGTCTGCGGGAGGTCCACCGGAGCAGCGGGACTGGCGACCGGCAGAGCGCCTCCCGCGGCATGCTGCCATGCTTGGGGTGGCAAAATGGCTAGACCCGCCCCTGATTCCACCTCCTGAACTAACCAGAAACCCAGATTTCATATACCATTACCCAGTCCCTCAACTCCACTTTTTTTTAAAACCACCTCACTAATTATCAATGCCAATAACAGATGTAAAGAAATTACCACATTTACCAGAATGGACCAAAACCTCCAGTCCAGCTCTCGCCCCTTCCTCCTGATGCAGAAGCAAAATCTCTAAAGGGCTCTTTTTGGTTCCAGTTTCAGGAGCATGCTTTTCTCACAGTACTCCCTCCCTACCCAGCCCCAGATCTTCCCAGGCCCTGCCATTCACACACGACAGGCTACCCTCTGCACTAGCCAGCTACCCTTTGCCTTGTATCTCCACAGACTCAGCTGTTCCCAGCCTGTCCCAAACCTCACCGACACACCCTTAGCCCCAGCCTCTGGCCTCTCTGATGTTTGCTTTCCTAAGGGAGGTTAGTTTTCACACCCTCCTCTCCTCCACAGCTTTTTGGTGGTGGTGGGAGATAGGGCACCGTAGCCATTACCAGCCAGTCCTTCAGGGGCAGGATATCTCTAGTAAAAGCCATCCTCTCCTCAGAGTCTTTTCATGTGGAAACTGCCCTACCTCTCCACTGGCGCCAACTAGGTAGCAGAATGCTACAATTTGCTCCCTGCTACATCCATCTGTGGGGCTCGGAAGTCCTTGTCAACATGAACAATCTTATATTTGAATTGCACCTTTCAGCTCCACTGGTCCCAAAATGCTCTACAGCCTTTGATATCTGATATGCAAACAGTGCAAAGTGAAATGCAGCCAATTCTGGGGAGAAGCACAGACAGTGATTATCACTTCATAGGATAGGAAGGGACAAAGAATTTTCTAAAGACAATGTAGGGTTGCCAACCCTCCAGGATTTGCCTAGAGTCTCCAGGAATTAAAGATTAATCTTTAATTAAAGATTATGTCATGTGATGAAATCTCCAGGAATAAATCCAACCAAAACTGGCAATTCTAAAGACAAGTTGCACAGGGAATTTACACAGTGAGATATTTTTAGCCCCTGACACCAAGAGACATAACTTCTCTGTGCCAGAACCACAGACTGTAGGAGCTAAGGGGTTAAAAGTCTTTATTTATATAACAACTATATTCACTTTTTTGTATTTTAAAAACCTAAGACAGAGGGGCTTAACACTCCTGACTTTACTTTTTAAATAAAATCTGAGTGCTTCACTCAGCAAACTCCAATTTAAAATCACAGCAGGAGTGACACTGGGTTGAGTCAGAAAGCACTTTTTCTTGATACAAGCCTGTCAATTGATTTTAACAATCAACATTTTCTTTCCATGGATCCAGTATCTCTATTCATTTTGTCATTTGGAAACCTGTCTAGGGTGACATAATATCCCCCTGCACTGTAATTACTGTTGCTTACATTTCATGTGCATGTGTGAAATCATACTGGGAGCTATGGAGGTAGCTGGCAGCACTTTCTGGAAGGGGACAGTCTAGTCTGTGGAGGGGTTCCTGGAGTTCCAATAATGCTAGAGAGATCTGTGCAAAAAGCAGCCCTGGCACGGGGTCCCATGATGGATTCAGATCATTCCTTTCTCCCAATCTTCAGCCACGCTGGTGGAAAAACAGCTGATTTACAGAAAAGTAAGGTTGTGCCCCAATGTGCTTGAGTGTAGTTATATGAAAGAGATGCCTGCTAACGAGGACATCAAAAAACATATCTTCCGAAGCTCAAGGCTTCTTTTTCTTCCCATCCCCCTAACTCCTTACTCACTTCTTTGCTCAGTTCTTCTTTTACTTACTTACTTTTTTTCCCAAGAGCAACTCCAAACTAGGTAGAGACATTTGCCCACGGAGCTGCTCAGCTTGGGGTTGGGGGCAATGTCTGTTCTCGTGGCTCATTGTGCTATTGGAACAAAAGGAAGAGAAGCCTGGGATGGTGGACTTCTGCCTGAACCTACAGTGACTTGCTTCCACTTCCAAAAGCAACTTTCCTTGGCTGATCCTGTAGGCACTTACACATCCCCTTACACATCCTTCATACCAAAAATACTCCACAAAATCCAAGAAAAAGCTTTGGGATGTTCAATTCTCAGAGATCTTCAGTACAATTCAAACCCACACAGCAATGATCCAAGAACCACCCCTTTGAGTACAGCACACTGTCAAAATTTGCTTCAAACAACCTAGACTACAAGTGTGAGAAATTTATTTCCAGAGATGTGCTGCTGGTGAGGGCCCATGCCTGAGCCTTCTTAAATGTCTTCCATGGAAGTTAGGTGACACTCCTCCTGCTGATGAAGTCATCCCCTCTCTGGAAATGGCTTAACTAACCTTACAATCCCTGGGGCTCAAGAAAATATTGCCAAAAAGCATGTGTGTTTGCCTTTAGTATGCACATGGATGGTCTTGTGGCTAATGCACAAGGTTAGGAGTCATCAGAGATGGCATCTAGTGTCATCTCTATCATGGACTTCTCTGTCAGGTGTTGAGGCTCATTAATGTTTGTGAAACTGATTGAGACTCTTTGATCTACGTCAGTATGGAAGTGCAAAATATTATGGTTCTGAGAAAGCACTGAAACCTACTGATGAAAAGTGCTATATACGAGCTAGATATTATATTAATTATTCATTATTATTTCTGTTTAAATGAATTCCCCCAATTACAAACACTCCTCTCCACATAGGATGCACTGTTGGGGAGATCCTGTGCACAAGTGTCAGACATTTTATTCCATTACATGATTTTCACCATAGCCAGGTAAAATACATGCTCCTTCTCCCTCACTCCTGCTAGGTGGCAATTAGTACCAAGAAAATTTGAAATTTGAAGAATAAGTGCTCTACAAACACCTCTCTGTAAAAGGCATATTGTCATCTATCAAAAGCCATGCCCCCTTCAGCACCTTCAACTATATCTGTGTGCTACCTTCATTCTGTTTTCTGTCCTGACTTGTAATTGTTAATTTTTGCTTTACTGTTTCTTTTAGCTGTCAAAAACACCAAACTGGAATCCCACTGGCTGCATCATCCTCCAGCTAAGGAAGATTTACTGCTGTTTCAGCTTCATTTTTTTTTCCTTTTATTTTTCAGTTTTACTGAACTTTTTTTTTAAGCATTCAACAATACAGTAAATAATGCAAGTGAAACCTACAAAATATGTTGGCTGACCCAATCTGCAGTTGTTTATAATTGACACAGAGGTAGAAATATAGTCATTTTATGGCGGAGAATGCGAGTAGGGTGGAAACCACCAACATGGCACACCAGGTGTGGAAGCCTTCACATGCAGGATGGTCTGCCTACCACACACGCACACATGCAAACCCCTCCCCACTCCCGCACAATCCCACAATAGTGCTTAAGTGAAAGGAGCTTTGCATGGTTCCTCTGTACCCGGGTGAATTTCACTCCAACTAAATCAATCAAATACAGGTGTTCAAGACATCTCTGCTCATTACACGGCTCCACTTCTATATTTTCATTGTTAAAATGAATAGCAACCATCTTACATGAAATATACTGGCCTAAATGCTGTTCTCTGTGCACAGGTGCAACACCACTGAAGTCAATGAGGACTTAAATTAGTCCATTGTATGCTAAAATGCATTACAGAATTAATCACAGGGGGGGAAATTCCCTTTGGGAAAGGAAACCAGCTAATAATATAATGCATAGCCAGATGCGGGATTTTTAGTACCTCATAAGTCAGATCAGATGGGACTGACCAAGTCTACTTCCATAAGCTCAACTGCACTAAGTCACTAACACTATTCATCCTATGGGGTGTTTCCAATGACAAGATATCCTGTGGTGCTCTAAAGCATGTGTTATAACACATGTCAAAGATGCTGTTAACAATTTCATATTAAGAATTGAAGTAACAATACTGTATAATGGTTCCAAAGGAGCAGTTACAATGTACACTGTCAAATGTTGCAGTGTTTAAAGAATGCATCCATCTGTACCAAGCCATACTGCACTTTGATGCAATGCCCATCCTTTAATATGGCATGCCCTAGCCTCGGAAACATCGGTGCATGGAAACAAAATAGAAAGGACAGCGGTGGAATGGATGACCTTTTGGCTACTGTTCTGATCTTCAGTATATGGGGATAGGGAACAGGCTGTGTTTCTTTTTAGCATCATGGAAGCAACAGTATAATAAAGTTCAAGCTGGGTATTCCATTAAAAGCCATTATTTCTAGTATTTTTTAACAAATGCGCTCAAAATCTCCTACTGCAGGGAATTTAACTATGTTTGGTTTTGCAGCACAGAGCTACTCTGAAATTTTGAACAAAATTGTTTTTTAATTTAGGTACACATGAAAAAAATACATGAATCAGACTTTAAAATACACTGTCTTGACATTTGCATTCCACAAATTTAAATGTGGTTTTGTTTTCAAGCATCAAACTTGGTCCTGATACAATTTTTCATCAGGGACAGTTTCTGATACTTTTCTTCTGGGTTAGTTGCACTTTACTCCATGAACAGTCCCACTGATTTTTAAGGGATGACTTGTGAAATAAGGTACTATTGAATCTGATAAAAAGTGTCAGGAGTCTTAAGAATGCACAATACATCATTTCCTTTACTGACTTAGGCATGCATCAAGTTATAGAGGCATGATTTACATTTACAAAGGTCATGCTGGTGCGGCCCCCTCTCATATCAGACTCATCTATGTCCTTTGTCTTTAAGGAGTAATTCCTGGGACAGGTATTTCTCCATCCTGCTCTGTGGTAAAGATTAATACATCATTTAACTTCTCTTCAAAACCTAGTGGTCCACTAACTTTTCTACAGGCCTCAACTTCTGATCTTCTTAAATAAGATCTTATTATTTGTCTTGATTGTCTGGTTGGTCTTCAGATTTCTTCTTATTATTCCCACTTAACATCCACCTTGTACCTCAACTGCTTAAGTTTGGTCCTATTTCCATCAACTGGGCTGAATGTTAATACTTAGTACTTTTATAGAACTTTACATCCAAGGACTTCTGAATATTTTACTAAATTTAACTGGATAGGTCTTACTATAATTTCATAACTCCTTTTAGGGTAAGTATTATTATCTCCATTTTAGAGATGGGGAAACCAAGGCAATATTAAGTGACTGGCCCAAGGTGACGTGGCATGGCACTATTCAAGGTGAGAACAGAATACCAGTATCCTTATTTTCAGCCCTGAGCTCCATACATTAAACACAGAGAATAATATTTTGGATCAAATATCTCTGCTCCGATATATAATCAGACTTTTAAAAGGAGCATTCTGGATTCAGACCTTCTTTTATATTCTCTTCCACAGTAAACTAATTAGGAATGTCAAAAGAGTGTGATTGTCCTGTCAGTGCATGTTTCCATTCCTCTACTTAATACTTCTCAGGAACAAAATACTCACATACATTCAGTGTGTGAGATTTCCAGCTAGAAAGTTACTTTTAATTAACTTTCCCCCTCCTAATTCATTCATGTCTAGTTAATTTGGATAAGAATAACATTCTCCATCTTCTGTAGCTGAGTCACACATGGAGCTGTATCCCCATTCACTCAGGTAGGCACATGCCTTTATGCTTTCAGGGATATATGGTTGTGGAATTATTTCCAAAACTCTGACATATTTACAGAGAACTTTTCCCACCAGAGATAAAATATTTTTATTGCATGGTATTAAGATGACAAAGTGTTTTTTCTTCAGTCTCTGATGTATTTTTGCCATGAAGTTGTTTTTAGTCACACCATTTATTTTGTTCCTTTTGATAAAGGAAACAAAATCTGAAAGATTACCTTGGATAGAGGAGTCTCAATGAGGTTATTAAAAACATCTCTTATTTGTCATATTCTCTGTGCCACCATTTTGTGCACAAGTACTGTATTAATAATGTCCTGTACAAATTCCTGACAATAAATGGGCAGTCTTTTAATTTCACAACTTGATGTTTCTCCTCTCTCTCACCCCAGCATAGCCTTCCCCCCCATGCTGATAAAGCCCACATAGGATTTTTCTATTTGCAAATTTTCCACTGAATCTAGGACCTAATGCCCATATACAGTAAATCAATTACAGAATTAGCATTTATATTTAAAAGGAATGCTTTAGGAGAGATCTAAAATACCCGGGACATATTTATTCCAACACTAAAAGTATATATCAGCAATTCCCTTTCATATCTGCTACCTAAAAAAACCCCCACTAAAATTATTAATCTAAAAGTCTGAATGCAAATAATTGAGAGGAAAATTAATGAAAGGAAGGATGGTCTTGTGGTGATACTTCCTTTCTCTCACCCTTCGTTTGTCTTGTCTATTTAAGACTGTAAATTCTTTGCTGTAGAGACTGTTTCTTACTGTGTGTTTGTAGAGCTCCTAGCACGACGGGGTCCTACACGTGATTGGAGACTCTAGGCACTACTATAATAAAAATAATTAATGGTAACAATAATGTATGTCTCCCACAGACCTAAAATAGATATTGGCTGCTATTCAGTGTCATTAATCTTTCTTTAATGCAGATGATGTACTCAGTGGTGTACAATACAAAAAGCTAAAGACAATCCTTCCCTGCAAAGAACTCTTTGTCCTGATTTGGGACAAACACGTTCAAATATTGTAATTTACGGTGGGATGAAAATTACAGTTTTCTAATCCAGAGGTTGGGATAATTTTGCATGCATATTTTTTCCTGTTCATATAAAAGTAAGTCATAGCCTCACTATTTTTTGTTGGCTTTTTGGAAGAAATAGCTTTTTAGAGGGACTTGGATGAGGAATGTGGGGGTGACCTGGTCTGGGAAAGGCAATCCCTACATAGAAATCAGATATGTGTTGTATTAAATATATACCTCTTGAATACAACCGATGCAGTAAGTATACAAAATAGTTCCAACATATGGGATCACAGCCCCATTAACACAGGGTCCAATAAGTAATCCCATCAAAGTCCATGGAATCAATTATATGCATAGGGACTAACTGAAGTAGTCTTTGCAGAATCAGACCCATATTGCTTAAGAGTCTAGATTTCATCAACTTTAGAATATATAGTGAGATGGTGAGCTAAATAGAGCCCCTGTGCAACGGCCTTAAAGTAAATGGATGAAATGGCACTGTAGACAGTGTGTTCTAAATCTCAGTAACAAACACCAACAGATATCAGAACTTTGGAAAAAATGACAATGAAGATTTCAGTATTATGTACAAACGTTTCTGTGTCAAAGTAGTGTATGTCCTTACAACTACAAATACAATATGATCAAACTTAGTCTTGTTAATTATATGTCTTATCGTTATTTTATGAATAAAAAAATAGTCCTGCTAAAGTGTTGACATTTGGTATATGATACATTTTAAAGGTTGATTTCCGCATATAGTGTAACATTTGATTTTCTCCCCAAATTTCATAACTGAATACCAACTTTTTATTGTACTCTTTGTATTCTAGAAATGTCCCACTCCTTGCTAGTTAGAACCAAGTAATGATTGTTTGTTTTATAATAATTATACTAACAATACATATTCCTGTAAGCATGTAAAATAAAATGTGAAAAAGTATATGCTCTGTTTAATTTGTGTGTGTCAATGCACATACTTATTCTGTATGCAACTATAATTATAATTATTGTTATATTTCCATACCCTACAGATAAAATATATGCAAGGGTCTAGTGAACAACTAGTTATTAAATATAAATAAGAAACTAATACATTTAACTTACGGGAAAACATATAGAACCGACTTATGTTTAATAGTACCATGTTCTTATACAGATCTCAGAAACACCTTTTAATAGGCGCACTTTTTCTTGATGGATTGCAGTGGAAATCCATAATAATCCTCACTAATATCTTCAATAGTGTCATGACAATAAATAAGGCAGTTAATTATTCAAATCAGAAAATTTTGCTCACAATTCTAGACCAATAATAAAAGGAAATTTTATTGAATACATTGAAAAAAGAAAGCTGAAAATCTTTGAAAAATCTGTTCTTAACTTGTTTTACTTCTCCTAATTATATGGTAAAGAAAGATTTATGTGGGCAAAAGAAAGAATGACTTTGTTAAGAACTGAAACATAAATTATGCCCAAAGCTTAATAATTCTGTTGCCATGACAAAGAGGCTGATATTACAAAACCTTTACTGATTTACTCACAAGTTGTCCCATTGATTACAACTGAATTGCCGACATGAGTAAGAATTTGTAAGATTAGACCCATATTTAGAGTCCAATATTGCAACCTTTGTTCACATGAATAGTTAGAGGGACTACTTTTGCAAGAAGTTCTTATTTGCACGAGTGAGGATTGCAAGACAGAGCATATCAGTTGCATTTTTCCAGTTTAAAATGATTTTAGTTATGACCCCTGTTCTCAGTACATTTTAAATAGAAAAATATAGGAAAATCTACTTTGTTCTATGTGCATATTTGGGGCCCAACCCTTGCTTCTGTAATCCATGTAAGTTCTCTTGAGTACTGTCAGATTTCAGGAATGTGCTCTGATGATCTGGGCTACCTCCAGTTGTGAAAATTTGAATGAGTGATAGTTGCAGGGTCTCTCTGACACAAACCTTGTAAAATTCTTCATCATAAAAGAGTGAGGTGTGTTAAGATCTGCCTTAAAATTTGATCCAAAATGAGAAGGGAGCCTTCCTCTGTACTGGTGAGACTTGGCAAATCTGTCAGATTTTTAAGTCTTCAGCCTTGTTTATAACTATCCTGGCATCACTTGGCCTAGGGTCGGATCTGGCCTGGCCTGGCTCTTTGGAGCCTTTCTGACTTTTAGAGCTGTTGCTAGGAAACCATCACCCTCCATTCCAGTTATATTGTTGAGTCACATGAAATCTGCCAAGCACATCCACTAATGGTCCGATCCTACTCCCACTGAAATCAAGGTTGTTTTTTCTTTTGCCATTGATTTAAACGAGAGCAGCGTGAGATCCTTTTTACAGTTCAGTTCTCCAGATGTGGCCACTCCGTCTTTCCCAAACCTCAGTGGCCAACCAGTGTGGAGAAGGACTGAGCATGTTCCCAATCACACATCTTTCAGGGAAATAACATGCCCATGAGTACTTTCACTTCTTAATCTTGTCCTGATTTTCAGAGTGAAGATCCAAGGGAACTGTGTTTTGTGAAGAACTGAACTGCACTTCCCTTCTCAGGGATTGTGATTTCTGCTCTGCTTGGTGATTTCCTGACTGTAGCATTACTAGCAGGTCAAAGAGCTGATTAGTAACACCACATGCAGGCTTCTAACACCTTCCACCTAAGGATCTCAAAGCACTTTACAATTGTAGATGAACAAAGCCTCATAACAGCCTCATAAGAAGTAATGTACCCATTTGCAATCAGCATCAACAATCTCATTAACACATGACAAAAATAATTTCCTATGAAACAATTTGCACATAGAGCTTTTCTATGAATTAATTTTACAACAGTAATTTTATAGGACTAGTTAAGCAACTTATTTCTAACCTTCTGAAATGTTTAAAAGCACAGCATTTCTACACACCCCATTTGTTAATTCCAGCATCTGTGTATGCACAATTGTGCACTTTACATTTCTTTGCCCACAGGAAACAAAATGAAGAGAATCTATCATCTAATCTTGCATTTAAAAATGGCATTTGTTTCAAAACCCTGCTATAGCTTTTACTTACTTAACTAATACTTGTTAGAAACTGGTCACATAGTTGTGTTGTGTTTTTTTTTTCTTTTTAACCTTCTGTTTTTGTCTTCTAGCTGTCAGTACTGGATGGTCAAACACAGCTGAAGAACTGGAAAGATATAGGATATTTCACCCTGCACAAACACCCCCACACTCTTGGAAAAATGTCAAGAAAGACTCTTAAACGGCAACTTTAGTCTGGAAATTTTTACAAAGAAACAAATCTCTTGAAACCCATTTCAATGCACAATTGACAACACACACACACACACTTGGACATAAGAAAGAAAATGTCAGTGAGAACTGCTGTAGTGATCAGGATCCCTAGTCCTGAAAACAACCAGGTTATAAAACATTCTTTTTTTCCTTTTGTTTTTAACTCTCAGCATACCAAGAGTGTTACTGATAAGGAAGGAAAAGGCCTTACCATGCAGTGCATCAGGAGGAGAAGAGAAGCACAGAGCATGCTGCAGAGATTAAGCTCAGCATGGCGTTCAGATATCCTTTGGAACTGAAGAAGATTGTCCAACCCATTCTTCTTAATAAAGCGGACAAGTTTTCTCTAGGCTTGAATTTTTCACCAGAAGTCAGATCCTTAAAGTGCATTATATTTTCTTCTTCGGGAGATGTATTTCCTCCAGTTAAGTTTCAGTGCAGCAATGCCATTTCCAATCAGCTCTGAGAAGCTCTTCATTCCCAGATATGTGGTGTCAGAAGGACTCCAAAGAAAATCAAAGAAAGAAAGGGGAAGGGGGAGGGAAAGAAAGAAAACACTTTACTGAAGCCCTGAAATTACTATGCAAAGAAAAAATAATGTATTCTCTCCCTCTCTATATATATGTTTCACAGTAAGCAATATGATCTATTTGATCTCATCATGTAGAGAGAGCTGGTTACTGTATAATAAACCAAACCAATCAAAACCAAACTTTCCTGATTCCCACAGGTGTTCCCAACCCTTGTAATCTTAAGGAATCTTTGAAACTATCTTACCAAGACATGAGCTATCCATTTTCTTTCCCAACTAGCGTGGGCATTAGAAATTCTAGATTAGCTTTGGAGAATTCTTGGCAAAAATAAAGAAGTAAATAAAGGAATACATTAAGTATAAAAGCCAAGCCCCTAAAGATGAGGAGAGTTTAGGAGATATCATGCCTGAAGTTCAGTGGGCATCTATATACTGTAGGGAATAGGGTGACCAGATAGAAAGTGTAAAAAATCGGGACGGGGGGTGGGGGGTAATAGGTGCCTATATAAGAAAAAGCCCCCAAAATCGGGACATCTGGTTACCCTAGTAGGGAAAGGAGAACAGATAAAGGACAATGGCTAAGGGAAGAGGGGGTTGAGTGGGATCTTGAAGCACCCTGAGCCTCCCACCTTCTCGTTGGCAGCAGCTTGGGCTTCCCTCTACCTTCTGCAAAGCATATTAATTGATTCTAGTTGCTGAGAAACTGCTGGGGAGTCACACTGATACCTTCACCACAGCGTCAGCAGTAGCAGCACTGAGAAGACGAAGATCCAGAGGGTCTGGTTTCTGTCTCTTTCCTACCTCCACCTCTCCGCACTTGTATGTTCAGTTGCCCTGCAGAAAACCTTGGCAAATGTTTGCCCTGGAAAGGAAAAAGCCCACATTAATGCAGAGGGGAGAGGCTGTGGGTTGCCCTCCTCCCTTTCATGCTGCACTGACAGGACTCAGCTGAATAGCCCTGCTTCATGCTGACAGTGATGTTGCTGCTGCTGCAAAAGAGGATTCCTCTGGCTCTACAACCCCTGGGGGCTGCACTGGACAGGGGCACTCTAGGTCAGGAGGGCTGGCTTGGCAAAGGAAAACCGATCCATGCACAGGGAGAAATGGATGAACTGGGGTGGGAGGGACAAAGGAGTAGCTAAATTACAGCACTCCATTGAAAATCAAAGCTGAATTAATCCTCTGGCTCTATATGCATGTTGCAAAACATTTAGTTAAAGCAATGAGCAACTTTCATAATTATAGTTGCATGCAGGTTCGAAATACGCTATACTATTGACCAGCCACCAAGCAGTGACTGCTGAGGCCATGCTCTTGCAATCACATTCATTGGACATTAGTGTAATTTCCAATCACTGGTACCGTATGTACATTTACACCACTCTTCACAAACACAGAGTAAGACACATTCTCTGACCAGGAGAGCTTGTAAATTAAGATAGAGCTTGCAGTTCTCTGGATGTATTTCCAACAGTTTGCATTTCAGAGCTATTCAACTTAATTCCCTCACTGGTTTATTTAATCTTCTGGTTAATTTGATCAAAATTTCATGAGCTAACTCACTTGTAGTTTTTAAAACAGCACAAATGCTTTCCCAATAATTTTTGAGCATTAAGCCAGGAGTACTGGATAATTCAATGACGAGCTATAGAAAGTTGCCTTTTAGGGGGCATTCCAGCAGCTGCTCCTTTGGAAGAATTACGATTGTTTTCAATGTGGCTGCAGGATTGGGTCCTTAATAAGGAAGGCCAAAATTCTGCATGAGACAGAAGAGTTTGAGATAGAAGGGACAGCAATACTAGGGTGACAAGTACTTCCATTGCCTGAGTAAGGACTGAGAAAACACAAAATGGCCTCATGGCTTGCCCCACTCTTACAGGCATTGTAAGCCCCATCAAATCCTATACCAGATGTGTTACGTGTGATGGTTATCAAAGATATACACTAGATCCGCTATTTATTTCAGTTAAAGTGACACAATTAGGAAGAGCAGGGTCTTAAGTACTATGTGAATATGCAGCCACATAAATGGACACATAAAATTCCCTTTTGAAAAGCTACCACATATATCCTGTTTTGTGCTGCATAAAGTGCTGACTACTTGGTGGAGAGGGGACAAGGCCACGCTACGGAGAACAGTGAGGTTTGTGCTCGTGGACTGGGGGGGGGTGGATCCTCTGTTATGCTGGGCCTTGATATATTACTTTGTGAGTTTTTCCATGCCTCTTAGCATTCTCCCTGACTATCTCTGAACCCACTCTGTTTCAGCTTTTGAAATGGGGTAACCAGAACTGAACACAGTGTTCCACCTAAGGGCCACTGATTTATATAATCAATTCCACATTATTCATTTGTCACAGCACCTTTTCTTTTGACATCTCCATTTCTGATAGTACCTCATCTTTATTACCAGATAAGAGTAAGTCTGACAGCATACATATTCTGTGGTGGTGATTGAAGCAAATGATTCATTAACATTTTCTGAAACTTCCGTGTGTTCTTAAATTGCTTCCTGGCCTTCACCCCCTGCTATATATACCCACACCAATGGAAGTGCTACAGTGCTCTAGGGCAGTGGCTTTCCATCTACTGCCCAAGGTTCTCTTTCTGGTCATCCAAAAGATCATAAGAACATACAGAAAGTGTAGTGGGAAAGGAAGTAGGGTTGGTAGCATGTGCATATAGGGGTGTATGCGTATGAATTGAGAGGGGAAAGGGGGTTTCATGAGATAATCTCTCTCCTACAAAATGATCCACAGAATGGAAGAGCATGAGAACCAGGGAAAACCATTAGATCCATTGCCAGACAGGGATGCGACTGTGCTGATCCTGCTTAGCATGCCACTTGCTTTTCTGAAAGAGAGGAGGCGATGGAGAAGTGATGGGAAAGCATGAGAGAAAAAAGGAAACTGATCTTTATTGTGAGCTTGTATAATGATTTATGAAGTTCCATAGAGGACCTCACGCTAAAGTCTCAAAACTACAGCCTGGGCAAATAGTACATTGTCAGGTTGAAAAATATAGAAATGTATAAGGAGGAAGAGAAAACATGTGCCCAGGGGTCTGAGGAATTCCTACAGATTTCAACCCAGGGAACAGACACAGCTGGGGAGGTCTCCCTGACTATTTTGTGCATATAAATCATTGAGCTTGCATGAAAGTAACTCAATATATACAGAGTATACAATAGTTCTTGGCAAAAGCCATTAGTTATCAGTCATGATTGCTCTATTACCGTTTCATCACACATTTGTTATCCAGTTCATTATGTATTTATCTGTTTTTATTGCAGACAGCAAGGCCTTTGGGAAGAATGGCAATATGCTGCTGGTATTTCTATATACTTCACACTGTATTTTATTTCTATACTGTGAAATCCATTCTTTTTATAGGAAGCTGGGTTCAAGTGGAATGTATGCTAGCTCTCTGCACAGAGGCAAATTTCATCAAAAGTGCCAAGGAAAGGCAGCAGAAGGACAAAGCAATACAATGAAATAACTATAAATGGAAACAAGGCAACAACTGGTGATTCCAACTGGGCATACAAGAATCGGGAGACTTCAGATTATTAGAAAAAACCTCAGTGAGAAAAGACAAGAGGTGTTAATGTTTGTATAACATTTAGAAAATGCAAAGCACTACAGATAGAATTTAACCCCATGCAAAGGGCCAGCACAACCACTTAAGTTCCACTTCAGCCCTCAAAAAAGTGCTGCATAGGTCTTGAATGTCACTGGATATAAATGCTACGTATTATTATGCATTGAGAAGCTCTGGTAAAGTATATGCTTCATTTCCTATTCCACTTTCTTTTACTTTATCTTTCCCGGCACTTTCTATCCTTTCAATATCATCATTACTACCGCCTTACTTTTGTTCTAACAGTTATCCCTACTGGGTCCCCATCCCCAGAGAGGTACAATTTCACTCCAGATTTCCTCCAAGCAGCACACCAGTGGCACTCATGCATAATATGATTCAAGTGGCAGGAGAAAGCTGAGCATAGTAACCCCTAGCCACTCCTCCAATTCCATCCACTTCCCTGCCACATTCTTGCTTGACCCTACCAGCAGTTCCTAGAATACCAAAAGATGGACCTTCATTCTAACTATTATCAAATTTAAATACATTAAAGAGACCATTTCATCGCCACTTGTAAATTACAGTCTTGCCAAAAGAGTTGTCATTTCTCACTCCCTGAATTTCCTGTTTAAAAACACTATCATTTGCAGAATATTTGAAAGGGTGTGTAGAGTGCATGGAAATCATTAGGTATTAAATAATATGTGCAACTTCCAATACATGTTGAATTTTAACTAAGAGTATGTGAAATAAGTAATCCATACATCAGATGATGATGTCTGGAAATATTTCTATTTTGACCTTTCAATATCCCATATCTCTATTACTATTCTGTCTATTTCAGTAAAACCAACCAAATTTATTTTTTGCCTTTTTAGTTTAAATACTAAAATATTTGAGTTTCAGTGATTTCATTTGAAGACTGCAATCAGCAATTAACAGGAAAATCTCTGACCACGTGAGTATATTGAAAAAAATATACATGTATAGTCATATTTATCTGTGTAATACATTCTTTTCACAACAATCTAAAGAATAACTGACTTTGTTTTGAATATACGTTCAATAAAATATTAACCTATACCTTAAATTTAACAAAACATAATAAAAGATTTTCACAAAGTACTAAATAAATTAGCACATTATTATTGTAGTTCTTCTTATCTGTATCTGCATTCCATATGGTAACAGGTTAGATTCTTCTTTCACTTACGCCAGTGCACAAGAAGATTAATGTAGTTACATCAGGGAAAAACTGGCGCAAGTTAGAGGAGAATCAGGCTGGTAAAATGCAAATCATTATGAATTGGTTGTAGTTTCCCTGTCTACTTTTAGATCCATGCTCTTGTTTCCTTTAAGTAAATGCTATTGCACTGGAACTTGAAAAGTAACTTGTATAATAAAAGATTTAAAAAAAAAAAGTCTCCAGCTCATGACTTTAAATTGATAGGTTTACTTTCACCTTTGTCACTTTAATCTAAAATATAGTTGTAACGGGTCTGATTCTAATCTTACTTACATTGATTTTACACTGGTGTAACTCTGCTGACTTTGGTGAATTCATTCCGGATTTACACTGGAGTAACTGGAAGCAGAACCAGTATAAAACCGCAATTGCTTTAATGAAGATACTCCAGATTTGTGCTGGTGTGACTGAGAGCAGAATTTAGCATATTATACAGTAACTGTATCCCGGCACACAGATATCGGAATATCTAACTAGAGTTACAGGCACAATGCATACAGTAAATACATATAATAAATGTTTTTTCTTTCAAAAGAAAATCCTTGTTTCAAAAACATTTCCAAAACACATCAGTGGAATACTGCTAACACCTCAATTTCAGTTCCAGCAGATTTAAAAGTGACATCTTGTGCTAAATGCAATTTATTTAACAAGAGAAAGACTAATTTTATCTTTCTAGGTCAGCAGCGCCGAATCAAACTTCTGCATCAAAAGGAGGGGTTTGACACTGCTTCCATTGAAGTCAGTGGCAAAACTCCATTTGACTTCTAGATTTGGGCCCTCTTTTATTATTAGGTGTATTCTTTTTCATACCAAACTGGTTGGCATATTACACCAAATGAAGAAAGAGGGAGTAATGCATTTCATGTTGCTTACATAAAATGGTTCAATTTGTATGTTAAAACACCATAGGAGTTTAAGATACCATTCTTTGAATGGCCTAAGAGAGGCAATGATATATTTGCACATTCTCTATTTATAGCTGAAGCTCATCAGAAAAAAAACGTCATCTTGCTGTACAGCTGTGTAATAAGACAGGACATGCAATGCATGAATTCACTGAATCTCAAGGGCACTCCTCTGCCTGTAATCTTTTTCTACAGAAGCATATTCACAGTAGGTAAAGAAAAGCTCTCAAGTAAGCTAAGCAGAGCAACAGTTATTGCTGCTGAATAAATATGCACATTTTTTCTGAATTGGCAATATACCCATTGGGCAAAAAACATTACAGTATGTTAAAGAAGGATTACACAGGCATCAGCTAAATTAGTCCTATTAAAGTTTAGTTACGCTCTCTTGTGTGTATTAAATGATATTACTGCTTAATAACATAAGCATAAAAGACAGGCAAAAAGTGTTTCTTTTTCATACTCATTTATAAGCAACAGCAGTCTTTTGAAAAAAAAAAGGGGAAATTTCCTTCACTGGGGTATCCCCCAAGTATTGGGATAAGTAAAAGAAAATTATATATTCATATAATTCACTCAAGTGGAATTTTCATTGATAAACTGGGACCTCAATACTAGTACTTTTGATTGCTGCTTTATAAATTCTTTAGAGGGCTGAATACCTCATGTTAGCCAAGGTACTCCCTAAAGATCGTTAAACACTTTGAAAACAGGGGTAAGTGTATTGCAGGAAAATGGTACTAGAAAAAAAAGTGCACTTTGAGAGATATGGTATAAGATAATTTTTTTAAAAGTATCTGTTCTCATCATTGCTATTAAATGTACTATTCCTTTCCAAAAGTCCCTTTTCAAGACCAAAAAACAAAAAAACAACCCACCACAGCTCTAGTCTATTTCTTTTGCTTTATAAGAGCAAGCCTCATCAAGCAATTAGTTAATGCCTGCAGAATTGTTTTCTGCCAAGAGTGGAGGCACCCTTATGAGCATTCCTCTGCTGAACGTCATCAAAACAAATCCTCCAGCACTAAACTTTATAGCAAATACACTTGAGTTGTTGTGAAAATTGACTTGAGTCCTTTGTTTGTCTCTTCTGAGACCACGCTGTTTATCAGTCCACAGATTAATATTTGCAAAGATATACAAATGAATAATGAGCAGGGATTCACAGTGGCCCACTCAGAATCAACAAACAAACAAAAACCACTCCCATGACACTTAACAGTTTCCTTTCTTTTTTAAGAGGACAAGGAAGAAGAAGAAAAATACACACCTATTTTCTGAATATTCTCTTTTGCCTCCTTCTTTTCAGTCTGAGTCCTTTAGTGTCTCTCTGTCTTTAATTATTTAACCACAGTGTATGCACATCTTAAATCCTTTCTGTTTTAATATCTCAATCCCTTTCATGGATTACTCTGCAGCTGAGATTTTAATGAGAGCTATTTCTCATGCTCTTATACCAAATTATTATACAGAGGAGAAAGTGATAATAGTCCTGTCTTCTGTCAATTACACATCTAATTATTCATAGATTTTTATGTATAATTGTTCTCTGCCAGCATGCTTGGTTTTAATTATCATAGCCAAATTGGAAAACACAGTTTAAATTAATTGCTTTCTGCAAACAAGCATAATTACTGCCTTTTAAAAAGTATGAATATTAATAATGCAACCCAATGCTGCCTTGTTTAGTAGATCTTCCTGCAAAAAGAAATCTATCTTAAGACATTTCCCATTAATAACAATAATTGCTTTAAATGCTAGCAAATATTCTCAGATGACAGGGAAACCATGTTAATTAAGAGAAAGCTTGCCAAGCAATTGATTTATGGTCAAAGAGATATATATTTTAAACATGATAACCGTATCTTTTCTGTTAAAAGCCAAGAAACTGTGTGTCCCACCTTTAGAAGAGCTTCAGTGACAATATTTAAAGAGAAGAGCTGACCTTTCAAGGAAGAAGAAAAAAAATTATCTTTCTTGTTTACATTCCCAATAAAGGGCTAGGAAACTCCTTGCTTACTATAATATTTCTGCAACCTGAAACATGATACAAGATGCAGAACTTCTGTCAAATTTAAAGTGACAAGAAAGTTCAGTTTAGAAAACAGTTTACTCAGAAGAGCTATTCAATCAAAACCATCTGAAGAGAAGGTTTAACAGAAAGCCACATCTACATAGGTTATTAATTCTATCAAATGATTAACATTGTTTTAATTAGAGTAACAAACTGTGTGGTAAACAGCTAGGAAGGTCCAATCTGCAAGCAGAAATGTGATGGAAAAAAAATTAGGCACAGATTTAGATTAACAGCTAACATTACTTCAAGTACAACTACCCGTTATAATATACAAAAGCATGCAGGTTCTTTAATACCTTTATTATTCAGGAATTTCTTTTAATATTCTTGATTATGGAAGACAATAATGTAGCAAAATAAATTTTATAACCTATAGGGAGTGGATTTATAACCTGACCAACAGAAGATGACAACATGTAAAGTACTGCTGCATATTTAAGCATTCAAATAATACACAATCTGCGTCCATATCAGACACATTTTTCCACTCAAACTCACACACTAACACAGAAGTCTCTACAACTTACCTATTTGTTTTATATGAGATTAAAACATTTAAGACAGCAAAGTTTTCAGGGCTTTCCCTATCATGGCAGTCAGCTACTGGAATTTAGCTTACATGGAAATAATTACATTCTTCCATTTCTTATCTTCTTCTGAAGATGAGAGCTGTTGATGATGCCTGCAGCCTTGTTAGAATATTATTGTAATCCATTCAAGCTTCTGGAGATTGCTCAGGTAACCAAGACAAAATACGTACATCGTCATCAGGCTCAGGAGCAGCTTAGCATTTTCCTTGCAGTTTGTCTCTTATTTTTTCAATACTGTATTTTAAAAATACTTCAAAACTGGATGTAGTACAGGCTTTGCTATTTATACAGCACTCTGTGCTGCTTGACTTGAACAGAAAGAAGAGAGTAAATGAAAGTGAATGCTACAGAAATGAAAATGCTTTTACATGTTTAGCCTTTCCCGAATGACAGAGTTATCATTTGAGGAGCAGAAGGCAGTTTAAAAAGATGATTCAAATGGCTAGAGAAGCAGTAAGGAATGAAGAAGATACAAGTAGCAGCCCAGGAAGCAGCAGGCAAGGATGGGTGTGATTGCTTTGAGTTAATACTCCTCGGGGGGAGATGAAAAAAAAAAGCACAAATACAGCAAAATCTGTCTTACAAAGTAAAAATCTGTTGGATCCGCCAGGCTTTTCTGGCCAAGTACAGTATATGTAGTTACTCAGTTTATTCTATCATTGTAGCCAGCGTGCAAAGAATTCTATTAAATGATCAGCTTTGCTCTTGTTGCAAATACCATTGGTGGAGAGAGAGAGAGAGAGAGACAAGGAAAAGCCAGGCTTTATATAACAAGCTGGTCTTGATCCTGCTCCCATCAAAGTCAATGAGAGTTTGGTCACCACCTTGCAATATAAAGGGGATTATGGCATTTTGTAAGACTACTGAATAGAAAGGTTTGAATGGATCTAAATTACACATGCCTGATTTCCTATAACATTGGCTGTATCTGGACCCAGGTGGAGCGAGGTGCTGAGCACTCTCAACTGCCACCAAAGGCAATGAGAGTTCAGGGAACACTGCATCTCGGAGGTCCGAATCCTTAATTTGCCCTTCAGTTAACATGCATTCCTAAACAAAATGATCTTTGGAGCTGAAATGTCTCATGGTTGTTCTCACCCTAAAGATGAGGTGTTTGTGCATATTTTTTTAAAGTTTGGTAAAATTCCACTTGGCTAATTGTAAGTCATCCAAACATGATAAAAAGATGACTTTTTCAGCTTTAAAAAATTGTTCAGGTGCCTCTTTCAACCATGGATAACCCCACAAATTTGACTTCCACATCACCCTTTTAGTGTTGTTTTCCAAAATCTGCCAAATGGAGAGTTGTGGAGCTAATCACCCCTCACCCGTCGCAAAACATTCTGTGGGTTCCACAAATTTAGTGGGGATGAGACTGGGTGGGGCAACGCTAAGGGACAGATACTGTATCCAGCAGCTTCTCTGGGGAAGTAGCTGAAAATTGGTTACCAATTAAAACATACATGAATGCTCACCAAGTCGGCTTTAACTAGGCACACTGGGTGTTGCTGAGTTGTTTTGAAAATGTGGCCATCAGGGTCTGTAGCAAGGGGCTGTGGCCTCCCTCTGAGATTGACAGGGAGGAACCACCACCTGCCCACCACACCCTTCCTGCCCGAAATGTTGGGATGGGACAGGAAGTACAAGAAATGGGCCCTGCAGCACAGTTGGAGCTGGAGCTGCTGAGGGAGACAGATGCCTCTCCTCTGCTGCTGCCTGAAGTATTCACCCAAGATCCCAGAGCTGCTGGGACTACCATTGGTGGTGTACCCTGGTGTAACAGAGGACATTGCAGGGATCCAGGTACACCCTGAGCGGAGGATAGGAAGTTGCCTAGGGACAGCTGATTCTAGTCCGTTTGCATTGCTGCCTGAATCCAGGTCAGTGTGTTGTGCCTGGATTCCCCGCTGACCCAGTGGTGGAACACTCTGCCACTGTGAGAGCCCTGGGCTGGGACCTGGTGGAGTAGGTTGGGCCAGGGTCCCCCTACCCTCCTGCTGCCAACCCCACCCCTCGGGCAGCAGCCTCCACACCTGAGGCCAGGATGCCTGGGTTGGTCTACTGTCTGCCAGGGCTAGGACATTACACCCTAGACTAGTTTCTGCTCTGCCCTGCTTGCAAGCCAGAGCCCTTAGACTGTGTGGTGCTCTGCCCTGTGTCAGGGCCTGGGCCCCTAGACTGTTTGGGGCTCCACCCTGCCTGAGGCCTTGAGCCCAGAGACTGATTATTGCCCAGCCCAGCTCAGAGGGCTTGGGTGACAGAGACAGGTAATTTCCCCCTTTCAGATTGCCTTTCTAGGGATGGGAGAGTGAGGGAGCATGGCCTCCCTCTGAGATTGACAAGGAGGGGCGGCCACACACTCTTACAGGGTCAAAATGGTAGCTGTAGGTGCTGAGTACTTTGGCTAATCAGGCCGTGATGGTTGGTTTTAAGCAATTGAAAATCTGGCCTTAAAAGTCTGATCCAAATCCCATCAAAGTCAACTTCCTGGTTGTGGACTAGGACCTCTGTTAGCTTGCTCCTGTGTCATCATGCAGTGCTAGGACACACCAAACTGCCCATTACTGCCCCAAAAGACATGCACCAGCACTCCTCCTTTCTCCCTCTCCCTGCTTTGCCTCGCCTTTCCAGGACCACAGGAAAATGCCTCACTTCCATAAAACCCTCTGCAAACTCTTCAGGGACAAAGTCTCTCCAATGGCACTAAACCATGCAAAACCTGAGAAGTGTGAATTCAGAGTTTGATTTCTTAGCTCTTTCATTCATTTTTCCATGGCAGGGCTTGATATGGCCCTGAACATTCAATGCATACACCATATACAGAAAAAAAAATGTGTGGCCATTTCCATAAGTGTAGTTGTGGTAGAGTATGGAGCTACTCTGTGTGGCTATGTGGAGGCCTGCAAATTTGAATCTCACCTGGAAAACAATACACACATTTTACAGCTGCGCTCTGTATAAATATGCACATCAGATATAAATAATCCCACACACCTTGCTAAGGCAAATCTAATTGACAGCAGTGGGGTTTGGCCTGAGGAAGAATTACAGTGTTGGGTTTAGACTGCAAGTTTCTTGATCTGCACCTATTCAACTTATGTCCCTTGCCTGGTGCCTGCTTGTATGTGCACATATAAATTCAGTAATAGTTTGGCTAACAGTGAGGGGGTTCAGCACCAAGGGGATGTTCAAATATACTCTTTCTGGTGCTTGAGGTGCTGCTATCCCACTTCCTCTGGAAAGTGTACTGGCAGGAAAGTGGGGGAGCAGCTTTGTGGACCCTAGGGATGAAATCTTGGCCTGAGTGAAGTCAATGGCAAAACTCCCAATGACTTCAGTGGGGCCAGGATCTCACCATGCCACCATGCATATGCAACAAGGAGATAAGTCCACACGGAAAGTAACTGCCACTGCCAGTGATCCAGGAAACAGTGACCATAGGTTACTCTGCATAAGTTAATGTTGACTTTCTAAGCATTGACTTACGTGCTTATTTAGAATCTATTACACCTTGCTCTGCAGGATAATGATGGCACAGACAATAGTTATCCCCCTGCTACACCCCCACAATACATGCAGAGCTGCATCCATGTAGACTTCACTACTTAGTTTTCAGCTTCCTTCCCTCAGAGATTTTTGGCCATGTACCAGGTTTCCTGCTCTTTTCATCCCTCTCTGGGCCTAAAAAAATGGAAGGGATGGTCTACCCTTATATTATAATATGAATAAATATCACAAAAGACCAGGTGCTAAGTTCTGTCTTCACATACACACACGTGAGTCCCACTGACGTCAATGGCAGCTGTACATGCTTGTCCAAAGGCAGAATTTGGCCCATTTTAACTCCATTATTGAGAAGGTGCAGGATCAATGTAAAAGACATTTAGAACAAGAAGCAAATGGTAACATGCTTTATGTGTACACTGGATTTTGCATGTACAAATGTACTACCCTTTATGAAAGGTAAAAAGATTTTGATCGCTAGCCAGTGAAATATGTTATTGGGAATGGGAAGGTCCGTGCACCTGTATAAGCAGTTAGCGCTAAAATTAAATACAAATTATTGTATATAGCTGCAAAAGTTATAGAAAGAGGACCTTTTAAATCAACTTCCCTAGCAAGGATTAAGGATACTGAAGAAAAGAAAAGAAAAAAAACCCTGTAGTGTTGCAATGTAAAGTGTTCAATACAATTCCATTCTTAACACAAATTTTGATCTTTAAATATGTTTGTGATGGCCTCTGTTTTTCAACAAGACTAGTGATTTTGGGTGCTTCCATTTTTCGGTGTCCAACTTGAGAACGCTTAAAGAGGTCTGATTTTCAGAGGGCTGGCATTCAGTGCTTTTTGAAAGTCAGGCCAGGCCCCTTCAAGTTGTCTCAGATTGGGCAGTGAAATAGATGAGACACCCCAAATCACCAGCTCTAAGAATTGTCACCATGATTTAACCATCAACCGCTTGATGTTTCCACACTACAAAATGGACATCATCTCCAATCGTGTCCAGTAATTCCTGAATAGAAGTGCTTGCCTTGTATTTCACATCTTGAAGAAATGCTATCTAGTATATGGGACAAAATGCTCTCAGGGTTTATATATAAACACATTCTCTCTGTTCAAATCTACAGAGTATATGTCCCAAAGGTAGAGTATTAATAACCCTACGTGACCAAGAGCTTTCCACGAGACTATGTGTCATTTCAAATATTGACTTTATAAAATTGAATTTGTTCCAAGTGTTGTTTTCACATTGGAAAGTGAAACTCCCCATATAAAATACTCCTGGGTACTCTAGGGTCTGTTTCTGCAAAGTGCTGAGAACCTCGTGAGAAGTGCTGAGCATCCTCAACTCCCACTGAAGTCGATGGGAGTGGGAAGCATCCAGCACCTTCCAAAATTGGTCTCTTAGCATGCACAGTTTGATGGACTACTATGTCGTTTAGATTTTCACACATATTGGTCTAGCATGAAAATGACTTTGACAGGCAAGGATCAATTCATTTTAGACATTACATTCATCTCCCTGGGCACTAGAGACTTTCAAATATATATATTTTTTCCTGGTGTAATTCTGAAAGGATTACAGCCAAGCCAATTTTTTTCATCTGTCTTGGTTATTTGCTTATGCTAAATAATTAATTTAGTAGCCAATTTCCAAAATTTACTGAAATGGCAAAATAGTTCTGTGATCCAAAATGAAATGCTTAAAAACAAAGACTATTGACCAGTACCACTGTCCAGTGTGTAAAATGTGATACAAAGAAACAATAAACAAGGAACATTAGTAAGGAGTGAAATCAGCTGTCTAGAATGATTGTTGTCATTATTTTTAACACTGAATATAAACCCAGATGCAATATGGCCTTTTCTACTCCTGATTAAGTTGGGTACTTTAATTCCCTGTGCCTAAATAATAAGATATTCTATCAAAGAATATGACTATTTCAGATACAAAAAATGGCTGCTACCATTTGACTATCTGGAGACGCAAGAATACTTATTTATCCTCCTCCCCCCTTCCCCCACCCTCTTAAGGTCAGGATGTAAGATGTTTCCTATAAATCAGTAAATAAAATGTGTCTAGAGCAGACGCATGCTCCCTACCTTGTTAGTTGTGGTCTAGCTAAACTAGATCTATTTAACTCTTTTAGGGTCTGATCAAAGCCCACTGTAGACAATGGGCGTCTTTCCATTTACAAAATCGGATTTGGATCCGGTCCTTAATCTTTTCTTAGAAGTATAAACCCTTCAGCCTGCACATCACTTTTTGCTCTCACCCCCGTCAGATTTTTTAGTCTTTCATGTAATGAGGTGCTCTGAAATGAATGCACAACTCCAAGTCCCAAACAGTCTCTCTCTCTATATCTGACTCTGATCCAGCTGTACCTGGCATATAGGAGACTGAAGACACTGACTATTAAGGAAGGATTAAAAGAGCTAAGTAAGCAAGTATAACTATTTATTACTATTATCAAATGTTTGCATTGTGCTAGTGCCCAGAATACCTAACCAAGATCAGGAGAGTGGATGATCCAGAGCCTGCTATTTTTTGTAGTCCACCAATGAACAAAAGTAACCCTTTCATCAAAATGCTATGCCTCCATTCCTTCAATAGCTTTCAAACAGTGCTTCAAACAAGTGCTTGCTAGAAATTAGGCTTATGATGAAATGGGAAATACTATAATAAGCTCATCTAGCAAGACTTTGAACTCTGACCTTTTGTGAACTATACATGTCTTGTGCCCAGAACTAAGCATGAAAGGAGTGAGGATGAGAAGATGATGGGGAAGAGGTAATGGGATAGTGACGGTAATCTTAGTTAACCCTCTGTCTAAATTTATGAAAAGTCATACCCAGAGGGTTTATTGGTGATTATTCTATTTGGTTGGACTTCCCCACAAAATAATCTCTTAGAAAGCAAGGTCTATTTAATGTTTCCCGTATTTGTTTTATTGTCCCTCCTATGATTGTTTATATTTGTAAAAGGCAGTCTTACAGAGACCACTCTTTTCTTATTATAGTAATCCATGCCTATTCGTTGTAATACTGAAAATCCAGTGGCTACCATTTTGCAAAAATAGGATTTGTCAAGTGGAAAAAAAGGATGTGTATGCTTAGAGAGTTGGTTTTGCCAAGTACACGCAGCTCTGCTAGCCAGTCACTGTGTCTCCTGCTCCCAGCTCCCGTTGCTATAGGTAGGGGATGTTAGGGTTTGAAGAGTGTGGCAAAAGCACATTGTGCACAGACTGTGTCACAGGCCCTAGGGAGCTGCTAACAGCTGGCTCAACTTAGAGCAACCTTGAGGCTGCTATAAATTATGTCAGGAACCAGGACTGGTGAGGCAGAAAGGTAGAGTAATGCCACTACTGCCCCCCTTTCTTGGGTCCTGAGATACATACACCTTGACTGGGCCAAAGCACTTGTTCAATTCTCTTTTGTAAAAAATCAACATGTTTCAAGATTAAAAAGATTAAAATACTGAATGTTTGGAAATATCTTTGTCAGTTTCTTTGGCTTCCTCATAATTATCTTCAAATGATTATTATAGTCACAATGAAAAACACTAGATGCAAGGAAACATTCTGAGCTTTGTTCCTGCAGCCAAATTTCAGTTTAGATAATTATATCCTTCTTACCCGAACTTCCTGTTGCGGTTTCAGTTGGACATGGTATTTTTCTTCACTTCTGGTCATCACCTATTGGATTAGATTCTATTCTGATTTACTACTCTGGAAGTGGATGTGAAGCACAGGATATAATTCAAGGGAGAAATTGGCCCTTACCCCTTCCCTTTAAAAGAGAGAGTCCCATTAAGGATGCTGAAGGATGCAAACTTGGTGGTAGGTTCCATCTGAAAGGCAGCTCCTTCAGCAGCATGCTGGGGCCTCAGTTCAGTGGTGACTCAGAAGCAAGAATGCCATTTACTGAATCACCAATTTCACTTTCTATACCACTCTGGGTTTTCCTTGCCAGTCTCCCATCCAACTACTAACCAGGCTCAACCCTGCTTCAATTATAAAATCTAAAGAGATCAAATTCCAGCAAAAAGCACAGCATAGAAAGAGTCTGTTTTTTTTAAAATATACATTTCTGCATACTTGCCAAAAGTCTGCAGTCTTTCTGTCAAACACAAGCTTATAGGAGTAGGCTTTGCTCTGTGCATAGAAACCACACAAATATCTTGAAGAGATGTGATAGTTTTTGCTTTTCTTCTCTTTCAAATTTTCTCTAATTTCATACTGTGAAGAAAGCAAAATGCCTGAATATTATGAATATATAATAACAATTCTCACCCGATGTTAGTTTGTAAGCTTGATAAACCACAAATATTTTGTTACTTGCTGTTCTGATGCATACAGTGGATGGCAATGACTTCTGTGCATTTGTGTGAAAAATGGCACAGAAAAACCTTTAGTCAGTGGTTCTCACACCCCCAACTGCATCTCAACAAACATATTTCAAAGATATCATAGTCAAAATAGGTCATATTTCTTTCTACTGGGACTCCACTGCTCTCACTGCTCATCAATCAAGGTCTACATAAAGAAGAAGGAGACTATAATATTACAATGAGTTAGCACTTCTGTTTCTAATTGGTGATGGCAAAACTCATACAGCTAAGTCTGGGTAAGCATTCTCTTATGACTGTCAAATGGAATAATAAGCCAGATTGGAAAAATGAAATTCAGTCCAGAAACACTACTTGTTTTCCTCTTTTCATCTCCACTACTCTGGTCCAACTTTAGTTTGTAGTTTTTGATTGGAGGTCCAGTACAGCACTTAATGATAATATTACCTCTGTGTTTTCATATCCCCTTATGTAAAATGGAAATAATATTTACTTACCAGGGATGTGAAGCTTTACATTAACTTGTGTAAAGTGCTTTGAGGTCCTTAGGTGGAAAATTGTATCTAAATTCAGAGTTATTACTATTTATTATTATTTTATTATATTATAAATGAAGATAAGGAAGTTATTAGCTTTACAACCTGCTTACAATCCATACTCATAATGTGTTACTGTTATTTCTGTAGCCTTCTTTATTGATGTGACCTCTCGCTATTCAGTCATTAAATTTGTATCCGCACCTGCCTGCTTTAGAAACGAACTAAGTGTCATGGAACTGAGCCCCACTAGATTTAGGAAGGCACTAAAAACAAATTTTCAATTTCCTAAACCACTAGCATCACTCAAATAACTAATTATCCTTCTCCAATCTTAATTGTTCATTCAGTTACTATTGCTTCCAGTGGAGGAACAACACTGTGTGATTTTAGTCTACAGAGCTTCTTGTTAATGGATCTTTTGTTTGAGGGTGGACCCCCAAAATACAGGAATGTTAGCTATGTGGCACTCTTGCTTCACCAGTACTGTTGCCATAGCGTCCAGGGATGCTGTGCTATGGGACAGACTGACTCTTGTATAAGATATAAAAATAAGGGTCTTGATCGCTTGTGCTCATTAAAAGAGCCTGTGGCATTTCCCGCAAGTTTAGGGTAATAACTGCAGTGCTCTGGCCAAACTCCAACTTGGGAAATTACCTTATAACCTACCTAAAATTACTTCTGTAGATTTATTTTTCTTCACTCCCTGTGCTGATCTCTTATGTGGAGCTGCTGTGCAGTGTGAAACAGCTGTTACCCTTTACCCCGCAGTTCTTTGCACTTGAGAAGTTCTTTTATACAATTTAATTATGGGGATTCTTTGGGTTGAAAGGAACTATAGAAATATAAGCTGTTATACTTTCCATTTTAAATTAAAAATTACTTTTGTGTGTAACAGCATTTTGTTAAACTTGTCATCCAACTATTCCATGGGTAAGGTTTTTTTTTTTAGTGAAGTGACTAATAATTCCTTCTTAGAGTACTCCAGTTATAGCCTGCACGCAGGTTGTGTTTTATTTAAGACACAGGATATAGCAGACAATGTGTTTCTAGGAGGTAACCACAAACCTCTGGTGTGTTGAGGACTTTGGCCAAGGGCTGAATGCTTTCAGCCTCTTGAAAAGTGTAAATAAAGCCTCCAAAATGTGCTCCTTACTATATTTTATTGCTGTTATAAAGTTGAGTTTATGGGGAAAATTAGGGGAAATGTTCTGTAGATACCCTGGCTGAGGATTTTGAACAAACAGCACAGCACCACTAGGGAAGAGCAAATTTTAGGCCTGTTTCACAGCCATCTCATAATTATACATAGTCTGCCTCTCTACATCAGCAACACCTAGAAAGTGACTAGACAGCTCCTTTCCAGTAGCTTGAACAGGGTGAGGATTATTGTTAATGAAGGGGCATTTTTGTCTTCTTCCTGGGTGTACTAAGAATGTCACATTAAATTACTTTTAATGGGTTTGTTCTACAGACACATTGCTAGATCCATCAGAAATCCAAAATATTCAGCTTAAATGTATGTTCCACTTTTCTTCTGAAAGACTTGTGCTAGTCCCATAAATGTTGGATGATTTATCATACTGGAAGGTGTGCATCTAAAAGTTAAAATCAGTTAAAATGAGATCCTGTTTCCTTTACTTTTAACTTCTGAATTTTCCTGAGACTTATAATATTTCAAAGCCTTAAAAATATTTAGCGTTGGGTGCTAATCTCTGGAAATTCCATTATGATAAATATTATCTGCAGAGAAGATATGCTTGTTCGAAGATACTTTTGAACATGGCAGCCTCATTTGCCTCTGTCTGCATACATTTTTGCCTGTATTTATACTTGATATAGTAATACTGTTCTCTTCTAAACAAAGGTTTAAAAGTACACTAGATTGTATTATTTGAGAAATAGTATGTAATCACTCATTTAAAGAGTCATTAGTCAGAATTAGTGCTGGTCAAAATTTTTCAGACAAATGTTTAATTTTTCAATTTTTTCCATTTTACAGAGACTGTCTTTTAAATTATCCCCTACTTTCCCCCATTTCAATGGCAAAATTGAAAATAAATAAATAAATAAAGGGGAGGAGTGGGAGTCATAGGACAAAATAATAGGGGGAAAGCATAAAAAAACTATTTAAAAAATGTGGTACTGAAAACTCAGTTCTTTTCAAAAGAATTTTTCAACATTTCAGTTTCCCCCTATTTTCTGACCTATTCCAACCCTAATTAGGGTGACCAGATGTCCCAATTTTATAGGGACAGTCCTGATTTTGGGGGCTTTTTCTTATATAGGCATCTATAACCTCTAACCCCCATCCCGATTTTTTACACTTGATATCTGGTCACCCAAACCATAATACACATGCCTGAAGCAGTGTCAAGCTTGTGGATGCGTGCATTGCATAATCACACACAACTTTTGGTGTAGTTTTAAAAATGGAATTATATGGCATTTATTTATTTTGGGAGAAAGGGGCTGTCTGTGGGGAAGGTGGTGTTTAAGATCGGAAACATATATTCATCACCTGAAGTCCCTATTATGGCATTAATGAGCACCATATTAGATAGTCCCAATTCCTGAACACTTTAGGAACTTCAGTTTTTACCAGACGAGGGATTTTTTGGGAAAGTTTCAACAAAAATGGTTCACCATTTTGAGGAATGAATTGTCGCCGTGCCTCAGTGGGTCACAGCTGAGAATACCCGATTCAGGACAAACGGCTGAGAAATAGGGCAGACTCACCCTCAAACTGGTGGTTATTCTGTCACTAGATTATACCAAGACAGAAACAAAAGTAAACTTCAGTCTCACCATATCATTTTTTAAGAAGTCAAAAATGCAGTCTCCTTCGGCATTCCAGCCCTTATTTCACTACTCAGATACTAAACTTGATGATGAGTGGTTATTGAAAACCAATTTAATCACAGATAGGGTTCTTCTAATCCCAAAAGATCAGCCACATAGCCAGGTCAATATGTAACTCAGATCTTACCCAATAATCACACCGCTGCCAGTCCTTCAGTAACTAAAATCTAAATGTTTATTAAGAAAAGAAGAGAGTTAAAATGGCCAATAGATCATATACATACAATAGCTGAAACATTCTTATGTCTGATTTGTAGCCGCAATGTTATAGACTGATAGGTTGTAAAGTTTCTCTGGTAACTTCCAAAAGATTGGAAGGTCCTCAGTGCATAGTTCAATCTGCTCCTTTTATTTGTAAATCCACAGTCATGAGAATCAGGGCAGGAAAGAGGTAAAACAGAGTCATTTCAGGGGTCTTTTATTCCATGTGCCTGGAAATTTACTGGTTCAAAACACAGCTCACAGCCTCTGTTTGTGGAAAGTTACTGGCATAAGATGGAGTCCAGGGTCACATGAGCATAAAACATGTCCTTACAGGGCTTGCTTGCTCACAGGGGGTAGCCATTGGCCCCTTGGAAGCAGAGGCGTCAGCAGGAAGAGCCATCTGGGTGGAATGAGTTTCTTCTATGGCCCATTGTCAGAGGTAAGTATCTTTGATAGGCCATCAACACAAAGCTGTCTAGCCTAGATGTAAACTACCTTATGAGTATCACCCCAGTGACAAACACATTTGATACACAGATATACAGCCAATATTCATAACTTCAGATACAGTGATGATACATGGACTTAAACAGGATAACCTTATTTAGCAAATCCTAACTTTTCCATTGACACCTTATATGAAATTCTTTGTATAAAATTTGTTGCAATGGTCTAACAATGGCAATATCATTGATATAAATGGTCATATTTCAATCATGCAGTTGGGGAAAGTACATTTTGCTCATATTAAAAACCAAAAGTCTTGCATCTGTTTCACTAAGATGCTCTAGCACCTCACCGCGGCTGGCCTGTGGCCACTGAGTTGGACTCACAGGGCTTGGGCTACAGAGCTACTTAAATGCAGTGTGGACATTCAGACTTGGGCTGAAGCCTGGGCCCTGGGACCCCAGGAGAGGGAGGGCCTCAAAGCCCAGGCACCAGCCCAAGCCTAAATATCTACACCACAAATAAACAGCCCTATAGCTCGAGCCTCACAAGCCTGCGTCAGCTGACATGGGTTAGCTGATGACATTTAATTGCAGTGTAGACCTGCCCAAAGACTGCATATGCACAAAGAGGCCAAATGAAGGTTGCATAGGCAAACTTAATTCTGATATTCCCTAACTTTAGCGTGCTTGAATTTTTAACCTTAATATTCTTTTAATGTAGTTTTTGTGTGTGTGTAAATCATACATACACATACATTTGCAGATACAAATAGCCGAGAAGAAGAACACAGCCAGTCAGCAAGATTGTCACACAAGCACATTTCATTTTGTCGACTACAGAATTACTTAACAGGTACTCCTACCTGCCAGGAGTAATTCCCTAGCTGCATAATATATTTAATCTATTACACATATTTCTCTTGTTAACAGACTACTGTAGGAATACAGGACTAAATTTTGTACTAACGTCCCCTGTGAATTCACATACAATACAACGGAATTGCCTGATGAACTCATCCTAATGAGTTGTGTTTCTGATTTAAATAGTTTGAAGCTTAAGAAGATAGGGCAAATTCTGCTCTCTGTTATACATTGATGCTAATTTGGCTCAATAAATTGTACAACAGAGCACTCCAGATCTTTCAAAATGAAACCCAAAACAAGTAGAGGTTTGTCTCTTTTCATTACAGAGTCCAAATCAAGCCAGGTTCACAGAAAGGTTTTTAAAACCTGCTTACTATATAGAAACTATTTATCTCCACAAATTTTACACCTTCCCATGTAGCTGTCCCATATACAATAGAAGCGATATTAATTATTGAAGCCAATGAAATAGAAAAAAAATGTTCTTTTTCCTTTATTCTTCTCTCATCTGCTTCTCTACCCTGGATCTCCTCCAACCTTTCTGAACTTTGACTTTGTTTTCCTAGTAACTAATTTATCACCATCTCTCCTAATTAAAGCCATATCGACAATCTATCTGCAGCAAAAACTGAAACAACACAACAATCTGCCTAAGTATTTTCCCTACCCTTTTATTTAATACCACACATTTACTATGTGAACATGATCGGGTCACACATTTTTGTAAGTTTTAAAATAGGGTCAGAATTTCCTCCTCTTTATTTCAACTCCATATGTGCCCTACATCTATAAATAAATCACAAGAGACTGTCTGTTAGAAAAGAAGTAGAGAAGGGTGTAGAAAAACTGAAAATACTGATATGACTTTAATATAATCTTACACGTGCTTGGGATGGGTTCCCCCTGGGGTGCCACCTGGAACTCTGACCCACCAGCCTGGGCTCCCTCTCACACTGTGCTGCTGCGATGAGCTGCAAAGCCCTCCAAACCAGCACTTTCACCAGCATTCACACAGGTAGGGACACATCCAGCTGCAGTTACACACAGGCTCTCTAACCACCAGCTTCGCAGCCTAGGATCCCAGAGCAGTACAGTCCTGCCCTGGTCAAATCTGGCCAGTATATGGGTTTAATACCCAGCCCACCTCTCCCTCAATGTGAAGAGAGGAATGCACACTTGTGGTAGCCAAGCAGAGATTTCCCCCACGCACTTTAGTCAAAGTTCACTGGTTTAGATTAAAACATAAAATAAGCTTATTAACTACAAAAGATAGATTTTAAGTGATTATAAGTGATAGCAAACAGATCAAAGCAGATCACCTAGTACATAAACAAAACACAAACTAAGTCTAAAACACTAGGAAGATAGGATATGAACTAGCAAATTCTCACCCTAGCTGATGACACAGGCAGGCTGCAGATTCTTATGGGACCAGCTGCACTTGCTTTGCAGCTTGAAATCCTCAGGTCTTTCATACACAGGCTAGAAATCCCTTTAGCCAGGGCCCAGCACCTCCCCCAGTTCAGTCTTTGTTCCTTAGGTGTTTCCATGGGGAGTGAAGAATCCCAGATGATGTCACTCCTTGCCTTATATAGTTTTAGCACATGGCAAGAACTCTTTGTTTCAAAACTTCCCGGACCTGTTTGTGGAAAATTACTGACATCCCAAGATGGAGTCTGGAGACATGTGGTCTGATCACATGACCTTGCAATGTTATAGCACCCATTGCTTATAGACTGGCCAAAACACACACAGGAAGGTTAAGCTATTCCACAGTCCATTGTCTTTGCTGATCGGCTATCAGCCCCATCTGGCTTCTTCATTGTTGTACCTGAAAGGCTGGCTGTGGGTATTTTCCAGAGTAAGTCCATTTAAAATACAGATCCCTAGTCAATATTCATAACTTCAGATACAAAAATGATACATGAATACAAATAGGATAATCATATCCAGCAAATCATAATTTTTCCAGTGACTCCTCACAAGACTTATCTTGTACAAAATGCATCATAATTATGCCACAACCATATTATAATAATATTACTATGATGAATATGGGGTGCAGTGTCACAACACTTATCTGACAAAAAACGTGTCTTTGCAAACATAAAGGAATCCTTTTTATCGAGCTAACAAACTGTAGAGCAGATGTTTGCATAATCCAGCTCAATACCCAAATCTATATGCTTTGATCATCAAAAACTTGAAGATTGTATGATGTTCCACCAGAAGAAGATGTAAAGAATCAGGCAGTAAGCAAGTCTCTTTTTGTAGCTTGTTGGCCTACCCTGCAGAAAGTTATAACCATTAAGATACAGTTTTTTTAAGTCTGATATTACCCATGGCCTTAAAAATCATTATGTAGGGCTTTTGAATTGAAGCTTCAAAAAGAATGGGAATGCTAATTGGTTAGCTTTAAGGAAATGTAAAATAACTGGTAAGTTATTGTAAAGTAGGGCAAGTAGTGAAAATGCAATCTGTACAAAGACATTGTTTCAGTATGGTTTGTTGCCTTTCTTGTTCTAAGGAAGGAAGGAGGAAACAGGCCTTCTGTTTCCATCTTTAAAAAACTTTGGGCCAAATTCCTTTCTCTGTAGAGACTGTATTCACTTAAATACAGAAGAGAATGTGCCCCTGGAAGCCTCTCACTCATTTCTCTTGTAATCACAGGAGCTAGTTAAATTCCTACAGCCAATAAAATATTTTCTGACTGGGATTTCCAGTGTGTATGACAGCAGTGTTCCCTCTATTTTTTCCCACTGATGTGCAGAATGAATTTTGTTATGTACACCAATGTGGAGGTGATGTGTGACACATCACCTCCATATTGCTGCACATAACAAAACTCATGTGGCAGAGGTGGGGCCGAGGGGTTCAAGTGTGGGAGAGGGCTCAGGGCTAGGGCAGAGGGTTGGAGGGGGGTGAGGGCTCCGGCTGGGACTGTGGGCTCTGGGATGGAGCCGGGGATGAAGGGCTCAGGGCTGGGGCAGGGAGTTGGGGTGTGGGGGTGATGGCTCTGGCTAGGGGTGCGGGCTCTGGTGTAGGCCCAGGGATGAGGGGTTTGGGATGAAAGCTGCCTCAGGGCTACAAGAGGGAGAGAGAACTCCCCCCAGCTGTGTCTCCCTGCAGCAGCACCTGGGCTCGGGGGGAGGTGCGCCTCTCCCCGCTGTGGCAGCTCCAGGGCTGGTGGGGAGGGATAGGCGCATCTCCCCCAGCCTCAGCAGGTCCATGCCAGGGCTGGGTTGGGGCTGGGGCTGGAGGAGAGGAATCTCTTCCTGCCACAGCCCCGAGCACCTGCATGGCACTTAATAGGCTGCTGCGCAGCTGAGCAGCCTAGAGGGAATTTAGTATGAGAGGTGCTTCAAGTAAAAAGAACAGAAAGTATGAATGCAA
Organism: Mauremys reevesii; assembly: GCF_016161935.1. NCBI lineage: Eukaryota > Metazoa > Chordata > Testudines > Geoemydidae > Mauremys > Mauremys reevesii. The sequence goes on from NC_052626.1 coordinate 27,261,730, forward strand.
ACATGTGGCAAAACCACATTCAAAGTTTCAAGGGTCAGATTTTCAAAGTGGGATTAAGCCTCATTTATGTGCTTTCAACGTTGAATGCTCACTTTTTTGAGCATCAGCATTTGCATATGGTGGAATTTATGCAAATGAGCCCATCACCTCCATGCACAGGTGTTGGTCTTGAAACGTATGCAAGCCAGTGTTTACACAAACAAAGTTACATGTGTGCAACTGATGGCCACTTTGTCAGTTTGAGGCCAAGTCTTGGTATTGAGAATTTGGTTCAAGTTTTGTGCTCCTTCTTTACTGCACCCTTCCGTCTTAGGAATTCCACAGGGATAAAACAATATCAAGAAGAGTAGACATCTTTTTTGGTAAAAAGCACTGCCATGGCTTCATGCTAATTCACATTCCTTTCTTCCCTTCTTCAGTCCCACACTTTGCAATATCATGTTAAAAGATGACATTTATGGGGAATTACAGGGACTATTTCCCCTTTGGCAACAAGTGAAAAGTATAGAATGGGATGCACAAAGGTGGAAAATTGCAAGGACTTGGCAACACAAGAGCTTCTGAAGGCTCAGGAGCAGGGTGGATAATTTGACTAATTGAATTAACATTGAATCAGAGGCCATTCCAGTACTGAGTTTGGTTCATTCCAAAATAATCTATTCCAAAAACTCAGACTCTCTGATGCTGTGAAGAATGACTTTGCCTTTAAAGGCAATTCTTCCAGCCCCCCAACCTGAAGCAAATGCTCACCAGCAACTACACACCACACAACAAAAACATTAACCCAAGAACCAATCCCTGAAAGAAACCTCATTGCCAACTCTGTCCGCATATCTATTCAAGTGACACCATCATAGGACCTAACCACATGAGCCATGCCATCAGAGGCTCATTTACCTGCACATCTACCAATGTGATATATGCCATCATGTGCCAGCAATGCCCCTCTGCCATGTACATTGGACAAACCGGACAGTCTCTACACAAAAAAATAAATGGACACAAATCAGACATCAAGAATTGTAACATTCTAAAACCAGTAGGAGAGCACTTCAATCTCCCTGGACACTCAATAACAGACTTAAAAGTGGCAATTCTTCAACAAAAAAAACTTCAAAAACAGACTTCAATGGGAAACTGAAGAACTGGAATTAATTTTCAAACTGAACACCATCAAATTAGGCCTGAATAAAGACTGGGAGTGGCTGGGTCACTCCAAAAAGTAATTTTCCCTCTGATGATACTCACACCTTCTTGTCAACTGTTGGAAATGGGCGACATCCACCTTGATTGCATTGGCCTCATTAGCACTACAAAAGTAATTTTCCCTCTCTTGATATTCACCCCTTATTGTCAACTATTGATAACAGGCCACTTCCACCTTAATTGAATTGGCCTCATTAGCACTGACCCCCCCACTTGGTAAGGCAACTTCCATTTGTCATGTGCTGTAATATTTATACTGCTTATTGTATTTTTCACTCCATGCATCTGATGAAGTGGGTTTTAGCCCACGAAAGCTTATGCCCAAATAAATGTGTTAGTCTCTAAGGTGCCACAAGGACTCATCATTGTTTTTGCTGATACAGACTAACATGGCTACCACTCTGAAACCTGTGAAGACGTAGAATGGTAAAAATATAGGGTTGGAAGGGACCTCAAGAAATCATCTAATCCATCCAACTGAGGCAGGACTAAGTATACCTAGACCATCCCTGACAGGTGTTTATCCAAACTGTTCTTGAAAATCTCAGATGGTTGGGATTCTATTACCTCTCTTGGTAATCTATTCCAGAACTTAACTATCCATATACTTAGAAAGCTTTTCCTAATTTCTGACCTAAATCTCCCGGGCTGAAAACTAAGCTGATTACTTCTTGCACAACCTTCAGTGCACATGGAAAACGACTAATCACTGTACTCTTTATAACAACCCTTAACATATGTGATGGGGCATACTTCCCACACTGGCTCTGAGAGGGCTGAATTAGGCCAATCAGCCAGTTAGGGAAGGAGGTGGAGAGAGTAAAGCTAGAGGAAGCTAATTAGAAGAAGGTTCACCTGTGAGGGAACGGGCAGGACTTCAACAAGGCCAGGAGACTGGCACCAGTATGAGGGCAGCTGGGAGGAAAGCCTGCAGTCCGCCTCCCTGAGGTAAGGGAGAAGAAAGGGAAGAAGCCTGGCAGGAAGTAGTCCAGGGGTGGGAGCAGTAAGATGGTGTAGATGCAGAACTATTTTAGCAGTGTAGTGTCCCTGATGCCTCCCTGTTGCCAGAGCCTTACCCCATTAAATGAAAGGCTATAGCAGCAGGTTCCAGCAGTGGGGAAGGGCTCTGGCAGTGGGGAGGCATCAGGAAAAGGCTCTGGCAGCTCCCCACCGCTGGAGTCTTTCTCCATCGTCTTCCCATTACCAGAGAGAGCCTTTCACTGACATATGTAGCTACACACCGCAGTGTGCATGCAACCCGCTTCTCACTGTAGCATGTGGCTTCAAGCTCCCTATACCCTGCTGCTAGTGTAGACAAGGTAAGTGTAACAGTACTTGCACTTGTCTTTACTCAATTTCATCTTGTTGATTTCAGACCAATTTGTCAGGGTCCCTTTGAATTCCGATCCTGTCCTCCAAAGTTATAAGAATACTCTTCACTCCATTATCCAAGTCATTAATGGATATATTGAACAATATCGGACCAGAACAGACTCCTGTGGGGCCCGACTAGATACATCCGCCCAGTTTGACAGTGTTTGGAGATAGATTGGGTCAGGGTTTTTTAAAAACTCATTAGCTTCTAATGACAACAAGCAGAATGGACTCAAATTTCTCTGCCTGGGAATTGAGCTGACCATGCCCAAGATCAGAAATATTTTATACCAAGAAAGTTTAAAAAATTGGAGGGGTATAGTTATTACTTCAACAGAAAAAAAAAATCCATTCTATAGTACTTTCTTCTCACATGTTAGTACATTTGCTGGGAATAAGAAGACAGAATTAGCATCTTCTATAAAAGCTTTGGTAAGAGAGTGCTACTAATTATGAGCCAAGTCCAGAAGTCCTGCCTGAGGCAAATCTCTCATTGAATTCAGTGGAAATTTTTATTTTTGCCTGAATAAGGACTGTGAGATCAGATTATTCATTTGAAACACAGGTTTCCCATCCATCTTCCCTCTAAAATTCTGTGATGTTGTGTTGCATGTTCAGGCATGTACATCCATGCACCGGAAGACCAGCACTCAGTGTGGATGCACTTTTATAAAGGCACAGTAAGTGCCACTTCAGAGCATGCTCCCTTTCTCGGGAGACATCACGCCTCCCTTTGCTTCCTGCAGGTATAATGCCTCCAGGCACTACTGCTCAGATGCTGCACCATCACCCAGGTGCACCTCTGGCTACAGAAGCGATGGTTTAGCCCTTACTGTTTAACTAGCTTGTAGTTAATTTACAGTTCAGTCCTCCTTTGCAGCACTGAGAGTTGTAAACAAAGCTTTAATGGCAGCTACAGACTACTGCCAATGCTTGAGCAGTCTCCTAATACACTAAAGTGGTATTTTCCTGGATACATTTTAAGCTAATAATACACAAGATTTGATGCATATGTACACCTCTTGCATAGTGTTTTGCCAAGTGTTACATTGACATAAGAATTATAGGGAGTATTTATCTGAAGAAACTCAATGCAACTTCTCTTCCATTTACATGATTTGTATTTCCCTTTACAACCTAAGGAATTTCTATATTATTCCAGTATCTCAAATATTTATCATATGAGAATGTTTAAATAATCCAGGGATACTACATGATAATTTTAATTTCTACATTCATCTTTCCAAAGAATATTTTGTTTGAACTTCCACGTTAGTGGCAAAAAATTGACTAGAGAAGAACTGTAGTCCATTATTTACAAATGAATTAATCATCTGATGTGGGGAGGGGAAGCAGGATCCTCATTGTATCTGGATGTACCATTCATAAGATCTGGTAAATGATTCCCTTTGTTCAAGCTTCTCTTTCTGCTCTAACGATCATTGGCTTTTCTCTGAAATATTACCATTAGTACTCTGTGAACTGTTCGGAATATAATACTCTAAAACAATAATTACATAGGGCAGAGAAATGTCAAAAATGTTTCATTAGTTTTTAAATTAAAAATCAAAACCTAATTTTAGCCTCTGAGAAATTACTTGTATAATTTTTCTTATTCCAAGGGTAAATGCCTGAGAGTCACATTCTTTGCTAGAATAACACTATTAATGTCAATGGAGTTGTACCAACAGAGAACTTGGTTAAGAAGGTATCAACATTCATCAATTGTAGTATTGTCCAATTTAACCACTCAGCAGGTCTAAATCTCATAGATTATTAGGGTTGGAAGGGACCTTGAGATCATCTAGTCCAACCCCCTGCTCAAAGCAGGACCAATCCCCAAATGGCCCCCTCAAGGATTGAATTCACAACCCTGCATTTAGCAGACCAATGCTCAAACCACTGAGCTATCCCTCCCTCTATATATTGTTCTTCAACTTTTACATGAATTGAATAGCTGTTCATTTTTTAACAGTGAGGGTAATTAGGCATGGGAACTACTTACTAAACAATGTGGTAGATTCTCCAGCACTTGTAGTATAACATTAAGCTTGGCAGACTTTCTAAAAAATATATTCTAGTTCAATAACAACAACAACAACTTACTGGACTTGTTGCAGAAGTTACTAGGTGAAATTCTATGGCCTGTGTTATGCAGAATGTCAGACTAGATGATCACATTGGTCCCTTCTCACCTCAAAATCTGAGAAGTAAAGAATACATTTGTAAGTATTCAGTGTATTATCATAGTGCTACTGAATTCTTTCTTCACAATCTTGCACCATATTGTGATGCAGCAAGTTTTGAATCCCGGAACATAACTACATTAAATACATTTATTACAGATCAGCCAAGCATTAAACTCGGAAGCATTCAAGAATTAAAGCAAAAAAATGTGTGAATACTACTTTCCCTCATGTTGCAGTTCACATGGATTTTTTGTTGCTGCATCCTAATTATTTATGTTCCGACTGGATAATTTTTCTAATGAAAATTAGGCTGTTATTGCCTTTCAGAATATGGCAAATGAATCAAATGAAAGCAAAGTTAGTGGCTTAGGAATATGCCTCTGACTATGAATACAATATGCTGAGAGGCTTTGGGACATGAGGGGGCGCATGATAAGAGGCTTCACATAATTGAAAGGTGTAAACATGAATCATGGAGAGGAATTATACAGGGTGGTGCAATACATGGGGAATAATTAGGATTAATGGACTGGAATTAAGAAAGGGAATTTACACTGAATATCATGAACACTTTCTGACTGAGATACACAAGACTGTGACATAAATCCTATTGGTTTATAAAGTTAAAACTACACTTGGCAAAATGCTGAAAAATATCCAGTGCACATAAAAGGACACACAAGGGAGTAGGGTTGGATAGTGTTTCTTAGTTCCAGCTTCTATGACCTTTTGGTAAAGGTTACTAGGATCTGATCCGACATCAATGAAATCTGTGAGTTTTGCCGTTTGCTTCACTAGCTGCATGATCTTTGCCTTAGGGGAAATGTACCTCACATCAGCCCATTCATTCTGCCACCATGGTGCATCAACAAAGGTCCTTTTTAAATGAGTCCCCTTTAAATGGAGGCCCACTTTACCCACAGAACAGTGACAGCATGGACAAACGCACCCATCACTTGGCACACCTCTTCCTGTTGGGGTGAGAAAGTAACTCAGACTGCAGCATGTGTATTCACACCCAAGATAGCTTTAATCTAGCTAGCTCAGGCTAGCTGGAGTAATAATAGCAACGACACCACAGCAGCCACTCGAGTACATACCCAGGATCCTGAGTAGGCGGATCTAGCCCATGCTGCTGCATGTGCTGCCCTGGCTTCACTGCTACTGTTACTTGAACTATCTTTGATCTAGCTAGATTAAAGATTGCAAGGGTATGTCTACATGTGGTGCAATCACATCTCCCAATTCCAGGGTAGACAGCCTCTGTCTCCAACACTATGTAGTCCTATGATGCTCTCCAGACTGCCAATGAAAGATCCAATCAATGTCATTCTCCGTGCTGAGTTCTGTGTTGTAGATAAGGAATCTATTCTACTTCTCATTAGAGATTGCCAGCACTTTCCCCACTGTTGATCTGACACTGGTGCAGCTCCATGGCTAACAGCACTAATGTAGAAAAGGCAAGACAGGGCTCTGGCATTTTCTAAGCAGGCCGGCATGACACAGTAGTAAAAATGTCTCTGCCCTGCATAATGCTACCAACTTTGCTACCACCAATGCAGCTACCACCAGTGCAAAATGAACAGTAGGAAATGTGCTAGTGTGTAAAAATATAGGAAGTAATTTGATGCTCTATGATGATTTCAAATAGGCCACTAAACAGAGAACATCATTAAAGACATGGGGTGAAATCCTGGCCCCATTGAAATCAATGTCAAAACTCCCATTGAATTCAATGGGACCAGGATTTCACCCATAGTCTGTACTCAAACAAGAGAGCAACAATTAAAGGTGAAAAGCTCAGTATGTTTCTCAGTACTCATCTTCACTACAAAACTTCAAAAACAGACTCCAAAGAGAGACTGCTGAACTTGAATTAATATGCAAACTAGATACAATTAACTGTGGTTTAAACAAAGACTGGGAATGGGGTTGTCATTACACCAATTTTATCTATATTTCCCTATGTTAGTCTCCTCCACTCACTCTATCTATTCTCTTAATTATCACTTCTAAAAAGTTTTTTTTTCCTCTGCTCAATAGCTCATCTCATTGATTAGACTCTGTGCTTGCTGTATCATGTTTTCTCCACCTTTGTATGTATCTTGTATGTATGTCTATCTGTCTCTGTGTGTGTCATCCATGCAGCTCACTAAAAGAAGAGCTAGCTCACACTTAAATAAAAATAAAAATCTTAAGGTTAAGTTTTTTTTTTTTTTTTTTTTTTTTTTTTTTTTTTTTTTTTTTTACGGATACAGACTAACACGGCTGCTACTCTGAAACCTGTCACTATTGGGAGGGTTTCTTATTAACAGTGGGCAGTAGGTAACTGAATAATAGCAATGTGGGAGTGAAGAATTCAAACATTTTTCACTATTGTTATATATTTTAGTTTCTGTGACATGCCTAGAGCTCGGAATAGGTGATGGATCAAATCCTAAAGATAAAATAATTCTTTCATTCACGACTGAATAATTCCATCTCCTAGCCAACCACGTATTGTACCATGATGCTTTCCCAACTAGATCTTTTACACAGACAGCAGCAGAAAAATTTAATTGCAAAGTGACTATCAGCTTCTAAGGAAGAGGGGTTAAAGCTCTGGCCAATTCTAAAAAAGCTGTAGTGAGACCTTTGCTTACACAACTATCCTTATAAAAAAGCCCTCAATGATAGAATCATATCAATCAATGTATTATTCCAGGCATGGTCAAAGCACAGTGTGTGCAGGTCAAAAGGGGCCCTTAGCCCTGCCCATCTTTAACAGGCATGTGCTGCCTATAGAAATTACATGTACCAGAATATTATGCTTGGATCAAGATGGAGCTTGCATGTCAGGTCTTTATTGGGTGTTAGGATAAAACTATCTCTGGGGACATAATTACTTATCACCGTGGGTTTTTTTAATCTTCCTCTGAAATACCTGGTACTGGCCACTACTGGGGACAGAATACATGAATAAATGGACCTTTGGTTTGATGCACTATGGCAATTCCTATGTACCACTACAGCAAGATGGAACTGAAGAGCCAAATTTGGCCTCATTCACATTGGTGAAAATCTGGAGCAATTCCATTGATTTCAATGGTGTTGCACTGCTGTAAGTCAAGAGACAATGCAAGCAGGGCTTCCACAGGGTGAAATTCAGAATTAAAGAGGGAAGTTGCTACAATGTTGGGTGTGAACTTATAGCTCCTGCCAAAGTGGCCACACTGCCTTTACTTGTGCAAAGTGTGTACTCTGCTCTGTTATCTATTTGGTTTTTGGTGTATACCTAGGTCCATTCTTTTACATGCAAAGCTGCTTTCCCATTACCAGCTTTTTTCCATCTACCAAAATGATCACACAGGAGCAGTTCCAAGCAGTCTTTCACATTCAGTAATTATTGCTTTTTGAAACTTATACTTTTGTTTCTTAAGTGGTAATATGTAACACAGGACAAACAAGAGCCAATTACTTCAATTTGTTCTCATAAACATTCCTAAATCCAGCAGCAGAATGTTTCAGGGATATGAGAATTTACTCTCATTTGAAAATGAAAATATATATAAAAGGTAAAACAACATGAAGGATATATGAACATGAATTTTATATATATATATAAATAAAATTCCTATGTGAGCGGCAAATTGCTTCACAGAGCAAATGTATTCAGTTTTGTCAAGAACACTACTAAATTAAACTAGTAGGAAAAAAGTGTTTGATAAATCTAAGCAATTAAATGTTGCATACATGAATGCTGCTGCCTGTCCCCCTTCAGTGCATCTAGAGGAAGAGGCTGGTCCAGTGGTCTGTGAGACAGCACAATATACAAGGGTCTCCCTGCAACATCTACAAACATGAACATGCCTTTGAGCCATTAGCCTCACAATGAATACTGGGAGACTGATGCCATTCAAGGAGCAGAAAGGCACAGCTACCAGAATCAGATTCCTGTGACTTCGCTGGGTCACTGTCCACCCCCTGCCAGTATACCATAGTTTGCAACCATGCATTCTCCTCTGCTTTACACGTCTTGTTTTAAAGTAATGGAGCTTCCTTTTTCCTTAGGAGACCACCTAAAGGATTCACTGTCAGGAATTTTGTCCTCAGATTCAGCCTATGTTTTCATTTTAAAAGTACCAACCCATTGCTACTAGGTATAACACCAATGGACAATCCTAAATAATCCCTCTCTATCCAGAGGTGTTGAAACTCTGCAAATACTTGTATCATGTTGTCTCCTGACACACCCATTTTGTCATTTCTTAAACTGAGCTATATATACAAACTTACTGGAGCTTTTTTACTTTTTCCTTATAAATTAATCACTTCAACCTTTCATTATTACAAAATTGTTGCATTGATAATGAGATCCTACATTTAGAATGACTATCAGAATGGAACAATTATCATCATTCTATATTGAATGCTGGGTGAATAATGCCAGAACAATTCAGCAAATATCCTTTTAAATTTTGAAAACTAATCTGTTTTGACAATGTTCACACCCTTTTCTGTCCTCTTATGAACATTAAGACATTTTCTAGGATGTTGCTGTAAGAGATTTTTGAGCATACAGAAAGGAATTTTTTAATTCATGTTTGGTGAGCATTCACACCAGAAACCTTATGCCAATTGCTGCGCTGTCTGGAGTGGTTCACAACCATGAGTACCAGCCTCAGGACAGACGGTCAAGAAGCAGGGCAGACATCCCAAACCAGTTGTTCTATAATTAGATTTTACCAACCCAGCAGCAAGTGTGAACTCCTGAAGTGCTAGAACACCATGGAGTTACAGTCAGTTCCCTTGGGCACTCCAATCTATCTTGCCACCCAGGCAAGCTGGACTCAGTGATAGATGGTCACTTTACACCAAAATATTACAACAATATTCAGGTTACTCCCAGTCCCAAAGGACCAGTCACTTACCCCAGGTCAATTTGTACCTTAGATCTTACCTATAGTAAATTATCTAAGGATTTATTAACTGAGAAAAAAAATGAGTTACTACAAGGTTAAAGCAGGCAAGCATATATACACAAATTAGTCAGCCTATGGTTTTAAAAGGTGACAGAGTTACAGTAATCTCTCAGCTCTGAATGTTTTTTGGGGCTAACCCTGGGAGTCTCTGCTTCTCTTACATAGCTCCAGCCCTGTGAGAGTCCAAACAGCACAAGATATGAAAAAATTTCTTGTCGGCTATTTTTATTTCCTTCTTCCAGAATTCAAGCTGAGGGGACAAGCCTTTCTGCACATAACTTCTTCCTGGGTCTGAAGGGGCAATTAACAAAGTCTTTGTATTGTGATGTCCCACAATGGCCCATTTCGTTTTGATAGGCCTTCTTGATGGGTAGGCAATGATCCCTCCTGACTGAGTTCACAGTTTCAGAGCAAAACATTTTTTACAGTTTGCAAAGGAAAAACTTAACCTCATAGGAGGTGATAAAGAAATCATAAGTGAGATTAATGGATTCAGCAACTAAGCACCAGAGACTGAATTTCTGATTTGGAATCATCAGCAGTGAAATAGTTAATGATGAGATTTGTGTTGTCATCAGTCTTCAGCGTCAACATGCCATTGACCTGAATGGGACAGTCTACTCTTAACAAGTATTATTTTTGTCTGAATCTGCAACTTAGCAAGACAGCCCTGCATTGGTTTGCATTAAGAAGTTACTTTTTAATGAAGGACTAACTTCTATAGAATCTGATGAAGCACCCATAACTATGGGTTATTCCTCTAGGCTAAACAATTATTCCTATGAGCAATTATCCTAAATCTTTTCCATAGCTGTTAGTAAAGACAGAACCCATGGGTAAAATTTCCAGAAGTGTCTTAGTGATTTAGGAGCTCAAGCCCCATTTTAAAAAGTGACTTAGACACTTAGTAGCCTAAGTCTCATAGAAAGTCATTGGCACCACAAAGGAGAATGGGGATGCAAGGCAATAGAACTACAACTCCTTTGAGCCATTCCACCTAAGTTACTAATTAGCTCTTGAACATTTTCTCTTTAGCCTTGTTTTCCTTTCTCCAATATAGCAGCTGAATAAGATATGTAGATACTAATAGTGACTACAACATGGAGGAGATATACATGTATGTACATGTTTATATAACTAGCTTCAACCAGATAACTGGCATTTTACCAACAGACTGAATCTGGTCTTTGAACTTCCTCCCGTTGTTCCGTCCACTGCTGATACTGTGTCTGACAAAGGTTCTGGTGTCTGCTGAGAGAGAGATGAAGTGCAGCAGGTGCTTGATTGACTGCATTCATTTTCTTGCTTGGGTGCACCAATTGCTGTGAGCAGTAAGCAACCCACTGACTAAAATGAAATGTTGCCACTGCTCGGAGTAGATTGCATTGTTCTATCATTAGCTTACTTATTCATGATTCTCTTTGGCTAAGTAGCTCTATTAAAATTTCCCAGCCAGCCCATACATTTACTGAATTCTTTATTGTCTTATGTGATGGCAGCCACACACAGCTGTTTTGTTTCAAGATTGGTTCCCCTGTTTTCCCAAACAGGCCTCAGCATGTCGATAGATATATTAGAACACTCTCCTATTGTTTTTGTAAGGCACTCTTGTTCATGGGATTAATTCCTGCTCTTCATTTTATGGATCAAAATACTCTATACATGAATCCATTTCTAAATCAGCCACTGTGGGGGGAATTGTGACATCTCCCAGCTGCAGGACATATTCAAGCAGATAGCTTTGAAGAATGAAATAGGATGACTTTAAAACAATATGTTTAAAAAACCATTCTTAGTTCGTTGCCATTTAAGGTCAATGTTCAATTTATCTCTTAGCACAGATACAGGGTACAGACTGCAGAGCGAGATTAACAAGCACAGAAGAAACACACACAGTGATTCATCATCACAACAAAGGATGGCAAAATTTTATCAGGAATTTCAGATGCCTGTGGCCTTAGCACAATTATATGGAGACAAATTGTTCAGTCTGCTCAGTGCAAAGTGGAAGAATGTGGTGCAGACTAATAGAAAACCATTGCTGCTGGTCATTGCAATGTATGCAAATTATCCTTTTGTAGTGTACTATTCGTCTTTCTTTCCAGTTTTGGAGGTTTAACATTGTGATTTTGTTCCATGTTTGTCAATCATTTTATAACAATTCAAACAAGGAGGCAGAGGGGGCAACCTTTAATTATGTAGAGTTTAGTTAGTTTCAATGAATTGTCTCTGCTTGGTGTTTCTTATCGAAAAAAGACTAATATCAGCATCTCCTTGAATAATTGGGTTTGGTCCTGTTGTGTTCAGTCATCTGGAGTGCAGTTTAGGAAGGTGCTTTATTTGAGTTTCCTCCCAAAGGACAACTTTTCTGCAGAAAAATCAAGGCTGAAAGATGCTTACACTGAAGTTTCCTTCTCTGGTACCAGAAGTACAGAAGACCCATCATGAGTAATCACTAATAAAAGACAACGCTGTAACCCACTGCTCAAGACTTGCATGCCTGAGAGACATAAGACTTAAGGCCAAACTATTGCAGAGAACAGCAAGTAACATTTGCTGTCACAAATCTCCACTATGTTCCAATGACCGTATTTTCTCTGGTTAAGTGGGACCTAGAGAGCACAAGTCTACATAAAATAAGTGGGGGTTATATAACCGTGCTAGCAGAGAGACCAGGTATATATATATCTTTTATAGGACCAACTTCTGTTGCGGAGAGAGACAAACTTTTGAGCTTACACAGAGCTTTTCTTCGGGTCTGGGAAACATACTCTGAGTGTCGCAGCTAAGTACAAGGTGGAATAGATTGTTTAGCATAAGTAGTTAACATATTTCAAGGCACCATTCAAGGTGAAGGGGCCTGTTAACATCCTTCCAGTCATAGGGGAGAAAGGAAGGGGGAGGGAAAAGCACGGGAGGGGGCATTGTAGTGGTTAGTGGGTTATACATTGTTGTAATAAACCATAAATCCCGTATCTATTCAGTCCAGTCCATGCTAGCAAGACAAGCTTTCTACAAGATACCTTACATTCAGGGAGCTGCCATTCTTTACACTGCTTACAGAACTCAGCCACATCAATTTATGGGATGAGAGACAATTAAAAAAAATAATTCCTGGTATAATTACATTGTCAGTGGAGTTACACCTTAGTTCTTAATCCTTTTGCCTCTTCCTCAACGTGCCAGAGTCCGAATTTGGTTTTGGAAAAGTTAGAACCTTCTCTACCAACAGAGCATGAACAGTGTTGTTGCTTTTTTAAACACATCTTCCTATTAATAATACTAAATTTAAAAAAATCATCATTTTTATTAATTTCTGGATTAATTTATTGATTGGTTTTGTACTAGATCACAGTACCCTGGGTTAAGAGTTTGGACTCCTAAATGACTACAGTATCAGGATTAGCAGGGTGAGAATCACCATTAAGAAAATAATTAGATTTGGAGACTCTAGGAGCACATGAGTAATAAAAACACAACCGATGTACTCACAAGTTCTCAACTGTCCTTGTATTAAGAATCTTACTAAGTCAATAAACAATATCAAAAACACGGCAATACAACACAAAAGAAAGGGGTAAAACAGCATGTCTAGTTCTAATACTGGCATCTCTTACATTTCCTGGTACAGACACTGAGGAGTCAACCATTATTATCATCAATCATCATCATCATCATCATCAGTAGTTGTCATCCTGGCATCTTTTTCCCTCAAGGCACACATTCCAAGATACAGCCTTTACAGTGCGTTACCCTAATGCCCCTGTACCATATGCTTATGCATAATGGTTTCAGCTCCTTTTCTTTATCTGTGCTTCCACACTCCACTAATTTCAAGGTGCCTTGTTTTTCATAGGCTAACGCCTTAGTTCCTTTTTCATTCATTAGCATTTATGTCAATAAGTTACTATGGTAACATGCGGTCATTGCAGAATTCCTCAAGACATTATTACTGGTCATCATGCAATACTAACTCATACATTGCGACCTATTTCCCAGTCTATTGCTGCATAGCTGTCAGAACATCAGCACCTTAACACATCTTTTACTGTAATCTTACACTTTACCAATACTAGTCATGCCGACCTGTTTCTGACCTGAGGCCTTCTATGGCCAAGCTATATCTTACAGACCTAGGCCTTGCATTACAGCCTTATCTTTCCTATATACCTAATACACACTCATCAGCGATACATACTTATTAGTCACCTACCCCTGTGGTGTCAGCCTACTTATATTTTACCACTTAAACCTACAACTCAAATCTAATCTAATACCCCACATTAATTACCCAAGTATACAATTATATAGATTTCTCTTCTTCAGGTCTGGGAAACACACTCTGAGTGTCACAGCTAAGTACAAGGTGGAACAGATTGTTTAGCATAAGTAGTTAACATATTTCAAGGGACCATTCAAGGTGAAGTGGCCCGTTAAGATCCTTCCAGTCAAAGGGGAGAAAGGAAGGGGGAGGAAAACACATGTATTTTAGCTACAATTTCCTACCTCAACTTGTGTTTCTGACTCAGGTCTTCTCCTCCATCTTACAGGCTTGCATCACTTGCTAACCTTATTTTCTGTTTCTGTAATTTATTTTGTCTTTCTTGTATCATTCTTCTGCCACAATACACATCGAGGGCAGCAGGCAACTGCTTGTATTGCCAATGTCACACTGAAGTGGTCATCACCAGATCTGAAAGGGAACCACTTCAGTCATTTTTCTGTAGGTTGGCCCCAAATTGCTTTTGTGAGGCTTCAGAGATTCTGCCCATCTGGTCCCCTCCTCCAAAAAGGGTATCCACACTTCTCAGTCAGGTGTGGCAGGAAACTTTAGGGGTGCCCAGTATCCCAGATGTGTCACTGTCTCTTCTTTAAAGAACTGATGTAGCCAGAACAAAGGATTTGGGGCATGGTTTGTGAACTAATGGTGCATGCTGAGGAAACAAGTAGACACTTATGGAGGAAATGTGTGAAACAGGGAACATTCAAATCTTTTCTCCTTCTCTGGCAGAGAGGAGGGAATTGAACCTGCCGGGAGAGTGCTATAACTACTGAGCTGAAAGTTATATGGTGACCACCACCCCCTCCCCCAACCATTTGGTGTGGAGCAAAGCAGAGTCTTTTCTTTGAGAAAAGACTTAGCCACCTAAGCTGCCTGACTCCAGGTGGTGGGTTCCCATTTGTGAATCGATAAACAGAAATAGATGCCTCCCTGGCTTAGTCCCTCTGAGAGCAGGGTGGGCTGACAACCCTCTTGTCAGCATCTCCCATGGGCTGGTTTAGGCAGCATTCTGTTTAGCCTAGTGGCTTTGTGGATCACATTCTAAAGTGTCTGTCTCTCCCCATTCAATGTACTGGGAGGCTAGACACCTAACTCAGGCTTTGTGGGTCTCAGCATTGTTCCTATGATTTTTATTTAGGCTCCTAAAGGTTAGGCACTGTGATGCTCAGCATTGCAACACCTAAGTCCCTTTGTGCATCCCACCACTAGCTGTCAGCCCTCTTCAGCCTCCCAGCACTGGAGCTCTCTAGCTCAGAAAGGTCAGCGGACTAAGCCCTCTGCTGGTCTCCCAGCCAATTCCTCTTTTCCCACGGAGCGCCTGCAGAGCTTGCTGCTCTCTGCAGACTCTGTCTCTCTCAGGCAGCTCTCATATGCCCGTTTCTTTGCTCTTCCAGTCTATGCTCTCAGGCAAGCCTGATTCACTAGGTCTCTCTCTCTTCTCAGCCCCAGGTGCCTTCTTTTAAGCTAGCTGGGCATGGGAGGGGGACACCTTATCTTTAAGATTACATCATATCTAGCATGATATTCATAACTCTGAAAAATTCCACTGACAAACAAATGTCGAAGTCATTTATGCTCTAAAGCAGAGGTTTTCCAAACAGAGGTTTGTGAACTACTGCGGTGGTCTGGTGATCACTTGGTTAAATGGTGCTGATTTCCATGCCTTGTTTCCTACAAAGGGAAACAGAACAGATGGGCAGAGGAGATTAAAAGAAGAGCAAAAGTAGGCCGTATGATTAACATCTTTTCTTATCATGCTAACAAAAGTGAAATATTATACATGGGGAAGGAAGCCTATTATCAAGGTTGCCTGTTTCCAGTTGCTTATAACTTTGCCAGACTTTAACCACTCATGTTGAAATTTTATATGCTTGCTTCTGCTTCAGGCTTATTATTATTATTTGTTTTTGGAAAATTTCAGCCAAAACTGTTGTTTTTCTGAGAACCAGGTTAGGGGGAAAAATACATTGTTTCTCTCATGTTAAAAAAAAAATCCTTGTGACCTTTTCCTCTAAAAGATTTAGCACCTTCATGCTCTGGAGCAGGGATCTGACATTTGGCGGAAGGTGACCTTTCTGTCAGGGATGTGCCTTTTTTCTTCCCCAGGAAAATCTGCCCACATTTGGCCAATTCATAAGCCTTTGGGGAAAAAACAATCACAGTTTGCACATGCTCATAGAAACTTCTTTGATTTTAGCAGCTAAAATCTCTGAAGATTCTGTCCCCACTGAGCATGCTTGAGCCTTTCACAGCTCTCTGTGCTGACCAG
Organism: Mauremys reevesii; assembly: GCF_016161935.1. NCBI lineage: Eukaryota > Metazoa > Chordata > Testudines > Geoemydidae > Mauremys > Mauremys reevesii. The sequence goes on from NC_052626.1 coordinate 27,278,011, forward strand.
ATTGTGCATGCACCATGCTCACAGAGCAGCTGAGTATGCACCAACCCATCACAGGTCCTACCTGCAATCAGACTGCTCGTGTGTCATCAGGGCCGGCACCAGGGGTTTTGCCACCCCAAGCAGCCAAAAAAAAGCCACGATTGCAATCGTGATCTGTGGCAATTCAGCGGGAGGTCCTTCGCTCCAAGCAGGAGTGAGGGACCCTCTGCCAAATTGCTGCCGAATAGCTGGACCTGACGCCCCTCTCCATTGTGGCTGCCCCAAGCACCTGCTTGCTAAGCTGTTGCCTGGAGCCGGCCCTGTGTGTCATCCCCACAGAGCAACTGAGCATTCTCCATCCACCCATAGGGCTCCTTCAGTGCACTGGCTGGGCATGCTCTGTGAATTAATCTCTCTTGTATAGTGAAGGAGGCTGTTGTCAGTAAGACTCCTGCTTCATCTGTGCAGAAGCTGGAAGGTGTGTAGTGAATGAGGCAGGGGATGACAGGAAGAGAAAGGACGGTCTCATGGCTAAGGTAGTTGAATGCTACCCTGGAGAACTGGATTCTTTCCTTGCCTCTATCACAGAGATCCTATGTGATCCTGGGCTAGTCACTTAAACCAAATCTTTCACAAGTGGTCACTAATTATGTGTTCCTCATTCTCTGGGTGCCTGACTTAAGACTCTGGAGTCTGATTTGAAGAACTGCTGAGCACTAACAGCTGCAACTGAAGTCAATGGGAGCTGTGCTTTGAACACAGAAAGTGCTATGTACTCTAAAAAAAATCAGGTCCTATGTGTCTCAAATTGGGCACTCAAAACTAGTGGAAACTTTTGTCCTTAACCTTTCTGTGCCTCATCCCCATTTTACAGATTGGGGACTAATAATACTCCCTCATCTCACAGGACTGTTGTGAAGATTAACTAATTAATGTTTGTGAAACACACAAATACTATCTTGCATCTGAAGAAGTGGGTATTCACCCACGAAAGCTCATGCTGCAGAATGTCTGTTAGTCTATAAGGTGCCACAGGATTCTTTGTTGCTTTTACAAATACTATTGTGATGAGCACCTGTCAGAGGGCAGCCCCACCTGGAACGCCATCCAGCAAGCAGTCTGCCTCAGATTCCCTCCTTTAGAGTAACCAGTAACTCCAGGCATGCTTTCTTGATTCCCTAATACCCTCCCTTGGGGCCAGTTTGTTACTAAAATATAGTTCAAATAACTGATAACAAAAGCCCCAAACATAGTCCATTTCTCACATCCAGCGTATATAGTCCTTACAATCCCACATCCTCCTGACCATTGACATAGCAAATACCACATCTTCCGCCATACTTGGGCTCTTCAGTTCTCTTCTGTCCTTTTACCAAGGCAGCCACCCCAGCCTTTCCAGCTCTTCCCAGCAGGAACACTGCTCCCCTGCAAGCCTGCGTTGGGAGTTCATCCTCACCAGAGAATCATGCCTCACTTCACCTGTTCCATTACAATCTCTTCTCAGAGACAGGCCATCAAGTAGACCATTCCACTGATTACCTGGCTCCAGCTCTCCAGCATGGAGAGGTCAGCGGGTAAGTCCTTCTATTACTCCTGTGCCTTCAGCCCTCTCCAGCAGTTCTCCGGCTTAGAAGCCAGCAGGCAACATCCTCTGTTGCTCTCTGGTCTTCAGCCTTCTCCAGCCTTCTGGCCTGGGCAGGTTAGCTGGCAAATCACTCTCCTGCCTTCAGCCTTCCCCCAGGAAAATATGCAACTTCCTACAGGGACCTCCTAGTCTCTGGCAACTTTCACCTGCCAATCTCCTGACTCTTTCAGGCTGTTGCCAGGCAGCTGCCTCTTTCCTGATGCAGGCAGCTCTCACCTGCCTCTTTTCCTGACAGATCCTCTACCGTCTCAGTCACATTTATATGGCTTGGGCGCTTTCTTAGAACCCTAACTGGGAAGCAGCCGATGAGTTACAGCTGCTCTATTCTTAGGCAGAGCATTCATTTGATTTTAAACGAGACACAGCCTTCTTTTGGGTCGTTTGTCCCCTGTCTGGTACTGAGACAAAACTAGATGTCAGATGTAGATGTCTGACAGAGGACACTATTTGGACAAGTGCACTGCACTTCCCCCACCAGTGTCACCTTGCACTCACCATGCATGCAGAGTCATGCTTGAGGGGGTGGGGTCACACCGGGGACGAGTGGGCACATGCCATTCCTGGAAGTACCAGACTATCCAGCATTCTGGGAATGCGTCAGTGGCCACCCTAACTAGCCTCTTCCTTCTCAAATGAAGTGCCACCTTGTGACAGCACCACAGAAAAGCCCATGAGAAAATTAATAATTCTATCTTCAAACCAGGGGTTGAATAGCATGCAGTCAGTAAAGCATTGGGTCCCACACCGAGCAATGAGGAGAAAACAAAATATTGAATAACTGCTCATCAAGTGAGCACCGTCCATTCTGTACACTAAGTGAGGTAGGGGTCCTCTGGAAAATATACATGATCATTAAATTAAAGCTATCATAATACATATGCACGAGGGGGGCGAATTAAGATTGAACAGACAACCTTTATTCTAGCATTTCCTAACTTTTGAGTGCTTGACTTTAACATCTTAATAATGTTCATGTAATGTAATGTCCTATATGCAATACACACAAACACACACACACTCTCTCTCTATCTCTCTCTCTCTGCAGGTAGCAACACCTATAGTTAAATTTGCCCAACACTTTCCATTACAAGATCCTGTTTTCAGCTGCTTATAACTTTGCCAAACTTAAACCAGTGGGGTAAAATTTTCCACATCAGTGTCTGCCTCAGGCTGAATTCGTTTAGGAAGTTCCAACTAAAATGGTTCAGTTGTTTCTGAGAATGAGATTGGGAGGGAAAATACATTGTTTTCCCCATGTCAAAAAAATTCTTTCAAACATTTCACTGAGAAGCTCAACTCTCTGAGTTCCAATCAGGCTGTTTCTTCCTTCTCCTCCAGGTTGCCTGGGCAACAACGGGGACAAGGATTGCAGAAAAAGAAAAGGTGGTATTGTGGTTAATGTGACTGAATGCCACACTGGTGAATAGGAATCTATCACTGCCTCTGCCACAGAGTTCCCAAGGGATGCTGGTCAAGTTACGTAAGCCAAATTTGCCACAGGTGGCTACCGTGTGCTCTTCATTTTCTGTGTTCCTTGTTTGAGAGACCTGTGGTCTGATTTGCAGAAGTGCTGAGCACTGATAGTTGCAGCGGTGGTCAATGAGACCTATGCTTTGAACCAGCTGCACTGACTTTGTAATCTGCAGGGGGGTGCTCAACTCCACTCCTTCCCCCTGCACCAGTCCCCCGCCTCCACTCCTTCCTCCCAAACCCCCACCCCCAACATGCCTCTTCTTGCCACCACTCTGGCCCTACTCCACCCCTTCCCCAAGTCCCCACCCCTGCCCCACCTCTTCCCCCCCTGCTTTGTCCCCGCCCTGCCCCTACTCCACCTCTTCCCACAAGCCCCCACCCCTGCCCTGCCCCACCTCACCTCTTCATGCCCCCTTCCCACAGGCACACACTATCCCTGCTTCTTCCCAGCCTCAGAAAGGAATAATGAGGCTAAATTAATCTTGGATACAGCATGCCCAGAACTTCAGATGAAAGAGCTACAGAAATAAAAAGTATTATTAGAAAGAGGAAAATACCCTTTTACATGTCAGTACTTGACTGAAAAAAAAATTCAGCTAGGGAATCCCATTTTTTCTTCTATATCTGAGTACAGGAATACATTCAAGTAAGTTACTTATTTATTTAAACTTGAATTTTTTTCTTACCCACCAAATGGGAATGACAATGCTGTGAGAGCAAGCACCATTCTAAGCTTCCATAGACCACCTAATTAAAACCTGGTTTAACTGTATTAGCTATCCAACTATTACAACTCACACTGCAGGACATAAAAGATTCACGTCAGTAGAGATTTAAATGCCCAAGAGTAGAATGTTACTTAATGGTTAGTGAACTGTACTGAATCTTCCTTTAAGCAATTTCTCTTGTTCTCTGTGTGTGTTACGATGCACTCGATTTGACCCAACTCTTGTGAAAATCCCATGCACCAAAACATAGTATGGGTTTGCTACTATTACCCCTCTAATCCAAGTACAACTCCTGGGTGCGAATGACTAGTGTTCTGCTTCAGACAGCAGTAACGGTTTAAGGAAAATGGAAATAAGCTCTGCACTAGCACTAAAGTTCTCAGCAACGGTACAAGAGTGTAATGAGTAATTCATTTGCTATTTCCACTTCTAGAAAAGTTTCACTATTTATATTTAGGGTGTTTCTACACTACAAAGAAAAACCCACCGTCGTGAAACTCAGAGCCTGGGTCAACTGACTGGGGTTAATGGGGCTCAGGCTGTGGGGCTACAAATAGTTGTGTAGACATTCCTGCTCACACTGGAGTCTGGGCTTGGAGACCCAGTGGCGGGATTGGGGGAGGGTCTCAGAGCCCAGGCTCCAGCCCAAGCCCAAAAGTGTACACTGCTATTTTTAGGCTTGCAGCCCAAGCCGTGAGAGACTAAGTCCATTGACCCAGCTCTGAGACTGAGTACAGCAGGTTTTTCTTTGCAAGGTTGATATCCCCTTCATTTATTTTTGGATATTACCATCCATTGTTGTGAGCTGCAAACCTGTATGGTAGGTATATTGTGGCTGTTTCAAATTTCCGTGCCTCAAATTTTCCCCCAATAAAATAATAAGACTATAGAAACTATGCAGAGATCTTTCCTTCCATTTCAGTCTTAAAAAATACTCCCTGTCACTAGGGTCAACAGTTTAATATCATGTGTGTTCTCACAGTATGACCAGCCTGGTCAGAATATGGAAATCTTACAACCTGTTGTCTTGAGATTTCCTGCCCAATATGCAGACTGCAGAGATCTGACTATATAGAGGAAACCTTGAATAGCATCTAAATGTCTGAATGGATCTTTTAAAGGTTACCCCATCAGAGGTAGCAGCAAAGAGTCCTGTGGCACCTTATAGACTAACAGACGTATTGGAGCATGAGCTTTCGTGGGTGAATACCCACTTCGTCGGATGCAATCAGAGGTGATTGTACTCCTCAGTAATTTAGTTCTACAGTGAAAAATACATACAAACATTATAAGTCCCTCCTAACCACTTAAAAAATACTTAAAATGTATAATCAGTCGATCACTGTGCAGTATTTAATAGGCACTTCTTGTTTTTTTATTCTGTGTACTGCAACTTTAAATTTCTAAACACTCTGCAGGCAAACAGAGATTGAGTCATTTTGTTCCTGAAGTTCCATCAAGACTGTCAGAAGAGACGCATGTACATGCATACATACATATATATACACTCACACAGTGTGCTCTCTGATGCAGACTTCACTTTTGTTCTCGTTTTGTTGTCTTAATCTAAAATAAAAGTAATTCAAGCTGGAAGTATCTGTTTGCTTTTGCCTAAAGAAAAAAACATACCCATCATCAATATAAATATTCCATTCCCACATAGTGATCAGTGGCAAGTCTTAAATGCAGAAAGGGTTACACTTTCCAAAAGTTAATGAACATTTCAATATGTCTGTCTCTAAAGGTTACTGCAGTAACATTTCCTGAATACCCTTTAACAATTTAATGGTAGCCTGGCAGTGGCATCAGGGCAAATAAATTTAAGTGACATACAGATTGCAGTAGAAAAATACAATGAAACAATGTGTTTCTTACAAAGATGTGACTTGAAAAAGATTGACCTGTGTTCCTGAATCATATTCATAAGACAAAGTCTTTCTTGGTGATAAAAACAAATCAGTCAGTGTTCATAAAGATTAATATAATAAACCATCAGGAAAGCCATACAGCTGTCTTAATGCCATTTAGTGAGATGAGAGTCATTATTATTCCACCTTCACACTTAAAGTTTGGTGATAACATTAGCTCCAGTAATTGACAAAGTAGCCTCCCTGATTAATGTGAGATACCTCCAGAAATGACAGCGGAACTCAATGTAGAAACATGATACCTTGCTGGTCACAGAAAACAAAGCCTGCCTGACATTGGGAACACAATGCTGAGCTTAAACGGCAGAATAGAATATTAATTGCTAAGAAACTTCAAACAGTATATGCAATGTAGCTGACTCGAAGAACATTTGTGTTGGGAACAGGTATACTGGTTTGGGGAGTAGCAAATATTTTGCATGGAAAAAAATACCTTCCATCTAAGGATGTCACTTTACAGATATTACCGAATTACGCTTACCAATGCCCTGTGTGAGACAAAGAAGTGTTATGCCTCATTTTACATATGGGCAAAGTGATGAGCAAATTGATGAAGTGACTCGCAAGACATCTGTGATGCAGGTGGGAAAGGAACCCAGACCCTGATTACAAGCCTTGTGCTTTAGCCACAACATCAGCCTTCTTTCCTAGCCAACCACATGTGTGCATTCTCAGTCTGAATTTTTCTAAGATTCTGAAATGTCAGGCTGATAATTTCCTACCACCAGCCCCAGACATTGCAAGAGCCTTTGCATCTCTGGTTTCTCAATGGAGACAGGAGTGGAAATGCCACAGGAAACTATTATTGAAATATTTCTGATCTGGACTCGAAACAAACTGCTGGAAATTGTGAGAAAGCCCCATGAGATTTCCTTTGAAAATATTTTAAATAGCTGTTTTTCATTTCACAAATTAGTTCTTCAGAATATTACGCACTCAGCAAACCCAGTACTCTAATCTATACCCCATTAAGGCTAGTCAGAATTTTGCCTGGTTACATAAAGCCTAGTTTAGTATTCAAAATAGCTAAATGAAGGTCCTTATGTAGTGCTTGGAGCATATGGTATACACCAATACAGATGCGGAATTGTTTGTAGGAGAAGCGGACTAAAGACTGGCAGAGTAGAAGGGGCAAAGGGATGATATGGTAAGTGTAAGGACCAAATAAGCACACAGACATTGTAAAGGGCCTCAAAGATGAGGAAACATAAAATCTCTCTGTATACTTAGTTGTCGTTTGGCCAAGTTCTATTTTACTAAGAGGGATCTCATAGGAGTATTTGAAGTGTTCAGGATATGAACAATTAAGACGTGTTCAGGGTATGAAAATTGTTACTTATGTGTATTGTGGTGGCACTCAAAGGCCCCATTCAGGATCAGGGCTACAATGCACTAGGCACTGCACAAGCAAATTGGAAGACAAAGTCTGTGCCGCAACAGCTCACAGTATTACTTAACCGGCATAGATAAGACTCATGAGATGAAATTGAACACAGGAAAAATTATGGACGTTCCTGATATTAAGTCTAATAATAAGGCTATTAGACTGTGGAATAGTCTCTCAAGAACAGTGGCAGAAGCCCCATCAAAACCCATCAACTTCTAGGGGGCCAGAATTTCACCCGTACACCAGCAAAGCACTCAAGTATATACTGTACTGTAGGGAACAATTATGTGTTGGCAGAGGATGAACAAAATGACCTTTGTCCATCCATCTTTAATTGCTGTGAACTGAGGTCCCATCGTAAGTGTGATGTTTCCTGCAGGGAAGGCTGTGCTACATTGCTAGAGATGCCATTTTTTGGAAGAGAGATTAAACCGTAGCCCCCTTCTGAGCATCTCTAGTAGACTTCCAGATGCAAGTTGGAGATCTCATGGCACCTTTCAGAGCATAAGCTTCTCTAAAACATAAGAATAATAAAGTGAACTTGTCCAGTATCAAATTTAATTTACATAACCTGGACAAGGACTGTAGTTCTGAGTCCCCAGCCGGAAAGAGCTGCCAAGAAAGACACCATGATCTCAAAAGCCATTTCTTCTAAGTGCTTGTCAATTAGCGCTAAATCTGTCTAATTATTGAAAATACTGGTAATAAGTTACTGAAAGGTTGGGCTTGTTTAAATGGAGTTGCCTTTGCTTATAGCCATTAGTTACCTATTCAAAACCATCTAAGGCCATGTCTATACTACAGGTGCTACAGTGACATAGCTATGGTACCAGGGCTGTGCTTCTGTAATCCCATAGTGTAGATGCAGACTACAGAGAGAAAAAGTTTTTTTCTGTCACTGTAGGAACTCCACCTCCCTGAGCAGCAGTAGCTAGGTCGACAGATGCAGTCTTCTAAATTACATAGGTGCTTTTGAAAATTTTACTTATCAGGTATTTGACCAGAAATACCCCACAAGCTGTGCAGTTGCTGAACAGTAACCAAATCAATTCTGACATTTTTGTCTAATATTTTAAGGGCCTGGGGCACCATTTTGTCTTTTACACTGACTTAATATCAGCCTTTAAACAATTCAGGTGGGAGAAGAGGAACGTAGCTCATCCAAGCGCTAAATTCACTGGTCTAGATTCTGTGCTGCAACTTTCGGGGAAGAACAGGACAGAAGCCACAACCTAGGACTAGAACTGGTCAGGAATTTTGTGTCAAAAAGTTTTTTAATTGGAAAATGCCGATTTGTCAAAATCAAACCTTTCCAAGTTTTCCTGTTAATGTAAGATCTCCAAGCAAAACTCAGGGCCAGTGATGTGCCGGGGAGGATTTTGTCAAAGTCATAATAAAACAGAAAAACTCTGCACACAAACTGAGGCCAGAGTCAGAATGAACCACTCTGCACTGAGAAGTTTTACACTTTCTTATTATCATTTGCATTTTTGCTGTGGATGGCAACAAGATGCTGCCCATCTTTAACCTGTAACAGCCAGAGACAACTTTAGATAATGTTTTCACCCCTCTACTACAGTGATGGGCAAACTAAAGATGCAGAAAGCAAGATAAGGACAGAGACAAAGCCGAGGGATGGATATTTTGCATTTGTAGCGGGGTGGTTACGCCGCTCCTGCCCTGAAGGGCTTAAAACAGCCCTAGGAGAAGGCGGTGGCAGGGGAAAAGCTGGGCTGATTGGGAAAGCTGCCACAGCTGTAGCCAGTGCAATCAGGGCCCAGCTGGCCCTTATAAAAGGGTGGTGGGCCAGAAGGAGACGCTCTCTCTAGCTACAGAGCTGCCTGGGAAGCTGAGGAGGGTATCTAGGGTGAAGCAGTGCTGGGGCAGGGCAGAGGGAGCTGGGGAGCTCCAGCCTAGCAAAGCCCCAGGCTGCAGGCCAAGCTAAGGTCCCACAAAAGGGTACTAGGGCTGCAGAGAGGCAGCCCAGATATAGGCAGAGGCAGCTGGTCCAACCCCTCTTGCCGACGATGAGTGGTTTACAAACTGCTGTCTGCCCCAGTGAGTGGGGGCTAAATGGAGACTGGCAGTAGCCACTGAGGCAAGGTGGAGATAGGGGGTTGGGGGGTTCTCCTGGGATGGGAGACCCACAGACAGTGGGTTCCTGCTGTGGGCAGAACCCTGAAGTAGAGGGGCACAGGGGTCTGGGAGGGATACAGGGGCCAGCGGTGGACGAGCTTCTGGCCTGCAGAGGGCGCTCTGGGCTGGAAGAGCTAATTCCCAAGGTGACCAGCAGGAGGCGCTGTGCCAGTGAGTCATCCCCCTGCTACAGCACTGTATTTGATTCATTACAATCTGCTTGGGCAAAGCCTCAGCACCAGCTGGGGAGAGTTACAAACAAAGGGCCAGATCGTAATTGATCCCTATATGAGAGTATAGGGAAGGCAATGCTGTGTAAAGACTCTCCTTTCCCTGCACCTCAGCTCAGATGCCAACCACTTCATGTAAGGGCTGCGGAGGCCCTGCGCTGTGTGTGGACGGTACCCATAAAGGGTGAGGTGAAAGCAGGGCCATGCCCCCAACTCCTTCTATTGGCATGCCACTCCCACTCCAAAAATGGTCCCGGAATGTGCTGTCTCGTAAGACTATCTGGCTACGTGAAACAAAATTTCTCCTGGGGAATCTGGTGGCCGCCTGGCCCCTCCAGTGTGCAAGAGGCAGAAATCAGCCCACATGTATCATTACTAAATATATCCAATCAACACTTTAAGGTTGGGAGAACAGGGGCAAGTGCTGCCTGCCCCATATTTCTACTAAACACAGAGCAGAGTTCCCTCTTCTCACGTGGCTCAGGAGAGCAGCTCTTCCCACAGCTCCCCCTCTTCCTTTGCTAGTATGTTGAGAGCTCCCCCATCCTGTCCCAATCAACATGAACCTCTGTATCCAGGCCTTCTGGATGAAACACTGCAAATGCCAGGGAAAGGCTGGGGGTGGGAGGGTGGTGTTCTATTTAACCACGTATCAGCCTAGTAATGAGCTCCTTTTTTAGGAGGGTTTGCATAATTAGTTGCAGCATTTATTGAGATGTTCTGAAACTCCCAAAACATTTTAAAGGGGGTGACGATATAGCCTGACCACTGTTCTTTCTTTCTACATCTGTCTGTATCCAGCTGTTGTCTCTTGCCTTAATACTTCGATTGTAAGTGCTTGGGGGCAGGGACCATCTTTTTATGCTGTGTTTGTACAATATCTAGTACAACAGGATCCTGGTCTATGGCTGGGGCTCCTGGGTGCTACAAATAATAAAGATACTGTAAATGGGCAGGTTTCAGAGTAGCAGCTGTGTTAGCCTGTATCCGCAAAAAGAACAGGAGTACTTGTGGCACCTTAGAGACTAACAAATTTATTTCAGCATAAGCTTTCGTGGGCTGTAGCTACAAGTACTCCTGTTCTTTTTGTAAATGGGCAGTTTCTCTAGCTCTGAGAATAGGACCTAGCCCTACAGCAAAGCCTAAGGCATAAAATGAGATTTTTTTTTAAAGCCTGTTTGTTAATCAAGCCCTAACCTGTCTCCCTCTTTGTTGTCTGTTTTATCCTAATGTAAGAACAAAACAGTAGTAAAGTACTCTGCAGGCCCAGTCCTGCCTGGTGCTGAGTACCTCATGGAGCTGATAAGTGCTCTCAGTCCCCACTGACTTCCAAGGGAGCTGAGGTCACTCAGCACTTGCAGGACCAAGCCCTAAATGTGAGTGAGTATGAATAGTTTAGTGGAGCACTGCTATAAAGGAATGAAAACAAGCCGCAATGCAAAGGGACTAACATCCTGTGTGACAACACTGATGTTATTACTTCTGTGTGTATTGTACTTTGGGCAGCTCTCTCTTAATAGTTGACAAAGGCATATTTTTAAGCCCTCACCCACTATCCCCACCCACCTCTCTTGGAGCAAGGGCAGCAGCAGGGCAGAAGGTGAGGCCCAGCCACAACCTCACTGTCCCCTGGGATCCAGACCAGAGTATGATGAGGGGGGACAGTCAGAGGTCTCTAGGACACCAGGCATGAAATCCACTTTCCCCCTCAAGGAAGGAAGATTAGGAGCTTCTGGGCTAGGAACAGGAAGAAAGAGACTCCATCCGACAGCAATGCTGGCAGCAGAAGAGAAGCAGAATGAGGCTGAGTGCCAGCCAGATTCCATTCCCTCTCATACCTGGACCTGAATGTAGTGGAGAGTTAACCAAGACCCTAAGCACCCCTCCCTATTGTGGTCATGTTGGCTAGGGGGAGGAAAAACAGGATCTCCCAGTACACAGCTAGCTCCCAGAAGCAGAGACTACCCAGGCACAGACTTTGAGCATTTCACTTTCCCTCCAGGAAACTGTATCCCATGATCTTGATCAAGAAATAAAATTCAGCTTTAATTACAATTAGTGACACAATAGCTCCTAGCAACATGAATCCTCCTCTGTCACTAATATCCCTCCCTGCCCTTTGGTGGCCATGCTGACACAGTGCTTGGCTGCTTACATCTTACACGCTGTAACATCCTCTTAAACTCAGCATATAATAAAAATGCAGATACATTTTAATATTCTCCCCCATTAATTGTGGGGGCCATTATAGTCTCTTATCTTCTTTTATGGGATGTTTCACACAGCTCCACCAATAACAGGCTCTCTTCCTTCCTTTGTAGATTTTTTTTAATCCGTGTTTGGTGTTGTGGTATTTCTGACGTGTTATTAAATGCCATGGTATCCACCTCTGTTGTTCTCAACTGGGGGCAAGCAAAGGCCATCTAGGTTGAAACCTCTGATGCCTCCCAAATAACCCGTGTGACTGTTGTCTAGTTTCCATGCCATAAATGTTATCAAGATTCTAGCACTGTAAGGCTAGAGTCTTGATAAATACTTGTGGTGTAAATCCTGAACAAACAGATACAGAAATAGATCATGCTTGAGGATTGCCATCAGCTCCTGCTCCTGCTCACAAGCTTAAGTATGGTATGGGACATGTGAAACTATCTTTAATTAAACTGTGAATAACTAGCAGGGCCCAATGTTTTCTCTGATTTTGCAGTGATAGGATTTGCCCTTTGCCACAGAATTTGGCTTGAAAACCTAAACTTCTATTTGGGGAGCAAGGAAGAGTTTCTAGCCCTTATGGTCATGAAGATGAATTAAGCATACGCTAATACAACAGTGTCCTCCCCAAGCCTGCAGACAGGTGCAAGCAATGCCCCTGAGAAACATGCGAGCTGTCTCCATTCACCTCATCACCAGGTTAGCTCCAGAATGTAACATCAACCATTTAAATGTCAGCACTTATATATTTTACCACTAAGCACTTTATCATATATGTCACAGCATGTCAAATAGAGCCAAGGAAGGGCCTATATTTTAGATGTGCTCCAACGAAGGTGGATAACAAAAAGCAAGGATGGGAATGAGGGAGGAATGATGATGGGATCTGATTTAAAATAATAATAATTGTGCTAAATTCATAAGAACATAAGAACAGCCATACCGGGTCAGACCAAAGGTCCATCTAGCCCAGTATCTGTCTACCGACAGTGGCCAATGCCAGGTGCCCCAGAGAGAGTGAATCTAACAGGCAATGATCAAGTGATCTCTCTCTGCCATCCATCTCCATCCTCTGACATCATTCCTTACCCATCCTGACTAATAGCCATTTATGGACTTAACCACCATGAATTTATCCAGTTCTCTTTTAAACGCTGTTATAGTCCAAGCCTTCACAACCTCCTCAGGTAAGGAGTTCCACAAGTTGACTGTGCACTGCGTGAAGAACTTCCTTTTATTTGTTTTAAACCTGCTGCCTATTAATTTCATTTGGTGACCCCTAGTTCTTGTATTATGGGAATAAGTAAATAACTTTTCCTTATCCACTTTCTCCACATCACTCATGATTTTATACACCTCTATCATATCCCCCTTTAGTCTCCTCTTTTCCAAGCTGAAGAGTCCTAGCCTCTTTAATCTTTCCTTATATGGGACCCTTTCCAAACCCCTAATCATTTTCTGAACCTTTTCTAGTGCCAGTATATCTTTTTTGAGGTGAGGAGACCACATCTATACGCAGTATTCGAGATGTGGGCGTACCATGGATTTATATAAGGGCAGTAATATATTCTCAGTCTTATTCTCTATCCCCTTTTTAATTATTCCTAATATCCTGTTTGCTTTTTTGACCGCCTCTGCACACTGCATGGACATCTTCAGAGAACTATCCACGATGACTCCAAGATCTTTTTCCTGACTTGTTGTAGCTAAATTAGCCCCCATCATTCATCCATTTAAATTGTGCCCGAAGTACTACATTTTCACCCAGGAACTCCAATTCCCTCCCCATTTTGTGTGCACCACCACCACTGCAGGCATCATTCATGCAAACATGTATGTGCAAAACCAAACGCTGGACTGAGTTTAAATGAAAATATAGCCCATGGAACTAAACAATCCAAGCTAAGGCTGGTCTTAATCACAAACTCTGCAAGTGAAGATGTGAGTCTCCCACAATCTCCTTCCCCTCTTGCAGAATGTGGATCAGCACTGGCTGTGTACATCAGTAGGATGACAATGCATGCCCCATATCACAGGTTTCACTGCAAGATCTATTGAACTAACTTTTGTATACTGTGTTCAAAACCATCATGGCTGAGAGGCTTAAGCACCAGCCCCTGTCATCTTCTGAAGGAAAAAGCCTTCCCTTCCACTGTTTTTCTGTTCTGTGTCACTGTGAGATCCCTCAGCAGAGCAGGAGTCTTATAAAAGAAATTATTACACACAGAGACATTTACACTTAAACAGGCATCTATTTATTTCCCAGCTGTCAAAACCTTCACCAGCTTCTGAAGACCTGGGACACTTATTAAAAAACCCCACAAAACCAAACCAGGTAAAACTTGCTGCAAACCTAAGGGCTTGTCCACACACAAAAGTTCATTCAGATTAAGGTAGGCTTGAGTGTGAATTTAACGTGAAATAGCTATGCCCAATTAAGTCCCTGTGTAGATGCTCTTATTCTGGAATGTGAGAACCTTATTCCTTAATCCACTCTGGAAGTGAATTAAACTAATTTGGAATAAGGGGCACTCTAGTTCTGAAATAAGAGCATCCCCAAAGGGAGTCAATAAGAAATAGCTATTCCAGAACTCCCCATGTACACAAGCCCTAAAGCTCTGGCCCTGTTTGTGCAAAATGCTGCTATGTTTCATAAACCTTTTAGAGAACCTTGGCAGGTTCGTAGTTTGACACGGAGACAATGTGAAACTTGGTAAATTTCTGTCCTCAAACAGGCTGGACCATGGTGGAAGTTGATGGAGATTTGCTTCAAATTTAATGTTAATTCAAACTCAAAATGAATTTCAAGACACATGAGGCCTACAGGAACAGTTTGCACACCTTTTAGTCATATTTCCTCTTCCTCCTTACTATTAATTTGTATTCCAGTAGCATGTAGAGGACCTACCTGATATCAGAGCCCAACTGTCAGCCCCTGTTTTCCACCAACAGGTAGAAAAAAGGAATTATTATTCTTATTTCGCAGCTGGAACAGAGATGTTAAGTGACTTGACCAAGGTTACACATGCAATTTGTGGCATAGTCATGAACTGAATGTTAGTCTGTTAATGCCAGCATTAATGCCAGCCCAGTGCCTTAATCACAAGATCATCCTTCCTCCCTAAAGTTTTCAATAAAGCTAATTCTGATAGTGTTTTTTAGTCAGCATCATAAAACTACCGCTCTACTCAATCCATCTCCCCTTCTTGGGATCTCAAATCTGTCTTTGAACTGTGTGTTCAAGATCTTGGCAAGATCCCGGATGTCATGACTGTGTTTAGCTGGGACCTCAGTAATGTGTGAGACAAGGCCTTTAAAACATTAAAAGGTTTTTTTGTGAGACTATGTATAATAAATAACAATTGATGGCCCTGTCATGAACGCATGGCTGAATTCACTCTCAGGGCTCTCTCTTTAGCATGTCAGCCCAGAGCCCCTTGAGTAAATTACATCCTTTGTGTTCACTCTGGGGTCATCAGTTATTCTATGTATAATTCACAAGGCTGCAATATCCACCAACATCAATAATCTAAAATCATCCAGTGTGGCAACAGACAAATAGACACCATCTCAGTAGTCAAAAGCCCTTGTAGTTCTCACTCAGAACAGCTTCTCTCTCCTGACACAATGTAAATCTGCAAAGCAGATAAACAGAAGGAAATCTATGTTATCCCGTCAAGCACTCTTCAGTTTCAGGATTGAAAATAAAAACCCACACTCTAAACCTGAGTGACTAAATGGCCAAAGGGAATGAGGATGACACAGAGGAGACTTTTCACCTAGAGCTATCAAGACATCACCTGCAGTTTATACTCTGAGATTTAGCAGATTCATAGATTCTAAGGCCAGAAAGGACCATTGTGATCATCTAGGCCAGTGATTCTCTGTCAGGGTTACCCATACCCCTGGGGGTATGCAGAAGCTTCCAGGGGTACATCAACTCATCTAGATATATGCCTAGTTTTACAACAGGCTACATAAAAAGCACTAGTGCAGTCACTACAAACTAACATTTCATAGAGAAACAATGACTTGTTTATACTGCTCTATATACTATACACTGAAATATAAGAACAATATTTATATTCCAAAAATGAGATAGTAAGCAATTTTCAGTAACAGTGTGCTGTGACACTTTTGTATTTTTAGGTCTGATTTTGTAAACAATTAGTTTTTAAGTGAGGTGTAATTTAGGGGTACACAAGACCAAATCAGACTCCTGAAAGGTGTACAATAGTCTTGAAAGCTTGAGAGCCACTGATCTAGGCTGACCTCTTGTATAACAGACCATAGAACTTTCCCAAAATAATTCCTTGAGCAGATATTTTAGAAAAACATGGAATCTTGATGTAAAATTTATTAGTGATAGAGAATCCACCATGACCCATGGTCAATTGTTCCATTGGATCAAGTTATACCTTATAACTGCTAGATTGAAGAGACCATTATTAAATATTTTTCCCATGTAGGCACTTACAGATTATAATCAAGTCACCCCTAAACTTTCTCTTTGTTAAGCTAAATAGATTGCCTTGTAGTGACAGACTCAAGGAGCTCAGGTTTTTAAATCCTTGAATCATTCTCATGGCTCTTCTCTGAACCCTCTCCAATTTATCAACAACCTTTTTATATTGTGAGCACCCAGGACTGGACACCGTATTCCAGCAGCAGTCACACCAGTGCCAAATACAGAGGTAAAATAACCTCTCTACTCCTGCTCGAGATTCCCCTCTTTATGAATTCCAGGGCTACATTAACTCTTTTGGCCACAGCATCACCCTGGGGGCACATGTTCAGCTGATTAGCCACCACAACCCTCAAATCTTTTTCAGAGTCACTGCTTCCCAGGATACAGTCCCCCATCCCATAAGCATGGCCTACATTTTTGTTCCCAGATGTATACATTTACATTTAGACGTACTAAAACACATTATTTGCTTTGTGCTCAGTTTACCAAGTGATCTAGATAACTCTGTATTAGTGATCTGTCCACTTCATTATATATCACTCCCCCAATTTTTGTGTCACCTGCAAACTTTATCAGTGATGATTTTACCTTTTCTTCCAGATCAGATGGTGTAATATGGTAACTGATGATGAATACTGACTTTTTAATTGCAACCACTGGTGTTAGGACTTGTGTTTATTGTAAAGCACTTGAAGTTGAAATGTCCTAAGTATGAAAGATATGAAACGTCCTACCTGAAAGGTAGAACCCACAATGGCCCAGTATCTCATGTACTGGGATTTTGGTTCTGGTTGTAAAATCACCAGCAACACTTTCCACAGCATACTGGGTTTTCTTTGCAAATCTCCCATTTAAATATTGACAAGTCTGAGGCTATGTCTACACTACAAACATTACTGTGACACTGCTGTAATGCAGACACTTGCTACAGGAACAGAAGGGGGTTTTCCATCACTGTAGTAAATCCACCCCCTCAAGAGGTGGTAGTTATGTAATGAAAGAATTCTTCTGTCAGCCTAGTAGTGTCTAAATCAGATTTTAGGTCAACTTAACTACATCTGAGTGGCATAGCTATCATCCTAAAGTTTTTGGTGTAGACCCAGCCTGAGCCGTGCACAGCTGATAAGAACACAGCCTAAGGTCATGTGATTATAGGCATTAAGATTGTAATTATTTCTAATAGTATGTATATTCAAAATACTTGATTGTATAACGCTGTGTGTGCTGGTATTTGAGCGGAAGCTTGACCAAGGCACTTCTTTCCTGCAATTTTCCAGTAACTTGCTTCTTTTATTCCTCCTGCTATTTATTCTGAAAATGCTGTTGGCTTCCTAGAAGTCTAGCATCTTGCAATATATCATTATAGTTCTCCATTATGAATGCTGGAACCTAAAGCTCTTAGCTGTCAGCTGAAATATGTTTTAGAGCTGGTTTAATGGGCAACATTACATTTTGAACAGGTCACATCTTATTGATCAACATCTTAGTTAATGAACTGTGACTTCACAAGGTCCACATGAAGCAAGTTCTTAAATCCACAAAACCAACAGTCTGCATGCAGATCAAAATAGATACAGAGAAAGAGACTGCACTCCATTAATGCCAATTCCTCCCCAAGATAATATAATTAAGTTCAACGTCCTCAGGAGAGGAAATGTACCAAGCTCTAGCACTGTGACACTGAACTCTTGAGAGAGGATTTTTTGAAAAGTGAAGATGCTCATCAAAAAGACCCTGCAGTTAAAAATGAGGCAATTTGAATCCTAGGACTGAGCGTGGAGGTTACTTAGGAAGAGTCACAGAGTGGCAGAAAGCATGCAAACCCCCAAATCAATACCTGCCAACATTCTCTGAACAGAAAGTAGCCAATTTTCAATACATGTACATAAATTCCATAAATTGTACATACATTTCCATGAAGCGGGCAAGAGAAGGAAGGATTCAGAACCAGGGGAGAGGGCTGGAGAAAAAGGGAGAGGAGCTGGGGAAGTTACCTTTTCCACCCCGGAGAGGAGGGGAAATGAGTTCTCCCCAGTTAATCTATTCACTTTCTATAGTCCATTCCGTTCAGTTCTGGCCTCCACTCAAAAAATCAAATGCTCATTCCTTAGCTCACTCCCACTCAATCAAATCAGTATTTGGCTCCTCCTCCCCCAAAGCACTTCATACGCTCAACCCACCACCACCTTTTCACTATCTGAGCCTAGCCTAGAAATTTATGGCAAGCCAGGGGCTCCTAGGTGCTAGTATAAAACAAATACATAATTAATGAGACTACCCAATGCCTCCCCAGCCCAGCATTTCATTCCTTACCTCCCTATCAGCCTGAGCTTTTCATTTGCTACCTCTCCAACAATCCCCAAAGTTTAATCCCCAACTCCCCGTGATTTAATTCTCTTCCCACCTCCAGCATATAATAATCTACCAGCCACACACCCAGTCTTCCATTACTACCACTGTCACCACCCTGCCTCTAGCATTTTATCCTCTTTAAATCCACTGCCAACCCACCATTTTATTCTCTTACTCCTACACCTGTAGATGTCTTCTCCTCTCACTCCAGCCTGCACGGTTGGGATTCCTGGCAACTTTTCACTCCTGGGATCCTCACTCCTTATCCCACTCCCAGACCTGTTTCTGTGTGTTGCGGGGGTAGGAGGGTGAAGGAAATCACCACAGGCAACCGCCCTTCAGCACTAAGTTGGTGAGAGAGCACGATCTGCTCCAATGCTAAGGAACTAGGCTGTCACTCGGCACATTCAAGAGCTCTGATTGGTTCCTTGCTCCCCAGAGGCTGGAAGATGAGGGAAGGGCAGCCAGTCAGTGGGGATTCCTCTGTAGATTGAAGGTTCTCTCTTCAGACCTGCAAGAGAGTTGGAAATCCATAGTCTACAGGGAAAATCCATAGATTTGGCAGGTCTGATAAAAGAAGGAAGCAGGAACTCTCAGGGCCTGATCCCATAGCCCTCACTTTGGCTAAATTCCCACTGATTTCAGTGTAAGTTTGCCAAAAAGGACTGACAGAGGAGTTCTGAATGAGTTCTCTTCACATTTGGTGGGTGAGTTTTTTTTGTTTTTGTTTTTCTTTCAATGTGGTAGAAGAGAATTATCTGCCACCTTTGTCAAATTTTCTATGTTATGCTCTGTGGAAAGGGTAAAGTTTTGCATCATCCAGCCTGAAGTCCAGTATCATTCACCAGTCCTACAGCTGCTCCTAAAAGGAACCAGCATTCACCAGTCTGAACTGAGGGACCCAGTCCTGCTTCCACTGAAGTCAATAGGAGTTTTGCCTCTGCCTTTAATGGGAACAGAGTTAGGCTTTTTACTTCCACCAGGGGGTGCATTTTTTCATCTTTGATCAGTGAAAAGAAGGCAAGTACAGAAGGTTCCATCCCCATTTCACTTCCATAAGGACCAAGAAACATTTAGGATTTGTCTACATTGCAGCTGGAGGTGTAATTTCCAGCCCAGGTAGACATACCTGCACTAGCTCTGGTTGAACTCACATGCCAAAAATAGCAGTGTAGCAGCAAAAAATAGCAACAGCAGCAGGATGGATTAGTTGTCCTGAGTACAATCCCAATTGAAGCACTATGTACGTACTCAGGATGGCTAGCCACTCCCAACACTGTGCAGCTCAATCAGACCTAGAATGGGTATGTTCACCAGAGTTGGAAATTATACCTTCCAGCTCCAGTGTAGACACCCCCCTGCAAACATAGGATCTGCCATGCTGGATAGACAAGTGGACTGTCTAATCTGGTATCCTATCTCCAACAGAACCTAGTGCCGTATTTTTCAGAGAAAGGTGGAATAAACCCCATAAAGTAACAACCTGCTTATAAGCGAAAATTTTTCCTAACCCCAGACAGTTAGTGGTGGCTTGAGTCCTGATGCATGACCGTATAAAACATTAACCACCCCCTGTAAAGAATGTTTTGGCAGCTTTAGAAAATGGGAAATAATTCCATTACAAACATTTCAATAAACTCTTTGACACTCAAATTCATACGGAAAAATGTAAGGTACTTATATGACACCTTTTACCATAGAACCTGAGAGACCTCACAATCTTACATGTATTAATACTTATAACATCCCTGTGATGCGAGGAAGTGCTATTTTGTCCTTTGTACAGGTGGGGAACAGGTGCACAGAAGAGCTAAGTGACTTGCCCAAGGTAACACAGGATGCCTGGTGGAGCAGGAACTTGAAGCCAGGTTTCACAAGTCCCAGGCTAGCAGTTTAACCACTAGGCCATCCTTCCTTTCGCATGTAGAACCATGTAAACCTTAGTGCAGCATCAGGTCAACATTCCCTGGAACTCCTTTGCCCGGATAAGATATCCAAGCTATCTGCTGGCTTTCTTTTGTGAGTATTTATTAGTATTTGGCTTCTTTACTTTCCCCTATACAGTAAATTCCTAAACTGACATTGTGACTATAAAATGATCTCCTAATTGGCATAGTTTCACATTACTCTTATGACTTATTAGCCTCTGATATTTTTAACACAACACACTACTTCAGAGAGTGATATACAGCCTACGGAGAATAGTTCTAACAGCTGACTAAATAGCATGTGTTCATAAGGGAAAACTCACACTAATAACTGGTTCACTTTACACTGCAAGACAAATGGCACTGAAATGTCACCATTGTTTAAGATTCTACCTGTACTGTAATGCAAAAGAAAGACACTAATAAAGGAGACAATGATACCACAGCTGCCAATCTAATCTTTGACCAAATATATAGTACAATACACAAAAGAATTTCCATCTGCAATGTACTTGAGCCCAACAGCACCAGAACCGAGGGTGGGGAGGCAGGGGGCCATGCCCTCTACTTTTTAACATGGGCGTAGATTGGAGGGCAGGGGGCAGTGTTGTCCCTCCAAACTGCAAGCCTCAAGCAGGGGTGCAGCGGCATGGGCTGCGCTTTGCAGTGTTATCAGCCATGAAGCGCAGCCCCTGCTGGCGATGCGCCACACCTGCCCGAGCTGCCTCCCAACCCACCAAACTACACCCATATGAAAAAGTGGGGTGCATGGCCCCCTGGTCCCCCAGTTCACTTCTACAAAGGTTTCAGCGACCCTGCTTCAGCCCAAAGAATGGTCGTGAATGTCACAATCGTGATCCCTCAGTTTGCTCGTCTATAAAATGGGATAATAGTATCATCTAGAGCCCTGCATGGGCCTATTTTTTTAATCTCACTCATCCCGCCCTGCAATCCACTCCCACCTGCTCCCGCATTGTTTCTTGCATTTTTATCTTGCTCCCACCTGCAAAAGCCTTAGATCCCGCAAATCCCGCAAGAGAGAGAGATTCCTCAGTGCAACTAAAAAAAAAAATTCGATAATATATTCAGACTATTTTTACCACTAAAAGAATAAAACAAATCTTGCTTAAACCATGTAAAACATAGTTTAACTTCTGTTACAATAGACATCAAATCTATTTCTATCCCTCACTTAAATTTAAGTATTAAAATCTTAATTTTAAAAAAAGGAAATGCTTTACATTGCCGAAATTCTATTAATGACAAACTGGCAAGCGAGTTAGTGTTTTCACTCGAATTACCTCATTCTGGTTATTTTGCCCACTTAATCCTGCATACAACAAAGTACATTTTACTCGCTCCCGCTATTATGGCAGTGGGTGCTGTGGGACCCCACTCCCGCTGCAGGGCTCTAATATCATCTACTGAGAGTCATAGGGATGCTGCAAGCCTAGAATTCATCAATGTTTATAACGCACCGAGAGCCTCAGCTGGAAGATGTTAGAAAAGTGGAAAGCATTATTATTAAATGTATGGACACGTGATGCTTTTGTTCCTAACTCTGCTGAGATCAGTGAGGACTAAAGTTGTTAATTACAAGTAAATAAATAAAAATATAAAAGGATATTGGAAGAAACTGGTCAAGTAGGAAGATAAAAATTGAACATATTTGTTATTGATGTTATGAGTACACAGGCAAAAATATAGGTATTTATATTTATTATAAACACTGCACCAATGTGACAGGGTTCTTCTGAACATGATGTTATCGTCACTGTCTTTTGCCAGCAGCTCCTGTTCCAACAACTACCCAGGACTTCCTTGCTGCCAGTTTCCTGCATCTACAACCACTTTGAACTTCACAGTGGCAGCAACAATAGAACCCACACTCCTGACATCTATGCAAAGTCAGAATCTCTATTGGTGGTATGGGACATATTAGAGATGGATGAGCAGTTCGGATCCTAGCCAGGAGAGAGCAGTGGTTCAGATATATACACACAGTCTATTACCTTATCATCATTCTAGGAGTTTGATCCATTTAAAATTCATTCTTAACCCAGCACTGTTGAACTACATCAGACATTACAGCCTGAAATTAAATAATTTATGGCAATAAGTAAATAAGCAACAGATGCCATTCATATTTTTATTCCCACTCTCTCCACTCCCCCCAAAAGTTAGCTTTAGAATCTTGAAGTGTTCACTGGAACCTATTTTAAATACACAGCAAAGCAATGACTGATGATAATGATGAGTGATGAGCGCAAACCACGCTGACAGGTGTCTCACTGAACATAATTACTCAACAGGAAACATCCTGGATCATTTAGTAACAGTGTAACTCAACCTTGGTATTTTTTGGACTCCAATGTTAAAAAATAATTGGTTAAATTTTCCTTCAGTTAATAAAATTTTCCTTCTAGAATAGCAAATTATTAACATGAATATTAGCTCTCTCTTAATTAGCAAGTAATTCAACTGTAAATCACACACAAAATCTATTCCATTTAAATACATTTGCACCCTATTCTACAGGTGCTGACTGAGTGGTAAAATATCCAGATACTTAGCTTGGTGTTCAATCCTGATATTTTTACTAGTGTTTGCAATGCATCCCATAGCCCTCTAATATTCATCTAAATTGAGAGTTTCATTCAAAATTCAGGTTTTCTGGAAAGGATCAGAAATCTTCCGTGCAAACCTGGGCCACTCTATGGTGTGGTTTGAAATCCTACCACATGCATGATTTTCCATGATGTCCAAGCAAAACCAGGTGAAATCTGTCTGCTTCCAACTGTCTTTTTATCTATGTATCTATCTAGGCACTTTATAGTCATCATCAGCTTAGTATCTTAGGGCTAGTCTACACTTACCAGCCAGGTCGACGCGGTGAGTTCGACTTCTCGGAGTTTGAACTATCGTGTCTAATCAGGACGCGATAGTTCAAACTCCGGAAGCGCCGGGGTCGACTCCGGTACTCCACCACTGCAAAAGGTGGTGGCGGAGTCGACCTTGGAGCCGCGGACTTCGATTCCGCGGCGTCTGGACGGGTGAGTAGTTCGAACTAGGGTACTTCGAATTCAGCTACGCTATTCACGTAGCTGAACTTGCGTACCCTAGTTCGACCCCCGCTCTTAGTGTAGACCTGCCCTAAATGTCTTTTACTTTCAATTTCCCCTCTACTAACCCCCTTTCTTTTTGCCTACATTTATCGTGTTATATCAATTTAGAAAGTCAACTCTTTGGGACAGAGACCTTGTGCCTGATTCCCCAGTGCCTGACCTACTGGGATCATTGACAGCAATGAGTGCAAAGTGGGTGTAGAATGCTACTAAATCTGTATAGACCAGATTTTCTGACTTTAATGAAGCTACACTAATTTACACCAGCTGAGATCCGGCCTGCATAGGTTTACACTTTGCTTTGCACTGGCATAAACGACTAGCCAAGGTGCATGGCAATGGAGAATCAGCCCCCCATGTCTTTTATTTGTATGTAAAAATGCCTGGCATACTTTGGATGCTGTATAAATAAAGTATATAATCATACCAATAATATATAGCCTGAGTTGTGTGACTCCAACATGGCTTGAAAGCACGTACCCTTAGAAAAGTGGTAATGTTAGTCAAATCTTAAGCATAAAGCACACATGTTATCACTGTAATAAAGCACTGGTTTTTGTTAATAACAAAAAAAACTTACAAAAATTTAATACCGTTTCTCTTTGTTAATAAGAGAAAACAACTATGTACTAAATGACACTTAGGAGAGCTGGCTGGGTAGATGGCACAATCTGTCATGGGCACTAAGGCTTTTATGAATAGCTTCTTTTCCTGCATCTCAGGAAACATTCACCCGATTAACAGCTGTAGTAAATATACTGCCAGAACACATTTCAGCCCCGTTTCATGTACGGCTGTTTTGACTTGACAACTCAAGTAGAAGAATTAAAAGTAACCAATATGAGTATTTTGCATTTCAATATTAAATATGCTCTGATTTTAATTAGTGGGAACATGAACTGAGTTTTAAAAAGATCTGATAAGCCTCTTGTGGCATAATCCATAAAGGATGTCAAGGGCTTCAGAGTCAAGCTTACATTAAAAGTTAAACATTACAATTGATTTTGATGTGCTGTTGATCACATCCTCTCTGTCTTTCCAGATATCTCAGGAATGGGTTATCCTTTCACCACTGTGGCCTTTTACCATCCTCCCTTACTCATATAGCTTGCTGGACCTCTTTCTCCCAACCTCTGCCCCCACACGTACATTTCAGCAATCCATACAATAGCAATTGTGAGATTTGGAACTTCTTCAGAGCCTGTCCTGTTACTCCAACTGGGTGAAATTTGAAAATGTATCACAAGGCCCATGTACAAACTTAAGTAGGGTTCAAGTGGAACTCAAATGGTGCCAAGGCCTAATGCTGATTCTGAGCACTGCGATGAATTTCACGCATTCTGTCTGATCTGATGTGGGGCGTTCCCACTAAAATTCAAACATCACCTCTATGATGCAACTAGGTTAGCCAGTAATAACTGGATACTGTGACGTTGCACTCTATATGATTTTATGAAAGTATGCTGATGAGTGTGAACATAATGTAACTAAAATATGCTTCATGCAAAAGGTCTCTCGTAAGGTATCATTACAAAGCTTATAATCTACTGAGTGTGGTCACCCTATTTGTATAAATGTATCACTGTTATATCTGAAACTAGAAATATGAAATAACTCAGAGAGCCTATTGTAATTATGCAAAGTGTAGGCCACTAATGGTGGTTTGGAATCTTGATGGCTCCCATTAACCAGGACAATTGACTGTAGATGGCTCTGTGTTACTTGTAAGTCTTCCTGTATATGTGTGTGCTGGCAAGTGGGTAATGAAATCTTACGCTGACATGTGATCATGTCACCTGAACTGGAATCCATCTTTAACCTGGTGCTTTTCCACTGAGAAGAAGGGGTAGGAACCCACAGAGGGACAAAGGATTCCTGCCTTATGCAAAAGATATATAAGTGGGTGGAACAGAACAAAAAAGGGAGCCATCATGAGAAATCTCCTAGTTACCACCTGAGCTGGAACAAGGGATACATCTTCTCAGTAACAATAAATGATAATATGAACCGGCATTTAAATAGTGTCTTTCCTCTGAGCATTTCTCAGTGCTTTACAAAATGTTAATTGTGCACCTAGGGTACGTCTACACTACCTGCCAGATTGGTGGGTAGCAATCGATCTATCAGGGATCGATTTATTGCGTGTAGTGTAGATGCGATAAATCGATCCCTGATCACTCTCCCGTCGACTACTGAACTCCAACTCCGCGAGAGGCAGGAACAAAGTCGACGGGGGAGCGGCGGCCATCGATCCCGCACTGTGAGGACGCAAAGTACGTGATTCTAAGTCGATCTAAGATGCGTCGACTTCAGCTACTCTATTCTCATAGCTGAAGTTGCGTATCTTAGATCGATCCCCACCCAGTGTAGACCAGGCCTGAGATACAAAACACCCCAGAGAGTTATTATTAATCCTACATGATAGATAAACTAGAATAGAGGTTAAATGACTTCTTCAAAGTCACAGAGCAAGTCAGTCTTAGAGCTGGGAACAGAACCCACATTCAGATGCCCAGTTCCAAGCAGTAGCCACTCAACTATAGGCTTGTCCTCTCTCCCATAACAGATAACTGAATAGAAGCCGAATGCAATTCACAGCTCAATTTTCCTGCTCAGAAGCTCTTCATTGTCTATTTACCCCCTGGGAAATTTGCAGCTGAATCAAATCAGAAAAATATAGGACAGCTACTCAGCTGGTGTAAATCAGCATAGCTCCATGAAAGTCAATAGTGCTAACGCTGATTTTCACCAGCTGAGGAGCTGGCTCATATTCTTCAGAGAAAGGTGTGTGGTTTTATTTATTTATTTTAAAATGTCAGGTTTATAATAGCATTAAGTTCCTCTGTAACATCCCTCCATTTATTAGTCTGATAAGAACTTTCTGTTCATCATGTCTCCTGGGCTGCATCTTGGGCTCCACAGTCTCACAGGCAGCCCTTATCTGACTGATAGAAGGCTGAGAGATTGCTCCTTTTGCTTAACTAACCCATTTTTATTCCTATGTTAAATACTCTCCCAGGGATCATTTATCTAGCATACAGTGAAACCATTAGTTATAGTATCAGAATATACCCTTCCTTTAGTAGATTACCATAATGTAGTGTCTGAACTGATAAGTTGGATAACCTTCAGGTCAATTATGAACATAAATGTCTCTTGTGAGCATTAATAAAGCAAGCAGATAGATGTGCAGGCAGAATACCATGGCCCTGCAGCTTCCAGCCAATTCCAATCTCATTGAAATAATGATAAATATCTTACTGGAGCAGCAGTATTTCACCAACACGTCAATTACACGGCAAAACACAACTGTAATGCAGGACACAAGACAGCTCAGAATAATACTCAGCTAAAGCACTTTGAATCTGAAAAGAACTTTATATACACCCTATTCACTAATTAATTACACAACATCCCTGGAAGGTATAATTGGTATGATTAGTCCTACTTTATAGATGGAATATTGAGGCACAGAGGTTAAGCATCTTGCCCAAGGATATGGAAGAAGGAAGAGGAGGAACTGGGATTTTAACTCAGGAGTCCCTAGCTCCTGATGCCTGCATTCAGACATTTCTCCCTATTTAGTCCCAAACATTAATTAAAGCCTCTCTACTATTTGAATGACCACTATATTTCATTTGCAAATGCTGATATTTTAAAGTCCTGCTTATCATATGCAATCGCAGAGATGGCCAACAGAGAGCACTCTACCCTTTTGTACATAGACCCACATTACCAATTCTAACCAACTCCATTAAACTTGCAATTGATCAGCTTTGCTTTACAGTAGGACCTCACAAATTTGTACTAATGACTACAGATCCACTAAAATTTATCTATTTAATCACTAATTCATAATAGAAGGCCAGGATAAATTCACCAGAGAATTTGTTTATTCATTTCACAGCTATAGTTCCCAGTCCTGGGCCCAAACCTATACTCTAGATGTAAAGCACAAATGCATGTGCATTATTATTTATGCCAATTATTTTATTTTTATCTATAATTATTTACCTTTGAAATAAAAGAGAAGGTGGATCAGAAGCAACCCCCTGATTTGTATACTCCAAGCTTTGAAGAAGCTGGGATACAGCCCAGATCTTTGGCATTCAGGTCTGGTAGTTCATTTTGTTTATTTATATTTCCTTGCTATATTAATTGTTCTGTAGTAAATTTTGTCAGAGTAACAAAGTACTAATAACATGGAGCATCATTATAGTGCTCTACTCGTTTGTGGTCATCACTAATATGCTACCGGCATTATATAAATAAATAATGACATTGTCTAAATAAATACTGCTGAGAAACGGGGAGGCACCACTGCTTTGTGTCTGCAGATGCGCAAAGTAGCTATTGGCAATGTTCTACTGTAAAATCAAGAAAGTTGTTTACAGTTATAAAGGCATTTACAAAACAGCTCCATTTGTGGACTTTAAAGGATGATCTGCTAAATAAATCCCTCCTCATCATTCCTGTTTTAAGTTACTTGTTTCTGAATGTTGAATCAGAAAAGAACTAGATACATTTATGGAGGATAGGTCCATCAATGGCTATTAGCCAGGATGGGCAGGGATGGTGTCCCTAGTCTGTTTGCCAGAAGTTGGGAATGGGTGACATGGGATAGATTACGTGATGATTACCTGTTCTGTTCATTCCCTCTGAAGCACCTGGCATTGGCAACTGTCAGAAGACAGGATACTGGGCTGGATGGACCTTTGGTCTGACCCAGTATGGCCATTCTTATGTTCTTAAACTGCAAACCATCCTAGTGGGAGAAAACATGTATAAATATATATTATATAACTAATACACACACACACACACACACACATACATATTAGACACAGCTTTCAGCAATTTCAGTGTGGTGGAATATATCTGGAAATAACCTCATTGATAAATTATCTCCACTGACTGGCTGCCTAAAAATACAATTATTTAACACAATCTATCTGCCAAAAATGTTAAGTAGATTTGACATCATGTCAGAAAATAGTTGGCAGTGCCTTCAGCTGTACAGGAAAGCTAGATCGAGTAATCAATGAGGAGAAATGCAATTCACCATGCTTGATGGGCAAGCTAGTGGAGCAGCTGTACTTTTGAATAAGTGTCAAGAGTGACTTGTGTGTATACCTTTCTGTGTCTTAAATGCTGAAGTCGGGGCTGATTTCATTGGCAGGCTAGTGGTACTATACTTACAGGGCAATTCTACTGACATTACACAGAAATTACTTTACTATTATCAATCACACTCTGGAAAATGCCAAGTAGGGTCATCTTAAGAAATGCATTTCTCCACCATTTGAGCTTAAACAGTGAGATTAAGTTTAAGATTAGTTTTCACACTGCCAAGACCTTTTTGTGCTTTGCAAGGAAGAAAGATGCTCAGATATGAAAATGTCTCTCTGTGAAAGAGACAAGGTGTGTGAGGTAACAGCTTTTATTAGACCAATTTCTGCTGGAGAAAGAGACAAGCTTTCAAGCTACACAGCTCTGTGTAGTATCCTGGGACCAACATGGCTACACCACCACCTCAAACAAGCTCTGAAAGATGCACACAAGGAATCGGTGTCAGAGCTGAGATTAGGCACTGGGAGTTCGTGTTACTCTTTTTACAAAATTAATGTTTCCAATATTCAAAAGCAGAAATGATACCACAAGAACATATTTATGTAAGAAATGGAACAAGGACTATAATATAAAAGATCAAATGAAGAAATCATTAATGAAAAGCCTACATTGCAAGGGCCAGATTCTGTCCCCTTACTCACATTGAGTAATACTTTATTCCACAAATAGTCCCACTGAAATGAGCAGTGCCTACTTGCAGAGTGATGTGTTATTCTGTGTGAATAAGGGTAGCAGAATCGAACCCTGTGTAGTGATGGAGTCTTAAAAAATTTAAACTTCAAAGCATCATGTTTAAAATGCCCCTCTTGGCCTTTAAAGCTCTAACAACTTTGCTTCGACCCTTGTCTTTCATCACATTCTCCCCAACCTCCTTCTACTGCCTGCAATGCCAGTCTTGATGCACCATTGGTTTCCTTTCCCATCTCCATTGTTCATGCTACCCCTGGGGTGGAATTATCCACCATCTCTTACTTGCCAAGCTACCAGAATCTGTTTATTCAAATCTCACATAAAACCCCACTTCTGCAATGCCCACAAAGAGTGATTTTGTTGAGAGCACTCTTAGCACTAAACAAATAACTGGAAGTGCAATTTCAAGGAATTCAAGTGTATTTCAGGTATTGTCATAGCCCAGTTTCATTTTTAAGGATTAGGTTGTGTCTTTAGGCACATCTTAGAGCAGTGGGTAGAGCTTACACTGCAGCACCCCCAGGCACATTGTGCCTTAAACAGATGCCCCTCAGGCACAATTACCTGCCTTATTTCCCTTGCCCGAAGCTGAGGAGCGGAAATAGTAAGTTGCTGCTCTCCTATGCCAGCAGCTTATTATAACACTCCCCCTGCTGGCTCACCTATATTGTCTGGTGCTGGAGGGGGTGGAGGGTGGGAAGACAGTCAAGGCTCTATCCATTTCTTACCCCTCCCTAACCTCTTGCTCCAAGACAGGGGTAGTAAGCCCACATTTCTGGGCTCAATGTCTGAGCAGCTTGCACAGACAAGGTGTACAGAGGTTTCCTGCTCCCTTACATAGGCATGTAGTCTAAGTCAGTCACAATCTAGCCCTCTGTCATGATAATTTATACACTAACATTCTCCATATAGCTTTACCACACAAGAATCAATAAAACCTCTTAAACAAAGGAGACAAACCTTTAAAAAAAAAAAAGGCTTCATCTTGCATTGGGAACAGCAAACAGTGTCAGGCAGACAAAGATCCCTTGTTATGGTGCTCCACCTGAGGTCATGGATATTTTGACAGCAGGACTGAGTCTGAACAGGAACTAGCTGTTTGGAAAGCATTGTACTACTAGGACCTGATCATACATACTTACATCTAAGCACCTGTGTAACTTGATTCATGTGAATAGACTCATGGGAATAAAATATGCGTGGACTTAAGTGTTTGCAAGATTGTGACCATAGAGTGAAAGCACGTCAAGGCAGAGACTGTGTCTTGCTTTGTGTGCGTACCGCACTGAGCCTGCAGCTGCTGTAGCTAAGATAATAGTAAATAACAGCACACAAATCTATATATCCATTCATAGCTCAATCTTATTATCCCATTCTTGAAGATCTGGACCATAGATGTATTTAGGCAAGGCCTGATCAATGGATGTTTATTTGTAAAAAAAGCTTTACCTCCCCCACAAAAATCTTTGAAAGCTTCTAGCTCCAACATGTTGAATGTAATGATGGCCTTTTAAATATAGACATAAATTAAATAAATAAGCAAGGAAAGAAAAACAATTCAGAAATGTAGCTGCTAATTTCAGATATCAGAATGGGGAGGGAATCACTAATTTAGCAAAAAAAATAGATTATAGGGCTGATTGTGTAATGTCACTAGGATTTCTGTGACTGAAGTGCTTGAAGGCTCAGCCCGAGAGTGGTATGGATATTAAAGAAGAATATGTTGCTCTCCTCCCCTTGCAGGATCCCTCCCAACTGAGGGGTAAAGAATGTTGATGATATATGTACTGTTCCTGAAAGCTTGGATCTGTGGAGAGTACAGACATCTCCGTAGAAGCAGCAAAGAATCCTGTGGCACCTTATAGACTAACAGACGTAGATTGCCATTCCTAATATCTGATTTGTGTCCATTTATCCTTTTCCACATCTCCGGTGGTTCAACCTTTAACAGAGTAAGGCAATCCATGCAAAAAGGTGTGACGGGATCCCCCGAGGCACAGCCTGGGACTGTGTTCAAAGGCATCAGCTAGAGACGCCATCTCAGCCACAGACTTTACATTTTTGTCCCATAAACACTGCTTCAGCTCTGCCTTACATATGCCTAGGAAATGCTCTTGAGCAACAAGATCAAACATTCCCTCAAAGCTTGTAACACCTTTGCCCTTCACCCATTTCCCCCTCAAATCTTTCATTCTGTTCACATAGTCCCCATTACCCATACCAATATCCCTGTTAAGATTCCTAAATTTAACTCTGTATGTTTCAGGGGTAATCTGAAACCTTAGCAAAACAGTAGTTTTGAATTTACAATAGTCTAAAGCATCCTCAATGGGCATTTAATTGAATACACTTAGAGCTTTACCAGTTAATTTTGCAATCAGGGTAGGAACTCTCTTGGCATCAGTGATTTCATGCACTGCACACAGCCTTTCCAAAGTGGTCAGATATTCAGCAATATCATCTGCCTCATTGTATGCAGGACATAAATGGTCCCAATTGTGGATTTTTGGAGTGATGGGAATCGCTGGGATCAGTGGGTTCTAGTTCTGCTTCTCTAGCAGGTCCAGCTGGTGTTTTCGCTCTCTCTTTCCTCCCGCTTCTCCTTTATCTCCAGTTCTTTCAGTTCCAATATTCCCTGATGCTCTCTCTCCTTTTCTGTAACCTTCAGCCTCAAAAGCTCCAACTTCGCAATAGCTTCACTGCTTTCACTCATTTTCCTGCTTTTCTGTCCCTATTTCCCTTTCCCAAAATAAGCAAACAGAAAATAACAAACTGGTAGCCTCCTCCCGACAGTCCTTAGCCACCACACTTAAAGCCTCACTTAAAATCTTTACACCAGTGTATGAAGTGCAAATCTTGCTCAGTACAACAAGCTGTGTATTTCACCCTGCACACTGCGCCACTGTGATGGGATCCCCAGGGCACAGTCTGGGACTGTGGAACTGCTGTGCCCCCTGAACTCTCTCCAGCCTGGGCTGTCTCTCACAATGCCTGGATAGTGACCAGCAGCAAACCCATCCAGGTGCTGTGTTGGTTACCGCCCTTGTCATTGTCTCTGTATAGCTAGTATCTGGGCGCCTCCCAAACCCACAGCATATTTTAGTGAAAACCATTTAACACAATTCTTATAATTTCATATGCATTGGTGATACACATATTTAGAGAGAACAGTGTCTTTCAGCAGATCATAACCTTTCCTCGGATACCTTACAAGGCATGCTTTATATGCAAGATCACGATTATAGAAAAATGAGGAATATGGGGGTTACAGGACGCAACCCCAAAGTATAGAATGTCACAATAAGATTTCCATTTTCTAGTTCGTGCTGCAGAATGACTTTGGTCTGGTTGTGCTAAAAGCAACACTCTCGCAAGAAAAAGGGAGCAAAATTTAGGCCCAGAGTTCACAGATAAGAGCTGAGAGGCCAGGCAAAAATTTAGTTTAAAGTTCTTCCGTATTTATATTAATCCTCACCCAAATCTGGCTCATGCAGAGTGGCTCGAGAGAGACAGAGCAAGTTGTTGATACATATTCAAGTAAAGACAGGCAGTCCTGCATCCGTAGGTACTTATATGGCCTCCATTATTGTAAGCATCTGAATGCATCATAATAATTAATGTATTTATCCTCACTAAACCCGGTGAGGTGATTCCCCCAGAAGTGCTGTTATCTCCATTTTACAGTGGTGGGGTCTAAGGCACACACAGACTAAATGACTTGCCCAGGGTCATATAGAAAATCTGCAGTAGAGCAGTGACTTGAACCTGGGTCTCCCAAGCTCTAGGCTGATGCCCTAATCTGAGTGATCTAACAAACCTTTCTAAACCTAACACTTGTTATGTAACACCGTATGTTTGACCAAACTGGCCGGACACTGACATTCATACCAGTTATTTTTTCCAACTTTCTTTAAAAAAAAAATACAACAAAAAAAAACAACAAAAAAATCTACTGCTAGATACCAAATTTTAAAATATTTATAGAAAAGCAGCCCTGTAATGAATTTCTGCACAGACACAATACTGTCTGAAACACATCCAACATTCATGAAGCACCAGTCTCTATAACTATCAAAACAGGGTAATTATCACTAAAACTGTTTCTTCAGACCTGCCAGTACAGTATTTATAAGCCATAAACAAGGACATTCAAGAAGAAAAATAGGGAGGCACCTCAGAGGTGAGTAAGTTATAAATGCTTGACAGGAGAAAACAGAACTCCACTGAAATACATTAGAATAGCGTGGCTTTCTTGAAGGACGGAATGGAAACAACGTTAAGATATTTTGCTTATCTATGCATATATATTTGTGCACAGGGATTTCTCTCTGTAAATAGGTGGCAAACTCACCCTGTTCATAACCCAGAATGCACACACTTGCTTCTTCCCTGCAGTCTGGCTTTGCTTTTAAATCTAAATAAATACAAAAATCACAGACTTTGTCCCTGAACCCTTGCTCAAAGGCTCCATCTTCTATATCATTCTCTAACTTGCAGGTGTCTGATAAACTTGAAGATACCTCTTCCATCCCTCTCAGGCTACTGGAGTATTTCCATTTCTCTTCCCCTCCCCAGTCCACAATGTCTTAGCTGGAAGAATGAGTAGGGTCCTCTGTACCCTTCCCCAGTCTCCTGGCTGCTGAGCTGGGGCTTGTCTCCCAGCTATTCTTTTTGAGTCGTCTCCATGGCCTACTAGCAGTGTTCTGTATAGCAACAGCGTAGGACCGCTATGACCAGAGGCATTCCGGGGATAGTTCCCAGCGTATATTGGAACCGTCTAAGGCTGGTCCTGTTGTTCAGTGTGAGATAGACTTGGAAGGGAGTAAGATCTGTGGTGGTTCTCCCTGCCTGCAGAACCTGGAAAGGGCTCAGCTAAGGGAGAGCTCCTGGAAAGGAATAGCCTGTGGATCTCTGTATTGAGAAGGAAGAGGGGGAAAGAGAAGGAATGTTAAATCTCTTCAAGACAAAAAGGCTCTAGGAGGAAGTGTATAAAAGGAGCATCAGAGGTGTAGAATAAGGGTTTAGGCAGAAATCTGAAAAAAAAAAGGGGTGGAGAGGAGGCCTGTGAGGGATAAAAGGGACTTGGGAGTCTGACAACAGGAGGATTTCCTGGAATAGTCTGAAAAGGGCCAAACTGAGGGGGAAAGTAATGAAGGGCTGTGACGAGGTTGGAGTATCCAAAGGCTGTATTATCTAGAGCCTATGGATGAATGTTCAATATAGAGGGAGGGGGTGAGCTCCCCTATGTCTCTTAGGAGCTGGCTGGAGGTGGTGTGATTGTACTCCTGTAACCCTGCTGCCAGGTGAAGCTGGCAGTAACAAGGGCTGGGTTCAATATCTAGGCGTTCCTCTTAACAATGCAAAATAAAACCAGCTCAAGCCCCCACCCAGTAATCTGGAAAAATTAAACACCATCCCTGGGCACCTCTCAGAGGCAATACTTCCCTGCTCTCAAGCACTGTGTATAGCAAAGAAAACCTTTAATAAAAAGGCAGAAAGAACCCAGCATTAATTTGGGGAAACAACCGAGATTCAAAGGCATATGACAATGAGCAAACACACATACCCCAGTGTCCATTGGGCAGTGGCCTTTGTCTCAGTTTCTCACCTTCCGGTGAGAAAGTCCAACAAACAAATATTCTTTTAATGCACCACTCCCCTCTCCCTCCACTGCTCCCCACTCACAGCTCCTGTCCTTGATCAGCAAAGATCCAGAGTTCAGAGGTGCATTCACATGAGTTCCCTTCTCACCATGGGGAGAGGGAAGCATCGAGTAACACCTCAGCTGCTGCACCACCGCTGCACCTGGCTCATATTTGACACTGTTCACTCTGCCACCATCAGCCGCTGCTGCCTCTACTACGGCTGTCTCTCTGCTACAACAGCACATTCTGAGGTTCCACCGCTTGACACAGCTCTCAGGGATTTCAGCAGGTAGTGGGGAACCTCACTGCTAGTGCAGGCTGTGCAGTCCCTTTCACTGCAACACAGTCCCACAGCAGGTCTAAAGTGCAGCACCTGGTTATCAGTGATTTCAGCTGAGAAAAACAAGGATTCTCAACTGAATCGAATCAGCTCTGTCTTTAAACACTGGAGGCCAGGCCTGACTAGCATCTAAGGGTACGTCTACACTACCCGCCGGATCAGCAGGTAGTGATTGATCTATTGGGGATCGATTTATCATGTCTAGTGTAGATGCAAAAAAATCGATCCCTGATCGCTCTGCCGTCAACTCCTGTACTCCAGAGGCACATGGTGAGAGGTGGAAGCAGAGTCGACGGGGGAGCGGTGGCAGTCGACCCCATGCTATGAAGATGCAAGGTAAGTCGACCTAAGGTAAGTCATTCTCCTAACCATAAAGCCTGCTGGCTAATAAGTGCACCATGATCCTAATTATATTTAGCCTCCAAAACAACTTCTGTTGTTGTTGCTAATGGTAAGCAACATTTTAAGTGGTGCTATGCTACAATGTGATCAGAAGGTCACATTCAGGCTAATGTTATTCTCACAGCAAAATAGCGAATTCTCCATTGGACAAACTTCTATCAGTTAAATTCAAAGGGCTCCGAACAGCCTTAAGAAACTACATAATCTGTGTTTAGCTACTCAGTCAAGCACTTTTGTTTATGTAATACTTCTAATAATTTTCAACCAAACAATATTTATAGGATGACCTTTGGGTAAACAAATTATAATTGTTAAATGAACTAAGATATCTTGAGAAAGACATTAGCTTAGCAGTACCACCTTTATCTAATATTTCATGTTTTGTGCCCATTGTGAGATCATCTATATAATTGTTTAGGATAATCGGAATTTACTTGCCAATGACACTGGTTTACTAACATTTTATACTGTAGCAGAGCCTAGAGGTCAATCAAATTGGGTCCCATTGTGCTAGGGCACTGTACATATAGTAATTGACAGTCTCTGCCCCAAATGGCTTTAAACTTTGATCGGGAACAACAAAAGTGTATGCACACAGTGCACAGAACTCGCGATTTCACAGATTGTGTTGTATCTAACAGTTTAGAATTCACCTTCCTTTTGTAATTGTCATCTTTGCACATACTGCTGGGAGGAATGTCTGAATTTGGATTTTTTTTTATTAAAAAAAAAACAGGATGAATTTCCATGAAAAATTAATCCCATTTTACAACCCATTATAGACCTGATCGGACAATTTCAAAGTTCTAAATAGTAATTTACCACACACACACCACCCAAAAAAGATGAAATTTTCACAAAAATTGAGCTTTTTTGTCCCACTCTACATGGGCTAAGTTCAGCCCTCCACTACCTCTATGCAACCCCATTCTCATTAGCGTGGGTGCACTGGTGTAGATGAGGGCAGCTTTTGGCCCTATCTCACCTTCAGTCTAAGCCATCATCAGAGTGGGCCTGCTGCAGGGAAGTAAAATGGTAGCTTCCAGTGAGCTAGAAACAGCTTACAGTTACTGGGTGGAAATAGCAAGACAGTGACAGTTATGCCTAAAGATTGTTTTGACTGATTATTGACTGAGTGATACCTCTAACTCTGCAACTGCAGTCATGAGTACAAACCTCTGCACCTGCATGGAACCCAACCCAAGTCAACAGGGCTCTCTGTGGGTACAGAAGTCCATTCACACAGATGGAGCTGCAGAATCAGGCAGGCCTAAGACATTATAACTAATCAATGTCCCTTTGATGACATATGAAGTTCAAGACCTGCTTTGACCATACAAACATTGCCAGGTTTATACAACCTTGTCCAACACAGATGCAGCCTATTCAAATTATGAAAACTTAATTGTAAAATATTTTAGGACACATTTTCTGATGACGTTCTTAACAGCTTGAATTATAGTTAAATTAATTACATTTTATGTTTAGGAACAAACAAAACAAACAGGTGGTTCGTAAACATGATGGATGTGCCAATCTTAAACTGGTAATTTTATCTAATGTTTTGAAATCTAAATTTCCATGACAGAAACTTTGTACAATATCTTGCTATAGGCAATAGAAACTTTACATCCCTCTCAGCATATTAAAGAGGTAATGATAGCCCCAACATGCTTAAGGAAGCCTTTCACATAGTAATTGTTATACATTCCTTGAAGCAGTTATAAAACACTGATTGCTTTATAGCTAATTTTGTTCTGATTCATATTTTGCTTAATTAGGATTTTACGCAGCAGCAGGTGACTGTCTTTATTAAATCATGATATATTCCATCAAAATGGAAGCAGCTGTTTTGTTTTTTTAGTATACTGTAATTTATTTCCTGCATACCAAAAATCACTCTGAGGGGAATCCAAACTAGAATCAGTTCATTTAATTGGAGTTTATAAACTTAGAAAGTTTTTCCACCAGACAGCCATCAAACAAAAGTGAGAATTGCCAACTGGAAGAACAAATGTTTGCCATGTAGCTTGGAAACCGTTAATATTATTGTACAGCTAGAGGCCAAGTCTGAGATCAGGGATCCATTATGCAAGGTACTGTATGTACAAATAATGAAAGAGAGGCCATTCTCCAAAGAGTTTACAATATAAACAATCAAGACAGACAAAGGATGAGCAAAAGTAGTATTGTCATTCCCATTTTACAATGAGGAATAGAGGCTCAGAGATATTAAGGGAACTTTCCCAAGGGTACAAAGAAACTCTGTGGCAGGACTTGGAATGAACCTAGATCTCTCAAGACTCAGGCCAGTGTTTTCATCACAGGAGCATTCCTTCTCTTCCACTGTTGACTTCATTGAACCGATATGAAGGCAGACTTTGGCCTTATCAGAGAGGCCAAATGCCAAAAACATATATGCTGTGTTAACTCCATTATTAATTGATACATTTAAACAAAGAAACAGAGCCACTTTTTAAAATTCATTCCTGGTGTTATCTCTGCTGAAATCAGTGGCCCACAAGCGCTACTAGCTATTAAATGAAGCAGTTAGTATATAAACTATTGTACTTGTATTCACTGAATACTTAGGGACCTGATCCTAGAAGGTGTGGTCAGCACCTCCTGCGATGTGCTGAATGGTCTCAACTTCCACTGTCTTCATGTGAATACAGGCTGCAGTATCAGAACCAAGAATCTACATAGGCATCTAAAATTTTAGGTGGTCCTCCAAACAAGCCTCTAATCCTTTGGAAGTTCATCCAGCACTAATAAAAATAACAGTGGGTACGTCTGGTTTGACTGAAAGTTCCAAAGTTAAGCTAGTTTAAATATGGGTTAGTGTCTTTGACCATGGTTTTCTGGCGATTTCCTTCTCTGATTTAACTCCTCCCTCTGGATCTTTATCCTTTTTCTTCTTTCTGAGTTCTCTTTTCATTGTTTGCAGTTGTTTTTCCCATTCTTATTGTATATTTTTTGTATTCAACAATTAACACTCATAAAGTGTCTCTCCTGGATACATGATTAATCACATAATAAAAGAAAGTCTGTTACTACCATACAGAGACCACAATGTGCCACATCCACCCAACAGAACACATACTGTTACCCCTTCTGATCTAAACAGTTAGCCAATATTCAGGATAATGCTGGTTGTTTCCATTAGGAGGAAAAATTGATTATGGAATCACACATTTCTCTGATGCAAGCCTGTCTATTTACAAAGTCTGGTTTCCCTGAACACAGAAGGAGTCAAACAGCAGAAGACTGTTTGTTCTCAGTTTCAAACCCCTTTACCTAAAAGCTCTCTCTCAGCTTTTTCTCAGGGTCATGCTACAAGTCCATCTTTGGCTGACCATGGTCTTCTGGTGACTTCTCTGTGTGTTTCTGCCTCAGACCCACAGCTGCAACCCAATCAACAAACATAGCGATGGGGGATCATCAGAACAAATGATAATTTGGCATTTGGCAACATGGCTCAACTCCTACTCTGGCTTTGTAGGTGGCCTGTGTTCTGGGCGAAAGCTCCTATTGCCTGAGTTATCACTAAACAAAAGGGCATTTGACTGTTCTCTCATGGAGCCTGGTTGGAAGGTGGCAATTTCAATAAGATCTGCAATGCCCGTACTCCAAAGACCCCAAGCCTCCAGCATAAGAACATGTACTATTTGTCTGTGTACTTAAATCAAATGTATACAAAGTTCTCAAAGTATAGAAACCCCTTACACAATTTCAGCTACTAGAGGGGGAGCATTTAGACTAAACATCCCAGGTTTTGCTCCCCTAGAATACACCTTCCCTTGTGGGCCTCTCTCTCCCTTCTACCAGCCAGACCATTTTTTCAGTTAGAAAGAAAGTGAAATCACCTTATTTTATGATCTCTGATGTCTTTCAAAAAAAAAAAACCTTGTCCCAATTTGCCTCATACTTACCAGAAAAGTTCCATCCTTGCATAAGATTACGCCTCTGAAATTTCAGGTGGATTGATTTGATTTTAGTGAAGTCAGACAGAGAGAGGGAAATGGGTTTATAAATCAAGTTTAATAATGGAAGGCTGGAGTCTCTGGCCCAGATTTTGAAGGGCATTTAAGCATTGCTGTGCTCCGTGTGGCACTGCCTAACCGATTTAGGAGCCTAAATCTCATTTCCAAAATGTATTTAGGTACTTAGGTATCTAAGTTGATGGAATTTAGACTCCTAAATGCCTACATCCCTTTTGAAAGTGAGATTTGCTCCTAAATCAGTTAGGTGGTGATGCTGAGTACCCTCTGTAACTAGAAAAGCTAGGTCTGGGGGAACTTGTCCCCAACAATTTCCCCTCAAACAATCATTGCTTAGGTGCATTGCTACACCAAGGCATTCCATGCAAATTCAATTTAAAAATAAAATGTTGGTTTAGCCTGTGTGCTGGTTGGCCTAAGCACAAACTATAAGTGCACTTGACTGACCCTTTTGTAAGTGCATTCAAAAGGGGTAACAACTGCTCTCAGAACACAAGTTGGTTTGGAAAAGACAAAGGGAAGAGAAAGAGAGCTGCTAATGTAATACATAGATACTAACTACTGGGGAGGGCAAACCATGCTTTCAAAAGGAATGGATAGCTCCGCAGATATAGCTAAGTGGGTATTGAGCTTTTCATCTTTAGGTCACCAGCTCTAATAGTATTTACCTCTGGACAGTGCCTTTCATCTCAAAAGAACACAAAACGATTCAAAGACTGTGTGCACACAGTACACATAGCATCCCTGAGATGCAATGGTTATAAGTGGGGAGGGCAACTACAGTTCTGGTGTAGGACACCCCACCTCTGTGGTGAACAAAAATGACATTGTACAACAGTGGTGGAAGAAATGCTTTGGCTTGGAAGGACTTTCGGGGAGAGGAGATGAATTCAATTGTCAGAAAAAGGTCAAAGTCAAGATTGAATTAACCACCTGATGACCACCCTCTCCCCCTCTCCCACCACCCTTGTGCAGCTGCATTATAATACAGTCTTTAATTTTGAGCTCATACTATTTCTCAGCATGTGAGAAAAGTATTTTTTCCACTCAGCTCTCTCAAAAGTGGCAAAATAGTATTTATTCCAGCTTTCTTTAAGAATAATTTTAAAAAGACAATAATTACCTCTAGGAAGACACCAAACATAGAAAATTTCATCCCCAAAAGTGATAGTTTCACATAGTTATGAACAACTTAAAAGCAGTGGGGTTATGTTTTGTAATTGTAACCATAGAAACAGATATCAGGCACCTGCTATAATATCTCTCTGGGATTCTGCCCTGCATAAATCACCTCATCTAAGAATGTTTACCTGCTGAGATCATGTAATTAAATGCACATTATCCCAATACCCCATGCATTAATGATGAGCATCAGTTGCTTGCTTTGGGGTGCAGGCAATCAGTATCTGAGACAGGATTAGAACTCATAGGCTCCTGGCTTCCAGAACCTCAGTCC
This sequence comes from Mauremys reevesii, assembly GCF_016161935.1. NCBI lineage: Eukaryota > Metazoa > Chordata > Testudines > Geoemydidae > Mauremys > Mauremys reevesii. The sequence continues at coordinate 27,319,262 of NC_052626.1, forward strand.
ACACCCCTCTCTGAACAGTAGGACACAGTGATTACAGGGAGTATATGTTAATATTTATGCAAAACAGAGTATACTGTGGATGGTGAAGCCATCCAGCATGAGAGCCAATAGGAAAGTTGGGTGTTTTTTGTCTGAGGTCAATATCCATTAACCTATTCTCCATTCCTCCTTCCCTGAATCGTTTATTTACTCCTCTTCCCTATTTTTGCCTCTCTTTCCCAGCCTTCTCCAACTCACTGCTCCTCCATTCTGCCCATTTCATTAACATTCCCTAAATTCAGCCTCTTCCTTCCCTGTAGGCTTGTTCCCAATTTTCCCAAGCTAGCCCCACCCCTTGACTTGAGAACTTGTGAATTGTGGTGAGGGGATGCCAAGTGAGGTTCTTGACCACATCAGCCACTGCACCCATTACCCTGATCAGGAGACCACAGCGTACCAGCCATTCCCTCCATGCTTCCCTCCCAGTCAGACAGCCAATGATCATGTAGTGTGTCATGCTCATGGGTGTGCCAATGCCTTACCCCCACTGTGGAAGTGGCATCATGTGCCACAGGTGAGGAGCACTACTACATACTGTTGTTATACCAGTTGCATGTAGGATTTTATTTCCTTGGATTGGAAAATTAAGAAATACTTCAGACTGTTCTTTTCTTTTTAATAGGATATCATTGTGAACATAAATAACCTTTACCAATTCCTTTCAGAAAAAAATAAATCTTGTTATATTTCACAGTAATAAAAAGGTAAGTGCACTTTTGAATGCAGCTGGCTAGCATGGTAGTCAAAAAACTGACATGTTGACATAATAGTGATATCCTAAATTTGACATTTTACTTTCTCTAATTCATCAGGATGCTGGAACCAATCATTCATAAAGTCTCTTTTGAGATCTACGAGGATTAAAGTGAAGAGACAGTCCACAGTTACTCTTCTGTCTCTATTAGACTAAAAGGCCAAAGATATAAGTGTACAGTAAATGAAGTCAGCTAGACAAGTTATCTTGCACTGTTAGGCCAATGAAAAGCAAACCTACCCAGCTCCTTAAAGGCCCCTTGTTAATCTTTTCCCCCATTTACAGTCATTATGGAGAAAGTATACTGACCAATCCAAAATAACTCCAGTCATTAACTATGAAACAAATGCATCAGTGCAACTTGCAATGAAATCAGTGAAGTCAATGAGAGTCGCAGGTGATTAGAACTTCTCAGGATGAAGCCTGCACATGCTGAAGCTCATAATAACCTTGTTCTGTGGTGGGCACTTTTTGTAAGCAATGTGATGACAAAGGACTTAGTTTGGGTGTTATTATTATTTGTATTTATTACAGTAGTGCCTAAGGACCAACCAAGAATAGGGCCCCATTGTGAAAGGTGTTGAACAAACAGAGTAGTAGACAGTCCCTGTCCCCAAAGAGCTTACAATCTAAAGAGACGGGACAAGACAGGGTGGGCAGTAGTAGAACACACAAGCAGAGAGAACAATGCGATGGCAGCAAACATCATCTTAGTTCCACCATTGTGGGGTTGGGGGGAGTAAGACAGGAAGGGAAAAGCTAAATGGAAAGGAAAGTGAAGGGAGGGGGGACATTGAGGGGAAAGTGATGAGGGAGATTGGGCAGGATGAAGAGGGGAAGAGGAGCAGATGTGGAGTGAAGCCGAGGTGAAAAGACTGAGGGGAGGGTTGAAGCTAATAACCAATCAGCACAGGGCGGAGAAAGGCCAGTGAAAACTATAGAAAGTTCTCTGAAAGTTCAAAGACCTCTGCTTTGGCCGCTTCTGCAGATGATCCTACCTGCTGAGGTTTTGGGGTTCAAAATTAGCCTTACAAGGGCCTAATCTGTTTTGCAAATGTACCTAGGATGATTAGGGAGAATGAAGTTTCATCAGGTTTTAAATTTCATATTGGAAACTGAGTATACAGAGTGACTCATCTAGTTGATTTCATTACATTCATGGTTCTTTGGCTTTGCATTCATCCCATTCAGCTTTTTTGTTCATTGTGCTGTAGTCTAGATAAATTGATGTAAAGAGAAATCGAATCCACACCCGGTCTACCAAAAGAGAACAATCACCCAGGTCCTATACTGGACCAAGTAGGCACGCTAATGGAGGCCTCAGAAAATTTAACATGCCTGGTTTATACAGGATGCCTCAGCGTGCAAGTACCAACCTCCTCCTTCCTTTTCCTTTTTGTCTGTGATATATCATGAAATTTAGCATAGAGATTGAGAATACATGAAGATGTAGTGTGAAATAAAGTCTTAGCATGAGGTATGGTGCCATGTTAATCCTAAATGGTGAAGCCACATGTAAGCTGTTATTTAAATACAGAATATATATTTATCAAACTTGAGTATTTCTAAGTGGCCTGACTCTTTCTACTGGTCTATATACTTTTATCATATCCATCACAGTGCTATCTGTGCACCTTGTCAGATCATCCAAAAAACAAAGAAAGGACAAACTGCCAGGGGAACCAATAGCTATATTTCACTTTAATGTCTGCTCTGTGCCAAAGATATGGGATAATACTCTGGTTCTGATGAATCACTATGCCTTGAGTTTGATGTATGAAATGAAACGACCCTTTCCTCACAGGATGCAGACATCACTGGGCAATCACAGCTGTGTTGCAATACTTGTCATGCACTGCACAGAGAGAGAGCTGGGGAAATGACACATCAGACACAGAAGTAGGATCAGCTCAACCAATGAACATCTCCCTCCTGGAGATAAACACATTTATAAGTATTTATTAATTTGTTCCTCAGATGCATCATCAATGCAGACAGATAGCGGCAGCCTTTGGCAGGCAGACAGACCTCCCCAAAGTTTAAAAAACATGTTAAAGCTATAGAGCAAGTTTTTAATCTGACTGGTGCTGCAGAAAGCTGTCTGACTCACACAAGAGGAACACTAACAACTCCTGGGAGTTACTAAGATCTCATACTTTGGAGCATGCATAGTAGCTCTCAGGCCACTGGAAAGTTTCTACTGAGGACAGTTCCTGTAGGGCCAGTTAAGATAGCAGCCCACATGGAAACAGTGTGAAAGGGGTCAAAGGACTGATTCCTCTCAAGTACCATCTTCTGGTGCCTAACCACAATAGGAAACTACCACCAGACAGAGTGGCAGGGTTCTTCAAGAGAGATGGAGGGTGGCAATTATCATCTTATACTTTCTCAGTATAGGCTTTAAGTATGTTAGCCCCACTTTGCGGGGGAAAAACAAATCAAGCATAGTTACTACTCACCCAAAACCCCACCTGAAAATTGCAAGGGGATGTATTTTCATTACCATCATCAACATTAACAAGAATTACTAGCATAAATCCTGTTGTTGGATCAATAGGAGATCTGCCTCCATAGACTACATTAGGGAAAGCAGTTCTCTCCTTCTGAGTTCAATAAGGAGTCTGTGTAATCCGTGGTTGCTTCAAATTAATTCAAGTGCTCTGTGACTGCTAAGCAGAGTCAAATTAAAAACAACTGTCAGCAATATAAAGCTGTAGGCAATATCTTTTATCAGGCAAAACAAAGCAGTGAAACAGGAAGTTTTCAAGAATCATCATCTTTTCATCGGGCAATAGGAAAGGAGAATAAGAGACAGAGCATGTAATGGTAAGGTGTCGATCCAGACTCTGTTATTACATTCTGAGAGAAAGATTTATTTTTAGATAGCCCAATAACGGGCATCTGTTTCTGAATTTAAGAATGGGCTCTAAATGAACACTCTGCCAGTACACATGCTTACATCCTGCCCCGTAATCTGCCTCCCAGTAACTCAATGAAAAGATGATCCTTCAAAAGGTGGAACTGCGTTGTTATTGATCCTATTTTAGAAGTGAGGGGGGTGGCAGTCCTAGGGGGGAAAGTTCTCATTTTATCCACAGGGCAGCTTGGAAAGGCTGTAGTGCAAGCTTATCGCCACACTTACCCATCAGCCTGCTTCAATCCCGCTACAGCAGCTCCTCCATCCAGCAGTTCAGTCTCTCACCATTCAGCCTGATTTCATCTCTAGTCTTGCCAACAGTACTACATAGTCTATGTAGAGGAGGGTTTTGTTTGTTTATTTTTGATGTAGCCACTTGTCTACTTGGATCTAGACTAAGCTCTTTGATAACATTTGTATAATGCCCAGTACGATGGGTGTCTGATCCTGATTGTAGCCTCTGAAAGCTACTGAAGACAAATAATAACCAACTCATTTCACACAGGTCAGATGGATGGCGTTAGCAGTTAGGAAATTGTGATGCCTGTGATATTAGATGTGTCTGGTACTTTTCATGTGCAGCCACCTGCCATTTTGCTTTCACAGTTGCTGCAGCCTGGGAAAAAAAGATATACATACAGTGTTCTCACACAGACATTGCCTTTATACCTTTTTTGCATTGTGTTGTTTAATCTAAAAGTAATTTTCAACTGAAATCATGTTTTTCTTCTTTGTGCATGGAAATGTAAGTAGACGGGAACTAGTTTTGGTCACCAAACAGGTGACCTAGTGGCAAAGGGCTCAGTATCCCTTTATTATGCCAGCCACAGATTCAAGGTGGTAGGAGCAGCTTCAGAAGTAGGTCAAGCATGGACACTGGGATGCTGGTGATGCAATCTGAGTATTTTCTAAAGATTTGAATAGACATTCTCTCCCTTGTGCTGGTTGGCTGCTTGGTCCAACTCCACTCCTTCCCCCTCCCTCACAGAGTCTCCCCCTCCCCCTCTTCCCGTTCCTCTTCTCACCTGCTCTGTCCCCTGCACTCTTCCCCCTCTTTCCATTTAACCTTTTCCCACCTAAGTCAACCCACCCAAAAAACAAACCAACAGGGAAAAAATGGAAAGAAAAATCGTGGCACTAACATGCTGTTTGCCACCTCCCATTGTTCACTCTGCTTCCCCCTGTGCCAGTCTTGCCTATTTAGATAAGCTCTTTGGGCAGGGGCTATCTACCACAGTGTTTCTACAGCCCATCGCACAGTGGGACCCTGTTTTCAGTTGGCCCCCAGGCACTGCCACAATAAATATGACTATTATTAACGAAAATAAATGATCCCTAAGACATTCTAATTATTTTTTAAAGTAGTAATTCACTGACCTTCAGAGTCATGATTTTCCCATATCGATTTGAAGCACTGCTGCAAAATACTGTTTGATGGGAAATACATTCAAGTCCAACACACTGTTCCTCCGTGACTGTTTTTATCTCTATTTACAGTGCTTCATTTCTGAAAAGCAAATGGTAAAGGGCAACATTTTCATAGTCCCTAAGTCCCATTAATGTTCAGTAAGACTCCAAAAGTCTCTTTTGGAATAGGGACTTAGGCTCCTAGGTTCAAATCCACAAAGGGACTTAGGCACCACTGCGATCCACAAACTCTCCCTCAGCTGCTGCCCTGCAAGCACCTAAGCTGATGCCGCACCTACATTTCTGCTTCTGAGCATGTGCGCTGCTGCTGCCTCACTCTAGGTGTCTGCCTGCCTAAACTCCAGTAGGATCCTCAAAGCAGGGGAAGACAGGTGTTCCCCTACCGATCTTGCCGGACAGAACCAGTCTGGTAGGTAAGCCCCAGAGGAGGAGGTGGTGCCACCACATCTCTTTTAACTTTTAGCCCAGTTAGAGCACTCACCCATCGTCGGGCTATAGAGAGAGCACATGAGAATGACTCTATAGCAGAGGTGGGCAAACTACGGCTCACGGGCCACATCCAGCCTGCGGGACCGTCCTGCCCGGCCCCCAAGCTCCTGGCCTGGGAGGCTAGCCCCTGGCCCGGGAGGCTAGCCCCTGGCCCCTCCCGCACTGTCTTCCCTCCCCCGCAGCCTCAGCTCGCCCCACCGATGGTGCAATGCTCTGGGTGGCAGGATTGTGAGCTCCTGGGGCAGCGCAGCTGCAGAGCCCTGCCTGATCCAGTCTCTGTGCTGCATGGTAGTGGTGGCGGTGGCATGGCCATAGCATAGCCAGCCACCGGTGCTCCAGTCAGTGCGGTAAGGGGGCAGGGAGGGGTTGGATAAAGGGCAGGGGAGTTTGGGGTGGTGGTCAAGGGACAGAGGTGTGGATGGTGGTTGGGGAGGAAACAGGAGGTTGAATGGGGGCACAGGTCCTGGGGGGCAGTCAGGAAGGACAAGGGGTTGGATGGGGCAGGGGGCAGTCGGAACAGGGAGAAGGGGGGTTGGATGAGGCAGGGGTTCCAGGGGGGCCATCAATAATGAGAGGATGGGTTGGATGGGGTGGCAAGGGTCTGGGAGTGGTCAGGGGCCAGGGAGCAGGGGTGTGTGCATGGGGCAGGGTTCCCCAGGGGGCTGTCAGGGAACGGGGGGGAGGGGGTTGGATGGGGCAGGAGTCAGGGGCAGATAGGAGGTGGGGGCCGGGCCACAACCCCCTTCCCTAACCAGCCCTCCATACAATATACAAAACCTGATGCGGCCCTCAGGCCAAAAAGTTTGCCCACCCTTGCTCTATAGCCTTATGGTTAGGGTGAGCATTCACCTGGGATGTAGGAGATCCAGGGTCCAGTCCCCCTGCTCCAATGATTCTTTAATTACTTGTCCAACATGGAACAGCATCAACAGGAGAAATTGAGGAAGCTGCACATCAGAGTATCCCATAGCTTACCGATTAGAGCCTTCTCCTGAGCAGTAGGAGACCCTCCTGTTCAGATCCTCTCTCCCCCTGTGGCAGAGGGGGAAATTGAACCTGGCTCTCCCACATCCTGGATGAGTGCTCTAACCACTGGTGATGATCTTTTTAACCACTCAACCCCACCAGGATTTGCAAACCTATCAATGTGAACTCTGAAATCACACAAAAACTTGGCTAGTTCAATATTACAAATCTCAAGTGTTAAAAATCATGAGCGAGTCTCCAAAAAAACCATGAGATTATTTTTAAAGCAATGAGATTTAAAATAATAAAAGGTTGATGTTCTTTTTATTTGCCTTCTGGGATTTTGAGCATTTAGGGCTCATGTTATCATATTTTTCCCCACAACTAGGAGAGCTAGAAACATGCATAAAAGAAACGAAAGCTGAGATGCTCATATAAAACATCATGACTCCAGGAACTGGGGCTTTAAAAAAAGACCATATATTATAAGCATTAGCACCACTGTTTGCTTCAGGTTCATACATGGAAAGAAAGATTTGTGCAGAATATTTTAGACACTGAAAACTTTAAACAAAACAGGAAGCAGAAATTTTTGCTCCATGTGTATAGATGTGCATTTTTAGCGCCTGATGTTCCAAGGCATCATTCCCATGCTTATGAGTAGCTTCCAAAATCTCTCTTCCCACAAGAACCGAATCAAAGTTTAAACACACATGCATAGGCAATGTGTACAGGTTAACAAAACTAGGCTGACTTTGCTCCAAAACTTAAAGCAAAATTATGGGAACCAATCAGAAAGGTCCTTGGAACCCACCCAAACCTGACAATGTTGCCTTGAATCTGATCTGACTCGGCCTAGGGTAAATCGGGATTAACTCTGCTGAAGTCCAGGAAGTTATCCTGTGTGGTACCAGCATCTGACCCACAGCAGTAGTAGGGCTTTTTTTTATCATATTTATTATGTTAGGAAAAAAACACCAAAACAAAACTCAACAACAACAAAACAAACCTATCTGAACTTTCCACGAGTTAATCATGAAATGCAGTCAATCATCCTGCAGCTCAGTGCAACACAGAGACAAATCACAAATGGAAAAGCCTCATTTAAAATATGCTGGTTAAGGTCTTGCAGCTCCTGTGTTGCGCTGGGAGTGCACAGTTTCAAATTAAGTTTTGAAGATTCCGCACAATAAAGCTGGCATCATCATGTTTACTGCTTTCCTTTGCTGAGGCTTTGTGCTTACTACTGCATTTCAGAGCATGCCTTGTGGTTTTAGTCCTGTCTCCTGAACCATGAACGTGGACTGTCAGGCATTTTCCACATGCGGTGCTGGTGAGTGCAAGAAGCTGAGAGTCGAAGGATATTTATTTTCTCAGGAAACACCAAGCTTTACTTCAGGCTTTTACACAGAAGAGCTGACTATTGTGCTCCTACTGCACATTGTTTTCCTAAAGGTCCTCAATAAGAATTCATAACAAAAGAAACAAGACTTGACTGAGCATGGTTTATTTTTCTGACTTGAACAATCTGTGTCCTTTACCACAAAAAGGGGCATTTTTATGGTGTAAAGTCAAATGCCCCGATCCAGAAAGCAGATCAGTGTGATTGGATCCTTGCACCCGTGGGCTCTGCTCAGGCATTTCTGCCTTTATGGAACAGGTTACAGGATTGGGGCTTAAAATGGGAAGTTATAAACTAAGTCTGTTTCAGTCCAATTAGTTATATCCAGGGCATTGTGTATGGCCTGAGACCCATTTAACGTGTGATAGTGTATGTAGTATTGATTCTGTGACTTGGCTCAATCTTATATTCAGATTCATTGATGAAAATGATAGCATTAAGCAGCATTGCCAACCCAACATGTTCATAAATCACCAATTCCTCCAAAAATCTGGGAGACTTTGTAACGAGGCAGCAGAAATCTACGTGAACAATGACATATTTACAGATTTGTGTTCCGCAGTTACAGTAGATAAACTCATTTAATTCCATACATAGTAATATTTTTAGGTATAAAGCCATCTCTTAAAAGAACTGACACATAAACGCAAAGCAGGGCCACCACAACTTGAATGCAAACAAAGCTTTGTGACTGTCAAGCATATTTATGTTCATACTATGCATTAACTTTTGAACTTTTATAATAATATACTTTGAGGCCCTTTGATGAAAAGGGGCTCTAGAAGTGGAAAGCAATTACAAATATTAATTAAGTCTCACAAATGCTCTGTGAAATCGGTAAGTATCAATATAACTATTTTACAGATGAAGAAATGAAGGCACTGAGACAAAAGGAACTCATACAAGGCCATAGAGAAAGTTGTGGGGAATCCCAATTTCCTTGATCTGGCTATAGGATGTTCTCTCCCCTATTCTTTGTAACTTCATTTTCATAACACCAATGCAAATCAAATACTCCTTTCAGTGAACCCTGGAGATTGTTATATTCCTCAGGTTGGTAAGCCATGCAGTCTTTGGTTTTGGGTTAATGATATTTCTTTACCGATGTTTACCAGATATAATAGTTCTTTCAGCTTTGTGTGTTATGAATCCTTCTCAGCCCTTCTATAAACCCTCGTGGGCCCTATGCTGTGCTGCCTCTCTTTAGTACTTGGTGTGATCTCTTCTCCCATTTTCTTCTCCATACCTTTTTTCATACTCCAGCTGTGTATCACTCCAAGCACATAACAATCACCCGCCAACAGTCATTCTGCCTGATGTGTTGCAGTCTCCAGTGGCTTCTATATTGTGTCAGGAAGTGTTGGTGTTCTCCTAGAATGCCAGACCACTGGGACACCCCAATGGAAGGTCAGTGCTAGAAAGTGAGAAAAGAGCTGCATAGGCAGCACCTGTCTTGCATTTGGCTATGCTCAGGGGGCTCGAGCTTTGCTTTCCCTGCTAAAACATGGTGAGTTATCGTTAATTAACTATGGGTTAACTCACACATATTAGCCATCCTGCTGTAAAATTCTAATGGAGGCAAGGCACCACAGTTTTACCACAAGGTCAACAAGGTAAGGTCAATCCCAGGCATGGTCAATCCCAGGCAGGTGGTTTAATGCTGACCTCGCCCAGCTACCTCAGAGTGAAATCTGCAGGTACCTTGTCTCCAATAGGGTTTTACAGCAAGATAACTACCACACCTTCATTATCTCACTGTAAAAAAACCTTTTTTTTAAGAAGCAAAGAAATAATCTAAGAAATGAGACAAGATTGGGTGAGTCAGAGGATTAAGAATGAGATGGGCTTTCACATCTAGGTGGGCACATAGGCGCAGACTGATGAGAAAAAAATGTCATGGGGAAAAAATTGTGAGTGCTCAGCACCCACCAGCAGCCCTGCCAATCAGTTCCTCCCTCTCCCCTCACCCCAGCACTTCCTGCCCACCGGTGATCAGCTGTTCAGCGGTGTGCAGGGAGCTCTGGGAAGGGCAGGGAGTAGGGGCAGAAAGAAGCAGAGGGTTGGATGCACTCAGGGGAGAGGGTGAAATGGGGTGGGAAGAAGCGGGGAAGGGGTGGAATGGAAGAAGAAAGAGGTGGAGTGGGGGTGGGACTGTGGGGAGGGGGTGAGAGCAGGGCCTGGGACTGAGCAGGGGTTGAGCACCCCTAGGGAAATTAGAACATCAGCATCTATGGGTGGGCAGTTCAAATCCAGCCACTGGCAGCAGTGGCTGGAAGTTTAAACAATCCAATAAGTTTTTTGTGACCTACATGAATTGAGTTTGTTGGTCTTAGTCTAATTCCAATTTTAAAAAACCACCACAATATTTGGCAGCATTAGCAAGGAGACCCAGGACCACTCTCCAGAGAAGTGTTCCCTTCTGTCAGCATTGTGGCAGATTGGTGTGTCAGTTTGGGGATATGCCTCCTCTGTGGATAAAGAAACAGTTTCAGGGTTAGATCAATAAAGGGACTTTTAGGCACCCTGCCACCTAGTAGAATCCACTGCCTCGAGTTAGGCACCCAGGCATGGGGAGAGTTAGGCACCTAAGAATGGGATTCACAGAAGCCAGCACACTGAGCAGGGAGCCACCTAAACTAGCCAATAGGAAATGCCAAGAAGAGGGGGAGGGCCTAAACCCTGCCCCTGCAAAGAGTTAGATGCCTAATTCTGGGCCAGAGCACCTTGCTCCCCTTGAGATTCAGAGCTGGGAACCTTCTCCTAGATTTAGACACCCACATCACTTTGTGGATCTACGTAAGAGCAGCCATACTGGGTCAGACCAATGGTCCATCCAACTCAGTGTCTTGTCTTCTTACAATGGCCAGTGCCAGGTGCTTCAGAGGTAATGAACAGAACAGGTGATCATCAAGTGACCCATCCCCTGTCGTCCATTCCCAGCTTCTGGCAAACGGAGGTTAGGGACACTTCAGAGCATGGTTTTGCATTCCTGCCCATCCTGGCTAATAGCCATTGATGGACCTATCCTCCATGAATTTATCTAGTTCTTTTTTAACCCTGTTATAGCCTTGGCCTTCACAACATCCTCTGGCAAAGAGCTCCACAGTTCATGTGATGTGTGAAGAAACACTTCCTTTTGTTTGTTTTAAACCTGCTGCCTATCTAGCCCTCAGTCTCCAGGGTTTTCAATCCAGTTCTATTTATACTCAGGAAATTCTCACACATACAGTTTAAGAATTAAAAAACCTCAAGAACACTGGCTGCAGGTTAAAGGATCATAAATGTATTTCATAGAAAATTCAACAAAACATTTGGTCAGTGTTATCCACTTGTGCTTTCATGGAAAGAGACAGTGAACTGGTGCTAAAGGACAATGTATAATTGACCAAAGGAGCAAAGGTGGCTTCTGCTCAGTGCCACTGACTGAGATTAAATAGTCTCAAATGATCTGGCCATCAAGATGTCTTTTATTCTGCCTCATATAATCAGAAGAATTTAGCAGCTCCTTTCAGACATTCACAAATCCTGTACTTCTCTGTCACAAAGTCTTAAATTACACTTACAAGGCAATTAGTGATCATCAGCTCTGGAGTGCCATGATGAGATAGTCGTTTTAAAAGGGTCATCCATTTAACATTGTTACTTGAATGGTTGTGACTCGCTACATGTCAGCATAATTGATGTACTGTCACTGTAATAGCTAAGTTTATTGGAATAAGCAGTATAATTGATGTATTATTACTTTAATTCTTCTTCATTATGGAGCTTAAGGTGCATAGGAAGTTAAATGGAGTAACTGAAGAATTGGAATTTATTAAGTGGATCAGGAATTTAGAGTACATACACCTGGGAATGGGGGCAGTGCATGCCTTTGAGAGGCAAGTAGAGAAAGGATGCCACAGAAAAGTGCCGGTTTTTATTTTGCTGCTGGCTATATGACACATGGCTACAGTGGTATATAAATTGGCCTTCTAACACTTTCATTTCATCTCATGTCAGTTCACAACCCTCCTATCTATCCATCCTAGGTACTTATATGGTCACCATTACCACAGTATCTGAGGCCCGGATCCACAAAGGACTTAAGAAACCTAACCCCCCAGTTTAGGTGCCACTATAAGCCACAAAACTGCTGCCTAGTTGCCACCTAACCCAGTAGGTGCCTAAATTTTCCCTGTAAAAGTTCCCCAGGTGCCTGCCTCAGAGCATGCACACAACTTCTCATTCTAGGCATCTGGATGCCTACCTCACACCTAAGCCCAAATTGATCCTCAAGCCAGGTGAAGATAGGTGGAGGTCTCCTATCTTGCCTGCAGGGCCCAATCTGGTAGGAGTGCTCTGAACTCCCCCATAATCCACCTTTTGTAGATCCAGGCTTGCGCACCCCTTTAATGTATTATCTTCACAACACCCCTGCAAGGTAGGAAATTGCTATAATCCCCATTCCACAGATGGCAAAGTGAGGGACAGAAAGACATGGGGCTACATTCACAATGGGAATTTAGGTGCATAAAGTGGCAGTTAGGCACCTAAATCCAACATTTCAGCATCTGGGCATGCTCACAGCTGCCTAAGTCCTCACACCGCTCAGCACCTAACTCAAGTCTAAACCCCAGCAAGATTCACATTGCCCTGCTTATCTTGTTTTGGGAGCCGATTTAGTAGGGATGCTGAGAGATTGCTTTAGAGCACATCATCTGGCTCAGGCCCCATGGAAAAGGGAGGAATAGAGATTGAACCTGGATCTCTCACCTCCCAGGTACGTGACTCTATAGCCCAGTGATAGTTAAGGCAATCTCACACATGGAATATTTGATTACTTAGCCACACTGGAACAGCTCCAACAGGAGAAAGTGAATGACCTTGGCCCTGGAATATCCTATAGCCCTGTGGGTAGGTCACTCAGGTATGATACCTGGGTTCAAGTCCCTGATCTGCATCATACAGAATAGGGATTTGAACCTGGATCTTCCATATTTTGGGCGTGTGCTCTAACCACGGGGTTGTTGGGGACAGGAAGTGGTGGCACTTCCCTCCCGCTTGCTGATCACAAAAACTGACTAACTTGGCTTAAGCTCATAGTTCCAGAAAAGGGTTCATAGCTGTGAATCCCCAGTGGAGGGAGGTGCCTAACTCCCTTTGAGGGATGAGGCTTAGGCCCCACCTCTCTCCTCCCTACCTCTCTCCTCAGCATTTCTATAGGCTGGTTTAGGCAGCTCCCCACTCAGCCTGCTCATTTCTGTGAACCCCATTCCAAGATACCTAACTCTCCCCCTGCATTCTATAGGTAGACTGGGCATCTAACTTGGGGTTGGACTTCACAAGGTGGCAGGGCACTTAAGTCCACCCTGTGAATCTAGCCCTAAGCAACTGTCTTAAGGTCATATAGGAAGTCTGAGGTAGGGAACCCCCACCCCCAGACTAGTGGATTAACCCCTGGACAATCCTTCCTCTTTAGCACTACCTGCCTTTTCTTCAAGTCAAACTTCAAACAAAGCTGAAACTTAGGAGTGAAACTCGGCTGCAACCACCAAGTTTTGTCTGGTTTAGCGTAAAAGCCATCAAACCGCCATGAATTGCGAATTCTGGCACTCAATAGGGACTCAAAGGGGTTTGCTAGGAAATACGTCCCTGTTTCTAGGATGCTGGTGAAAACTTGTCCAACTGGACTCAGTTTTTGGTTTGTAACAAATCCTCCAACCTGGGAACATTTTATTATAAAATATTTGCCCAATTCTAACTTTTACACATTTGTAAGTAACTCAATTTTTGGAATCATGTTCGTATTAATCAAAAATGGCACAGACTGCCTGAGAATATTAAAAAATAAAAATAAAAATGACTCCTCCATCTGCCACTAGAGAAAGTATTTGGGGGGCGGGGGGGAGAAAGAGAATGAGAATTTCTGTGTATGCCTGTACTAAAAATTCACAACATCCAAGCCATAGGAACATCTTGGCTTAACTATACTACTAGGTCACCCAGAGATCTACTGTAAAACATTCCAAAATATGAGTGGTTACAATATGATAAAACTGTCAGTAAAAAGTATAATTTCTGCAGTCTAGATTTCATCTTGTTTTGTTTAGAAATGCAGGCTTTTCCAAGAGACTCTTATTGGAAGAGACAACACTGTCATGGAAGATTTGAGTGGCAGCATCAAAGAACAATAGGAAGACAGGAAGCAAAGAAGGAAGCTTCTTGACTGAGATGAAAGACTTCCAAACTAATCATCTCCTGTTGCTGACGTCCGTCTGCCCGTACTTTCCTGACTTTCATCCAGTCAGAACAGGGTGGAGATGGTCCTCTTGTCACTCGCTATTCTTCTCTGCATCAAGTCTTTCCAGGTCCATTAGAAGGAGAGCAGAGCAGAGCATACGCAGAAAGAGCACTTTGGTCAATGTGTTGAGAGAAAAGGGTCCCTCTTGAATGAGTGATTTGTTTAACAAAATGGCTTGTATCAAATATGTAATGGCCTTGCTTGGGTAGGTAAGGATTTGTGCAGACTGGTTTAGGATGCTGAGTGGCATCTGCACAGGGTGACTGTACAGCCCGTTTTGGCCAGGACAGTCCCTTTTTTAAGCCCTGTCCTGGCTGTCCTGACTATTGCCAAAGAAGTGGGGCACGCACCCCTAGCGGGGTGCAGAGGAACATATGAGGAGGGGAGCGGCGATGCAGCCCTGCAGGGAGAGGGGAAAACAGGGGTCCAGTGTGCAGTGACACCAGCCGCAGAGCAAGGAGGCAAGATTCGGGCAAACAGCAACAGCCAGCTGAATAGGGGGGCTGGCAGGGCTCCGGCGAGCTAGCTGCTTGGGGGGCAGGCAGGGTTCAGGTGAGTGGCGATGCCAACCCCACGGGGGGAGGGGCAGCAGGGCTAGGGCAAAAAGCAACGTCAGCCCCACGCAGGGAGCAGGCTGGGCTCAGACACAAGCCCTGCGCTTCGGGGAGTTAGGGCTCAGGCCAGCGACTCAGGTGAGCCCTGTGCATGGGGAGGGAAGCGGGGGCAGAGCAGGGCCAGCCCCAGGGACAGGAGGGAGGATGGGGGGCAGGGCTCGGGTGAGCAGCTTGGGCCAGCCCCGTGTGGTTTCCCGTTTTCCCTTTGGGAAATACGGTCACCCAACATCTGCAGCTCTGCAGTTTCCAAGGAAAGAAGGTTCAGAGACAGTTGTGCACCCAGGACTATGTGGCACAAGAGCAGATAAATGGACCCAATTCTTACCTAGCGTAACTCTACTGAAGCCCATAGACTTACATCAGGAATGAAACTGACTTGAAACCTCCTCTTCTCCCCCCCCCTTCTTAAAATGATTAACTTGCTCAGTCATTGGTACAGAGGAAATACGCGTCAAAGAGGGAGCTTACAATGACAAAAATGGCTTCAGCAATAGAAAACTTACATGTCCTGCAGGTTGTTTTTCCAACAAAGAAACTAAACTCACACTTGCGAATGACTAGATGGCCTTATGTCTTACAGACATCCCAAAATGAGAACTGCATGCTATTTACAGCACCTTACTATACTGTAAAATCAGTAAACAAGGAGAGCCAGTTCACTAATGAAGCAGTAAAGCACAGAAAGATTGCATGAGATAATACCACCACAACAAGTGCAAAAAATATGGTAGACTGACTCTTAATAGGCTAAATTTATTACAGCTAAATTACCCCCGTGGAGTTTTCACATCATTCTTATGAATTGTGCTGCAGTTTTCTTATATATTTTGAAAATATGATCCTTAACCATTTTCAAATTATAGATGCGATATTTCATCTCTCATAATTCAAATAAATGAATCCACTTCTTCAGAATAAAAGGTCTCTAAAAGGTGTTATATCAATCCATAGGGTGCCTTTAATTGAGCAGTATTTGCATTAACTAAGACACAGGCTGACAGGTATATTTCAACAATTACTGTTAACTTTTCAACCCTTTTAGAATTTTCACAGTCCAGTATCAATGAAACCGCTACCTGTTGTGGAAGCCAGTAAATAATTAACAAGGTTTTGAAGAGATCTTAATGAATGTTAGTTAGCATGAGTTAGGTTAACTGTGACCCTGGTGACGTGAGGAAGCAAGATAATGTAAGACAGAGTGAATTGTGTGAAAGTTATTACGACCTTGCAATGTGCAGTCTTGCAGTCTTGTTTTTCTAGTGAGATAGGAGGAAAGCTTATGTATAAACAATATGTATTTGTTGTTTTTTACTGTCTGTATTATTGCTAGAAATTGTCTGTAAAAGGTATAAAGGCTTGCTGTGATTGTTTGAGAGTTGAGAGACCTGTCCAGGACCCTGTGTCCTATGGCACTCTCTCCCTCCATGGTAATTACTGGAGAAATAATAAAGTATTTGATTTTGCTGCATCCAAACAAAAAGTGAGAACTGAGTTTTTCTTCGACAATTTGGGGCTCGTCCGGGATGGCAACGGACCCACAGACAACTACTACGGATCATTCCCTTTCGAACCCCATGGCGCCACATGAGAGGTATGAGACCTTTTGAAATCTCTAATGGGGTATCGGAGGAGGACTTTCCGTGAGGACGTCTGTCTCTCTGTTGGGCTCACGCCATCTGAACTTATTGACTGTGCAGCAGGATCAGATGCAAAGTGGTATTGGGGAGAGGCCCCAATAAGGTTAGTTTATTGCAGTACTGGGAACTGCTGAGTTGGAAATGCATAAGGTAATGCATAAGGTAATGCATAGGTAAATGCATTAGAATGCACCGGTGCTGAGGGGTTTTGTTTTACCGCCTCAAGAGGGGTTGTCATACCGCCTCATGGTATTGGTCCGGACCAGGTAAAGATGCCTCATGGTTTTAAAAAAAAAAAAAAAGATAAAAAGGTTGAAAAAGGGTTAAAAAAGAAAAAACACAGAAACAGAAAAAGGAAGAAAAAGAGGCCTTGGTGTGTGTGTGTGTACACCAGTGTGAGTGGCTGTTACCGGGCTAGCCCAGTAACTAATGGATCTTTAGGAGATCCGACCCACGGTGGGCTGACTCAGCCTGGCATAGTCCGAAGCTGCCTGGGTCTAGGAGTGTGTGAACCCATCTTCCCTCCCTTTCCTTGTGAGTCTCTCCTGTGTGAGTGGAAAATGGGTAAGGGACTGTCTAAATATTCCACCTTACCCCCTAAGGGTACCCCAGCATATTACATGTACGTACATTATGGTCCTAAAACCTGCAGGTATTTAAATGATTGGAATCTGTATACGCGTGAAAATTCATTTAAACAATGCCCATTAGAAGGTACCTTCAATCTAGATAAGATCATATATCTCAGTGGAGCTTTATTCACAAAGAAAAACCTCTGTTACAGTGTGAGCAATTTGTCTAGGAACGGGTTAATTTGAAATTCGGCTTAGCCCTGAGATAAGGGAGAAGTTGTTTTGTCTTCAAGGTCATGAATTAGTGTGGACTATGCTAAGTGCTAAGTAAAAATGCTTCAGCTCCAACTGGTTGAGGAAAATAGAAAAAAAAAAAAGGCAAAAAGCAGTATAAGTTACAAAACTGAGATTGCATTTGCAAAGCTTAACGGTTCAGTGAGATCCAACAGTTTTTGCAACCCTGAAGCCGGACAGGCAGCTGACCTGAACTGGAATCTCTGAAAGAGACGCCTTGGAGATTCCAGGGTGTAAAAGAACAGCCATCCCAAGAGTGGCAGCATGTTGGAAATGCTGGACAAGCTGTATACAGGATAATCTCCCGTCCACCTATTTCCCTTCTCTGAACATTATACACAGACATGCCAGTCTGGATATGTGTAAGTATTAAAGTGGCTTAAGGCTTGGGGCATTCATATTTTTCCCGAGTGATGTGGGAGCATTCCCAACACTCTCCATTGTTGTTTTATTATTTTAATGAAGCTTTAAAATTTGATTATATGCTCTGTCAGTTTGGTCACCTGACATGAGGGATAAATTAGTAATAGGAATTTGTCACAGTTTGGTGAGCAATTGCAGAATTTACACCATCTATCTGTTTTACCCTTGTTAGTTTATGTTTGTTTTGTTTGGTACTGTTGGTGTTAGGTGTTAAGAATAGCATGATTATAGGTGAGCTTTAATAGAATAAGGAAATACTATTTGGTTTTGGTGCACTATTTAGCTTTGGCTCTGTTTTGTTTAACCGGTTACTGATGTTTTTCTGCTCTGTTCATTTGGGCGTTAGGTGTGTGAGCGGAACTGAACTTCAATTCCTCAGGGTGGAAGCCATGTGTGCGATGAAGCTCTGGGGTTGTCCTGAAATTTTACAGTCCCGCCCCCCCATAGCGGACAATATAATAGAAGTAGAAAAATTTGGCTTAGACTGTAATTTTCTTTGCTTTTTGTGTAATTTTCTTTTCTGTTTAAGTGTCAGCAGACAAATGGGTGGGTCTCTGGGTAGACCCCCAAAGGGGTTTGGATTATGTGTTAAGTGAATGGCCATGTATTTTTGCCCAGGTGGCAAGCCTTACTAGGAAGGACTCAGGTAGTCTTGTGAGTGGAAATGTTTTGGGGACAAGACCAGAAGGGTGGGGGCTGCCCACCCTCCTAGCTAAGAACTGGTTGTGGAACAAGCTAGTGTCCATGGACGGGACGATTCAGTGAGGAAAAAAGGATCGGGCCCAGGCAGGCGGGCAACAGACAGAGAGATTTGGAAACTTTTGAGGGTGTAGTGGAAAGAAGGAGTAAGTGAATATAAGCATGAGGATTTCAAATACTCAGAAGGATATTTGGAATGGTGATTTGCATTGGTAAAGTGGCTGTTGGAAGGAGAAAGCAATTGATTTTTAAGGGAAAATGAAAAATTGACTCTGTGTTTGCTGGGGGGAACAGCACTTGAACTTTGTGAAAAAGCTGAAGAGAACAGTTTTTTGGTGTCTTTGACATGTTTGTGAATGAATTCAGGCGAAGAAATTATTAGATTGCACTCATTTGGCTATGTACAATTTTGTTAAATCAGTTGAAAAATGTATACAGTGCTATGTAATGACATTGTATTAGGCCCTACAGGCACTATAAGTGGTGATGTTTTCTTTCAGTGTTTAAAAGCAGGAGTTAAAAGAAATAAAAAGCAAGCCGGAGAGCATCTGTGTTAATGCAAATTAACTAACTGATAAGGTAGAGGCCGCTGAACCAGGGCTGTCTAAGAAGCACATACGAGAAAATATGGGGTAATTCCTCTGTTTTGCCTAGAATCAACAAGAGTATTTGTATATTTTAAGTATTTAACTGCCCCGAAGGGGTGGACCTCTGTTTTTGTCTTTCAGATAATCAAAGAACATTAATGCCAGCTACACAGCATTCAACATACTATGATTTACTGGCAGTCACAATTATGTTGTGTGTTCTATGTTTTGTTTTGTGGTGTTTTGCCAAAATAAAAATTGTTGTGTTTAATATTTTCATGAGATGGTCTGATTTGACATCAAGCGAAAATGTTGCATTGCAATGCAGATACTTGTTTTGTTCAACTTAGAGTACAAAGTGTTTAGTTCTATCAGAAAAATGTGATATACTAAAGTCTAATACATTTTCTTAAGTAAGAGAAAGAAACTACATTGGCCAAATCTTTTAATTGAGAATTGTTGTTAAAATTTGCATACTGACAGTCTTTGGAAGCAAGGACATGAAAAGTTAACCCACTCCCCATATTGTACGAGGGATCCTTCTGGCTACCTCAGACTTTAGCCAGAGGGCTGGGGATGGTGGATAGCTATTGGACTAGGAGTTATATTAAGTGAACTTCTCAAAGTGGGTGTGCTTGTCCTGGCTTGTTCTTCCAAAGTTCTGTAATAAGGTTATTTTAGTGAAAGAGTATATGTGGCATACATTGAATGATAATACTTCTGTACTGTATAACAGTACTGTTTATGTGTTCATGGTATGAAAAAGGTGTATAATTGAAGAGTAAAAGTTTCCTTTGTAGGTTAAATGAAAAAAAAAAGCCAAGTAGAGAATGGCTAACATGCGCTGGCCCCAGTCAAGGACACCGCTTGGCTGCCTACCAAGGAAGGGGGTGGAAATGGTTGCTACAATTACACGAGATTGGTGTGCAGCGGCCAGCCCACTCTCCTCCTTGGGGACCTTTTGTAGATATTCAGATTGATTTTATTTAAATATCTACATGTTGTGGTTATGGATATGTATTAGTTTTAGTTGATGTATTTACCATTTGAGTTGAAGCTTTTCCCTGCAGGAAAGCAGGTGTCAGGACTGTTGTGACATTTTGCTTAAAGATTTTGTGCCACGTGTGGCCATCCCTGTGGGTATCAACAGTGATCGTGGAATTCATTTTTACTGGACCGATTGTGAAGGAGGTATGTGCAACTCACTGCCCTCACCCACAGTTGGGACAGTGGAGATTTTACAGAATAAACTGGCCCAGATTTGTGCTGAAACGAACTTAAGGTGGCCAGATGCCCTTCCTTTGGCACTAATGTGTATGAGAACCATTCCCAATCGAACGACTGGACTCAGCCCTCATGAAATTTGACAGGACACCCAATGCTGACTACCAACTGCACCCCCACTGACCCCAGCTCAGATGGACATTCATTTGCTGGATAACATAATGCTTAAATATTGTCAGGCACTAATGAAATGTGTTAAGTCTTTTTATACACAGGTGATGGAAGCACTACCAAAGGATCCTGTGCAACCTTGCCACTCGTTGGAACCAGGAGCCTGGGTCTACATAAAGATCCATCAGCGAAAGACTGCCTTGGCTCCATGCTGGAAAGGCCCTTTCCCAGTCCTGCTGACTACCGACACCGCTGTGAAGTGCCACAAACTGACTGCTTGGACCCAGGATTCTCACTGCAAAAAAAAGACCCCTCCACATCAGAAGAATTTTCCTATTGATGATTAGCCTATTCTTTCTTCTAGTTCTACTGTACTTCTGGACAGCAGGGAAAAAGCTCCCTTGACCACTGACAGACCAACTGTGCCTTTAGACTTTTCTAGAAAAAGCACAGCTATTACAGGGTGATATGTGCTGGAAACCTCTCCCCTGTAGGATGCTAAACCTCGATTGTTTTGGGAAAGAAGAAGACACACTCACTCCACTGACATTGCCAAAGTCCAGGAATTCCTGACTGAAAAGGACACTGAGAACTGACCCTGGTGAAGAAACAAAGAATTACATACTGGCAGGAAGAACTTTGTGGGACCCATGCTTGGGACTGTGGTATTAATTGGATTTTGGGGTTTATTCTACAGGCTGCGCCCTGTGTTCTGGATAAATCCTTCAGTATGTATTGCCCTCCCTAATTGGATTTTACCTGACATTGCCCTTATCCAGTTTTCTACATACCCAGATTGCTCACAAGGGGCTACCATTAGATTAGCACAACAACAAGGCCTGGGTTATTTCCTCTGGACAAAAAGGGAATTGACCAGATCCCTGTGGGCTGGGTTATTTCATCTGGCCGATAGTGTAGTAGCCATTTGGACTACTCTTCCAGGCCAAGAACGTGATAAGAAATTGGGGCAACTAGAAAAGGCCACTAGTCTTATTTTTGAAGCTCAGCTATCTTCAGTACAGGCTGGAGTTGCTGAGTTACATGTAATTTCCACCCTTAGTTCTATGACCCAGAAGTTACTGACAGAGATGGTATTGCATATCACTGAGGCTGGGAAGGTATTGCAGTGGGATCTGGACTAGACTTGGCCCACTGCCCTTACAGACGTCAGGAGTACCATCTGATCTGTGGTCATGAAGACATACTTGGACACTTTCTGGATGGAAGTGTGGATATTCACAGTGCTCCTTCCAAGCATATGGACCGGTTAGGGTGGGTGTGGGCTCCCACATACTGAATCCTGCTGGGTCCATGGGGAGGATGCCTGTGGGACTGTAATTGTTTACCGAGACATCTGGGGAAATTAGACCACCTGGTATCTCCAACTGATTTCTAGACAGTACCCCTGGAATGACACCTGACATTTTGGATAAGAATAGAGAGTCAATGGACATTTTGGCCGTTAGAACCACCACAGCTCAGTGTATCTATAAACTGAAGCTAGGGGAAGTTATCACTGTTTATGACAATATTTGTTGAGAGGGTGGAGGTCAAGGAACTACCCTGACAGGACACCCACTTTTTCAAGCTAATGATAGCTGTATGACACCACTTTACAAGATATACATATTGATCTTACCACTGCTGCAGGCAATTATATCATTTACTGGCCTGCAGATAGAATGCAGATAGAATATTGTAAGTAGCTCTTAGATTTTAGGTATATTTTGATTGGACTAGAATCGTGATTGATTAGTTTCAAAATTTGCTTTCATTGTTACCAAAGGTTCAAAGAATCTCTGAATTGCAAGGGCAAATTCCCATGCTTTAGAATATATATCAAGATGGAAGGAATGCCTATCATACAGCTTATGGAGTGTTTACTTTATGTACTAGGTATGATGTTTTGTGCTTTGTGTTATTGTACAACAGCCCCATTATATTATTCCTATGGGATTGTTATTGTTTGTAATGTTGTTAGTTAATTTAGGATTATATTGTTGTTGTTGTTGTTGTAAATAACGTAAGAATAGCAATACCTTTCATGTTCGTGCTGATCATGCATTGTCATTACATCCCATGAAAACCCTAAGATTGACATATTTGCTGTAGAATCTGATATCCATGGTTTGATGCAAATTGGGATTTGAAATGTTTGTTGTACTAGAAGTACAAAAGGGGGGAGTGTGGAAGCCAGTAAATAATTAACAAGGTTTTGAAGAGATCTTAATGAATGTTAGTTAGCATGAGTTAGGTTAACTGTGACCCTGGTGACGTGAGGAAGCAAGATAATGTAAGACAGAGTGAATTGTGTGAAAGTTATTACGACCTTGCAATGTGCAGTCTTGCAGTCTTGTTTTTCTAGTGAGATAGGAGGAAAGCTTATGTATAAACAATATGTATTTGTTGTTTTTTACTGTCTGTATTATTGCTAGAAATTGTCTGTAAAAGGTATAAAGGCTTGCTGTGATTGTTTGAGAGTTGAGAGACCTGTCCAGGACCCTGTGTCCTATGGCACTCTCTCCCTCCATGGTAATTACTGGAGAAATAATAAAGTATTTGATTTTGCTGCATCCAAACAAAAAGTGAGAACTGAGTTTTTCTTCGACACTGTTCTATTCATTCAGCCAGCTGACAGCTCACAAGGTAAGACCCTTCTCAGCAATCAATTTGCACAGTGTCCTCGTTTGCAAGGGTTTAGATGGAGGCATGGTGCAATTCAGATTCCAGCTTTTATCATTTATTAAAATCATAGTTCTTTGACACTGCTAGTTTAACTCCTAGCCCCATATCCGCAAACATTTTAGGCACCTAACTCCCATTAGTTTCAATGGGAGTTAGGTGCCTAAATACATTTGCAGATCTGGGCCTTAGTCCCTTGCTTAAGGCACCTCTTTGCTGAGACTGCAAACAAGAGGGATAATTAACACACTTGTGGTGGAGGCATTATTGGTATGGGACTGGTTCTTGGAAATGGCTGAGATCAAACTCACTTCACCTTAGACCACGAGTTAGACTGTGTCAACTTTCAGTTACTTCCAACCCAATCCAGGCTGCATTAGGATTAGTAAACTAGATGTGAAAAACTCTGTGGCTCCCCTAATAGTAATCTTCTGAGTATTTGAGTCCTCTTGTACCCCAAATTCTGCATAACTAATTCATAGGTCCTATTCACTTGCCTTTTTTTTTAATTTAACAGTAAGTGGATGCTTTGCAAGAACCCTAAGTAACTTGTATTTATTCCAGCAGCCAGAAAATTTATTTAATAGGCAGCCAGAAAATGTAGCTACAAAAGTGATTATATGAACACTGTGAAAACAGCATTTGATGCATAAAATCAACATGAATGTTGATAGCATGATTGTCTAAATTAGTGCAAGAGCATCTGAATTCTATCCCACTGGAACTTGATCCAAGAAGCTTTGGAAACACAAGGAGACAGCTTTACCTTTTTCTATTCAATGCACACCAAACAGGTTATGTAAATAACATTTTTTTTGAATAGGCATCTTCAAGTATTTCTCTACTTTAAAAAGACATTTTGCTAGGTCAGAAAAGGGGTTTAATAAGTCCGATACACAGGCATATGGATGCATGCAGTAGCTGACTCCTCACTTTTAATGGTTACTGTGAAATTTAAAAAAAGAAATCAATCAGTTTGCAAACACATTGGGCCAGGTACTGCCCTCATGTACTATCAAGCAACCCCACAGCACTTACTGGCCTGTAACTGAATGCAGCATTTCCTGCCAGACCCCTAGTATGCTTCTTGATATCCAGTATACCAGGATTAGGTGGTGTGTTGTTCTCCTTATTAAGGCATGGAAAGCTTGTATTTAATACAGGTTATTTTATTTAAGTAGTAAGTAATTCAGACTATGACTACACACTGAGCAAGGTATACATTCCAGCTCAAGGAGACATACCCATGCTAGCTCTGACTGAGCTAGTACACTAAAAATAGAGTGTAGCTGCAGCAGCATGAGCAACAGACAGGGTTAGGCGCCCCAAGCGTGCACCTAGCATCTTGGAGAGGTCCATATTCTGGACACCAGTCCCTTTCCACCCCCACCTCCCCACACATTTGCACTGCTGCCATTACATTCTACTTTTAGTGCGCTGGCTCCATCAGAGCTAGCGTGGGTATGTCTCCTCAAGCTGGAATTTACACCTTCAGCTCAAAGTGTAGACATACTTTCACTCAACAGCAACCAAAGCCCAGAGGTGACTGAAGTTTGCAGCATCCTGTAACCCAGAGTCGCACCCTCCAAGCTGGAGGATGTTTGGCCTTTGCAGCTACACCTCACATCCTTACACAACAATAACAGCTGCTCCAGTCAGTGGTCAGGACAGTTATGTACCAGCTTATAGCTCCTGCATAGCAAGGGAATTCTCAGCTGGCCAGAACTAGCTGCTCAGCAAAACCAGAGCACATCAGAGAATTTGACCCACTGGATTGACACTATGGAAGAATTTAGCCCTATATTTTTATGCTGACTTTACCATTTAGCAAAGATAAGGAGCAATTGAATCTTCCCTCCTACTTTGATCCTTTCAAGACAATGAATTCCTGTCACATCCACAAAATAATTCCATAAAATACTCTCTGTATGGATGCAAGATGTAGTAAGGTCCCATCTTTAATGTTATCAATGCATAATGACTGAAACGCCAGCAGAGAGAAAAATTCCAGCGGGTAGCCACTGAATACAGTATAAGAGCCAAGATTGCAAAGAGCCTGAAAGGGTATTCCTCTGCCCCATCCTCATGAATGTTATGCAAGAGATGTTTTTGTTTTTTGTTAATGCTTCTAAAATGGATTTCCGGTCTTAGCTGAAAGTCATAGCTGCAAGTTAAACTGATTTCTGGCTTGTAGTTGATTTGTGCTGAATTCATCTCACTGCATCCCCCCCCAAGGGAAATACTGAGCTCTAGTGCAGTCTCTAGTGTACAGCTGATTTCTACTCAGGGACTGGCCACTGGGTATTGAGGGGGCAAAGAAAGGATGGTGAGGAAATCCAGCTCACGAAGAAACTTTGCCAGCACAAACGAGACAGCAATTGTTGAGGGTTTTTTTAATTTCCCATGTGTGAGAATTTGTGTAGCCACCCCCTTCTTTCACCACATACATCAGGCTGCTGCCTGCAATAAAATGTCTCCAATAGGGCTTGGTGGCATTCCCTCCTGAAGGGGAAAGGACGAGCGAAACCTCCCAGTACAAGTCAAGTCTGTTTTTAGAAATGCAGCCAACAAAAGAGCGAATTCCCTCTGACAAGCGTGTGAGGTGTTTGTACCAGACAAATTAGGAGGTACAAAGCCGTGTGTCTAATCCTTACTGAAGGCAATTGAGAGGTTCAAAATGTACCAGAACTTTTAAATTGAAGGGAATGTGGAGGGAGGGAGGGAAAGAGAGAGAGAACGAAAACAACCTTTGCACAATGACAGTTAAGAAGAGATTATTAAAACTTAGCATTATGGGATGGGAAGGAGCGATAGCCTTCAAGTTTTTCATGTATGATTTACTTTTAAGAACAGCAAAGCCCTGTTTTCATGCCTTCTTGGATTACATCCAGTTACAGAGGAGCCCATAGTTTAGTGAATACAAAAAAAGCCAGAACAATTTTTTACATGAGCAGAAAAGGTGATAGCAACCATGTCAGGAAAAATTTGGTGGGTTTAACTGAGCCGTAATTGTATCCTTTCCTGTGTTTTCTATCATGTCAATTTTTCAAGTGGCCATCAAGTTTTTGTCAGCTGAGGTAACCCATGTATATAAGGCTTACATTTAGAGTAGCTGCAAGATTTGCCTTCTTGCTGACAAGACTATCAAAGTGAGCTTTAAGCATGCTTCAATTGATTTAAATGGAGCGGTCAGCTTTGAAATCATGCTGTCTTTGGCATTCTTGTCAATAATCCTCAATTTGGCTTAAGTTTTATACACCTTTGTGCCTTTACTGTCCAATATTTGGAGCCATGTTCCTTTAACATACCTAACAATTTTCTGTCCTTTGTTCACCAGAGATTATTTTTCTTCCATACACAAAGAGCAAACAAGATACTTTAAGTGAAAATTGATTTTTCAATTAAGGGAACAGTGAGAACAGAAAAACTCAGAGCACGCGGGGTGTGTTTACTCTCTAACAGTCTACACTGATCTGACTACAAAATGGCTTCCAGTCTACAGAAGCAAAACCCTTAGAGATTTGAAATGTGCACCATATCTAAAGTTGGATTGCTTACATACATATGCCACAGAGGCTTGGGGGCAAAGAGAGGAGCTTTCCATAATTGCTATATTTTAGGTACAAACACAGAACAAGTGCACAGAAACATGCCCAGCTCTTTCCATTTCCTCATTTTAAAGCTGTTATATGGAATCCCCCACATTTAACAAAGATTATTCACATCACTGTATTTGATGCACCTGATTAAGTGGTCACTCTTCAGCAGGAGACAGGAGGGGGGAATCTACATTTTGACCAAGAAACAGCTTCAGGTTCCTGGCCACACAGATTTTCTGTCTCCTGAACATCAGTTGGAGATGATTCTTGCATAAGAGAGAGGATTATAAGAGAAGAGGACAGACACCCCAAATCATCTCTCCCTTATTCTCTAACCATGGCATCATCAACCCCAGAAGAACAAAGGAAGCAGCACCGACCTGGCTGAAATAGGCTCACTCTAAGATTTCTAGAACATGTGGTGAGAGAGACCTTTGCTTTGTATTCACTTAACTTATAACTGGGTTTTATATCTTATTCTCCCACTGGTTCTTGTATGACTTTGGACATATCACAACCATTCTGTACCTCAGTTTCCCCATCTGTAAACATGAATGTTTCCCTAACTTGCAAGACTTTCACTAACATTTGAAAAGTTATTTGAAATCCTTAGATCCTGTTATAAATAATAAAACATTAAGCCTTGATCCTACATTTAATGAGTAGCACATGTCTAAACCAGGGAGTACTCCCATTGATTCCAATAGGATTACTCATATGGCTGGAGTGAAGCACATGTGTGACAGATTTGGATTTCCTTATAATATGCCAATGTGCATAAGCATTGGCAGAACTGGGGCCTTAGATTGGAAACACACTGAGATTAAACCTAGTTTTTGTTGCTTATGTGACTTAAAAAGTTCTCTGCTGTATAAGATGCACTCAGGAGGACTGTTTAAATTCTGTTTAAAAAAATTTAATAGCTAGAGGGGATGCTAAGAGGCTGTATTATTATTACTTGAGAGAGCCATCAGTACACATGATGCCTGACAAATCATAAAAAGTCAAAGCCCCTGCCCTTAAGATCATACAACATAAATTAAACGAAACATAGGACATGAGACATCTGCTAAAATATAAGGTGTGGAAACGTCAGTGATGTCAACAGCGGGAAACTTCACAAAAGAAGTAGGTTTTAAAGCAAGATTTGAAGGACAAGGATGGTGTTTGGGAATTTTTCTCTGAACCATGTTTTCATTGGAAAATACCAATTCATCAAAACCAAAACTTTGTTCCAGTCCCTGCTCTGCCTGATCTGGAAGAGGGACTTGAACCTGGATCTTCCACATCACAAAGTTTCAAAAGGGCTTGGTTTGGTTCTGTGAGAAATGAAAACAAATTCTGAAACCTCATTTTTTCACAAAACTGAATTCTTGTTTTCTGGCCAGCCCTAGTAGGTGGTGGCTCCAAAATCAAGAACAGGGGATAATGTGAAAGAAAGTATGGATTAGGGAGGGAAATAAAGAGACAAAGAGGATTGGGACAGAAAGTACACAATGGATCTACTCTGTGCTGATTAGGCCTCAACTGGAGTATTGTGTCCAGTTCTGGGTGCCACATTTCAGAAAAGATGTGGACAAATTGAAGAAAGCCCAGAGAAGAGCAACAAAAATGATTAAAGGTCTAGAAAACACGACCTATGAGGGAAGATTGAAAAAAATAGGTTTGTTTAATCTGGAGAAGAGAAGACAGAGAGAGGACATAATAGTTTTTAAGTTTATAAAAGGTTTTTTACAAGGAGGAGGGAGAAAAATTGTTCTTAACCTCTGAGGATAGGACAAGAAGCAATGGGCTTAAATTGCAGCAAGGGCGGTTTAGGTTGGACATTAGGAAAAACTTCCTAACTGTCAGAGTGGTTAAGCACTGGAATAAATTGCCTAGGGAGATTATGGAATCTCCATCATTAGGGATTTTTAAGAGCAGGTTGGACAAACACCTGTCAGGGATGGTCTAGATAATACTTAGTCCTGCCTTGAGTCCAGGGGATTGGACTAGATGACCTGTCGAGGTCCCTTCCAGTTCTATGATTCACTTCATGGTTATGTCCATATGTTCATTCTATTTTGGCAGTCTGTTTTAGTTTGTATTTAGTCCGAGATTATAAAGCCAGAAGGGACCACTAATCATCTAGTCTGACCTTCTTGTAGCCAATGATTTTACTTTATTTTTCATTTATTATGTGATGTTATGGCTGTGATTATATGTCATATATAATTGTATGCTAAATAGAGTTAAATTGTAGGATTATATAAGATTAGCAGTTAGAAGGATAATGTGAAAGAAAGTATGAATTAGGGAGGGAAATAAAGAGACAAAGAGGATTGGGACAGAAAGTACACAATGGATCTACTCTGTGCTGATTAGGCCTCAACTGGAGTATTGTGTCCAGTTCTGGGTGCCACATTTACAGAAAAAGATGTACCCATGGTGATATTGTGAAAAATGAATAAGAATAATTTTTTGCTTACAAGTTTCCTGTTACAAGTTTCTAACACATGCCCTGACTGCAGGGTGCACTACATGCATAAATGCTAATGAGAGGTAGTCAATCACACATTATAAAAAAAAGAGGATGCCTTAGGAAAAAAAAATTCTCTCTCTGAAACCAGCAGAGCATCCCTCATCTGATGATCAATGATCAAGAGACATCAGACCCCACCATTCCCTAGAGGGATGTGTGTGTGTATGTATATTTTTGTTATGTTGCTGTATAGTATATAGTATATATGCTTGTAATCATAATTTAAATTTAATTTTTATAATAAAAAAAAAAAAAAAAAAAACAGTGTAAAACTTAATGTGTAGGTGTGTATGTGTGTGGTATGTTTGTCCTGTGAGACACTAAATCTGAAGAAAGCCCAGAGAAGAGCTTAACAGCAAAGTAGCCACTGTAGAGCTGAACCCACCGTGGTGTAATACCACATTACTAAATTCTCTTTAAATAAAATAAAAGACTACATATTGTATAACAAAGGCCTGTGGGACTTCCTTGAGTAAATTCCTGTTTCAACTAGAGTATCTCTCTTGAAAGACTTCAACCTTGATTTAACAATTGCTTGCAATAGAGAATGCACCAGAACCCATGGTAAATTGTTCCAGTGGTTAATTACCTTTGCTGTTAAAAATTTATACCTTATTCCCAGTCTGAATTTGCCTAGCTTCAGTTGACAGCCCTTGCATCATATTCTACCTTTGTCTGCTAGCCTGAGGAGCCCATTATCAAATGTTTATTAAGAACATAAGAACAGCCGTACTGGGTCAGACCAAAGGTCCATCTAGCCCAGTATCTGTCTACCGACAGTGGCGAATGCCAGGTGCCCCAGAGGGACTGAATCTAACAGGCAATGATCAAGTGATCTCTCTCCTGCCATCCATCTCCATCCTCTGACAAACAGAGGCTAGGGACACCATTCCTTACCCATCCTGGCTAATAGCCATTAATGGACTTAACCACCATGAATTTATCCAGTTCTCTTTTAAACGCTGTTATAGTCCTAGCCTTCACAACCTCCTCAGGTAAGGAGTTCCACAAGTTGACTGTGTGAAGAAGAACTTCCTTTTATTTGTTTTAAACCTGCTGCCTATTAATTTCATTTGGTGACCCCTAGTTCTTGTATTATGGGAATAAGTAAATAACTTTTCCTTATCCACTTTCTCCACATCACTCATGATTTTATACACCTCTATCATATCCCCCCTTAGTCTCCTCTTTTCCAAGCGGAAGAGTCCTAGCCTCTTTAATCTCTCCTCATATGGGACCCTCTCCAAACCCCTAATCATTTTATTTGCCCTTTTCTGAACCTTTTCTAGTGCCAGTATATTCTCCATGTAGATACCTATGAACTGTAAGCAAGTCACCCCTTAACCACAGGTGAGTTCCTCCAGTCTCTCAGTAAGCAGTTCCACTCACCACCATAGCACCCCCTGGCATCAGAGAGTGGCTTTGCAGGGATTCTTCTGCTCTAGCATCCCATTTTGTTGGCAGATCTGGTTCTGCTATTGTCCTTTTCTGGGAGACTTTTCTCTGTAGCTAGGTCACATTTAAAATTCAGTCCCCTTCCAGGATGACAAAAGTTCATTTTAAACAACCAAACAAAAGAAAAACTGTGCTTCTGCCCTTTTTGGCCCACTACCTCTCTTCCCCAGGGACTCTGGCAGTTTCTCCCAGGTCCTCCCTGTTTCTTATAGGGCCTATCTCAAGATTTTCCACAGGAGCCTAAGCTGTTGCCTATGCTCCTATCACAGCATCTCCCTAACTCTGTTCTCTTAAGCCTTTTTATTATGAGATCCAGGTGTGTGCCATATTAACACCTGACCCCATTAGTCCCACTTGCAGAGGCTGGGATGCTGTTAATTATGGCACAGGTGGGACTGATTGAATAGGACTGGTTAGGCCCGCCTCCTGGTCCTTAAAGGGGAAGGCCACCCTGTAATGATTTCAATGTAAGGCACATTTTCCAATCCCTTAATCATTATCATGGCTCTTCTCTGAACCCTCTCCAATTCATCAACAGCCTTGAATTGTGGACATCAGAACTGGAGCAAGTATTCCAACAGCGGTCGCACCAGTGCCAAATACAGTGGTAATGTAGCTCCCTACTGCTACTCAAGATTCCCCATTTATACATCCAAGGATCACATTAGAGCTTTTGGCTAAACCACTGCACTGGGAGCTCATGTTCAGCTGATTATCCACCATGATCCTCAAGTCTTTTGCAGAGCTACTGCTTCCCAGGATGGAGTACCCCATCCTTTAAGTGTATCCTAATCTCCCTGCTTCACAGCTACCTAAAGGATTTGTTTATCCCATCTGCAATGAGATGTTTACTACCTAAAACTTCGAAGAGTAATAGAGAGATCAGACGTCTCTGAGGAAGTGAGTATTTTCCCCACTCATAAGAACAGGGTACCAGAAGGGTACCATTATGGGGGGAGGGATAGCTCAGTGGTTTGAGCATTGGCCTGCTAAACCCAGGGTTGTGAGTTCAATCCTTGAGGGGGCCACTGAGGGGTCTGGGGCAAAAATTGGTCCTGCTAGTGAAGGCAGGGGGCTGGACTCAATGACCTTTCAAGGTCCCTTCCAGTTCTAGGAGATTGGTATATCTCCAATTATTACCTCCTGGGTCATGGTGTTGAGTACCCTGTTATTGGAGGCAACCCTGTTATATAATCCCATTCATAAATGTATCAAGCTTCATCTAAAAACCAGTGAGGTTTTTGCTCCCACTAGTCCTATTAAAAGGCTGGCCCAGAACCTCAGTTCTCTGATGGTTAGAAACCTTCCAATTTCTAGCCTAAATTTATTCATGGCCAGTATATTGTAACCATGCTCCATGGGTCACAACCGAGAATTCCAAATTCAGGACAAACTGCTGAAAAATAGGGCAGATACACCTCAAAACTGGTGGTTCTTCTTCCATGAGATATACCAAACCAGCAACAAAAGTGTCTCACCACACTGGCTAACAAGAAGTCAGGAAAGCAGTTTCCTTAGGTATTCCAGTCCTTGTATTACCCCCCAAAACACTGGATTTAAAGATGAGTGGTTCTTTAAAACCAGTCTCAAACAAAAGTTCTTCTGATCCCAAAGGACCAGAAACACACCCAGGTCAATATATAACTCAGATCTTACCCAAAAATCAGGCTGATGCCAATCCTTTAGTAGCTAAAATCTAAAGGTTTATTTATAAAAAGAAAGAAAAAGTAAGAGTTAAAATTGGTTAAAGGAATCAAATACATACAGTAATTGCAAAGTTCTTGGTTCAGGTTTGTAGCAGTGATGGAATAAACTGCTTAAGGCAAGTCTCTGGTTCCTTCCAAATCATTGGAAGGACCTCAGTCCCTTGGTTAGAATGCTCCCATTAGTATAAGTCCAGAGGCTTGAGCAGGAAAGAGGCAAAATGGAGGTGTTTCCAGGGCCTTTTATAGCTTCTGCCATGTGGAGGGAAACCCATTGTTTCAAACAAAGACCTCAGCATGGCTAGTGGAAGATCACAGGTGACAAGATGGGGTTTGGAGTCTCATGGGTAAGTCGCACGCTCATGCATAACTTTACTTAGCCATGGTAGAAGTCATTATCTATACCTCAAACAGCACATCCACAGGAAAGTCCATTCAGGGTAGATGGGCATCTTCCATTTTGAGTTAAATGCTCTTTTGATGGGCCACTCAATTTGAATAGTCCCTCTAAGATGTGCTGGCTAACTACCTTGTGGGCACTACCCCAGGAGCAAACATTTGAAATCCAGGTATAGAGTCAATACGCATAGCTTCAAAAACAAAAATGATACGTGCATACCAATAGCATAATCATATTCAGCAAATCATACCCTTTCCATAGACACCTTACTTGACAACCTTTGTACAAAATTTGTTGTAAATATATAACAGTGGTTGCAACAGTGATCTATATGGTCATATTTTAATCAAATAACGTCACAATATACCCATTCGTTCTTGTGCTAACATTGTCCTTTAGTTTAAATTGCTCTTCTTCCTCCATGGTGTTTACCCTCCCACCCCCATGCACACACTCACACACTCACTCCCCCGTGTATTTATTGAGAGCAATCACAGCCCATCTCAGCCTTCATTTTGCTAGGCTAAAAAAGCCAAGCTCTTCTTGTCTCCTCTCTCGTCAGACAGTTTCTATTCATCCTCCTAGCCCTTCTCTGCACTTGTTCCAGTTTGAATTCATTTTTCTTGAACGCAGGTGACCAGCACTGTACACAGTATTCCAAATGAGGTCTTACCAGTGCCTTATACAATATCAGTAATACTTCCCTATCTCTACTGGGCATACCTGGCCTGATTCTTCCTAGGATCTCATTTGCTTTTTTCATGGCCACATCATAGTGGTGGCTCAGTCATTCTGTGCTCAACATACCAATGTTGGGGGGAGGGATAGCTCAGTGGTTTGAGCATTGGCCTGTTAAACCCAGGATTACAAGTTCAATCCTTGAGGGGGTCATTTAGAGATCTGGGGCAAAAATTGGTCCTGCTAGTGAAGGCAGGGGGCTGGACTCAATGACCTTTTGAGGTCCCTTCCAGTTCTAGGAGATTGGTATATCTCCAATTATTTCCTAACTAATTCACCAAGGTCTTTCTTCTCCTTGCTTGTTTCCAACTATTAAACCCACAGCTTATAGCAGGAATTCCTTGCTAACCAGGCAGGGAATTCTTCTCCACACATCTCATGGTTCATCTGTGCAAAGCCTTTTCCAATCAGAATTTTTTCATCTGGAAGTCCCAAAAGGCATGACACTGATATGTTGAGTTATACAACTAGTTTCCGTTCTCTGTGATCAGATGTCAACACCCTGCCAGCAAACTCATTTGTAACATTGCGCTTGTAAACCCAGGATAACGACCGGAATAGAAGCCATGTTTATAGCTGCTTCACTGGGTAGTAATAGTAATACTGCACAACCTCCTTTGCATGTAAAGGCTTCCAAAACCTAAAGCTTTAGACTAAAGCTCCAGGACTGGAATGGGAATAAATGTACAGACAAGGTATCACGAAACCTGCATCATTTCCTAAAAGGTTTTCAGCCAACAGGAGACTATCTTTAAAAATCAGTCTACAGAAAAGAATGCAAGGCTAGAATGAAACCCTAAGTGTGTATTTCTTTCCATTCTTTTCTAGGGGCTTCAACGGGAGAAGAAGAAACATCATCTTCGATTCTCTGACTGAAGGAGTTAAGAATATTAAAAGAACAGCATAAGAAAAGGGGAAAAAATAAAAAAAATAAATAAAACTGTTGTCTTATTCCAGGGGCTTGCCTTAAATACATGACAGATGCTATCACAAATAATTAGGCTGATATTTGCTCCAAGTTACAATTGCCTTTTTAAAATTTCTAGTCTTGGTGGAGACTGTTTAACAGGGTGACATATACCACAAATCTGCCTATGGGGCATGTTAGATTGTTTCTATTCAGGTGCCAATGCCACACTGAGAGAAGCCAAACTTTAAATAAGATTTGTATTGTGTTGGGGTGTACAAATTTCTCTCTCTAATTTAAAATATATCAATAAGGAAAAAAATCACAACATAATTTTAATTATCCACTTTTAGACAATATGCTCTCTTGAAAGGCAGTGGGCCAAATTCTACAGTTGCTGGATTGGAGCTCTTCTACTGAAGTTAGTGTGAGTTAGATGGGAGTCCATCCTGAGTTGTAAAATGCTAATCCTGTAAAAAGCCTTTGATGTGGTAAACATATACAGAGAAACCTGGCACTCCTTCCACTCATCCTCTTCATTCCACCCCAGACAGCCTGCTCAGGGCTCTCTTAGCCACAAAGCAATTGTCAGGCTAGTCGTCTGAGGGTAGAGAATGCAGCTGCTGGGCATCTGTACAATAAAAATGAATGACAGAGGAACAGTTTGCATATATTTACCTAATGAAATCTAGTTTGTTTTAACTTATTGGAAGGCTGAACAGACGGAGGGTGGGATGAAGGACAGGACAGCCCTCTGAGAGCTCTTGAGCTCTAAGGTACCTCCAAGTGCCTGGTCTATATACCTGATGGAGCACACTTTCTTAGCTAGGAACTGAAAAATCTCAGAGATTCCATGCGGGCCAAATCCTGGACCATGCACACAGCCCCAATACATAATGCTGCATTCATGAGAATCCCACAGGCAGACTCCTTCCTTAAAGCCACAGTGTGATACCATGACATCAGAACTGCATTAGTCTCACTGGCTGATGTGATTCCTCCCATGTATGGAAGATTAGCTGGTGGAGCCACATAGTCACAGATTCACCAGCCAGGCCTTCCCTCTGTTCAGAGCTTTACCACCAATGAAGGCCCATAGAGCACAGACCCACAGCACAGATGGGGTGGAGATCTGCTGTACGGGCTGCCCACACCAATTCCATTGCCTCCTTGGGCCACAGAGTGCAGGATGGGAATTAGAATATGATTGATGAACACAAGCACAACTGGCAGTCTAACCCATTGTGAAAATGCAGTCTGCAGTTTCCATCTAACCCCCATTTCCACCTCCGTGCAGCACATGATGGTCTAGTCTGTGCTAGTACATTGAACTACATCAAACATTCATGAACACCAGCTGCCACAAGATCTGCTAAAGATCATTTGCTGAGGTGCGTTCCTCTGTGTCTGTATTTACTGCTAGTACATTGTTAAAAGGTCAAGGTGTATTTAGGAGATTCCACTGGGAGAGAACAGTAATTTCAGAGCACAGAGAATCCATGTAGGGATTGCGTGTGCAGAGAAGTGCGGGGAGAGGAGTCTAAAAATCTCTCATTACATACCGGTAACTTAAAGCTAATTCTGGACCTGTGAGTCAGTACCATGCAGGATGAAACTCCTGCATGGCTCCCATTTACAGGGACCCTGCATGTATGTCCACAAACAGAATGTTATCAGTATTATAGGTGGAGCTGCTGAAAGATAAGGTGGCCTGACCTGTCCCATAGTAAGACCCTGTTTCCAGTTGCTTATCACTTTGCCACACTTCAACCAGAGAACTAGATAAGTTCATGGAGAATAGGTCCATCAATGGCTATTAGCCAAGATGGGCAGGAATGGTGTCCCTAGTCTGTTTGCCAGAGGCTGGGTGTGGGCAGCAGGGGATGGATCACTTGGTGATTACCTGTTCTGTTCATTCCCTCTGGGGCACCAGGCATTGGTCACTGTTGGCAGACAGGATACTGGGCTAGATGGACCTTTGGTCTGACCCAGTATGGCCATTCTTATGTTGTTAACCACTTGCGTTGTTAACGCTTAAATTCCTCATGCTGCGTGTCTTCCTCAGGCTGAATTATTCTGGAAAGTTTCAGCAAAAATGATCAGCTGTTTCTGAGAATTGGATTAGGAAAAATATATTGTTTTGTTCATGTTAAAAATTCTTACAATTGATTTGCTGAGATGCTCCAGTGCCCCCTGCTTTGGGGCAGGAACCTGATATTTGGCAGGGAGTGCCGCTGTGTCAGGGAGTGCCTTTTGTTATTCCCATGAAAAGTACCCACATTTGGCCATGTTATTAGCCTTAGAAAAAAATCTCAGTTGGCGCATTCTAAGTAGAGACGTCTTAAAGCTAAATTCTCTGCAGATTCCATTTGTACTGATTTCAGAGTGGTAGCCATGTTAGTGTGCATCAGCAAAAACAATGAGGAGTCCCAGTGGCACCTTAGAGACTAACAAATTTATTTAGGCATAACTTTTGTGGGATATAACCCACTTCATCAGATGCATGGAGTGGAAAATACAGTAGCAGGTATAAATACACAGCACATGAAAAGATGGAAGTTGCCTTACCAAGTGGGAGGTCAGACCTCCTCCTAAAACAGAAATAAGCCTGCCCCACCTCTGGCTGCCCCACTCTCATGGCTGTAGCAAAGGGGATTAGTAGGTGAGCAGGGGGAGCCTTTCCAGACTTGCGTGGCGCGTTGATGCAGTGGCCAGGGCAGGATTCCGTACATCAAATATCCTGCCTTACTGGGAAGAGGACAGAACAGAAACCAGTGCCTCACTCCTTGCATATGCATCAGAGAGGTTAGGAGCAAACTGTGACCATTAGAGATTGAGGCAAGAGAGGGCAGGAGTTTCCTCTAAAAATATCTCTTTGTCAGGTGGAAGGTGCCCAACAGTAATCCATTCCCCACAGCATGTTACAGCAGCCAGGGAAGCAAGGAGGACCATGGTCAAACTAGCCATCTGGGCTCTGATCTCTCCCACTCTCTCTGAGGTCTATACCAGCAAAAGAGGGAAATGTGTGTTATGTATTTATATGCTGCAAGACCTTCAGGGCATCCCACAGACAAAAAAAAATAGAGGAATTTGCAGCCTCTATGAAGCACAGAAAGCAATGGGAAGAGAGGGAGGCTTCCAAAACATTGGGCTACAAGATTACTTGTTTTTACATAGTCTTGCTGATTTAGTGTATTTATGTGTGTATTTTTCTTGAGCTGGGTCAGCATTGAAGCAGCAGGCAAAAGAACTAGGGAAAAGTTAAGCATGTCTTCAAGATAAATGGGAAGGGGAAGCTTGCTCACCTTCAGAATTAGAGCAAATCCCTCTCCTCATCCATCAAGATCCCTTCTTCCCCACCTCATTTGTCCTCTCACCTTCAAATCCCTCTTCAAAACTCCTCCCCAGGAAATCCCTCTAATGTTTAGTAAGCACTCACTAATCAGGTTTGGCAGGAGACACAGCAGAGCATTTTTATTAAGTGCATAAGCACCTAGCTAAGATTGAGCCTGCTCACAGATCCGTAAACATCTAATTTGCACAGGGTATGCTTGGAGGCTTAGTACAGGTATTAGCATAATCATTCTCAAACTAGCAATTTGATGCTTATTTTTACATCTCTTTCTTAGCTGCTTTAATTCCTCTCCAATGTTCCTTTTAGTTTTGCAACAGAAGTT
Organism: Mauremys reevesii; assembly: GCF_016161935.1. NCBI lineage: Eukaryota > Metazoa > Chordata > Testudines > Geoemydidae > Mauremys > Mauremys reevesii. The sequence continues at coordinate 27,357,440 of NC_052626.1, forward strand.
ATAACTGATCAATCGATTTTAAGGACAATTAAAGTTTACTTCAAATATGTCTACACTGGAGCTGGGAGGTGTAAATTCTGGCTCAAGAAGACACCCCCACACAAGCTCTGATCAAGCTAGCATGCTAATAATAGAGCATAGCCTCAGCAGCACAAGCAGTGGGAGAGGCTAGCCACCCCAAGTATGATGCTATCCAAGACCCAAGGTATGTACTCAGGACAGCTACCTCTTCTCCCCACTTTCATCACCCGCCTAGCTTGATCAGAGCTAGGGCAGGTGTGTCTCCTTGTGTTGGAATGTACACCTCCAGCTCCAAATGGAGACATACCTGTCACAGTTTCAAGGTAACTGCACTCGTGTTCCCCCTTCCTGGTTCTTCAGTGGCACACACACTTGAAGGTTTCTGGCTCCCAGTCATCATTTATCTTGGGCGGAGATCCACATCTCACTCCCTCGGGGGATTTTAAGGCTACACAGCTCCCTGCCTTACACTTTGATATCCCCAGTAAGCCAGACTAAAAAGGCCAGTGCTTGGGCTTTGCTTTTTCTCTAGTCACAGAGATAAAGGGGAGGCAACGACCTCTGAATCAGAGCAAGCCACTGATTAAAGAATCTGGGAAACAGATCTCAAGACCCATTTGCTTTAGCTTTTCTCCCCAGCTCAGTTGATTATAGAGTAAAAACAAAACCAAGTGAAGCTGCTGAGAACAGCCTATCCTAGAAGAGTGTAAAGTAGGGGTAGGCAACCGATGGCACACGTGCCCAAGGCGGCACGTGAGCTGATTTTCAGTGGCACTCACACTGCCTGGGTCCTGACCACCGGTCCAGGGGGCTCTGCATTTTAATTTAATTTTACATGAAGCTTCTTAAACATTTTAAAAACCTTATTTACTTTACATACAATAGTTTAGTTATATATTATAGACTTATAGAAAGATACCTTCTAAAAAACATTAAAAATGTATTACTGGCACGTGAAACCTTCAATTAGAGTAAATGAATGAAGACTCGGCACAACACTTGTGAAAGGTTGCTGACCCCTGGTCTAAAGCTTCTATCACTATAAGCACCAATCACTGTTTGTTTAGCATTTCCCAGCTGCTCAAGCTAAACTTGGTGAAATAATGGTTTGCCTGTTATCATCAATTTATTTCCTTGAAAACTGTAAATAATTTACCTCCTTTCTAAAATGTTATTGATTCCTAATCATAGAAAATGTGTGAGCTACAGATTCCCCCCCGCACACATACGTTAGTATTTCTTTTCTACAATCACCTAGAATAAGAACATTCACACCTATCACCGACAGTCTATGTGAGGCCTAACTATCTCATCAATTTGTTGTAGACCCTGTGATAAAGTTATATCCATAGAAAGATGTCACAAGACAGAACAATAGAGGTGAAGGAGAGAGAAGGCAGTGATAATACTTCAACACAAGAATTCTTAAGCAAGTGGGATAAATATTTCAAACATCCTGAATGAAGGTGTCAGAATAAATGTAGTTACTGCTGCAGGTGAGTAACCCAACAGCTAATTGCCTCCCAATAAAAAGTGGTGTGGTAACCAGACAAGAGCTAGATATTATTCTTGATAACACACACACACTGTTGTAGGACTCACATGACAACATTATGGAAGAACCCTTTCAGCATGAAGGCAGGGTAATCAGGGTTATATCTTGTGTAAGATTTATAACTTTAGAGATTAGATATTAGATTTCACACCATTATCCTATTAGCAGAAAAGGGAAACATTGTGATCACAGCTTTTTAACTGATTGCTGCAACAGAACATCAAACACACACAAACCAATGAACCATGGGGAGAAAGCGTAGGTATGCTTCCAACAAGCATCTGACTAGATGCAAGCGTACCCAAATATTGATATCCCTCATGGTCTGAGCACAGGAATGGGAATCAGGAGCTTCCCAAGTCCTAATCTCAGCCCCTTCTAGGACCATGAGCAAGTCACAACCTCTCTGTGCCTTACTCCTCTAGCTGTAAGATAGAATAATAATACTTCTGTGACAAGTTGGATCACAGAAATCCCCTTGGGGCTGCCAACTGATGTGCCAGGACTACTTCTGTCCCCGCTTTCCCTGCCAGCTTGGGACTCCAGAGCCCTGCCTGGATGTGCCAGACATGTTTGCCAGCCACAAACACAGACCCAGGTCTGAACCACGTCCCACAAACTGCAGGCTTAACTGAAAGCAGCTTAAGAAGTGTTCCTGTCTTTAACACTCAGATGCCCAACTCCCAATGGGGTCCAAACCCCAAATAAATCTGTTTTACCCTTTATAAAGCTTATACAGGGTAAACTCATAAGTTGTTTGCCCTCTATAACACTGACAGAGAGATATGCACAGCTGTTTGCCCACCTCCTCCCCCGCCAAGTATTAATACATACTCTGGGTTAATTAATAAGTAAAAAGTGATTTTATTAAATACAGAAAGTAGGATTTAAGTGGTTCCATGTCATAACAGACAGAACAAAGTGAATTACTAAGCAAAATAAAATAAAACACACAAGTCTATGCCTAATACATTAAGAAAACTGAATACAGATAAAACCTCACCCCCAGAGGTGTTCCAGTAAGCTTCCTTTTACAGACTAGTCTCCTTCTAGTCTGGGTCCAGCAATCACTCACACCCCCTGTAGTTACTGTCCTTTGTTCCAGTTTCTTTCAGGTATCCTTTGGGAGTGGAGAGGCTATCTCTTGAGACAACTGAAGACCAAAATGGAAGGGTTTAAATAGACTTTCTCTTATGGGTGGATACCCCTCCCTCCCCCTGTGTAGAATTCCAGCTACAAGATGGAGTTTTGGAGTCACATGGGCAGGTCACATGTCCATGCATGACTCAGAACTTACAGGTAGCAGCCATTGCCCACATGCTATCTTGAATGTCTCCAGGAAGACTTCTTATGTGGATTGGAGCCTTCCAAGATCCATTGTTCGTTAAGTGTTTGATTGGGCACTTAATTTGCACATTCCTTTCTCAAAAAGATGACCAAATGTTTTAGTAAGGCTACTTAAAAATCAAACAAGTACACAGCCAATATTCATAACTTTGAATACAAAAATGATACATTAATACAAATAAGATGAATAGATTCAGTAGATCATAACTGTTAGAGATATGTTACATGGTAAATGTAGCATAACATATATTCCAGTTATGTCATATATTCATTCATGAGCATATCCCCATAAAGCATTATGGGGTACAATGTCACAACTTCTATTTGCAAATGAAAATGGCAATGAGTAGTAACCATTATTACTCATATTTGGACACTCAACTGTAATTTGAATGAAAGAACACTAATAATCATTTATAATTATTCCAAAACGAAGCATTTGGCTAAAATTACTCCAACTATGATTTTGTTAATATTTTTCACATTAAAAATATTAGTGTATATAATAATGTTCAAATATGGATTATTGATATTGCAAATGTTAAATTCATGCATTTCATGTAATAGAACTCTCCTGCCTTGATTTTATATGCCCCCAAATCATCTGAGCTCTTACTGAGTTTGGACCTGGGGGACAGCAAGGTGGAAATGAAATGTCAATGTTTCAAAATGTTCAACAGTGATAGTGATTTTTTAAAAAATGTGATTTTTTTTGAGCTATAGAATCCACCAAAAACCCCCACCAAAAATAAAAACCTTGTATGAACCCTGAAACAAGGTTGACCAGAGTGATTGCTGGATTATTCCCTACCTCACAGGGATGTTGTGCAAATTAAAAATGTTTTAGATCCTTATATGAATGGGGTTTGAAGTAATATTTTAATTACCTACCTTGCTTGATTGTTGTGAGACTTAGCTGTTTGTAAAAACATCTACACAATGCTGCCGTGTTAAGCATCAGTATTACCTGAAACCTTGCATCTTGTAAGATTCGTCCATCATTACTTATTAAGCTGTGTGAATCCTGCTTTGCAACCTTTCAGGATAGAAAACTTGTATCACTTGTTCTTTTCTAGTACTTCTATTGCGGTAATGGAACTGAAGCATGGATTAATATTTATAAATACCCTTGGTGAATATAGTCAAGCTTGATACACAGTTTACTTTTACTACAAATCAACAAATAGTGTCTTAAGTGGCATAATAGCTTGATAAACTTATGTATCTTCTTTAGCTGATGAGATCAGACATGCATAAAACCTCAAAGAATATTCTTCAGAAAAAACAAGATTTCAGACATACAGTATCAATTTACCCATTTATATTTGTACTGTGACAACTCCTGCAAAATAGTCGTATCTAGAGCTCTGTGTAACCTATTGGTTACCATTTGAATTTCACTGGCTCTTTTATTTACTTGATTAAGCTCTAGACTCTGAATTTGGGGTTTGCGTGAACCCAAAAAACTCAAGCTGAAACTCAGCTGTTGTATGTGAAATCAGAAAATTATGTAAGGTTTTAGCTCCTCAGATGGATGCTGGGCTTTCTGTTTTCTAAAGGTCATGTTGGCTGAGATGATCAAATCCACACAGCATCAAAAGCAGGTGACAGTTTGGCAGAATTCATCCATTCTTGGCCCAAGAGGCAGGAGCAGTCAGGGGGGTTAATTTGCAGTGTGTGTCAGGTCCCTGCTGCTTCCCTAAAGCAGAGATGTCATGTGCATTGATGAACTAGAGATTATACAAGGGGAGGTTACGGGGCAGGTAGATAAGGTTGAAAGACAGGAAATGGTGGGCAAAGAAAAGGAGCTCAGATCTAGAGAGATCAGAGGAGTAGTGTTTAGTGAACAAGATTGAAGGAGTTGCCATTTTGATAAGAGCAAGAGTTGATGGTTAAATTACATGGTGATTGTGAGGAGGAAGAAGGCTAAAGGGCCAGACCCGCACTGTGGAAATTGAAAGCATTGAAGATGAAAGCAGAAGATCAAGAAGAGAGGAGGAGGAAAAGCCAGCTGTCACAGAGAATGAAAGAGATGTCCATGTGGAGAGACAGTGGGTAACAGCTACACAGAACGGGAACCTTCCGTGACAACAGCATCTGAATGCATGTTGTTTGAAGGTGCTGGAAGAGGGCAAGAGGAGGGCTTGGAAGAAGCATCAGGATGGCAGAGATAATACACACTCCTTGGCTGAGAGAACAGAAGACAGCTTAGCCACTCAAAAGCACTTTGTCGTTTGTGCCAGAGATATGGGATGGGCATTGCATTGCAGACTAATCCAGTGAAATTACACCAGAAGAATCTTCATCAAAAAATGTAAGTGTATTTGAACTTCAGTTGAGCCCTTGGAAAGGCTAGAGAAATTCAGCGCTGTAAAAATCTGCCCTGGAATCAAACAGCAGATGCACAAAGGAGAGATCACTGCTGGAGCAGCCAATTGTTCCCCTTTTTTAATTCTGTGTATGACAAGAGAGGTGGGATGACAGTTATTTTCAGCTAAGACAACTAATGAGAAGGCTCAAAATTAGAGGCATCTGCAATCAGCCAAGGCTGATGAGGCTCCTGATGGGATAGGGGCATAAAGGCTCTGGAGCAACAAGGACAGAAATGAAATACAATTACAGTCAGGACACTGCTTCAGCACATCAGCATCAACCCCTCTGCACGGGCTGGAAAGAGTTTTCCATGTCAGTTTATGATATCTTTTCATTTCATCAAACATCACTTTTATTTTAACTTCCCTGCACGTAGAAAACATGTTTGTGCTTGTGCAGAATTTGTAGGTTGCATCAGTAATTAAGTTGTCATTCACTCCGATGATCTGGCTTTCTTTTAGGAATAAATAAAAGAAACAGCCAATTATTTGAACTCCAATTTGACATAGGTGTTAATTTGCCTTTGACAAAGTCTAAGAGGTCATCTGATAGGCGATAGAATGCTAAATAGACCTGAGTACAAGTTGTGTATGAAAATTCTGTGTGGGTTTGCAAACATTTGGGTAACATTTCTATCTCTCCAGTACTGAGTACTGATTTATAAGGTTTGAGTGGGAAACATGCAAAACTGCTATTTTTGCTGAGTTTGGGGGAGTTCATGTGAAATACAGCAAAGCGATAGGGATAAATGCATGATCACCATCACCATAACAACAAATGTTCACAAATCCCCCTGTTCCCAACTAAAACTGATAAGGTTCATGCACATCTAGGTGTTTTTAAGAAGAAAAAAAATGTCAAGATATAAATTGTTCCAAATAATTTGTCTACATTGTTTGAGTGGGCCCAAACTGAAACCCCAGAGCTGAACAACTCAAAAATTTGGGGTATACAAAATTCAGATGTGGATTCATATTATGCAGTATAAGCTACCTCTCATTCACTAGTGTGGATCAGGGCCTGGCAAACAAGTGGTACACCCTGCATAAGTTATTAGAGTTAATAACAAAAATAATACTTTGCTCCTCCATTTATTTGCTAGACACTAAAAATCATGAACTAAACAGAGGCACTGGATTTATGGCTCATTACAACAATTTGTAACACACTAATCCCCTCTCTTAGTTCTATGACAGCAGAGGTGTTAATAGAGCACTCTACCTTGAATGGTCCTGTATAATGTGTGCTAACAATTTTTAATGCTGGACAATCTGTTCCACCTTGCATTTTGCTGTCACACTGGGAGTGCCTTTCCCAGACCTGAAGAAAAGCTCAGTGTATCTCAAAAGCTAGTCTCTCTCACCAACAGAAGTTGGTGCAATAAAAGGTTATTTCCTCACCCATTTTGTCTCTATAATGAATTTTGATTGGTATTTATACACAAAATTTGATGTTTTGGGTCCAATTTCATAAACGTGCACACTGGTGAAACTTCAGCCAACAGAGCTTTGTATGTTACAGTCCTCAGAGGTACCGCCCTAGAACATTAAATAAATGCTTCAGATCTGCAAGGTCTATGGAGAGCACCTAAGGAGAGAGAAACCCAAGCAGCAAAGTTCAGATCTGATCTAAAGTCCTCCAAAGTTTAGGACCCTTTGAATCTGGGTGTAGGATTCAGAAAGGAGACAGCTACAAGTATAGATCTGAGGCACCTGAGATTTCTTTCTTATACTGGAGTATCTAGTGTAAACAAGGATAATCATAGGTGGTTTGGGCTGGCCTATTATGAAGAAAGAAGCCAGCTGAAATGTTTGGCTCCTGATCCAAATGTCCTCAAAATTCAGGAGTGTTCAGATCTGGATCCTTCTCTAGTTATGGGATATTTACGAAAAGGAAACTTAATCTACCATCACTTGGCTGAGCATATTAAAACTAAGAATATCTGCAATTTACCTTCTTTTCTCGTGGGAGCTATTGAGCTGTGTTTCCTGAACTTGAGAGTGTAATGTTTACAGAATGGTTTGTTGTGATTTCTCCCTTCTATTTAACAGCAGACAGTGTTGTACTGTATACACCAATAAGAATTTCTGAATGATCCTAAAGGTGCCTTTTAATTCTGAAATTTAAAAAACTCAGTGTTTTAGTTCATTAATCTGGGACAGACTAAAAGCTGGGAATGCTGATGTCCACGTTACTGCTACATTTATAACCTGATAACACACTTTCCCCAGGCAGTTTAGAAATGGCTTATTTTATTCCTTTTTTTAAAACGATTTTAGGATTCCATTTGGATAGAACATCATTCTGACCCAAGCCTATTTGCGTCAGATTTCAAGCCTGTAATTGAAAATCAAAGTGAAACAGCAGCAGGGGAGTCAGTGTCAAAGAACATTTCTTATTTATCTGGTTTACACAATGCTGATGGCTGTTGTCACAAACTGTTGAAAAAGCTATTTAGGAGACATATCCTACGTTTTCTGGCAAATGAAAAGCAAAGTGGATGTACGGTGCAGAAAATCTATTTAACGTGGGATGTAGGAAAAAGAAAAGCTTTTGCACTACACTGCTAAGGAAGTTATAGGTTAAAAAAAAATCTCTGCATCACTGTTCTCAATATCCTTCAAGCTGCTCAGAGAAATTCTGACAAAAAACTCTGATGAATCTGCAAATTCTAATGAAAAAAATCAACATGTTTTTCAGACATAATTTTATTTTGATTAAGTTGTGACAAGAATATTGCGTAGTTTCCTGACACCGTATAGCTCTGTGGCAGCCCACCTGGCAGGCTGACGGGGAGCTGAGAGCCCTATTCCTGCCTCCTCAACAGCCTGGGCTCCTATCGCCCCCTGCTCCTATAGCCAGCCAATCGGACTGCCCAGAGCTAGAGACATCAGGGGTATATGTACTCTACAGCTGGGAATGAGCCACCCTGCCAAAACAGACAGACTCACCTTAACGGAGCTCGAGCTAGGATGCTAAAAATAGCAGTGTGGATGTTTTGCAGCTCTGGTGGAGACTCAAGCTAACTACCTGATCTCAGACCCAGGGGAAGCCCACCAGGAAAGCTTCCCCATCTCTAATTCTGCACTTGGTGTAAGGTTTCTATCCCAAACATGCAAAGATCCATTCTTCAAAATTCAACCCACAGGATAGCTTACAGGCCTTCTTCTGCTCCCATTGAAGTCAAAGGCAGAACTTCCATTTGATTTCAGTGCTGCAGGATAGTGCTTTCCATTTGGAATCACGCTTGGTTTATCCCCGTGTACATGCATATATTACATAAAAAATAATTATGTTGAAAGAAAGTTATTTAGGTTACAAAAAGTCTAGCACTTGAAAGAAATGAAGAAATGCTGGATTTACAGTTGCCCATGCAATCCTGTGCACTGAATGAGGCAGGGGTTCTGAGGGGAAATGTATGCGATCATGTAAATTAAAGACTGTATCACAATGCAGAATGTTACATGGCAATGGTCAATCTGACATTTCCTAACTTTTGAGTGCAGGGGGGTAATGGTCTGGTGGCAGGATGTGCTGGGTCTGGACAGGGCCGTCCAGAGTGGGGGGCAAGTGGGGCAATTTGTCCCAGACCCCGCAGGGGCCCCGCAAGCCCTGGCCGGGAATCCCTTTCCTGGCTAGAGGCACCTTTTTAATTTTTACTCACCCAGCGGCAGTCCTGGTCTTCGGCGGCACTTTGGCGGCAGGCCCTTCACTCGCTCCAGGTCTTTGGCAGCGGGTCCTTCAGCGCTGCCGAAGGTGCGGAGCGAGTGAAGGACCCACCGCCACCAAAGACTCGGAGCGCTGCCCGGTGAGTACAAAGCACCGCAGCAGGTGGCGCCTTTTTTTATGTCCACTCCCCCGTTTTGTCCCAGGCCCCCTGAATCCTCTGGGTGGTCCTGGGTCTGGAGAGATAGTTGGGGGAGTCCTGCTCATTGCACTCTCTCATCCCAATCTCCCCTCTCCTGGGGGGCTCCTACCTTATATGGTGCCCCTAGAGAAGGGAATGTGCTGTGCAGCCACGTGTATGGTGTAGAGGGTAATCGTGTGTGGGGTGTCCAACTTGGTGCTTCCTCTCTCATCCCCACATTGTCTGCTGCTACAGCTGCTCTGGCAGCTCCAAGGTATTCCCAGTGCAGTCTGTGGTGCTGCTTCTGCTGCTGCTTTGGTGGTGGTGCGGGCCCAGAGCTTTAAAACATTCCTGTTCAGTTATTACTTTTTAATGGTATTAAGTTTTTAATGTTTAATTACTCTGCAAAACCTAAGCAGAATTATATGAGACAAGCAAAAATTGCATCTGTATCGCCATGATTTTGTCCCTGCTAAATTTCAAGGGCATGCTGCGAACAATGAAGGTGTTATTCCTTCTAAAAAAAATTGCAAGAATCTTTTATATTGAAAAGCGCTGGGCAACCTAAATATGATGATCACTAGCACCTACTCTAATTTCCCTTCTCAGCTCTCTGAAGGGCAGGTAGAGGCGCTGCCTTGTAAAATGACAAGAGCTTCATTTAAAAATGGGGTGGGGAGGGGAATTGCAAACATTGTAATTTTTTATTATTAAGGGTATAAGTAACACAGAGAAGACAAATCTGCCTAATCTCTAACAGCTAAGTCACCAACGTCACTAAATTGAATGGTTAATTACCCCCAAAATATTCTGAAATGTTGAACAGCTGAAAGGATTTTTCCCCTATCAAATGGTGAACACATGCTATAGCAGGTATAATGCTTCCCTGCATCACCTCCCTGATCTGCGAACCGAGCATGACAGTGAGAAGAGTGTGGCTCATCAATAATCAAACACAAACGGTTGTTGTCTAATGGTGGTAAGATAGACTGGATCAAGCTATCTGGAGAAGAGATTTATCCAAATTACTCAATGGCTCGGAATAGTTACAGTATTCTCTGGACAGACCTCAGAGGTATCCTTTCGAAAAGAAACTGCATCTTATTTTGAACACCAATCCTGCTGGAGAGAAAACCTCCTTTAAAAATGTCAGTTGCATGAAGAAAACCAGATAAGGGCATATGATCATGTGGGAAGAATTAAGAGTGTTGTCCAAGGGCAGGTCCATACTCACCGCGCGGGTCGACACGGTGAGTTCGACTTCACGGAGTTCGAACTATCGCGTCTGATCTAGACGCAATAGTTCGAACTCTGGAAGCGCCGCGGTCGACTCCGGTACTCCACCACTGCAAACGGCAGTGGTGGAGTCGACGGGGGAGCCGCGGAGTTCGACCCCGCCGCGTCTGGACGGGTGAGTAGTTCGAATTAGGGTACTTCGAATTCAGCTACGCTATTCCCATAGCTGAATTTGCGTACCCTAATTCGAACCCCCTTTTTAGTGTGGACCGGGCCCAAGATATCACAAGAAACTTGAATGTTCAAGCCCGCATTAAATACTGTGAATCACCTCTCTTCAACAGCAGTGCAGATACCAGTTATGTACTTTACTAATGGCCGATGAGCCAATATCACTAAAGAGCACCAATTTACTGCAGTGCTCTTTAGAATACACACTTCATGCACTTTGTGTCCCCCCATAGTTCCAACTTCTCTTTGTGTGTCATTTTTGGTAGTGTTAACAAGACACAGAAACCTACCACAAAGGGGAAAAGTGATTAAAGATGATTCTTCGGGACTTATAGTACATTCATCCAAACTGCATGTGTAAATCTGCTCTAGATCTCAGTATTTTTATTACTAGCATATGCATATGTATTTAAGACAATTAATATCACCTGTGTGGATCTCAGACAATAAAAAGGAAGTTGGTGTTTTCAAGATATGGGGTCAGAGACACTATTCCAGGTGAAGATGAGTGGGGCTCTCTCCATATACAGTTGGGATACTCTGTCCTAACAGTTTACATTACCTGACTTACCAAGAATCAGTTGGCTAATACAGATCTCCATCCATTCATGTGCAACAAAACCACATGATTGCACAGTTAATCTATGGTACACTTCTGTTGCATTGCTGTACATTTTCTATCATTCCAGTTGTTTTTAGAGCTAAGATACCAGTTTTCATGTCTTTGAGATCAATGGCCTGATTAAGTTCTAATGCAATTTTCTCAAGACTTTGGGCCAGATGCTCAGCACAGCTCCACTGAAGTCAATGATTTCAGTCTAGTTATGCCAGTATACACTAGCTGAGAACCTGGCTCTTGGTTTCTAGAGCTCACCGCAGAAAAGAGAAACTGTTGGATGAATATGTATCTCAAAACTTCCTCAGACAGTATCCTCAGGAGACAGCAGACCAGCACGTGTGTAAGAGCAGGTCAACTCATACCCACTCCCACTAAACTTTTGGTTTAATGTAACTATACAACCAATCCTAAGAACATAAAAACAGCCATCCTGGGTCAGACCAAAAGTCCATCTAGCCCACTATCCTGTCTTCCGACAATGGCCAATGCCTGGTGCCCCAGAGTGAATGAACAGAACAGGTAATCACCCATTCCCAGCTTCTAGCAAACAGAGGCTAGGGACACCATCCCTGCCCATCCTGGCTAATAGCCACTGAACTTATCTACTTCTTTTTTTAACCATGTTATAGTCTTGGCCTTCACAACATCCTCTGGCAAGGAGTTCCACAGGTTGATTGTGCCTTCTGTATGTCTACACTGCAATTAGACACTAGCAGTTGGCCTGTGCCAGCTGACTCAAGCTCATGGGGCTCAGGCTATGGAGCTGTTTAATTGTGGTGTAAACGTTCAGGTTTGGGCTGCAGCCCAACTCTCCAACCTTACAGTCCAGTGGCAGGTGTCTAATTGTAGTGTAGACATACCCTTTTTGTCTAGAGTGAATACAACCGTACCTCTAGGTGTACGTAATCCTCCTTCAGTTCTTTACATCAAATTCTATAGGTTGAGTCTCTGAGCAATATTTGTTGAAGCCAAGCAAAAGCGCTTCCTATTTCACCCTCCCTGTTTCTCACTAACTTTCAATATTTGTAGTCTCCCAAGGAGAAAAGAAAAACGTGCTCAGTATTATTGCTGCCATGTGCCTTCTACCATTTCAACAACTCCATCTTGTATCTCAAATTCCATTCAACTTTTTACATAAAGCTCTCCTGTAGAGGGTTCAATTTCAGTGGGAAGTTTAAATTTGCCGTACCTCACAGTGCAGTTCCACACTTCCTGTTGACTCTCAAACTCACACAGACAGAAAGCAGTTGCAGAGGCCAGAGAATTCAGCCAGGCATGACTACCAATGTTTACTTTATAAGTTATTTAACGGTTACCTTACAGTCATCAATAAAATACTGCAGGAACTGTAAGTTGTTCCAGGACAACTTGAGACATTCACGTACTTTTCAATTAACCTGGGCTGAATTAAGAATAAAACAGTAGCAGGTCTTTATTCCATAGCCTGTTCCTTCCACTTCTTTATCTAAGAAACTTGCTTTAAAGACAGAAAACAAAACTGTGAACCAGATACAGTGGCAGAATGCCAGAAACGCCATTGATTTTAGTGTGTGCTTGATTTACATTGAGGTATATAATGTCAGGATCAGGCTTTATATCTTTTGCTACTACGCTGGTCCCATTTTTCCTTCAACTAAAGTTAATGACAAAATTCATATTAAAATTAGTGCTGACGACTTTAGTGGTAGCAGGGTGGAGTCAGAATCCTTGAATAAAACATTTTTGGACTACTAATTTAAGGGGTTTTTTTTTCCAAAGAAGCAATCTATCCATTTAAAGTGGGGACAGGAGACATCATTTTACCACATTTAGGACACTCAGATAGAATGGGCTCTAGGTTTCCAACAGAACCTAGAATTTCTGTGATTTGAGTCCCATTCAGTACAGGCAAAAAGAGAAGTCTGGGCTGCTGCATGTTTTAAAGTTCTTATTTCCTTAGCAATTATTGAAGCAGGGAAATAAGTACTTTCAATGAATAATTGTGATTGTTGCATAACAGATGCTTTCATTTAATTAGAAATGATTTTTTGTTGTTTATCTATTTGATTGGATTTTAAGCTCTATAGGGCAAGAATCATCTTCTATTCTGTTTGTATGATGCCTAGCACAGTCCTAGCCCTGGTAGAAGCATTTAGACACACCCAGAAAACAAATAATAAATATTCATTTTTAAAAAATCAATTTTCCTTAACAGCCATGGTGAAAGTTTTAGGTGGAATATATGCAGTGAAAGTCTAAAAGGCTGACAAAATTCAACCCTGTTTTTGCATAAACCAAACCAGTATTGAATGCTTTCCTCCTTTTGCATACAGATTTTTTTAAATGACTACATGCATCAACAATATATAGCTATAAACAGAATAGCATAAAACTAGTCTTCAGTGTAGCATCATGTAGCTATTAGCAAGGTTTTCAAAGCTTTTTAGTCTCCAACTCTTTTCCTCAGTCAAGCTAGTAGCTAATTTTACCTCTGTTTTATTTTTCAGATGGGTCAACTCTAGAATTTAAGAATCCAGAAGAATGTGTCTCTCTGACTCTACTGTTCTTATTCCTTCCCAGGTCTCTCGTGAGCAAAGCATGGCAACCGGATTGTGATTTGAGGGGTACTGGTGCATTATAGATGAAGCAGCAGCCTGAACTTTTATTTTGGTAGGCTTTCTGATTTCAAGCAACAACAGGGCAGTTAAAAGCATTCTGTTAAAATCTATTTATAGACATGCGTGCAGATCAAAACAAGGTCCCTGCACTTCTGACCAGCTGGTTACACAAAATTAACATTGTATTTAGCTCAATATTTTTATTTTTTCCCTTTCACAGCCAGCTGTAGGGGACCTGACCAGAAGATTAAGAACACAAGAATGACCAGACTGGGTCAGACCAGTGGTCTATCTAGCCCAGTGTCCTGTCTCTTACAGTGGTCAGTAGATTAATATAATGTACCTATAACCAGTTCACTGGTTAACTTCATATGTTTAGACTAAAAGTGGGCTCACAAAAGAGCACCCTGGGGGGTTGTTTTTGAACATGAACCACACCCTCAAAAGTTGGAAGTGGTGCACATCTAAAAAATTGCCATTTACCAACTCAGTCCACCAAGTCCCACATAAAATCTTCCAGGAACCCTGAAAAAGTTAAGACAGTCCTTTTTCTGTTTTCTGTTGTCTAAAGGTAGAGGTCCCTTTTTAATTGCAGCCATGATTTCCATGACAAAATCCCATTGTTTTAGAGGTTTTTAAACATCAAGTTATTAGGTCTGATTTTTCCCTCACACCAGATTTATGCCGGTGTAAGGCCTTTGAGACAACAATGGAGCTCCCATGATTTACACCCATGCAAGAGAGGAGAATCAGGCCCATAGCTTTGCCACTCCTTTTACTCACCAGCTAGTACTAACCAATTTGCTGAAGTGGATGTGTAACCCACACTAAAAGAGCCTCTCTCTTTGTCCTCTCTAGTAACTGATGCACACGAGAGGTTTATGAATCTCATACTGCCACTAGTTAGTGGGAACAGTCAGAGAATCATAAGACTGGAAGGGACCTCGAGAAGTCATCTAGTCCAGTCCCCTGCACTCATGGCAGAATTAAGTATTATCTATTCTAGACCATCCCTGACAGGTGTTTGTCCAGCCTGCTTTTAGAGATCTCCATTGATGGAGATTCTACAACTACCCTAGAATTTATTCCAGTGCTTAATCACTCTGATTTTTCCTAATGTTTTCCTAAAACCCAACCTACTGCAGTTTAAGCAGTTTGCTGCTTGTCATCCCCTTCTCCCAGAGGTTAAGAACATTCTCTTTTCCTCCTTCCCTCCTTCTCATAACAACCTCAAGTTATTCCCAGTTAACATTAATCTATAAGCTTAAGGCTTCTCAGAACCTTTTACAGAACTAGACTAACTACCCTACCTCGGAGACTGACACCAGTTAACATTGTTTCGTTGCTGATCAATTAGAACATGCTCGTTTAAAGTTGCACAATGCTCCCCATTTGGCTGTTGGCTTGCTGCTGCTTGCACTGCTTTGCAGAAAGAGCAGCCGCTTGGAGCTGTGGGGGGCTGGAGCCAGTGGGGGAGGAGCCCCCCCAATCAGCTCCCCCCCCTGTCAGCCCTGCCCCCTGGCAGCCCTAGCAGTTCAGCAGCCCTGTCCAGCAGCCTCTCCATCAGGGTGCTGCTCTGCCTGCCCTCTGCCTTGGAGCTGCTCCCGGGAACCTCCTGCTTACTGTGCAGGGGTGGGGAAAAGGATTCTAATGTCAGGATGTCCCCTGCTCCCCACTCCTACCCCCCACTCCTGTACCCCATGTCCACAGAATGGGGAGATGCATGACAGGGCTCAGAACAGAGGGAGCTTGCTGGCAGCAGCTGCTGTCTCAACTTGGGGATCTACTTAAAAAGGCAATGTACTTAGAGTGGGGTCAGTGTACTTAAAGGGGCAATGCCCCTCTCTGTCTCTCTCTCTCTCTCACACACGGGTCTCTTCTCTCTCACAAACACACACACAGGGTGTGTGTCTCTGTTTCTCTCTGCCATGCTGTCTCCTCTCGCTCCATTCATGCTGCCTTGTAGAGTATGAGGCTACATTAACAACGTGTTAACCCTTGAGGGCTCTGCCAAGTGTTAGTTCATCATTTAGCAGTAAGGCATTCCCTGGGAAATAATCCACCCTCTTCCACCGTCTGACTCCACCACCTCAACCAAGCTTCACAATCATCATTGCCGTGTACTGTATTAAATTGTTTGTTAAAAACTTTTATATTATAGTCCAGAGGTTGGCAACCTTTCAGAAGTGGTATGCCGAGTCTTCATTTATTCACTCTAATTTAAGGTTTCGCGTGCCAGTAATACATTTTAACGTTTTTAGAAGGTCTCTTTCTATAAGTCTGTAATATACAACTAAACTATTGTTGTATGTAAAGTAAATAAGGTTTTTTAAATGTTTAAGAAGATTCATTTAAAATTAAATTAAAATGCAGAGTCTCCTGGACTGGTGGCCAGGACCCAGGCAGTGTGAGTGCCACTGAAAATCAGCTCATGTGCCGCCTTTGCCACGCATGCCATAGGTTGCCTGTTATAGTCTTTTGTCTGGCAAAAAAAATTCCCCTGTTTACATTACTTCTTATGGGGAAATTGGATTCACTTAACATCATTTCGCTTAAAGTAGCATTTTTCAGGAACATAACTACAACGTTAAGTGAGGAGTTACTGTACTTGAAAACTGTTATGTCCCCTCTCAGTCTTCTCTTTTCCAGACTAAGCAAACCCAATTTTTTCAATCTTCCCTCATAGGTCATGTTTTCTAGATCTTTAATCATTTTTGTGGCTCTTCTTTCTCCAATTTGTCCACATCTTTCCTGAAATGTGGTGCCCAGAACTGTACACAATACTCCACTTGAGGCCTAATCAGCACAGAGTAGAGCAGAAGAATTACTTCTCATGTCTTGCTTACGACACTCCTGTTAATACATCCCAGAAGGATGTTTCTCTTAAGCAGCAGTGCCTTGTGCTGAAGGTCCTGGGTTCAAATCCCACATCCACTTAGTCAACCAAAGTGAAACCTGGTTGCAGATGACCTCTGTTCCACAGTCTTTCAGAACAGTGCAAGTAGGGTGGAAAGTTTGAGAGACAAGACTGTGTGAAGAGGAAACTTCTGGAGGAGAAGTGAGAACTTATGATTTTTAACCCAAAATTCTTGTGAGTCATCCATGAGGTTTCCTAAAGTGTGACAAAAATCAAAGCCCTAGAAATAAGTATTCAAGAAATGTTACAAATAGGATGGTGAGGTGGAAGAAAAAGGCCCACACAGTACAATGATGAATGACCAGAAAATGCATTCTGATAAGTTAAACCTTGAATCTTTGTTTCCTCAAAAGATAGTTTCCATACCAAAACTGAACTCTTAGAAGGGAAAGTGGGAAAAAAATAATTAGGCTCTGTGAAAGTGGCCAATTTTAGCAGTCCGTGTATGTTTCTGAGACATAAATCTATTTTCTCTCCAGATAACACATGAAACAATTACTCATGCAGAGGACATTTTTTAAACTCCTATCTTTGACAGGTTAACACCGTAAGAATAGTTTATTTTGTTCAGGGGCGGCTCTAGACATTTCGCCGCCCCAAGCACAGTGGCATGCCGTGGGAGGCGCTATGCCGGCCGCCGGGAGGGTGGCAGGTGGCTCCCGTGGACCTCCCGCAGGCGTGCCTGCGGAGGGTCCGCTGGACCTGCGGCTTTGGTGGACCTTCCACAGGCACGCCTGCGGGAGGTCCACCGGAACCGCCTGCCACCCTCCCTGCGGCTGGCATAGCGCCCCTCATGGCATGCCGCCCCAAGCACGCGCTTGGCGTGCTGAGGCCTGGAGCCGCCCCTGATTTTGTTGGTCCTCATTGGTGATAGGGGCTAATAACTTCCACCAGGAATCTATAGGAGAATAAAGCAGATCCTTGTTTAATAACAAGGGGGGGAGGGGAAATCAACCAAACCACCATAGGTTTCATTCAATTGCACCTAAGAACACCAATGGAAAGGTTATGTCAAAATCAGAATTAGTTAGAATGTAGGTGGCCTTGCTACAATAGCGGTACAAAGATATGCACAGAGTATCTTTCTCCTATGAAAAGTTTGACACAGCTTACACAGGACAGGCTCCATTTTAATTGATCTGGTTATGGACAATGGGGGTCGAAGTTTGCATCTCAGCTGTTATAATATCTGGGATGCATGCAGCGACATGCAACTCCACTAACTGGTTAATTCAGCTCCATTCTTTGGCTGCTAGCTAGTGAAGACAAATACACTGGCTGTTCCGTGCAGCTTTCAGTCAGCTACGGAAAGACCAACTTTCAATTGACAGATGAGATATACACAGCATGGCTTAGCCAATGGAATATGGAAAACTCCCTTTTGGTTCACTATCTGCTTTTTATGGGTCATGAAGATTCCGGCAGAGTCTCTGCTATGGCAGAACAAACATTTAGCATAACTGGTTACTATACTGGAGTGTGAGCAAGTATCTTTCCCGATCTGCTCCCCAGAAACAATCCTCTTCTGCAGGTCTGGCTTTATATATTATCTTACTGTTTTATGTGTTAATACACATAAACACAATTCTGCTCAGTTTCTCCCCAGGCTTGGCTGCTCCTAGAAATCCCCCTTCAGGACTGCTCAGCCCCCATCCTAGATCCTCTGTCCCCAGAGAGTTAAGATTAACTCTTTTATATCCAGGAAGCGTAATGAATCCCCTGCAAGAGCAGCTCAGCAGAACCCACTCAACCCTTTCTCAGAAAAAATACCTGGTGACTTTTCAGGCAAATACTGCCAGTCTGCTCCATACCTCTCCGCTTAGAGCCATGCTCAGGGTATGCTCTCTGGTTTCTTCTCCCTGCACAATCCTTTCCGAACCAAACTACTAAAGACTCCTGTTTCTCATGATCTGCTCAGTGTCTCCTGGAAAGAAGGAGTCACAGAAATGTATCCACTCTTATACCACAATGTATGTATCCACACACACTGAGATATAGCCCCTTTTATTCCCTACTCACAGGGGAAATCGCCACTAAGGGACAGCCCTGGGAGTCCTGAGCATCTACACTGCAATTCTATAGCCCTGTAGCCCAAGCCCCGTGATCCCAGGCCAGCCAGGGGTCTTTTATTGCAGCGCAGCCATATCCTATGATGCAGGTAGCCAACCCAGGTCCTGTTGTCTGAGGTGTTTAGGGTGTACCAAGGCATTCCTCACCAAAGTTTAGGTGCAGCAGGAGTACACTAGGCCAGTTACTATCTCCTTCCTATCTGTAGAGGCACAGAGAGCCCCATGACCTCAGCAAGACCATGTCTCCCCACCATGAAACTCTGGAAAGGGCCAAAGATTCTGTACAAAAAGAACAGACGAGAGGAGGAATGGTAACTCCCCACTTGTGGGAGCAAGTGTCCTCCTCCGAATCACATTCCCTTAGGAGACAGAACTTCTAAACCTGTGCTTGTTGCTCACAGGCAAAACACACAATGGGATGGGTTGTTCGCTCCCTATTGGTTTTCAAGTTCCTTCGGTTTTCTCCCTGAAGTTTATTCTTGGTTCATTCAATTGATTGTCCTTCAGTCATGGCTCTGTTGGTCTCGCCAGCAGTTCTGCCTCCATGAAATCCACAGTCTCTGCTAGCTTAGATGGCTGGTGACAGCACACCCAAGTTCACTTTCTCCCAGACACACTATCTAATTGCTTCTAAAAGCAATTCCTCCCTCAGTTCTCTGACAGTTTGTGACTCGGCCTTCACTCAGTGAGTTGGCTGACTGATCTGTCGCTGGGTAACTGTGTCTGAGGGTGAAAAAAAACTCATTCCACAATCAGTTTTAGAAGTAGGGCTAATGTGGCATAGAGCGACGGAGTGACTGTGCTGGAAAGAGAGCATGATCTCTTTGCTCCTAGTCTTGTCCCTAACTACAAGTTCATTGTTCCTGGCTATCCAGGAGGTGATGGTCCTATGAATAAAGGAAAATTATATTATGTTAAACAATAATAGAATACCATGTATTTAAATATTTTTTGATGTTTTCCACATTTTCAAATATATTGATTTTAATTACCACACAGAATACAAAGTGTGTAGTGTTCACTTTATATTCTTTTTTCTTACAAATATTTGCATGGTAAAAAACAAAAGAAATCGTATTTTTCAATTCACCTCATACAAGTTCTGTAGTGCATTCTCTTATCATGAAAGTTAAACTTACAAATGTAGAATTATGTACAAAAAATAACTGCACTCAAAAACAAAACAATGTAGGCTCTAAAGTTTTACAAGTCCACTCAGTCCTTCTTCTTGTTCAGCCAATAGTTAAGAGAAACAAGATTGTTTACATTTGCAGGAGATAATGCTGCCCACTTCTTGTTTACAATGTCACCTGAAAGTGAGAACAGGTGTTTACATGACACTGTTGTAACTGGTGTTGCGAGATATTTACATGCCAGATGCGCTAAAGATTCATATGTCCTTCATGCTTCAACCACCCTTCCAGAGGACATGTGTCCATGCCAATGATGGGTTCTGTTTGATTACAATCCAAAGCAGTGCAGCCTGACGCACGTTCACTTTCATCATCTGAGTCAGATGCCACCAGCAGAAGGCTGATTTTCCTTTTTGGTGGTTCAGTTCTGTAGTTTCTACATCAGAGTGTTGCTCTTTTAAGACTTCTGAAAGCATGCTCCACCCCTCATCCCTCTCAGATTTTGGAAGACACTTCAGATTCTTAAACCTTGGGTCAAGTGCTGTAACTATCTTTAGAAATCCCACATTGGTACCTTCATTGTGTTTTGACAGATCTGCAGCGAAGGTGTTCTTAAAACAAACAACATGTACTGGGTTATCATCCAAGACTACTATAACATGAAATATATGGCAGAATGCAAGTAAAACAAAGCAGGAGACATACACTTCTCCCCCAAGGAGTTCAGTCACAAATTTAATTAATGCTTTAAAAAAAAAAGAGCGTTATCAGCCTGAAAGCAGGTCCTCTGGAATGGTGGCTGAATCATGAAGGGGCATACAAATGTTTAGCATATCTGGCATGTAAATACCTTACAATGCCAGCTACAAAAGTGCCATGCAAATGCCTGTTCTCACTTTCAGGTGACATTGTAAATAAGAAGTGGGCATCATTAGCTCCTGCAAATATAAACAATCTTGTTTGTCTTAGCAATTGGCTGAACAAGAAGTAGGACTGAGTGGACTTACAGGCTCTAAGGTTTTATATTGTTTTGTTTGTGAATGCAGTTATGTAACAAAAAAAAACCCTACATTTGTAAGATGCACTTTCACAATAAAGAGATTGCATTATGGTACTTGTATGAGGCGAATTGAAAAATGCTTTTTCTTTATCATTTTTACAGTGCAAAGATTTGTAATAAAAATAATATAAAGTGAGCACTGTACGCTTTCTGTTCTGTGCTGTAATTGAAATCCATATATATGAAAATGTAGAAAAACATCCAAAAATATTTAATTAATTTCAATTGGTATTCTATTGGTTAACAGTGCAATTAATCACAATTAATGTTTTAAATTGCGATTAATTTTGAGTTAATCGCATGCATTAACTGTGATTCATTGACAGCCTTAGTTCTTAATAAAAAATGACAGAGCAGATTAAATATTACACTACTTCATTTTTGATTCATTTACAACAATATTTTACTAATTCATAATGTGCAGCTGACTGATTCAGAGACTACTCCTGCTGCAATAAGAATCTCTGCATGTGTTGTAGTGGCGTTAGTAACCTATCAGAAACTTGAGCCTCAGGTCTCCCTCACTGTCACTGGGTCTAATCAAAGATGACTAGGGAAGTTAAGGGGGTTCTAGTTCATGCTCACCCGCCAGCCAAATCTACTATTGTTCTATTTATAATATGTTCCATTAATAAGGCAATGGGCAAAATCATCCCTGAATAATGCTACTAAAATCCATTGAGTAACACCAGGAATTAGGCCTAGATTCAGGGAGGTTTTTAAGCACATGCTTAACTTTAATCATATGATCAATCCCATTAACTTCAATACCTTGCTGAATCAAGCCTTTCATTTGGCCCATACTTTGATGGCAATTTCACAGAGCACTAAAGATTCTGAGATCCATCAATGCCTGCCCACCCTCCACCCCCATTTAAACTTCTTCTGTCCCGTCCCCAATGCCAACAAACAACCACAACTGCTTTAATCCTCCAGCAATGGGAGGGCAAAAACAATGTGAATCATAGAATCATAGGACTGGAAGGGACCTCAAGAGGTCATCTAATTCATTCCCCTGCACTCATGGCAGGACTACGTAATAGCTAGACCATTCCTGATAGGTGTTGTCTAACCTGTTCTTAAAAACCACTAACGATGGAGATTCCAAAACCTCCCTAGCCAAATTTGTTCCAATGCTTAACTACCCTGAAAATTAGAAAGATTTTCCTAATGTCCAACCTAAACCGCCCTTGCCGCAGTTTAGGCCCATTGCTTCTTGTCCTATCCTCGGAGGTTAATCAGAACAATTTCTCTTTCTCGCTTGTAAACATTTTATGTACTTGAAAACTGTTACATCCCCTCTCAGTCTTCTCTTCTCCAGACAAAAAAATTTTCAATCTTCTCTCATAGGTCATGCTTTCAAGACCTTTTTGTTGCTTTTCTCTGGACTGTCTTAAATTTGTCCACATCTTTCCTGAAATGTGGTGTCCAGTAATGGACAATTCTCCAGTTGAGGCCTTATCAGCGCAGAGTGGAGTGAAAGAATTACATCTTGTGTCTTGCTTACAACTTTCCTGCTAATACATCCCAGAATGCTGTTTGCCTTTTTTTTGGGGGGGGGGGGAAACAGTTACACTGTTGACTCATATTTAGCTTGTGATCCACCATGACCCCAGCTCTCCTTCCTAGGCAGTCATTTCCCATTTTGTATGTGTGCAACTGATCGTTTCTTCTAAAGTGGAGTACTTTGCATATGTCCTTATTGAATTTTATCCGCTTTACTTCAGACCATTTCTCCATTTTGTCCAAATCATTTTGAATTTTAATCCTATCCTCCAAAGCACTTGCAATCCCTCCCTAGTATCATCTGGCCAAGAGGATGAGCTCGTGCACTGAGAAAGTCATTTTTGGTCTGTGCTCTAGCCGCAGTGTACTACGTTTTATAACGTACGTGAACTCTATTGGCTTGGGAATCTGGAACGCTGAAATGCTTACTAAATCTATGCCTGCTATGCTGCACCATGCAGCACTTCCCCCAAACATCAGACTGGGTAGTATTAGGAGGTATAATACATAGCTGTCATATGCATCTAAATACAGTTGCCAGAGTCTAGCCTTGTTGAGCCTGCGTTGAATGTCGTATACCCTAGTTCCAGGTGAGGAGGAACAAATATTTGTAACCAGAGGCAGAAAGCTGAATGAGGAAAGACTGTCATTACTTTGACCGTTCTTCCATAAAGCAGATACAAATAAATCCCTGAAACTGGAAGAGAATAAATCCAAGAGATAAAGGGAAGCCCTAATGCAAAGAACATCTATTAAATAAAAGGAGCAGAACATTAAATACAGTGCTTCCAGATGGGTACGTTTGACCCCCAAAACTGGGAGCAGGGTAACATCATAGCAGATGAGATTTAACTGAAGATGCTGTTTGAGTGTAGCTGAATAAAGGGAGAGGAAACGTAAAAAAAAGTCATTAAAAATTTACTCCTGTAAAATGTTCCCTTTTCAAGATGGCATGTGAAGATAGAAATTAAGAGCATGTTTATGTCCAATGCTATAGACAGAAGCATCAGTTGTGAGATTTAATAAGAGTTATGTTGCTTTAGGCTGAATCTGTTTTCGTTTTTCTAGGCTACTGAGCCAAACACAATGTGTGGAGCTGCACATCAATGCAGCATTCATGTGCTAACATTCTCTCTGGTTAATGATTTCATGTGTAGGAAATCGATCAGCGGGAAGTCTGTAAACAGCCTGATTAACTGCTAGTTGCATTCTGTTTGGTTTTTACATTTCAGGAACTGCAGGGAGCCTGATCCAACCTTTAAAAAGAAAGATACATCCTTCAAAAATGAATGCCTGAGAAATTTTTCAGTGCTGGTAGATGATGGCTCTAATATGCAATGCAACCAAAGGACAGTGAACATTATCAGACAGCTCAATCCTTTTAGAGACTTTATCACTGTATCAGAAATCCTTAGGATTTGGGGGCAGAGGGGACAGAGAGAGAGAGAAGTGTAAATCTTACACTAACAAACTGCCATAACACTCTTGTTTTTGACACTCAGCTTGCAGTGAAGAGGATATAAGGAGTTTTAGCGTTTTTGGTGCTCTAAGTTATTAAGGGCCTTATCCAATGCCCACTGAGGTCAACTGGAGTCACCTGGGCCAGAGAGGAGAAGATTTCACAAATAAAGTTGTGACAAACATAAACCAATGAATGGGAAAGGAACCCTGTAAAGGACCTTTCAAAGAGGCAGAAAACCCACCAAACCTATACTTGCACCTTATCACTCCTGTGTCAGACACCTGTCCATATTGCATCACATTATTCAGGCACTCCAAGTCCTTAACACACTCTCCCAGCTACTGTGTCTTGGTTCTGTGTGTTTTTAAGTATTTTAGTTCAGAAACCATAGGAACAGCTTATTATTCACTGCCAGAGGAAAATGCACTGTGCAATGATTTATCAATCATTCATATTTACAATTTCCTTAAAAATTTGTGGGATGCACCTGTGGGAAACATAAGGGGTCCCATACTGAAACATTAATGCAGTTCATTTATTCTGGTTTAACTGCCCTCTATTTCAGAAACTGATCCTAACGCTTTACAGTCTATATTTTATAAGAGAAGTGAAGGCAAAACAACTACATGCTGCTAATGAAAAACAAACACAGCCCTCTAAGTATGCCTATATCTCCTGCACTAGGACTCTATAATGAAGTACAAATACTAACAAGTCTAAAGAGTTGCACATTAGATCAGTTTGTACGTCTGATGTTTTCTAGCCTGGTAACTATTGGGTAGTAGGCTACAATTAGGCAGCCATATCACTTGGGATATGATCTTATCAACTCTCCTTCCTCTGCAGCATGAGGCACGGGGTCACTTGCAGGTTTAAACTAGTGTAAATGGTGGATTCTCTGCAACTTGAAGTCTTTAAATCATGATTTGAGGACTTCAGTAACTCAGCCAGATGTTATGGGTCAGACTATGTACAGGAGGTCAGACTAGATGATCATGATAGTCCCCCCTTCAGACCTTAAAGTCTATAAGTTTGAGTCTCTGAAAACTCTCAAGTTAAGACAGTGTTGGTTAGTAGCTGGATAGGAGACCTCTATGGAAAACCCAGGTGGCTCTGAAATTGATGCTAGTAATTCAGTATTTCTTCTCAGTCAATACTGAAACCGTGTCCTGGAACAATTCTAGAGGCACCAGGAAACTCAAGACCAGGCTCTTAACCAAGTGTGGTTGCTAAATACCCTGGGGACTTTTTTCAGAAGTACATTGTAGGCCACAGCACAAGGGCTACCAGAGATCATTCTATTCTGGGTATCACTTTTTACTGAGCCAATAAAAAAGGGCCGTTGTGCTTGGGATCACAAAGCCTTAAGTGCTATGCTAAAAGGGAGGAGAAGAGGGAAAGAAACATTAGGGAGAAGATATAAGGCCAGATTCTGATCTCAGTTATGCTATTGTACATGTGGATTAATTCCATGGACTTCAGTGTAATTACACCAGAGTACTAAGATTAGGATGTTGCCCATGGCAAAGAGTGTATTAGAAATGGATAGACAAATGCATAGAGAAAGTGTGATTGTAGCAGGAACCTGGTCCCCTGAAGTCTTAGTGCCTCTGCTGTGCAATTGACAAGGAGAGGAAATTTGGGAGCAAACCATTCCAGTCCGACAGATTCACAGAAACCTGAACTGCAGGGTGGGAGAAGGGAGGGTGCCTGTTGGCAAAAAAAGTTAGCATAGTGAGAGCTCAGAAAGTATTTCAAAAAGAGAGAGAGAGAGAGAGAGAGACAGTGAACCTGCCTGCCAGGCTGGTTTTTTCAAGATCTCTAGTTCTATTTATAACACCACATGCCATGTTACATTACATCACACGACAGGAGATGTACACCATATATGCAACAAAATGCATTACAAACACTATGAATTATCTCCCGAACAAATGCCCCACAACCCCCAGTGTTCTGCAACACCTGAGAGGTACATTATCTGGTAAGTATTAGGAAATCCTCTGGCAAAGATTTGTAACCTGTGCAGCTTGTCTGATTGTGAAATGATTTTCTTTTCATTCCCCCACCTCAACGTTGAAAACTCACTGCATATGCACCAAAAAGCCCCAGCCATCTGACCCTTACTTTTCTCACTCAAGGAGCAACACAGCAATTATATTTACATTTTTCTATATTTAACCCCAAAGAACAACTTTTGCCTGAAGAACTAAAGAAGTTCTGATCATCACGTTCCATCCCATTAAAGCAAGTTGTCATGGGAAACTCACCAGCCAATCTAGGATTCCCCAGTTTTCTCCGATAGCCTTAAGGGCCTATGCGGCGGCACACTCAGATACCTCAGCTCCAAAGAAGTCAATAGGAGTTGAGGGCACTGAGTACATTGCCAGAAGTGCTCAGCTCCTCACAGGATCAGGTCTTTAATTTTGCAAAGAAGGTCCCATCTCATGCAAGATGATCTAGATAATACTTAGTCCTGCCTTGAGTGCAGGGGACTGAACTAGATGACCTCTCAAGGTCCCTTTCAGTTCTATGATTCTAAGATAAGGGTCTCATCTAATGCAGAACACAGGGATATCCTGATTGTCTGATAGTGGGAAGATTCCACCAGGAGGGAAACTAAGTAAAGGCAAAATAGAGAAGAAGAATGGCCCAGTGGTTTGGGTGCTTGTTTAGCACACAAGACTTAAGTTCAATTCCCTGCTACTGGCTGCCTATATGACCTTGTGCAAGTCACTTAATCTCTCAGTACCCCACCCATAAAATCGGAAAGGAAAGTACTTCCCTGCCACCCAGAGATGTGGTGAGGATAAATGTGTTAAAGACTGTAAGGTGCTCCAACAGACAGGTCAGTTACTTAAACATTTTTGCAGCTTAGAAACATTGTTAGCTTTTCTTCCTGCTTCTGGGTGGGAGCAAATATGCTGAAATACCAAGCTTAAGATATTTTTGTAGCACTTTCTGCCCAGCCAGAAACAAGAAATACCAGAAATGTTGACAATTTTCTGTCAAGAGGTTCCCATATGGTCCAAATTGGTATCTGACCTTTTGGGAGCGTTTCTGAATCAAACTGGACCTCTGAGGGTCAACGAATACTAATTCCAATCACAACACAGGTATTTATATAAAGTATGTATTTATATTATACAAACACTCTAGACCAGAGGTTCCCAAACTGTGGTCCGTGGACCACCAATGGTCCACAAGCTCCATTCAGGTGGTCTGTGGATAGTTCCCTCTAAGATGCGTGTCTTGGTGGCTGCACATGAGAGAATAGGGCCACTCACCTAATTAGTGGAGCCGCGCAGGCATGGCTCCACTAATTAGATACCTGGATCCTGGAGAAGACGCACATGTAAGGTGAGATGGTGGCCTTGGGGGAGGGGAATAGGGGGTAGGTGGGAGAGAGAAGTGGGGTGAGAAGAGGGGGTGGGGGAAATTTGTGATGTGCAGGGCTGCGGCAGCCAGAGAAAGAGGCGACTTTCCCCAGCTCCAGGGAAACCCCCACTCCTTCCCAGCCCCAGCTTGGGGGCTGCTGCAGTGGGGGAGACCCCCCCCCTCCTTCCCAGCCCCAGCTTGGGGGCTGATGTGGTGAGGGAGAGAGGGCACATCCATCACATTAGAAAGGAAAGACTACTGATATTAAAATAATATGAGTTATGTGCTTTTATTTGTAGAACAAAAAAAAGTTTATTACTTTTAATATAGCACTTTTATCAAAGCGCTTTACAATATTTGGAAAGATCATTAAGTGGTCCGCTGAGACCATCAGCAATTTTCAAGTGGTCCACAAAAAAAAGTTTGAGACCCACTGCTCTAAACAGTTTCTCTCTATACACCATTCCAACAGCTTAGATCAGCTGGACACTGCTCAAAGCCCCTTCAGTTGCATGCTTGAGACTCAGTGCGGGTTATTCTCAGTGGAGCGCTCAGACTCTGGATTTTCCTTTCCCTGTTGGTCTGAAAGAGTACAAGCCTGTGGGTTCTTCAGTGGGTTTTGCTATACTTTTGATGATTCTGAGCAGCAGAGAATGTATGAAGGACATATCCCATAAATCTAAGAATAGATGCGTAAACACTTTGGTTGAAAATACACAAAGTAGATTAAACACCATGCCACTGTAAGTAACAGCAACTCTTAAAAACCAGACCATTACAGTGGCTTACTTACAATAAATCCATACTTGCTGTCAGGATCTTTGCCATCACCTGTTACAGTCATGGTAATCTACCTGGTATACATTCCCCTCAATGATTGCTGACCCACTGGGGTTCCAGATGCTCCAGAGCCATGGAGCTCTCCCTCAAAGAATGCCTTATGAGTCAAAAAATGGACTTCCATTCCACAGAAAATTTCAATTTTTCAGCAAAAATTTGAACACTGAAAACCAAACTTTGACCCAGAAGTGCTGCCACAGTGTCTTAAGGAAGTTGTATTTCAGGTGACTTATGCTCCCATTCTCCTCTATGGGCCAGGCTCCCTGGCCAGGTCACATCTCCCATGTTGTGTTGGAGTAATGTGCTCCATGATCCAGGGCTGAAGTATAAACTCTGACCAAGATTGTTCTGTTCAGATGGGTACACAGGATCCTCATTGAGGGGAGGCAGGGACAAGGTGAAGTGGGACTTGACCAAAGGCTATATTACCTCTTCTGTGCATTCCTTTTTCGGATCCCATCCTTGAGTTGGGATGGGGCGCTTTAGGGACAGCCACAGGCAAGGGAGCCATCCTAGCACAGCTCTTGCGAGTACAGTGGAGGACCTGCGGCACCACAGCCAAGGTGAAAGCACAGGACCTCCACCCGGACAAGTCAAGGGATCCAAACAGATCCCAGGAGATTCTTGAAAGTTTGAGGGGGCAGAAGAGCAGCCTGTTCATAAAGGTGTCAACTGGTGGAGCAATTCAGGAGAGATTCTGCAAGGTGGATTCTTTCAGAGATTTCTTCCTTAGTCCAAAGTAGGGGTAGTCAATTTTTTCACGATCCAAATTTCTTGGTCAAGGTCCAGACTCCAGGGAAAATTATTTTTAAATAAGTAAATAAAACAATAGTGGGGTCCTTCGAAAGCATCTGATGGTCCAGATTTGGCTCATGGGCCACCTATTGACTACCTCTGGTGCTGAGTGTTACAATGGGAGGGGGCAATCTGGCCTCAAACCTTCCCCAAGCCACTTCCCAAATGGATCATGCTGAATGGATACAGAGTGTGTGAACATTAACAATTCTAGCTAGACTACAACACAGAGAATTACCTCTAAAGCATTTTTGCTCTTGCTACAGCTTCTCTCTTACCATTACACATAAGGAGCCTAACTTTACTGGCGTTCAACAGATGGTGCAATTCCATACAGAGCCTGTTGCTTTTCACACTTGCAGTTATTTACACCTGTGCAAGGTGGATGTGAAATGTTAGCATTCTAATTTGACAGAGCATCACATCCACTTTGCACTCACTTTTCGCAACTGGAAGGTACCATACAAGGTGTGAGGTGGTGGCGAATGAGGCCTATAAATCTTACAAATTCCATTTATCTGAACACACAATCATTTTTCCAAGACAAAACTGCCTATTGTTATGCAGTTCTTTTTGGAAGCTGTGGCACTTCAGCAGTAAAATTTGCTTAGGGCCCAACTCTCCAACTGAATCATTCCTTATGTGTACAGCATCTGCTTACAGAATATACCCACAAAACAAGCAAATTAACGAAAAAGTTACATGGCATCCAAAGTACTATAGGGGGGGACAAGAGAAACCGGAGAAGAAAGCAAGGGCTTTTTAACCAGGATTATGGCAGGATAGCTGGCACCCAAAAGACTGGATACATAAAGGGGCTTAGACATTCCAACGCTCAGTGTGTGATGCCTAACTCCTAGGCACCCTGCTGCCTAGTGAAAATCTCTGCTCTGAATTAGGCAGCCATGGTCCTCACACAAAGCATAGGGAGAGTTAGGTGCCTAAGAAAGGGATTCTCTGACATCATAAAGCTGAGCAGCCGTGAGTGAAATAGAGTGGAAAGCGGCAGGACTTAAGACCTAGATTCACAAAGGCTCTTAGGCACTTAACTTCCATTGAACTGGGTACTAGTTGCCTGACCGAGTGCCTCTCACCACTCAGGGTTCTCAGCTGTGAACCCTCTCTTGGAATAAGGTTCCTAAAGCCAGGTCAGCTCTTGCTCATGAATAGAGCAGACAGAGGCACACAGACAGACAGAAGACAGAGACTGAACACTCTCCTTGCCCCACTATAGCCAACAGCCTGGAGGACAGGGCATTCACCTCAGAAGCGGGACATCTGCTTTCAGTCAATCAGAGCAGGGATCCAAAAGGCACATAAATACCTTTGTCAATATGGCCCCAGGTCTCCTAGGCAGACGGATGGCGAGTCAGTGAACAGCAGGTTGGTCATAGCATAACATCTGCGAAATTTGCTATTTATGCTGTGACCAGCCCATGAAAAATGGGTGATTTCCTTCAGAGCATTTCTGAAACTGGGAGTCCTGCTCCAAAGGGGGGTGGGGGGGCCAAAAGACTATTGTAAGGTGGTGGGTGGTCATGAGCATTGGCAGAACAAGGCTTGCACTTGTTGGAGACAGTATGTAAGATCTTCAAAGCTGATGGCGCACAGTTGAAAAAAAACACATGGATAAAGCTAGAGAGTCCTCATCTGGGGCCATTTTCTTCCTATTTGTTCTTCCCACAGTCCCCTATGAAGCTAGATCAATGGATTCATTCAGGGAAGTCTTATAACCCAATGTACTATAACTTCCCATTACTGATTAGATCACAGTGTTTATAACGATATTACACAGCATCTTCACTACTGTCACAGTTCTAATGTATTCAAAATCCCATGCCCATCACCATAGTATGTGAGCATCTGGGACAGGGCAATATGAAAGGGCTGAGTATTAGCGTTTTGTAATTATAAGAATCTCCTTCTCCTAAATTTAGTAAAATAGCCAGTGGGTCAAGGAAAAAGCCTATCATGGCCTGCTTTCACAGGTAGTGACTGGTAGGTGATATCAGCAACATAGGTGCCAATAGGAATAAGTCTTTATCATCCCTGTTACTTTGAATTTCCCCTTCAAACTTTTTCCTGTGAAAGGTCAGCTATGATACTTCTTCACAGATGAGCGCACAAGCTGCAATGACCTTAAAGCCAATTGACATTCTAAATAATATGAGCTGGATTGCTTACTTCTCCTTGAAAATACATTGCCTAAAGCTGCAGGTATCGTTTATCTATTAAAAAGGTCAATATAAATGACCAGATTCACCATTGAAATTTTATATGGAAGTTTATTGGGAGGAAAGATGAGCCTAGGGAAGGCTATTTGATTTGACCACATTTTATGCATTACATGAGTAGGAAAATAACAATCAGGAATGTGTTGGATATGAGATGGAGTTATACAAAGCACTGTCCAAACCCAAGGGGGAGTGTGCAATCAATGTCAGAGACAGACAAGCACTTTCTATCATACTGCCCCCACAGACCATCATGAATCAGGACCAAAAAAAAAAAAATGGCTGTCAAGTGATTTAAAAAATTAAAGATTAAATAGAATACCATTTATTTAAATATTTTTGGATGTTTTCTACATTTTCAATTATATTGATTTCACTTACAACATAGACTACAAAGTGTACAGTGCTCACTTTATATTTATTCTGATTACAAATATTTGCACTGTAAAAAACAAAAGAAATAGTATTTTCCAGTTGACCTAATACAAATACTGTAGTGAAATCTCTTTATCATGAAAGTAGAACTTACAATTGTAGAATTATGTACAAAAAATAACTGCACTCAAAAACAATGTAAAAAACTTTAGAGCCTATAAATCCACTCAGTCCTAATTTTTGTTCAGCCAATAACTCAGACAAAACAAGGTTTTTTTACATTTCCAGGAGATAATGCTGCTCACTTCTTGTTTATAATGTCACCTGAAAGTGAGAACAGGTGTTTGCATGGCATTATCGTAGCGAGCATCGCAAGATATTTACGTGCCAGATGCGCTAAAGATTCATATGTCCCTTCATGCTTCAACCACCATTCCAGAGGACATGCATCCGGGCTGATGACAGATTCTGCTCGATAATGATCCAAAGCAGTGCAGACCGACGCATGTTCATTTTCATCATCTGAGTCAGATGCCACCAACAGAAGGTTGATTTCCTTTTTTGGTGCTTTGGAGTCTGTAGTTTCTGCATCAGAGTGTTGCTCTTTTAAGACTTTTGAAAGCATGCTCCACACCTCATCCCTCTCAGATTTTGGAAGGCACTTCAGATTCTTAAACCTTGGGTTGAGTGCTGCAGCTATCTTTAGAAATCTCACATTGGTACCTTATCTGAGTTTTGTCAAATCTGCAGTGAAAGTGTTCTTAAATCAAACATATGCTGGGTCGTCATCCTAGACTACCATAACACAAATATATATGGCAGAATGTGGGCAAAACAATGGAGCAGGAGACATACAATTCTCCTCCAAGGAGTTCAGTCACAAATTTTTTTAAAGTGTCATCAGCATGGAAGCATGTCCTCTGGAATGGTGGTCAAAGCACAAAGAAGCAGATGAATGTTTAGCATATCTGGCACATAAATGCCTTGTAATGATGGCTACCAAAGTGCCATGCGAATGCCTTTTCTCACTTTCAGGTGACACTGTAAATAAGAAGTGGGCAGCATTATCTTCCATAAATGTAAACAAACTTGTCTCTTAGCTATTAGCTGAACAAGAAATAGGACTGAGTGGACTTGTAGGCGCTAAAGTTTTACATTTTTTGTTACATAACTGCACTCAAAAACAAAACAAAATCTACATTTATAAGTTGCACTTTCATGATAAGAGATTGCACTACAGTACTTGCATGAGTTGAATTGAAAAAATACTGTTTCTTTTGTCTGTCATTATTACAATGCAAATATTTGTAATCAAAAGTAATATAAAGTGAGCACTGTACACTTTACAACACAGAATACAATTTAAATAAATAGATTTGAAAATGTAGAAAAAAATCCAAAAATAAATAAAATTTCAACTGATATTCTATTATTTAACAGTGCGATTAAAACTGTGAATAATCACAATTAATTTTTTTGAGTTAATTGTGTGAGTTAACTGACTGACAGCCCTAAAAAATTCTCATCAAAAAGCAATAAAGAAAAACTGTCTAACCCTAGAAGAAAGGAGAAGGGCAGTCTAGCTGGCATGAGATTTGGAATGGACAATAAACACAATGTCCCATCCCGGATGGATTTTATCTACCTCTGACAGATTCTTGGGGGGATACTTGTCTAGCTTGACATGTGAATAAAGCTTCACTGAATTGAATAAACTGGTTTGGTGGATGGGGGAATGTGGTGGACATTATATCTGGACTGTAGCAAGGCTTTTGACATAGTCCCACATGACATTCTCATAAGTGGAGAAATGCAGGCTCAGAACTATCATTAAGTGGCTACATATTGGTTAAACAATTCAAACAAAGAGTAACTATTGAATGGTCAGATTGGAGAGAGGTCTCAAGTGGGGTTACATGGGGATCTATTCTGGGTCCAGTGTTATTTAACAGCTTTATTAATTACCTTGATGTAAGAATTGAGAGCATACTGATCAAATTTGCAGATGACACAAAGCTGAGGGGAGGATTGCCAACCCTTCAGATGATAGAACTAAAATTCAAAGGGATTTTTATAAATTGGAGAACTGGGCTATAGACAACAAAATGAAATTCAACAAAGACAAATGTAAGGTGCTGCACTTAGGGAAGAAAAACCAAATGCACAAATACAGAATGGTGGATAACTGTCTTAGCAGCAGCACTGTTGAGTAGGATCTAGGAGTTGTGGTTTATCATAACCTCAGCATGAGTCAACAATGCAATGCAGTTGCAAGAAAAAAAAGCAAATGCAATTTTAGGTGGCGTTAACAGAGGCACAGCATGCAAGTCACAGGAGGTGATAGTACTGCTCTACTCAGCGCTGGTTAGGCCTCACCTGGAGTACTGTGTCCAATTTTGGTCACCAATGTATAAAATGGATGGAGAGAAACTGGAAAGGATCCAGAGGCAAGTGATAAAGACGATCAAAGGGATGGAAAACATGCCATATGAGCAAAGGCTAAAAGAACTGGGTATGTTTAGTTTGGAAAAGAGGGGGGACATGATAGGGTCTTTAAATACTTGAAAGGCTGCCATAAAAAAAATGGTTCTCTCTTGCCACAGAGGGCAGGAGAAAAGGCAATGGGTTCAAACTACAACACAGCAGATTTACATTAAATCTCAGGAAAAAGCTTCCATTGTCCTACTGTTCTTACAGTCAGGAACAGACTGCCTCTGGAGGTCATGGAAGCTCCTTCACTGGAGGTTTTCAAAAGGAGGCTGAATAGTCATCTGTCTTGGATGGTTTAGATGACTGGTTTTCAACCAGTGGTACGCATACCCCTGAGGGTACACAGAGGTCTTCCGACTATACCGACTCATCTAGATATATGCCTAGTTTTACAACAAGCTACATAAAAAGCACTAGCGAGTCAGTACAAACTACAATTTCATACAGACAATGACTGATATTGCTCTGTATACTAGACACTGAAATGTAAGTACAATATTTATATTCCAATTGATTTATTGTATAATTATATGGTAAAAATAAGAAAGCAATTTTTCAGTAATAATGTGCTGAGACATTATTATATTTTTAGATCTGATTTAGTAAGCAAGTAGTTTTTAAGTGAGGTAAAACTTAAGTGCGGGAGCAGGGTCGGGGACACAGGGGGCTTCCCCTGGTGCCACAGCCACCCCACCCAGCGCTACTGCCCAGGAGCGGGGTCAGGGCACAGGGGCTCTCTCTGCCCAGGGCTCTGGGCCCCCCAGTTGGCTCGGGCCCCTGGGCATGGGCCCCATAAGCCCAGTGGCTAATCCGCCACTGCTAACACCCTACCCACTACACCGCTCTCCCTCAGTTAAGAGGTTAAAGAATCTTTTCAGCAATGTTGCCCCTAACAGCTCTTACTTTTTTCCCCTATAATAAATATTTTACTGGACCTTTGGTTCTGACACAACAACGTTCCCGGTCTCACAAAAACAAATATTAATAAGACACAACTGTCTAATATTTTTAGGTGCTCTTGCATGACCTAAATGTCAAGTTTGTTTTTATCAATTGTAGCATGCAGCACAGATGCATATACACACTGGATCAAGTTTAGAGAATTCTATGAATGAACAGATGACCAGCTGATAAAATCTAAAATTTGTGAATTACTCAACTTCAGTGCATTTGACCTAGATAAAAATCATGCTACAAACAAACAGTTAGCTTGTGATGGGTTGTGTCTCTAGACCGATTGCATTCGGAAAGTGAAGGAACCTACGTATTTGGAGAGAAAGCGAGGGTAGAGCAATGCAACTGCTAGAGTGCTTTGCACTTCACAACTGCCCACCTGCCTCACTTTTAAAATATTTTTATTAAAAATTTCTAATTAACAGTGCAGGTCATAGCAGAGAAAAGAGATGATCTTGGAGGATATAAAAAACAAACAAACAGCCTAGTGACTGCATGTGCTGTGGACAACACAAGAATTACTAGCTAAATCATACACATACATACAGAGAAAGGAGCAGGGATCTAATCCTACAACTCCCAAAACTCAGACTTTTATCTGAGGTTCAGGAGAGCTGCATAAACAGGCAGTAGGAACAAGTCCCATTCAAACTCCTCATCTTTTCCTTCGAGGTCTTAAATTAGCTACCTAGGGTCTTTTCATATTACCAGCCCCGCCCACCACTACATTACTGTAACAATGCCAGACGCACCACATTTATTGTCCGCTTTTCCAAGAAGTGTCTCCACATCTTGTCATGATGCTCCCTGTGTACAGAACACTGTCCTGAGCTGGTCCACTACCACCCTCTCCACATTCAGCTGTACGCTCTTCAGGAAAGGATCATGTTTTCATATATGTTGCATGTGGTGCAACCCAACAGGTCTTCTGCGTGCTACTGAAACTGCAATGAAGGTATACTTAAAAATACTGAGATCAAAGTCAATCGCTCATTTATGATTCTTTTGGAGATGTTAAATATTTTACTAAAAGCTTTTGTTCCGTATCTCTAGCAATGTGGCTGTGCATTCTGAATCTCTTGCCTTTTTACTGAAGCCTAAGGGCTGGATCAGAAATCACACAGCCAAATCACTCACCTCAGTAGCCAAACACATGTGCACATATATTTGCATAATCAGCTCTATAATCTGGAAGTCTGATTTCATTGCCACTGAGTCTACTGACATCACCATCACCACTGAGGACTAAGGGCCTGATCCAAAACCTTTTAAAGTCAATAGAAATCTTTCCAGTGACTTCAGTGGCCCTATATATGGTCAATCCTATTGTCTTTATTTGGGCAAAACCCCCACTGAAGTCAATGGGAATCTTATTTAAGTAAGCACTGCAGGATTTGGTTCCAAG
The DNA here is from genome assembly GCF_016161935.1 of Mauremys reevesii. Taxonomy (NCBI): domain Eukaryota; kingdom Metazoa; phylum Chordata; order Testudines; family Geoemydidae; genus Mauremys; species Mauremys reevesii. Next base: position 27,393,884 of record NC_052626.1, read on the forward strand.
GAAGAAAATTAGCTACTTTTAAAAGAAAGAGCTCAGGCTGCAGTCTCAGATAATGCTTCAATGTAGCAGTCAAGAGAATAAAGCACTCAAATCTGACATAAGACCATTTTTATATTCAGTACCGTTGGAAGTGCACTATTGATAAAGCAAAGTAATTAATGTGCGTATCTTTCCTTTACTCAGACTAAAATCGTAATTGTCAATATGTACAGGATACCTCTGCATCCCATCCCTAGCTGCCCGCACACACACACACACACACACACACACACACTTAATAGCTAGGGATGCAGAGGTATCCTGTATTTTAATATGCTTTAAATTATACTTTACACATCATCTCCCAAATTTGTTGTCAACATATGCAACAGACTAGTAAAATACAGAAACCAAATTTCTAAAATATCCTGGGCTAAACTACACCAGGGATGAATTTGGTTCATTGCTTCCTTAAACAAACAACAGATATTTAAAGACATTATCTGTAACTGTAAGTGTAGCAGTTTTATCAACAATAATAAATAGTAATATACAATACATGTATCATAGTACTATGATGCCAAGGATCTCAAACAGCTTGCAAACTGGTCTACCTGATTCATTTATTCAAACACTGAATGTTTATTCATCCCAGTATTATTAAATAGTTAGACCATGATAGCACCTAGAGGTTCCATTGTATGCGGCATACATTACAAGCACATAAGACAAATTACCTACACGACAGGGGTTACAAATCACAAGAAAAATCATGTGACCTAGCTAACAGAGCCATAGACTGGAACTCCGTACTTGTAAGTTCTAGTCCTGGTACTGCCATTCACCTTTCAGATGATGTTGCAGCTGTCGCTTTACCTCTGTGACTCAGTTTCCCTATCTATAAAATGGAGATAATGGTATTTGCCTCCTTTGTAATGCACTTGAAGAAGAGAGCTATAAAAGAACTAGATATTATTAGTGACTTGAGTGATCAGTTTCAATTTTGAACAGCAATGTTAGATAATTCACAGATAGTCTATGGTTGTGATATGTCAAATATTTTTAACTGCTGAATAAATTTACAAACAGAAATGACATTCAAAGCCAAACCTCACCCAATTGTGTATTTGTTTAATACTATTAGACCAGCTCCTACTAGTTATTACTAATTTAGGCGGTAGTACTTAACAGGAATAAAACCCTGTCTTCTACACCTGTACATTGTCCTCAGGTCTATCTTTCATGTACTGTACTTGAGGCTACAAAATTAGGTGAATAAAAATACCAGATGGGCAACAAAAGCAAGTGTAGAAATACCAAGTGCTGATACCTCCCCATGCTCTATTCTGACTATTTGCATTAGGATTTATATTAACAGAGATTTCTGGATATGGGAGCCAGTTAAGACTGACAGACATAGCACCTAGTCCTCAAATCCTTACACAGGCAGGACTCCCAATGACTTTGATGAGAATTTTATCTGCTGAAGTACTGCAAGATCAGTTCCATTCCCATAGAGGAACAAATTCTGCTCTGACTTACAATTCACTCACTTGTAAACTGAGCAGTCATACTATTATAAAATTCAGCTGGGGAATTCTACCCAACCCAGGTTCCAATCAGACTTTGCCACTAAGTAGGCTAACAAAAGCTTAGTAATTATGGCTGCAGAGGCTTTGTTCAGCAATGAGACCTTGATGGTTGGGTTTTTTAAAGCAAAATTTCCTAGTGTAAAAGATACAGGCTTGAAGAGGCTTTGAAGGAGAATTCTATGAAGAAGAAGTAGAAAGGAATCCACAAATTGAAGAAAACTCTGTTTCCTCAGAGAATTAACTGTAAACTGAATAATAATTTTATTGCCTTGAGGAGTGTAGTTATAGTTTGGATACAATACTAGGACTGTATTATATTTAATTCATTTGGGCCAGAAGACTCAGCTCTGAAGGTAAAAAAAGGATAACTAAAAGCAAGAACTGCAGATAAGCACTGTGGCCAAGCATCATAACAGATACCCCTAATGGCATTCAGACAACATGAAAATCGCTCAGTATCCCACCCCTCAGCAGCACCACATACATACATAAACCAAGGCCCAAACGTGCTTTGAGCAAATCCCTGCACGCATGCAGAGTCCTGTTGACTATTACAATTCAATGAAGCCCCGCAAGGGCAGAGCCTGTCTACCTGCACCAAGTTCACTGTAGAAGCAGGACCTATAAAGGAAAGTAGTAATTGTCTCCACAGGAGTGTCAATCAGCAGCTCTGACGGTCGCTTCCATAGCACCCCTGCACATGGCCAGTAACCAAGTGAGTCGGCACTCCATGTAAACTCCTGCAGAGGGAAGGCATTTGCAGTCAGAGCTCCGATGCTGAAGGTTAGAACGTTCACCAGTGGCGCATACAGGGCTGACAATTTAATCCTTATCCAGTGACAAGCAACTTTGAAATCCTGCTTCCCAGGGCCGCCCAGAGGATTCAGGGGGCCTGGAGAAAAGCAATTTCAGGAGCCCCTTCCATAAAAAAAGTTGCAATACTATAGAATACTATATTCTCATGGGGGCCCCTGCAGGGCCCAGGGCAAATTGCCCCACTTGCCCCCCCCCCACCCCGCCCTCCGGGCAGCCCTGCTGCTTCCTGGCTGAACTCAGACCCAGATCCTCAATGGGAGTTGAGCACCTAAATACCCTCAAAAGCACTGAGATCCAGACTTAGAGATTAGTGTTTCTTACCACTTTTTCATTGCTTAATTTTGTAGCTAAAAAATATTTTAAATTCACCTTCCTTTCCCTGCCACCCCTTCCATCATTTTAACAGATGCCAGTCAGGGAGGGTGAGGGGAAATAGTCAGCAACAAACTTGTTCTCTCTAAGGCTATGCTTTTTATAGAATTTACTGAGAGGTGAACCTTACTGACCATGTTTTTGCTAGTGATGCATTCAGAACAGAGCTCCCTGAAGTCAGAAAGAGTGCAGCTCCGCTAATAGCAAGATTTGTTTAGACAGGAAACTTTCACGTGGATTAATGACATTTTTTCTAGCTCTGCCAGATGAGCAATAGAATCTAGGTCTCCAGAACCAGCATTACAGATGGGTTAATGTGATCATTAATTTACTGCTTTGCTTAGGTTTCCTTTTAGAATACACGACGTTCCCTACGCAGCATTTGTTTTCTGCTTTGGTTTTAGGTGTGGGGGGGGTTGGGGGGAGGGCTAGAATTAGGTTGTTTTTTTTAAATAAGATGTATTCTGCTTCAATTACCAAACTCTCAGGAACAGGTAAGCCAAGAATTACTACAGAGCAAAGTCATACAGTAATACATACAATGCAAAGAGCCACATGCGGAGGAGAATAAGAATAGCCTTAGAAAAGAAAGTTGGTCTGTTCACTGGACTTCTATTCCTTCAAACCATGTGTTGGGTAATACAGGATGATCAAATTAAAGCCCCTTTATTTCACAACCAAGGGCCGGTGGTCTCTTCTGCTGCCACGTTGCTGGATTCTACTGAACACATCAATCCCTGCCCCTGCCCATTTGTGCTATAAAAGGTAACTTTCCATAAGTTAGTTCACACTGTATTTTAATGCCTGACCTCCCTTCTGTAGTCCCAGCCTGGAACAGGAAGGACGTAGGAAGATGGTTCCTATTTAGATCCAGGAAGGACACTGTTGCCCAGTAGAGCTCTGCGAGTTTGTGGGTGGCAGAGGAGAAGATACTAAAGATTAGCTGAGGGTATACGCCACACATGAGCATCATACCTTTGTACATGAATTTTGCTTTTCCCTTCAGTAAGTGGGGTGTGCATGCATCGCCATTTATTGACAGCAATAAGAAATCATAGTTACAAGACCAGTTGTTCCTATTGTTACTGGCCCCTGTGTGACAATGGGCAATGCCTCATTTCCCCCTCCCCCCATTAGTAAAATAAGTCCATCTCCCAGAGCTAACATTTCTTTAAGTGCCTCCTTGTAACATTTCCCTCATCCTTGCCTGTTCCTTCTCCTTGGCATCCCCTTGATGCTGCATTTTTAAACTCCGCGCTTCTCTTCCCCTCCATAAATTTTTATTATGTTTAAGATTTATGTTTTCTTCTGTCCAACTCAGATGCATAATGTATTAGACTGGTTGAAAACTTCTGTGAATTCTCCATGACTGCACAGTGCTTAAGGCAAACTGATTTCCCACAGCAGTCACTCTGGCAAATTTAATGCCTCAAGCACTGTAACAACATGATTTTAAAGAGGATGTCTAAAATATTAATCTTACTGTTCATTCATGCTGCCTCTATTGTTTGGCTTTTCTTTTCAAATCCTCAGATGTTCTCTCCCTCTTTGTCTGTGCTCCAGTATCCTCCGGTCACCAGCCCACCCACAGAATGATTCATATTGCATGGAATTTTCATGCTTTAGCTTAATTCTATTCCCAAATAAGTCCCTCATTTCATAGATTCATAGATTCACAGACTCTAGGACTGGAAGGGACCTCGAGAGGTCATCGAGTCCAGTCCCCTGCCCTCATGGCAGGACCAAATACTGTCTAGACCATCCCTGATAGACATTTATCTAACCTACTCTTAAATATCTCCAGAGATGGAGATTCCACAACCTCCCTAGGCAATTTATTCCAGTGTTTAACCACCCTGACAGTTAGGAACTTTTTCCTAATGTCCAACCTAAATCTTCTTCATTCCTTCTTGTTCTGTCAGTAGAGGTTAAGGTGAACAAGTTTTCTCCCTCCTCCTGATGACACCCTTTTAGATACCTGAAAACTAAACAAACCCAATTCTTTCAGCCTTCCTTCGTAGGTCATGTTCTCAAGACCTTTAATCATTGTTGTTGCTCTTCTCTGGACCCTCTCCAATTTCTCCACATCTTTCTTGAAATGCGGTGCCCAGAACTGGACACAATACTCCAGTTGAGGTCTCACCAGCGCGGAGTAGAGAGGAAGAATGACTTCTCGTGTCTTGCTCACAACACACCTGTTAATGCATCCCAGAATCACGTTTGCTTTTTTTGCAACAGCATCACACTGTTGACTCATATTTAGCTTGTGGTCCACTATCACCCCTAGATACCTTTCTGCCGTACTCCATCCTAGACAGTCTCTTCCCATTCTGTATGTGTGAAACTGATTGTTCCTTCCTAAGTGGAGCACTTTGCATTTGTCTTTATTAAACTTCATCCGGTTTACCTCAGACCATTTCTCCAATTTGTCCAGATCATTTTGAATTATGACCCTATCCTCCAAAGCAGTTGCAATCCCTCCCAGTTTGGTATCATCTGCAAACTTAATAAGTGTACTTTCTATGCCAACATCTAAGTCATTGATGAAGATATTGAACAGAGCTGGTCCCAAAACAGACCCCTGCGGAACCCCACTTGTTATACCTTTCCAGCAGGATTGGGAACCATTAATAACTACTCTCTGAGTATGGTTATCCAGCCAGTTATGCACCCACCTTATAGTAGCCCCATCTAAATTGTATTTGCCTAGTTTATCGATAAGAATATCATGTGAGACTGTATCAAATGCCTTACTAAAGTCTAGGTATACCACATCCAACGATTCTCCCTTATCCACAAGACTCGTTATCCTATCAAAGAAAGCTATCAGATTGGTTTGACACGATTTGTTCTTTACAAATCCATGCTGGCTATTCCCTATCACCTTACCACCTTCCAAGTGTTTGCAGATGATTTCCTTAATTACTTGCTCCATTATCTTCCCTGGCACAGAAGTTAAAGTAACTGGTCTGTAGTTTCCTGGGTTGTTTTTATTTCCCTTTTTTGTTCGATGTAGCCCATTTTCTCTGCAATAGCTGGCTGTTGCAGTCTTGCCTTTCAAATAATCTTCTCTGCAGTTTAAGGATTTATGTTTTTAAAAGTTTGTGCTATTAAGTGGCATTGGGAAGTTAAACTGTAGCCTTTTCCCTTCCTCTTTGACCTGGTGTTCCTCTAGTTTTTCCTGGCAAGGAAGATGAAAATAAATCATCTTGTTAGCAATCCCCTTACTGCAGGTAAAAGATCTAACTGAGGTGAAGGACATTCTGAAGGGTGTTAAGTAGCATAAGTGGCAGTCAGATGGTGGCTTTGCAAGATGAGAGAAAAAAATGGGTTAAGAACTTGGCTGTAGCTTGGGGAAATGGGGGGTAGTGCCCCACCACCAAACTGCAAGCCTCAATCAAGCATAGAATTTGCCCCCCTCAATCCCCACATACAGCCCCATCAGCCTGACTGGAGCTGCCCCCCCCCCACAAAAATATAGAAATCAAACTACGCCTATGGTTAAGGAGGAAGAGTTTTCAGTTTCACCTTTATACGTGTTTTACATTATATTCCCAGCAGATCTGGAGTTACATTACGCCTCTGGATGACGATACTTGCCGGCGGCATTTTGGCGGCAATGCCTATTGATGTTGCCGCTTGTCGGCAGAATTTCGGCGGATGCTCGTCTGCCGCCACAATCCTCTGTGGCTTGTTGTCTGGCACCCGCCGGACGAAAAAGGTTGGAGACCACTGTATTAAAGACAAAATGGGTGAGGTAATACCTTTTATTGGACCAGCATCTTTGGTGAGAGGGATAAGCTTTCAAATTCTTCAGGTCACAGAAAAGAGCTCTGTGTAAGCTCGAAAGCTTGTCTCGCACCAACACAAGTTGGTTCAGTAAAAGATATTACCTCCCTCACTCTCTCCCTGATCTTTCTTGGGCATTCTTAAAGTACCCATCATTGTAATACCTATGCATCTTTATGTCAATCTCTCTTCTCACACCCTATATCTTCTAGAGTTCTGTGTTTTAAGTGTGCCAACCAATGGAGCCTCCACCATTTCCCTGGGGAGAATATTCCACAGTCTAATAAATTTCATTCAGGAAAATTTTCCTGATATTCTGCCTGAACTGAACTCACCCTTCTCTCCTCTGGCCATGTCAGGTACCACCACACTGAAGTTAAACTGGAATAAGTAATGGAGAACCAGATCCCAAAATACATTTTTATAAATCTTTTAACTTTAACGTTCTTGCAGGTATAAAACACAGGTATGGAGAGAGAGTTGAATCATATACTGGATCATGCCCCCAATAGCAGAATTGTTAGCTAAATTCCAGTTGCAAGGCTAAATTCTGCTTTAGTTAAACTGTTCAACCAGAATGTGGCCTGTAGAATTTTTATTACCGGTGACAGGCAAGCCAGAAAGAACAGTTTGACTTTCATATCCCAGGATGAGTGTAAAGTACAATCATTTAGAGGGGGGAAAATTCAGACTTTTGAATAATTTTGATCTAGAGTCATTGAAAGACAATCAGCATGGGATGCAGAAAAGCCATTACGAGAGTCATTTTTAAGACTAGAGCCAATTTGTTAATCCCATTCTTACTACTATTACTATCCATTTGCAAAACACCAAAACATTTCTCTCCATGCTTGGCATTTACACTAATCATGTATTTATAAACTGGTTTCTGCTCTTCAGTATCTCTCGTATTACATATATAAATATAAACATACAGGAAAACTACATTACAAAAATCATGGACTGGGTTGCAAAGTCAAGCACTCCAAAGTTAAGAAATGCCAGATTTATAGCTGCCCATGCAACTTAATTGTGTGTCCAGCCTGAACATTAAATGAGGCAGGTGTCTTGTGGAATCACTAGTGTGAGATCTTGTAACTAAAGACTGTATCATAATGTACACACACAAGGGGACCAGATGCCAGTCCTGGCAGAAACTCCCAGCCACCCCCAAACATCTTCTTCAACTCAGTGTATTGTTTGTCTTTACCCTTGGTTTATTGTCTCTCAGCCAGTTTTCAATCAGCGGTGTTCCTAGCCAAGTCAATTTGAATTAATTTTTCAAGTAAATTGCTGAGTAGTTCAGCTTCAGCCAAATGTAAAAGAAAAAGAAGATGCAGATCTTTCCTGCTCAGCTTCCCTATGCAGGAGGTGGATTCTGGTAGCCAGGTCTCAGGGTACGTCTACACTACGGGTTTATACCGATTTTATAGAAACCATTTTTTTTAAACAGATTGTATAAAGTTGAGTGCACACGGCCACACTAAGCACATTAATTCAGTGGTGTGCATCCATGTACCGAGGCTAGCGTTGATTTCCGGAGCGTTGCATTGTGGGTAACTATCCCATAGTTCCCGCAGTCTCCCCCACTCATTGGAATTCTGGGTTGAGCTCCCAGTGCCTGATGGGGCAAAAAACATTGCCACTGGTGGTTCTGGGTACAGCCTCACCCCACCCTCCGTGAAAGCAGCGGCAGACAACCGTTTCGCGCCTTTTTTCCTGAGTGAACTGTGCAGATGACATAGCACGGCAAGCATGGACCCTGCTCAGCTCAAGACAGCAATCATGGACGTTGTAAACACCTCGCGCATTCTCGTGCAGTCTGTGCTGAACCAGGACCTGCAAAACCAGGCGAGGAGGAGGCGGCTACAGCAGAGCGGTGATGAGACTGATGAAGACATGGACACAGAATTCTCTCAAACCGTGGGCCTCTGCGCTTTGGAGATCATGTTGGTAATGGGGCAGGATCTAGCCATTGAACGCCGATTTTGGGCCTGGGAAACAAGCACAGACTGGTGGGACCGCATAATGTTGCAGGCCTGGGATGATTCCCAGTGGCTGCGAAACTTTCGCATGCATAAGGGCACTTTCATGGAACTTTGTGACTTGCTTTCCCCTGCCCTGAAGCGCCAGAATACCAAGATGAGAGCAGGGCTCACAGTTGAGAAGCGAGTGGCAATAGCCCTCTGGAAACTTGCAATGCCAGACAGCTACCGGTCAGTCAGGAATCAATTTGGAGTGGGCAAATCTACTGTGGGGGCTGCTGTGATGCAAGTAGCCAAAGCAATCACTAAGCTGCTGCTACGACAGGTTGTGACTCTGGGAAATATGCAGGTCATAGTGGATGGCTTTGCTGCAATAGGATTCCCTGACTGTGGTGGGGCGATAGATAGAACCCATATCCCTATCTTGGCACTGGAGCACCAGGGCACCCAGTACATAAACCGCAAGGGGTACTTTTCCATGGTGCTACAAGCACTGGTGGATCACAAGGGATGTTTCACCAACATCCAAGTGGGATGGCCGGGAAGGGTTCATGATGCTCACGTCTTCAGGAACACTACTGTTTAAACGGCTGCAGCAAGGGAATTACTTCCCAGACCAGAAATTAACAGTTGGGGATGTTGAAATGCCTGTAGTTATCCTGGGGGACCCAGCCTACCCCTTGATGCCATGGCTCATGAAGCCATACACAGGCAGCCTGGACAGTAGTCAGGAGCTGTTCAACTACAGGCTGAGCAAGTGCAGAATGGTGGTAGAATGTGCATTTGGCCGTTTAAAGGCACGCTGGCGCACATTACTGACTCGCTCAGACCTCAGCCAAACCAATGTCCCCTTTGTTGTTGCTGCTTGCTGTGTGCTCCACAATCTCTGTGAGAGTAAGGGGGAGACCTTTATGGCAGGGTGGGAGGCTGAGGCAAAACACCTGGCCGCTGATTACGTGCAGCCAGACACCAGGGTGATTAGAAGAGCACACCAGGAAGCGGTGCGCATCAGAGAAGCTTTGAAAACCAGTTTCATCACTGGCCAGGGGACGGTGTGACTGCTGTGTTTGTTTCTCCTTGATGAAACCCCCCACCCCTTGATTGACTCATTCCCTGTAAGCCACGCACCCTCCCCCTTCGATCACAGCTTGCTTTCTAAGGAAATAAAGTCACTCTCATTTAAAAATCATTTATTCCTTATTAATTAATTATAAAAAGAGGGAGAGAACTGACAAGGTAGCCTGGGTGGGGTTTGGGAGGAGGATAGGAGGGAAGGAAAAGGCCACTAAAAAAATTTCAAAATAATGACAGCCTTTTGGTTGGGCTGTCCACTGGGGTGGAATAGGCAGGTTCATGGAGCCTCCCCCCACGCATTCTTAGTCGTCTGGTGGGTGAGGAGGCTAAGGAACATGGTGAGGGGGGGAGGGGGGTTATACAGGGGCTGCAGCAGCACTCTGATCCTGCTGCCGTTCCTGAAGCTCCACCATACGCCGGAGCATGTCAGTTTGATCACGCAGCAGCCCCAGAGTTGCATCCCACCACCGCGAATCTTCCTGCCGCCACCTCTCATCTCGAGCGTCCCTCCTGTCCTCGCGTTCGTCCCTCCTGTCCTCGCGGTCACTGGCATCTTTCCTGAACTTTGATACCACGTCCTTCCACTCATTCAGATGAGCTCTTTCATTGCGGGTCACTTCCATGATTTCTGAGAACATTTCGTCTTGCGTCTTTTTTTTCCGCCGCTTTATCTGAGATAGTCTTTGGGAAAGAGGAGGGAGACTTGAAAAATTTGCAGCTGCAGGAGGGAGGGAAAAAAGGGAGAGAAGTATTTAAAAAGATACATTTTACAGAACAATGGTCATACTTTTTCACGGTGAACATTGCTATTCACCTTACATAGCACATGTTATTTCAGTACAAGGTCGCATTTTGCATCTTAATATTGAGTGCCTGCGGCTTTGGTGTTAGAGATCACAGACGCAGGTCCGGGCAGCAGAATTCGGCTTGCATGCGGCCATGGTAAGCCATTGTCTTTCGGCTTCTGCAGCCTTCATATATCCAGCGCTCTCCTTTCCCAAATAGCAAGCAAAGCCCATTGAGTGCTGCTTCTTTCCTGTTAATGTGCAGCACTAGCCCCCACCCCCGATCCAATTCTCTGGGATGACCGCTTTACCCCTCCCCCCACCGCGTGGCTGGTAGCAGGGAACATCCCTGCTAGCCAAACGCAAAAAAGCTCAGCGCCAATAAACGCCCCCCCCCTTCCCCTGCTTGGCTAACTGCAGGAAAGGATTTCTTTTAAGCCACAGGCAAACAGCCCAGTAAGAATGGCCATCTCTGTCCCCTTAATTAAATTCCCTTATTTCAGCCAGGTTACCATGAATGATATCACTCTCCTGAGGATAACACAGCGAGATAAAGAACGAATGTTGCTTGAATGTCAGCAATCACCGGAACCATATGCAGCTAGGCTTTGTCATGCAATGATACCAGATTACTTGCTACATGCATGGTGTGGTCAAGTTTCCTACCATGGAGGACGGAATAAGGCTGCCCTGCCCAGAAACCTTCTGCAAAGGCTTTTGGAGTACCTCCAGGAGAGCTTCATGGAGATGTCCCTGGAGGATTTCCGCTCCATCCCCAGACATGTTAACAGACTTTTCCAGTAACTTTACTGGCCGTGAATGCATCCCAAGTCCTCAGGGCAAATTAATCATTAAAGAACGCTTGCTTTTAAACCATGTTTTATATTTACAAAGGTACACTCAGAGGTCCCTTCCATGGCTTCATTGTCTGGGATAGTGGCTTGGGAGGGCTGGGAGGGTAATTCCGTCAGGTTGAGAAAAAGCTCCTGGCTGTTGGGGAGACCGGAGTGCTGTGTGCTCTCTGCAAGCTCGTCCTCCTCTTCCTCCTCCTCATCTTCCCCGTCTGCAGAATCCTCAGGCATGGCTGAGATTACCACCCCCACCTCGGAATCAACAGCCAGGGGTGGGGTAGTGGTGGTGGACCCCCCTAGAATTGCATGCAGCTCAGCATAGAAGCGGCATGTTTTTGGCCCTGCCCCGGACCTTCCGTTTGCTTCTTTGGTTTTCTGGTAGGCTTGTCTGAGCTCCTTAACTTTCACACGGCACTGTACTGAGTCCCTGGTGTGGCCTCTCTCCATCATGGCCTTGGACATTTTTTCAAATGTTTTTTCATTTTGTCTTTTGGAACGGAGTTCTGTTAGCACGGAATCCTCTCCTCATACAGCGATCAAATCCAGTACCTCCCATGCAGTCCATGCTGGAGCTCTTTCGATTCTCAGACTGCATAGTTACCTGTGCTGATGAGCTCTGTGTGGTCACCTGTGCTGATCAGCTTTCCATGCTGGGCAAACAGGAAATTAAATTCAAAAGTTCACGGGGCTTTTCCTGTCTACCTGGCCAGTGCATCTGACTCCAGATTGCTGTCAAGAGCGGTCACAATGGAGCACTCTGGGATAGCTCCCGGAGGCCAATACCATTGAATTGCGGCCACACTAACCCTAATCCGAAATGGCAATACCAATTTGAGCGCTACTCCCCTCATCAGGGAGGAGTACAGATATCGATATTAAGAGCCCTTTATATCAAAATAAAGGGCTTCGTTGTGTGGACGGGTGCAGGGTTACTTCGCTTTAACGCTGCTAAATTCGGTATAAACGCATAGTGTAGACCAGGCCTCAGAGACATAGGCTCAAGCAGGGCCAGATTAACTGTATGTGTGCCTGTTGCCAAACATATTTGTGGGCCCCCATAGGAAAAGGTGCAGGGGGGGGGGCAGAATGGTCAGTCTCCAAAGTAAAGGGCAGGCTGGGGGCAATGAAGCACAGCACAGTGGGAGCAGTGCTTCTATAGCCTGGGAAATTTCCCAAAATCTGGGAATTTCTGAGTAAAATGTTTCAACTTGGGAAATTGGGAATTTTCATTCAAAACCTAAATAATCCTGGGAAAATTTCATAAAAAGTAAAAGACTTTCCAAATCTCAAAAATCCTGGGAAGTTTTCATAAAAAGTAAAATATTTGCACTTCTTTTAAATTTCCCTCAAAATGCGTTCTTCCATTGATGAATATTTGTCACGTGATTTTCATAATTGGGCTGCGGTGCTCTCTTACTGGTGGTGCTTTAACGTACTATATCATGACGGCACAAGTGACGTGACAAGTGCGCACATGCACTCACAACAAACCAACCTCAGCAACAGCTGGCTGGCAGGTAATGAGGAGACGGTTATCAAATTTATCTTCTAGGTAAGGTTTCTTCCAATAATTAAATATATTGCAATATTTACTGATTATGATTAGTTTCTTGATCTGTCATTAAATCTCTAAAATTTTGTCTTTCGTGCTTGCAGTTGCACCGAGAATGTGGACCAGAGCATTCGGCTGTTCATAAATTTGTAACAGCACCTTCCTCCAGGCAAATATTAAATATCTTCGCCTACTGTGTTAGGTAATTATATGTTCCCTTCTTTGATTTAAATATAAATTGAAATATACATTATACTAATTATTGCATTCCATTATTTCAGAGATCTTTCCATTTTTATCTAACGTAAAAAATGAATAAAGAGACCGGTAAGGCTGATGAGAAGAGGAAGAGGCCTGCAGGGGTAGACAAAGATCCGTCCACGTCGAAACGAAAACAACGGAATAGCAACCCCGACAGAGTAAAACTCAGATTATAATAAGGAAAATTATATAAAAGAGTGTTATTTGTTCTGTTTGCTTTTTTATCTTATTTTATAATCATATGTTTACTTTTTATTACATCAAAGTAACTTTGATGTACAGGACACTGCAGGGCACATGCTGTACTTAATACTTTTGTATTAATACTTCTGTATTGTAATACTTTAGTGAAATTTGTGTAAAATACATTGTTTTCTATAATTTCAATCCTACTCCTCATGTAGGAAATATTTTATTTACTGTATAAGTAACAAATTTAAAATTGAAAAACATGTCTATACGTATAAAAATTATAATAAATGTGAAATCTCGAATGAATAAGAATAATTTGGATATAATATATAATAGTTATTAAAAACACACACTTTACGTTTCCTTGAGATTTTGAAATAAAAAACTTTGGGAATTTTTCACCAGATTTGGGAAATTTTTGGTACTAGGTTGGGAAAAGTTGGCATCACACTATAGAAGCACTGGGTGGGAGCAGCCCTGCTCTGTGTAGCCCAGCAGGAGGGCACTGTTTACGAACCTGCAGCTGCCGGATGCACAGGGGCCTGCCCAGCCCTGTGCTGCCAGCGTGCCCCTTCCCCTTGAGGGCAGGCCTACACCACACTGCCTGCTGCCCAGTGCCCACCCTTATGCCCAGCGCCCCCTCACTCGGAGACTTCCACCACAGATCTCTATGCCCGGCCCACACCCCTCCCAGATACCTCCCCCACATGTCTTCCACCACAACTGCACAGCACCCTGCACATCACACTGCTTGCCCAGGGCCCCCTGCCCATAAACCTCCCCACTGCCACCACCTTCCTCACAGTCCCACCATCACAGCTGCACAGCACCCCATATTCCTGCACCAAAAAAATTAAAAATTCTGTGCACAGTATTTTAAAATTCTGAAAATTGTATTGGTCAATAAATAAATATGGAGGCTCCAACATGGCAGTGGGGAGCACAGGCCACTGGTTGCATGGAGGTGGGAGATTACCCTGCAGCCTCTCCCCACCCCAGGACAGGGACTCGGCAGTGAGGCTGCACCTGACCCTGACACAATGCAAGGGCCAGGCCTGCCCCAGAAACATCCTGGGCCCCTGGGCCAGGCACACCAGGTATGGGTGAGTAGGCTCAGCCCGGCAGCAGGATCCAAGTGCTGAGGGACTTAGTGTGCAGGGATCCAGGTGGGAGTAAGAGTTCTCTGTGGGGCAATCTGGGTGGGGGTGGCTCAGTGTTTTGCTGTATGGTTGTTATTGAAATATGTTGTGAGTTTGGGAGTCACCCACTGCTAGTTCTCTAATGACAACGAAGGAGGTGACCTACATCCAGGTGGGCATTAAACCACCATCAATCAGTAAGGGAGTTGTAAACAAAGGATTTACAATTTTGTAAGATCATTGCAGAAGCACCACACAATAGGGATTGCTCAACTCTATGACTCAGCAAAGCCCACCAGGACATGTCTGGACTAGTGTTTTCCAGGCACATGGACTGAGGGTATAAAATAGGGGACAACGGCATCATGAGACCGCCTCTCTCCTCCCCCACCTATACTGAAAACAACAAGAATGCTGGAAGACAGACTTGAATTGAGGAGACTGGTCCCAGGCTTAAAGGGAAAGTCAATGTATTTAGGACTAACCTGCCTGCAACATCCAGGGGAGTGAGAGAAACTGCTCAATCCAAATACTGCTTAGTCTAATAAGGTTTAGGATTTAGACTGCATGCTTACTTTATTTTCCTTTGATAACTATCTCTGATCTTTATGCCTACCATTTATAATCACTTAACTACAGAAAGATAGATTTTTAGTAACTTACTTTAATGTTTTATGCTTACCAGTGAGTTTGTTTAAAGTGCTTGGGAAAACCGCTCAGGTTACAAAGTTGGTGCATATCCACTTTCCTTTGACAAAGTGGTGAACTAGTTAATAAAACCATCTTGCATTATTCAAGACCTTCTCTTGAGTAGTGCAAGATGGTATATTCCCGAGGTGCATGGCTGGGGGCTTGGGAGATTAATGAACTATACACAGGGAAACATCAGCAGAGTATTCCTGCAGCTTAGCTGGGTGTGCCTCTGCATGTTGGTGGCTGAGTGATAACAGTGCCTGGAGGAGTTTACTGCTTGTCACTAGCAAAGCATTATGAGAGGTAACCCAGGCTGGTGAGTTAATGAGCTACGCCAGTCCCACCGTTCCAGGTTGTACCCTGGGGGTCCCATCACACACTCCAAACAGCATTCCAATGATTAGAGGCAGAGCACATAAGAATTGCCATACCACAACAAAAATCGTCCTCCAACTAGTCAAGTATTCTGTCCCCCACAGTGACCACTACCACCTACATCAGAGGAAGGTACAAGAAGGGTTGTTTTTGAGCAAGTCAACCAAAAGCATATTCTTTGAACTTTTTAAGAGAAGATCATAGTAATGAGTTGGATAACTTGTCTCTCCTGGGTTATTTGTGTCAGGCTGACTGTCATCCATATCCACTTATTGCAAGGTTCTGTGCAAGACTCATGATGGCAAATGGAGAATTGAAAGGAGCCCTAGAAAGTGCTAAATCTAAAAAATCAATCCACAATTGGTTGCCTGCTTGAAGACCTAAGGGCTCTTTATATAATTTGTAGAATTGGCTAGTGGGTAGAAGGAGGGGAAAGTTTTTTTAAAAAAAACCTAGATGGATACATTTAATAGTTCCGGCCACAAGCAATTCAGTCCAGTTTTACTTTCAGTCAGCAATTATCTAAGACTTGATCTCATTTATATGGTAATAACTTGTCTCATGTCAACTCAACAAGCAGAGATAGCAAGCAACGCTAAGCTGGCTTCCCTGACAGCTCCTTGAACGTTCTGGCTGGCTGAAAACCTGCCATACGTGGGCGGAAGAACCTCAGTGGGCTGTAGCTGTACTGAGAGCACCAATTAGACTTGCCAATGAGCCAGGCCTAGCGGTGCTGTGAGATGCATAATAAACCATGGAATCTATTGTAACTATGGATTTGGCTTAACTCTTTGTTAGTTCTGTGCAGGTTTGGCATGAGAACATCTTTAGAGAGATTAATCTGTCCAGGGAAGAGGAAAATGTGCCTAGCAAGAAAGCACAAAGCAATGGGAAAAGAATGCTGCAGAATTAAGGGTGAATTACTCAAGACTGATTGATAACCAGAGCTGTAAAGGCTTATTTTCTCAACAAGAATAGGTGTATGTAGGTTAAGCGCTTCAGATAAAGGAAGGGACAAAATAAAGTTGGCATTCAATAGGAGTTATGCTAGAGTAAAATCTACAGGATTTGCCTATAGCAATTACTACTGAAATTTGCACAAAGGACATGAAAAGACAACATTTTTTTCTATTTTAAACAATTACGTTATGCCAAACAAAATATTTCATCAAGGTGAAGCTAAGGCTTAAAACATATGCATGTTTTAAGCAAAAGGAACCCTGTTACAATGCCATAATTAAAAATCAGGATATTCAGACTTATCATTCTACAAACAAACTTATCTCTGACAATGGATCGTGTGGTATGCCCGGGATGGAAGCTGGAGGCATGAAGGTAGGCATAGCGGCTGGTAGGTTTTCGGTATAGGGTGGTGTTAACGTGACCATCACTTATTTGCACCGTGGTGTCTAGGAAGTGGACCTCCCGTGTAGATTGGTCCAGGCTGAGGTTGATGGTGGGGTGGAAGCTGTTGAAATCGTGGTGGAATTTTTCCAGAGTCTCCTTCCCATGGGTCCAGATGATGAAGATGTCATCAATGTAGCGTAGGTAGAGAAGGGGCATGAGTGGACAAGACCTGAGGAAGCGTTGTTCCAGGTCAGCCATAAAAATGTTGGCATATTGTGGGGCTATGCAGGTGCCCATAGCAGTGCCACTGATCTGGAAGTATATATTGTCATCAAATTTGAAATAGTCCATGGGAAGGAGACTCTGGAAAAATTCCACCACGATTTCAACAGCTTCCACCCCACCCTATACTGAAAACCTACCGACCGCTATGCCTACCTTCATGCCTCCAGCTTCCATCCCGGGCACACCACACGATCCACTGTCTACAGCGAAGCACTGAGATACAACCGCATCTGCTCCAACCCCTCAGACAGAGACCAACACCTACAAAATCTCCACCAAGCATTCTCAAGACTACAATACCCACACGAGGAAATAAGGAAACAGATCGACAGAGCCAGACGTGTACCCAGAAGCCTCCTACTGCAAGACAAACCTAAGAAAGAAACCAACAGAACTCCACTGGCCATCACATACAGTCCCCAGCTAAAACCCCTCCAACGCATCATCAGGGATCTACAACCCATCCTGGACAATGATCCCTCACTTTCACAGGCCTTGGGTGGCAGGCCAGTCCTCCCCCATAGACAGCCTGAAGCATATTCTCACCAGTAACTGCACACTGCACCATAGTAACTCTAACTCAGGAACCAATCCATGCAACAAACCTCGATGCCAACTCTGCTCACATATCTACACCAGCAACACCATCACAGGACCTAACCAGATCAGCCACACCATCACCTGTTCATTCACCTGCACATCCACCAATGTAATATACGCCATGATGTGCCAGCAATGCCCCTCTGCTATGTACATCGGTCAAACTGGACAGTCCCTACGGAAAAGGATAAATGGACACAAATCAGATACTAGGAATGGCAATATACAAAAACCTGTAGGAGAACACTTCAATCTCCCTGGATACACAATAGCAGATTTAAAGGTAGCCATCCTGCAACAAAAAAAACTTCAGGACCAGACTTCAAAGAGAAACTGCTGAGCTTCAGTTCATCTGCAAATTTGACACCATCAGTTCAGGATTAAACAAAGACTGAATGGCTAGCCAACTACAAAAGCAGTTTCTCCTCCCTTGGTTTTCACACCTCAACTGCTAGAAGAGGGCCTCATCCTCTCTGATTGAACTAACCTCATTATCTCTAGCCTGCTTCTTGCTTGCATATATATACCTCCCCCTTGGAAATTTCCACTACATGCATCTGACGAAGTGGGTATTCACCCACGAAAGCTCATGCTCCAATACGTCTGTTAGTCTATAAGGTGCCACAGGACTCTTTGCTGCTTTTAAAAATGTTTATAAAATTCAAAGGGGAGCCCTTTGATATTCACGGCCTTGTCTCTAGAGAGCTGCTAGACCACAGAGACTTCCTGTAAGTGAAGGGGGCTTCCAGACACCACAGCTTCCTGCCAATCAGACTGAGGTACAGCTCTTTCATTGCCTGCACATCACAGGCTTCAGGCAAACACAGAGCACTGTAAAAGGAAGCGGCTACTTTCCAGATCTCTGCAGTGTCAGCCTTCAGTTGACCACCAGGCAGCCAGAGACAGGGAATCTGCTAGTGTGCCATAGTCTTTCTCCAAACAAACAAACAAACTCATAAGAGCATTGATGATGTTGTGCAGTTGGGTGACGTGGACCCAGCCAGGGTTCACTGCACCTTCTCCTCCAGCAAGCACCACAGAAGCTGGTACTTCTCAATAAGAGTTTGATGGATCTGCACCTGATTCCCCATATCAAACCTATCATGAAGGTCCAGAGTGTCTTGTTCTAAAGCAAGGATCTGGTAGCAGACTGGGTGTATTGCTGGCAGAACAACTGGATCTGGACCTTCCCAATATCCCATCACTGTCTCAGAGACTCATGCAAGGGCTTCTGCTGCCACCAAAGCTCCCAGAACACAGCAGACACCTGGATAAAATTCAAATCCTGCAACAGCTTGGCAATAAAGTGCCAGTACGAAGCACATACAGAGAGAGACACTATCAGAGATGTAATAACGGTCAGACAAATGTGTGGGAGACAGGACCAAACATTCACACTGGACTTCATGGTATAAAAGTAATCCAATCTAGCCCCTGAGATGTGGTTGGGAGTAGCCTTTGGCCAGGAGTGCTGCCTAACAGTGGGGTGAGAGAACCTCCAGACATCTACCAACCCAAAGGTCTGCAGGAGACAAAGCAGTTCCCTGGCTGACTGATGTGTCTCTTCATGGTTCCTCTGCCTGCGTTGCTTCCCACAGCTCCCATTGGCCTGGATCAGCGAACCGCGGCCAGTGGGAGCCGCGATTGGCCAGACCTTCAGATGCGGCAGGTAAACCAGCCCAGCCTGGCCCGCCAGGGGCTTTCCCTACACAAGCGGCATCTCAAGTTTGGGAAACACTGGTCTAGATAATAGTCCTGCCACAAGTGCAGGGACTGGACTAGATGACCTCCTAAGGTCCCTTCCAGTTCTATGATAACATGTCCTCCACAGAATAAGAAACATGAGGTTTAGTATGTGCCTGCTGTATGTAGGTCAGAGTGCTGACAGACACACACCTTCCAGAATAGCAAGTAACCAGGTGGTTTGGGACATTCACCTGGATATGGAAAAGTCAGGTTCAAGTGTCCCACATCTCAGATGAGTGCCCTGGGCTATTGGCTATTCTGGAGCAGGTGTGGGTCTCATTTTTCACCAAAAAAAATTTGAAAGGTCTTGGTTTTGTCCTGCGGTGGAATGGGAAGTTCTTGAAATGTCAGTTTTTCATGGAGCAGGAAAACCATTTCCCAGCCAGCTCTGGGTAGGACGTTTCAGGACATTTGAAGTCAGTGTTCCAGAATTTCAAATGTTTAGATTGTTTTAAGGATTGTGAGGGTGGTGGTTAACTACATTATTATGTTTAAATATTTGATGTATATGGGGTAGATGATAGTGAGATATAAAAGTTTTATCAGCATGAGTTTGAGACGATGGTATTACTCATGGATGGCCATACACGGGGCGGCTCCAGGCCCCAGCACGCCAAGCGTGTGCTTGGGACGGCATGCCGCGGGACGTCCACTGAAGCCACAGGACCAGTGGACCCTCCGCAGGCACACCTGTGGGAGGTCCACCAGAGCCGCGGGACCAGCGGCCAGCAGAGAGCCCCCCGTGGCATGCCACTGTGCTTGGGGCGGCGAAATGTCTAGAGCCGCCCCATTCATGATACTTGTGTAATTCATGATACTTGTGTAATTCACTCAATGTATGAGTGAACATTGAGTGAATTACACAAGTTATCACACATGAATGCCAATAAAGCCTTTATGCCACACCATCATGTATTCTTTATATGCCACCTAGTTTCTGTACTATTTCAGATACACTTTAGAGAGCTTTTAATCAGTCTTCTGGGGCTAGGTTTTAACTGTCCAAGACTCTTAAGGAGAGCAGAATTAAGACTAATGCATTTAAAGTGCCCCCCCAAAATGATCTAAAGTAGTTTTTGTATAAATAGAAGTATTACACCTTTAGACTCAGATACTTTGGAATGTTCCATATTGTGGGTCCATTGGAAGGTGAAGGGTGTGTCCCTTCACAGAGGTATAAAGCTCCCATTTCTAACCCTGCAAGGTCATGAGCATGGACCCTAAAAATCTGTTTTCCATGGAAAAAATAGAATTTGTGTTTTTTCCAGAGAATCTGGAGGGGCTCTGGCTGACAGCCCTGCACAACAGGAGTCCAGCTGACTGATTTCCTTTTAATTGTGTATTTATGTTTTTTTTAAATCGGAGAATTGTTTATCATGGAAAATTAGGATCCCTGGTCATTAGATGTGAAACCTCAGATTTGTTACTGAGTTTTGCAAGAGCTGGGCCTTCGACTAGTGTCTATAGAGCTGTGGGGAATTCCACATTTGAGAGACAAGGAGGAAACATTTTTGTGGCAGGTTGATTTTAAAAATGTGGCAGCTGTTCAAGTATGCTTAGAGATTTAAAATATTAGAAATAGCCCTGGGACAGATAGATTAGAGGGCAGGTGAGGTGGTCAAAACTAACAGTTTTAGAAGCCATTATACACTGAATTTGCATGAATGTTCTAGACTTTAGAAACATGGGGTGTCTTAAAGTCTACTTTTAGTGTTGAGCACAACTGATCTAATTGCATTCCAGTTTCAGAACTCACTGTTTAGACTGCAGAACAGTGAGCAGCTGCCAGCTATGCAATCTTGATGAGCATAAAACTGCTCATCAATTGAAAACAGCAGCATCAATAATGAATTTTCACTATTAGCAAATCTTGATTACAGAGTTTTCCAGAAAGCATAATAAATATTGCATTATCTTTCATTTTAAGAAGTTATTCTGAAAATCCTGAAGAAAGTAAATGGAATTGATTAAAATATAAAAGTTTGAAATGCTAAGGGCTATTATCGAATGCTCACAATGTTTAGTTTCAGATTGCATTAAAATGGACATGTTATGGTAGGCATTTGATGGCTAAGATCCCCAGTGCAGTAAACATGACAATATGTTATGACTTTAGATCTTTATTCAAGCATGCTACAGTAAGTTTCCAAAACACCGGAGTACCACTAATCTTTATTGGTTAGGATCATTACTATTCTTTAAGAAGGGATGAAGCAGGCATACAGTAAGCTCACAGTTAAGTACATTGTAACAATAAATTGATTTTACTGTAGGTTCCTCAAGCAAAATTCAGAACTCCCAACAGATGGGGCCAAACCAATCCCGCAGTTCCAAATACCTCAAACTTGTTAAAAATGCTGAAGCAGGAACTCAACAGTCATCTCAGTGAAAAGCCTGGCTCTCAAATGGATTATCTGAGCAAGCTTGCATACAGTAGTAAATATTTTTAAAGTGTATTTACAATCCCTTTAGATTTTAATGCTACTATGATGATTAAAGCTGGTGTTGCTTTAAACTAAGAATTAAATAGCAGAAGCCAGCTTGGTCTCAGAATAGACTAAGCATCAGGCCAAAATTTTAGATGGCTGTTCTTTTCCAAGTGATTTTGGACAACGTTTTATAGTTTTGTGGAGAGAGGCTTCTGAAAAAGAGGAAGCCATGAAGAAAAGTCAAAGCATTTTGCGTTTGTGATTGCAATTTAGAATTAACATTTGAGGGTTATTCAGTCAATGTGACAAATAGCTGATAGGAAAAAAAATGGTTCTCTTTAGGCAATGGTGCAGCCAAAGTATAATACTTTCCTCTCAGAGGGTAAAATTCATCTCTGTGCAGAGGGTCACCGTAGGATGATACATCACTTAAGTTCCACTTGCAGCATGAAGGTAAATGTCACCCATAATGCCAAATTATGCTCTTCATAACACTGGTTTGGGAAAAATTCTTCTGGAGAAAGATCTGGTTCTTAGCTCAATTTAAATTGAGCTTTTTCATAATCATGCATGCTGCAAACAATCACACATTACAGGAACCACTGTGCAAGGAAAAATAATGTTCTCTCACAGAACATTAGCCAAGCTAACTTCAGTATACTGCTGGTAACATATTTCCCTTCCTTGAAAGCAGACAAGGGGGCAAATTCTACTCTGCTTCACAGCCCATGCAATTCCATTGATTTTGATGGCATAGCATGAGATGTACAGAGCAGGGTTTGGCCCAAGGTATTTGAAGGCCTGATTCAAAGGCCACTGAAACCAATGGCAAGACTTCAGAAAAGGTCCTAATAGAGGATGCACTAAAACATAATGGAGAGAAAAAAAACTGATTCGCTTTCTCATTATAATATAAAAAGAAAACATACACATAAACCTAAAATCCCCTAGAAGTACTTAAATCTAACCACATATTTTATTCTGTGTGATCTTTGTCCATTGATTTTATAAATCAAAAAAA
The DNA here is from genome assembly GCF_016161935.1 of Mauremys reevesii. Lineage (NCBI taxonomy): Eukaryota > Metazoa > Chordata > Testudines > Geoemydidae > Mauremys > Mauremys reevesii. The sequence goes on from NC_052626.1 coordinate 27,416,767, forward strand.
GTAGCACCTGAGGTCATATCAAAGAATACTCAACAAAATGCAAACCTCCCTGAGTGCAATTCCCCCATAGGAAGGAACAGGCTATGTACTCAGAGACTTCTGCCTGGACTACAGTTCACCTAAACCATCCCTCCTCCTCCAAAAGGACAGTAAATCAGGCCAAAGACCTAAACCTCCAAGGAAAAGCTTGAGCTATTCTCAGCAATTGCAAATCTATTAACAGAAAATGTAAAAAATGACTCAAACCAAACTGACAGACGCAGTGCACATGCAGAAAGATAATCAGCTCCTGTAATAGATACAATACTGCACAGTGACATGTCAAAATGTGCCCCAAGCCAAATTCTGGCTCTGGATTTCAAACCCCTCTAAGATTTGGAGTGGTTTGGAGACAGGGGTTTGGTTCAGCTCATTATAGAGTCAGGAGGCAACTGGGAAATTTGAGAGATTCCAGGCCTCCATCCCCTCCATATCCCCCATTCCAAGTTCAGGAGTGTTTGGCTCTGACTTGTCACCATCAAAAATTTGCATTAGATTTGAGCAATATCAAAATCATTTTAACAAAACTTTGTAGTTCATACATCTCCCCGCACACACACATAAGGTTGCCAAGTGAAGAATTCAGAAGTCACAAAACCTCTTTCAATCTTAGTTCTGCCTCTTTATGAGAGCATGTTATAATAAAGGTTGAGAGTCTATGCCACACCTCCAGGATTAGCAATCAAATTCTGAAGCTATTTCACATACAACTGCCTCTGCAGTAAGTGCTTTGAGTCAAAATTGACTCTGGATACGTCTACATGGAAAGCAGAAACCTGCGGCAGTGAGTTTCAGAGCCTGGGACTAAAGACTCTGACTTGCTATGGTGCTAAAAAAATGCTTGTGTAGACATTTGGGCTTAGGCTGAAGCTTGGGCTCTGAAACCAGGTGAAGGGGGTGGACTTCTGAGCCCAAGCCCAAAAGTCACAGCTATTTTTAGCACCAGGGCATGAGCCCAAGTCTGTAGTCCCAAGTTCTGAGACTCACTACTGCAGATTTCTGCTTGCCATGTAGATGTACCCTCAGTTACACAACATGACCTCATTAACATCAGTGGAGTTGCACAAAACTCTGGACCTTTTTGTGGTCATGATCTTGACACCAGGACCAAAGGACAATGCAATGAAAGTCATTTGCTTATGTTCAAGACCATATTTCAGATGCAAAAGGCAAGGCAGAGCAATTCAAGATTCATTAAGGAGAAAAAAATTAATTTTTCTTGGTAGCAGCTTTGCATGATAAACAGAAATGTTTTTGTATGTGAACAGTGACTTGATATCATGTTTATCATTGAGTATAATCAAGGCGAAAAGCAAAGCTCAGTGTAGAACTGTGTGTTTTATGGAATCAAGCTTCTACAAAAAGGCCCATACAACTATTCACTGCTCTTTCCCTCTGCGAAGAAGGGAGGTTATCAGTTGAAGCCCAAAGACATCAGCATTGAGAAAAGCAGAGATTAGATAACACTGGGGCCCACAGTTGCTTTTTACACATGCTTTCAGATCATATCAGGACTGAGTAAAACATGCTGTACCTGCTTTGTGGAGACTGCAAAATCCCTCAGTGCCCCAGGCCAGGAGTACTCAGAGATACCTGATGGCCCAGATTAAAATGCGTTGCCTACTAGATCCCCTGGTGAGATGCCCTCAGCTAGTATAAATTGGTAAAACTCCATTGATTCTGATAGAGTTCACTTATTTACACCAGCTAGAGATCTGGCCCTTGGCGTCTAGGAAGTAGTAACGTTTCTCTTCTCTCTCATCCCACCTGCTGCTCCCACTGCCCTGGGTTCCTCCCTGGCCTCTTAGCAAATGAAATCAAGATCGTTCCCCCAGTTAAATTCTGGGTTCTGGGCCCCCTGGCCGCTGCCAAAAGGGGCTTTGATGCTAACTACTCCTCTCAGCTGGCACAGCAGGCTATGGCACAGCTATTGCCTACTTGGACACTGCAGCATGTTGCTAACATGGTAGGTCCCCTTCCTTTCAGTACCCCTCCTGTGACCTGCCTTTACAATGAGTTAGCAGGGGCCCACGGTGGGCATGGATTGGCCCCTGACAGCAAAAATACAAACGGACCCAACTGTTGGCAGCAAGTACACAGGATGGTAGTGAAAGGATTGTCCAGGAAAGAGGGGGAAGAGGAGAAGGGGTGTAAACAGATATTCACCTGCAGCACCACCAGGCTACCCCTTGATTAACCCATACAGCACAAATTAGATTTCAAACCCCTCTAAGATTTGGAGTGGTTTGGAGACAGGGGTTTGGTTCAGCTCACTATAGAGTCAGGAGGCAACTGGGAAATTTGCGAGATTCCAGGCCTCCATCCCCTCCATATCCCCCATTCCAAGTTCAGGAGTGTTTGGCTCTGGCAGAGTCCAGGCAAGGCAGAAGCTGAGCAAGCTGCAGATAGGAGCCACAGAGACAGGCTCCTGCCTGCCCAGCCAGGGAACATCACAGCCCCCCCGGCAAGGAGCTGAAATTGCAGCTGCCTCCTCCCAATGGACCCCAACAAGTAGGAGGGGGAAGAGAGAGATTGCTGAGCCTTCTCCCCTCCTCCCTTCCATGGCCAGCCAAAAGCTGAGAATGGGGGGTGTGGAAAGGCATTGCTTCCCTTCCCCCACACAAGCTGGAAGATGTACCTGCCTTCCATCCGCACTACACTTCCTCCATGCAAGGAAGGAAGGGGGCACAGGGGGCCTTTGCTCCCTTACTCTGGCATTCCACATGCAGGGGGCAGGCCCAACTGCCCTCCCTGCCTCCTCTTGAGCACAAGGAAGCTCCCGGAAAACACCCCAGAAGTGGTGGGGAGGTGGCAGGGATGAGGCGTGGCCATGGCTCTGCCCATAGGCACCAACTCCGTGGAGGCTCTGGGGCTGGAGCATCCACAGGGGAAAAATGGTGGGTGCTGAGCATATCAGCTTCCCCACACACACACGAGTGTCCCCCCATCCCTCTCCACAGCTCCCACCAGCTGCAATCAGCTGTTTCGCAGCATGCAGGAGGCTGAGAGAGAGTGGGGAGAAGCGAGGATGTGGCATGCTTGGGGGAGGGGCTGGAGCAGGGGCAGGAAGAGGCAGGGCGGGGGTGGAGTGGGGGTGGGAAGAGGCAGGGCGGGGGCAGGGCCTGGGGCAGAGCCAAGGGTTGAGCACCCCCCAGCACTTTGGAAAGTTGGCACCTGTGGCTCTGCCCCCCTCCACACTGGGTAGTGGGGCTGGCTGGAAGCAGAGAGGGTCAGAGGGTGGTGTAGGGTTTGAAATGGAAAAAAAACCCAGCACACACCCCCCTCACAAAGGCAACTCCACTGCAACCCCAACCACCAGGCAACTCTGCAACCCTCCACCCCCTTCAACAGCCACTAGAGAGATAATACATACAGACAAGATTGATAACATCATTTTCTTACCTTGGTCATGTTTCTCCAAGCTGCTTTGTTTGTTTTTTCCCCCAAAACTGCATTGATTCTATATTTTAACTATATGCACTTGAATGTGAATGTTTTGGAACTTCAGACAAAGAAAATCCACTGAGTCTATTTCTTGACTTTGTATTTGCCAATTGATTTTGCTGTTTCCAGCAACTTTTTTTGATCAGCAACATCGTAGAATTCCAGACAGAAATAGCTGAGGTTGCTAAACTCCCTTTTGACCACTTCAACACCTAAGCAATTCCTCTCGTCAGTCCAAAGGTTTGGTGGTAGGCAGACAGCTGCTGTATTTTCAGCAGTTTGATCTGTTATCGCTTAAACTGTGGAAGTGGAAACACTGCAGCCTCTTTAGCTGGGCACAGAAAGTTTTAACATTAGCTATCCCAGTGTATTGCAATAATAACAAATCTTTAGACTCACATAAAAAACTGGCAGATTAAATTTTTTCTGGCAACTGGCAAATCCATAAAAAAAAACAGCCAGGCCAGTCAAATACCAGCCAGGCGGTATTCCTAGTGTGTTGTGTTCCCCTCTGTTCCCAATCACTGAGGATGTGAATCTGTTGCAGACCCTAGCTCTAGCACCTGAATCTTGCCTCAGGCAACTCATGTCCATAGCTCTGGATACCCCTAGTTCAATCCCCAACATCAGCTGTCATACATGCTGCACTGTTTTAAGAGGTGGCACAGATTGCGCATTCCCTCTGTGTAGCTCTATGTGACAGGGTTCACTTACCACAGCAGCACCTCCTGCTGGCCATCACAGGAATTAGCTCTGCCAGCCAGTGCACTCTCTCCTTGTGGTGCCTCTTCTGCTGTCTTCTCCACCTGCAGACCAAACCTCAGCCCAAGTACCACAGCATCCTCTTCATGACTCAGCCCTCCCACCATGACATTATCCATGTTTCCCCCTTCCAGGGGAAGATATCTCAATCCAATTCCTGCCACTTCCCCAATAGCAAGTGGAGGGGACTCAGGCCCACCCACTACTTCAGGTCCCAGCCCAGAGACCCTGTGGATAGCAGCCTCCTGCTGCAGCTCTTTAACTTCACTCCATGCTGCTTCTATCCCCTAAGCCACTTCCCCATGTTCCCAGCACTTTCTTCACCCTCTTTTCAGGGCCTTGAGCCAGCTAGTGTCAGCAGCTCCCTCAGTCCCTGCTAGCAGCTGCTCTGTCCAAAATACTTCCTGTTCTCTCAGGAACAGAGTCCTCACACCCTGAACACCTAGCAACCACTGACTCTGCTCTGCCCTGGAGCTCCCTTTTATGTGAGCCACTGGGCTCCGATTGGCTGCTCCATGCAGCCTCCTTCCAATTGGCTGCTTCCTGCAAAGCCTCCCTAGGATGCTTGGAGGACTCACCTCCACTGGTCCTTTCTGGGACAGGGTGTGGCCCATAAGGCCTCCATTAATCCCTTCCTCTCTGGTGTGGGGTGAACACCCCATCACACTCCAAATAGGCACAGTTTGGCTCTGAAGGAGGATGCCATATGCAGCCATGGTGTGTTTAGTGAGGCAAGACAAATAACTCAGAGAGTGGAGTATTTTGTCTATTAGGGAACTAAACAGTTTTTAGTTTGGGATCATGTGAAGTATATTAAAACAATGAAAGGGTTAAAGGGTACATTGCTTCAAATTTTGCAAGACCTTTATCTCCGGCTGCAATGGCTTCAAGCATGTCCATGCTTCATGCAAGCATTCCATAAAAAAAACTTATTTTGTTTGTGTTACACTTAAGTGTTGTGGTTTTTTTTACTTGGACACACTTTGATTTAAGATGCACTGACACTTATGATGGCACCTTTCTGGGGATGCAGTGAAAGCGGTGGCCTTGTGGTACTGTAGGTGAATGCCTCTGTTCATTCTAAAGTTATCTTATTGTTCATTATTATTCATATTGTTGAGGAGTTAAAACATTGCAGAATCTCTTGCAAGAACCCCATATATCTAATTTGTGATTTCTAGAGTAATTGTTATATATTGTATATACCAGTTAAGAAATAATATTTTAAATAAGGATGATCAGGTCTGAGCCTTCAATTGATAGGTGATAAATATGGTGCCATTGAATGTGTTGACTAACGGCTCCAAAGAAAAATATAAACAAAAAGAATATTGAATCAAGGTGCTCATTACTTTTCAAACACATCTCCAGCAATATCTAGTGTATTACAGAGGAGACTATTATGTGTACTAATGCAGAGACACAAAGAAACCTCATGAAATGAAGAAAAACAGAAAAAAGTCATTATAATGGCAGAATTACTTGTTCTGACCTAAATCCTATTTGATTTGTTTTCATGTTTCTTGGAGGCATCTACTGTACTAGCTTTTCAGACTTTAATTTCTGAGACTTTCTTTCTATATGCAAAATTCCTACCTGCTGCTTTCTCATTTCATAGGAATAGTGAGTGTGACAGAAATATGGACAGATATGTACGCCCAGTAAGCAGATCATTGGAAATAGATGGGAAACCAGCCAGCTATTGTCTTTCAGGATTGGAAGGTCTTTCCTGTACTCATGATTGGCATACGTTTGAGGGGGGGAAAATCTGCTTTTTTTGGTAACAAAGTAGCCTAGGAAATATTATTTTCACCGTGGTTATAATGAGCACACATTTTATACATGATTCATACAGGAAACTTTAGGAATCAGCTTCCCAATTAATGTCTGCCAAATGCCCTTTCCTTTCCTCCTTAAACAAATGCTTGGTGCATTACATGATGCAGGTGATTTTACAAAACAATTGTCCAGTAAGATGAAAGGTTTGCATTCAGGCTAAGTGTAGAAAATCTCTTGCTGGAATTCTTATTAGAGATAGCATGCTACTCCCCTTGGAATTAGAAGCTAGGGACTGGTTCTTTGCAACTTTGTGCCTGTGACATGGAGTGTGTTTTGGAGGGAATAATGCAATACCCTGTAGCCTGATGTTTCCCTGGGATCGGGAACAGGGGTTTGTTGTTCTATTTTAATATTAATATTTGATGTTAGCACCAGGAACACTGCTTTGTATCTGTGCCTTCTTCATCTCTTTTGACATTAGCTGCAACACATGCATAACTGAAGAAGAGTGCCCATTCCTAGAGCTCAGAGAGGCCAAAAAAAGAGTTTAGGAACTGATTAAACGTCTCTTTCACTCTGTAACAGGGCGGTACTCACCCCTGTCGCGCCTCCTGCTGGTCGGGTCCCGGTGTCCCCTCGGTCCCCGCCTGCCGCGCTCAGCAGGGGCTGAGTGCGGTGACCCCTCTCTGGCCCTGCCCCCCTCCCCTCCCCGGTGCCGCTATAATTGGGTCTCTCCCCCCCCCCCCCCCACCCTACGCCCCCGCCTCCGCCTTGCCTCAGTGTGTCAGTCTGTGTCTCACCCCACCTAGCCCCACACCCTGGGGCAGACTGCATCATCACAGGGCAAGGGGGGGGAGGGGTTGCTTGCCTGCTGCCTACCCTGCCCCCCTCTACCCCCCCTCCTCCCCCCCCTGGCGGCCAGCCTGCGGCCTGGGCCTGCTGGGCTGGCTGTCCTCTGGCTCTCTCCCTACTCCCCACTCCAGCCAGCCTTCCCTCCCCCTCTCTGCAGCTCAGCCTCTCTCCAGCAGGCCTCTCTCTCTCTTCTCACAGAGACTCTCTCTCCCTGGCTTCCCCCCCTTTTATAAGGCCCTGCTCCTCAGCCTGGGCGTGGCCCCCAGCTGCAGCCACTTCCAATCAGCCTCAGCCCTGGGCTGTCCCTTCTCAGCCCCCCTTCCTGCCAGGCCAGGCCCCCTTTTAGGCAGGACACTCCTTCATGGCAAATTATATCCCTTGCTTTCTGTATTGTGAGCAACAGAGGATTAATAGGATATAACAAAAACATAATGTGCTGAATCATGCACGGTTCCAGAGATATGATGGAAACATCAGTGAAACCAGATGATGAGTGAAGAGATTCTGGGAATCCCTGAGTGAAGTTTCTGATTTCCTCTTCTACTGAGAAATACAAAACCAGGCCCACATTACTGACAAACTTTGTATAAAAAACATCATTACAATCAAGTGATAATCCCAGATCTAAAACAGAGGTGTTTCAGAAGCTCAAAAGTTTGTCTGTTTCTGAGTATTATAAGCACAGAAAATGTTATCCACGCGGAATGTGTGTTGATTGTGGCTGGTACCATATGTACAGTAACAAATTTAAACAAAACAGAAGAATTAGGCACACCAAGACATCAATAAACAATAGTCTTCATATTTTCTTATACCAGGTGAAGGCCTATTTGCTTCCCTTCCCCCAAAACCTCAGCAGCCATTTTCCTACTTTCATTTTAGTGAGATTGGAATGGAAAGGCAGAGTGCATGAATATTCTAGCAACATTCCACTGTAATGCCATCTGGGATGGAATACGGCAACATCCAGTAGATGAAAGTCATCACAGTCTCTGCTTGCTCCCCAAATTTTGTGATGCCACTCTGACAGGTTCCCTGCGGTGCAAGTGGGAACTGGAGTACTGCTGAGCCATCTGTCTTACCAACCTGGGCTCCCTCTCACACTGTGATGCTGTGGCAAGTTGCAAAACCCCTCCAAGTACTGCACTTGTACAGACATCCACAGGCAGGGACACACCAAACTGAGTTACATGAATGCTTTCGCCAGCCACTCATTAACCAACAATAGAGAGACTCCAGCCAATTTCCCACAGCTCCCTAGCCTAGGACCCCAAGGCTGTATCATCTTGCCCTGGTCAGAAGTCTGCGCCAGTGTAAGTTTATTACCCAGTCCACTCCTCCCTCAGTGTGGAGAGGACATGCACCAGCTCTTGTTCCTGAACAGATTTCCCAAGCACTTCAAGCAAAATCCACTACGTTAGGTAAAATATAAAACAGATTTATTAGCTACAGAACAATAGATTTTAAGTGATTATAAGTAATAAGTGTACAGATCAAAGTTGGTCACCTAAGAAATAAAAGTAAAATCACAATCTCAGTTCTATAAACTAGACAGGATTTGAATCAAGCACCCTGATGGTATAGTTAGCGTGACCAGGTGTCTGTTTTTTGACCGGAACATCGAGTCAAAAAGGGATCATAGTGGATTTGGTCAAGCACCACTGACCGGGCCATTAACTGTCCGGTTGGCAGCGCCATGCAGAGGGGCTGACAGGCTCCCTGCTAGTCTCCATGCTGTGTGGCTCCTGGGAAGCAGCCAGCATCACTCCCCTCCAGCTCCAGCAGCCAAGGGGCTCTGCATGCTGCCCCGGCCGCCCAGCTCCCATTTGCTGGGAACCATGGCCAATGGGAGCTGCGGGGGCAGTGCCTGCAGACAGGGCAGTGCGCAGAGCCACCTGGCCATGCCTGGGCATAGGAGCCAGAGGGGGGACATGCTTCTGCTTCCAGGAGCTCCTTGAGGTAAGAGCCACCTGGAGACTGCACGCCTGACCCCCTCCCAGACCCCAACCTCCTGCCCCAGCCCTGATCCCCTTTCCGCCCTCCGAACCCCTTGGTTCCAGCCTGGAGCACCCTTCTGCACCCCAAAACCCTCACCCCCCTCATCTCCATGCCACAGCCTGCACCCCCAACCAGAGCCCTCATTCCCCCTGTGTTCCATCCCCCATCCCAACACTGATCCCCATCCTGCCCTCTGAACCCCTCAGTCCTAGCCCGGAGCACCCTCCTACACCACAAACCCCTCATCCCCAGACCCATCCCAGAGCCTGCACCCCCAGCCAGAGCCCTCACATCCCCCACACCCTAACCTCCTGCCCCAGCCCAGAGCCCCTTCCCACACTCTGAATCCTCAGTCCCAGCCCAGCGCCCCCTCATGCGCCCCAAAGCCCTCATCCCTAGCCCCACCCCAGAGCCCACATCCCCAGCCCGAGCCCTCACCCCCTCCTGCATCCCAGCCCCCCAAGCCAGCCCAGTGAAAATGAGCGAGTGAGTGAGGGTGGGGAGAGCGAGCAGAGGGAGGGGCAATGGAGTGAGCAGGGGCGGGGCCTTGGAGGAGGGCCAGGGCAAGGGTCTTCATTGTTATGTGAGTAGAAAGTTGGTAACCCTTGGTAGAGTTCCTTCATACACAGGCTGGGATTCCTCTTTTGAGCCAGGGACCACCTCCCCCGTTTAAAGTCTTTGTTCTCCAGACATGTTTTCAGGTGTTGCATTGTGAGGAGAGTGAAGCCAAGAAATGATGTCACTTCCCCCTTTATAGCTTCTTCCGGCTTGCTGGAAACATCTATGCTTGTGACATGGCTCAAGCAGTCTCCATTGTCTATGTGCTATCTCTGAGAAGTCTCCACTGTATACTGTTCCTGGGACAGTCCTTGAGAGTGTGTAATTACTTTAATGGGCCATTAGCACATCTGGCTTCTCCATTCTTGTACCTGAAAGGCTGGTTGTGGGTGTTCCCAACTTCACAACATATTTCAGTAACACACATATAGCAAAGCTTTTATAATTTCACATACAATGATAGCACATTAATATCCTATTGGACTGTATGTTCAACAGATCAAGACTTTTAAAATGATACCTCACAAGGCATACTTTGTACAAAACGCATCATAATTAAAGGACAGTGGTGAATAGGGGGGTTCTAGGGTGCTGCTTTCAGCACAGCATGCCACAGCCACCCATCTCCCAGGAAACACTGGGAGAATGGATTTGGGCCCACACAGTTTCTATGAATCTGGGCCATGATCTATACCTCTTTATTTACTTAGATGCTTATATAGCACCTCTACTGTAGTAGCTAAGCACCTCACAAATGTCAATGACTTAATCCTCCCACTACCTCTGTATCTATAAAATGGAGCTAATGCTTCATGACGGCACACAGGTCCAGGTTTTCAAAGGCATTTAGGTGCTTAAAGATGCTGAGAAGCACCTAGTTGGATTTTCAAGGTTGCCTAGGCTTAGGCAACGAGGCACCTTTGAAAATCCCACTGGGTATCTCTCAGCATCTTTAGGCATCTAAATATCTTTGAAATTCTGGACCAGATAGACAAAAGAACCTCGATATAGACTTCCGTGGCTTCTGATCAGGTCTTTAGGTGATTTTCCATGTGACCTTAGGCAAGTGTATGGTAGAGCAGGTAAGTGAACCCAAGACTTGAGTCCTAGTGCAGTGCCACGAGACAGTCTTTTCTATCACCATGCATTGGACAGCTTCACCACAGCGCAAGAGAGAGTTTGGGTCTCTCATGACTTCCTTCGGGTCTTTATATTGGCTGTACAGTCCATCTTCCATCAAATCACACAGCTTCAGGAGGTACCACTTCTGTCATCCTAACATTACAAGCACACTGCCCATATGCTGGTAGCTGAGATAAAATTTGCATTATTGCCTGCAAACACTGATATACAGTTGCTAAAGTGTTGCAGAATTAAAGGTTCATTGCTTGACTTTGTTTTCAAAATTAAACCCCATTCTGGGATCTGCCATTAGGTACACTGAACTGTCATTCTTCAAAGGATTTCAGTTGTGTAATCAATCCAGGGGAACCATTAAGCTGAAGACAATGAAAACAAACTTTAAATGAGACACTACATGAAAGAAATCACCAAAATGCAAGGTTACTGTTTGCATAAAACTAACTAGGGAATGGCTAGATAACATGAAGAGAGTTTCAACTTGTTAAAACTTTTAACCTGTGAACACAAAAAACTTAATCTAGACAGTACACACACACACCTCTAGCTTCATTTGGTAATGCTGATCAATTTTACTCTTCATCCTCTTCTCCTTAGCACAGATACCACATGTGACTTTGAAACAGGCCTGGAATTCACAGCTGTCAAAACTAGAAGGACCTACTTTTGTCTCACAGCCAGCCATAATCAATGGAAAATTTGCCTGCATAGATGCGTGAACTCAGACCGGAGAGGGGGACAAGAGATGCATATATATAAGAAACTGCTGTCCACCTCTTAGCCCATAGGACACAAAGGAAGTTGCTGCAGATTGACTAAATAGTAATTGGTCCAATCCCATATTCCTTGCATGCAAGGAATGCAGCACCAAACCCTTTAAAGTTACTGGTATCCCACTGTCACGGAGTGGTCTCCTGTGAGTCCTTTCTCACCTTAAGTACAGACCACACCCACTTCAGGTCTCCTTCACCACCACATTATACTGTTACAACCACCCACCCTGTGGGTGGCTGGAGCGCCCACGGAAAAAAATTGGTGGATGCTCAGCACCCACTGGCAGCTCCCCCTGGGCCTGCCCCACCCCCCTGCTCCAGCTCACCTTCGCCTCCACCTCTTCCGCGAGCACACCACCACGTCCTGCTTCTCCCCGCTGCCTCTCAACGCTTGCACTGCAAAACAGCTGATTCACGGGGCAGGAAGGGAGAGGGGAGGAGGGGGAACGCAGCATGCTGGGGGATTTGGGGAAGGGATCCAACAGGGGCAGGGAGGGGGCGGAGTTAGGGTGGGGACTTTGGGGATGGGGTTGGAATGAGGGCAGGGGCAGGGATGGGGTGGAGTTGGGTGGGGCCAGGGGCGGGGAAAGAGGCGCGGGCACCCACCGGCGCCAGAGAAAGTTGGCGCCTATGTGTGTAGGGCTGTTCACATATTTACAAGTTCCAGCCATCTGCCTCGCTTGCTTCTTGGGGGAAAGAAGCAGCAGCCAGGTCCATCTTCCTTCAGGCTGCCAGCTCCCCTGCTTCCAGGGCTTCCTTGCTCGCCATTTATCTGTTCCCAGCTGCTGGGGTTGTGTCCCCTTCTAATTAGCCTTTCAACTCTAGTGCCTCTTTCAAATTGATCCTCTAATTAGGTCCCAATTAAGCTATATTGGTGGGGATTTGAGTGACAGGGTACTGAGTCAGCACCTCCTATTACACCCACCCTTGATGATACTATAGTGATAAATTAGGTACAAATGCCTAGACCAATGAACAAATCAGATCACATTAAAATGGAAGATTTTAAGATAATGAAATTTTGCTAAATTATACATCAGAGCCTTTTCTAAACTACCAGAGCACAAGCAAGCATCCACCAAGCTTTCATTTCTTCCTTTTCTTTCTTATGTTCATAATTTCTTCAATGTCCACATGATTTTAAAATAAATAAAATATTTAACCCAGGAACAAGACACTGAATGGCAAGTTTTACTCTGGAGTGGATTTTTATAACCAAGTTATAATGCTTCTGAAAAATGGGGGTCGTATCATGTAAATGTTGCCAGACCTCCGAGCTATAGATGTGCGACTAGTGCCACCATAGCTGGGAACAGATCATTCGAAAAGGCTTTTCCAAGGAGCCAATCACACATTCGGTCTGCATTCACTTTCACTCCTATTTATGAAGATGGTAACTAGAGAGTGCTTCCTGTTTACGATGTAATAACTGTATCCTCAGCTAAATAGACTCTGAGAGCTCAAGTGAAGATGATTATCAGTCTAGGGTATGATTGCACAGGTTAACAGGATGCTCCTTCAGGCAGTTATTGTGACATGTCTAATGATTAAATATTTTTTATTTCAGATTGTTAAAACTGTAGGAAATGCTCAGACCAAACTTCAAACTAATCCTGACTTACCCTAGACTGTAGGTCTGTTGCATCCACAAACCTCACCCAATGGTGACTACACATTCACAAATATGAGCCAATATTAAACATTTTGATGCCACAATGCCAACTGTTATTGTTTATTGTTATATATTATTTCTATTGTGGTAGTGCCTAACAGCCCTAGTTATGGACCAGGACCTCATTGTCCTCAGCAGTGTAAAAACACAGCCACTTCATCCCCTAACACACTCCAGAACCGTGTCGCCTTGAACCTATCCTCTAACATTGGAGGGGTTTGGAGGCATTGGTAGGCAAAATAGGGAGCTCTGCCACTTTACTGCCTTTGGAAATGGGACAGTGTCTGCTGTTTCCTACACTCATTCAGCTCTACCATTGGCCCCCTTCCTCTCCGCCATCTTGGAAAAGGCTGGTGCCATGAGTGGGCACAAACGGATTTGTCATTATGCCTGCACCCTATGCAGGTGGCAAAAATGGCTCTTCTTTGCACAGGAACCAGGCCCAGTTTGGTCTTGCAAACTGGCAGAACAAGTCAACAGAAAAAAAACAAAACTAAACATTACAGGGAGCAAGGACTTTTCTTGCAGAGTCAGTACCAAGAAGGTAAAATAGGTTACTATAAAGTAAGCAGAAAATTCCACGTCTTGGGGTTCAGCATAGTCCTTTGACTATGGATCTGAAACTGAGGTGAGGTTAACCCCTTGCTTGCTGGGCATCAGGACGTGTCCCTGCACCCCATCACAGGTCCTTTGCATCTTGGTTGATTCTTTTTATTTCTACAAACCAACAAACAGTGGAAGGCCTCACTTGCTCAGCAGTCATTGCTGCGAAGAAAAAACCTTTCCAGTGCTCAGTTTTTTATCTTTCTGATTAAGAGTTATAAAAGTCTACATTTTTGGTTATGCCAGAGCTCCACGCAAAGGAGGTAGGGACTAGAGTTGCCAATTTTGCTTGGACCATATTGCTGGAGGTTTCATCACATGACATAATCTTTAATTAAAGATTAATCTTTAATTCCTGGAGATTCCAGAACAATCTTGGAGGGTTGGCAACCCTAGCACTCTCCCCAAGCCCTGGGCATAATTCAAAGCAACTCAGATCTCAAGGCTGCTCTAAATTAGGCCTGGCTTCAATACACCATAGGAGAACAATCGAGCATGGGATTGTCAGAGCTCAGAGAGCTCCAGTTACACTGCCTCCAATTCCACCAACGGGGCAAACATGGCATAGAGTAGAGCCAGCACAGCCAGCTTTGTTTCAGCTGGGGATTCCCCCATGCCAGGGAAATCCCCCGGTGCACTTCTAGGGCAGCTGCAAAGCTGTTTTTGTGCTGCCAGGGCACAGCAGCCTTCTTGGTGGCCAGGATCTGGCCCTATGTTCTTTCCCTTTACATTTTGTACAATTGCCTTTATTTTTTATGAGGCGGCGCATATTAAAAATAAACAAATAATATATTTGAATAATTGTCACCCTTATAAGCAAGGTTGAACTCATTAGCGGTTCCATGGTGTAATGGTTAGCACTCTGAATCCAGTGATCTGAGTTCAAATCTCAGTGGAACCTGGTTTCTCTAACTTCACAAGGTGATCTTACTATTTTTTAAGTACGAACAGACTTTTGCTTTCATCTAGAAATCACTCACTGGCACAACACTGAATTATTTATCTGTACTCCCAATAAGACTATCAGAATCCCAAATCAGCATAACTTAATCATAGAGCCATAATATTATTTTTTTGTGCTTTATGACTCACAGTTGTGAAATCAAGAGTATTTCACGGGATTTGATTCACATGGGTGACAAACAATCTTTTAACCTGCATAGATCAAATTATTTGTTCTGGATAGAAAGAACAAGAGCTTCAAATTCAAAGTTTAATTTAATTTCCATAACAAAAAAAAACAAGAGGCAACACACCACGGAGCAAAAGTGGGTGTTGAGAATTCAAAGTTAACTGAAGAAAAACAAATAAGCTGAAAGCTGGGGAATATTGTGTAAATGTAGAAAATGTTTAGAGCCACATGCATATTTTCTATTACAGAGCTGTAAAGGTCTTGGGTCTGACTGGGTACTGAAGGGACTGTGCAGGTTTTGTTGAGACAATCGCCGCTACATTTTGTCCTTAGTACCTACCTAAATAATAAGCCTGATCTAAGCAGATTCTATTCCTTGCCCACTGCAAATCACTGAGCCTTTAGGAACTTCAGTGATGCAGAGATGTGCAATGAGATTATAGAAAATGCACATTGACTTTTTAAGACAAGTGTGTACTAGAACAGTAAACAAACACCGGCATTCCCAGTGCCACTGCCTGCAACCATAACTTCATATTATGGACAGTGCCTTATGAAAATTCTTTAGACTCTGGAACCTGCTGAATTTGCAGTGGAGAGTTATGCTGAAAGAAATCTTCCTTTTATTTAATATGGCATTTCCAGATATGACGGTAGCTCGACAATACCTAAATACCTACAAATGGCTTAGTGGAAAGATCTATACATGTTACTAAGATAAATACTTGTGGAGGACTGCGTGCAGGGATTCAAGAATGATCATACAAAGACAATATACACCAACCAAAGAGGATGAATTTAAGGATAAACTGGATGCACTTATCAAAACCTCCCAGAGCCACCCTTATAAATACAAAGATAACAAAACTCTGTGCAAACGAACCATTCTGACAAGAAAAGGAAGGCATGCAACTTCCAAATAAATGATGATCCAGCAACACGCTTAACCATGTGCATAACTGTAAGCATGTGAGTAGTCCATTAATCAGGCACATGCTTAGATGCTTTGCTGGACTGGAGCCTAAACTCATGTCAAAACTAGTCTCAGGCAGGGGATGACAGGAGGAACAAACGGGGGCCTCAAACTGCAGGAGGCCACAAACTCTCATAATCATGCTACAATGTCTGACCAGTCATCAGGCTCAACAGCACAGTCTTTAGGGCCCCCTAAATTGCTATGATCCTGTGACCCGCATAGTCCCATAACCTAGGCCTGACCCCAAGTCAGTGTGACAAAGGGTTTCACTGCTAAAATGGCTGCAGTATATGTAGGGACTTCCGTTGAAGTTAAGAAAACATCAGAGAGCCTGGACTCTTTGGGTCCATTAGCGGGAGCTCTTCTCCTTTAGCACTGGCTGGAAAATGGTCTATTGAAAAACGTAGAAAAGCAATGAGATATAACACAACTCTGAGAGGTGTAAAACTTAATGCAGGGTCATGAAACCCTTTTGACTTGGGCTCTTGACTCTTGTATCAGTTGACATAAAACACTTGCAGCTGAATGTCTAAGGATCACTTATGTGGTCACCTGTCGCACTGTTATTCATCATTTAGTTTGCTTTCTAAGATTTCATTTACTTTCAGGATTTTGTAATCAGCTGTAAGGTAGCCTTAAATGTAAACATTCTAGCTCCACTTGTGTGAATGATCCACTGAAGTTTTGTTAGCTGCACTCTGGTTTTGCACTAAAGTCAATTTGCAATTGATCATATTGCATTCCCACTGTCGGCAGACAGAAACACCAGGTCATTTACCAATGCTTCACGAAGAACTGTGCCAAGAAGACATAAATGTCAATGGGCAGTACTCGCGTTAACAAGGTTAACCAGCAAAGTATTGAGTAAAAACATTAATGAAGCAATCATCCAGTAATTGCTTCATAGATGGAGCTGTTGCCCTCAAGGATGGCTAGACCTATATGAAAGATCATTATGAAAAAAAGGTAATTACCTCCAGGTCTTCAGCTAAAAAATTTTATTTGAAAGCAAAAGTAATTGCTTTGTGTATTGTGAGCACTTGGCAAGCCTCCCGCCCATTACTTTTCATGAAGAAATCTATTATGAATACATATGGTAATCTAGCTAATCCAGTTCCTTCATGAGGGAAGGAGGCAAAACGACCACAGCAACTTGCTCCAACATTTCTTCTATGTTCTACCCTCATCCTTCTCTTTTTACATTTTTATTTTTTGATGCTTTGTTATTTCTATGCTAAGATTTTCGTTTTCAGGAGAAAACTTGAAATAATATTCGGTCCCCTGTAAAGTTAAAAGAGGCACTTAGCAGTAACAATATAGATACATATAAGAGATACTCAGTAAAAGACAACAAATTCAAAATTTGTTTGAGACTTAAATTGAACAATTTAACATAAATTAAATATATCATTGGATTGAACTTTAATTAAACAATTGAAATTCAAATATAAAACTGATTACAGATTTTTTTGTTTAATCTGTGGAACTCATTGTAGCATGATTTTTCTGAGACAAACAGCATAGTTAATTTCAAAAAAGGACTAGGCATTCATAGGTTAAATTCACAAATCCCAAAAAAAACAGAATAATTGGATTTTATTAAGATGTCCTGCCTGGTGGTTGGGAGGACAAAATACACCTCCCATTTTGAGGCTGCAGGGCTACAGCACATGGAGGTTTGGGGCCTGAATCCAGTTCCCATTAAAGTCAATGGAAAAATTGGCTTTGCTGGGAGCTGACTGAGGCCCTCCATCAGGAAGCAGGACCTACCTATATTTGGGAGGGAATGAGACACTTTCATGGACTCCTAAATTTCTCACATACAAAATTATCAAAATTATTTTTCTTAAATATACCCATTTTGAGCACTGGCTTTGTTTTACAGTGACTCTGGCTTTGTTTTACAAAATGAGGACCAAGAATCCAGCAAGGCTTGCACATCATTAAAGAAATAGAAGGGGGTCTAGGATCCTAACAACTCCTATTTCTAACTAGCCTGATCTGCAGCATCTGTTCTGAATAACCAACAGTTTATACAAAAAAGTTTTTTCAGTGTTGGTCAACAGATAGTACAAAGCAATTCAATGACTTAAATGTCAGAATCTATACTTTATTATAAACCCCATGCTTCATTTCTTCCAGCAGTGCTGGGAACTCAGTGGGAGTTCATGTCGCAAATGAAGTGGTATCTGAGACAAGAGAAAACCTTTCATAAAGCTACATTTTTCAATGCCAGTTTGGGCAGCCTGTATAATTCATCCAGCTCAAAACTGGTGTGTAGATAGTGTACTGGTAGCGTTTCCCTACTGTGGTGTATATGTTCAGAGGTAGTAGTAGTTTAAGAAAACTGTCGCCCTGTGTATATTGAGGAACATCTGATTATTTTCATGATAAAAAACAAAACAAACACCAACAACATGTGAGTACATTTCACTCCTGTTAGCCCTGCAAAGTTAACACAACTGTGAGAGAAAGACATGAGGTTTTATTCTTGTTTGTGGATTGAATACACTGCAATTACAAGAGTAAATTCTGTCCTTAATTATACCAGTGAGAAAGCTGAATGTGCACACAAAAACTCAAGGTGAGTTATTTCCATCTCCTGCATGATCACCACTAAGAAAGATCCTGCAGGCCAAATCCATGCCTCATTAATACATGTGACCAATGGTCTTCCAAATATGCTCTCATTTATAACAATACCACCTCACTCTGAAACAGCATTTTTCCATCTTTAGAATTCAAAGTGCTTCACAAAGGAGGTCAGTATCATTGTCTCCATTTTACTGATGGGGAAACTGAGGAATGGGGAGGGAAGTGACTTGCCTGAGGTCATCCAGCAGCAGAGCTAGGAATAGAGCCTAGTTCTCCTGAGTTTCAGTCCACTACCCTACCTACTAGGCTATACTGCCTTCCTTATTCCTGTGCAAACCCTATGGTTGTAAGACATAATAGAAGGAAGAATTCAGCTTGCATTACTGGTAGTGATGTATGAGACTCAAAGAACCCAGGTTGGCTTTCAGATATCATATTGAGTTTCCAGTATTACCAGTTAAGAAAACTGATCTTTTCACTTGTAATCAACTTTGATTTGGAAATCACTGAGATCCCCCCAGACATGGAAATCCATGGTCGTGTTCACAGTTACATTTCAAGGGCCTGTTTTTTTTTAAATGTGCACACAGTTGCTTGTCTAATCTGTGCCCACAGTTACTACGATTGCATGCACAAGTCACGCATACGCATCTGCAAATGGACAGGTTTCCACAGAGATGGCCATTTGAGCACAGAAATACCTAGTTTGTATGCACACTAACGGTAATTATATACCCTAATTAAGTATGCAATAGCTCAAATATTTTGTGCATATATTTTTTTAAGTGGGCACTAAAATCTGATATTTTTGTGATGGCCAAGTTACAAATTTCAGGTTTCCAAAAATGAGATGACATGGGAAGGAAAGCCCTTATGGAAACCATTTCAGAATGGATGCACTTTGGGTGACGAAATTCAGTACATATACCTGTAGAAACACTTTTCAAATGGGGTCAAAACACACTGGACAATGCAATAAATGACAAAACAAGAAATCATAGAAACCCTGATTTTTTTTTATTGCTAATATTTAATGGATCCTAGCTATTGCTTGGCCAATTATAACTTGAACTAAATAGCAGAGATGACTGAAGTGCAGCCAGCAGCATAATCTTAACAACTAATTAAGTATACTCTGTATTAACTGCAATTATGAACAAATAACTTAGAATGAGCATTCCATGCTGTTAAATAACATTCACCAAATACATTTGCTGTCAGAGATGATTTCAGATGGCAGAGCAATTTCTGCATAACCCACACCTGAATTTCAGAGTCTCTGCCCACTGCAGTAGGTTTAAATCAAATTAAAACTTTGCCCCAGGGTCTGATTACACCACTCGATCTTATAAAGCTATTTTATTATTATTACTGCCTTCACACAGGAAAAGAAAACCTTTATAGTACCTCTGTGCCTGATTTTAAAAAAAATAAAACTCGAATAAATGAGGAGGCTTCATTTGCACTGGAGGATGGGATTTCCTTTTGGATTTGCTGCCCTCTAGAAATCTTTCAATTTAGAACTATTGTACTTTTGAAATGGATTTTTTGCAATAACCTGTTTTAGCTAAGGGTATTAGGAAAAAAATAAAGTGAAAGGCAGGAAAGAGGTAGCTGCAGGAGCAGTCCATAACTACATTTTCTACCAAAGATAAGATGCTCAGTGTGCCTAAGGATTATGCTGATATTGTTTAAATATATGGATGAGAACTGAGTGCTGGTGAATGGTGCTAAGTGCATAGTTCTACAGACTGACATTCTCTTTTCATGCACATAGAAGGAATGGTGTGGGTGGCAGGAACACAGGTTTCCAAAGGTCTTCAACACTGACCTGGAGGAGCTAATTGGAGAGGCGAGTTTCTTCTACACAGTCATCCTAAAACAGCCTACAACAAGGGTTCCTTTTGTGATGTGAAAACACTAGAGCTGGCCAGAGGATGACAATTCCATTTTGTGACAACTTTCAAGGTTTCAAATTTTGTTTTTATTCCCCACTGGAATGAAAACAAAACGTTTTGAACATGCTCATGAATCAGAATCGTGTTAAAACCTCTGTTTTAGGATCTAAAAGGTCAAGTTTTCAATTTGGGGCTCCCTCTCTTGTTCTCCTCAGAAATGACCAGTGACTCCACCCTGGACCTCAGAAACTTTCCTGCCACAAATTTTGTCAAAATCAACAGGTCTCCGCAGAACATTTCAGCTTCAGCAAACACCGTATTTTGATGAAAATACCTCTCGTTGAAAATGTTCCGACCTGCTCTAGCAAATACATCCGCTGAGCAGAGACCATCAAGTTCACTTCATATTGGGTACCAAGCAGCCATCAGATGGGAACTTCCAGTTACAACCAATGCAGGATGCATTCAAACCAGCACCTAGAAATAAAAATATTTAATAGCCTTTTACCACCCTTTTGAGCCTCTCGCACTCACAGCTGCAGGCTCTATTATTAATTTGCAAAATATCAACAATGTGTTTGGCCCTATATAAGACACAAAATAAGACCGCCCCTCTCATAAAGGGAAGAGGGGATGCACTGAGGAATCCAGAGGAAGAAAGAAGGTGGAGTAACATAGCTACATAGATATTTTAGCGTTAGATTGTATTCACGTCTTGTAGGCCTTATGGAAGAAGGCAATCTTTGGGAGTGACCTGAATGTGAACGATGCAAAGGACATTCCATACATAAGGGGAAACGTGAAGACAGTCAAAGATGGAAATTAATGAGTCATCTTATATAGCACTTTTCATACATCGATCTCAAAGCGGACTATTTCGTTTTGCAGATGAGTAAAGTGATTCACCTAAAGTCACACAACAGGTATGATGTAGCGCTAGGAACACAACAGCCAGATCTCCCAAGTCCCCATTCAGTGCCTTATCCACTGGGCCACACTGCCTCCTACCAAGTGTGGGAGCACTGACACTGCTCCAGGGCCTAGAAGACAAGGGAGTGACATGAAAAAAAAAGATGACTTCAGATCTGTAAGTTGCAGTGGAGTTGCTTCTTCTGCAAAATCCAGCTTTTCACAATTCTGACCAAGCTATCAAAAGTTTTGGGATATATTAACTTCCCTGATATCTGTTGGAAGACTAATACAGAAAAACATAATATCTATGTCCTGCAAAGTTCTTAGCATGTGTGTGTGGGGAGGCATCCATTTTTGGACCTGGTTTTGACCAACAGAGCTGAATTAGTTGTGAACGCAAAAGTGGTCAGGAACTTGGGAGGAAGTGATCATGATATGATAGAATTCAAGATCCAAAGGCAAGGGGGACATGAGAACAGCAAAACAAGGACACTCAACTTCAGAAAGGGAGATTTCAACCAACTCAAAGAAATAGTAGACATGGAGAGACCAATTAGGAAGAAAAGGAGTCAATAGGGGCTCACAGTACCTAAAAGATGTAATACTATGCTCAACATCAAGCTATTCTGAAGCAGAGGAAAGATAAGGAGAGCCACAAGAGGCCAATGCGGTGCACAAGTTGCTTTTTAGCTATCTAAAAACCAATGAGGCTGCTCAATGGAGAATGTGTACTGGCAACGGAAGACGATAGGAAGGCAGAGCTGCTCAATGCCTACTTAGCTTCAGTCTTCTCACAAAAAACACGTGACCAGACGACTAGTGAAGTTATCATACACAACATGGGAAGTGATGCAGATCAGGATAAGTACAGAACACATCAAAGATCTTCTGACCAATTTGAATTAATTCAAGTCAGCAGGTCCTGATGCTATTCACCCGAGGGTGCTGAAGGAAATAGTTGAAGAAATCGCAGAGCCACTAGCAATAATATTTGCAAACTCATGGATGACAGGAGAGGTCTCGGAACACTAGACAAGGGCTATCGGAGTGCCCATATTTTAAAAGGGGGAAAAGAAGAAGCCAGGGAATCATAGACTAGTCAGCCTGACCTCGATACCTGGGAAGCTACTAGAGCAATGTATATAAAATATTCAATTTGCAAATACCTGGAGGATCAAGGTGTGATCGCTAGCAGCCAAATCAGGTAACTGGTTTAGTGGATAGAGGGAATATGGTGGACATAATATACCTGGATTTCAGCAAAGCTTTTGACACAGTCCCACATGACATTCTCATAAGTAAGCTGGAGAAATGCAGGCTTGGTAGAACTGCCATTAAATGGATACATAACTGGTTAAACAACAGCAAACAAAGAGTAACTATTAATGGAATGATGTCAGATTGGAAGGAGGTCTTATGTGGGATTCCACAGGGATCTGTTCTGGCTCTAGTGTTATTTAACATCTTTTAATGACCTTGATGTAGGAACAGAGAGCATACTGGTCAAATCTGGAGATGACACAAAGCAAGAGGGGTTGTAAACACTTTGGATGATGGATCTTGATAAATTGGAGAAATGGGCTATAGACAACAAAATGAAATTCAACAAATGTAAGGTGTCACACCTAGGGAAGAAAAAACAAATGCATAATTGCAACATGGGGGATAACTGGCTTGACAGCAGCACTGCTGCCAATGATCTGGGAGTTGTGATGGATCACAACCTCAACATGAGTCAACAATGCGATGCTGTTGCAAAGAAAGCAAATTCAATTTTGGGTTGATTTAACAGAGGCATAGCATGCAAGTCATGGGAGGTGATAATACTGCTCTACTCGAAGCAGGTAAGGCCTCAGCTGGAGTACTGTGTCCAGTTTTGGTCACTGCTGTATAGAAAGGATATAGAGAAACTGGAAAGGATCCAGAGACGAGCAACAAAGATGATCAAAGAGATGGAATACCAGCTATATGAGCAAAGGATGAAGGATCTGGGTATGTTTCGTTTGGAAAAGAGGAGATTAAGGGAGGGACATGATAATGGTCTTCAAATACTCGAAAGGCTGACGTAAAAAAGATGGAGAAAAATTGTTCTTTCTTGCCACAGAGGGCAGGAGAAGAGGCAATGGGTTCAAACCACAACATAGCAGATTTAGATTAAATCTCAGAAAAAACTTCCTAACTGTAAGAACAGTGGGACAATGGAAGAAACTGCCTAGGGAAGTCGTGGAAGCTCCTTCACTGGAGGTTTTCAAAAAGAGGCTGGATAGCCATCTGTCTTGGATGGTTTAAACACAACAAATCTTGAATCTTGTCAGGGGGTTAGACTAGATAACCTTTGTGGTCCCTTCTAACCCTATAGTTCTATATTCACTTTGGGCTTTTCAAATAAAGCTCAGAGAAGTGAAATAAGTCCTGTTAAGAAAAAATTGTGTGCTTTCGATTCCCAGACCCTTATGTAATTTCCATGTTTTATGTTTCCTTTCTGAGTTGTATTCAGATTCAATGTGATGTGTAATATGGAGGGAAATACCTAATAACCTTCACTGGTATACAGAGTATTCATTTCCTTACTGAAGATTAAATGCAAATCTCTCCTAACCCGACATGTATTTTATTCAGAGTCTGTGTAACAAGCCAGGAAGACTGCACTCTAACTAGAGGAGAGATCAATTAAATGAGCTTTGTGCTGGGCAGTAACCAGGAAATGAGGTGGAATGAATTTAATATGTCGGATGCAATGCAGCCACTACTTCAACTGATAGGGTGGGTAGTTACTGCTACCACTGTGCCCTCCTGCACAAAGCGTTAAGTCCACTGGATCTGCATAACTGTATGTCCTATGGCCTCTTTTCCCACACTATTTACATACCTCCCTGTTATTGGCTGTACAAGAGGGGTCACATGCCACCCCCAGATTTCCTACTTGACTTGTACTGAGCATGCTCACACAGACTGAGAATGCTCAGTCAGTAACTTCTGCTAAAGCCACTGCCTTCACTCTGCCCCCAAACCCCCCATAGGTAGGTACGATGGCTTGTCTCTGGTGCCAGACCAGCCCTTTAAGGTTTAAGAGCATAACCCTTGTGAGCCAGTCCTACTCCATAATAGCTGTGAGCCAGAGGATGAGATTCCTCAGAAAGAAGAAGTCACATAGCATTACCAGCTCTCATGACTTTATCACAAATCTCAATATACTTGAGGTTTTATTTCAGGCCTCAGGTGCCGGAGGCAAGTGATTATGTGAAAATCTCATCTGACATTTAAAGAAAAAAGCAAGTTTCTAACTGTCATGGTTGCAGAGAAAAGTATGCAAATATGACCTGAGTGCACATGAGAGGTTCAAAAAGCAAAAAATGTATTATTATTTTTAAACCTCATGACTTTTAAGCCAATCTCCTGGTATTTTGGAGCCTACCTCATGATTTTTTGAACATCTGGGGTTGGTCATATTGGCAATGGTCTCACATGGGCAGTCTGGGGAATGAGAAAGCCCTTCCCACTAACACTGATTTAGCACCTTTGAGGCGAGTTCCACAAGCAGGAGGGGCTGGGGCCCCTTTCTGCCCTCTCTAGTGAGCTGCCTCTAGGTGGGTCTAGCCAGTTTCTCTCTCACAGGACTAGGTAAGCTGGGCAAGCTGGGAGCTGGAATACAAAGAGCAGCCAAGATGTTGTTTATGGTTCTGTCAAACCCTATTGGGAATGGGATGGGGTGAATAAAGAGCTTCATTCCAAGTTGCCAGAGAACAGAAAGAGATTTGGGATGGTCTCTCCAAGAAATATGAGACAAATAACTCTGTGTTGTTTTCTCTCAGTTTTGTTCCTTGTGCCGTGGTGTTTACTTTACAAGAGTCATTGAGGCAGACCACTCTGGGAAGAGTCTGAGCACACTTCCAAAGAGTGGAAGATAAAGACATGGCAAAGAAAGATAGTGCTGATTTGTTTTAAACTCTGCAGGGAAGGGCCTTTTCTTTCATTTGGCATCCCACTATGGACCTGCCAGTTCTAGAACAGCCTTGGACCCCATCCCACAGTGATGCTAAGACCCTTCTGCAGCCCCAAAACAGAACCTCATATGTGCAGGAAGCCTTGAACAGGCTTTGCACATGATCAGTGAATTTCATCCCAAGTGTAGGGTATTTACTGAAGACTAGGCAATTCATGCTTTTTTTATTCCGGTCTCTTGGCTCACACCACTTTCAAAACTGGATTTTTCCCCTCCTTCCCCACTCCCCAGGTACTGCATGAAGATGCTCCTAATTCGTTGGTTCCTGATGTTCATATTCCACAGATAATGATTTATGTTCAGAACAAATGCTAATTTTTCCTTGAGTCAGTAGAGAAACATACTTAATAAATAAATGAAACCTGGTTGGAAATTTTAATTACCATTATAAAATGCCTATTCTAAAGAAACTATCCTGGACGGTGATAAGGATGGCCAACCAGGTGGCTATTTCATTAGTAACACATAGGTCAAAATGTATCAGTGCTACTTACTCTCACCCAGGGCAGTAAACCATACCCATAAAGAGCCAGAATATCTCCAGTAGTCTACCCTAAATCTGGTTTTCTATTAATTTTGCTTACATAGAATCATAGAATCATAGAACTGGAAGGGTCCTCAGAGGTCATCTAGTCTAGTCCCCTGCACTCAAGGCAGGACTAAGTATTATCTAGACCATCCCTGACAGGTGTTTGTCCAACCTGCTCTTAAAAATCTCCAATGATGGAGATTCCACCACCTCCCTAGGCAATTTATTCCAGTGCTTAACCACTCTGACAGTTAGGAAGTTTTTCTTAATATCCAACTTAAACCACCCTTGCTGCAATTTAAGCCCATTGCTTCTTGTCCTATCTTCAGAGGTTAAGAACAATTTTCTCCCTCCTCCTTGTAACAATCTTTTATGTACTCAAAAACTGTTATCATAGCCCCTCTCAGTTCTCTCTTCTCCAGATTAAAGAAACACAATTTTTTCAATCTTCCCTCATAGGTCATGTTTTCTAGACCTTTAATCATTTTTGTTGCTCTTCTCTGGACTCTCTCCAATTTGTCCACATCTTTCCTGAAATGTGGCACCCAGAACTGGGCACAATACTCCAGTTGAGGCCTAATCAGCGTGGAGTAGATCAGAGAATTACTTCTCGTGTCTTGCTTACAATACTCCTGATAAAACATCCCAGAATGATGTTTGCTTTTTTTGCAACAGCGTTACACTGTTGACTCATATTTAGCTTGTGATCCACTATGACCCCCAGATCCCTTTCCGCAGTACTCCTTCCTAGGCAGTCATTTCCCATTTTGTATGTGTATAGACAAATATATAGGCAAAGCCTCACTTTCAAATGTAAAGCAGCTTGAAAGAAACCAAATGTTATAATCTTAGGGCCAAATCCCGGGGTGAATAAAAATCAATGATTCTTTTGAAAAGAAATAAATAAGTAAAATAATTTGGATTGTTTTGACTTATTTAAATTGTATTTTTTCTTTTTAAAAATAAACCTGTTTAAAATGAAATCTGAATTTAACACAAAATATGTTAAGGCCTAAACTTATAAAACATTTAAATTAAAAAAAAAAAAAGCCAAATCCATGAACCTCTATCAAAACCTTTGAGTTAAAGGGTGCTTTTCTATATAAATATAGAATCAGGGGGAAAATAGCTAACTTTTGAAGGCAAGCTTTATAAATACAGCACAATAGGTCATATACTGTATTAGGGGCTTGTTTTGTTTACTAAAAATAAATGTTATATGCTATTCTGTGTGTTTAATTAAATTCCAATTACGATCCTAATGTAGCTTAACACAAATCATGAGCAAAAAGTTAATTATATAGTAAATAACCAATATATCATTCACCGGTTTCCAACAGTGAAAATGTACAATTAATTAATAAGAATCTCAAGATATTCAGCTAAATGTATATTGTTATAGTGTTTTACTTTCCTAGGTAACAAAAGATGTGCCAAATCTAATGTAAAGACTCTATCTAGTCATAAATCAACATGTTTTAATGGTTATATCAACCAATGAGAATGCATCTTTATTTAAAAAATAACTGAAGTACAAATGGAAAAGTTCATTTTAAATCACCTTGATTTAAATCAATCCACTCTGGCAAATCCTGTAAAAACCCTAAACCAAAACAACTTATTTCTGAGCATAGTGCTCACTGTTTACCACATGAGTGATCCCATTGACTTCAAAAAGTCTACTTGAGATATCAAGCACTACAATAAGAGTTTTCAGGATCAGACCCCCCCAAGGTCAGGTGACTTAACCAAAAAAATACATGGCACTTATAAAGCACCATTCATTCAAGGATCAAAATTGTATTAATTAAGCCTCACAAGATCAACATGTGGTTGACTAGTATTATTTGCAGATGGGTACACTGATGCATAGAGGCTGAGTGACAGTGTCTATCATGTATCTGAGCTTAGGGCTTGTCTACATAGCGTGTGAAAGCACTGCAAGCCAGAGTGTGAATCTGTAGCACACTGACTTGCCACCCACTAACTTGCTGTATGGAGTTCCTGGCACACCTTAATGTTCTCCTGTTTGAAACTAACTTGTATCTAAGGGCTTGTTTACATGACATGCCAACTTGTCCTGGAGCATGATGACTAACTGATTGATCAACAGTTTGAGCTCCTTGATGATGGATAAAAGTTGTGACAGCAGCTGGAGGAATGATGGGATGGTAAGAAGAGCTCAATGAATTATGAAAAACAAATGAGAAAGCTAAGGTTTTTTTTTTTTTTTTTTAATAACCCTGTCCATTGAAACTTGAAATTTAGAGTATAGGATTTAGTGTTGGCATAAAAAAATAAAAGCTGCACAGATAACTGGATTGAGGAAGGGTGGGCGTACGAGTAACTATGGAAATTCTTTAGAAAGATCTAGCAAATAAAATATTACATCCTCCTCTGTGTAGCATGCCCCGGTATTTGTTCTCTCACAGCAGGGTGCCACCAGCGTGACTCACTCCCTGCAGGCACAAGCTTACACTCTGTGCAACATGAGTTTATGAAAGATAGCTCTGTCAAACTCACTTGATATCTTTTTTTAATGAGATCACAGGAGTGGTTGACAATAATTAAGTGTTGATGAAATATATTTAGGCTTCTGTAAATATACCACATGACATCTTGATTAAGAAACCAGAATGATACAAAAGTAACATGGCACACATTAAATGGATTAACAACTGGCTAACTGATAGGCCTCAAAATATAACTGTAAACAAGGAATCATCATCAAGCAGGTGTGTTTCTAGTGAGGTCCCACAGAGATCAATTCTTGGGCCTAACATTTTTATCCATCTCAAACTCAAAATAAGGCACAAAATTTTAACTGTCAGGGTAATTGTGGTAAACTGTCATGGGACATTTTTAAATCAAGATTAGATGTTTGTCTAAAAGATATGCTCTAGTTCAAACAGGTATTAATTCAAGGAAGTTCTATGGCCTGTGTTATGCCATAGACTAGGTCAGACTAGATGATCACATTGGTCCCTTCTGGCCTTATCTCTCTCTCTCTAACCTATATATAATGAAACCTTATTTCTATAGACTTTTTTAAACCATCCTGCAGAATTCTATAGCAGGGATATAATAGCTATTAAATTGTACAGGATGGTTTAAAATATATATAGAAAAGTGATCAGTCTCTGTTAACTTCTACATAAAATGTACAAAATGATTGCAATAATCACTTCTCTTGGGTTTAAGGTCTTACTCAAGTGCTCCTTTATAACAATTGCAGTTCCCCTATATTGACAGGTTTTGTAAACTTTTATATTTTAATTAGTAAAACTTTAACATTCACTAGCAGTTAGTTACCAGAAAGTCAGATTTGTTGTGGACACTAGTGAAGAGATATAAATAAAACCAGCTTCCTTCAGTGCATGTCCCTATAAGTCTGATGCAAATGTTACAGATTTTAAATACAATTGTTTTGCTCACCCTCCTTTATATGTGATAACCAGTCCCAATCTGAGATTCTGGATGTGTTGCCCAGATCCCAAAGTAAAAACGTATCTTGCTTTTACCCCAGATAATAAAGTTCCTTACTTCATCGCTGAACTACAGGAACTGAATTGTTATGTCCTGGGGAAGGAAGTGACCCTGCACTGCTCCATTGGAAGGAGATTTCCTGCGGGCACCAATGTAACGTATGAGTGGATAAAAAGAGAAGATACAGTGATGGTACGTAATGACAGCATCAAGGAACCGTGGGGATGAGCTGGAACTCCTACTGAATGTCCACCACCAACACTGGCAAACACCACAGATTTCAGGAAATAAATTCACCACTTTCCTGACCTTCAGGACAGGATGATGGGGCCTGGTTCAGATGCACTTTCCTCCAAAGGGCTAGACCAGGGAGGGGTTGGCAACCTTTCAGAAGTGGTGTGCTGAGTCTTCATTTATTCATTTAAGGTTTCACGTGCCAGTATTACATTTTAACGTTTTTAGGTCTCTTTCTATAAGTCTGTAATATATAACTAAACTACTGTTGTATGTAAAGTAAATAAGGTTTTAAAAATGTTTAAGAAGCTTCATTTAAAATAATTAAAATGCAGAGCCCCCTGTACCGGTGGCCAGGACCTGGGCAATGTGAGTGCCACTGAAAATCAGCTCGCGTGCAGCCTTTGGCACACATGCCATAGGTTGCCTACCCCTGGGCTAAACAAAATTTGAGAGAGAGAATAATGTTGCCCTCTAGTGACTGCTGCTTACAAATACAATAAAGAACCAAGTCCTGCTACCAGCTGAGCGAGCTCTCCTTTAGTTCAAATGGTAGAGGCCTGTGTATGGAGCTGAAGGATCAATGTTCACACCCCTCCCCTGTGATGTGGGATGACTTATATAATAAGTGTGCCTGTTGTTTTGAACATGTAGGTTATCCCAGTGTTGATTGTTGATAAGTGATCAGGCCTGATTTCTGAGGAGACAATGGGGCCATCTATGTGTGTTCTGTGGAGCACAAATCCCTAAAGAAGACATGTGAAGGAAAATCCACCAAACAGCTGGAGATCTGAGGTATTGTATGATTTGAGCATCTTTGATCTTTGGATAACCTCCTTGCTACTCTGCTTCTTCTTTTTCTAAAGGGATGGGGAGCACCCAGAAGGGGTTACATTCCCCCCTCTTCACAAGCCCTTGTTCTCACTAATGCACCTGCTTTCTCTTCCCACTCAGCATTGTGGCCACAGGTTTCAGAGATCCATGGGTTGCCAGTGTGGAACCCCACAGATAAGGTGCCTTTTGCTGTTGATAAAAATAACTTTTCTCCACAGAACATACACTAGACAGAGTAGAGCTTTCATGGATTTAACCAGGAATCATCCCAACTTGAAACACTAGAATATAGCCAAAATCTGGATGGCACATTCAATGCAAAAAGAGTATGGAGATTCCACAATGAGACACTTTACTCTCCAGAGCTCACAGTCTGAGTGTCTATTCATCACACTGACTCGGATCAGAGATCCCAGTCAGAAACAGGTCAGATGCACAATGAGCAAGAATCTCTGTGGCCCCTAAAAGGTCATGGAGGAAATGAATAAGCTTTGGGAGCTAGTATTCCTTGTCCCACATTCCAAATGGGGACGCTGATCACAATTTAAAAATATAACAAACAAGGGATATGTGCTACATAATGATGAGACCATTTAAAGTCTCACTTTGCTAGCAACACTCTTGTCCTTGTCACATCTAGAAAGAGAGCCTCAGAGTCTGACTCTGTTATCATTACCTTACAGATAAACTTTAATTTGGGGTTGGGTGCATCACGTGATAGTAAAGCAAAGACAATGTGTCACAGAACTTCTGTAGAGCAAACACAGGCAGGCTCATCTCCTTAGTCTGTTGAACCCACTAAGGTGAATTAGGCCACTATAAGAAAAATACATGGCTCTTATACAGAATTTTTCATCCAGTTGTTCTGGAGGACAATTAGCTTTGAAGATTTCCCTAATCCCAGATTTCTTTTTTCCACATAGCCCAAAGAAAGCTATTCTCCTCCTTCACTTTCCAGTGTTGCTTTCACTGAGCATGCAGAATCATTTGGCCCAAAGACCAAATTAGTATCATTCTAGGACATATTTAATGGTTAGCACTGACCTATTTTTTAAAAAATGAGAACCCTGAAGAATACTATTCTATTGAATTACAAGGCTGAGAAAGAGGACTTATTAAAAGATGCTTGTTTGTTCGTGTCAATTAGATCCAGTTATTCTTTTTCAGTTAAACAGCGCCATCTGCTGGTTCATGTCAATCATTATTCAATGCACGCCTCAATAAGAGCACTAGCAATACATTTCTAATTGGCTTTGGTTTGTAATGACAGCATTTCTATAAAGTATCCAAAGCCTGTTTCTAGGAATCAGGTATTCTTGAGTTCTACTCTCTGCTCTAATACAATAGTGGGGCTTTTCTGGAAGTCCCAAACTATCTGCCTCAGTTTCCCCATATTGAAACAAGGCTAATACCTTACTTAGCTCTCAGGAAGCGTCAAGAATATTAATTGATTAATATGTGTAAAGCTCACTGAAGAAGAAAAGTACTATCTAAATCCTAAGTGGTGGTGCTGAATATTGTAATACAAGACGGGCCTGAACCAATCACCCCAAATGGAGGCTAATCAAATTTGCATCCAAACTTTGCAGCCCAGGTGACCCTTGATTAGAACAGACAACAGAGAATAGATGCCTAGATTCTGTTCTCAGCTCTGCTGATAACTCAGTATGTGATGGCTGGCAAATCACCTCTCTGTACCTCAGTTTGTCCTTCCACAAAGTGAGTATTATACTGACCTACTTCACACAGATTTTGTGAAGTTTAATTATTTGTTTGGTAAAATCCTTTAAGCTTTGAAGAAAGGGTTTATGTAACATGTGAAAAGTATCAACTTACCTACTGGACAGATTTATGTATCAATTTGTAAGGAAGGCAGGCTGAGGAATTTATTTACTTCTTTCAGATCCAGGAGCTGCTGAAACGTTTAGGTCACTTTTGAGACTAAAAACTTATTGAATTAGGTACTATCCCTTCTTGAAAGATTAGTACAGGAATGATGGCCTAATTTTGCATTGTGGATTCAGAAGCTCTGTAACCACCTCTTATTTCTGATTATCAAGAAGTAATCTTACAAATGAATAGTTTATTTTTAGGTGTACCTATGGGTCACCAGTCCATAAATTAAGCCCACAGCCATGCAAAATATTGTAGCTTTCTTCTTCTTCCCCACCTCCAGTTACCAAGGTATCGATCTTTGCTGGAATTACATTCTACCCTGCATGCGCTTAGCTCCAATGGAACTAGACTGGATTTATTTTGAGAAGCTGTAAGATAAAGTAAGGTTTATGATTCAGAATCTCTTTATCCAGAATGTGAACAAATCAGGAGGGGAGGAAATAATTTTGCTTTGGATTTCTTTAGTATGAGAGACCGGAGAAGTGGATCTTTGCCAGGGTTTTCACCAGAAGTAAGGGCATGTCTACATAAACTAGGACATACAAACTAGGACCACAATCTCTTTTAATTCAAATATTTATTTTGGTGCATGTCTCTGTGTGGACATTATTTCATATTAAAAGTGCCCTATTTCAACTTAACTTGTCAATTTAAAAATGCCTTAACCACACACACCTGCCCCAAAATAGCTGAAAGGGGGTGAATTAAACTCAATTTAGTTCTGTCCCATTTAATGTGTAGGAAAAAGTCCTGAGTTTTCCCTAACAGATATGGCAAGGAGAGATGCCTTACAAGCTAAATCAGTTAACTAGAGCCCTAATATGAAGGCCATCTAAGAGACGGCAGTGCTAGATGATCATATAACATGAGTGACGTACATAAAAATTGGACATTAGGCTCTCAGGGACTCGAGTTCCTTTAAGCCTCCCTGCAAGGCAACCTGTTTGCTTGAGCATTCTGCAGCAGGCTGCAGATGAGCATGCAGCAAAAAAGGCAGTGTGAGCACTTGGGGTACTCATAGGCCTTCCTTAATGTGCTTTCCATGTTCATATGCAGAGTTCTTTAAGGAGAATGTACGTGTTACCATGTGTTGTCTTTTAGCAAATACCCCTGTTACATGGAGGGTACGAGTTTGTTTTTAAGAATGGGGTATGGTCTCTGCATTAGACAGGAGGATTTCTAGTCAGGACATCCCACTCCACAGCTTAATATTCCCTTGCTTGGATTTATGCACTGAAAACTCCTTGACTGGCTTCCTCATGCTAGCTATCCTTGCAGGATTCCTGAGTTTAACATTCCTAGGCTTAAGCCTTTGTTACCTATTTTACTAAGGTTGCCAGATTTTCCTCTGGAAAGAAGTTTTATCTCCAAAGCTGCCAGGTCCTCCTGTGATGAGAATCTCCTCACTGGCGTCACTGTCTAAGACAGGGTGGGCAAACTTTTTGGCCTGGAGGCCACATCGGGTTTTGTAAATTGTATGGAGGGCCGGTTAGGGGACGGGGACGGGGACGGGGACGGGGACGGGCCCCCACCCGGGACTCCTGCCCCATCCAACCCCCACTGTTCCCTGACAGCCTGCCCCCTTTCAACTCCCAGTTCCCCCCCTTGACCCCTATTCACACCCCTGCCCCGACCATCCCCCAAACTCCCCTGTCCTCTATCCAACCCCCTCCTGCTCTGTGCCCCCTTACCAAGCTGCCTGGAGCACTGGTGGCTGGCAGCGCTACAGCCAATGCCACCATGCAGTGCAGATCACTGGGTCAGGCCAGGCTCTGCCCTGTGCCACCCAGAGCATTGCACTAGCGGTGGGGCGAGCTGAGGCTGCGGGGGCAGGAAGACAGCAGGGGAGGGGCCAGCCTCCCAGGCCAGGAGCTCGGGGGCTGGGCAGGATGGTCCTGTGGGCCGCATGTGGCCTGCGGCCCATAGGTTGCCCACCTCTAGTCTAGGATAAAGACATAAGTCTCTATCTCAGAAGCCTTAGCCTGAGGCCATTCGTACTACATCTGTTAAGTTCATCTTAACCTGAGTCACAGTGTTTGCTCTTCAGCATGTTTATTATGAAGGGAGAGCATTGATCAGCCCAAGATCTAAACTTAGGCCAATAAACAGCCACCCCCTCCACAAAGAAACAAACAACCCCCACGCCCCCCCCAAAAATAATGAGGCTGTCCAGCAGCAGAGTGGGGGCTATCCAGTTTTTTGCACAGACACCACCATGTATGATTACCTGCCTTATGGGCAGGTGGCATGGGGGGGGCATGCA
Source organism: Mauremys reevesii (assembly GCF_016161935.1). Classification (NCBI taxonomy): domain Eukaryota; kingdom Metazoa; phylum Chordata; order Testudines; family Geoemydidae; genus Mauremys; species Mauremys reevesii. Next base: position 27,451,145 of record NC_052626.1, read on the forward strand.
CTACATGCCCCTCAGAGCCAGAGAATTGAGTTTGGAGACCAGAGTTGCTGGACTGGGGGAGCTAAGGGAGACATAAATGCAATTAATGGTCAGCTTTCACATTGGAGAGCAGTAAATAGTGGGGGCCCCAGGGATCTGTAATAGGACCAGTGCTAGTCAACATATGTACAGCTAAAGTCAGGTGCCCTGCAATGCTGTGACTAGAGTCTTTCATTCCCACAACACTTGCATTAGCGCTACAGCAGGAGTGTGTTGCAGTCTTACCATGTAGACACACTTGTGGACTAAAAGGAACAGTGGTGGAAGACGGGGAGGATATGAGACAGATCTACAACTCTCAATTCATATTCCCACTTTTGGCAGCAAGATATACTGGTGACCTTGACCCTGTTCATTTTAGTCATCTGACTTCTTACTCATTCACTAACTTGAACAAACACACTCAGAGCAGGTAACTGACTGAATTATCCAGTAAAGCCTGCTTAAAATCTACCACATACTATAGAAAGTTGCCATTCAATAATAAAAGCTACAATTCTGTGGAATGGAAGAAGGAAGTCAGAGAAAACCAGTGTGCTGCTGAAGTTGGTCAGCAACAGTATACTCCAGGGGTGGCCAAATTGTGGATTATGAGCCACATGTGGCTCTTTTACAGTTAAAGTGTGGCTTGCTGAGCCCCCTCTCCCCTTCCATTCTCCACCTACCAGATTGGAAGGGGGAGGGGGAGAGAGGGCAGGGCAGAGAGCTTAGGACTTCTGCCTTGCAGCAAGGGGTAGGCGTAGGGGTTGGGTTTTCAGCCTCGCAGGGAACACCTGCCAGGGCTCACTGCTTCAGCAGGAGCAGGGCTGAAGGCCCAAGCCCCATCAGGGACCTCCCACGGGGCTGAAACCCTGTGCCTCAGCAGGGGTGCCCCGCCTCTCGAACTTCTGAAGAATGCTGTATCGAGCTCAGAGTGTCAGTAAGTTTGGCCTCCCCCGCTATACTCATGTACTACGGAAGCCGTAAGATCAACATCTCTAATCAACGTGAAAAGAGAAACACTAGCAATAAGACAGAGGTGTTATATACTTAAGTTATAGGGCTGCTCTGAGGTTTATTTGTTTGAATAAACATTTGAAAACCTACCATGCATGAATATTTTCCTCAGCAGGTTAGGTAACATGGAGTATTTTTCAAACAATTAGGTTGGGCAACAGTTGAGGAGCAAAGTGAGGAAGAATGAAAAATAATATCGCTAGCTTGGGTGTTAAATGTTAGCATGTGATGGTGAAAACTACTTACATCTCCCAGAGGAAAAGGAGGAAGTAAAAACAGCATTTAATAATATTTCATTTTGAAAACAAGATAGTTTGTAAAGGCTTTATGTACACAAAGCTATTTTTGGATGTATAATATTAGAGTAAGGAAGTTAAGACTGAAATACACAGAACTGACATTCAAGTGTTTAAAATTAGTAGGGTGCACTTCATGAATACAATGTGGTACACAAACTGAGACTTCACCCACCTAGAATTCTACATGACTGATATTTGCAAATAGCTGCTCTTAAGGTCTAGTTTATTTTGTACTGTAATAAAATAACCAAAGGGGAAGCTATGGAGATAAAACTAAGGGTGTTTATACACAGTACATACTCATTGCTACATTTATCTTGCTCTATCTTAAATTTCACTTTTAGTTCCATACCTACTTAGAGATATTGACCAAGAAGTGTTACGGTTTTACATCCTTAGGGTATTAAGAACAGAACCGAGGATCTGAAAGAGCATCTGAAAATAGGCATGCTTTAGTGTACTCAAAAAACTGATTCAAATATCCACTATGAACATTTAACATCATAATCACTTGTTTACTTAAGTGAGAGAATCTGCCACAGGTACTTAGCCCAAAGTACAATTTAAAAATTCACAATACACTATACTGTAAGCAGGTGATATAAATATTGTATTTCATCATGTTGATACTTTCTTCACTATTTCCTTAATGGAATTAGGCATATTTACAGTCAGGTTACTGTAAAATATAATAGTATTCATTGAAGAATTCGCTAATTTTCATGATTTCTGCACTTGAGCTACCTCTCAAAGAAGCACCTAGACAGAAGATTTGAAATGGACTCATACTCCAGAACTCTCATTTTGCTCATTCCTAATTTGCAAAGTTATGGCCCTGAATTCTCCCCACCCTTCAGAATTTTCTTAATTCAAACAAACAAAACAAAAAAACACATTTTCTGTCAATCACACAGTGAAAGAATGCTCAATAATAATATTCAAAACAAAAATAATCAAATTCATTAGAAACTTTATGATAAATCAAAATAATGTAGACAATCATACAATCACAGGATAATTATTTTTCAGATCATTTGCTTAATCCATGGATAAATGCTGCTTTTACCCATAAAACTAAATAGCAGTAGTTCTTGAGGGACTACTAACTTTAATTTGCTATTTTTTTTCCCAGATATACTGTATGACCTTTTTTATTTGTAGAAACACCAGTGTTTGACACTTCACAGAAAATAGACAATCCAGCAAACAATTCTGCCATCTGCCCAGTAGATCCCCTCCCTTGCTCTTTACTGGTACCTAGAAGAAACAGTTCATTTGTTTACTTCATATTTGAAGACAACACTCTTTGTGGCACAGCAGTCAAATAGGAATGAATATTTGTCAGCGTAAAGCTAAAGAATGTAGCTGCTGACAAGTAGTATAAGATTATATTCAGGGTTTTCAAGTTATTCCGCTCTCTATAAGGAAGAATTATAGAACTTCCACATCTGACCACTGATAACAGAGACTTAAATTTCACAAAGTGTAAAAACCGAGGCCATTTTTTGGCAGAGGTACAACATAAATTACTTTAAAACCTTTTAATCACAACTCCCAGTAGTCTCCCAAAAGCCATCAGTAGTTACAACCTACAGTCTGGGAAATCAAAGCAATAATGACCAACGTATCATTTGTTTATACTAATGTATTTATTTATAGCTGTAGGAATAAAGGTGTATTTCATAGATCACTCGTGACTGTTTTCCTCCAGTTTGTTAGAAACAGATTTGCAGGTAACCAATACACAAGTTTACAGGTTCCCAAGAAGTCCTACCTTCAAGTGTTCATACAGAATGACAGCAGTTATTTGATAGTGTTTTCAAGAGAACCAAAAAAACTACAAACACTGTCTACATAGGTTTATATATCAAAGCATTAGCCAAGTGATATACACAGATGAGCCATAAAAATAATATTCTACAATCTTTCTTTTACTCCCGCCTCCGGCAAGAAGAATTGACACAAGTAGAAGTAGGCTGCTTGTTTACTTCAGTTCCACAGACATTGAATTACAGTGCAATGGTTATAATCAAATTTTCACAACAGAATATCCTTAAACCAAAATACCAAATAACCTGTACCGTGAGGTTTACTGATAAACAAACATTAGTGTCAGTTCAAAAAGATGCCTCCTTTGAGATAACATGTAAGGCTTTTCTGGTAATAAGTTATTGTCAAAGGTTTTGTTTATTATAGTCCCATCTTTTAAAATGAAATATCTTGCTTGGTTTATTTTTTGTCTTGGTCTTTTTCTGCATCCAAAAGTGCAGAGCGGATTCCTAACTTCTTAAGCTCTTCCACTAGGTCTCCATTCTGATGCATCTGGAGGAGTATGTCACAGCCACCAACAAATTCACCGTTAAGGTATACTTGAGGGATGGTAGGCCAGTTGGAGTAGTTTTTAATTCCTGTACCAGAAAATAAATTTAAAAAGGTTAAATCTATTGTTTTCAAATATACTGGAATTCATTAAAAGTAAGAGGCATTGCTTCAGCATGCAGCTTTTAATACTCTCAGTTCCTTCTCTTTGAGGCTGTGGGTCCTGTTTATGGCAGAAGAGCCATCAGAATTAACTACATTCCACTAAACTTTTTTGGTTCCCACCTAGAGCTAGAAATTTGAGACCCGAGTTCAGTTCCAACTGTGACTCTTAAACAGGAGCTGTACAAGTATCATGCTTGCTTCCTGGGGATGAGAGAAGATTACTAAAGCAGTGGCTCTCAACCTTTCCAGACGACTGTACCCTTCAGGAGCCTTATTTGTCTTGAGGACCCCCAAGTTTCACTTCACTTAAAAACTACTTGCTCACAAAAGCAGACAAAAAAAATACAAAAGTGTGACAGCACGCTATTACTGAAAAATTGCTTACTTTCTCATTTTTACCATAAAATGAACCACTGTACTAAAGTGACTTATTTGGCCAACGAAAAAATCAGGAGCCTTTAAATCAGTGTTCTGTAATGTTTGTATGGGGAATTTAATTACAGTATCCTCTGTAGGATTATTAAAACTCCTTGTAGGGAATACATTCTTACTGCCTTTATACAGCGCTATTTGCTACTGCAAATTCATTTGCTAGACAACTTGTCCTCTAACAGTCCTTGAATTTCTTAGTGCTTTATCTTTTACTGGCAGACGCTGAAATTCATGGGAGGGGCACAAGATGCAACATGCACCTAAGACACACTATGAAAATGTGCTTAGCATCACAAGTTAAGAAATAAATACGTAGTCTGCTACAATTAACCCTTATGAAAAGCCATGTAGACTAAACAATTTTTTTAATTATTTACATTAGAGGTTAAATAAGACCAGTCAAATTTTATCATAACAGAATACCCTTATGCCAAGCATTATTACTTGTTGATGCTAGTTACAGTTAAAGGATCTCAGAAAGATAAGGAAGAATTATTACAGCTGTTGAAAGAGTTTATACATGCAGTTTGTAACTTTAATATCATACCAAAATGCTGCAAACCTAACCATATCACTGCATGCTCATCCTTAGTCAGTCATTAATTAGGATCCCAGACCATACTCTAAGTCTGTGGTTTTCAAACTTTGTAGACTGTGTACCCTTTTCCAAATAATGTAGTCTATCATATCCCCCCATCTGAGAGACGATCATAATATACCAATAATTAGATTGCCAAGTGTTACTAAATAAAATGCGTTGTCCGCCATTACAGGATTTTCCTTGAATACCCCCCTGACAAGAACTCATGTACCCCAGTTTGAAAATAACTGCTCTAAGTAGATGTCCCCCGACAGTGCAGGGTAACAAAATATTGACTGAAAAATATTAAGAGCAAGTAGTACACAACATGGAAAGATTAAGTTTTCTCATCTTACAGAAATGTAAAAATGTATTTTCTAAAACACAATTCTTTAACGGAAACAATAAACCAAGGTACCAACTTAATAGCAGATATATCTGTATGCAAGAGACTATGTTCTCCAAATTGCAGTCAAACAGTGGAGTCAAATTAAGACTTTTTCACCTAAAATCTATGATTTATCTGTGCCTTAAAAGTTCTTTAAAAATTATAGGACCTTTTGTGTTTCATAATTACTACAAATTTGACTTTGACAATAGAACAGTGCTATCTAAAGTGTACATTATGGAAAATTCCTAATGGCTGTTAAAGGTGCCTCCCAGATGATACTGTATCAAGCTAAACAATCTTAGACTGTTTTCTGCACTTGAAAGAACGTGACCTATCCAAGCCATTTACTCATTTAGCTGCTATAATAAACTAATTTCTACTTCAATAAGTGCTTTGTTTTCTGATTTCTAATCAGATTAACCAATTCTCATTACTCACCTCCATACTAAAATACAGATTGAAAAAGAAGTGTTTGAGTTCCAATCATGAGAGATTATGGTTTGCACAGTCAACAATGCAGATACAGAAAGCTAATTCTACCAACACTAATTCTTTAGAAACTGCATCTTAAGATTTGTTATGGATAACATTTTAATATGCTTACATTTTAAAGCACCATTTTAACTATTAATAGCCCTTTTACCTAGGATATGTTTTATTGTCACTCAGATGAAAGTGTCTAACAAAATAATTCTTTTCTCTCTCATATTTGTAGTTCCATCCCCTAAAGTCTGGTGTCCCTCCTTACTCCCTACTGTCAGTTTTCTTTCAGCATTCCCTATTTATTCCCTTCCTTGGGCAAAACTCCCACTGAAAACAATGAGAATACTACCTGAGAAATCAATGTTGAACAAAACCTTAAGTGTAATATTAAGAACATATCAACATTCTTCCCTAGATGTACAGTGCACAAACTTGTCCTATTACAAAAGGGGAAAACAAGTAAAATGTCATAACATTGTTTTCAATGCTGCATACCTATGATCCAATCCCAGAGCTTAAATAAATAAACTCTGTGGATCATTACGCAATGAACTACTGACCTGTTCAAGGTTCATGAAAGAAACCCAGCTGCATGTTATTTTTTGCTTACCAATTCATTCTATTAAATCATAAGATTAACAAATCATTTTACTTTAGAGATGGAAAGAGCTACAACATTTTTATATTTTAAAGTTTAATAAAGACTTCCAGAAAGCACAATCCTAAAATCTCAAGTTTACCAATAACTAAAATAAGATAGTTTGAATATAATGTAAAAGACCTTTTGGTATTAATTTTTTACTTTAACCATGACATCTCACTACAGTTAAGTCATGAAACTGAAAAGCAATTTGAAAAAAATAAAATAAAAATGAAGACCAGATATAAACCTTTCAACTAAAAGCTAAATGAAAAGAAGACAGCAGAGGCCCAAATGCAAGAAGTAAAGGGGAAAATGGGGGTGCAGAGAAAGAAATCATCCACTTGATAGATCTAAATATAAAGTATTAAATTCCTATCCTACCAAAAACAAACTTGCTGTAAAGTGTTCATAGTAAGCATTGCTAATTCCCTACACCTGCAAGTCTGCTTTCAAGGCAAAAATATTCCACTTCACAATCACTATACTCAAGTAACCCTATGAAACCTTAACACTTAGCTAGGCATGTCCAAAAGGGAAGCAAGCAGAAAGAAGTTTCACGTGATCAGACTAGCAACCTTCTAGAAATGGAGATCCAGTAAAACAGGCGCAAATACTTTCACATAAGCTAGCTTCTAGGTTGCTCGGAATGGCAGTGTTCCCTGAATATTTCTTGTGCATGTTATTGGGGCCTGAGAAGGCATATTTTATACTTTACCAAAAGAAGGAAAAGTCCTGAGCAGTCAATGCTGATACACTGTGAACTGATGTACTGTGGTAGGAGTTCTCAAACTTTTTCAGTGTCCATCACGCCTTAAGACAGATCATATTGTGGGCCATTTCACATTCCATTAATAATTTCCTGATAACCTCACAAAATTCCTGAGGCAACTATTGTGATGAAGTGTCAATGGCTGTTTAAAATCAGGAGAACTGCAAAGCAACTGACAAGATGTAAAGAGTTTATAACCAAAAGGAGATGTCATTCAGTCATAACCTGAACTGTGCCACCTCTGACCCAAATTTCACCAAACCTAGAGACCACACTGGAAGTTTGTAAGAGCCTGGAGGATGGCAAATAATTTGCATAAACAGAACGGAGCACATAGTGTAATGTAACTCAAATTAAGATCTGGATTCAGTGGGATGAAGATAATAAGCCTTGCCTATCTCGTATGAGCCAACATATTCCTTTACAGCTTTCTGCCAAAGGTGATGATTTTGACAAATTATTTTCCTACTGAAGCTTATTCAGGAATTTTATAGCTTTGAGTCAATAGACAAAATATTCTTGTATTCCATTGTTACTGGCATACACTATGTTTTAGGTATTCTAGTTATTTTTAAAAGCCCATAATAAACAAGTTTAAGTGTGTAAAACATGGCAGAATTTGTTTATAGCCTCAATTTTTCCTTAATATATGGTACTGACACCATTATCTGTAAAAGTGAGCACAGGTCTAGGTGAATTGAGAATCTTTCTTTCAAAAAAGAAAAATGATTCAATCTGCAAAGAAAACAAACCACATGGGTTGGCTGCTCAGACCAAGATAAAGAATCGTGCCACAGCTTGTCATCTCTGTAGGCCTCACCTTTTAACCTGTGAACACACTTGTGACTCTCAGGGATCATCCCAATTTGAAACATGGTGAACCAAGGTGTTAATGGGTTCTGGGAAAACTTTCAGAGACTACAAAATTTCACTGTAGGATGAAGTTATGCCAGGATGATGCTTTCAGGCAATGCAGCGTACAGCTGAGCTAATATCTATACTGCTTTGTGCACATTCCAACTGAAGAACTAGGGGTCACCAAATGAAATTAATAGACAGCAGGTTTAAAACAAATAAAAGGAAGTTCTTCTTCACGCAGCGCACAGTCAACTTGTGGAACTCCTTACCTGAGGAGGTTGTGAAGGCTAGGACTATAACAGCGTTTAAAAGAGAACTGAGTAAATTCATGGTGGTTAAGTCCATTATTGTCTATTAGCCAGGATGGGTAAGGAATGGTGTCCCTAGCCTCTGTTTGTCAGAGGATGGAGATGGATGGCAGGAGAGAGATCACTTGATCATTGCCTGTTAGGTTCACTCCCTCTGGGGCACCTGGCATTGGCCACTGTCGGTAGACCGATACTGGGCTAGCTGGACCTTTGGTCTGACCCGGTACGGCCGTTCTTATGTTAAGAGGTTAAAGTGTTTTAGAAACATTAAGATTACATTGCCCAAGTGAAGTACGCAGATAAATTTTACTTCTTTCTTACAGATGTGCCACAAAGATAAATTTTCAAAGGATTCTGAAAGTCAATGGGATCTGGTTACTTAACTTCCTTAGGCCCTATTGATAACTGCAGCACAAAACCACACATCTACAGCAGTCATGAACAAAACCCAGGTCTCTGTATGCCCAGTTCCAAGATCACCCTTCCTCTACAACTGACAAGCTGAGCTACTCCCCAGATGGGCTACAACTCAGGCCATTGCGGAGTGACAAGGAGGGATGCCAGCTCACACAGACATGATAACATCCCCTTGTGACTTTCTCTCTCACAGAAAGCACTTCAGGCCTGTTTTTTCATAACTGCTGAGCACCTATAGCGCCATTAAAGTCAGTGAGAGCTGCTGGTGCTCAGCGCCCCTGGAGAAAAGCAAACCCTGCAGGGGTCGGCAACCTTTCAGAAGTGGTGTGCTGAGTCTTCATTTATTCACTCTGATTTAAGGTTCTGCGTGCCAGTCATACATTTTAACCTCTTTAGAAGGTCTCTTTCCGTAAGTCTATAATATATAACTAAACTATTGTTGTATGTAAAGCAAATAAGGTTTTTAAAATGTTTAAGAAGCTTCATTTAAAATTAAATTATAATGCAGAGCTCCCCCAGACCAGTGGCCAGGACCCGGGCAGTGTGAGTGCCACTGAAAATCAGCTCATGTGCAGCCTTTGGCATGTTGCCTACCGCCGCGTGGGTCCCCTTTAGGATGTGTACGTGGAAGGTTTCTGCCTTCCCTCCACCGCCCCCAACAGGGTCTCCTCCAGCGTGTGTCGGCGGGGCGTGCCTGCCTTTCCCCAGCCGGGCCCGCCCCAGCGTGCCGGGGGAGGGGGTGTCTGCCAGTGCCTTCCCCCAGCCGCCTGAGGCGAACCGGGCGCTAACCTTGCCGGAGGTCGGCGTCCTGCAGCACGTCGTACGCCTGGAAGTCCTGCACCCCGTGCAGGCGCAGGATCTGCACCACGGCGTTGCTGAAGCCGCACAGGGGCTGGCCCGGGTTGCCCTTCATGAACACGACCACGGGGTGCGCCCGCACCAGCCGCTCTACCGACTCCCGCGACCCTCGGCCACCCTCACCGCCGCCAGAGGACGAGCCGTCGCCGGCCGCGGCCTGGCTGAGGGGCCGCGCCCCCCACCGCAGCGGGGCCCCCCGCAGCAGCGAGGCCGCGCGCAGCCAGCACAAAGACCCGCTCATCGCTGTCTTGCCTAGCGACGGCTTCTTACACAGGCAGAGACACAGGCACTCCGATCCACCTTCAGTCCGTTCCTCCTCCCCATTGGTAGAGGCGGCAAAACGTCACGGATAGCCTCACCCACAGAGAGGCAGAAATATCTGTCAATCCACATCCGTGGCCAATAGCGTGCATCAGAGACTTTTTCTGGCCCATCCACCAGTTCAAGGCGCTTCCTCCCTATTGGCCGAGCCTGGGATCATACGGCAGGCCTTGAGTGGATATAAAAAATTGTCAATCGAACCGCGCAGCCAATAATGCGCCACACATTCGCATGTGCCCGCCCACTGAATTATCAATCCAGCCCCTTCCGCGTTGCTATTGGCTGTATTAGCCGCGTAGGGTGAGGCTAGTCAGGGTCTCGATACAGGAAGAAGGAGGGCAGCGGCGTGGGGAATTTTTGGCTGTTTCCGCTTCCGGCGTGGTGAACTCTGTGACGCGGGGCCGGCGTTGCGGGGCACCTCGGAGGTACAGCGTGGCGCGGCTCGCGGTGGCTGCGGGGAGCTGGTTGCGGCCGCCGGCGTGGGGGGGAGGCCGTTGAGGTATCTGGGGGCTCGGCGCCCGTGGGGTCTCCCGCCCCCCCCGGGCTCCTAACGCGGGACTGCGATCCCCGAGCTGCTTCCCTGGGCCTAGAGCCTCCCCGGAGCTCAGCGGGCCTCGCTGGGTGGGGCCGCGCCCTGTCCGGGGTCGGTTCGCCCCGCGGGGCGCTCGGGTGCCTGAGGCTCTAGCGAGCAGGTCAGGGCGGGCCGCGCCGCGCATGACGGCCGAGCCCTAGTGGGGGAGCGGGTTGGTCACTGGCTCCCAGGCCCACGAGAGCCGTGTGTCCCATCAGGCTCGGTAACATCGCGCCTCCCCGAGCGCCCTAGAGACCCGCCAGCGGGGCCGGCCTCGCTGAGACTAAGCCCCGTCCGGCGCTGTGGTGTGTGAAGGGGCAAAGCGGGGCATTTTATAAGGACAATCCTGATTTTTCTTCTATAGGCACCTTTTCTCCCCCCCATCTCCATTTTTCACACTTGCTGTCTGGTCACCCTACAGGGTGCCTCTTTCTCTAGTACAGGGTCTGCAACCCGCGGCTCCGGAGCCGCATGCGGCTCTTCAGCCTCCTTGTGGCTCCCTTCGGCCTTGACAAAAGAAAAATAGAAAAAAAAGAATAACGGTTATTTATTAATTTAATTTTTATTTATATATTTTATTTTTGTTTATTTTGTTGCACAGTTATCTTGGAGTTTGAGGTGATACTTTAACATCGAATTTTTTAAAAGTTTTTATAATTTGTCAATTAAAATATGCGTCACATCCACGTCTATAGCCCTCACCTTTACCTGCAGGCGGCTTTGTGAGTGTGCGACCCCCGCGGTAAGCTAACCATGAATACATCCCAAAAAAGAAAAATCTCAGAAGAAAATAGAGAGTTTAATTCTGCATGGACAGATTCCTTCACTGCCAACGACGCTGGCTTACCTGTGTGCTTGATATGTGGCGAGAAATTAGCAAACAACAAAAAATGTAACATTGAAAGACATTTTCAAAACAAGCACTCAGCATTTTCTGAAAAGTACCCAACTGAAGATGGGCGAAAGAGAGCGATTTCGGAACTACTACGGAAAGTTGAGCAGAGCAAACATACTTTCAAGAAGTGGATCAACTCTCCAAACTCAACTACAGCTGCTAGTTTTGTGGCAGCTCATGAGATCGTAAGGAGGGGGAAGCCGTTCACAGACGGAGAAAGAATCACATGAAAGAATCGTTCATAAAAATATCAGAGCATCTATTCTCCGAATTCAAAAACAAACAGGAAATTATTCAGAAAATTAAAGAAATGCCTCTCTCTGCAAAGACCGTCAAGGACAGGACCATTAAAATGGCAACAAACATCACCAGTAAGCAAATTGACATCAATTCAGCTCAAGCATATTCAATTGCCTGTGATGAGTCAAGTGATGTAAACGATATTGAGCAGACAGCACTGTTATGCAGATATGTGAACTCTGATGGGCCGCAGGAAGAACTGATTGAACTCGTACCACTAAAGGGCCAAACACGGGGACAGGCCATTTGTGAGGCTGTTTTGAGTTGCCTAAAAGCCAAAGGAATAAACACCACTCACCTGGTGTCAGTGTCTACTGATGGTGCACCCAGTATGAGAGGAGCACAGAAGGGCTTTGTGAATTTACTTCAAAAGTCGCTGGATCAAGAGCTGATGACGTTTCACTGCATCTTGCACCAAGAAGCACTGTGCGCTCAAACATTCCCCCCTGAATGTGTGGAAGTGATGAACCTCGTTATTAAGATAGTGAACAAAATAATTGCAAATGGGTTAAACCACCGACAGTTTTGTTCATGGTTAGATGAAGTCGAGAGCGCATATTTGGATCTCCTGCTGCACAACAGAGTTCGGTGGCTGTCAAGGGGAGACATGCTGAAACGCTTCGCTGCTTGTCTGGAACATGTGAAAACCTTCTTGGAAAGCAAAGGCCTCAGCTATCCCGAACTGGGAGACCTCGATTGGCTGGAAAAGTTTTATTTCATCGTGGATATGACAAGTCACTTAAACACGCTGAATAAAAATCTCCAGGGAAAGGGAAGCACGGCCCTGCAGTTGCTGGAGGATGTTCTGGCGTTTGAGCGCAAGATGACAGTGTTTGCCAGAGATGTACAGAGAGGTACACTCTCTCACTTCCCCTCCCTGAGAGAGTTCAAAGAAGAGAACAATCACATAAATTGTGATTATTTACACCATGCAATTATGGCAATGCAAGCTGCATTTGGAGGAAGATTCAGCGAGTTCAGAAAGGAAAAAAACACTGTCCTTCCCTGTCACACCACTGGACATCGACCCATCCCTGCTGAACATATCCGCATTCACAGGGATAAGTCAGCCCGATCTTGAAATTGAACTGGCCGACTTAGCGGATAAAGACTTATGGGTGTCCAAGTTCAAAAGCCTGACAGCGGATCTCGAAGAAGTCGCCCGTCAGAAGGCCACTCTCGCTAAAGAGCACAAATGGAATGATATTGAAAACCTCCCCAAACCCGACAAACTTGTTTTTGAAACATGGAGTGCCATTCCCGACACGTATATGAACATGAAAAAGTATGCATTTGGAGTCCTGTCCATCTTTGGCTCAACATACCTATGCGAGCAAGTTTTCTCGAGCATGAACTTCATAAAGTCCAAATATCGCTCCCGCCTCACAAATGAGAGCCTACAGTCCTGTGTGAAGATCAAAGTCACATCTTACAGCCCCGACATAGGGAAGATCAGCATCGAGCTTCAGAAACAGAAGTCACATTAAACAGGTGAGAACACTAGTATTTAATAGGCTATTATTCTTCAGAAAAAAACATTTGTTTCAGACCCGGAGCTGATGTAGTTTTTTATTGTATGTTCAGGTGCTTCGGTTGATTGCTGGCCGAGAAAGAAACCTGAAGAGGATGAGAGCACACTGAAATGGACTTGTCAAAAAACGTTCCTAATTTTATGTTTACTTTTTTAAAACTGCTAAGCTGCAACTATGTTTTTTTTATATTAAAGTGGGCTACATTTTATTTTAATTTTACACAAATACAGGAAGGACTCAAAGGCCTGCATAGTTCAGTGTTTAATTTATTTCAAAGTAGGCCTACACATGCACACTGCACTTCTGTTTGTTGTATTCTGTTGTTGTAACAGGTAAAATTTAAAAAAAGATTAAAACTTTTAATAGTTTATAAGCGGTGTTATGTTTTGCGGCTCCAGACTATTTTTCTTTAGTGGAAGAGGGGGCAAAATGGCTCTTTTGATAGTAAAGGTTGCCGACCCCTGCTCTAGTACCAGTTAAAAGCTGAATCCAGGGCTTTGGAGCGGAGCCCAGTGCTGGAGCATGGAACTCCACTGAGGGTATGGCTACACTTACAACTCTGCAGAGCTGGTAGTTGCAGCCCTGGTCGTCCAGCTGTGCAGGGCCAGCGCTGGTGTGTGGCCACACTCACAGCTACCAGCACTGCAGTGTGGCCGCATTTGCAGCGCTGTTGGGAGTGATGAATTATGGGCAGCTATCCCAGCATTCAAGTGGCAGCAACGTGCTTTTCAAAAGAGGGGGGGTGTGGGGCAGTGTGACGGACCGGGGGGGGGGTCAAGAGAGAGTGGTTTTTTGGAACTGACACTGTGCAAAATCAGAATTTTCCCACCCCCTTACTGTTAACTGCAAACAGCCTGCATCCAACATACTCTTTCCCCCCTCTGCCCCCTCCCCCTGTTTCTCTCAAGCAAAGCAAACACTCAACCCTGTGAATGAGCAAACACTCAACCCCTGTGAATCACGCAGGGAGGAGGATCTCATTTGATTGTTCACAGATTGATCACAGCAAACAGGAGCTGATAAGCAGCTCCAGTAGAGCAGCTCCAGGGAGCTCCGGAGGCTCACAACAAAACAAAGAGGCTGCATAACAAAACAAAGGGAGTCATTTAGTTAAAAGCATTCTGGGATACACCCTTATACCCTGGAGGCCAATAACAGCGCTGGTGTGTGGCCACACTTGATGACCAGCGCTGCAGCACCAGCGCTGCAATCCTTATTCCCCATGCTGAGTGAGGTGTACGGCCAGCGCTGCAGCCAGGGAGTTGCAGCGCTGGAAGTGCCCTGCAGGTGTGGCCACTTACTAATTGCAGCGCTGGAAAGCCTCCACCAGTACTGCAACTCACAAATGTAGCCATACCCTGAGAGCAGTGGAGCTGCAGGTTTCTGCTTGGAGCTGAAGTGGAGCACAGCTCCAAAGCCCTGGCTGTATCTTAGGGTAAAATTTTAAAGTCACTGAAGTGATTTAGGTGTTTAAGTCCCTGCTTTTACAAATGACATGGGCACTTAGGTGCCCAGATTCTATTCACCATTGGCTCCATGTGTTTGTCACTCTTAAAAACTTTGCCCAGGATTTTCTGAGTTTCGTATGATATGTCTGTGGTCTTGGAGCCGCCCTTGGTTGTTTGTGCTTGGGGCTTACCAGGCTTGCAGAGAGAGCATCTGTCTGAGGAAGCCGAGGCATGCCTGTAAGAGTAATAGCAGAACCATGTGCAATATTCCTCTGACAGTCCTAATTCTGTTGCCACGGAGATAATGACTTATTCCATGTCATTATCCATCTACCAACAGTAAGAGTAACTTTGCAGTCTGATATTGTTTAGCAAATACCAATTTTTGCTGAACACTAAAAACTGCTATAAATTTTCAGGTGGTTCCTTCAAACCTGTTCTTTCCAAATGTATATTTGGATTTATGTGCAGGAACAACACTGAATAAACTTGAAACCGAACAAGATCCTTTGTCTGTGTAGCATAAACTGTATTATCCTATGCACGTGTCCATCCCATAAAATAGATGCCAATTAATGATGAGATCCTTGCTATTAAGTCTGTTAACCATTTCACCATAACTAGTCATTGCTGTTAGTTGTAATTTTTATTCAGCTGTAATCTTCTAAAATTCAAACTAATTAATAAACCTTTCTATTTATTTGCCAGGTTAGTGATTCAAATCACCTGCTCTGAAGAAATCTGAATGTGGCTTCATTGGGAATTTTAAGGACATCTTATGCACCCCTAATGTTGCAGATGTTTCTGTTGGGGAAGCCAATCTCATCTCATTATGAAGACCTGTAATACATGATAAAAACAAGTAACATTTAAGTGAAGTTGCAGAGCTTATACAATCCCTCTAATTTGTCTTGTAATCTGAATGGATTGCCTATTATAATGGGCACCTAGTTGCTAAATTGATTTGTAGCACACTTCCAGTGAACTACTTAACTGTATAGTTCTTGTACTATTGACATTGCTCATGCTACATAATACAACATTATTCAGTACCACACAACAGATCCTTGTGTAACTCTTGGCTTCATGGGGTACAAAACTAGCTATACATCTCTGGATAAATAAAAAGACTATTAGTAAACACTTGTGAAATATGCTAAGACTTAACTGTAGTCACTCACTTGCCTGTTTCCTTTTTTTATTGAAAGAATACAAATGCTTTCTGCAACTCATCACACAACTGTCAAAGGCTAGCATCTATTCTAGTATTCCAGAATGCAAGTGAGATTAGGAAGCTCCTTTAAACTTCATTTTGATCAGCTTGTTATTCCAATACCAGAAGTTAAAGTGGCTTGAGTGGCATCTAGAACCCAACAATGGAATTATTTCTCTTTATCTGTTTTCTATTATGTTCCCTGAACTGTAAATAAGAATGACCTATACAGGTTTTTGAGAAACCTATAGTGCTAGCACAGTAACAATATGATTTGGCTAAAGCTACTAGGTGTTGCTACAGTATAAATGATCACTCTAAACTAGATGCTAATAAAAACAATAGTGCAAAATGATCTAAATATCAAATGTTTCTTAATTCTTTGTTTAATCCTGTTTTTTAGTGCTCAGGAGACTCTAAAGGGTTTTTACAGGGTTTTTTTGCATTCATTCTTAAGATGTCTTTCTACACCTGGCCTACTAAAATAAATAAAAGTGGGGTGTTTTCTTTTTGGGAGGAGTTCAGTAGAGGTATACAGAAGAATTGCAGCATGCTAGTTACCAAAGAAAACAGTGAGTTCCAAAACCAGCAAACAGAAGGTATGGTTATGGGGCTTCTGAATGTTTGGTTTTGAAGAACAAGAAACATCAGAGTAACTGGACCACCCATAGATTGTCTGACTCTAAATAGTGTCAAGGTATAATATGCTGCATATCAGTAATTGGTCTGCTTTGTAAAGCATAGAGCCCTACTGTGTAAGGAATGACCAGGACATTCTGAGTGCTTGTGTGGTCTCTGCAGAAGAAGTTGGATGGAATTGGAGTCTGGTTATCAGCAGACGCAAACCTATTGAGGGCCAGGTTGGTGTCTGTGCTCCATGCTAAATAGAAAAATCTCCAGTTCTTGACTATTATGAGATCAGTAGGTATTAACTCTTATACAATGTAGCTGGATAATCTAGAGAGCTACTAGTCTCTGTGTAGTAAAGATGGTGATTAGTTTTATATTAGAAGCTAGAGTTAGAGCCCCTCCCTTCAACTACTACTGTATATGGGATTTCTCATTGAGCTCCTCTAACAGGAAATGGCTTTTTCTAGATCTTGAGCTCTCCCAGTCTGAGATGGTACAGGCTCAGCCTGACTTCTCTTGTAAGGCCTTGGGGCTTGCCCATACCTCTGCCCTAGAGCCAGATTCTCTTCCTCTAGTGGCACAAACAGTGATACAAAAGTGTAATCTTGGCTTTTAAGGAGGGAGAGGGGAGAGACAGATCTTTCTTTCCACTGAATACCAGATCTGCAGAACTTTGCTCCCTGAATGAGACCAGCTGCATAGCCTCTCCCTGTTCCATTTCTCCATCATCATGGAGCAGGAAAGCAGTGAACAAGAAGACTTGTGCTATGATTGCTCGCAGCCCACAAGACCCTTGCTTTCCAATGGGTAGGGGATCGGAGTCTGGAGAGCTTGTTGGGAAGCTCTGCTTCCCCACACATCAGCTTAATCCTCTCTGGAGACACCTGGTAAGACAAGTCAGCCCATGGCTTTAGCAAACTGGGCTGTACTTCCCCATCAGTGATGTTTCCTTGCATTTTTCCAGTTATATGTTGGGTGATAAGTGCCAGAGCTACCAGTCTGACTGCCACCCCATCCATCTAGCCTAAAGCTCTCTAGAGCCTCATCCCCTTCCTTGAACTCTTAACTCCTCCCCAGAAGAAAGGAAGCCAGAAAAGCAAAAGAACCCTTTTACTGAACATATTTGAAACTAGCAGGAGAAAGGTAGTGGCCACCACCAACAGATATCTCATCAAGACATTTCTCCTTAAGACATGCCCTATACCTCTTCCTGTGCTCCTAGTATGAGTCACTTTCCATCCCATCCCTTCAGTAGCAATCCATACTAGTGTAAGAGCTACCTATTCCATTACATGCTCTTCTTGATTAATCTTGTGAGCCACTTGCACCAAAATCTTGTCTCTTACCAAGACCAATGACTTAGCACTTTCCTATCCCATTTTTTCACTCTAGTCAGCGCTCTACCTACGCTAAATATCTGCTATCTACTTGATCCACTGTGAGCAACAGCATCAAGGCAGCTGAACTGCTACCAATTTAAATTACCCTACGTTCCTTTCTGTATGAAGATTAAGAAAGTAGAGCTCTTCTCTCCCTTCCCCCCCCTTATAGTTTCAGACTTCCCATACACGTAACAAAATATGTATCTGTGTTACCAAAACTTGCCACAGGTCAGCTCATTTTATTGAACATAGAAGGCCATGTGACCTTGCATATTTCAAAGATTCTTACCTACTGCCCAGAGAGGTATGAATATGAATAGAGTGATGCTTTTTCATTTTTATATCATTCCTATTTATTTGTAATACTTAGCATAGATGTGAAGTTGTCATGTGAGTTGGCACATGCTGTAGCAGGGTATGGAGGGGTGATGGAGTTAGGGATATTTGTAGAGGCCTTTCTTTGAATTTCCTGACTTCAATTTTTGATACATAATTTTACCCTAATTTAAACATTTTTAGGCTTTCAAACATCTTTTACAATTGCAGTATTTTTTTCAATAAAGTCATTTTTATTCTGTCTTTAGGTTATTGTCTGGTAGTATAAACCTATCCATTGACTACATGAACTGCTCAGGTTCTTCGTACAGGTCACCAGGGCCACTTTGTACTACAATGATGGGAGGTTTTTTTGTTTTTGTTTTATATGGTGGCAAGAAGGAAGATGTCTTGTTAAAACTTAAACGTACCCAATCTGCATCACTTGCTTTTGCCTACAAATCTGTAGTTCTCATAGTGAATCTGGGCCCTCTTAAAAAAGTTTAGCTGTGAAGGAGTACATGCAATCTATTGATGGTCTAACAATAATATCGTCGGTGACGCTGCTGTAAAAAGACTTGTCAGGTGTCTGTTCTTTCTATAAAAATATAAACTTGTAACCTCTTCACCAGAATGTGTAATATATTTATTGAGATGTTAAGGGGAGACAGGAGACTAGAGAATAGTTTTCAAATGAGCCTCTAATTAGAATTTGTCAAAATGATATTGATGTTATAGGTGGTGTGAGTAGTGCTGCCTATTATTAAGGTTGCCCAACGCTTTCTATGATAAAACCCTGTTTTCAGTTTACCAAACTTTTTAACCAGTTGGACTGCTGGCATGGAAAATTTCAGTCTGCCTCAAGCTGAATTGTTTTGAACAGTTTCAGCCAAAATATCCCAAGGATTTCCGAGACTGAGGTTAGAGACAAATATGTTGTTTTGCTCATATTAAAAATTCTGGTGACCTTTTCCTTGAGATGCTGTAATACCCTTGTGCTTTGGAATATGGGCTTGACATTTGGCAAGGGAAGTGCCTTTTATTGTCTCTAAGAAAATTCACTCAGATGTGGCCAAGGTTTGAGCCTTTGAAAAATTGCAGTTTGTACATGCTTAATACAGACTTCTTGGAGTTTAACAGCTAAAAATCTCTGAAGATTCCTTCTACACTGGGCATGCTCCCAGCCACAGGTTGAGGAAGACTTTCCCAGAAATGTCTGTGCTGGGCTCAGAGGCAGGCACCAGAACTGAGAGCAGGGAGCCTGGCTTGTGCTCTCAGTGCCTCCCCTGGTGGATTCCTGCAACATGGAGAAAGAAGCTGCCTGATTCAAATGCAGCGGGGAAAAGAGTTGGTCCTGCAAGGGCAGGGGGAGCAGACTGGGACAAGGTGGGAGACTTGTGGGGAAGAGACTGGGACTGGAGGCTAGTGAGGGGGAAAGGGAAACTGGTACTGGCTGAGCAAGGAGATTGAGACTGGGAGCCAGGAAGAGAAACAGGATGGGTTGGAAACCAGAGGGGAGGAACTAGGGGTGGAGGGCTGGGAACTGGTGGGGAAGGCCTGATGTATGTGGAACCAGTTTGTGGTGAGAACTGGTCCTGGCTGAGCAAAGAGATTGGGATAATGAGTTTGGGGTGGTTGGGAGGCACTGGGTGGATGAATAGTTCAGGAATGGGGACTGGGGAACATTGGGCATGGGGAGGAGACAAATCTGATGAACTGGGAAAGGGGGAACTGAGACTGGCTGTGCAAGGGGACTTGGGAGTGGCAGGGAGAAGAAGGGGCTGTGGGAATTGCATGGGGGTACATTAATTTCTGTTCAGCTTGCTGCCGAGTTTTATTTGATCTAGAGAGATTGATTGGTCTATTTATTTGGGGAAATTTTAGAAAGATTGTCAAGGTACCCTAAACAGTGGCTGGGTGTTTTTATTATCATTTTTTAGAAATTAAAACACCGCTTGAGATAAAGGACAAAAGTTGCATTAGCTCAAAGGCAGTAGCAGACTCATAAGCCTCTGTGTGTGGTCTAGCCACTAGAGGGAAATAAAGAGCCACACAATTAGTGAGAGTAATGCATCAGAAATGTATCCTGGTCTTCAAAGGTTCTTAGCGGTTCTAATCCCCATATGGGTCACCATTTGTAATTATGCCCTAGAGGATATGGTGATTTAGGCATCCTAGGATTTGCAACACAAGTGATAAAGACTTAAAGAATAGAGTCAGAATATCCATGGTGAGGACTAAAAATTAGTTATCCTTAGGGACACCATAAACTTAAATGTTCATTTAAAAAATGAGTTAAGGGCTCTGCTGAATTTTATGGCTTTACAATTATTTTCTTATATTTTAAAATGTCTTTCTTTCCCCTTTTGCAATGTAAAAAAATCAATAGAACTGGGAATCTGATTTAACTGAGTGTTCTGAGGACTCATTAAAATGGACTCTTTACAAAGTGCTGTCAAATGCACAAAGTAAACAAACTGGGAGGAAATGAGATTTTTGTTTCCAATCTCTTTCCCTTATAGTGATCTCAGGTGTTAACTTGCAGCACTACTAGTGAGTAGAGTTTTCACACCGAAATGTGAGGTTTTATGCTGACAATATCCCTTTAGAGTAATACGCTCCCTTTCTGCAAACAAATGATATACATCCACATACAAATATTTGGTTGTTCAATGACTAGCTCAGATATAAGCTAAACAGTAAGCACTTATGTAGGTTCATCATAATGGAGTTAGGGCTTCATGCTGCATGATACTGAGCACTTCCTGCAAGGTGTTGAACACCTCCTACTCTTATTGAAGTCAATGGGAGTCGAAGGTGCTGAACACCTCCCTGGAAGTACTCTGCATCTTGCAGGATTGAGTACCTGAATCAAGAAAGTGAACTTCACTCAACTGCATCATCAGCTTGGTGTTTACAAATGTCTCTTGGGCCTGTGAGTGACTGGGCCATCCGTTTAACCTCATAGCCAAATGCTAATTTCATCCTGTATACAAAGTCCTGGAAATGGCTTTGGATTATGAAATAACTACCCCTTTCCCCTTGATAATGGCCTTGTTCTTTATAAGTACAGTAAAGCAAATGGCCTTTGATGTTATTTATTTGCCAGGACTCCTTTCTAAATGATTAGCTGTTTGGGCCTCAGCACATATTTGCTTTGGTTTTAGCTTTTTGATTGCTGCCAGACATGGTAGGCAGGTGGAGAAAAGTACATGTTTTATGCAGCTGCCAGATGTATCAGGTTCTTCACCTGGAGGCATTGATGAGCCAAGCGAACATTACCACATTCCACTCTAGCTTAGAGCTGCAGCAGTGGACGGGTTAAGGCACATGCCAAATTGGGGAAAGTGGAAATAAAGGTTTGTTTCAAGAACTGCAGCATTTAAACATGAGCCAGCAAGAGTCCTTTGGCCATGCACCTGTTTCCCGCTAGTTGAAAGACTGCATACAAATAACAATAAACTGTACTATCTGAAGTCTGAATGCTTGAGAGCTGAGTGAGTAGTATAGGTGGAGGGGGAAGGGAGATTCTGGGCAGTTGTGTGTCAGGAAGATCAAGATAGCAACATTTCATTTATCACTGTGCATTGTGAATAAAGAAATTGGAGAGGGGAGTGCAGTTGGTTGCCACTGAACTTAATAAGAGCAAATGCCAGGATTATTTTAGTAAAATAAACTTTCCTATATGTTGTTTATGCTCAGAACTGAATATAAATGATTTCTATGGGTTGGGGGTTCCCTCAAACTCGGCTTCTCCAGAACACCTCATTCAGTTCTGGGAGAATGCTTTATCCGGTTGTCTGAAATCCAAGCAATCAGTTCAACTCCAGCCTCATCACTGAGGTTTCTTTATTGGCATACAAACAAACTACACTTGAGTTGATCAGGATTGATCAAGATGGGTATTTTTTTACTTTCCCCCTGACAAACTTCATGGTGGGGGACCCTTGTTAATTTTTTTTTACCCTGGTGTCATCTCTGTTGTACCAATTTTTTTACTTTTCTTTGGTGACAAGGGAGTTCAAGTTTTCTTGCTCCTTATTACTTATGGCTGCTTATACTTTTTATAGCATTTCCCCCCAAATAGTACAGATAGGCCATCATTTCAACTTGCGGACTGTGAGGTAAAGAGAACATCTTTTCTCAGTGGCATTGTTCCTGTTCAGTTTGCAGCTGTTTCCACTGCAGCATTTATTGGTGTAAATAAGGGAGGAAAGAATGGGGAGGATACACAGTTCTCAGTTTTGTTTTGAGGGACTCTGGCTCAGAGCCACAAAGTAATTAGGCACCTACCCAGTCCCAGTTTTGGCTCCACTGCAATTCACAAAAGTCCTGATAAATCTCCTGGTGCATAGCTAACCTTACTTGGTGCCTACATTTTCAGAGTAAAAGTTCCTTAAGTGCCTTTGTTTCTGTCTCTGAGTACGTGCACTGCCTCCCTTTACATGTCTGGATGCCTGTCTCCTGCCTAAACGCCAGAGCAAGTCACAAACCAGGGGAACATAGGTGTTTGTCCACGTGTTCCATTGTAAAGAAATACTTAAATTGTCATTGGGCCAATGAGAGAGAGTGTGTGAGAATGACTCTGTAGTCCAGTGGTTAGAACACTTTCTTGAGAGGTAGGATCCTTTGTTTACATCCTTTCTTCCATTCTGGAAGAAGGGGGAATTGAACCTAGATGTCCCACATCCCAGGCAAGTGTGCTAACTTCTGGGCTAAAAGTCATAAAGTGGGTGACAATCTCTGCCTCCAGCCAGTTTGTGTGGAACAAGACAGGTGTCTAATAGAGTCCCACAAGAAATGCCTCAGGTGCCCAAGCTGCCTGACTCCAAGAGAGGGATTCCTGTTTGTGGATCACTAACAGAGATAGATGCCTCCCTGCAGGCCGGACTTAAGCATCTATCTCTGAGAGGGGCAAGGCTTAGCACACACCCCTGTTGTCAGCATCTCCCTTTGGGTAGCATAGGCAGCTTCCAGCCTACTGCACTGGCTTCTCTCTCCCCATTCATTGTATAGGGAGCCTTGGCAACTAACATGGCTTTGCGGATTGCAGTGTTGTTCCTGTGATTTTCTAGGTTCCTAGACGTTAAGAGCTGTGATGCAACACATAAGTCCCTTCATGGATAGCATCCTGTGTGCCTGCAGACTTGCTGGAGCTAGATACGGTGACTCTGCTGGATGGTCCTGAGCATCCCGAAATTAGAGGTGGCAGTTACTAGGTGTGCTCATTAGCTGTTTGAAGCTATTTGGGTGATTTCCATTATGGGCAAGCAACCTGGCAGGTTACACGCACAGTAACTCCAAAAGAGCAACCAATGGGAACTCAAGGGAAGGGAGATAAGTTTATAAATAATAGGAGTGGAAGCCACACTGGGGATGAAGCAGCATGAAGACTACAAGTGTCTGCTGTAAGGACTGAGTTTCAGGGATTTTGCCAGTTTTGTTGGATTAGATTGACGGCTCCTCACCCTACTGGAGAAGAGGACTAGATATGCTGCAGGCTGTGCAAATTGCAGACCGTTCCAAAAATTCAAGGGAATTTGAAGGAGACTGTGGGACTATCCCTTGTTTTTCAACTTTAAGGAGCTGGTGTGTGCTACATCTTGGCTGGGTACTATTCCACAGAGACTGAGAAGGATAAATCGTCCCAGAGAAGTGCTTTAAGGGACTGTATGTATGTGCATAAATCATATTTTGCATTGAACTTATGGTAATAACAATTAGTAAAACTTGGGGAACAACCCCCACCCCTGCAAAAGTATTATCTTTAAAAAGCTGCTATTGACAATATTCAAAGTTTCATGGGTTATAAGTAAACCATTATGTATTTATATAGAGAATGGTTTTGTACATTTTTTTCCTTTAGAGATTTTGTCACTTTTATTCTCTCATATTTAACTCTGTATTATATATATAGATACAACACCTGATCTTAGAAAGCCAAACTCCGGTCTGTATCCCTCCAGAGAGGTAAGCTTAAGGTACAGGAAAGCGGAAAGAGAGATTATCTCTAACATTAGCATAGTGCTTTCCCCAAGCCCATCATTACACAACTTTTCTATTTACATATTAGACTGTTCCTCTCCCTAAGTCAATAGGCTACAGGTGGCTGGGAGGAGACCCTGCTGAAAAACACTGATGAGAAACCTGCAGAATGGTGAATTTTGGAAGTAAATTGTAAAGACAGTAACAAGATGATCAGAAAGATGAGGATAAGACAGAGCACCTGGAATCTATCTCTAGCAAGACCACTAAATATAGGAAAAAAGAAAGCAAAGGCATTCCCACCTGTAACCAGCTCATGGAGAGAGTGAGCCAGTCAGCCCTTGAAATAATTAATGCCACTCCAGCTGCAGCTACTCTAATCTTCCTCCCAACCACTGCCCTCTCCCTTCCTGTTACTTTGAGATCAAGCCCCCTGCTTATTAAAATAGGATTGTTTCCCATTCCTAACCTGTGTGAGGTCTGGTCTACACATAGCTTTTGTGCTGATATAACTATTTTGGGTAGAGGTGTGTTGCTTTTTACTGAAATAGTTATAACAGAACAACCTCTAGTGTGGACACAGTTACACCAGTAAAAAAGCACCTTAGACCAGTGTAGCTTATTCCTCTAGGAGTGCAAGTGTGGTCGCGCTCCTAGTAATCCACCTCCACAAGGGGATTAGGTCTGAGCACTGGGAGCCTGTCTGCATTAGCGCTTTGAAGTGCTCAGACTTGCAGTGCTCAGGGGGGTGATTTTTCACCCCCCCCCCCCGAGCCAGCAAGTTAGAGCACTATAAAATGTAAGTGTAGACAAGCCCCCAGAATAACCTTTATACTAGTATAACTCTGTGGTTGTTCAAGGATAGGTATGTAAACAAGCACTGAATTGCTGCTATGGCCTGATCTACATGATCTGATCTTAGGTTGACAAAACTACGGAGCTCAGGGGTGTGAGCTGCGCTGACCTAACCCCCAGATTAGTCGTAGCTAGGTTAATGGAAGAATGTTTGCATTGACCAAGCTACAGTCACTCGGGTGGGGGAGTTTCTGCAGCAATAGAAAAAACCCTTTTGTCACTGTAGCCGGCATATATTCTGTGGGTTTACAGGAGCATAGCTATTGGTGCCATGGTTATGCTGCTGTAGCACCCATAATGTAGACATAACCTCTGTCTCCAAAGTTCCTGATCCTGTTTCTTTTCCTTTTCTTGCTTCCAACAACCTAATATATCCCTGGAGGCAGGGAGTTTTTCTTTCCTCTCCCCTAACCCCTCCACACACACATTATAGAGAATCTATGAAATTCTGATGTTTCCCTTTTCTGTTCATTGTGGACAGGGATGTACCCAAACCAGAGAGAACTGCAATCCTTACATTCCTGAAAACTATTATTCAAATGTTATTGAGTCACTTGGCAGACCTGAAAAAGTGATGTAAGATGTGAGAAGCAGGGCATTTGTGTGGTGTACCAATGTCGTCTTTGGAATGATAAAAAAAACTGCAACATCAGGGCTTTTCCTGGCATAGTGTAGATTTTAAATAATTTTAATACTAAATCAGTCTGTTCTTTGATGCGGCACATGGCTGTACAGTGGACATTCAGAGGATGTCACTAGAGGAGGTTACAGAAACTTCTTTCCCTACTGGGAGGGGAACAAAGAGTTCTAAAATCCAGTGGGTCAGATCCTCTGGGGCACTGCTCACATACCTTGTGCACTCACTAAAACAGGAGTTTTGTTGCTGCAAGGAATATAAGTAAGTTTGGACCTTTTGTCTGAGCAATCTTGATAGTGCCACTTAACAGATGATACCCAAATCAGGTACAAAGGGGATATCTAGGAGATTTCAGGGGAAATTCTTGCACCAGATGAAATTGTTGCACCTGAGAGCTAACAAGGGCAGGCCCGTAAACCTTGATGATCATTCAAATGAAAATACCCTTGGACAAAGAGCTGCCTACCACCTAGGGCAAACCAGTTTGTCAAGTGTGGACTCCAGTGGGTGGTGACCAAGTGACAGATCACCTGATGGGGTACTTTTTGAAGTCTATAAAAGGAAGATTCTCTTTCTGGCCATTTGAGGGCAAGGAAGATAGGAGGCAAGGTTATATAGAAGGGCAGTGGGGGAGAGGAAGAATTCTACACTCCCCTGAGGACTGTGACCAAATCCCAAAGAACTCCCAAGAGTGGTGAGGAAATAGAGGCAAGGAACTGTGTCCTTATTCTCTATGAATACATATATATATATATATCTATATATATATATATATATATATATATATATATATATATATATATATATATATATATATATATACTGTGCAGCCTAAAATAAAAAGTGATTGTTTTAGGAATCCTCTTGCAAAATCCGTGTCTATTTTCTACAACAATCAGGTACATTATAAACCAGAGTGCCATAAGAGGGTGCATAAGCTATCGTGGAGTCTTAGAGAGACAGCATTTCTGGGACTTCCAGAAGAGGGAGATCAGACAGATTCTGTCCCCATCAAGTGTGTCAGAGGCAGGGCCGGCTCCAGACCCCAGCGTGCCAAGCGCGCGCTTGGGGCGGCGGCTCCGGTGGACCTCCCACAGGCATGCCTGCGGAGGGTCCGTTGGTCCCGCGGCTTCGGTGGAGCATCCGCAGGCGTGCCTGCGGGAGGTCCACCAGAGCTGCGGGACCAGCGGACCCTCCGCAGGCACGTCTGCAGGAGGTTCACCGGAGCCGTGGGACCGGCGACTGCCAGAGCGCCCCCCGCGGCGTGCCGCCCTGCTTGGGGCGGTGCAATTCCTAGACCCGCCCCTAGTCAGAAGGGCTGGACCCAGAGACCTTGACTACAGCCTGCCCAGACAATGGGGAGCATAAAAGCACATGCATGAGCACAGTGTGGATCAAAACACAATGGTGAGATCCAGCAGGGGGAACTTGATCAAGCCTGTGCCAATTGTATTTTTATGAATATTTCCAATGTCCTGAAAGATTCAAATGTCTCCAAAATATGGATACAGATTGTTGCTACATGGTGTGTAAACTCAAAAATACTGCGAGACTGCAGCAAATGTTATATTCATGGGAAGAATCTTAGCTTGCAGACCATATGTTATAATAAAATTGTTTTGCCCATAACTGTGTAAGCATAATTGAGCTAGATCTTCGGCTGGTGTCAATTGGCATAGCTCTATTGACTTTAATAGAATTGCATTGATTTACATCAGCTGAGGATCTTGTCCACTATGTTCTCTTGTGGTATGTGCAGCTAGACTTTCTTCACATGTAAGGATGCTTCAGGGACTTGCTGCTTCTTTGGACATATCTGACTGCTGGGAGAAAAGCATTTAACAGATATCCTTTGTACCTGATTTGGGTATCATCTGTTAAGTGGCACTACCAAGATTGCTCAGACAAAAGGTCCAAACTTATTTATGTTCCTTGCAGCAACAAAACTCCTGTTTTAGTGAGTGCACAAGGTATGTGAGCAGTGCCCCAGAGGATCTGACTCATTGGATTTTAGAACTCTTTGTTCCCCTCCCAGTAGGGAAAGAAGTTTTCTGTAAGCTCCTCTAGTGACATCCTCTGAATGCTGTACAGCCATGTGCAGCATCAAAAAACAGAGTGAGTTAATAACATTTGAATAATAGTTTTCAGGAATGTAAGGATTGCAGTTCTCTCTGGTTTGGGTACATCCCTGTCCACAAAGAACAGAAAAGAGAAACATTAGAATTTCATAGATTCTCTATAATGTCTGCTTGTCATCAACCACAAGAATGTGCAAATGGGTGTAGTGCACTAAAAATAGAAGAGCCCAGTTACCTTGTGGTGCTATAAATGCTTCCGCATTGTTGTAAAGATGCTGCACAGGTTCCGCCTAAAGATCAAACCGTGCCAATGTAAATGTTACTATTGTTTGCCAGCAACTGTTTGGTGCTTTCCACCCAGTCTCTTAGGCATTCTGCCTGTCACAGGAAATGTATGAAACTGCTGCACACTAAATCAAACCACAAAGGTCTGTCAGTGAGAGAAGACTTTTATCTTGGAAAGAAAAAAAACATATATTTAGAAAGAGAGAGCTGCTGTTCAGTTCTTTTGACAGGCTCTGCACCTCTGTACTTCATCCTTAATCATTTAATCTCTCCCTACTTTTTTAGGTGTGAAGTGATACCTGCTGAGGTCACCCTTCCATTGTTTGCATAGCAGACTGGTTTTCTAAGCATGAGTACTCATTTGTTTAATCATGTTGGTTGTATGTACAATGATAATGACTTTTAGACCTAAGCATATCACAAACTGTCATCAATGGCAAGAGACAATCAGCTGTGTAACTTGGTAAATAATATAAAATCTGGTATCAACACTGGGAAATGTTAGAAGAGAAGTTCAATGCAATCAACATTTTGATTTAATGGTAAAAACAACACAACCTTCAAAGTGTGTCTCTGAACACTGACCATTTGGGGCGGTTCAAATGGCAAAGGAAATCTTTCTGAATGCATTAGACCATTTTTTTCTGCCATAACAGATCAAAGAGTGTAACCTCATTTCTTATCTGCAGGACTTTTAGCAACTGAGTCAGTGCCTCCATTAGGGTGGCTCCTTTGCTCGTAATGGTGACTGAATAATTGTTTCTAGTGTAGATACAGAATAAAATATGATTACTCAATCTTGACACACACATGGGGTGCATAATGCTTTAGGGTTATATCCATTTCCACAGGCTAAGGGGAAGAAAATCAGATGGATCCATGGATATGGAACAGGCACTGTCACGTCTGCACCATTGTACCCCCTTCACCCAGCCCTGTGGAAGCTCCTCTGTAAGTGCTATGTGGACTTTGGCCTACACTGTTTTGTTGAGGATGGCCTGGGAAGCCTGGCCACTCTCTATGCTGCCATATTCCTTTCAGTCCCTTGACACACTAGCTAGTAAGTTAACCCTGTCACTCCTAGGTGGGGAGGGAGGTTTCCAAAACAATGGCAGACGGGGCCGTCCTTAGCCATAGGCAGAACAGGCAGCCGCCTAGGGCACCACTAGGTCTGGGGGCACCACTCTGCCGGGAGCCTGGACAGACGGGAAGCAGTGGAGCATGTAAGAGCAGGGCTGCTGGGTCCTAGAGAGAGCTGAATTCAGCACAGTCTGAGGGAGGGGATTGGCTGCTGGGGTCTCTGGGAAGGGGTGGGGGAAGGAAACTCACCTGTAGGGTGACCAGATGTCCCACTTTTATAGGGACAGTCCCAATTTTTGGGTCATTTTCTTATATAGGCGCCTATTACCCTCCACCTCCATCCTGATTTTTCACACTTGCTGTCTGGTCACCCTAGGTGGGGGTAATGGTACCTATATAAGACAAAGCCCCAAATATCAGGCCTGGCCCTATAAAATCAGGACATCTGGATCTGGTCACCCTAGCTGGGGAGCACGTCTCTCCCCCAGCCTGGCAGTGATCCATCTTATCCAGGGGGAGTTGCACAGGGCAGGATGAGCTGCTGTGGCTCCATGGGTGCCCCGTCCCTGAGATCAGATTCTGTGCTAACTTCACCATGGTCTGTTGGGCTGGCGGTGGTGCCCGTTGGTGTGTGATCAAACCTGAGGGTTTGCTGCTGCTGTTGCCACTCTGCACCCCAGGAGGTGGATTTTGGGGTTCTGCAGTTTTCCACCTATCTCCTCCTCTACTGCAGCTGTTGGACCAGCAGGCTGGGGGGTGAGCCAAGCATGAAAGCAGTACTGTGTTGCCATTTAGATTGTCATTTAACAAATTTGTTTGCCAAAAATGCTTGCTAGCAATCCTGAATTCAATTTCAATATTTTTTTTTTAAAAATCAATATCTTAGCCAAAAACAGAAAATTAAGTTGTTGACAATTATTTGTGACAAGTTTGATATGGGGAAGGGAGTGGGCCAGTTTTCATCAGAGAAACAAAAAATGTTGACTGACTTTCCTATAGCCCTGTTACTGCTAAATAGAGCCCTCCAACAACTGATGCCCCATTGCCACCCGGGTCCCAGCTGCCAGCCCCACTCAGCACCCACTGCTGGCCTGGGGATCCCCAAGGAACCCCAGGCTGGCAGCAGGCTGAGCAGGCTGGCGGTTGATACCCTGGCTGAGCCACTCAACCCGCTGTTGGCCTGGGGTTCCATTCACTCAGCTGGAAGTGGGCTGATCAGGACTAGATTCAACGAAATAGGAAAACAAGAGCAACTAATGACAAAGTGCAAGAGCCTAGAGCAGTGGTCCCCAACCTTTTTAATCTGGCGGGTGCCAGAGGAAGGACCATGGCGGTGGACGAGCATCTGCCTAAATGCCGCTGAAATTCGGCGGCATTTCAACGGCGACACCTCTGGATGATGCCGCTTGTTGGCGGCAAGTGGCATCATCCAGAGGTGTCGCCGCCGAAATGCTGCCGAATTTTGGTGGCATTTCCGCGGATGCTCGTCCGCCGGCCAGTACGCAGGTGCAGTGAGAGGCCTCTGCGGGCGCCATGGCACCCACGGGCACCATGTTGGGGACCCCTGACCTAGAGAGCCTCCTGAAGCATGGCGATCATTTTGATTTAAATGGACTTGAACTGTGTGAAGAATTGAGTACACTGTCATCAATGTTGCCACATGCAAAACTGATGATGAACATTGCACAGTTTATTCATACCAGCAAACTTGTTGACATATATCCTAATGTGTACATTGCCACTCGTATTCTACTGACAATTCCTGTAACAGTAGCATCAAGAGAACAGAGTTTCTCAAAACTAAAGCTCATTAAAAACTATCTCCGCTCTACAAGGAGTCAGGAACACTTGACTGGTCTTGCTAGTCTTGCAATCAAACAAGACATCACTTTGTCTTTGTCATACGATGACATTATTACTGATTTTGCAGCCAAAAAACCCCAGAAAGATTGCTTTTAAATAAAAACAAATCCTTGTTTCAATACCTCTTCATATAAATTTCCAATAAAATGTTGACAAATTAAAAAATTATATTATTTGTATCATTCTGTCAAATCAGAATTTTTTCTATAGTGCTACTTCTTTAGTGCTAGTCCATCAGCATTACAGTGTGCTTAATTAAGTTAAACTGGTTTTAATAATATGCATGTGGCAAGTTTTCCAATAGTGTAAGCTTATGTTTGTGTGGCTAAGAACAAGACAGGCACAGGGGCACCAGTTTAATAATCCCGCCAAGGGCACCATAAATCCTAAGGACGGCCCTGATGGCAGAAGTGCAGGGGAGTGGGGGAGCCTTTTGCAGTGTGCTGGAACTTTACTGCCAAGGGCCAGCGAACCAGTCCAGAGGTTTGTGGGCCCAGAATCTCAAAGGTATTTAGGTGCCTATTTCCCTTTGAAATCCCTGAGGATTAGTTGTCTAAATACCTTCCAGGGACTGTGATGTGAAGTTGAGTAATTCTGATTCTGTGCAGCAGCAACCAGTGATACACATCCCTGTTTTATTTAGTTATAGATGTACCGTAGATAATAGTGTATAAGCTACATGCAATATATACTTTTTTATTAAATCCAGCACACCTAAAAGCAAGTTCAGGGCTCAATGCAGTCACTTTGGCTATACCTTTTTAATGGATTGCAGAAATGTTGTAGTGGATGTGTCCAAGCAATGGAAAGTTTAGATCTAACATTAAAACAAAACAAACAGACAAACAAACAAAAAAACCCTCATCTGTTTAGATTTGCCCCAATGTTTCTTTTAGGAAATGCACCCTCACTTAAACCTTACTAATGATTGTAATGCAGAGTTCTATGTATTCATTTGATTTTTGTTCAATTATGTTATGAGGATACAGAAAAGCTTTAACCTGAGACAGAATGGGAATTGCTTGATACAATGTGGTTTTTAATGATTCTAGCTAAATACTCTGATGCTACAGGTCAAATTGTAGGATGTTTCTTGTTGCCTGTGCTCCTTTATTTGGTTATGTAAACAAAGACTACCTTAGTGCTGAAAAATCAAAACATCTTGGTCTTTCTGTTTTTATATAAATACATATATGCAGTAGGGGCAGAAGCATAATAGATTTGTTTGCAGGGTAAATAATTTATCTTGATCAAATGCATATGGCAACTTGATTGAGAATGGAAGTGAACATCACAACAGTTCGTGTTTTTCAGTTTCTTAGTTCTTACTTTGAATGAGCTTTGGTTGTTTTGATATTGTTTTTGTGACAAACTGGAATTGTTTTTTCCTATTGGTTTATATGATGAAGTGTGAAACTATTGGCCTATCTTATGGGCAGTAATTCAAGAGGAAAGATAGCCTTGTGGTTAAGGAACTGGTCTGGGACTGAAAGCCTGAGTCCAATTTCCAGGTCTGCTGCAGATTGCTCGTGTAGTCTCAATGGAGCTATTTCCAAGTATAAAGCAACATTGCCAACTTTCATGATTTTATCACGAGTCTCATACTTGGTGACTTTCATAAAGCCCGTGTTCCTGAAGTCATGTGATTACATCAGACTCCTGCCTTTTTATAAAGTAAGTTTCTAGCCCTCATGATTGCAGAGAAAAACACGAAAATGCGGAGCCTCAAGATTAAAAAAAAAGAAGGGAATTAGAACATTTTTTAAGCCAGTCTTGTGACTTTATGGAAACCAGAGTAATGCTTTTTGAATTTTCGAGCTTGACCATACTGGTTTAGCATATAACTCTTTATAAGACTGGAGATTTAGCTCTGCCTCAATTTTCCATTTGCATAATGAGGATGCTGTCTCCTTTTGGCTGTCTTGTCTGTTTAGATTATAAACTCTGTGGGGCAAGGACCATCTGCTACTGTGTTTGTACAGCACCTAGCACAATCGCGTCCAATTCTCAGTTTGAGCCAGGAGGTGCTACTATAATATAAACAATACTCATGGATATTAAAATAGAAGCTGCTGTTCTTATTTCTGAGATGGAATTGATTACCCTTGTGACAACAGTGTGTGTAGTCCTAGATGAATCTGTAATTGTTTTGTAAGGTCACCATTTACTTCTCAAAAGCGGTGTATGAAAAAGGTATTAAGAGAAAACAGCCTGCTCTGTTAAGTGCATCCTTCCAACACTTATGCTGCTTTTAAAGTAATACACAGCTCTTGGATGTGCACAGTGCAGGATTAAAATAACCGAGTATAAAAGGCAAGACCCTTCAGAGTCAAACAACCTACCTGCTGTGCGTGGGCCTTATGACGGTTGGAACTAGGTTACCACAAACCTCATTTACCTCTCCCTGTAATGCCCTGCCCATTGCAGAGGCGACTCTAGCTTTAATCACATCTTTCTCCCTCTTAACTCAGCTTCTCCTTCAGCTTGATCCCAGGATGAAGTCATAATCCTGCGTGTGTATGACATAGCAAGCTGTTGCGTTGGAAAGGAGCTGGGGGATCATCACACACACGCGGCGGGATTGAGGAGGAGGAGATGGGCAGGGACGAGGCAGAGAAGCCATGCTTACTAGGCAAACGGATTTTGCGGCTCGTCGCCCAAAAGTGCCAAGGCAATTGTGAAAGCGGGAGCTGGCTTTCTGATGTGAGTGGGACGCCGCTGAAAGCTGCTCCCCGGCTCCGGAGGCTGGCGCTGAACGCCGGGGCCCCGCACAGATCCCCCTGTCCGTTGCATAAGCCCCCTGATGAGGTTACATAACGGGCTGCCGCTGTCTGCGCGGCTCCGTGCCCCCCGGTTACAAGCCTGGCAAGGGGCGGCGGGCACATGATGGGCTGAGCTGCAGCCTCCCGTGGAGCGGGCGTGGGGGACGGGACAGGCGGGCCGGAAGGATTGTTTGCAACCCAACTGGAGACGATCCAGAGCAGCAGCCTGCGGAGTGCAGCCACCCAGCCGGGCATCAGTGGGCAGGGCACGGCTCGCCATTGCTCTCGCCTCCCCCGCTTGCATGTGGCGGGGACGGGCTGTGTCAGGCCGATCGGGGACGGGACAGAGGCGGGGAGGGAGCCCGTGAAGGAGGGGCCTCAGCAAACGCCATTCAAACCCCGCAGGCGCCACTGCCGCAGCCGCCTGCTCCCGGATTCCTCCTGCTGAGGCTCGTCCCAAGCAGCCCCCCCCGCCACCCATGCCCCTGCTGGGTAAGTGACCCCTTTCGGGCGCTCCGGGTCAGTGCCGGGGACGGGGGGCGCAAGCCCTGCGGGGTGCCCTGGCGGAGGGCAGAGCGCTGCTCTTCTGCAGGGCACTTTCACAGTCGCTGCTGAACGCCCAGAAGGGGCCGCCGAGCCCTCCGGGTCCCAGCCTGGCCAAGGCCGTGGCAGGCGGGATCCGCGCGCTGACAAGCGGAGAGGAGAGTTGGCACGTTGTGTCCCCCCTTCTGCTGGAAACAAACTTTTTCTAGGCAGCGTAGGGAGTGCGGAGGGGGGCGGGTGCTGCACCCCCAGGCTTGAAGTAGTAATAACAACCCAAATACATGGTTTCCGCCTTCAGCGCCCCCACTATAAAAATTGTTCCAGCACCACTGCAGGGCTTGGGGAAATGAGTGAGTCGCGCTCAGCCTGAGAGGGGAAGCCACCAAGTTGGGTGGCAGCAGAGCTTAACTCTTTCCTGCCCCTGGCACCAGCTGGTGCAGTGGTTCTCAACCAGGGGTACGGGTATGCCTGGGAGCACTGAGAGGTCCTCCAGGGGGTACATCAACTCAGCTGGAGATTTGCCTAGCTTTACAACAGGCGACTTAAAAAGCACTTAGCAAAGTCAGTGCAAAAACTACCATTTCATACGGACAATGACTTGCTTTTACTGCTCTGTACACTTTACACTGCTCTGTACACTTTACATTGCAGTGTGAATTCAATATTTATATTACAATTGAATTATTTTATAATTATATGGTAAAAATAAGACAGTAAGCAGTTTTTCAGTGCACTGTAACACTTTTGTGATTTTATGTCTGATTTTTGTAAGCAAGTAGTTTTTAAGTGAGTTGGAACTTGGGGGTGCACAACACAAATCAGACTCTGAAAGGGGCACAGTCGTCTGGAAAGGTTGAGAACCACTTAACTGGTGGGTTTGCCCTGCACTTGAATCCTGTGGGTGCTAATATTATTCCTGAGGCTCCATTCAGTGTTTTATCCCGCACCTGCACTCTGTTGTGTTCAGCAGGTCTCTGTCAGTCAGCAGGAAGGGGGGGAGGGAGAGGAGTAGTGCACTGGCATTCTGGTATTCGACACGGACATGTAGCATAATGTATTTATAGTTAACCGAAGCAGCCCTGCGGGTGGTGTGAGAGCTACTATGGTACAGCCCTTAATAGTAGTATTCATTTTAACATCCGCTCCCCCCTCCTTCCCAAACACGTGGTAGGGTCAGTGTATAGTGAAACTGAGAACTATACTAGGCTAGCAGGGAGTTCCCTTTAAAAATTCCAATCTGTTTGGAGTTGCAACATGAGCACAAAATGAAAACATCTTTAATTGGTATTGCATAAACTACAAAGAGCTGGAGCTGTTCAGGGGCCCGATCCTGCAAACAGTTCCATGTGTACAGGCCCCTTGTGGCCAAGTAGAGCAGCAATGTCATTTCAGAAAAATTCTGTGGGGCTCCAAGTTGTATCAGCGTATAGAACATTATATCTGATTATATAGCCTGCAGGGGTCGGGGGAGAAGAAGTGGTGCATATAGACCAGTGGCAGGCAACCTGTGGCCCATGGGCTGCATGCGGTAATCCATTCGCAGGCCGCGAGACAGTGTTTACATTGATGATCCGCAGGCATGGCCGCCTGCAGCTCCCAGTGGCTGCGGTTTGCCGTTTCCGGCCAATGAGAGCTGCGGGAAGAGGCACAGGCCACAGAGATGTGCTGGCCGATGCTTCCTGCAGCTCCCATTGGCTGGGAACGGCGAACCGCAGCCACTGGGAGTTGCAGGCGGTCGTGCCTGCCGATGGGCATGTAAACACTGTCTCGCGGCCCGCCAGCGGATTACCCTGACGGGCTGCATGTGGGCCGCAGGCTGCCCACCACTGCTAAAGACCTATGAAAAGGGTGGGGGGGAGTGGCAAACAAAGCGCGCGGGGTGGGGGCAGCTGTCTTCTTTCCCCATAGCAAACGGTGCCTTTGAAGTGGAGCACTAAGGATTCTGCACCAGGGAAAGGGTTTGTGTGGCTCTCTTTGCAGGCTCAGGCTCTGTGTTTGTGATACCTAGAACCACAAGTCCAGATTCCATCACCCTTAATTCTTCTTCACTAGACAAATTGAGCACCAGGCAGTTTTCCATGTCTGGCTCTGTTGGATGAAAATGTAAAAACAACGTCCTGTCTGGTAGACACTGTGGATGTTAACACTATGGGAGGCGGTGTGGCCTAGTGGATAGAGCTGGGAGACCTAGGTTCTAGTCTCAGCTCTGCCACTGGGAAACCTTGGGCAAATCACCTCACCTCACCTCTCTGTGCCTCATCTGTAAAATGAGGATAATGATTGTGACCTTTGTAAAGCACTGTGAGACCTACCAATGAAGAGTGCTACCCAAGAGAGAGGTATTATTACTCAGTGTTCAGACAGTCACGATGGTGAGTACAATATAATTAACTACATAGACATCAGCGACCCCGTGGCACTTTTGTAGGTGCCTGGGCAAACTGTCCCCTGCCTCCACTGTTGTATAAAGTTATAATCCTGGGAGAGCTCTTTACGCCCGTAAAACCAGCTATCACCTTTTGCTATTGCTTTTGTATTAAAGACACAGTGTAAATAAATGTAAAGTAACAATGGAATGAAAATGTGAGTTTGCCGTGGAAACTCTGGTGCAGTTTAATGATAGTGTCCCATTTTGTGCTCTGATAGAATGAAATCTCATTTAAAATGAAAGACATGGCTGGGGGTGGGAGGAAAAAGGGGAGGCAGACATCTGCAGTTTGGTCCTTTACAACTTGGAATCAAGAGCCTAAATCTTTGACATCAATGTGTAATTTGCTCTTTATTATCCCATTACATTGTGAACAAGTCTTGACTCATAGCCCTCAAGGGTTAATGTAAAAGGCACATTTCCCTGTGTGTAATTACTTGGCCATCACGGCTCATCCAAGGCCACATAGCAAGGCTGTGTAATTACAGCTTGGCACACAGTACTCCAGTGTTGTAGATTTGTTGCTGGCATACTCTGTTCAGGGAATCCTGCCCACGCTGTTTGACTGGCAGTTGCAAGGGCCCGTAAAAATGAAGAATAAACAATCATCGTTCCAGAAGGGGAGTTGCT
Organism: Mauremys reevesii; assembly: GCF_016161935.1. NCBI lineage: Eukaryota > Metazoa > Chordata > Testudines > Geoemydidae > Mauremys > Mauremys reevesii. The sequence goes on from NC_052626.1 coordinate 27,488,455, forward strand.
TCCACCAAAGGGGCGGGGAAGGGAAACTCTTTGAGATTGTCGGTTGGGTGAGTGACTGGGGCAAAGGAACCACAGAGACAATTAAAATGTGTTTCCTGTTGTTTGGCTTCAGCTCCATAAAGCCCACCCTTAAATCACCATGCTCTCCCTTGCTATATATTGTACTCCAACAACGAACGTTGTTTTCAGGGGTTGTAATTGTACTAAGCTATGGAACAACAGTCCACAAAATCAATGTGTCAGAAATGGAACCTCTCATCTTCGCTGCTGTGCTCACTCCTGTTCCTTCCCCTCTTCTCTCTGTCCCATTTGGCAACTGCACTATCCACCTCATGGTGCAGGCTCACAGTCTTCTGTGCCCTCTTCCTCTCTTCTCTCCTGGTGTCCAAACTCTTGTTAAATCCAGCTGCTTAGCATGTGTGTGTGAGGAAAGCTAAAACTTGAGCCCTACCACCCAGGGCAGGGGGGCGCGGAGCTGAAATCCAATGGCTTCAGCCCCAGGCAGGGGGCCTGTAACCTGAGCCCTGCCTCCCAGGGCTGAAGCTTTGGCTTTGGCGCCAGGCCGTGGAGCTTGGGCTTGGACTTTGGCCCTGGGTAGTGGGGTTCAGGCTTTAGCTTCTGCCACAGGTGGTGAGGCTCAGACTTTGGCTCTGGCTCTGGCTCCTAGCCCCAGCAAGTCTATCACCAGCCCTGGTGACCCCATTAAAACAGGGTCACAAGCCCATTGGGCTACTGACCCACAGTTTGATCATCATCATCATCATCATGTTCCTATTATGCCTCTGGTGTTTAGGGTAGTGATGAAGCTCCGCTCCTGTCTGTTTCTGGTGTCAAAGTTAGACTCAGGACTCTCAGTTTGTCAGACCACTCTGTTTTATTAGCACAGCGCTCTGCTAATAACACCCAGATAATGTGAGCACCATGCAAGACACAAACTATCTTATTTATACAGATAAAAGGGCGAGAACTTAACAAGATAACAAAGGAAGCAGAATCTGATAAGTTTACCTGGGCTAGGCATGCATATCTTATTTCCTTACTAACTATTACCCATCTTCTGTTAACGTTTTGCCATTAGCACCATTGTTTATGCCTAATGTTTCTTTTCCTGGCACCTGTATTTCAACATTTCTTATATCTGCTTAAAGGTACATACAACATTTCTTTAATCCATTCTTATTTTTACAATATAATTCATTCTGCTTTCACACTGGCAAGTCTTTCAATGGTTCCCCAGCTGTGCCCCAGGTTTTTCAGCTCAGCTTCCACAGCTCTTTGCTATGTTTTTTTCGGGTGGCCTCGTTTTTGCTTCCTTCAGGTGTCCATCTTATTGCTACTCTGGTGATGGACTCAGTTTCCATTCGAAGCACATGACGGATCCATCTCCAGCGCCCCCTGGCAATGCTGGTGCTCAGGTCCTCTTGGCTGCACTGTGTCAATAGATCTTGGTTTGAGATTGTTCTGGGCCAAAATATACGGAGGATTTTTCCAAGGCAGGTTGTATGGAATGAAGACAGTTTGGACATGTCATACTTTCTCATGCCCCAGCATTCTGCACTATAAAGTAGTGTTGAAAGTACGCAGCACTGATAAATCTTGAGTTTGGTTTTGGTGTTGTATTTTGATGATTTCCAGACTATATTAAGCTCCTGAAGGTGTTTCTGGCTTTATTGATTTTGTTCCGGATGTCCTGGCTTGTTCCACCATCCTGACTGATGGTGCTGTCCAAATATGTGAATGTTTCTACTGGTGATGGTGAGGCAATATAAAAGGTCATGATATCTGCCTTACTGTGGTTGATTTTCAGTCCAATTTGCTGTCTGAATGCATTGAGTCTAATTGTTTTTTCTTGTATATGGTGTTGGGTATGTGGTAGGAGAGCGACATCATCTGCAAAGTCCAGGTCTTCAAGGGATGAGAAGAGTGTCCATTTAATGCCTTGTGGCACGTTTTCTGTTGCACGCTGCATTATCCAGTCAATGGCAATGCTGAAGATGATTGCAGACATGACACACCCCTGATGTACTCCTGTTTTGACTTCAAAACTGAGCTCACTGTGATCAACACTGCATGTAAAGTTGAAATAGAAGCTTTTGATTACGTTGATTGTACGAAAAGGAATTCCATATGCCCGCAGAATGCGCCATAGGCTGGTTCTGTGAATGCTATCAAACGCCTTCTCAAAGTCTATGAAATTTATTCAGAGTTGCCATTGCCATTCTAAGCACTGTTCTGTTACGTTTCGTAGAGTGAAGACAGGGCTGTCATTAGGCATATGCAGAACATGCAGCTGCGTAGGGCATAATTTGGGGCACCAAATTTCGTGGTGCCCAAGGCAGCTGCATGCTGCGTATGCGGTGCTGGCTCCAGCAGCCATCCACATCCCCCAGCCAGCGCCCCTGCTCCACCCCCGCCCTGCCCCCATTTGACCCCTTCTCCCAAGCACTCCCCACCTCTGCTCTGCCCCCATCACACCCCCATTCCACCCCTTCCTTCAAGCCCCCTCCCCCAAGTGACGTGGCCCGCAGGATTAGTGGGGTACTGAAGCCGGCAGAAGGGGTCGGGCCCACCCCCACACTCACCAGTGGCAGCAGAAAGCAGAGCGACCTGGCCCCAGCCCGCTCCGCTCCATCAGCTCCCAGCCGCGTTGCTCCACTTCCCCCCACCGCCACTGGGGGTGGGCCTGACCCCTTCCTCCAAGCCCCCTCCCCCAAGCGACAGGGCTGGGAGCTGGGAGAGTGGAGCGGTCTGGGGCCGGGTTGCTCTGCTTCCCACTGCCGCTGATGAGGGCGGGGGGGATGGGGCAGGCCCGACTCCTGCTGCTGGTGCCAGGCCACCTGCTAATCCCCAGTGCTGTCCTGGGCCTCCCTGCCCCACTGCTGCCCCCCACAGCTCCTGCCCCTGCGGCCCTGCAGCCCTTGAGTGCAGTCCCTTCTGCCCCCCTCGGAGGGGCCAGCCACCCAGCGGAGCGCCCCTTGCCCCCGCCCCCGCAGATGGGGGTGCAAGTGCTTGGGCTGCGTAGGGCACCACCATAGGTAGGGATGGCCCTAAGTGAAGATCTGGTCTGAAGACCATTTCCAAAAACCAACTTGCTCTTTTCTCAGAACGCTATCAACTGCCTCTGATATATGGTGGACTATGATCTTACACAATACTTTCCTTGGCACAGATAAAAGTGTGATAAAAGAGAACCCCGGAAAAACCTGTCTTCTGCTCCTGCAGCTGTGAGCGTATCTCCCGCAACGTCTTCCTTAAGATTCTTCCCTGGCTCCTTGTTTTCTCCAGCATTCAGTTGAGAGTCCGTGCTCTCACTTCCAAGACTCTGCACATCCATGCTGTAAAGGGGGAATACACAAAGCTGCAGCATTGCGTCAGTTTCCCCTAGCCCCTTGTTTTCTGTTGACTCCCCTGTTCCCAAATGCCTGTTTTCTGTTTATGGTTTCTGTCTCCATTAGGACTTCTTTCAGCAAAATTTTACTCATGCAAGTAGCCCTTAGTCACATGAGTAGTCCCACAGAAGTCTGTTGGAATTATTCACATATGTAAGGGTTATTCAAATGAGTAAGGGTTGCAGGATTTTCTTTAAAGCGGGGCTGTCTTCTCATTTGCCTCTAAATCATCATGTCCTCCATATGGTGCTAAATAAATAATGAAAAAATAATACAAATAGCACCACATTCCATTGAGATCCATTTGCTGTTACTGCTTGGGACATTACTTCTAGCTCCGTGTCTGTTGCAAGCTGTTCGAAAATCTTTGTACATGGTAATTCCTTGCTGGTTAAGGAATGTAAAAAAGAAATAATAAAAGGCATCAATTGTTTTTCAGTGTTTTTTGAAAGGGTCTCAAATCTGTGGGCAGTGGACGTGCACAAATGCAGAATCTCTTGTTGCCAAGGATGTGAGCCAACTGGGTTTTGAGGGAAAATGTAACCAGTTACGGCCCCTAGCAACTTGATCTCTACAGAAAGCATAACTCTGAGTGAGTCACATGAACATTATTGTTTACAAATGAGTTATGATGAAGCAGGCTCTGTCAAAGCTGATAGTCCTTCTATGAAAATACATAACAATATTCTCCTCTTTAGATCATTCATTGCTCTCCTCTAATCCTGTGCTCCCACTTTCTTCGTGGACCCAGTCCTGAGAAGTGCTGAGTGCTCTCAGCTCCTGTTAGCATTTGGCACCTCGCGAGGTCAGGCACTGTGCTCCTCTGCTCCCATCTTCTCCTCCTCCTCCACCTCTTCCTTCGGGCTCTGTGCCCCTGCTGCTCTCCCCTTGGAGCAGTCTCCCACAACTCACATGCTGAGCTCTCTCCTTCTCCTTTAGAGCCTTCCTGAAAGGCTACTCCTTTTGAACAGCCTTCCTTTGCATGACCTTCATCTCCTGATCTCACTGACAACATCTCTGACCCTTATGTGCAAACCATTGTCTGGTGCATCACATAGGTCTTTTACAGTGTTAGCTCCCCAAGGCAAGATTCTGGTCTTCTGTGTCCTTCAAGTGCTTGATTTGTACGGCACAATGGGGCCCTGAGCTCTGTTGGGGTCTTTAGTAAGACAGTTGGTCTCTTTGTTAAGGCTGTTGTGTTGGATATATTTATGGCCAGTTCTTTCTTTGTGTGTATGTTGTAAATTTAAATTTATGGGATGGGAGCACTGGATAGATGCCCGTAAATATGTTTAAAAAATTTAAGAAAATAAATAGTACAAAAAATTAGTAATAAAAAAATATGGGGCTGTTAGCTTTGACAATGTTCCCTTTAACTGAGAGACGGAGCGAACTGCGGTTTGTTGCAAAAATATTTAGAACCGTTACTGTTGTGGTGCAAACCAGCAGCAGGTTGGGAATAGTAATGGTATTCAAAAGCTGTTACCATTTGATGGCTGTTTGGTGGTTCATGTGAAACAAATATCGTGGTCTCATCCAGTTCCCATTAGGGAGATTACAAAACCCACTGTCCTTATTGGCATCCGCATTGGCAGCCCAGACATAGAGATCAAAAATATAATTGGCTACAGATATTGATTGATACCTCATATCTAGAGGTAGTTCCTCCAGCATTGAGACACTTTGGGGAGTAGCTTGCTTGGGTAGTGCCCATGCTGTACCTGGAACACTCCATTTTCCAAGTCTGCCAGTCCAGTACCAAATAGAGCATCAAATGAGTTCAGAACACTGCAAGAGGTTACCTTTCAGGTATACAAAGCCAGTGCAAACAGTAAATACACCAGATTTGTTAATCATTGTGTTTGGCTGTGGTTGACTCATGGATTTAGCAAGGTGGGGCGAGCCATTGCTTTTTATGTTTTGTGCCTGCGCTATTCACTGACAACCAGGACTCTTGAAACAATGACGGATTAAATCGAGTTACTCCCAGGATGACATTAGCCTTATTACAATGAAATGATTCATTGTGATGTCAGCTGCGGAACTTTCAACTTCGGCTGAATTAAGGAGCCCTGCCTCACTAAATGACAGGAGCCTCTTGTGCAGTCCAGTCTGTATAATGCAAACGTAGAAGCTGAGACTGTTTGTAAGCCTTAGGAGGGTCATGCCAGGCTGTGATTTGTGTGTGTGTGTGTGTGTGCACGTGCCTTCAGTTAATAAACAATCTTCGATGGCCTGTGCTTTCTGTGTTGAAATAAATTTGGGCAGACATCTTAATTGCACTGCAAGAAAAAAAGGCGGTGATTTCTCAAGAAGGCACGGCCCCATCTGGTGCTCTTTAGGTTGTTTGCTTTTAGACTACTTAATTCCTTGTGGTTTTGATGTTTTATTTATATATCACCATTGGTGTCCATCCTACTTTACAGCCAAAAGGAGACCAGGGGCTTGACACAAAATGCACTGAACTCCACAGTACTCTTTCCTTTGACTTCACTGGGGTTGGGATCAGGTGTCAGGCCCTAACCCCGGGCCACATCCAAATTGCACAGATAACATACTGGGGAAAGTGGAAAGGAAGGGAGATGGGAAACAAGGAAACCAGGTAGGCCAACATTCATTCCGAATTCAGATAAGTGGGGGGTGGTTCTGTGTTTTCCTGGTTTGTTTGTATGTATGTATTTATTACAAGTTGACGTAACAGTTAGAACTGCAATATGCAGTAAGGCACTTACGACTCAAAATGTTCTGAAATGTGGTCATGCTATCAGTGGCACTGACCTGTAAGTGGTTATTCATACCTTTTAAAGTTGCATGGGCACTATTTATTTTTTTGTGCATAATGCCTGTCAATGGAGGATCCCAGAAACACTTGAGATATTGGGCCATAATCTGCTCCCATGAAAATCAATAGTAAAAAATGCACTGGCTTTAATGGGAGAAGAATCAGATCCATGAATGTTTCAAACATCCTTGGGAGGTAGGTAAATATAATTATATCTCTATTACAGTTCAGGAAACAAAGGCATATGGGGACCAAGTGATTTACCCAAGATCGGCGGGTAGCAATCGAATTCTCGGAGTTCGATATATTGCGTCTCATCTAGACACGATATATCGAACTCCGAACGCGCTCCCGTCGACTCCGGAACTCCACCACCGCAAACGGCGGTGGCGGAGTCGACGGGGGAGCCGCGGACGTCGATCCCGCGCCGTGAGGACGGGTAAGTAACTCGAATTAAGGTAGTTCGACTTCAGCTACGCTATTCGCGTAGCTGAAGTTGCGTACCTTAGTTCGACCCCCCTCCCCAGTGTAGACCAGGCCCAAGGGCCACAGTGGTTGAGTGACAGTCAGGAACAGAACTGCTGATCCAGAGTCCAAGCTTCCACTGAACACATTCCCTCCCATTTATTACTTTGGTGCAATAGTGTCTTGTGGTTTTCGTGAATGTCATGCTTCATGGTTCTAAATGGCAGAAGACTCAGGACAACGCTAACTCTGAGAGAACTAGAGCCTTCTTGAAAATCCTTTTATTTATCTAATAAATATTGACCTGATTCTACACTTGTTTATTTAAGTAAAATTCCCATTGAAGTTTTGTGAGTTTTGCCTGAGTAGGCAGTATATTGTTTGCAGTGTTGTAGCTTTGTTGGTCCAAGGATATGAGAGAGACAAGGTGGGGGATGTAATAACTTTTATTGGTCCAATATCCTCACCTACCTTGTTTCTAAGGAGTATTTTGTCAACTCCTTTTGTGACGTGAAACAACCTTGAAACAATTTATAGGTGGGCGATTGTTAAGGGAGGAAGGATGGCCATGTAGTTAAGGCACTGGACTGGGATCAAAGAGAGCTGGGTCCATATTTCAAGCTCTGCCACAGACTAATACCTGATGTGTTTCGAGTTTGGCACCCTAAATCACAGGTCACTGTTGGAAACCACGGCCTTAATTTCCTTTGTGCCTCTCTCGAAAATGAGCATGCTCATCCTTTCCTAATGGACAAGGGTGTTGTGAGGCAAGAGCCATTCATGAATGTGGGGCACTGAGATAATCTGATAAGCACTGTAGAGAAGCCTGTAAGTAGGTAAATAAGCTAGCACATGGGCTGGAATGACAGCAGCAAGAAGAAAATCAAATTGTGACTCAAGAGCTAGGATAATTTTTAAATTGTAATGTAGCCTCTGTTTGTTATGTGGATCAGTGGTGTCTGATTTAAGGAATCAGACACCAGGTTTTTTTTACTGTTATAATAATGAAGCAATTGTAGGAGACTAGAGGGTATTGTGTTTTAGACTAAAAAACAATTTTACAGAACTAATCAGCATTTTATAATGCTAACACATGCACCGAATCTTTGGATGTCTGCAGCAAAGATATCTGTATTAGGCAGCCATTGGGGACTGGATGGCTTGGCAGATTGGTAATAATGGGGTATAGAGCCTTTTACCTCTGGGTAATTGGCTTGAATCCATACTGGGTCAGCAGTGACAGAAAGCCATTACCATCTGATGACTGTATGGTGACTTATGTGAAATGAGTTGGTCTCAGTCCAGTTCCCAATGGACTCCTATATAGACTGTAACCAAAATCCTGACTGATTTAGAACAATGACAGCTCTCGTCTCTTAGTGCCCCTACTCTAATTGCGCTACACTGATGACATCTTCATCATCTGGACCCATGGGAAGGAGGCCCTTGAGGAATTCCACAGGATTTCAATGATTTCCACCCTGCCATCAACCGCAGCCTGGACCAGTCCATACAAGAGATTCACTTCCTGGACACTACAGTGCAAATAAGCAATGGTCACATAAAAACCACCCTATACTGGAAACCTACTGACCGCTCCACTTACCTACATGCCTCCAGCTTTCACCCAGATCACATCACATGATCCATTGTCTACAGCCAAGCCCCAAGATACAACTGCATTTGCTCCAATCCCTCAGACAGAGACAAACACCTACAGGATCTCTATCAAGCGTTCTTAAAACTACAATATCCACCTGGGGAAGTGAAGAAACAGATTGACAGAGCCAGAAGTATACCCAGAAGTCACCTACTACAGGACAGGCCCAACAAAGAAAGTAACAGATCACCACTAACCATCATCTACAGCCCCCAACTAAAATCTCTCCAGCGCATCATCAAGGATCTACAACCTATCCTGAAGGACGATCCCTCACTCTCACAGAGCTTGAGAGACAGGCCAGTCCTCACTTACAGACAGCCCCCCAATCTGAAGCAAATATTCACCAGCAATTACACACCACAAAACAAAAATACTAACCCAGGAACCAATCCCTGCAACAAACCCTGTTGCCAACTCTATCCGCATATTTATTCAAGGGACACCATCACAGGACCTAACCACATCAGCCACACCATTAGGGGCTCGTTCACCTGCATATCTACGAATGTGATATATGCCATCATGTGCCAGCAGTGCCCCTCTGCCATGTACATTGGCCAAACCGGACAGTCTCTATGCAAAAGAATAAATAGACACAAATCAGACATCAAGAATTGTAACATTCAAAAACCAGTAGGAGAGCACTTCAGTCTCCCTGGACACGCAATAACTGACTTAAAAGTGGCCATACTTCAACAAAAAAACCCCTCAAAACCAGACTTCAACGAGAAACTGCAGAACTGGAATTAATTTGCAAACTTGACACCATCAAATTAGGCCTGAATAAAGACTGGGAGTGGCTGGGTCACTACAAAAAGTAATTTTCCTTCTGTTGATATTCACCCCTTCTTGTCAATTGTTGGGAATAGGCTACATCCACCCTGTTTGAATTAGCCTCATTAGCACTGACCCCCGTCCCCCACTAGGTAAGGCAACTCCCATCTTTTCATGTGCTGTAATATATATACCTGCCTACTGTATTTTTCACTCCATGCATCTGTTGAAGTGGGTTTTAGCCCATGAAAGCTTAGGCCCAAATAAATTTGTTAGTCTCTAAGGTGCCACAAAGAGTCCTCATTGTTTTTGCAAAATCGTATTGGCAGTCTCAGCAGAGAGGCAAAGGGCAGAATCTGTTTGGAGACTGACTTATCCTGTTGTCCTTTCAAGACACGTTAATGGCAGGGCAGTGTGAGGAAATTTGCCCATGCCATACATATTCTGTGGATGAACAGAAGAAACCAACCTCTGGAGCTGTCAGTTCAGTGTCTTCCCTGAGCAATAAATTATCTGTAATTGTACTGACTGACTTTCCTTAATGCAAACATTCTCATCTCATGGCTGCACTTCAGTCTCTGCGGGAATGTGGTAGTTGGCTACATTTCTGGTAGACAGCAATGCTTGACAAATGTAGATGATGTTTCTTATTTAAGTCAGCAAGAATGTTCTATAGTTCAGGTAGTAAACACAAGGGGTTTGGCATTTGGTTTGTAGGTAGAATATGTAGCACATCAGGCTGGCTCAGTAAATGTATCAGAGGCTTCATTCTTAGTTTCAATCTCCTGCTCAGAAGGAAAGAACCCAAGGGGAACTATAATTGTTGACTTGTAAGACAGTAGAAATCATGGGTGATATCCTGGCCCTATGGAAGTCCGTGGCCAAACCCTTGTTGATTTCAGTGGAGCCAGGATTTCACCCCATACTTTCAGATTAAAGGTCATAAGAGCTCTATTAATTTTTGTGCCGAGGGTTTAAAAAATGCTTCACATACAGGTTACGTAGAACGCTGTTGGGTAGATAAGATCTTCAGCCTTACATGCTCCAGAATGAAAGAAATAGATGTGGATTTAGCATCAAAGCTTTAAATCCCATTGTGCTTTAGACCCACTTTGTCCACTAGAGAGACATTTTTTTAACAACACTTTCAGTGCAGAATTAACTCCTTTTCCCATCTTTCCAGGTTGCCAAACGGGCTTGTGAATCTGGCTAGCAAAACATGGGAAACTTGCTTCTCCAAAAGCCTTGAAGATTGAAGGCAAAGTGCCCAAGATCAGTCTGTTCCTTGAAAATTATTATTTGTTACACCAGCAGGGTGGGAGCCCCATTGTGATGATAGGCAATGCGCAAAGCATAAAATGATGTGGACCCTGCCTTGGGAAGCATATAATCTAATTTAAGACTAAAATCAACAAGTTCATGGTTAGTGAGATAAAGCACAGGAGGGGAAAGAGAATGAGTGTAATGGTAATGAGAGTGCCTGTTAACATAGGTTAATTATGTGCTCAATGCAGAGCTCTCAAATTACTTATGCCTGGCAGCCCCCTTGTCTGCTTTTCCTAGAAATACCTTGGCACATCCTCACATGCCACTCCTTATGCTTATGGAAGATACTTCTCATCTCAATTTGCAAAGCCACCATCTTCTCTTTGAAATCCCTCCTTAAAATCTTCCTTTCCATCAGGCATTGATTATGTTGGTGTCCACCTGGGACAAATGAGATGCCATGGTCACAAAGACACAAACACCCTTCCCTTTAGTGTTGCCTGGTCTTCCTACTTCAATTGTCTGTTTATTCACCTGTTGTGTGCTGTGAGAATCCTAGATTTTGTGAGTTCTCTGGGCCAGGGACTGTCTGTGTGTTCTTCGTTTGTACAGAGCCTGGTATAATGGCACCCTGATGCCGAACTGGGAATCTTACTGCAGTAGTAGTAGTAGTATAATTAATAGCTGGATGATTAAATATAACTATGTAAATTACTAAATATCAGCAGACCCATTGTTTTAAAGAGGGATGGGTTGACTTTAAAGCTGGCTGCGGTTGTTGGGTAGTTGACTTGTTCCTTGTCAGAGCTTGAGTGACGCCCTTTCCCCACGCAGTAATACGGATAGTGGATTCCTTCAGCACTCTAGAAGAAATTCCTTTGACATCGATCCGTTGATCGGCATTTACACCATACTCATCACTGTGGTGTCTAGTGGCCCTACGCTGAATGGTCGCTTAAGCCACTTTTTTGCCCCGCGAAACAACCATTTCTACAGAGTCAAAAGGCTTCTGTATTCCCTCCCCAACGGGGGGTTTCTAGTTCTTTATCAGAGCTCTGAAGAAATTTTATCCTGCTTTGAACCCTACAATTCTTGTGGCCCTGATGTGTCTCAGCCACCTTGTGGCCCAGGAGAACTAAACTGTCTTAGGAACGCATCAACCTTGTCCCCTAAGTACTGGAGCTCAAGCAACATGAGATCTCTTGTCCCCCCTGGTAGCCCATAGACTGGGAATCAAACCCATGCAGCAGTGCGTAGTTGCAGATTATTACCTTGCAACTAAGCCAGTCTGCCCAGGGCATCATTTAAGTACGGTAGATTAAACAGTGAGCCAAAATAATCCTTTAAGTAACTCCATTGGCTTCAGTGTTTAATGAGCTGTGTTTCCTTTGCAGCATGTGAACTGTGGGCTTATTTGAAAACATCTAACCAGTTTTATTTATAGGAATACTTGAATTCATGTTTGAACACAGAATGTGTAGATTCAAAAGTTACCATTTACACTGCTGCCTTTCACCCAGCTGCAACACTGATGGGTTTGAAAGTGCTAGCGAGAAAAAAAAACAGACAATTTTGTTTTGGGGGCACATGCAGAAAGTGAAGCATTGTTATGAAATATCAGTATCAGTTTACGATCAGCTTTGGGACTGAGGGGAATTGTGCTCATAAATGGTAATTTGGGATTTATTAAAATATAAATACACTTCTACCCTGATATAACGCTGTTCTCAGGAGCCAAAAAAATCTTACCACATTATAGGTGAAACTGCGTTATATCAAACTTGCTCTGATCCGCTGGAGTGTGCAGCCCCGCCCCCCCGGAGCACTGCTTTACCACGTTATATTTTAATTCATGTTATATCGTGTCGTGTTATATCGGGTTAGAGGTGTATTATATTTCAGTGCTCACTCACTGAAAGTTTTCTGGGGAATTGGCAGATTTCTGCCCGTTAGTTTGATTCTTATGTTATCGATAATGGACTCGGTCCATCCTAAATTGCCTTAGTGGCTGCTGAGCTCCATGAGTCTTCTAGGATAGTCATCAACAGAGGCTGCTTCTCATTGTGAGGGAGTATCTCCCCTGTAGAAGAAGCTGCACAATGTTGCTGTTATTTATTTTCATCACCATAGTGCTTCATAGCCCTAGCCATAGACAGTGTGCTAGGTGCTGTGCAAACAGCACAAAGACAGTCCATGCCCCAAAGCACTTACAATCTAAGTAAATGTGGATTTCAGCCTTATGTGGCTGCCCAAGCTTGCTTCCTTCCTAGGGAGTACGTTCTTAGCCCAAATGCTATAAGGCTGTAGCAAATTTCCCAGCTGGGGAGAGCAGACAGGACAGAGAGGAGGCTCACCTGTGAACATTCTAACCTCTGCCCCTGAGGCAGCTTGGCAGTCCCAAGGTCTGAAGCTGGTTTCTTTTTGGATAGATGGGCCTGCACCTCAGCACAGCAAGCAAGTTTCATTACATTTCCATCTGCATAGAGCCCTGTACTAAGAGAGCTTCTGTCAGAGTGGGGATTGTGTAATCATAGTCTTGAAAGTAGGAGGGATCTTGATCTGTCTGCTGTTCTGAAAGTGAATTATTTTCCTTTTTGGAACATAGAAGCAGTAAACTCCTAAGATGCTTCTCTCTGATGTTCACACCTTCCTGTCCCTGGTTTGCTTTTTCAAGCTGTGGCCAAATTCTGCCCTGAGCTATACTCTCAGTTGCCGACACGGGGGTTGCACACTTGTAGCTGAGAGGAGAATTTGGTCCTTAGCTTCTAGCTTCGCTCTTTATCTGTTTCTTTTGCTAACAGTCTCCGAGGGGGTGTAGCAGGGCACTGCAGGGCCTTCTTGGCTCCTGCTCCTGCCATGCTGACAAAGTCACTCAGAGACCCTGGAGTTCAGTAACCACTGGTGCCATTTATTTATGGGTTATGCTCCCACCACCTTTTCACTATACACAGCTTGGGTGCTAGTGTCTGCCCCCAGGAAGGCTGAGGAAGAGATATCACTCTGCTCCCTTTGGCTTCCTTCCTCCCAGCCTTTTCTATAACCCCAGGCTAATTGGGCTGGCAGCTGTCTCCCATTCACCAATTATGCGCAGGTTTTCTCTAGCGGGCTCCAATTTACTTCCCTTAATGGGAGTTGGTGTGACACAGGGCTGAGTCAGCAGTTCTTGCCCAGCACTCTGTTACAGGGGGTCTTCTAGGGGCTAAGTTAGTAAACAATTTCTCTTTACAGTGTTCCTCTTTTCTCCCTGCTTTGTTTTTACATTTCCTGGACCTAATTTTCCACTCACTTAAATGGGTGCAAAACTGATGTGAGAGGAGGATCAGACCTGACTTTTTCCTCTTCTCCATCCCCATGTTTTCTCTACCTTTCCAGTCATCATTTCCTCTTTACATTCATCTTAACCCTAGAAATCTGGCCAAGTATAGTGCAAATTAAGATGACGTGGGTCAGGTTCTGCTTTCATTTACACTAGTCCAAATCCACAAAGATTCCATTGACTTCTGTGGAGTTACTCTGCATTTACACTGGTGTGAGTGAGAGTGCAATCTGGCTATGCCTTGGAGCAGATAAACTGGATTCAGCATGCTCTGATGGTGGAAGTGTAAACTACACCCAGTGTAGCAGTGGTGCAATCCTGCAGGTTTGACTTGCTAGCAAGCTTAACAGTAACAATGGCTCAAGACATCAGAACTGAGTTGAGAAAACATTGCATTTTATTTTCCAACGGTTCCAGGAAGTCAGGAGACAGACAACACCTAATGAGTTTGAGCATCAGAAAAGTGTGATGCATGAAACACAGATTCCGTTTGGGAGATCCCTGGCCAAACAGCAATAGCGCTGGTGTTGATTGAAGAAGTTGGCTAAATTCTGCCCTATTTTCCTGGGATTGTAGAGCTGTAACTGATTCACAGTCAGCTAATATGTCAATCAGATTCTTCTCGGCAGTACAAGCAAGAAAAATCTACTGCCAGGAAAGTGCAGAAGAAACGGAAAAATACTTAAGACAGGCAAACAAAAGTTACCTCTGTGTCCAAGATTATATCAATGATTTCTGAAGGCTCGGCTCTAATTTGTACCCATGCTGCACTTTTGCTTCTTACTGTTTTTAGTAATTCCTGTTCTACAAACATCTGTCAGACATAATAATTTCAAACATTAATCCCTACAGGAGTTAACCAGCTAGTTAGTTGGTGACCTGAACTCTAGAGAGTTTCCTGGGGATTATCTCTATTTAAATCTTACTCACCTTTTAAACAGTGGCATCATGCTGTGTGCTGTCCTTTCTTTGGTCAGATTGATCTCTAGTCTGGCTTCTCATCTCCCATCCATGCCCATTTAGTAAGAGGAAATCCTATTCTCTCACTATCATGACTAAAAAGAAACTCATCTCTTTTCCTTCGTACTCAGATGTCCTAATTTATATCACCATGCTGCACTGATGTCACAACTCCTAACAAAGTAAATCCTTAGGCTGGGTTGTGATTGGGTCCCTGGAAACCAATGGGGAATGGTGGTGAAATCAGAACAGAATTTTGACTGTAATTTTTCCAGAATCCCTAAGATTCAATCAGATTTTTGTGGGATTTTCTTTGTTATCCACATGATCCTTCTACATTTACCACTTGATACTAACATAAGACACAAAGAGAGTCTTTAAAAGTATTAATGAGTTGGTGCCAGCCTCCAGTAGCGGGGCTGAGAGTTGCAGAGTAGAAGCAGCCAGCAGGAGTCAATAGGGAGTGCTGCTGAACAGCCAGAAGAGGCAATGATTCAGGAAGACACGACATAGCAACACTACAGACTTAGAACAGTAGCTGTGACTGAAATTACTGGGGATTGAGTTTTAAAACCTAGGACAGTCCTGGCCAACTCAGGACTCCTGAAAGCTGTGGATAATTTTCCTTAGGTTTGTTATGTAGTCTGACCTTAAAGTCACAAGATATTTATAATTCCAGGTGGACAGAACTAAGGGATGGGTTTGTGTCTGCAAAATGAAAACCAGAAGTTCAGATCCAGGCCCCGTTTGATCTGAGATCTAAAGATGAGGAAGTTTGTATAAATAGTTCTGGCTTTGACACGCCTCTTCTACTGACCTTCATGCAGGTGATATGCAGGCAAACCTTACCGCTTTCTTTCTAGATTAGATTTCTAGATTTGCTGGGACGTTGTTAGTGTATTTCACAAGGAAAATGTCAATGAACTAGTGTAACTCTATAGTAAACACTAGCTTTTTCCAATTTAACAGACAATACACAACACCTCCTATGGATAGTGCCACTAGTTCAGTATTATCAGACCATTGTGCAAGATATGGCCCTATGTGTATAGAGCAAGTTAGAAGGTTAAGGAAACTTAATAACACTTGCAAATATAGAACATAATTTGACTATAGCTTCACCATTTGCATTTAGTGAGCCCTGTGCAGGAAGTGTCTGTCACAGGCTCTGTTTCACTTCAGTTTAGCAGCAGTACTGCCCCACAGACACGATATTCAGATTTTCCTTCTTAAAGGTGATGTTTACCTATTTTCTAGGTCAGTGTTTCTCAGTTTGTGGTGTGCATATCTTGGATGGTTTGCCAGGGCACAACTGCTGGATCACACTCTGTGGGTTGGCAGTGGTGGGGAATAGTTGATACAACACAAAACCCTTTTGAAAAAAAACAAGTTACCTATGTTCACATTAATGACACATGGTGTTCTAACGAGCTTTGTGTTTGTGCTTTGAGATTACTGGTGAAAGACTATTACTTCTTTAGGGCGAGAGTTCAGATTGTTGTGTTGTGGTGGGAATATACATTACTGTAACAAAGAAAAAAATATTTCGGTGGGATATACAAGATTCTTAACTATCCATATCCTAACTTTTAAGTGCTTGAGATTTGTGAATGATGTGACATTATCATCACTCAGCAACTGTAATTGTTTTTTGAATATACAAACGTGTGTATAGATATATCTATATATAGATGGCCCCTCAGCTGGTGTCAATTGTTACAGCTCCATTGACTTCAATGGACCTGACAATTAACTGCTGAGGATCTGCCCCATAATATTTAGCACAGGGTTTTCGAAGGAGCCTAAGGAAATTAGGCACGAAGGCCGAGATCTTCAGAGGTATTTAGTACTCCTAATTCCCATTAATTTCAGCTTTGATTTCAATGGGAGTTAAGGCATCTAAATGTGAGGATTTGAAATTCAGTGGGATTTGAGCATATAACAGTTAGATTCTAACTCCTTTAGGTGCCATGACTGAAAATCCCAGGTATAGTTATTAACATGTAAGTTATTACATTTCCGAAAGGTTAGCAAAGTTGAATTCCACTGCGGTAGGGAGTGTTAAATGTTTGCTTTACTTTCATTGCTCAGCAGCAGCAATCTGTGATCACAGCTCCAGTTTAAAATAGCTCCAAGAACATGGAAAGGGACTGCTGACACAAAACTTCAGGGTCAGTCCTGCTGCTACTGAAATCAATGGCAAACCAACAGTGACTTCAATGGGATCAGGATTGGATCCTTTGTTAGGTTTACAACCCTAGTTAATGCTCTACTGAAAAAGATAGTGCTGCTTCTCATATAGAAGGTGTTCACTGGTTGTAAATGTATCAGATTACACAATAAGAGAACTTTGTGTTGGGGTTACAGCCTCTTAGTGGACCTGAGCACAACAGCAAACTCCAACGGCTAATAGGAATAGTCTTTGGGATTGAAAGCATATGCTTGCTTTGTTACTGACCCACAGTGCCTGGCATATAGGCACGGTGGGAGGGTGACTAAGCTATGGAAACCGCTAGAGTTCAGGCAAAAATGAGTCACAGGAAGGCAGCCTATTTTACTCAATTCCAGAAATGTTCTCAACCGTTCAAAATTAATTTAGATGCTATTTACGGTTTGCAGTGGACTATTCAGTTCCCGAAGAAAGAGCTTGGGGGTAAGGTTGCTGTCGGCTTCAATGATTTACTGCACCTGGGATGTAGGCAAGGCTTAGCTTACTCTAGAATTCGGGTTTGTTTGAACACAGAGCGATGCCATTTTTGCAACAGAAAGCCCTGGCATCAGTTCAACGCAGATATTGTTATGAATAATGTCTGAATTATTGGATTATCTACACGCAACTTTACTTACCCTGGATTATGTGCTCTTGAGAGGGTTCCAATGTTTTAGGCCCTGGAGCAGTTATATGCTATTCTTAAAAAAACGTCGGTGGTGTAAATAAAAGCGTGTTCATGTATTTATGATCATGAGCTTTGATCCTCTAGAGATCACACAATTATTTTAAGCATTGAATGCTGTGTTTAGAATAGGGCTGTGTTTGCAAACTCCCTCTTCCATAGGACAGTCATTCCCACAGACTTAAATTTTAATTTTAGCTTAAAAATAATTAAAAACCTAACAATGGCAAACTTTGCCAGTTTCATGTCCATGAAGATGAAGGGTTTTTTAAGATTTGAAAAAATTAGGCCTTCATTTTTTTCCCTCAAGTTTTTGTTTTTTAAAGGGGGAAAGGGCATTGGTACCCTATTAAGGATCAGGTCTGACATATTAGTTCTGAACACTCATTTAGTAGTTGTAAATGTTCATATTTCTAATATATACTTGAAGGTTACCTACAAGGGCCACTGCTTTCAGAGTTGTGTTTTGAGTGCTCCCCGTCACCTGTCAGAGATAGGCAGTTAGCATATCAGGTTCAAAGTCAGTTCTTTTAAAAAGATGGGTCTGAAGCAAAAAGTCCCAGTTCCAAACACTCAGACATTGAGAACATTTGGATCGGATAAGGTGGCTTCAGGCATATTTCTAGATTCTGAACTGTCTAGCCCCTCCTATGGATGGAGTGGTTCTGGCTCCAAGTGAGGAGGATGAGCTGTGAGATGCGTATTAGAATCGTCAGGGGATGTTCACAGCAATACATGTGTCTGTGTAAGCCTTGTTGCCCCTTCTTCTGTCCATCATTTCTTATCCCCATACTTACAGGCTCTTTATTTTGCTGCTTTCACTTGTTCAGTCTGGTCTGGTAGTTGGACTATAAGCTCCTCAGGGCAGGGGGTTTATCATATTTGTTCCCTAAAGCGTCCAGGCTCATTGTAGGGTGCTGTGTAAGTTATTCTCTTTGTACAGGGTCTAGCACAATGGAGGCCTGGGATACTAGGCGTTACTGCAGTACGAATAATAAATACTAATACATTAATAATAAGAGTTACTCTCATCCAGTCAGAGGACAGAAACCGTGATTACCATATTACCTTTGGGTCTAATTAAAACTAATCAGCACAACTGGAGTATTGGGTGTTCCCAATGAACTGTTAGAACAAACTGCTGAGCAAGAATAATTTGCAGAATTTATCTGGAAAATCATTTTGAATAGTACACACATGCAAGAAAATCATAGATTGTTCACATGCAAGGTGTGACCAGCAAAAGGAGTGAAATTGATCAGATACGTTATTCACTAAAAATTGTTCACGCGGCAGCAGTTCCAGTCCCAGCCAAGACCGAGACGCTGTAGAACTTTATTGGTCAGTATTATCAGAACCCTTGCATGGCACCCAGATGTGAACTGGGGGGACCTGCAATCTTTAGCAGACAGGTGGGATTTAATTAATTACATAAATCCCAGCCCCCGGGGCTATGATTCTAAAGTGCTTGGCTTGCAGTGCTTTTCCCTTGGCTGACTGATGGTGTCTCTCTTATTTTAGGGAGCTGAGCAGAAATTGGAAATCTAGTCCGGACAGTTTCACCAGGAGGGGTTCCAAGTTCACAATCTGAAGGTTGCAGGTAGGCTACTAGTTACCTTTTACTGGCAATTGCAGAAGGAGAAGATGCACTTCATTCTGAGGATTTCCTACTAGCATATTAGAGGAATGATGGTCCAGGGATGAGAGCACTAGTCTAGGACTTGGGAGATCTGGCTGCAACTCCCAGTTCTGCTACAGACTTGCTGTGTGATTTGAGCCAGTCACCTAGCCTTTCTGTGCCTCCATTCTGTTGCGTTGTAAGCTGTAGGCACTCCAGCTTCTTTGAGTATTGACTGTCTGTTTATTCAGGCAACAAGTATATAACTTTGCAATAGCTCCACAGACCCACAGTTCCAGCAGTTTCCAACAACGCACCTACCACAACCTGGAACAGCTACACATTTCGTTATCTGACTATCTGCCTGCTCCCCCTGGCGGCTGTTTGTTATACATATTATAACAAGTTCCCCATCTGCTGAATGGAGATGATAGCACTGCCTTACCTCACAGGGATGTTGTGAGGATATCTGCCTTAAAGATTGTGAGGGACTCAGATCCCATGATGATGGGGGCCATATAAATACCTAAGATAGATATTGTACAGTGTTTCACTGGTCATAAAAATAAATTAGAAGTGCTCTTACTTACCCCGGCATTTTACTAATCTGGCTGAATCACAGCAGGATAATGTCTACTAGAGCGAGGTGGCAGAATAAAGGGGAGTGGGAGATTTTGCAATTAAAAGGAAAAGCATTTTCTTTTTTTCCCCCTCACAATTTAAACTTTGAAATTTTGAAGATTTAAAATGTCAAAATTTTAAAAACTTCCATCCAGTTCTGCTGGCTGCCACCCCTGAAGTGAAAAAGGGAGTAACCCTGGAGCTCAGCTCCTGATTTATTTACAAGTCCAGCTTCCTTTTAGAGGAGAATTATTGGTCCACACTTCTGCAAATAGCTTCTTAGAACTGGAAGTTATGGAAGTGTAAAAGTAGGTTTATAAAGTGAGGGGATATTATATAAGAACGGCCATACTGGGTCAGACTAAAGGTTCACCTAACTCAGTATCCTGTCTTCCAACAGTGGTCAATGCCAAGTACCCCAGAGGGAATGAACAGAACAGGTAATCATCAAGTGATCTATTCCCTGTCACCCATTTCCAGCTTCTGGTAAAACTGAGGCTAGGAACACCATCCCTGCCCATCCTGGCCAATAGCCATTGATGGACCAATCCTCCAGGAATTTATCTAGTTCTTTTTTGAACCCTATTATAGTCTTGGCCTTCACAATATCCTCTGGCAAAGAGTTCCACAGATTGACTGTGCGTTGTGTGAAGAAATACTTCCTTTTGTTTGTTTTAAACTTTCTGCCTATTCATTTCATTTGGTGACCCCCTAGTTCTTGTGTTATGAGAAGGAGTAAGTAACACTTCCTTATCTACTTTCTCCACACCAGTCATGGTTTTATAGGCCTTTATCAGATCCCCCCTTAGTTGTCTCTTTTCCAAACTGAAAAGTCCCAATCTTAATAATTACATTTATATTTTATCCCACTGGAGTTTTAAAGGCTTGTCTACACTTAAAACACAACAGCGGCACAGCTGCAGCACTTGAGTGTAGCTGCTACCTATGACAACAAGAGGGAGTCAGTTAGATAATGCACCTTCCTGAGATGCAGTAGCTAGGTTGATGGAAAAATTCCTCCATTGTGACCTCGTACTGTCTACACGGGGACTTTGGTCAACTTAACTATGCCACTCAGGGGTGTGGCTTTTTCACACCCTTCACCAATGTAGTTAAACTGACGTTATTTTGTAGTGTAGACCAAGCCTAAAACAGATCTGTGTGCTGGAAAGAATTATCTTCACTACGAGCTGGTGAACAGATCCAACAAACTGTGTTATCATTCTGATGTTCAATGACACGTGGTAGGTGTCAGTTAAGCTGAAAAGTAGCTGTTGTGATCACGTAGTGGCAGTTGGGTTTGTCAAGTAGCTATGGGTTTCCCTTGAGAATGGGTATTGTTTGGAAATGAGAGGAAAGGAAATGGCAGCGCTGCAAGTAAATGCTCTACACCCTGCCACCCGTGTGACAACCACTTGGCTATAGCCATTAACTTTAAGAAGGAAATGGAAGTGATTGTTCCAAGAACACCCAGCATGTGTTTATTCTTCAGTACATTAGTTTGGACAAACAATTCCTGATGGTCATAAACGTTCCCCACAAATAGTACAGGAAAAAACTGCCTTGGAAGATGTTCAAGGTGCTAGGGTTAATGTCCTGAACCCCCAAAAATGGTTAAGTTGCAGATTCCTGGGGATACAGCTAATGCTTACTAGAATTTCAAGAGTTTCTCCACTTACTCAAATTGGACCAAATTTAGCTCTGCTGTGAGTATGATTCCCACTGAAGTAATCTAGTCCCTTATCTAGGGATGTATGTGCTAATCGTAGCATGACTGAGAGCTGTAGAATTATTAGTATGCCAAGAACTCTCAGCTTTGGAATCGTGGAGATTGATGTGTCGCTTCTACAGTAGTATATGCTAATTCCATCTCCACTTTGAAAGACTTGTGCTCCTATACAACTGTCTCTCTTTCTCAGAACTCTCCTTACACTATCCAGGGCAGCTGAGCAGTTATTAAATTACCCCAGGACCCAAGTACCAAACAATTTCCAGAACCACAATAGCTTCCACACTTGTGCGTTTGTATAAAATTTGACACACTGCAGTGTTTTAAAAACACTTCTCATGTGCAAACCCAGAACCCTAATCTCTTCCAAATGGAAAGAGTTATGAAAAGCCTGAAGTATTTCAATAATTGGAAAATACTGTCCCCAATGGCAAGTGATTTAACTTTCCTGGAGCACTTTTCTTTCCCCCTCTCTTTATTTCTCAGAGAGCTTGGTTCTGGAAGTGAGTCAAGTAGTATATGAGCACAGGAATTCAAGACATACTGAAACCATTTAAAAGCCAGTGCACTATAAATGTTTGGTTTAAAAGTATGTTTAAGAAAGGGATCGATTGTGAAAAATGTGTTACATTAGGAAAAGCAGAATGGCTTTGCAGGGAGAAAAAATGTGTATTGAGAAACTTGGAAAAATAATGATAATATTGCCAAAAATACATTGCACTTAAAGAGTGACTTTGAAGGATCTCAGTAGTGCTTTACAAACACTAACTAATTAAACCTCACAATACGCGATGAGGGCCGTTAAACCTATTTGAAAGATAGTTAAACTGGATGCATAAATTTAACAAAAAAAAGTACTTTAGGAAATTCAGAGAACGCGATGCAGATAGAGGGCCAGATCCTCTGGTACATGGAAGCTGGTTACATAGAAATGTAGGGCTGGAAGGGGTTTGAGAGATCATCTTGTCCACTCCCCTGTTCTGAGACAGAACCAGGTATGCCCACGCCAATCTTGGTGGGTGCTGCTCTGACCCTAAACCCAGCTGAGCCTGCCACTGAATCCCTGAGACAAGGGATTATTCAGGTGATGTAGAACAGCTTCTACACCAGCACCATTCTGGTGGTTGTGCAGGGGTATGGCCAGGGAAATACGAGCACAGCCAGGCATCCCTATGCCCCAATGATCTTCTGTGGTCAGAATGGTGCCTCTGGCTGCTCTAACTTATACAAGGGACTGGACTGACAGCCAGGTAGGTCCATGGCCATGGGGGTGCACGTGTGTGATTAAGCTCCCTTTGCATCCTTTGTCCTGAGCTGTGCTGAGCAGAACTTAGCCACAGCTCAGTATCTGGGTCAGTATTTTATTGGTAAAATCAGGGTTGTTTCTGACCTGATCCCTATTGATTTAAGTGGCCAAGGTTTGTTTTTTTGGAGGGGAAGATATGAGGTCAGAGCTGTGGGGAGGGGCGAGATAGGAATGGGAAAAGTGGATCAGCTAAATGGGTCCGGTTTTGGCTCATCTCTAATATTTTCCACTTACCAAATTACTCAAACTCAGCCCTCAAATACTTTTTATAACCCCTGGATATATTTGAGGAGCTGGCCTGCGTTAGACTACCTCTCTCTCAGTATCTTGGAATGTTCTCCTCTCTTTTGCCTGTACTGTCCCACAGGGGGTGACTGCTTTGTTCAGTGCTTTGTTTGTTTACACCTTTATTTCTTATGATTAATTATTACTCACATATGGTGTCACAGATTTCTTCATTATCAATGTGCATTATAAATTAATACGTAAATAAAGTAGAATCTTTATACAAAAACAGTTCCAAGAGTCACCTCTATAGATCTCAGGTGGGAGGCTGTTCCAGCCACACCAGACCCAAGTGTCTGTAGGACTGTGCCTCTGGCTCATCCCTCAAACCAAACTACACAGAGTAGGATGAGCAGTGCCTCAGTCCTCAGTGAAGCCCACAAGTCCTCCTTCATGTGTGGCCGGATGATTTGGACAACTCATAGAACACATATAAGATGGGACCATTTGTTGTCCAGCCTTGCTGCCAAATATTTCTTAAACTGTTTCTGCGAGAGCTAGGTTTGATTTTCCAAGCCAGAGTTCTCAGTTGGCCTGCACCTTGAGAATGAGTTCACTCCTGGTTCTGTCATAGGAGGGTTTGTGCAACCTAGGACTACCCATTTCCTTTCCTAGAGGCTTCCTAGGCAGGCCAAATCCTTCCTACACACAATCCTTCCATCGCCCCTGCTGAACTTTGTCTGCTAGGTATGTCAGCTTGTCAAACCGGGCCCAGTAGAAGTGAGAACGTAGCAGCCCAACCCGCCCATGACTCCTGCTTCATTGTGGGGCTTGGATCCAGCCGCCATAACTACCCAGGGTATACGTGGCTCAGGCTGGCTGGGAAATGGAGGGAGTCAGTGTCTCCCCTGGGCAGCCTTTGCCTTTGTGGGCTCTGATGAAGCCCTGGCCTGTGCCCTCCACCAGGAGAACCCGCAGTGGAGTGTGCAGCAGTATTACTCCCTTGCCTAGGGAGAATCCCCTCTCCAGCACAGCTACCCCCATGGGCACAGAGGAATGCACATTTGGACCCTGATTCAGGGTGATGCTGCAGCTGTGACAAGCGTGTGAGAATGCGCATGCCCTGCCACCACAGTGAGAGGAACAGCAACAGGCTAGTGAAAAGCTAGGGTTGGGGTGGGGGTGTGTAGTGGAAGTGGGGGAGGGGGCATAAACAGGTCACTCTCCTTCCCCCCTGCCCCCAGTGGTTATGATCAGGGTGTCTTCTAATTTCAAGATGTAATCAGAAATCCTGGGCTGGATTCACCAAGGGCCATACTCTGCCTCCCCTTGCGCAGTACTGGACTGTGTGGAAGCAGTCCCATGGAAATCAGTGGGAACGCTTCCAGAGTGAAGTCCTACTTGATCAGAATAACAGTGGCAAAAATGGGACCTCGGGAATTATCTCTAGACCTTTAAAGAAAGACATTCAGTTGTGGAGAACAAATAGGCATAACGTTTTCATTAAGGAGAAACTGACTGCCAGGCATTGGCTTGAGCCAAAACCCATTGAACACCAGGAGCCTCTTTATATTGACTTTGGATCTGGTCCACAAAACCTTTTATCTATAAGTCCCCAGTTCAAATCCACCCAAAGTGCACAGGCACTGAAAGATGGTCCCATCTGATGACTGACAGTGATCTGTGTTAGCTGTCTCAGCCCAGTTCCTGCAGGAATGGGGTCCGTATCTCAAAACCATCACCACAACTTGCTCTGATTATCAGCCTCCTTAGAAGTTTCAGCAGAGTGGATTTAACTGCAAGGTGCTGAGTACTTTGGTTTGATCTGGCCAACTTCATTGAGACAATTCATGTTTAAGGTTATGCGCACACTCAAGTGCTTGGCTAGGCCAGGGCCAGGGCCAGGTGCTCAGTACCTTGCAAGGCTGAGCCCTAAATGGGCTTAAAGAGAGTCATGTTGATGGACGTGTTTAGATTCCCGCTGCCTGTGCTGTGCATGTTCTGGGAAAATACGAAGGACGTTAGTGTCCAGTCTGGTACATTTCATAAGCATCAAATTAACCTAATTTGGTTTTCAAATAAATGCAGTGACCATTAGCCCTTTGAATGTCAGCCCAAATCACAGAGCTTAAAGGAGTGTCCCAACTTCATCTCGTTCCCTTGTATCCTTTCATTTTAGAAGCTCGGAGTTTGAACTTTTACTCCATACTCACCTCTGTTGAGTCTCATGGAGATTTAGGACTACTGTGGGTTGTGGATTTTGATGCCATTAATCAAAAAGAGATCAGTAAAGTTACTTTCCTCTTTTCCCTGCTCCTTAAGACTGTGAGAGACTTTCCTGAGAAGAGAAATTGTTTGTTTTTAATTCCGCATTTCTTTATCTTTTTAGTTTCCTCTAATGCAATGACTCAGCAGCCCCAGGATGAATTTGACACAAGTGTGGAGAATGCAGAAGCCTGGATGAAAGCCATCCAGGAGAGACTGCGGATCAATGACAACACCAAGGGACCTCGGTCTGCCCTGGAAGCCAGGCTAAGAGAGACTGAGGTAGGGGCAGACTGATATTCCTTTCTGAGAGACAGATTTACAAGTGGCATTGGCACTGCAGGGACTGCCAGGAGTCATGGAGAAGTTGCCATTAGGAGACGATCAAGGTGGGATAGGGCATGAAAATAGCCCCACTAGCTGTAAGGTTGCTCCCATTTGGGCAGGATCACTTCAGCATTCTCTCCAGCTTCTTCTTTTGCAAGCTGCTTATTGCTGCCATAGAAAAAGGGAATAGAATGGGGGGGGGTGCGGGGAGGTTTGCATCCTGCTGTTAGATTAGATGCTCCCAGACTTTTCATGTGTATTTGGAAGACTAAGAGCAATCCTGATTTACCAAAGTATCTCAGCTGCCGTACCCAGCACTCATTCATTTGTGCATGCTAAAGTGGACGTTTAGTTGCTTTTCGCAATCACAAGACTGGGGTTTGCAACCACCCAATGCAGTTCAGGAAATGATGCTACCAGATGAGGCCAGTAGCCCATCACATCCCACGTCTCTGACAGGGGACAATACCCCAGAATTTGATAATGCCACAATCAACCATTTTGTATGTTCAGCCACTGCCAGCTGAAAACCAAACATCACATAGCTAGGCAAATCTTTGGCCTTTATGAGGCAAGGTCAGACAGCTGCATACTTGCATTTTTTTAATCAGAATAGGAGGATGGGGCAGAAAGTTAACAAGTGTTGAAGAGAGTGAGTGAGGTTTTAAGTGCCCCAGACACATTGTTATGACTAGAAAATGTTTTGATGATAAGAGATAATGAGTAGTTTTGCTCAAATTAGGAGAATTGGTGACCCACTAGGAGTCACTATAGGTTGTGTGCTTTGTTTGAAGTTTAGCTATAGAAAGATTAGGTGAAAGAATATGCTTTGGAACATTTCAAGGAAGCTTTCTTTTGGACATGGATCTGACAGCTAAGTTCCCCTGCAGCTAGCTGGAAGGCGGGGCCCCCTGGAAGGCTGACCACTGATTCCTCAAAACCATTTCTTAACTGTAAGTAAATATACCATATATACTTGTTCATAAGCCAAATTTTTTTAGTAAAAAAGGGAATCACCCGAGAAGGCGGTCGGCTTATGAACGAGTATAGAGAGGGAGAGGTGGGACACAGCCCCTCCCCCCAACAAAGGGGGCAAGGAGAGGCAGCGCAGCCAGCAGAGACAGAAGGGAAGAGGTGGGGCCAGAGTCTCTCCACTTCTGGCCAGGCTGCTCTCCCCCAAGCCTCCTAAGCAGCTCCAGCTCCAGGGCTGGCAGGCTGCAGCGGTGCCGCTTGGCCCCACCCCCCAGAGCAGGCTGTGTCTGTGCCGCCTGGCCCGCTGGAGCACACTGCAGCCGTGCCGCCCAGTCTGGCCCGCCAGAGCGGGTTGTGGCCGTGCTGCCCAGCCTGCCTGGCCCTCCCCAGATAAGGTGGGAAGGGATGGGATGGGGAGAGTGTGCGGCTCCCAGGCTAGGGACGGGGTCACGTGGGGGGTGGTCACAGGGGTTATTCCCCTGACTCCCAGCTTCTCCCCCACAAAAAAAATCCCCACCAGTTGCTGGCCCGGCCTGTCAGGGTAAGCAGCTCGCGTGCCAGGACACTTTGTTTACTTAGGTTTACCTCCGTGCCTGCGGACGCTGGAGGTAAACAAACCATCTCGGCCCACCAGCAGCTTATCCTGATGGCCCGGGAGCCAAAGTTTGCTGACCCTGAATTATAGGGTCCACTTATGAACGGGTTATAAAATTTTTCCATTTTTACTTATCCATCTTGGGGGTAAGGGGTCAGCTTATAAACGAACCGTCTTATGATCGAGTATATACGGCACTTGTTTTGAAATGCTCTAGCCTGACTGCAACTCTGTGTGTCTGCGTGTGCGCGCACACGTGCGCACAGATGGATGAGCTGTGCCACCCATTGATTTATTCCTGATCCTGCCTGGAGAGAGACAATAAGTTACCACTGCTTTGGGTTCTGAGAATCCCTGGATAACACCAGATGCTATCGAGAAAGGTACCGGAATCCCAGGGATGGACAGTTAGGGAATAATCTGTCTGTAGGACAAGTTTCTTCCTAAACCCTGTCAGTTAGTGGGTTTATAGCTCTCATCCTTTTAATGGAACTGTGAATCTGTGCATTATCTACAAAGATCATATTTTGTATGATCCTGTTAATCTCTTGGCAAATGATCTGGTGGCAAATGAATTATGCCTTGTGTGTTTAAAAAATAGTGTTTACTTTTATCCATTTTAATTGTGTTGCCTTTCAATTTCATTCGATGTCCCTTGTTTTTGTACACTGAGAAAACTGGTTGCTCCTATCTACCCCAGCTGTACCATTCATTATTCTAGTGGGGCAGTAGGTTGAGACTAGTATCACTGCATCCTTCCCCAGGGCACCCTCAGGCTGGGCCTTTACACTCACTTGGGCCTCTGCTCTGAGAGGCCTGAGTGTTCCGCTGTGCCAGTCCAGTCATAAGAGGTACTCAGCGTACAAAAACGTGTTTTCTCTGGCTGAGCCCTGGGCAGGCTGGTCCTTTCAGGGTTGCAATGAACCCTGCTCCTTTCAGGGTTGCAAAAAGAATGAACACAAATGGATAAGGTGTGGTAAGGCTCTTTCTTCTGAAGGCTTCTGTAAATCTCCTGTGGCCCCAACGAGGCTCACAGGCTAACATGGAAGAACAGTCCCAGCAAATGTGGGTCAGCATCGAGTCGTCCCTTCCATCAGGGAGTGGCTGTTGGGCTGCACTGATCTGAGGAGTTCCCGCCAGGTCTGCTCTGCCACTAGCTGTGCTGTGTTTTACCTTTTTACAATCCTCCCTTCAAGTCTGACATCCCTCACAGGTGTGGCAAGGCAGGGCCAACCGAGCCCACAATAGCTCATTAACCCTGTGTTCCCCAGTGTGGGGTTTGTATACCCCATCGCACTAGCTTATTTTCTACACATCTCTCATATTTCCCTGTGATAGGCCTGTTCTCTAAATGAAACCGCCTTCTCTGTTTGTTTTCAGATGAACATCTTTCTGTGCATCTAGTCATGTTTGCCCCCACCTTTGAACCCCCTCTGTTTTTGAGATGGGATGACTAGCACTGAAAAATGGCACTCCTGGTGGGGTGATTTATATAATGACGTTGCAGTATTTTCAGGACCGTTTTCTCAAATGGGGTTCATTGTGGGTTGGAGCATGTACCAGGCCTAGCATAGAGACTCATCCGCGAGCTGGTGGTGATGGGCCGACTTGCATAGCAGTCACAAAGGCTGGAAGTTCCTATTTCATTTTGGATTGTGGATTTGTTTCTGCTTTCGGATGATCACAGCCCTTACCTTTTGCATAAGGAATGTTGATACCCACAACATCGTAATGCAGTCAGAGAATTCAGGAAAGTCAGTGCTGTGGGAGACAGTTTATCAAGGGGTTCTGTCAACATTACAGATCACAAGAATGAAGATTATGTGGTTTGTGATGATTTTACCTGGGCTGATATAAAGCTGATGCCTTTGTTGGACTTTGGAACAGGGTCATAATGCATAGAAAATCCTTGTTATAGTAGCTTTTTTAATCTGGATATTGGAAATCCATCATTATTATTAAACAAAAAGCAGTGGCTCTTCATTAGTTCTACCTTTCTTTCCCCTCTTCCTCCTCTGCCACCCAGCTGATGTCTCCTTCTGGCCTGCTCATTCTTTCACTCATTACCTTTTTTTAAATAAAAACATCCGTTCCAAGTGCCTCTTTCCCAGTTGGCTTGCATTTATTCAGGCTTCCTCACTATGATTTATTTTCTGTTCATTTGCTAATGAAAATGCCAGCCAAAGAAAACAATCATTAGAAATAATGCCAGCTCCAACCACGGCTTTCTCAGTCGTGGGCTCATTTGCTTTCATGTCACTTCGAGCAGGAATAAGACTGAAGCCTGGACTAAGTTTTGGTTTTGAATCTTTCTATTGGTTGCTGGGTGTGGTTTATATTTTCCCCTGTGCTCTGTTTTTGTTTTTTTGTGTTTTTACAAGTAAAGAATCAAATGATGTATTTATGGGTAATAAGGCAAATCACTCTGGACAAATCACTTAGGCCTAAATTTTTAAAAGTGACCTCAGATTTTGAGTGTCTCAACATTTTCCTTTTGGCACCCCTTCCCCCAGCTTGAATGAGTGTGGTTTCCCAGAACTGTGCAGAGGAACAGCAGGGAAAGGAAGTCTAGTGGTCTGCGTGATAGTGGGAAGGTGATGCTGGAAGGCTGACAACACTACTAGGGCAGAATTAAGGTGGTGTGTGTGGTGTGGGGTGTTTGTACTAGGGTTTAGGTTTGTCTCTGGGTGGAAGAGTGGAAGATACACAGTGTTAGATGGCTTAATTTTCATTTCCTTGCTTGTAGGTTTTGTGTTAGGTATGCAGGTATGTGCCAGAGCCTTAACTGATACACAACATGTTTTTGTGTAGAAATAGAATTTAATAGCAGAGAGATAATTCTCTAATCTTTTTATAGGGTGGCTCAAAGTGTGTCTTCTATGATTTGCAACAAACTGCTTTTTTTGTGCAGCTCCCATGGCATGTTCTGGTGCAACTTACAATACTGGCTTTGCTCAATGTTTCCCATGAATAGTGTCTCCTCTGCACTTATTCCAGGAAAGTGAATTAGACGTCATGTGCTTATGTAGTGCAATAAATCTGTAGCAGTAGTGGAGACACGCTAGTACAGGCAAGTCCTATAGAACTTAATAGGCACAAACCCAACAGGGCTGTGTAGAAATTACCGTGAAAACCTACAAAAGTTACCCGAAAATGATCTACCTTCTGTTGGTGGTGGTAACTATTTTACAACAGGGATATATTTCTCTATTAATTAAATCCTGTAAGAATACTGAAAAAAACAGTAGGAAAGTTCTTATTTCTATCAAATTTTGTAGGAGTTTTCCAGCAGGGGTGCAGTGATTTCCATATAAAAACAAAGGTCGAATTCAATAACTACACTGGCAGGCTCTCTCTCTTTTTTTTTTTTAATGTTTTCAGTTTTGTGTTTTCTAATAGAAAATTTGTGCGTTGGAGCCAGAAGGTCGATTGAAAATGGATTTGGTCCTGATGAAAGCAGATGCCCTTCTTCGCTGCATCAGCGAGGAGGAAAAGCATGAGATACTATCCAAACTGAAAGACATTAAAGCCATGTGGGAAGAAACAGCCATCTACATTACTCATTGCCACAGGTAGGACACATGCTGTTTCCACAAAGACTGTATTTGACATATTGGGTCAGACTGTGGCTTGTCTAATGCTCTCAGACAATGCTGCCTTACTCCTTGCTCTGGCTATCTGTATTGTGGTGGGGAGAGAGGAGCCTTCACTGGGTTCCCATGCATATGTCGGAAAGGAGCAAAGAGTAGGTGGAACCTTGGCTCTGCATCTACCCACAATATGCCAGTTCAGTGACCTGAGAAATAATCTTTGCCAAGCACAGGGCTAGCACAGGGTACTTCTTCTCACAGCCGGGGGGAGCTGGGCAGTGGATTGTGACACTCAGGTCAATGAAGCTAGGCTGATTTATCCTGTCTGAGAATCTGATTCTTTATTGTCAACATTTTTTAAAGCATCTTAAACTCCCCACCCTTTTCACTGGTCCTGGGAGAACCTCATGTATCTTGTTTCTCACTTTCCCCAACAGCCGTATCGAATGGGTGTGGCTGCACTGGAGTGAATACTTGAAAGCCCAGGATGAGTTTTACGCCTGGATTCATAACAGGAAGGTTACCTTGGAGCCTGACATAGAGCTGCAGCTCGGTTTAAAGGAGAAGCAATGGCAGCTGAGCCACTCCCAGGTTCTGCTGAACGATGTCCTAAATCAGTCAGTCCTGCTGGAAAGGCTGCTGGAGGAAGCTGCTTCCTTGTTTAACAGGATAGGTGACCCGAGTGTCGATGAGGACGTCCAGAAGAAGATGAAGGTGGAATATGAAGAAATAAAGGCAGAAGCTCAGGTAAAACGCAACTGTCAAAGAGAGGAGGGTTTAGGATGCTCACCAGTTACTAGCCTGTATTATTTACTATTAGTGTTTCTGATATGAGAGCTAGGAGTTCCCAATATGGTTCATGGGGAAAGAATGTATCGATAGTGCAAAGAAGATTTGAGTGTTCTTAACAGGGCAAGATTAATACGAACAATCCCAAAGCAAATGCTTCCCTGCCCTTTGGTAAATCAAAGATCTCAGTGTGATCTTGATGCAAAATAATCCATCCAAGGAGATGAGGAAGCATCCCAACTCCGCACCCTCATTAGAGGCTATAACACAAATCCCTAGATCAAGACTCACACACCATAATCCCAGAGTTGGCAAGCAGTTAATGCTTTTCCAACACAAAGAATAGGCAGCCAACAGTAATAGCTAAAAAATTTTCAATAGATGCTAATTCATTTTCCAGTCTGCACCTGCCCTCAATCCCAGAGGTACAGTGGTCATTAGACAAGAGGGTGGCCAACATTATAATTCACCTTTTCATGTCCCTGACTCACTTTGATAGTTGGTTTGGGTGAAGGTTTGAGATGAGACAATATCCTTCACTTCCACAGCCAGTGGGAAGGATCTGGCTACGAGACAAGGATTTGCCTTTGGTGGGTAGGAGAGGCTTACACGTAGGGATGCTCAAGACACTAAAGCAATGAGAGTAGATCAAGGACATATCTAGGGTATATCCAGCCACCTGTACAGTAGCTTTTGTACATCAGTGGCTTTGGATTTGCCTTGGGGAAGAACAGGCATTCCAGTGTCTGGTAACTGACTAATCCAAACTAGTGTTAATAAAACTGAACTCCGTTACATGGGCTCTGTCATCTGCCTGTACAACCATGACACCTGCTCTTCTTCCCCACTTCTCCACCCAGACCCAGGATTGGGTGGTGCTGGTGATTGGTGGACACTCTCATCCCAAGAAATCATCGTTCAAGGGGAGCACAGAGTCTCATTGGAGGGGCAGTGTGGGGAAGTTGTGGTTCTGTGGGAAACAGAAGCCTCGAGTCTCCAGGGCTAGAATCTTTCATGAGGATGAACTTGAGTTACTTTTTCATTTAAAATATTTTAAAAAATCTAAACCCCTATTCTGTGCCTGCAGCTGCCGCAGTCACACTTCCTAGCCATAAATACATCTAAAGAAACATTTAATCCAAGTCAGGTTGCAGAGTAAATCCATTCATTAAAAACACCCCTTTTTGCTCCTGGCAATTCAACTCTTGGGATTGTAAATTTCACCAGATTCCCAATTTAAATGTTTCATGACTTCTCTCTAAACAAGGGTTTGTCCTTTATCCATGAACAGCTAATATTTGTGTTGTGCAGTTTGATATTTGGACTAGCTAGTTCCCTCAAACAAATTATCTGAATACAGAGCGCCTGAGTCAGATCTCTTAGGCTAGTTTTACACCGGCATAGATTTACACTGATTGTTGCTGCTGTGAGCTCAGAATCAGGCCCAGTGTATTTAGGTAAAATACATGCTGATGTCTCCACCTAACTGAGGCTCTAGAAAAGGCAGCTGAAGCAGCTACAAATGCCACCTTGCACCGGAAGAGAAAGTGAAACAATCCAGTTGAAAAATCTCTGGAGGCTGCGGGTGGAAGGGGTGGTGGAAAACATTAGTTTTCGTGACTGAAATAAGTGGAGGACTCATTGGCTGATTCCAAGATTAGAGGCAGCTTGGGAGTCTTGCCAGGCAGTGAATAATGTTAGCTGAAGGAACCTTGCTACCTCTCACAATGGGAGGGAGGACTGAATGAAAGAGATCCCGTAATCTGAGTTGTCTCAGCCCCTCTCATGATCGGGGGCCAGACTACGTGTAAATTGCAAATGACAGCTGAATTCCAAAGTTGGCTGCAGGAGACAGCTTGCTGGTACTTGTAAATTTCACTAGTACTCAAGAAGCTCTTTTAGATCTCGTGCAGTTGTCCATTTCTGTCACAGGCTGAGCAAGTGAATTCCATTTCTCAAATGGTTTAACTGTGATATTGCTTCTCCGGTGAGTTAACGTATTTTCTTGCTGCCACTGAGTATCCTTCTCACTCCCAAACTGAAAATTATATTCACTGGAATGTCTTTTAATTACAGTTGTTGTAACATTTTTACACACAGCAGCCAAGTCCCTCCCCCGCTCCACATGTCTCTTCCACCCCCTCTGCCCTCCCCCCCCCCAAAAGTTATTGGTACTAACCAAGAATGTAATCTAAATATAAATAATCACTGAGAGATCCTGTCTTTCTTGTTTAACCAGAACAGTAGTGAAGTAAAGTTTCAACTCTTATTCAATCTAGGCTGGTGCAAAACACAAATATTTTGATTCCCATTGGTTCTCTTAAATTAAACCTACAGGTTCTTGGCTCCGTCTTTCATTCTACTCTCAGACAATCCCATGTGAGTTAAGGGGAGAGAGTGGCAGAGGGTGGCTTGAAGTCATTTTTGGCGCCTTCCCAATTCTGGGCTGCTCCAGGGGCTGAAACAACCTCTAGCGAAATTTCAGCACCCCTAAGTTATGGCATCCTCTGCAGAGCTCAGATTGACCATGGTAGCATGCTGTACAGCTCTGCCCCAATACATTCTCTTCTGTCTCCAGCCCCACAACTGCCCTCACACACCTCCTGTACCAATGCTTGCAGGGAGCCAGCAGAGGCCCCACACAGTGCCTGCACCAGGAATTCTCCCTCAGTTGTTTGCTGGCTACTTATAGCCTCTGTTTGCTGCTGGAGTGGCAGATAGTGTATGTCTACACTGCACACTAAACCTGAGCTCTGACTCAGGTTTGAGCCCAATCCCCACTTCTGTCCACACACACATCAGTCTGACTTGGGTCAGCAAGCACTCAGGACCCGGGTCCTAGGATCCCGCTAAGGGAGTGGGTCAAAGCCCTGTCATTTTGCAGTGCGGACCCAGGTCAAGCTGCAGACCTAGTCAGAAGGTCTGCATAGTGCTGTATGGACGTGTTAGCACAGCTCTGAGACATGAATCCCGCAATTGTAAAGCAAGGTTTACAATGCAGTGTGAACACTCAAACTCTGATTTGGAAACACCAAGTCTATAAGCCTGGGTCCCGCAGACCTGGGCTAAGTGTGCAGTGTAGACATACCCATAGAGGCCAGAGAATGGGGTAGACCTTCATGCTTTATCTCTTGGGTAACGATGCACCAAAAGCATGTCCTGAACCTGAAACCAATAACCTGCATATATTCTTCACAATGTCATCTCTTAGTATTCCCCATCTCAGCCTGCTTGGGATCTGTTATTTTCTTGTCAGTACAAACATTCCTCCTCATGCCACATCTTGGCTGGTAGATGTTCTCTGATTATTCAAGTGCTTCTGCAGAAGGCAAGAGTTAATGCTCCTTTTGTGTTGCTTCTCAGTGAAAAGAATAATTAGTTGACTGACAGAGCAAATGGCAGCGTCTTTCTCTTCATTAAAAGTTGCACTCAGAGGCAGCTCCTTCTAGCAGTCTGGCAGGTTTTCAGCCTGCCCTTGGTTAGCTTTTCATATGATAGCTTAGCACAATGTTGCGTCTGTTCAAATGTGTGTAATTTATCACATGACCTGATTGATCGCAACATTTTCAGCAGTAATCTCCAAGCCTTGGACTGCTTCATTTTGGTTGAACAGCTTGTCCCAGGCAGAAGTTAAGCTACTTCTCAATTTAAGCTGTGCATCTCCTCCTTAATCAGCCTTTGTAATTTTACTGTAAGATGCTGGAGCACATTTTCACCATAATTCTGTTTATCAATCAGATTTGAATCCTGCCACTTGGGAGTTTTTACAGTTTGCACTTCCTGCCCTAGTGTATTTATGTCTTCAGTTCACTTTCTCTGCCAAGGGATCTGGCCCACTATGTGCAAGGCTTGATTTGAGGTCTATGATCCCTCACACTAGGCTAGGCCAGGCCCAGATCACACGCTTTGCTACAGAGCTCCCTAGCCTGCAAGTAGGATCAGGAATGTGCCCTGAAATTTAAAGGACAGATTCCCATTTCAACAGAGTTTTCAATACTCCACGTAATTGAGATCAGAATTTTGCCTTCTGACTGCAAAGACTGTCACCGTGGGGCAGATTCTCCAGTGCAGTGTAGCTGCTTTGCATTGCACCACTGTCACGGTCTGGCCCTAAAGCAAGAGGGACTGGCTCTGGAGGATCATCCCAGCACAAGGGTGATTCTCTGGTGTCTGGAGCTGACATATGGCCTCATGCATTTCTCTGCCTCTGCGCTGCTGGCATGGCTGGAGGAGAGGTGACATGGCCAGAATGCTCCTATACCATGGTGTCTTCAGACTGCTGGAGTTGTTTGCAGAGGACACAAGACAGAGGTACCCTCAGACTATTCCAACTTGATGCAGGGTCTGCACAGAGCAGCTCCAGGGCCAGGGGAGAGCAGATGGGAGCTTTGAGTCACTTTTCCCCCTAGACCAGTGACCTGACCTCTGTGTAGATCAGCCAGATTCCAGGATCCAGTCCTGTCTCTGGCCCCTGCATTGGGACATAAGGTGTGTGTAGAGAGATGTCTCCTTGCTGCCTGCCCCTAGTTTGTGCAGAGCCAAACACTGCCAGGCCCTATATATTGTGCCAGTGAAAGCAAAGTCTTTGGAGGTTACCATAGATGCTAAAAATATTGCAGAGTTTCTAATGTGCAATTATAGCAGTTTCTTTACATCTTGTTTAAATGGCAAGTGCTGTGAAATAATTGACATGCCTCAGGCATGATCAGACAGAGTAATCCTATACTTTTTGCCAGCATGGAGGCTGTCGCTGTAGCTTGTAGGCTGACCCCATATATTGTCTCTGTTTCAAAGCAAAGTTGGGAAAGGATAATACTGCTTTTTAATGAAAAATACGAAGCTTTGGAAAAGGGAGGCTTGGCCCTGACCTCACAGGACCTTGCTATCTTTTGTTCTCTGAATAAATGTTGAGATGCTACAGCACAGCCGAGACCCAGAGAAAGCTTTACATATTTTTGTCCTCATACTGGAGATGAGGTGTGAATTCCTGAAAAGGTTGAGTGACATGAGGGTGAAAGGAAGTGGGCTCTGTTTTCCTAGTTAAAAATGCAACCTGTGAAGAGACAGGTAAGCTCTTGCCCTCACCATTTTGGACGTTTCTTGTTACAGTGCAGAGTGAAATTGCTTGAAAAGATAACAAAGGAACATGAGCAATACAAGACCAACGTCGACCAATTTCAATCGTGGCTGAATGGTGTGACTGAAAGATTGAACTGCTGCGTCGGAGAAACAACAAAGTCTCCAGCAGACAACGGGCTAAAGACATTGCAGGTTCTTTATGATACAGTTCTAGTAGCGGGAGGGAGAGCACTGTTAAGAAATGCATTCTCCTCAGCTGAATCCCTTCTCGTGTATATTCCCCAAATCATACAAATATTTAACAGAAGACTGTATTCCTAAGATTTGTGTGGCTCTAAGAGTATGCTGTGGGCCTAGAATTCAAGCACTGTAAGTTCAAATCTGGCTCTGGGGAGAAATCTGAAGGGGGGGGAGGCATATTATCAGAGGGGGATATTTAAAACAAATTCTGGTGTAGTGGCTAAAGGAAGGGGTCCTGAATCAGGAGTTGGCCAGGTCTGCCACTTTCTCTCTGTGATGTCATTAACACACCATTGCCAGCTCTCCCAATTTTATCATGAGTCTCATGCTATTTGACATTTTTCTTAAAGCTCCAGTTCCTAGAGTCATGTGATTACATGAGAATCTGAGCTTTCATTTAAAAAAAAAGAAATGTAAGTTTCTAGCCTTCCTGGTTACAGAGAGAAGCATATAAACATGATCTGAATGTAGCAGAGAGGCTCAAAGGCCAGAAGGCAAATAAAAACAGCCCTGACCTTTATTATTTTTTAAAATCTAATGATTTAAGCCAATCTCATGATTTCAGGTGTGCCTGACTCATGATTTTTGAATGCTTGGGGTTGGTGACGCTGTTAACAGCACCATTTTTCACAAGTGGTCTCCAATTTTGAGTGCCTTAGTTTGGGCTACTAAACTTTAGACACCTCTGTGGCCTGAGTATCCGTGCTGCCAGATACATGTGGCTCCTGTTGACTTCCACTGGCACTGTGGATGCTGAGCACTTTTGAAAATCAGGCCCAACAGTTTTAAAAGATTCCTCTAGTTCTTGGGAAGCCATGCTCCTGCTGTTATATTAGCTAAATCATAAGGCTACACATTTAAAATAAGTATATAAAATCTGGCAGTTGGCCACTTCATAAGTGACATGTCTTGAAACAACAATTGGAGAAGAAAATAAATACACAGATAAAAGTAAATATTATCAGGTGTCATTTCCCCACCACCTCCACCCCACCCCGCCCCACCGTTCTTTCCACTTAACCCTTTCTGATTCCCTTCTTTCTTCAGAACATTGCCAAAGATGTTAAGCGTGGTGAAAAGAAATTGAAATGCCTGGAAGTTCAGTCTACAGGGGTGATCCAGAACACCTCACCCCTGGGAGCTGGGAAGATGAAGGATGAATTGGAGGAGCTGAGGAAAGCCCTGGAGAAGTTGAAACTAATATGTGGTGAGGAAGAGGAGAGAATGCATAAGATCCTTAAGTCAGAAAGTGCCTATCAGTCCCAAGCCAGACAGTTGGAAGCAGAGGTCCAGGAATTCAGAAAGATGCTACAGAGACTCGAAGATGACCTGGAGTCAGGGGAGAAGCCGAAGAGTGAAGAGGACTTAGTAGCTCTGTGGAGAAAATACATAGTAAGTTGTTGTATTTTGTATGCCTAAAAACAACAAGTGAGAAGTGTGGTAAACACATTGACAAAACTGAAGGTACATGACCACCCTTGGTCATACAGATACTAGTCCTGTCACAATGTCCTGTCACTACAGGAAAGTGCTCAGATACTATGGGGCTGAGGACGGTATAAGAATGTATGTGGAATCGAATAAGGAAAAATGTGAATAGGGAGAAAAGAACCAACAATTTTATAGTCTCTGCCTCACACTGTCTGTTCTCAGCTTCTCCTTAGGTACAGCAAATAATGTTGTTTGTTCCTGCTTATATGGGGTTGTGTCTTTCTCTGCAAGTAGTCCCATTAAAATAAAGTGCATACTGGTGGGCGTGTGCACGCACACTTATAATTTCAGGTTTCAGGTTGTAGAACTCCCATGTTAAAAAAATCAAACTTCTCTAAACATGAGATGGCATAAGAAGAGGGTCTTTTGTAGATAGAGTATTTAAAATCACACATCATTAACTTCCTGTTAACACAGGGTTTCTCAAACAGGGGTTGCCACTTGTGTAGGGAAAGCCCCTGGCGGGCCAGGCCAGTGTGTTTACCTGCCCCGTCCGCAGGTCCGGCCGATCGTGGCTTCCACTGGCCACGGATCGCTGCTCCAGGCCAATGGGAGCTGCAGCGCGAGGTGGGAGCGGGGGGAGCTTTCCTGGCCGGCTCAGCCAGCCAGGCGATCAGGCTGGCCACTGGAGCAGCATACAGCTGCGTAGGGCACCAAGAAATTTGGTGCCCCAAATTTCCTGGTGCCCTATGCAGCTGCGTAGTTTGTGTATGGCTAAGGATGGCCGTGGTTTACAGTTTGATTCACTGGCTCTCAGCACCCCCACTGTAAAAATTGTTCCAGCACCCCTGCCCATATGACTTTGTTGACCAGTCATACAGTTCAAATACAGATTTTACAGATCCAGACTAACACGGCTACCCCTCTGATACTTGACAGTTCAAATAGTGAATTCTGCATGTAAAGTACTCACAGAGCACTTGCTGTGAACAGTTTACAAAACTCCCATAGGCACAAAGGTGTTTTTAAAAATTAGTCACTTAACTATAACAAACAACATGGACATTTATGAAAATCCTGATCGGTTCATGGACAGTTTGAGGACAGAAAAAGGGCCAAATTTGACACACACATGGCTTATGGCAAATAGTTTGACCATCTCTAGATTCAGCATCGTCTATACATTTCATGTTCCAGGTTTTGTGCTCATAATGCAAACTGATCGTTATTTTTATGATTAAGGCAACAAGAGCTGCGCTTGCAGCAGAAGACTCAAAGGTTGACAGACTGAAGGCTCAGCTTAAGGAATTGTTCCGGTTTTCACAGAATGTACAACCACTCTCTGACGGCGTTGTAACCGCAATACGGGAATATCAAAGGTATTGATCAGTGGGGAATGGGGGTGGGGTGGGCTAGCAGTTTGCCATAAAACTTCACTGGGGATCGAATGGCTCCAAGGATCAGCAGAGGCCCATGGAAAAAGTGCAAGTTAGACTGACCTTAGGTGGCAGAGTCACAAAGGATTTTGGGGATTTTCTTTTGTTTTTCTTGTTTACTGGTGATAGCCACATCCCACAGTTCAGTTAACCTTGCTGCCTTGGGACCAGTTCCTGGAACCTTGCTGAGAAGCATTGACTCAAGAGAAGTCCCAGAAGAACTGAACTCCCATTTAGGCACCAAAATAAACGGCCAGATTTTCAGCAGAGCTCAGTCCATTGTGCGTTGGCCTCATTTGGCATTCCGGCTAGAAGTGTTGCAACAGGAGCTGCTGGGTGGCTGAATACTTCCATAAATCTGGCCCTAGTTCTGAGTGCTAGAAAATCTCTTTCTTAGGGCCCAAGCCTGCTTCCATTGAGGTGAGTAGGAGTTTTGCCTCTGACCTCAATGGGAGCAAGATCATGCATTTACGTGTTAAAAAATAGCAAAGGAAACTGATCTTTGTGGCTTCTCTGATGTAGTGGGAAGGTTTGACTGTGTGTACAGTGTATTCTCAGCCTCCATAATGGTTTAGAACACAAATTCCTTATCTCCTGCTCTGGGATCCCTCTCTTGCTGCACTATGTATAGTCTGGATGAAATACTTGGTTTGATTGCTTGTTTTAGCATTGTAGAATCAATATTTTTATTTTTTGATTGCTTTTCATACTCACCTAAAAATTAGACTGGGAACTGTTGTTGTAAACAGTTTGGCTGAATAACTGCAGAGTGCACACGGCCTTTTTCTGGGAGGTTTGTTTTGATGAATCATTCCCCTCCCAGTTATCTGGCAGGGCTTACTCCAGCTTCTCCTGACTACCTACCTCCTGTTTCCTGCTTCCATTTTCGGGCTGGAAACATTACACATCGAGCCTCTCCCTGTGCTTTAGCACTTCCGCTTCCAGGCTGTCTGGAATCAGGAAGTTCAGAGGCTGCAGTTAGCAAACTTCAAGAAAGGATCAGTCTGGGAAGGGAAAAAGAAGGTCAGTTTATTTTTATTGTATCTAAACTGGTTTTCCTATCCCTAGAGCAGACTGTGCTGGCAAATGGAAAAAGATTGGAGGAATAAAATTGATGCAGAAAAGCAAGCAATTCAAATTTAAAAAATGAAACAAACTGGGGTTTATTTTCCACTAAAGAACAACTATGGGAGACTTAAACTTGCCTCTGATCAGAAATCAGTGGCTGTTCAATGAGTTGCCAGCTTTTCCCATAACTCCTGCTTCTTTGAAAGGTGTGGCAAAGTCACAGGCTGCTGCTGGCAGAGGCTGTAGAGTGAATGGCAAGGGAAGTAATAACAGAGATTTCCATCTGAGGATTTCAGGGCCCTCAAAGCAGGGCCGCCTGGGAGCGGGGCAAGAGGGGCAATTTGCCCTGGGCCCCACAGGGGCCCCCATGAGAATATAGTATTCTATAGTATTGCAACTTTTTTTTATGGAACGGGCCCCCGAAATTGCTTTGCCCCAGGCCCCCTGAATCCTCTGGGCGGCCCTGCCTCAAAGCTAAGCTCATTGCAAACACCCCTGTGACATGTAGGTAGCTAGTATTATCTCCATTTCACAAAGGGGAAGCAGATGCAGAAAAGTGCAATTAGCCAAGATTGCATTGGAAGTCTGTGGCATAACTAGGAGTTGAATTCTAGTCTCTTGATTCTCATTCCTGTGTCTTAACAAGACAATGTTTCCTTTTATGCGTAAACTTTATACTGCAGGCTGCTCCTGACTTCAGGATCCAAGGTCAGGAAAGCTTAGGGAAGTAGGAGGTAGCTGTAGGGGATCTGCCGCTGGGAAGGGAACTGAATAAGTTACTCTCACAGCCCTACAGCATTTAGGACCAGCTTTCATACTGGGAACCTGGATATTTAAACCATATATTAGTTTAAAGAGTGTTTTAATTTATCCACTGATTTTACTTGACACACTCAAATGATTCTAAGAAGTTTAAGAAATTTAGAATGAAAGACCAGGAAAATTTATTTGTGTCCCCTTTATTCTGGGCAATTTTGGGTTATCAAACATTTATTTTGTGTGTGTAAAGATTAAAAAATTTTTAAAAATGGACCAAACCTCCCTTTTCACCTTTTTATGTATAAATGCTAAAGGGGGGTGCAGCTAAACGCTAGGTCTCTTAGATGTACGTACATGGCTTGTGTCTCCCATCCACCAGCCACGTTGTTCCTTTGAACTTACTTGGTGGATAATACTGAAGGTAACAAACGGAACACAATGAGATTGTTTGGCATTGGAACTGCCAGGCCAGATTTCATCCCTGGTACATCTCCACAGATTTCAGTGGAGTTGGAGCAGAGATGAATGTGTCCCTCCAGATCTAAGCAGGGTTTGTTGGATATCTGACTGGCAGAAGCAGCTGCCTAGTAAAGAGTGGACAAAGCCAAGAGTACACAAGGAGAAAACCGAGGTTCTTTGTGTTGGGTGGAGCAGGCACACGAGGATTGTGCTATTTTGTCCCTCAGTGAATTGCACATTTAGCTAAAGATTTCACTTTAATCATTCTCTCCATTGTCTGCTTATTCTTGCAGGGTCAAGGGAAAGACGTTTAAAATGAGCACTGGGACTGAAACTGAGCTCAGGCAGAGTTTTCAGAATCCACTGCGAGAGTTCCAGCTGTGGAAGCCATCAGCTCAGAGACTTCTGGACTGCACTGCTAACGTTGCTGAGCCCTCCCTGACACATGCTTTCTTACTTCAGATTGAGGTAGAGAGTTGCAGCTAAGTTAGGAAGCCAGTATCTTGTTCGCATGGCACAAGCTGTAGTGACACGTGCACGAATGCAGCTGTCTGATGGCGACAACTGAGAATGTTTTCCAGTTCCTGTAGGAAATAACACACTGCTGAAACTCAGGCCTACATCTTCACTCATTGTAACAAAATCGCATCATTTGGAGCATTCTATTTAATGAGCTAGAGTTGCCAGTTGAGTAAGGAAAGTTATATAAGAGCCTTATTATTGCCTTTGTCAGTAACCCCAAATCCATCTGGGTTGGAAATCTGAGGACTCCATTAATACTTTTCTAATAATATAGTTTAGAGATGAAGGTGCATAATTGCTGCATGCACCCATGAATTGAGTAGTGATGGCAAAACCCTCACTCCTTGGATCTCTGGAATAAATGCTTTTATAAACAGGGATCAAACTGAACCGTAACTCTGATAAGACAGTTTCATGTCAGGCACCATGTAGCTGAGTAGGCTTCCTTCATGCAGGCCAGCAAACCAGAGAAAAGAAGCAGTCCGGTTTATATAAAAGAAATATTGTGAGCAGTGTTGACTCGTTCCTGATGCAGTTTGTGGTATAGCAGCCTGAGTCATACGTTATACCAGGACTGGAGTAGGCCCACAGAGCCCTGCAGTGTTGCCCACAGCTTCCTCCTTTTGAGAGTGTAGACGACAATGCTTCACCTTGATGCGAACAGCCAGGCTTCATGCTGAGTCGTTGGGCCTCATCTCCAAATGAGGCATGAAGGTGACTGCAATTGGCTCCCTTTATTTTAAAAAATGAGTGCTGCCCTGAGGGTTCTGGCAAGTTGCCGAGTTGGCTCTCGGCTGGGCACACTGTGGGTGCCTTGTGGTATAGCAGGTATGCTCAAGATACTTTTGTCCTAC
Source organism: Mauremys reevesii (assembly GCF_016161935.1). Lineage (NCBI taxonomy): Eukaryota > Metazoa > Chordata > Testudines > Geoemydidae > Mauremys > Mauremys reevesii. The sequence continues at coordinate 27,531,849 of NC_052626.1, forward strand.
AGTCATGGCCTTGCTGTTTTTCTGTGCATTTGCCACCTGATCTGCTCATGTAGCCCTTGGTGTTACGATTTCACTAGAAGAATTGTTCTCCTGTAGGCATGCCTGGCTCAGAGCTCCCAATTCAAGGAGCAGTTGGTGATGTTACAGCTGAAGAAGGATTTGCTCAGCAGTATCTTTGGTGAGGAGAGAGCGAAGTCTCTCCTAGTGGAAGTAACCGATACGGCAAAGGAGAGAGAAATTCTACACAAAAGTCTGCTGCAAAGGAGAAGCAGACTGCAGGTGAGCAGTTAATATTAAATTCACTCCAAGGCCTGCTTACTATTTAATATCCATGCCAAAGATTGTGATTAATCTTTTATTAATCCAGATTTGTATAAATAATTCACTAATACTAATCAACTGTGTCTGATGCATTTTGTAGATTAATAGAAACATGGATTATTGTGCAGGGAAGCTGCTTATTTGCTCAGAGTGTCAAGTAGACTCTCACAAAATAATATAATTGTAGTGGCCTGCTAAACCCAGGGTTGTGAGTTCAATCCTTGAGGGGGCCATTTAGGGAACTGGGGTAAAAATCTGTTTGGGGATTGGTCCTGCTTTGAGCAGGGGGTTGGACTAGATGATCTTCTGAGGTCCCTTCCAACCCTAATCTTCTATGATTCTATATCAAGTGTTCTTTTTGCTCTTTCTGCCTAGAATTTGGTAACTCAACATAAAGACTTTGATGCAGGCTTTGTGCCTCTGCAGAAGAAGTTATCTGCTATCAGAGCCAAAGTAGATCTAGAGAATGAACCACAACCTGACCTTTTAGGTAAAGAAACACGACTCCAGAGACTACAGGTATGTTACAATGATGGTTATCTATGCTACCTGCATGTTAATCACGTTCACGTTGGCAGATGGCCTGACTGATTTATTTTCCTTCTAGGCAAAATGTGTAATTTATTAATGTCAGAAGTACCGGGGGGCGGTGAGGAGAAGCCCTTCTTTGCTCGACTTGTCACACAAGTCTGAATCTAGATTATCTGATTATCTGATTCTAGAAAAATGTTTTTTCTATGATAAATGTATACAGCCTGGTTCTGATCTCACAGTGGTGAGAATCGGGGTTGGGAATTGGGATATTTCCTGTAGTGCAAAGAGAAACGAGCAACACAGCTGGGTCAACCTAACTTTTTAGTGTAGACCTGGCCTCGGTGACAGCAAAATCAGGTCCTTAAATTGCTGCTATTTTGATGCTATTGCAACATTTGTGGTGCTTTAATTAGCCTAGTAGCAGCAAGCATGCTATCACTTGGCTTCTTTGTAATCAGCTGCTAATGTATCAGAATGCCTGCTGGCTTCTTTTGTAAATTTTCAGTTCTAGGCATCAAAAACTAAAATGCTTAAAATGAGTTATTTTTCTTTAATACATCTCATGCTGTCAAATAGAACCAACTGCAGAATCAACGTTCTGACCTGTCTTGTAGGGCCAAATCATGTTCAGTATGGAAGTAGCCAGTGTACAGTATTCCTTTTTCTCTACAGATGATCCAAGAAGAGTTGGCAGAGTTTATAGTTCAAATGGAAGAGCTGGAGAATCTAGTTCAATCTAATCCCACCCACAGGCATAAAATGAACCAGCTTTCATCTGACTATCAGACACTGAAGAGATCTCTGGAGGTAACTCATCATTTAGTGGAGAATTTAAAGTGGCAACTATGAAAATTATCCTTTCACATTATCATAATGTCTGCTTTCAACCACTGACATTTTCCGCTAATGGAAGGCAGGGGTTGAGTTCTTATGGCCTTGATCAATCTTTAAACATTCCCCAGTTTTCTCTGTTTTAATCTTCCTCACCCTACATTGTGGCCATCATCCTACCAACTGAGGCTACACTTAGATGTTGAACTGGTATAAATATTTTGGTTGTGGGAGCAGGGAATTTTTACCTATATAGTTAAAAAAGTTCCAACCCCTACAGTGGATGCAAAGCACCTTTATACCAGTATATTTCCCATTCTGTATGGGAAAAAGCACCTTTATACCAATATAACTGTGTCCACACTAGTGAGGGTTGTATGACTTTAACTACACCAATATAGTTAAACAATACAACTTTTGTGTTCAGACAAGTCGTGAGGAGTGGATAGACTCCCTTTCAGAGCCTATAAACACTACTACGCGTTGGTTTGGAAAGTCTCAGTTGTGCAGTGTGAGGCTCCCCACTCTGTGGGGCTGAATCCATTGCTGAGTGTCCAGATCTTTTTGGCTTGGGCTCGTGCAATGTTCTTGGGATTTGCTGCATAGGCCATTTAGTACTGGGTCATCTGGAAGGTTTATCGCAGACTTTGTAAGACCTAAAAGTTAATGGACCAAACCCACAGCAGTTACCTCAAGGACTGATTTGACCTAGGTCAGGGGTTCTCATCCTTTTTCTTGCTGAGGCCCCTCTCAGCATGCTATAAAAACGCCAGGGCCCAGCGGGGGAGGAGAAGGGAGCGCTGGGCTCCAGCCCAGGGAGGGGACCCCTTGGGCATAGGGATAGTGTTACTTCTATTTTGTGGGGGGGCTGGTGGGGCTTGAGCCAGCTGTGCACAGCAGGGTCCAGGGAGGGAGCGCCACCTCCACCCACTGACTCACTCAGGAAGCCACCAGCCTGTCTGGGCTGTGGAGGGATGTAACCAAGAAATATAACTCAAAGGGGGACTCAGTTCAAAACATTGGAAAACCACTCAGGGTGCAGGGAAGGGGTAGCTAGGGGCTGTGTGCAGGCAGGGGGGTAGCTCACAGTGCAGGGAAGGGGTGGCTAGGGGCTGTTTGTGGGCAGGGGAGTAACTCATGGTGCAGGGAGGGGGGTAGCTGGGGCTGTGTGCGGGCAAAGGGGTAGCTCAGGGTGCTGGCAGGGGGTAGCTAGGGGCTGTGTGCAGGGAGGTGGGTAGCTCAGGGTGCAGGCAGGGGGTAGCTAAGGGCTGTGTACGGGCAGGGGCTGGCTCTCAGTGCAGCTCCCAGCTTCAGGGCGGGGCATTGGGGCTCCCGGCTTCAGCCCCCTGTTTCTCCTGGCTTGGTGAGGGGTGGAAAGGTTTGCTGGCTTCAGCCCCGTGCCGCTCCTGGTGGAGGGGTGGAGCGCCAGTTTTAGTCCCACGCCACTCCCGTCTTAAGCACTGGGGCTTGGGGCACCAGGTTTCAGCCGTGGGGCTCCGCGGTCCCCCTGAAAGGGCTCATGGTCCCCAGGGGGTTGCGGATCCCCAGCTGAGAACTGCTGACCTAAAGTACTTTGTTGCTTGTAAAGACAGCTATAAAAATCTTCCCTCCCAAAACAAACTGAGATCATGTAAAATTCTCTTGGTTTGCTGTCACTAAATAATTATCCGTAATAAAATTTGACTCTAATATGCTAGGGAATTCTAGTTTTTAATCACAAATAGTAAACAAATATATCACACAAATAGTATTTTTCCAGGTAAAAGTACCATATGGCAGATCTCTTTTTATTATATCTTGTGTGATTTTGCATGCAAAGAGGGGAGGAGGAAGTACTTAGTTCAGATACTAAAATACAAGATTTTTCACTTTGAGTCATCTGTAAAGAGGGAAACTATTCTAATACATAATGCCCCACCATGTGGCTAAGCTCAGATCTGCAGGAGCTTGTAGATATCCAGTTAGGAGGTGCATTCCATGTCATGGTACTAAACAGCTAGGAGTTCCTGCCTTTCATCCTTATTTTTATTTCATCTCTTTGTGTTTCTATAGCACCCGTCGCCATAATCTCTCTTGTGAAGCCTGCTATCTCTTTGTGTTCTATCACTGATGTGTTTTGGTCATTCCTGGTATTTTTAGATCATCCTGGCGCGGACTGAGAAGCACGTTCGGGAGCATTGGGCGTTCAATAACAAACTATCAGACCTTCAGCGATGGATCACAATGACTGAACAGAAGTTGGAATCCTATCAGGATGCCAGTGGGGAAAGGAACACGGAGAGCAGAGTCGCAGACCTGGAGGTGAGGATCACATCTTGGCGTATGATGTCATCATCCATTTGCTTTTTGTGATCGATGCAGCAGGTAGATGTTCAGGAGAAGTGGTGTGTTTCCCTGGGTTCCATTTCCATTTGCCGTGTAAACGGGTGGACAGAGGATTCCTACTGCCTAACTGGACTGCTCTATGATGAGTGCATGATGATCTGGGGGTGGTCAGGGCGAAAGAAGCACCAAGCTTCTGTTGAAATGTCTGCAGCATCATTAAAGGAAAATCCAGTCTTGAAAGTGAATTCCTCCTGGCAGGATGGTTTCTCCAGACACACAGCAGTGTAGCATTAAATGGTGCGTTATTCTATTGGTTTATCCTACGTTGCATTTATTTGTGTCAAAGGGAAAATGTCTCCGTTCCCACAGTTGCTCAGTTTTCCCTCCATGGAAGTACTTTGGGGTCAGATTCACTCATAGTGGTGATTTACTCTTTCTGTGCCAGCCTGGGCTGATTGGCCCTGGAGCGGGAAGCAGCAGTTTTAATTTCCATTGGGAGCTCCTGAGAAGCCCCACAGTGTTACCCTGCAGCAGGGACGTACTAGCTACACCCCTTCCCTAATCCCATGCTACCCACTTCTTGGGCTTTGCTGGATTCCTCCAGGAACCCCTAGCAGATCTTGCAGCTGGGGGCCCGTAACTAGTGTAGTGCCAAGAGAAACGAGCATGATCCTGAGCTGAACGTAGCCCTTCATTTGACACAGGTACCATGCATTGTGGTAAAGCTTCAGCAATAGCAGCGACACCTGAAAGTGACTGTGAGTGCTGTGAATTTCAGGGGCTGCTAGCTGAATTCCCAGGTAAAGAGATCCAGTTGCACCTCGTTGGGGCTCATGGCCAGCTGGTGATTGAGAGTTCTTCCCCAGAGGGGGCAGCACACGTCCATACTGAAATGAACCAGCTGACAGAATCTTTGAGATCACTCAAAAAAATGACAATCAGGTAAGCGTTCATATGTGTCTTTCCCATGTCCCTTTGAGGGGGATTCTCTCTGCTGCTCTATAACCAGCCCTGCAAATGCTAAGCCTAAAGGAGTATTGAAAGTTAGGGGCTGTGATTGATTCTCTTTTGACTGCAGTGGAATTATTCCTGATTTACACTGGTGTAAGAAGATGGAGACTCAGGCCAGCTGTGTCTATGCCCTGCACAGTACCTCTTCTGAGACTTCAGCCAGGATATTGTGGTCTGTGAGCAGACACTGTACCTGGCAAATCTCCCTTAGGCCTGAGCCAATGGGAGCTTTGCAGTACTTGAGTCAGGAAATAAGGCTTTGGATGAGAGTGTTGCAGATGTGAACAGAGAGAAAAGTCTGGATCTTGGAGAGGTTATGGAGGAGGAAGGGGAGGCAAGACTTGGATATTGCCTGCATGTGGGGGGCTAGGGAGAGAGCAGAGTCGGAGGTGCCTCTGGGCTTAGCGACCTGAGGGGCTGAGAGGGTGACATTGTTAGTGATGGCAGAGAAGAGGCCTTAGGCGGGGGGAATTGAGATGCTCACCCAAGCACCGTGATAACGTGTCTAGGTTAGTTATCATGATCCGCCACCCCAAACTGACACAGTCTCCACCTCCCATGTATCCTGCAAGCATTAGTAGGAGATAATGAGACTCTGAGCTGTGCCTCTTGCAGCCACAGCAAACCAGCTGTAATGTGGGTGACAGTTTCACACAGTTTTGTGTTGAAACCTCATTAGATTTCAGAGCATGGCTCCCAAGAATAAACAATTCAAATTAAAGCCGTTCAAAAACAAGCCAAGCCAAACACACACACACAGAGCTCACTCTTTAATTAGGTCTTGCCGGCAGCTACGTGTCCCTTTGGAAGACATTCTTACCCCTGCCATTACCAGATGCCTTGGCTGTTACCTGTCAAGGAATGCTTCTTAATTAGAACCACACATTTCCTCTCCATCTCTGCTGTGAGCTCCTGGATTCTTTTACAAGTGGTTTGTCTGGATTACCACGTGCTTGGGAGGAGTTCTCCGGCTCTCGTGATTTCTGTGGGTGTCCTGGATTTTGTTGATAAATACACAAAGAAATAACAGGTTGGTCACCTGCTTCTGATGATTTTTTTTAAGAGCACTCTCAATTATTTTCATTTTGGAATTTGCTCCCTCAAATGAGACAAAAGTGCTTCTATCCATTAATGCTAATTTCTAGTTTATTTTCCATTCTGCATAAAAAGATCTTTCACATGGTACTTAACCTCACATTAGATTTGTGATGGGTTGGACCCCCCTTCTGGGATGCCATCTGATGTAATGGGATTTCACCGAGCCTGCCTGCTCCACTAGCCTGGGCTCCCTCTCCCTGTTTTGCTGAATTAGGCTCTCTAGCAGCACACGCAGACGCATAGGTAGGGACGCACCAGCTATAAAGTCACACAGAGGCTGCAAACAGCTCTCTATGAGAAGACTCAGCTAGGAAATCACCCAGCACTCAAGTACAGCTCCCCTCTGGAAAGTCTCCCCAAAATAATATTGTCTTGCGCTGTAGAGTAATCTATACAACGTAAGCTCATACATTCACCCCCTCCCTCAATGTGGAGGAAGATATGCACAACTTCTCCTCCCCTCCCCCCCACCCAATTAGAAATTGTGCAAACTGGGTTTAATAATAAACAAAAATAAGATAATTAACTATAAAAAGAAGATTTTAAGTGATTATAAGGGCTAGCAAACAGAACAAGGCAGATTACTAAGCAAATAAAACAAAACATACTAAGCTTAAGATCTTAGAGAGACTGGTTTCAAGAAATAATTTCTCACGCTAAATGTTTTAGGCAAGTTGCAGAGTTTCTGTAGCTTAGAGTTCCAGTTATTTCTCTTTACAGACTAGACTCCTGACTTAGTCTGGACTCAGCTCTTGCCTTTCCCACTGCTCAGTTCCTTTGTCCCCTCAGGTACTTTCAGCTGCCTTTCTTCTTGGGCAGGAAGGCAGTGGAGAAGAGTCTTGTTTGCCCTTACTGCCCAGCCTTAAATGAAATTTACATACAGCGGGAATCTTTTGTTTCCCACTCTTGACTTCCTCCTCCTTTTAGTGGAAAATTACTAGAAGTCCAAGAGGGTGTTTAGTACCAGGTGACAGGGCAACTGCCCTAGCAGTGTCAGCCTCTCAGGAAGGAGAGAGATTAGTTTTCAAAGGCTTATTGTTTCTTCCTAATGACCCATCAAGGCTGATGGCCTGTTGTCTGGTGGGTGTGCCCTAAATACACACACAGTTGTAATTGTTACATAATCAATATTCCTAACTTTAGATACAGAAATGATACATGCATACAAATTGGATAATCACATTCAGTAAATCATAACCTTTCTGATGATACCTTACAAGACCCATCTTGCATAAAATATATCTGTTATGCCATAAGCATATTTCCATAAAGAATATGGGGTGTAATGTCACAAGCTCCCTCTGGCTTTCACTCAGCCCTGACCTAGAACTCCAAGCTTGTCTCTCCCTTCCCACCAAACACTCTTGGCTCTGCCAGTGCTACTGTCTGACACCCGCTTTGTTTCCTTCTCCTTTTTCTACCTTCATGCCTTATTTCACGCTTCTCCTTCCCTCCTCTCCGCAACCCTTTAACCTGGCTACCACCACTTCCTCATTCAGATCCCACGTCTGCTGTGGCACCTCTGAGGATTAAGCTAATACAAATTATATTAAGAAATCCACATTTAGCAAAACCACCGAGATGTATCTGTGACCCTTTCCCTACCTCTCCCCTTACTCCATTTTTGTTTATGACCATCACTGCTTGTGTTATGTCCACACTGAGAGTGGGCTCCCTTCAGGCCATGGGCTGTGTAGTTATCTGTTTGAGTGCAGTTAGTGCACTGTCCAGCTGGCTGCTCAATGAATAAAATAACCCACCAATAACAATGACTAGCGTTCCTGCCATTATGCTCTCCTGTAACTGCCATGCCTCTTCTGCAGTGCAATCCCATCCCTCGGTCCATTGTATTCCCCTGTTTTAAAGCACATTTCTTCTCTCATAGGCTGGATCATCTTCCCAGACTCATCAACCCTTTTGGCTTACTCTGAAGCCTCTAATAATAAACTAATTATCTTCAAGTCCTGCCTGCTACTGCTCCAGAGTAAGGCTTGCTAAAATCTCTAACTGCTGCTGACTCACTAGGGGGCTCAGTACAACCCTCCCTTGATGTTTGGAGGCATTTCTTTCATTCATCATTTTTCAGGCTGTTGCATGTTTTTCTCTTGTCCAAACTTCTGTTAGCTGCTTTAGCCTCTCCCCCACCCCCCTCACTTTTTTTAAAATGAGCTGTTCTGTTATTGGTATGTCTTCACTGCAGAGGTAACTAGCGGTTTGCACTTGAGTTATTTCTCTCATGTTCGCCTAGCTCAAGTGAGAGCAGCTGCATTGCAAAATAACACTTGAGTTTCTGTGTCTGCACTGCACTGCACTGCACTCACTTGTGTGGCACTGAGACGTCGTAGGACACATCCCACGGTCACTCTGGGAATTCTTTCCCCGTGTGTTGAGAGATAGAGAGGGCCATAGCTATGCTCAATAGTGTAGCTGGTGGGATTCAGCAGAAGCAGTTGCTTCCGCTCAGGCCGGCAGGCGCGAAAGCGGCGCCTGCTGGCCGCATGGCCAGAGGAGCCATGGTGCAGCAGCGGCAGCCCGGCTCGGAAGCGCAGGATCGAAGGTGAGCAGGGGAGGGGGTTCCAGTTTGGGGTCGTGGCCAGAGGGGGAGCCCAGGGGGGGCGCCTTTTTTATGTTTTTTGCTCCCCCTACCCTGAAAACCTGGCTACGCCACTGGCTATGCTGCTGTAGCAGCTGTAGTGCAAACATGGCCTTAGACCTTGTCTACACTTTCATTTTATAGCGCTCTAACTTTATAGCGCTCTAACACCCCCCCTGAGCACAGCAAGTCTGAGCACTTTAAAGCACTAGTGTGGACAGGCCCCAAGTGCTGGGAGCTGTGCTCCCAGCACTTGGAGCTAATCCCCTCATGGAGGTGGATTACCAGCAGCGCTGGGAGAGCTGTGTCCCAGCGCTCACGCGTGACCACACTCACAGTTCAAAGCGCTGCCGCAGGAGTGCTCCCACTGTAGCGCTTTGAAGTTTCTAGTGTAGACGTAGCCTCAGCATTTCTGTGCCTCATTCCCCAACTGTAAAATGAGGATAATAATCCCTACCTCACAAGGATGCTGTGAGGCTAAATTCATCATAGCTGGTGAGTCAGTCAGGTATTCCCCTGAGGGGAGTTGTATAAGCAGCTTAGTTAGAGCATTCTGCCTGCACCATGCTCCCAGTCCCTGAGGCCTGGGAATGAAGGATATGTTTGGGAGCCAAACTCTGATCCCCTGGTGGCATTTCATTATCCGCAGTTTGCTAACTGGAGACCTTGAAAATAAAATGACGGCGTCAGTGGGCATAACTTACATATTCTAGCCATGTTAATTTTGTGAGCTTTCTGGATGTATGTAAATACAGCACTATATTTAACATATAGGTAATACCAGCAGACTTTGATATTAACTGTTTAGAATATTTTAGATTGTCAAAACATAGTTGTGCACCAAGAAACACTCCTGATATGGATCCTTAGATTCAGGACAGGATACTTAAAGAGGCAGAGCCTAAAATTACAGATGGGCCTGAACCAAACCCCAAGAGCCAAGAGCTCCCAAACTGAGAAAGTTTGGATCCAACTCGGGCCCATCTCTGTGTGGTAGGGGAAAATGAGGAATGGAAGGGCTAAAGGGATGCCAGCAACTTTTTAAAAAAAATCACCCTCTTTTCCAAAAATATTGTACTGATAGTCATTTTAGGTGTTAATAGTCACTCAGACAATGGAGGAAAAGGTTTCTCATGTTGTTTACTATATATATTTTGACAGTACTTTGTTTGTTGTTAATTTCACTGGTTCCCATGTGTAGTATTTCCACACTATGGTAATGGAGAGAAAATATTTTTTAAATATGAAAATGTGATTGTAAAACCCACAAAATCTGGCAGAGAAACTCAGGCTCAGAGCCTGAAACTACCTTCAACTTTCCTTTTTCAAAGAGCCTAGATTTCAAGTTGACAGTATCCCTTTCAGGGACTAGCCCATAGTCATGCAGGAACTCTGTGGTAGACAGGACTAGAACCCAGGTCAGGTGACTCCTGCTGTTGTGCCTTAACCACAAGACCATCCTTCTCTTCTGAAAGTACATCAACTGTACTTTTCCAAGGAGCCACTTCTGGAGTTGGCTCTTAATGTTTTGCAACGTTCTAAGCAGAGCTAATATTCTTTCCTACCTATCTATACTCATTGTATTTATAGCAGCATTCACTATAGTACCTAGTGCTGTTCAGATTTGCAGGTCCCTGCTGTACTTCTAACAAAGTGCTGTGCATGTGCATGTACCCATATTCATACAAAAATAACCTGCACCAACTTGTACGCTGTGGAGCTACATTTATATGATTAGGGTTACTGGTGATGCTCCAGTGATTACTCGCTACTAGAAAAACCTCTTGGTGCCCTAATCAGCCAGACATGACCCCAGTAGAGGGAGGAGTCACCAGAACTGCTACATGGGACAGTAGTGGGGGGCATCCAAGTTTGAGTCCCGTGCTTTTTCATTTGCTTTCCAGGGGCTTGAAGCAGTGTAGAGACAGGGGGCTCAAGATGGTGCAAGGAGGGAGCATGTCAAGGACATCAACAGACCGGCTGAAGTATTAAAGCCTATCAGTGGTGTTGCTTGTGCAGAGAAGAGTGTTGTTCTGATAACTTTCCTTAAAGAGCTACGAGTCAGCGCTAGCACTGGGTACTACTAATACTGTGTGACCCTGCTGATTTGTTACTTGTTCTTACTTTATTAATAGTAAGGAGATAGTAAGGAAATAATAATATTTTTAAGCATAGGTATGTTGGTTTGGTTCCCCACCCCTTCCCCCCATTCCATGAATGTATCAGTTGTCAGATGCATCACTGCATTGACTTCTCTGATTTTGTATTTTCAAGCCTCCTCAGCAGCATTCAGCCAAATACAACAGTGGTTGATACGGGGAAGAATATAACCGTCATGGGTAAGACACTGATGACTGGGTTGGCCTTCGGCTCTTCAGAGGTAACTCTCAAGCACTCCCAGGTGAGAGAAGTAATCTGTATCAGCGTTCCTTAATAACTTTACAAAGCCCATTTCCCCTTGGCTCTGTCTGATACCATATGTAAAACTCTCCAATTTGCAAAGTTCAGCAAACATCTGAAAGGTGGGGATCAAGGCTCTGAGCCTCACTGGGTCATTAGAAAGCACATCTGACATCTTCAATTTGCAAAGGCTGATGTAGGAGCATAGCTTCATGACTCCCATACAAATCAGTGGAAGTCACTCAGCCAAACTCCCATGTACTGTTTTGGATATGAAACGGTATGTGTTATAGTAGAAACCCTTGTAAATAGTACCATTATGCCAGGCAGGGAGTTAGGGAAAAAACCACCTGGAATCTTCTGTGTTTTGCTAAATTCCTCATTCCACTGTCAAATTTTAGTAGAGCAAACCCAGTGCCAGATTCTCAGATGGTGTAAATCAGCATAGCTCCAGTGCAGATGGTTTACACCAGCTGAGGACCTGGCCCTCCATCTCCTTCCTGTGACCAGTTAATTATAACATGAATCACAGATGGATGGTGCCTCCTGCTCCATTTCCAATTATTTTGTCCTTCTACATACATAACTCCTATGAAAATCATAGGGGATTTTGTCTACATAGGAAATCCAGACCTAAAGTTCTTCCTTATATTGGGAGCCTGTGGGACTTGAGACTTCAGTGGAAGGTGAGGGTCCTCAGCACCTCTCATGAGGTACTCAGCACTTTGTAGAATTGGCTTCAGTTGAGATGAGACAGGAGAGACCAGACCTGGACCCTGGTGATGATCCACTGGAGTCAATGGGAGTTCAACAGGAACATGACTGGCTGTTGGTGACTGAAGGCAGTAATAATAATGTGTGTTTCCTTTTTTATAAATTCCTTTTTGGGTTTTGTTCTGTGACTCAGGTGAATGTGAGCAAAGAGGAAGAGAACAGTCACCTCCTTAAACTCATGAAGGACTTTGAACAGTGGTTACATGTAGAAAATGACAAACTGAGCAAGATTCTTGTCACGAAACCCTCCAGTTTTGAAGAAGTTAAAGCAATACACAGCAAGCTGAAGGTTGGTTTTCAAACACTAATTTTCGGAGTGTAGGGAATTATGTTGGGAGATGAACATAAGAATGGCCATCCTGGGTCATACCAGTGATCTGTCTAGCCCAGTATCCTGTCTTTTCACAGGGGCCAGTGCCAGATTGTTCAGAGGGAATGAACAGAACAGGGCAATTAACAAGTGATCCATCCCCTGTCGTCCAGTACCAGCTTCTGGCAATCAGAGGTTTAGGGACACGTGCAGCATGGGGTTGCATCCCTGCATATCTTAGCTAATGGGCATTAATGGACCTGTCCTCCATGAACTTACCTAATTCTTTTTTGAATCAAGTTATACATTTGACCTTCACAACATCCTCTGGCAGCAAGTTCCACAGGTTGACTGTGTGTTGTGAGAAGAACTACTTCCTTATGTTTGTTTTAAACCTGCTGTCTATTAATTTAATTGGGTGATCCCTAGTTCTTGTGTTATATGAAGGAGTAAATAACACTTCCCTATTCACTTTCACCACACATTCGTGTTTTTACAGACCTCTATCATATCCTCCCTCACCTCAGTCATCTCTTTTCTAAGCTGAGCAGTCCCAGTCTTTTTAATCTCTCCTCATATGGAATTTGTTCCATACCCCTAATCACTTTTGTTGCCCTTCTCTGTATTTTGTTCCAATTCTAATACCTTTTCTGAGATGGGGCAACCAGAACTGCATGCAGTATTCAAGGGGTGGTCGTACCATGAATTTATACAGTGGCATTTATACATTGAGTGGATGTTTTCAGAGAACTATCTACAGTGACTCCAGGATCTCTCTCTTGAGTGGTAGCAACTAATTTAGACACCATCATTTTATATGTGTAGTTGGGATTATCTTTTCCAATGTTCATTACGTTGCACTTGTCAGCACTGAATTTCATCTTTCTATTTTGTTGCCCAGTCTAGTGAGATCCCTTTGTAACTCTTCACAGTCAGCTAACCTCTTACTGGTTTTTTTTATTTGGGGTTTACATGCAGTTTGAGCCTCTATTATGGCGTTTTAAAATAGTTTCCATGCATCTTGCAGGCATTTCACTCTTGTGAATGTTCCTTTTAATTTCCATTTAACTAGCTTCCTTTTTTTTGTGTAGTTCCCCTTTTTGAAGTTAAATGCTACTGTGATAGGTTTCTTTGGTGTCTACATATACCACAACCACCACTCCTCCCCAGCACTGTGGGGGGTCATGTGGGGGGTGGTCACAGGGGTTACTCCCCTGACTCCCAGCTTCTCCCCCTAAAAAAATTTCCCCACCAGTTGCTGTCCCAGCCCATCAAGGTAAGCAGCTGGCATGCCAGGACACATTGTTTACTTAGGTTTACCTCTGTGCCTGCGGATGTTGGAGGTAAACAAATCATCTCAGCCTGCCAGTGGCTTATCCTGATGGCCTGGGAGCCAAAGCTGGCTGACCCCTGAATTATAGGGTTGGCTTATGAATGGGTTATAAAAATTTTCCATTTTGACGTATCCATCTTGGGGGGGAGGGGTCGGCTTATAAACAAATCGGCTTATGATTGAGTATATACGGCATGTATGTTTCTAATAGCTGAATCCCTGGTTACTATTATCTGTTTGTGCCTTATCATTGGGATTATAGGGGTATAATAGGGGTATCCTCAGTGCAAGAGGATACCGTGATATCATCTGGAGGGAGGGTCCCAACTACGGTATCTTTTCCCTCCATTCCAGCTTGATGTTCTTCTTTCCCAAGACTTTCATCCTCCTCCACAGTACAGAGGCTGAAATGTGGCCAGGAGCCTTTCCAAATTATTTAAAAGCTAAAATCAGCATCCAGGGCCATATCACATCTCCCTGCTATAGAACTCACAGGAGAGGTGGGTGTCCTGGGAAGCACTGGAGTTTTCCACAAATATTCCACTCCTTGAGGGGAGATCTGTAAGAGCCCCCATGCTGCAATGGAAAGTGGAGAGTCGTACTACAGCATTTGTGTATGTCACAAACAGCTTTGTTTGGCACAGATATTCTAATATTTGTGGCTAAAAATCTGTCTTTTATTTTTTTATCCTTAGCATTTTAATACTTATAACCAATAGAATAAAATCCATCAACAGTTACAACTATTAGAGCAAACCTAACAATAAAAATCCTCAATTTAGAGAAATCCTGCAGCTGGAGACCACCCTAGATGCATATATGATAGCAAAATAAAACTAAATGCATAAACATAATAAATTTAGAGTTCCCACCAACTGGATACAACGCTAATATCCTTTAAAATGACTAAATCTCTTGTGTTGGCAAGGCAGTGATTCCTTTAAATGCCATGTTGCTAATGAGCTTGTCTTTCCCTGAAGGAGCTGCAGTCTCGTGTTCCTGAGGGGCAATGTCTTTTCGAAGATCTCCGTAGTCTTCAGACAGTTGACGGGACCTCTGAAGATGTGGAGGACCTGCGTTATCAATGGATGCTCTACAAATCTAAACTCAAAGACTCCAGCAGCTCGTTGGTAGGTGAACAGGCAGCAGAGTTGTTAGTATTAAAGACACTGTAGTACTTTTCCAAGATTCTTTTAAGTAACCACTGCTTTTTGACAAATATGGTCCCAATCCAGCAAGGACATAAACATATGCTTAACTTTAAGCATATAAGTAATCCCATTGAAGTCAATTGAATATATTTAAATTGTGACATGGTCAGGCTAATGTATCTAGCTTCGACCAGAAGAGAGTGGTCAAAGCTAGATACATTAGCTCCAGGTTAAGCAGGTCCCTTTTCCCTGGGTAAGATAACAGGGACTATTCCAGAACACTCAGGAACTTTCTAGAACTAATTAAGGCAGGCAGGCTAATTAGGACACCTGTAGCCAATTGGGAAGTTACTAGAATTAATTAAGGCTAATCAGGACACCTGATATACAAAGTCTCTCACTCCAGTTGGTGTGTGCGTAAGGAGCTGGGAGTGAGAGGATGTGCTGCTGGAGGACTGAGGAGTACAAACGTTAACAGACATCAGGAGGAAGGTCCTGTGGTGAGGACAAAGAAGGTGTTGGGAGGAGGCCATGGGGAAGTAGCCCAGGGAATTGTAGCTGTCGTGTAGCTGTTCCAGAAGGCACTCTAGACAGCTGCAGTCCACGGGGACCTGGGCTGGAACCTGGGGTAGAGGGCGGGCCCAGGTTCCCCCCAAAACCTCCCAACTCCTGATCCAACACAGGAAGATCTCTGAGGCTAGCAAAATCCGCCAATAAGTGCAGGACCCACCGAGGTAGAGGAGGAACTTTGTCACAATATATACACACACTTTCAATATTCAGTTAGAAATCCTGTGGCCTCTTTGTCTCCACACAAGCAATGCTCGTTACTTTTGCTTGAGTAAAGACTTCAGATTTGACCCAATAGTGATATCATCTAACATGATATCATGTAAGGGACTGGGGCATAGATGGTCTTACCTAGTGGTCTCAGCTGGGCTGAGGTCTGCCCACCAGGGACAGGAGTTGCTGGGCTGGAGTTGGAGGAATCGCAAGGCTAGGTCTCATAAACAAGTGTCAGGATCAGTCAGGCCAGGGTCGGAGACTGAGAGGCAAGAATCAAGGTTGAAGTCACTTGGAGTCAGAGATCAGATATTAGGAGTAGAGGCGAAGTCTGGCATTGCAGCAGACTGAAATCTGTGTAGTTGCCCAGACAACTCCTGGGGCAACCACTGGGGTTAAGTAGGGGCACTTGGCCAAACAGAGGGCTACAGGGTACTGTCAATCCGAGTCTCTTAGGTTCTATTTCCTGTGGCACCTACTCTCCACAGTGCTCCCTGGCTATGTCTCCATATGGCCTCCTAGTGGGAATATCAACTCCTCTACATTCTACAGACCTGGGTTCTAGTCTCTGGGTCCTTACACCATGTATCATAGAATACCAGGGTTGGAAGGGACCTCAGGAGGTCATCTAGTCCAACCCCCTGCTCAAAGCAGGACCAATCCCCAATTAGTAATTGTGTGTGTGTGTGAGAGAGAGAGAGAACTTCCTCTAAGACAAGTACTGAGGAAATCCCAATCAGGGGCTTCCTTCTCTCCCCCACAGAATGTTCTTTTGCACAGTTACTGTAACAAGGTTATACGTCCACAGAACTCTACTTGTAGAATTGTCTTCTGTTCTGTGGTGCTCTGTGAGCCATTGTGATCAGTATAGTCAAGAACAGAACAGATTGTTTCAGAAAGAAACTACAGAAGGAGCCAGATTCTTTATAAGATTCGCTTCATGGGCTAAGCATTTGGAATGGTATAAAGAGCTGATGTCATAGACAATTGTAATGGATTTTAATGTGAGGACCAAAGTATAGGTCTGGGTAAACATAAAGCTTTATATCAGAGAGTTGTATATGAAAGCTCTGTAAAGAAGGTGGAGTTTATCCAGTAAGAAATACACCTCTACCCCGATATAACGCTGTCCTCGGGAGCCAAAAAATCTTACCACATTATAGGTGAAACCGCGTTATATCGAATTTCCTTGGATCCACTGGAACGCACAGCCTCACCCCCCCCGGAGCGCTGCTTTACTGCGTTATATCTGAATTTGTGTTATATCGAGTCGTGTTATATCAGGGTAGAGGTGTATTGCAAATAATGATAAAGATATTTGCAGTTAGTTTTAGCATAAATTTGCATAGTTAAGTCCTTATTTTCTGAAGCGACTAGTGATTCTGGGTGCCAAACTTTGAGATCTGGTTTTCAGATTGTGGGTACCTGGCACTTTCGGCAATAAATCCTCTTTAAAGTATTGTAACTTGGGCACCTGAAAAATGACCCACCTAAAATGACTCAATATTTCGATTTCAGAGTGGTAGCCGTGTTAATTTGTATCAGCAAAAAGAACGAGGAGTACTTGTGGCACCTTAGAGACTAACACATCTGAGTATAGGCTTTTGTGGGCTAAAACCCACTTCATCGAATGCGCATCTTGGTTGTAAGGTGTAGGAGAAAATCTGTAATTTTTGTCCCTCTCCGCTAGTCTTCAAAGAAGCTGTCAATGAGTTTCAAATTGAAAGTATTTATTTAGAACACAAATTCTTTGATTTGCAGTGGAGATGAAGAGCAGTCTCTGTTAATCAGAAATAGTGTAAAATCAGAGTTATTGTGTGGTACATTTTTTGCCCAAGTACCTTGTGTAAGAATACATTTAGTCAATAGGTGTCAGTAAAATCAAAGCTATTTCTTAGGTAACACTGCATCTGACTTACATTGTTAGGAAACAAAATCCATTTGGGTTTTATTCCTGATGTGCATTTAAAAGCTCATTAAACACCAGTCACCTGCTGTTTCAGCCTATCCAGATGACCAGAAATTTGAAAGAAATGTTCCCCCTGTGAAATGAATATTCCGTTATAGGTTCCACTGGGATCTCAGGTTCATGGTATTTTGTGTTTGTGTTTATTTTTTTTTTTATTTTTTTTTTAAACAGACTCCTAGATCTTTGGAAGAACCCGATGGATTCAGAAAGGTACAATATTTTCCAATCATTAAACTCAGAAGTGTTAGATTAGAAGTTTCACAGGTAATTACTTTTAAATGAGATTTTTTTTAAGGGTCTTGAAAAGAGTTGGTTGCATTAGGATAAGTGTTTATGTAAAGTACCTTAATAAGGAAGCTGCTCTTCTACAAGGCCTGGTGTACATTTAAAAATTAGATCAACCTAGCTACGTTGTTCAGGGCTATGAATTTTTTTTTTTTTTTTTTGCACCCTGAGCACCGTAACTAGATTGACCTAACCCCCAGTCGAGATGAGGCTAGGTTGATGGAAGAATTCTTGCGCTGACCTACCTACCACCTCTTGGAGAGTTGGGTTAACTACTTCAACAGAAGAATCCATTCCATTGGTATAGGCTACACTTTGGTTGTAAGCGACACAGATGCAATGCTGTAGCTGAGCTGCTGTAGCAGCTATAGTGTAGACCAGTGGTTTTTAACCCATGGGCTGCTTGCAGCCCAGTTAGCACACAGCTGAGGCCCACATGACATCCTCAGGGCCATACAGGTAGTGTATATGTAGTGTGGATGCGTCCCACATAACACATAGAGGAGAAGTGCATATGCGGCCCACAGTGGTAAAGAGGTTGAGAAACACTGGTGTAGACATACCCCAAGTTTAAAAAGGAGAAGCAGTTTCCTTTTTAAGGGGATTAAATTCCTTCTGCTCTCAGAGTATTGCCCTTGGACTATACTACCATCACAGAAGCATAGGAACTGGATGTCTGTCCATCTCCTGTGTAGATGAGGGTGAACAGGTTTGAAACTACCTAATAATTTAGGAGCTTACGTCCTCTCCTCAGCATTCCCTATTGGCTGTGTTAGGTAGCTCTCCCTCAGTGTGTGCTGGCTTTTATGAATCCTGTTCTTAGGTGCCTATCTGTCCCTGTGCTTGGGGAATCTGGGCACCTAACTCGGTGCTGTGGATTCCACTAGGCAGCGGGATGCCTAAACGGTATGCACTGCAATCCTGAGCCTAAGCTCCTTGGTAGATCTAGCCCTTAGGAGCCTAAATCTCATTGGAAGTCAACACTAGCCTGGTGGTCTTTGCGGAGTCCCAGAATTGAGCAATCCCCCTAGTGTGGTCTTGTGTAACTGAATCACACTGTGTGGTGCTTGCACAACTCTCTTACAGAATTGTAAATCCCTTGTTTACAAGTTCCCTACTGATTAATGGTTGTTTAAGGCTGGCCTGGGTGTTGGTCAGCTCCTTTGTTGTTACTGGAGGACTATCAGTGGGCGACTCCCAAACTCACAACATATTTCAGTAACAACCATAGAACAGAATCTCTTCATTTCATACACACTAACGATATACATATTTTGACAGAACAGTCGGTCTCAGCAGATATCTTACATGGCACACTTTGTATGAAACAACACACCCATATATGAATGATGGATAGGGGGGTTACTGGGTGCTACTGTGGGGTACAGTGTGTCACAGGTTCCTAATTCACATTTTGGAATTTTAATTTAGCTCATCCAATCCATGGGGTTGTGAGTTCAATCCTTGAGGGGGGCCACTTAGGGATCTGGGGCAAAAACCTGTCTGGGGATTGGTCCTGCTTTGAGCAGGGGGTTGGACTAGATGACCTCCTGAGGTCCCTTCCAATCCTGATAGTCTATGATTCTATGTCCCTTCAAGTGAAAAATTGTGGGTAAAGTAAGGTAATTTGCCTAATGCTGTTAGACTAAGCCCTGATTCTGTGCAGCATTCTGTGAAGGAATTTCTCTTGGGACTCACATAAAAGGCTGAAACAACAAAGAGCAGAGACAGTAGAGGAGACAAAAAGGGTTAGGCTTGAAAGAAAAGAAGAAAACACCAGCTTTTGATTAAAGTTAAGGAGCAGTTCTTCTTTTGGGGCCTGATCTTGAGTCTTTCTATTGCCCTTAATGGGATTGAATCAAGCCCTTTATCGCTACCTCCATTTGCTTGGTTCATAAATAAAGATGGCTCCCACTTTACATCATCTCATCTGCCTTGTTATTAGATGGTACAGACTGAGACTTTATTTAGACAATGCAAAGTTAAATGAATGAATAATGAGTTTTGTGATTATATCACCACACAAATAACTCTTGATCAAATAACTCCCTCTGAGAAGCACATCCCATTCCTGTTAAGAGATGCTGAACACTCACACCTGGCATTAAGTCTCCTTGTTATGCACACATGGATCTTGTCATCCCTAGCTCCTTCCCATGCCAAGGCTTCCCAGTGCAGCAAGGCTACTCCCCAGGTGTACAAAGGATGCAGTAAAGCCCTACCCAGCTCATATCCTGGTGAAGTGCTAGTATGTGCAGTGTGATACCCACACCTCTCGAGTAATTCTGGCCAATCTTGAACCCTTACGGTAACCCCCAGAGCCTTTTCCTTATTGTACTTGCAGCTCAGCACTACGGGCTGGGTGTAATGAGCCAAACAGAAAGATCACTGGATTTTTTTCAGCATGATAGCTCAAGTGGCAAGAATCTTCCCTTAAGTTCCTTATCAGCCTAGGAAAACAATGTGGCATCTTAATTCTTGCTGTAGAGGCTGTCAGACATTGAGTAAAACTACTTTTCCATGGTAATGACCCTAAAGGGAAAGTTCAACGAACCGATCAAGGACTTCTGTTTTAATATGGCTCTCTTGATCAGAGTCACATGTAGTGGAAAATGCTTGTGGCTTTTGTATCTCCACTGAGCAGTGAGATTCCATCCTTGACATCAGCACAGCATCTTAATGTTGGCTGGTACTCAGTCTCTCTCATCCTCCTGAGCCATGTCCAGATACACTGGTAATTTCTGATGATACCTGCATGAAATATTGGCAGGTTAGTATCAGTTAGGCCCACAGTAGGCAAATCATCCCTGCCGAGAAGTACTGATGCCCTTCCCTGCAGGGCCGCCCGGGAGGGGCAAGTGAGGCAATTTGCCCCAGGCTCCAGGCCCTGCAGGGGCCCCCATGAGAATATAGTATTCTATAGTATTGCAACTTTTTTTAATGGAAGGGACCCCCAAAATTGCTTTGCCCTGGGCCCCCTGAATCCTCTGGGCAGTCCTGCTTCCCTGACTTCTGAACGACTACCCAGTGCAAAGGGAGAGAGACAAAGAAATTCAGAAAAAGAACCAGAACACGCTGTGGGCGAGTTCCCTTTGCACCTAAAAGAACATTATCAGACGGCTCTAGGTGTCGGGTGATTTAGAAATGCTAATGATCCAGATGCTGCTCTCATTTACACCCACCTTACACCTGTGATGGTCCATGGACCTCAATGAAGTTATCCCAGATTCATATTGCTGCCACTGAAAGCAGAATTGGGTCCGTTATGACCTGCTGTACATCTATGAGTTAAACATCCCCCGACATAACAGCATGCGGTCTAGCTCACGAGAATTAGAGAGTGACATTGACCGGTCTGGTCTCAGGGCTTGGCTACACTTACAAGTTGCAGCGCTGGTGGAGGCTTTCCAGCGCTGCATTTACACCCACACCACACTGCAGCAACAGCACCGCTGCTGCAACTCCTGGCTGAGCTGCTCTGAAAACGGTTCCGGTTGGGGTTAAGAGTGCAGCGTGAGCTGGTCTGCTCAGCGCTGCTCACCCTCGGACACTCACCAGCCCCTCCTCCAGGGAAGGAGGGAAGGAGGAGCTGTTCCAGAATTCTGCACATCAGTTTGCACTCTACTTGCACTCTGCTGCTCTTGCCTCAGGTTCTTTAAATGCCCTGGAAATTTAAAAATCTCCTTCCTGCTTGTTTGCAGCAGCCCAGTGGTATCAGTTATAGTTAATCAGTTACAGGTTACAGGTAACCATGCCTCCCATGCCAGCGCCCAGCATGCAGGCATGGAGCAGGAGCACATTGCAGGACGGCAGGACCTCATGGGTGTTCTGGGGCACAGCTGCGCTCAGCCGCCCCTGCGCTCCGGCCGTGGGAATGAGCATATCTCATGAGCTGATAGGGGGGATCTGCGGGATAGGGGCCATCAGGCAGAAAGTTAGCAGAGCTGAAAGAGCTAAGGCCCCTGAAGGGGAGAGGAGAATCCGATCCGCCGGCCTGCCGACTCCGCCGCTTTACGGACAACATGACACAACACTTGGGGGTGACCAGGGTGACCCCCCAGGAGACGAGGCTGGGGGGGAGACAGGGGGAGCAGGCTGGGGAGAGGGAGGAGAGAGGGGGGAGGAGGGGAGGAGAGGGGAAGGCTGGGAAGGGGGGAGAGGAGGCAAGAGCCTGGAGCTGGCAGGCCCTTCCAGGAGCTCTTCTCAAGCCAGGAGGAAGCCAGCAGCAGCGCAGAGCAGGAAGCACAGGCAGAGCAGAGGTGGCGGTAAGCGGCTTTTATTTTTTTTTGGGTTTGCTTCTGGAGTGTTAGGAAGGGGGAAGGGGAGATGCAGGCATGGAGATGCATGGAATCACCCGTTGATGTGGTCGTTCATCTGCCCACTCACGCATCAGTCGCATCTCATCCAAAGCAGCGCAAGGCCAGATCAATAGGCCTGCGCACTGCCAGTCAGGGTTTATAGTGAGAGCCACTGTGTCCGCCACTCCACGCTCGCGCCCGCGTCCTTCTCGGCGGCCAGCTGACCATTTCTAATTTCCACGCTGCTCGCATCCCAGTGCCTCGAATCCCGGCTGAAGTAAACCCTCTGTTCCCTAGTGTGACTGAGTATCTTAACATCTCCAGGGATAAGTCCTGTGAGAAAAAATGAGAGACTCTTTAGTGAAGAGATAGGAGATAAGATCACCCATGCATCTTCACCCTCAACCCTCCCAGCACTCCAGATTACCCAAGCAATCCCTCCTCTCTCACACTCTCTCCCCACCTCCTTTCTCCCTCCTGTCTGTGTTTTTTTTTGCTTTCTTGAATGCAAGAAAGTTTGTGCTGGCAGAAGTGGTGTGAGAAGAACTCAATGTAACTGCCCTCAGTGTGACAATGCTGCCCGTGTTAAAATGTTGTTTCTTGTGTGTACAGTGAATGTGAGGCTCATGTTGTGACTGAATCCCCAGATGAGCAAAATCACAGAGGAAAAAAAAGAAAAGAAGCAAAAAGAGAAAAGAAAAAAATGAAGAAGAGAGACATGCTGAAAAAAAAGAATTAGAGAGGAAAAAAGAGAAAAAAGGGAAGCAAGGAGAGCGAGAAAAGGAAGAGGAGAGGAAAGCTGAGAGTCTGCCACTAAGCATGGAGCGGCCCAACTACAGTCTGCTAGCCCTCCCCGGAGTCTATAAGTGTGCCGCAGCCCCACCCCTCCAGCACCCCCCCACCTACTCCCCAGCCTTCCCCCCCAGCTTGCCTCCCCTTTCCCCTCCATCTCAACCACCCACACACCCACTCCCCACAGCTCCCTCTGCAACCCAGCCAGCTCCTGTACTCACCACCCAACCCCTCCACCCTGAAGCATTCCACCACCCTTCATGCCAGGGCATATGCAACATATGCACCCTAAGTTCACACAGCAAAATTGCAATATGCAAAATCCAGATGTAAACTTGTGATCTGTCAAGTCTGTCACACTAAGTTGTTAATTTCTCTTTGTGTGGTTCGTTGTGTTAATGAAATGTTGTTTGTCTGTCTGTCTGTCAATTCTTTTTTTTTTAACAGAAAAACATTATTTGATTTTTATTAGCTTAATTTAGCAGATAGAGGAACTGCAAAAGATATTATTATTATGATAATATTAGAATATTATATAAAGAAGTAATATTCAAGCAGTAGTGTAAACAAAATGCATCTGTTGGCTTTCAGCCTCAAACTGCCTCCTCTATTAGCCCTGCTCTCTGGCTGTGCATATTCAGCCTCTATTGCCCCTCTCTGGCTCTGCTGCTCTCATCTCTATCAGCCCTTCCCTCCCATATGATGGGCCTCACCCAGGGAAATGTTTTTCAGCTTCCACTGCTATCCTGATGAGGGTAAGCCATTTCCTATTCAGCAGGGCATGACTTTGCTGCGTCTAGTTCTCTATACTCCCCAGCCCATCTGTCCAAAAACGCTTAAACGCCCACCTTTACTTCTCCCTGTCATGCTCAGCTCAGCGCCGGGCTGGCGCTTGGCCCTTCCTTGCTCTCAGCCTGCTTCAAGGTATAGGGCTTGGCGCAGCAAAGGGTATGGGCTGGGTCCAATCACAGTGGGCATTCAGGCATCCCCCTCTGTGTGATCTTCTCCTGTCTGGGTGTCTGGCTGCCTGCATCTCTTCCTACAGGCCACTGAAAGTCATGATGCGCTCCATGAACCCTGGCAGGCGTAGCCTTGTAACCACGTGTGCCCCATGTGATCCACAAGCGCCGCGAGAACCATAGAGAAATACCCCTTGCACACCATACCCTGATTGCCAGGTTGGGGGCAGAACCAGGGAATGCATCCATCCTATCCGCCTCAGGGTCTATGAACCCTCCACGTGCAAAGCCATCCACACGTCCAGCACGCCCCAGAGTCACGGTCTTTCTTAGCAGGATTCTGATTAATTGCAGCTGCAAACTTGCATGCAAACGACAGTCCATTTTCCAAGACACTCTTCCCAAACTGGTTCCCGACCGACCGTGCTAGTCTCTGATTTGCCGACTGATCAGATTTGCCATCCACAGTCGCTTTTTCACCGCTAGGGCTCCTGCGCCATTAGTTGGGGCAGCTCTCAGCCAGAGTGGGCAGAGCACTCAGCATGTGATCCCACCACCCAGTGCTTGTCAGGATCCACTCAGTGCGCTCAACGGTGATCCCCACACTCACATGACACTCTGATCCCCACACTCAGTGCGCTTGTCCAGAGCCCGCTCGTGCCCGCTCACCCGCGCTCAGTGTCCGCAGCTGAGCATTTTGACTGATACACAGTGTCCATCTGCGACACTCAGCAGAGTCACGCAGCCATCTGACTCCACTTGCCTGCCACTGCGTGAGCCAGAAGTGACTGTGTGCAAACAGAAATGGCGCCAGTGCAGACATCAGCAGAGTGCAGAGCATTTGCCACAGAAATCAGATGCCCAGAGAAATCGAAAGACACTCACAATGGCGCCAAACGCCACATGGCGCCCCGCACACGCATGAATGCATGCCGGAATGTGTGCTGGGATCACCACTTCGCACACACACCTAGGCTTCTCGCAAATACTCAGCAGCGCTTCCTGGCGCTGAGACTGGGTGGCCCACAGTGCTATCCGAGCTGGGAGAAGGACAAAAAGTATAAATAGGGAGGTGCAATTGAGAGTTTTAAAATATTTGTAGTTGCTTTTTAAAATTGAGGTTAAATGATCTATGGTGGTGTCAGTAGCTGAGTAAAGGATTTTTTTAACTATACATTTTATGTTGGTTGTATCCCTTCAAAACTGCAGCAAATGAAAATTCTCTGGGTGAATGACTAATAATGTCCTGCGTTAATTAACTTGTACCTGAAATACTGCACCACTCGTGGGAAGGGGCTGCATCACCTCATAGCTTGTAAAATCCACTCCCCTCAGCATGTGTGCAGTAGGAGCAGACCCCCTGTTTGGGGGACTTGAATGGTGCCTAGGCCATGTGCTGATCCTTTGCTCAGGGGGTGAATTTCAGCTTGGATGATTTGTGACATCTCTCTTTATAGAAGCCTTATAGAAGCAGCAGCAGGGGCAGGATGGCCGGTGCTGAGTTGATCTTTTGCTTCTGTGAAGTGTTGTTCCTGGTGATTCTCATTTCATCTTCCATGTTTTAATAGTTTGGGGTGGGGGTATAGAGGGGCACAGATGCTGCCAGTCTACATTCCATTCCATTGCGTTGTCTATGTCAGAGCCTCTTCCGTTTATATTAATGTGCTGCTTTCTACTCACTCCCTTCCTCATTCTTCTTGTCTACTGAGGACATGCCCCTCGCTAGATGAACACAAAGAGATCATTATCTCATAAAGAATGATATCTTATAGACCAACAAGAACAACAAAAAACATTTGCAGGAAATTGTATCAGCCGCTGTGAGTTTTTGACAGGTGCCCGTGATGGGGTAACATGTATGTATATTTGTCTGTAGTGCACCTAGCACATGCCACGACATTATATTCCAAATACTAAACAATAATTATGATAAATGTTACCTTTGAAGGTTGGCTCCTAGCCAACTGAAAATATTCCATGAGCATTTTTAGAATAAATAGGAAATCCAAAGCTGGTTGTTTCTGAGGCTAGGTAGCACTGTCTGATTTTTTTTTCAAAGTAATTACAGTTCCTTGCTGTACAAATAATTTTGGCTTTATTGTTTGTACAAACAATATAATTAGGGGTTTATTAAATTTGTAGTCACCTAATTGCTTCTTTTTGAGAAATTGCTGGACGTAATCTCCAGCAGCACATGGGCAAGAGGGAGTGTGTAATTTAATCTTCTTTAGACGTCACCATAGATCTTGAGTCAATCAAATTAATGCAGCCATCCAGGAAATTGTGGACAAAGCTATAGCACTCACTCCTTGTCTGGGAGAAAACACTAATAACACAGACTGAACTTAAGATATGACAAAAAGTATACAGGAAACAAAATCTGTTTACAGTAACACAGCATATATATAGTGCCCTGTTAAAAATGCATCATAGGTTGTATGGTTTTGGTGGTCAGACTCATGGCAGGTGTATGGTCATTTGAAGTCTGCTGTAAAATAACATGCTTGGTAAAATGGAAACTGCTTTTTAAAAAGTGCATTAAGGTGACACATTTTCCCCAGTTTAATGCATGTTTTATGAACACTGAGGAACTCTTTCCCCCTAAATAAGAGAAATCTTTCCCCTTGAACGAAAACTTGAAGGCCAAATACACCAGATCATTGGAGTAGTTCAGATCTGGATCTTAGATTTGTGGCTGGAGCCCATCTTTGCTCCAACCATGAACATTTTCTTCCCAAGGAGAATGCCTATGTGGTTTTTGTTCATTTCATGTGCACCCAGGCCAGCCTGTAGGTTTAGGAATCAAACAACAATACATACCCCAAGCGTGCATGATTCACGGCAAACTGGACTTCTCACCATTTAAAACAGTGACATAGATTCACCCCTCCAGGCACATGAGGGTAGTATCCCCGCTTTCTGGGCCAACGGTGTAAGCCAGGGCTGCATGGGGGAGGGCAGTGTTCAATTTCACTGAATCTTAATAGGAGCCCCATCAGCAGAGACTTCCCAGGAAAAAGGCTGAATCAACCTGGCTTTGCCTCCTCCCACAGTGGGAGGCTGGGCCAGGCAGCTTCACCCACTAGTGAACTGCCTTACTACTACATCCTAATTCTGCTGCCAAGGGATCTTCTGGGGAGTGAATCCATCCCAGTGTTTGTAGATCTAGCACTGGTTACAGTACGTGCCCAGAAAGTGGAGTCTCCTATTTATCCCTGGACTCTCTCAGACCCCCGAGCTATTCTAATGGGAGACCGGGCTTCAGTTTTGTAGCAGCACTGTAGGTTATCTCCTGGATGCACCACTATACCTGCTGCTCACTATCCTATACATCTGTTTATTAATCTTCCCCACTGCTTCCTAAGCTCTTATCAAGGATCAAATATCCCCAATTTAAAAAAATAAAAATAAAGGAGTGGGTGGGGGGGAGATAGAGAAAGGAAGCAGCTTCCATTGATCATATCATGAGCTTGCTGAGTTCAAAACCAGAAACTTGTGTGGTCCTTATGTATAAAGAATTGTCAAAGGCAATGTTTTCTTATCTGCAATGCTGCTCTAACAGATCCGGTGCCACCACTTTGCCTGTGGCATTATTATCCTAAGTGCACGTTGTGCCATATCTATCAGTAGAGCTGGCTGTCGTAAATCCATCCGTGTCACAGTAACATATGGCAGCGTACTTAGTTTTAAGCGACTTTGCAGCAGAAACATTGAAATGTCGTCCATATGTCTTCTGAGACTCAGAGTATAAACTGCTGGTTTGTTTCTTGCTGTGATTTTAAATTGACCCTTGTACAAAGACTCTGGCTGTTGGTCTAGTCAACTTGTGTACTTCTGAGTGCACCGGAGGAATTAAAAACCCTGGGATTTGCCTGTCTGCTTATGAACAGGGCAGCTCTCAAAATTCCCCACCGATGTGGCATGGGCACGCACATCCCCACCCACCTATTTTAAAAACATTAAGGTTACAAACCCAAGCATTCCATAGGTAAGAAATGCAGAATTAATATTGTTTGTGTAATCTAAGTTCATACCCCTGTGCATTACGATACAGTCTTTAATTATATGATCACTATTTTTTTCCCCCACGGGACCCCTGATATGTACAGCAGCTCTGGAGGTGCCTTTTGTGTGTGTGAGTGTATGTGTGTCTGATATGCCTGGCACACATAGGTAGCAGCAACGTAATTAAACTCACCAATAAGTAGTGTACCATTAGCTGGACAGGCTGTGGTTTACGATACTACTATCTCTTAGGTCCCTAGGACAAATTAACACAACATTCTCCTGTATTCTGGATTATGATCAAAACCAAGTCAGAGGGAGAGTAGTAGGAAAATATTCTTTGCAGTGTTGTTGTAGCCATGTTGGTCCCAGGATATGAGAGACACAAGGTGGGTGAGGTAATATCTTTTATTGGTCCAGAGCTGTCACTCTGTTGGCGAAAGAGACAGAGACCAAGCTTTCGAGCTACAAGAGCAAGAACAAACTGGTGTGTGAAATACAAGATTATGACCTTGCTATATGATCAGGCAAAATGGAGAAGCTGGGCTGTGTAGGAAAAAGTTATTCTTCAACCCCAGCAAGGAAATAGGTTAGAAACTGCAGGCAAAGTAAATTCATTTTCCTTGCCTCAAGTTTTTCCCCAGTGTGAAAGTTCATCTTTGCACAGTAGATGTAATGCCAGATTTGGCTACTGTTAGTCTCATTGAGTGGTATCTTACTCTACTAAAAGCCCCAGTGAAATAAAGTCTTAGCTTATAAATAAGGCAGCCTCAGACAAATGGTATATGTAAGATACACAGAGCCATGAAAGGCAGTATTGTTTTGCAGCTTTTAGTGGTGGATCTTGAAGCACTTGACAAGCACTATTTAAGCCTTGTGACACATCTGTGGGTAAGGCCATTCCTTGTTTTACAGAGGGAGAAACTGAGCCATAGTGTCTTATCCTTGCACTGAATTAATGGCCAGTGCATCAGTGGGAGTAGAATTCATGTGTTCCTTGTAGCGGTAAAGCACAACTCCTGCTGGCAGGCATTGTATGGAGCTCTGTCAGCTGGGCTTCCAGACAGTCAGGGCTAGAGCATGCCTGTTAGCCATAGCTCTGTCTTGAGCAGAGTGTGGAGTCACACCACGCCAGAGGGGCCATGGAGGAGTCTGCCTCAGAGGCCATTTCTCCTGGAGTTTGTGGATGCGCTGGGGGAGTGCATCCACTACTATACCCCTTTATGGGGTGTGCCTCTCTCCATCCCTGAGGCTGGCGTGGAGGGGTAGGGACCTGACTCTGCCCCCTCCCGGCCCCCTTTGTGTACCTTTAGGATTTTTCAGGCAGTCCATGGAAGGTGAGGGGAAGGCTCCATGCACCCTTCTCACCACCACTGAGCACCTACTGAAGGCCAAGCAGAGTTTGGCCCTCAGTGAGCAATCTCCTCCCCTCTACACCTCCCTAGGAGAGCTGGCATAGGCAAGAGAGAGTGAGAGAGGGACTACACTTACTGGCAACATGGATGCCCTAGGAGTCTAAGGAAGTCCTGGATACTCTTAAGGCACCTGCTGGATGACAACAGAAGTGGAGCTGAGGCACAAATAGAAAAGCCTAGAGTCTCTGTAACCCCTCTCCAGCAGGAATAAATAACTAGGAGGGCAAATGCAGAGCAGCTGGCTTGGCAATTAGCTCCAAACATAAGGCAAATTTCAGAAGCAATACTGAATTCTGGAGAGTTATCTGATGGGATTTGCAAAAGCGCCAAAGGGAGTTAGGAGCACAATCAATTAACTCCCTCAGGTGCTTTTGAAAATCTCATCTGTAATGTCCATCCCTCACTGAGCTGTTCACTGTTATAGGGAACTCCTCCTTTAATAATGCTGATATTAAACCTTGTGCCAGAGAGAATGGTACTTCCACGCATTGTTCCTGGTAGAAGTGCTCATTTTCTGACAGTGGGAGAAAGAGTTACTCTTCATCTTCACAAGGCAAGGATAATTCTTCCCCAAATCTTCCATCAAACAAAACTACACCGCTACTTCGATATAACGCCACCCGATCTAACACGAATTTGGATATAACGCGGTAAAGCAGTGCTCCGGGGGGGGCGGGACTGTGCACTCCGGTGGATCAAAGCAAGTTCAATATAACACGGTTTCACCTATAACGCGGTAAGATTTTTTGGCTCCCAAGGACAGCGTTATATCGAGGTAGAGGTGTACCACTGTTGGCAAATAGCAATAACCATGGTCTGGTTTTACATGGCTCTGGAGTGTGAGAGACAGGAATTTAGAACAAGTGTCTCTGCCACATTGCGGGACTAGGCTATTATGGTGGCAATGGGGAATTAAACAGAAATAGAGAAGAACCAGGGAAAATAGAAATCCCTAGTGAAATGCCATTGAGTTACATGGCTCCAAGGAGAGTGTGGTGATGTTGAAGAAGAGCCTGTTGTGTAGAATCTAGAGCCGAACCCCGAATGCTTCACTCAGGACTCAATGCTGCCACCTCTACTCCTGGTTATTAGTCCCTTACTCTGTGACTAACCCCTTTGTAATCAGTGGGACTATTCAACATAAGGGTGCGAATTCCCTCCCCCGGCTCAGATTTTATTCAGTCCTTACTTGGGCAAAACTCTAATTTAAGAGCATACTAAGGACTTTAGGGTTTGGCCTTTAGGACTAACAGAAGGGAAAAACCTATAAGGACACCCAGTTGTGTCTAGTGTGTTGGACACAATAGTCAAGAACAGCACATCCATATGTAGAAATGGCTCCTGCAATGCTACCGGGGTCACTACGTTTTGATTTGCTTTGCTTTGTGAAGGGCAGCTGTGCACAGTGACGGTCCCTCAGGGAACACCTTCATTTACACTCCCAGTTTTTTCTAGCACTTCACTGAAAGCAAAAGATGACCAGAAGCAGCCGAAGCACCCAACATATTCTCAAAGGGCTGGGAGTTTTCACTGACTTCAGTGGAATTTGGATCAGGCCTTAACCCAGTCGCAATGCAGCAAGTCAGAAAGGGTAGACCAACCAGCTGTCACTCTATTGCCTCAACATCCGCCAGATCCAATAACTAGATCTCCATCAGTCATTTGATACAGCAGAAATACATCAGCTGTAACAGAAGAATATTTTTACAGAATCATTATCTCATGCTCTGAAACTGTGTCTTGGTGGTGTGCCTTGGCAATTTCTATAAATGCCCCAGCATTTATTTATATATATAGAGAGAGAGAGAGAGAGAGAGAGCAGCAGGAGGTTGAGGAGTTTAGTTACAAGGGGGAGAAACAGCTCAACAATTTATAATACAGACCATTCGTCTGTGACAGTGTTCTAGTCTATTGACATTATCTTCTCTGCTGGTGTTTTCAAAGGACAGTGTCTGTTGGTAATGCAGTGGGAGGAAGGTATTGCCTAGTAATCTGAGTATAAATGAGAGCCAGGAGTTTGAATTTCTAATCCCAGCTCTGACACTGGTTTCCTTTGTGGCTTTGAGCAAGTCACTTAACTTCTCTTTTTCCTCAGTTGTGAAATGAGGATACTACCCTTCACAGGTGTGTTATATGAATTAATTAATTAAGATTCGTAAATTATGTAAATCATAGAATCATAGACTTTAGGGTCAAAAGGGACCATTATGATCATCTAGTCTGACCTCCTGCACAACACAGGCCACAGAATCTCACACACGCACTCCTGTATCAAACCTATGTCTGAGCTATTGAAGTCCTCAAATCATGGTTTAAAGACTTCAAGGTGCAGAGAATCTTCCAGCAAGTGACCCATGCCCCACACTGCAGAGAAAAGTGAAAAACCCCCAGAGTCTCTGCCAATCTGCCCTGGAGGAAAATTCCTTCCCAACCCCAAATATGGTGATCAGCTAAACCCTGAGCATGTGGGCAAGACTCACCAGCCAGACACCCAGGAAAGAATTCTCTGTAGTAACTCAGATCCCACCCCATCTAACATCCTATCACAAGCCATTGGGCATATTTACAGCTAATAGTCAAACACCAATTAATTGCCAAAATTAGGCTATCCCAATGACTGGTATTGGGTAGATGCTAAATATCATTACTGTGCTGCCAATGTAAATCCATGCCTGCTGAAGAAACTGCCTCACCTGAGAATTTGGTTACTTTTAACCATTTTTTTTCCTGAGAGATCTTTAATAATCACCAGGAATCCTGCTACTGTGAACCCTTCACTTTAATGAGTATTTCCTGAAGTCCCAGGCCCAAATTCTGGTCTGTAACATTGGTGTATATCCAAAGCAACTCCTTGCGGGCAATAGAATTATTCTCGATTTGCACCAGTGTAACTGAGCAGAATTTGGCTCTTCTCTTCCTTTCGTGGGGTACTTCATGTTAAAGGCAGCTTTCACCATCTCTTGTGCTTCTCCCTTTTCTTTGTCGTTCTGTTGCATCTCGTGAAGTATAAAATCTGTTTGGCGAAGCATGAGAAACAGTGGATTGGCTGTAATAACGCGGGAGCCTTCTCCTGCTTTTCCTACCCATGGGGAAGGTCAGCAATAAAGAGAGGGCCCAAGGATCAGACTGCACTGGGAGACCAAACCAAATCAAATCTCTGAGTGATCTGGCCATAATGAATACAAACAGCATATGAAGCTCCTCTACTGAGACAAAGCCTAAGGCTGTTTGGCTTCTCCCAGGAAGCAAAGCTTTCATTTTGCTGTGACATATTAGCTGCTAAAATGGACTTTTTCTCCTCGGCATTACCTGGGAGAAGACCAATTAGTAGTCGTATGTGTGTGTGTGTGTGTATGTATGTGTAGTTATAATCGCTGAATAATCAGAAACCTGACCCTAAGGATCGTTGTTTTCTTTCTCCAGTGAAGCCAAGCAATAATTCTCAAGAAAATAATTCCTAGCACTGAGGTCTGTTAGCCCATGGAATAACCTCAGAGAAGTGGTTCAAGCGCCATTACTTGAATCAGTCAAACTGTTCAGAACATGCAGGAATATATCACAGGCACCAGTTCTGCACTGGATAAGATGGGCTAAAAGGTCTTTTCCACCTCCGTTATCACTGATTCTAGGAAATATTTGAGGTGTCTTTATTCCCCGCCCATCACACCTCCCCCAATTATTGCCATTATTTTTCTTGTTAATATGCTCAATAAATCCGTCATCCTCGTTTGGTTTGTGTCTTTTAGAGACGTCCAGGGGGGATGTGTCCTTTCCTGCACCGCGTGTGCTGGGCAGCGCTGCCACTGCAGATACTCCTGCTGTTCTTACTGCTCCTGGCGTTTCTGCTCCCCCTGGTGGAGGAGACCCACAGCTGCAAGCTTGCCAACAACTTCGCCCGCTCCTTCAACTTGATGCTGAGATACGAAGGCCCTCCTCCAACTTAACTCCTCTACAGGCACGTGGCAAGAAGTGACTGGCTTAGACATCCAGGCTGCTTTTTCCTGGGTGTCTTGACTATTGCTGGTCCTCTAAATCTAGGGTTTCTAATATGGCCACCAGATTAACTGGAAACATCATCAAATAAACGCAGCATAAGGTTAGTCCATATAAATCAGGTATTAACAGTTAGAGCTAAATTAATATTTTTACAATATTATATGAATATATTTATACTATGAGTGTATATATATATATGTGTGTGTGTGTATATATAACTATAATGAAAAAAATCTAAACTCCACTGTTTTAGTCTAATCCTGCAATGTTTTTGCTTCTGCCTTTGTTCAGCAACGAATAGCAGATATTTTAAAAAACTGAGTTCCTGTTGTTTACAACTGAAATCAAAGTGAGTGTGAGAAAATAAGGGATGTTCTGTGGAATCATGTGCCAGGAAAAACTGTCTCTGAGTGTGAGATGCAATGAAATCATGTTTAAATATGTTGTTTAACATTCAGCCTTAGCAAAGGGGGAAGTTTCTATTTGGGATCAGTAGCTAGTTTTTCTATTGCTTATCCAGTCACCACTGATGCCAGTGCAAAAACTCCCATTGACGTCAGTGGGGGTGAGACCAGGCCCTCAGTATATTCAAATGCTCTCTGTGACAGTCTACCAGCTTTTTCTAATGCTTTGTCCACTGTCAGTCCTGAAGTCGGAGAGATAAACCCAGGCAAGGAAAGCTGAAAATAATGGGGCATTTTTCTAAACCTCACTCTAATGAAATGATTTTGGAACCAAATTGTAATTTTTATTTTATTTTGTGCAGCTACAGTGTACAAAGTTCTGTGTAGCAGTGAACTGTGCAAGAGAGAAAAATATGATCTTGTCCCCCCTTTTTAAATTATAAAGATCATCCACACGAACGTTTTTTGCACAGAAATTGCTCTGGGATGGACCACATGACCTGGACAGTGGGATGTAGCTTGTCTCAGCCTCAGCATACAAAATGGTCACAGCACAGAAATACATTAACAAATACAGTCAATAAACATGATTCCTTCCTAGCAGGCGTTATGTCAGTGGTTTGCTAACAAAACCTGACATAGTGTAACTGCATCAAGCACAATTATACTACACGTTTTTAAAAAGTCTGAGGTCTGAGACACTGAGAATTGTCATCCTTTTACCTGGTTTTGTGCCTGTTTTCATCAGCTCTTCTTTTTTAACAGAAATGTATTGCATTCAGTGTGCTTTTTAAAGTAAATGCCGTTCACAGCATTATTATGATGAAACAACCATTTCATGGTGGTGTTTTACCTAATTGGAACCTGCATCTTGTCCAAAGGCAGGAAAGGGAATTGTTTCAAATACTTTGTGGCACTTCTTTGGTTCACCTCCTTTTTTTCTGTTCATTTTTATCCTCAGAGTCATAGTCGTCGTACTGTCAGTCGAAAAATCTTACTTAGTGTCCCCTATTCTGGCTATTTCTTTGGATGAAACTTGAATTCTAGGTGGCAGCAACTGACTTTTTTGTCTCTCTCCAAACAAGTCCCAAAATAGTATCAATTTTATACTGGATACTCATTATTGTATACTTGTAGGTGGGACTCACTTTTTTGTACCATAAAACACACAGGAGGTTAATTACATCCTGCCATATTCTACTCTGCATACAAAACACCAATCCCTTATTGTAATACATGGGACTTCCATGCCACAATAAAAGGTAGAATATGGCCCATAGTTACATGCGTTATATTATTTGATGTAAATTATATACTAACTACAGACCCAATTCCACTAAGTATAATGGTGATTACAAGAACAGCCAAAGGTCCATCTAGCCCAGTATCCTGTCTTCCGACCATGGCCAATGCCAGGTGCCCCAGAGGGAATGAACAGAACAGGTAATCATCAAGTGATCCATCCCGTCGCCCATTCCCAGCTTCTGGCAAACAGACGCTTAGGGACGCCATCCGCCCATCCTGGCTAATAACCATTGATGGACCTATCCTCCATGAATTTATCTAGTTCTTTTTGAACCCTCTTATAGTCAATAATTATGAAGAGTTGAAACAACAAAGTTCAGATCTGAGATTCCCCCAAAGTCTTTTAAAAAATTTTTTTTGATAAAGAGAGGAAATGAGATAAGAGAGGACAAGTTGGCATAGGAGGGAGGAAATAATGAGGTGTTCCGAATAGAAGGGAATAGGCAGCGGTGGGGGGAGAGAGGTAAGAAGGTGGGTGCAGATAGAGAAGGTGGGATTAAAAAGACTAGGGTCTGAAAAAGGAAGGCATGAACGGTAAGAATATAGAATGCAAAGAACAATCTGCATTAGGGTCCATCTAGTCCAGTGGTTTTCAACCTTTTTTCATTTGCATACCCCTGAAAAACTTTGAATGGAGGTGCAGACCCATTTGGAAATCTTAGACATAGTCTGTAGACCCCCAGGAGTCCATGGGCCACAGGTTGAAAGCTAATGTCCTATGGTAACAACAACCTTTTGCGGACCCCTTAGACATAGTCTGCGGGTCCCAAGCAATCTGCGGACCACATGTTGAAAATCATTTATCTAGTCCATCTCTATGCCTATGCAGGATTATTTCCCATTGTACATTGTCCAGTCTAATTTCAAATGTCCAAGTGGTGGGGCCTCTACCATTTCTCTGAGGAGACTATTCCCCTGCAGAGAGCTCTCACTGTCAGGGAGGTCTTGTCTACACAAACATTTTTCTTCATGCTTCCTGCAGTTGCAGTGACACCAGTGGGAGTTCTAATACAGCGAGAATGCTGGTGTTCTAACAAACCTGTTGTCTAACCCCGCTCAGAGCAGGTGGATAGGAGAAGGTGGTCAAATTGTTATCTGCTGCTCATGGCCCACCTACACTGGAGCTAGATCGTTGCTAGAGCTGGTCAAAATGTTTCAAATTTAGGAATTCTGATGAAACATGTCATTGAAATTTTTAAATTCAGCTCCAAAAAAAAAAGGGAACACAGTTATTTTTGTACATTTTTCAGTCAACTAGGAAATTAGAAGGAAAAACGCAAGAGTAGGCAGAGCCAGAGGGCAGAAATGCAGCAGAAGGAAGAACAGAGGAGGATCTAAAAGCGATGCCGATTTAAAAACTGGCAGTTAAGAGCTAGGAGAGGAGACTGGTGACTTAAAGCAGAAAGGTGACAAGAAGAAGAAATTGTGAGAGACATATAAGGGGTTTAAATATAAACAGGAAGGAAAGGAAGGCATCAAGCTGTGTCCTCCTTCGCAAAGGAGACAGATGGAAAGGAACTATAATTCACAAGCGATGCAGCAAATGAATTCTTTCTTCGCAACTGTTATTTCCAGCAGAGAAGAGAGGCACATCCTCCTCTCCCCCAGTTAGCTGTTTCAAGAGCCATGCAAATTCTACTCTGTGCAGCAAGAATTTAATCTAAGCTCTGAACCATGTGCTTCTCCCACCTCCATTTCAAACCGTTTCAATGTGTACAAAGAACCAGAAGGGGGATGGGGCAGGATAGAGATGTAGCAGTGTTTGTAGCATAGCCACATTCTGCTTCTTTGAGGGGTGTTCTGGTCAGGAAATGAAATAAAACAGGATGAAAGGCAGGAGAGAAAAAGAACTATGACAAGTGGAAAAAGTTAGTTAAGGTGAAGATCAAGGAGGAAATGGTCAGGTTTTTTGCATGAAAATTATAGACTCTCCCAAGAGTTTCTGGGCGCTGGCTTTTCTTGTCTGAATTGTTTTTGAGTTCAGCAGTGGGTTTTACAAGAGTTGGCAATACAAATGTAGGGGACATTAAAGAAATTATTTCCATGCAGAGGGTCTTACGAAAATAACTTCCATGTCACCTTAAAGTTTCAATGTTGGGGCAGGTTTAAAAAAAAATCTAAATTAGAACCACACTTTTGCTGCTGGGGTTTTGCCTTGCATTTATTCTTTAACGTCTCTGCTGTAAATCTTGGAGCTTTTCTGTAAACAAACTAAGCAATACAAATATCACATAGCAGAGGTGAATCTTCCTCTGGTTTTAATGGAAATCAGCTCAAGCATTAGGCTCAGATTTCTCTCTTATACCAGTTTTATGCTGGTGTAACTTCATTGATCTCAGTGGAGTTATTCCCAGTTTACATTAGTGTAAGAAAAATGTAAATTGGGTCCTTTCTGGTGTGGGTGTCCGTTGGGGGCAGGGAAGGTCAAAGAGAGAAATACCCAACCTTCCCTCATTTCTTAATTTAATTCAGAAGATTTTGCCTTATTGATTTTTGGGAGGGTAACTGCTATTAAGATCTGAAGCTCAAATAATGGTAAAGGAAAGTGGATTCAGTTCTCCCCCTCACAGGACTGTTTTCCTCACAGTTAGTTTCCTGTGTCAAGAAAACAGGCCCCAATATCTATAAAATGCACCCTAAGGAACAAAGTTTCAAAAGCAGTCTCACAAACGCTAGGTACAAATTTCTGTCTACGTTTTTGCACACAGTTTTTCTTGTCCTAACTTTTATAAAATCTTAGATCATCTGTGACTAGAGCTGGGTAAAACTTTTTGGCTGATACATTTTCATGAATGTGTGTTGGATTCACTTAATTGTTTCAATAGAAAATAACAAACAAAAATTCTGAAAAAGTCAAAATATTCCATTTTGACATTTTGAAATGAAACATCTTGCCTTTTTGATTCAAAACAACTTTTCATTTTGACTTTTACTTCAGTTTTATTTTAAGAAATTGAAAGTTTTTTTGTTTTGTTTTGTTTTGTTTTTGTTTAAAAACACCTCATGGTACCTGAATGTATTTTCTTCAATATGTTTCATTTGCCGAAAAAGTAAAAAAAGATTGTGTTTTGGGTAAACCTGAAATTATTTTTTTGTTTGTTTGTTTGGCCACTGACCTGAAAAATCAGTTATACACAGCTCTATCTGTGACATCTGATAATAATCTGGATGCTTCACAACTGGGCTTCAGATTTGGACTCAGAATGCAATCAGTGCTGATGGTGTACTTAAAATGCCTGGCAACTGGGCCAGGCCACACCTCCAGTGCTCATGCTACCTGACTGGTTTACAGCTAATCCAGAGTCAGAGCACCTTCAAGGAAAGCTGTAGCCCTTAAATTAAATGCATGTGAGCTTGGGAACTATTTGCACATGCAAATCAGACCAGCGCCTGACTACTCAGGCTGCATGCAAGTTCACTTTGTGTGCACAGTTAACATTTTGGTGCTTGCAAAACTGCATGCACCAAAGTTCTTTAGCATCCGCTATCTGATGGACCAGGATGATGCCAAAGGGCCAAATTCTACACTCCAGCTGCTCATGCATGGAAGTTAGTAGGATCTCCACGCACTCCAAGTTCAGGCTTCAGCCCCAGCCTTTGGAGAAAAGCTTGCTGAGTCTAATTTATGAATTGTAATTGATTCTGCAGCCAGGCGCTTTCAACAATTTTTTCCATGACTGCAGTACAATAAGGTAGAAAATTGCTATTGTGCTTCATACCTATTTATAGCATATTCTCTGATTCCAACCAGCAATTTAGATTGTATTAAATTCTATTTATATAAGCCTCTCTCCAGTGCTCTTTCTGTGAGGAAAAGGTATGTTTTAAGAACACACAAAAAAGTAATATTCTCCTGATAACACCAAGATTGCAGAGCTATCCTGATCTCTAAGCCACATAATAGCTTATTTGCCTGGCTGTTATGTTTACTCTAGTCAAATATTTCTGGCTGAAAATAAAGCTGCTAACCTAATTAATAAAACTACTAATTAATCATTATACAGTGATCACTTTGCATAATTTGCAGGGATCTTAGAATCACTATTCATCTCAACTTAATCCTTAATCATTGGAGTTGATTACGGTCCTCAGAAAAGAACCAGTCTCTCCAAAAAGTGACTGTTGCAGATATCTACATAGTGTTTCTTTAGACAAAATAATTACCAGCTCTGTTATATACTGGTGCTCTGGGATCTCAGGAATTTACTCAGCTTGAACATTAAATACTTTGTACTTGGTGTGTGCA
Organism: Mauremys reevesii; assembly: GCF_016161935.1. Classification (NCBI taxonomy): domain Eukaryota; kingdom Metazoa; phylum Chordata; order Testudines; family Geoemydidae; genus Mauremys; species Mauremys reevesii. The sequence continues at coordinate 27,570,987 of NC_052626.1, forward strand.
TGGAACTCCCATTAGCGTGAAGGAGACTTACAAGAACACTTCAAGAGGAGATAGGGCTTAAACACTCAGTTGTACAAATAAATAAAAGGGAGCAAATGGAATTCTGCAAACTAATGGGTTGCACTGAAAATCTTTCTGGCTGCTTGGGAATCATGGGAATTGTCGGATAATAGTTGACTAAATTTAAGTAGCAACAACATTCATTTTACATTCAATATTTATTTTGGCTCAGGTGGAGATATATTTATTTCCGCCTTTGAAAAACGTTTAGCTCCTTACTCAGATAAATACACCTTTGACTGAAATCATGCATGGATTTTGGTTGTGTGTTGTTACATTGTATTGGCTTTTGGAGACTTTACTGCCCATTGGTTTATTTAGTATTCTGCCGCTGAAACACATTTACCCAATGAAATATAAGGGCTCCTTTCAGGGTTGCTGGGGGGAGTCAGGCAAGTTCTTCATAGTTCTCAGATCATTGACCTACTCTGAGCTCTTACGGTTCACTGTGTTAATCCAGCTGTGGGTGCTTGACTATTCTCTGAAGTCTGCCTGCTAAAAAAATCTGTAGCTAACTTTGCACAGACACTCTGATCCATTCAGTAACAAATTTTAACATCTCTACCATATTTAACTATGATTCAAAAAGTTTGATTATGTCTTGGACTAACCACACTTAATTTTTTTTTTAATCACTGGACTTTTTGAGTTACACAGACATGCCATTTCTTTATTCATTTTGCACTTGTACAATGTTAAAATAAAACAGATCCAAGAATCTAAACAATGTTTCCCCAAAATATCAAATATGATTTAATAATCTAGCATGCAGTCTGTTTAATATGTTTTTAAGTTCTTTGGTCTGTCTAACTGAAAACCAGACCATGTGTTTGTAGAAGAGTTATCAGCATCCCCTGAAGAACAGGGTTTATCAGGAATATGCCAACACAACTGGTAGCCTAAATGGCACCACTATAATTACAATACTATTCACAAGCAAACCATTGTTACCTAATCTACTTTAGCAATTGACAGGTACTGACCACTGCAGAGACTGAGCTGTGTTGGAGGAGGTGCAACACCCCGATGGAGGTGGCAGGAGGGATTATGCCTTCAAAAGGCATAAGGTTTCCTAGGTGCTGTAACACGGGGTCATAGGAATTACCACTCTGGATCAAATTCAAGGTTGATTTTATCCCATATCCTCTGTCTGGCAGAGGCCAGCACCATGTGCTCCAGAAGTCTCTGCCTAATCCCTAATAATTGTGTTAAATCTTGAAGCATGTTTATCACTTTTTATATTTTTATATCACTTCCAAAATTGTTGTTAGCATTAACTATTATAAATCTTGATATTCTTGTTATCCATATAAATGCCCAGTCCCTCTTTGAATCATGCTGCATTTTTGGCCTCTATAGCATCAAGTGGCAATGAGTTCCGAAGTCTCACTACATGTTATGTGAAAAGGTATTTACTTTTATCAGTTTTGAATTTGACAAATTTCATTTTCGTTGACTGTCCCCTTGTCCTTGTGTTACATACCCAGAAAAAAAGTGTTCGATCTCCATTCTCTCGGCTATTTGTTGTTTGTAATTCTTTTATCATGTCCCCTCTGATTTGTCTCCTTTCTAAGGTGAACTTTCCCAGTCTTTTCAGTGTATCTTGACATGTGAGTTTTTCTGTACTCTTGGTCATTCTCATCATCACCCTTCTCTGAACCCTCTCTAATGTTAATTTTTCACCCACTGGTATAGCTAAAATCTGACCTTTCCTTCCTGGCCTGATGACTTATCAGTGACCTGGCTATCTCTTGCTTGTTTACTGCAACCTTCTCTTGTCCGCCCTCCTCTTCTCCCATAACTGTCCCCTCCAGTCTGTCCACAGTGCAGCTGTTAAACTTGTCTTCCTCGCCTGCCAGTAGCTCCCACTCTTTGAATATCTCCTACCATGCATTGTTTCAATGGCTCCTCCTCACCTCTGCACCCTGCACAATTCTGCCCAAGCCTACATCTCTGATCTAGTTTCTTAGCCCCTTCACAGCCTATCCCCGTTCCAACAATCCCTGCCTCACTGACCTCTTTGTTACTGACTCACTCCTTCTCCCTGCCTATTTTTATGCCATCCCACACTTGGAACAGCCTCCCAACCCCAGAGTACTCTGTCCCCGTCCCCCACCTTTTCCTCATTCAGCTCCTTCCTACAGACCCACTTCTGCTACAAGGCCCTCAAACACCACCCATGTTAGAATTTTATTCTGATACATTTTAAAGTTATTCTGATCTCAATGAACGGTCTTCTCTGGATCTCCTGGTACATCTTGCCCTCTCTCTAATCTGCCTTTCACACTGGAGCATTTGTGTCTTACACAGATCAGAGTGTGTTGTCAGTGCCTAACAAATAATAATAGCCACCATGCCATTTGTATTACAAACAACCTGCCCAAGCCCCTTCATTCTGATCCCTTTAAGCAGGCATTCATGGATAATTCAGCTACTAGCTATAGAAAGTTGCCATTTAATCAGAAAAGGAAGGGCCACCATTTCAAATTCAGCTGTGTTATCCCAGCCTTGTCTCTGACTGTCTAAGCACTACCATGTGCTCTGCAGTCTGGGTCTGCATGCCCCTGAGCCCTTTGGGACATTTGAATGACACAATTCTACATCATAAATAGTTGGGTATTTTTCAAACAGAAAAATGGGCACTTTTGACAGACTGTTATAACAAACCATTTATCAACCACTGTAGCAAACCATTTATTTTGGCCCTTTAGTTCATTGGAAAAACGAACTCAAACCATTTCTGAAAAAATAAGAGAGAATATTGAAGGAATGTTGCCAGAGGAAGACGCAAGCTGGCTCCAACCCTACCTGCCATTACCAGCTTTTTTTCTGGCCTGGAGCTGACATCTTCCTCCATTTAGAATTCTTGCTTGGAGGGTTTATTTTTCAGAACATAGGGCCCCCCAAAATCCTAATGTCTCCTTTGTCAGTTCCAATAAGAGTAAAACACCACAGACTTGGTTTTCGTTGCAAATATGTGTATCCCTGTACTCTGCAAGGACAGCCTAGCCATTGCTGCGACGTGGGTATAAGGGGAAGTGTAATAATTGTACCACTTGAAGAAAGATGACATTCCACATCAGTGTAATTTTCAAGTGCAGCTTGAAAAGGAAAAGTGTTTGTTTTAAAATGAAGCAAGGAAAGTTTAGAAATATATTTTAACAAGTTTTCAGTATTTTCTTCTGTTCTGGCCTGATCCCATGAGGTGCTGAGACCTTGAAATGCTATTGCCTTCACCTTCCCATTCAGCACCATGCCAGATCAGGCCCTTTAAAGATATGTCTACACTGCAACTGGGAACAAGCTTCCCAGCCTGGGTAGACAGATTCATGCTAGCCTGGCTTCAGCTTGGCACATGCTCCAGTTCTCAAGCCCCCCTGATTCCTCGGGTCTGAGATCAGGTGGGTGGCATGATTCTCCGCCACCATTTTTAGCATGCTAGCTCAAGCCCTGCTAGCGTATGTCTCTATTCAGGCTGGGAGGCTGCCAGACATAGCCTAAGAGTTTTACCTGAGAGTCACAGGTTGAGCATTTTGTGTTTCTGAAGCTATTTAGATGCATCATGATTTATTCTTATGTTTGAATTCTGTATCTCCAAGTCATAGGCATGTATATTTGACTGGAAGTCCTTCTATTAGCTTGTGCTCTCATAGTTTCTTGCATAATTCCATGAGAGTGGTTTCCATCTGAAAAACATCACAGCTATATTTCCAGCAGTTTACTTTCTCCTCATTTGTTTACTTGGGTGCACTGGACCTACATGAAACATTTGCAGGAACAATAAAGTGCATGTGAAAATTCTCTGACATCACCTTTCATAAGACTCTCGATCTCATTGACATTAAAAAGTGCTACTAAGAATGGAAGTTGCATTATTGTTTTTCCAGGGTGCACAAAGCTTTTGCAGAAGACCTGTCCTCACTTCTAGAACCAGTTGGCTGTGTTGGGCCCAATTCAGTTCACAGAGCTAGGTCATAAGGAGGTTGTGGACATTTCCCATCTCACTTACACTCCATCTCTGTTACTTTCATCTCTCTCTCTCTCACACACACACACACGCACACACACACATACACACACACACACACACACACCCTTTGTTTAATTGTAGGAAAAAAGTTTAAGGTAATTTGCTAAGAGCCCTTGAAAGGTACCCAGTGTATGTTACCAAAAACAACAACAAAAAGGAAAGCACAGCTATGGGATTTACACTTGCAGTCAACGTATTGTCCCAAAACATTGAATAAGAACAACTTGGTTTTCTGAAATTTCCTTTAATTAGGCCCTAAATGTTGAGGGTTTTTTTAAAATTAAAAGATGTACAGATATGTAGATATATTTTCCACTTGCTATTAGAGATTAACTGGAAGCCAACATCTGAACATCCTTGAACTGTAGAGGATGGAATTGTGGACATCTGTACCTCAGTCTGGATCCAATTTCCATGATTAGGGCCTGACTTTATAAAAGGCCAGACAAGATCCCTAATCCTGAACATGACTGAACTTTAAGATAGTTCATAATCTGAGTCCCAATCCAGACCTTAATCACTGTAAGAGTCTGGTTCAGAACTCCAGATCTGAATGCCTTACCATGTGGGAGTGTTTGAAATCCAGACCTGAACCCAGGTCCCAGTTTTGCAGTTCAGGTCTACTTGTAAATGTTAATATTCAAGTAGAAAACAAGTGTAAGAGGCACTTAGAGCACAAACAGCTGTCATATATGATAGCTAATACTAATGTTGGTGTTAATAACTGTTTATGCATGTGCTGTTCAGTGTAACATTTAGGATAGTGTGTGTGTGTCTGTGTGTGTGCGAGCAAGAGAGAGAGAGAGAAGTAATTAACTGGATAGCTGTCACTTTTCTGTTGTGTGAACACAAGTACTCATTGCAGGGACCATTTCCACTTTTGTCATGTAACTTATGATTTTTAAATACATTTGTGATAAATTAGGCTCTCTACTAAGGTAAACAATACTGGAGCCAAACAGCTGTCTCTGTACATGTGCAAGTTATCACAGTTGATATCACGTCCAAGACAGACTCCTTGTCTTGGACCTTTCCTTAACCTTTCTGGCTTGATTCAGGGAAATGTGGACCAGTCTATTTTTTTATTAAAACTGTGGTCTTTTGAAATGTCATGCTAATTTTTCAAATCCTTTACTCTTACTCACATTTGATGCAGAAAGACTGTAACAATAGTATTTTTGTAAACTGCTGCTTGCTTTGTGTTTGGAAATAATATATATTTATTCTACTGAATTTCATGTAATTTTGAAACTCTTGTCTTCAAAAATATCCTCTTACATTCCAGACAGATCAAAAGAAGCTGTTGGCTTCTCGGTGCTGCCTATGTATGATAGTGTATAAAATTATAATTTCAGTAACAAGAGCCTGGCTTTATTTACGTTAAAAAAAAAAAGATTATTGGATTTAATTAATCCCTAGTGTAACTCCATCATATGGAGAGGGATGAACTTGGCCCATTCAGAACCCAGGACTATGGTAAAGTAACATTTCCTAAGAAACCCTGCCTGGAAATTATGGGAGAATCCATAATGAGACCATAGCCTTTTGGGGCTGAATTCTGTGATCCTTATTCGCACTTTGCAGTGTGTTACTCCACAGGTAGTCCCATTAATTAAATTGGGCCTATTAAGAATAAGGTAACGTGCCAAGTGAATAAGAGAGACAGAATGTGTCCTTTCTTAATGAAAGCCTTTGGCCTTTTAAGTAGAGAAGTGGGTTACATTTTGAGCATTTCCAGGCAAAATTTTATGTTCTGGTTTGCACTGTGATTTCCCTTGTATAGCCTGGATTTGTTCTGTTGCTGGAATCCAGATGAAATCAATTGAAGTCCCATGCACAGATGAATGTGATAGAAATCTACAGGGAAATGTTTCAGAATATGCAAAAGTGGCCTACTTTTTCAGAAGCCCTGAGACACCCTGGCTCCCATTAAAGTAAGTGAGAACTCTGGGTGCTCAGCATCTCTGAAAGTGAGGCCTTAGGTTGTTAAATGATTCACAGTGTAGTGCATACAGGAGAATTTTGCTTATTGCGTAGAAAATACTTCCACAACTTGGTACTAAGCATACATCTCCCTACACAATGGGGGCTGATCCTGCAGAACTTCACTGGGGACTCAGCACCTGGCAAGATCAGGCTCCAGTGTTTTAAAACATTGGATGACCAATAAAATATGAGGTGGTTTTCCTGTCTGCAATAAAGATAAAGGGACTGGAAATTTATCACTTGCAATTCTTGCCATGTGACTGTTTTTTTATGCTTGTCACTGTTATCAATGAAGTACTATGCTGTATGTTAAACTGCACTGTAAAATCGGAATATTTTACTGCATGTCTTTTTTTAAAGGGGAAAATAATTGTATGTGTTGCAGTTGTAATGCAGTAAATAAATATATTTTCTTTTTAAGGGCTTCTCAGTTATACTGGGACGATTCTCTGTTTTCTTTACTCTGCCTTGAATTCTTTCCATCCATATGTTTGTGCTCTCCTAGGAACACAGAACAAGAAGGTAGGAAGAACTAATGTCTGCGAGTGTTTGTTGCCTCCTTTCCCATCATCTTCACACACTGCAGGCAAATAAATGATTGTGCTGAATACAGCTACTTGATCCTAAAATCATAACCCTTATTAGAAAATACCAACTTTTCTTTAAGACCATCCTAGCAAATGTACTAGAAAATTATATCACTGCAGGATCTACAGAAAGATATAAAATCTATAGAACCTTGTTACGTTTCTACAGGACTCTGTGAGACTTTTCTCTAAGAGTCCCAGATGATGATCCCTGCTCACTGTTCCAGAGGAGAGGGAAACCACACACACACAATATATATATTTGGATATAGGGGAATTCCTGCTCTGTCCAAAGTTTAGTTCAGTCTAATCCTGTGTAAGTAAACAAGCATTATTATAGTTAAGTATGTACTATACACTTTACTCCTATTTCTCTTACCATTGTGGTTTGTGTGGACCCAGAAATATTTTTAGTAATCAAATAATTGCCAGTTTCTTCCTTGAATTCTAGCAAGACCGAGTCTGCCAGGAAAATCAAAGTTGAAGAACTCCAAAGAAGAATTATGTTCTGGCAGTAGGGAAAACCCCTCTGTGTATTTTGCCTATAAGTCATGTATTAGGATGAACTTTTGGGATGGTCTCTGTCTTTTCTGGTGTTGTTTAACTCCTGGTGAGCTGTACGTAGGGCACTGTCTCAGTTGTCTTATTTTCCTGTGTGTAGAGATCCCTGATTCAGGGCCAGCTCCAGGCACCAGCTGAGCAAGCTGGTGCTTGGGGCGGCAGATTCTAGGGGGCTTTTTTTTTTTTTGCTGCTCTGGCCGCCCTGTAGGGGGCAGAGGAGGGGAGCGCCCTGCAGCAAAGTTGGCAGAGCATCCCGTGTCCTTCCCTCCCCACCGACCGGAGCAGCTCAGAACCCTCCCAGCAGGCGGCACGGAGGTCGGGGCCGCGGGGTGAGCTCCCCCTGAAACCCTGGCTGCCCCCCTTCTCTCTCTCCCCCCTCGCTCTCCCCTCTCCCCCCCATTCAAACTGGAACGGGTACAAAGAAGGGCCACTAGAATGATCCGAGGAATGGAAAGCCTGTCGTATGAAAGGAGACTTGAGGAGCTCGGTTTGATTTCCTTAACCAAAAGAAGGTTGAGAGGAGATATGATTGCTCTCTTTAAATATATCAGAGGGATAAATACCAGGGAGGGAGAGGAATTATTTCAGCTCAGTACTAATGTGGACACGAGAACAAATGGATATAAATTGGCAGTCGGGAAGTTTAGGCTTGAAATTAGACGAAGGTTTCTAACCATCAGGGGAGTGAAATTCTGGAACAGCCTACCGAGGGAAACAGTGGGGGCGAAGGACCTCTCTGGCTTTAAGATTAAGCTTGATAAGTTTATGGAGGGAATTGTTTGATAGGATAACGTGATTTAGTCAATAGGTCAATAACGTGCGACCACTGGTAATTAGTACCGAGGGTCAATGTTGGGATATTGAAAGTCTTTTTCCTGAGTGTCTGGCTGGAGAGTCTTGCCCGCATGCTCAGGGTTCAGCTGATCGCCATATTTGGGGTCGGGAAGGAATTTTCCTCCAGGGTAGATTGGCAGTGGCCCTAGAGGTTTTTCGCCTTCCTCCGCAGCATGGGGCAGGGGTCGCTTGCTGGAGGATTATCTGCTACTTGAAGTCTTTAAATCAGGATTTGGGGACTTCAACAGCTGAGTCAAGGGAGAGAATTATTTCAAGAGTGGGTGGGTCAGCTTTTGTGGCCTGCATCTTGCGGGAGGTCAGACTAGATGATCATAATGGTCCCTTCTGATCTTAAGTTCTATGATTCTATGATTAGACCGGGCGTGCACTATGCAGCACAGGGAGTCCCCTGGCTCCGGCCGCCCTGTAGGGTTTTTTGTTTTGTTCTCCCCTGCTTTGCTGGCTGTGCCGTTCCCCCACCCCCGCTTTGCCGCTCCAGCCGCACCGCAGGTTGTTTTTTTTCACCTGCTTTGCCGCTCCAGCCGTGCAGGTTTTTTTGGTTTTCCCCCACCCTGCGTTACCGCTCCGGCTGTGCTGCAGGGTTTTTTTTTTCTTCCCTGCTTTGCCATTCCAGCTGCACCGTTTTTTTGTTTCCCCCACCCTGCTTTGCCGCTCTGGCTGCGCCGTGTTTTCTTTTTCTTTTTTTTTCTTCACCTGCTTTGCCGCTCCACCACCCTGTTCCCCCCCCTTTACCGCTCCAGCCCCACTGTGGTTTTATGTTGTTGTTTTGTTTTTGTTTTTCCCTGCTCTGCTGCTCCGGCTGTGCTGCAGTTTCTCCGCTTCCACCTTTGCCATTCCAGCCGCACCGTTTTTTTGCCCCCCCCCCCTGCTTTGCCGCTCTGGCCCCGCTGTGGTTTTTTGTTTATTCCCCTGCTTGGCCCCTCCCCCCCCTTTTTTTTTTTTGCTTGGGGCAGCAAAAAAGCCAGAGCCGGCCCTGCCCTGATTCTCCTTCAGAGATTACAACACATCTCCCAACAGTTATTTACTCTTCCAGCAGGACTCGTGACAATCTTCTCTCTATTTGGATTACACGCTTGCCTCTAGTAAAACAATGTGGGCTTATAAAAGTCCTGAGCATTCTTTGTGACAAGCACTCAAACATTAGCCAGCTGTTAACACATCTTTTCCAATGACCAGGATTTCCGATTCCCAAGCCTGAGATGATCCTTATGTATTTTGGAGAACACAAGGTTATTAGGGAGAAGGCATAAGATCGTACTTGTGCAAGTTTAAACTCTTCAGCCAAAGCTAGCAGTGCAATGGTCATGAAGAGGACTGTGATTGCTACCCTCAGAGGTGCCAGCAACAGTAGAGAGGAGACCATGCAAGCACAGAGGCAGCTCTGTGACCTTAGGAAAGTCAGACTATGGTGACCTATAGATTATCTCACCATGGTATATTGGCTGCTCACATCAACACACAAATGATGCTGCAACTCTTACTAACAGCTTTTCTCTCTGCAATATAATCCTCCTTGTGGGTTATTAATTTATGGGGGGCACCAACAGGGTTTGTGTGGCCAAGCCCCTAGGAGCCCCTTTCATGGTGATAGGCCTGTGTTAGGTCAGTTTTTCTGAAACAACCAAATAAAACTGGAGCCTTTTACTGTATTGCAGATATTATGTAGAATGCAGGGAAATTACTTCTAGAAGGGAGGAGAGGGTTGTGCATGAGATTTTCACAGGCTTGAAAAGAAAAACACTAATTTATGGGTGAGCGAGTAGTGGACTGACCAAGTTCAGGCTGCAGTGGAGTCTGCAGTTGATCAGTGGGAGTTGATGCAGTCAATGAGAATTACTGTAAATGGTTTTAGAGGCCACAGGAGTATCTTAGGCAGTTATAAATATATAGGCTGGATATTATTGAAGAAACACCTGTTTTAGATAGTTACCTTTGCTGCAGCAGGACAAAGGCTGTTGTTTAGGTCATAACACTGAAAGGTGGCAAGTTCAATAAATAAAAATAAGAGGGTCAGATCCTTAACTGGTGCCAGTGGGCATAGCCTCATTAAAGTTAATGAAGCTAGGCTGATTTATACCAGCTGAGGATGTGGCTCATAGTCAATAGGGATCTTACAGAATGGTCCAAAGAACAATTTTGTAGTAGTTCTTTGTCTAATGCCTGAGCACTAGATTGTAACTGTACAAAAGTCCTTGCCAGTATAATGATGTAATTTTGGATCTGAACACTCATGATATGGTTAGGTAATACTAAGGGAAAACAGAACCGTCATTATAAACCTATTAAATTAGAAAAAAATGGAGCAAGATTACAGAATGATAAATATTGAATGAAACAAAAACCAACAGTGCGGAGTTAAGAGGGAGTGATTTTTAAGGCGTATTCACTCTGTGGAAATCACCTTGCAGTAATACCAGTGCTATGTGTAGGAGGCGAGTATTACATCCAGCAGAGATTAAAGACAGAGGGTTTTTTCCCCTAAGTTAATATTTCAGGCTTTCTGAATTTCATTTCTTGACATTTCATGAATGCAGCCTCAGCTTCCAACTATGGAAAAACACTCTGATAAACACACATTGCTGGAGCGAATGAAACTGAAGTCTCATCCGGTTTTACCGTAGCATTCATGGTATTACTAAGGATTGTAATATAATCCTCTTCAATGAATAACCCTAACAGATGTTATCAGGGTTGCACTGTATTAGCAGTGGACCTCTTGATAGAACTCCCTCAGTGGAAGTTCATAAATTGTTCTAATGGGCTGCTTGATTTGCCTGGCTGTTTGAGCAGTGTGGAAGAGAGGTGGTTAACAGTGTCCTTAAAATCAGCATTATTCCCATCTGGTATTCATTACAGTGCTGTTAAATATTTCATGCTTTTCATGTTACAAACAAATAAAAGCAGAACTAATCTTTTTGTTTAATGTTCCTTGATTGGCACTGTGGATGAATAAGCTGTATATTTTAACTGCCAATCTTGCTGTGGCTCCTCTAGGGATTTGAGTGGAAGATAGAGCAGATCTCCATGAACTTTTGAGGTGGGATTTTTATTACACTATTGATATAGAAAATGATATAGAAAAATCCAGATGATGAATGTGCTGTTTAATCAGCTGGGATTTCTTCGCTTGCAAGAAGATAACTTGATGAAGTGCAAACAGAGACAGGGAGCAGACGGTGACTGCTTGTCAGCTATATACAAGACTGTCTCCTGCTGTGATGGCTGGGAAACTCAATAGCTGTTACTGCCACTTTGCCCTTTTATAGCTGCTTCCATCAGAGGATCTCAAAGCACTTTACCATTATTGATTCTTTAAACTTCACAACTCCCCTGTGCGGTAAGTATATCATGTCACTCCCGTTTTACAGAACAGGAAACTGTACCATGGGGAAGTTAAATCCAGCATTTTCAAAGCTGGGATACCTAAATCCAGAATTAGGCACATAGATGAGTGTGTCCTCATTGGCTATGTGGATGCTTGGTACCTCTAAAAACCAGGCTACTTTTTTTCAGTGCCAAAGGCCTTAATCCTGCAGTGATTTCTGCATAGTTGGAACCCTGCACAGTGCCTTTGGATTACACAGAGGGCTCCGTAGAGGCATAGGGTCCACTTGCATTGACTTTGTCTGAGGGTCAGGGCCTAAGTTTGGATGCATGCGCCTAACCTTAGACACACAATTTTGAAAAAGTTGGCCTAAGCGATCTGCCCCCTCCCCAGCATGTACTGTATCAGATATACAGTTTCCGACTGCTTATCAGACTGAATTCAGAAGCAAAGGTGGGTGTTAAACAAGAACAGAGAACCCTGATGATAGGCTGTAAACAGGCAAGTCTTTCAGTAGGAGCCTGGCCTATGCTGATCAGGACACACTCACAGCATCTTACTTATTTAATATAGACTCATAGAACCATTGGATTAGAAGGGACCACAAGGGTCACCTAGTCTAACCCGCTGCCAGGATGCAGGATTTGTTGTCTAAACTATCCAAGACAGATGGCTATCCAGCCTCCTTTTGAAAACCTCCAGTGAAGGAGCTTCCACACCCTCCCTACACAGTCCGTTCCATTGTCCTAATATCAAATATATTTTCAGTTTCTGTAGCACCGTATATCTGAGAATCTCAAAGCACTTAGCAAACATTAACAAATTAAGTCTCAACATGCCCTTGTGACGTGATTTTTTTATTAACCGCTGAAGTGCAGCCACTTCTGGAGTGGAACACTACAGCTATTTAGCAGCTCGCCACAACAGTACAGGACAGGAATATAAAAATGGACTGTAACCCCTTACTACAGTTCATGGCAGTAAATCCTTTGCATTGTGGAACTAAACATACTACTTTTAGTTTGTTTAAATCCAAAAATGGTAAATGATGAGCCATAAAAATTTAGGAAATCAGTAGAGTACAGAGTGCAAGCAGCCTCATAGTGTCTGATCTGCTGTCACTGATAATACCCACGAAAGACAAGGGTTTTTCTTCATTCCTGGACAAATGAACTGCAGCATGTATGAAATCTCTACAGGCCATCTGTGACAGTAATTCATTTACCCGCAGTATTACAAAACAGATTTTCCAGTGAGCTCAAAAGGGCAGGCAGGAAAAAGTAGCATGATGAGAAGAATCTGTGACCCGTGTCTGAAAATAAAAAAATATTATGCAGTTGTCATGTCTGATGGATAAAGTGTGTGATGCACAAGGCAAAGCCACAGCAACTAGATAAATGTTTAAAACATTTAACTTTGATACATTAAGAATGAGTTGCAATGCAGGCTTATTGAGGTTGAAATTAAGCAGACATTTCTGCATTCCTGAAATCAGTCTTCTGAAACTGTTTAGCTTGGAAGAAATTTCGTTGCAGATAATGTGGAAGTGTAAGGGGAAGTTGGTCTTCAGACACGATGGAGCAGTTCTGAAAGGTCATGATTACCATTTTTTTTCATCTGTTGCTTTCCAGTTGCCAGCAGCCCATAGCTGATTTTCATTAGACCAGAAGAGGGCCTCTACAGATACTTGGTTACTAACTTTAATTGAAATGAGCATGTTAATTTATAACCTTAGCAGCTACAATCTATAATATGTTCTCAGTATTTTCCTAACAGTTAACATTTTGGAAATTATAATTAGTAACTCATTCTCATGAACAATCAATGAGTTATGTGGCCTTAGGTGTCAGATTCAGCCCTGGTGTAATTCCGACAAGGTCAATGGAGTTACAGCAGGAATTAATTCAGCCCACACTAGCTAATGCGTTTACATAACATTTAACTTCGGGTACCCACTGAAGAGTTTTGGGCTTAGCACCAGGGACCTCAGTGTTTCTTCATAAAGTTGTCCTACAGAAGAACAGGGGAAAAATGCCATTGTCTAAAAACTGGTTTCTGCAGCAACATGTCTACAAAGAGGGGGCCTTTCACCCCCAAAACACTGACTGAGGAAAGGGAGCAGGAAGTAGGGATTAGGGGGATTTTGCCCAGCTGTGCCTCCTAAACCTTCATTTAAAGGGACTGTTCCAATCTCCTGTTCTTCACTATGCCATGCTACACTTTCTTTGAATTTTTTTTTTTTAAATCTCCGCAATTCATGGTGATTGTAAGTGCTCACTTCAGCCTTGGTGAACGTAGGCATGCTCTGTAACACTGGTGCTAGGAGTCAGTGAAGCAAGACAGATGCACCAATCTCCTCCTTTTCCCCATCCCCATTGTTAACATGACAGTCTCTTGTCTCATATGGTGGTATGCCATGGGTGTATGAGAGATAAGACATTCCAGAGCCTAGTGCCCCCTCCACTAGCCCATGCAGTGAGCAGATAATGTTCTGGACTAACCAATATTACAGTTGTTTAAATCTTAGAGTTAAATTATCCCGTGTCATAGACTTCAAATAATAAATAGTCACTGTAACTCATTTATGTACAAGTCACTAAGGGGCAAATCAGGCCCCCCACTCTGTGGTTGTGGAGGACCTATTGGCAGCAGAGTCAGCGTATTTCTGTTGTGCAAAGGTGGGAAGGAGTGTTGGTTTTGGAGGGGCCATTCAGAGGATCCTGCAGCAGAGTCATGGGGGCCTGCAGTGGGATGAACTAACCTCTACAGAGCAGCTCTGCACCCACACTGAAGAGTAAGGAGAATTTCTCCTCCCCTTCAGTCCCATCTTTGCAAAGATGCCCACTGTTTGGGCTTGGTGTTGAGTCCCTGGATCTGGCTTTACTGGAAGGACAAGTCTTCTTAAGTTAGAGTGTTTTCTGATGGGATATTTTACATCATCTCAGCATGGTCGTGCAATCGGCACAGGGTTATGGGAATCAGAATTTCTGGGTTCTGAGCCTGACTGTCAAAACAACTCATTGTATGATCCTGGCCAAGCTGCTTAACCTCTCTATACCCCAGTTTGCAAGATGGGAACAACAATACTTATCACACCCATTTCACTGGGGGGGTTGTGAGGTTGGGTGAAGTAGTTTGAGAACCTCAGATAGAACTGTTAAGTATTGCTGCTGCAAATTCTAACCTCAAATATGAACTCATAACCCGTAATTCACTCAATGGGAACTGAGTGTGTTTAGTTGAGGGCAGAATTTTTCCTGATAATACTACACTTGCTTTTATCATGGACAACACCCCCATATAAAGAAGAGACAGCTTCAGGCTGACATTTTTTTGGCCATCCCTTGTATACACCGAATAAACTACTTTAAACAGCAGCTCACTGCTGAAGGCTGTTATGATTCTCCAGCCTGAACTATGCTTGGAAGGCTTTGTTGGTATAGCTATGCGTGCGCATATATGTATGTACACACACACACACTCACTGCACTCCTACCATGGACACAGCTTGTACCAGCAAAACTCTGCTTTTGCTGGCGGGGCTTATTCCAGCTCCTCTGAGTGAGGAAGTGAAAGTTTTGCCAGTTTAACTATGTCTCTATTGGAGGCTTTTGCTGGCGCAGCTCTGTAGGTCACAAATCACACCTCATCACCCCTCTGACTGACATAGGTATGTCAGCAAACGTGTGTAGGGTAGACCTGGACTGAACATGGGCATCATTTGTGAGGCTGCCTCACAATTGGGACTTGGACAATAAGGCCTAGAACAGGGGGTTCTCAAACTGGGAGTTGTGACCCCTCAGGGGTTCGTGAGGTTATTACGTGGGGGGTCATGAGCTGTCAGTCTCCACCCCAACCCGGCTTTGCCTCCAGCATTTATAATGGTGTTAAATATATTAAAAAGTGGTTTTAAGTTATAAGGTGAGGTCACACTCCGAGGCTTGTTGTGTGAAAGGGGTCACCAGTACACAAGTTTGAGAATCACAGGCCCAGTGGTCAGAGCAGCAGTGGCCAGAGTCAGGAACCTGGAGTGAGAGTCAAGGTCAGGGGTCCAAGAGCAGGTGCATTATTCAGCTGGCAGAGGAGCTCAATTGTTGCTCAGACACTTCCTGGCACACCTCCTGGACCTAAATAGCGTGCCTGGGCCAACTGGGGATGACAAGGGAACCTGTTGGTCTGACCTTCTGAAGTGGGCTTTCCTGTGAAATTTATCCCCACAGAGTCTGTGGTAATGCCCCCAGCCTTGCTAGAGCTGCTGGTTAGTGTTGCAGAAGTGTTGGCCATTATGCACCTTGCAGACCTGCATTCCAGTTCTATCCCTGCAGAACATCACACGGTGAATATGCCCTTGAGTAAATAAAAACTGCTTAGCTCAGCTCTCCCATTTCTGGTTATTGCACATTGCTTTTTTACAAAACTAGCGAAGGTGACCCTGGGTCTTTGGCGAGAGAGCCAACCAACAGCCTAAGACAACACTAAGAAACTTCAGAGAGGCCATTTACTATGTGAAAAGGCAGCAATTTTGCCCCAAGATATCTTAATTGAAATGCAAAGGAGAACAAAAATCATGCAGAGGTCCATAGAAGCACATGTCAGGAAAAGGAGGAATGGAAATAAATGGAAAGGACAAGTAGTTGTGGGGAGGGGGAAATAATAGCATTTACACATGGATAATAAAAGAGAGTGTGTGAAAAATGAAGTGACAGCTTTCTAGAAGAAATCCGGGAAAAGCGGAGCAGCAGCAGATGGAAATCTTGCATCAGTGGGAAAGGGGGAGCACAGGGGCGGCAGCAAAGAGGTGGGAGTTGAACCAGAAGGAAAGGTTTTAAAAATGATCTAAAGTGTAGGGCTGGCACAAAGGGAGAGTGACCCAGAGGTAACATTTTCAGGGGCTGATGGTCTTGTTGTTGGGGCAGTGGATTGGGAGTCAGAAGCTCTGGGTTCTATTCCTGGTTCTGCCAAAAACATCCTCTGTGACCAAGGATAAATCATTTAGGGTGCAATCTTGGTCCCACTGAACTTAATAACAAAACTCCCATTGACTTAACTGAGGCCAGGATGTCACCCTTAAACTCAGGTTTTCAAAAGCATCCACTCATTTTAGGTGCTTCTCTTTTGCAGGGCCTGGTTTGAGACACATTAGCATTAGAGTTGGCTGAAAAGAGGAATCTCCCACTTGTGAAAAAATGTCTCTCAAATCAGGCTCAAAGGTCACACATTTGAAAAATTTTGTGGGAGGAAAAAGTGTGAAAAATTTCTTTCTGGAAGAACCAAAATGCAGTTTTTCAGCTTGCTCCCTGGGCGGCTGGCTTTCTGGCTGCCTGGGCAGCTCCTTCTCCAGGTTATCAACTGCCCCTAGTTTCCCAGCCAGCTTGCGCCCCATGCGTCTTATTTCACTGGGCAGCTGCCTTACTGGGCTGCCCAGGTACCCTCACAACTTGCCTCTGGCTGGCAGGAATCCAGACAGCAA
Organism: Mauremys reevesii; assembly: GCF_016161935.1. NCBI lineage: Eukaryota > Metazoa > Chordata > Testudines > Geoemydidae > Mauremys > Mauremys reevesii. Next base: position 27,587,861 of record NC_052626.1, read on the forward strand.
GGCTGGCCAGGCAGCTAGTCTGCTTGCTTGCCTGGTTTTCATCGAAAGTTTTGACAGAATGGACACATTCCTGCAGAATGTTTTGGTTACACTGAATCAGCATTTTCCAAGGGAACAAGCGTTCTGTCAGAAAATTTTTGATCAGCTCTAATTTGCATCTCTCTATACTTTTATAGAACGCTCCTGTAACAAGAGGCATAATCTGCTTCTTATTGGGCAGCTGTCAGTTACTACTCTCACTGAATCTGGGCAGTTTTATGATCACACAGCCAGGCAATCAGAACTGACTGGAACATTTGGAGGGCAGTATTTATGCTCGGGGGATGGCCTGTGACCATCAGTAGTGGGCCTGGTTCACACACTACCTTGTTACCACTATGCTTAATGGTCAAAAGCTATAAAAACTAGGGGCATTTCACCAACCTTTCAGTGAGAAGCTGAGACCCAGCCGTGAGAATCCTGTAAGATGATTTCTTCAGAACAGCAGCATGACACGGTAAGTCATTTTTCATTGACATTGAGATGCAAACCAGTGCCCTAAAAGGACCGAGGCTTGGTGTTCATCGTTGCCATGACAAAAATGGTGACTTGGCGGGATTTTAGGAATAAAAAGTCTCCGTCTTTATCTCCCTGGCCCACCCCCTAGTGAGCTAGACTCCTTCATGTTTTATTATTTTTTAAAAAAATGTTTCTTTCTTTATGTCCAGTATAGTGGAATTTGGGTTATTAAATGGCCACATCACAAAAATCACCGGTAAGTACCTTTGCTTAGTGGAGAGGCCAAGGACTGAATGGGCCCTAGGCAATGAACCCAAAGAGCTGGTCCTTCTAGGTGAGCATCAGGGCACAGTGTTGGAGCAATAGGGGGAAGCCTACAGGGCCACCATCTATGCTTTACCTGTTCTGTGGATAAACCATTGGCTTCAGCCTCCACAGCTGGTCAGTCTGGACCATCCGTAAGCACTAAATTTACACACCAAGTACTGTTTTAAAAAGAAGTGGCATGGCTATTATTCCCTCACAGCATGAGTTGGAAACTTTTGTTGGGCACTCAGATTGTGTCTCTTTTCTACCTATTTTGAGAAAAGCTTTATCTCAGCATCACATAACGTGATATTTGATTACAGTCAACATCTTTGTATGAGTCCAGCAATGTCTGTGACAGCTAGAGTTCATAGGGCCTCATTGTTCTCTCACACCAAGTTTACACTGGTGTAATTCTATTGATTTAAGTGGAGTGACTCCTGATTTGTAGTGTGTAAGGGAGAGGAAGAATTGGTCCATGTGATTCTAAGGGCTTGTTTCCACAGTGAGGTAATGTGCTCTGCAGGGGTGTGATTTCTAAAGAGCATTAATGTGCTGTGCGTTAATTGATCTATGTAGACCCTGCTAGTGCACACAAAAGATTCCCTAGTGTGATTTAAAATCGGGAATTTTAACTAGTATTGTTTCAAACAACACTGCATTAAAGCGCACTAGGGAAACTTTAGTGCGCACCAGCAGGGTCTAGAGGGACCAGGGTCTAGTGGTAGAAAAAACATAATTGGCTTCAAGACTGAGCTTGATAAGTTTATGGCAGGGATGGTATGATGAGACTGCCTAGAGTGGCCCATCTACAATTGCTAGCAGCAAATATCTCCAATGGCCAGTGATGGGACACTAGCTGGGGAGGGCTCTGAGTTACTACAGAGAATTTTTTCCCAAGTGTCTGGCTGGTGGGTCTTGCCCACATGCTCACGATCAAATTGATCGCCATATTTGCGGTTGGGAAGGAATTTCCCCCCCGGATCAGATTGGCAGAGACCCTGGGAGGTTTTTACCGTCCTTTGCAGCATGGATCACGGGTCATTTGCAGGTTTAAACTAGTGTAAATGGTGGATTCTCTGCAACCTGAAGTCTTTAAATCATGATTTGAGGACTTCAGTAACTCAGCCAGAGGTTATGGATCTATTACAGGAATGGGTGGGTGAGGTTCTGTGGCCTGCAATTTGCAGGAGATCAGGCTAGATGATCAGGATGGTCCCTTCCAACCTTAAAGTCTATGAATCTAAGAGACCAAATTAATGCACAATATATTAGTGTGCTTTAGAAATCACACCCCCATACATTAAACTGCCCCACTGTGTGGACAAATCTGAAGAGTGTGCTCAGATAATAATTGAAAGCTCCACCCATAACACTTTTGAAAGAGGGGACCTTACTGTTACCATGGAAGAGATTGTTGACTCTAACTAACAAAATCTAATTATGGAGAAATAGAAGCTTTATGTTTACCTTTGGTTTCTTTTATTTTTCCTTTTTAATTTAGGACTAGGTAGCGCAAACCTCGTTCTCCTTGGTGAGCGTGTATTTAGATTAATAATCACATTGACATCTCTGGGACTGCTCGTGTCACTAAGTACTCACCAACATGAGGAAGAGTTGTGCAACCGAGCCGTTGTTTATTCAGTGACATGGTTATGAACTGTTGTTGGTATGGGTGCCAGAAGTGGCCTCTGTATTTGACCACTGTGCCTTGAATTTCTCTGAAGAGTTCAACAGTAAACAAGAGCATGAGACACATGCCAGAAAAACAAAAGATTCATTTCTAAGCTTACAGTAGCAAAGGCATGTTTGGCATATTAACTTCAGAGTTTAACTGCCTTTCCATTTTTGGACAGTCGTACAGGCAGAAAGAAGACCTTTTTGAAAACTGGGGAGGCAGTAACATTTTTCTGTTGTCCTAGGAAGAGAAGAAGGAACTTTTAAAAAGCCTCCCCTAAACAACCAGCTCCTATGTCATGGGATGAGGGGACCCCCACATTAGCTCTGGCAGGGATAAGTTATATCACAGCTCCAGATGCCAACCATCCCTGCATTCCGTTAGCTAGCAGGGATGGATTTGCATTCGATCCTCATTTGCAGCAGGCAGCTGATTTCCTAATCATTGGCTATCCACTGAAGGGGAAGGTGTTACAGGAGACAGAGGGGCAGGGCTGCGTAGAGAACCAGCGGGAAGGGAAATTGGCGAATTCTTTTCTGGAACATGGCTGATGTGAGCCTTATTTTATCTTTGCTTTTGGTTTGAAGTCAAGTCCCAGTTAAAAACCTTTAATTTGGACTATGGCTGAGGGAAGCCATCCATACTATGTGTGTTTGGCCCTTACAGGGCCCAAGCAATCTTTATTTACTTTTCTATTCTACACTGAAAGCCTTACATCGCACATGTATATAAACTCTCTCATGTCATGCAGAACCCTTTCCATTCCAACTGGCCAGACACAGCTACTATTTTTTTTCTCTTCTTTTAAATAGCAAAACAAAACAAAAATAGTATTGGAATGTTTTCTTTATAAGAATAAAAGATGTTGCAAATGATCTGTAGGATGGAGTTCTCATTTGCCACTTTCTGTGACATAAAAGAGCAAATGCAACTGTGAGAATACCTCTGTAGTATCTGACATCTTTCCCTCGCTTCTCTTGGTACCACAACAAATGAAATTAAGTCGCTCAACTGAGACATACAATTTTAGGCACATTTTATCATTACCAAAATTGAGGAAGAAGAGGGAGGAAGGAAATTTCTATATAAAAGAAGTGTGAAGGATTCAGAGATTCACAAGGGAATGAATCTGGAAACTGCAAGCAAGGAGAGATTTGTTACCTTCCCAAAGCGTGGGGATCTAGTTACTGCTTTTTCTTCATTATACAACAACTATTGCAGAACTTTGATGACCTTGTAGACTTACTAGATATTCCTGCCAAAAGGATATCCATTATCAAGCAATACATTTTCTGCTTGTGTAGCTCCAATGTGCTCTTTGAACAATAATGGATTCTCTTTTTCCTTCCTTATCACATTTCAGGATGCATTTAGGCCGGGGACTCTGCTTATTTAGTATTTTGTGCAAAATCTACTCTAGTAGGCAGACGCTGAAGTCCTTTTAGAACTACTTTCCTGTTCCAGAGTCAGAGGCCTTGGGTCTACTCCTGCACCCAGTGGAATCAATGGGAGGTTTGCTATTGATTTCAGAGGAACTATGGTCGCACCCTTACTACAATACACAAAATAAAACTTTCTGGGGGAGTTGCATTGTATGTAATAGAGGAGTATGACTGCTCTCAGAGCTCCGGTATGAAACTGCAGAAAAACCTGAGAGTCTCTGGATTAAGTTTAGAAGTGTGAGCAACAAGGGTGATGTTGTGGTGGGAGTCTGCTATAGACCACCACACCAGGGGGATGAGGTGGGTGAGGCTTTCTTCTGGCAACTAGCAGAAGTTACTAGATCGCAGGCCCTGGTTCTCCTGGGAGACTTTAATCACCCTGATATCTGTTGGGAGTGAAATACAGCAGTGCACAGACAATCCAGGAAGTTTTTGGAAAGTGTAGGGGACAATTTCCTGGTGCAAGTGCTGGAGAAACCAACTAGGGGCAGAGTTCTTCTAGACCTACTGCTCACAAACAGGGATGAATTAGTAGAGGAAGCAAAAGTGGATGGGAACCTGGGAGGCAGTGACCATGAGATGGTCGAGTTCAGGATCTTGACACAAGGAAGAAAGGAGAGCAGCAGAATACGGACCCTGGACTTCAGAAAAGCAGACTTTGGCTCGCTCAGGGAACTGATGGGCAGGATCCCCTGGGAGAATAACATGAGGGGGAAAGGAGTCCAGGAGAGCTGCCTGTATTTTAAAGAATCCTTATTGAGGTTGCAGGAAAAAAACCATCCCGATGTGTAGGAAGAATAGTAAATATGGCAGGCAACCAGCTTGGCTTATCAGTGAAATCCTTGCTGATCTTAAATGCAAAAAAGAAGCTTACAAGAAGTGGAAGATTGGACAAATGACCAGGGAGGAGTATAAAAATATTGCTCAGGCATGCAGGAGTGAAATCAGGAAAGCCAAATCATACTTGGAGTTGCAGCTAGCAAGAGATGTTAAGAGTAACAAGAAGGGTTTCTTCAGGTATGTTAGCAACAAGAAGAAAGTCAAGGAAAGTGTGGGCCCCTTACTGAATGAGGGTGTCAACCTAGTGTTAGAGGATGTGGAGAAAGCTAATGTACTCAATGCTTTTTTTGCCTTTGTCTTCACAAACAAGGTCAGCCCCAAGATTGCTGCACTGGGCAGCACAGTATGGGGAGGAGATGACCAACCCTCTGTGGAGAAAGAAGTGGTTCGGGACTATTTAGAAAAACTGGACGAGCACAAGTCCATGGGGCCGGATGCACTGCATCCGAGGGTGCTAAAGGAGTTGGCGGATGTGATTGCAGAGCCATTGGCCATTATGTTTGAAAACTCATGGCGATCGGGGGAGGTCCCGGATGACTGGAAAAAGGCTAATGTAGTGCCCATCTTTAAAAAAGGGAAGGAGGAGGCTCCGGGGAACTACAGGCCAGTCAGCGTCACCTCAGTCCCTGGAAAAATCATGGAGCAGGTCCTCAAGGAATCAATTCTGAAGCACTTAGAGGAGAGGAAAGTGATCAGGAACAGTCAGCGTGGATTCACCAAGGGCAAGTCATGCCTGACTAACCTAACTGCCTTCTATGACGAGATAACTGGGTCTGTGGATGAGGGGAAAGCAATGGATGTGTTATTCCTTGACTTTAGCAAAGCATTTGATACAGTCTCCCACAGTATTCTTGCCAGCAAGTTAAAGAAGTCTGGGCTGCATGAATGGACTATAAGGTGGATAGAAAGCTGGCTAGATCGTTGGGCTCAGTGGCTAGTGATCAATGGCTCCATGTCTAGTTGGCAGCCGGTTTCAAACGGAGTGCCCCAAGGGTGAGTCCTGGGGCTGGTTTTGTTCAATATCTTCATTAATGATCTGGAGGATGGCATGGACTGCACCCTCAGCAAGTTTGCAGATGACACTAAACTGGGAGGAGTTGTAGATATGCTGGAGAGTAGGGATAGGATACAGAGGGACCTAAACAAATTAGAGGATTGGGCCAAAAGAAACCTGATGAGGTTCAACAAGGACAAGTGCTGAGTCCTGCATTTAGGATGGAAGAATCCCATGCACTGTTACAGACTAGAGACCGAATGGCTAGGCAGCAATTCTGCAGAAAAGGACCTAGGGGTTACAATGGACAAGAAGCTGGATATAAGTCGACAGTGTGCCCTTGTTGCCAAGAAGGCTAACAGCATTTTGGGCTGTATAAGTAGGGGCATTGCCAGCAGATCGAGGGATGTGATCATTCCCCTCTATTCGACATTGGTGAGGCCTCATCTGGAGTACTGTGTCCAGTTTTGGGCCCCACGCTACAAGAAAGATGTGGACAAATTGGAGAGAGCCCAGCGGAGGGCAACAAAAATGATTAGAGGGCTGGAGCACATGACTTATGAGGAGAGGCTGAGGGAATTGGGATTATTTAGTCTGCAGAAGAGAAGAGTGAGGTGGGATTTGATAGCTGCTTTCAGCTACCTGAAAGGGGGTTCCAAAGAGGATGGATCTAGACTATTCTCAGTGGTAGCAGATGACAGAACAAGGAATAATGGTCTCAAGTTGCAGTGAGGGAGGTTTAGGTTGGATATTAGGAAAAACTTTTTCACTAGGAGAGTGATGAAGCACTGGAATGGGTTGCCTAGGGAGGTGGTGGAATCTCCTTCCTTCGAGGTTTTTAAGGTCAGGCTTGACAAAGCCCTGGCTGGGATGATTTAGTTGGGTTTGGTCCTGCTTTGAGCAGGGGGTTGGACTAGATGACCTCCTGAGGTCCCTTCCAACCCTGATATTCTATGATTCTATGATTCCAAGCCTCAATGGAGCTATGCTGATTTACCCTAATTGAGGATCTAGCCCCTTTGTCCAAGAAATCAATAACAAAGACGAGGAAAACAGTGTCAATCTTTGGGGAAGAGGGCTAGAAGAATTAGAAACAACAAAGTAGATTTGTAAAACTCTTTTAAAGAAATCAAAGAAATACAAAAATAATAATCATGACTAATTGTATAGCAATGCTGTTTTCTCCTCATGAAGTCCAACTCTCTAATAAGGGATGATTCTAGCCTGCTGAGATGGCTTGTTTTTAAACAAACTTTCTATGAAGTATTGATGCCCAATATTCAAATATAGGCAAATGTAGGCCCTTAGATAAATGGGCACTTACTGTAGGTGCTTAAATATCTGGTGTAAGCACATAAATTGTCCATTGAGACATCTAAATATGGATTTAGGTGCTTCACTTTGGATTAGTTGCATTTAAAATGTCACCTCTTTAGTGTTTTTACATGTCTGGAGAATTTCTTTGTCTACATTGTTATGGAATTATTGCCACTCCTGATATAGATTTACGGCTGCAACACTGGAATGATGGCCTAAAGGGAAAGCTCTGCCATCATATTCAGACATGTTTATCTCTTAAAAACCATTTGAATAATTTGTTTCTGGCAAAAGACTTTCTCTGGGAGCTCTGCCCATGAATCTCTTCATTTCTATTGGCACCTTTCAGCAGTTAGCAGACCTCACCCGGAGTCCTCCTCCTCTGCCTGCCCTTCAGTTTGGGTCTTGCAGCTCTAGCTGTGGCTGTGCTTTGGAGATTCCAACTCTCTGTGCACTTGAGCAGTTCTAAACACATAGCTAGTCCCATATCTGGGGTGCATCTGTGAGTTCCCCATTTCTGTCTTGTTGATAAACTCCCTGGTTCCCCATGTTGACACCTGAATATATGCAGATTACCATCCTACCAACACAACTGGACTCTGTGACACAGTTAGATGTACTGTTAAATAGCAGGGTCAAATGGGATAGTCCAAGACATGGTACCATGATGGATCATTAAACAGAAGACCCACTGACCGTTTATCGCACAATAGACAGTTATACCGCCATGGAAGGCTGTCTATTAGGTCTGGATCACTGGAACCAATAGTTCAGTCTAATATTAAAAATACAACACACAATAAAGGAATAAGTTTCTACTGAAATCACAGCAACAAGGCAAAATAACATATCAAGTGTTTCATAAGCTCAGTGACACTTTGTTTATACAATAATATTAAGCATTGCACCAGGAACAAACCACAGACTTAAATGCATATAATATTGCCTACCAGAAGGCATTTCACTGGCAGGCATACTGCATACCCTGAATGTAACAGGAAACCATCATAAAGTTAATGATATTTGAGAGGAAATTTGACAATGGCTCACCAGCCACTCTTCCACTGGGTACCTGTTGAGGTGTGACTATTTCAGTGATCATGCATAGTAATTTTCACCTGTATCCTTGTGTATGTTCAAGTTGAGAGGCAAATATTTTGGAGATGTTAATGTGCAGAACCTAGGTACCTTTTCCCATTATGTAACATGAGTTTCAGGGGAGACGGATGATACATTTCACAAGTTGCCAAGAAACGCAGTGGAGAATAATATAAAGAAAGTGGAGTATTCTGTTGATAGCCTATTATAAAATGGATGCCAGAACCTCATGGATGTCAATGGAGCTCTGCCAGTTTGTCCTAGATGAAATGTGTCCAGAGTGTAGCACTTTTCTAACAATAGTCTGTTCAGGAAAAAAAAATAGTATTGACACCCAAATACAAAAGTAAATCCTACCCTAGAGAAACTTACAACTCTTCCCTCACTCTCAAAATAATACTAATATTAACTGTGGTGAAGGCATGAGCAAAGTTACCGCTGCAGTGACTCATCCTGGCCCCAGGAGCCCTTGTGGGGCCAGCACTGCGGGAAGTGACACTTTCTCCTCTTCTCCATTCTCAATAGTCCCCTGGCTGCTGGGGAGGAGTGGAGGCAGCAGGTGAGAGGGATGAAATGGGGTGAGGTACAGGGCCTCAGGGGAATAGGGCTCAGCAGGAACAGGCTGTGGGACGGAGTTCATGGGGGAACATTCCTGGGGGTAGAGGCTTGAGGTAGAATAGCCTGTGGAGACAGAATGAGAGGACAGGCTGTGGGGACAGCGGCCTGGGGGCTTTGAGAATGGTAGCTCTTCTTGAGTCCGTACTCCTCCATTATGTTGCCTCTTGAACCTCTGGTCCCCTGGCTGGGGAGATTTGCAGGTCACTCTCCAGTATCAGCTTGGGTCATTCATTCTGCAGCTAGATGTGCTCTGTGCACCCAGCTCACTGAAATGTGGCTTGGTGAGGCTATTATAATTCCAGATGCTTTAGTATCCTCAGGTTTCATTAATAGTTGCCAAGTGTCTGGTTTTCAACTGGAAAGGCTGGTGGAAAAGAGGACCTGGCTGCATCCGGTCAGCACCAGAGTAACCGCAATCAGGCTCCCTGCAGAGAGGGCAGGAAGAGCAGCAGCTGCTGCTGGAGCCTGGAGGAGCTGCTCTCCGCTCAGCTGCTGAGGGATAGAAGTGGCAGGCTGGCTCCTGGACACAGCTCTAGCCTGTCCGGCAGAGAGGTAGGTACCAGTGCTGCCACCTCCCCTGCCCACCCCCCGGCTGTGCTCCCACCATAGTCCCTCGCTTCAGAGACCAACCCCCACCACCACCCTGCTGTTCCCCTGCCCCAGCTCCTTGCTCCAGTGACCAACACCCCCCTCCTGCTGTGCTTCCACCCTGGATCCTCACTCCGGGGACCGACCCCCTTCTGTGCCCCAATTGGGCAGGCAGGCAGGCTCCACATCAGCAGCTCCCAGCCCAGCTCTGCAGATGACAGGATATTGCACTCTAGGGCACTGGAAGGTGAGGCCTGACCTATTTTTTTTTCTGTAGATCAATTCAAACATTTCTCCCAAATTGTAGTCAAGTATTAGTTATTATTGGTAAAATGGGCACGATAAATCTATTGGAATGTCTTCCGTTCTAGAAAGGCAACGTCTCAAAGAACATAAATCCAGATGGTGGCCAACCTAATGAATCTGTGTGGCCTTTGCTCAGAAATGGAGTCAAATAATTTCTGTCCACATGACACCAGTTAGCTTTGGACCAATTCGGCTGCTTCTGTGGTAGGAAAGCTCTAAGCCACTTGTAGGATAAATACATCATCTACGGTAGTATTAGGTAGTAGTTCAGCAACCCAAGGTTTCTCTCATGCTGAGTACAAAGTGTTTATTCTTCTTTGAATGCTTGCTCGTGCCGATTCCAATTAGGTGTGCGCACGCTGCGTGCAGAGTAGCCGATAGGTTTTTCCCCTAGCAGTATTCGTCAGGTCAGCTAAGGTGCCCCTTGGAGTCATGTCTCCATGGTGCTGTATATAGAATCCTTCTGTCCTAGTCTCGGTTTCAGTGAGCGCCCCCTGTCCAGCTTCTTCTTCTTGTGGGGCACCGGGGACTGAGAATGATGCCGCATGCGGCCAAGCATGGAGCCTCAGCAGGGAGCTCTGCCATTGCATAGCATCTCTATCTGAGTCCTTTCTTGGCCCCAAAGTTTCCTGTGTCGACATCGGAGCATTGCACACTGATGCTGAGGTGCTAGGCATCGGTTCGTCCAAACCTGGCTCCGAGTGGGGAAGGAGGGTGGCCTCCATCAGAAGGTTCTTCAACCATTGGTCGAAGACCTGTGGCGGAATCTCCTACAGATCTTGCAACAGTCCCTCTGGTTTGATTCCCCCAGACATTTCAAGCAGGAAGTGTGAGAGGGACGCTCCTGGGCATAGGCTTGTTACAAGCTTCTCAGGGTTTAAACCCCAGGGACCAAGGCATGCCTTGGGGGTACCCCCAGAACAATTTCTTACCAGAATTCTAACTATATAATGACTAAACTAACTACAACTACTAACTATTGATCTAACTACAGAAAAAACAATGTGAAAACTACTAAGGAGAATGCTTGCCGAAGCAAGAGAGAACGAGCATTCCAGCTCACCATCACAGGTGATAAGAAGGAACTGAAGTGGTGGCAGGTCGGCAGGGCCCTATATACGGCACCATGGGCGTGCGACTCCAGGGGGCGCCTAAGCTGACTCAACGGGTACTGCTAGGGGAAAAAGCTAATTGGAATGTACATGAGCAACAGATCTCAAAGAACAACAGTTACGAAAGGTAGATAACCATTTTTTTATTCATAGGTTCAGCACAATCATCTAGGGGCATATTTTAAAAAATATTTAGGTGCCTAAAGATGCCTCGGTTCAGATTTTTTAAAGGCATTTAGGAGCCTAACTCCCACTGATTTTAAAATCTGGCCCCTAGCTATCAGCAATGATTACATCAACCCTGGCAACATGCCTCATTCTGAAGGAAGGGTGGTCTTGTGGTTCAGGCAATAGATTAGCACTCAGAAGATATAGGTTATAGTCTGTGTCCTCCCACCGACTTCCTGTGTGACCTAGGACAAGTCACATAATCTCTATCCCCATCTGTGAATCAGGGATATTAACACTTGCCTACCTCTGTGGGGTATTGTGAAGATAAATTAATTAATGTTTGTGAGACACACAGCTACTAAAATGATGAGCACCATAGAAAAGCCTATAACTAACTGATAAATACATTTTTAAAGCAAAATAATAATAAAAGTCACCTCTAGAGACTGCTTCTAAGGTTGAGACAAAGGTCAGTCTCTATTCTTATTCAGTATTTGGCCCGTCTGCTGAGGATAAACAAGGGTGCCAATTGATCCCTACTGTGGTGGTGGTTTTTTTTTAAATAATGTGGATACCAATCCAGTAGAAACTGGATTGATACCCCCAACTGATTATATATCAGCCATCACATAGCCTTTAGAAAAGAAAAATTTTCAGTTACTACTCTGCTTGGCAAGATTAAAATGGTCAAATCAGAGATGAAAGGCTGTCTGCCCAGAGCATTGCATTTGCCATCTACCCGCTAGGGATAGATAATAGATCAGAAAATACCATAATGCCACTATATAAATCCACGGTATGGCCACACCTTGAATACCTCATGCAGGTCTGGTCACCTCATCTCAAAAAAGTTATATTAGAATTGGGAAAAGTGCAGAGAAGGGCAACAAAAATTATTAGGTGTATGGAACAGTTTCTGTGCAAGGAAAGATTAAGAAGACTGGGACTGTTCAGCTTAGAAAAGAGATGACTAAGGGGAAGATATATAAAATCATGACTAGTGTGGAGACAGTAAATAGGGAAGTGTTTTTTGTTCCTTCACATAATACAAGAACTAGGGGTCACCTGATAAAATTAATAGGCAGCTGATTTAAAGCAAACATAAGGAAGTGCTTCTTCACACAATGCAAAGTCAACCTGTGGAACTCATTGTCAGGGGATGTTGTGAAGGCCAAAAGTATAACTTGGTTCAAAAAATAATTATATAAGTTCATGGAGGATAGGGCCATCAATGGCTATTAGCTAAAGTGGGAGGGATAGCTCAGTGGTTTGAGCATTGGCCTGCTAAACCAAGGGTTGTGAGTTCAATCCTTGAAGGGGCCATTTAGGGAACTGGGGTTAAAAAAAAAAAGTCTGGGATTTGTCCAGCTTTAAGCAGGGGGCTGGACTAGATGATCTCCTGAGGTCCCTTCCAACCCTGATATTCTATGAATAAGATGGTCAGGGATACAGCCTCATACTCCAAGTGTTCCTAAACTGCCAGAATATCACATTTTATTTCTGATAGAGATGGGACCAAACTGAAATCCAGATCTGAATGCCTCTCAACTCTGTTGAATTTAGATTTGGATCTATATCCAAATTTTGTGGCTCAAGCCTGCCTCTAAATGTTGAGAGTATGGGGTACTTCCAAGGAGAGTATTCTGCTAATGTGAATGCTTGGCTAACTTGAGGTTTCTCCATGCAAGATCTTCCTCAGGATATTAAATCTGTCAGTTTATCAGACGTTAAATCTGTCCTCTTTCTTTGCTACATGCACCCCCTATGGAGCATGATGTAATTCTAGTGAAAGCCATCAGACTTACTTATCAAAAAGGTGAGTTTCCATGAGCATATTTATTATCTGCTTTTCTTTGCCTCCCCCAAATCTATGTAAGCAGAGTCAGGATGAGCTCTACCCTGACATCTGGTGGTAAATTATGGGGAGTGCAGAAAGAAGTTTCGAGTATTCGCATTAGCATTTCAATTATTTGCATTGGCACTCCCACCCCACTTAGCATACTGCACAGCAGCCTGGGATGGTTATTTTCACAGCTGTGGGAGCCCCAATTTCATTGTTATTGGGGCAGGAGCAATAAAATGTTGTCACCCTGATTAAGTAAATGAGGAACTACAAAACTGTCTTATGATAGAAGATTTCATTGTCAGCTGGATAGCGCTTGCTAGACGGAGGACATGGGTTCCAAAACCCATTGAAAAGAGAGAGGGTGGGGACAGATATCTGTACTTGGTGGTGCAGGCTCCTTGTGTGAGCCAGAAGCACCAGTTCCACCTGTGCCTCTCTCCACTGTGGAATGTCAGAGTTAATGTTTGATTCCCTTAAGAATCTAGGTACAGGTTACTGAGCTGAACTCACTGGCACTGGGGCTCCCCCACTATGAGCTGGATTCACTAAGAGCTGAAATCACTGAAGAGCTGGACTTGCTGAGCTGAGAGCACTGAGTACTGTGCTAATGAGTGGGGGAGCCTGAAGCAATACCGCAGAGCAGCTGGCAGAGCGGAGTGGAGCAGTTTGTGCAGCCACTGGGTGAGTGGAGCCAAGCAGCTCGTGAGGATGGCTGGAGTGGCTCGCAGGACAGCTGGTGGACCAGAGCAGCTGGCAGAGCGGAGCAGCCCACAGAGCGAGCGGAGCGGAGCGGAGCGGAGCTGTTTGCGGGGATGACTAGTGGAAGCAGAACCCCATGAAGAGGCAGGGCAGTTGACCCTGAAACCACGTAAGGTGCCCCTTTCTACCCAGGCTGGGGAGGGGACCTCTGCAGAGAGACTCTTGAACTCTGGGGCTGCACTGACCTGGGACAGAGACTTTTGGATTGTGGGACTTTTGGGACTGTGGGTGATTTGGGGGTTGCTGGACTCAAGGGCCCCGAGAGAAGGACACAGCCCAATTTGCTGGGGTGGATCTTTGCTCACGGTTTGACCTATGAACTCTAGCTGAGGTATTTTCCCAATTTAATGCTTGTTGTTTATCATGTAATTAAACCTTTTCTGCTACACCAAGACTCTGTGCTTGCGAGAGGGGAAGTATTGCCTCCTCGAGGCGCCCAGGGGTGTGTGTAAGATTTTCCCAGGTCACTGGGTGGGGGCTCGAGCTGGTTTTGCATTATGTTGTGGGGAAGGGACCCCTATGTATTGAACCCGGCCCTTGCTGCTATTGTTTCGGCCCGGCAGAAGGGTTACATCTAGAACAAAAGCACCTAAGCTACCTCAACAACTAACAAAGGACCTGAACATGAGGGAAAAATCAAAGAAGCCAGGAGATGTAGCTCAGCCAACTCAAACATGTAAGAAACTGTGCAAGAGAAACCAGATTGCTGTCAAAATACCTACTTAACATTGTGTCTGGAAGCACAGCTTCAATAAAATAGGTAAGGAAACCAGCTAAGGACCCCCAATGGCAAACACATATTTATTGAGAATTCAATAAAAGCCTCAGAACAAACAGCCTGAAGGACCTGTAGACATAGCCTCTGTTGTAATAAAAATGCAATACAAGGCATCAGGGAAATGGTAAGGGGAAAGGACTGCTCCATGAGAAAACCAAACAAGAGTCCCAGAGCATAAAGCCTGGAGACACAGGCTGAGATGCAATAAAGTAACTGCCATTGGGGAGAGAGTAAGAAAAACAAAACATCTAACAAAAGCACAAAGAAGCCCCAGATACATAAGCTAGTCTAGAAATTCAGCTCAGGTTGCCATAAAAGCACATGGGAAAATAGGAAAAGAATAATGACTGCAAAGCCATCAACTCCTGCAGGTACATAAAGAAAGCATGTAGGAGAAAGTCCACAGGAAGCAATGTCAGCTGCAGTAAACTCCGAGGATACCTAGGAGACAAATCTGTAAAAGGTGACAAACTGAGGCCTCCCAGGGATCATGTGTGTGTGATATATAGAGAGAGTTGTATTAAATATAAAACCCCACATTGCTGACCTCTGATCTGTGTCTATGGTGGGGATTTGTTTTTAATTAGGCAACAAAGCAACTTTTCTAATAGGCGCAGAAAGAGATTAGAGAATTTCTGTTAAAAATGTGGCAGAAAAATTAAATAAGGATGCAATCTGAGTGCTTGTATTGCTGAATTTGTGCTTGGATAACGTGAATTTTAACATATGGTAACAGCACCTAGGATGGCTTTTGATTATTGTTAAAAATTGGAACAAACAACAATAATAATAACAAAGAAATAAAGATCCTCCTTGCGCTAAGGAGATGACACACAGGAATGCTGGTAAAAGGGTGCGCTTCATTTCTTGACCTCCATAATATGACCTGTGTCAGGGTTACAAGAGATTATATCCCTGGCACTTGGCAGAGATCAGTAATCACTGATGTGACTGGCTACTGTAACATTTTCCCTTTTTTTGAAAATAAAATGCAAATATAATAATAACAACCAAATCTAGCAATCACAGAGCATATCACTGAGCACACTAATAATGTCTAGGATGGAGGAAGGGTATTTGGACATCTGACAGCAACTCGTGCACTTCAATGACTTTCTGATCACACAACCACTTTTTGTTTTCAAAACGGCTCCATCTGCAGTGACTTCTTGTGGTTGTGTTTTGTCACTTGGCATCTGTAATTCCTGCTTCTGTTGTTTTTCATTGTTCATGACTGGGTGGGCGTGTGCTAGTTCTGTCTCTGTGAGCACTGTCAGTAGCATTATAGATAAGCAACAGGGTCCCTCTTGGTTTTGTTTCGATGTTTTCTGTTCCTCCTGAGAGCAGCCCCACAGAGGTGGTAATAATATGTACCATTGATAGAGATGGTATAGCTTTTCTTTTGGCAAATTGCCTGCCGCCTTCTGTTTGAAATGCAACATTCTCTCCCCTTGGCAATTGATCTGTTTGGCATTCTTGTCTACAGCTGTTTGAAAACTGAGGGTAATTGTGTGTGTGCGGGGGTGTCAAAATTTTTATTAAAAATTGACATACCTCTGCTCTTGTCATAGTAGTTCTTGTAGTAAAAGTCTCTTGAAACTATGCCAGGGTGAATTTTATTTGGCTCGGAAAATTTTTAGAAGTTGGCAGTAAAGTTTTTATCCTTTTGCCTACAGCAGTGGTTCCCAAACTTGTTCCGCCGCTGGTGCAGGGAAAGCCCCTGGCGGGCCGGGCCAGTTTGTGTACCTGCCACATCCACAGGTTCTGCCGATCACGGCTCCCAGTGGCCGCGGTTCGCTGCTCGAGGCCAATGGGAGCTGCTGGAAGATAAAAGCTTTACACAAACCAGCCCGAACCACCAGGGGCTTTCCCTACACAAGCGGTGGAACAAATTTGGGAACCACTGGACTACAGGTCTCTGAACTGGTGATTCTGTAAAGCTGTTGTGGTGGGGTATCTGCCCTACACTGGCAGAAGAGGGGTTAAAGCAGCCCAGGGAGGCTGCACAGGAGGCAGCCAATTAGGAAAGGGCTTGTAGAGACAGCCAATAGGGAGAAGGTTTAGAGAGACAGCCAATCAGGGCCAGCTTGGGCCATAAAAGAAGGGCTGCTGATCAAAGCCACTTGAGTCACTTCCTGGAGTTTGAGGAGGGAGGACTGGCTGCCCTGAAGGAGGGAGAAGAGATAGCACCATGGTCCAAGCACTGCTGGGCGGGGTCAGGGGCGCATGAGTAAGCTCCTGGCTGACCGCTGTCAGACTGAGGCCATGATACAAGGGTAGAGAAGGTGCTAGGGCTGCAGGGAAGTGGCCCAGGGAAACAGATGGTGGGGGCTGGAGATGATGCACTGTGTGACTGATGATCCCACCTCCCTTTTAGCCCCAGTCACCCTTGATGCAGGTGGCTAGACCCTGGACTGCCCCCCCCACCTGGCAAGTGGCTGGACAGAGACTGAGCCTGCTCCAGGAAAGGGGGGACTGAGTAGGGCACAGCTGGCAGGCAGTGTCCAGAAGAGACAGAGGACACTGTGTGACTGTGAGGTGACACACAGCAGCAATGGCAGGCAGATGCACAGGACAGACACCAAGGCAGGAACACAACCACACCTGAAGCTAAGCTAAGGGATGAGGCAGCAGGCACAGTGCAGAGTGAGTTGAACCCCATCACAGCTGTGACTAGCCTATTGCAATGTTCTAATAATGCTAAGTAAGATCCCTTGAATCTACTTTTTTTTTCAAGTTATTTGCCAGGTCAGATCTGTTTCTTGCAATAACCTTATTTTGACCCAGTGGTTAGTTACACTACACTAATTAGTCCATCTGTAACTGTTTAAAATCACATGGCTTCACTTTGTTAAGCTTGTTTGTAGCATAATGGTCAGTGGTGTCACCTTGCAAATGATTTCTTGATGCAAAAATGTGACAATTCTTGTGGTGGCTCAGGTTTTTTTTTTTATTTTTGTTTTTTTTTTCTGTAGTAGTAGATTTTCAATGCTTCTGTGTCTGCCACATACAACAATGTGGAGGATTTTACCCTCTGCAGTGTTTCTGCAATACCACTTAGGTATTGTCTGTGTGTGTATGTTTATTCATATTCATTCCCTTATAACTCTCTTAGATCCACTGCTATGAACACATTAGAATTTAAGAATACAGAATTATTTTAAAAATAATTTGGAATAAGGCAGTCTGATTCTAGAAAGAACATCCACACAGGGAGTTAATCAGGAATAGCTTTTCTGCTTTAAATTCACTCCCTACCTTAAACTGAATTCATTTCTCAGGGTAGTCAAAACTTTACTGTCTGGAAAACTGGAAGTGCTTCAACCACCTCCTTCAGTTTTCTGCCACATTTTCCTCCTAGAGTCAGGAGATTCTGGAGACTTATCTACATTTTGGCCATATATCTAGTTTATATCTGACACCACATAGTAGCACCCAGAGGACATGCACATACAGTGGCATGTGGGGCAATGCATCCAGGGATACGAGAATGACTGGAAAACATGATTTAGGGGTCCTGTCTGCACTCCAAAAAAAAGCAGTGAATTGAACTGATTCCAGAAAGAGGATTGCTGGTCTGGGTCTCCAGCAGGTGTGAAGTATTATGAGCTGTAAGAGTTACCAACCAAGTTTTAACCATGTAGCATGTGCACCAAAGCCAAGTTTAAAGCCAGCCATGCCATGTAGGACTAACAAGTTCAGGTAAAGATTTCAACATGTGCAACATGCTTTTATCAAGTTAAGTTTTATTTATATATATATATAGGGGGAGATATACCTATTTCATAGAGCTGGAAGAGACCTTGAAAGGTCATCAAGTCCAGCCCCCTGCCTTCACTAGCAGGACCAAGTACTAATTTTTGCCCCAGATCCCTAAGTGGCCCCCTCAAGGATTGAACTCACAACCCTGGATTTAGCATGGATGTTCTGTTTTCAGCTGGAATTCTTATATAATGTGTAATGGCCATGTCACCAAACTGACAGCTCAGGCAAATTGATTTTTTTTTAATGTCAGCAAAAGGTTTCATTTAATCATAGGTGCTGAAACTAGGAGTGCTGGTAGATTCCATCATATACAGGGTTCACAGTTTGGTTCAATGGCTCTCCCCTGCCCTCCCCTAAAAACTGTTACAGCATCCCTGCATTTAATCATGTGATACTCCAGGAACACTAAACATGGAGCATCCTCCAACTGTATCTCAGAGCCCTGAGTATTACCAGCTTTTTTTCAAATTATTATCACTACCCCAAATCTGATGTTAACCTAACTCTCTGATAGGATATAGAGATGTCCTCTGCATTGCTCTGAGCCCCTGTTGGCTTAAGAGTGAAAGTGAAGAATTAATTTTGAGTAGCCACCTCCAATCTCCCCTTGCAGAAGTGGCCAGATTTTCAAAGGTGGTAAACACCTGCAGCTCCTGTTGACTTCATTGGGAGCTATATGGGATAGTCAGCACCTCTGAAAACAAGGCTGGCTTCTATTTAGGTCCTTAAATATGGATTTGAGAGCCCAACCTGAGGCACCTAGGTTGAACAATTTGAGCCAATAATAGCAATACCGTATAGCAAAAGAACCCTTGCCAGGAAAAGATTCACAAGTTCCATTAGTGGAGTTAACTGAAAAAGTTTAGAATTCCAAAGGTACATTCAGGCTGAAAAGCTGTTACCATCAGTACAAAGAAAGGTGAATAAATCTGTTCGCAACTAACAAGACAAATAACTTCATGGTAGGAAGTTTAATTTATACAAACCCACCTCTCACAGAAAATCAGTTTTAAGTTTTTATGAAGCTGCAGCTCATCTGTATACAACCAACTCTGGTATTTATTATTATTTGTGCAATAATTAATATGGAGAAGAGCAATCACTGTCTGCAGAATTATTAGTCTTCCAGTCAATTAAAGTATTGATCAAGAAGGCACTTTTTCTACAGACTTCATCCTGTTTATAAAAAAAAAAAGTACAATCCATTAAGATGACAATATTGATTTACCTTCAGATGTGTTTAGGAGAAAACTTTCTGACCATAAACCTTCTGACCATAAACCTGCTGGATGACCTTGGGTAAGTCATTTCACCACTCTATGCCTCCATTTCCCCATCTGTAAAATGGGGATTATGATACCCACCTCTGTAAAGTGCTTTGAGCTCTACTGTTGAAAAGTGTTCTATAAGAACTAGGTATTAATTATTATTACTAATGATTTATTATGCTGCAAGATTCCAAGCTATCAGAAATAAACTTTTGTCTACAGTATGTATCAGAGGTACCTTAAGGGACCAAGACAGGCTTCTTCAGCCTTCATTGCTGCAAAAAAGGTTTCACTGTAGCAAAGAGGCACTGAGAATACAACAAGCTCATTTGTTTGTTGGTAACATGAGTTCTGAATGGACAGGCTGTTTTGAACTCTCTTGTTTTCAACTTCTGGTAATTAATAGATTTTACTGTTCCTGTCACTTTCATTTTATTAAAGGAAGACAAGGCAATAAATTTTTTTAAATTCTGACCCTTTGTGACCAACCAGAATAAAGAGAGCTTCATAAGGTACAGTGCAGTCTCCTTTAGTCAAAGGTGACATCCAAAACTGGTCAGTACAGTCTATAGTTTAGGAGTGCTCTTGGATTCCTCGTGGACACTAAGCTCCCACGTAGCAGGATACATGAGTAACACTTTCTACCACCTCAGGTAGGGAAGGAGACTCTGTCCCATCCTGGCACACTGTGACCTGGCCTCAGTTATACATACCTTCATCACTTCCTGTCTGGCACAGACACCGGCTTTCCTTTGCCCAGGGGTGCTCAACCCCTAGCTCAGCCCTACTCCACCCCTTCCCCCAAGGCCCTAGCCCTGCCCCACCTCTTCTCACCCAGTTTCACCCCTTCCCCGGAGCACGTCCCGTCCCCGCTTGTCCCCCCTTCCTCCCAACGCCTCCTGCACACCACAGAACAGCTGATCCGCAGTGGGCAGGAGGCACTGGTAGGGAGGGGGAGAAGTTGATTGGCAGGGCTGCCGGCGGACAGGAGGCACTGGGGGGCAGAGGGGAGCTGGCTGCCAATGGATGCTAAGCATCTGCTAATTTTTTCCATGGGTGCTCCAGCCCTGGAGCACCAACGGAGTCTGCACCTATGCTGTTCATACTACAGTAGTATGATATACCTGGGCATGAAGCCATCAGCCCTTAGGAAACTCCAGTTAGCACAGAACACCACGGTGCATCTCCTCAGCAACAGTCTATGGCAAGAACATCAGGCGTGTCCTCCACTCTTTACACTGGCTTCCCATGGACTACTGAGTGAAGTTCAAGGTCTTGGTCCTTATCTTCAAGGCACTCAATACCTTTCCCCCAAGATACCTGAAAGATCACCTAAAGCTCCAGGATGAAGACTGTGGTCAACAATTTTACTCCTCAGGCACAATGGAACTTTCTACCATTTAGATAAAGTTTGAGTGTGCATGAGACACAACCTTTCTTGGGAGCCCAGGAGAGAATCGGCAGTAAACTCCCAAAAGATCTAAGGATCATCTCAAGCCTCACCACCTTCTGCTCCAAGTGCAAGGTGTACTTCTTTGACCTTGCCATCCCTAACATAAACAGTGCAGCATGTACATTTAAAAAAAATCCGCCAAAACAAAACTCTGCACTGGATACACAAATCTTTCCTGGGGAGAGGATGAGTGACAGAGAATGGATCACACGTGACAGATATTGGTCATGTCACTGAATGCACTACTGGAAAGTGCTCAGATACTAGGGTGATGACACAGTAACAGAATCTAGAACAGAATAGAATACATAAGTAGGTTTATCTTACTCCTGAAGCTGACTGTGAAAACAGAGAATTACTATAGGTTAGGAACCCGATTCTGAGAGACGCCGAACATCACAATGAAGTCGGACTATTTATTATTTGTGTCATAGTCCTTGGAGGCGCCAGTCAAGACCACGCCACAGTTGCACTAGGAATTATACAAACAGAGTAAAAACCAGTCCCTGCCTCCTTGCAAGAAGTCAACAATCTAAATAGGCAAGACAAACCAAATCAACAGACAAATAGGTGCTCAGAAACTCTCAGGGCCTTTCCTCATTTTCTTCTCATTGGAAACAAATCTGTAAATAATTTGGGGGCCTTGTCGGGAACGGGCTCAAATGGATTGCGTAGTGGCTCACAAGATTCCTGTATAATTTGGCAACCATCATGCACCTTGTTACCTTTCATTACGGTACACTGAATGCTCTTTTTTTTTTTTACAATTACTTTTCCATCTTTAATGACATGTTTTTTAATTTAAAAAAAGAAAGCTAGTTTATTTCTTCAGTGCAAATTTCATTTAAAATGGCAACACCTGGAGAAAATCAACATCACATGACTTGTAAGCACTTCTAAACAGGAAATACTCCATTTATTTTTTTAGCTGTGTTTGTGTAATAAAGTTTAGCATCCAAGTGTGAGCAACACATTTTCTTGTTTTATTAAACAGCATGAAAGGATTTATTACTCCTCCACTGAATGCACTTCTGGCACTAAATGGAGCTGGATAATAATTGTCAGGCTCTGAGTTTAACATTATGAGAAAACACCTTTGGTGGAGTTCAGAGTTTAGTGGGTAATGAAAAATGCACCTAGATGGGGAGGCTTCCTCTGAGACTTTGCTTGGTGAGTATAATCTCAGGTATTGCTGCTTAATAAATTGAATTCTTTTTGAAACAAAGGGGGGATGAATGTGGTGTAATTTCGAAGATGGTTCTTTTTCTTGTCGTCCTCCATCTATGTTAAGTTGCTTAAAAGGGAGTTGTACAGTTAATGAATACTGACTTTTCTTCCTTTAGCAATAGGTGGGGCTGTCAAGATTCCCTGAAACAGGAGTGTCCCATATTTGGGGCATTTCTCCCACTCACCCACCTGTAATCCCTCTCAACTGCACTAGCTCTCCCTGCTCTTGCACTGTCTGCTACTACCTATTCCTCTCTTCTCCCCCCCCCTCCTCTTCTGAAACCCAGGGCAGGAGTGCCAATTAAGGGAGTGTTCCTTTCTCTCAACCAGCACATGGCTCCATGCTCTGACCCCCTTGTGGATCAGGGCAGAGCAGGGAGCACTCATGACTAACCTGACTGAGGAAAAGGGGTGGCATGTCAGTTTGCAGGTGTACAGCATTCCACACCACCAGCGGAACTGGAGAGAGGTTTGGAATAGGGAGAGAGTCCAAAAAAAAATGATGTAAAGGGGGTGAAACAGAAAGTACAAATGTGGAGGGCTCAGTTCTCTATTTCCCTGGACCTTGGGTAGTCAACTGCACCAGTGCAAAGTGAGCATACAATGAGTGGCAGTTTTACATTCATTTTGCAGTGGCACACATGACTACACCAGGTGCAGGGCAAGGGAGAATCAGGCCCCATATATTCCTGCAGATTGGTACTGGGAAATTCTCCCTGATGTCTCTCTGGAATTTGGCAGTTCTGAATATAGGATTAGTTTTCCATAGAGAGGGGGCTGGCAGCGTATGAGCTAGGGGTTTCGAGTTAACTGCAGGAGTGGGGAAATGCTTCACACCTTCACGAAATTAAGGTTTCTAAGCTGTGGAAAAGCCCTTCATTAAATGTGTTCAGATGTGAAAGATTCTAGGGTTTGAATGTATTCAGCTTGTCTTCTGCGCTCCTCAGTTTGTAGGATCCCCATCTAGACTCCCCCCCCCCAAAATATTTGATTGCCTGGAGCAGTGCTGATTCATGCTCATCTCTAATTTACAGAGATGCTGTGAAGGTGCATTGATCAGAAAGTTCCCTTACCCTTTTTTTTACCTTTACAGTTATTTGTAAATGACTAACCCATTTCATAAGCTGGCAACCATGTCTCTTAAAGCAATTAGTACATCCCTATGGGACTGTATTAATATAATGAATAATGTACTGCACTTAAATGTTGGCAAAGATCATTCAAAGCAACTTGAGAGCAGGTCCACTGATATATATTCCAACCAACAGAGGGCAGTGGTGCTCATAACTAAGGCAATTCATTTTTAAGGGATGTTCTGAGCATCCTCAGATTATCCTTGCGATCACTTCATTAGGGTCTGGCTGGAGTTGGATGGCATGGTGTTAGGAAGCAGGACTGACAAATTTGGCATTCTGCAACGGGAGTGTTATCTGCATAACCCATGAGGCCTGCATCTGTACTGGTGAATTTTTGCTGGATTAGGCTCTGTTTTCTTTGATGTGCACTCTGAATATTAATCATTAACAATTTAGAAAGTATTAATAAAGGTGGGACTTCTGTGCTATAAGCTGATCAGTAAAGATCCATAGATTTTAATTTAGTTTTATTTTTTTTAAGGCTAGAAGGGGACAGCATGATCTAATTTGGTCTCCTGCCTAACATTAACATAAACCACAGATTGTCCTCACCATTTTGGGGCTCTGTAGAAGCAGAGAGGTCTGTCCATTCAGAGCAGCGTACAGGATCAGAGCCTAAAAAGGGGACCTGACAATGAATGTTATTGGGAAGATTGGCCAGGAACTTCTGTTCTTCCTGCCTAATATCACAAGAGCAAAGGGACATTCAATGAAATTGAAAGGTGGCAAATTCAAATTGTCGGACTAACCTGTAGCAAGCATTATGTGCAGCATAAGAGTATGCAGGGTTGTGTCCATGATGACTATATAATGCTGCTTTACCTTTATTAGAAAGCCCCTTATGTCAATCAACCCACTATGTCCAGCCATTGAGTGGCCACTGAGGATCAGTTTCAATGTACTTGTCTTTACAAGGGAAAAAATGGTAATGAAAACACAGGCAAATGTCTGGCTTTGGGCCCTTACCCGTTCAGTTTACTTATTTATTTTAATTTTATATTTTAAGAATCGGCTCTGCCAAAGATATTCCCTAGAGCAAGAGAGCTGGAATTCTGCTGTTATTTATAATGCTTAAAGAGGCAGTGCCAGGTAGGTTAGGCCCAAAAAACTTAGGTGTTGTGTTTTTTTTTGTTTTTGTTTGTTTACACGTTTCAATTTAAAAAAAAACTAGTGTTAATAGAAATGTTTTCAGAACCATTTATTTCAGGGACATTGGTTTTTTTACATGGATTTAAATATTCCCCTATAATGTTTGCAACACCAGCATTGTGTTAATGCATGAGAATGCAAAGGTGAAACAGTCTAGAAATTGGTTGTTAGTCTATTCACATTGTCTGTCTAAGGGCTTGTCTACACTGGCAATTTACAGCGCTGCAACTTTCTCACTCAGGGGTGTGACACCCCTCTTCCCCCCCCACCAAGCACAGCAAGTTTCAGCGCTGTAAAGCTCCAGTATAGACAGTGCACCAGCACTGGGAGAGCTCTCTCCCAGCACTCTGCCGTGACTACACAAGCCACGTTAAAGCACTGCCACGGCAGCACTCTAGCATTGCCAGTGTAGACATGCCCTTAGCTGAAGGAAATGCAAAAACAAGCCAACAAAATATAATGTCAAGTAAGATAACGCTATAAATCTTTTTCAGTTCTAACAATCTAAGGCCCTGATCCTGCAAACTCTGACTGACTCACACAGTTAACTTTATTACCCTGAGTAATCCTACTGGAATCGATGGAACACTGACTGTAGTAAAGTTAAGCGTGTGCATAAGTGTTTGCAAGACTGGAGCCCAAGATGATATTAGCAATACACAGCATTACCTCAATTCTACCAATAGTGGAGAGAGAGGGTATTGAATAAGCCTGGATAAATGAGACTTGAGAGAATGTCCAACATAATAAACAGATGTTGGGGCACATAACCATGCTCTGGGTAACAAAGTTCTAGCTCATGTCTACGCCGTGGAAATTTTCTAATTTTAAAATGGCTTCAGCAAAAATAGATCAGGTCACCTTAAACTACAAACCTGGATTTATGCTATGCCTCTAACTAGTTTTAAAATCAGTTTAGTAAATTTTTGAACCAGTTTTAAAACTAATGTAGACAGGCCCTTAAATCAATAAGGTTGTACAGTATATGATTTTAACCTGAACGAGTCCCTTTGAACTGTGATATCCAAGATCAAATGTAGGAAAGAAGAAAGGCAATCTGCTGAGTGCTTGTCATTAGAACTTGGCGATTGATCATTTATTTGATGTGTATATAAGAACTGGACATTAAAATGTTCTTGAGATCATTGTTTATTAGGTGGCTTTGGTTAATGTTCTGTGGTATCAATCTGAATGTAGCACAGCTGCTTTGTGACATCATCAGGCTTTTTTAAAGCTGCTTTGCAATTGGTTAATCACCCCCTCATAACACAGGCCTCTGCTGAGCAGGAAATAGGATTGCTGCAGCTGTTGGCCACGGAGGCTTTGCAAATTTTTGTGTCACAGAACTTAGAGGGCTTAATAATCCTGACCCAAGACAGATCATAAATGTGTCCTTAGATCGCAGATGCTGGGTTCATTGGTCCAGGGCATCGTGCTTTCATTTGGCTAAGAGACGATTCTCTTTGAGTACTATAATTACACTGTATGAGGTGCTTGTCCTTTGAAAAACATGTATCTGGAAGTAGAGCTGATGTTTTATAATTAGAGTCACTCTGCCTTTGGTAATAGGCTTATATTGTATGATGCCAATGCTTACTTAGGGTGACCAGACAGCCCAGAATACCAAGGTTGTCCCAATCTGGAGGGACAATCCTGGTGCCCTAGCTGGTACTGGTGAAACTGAAGGTGTGCTATAAGAGTAAAAAACTCACTGTTTTCACCAAGCCTCCACACCAAAAATCCAAAGATTTGGCATTTTCACCTCATTTTAATACATTGGACATTGTCTCATGTCTGAGGCCCCAAGTCAGCAAAGCACTTCTGCGTGATCTCTATCCTGCAAGCTTAAGTGCTCTGTTGAATCAGGGCTGGGTTGGGGAGAGGGATCGTGAGGTACAACATGATCTAGAGCAGTGGCTTTTAGTCCAGGGATCATGACCCCCTCCCTCAGGGGGGGCAGGGGCCTCACAAAAGGCAATAGGGGGGGTTGTGAAGCATTGAAAATGTTATCAGAATCTAAGGGCTTGGCTACACTTGAAAGTTGCAGCGCTGGGAGTTAAGCGCTGGTCGTGCAGCCGTGTAGGGACAGCGCTGGTGTGTGGCCACATTTGCAGCGCTGTTGGGAGTGATGCATTATGGGCAGCTATCCCAGCGTTCAAGTGGCAGCAACGTGCTTTTCAAAAGGGGGGGGGGTGTGTAGTGTTTCAGGGAGCGGGGGGAGAGAGAGAGTGGATTTTTGGAGCCAACACTGTGTGTTTAGCTTCCTGCCTTGAAAAATCAGAAAATGTTCACGACCCCTTAGTCTTAACTCTTAATTGCAAACAGCCTGCATCCAAATGGACTCCCTGCTGTTTCTCTGTCAAGCAAACACTCACTCCCTGCCTGCCTCATTATCTCATTTGATTGTTCACAGCCAGGTACAGATTGATCAAAGCAAACAGGAGCTGTGTTATAAGCAGCTCCGGGATCAACGGAGCTCCGAGTTCACAACAAAACAAAGAGGCTGCATAACAAAACAAAGAGTAATTTATAAAAACATTCTGGGATATCTGCTAATACCCTGGAGGCCAATAACAGCGCTGGTGTGTGGCCACACTTGACGAGCAGCGCTGGATCACCAGCACTGCAATCGTTACACCCCAACCAGATCAGGTGTACAGCCAGCGCTGCAGCCAGGGAGTTGCAGCGCTGGATGTGTCTTGCAGGTGTGGACGGTTACTAATTGCAGTGCTGGTGGAGGCTTTCCAGCTCTGCAACTTTCAAGTGTAGCCAAGCCCTAAAGCAAAGAAACTTTTGCTCTCCCTACTCCCCTCACACCCTTACCCTTCAAGGTCAAGTATTCTGTCAACCTCTGGAAATACGCACGTATATTCTGTAGGCTTCTCATTGGTACATTTACTCTTAGGTAGGGGGGTTGTGATTTTTTTTAAACCTCAAATAAGGGACCACCAACCTGAAATGGTTGGGCGTTAGCAATGTCCAACTTCTAATCCTGCCTCAGGTAATGACTGGGTAAGTGGTTTCACCTCTCTGAAAGCTGAGGTGCAAAGGGCCAACAGCTGCTATTCCAGCCCAGAGGTTGCAATAGCAGCTCCAGAAGGCTTAGACTGCAGACCCATGCCTTGTCTGCAAATTGAAGGGATTAATTCCATCCCACTCCTACTCGCTGCTCTCAGAAAAGCCAGTTACTTGGGTTCTGTGCGGGGTAAATTTCTCTTTTTATCCTGACTGCACAAAGGAAAAGAGCCTGTTATTTTTGTTTTGTTTTTTTAAAATTGTGCTGGTCAAAGAGGCAGGCTTTAAATATTTGTGTAGGCTGCTTGGCAACAAATTGCATGTGATCTTTGTAAAAACAATGAGTTCTCATGGAATTTACATTTCATTTTAACAGGCTGCTAATGGCCACTGATCAATGCTCAATAGCTGTTTTGTCAGAAGAAATGTGCAGTGAGAGACATGTCATATTGTGCTTTGTTAGTAGCTTCTTCAATCTCTGAACAAAACTGAAATGTCAGAAGTTGAAGACCAGGATTGAATAAAGCTTGCGCATTTTAAAATACAATATTCTCTTCTGTGAAAGACTTGACACTGTGTGATTATAAATTTAGGGTCATTATGAGGAGTGTTTTCTCCCATAATCCAGTGTATGTTTGTTTCAGGTATTTTGTATGCATTGTTTCTTTTACATTCATAAGAACATAATTGCCATACCGGGTCAGACCAAAGGTCCATCTAGCCCAGTATCCTGTCTACCGACAGTGGCCAATGCCAGGTGCCCCAGAGGGAGTGGACCTAACAGGCAATGATCAAGTGATCTCTCTCCTGCCATCCATTTCCATCCTCTGACAAACAGATGCCAGGGACACCATTCCTTACCCATCCTGCCTAATAGCCATTTATGGACTTAACCACCATGAATTTATCCAGTTCTCTTTTAAACGCTGTTATAATCCTAGCCTTCACAACCTCCTCAGATAAGGAGTTCCACAAGTTGACTGTGCGCTGTGTGAAGAAGAACTTCCTTTTATTTGTTTTAAACCTGCTGCCTATTAATTTCATTTGGTGACCCCTAGTTCTTGTATTATGAGAATAAGTTAATAACTTTTCCTTATCCACTTTCTCCACACCACTCCAGAGAAATGAGTTGCTCTTAATGTTTTTCATTCAAATAAGATCTAGTTATTTGTTGTTAAAGCCACTGTTTTTTCTCAAATGCTGTGGTTCTTATCCTTTTTCCACACTGGGATCCTCTTCTCATTCAGCTGGGATCTAGCAGGCAGCTCCCCTCTGATTCAGCAATATGGGAAGGGCAGGGGAGAGGGTGGGGGAGGTCACAGTTCCAAGTGAGGGTGGGGGGTTGCCAGTTCCAAGTGTTCAAACTTCATGAGTGAAGACCCTAAAAAAAAAGATAATGATTTAAAAAATTTGGCTTATTTTCCCCACCTTCTGGTTTTGTAGCCTCTAGGGTGCACCAAGTCTTGTTTTCTATCTATCCTTCCTCTGCGCGCCCCCCACCTCGCCCCCCGAGGGCTAGAAATATACATTTTTAAAAATTGAAAACAGACATTCTCATGACTCCTGTAGCTGGGGCTTTGAGAAAACATCAACTATAGCAACCCTCATGATGGAATTCTGAGAAGTGACTACACCAGGAGTAGGCAACCTATGTCACACATGCCGAAGGTGGCACGCGATCTGATTTTCAGTGGTACTCACACTGCCCGGGTCCTGGCCACCGGTCCAGGGGCGGGGGTGGGGCTCTGCATTTTAACTTAATTTTAAATGAAGCTTCTTAAACATTTTAAAAACCTTATTTACTTTACTTACAACAATAGTTTAGTTCTATATTATAGACTTACAGAAAGAGACCTTCTAAACATTAAAATGTATTACTGGCACACAGAACCTTAAATTAGAGTGAATAAATGAAGACTCGGCACACCACTTCTGAAAGGCTGCCAACCCTGGACTACGCTGTCGTTGTGACCTCCTGACTTGGGGGTCATGACCCCCATCAACCAATGCTAATTGAATATAGTAGGATTAAGTAAATACTGTACACAGTGGATTCTAGAGGGAGTATGGAGAAGTTACAAGAAGGTGCAGCTGATATGTTTTTTAAATTTGCTTAAATAAAGAATCCATTTAGTGACTACTACTTTAGTCAAAATCCAACAGTAACTTTGAATTTGCAGAGGTAATAATAATTGGCTCTTATGTAGCACATTCCATCCTAAGGACACGTTAGTTTATTAAGCTTCACAATACCTCAGTCAAGTAGCTATCATAGACTCGTAGGATTGGAAGGGACCTTGAGAGGTCTTCTAGTCCAATCCCTGCACTTAAGGCAGTATGGTAAGCAGTAATACCTTATTGTGTAATAGGGGAAACTTGAGTTCAGAGAAGATAAGTGACTTACCTGTGATCAAATACTTTTTTTTTTAAAGCTAGGACTAGAATTCAGACCTTCTGAATCCCAGTCCAGTGCTCTATGGTAGACCACAATGTCTCCTTCCCATAGGCTACTATATATTGCAAAATATTTTCTTCAAAACATACCTGAAGATGCAGAGGGAGGCACATATGGCAGTTAGGTGCCTAATTCCCATTGGAAGTTAAACTGCCATATGTGCCTTTGAAAATCTCCCCACGCTGTATAGATACAGTTATAATATATTGATAAGACACACTCTAGTAATTTTGAGGAAATTCTACGGCTTGTGTTATACCTCAGACTAGATGATCACAGTAGTGCTGAATCTATGAATATGTATGACTTCACTGAAGTTATATCAAAGTTGAATCTGGACCAATAACCAGGACCAGCTGAAACAATGTTTACCATGACTTCTACACTGCCATCTACATTAGCTGCAAAGTCATGGTTAACATCATGTTAGTACGACCCCTCAAGATCATGCGCTAAAATAACTTGGCTTTCTAGTGAAAAGCCGTTTAAAAGCAAAATTCTCCATTAACTAGTTAGTTCTGTCTGAGGAGCAACTGCAGGATTTGTTTCCAGTTCTTTCTCCTTTTTAAAAAAAAATTATTTGACACTGGTTTCCGGAAGAAAAGCTAAATTAAATACTGACTGAAATATAAGTATGGCTTGAAAATGCCTAACTCTGAAGGATATGGCGTCATTTCACAGTATATCTTATGCTACAAAATCCCAATTTAGCAATATAGGTGTCAGAGTCCATCAGCTTTCACCTCTAATGTTCCTCACAAGACAGCACTGTCATCCGATAACGGGCACCTCCCACAGCCATAGCCGCATATATCATTGTTACAGGAACAGTTAATATTATGGTAATGGAAGAAGGAAGGAATTTTTCCTTACTCTTTTGCTCTTAAATGAGTTGTTTTGACATTGGATGCGGAGTTGATCCCATATCTTGAAATAGAAATAACAAACAGGAGAGAGGTTTAGTTACCTCTGAAGTGAGATGAATGACAGACAGTTTGGAGAATATTTTACATTTCCAGTTTTGTTACAGAGGTCAGGCAGTTTAACAGGAACCTTCCTGTTTATTTGCATACAATGCTGTAGCACGCCAGTGCATGTTGCTGTATTACAATGAAGTGCCAAGCATAAATTACACACAACCTCCTTTCCTGCAGTCTATTACTAAAATATACTGTGGTGTTTTCCATGACACAATATTGTTTCAGGGCTCATAGATTGTTTCAAACTGAATAAATGAAGAAATAGCACAAAACTGCAAGAAAAAAAAAGATTAGATTCTTAAAGCCCTTTGAGATCTACTGATGAAAAGTGCTATATATGAACTAGAGATTATTATTATTATTATTATTATTAGAATAGCATGTGCGGTTACACTAAACAGGTTATAAATTGTAATGCCTATCCACCCTCATGGATGAGGTTGTAAGCTGTTCATGGAAGTCAGTAAGAAATACCCCATAAATGCATTGTGGGGCTTTTTCAGCTTCCATGGAAGCATCCAGTTTTGGTCAGTATTGGAGATTGGACTGTTCCAGCAGAACAAGTCCTCTGATTTTATGAGTGACAATGAAGTTAAATATCTGGCTTTGTTTAAAAGATGACTAGAAACAGTATTTTCCAATGATACAAGTATTTCAGAGGCCTAAGTTACTGCTCTTCTCAGAAATATGAACCATAGCGAATCAAAAATATCTTTTTAAAATCCCTACTATACGTTCTCTTTCCCACACCCTCACTTGTTTTCTATGTGTTGGTCACCCATTAGGCAGTCAACGTTCTTTCACCTTCACACAGAGACAACATATAGCTGCTGCCAGTGGAGGGGCACTGTTTAACGGTTCTGATGGTATGTAGCGAGGTGCAGGGCATATAAACTCTGGCAGAAATCTGGGGGGGCACAGTCATGTGCACCCTTCCCCACCATGCATTGCCTCTGTTTCCTCAATTATTATGTCAGCCCTCTGTTTTCTGCTGAGAGTGGCTGTGCCCCTTCAAGTTAAGATCAAGCAGGATAGATTAAGACATTGAAAATTACATGGTGGGAGCCAGTGGCTGGGGAATTTAAATATCTCCTAGGAGACACCCAGCAACTCTCAAAATTGAGGCCTTATTTCCTATGCCTTTGTCATTTCTTGTGGCTTTTAGGGTAGCGGATAAGATATTATTCCTAAAAAAATATATTTTAAAATGGTCTCTCTTCCTTAAGCTTTGCAACCTTTGTCCTATTCCTAATGCCTATGCCATTCTAGAACATAAAGAAATAGACTTGCGGGTCATCAGGTCAGCCAGTCACACACGAGTGACAACAAAAATCAGGCCAAAGTTTAAACAGGTAAGTAAAGCCATTGTGTAGATCTGGCTAACTGCAGCTATCGCCAATAGATCCACAGGAAAAAAGGGTAATGGGCAAAATCCTGAACTCTTGAGACAGTTTTTACTCAGTCCAACTCTTGTTGAAGTCAGTGAGAGATTTTACCTAGGTAAAGGGTGCAGACTTCAGGATCTGGGCCAGTGAAAACAACTCCAGGTATATAGTGTTCAAATAAGTTTATACAACTAGCACTTATTGCCTTCCCCCTGCCCTCAAGTAGCCTGAAAACTTCTGAGTATCAAAATAAACTGCATCCATGCTAGAGCAGAACCTCTTCCTCCCCATCACTCAGTGCTCTAAATAACACACACCTTAATGTAAATCACACCCAAAAGAAGATGAACCCCAGAGAGAGCCAGCAGGAGAATGAGTAATAGCTGTAAAAAACACAGCCCTTACTCTAAACTCCAAGTTTGTCACCCCAGTCACATTTATGCATAATATCTGCAGAAATACCACCTTGCCCACATACAAACCTGTTCAATAGGTCCTGTTCTCCAGGGACAGAATATTTCCATCCGAAAATACTCAGTCCTGCAGCTGTTGCTGCCCACATGGGAGTTTAGCATTTGCTGTTAAATTGCTTCAAACTGGCTGTGTCTTTGCAGCAGTCTAGGAAGACAGGCACAGTTTTATATATTCAGGGTGGCAGCAACTCCTGACACTTTTCTAGCAGTCCTGTAAAGAAACTGCCACATACCCATGACAAGCAGAGATCCATGGCGAACTCCACAAATGCTATCCAATTGTTAAACTAACAATTTGCATAAATGTTACCACAGTGTGGTTCATCCACATTGCCCGAATGTTGAATTTCTGACTATAGGAGAAGGATGGTGGGATGGTGGAGCGGAAGGGGGTGGAGACTAGATTGCACAAAGGGTTTGTGCCTTTCTGCAGCATCATGTGGAGATGTGGGACAAAATAGCATCCCGGGTGTAACTCCATTAACTTCTAAACTAAGGCACAGATCAGGAGAGGCCTTCGCTGCATTCAAGACCTGATGGGTATCTGTACTCACACAGAAGTTCCCCTTCAAGGATGTCATCATTGCATGTTGGGCTTTGGCTGTAGGGGTATAACAGCCATCTCTCCTCACTTGGAAAGAAAGTCTTAAAACATATTTTTATTTCATAGCTCGTGTCAGGAATGAGGACTCCTGTGTCTGCCCTGTCTCCGGACAGTCTATGAGCACAGCTGAGCCACAGCAGGGACATCTGATTGACCTCCACTCCTGAATTGGCCACGGAAATCAGCAAGTGTTCTCTAAAGCCGAACAACAACAACTGATCTTTTACTCCTCCACACACATGCCCATAGCTGTGATTTCTCTGTGCCTTGTCCACTCCTAGACTTGCTCCAGCCCTGCTCGGTTCCTTACTCTGCGTCTGACCCTTTGCTCTGGCTCCTGGTCCCTAACTACAGCTCTGACCCCACTAGGCATGATTGCCTGTCTGTGACGTTGCTCTCCATATGTTTTATGGAAATATGCTTATGAGTGTAAATATGATATAACTGGAATATGCTTTATACAAAAGGTCTCTTGTAAGGTATCATAACAAAGGTTATAACCTACTGAATATATTCCTCCTATTTGTATGCATGTATCATTCTTGTATCTGAAACTAGAAATATGAAGTATAACGCTGAGGTCCTATTGTAATTATGCAAAGTATGGGATATTAATGGTGGTTTAGAATCTTGATGGCTCCCATTGACTAGGACAATTGGTTGTAAATGGTTTATTTACCTTCTTGTGTATGTGTGGGCCTACCCAGGAAGAATGGAGACTAGGGGTCTTATAGTGACATGTACCCATGTCATCTGATAATGAAATCATTCTTAAATCTGATACTTTTCCATTTAGAAGGCGGGATGGGGACCCAGTGAGACAAAAGATTCCCGCCTTGTGCCAAACCTATAAAAGGAGGTAAGCAGGACAAAGTGGGGCCAGTCATGAGAGAACCCCTGCTTACTACCTGAGAGGGCTGCTTGAACTAACAAGGACTGTATGAGGGGAAAGGATTGGGCCCAGACTAAGAAGGAGTCTAATCTGTGAAAGAAGCTTATTCCACCCTCAGAGATGTTTCAGTATTACCTGTAATCAGTTTCTTAAAGTATTGGGCTTAGACTTGTGTGTTTTTGCTTTATTTTGCTTAGTGACTTACTTTGTTCTGTCTGTTACTACTTGAAACCACTTAAATCCTACTTTTTATACTTAATAAAATCACTTTTCTTTATTAATAAACCCAGAATAAGTGATTAATACCTGGGGGAGCAAATAGCTGTGCATATCTCTCTATCAGTGATATAGAGAGCGAACAATTTATGAATTTATCCTGTATAAGCTTTATACAGAGTAAAATAGATTTATTTGGGGTTTGGATCCCATTGGTAACTGGGTGTCTGGGTGCTCAAGATAGGTAACCTACTGAGCTGTTTTCAGTTAAGTCTGCAGCTGTGGCGGCGTGGACCAGACCTTGGGTCTGTGTTGCAGCAGGCTAGTGTGTCTGGCTCAACAAGATAGGATTCTGGAAGTCCCAAACTGGCAGGGAAAATGGGCTCAGAGGTATTTTCAGCACATTTTCAGCACAATTTCCAACCCCTAGGTCTGATCACCCAGATCCTAGTTCATGATAGTTTGAGCAGCCCAAAGATACCAAATGGAACAAGGCCATTCAGCGCTACTATCAGTTCATGATAGTTTGAGAAGCCCAAAAAGATGGGAGCAATAGTAAAGACATTCTTCAGCTGGTCAAAGGTGGAGTGGGTCTCAGGGATCACATGAACTGGCTCCCCTTCCAGGGGAGTGCTGTAATGGGAGCTACCAGCAATGAGCAGGGCATGGGTGGGGGGTATGTCATGCCTAGTGGTTGGAGCAGGAGCACAGAAACAGGCTGTGCTGCTGGGATGGATCCATGAAGGCCAATGTCCCCATGACAGAGCTAGTGGAGGTTCTTCAGAGTCTATAGACTCATATTAGTCCCTGTAGGCACAGACTGCAGCCTTGCATGTAAACGCCATACCACCAGCAGTACACACCCTTATGAACCAAAGCTCCTTATGCCTGACAAGTTTGATGGCAACTGCAGACATTTCTGTGGGTTTATGAATCAATGCCAGCTCCTGTTCCTGCTGCATCCACAGACGTTCCCCACTGCCTGTGCCAGGATGGCACTTATCTGTAGTCTACTGTCTGGAGAAGCATTGCCATGTGCTTCTCCTTTGCTTGAGAAGTCTAGACCTCTCCTGGGACAGCTTGAGTTCATCCAGGCCATGTCAGTAGTTTTCAATGACCCAGACCATATGAAAACAGCCAAGGCCATAATCCTGACCTCGTAATGGGGAATCCAGCTGGTGGCCAGCTATGCTGTGTTCTTTCGGCATTTTGTGGCAGATACCAAATGGAACAAGGCCATTCAGCGCTACCCCTTCCAGCTTGGCCTGCATAAATACACCAACACAAGCTGGTGTGGGTAAAAACTCCACCAGCCTGGATGTGTTTATCGACCTATGTATTAAGATTGATGACTGGCTATCAGAACAGTGTCAGGAAAGGAAGAGAAACACCCATTCTACACCTCCTCCCATGGCCTTGACCAGCTGACTGCCAGTATCCCCCACCTCCATAGCCTGAACCCATGCAGGTTGACGCAGCCTGGCCTCATCTCTCCAACACTGAGAGGGCTCAGCACCAGGCACCAGGCCTCTGTCTTTACTGTGGGGGGCCTTCTGTCTGGCAAAAGGCCAGGTCTGCATCTTGGTCAGGAAACACCAGCTCCCAGCCCAAATAGATGGGTCCAGCCTGGGCTGGTTATCTTCCCCACAAGACCACATATGGTCTCCATATCTGTCCACTTGTACCCTAGCAGCAGCCCATCAACATCCAACACAGCTTCTACTCCCACTTTGTCTGTGATGTTCTGCCATGTCAGAAGTCCCTGACCTGGGCAAATCCATTGATGGGTCACTCCTCTTCTTGGGTCCTGTCATGCATGAGACAGCAAGAAACCCTGCAGTTTGGTCTGGTGCATCCCCACATTCTCTGGTCATCCTTGGGATCACCTGGCTTACCTCTCATGACTCATATATCCTCTGTAAGGCTTGTGAGTTTGGTTCTGCTGATTGTTCTGCCAACAGTCCTGCCTCCCTGAACCCAAGTTCAAATTGGAAGCTATTCACAGTTTGACCCTGAGGATGCACTGCCCCTCTGGGGCTCTAGAATAATGGGAATAGACGCTGTGAAAACCCAAATATTGGCTACCCAAACAGTACCAGGAAATACCAGGACCTTGCAGACATTTTTGACAAGGGGAGTGTGGACATTTCCCCACTAACCCGTCGCTACTATTGCCCCATAGACCTCCAGCCAGGGCCCAAGATTCTATTTGGCCATATTCACTCCCTATTTGGGCCCAAGTTGGAGGCACTCTGAGACTGAACTCTGAGGCATTCATCCACACATCCCCACCCCACTCAGGTGTCCCAACTTTCTTCTCTGTGCCCTTGAGTGGACTGTCAGGCTCTGAATAAGGTTATCATTTGGAACTGACACTCTTTGCCACTCACTAATGAACTTTTCACGAGACTTCATTCTGCAAGGATTTTCACCAAGCTGGACTTCTGTGGGGCCTACAACCTGCTCCGTACCCCAGTAGGGGATGAATGGAAGATGGCATTCCACAGCCTCTGTGGGCATTTTTAATACCTGGTGAAACCCTTTGGTCTATGTAACACACCTGCAACCTTTCAGCACTTTATCCACAATGCGTTTAGGGACATATCAGACCAATTTGTAGTGATCTATCTAGATGACATTGGTATCTTTTCTGAGAGCCAGGTCTCCTTCATGACCAACATGCATGTGGGATTCTGGAGAGGCTTTGCCAAAATCACCTCTATTGTAAATTAGAGAAATGTGAATTTGATCGTAACATGATTGAATTCCTTGGGTATGTAATATCTCCTTATGGGTAAACTATGGATCCATGGAAAGTGTCTGCCATTGCTGTTGCCTCAAACCCAGGCCCACAGGTCCCCAGGCAGCACACAGGCCATGACTGCCTGCCATCCAGCAGCTCACCTGAATAATTAGGGAAAGGTCCAGGGAGGGCTAGCGCACAGAGCACCCTTCCCCGCCCCCAAGTTCCCGATTGGGAGGAAACACCCAGCCCCTCGATTGGCTAAGGAGTACTATATAAACCATGAAGTAACAACAGGAAGTTGTTTGAGCAACTAGAGAAATCCTTGTCTGGCTGCTATGGACCCCTCCTGCTTACCTGACTCTTGAGCCCTCCATTCCTGCTTGCTCCTGGATCCTGCTTTCCTGCCTACTCCTGGTTCCTGTCCTCCCAGCCCAGACCCCAGTCTGCTCCCAGTTCCTGCTGTCCTGCCCTACTCCAGGCCCCTTCTCCTCTACTTACCCCTGATGCTGTCTCCATCACTGAACTTCGATTTGGTACCTGATGTTGTCTCCATCTTTGACCCCTTGCTTGGCACCTGACTTAATCTCAACTGTGACTTTCAGCTTGGTACCTGATGCTGTCTTTGGTTTTGATCCTCTGCTCTGCCCATTAGGCCTGACTCCTGCTCCAACCACTAGGCATGACATACCCCCCCACCCATGCCCTCGTCATTGCTGGTAGCTCCCATTACAGCACTCCCCTGGAAGGGGAGCCAGTTCATGTGATCCCTGAGGCCCACTCCACCTTTGACCAGCTGAAGAATGTCTTTACTATTGCTCCCATCCTTCTCCATCCTGATCCTACCAAGCCTTTCATCATGAAGGCCAATGCACTGAGCTTCAATATAAGAGCAGTGTTATCCCAACAAGTGAGATCCAG
The DNA here is from genome assembly GCF_016161935.1 of Mauremys reevesii. NCBI lineage: Eukaryota > Metazoa > Chordata > Testudines > Geoemydidae > Mauremys > Mauremys reevesii. The sequence continues at coordinate 27,625,894 of NC_052626.1, forward strand.
TAGCGAGTTCCTCCCTTCTGCTTTCTAATCCAGAAAACTAAGCCTAGCCAAGTGGAACTATGACATCTGGGGCAAGGAGCTGCTTGCAATTAAGGCAACTTTTGAGGAATGGCTTCATTTTTGTGAAGGAGCCCAATTTCCAGTCCAGGTCCTTATGTACCACAAAAATCTGGAGTACTTCCATATGGCCCAAAACCTAAACCAATGCCAGACCTGATGTGATTTTATTGTGACATACTGCCCAAGTGCAAGAAATAGCATGGCAGATGGCCTGTCACACAAGGATAAACTTGCTGACTCCTGAATGACACCATGTTCAGCCATCTTTAAGCCATCTAACTTGAACAGTGGACATGGACCTAACTCATTCAATCCGTGCTGCCTTGCGACCCTCACCACTCAAACCTGCCAGACCTTGGATGATGCAGACACCCAGCCTGCTTCGGAGTTTCAAATGCGGGATGGAATTTTCCACCATGAGAGTGCGTTTATGTTCCAGATGGCCAGCCCAGACTCACAGTTCTCGAGTAATGGCATGATTCCCAGCTCGCTGGCCATTTGGGCTAAACTAAAGCCAGGTCTCCTTCAGCTCCTGTGCACCCCCTTCTTACCCCTGGTCTATTATAACGCTGGATTTCATAGTAAAACTACCTCACTCCTATGGATGTACAGTTGTTTTGGTGGCCGTTGTTCTGTGACCAAGATGGCACACTTTATCCCCTCTTGCATCGTTCCCACTGCCCTGGAAACTGCCTGTTTGTTGAACACATCTTGCAGCTCCACGGACTACTGACCAGCATAGTGTTGGATTGAAGCCTAATGCTTGTCTCCCCTTTCTGGCAAGAGCTCTTCAAACTTCTGGAGGTAGTACTCCTCACCTCCTCTCCATATCATCCACAGACCAATAAGCAGGTGGATTCTCAAACAGTACATCCCCCGCTTCCTGAATTGCCATCAGGAGGACTGTGTCTCCCTGCTTCCATGTGCCAAATTCACTTACAACAAGGTGGTCCACGGCCACGCCTCCATTTGGCAGAGCCCATTCTGCCCAATTATGGCTTCCACCTTCTGCTGCCCACAAGCTCCTGGGTTCCTGCATCAGTGGACCTGGTCACCCATATGTATCACATACAAGAGCTCATAGAACATGCAGAAGCCACTAAAAAGCTCTATCAGGAGTCTGCAGACAAGCCACCCCCAAACTAGCTATCAGAGATACAGTCTGCGTGTCAGTGAGGGAAGTTGTACCAATATAAATATAGTGGTTTAACTATGCCAATATCATTCTATTGAAATAACTTTCCAAGTAAACAAGTGCTTAGATACCTCTGCCCAGGGATGACTATATTACAGCAGGAGCTATAGAGCAGCCCAGAACTGGGAAGGCACAAAAGGGGTTTAAACCACCTTAGACCTCCCCCCTTCTATACTCTGGGCTGTGAGTTCTCTGCTTCTTTTTCCTTATCAGGCCACCTTTAAATATTGACAATTATCTTTAACTCAGAATATAATCCACCAATTCATCCACAGGTAACTGATATTAAGCAAATAAACTTTACAGATATCTGAATTATGGATAGACACAGACTGCAGAATAAATTGAAAAAGAGGTTCAGTAACATCATTTCACCTAGAACACCCTGTTGTTGTTGTTAATATTATTTATCATAGTTCCTAGGAGCCCCAGTCAGGGATCAGGATCCCACTGTGCAAGGTGCGGTACAAACTGATAGACTTCCCACCTTCCAGTGTGCCATCTTTTTTTTAAAATAAACCTGACATTATCCTTCAGATTCTTCCCCAGGTGTTTACAGTGTTGCCCTGGCCAATCAGCAAAAGCCAAGGGATTTAAACAGTAAACTGTTACCTTTAAAAATCAAAAGGCAATCAAGCTTATTAATTAAAAACTTCATCAGTTATTTGCCCAAAAGAAATATTCCAGTCCTCATTGCATGTTATCACTTACTTGTTTAGTAAGCATGTAGCGCATTCCTAGACTTTCTCTCCCACAAGTTCTCAGTGATTTTGAGTGTGAGTCTCACAGTATTTGGAGTGGTAATTATGGAAGACACACTGCTTTTATATTTTTTAAAAAATAAGTACAACACTGACCCACTCAGGGTAATCGGCAGTGGGGCTCAAACCTGGGATCTCTGGAGCTTAATGCACAAGTCTCTACTGCATGAGCTAAAAGATGCATGAGTTAAAAAATGTGTCTCTTAGCCAAAGCTGTAGCAGGCTCACAAATCTCTAGAGCAGGGGTTCTCAAACTGGGGGTCGTGACCCCCTCAGGGGGTCGCAAGGTCATTACATGGGGGGTTGCGAGCAGTTAGCCTCCACCCCAAACACCACTTAACCTCCAGCATTTATAATAGTGTTAAATATAAAAAATGTGTTTTTAATTTATAAGAGGGGTCCCACTGTGTGAAAGGGGTCACCAACACAAAAGTTTGAGAAACACTGCTCTAGAAAGCCTAGCCACCACTAGAGGGGGACAGGGTGCCACTCTGAGCAAGCAGAGGTTACATAAGTTTCTAGCCCTCATGGTTGTGGGGGAAAATATGACCCTTAAAGGATTAAAAGCAAAAGGCAAATAAGAAGCCAACATTTTTTTTAAAAATCTCATTATTTTTTAAGCCCCTCTCACAATTTTTTGGGACCTGACTCACGATTTTTCAATACTTGGGGTTGGCAATACTGTTTTTTGTCTCCCATCTGAATGGAACATACTTTCTGGTGTTAAATATCAGGCTCTTTAGTGACCATGTTGCTCTGAATCCTGCTTCCCTGAGCTGCCATATCAGGAGTAAATATCTTATCCTTGAAGACCCCAGTTAGCTCTGCCTCTCCCAATTTATCTGACCATGTCCCTTAAGGTGTCACTCTCTATCCTCGCCCCGAACAATCTATTGCTCTCACAACCATCTCTGCTCTATTTTCAGTTGCATCCCTAACAGGGCCGCCCAGAGGATTCAGGGAGCCTGGGGCAAAGCAATTTTGGGGGCCCCTTCCATAAAAAAAGTTGCAAAACTATAGATTATTATATTCTCATGAAGGGCCTTGGGGCCAATTTCCCCATTTGTCCCCCTGGGCAGCCCCGATCCCTAAACACTGTGTATTTTGCCAGAGCTGTTATGCCAGGCTACTACCATGATCCTTCCCGAAGAGCCCCTTCTGCCTGATGCCTACAAGAAATGAGTCAGATGTTTAATTAATTAAAAATGGAACTAACATAAGGTCTGTATCCCTTTCCCTATTACACTACTTCTGTTCTTTGTCCTTTTCATTTGTAAACTCAGGGTAGGCTGTGTCTTTACCTACTCTAATCTAAATAATAATTATGCTGGTAGTCAGAGCTGATTCTAGGCCCAAGTGTGGAGTGATTTCTTGGTATTTTCTTGTGATAAATAGCTTGCTTACTGGTTGCTGTGCTCATAATTTAGCTTCCCTGCTTTCCCCATCTGATTTTTACTTAGGATAGGAAAAGTTGTTAGACTGGCTCTGGGAACAGTATGAGTCCATTCCAGAACTGGGTGAAACAGCCTGAGAGCATGGCATCAATTTCTATCTGGCATCTCACAAGCACTTTAAAGTATTAAGTGATACAACCTGCAGATCCCAGTTCAGTTATATTTAAATTTGCAAGTTCCAATACACTGATATTAAAATTTACAGATCCCAAGTCATTTATTAGTCCAACTAATCATACTCTACTAGTAGTACTTGGTTGTATTAATAATTTCTTTTGTTTAAATTATTTAATGTTGTGGAATTGCAAGGAAAGCATAATAAAAACAATGCAATGTACAGATTAAATAACTATATATAAAGAAAATGTACATGCTTTTACTATCTATTTAGGTTTTTATACAACAGCCATCACTGTAGTAATTAAACACCTCAATAATCCTAATGTCTCCTTGTCCAATAATTCAAATATGGGGCCACATGGCATGACAGGAAAAGACCATAAATGTCACAACAGACCACAAATAAAGCTCACCAGAATAGATGATAAAACACAAAAAAATAAATTGTAATATTAATTATTTATTTTAATTACTAGTAGTGATTATTTATTTAATACTGATTGGGAAAAAATTATTTTGCCTGACACTCCCTCTCTCTTCCTTTTGTGCTGCAGATCTCTCCTGATTTGTGCAATTTACTTTAGAGGACTAGCCTCCCCACCATCTGGAACAGAAAAGAGCTTTACATTTCATCCAGGTCCCCTGCTGCCAGTGCAAGCAATCTGACTTTTGTAAAATGTCCAGTGCTGAGCGGGACCACAAATGATCGTACAAGGTCTTTTCCTTCGGGGTGTGTGTGTCAGTGGAGACTCGAGCGTTGTTCTTAAAGTTAATGGCACAGATCAAGAGAATTTTTAGGAGAGAGGAGACAGCATGTGACCAGTGCACAGGGATTGTCCTGATGGCGATTCTCAGCGATGTCAGAAGAAGCCCTTTTGGCAGCACAGACCAGCTGGGGTAACCACTGCTTCCCAGTGGCTGCTGTGTCCGATTCAGCCCTGGATGCGCAGTATCTACAGGTTGGAGGGTTCCACGCGTTCGCTCCTCCCCGATCCTTCCCGTCGGTGCTGTTTTTCCGGCACTGGTCGGCGATGCCCCGCAGGGTTTATTTATCGTGGGTGTGTGACTAGCAGCTCCCCGAGCCTGGGCTTTCACTTCCTTTTTCGTTAGCAGCGCCCATTCCTCAGTAGCGGCTGGCCGGCCGGCCGCCCGGGGAGGCGGGGGGAGCCCTGGGGGCTGGAAGGTGTTTGTGTACCACGCCTGCTTTGCTTGCCAGCAAATACTAACCAGGTGCCTCTCCCCGGGCGGGCGTCTGCTTCCCACCGCCGCCCAACCTGCGGCTGCGTCAACTCAGCGACACAAGGCGGCATCACAATATGCAACTTAGAGACCTCCGACTTCGGCGCGAGCCATAAAAACTTGAGCCGGCCCCGGGGCTGCTCAGAGCGGACCGCCCGCCCGCCGGCCCCTTGCGGAGAGGGGCAGGGAGCGGCGTGGGCGCCTCGGCTGGGCTCCCTTCCACCCCCGGCTCCTGCTCCCCCCTCGCTGTGGGCTTGCGCCGGGCTCCCCTTTCCCTGCCCCTGTTCCGCGGGGGGGGCTCTGCTGGGCTCCCCGGCCCCCTCCCCTGCGCGCAGGGGGCTCGGCTGGCCCCGCGGCGCTGCTGTGTGCGCGCAGCGCCGTGTTGATCCCCTTGCCGCTCTCCCCCGCCCCCAGCCTCTCCTCCGGCTCGCTCCTCTCTCCCGGCTCCAGACCCCGGCTGCGCGTGTGTCTGGGGGGGATCCCCGTTTCCCAAGCAGCGCTGTGTCCGCCCCCACCCGCCTGCTGCTCCATGGCAGGGCACGAGTGGGACTGGTTTCAGCGGGAGGAGCTGATCGGGCAGATTAGCGACATCCGAGTGCAAAACCTCCAAGGTAAATATCCCCATATTGCGCCCCCCCTCCCCAACTGAGAGTTGTGCTCCCAGCTGGATTCGATCTGGCGCTGTGAAAACTCCGGTTCCGTCCCCCTCTCCCCCCGCCTGCTCCGTTCCGGCCGTGCGCTGACCTCACCGTTTCCTTTGATCTGCCTTGGGAGACAAACGTGTGTGTGGCATTTGTGCATTGGATCGGGGCGCGCACGGGGCTCCCTCGGGGGCTGGGCAGGGAGGGGAGGGGTGATTGCTGGGCGGGGGGGGCGGGTCAGATTTGTATTTAATTTTCTTTCCTGCTTTGCTTGGGACCTACAGAAGTAATCTCTGTATCGGAGGGGAGAAGGGGGGGACAGCTATGTATTAGTGCTGGACTTTCACATTCGGACAGGTTAGGTCAATGGCACGGTACAAAAGGGGGCAGTGTTATGGCACCCATGGCAGTGGTGAGATCTCAAGGATGGAGAAGTTTCTGCAGCAGGGTGCAGGGGGCACCTAGCCTGGGATCTCCCTAAACGAAAGACAGCCTGGACAAAAATCACAGCAAGAAATGATCAGGCTTTTCACTAGCGGAAGGAAACAAGCGAGAAAGGGAGGGCAGTGTGTGTAAGAGGTAGAAAGGGGGCTGGAAAAGTTGCTGAGGTGTTACAGTAGGTTGTTACTTTCAGGCAGTGCTTCCTCCACTACCCAGTCACATTCCTGAAGGAGTCACAGCTGGCTAATGTCCTCTTCCTTTGGGGAGGACCTACATTTCGGGAGGGCTAGAAGTCTCAGCCTGCCAAGGTTTCAAACCAGGGGTAAAGACCCAAAAGGAGAGACCCACATTCTGAACTGCAGAAGGATAACATAGGGAATCATCCTGACAGAATGCTGGGGCTCTTTTGTTTGAACTCTGGATGAAGATAGCCGGAACCTTAATGTAAAGTCATTCATTTAGATAATAATTAATAAACAGTGAGCTAACACTGTGTTTTGGGAGGCCAGAGATGGGAACACAAAATCTGATTCTGCATTGTTGGGGTATGTGGGAACTTCGCCTTTGACTTCAGTTGGAGTGTGTTCAAAGTGCTTTGCACTCTTTGGGGCAAATTCTGCTCAGTTGCCCTGGTGTAAAATTTGGAGTAACTCAGCTGAAGTCAATACTGTCGCTTCAGATTTACACTAGTGTAACAGTGTAGAATTTAGCCCACCATCTGATAAAAAAAGGTGACATACCCCCTTGTGAGCTATTGTTGAATAAGCATAAGCAGAGCTGATACACTGACTATAAGATACTTTTTCTGTCTTTCTGTGTGGGACATACTAGCTACACTGAGATATAACTATTACCATTACATAGTACAGCCCAGATAAACTGTTTTCTACAAAGTTATGTTTGCCCCTCTCCAATTACCCATGGTTGGCAGAGATCATGTGAACTGATGTAACAATAAAGAGCAGCTCTGGTGTGCAGGAATAGGAAAATACTGTGTTTAATGTAACCTACCAATCATCTTAATCAACAGTTTGCATTAAATTGAGATATAAACTCTATCTCCTATTAAAATAGAAGGCTTCATTTGTAGGCCATTATTTTTTGCTGTTGATACCTAATGATATGAAAGTAATACATGTTGGAAGAGACATTGCATTTGCTGGAAGGTGGTTTTATTACATAATATACTGTATTTAATCTACCTGGGAGGAGACCAAAATCAGCCTTTCTGTTAGCTGTTCATTTGTGGAAGTGCAGGTGAATTTTAATTAGAGATGGACTCATTTCGCAAAATGGTGATCTGCATCTTGAACACTCCAATATTCAGATTTTGAATTTATTCAAACTTTGGGGGGTTGTGGTTGAATCAGTCTCTAGTTTCAGCAATCCTTCATTACAACATAATTGCAGTATTTCACCCACTCTTGGTCATCTCTCTTCCACTGACGATTAACATGGACTCTCTGAACCCATTCCCCAAAAATCCCCCGAATGACCCAACTTTATAACTATCTGCTGATTATATACAACAAGATTTTACCCTAAAATTCACTGGTGTATTTTTGAGGAAAAGATTCCATAAAAGAAAATTAATTAAAAATGTAACACCCCTTCTTTTCTTTACCTCCTAATCATTTGTTCAAGAATGAATTAAATTTCGTTACCCTCTGTGAAACTTAAAGATACAGAGACACACTGTTCTAGAGAGCCTCTCTCTTAAAATTCCTACAGTCCTGCAGAGGAATAGCCTATCCCGCAGGGCAAATTCCATTGGATAACACTGAGTTCACGAAAAACCACATTCCCTTCTTACAATATAAGAGGAATTCTGAATATTAGTTATCATCTCACTGCATGTACTACTATAAGATATTTGAAATCCATGTCTTACCTTAGCTATTAAAGGGGGGAAAGGCATCAGATGAGGATATGTACAGTGGCGTAGTTCTAGAATAAATAATAATACCTAGCACTTATATATTACTTTTAAATCATAGATCTCATAACTTTATAAAAGTGAATAAGAATTATTCTTTACATTTTACAGATGGGGGGAACCTGGCACTCAGAGAATATAAGATACTTGCTCAGCATCACCCAGGAACTCAGTGGCAGATCCAGGAATAAAGCCCAAGGCCTGAACTCTCAAAGATACTTAGGTGCCTACATTACATTGATTTCAATGGGAATTAGGTGCCTAAATAATTTTGAAGATCAGAACCTGAGTCTCCTGCCTTTCAGTCTAGTGCAGGGGTCGACAACCTTTCAGAAGTGGTGTGCCGAGTCTTCATTTATTCACTCTAATTTAATGTTTCGCGTGCCAGTAATACATTTTAACGTTTTTAGAAGGTCTCTTTCTACAAGTCTATAATATATAACTAAACTATTGTTGTATGTAAAGTAAATAAGAATGTTTAAGAAGCTTCATTTAAAATTAAATTAAAATGCAGAGCTCCCCCAGACCGGTGGCCAGGACCCGGGCAGTGTGAGTGCCACTGAAAATCAGCTCACGTGCTGCCTTTGGCATGGGTGCCATAGGTTGCCTACCCTTGGTCTAGTGCAATATCCACTGTAACATGCTGCCCAGCTGAGAATACATTTTTTTTTAAAAAGGGCAAGATGCTGATTTCAGTTTCAGGGGTCTGAGAACAGAATTTGGCCCTCCATTTATAAATCTCAGTTCTGTCCAAATCTAAAATTTTTATAAAGCACCAATACTATATTAGTTGCAGAATCTATAAAGACTCCTATCAGTATTCTAAAGAGTTTATGAATATTTATAAATATCTGTGGAGTAGATACACTGTTTCAATCTGTATTGATACACCTATTGTTTATTTAAGTAGGCCCTATCTTTTTTTCACATTGGGATGCATGTTTTTATTGTAGCAAGGCTTAAAAATGATTTGAAATATTTTGTGCCCAATCTTGGCTTCACTGAAGTGAGTGGGAGTTTAGCCCATAACTTCAAATGCCCTCTCATGCTGTTTCACTGCTGAAGAGTTATTTTCTTTTTTTAAATAGCTGATGTAATTCTTGCAATTCAACTTTATTTTGAACCTTTGTAGTTCTGTTGTAACTAAACTGTGAGATTTTGATCTCACAAACTATCTGAACTCTGCACTTATAGTTCATGATTTCATCAGAATCTCTCTCTCTCTCTCTGGTTTTATAATTCACTGTAATGTAATTTACATGTTAAAAATCCCTGTGTAAATTAAACTTGCTAGTAGGCCAAGCAATGCTTAATCTGTAATGAAAAGGGTGCTGGGACTGAAGCAATTTTTTTACTTTCATAGATGCAGCAAGCCCAGAGGTACCGGGGCTATGAACTGCCAAGGCTAGAGATGCCGGGGCTTAGCCCCGGCATAAATTAAGCACTGAGGTCTTGCCAGTTACTGGAATTGATCTGCTCTCCTTTTACAAAACTTTCTACAGTGTTGTGGTTCCAATAATTACTCTCGATTTATACATTGGTATGAGAGCAGAATTAGGCCTGATAACTTTACACTTCTATTAAAAATTGATTGGGGTAGATTATAGTTTGCTAACATTCTTGCTTTTTTACTAAAAGATTAAAACTGACACAGCCATTGGTGAAAGCTGCTAACTACTGCGACTACTGAAACATGGTATATAAGAAAATAAATGCCAGTTTTAAAAATGGAACTGCCAGCTGGCCATATGCTGGTGGGTTTTTACTTTCCCTTTTTATTAAAAACTCCTATTTTCAATGTTTTAAAATAGGAAGTGATAGTAAAAGGTCATCTCAGGTAAATGCTGCTAAAAGCTAAAAGAACATTTTCCATTTTAGATCAGAGAACCAGGAGTGATTTCAGGGCATAGACTCAGAAAAGTGACAATCTGTGGGAAAGAAAAAATGTGGAATAAGTACCAGGCTTGTTGACATACAAATCACTGAAGCATCTCTCTCCTATTTTTTTTTTTTTTTTTTATGATGCAGCTAGGTGCCTTTGATATATTTTTATATCCTTGTGCTATTTGCTCAGTTCATAAATTCTCTGTACCATATTCCTCTAAACACCAAAAAGAAAAGAAAAAATGCACTGAATGTCTGAGGACATCATAAAGCGGTGGAATGCTCAACAATTAATTTTCAGCCAAGAGAAGATTATTTTTATCACAATAACAGCAAGAACATTTTGTTACAACGTATGAATATTTTAACATCTTCTCAACAGGAAGGTTAGTTTAGGCATATTCAAAAATGGCCATATGAGTGAGTGTGCTCATTTGCCTAGCTTTATTCACTAGAATGAAGCAACATCTGTTAAAGAAAACAATTCCTGAAAGAATATTTTTGACTGTGATCCAGTGCTCTGTAATAGTCTGAGTAATATATATTATACTGTACACTTCTTTCCCTACATTAGCTAGAATTATATATGCAGAGAAGGACACTTCTGTAGTCAGAGGTTTTATGCACCTTTAGGAAGTTAGTACTATAGCAGTTATTGAAAACTGTGCTCTTCATTTCTTATGATTTTAACACTCTGTACGACTCCTGGGTAGTAGAGTTCTATGGTTGTTAAGATGTGAGATGAGTGTACCAGAATCAGAATGTGTGGGTCCTTTTCCTCACTGTGCCACTGATTCAGGTTCTGATTCAATTGAAATCCCTGGGAATCTTTCTGTTGATTTCAGTAGGCTTTGGGTCAGGCCCTCGATGTCTAATTTTGGGCAAGTCATTTAGAGCCATGTTTTCAAGGGTCCACTAATTTTGGGTGCCTCATGTTTTGGGTACTCAACTTAAGACCTAGGACCTGCTTTTCAGAAGTGCTGCACACCCACAATCCCAGTTGTAGCCAATACGAGCTTCAAATGCCCAGCACTTCTAAATAATGAGGCCATCTGTGTGTCTCAAGTCAGACACCTAAAAACAGAGATTTTCAGAATTAGTGGATTGTTTTTTTTAAATGTTGACCTCTATGTCTCTTTGTTTACCAATATGTATATTGTGTATAATAATACCTACAATGGTCACCCTTAAAAAATAGTTGCCTTTTTGTAGTTATTACTATTATAGCAGTGTGCATTTCAGATATAGGGAATATATCTCAAACAGACTGAAATCAGGTTACTCAATTTGGAAAAGTTCTAAGTAACTGCTTGCAGAGTAAAGTACTCAGTGGAGAAGAAATCTGGGGGACTTAATGTAGTAAATTTGAAAAACCACATGGAAAAAGTGCTGAACTAGAACTGCGATTAATTTTGTTTTTTATGACAATACAGATGCAACCTCTTAACCTGTGAAGGCCTAAATGTGGAACATAGTGTATGACAAAGACCCAAATTGAGAGATTAAAAAAAAAAAAAAAGTTAATGCAGGAAACAAAGTTTAGCGGATTAATTCCTCTATTGTAAATATCTCTGTATCCTCAATATCTTAGTTTCAGCTGTAAACATGAAGGAAGAGCACATCTGTATGGAATGTAGGAAACTATGGCATTAAAAAGAGTGAAGTCTCTCAAAATGAGAGACAAGTAAGCAGTGGGAGTTAAGAGAAAGGTAAAATTGCATGTTTAATTACCATTAGCCAGGAATTGACAAAATCAAGATCTCTTTGTTCCAAGTAATCCAAAAGACAGAGGGCCTGATTCTCCATTCAGTTACATGTAAAACTGGTGTCCTGTCTTCTGTACTGGGCCATGGATTCAATATTTATTCACAAGGAGGAATGTGACCTGCTTAGGCAGCAGTTCCACAAGGTACATAAGGATGTGGCTAACTTTAAGCATGAGGATATTCAGCCGATGATAGTCCCCAACACCATGTCCTATTTCTTTCCATGTAGACTTTTCATACAAATGTTGACAAGGCCCAACCCCACTCACTTGTCTAATGAGACCTGGTGAGGTCACACACCTAGGTAGTTTGGCTGTAGTTAAAAGGACAGTTTGAAAGTCACATATTTTTAAACAACAAATGTTGTTACAAAACTCAAAGCACCATATTAAAACTGAAAGAGATTTAGAAAGCTAATTTACTTGTCACTCTTTCTGCTATTTTTTTATTTATTTTTTGCATTTCCAGTGAGCTTGGACAAAAATAGACCAGTGAATTTCAATTGCATTTAAAGACAACTGCGAGGCTACTTTACTTTCTTGTTCTCAAAAATAACTGTACAGTATTTGTATTTGCAAACACCAAAAAGGAACATTTAAAAAATCCTGTCAGTTGGAATTAAGGGAAAGCCCCTAAATTTGGTGCTTTATTTGACCTAACATTGTCCTTTCAGATACCAGTGTGATTATGTGCAATGATGCTCAAAGTTACAACTATTATAGGGCAGATGTTAAGGGCAGATCAGTAGAAGGAATGGGAGGGAAAAAAAGAGCCACAGAATATTATCTTTCACTTCATTTATAAGTCAAATGGATTTTCAAAATTCACATATTATGGAGAAAAAATACCAGATAAGGAGGGTGTGGTAAATGATGTCACTGGAACATTTAGATAAGTAACAGACATATGATATACGGTTGCTTATCTGTTATTCTATTTTTATCTATCTCCAGGTAAATACTGTGAATGCAGGTTACTATAATGATCACTGGAATTGTAGAATGGATTTGACTTCATCATAATTGTTGCATATTTCTGTACAAACAGCTGAGCTACATTGTAGAGCTCAGTTTGAGGATTTAAAGTAACAGTCACAACTTTAATCATCCTCTTCCAATGCAGCTCATAACAGCAAAAGCCAGGATTTCTGCAGAATGAGAGCTTATGAGGGTCTAATTCTGGAAGCAGACAGGATTTCTAATTCCACAGTCAGAAATCCTATCAGAGATCCTGCTGAACCTGAAAAGATGTGATCAATAATACTTAATGGGGATTGCAATCTCTGCACACAATACTCTGATGGTAGGACTCAAGATGTAATCATTAAAATAGTATAGTGCTTAGGGAATGCTCCTAGCTGGGCTGAACTAATATTGACATACACAAAAAATATTAAGAGCCTGATTCTGGCTTCACAGGGCTTTTACACTGGCATAACTCTGGAGTTCCTCCTGATTTACATTAGTATAGTTCAGAGCATAATAAGACCCAGTGACTCTATAAGATCTGAAAAATGTTGAATTCATTTCTATACCCTTCATATTGCAGTCTTGCAGATTTATTTATAAAATACCTGCATAACCTCTCCCCCACAAGATTATGATCAAATTGAAATATTTGTATTTCAAGATGGGTATTTTTCTTTTTAAGGTGACTTGTTTGTGGATAACCTGGATCTCAGATCTGGTCAGCTGCTAAAAAAAAATACTGTATATACTCGATCATAAGCCAGTTTGTTTATAAGCTGGCCCCCATCCCACCAAGATGGATAAGTAAAAATGGCAAATTTTTATGACTCATTCATAAGCCAACCCTATAATTCAGAGGTCAGCAAACTTTGGCTCCCGGGCCATCAGGCCGAGATGGTTTGTTTACCTCGAGCGTCCGCAGGCATGGAGGTAAACCTAAGTAAACAAAATGTCCCAGCCTGCCAGAGGCTTACCCTGATGGGCCGGGACAGCAACTGAAGGGGAAATTTTGAGGGGGAGAAGCTGGGGGTCAGAGGAATAACCCCTGTGAACACTCCCCACATGACTCCACCCCTAACCTGGGACCTCCCCACATGGCTCCTGCCCATGTAACCCCTTCCCGCCCCACCCCTAGCCTAGGACCCCCACACTTTCTCCATCCCATCCCTTCCCACCTTACTTTGGGTGGGCTGGGAAGGATGTCTCTGGCCCGGCCAGAGCGGCGTGGCCACAGCCTGCCGGCCCCGGAGCTGCAGCTGCTTTGGCGGCTGCGGGGAGAGCAGCATGGCCAGAAGAGGAGAGACTCTGGCCCTGCCTCTTCCTTTCTGGCTCTGCTGGCTGTGCTGCCTCTCCTTGCCCCCTCCGTTGGGGGCGGGGAGGCTGTGTCCCAACTCTCCCCACCTCTCTATACCCGTTCATAAGCCCACTCCCTTCTCTGATGCTTCCCTTTTTTACTAAAAAAATTTGGCTTATGAACGAGTATATACGGTATATTGTTGTCCCAATTTTTTATCTTGACATAATCAACCATGTGAGTGGAGGAGGAACTTTGCAAACTAGCAGGTTGGGTAGGCAAATCCTTCGCTTCTGCTCTTCAGTATCATTTACAAAGAAAGTAAGGTGGAACACCTGTTTTACATGGAGCCTCTGGTGAATTTCCTGGTTAGTCAGGCCCCAGTCCTGCAGTTTGATCCAGGTGTGTGGACTCTGGTACATGTGGCAAGCCTCACTGATTTCAATGGGACTCCACACATATCAGCCCTTTCTGAGTTCTGTTAAAGTCAGTGGAGTTCTTCACAGTCATAGGGCCCTGCTGAGGTAGATTGTAGCATTGAGGCCTCAATCTGCACAGTGATTTTAAATACAAGATCAATACATTGTCTGGTGGGCAGTTAGGAGTCTATCTCTGCTGCAGCATTCAGCCCCAGGTTATTATATTTCCCTTGTCCGTACCAGGCCTGTGGTTGTGCCAGGCAGTAAAATTCTTCAGCTTTTGACACTTTGGATACTGTGGGCCTGGTTCAATGTCCTTGTTGCAGTTGCAGGCTAGCTGCACTTCTTTCTCTTCCTGGTCTGTCTGAGTGCACCCCCTCTGGGGTCAGGCCTTGTGCCTTTACTATCCTGTGGTAGAATTCCATAGTTCTCTCACTCTTAGACCAGGCTCTGGGTCACGGTACCCTTTGTATTGACAATGCTTACTGAGTTCTAGCACCTGTGGTTCTTCCTTGCAGGAGTCTGTAACTAGCGGTGAATATAGTGATCAGACAGCCTTCTTAAACCAAAGTATTGTTTATCTTGTAGTTGGAACAAAGTATCTGAAAACAACCAACGGTTGACATGGGTGTCTGTCTTACCCAAAGGCTTACCCATCCTCTCCTGCTGGTAACCTAGCTTCTTCAGACACCACCAGCAGGGTGTTGAGTGTCTCCAGCTGGTTCTCCTGAATAACTCCCCCACCCTCTTGAGAAAATGTTATTTTTTTCAAAAAAATCTGTCACAGTTATTTTGTTATCCAGTCTGCATGGGCCTTTTTCTATCCTGATGCTGTCTCTTAACAACCCTCTACTGTTGCTGAGTGATGGCTTAGTTTGAACCATTCCTTTTCCTTCATGCCTGTTTTTCCCCCTATGGTCCTGTATTAGGAAAAACTATATATTCATTCAGTAAACATCCCAATGGCCAGGTCAACATACAGGATTCATCAATTACTACGGAGCAGCTCCAATTCAGTCACAGCAGCTACTTCCATTGATTTCAAGGGGCTTTTGATTAAGCTTTGTGTGTGCAACCAAAGTGTAGCTACTGCTCTTATGCATGGATTCTATTCATTTTGTGCACTGAAGGGTACATATAACCCTATGCCATTTCCATCTTGGTCATTGTAAAGAAACTCCTTGTTGATATCACTGGGTGTTCTGCAGATGAAGTGAAGGTAGAATATGTTTAGGGCCCAATTCTTCTCTCACACTGGTGTAAAGATGGAGTAATTCCACTATCAGTTGGGTTACACCAGTGGAAAATCAATGTGAGTGAGAGGAGATCCAGGTCCCCAATGTTCAGAGTCCTTTAAAAATTAAAGTATCCATTGGTGCATGGTTAATTCTGTTAAAAAACCGATTCCCTGTTAGAATGGTCCTTAATACACAGCGCTTTCTAGCTTTTATTGGCATTTGTTATAAATTCTTTCTTATTGACATGAACTGTGGTTATAATATTTTATTTATAAACGTTATATATTTATTAATTTATAAAGTCCCCACTTCAGAAATAGTATCTGGGACTCTGCATATAAGGAACAAAAATTAAATCTATTTGGGCTGAGTGCCCAGAGACAGTAGCAAGACAAACAAAGTGGGCAAACAGGAAAAAATGTTCTTAAAGGGAAGAACCACTACAAAGAGGAGGGACACCAAAATGCCCTAACCTATACGGACTCCAACAGAGAGGCCTCCTCAGTCACAGGCTTGAAGACAGTTCAACACCTTCACTTCCATAGATGGGGTCTCTGAACCGAAAAGACCCTGCCCACTTCAGCTAGAACTCTGGGACAGTGAGGATGGATAACCCACTGACCTGTGGTGGCTTTTAGGGAGAAAAGGAGATTTTGGAAGTTAATACTTAAGTACCTCTGGCTTAGGCTATTAAAATAATATCCAAAATATCTCTGGTTTTCTGAGATGGTGCAGAGTGCAGTGGATTAAGCACAAGCCAGGGAGTCAGGAGAGCTTCTTGGGGCCTTGTCCAGGTTCTGCTGTGACTTGCTTTGTGGCCTTGGGTACCTGTCTGGCTCAGTTTCCCCATCTGCGATATGATTATTATAATTTCCTGCCTCATGGAGGTTTTGTAAGGATTAGTTAGTTAATATTTGTAAACGTGTTGAAGATGTAGGGCACTGCACTAAGTGTTATTCCTAGGAGAATTTGGTGAGTGGTGCAAAGTGTAAACTCTGGTTTTCTAGTAGAACATTATCTGCTAACTGAAGTATAACTCCTGGAGACTTAAAATTCCACCTGTCCAGCAGGGCATTTCCTGCCCTTAAGGTTCCACCTGTTTGGCCAGGGATTTACCGGGCTTGCTTCTACTGTAAATCCTGAGAGGCTTCAGTGGAGTAAGTTGGAATTGACACCAGTATAACTAGGAGCAGAATCTGGCCTCTGCCCTTAAAATGCCATCTGTCAGAAGGGGATTTCCTGTCCTTGATGGTGAATTACATTGAATAATATTCAGTTCTTGTTTTTTTCTTTTATAAAAGACCCTTCCTTATGGCAGGACAAGGCATCATTTTGAAACACTGGGACTCTTGCATGAGCTCTTCCTTTTTCCTCAGTTTTTGAAACACATTTGTTTAGAAGGACGTAAAGTTGGAAGGTTAAAAAGAGAGTTTTTGTTCTGTTCCCTTCTAGGAGTTGATACAGTTATTGACCTTGGCTGAGACAGGATTGAGTATGAATTTTTGCTGGGTAGGCTGAATTTCTTCTTCCAATGACAGTGCTTTGAAGTGTTTAATTCTGGCCTTTCAAAACTTGCAAATACTATGGATTTATCAGAAGGATCAAAAGGAAGGGGAGATCTAATTGTCTTCAAAAAATGTGTATCAAAAGGAGGTGCCGTGTTTTGGTTGCTAATACAACTAGGCAGCAGTGTTAAATGTCTACTGTGTAATGCTTCACTTGATGGTAGAAATGTCACTTATCATAAATATATTGTACTTTCAGAATCTCAAGGTTGCATCAGTTCCATTACTGCAAGTCAGGAAATAAACATGCCCCAGGGATGATATCCAGTATCTAAAAAGAAAGGATAGCAGTGCATACATCCTCTATACTCCACAACATGACCAGGAGGGACCAGCTCTTGAGACCTGCAAAGTCAGTGTCCGTGTGTCTCCTGACTTTTGAGCAGGGCCGCCCAGAGGATTCAGGGGGCCTGGGGCAAAGCAATTTCAGGGGCCCCTTCTATAACAAAAAGTTGCAATACTACAGAATGCAATATTCTCGTGGGGGCCCCTGCGGGGCCTGGGGCAAATTGCCCCACTTGCCCCCCCCCCGGGTGGTGATGCTTTTGAGTCCCTTGCATATGTGGTGGCATTAGGGTGGTGTCCTTTGGGAAAACCACATGGAAAAACAAGGGACAATGATTTATTTTAAGGGATATTTTAGGGAAACATCATTTTCCCTTAACATACCATGTATTTTTCTCTCAAGCGTACATTTCTACTGCACTCAGGTATACAATGCAATTATGATAAGCTTCAGTTTAATGTTTAAAATGATACTTCTTAGTTTTAATACACTTCATTCCATCTTTGTTTTTTAAAATCAATTAATAAAATTCTTTACATGTGCAATTGAAATTGACTTTAATTTGAAGCTAAGCCTTAACAGAATCAATAATTAGCTGGGTTCTGCAATCAAGATCTGTTTACACAAGGAAAATAAATTTTGTGACCATAACTCCTACGGTGGCCAACCCTCACTTATTTTGGGGGGTGTCTCTTGACTCACTTATTGCATTGATTTGTTGCATAAGTGAGGGAAGATTGAATCTAACCTGTGCAGAGCAGTACTAAGCAATGTAAATGTTGATGAAAACTTATTTTCAGTGTAGAATTCAGCCTAAAGAAACCTAGTGTTTTGACAAAAACTAACCACAAAACTGAAAAAGTTAAGAGTTCTCCTGTGCACTGAATTGCGCACCTGAAATAAAAATAATGGATGTGGTTGCTTGTTTGAGACTTTGCTTGTTAAAACATCATGTTAAATATTCAGAAGTTTCTCCACCCCAGGCCTCTGTTTTTGCAGTTGTAACACAGGTAAGGAAATGCGACGAGGAATTTAGAAAACTTCTGGAAAGGGAAAGGTTCACTAATGGCTAAGTAAACAGCAAATGTTTGCCACATATGGGCACTAATATATTGTATTGCAAAGAAGGGTCAGTGAGTTCCGTATACAGGGGATGGAGTTTCAGAGTAGCAGCCGTGTTAGTCTGTATCCGCAAAAAGAACAGGAGTACTTACAGCACCTTAGAGACTAACAAATTTATTTGAGCATAAGTTTTCATGGGCTACAGCCCACTTCATCAGAAGGAGTGGGGCTTTGAAACATGGTAGCCAACTTCTTCTCACAATTTCTTAAAACTTGTGGAATTTATTATGTTCATTCCTCCCTCAAATGCAGAAATGGAAGTAATATTATCATCCTGGTTCATTCAAAGACTTTGCTTCAGCAGCTCAGGCCGCATCAGCTGCTATGCTCTGGGACCTGTGAAGTCCTTGACTGTCCTCTGATTTTTTTTGGTGAGCCCAAAGAATCATCTTGTTGGCTGTCCTACAGCTGGCAGTTGAGTGGGTTGTTTCCCATGCATATTCAATCCTTGGTCTTTATGCTGAAAATGCCAATTAGTGCCTATTGCAGAGGTCGTTATTGTGGTGTAGGCACCTGTTTACAAGGAACTGGGCTGGGACCATTACGTCTTATCACTCCGGCCACCAGGCAGCCTGGAGAGATGGGTGCTCAGTCCGAGCCCGGAACACCCTCCTGCACCCCCAACCCCACTCCAGAGCCCGCACCCCCAGCAGGAGCCCTCACCCTCTCCCACACCCCTCTCATGAGCATTCATGGCCCGCCATACAATTTCCATACCCGGATGTGGCCCTCGGGCCAAAAAGTTTGCCCACCCCTGGTTTAAAGGTTAGAAGATGTTAACTGAGTGTCACAGATCCACAAAGTCTGGTCTATGCCCCAGCCTATATCCAGTCCTTTGGGACTGACCCTTTTCTTGTGCTGGGCCCCAAGTACCCACACAGTTCTATAGGGGCAGGCCCGTGGCCTCCAAGTGTTTGTCTACACAGCAATTAAACACCCATGGCTGGCCCAGGTCAGCTGACTCAGGTTTGCGGGGCTTGGGCTGCAGGGCTGTAAATTGCTGTGGAGACATTCAGGCTAGTTCTGGAGCCCGGGCTCTGGGACCCTGTGAGGCGGGAGGGTCCCAGGGCCCAGGCTCCTGCCTGAGCCTGAATGTCTCCACAGCAGTTTTTAGCCCCACAGCCCAAGCCTCACGAGCCTGCGTCAGCTGACCTGGGCCAGCCGTGTGGTGTTTATTCTGCTGTAGATGTACCCCAAGACTCCGAGACCAGCAATCCCTGTCTCTCTCTGTGGCTCTCTGCAGCAAACCCAGCCAAGCGAGACTCCCATGGGAGGCTTGTACTGTACTCCTTCAGGGCACAATGCTCCCAGTGAGTATTTGCAGTGACACAGACAGCCCTTTTCCAAGCGAGTTAACAATTTATTAGTCACTTGGGATTCAGAACCTGAAAATGCTTCAGTTAGCAGTGAGAGGCAAAGGTTATGCCATAGTCCATCCTGGCCAAGCCAGAGCAATCAGCCAGCCAAGCTGGTATGGACCCCATTTCTGTCTCTCTTTCTCCCTGTCTGTCTGTCCTTAGTCCCAGTGAGAGCCCTCAGTCCCTCCAAGGACAGCTCTTATTCTTATACCTGCCACTGGACTCCTTTCCCACCCTCCCCTTTGTTCTCCAGCTCAGTTCACATATTCTGCCAGATGAGGTTTCCTGCTGTTAGGTGTTGATTGTTCAGTGGGGAAAGAGGAGTTGTCATTGTTGTTCTGGATTTTGGTGGGTTTCAACCAGTTCTTTAACAACCCAGTCATTCCACCCAGACAGTCAGGTGACAGGTAGACCTCATGTCTCCTGGGCAGTTGCAGGGGCAGTGTTAACCCTTTTGCATACACTGGGTAGCAATGCAAAATACAGAAGGAAACTTAGGCACACATAGGGTTCATAAAAATATTACAGAAAATTCTCACATTGTCACATTGACACATTCTAACAGTGCTTTTAATATGTACTAGTTAGCTGAGTTCTGGAGATCTAAGGCACTTATCAGGGTGTATTGAGAAATCACCAGTTTTAATAATGATTTAAATCAGCAAGCAGGAAATCTTGATTTAAATAATCAATGTTAAATTTGTTTTGCATTTGTACTTCTTAATTATTGTCCTGAAGAAAGGTTGATTCTTATTGATCAGTAACTATTAAAACAAATACATTTGTTAGTCTCTAAGGTGCCACAGGTACTCCTGTTCTTTTTGCGGATACAGACTAACACGGTTGCTACTCTGAAACCTATTAAAACATGGTGATTTGCAACCAAATATAGCCGTTGCACTAAATTTGGTACTTCTTTTTGTTACCTAGGATGATACACTATATCTATACACATTTATTAAAGCAATTATATATATTCATTCATATTCTTAATTTTTTACATTTTTCTAGTATATCAGAAAATGGTGAATAATGCATTTCTTTTTTTACTTGTGATATATGTCAAGCTCTATTGGATACAAATTGGAATTCAATTAAAATGCATGAAAACAGCATTTTAAAATTGTTTTTTATTAGTTAAATAAAACTACCTTAAATGTTCTGGATATATAAGAAAAGGAAATGTTTATCAAAATCTGTTTTGCATTTAAAACTGATTTATTAAACAAAGGAAGTATTATCTGTAATTAGTGAAATGAATGGTTTCTGGTCACCATGATCTTCAAGACTTTAGAACTAGTAGATCTTATCCCCTCACACATCATTTTTATTCATATAGTGGAAGAGGAAATCAAACTTTCCTGCTTTTTCAACTCTCCGTCAGTTTCTTAACTTTGAATGAACTAGTCATTGAGCTGAACTATTTGAATAAACAAATTAAGAAAATATTCTCTCTGTATCTGCAGAAGAGGCTACCACTGTTAAGAGCAGTTTTAGCATTTAGCCAGTCATTTCCACCAGGTCAGTGGTTTTTACTTTCTTCAGAACTTCAGCAGCAAACATTTACTTTAATATTTTGTAAAATTGTAATTGATTTTAATAGATTATACTAAGTTTAGGCCTTAACATAGTTTAAAATTTAATTTTAAATAGGATTATTATTATTATTATTTTATTTTTAAATAAGACCCTGATTTAAATAAAAATATGATTTTTCTTTTCTTTGTATTTCAAGTAATTGATTTTTATCTGCCCTGGGACTTTTGTGGCTCCCATTACCATAGCATCTGAACATCTCACGATGTTTAATGTATTTATTATCACAACATTCCTGTGAGGTTGTGAAGTTATCCCCATTTTACAGAAGGGTAACAGAGGCACAGAGAGTGGATATCCACAAAGGGACTTAGGCATTGCAATTCTGAGCATCATGGCTCCTAACTTTTAGGTACATAGAAAAATCACAGGAACACCATTGCAATTAGGGTGACCAGATAGCAAGTGTGAAAAACCAGGACAAGGGGTGGTTATAGGCATCTATATAAGACAAAGCCATGAATATAAGGACTGTCCCTATAAAATTGGGACATCTGGTCACCCTGATTGCAATCCACAAGGCCAAGTTAGGCGCCTAGGTTCCCTATGCAATGAATGGGGAGAAACAGGTACCTGAGAATGCAATACGCAAAAGCCAGAACGCTAGGTTAGGAGCCTCCTAAGCTAGCCAATGGGAGATGCTGATGAGAGAGGTGTGTGCTAAGCCTTGGCCCTTTCTCAGAGCTTGGCACCGAAGTTTGGGCTGTAGGGCAGTGCCTGTCTCTGCTTAGTGATACTCAAATGGGAACCAGGTGGCTAAGGTGTCTCTTGTGGGACCGAGTTAGGTGGTTGCCACGTTCTACACACTTTGAGTGTGGAATGTTATGTGGTGCTGGAAAGGTGACTGCACATAAGTATCCTGCAGGACCACTTCCTCACTCTGCATGGCTCACCTGTGGCTTTTCCAATAGATTTACTTCCATGCAGTAGTGTGGACATACTGTCCAAATATAGAGCGAAGCTCAGTAGGCAGAGATAAGAATTAGGCCGTTAGTGGGGAAACAAATATGTTAAATTCTTCTAACTCAAGCCATTTCTCATTATTAATAAGAAAAAGCTCAGATTTTTATGTGTAGAAAGTTTGGGGTATTTTTTTGGTACCATCTGGACACATACATTTGTGCAACAAATCACCACTAATGTAATGACTACAGCATATAATACTGTCTTCCCCTAGTCCATTTCTCATTAACATAGATTTTCCGCACAGAGGCTTGATTTGCCATCTGGATATGTATTATTTGTACAACAAGATCATGCCTAATGTTATAACTGCATTTTGTGCTGCAGTTGCAGTGGACCAGCAAACTATACTTTATGAAATGACTCATCTGCCCCAATCAATTCAGTGAAACATAAGATAGGAATCTAGAATTGCTAGCTAGTGCATTTTCTTCTTGGAATTTGCCGTTGCACCCCGACTGCTTGTCTAATGCTTTATTTATGTGTCCCAGTTGTACTTACTGTAGCCATAGGTAGTTTGTAGATTAGTCCCCTGTCTACAAAGAAATTCCATCCGTTAAAAGAATAAATGGTGGAACTAACAAGATATATGCCAAACATAATTTCTTAATTTGATGTTTCTCTCATCCCTTCCATTCATTGTCTGTAACTTGCCTACTTTGATTGAACACCCCTCCTGGCAGTGAACTGTTATCTTGAACATCTATAAAGTGAAAAACATAATTTTAGTCCTATGCAAATAAGTGCTTTGCCAATTTAATTAAAGTGGGAGATATTCAGATACTATGGTGAGGTAACAAAATTCTGAGAGCTGAATAAATAGATAACTTATTTTAGGCCTTGTTGCTCCAGTATTAGACATTAGCTCAAAAACCCTTATAACATCTGTTTTCAAAGCATAAAAACCCGTCTCCTCCTCTCCAGGAAGTAGATTACTTTGATTCTAACCTTACTGTTAGAACAGTTACAGAGGACATGAGAAAATGGGTGTTGCCATACTAACCATAACAAGAGTAATCAATTAAGGTGGGCTATTATCATCAGGAGAAAAAAAACTTTTGTAGTGATAATCAGGATGGCCCATTTTTTCATGTCCTCTGTGTATATATATCTTCCTACTGTATTTCCCACTGCATGCATCTGATGAAGTGGATTTTAGCCCACGAAAGCTTATGCTCAAATAAATGTGTTAGTCTCTAAGGTGCCACAAGTACTCCTCGTTCTTTTTGCTGATACAGACTAATACGGCTACCACTCTGAAACCTGAATAATTAAGGTCTCTCAGCTTCTCTTCCTCCTCCTACTGCTGTCTCACTGTGTGACCTTGGGCTAGTCACTGAATCCTCTACCTCAATTTATCAAATATAAGTAAAACAAAGGGGTGTTGGTGAGACTTAGCTAATTGTTTGTAAAATGCATGAAGATATTTTGGATAGACACAATAGTGCAAAGCATTATTAGTTTATTTTCTGTCTCTTTCCCGTAGTGTGACCAGAACTCCACAAGGCTTTTAGGGTGTGGCTCTAATTGTCTTTCTGTCCTGGAATAATTTCTCCCCTCACATTTGATAGCTCTAGTTATGCCTCCCAGAATTATGTGCCATTTGTATTCCACCTGAGCTGGTTGTCTTTAATTCTCAGAAGTTCTGTTGTTCACCTGTCCTGTAGTGTCCTGTGTCTTTCCGTTTTTCTTCTTTTTGACCCTGGGAAATGAACAGTCTGCCTGCATTTGGTATTTGTCTCCTGTCTGCTTTGTAAATAGTATGGTCAAAATGTAACCTAATTGTATAAGCCAGGGGTCGGCAACCTTTCAGCAATGGTGTGCCAAGTCTTCATGTATACACTCTAATTTAAGGTTTCGCGTGCCAGTAATACATTTTAACATTTTTTAGAAGGTCTCTCTATAAGTCTCTAATATATAACCAAACTACTGTTATATGTAAAGGAAACAAGGTTTTCAAAATATTTCAGAAGCTTTATTTAAAATTAAATTAAAATGCCGATCTTATTAGTTTAGTGTGATCCTTGCCCTTGCTTTTCCTTGCTGAGTTTTCCAATGTCGGGTGGCACGTATTTGGATACTTTAAGCTGCACACAGGCATCTGAGTGATCAGATGATAACCAACTGGCAGGAGGTCAGCGGCTGGAACCCCAGATCAGCAGCTGAGGTGAGTGGAGCTGTCGGCTGGTAGGGCTGAGCAGGGCTGGAAGCCTGGACTCTGTCTGACAGGAGGCCTGCACTGGAACTCCAACTGGAAGCAAGGTGAGTGGGGCTGCGGCAGGGACCCTGGCTGACAAAGGGCCAGCAGCGGGAACCCCAGAGCGGCAGTGGGCTGAGCGGGTCAGCCCGCCCAGCTCTGGGGTTTCAGCCACCGGCTCCTGCCAGCTGGGGTCCCAGCCCACTGCCAGCCTGGGGTTCCTTCTCCCAGGCCAGCAGCGGGCACTGAGTGGGACCGGCGGCAGGACCCCGGCTGGCATGGGGCTAGCAGCAGGAACCCCAGAGCGGTGCTCAGCCCACCCTGCTCTTGGGTTTCGGCCGCCGGCTCCTGCCAGCCGGGGTCCTGCCGCTGCTCCCATTCAGCACCCGCTGCCAGCCTGGGGGAAGGAACCCCAGACTGGCAGCGGGCTGTGACCCCAGCTGGCAGGAGCCGGCTGCCGAAACCCCAGAGTGGTGGTGGGCTGAGCGGCTCAGCGTGCCCCACGTGCCATCAAAAATTGGCTCGCGTGCTGTAGGTTGCCGACCCCGGTATAAGCAATGTAATCATTCTGTCTTGCCTGCTTCACTAACGTCTTACTCTTTGTATGAGGTAACATGACATAAAACAGTGGTCCCCAGACTCTTCAGGGTCACGCCCCCTTACCTCTGTCTGCCCTCACAGGGGAAGGAGCGAGGCCACAGCTCTGGGCGGGGGGACACATCTGGGGACGGGGCCCCAGGAGCGGGGCCCCAGGAGCAGGGCCCCGGACATGGGTTGGCAGCTGGGGCCAGGAGTGGAGCTGGATGGTGCTCCCTATCTGCCCCACATGGGGGCTGGCCCAGGCCGCAGCCATGTCCCCCTGAGCATTCCTCCACACCCTTGGTGGGTGCATCCCACAGTTTGGGGACCTCTGACATGGAGGCTGAGTTCTACCCTCACTTTGCCCCTCTGCACAATAGCCTTATCTAAGGGAATTTCTGAAAATTTCCCACCATTGTTAACAGTGTTGTTAACAGTGCTGGCAACCCTAATGTTGCTTACGCACTCACAGCATCAGTCCTTTATCACTGAACTGCACCAGTGTTAGAAATGGTGGAAATTTTTTAGAAAGTCCCCAAATGTAGACAGGGCCAAATTCCCAGGTATAGATGGGCCTAAGGCATTGGTTCTGACACTGCAGTGATGAATGTGGGATAAGAACTGGAATAAAAATAGCGTGGGGAATTTTTTAGACAATCACCACATTGTCTGAAGGAGAGAAGGTTTGTTTTGTTCTGTATTTTTCCAAATTTGGACAGGATTGTGCTACTTCAACACTGCTCTGCACTGGGAGTGGTGTGGGAGATCCAAGAAGTGCATTGTGTCTTAGCACCTCAGCCCGTGTGGGAGCGTACCAACTGTTACACCTCCTTAAGAGATTCGTAGATTCCAAGGCCAGAAAGGCCGATTGTGATTGTCTAGTCTGACCGCCTGTAAAACACAGGCCAGAGACCTCCCCCAAAATAATTCCTAGAGCAGATATTTTAGAATTACGTCCAATCTTGATTTAAAAATTTCCAATTGCCCTCTTACAAAGCTGTTCTTTGGTGGGGAGGGATATCTCAGTGGTTTGAGCATTGGCCTGCTAAACCTAGGGTTGCAAGTTCAATCCTTGAGGGGGCCACTTAGGGGTCTGGGGCAAAAATCTATCTGGGGATTGGTCCTGCTTTGAGCAGGGGTTTGGACTAGATGACCTCCTGAGGTCCCTCCCAACCCTTGTATTCTATGTTCCAGTGATGGAGAATCCACTGGGACGCTTAGTAAATTGTTCCAGTGGTTAATTACTCTCACTGTTGACAATTTACACCTTATTTCCAGTCTGAATTTGTCTAGCTTCAACTTCCAGCCATTGGATCATATTATATATTTCTCTGCTATATTGAAGAGCCCTTTATTAAATATTTGTTCTGTATGAACTGTAATTAAGTCACCCTTCTACCTTCTCTTTGTTACACTCAATAGAGTGAACTCCTTGAGTCTCTCACTATGAGGCAGGTTTTCTAATCCTCATCATTCTCATGGCTCTTCTTTGAACCCTCTCAAATGTATTAACATTCTTCTTGGATTGCGGACACCAGAACTGGACACAATATTCCAGCAGTTGTCATACCGGTGCCAAATAGAGAGGTAAAGTAACCTCTCTGCTACTACTCGAGATTCCCCTATTTATGCATCCCAGGATCGTGTTCACTCTTTTGGCCACAGCATCACATTGGGAGCTCATGTTTAGCCGATGATCTACCATGACCCCCAAATCTTTTTCAGAGTCGCTGAGGAGGACGTATGTGCTCCCCGTATGGCCGTCTCTCAGGTTCTGTTGGCAGGTGTGGAGAGGGAAGGTTGTTCCTCTTTGCCACTTTTGAGGTGGTTGTGATGTTAGTTCTGCACAGTCCTTATACTCACTTAGGTGCAATATCTACAGTTTGTTCTTGGGCCCTGAATGGGAAAGCAAAGTAGGGTGAGACTTTCCCTCCACCATCCTCTTCCAGTTTGCACACCTGTATAAAGGGTGTTTATAATCTGGCTCTTTATTAGCAAGACAGCCCCAGACAGATTAGCACTAACTGTGTGTGTGTGTGTGTGTGTGTGTAGACGGGTGGAGAAGAGGCTGTAGGAGACAAGTGTAGTGATTTTGAAGTGACAAGCCAAACATGTTCTTATAACAGGATTTAATATGTTTGGAGGAGGGTTAAGGAAGACACAGGCACTACAACTGGAAACTGTGCTGGGGAAAGCAACAGAGAGAGAAACACCTTGGCTGGGGATGCTGAGCACAGAGCTGTGTCTTGCTGGAGCTCTGGAAGGACTATATCTGTGTATAAGCTTTTACTGCTGCTTATGCTCAAGGCAACAGCAGAACAATGTGTATACTGTAAATAAAAATAGACTAGGAAAGAAAATCCAGTGTGTTTCCTCTCATTTCTGTCATAACAAGGAATTAACTCAATCTGGAAGTCTGAGCCCTTCTTAACCCTCGGCAGCTGCAAGAGCTATTGAATAGGCTTCATTTCTGTGTATATAAATTTGCCTGGATGACCTGATAATAGGTACAATTATGCCTCCAACTTCGAAAAATGCCTCTGGTGTCTGACTCCAAGACACTAAAATTGAGGGGGAAGCCTCCCCAAAACTACAGTTGCAGCCACAGAAGAGGTCTGCAGAACTAATTAAGACTGAGAGGCCTAGTCTACAGTTAAAACGTAGCTCAACATAGCTGCCTCACTGTGGAGTGTGAAAAATCCAGACCTGGGAGTGCCATAGCTTTGCTGACCCTAACCCCCAGTGTAGATGCAGTGAGGGTGGCAGAAGAAAGTTTCTTGACGACCTAGCTACCACCATTCGGGGGATGGAGTTCCACAGCACTGGGAAAAACTCCTGTCACTGTAGGTGGCATTTCCACTATAGAGTTACAGCAGCATAGCTGTGGTGCTGCAGTCGCAGTAGTATTGACATGGCCTTAGTTTCTCAGTCCCATTTCTAGTCACAGTAGAGACATAGGCGGCAGGTTTGTATAATTTTTGGTGGGGCCCAAAATGGTGGTACCCCCCCGCTCCCGCCCTGTAAGCCGATATAAAATGAAGCTACAACGTGTCAGTGCCACAAGATTACAAGGGTCAATTAAAAGTGGAAAGTCAGAAGCAGCACTTGCCTACTTCAATATACAGTATTATATTTTGTTGCACCTGTTGTGATGAAGTGGGAATGTTCTTAATATTTTCTCTGAATACTGTGTGGGTGCCTCAGTTTCCCCTGCAAGATGCCAACGGAAGGTGTTGGGGACAAAGAGATCAGGTGGCCTCCCTGTCCGGAAGAGACACAGAGGCCAGGGGAGGGAGTGTCAGTTTGGAGCTGGCTGGGGAAATGGGGAGAGACCCAGAACTTGGTTCTGGGCTCCCCACCCCCCAAGATGGACCTGACAGAGGGGTTCTGTTTTCTGTACCAACAAGCTCTGTTTAAACTGAGTTCCCGTCATCTAAAACCTTCTGTTTTACTGTCTGGCTGAGAGTCACATCTGACTGCGGAGTTGGGGTGCAGGGACCTCTGGTTGCCCCAGGACCAGCCTGGGCAGACTCACTATGGAAAGTGCATGATGTGGAAGGGCATGCTGAATGCTCCGAGGTCAGACCCAGGAAGGTGTAAGCTTCTTGCCCTGGAGACAGTATGCTCCAAGAGAGGAGGCTCCCCCAGAGTCCTGACTGGCTTTGTATGGAGTTGTTCCAAAGCATCACAGCATCCCCTTCCACACCATGCACTTCCCAGAAGTCCGCACAGGCACTGACACTCCCTCCTCCGGCCTTTGTCTCTTTTCCAGGCATTAGGAGGCCACCCGATCTCTCTGTTCTCCAACACCTTCAGTTGGCACCTTGCAGGGGAAACTGATTTGGGAGAAATTAAGTAAAAGCTGCCCAAACCGAGCTTGTGCATTCCTGAATTTTGAGGTGTTCAAATCTGGAAGGCAGGTGCTGGGGGTGGGAGAGGGCTGTGGGCTCCATGGGGGAGCATGGCAGCAACTGTCTGGAGCTGCACGGAGCCAGACACGCTGGTCTGAGTGGCACAGTAAGCGGTTTGGGGGTTGGAGAAGAGGTAGGGGGTTCCGGGGGCAGTCAAGGGACAAGGAGCAGGGGTTGGATGGGGCAGAGGTTCGGTGGGGAAGTCTGGGGACAGGCAGCAATTGGATAGGCATGGGAGTCCAGGGGGTTTATCAGGGGACAGGTAGGGGTGGGGTCCTGGGGGAAGTTGGGTGGGGTCTTAGGAGGGGGCAGTTGGGGACAAGGAGACGGGAGGCTTAGATAGGGGCTGAGGTCCCAAGGGGCAGTTAGGGGCTGGGGTCTCGGGGGGGGGTACTCGGGGGACAGGGACCCGTGGGGCTTTGATAGGGGGTGGAGGTCCTGGGGGGCAGTTGGGGCAGAGGTCTGGGGAGGGGGCAATCAGTGGCCAGGGGCTGGGATTCAAAGGGCTCTGGGCTGCTGGCAGCCGCGGGGATCCCAGAGCCCTTTAAATCCCAGCCGCGGCTGGGAGTCAGAGGGCTCTGCGCTGCCCGCTGTGGCGGGGAGCCCAGAGCCCTTTAAATCTCAGAGGCGGCTGGGATTAAAAGGGCTCTGGGCTGCCTGCTGCGGCGGGGAATCAGAGCAGCGGGCAGCCCAGAGCCCTCTGATTCCCGGCCGCGGCTGGGATTTAAAAGGCTCTGGGCTCCCGGCGGCTGCCGGCAGCCCAGAGCAGGGGAGAAACCTAGCTCCAAATATTGCTGGAGCAGAGCCCCTGACTGTGAATATTCCTGGGGCTAAAGCCCCAGAAGCCCATATAAGTTGGCGCCCATGAGTAGAGAGACAGGTGATTTAATGGGTCATGCAGATGGAGCTCATCCTGTAGAGACTTTCCATAGATGACAGTGCTAAGGCATATCGCTGGTACGGTAGTGTGTGGGGGAGTTTGCTGAATTATTGCTTACGCTGCACCGTAGAGCTTCAATGCCATTAGTCGAGCACTGGGGGTGTTCTTTTCTTTTCTTTTCTTTTCTTTTTTGGTCTATCCTTTCTAAAAATCACTAGACTGTTTTACATTAACAGTCCAGCACAATGTAGCTAGCCCATGGTTACTAGAGGGTTTGGAAACACTGTAGGATTTTCTTCTTTTTATAAGGGTTGTGATTTAATAGGCTTTGTTACTTTAAATATACTTCTGGAGATTTCTGTAGAGAAGAGATGGTAAACACGTAGTCTATAGTATGCCCTTCCCTGAACAAATGCATCTATAGAAATCAGTGAATTTGGCTCAGAAAATACAGTGTGAATGGTCACATTTCCAGAAGCTATAAACTGTGAAGCTAACAAATTTCAGGGTCATTTTTAAAGATCAAGATTATGTACTCCCTTAAATTAGTAGCACAGTATTGAACCTTATTGCTTTTGTTTTCTGGTCAACTATCCCAATATAGTTGGAGCATGTTCAGCTTTATATATTTACCAGAGAAGATTTTGTGTATTTAATCTCTTAATGAAGCTTCAGCCTCATGATATCAAATATACTATATCACTGAAGATAACATGTAAAGAAACTACATATGCCATTTTTAACCAGACAGTTGGGTCTTAATAGTGGTTAGAACAGGGGTGAAAGTAACTTAAAGGACTTACTGGTACTCCGGAGTCCTTGGGAGGGGAAGGGGCCTCTACCGGAAGAGGTGGGGTTTTTAAATCCCCAGGCACTTTAAATCAGGATTTAAAAGGCCTGGGATTGGGGCTGTGGTAGCAGCAGCTGGGAGCCCCGGGCCCTTTAAATCACCGCTGGAGCTACCAGCTGCAGAGGCGTCTGGGAGCCCTGGGGGTGATTTAAAGGGCCCAGGGCTCCAGCTGCTGCTCCCGCAGTGGAGCTCTGGGCCCTTTAAATCACCATCAGAGGGGGCCCCGGCTTCTGACAGAGCTTTAAAGGGCCCGGGGCTCCACTGCAGTAGCAGCAGCCGGGAGCCCCTGGCCCTTTAAATCACCACCAGAGCCCCGTGGCTGCTACCCCAGGGCTCCAGCAGCGGGGCTCGGGTGGCGATTTAAAGGGCCCTGGAGGGTAGCAGCAGTGGGAGACCCAAGCCCTTTAAATTGCCACCCAAGCTGTGCTGCTGGAGCCCCGGGGTAGCAGCGGCAGCCAGGGACTTGGGTGGTAATTTAAAGGGCCCAGGGCTCCGGCTGCCGCTACCACCCCGGGCCCTTTAAATCATCCCCGGAGCCCTGCTGCCGGAGCCCTGGGGTAGCGGCGGCGGGGCTCCGGCGGCTATTTTAAGAGCTGGGGTGGTAGTGGCTGTCGCAGCCCCAGATCCTTTAAATAGCCGCTGGAGCCCTGCCGCCGCTTCCCCAGGGATCCAGCAGCAGGGCTCTGGCAGCAGTTTAAAGGGCCCGGGGCTCGTGCCGGTACACCGTACCGAGGCGTACTGGCTTACTTTCACCTCTGTGTTAGAATGATAAAACTGAATAGATTTGTCTAAGAGGTCAGAGGCAGTACATTCTTAGCTAGAAATGCCGCTGTATTCCGGATCTTCAGCAGTCTGTCTGATTTCTGGGTAAAGAAGTTACAGAGATAATTTACATTAAGCAAAGCAGTTTATTCTCAATGAGGCTGCAGAATTTATATGCACAATTTATACAAATATGTGTAATATGCCAAAATCATTGCTTTAGTATAAACTAAACAGACTATCCAAATATCTCGTCTGGCTTATCTGACTACGTAGGGTGTTTTGTTATTTGAAGTCCTTTGTAGCTTAATTTATTTATGCATGATAATCTTAGAAAGGCATTCCAAATAGCAGTGAAGACTGAGAGATACTTTTGAGACTTCTACTTCCCTATCACTAGTCGCAGTATTAACTTTATCATAGTGGGATTGTATAGCCTCAGACGCAGTTGTATTGTGCAGTGTTGCATTTACTTTTTGTGTTTACTTACGAAAGAATAATGCTATTAACTTCATGGGAGCACAGGAGCAGGCCTTTGGTGTCTTGAGTGAGTGAGGAAAGCAAAAGACCAAGAAAGACAAATGGAAAGGAGTGAAGGGTGAGAAGACTGATTTAGAAATGGGACCTAATTCTCTCATTTACAGCAGTGTAACTCCACTGACTTGAGTGGGAGTTCTCCAGATTTACACCAGTGTAACAGAGAGGAAAATCAGACCCATTGACTTAAACACTTATAGCTAAGGCTTAAGCCCTGCTGCTTCTGGGGGTGGGAAGGCAAAGGTCACTTTGCTTTTCTTTTGCTGGTGACAAAGTTGGCAGATGCTAATCCCTTTCTGTCAAACGAAAGCTGCTCTTCTTCTGTGGGGAGCACTTAGTCAGCCTGTGTTTATGTACAGTATGCAGTGTGCAAACAAATACAGAGCAGAATGTTCTGGGCTGGACCTAACCCCACTATATACAAATGCAGCCTTGTTTAGGCAGTTTTGCTATTTATTTGTGTTTCATTTTAGCTGCTTAAATTCCTGACTCTTCTGTGGCATTTATAAAAGATGATATGGTCCATGTATTAATCATATGGGGTTCAAGCTCACTATGTCTGCACTGGAAGCTTCCTGTGTGCATGGTTTTGGGAGGCTTGTGACATGTACACGTGACTGAAACAGAGAACTTCCCTTTTTTCATACGTTCCAACATTTTTTCTGAAGTTCTGTGATCTCCGTTTGTTTTCATTGCATTTTAGTTCCTTAACTTCTTGCCAAATCTTTGTTTCAGTACCAAATGTCTATAAACTTTTAAAGCTGTGCTTATTAGAGTCAGGTCAGCTGGCTTTGTGCGTCAGCCTTGTTTACTTTTGGGGCTGATTCCTTTGCAAGCTACCTAAATGGACTTTAAAACTATATTTTCATTTGCAGGGAGTGGCTTCCAATCTATGACACCCGTCCCTACTAGGGGTTAAATGTGTTTGCCAACCAGTATCCTGTGTATTCTCCATCCAGTAGAGGGGAAACCAGTTGGAAGTATTAGCTGTATAATGATTATCAGCTACATTTATTCAGATGGGTTAACTTTCCTACTGCTTTTTTCACTTGTAGACCTCAAAACACGTTATAAGGGTGAGTGCACATTATTATCCCAATTTTACAGTTTACCTAAGTCCAGAGATTTGAGCTGTTTTGCATGAGGGACAGTGTCGTCTACTGACAAGAAGTGGCTCTGCCTTCTCAGACATCAACATTCTCTTCCCACCTCTGCTACAGACCTCTTAGTGAACAGTTACGAACTGACTTAAACTCTGTTTCTCATTTACTCCATTTGGTAAACTACCTATGCACATTCCTCCTGGTAGGCCAATGAGCATTCTGCTGTAGGGAATGGAGGAGGAGGAGTTTCCAAATGTTTGAGTTTCCTCTCATTTGTGACAAGTAGCCAGTTTGAATATCGTCTGAAGCTATTCTCTGATGCTGGTTTCCCTTCCAATTTGAGAGCATAAATTTGTATTTTTTTTAAAAAAGTACAAAAGCTATCAAAATCAGCCTTACTACGGGACTATGTTTGCAACCTTAACCTTGGAGAAGATAACTCTACTAACTAGTAAAACATACAGAGGAGAGCTGGGATGCACTAACTGACACAGGCTTCTAGCATCTCAGATAAAGAAAATTCGCTTAGGCCAGGTCTACTCTATAAACTTACACTGATATAACTATGTTCATAGAATCATAGAAGATTAGGGTTGGAAGGGACCTCAGGAGGTCATCTAGTCCAACCCCCTGCTCAAAGCAGGACCAATCCCCAATGTTGCTCAGGGGTATGAAAAATCCACACTCCTGAGTGACGCAGTTACACTGATCTATCCTCTGGTGTAAACAGTGCTATGTCAACAGGAAAGCTTCTCCCGTCAACATAGCTACTGCCTCTCGTGGAGGTGGATTAACTACGCCAACAGCAGAAGCTCTCCCATTGGCATGGTAGCATGTTCACTGAAGTGCTACAAGAGCACTAGGACAGCTGTGCCGCTGCAGCATGTTAAGTGTAGACCTGCCCTTAGACAAAACGTAGGTAATTCCCAAAACAAACACTGTTACAAAATTAGTTAAGATTGTAAGCTGCCTGGAGCAAAGGCTTTGTACACTTACTTGTAATGTTAAACTCAGTATTGGCCCTAAACGTCAATTATTATAACCCTTAGATCAGGGGTCGGCAACCTTCGGCATGCAGCCCATCAGGTATCTGCAGGCAGACCGCAAGACATTTTGTTTATGCTGACTGTCCGCAGGCACATATCCTGCAGCTCCCAGTGGCCACAGTTCACTGTTCCAATGGGAGCTGCGGGAAGCAGCGTGGGCCACAGGTAGATGCTGGCCGCTGCTTCCCGCAGCTCCCATTGGCTGGGAACGGCAAACCACGGCCACTGGGAGCTGTAGGGGGTCGTGCCTGCGGATGGTCAACGTAAACAAAATGTTTTGTGGCCTGCCAGTGGATTACCCTGATGGGCCGCGTGCCGAAGGTTGCCGACCTGTGCCTTAGATTGTAGCACCCTTCGAGCACAACAGAGTTCATGATGCACCCCAGGATTTCCACTATTCCAGTTGCAAGGGATTAGGCATATAACATCAGTAGGGCGTCTGATTTTACATTGGAACCAGTAAAAACAGATAAAACACCCTCTGTTTAATAAATAAATAAATAAAAGGAAAAAAGAAATAGGTGTTTATCCAGTAAACAGTATAAATAGTTACTTGTATCTAAGGGCTTGTCTACACAGAGCAGTAATTGTGATTTCTAAAGTGCACTAATGTGGTGCACATTAATTGATCCATGTAGACCCTGCTGGTGCACACTAAGATGCTCTTTAATGTAGTGCTGTTTGGAACAGTAATATGTTAAGGGCACTGGGGAACATTTATAAAGAGATTCCTCATTACAGTATATTTTACTGTAATGAGTAATGTGTATATTAGACATTCATTGCAATATATACAAGGAGAAGTCCAAAAATTGGGTTTTTTCAGGCTATCTAGGTAAAACTCAAATTGCTAAAAATAGCTCTAAACATATGTCAGGACCAGAAGTGTGGAGCACTCAGGAGTTTGTTGATGGCTACTAAAATATTTATGTAATAAAAGTAGATCACTTCACCGTATTCAGTCTCTAACAATACAGTTTTCCAAAATGAATGCTTAAGTCTTCTGTCTTATGATCTGTTACATGAAGCTATATAAGCAGAGCAGTTGTTAGGATTTCTAAGTTTCTAATCATTATTACGTTTCAAACTCAGATCAGATTTATAACATTTTTAGCAACAGGCACACAGTTATTTCTACTAACACTTTGGCAGCATACGCAGAAAATATGACTAATGAGCACATGATAGAAATTAATGTAATTTTGCTTTAAATCATCATCTGTTCTTATATTTCTTATTGAATGGTTATTTCCTTTCCCTAATTATATTCCCTCACTGAATTGGCAACGTTTTGTCTGGAATGACACACGTTGGGAGCAGCAGGCAGCAATGCCACTGCTTACTTTTCACCGGTGACTGTGTGATTGAGCTATCCAATTAGTGTCTCTATCTGGTGGACAAAACACACTGGTTTTCTCTACAAGATAATGTTTATATTCAGAAATTAAAGCAAGCCAGCGTAAGGGGGGAAAAAGTAGTAAGAGAAAGCTCCCCCACCTTGGAATTTGACCTAGTGCTATAACCCTAGGTCTTTCTTCACAGACACTCTCTCCTCTCTGTCTTCCAAGCAGCAAGACCTTCCCCTGAGTGCAGAGGGAGGGGGAAATTGAGCAGCAGTTAGTTTCTTGTTTCCAGGCAACCAGGTAGTTCTCTGCACCCCATCCCTAGAGGGAAATTCCTTTCTGTTTCTTGCACCTTGGTGTCAGTTACTCTGAAGGACGTGTTCTTCCATTCTGGCTTTTCCAACTCCAAATGCAGTGGAATCTGGTTATAATGAATTCTGAGATAATACTTATACTGTAAAATGTTTATTATTCCAAGTGCTGTGTGGGAGAGGTGGGGAATAACAAAAACACTACTGTGAAACAAGTAAGTAGGTATTAGCTTCCATATCTGTACAATGAGGAGGTTAAATGATTTGCCCAAGGCTATATTGTAAATCAGTGGCAGAGCTGGTATTAGCACTCAAGAGTGCTTGGATTCCAAAAGTGTAAATGCCCTGAATTGTTTCTTTGCACTGCAAAGTACGAATTCGAGTTACAGCGATTCTCCCTGTTTAGAGTGAATTTGTTTTATCAGGGATGGCAAAGGACTTCATCACTACAAGTATCTGCAGGACTTTATGGTTCAAGGTGATTCTTAGAATTAATTCTTTCAGGAAGGAGCTGGGTCTTGGAACTCCATTCACTGGGGTGTCAAACTTCAGGTGAGGGAGAGCAGAAAAGAGGCAACAAAAGATTTCCAAGTAGATCACAGAGCTTCTGTCCTTTATCATAAGAACCAGGGTACATGGTTGGAAGCCCAGGGCAACTAGTTTGGAACTGGAACTATGAAGGTCCCATTTTAAGGAATCCAGGTGATCCTGTCATGTAGATTACTTACCGTGTTAGGGCTCACGCCTGCTCACATTGACTAATAAAGGCAACGTGTGTAGAACCTAGAAGCAGGTCTCTTTGTCTTCCATAAACATTAACTAAAGTTCCCATCAAAATACTGTTATTTATTACTTGAGTTTATTATGGTAGTGACTGGAGCCTAACCAAAAATGGGGCCCCATTATGCTAGGCCCTGTACAGACACAGAGTAGTAGCCAGGCCCTGCCCTGAAGAGTTTACAGTCTTAATATAATCTACAACGCTGAATGAGATTTTCACAACTTGGTTGGCTAACCAAATGCATCCCCCATTTGTTTCTATGATATTGTTGGCCACAAATATTTTCACAGA
Organism: Mauremys reevesii; assembly: GCF_016161935.1. Classification (NCBI taxonomy): domain Eukaryota; kingdom Metazoa; phylum Chordata; order Testudines; family Geoemydidae; genus Mauremys; species Mauremys reevesii. The sequence goes on from NC_052626.1 coordinate 27,662,791, forward strand.
GTACATCTGGCCACAGTACGGAGCATAGCCAGGAAGTGGAGCAATGTCTTTTCATGAAGAATTAGAACTGATAAGCTTTTGATGACATCACTTCCCAGAAAACAAAGAGCTAATATATAAAAACCCTTGCTTTCCTCTGATTGGATTACATTTGGATAAAATCCATAGTCAAAACCTTGCTGCCCAAACTTGGGGCTTGATCCTGCAAAATGGAAGGCTGACTCACAGGATCAGGCCCTTGCATAACAAACAGACCAATGGTCTCTGTTACAGACTCATCCTGGAATTGCACTAGGCTGAAACTTTCCTAAGGGAAGTAATTGTGTTCTCATAAGCTTGATTTCTGTTCTGTCACTCGTATTTCAGGAGAGTACAAGACTCAGCTAGGCGAGCTGCACAATGCTTTTCCATTCTGTTTGTCACAGAGAGCTCTGCTCAGAAAGGGCATTTGGTTTGCTGTGGCCAGTGACAATAAGCTTGCCTTGGAATTTCCATAAGTATGTAAGAGGGAACAGAAACCAGGACTAGATTGAACTGGGCAATTCTAATTTTAAGTCAGGAAACACTGTCAGGGTAGATTAATCGAAATCAACAGGAAGTTTTCCAGGGAAAGGTCTGGGTCTGGATAGGTTTAGTTTATCTGTTCATATCATTGTGAAATGCACAGTATATTTCACATACTTCTAACTTAAACTTGATTGGGAATTTAATGTTGTGCATTGGTTGCTGTGCAATTACACAGGGCTACATGCAAATAGCCAGGGCTAGCTTCTGGCTAGTTCCTGATGGGGTGTGAAGGAGAGGGCCTGATTTCCAATTAGGCACAGTAGATCTTTTAGGCACCGGTGTTCTAGGGGTGCCTAAAAGTTAAAAGTGGGTTAAAAGTTAATACAGCTCCCCTGTGGGCAGGCGGTCTCCTGGCATGGGTTGGTGGCCACCCAGTCTGGGGCTGGAGCAGGGTGAGCGTCCGAGTCAGCCCATCTGGGGGCGCTGTGAGCCACGGCCAGGCAGGGCAGCTGCTGACAGTGCTGGGAGCGTCCCAGCCCCTTCCTAGTCTTGGCCGCCCTGCTGTTTCTGCCCCGTGTTGGAGTGGGAGGGGCATGGCCGGCGCCCTATTCACTTGCACAGGCAGAGCCGGAGCGCGGCTGCCACACCGGGCTGCAGGAGGGACAGAAGACACCCGGGAACCGCTTGCCATAGAGAGTGATGTAGTTTTCCCCCCCCCCTTGTGCCTCGCCTGGGGCGGGTGGGCTGCGTCCCATCTCAGGCTGGAAGTGCTGTGTGTGACGGAGGGTCTTGAGCTTTCCCGGGGAGGCTGCGTTTATATTTCTTTTCACTGAATTTTTTACGGAAAACATGAAGGTCAGCTGTAGGCAGGGGGGGCGCTGAAGATGCTGTGTTTAGGGGCACGTAAGGTGTAAATCTGGCCCTGGTGAAGGATGGTAGAAAGCACAAGAGACTTGCTTCTCTCTTGCACCCTTGTTCAAGATCTGGCCATTGGGGGGTGCATGGGGCGTAGTCTCTACTATCCCCTAGTGGGACACTAAAGTCCTGTAAGGCGATAAGGAGGTGCTTGCAAAGGCAAGGATGATGTAGCTGCTGCAGTTCTGTCTGGGAGTCTCTTGGAGGAATTCTGATGGTCTCAGTCTGCTGTATGGTTCTGCTGCGCCCTCTCTAAAGCATATGTTGGTGTCTAGAGACAGTCCGGGTGGGTGACAACACACCATATATTTACATGACCTGGGGAATGACAACTCCCCCCACCTGCTTGGCAAGTTCTTATTATTCTCTAATAGTTCTGTTTTAATTCTGCCTGTTTACTCTTCCAAAGGGGGCGTGAATGAATATTAATATTCCAAGACAGGAAAAACTTAATGAGTAGTTATTGATAGTTCAAACAATGGCTTTTCTTTCTATATAACAGCACAGTGAGCTCAGTGTTGGTAGATAGCCATCTTAACCCTTCAAAAGAACTACAGGAGTAAATAGAAGTGACCTTCTGGCCACCTGCCTTCATTGTCTCAATATTGCTTCATGACTAACCTGATGTTCAGTAGATGAGTAACTCTGCAGGTGATTTTCACCTCCTGAAAGGAAGCCGTGAGCAGTCACAGAAACAACTTAAACAGAATGATAATGTTACAAACAGAACTGGGTAAATAAATTTTTTAAAAATTGGAGGCTTGAATGGAAACCAAAAATTCCAACAAAATTTGATGAATCAGAGAAGTCAACACAAATTTGTTTCAGGTCAAACAAAATGTTCAGTTTGCCCCGAAACAAATCATTTAAAAAATATAAGCAAAGGAAATGGGCTACATTCACGCAATAGCCAGAGGAGAAGCAGATCAGGACCTGTTATTAACAGCAACCTTTGCAACTTTATTGAGATGGGCTTCTGATTGATACACCAATCCTGGAAATATCAGCAGTCAAAAAACGTTTTGTAGACATTAAGAATCTTAGCTCTGCTTCCATTGTAGAATGAACAGCAAGACTATCCAGTCATCTGAAAGTTGGGTTTATTGTTAGTTTCAACATTGGTGGTGTCTGTTGTGATAACTCGGCCTACAGATGTACCTAACTGTGAGCTCAACTGTAAAAAGTATGTGAAAGTTCATAAGATATCACAATAGCCAACGATAAATGTTGCAGAGAAAAGGTACAAAAGGGAAACAGGATGAATTAGTACAAACAAAAGGCCTCCTAATATAAATCCAGGACTGTGTTAGGATCATGCTTGGTAAACAAGAAGAGTGTAGAACCAGAAATCAGTGAACCAAAACTGGTGTGTTGGAAACTAGGCCTAATTGGTGGACAAAATAATGAGGGAATGGGCTATTCCACCCATCACTCCCTTTGGGATTCTTAAAGAAAGAAACTTTGGGAGAAAAATTTGCTAATGGAACAAGCTTCATAATCATAGCTAGCACCCCACCATCTCCTGGGATCTGGGCCCTTTGTCATCCTGATCCTGAGAGATGTCCTGACCAGACCAAGCCACAGAGAGGGACCACGATGACATTGCTACTTCTACCAGCTCCAGCTGAATCCCAAAAACCACCTGGGATGAAACAGGATTGAACTTTAACAACCACCACAGCTTCGGCCCATCTCAACTGACTTCTCTTTTCCCCATAAGGATACTTATTACCATCTTTGATACCATCTAAGAGACTATCAAACAATGTGTTTTGGGTTTTTTTTCCAAAAACTGTCTCCAGCTAAAGGAAGAGGGAACAAGGGGTATTGTTGAAATGAAAGCCTGACTTAATATTTTACATTTCAAATGCTTTAATTGTTTTTCTGTCTTTTCTTTATCTTTAATAAAAGATTTAAAAGATTTTTAATGGTGTGTTTACCATGGTACTAAGCAGGCTGAAGTCTCTGTATACCCAATCCCAAACCTTGTTCAACATAGTTTAATATTGGACAGTGACTGGGTTATGTTAACATCTTTGGCCCATTTATTCCATCTCAGTTAGTAGAACACATCTTACAGCTGAGACAATAATTTAAAAAAAATAGAACTTTGAGCTGCCTCTAACTTGATGTAGTGTATTTGATTCTGGAGAATTTTGGAACTCTTCCTAATGTTCAACTGCAATAGAATCTTCAACCACCAATGAAACACAACCATCTTAGATGAAACACGGCTGCTGTTTCATAGCAACGCTGTATAACAGCATTGGACAGTGGATGAAGAGCATCTCATCTAATTCATATTCCCTGAGCAGTAGTAATTCAGGACTATCCAACATGTGGTTGGGACATGGGACCTCATACCACCAGATTTGGAGTATCCTGAGAGAAGAACTACTAGACAGTGTTTTGTGTATAGGTCTGAATATTTTTTTTCTCTAAAGTACCGGTATGTTTAGTTTATAATTGTGTTAGAAGTCAAGGGCCAGACAAACTTGTATACAGAAGCCTTGTTCTGTTACACTCAATTCTGCTCCTATTTGAAGGTCTGATTTGAAGTAGAAGTCTTACCTGTTCGTTATGGGCCTAGTCTTGAACTCCTTATTCTGCCTTTTATTAATCCTTACAAAGGCAAGGCTCTCATTGAAATCCATAGCCGCTTGGACTATAGACCTCAGGCTTTGACCCTGGTTTGCAGAGCACTAAAAACTCTGTGTTTCAGCTTCTAATAGTCTGAAGGATTTTAAGCTTGGAAAAAGAATTCTCAATTGCCATATCTAATAGATTTCAATTTATTTTTTGTATTTGTATGTTCTGTCTGGTTCATTAAATTATTCATCCTTTCATCCCTTCAGCCCTTCCAATAATCAATGTACAGGATCCTTTGATGCTTGAGCAACTCACAGGATACATTATATTCAAAGACCTCAGTCCCTTGTGATGCTGCTTTTTAATGAGTGTGCAGGGACCAAATCCTGTTACCAAGCAGCCTGAGACACTGCATCAGCTGCTGCTGGGCGACATAATGGTTAGGTGCCTGAGGGACAGTCTTTGTCCTGATTGAAGTGTCACAGCTGAAGTGATTTGAAATAGATAACCCCCCTTCTACTGCAGCTGGGTCTCAGAGCAGCATTAGAACTATGAATAATTATCAATTTCCAGCGGATTGTCTGCTAGGGTCTTGTGGGGACTACTTAGCGTGACACCGAACTCTGCAGCTTCTGGGCAAAGGGATCTAAGCAATGGGAAGAAAAATGGGTACAGAGACAGAAATTGAAACAAACAAGGCTATGTGGGGGGGGGGGGGGAGGAGAAGAGATCAAAGACCGAGGCAGAAATTAATTAGTACACAGAAAAATGGACATAGGAAATGGAAAGAGAGAGAATAACAATGAAAGATCTTGATCCTTTTCCAGGTAAAGTCATTAGAAAAAGTTCCATTGATTCTGGGGAAGTAGGATTGGGCCCAGAATCTAAGGAAATAAAACTATCATTAATTTTAAAAAAATGAAAGACACAACATCCTTGTTTCAGTCATTGTTCCTTTTCTGTATTGTATTTTAACACAATGTTAATAAAATGAAAGGAAACAAAAATCAGGGAAAGGAATAAGTTGAAACAGAAAAGAATGAGTAATATAAAATCGAATAGAGGTCATTTATCCCTTTGTACTTATGCATAGTCCCAATTAGCAGCTAAATGCATACACCCAGGGGAGATTCTATCCTTAAGCCACTATGCTTTGTTAATTTTTGTGTGTGTGTTACAATTGCATTTTATATTTTAGATACTTTTTGAGTAGTTGGCTGTTAAATAAAATATTAGCTGGTTTTCTCCTTGGACTTTTGAGACTGAATAGAGTAAATCAAGGATTCCAAATCTTTCTGTTCCTGGAAGCTTGGCCCACTTTAGTCCTTTCACTGCTCTTGAATGTTAAGCAAATCTCTGCACAAAGGATATCTGCATGCCCTCTGATGGTATGTAAATTGCAGTGATATAGTGGTAGAACTAGAAAAGAACATATGGCATTGTAGATTCAGGCTAGACATATGGTGCTGAAAGGCTTAATACAAAGCATGTGTCTAAGTTCTCATTCTAGCAGTCCATCGTGAAGCATTTTTTCACTCTCCCCATAAGGTGTTGATTGATATTCTAGTTAGCCTTTTCAGTTGTGAAATGAACACATTATGTTGATGGTGAAGCATGTTACAGGTGGTTAATATTTTTTAGTTTATAGCATGTGCCTGCTTCCAGGGCCAGCTTTAGGAAGCGTGGGGCCCGATTTGAACAGTTTTCGGGCCCCCCCCAGCAGGATGAAAAAAAAAAAAAAAAAAAAAAAAAAACATGGCTTGCTTTCACGGGGCGGCGGCGGTCTTCAGTCGCGGTCCCTCGGCTCCACTCGGTCCAGGTCTTGTGGAAGGACCTGGCTGCTGAAGCTGCTGCGCTGCCGGCGACCTGGAAGACCCCCCCCCAGGACCCAGAGCCCCCTGGGGTGAGTAAAAATTTAAAAGAGCCTCTAGCCAGGGGAGGGATTCTCGGGCTTCCTCTGCTCGCCCCCACCACCGCGCCTCTGGCGGTGGGGCCGGGGGCGGGGCCCGGGAATTGGTGGTGTGGTTGAAAAGGTGGCCTGCCTGCTTCAGGGCTTACCTCAGGAGTGAAGATTTTGAAGTCCATCTACATTAACAAAGGAGTCTATAAAAATGGATTTAGTGTGCTGACTGGTAGTAACTAAGAGGCCACTGCATCAAAGACCGGATCAGCATAAGAGAAAATGAGGCATAAAACTGTTAAAAGGACACTGTCTGGTTAAAAATAAGATTCCTGATTCTCTGTTGCTAAAAATATCTTTACACTGCTCTGGCAACACAAAGAGGGTGGAATTCCTGGAAATGGACCCCTAAGAATATTCCCTGCTCAGGGACCCTCCCCAGCCAGCATACAACTCATGTATGGACTGTAGCCTTCTTCCAGCGCCTGGCACAGGGGGTGCATCAGGGGCAAGGAGTTGAAGGTAGAAGGCAAGCCAGGATTATGGCCGGAGCCGGCTGTACTAAGACTATTCTTTGCTTCCAGTCCCCCCCAGGCACCACGGGGAACATTGTAAGAGAAGCTCTAACTTACCCTGGGGGCTGGGGAAGCCTCAGCTCTCCCAGAACACAGGAAGTGCAAAAGTGACTTACGCTAACTTTGTTCCTCCTTTTGGGCCCTGAACTGATGCAGTAATGGGGTAACTGACAATAATGGCTGCTATATTTAAAAGAATCTTGATTTCCTGGGTAACCACACTAATATCTTAGTTTGTTGAAATTGAAAGAATTTTAAAACCTTGAATTTACTTTTTGCTTAATTACTTTTTGCGTTTTTTCCCCACTTGGATAACGAAAATGGAGTAGTCCAGGGTTCTCAAACTTCATTGCACCGTGACCCCCTTCTGACAACAAAGTCACCACATAACACTGAGAGTGGGGGGCGGAGACCGAACCCTGCTGTCTCGGGTCGGGGGAGTGGGGGTTGAAGCCTGAGCCCCATCTCCCTGGCTGGGGGTGGAGTTCAGGCTTCTGCCCTGGGTCGCAGCAAGTCTAGCGCTGGCCCTGGTGACCCCATTAAAATGGGGTCGCAACCCATTTTGGGGTCCCAACCCACAGTTTGAGAACTGCTGGCCTAGTCAGTTTCACCCTTGATTAATTTCACTTTGTAAACTCTTCAGGAGATTGATTTCAGCTGAGGCAGTTTTTCTAACCAATGAACAAACATTCATGAGAATATTTGTAATTGTTTTAGTGTATGAAAAGTCTTAATTTTGGTCCAAAAATGTAGATTTTGTAAAATAACTAGATATTTTCTCTCCAATCACATAGGTATATTTTTTTTGCAAGGACTCAGTTTTATGCTGTTTCTGTTTGTCTTTTCTTGTGCTGTAGAGCAAGGAAAGGTCTGGGAGATAAGCAGTGTAAATGATGTGTGTGTGGTAAGGGCAGGGATATATTTTAAAGAAAGTTCTGCAAATACTCTGGCTGTTGTTGAAACCTGGCATATGAGTAATATGAAGTTAAGGGTAAAAGTTCGTCATACAAATCCTACCATCTTCCTCCTGCCCCCCTGGAAATGCCAGCAGATTGCTGGGAAAGAGTTTCCAGTAAGTCATTTCAGCAGCGGGTTGGACTAGATGACCTCCTGAGGTCTTTTCCAACCCTGATATTCTATGATTCCATCAGTTTGGGATTTACTGCTCACAACACAGGCAAATGGCATAGCCTCCTGACCTGAAATCCATGGGTAATTCCCGTGGTCAACCACAGGTGGAAGTACAGTACATTCACACAAAGGGCTTGGCTACACTTACAAATTTGCAGCGCTGCAGCAGGGTGTGAAAACACACCCTCTGCAGCGCTGCAAATTGCGGCGCTAACACAAGCAGCAGTGTAAGCCCCAGCGCTGAGCTGCGCCCGCCAGCGCCCGCTGTCCCCTCCCCCCCCAGGGTGGAGGAGACAGCTGCTGGGAGTGGGAGAGTCTTCAGCGCTGGCGACTGACTGACCTGCTTGCTGCCCTTCTGCTGCTGAAATGCAAGTTTGAAATGCAAGTGTAGCCAAAGCCAAAGACTCAATAGCTGTGCCAGTCCTTGAGCACCTACAAACCTTGTGACATTATGGCTCCCATATTCCTATTGCTTTCCTATCTGTGCCAGATCACCCCATTGAGATGGATGGGGCAATTCCCAACTTTCTCACCGCTATTGTTTCAAGCTGTCTGCAGACTCAGGCAGATATCACTGGATTGGTTTACACTCCATTCACATTTTTAGTATTACCTTCACAAGCAGGAGGATTAGAGACTTAATTTTTTTTTTTTTTTTTTGGTAATGAAAGCTTAGATTGTGGAGCACAAGATACATTGGCATTTGCTTACACTGTGACTCATGTTAAGGCTGTTACAGTGCCTGAAGAGTTTACATTTCATAATTGGCAAGGCATTTTCAGTATGGAAGGCCTTGCCTTTGGGATTGGTTCTCCTTGGCCATCTGTGTGTGTGTGTGTGTGTGTGTGTGTGTGGGCGTGAGCCTTCAGGGCAGGATACAATACCTATTTATTTGCTTTAGCTTTTATGTTCATTATTTTTGTTGTTGTTTTTGTTTCTTGCTACGTTTCCACAGCTTGGTTGTCAGCATAGCTCAGCAATGACAATTTCACTTAAAGACAACCCTTTGTAAATATTGCCTGGTTCGTCAGAGTATTTATTAGTTATTACCATAGCACCCACGAGCCCTAGTCGTGGACTAGGACCCCGTTGTGCTAGATGCTGTACAAACAGAACAGAAAGACTCAATCTCTCCCCCAAAAGCTTACAATGTAAGTATAAGACAAGACAACAGATGGATACAGACAGAGGGGGCAGTACAGGAAACACTGAGATTATGTTGGTCAGCGTGCTGGTGTGATCGCTGCTGGAATACCGTGTCCAGTTTCGGTGCCCACAATTCAAGAAGGATGTTGATAAATTGGAGAGGGTTCAGAGAAGAGACACGAGAATGATTGAATGGTTAGAAAATATGTCTCACAGTAACAGTGTATGTCTACACGGGAAAAAAAACAACCCAGCAGCAGCCAGTCTCAGAACCCAGGTCAACTGACTCAGGCTTGTGGGGCTCGAGCTGCGGGGCTAAAATAGCAGTGTAGACTTCCTGGCCTGGGCTCCGAAACCCAGAGAGGGGGATAGGTCTCAGAGCCTGGGCTCTTGCCCAGGTTCAAACATCTACCCTGCTCTTTTTAGCCCCCCACAACGTGAGCCCGGGTCAGCTGACCTGGGGCTCTGACTCGCTGCCGTGGATTTTTTTGGTGTGTAGAGATACAGACTCAAAGAGCTCAGTCTATTTATCTTAATAAAAAGAAGGTTAAGGGGTGACTTGATTGCAGTCTAAAAGTATCCACATAGGGAACAAATATTTAACAATGGGCTTTTCAGTGTAGCAGACAAAGGTGTAACACAATCTAACGGCTGGAAGTTGAAGCTAGACAAATTCAGACTGGAAATGAGGTGTACATTTTTAACAGTGAGGGTTATTAACCATTGGAATAACTTACCAAGGGTTGTGGTGGATTCTCCATCACTGACAATTTTTAAATCCAGATTAGATCTTTTTCTAAAAGAGATGCTCCGGGAATCATTTTGGGGAAGGTCTATGGCCTGTGTTATACAGGAGGTCAGGCTAGATGATCATAATAGTCCCTCCTGGCCTTGCAATCTATGAAACCTAACCTACATCACCTCTGCTGTTTCCATCCTGTACCCCCCCCACAGCTCTTGTAATGCATTTCAATCCTGATTGGCGGTACCCCAGCTATTTCTGTCCTGGACTCCCACACAGCTTTGCCAGTGCATCTCAGTTCTGGCAGGCAGCACCTTTGGGCCTTTTCTGAGAAGAATGCCAGTTGAATTGCATACCATCATAATGTAGAGTGGTTTTATCACATGAAAAAAATATACATTCCGGATGAGAATTCTGAAACCTACTAAGATGAAAACAAATTCAGTTCACTTGTGGCCTAAGCTAGGTCAAACTTTAGAAGTGTGTTCAGATGTGGCTTAGGTCATACTTCTTTACTTTCTGTTTTTTTTACATCTAGCAATTAAAATAAACAGACCCAGACTATTCTGTGTTCTGAAGGACAGTGGGATTTGGTTGCAGAAGGCAAATCTGGGGATTTGAGCTCAGTCTTTGCATTTTCTGAACAAATTGTTAGCACAAGATATGAATAAAGCAACTCGATTTAGAAACATGTTTCCAGGGAAACATTAGTTGCTTTGGAAGTTAACCATGGGACATGGTTTTTATGTGGCTCTTGGGACAAATGTAAGTCTGAAGCTTTTCTTTCCTTTTTATAGAAAGAACATTCTTCTGGGGTTTTGGTTTGGTTTGTTTTTTACTGTAAATTTTGAAGCAAATAAACAAATATGGGGCGCCACTAAGAAAAGGGCTTAAAGTATTTGGAATTCAGAGTCCTTGTCCCTTTATATAGGTTTGGAAGACACTTGTTTGATTCATTTGTTATCTTCCTCCATACTGTAAATAAGATACAGACAGTGTGATTTATGGACTCCTAATTCCATTCCTAGCTTTGTCCTCAGTTTGTTGTGTGACCTTAGGCAAGTCTGTTAACCTCTCTGTACCTCATGTTACTCCTCTGTAAAATGAATACAGTGATATTTACCTACCTCCCTGAGCTGAGGAGTAATTCATTAATATATGTAAAGTGAGTTGAGATTCTAAGATAAAATATCTTATGAGAAAGCAGTATAAAAGTTTTCTCTTTGATTTAATTTCTGACTGAAATCTGAAATCTAAGGCAAAATGTGCTTGTTAGACACTTGGCATCAGTCCCTCACAATAAGAACTTACCCACAGAATGTTTGTTTATATTTAGGGCCTTACCAAATTCACGGTTCATTTTGGTCCATTTCACGGTCATAGGATTTTAAAAATCATAAATTTCATGATTTCAGCTATTTAAATCTGAAATTCCACGGTGTTGTAATTGTAGGTTGTTCTAGGAGGGATTGCAGTATTGCTACCCTTACTTCTGCGCTGGGGGCAGTGCTGCCTTCAGAGCTGGGCAGCTGGAGAGCGGCGGCTGCTGGCCGGGATCCCAGCTCTGAAGGCAGAGCCATCGCCAGCAGCCGTGCAGAAGTAAGGATGGCATGGTACAGTATTGCCATGCTTACCTCTGTGCTGCTGCCTGCAGAGCTGGGCCCTCAATCAGCAGTCACCACTCTCCGGACACCTAGCTCTAAAGGCAACAGTGCAGAAGTAAGGGTGGCATGATATGGGATTGCCACCCTTACTTCTGCGCTGCTTCTGGTGGGGCGCTGCCTTCAGAGCTGGGCACCTGGCCAACAGCTGCTGCTCTTCGGCCACCCAGCTCTGAAGGCAGTGCAGACCCAGCTCTGAAGGCAGTGCAGAAGTAAGGGTGGCAATACCTCAATACCCCTAAAATAACCTTGCGACCCCTCTGCAACTCCCTTTTGGGTCAGAACCCCCAATTTGAGAAATGCTGGTCTCCTCCGTGAAATCTGTACAGCAGTGGTTCTTGAACTAGGGCCGTCGCTTGCTCAGGGAAAGCCCCTGGTGGGCTGGGCCAGTTTGTTTACCTGCCGCTCCAGGCCAATGGGGCTGCAGGAAGGGTGGCCAGCACGTCCCTCGGTCCACGCCACTTCCTGCAGCCCCCATTGGCCTGGAGCAGCAAACCACAGCCAGTGGGTGCCGCGATCCGCCAAACCTGTGGACACAGCAGGTAAACGAACTGTCCCAGTCCGCCAGGGGCTTTCCCTGAACAAGTGGCAGCCCTAGTTTGAGAACCAGTGCTGTACGGTATAGGGTAAAGGCACACAAAAGAATTTCACAGGGGGAGACCATATTTCACTGTCTGTGACGTGTTTTTCATGGCCATGAATTTGGTAGGGCCCTATTTATATTTCAGGGAGCAGAGATGATAGTCTTCAGCAATAAATATTTGTTAAAATTGCTAATGTGCATTTGTAAGGAATACTGGAATTATCTCGTCAGTTGTAATTTTCTTATTCACAAATTCCAGGTTCTTCTTTTCAGTCATTGACAAGAAAAAGATGTGTCAATCCTATTAAAAACACTTATATAAGGGCGTGGGATTGTATTTTTTTGATGGTTTTTGAAGTGTTATAAATGTCACGATTTACTAGACTTTATACTATGCAGTGTGTTGACAGTTGCCAAAAGCAGCAGAAATCAACGGAGCAGTGGCTTTTTCACACAAACAAGTGTGCTAGGTAGACCTTGTATCTGTTAAAGTCTGTACCTAGGCTCTCTATTTTTAGGACATCAGTTCAAGTAGGAGGAGGTAGGGAGGGTCTATATTTGGTTTGTTTGAATTAAACTACATTTTTAAAGGAGAGCGGAAAACCGTTTAATGTTATTGGTTTAATGTGACAATCTGTGTTCACAGGTGTGTTTTTTTTAATGGTACTCTTTGGACTTGACCAAAAAAAAATCCCACAAGCATCCAAAAACATCTTTTTAAACCTTGTAGTTAGATGTCAAACAAATTGATTAGGCACTGTGCTCCTGTCTGCAAGAACAATGACTATGGGACGTATCTGTTTGCTTTAACCACTCAAGTGAGTAAGGTGAACAGAATTTGGCCCGACCTCTACTTGTGGGACTTATCAAAGGAAAAGGCCTGCCCTTGAGCACATGTATGCTCTCGCTCTCTCTCACTCTCTGGGCCAAACTCTCCAAGCAGCTGAGTGCAATCTGGGATATCAGTAGAAGCTAAGGGCACTCAGCACCGCACAGGGGGTGCTCAGCACCTTGTAGTATCAAAGCATCACATCCTGCTCCTTGGGATTTTCTGGGAGGCTTTTGCCACATTATAAAGCCTGGATAAAAATGATCTGGCGTCTGTGTATCATTTGGTAAATGATTGCATTATTTTTTATTGGTCCAGAATTTCCTAAGCTGTAGTCACTGACCCACAGTATACCAAGGCTAGCAAGAATCCCTCTCTGAAGACTTAGTCTCCAGTTTGATAGTTCCTACTTACCTTGAACTGAACACTCTGCTCAGCACTGGATTGCATGCGTGCATGAGGATATTGCTGGTATTGCTATTACTGACCATTTAAAAACAAGCAAATGAGTGAAACCAATGGGTCTTGTGGCCAAGCACAGCTGTAGGCAATGGTGTGATTTGAATGGCAGTAAAGCAACATGGGATGAAGTTATTTTTCAATCAAATTAGGCTTTACTTTACTAATCCAGTGAAACTGGAAAGGCAGTTTTCAGTAAACTCATCACTTTATTAAATGGGAGGCAAAGACAAGGCAAATCCACTTAAAAAAAAATAAAATAATGTGACTGTGCAGCTGTGGAAATAAATTGAAGCAAACTGGGTATATTTTCAAAGTCATGATTGCAGCTAAATTGCAGACATTCTTATTAATGGTGAAATTAACTAGTAAGAAAAACACCACCAAAATGTACAAATGTGGGAAGTTTCGCATCTTTCCAAAGTTGCACAATCCTATATGGGAACAAAAATTCCCACCCAGTTTCTGTGATGATCTGTTTGCAGATATTTACTTATGTGAAGGGAATAATGGTCTGTTTTTAGAGTTCATTTTAAGAAATTTTTGTCTGTCTAATATTTAAGCTTGATCTATTTCTTGCAGTATATACAGGGGGGAAAGGGTATTGCAGCCAATTACTGCTAAAGCACAGTGCAGTGGTAGGGCAGTCAAAACTGTACGTAATTATTTTTTAAAAAGATAGTTGGGGAATGCAGAGTGCATTCCCCAAGTCTTACTAGGTCAAGGTATTGAGAGACATTGCAATAATGTGGAGAACTAGTGATGATTATCACAGAAGCAACACCAGAAATATCACAGAAATAACCATCAGATGGATTATAGCCTGGCTTCTATCAATTTTGCTGGCATCAGGATCAGGCCAGAGTTGTCACTGCAAGGTCTGACTGAGCAGGGCCGGCTCCAGACCCCAGCACGCCAAGCGCGCGCTTGGGGCGGCATTTTGCCGGCAGGGCGGCAGGCGACTCCGGCGGACCTTCCACAGTCATGCCTGCAGGAGGTCCACCAGAGCCGCGGGACCAGCGGACCTCCCGCAGGCATGACTGCGGAGGGTTCGCAGGAGCCGCCTGCCGCCCTCCCAGCGCACCCTCCGCAGGCACGTCTGCAAGAGGTCCCCCGGAGCCGCGGGACCGACAGCGTGCCCCCTGCGGCATGCCACCATGCTTGGGGCGGCCAAATTCCTAGAGCTGCCCCTGTGACTGAGTGCCTTCCAAGTCTTTGTGGATTTAATCTCACGACATGCATGACCAACATGAATTATCCCCCCGTTAAAGATAGGGAAACAGAAGCACAGAGAGACCATGTGACTTGCCTGAGGTCACCCAGGGAATCTGTAGCATAGCTATGAATCAAAACTATATATTCTGAGCCCCAGTCCGGTGCTTTAACCCAAGACCATTACCTTTAACTAAAAGAGAAGAGGATAACATAAGAACATAAGAAAGGCCATACCAGGTCAGACCAAAGGTCCATCTAGCCCAGTATCTGTCTACCGACAGTGGCCAATGCCAGGTGCCCCTGTGGGAGTGGACCTAACAGGCAATGATCAAGTGATCTCTCTCCTGCCATCCATCTCCATCCTCTGACGAACAGAGGCTAGGGACACCATTCTTACCCATCCTGGCTAATAGCCATTTATGGACTTAGCCACCATGAATTTATCCAGTCCCCTTTTAAACATTGTTATAGTCCTAGCCTTCACAACCTCCTCAGGTAAGGAGTTCCACAAGCTGACTGTGCGCTGCGTGAAGAAGAACTTCCTTTTATTTGTTTTAAACCTGCTGCCTATTAATTTCATTTGGTGACCCCTAGTTCTTGTATTATGGGAATAAGTAAATAACTTTTCCTTATCCACTTTCTCAACATCACTCATGATTTTATATACCTCTATCATGTCCCCCCTTAGTCTTCTCTTTTCCAAGCTGAAGAGTCCTAGCCTCTTTAATCTTTCCTTATATGGGACCCTCTCTAAACCCTAATCATTTTAGTTGCTCTTTTCTGAACCTTTTCTAGTGCTAGAATATCTTTTTTGAGGTGAGGAGACCACATCTGTACACAGTATTCGAGATGTGGGCGTACCATGGATTTATATTAGGGCACTAATAGAGTCTCAGTCGTAGTGGCTCTCCCCTTTTTAAGGGTTCCTAACATCCTGTTTGCTTTTTTGACCGCCTCTGCACACTGCATGGACATCTTCAGAGAACTATCCACGATAACTCCAAGATCTTTTTCCTGACTTGTTGTAGCTAAATTAGCCCCCATCATGTTGTATGTATAGTTGGGGTTATTTTTTCCAGTGTGCATTACTTTACATTTATCCACATTAAATTTCATTTGCCATTTTGTTGCCCAATCACTTAGTTTTGTGAGATCTTTTTGAAGTTCTTCACAATCTGCTTTGGTCTTAACTATCTTGAGTAGTTTAGTATCATCTGCAAACTTTGCCACCTCACTGTTTACCCCTTTCTCCAGATCATTTATGAATAAATTGAATAGGATTGGTCCCAGGACTGACCCTTGGGGAACACCACTAGTCACCCCTCTCCATTCTGAGAATTTACCATTAATTCCTACCCTTTGTTCCCTGTCCTTTAACCAGTTCTCAATCCATGAAAGGACCTTTCCTTTTATCCCATGACAGCTTAATTTACGTAAGAGCCTTTGGTGAGGACCTTGTCAAAGGCTTTCTGGAAATCTAAGTACACTATGTCCACCGGATCCCCCTTGTCCACATGTTTGTTGACCCCTTCAAAGAACTCTAATAGATTAGTAAGACACGATTTCCCTTTACAGAAACCATGTTGACTATTGCTCAAGAGTTTATGTTTTTCTATGTGTCTGACAATTTTATTCTTTACTATTGTTTCAACTAATTTGCCCGGTACCGACATTAGACTTACCGGTCTGTAATTGCCAGGATCACCCCTAGAGCCCTTTTTAAATATTGGCGTTACATTGGCTAACTTCCAGTCATTGGGTACCGAAGCCGATTTAAAGGACAGGTTACAAACCTTAGTTAATAGTTCCGCAACTTCACATTTGAGTTCTTTCAGAACTCTTGGGTGAATGCCATCTGGTCCCAGTGACTTGTTAATGTTGAGTTTATCAATTAATTCCAAAACCTCCTCTAGTGATACTTCAATCTGTGACAGTTTCTCAGATTTGTCACCTACAAAAGCCAGCTCAGGTTTGGGAATCTCGCTAACATCCTCAGCCGTGAAGACTGAAGCAAAGAATCCATTTAGTTTCTCCGCAATGACTTTATCATCTTTAAGCGCTCCTTTTGTATTTTCATCGTCAAGGGGCCCCACTGGTTGTTTAGCAGGCTTCCTGCTTCTGATGTACTTAAAAAACATTTTGTTATTACCTTTGGAGTTTTT
The DNA here is from genome assembly GCF_016161935.1 of Mauremys reevesii. Lineage (NCBI taxonomy): Eukaryota > Metazoa > Chordata > Testudines > Geoemydidae > Mauremys > Mauremys reevesii. The sequence continues at coordinate 27,679,205 of NC_052626.1, forward strand.
GGCTAGCTGTTCTTCAAACTCCTCTTTGGCTTTTCTTATTACACTCTTGCACTTAAGTTGGCAGTGTTTGTGCTCCTTTCTATTTGCCTCACTAGGATTTGACTTCCACTTTTTAAAGGAAGTCTTTTTATCTCTCACTGCTTCTTTTACATGGTTGTTAAGCCACGGTGGCTCTTTTTTAGTTCTTTTTTACTGTTTTTCTTTGATATTCCACTGCAAACTTTAGAGACAAAAAACTCTCAACAGTTAGGCTCCTGGTGTGCTAAGGCCATTGCCTATCTGCTGATCAACACTGTCTCAGTGTTCCCTGTATTCCCCCCTCTGTCTTTGTCTATCTGTTGTCTTGTGTTATACTTAGGCCAGACTGTAAACACTTTGGGACAGAGACAGACTTTTAGTTCTGTTTGTACAGCACCTGGCACAACGGAGCCTGGGACTAAGGCTCCTAGACCTATGATAATACAACTAATAATAATTCCAGAATAAGAGCATCCACACATGTAGTTAATCAGGTATAGTTAGTCCACTTTAAATTTGCATCCTGCTCTATTCTGGATTAACTCTCAAAACAAACCCTACACTTTTATTTAAAAACAACAACAACAACAAAAAGCCTACATTATTGTCAAGATAACCTTGAAAACATCAGCCCAGGGTAAACTGATGCTGTATTGAGTCAGCTGTAGACCATGAGCTTCCGATGCTGTGCTTGTCTGCTGCAGATATGGTCTGAAACAGTATCAGTAAAAGAGGTGTAAACACCACCCCCACACCCATATTCATCTATTTGGGTCACTAACTGAGAAAGATGGAAGATTTTTACTTGTTAATACTTCGCTGGTGAGCAGTTTAACAAAATCATCTAGAAAATGGGCTGTCTCACAATCCCTGTCAAAAGCCCCTCCCAGCTGCACTATTTTCAACATGAAGCATTTAAAAATCATGAGATGAGACCCCAAAATCATGAGATTGGATTAAACATCATGTGATTTTTTTTTAAACCCTCATACTTCATTTTTAAAGTGGCTTTCTGGTTTTTGAATATTTTATGGTGCATTTGCATCACAGTTCCAAGCTTTTCTCTGCACTCATGGGGTATGAACATAGGCCTGGTCTCCACTGGGGGGGTGGGTTGGGTTGGGTGGGGGTGGGAGGGGATCGATCTAAGATACGCAACTTCAGCTACAAGAATGGATGAGGTTAATTTGAGTGACACATGCTGGAGAGCTCATGCTGCCAGCACTAAAACATCCTTGGAATTTCTAAACATTATAGATGACAATTTCTTAACACAAAAAGAGTTGTGGCCAATATGAGGGAATTCTGTATAAGACCTTGTCCTAACAGATAGAGGAACTGATCACAGAAATAAAAGTTAATGGTAGCTCAAGAACAAGTGATCATAACTTGATCACATTTATAATGTGCAAGCAGAATAAAGTCCAGACAAACAATAAAATAAAATCTTGGTGCTTTAAAAGGGCCAGTTTCACAAAGATGAAAATAATTATGACCCAAATCAGCTTGGAAGAAGAATTTAATCAGAAAAATATGAATGATAATTGGGAATCACTTAAGAATACTTTACTAGTTGCCCAAAAAGCCACAATCCCACAACTGAGGAAGAAGACTGATTGATATATATATTTTATTAAACCAGCACAGCCTGGTTTAGAGAGGAAGTGAAGGCAGGTGTCAAAAATAAATAAACAAATGGAAGAAAGGTGAAGTTGAGACTAATGAATATAAATCAGAAGTTAGGAATTGTAGAAAATTGATAAGGGAAACCAAGGGACACAAGGCAAAATTCGTGGCCAGTAGTATTAAGGACAAGAAGAAGGAGTTTTTTTAGTATATTAGAAACAAAAATAATCCATTACTATATGGAAATGGTAGAATTATCAATAATAATGCAGAAAAGGCACCAGTAGTCAATAAATATTTCTGTCCAATATTTGGGGGGAAAACAGAGATGAAGTCTCATTATCTGATGATGATAGCACTCTTTCCATTCCATTAGTATCTCAGGAGGATATTAAACAGAAGCTGCTAATGCTAGACATTTTTTAAATGAGCAGGTCCACGTAACTTGCATCCAAAAGTTTTGAAAGAGTTGGCTGAGGAGGTCACTAGCCGTTAATGTTGATTTTTCAGTAAGTCTTGGAGCACTGGGGCATTTCCTGAGGACTGGAAGAAAGCTAATGTTTTTCCAATTTTTAAAAAGGGAAATGGGATGACACAGGTAATTATAGGAGCCTGACATTAATCCTAGGCAAGACAGTGGAGCAGATGATACAGGGCTCAATTAATAAAGAACAAAAGGGGGTAATGTAACTAATGCAAATCAATATGGGTTTATTGAAAATAGATCCTGTCAAATTAACTTTGATTTTTTTTATAAGATTACAAGTTTAGTTGATAAAGATAATAGTGTTGATAAAATATACTTAGATTTCTGTAAGGTATTTGATTTATACAGCATGACATTCTGATTAAAAAAAACTTCAATGATGTAAAATCAACATGGCACACATAAAACTGGTTAACTAATAGGTCTCCAAATGTAACTGTAAATGGGGAATTGTCAAGTGGATTCCCACAAGGATCGGTTCTTGGCCCTATGCTGTTTAATATTTTTATCAATGATCTGGAAGAAACCATAAAATCATCACTGATAAAGTTTGCAGATAACACAAAATTTCTGGGATTTGTAAGTAATTAAGAGGACAGATCACTGACTGAGGGATCTAGATAGCTTTGTAAAGTAGACATAAGCAAACAATATATGTTTTAATATGGCTAAACGTACATGTATAAATCTGGGAACAAAGAATGTAGGCCATAGTTACAGGATTGAGGACTCTGAAAAAGATTTGGGAGTTGTGGTGAATAATCAGATGAAATGAGCTCCCAATGTGACTCTGTGGCCAAAGAGCTAATACCATTCTGGCATGCATAAACAGGGGAATCTTGAATAGGAATAGAGAAGTTTTTTTTACAACTGTATTTGGCATTGGTGCCACTGCTGCTGGCGTACTGTGTCCAGTTGGTGTGCACAATTCAAGAAGGATGCTGATAAATTGGAGAGGGTTCAGAGAGGAGCCACGAGAATGATTAAAGGATTAGAAAACAGGCCTTGTAGTGATAGACTCAAAGAGCTCAATATATTGAGCTTAACAAAGAGAAGGTTAATGGGTGACTTGATTACAGTCAGTAAGTAACTATATGGGGCAACAAATATTTAATAATGGGCTTGTTAGTCTAGCAAAGAAAGGTATAACACGATCTAGTGGCTGGAAGTTGAAACTAGACAAATTCAGACTGCAAATAAGACCTACATTTTTAACAGTGAGAGTAATTAACCGTTAGAGCAAGTTATCATGGTGGATTCTCCATCACTGACAATTTTTAAATCAAGATGGATCTTTTTCTAAAAGATCTGCTCTAGGAATTATTTTGGGTAAGGTCTATGGATACTGGTTATACAGAAGGTCAGACTAGATGATCACAATGATCCCTTCTGACCTTAGAGTCTATGACATCATGATCCAAATGCAGTGTAACATCAACACAATATCAGTAATATCTGGATTATTCATTTTCATATTTAATTCATTAAAAAACCTCTGTTTTAACTTAAATAAGATGCTTCTGAATTTCCAGGGACTGTGCCTCAGGTTTTTAGGTACAGCTTGCTGCTAAGTCTGTGAAGCCATAACTGTTCTTGTCCAAAATCTGAATGAGGGTGCTTTTGCTTTGGCTTTTGGCAAAGATCAGCTACCTCTTCTGTAGGTCGACTATAACTTGCATTTTCAAAGAGATAGACGTAATTAGATCTCTTTTTTTGTCTTTAGCACTTCACTAAAATGTAACTCTATGATATTTTTATGAACTACATTCTGTTCACATTTTTACCCATGCAACTTCTTTGCGTTCTGTTGGGTTTACAGTTTAACTGGTAGCATGGCCCCTTGTATCCTAATGCTCTCTGATTATTATTATTATAATACTCAAAGTCCCCCTGTTAAATTGTTGATAAACTGACTTTTCACACAGGATTCTCTCATGATTTGACACTGAGCATGGGCCCCTCTTTGTAAAATCCATGAGCCACACTGGGTTGGGAGGCTACTGGTAAAAAACTTTGGCATTATACTCCAAAAACACTGCTAGGTGACTCAGTGGTGGATTAACAAATTTGCCGTCCCTAGGCTCTCAAAAAATTGCCGTCCCTCCCCCTGCCTCCGCTCACCTCTGCTCCCCTGCAGCAAGCCTGGGAGGGAGGAGGGAGAAGGGGAGTTGCAGCGCACTCGGGGGATGGCAGTGGTGGAGCGAAGGTGAGATGTGGCAGGGAGCGGTTCCCGGCCCCCCCCCCCCGGGTTACTCCCCGCGCCGGCGGGCCCCAGCTCACCTCTGCTCCGTCTCCTCCGAGCGCGCCGCTACTCGCTTCTCCCTCCCTCCCTCCCTCCCAGCGCTTTTGCGCGGCAAGCCTGGGAGGGAGGTGGAAGGAGGGAAGCACGGCACGCCTGGGGGAGGAGGCAGGCCGGGGATTTGGGGAAGAGGCGGAGTTGGGGAGGGGTCGTGAGCAAATTTGCCACCCCTGCAAATTTGCCGCCCTAGGCCTAGACCTTGTTGGCCTAGGCGATAATACGCCTCTGGGTACTGTGCTGCTTTCTCTTCAGACAACTCATTCACATAGAGCAACAGCTCAAAGTCTGTCAAGTACACCCAGATTTCAGGCTCATTAGCATGACCAGTAAACTTCTTCTCCGGAAAAAGGGCTTTTGCCATCTTGAAGCTGCTGCCACCAGTTGTAATACTTCCTTATAGAACAACAGAGATTTATGGAACACTGCAAGAAACAACTCCAGCACCCAAAGGCAGGACTGAACTTCTTCCTAGCCTTCTACCCCTGAACCAAGTCTACAACATATCAAAACGAGACAACAACTTAACACACAGACAAAGACATAGCATTGCCTATTGGTAGAGGTGCTGTTGCACTGATCATGATACTAGTATGTATTTTGCATAGGGGAAGGCTCATGGGGCCTGATAATATTTTAGCTGGTAGATCCACAAGTTCTTTCAGTCACTCACTCTGCCATCAGTAGCATAGATTCATTCTACATCTACTCCTAAATTACATTTGGTTTTTTTCCCCTAAATATTTTCATGCTTTCCCTTGCTGCCCACCTGGGGACTGATTATATACCTTTCTTTCAGCAGACAGACATGCTTTTGGAGTTCTGCTGTATTCTGAGATCTGAACTCTTGCCCTTCTATAACAATTTCTGTTTCTAGACTGTTGCACAATATTGTCTGTGAACTCACTGCTGTTCCTATTTCTGCATAAACTCTTTTCTCACTGTGGTAGTTATTTTCTTTAACTTCTCTTCATTCATTAGCACGTCAGCCAAAGAACTGAAGTTGCCTGTGGACTGTGAGACACACTTCTCTCTAAATTAAACCTAACCCTAAACCAGGGGTCGGCAACCTTTCAGAAGTGGTGTGCCGAGACTTCATTTATTCACTCTGATTTAAGGTTTCGCGTGCCAGTAATACATATTAATGTTTTTAGAAAGTCTCTTTCCATAAGGTCTATAATATATAACTAAACTATTGTTGTATGTAAAGTAAATAAGGTTTTCAAAATGTTTAAGAAGCTTCATTTAAAATTAATTTAAAATGCAGAGCCCCCCGGACTGGTGGCCAGGACCCGGGCAGTGTGAGTGCCACTGAAAATCAGCTCGCGTGCCACCTTCGGCATCCGTGCCATAGGTTGCCAACCCCTGCCCTAAACAATTATGATTTGTTCCCAACAGTTACCCCTGTTCTTCTTTGCTTATGCAGTACTTTGTGCCTAAGTCTGCACATAGAATAAATATTGTTTTACTCTGATTTTTTTTTCAGAAATACCTTTTCTTGTGGGAATGGTCATTGAAATTGACACATTTTCCAGAGTGTTTTGATTTAAACAAAAATGGCATTTTCCATATATAAAGTTTGGACAAACGGTTTCTGACCAGCATTGGTGAGGGCATCTAGAACCTCACATTAGAAATCTTTTTTTTATTATTTAATTCTATGTATATAAATATATAAAAACAGCAAGTGGTCTATTCTAGCAGTAGTACAGCATGGTACCACATCAGGATCCAGGTTTGAGACTCAAACTTATGACCCAATTTTGCCCACTTGACCCATGTGAGGGAAGAATTGAGCTCTTATCTGTTTTGATGAGTTGGTCACTTCTCGGAGCTCTGCAGAGGCAGTGCTCCCAATACCTATGGAAGGATTCCCCTGCTGCATGAATGATCTCTCTACTCATGTTGGCATGCACCATAGTGAACCTAGGGTTCTCCTGGTCTGTATAAGCAAATCAGTAATCTGTCAGAAGGGTTTGCCTCTATATGGATAAAAATAATAATAGTTTGTATTTGTATAGTGCTTTTCATCTGGGTATCTCCCTTTCAATTTAAAATATTACCTCACCTAACTCCTGAGAGTTATGGGAACAGTATTATCCCCATTTTGCAGAAAAATAAGCTGAGGTCCAGAGAAAGTAAATGACTCACTGTGTTGCCTCTGACAAATCAGTCGCTCAGCTGAGAATAATAGTCAGGATTACTGACTCCCAGTTCTATGCTCTGTCCACTAAGTAACGCTTCCTTTTTCTAATGTATGCAGCTTTTTCTACAGTGTCCATTTACCTTAGTATTTACAGTATTCCCTGAATTTATGCTGGGGAATACTGCAAAAAATCAGATCATGTCATTTAAGGAAACTGGCAGATTTTTAAAGAGTAACCACTGGGTTCCATTAGATTTTTGCCTGTACATTAATACATCTGATGATGGGCCATTGCTATAGTTCAGCTTGTGGTGGTGATTCAGCTATATCACTCCAGTGTACAGTAGAGTTTCATAAGTTTTAAAATAGTACTTGCAATTGTTATTGATTTTGTTGGCCTGCCCTTTCTCCCATTGCAGATCAGACTATAGCTCAAATCTTAGAGCACTTGATTTTTCTCTTTCTGTCATGACCTACAGCCCGTTATCTCATATCACATGTTTAACCCATGATGCACAAAACATTTGCTTATTCTCTAAAGCTGCAGGATTTTGTTCTAATCTCAGTAAATCTCTCAAGCTTTTATTTTAGAATTGCATGTACTTTTACATGCTTTTAATGTTCATTTGTCTTCATGCTTTTTCTCCTCCCTCAGAATTGTGTAGTAGTTTTGGGAAAGGCCATTAAAGTCAGTTCAAGAGGCAGGAGAAAACATGGAAACCATGGTGATTGTGTGACTCAGCCATTGTGGAGTGCTGTCATAGCTTTGAAGCCTCTTCCTTAAGTTTGTTGACCGAGCACATTAGCAGTGGCAGCTCCAGGTCGGGGCCCTAGGCACTTAATGAATTTAGACAGCCAGCTTTTAATACTGGACCTACAGTAGTGTACATACACAGGGCCGACTCTGGCTTTTTTGCCGCCCCAAGCCAAAAAAAAACAGCAACAAACAAACCTGCGGGGCAGCCGGAGCAGCAGAGCAAAAAGAACCGTGCAGGGCAGCTGGAGCGCGGGTGCAGGGGGACTCCCGGCGCTGCAGACGTGCCCTGGGCAGTGGGGAGGGAGGGAACAGGGGGGGAGAGAGAAAGGGGGCGGCCAGGGCTTCCGCCGCGCCGCCTGCCGGGAGGGCTCCGCGCCGCTCCAGTCGGCGGGGAGGGAAGGACGCGGGCTGCCCTGCCGGGCTTGCTACAGACCTGGCACCAGCTGGGGCAGACGGAGGGCGCAGCCCGCTCCCAGCAGGGGGCTCCCCTCCTCCACGCCGCCGCCCCCTACAGGGCAGCCAGAGCAGCGAACCAAAAAGAAAAAAGAAAAAAACCTGCTGGGTGGCCGAAGTGGGGGAAAAAAAAAAGGATTGGATGGAATGCCGCCCCTTAGAATCTGCCGCCCCAAGCACGAGCTTGCTCGGCTGGTGCCTGGAGCCGGCCCTGTACATACATAGCTTGGCTTGGCTTTGCATGCGCCTTTCATTTCTGTAAATTTCCCCTGGCGTTGAGATGTTGTTGTTCAAAGTTGTACCATAAACATTTTATCTGCCTTATACATCAGCTGGGTGATGCTTTTTGTTTCTGCTGTCTTTCATAGTGAAAAATAATTTTGGCTGGAAAACCCTAGCTTTTTTGACAGGCACAGAAAAGTAACTCCCTGTCACTCCCGTTCTGTGGATACTTTTCTTTACCTGACTTACTGTATGGTCAGAAAACAGAACTACAGTTTCTTGAGCACAGGATTCCTGTACACAAAAGGCAAAGACCAAGCTATATTTTATGCCTCTTTGGCAATCATCCCATAGACCTGGCATTGTATCTTGAAGCTACTGCTCTAGGCAAAAGAGGCCAAACAAATTCTGCTTTTAAATCTGGGCTTCGTACTAACATCTGAAATTCACCTCAGAAAGCTGTCATGTAGTTTTATTTATTTAATCATATCAGATACATGCTGGGCACACAAACGCTCTCGCTCATATTATTGAACTGTATCATTTATAGTGTGTATTTATATATAAAAATGCATCTAGTCACAATGATAATTTCATCAGCTTTGCTAAGATAAGAGCTGTAGCAAACATAAGCGCGCGGAGTAATTCTCAACTGTCTTTTAATGTCAAGAGAAATGTCCCTGATTTTTTTTTTCATCAGCAGTTTTTTTCCTTCTTAAATTTGTGGCTTGCTTTTATTAAGGACTGGGATTTAAAAGCCCATCAGTGTCATGCGTGATTGAGAGAGCAGAGTTTTTTTTAAAATGCTTTATTTAACCCAAGCGACTTCAATATTCAGCTTTTTGTCTCTTTGTTATCCTTGTGTTCAGATAGCCTCTCTGATTTTGCTGCTTTGTTTCCAATTGTTCGATTTTTAACATGGCTGTCACTGTGTTCCTTCTCAGAGAGCTGATGCATAGTATTCAGGAGAGTATCTTATTACATTTCAGGTTTTAGTGTGTCTATAACCTTGGTCAGCTAAAAGATAGGTCGTGTCCCGTTTCTCCCCCCCCCCCCCCCCATGGGATAGTATTATTATACACCTCTACCCCGATATAATGCTGTCCTTGTTAGGTGAGCTTTGAATGAAGAGCAGGTGGTGATTTGGTATACAGGTGTTGGGATGTATGTCCCTGCAAGGAGGCATAGAGCTGTGAACAGGAGGGAAAGTGAAATGAAGCTGTTGCCTCATGGGATAGTAGAATAGAAGTGTTTAGTCTGAGGGGGGTCCAATGCCATTGTTTTAATTATCGGAAGGGGGAGGTAATAAGTTTCTCCCTGGTGAATGTACATCATGGACCTGATTGTACATTCATATAGACTGACATAATTCCATTGCCTTCAGTTGAATTACTCCTGATCTACCCTGGAATAAGTGAGAGGAGAATCAGGCCCCATACCTTTGAATAGGTAGAAAAGTTTATGGAGGGAGTGGTATGATGGGATAGCCTAATTTTGGCAATTAATTTTGCAATGGATCTTTGATTATCAGCAGGTAAGTATGCCCAGTGGTCTGTGATGGGATGTTAGATGGGATGGGATCTGAGTTACTACTGAGAATTCTTTCCTGGGTGCTGGCTGGTGAGTCTTGCCCACATGCTCAGAGTTTAACTGATCACCATATTTGGGGTCGGGAAGGAATTTTCCTCCAGGGCAGATTGGCAGCGGCCCTGGAGGTTTTTCGCCTTCCTCTGCAGCATGGGGCACGGGTCACTTGCTGGAGGATTCTCTGCAGCTTGAGGTCTTCAAACCGCAATTTGAGGATTTCAATAACTCAGACATAGGTTAGGGGTTTGTTCCAGGAGTGGGTGGGTGAGATTCTGTGGCCTGCATTGTGCAGGAGGTCAGACTAGATGATCATAATGGTCCCTTCTGACCTTAAAGTCTATGAGAGAGGTTCAGGGGGATCCTGGAGTATAAGAGTTCAGCTTTGTCCTCCAAAGGAGTGTGCAGCGCTATTTCATGGGAGCTGCTGAGAAGATCATGAGCCTCAGATATACTGAGGACTAAAAAAATATTGAGTAAAATTGTCTGGGAATCTCAGATTCATCCTTCAACATCTGAAAGGAATATCTGATTACTGATTTGCAGATTTGGCCCTAACCAAAAACTGCACTCTGTCTAAAAAATGTACTTTCATGTAATGAAAATCCAGTTCTGTGAGAGACCTCTGGGAGTCTGTACTCTGTACAACAGTAATACCAGCCTGAGCGTTAAGAATTTCTGCAATAAGGTTTTTAACTCTGCAACTTTCCTTGAAACAAAAGAACCTTAAATGTTCAACACCTGCCATAGAAGTTTAATAAGTAGCCCAGTAAGTGGGTCATTTTCAACAAACAATTAATTTAACGACTTCATCTGGAAGTTCAGTGGCACTATTTCAGGGTAGGTAACTTGAGATTGGTTTCTACATGTATATGCTGAAGTTCATGTTTCCTTTATAAACCCATAGTTTTAAGGATTTAATATTTCATGTGCTCTAAATATCATCAGGCTGAAAAAGTTTCAAGCCGAGATGTATTTCAAAAAGAAAATTGATATTAATGCTTTAAGCAGTTGTGAGTTCTCAAGCACACACACAAAAAATACAATTCTCAGGAATTCTGAAGCCTATAAAAATGAATTTTGTGGGCAGTTTGAATAAAACTCTCACCTGGGGTTTTGGCTCCACTACTCAAATCTGCATACCTACATACTGTACATGGAGCTGCTGTTCATGTCAGTGGGAGAGCTACACATTGAAGGAGGACAGAATATTAGGGTTGGACTCCACCAAGCAGATTGGAGAGGAGAATTTTACCTATATATTGTCACGTGAGTTAGTTGTTTACTGCAATTTTAAAGACGATGTATAACAGAGTTGCAATCCAGGGGTGGAGAGTGCCAATGTGTTAGTACAACCATCTGTAGCTCAAGAGCACTGTGTTCAGATGTGATTGGATCACAAGGGAAAATAAATGCAATATCCTAGGCCTAGTCACTACTTTACCCTCCCGTCATCCAATCATTCTTCATCACTCCCTTCATCAACTCCTCCCACGCTTGCCTTTGTAACTTCTTTCATGCGACCTTCTACAGCTTTTATCTGTCTTCCACTCTCCATGTCCCCTCCTTCTTTTTTCCTTTAAATCCTTCCTGAAAAAGATACTTTTTTCACGGATCCTTCTCACACCAATCTTCTAGTTCTTGCACATGCGTTTTGGTTCTGTAAAGCGTCATGTAAGACACCACTACCTAAAAAAACAATAATCCTAGTCAACACTTAGTGTGCGGATGTGTGTGCATGTGCAGAAGAGGTTGCAGACTTGACACAATTTTTTTTTAAATCACACCATGTCTTTGAGATTTTAAGCACTGCCTTACCTAGGCTGCTGCTCCCAGATCAAGATAAATTCCCCCCATACATACAATATACTGTTTTCAGTCCACTTTTCATGTTGCTCCTAGTCCTCATTTGCCCAGATGACAAAAAATGGAAAGAAGCCTTAGAGTAGAGCTGCATGGGGTGTAGCAAGTTAGGAGTCAGGTGTGCTGACTGCTCTGCACAGGGGAAGTTTACTGAAGGCAGTTCTTAGTCAGAAGTTCACTCACAGACATTACAAAACACAGGAAAGAAAAGAGTTTCAAAGAAACAGAAATAGCTACTGAGGGTGTGTGGGATTCAGTGTTGTTGCTTTGTGTTTAATGCTTGTATAACCATCAACCCATTCCTGACTACTTCACCTGAATTGAGAGTTCATATTATATTAAAATATGCCATTAAGGTGGAAATAATCAAGGCCAGGTTATGAAATGATGTCAATCCATGGTCATCATGCTGCCATTCCAAAAAAAAAAAAAAAAGAAAGAAAAAAAAAATCCCAAAGGAAATTAAATAAATGCAGCTAGAGCATATTAAAACCATGTTACAACTCTGTCTTAAATCCATTAAAGGGTGGAAGTTGAGGTGAAGCTCCCACAGTCCCCTTAACCAGACCTTATTGGGTAGGGTATTCTCTGTTTATACAAACAAACACAAAGCCTTTTTCATTAGCACTGCCATTTCCATTTTGTAATTTTATTTCCCAAGTGAAACAGTATAAAATCCACAAAATGAAATTATACCTGAGCAGAGCTTGGGGGAGTGGGTGGGTTCAGGACACTGATAATGGGATCCTTTCACCTCTAGTTTGCTGATTCAGCTACAGCTCAGATCGGTAGTTATTAAAAGTCGTTGTGACCCAATGGCTGCTTGGTGCCTTCAGTCCTGTTCTTAGTGACTTTCTCACTTGGCCCTATGGGCTTCCTAATTTACAATTGGACATGTAATTAGTCTTATAGAAGAATATGATTTCTAATTACATCTAAAAGCTTTTAGCTCTCAAATCAGAGGGTACGGTATTTCTCCATGTTTCACAACTCATCAATGTGCCCAACCCATTGATACCATATATCAAAGGGCTGTTTACAGCTGGCTTTACCACAAAGAAGAAAGAGGACTTTAAAACAAATTAAAAAAAACGCTATCTCCAATTGCCACTCAATGTCACCACTATTAGTGTGTGAATTTCTTGTAGGCATCACAGCAGAGGTAGGTCCTGAAGAGGGATTTGAAGGAGGAGAAAGTAATGGCCTCAAAGATTAGTACAGGAATAGATTCAAGGCTGGAATCCTTGATGGAGACAATGGGGATGGGGACGGTGCCATTAACAGAAAAGGGGAACCAGAAAAATTGTATTGATTGATTCCAGTAGGACTCAAGATTTAAACCCCAGAATGCAGTTTAGTTAGCAAAAGGAAGATGGCAATCTGTTTGACAGATATCACCATAGTAGCATGTGTTTTCTGGCTCTGAGTAGCAGGAGATGCAACCTTTTTCTAATAATTAACATACACTTAATATCTCTGATCCAATTCCTGCCATCCTCTAGGATATAGCTGTAGGCCAGGGAGGAATTCCCAAGGTTGCAATAACGCCACTGTTTCTCTGTAGCCTCTAGGGACTTTCCTTCCCTTTCAGTTATTACACATAATATTTGCACCAAGTCTGTGTACTGGGGTGTGGTATTAGAGTACAGCATTTGTCTCTGAGTACTCACTTGGGCACATCTCCCATTAAGTTCAATAGAAGTCTTACCTGAGAAAGGACTCAAGATTTGGCTCTCTGAAAACAGCCGTCACTGCCTTGTGAGGGTCAAAGTTTCACATCTTGAATTTTTGTTTGTCTTTTATGATAAGGTCAAAGCTGAGTTTGACCCCTGAAACTCAAATGTTAAACCAAAACCAGAATGCTGTAGCTTTACCACCATCTAACATTATGTCCCTAAGTTCAGCGCTCACAGCAGGCATTCTTCCTTTCCAGCATTTGCTGGATTGCTCAATTTGTATGCAGGCTGGCCATATGGTGTGTGTAATTTTTCTTTTATAATGCTGTTATTGCTCTCTAGTTGCCCAGTAAACCCAACACAATTTCAGTAAACTGTATACATCAGGGCAGAAATCTTAGACTTGACTGATTTTCTGCACCTTTATGCAATGGTAGGTGCAAAGAAAAAAGGTTCCATTTGATTTATGGAAACTGTATAAAGTTTATAGAGTCTCTACAACCCTCACAAATGAAGAAGGCTTGTAGAGAGGGGAGGCTGCATCAAAACTGGGAGGTCCACAAAACTAGAGGAGAAAAATACTTGAGGCACATGTCAGTAAATACCTTTGTGGAACTTTCTCCCATTAATTCTCCAGATCAGCATATGGACTGCATAAGCTGTTATATTCTTTTCCCAGTCCAATTACTGCTACGCTGTAGCACTGGAATATCACATAGGCGATTAGTGTGTCTCTGTCAGGGTCACTGTTCTTCCTCGTAGCAGTTTTGTGCCCAGTGATTATTCTCTGTAGAAATTATGTGCGTAATTTTCATATGGTTGTGGGCAAAAGCATGAGCATGCCTAAGTATGTAAATCATCTGATGTACAAGTTGGATTTGTGTGCACACATCTGCATGTATATAGGCAACCCAGACTTGCATGCATCGCAGGATTTATATAGCTAAATTAGGTGTATGCCATACTGTATGCTGACTTTTGCAGGTACCCATTTGTAACATGCAGCCTGCAGAATATCTGTTATTTACCCTAGAAATAGTGATGCACAAACTGATTGGGATAAAATAGAAACTGACCTAAATTAAACCTCTTCTGAGTTAGAAAATGTTAACTTCCCTTCTTCCATCTCTGACTTTTGTATGCTTCTGGACTACCTGGTTTCACCTGGGGCAGAAATTCCAGAATACTGTTCTGACAGTATTTTCTTCCTAACTAGAATTGAAAAACACTAATCTAGTCTCCTGATATCTCCAGTCCTTTTCTAAACCAAAAAAGATATATCCCCCTTGTTATGTAGGACAGCCAGCACATAGCCTGGGTACACTCAGTTTCCTGACCAGATATAATGCCATTTCTGGTGCTTGACTGGCTGTCAAAAGGCGGGGAGGCGCTGGAAGCATGTGCCATTGTCCATACTTTATATTGAGACCTGCAGGTAATAGATGATACTTTTTTTATTGATATTCTAACGCCATAAATGTGACCTTTCCGTTTCACATGTAAGGAGCTTTTTAAAATCTGTGCACATACTTTCTGAATATTTTGGAGAAAAAAAGCCAATAGCAATAATTAGCTTGGCATTTTTTGTGATTTCAAAAGCACTTAAAGGGTAATGAATTTCTTTTATTTAGTCCTACATAAAATCAGATTTTACAGAAATAAGCTGATTTAAAAGGCTTGAATGGCTGGCAGTGACAGATACAATTCACACTGAAAGCTCAGTTCCTATACATCAAAATAAAAAAAAATTGTGTGTGTCATTAGAGGTTGCTGACCCTTGAATTAAAATGATCAAAAAGCACAATATTAAAATGTGATTTACGGAAGCTACTGCTTAACCCATCATTAGGCTGACCAATAAAAACAATTCAGACTTCTCCAGGACATGATTACCCAGGAGGTAGGGTAGCTATTATTTTCTTATTGCTAAAGAAACAAAATAATTTAAATATATTTGTGATATGCTTTTCAAGTAAGTTGAAACACAGCATGACTAGTTTAATATGGTATTTTTGTTAGCAAGTTGTCAAATTTCCTTCATTTAAGTGAAAGCTGAGAACCACTTAAGAATAACTGTATGCCTGAAATGAAAATATTTTCTCTTTAATATCTTTCAGTTAAAAGAAATGTGGGTGTTACTTTTTATAATAGTAGGTAAATAGAAACCAGGCAAAAGTATGACTTTTTTTTTTTTATGCTGTCCCTTTTGTTCGATAGGGAAATGTACCATTTGCTGAGTCCTTTTACATTAGGTTGTAAACTCTTTTTGTGGCGAGGACTGTGTCTTCCTAAGTACTTGTATAACACCTAGCATACTGGGGCACTAGTCCTAACTGGAGCCTGTCGGTGCTATCACAATAGAAATAATAAATTCTTTGAGGGAAGTTGGCATTTTGATGCAAAATACAATAGCTCAGAGGGAGGCAGATGAGTGTCTTATCTAATGGCTTAAATCAAGATGGGAACATTTCCCTAAAAGGTGTGTAAATCAAACTTTTTATAATGAGACTCATGCCTAGCATGACTCATACTATCATGGTGACCAGTATTGTTGCTTTATACTCCCCCGTCAGTTGTCCCTTGTTTTATACTTAAATTATAAGCTCCTGGGGGCAAGGACCATCATTTTGTCTGTTTCTACATTGCTTAGCGCAATGGAGTCCTGGTCCATGCCAAACCCACGACTGATGTCAATTAGTATAGCTCAGTTGAAGCCAGTGGTGCTATGCTGATTCACACCAGCTGGCTCTTTATCTGTATTCCCGCTAAATTTAGCCACTAAAATTTGCTTTTATCTTAATGGAAATAGATTTAGTTCATGTTGTTAATTTAGGTTTTAAATATATATAAAGTTAATAAAATCCAGACTACTTAGTCTTCTAGTATTTAGAAATGGAAAACACTTGTTAGGTAATCAAGAACATCTCTCAGTGAATGCAGGATTTAGTATCCCAATATCAGATAATAAACTCATACTACGATAGATCTTAGCCTGAGCCTGTCTCTAAAGCATCTATAAAGGGGTAAAGGCTTCATTCTAATTCTTTCATTACCAAAACCAAAAATTCACTGTTCATAGCAACTACATGTATTAGCTCATAACTGAAGTAGCAATGGCTAGTCTTTCACTTAATCCCATGCATGAAAACTTAAAATGGAGAGAAACTAATATTCTCCATCTTGGAACCTTTTCCACAACTCCCATTTGCCACTCATATAAAGTGTCTAGACAGCCTATATTCACTGCACCCATTTTAGGCTGACGTACTCCTAGCAGCAGGCAACATCTCATCATGGCAATAGTAGAAAAATACATCATCATAATAGGCTGTAATGTTTTTCATCCATAGATCTAAATATAATTATCCTTACACTTTTTATTGATGGGGAGACAGAGAGAGGTTTAGCACTTATTAGTTTCAAAATGCGCATGCAAACACCTTGGAGCATCATGCCACCCTGAGTGTGTCTGGGTCCTGATTATCCCACAAGTTGATCTGTATGAGTGGAACTGTGCTTGTGCAGAGCCCTCTTAACTGGAATAGAGCTCTGTGCACACAGAATGGGGTTACCTTTATGAATCAGCTGCTAGAATCTGGGTCTCTGTGGTTTTACATCCATATGCTTCAAAATGTAGCCGTAAGTGGTTTGCCCAGGGTCACACGCCGAGGCCATGGTATTCATGCTGAGTGGCAGGAGGGGTAGTTTCCCACAGTGCCTACCGTCTCAAATGGCTATGTATTCACAGCGGCTGGCTCCTCATGCCACTGCAGGGACACTCTATTTTTAGCATGCTAGTGGGATCAGAGCTAGCACAGATATGCCTCCTTGAGCTGGGAATTACACCCCCAACTCAAAGTGTAGACATACCCCATGTCAGAGCCAGGAATCAAACCAAGGTCTCCTGACTCACAGTACTGTGTGTGATCTACTGGCCACACAACTTCTTTATTGTATGGGGTTTGATTATTTTTTAATGCATTAGAAACTGCTGTGAATTTTTCCTCTTCTGAAAAATAAATTACCTACTTTTTTATTTGCAGTGGAGCGGGAAAATGTGCAGAAGAGAACCTTTACCAGGTGGATAAATCTACATTTGGAGAAGGTAAGGCCAACAAATACTTTTGTCCATTTGTAAAAATAAAAACTGTTCATACATCTTCCATAAATACCTCCATACTAAGATATATATACACATACCTGTCTGCTGAAAACATAACTTCTGCCTTACCCAGGCATATTTCTTGATTTCATGTACCTTCTGGTCTTATTTATATATACTGTTACTGTAAAGAGTTTTAGAATACAGTGTGCCTATATAAAATATAGGCCTGATCCCACTAGCTTCCTTTTGCTGGACTGGTTCCTTAGGTTGTACTGTACTGGAGCCCTGAAAAGAATGATCCTCCAGAAAAGAAAATGGTTGTCAACAAAAGAAGAGTTAAAGCTAAAATTACACATCTGTGGTGTGAAGGAAAAGTGGAAACTGGCTATATACTGATATGTAAGAACAACAACACAATGCGAAGAGTTTAAAAAGTGTCAGAATAAAGACTGGAAATTCAGGATTATTCTTATTTTAAAAGAAAATAAATAGCAAAGTTGAAACGTTACTTTATTTTGTGGGGAAGGTTGAGGGCATGTTCCTGTGTCGGCAAAAGGCGCTTTTCTGTTGCTTTGATTCATTGGCTGACTGAGTTTATTTGTTACATGTGTATGATTATTTAATGCTGCGGGGTGGTCATTATGTGATTAAATGTAAGTAATTGTTAGCGTTAGGGCACATGAAAATTTCTGTGTAGGAGATTTTTATTGTCTTTTTAAATCTAAAGAAATAACGGAGAAATAAATGTGTGTGGTTTGGTTGATCTGGGCATCACATTGGGAAATACATATTAGAAATTTGACAATGTCCTTTTCAAATTGGATTAGCAAGTCAGAGTTCTAAATGTCAGGTTTAAGATACATGCATTCCTTGGAACATGGCTCAGCCCTTCATCTCAGGTTGATAATTTATGTTCCTTGTGTTTTATTATTTGTGGGTTGGTAAGATGAGGTCTTTTCTGCGCTCTGTAGATATTAAAGACCTCATGGTGTTTTTCATAATGAGTCATTTGTCTCAATCTCCTCTGTGTCTCCCCCCATCCTCCCCCCCCCCACACAAACACATTGTGTTTTGGATCTGATTCTGCAACTCCTACTCACATTGAATAGTAGTTTCTTGCTTGAGTAGTCCCATCGAGAGTCAGACTACTCTCAGGAGTAAGCGCTACTCAATGTGGGAAGGTTGCAGAAAAGGAAATTATTATTACTAATGGGGCAACAGTGTGCTCAGTGCAGCACAAGACACACAACTACGTCTCTGCCCTGAAGAGTCTTCTGTCTGAGGGGGCTAATCCTACTCCCATTGGAGTCAATGGCCAAGCTTCAGGAAGTGCGGGATTGTGCTGTATGTGCTGTATTTGTGTGCAGTTTTTGGTCTAGTTGCCACAATTCCTGACAGAGGTGGCTGCATTTCAGTGGTGGTGTAGGTATGTGATTTGTAAAGAGCTTTCAGATAAAAGTCACTAAATATATTATTTCTTAAGAGTTTTGCAGTGTATGTTACTGAAGAGGTGAAAGGATCTTGTTAAATCTCATTGGAAATACAGAATAAGATTAGCAGTGATGTTTTGACCGAAAGACCTTTGGGAACAATCCACATTATAAATAGAAAATGTGTAATTCCTTTGTGCATTATACTTTAGGATTTTAAACTAACTGCAATTTGAAGGCTGTCAGAAATGCTTGCTGAGCATCTGGCTTCTGAAAAAGTTCTTTAATTTACAAAAGGAATTAGATCATGAAAAGGCTGCGGGGTGCTGTTAATTCTGCCATACCAAGCACATGAAGTCTTAGGAACGTTATGGGCACGTGGAGTGTTTTCTCTGGATTACTTACAATTTTTTTTCTCCCCTGCTGCAACAAAGCAAAACGCTCTTTGACAACAGCCAATGTCTGCTGTTGATGACGCTAGGTTTGCTGAAACTGTCAAAGTAAACATATTGAACTGAACGAGAGCATTGCCAGAACACTTCATGATGATGGTGAGATTTCCTGAAACTGGGGATATGACTAAAGGATGGGTATTTTGTTGCTTTGCTTTTACAGATACAAAAAACTTCTTTCAAGTGTCTTCTGTGACTTGGTGCGTCCTTATTTTCCACAGTGCAGATTCATAGACTTTAAGATCAGAAGGGACCATCATGATCATCTTGTCTGACCTCCTGCACCTTGCAGGCCACAGAACCTCACCCTACCACTTCAGACCCCTAACCTCTGGCTCAGTTACTGAAGTCCTCAAATCATGGTTTAAAGACTTCAAGTTACAGAGAATCTACCATTTACGCTAGTTTAAACTTGCAAGTGACCCATGCCCAATGTTGCAGAGGAAGGCAAAAATACCCCAAGGTCTCCTCTGTCAATCTGACTCAGGGAAAAATTCCTTCCCAACCCCAGCTATGGCGATCAGTTAGACCCTGAGCATGTGGGCAAGACCCACCAGCTAGTCACCTGGGAAAGAATTCTCTGTAATAACTCAGAGCCCTCCCCATCTAGTGTCCCATCACTGGCTGTTGGAGATATTCACTGCTGTCAGTTGCAGATCGGCTCTATGCCACAGTGAGCAGTCTCATCGTACCATCCCTCCATAAACTTAGCAAGATCAGTCTTGAAGTGACTTAAACGTTTTGCCCCCCACTGCTCCCCTTGGTATGTGCCCAGTTTTGGGAGCAGCAGGTTACTCACAACCCCCGTAATGAAGGAGTTGTGGATGCTCCACACATTGCAGGTTTCGGTCCTTCTTGTGTTGGAAGTTATAAAAGAAGTTTTTGGTTCAAAGTGGGTTATTGCTTTAGAAACTAATATCTTTCTCAGACCCATGGGTAGCGTTGAATAATAGTTTTTGGCTGCATGGGAGGAAGACTATTCACAAAAAGGCCCAGTTCCAAATTGCCAGAAGTTGTGCTTAATCAAACAGTAGTATGCAGTCCAACCAAAGAAGTAAAGAAGTGTCTCCTTAGGGATGAATGAGCACGTGACGCCCAAACGGAAGGTAATTTCTGCAGCTGGGACTGACTCTGAAGGAGTGAGCAGATTTGGCTGTGTGCCTCACAGTGCACACATCATGAGACACCTCTGTGAGTGGAGGAGATGGTTCCCTTCGGAGGGCTTTGCAGGAAAAGGAGAGCTGCTATATATGAAGTTGTCATGTCATTTTAAATATATTCAGTATACTTGGAAGTATAATGGCACCAAGGGAAACTTTACAGCATAAGCAACCGAATACTGACATTGACCTGGACTGTAATCTTCCTTATCCCAAGGTAAAGCAGGAGTAACAGCACTGATGTCTATTAGAATGACACTGGCGTAAGAGATCAGAATCTGGCCCTTGGCCTATCCAGTACTTACATAGGGCCGAGCCCAGAAGTCTATATGGCTAGAGTCTGGTTTTTGTTACATTGATGTAAATGTGAAATAACTCTGTTTAGACTCCAACATACTGGTGTAATGAGATCAGAATCTGGCCCTCAGTTTTCGCTCAGTCCTTACTTGGGCAAAACTTCCACAGATGCTAATAAGAGTTTTGACTGAGAAGCGGAGGAAGAACTTCAGAATAGAGCCCACAGTGGATAGAAATATATCATATTTATAAGTTTGCGGACAATACCAAGCTAGGAGTGGTTGCAAGTGCTTTGGAAGACAGGATTAAAATTCAAAATGATCTGGACAAACTGGAGAAATGGTCTGAAGTAAATAGGATGAAGTTCAATAAGGACAAATGCAAAGTACTCCACTTAGGAAGGAACAAGCAGTTGCACACATACAAAATGGGAAATGACTGCCTAGGAAGGAGTGATGCGGAAAGGGATCTGGGGGGTCATAGTGGATCACAAGCTAAATATGAGTCAGCATTGTAACACTGTTGCAGAAAAAGCAGACATCATTCTGGGATGTATTAGCAGGGGTGTTGTAAGTAAGACACAAGAAGTAATTCTTCCGCTCTACTCTGCGCTGATTAGGACTCAGCTGGAGTATTGTGTTCAGTTCTGGGTGCCACATTTCAGGAAAGATGTGGACAAATTGGAGAAAGTCCAGAGAAGAGCAACAAAAATGATTAAAGGTCTAGAAAACATGACCTATGAGGGAAGATTGAAAAAATTGGGGTTGTTTATTCTGGAGAAGAGAAGACTGAGACATGATAACAGTTTTCAAGTACATAAAAGGCTCTTACAACGAGGAGGGAGAAAAATTGTTCTTCTTAATCTCTGAGGATAGGACAAGAAGCAATGGGCTTAAATTGCAGCAAGGGCTGTTTAGATTGGGCATTAGGAAAAACTTCCTAACTGTCAGGGTAGTTAAGCACTGGAATAAATTGCCTAGAGAGGTCAGTGGAGATTTTTAAGGGAAGGTTAGACAAACACTTCTCTTGGATGATCTAGATAATACTTAGTCCTGCCTTGAGTGCAGGGGACTGGACTAGATGACCTCTCGAGGTCCCTTCCAGTCCTATGATTCTGTGATTCTATAAGAAGCCTCCTCGTGCTACAGTAATACAAATAGTAAAGAAGAAGAAGCATCCCTGTTTTGTAAAGTTCCACATATTTCCTTCAAAAATAATGATGATTTACCAAGTCCTGCTTTTAAAAGATTATCCAGCACTGTCCAGATAACACTACTTCCTTTCCCCACAGTGCAATCCTCCTCTGGAAGTGAAAGATTTGTTTCTTGATATTCAAGATGGGAAAATCTTGATGGCTTTGCTGGAGGTGCTGTCGGGGCAAAATCTGGTATGTATACAAGGATGAAAAACCTGCACATAGTATAGAATTATCCTTGTGTGGGTACATGTGTGAACGTGTAATAGGCCAGATTCTCCCTCGCACAGCAGAGTAAGGGAGAGGGTCACATCAGTGAGCCCAGTACAGTTCCCTTATCTGTGGGTTGGCCTCCTGTGGTCTAACTTACCCCCACTGTCATGTGGTCCTTACGGGACCTTACACTGGTGAGGGACCAGCGTAAACTCCTTTACCTCACAGGAGTTTTGTGAAGCTTTTATTAATGTTTGTAAAGTGCCTTGAGATCTTCTTCAAATGGAGGGTACTGTGGAAGGGGCAAAGTATTTTTGGTAGAGCTGTATTTTTTATTTATAAATTATAGTTTTATTTTTTGGTAGATTTCACTAAACCAAAAGATCTGTGGCTTAATGCATGTGATTTATTTTCTGAAGTAGCCCTTGGTTTCCGTCCTGATACCTTGGTTCAGATTAGTTCAATCCCTCTGGTATGTGGAGCTATGTGTTTCCAGATTTTGACCTTGCTGGCATTTATTACCTTGAAAAACTGTGTTCAAAGTTCCCAGTGCCTGGAAAATAGAAACATCCGCTATAGACACAGGCAATCAATTACAGATGGTAATCCTCTGCCCATTTTAACTGCTTGGTAGGTCTTTTTGTTCATACTTGCTAAGTACCAGATTTGCTCCTCTTATGTGGATGTAACCCTGCTTTGTAAGTAAGAGTAGAAATTGGCCCCACGATCTGCTCCACATTACAGGTGTAATTGTGTTCTCATAATCAGCTGGTGAAACTTCCATCTGAATTGTGTACAGAAAGCTTGAGAGTTGTCTGCACACTGCTGTTTTTGTGTGTCACCAATTTTGTGTGTCCACACCTATCATCCTGTCTAACTGGGTGTGTATTAGTGCAGCCTGGGGAAATCTGTGCTGCTCTCTCACACTGACTCAGCAGGGGATAGAGGTTTTCAGGGCATGCACACAGAATGGCGTGAGCAACCTGTGTAGCAATGCATCCTGGGATGTCCTACTGCACAGGTAGCCTGGAGGAAAGAGAATTGGCCAAACAGGTTACACAGGCAGAAGTCTAGCCACGTAACAAAAAACAGTACACCAAACTGGAGTTACAAGGCCATGGGGCAGCTAGCAGCTTGTCTTCACACTTCACTGCTAAGAAAGGTGCGTTTTTTACCTTGTGGTAACTGATGTGCATGAGCTATCCTGAGGTAAAAATACAATGAAGACAAGGCATTTAGTTTTATCATGAGATAAATGTGCCAAGGTCAACCCCAGGCTGTCATGGTAAAACTACAATGCTGGTCTTCATGTGTTTTACCTAGGGCTAGCTCATGCTCATTAGTTACCTTGAGGTAAAAAGTAGGGCTTTTTTAGCAGTGAAAACAAACCCTAGATCTCGGGCAAGGGTGAAATGCTGTTAGTTGCGATGATTATTAACTAAGTCTTGACCATATCATGTGCGGACAAAACCTGTTTAGAACCGGTCATGCCACTAACATTATAAACTTGGTTAAAAGATAAAGTGTAGACCAGTTTTTCTCAACATTTTTTGATACCAGGGACTGGCTTACTACCTTCCTAAACTGTGTCAGGGAGATAGCAGGGACTGGCGCTAGTCCATTAACAGGTCACGGAGAAACACGGGTGCAGACAAAGCCTAAATCAGGGGTCCCCAATGCGGTGCCCGTGGGTGCCATGGCGCCCGACAAGGCATCTAAGTGCTCCCGCGTACTGGCCGGCGGACAAGTATCTGCCGAAATGCAGCCGACAAGCTGCTTCATCCAGAGGCATCGCTGCTGAAATGCCACCGATTTTCGGTGGCATTTCGGCAGTGACGCCTCTGGATGGCGCTACTTGTTGGTGGCATTTTGGCGGCAACGCCTATTGACGTTGCCGCTTGTTGGCAGAATTTCGGTGGATGCTCGTCCACCGCCACAGTCCTCCACCAGACGAAAAAAGTTGGGGACTACTGGCCTAAATGATTAACTCACTAAGCTATGCACTGGCCCTTTTTCATGACTGATTCTATCACTTTGCTAGCCACTGAAGTGAAGACAGTAGGGATGTGGGGGAAGGGTGAGGGTGGTGGTGATGTTTTTTACACTTGCACAATGTCTTAGAGATTCTTAGATTCTGAGACCAGAAGGAACCATTGTGATCTGCTCTGTGCTTTTTTTCTTCATGTTAAACAATCACTTAAATAATCCAAAGTGTTCATCACTAGTCTGCATTTTAAAACAATATGTATTTCTGTTTTCTAGCTGCATGAATATAAGTCCTCAACCCATCGTATTTTTCGGTTGAACAACATAGCTAAAGCACTGAAGTTTTTGGAGGATAGTAATGTAAGTATTTCCAAAGCTCAGTCTCAATTTCATACTTTCCTCAGTATCTGTTGCAAAGATAATTGCACCTAATTTTCTACACAGCATGCTCATAAGAGGAGTGCACTGACTGAAAAAAGTTGTGCCGTGTTTAACAGCAAGGCTAAAATACCACACAAAAATGTAGAAGAACACCTACAGAGTCTAAAAAACAAGGATTATGTTTTCATTTTATAATGTAAAAAGTTCAACAGGATTAAAGGATCAGGAGACCAATATTAAAAGAAAATAACTAGAAATTCAAGTAATCTTTACTGAATTGATTCTAAGTGCCTTGATTTCAGTTACTTTGAAGGCAATAATTGACTTCTTTCTTTTTTCCTTTGATTAAAAGTATTTTTAGTATCACAAGTTCTGCATTTCTCTACTTAATTGCAGCAGCAGCTGATCATGAGTCCAAGGCAGGAGAAAATTAAATCTGGAAAAATTAGATAATAAATATATAACTTTTGCAGTCAAAACAGTTTAAGAGCAGACTTTCTTCTCGTGCCACTTTTACACTAGTGCAATATCACTGATTTAAGTGGAGCTACTAATTTACACTATTGGCCCAGTATTTTAAAATGAAATAATCCACACTGATTTTTTTCTTCCAGATTTTTTTTTACGTTCAAGTGTTATGGATGTTTTATGAAAATATTCTCCACTGCTTATAAGATCCAATATCTCTCTGCCATGTTGTAAGTGATGGTGGAAACATCCAAGTCCCATGCTACACTTTCTCTGTCATGATTCCTGTATATCACATACCCCAACTCTTTTTAATAGGTAAATTAACCCTATAATAGTGAGACTCCCTTTAAAGTGTCTCATGGTGAGATGGAAGGGTGGCAGCATTCTCATCATACTGCAGACCTTTCTTTCTTCAACTCAGCTAAATCTGCAGCTCCTCAAATGCTGCACCTATTGGCCATTGATTACACAGATACAGCCGCTAACTTTATGCTGGAAGCCAGTCGCTACTTGTCTACAGTCCGACCACCAACCTAACTCTCCTTGCTGTTCTGTGTCTCTGCCCTCCCAGATACTGTGTCTCTTCTGTTCCACTCCACTGCTGCCCAGGAGCCATTTCCCTAGACCACCCACTACTGAATATTGGGCCAAATTTTGCTGTCATCTATGCTGGTGTAACCCCATTGATTTAAAAATATATTCTACTCCAGATTTAGAGCAATATAATCAGGCTCTGTATATTTTAAAACAACACATTAGTAGCATGTGCAATAGGTTTCATTTAAAAAAAAAAACATTAAACAGAAATTGCCTTGTCACACTGTCTCCCGTGTTACTCTCTTCCAATGGCTATATGCACAGAGTAGTAGGCATGAGATGAGACAAATTAATATGGAGTTATGTGGCCTCCTATTAAGTGGTGGAACACAGAGGATTACCCCA
The DNA here is from genome assembly GCF_016161935.1 of Mauremys reevesii. NCBI lineage: Eukaryota > Metazoa > Chordata > Testudines > Geoemydidae > Mauremys > Mauremys reevesii. The sequence continues at coordinate 27,704,965 of NC_052626.1, forward strand.
TAGTGTTAAAGAGCTCTTGACAATCAGTGTGTATACAAGAAGAGTGAAATAATAGAAGCCTGTACAACAGGTTTCTTAAAACAAATACCGTTTTTAAACAGTAAATTCAGTGCCCTAATTCTTCTGTGTTTAATGTATGTTATGCACACCACAGAATGTGACTAGGTTAAGAAAGGGAAAGGCCAAATCATGCAGTCCTTAGTCCTTATTAAGGCAAAATCCTATTTCTTTAGTGGGATTTGTTGCCCGTGAGTATTTTGCCTCAGTAAGGACTGCTGGATCTCCAGACCATCTGCTCCACTTCCATGAATGGAGAGGATCTTGGCTGTGGGAGAAAACACTACTTCTGCAGTATACTCCTTTGTCACTGACCCCATGGCAGCTCCTCGGTGGCTTCTCTGCAGGGTTAAGCTTTGTGGATACAGAAAGGGCTGACTGGGGAGATGACCCATCTTTGTGAAGTCATCCCCCTCCAGCTTTGCAATAAATACACAAGTAAGCCCATCCTGGCTGACAATTCAGTCACAAAGCCAGTCAACACCCAGGGGCAGACTGAAAACACCTCTCTTCCCATGTTGCTCCACCCACTTATAGCACTAAATTCTACATATGCTGCTGTCATCACAGTCTACACTACCCTGTTGCTAAGGGCTGTTCTATGTCATAGTCTGTAACCCACTTACAGAATCTAAAGGCAGAAGAGAGTGGGTAGAGCTTTCCTGAGGCACAATCAGCCTTTTAACTGCCAATTTGAAAGTCAAATCTATGTTGATTGTTTCCATAAGCGCGTAGGTGGCTAAAACTTTACAACTGAATGTCATCTGTACAGGGATGGGTTGACAAAGGTAAGCAGCAATGACAGACAACAGCTGATACTGGAAGCAGGCCAACAATAACCTCCAGCTGAGAGCTCCCACCTTAGACAAACTGGCATTTAAAAAATGCAATAGGCCTAAAAAATTGTCCCATACCATCTATTTTGTTAGAAAATTTGAATCTTGAAATATGACAGCTAGAGGAGTCTTCTTACTGGGATAGCAAACTATTCTGTAAAACACAGGTTCCAGTGCTATTTTAATCTTATTTCAGTTCAAACCAAACTGGGAGTGAAGGGTGGTGAGGAAAATGTTGGCAAAATGCCTTGGCTACATGGAGCTAGAAGTTTATTTAGTAAACCACAAATGGGGTGGAACCTGTCTCAGTCTGCAGTTCTGTAGGGTAGTGGGATAAAGTGATTCACATGAATGATATTTCTGAGTGATAAATACAGACTATATACCTGGCTTTAAATCAATCAGGAGGTCATTTGCAATATTGACAACTTCCTTGCTTCCTGCTCTGCTACTTTGCCAACAACAAGGCAGCATTGTCTAAATGAATAATATCCTGGTGGTGTTATGTGAAAGAAACCACAATGTGGGAACTTTGGGGTCTGCTAAGATTAGGCAAACCCAGCAATTATTCTAATTGATCTTGTCAGAGATCAGCGATAAACTCTTTAAGAAGCCATAAGGTAAAGTGTGGGGAAGGGAGATGCATGTTAAAAAGAAAAGTGAAGTCTTGGGAAGCTTTATTTTCCTTTGCACAGAAAGTGATTTCAGATCACATTACCCTTCCCTCGAGTTTATACTGTATTTAATCCAAACTGTCTGAATTTTGAAGTGGCCTCATTCCTCACTATAAGTGTAGAAAGTGTAATGAGATATGCAGACCCTTTGAGGCTTACAAGTGGAATCCTTCTGAGCCAGAACAAGCCCGTTCCAAGTTTGTATGGAAGAAATACCAGTCTGAGAGGGAAGGAGATGCTGACACTGATGGGGAGGAAGTAAAGTCTCAGGGAAGTGGTACTGGGTTTACACTTGCTCTGCTGACCCTGGCTATAGGGACTGAGGCTGGAAACGATCAGTGTGGGCTAGGACTTACCCACTTCCTTCATGGTGAGAGACAAGGTTGACTCTTGATAGTTACAAGCTCTCCTCTCTCTCTGAGATCCATGAAAACAGGGTGGGGCTGGGACTTGTAGTGCCTCCGTGCAGTCATATGTATAACCCTAATTCCTAGTAAAGCTTGCTGGGAAATAGGGAGTGTATAAAAACAGCATCTTCCCTGCAGATGAGAGAAATCTGGTAGCCCAAGTGGTCTTTAAAGAAAGGAGTAGGCCAGTAAATATATATATATATTCCTTATGATGTCTAACTTTTGCAGTCATTTTCCTTGTAATGACTTTAAGACAGATGCCTCTGAAGAGTGTCCAGAACAGCTCTGGAGACTGTGTGCAATTTTTGATGCCTTTATGTACTGGTTTAAAAAAAATGTTACCCAGTCAAGGACAATTTTTTGTTAGCTCATTCCAAGAACTGACTCTTTCTTGGGATGTAGAAGGGTTCTGTGACTGTCCTATGTCTGGGTTTGAGCTGATGCATTTTCTACATTTAAACTGTGTTTCTTATGTAATCTATGTATACAGATCCTCTTAAGCTTATAACCTACTTTTCTATAGGTAAAACTGGTTAGCATTGATGCAGCAGAAATAGTGGATGGAAACTCTTCTCTGGTACTTGGACTAATATGGAATATAATCCTGTTTTTTCAGGTAAAACCATTTATATGCTGTAATTACAAGAGAACTACGTCTATAAAATCATTCAGTTCCAGCAGAATACTGACCTATATCCATAAAGACAGAAATAAAGCACAGGGGGATTGATCGTTCTCTAACTTACATCAGTTTTATACCTAGTATCTCAACTCTGATCTAGAGGTGTCACCTGTAGTAGTGATCTACGAGTCTAGGAGCCTGACTTCATCTTCCAAGCTGCACCATGGTCTCTCCCTGTGGCTGAGCATTGTGGGATGCATTGCAGAAGCTCAGCTACAGAGAGGAATTGGTGCATCACAGAAGATGTAGCCTAACCAGGGCCCAGAGTGGAGAATAGGGGTTGAGGGACCTAGAACTACAAGTACAGTGAAGCAACACAGTTGCTAAGGACTTGTCTACACTACGGGGGCTACATTGGCATACACCTCTCTGAGTGACAGTAACTAGGTCAACGTCAACATTCTTCCATAGACCTAGCTGTGTCTATACCAGGGGTTAGATCAACACAGTTGCAGTACTTAGCATTGTGATTCACACCCCAGTGACGCAGCTTTGTTGATCTACATTTTTAGTGTAGACCAGGCCTAAGGCAGATGGTAAAGTTAATGTTGACCCGAAATGAAACACTTTGTTCTGCTTGAGTGATTTTTTTCTCTGTGTAGTGCATTTCAGGTTGTGCATGTGCTCCAAGCACCCAGAACTGGACATTTTTCCCTAGCAGTATTCATCTGGTCTACACAGGCACCCCCACTCTCCTCCTGCTCTACAATGTAGGGACAAAGGGGGCTGCTGGAGTACTGCCATCTTAGTTCCTTCTCACCTCTTGTGATCTGAGATGGAGCTTCAGTGTCCATGCTGGCTTCTTCAGGTTCTCTCTGTAAATAGTTTCTTTAAAAAAAGTCTATGTTTAGTTTGTTCTTTAATATAGTTACTTAGGATAGATTTAGGGGTTTGGTTCCCTAGTTTGGAACCCCCCACACCAGGATGTATCTCTTCCCCCACATCCCCAATCCAAGGAGAACCAGATTGCAGGACAGTGTGCCAAAGATCCCTGGCTTTAAAACTACGATATGTGCCACAAGCCCTTCCGAGTCACAGACCGTCACAACACCTGTCTCTACTGCCTGGAGGAAGCGCATATCCCATCCAGGTACAGTACCTCCAGGTTGTTCCCAAGTAGGACTAAACTCCTGGAGGTGAGAACAGCCTCTGACCGTACAGATTGCCTGTATATTGGCCTGAAGAAGGTAGGAGAGGCCCCACTTCTTCAGTCCTGGGTGGTTCCAAGACTTCCACCCCTCTTTTGGCTCAGAGAGACTCTAGAGAGCATAGCCAGGACAAACACAGGTAGTGGGAGGGGAAAACACAGGGGCTTCCCCAACAGCAAGAGGAAAGGTTCCCCCCCTCCAAGCCCTCTGAGAAGAGGCAGAAGTCCACATTCCAAACCAAGTCATTGGAGCTTCATGCTCCAGAGCGGGATGGTCTGGTACTGGGAAGGGCCGTACTGGGATTTCTTTGAAGGGCAAGACTTCAGCTCCTTCCAGTACCAGGGTTGGAACTTGGGCACCAAAATCTACAAATCAGTGCTGCTGGTGCCATCTCCCTCAGTGACTTGGGTTACAGAAATGACTTCATTGACTTTGGCTTGTTTCTTGGCTCGAGATAATCTCTTGGTATTCCTGGAACCAGAATCTCCTCAGCTTTCCAGAGCCCTGCACCAAGTACTGGGGACTTCAGCTGGTACTGAGCTCCCTATGGTATCTCTCTTCACCCCCAACCTTGAGTACCAGTTAAGCCAGACTTGCACCGGTACCATCAACTAGCCAAGGCAGGTTGTGGCTGCCTCCTCCAGTACCCAGAGCTCCTCCACTGGATCTGCAGTCCTAATCCTCGAGTTAGAAAGGACTATGATTGATGCCCATCTCCAGAATATGCCCTGACGGGTTCCTAGAGATTGTCAGACAATATGTCAGGAATCTTCAGCATATTTCACCTTTTAACTGAGAATTAGGGAAGGATTTACCGCACCAACCCAGTCATGCTTCATCTGAGGGCATGGTGTTTGGATGGAAGTTGGAGTTAGAAAAGCCTATTGGCTGATGTCCGGGCAATCCAGAGCAGTAGTAGGAAGGACTCTACCAGGAAATGTTATGAAGCAAAGTGGAAAAGATTTGTTTTGGTATGACCAATGAGGAGTTTCCCCTTATAGGCTAAGAGTCTGAATTTATTGGATTACCTGCTGTCCTTAAAATCCATGGTGCTGTCTGTTAATTCCCCCAGAATACACCTGCCAGCCATCAGCACCTTTCATCCACCGGTAGTTACCTGTTTTTTCTCATCCCGTCATTTTTCTACTTCTTGAAGAGTATGATTAGGCCTTCCCTCTAGTGGCTAAACCTGTACCAGCCTGGAACTTTAACTTTGTTTTATCATCCCTGACTAAATTGCTATTCAAGCCTCTAGATTCCTGTCTGCTACATCTCTCTATGAAGGTAGCATTTTCAGTTGCTATCACATTGGCCAGAAGAGCTAGGGAATATGGGGCGCTCCTGGCAGACCCCCCCTCCCAATACAGTTTTTCTCAAGGATGAGGTATCCATGAGACTGCATCCAAAGTTCTTTCTGAAGGTGGTGTTGGACTTTCATCTTAACCAAAGTATCCACCTACTGGTGTTTTACCCTAAACCTCACTTTAGCGGGGAAGAAGTGGTGTGGCTCTCAACAGACAAGCCTAGAACTCTTGCCTTTTACCTCCAAAGGACAAAATCATTTCAAAGTCTCCTAGGCTCTCTGTATCATTGGTGGAACAAATGAAAAGAGAGGCCATTTTCTCCCTGAGGCTGTCATAATGGATTTCAGGATGCATCCTACTCTGCTATGAGATGAACAATATCCCCCTCAAAAGCAATGTGAGAGCACATTCGACAAGAGCTCAGGCAGCATGGGTAGTTTACCTTAGAGATGTCCCTACTGACATCTACAGAGCAGCAGCTTGGAGTTCTGTTCACAGCTTTGGTAGACAATATGCACTGGTGGAAGCAGCAGTTTCTGATATTACTTTGGACAGGGCAGTTCAGTCTGCAATCTGAGATTTCAGTGCCTGAAATCTTATGACACAACAGATTGCAGACTGAACTGCCTTGAAAGAGACACTCTTTGTGCACTGCACATAGGAACAATCACTTGAAGGTGGCTCAACTTGCAGCAGTTTGAGTTCTTTGACATTTGCAGTGAACTACTCACCCTCTTTCTCCACTACCCACTCTCTTTCTCCTGGTCACCCTCTACCTGGAACTGGTGGTAGAGAGGGAATTAAGATGGCAGTGGTATGTCAGGCCCCTTTATCTCCTTGGTGTGGAGTGTGGGGAGACGCTGTGTGGCCCAGATGAACACTGCTAGAGAAAAATTTCTGGCTCTGGATGCATGGAGCACATGCACAACCTGAAGTGCACTATTATGCATATGGACAGTACATCTCAAAGAACTCGTTATTAAAAGGCGAAGTCCCCATCCCCTCTGGTTGGCATTTCATTTAGATTTTCCCAACAGGAAATTCTACCAAAATCTATCTTTTCCAACAGAAATCGTTCATTTCAATTAAAACCCCTTTTCCCACAGGACAATTTTTTTGTTCTAAAATTTTCAACCAGGCCTGTAAACTAATATCTATATCCTTGCCAGATCTGAGCTTTGTATAATCTTGAAAGCTTGTCTCTTGGGCCAACAGAAGTTGCTCAAATAAAAGATATTACCTCATCCACTTTGTTTTTCTAATACCAGCATGGCTAAAGCAACACTGCATGTATCCTTGCCCATCAGTCTTGACATCTCTGTTGAGACTGCCAACAAGGGTGCTGCTAGTTAGGTCTATTCTGGTCGGTGTAGTTGTTGCTGAATTCTTTAATGCACAGACCTATAATTAGACTGTTAACTGAATTTCAGAGGAAACAAAAGAGTTACTTTTCTTGAAAGCAGGATTTATGGATGATTGAATGTCTGTAACAAATTGAAATACCTTGTGTTTTACCTTTTTCAACACAGATTAAAGAATTGACAGGCAATCTCAATAGGAACTCCTCCTCTTCCAGCCTGTCATCTGGGCCCAGCGGGGCTGACTCAGACACATCTCATCCGAGCACTCCTAATATAGAGAGAAGCATGTCTCTTTCAGTGAAGGATCAGCGAAAAGCAATCAGAGCCCTTTTAACTTGGGTTCAAAGGAAAACCAGAAAGTAAGCCAACCTCCTTTTGGTAGCTTAGAAGAGTCTCCATTTTACCAGCTGCGAATGAGTTTCTTTCTGAGGTTTAAACTAATTTCCCTCTGTAGTCCATGGGTGGAATCTATGTTCAGGTTTTAGAGTGAGCAGTTTATATTTTTGCATATTTTGGATGAGATCCTCAGGTGGTTTAAATTGACTGACTGATTTAACTGGCAAATATCAGGCCCCGTATCTTCCTTATTTCACTCAGGGGCGGATTAGGATGTTACGGGGCCCTGGGCCAGAGCAAGTGGGGGGCCCCTCCCCACCCTTTCTACCTGCAGTCCCCCGGCATCCCCCCACGCTCCAGCCAGGAAGCAGAGTTGGGGTGCGGGGACTTGCTCCGCTCTGTCTGCCCGATGCTACTGCCACTCCCTGGCAGGAGCACCAGGTGAGCGGAGCAGGGCAAGCCTTGTGTCCGACCCCGCATCCCCTCGGGAGTGGGGCAAGCCCCCGGGTTCTGAGCCCGCTCCCTAGCTGGAGTGGCGGGAAGGGGCAGAGCTGGGCAAGCCCCCAAGTCCTGACCCTGCTCCCCAGCTGAAACGCTGGAGGGGACGGAGCGCAGGGGTGCCCATTTTTCAGGAATTGGCCCAGTGGCTAATCTGCCACTTATTTCACAATATTGTGCATTATATGTTAACTGCAATCAGTATGCTTGGCACTATGCAAGACACAGATGCAGACTCATCCCCTGTCCTGAGGTGTTTGCAATCTATTGAGTGTTTTGTGTAAATCACAAAAGATTAGCTATAAATGAAGGATTTGAATCTGCAAATAATTAATATCAAAATATTTTGATTGCATTTAAGATAATTGTTGTTGTTGTTTTCCTCTTTGGGATTGCTCTGTTCATTCTAAAGAATCAGACCTGTCCCCGCATAAGAACTGCCATTTCATGTGTTATGCAACAAGAGGTGGGCTTCAATGGGAACACTGGATTAAAAACTCCCTTAAACTTTGGTGAAATTTGCATCTTAACCTGACCTTTGCATCTCAAGATACTCTGTAATAAAACCAGGTTATGATTTAAAATGAAACATTACTGAAAGGGACACTGTCAAATAGTTTAGGCCAAAAATATTAGTTAGTGTAAAATTGTTGTAGTGCAGAGGTCTCTTCTGGACTTTTCATATAGTCCCATGGAATCATAAAGAAATGATAAAGAAAAAGCCAGAGTCTATATGAGGCATATGAGTCAAAATTCACTTACCCAAATTAACGTATTAGGGATTGACAACAAATCTTTGCTGTACACAAGAGAACACTTGGGCCCACATTGCAAATGCAAAATTAAATGGTCATTTCTAAAAATCTTCTCCATTGGACCACATCCATCCCTGGTGAAACTCTGGTGAAGTCAGTGAAATTGAAAAACCAGGGATGAATTTGGCCTGTTGTTTCATGATCAGCTGCTGCAAATCAAGACAGCAGAGAAAGAACAAGTTAATGAATAAATCCTATTTCTAGAACTATGACGCTGACCAATACGATTGATAACTGTGGAATACCAATAAGGAAACGATAAACAAGGCAATCAAAGGCCATCATGTTTTCAGTGCCACTCAGAAATACAGTTTGGAAGGGAATCAATGGTTGGGAAATGAATCATTTTATAGCTTCCATTGAAAGAAAAAACAAAGTACCGGGATAGTGAAAACTTGGTTGTAGCACTTTAAACCATGAAACTTTCAGAACTCTCTGTCTTTCATTTTTGTTCTTGTAAAAATGCAAAAGTTGTCAAATGTGGATTTTTTTTGTATCCTGCATGGCATAAATTTCTATATTTAATGCCAAGTGTACACAAAATATGACTCATTTATGATAGGTTTTAACATGCTTATGTGTTGGCCCCTTTCCCATACTATGGCATTAAAACACTATAGCAAAGTAAAATCAGTAATTACTCAGACATTCGGCTTTGTAAATGTTAAATACGGTTGCTAAGTACTTTGTGGGTTTAGTTTTCGTTAATGACTTCGTATAAGCAGGGTTGATCTCAGTTGGTAGCCAAACTGTTGGCTCAACTTGCAGTGAATCTTTATATTGTATAAAAGCGTTTCCTACTGTCCTAGAGCCAAGAAACTCTCCTGTAATGACTAAAGCCAGACAACTTTACTTATAGTTTAGGAGTTTTAGATGGTGGTGCTGCTTTTGTTGAGGGATGGTGGTTATTATTTTTAATATATATTTCTACAGTATATATTTGTTTTTTTAATTTAGATATGGTGTTGCAGTTCAAGATTTTGCCAGCAGTTGGCGGAGTGGCCTTGCTTTCTTAGCTATAATAAAAGCAATAGATTCCAACTTGGTAGACATGAAGCAAGCTTTGGAGAAATCAGCTCGGGAAAATTTAGAGGATGCTTTCAGCATAGCACAAGATAATCTTGGTGTTCCTAGACTTCTGGAGCCAGAAGGTAACACATTCACAGCAGCCTTCCTTGGTGCATCTGTCCAATAATAAAAAAATTCTGACTTTTTATTTTTATTGCAATAGTTCCCATTAGCTTCAGTCATTATCGGGTCCCCATTGTGCTGGGTACTGTACAAAATCAATCCTTGTCCCAAAGTACTTATAAAGACAAAATGAGCAAAGGGTGGGATAAAGGGATCCAGTACATGAGCAAAATGATCAGGTGGATGGTAGGCATATGTCTTACTAGCTTCAGTTATTTTCTCTCTGTTCCTTTTTTAAAATTGTCCTTGCTTATTCTAAAATTCCTTTTTTTCCTTTTTGCCTATTTTGAATTGTCTTAAATTTAGTTTTAAATTTTCCTTGCCTCTTACATTTTTTTTTCTACTTGAGTAAATGAAATTTCTGCTGTAATACCTGTCCCTACTCTATTTGATTCAAGCCTAAATTGAAGCTGGGCCTCGATCCTACAATTGATGGCAAGTGGGCAGATGGCTGAATGCAACTGGTACCCATTTACAGGCATAGGATATCTCTGGCTTTCCCACTGGAAACAAATCACTGCCTGTCACTCAATGAAACCACTAGCTGGTGAAAGAGCAGCACTGTCAGGCTATGATGGGAATATCCTAAGGAGGGTGACCCTGACCTAGGACTTGTTTGAGTTTGGGGAGTGGGGGAAAGGTATTAAGGTGGAGGAGACTGAGGGATCCTCTGGGTTCCATCAATGATTGAGAGGATTCTGCCTTCTCTCTTCAAAAATAAAATAAAATAAGAAGTCTGGGTTTTCATAAGAATGTTTCTACCTTGAATCATAAAAGTAGGATATGCCTCTGAAGGCCCATTTCTGTGCAAGTCCTCTTTCAGTATTTAAGAGCCCAGTGCTTTGTGTTTTTTCCTCCATAGATGTAATGGTTGAGTCACCTGATGAACAATCAATTATGACGTATGTGGCACAATTTCTGGAGCATTTCCAAGAGACAGAAGGGGTACGCTTTTCTTTCATAAAGTAGTATTTTCATAATTTGTCATGGCATCCTTGAGGAAGTCAGATATGTGTTCTCATTTTTACCTTCAGAATTATTACAAACAATTTATTCCAAGTGGTTTAAAAGCCATATCATATTTCAGTGATTCATGTTGTGTTTGTCTGATCCAATACCTTAGGTTTTAAGTTGGGGCCATTAAACTGCTTTGGAGAAAATAAGACTCAATCCAAACATTAAACCCAAAGCTGGTTTACAAAAGTTAGGATCAATTCAAATAAGTACTACTCCACTCCTCTTTCATCCCTGAACCTTAATAGGCTTTCTCCTTTTGCTAAAATCTACCCCCAGATTTCAGACAGTTTGGCAGACTTTGTTGGACTGGTTTCTGTCTCCAAATCTCATGAGATTTGAGCTCAGATTGGTGATGTTGTTCAAAAGACATAGTACCAGATTCAAGACCGCAGAGGTGAAATCATGGTCTCACTGAAGTCAGTGGAAAAAACTTCAATTGACTTAAATGGGGCCAGGATTTCACTACAGACCTTACCTTTGATAAGGGGCCAGTTTGGGATTTATGGGAAAGAGCTGGTAGATAAGAAAACTTCATGTCAGGGATGGAGAGGGCCTTCTGGGGCTCTGGTAGAGGAGTTTGTTGTAGAACAGAGGAAGGGAAAATAAAGGAAAGGAGACATTCAAAGAGCTGAAGAGAATGAGAGTGAAGTAGGAACTGGAGAGATCACATTTAAATCTGTATAAGCAGCCAGACATTTCAGGGCTTATCTGAACCTCAGACCTCTTGAGGTTGGTCATCACTAATTTAAATTACACCTTTTTGGTATGAAAAGGAGATTCCAAGGATGTTTGTTCCCCAGGAGAAGCAGGATGATAGTTTTCTTGTTCTTCCTCAAGTAGCAGATAAAAACACAGCTCTTACACATTCAAGTTACTTTGATACTAGTTTTCTTAAGATTTATGTTTAATAAAGTCTCCAGTTGCATTATTCATGCTACCTGTGTGTTACAGCATCAATTTATAAGGTTCGTTAATTGTATTTTATGAGTGAGAAAAAACTCAAATTTCTTCCTACTTTTCAGATAAGCTGCCCAGCTCAGATTGTAAATAAAAAAAATCAGACTAGCAGAGCAATACGATCTACAGTAGATTTAGTGGACTCTTGGGTTTATTTTACTCCAGTTTCTATATATATTTTTCTAAATATATATTTAAAGCAGATATCCCCATAAAGGCCATATGGAGAGGTGAATTGAATTAATGATTGAGAACTGGGATTAGGGTGACCAGACAGCAAATGTGAAAAATCGGGACGGGGGTGGGGAGTAATAGGAGTCTATATAAGACCCAAAAATCGGGACTGTCCCTTTAAAATCAGGACATCTGGTCACCCTAACTGGGATCTCCAAATTCTAATCTGGCTGTGGCAGGGACTTGCTGTGTGGCCTTGTACAGTTTAACCTCGTTAATTCATTTTCTGACTTACAGAATGGGACAATCATTACTTGACTAGTTCAAAGGATGATGTAAGGGTAGATTAATGACTCTTTCCATAGCAATTTGAAAATGTAAAGTGATATGTAAATTACTGTTTAATGCTATATCATCCTTTACAGGAAAATTTTTCAGATCCTGATAAGAAAATCCCAATTGAAGCCACACATGTCCATATCAAAGACGCACCTTCAGAACAAGAGGGCAAGATCTTGATATTGAATGAAAATGGAGAACGTATGTACACCGTTAGCCATGAAAGGAGCCACTCTCCTCCTACAAAGGTTCGTGTCCGTGATTTGCCCGAGGAATTCCAGTCAGAAACTGCAGATGAAGAACTTAATGACAAATTGAATCAACCGTTATCAGATAATTCACAGAGAGTCTCAGAAGAGTCATTGGTTTTGTTGTCTGCAGAAGAACCTCAGAGGCCTACCTCTTTGCAGATTACAGGATCTGTCAGTTTTGAATCCAGTTCCTCTTGGGAAGTTCTTAGTGATAAACTGATTCAGAATGAAGGGAGCATATCTGATGATCAACTGAAACAGAATGATGACCTTTCAGCAACTATTTTGCCTGATCAGAAAAATGCTGTTAACACAGTTGATTCAGAATCATCTTCTAAAGAAGAATTTACTATAAAGATGTCTCCTGAATGCAACAATGAAATTAAGGATTCACTAGTCAACAAAACATGGGATAGTTGTTCTTTGAGCCCATTATCTCAGACTTCAGATGCACATACAAATGAACCTACAAATCTAGTAGAAAACACTGAACCCATAACTTCAACTTTTCTACAGGAAAATGCTTCCAAAGAAGAGGATATACGTAAATATGTTTTGTGTCTACTAGATGAAGAAATATCTAAAAAACTTCCAGACAGGTATGAACATCCAGAACAATCACCTGTTCTTCAGACAGTACAAGATACCAATTGTTCATCCAGGGATTCTGATCTCAAAGGTGAAATGGAAATATCTTTGTCTTGCAAATCTGAAAATTCAACCCCTCCAGTTACAAAAGTTCCTGAGAATCTTGATAGTCATAGTGAAGATGGATCTTCAGCTAAAATGTCACCAAATTCTTTGAAAGTTTCTGTAATTCCCCACGATCTTTTCTACTACCCACATTACAATGTTCCCATATCAGCAGTTTTGGAAGCTTTTGCTAAGCCTAGTCCTGCCTCTTATGTTTCTGAAAACAGCAAAATCTGTGGTGAGCTATCAATGAATTATTTGCATGAAGGGGAGCCATTGGTACTAAACAATGAAAGAGGCATTCTGGACCCAGGTCTGCAAACCAACCTGAGTGTCTCTCCAGCAGAATTGGTTGCTGAGGACATAGAGGAGAAAGTGGGTCCTGACAGTCCCACTAAGTCCTCCTCTGAAAAAGTACAGGCTGCCCGAATAGGAAAGAATGTGGAACTCAAGAAAGACAGCAGCATATCCACAAACTCTCAAGATTCTACAAATCCAGAAAATCTTGAGGTACTCATCTTGATTTTTAAATTTCAGCCACCTACTTGCTTGTATAAGTTGGCCCCAACACCTTAATTTCACTACAAGACTTTCGAATAATTGTATTAAATATGCTATGTCTATTCTCCCAAAACATTGTTTACCACTGCCCTCTGCTGGATGGAATGTCAGATTGGCTCATGTGTGATAATGTTCTCAGAACAGCTGCAGGCAATATAATATGAGCCCTAATACTACTACCCAAATGAGACTTTTTCATGGGATACCACTAGCATTTAAAATAACTGTCTAATGTCTGTGTAGCTGACATTGTGATCATATTGGCTTATAAACCTTCTGTCATGGGGATGGCTCCTAGGTATTACAGCTGTTGCTATTAAGGGCCAACGGCATGCTTGCTATACAAAACATACAAGCAAAGACAATTCCTGCCCTAAAGAGTATAAATCTAAGGACCTGCACCTGCAAACACTCACAAAATTGAATAACTTTACTCACACAAGTAGTCATATTAACTTGAATGGGACTAATCGCACAAGTAAAGTTAAGGCTTGTACCAGCTATACTGTTATAATTACACTGGTATAGTTAAAGTGATATGCCAGTCTAATTCACTATGTGGGCACACTTATTCTGGAATAAGAGTGTCTTTTCAGTTTAGCTTAAACCCCTTCCAAAATGACATAAGATAAACTGGAAAGGGGCATTTTTATTCTGTAATAATTGTGTTCACCTGGGGAGTTACACTGGTATAACTACGTCAGTTTAAATTCACACTTTACCGTATTCTGCTAGAACTTTCATGTGTAGACAGACTCTTCTTATATAGATTATCTGAACTAAAACTACTACAGAGTACAGGCTGTTTGCTTTTATCAGAGATGTGTTAGAAAATTCTGAAGTGATCCTTTCCAGGGGCCATGTTGTGCCATTAATTCTTATACAAAATTCCACTTTGAAAGAAACAAGGAGTTTTATTTAAGAACTGGTGGCATGATGTAGCCCTGTGTGCCCAATTCAACCTGTAAGCAACAACTTGCTTACTAAGAAGCACTATTATTTTTTATCCTGTTCAGTGAGATCTTTATGCATTAAATGCAATTCACTGCTATGGAGCACAGACTAGACATTAGACATCTGAAAGCTGTTATGGCAAAGCTGTATTATTTTTGTCATTGTCTAATGGAAAATCTCTCTTTTTAAACAGGTCATGGTAGACCAGTTCGAGGATATACCATCAGCAATGTTGAGATCAGAAATAAGCAGTAAAAGGAAGGAAAAAAAGAAAAATGTGATCCAAGCAGAAAACTTTCAGACTTCAGAAACTGGGACTACACAGTTACCTGATAAACAAAAAGAAGAAATCATTGATTATCAGGAGTTTTCCAGGTAATTAATTAACTTTTATAGAGTTTTCAATATGCCTTGATGTGAAACTGTTTTTCAGTAGTATGTTTCTGAACAAATCTCATTTAGCTAGTACATGTTATCCCCACTGGGCTTCTCTATGTTATAGTCACAAACATATTGGGGGAACCAGTAACAATGTGACATTTTCATAACACAACTGGATTTGTCTACACGTGCAAAGCCAAACAGATTCCTAAACATGTTTAACACACAACAATGCTGTACTTATAGTGGAGAGAAAACCACTGACACAGTGTCCACTGTATTACTTTAATGGTTGATGTCCCATATTATATGTATACATATATGATTGAAACATTCAGTTAACTTTCACTCCTGTTACTTTTGAATATTAGTTCAGTTGCAGGGGAATATATTTGAACAAAAATGGATTTGTGCTCATTTTGGTGAAGAGTTTAATCAGAGCTGCAACAAACTCAATAGAAATTCATTTCCAGAATCCCATTAACTCAGTTTCTCCAAGCTTCCTATACATTAACCACCATTCTAATACCTTTCATGATAAAATAAGTTCAAAAAAGAAAACAGAGCACAAATGGTAACAGTTTGGGGATATAGTCTCACTTCACTCTAATTGGGTGTGTGCACCTTCAACACCTATCAAGATATTGCTTTTCAGAAATTATTCAAAGTGGAATGTTGCTAGTTTTTCATATCATGGCCAGATTTTCCAAAACAGCTTCTGAAATTGCACCTGAACATTTTGTATGCATAAAAACATGGATTTGAATGTGTATTTGAGGTTTTGCATATCTTGAAGATGATGTACATAAAACTGCAGGGGCATTTGTTGAGGTTAAAGCCCCTATGAAAATTGGGCTCTGTGAACTTGAAGTTTATTTTTATTTACTTTTCAGGGTTAGCTACAGCGATTCTAGTGTTTACCTCCGAAAAAGGATTCCTAATCCCAGTGAAAAGGTTAGTATGTGGAAAAATTTAGTGTCTCCCATTCATTATCTCTAATTATCTTCTAAAATCACAGGCCTCATAAGTGGTAGACTACTAATTATAAAAAGTAATTATATGTATTCCTAAAACACAACCAAATATAAACCTGTTGATTAAATGAAAGTCATAGAATTTCTGGTTTCAGAATAGCAGCCGTGTTAGTCTGTATCCGCAAAAAGAACAGGAGTACTTGTGGCACCTTAGAGACTAACAAATTTATTTCAGCATAAGCTTTTGTGGGCTACAGCTCACTTCTTCGGATGCATAGAAGTGACACCATCATAGGACCTAATCACATCAGCCACGCCATCAGGGGCTCGTTCACCTGCACATCTACCAACGTGATATATGCCATCATGTGCCAGCAATGCCCCTCTGCCATGTACATTGGCCAAACCGGACAGTCTCTACGCAAAAGAATAAATGGACACAAATCTGACATCAGGAATCATAACATTCAAAAACCAGTGGGAGAGCACTTCAACCTCTCTAACCACTCAGTGACAGACTTGAAGGTGGCAATTTTGCAACAAAAAAACTTCAAAAACAGACTCCAAAGAGAGACTGCTGAACTCGAATTAATATGCAAATTAGATACAATTAACTTAAGTTTAAACAGAGATTGGGAATGGGTCATTACACTAATTGCATCTATTTCCCTATGTTAAGTTCTCCTCACACCTCCTATGGGTCATCTCGATTATCACTTCAAAGGATTTTTTTTTCTCCTGCTGATGATAGCTCATCTCAGTTCATTGGACTCTTACAGTTGGTATGGCTACTTTCACCTTTTCATGTTCTCTGTATGTATAAATATCTTCTGTGTGTTCCATTCTATGCATCCAAAGAAGTGGGCTGTAGCCCACGAAAGTTTATGCTGAAATAAATTTGTTAGTCTCTAAGGTGCCACAAGTACTCCTGTTCTTTTTATAGAATTTCTGGTTTAAGCACTAAGACATTAGGAATAAATAAAAGCTTTAAAGGAAAATACAAACAATTTTAAATCAAACCTTTTGTCGTTAAGTATATCCACAAAGGAATGTCTAATCATGCAATTATACAAACTATAATTTGGAGACTACATTGTAATTTCAATATTTCTGTAGCAGTCAGTGACTTGACACTTCACTGAGGCTGCCATTCTTTGCATAGTGAGTTTTCTTTAATTCTACAATGACAATTTCTGCTTTCAGTGAATAGCAAGGAACATGATATATGCTCTGTATTTTATGTGCAGTAGCCTCCCAACAATGACCCATCCTGCAAATTGCTGAGCATTTCACAAGTACCTCATAGGATTGGGGTTTATTGCCTCAAACCTGCACTGGTTGTTGCATCATGCCACTTGACTAATGACTGAGTCCTATGCCACTGAAATTAATAGCACAATAGAACACAATGGTAGACGTGGTTTGTCTTGTTCTCTCAAGAGGTGTTCATTACCTTACTGGGCCCTAGCTTGATGTATGTGGCACAGAGAGGCAATAGGTGATGATGGGGCTGCATTCCACCTCTTTGGGCTGGGACTGTGGTTCTCCCAAACACAAGGTGAAATCCAGACCTCCCTGAAGTCAATAGGAATTTTGCATTGATTTCAGTGGAGCCAGGATTTAATGCACACACACTTCATCCATAAAGCTCAGCTACTCAAAGTGTATGCAAGGAACGAGAATGTCACCCACTGTGAATAAAAAATATTGGAAGCGGCGATGTCTGTGGCTGCTTGTGTTTCACTATTGTTGATATCAGACTGAGGTGTTAGATGCAAGGGGAATGTATTAGAAGCCAGATCTTATTTTGTTGGAGTAAAATTTAGGAAGATTTTTGTACATAACTTAAAATCAGCTGCTATCTTTGTCGCTGTCTTTGATGCTTGTTTAAAGGCCATTTGACTCTTTCCATTGTATTTTTGTTTATAAATATGTAATTTTAGGAACACGTTAGTGAAAACAAACAGAAGAACACAGACATGGATGAAAGCACAAATCTGTTAATTATCAGGTGGGTAGTGTCTCTTTCATGGCATCCAAGACTTCTAGAATCTTGTACAAGTGTTCTAAAGTGAGATTCAGAATTATTCTGCAGTGGTTGAGACTGATGTATACTTTAGAAAATTATAGGCACTGCCATGGAATAGGATTCAGCGCAACTCCTCACAGATCTGGAGTACAAAATTTGGTAGGTATAGATATATAGTGGCAGATTGTCAGCTTGGCTAGATCTTCTTCGCACATAGCAAGGGAGACTTAGAGCTGTGTTAACTGGGCTGCTGAGGATTCCCCCATGAGCCAACAGCATACCACACTTGGTGGAGGGGACATTCCAGGGCAAGGAAAGAATGGGAGAGAGTGGAGTTAAAATGTGATGTGCTCCAATGATCCTGGGCCAGTGGCCCCTAGGAGACTGTTGCAGCCAGTGCATGGCCTTGTCTATCCTGGGACTTTTTTTGCAGGAGTGCAGCTACAGTGTAGATAAGGCCTCTACTTGAGGCCAAAGGGGGTTTTCCATTGACTTGAGTGGAGCCAGAATTTGGCTCTTAATTAGTGGTCCCAGGAGTTAATTACGGAAAACATGCAAAAATGCTATTGGAAACAGGAGTGTCCAGTTCTCACTTACATGATTGATTGTGCCAGACTTTCTGAAAACTGTATAAACAACGTATCATATTATGACTGTTTCCGAAACTCTAGCATGAAACTCACTATCTTTGATATCCAGTCAGCTTTTCAGTAAGAAGAATGAAAGCAAATCTGCAGAGTTACTCTGAAACCAAAAGAGAACATAGGGATATATTTCACTGAAAAACTGGCAAATTTATTCAAAGTTAAAATTTAAAAAGAACCACACTGAAGAAGATGCTGTGTTCACATTAATAAAATGTGGCTGGTTTGCTGTCCTGGGTCATCATGTGTCATTTAAAATGTGCTCCTGAGGTCTCTCCTGATTTAATTATGGCACTCTGAAGAAGGAAAGCTCTATCTAAGTGCCAAGTGATGGTGGTGTTTTTGCATTACAGGACCCAATGAAATTTAGTCCTTAAATTTAGTCCTTAAATTTCATGGTCAAAGACTTTTGAGAACTTTGACCAAATAGCATCAGAGAATCCACCCGCCCTCAAGAAAAGATTTCCAATGTATGTTATCGATGTATAATTAAATTATTCAAAACCCATCTGGGCAAGAACTTTCAAAATAAATGGCTTCATTACTCAAGTATTTGAGACCCTTTTCAGAGAGCATTTTCAGAAGTGACTAGTGATTTGTGAGTGCCCATCTTGAGAAACCTGAATAGGATCTGATTTTCAAAAAGTGCTGCAGGTCCACCCTGTGAAAATGAAGTCCCTTTAAGATATCTCAAGTTGGACACCCAATATCACTAACAATTTGTGATAATCTTAGCTTTGTTTCAATTAAAAATCCATATTTGAACATTGCCCAATATTCATAGGTGTTTACAGTTAGGGGTGGAACCTCAACTGATATAAATTGGCATAACTCCATTGACTTCAGTGGGAGTTGCACTGATTGACGCTACCTGAGAATCAGCCCGAAGTTGTCAGAGGCTTAAAACAGCTGTGTGCATTGGCTCCTATGAAGTGATACTTCACAACCCCCTTGTGTGCCTCACAGTTCTGACTCGCTGTCTAGTTGGCTGGACTGTAAGATTAATTGAACTACTGCCTCATAGTTCTGCCCATCTTTCCATCAACAACTTCAGTCAATCCACTGCACATTTACCGTTGTTTTCCTTCCCCAACCCAACCTCTCTCTCATCCATTTTTGCAGGAAGAAAAAAGACTTAGAGGCTCCGGAGAATGCTATTCCACCTCTTGAGCCTCCATGTGTAGAGCAACCCGAGTTATTTTACTTCATTGTTTTCCTCTGGGTGCTGGTCTACTGCCTGTTGCTCCTTCCGCATCTTGTTAGCAACAAATTTTGATCTCTGTGAGTGTGGGAATAATAAAAGACAGTGGCTTGATTTTTTTTCATGTGTATGCATATAAATCGGTTCCTTCAGGTGAAGCACAGATAAGTATAGGGTCTGATTTTAAAGCTGATACGAAGATTAGTCTTAACTTACTGTTGTGCTATTTATAATGTTGTAGCACATTTTATATTGTGACGTGTAGATATATATATAGATATATATATGAAAATGGGATGATTTAATATACACAATTTTTGTACATTTGTGCCTTGCTTTATAAAATGCTAAATAAAATTGATAATTATTAGTAGAGATACAGATGATTTAGAGCTCCACTCTTCAAAAATGGTTCTTCAAAAATTGTTCCTCTGGCTACACTTATTTACCTAGGGCCATGTAGCTGTGAAAGAAGGGTAATGTGTGACTTCATATCAAAGCTTGATCATCCACATTGGCAGGGCATGAAATAAGCTCTTTTCTGTATTTCCAGTGGAAATACTTTGGTAGAAGAAGCTTAACCTTCCTCAATCAATTATTCTTCCATCGTGTGTTTTCTTTTCAGTTGAAAGGACTTTTCAAACACATGGGAGCAGATTCTGATCTCAGTTGCACCTATAACTTCATTGACTTCAGTGGAATGGTATCAGAATTACACCAGTGTAACTGAGATCAAAATTTGGCCCTATTGTTACTGTGTCTTGGCAGAGGAATTGCAACTATAAATCTTGCTGTATTTAATAAAAAACCTAAAATGCTACCAAAACAAGATACTCTATTGCACACACTTCTCCTGGGAATAATATGAGAGAACAAATAGTACATGACAGATGTATAGTCATGCATTACTGGAAGGCACTGAGAATCTGTGGTGATGGGCAAGTTTTTCTGTTGTATATAGATTCTTACTCCTTGCTCAAGTCTGGAGTGAAGGAGAAGCTTATACATTTCCATTAGTGAAATACAAGGAAACATTATGCTGAGCCTTGGTACAGGTGAAGTGATGATTATGAAGTTTGTCTTTTCTGCAAGTTTTCCTTTGAATTCAGATTTATTGCTGTCCTCTCTTCTTTGAATATTGTACCCTCTATATTAGCAAATTGGCTGTGAAAAAAGAAAGACCAGGGTAGCTGCTTACCAGAAGAGATTTAAAGGAAGGAAAGGAGAACCTGGTATAGAGACCTTAATAGAGGATACCTCAGGAAACATTGACATTTCTTCTTTTTATACACCACTGACAAAGAGGCCACCATCTAAAATATCTTTCAAGGCACATCTCTCTAAAATAAATGATTAATCATTCACTCCAAAGCAGATTTTTACAGAAGGAAAACATCAATTTGGATCTCTTGCCTCTTCTGCTGTGTTATCTACTTCTTGTCCTTTACCATTCAGCCTCTGGATCAGGTGCATCAGTGAATTGCACTTATCAGATCATATGAAGACTCTGCCTTTGAAGACACCAAAAAATCATAAAAAACCCAGCTTATCACCTTCTGAGGTGGAGGTGCAACACAAGAGGATTATAAGCACTGAGATCAATAGGGGAAGAAATGACTACTGGAGAAATAGATCCAGAAAAATGTCAGCAGCCTATATTTCTTCTCTCTGAAAATCTCGAGTACATATGAAGGGACTTCTATCGCCAGACAAATAGCAAAGGTCCTGGCTTGCATTTGGTCTGATTCTTTTGATCAAAAACAGCATAGAAATGGGACAGTAAAAGTGTGAAGACGTTAGTGATTTCTTTATAGCTTGTACTGAGCTTTTAGCCAGAATGGGAATCAGGTATAAGCTTGGAGTTGCCTGCTTGGCAATAGCAATAACTTCTACTCATGGTGTTTCTGGTATAGTCATCTGCCACCACAGGCACATTTTGACTTCACAATGCCCTCATGAGGACATGTAATGTTGCTGGTTCTATTTAAACATCCATACATCAGACCACAAAGCGCCTTATAAAAAAAAGAGGTGTTTCGTGGGCTTGCACTCAACTTTGTTAGAATAAAAGATATTTATAATAAGAGGCTGTATGTTTAAGATTCCCTTTCAGTACACTATTTTTAGTGCTCATTTTAAATAAAAGCTCTTTCAAGACAGGACATATATATGTACACCTCTACCCCGATATAACGTGATTCGATATAACATGAATTTGGATATAACGCGGTTTCACCTATAACACAGTAACATTGTTTGGCTCCTGAGGACAGCGTTATATTGGGGTAGAGGTGTACTTGGATGTTAAGCACTTCATTTGCACATGCTTCAAAGTTGTTAAAGGCTTGCTGTCTGCTGAGTATTTCCTTCCTTGAACACTGCACTAAATTATTGTAAAAATTCTTGATATTAGCTTGTTATTACCTTTCAGTAACACCTCATCTTGGAGGTGCAATTAGGATTAGAGGAGAATGCTGCGTAGGATGATAGTTTAAACATTTGGGGTGAAATCCTGGCCCATTTTAAGTCAATAAGAATATTGCCACTGATATCAATGAAACCAGGATTTCACCCTTAGGCTCTTTCCATCTGTCCATTATAAGGATCTTCTAGTCCTTTGCCAACATCAGACGAGAGTAGAGATGGGTCCAAGCCATAGATTTGAGAAGCAGATTCAAATCTGTTCTTCACCCAAAGTTCGAGGGGAAGTAGGCCCCAGGTTTTGGTTCAGGCCTATCTCTAGAAGAGAGATGACAGAATTGAGAAAAGTCTCCGCATAACTGGCACTTCTCTGGAGGAACTCTGGGTGATCCTGGATAAAGTCTCACTGCCTTTGTTAAAAAGGAAAAAAAGTACCACAAACCAGACACTGAGCTGAGTGCACTTTTTGTTGATCAGACAATTGGACGATAAGTGATTTTTGTATTGTGGCATTTACTTCATGCAGCTATCACTGAAGTCTGATGGGTTATTTAATAACTAGTGGCCAAAAGCCTGTGCTGTTGCATGGTTATGGCAAGTGGGCTAACTAATCCATCATCTGTGCAGTCTCCCTATACAACCAATCAAATAGTTGGATGCAACTTAGCTGTAGTGTAAGGGCAGTGATTGGTTGAGTTACCTCTGATATCACAATGGACTAGGACTCTTGGCATGGCACAGATACAGTAACACCTCACACTTAATGTTGTCCCAGTTAATGTTGTTTCATTGTTATGTTGCTGATCAATTAGAGAACATGCTAATTTAAAGTTGCGCAATGCTCCCTTATTACGTCGTTTGGCAGCCACCTGCTTTGTCCATTGCGTGCAGAAAGAGCAGCCCGTTGGAGCTGGTGGGGGGGCTTGGAACCAGGTTGGACCGGCAGCCCCCCATCAGCTCCCCGCTCCCCTAAGTTCCCGGTGCGTCAGCTGCCAAGCAGGCTATCAATTGCCGGCAGTTCAGCTGTCCCTCCCCTCACTGCCTTGTGCTGCTCCTGCCCTCTGCCTTGGAGCTGCTCCTGGGAGCCTCCTGCTTACTGTGCGGGGAGGTGGGGCGGAGAGGGAGGCTAGTGTCAGGGTGTTCCTCTCCCCCTGCTCCTGCCCCCCACTTACCCCATCTCCATAGAGTGGAGTGGGGGCACGACAGCGCTCAGGATGGAGGGAGCTTGCTGGCAGTAGCTGCTGTCTCAACTTGCTGATCTACTTAAAAAGGCAATGTACGTAGAGTGGGATCAGCATATTTAAAGGGACAATGCGCAAAGGGTGTGTGTCTCTGTCTGCCATGCTGTCTCCCCTCCCCTCCATTTGTGCTGTCTTGTAGAGTGTGAGGCTACATTAACAACATGTTAATCCTTGAGGGCTCAGCCGAGTGTTAGTTCATCATTTAGCAGTAAGGCATATCCTGGGAAATATTCCACCCTCTTCCACCCTCTGACTTCACCACCTCAACCAAGCTTCACAATCATCATTGCTGTGTACTGTATTAACTTGTACTGAAATAAAAATTTCCCTGAAACCTAACCCCCCTATTTACATTAATTCTTATGGGGAAATTGGATTGGCTTAACATCGTTTTGCTTAAAGTCGCATTTTTCAGGAACATAACTATGTTAAGCGAGGAGTTACTGTACATGCCTTACGGTAGCTGTACACTGCACGAATGTAATTTGTGAAGTCAAAATGGCTGAAAACTCAAAAAAATAGACAATAAGAGGCCACAAATTCCAGTGATGGTTGAACCTGGTGATAGTCTGAACAAGAAAAACTCATAGCCATGCTTGCAGCTGTTTCCATCACTTCGCACTGACTCAAACATTTTAGGTTTCAGTGACACACACAATGACAATTCTGGAATCTTCATATTTAGATAAATATCTTGTGCTGAAATAGTGCCTTTTCTCCCAGAGGATCCCTTTGCAAAACATAATACGAGAATCACTGCACCCACTTCTGAAGTGCAGCCAACCCTGAGGTAGAGCATGGCAGCTGTTTAACACACATAGTAACACTATACAGTAATTTAGGGCAAAAGACTTCACTTCTCTGTAACATTTGGTTAACGCTACAGGGAGACTCCTTCTGTTCATGACAAATTCTTGAATAGATTATTTTATCATGCTCCTTCTGGTTCTTGCAAGACTCTTGAGCTTCAAGAGAAATCATTTGGAACTTGGATATAATCTCCTGTTTCCCAAATATTCAGAAAGCTGGCATTGTTATAACAAAGAAAGCAAACATCTCTCCTCAAAAAACTGATTTCACCTAAAGGAGCTCATTGGATTTCTCAAGGAAATAAACAAAGTCAACCATAAAGATCATCATGATAACTCAGAAACTATATAACACAGCTTGATGCCAATAGTGTCTGTGAGAGCCTTCCAAAAAGATCTCCTTGCCAGGAAATACATGGCCACAAAGACAGCTATATTATTTTCCATTCCATCCCGCTGATTTAATATCTACTCAAGCAACAGATCATGCAGATTAAACGTCATATAGTCTGCAGCTGTTGTCTTAAACATCATGCAGTTAATAACAGATCATTCAGATTAAACATAATGCTATCAAATCTATCTCATGAACAGAGGCGGGGGTGGGGTTATGTCCAGGGGCGGCTCCAGGCCCCAGCATACCAAGTGCGTGCTTGGGACGGCATGCCACGGGGGGCGCTCTGCCGGTCACCGAGAGGGCGGCAGGCGGCTCCGGTGGACTTCCCGCAGGCACGCTGGTCCCGCGGCTTCGGTGGAGCATCCGCAGGCACGTCTGCGGGAGGTCCACCGGAGCCGCGGGACCGGCAACCGGCAGAGCGCCCCCCACGGTGTGCCGCCGTGTTTGGGGCGGCAAAATGGCTAGAACCACCCCTGGTTATGTCCCTTTGTGTTAAAAGGATGAATACAGTTCTAGATGGACCCATGATGTATTGAGCTGTTTTCACTGCTACAAAATTGATCTTGCCTCTGTTATTCAGCTGCTAAATAAGGGGACTGAGGGTAAAGAACAAAGGGTGATTCTTACTGGTGTGATTAACTTCTGATAAACTCCTTAAGGAACTGCTTATCTGACCGATCAGTCCTCATCCTCAAAGGAAATCTGCACAACACTTTCGAAAGATGAGCCTGGGAGCTTAAACTCATAACTTTGCTAGACAATAAAAATCATGGTCTTAATAGGGACACTGGATTTATGGCTTATTATATATAACAATCTGTAACCCACTAACCCCCCTTTTTGTTCTAAAACTACAGAGGTGTTAACAGGACAATTCAGCTTGAATATATGCTAACTAATTATGCTAAACTATCTGTTCAATCTTGTATTTAGCTGTGACACACTTAGGGCTAGTCTACACTTACCAGCCGGGTCGACGCGGTGAGTTTGACTTCTCAGAGTTCGAACTATCGCGTCTAATCTGGATGCGATAGTTCGAACTCCGGAAGCGCCGCGGTCGACTCCGGTACTCCACCACTGCAAAAGGCGGTGGCAGAGTCGACCTTGGAGCCGCGGACTTCGATTCCGCGGCATCTGGACGGGTGAGTAGTTCGAACTAGGGTACTTCGAATTCAGCTACGCTATTCACGTAGCTGAACTTGCGTACCCTAGTTCGACCCCCGCCCTTAGTGTAGACCTGCCCTTAGTACCTTTCCCCGACCTGAAGAAGAGCTCTGTGTAGCTCGAAATCTTATCTATCTCACCAACAGAAGTTGGTCCAATAAAAGATATGACCTCACCCACCTTAATGAACCCTCGGTCTATTGGAATACTTAGCACTGGACACAAATGGCACCCATTTAAGCACTCAAGTCCCATTAACTACAATGATATGCATTTAGGGCTCAATCCTGCTCCTATTCAAGTCCATGAAAAAACCCCCATTCCTTTCAATAATGCAGGATCAAGCCCTTAATTCCATATGCAGCGTACTTAAAATGTGCCACGGCATTTAACCTGTAATCAGACTTTGTGTACACTATTGGTATGTTGCAGCCTGGGAGCCTGATCCTGAAGTCTTTACTTCGGAAAAACTCCCATTTAAGTTCATGAGAGTTTTGCCTAAAGAATGCAGGACTAGCCAGGGGTATGTGATGTTTTAAGAGCTGATGGGCAATGTCAGCAGCAATAAGAATGTAGCTTGACAGAAATGAGGAGAAATTAAAAGTGGGTGATTAGAGCAGAGGACTGGGATTCTTCAATTCTGTTCCTAGCTGTGTAACATTGCTCTAATCACTGAGGCCAATGTTGTTAATCTGAGTGTCTAAAGTTAAACACACAAATCCATATTTAGGCACTTAATTAAGCCCTGATTCAGGGAAGCACTTAAGCATACACTTAAACCTAGGCATGTACCTACTTAGGTGCCCTTCCTGAATAGGGATGTGTTCCTGAATTGGGGCCTCAGGTTTTGACTCATAGGTGCCTAAATCCCTTTTGCAAATGATATGTAGGCTCCTAAATCAATTAGGTATTGTGACGCTGAGTGCAGCAATGCCTAATTACCTTTAATAATCTGGGCCTATGCCAAAAAGGGTCTGATGTTTCAGGAGGAAATTTCATATAAATGATCTGGCAGATTCTTACTCCGTTTTCAGCTGCAAAATTAGGCAAGGATATAATCAAACTGAAAATTAATGCAGCCCTTGCCAAATAAATGATAATGGGTCAGCGGGTGTGACCCATACAAGTTTCATTTGTGTAGCCTTAAAAAATACAGTCCCATTTTAAATACCATCAATATTTTTGATGGATTGAGCTCTAAAACTTATTTTAGTGGAATTTCTACAGTGTAATTGAAGTGTCTATAGAATCGTATTGAAAGCTTAAAATTCAGAAAAGCTAAAAAAAACTGTTTTAAAGATGAAATACTATTTTGTATCACAATGATTTATCTATATTTGAAAGCTGTAAAAACATTTTAAGAATATGTATAATTGTATGAATGTTATACTTATTAATCATTGTTAATCATGAGAAAACTAATATCAAATAAGTAATGCAATTTCATGATAATTTGCAGACATGACAAAATAACTGCAAATATGAGTCAGGTGAGTCAATGAATCATAGTCTTGAAAAATATGGTGAATGATCATATAAAATTGTATGCAATACAACCTTTAAAATAGATGCTTTACAGCTTTTGTTTTGTGGTGAAACTTGTAATTAAGTTTGCAAAATAGGTTAAGTGATGACCCATTTTTCCTCACTGCATCCTTAGCTTTTTAAAAAACTCTTTTTAGGGGCTGAAATTTTCCATGCATTGCTCAAAACACTGCTCTCATCTAAAGAAATGTAAGTCCAGAATAACTCTGTTGATGTCAATGAATTTATTCTGTTTTTATACAGATGTAACAAGTGTACAGTGCCCCATTGATTTCAGTGGGACTTCATGCAGGCACAGGCGTTCACCTGCACTGATCCAATTGTAGGACCAGGACCTTAAAGAAATGGGGTCTTTCATAAGTGAGCACTTAGCAATGTAATCTAATAGTCAGTTAATCTGTGCCAGCTTTAAGGATTTAGGGCTAAATCCTGCCAAGGCATTGAGTGTGTCGTATGAGATCTAAGTGTCCTCAACTTCCATTGAAGTCAATAGGACGTATTGGCACTCAGTAACTTGCAAGATCAGATCCTTATGGTAGCTTTAAATCAACTTAAGCACGTACACTTAAGGCAGACTAAGAGCACCTGCCACTTTAAGAGCCAGCTCACCTAGGTCCTTATTCACTTAATAGTCCCATTCACTTCATTGAGTCTCCCGATGTGAACAAGATGATTTATTTGCATGAATAAGAGTTACAGGATCAGAACCTTAGTCTTTCAAGCAAGTTAATGGAGACTTTTTAACCCCTCTTCCCCCCGCCCACAAGAGAAGAAAAACAGGGAAATTAAATGCAAAAATGTACAAATGCAATATTAAGATTGCACAGTTAATATGGGGTTTCTAAAAGCCCACAAAATGCAGGAGTGAAGGTTCCTACAGTACTGATGTTATGTTGCTCACTTTCTGTTCCTCATTTTCTTAAGGGCTAGATTGTGAGATAGGTATTTGGACAGAGGCTATATCTATACTACAACCACTAGCATGGCACAGTCGCAGGGCTGCAGCTACACCTTTGAGGCCCAGTAATGTAGTTGCTTCCTACGTCATCAGAAGGGGTTTTTCCATCCATGTAGTTAGTCCACCTCTCTGAGAGGTGATAGAAAAATTCCGTTGACCTAACTGTGTCTGCCCTGGGGATTAGGTCAACCTAATTATGGTGCTCAGGGCATGAAATTTTTCACAGCTCTGAGTGACATAGCGACTAGGTTCTAATATTTAAGTGTAGACCAGACCTGAGTGAGGGGCAGCACATGGGCACGTGACCTTTGGAGCAGCTCTGGGGGGAGATTGTGATTTAGAGAGTGTCACTCTCCCTCCTGGTTTCCCCTTCTCCAAGGAGGGAGTTAACTGTACTGGATCCACACCTGGCATAGCTGTGCCACCTGGTGCATTGGGGAGCAGAGCTGTAGTTCCACCTGCCCCATTCCACTTCCTCATTATTCTTTATTTGTTTTATCATAGTGCCTAGAAGCCCTAGGCTGGGACCAAGACACAATTGAGATATGCACTATACAAACACAGAACTAAAAGACAGTCCTTGCCCATAAGATCTGACAATCTAAGTCTCCATCTGTGCAGGGTGGAGGAAGTATCCTGATCTACAATATCTTGCACGGTACCCCCATTATGTCCCTGCACTGCCATGCAAGCTGGGCCGCAATCTGCCCATGTGTAGTATTTTATTGCATACATATTTTATTGCATACATGGGGACAGGTCAGCATTGCTGTAGGAGCTGTAGGAACCTTACATTTTCAGTTTCCTAGTGTTGTTATTTATTTACTTTGCAACCTTAACACTGCAGTAAAAAAGTTTTTGTTTTTTTTCAAGAAGCAATACTGGGTGTCAGTGATAATGCTACTTCAATGACATCTAATTTGTAATTGTTATAATCCTCTCTTCAATAAGTATACAAGTTGCACTATTTATTTTTTTTTGGAACAGCGCAAAACTGCCAAAGCTGTACAATGAAGGGATGGATCTTTAGGTATTAATTTATGTGGGAAAGTATAATCAGAATGCTTAATCCATTTATATCATTTATTTAAACAGAATACGACAATTAGGCATGGGAGGGAAATGGAATCATGCTTCTTATTTTTAGGAACCTTGGATGAGCCCTTTATTCTCAAGGGCTAAAGCCATGTTCATTTCTTGAGTGACCATCAAAGCATTGCTCTTTCACTCCGAAGTCTTTCTCAGAAAAAGTGTCCTTCCTCTTCAGTAGAATTTCTGCTGCCCCCTTTCCAGACAATGGTTATTGCTGGTAAAAAAATAAAATAAAAGAGAATTATACCTTATTTTCACACTCTGAGAGAAACACTAGGCTTACATTAGCAATAGCTATCTCTGCTTAAGGGACATGAAATCACCCCTTTAGTAGTGGTTATTATATTTTTAACTTCTATATGAGAAGGAAATAAAATGGCACTAGCAGCCTGATTTGTGGTTTTACTGCTGGGGAATGGGAAACAATTTCACCTCACAAGAATACAAAAACATGCCCATTCAACAAGTACCAGATTCCAATAACCTTGCTCATGTTCTGTGGTACCTTACTCCACTAGTAGCCTCATTAGTTTCAGTGGGACTTGTAAATTCTTCTTGTAAATTGTTTTCTGTTTGTACAGGGCCTAGCACAATGAGGTCTTGGTCCATGACTGGGGCTCCTTGGTGCTATGGTAACAAGTAAATATTAATAATGTCTGGTTAAGTACCCTCAAAAGATTAAGGGTGGGGAATCTCATCTCGATGACTAAATGCTGCCCATCCTTACAAATCAGTGACCCAGTCTCTTCACTTTTTTTTTGAAACATGGAATAATGTATTACTTTTGTTTAGTCAAACTTTTCTGTTTTTAATTATAAGGATCATACCATCTTCTTTCATTTGTGATCTCATTATAATTGACTTAACGGGCCAGAACTTAACTGATGCTTCAGGTTTGCTAACACTTTCAGCTAAGTTACTCTTACCTGTAAAATGCAGATGAACTTACGTAACCTACTGTACTTTTGTTACTGTTTTCCAGTTTAAATTTTAATATGTAAAGTGCTAGGTTACTGAAGGAGTTAGAGGGACTTTTGTGCCAGGAGTAAACATCCATCAGGAAACTTAAATGAATGTACATTTGTTTTTAATTAGCATTCCCTCTCTTTGACTAATTGTCAAGGATGCTGGTTATTTAAATGAGTGTTTGCTGCCTCAACATCAAACCAACTCTGTGCGAGTTGTTCAAATATATGGTCCTGATCATACTTTGCTGGAGATTCTCATAAATAAATTATCCAGTTTGTACTTGTGGGGAAGTCTTAACTATATCCCCTAATAAAAAGCTTATTCGCTGCTCTATGGAGCAGCATCAGTGTGCCAAATTATTTAATTTGGTTACATTAATGCAACCCCACTGATCTGATTGTTAGACCCTCATTGACTTGTTCCAAAGGAGATAACTGAGGGCAGAACTTGGCCCTATTTGTTCTATAGACACACATGCACTTGCATTTTATTGAATAGCGAGGAGAATTTGAAACTCTAACTGGTATTAAGAAGGAAGTATGTATTTAAAAGACAGTGAAGTTTATCTGTAAATACTTCTGAATATTTTCTTGGTCAGTGGTTAGGGTGACCAGATGTCCCAATTTTTTAGGGACAGTCTCGATTTTTGGGGTCTTTTTCTTATATAGGCTCCCATTACTCCCCACCCTCTGTCTCGATTTTTCACACTTGCTCTCTGGTCACCCTGTCAGTGGGTCCACCCTGAATATTTGCAATTATTGTTCAATGCTGATTTTTGTGAAGGAAAAATTAAGAGAAATAAAATGTTTTGTGAATAGTTTATACAAATAGCAAAAAGAGGTTACTTTTGGAAACTGTTGCTCTGTAATCACACTAGGATGCAAGAGTGAATAGCTTAAAAATTTATTTTATAAAACCTCCAATTTTGAAATAAACTGACAGAATTTCTGTACGTATCTGTTGTCTGCATATTTTCCCATGCTGAGAAAGTCCTTTTCTACACTTACTTCTTCAGGAGAAACCATTCTGTTTCCAATAATGTTATTTTCATGTATTTGCTTGTTATAAAGAAATTTTAAGAAACAGGTTGACAAGCAGAAAACTTACAGACAGTGATTGTTAGAAAACAGGAGCCTAATTTTCTCTCCCAGTCACTTTTTAAAAGGGAGTAGATGTTGACTTTAGGAAGGTGAAGGTTTACCAGCATGTAGAATCAGGTAGGGGTCAAGCCTTATGTAAGCTTCCAAAAATAATTTTGCTGAATCATGCATTTCCAGAGGTGGATAAATGTCAGCTTTAGAATAAGACTTACTGAGCTCCTTTTCATTTATGATTTTGAGCATTTGAACTGGTGGTTCAATAGGTGAATAGCTGATGCCTGGATCCATTTTACAGTGTTCCCCAGTCACTTCTCTCGCAGAACATCAGCGATGGGGAAGTAGCAGAAGCACAATGAGACACAGAGAACCAGGGCCTGGATCTCTGTCCCCAAGAGCTTATGATCTAAAATGGACAAACTTAGACATGCACATAAACAAAGGAAGGTGGTAAGGAAGAGAGAACTGTGGGTTATCTTTCAATAAATGTGTGATAGCCTGAATCAGAGCAGAAAGTTTAATGGGCTATCTATCTTGGGTACTTTAGATGCCCACCCTTAGTGTAGAATCCACACACCTCACACTGTTTAATGTAGTTATCCTCCATAGTACCCCACTGAGGTAGGGAAGTACTTAACCATTGGACCATCCTTTCCCACATAAATCCTGCAGGTAGTAAGTACCTCTAAGGATCTGTCACTAATACTGGCCCAATCCTGCTTCCAGTGGTGTAAATGCAAAACTTCCACTGGCTTCAGCAGTGCAGGATCCTGGTCCCTAGATATAATAAATGCTTAGAACAATGGAACTCAGCTTGTGGTTTTTAATGGTACAGTGCATGAGGATAGAGTTAGGAACAAAACAAAAACATTTGCAACATTTGTTGCAATATGTGGCCCTGATCCTGCAATTGAGACTGTTCAGGTATAATGCCTGGTGGCCAAGGTGGACTGGGGCAGTCCAAAGCAGCAGTCAAGTGGGCATGGGTGGTCAGGTTGCCAGGAGGTCAATCAGTATCAGAGGCAGTCTGGGGCAATGGTTGGCATTCTCACAGTCTGTAGCCGGAAGATCCAACCCAAGGGGCTAGATCAGTTGATTGGGGAGGTGAGGTTGGGCAAGGCAGGGTCAGGCAAGGCGATCTAGACAGCAGCCAACAGGCAATGGTCTATTACTCAGCTTCCATCCTCTTCCTGTTGGGGTCTTTAAATAGCCCCGGTATCTAATGAGAGTGCTGCTGGTCCATCCAATGAGGAACCTGGGGTGTGGCTGCTGTGGGTCTGTAGGCCTTTAGCACTAAAGCTGTTGGTTGGGGTAGCATTTCAGTGCACTGTTGTGGTGCAGTGGCTAAGGATACTGCCTAAGTACTTAGCAGGCTTGGTGAGATCCTGATATTAGGTGAATCTAACTGCAGAATTGAGGCCCAAACGTGTAGGGCCAAAGTTCTACAGGCCGTAGGAGTCGTGTGTGTATGGAATGCAGGATTTGAACTCTGGGAATGTATGAGTGGATGGAGTTGGACTACTAGGAGCTGAAAGTAATGCCACATGTAATTGCTTGTACCATAGGTGCCAACTTTCCCTCTGTCCCCTGGGTGCTTGACCCCACCTCTGCCTCCACCCTGCCCCCACTCCACCCCTTCCATGAGGCCCCACTCCCATTCCAACCCCTTCCCCAAAGTTCCCACCCCAACTCAGCCCCTTCCCTGCCCCTATTCCAACTCCTTCCCCAAATCCCCACCCCGGCCCCACCTCTTCCCCTGTGTGCACCGTGTTCCCGCTCTACTCCCCACCACCCTCCTGGGTCATGCTAAAGCTGCCAAACAGCTGTTTGGCAGTGGCTGCTCGGGGGCGGGGAAGGAGATTGGCTGCCAGTGGGTGCAGAGCACCCACTAATTTTTCCCCATGGGTGCTCCAGCCCCGGAGCACCCACGGAGATGGCGCCTATGGCTTATTCATTTGCAACAGTCTCAGACTTGACCAACACCTCCGTCCTTAGATATTAATAACATGTATGTAGGTAATTTTTTACTTGCAAAGATAATCTTCAGGAGAGTTTCTTACAATCATTTCTAAAATGCCTTCCTAGTGACTTTATGCAGTCTTTGAGTGGGTAGTGCTGTTAGCTACCGATTATTTTCCCCTGCCTCGATATACATGCTACCTTTGAACACAATGTGAGAGTTGATCAAAGTGAAATATATAGCTCCATCTGTTGTAAATACTTTGAATTCAATATCTTTGCATTAATGTTTTATGGCTGGTCTGTACCCTTGTGGAATTTACTTTGCCATGTGTATGTTTAATAAGAAAATGATAATCTAGCTACATTATTTGTCTGTCAGCCATCACTATATATTGCAGGTAAATCTTTCACTTTGCAGAGTAATAATTTTTATATACCCTTCATGGTCTAAGAATCTCAAGTGTATTACAATTGCTAGTTAATAAAATTCCCCTAATACCTCCAGGAGATATATTTTTATACTTGTGTTACAGAAGGCTAAAATGAGGCAAGAGAGGTTAAATGACTTCAAGGTTTTACCAAGAATCAGTGACTGAGCTGGAATTAGAATCCCAGGGCCCAATCCGGAGGTGGCGTAAAATACCAGAGCTCCATTGACTGACAGGTTATACCAATTGAGGATCTGGCCCCCAAAGGTCTGGCTACCTGTTTTCTGGTTTAATCACTGGGGAATAAAACCTTTCCCTTATATTTAATACTGTACCAAAGTTAACTGCATTTCCCTTGAAACTGACATATTTTTGTAAGTTTTCCTGTGTAAATCAGATCTCTTCATTAATAAATGTTATAGACTTGGAAGGAGAGGAATGGACATAGTGATGATTTGTGTTATTAGTTGTGATCCAAGTCACTTCCCAAAGCTGTCAGCATAAACGTTTTGCTCTAGTTTCTTTATCTCAAGAGATGTGTTTTCATTTGAGGTTAAAACCATTGTTCTGATTAATCATCAAAAACTATACAGCTCATATGAAAAAATTGCTTCCTAGGAATAATTGTATACTTAGATTTCCCTTTACCAATATTGTACTGTGTGACAGTTTCTGACACAAATAAATATTATATTTGATATGCAAAAGCAGGAGCGTCTAGATTGCTATTGGTTGTGTTTTCTTTCCTGACAAAATGAACAAGCAAGTTTCAGACCAACAAATACAGAAAAGTCTTTGTTTACCAGAGAAACGGATTAATTAATTCAATATTAAGATTTTTTTTAGTGTTTAAGTCATTGGTCTAAGTGTCATTAAACAGATACCATTTTATAGCACATACACAATTTTGATAAAAATGGCAACATGGGGTTCCAGATTTGTTTCTTGCTCTGTTGAGTCAAAATGATGAGTTTTATAACTGCCAGCCTGTGAGCAGAACTTGTAATGTCAAGCTAGGCTCTTTCCTTTTGAAATCATCACAAGTAAAGATGCTGCATGTCAAATTATAACCTATATTTCTGTTGGGCAAACCTATTGCTTAACAGGAATAAAAAGCAGCAAAAGTGTATTTAAGTCACCCAAAACATACACACAGAGAACCACATTCCTCTCCCACACCCCAGGCTCATAGGCGCCGACTTATATGGGGCTCTGGGGCTTTAGCCCCATGAATAATCAAGCAGCAGGGGCTGCTCCCACCAATGTTTTTTTCTCCCTGCTTAGCGCGCCGCGCCGCCGCCGCCCCGCTGCCTGCCCCCCCAGCCAGCTTTAGATCAGTCAGAGAGCCAGGGAAGGCTGCTGGGCTGCCTGCTGCCCTCTGAGCCCAGCGCCCCTCCTCTGATTGGCGGCGGGCTTTAAATTCCTCTCTCAGGCCCAGGCCCTTAAGGCAGCCCAGCCCCAGCGATCGCCAGCGCCGCCCGGAAATGCTGGAGGCCCTGGGCTGCTGGCGGGAAGCCCAGCCCCCTGCCCTTCGGCCTGCCGGCGCGCTCTGGACAGGCAAGGCAGCCCAGAGCCCCCAGCAGCCAGCCCAGAGATCAGAGACCGGGCCGTGCCTGCTCTCAGAGCCTCTGGCTGCCTGCCGCCTGCGGCTGCGGCCCCTCAAAGCTGCTCTCTGGCTCCTCCAGGCAGCCCAGAGCCCTCCGCCGCCCGCCTCGCGGCCAGAGCCCAGAGCTCCTTTGCCTCCTGCAGCCGGGGCCCTGAGCCCTCTGATGCTGCGCCAGGCTGATTGCCGGCTGGAGCTGCCCTCTGCTGCCGCTAAAGAGAGCCCCCCAGGCAGCCGGCCAGGCAGCTGCCTGCCGCTGCCTGCTGCCAAGGCCAGAGCCCCTCTGGATTCCCGGCTGCGGCGCTCCCCCCTCTGCGCTCTGCCGGCCGCGGCCCTCCAGGCCGCTGCTTGGGCTCCTCCTGCTGCTGCAGGCCCTCCCCCGCAGGGCCAGGCAGCCCTGGGCTCCGCGCTGGGCTGCAGGCGCCGCCCAGGCCGCTGCCAGCCCAGAGCCCTTGCGCCCCAGAGCCTGGGTTGGTGCTCTGGGGAATCAGGGGGGCCTGGGCGCCTGGGATTTCTGTGTCTGCCAGGTGCATGGATTCCCGAGCCCTTCCCAGCCCAGCCCCAGCTCTGGGGGCCTCAGCCCCTCGGCAGTCCAGAGCCCAAAGCCTCCAGGCCTGGGCTCCCGCCAGGCGGCAGCTGGGCCCCGCTGGCCGGCCGGCTCTGCCAGCTGGGAGTGAGTGACTCCCAGGCGCTGCAAGCCCAGCTGCGCTCCCAGCAGGCAGCCAGCCCCACCTCACTCCTGCCCCCCCCAGACCTCGCCCCCCACTGCCCCCCCCCTGGTCCTCACCCCCCCCCCACCCTCCCCCCCCCCTCTAACTGCCACCCCCTCCCCCCCCCCCCCCCCCCCCCCCCCCTCCCCCCCCCCTTGCCCCCCCCCTCCTCCCCCCCCCCCTTCCCCCCTGCCCCCCTCTGCCCCTACCTCCCCTCCCCTCCTCCCCCCCCCCTGTCCCCCCCCTCCCCCCCCCCCCCCCCTGCCCCCTTCCTCCTGTCCCCCTCATGCCCCTTCCTGCTGCCTGCCCCTGGACTCCCCCTGAACCTCTCTGCCCCCCCTGCTCCTGCTCCCTTCTCCTGTCCCCCCCCCCGGAACTACCTTCCTCCCTCCCAACCCCCCCCTGCTGTGCTGTGCCAGCCTCACCAGCCCACTGGCTCCCTGTGCATGCAGACACAGACTGCCATCCTCTCCCCTGAGCCAGCCCCACAGCCCTGCCACACCCCCCCTCCCAGCCCATTCTCCTCAGGGTTTGCTGTGTTTGGGCAGGAGTGCTCCTTTTCATTTTTCTCCCTTTTCCCCTTTGCTTTGCTGGCAAGGTGTCAGGGTGCCAGGCAGTGCCTGTGCAGAGTGCCAAGAGAAGAGAAGAGAAGGGAGGAGAGGAGGACTTCTGGAGATGAGAGTCACTGCTGGTGAGTGTACTGCTGGAAGGATGCTGTGTGCAGGGAGGTGCGGGAGCCTGGGGTCCTGGAACTGCTCTGCTTCCTGCTCCAGGGCTCTCCATCCAGAGCAGAAGCTCTCTCCTTCCTGGCAAGCTTCCAGCTCTCAGCAGCTGGTCCTTCAGCAGCCTTCTTCCACATCAGGCATCTGCTGACAGTGCCCTTCTCCATGCTGCACTGTAGGCAGAGCACTGCAGGGAGCAGAGGGACTCAGTAAGAAGACACTCAGCAAACAGATGGAGTAGAGAAACAGAGTTTTAAAAGAGAAGAAGCAGAGCAGAACAGAACAAACAGAACCAGAAACAGAAGTTGTCTGGGGGGGGAACAGAACCTGTCAGGTCTCTCTCTCTGGGTGGGCCTCCAACCACCTCTGGTCCCTCCTCCCAAACCCCAGCCAGCTCCTCCTGACACTTCTCTCCACTGGGGTCTCACCTCTCTTCACCCCTAGTTGGCATCTTGAGTTTGATCTTTGCAGACTCACAGCATAGAAAGAATGATTATTTCAAACTATCAAGAACACACAGGCACCCAAACACAATAGACAATATCAGATATATACTGTTGCATATTGCACATCAATTTTAATTTTGTTTAATGAAGTGTGCAAGTGCTGCTTCTGACTTTCCACTATTGTGACTCATTTAAATTTTGCATGCGGGGCTTGGCGCTTCACCATTATTATACAACCATGCCCAGGCTCAGTCCTCAGCAGAATCTTCAGCCCTCCAGGGCTCTGCAGCACACCAAGAACAAATGCCTCTGCCCTGCTTCACCTCATGCAAGCCTAAGTTGGTCATTGGTGGCTAAACAAGGCAATCGTCCTGGGCCAGGCCTAACTTCCCTCAGGGACATTCTTATAGGCAGCATTTTCCTCAATTTCTGGCCCCTGGGAGCTTTCTCTCCTGCCCCCTCCTTGCTAGCTGCCAACAGAGCTGGGCTCTCACCTTTATAGCTTCTCCCTTGAAGTCTGGCACCTACTTCAGGTGTCAGGGGGGTGATTGGGGTCCTAGCAGCCCATTAAACTGTTCCTGACTCATGTGGGGTTTGAACACCATGTCATTGAAACATTAGTCCTCATTTACAGATGGAGTAGCACGAGGCACAGACCACAAAAGCCCAGGTCTAATAAGATCTGCAAAGGAGCCTTAAGGAGTTAGATGCCCAAATCTAACTGAAACTCCCTTGGGCTCCTTTGAAAGTCCCAGTCTAGGTTTTTAGAATGGACTCACGGTATTGTTTTGCCCTGTATCTGTATTTTTGTATCAATGGTAAGTCATAAGCACTTGTGCTTGTCATTTATTGCAGCTGCAGACATGCTAGTGCAAAATTATGAATTAGAAAAATGGCAGCCAGGTTGCAATCCAGATGAAAATTAGATCTTAGTGACTTGACCAAAGAGTCACAGCAAGTCCAGTGGCAGAACTGAGAATAGAAATGGTCTGTTACTTCCCAGCAATTTGCTTCAACCATGGGGCCATACTCCCTCCCAGATAATTGTTAGCTTATTTCAAAACGTGTCAGTGAAACTGTATGTAGTGTGTGTAGTAAAGTAACAAGACAACATTGTAGCTGGTCTCAACAGCAGAGAACAATAGAGGTCACCATTGACTTACAGTAAGAAATCACTTCAGGATCCATTTTAGAACACTGAGCAGATGCACAGAGCCAAAAAGCACGACCTATTTTCTCCTGAGATGATTTCAAAACTCAGTAGCATGAACAAAGCCAAGTACTGGAACAGAATGGGTAAAATAATTTTAACGGTTGCAATTTTGAGTATTATAGCGCAAATAGGGGAAAAAATCTCTCATGACAGAATAAAAACAAAACACAACTAAACAGTATGAATTTTGAAATGGAAAAAAAGAAATTTCTCTTTGTCTTACAACCTTTGTCACATGGAATAAGACTTTTTTTTTTAAATATGGAGATATACCTCTCTCATAGAGCTGGAAGGGACTGTGAAAGGTCATTGAGCACAGTCCAGGCCCCTGCCTTCACAGCATAACCAAGTACTGTCCCTGACAGATTTTTGCCCCAGATCCCTAAATGGCTCCCTCAAGGATTGAGCTCACAATGCTGGGTTTAAGCAGGCCAATGCTCAAACCACTGAGATATCCCTCCCTTTTTTGTTAGAGATTTTAATTAGTTGGCAATGCCTGTTTCTCTTGCTCAATCCAATCAACCTGTTTTAATAATAATAATAGTTAATAATAGTGATAATAAATAACAATAATATATAATAGAAACACATTACAAGATGTCCAGGAAGTTGAAATGCCCTGCATGCTGTACTTGTTTAGTGTTCTGTATTGCACAGGCTACATTACATAGCCTAGTGTTAAAATCTTTGTAAGGAATTTGTGAAGACATTATCTGAATTTACAGTCTGGGGATAAACATTTAAAATCAATTTTACTTACAAAGCAGGTGTCCTAAAATAATCAGTGTTTTCAAAACAGAAAAACAATCAGAATAAGGTGACCAGACAGCAAATGTGAAAAATCAGGACAGGGGATGGAGGGTAATAGGAGCCTATATAAGAAAAATACCCAAAAATTGGGACTGTGCCTATAAAATCGGGACATCTGGGCACCCTAAATCAGAATGATAAAAGAGGATAAAATACAGCACAAGTGTGATCCTTACTACATCATTACATCAAATGTTCCTGTGATTGATTGAGGGAGCAGAGGTGTGGAAATGAAGGTAATTGCCCACAATTCTTTCTCTGAGTGCTTGGCTCAGATCTTCAAAGGTATTTGGGTGCCTAACACCCACTGAAATCAGTGAGTGTTAGGTGCCTAAATACCCTGGAGAATCTGGGCCCCTTTGCTTATTTTCCATGAATAAGCTTTCAGTTTAGAACTCTAATTCCCTCAACCTGCCCTTTAGTTGAACTTCCCCTAATCAGAAACAAATTGTTTCTTTAATGGTGGCCTGCAAAGAATTTTTAAGGATTGTTTTTTCTGCTAAATTTTACTTCAGAAATTATTAAGACTGCCAATTTCTGCCAGTGCTCCAGACATAAATGGAGAAATAGACCCATGTGTTGTGACAACTCCCACTGCATAGGACTGAACAGCTGTTCTTTCCTAGGTTCTGTCAGAGGATATAATTATTCTTCTAAGAAGAAGCAGAAAGATGCCCTTTGTATGCACTAGAAATACCTAGTCATTTTGTTGTGTTTAATAATGGGGACAGTGTGCTCAATGTCAGTCAGAGGTTCACCCATGTGACGCAGGTGATGAAATATTTTGCACCTCTATAGCACCTTTCATTTCAGGTTCTCAAAACCCTTTACATATATTAAATAAGCCTCACAATGCCCCAGTTGGGCAATAGAAAGCCCTCCACCAGGGCCACCTACTTGGCCAAATGGAAGCGATTTACCTGCTGGCTGGCAAATAAGGGTTTTTTTCCTGAGCGAGCCCTGTTGCAGATCATTCTAGACTACCTCCTGCACCTCAAGCATCAGGGTTTGTCGCTCTCATCTATCAAGGTCCATCTAATGGCCATCTCAGCCTTCCACCCACTGCTTAAAGACAGGTCAGTTTTCTCTCAGGATATCACAGCCAGTTTCCTCAAGGGCCTGGAGCGCCTCTACTCACATGTCAGGGATCCTGGTCCTCCATGGGACGAGAATCTGGTGCTGTCACAGCTCACGGCCCCCCCTTTGAACCTTTGACTCCCTCCTGTCTTCTTCTCCTCCCCTGGAAGGTCACGTTCCTGGTCACGGTCACATCGGCCTGCTGATTATCTGAGATTCGGGCGCTCACCTCGGTGCCGCCTTACATGATCTACAAGGACGGGGTCCAGCTCAGACCGTATCTGGCCTTCCTTCCTAAGGTGGTCTCTCAGTTTCATTCAAGCCAAGACATTTACTTACCGGTCTTCTTTCCAAAGCTGCGTAAGTTGGAGGAGGAGCACAGGCTACATGCCCTGGATGTCAGGAGGGCTCTGGCCTTCTACATCGAAAGGATCAAGCCATTCCGCAAGTCAATGCAATTATTCATCGCTGTGGTCGACAGGATGAAAGGTCAACCTGTTTCCACTCAGAGGATTTCCTCCTGGGGGCACCAACATTTTGGGCCCCACCAAAAATTATACAAACCTGCCGCCTATGTCCTGGATAACTGCCTGCATTCACCTGTGCTATGATCAAGCAAAGGTGCTGCCCCCCAGTGATCGTCACCGCACTCTACCAGGATGCAGGCCTCTTCGGCAGCCTTTTTGGCCCAAGTGCCTATCCAGGACATCTGTAGGGTGGCCACCTGGTCGTCGGTCCATACCTTCACATCCCACTATGCATAGGTGCCAACTTTCTCCAGTGCCGGTGGGTGCCCGTGGCCCCCTGTCCCGACTCCACCCCATCCCGCCCCTGGCCCCGCCCCATCCCCAAAGTCCCCATCCTAACTCTGCCCCCTCCCTGCCCCTATTGGATCCCTTCCCCAAATCCCTGCCCTGGACCCGCCTCTTCCCCTAGCCCAGAGCACCCACGGAGTCAGCGCCTATACCACTGTGCGCTTACCCAGCAGGCCCGGGGTGATGTTGGTTTTGATAGAGCAGGACTGCAAGCCACCAAGCAGTGAACTCTGAGCCCATCTCCATAGATACTGTTTGTGAGTCACCAAAAATGGAATCGACATGAGCAAGCACTCAAAGAAGGAAAAAACAGTTACCTACCTTCTGTAACTGTTGTTCTTCGAGATGTATTGCCCATGTCCATTCCGTTACCTGCCCTCCTGCCCCTCTGTCGGAGTTGTTTGCAAGAAGGAACTGAGAGGCCGTAGGGCCGGTGGCACCTGATATAACTTGGCATGAACATGGCACTCTAGAGGGTGCCCCAGCTGGCCCAATGGATACTTCTAAGGCAAAACACTCCGACAACTCTGCATGTGAGTGTGCACACACCTAGAATGGAATTGATATGAGAACACATGTCAAAGAACAACAGTTACGAAAGGTAGGAAACCGTTTTTTCCTATTTGTTTGCATAGTGTCTAGCACAATGAAGCCTCTATCCTGATTGTGGCCTATAGGTGCTACTGTAGTATGTTAATAATTTGAACCCATCAAGTTATACATATGGTTAATTCATGAATACCTGTGTTATTACAATTACAGTGGAGCACCCATAGGGACACACATCTCAAAGAACCTCAGTTATTGTACAGGGTGAGTAACCTTCTCTTTCTTTCCCCCCGCAACGTTCTTCCTATTGTTTGTCACATTCACTTACTGTGTCTGGTCTTAAATCAAACTGTAAGCACTTTGAAGCAGGGACATATCATCTAATGTGTTTGCACAGTGCCTAGCACCATGGGCCTGATCCTAATTGTGGTCTTGATCTTAAGTGGGACCTTTGAGTGTGAAAACAATACAAATGATAATTATTCTGAATCCTTCCCATGTTCTTCCCGCTCTTTGCATGTCCTTTGTGTTGTAAAGTCCCATATGCTTTCCCTCTCTATGTTGAAAGGAGGGATTATTTTGGTGAGAGCCTTCTGCATGATCCTTCAGCTGCCCAAAGGCATGCCAGCTGTGGCAGTTGCTTTACATATCTCAAATATTTTCATTTTCTTTTCCGGATAACTTTAGAGATAAGGGGTTGTTGAACTCTTTGAAGAATCTCAGCATTTGTCATAAATTAATTCCATGTAATAGTTTTCTAAGGCATTTGCTTTCAAAGGCATTTAGACATTTGTCTGTACCTTTGGTGGATTTCCAGCATTCATATCCATATGAGTTGGAAATAACATTTGAGATGAAGATTTGTAGTTTGGTCTTTAAGTTGTAGATTTTTGATGACCAAAACTTATGTAAACCTTGCCAGTTTGTGACGTGATATCCTTCTGGACATCCCCATTGGCTTTCATGTTACTGGCAAGATATGCAAATTAATAATATTAATAATTAATATGATTGATATTGCCCCATTCCTGCAGAGAGAAAAATAATAT
Source organism: Mauremys reevesii (assembly GCF_016161935.1). Lineage (NCBI taxonomy): Eukaryota > Metazoa > Chordata > Testudines > Geoemydidae > Mauremys > Mauremys reevesii. The sequence continues at coordinate 27,747,529 of NC_052626.1, forward strand.
TTTTTTGGCTATAGCTTACTGAGCCTCCTGAATTTTACAGTGCAAAGATAAATGCAGAGGACACAATATACAGCAGCATGCACATTATGCCATTGAAAGTGAATTGCAGTAGATGAGAAGTGAATTAAGGAATGAATAATTACTTCAGTGGACCCAGGGTTAAGGTAAGAATGAACTCCGCCAATGCTCAGGATGTGGGGAGGGGCAAACTTACAGATCAGCTGGCAGAAGTAGAATGATTGAGGTCAGTGATACCTGTTAGATTTCTGACTTCAGTGGAGTTCCTGAGATGCAAAATTTAGTACGTGCAAGTGCTGGCAAGTCTGTAAAATACCTCACACTGGGCTTATAGGAAAATTTTGCTGCTGGCATCTAGGATGGAAAATGGACTAGAAAGAAGCACTTGTAATGGGGTGAGATCTATCAGCTGTTCCCAACTGACACAGTACATCCTGGTTCCAACAATCCACCCTGTCTTCTGCCTATCCGCCCCAGGGTGTGTATGGGAGGGAAGGGGGTAATGGCATGGAACCTCAGGTTAACAAAATTCTTTCTATCTCTAGTTCCATTTACTGCGCCACCAACTGCCATGGAGTCTTTGGGTTCCAATGTTCCACCCTGCCTGTTGAAGGATGATGCTTGCTAGTTGAATGGCAGTACAAGAGAAAAGCACATGACCCCATGTATGCACTGCATTACACACACAGTTTGTCTGCACCCACCACACCCAGCAGTGAGAGTACAGCTGTGGTGAAGGCCAATTCTTCAGGCTCCAACTGTGTTGCACATAAAATGGACCATCCCAAGGCTGCAATTCTTCAATTGGACGCTGCTGCACAGCAGCAACTCATGCAGCTCACCTAGGCTACAGGAGGCTGTAGGAAGGGGCTGCTGTTATCCAAATGCTGATCAGGCCCAGGTAAATATTTTCTGGGACTATCACTGGAACAGAGATAGTAAAAAGGGGGCCTATGGGCCAGCAGATGCTTTTGAACAAAACCCAATATCATTTTACTTACTTATTTATTATTATTTTCTCTGGAGTCTGGACCTTGACCAAGAAATATAAACCTTGACAAAAAATTGACTACCCCTGCACTAGGACACCATTGTGTCAGTGTGATGACCTCCCCCACCAGAAGTGCTGGAACTAAGAGTGGAGGATGCTGCCGCACCCCCTGGTTTGATGTGGTTTCCATCATATACAGGATTTACAGTTTGGTTCAATGGCTCTCTGCACCCCCATTATACAAATTGTACCCCATCCCTGCCCAGGATGATAGGAAGGGTATCTCTGTGATGCGATACCCCCATCCCACTGACTGCCCAGGGAAGTGGGAGGAGGCATCTATGTGGGGTAACCTCCGCCCCTCCCGCATAGGGAGGTAAGGCTGACAATTTTGCATGGACCTATTACTGGAGGTTTCAGCACGAGCTAATCTTTAATTAAAAATTAATCTTTCAGTTCTTGACGACTCCAGGACAAGCCTGGAGGGTTGGGAACCCTAGTGGGAGGGGGCAGCTATGCGGCATAACCCCACTCCCGCTTATGCGGGGAGGTGAGAGGCGGCATCTGCGTGTGCTACCCCCCACCTGTGCCGGGAGAGGGCAGCTGCGCGTGATGCCATCTCGCGCCACGCAAAGCTCAGCAGGGAATTGAGGGAGAGAAGGAACACACGTGAGTCCGCGGAATGCTCCGGCCGTCCCAAGCGTTTGCTGTCTCCTGTCACCTAATTGGCCTTCCTCTAAACCTTTGACCTCTCATCCTCCTTTTTACTCCAATCGTCTCACTCCTCTCATGGATGGGGGAGGTGGAGGGTGTAAGCTGGGGAGGATGGAATTCTCAGAGCACGAATACGCTGCCTGCGTTGGGCGGGCCTATGATTGTGGGCGGAGGGCTCGGGGCGGTGCTCTATTTGCGTACGGCCGGCCTCGCAGGGGGAAGGGCGGGCAGGAGGCTGTCCCGGGCCCAGGTGAATGGAGGAACCTGACAGCTGGGGGGAGTGAGGAGGCGGCGGCGGGGAAATGGCGGCAGGAGCAGCACAATGAGACGCGGCCTGTAGCGGGGAGGCTCTGGTCTGGGTCCAGTCCGGAAGGTAGGAGGAGGAGGAGGCGGCGGCCCTGGCATGTGTCCTCGTCGACGGCTTCATGGCGGGCTCGGGGACCCAGCACCGGGGATGGGCAGCTTCCGCCGGGCGAGTGGTCACGGCCCGCTCCGGGCATGTGCGCGGCTCAGCCCCCTTCCGCAGGCCTGGGCGCCCGGCTGAGCCTCCCTTCTCTCCCGCCGGGTGCAAGGCATGGTCCCCCTGCCGGAGCCGCGCAGAGCCCCCGGCACAGCCCCCCGCCTGGCTCTGCCTGCCCCGGGCCCAGCCATCCCCCGCACGGCGAAGGGGCTCTGACGGGGGCCTGCGTCCCAGCCCTTCTCGCTGGCTTTGTCTTCTCTCGCCCCAAGGCCGGCAGCACTTGGGGCCTGCTGAGGCGTGTGCGCCCGGCTCCTGGGCCCCGTCCCGGACACCGCTGCCCGCTCAGACGACAGGCCCGTGGCTCCTGGGAGCTGCTTCCCCACCGTCTGCTAAAGGGGCCCTTGTTCTGGGCATGAGTTGCGGGCGGAGGAGAGGAGTAGTTGTAACTTAAAACTCCCCCAAAGAGTAATGTTTTAAGTATCTTTATTATCTTTCTCTTCCTTCGCCACCTCCCGCAGTTGAAACGAGGGGGGGCTGCATGCTGTAAATAGACAGTGATAAAATTGAAAGATCATCCTCCAAAACCTGTATGTAAAATATTACAAAGTGAAAGTAGTGTCATGAAAGCATTTCGATATTCTAGTGCCACATGCTATAGAAAGCTCGACAGAAAAAACAATAAAAAAAGAAAAGTGGGTCATGTATTGATATAACCTGAAACAAACTCAGACACTTCATTGTGTGTTGGTTTTCTTCCAGAGGTAACAGGCCTTCTTTGGTAGAAGATATCTTGTTGATTAGGTATCAGGGGGTAGCCGGGTTAGTCTGTATCCACAGAAACAACAAGGAGTCTGGTGGCACTTTAAAGATTAACAAATTTATTTGGGCATAAGCTTTTGTGGGTAAAAAACCCCTCACTTCTTCAGATGCAAGATTAGGTTAACTTTGATATCTAAATACTTAGATCTTTTGCACTTAATATTATTAGTTGTGAGTGTTCAGGTTTTTTTTGTTTTTAAACATCAAATGATTGTTTAAGCCCAGTGACATGCATTCCACTGGTGGGTGAGAGAGATCCTGCCAATTTAGTTTACAAATCTAGGCACCTCTTCTCCCTCCTCCTCCCCCCCCACCCCAAAAGTGAAAAAACCTTGACCTATATCTTGAGTCAACCAGTCAGTATATGTTTAGTAATGCTCATTCTCCCTCTCCTGAGCCATTGTCCTGTGTCTTGTCTTTCTCTGCTAGATTGTAAGTTCATTGAGACAATGAACATGTCCTTTATATTTGTGAAGTACTATGTACAGAAGCAGAGTTACATACATATTTTTAATAACAGGTCTTTTTTTGATGGTTTGATATAGGCACATATGGGAATTGAGTATATTTTAAAATAGTTTTCTAAAGGGAAGAACCTTTTACACTGGTCACATCTTGTGGGGTCACAATCTGTAGTACTTAATGAAAAATATGAAAACGTTCCTCTTTAGTCGTAAGCAGCTCACTCAGTAAATAGTGATTTTTCTCCTGTTTCTTCACTTTTAATTCATAGAGATAATGGTGCTCGGAACTATTAGATTGCACTAGTGCAATCTGCATCATCTTAGTGAAATTAATCTGATTTTGTAAGGGTATGTCTACACTACAAAATTATGCCCACTTAAGTTATGTCAACATACAGACACTGCAGTAATTAAATTGTTTTTGCATGTCATAGAATCATAGAACTTAAGAACAGAAGGGACCATTATTATCATCTAGTCTGACCTCCCGCAAGATGCAGGCCACAAAAGCTGACCCACCTACTCCTGAAATAATTCTCTCCCTTGACTCAGATGTTGAAGTCCCCAAATCCTGATTTAAAGACTTCAAGTAGCAGATAATCCTCCAGCAAGCGACCCCTGCCCCATGCTGCGGAGGAAGGCGAAAAACCTCCAGGGCCACTGCCAATCTACCCTGGAGGAAAATTCCTTCCCGACCCCAAATATGGCGATCAGCTGAACCCCGAGCATGTGGGCAAGTCTCTTGAGCCAGACACTCAGGAAAAAGACTTTCAATATCCCAACATTGACCCTCGGTACTAATTACCAGTGGTGGCACGTTATTGACCTATTGACTAAATCACGTTATCCTATCAAACCATTCCCTCCATAAACTTATCAAGCTTTATCTTAAAGCCAGAGAGGTCCTTCGCCCCCACTGTTTTCCCTCGGTAGGCTGTTCCAGAACTTCACTCCCCTGATGGTTAGGAAACTTCATCTAATTTCAAGCCTAAACTTCCCGACTGCCAATTTATATCCATTTGTTCTCGTGTCCACATTAGTACTGAGCTGAAATAATTCCTCTCCCTCCCTGGTATTTATCCCTCTGATATATTTAAAGAGAGCAATCATATCTCCTCTCAACCTCCTTTTGGTTAAGGAAAACAAACCGAGCTCCTCAAGTCTCCTTTCATACGACAGGCTTTCCATTCCTCGGATCATTCTAGTGGCCCTTCTTTGTACCCGTTCCAGTTTGAATTCATCCTTCTTAAACATGGGAGACCAAAACTGCACACAGTACTCCAAATGAGGTCTCACCAACGCCTTGTATAACGGGACTAGCACCTCCTTATCTCTACTAGAAATACCTCGCCTAATGCATCCCAAGACCGCATTAGCTTTTTTGACGGCCACGTCACATTGCCAACTCATAGTCATCCTGCGATCAACCAGGACTCCGAGGTCCTTCTCCTCGTCCGTTACTTCCAACTGGTGCATCCCCAGTTTATAACTAAAATTCCTGTTAGTCATCCCTAAATGCATAACCTTACACTTCTCACTATTGAATTTCATCCTATTACTAATACTCCAGTTTACAAGGTCATCCAAATCTCCCTGGAGGATATCCCGGTCCTTCTCCGAATTGACAATACCTCCCAACTTCGTGTCATCCGCAAACTTTATCAGCCCACTCCTACTTTTGGTTCCGAGGTCAGTGATAAATAGATTGAATAAGATCGGACCCAAAACCGAACCTTGAGGAACTCCACTGGTAACCTCCCTCCAACCCGACAGCTCACCTTTCAGTATGACCCGCTGCAGTCTCCCCTTTAACCAGTTCCTTATCCACCTCTGGATTTTCATTTCGATCCCCATCTTTTCTAATTTAACCGGTAATTCTTCATGCGGTACCGTATCAAACGCCTTACTGAAATCAAGATATATTAGATCCACCGCATTTCCCTTGTCCACACTACACTCCTTGTACTGGCAGTTCACATCCTTACCAGGAGTGTTTGCACTGATTTAACTGTCAGTATGGGGCATTGTGGGACGACTTATGAAAGGTAGCAACAGTTGATGTAAGCAACACAGCGTCTGCACTGACTCTGCGTTGGCCTAACTATGATGATCTAACCACTACACCTCTCTCAGAGATGGAGTTATTAAGTTGGCATAATGGGCAAGTTACATTAGCAGGAGCAACATTTTAGTGTAGATGCTTACTGAGTTAAATCAACGTAAGCTGCTAAGTTTCATATTGCTGATACTCTTGGGGTAGAGGAGCTGTAACATAAGCTTCAAGAAAGTTGCTTTCGTTGATGCGCCTGCTTATGTTCAGGAACAGCAGCGACAACACACATGTCTTTTTGCTAGTGGGCAGGAAAGAGGCAGAAAAATAGTAATATCTCTTCTTAGGTTGCAACAATCTTGTCTGGACGCTAGATTATGTGTTGCATTCTTCCAACTCATACTGACTCTGTATGTCCTTGGCTAATTCACTTAACTTCTCTGCTCTTCTGTTTCTCATATGTAATATGGGAATAATTGTTACCTCACAATATAGGGATAGAGGAACATTGTTAAAGATGTGACGATAATGTATTCTCATGTGTTTGGGGGTTTTTTTTAAGTGTAAACTCTCTATTATAAACTTTTCTGGGCTTGGGTTTGTTTTGAGAAAACTACAACATTTGTTCGTGGGCTCACTGTGCGGCCCGCGGGCAAGCAGCAGGGTGGGGCTGCTGGGTTTGCCCCCTGCCTGGGGGGGCCCGCCTCACAGCCCCACGCGCTGCGCTCCAAATGCCCTAATGGCCAGAACCACACACATCCTGTCTCCTGCTCCCCCCACCTGGCGTACAGCAGGTGCATCACTTCCAGGGCCTGCTGAGGCGGGAAGTGCTGAGCGAGGGGAGGGGTACCTGGCCTGGGTACCCCTCGAGCCGCAGCTGGGGCGGGGGGGAGGACTGGCCTGAGACACCCCCCCTCAGTTGGGGGCGGGGCGGCTACTGTGCTGGTTGGTCCCAGGGTGGCCTCTGTAGTGATCCGGAGGGGGCGGGGTGGGGGGAGTTGAACTGTCTGTGGGCAGCCAGGAAATCCCCGGGGGAGAGGTAGGGGTGTGTGTGTGTGTGTTGCACCTGCCCTGCCCCAACTGCTGCCCCTTCCCTGGCCCAGGGACCTTCCCACTCCCTGGCCCCTATCACACTGCCCCCGCGCCCCTCGAGCTCCCTGCGGCCCCTGTGTTTGTGTGTTGGACAGTCACATCCAATCCCTTCACACTGCCCCCCTTTCCCCTAACCTTAGTTCATAGCCCCAGAAAATCACTTCAAACTGTCCCCGTTTCCCCCTCCCCTTATTTCATGGGGGGATGATTCATAAAAATTTTTAAAATAATAAAAAAAAATTGTTTGCTTTTAATTGAAAAATTCTTAATAAAGTATCACCCTCCCCTCCCCCCCACACCTTCCTTTTTGTCCCACAGCTGTTTTGGTGGGGTGGCGTTGGGGAAGGAGGGTTTGTTTCCACGGGGTGGGTGGCGCTGGGGCAAGGGATGTGTTTTGGGGGGGCTGGATGGCACTGGGTGGGGGGGTTGGGTGGGGCTGGGAGGTTTCGGCCCTCAGCTGTTTTCTTTGGAGTAATATGGCCCTCGCAGCTTTGAGTTGTGCAGGCCTGGCTTAAGGGTTAACATCCTTTAGTAATTGAGAGATATTTAAAAAACTAAGTTCAGAGCCATTATGGTTTAGTGGATAGGCTGCTGACCTGTGGACTATCCCTAGCTCTGTCACTGAACTGCTTTGTGACCGTGGGAAGTTACATAGCATCTGTGCACCTATTTTTCCTTCTTTCCTTTGCATATCCTTTCGATTTATATTGTTAGCTCTTTGGAACAGGGATTGTCTTTTACTGTAATTGTACTTTTTCTAGATGATGATTCCTGTTGATATAAATGTAATACAAATTAGTAGTAATACATGTTACCTGGGAATTTTCTTAGGCAAGAGGCCCTTAAAAATTTTAGTTTGAAACTTGTGTGTGCCATGTAGTTAAAAGTATGATCACTAATAGAGGATGCTTGGTGTGGGTTTTTTTAATTTATGGGGATAGCAACAAGTGTGGTTAGGCCCTGTAGCTTCGTTTTGATTTGAGACTATGTATCCATTGTGCTGGTCCACCACCCAGCCAGATTGCACAGCTTGTAAGTTGGTGTCATCGATAGATTTTTTTTTTCCTGTTAAAACAATTAAGGAAAAAATAGTGTTTTACAGGTAGTTGAATTTGAATGACCTTTTTAATAAGTAAACTTGAATAATAAGTCTGCCACATCTCTGATATATAAATCAGAAATGATGTGATCTTTGTGAAAATGTCTTTGGAAAATACCCTTGATCAGTAAGTAGAAGTCTATCTTTTAGTTACTGTTAAGCAGTCTACTACCGTGTTGTCTGGATAATCTCCAGGATTTTAAAAACAGTGGCGCTATCTGAGTTGCATACATGGATGCAAGAGAGAGAAGCAAAGGTTCCCTACAGCAGATTTTTTTTAAAAAAGTGGCTTCTACCATTTTTATTGCTTTATACTGTGTAAAGAGGGCCTGAAAAGTTCTTTCTAAAAAGGAAAAAAATTAGAAGTATTTGGATTACTAAAATTGGTCTTGCCACTGTTGCTGGAGTACTTCTTGGTTGTCTCAGAGCAGGTGTATTGTGAGCTGTCTTGATTAAAGTGGCAATTTTTGACTAGGACTTTTTCTTCAGAATGTTCATTAACTGGTGTTAAACAGGTGTTAACAAAACCAAATTATTTTTAACAGCCTTTCTAAAAATTCCTTCCTTTTTCAGTTGCTCAGCTTTCACTCTCCTAATTCATATTTTATAATATCATTAGTTCTCCAGTCACCATAGGCTTCCAGATTGGGCAGCCTGAATTTTCTGTTTAAGACAAAAACATCTTTCAGATTTTATAAATTGTAGAGAAGCAAAAAAGCACAGTGAACTTTGCAGGTTATCTTCAAAGCACTTAAATTTTAGTTGAGGTAGGTCCCTCTAATCCATTCTTCACTGGAGTAAGACATCAAGGGTAATTCATCCTTTGAAAGTTAAAGTTACCACTTGCTGTTAATATATCTTAAGTTTGTATCAGTTCAATTCACAAGGCTGGATCAAGGTATTTTGGATTATGCTTTGAATAGATAAATATATTTTATTAGACAGAATTGAAAGTAGTTGGGGAACCATCAGAAGATGCACAGTATGGTGGAATTTCTCTTGAACAGTGGTAACTAGAGCATTTAATCAGGAATTTTCCTACTGGGATCTTTTGGGGAAAAAGCGTGACTTATAACAGATGAAAACATTTTGGAGGAGCCAGGTGTGCTTTTTGTTTTTAAGTTTTTTTGGGGGGGAAGGGAGAGATTATAGGTGCTCCAGGTCTGTACTTTACCTTGAAGTAGTTCATTGAAAGGAACTGGGAGAATGCCAAAAAGGTTTGATCTTCATTGGTCTTCGACAGACATGCAATCAGGTCCCAAGAGACAAGTAACTTTCTCTATGGCTTACTTAACATAGTTAGTGCTTTACTTGTGTAGGACCTGAGATGTGAAACCTGTGTCTTGGTTAATAGTGAGTGCTCTGGCTAAACTGCAGTCTGTTCAGGGCTGCATTTTACTTATGCAGAATGGAAGGGGAGTTCCAGTAAGGAAAGTCATGGTTTCAATAATACTGTTTACAGATAGACAACCTGATGGTCTTTATATCAGTGGATAAGGGTCTACAAGGAATTACTGGATAGCATTTAGTGTATGTTGTGGCTGGGATGAGGAGCAGGTGTTCTTTTCTGGCAGGATTTCAAGCAATATGCCTGTAACTATTTAAAAAATGGAAGTTGATTGCCAAGAATATTTATAATTTCTAAAAATGTCCATCAGTCCATTCTATCCCTGCTGCCCACCACCACTAATGTTCTCTCCTACTAAACTCAATCACTTTCTCCCTGAATAATCAATAAGGGACTTGCTTCTGGAGCTCTGTTTATTGCCATTAGAGCAAGACTATTAACACAAGACAGCAGGAAAGAAGATAAGTTAGTGTGTGTTTCTCAGCAACAGTCAAAAGCCTGTTATCCAAATCTCTCACTCAAGCTAAGTAGCTTCATGTTCCATGATATATAAAATACCCTCTTTCCTTTATTCAATTAATTCTATATCCCACACTCCTCCCTTTCTCTCACTTTCCATTTAGATACTTAGTTTGTTTTAGATGCTTGATTAGGATAGCTGGTGCAGTCTTCTTGAGCTGCTTATGTCACAAAAATTGGCTAGGTAAAGCCATGATTTGGACCAAAGTAAGTGTTTTGAAGACTTTCTGTCTAATATGATATCTGGGAAGAAGAAACTAGATTGAACAAACTTGTGTGTTTGGATATCTAATGAAAGATTTCAGCAGCTTCATAAGCAAAGAGCTAGCTACTGTGAAATCTAATAACAAAGGTTAAATTTGGAAAGAAGCTAAACTCCCACATCTAAGCGTTTGGTTACTCAAAGCAAGTCTGGAAAGGAGTAGGAACAGAGCCAGGTGGATAAAAATCATGATTAAATTTTTTTTTAAATGTACATGTTGCTAGTGTTTATACTTTCCATTTTTGAAGTCTTAAATTGCTAAAGTGGATATTTTGTACTTGTTTCTCTAGTTTCCTAATTGTTACATGTAAAATCTAAAATTATAGTGTCTTTTTTTTCTAAGAAGTTTCTCATTTAACAGGATGATCTATGGAAAGACTAAGATTCCATTAATATCCTGCCCATGAGAACAACACAAAATTGATTAGCAAATAACCTGCACTATATTTACCAGTAGCACCGTCTTCTGACACACTGAATTTCCACAAATCAAGAAAGCTGAACAGCTTCAACCTGGCTGTACTCCTCTAGCAGGCGTTATCATTTGAAATTAATGGGACTTATGCTCCAAAGTCATTTAGGTGCTTTTGACAGTGTCAGCCTTGGGTGCCTAAGTATGGGCTTTGGAACCTAATTTTAGATTTCAGTGTTTGAAAATTTTAGCCTTTGTACAAAAAAAGTTCACAATAACTTTGTCAGTGTACTGAAAGTCTAAATAACTTTTCATTGTTAATGCTGCAGCAGTTTTGTTTTGAAATGACAAAAGATTTAATGTCACTAAGAAAGTGTTAATAAAAATACAGGTTTAGTACCTGATGCACATAGCATGCTTATCTTTAAGCATATGTGTAGCCCCATTGAAGTCAATGGCACTAGTCATGTGAGTTAAGCTATGTACTTGCTTCTTGCCTGGTCTACACTACAAACTTAGGTTGACATAAGCCATGTTAAGTCTGTCTAATAATATGTGTCTACATTACCGAGTCCCTTCTGCCGACCTAGGTGGTCTCTAAAGTCCGCTTCTGTACTCCACCTTTGCGAGAGGCATATCGCTTAATTCGACATCCACGGGTCGACATAGGGATAGTGTAGACACTGCGTTGTGTACTTCAAATGAATTGGCCCTCAGGAGGTGTCCCACAGTGCTCAGCTGTGACTGCTCTGGGAAGCACTTTCAACTTCACTGCATGCCAGCCAGGTACACAGGAAACAGCTGCTCCCCTGTTAAAGCCCCAGGAACTTTTGAATTTTCGTTTTCTGTTTGATAAGCATGGAGAGTTTGCCAGCACAGCTGATCATGGAGACTCAAGGCCATAAATGCGCTCCAGCATTGACTACACAGGAGGTGGAGGATCTTATTGCCATGTGGGGAGAAGAGTCTGCAGGCAGAGCTCTGATCCAGCAGAAGACACGCTGATATCTATGCCAAGATTACATGGGGAGAATGGCTACACCAGGGACATGCAGCAGTGCCACGTGAAAATAAAGGAGCTTCGGCAAATATGCCAGAAGACAAGGGAGGCAAACACTTGTTCTGGTTCTGCCCCACAGACGTGCTTCTTTTATGAGGTGCTACGTGTGGTGAAGCACTGGAATGGGTTACCTAGGGAGGTGGTGGAATCTCCTTCCTTAGAGGTGTTTAAGGTCAGGCTTGACAAAGCCCTGGCTGGGTTGATTTAGTTGGGAATTGGTCCTGCTTTGAGCAGGGGGTTGGACTAGATGACCTCCTGAGGTCCCTTCCAACCCTGATATTCTATTCTATATTCCATATGCTATGAAGCCGTTGTGCTTTGAACCCCCCACCCCCACCCTGCACCTAGGGCAGTGGGGCTTGGGCTTTGGCACCCTCCCCCCCGCCAGGGCAGTGGGATTTCGGCAGGCTCAGGCTTCGGTCCCCTCTCCTGGGGTCATGTAGTAATTTTTGTTGTCAGAAGGGGGTTGCAGTGCAAAGACGTTTGAGAACCCCTGATCTAGTCTAATTTCCTGCACATTGCAGGCCACAGAACCTCACCCCTCAGTTTGGTAGTAGGCCCATAACCTTGGGCTGAGTTACTGAAGTCCTCGAATCATAAGACTTCAAGTTACTGACAATCCACCATTTATTCTAGTTCAAACTAGCAACTGACCCATTCCCCATGCTGCAGAGGAAGACAAAAAAAACCAAAACAAAAATCCCAAAACAACCCAGGGTTTCTGCCACTTTGATCTGGGGGAAAATTCCTTCTCAACCCAAAATATGGCAGTCAGGTACACCCTTAGCATGTGGGTGAGACCCACCAGCCAGACACCTGGGAAAGAGTTCTCTGTAGTCACTCAGAGCCCTTCCCCTTTAGTGTCCTATCTCTGGCCATTGGAGATTGCCTACAATGGCATATGGCCAATCTCGCCATACCTTCCCCTCCATAAACTTCTCAAGCTCTGTCGTGAAATAAGTTAGGTTGTTTTGCCCCCATTACTCCCTTTGGAAGACTGTTCCAGAACTGTACTCCTCTGATGGTTAGAAACCTTTGTCTACTTTCAAGCCTAAACTTCCTGATGCCCAGTTTATATCCATTTGTTCTTGTGCCAGAATTGGCCCTCAACACAAATAACTCCTCTCCCTCCCTGGTTTTTATTCCTCTGATGTATTTATATACAACAATCCTATTTCCCCTTCGTCTTCATTTTATTAGGCTAAATAAGCCAAGTTCCCCAAGTCTCATCTTGTAAGGCAGGATCTCCATTCCTCTGATCATCGTAGTAGCTCTTCTCTGTATTTATTCCCATTTGAATTCATCTTTCTTAAACATAGGAGACCAGAACTGCAGACAGTATTCCAGATGAGGTTTCACTAGTGCCTTGTATAATAGTGGTAACATTTTCCTATCTACACTGGAAATACCTCACCTGATGCAGCGTATGATTGCATTAGCCTTTTTCACAGCTGCATCACATTGGTGGCTCATAGTCATTCTCCTTCTCTGTCGCTTTCAACTAATATAGCCCCACTTTATAGCAAAAATTCTTTTTGTTACTCCTGAAGTGCTATTTAAATTAAACTTTGCGTTATTAAATTTCATCCCATTTCTGTTACTCCAGTTTTCAAGGTTGACCGTATCTTCTTGTATGATTCCTATTGTCCTCCATATTGGCAGTACCTCCCAACTTTGTGTCATCTGTAAATTTTATTAGTGCACTCCCACTTTTTGTACCAAGGTCATTAATGAAAATGTTAAGTAGATTGGTCCCTGGACTAATCCTTGAGGAGCTCTAATCGTAACCTCCCTTTCCAGGTCTCACTCCTGCTCCTCCTTTCCATCTCATGGCCAGCTAAAGGAATTTTCTGTTTTGTAATAGAGTGTAGCTGCTGGAATAGATTCACTCCCTGAGCACCAGATGTTTTCCCCATACTTTCCCTTGCAGCCAGAGGTCTTTGGGTGCCTTTTGAGTCACTTCAAAATGAACTGGAGCTAATTGAGAAGGTCCAGCAAGGTGGTTTTGGCACCTGAACATTAGTCTTGTGCCCCTCCCCCCCCCCCTTTTTTCAGGATTACCATTTTACTTCCAGTGGAACCTCCACTTTGCTGGCAGTCTGTTTGGGATCACATCGGGAGAGCTGCAGAGCAGTCTTAGGCAGGGTGTTATCTTTATCTGCTCCTGTTCCAGAACCTGCATCATACTGGAAAGACTACAACCATATTCAGATAGGAGGAGGAGAAAAACACCTTCAATGGCACTTCACACAAATATCCACCATAACTACTTCCATTTGTCCTGAGAGTACCCTTTTTTTCCCCCTGCACATACTCCTTCTGCGAAACCCTTAAATCTTGTAATTTCAGAAATGTTCCCTGCAGTGTACTTCAGAGCTGTGTACTCATACTCCCTATACTGGATTTACAACTCAATAACTGTCTATAATACAGTCAATTAAGGGGAAGGAAGTAATTTCCTGTGCCCGTGGTTGTGTGTTAATACTCTGTGGTTCCCTTTTAACTGAAAGTCTCTCCCAGCCCTACTTGTACTTAGCCTCAAAGCAGTTTGTAAGAATATAGAGAAAGTTAGGGCTAGTTAGAAAATTTTGTACTGTCTTCACTCTCAAAGCTCTGCAGTAGGCTTCTATGAAAGGTTGTGGAATCCCCATCAATGGAAGGTTTTTAAGAACACATTGGGCAAACACCTGTCTATGATGTCTAAGTTTACTTGGTCCTGACACAGCACAGGGGGCTGGACTTGATGGCTTCCTGAGGTCCCTTCCAGCCCTACATTTCTATGACTCTGCCTCTAATGGGTTTTCTAGCCCTATTCATAACTCAAGTAGGAGTAGAGAGGTTATTTTACGACTCTGTTTGGCACTGGTGCAACTGCTGCTGGAATGCTATGTCTAGTTCTGGTGATCTCAATTCAAGACGGGTGTTGATAAATTGGAGAGGGCTCATAGAAGAGCAACGAGAATGAAGAGGATTAGAAAATCTGCCTGTTAGTGACAGAGTCAAGGTGCTCAATCTGTTTGGTTTAACAAAGAGAAGGTTAAGGGGTTACTTGATTACAGTGTATAGACAACACGTAGTTAATAATGGGCTCTTCAATCTAGCAGAGAAAGACATCACATGATCCAATGGCTGGAAGTTGAAGCTAGACAAATTGAGACTGAAAATAAGACATAAACTTTTAATGGTGAGAGCAATTAACTGCTGGAACAGTTTACCAAAGTCGTCATGATAGTGAGATTTAAGTGCCCCAGTATAGACACTTCAGAGTAGAAGCTCAACATTCTGAAAATCAGACTATTTAAAGTTGTCTCAGGTGTGGGCACTCCAAAAATGAAATTCCCCAAATCACTAGTCACTTCTGAAAATATACACCACTGTTCTGTGTAATCATAGTAGGAGGAATGTTCCCACGTGATCAGTAGTTCGGTTCACAGTAGTGACGAGGAAAGACTTTCTTAATGTTTGTTTGCCCTTAAACTATTTGCTTAGGAGGCTACTTGGAACCTGATGTGAGTTTTGGTACTGATTTCAATGGCAAAAAGATTGGGCCCATGGTTATTAAGAAGTCAGACAGTAAGGGTAATTGCTGACAGAATTTTAGCCCCACTTATAATTAGGATAGTATTTTATTTTACTGTATGTATCTTTTTTTGTGTATAAAATGTCTATTATTTATAATGCTAATAATTGCATCTAGTCAAAGAACTAATGTTTTTTGGTTACTGTAATAGTGTCATGGCTTTGTTTTGTTGCATTTTGTTTTCTAAAGAATAGTTAACATTTAAACACTGCTAAACTTAGGAAAAGGTTTATTTGCTACTTAATGTTACTATGGGCTGCCAATCACCCTGAGTTGTCAAACTGCTAGTTTATTCCTTCTGAATGCTTTGTTTGGTACTGAATGGAAGAATGGAGATTTTTTTTTTTTTTTAATCCCGGAGATTTTGCATGAAGTCTTTAGCAATTTTAGAAATGACTTGGCTACTGTTGACATAAATACTGATTCTGCAATGGGACCCATGCTCGCAACCCTTACTCCTGCATGGAGATCCATTGACATGAGATCAGTTGTGCAGCTCCAGCAGCAGGATAGGGGCCTAATGAGTTAATTTTGTGAATTATTTTTAATAATTCCATGATTCCCTATGGTTTTAGTAGAAAATTAGTGTAGCAATTTGAGGGGAAAAACTTCTGTATTTCAAACTATAGAAGATTTTTAAATCAAGCAGCAGCTTTGATAATTTGTATTGGAAAACACTGTCATTACCACACTTCTGGAGGGTTTTTTAATTCTGAAATTGTATTTTGGCTTTTTTTCTGGCAATCTTTGAATTACTAACTATAGATAAAATAAATTTTAAGTTTTTATTCTTTTTACAGCACAGCTCTTTGAATTACTTTTTAGATACCACAATGCTTGTGAATCAGTGTCTGCCCTTTCTACTGGCCTGGTGTGTTTTAGCTAAATTTACTGACATTTGGCTGAACTTTAAGTAGCAATTAGCCAAAATGCCTGGAAGATTCTTTCCAAGGTTTTCAGAAGTGACTATTGAGTTTGGAAATGATATTTTTAAGTGCTCAACTTGAGCTACCTTAAAGATGCCTGATTTTTAAAGGGTGGGTCCTCAACACTTTCTGAAAATCAGGATCCTTTAAAATGTGTATAGTTAGGCCTCCCAAATCAATAGTTACTCTTGGAAATCTCAGCTTTTAGCTTTAATTATAAGTGATTTTTTTAATATTGCATAAACAACTCAAAGAAAATTTTAGTTAATCATACTGCTAAACTAACCTTGTAAAGCTTATGAACCAGTCATAGCAAGTCCCCATGTTATAGTGTTCATAGAATATTAGGGTTGGAAGGGACCTCAGAAGGTCATCTAGTCCAACCCCTTGCTCAAAGCAGGGCCAATCCCCAGAGAGATTTTTTTCCCCAGAGCCCTAAATGGGCTCTGGGGAAAAATATCCATATATTTAATATTCAATCCTCAAGGATTGAACTCACAACCCTGGGTTTAGCAGGCCAATGCTCAAACCACAGAGCTATCCGCTTAATGAATGTGTTTTTGTCATTTATTTTACCTTTATTAATCACAGATGAATGTGAGTCCTATTATCCTACAAAAATGAAAAACCTACTTTGTCTATACAATTTCTTTCTCCACAGTAACACCATCGTACATTAAATATCTTCTCTTTCTAGTTTTGTCATTTAGTAGTGTCATGGTTTCCCCTTTTCTTCTTTGTGTTTTTTTAACACGCTTCCCACTTACTGTAGATTGCTTGTTCAGTGTGTAGTAAAAGAGACCTTTGACTAAAATTTGACTGGTATCTGCAACATACTGCAGTGAAGGAAGGGAGTGGGTTTTGTAGTTTTAGGTTTGTTTGCTATTGCCATCATTCGGCAGTGCTCACTGGCAAGTTGTTGATTCCTTTGGCCTTCAGACAGGAAGGGTTGGGTGTCTGCTGCAACAGGTCTTTGTCCAAGGTTTCAACCAACATCATTTAGATGCTAATGTGTTGTAAACTTGCTGTTTTGTACTAGAATTTGACTGAGTTTCTGGTATGTGGCCTATCTGGGATACATGTTAGTTTTGGCCTCAAAAGGGCCTATTGTGCTGAAGGGCAGTCAGTGTCTGTGATTCATTGATGCCCTCAATTAAAATTTCAATCCCCTGTTTTACAGCTATGTAGTGTTAAAACAGAAGTCAGTGAATTTTTCATGAATCAGTGATACTTAGTCCATTTCCATTTTGTCGCCTTAATATATTTGCCTCCTACATTAATAATCAAAAACTAATATTATGTAGTGTGTGAAGTTAGATATTATGCCAAAGGATTGTGGCATTTGTTTTCTCTGATGCACAGAGGTAGTCAAAATATATTATTATAATGTTAAACTTTTAATTTCTAATGATGTACTAATCTGAACAGAAAAAATTCTGCTCCCCTTGTGGAGAGAACCATTTCTATCTTTAACAAGTTTTTTTTACCAGATTTAGCAATTTTACTAGATAGAAAACAGTGATTTCTTTAATAATATACTAACAGCATCTGAAATGATTTTACTGTTAGACCGTATGCTATTTCAATAGAAATCATGCACGTTTTAGACAGTGCAAATGAGCAATTTGATGGTAACTAACAAATTAGACATAAAAGGAACTCATTAAACTTCAGCTCTGATCACTAAATGTACTAAGTGGTTGTCTGTATTTTCTGGAGAAAAGAAAGGAAAAAAGAAATTTTATCTTGGAGAAAAGGGTCTTTACATGAGACAGAGACATGGCTTAATATGATATCTTGGGATATAAAGTTCAAGCAGTTCTCTTTTGCACAAGAGTACAAAATATATCATCTGATTTTACATACTGTACTCTATATTTTCCTGAATGTAATGGAAAACTCTTTTGTAAAATGAAGTAATAATTGTGTTTGCATTTATTCCACCATAAAACTAATGCATGCTGTAAGCCTTTTAAAGTATGGTGAATATTAAGTTTCTTTAAAACTCCATTTTGGTAATAAATGAAACACGCAGTGAAGGGTTTTTTAAAGCTGTAAATCTAATTGGACTCTAGCAATTACTTTAGCAAATAAAACAGAAAATATGCAAATATCTCCTGAGCACTTAGAACCAATATTTCAGACACTCACTGTCTGTATCCCCAGCCAAGAAAGGACATATGATAATTAGATTTTGAAGGACCATGTGCTGTTGCCACAGAGCGAAATATTAAAATGCAAGAAAACAGACTACCACATGGCATGATTGATTTTTATGGGAGTTCATGTTAAAGTGTTCTTTTTATATTACCTTTTAGGTTACCTAGGGTGAAACAAAATTACAGGCTTGGAAACTCTGGAAAAGCTCAGTAGCAGCATTCGAGGTAAAAATGAACACACTGAAGTAATCTTTAGGAATGTCCTTTTTTGTTAACCTTATTAAAACCAATTAGGATAGAAATTCTTATCAAGGTTCATTTTGTATTTTAACTTTTCAGTAACCATTTGTTTATAAAAATGGACTTTAGAGCTTTTTTCTTTTTTCTTTTTTTTTTTGGTGAATGGTTCAGTCATTCTGGGAATGCTTACACATTGGATGAATAAATTGAGTAACTTCTGTTGCTCCCTTTTCTCTGGGGATGTATATAGTTGTGGATACACGAAGTAGAATTGCTGTTTAGAGACTATCCATACTTTTGTGTTTGAGGTGCAGGTCTGTGGAGCAGCAATTACAATGTTTGTATTAAACTAAATTATTTGTTAAATCCTGATAGTTGCATTTATACAAATGACATTTAAATATATGGATACTTTTTAAATTGAACTTCGATTTTGGATAATGCACCATCTTACTAGAAATTAGTAAGATATGAATGTATTGACATGTTCAGGAGGCAGTAAAATACACTCAGTGCTTTTTTGTGCATTGTGGGTGTTTGTTGAGGCTCAAATTAAAATTTGCACAAAACATAATTTGAACTGTTTTTGCCTTTTTTGTTTAGAAGTGAAATGAAAGGAATGCTTTATTGGTATGTGTGAAAAATATAGCATGATTAAACGAGATACAGAGCTACTGTATTTCTCTAATTGTCATTCTTGTTGACTAATTATAGCCTATTGGTTTTCAGCAGTTGCTGAATTTAAAATATGATTTTTGTAGTAGTTTTAAAACGTCCAGGTAAGATAAATCTTGTAATTTATCTTTTCATTTCTTGCTGAGTCTTCCTTTTTTGAACTTCCATTTCTTGAAATATTTTTTACTCATTTTAAAAAATGCAAATTCCAAAATTTTTACATCTGATTCTTACTATTAAACTAAAATACTGGAGACTATGTTGTCACTTTCAGGATAAACCTTTAGCACAAGAGCTTACCTTTCCTGTGCACTGATATACATTTCTCTCGATGGTTTTGAGAAATTACATAAGGGACCTTTATATTACTACTTATGACCAAAATATTATTGTCTGTTCTTTTACAAATTCCTTGTAGTTTGCACTATTTACAGAATTTTTGAGCTATCCTTTTTTAATTCCACACTGATGATGTTCATTTTTTTCATTTTAGAGCAGAAGCTTGCAAATGATGCAATTAATGTACAAACTGATATCATGATGTCAAAATGCAGTTCAAAGAACACAAACACAGAGATCTCAGAAATTAAAACGGTAAGTCTATGCTTTATAATATGAGAGAAACAGATTGCGAACAAGTGTGTGTGTATCAAATTAGGCATTAACGTGTTTTATTGAATTTCTTTAAATGGCTAAACCTTTAGAACAATACTGTAAAGGCTTTTTAGGTTCACAGTCTAGGCTAATATAAAATTATTGAATAATCTGTAGTTTAATTTTATATAAATACACACAATTTTTACAAAGAAGCAGCTTTATTTTCTCCATAGGTGCGGACTATGTAAGAGGCAGGTAGCTAACCAAAAACAATTATAAATACTTCCCATTAGATTAGTCATAAACTTACAGACCTTTAAAAATTTTATGAAATATAATATGATTAGAAATGTTTAACTTATTTTTAAATTTCAACGATATTTTAGATTTAAACATTTGCAGTGGTGTGAACTCAAGCATTCTGATGCAAGTGAATTAGACTCAGAACGAATATATATATATTTTTTAAAAGGATGGAAGAGTGGAATCTTGCTTATCTAAACTGAAAGAAATACAGGAAGTAAACAGCACAAAATAAGTCAGATTTGATTAAAAAGTACTTTGTTTTAATAATAAGGCAAAAAAAAAGTAAGGATTTGCACTTGACTCAATTTTAGCTCCATATATAACTTCAGGAGAAGAAAACACTGTCACAGTTACTTTTCATAGCGGGTAAAAGTGTGTTTTTTTTTTTTAAGTTCTCTAGGAGGTTTCACAATGAAGAGTGGTGCAGAATGTATTTTTTTTATTTTTTTTAATTTACAGTAGTGTGCTTCTGTCTGTGCTACATTTTTAGCTAACCTGGAACTCTGCTCAGTTAACTGATGGGGTAAACGTGTGCTGTACTGATTTTTGTGACTGCTGGGAGCCAAGGCTGCTCTGACATAAGCTTGAAATGGCCCCAATGAGCAATCACACGAGGCTGGGACCTCTGGAGCTGGGTGCTTTGGCTACACTGCCTCTGTCAAGGCTAATTCTTCACTCTGGCACTTCGAGTGCAGAAGGTGGGGGCCTGCAAGGATTCTAAAAATTAATACTGGCCACTCCAGGCTTGTATTAAACTCCCAAGGTTACAGCTTTTCTCTGACCTTAAATTGGTAGATGCTGCCACCATCCAAGTGCAGAACCCCTTAGAGCTCAGGAAGGCACTCTTGGGAATTTCTTCCTGTTGGGTACCCTCAAGCCCGTTTATCCCCCCCACCCCCGGGAAGAGCTGAGGAAGGAAGGAAGGAAATCAACTGTTGCCACCAGCTAATTAAACAACGTGCACAAACCTATTAAGAAACATAAATCCAATTCTGTTTTTAAAGGTAAATTTTATTTAAAAAAAAAAGAGAGAAAGAAAATGCATCTGGGAACTCAGGCTATTGCTAGATTTTAAAAGAGCAACTACAAGAATTAAGCACCAAGAATAGCTTTCTTGAGGTCCAGCTTAAAGGTTACAAGCAAAACAAAAGCACCTGGGGTTAGCACAGAGGAATCCACAAGCCATAAAGAAATAAAAGGGATAAACCTAATTGTGTCTTCCTAGATGTTTCCTGATCTATTTGCATATCTAGGGTTTTAAATGAGTAGTTTCTAGGTATCATACTGATAATTTTTTCATACCTGGCCCAAGCTTCTTACAGCATATTTGCTGCCCTGGCCGCCTCTCCCCAGGAGAACAAACACAGACAGACAAAAAGAGGAGTTTTTTCTTAATTTTAACAAGTTCTAGCCTTCCCATTGGCTATCTTGGCCAGGTACCCACTCACTTCCTTTTACCTATGCATAACAGTGAGACTTTTTAACCCTTTACAGGTAGGGCAATTAGAGAACAGTTATTAAGAGGGATTTTATAGCTGCTGGCTGGCTGGGTGTCTATAAAAGGGAGCTACTGCCCCCCCCCCCTTCATTTACCACAGCCTCCTAGCCTCTGAACACCCCCAGTATGTCCTCTGTGCCAAGGAGGCCATAGAAGGGGAATCTGTGTAGTGCCAGCTCTGTCACTGAGCACTACACAAGGCAATCCTTAGCTGTCTGTTTACGGCAGCTTTAGAGCCCCTCTCCTCCACCCCTTTGCAGGGTGGTACAAAAGGGCTATAATGTGGACCAGAATCTGGCTCTATGCATCTTTGTTCTGCCAAAGTGGGAACTTTCCTTTCTAAAACTTATGGACACTGTTTTGTTATTTCTGAGGCCTGGTCTGCATTAGAAATGTTTGCTGACATATCAGTGTCAATTAGGGGCGTGCCAATTTGTGCACTGGCAAAAGAATACACATTATATGCCGTTGTGCCAGCATAAAAGCCCTTTTGCTGGTATAGCTTATTTCACTCTGAGAATTGGTATAAACTGTGCCGGCAAAATCACTTTTTTGCTGGTGTAAACTGCATCTACATTGGATGATTTGCTGGTATATCTATACTAGCAACCATTTTCTAGTATAGACCTGACCTTAGTGTCAGTTCTTTAGTCTCCTTTCTCATTACCACAGTTTTAACCTAGGACAGGTGGGCAAACTATGGGCTGCGGGCCATTTCAAGCTGGCCTGCAAGCTCCCACTGGGGAGCCGGGTCGGGGCCGCACCACGCTGCTCCCGGAAGCCAGGCCATGGCTCCTCTCTGAGGGTCGCGGGCTGCTCCACACCCAGAAGCCAGAGAAGGGTCATGCCACTGCTTCCGGGAGCCGCTTGAGGTAAGCGCCGCTCGGAGCCTGCACCCCGAGCCACTCCCCTAGCCCTCTGCCTCAGCCCTGATCCTCCTCCCACTCTTCAAACCCCTTGATCCCAGGACAGAGCACCCTCCTGCATCCCAAACCTTATCCCTAGCCCCACCCCAGGGCCCACACCCCCGGCCGGAACCTGCACCCCTGCCCCAGCCTTGATCCCCCCTCCGAACCCCTCGGTCCCAGCCCAGAGCACCCTCCTACACCCCAAACGCCTCATCCCCAGCCCCACAACCAGAGGGCCCCCCCCAACTCCAATTATGTAAGCATTCGTGGCCTGCCATACAATTTCTATTCCCTGATGAGGCCCTCAGGCCAAAAAGTTTGCCCACCCCTGACCTAGAATGAAGGACTTCAAAGGTCCTTAATTTCCTGAGACTAAGTTCTAAATTGTCCACCATTTCAGCAGGTCAGGAAGAATCCGTCAGGAACTCCAGCTGTTGACAATACTACATGGGTTATAGAAGAAGCTCTTCAGAGGCAGGTCAGTCTAACATGAGCCTCAACATAATCCTGATCTTATTAAAATTATTAGAGGCTTTGCTGAGCAACAAAAAAACAGCCTTTTATTCTCTCAGTATGCTTGTTGAGAGAGCAGTATTCTGCTTACATGTTGTATAGCATGTGTATAAAGATATCTTTTTGGTTCACATCTTGTTATACATCACCTTAAAAAGTCTAGGGTTTTTTGGTATAAGGAAATTAAAAATGAGGTTAAATAATTGCACCATATTTCCAGTGAAAGATACCTCAGGGAAACTTGTTCCTAGAGGGCTTTTGAGTATTTCAACTACAATACATTCTCTTTGCACTTTTCTTGAGTTTAAAGAAAACCAACCTGAGATCCCAAACTTTTCTAAGAGATATTGGAAGACAAAACAAAAACTAAGCCCTGGTCTACACTACAGGGTTAGGTTGAATTTAGCCGCGTTAGGTTGATTTTATAATGAACGTGTCTACAGAAGCACCCCCGTTCCACCGACTTAAAGGGCTCTTAAAATCGACTTCTGTAGTCCTCCCTGGCGAGGGGAGTAGCGCTAAAATCGACCTTGCTGGGTTGAATTTGGGGTAGTGCGGACACAAATCAATGTTATTGGCCTCTGGGAGATATCCCAGAATGCTCCAATGTGACAGCTCTGGACAGCACTTTCAACTCCGATGCACTAGCCAGGTACACAGGAAAAGCCCTGGGAACTTTTGAATTTCATTTCCTGTTTGGTCAGCGTGGCAAGCTCAGCAGCACAGGTGACTATCCAGTCCCCTGTGATGCTCCCTTGCTCTCCTGGTTGGAGGGAGGCCACTCAGGCTAGGCCTGTCAGGTCAGGGTCAGAGTATGTCAGACAGGCAAGAGCCCCCAATAGGGCTGTGCGATTATTAGTCACTACCAGGCTTTAGCCTGGCCTTGGGTAGCTCAAGTAGTCAGCCCTTAAACACAGTCTACCAGGGCTGGCAGGGGCCTGGGCGGAGCTCAGGCAGCCACCAAGCAAAGCAGTCTCTAAGCGCTGACTTCTAAGGGAAGCTCCTCTTCAGGGCTAGAGCCTCCTTGTGCAGTGTAGAGGGGGGCGTTCAGCCACCCTGGGTTGGGGTGGCAGGGGGACACGCTTCCACCCTACTCCACCGTGTCCCAGCCCAGGGCCCTGGCAGGGGCACGAGTGGCTTCCCCAGCGTCTGCGGGGATCCAGCCGCAACATGCTGACTGAGCCACGCCAGGCTCTGCAGCCGGCTGCTCTGTGACTGCCCCTGGGCTACTTTCTGCCACCCCAGGGTTCAGTACCTGCGGCTTCCAGGCCTCTTCCGACTCCTCAGGATATACGGCAGCAGGTACTCCGGGCCAGTCCTTGTCAGCGTCTGGGCATCGGGAACAGCCAGGCGCAGGTTCCTCTCGGGGACACAGGAGAAAAGGCAGAGCGTCCTTCTCCATAGGCTCTCCCCCAACTGTGCTATGGGGCCAGCCTTTTATACTTCTGGGCCCGCCCTGGTACTTCTAGCAAGCGGGGGCGGGGCAATCTAGGCCCTGCCCTCCAAGGGGCATGTAATGCTCCCTCGCTCTCCTGCTCTCAGAGGGAGGTCACTCAAGCTCACTACATTCCCCCAGAATTGTAAACGAGCTCCAGCATGGAGCGAACAGGAGACACTGGATCTGATTGCTGTATGGGGAGAAGAATCTGTGCAGGCAGAACTCCGATCAAAAAGAAGAAATGGTAATATATGTGCCAAAATCGCACAGGGCATGGTGGACAGAGGCTACAACAGGGACACGCAGCAGTGCCGCGTGAAAGTCAAGGAGCTCAGGCAAGCCTACCAAAAGACGAAGCAAACGGTCACTCTGGGTCAGAGCCCCATACATGCTGCTTCTATGATCAGCTGCATGGCATTCTGGGGTGGGGGAGCCTACCACTACTCCACCACTGTCCGTGGACACCTGCAAGGGAGGAATCTCATGCAACGTGGAGGAGGATTTTGAGGAGGAGGAGGAGGAGAATACGCAGCAGGCAAGTGGTGAATCCGTTCTCCCCGGCAGCCAGGACTTTTCATCAGCCTGGAGGCAATACCCTCCCAAGGCGGGATCCCCGACCCTGAAGGTGGAGAAGCCATCTCTGGTGAGTGCACATTTGTAACTATATAGTACGTGGTTTAAAAGCAATAGTGTTTATTGTTTGATTTGCCTTGAAGACTTGGGATGCATTCGTGGCCAGCTACTGGAGAAGTCTGTTAACGTGTCTGGGCACGGAGGGGATCCTCCAGGGACATCTCCATGAAGCTCTTCTGGAGGTACTCTGAAAGCCTTTGCAGAAGGTTTCTGGGTATGGCTGCCTAGTCTCCACGCCTATCCAGTAGCAAGTAGTCTGGAATCATTGCAGCACAAAGCATGGCAGTGAATTGTCCTGGGTTTTGGTTGCATTCAAGCAACATTTGGTCTGTATCAGGGGTCAGCAACCTTTCAGAAGTGGTATGCCGAGTCTTCATTTATTCACTCTAATTTAAGGTTTCATGTGCCAGTAATACATTTTAACGTTTTTAGAAGGTCTCTTCTATAAGTCTATAATATATAACTAAACTATTGTTGTATGTAAAGTAAATAAGGTTTTTAAAATGTTTAAGAAGCTTCATTTAAAATTAAATTAAAATGCAGAGCCCCCCAGACCAGTGGCCAGGACCCAGGCAGTGTGAGTGCCACTGAAAATCAGCTTGCGTGCCGCCTTCGGCACGCGTGCCATAGGTTGCCTACCCCTGGTCTACATCTTTCTGTGTTAGCCTCAGGAGAGTGATATCATTCACGGTCACCTGGTTGAAAGAGGGGAATTCTTGTAAGGGAACAGTAAAAGGACCCCATTCATGCTGGCCTGTTTGTGCTTGGCTAAAAGGAGTCATCTCTGAGAATAGCCGCGCGGTGGGGGGAAAGGGGGAAGGGATCATCCCAAATAGCCACAGGGAGGGTTAGGGGGGAGGTGTGTGCTGCACATCCACCCGAAAACTGCAGCCTCTCCTTTTAAATGGCAAACCCAACCAGCATTGCTTGCTATGGGAAAAAAGGATGCTGCAGTTTGCACACATTCCCACATGTTATGAAGGAGTTAGAAGCCAAACCCGTGTACCCTTTGGCTTACCATGGCTGCCTGGAAATGGAATTCTGTTGCCCAGGTGTGTGTGATGTCACCATACCGGCAGGTGCTCAAAATATAAAAAGCAAAATGTGACCTTGTACCTAAAGAACATGTGCTGTTGCTGTGAATTGTTTGATTCACTGTGAAAGAGTCTCGCTTTTGTTCTCAGAAATGTATCATCTTAAATTTTACTCTCCCTTTTTATCCCCCCGCAGGTGCAAATATTTCTATGCTCCCCCCTATCATCTTCATCCCTGAGGTTATCGCAGATTAGAAGGCGAAAAAAATGCACTCGCGATGACATGTTTTCCGAGCTCATGCAGTCCTCCCCCACTGATACGGCACAGCTGAATGCATGGATGCATTCAGTGGCAGAGTCCAGGAAAGCATGAAGTGAGCGCGATGAGAAGAGTCAGGATGCAATGCTGATGCTAATGGGGGAACAAACGGACATGCTCAGGCATCTGGTGGAGCTGCAGGAAAGCCAACAAGAGCACAGACCGCCGCTGCATCCACTGTACAACCGCCTGCCCTCCTTCCCAAGTTCCATATCCTCCTCACCCAGACACCCAAGAACGTTGGGGGGGGGGAGGGCAGACTCCGGGCACCCAGCCACTCCTCCAGAGGATGGCCCAAGCAACGGAAGGCTGTCATTCAAACAGTTTTGATTTGTAGTGTGAATAAGCAATGTGGCCATGTCCTTCCCTCCTCCCCCACCCCACCCTACCCTACCTGGGCTACCTTACCAGTTATCTCCCTTCATTAATTTAAAAAAATAAAATAAAAAAATGCATGGTTTCAAAACAATATTGACTTTATTTCTTTTGCCAGCTGTGATCGAAGGAGGGAGGGTGGTTGGCTTCCAGGGAATTAAAATCAACAAAGGGGACAGGTTTGCATCAAGGAGAAACGCACACAACTGTCACACCATAGCCTGGCCAGTCATGAAACTAGTTTTCAAAGCCTCTCTGATGCGCAGTGGCCTACCTGTGCTCTTCTAATCACCCTGGTGTCTGGCTGTTCAAAATTGGCAGCCAGGCAATTTGCCTCAACCTCCCACCCCGCCATAAATGTCTCCCCCTTACTCTCACAGATATTATGAAACAAACAGCAAGCAGTAATAACAATGGGAATATTGATTGCGCTGAGGTCTAACCTAGTCAGCAAACCGTGCCAGTGAGCTTTTAAACATCAAAAGGCACATTCTACCACCATTCTGCACTTGCTCAGCCTATAGTTGAACTGCTCCTTACTACTGTCCAGGCTGCCTGTGTATGGCTTCATGAGCCATGGGAGCAAGGGGTGGGCTGGGTCTCCAAGGATAACTATTGGCATTTCGCAGTCTATAAGGTGCCACAGGATTCTTTGCTGCTTCTACAGAACCAGACTACCACGGCTACCCCTCTGATATTGGCATTTCAGCATCTCCACCAGTAATTTTCTAAGCTGGGAAGTAAATCCCTTCTTGCAGATTCTCAAACAGCCTGGAGTTCCTAAAGATGCGAGTGTCATGCACCTTTCCTGGCCATCCCACGTTGATGTCAGTGAAATATCCCTTGTGATCCACCAATGCTTGCAACACCATTGAGAAGTACCCCTTGCGATTTATGTACTGATTGGCAAGGTGGTCCGGGGTCAAGATAGGGATATGTGTTCCGTCTATCGCCCCACCACAGTTAGGGAAACCCACTGCAACAAAGTCATCCACTGTGACATGCACACTTCCCAGAGTCACTACCCTTGATAGCAGAACGTCGGTGATTACATTGGCTGCTTGAATTACAGCAGTCCCCACAGTAGATTTGCCCACTCCAAATTGATTCCCGACTGACTGGTAGCAGTCGGGCATTGCAAGCTTCCACAGGACTATTGCCACTCGCTTCTCAACTATCAGGGCAGCTCTCATCTTGGTTTTCCTGCGTGTCAGGGCAGGGGAAAGCAACTCAGAGTTCCAGGAAGGAATCTCATGGAATCATCCCATACCCGCAACACTATGCGGTCCCACCAGTCTGTGCTTGTTTGCCAGGCCCAGAATCGGCGTTCCACTGTATCAACCAGCCCCACTGCCACCATGATGTCCCAATTGCCACATCCTGTGCTATGTCCATGTATCTCCTCACAATCGTCCTCATGCTGCCGTCTCTTAGCCAGGTTCCTCACATACTGTAGTATAATGCACGAGGTGTTTACAACAGCAGCGGTGAGCTGAGCGGGCTCCATGCTTGCTGTGCTATGGCATCTACATGGGTAACCCAGGAAAAAAGGCACGAAATGATTGTCTGCAGTTGCTTTCACAGAGGGAGGGAAGGGGAGACTGACGGACATGTACCCAAAACCACCTGCGACAATGTTTTTGCCCCATCAGGCATTAGGAGCTTAACCCAGAATTCCAATGGGCAGCGGAGACTGAGAACTGGGGATAGCTTCCCACAGTGCACCATTCCATGAGTCGATGCTCGCCACGGTAGTGAGGACGCACTCTGCCAACTTAATGCACTTAGTGGGGAACTAGACAATCGACTGTATAAAATAGATTTCTAAAAATCGACTTCTATAAAATCAACCTAATTTCGTAGTGTAGACATACCCTAAGGCTCTCTTTCTAGAATGCTTCAACTGAATGCCAATGCAGAGAAAAGGAGTTTCATACAATCATATTACAGAGATTATAGAACTGGGAAGGATGCATTACGTCATCCAGTCTATCTCCCAAGGTCAGCTTGTTTGACTAGTTCCGAAGTGTGGTTCTTACAGTTACAGATGAAAGAAACTGACTTTACACAAGACTCTGAAGTGCAATCCAGA
Source organism: Mauremys reevesii (assembly GCF_016161935.1). NCBI lineage: Eukaryota > Metazoa > Chordata > Testudines > Geoemydidae > Mauremys > Mauremys reevesii. The sequence goes on from NC_052626.1 coordinate 27,776,130, forward strand.
ATTCTTAACTCTTAATTTTGGAAATATCCAAGAAATCAATTACTGTAGAAAGGAAGAGAATCCTATTTCAATGAAAGTGAAACTTTTCCCACTCCATCTGGTTATTGTTGAGCTTTTTCTCCAAGGTTAGAGAGTCTTTCATGAAAGACTTCTTCTCAAGTGAAAAACAAAGTGAAATCTTACGGTAAATAATCACAATACTGTTTTAATTTTCAGTTATGTTCACCAAATATATCTTTGATAAAGCAAATGGAAGCGAATAAATGTTTAATGCTGTTTTTAAAATTAGCTACAAATGTATATGCTACCTTTTGTTAAATATTAGTATTGTGAAAGGTATATTGTGTGTATGCCCCAAGTTTGGCAAAGAAAGGACAACTTCTGCCTCAAAGACGTTATCCACCAGGATGGCAGCAAATAAGTCATCAAATGTACAAAAATAGGAATAGAATCTCTCCAAATTTTGCAGGAGCTGGCATGGAATGCTGCCAGTTAGTATTTTCCATTTCATGGTTTAATGTTTACTTTCATCTGTTGATGCTCAAGTTCCATTACTTTTTCTTCCTTGATACCCAACAGATGGAACATGATATCATTTTTTATCTTTCTGGGTTTTATTTAAAATGATGTATTTGGCTGAGTTTGAGTGTTGTAGCAAGAGAGAGCAGTTAAGCAGAGAAATTCAAATGCAATTTTTGTATAGTTGATGAGTGACTTGCTTTTAAATTTGCTGCCTATCCTGTGGATTCATTCCTGGAAACACATTTTCCTGAACATCTGAGTGTGTTATTTAGAGGGGAAACTAGAAGTTTGTTGGTAGAGTTAAAGCTAGGTACAGAACTTTAACATCACTAGTATTTTATGTCAGATAGAAATTCATAGATCAAGGTTAGTAACTGCTGAAAGAACAGATTACTTAACTATTGGATATGAAAACAATTATCTTCTGTTGAAACAGAAAAATCCTAAAATGTTTCACAGATTCATGTATATATTACACATACAAGAATTACGTTAAAAACATTAAGTTGCAAAGTCAAGTACTGGAAAGTTAGGAAATGCATATGCAACTTTAATTCAGCCCCTTTGTGCTTACGTGATCACATACTAGTTTTTTCACAGGACTCCTGTCCTCATTTAGTTCACAAGAGAAGGCGGTGCCTACTTACTGAGCACCTATTCTATATTTTGTTTTCTCATTGTTTGTGACCCCAGTTCTTATTTACTACATACTATTCAAATTCTGCTCTGAACACAGAATTATTAATTTTCTTTGGGTTTTTCTATGGCACTCAACACTATAGTATCCAGGGTCTTCACAAACATTAACGAATTTGTCTTCACAACACTTCTTTGAGGTGAGGGGATGGTATTATCCCCATTTTACAAATGGGGAGCAGAGGCACAGAGATTAAGGTCAAAAGTTTCCACTAACTTTGGGTGCCTAATTTGAGATGACTGGGACCTGATTTTTTTTCAGAGTACGTAGCATTTTATAACACTTTATATGTTCAAAGCATAGCTCCCAGTTTTCCTAACCTGACATTTCCTAAATCAAGTGGTTTACTTTGCAACTTTAATATGTTCTTTTAGTTTTTGTTTGTAATATGTTTTATTTATACACACATGTGCACACACACACTTTTTGTGTAAAATCTATACAGAAAATAAAGTGTACTCACCCACTGCTGAAGTGCAGCCACCTCAAAAGTAGAATGTAGTCATTTTTTATGATGAGACTAGTTACTCAAACTGAAATTACAAAGAAAATATTTACTAGGCAGAGTGCATTACTGAAGTAGTAATGTGAGCAGGATTCTGGCGTTAACCCCTTTTGCTCTTTCGAATCTGTTATGGAATCTGTTTAATGAATGGGCTAGTCAGGACCTTGGTTTTACATTTGACCTGAAAGATTTCAGCTCCAGCAGCACATTTTCTCCCCATGAGACTCAGAAAGGGTATAATTTCAATATTGCTGTGAATGGAAGTACCACCTACTGAATCACTACCACTCTTTGCCGCATCTGAGTTTTTCTTGGAGGTCTCCCATTTAAACACTCACCAAACAGTCACAATCCAAAGTGGTATGGCTGCTATCCTACCAAGGCTAGTAGGCCTAAAATTGGACCTGTCAGTTTTGTTTTGACACAGCAAATAAGCTTGCATGTTGTGCTGCCTCTGCTCTGTTTTTGTGAGCCAGCAGATAGCTTATACAATAATTCTGAAGCATTTTTCCCTCCCCAACTTTGGCTTCAGCAGCTTCTTTGGGTTTTCTTTTTCACTTCCACTAATTTACAAAGTAATGTAGAAGATAAAGATTAACAGATATGTTTATTGCCCACACTGACCTGGCAGGCCAACTATTTTACTTTGTCCAGCTGTTGTCTGCTTCCCTTCTTGGATAGTTTCAGGGTCCAGTTAATTCCTCTTAGTAGATTCTGAACACAAGTACTTAGTTGTTGACTGTTTCCAACTATAACCTTACATTTTTTTTCAGATAAACCGATTAATTTTTTTCTTGGTTTCTAGATACTTCTGTACTATTTCAGTTTATTAAATAACTTATTGTTTTTCTTGCTTTTGAAATAGAAACTTTGAAGGGTACAAATCTTTCATTCTTCTTCTTCTTCCAGGTCTTGCTCATGTCCATTGCATGTTAGGTATGTGCATTCCGCATGCACTGTTGCCAGAGATTTTCTCTCAGCGGTGTCCGTTGGGCTGGTTCCAGTACCCTCTGGAGCTGCATGAACTTATGTGGTTTGGCATACAAGTCTCAGACCCCTACAGACATGGTTAGCGTCAATTTACTCCCCGAACAGACACCACTTAGATTCAGTGCTCACACTTCCACCCCTGGTTCTGACCTCACTGGACTGGTGGAAAGATCCAAGGTCAGTGATGATGGGAGTACCCTTTGTTACCCCTTCAGCCATCAGTGTCCCTAGTGTCGGACGACTCAGATCTAGGTTGGGGAGCCCACCTCCACCTCCTCGGGACTTGGGGCCTATGGTCCCAGGAAGAACTGTCCCTGCCCGTAAATGTCAGGAAACTCAGGTATGCTTAGCCTATCAAGTGTTCTTCCCCCAGGTCTCAGGCAAGGTGGTGCAAGTTCTGACAGACAATACCATGGCCATGCTCTATATCAGCAAACAGGGAGGTGCTCGATTCTCTGCCCTGTCAGGAAGCCATTTGTCTATGGGACTTCTGTGTGTGGCACGCCATCCACATCGCAGCATCACACTTTCCGGATCCCAGAATACACTGGCAGATCATCTCAGCAGATCCTTTTTCTCTGATCACAAGTGGGCCCCTTCATCTGGAGATCGCTAGGTTCTTCTTCCAAAGGTGGGGTTCTCCCGAGGTAGACCTGTTCATGACCAAGCAGAACAGGAACTGCCATCAGTTTTGCTCGTTGCTCAGGCACAGTCTAGGCTCCGACACCTTCCTATTCCCATGGATAGGGCTCCTGCTGTACGCTTTTCCCCCAGTCCTTCTGGTTCACAAGGTCCTCCTGAAAATCAAGCAGGACAAGAGGGTTATTCTTATAGCCCTGGTGTGGCCACGTCACATCTGGTTCGGCACACTAATGGATCTATCAGTAGGATCCGCTCTTCCACTTCCGCTCCGTCCGGACCTCATCTCAGAAGACCACAGCCGGTTGCTCCTCCCCAACCTTGCGTCCCTTCACCTAATTGCATGAATGTTACATGGCTGAACCCAGAGGAGCAGGCCTGTTCAGAGCAAGTTCAGCAGGTCTTATTAGATAGTAGGAAGCCTTCCACTTGGGCCACCTACCTGTCCAAATGGAAGCGCTTCTTCCTGTGGGTCTCTCAGTGAGATCTCTTTCCCGTTTGTTCTTCCCTCCAGGTTATCTTGGACTACTTGCTCCATCTAAAGCAGCAAGATCTGGCCCTGGTATCTCTCAAGGTGCACTTAGCAGCAATCTCGGCCTTCCACCTACTGATGAACAGCAGATCAGTGTTCTCTAATTAGATAATGGTTCGGTTTCTCAAGGTATTGGTGAGATTCTACTCTGTTACACAAAATGATCCCTCCATGGGACTTAAACCTGGTTCTGTTGGGGCTCATGGGCCCTCCTCTAGACACACTAGCATCGTGCTCTCTACTACTTCTTTCTTGGAAGGTCACCTTTCTGGTGGTGATCACCTCATCCAGAAGGGTCTCTGAAATCAGGGCCTTATATCAGAAGCACCATACAGTGTTCTTCAAGGACAATGTCCAACTGCATCTCCACCTGTCTTTCCTGCCAAAGGTGGTCTCACAATTCCATAGCAACCAGGCTATTTTCCTGCCAGTCTTCTTCCCAAAGCCTCACGAGAACTCTGAGGAGCAGCAGCGTCACTCATTAGATGTTAGACCTGACCTTGCCTTCTATATTGAGTCGATTAAATTCTTTTTCAAATCTAAACAACTCTTTGTAGCAATAGCAGAAAAGATGGAAGGGCTTCCAGTGTCAGCCCAGAGGATCTCCTCCTGGATAACTGCCTGTATTCGGGCTTGTTATGAGCAGGCAAATGTCACACCTCCAGCCTGTCCTAATCACTTACTCCACGGGAGATCAGGCCTCTTCATTGGTGTTCCTTGCACAAGTCCCAATCCAGGGCAGCAACTTGGGCATCAGTGCATATTCTTGCATCCCACTGTGCCATCACTTGACAGGCTCAAGACGATGCCAGGTTTGGAAGACCAGTGTTGCAGTCAGCATGTCCATGAACTCTAAGCCCACCTACTGAGGGTACTGCTTGTGAGTCCCCTAAAGTGGAAGCAAGCACTCAAAGAAGAAAAAATGGTTACTAACCTTCCATAGCTGCTGTTCTTTGAGATATGTTTCTCATGTCCATTCCACAACCCACCTCCAACCCCTCTGTTGCAGTTGATCGGGAGGAAGGAACTGAGAGGATGTGTGGCAGGCGGCACCCTTTAAACCAGCACATGAGCGTGTGGCTCGAGAGGGCACTAGAGCCAGCCTGATGGATACCACTGAGGGAAAAATCTCCAGCAATGGTGCACACACCTAACATGGAACGTGAGCAACACATCTCGAAGAACAGCAGTTATGGAAGTTTAGTGACCGTTTTTTCTGGCTTACCTCCATACCCATTTTAGACTGTGATCTGGTCAAATCTCAAAGCTAAACAAACATGTCCTTGCCCTTTACTCGGATGTGAGATGGATATATAAGGAAAACCCTGCTGCTGTAGAAGTTAATGGTGGTGATTCAGAAGAAGGCCTTTTTTCCTCAAGGCAGTACTGGTACTTAACCCAAATTCCCATTACATTATGCTATTTCAGATGCTGTTTACCTGATGAGACAGTGTATGTCATTGTATGGCATTACTCATCCCATTTGTGCTCATTAGAGATCCCATGGTACTATTTGTTTCACTGTAGGGTGGTGGTTGCTTCAGTAGTATGACCAAAAAAACCCAACTATGGTAGTTATCGTCTATCTTCTTGCATTTCTCCTGAGTTTAAATTGGATACATAATTCTTCATTTGCCTCCAGAAAAGACTACTGCTCTGGCAGAGGGAGATTGCTGTACTTTAATCCTAGAAATGACAACTTTTCCTGATAGGCAAAAAACAAAATTATGGTTTTAGAACAAATGTGATGTTCAGTCTTTTACAAACACAGCCAAAACTGCTTATGAATATGAACTTTATGCCATAAATGATAGACGTCTCATCAGATAGATGGCATCTGATAAAGCGTAATGTCATGGGAGTTTAATGTCTGGCTTAAATGGAATTGCAGGAAGTTAGTCACTGTTATCATAGAGGGGTATGAAAGAAAGGAGACATGCTCCATTTCTGGCTTTATGTCCAAAATTGAAAATTTTTGAAAGTATTTTGGTCACTGGAACACGTCCCTGGAAAAAGAAATAAACGTTCATACAAGTTTTCTGAAATGAGTTTTGATGTCTCACCAAATTTTAAACCTGTATGAACATAACCCATAGCATCCCCAACTACAAAATTCACAGTATTATCAACTTCCCCTTTGTTTGAACTGCACTTTCTTTTTTGGAATTCTGTAGCTGTTCTCTTCCAAACTTGACAATTTCTACTTAGTTGAAACTAAAATGTTCAATCCAGTCTGCCAAATTTCAGCAATATTGTCATACAGTTCCTTTGTTAATGAAGTGTGTGTGTGTATCTTCTCCATCAAAATACATTTTGGCCTAGGGAAAAGTGCATTGGGCTGGGAGCCTGAATACCATGAGTCCAAATCTTCCCCCTTTTGCTGACTGGTGTTAATTATGAGTGATTCATAGCACTACTTATTGAGCAAGGTCTTGGGTGTCATGCCCCTGAAGTGAACACCCTGAGACACTGCTGAGAATAGAACCTCTATGACAGAGCCAAATCTCATCAAGTAAACCAGACTACCTCTCAGAATAATTAGGCCAAAGCTTCATGCTTGCCTGTGCTGTCTATGAAATGAGGCTACTCTTGCATATATCCATAAAGCACGGTGAGGTGCACAAATGAATGATCCTGTTGAGCAATGGAATCACATACCGCTTTCTACAAGGTGGTGAAACAGGATTGCTATGGTTTTTAATCCTTTGCTACACATTTTTGAGGTCCTTGATACACACTTAAATTTTAAGTATCTATTACACCATTACAAAATTAAAATATTGATTTGAGCTCTACAGGTGTCTGGCTTCAAAATTAATATATTTCTTGCTGTCAAAAACTTTGTACCATTGTACCCAGTGAGTTGCTAGTTTCCCTAATCTGTCTGATATTCTGCATTGTTTTTTCTTCTGGAGAATATTCAAAGGGAAACCTGTGTCATATTATTTCCTCCTCAGAATTTTTCCAGCAAAAGAGAGACAATTATCACTCTTCTTTTCAGAATTTTAGAGAGACAAGGTGGGTGAGGTAATGTCTTTTATTGGACCAACTTTCCAGAATTTTATCATCTTACTCTGTTTTACTTTAAGTGGAACTAGCACAAGTATGTTACTACTTATATCTTGTAATTTAACATATTTCTGGACCTTGTAAATAGAGACTGTATTAACAGAATTAAGACAAATTCAAGAGTGTGAACTTGATGTTACTCTGGGTTTCCCCTTAAAAATGCAGGTTCTCTGAGTTTCTGTGACATTGGTTAATAATATGCTGTCCTCAGTATAAATATGAAATTGAAAAAATGGCTGTTTATTTGACCTCTTAGTTTACCTCTGAATTATTGTTACTATTCTGTAGATATGAGTAAACAAAAGGCTAGACCTTCCAAGAAATAAAATTCCAGTAAAGGTGTTTCTAGATAAACTCATATCAAAAGCCTGTCTTTTGCTTTGTGCTTTTAATAATGCATGATTTTAATGCCTTATTTTTTCATAGTAAGCTGTGCTGGAACAAAAATGCAATGAAAAAAACACTGGATGAATGAATGAATGAAAAGCCCTGCTTTGCAATCCCTCAGCATGGCAGGACTGCAGCTTATGACCCCTGCTTCCTCACCAATGGGTCCCTTTTTTGGACTGCCATGGCAACAAGAAGCAATTCATGATAACATTTACACGCCAAGAAAATATCAGGTACTAATGACAATATTATTTTTCATTGTCTATGCAAAAGATTTAATTTTCATTCTATCTATTTATTCGAGATAACCTTCTTGAGACTGGTTTTCTTGTTTTATGTGCATTTTGTGTTAAGAGCTTTCCATTGCAGAGGGACCACTGGACGGTCGAGATGATAAAGGAGCACTCACGGACAATAAGGCCATTGCAGAGAACCTAATGAATTCTTTGCACTGGTCTTCATGTGAGGGAAATTCCCAAATCTGAGCCATTTTTTTTAGGTGACAGATCTGAGGAACTGTCCCAGATTGAGGTGTCACTAGAGGAGGTTTTGGAACAAATTGACAAATTAAACAGTAATAAGTCACCAGGACCAGATCATATTCACCCAAGAGTTCTGAAGGAACTCAAATGTGAAATTGCAGAACTACTAACTGGTTTGTAACCTATCATTTAAATCAACTTCTGTACCAAATGACTGGAGGATAGCGAATCATAGAATCTCAGGGTTGGAAGGGACCTCAGGAGGTCATCTAGTCCAACCCCCTGCTCAAATCAGGATCAAACCCAACTAAATCATCCCAGCTAGGGCTTTGTCAAGCCTGACCTTAAAAACCTCTAAGGAAGGAGATTCCACCACCTCCCTAGGTAACCCATTCCAGTGCTTCACCACCCTACTAGTGAAAAAGTTTTTCCTAATGTCCAACCTAAACCTCCCCCTCTACAACTTGAGACCATTGATCCTTGTTCTGTCATCTTCTACCACTGAGAACAGTCTAGATCCATCCTCTTTGGAACCCCCTTTCAGGTAGTTGAAAGCAGCTATCAAATCCCCCCTCATTCTTCTCTTCTGCAGACTAAACAATCTCAGTTCCCTCAGTCTCTCCTCATAAGTCATGTGCTCCAGCCCCCTAATCATTTTTGTTGCCCTCCGCTGGACTCTTTCCAAGTTTTCCACATCCTTCTTGTAGTGTGGGGCCCAAAACTGGACACAGTACTCCAGATGAGGCCTCACCAGTGCTGAATAGAGAGGAATGATCACATCTCTCGATCTGCTGGCAATGCCCCTACTTATACAACCCAAAATGCCATTAGCCTTCTTGGCAACAAGGGCACACTGTTGACTCATATTCAACTTTTTGTCCACCGTAACCCCTAGGTCCCTTTCTGCAGAACTGCTGCCCAGCCATTTGGTCCCTAGTCTATAGCAGTGCATGGGATTCTTCCGTCCTAAATGCAGGACTCTGCACTTGTCCTTGTTGAACCTCATCATATTTCTTTTGGCCCAATCCTCTAATTTGTCTAGGTCCCTCTGTATCCTATCCCTACCCTCCAGTGTATCAACCACTCCTCCCAGTTTAGTGTCATCTGCAAACTTGCTAAGGGTGCAGTCCACACCATCCTCCAGATCGTTAATGAAGATATTGAACAAAACCGGCCCCAGCACCGACCCTTGGGGCACTCCACTTGATACCGGCTGCCAACTAGACATGGAACCATTGATCACTACTCGTTGAGCCCGACCATCTAGCCAGTTTTCTATCCACCTTACCGTCCATTCATCCAGCCCAGACTTCTTTAACTTGCTGGCAAGAATACTGTGGGAGACTGTATCAAAAGCTTTGCTGAAGTCCAGAAATAGCACATCCACTGCTTTCCCCTCATCCACAGAGCCGGTTATCTCATCATAGAAGGCAATTAGGTTAGTCAGGCATGACTTGCCCTTGGTGAATTCATGCTGACTGGATGTGACGCCAGTTTTTAAAAAGGGCTCCAGAGGTGATCCCGGCAATTATGGGCCAGTAAGATTGACTTCAATACCGGGCAAACTGATTGAAACTATAGGAAAGAACAAAATTGTCAGACGCATAGATGAACATGATTTGTTGGGGAAGAGTCAACATGTTTTTTATAAAGGAAAATAATGCCTCACCAGTCTGCTAGAATTCTTTGAGGGGGTTAACAAGCATGTGGACAAGGGTAATCCAGTGAATATAGTGTACTTAGATTTTCAAAACGCCTTTGGCAAGGTCCCTCACCAAAGGCTCTTAAGAAAGTAAGCTGTCCTGTGATAAGAGGGAAGGTCTTCTCATGGACTGGTAACTGGTTAAAAGATAGGAAACAAAGGGTAGGAATAAGTGATCAGTTTTCAGAATGGAGAGAGGTAAATAGTGGTGTCCTCCAAGTGTCTGTACTGGGACCAATCCTATTCAACATATTCATAAATGATCTGGAAAAAAGAGTACAGAGTGAGGTGGTAAAATTTGCAGATGATACAAAACTACTCAAGATAGTTAAGTCCCAAGCAGACTATGAAGAGCTATAAAGGGATCACACAAAACTGGGTCACTGGGCAACAAAATGGCAGATGAAATTCAATGTTGATAATGCAAAGTAATGCACACTGGAAAACATCCCAACTATACATATAAAATGATGGGGTCTAAATTAGCTGTTATCACTCAAGAGAGAGATCTTGGAATCATTGTGGGTAGTTCTCTGAAAACATCCACTCAATGTACAGCGACAGTCAAAAAAGCAAACAGAATGTTGGGAATAATTAAGAAAGAGAGAGATAATAAGGCTAAAAATATCATATTACCTCTATATAAATCCTTGGTACGCCCACATCTTGAATACTACATGGAGATGTGGTTGCCCCATCTCAAAAAAGATATATTGGAATTGGAAAAGGTTCAGAAAAGGGCAACAAAAATGACTAGGGGTATGGAAAGGCTTCAGTATGAAGAGAGATTAATAAGACTGGGATTTTTCCGCTTGAAAAGAGACAACTAAGGGAGGATCTGATAGAGGTCTATAAAATCATGATTGGTATGGAGAAAGTAAATAAAGAAGTGTTATTTACTCCCCTTGTCATAAGACAAGAACTAGGGCTCACCAAATGAAATTAAGAGGCAGCAGGTTTAAAACAAACAAACAGGAAGTATTTCTTCACACAATGCACAGTTAACCCATGGAACTCTTTGCCAGAGCATGTTGTGATGGCTGAGATTATAATGGGGTTCAAAAAAGAACTGGATAAATTCATGGAGGATAGGTCCATCAATGACTATTAGCCAGAATGGGCAGGGATAGTGTCCCTAGCCTCTTTTTGCCAGAAGCTGGAAATGGGCGACTGGGGATGGTTCACTTGATGATTACCTGTTCTATTCATTCCCTCTGGGGCACCTCCCATTGGTCACTGTTGGAAGACAGGATACTGGGTTAGATGGACCTTTGGTCTGACCCAGTGTGGCAGTTCTTATGTTCTTATTGCAGTGCTCACGCTACTTCTTAATAGTTGCAGCAATGATAGTGGTAGCATACCTCTAGCCAATTGGAAATTCAAGACATTTTTCTGTATCAGCCACTGTTTAGTTTGCAAATTGGCCAGAAAGCATCTCTCCGGAGTATTGTCATGCTCATTTCTTTAATTATTTGAAAGCCTTATGTGTGACGAGTGATCTGAAACAGCTGTTTTGATGACCTAAAATGTTGGTCATCCAGCTATCAGAATAAAAATTGCTTTAAGTTGATGTAAATTTTTCATCTAACGCTGGGTGAATCATATAAGTATTTCAACATTTAGAAGCCATACAAGTTTAAATGTGTAACCCATGTTAACATGGTATGGCTCCTTGTCCTTCTCTAGTGGCTACACCACATAGAGATTAGAGACTGCTGCTGCCTTTGAGCTAATGGATCTGGTCTTTTTGCTCAACTGGTGAGGCTCATATTTTTAGATCCCGAAGTCATCTGCAGGAATTAAATCAAGCACACCGAACTAGAGACATCATTACATGTAATAAAGATTTATTTCATCAGATATTTACAGTACACCTCTACCTCGATATAACACTGTCCTTGGGAGCCAAAAAATCTTACTGCGTTATAGATGAAACCGCGTTATATCGAACTTGATTTGATCCGCCGGAGTGTGGAACACCCCCCCCCCCCCTCCGGAGCACTGCTTTACCGCGTTATATCCAAATTCGTGTTATATCGGGTCGCGTTATATCGGGGTAGAGGTGTACTAGCAAAGTGAGGTACTATAGCTTTAAAAACACAACCTGATTTATAGAGCTGATAACTTGTTTCCATGTTTTGAATGAAACCTGACAATGTGCTTTGCGGCAAATACATTTCTTGTCCTATAAAATCAGTGGCAGTTCTCGAGGACTAGTTAGCTTTAAAAATACCCATTGGTGCATCCACAGTTCATACAGGTACAACTTCTGTGGATAGTTTTTTGCTTTTGTTCATTGTTTTTAATTACTCTGCCTGTGCAAATAGTGACTTTTTTATCATTTGCAAATTTAGGTTGAACTGCTTGAAGCAGCTTTGGATCATAATACAATAGTCTGTTTAAACACTGGCTCAGGGAAGACTTTTATTGCAGTACTACTCGCTAAAGAGCTGTCCTATCAGATCAGGGGAGACTTCAACAAAAATGGAAAGAGAACAGTTTTCTTGGTCAACTCAGGTAACAAAAAAATGGGGTTTATTTGTTTGGTGTGTGTGTTTATTACAGGAATAATCCTTAATAAAAACTAGATAAAAGTGACCAGTTTTGTTTCTGACATGCTGCACAAAATTGCAAGATAGAATTACACTTATTCAGTCAGGCATAGTTTCCATAAAGGGTTTGAAGGCTTCTGTGTGTCCTTTACCCCCATGACTTTTGTCTACTAGAAACTCCACATTTTTTTTCTGTTGTTTTGCTAGTTCCCAAGACCAGACCAAGAAATGAGTGAGGGCCAATTTACTTTGAGATGTTGTTTAATTTCTGATCTCTCTTGGTGGGGGATGAGAGACAAACATGGAATGGTATTGTGAGCCATTATGCTTCTCTGTATGGTGCTTGATTTTTGTCGTCTTATAATTGTGTATATCTAGTTTAGTTAATTTATTTATCTAGTTTTATACTAATTTTAAAGGTGTTATAAAACTCATGGATACAATGGCATGTACACTTAAGACTAAAGTATTTACAAATTCCTTGCCATTTTATAATTGAAAACTGCAAACTTTTTTTTTTTTTTTTTTAAAGCAAATCAAGTTGCTCAGCAAGTGTCAGCTGTCAGGACCCATTCAGATCTGAAGGTGGGGGAGTATTCAGTTTTAGAAATAATTGAATCATGGACAAAGGAGAAGTGGAATCAAGAATTTGCTAAACATGAGGTAAGATGTGTAATATAAACTGCCAAAAAAGTGAAAAGTTTACAGTACAGGTGATCTGGGGAAGAAACTAATTTTTACCCAAATTAAATGCTGTGTTTTGACCAAGTCCTTCTCATGCTCGGTGCAAAGTTCAACATACTTGGGGTATTTAGATGCAAACCTAGAGAGAAGATATTCCTGAGAGTACCCACGGTGTGTCTTTGAGAAACTGGGCTTTCAGTACTCCTTTTTTCAATCACCATATCATCCATGACTCTGATGACGGTGCCCAGTCAATATTGGTATTGTCGAAATCCCCCATTATTATTGGGTTTTCTGAGCATTTCACAGTCTCCATCACCACACTGGTCAGGTGGTTGGCAGTATATTCCTACAGCTATACTCTTATTATTCTATCCATTTTACTATATTTGACTCTATGCTTTCTTTCACATATAGTGCCACTCCCCCACCATCACAACCTACTCTGTCATTTCTATATAGTTTGTACACTGGTAATACTGTGTCCCATTGGTTATCACATTGGCTAACATTGGTACCATGATAGAGGTGCAAACTATATGTATTCTCCTAATAATAATAACAAACAGTAAGAGGACCAGAAAAATGCCAGTATCGCTAAACAGAGTAAAAGAGGCAGTTAGAAACCAAAAGAAATCTTTTTAAAGTTGGAAATCTAACATCCTACTCTAGAAAATAGAAAGGAGCATAAACTCTAGCAAGTCAAGTGTAAAAGTATAATTAGGCAAGCCAAAAAAGACTTTGAAGAGCAGCTAGCAAAAGATACAACCTAACAGCAAAAGTTAAAGTACATTGAAAGCAGGAAGCTTGCCAAATAATCAGTGGGACTACTGGGCAATCAAGGTGTTAAAGGAGCAGTCAAGGGGGAAAAGATTGTTGCGGGAAAACTAAATGAATTCTTTACATAGGTCTTATTGCAGAAGATGTGAGGAAGATTCCTATACCTGAGCCATTTTTTGAGGCGATACTTCTGAGGAACTGTCCCAGAATGAAGTGTCAGTAGAGAAGGTTTTTTTTGAACAAATTGATTAAATTAAACAGTAATAAGTTACCATGAGCACATGGTCTTCACCCAAGAGTTCTGAAGGAAGTAGCTTCAGTACCAGGCAAATTGGTTGAAACTATAATAAAGAAAAGAATTATCAGACATCTAGATTAACTCAGTATGTTGAGGAATCATCATCACGGCTTTTATAAGGAAATGATGCTCCACAAATCTATTAGAATTCTTTGAGGGTGTCAACAAGCATATGGACAAGGGTGATCAGTCAATATAGAGTTCAGTACTTGCACTTTCAGAAAGCCTTTGACAGGGTCCCTCATCAAAGGCTCTTAAGCAAAGTAAGCTGTCATGGGATAAGAGGGAATGTTCTTTCATTAATTAGCAACTGGTTAAAAGACAGGAAACCAAGGGTAGGAATACTTCGTCCGTTTTCACAATGGAGAGAGATAAACAGTGGGGGTTCCCCAAGGATCTGCACTGGGACCAGTATTGCTCAATATATTCATAAATGACCTGGAAAAAGGGGTAAATAGTGAGATGGCAAAGTTTGCAGATGATACAAAATTACCCAGGACAGTTAAGTCCAAAGCTGACTGTGAAGCGTTACAAAGGGATGACTGGGCAAGAAAATGACAGAAGAAATTCAGTGTTGATAAGTGCAAAGTAATTCACATTGGAAAACATAATCCAAGATAAAGATACAAAATGATGGGTTGTAAATTAGCTGCTCTCACTCAAGAGAGAGATCCTGGAGTCATCCTAGATAGTTCTCTGAAAACATCTGCTCAGTGTGTAGTAGCAGTCAAAAAAAGCTAGCAATGTTTATGGTAACATGCTAATAGCTAGTATTTGTTGCATTTCTCTTTGTATTTTTAGGTTCTGGTTATGACATGTCATGTCATTTTGAATGTTTTAAAAAATGAATACTTATCCCTGTCAAACATTAATCTTCTGGTGTTTGATGAGTGCCATCTTGCAATCCAGGACCATCCGTATCAAGAAATTATGAAGGTAAGTCACCATTATTTAACCTTTTTATTTTCAGCGTCTCTAATTTCACTGAGGTTCAGATCACAAATCTGTTAGTGAAAAACTCACTGGCTGATTTGACTTAGTGTAAAGATTATTACTTAAAATCATTTTGGTATGTATTGCTCTCAAGAAGGAAAATATTTGAATTGTGGCTACCATTTTATGATAGAATGATGTAGCAACTGATGGTCAGTGCTTTAACACTATTCAAAAATGTAACTCTTTATAAAATGGTTTTATTTGGTGCTGTGTAGGTTTTTGATTAGTCAAATTATAAATATACTGTAGAGTTTCTTGATTAGATAATTTATTCTAGTGTATTTATTTCAAATAATTTTATATTCTTATTATGGTGTTCCTGTTTAAAATATGTTCATTTACAATTGGGGCAGTAAGAACAATAGCACTTTATTTTATTTCATGTAGATAACATGGGCTTCCTTCATTAAGCAAGTTGCTTGGAAACAAGAACTTAACACTTGTTTGTGGTAAAATTTCAGACTAGAAACATGAAATGTATCTAACTTTTGCATGGCAGTTAAAATATGGATTTGTACCTTAAAAGGTATTTAATGTTTTTAAAATAAAATGCTTAAGTGTCACCCCTCTTCACTACAAAACTGACGATGAGAAACAATGGGAAGTGTACAGTGTATTTTGGGATGCTGAATTTACTGAAGAGTTATTGGAGTAAATTGACATCAGTGATCCATAGAATGGTGAAACCAGTGTCTTTACCATAACCTACATTGGTTTTTGGTCGGGAATTGATGTTGTAGTGCAACTAATTTTATTGTAAATTTAAAATTGAATCTTATTTTGAGTAAATGGAATTACTGAACCTTTAAAAAACCATTGATAAAATAACCGTTTGAGAGAGTGTGGATTTTTTTTTAAAATACATAGGTACTGATTTCTAAAGCTTTAAGCTTTCTTTTGTTGTGAGGGCATTTTTGGCCCTGTGCATTATTTGCCCTAATTGAAGTGAACCAAGCAATTCAAAGAGAATCTACTTCTGTATCTTTTTTCCTTCATCCATCCTTCTTCCTCCAACCCTTCCCCAGTGAATGACAGGCTTAATCAGGGATCATGTGGTAGGTTTAATTTTTTTATAGTGGTATTTTAATCCTTAAAAGATGGTCGGTTTTATGGTATAAATGTTGACAAGGTACCTCACACCTGCTTTTATGTGCTTTGACTATCTCTACTTAATAGAATGTTTAACAAATTTCTGCCTTTGCATACTTTTACTAAAACAATAAAAGTTAAAATTTAATATTTAACATGTTCCAATTTTCTAATTTAACTGTAGTTGGTTAGTTATATTAGATTGAAAATATCGATTGTTCTTTTTCTGACACCTGGTGCTGAAATACTAGTTGAACCTGAGATCTAGATATTTATCTGCAAAGATGCACTTGGGATGCGTTGGTGGAGGAATTGACAGTTTTATTACCCTGCTGTTCTGGTTTACTTCACAGATCTGTGAGAAATGTCCATCCTGTCCTCGAATCCTGGGATTAACAGCTTCCATTTTAAATGGGAAATGTGATCCTGCTGAGTTAGAGGAGAAGATTCAGAAACTGGAGAAAATCCTAAAGAGCAATGCTGAAACTGCAACTGATTTGGTGGTCTTAGATAGGTACATTTTAATACACAATTGTCAGTGTTAAATTTATATTTGTGTTTTCATATCAGTAAGACTGAGGAAAGAACACTATTAGTAGCTAGAGCTATGTTTTTTATGCTCATGGATATATATGTGTGTGTATATATAAAATTATACATACAGTGCCGTCACTTTATAAAAAAATCGATGATAAGTTTCTTTCTGAGTAGTGAGAGCTTTTAAATATTTTTAAAAGGAGCTGTGAAGAATTACCTAAGAAGAGATTTCTGAAAAGCAACTGTTCCTTAGATTGAGAGCTTTTGGGGGCAGGGACTACAATTTATTATGTTTGAAAAGTAACTAGCATATTATTGGAGCTTCATAACCTGTGAGCTGGTTTTGGCAGGATTTTACAACTCCCACTATAAGGTCTTGCAGATTTTAAAATTTTACTATTGTTATTAAAAAATGACAAAAGCAATTCAGAAATACTGTCACAGATAAGGACTGTTTTCTGTATGTTTGTATAGAGTCAGAACATTGTGGGTGCTACCTAAGTACAAATAAGTAGTAGTAATAGTATGCCTCTTGCTTGTCACGTAGCAGAAGAAAAATGTGTACGTTTATCAACTTTTGCATCCATAGTCAGTGAGTTAATTGTAATTGACCCTGTTCCTCTCTTCTCCCCCCACACTCCCCTGTTTGGTTGGTATAAACATAAGTAATGCTTTATTTAAGACAAAGTAAAAGATGGTACAATTGCTTTATCTACTAGCATATACTTTAAAGGGGGCCCTTATCTAAACTTGAACAATTCTCTTTTTGCAAAGCTCACTTTCTTCTTTGAGTGCTGGTTCCTATGTGTATTTCACACATGGGTATGCATGTGCACCATGCGCATTCACCCATAGTTTCTTAACAAGCACTGTCTGTTGGCCTGCATGTGAGCATTTGCTCACCTTGTGCTCCAGACGAAAAGCATAAGAGACACTGTGGGCCGATGCCTCTACAGGACCTTCTTACCACTGCATTGCCTGAGTCAGAATCCTCTGTGTCCAGATATCTTCAGATTCTTTCTTCTAATACCCCGTAAATAGATATTGTAAATGCGTTTTTATATTAGAATTGTTAGTTTTTATAGTATAGCTAGTAGAGCTTGCTTTTCCTTTTGCTGGGGAGCCCTTTCCCTCAGTCTGGGACTGTGCCCAGAGTCTCGGGGTTCAAGAACGTTGCATCACTTGCCCTTGCTCCTTCTCCATGAGTGAGGACCACCAACATTGCCTCTGCTGTTTGGATGATACTCAGATTTCTGCAAAGTGCAGCATCTGTTGCTCATTTTCCCCTGCGAACACACACAGTTCGTGAACCTTAGTTGAAGAAACACCTTATGGAGAAGGCTATGAGACCCCTGTACATCAGCCCCCAACGGACAAACAGCACAAGCGTGGGAACAGAGCCAAGAGCTGCTAAGCTCAAGGACTTTGTATGAGAGAAAGTGAAACTCATGGTTACGAGGACAAATCCCTGTCCAGGTCTCTTCCTAAGAGAAGAGATCCCTTTCCAACACCAGACAGGTCGAGCAAGTCTTCGCATGCAGATGTTAAGGGCTCAGGACTGCTTAAGACCCCCTAGCAGGAGAGTAACGCATTAAAGAAAAAGGATCCATCTGTTCCATTGGTGGCTCTGTCTCCTAAACGTAAAGACCAGCATCCCAGAACTCTTGGATGGAGTTGGTGATCTGACACTTCAGCAGTACGATCTCATTCTTCAAAGGACTGGCCTACAGCAATGTCTCAGGACACATCGTCACTTTTGGTCATGACCACCGGAGCACCTCAAACACTTGGATATATGGACACTTATGTCTCCTGAGAGGATATCATCTTTTCCTTATCCTCAATCCACTCTCCTGTTAGGCCTGATCTTCCTGTGAAGGACTGCCACACCAGAGGATAAAACTACTTCAGTAACACCGGAGCCATCTCCACTCCCACCCTCAGAGTCAGATGCTCCTGCCAGTCCTTTATCTCCTCATAGAGAGAGGAGTCCTGGCACAGAGTCAAGGAGATCTGGACGCCCTTCTCCCCGGTATGACTTTCCTAGGGATTGCTGGTTCCCAATGTCATGGGAGCCCCCTCAACTGGTTGACCCCTCATATAGGCCCTATTGGGGCTTTTGGGATCCATATAGTAGACTCCTGGATCCATCCATGAGTCCTGCGGCACCTCTCCCACTCGGCATCCTTTGGATCTGTCGAAGTAGGAGGTGGAGGATATTGATCTGGATCCATAGGAATCAGTGATACCAACATCCTCATTTCTGGATGAAGGAATCACACTCTCTTCACCGGATGACCACAAGCAATACCAGGAGCTACTGCAGAGAATAGTGAATCACCTTCATAACCCTCCTGGAGGAGATCCAGGATTCCCAGCACTGACTGCTTGATGATCTGCAACCTACAGGTCCAAGCAAGGAGAACTCTGAGGTTGGACCTGTTGGGAAGATAGGTATTCTCCTGTGGGCATGCAATTCTGTATTACTATCTGAGGCTTTGTTACTGTAAAAAGATTTTAACTTCTACTTTAGACTTGCAGACTTTAAGAACAAACTTCCCCTTGAGGACACAGCCCAATTTCAGTCCTTCATCAAGGGAGGGGGGAGGGATAGCTCAGTGGTTTGAGCATTGGCCTGCTAAACCCAGGGTTGTGAGTTCAATCCTTGAGGGGGCCACTTAGGGATCTGGGGCAAAAATTGGTCCTGCTAGTGAAGGCAGGGGGCTGGACTTGATGACCTTTCAAGGTCCCTTCCAGTTCTAGGAGATTGGTATATCTCCAATTACTATATATATATTTTTTTTAAGGCAGGCCAGTGGCAAAAACATGCCTACAAGCTGCAGTGGATGGAGCTGACATGGCAGCCAGAGTGCTAGCCACTTCTATAATTATGAGGTGTAAATTTTAGCTTCACTCTTTAGGGTTCCCCAGGGATGATCAGAACATACAGAGGACTCACCATTCAACAAATCAGATTGTTTAATGAGAAAACTGATAATTCTTTATGCTTGTTGAAATACTCTAGTCTAGATCAACCATCCGCACCTTGGGAATTTTACACCCCAGCCCTGAAGAGAAAATACTGCAGGCAGGTGTATAGACTGAGACCCACCCCCTCCACAATCTTATCACCAGTGTTCAGCCAAGCCTCTGCACAAGTGGCAGAGGACTCATGGGCTGAAAATCGAGGCCTCTACCACCATAACCTCCACCCATTCCACCCACCTGTAAAGGGTTACTGTTGACTCTTCGGTTGAGAACCTCCCATCGTTATTGATGCCAACAACTTCTAGCCCCCCGTCTTTGGGGACCCACAATTGGAATGCTATCACAACAGATATTTGGAGTCTAGAAAATTATCCACTATGGTTAATCCATCAATCTTCTCTCCTGTTCTTTCTACAAACCCACTTCCTGGTTCCTCTTCAGAGATCACTTTCACAAGCAGATTCTTCTCCAGAAGGTGGGTTCTCTTCTCCAACCAGGGACGATAGAATGACTGCCACCTCAGTATCGAGGGAGGGTTCTATTCCACAGACCGTTTTTTTTTTTGTTTGTTTGTTTTTTGGTCCTCCAAAAAGATGGAGAGTGGATACCCATTCTGGACCTTCAACAACTGAACATCTTTATTCAAACATCAAAATGCAGGATGGCTATACTAGCATCAATAATTTCCCTCCTCTGTGTGGGGAGGAGTGGTTCATGACTCTTGACATGAAGGATGCTTATTTTCATGTAGATATTTATCCATCCCACAGAAAGTTTCTTCAGTTCCTGGTAGGTCAAGTGCATTAATGATTTAGAGTCCTACCCTTTGGACTAACAATAGCGCCCAGGATAGTCACAAAGATTTTCTCTGGGCTGGCAGCCCAAATGAGATGTCACAGTTACTTAGGTTTCCCATGTTTTGGATGATTGGCTCCCAATAAATTGCTCCAACAATAAGGTCAGGTTGGTGACTTTGTTACTGCTTTATCTTCTAGCAGCACTGGGTGTCTGTGTGAACAAAGAAAAGTCCATTTTGATCCCCACACAGACAATAAACTTTACTGGAGTGACATGACTTTAATTTCAACTGGAGCTTTCCTCCCCACAGAAAGATTCCAATCAGTGAGCAATTTGATATCACAGGTTACTTGCATACCAAAGATTACGGTTAAAGTATGCCTATCTTTATTAGCCCACTTGGCCTCTTACATTTATGTGACACGATTCGCCAGACCTCAGTTATGCTGACTACTGGCTTGGCTCTGGTCCATCTACTCACCAGACAAAGACCACATCAACAACAGCGTGACCGTTCCCCCAAGGATCATCACATCTTTTACCTGGTAGTCGAACCTGGAACCAGTGCAAGTGGGAGTTCATGTCAACATTCCCATCCCTAGTGCCTCAGTCATAATGGACTCATCCCTTCTTGGTTGGTATGCTCATCTGAATAACCAAACCATACACTTGGACCTCACAGGAGGCCAGACTGCACATCAATCTGCTAGAAATGAGAACAGTCACCTCAGCCCATCGTCTTGCTCTCTTGGTCTGCAATCCCTCTCTTGCTTCAGGACAAAAAAGACTTTGAAGAGCAACTAGCGAAAGACACAAAACTAACAGCAACATTTTTTTAAAGTACATCAGAAGCAAGAAGCAGACCAAACAATCGGTGTGGCCACCAGATGACCGAGATGCTAAAGGAGTGCTCAA
Source organism: Mauremys reevesii (assembly GCF_016161935.1). Taxonomy (NCBI): domain Eukaryota; kingdom Metazoa; phylum Chordata; order Testudines; family Geoemydidae; genus Mauremys; species Mauremys reevesii. The sequence continues at coordinate 27,797,295 of NC_052626.1, forward strand.
AGAAGACAAGGCCATTGCTGAGAAGCTAAATGATTTTTTTGCATTGGTCTTCACTGGAAAGGATGTGAGGAAGATTCCTACACGAGCCATTATTTTTAGGTGACAAAACTGAAGGAACTCAAATTCAAGACTGCAGAACTGCTAACTGTGATAAGTAACCTATTGCTTAAATCAGCCTCTGTACCAGATGACTGGAGTATAGCTAATGTAACACCAATTAAAAAAAAAAAAAAGGCTTGAGAGACAATCCTGGCAATAACTTCAATGCCAGGCATATTGTTTGAAACTATAGTAAAAAACACACAGATTAATACAATTTGTTGTGGGAGAGTTAACACAGCTTTTGTAAAGGGAAATCATGCCTCACCAATGTATTATAATTTTTGAGGCTGTTGTTAAGCATGTGGACAAGGGTGATTCAGTTGATAATAGTGCACTTGGACTTTCAGAAAGACTTTGATAAGGTCCCACACCAAAGGCTCTTAAGCAAAATAGGCAGTCATGGGATAAGAGGGACTGTCCTTTCATGGATCGGTAACTAGTTAAAAGATAGGAGACAAAGGGTAAGAATAAGTGTTTCATTTTTACAGTGGAGAGAGGTAAATAGTGAGGTCCCCCAAGGAACTATATTGGGACCAATACATATTCATAAATGATCTGGAAAAAGGGGTAAATAGTGGGATGGCAAAGTTTGCAGACAATCACGTCCAAAGTTGACTTCGAAAAGTTACAAATGGATCTCACTAAACTGGATGACTGAGCAAGAAAATGGCAGATGAAATTCAGTGTTGTTAAGTGCAAAGTAATGCACATTGGAAAACATAATCCCAGCTAAACATACAAAATGATGGGTTGTAAATTAGCTATTACTGCTCAAGAAAGGGATCTTGGAATCATCCTGGACAGGTCTCTGAAATTATCTGATAAGTGTGCAGCAGCAGTCAAAAAAAATCTAACAATGTTAGGAACCAATTAGGAAAGGGATAGAAAAGAATACAGTAAATATAATGACACTATATAAATCCATGTTACACTCGCATCTTGAATAGTGTGTGCAGGTTTGGTCACCCCATCTCAAAAGAGATATATTAGAATTGGAAAAAGTATAGAGCAGTGCAACAAAAACTATTAGGAATATGGGACAGCTTCCATATGAGTATAGATAAAAAACTGGGACTGTTTAGATGCGAAAAGAGGTAACTAAGGGGCTTTATAATAGAGGTCTATAAAATCATAAGTGGTGTGGAAAAAATGAATAAGAAAGTTTTACATTTCCCTTCACATACACAGGAACCAGGGGTCACCCAATAAAATTAATAAGTAGTATGTTTAAAACAAACATACGAAACACAGTCAGCCTGTAGAACCCATTGCTAGGACATGTTGTGAAGGCCAAAGGTGTAAGTAGGTTCAAAAAAGAATTTGATAAGTTCATGGAGAATAGGGCCATCAATGGCTATTACCCAAGATAGTCCGGGACACAACCTTATGCTCCAGGTGTCCCTAAACCTCTTGGTTGCTGGAAGCTGGGACTGTATGATGGGATGGATCACTTGATAATTTCCCTGTTCTGTTCATTTTCTCTGAAGCATCTGGCACCGTCCACTGTTGAAAGACAGGATACTGGGCTAGATGGACCATTGTTCTGACCCAGTATGGCCATTTTTATATTCTTATGTTCTTTAAAATATGGAATAGTCAAGTAGGAACTGCTACCTAGCTAAATGGAGATGCTTCTCTACCTGGGTGCAGGTCAGTCAGTCTTCCTCAGACTCTGCAGATATTCATAGATTACCTCCTGTCATTGAAGAACTCGGGTCTCTCCCTTAGCTCACTGAGAGTCCATCTCACAGCAATCAGTACTTTCCTTCCTCTAGTAAATGGATGTTCCATTTTTACTCACACAACAATAGTGAGATTCATAAAGGGGCTTTCTATCAATGGTTAAGCCTTACCTCAATAGGACCTCAAGCTTTTCCTTTCAGTACTCACCAGACCACCATTTGAACCTTTAGATATATGTTCTGTTCTCACCTTTCTGTGAAAGATGCATTTTTAGTTTTTACTTCAGCCAGAAGAGTGAGCAAGATGGGGGCACTCATGGCAGACCCACCATATACAGTTTTTCACAAGGAGGTTTCCCTTCACTTTCATCCTAAATTCCTCCCTAAGGTAACTTCTGAATTTTTTTGTCAAACAACCAATCCACTTACCTGTTTTCTTCTCAGAACCTCATGCTTCCATTGAAGAGAAAACCTTCATTCCCTGGATGTCAGATGTGCCCTGACATTCTATTTTCAAAGGACCAAACCAATGAGAAAATCACTAAGACTGTTTCTCTCTGTTGCAAAAAAGTTGCAAGGACAAGCAGTATCTTCTCAGCGAATCTCTGAATGGATTTCTGGTCGCATCACCACATGCTACTAGAGTATCCATCCTCTGGATGGAGTAAGGGAATGCTCAACGAGAGACCAAGCTGCTTCTACAGCATTTCTGTGGGAAGTCCTGATACTGGATGTATGCAGAATGGCTATCTGGAGTTCCAGTCACACATTCACAAAACACTGCATGCTTCTTTACTGCCAGCCTTCTCGAACCCCGTCTCCAGTCTGAATACTGCTTGTCAGTCACCCACATGTGGAATGCACATAGGCAGTAGCACTCAAATAAGAAATGAAGGTTTACTTACCTGTAACTGGAAGTTCTTCAAGATGTGTGGTGTCTAGCTGTAGTCCACTACCCACCCTCCGTCTTCTCTGCTTTGGATCCCATTGGATTCACAGTTAAGAACTGGAACTGGAGAGGTATTGGCCCTCACTGCCTCTTTATACCCTCAGTCTGGAGCACAAGGAGAGCAATTGGGCACTGCTTGTTGAGAATTTCCAGATGTGGGCACGTGACAGGCATGCGTACCCATGTATGAAATATAGATAGGGATCACACATCTTGAAGAACTTCAGTTACAGGTATGTAACATCCATTTCATACATGACTTTGACACTTACTCACTCATTCCTGAAAAGTTCAAATATATGTGTTTAGCTCCTGCATAGTGTGTGAATTATATTTATGTAGTCTTTTTTGAGAGATACTAACTCTTAAGGCATTAAAAAATAAGTACACTATTTTTGATGTACTATATAATATCTTAAACTGTGTATTCATTTGTTTTCCGTTTGTTACTGCTAAAAAATTAAAAAAACCCTCTCAAATTGGGTATGGCTGTCCTTCCTGCCTAAGGTATAGTCTTAGTAGCTAAAAACAACTCTGACTTTCAACAGCTATAGTTGACCAAATCTTTTGCTTCTCTCAATGAAGATATACTTCTCAGCCATGTGAGATTGTGGTAGACTGTGGACCATATACCGACAAAAGTGGGCTGTATGAAAGATTGTTAAAAGAATTGGATGAAGCACTTAACTTTCTAAATGACTGCAACATATCTGTACATTCAAAAGAGAGAGACTCTACATTAATTTCTAAACAGGTAAGGACATTATGTCCGATGTAAAACATACTTAGATTTTTATCGTTGCTTGTTCATTGCTTTCCAAGTTAATTACAGAAACTTTTATTGTAGTTCAGCCAACCTAAAATATATTAACAAAATTAATCTTAATTTCCTGTGACTGATTGAGAAGTTTTCCTTTGAACCGTGGGTGAAATCTATTGAAGTCAATAGCAGAACTCCTACTTATGTCCAGGATTTCACCCCCTAACTCTGTGACTTTAGAACTTTGTCAGACGTGTGGATCATATATATTTTCTTTTTCATTCTGCATAATTATTTTATTTCTTATATATTGGCCATTATTGTTAAGACCCAGTGACTTTTCCAAATAAAATTTTAATAGTGCAACCAAAAAAAAAAAAGGGAAATGGTGCTTCAGGAAGTATTCTGAAAAAATTTCCCCAGTTGGTGTCACAAGATGAAATAAACTCTCAGACAGATACTCTGCTTCAAACTCTTCCGCTTCTTTCAGTTCCCACATTCTTTGGGTCTCTTCAGTTACAGGAGCATTGCCTACATTACCTGCCAAATAAGTTGTAGAGAAAGGAGTGCAAAATTGCACAGGGATTGCAAAGAGTCGTCCTGATACCTCTGAGCAGTCAGGAATGGAGAGGCAGAGAATAAGGGGAAGAGAGAAGGATAGTGTTTTCAAGTGCAATTTTCTAGAGCTATAAAAACCTCATGGTGCAATATTTTAACTGTATTGTGATGCTTTCATTGTAATATTGAATCAGAATGTGATGGGTCATGAATCTGTTTTAGTGATATAGCAACATCACAACACAATGTCAGGATGTCACACTATAATGTTTATGTGGCATTTGGCCGCTTGACTCAATGGCAAAGATGCCTTTCCAGCAGGTTGAGTACTGTTGCACTAACCCTGTTTAAATTAATTGAAATGAAATTTGTTTTTTCTTTACTGTTCTTTTCTCTGTTTAAAGTATAGTTTTCATTTTCTTAGTTTAATTAAAAAGGTTTCCTTTGATAGAATAGACTTCATGAGCTCTAGTTAAATACAGTGAATAATATACAATGAATTGAGAGCCTTATTTGTGGAATTTCTTGGTAAATTATCAGTCTCAGATAATGATGCAGAAGTGCCTATGGAAAATATTGCCTTGTTTAAAAACTTGTTTCCCCATTAGTCTCGGGGGATAATACTGTCCAGTTGCTCATAACTGCATTATGAATTATTTTTTAGCATAATTATTTTAAGGCAGATTTCCAGATTGCAATGCCATCGGACTACAAAATAGTAATTAAATCCTTCTTGTCCAAGGACAAAAATGCTAAAATATAGAGTGTAGCTCTAGTGGCTGGTGTTTCTGGTGAAGAAGTATTTTTACGTTTTCTCCTATCATGTTTGTGGGGGACTTCTAAATGAAATAACTGTAGCTATCTTTTACAAAGAAACCAACCACTATTGTGCTTACAATGAGGATTATCCTCATATTAGAAATGAAAGCCCAATATAAAATGAATAAATTACTATATCCTGTTGAACTGGGGTTTGAATTCATTTGTTGTAGATACTGTCAGACTGTCGAGCTGTGTTGGTTGTTCTGGGACCCTGGTGTGCAGATAAGGTAGCTGGAATGATGGTGAGAGAGCTACAGAAGTACATCAAACATGAGCAAGAGGAGCTGCACAGGAAATTTTTATTGTTTACAGACACTTTCCTAAGAAAAATACATGCACTGTGTGAAGAGCACTTCTCACCTGCCTCACTTGATCTGAAATTTGTAACCCCGAAAGTAATAAAACTGCTTGAAATCTTGCGCAAATATAAACCATATGAGCGGCAGCAGTTTGAAAGTGTTGAGTGGTATAATAATAGGAATCAGGATAATTATGTGTCTTGGAGTGATTCTGAAGATGATGATGAGGATGAAGAAATTGAGGAGAAAGAGAAGCCAGAGACAAATTTCCCTTCTCCCTTTACTAATATTTTATGTGGAATTATTTTTGTGGAAAGGAGATACACAGCAGTCGTCCTAAACAGGTAACGCTTTTAAAAATGAAAATCTTAAAGAATGTAACACATTGCCAAAGGGAAAGGTATGTTAGAGTTATCTAGGAAATTGTGTTGTATTTCAGGAAAGCCACTCCATTTTGTATTTGAGTCAAATAAGAGACCTAGAACATTCGTCCAAGAACCACTATGAGCTTTTGAGTAAAATTTTCAGAAGTACTTTAGTCACTTTTGAAAATAGGACATAGGCTCCAAAATCACTTAGGCACCTCTGAAAATTGTATCTTTGCACCATATATCAATGTGATTCCAGCTTAGTGGAGCCCAAGTTTATAATTGTAAGTTTAAAAAAAAAGTTTATACATGCAATACTGGAACATCTGGAGTTTACAAAACTCTTTATTCAGTAAAATGTCAAGCCCTTGTGTTCCTTATCAGCAACAAAAAAAGGTGGCCACTGGGGCATCTGCCAAAAAATATTGAAGATGTGTGCAATACTCTAGTTGCATAAGGTATGTTTTTTTCCTGAAAAGGTGATCTGCATTAGCTATACATTAGCACCACTTTACCAATAAGTGCTGATTGCCCCAAGTAAACAATGAAAGAGGTACTTCAGCAAATAAATTAACGTTTTTTTCTGTTTTTAAACAGCTAATATGCTGAAAAAATACCCCCATACAATTTTTATTTTGTGCATTCATCACATTAACATTAAATATTTTTACTTAAGTTATAAGTTTAAACAATATCTCTCATGGAAGGAAATGAAAAGTTATTCCTCCTAACAGTACATGTCCTCTACTCCACCATGCACAAGCACACACCTTGCCGTTTCCACAGCTGCCGTACACCACAGATCTTGCTTCACAGCTTTAGCGCTGTTCCGTTTCCACTCTTCTGTTCACATCATTTTACCAGAATATTTTTTCCCCAACAATAGAAGTTGGTTGTGTAGGAAGATATTAAAGGGTTTTATGCAGAAGGATGGTTTTTTCTGTGGTAATTCCCTGGGTTGTTTCTACAGCTTAATTAGGGAGGTTAACACACCTGTGGGGATGCAAGGACAACAAGAGAATGTTATCCTTCAATAGTTGTGCATGAGCTCTTAGTTGGAGGTTTTTCTGCAGATTTTATCCTATAAGGGGGAGCAACCCTTATGTGCAACCAACCCCCTATCAATCAAGTTTGCATTCACCAGTCCCTGTCAATCACGCTTGCATGTACCCTCCCTCTCCTCATTCTCTCTTCTCTCTCCTCACCCCACCAAATCAATCAGTGGGATTTGTATGAGCATGCTCCTTGCACTCATCTTTCAACCCCTCTCTCCAATTCCAATCAGTCTTTTGTGTACCCAGTCCCCATTCAGCAAGCAAGGTTATATGCCCCATCACTCAGGTTTGTGTTCACTCCAAATACATTTTCAATTATAAAAATAGTGGATAATTGTTAAAAATGACCCTAAATCCAAAACTGTCTTTAAAAACAAAAGCAAACAAAAGCACACTCTGTTGCATTAGGGTTCCTCAGGATCCACCTCTCTGCCAATTTTTGTGTAGATACCTGTTAGACAATATTTTTATCAGTCAACAAGGAAAAGTTTCAGACAGAGCCCAAATTTAAAGACTTCCTGTTTAGTTTCTCTTCATAATTTTTTTTTTTTACATAAATTCCACGGAAAATTCAGAGGACACAAAAAGTAACTATGGTTGAAACTACACACCAACTGATCTCCTCCATTTAGAGAGAAACAGGATTTTATGCTGACTGTTAAGCCCATTTTGGAACACAACTGTGGAGTCACTACTAGGCACCTCCATATTTTTTGTGGGTTTTTTTCCCCCCAACTGTAGACACATTGGCTAAAGTTGAGATTTGGTAAAACTTTGTTGCACTCATAAAATGTTTTCATATCTAGTTACCTGTTTGCATCCAGAGACACACAAATGAAAATGTTTGCCACGCATGCACATATGCATTCTGAAGAGGCATAAATTAAGCCATGTCTGTTTGAAGATATGGCCCACATTTTATTGAAAAGCCTGCAGCAGTTACAACAGCTTATTGATTTTTGTTCAGTGGCGTTTGCAGTAAATGCTTCTTATTTTTTTTTAAACTGCATAGCTAAATAATTTTATTTCTTTTGGAAAGAAACGTAATGTTCTGCACCTGCCAGTACTTAAGATTTATTTGAAATTTGGGCCTGATCCAAAATCCACTAAAGTCAATGGAAAGACTTCCATTGACTTCCGAATTTTGGATTAGAACATTAGTGTGTGTTAATTGAATGTACACTTCAATTATTTGATCACTGGACATATCCTTTGAACTGTGCATTTCCCCACATGCACACTTTCAATGTATTTTTTCCTTTTTCTTTGCCTTTTTGCACCCATAAATGGATATGTTAATGGAAGTGTATTATGTGATACAAGTCAAGTCTTCCAGTGAAATGAATACATGTTTTTAATAACTTTTAAAAAGTTCTTTACATTTAATGAAATCTGATAAATGTGCCTGGCAACCTGAAATAAAGATTACATTATACTTCAGGGAGTAAAGGGGATTATGAAGTCACAGTTAATATAGACTACTAAATTATACATTTGATTCAAATGCTATTGTACTTTTTCCATTGCACTGTACATACCTGCATACTTTATGTGATTTATAAATCAAACTACATCCTGGCTGCCACAACACTTCAAACTTACAGTACTTTAGATTTATAAAGAATTAACAAAAAGGCACTTTATCTTAAGACTCCGGGCAACCTTCATATAAATTATGGTGACCAAAGTATAAAATGAGTATTGAGCATCTAACTCCCACTCCAAAAGTCAACCACCGAACAAAGATTCTCAAAAAAAGTCTCCCTGCCCTCATGCAAGTTCCAAACTTAACCTTCATCAAACCCTTCCCTCTGTATAGAATCATATGGTTAAAAGGTACCATAAGGGTCATCTAGTCTAGCCCCCTGCCAAGATGCAGGATTTGTTGTTTTTAAACCATCCAAGACAGATGGCTATCCAGCCTCCTTTTGAAAACCTCCACTGAAGGAGCTTCCACAACCTCCCTAGGCAGTCTGTTCCATTGTCCTACTGTTCCAAAAACATTTGTGAATAGATTGGGTTTACAGATTATTTGGAAGGTCAGCAGATCCAAGGTGTTTCAGACCAATGGCTGAAGACCTCTCACTACTGCCAGTTCCTTGTCCTTTCAGTTGAGAGGGATTCAGCTCAAAGGCATCCGCTGCTTGCAGTTGCAACAATAGGGCACACAGAGAAAGGCAGTCTTCCCAAGTCGGAAGATCCCAAAACATTTAGGGCTTTATAAGTTATAACCAACACCTTAAATTCCACCCAGAATCCAATAGCCAAGCCATGCACATCACAAAGTGGGGCCAGATCAATATATAGTTACTGTTGACTTGTTTTGTTGCTGTTATAATAATAATAATTACACTTGGTCTGCAGCTCCTGGAATTATGTAATGGAGTCTGATACTGGTGGTAAAAAGGGGTGCACGGATATGTCTACACTGCAATTAAAAATCCTTGGTTGCCTTGTGCCAGCTGACTTGGGCCATGTTTAATTGTGGTGTGGACTCTCAGGCTGGTGGGAGGGTCCCAGAGCTCAGGCCGCAGCCTAAGCCCAAATGTCTATACCGCAATTAAACAACCCTTTAGCTCCAGGCCTGCGAGCCTGAGTAGGCCGGCACAGGGCAGCCTTGGGAGTCTAATTGCAGTGTACACATACCCTGTGGCAGAAACAGGTAAGAATTTAATATGAAATGATACTTAACTACTAATTCCTTTCTTTAGAAACTAGTATTATTGCCTAAATTGTAAATATTACTGGTCAAACCAAAAATTTGCCTAATCTATGTATAGTAATGATCACATATCATTTTCACCCATTAGTTACAAATGCACAACAAAATCAGTTGTCATACATTATTAGATGTGTGTTAAAAGCATTGGTTCATTCATTACCATAGGTATTTTTAAACTTGTATTTCAGTTGTATACCTCAGGGAAATGTGGGGGGAAAAAATCTATTTAAGAAGGTTTCTGAAATACTTTTTACTATTTTTGTCCATATAAGGAAAACACAGTATATGTGTGACATTCCTGGGTACAATCCAGACTAATGAACAGTTCTGTCACCCCTGCCTTGTAACATTGGGTGCCTTACAATGCCTTACTGAAGGGGCTCCCACCTGTGCCACTCACAAGCAACCTTCCAGCATGCAAGCCACACCCTAAGTGTTTGTATGTAACTACAGCCTGCCAGCCACACTTGGGTTTTACTCTGTCTCTCCCCAGCCTTGGTTATACTGTAGGGTGTCCCCAACACAACCTCAGTCTTAGATCTCCCCCCCAGAAATCTATTCCCACTACTGCCCAGCCCTCTCCTGAATAATACAAGTTTTATATAAAGTCCATTATTACTTTAATAGAAATAATATGCATGCAACTTGCCATCCCAATTGGATTTTCCCAGAGACTTCAATTTAAACACACTTGCTTAGATAAAACAATAAAACAAGTTTATTAACTACAAAGAGAGAGATTTTAAGTGAGTACAAGTAATGAGGCATAAAAGTCTGAAATGGTTACAAGAAAAACAGATAAAACACCACTGGTGCCTAACTTAACACACTATGTCATAGTCGAAGCAGAGCTTTCTCTCCACATCCTTCTTAGGATCAGGTCAGGACCCGATCTCCCAGAATCCAGCATAATTCTTTGTTGCTTCAGGTACTGTTAATGCGATGGATAGGGAGAGAGAGGGAGGTGCCTTGGGGTGTTTAACCTTCCTTTTTATAATTTCAGTCCCCCCTTTGAAAAACATTTCCAGCTGGGTACCAGGGAAACAAAAGCCTATGAAGAAAGATGTTCCCTGCCGCTTGTTCCTCACCAGTTTGAGCTATCTTTGTTTCCTTTCCTGCTTGATGACTCTGTTTACTGCTTAAATGCAAATTAAACAGATCACACATTCCTTTGTTTGAGATAGACCTGTTTGCCAACCTCAGTTTGGAACATACAGAGTTTACACCATATAGTAGAATCTTATAACTTCCCATACAGTGTTTCTCCACACATTTTATCAGCAAATTAGGTTTTCAAATGATACCTTACAAGGCATATCTGTACAGAGATAATTACAATACTGTGCAAGTTGTGAATATATGGATGCATTCTGTCACAGTATGTTACTAGTTCATGGTTACAAATAGAAGTAAAGATCTTAATACATTTTCCTGTAAGTAATTGCCTATAAAGTTGTGCACTTTGAAATGTTATATCTCAATGTCATTAATTGTATATTTCTCTACAAGTGAAGTGCATTAAGACCTTATAGAATCTTTAAGTAGAAATCCAAATTTGAGATTTCTTACTTTTGATCATCTTTGATGGAATAAAAGAGCTTTAGAGAACAGGAATGTCATCTATAAGAAGAAACAACGGTAAAGATTTTCAGGGTCTGACTCCCCTCTCTCCCACCTTCCCCTCCTCCTCCCCCCCCAAATCAGGCACATAACTGCCCTCCCAATTTTCTGCAATAACCCTTTCTAGTGGCTGGACCAGGGAGGGATTGATGTCCATACAGCCTTTGAACTAACAGACTCTGGGTCTTTTAACACAGGCAGTAAAGACACATTTTTAGACCCAGAGATTCCAGGTTCATCCCCCACTGCAGAGGACTCACCATGGGGCATTACATTTCACAAGCAATTACTGTGATTATACACACACGTGTATTTATACAGACAGATGGCTAGTTGCTTAACTTATTCATGAAATCACAGTGTTGTACAGACAAATTTTTAGCTTATTAGGCCTATAAGAAGAAGGGAAAATACAAAAGAGACCTACTTAAAAATGAATGCAAAAGGATGAATAAATATGTATAATCATATAATCCATGTTCAGTATTGAGAATTTATTATTAATTTCACCAACTAATTGAAAACATATTTAGATTAAATAAGAAAGATACAGGTCTATATTTTTAATCACAGTGCTAAACATATCTATATTCTCATTTCTCAAAACATTACAGCAAGTCTTAAAACTTTTTGTCATTAGCATATATGAACAGAAAATATAATTTAAATTATGCAGGTATTATCCTTAACATTAACCTGATAATCTTACATTCCAACACAATTATCCATAACAGTAAAACAATTTATGTATATCTCACTTTCTAATACTACCTTATTTAAGCTGCAAAGAATCAAGTGGGTCTTGAACTGTTTTGTGCTGTGATTGTGGAGTCAGTGTTCTTTTGGAAGCTTTGTTAATTTACAGAGCTAAGCTTTGATCATACAGCTAGCTCCTTGGTGCACGGGGTCCACCCACACACAGATAGTTCCAGGGTACGGGACCTTACATTTCATGTTCAAGATGTTTTTATTTGTGTGTATGTGTGTGTGGTATACACACACATGCTTTTCAGTTTGCTTTTCTATTTTTGAATGTGTGCATATGTATACCTATACAGAATACACATTCAATGTAGCTGACAATGCCACTACAGATAAAGGTGTAAAATGTTTGAGTACAGAGATCTGTAACATTTAGAATAGATGTGAACACTTGGTGCTGGTTTCTTAGTTTCTGTCCTTTGTAGATTTTGACCAAATGACTAGTGACGTGGGATCCTGAGTTCTAGGGTGTCCAATATGAGGTCCCTTGGGGTATGTCTACACAAGAATAAAAAAACTGCTGGAGCCCGAACTTGAATGTCTATACTGTGATTTTTAGACCCACAGCCCTAGCTCAAGTCAGATGATGTGAGCCAGCTGCAGCTGTGTTGCAGGTCTTTTACCCCCATGTAGTCATACTCTATGGGGGGCCTTTTTATTCCAGTGGGGATACTTGGCACTTCCTGAAAAGTAAGTCCCTTTAAAGGTGTCTCAGTTTGGGCACCCAGAAACTGAGGAATCCCAACATCACTGGTCCCTTCTGAAAATCTTGGCCTTCAAGTATAGACTTTTCCATAATAGACCCAAAGCATGTGCGTATGTATGCAGTCCATCTTTGATTATCCCTACAGAAGTTTTCACCATAAACTTTCACTTTTAGAAAAAAAAAACATACTAAGGTCATTTGTATATATGTTGGCAAAGTACCCGATTACCAAACTTCAATTTTTAATATAGGTCTTACAAACGAAAGATTAACTTTCATTTTCTCAGCTATGCCTGACTCCAAAATGTGTGTAATATTCTTAGGTTGATAAAGGAAGCTGGAAAACAGGATCCAGAGCTGGCTTACATCAGTAGCAATTTTATAACTGGACATGGCATTGGAAAGAATCAGCCTCGTAACAAACAGATGGAAGTGGAATTCAGAAAACAAGAAGAGGTAACTTAATTGAAAAGAATTATACAATAGTACTATGTTCAGAATCATTTAATTTGCAGGCAAAATCTGTGTTCAGTAACTCCTGGAATCTCAGGAAGTATTCTGACTTGACAGATCTTCAGATTGTGGTGCAGATGTTTTTACAAAAAATATGTGCTTAGAAAAATTGAGTGGTCAAGTTATATAATTTAATAGAATTTAAAATAACTAGTTTCTTGTCTTGTCGCATAATCAACCACTTAATTCTCCTCTAATGGGTTAACAGTGCTACATTACTGTTTCACAGAAAATAAAGTGTTCTGGAATTTCCTGACTGCTGTGTAGAATATTAAGCTCTTTTGTAATAACAGTAAATTGCTGATCATTAAAAGCTCAGATTTACATTGAGTCTACTGTAGAATAAAAATCCTTGGTCTTGAATTTTATGTTGGGACCTTTTAAAATTTTTTTTAGCTTTTAACTGCATTTTGGATTTGAACTTGATAAAAGCCATATTTATAACCTGAACCCCAATAATTGCCTTATTTAAAAAAAATTAAAATCACCTACCCTATTACAGCCTGACGTACTTTGATACCATTAGCTTATTAAATTCAAAGAAATAAAATGTAACACTGTTGCCGGCACAGAGGCCCGAGGCGACAGCAACAGTGGTTCGTTGCCCGGTGTGCATAGCACTAATTGACACACCAAGGTGGAGAAGCAAAAACCAGGTTTATTTGAGCCCAGATAAGGTGCAAGGGAGAACTAGCAATCTCAAATCCTGCACACCGATACAAGCGGTTTTCCTCTCTTTATACATAACTTCAGCTAAGCATTCCCATCACCCCCACACTCCTCCTCTCCCCCCACCTTTCATTCCCATGCAGCAAATACACTTTGCAATAGCAATCACATGAAGCAGTTAAGTCATACTTGGCAAAAAAACCACCTTAGCTCGTTAGCAACTCTTCTGTGATCAGTTATCTGTACTTTCCCACCGTGGGGGCTACGTTTTCATGCATATAACTTTAATTACAGCACCTGCTTTCCGCCTATCTTATTTAGTATTGGCTACATCTAGTATCAAGCAACCTTGCCACTGCCAGTAATTAGCACATAACACAAAAGGTTACAAAAGTTTAGTAAGGCTAACAAAAGCACTTTACATAAAGGTACTTTGGGTCAGATAGGCCCAAAGCCATCCTCCCGAGTTACCTAGATTTATGCCTAGTGACACCAACAACACTTTTAAAAATACTTCCAACTTGATGATAAAATCTATGAAAATGGAACATCCTAGCACTCTGAAATCTGTATTTGATTAATTGGGCTGGGTGACTGATTAATTTTGCATTACAAGGTTTGTTAGAATGTATTATTGGCCAGGATCCTTGTTGTTGTGTAGAATGTTTGTTTGGGCTGTATGCATGATAGGGAGTGGGGGAACATTCACAAATGAAAGACTTAGAATATTGCTCTGTATTTTTCAAGACTGTTGTGAAATGGTGATGTGGTGTAACAGGTATTAAGTAGAGCCCATTAATGATTTAGCAACCAATTCATTTTAAAAGCCAATGGTTATTTTAATAAGATCCTAAAACAAAAGTCAGAGGACCAAAATTAGGGAGATTTAGTGTTTTAGCTGAAGGGAAAATATTGAGAAAGAACCCTCATATCTATCATTTAAAATACTTGCAATTTAAAAACAGTTGAAAAGTTAATCTTTGTTAATCCTATTTCAAAATGGAATCTCTTTTGAAAATTAGTATATCCAACATTTCCAGAAGGTGGGTATGGGCGATGGGATGGAACACTTGATGATTATCTGTTCTGTTTTTTCCCTCTGAAGCACCTGGCATTGGCTACTGTCAATAGACAGGACACTGGGCTAGATGGACCTTTGGTCTGACCAAGTATGGCCATTCTAATGATCATGCCTACATTGAAATTTGGAATTAGTAAATACTGTTGGCAATTGTTCAGTAACAAACTTGATTTAAAAAGTAGCCTAAAACCACATGAACTGCAACAAGTAGTTTACTGTAATTTATTTTGTAGGGGAGGGAGGCTATTTCTTTCACACATAGTATAATGGGCTATACATTCTTAGGGTTTTTTTCCCTTTTAAGTGAACCTGATATTTACTTCCTTTATCTTCCTTTTCTGGATTTTACAGTATAGTTAGACATTGTTCTTTTTGCAAGTATTTTTGTCTGAATTTCTTATTTCAGTTTGTTTTTATATATCTGTTGTGACTTTTCTTTTAGCAGGTTGACCATAATTAACAGAAACATCAACTGTGGAAATTGTCATTTCCAAAGTGATGCTTCAACGACAGAAATACTGATTGGTTATTCCCAAATTGATGTTCAGAAATGCTTTTCTGAACACAACATTGCTGAAGTATAGCCAAAAGATATGTAGCATTGTAAATAAGCGGGTTTTCCCCACCCTCATGATTAGAGGTTTCTACTTTTTTTTTTAGATTCCTTCATAATTTGATATTTAAGATTTAATTCCTAGGAAGCCATACTGTCTTTCTGATTAAATGTTGTTGCTCTGAGTCTCTGAAAAGATTTTTTTATTGTTGTTTATTCTGGTTGAACACTGTAATCCTTCTGATTCTTTTTAAACATGTTTTTAGAATTTCAATTACATCCTTTTGGGTTTGTTTTTTTTATGTAGCATTATAAAATTCATTAAAAGTAATTCAAAGAGTTATGTACAGAACTGATTTCTTAGACATTTCTTTTCTTGATTACTTTTATAGGTACTTAGAAAATTTCGAGCACATGAGACCAACTTGCTTATTGCTACTAGTATTGTTGAAGAGGGTGTTGACATACCAAAATGCAATTTGGTAGTGCGTTTTGATTTGCCCACAGAATATCGTTCCTATGTGCAATCCAAAGGAAGAGCCAGGGCACCAATCTCAAATTACATCATGTTAGCAGACACAGACAAAATCAAAAGTTTTGAAGAAGATCTTAAAACCTACAAAGCAATTGAAAAGGTATGTATCCAAAGGCACATACTTCTTGGCTAGCAGTGTAGTAAAATAAAATGTATGTATATATAGTTTCTCATCACATTCTGTTCTTAAAATGTTAAGATCCTCAGAAACAAATGCTCGAAGTCCGTTGATACTAGTGAAACCGAAACTGAACCCATCGTGGATGATGATGATATCTTTCCACCCTATGTGTTGAGGCCAGACGATAGCAGTCCAAGAGTTACAATTAACACTGCGATTGGACACATCAATAGGTATGAGGCAAATTCACGTTTTTCCTTACACTTTGACATCTTCAGATACTGAAGTTCTCCACTGACTCTCACAACAGGGCAGCATAAGGCATGGCACTGCAAACTTCCCCATAACACTATACCAACATGCTTCAACTCTGTTCTCAATGAGATCACCCCAAGTTAGAGAGGGCAGGCCTGTTGTCAGATCCATTCAGTCCTTGTCTGAGACTGCCAACAAGGATACCAGTTCTGATGGTTGGTATTAGTGATGTGGATTCCCTTTCTACTAGGAACTGCACAGGGATGTGAACATAACGTGACTGATGTGTACTCCCATTGCTTAATGCATTGCTGGAATGTACTGAGTTACTATGGTGATATGGGCTGTATAAAAACCTTTGTAAAATAGAGACCACCAGCACATTTAATAAAGTCCACCATTCAGCCATCAAATGGGTAGAGATGTAGTTGCTTTTGACAAGGCCAAATTTAAAGAAGTGCTATAGTTGAGAGAGGCCACATAAAACCCTCTCGCTCACATTTCTGATAGTTTATGATCTGCTGTCTTATTTTAAAAAGGGTATTGGATGATGACATTAAATCATTTTACTTTACTAAATATTAATTTTGGGAAATTCAAGAGAGAGGCAGAACTAAAATCTTCCATACTTCCTGCATTAGTAATTTGAGAGTCCCTGTAAGCTGTACATAGGATCTTACTTTTGGATTTAGAAAGATAGGCTTTTTAAAATCTATTTCAAATTAGGTACTGCGCAAGATTACCAAGCGATCCATTTACTCATCTGGCTCCTAAGTGTAAAACCCGCGAACTACCTGATGATACATTTTATTCAACTCTCTACCTGCCAATCAACTCACCTCTTCGAGCCTCTATTGTTGTAAGTGCTTGGCATGGGGATGGAAATAAGTGAATTATGTATGTATATATACGTGAATGAGTTTTCCATTGGCATTAATTTGTAGCCAGTATATATGCTGCTTTTTTTTTTTTTTTTTTTTTTTTTTTGCTGTAACACACTCTGTAACTACCTGCAGACCACTTCAGCTTCTTTTGTTTGTAGTCTGTTTTCTCAGCAACTTCCTTTCAATGTACATCCCAAAGACTTTTGCTGCTTTTCCTGCAGCCTCATCTTCATACACATTTGCTTATTTGAGTTGTGGGATGTGCTTCAGATATATATTTCTGCACTTTGCATAGGCAGTATAAGAGTTGATAATGTTTTAAAAAACAGTAACTCCTTTGTGATGAGTTTTAATGTCTCTTCTGAGTTTATTAAACTATTATAATGTTTGTTAAGTTTTGACCATTTAAATATATAGGTAAACTATGTACTGTTAAGGATAGATTTAAGATATTTTGTGAAATATTTTGTAGGGTCCTCCAATGAGTTGTGCAAGACTGGCTGAGAGAGTGGTAGCTCTTATTTGCTGTGAAAAACTTCACAAAATTGGTAAGAGTCTTTGAAAACAAGGATCTCTTTGATTAAGGAAAAAAAATCTTTATATTGAGGCATTTGGAAAGTTGTAGGTAAAGACTTCTGTCATATATAATATGGTAGTGGAGTTCATGGTTTAACCCCCATTGCGCAATGTTCTGTGATGTGATCATATAATGAAATAATTTAACATGCATCCATGTAGAGGTATAGAATTTAAGGTTTTCAAGGGAATCTCACCACTGAATTTCTGTGGTTTTTAAAATGGTAAATTCAATATCAGTTGCAGTAACATAACTTTTGACATGGAATATGGTTTTTATATAGGAAAAAATTTCAGTGTCAGCTAGCAAATCACATTTCCGAGTTCTGGTGTAATTTGAGGACTATATTTCTCAGCCATGAGATAACCATAGAATATTATTTTCTAAAAGTTCATTATAACAGCTTTTGTTATGTACAATCCAAAATTCAATGCTTAAAGTGGCAGCGTCTCTAGTTAACTACAAAATATTTATGAGAACTCTAATTTCTTCAAATGCTGGTCCTATGTGTGTTCCATGTGTAAGTATGCATATGCACCATACACCTGAATCCAGAAAGATCTTGCAAGTCGTGTCCATTGGTCTGCCTCCAAGCCCAAGTTCCCTTTGGGCTCTGCACCAGGGATATAAGGGGAGGTGTGGACTGACTCCTCCAGTTCCTTTGTACCACCACATGGCCTGAGTTGGTATCCTCCAGTGTCTGGAGCTATCCTCACATCAAGTTTGTCTTCATCTTGTAAATATAATTGTATATACTTTAAGTGGTTTTATAGTTTTTTGTATTGGTAGTGTAGTTTAGTTCCTCATGTGGTGGGGAACCCTCTCTGTCTCCCCTTTTGGGAGTAGAACTATGCCAGAATTTCAGGATTCGAAAACTCTCCATCCCGCTTTTGCTCTTTCTTGGTCAGTGATGACCACCTAAGTTCCCTCTTGGCTGCATAATGGGGCAGTCTGCACACCAAACCCCTCATTTCCCCCCCCTTGAGCCCTTACCTCCCCCCACACCAACCCCCTGTCCCAACCACCTTCTGCACCCCAAACCCCTCATGCCTAGCCCCACCCCAGAGCCCACACCCCAGCCAGAGTCCTCACCCCCCTGCACCACAACCTTCTGCCACAGCCCTGTGAAAGCTTCCATGATACCAGTACCAACATTGGTGCTGACCACAGCCTTAAAGAGTCGAAGTTCCATCAGCTGCCAGTACCGATGAGCACCAGATGGGATCCTCTCTCTCCAGCTCTGTACCAACCCAGTCCTGAAAGCATCCGCCAACAACTAAGTCTGTCACAGCACCAGATCCAACAAAACTGACAACCAGGACTGTTTGTACTCCAGAATGAACTGAGACATACACTACACCAGAGGAAATCTTCATCCTCCCGGACTTCCAATTTTCTCTATTTTTTGGCCTGGTCCTTCTGAGGCCCATATTGACCCCAGAAGAGGACACCACTTCAAGGAGGAGTCGTCACTCCCCCTATTCCATCCATAAGCCAGAGTTTTCTTCCACTGTGTCTTGGACCTGTCCTCTGCGCAAACAGGGTTACCCTCCAAGAGAGCACTAGTATCCACTGTCTTGAGGTTCATCCCAGCCAGCCTTCAACCCTTCATACTGGCCCTATTGGCATCCATGGGACCCTTATGCATGACATACCGAATCCATGCACTCAACCAGAGAGTCTCACCATCCTTCTCCTACTGGACAAGAGCAGCCAGTTCTGCAGAAGTATGTGGAAGAGGAAGATGATGAACTGGATCCTCTGATACTAGCAGTGCCAACAGGCATATCATCTTCCTCACCTGATGAGGTAGTTGCCCTGTCTTTGCTCTCACCCAGTGACCCTAGGCAATACCAAGCATTGTTGCAGACATTGGCAGCAAAGCTTCAAATTCCATTAGAGGAAGTTCAAGATATGCAGCACAAACTCTTGAACATCTGGCAGCTGACTGGATCCAATTGGGTAGCATCCCTGTGAATAAGGCAATTATGGAGGCCAGCTAAAGTGGTATGGTGTACACTGACAATTTGTACCCCTACTCCTAAGAGGAAGAGTTCTTGTTCACCAGCGCTACCCTTAACTCCCTAGTAGTGCAAGCAGCTATGGAAAGATCCAGGCAGCGACACCCAGGAACTACCCATACGTACAAGGGTGCTCAACACCTTGACCTTCAGAGGAGAAAGGTATTCACATCCATCAGCCTTCAGTTGAGAATTTCTAACTACCAGGTCCTTTTATGAACTATGCAGTGTTACTGGAGTTCAAAGATAAAACTCCTCCAGGAGGATAGGACTCAATTCCAGACCCTTTTTGAGGAAGGTAGACTTGTGGCAAAACCTCACGGTAAGCTGCAGTGGAAGCAGCTGATACTGCATCAAGATCTATGGCAACCATAATAGTAATGTGCCAGGAGTCATGGCTCCACTCTTCAGGGTTCCCAAGAGAGATTCAGAACACCACCGAGGAGTTGCCTTGTAATGAAACTAAGTTCTTTAACGAGAAGACAAACAAGTCTTTGCACTTGTTAAAAAACTGCAGGTCAACCCACTGCTCACGAGGCATTAATTCTCTGGGCCTGAAGAGGAAACATCATAAATGATCATATAAGCCAACGCCTTTTTCCTTAGCCTTTCTATCACCAATGACCCTACAAAACTGTGCAACAAGTTACAGAAATCAAGTTATACAGTCTCCTCCATATCAGTGATAGCTACCCAACCTCAGCCACCAGCTAAACTATAGAGTGAGTGCCACCTCAGCATCAAGGGAAAGGGTTCTATTCCAACTGTTTCATATTTCATAATAAAAAGGGAGGCTGGGGGGATTCTTGACCTACATCAGCTAAATACCTTTATTTACACATTAAAATTCCGCCAATGGTTACGTTGGCGTCAGTAACTCCTTCCCTGGAAAAAGACACATGTTCACAGCTGTCCACATACAAGATGTTTGCTTTCATGTGAACATCCATCTATCCCGCAGAAGGTTCCTCAGATTTCTGGTAGGTCAGGAACACTGTGAATACAGGGAACTCCTGCACAATCTGGCAACAGCACCCAGGATCTTTACAAAGGTCTTTTCAATGGTGGGAGCACAGATGAGATGAAACAGCTACACCATCTTCTTGTACATGGATGACTAGCTTCGAACAAGTAGATAATGCCTAAGAGCTCTGTTGGCAACCTCGTCATTACTCCTATTTTTTGGCATTATTGGCAATCTACATTAAAAAAATCTGTCCTGATTCCATGCAGAGCAACTGGACTTAACTACACCAAGGGCCTACTTTCCTGTGGACAATTCCATGCCATGAGCAGTCTAATAAACCAAGTCACTCTCAGATGTCGAATGGTCCGGTTCTGTCTTTCTGTGTTAGGCAAATAGGCATTACATAGGTATAATAGCCTTTCACCAGGCATCTCCATTATCTACATGTGAGATAATTATCTGGCTCCTGTCAGCATATACATCAGTCAGGCACACCATGAACTCTGTAGTGACAATCGCTGTCATGGTCAGAGATTCACTCATCTGGTGGACGAACTTGGGACATGTATATGTTGGAGTCCATTTCCTAGCTCCCCTAGCAGACATGACAATAATCACATTCACATCCCTTGTGAGCTGGGGATCCCCTGTGGATGGACACCTCGGAAAGCCAGTATGCATATCAACCTCCTAGAACTAAGAGCAGTCAGGTGGGCCTGCAATGCATTCCTTCCATTTATACAATCCTAACATTTCTAGATAAGGAAGGACCTTCTAACTCAAGAAAGCAGCAGGGTCAGGCATCCCAACCCAGATTCTCTTCATCTCACAGCTTGGTATTTGGATAGTTTTCAAACCCAAAGCATTCATGTTTGGCAGTTGAACTATAACAGCAGAAAAGATTCTATCAGAAGATATTACCTAGGCACAGGTAGGCATTTCTGTATCTAGGCACAACAGATTCAGTATTATCAGAGTCAGCAGGTATTCCTGCTATTTTAAGACATTGAGTCGCTATATTAGCTTGCTGTGGCCTCACCTAGCAGCATCAGTGCATGCAATCCTCTGATTGATAGCTACTCTTTACTCATTTGGTATCAACCAGATTCCTAAAGGGTTTGACCGGGACTGATCCACCAGTAATGAAGCCAATGCCACAGTAGGACATCAGTCTTGTACTTTCAACAGTTACCAGGCCACCTGTAGAACCGTTGGCCATCTGCTTAATGTCCTACCTATCAAGGACGGTCGCCTTCCTGGTTGCCATTATGTTGGTCAGAAGGGCGAATGAGCTGGGGGCTCTTATGGCTGTCCCACCCTACACTACATGTCACAAAGTTACAGTATCCTCTCTCCTTCATCCGAATTCTACATAAACTAATAGATTCACTTACCAGTATTCTTCCCAAAGTCTCACACCTCGAGAAAAGACTTCTTTCTCTTGAGCTCAGATGAGTACTGATGTTCTACATCCAAAGAATGAAACCTTTTAGGAAATCTCCTAGACTGTTTGTTGTTGTTGCTTGACCTCATGCTTGTTCTGCTATATCTTCTCAGAGACTCTAATGGTATGTCTACACTGTAATTAAAAACCCATGTCTGGCCCATGCTAGCTGACTCGGGCTCATGGGCCTCAAGGTAAGGGGCTATTTAATTGCGGTGTAGGCTTCTAGGCTCAGGCTAGAGCCTGAGCTGTAGAACCCTTCGAGGTGGGAGGCAGCCTGAGCCCAAATGTCTGTTCCACAATTAAACTGCCCTGTGAGCCTTAGTCAGCTGGCACAGGCCAGCCATGGGTGTCTAAATGAAGTACAGCCATACCTTGCATGAATTTTTATTTATTTATTTATTTTTTTAAAACAAGCACATCTATTCCACTAGAGCACAGAAAGCCTATGTAGCTTCTCTCAGAGAAGACTCTCTACTGGACATTCAAGGTGGCAACCTGGAGTTCCAGCAACACTTTCGCAAAACATTATATATTGGCCCAAGACTCTTCTGCTGACATAGCCTTTGGAGCTGCAGTCTGGCAAGCATATATACTGCCTGCATCCTTGCATCCTCCTCCTCTTTGAATACTGTTTGTCAGCAATTGTGTGGAATACACATAGGGACCAGCACACAAAAAAGAAATGGAAATTACTTAACCTGTAACTGGAAGTTCTACAAGATGCATTCCTATCTGTATTCCACTACATACCCTCCTTCCCCCCCGGCTTTGAATTACAACTGGATTTGTGGTAGAGAAAGAACTGGAGAGGCGTTTTTTAATAGTTATCTCTGTTTGTTGGAAATTTAAATACCTGGAGAAAATGAATGAACTTTCTGGGAACTGGTGGTTCACTGGGCAGTTTTAGTTTTAACTTCCTCTAATTTTGATTCTTAAATGGCTTAGAAAAAAAATTAGGCCTTATAGTCCTCCCATTTGTGTGCTTGGTCCGCACTTCCACTTATATCCCCAGTATAGAGCACAAGGGAAACCAGGGCGCAGGCATGGACCAATAGACACTATTTGCAAGATTTTTCTGGTCTCGGGCTCATGATGTGCATGTGTATCCACATGTGGAATACAGTCAGGGACCACACATCTCGAAGAACTTCCAGTTAAAAGTAATCTCTATTTCTAAAGAGGGCAAAGCAGATTTTCTCTGAGCCATAGAACATGGTCAAAAAATGAAAATCTCATGCTGACTTCAGCTGTATCGTTGCTAGTAAATATGTTATAAGTACATTTCTCTATTGTTTTTTAAAAAACACACTATCCCGTAGAATATTGCTAGAGGTGCGCTAAACCAGTACAGAAAGTCTGTACATATGCAAAGAAAAGGGAATAAGAAATCCTGGGTAGTTGACATTACTATGTGCAAATTAGTCAAATCAAGTAATTCAGTCCCCGGCTGCCTTTAATTGGTGTGGGAAGTTGATTTTTCTGTGACAACTTCAGCACAGGGAGAATATTTAATTTTTTTATTTTCAATGTACTTTGGAAATCTAGAGTTCTGCATCAGTATTATTTTTACTCAGAACAAATTAGCAACTTTAACTGGTAAGAAGTTAATGTGTACACGGTATCATGATTAGCATGTTCTCACTACTGTTTACTGAGGCCACCTAAATATTGTGTAGCGTCTAAAGGTATGTTTACACTTTAATTGGACACCGGTGGGTGGCCTGTGCTGGCTGACTCGGGCTTGCGAGGCTTGGTCTGTTTAATGGCAGTGTAGATGTTCAGGCTTGAGCTGCAGCCTGAGCTCTGGGACCTTCCCACCTCGCTGGGTATTACAGCATGAGCTCTAGTCTGAACCCTAACATCTACACCACAGTTAAACAGCCCCTTAGCCCAAGCCCTGTGAGCCTGAGTCAGCTGGCATGGGCCAGCTGCAGATTTTTAATTGCAGTGTAGACATACCCTCAATTCCATATAACCTGCAAGATGCTAGTTATTTCATTGAATGAACACAGCTAATCCATAATATTTGAAAAATTGAAATGTGATTATTCATACTACTATTCACCTGTAACTCATTAATAAAATTAGGTGAACTGGATGATCACTTGATGCCGGTTGGAAAAGAAACGGTTAAGTATGAGGAGGAACTTGATTTACATGATGAAGAGGAAACCAGTGTTCCAGGAAGACCAGGGTCTACAAAACGAAGGCAGTGCTACCCTAAAGCTGTTAGTATCATTAATTGCTGTCCACATCTAAGATTTAATAGATTCTGTTATAGCCTAGAAATAAGACAAGCTTTCTAAGTTTAAGTCTCTAACTTGTCTGACAAAGGAGTGTTTTTTAAATGAAGGTTTTATTTTAAGGTGTGTTTCAAACTTTTCTTTACATTAAAAAATGTATAGTACTGACTTCTAGCTGCAAGTCTGTCTCTCTCTCAGAGAAAAGAGGGTAGGTACTAGCTGTCAAGGTAAATCTATTCAGAGGAATGAAAAGTATTTTGCATGCTAGCTAGCAATTTTTTGTTTAAAAAAAATTAGCTAGTTGCATTTTATCCCATGTATAATTACTATGTATATTATAGCTTTCAAAGCTGGTTGAAAGAAACAAAAAGAAGTTATGAAGTTTTGGATGAAGTTTCTTTTCTTATTTTGAAAAAAAATTGTCTAGTTGTCATATCCAGACAGTTTTTCTTCTGTTCATCACAAAGATAGCTCTCTATCCCTGCTGGGGTCTTGAAAATCATGGACCAAATTCTGTTGTACCAGTGCAATTCTGTTGAAGTCAGTGAAGTTTCACTAATGTAATTGAGTGGAAAACTTGTCCCAAAGAAACTAACAAGTGTCAGAAGTTTGTAAAACTTCAGCATCCAGTTCAATATGTCAAAGTATAGAAAGTAAAGAATTTCTTTTTCTGAAGTCTGTGAAATGAAGTCGTGTGACTCAGACTGTTGTAGTGTTGTGGGTAATTTTGACTTTTGGACACTTCCAGAGGCAGAACTCGCTGCTTTTTATTAATTTCAGATATTTAATTTTGATTTAAAGGTTTACCATTTGAACATGGAACATCAGATTATTTCAGTTTGAACCTTAAATTGGTAGAGATTACTTTTTTCAAATAGAGATTTATTAAGGCACAGTGTTGGTGTTATTCACGTTATTTTATAAACATGTTTATCGCTTTACAGGAGTATTCTTCTATTAGATTTGTTTAACATAATATATAATAGGACAACTAGTGCAGAGTTGATCTGTCACTTTGACAGATTTGTTATAAGCTGCATTCTTTATTCTTCATCATGGAAAGTTCCAAAGATTCATTATGATGGGTCTTCAGCTTGCTTCCATAGATGTAGAACCAGCCCTGTCAATCACTGGTAACAGAAGAAGGCCCCATTCCCTGAAATTCCTTCCAGAGGATTGATAATTAGTAGTACAGGATATATCCTTTCAACCAGTGTATTTTGTAGCTGCTCAGGAGGACCATGGCAACCTCAATTAAAAACAGAGGCAAGAGACTGGAAAGGCAACCCAAAGGTTCTACCATATGCACCAGTCCAGATCCAACCTGGTGTCTGTCCCAGAAATAGACTTGGTGCGCACACGTATCTCATTCCTCTCCATCAAGGACTCGGTGATCCCAGCTGAGGGAGATTTTTCCACCAAAAAGACATCATGGATGGGAGAGTGGACTCCTTAATCAGAAGGAGTTGCAAGGTGACTGTGGACATCCACAACCTCTGTGTACTTTGCAAGAGAAGTTTTGTGTCATCTTTCTGGAAAAATTCTTTATCAGCAGCCTTCAGTCACTGAAGGGATATTCTATTGCTCTCACCCAGAGCAGTGGGATACAATACAGTATCATGTAGGCATATGTAGCATCAATCGTAGAGAATATTTGTCCAGGTAAATCAGCTTCTGGCAATTCCCACACTCTCCAGTGGGAAGCTTTTTGGAAACCAATGGATAAGGTAGTCACAGACATTGGAAAAATCTAGGGAAAACTTGGCCCTAGTCAGATATTATAGAAAGGAATATAGATAACATGAAATTTTCAGTCCCGGAAGTACAACAAAAGAGAGGACCTCTTCAGAAGCAGTCGATTGAACAATCTAGGGTAAATGGGGAAAACTTATTTTGTACAGCACTAAGAACTCATCAGTTTGAACCACTGGAAGAGGTATTGTCATATTTCCTTTCCATCAGAGTGTCCTTCCCAATATCTGTTACCTCAACAAGGTGACTTTTTGCAATATGGAATATGCTCAAAAGGCTCAGTAAAATACCTGTCATTCTGAGATGATTTTTCAAACTGGCAAAAAGAAAACTCTGTTTTTTTTCATAGAAATCAAGAGTTTTTCCCGAGTTTTTGTCCCAAGTCTTTACATCTGGAAAAGAAGCTTTAGTACACTTCAGATCTATAAGAAGCACTCAGCGTTTTTTATGTAAAAGCCAAGAGGGTATCTAAAACACCTAGTTTTTTAATTAATCCACATGGATCATTTTTCACTCCTACAAAATAGTAAACCTTACTCGTATATCAAATATCAAATCCCATTTCTTAAGAGTAATGATGAGCACAGGAGCAGAGAAGTTATATCGTTTCTACGAGGAGAGCTGGAAGGCAGTCACATAGTCACCATAAATGCATATGTTCACTGAAATCCACAGATTGGTCATCCAAATTTCAGCCAGTGTCATTTTATGCAGAAGAATTCTGTGGCCAGTGCTACAGCCAAGGAAAGATGGGGTGTAGATATAGTTTCTCATTTTTTGGTGTACATAAGTAAAGGTTGAACTTGCTTCTCATTTTGGAGGCATACTACTGAGAAAATCCTAGTGCAATGGGTTTTTGAATCTTAGCAGAATGAAGAATGGGAAGACTTATCCAACCTTTATATAAAATCTGCCTTTACTTGAGAAATAAGGTCCATAGAGCATGGACACAAAGGACTCATCCAGAGATGGATAGATATGGAAAATGGCATTCAAAGCTTTCAATTTATTCATAGGGAAGATTATTCTGGTGCTCTTCAGTAGGAGAGGCTTTTGTTTTTCAGCGTAGAACACAATTGTTAATTTAGGAAAGTAATACTTGTCTCAGCTAGCAGGAATTTCTGGGCATGAGGCATTCTCCTGCTGACTAATGACTGTGAAGTCTGGTTTTGACACCAACCTGCAAGTAGGCTGAAGACCAGTTATAATGGGTCTTGTTGTTTAAAAAAAATAGGGTGGGTTGGAATTCAGGTTAGTTTGTGTGAATTTTCCTATTCTGCCTTTTAGAAACATATCTCCAAAGGTTTTAATAAAGTATTATAGTTTTGTTTCATACCAGTCTCAACAGATCTTATGAAATATTTGTTCTAGGAATGAGAATTCAAGTGAACTTTGCTGAAATAGTCATATTAATGTATTTCTCTCTCTTTGATTGTAGATTCCAGAATGTTTGAGAGATAGTTACCCCAGACCTGATCATCCCTGTTATCTGTATGTAATAGGAATGGTGTTAACTACCCCTTTGCCTGACGAGCTCAACTTTAGGAGGCGAAAGCTGTATCCTCCTGAGGATACAACACGATGCTTTGGAATACTGACAGCCAAACCTATACCTCAGGTAATGAATCTGACTTTCTCTTACCCGTCTGTGCCTGACAATCCTACTACTATTCATGACTCAAAGCACTGAGGCAGGCCAGAGACCAGAGCACATGTCAATTCTGCCAATCTTGAAAACTGGATCTCCAATTATCATAGAGTATTGTCTACAGTTATATCCACAGTTTAACTTCTTCCTATCAAACATTTCTCATTGTAATTTTATATTCTCTGATTGAGAGTGCCAAATTCTTCTCCTAAGGTAGGACATTTATGACTAGCCTCATCTGAGCTGAACATGGGAAATAAGGCTAAGCACAGGCTGAGGAAATATACCTCTTTCTGTGTTTTTTCCCAACCATCCATTGAGAGGGGTTCTGTGCTTATGTTGTGCTCAGAACAAATCATGTTCTGTTACCTGTTCAGAGGGCTTGTCCACACAATACCAACCATGGCCCTGCACTCAGCAGTATCACCAGCACTCTGCAGCTCCTTCAGCACCTCTATAGCAGCAGGACTCTGTGGCATCACAGTGCAGGGGTAATGGACACTTTTAGAGCTCTGCTGCTCCCTCACTGTAGTGTCCACCTAGCATTCCTGGGGTGCCTATCCCACATTCATCAACTCCCTCACTCCCAGAAGTCTGCATCTGACTATTGGTAAAGGTAATAACATCTCCCTCCCCATAAATCATCCCATAGATGTTGTGTGTTATAGGGACAGAAGCCCCATTACACATCCTCCTTCTCAGCACACTCCTCCCCCAATGCCGTTCAGACCCTTTGGGCCACTCATTTATATTTCTATGCCCTTCTGGGCACAGAATCTTATCAGTCAGCCTCTGGGAAACTATGTAATTCCAATTACACAAAGCGCAAGCACTAGTGAATCAGCTCATGCACAGCATCACCACTGAGCCCGTTTCTAGCAATGGCTCTCCACACCTGCCTCCTATAAAACTGGCTGACAAGTTGAGAAACAAGTAAAATCCTTCATGCTAATTCTCAGTAGCACAAGGAAAGGGATGATTGCATTGTTTTTTATTCAGATTCTGATCAATCCTGAAAGAAACAGTTAAGGATCAAATCCAGAAGAAAATGTCCTTCACCTAGTCTCTCTTCACAAGAGAGAATGAAATCCTCAGTGAAGACATGAGGATAGCACTGCCCTTGTTATTGATAAGAAAATGCAGGGCAATTAAGAAAAACTCTAGAGAGAAGCCAAAGTTTAAAAAGGAAACTTTATCAGGTAGTCCCTGCTCTCTAAAAAAGGGTCATTTTCTAGGTCAGAGAGAACTTAAACTTTTCTGAACAGTGAAACTGTGTCAAAATGGTGGCTTCCACTTGCATTTCTGTATGTGTAAATTAATGTTCATTAATACCTAAATCCTGACAAAAACATTAATCACTGTGCTATAGAGACAGTCCTATTCTGGAAGAAGTATGTATGGTATTTTCTAAGACATCTTTCAGTATCTAATTTTTATCTTTTGTTTTCTCTTTATGTTCTTAGATTCCTCACTTTCCTGTGTACACACGTTCTGGAGAGGTTACTATATCTATTGAGCTAAAGAAGTCTGGTTTTATGTTGTCTTTACAAATGCTTGAGCTGATCACAAGACTTCACCAGTACATTTTCTCACATATTCTTCGGCTTGAGAAACCTGCACTAGAGTTCAGACCTACAGAAGCTGATTCAGCCTATTGTGTTCTACCTCTTAATGTTGGTAAGGATTGAGTTTCTTTAAACATTCCCTTTAGTTTGCTTTATAACAAACTAGTTACTTTAGTATTTTGTCAGCCTTCAGAGTTATCATATTTCATATATCATTTAATATAGTAACAGCAGGAATATATTAGTATGCAGGTTGGTTTCTGTTACCTTTCCCCACTTTGAAATTCAAAGCGTGCTTGAAATTAGCACAAATCATCTTTTAGCAGTATGTTTTCAGGTGAACCAGGAAGAATCTAAAACTATCTAGGTGTGCTGTTATAAGTGCAAGGTTTCCCTCAAGATTTTAGGGAAGAGGGGAGGCAAAGAGTGTATTGACAGCAAATAGTCTTTGCAAGTTAAAAAATAATGCAGCTTCCAGTTTGGGAAACCCAACAAAAATAAATGAAATATGTCTTTTCTTTTTAAGTTGATGACTCCAGCACTTTGGACATTGACTTTAAGTTCATGGAAGATATTGAAAAATCTGAAGCACGTACAGGCATTCCCAGTACAAAGTACACAAAAGAAACTCCATTTATTTTCAAATTAGAAGATTACCAGGATGCAGTTATCATTCCACGGTGAGGATTGTATCATCTATGACATTCAGTGTGTAGAAAATGTATCTGTATAAATATTTGCCATATAAGTGATGTAACTTATGTATTGGAGCAAAGCAATTGCCTGTATTTAGCATACACAATAAACCTGATGACAAATTACATTATTTAAAAATAGAGTCATTTTGATGACAAGTTTGTGGCATGATTCATACAGAAATATAATACTGGGATTTTAATGTATGGTCACTACAAAATCTGTTACA
The DNA here is from genome assembly GCF_016161935.1 of Mauremys reevesii. Lineage (NCBI taxonomy): Eukaryota > Metazoa > Chordata > Testudines > Geoemydidae > Mauremys > Mauremys reevesii. The sequence continues at coordinate 27,827,456 of NC_052626.1, forward strand.
TCCCCATAAGGAACAGTGCAAGTCACCACCTAACTTTCATAGTATTCTGCCAAAAGCTGTGACTACCAGCAGCTAGTTTACTGGAACTGTTTTAAATTGGGGAAACTGGTGGTGATCCTGTCTCTAGTTACATCTCCTTGATACTGAAGTCTTGCCAGAGCAGTCCCAAAGACAGTGAAGAATGACCCTCTCAGTGCAGCTCCATCAGCAGTATCAACGATAGGAATGATAGCGGAGACAAGCTGCTAGTGGGCCACCAGTGTTTTAACCACCTGTCATCTAAGAATGGCTCAATGGCATGGGGGTAGGTCCTAAACTGGCATAAATGTCATAGTTGCATTGACTTCAGTGAAACTATGACATTTGATCCCAGCTGGGGATCTGCCCCATTGTGGTTAAAACACAGTGTGTGGTCTTCACTAGCACCCCCTCTGTTACTACCCCCAGTGGAACTGCATTGGTAGTAGTAACAATGGGAGACTTAGGAGTTCAGGAGGGGGAGACTTGAATTACACTCCTAGCGAGAATTATTTGTTGCCAACTGGTAATGGCTAGGCAAGGTGGGGTGGACAACATGGACTACTGACATAATTGAATATTCTGTCTCGTTTGTATCTTAAAAGAGAAAACCTTTTAAAACCTGCAGTTAGTGCATATATTCAGTCTACATAAACATGTTTCTATCACAGTTACCCTTGTTAATCCCCTGCAGTCAAACAGGGGTATATCTCTTAACTATGTGTTTGTACATGCCCAGAATCATTAGAGTACACATAATAAGTATTTAAGGGCTGATAAGATAAATGAGTTTCCTGAAGGCTGCTTTAACTTAAGCATCCACTGTTTTCAAGAATTTTGAAAAAAAATAAAAAATCAAATTGTCATGGAAAGTAACAGTCTTGGTTGCCACTTTGGAATAAGGTTGAAAAGATTAAATACATTATTAGAGATTTTACTTCATTTAGAGAAGTCTACTCAGATATGTAAATATTTAGATAGGAATGGAAAATGACAGACACATCAGAAACTAAGACCAAAGTGCCAAAAAATAAATATGCAAATCTTATAGTTAAGAATATATCTTGCTAGCTATCACAATTTGTGCAAAATGGCTGTGAACATCTCATTTATACTAGCTTTAAATGGCGGTACTAAACCTCTGGAGTATTCCAGTGCTAGAAAATGGATATTTGAAACTTTTTCTACTTTTGTAAGAAGGAAGAGGCCATAAATGGGTTAAGAACCAGGCTGAAATGCCAAGTGTAGTATTGGTATAAGTTTGTATCATTCTGGCTTCTGTGGAACATTCACCTACCCTATGGGACAAACATCCTCCCATCTTTCTTCAAGGGATTTTTTAATTTTGCATTTGGCTTGTGGTGGTTTTGGTTCGTCTTAGGGATTTTTTTTATTTATTTGAAATAACAGCTTGTTGAAATAAAAAAATTCTGTTTATTTAATCATTCTAAAATTGTGTGATAGGACCAACATTTTTTATAGAAAAGTTTAAACATATTTAAGAGCTTCTGAAAAATTAAAAATGTTGGGACTAAATTTCTATATTGGTTAACAAAAATATTTATCATTTGTAAAATAAGTGCTCAGATTGAAGCAGACAGTCTAAAGTATATATTTATTTCATTATACATAACCCTTTTAAAATTTATACTTAACTTTATTAAAATTAGGTGTTCTGGGTTCCTATCTCTTCACAGAAAATAATTGTATAGGGCAGTGGTCCCCAATGCAGTGCCAGCGGGCGCCATGGCACCCGCGGGGGGCACCTTAATGCGCCCGCGTCCTGAACCCCGGGAGAGCACCTGCCAAAATGCCGCCGAATTTCAGTGGCATTTCGGCGGCGATGCCTCTCGATGACGTCACTTGCCGTCGACAAGTGACATCATCGAGAGGCGTCGCTCCCGAATTTCAGTGGCATTTCGGCAGGTGCTCCACCGCCGCAGTGGTCCTTCGTCTGGCGCCTGCTGGTATAGGGTAATTAATTTTTTTCTACTCTGTTGTATATAAGTTCTTATACTGCACTCTTCATCACCATAGTCTTTGATTTGGCACATCTATTCAGTTTCTGCACAAAAAACTAATTACTTGAGTTATATAACAGCTTAGAATCATAGACTATCAGGGTTGGACAGGACCTCAGGGGATTATCTAGTCCAACCCCTTCTCAAAGCAGGACCAGTCCCCAGACAGATTTTTTTGCCCCAGATCCCTAAATGGCCCCCTGAAGGATCAAAGTCACAACCCTGGGTTTAGCAGGCCAGTGCTCAAACCACTGAGCTAGGCCTCCCCACAATACAGAATCAGAGCCTTAGGTAGAAAATTTGCTCAAAGAATGCTTTTCATTCCAAACTATCTGATTTTGTTTAGGTATCGAAATTTTGATCAGCCTCATCGATTCTATGTAGCTGATGTATACACTGATCTTACTCCACTCAGTAAATTTCCTTCCCCTGAATATGAAACTTTTGCTGAATATTATAAAACAAAGTATAATCTTGACCTGACCAATCTCAACCAGCCACTGCTGGATGTGGACCACACGTCTTCAAGGTGAGGCGATTCTGAATAGTATAAACCTAGTTGAAATCTTCGGGTTTTATATCTTATGGTTTTGCAACATTTATAAAGAACCGTTTAGTTCTGCTGTAAACTGTGTAATAAAGTTGACCATCTTATTTTCAAAAATGTTGATGTCAATTTTTGGGCAGTCAACTTGAGTCATCATTAAAGGGCCTGATTTTCAGAGGGCAAATGCTTTCTGAAAATAAGTTGGGGTTTTTTTTGGTTTGTTTGTTGGGGGTTTTTTTTTGTGTGTTGATGGTCAAAATCATTTGAAAACTTAGTTCAACATGGTTTAATTAGAATTTTTTGCATATTTGCATTAAAGGAAATATTTTCACAATATATTTTTAGACTTAATCTTTTGACTCCTCGCCATTTGAACCAGAAGGGGAAAGCTCTTCCACTAAGCAGTGCTGAGAAGAGGAAAGCTAAGTGGGAAAGTCTGCAGAATAAGCAGGTAATGAACTGCTCTCCATTCTAAATTGTTTAATTGCTTACTTAACCATACTTAAGAATTTCTGAGATTATTTTTAAAAGTAAAACTCTCTCCCTCCTTCAAAGATATTGGTTCCAGAACTCTGTGCTATACATCCTATTCCAGCATCACTGTGGAGAAAAGCAGTTTGTCTCCCCAGCATACTTTATCGTCTGCACTGCCTGTTGACAGCAGAGGAACTGAGAGCCCAAACAGCCACTGATGCTGGTGTAGGGGTTAAATCACTTCCTGCAGACTTCAGGTATTTACTGTGCCACACATATATGTATAATAAATCTTCTTGAATAACTAAGTGAAAATTTGCAAATGCTGCAACAGTGCAAAATTGATCTGCTCTGTATGGCTCATATAATTTTTTCAGTTGGGCATATAGTTAGAAAATACTTAATTGTAAATTGTAGTATCCAACTCCACTATGATTGTTCTTTCTTTTTAAAAAAAAGCCATACTTTTAAAATATGTAGAAATGTACATATATAAGGAGTTTTCTCATGCCTTCGCTTTGAGATATTTTTTAATCAAAATCAACATTTATTTTGCAGATATCCTAATCTGGACTTTGGGTGGAAAAAGTCCATTGACAGCAAGTCCTTCATCTCTATTCCTAGCTCTTCTTTAGCAGAGAATGAGAATTACTGTAAGCACAGCACAATTGTAGTCCCTGAAAATGCTGCACATCAAGGTGCTACTAGAGCCTCCTCTGCAGAAAATCATGACCAAATGTCTGTGAACTACATAACACTGCTCAATGAGTCACCCAGTAAACTCCAAATTGATGTATCGGTAGAACTTGCAGCAATTAATGGTGTTTCTTATAATAAAAATCTTGCCAATGGCAATTGTGATTTAGTTAATAGAGACTTTTGCCAAGGAAATCAACTGAATTACTGCAGGCAGGAAATACCTGTACAACCAACTACCTCATATCCCGTTCAGAATTTATACAACAGTGAGAACCAGCCCAAACCCAGCAATGAATGTACTCTACTGAGTAATAAATACCGTGATGGAAATGTTAACAAATCTACCTCAGATGGAAGCCCCAAAATGGCAGTGACCACCAATATTTCAGAAGCTCTTAATTTTTCAAAAGACAGAATGGATTCTGAAAAGAACTGTTCCAGTGGATACTCCTCAAAAACTCTTGGCCCAAACCCTGGTCTCATTCTTCAGGCTTTGACTCTTTCAAATGCTAGTGATGGATTTAATCTAGAGCGGCTCGAAATGCTTGGTGATTCATTTTTAAAGCATGCCATCACTACCTATTTGTTTTGCACTTACCCAGATGCTCATGAGGGACGCCTATCATATATGAGAAGTAAAAAAGTGAGTAGCTAATGATCTATCACTATTTTGTTAAACATTGGCTACAATACATGATTTATAGATAAAATATTTGAACACTGAATAGGTAATATGTTAATACGTATTTATATGTACCAGATATTTTCTGTCTAAAAGAAAGTTACAGCCTGTGTTATAAATTTGCTAGCATGCGTATTAGGAATACAATTATACAATACAATCCTCTTCTTTAAAATGACTAAAATAATTCATTTGATATACCATCAAAATAAATTAATATCTGGATTATATCATAATTAAAGCTACATTTATGGACAAACTTCTCCTCAGAACTGTTAAATTTTTTTTTTAATTTAAACAATGGGCTTGTGATACATCTTGTTAAGGTGATGTGGTACTCAAGAATTCTACTGTATAATGGGATGTGTATTGTGTAAATGTTTACTATTATTCAGAAAGTTATAAATTTATTTATAAATAAGGCTTTAACTTCTCAAGAAACTATAAACATAAATGTTAAAAAAGTTACTTCTGTTTTTAGGCCAGGATTTGGCCAGTCACAGGTACAATATTAGGAAGGCTGCATAATAACCTCTGAGAACTGGAAAATATGTCTGTATATAAATTATTATGTGTGTGTTTTATTTTAAATAAAAAATGCATGACTGTTTTACAAACATGCTATCATTTATTTTAAATGGACAAGAATTTGTTTAGGCATATAAAATTGATTATATTTGTATTCTCATGTACCTTTGTATGCATGTGTATGTAGATACTTATAAGCGGTTTTTTTCTTAAAGGTCAGCAATTGTAACTTGTATCGTCTTGGGAAGAAGAAAGGGCTGCCTAGTCGTATGGTGGTATCTATTTTTGATCCACCCGTCAACTGGCTCCCCCCTGGTTACATAGTAAACCAAGACAAGAGTAACACAGACAAATGGGAGAAAGATGAAATGGTAAGCACTCACGGAAATATGTTAAGACTTAAATACCTTTTTGTATATAATATTATATCTCAAAGTGGAGGGACGGGAAAATGAGCTCTCATTTTATCATGCTTCAGCAAAATGTAGCTTCCTACATCTTCATTTCCTACTTTTCTTTAAAATATCTATATCATTTATGAAAAATGTGGGGGAAAGAGATGTTGATGGAGAACTTAGGAAGGGCAGTTTGTGAAACAAATTACTGAACATGGTTCAGAAATGAGTGTATATCCATTATTCTCAGCACACTTTTGTGGAAGCTCACGTAATTTGAAGTGTTTCTCCCTTCATGCAAACTGTGAAATATATGTATAAATGATGATTTTGACTAACATTTCTGTACTGCACACTATTGGTGACTAAACATCATTTTGCTGAAAAATGAGCCCATCTTTGGCAATATGGGCAGCACATCAAGGGTCTGTGAGCTAGTTTTTGTCCTGCTTTACCAGGTGCCCTAACTAGTACAACTAGTATTTTCTTAGTTGTGTGATTGAGTGGAGTTGATGGTTGGTTTGAGAAGTTTCTCAATTGTAATTGACTGTTGCCAGATGGCATTTTATCTTTAATGGTTAAAGATTGATTCCTTTTCTACAGTGGTCTCAAACAGAAGGGATGAAGAATCTGTTTAGCTCCTATCCAGAGTGAACACAAAAAGATCTTGACTACTTTTAGATATTTTGTTTGTTTCTCATACAGTGCAGTTCTAAACTCATGTTGTACAGTTCATCTGCTGATCCTAAACCAGAGTTACAGCTGACTGTAAACTGATCTTTGGTCCCTAATGTTAAGCCCCGATACTGCCACGGTGATGGATTTCACTTTTCCGTGAGATTGTGCCCACCAGCAGGCTCAGAATGGCAACTCTCAGTTAAAACTTTGCAGATTCAATTTTGTAATTGAATTATAATACCTGCATGTTTCATCCTATGAAGTCTCAAAAAGTTAGAGTAAAAATGGGTGCTCTTGCTTTTAAAAAAAAAAAAATCCAAAAAAAAAAATCACTAATCATATGGCATTAATGACTTAATCTGGTAAATATTCAGAAAAAAAATTTTTTTTTGACTCAATACAATACTCTGACTACAGAACCACCAGAGGGCACACAAGAGGACTGTTAAACAGATGTACTGTCTGACTAAATTTTTATTGAAGACTAAAATCTGATTATTGTAGTTCTGTATTCTTCCAAAGTTTCATTTCAAAATGATTTATTATTCTACTATTCTAAAAATAAAATGGCATATTTGAGGTTGCAGTTGATAAATTACTTAGGGGAAAAATTATTCTTTGTAACCCTTTAACTGCTTATGTCCTTGCCAGTCACACATTTTATATATATATTTCAGTCCAGTACTCATATTGTACAGTGATCTCACATGATATGTTTATTGCTGCCAAGTGGTAAAATAGTCATTTCACTGTCAAGGAATAAATTCCATTCTTTTTGGGGAGAGGGTTAACTAGAACTCTGATAATACTTTGAATAACTGTTGTTAAAACATTGTAGACAAATGCTGGGATTCTTGGCCTGGCCGAACCATATAAGAAAAATGCAAATACACCTCTACCCCGATATAACGTGGGCATGGGGAGCCAAAAATCCCTACCGCCTTATAGGTGAAATGCTGTTATATCTGGGTAGCGGCGGCAGGGCTGCAGCGGTGATTTAAAGGGCTCCGGACGCTGCGGGGAGCCCAGGCCCTTTAAATCGCCGGCCGAGCCCCGCTGCCGCAGCCCCAGGGTAGCAGCAGCATGGCTCCAATGGTGATTTAAAGGGACCAGGGCTCCCCACAGCAGCCGGAGCCCCGGGCCCTTTAAATCGCCGGCGATCCCCACTGCTAAAGCCCCGGGATAGCAGCGGTAGGGCTCCGGCGGTGATTTAAAGAGCTCCAGGCTCCAGCCACTGCGGTGAGCCCAGGCCCTTTAAATCACTGGCCGATTTTTTTTGTATTCCTATGAAACTTAGATGCTCATTGTAAGAAATTCTATTTAATATATATTGTAACAATAAAGGTTGCTTATAGAAAATGTAATTGTACCCCAAGGCTTTAGTCTTAGAATGAGAATAATAATTGGTATTGCTCTTTGCATCTGATTAAACAAGTTAATTCATATCAATTAACAAAAAACAAATGGTCATGCTTTTAAAGTTAGCTGACAGTGGTTATACTTGAAAATTATCTCTTGTGCTTGCAGAGTTATGAAACTTGTTTAAAAGGTAATTATACCCTTTTTTCCCCCCATGCCTCATTTTATTTCTTCTTTCAGACAAAAGAAAGCTTGTTAGCTAATGGTAAACTTGATGACGATTATGATGATGAAGAGGATGAAGACCTAATGTGGAGGTTACCCAAGGAAGAAGCTGACCTTGAAGATGATTTTTTGGAATATGATCAGGAACATATCAAATTCATTGATAATATGTTAATGGGATCTGGGGCTTTTGTGAAGAAAATTTCTCTCTCGCCCTTTTCAACCACTGATTCTAGCTATGAATGGAAAGCACCCAAAAAATCATCCCTGGGTAATATTCAGTTTTCTTCAGATTTTGATGATTTTGACTATAGTTCTTGGGATGCTATGTGTTATCTGGATCCTAGCAAGGCTGTCGAAGAAGATGATTTTGTAGTAGGCTTCTGGAATCCGTCAGAAGAAAACTGTGGTGTTGACACAGGAAAACAGTCTATCTCGTATGACTTGCATACAGAGCAGTGTATTGCTGACAAAAGCATTGCAGATTGTGTGGAAGCCTTGCTGGGCTGCTATCTGACTAGCTGTGGTGAAAGAGCTGCTCAGCTTTTCCTGTGTTCATTAGGGTTGAAGGTGCTCCCAGTAATGAAAAAAACTGAGTGGAACAGCACTTCGTGTTCTAGCAGGGAGAATTTTAACAGTCAACAGAAAAATCTTTCACCAAACTGTGCTTCTGCCTCTGTAGCCAATTCAGAGTGTTCTCTGTGTAAAGAAATGGAGTATGGCTGTTTGAAGATTCCACCAAGGTGTATGTTTGATCACCCAGATGCTGATAAAACACTGAATCACCTGATATCTGGTTTTGAAAATTTTGAGAAGAAAATTAACTACAGTTTTAAGAATAAGGCTTATCTTCTTCAGGCATTTACTCATGCCTCCTACCATTACAATACCATTACTGGTAAGTTGTCTGAAAAAAATTACTTCATTTGAGTATTAGATTGATATAAATAAAGGATGTACAGTGCAGGTTATTTTTGTGCATAGATCTTGACTTTTTTTTGTGTGTCAAAATAATTGCCTCTTAATACAAAAGTGAATATCAAGAAGGATCTTCTTTCTGCTGTTTTTTAAGGGGTCTGCCAGTTAACTGTGTGTGACCTCTCCTTCCCTAAAATGCTACCAGGGCAAAATGCTCATAATTCCCTAGACCAAGTGCGTGGTATAGGGCACCATAACACAAGTTTTTTTCTAGACTGTGGAGTTTTTTCATATTTTACCTCTGTCCCCTCTCTCATCAGCTGTTATGTGTTCAATACTAATCCTATATTCAGCAGGGTGACTTAGCAAAGAACCTCTGAAACTGCCGTTCCTCTAGAACTAGCCACCATGGTTTTCAGGAAAAAAAATTTTTTTTTTTTTCAAAAATGACATTTTAAAAAAAACAGTAGTTATTTCACTGATTTTCATCCCAAGAGCATCACCTTGACCATATTCACAAACCACCTTGACTTCACTGGAACTGAGATTTCACCTGTAGGCTTCATTAGTCTGTTTTTCGTTGGAGTGGCCAAGTTTGGGAATGCTCAGGAGTACCTTTAGAGCCCGGTCCAGTGGGGTATATGTATTGAGTGTCCTCAACTCATACTGAGGTCAGTGGTGATTGAGGGGTTTTGTACCTAATGGGATCTAGATCTTAGAAAAGGATCAATTTCAATCAAGTGACGCCTTGACCAAATGTCATGGGGCCACGGAAAGTGGGAGTGATGATTTTCCAGGAAAAACTCCTCTCAAAAAACCCTTAGCTCTTAACACAAATCCTATTGAAATGTTAATATGCTATGATAGAAGTCTAACAAGGAGAATATACGTAGTATTAAAAATTAACATAGCATTTTAAAGTGCTTTACCTGGAGAAAGAGCTGTTCTTCTACAAACATTAAGCTTCACAATACTCATATGAGGTAAGTGATAGGTAATTATTCCTATTACACAAATGAGAAAATTGAAGCATAGTATTTTGACCAAAGTTACACAATCAGTGGCAGAAACTTGAATGGAATCTGGGAATCTAAATTCCCAGTCTCCTACTTTAGTTGACAGGGAAGAATATTTTGGGGACACTATTACTGTTAGTGATATGTTTTCATGAACAGTAAAAGTTAAAATGTGTCAGGATCCATATGATAGGTACTGAAAACTGCTTCATTCTAGTCATTTCATTTTTAAAGCTTTCTGTTTGTTTGATTTTCTTTCTTTCTCCATTTCTCATGCCTTTCTAGATTTGTGCTAGCTTTTATTTATACATTAACAACAAAACCCCTAATTCAAAATTAAAAACAGCACATCTGAGAGTGAAACATCATTGAACAGTTAAACTACAAAAAGTCTAAAGGAATAGAAAATAAGCTTAGAAACATTAATATTGAAAGTGCCCCACTTTTTTTTTTTAGTGTATTGATTTCTTTATTAAATTTTTGAAAGCTTGGTTACCATTGTCTGTTCAGATGAACACAGTTGTACTATCACTTGATGTTATTTTTGATCAGTCAGATTTAAGGCATTTGAGCCTTCATTATAAGCCCATATTTTTGCCACGATGCTGTAAGTGAGCATTTGGTTCAGAAGAAGCTTCATTATTACATATAATTTGTGAAGCTTTTTCTTATATTTGGAATCCATTAAAACAGGCAGAACAACCTTTTAAGATAACACTGAAAACAAAATCCAGTAAAAAGATATCTATGTTTAAACATGGATAGATATTTATCTTTATTTGAACATTGGTTAACTTGTGGTATTTACATAGTAAAAAGCCAAACCTTCTATCCAGAGAGGCCAGGAAAGAATGTGTTAGTTAAATAAACTTAATTGTATTGCTGTACATTTTTTTTTATTTCCAATGCTTTAAGATTGTTACCAGCGCTTGGAATTCCTGGGAGATGCAATTTTGGACTACCTCATAACCAAGCACCTTTATGAAGACCCACGGCAACACTCTCCAGGAGTTCTAACTGACCTACGATCCGCTTTAGTCAATAATACCATCTTTGCATCATTAGCTGTAAAGTATGACTATCACAAGTACTTCAAAGCTGTCTCTCCTGAGCTGTTTCATGTTATTGATGACTTTGTACAGTTTCAGATGGAAAAGAATGAAATGCAAGGAATGGATTCTGAGGTTAGTAGTATTTGAAAGTATTTGCGTTCAGTGTCTGATTTTAGCATGTCTTCAGAATTCTTAGCACAATACAGATTTTTATAATGTGTTAGTGTTGACTGTATAGCAGCCAAAGAAGCATATGGATGCCAATAATGTAGTAGTATCAGAGGGGTAGCCGTGTTAGTCTGGATCTGTAAAAGCAGCAAAGAAGTGGGTATTCACCCATGAAAGCTCATGCTGCAAAACGTCTGTTAGTCTATAAGGTGCCACAGGATTATTTGCTGCTTTTAATAATGTAGTAATTTACTTAGCATAACTGCATGTTTTCATTAAGCAGTTTTTACTAAATGAAAGTGCTCAGAAAATAACTTCTTAATTGGATTGATACCAGATTTTACCCCTGGGATCTTCTGTGATATCCAGTGTAGGTGATATCACACCTTCATGCTTACACTGTTATACCAATAAAAACTAGCAGGACCTTATTAAGAGGGATAAGGCAAAGATGCCACATTTATTGTAAATATAATAGTAAAGCAAAAGACAAAAGCAAACAACGTTGTTTTACTACTTATTTCTATCCACTACTTATTCCTTACACACACACACACTCTCTCTCTCTCTCTCTCTCTCTCTCTCTCTCTCTCTCTCATATATATATATATATTCATTCAGGTTCTGTATAGATGTTATAGTTACCAGCCTAGATGTTGCTCATGCCAAGTTACTGGCCAGATATCTTGGTCATGAGGATGGAGCCGAGTCTGTATCAGATGCATCTGATGCTCCTGGAGGCTGGCAGCAGATCCATAGACTCAAAGTCCTCAGTCTTTAGAGTCCAGTTTTATAGGAATTTATTCCTATGTCAGTTCATGAGAGTTGCTTCATTTTGCTGTTGCTAAATCAATCAGCAGCTCCATGTTAATAGGTGTTTTGTTTTTCCTTCCTTTGAGGTATGGTGTGTGGATTCCAGTTTGCCCTCCGGGGGTCATCTGGTTGATCCCACTTGACACCTTCTTCAGCCGACACTGAATTCTTCAGGCTGGTGACTCCCTAACCATTCAGTCACATACATTCTCTATCTTAATCACATCTATTTCACTGTCTCTTTACTTTTTGGGGTGTTACCAATTTATGTGAGACTCCCTGTCTTTTAACAAGCAAAGATAAAGTGAGATGAAAACTTACAGAGGGTGGGGGTCTCTATCTATACACTATAACAGCTACTGTTTTGGCTTACTTAGAGATAATTAATGTTTAACAAGTTTTATACAAAGTATTTCTTTGAGCTTAACAAGTTTTATACCAAGTATCTCTTTGAGCAGGCTTTACACAGACACAGCTGGTGGCTTGCAGGTTAGAGGCTAAATGCTGGGAATCTCAAATTTACTTCTAACATAAATCTTAAGTTATAAAGTATCAATTAACAATAAATTATTTCTAACAATAAATCATTTTTCATATAAACCATGCTCAATATAAACCTTCTTTAATATCCCTACAACACCACAGTTTTTCCCTACACCACTTCAACATTGTTCTTCATCGCTGACTGAGAGGCCCTGTATCCACTGGCCAGGGAAACACTGTTAGTATCTTTCAAGTGAACTATTTTAAGAGCAATTTGGTTGAAGATTTGTAAACACAGGCTTTGGACTGGCCAAGAAAACTTAAGTAAATTATATGTTGATGGACACTTGTTTTCTGGGAAAGAAACTAAAACCGAATCATTTCAGATAAGCTACTTAAACAACCACATCATGGCAATGGCTTTCTGTCTCAGCTGATCTGGGTCAGATTCAAACCAATTACCTAGAACAGAAAGATGAGACTTTTCTTTTTATTATCAAGCCCATCCAGTCTTCCTTAATATTTTGGTTTGATCTTTGTCTGATAAGTGTCCTCTGTAGTAGTCTTAAAAAGTGTGGTTTAATTGCTTTTAGAGCAAGAACCTACCTTCAAAGAATAGTGTTGATTAAATCTGTGACTAAATACTTGCCATCTTTGTCTTCAGTAGTTTGTTCACTCCATTACTCAGTTTAAAGGAGACAAAGGAGTTGAATCTATATAGGTACATATACATTTTTATCGCCCTTGCATTTACTACAAACCAAAACCTTTAAATTTTCCATTGCAAGATGAGAAAACAACTGAGGGGACAAGTGTCAAATGATTTAATCACAAAGGATCAGAGTCTGCCACCGTTATATTGTGTGTAGTATTCATTACAGTGGGTCTACCCAGTGTGAGTAAGTGGCGTAGAAGCCTTAAAGTTTTACAACAGTGGTTTTTGGCTTTGTGAAAGTGACCTAATTATTTAATATGGTTGAGGTGGTACCTCAGAAACACCAGCAGGTTATCAAATGGCTCGAGTTATTTAGTTCTTGTTTCTATCTACTACTCTACCTGCGCTAGTCTGGCACTGGGTTACTGTGTCTTTTCCTTTAATTTCATCACAGTTAATGCAAGAATCTTTGATTCAGCAGATCCTGCCAGTTGGACCAATCTCCATGCATCTCTCCATGTCACCAGCTCTTCTTTTTTCAAATCTCACTCCTAAAACATCTTTTGTCCCTTATCTTGTACCTTACTTTTATTATTTATAAGGGGAATAGAACTTCCTAAAATGTTCTGCTGTACATATGGTGTGAAATACACTGCGCAAATACAGTTGCATATTTGTTTAACAATAAGATTGCTGTTTGAAGAGTTTGCACATTCAGTCTAGTTCCCTGTTAGACCTATTTTAGGAGTAAATGTTAGATGGGACTAATACATGGAGTAATACTGTACCTTTTAAGAGAGCGGCTGAAGTATTTGCCATAGAATTTTAAACTCCTGAACAACAACCAAGTGAGTGAGAGGCAGCCAGTAGGGGAAGAGAAGAGATAGGAAAATGTTGATTTCCATTTATTTGGGGGTCTGATGGTCAAAAGCAGTTTTATTCAATTCAGCTTCCTGTGTTATTTACACTAAGGCAAAATGTGGACAAAACTGCATATAATTGAAAAAAATACTATTGTAAAGGACTATATTAAAATCAAGATGTACACATAACACAATGCGTACCCCTTTTTACAGTGCAAAAATAACAGAACTGCATAAAAGCAGTAGTAAACCATAGACTAAAACGCTGCATATATGTTAAAAGCAGCCTCTCTGGCATCAAGTAGCTGAGCATACGAGTAGTATAAACGCAGTCTGACACTACTGAGTTGTTTTTAATAATGGCTCATTTCTTTTACACTTACGCTACACCTGCCTTCTGTAACTAAGAATGTATGGAAAGAGTGTATGTGAGTTACATACAATTTAAACATGGTCTGTTCAACCAAAAATTAGACTTAGGCTTTGAAAGTCTCCTTATAGGAGATGTTTAACATATGAACTCTCTTAGTTATGCATGGCTTACTAGCATTAACTGACAGACACAAGTCTGTTTCTTACTGGGGAAAAACAGACTTACAGTGAAATTCTGCAGAATTAGTACAAGTGGGATTCAAAAAGCATATATGGTATCTGTATGTGGTGGATTTATTTTATTTTATTTTTTACACTCACATGTTTGAAAAACACTAGATCCAGCTACTTGGTTTCATTTGGGAATACAGCAATGATTTAGCTGTGGAAAGGTGTCATTGAAAGACTCAAAGAAGGCACATAGGACAGGGCATTAGAGAGATCTTCCATATCTGAAGATTTTCTTTTAAAAAAAAATTCAGTGCAACAACTGTCTCTTATAATTTCAAACAGCTCAGAAGATCTGAAGAGGATGAAGAGAAGGAAGAAGATATTGAAGTACCAAAGGCCATGGGGGATATATTTGAGTCACTAGCTGGTGCCATTTATATGGATAGTGGGATGTCTTTGGAAATGGTTTGGCATGTGTACTATCCTATGATGAGGCCATTAATAGGTAACGTGTCCGCTTTCATAGAGGAAAAAAGTTTTTTAGTATTTAATTGTCTTGTAAGGGGGGAAAAATCAAGTTTACCCTTTTTTTCTTTTTTTCTTTCTTTTTTTTTTTTTTTTAAACCATAGAAAAGTTTTCTGCAAATGTGCCTCGTTCCCCAGTGCGGGAGCTGCTGGAGATGGAACCAGAGACAGCCAAATTTAGGTAAGAGTAAATTTGCTTGGTAAGCATTGCTGTAAAATATTTTTTTAAACCGTGCTTCATAGACTACTAAGAAATGTTAATGGATATTGATTGTGTTTAATCTGTCCTATACTGAGCAAGAAAGATGTTCTTTGTGCTTACTGATTACTTTTTTAGTATGTTTTCCCTCAGAAAACTTTCTAAGTAAAAGATAAAAATAAAGCCTATTTAATTATATATTTTATACACATTATATATATTATCCGTAGGAAGACCATGTGAAGAGTCCTTTTTCACCTTTGCTTATGTTGGTGATAATGTGTGTGTTTGTTTTTTTGCAGTCCTGCAGAAAGAACTTACGATGGAAAGGTCAGAGTAACAGTGGAAGTTGTAGGGAAAGGAAAGTTTAAAGGTGTTGGCAGAAGCTATAGGATTGCCAAATCTGCAGCTGCAAGAAGAGCACTACGAAGCCTCAAAGCAAACCAACCTCAGGTCCCAAACAGCTGAGACGCCTCTTAAAACAAAAAATTTAAAAAAAAATTAAAAAATTAAAAATCCCACAAAATAAAGTAATTTTTTTTAAAGTTGATGTTGAGAGGAACAAATTGAAGACAGAATTTAATGTTTGTTTGATAACAGAATAGCTAACAAAACATTTAACATGTATAAAATTTTGGAACTAATTGTAGTTATAGGGTTTTGCGCAAACACAATCTTGTCTTCTTTCCTCACTTCTGCTTTGTTTAATCACAAGAGTGCTTTAATGATGACATTTAGTTAGTGTTCAAAAGAATTGTTGTCAGGTTTTTTTGGTTTATTTTTATTGTCAGTACAGCTTTGCTTAGTGTTAGAAGGCCGGGGATCTTATGCCTAATGCAGATGCTTGATTTATACATAGTAATCTTGAAATTCCTCAATCTGTGCACTAGTGCCAGTCATAAAGCAGTTTATAAACTGTACAGAATGATTTGGTATAAGAGAATAAGTGTGCCAGTATTGTCGTCCCTTCACCCCCTCCCCCCCATGTCATCTTTGCATCAAGATGACATTCTCAGTCATTATTGCACTTATTTGTTAGGGACAGGTTTTTAGTTGAAATGGCTGGCATACTGGCAGAAATAAATTTCAACTTCCTGATGCCACATAGTCTTGCATAAAAAGGTTCTTGCCTTAAACGTAAATAAACCCTCATTAACAATCTTTAATTTCTAATCTTTTTGGAGCAAACTTGTTTTACATTCCCTTCATTTTTATTATGCATTTTATGATGATACAGCTCTATATTTACAGTACAACACATTAGTATAGCTGTGACTTAACTTATTACAGGATTATAATAGAAATTGTATTCATATATATGTAATGAGGTTATTTTTAACAATTCAGAGGAGGTGGTTAGTCTACAGAATTTTTTTTTTTTATACCACAAACAAAAAATGGTCTTTGGCTAAAATTCCAGTTTTACACAAACCTGCAAACTAGATAGTTCCAAGACTTGGAAACAAATTGTAATGAATAACTGCACAGTGCAGGCTGTTGCTCTAACAAAATAACCTGAGACATATCACACCTAAAATATGCTGCAGATTTTATAATCAATTGGTTACTTATTTAACAAATGGAGCACCTTTACACTTGGAAATATTTCCACATAAATTTCTTACTGTGCTTTTCACAGAGTTGCATGCATATTTCACTTACCAAAGCTGTGCTGTTAAATGCCATGAAAGCTGATGTTTGAGATGAACTGCCGTACTTTTGATAAATCTGTGATTTAGGTCCTTAATTTAGAGAAACTAGCTCATTGTTTTTTCAGTCTATTTGAAAAAAATCATACATTTTTAGGCTTTGCCTAAATCATACATGTTTCTTTAATTAGATTTTTGTAGGCACTCTTCACTTAAATACCTCAGTTCTGTTCTGTTCTTTTCTTTTTTGCATGCATTGTTTTTTGTTTTGTTTTTGTTTTGGTGCTATGTTTATATATTATGCTTGAAATTTTAATTTTTTGCACTGTAACTATAATACCTCTTAATTTACCTTTTTTAAAAAGCTGTGGGTCAGTCTTGTGCTCCCACCAATATCAGCAGAGATTTGCTGCAATTTTGCCCTGTTAATTATGCTTGAAGTTTGAGAAAGCTGAGCAAGGTGTTTTAATGTTTTCCAGCACATTGGTCTGAACTTGGTGCTGTTTTATGTGTTTAAATTACGAATTAATACTGTATTTCCTGCTTTGAAAACCCCACTCCCTTCCATACACTCTCACTAAATAAACAACAACAAAAAACCAAACCCTGTCAGCTCTAGCTTTCTAGAAAATAGAAAAAGAAAACAAAAAGCCTTCGTGCAAGGGATGGACATTAAGCTTCTCTGAAATACAGAATTTTGTAATTAGATTTTCTATCTAAAGTTTTTTTAATCTTAAAATTATAATAATTCTTACAGAAATCTCAAAACAAATTCCTGGTATCAATAGTATAATCATACAAGTGCAATGTTTTAAAAACAAAATAACATTACTGTTTTGGTTCTTTAATCATTATGAGAGCAAAAAAGTATCATGGGAAGTTTAAAACCCACAAGTCTTGAAATATATTTAAATTAAACATGTTTTATGCAAAAAAACAACCCAACAAAAAACAAAATCTTTGTATGAGTAAATTGGTATGAACCACCACACAATTAAAAATTTATTGATAACCATTTCTTTCAGCCAGGAGTCAGGATTTTACAGCACACCAACGGAAAGTGGATTATCACTAATGTGAAAATTCCATGGCTCCTGGCCCAAGGGTCAATTTTTAAAATAAGTCATAGCATCCCTAAGGCTTAAAAAGAATAAAAGTTAATTATATTACAGTGAATAATATAAAATAAAAATAGTGGGGTCCTCTGCAAACACTAAGAAATAGGTTTCTTTCTTGGACGTCTGAAGGTGGTGGATTCTCATGGTTTTGAGGTAAATCTGTTAGCAGTAAAAAATGACATGGAAAAATCAAACTTTTGCTACCAAGTGTTTGATGTAAAGAACACAAACAAACTGAATTTGGTGTTATGCTCTGTATTTCAGCAGTGGTCAATGATCCCCTTGTTACCTGTTTCCTATGAATTGGTAATAAGAAATGTATAGTGGCTGACTATAGTTTCTGCTGCTGATGTTTTTTAAATGCCGTAACTCTTTTCCAGTGTGACCTCATTGAAATATTTCAAATCCTTTGGGATAGAAAAATCATCCTAGTTTCCATGCTGTACAATGATGTGTTTCACTCTTCAGTTGATATGATTATGATATTGGATAGTGTATGCTATTAAAGACCTAAATCTGATCATTTGAAGGTTGGGATAGAAATCACTTGGCAATGCTGTAAGCACAAGTGTAAGTGGACTGTTGCAACCCATCTTCAAAAGCAACCACACAGATGCCTCATAAATAGTGTGGGGGTTAATTGGCATGAACCTTGTTTTTTATCATCTTAGTTCTATTATACTGTACTTTAAACAGTCCTCATAACTATGCTGTGTTTTTATTTTATGGCTTTTTTTTTTGGCGCTGTTCTATTCATGTAGCACAAATAAGCATTGCACTTGGTACCATGCTTTACCTCATTTCAAGGAAAAAATATGCTTAACAGAGAGGAAAAATGTGGTTTGGCCTTGCTGCTGTTTTGATTTACTGAATTTGAAAAAGATAATTATAATGCCTGCAATGTGTCATTTACTTGCACAACTTATATAGGTCATTTGTAATGTCTGTGGCATTTTTACTGGGTATGAAAATACAACAAAGACGTTATGAAAATCTTGATTGTATTTTAAAGATATTGTTTTTTATTACATCATTTTTACTGTTATGTGAAGTAATTAAAATTAGAATGACCTCTGACACTCCTGTAGTTATCTCTGAACAAATCAACATGTTGTGCGCATAGTGTAGTTTTTACAAGAAGACAGCCCATAGCAATTTGGTCAACTTTAACTAAATCTCCCCTTTTTCTGGATATTGAAGGATCTGTAGTGACTTCTGAAATGTTTATTCAGCTTGATGCTGCTAACATTTGTATCAAAAGGCCTACTATTTTTCAGTCTCATTACATGAAGCTATGCTGTGACCACAGAGTACAGAATTTAACAAGAATTCAAGCCAGTCTGAGTACCAGTTCAGAGTATAATGCAAAGCCTAATAGACACAGGGACAGATCCTTAGTTGGTGTAAATTGGTGTGGCACCATTGAGATTTAGTCATTTCAGTTTACATCAGCAGAGGATATGCCATTAATTGTTTGTGTCTGAGTTTGGGTTTCTTTCCCGGTGTTTAAAAATAGTCATCTGGGAAATGTGTGCTTATGTGTATGACATACATACTGTAGACACACCTATCTATATAGAAAATACAAGAGGCTTTGGGTCACAATCTTAGCAGCACTTATGAAGCTGAAGACAACACATTCCTATGTAATTTGCTGTGATGTTACACTTGTCTATATTTGGCCACATCCCATTCACTTTTTTTTTCCCCCACATGAACAGTCTCTGAAAATCAGTGGATCTATTGTGAGTCCAATGAGAAGGATTTTTACCTGTGGTACTTGATTATTGACACATTTGTATTTTTCAACCACTTAAATCCATTTTAACGTCTTGAAAATTTTATCTTTATTTTACCCATTAAGTTAAAAAACATAAAACTACAATTTATGACCCTGAAATGTAATCTAAATATCAGCTGTAGCTCCATTAGAATTATGTTGGCAAATATGAGTAGAGGTCATTGTTGTATACTCCACTAGCAGTTAAAATTAACTTATTTCAAAAGTAACTAAACATATATACACTTTACCCAATAAATCCTTTAGATCTCTTCCCCCTTTTAATTTGGATAGCAACCACAGACTATTTAAATTGCTTTGTAGATGCACTCAAAATGCACTGCAGCAGCAAGTTATGTAGAAAAACAACAAATATTTGTGAACAAGAACTGGGAATTGCAGGTGTTTTTATTGTATATAGTTTGACATAAAAGATGGTTAAAATCAAGTAGAATGAATAACAAATAAAATTTGATGAACAATAAAATATTTACCATCACATGCTGCAGCTATCTTTAAGGGACATAAAATGTAATTCATTCATACTGTAATCATGCTGCAGAAATGTGCAGCCTGCACCTTATGGATCACAATTACCTTTAATAGTTTTTTGTAACAATTGTAGCTGAGTATATCTCCAATAAAGTTATGGTCTGTTCACTTTGTGTTGTCTTTCTTTAGTTTAATTAAACTGTTAGAGCCTTTCAAGAAATATTAATCTTTTATTACTCACAATTTTTACTTTTCAGTTTGAATCTAAGTAACAGTCTTTAAATGTAAAATATATTTAAATTAGACTAGGCAATAATGTTTGTGTACAGTTCCACTCATCCCATTCCACTGATGGCCAGTCAGAAAAAAATTCTCAAGGTTTCTTTAGAATTTTTTTAAACCCCTCATACATACCTCTTAACTCAGGTGAGAAATAATGGCCCTGCAGCCACAACCGGATCTGTGTGGGTGTGCCCTTACACCTGCACAACATCCCCTTGAAGTCAGTGGGACGTGTATGCACCCGAGTCTGTCTGCAAAGGTGGAATTGCACAATTTGGGCCAATATTTTTAAGAAAGAAACTTGTTAAACTATGCAAATAAAAATACATTGACGGTAAAACTTTTTTTTCCATTTATGGTGTTTTTCATTTGGCATCTCACTCATCTGGGATACTGAAAATAGACTAGTCCAGCTTGTGCACTAGTCCCATGCTGCAAAGTTTAAGGAGGCAAGAGAGACCTGTCAGTCACCAATCAAGGATTTGCTCTCCCTTCTAGAAAACTCCCCAGTTTGATCTGCCTCTTGGTGTCAGCAACGGGCAATTTCCAGCCCTCCTCCTCCTCCTCTCTAAAAAGCATAAAGAAACTCCTACTAAAATGCCAGTGTGGTGCTTCTGTTTTTTCTTTTCCTTCTCCAGTCTGGTATTTGGTTAATGGGTATCGGGGCGGTTCCAGGCCCCAGCATGCCAAGCGCGTGCTTGGGGCGGCAAGCCACGGGGGGTGCTCTGCCGGTCGCCGGGAGGGTGGCAGGCGGCTCCGGCGGACCTCCCGCTGACGTGCCTGCGGAGGGTCCGCTGGTCCCGCGGCTTCGCTGGAGCATCCGCAGGCACGTCTGTGGGAGGTTCACCGGAGCCGCGGGACCAGTGGACCCTCTGCAGGCACGGCAGGAGGTCCACCGGAGCTGCAGGACAGGCGACCGGCAGAGCACCCCCCCCCCAGCGTGCCGCCGTGCTTGGGGCGGTGAAATGGCTAGAGCCGCCCCGATGGGTATAAAGTTAGCCATCCGGACAATAACCAGCATAATTAAGTAAATAACTGTGTCCCGGGCCATTTTGATTTTTTGGGGGGAGGGCATGGAGGGACAGCCTGGAACAAGTGTTCTCAAACTTTTTTCTTGCTGAGGCCAACCCTAATATGATATAAAAACTCTATGGCCCACCTGTGCCATGACAACTGGTTTTCTGCATATAAAAGCCAAGACCAGCATTAGGGGCTAGCAAGCAGGGCAGTTGCTTGGGGCCACCATAAAGCTATGTTTCTCAGGCTTTGGCTTCAGCCCTAGGTGGCAGGGCTCAAGTCCCCGAGCTTCAGCCCCATGCAATGGGGCTTTGGTTTTCTGCCCTGGGCCCCAGTGAGTCTCTAACACGGGCCCTTCTTGGCAGACCTCCTGAAACCGGCTCATGGCTAATTGGGTAATAATTTCATTGATTCCATTTAATGGAGTCTGAAGTACTGAGTTATATGGAGAAGATGCAAGATCACCACTCAGACTGCCACATTTCTTAACACTTAAGTAAAATGATCAAAGTGGCTTGTGTGCATTCCCTTAAAGAAAATGACCTTCATACTTTCAGGTGACATTGTACACAAGAAGAGGGCAGTGTTATCTCCTGCAAATGTAAACAAACTTGTTTGTCTGAGTGATTGGCTGAACAAGAAGTAGGACTAAGTGGACTTGTAGGCTCTAAAGCAGGGATCTCAAACTCAAATGACCACAAGGACCACATGAGAACTATTGCATTGGCCCGAGGGTCGCATCACTGACACACACACACCCCTGCTACCCCTGGCCATGCCCCCACTCCACCCCTTCTATGAGGCCCCCCCCAATTCCAACCCCTTCCCCAAATCCCTGCCTCTTTGCCGCCTCCTCCTGGAAAGCGCTAAGCACTGCCAAACATCTGTTTGGTGGCAGGAAGCGCCTGGAGGTAGGCAGAGGAGCAGGACGCGGTGCGCTGGGGGGTAGGGGTGGGGGAGGGGAGCTTGGTGGCCGCAGGGAATAACTCGGTGGGGATGCGCAGGAGCTTGGCAGGCCATAGCTAATAATTCCACGGGCCGCATGTGTTTGAGGCCCCTGCTCTAAAGTTTTACATTGTTTTGTTTTTGAATGCAGTTATTTTTTGTACATTATTCTGTTTGTAAGTTCAACTTTCATAATAAAGAGATTGCGCCACCGTACTTGTATTATTCTGTGTTGTAACTGAAATCAATATATTTGAAAATGTAGGAAAAAATCCAAAAATATGTAATACATTTCAATTGGTATTCAGTGTGATTAAAACTGCAATTAATCCTGATTGAATTTTTTGAGTTAATTGCGTGAGTTAACTGCAATTAATTGACAGCCCTAATTCCTATTATTTTCAGGATGATTTGAATAGTACAGAATAATGTTCCAGCCAGCAACACTCAACATTTCAACTACATAAAAGGTTGTTACAAGGATGAGGGGAAAAAAATGTTGTTCTTAACTGCTGAGGATAGGACAAGAAGCAATGGGCTTAAATTGCAGCAAGGGAGGTTTAGAATGGACATTAGGAAAAACTTTCTGTCAGGGTGGTTAAGCACTGAAAAATTGCTTAAGGAGGTTGTGGAATCATTAAAAAGGGAATAGAGAATAAGACTGAGAATATATTATTGCCCTTATATAAATCCATGGTACGCCCACATCTTGAATACTGCATACAGATGTGGTCTCATCTCAGAAAAGATATACTGGCACTAGAAAAGGTTCAGAAAAGGGCAACTAAAATGATTAGGGGTTTGGAGAGGGTCCCAAATGAGGGAAGAGGCTAGGACTCTTCAGCTTGGAAAAGAGAAGACTAAGGGGGGACATGATAGAGGTATATAAAATCATGAGTGATGTGGAGAAAGTGGATAAGGAAAAGTTATTTACTTATTCCCATAATACAAGAACTAGGGGTCACCAAATGAAATGAATAGGCAGCAGGTTTAAAACAAATAAAAGGAAGTTCTTCACGCAGCGCACAGTCAACTTGTGGAACTCCTTACCTGAGGAGGTTGTGAAGGCTAGGACTATAACAGCGTTTAAAAGAGAACTGGATAAATTCATGGTGGTTAAGTCCATAAATGGCTATTAGCCAGGATGGGTAAGGAATGGTGTCCCTAGCCTCTGTTTGTCAGAGGATGGAGATGGATGGCAGGAGAGAGATCACTTGATCATTGCCTGTTAGGTTCACTCCCTCTGGGGCACCTGGCATTGGCCACTGTCGGTAGACAGATACTGGGCTGGATGGACCTTTGGTCTGACCCGGTACAGCCGTTCTTATGTCAAGGATGGTCTAGATCAGACGTGGGCAAACTACATGGCCCACGGGACCGTCCTACCCACCCCCTGAGCTCCCGGCTGGGGAACCTAGTCCCCAGCCCCTCCCCCACTGTACCCCCTACCCCGCAGCCAGGCCGTACTCTGCCCCGCCACTCCCGCTGGGCAGTGTGGGGAATGCAGCTGGCTCTGGTCAGGTGTCGCGGCTCTGAGCTCCTGCTGGTAAGAGGGGGGGGAGTGGGGGGGGGGTTGGGTAAGGCAGCGGGGGGTCTTGAGGGGGCAGTCAGGGAGGAGGGGTGGTTGGATGGGGGCAGAGGTTCTGGTGGGAGGGGTAAGGGAATGGGGAACAGGGAGGAGTGGGAGTCCCGGGGTGTGTCAGGAGCGGGGATGCGGATAAGGGTCGGGAGGGCAGTCAGGGGACAGGGAGCAGCGGGGTTGGATAAGGGGTGAGATCCCGGGGGCAGTTAGGGGCAGGGGGTCCTGGGAGGGGGTGGTCAGGGGGCGAGGAGCAGAGGGTGTTTGGATAGGGGGTGGGACCGTGGGAGTCCCGGGGGAGGGACTGTCAGGGGGTGGAGGTGTGGATAGGGGTTGGGACAGTCGGGACAGGGAGGTTGGATAAGGGGCGGGGGTCCTGGGAGGGGGCGGTCAGGGGACAAGGAGCAGGATGGGTTGGAGGTTCTGAGGGGGGCAGTCAGGGGGCGGGAAGTGGGAGGGGGCAGATAGGGGACAGGGACCAGGCTGTTTGGGGAGGCACAGCCTTCCCTACCCAGCCCCCCATCCAGTTGCACAACCCCGATGTGCCCTCGGGCCAAAAAGTTTGCCCACCCCTGATCTAGATAATACATAGTCCTGACATGAGTGCAGGGGACTGGACTAGATGACCTCTCAAGGTCCTTTCCAGTCTTACGATTCTATGACTCATCACCCTCCTGTTAGTGTCACACATTTGCATGTGCTCCAGGCAAAAGAGATTGTGTGTTAGTGTACTGACAGCTGTACACTGGGATCAATCTAGCACATTTGTCAACAGAAGGTTTGCCTGGAGCAAAGACAGTGGCAAAAATCATCCGCAATCCTGTCTCCACCAAGTGCCCTGAAGTCAGCCCCAGGGGTGAGGTGAGCCTCAGCAAGGTTTCAACACTTCTCTCCCGTGGTGGAACCCATCAGGCAGAGGGGCTGGGCTGTTGCTGGCTCTCCTTGGTGTGAATCCCCAGTGGTGCACAGCTGACTCCTTCAGGCAAAGGAAAAGGTAAACCTGAGGGGTTGAATCAAGCCCACAGTCTTTATGCATGTGCATTGTGATGATGTACCTCATTGTACATGGGCGTTAGATATAGGCTACCATGTTAATGGAAAATAGCAGCACAGTGACATGTGTCAGAGGCCCATTCTGGACTAGGGTCAGTGTGTTAACTTAGTTAAGGTGCAGAGTTACTTAGTGCAACTATCAGATACATACACTTTCTCCCAACTAAGCGTATGTCACTTCAACAGGGCAGCTAGAATAAATTATTGTTGTTTAATATTTCTATTGTGGTGGTTCCCAGAGGACCTGATCAGGACTGGGTCCTGTTGTGCCAGGTGCTGTTTAAATAGAGCCCCTACCCAGAAGTGTTTACAATCTAAGGTGATGAGCAGCATGCACGGGGGGTAGGGGTGAAGGATCAAATATATGTTGCCTTTTGTATGGATTGGAACGGGAGAGATTTCTGTCAGGGAGACCAGAAAGGTAGAGATTGCAATAATCAAGACAGAAGATGATGGATGGAGAAGGGTGGAGAGGGTGCTGGATAAAAGTTTTAGCTGTATGCACAGAAACAAAGGGTCAGGTTTTAGAGATCTCACCGAGGAAGATGCTGAGCTTTGGAGACAGCCTGGAGGGGCGAAACGGAGGAGTCACAGGTGAGTCCCAAATCATAAACCTGATACCCAGAAAAGGGCAAAGGTGTTGCCAAGAGTGACAATGGGGGAAGTAGAGAAGGTTTTGGAACAAAGATCAAATTTCACTTTTGCTGAGTCAGGTTTTAAGCAGACAGGGCAAGCTGAGATGCAGGGCTGCATAACGTGGCCAGATGTAGTAGTGAGCTATCAGTATAGTAACATGATGGTCTTTGCTGCTCCCATCGCTTTGTAAATATCAAAATTCCCAGAAGCTTTGGTGTAGTCCTATGATGTCTAGAATCTTTTATGAAACAAATCTTACCACTCACACGTTGGCCTGATCATTGTCTCCATCCACAATGACTTTGTGGTGAAATTGAGCTCACTCCCATGTGGACAGTGGCTTGAGGAGATCTGATATGTACAATATTCAAAACTCTGGCTGCCCATCTCCAGCAGTGCTCTCACCAGTGGGCTGCAATGGTGGGAAAGTTTTCAGAAAAATCCTAGTGGTTAAAGGTGTAAATGAGGTGACAGCTCAGCTGCTTTAGGGGTTAGAAGTTCATGGTATTCAACTGCACCCCATATTTATTCTGTGTAATGAAGCCAGGATAGGATTCAAGGATGTTCCTTACACCATGCTAGGACTCTTGCTTGAAGTGAGTTCTGACTGTCCCTGCCCCCTGCCTGCATTCCTGGTGTGACCATCTTCCTTCTGCTGCTGGGTCCTGACCTCTCTCTTGGTTTTGGAATCCATAGAAAGAATTGGGTCTTATCAGACAGGTGCCAACTGCAGAAGAGACAGTAAGAGGGGGTGAGGATCTTGTCTGAGAGGCAGCTGTTACCTGCTGCATACTCTAGCGCACCCCACCTTTACCCCACCTTTACTCCTCCATGGGGGTCAAGGCATAACCCAATTAATTTAGGCACCCCACCCTTTCCCAGGGCATAACCTGGTTAATTTAAGTACCTACTCTTACCCAGTTCCTAAGACTCAGGGTTTACTCTTCTGTGGGTTTGCAGGGCCTTTTGCCAGTGAAAGAGCCTTACACAGTAATATCCGTAACTTCTATTTATTAACAGTTTCCAGAACAGAATGTACACGCTAAGCATACAATACTCACCACTTCCAAAAAGGCAGACAAACTTTTCCTGGTGGCAAGTCAGGATCAGGTTGTATGGAGATCCTCCAGCTTCTGTACAATATGGTTGGCAGGATGCTGAGGGCTGGCAGCTCTGATTTTGGGCTGTATCCTGGAGTTAACGTCCAAAGAACTTCCCTTTGGACCCCAGTTTATGTAGTTAAACTTGAGTCCTGCTTAGCTAGACCTTAACCAATCATTGTAAACTAAAGTCGGAAAAAACAGCATTTTTCACCAATCCTAGCCCATTCTGAAACAATTCTTTAGCCAATCAGACCCCACCACCTTAGTTGATTTAAATCTTGCAAAATTAGTTACGTAACATACAGAAACAACCAAGGAATCAGAGAGAATCCATACAGATAAACAATAGAGAAGTAGGGACCATTAAGGGCAAAACAATAAGTATAGATTTCACAATCACAACTGTTAATAAATGATGCCATCAAACAAAATTTTCTTTCATCATCTTAAGATCTGTTTATCTATTAGGCCAGGAGTGCCTTCTTAACAGCCTCATATTACATTGTTTTGATGTAATTTAGATGGATTGTGAGGATGTGACTCTGCTTCTTAGCTTATGGCTGCTGCTGCTTACTAAAGAAAAAGGCCTCAGACCTTACAGCAGCAGCTGACTATATTAGTGGTCTTTTGCCATCAATCAGTTTAAAATCCCCAGATGATGACTATACTCATTGTGAGTGTTAATGTTTAATGGCACATGGATTCAGCACCTTTACCACATGAACAGGATCCTAAATCATGCTCTGCAGCAATCTGTCCGACATGCAGCACAGCAAAATTATTTGGCTCAAAAAAGAGAAGCAACTGCTGCTTGTCATTTCAGCTGCCTGCTTGAGGTAAGATAGGCTGATCTAAATCTATTTGAGATTTAACTCTTTGGACAGAGTGGCACAACCTTTAGCTCCCTATTGGGTGGTCAATCCTCCTACTGAGCCAGGGCCGACTCCAGGCCCCAGCACGCCAAGTGCATGCTTGGGGCGGCATGCCACGGGGGGCGCTCCGCCGGTCGGCAGGAGGGCGGCAGGTGGCTCCAGTGGACCTCCCGCAGGCGTGCCTGTGGATGCTCCACCGGAGCCATGGGACCAGCGGACCCTCCGCAGGCATGTCTGCAGGAGGTCCACCGGAGCCGCGGGACCGGTGACCGCCAGAGCGCCCCCCGCGGAGTGCCGCCGTGCTTGGGGCAGCGAAATTGCTAGAGCCGCCCTGTACTGAGCTAAATCAGATACCGTAACTTAAAGAAGAACTTGACTTCTCCCAGAAAGCAGAGAGGTTCTGAGCAGCTCCGAAGAGAGTAGGGTGCCCGGGTGCCCAGTTTTCGACTGAAACATGTGGTCGAAAAGGGATCCTGGTGGCTCTGGTCAGCACTGCTGACCAGGCCATTGATTGTCCAGTTGGTGGCACTGCACATGCCTCTGCTTCTGGGAGCTGATTGAGGTAAGCGCCGTCCGGAGCCTGCACCCCTGAACTCACCCCAGTGCCCCAACTCCCTGCCCCAGCCGTGATCCCTCCCCCACTCTCCAAACCCCTTGGTCCCAGTCCGGAGCCCCTTTGTGCACTTCAAATCCCTCATCCCCGGCCCCACATCAGAAGCCATATCCCCAGCCAGAGCCTGCACCCCAACCCCCTGCCCCAGCCCAGAGCCCCCTCCCACACCCCAAATCTCTCATCCCTGGCCCCACATCAGAACCTGCACCCCCAGCTGGAGTCCTCAGTCCCTCTTACATCCCACCCCCCTGCTTCAGCCTGGAGTGCCCTCCCACATTCTGAACTCCTCATTTCTGGCCCCACCTCGGAGTCCATGTCCCAGCCCCCTGAGCCAGCCCGGTGAAAATGAGGAAATGAGAGTGGGGAGAGCGAGTGACAGAGGAGGGGGGATGGAGTGAGAGGGGTGTGTGGCCTCAGAGAAGGGGGTGGGGCCTGGGTAGGGCCTCAGAGGATTGGTGGGGCAAAGGTGTTCGGTTTTGTGCAAGTAGAAAGTTGGCAACCCTAGAAGAGAGGCCAGACTTAAGGATTCAGTGTTGACTTGGAGCCAGTGGAGGTTATTTTGGGTTCTATAAATGTAAGTATGGAGAAGCTGGATGGATGCAACAGTGACTGAAATCAAAATCGAAAATTTGAAAGCTTTTCAACAGCGTATGGAACAGCAGCCTTTGATGGCCAACTTCTAATTGGATCAGTGGCCTGATCATAAATCATAAATTCTTACCAAACTGTCATTGATTATTTTGGACAATTTAACTGTGGAGTCAGCTATCCATTCCCCAGATTTCTGCTCAGTATGTCTCTGCCACTACACTAGCCCTACATTCGTTAGGTTGGATTCCCCGGGAGTGTAATTAGCAGTACAGTTTAGGATTTTGGGAGACCCTGTGTGGTGACAGTAAGCATTGCAGGCTCTGTTGGTTTGTCTGAGAGCTAGAGAGCTAAGGATAACTACCTACAGGATCGGATCTGTAGTCAGCACCCCAACTCCTCGCAGGGACTGCTGTCCTCCAGACAGGATTTATCCTTGCTGTGAGGCATGTGTGTTTGCACTGCCACCTTCCCTCAGGGTTTACACCACGGGAGCGCAGCTTTGGTGAGTGGTTGGGGCTTTATAGAAACCTTGCTGATGGTGGCTTTCCAGGCACTGAATTAGCGTATGTTTCAGCTAACGTGGCGACACGCCTCCCCGGCCTGCCATGTGCCTACTTACGTCTTGTTATGCTATTGATACTTGGACATAATGTTCTTCATTTCCCATCCTAAACCATCCATATAACCTGCCAGCGTGTGTACCTGTCGTGTACTGTGACTAAGCTCTGTTAATGCAGTGTGGTTGTAGCGGTGTTGGTCCTGGGATACTAGAACAACAAGGTGGGTGAGGTACTGTTAAAGCACATTCCACTCCACAGGCAATTGTGAATGGTGAATGAACTCATCCCCGGGTGTATGATTTTTAAAGTGCTTTGGGGTAGACGGTGCTATTGTACAAGATACTGATGAAACAGGAATCAATGCAATGGTTGATAAATGTTGATACTGTATGTTTAATACAGTACAGTGGGTGTAAATCCAGTGAATTACTGTAGGCATTTGCTATGCAGTGTACCTTGATTTTTCACACAAAATGTGAATTATATGATCGCTTAGTAATATTTCATATTGGACTCCTATATGCTATAATTAGCTTTTGAAATCTTAGTCAATGGCTGAATTGTTTGCTGGTCAAGTTCATATATAACAAGGTAAATGAAACAGCAGTGTAGGGTGAAGGGGTCTGCAGAAGTGGATTTCAGATTTATTCCTTAAAGCCTTACATTTTAAAGAAGCAGAACTCAGGAGATTAGTATTTTCTAACTGTATTTTAATACGCTTCTATAGACTAGACTAGAAGGACTGTATTTAGATTACAGTGATCAAATAGTTCTGTGAAAGTTTGTGTAATGGCAATATTATTAATAATAAAAATCATGTAGACATTTCTGTACTGCAGATATTAACTGCATTTCAGAGAATTTGCCTTCTCTGTGTATATTTAAAATAAGATACCAAATTGGTTTAATCCAGAACCTAGGATCATAATTTTTTGTTTTTGTTCCACCACAAAACTCTCTAAAACATAAAAAAAATTCCCACCATCTCTGAAGAAGAGGTAAGTATTCTGTCTGATTTTACATTACTAGTCACGTTTCCTCATGAGCTGGAATCAGACTGAATGAGGTAGCAATACACTGTTTATAAACTATTTTTATTATTTATTCAAGAAGGGCTCTTCCAGCCCAAATGAGTCTAGGATTCTGTGAAGGGTAAATTCAGCGCTTGTTAGTTTTATTAATGTACGATTACGACAATTCTTTTGGGTTCATGGCCCGTTGTTTACTCTCCTCGTGAGGGTGTGTGTGTTGTTCTGCACACCACACCATAGCTGTCCATGGCACTTTCCAACAAAATAAGACTAATAGCCTAATTCTTCAGAGGTGCTGAGCACTCTAGCTGAATTCAATGGCCCCAGGGAGCGCTTAGCAGTTCTACAAAAATCGCCCAACTTCCCTTGTCAGAGCTTAGGGCTCAAAGTGTCAAGGAAGCATTCCTCTGCCACTAGAGTCAGTGGGGACTGAGGACCCCTATATCTCCCAGGATCAGGGCCCTTAGTTAGGCCCAGACAGCATCAAAGTACAGCGTTACAACCTGGTAGCTCATATGGAGGTTTATTTAAACATTTTGTTTCCATTTGACATACAAGAGAAACTTGTTTGCAGTTCGGTTCCACGACCGCCCCGCGCTAGCCTGTGTATGTGTAAAACGTGCCCTTGGCCCCCAGATGATATGTTTGCATTTTATAATTAATGCTGAACTTGACTTGAGGCAGATACCAAAGGACAATTTTTTAAACAGATGTTGCAGGTCACTTGTAAGTTATTTGTCAAATAAGTTTCGGAACACAAGCCGCTGCTTTTGCCATTGTAGCCAAAGGCGTATGCTGTTCAGCAGCAGTAATTACAAAGCCAGGGCATTGCAGGGAAAATTCATCTTATTTAAATGTGCTTTAGTGTCACTAAACATCTTGCTTGGCCATTAGGCAAGTTTTGTTAGACACATTCAGCTTGAGGTTTTTAATTTGTTTGAAGTATTCTCCGAAACAGAATTATGCTGGAGTTTACATAAAATGAGAGAATGACATGAAAAGTTTTAACTTAAGCAGCAAAATATAAAGGCTAATCTTATTTAAAAGTAATATGTGTGTCTTGATTGACTGCCCAGATACACTCAACTGGGACATTTTAGTGGAATCGGTTCTAAGCTGTTACACTGAGTTATACAGAGTAGGTTTTCCTGAGCTCACATTGCCAGACCTGAAATACTCATGTGGCTGCATTTAATAAAGAAACGAAAGTCCTGGGTAAGGGGATATGATTTTTTATGACAGAAGGAATGCAAATAACTTTTAGTCTCATTGCCGAGACCGGGTTTGGGCTGATTTGATGGAGTTTAATAATGACTTATAACCTGTGCTGACAATGTGCAGACCCGCACAACGTCATTTAACTCATTTATTCTGCTTGCTGTAAAAACAAAGAGATGGCAAATAAATATATGGAAAGTTCATTGTTTGTCAGAGGGCCCAAGCCAAAAGTTTTCAGTGACCTTTTAAAATATGGTCCCAGGCTAGTACTAAAATGTCTGTCACTCAGCGCACACACTTGCACAATTTGGCCTTTTAACCCATGCATCTTGTTTTTCTCTCTTTCAACTGGTTGTATGAATTTCAAATCAGCTGCAGCTATTTAAGTTTTTGCATTGGAGGATTACTGTAAATTGCAGTCTGACAATTACAATGTACAGCGCACTAGAGAGTTATTAATGGATAGGCCTACTGATGCCCTTTCAGCACTGACTTGGGCCTGGTATTCTTCAGTCATAATTAGATCCAGTGGTTGAGGCCTATATGGATGATGCAAGGGAGGGGGCTGCCTGTGGAACTCCACTTTATCAGAGGAAGATATCAATTGATCATAGATAGTTACTATCGGCAATGTCTAAATCTCTAATTCACCTTCTTCTTAATGACTTGTATTGGCTTAAGAAGCTAAGTTATTTGACAGAATGGAGCTCAGCTGACAAAGGCTTGCAGGTGGTTTTAATAGAAGATTGCTGTTGCTAGAGATTTTACTAAAGACAGAGCAACAGTTCAACAGACACAATAGAGGCCAGTAAAAAACCAGTCTGTTACACCACTCACAGAGAATACTAATAGGACTGTAGCTGAAGTTAACCACCACTTCCATTAATTTGGCACTTTTTTTCTTTACAAATCCTGCACAAGGCTTTTCTCTTGGGATTCAGTATTTATTTTAAGGAATGAATTATGTGTGGGCATAAATTATATTTGACAAATGCAAACTTTTTGTGGAGGAAAAAACCTTCAAAACTTTTTTTTTTTGCTTCCCTACAAAAAACACTTTTCAGAGCATGTAACGCTCCTGAAAAATTAAATATATATATCTTAGTGTAAAGATTCAAATGGCCAGGAAGAACTACTAGACTTAATAAAAGTTGAAAATAACAGTCAATTACTCGGAATAAAATAAAGATTAAAAAGGCTACAGATAGATCATTTGGATTAGATGTGACACCATGAAAAATAATTTTAACTTTTTTTAAAGTCCAAGAGAGAGACGTCTACACGAGCCCTATTAGGAAAGTTTTATGTGTTCAAAAGTTTGTATCCTGCCTGATATTCACAGTATTTCCCATCCTGTTTTTTTTATATCTGTATTATTTGTACCTATGACAAACATTGTTAAGGGTCTGTTAGCTTTTCCAGTCATTTTCAGGGGGTTTAAATTGTGCCTCAGTCTCTTAAAAACATATTGAGATGAAATCTGAATGCGTAAGTCATTGGCAAAGGTGCAAAAACCTTTGTGTTTTGGAGCGCTCCAAAGTGAATCGAGTTCTTGAGTTTTAGATATTTTTTGTAATGCTGCAAACCGAAAGCAGCCTTCAGTGTTTTATTTTTCAAATTGCTACATTTTATAGAGATGCATTTAACATTGTGGAGCAAGCCTTTTAGCAGTTTTGGAAAGAAAAAGTAGCATAATTATAATATTAAAGAGCCCTTCAGCAAACTAGTAAAGCCTTGAAAAAAATATACTTTGTGCCTATAGTGCTTTATTGTCTGAGGATCTCAAAATACTTTTCAAGCAAGTATTAATTCAAGTTCATAACACTTTGCTGAGTATTATTATTCCTGTAATCAATGGGGAAACTGAGGCACCGAAAAAGTAAGTGACCTGCCACAGTCACATAGCAAGTCAGTGGCAAAGCCAGGAATACAAATGTGAAATCCTGACTCACTGACATATATGGCAAAATTCCCATTGACTTCAGGGGAGCCAGGATTTGACCCAAGAATCTCTGACTCATTTGTTTATTATTTATATTGTGCTAGCACCTAGGAGCCCCAGTCATGACTCCATTGTGCTAGGTATTATACAGACATATGCTCTACTCATTAGAATAAGCAGCCACCAACCAAGACATTAAATTTGCATGGTGCTCAATTGTTATTGAAATTCTTATTTTAGGCATCAGTACAAAGCTTCAGGTATTAAAGAGAAAGTGGGCTCATTAATATATGGGATTGACAATGAAATTAATAACCAAAATGACAGAAATTTGGAGTGTTTATAGACCCTGATTCAGCAAAACACTTATGCACTTAAATCCATCCCTGTTCAGTAAAGCACTTAAGTGCATGGTGATGACCCATTAACTACAACAGAACTTAAGCATGTGCTTAAAGTTAAGTACATGCTTAAGTGTTTTGCTGAACTGTGGCCTCAAACCTGTCTTTCAAAAGGATATAAAAGTTTGAAATTTCAGGGTCAGGTTGTGAACCCCTTGCTCATACTCCTCAATGTGAATAAGGCTCTCACAAGCTGACCCTTAGGAAACAGTGAAGACTTCGTAAAGGCAGCTATTGAGACGCTTGGGTAATCTGAACAGAGCATTAAAAACCAGAACAAGTTGAGGGAAAAAAATCACTCAACATTCCTGGTGCAGATGGCTGGCATAAGATGCACTAACCACAATAGGGTATATGGCATCTTGCAATCTGTCCTGAGTAAGGGGCAGTGCAGGTGTTGAATTGTGGTTTAGAGAGTTGATTGGCACACTGAGGGAAGTTTGGGTGGATACAAGCTCCTTTTAAGTGTATGGGATGGTGAATATTAGGCTGCCAACTTCTCTCCCCCAGTCTCCTTGTTGGGATCCCAAATGTGGAAGTAAAGGTGTCTTATGTCCTCTTACTTTCCTGGGCAGGTGCTATGTTCACGGTATGCACACAGACAAGTTAGAAAAAACGCAAAACTGCTGTACAGTAAAAATATTCTGTAAGGTTGCAACATAACGCTACTTTCTTTTTTAGAATCCAGAATCCCAATATGCAAGAACTAAAAACAGAGACAGACAAAGCACGCTGCTCCCTAAGGCACAGTTCAACCCACTTTTCTCTAAGCTGGTTTGTCTTTGCAGAGTGTCCAAAGAGGACCTAGATCATATGATTTCTCTCAGAACCCCAGAGCCTGCAAGGAGGGTTAGGAAACCCCTTATAATTTAAAGTGATAGCATGCAATTTTAACACAATTTTTAATACACCAGTGCGTAGGCCAGCTCATGTTTGAGCCCTGTGTTCTTGTGCTTTGTGTATTGTAAGTTCTCCAGGGCAGGGACAGTCTTTTCATCTGTGTGTGTTACAGCACCAAGCACAACAAGGCCCCAACACTGACTGAGGTCTTTGGGCATGACTGTGATATTTATTTAATAACTATGATGGAGGTTATAGGGGGAGTGGATCCACAGGGGCATTGGTCCCTGCATGCCACAGAGCAGGTCTCCCCAACACCCCAGAATAAGCTCTTGTGTAATTGAGCTGGGATAGGCCTGTCACTCAGCCCTGCAATCTCTGATTACACATCAAACAAGCAAACGCTGAATGAGCCTGTTATTGAAAAAGGAAAGAAATCGGATTCTTGGCTTTGTGTAACCCTGGCTAAAAAAGGGAAAATATTGGTTCCAATTTCAAATGAAGTAGCATTTATTTGTTTGTTTGTTTCGCCCAGGCTCAGCCCAGCTCAAGGGATTTCGCTCAAACTGAAAAAAGAAAAAAGAAAAGAAAAACAAAACACTTCACTTTGGTGCAGAGACCCAAACTGGAGGATTTTAACGTTAAAGTTGAATGTTTTGGAAAGTTCTGAGAGTTCTCGAACAAGGCACAGTCAGATCTTCTGCTGGTGTCAATCAGTTTACTGCCACTGACCTCCATGGAGCTATGCTCATTTACACCAGCTGAGGATCTGGCCCTGGGTATTTGTTTTACAGCCATCTCTGTACCAGGCATAGCTGATCAGTCCCTGTAATGTGCTGGACACCGTGAATATACCAGTATTGTTTCAGCCTGCTGGCATTGTAATCTGATTTGGTGTAGTTTCATAGAGAAACTCCATCTGAGAAATTCTGTCATTTGTGTGAGTAGCATACATACATCTCTACCCCGATATAATGTGACCCGATATAACATGAATTCGGATATAACATGACAAAGCAGTGCTCCGGGTGGGTGGGGCTGCACACTCTGGCGGATCAAAGCTAGTTCGATATAACGCGGTTTCACCTATAACGCGATAAGATTTTTTGGTTCCCTAGGACAGTGTTATATTGGGGTTGAGGTGTATTAATGTTGCCAACCCTCCAGGATTGTCCTGGAGTCTCCAGAAATTAAGATTAATATTTAATTAAAGATTATGTCATGTGATGAAACCTCCAGGAATATGTCCAACCGAAATGGGCATCCCTAAGATATATGTTACATATAATATAGTTTAATTGCGAAGTTGCTGATGTTGGTTAATTCTGCCTTCTCTCTCTTCTAATCTTCTAATTCTGAAGTTGTAATTGGTTAATTCTTCTTTCCCCACCTCTTCCTTCCTAATGATGAGGGTTCCCCACCATGTAAAATTTAAATGTAGACAGATTAAAACATTTAACAGCTTTTAGGTCAGCTGCTTTCCTGTTGAAAACCTGTTAACATGTGATGGAGTTGAACTATAATGACTAATTAGTCAAATGTAAAACGCGGTAGGTGACTTCATTGCACCAGTGTGTCTAGGAAACAAGAATGAGAAACGACTTACTGTCCATCTTTACCATACATCTACACCTTGCTCTTCTTCCCAAAGGTACAAACGTTTATTAATTCAGTCTTTGGCATAGCTGCTCATATATCAACTGCACGTCCATCCAGTCGATGACAAACCAAAGCAACCACTTCCACAGCTCCTGACTCTAAGCATGGCTGCAAAAAGCATTAAAATGAGTAACTGACTCCTGTCTTCATGGTGGCTTCATCTTTTTATTCCTTTTTCAAACAAGCTTTGCTGTACTGTTAATAGACAGAGACAGTCGAAACGTTGGCAGTGATGTTAAACGCTGGATTAATATAAGTTTGTTATTTTTCTAGCACATCCAAAGACAAATATTCCTACTGGACTCCACTCTTCAGCTGCAAATCAAAGTGTAAATAAATCCTTTCTCTGTTGTTTTAAAGTAGTTAAGGGGGCTCAAAATTCTACTTAAAATAATTGCAGTCTCATAGAATATTGTACAATTTCTAATTCTTTCTTTTTCTAAAATCCACCTTTCAGCTGCTCAGAAGTTTTAAAGGAAAATTGTAGCCACTGTTAATGCCATGGTACGACATAAATATGCTCATGATCAGTTTAATACTAGGATCACTAGGCCTCTGGAAATAGAATAAATGCTGTACCAGGTAGAGGGGTGAAGAAATAATGCCAGATTCTCTGCCTTGGTCTGTCGGCTTTTGTGGCACAAAAGGGATGGAGTCTGGGCTTACCTCCCTAGGAATTCCCCTAGTGTCGGGGAGTCCTCAGGAGGTGTTGAGTTGGAAGGTACTTTTTCAACCCTTTCTCACTGCACAATCAAGGCTGGGTTACTGGAAAAAATCCTCCGCACCCAGAAATGTGTATGTGTTGTTGTACGATAAGAAGCTGGCAGTTGTGGAATTAGCACACCCTATGGGTAATTTTGTCTTTTCTAGGAGTATTTCATGACCCTAAAAATGTTGCCACGAATGTATCCCAGGTTTTTTTAAATTTTGAAAATCTGTCACCTTAGACTTTTCTCATTCCTCAAAGTAAGAAAGATGGAATCTGAGAAAGGAAACCTCCATGTCTGCTGATCTGGTTTGAGACATGATGGGTTCAAAAATAAGGCAGGTCTTCTCAGGAAGATAAGAATGACATGCTGTCAGTGTTAACCACTGCTACAGCCTTACTACACAGGCTTCCAGAAATGTCCCGTCTAGTCTCTCAAAGCAAGGTCTGGTACCTTTCTCTAGAATTCCAAGTTTTGCATTTCATCACCCCGTATAATCTATAATAGCTGTCCCTAGTTCTTCATGTGTTGTATGGATATTGATCTCAGAGGCCTAAAGAGTTAAAAGTGTTTATAAACTCTCTCACTGTCCAACATTAAACAGTCATAGGTAGGTTCAGGGTTATTTTAAACAGGGGCCTTGGTTTTACTGAGTTACTTGGCAAACACCCAAAAGCATTCATTCAAATTAAAAGTTTATTGATAATACACAAGAAAGAACAAGAAATCAAGACAAACATTTGTATCGGAACTGTGGTTGGGTGATTATAAAAAACAAACTTAATTAGAACCCAGAGGCGCCAACTTTCTAACTTCCCCCCCAGGGTGCTCAACTCCTGCTCTGCCCCAGGCCCCACTCCCACTCACCCCTTCCCCCAAGGCCCCGCCCTGCCTTTTCCCACCCCTGCTCTACTCCCACCCTGCCTCTGCTCCTCCCCCTCTCCCCCCCATAGGGTGGCCAGATGTCCCTATTTTATAGGGACAGTTCCGATATTCAGGGCTTTTTCTTCTATAGGCGCCTATTACCCCCCACCCCCGTCCCCATTTTTCAACCTTGCTGTCTGGTCACCCTACCCGCCCCCGCCCCCAGTGCCTCCTGCACATTGCTGAATAGCTGATCATGGAGGGCGGGAGGTGTTGGGAGGAAGGAGCACCCACGGAGTTGGCACCTATGTTAGAACCTTTAAAGCCTATCTCCTTTTGGAGGCAAAAATGTCAGTGTCTCTTATTTTCAAAGCAACCTTTCTTTGATGAAAACCTTTAATCTCAGTCTTGACATGTAGAGGGCATTCACTTATTCTGTGCTTAACAGACAGACAGACACAAGGTGGAGGGGAGATGGGGTCAAAAGAGGGTGAAATAGGACTTTTGTTGATGTTTTTGGACTGCTGCACTGCTGGTTAGTTATGAGTGGATGCTGTTGGCTGGTAGGTAGACCATGACACCTACTGCTTGGATCCTGTTTTATCATCTGATCAGGGACATCATCTGATTGGATCTTTTCTTCTTAGACAAGGCAGATTTGGATGAATTCAGCATAGTTGACGCCATGAGTCTATGGGTGCGTCTACACTACCTGCTGGATCGGTGAGTAGCGATTGATCTATCGGGGATCGATTTATCGCGTATAGTATAGACGTGATAAATCGATCCCCGATCGCTCTCCCAATGACTGCTGAACTCCAGCAGTGTGAGAGGCGGAAACAAAGTCGACGGGGGAGCCGCGTCTGTCGATCCAGCGCCGCGAGGATGCGAAGTAAGTAATTTTAATTCGATCTAAGACACATTGACTTCACCTACGCTGTTCTGAACGTAGCTGAAGTTGCGTATCTTAGATCAATCCCCCCGCCCCCCCCCCCCCAGTGTAGACCAGGCCTGTGAAAAGCCAAGAGAGTGGGCAATAGGACAGAAAGAAAGAAAGGTGAGGAGGGAGCAGAAAATAACACCACAAGAGAAGGGAAAACAATGCAGGATCTTATCTGCCTCTGCAGTACGGGCAGTTAGATATCCCCATTGATTGGTGGAGGATTGGATGTTGTGATAATGTGATGGCTTTTGGTACTCACAGATGAAAACAAAGTTCCTTGAACAAGGTGAAGGCCAGCTGGCCTTTCTGTCAGGAAGAAAGTCCTTTAGATCAGTGAAGATGAGTTGCAGGGCTGGCAGTTCCAGGGATGAGCTGGGATGCAAGGTGGGACAGGAAAAAGAGGGAGAGTTGTACTGAACTGATCTGAAGAGAACTGCTCATGTCTTTTTTCAAGGTCTTGTTTTAAGGAGCCCCAAAAGAGGACAAGTGGGTGTCACAGATCATCTCCTTCCTTATTCTGTCCATCAGTTAGTCCTAATAGCCATCACACCAATTTTGGTCTATTAACAGCTGGTTCCACATCTTTTGTTTTTACCAAGCATAATTTCACCAGTCCTAGGATTATATCAATGTAGCCTTTTTGGTTTAGACCAATCCAGCTTCTTTGTCTGGTTCTTTTGCACTTGTTACAACATTCTGTGTTGTAAACAACTTGACCTACTTGTTCCTGGTTATCGTAACATCTTATGAACATTCACATGCTTTTTACACTTGAGCTTACCTTGTAGGCCCAATAGTTACAACAGGATCCAAGGAATGTATAAAGTTTTAGAGCTCTTCTAATAGCTCATATTTAGGAAGCCTGGGAACTCGGAGGTATAAATCTTAGTAAATGGAGAACAATGCATTATTATTATTATTTATTTTATTTATGTGGCAGTTGTGCCTAGGAGCCTGGGCCCCCCCATTGTGTTAGGTGCTGTACAAACATCTTCAGGGTTTGTCATATATTATGTCCAAAAAGTGAAACCTAGTGAGAAAGTGACCATCATAGGAGTATCTTCGTCACCGGTGTTGTGACAAAAAGAACAAGGAGTACTTGTGACACCTTAGGGTATGGCTACACTGGCGAGTTGCAGCGCTGGAAAGCCTCCACCAGCGCTGCAATTAGTAAAAGTGGCCACACCTGCAGGGCACTTCCAGCGCTGCAACTCCCTGGCTGCAGCGCTGGCCGTACACCTCACTCAGCATGGGGAATAAGGATTCCAGTGCTGGTGCTGCAGCGCTGGTCATCAAGTGTGGCCACACACCAGCGCTGTGATTGGCCTCCAGGGTATAAGGATGTATCCCAGAATGCTTTTATAAATTACTCTCTCTGTTTTGTTATGCAGCCTCTCTTTGTTTTGTTATGAACGAGCTCCATGCGGAGCTCCATTGCCGCTGCTGCTTATCTAAAAAACAAACAGAGCTCCTGTTTGCTGTGATCATCTGTA
Organism: Mauremys reevesii; assembly: GCF_016161935.1. Taxonomy (NCBI): domain Eukaryota; kingdom Metazoa; phylum Chordata; order Testudines; family Geoemydidae; genus Mauremys; species Mauremys reevesii. The sequence goes on from NC_052626.1 coordinate 27,867,705, forward strand.
CCTAGCTGTAAACAATCAAATGAGAGGCAGGCAGGGAGTGAATGAAACAGCGGGGAGTCATGTTGGCTGCAGGCTGTTTGCAATTAAGAGTTAAGACTAAGGGGTCGGAAACATGTTCTGATTTTTCAAGGCAGGAAGCTAAACACACAGTGTTGGCTCCAAAAATCCCCTCTCTCTCTCCCCCCGCTCCCTGTCACACTAGACCCCACTCCACCCCCCTCTTTTGAAAAGCACGTTGCGGCCACTTGAACGCTGGGATAGCTGCCCATAATGCATCACTCCCAACAGCGCTGCAAATGCTGCAAATGTGGCCACACACGTAGCTGTGAGTGTGGCCACACACCAGCGCTGGCCCTGCACAGCTGGATGACCAGCGCTGCAAACTACCAGCACTGCAAACCATAAGTGTAGCCATACCCTTAGAGACTAACAAATTTATTTGAGCATAAGCTTTCATGGGCTAAAGCCCACTTCATCAGATGCATGCAGTGGAAAATACAGTAGAAAGATATTTATATAGATATATATCGAGAGAGAGAGAGAGAGAGAACATGAAAAAATGGGCATTGCCATACTAACTCTAATTAGACTAATTGATTAAGGTGGGCTATTATCAGCAGGAGAAAAAAACTTTTGTAGTAATAATCAGGGTGGCCCATTTTAAACAGTTGACAAGAAGGTGTGAGTAACAGTAGGGGGACAATTAACATGAGGAAATAGTTTATAGTTTGAGTAATGACTCATCTACTCCCAGTCTTTATTCAAGCCTAATTGGTGTCCAGTTTGCAAATTAATTCTAGTTCTGCAGTTTCTCATTGGAGGCTGTTTTTGAAGTTTTTGTTGTTGAATAATTGTGACTTTCAGGTCTGTAATTGAGGGATCAGGGAGGCTGAAGTGTTCTCCAACTGGTTTTTGAATGTTATAATTCTTGATGTCTGATTTGTGTCCATTTATTCTTTTGCGTAGAGACTGTCTGGTTTGGCCAGTGTACATGGCAGAGGGGCATTGCTGGCACATGATTTTGGGAAGCTAGGACGTGATACTGGCAGTAACATGTAAAAAGACTACTCAATATTTGTTAGGGATAATATTTCTCAATTACAATTTTTTTTACCCTCATGACTTACATCAAAAGTAGCCAAATGCAACCCATAGAGTTCTTGAGTGCCGATGCTTCTATTGTTACTATGGAGATATGCCCAATGCAGACTACATATTGCAATAAGCAGTTCTCCATACTCCTGGAATCAAGATGGAACATGGGCCCAGTAATTTATGTGGCCTTCATATCTATATTGAAGATTAGGGCTGCTGGAATCAGCTCTATTTTATGCAACTCACATGTAATAATTGAGCTTTTTGTCACATTGTCAGTGCAGCCTTCATCAGGCACAGTCCAAGAGCCCTTGAGTCTATTGAAAACAAAGGAAGATGGGAAATGTCTTTGACTTGGAGGTTTTTGGAGGAAACTCAGGAAATAATTAATTAACCTGTGGAACTCACTGCCACAGGATATTACTAGGCCAAGAAGACTCTGGGATTCCAAAAGGCTTGGAAATTTATATAAATAAGAATTCCAAAGTGGGAAATGATGGGGGTTAGAGAGAACCTTCTCCTATAGGAAAATCATTTCATAACTGTATATTAAAGGATGACAAGCACCTTCCACTGAAACATCTGGGAACTGACGAAGACAGATACTGGATCACAGGTCTCATCCACTATGGCAATTGTTGCCTACTTTCCTATGAAATATACAACACTGTTGTGCTATAGAGTTAGAGGAGCTTGTTTCATATATTTTACTGGGAAAGTATTGCTCATTTTGCTGATTATTTTTTTAAAAAATTTGCTCTCAGACCTGTTATTCCTGGATACTATCATTATTTGAGTGATTCATCATCACAGCATCTCAACAGGAAGTTGCTCATTAGAGAGGAAGACGTGTATATCAGAGAAGCTAGTCTGTTTAGCGAATTAACTCTCCTTCCTGCAGTCATAATGGCTATTGGCCTAGTTTCTTTAAAGAATCTTAAGGTAGTATCACTGCCTTGTCTACATCTGTGGATGTTACTTTACATTGGTTCTTGACGTTATAAAAATGATAATGAAATATTAAACTCTGGCATATACAAATTATTTGGAAAAATAAGTAAAAGTTGAAATCTGAATTGTAATACAAAAAGAGACCATGCAAGATTTGTAGCCTTAGCAAACACATACAGCTTCTGAGATGTGTCTTGTAAGATAGAAGAATGCTTTTAAAATGTTGCAGCTCATGTAGATTGTATCTTTTCAAACACTAAGGTCACTGGCATGCCCACCCTGTTAGCAAGCACTAGCTGTTTGGTTAACAAGGCTCAGTTGGCTAAAATTAAGGAGTGTTCAAGAAAGTTCATGACTTTTTAAAGATCAGGTTTATATTGCATCTCAGCTTGAAAAGAAGTGATCCTTTCAGCCACTAAATAGAAATTAGATGTTTTCACCACACCCCCAAGCCAGAGGTCGGCAACCTTTCAGAAGTGGTGTGCCGAGTCTTCATTTATTCACTCGAATTTAAGGTGTCGTGTGCCAGTAATACACTTTAATGTTTTTAGAAGGTCTCTTTATATAAGTCTATAATATATAACTAAACTATTGTTGTATGTAAAGTAAATAAGGTTTCAAAATATTTAAAATTAATTTAAAATGCAGAGCCCCCGGGACTGGTGGCCAGGACACGGGCAGTGTGAATGCCACTGAAAATCAGCTCACGTGCCGCCTTTGGCACGCGTGCCATAGGTTGCCTACCCCTGCCCTAAGCAGAGGAACAGACTTGTTTGTAATGGAGCAGCTTCCACCGGGAACCTTTGGATCCCTGCTGGTGGACGTCTGTACCTCTCCTAAGAGATTTATTTGCCTTTTACTGGCAGTGGACTCATCAGTAATCTTGACGTATTTTATGCTGAGGCCAATCGCATGGGCCATATGAAATGCACTGGTGAGTAGGATGTATATTCTACTTATGTAGCTATCAAAAGTCTCATTTCAATTCAACAGGTCGGATAAATTTTCTTACCTTCACAGTGTTTTAATAATGTCAACTTGGAAATCTCACTGCAGTCTGTTTTGGCTAAGTACATACACTGAACTAATTGAGACCTCTAATATAAAGAGGCAAACTCCCTGAACCAGCTAAATTTGGAGTGGCACTTCCTTAATGTCAGATCTGAATTTAGCTGATTGATGTGATATTACAGGTTCCACAAAACTAATAAGTGATGTGTGATTCTTCACTGGGTCATTCAGTTTTAATGACTCCAGATTGTAAATGTATCTCCCTTCTACCTCAGCCTCTTTACAGCTCTGTTATCTCCTTGTCCCACTCCTGATTTTACACCTTCTTTCATGCTTCCCCCCACATATACATTCTCCCCTCATGCAAATCCTTGCTTAAGCCTCATTACTTTCATCAAGCCTCCCTAGGTCAGTCTCTTCGCCTGTGATATCCCCACACCTTCTTGCACCTGAACTGATTCCCCTGGGTTTGTTGTGGCCTGAACAAAGGTCTTGCTCTTACTCAGGGAGAATCCAGTCTCATCAATTTCAAAGAGTATGTGATGGCTGTTCAATGCTTCATGGAAACAAGCCTTTAGACTGTATAAGCTCTTCAGAGCAGGGCCAGTGGCTATGTCAATACTTCAAATGGGGGGTGTAATTCCCAACTCGAGGAGACATACCCATGCTAGCTCTGCTCAAGTTAGTGCACTAAAAAGGGGCTAGTCACCCCGAGTACTTGCCTAGCATCTCAGGGAAGCAGTGGCTTGTTCCTCCTGCTATTTTCAGCATTCTAGTTTGATCAGAGCTAGCAGAGGTACATTTTCTTGAACTAGAGAATCACACCCCCAGCTCTCTGTGTAAACCTGTAACCTCCCAGGTCTTGAACTCAGGCCCAGGGAGTCCCCAGACAGCTGCCAAACCCTGGACCTCCACCCACTGGCTACTGAAACCAGCTGGGTGGAAAAGCTATTAGGGCTATATCCCCAGCCAAGGCACCACCCCTGGGAACTCTGGAGCATTGCCCAGGCTCCACCGATTGGGCCAACTACACTATTTCAGATTTTTGTGTTATAAATTTGAAGAAGTGGTCCTGGGAGTGGTTCCTGAAAGACAGCCAGACTGCTCAATCCCAGAGAGCATAAGAAAAGAGCAAGAAGCAGCTAGGCTCTCTGGGATTGGTAGCCTTTCAGAGAGGATAAAACACCTGAGAAACATTGATTAGGATTAATGTCCTTCAAAACCTCCATCTTGTCAGAAGTAATAAAATCCGTGTCAGTGAAGCATATGGAAGTAAAGCAGACACACATTTCTGCAGTAGGTCACAGACTGTGAGAGCTGAGGAGAATTCTGAACAAACTACCTGTTATGCTGCTTGTACTACGAAAGCTACTCTACAAATTCAAGAACCGAGCAGGACCTCATCCAACCAAGGTATAGCTAATGAATTGCTGATAAGAAAGGTATGTTTTCCCTAAAGGTCTTCCACCCAAATACCAACTCTGGATTTGCTTTGCTTGTGAGATCTAATAAGGTCACAGGCCAAGGTGGTGTGAGTGCAATATCACTGGATAAAACCAATCATTAAAGTAGATACAGATGGGAGGGGGAACTCTTACCACAGCAGCCAAGGAGGAGGGAGAGGTGTGGGGGAACACTACTATCCCAGTCCAGAGAAAGGAGTGGAGCACTCCTTCTGTTTTTAGCAGAGAATTACAGCAGTGCACCTCCCAATCACCATGTTTTAACTTCTAGGTAAAACTTGAGCTATTCCTTTTAACTAGATTGATACCAATGATCCAGTCAGCTAGTTTTCATGGCAAAGTAAATACATCTGACTATCAAAGTGATGGTGATGGTTGAAAGAAAAGAGCATATGATGTTTGTTTAAATGGTCATAAAATTAACATATCTAGTAATACTGCATAAATAGTAGAGCAAATGGAATGCCACTAGACACATACAGGGCAATATTTTTTTAATCAAATAACTTATTTGATTTTTTTAAAAATTATTCAGCTAACTCTATAGCTGGTCAAATAGTCTTCTTTCAAGAAATAATTTAACAATTGTTGATGGAATGCATACAATTATTCAATAAATGAACATTTTCCCTGATATTACATGAGCAATAATAAATTCTTGGTACATGAAACAGCAAATCCAAAGACCAACACAAATATTGGGTATTCAAAGTGGACTTTGTCCTTTTAAGTAATATATTTGTGTGTGTATTGGTGGTTTGGAGATTGACAGTGGGAATTTTATGTCCAACTGAGACAGAATTTTGGGATAAACGTATTCCATATTGACAGGCTGTTTTGCTTATGTGCAGTGTTTAAAGTATTTGGACTTGAAATATTTAAGTTGTTTCCATTTCACTCTCAGTATATCTTGGTTTTTGTACATTTATATTCTTTGCTTACAGTACCTTGGGCTTTCTTGAGCTCTTGAAAGCAAATTTGTATATTGAAAGTTGATAGGCTTTGATTGTTGGGATACTGTCTTCTGTCTCTAGTTCTAATCATACTACCAAACCAAAAGTGTGCTCCAGTTAAACTACGGCTGAGAACTTGGTTGTGGTGAGCTAAAACTCTCACTTTGGACTTCAACATGCTTAAGGGACGTAGTTAGATCCCATCTATAATGAAATATGCACGCATGTTTTAATCACATCAGAAGCAATCATGTTGTAATCAAGCAGGGTTGATTTTGTGATGCAGATGGAGACATAAAGGAAAGAAACTGAAACAAAACAACTCTTCCCCCAGTACACACCTCAGGAATATGGGAACATAGAAAGGGAAATCACGGAAGTCACTGAAATTCTATCTCGGCCTAAAAGAAAAGAAACCAGCCCCCGCTCCCCAAAGATATTAAATGAACATTGTCTCTTGCTGTTGGTTGAGTCTCCTTTCCCCACATCCTCTTGGGAATTGGTGTAGGCAGCAACTATCACAATATCATTTCACTTCTCCGCTTCAGAGACATCCATTCTTTTCTCCAGCAACTATGCCAGGCACTTCTAGTTCATGAAAAGTTCAAGGATTTATTAGTTTGTCTAGAGGACACCTGAAATACGACACTTTTAGTTCAATTCTTGCTATTTAGATAAAATGCTGTCATGAGAGCCTGTGCTGGTTTGGGATGTTTAGTTCTAGGAAGTAACAAAGTCTGCCCTAGAGAGAGTGCTCCATAGAAAACTTAATCTGGGTTAGAAGGTGTCTTCTTCAAGCATTATATCATGATAGGAACAGGAACCATTTAGCCCTCATTTTATTCTTGTTTGTTTTTGCTTAGGATTTGTAATAAGCACATGGTAGGATAAAATATAGCAATTTTCTTTTAGAACTGTTCTAGAAAAATACATGCTACTGTCGCTGCTCCTGGGGGAAAAAAAGGGCTCCTTCCTTGGAGATGTAATGTCTTTCTAATTCCATCGGAAATAAACCCATAGACTCTGCTCGTGATTACATCAACAGTCTGACTGCCCAAAAGAGGAGAGTGATTTTGCTAAGTGGCAGAAGAGAGAATACAATTCCACCCAGTTTCAACCAAGATTTACTTTCCTAAAGGCAGTTACCAGGCAAGTCCATCCTAAGCTCTCTAATGTATTCCCAATAAGATCACTTCAGCCTCCTTCAATTGACAGAAGTTCCACAGATGGATCCCTGGGGACACAGCTGCCAAAATATGAATTCTCAACTTATGGTCGTGTCCTGGCTGCTCTTCCCACTCCTAGTTCATCTGTACTGTGAAAGTTCTGCAACCAGCAGTGCTGGTTAAGTGTGCCTTTAGATTTTGTAATTACTCCACAGGGAAGATTCCACTTTTTCACTGAGCTGGCCATGTATTTGATACCCTGGCTTTACAATGAGATAACAAGGTGAAGCATTTGATAAGAGCTAGACAGTAATGCAGTAATTTGGAGACAGAAAAACTGTTTTTGTTTTTTTTTTAAGTAACAAACATATGCTTGGCTTGAAACTTCATAAAGAAACTCTGACCTTTTATTCTTCTGCCTTAACTACCAATGGAGCAATGACATTAGAGGGGCCATTATCGAAAGCCCCTTGAAAACGATGAGTGTCTCCCATTGCTTTAATTCAAGACAACTTTTAAAGCAGCCTTGTCCTTGTTTCTTTATAGGATGGAGCTATTTTCTGACCAGATCTTCAATAAGTACTGTGCCAATAAATACCAAAATTCATTAAAACAAAACAAAGAAGTCCAAGGCAGGGAACTACCAGAAATAGTCTGCGTGTTGCTGAATTAGTCTCTGATTAATTTAATCAGAAGGAAGCACTGCTTCAAGAATGCAGGCATGAATATTTAACGTCTTTCAAGACTCATTCCTATAGGAACTGAGATGGCGAAATACTGAGTTTTGACTGCAAGGAGCTGAATCCATTCAATACCTATGGACTCGAGGCCTGTTTCTTAAGTACTGCATGAGAGAAACAGTGCCTATTTTGCCTTACTGCTTTAGTTGAGCCCCCCAACCAATCGCAGATATTGTATTTCAATTATACTCCTTGGTGACACCAGGACTGGTCCAAAGTGGGGCTCGATTCTGCAAGGTGCCAAACACGCTCCACTCCTACTGATCTGAATGGGTGGGGAAACTATTTTGAAAAACTTTAAAAATAAGGCCTATCCCCTGTTCTCCATCCATGTGGGGGGAGAAAAGAGGGAGAGGATCCCATATATCTTTGTATTTGGGTCATGATTTTGGGAAGTGGTCAGGCACTATGCTGATGAGCTGCATGCAGGAGCCAAGATGGATTGATAGAGGATTGAGTGCCTTGCTAGAGTGATCTCATGTTTTACACATGTTTTGACCAGTCCTGAGGTCACCAAATAAAACAAATGACTGGGATTGGCTTGTGAGCTGTAATCAACCAGTAGAGAATAGCAGGCAGACGTTAACCACCATTGACTGGGTGGACAAGACCAATACTTAACAAGGGCAGGAAGGGGTAGGTTTTCTATTCTGCAGATGGGCTGAGGCTGGTTGTCCCCCACAACACTCACCAGCAATGTCAAGTCTGGAGGGAGAGACCTTCAGCTGGAGGGAATAGGAAAGGAGGAAGCAGGCTTCAGAAGTGGGCTGCCCTGATAGAGGCATCTTTGATCAGAGGTAGAGAGGATCTGGGTGGTGGGCTGAAAAGTCCTGAAAGAGGAATCCTAGGAAGAGCCAAGCCTGGGAATAAAGCTGTAACTGGAACTTGTTTGTTTAATAATGAACAATATTGCTGCTGCACCAATGTAGTCACAAGAACAACTAGCTATAAACTGGCCACCAACAAGTTTAGGCTTGAAATTAGATGAAGGTTTCTAACCTTCAGAGGAGTGAAGTTCTGGAACAGCCTTCAAAGGGGAGCAATGGGGGCAAAAATCCTAGCTGGCTTCAAGCCATAAACTTATCAAGCTCAGGCTTGAAGCCAGCTAGGATTTTTGCCCCCATTGCCCCCCTTTGAAGGCTGTTCCAGAACTTCACTCCTCTGAAGGTTAGAAACCTTCATCTAATTTCAAGCCTAAACTTGTTGGTGGCCAGTTTATAGCTAGTTGTTCTTGTGACTACATTGGTGCTAAACTTAAATAACTCTCCCTCCCAGGTATTTACTCCTCTGACTTATTTATAGAGAAAATCCTAACTTTCCTCAGCCTTCTTTTGGTTAGGCTAAACAAGCCAAACTCTTTGAGTCTCCTCTCAGAAGGCAGGTTTTCCACTCCTCTGATCATCATAGTATCCCTTCTCTGCACCTGTTCCAGTTTGAATTAATCTTTCTTAAGCATAGGAGAGCAGAATTGCACACTATTCCAGATAAGGTCTCAGCAGCCTTGTATAATGGACTAGCACTTCTCTGTCTCTACTAGGATGTATCAGATGAGGTATTTCTAGGACTCAATTAGCCTTTTTTCATTGATGGCTCATAGTCATCCTGTGGTCAATCAATACACCCAGGTCTTTCTCCTCCTCTGTTGCTTCCAAATGATATGTCCCCAGCTTATAGCAAAAAATTTTCTTGTTAGTTTCTAAATGTATGACCTTTCACTTTGCACTATTACATTTCATCCCATTTGTACTACTCTACTTTACAAGGTCATCCAGATCTTGTATGATATTCCAGTCCTCCTCCATATTGGGAATACCTCCCAACTTTGTGCCACTTCAGATTTTTACTATGCTCCTACTTTTTGTGCCAAGTCAGTAGTAAAATGTTATATAAGATTGGTCCCAAGACTGAACACTGAGGAACTCTACTAGTAACCGCCTGGTTACTGGTTTGGTAGTCAGCACTTTTCCTTTTGAATCCTTTTGCATTTTGCTGCTAATGATACCTGGTCAAATTTGGCCTCTGAACCTATGTCCCAGCATAGTCCTGGTAATTTGTGGTCACTAAATATGACTTTTTTTTCTAAATTACACACCAATAGGATTATAGAAGTAATTCAAGATCCCATAGCATATTTTGTTTATTATAGTCTACCTACCTACATTCCCCCTGCATTTTCAAATAGAAACAGTATTCTTCCAATTCAAATCTATTGTATTAGTGTCCTTATCAGCTGATAAATAGCTGCTATGTCCCCGCTCCTCCCCCTCCTCCCCCCCCAGAACTGGCTGCATTTTTAGTGGTAGGAAGTGCTCCCAGTCAGAAATATGCCCAAAACAAAACCACAGTTCTTAACTCCACTAAAGTTTGAGAAAGCTCCAGGCCAGATATGAACTTTTCAGCTGGTGCCTCTCCAGAGAGCTGACAGAACCCAAAACTCCAGATCCCAATAACAACTGGTAAATGTTGGAAAAGTTCAGATCCCAATGTGATAGTTCACGCCCATCTAAAATCCCTTTATGATGTGGATTTGTGTAATCGGATGGTATGTGTTACAGTTTCTGTTTGTAATGAGCTTTAGGGGCATATACATGTAAGGATCGGTGACTACGTGGTATTTATAAACACAAATAAGGAAAATTGATGGAGCTGAACCATTTATTGGCTGTGATGGGGAATACAAACCAAGCTCTGGCCAGGAAAGGGTTAGCAAGGGCTCAGGCTTGGTATCAGGCTTGGAGGGAGGGGTTAAAAGGGGGAGAGCTCAGCTCATCAGGGAGCTAGCTGGGAGGGAGAGCAGATCTCTGGCTTTCACTCAATGGGGGAAACTTGGCTGGGGCCAAAAAGTGGCTAGAGCCTCCCTGAGGGCAGGAAGGCCTGATGTGGGACTATTTTGATTTGCTTTCAATGACTTGCCTGTGATTGCGGAGTGAGACTGCTGGAGGCGGTGCCCTGCCTGAAGGCGGCAACAGTCACATAACAACCTTTGCTCTTGTGCACATGAAAAGGACCCAGCTGAGGCTTGTTACAAGTCCAGTCATGACCCAATGGCACTGGGTTTTCCTGGCATGTTAATGACACCTACCCAGCAGGCCCCTCGTATTGTCTGGAGTTCCAAAGCTGTTTCACAAGCTGGTAGGTACAGGGCTTATATAACTTAATGTATCTGGCTTATTGGCCAATGTTTCTTTATGGAAATGAATCCTGAGTGCTATAAAGAAATGTTGAACTGTCAAAGGATGATTGAAGCACCTGCCTATTATCTTTCAGGAAGTGAATTCACATTTGTCACAGCCAATCATCCTTGGACCAGGTTATGCCAAATAAAGATAAATCTGCCAGAATCACAATAGTGAGTCTGCCAATTCACTTTACAATGGATTGATAATTATAGAGCGGGAGCAGAGGATGTATGCAGGGCTGTGTCTAAGCCAGGGGCACGTGAGCATATAAAATAACCTTGACAATGATCTAGAAGGCAAGAGAGTGACATTACTAGTGAATAGCATTATGGGCTGGAGGAGTGAGTTACATGTAAGTGACGTATGTCACAAGTAATGAGCATTAGAAAGCCCTAGTTATTACAGGCTAGAGTCATTGTGAAGCCCTCTTTCCTCAAAATACACATTTGGAGGCTTGTCTTGCCTTGGGGTTTCCATGAAACTGACAACTGAAAGTTGTTTCTTCTCTCTGCTCTAAAATGCCATAATTGTGGTGGTCTACAACAGTGGTTCTCAACCAGGGGTACATGTACCCCTGGGGGCACGCAGAGGTCTTCCGGGTACATCAACTCATCTAGATGGTTGTCTAGTTTTACAACAGGGGACATGAAAAGCACTAGCGAAGTCAGTACAAACTACAATTTCACAGACAATGATTTGTTTATACTGCTCTGTATACTATACACTGATATGCAAGTACAATACGAATATTCCAATTGATTTATTATAATTATATGGTAAAAATGAGAAAGTAAGCAATTTTTCAATAATACTATGCTGAGACACGTTTTTTTTTTTTTTAAATTTTTGTGCCAGATTTTGTAAGTTTTTAAGTGAGGTGAAACTTGGGGTTACACAAGACAAATCAGACTCTTGAAAGGGGTACAGTCGTCTGGAAAGGTTGAGAGACACTGGTCTACAGTTACTGAGTTTCCAGGCCAGTTCCTCACCTGATGTAAATCGGTGGAGCTCCACTGAACTCCATGGGGGCTATGCTGATTTACACCAGCGGGCCCTTTCTCTTTAAAACTGTACCTAAGCTTTAGATGTAAATGGTTCTAGCTGGAGATGTCCTAATCTCTGAGGATAGGACAAGAAGCAAAGGGCTTAAATTGCAGCAAGGGATGTTTAGATTTGACATTAGGAAAAACTTCTTAACTGTCAGGGTGGTTAAGCACTGGAATAAATTGTCTAGGGAGGTTGTGGAATCTCTGTCATTGGAGACTTTTAAGAGCAGATTAGACAAACACCTGTCAGGGATGGTCTAGATCATAGGTGCTGGAACTGGGGGTGGTGCTGCACCCCTTGGCTTGAAGTGGCTTCCATTATATACAGGATTTACAGTTTGGTTGAATGGCTTTCAGCACCCACACTATAAAAATTGTTCTAGCACCTCTGGTCTAGATGATACTTAGTTCCAACTTGAGTGCAGGGGACTTGACTAGAAAACCTCTTGAGGTCCCTTCCAGACCTATGATTCTATGTGCTCAACCATTTAAAACTAAAGTTTTTTGTGAATTTCTGACGCACCAGGGTACACTCCAGACCGGGGTGTGTGTGTGAGAGACTGTCACCCATGCTGTCTAATCTGGGATGCCTTGCATTGCCTTGCTGCTGTAGCCTCCAACCTGGACTGCTCATGAACAGCTACCAGCATGCAGATCACTTCCAGATGTGTTTGTGTAACTAGAGCCTGCCAGTCACACCCTGGCTCTCACCAGCCTGAGTTGTACTGTGGGGTAATTTCAACATACTCCCAGTCCTAGATTTTACCCCAGAAATGTATGTCTTGTACTGTCAAGCCCTCTCCTGGACTATACAAATATAGTAAATCCATCATTCCTTTATTGGAATAGTATTACTTTAAATGGAGTTACCCAGACACTTCAGATTAAACACACTGGATTAGATAAAACAATAAAACAAGTTTATTAACTACAAAGACATTTTCAGTGAGTACAAGTAATGAGGCATGAAAGTCAGAAATGGTTACAAGAAAAATCAAGATAAAATGCTTTCTAATGCCTAACTTAACAAACTATATTAGATTCAAGCAAAATCTCTCACCATATGCTTCCAGCACATTGAGCAAACTCTTCAGGTCCGGGCTCCTCCCGCAGAGTCCAATGGCTGTTTCCTTTGTCTTCTCAGGTACTGAGAATGAGATGGGCAGGGAGAAGGGGGGGGTACCTTGGGGTGTTTGCCCCTCCTTTTATAATTTCATTTCCCCATCTTGAAAATATTTCCTGTTGAGAACCAGGGGACAATGAGTCTATGTGGAAGGATGTTCCCTGCTGGGTTTTTTTCACCTGTTTGAGCTTCCTTTGTTTTCCCTTCCTGTTTGATGACTCTGTTTACTGTTTAAATGCAAATTAAGCAAGCTCACATTCCTTTGTTTAGGACAGACCTGTTTGCTGACTTCTGCCTGGAAAGGGCCGTGGGGTTTGGAACATGTTGTTAACATCATACAGAATGTTGCCACACATATTTTATCGGGACAATACCGATGAGCAAATTATGAATTTTCAAATACTACCTTACAAGGCATACTTTGTACAAAGTTTATTATGATAGCGTGTAGGGTATGAATACATGGGTGTATTCTGCCACAGAACTGAAGAGCTAATCCAATATGAGTACAATATTGCCATCCCCGATTGTTCAAAAATCATGAGATTTTACAAATAATGTATTTGGGGTGCTTTTTATTTGCCTCCTTGTTTTTGAACTTGTAGGGAGTCAGATTTTCAATCTTTTCTCCACAACTGTGAGGGTTAACATCTTACATTTTAAAAAAATGCAATGTAATAGCATGACTCCAGGACCTGGGGCTTTACAAACACAAAATATTGTATAATGACAGGTTTCAGAGTAGCAGCCGTTTTAGTCTGTATCCACAAAAAGAACAGGAGTACTTGTGGCACCTTAGAGACTAACAAATTTATTTCAGCATAAGCTTTCGTGGGCTACAGCTCACTTCTTCGGATGCATAGAATGGAACACATAGACAGAAGATATCTGTGTGTTCAATTCTATGCATCCAAAGAAGCGAGCTGTATCCCACAAAAGCTTATGCTGAAATAAATTTGTTAGTCTCTAAGGTGCCACAAGTACTCCTGTTCTTTTTACAAAAGATTGTGAGGCTTGTGATAAAATCACAAAAGTTCGCAACACTGGATGTCTGTTTGCTCTTTCTTTTAACTTTACAAAAGCTTGCAGGCTAGCATTAGAATTAGTAAACTCGCACTCCCTGGACTCAGTTAAAGGTTACTTCATTAAATTCCATTCAGATATTAGCTGTTCAATTGGCAAATCTAGTTTGTTAGATTTCAGTTTTAAATTCTAACTGGCACCTCAACAAATCCATACATTTGATATCCTTCTCTCCCATGCATGCTTACATAATTTCCGGGAGTTAGGGTCCTAGGTGCCTATCTGCATCTTTAGGGGCCTAAATATCTTTGAAACCTTTGGCACTCTTCAAATCTTACCTATTATTATTTTACTTGTTTCAGGTAGCACCCACAATGTGCTGGGCACTGAACAAACAAAAGATGATACTGTCCCCAGCAAAATGAGTCACTGATCAGTTAACTACCAAGTGCATTAAATAAGTGACTAATGGAAAATTAACAACATACAAAGATGGATTCTTTATGGTGTTTTGAGGAGATGGTTTCCTTTCATTGGAAGGCATATATCACAATTGGAGGGGGAAAAGGGGGAAAGTCAGTGGGTCAAACGATCTTGCTATAACTTTGCTGAAGTCAATAGCGTTATACTAGGGATGAATTTAACCCAGTGAGTTTAGGTATGTTGCTGTTTTTGTGTGGGTAAAAGGACAGATAATTGATAGAAAGTACAGCTCAGTAAATGTGAGGGTCTATAAAAGAAATCTATATTTCATGTTGTTTAAATCCAGACAGTAAATCATTCACAAAAAATATCAACTAGTAGACCAGAGTCTGGCCTCTGCTAAGGCTGCTTTGCTTGCTCCTGCCCTGCAATGTAATGCAGCTTTCAAGCCATCTTAACTGGCATATTTCTCCCACCTGCAAGAAGCTACTGGGGGCACAGTGCATGGGTCATGGGTAGGGAAAAACAAATCTTGGGTGAAGAGCTTCACCTGTTGGCCAATCCCTGCTCACCAGCATAGACTCTGGGGGACCAATGAGAGCCGGGTATAAATTAGAGCAACCTTAAAGGCTGCTTTACTTTGGGCTGGAGACCAGTTTGGTAGCAACAAAACAGAGGCACTACAAAGGTGATTTACAGTTGTCTGTGCTGTCTCCTCCCCTGAGCATCACTGGTACCCAGAGTCTGTCCTAAAGGATTTAGCTCATTTTGTACATGTTGCCTTCAAGTAATCCTACACCACTGCCTCATACATCATGGGATTAACAATCCTACTCATGGTATAAACAGAACCTAAATAAAATCCCAGAGAAAGGATATTGCCTTTTAAATGAATCCTGACAGCTGTGGAAAATATCAGGTCCCAATACATCCTTCCATACAACATACATTAATTCATAGAGAATCCCAAACTGTTCCTCTGGATAGTTTGTAAGGTTTTAGTTGATTATGGATTGGACATATTGAAGTAAGGTTATAATCTTATTGTGCTCTGACCTGCATTTCTACTGCTCTGTTTAAACAGCAGTTACCATATTAGATGGAGAAATGTTTACAGAATGAAGAAATAAAAACAAACCGATTTGCTGTGTTGCAGAAATTTGAAACAGGACCCAAAGGCAATGCATATGTTTTGTGCTCGTAAGACCTTCCGCTGATGGAAATGGACAGTTTAGACATGACAAACACGGAGCTCCTGCTCCACTGAAAAGAAATCGAATAGCTGAAGCTAGCCAGCCTCACCTACAAAGGTGGCTTTCATGTGCAGAAGACTATCATCTGTTCAGATAGAGCAGGTTTGGGGATCTCACTTTTTAATAGTTTTTAATGTTTTTGGAAGTGACTTCAGTGCTGATTGAAAGTGCCAGATTGACAGCTCTGGAGGCTGAAGTCTCAACAGAATGAGTACAGCATGGGAAGTGGCAAAACACACTTGTCTCCAGTACCCTGCCAGCCTGGCCCTAGTTTAAAGGAACAATCACTAGGGAATGAAAAAGTAATTCACTCTCCATGCCTGGGTAGACCTTGGCTTCTCTGCTGAGGCTACCATACTGATATGGTGACAGGCTATGATGTGGACATCAAATTAGCCTTCAATGGGTTTACACAGGTGTTCCAGAAGGAAGAATTTCGCTTCCAGAATCTTGGTAACTGGTATCATTGTTTGAGACACTCAGCTAGAGCTAGTCAATTTTCAGAATGAAAAGCATTTTTTTCCCCTAAAGGGGCTCTCTCCTTCGAGCAAAAGTTATTTTGGGAAACTTGCCTTTTTGCTTTTTTGTTTTGTTTTGTTTTTTTCTACTATTTTTTGCAACATTTTCTATCAACATTCTTATTGCAAATATCAAAATCAGTATTGACATAGTTATTGACATTTTTCATTTCCTGAAAAAAACTATTTGTTTGGGGCAAATTAAAAGTGCCAATAACTATGTCTGTAATGATTCTGATAACATTTACAGAACAAAAAAAACAGGAGTACTTGTGGCACCTTAAAGACTAACAAATTTATTTAAGCATGAGCTTTCGTGAGCTAAAGCTCACTTCTTCGGATGCATAGAATGGAACACACAGACAGGAGATATTTATACATTTATATATATATATACATTATATATTTATATATATTTATTTATATATATATATATATATATATTTATATATATATATACATTATATATTTATACATATCTCCTGTCTGTGTGTTCCATTCTATGCATCCGAAGAAGTGAGCTTTAGCTCACGAAAGCTCATGCTTAAATAAATTTGTTAGTCTTTAAGGTGCCACAAGTACTCCTGTTTTTTTTGCGGATACAGACTAACACGGCTGCTACTCTGAAACCTGTCATTTACAGAACAAAACATCTTGACTGAAACATTGTTTGGACTTAAACAACCATTACAGAATAGGAAACACCTGTGGATGAGAGCTCTGTCCAACCTGTAAGAAAATCAAGCTTGCCCACAAAGAGTTCTCCAATGGTCCAAGGAAGACAGATGATCCTTATTGGAGATCCAATACTCAGAAGAATTGAAATAACATTTTGTAAGGGGGAGGTGGACAACAGGACAGTGATCTGCCTTCCCAGAGCCAAGACACTATAGCTTCTGAAGTCATCAGTCAAGGATCCATTGGTGATGGTTCATATTGGCACTAATGACACTGTCACGGGATATCTCGCAGATAGTGGGTGACTTCGGGGAACAATCTTTTCTGAGATCCTTCCTATCCCATAAGCCAAGGCAGAAGAGTCTGTAAATGAACCGCTGGCTAGGTAAGTGGCATAGCATTTTGGTTTTGTGGAACATTGGTCCACTTTCTATGGGGAAAGGGAGCTGTATAGTTTGGGATGGCCTCCACCTCAGTAGAAGAGAGACCAATCTCTTTAGTGACAGGCTGGCTAGAGTAGTCAGGAGGGCACTAAGGGGAGGGTTAAAAGAGGGCAGATGTGAGCACACATTTAGCACAAAATCGAGATGTTGAGAACAAAATAAATCAAGGAACCAAAGGACATGAAGAGAAGAACATTTTGATTGCCTATCCCCAGTGTTAGGAGCCTGGGTAACAAACAAGAGGAATTGGAATCACTCGTTTATAAGCATAAATTTAGAAACCATTGTAGGATGATTCCCTTGACTGGAATGTTAAAAGCAATGGCTATAACATATTTAGGAAGAACCAAGTGGGCAAAAGGAGATGGGGAGTGGGCTTTACATAAAAAAATGGCATTACCTGGTTCTGAGTCACTGATAACTCAGAAGAAAATGTTCTTGAATGTTTCTGGATCAACATCCTAATAGATAAAGCACAAGATGAGGTATTAGTTGGCGTCTGCTATAGACCACCAAATCACACTAGGATGTCTGGCTCCTTATGCACCTGTCTATAATGTGCAGGAAAAAAGCTGCATGATCATGGGGGACTTCCATTTGAGTGACATATGCTGGAGGTCCCATGCTACCAGTATTAAGACATCCTTGGAATGTCTGAATATTAGGGCTGTCAAGTGATTTAAAAAAATTAATCATGATTAATCACATGATTAATCACAGTTAATAGAATATTATTTATTAAAATATTTGTGGATGTTTTCTACATTTTCAAATATATTGATATCCATTACACCACAGAATACAAAGTGTACAGTGCTCACTTTATATTTATTTTTTATTACAAATATTTGCACTGTAAAAAACAAAAGAAATAGTATTTTCAATTCACCTAATACAAGTACTGTAGTGCAATATCTTTTTCATGAAAGTGCAACTTACAAATGTAGAATTATGTACAAAAAATAACTGTATAAAAATAAAAATTTTTAGAGCCTACAAGTCCACTCAGTCCTACTTCTTGTTCAGCAAATCACTCAGACAAACAAGTTTATTTATATTTGTGGAAGATAATGCTGCCTGCTTCTTGTTTACAATGTCACCTGAGAACAGGCATGCACATGACACTGTTGTAGCTGGCATCGCAAGATATTTATGTGACAGATACACTAAAGGTTCGTATGTCTCTTCAGGCTTGTAGTGGGGCAGCTGCCTCACTCCCTGAGAGTGTGGGCTGTGACAGGCCAGTGGGCCTGTGCAGACCAACAGCCAATAAGAAAAGGGCTTATTGGGAGCCAATCAGAGCCAAGATTGGAGACAGCCAATCAGGGCTCAGCTTGGCCCTATATAAAGACTGCCCAGGAAGGGCGCAGGGAATCTGTCCCAGGCCTTCGACAGGGGAAGGTCAGTCTCCAGAGCTGGGAGACTAGCACCGCGGACAGCGCAGTGCTGGCTGGGCTCTGGGAGCAGAAGGGAGCTCTAGTCAGAAGCCTGCCAGGCTGCAGGCCCTGAAGGGAAGGGCCTAGAGGGTGCAAGGGGCCATAGGGGAAGCAGCCCAGGGAAATGAACAGGTGAGGGGAGAGGAGGACAGCGAGGCTGCCGCTGGAGGGTCCCTGAGCTGGGACCCAGAGTAGAGGGTGGGCCTGGGTCCCCCCGTTTGCCCCTTGCAGTATACCCAGCCATCGGCCGTGGGGAGCGGCCTTCATAGACTATGCCAGATCCCTCACAAGATGGATTAGACTTTAGGGGTGTGGTTGGACATGATGGCTGGGGTGTAGGAAGACTGCTGGGGTGTAGGAAGACCCAGAAGGGGGTGTGGATGGACTGAGGGGCACTGCCGGAGGGCAGTGGTCCGGAAGAGGATGCGGTGAGCAACGTGGGCTCAGACGCCAACCAAGGGCGAGACAACGGGCGGGACACCACCAGGAGAGGGTGCTCCACTGGACTGAGCTAATTCCTGGAGACAACCAGTAGGAGGCGCTGCGGTGGTGAGCTAAACCATGTCACATGGCTTCAACGACCATTCCAGAGGACATGCATCCATGCTGATGACAGGTTCTGTTTGATAATGATCCAAACAGTGCGGACTGACACATGTTTGTTTTCATCAGCTGAGTCAGATGCCACCTTCAGAAGGTTGATTTTCCTTTTTGGTGGCTCAAGTTCAGTAGTTTCCACATCAGAGTGTTGCTCTTTTAAGACTTCTGAAAGCATGCTCCAAACCTCATCCCTCTCAGATTTTGGAAGGCGCTTCAGATTCTTAAAACTTGGGTCAAGTGCTGTAGCTATCTTTAGAAATTTCACACTGGTACCACCTTTGTGTTTTGTCAAATCTGCAGTGAATGTGTTCTTAAAATGAACAACATATGCTGGGTCATCATCCAAGACTGCTATAACATGAAATACATAGCAGAATGCAGGTAAAACAGAACAGGAGACATACTATTCTCCTCCAAGGAGTTCAGTCATAAATTTAATTAATGCATTTTTTTTTTAATGAGAGCCATCAGCATGGAAGCATGTCCTCTGGAATGGTGGCCAAAGCATGAAGCGGCATATGAATGTTTAGCATATCTGGCATGTAAATGCCTTGCAATGCCAGCTACAAAAGTGCCATGCAAATGCCTGTTCTCACTTTCTGGTGACATTGTGAATAAGAAGTGGGCGGCATTATCTCCTGTAAATGTAAACAAACTTGTTTGTCTTAGTGATTGACGGAACAAGAAGTAGGACTGAGTGGACTTATAGGCACTAAAGTTTTTATGTTTTGTTTTGTAGTGCAGTTATGTAATAACTACCCCCCCCACACACATACACATTTGTAAAAGCAGCAAAGAATCCTGTGGCACCTTATAGACTAACAGACGTATTAGAGCATGAGCTTTCGTGGGTGAATACCCACTTCGTCGGATGCAAGTAGTGGAAATTTGCAGGGGCAGGTATATATATGCAAGCAAGAAGCAAGCTAGAGATAACGAGGTTAGTTCAATCAGGGAGGATGAGGCCCTGTTCTAGGAGTTGAGGTGTGAAAACCAAGGGAGGAGAAACTGGTTCTGTAGTTGGCAAGCCATTCACAGTCTTTGTTTAATCCTGAGCTGATGGTGTCAAATTTGCAGATGAACTGAAGCTCAGCAGTTTCTCTTTGAAGTCTGGTCCTGAAGTTTTTTTGCTGCAGGATGGCCACCTTAAGATCTGCTATTGTGTGGCCAGGGAGGTTGAAGTGTTCTCCTACAGGCTTTTGTACATTGCCATTCCTAGTATCTGATTTGTGTCCATTTATCCTTTTCCGTAGAGACTGTCCAGTTTGGCCGATGTACATAGCAGAGGGGCATTGCTGGCATATGATGGCGTATATTACATTGGTGGACATGCAGGTGAATGAACCGGTGAAGGTGTGGTTGATCTGGTTAGGTCCTGTGATGGTGTCGCTGGTGTAGATATGTGGGCAGAGTTGGCATTGAGGTTTGTTGCATGGATTGGTTCCTGAGCTAGAGTTACTATGGTGCGGTGTGCAGTTACTGGTGAGAATATGCTTCACATATTTGTAAGTTGCACTTTCATGATAAAGAAATCACACTACAGTATTTGTATGAGGTGAATTGCAAAATACTATTTCTTTTGTAATCAAAAATAATATAAGTAAAGTGAGCACTGTACACGTTGTGTTCTGTGTTTTAATTGAAATCAATATATTTGAAAATGTAGAAAAAAATCCAAAAATATTTAATAAAATTCAATTGGTATTCTACTGTTTAACAGTGTGATTAAAACTGCAATTAATCCCGTGAGTTAACTGCGATTAATCAACAGCCCTACTGAATGTTATAGATTACAATTTCCTAACTCAGAAAGTGTTGCAGCCAACATGGGGAATTCTGTATTGGACCTTATCATAACAGATAAAGAGTAACTGATCACAGAACTAAAAATTAATAGTAATTTACATACAAATCATTATGACTTGATCACATTTATAATGTGCAATAAGAATAAAGTCCATACCATTTTTATATATATATATATATATATATATATATATATATTCAATGTTTTAAAAGGCCTAACGTCACAAACAATTATGAGCCAAATCATCTTGGAGGAAGAATTTAATCAGAAAAATGTGATGGATAATTGGGAATGGTTAAAAACTGACCTGATTTAGAATGGAAGTAAAGGCAGCTATAAAATATGTATATAAAACAAATGGAAGAAAGGGGAAGCTGATAATAATTAATATGAATCAGAAGCTAGGAAATGTAGAAATTTGATAAGGGAAGCAAAGGAACACAAGGAGAACTCTATCACTGCAGAGTTAAGGACAATAAGTATTTCTGAGTATATTAGGAACTAAAAAAATCCTGACAGTGGTATTGGTCCATTACTAGATGGAAATGGTAGAATTATCAATAATGCAGAAAAGGCAGACGTGTTCAATAAATATTTCTGTTCTGTATTTTGGGGAAAAACAGATGATGTAGTCATATCATATGATAATTCTTTCCATTCCATTAGTATTTCAGGAGGATTTTAAACAGCAGCTACTAAAGTTAGACACTTTAAAATCAGCAGGTCTGTATGATTGGGAATCTTGATTAGGAATAGAGTGGGGTTTTTTCTTCTCTATTTGACACTGGTGTGACCGCTGCTGGAATACTATCTCTAGATCTAGTGTCCACAATTCAAGAAAGGTGTTGATAAATTGGAGAGGGTTCACAGAAGAGCCACAAGAATGAGTAAAAGATTAGGGGCTTGGCTACACTTGAGAGTTGCAGCGCTGGTGGAGGCTTTCCAGCACTGCAATTAGTAACCGTCCACACCTGCAAGGCACATCCAGCGCTGCAACTCCCTGGCTGCAGCGCTGGCTGAACACCTGGTCTGCTTGGGGTGTAGCGAGTGCAGCGCTGGTGATCCAGCGCTGCTCATCAAGTGTGGACACACACCAGCGCTGTTATTGGCCTCCAGGGTATTAGCAGATATCCCAGAATGCTTTTAACTAAATTTACTCTTTGTTTTGTTATGCAGCCTCTCTTTGTTTTGTTGTGAACTCGGAGCTCCGGTGCTCTGGGAGCTGCTTATCAAACACCTCCTGTTTGCTGTGATCAATCTGTACCTGACTGTGAACAATCAAATGAGAGAACCCCTGTGAATGAGGCAGGCAGGGAGTGAGTGTTTGCTTGACAGAAACAGCAGGGGCAGAGGGGAGAGAGGGAGTCCATTGGACGCAGGCTGTTTGCAGTTAAGAGTTAAGGGTAAGGGATCGGGAACATTTTCTGATTTTGCAAGACAGGAAGCAACACACAGTGTTGGCTCCAAAAATCCACTCTCTCTCTCTCCCCGCTCCCTGTCACACTACATCCTACCCCACCCCCCTCTTTTGAAAAGCATGTTGCTGCCACTTGAATGCTGGTTTAGCTGCCCATAATGCATCATTCCCAACAGCGCTGCAAATGCTGCAAATGTGGCCACACACCAGCGCTGTTCCTACACAGCTGGATGACCAGCGCTGTAACTCCCAGCGCTGCAACTCTCAAGTGTAGCCAAGCCCTAGGAAACATGTCTTATGGTGTCAGACTCCAGGAGCTCAATCTACTTAGCTTAACAAAGAGAAGGTTAAGGGGTGACTTGTTTACAGTGTATAAGTGCCTACATGGGAACAAATATTTGATAATAGGCTCTTCAGTCTAGCAGAAAATGGCATACCACAATCCAGCAGCTGGCAGGGCCACCCAGAGGATTCTGGGGACCCGGGGTCTTCGGCGGCGGGGGGCCCTTCCGTTCTGGGACCCGCCGCCGAAGTGCCCCGAAGACCCGCGGCGGGCCCCCCCACCCGCCGCCTTATTACTGCCGAAGACGGAGCGGGTCCCGCCGCCGAAGTGCAGCCCGGTCTTCGGCGGTAATTCGGCTGCGGGGGGCCCGCGTTCGGGCACTTCGGGCACCAGCGGTCACGGGGCGAATGGCCACCAATCGCCCCGCGCCTAACTGGGCTGCACTTCGCGGTGGGTCGTCCCTTCGCTCGGGGCGTCGTCGCGGGTCCTTCCCCCCCTGGAGGGGAAGGACCTCGGCGGCGACGCCGGCCGCCGAAGAAGCTCCTCGCGCCGCCCCGCCCCCGCCCCCGCCCCCCCCCAGTGAAGGACCACGATCCAGGGGCAACTGGAAGTTGAAGCTGGACAAATTCAGACAGGCAATAAGGCATATATATTTAGCAATGAGGGTAATTAGCCATTGGAACAATTTACCAAAGGTTATGGTGGATTCTTTATCACTGGCAATTTTTAAATCAA
The DNA here is from genome assembly GCF_016161935.1 of Mauremys reevesii. Taxonomy (NCBI): domain Eukaryota; kingdom Metazoa; phylum Chordata; order Testudines; family Geoemydidae; genus Mauremys; species Mauremys reevesii. The sequence goes on from NC_052626.1 coordinate 27,891,048, forward strand.
GATTGCATGTTTTTCTAAAAGATCTGCTCTAGGAATTATTTTGGGGAAGGCCTATGGGCTATGCGGGGCCCAATTTGAACAGTTTCGATGGGGCCCCGGCACGGATAACTATATTTTAAAAAAAATTGTAAAAAATCACCTGGGGCTTGTACTTCACTTGCTCCAGGTCTTGGTGGCACTGAAGGACCCACCACAGAGCAAGTGAAGGACCCACCTCTGGAGTGAGCCAGGAAGAGATTCTCACTGTGATACAAGTGGTCAGGTTAGATGATCACAATGGTGCCTTCTGGCCTTGGAATCTGTGGGAAATACTTGATTAAAAAAAATTGATTAAAAATTTCATGCAAAATCTCTTAACCTGGCTATGAGTCCACTTTCAGCCCTCCTGAATGGATTTCTTTCCTTTCCTTTTTCTACTTTTCAGCCTGCTGTACTCTCAACCCAGGTGGAGTTTGCGGGGCAGTCAGTAAAGACAAAAACAGGAAGAAAAATCTTTTGGGGTGAAATCCTGGCCCCATTTAAATCAATTGCAAAACTCCCATTGATTCAATGGAGCCAGGATCTCACCTCCTATTTGTAAACTGAGGAACTCTGTTCTGGAGTCAGTAACACATGATAAATATGGGACCCCATGATGCCATTTTTAGAGAGTCATTTTTCAGAGAAGAGCTGTGCTTTAATATATTTTGTCAAGTGTTTCCACTTAGGCATTTCATATTAATGCTTCTATTCCTCCTTGTCTGCACAGTAAGGTTACACCTCACTTGAGTTCTTCTTCTCCCTTAATAGCAGTGGGGGAAGGGAAGGGGGGTTGCTAAACTTACCATGTTAAACATGTGATTTCAGTATAATGAATGCTTGTCAAACTGATTTTTGGCATCTTTAAAATGGGTGGATGTGTTAAGCAATTTGTGCTAAGAAACAGGCATGATATGACTTAAAAATTACAGTGGGATCTATCGATGGGCTGAATTATCCAGAGCTGCTTCTGAATAATCAGGTGTTGGCTGTGTTTGCTGTTCCACTGGCAGAGGGGATGCTTCAGAATATACGGGTTTGCCAAATGGATTGTGTTCTTTTGGAAATGATGCCAGGTATTATTGCATGTGTGTGCATACATATAGAAAAATAAATTTCCCAGATTAACTAATAGGAAACATTTGCCGATCCTGGATTCTTCTCAGGCATCCAGCTGGCAGAGCAACTGATACAACTTATAACCTTTCTCCTTCTTAGAAGTGGAAACTGTGGGCCTAATTGTATAGCAATGCATAAACAGGAGTGAAACAGAATTTTCCTAAAATCAGAGCTGGTGGAAAAATGGAAAAAAAAAATTCCCCCCAAATGTTTTGCTGATTATTTTTCCTCCCATTTTATAGTGAAAATTCTAAAATTTCCAGGCAGCTTTAGAGCACTTTTCTATACCTACAAATGCCTAGATCTTAAAGTCTAATGTTTGGGCCCTTCCAGGCCAGGACAAGCGCTGGGTTGCACTGGAAAGCTGGAATTCTACCCTACCAATCTATCCTTCCAATGATGTAAAGCTCCAGCTTCTAACCCTTCAGGGCTGCAAGAGTGGAACAGCTGTTTGAAGCTGCTCAGAGATCTGGAATATCCTGGGGAGATGAATTAGTGCAGGTGACATGGTCAAAGCAAAGGTGCACGATAAAATCATTAATTATGCAGCCTTGTAATTTATCACATGGGAAACGCATCCATGTATATATATGGTGGGGTGTGTGTACAAATCAAGAGTAAAGGGTGGTTAACGATATAAAGGAAGGCAAAATAGTCATATGGATATGTAAGTGAGATGGAAGCATTGTGTGTGTATTGGTGCACTTCACTGCAAGTGTACTATAATCTAAATCCTTTTAGTAGGGGTTGAGGCATTTTTTTTATCAGTGGCATTCATAAGCAGAGATAATATAAGCAGGTGTAAAGTGACTAACCTCAATATCTAAAGTGGTCTCCCTCGCTACCCCCAGATTTTCAGTAGGACACATTGCAGCTCTAGTCTCTTAACAGTCCATTACAGAAGTGTGATTGGAAAGGATTCAGAAAAGAGCTACAAAAATTTTTCAAGGTCTGGAAAGCCTGCCTTGCAGGGAGAGATTCAAGAAGCTCAATCTGTTTAGTTTATCCAAAAGACGGTTAAGAGGTGATTTGATCACAGTCTACAAATACAAATGTGAATATCAGCGTAAATGGGACAGGATCTGAGGCTAAAATAGTGAAAGAACAAATTAAGAATTACTTAGTCAAGTTAGAATGTCTGTGAGTTGGCATGGCCTGATGAAATCCTTCCTAGAATACTTAAGGAGAACTGCCTGGAGAGATCTCTGAGACATTATTAATTATCTTTGAGAACTCATGGGGAGAGATCCCAGAAGACTGGAAAAGGGTAAATATAATAGGGGCATGTCTACATGCAAAGTGCTGCAGCAGCACAGCTGCACCGCTGTAACGCTTTAGTGATGATGCTACTAAGCGTACAGGAGAGCTTTTCCCCTTGGTGTTGTTAATTCACCTCAGATAGAGGTGGTAGGTATGTTGATAGGAGAACCTCTCCCTTCGGCATAGCGCTGCCTATAGAGGAGGTTAAGTCAATATAACTGTGTTGCTTAGGGGTATGCATTTTTCACACCCGTGAGCGACCTAGTTATACTGATGTAAGTCTGTAGTGTAGACGTGGCCTACTTATCTATAAAAAGGAGAATAAGAACAACCCAGGCAATTATAGACCAGTTAGCATAACATCGGTATCTGGAAAGATAATGCAGCACATAAACAATCAATTTGTAAGGACCTAGAAGACAATAAGGTGATAAATAACTGTCAGCATGGATTTGTCAAGAACGAATCATGACAAACCAATTCAATATCCTCCTTTGATAGGGTAACAAGCCTTGTGGAGGGGGAAAGTGGTAGATCTGGTATATCTTGACTTTAGTAAGGCTCTTGAGTCTGTCTCACATGACCGTCTCATAAGCAAACTAGGGAAATATAGCCTAGATGAACCTACTATAAGGTGGGTGCACAACTATTGGAAAACCACACTCAGAGTAGTTATCAATGGTATGGGCTATGATTTAGTCACAGAGGTTGTGGAAGTCATGGAACCGTGACTTCCAGTGACCTCTGTGACTTCAGCCTGTGGCAGTGGTTCACAGTCAAGCTGGAAGGGCATATCGAGTGAGGTCCTGCAGGAATCTGTCCTGGGTCCTGCTCTATTCAATATCTTCATAAATGGTTTGGATAATGGCATAGTGAGAATACCTATAAAGTTTGCAAATGATATCAAGCTGGGAGGAGTTGCAAGCACTTTGGAGAACAGGATTAGAATTCAAAATGATCTTGACAAACTGGAGAAATGGCCTGAAATAAATAGGATGAAATTCAGTAAGGACAAATGCAACGTACTATGCTTTGGAAGGAATTATCAGTTGCAGAAGCACAAAATGGGAAACGAGTGCCTAGGAAGGAGTACTGTGGAAAAAGATCGGGGGGGGGGGTTTAGTGGATCACAAACTAAATATGAGTCAACAATGTAATAGTATTATTCTGGGACTTATTAGCAGAAGTAAGCAAGTCTTGATAAACAAGACACAAAAAGTAGTTCTTCCACTCTACTCAGCCCTGATAAGGCCTCAACTGGAATATTGTGCCCAGTTCTGGGAACTATACTTCGGGGAAGATGTAGACAAACTGGAGAAAGTCCAGAGGAGAGCAACACAAATGATTAAAGGTCTAGAAAACATGACCTATGAGAAAAGACTGAAAAAACTGGCTTTGTTTAGTCTGGAGAAGAGATGAACGGGGGATGGGGACATGAGCACAGTCTTCAAGTACATAAAAGGTTGTTATAAAGCGGAGGAGGATAAATTCTTGGTTTGATCCATTGAGGACCATTGAATTGGCCCTGCATTGAGCAGGGGGTTGGACTAGATGACTTCCTGAGGTCTCTTCCAATCCTGATATTCTATGATTCTAGGACAGGACAAGAAATTATGGTCTTAAATACCAGCAAGAGAAATACTTCCTAATTGTCGGGGTAGTTAAACATTGGAACAAATTACCTAGGGAGGTTGAGGAATCTCTTGTCACTGAAGATTTTTAAGAACAGGTTAGACAAACACCTGTCAGGGATGGCCTACATAATACTTAGTCCTGCGTCAGTGCAGTGGACTGGACTAGCTGACCTATCAAGATCCCATCCAATCCTACATTTCTATGTGGGGAGAATATTTCTCATAGTAAACAGCTCTTTAACCTGCCGAAAAAAAAGACAAATGGCTTCTATTGAAGTTTGACAAATTCAAACTAGAAATAAGGTGTAATTTTTTTCAACAGAGAAGATAATTAACCACTGGAACAATGTATCTAAGGATGTGGCAGATTTCCCATAATCTGAAATCAATATGGGGATGTTTTCTAAAAGATACACACTAGCTCAAACAGAAGATATGGCCTTGATGCAGGAATCACTTTGTGGAATTCTGTTGCCTGTGTTATACTGGAGGTCAGAGAAGACAATCGTAATGGGCCCTACCAGCATTAAAAACCTGATATGATGAGGGAGAGGGAGGATGAATTCCTTACATGAGTCCAGTGAGTTCGATGGAGTATAAGCATAAATCAGCATGGAATTTTGTCCTTGTATGCACGTTTGTTATGAATGTGTCTATCTAGACCAGGGGTTATCAATCTTTTTCTTTCTGAGGCCCCCCCCCTAACATTTATAAAAGCTCCACAGCCCACCTGTGCCACAACAACTTTTTTTCTGCATATAAAAGCAGAAGTAGCAAGCAAGGCTATTGCCCAGGGCCCCACACCACAGGGGACCCCCCCCCCCCAATCTAAGTTGCTCAGGCTTCAACTTCAGCCCCAGGTGGCAGGGTTCAGGGCCCCGGGCTTCAGCCCTGCATGGTGGGGCTTCAGCTTTCTGCCCTGGGCCCCAGTGCATCTAACACTGGCCCTGCTTGGCGGCCCCCCTGAAATCTGTCTGTGGCCCCCCAGGGGGCCCTGGACCCCTGGTCGAGAACCACTGATCTAGACTATATATGAATGTATACTGTACACAGTTGATAGGCAAGTATGTGTCTAGATACGGATTATGTGTAATGTAGTGAGAATGATTATTCAGAAAAATAGATTTCTATATAAAATGCAGCTCTCTTTACTGCAAAAGAGAGAACAGATGGTGGAGAAGCTCCCCAGACAAGCTGCTGCTTCCACAAACAAGTTGCAAATACTTCTGATCCATGGTCTAGTGATTAGAGAAACCAAATTCAAAGGATAAAGTTGGGAGGGGGAAAGAATGCATAAAACCCCAACAGATTAAGTTTCACAGTAGAATATCAAAGGAATATTGAAATATAGGAATATCAAATACCAATAATTTATTTATGTTTTGCATTTACTGAATCAGTTTCAATTGTATGAAGTCCTCTGTCCTTAAACCCTCCAATATAAATTTTATTGGATTTAAAGAAAACAGATTGGGAATCTGGGGCAGGACTATATTTTTTTCTCCAGTACAGATTTTATGGTTTTGCTGAAGGAAGCTTCAAAAACGTTTGAAGTGATGCTTATTTAAAGCTACTTACATTTTTTGTGGGGGGAAAGGCAAGAGAAGGCATTGAGAGCTAGTTCATGACTGCATAAATGTCACGGCAAACTTTTTTCTGTAAGTATTAAAAAGATTAGATGCTTCAAGGAGGGGGCGGAATTTTGCTGGCTGCTAACAGAAAGAATGATGCTTTGATCCATTTGCTGCTTTTGGAGTCAAATCTTGTTAATCTCATTATCAGCTAATTATCTGAGATGTTAAAGGTCATTAATATCCTGCTGCTGAATGTCTACCACAGATAACCAGCAATAATCACCTTTGTTCTAGCTATGTTACACAGGAAATTCTTCATAATCCACCCTCATCATGAGGTGCATTACAAAGCAGGCTTCTAAAGGAAGGCTCCGTGAGGTACAGAAACCCGCAAGTATAACTGGTATCAGCTAGTATTTCACTGCAGGTTCTGGGTTTTATCTATCCAGATTTTTTTCATTGTTTCACTGTTCATCGTTAGCCTCCATTCTGTGACTGTTTGGTAGGTAGTTGGCACCGCACCTCACTTGACCTCTTAGGCCATGCCTAGCCAAATGATTGTTTTAAGTCATGTTAGTTAACCGACGGGGAAAGGGAAAAGCTAAGGTTTATATACATAACTTGCACGAAGCCCTGTTTAAAACCATGCCTTTAAAAACATGTTAGCTAACAGGTGTTACACACACTGATTTTTCCTAGTCTAGGAAAACACATCACTTTTGATAGCACATCCAAGTTCTTGGATGAGGACATGTTTCAGTTACTGTCATGTTTTACATTTCTGTAGCATCCTTCCAGCCTGAAGCATTCTGCAAACTACGTGCACACAGCACCCCTGAAATGTCCTTGCGTGTGGGCTGCAAGACAACAACTGAATGGTGCACAGCAAAACAACGGGGGAGGGAAGGGAATGTTTAAGGAAGCAAAGAAGCTAGAAGTGGAAATCATCATCCAGTCAATTTCTCTGCCATGCGAGATTGTTTCCTACAGTGCATTTTTACAGCTGTGTCCAGACTAGATTTAAGTATCCCAAGTGATGGGACTTCCCCTATCTCCTGTGGGAGACTGTTCCACTGGCAGATAGGCCTCATTATCGGTAAGATTCGTCAACCACTCAACCTAAATTTTCCCTAGTTTAATTTCTCCCCACTCTGTATCTTTGAATCAATGCAAGATTGGCCACCAATGTTCCTGCTTTTACAAAGCCATCCCAAGTATTGACATGCCAGCCAGGTAGGTATGTCTGTATGAACCCTTAGTATATAAGATTCATATTTTAAGTGACCACTAGAATGCACATGTGTAGCAGGGTGATCACCCCACTCCGGCCCTGGAAGGGTACAAGCAGCCCTGGGGAGGGCTTGCCTCTCCAGGGCTGCTGCTCTGAAAGCTGGGCTGATTGGGGAAAGCAGCCACAGCTCTAGCTGGCTTAATAAGGGCCCAGCTGGCCCTTATAAGAGGGCAGTGGGCCAGGAGCAGGTAGTCTCCCTCTAGCTGAGGAGAGAGGTGGACCTAGCTGCCTGAGTGCTAAAGGGTACTGGAGCAAAGCAGGGCTGGGGAAAGGCCAGAGGAGCTGGGGCGCTCCAGGCCAGCAACTCCCCAGGCTGCACGGCCTTGTACAAGGCCCCTGGAGGTACTGGGTTGCAGGGAAGGCAGCAGGTCAAAACCTCCTGTGCCTATGATGACTGGTTTATACAGACTGCAGTCAGCCCCACTGAGTGGGGGCTAAATGATGACTGGCAGTAGCCCACGACTAAGGCAAGGTGGGGATAGAGGGTTGGGGGTTCCCCTGGGTGGGGAGACCCTGAGACTGTGGGGGGTATTGCCAGGGGGCAGCACCCCAAAGACAAAGGGCACTGGTGTCCTGGGAGGGACACGGGGGCCAGCAGTAGCAAGACACTGGCTGACAGAGGGCTCTCTGTGCTGGAAAGAGCTAAATCCCTGAGACCACCAGCAGGAGGCGCCGCAGGGGTGAGTCCCACACCATCACAACAGGCAAATCTCCAGCAGCTGGGGACTGCTCGGGCCTCTGGCTCAGTTGGAGCTTGTTCCTTGAAAATTTTGCAAATGTCTGTTGCTTATACTACCACTAGCTCTAGTTATTCCATTTTGAACCACTCTACATAATTCCTTTCCAGCTTTGATGTTTACAGTCTCCTGCTGTTATCTTGTCACCACTTCATTGTCACTGGCCAAAATTTATGTATTTACCTCCTTTAATAAGAGATGGACAAAGCCAAACATTTCCTGCAAATATTCTGTTAAATCAAATAGTGAATTCACTTTGGCTGCATATATTCTAGAAAAAAAGTTTGCTGACAGTGATTGTAGCAAAGGTGAATTTTAAGCAAGTATTAGAGAATATTCATAAAAAGCAAACTTTAAACACATAAGCATAGGTACTAACACAAAGTTTGATTTTAAAATTTGTGCTTATCCAAACAGAAACAATAACGTGATCTACATGTCCAGTCAAAACTATTTACACAGCTCAAATTTTGAATGTTGACTATGTGCAGTGAACTGCTTATTAGAGATGGGTGACATTTTTTCACTGAAAATATTTTTTGATAGAAAATGGCATTTAAATAAAAAAGAAAATTCTTCCTTTTCTCCTTTTTTACCCCTGGAAAAGCTAATAGAAAAAGGGAGATAAAGGGAGAAAGATGGAAACTAAAACAAAAATAATAATGGTTTTAAAAAAACCTGAAATGTTTTTTATTTTCAAAATCTCAAAACTGCAGTTTTGTTTTTAATCAAAAAATGGGAAAAAAATTGAAGGGTGTACTGATATATATATTTTTAAAATTATTGTAGAACCAAATAATATTTGCCTTCCAGCTCTTCTAGTCTGGAACAATCTATTGATCAAGAATTAGTTTCAAAAATTGTTCAATGAAAATTTAAAGTAATATTTAGATCTATCAAATATCTACTTTGAGAAAACGAGAAGCTGCTTGCAGAACGTTCCACAGCAGAAAGAGTGGTGAACTTCCACTAAATAAATTATTCACTAAGAATTATGGCCCAGATGCTCAAAGGTAATTAGATGCCTTGAAATCAACGGCAGATAGGTCCAGATCTTCCAAGTCATTTAGGCACCTATCTGCTTAGCTGTACTTTTAGGGTGGGATTTTGAAAAACACTCAGCCCTGGCCTAACATTTGACTTTGATAGGGGCTGAGTTAGGCTGACATGGATCACATTTGAGGCTCTCACCCTTTACATTTCCTCAGAAATCAACCCCTCTTGTTCCTACAAATGTTCACTCTCTGTGTTTGGAGAACACAATAATTGCATCTTCCTCTTGTGCCACCAAATTTTCTTACAGACCCATTTGTAATATGATGTCAAGAGATCTGGATGGAGGAATCCTGCAGTTTCCAAAGGAGAACCAAAGATCCTCTGTGCCCTCCCTCTCATGACACTATTGTCTTTGTGGGGAAGAGCAGGCTGCTACAGTTTTCTTCCATTAACTTCCTCCAATCTACCTGAGATCCACAGAAGGGAGGGACCTGAAAATGACCAGCCTTGAAAACACCTGCTGCCGTGAAGCCTGGCTGGGCATGTCACTTCATGTGTATATCTTGGTTTCATATTTGGTTGGTCCTGCTTTGATCAGGGGATTGGACTAGATGACCTCCTGAGGTCTCTTTCAGTCCTAATATTCTATGATCAGTTCTCATGGACGGAGACTTTATTTCATCACATGAAACTATTAGACTAGAGCAAACTGCTCTGTCACAACAAATGCTTCCCTGGAAATCCGTCCTATGCTGTAACTTTACAACGTACTTCAATACCTGCCTGAGCAGGGATATAAACTCTAGTCTTTGACTGGCTTGATCGCCGCTGTGTTAAGTTGCAGTGCTACAGCTTTTTAATGTTTTCTAGTTAGGGTGACCATATTTCCCAAAGGGGAAACAGGACACAGCTTGGGGCTGGCCTGAGTCCCTCTGCTCAGGGTTGGGGCTCACAGCCTGAGACCTGGCATCACCGCTCACCCCCCCTGAACATTCCTCTGTGCCCCCCCGGGGGGGATTTGTCCTGCTTTTTTGGCAAAACTGAGTATTTGTCCCATTTGCTCTTGCCAACTGATGAGCAAGTGGGACAAATGCCTAGGTTTGCCAAAAAAGTCAGGACGTTCAGGACAGGGCTTAAAAAGAGGACTGTCGTGGCCAAAATGGGATGTATGGTCACCCTATTTATAGTGTTCATTACAAATCACATCTTCACCAAGCTAATTGCTTCTGAATTCCAAGTAGTTCTTTAGGAACTATGCACTTCCAAGAAATACACAGATCCATGGCTCAGGACTATCCTTACAGCAAGACAGTTAGGGATAGTGGTTGGTAGATGAATAAGCTACTCTGGTGACATTATCTTCTGATGATGAGGGAACTTTCTAGTGGCCACAGTTCCTTAAAACCCTGTAGACCCCATTGAATGGTGGGTCATGTGATAGGAGAATTGGGCCCTATGGACTCAGGATGAGATTCTCAACTATATTTGAGTGTTTAACTCCCATTGAAATCAATGGGAGTTAGGTGCCTAAATATGTTTGAGGATCTAGGCTTCAGTGCTTCATTCAGTCAGGTCTGTGGTACCCCAAGGTATCCTTAGATATGTCATCATAAAATAGCATTTTCTCTTTAACAAAACACGAAATCTTAAAGTGGAGACACGTGTCCATGAATCTTCTTGAAGGGTGGTTTGCATCCACACTGTCATTTGCCCATGCGGCTGTGGGTAACTGCATGCAAGGAGCTCCTCTGCACATATAAAAGTAGAACGTGTGAGCAAAAAAGCAGAAGCTTGCACAAAAGATTTATCGTACGTGAGCACGGACTTCAACATTTTTTTAAGTGATATTAATATGAACTTAAAAATGGCCCCAATCTGTTCAGTAGGCGCTCACTCTCTAATTTAAAAAATGGCTGTTGCTTTTTTTTATTGTTTCATGAAAACAGAAAGCTTAATGTCATTAATGTTCCTCTACTCTGAGACCAATGCTGCCTTCCTTACTCAGGCAAAACTCCCATTGAGCATGTTGGACCTTAGGATTTGGCTGCGGCAATTAGGGTATTGCTGCCCACTGTGGAAATGTCATGCTGTGGGGTGGGAGAAGTAACCATAATACCAGTAATGCTGGACATAAACACATATATGTGGCTGCTGTAGAAGAGGCAACTGTAAAAAGATTAAAAAAGATAAAAGCAGCAAAGAAAAAAAGATATTTAATATTAAATTACAATGTGAACTAAAAACTGATATGCCATAAAACTGATCTTTTTCAAAAACATAATCCTGGTTAATAAAATGGGTTAGAGGTTTTGAATATTTTTTAGCTGATGACCATACAAATTCTGACAAGTTAAGGCTAAATATACATTTTTGCAGCCACCGTCATCTATATGTTGTGTACAAATGGAGAAAATCACATGTTGGCTGTAATTTCATAAGACCAGCGGGATCAGTCTTAAATTCACATGTTAAGATAAAATGGTGCAATTACCATTGCAGTCCATCTTTCTGGAATCCCTTCAGTCAAAGAACAGTCAACCATAATTGTGGATTTTGATGGAATATAGATGTAACAAAAATGTTTTAGACCACTGTGATTACATCATCTGCCTCTTGAAGATCCCACACTGTTCACTCCCAAGCCCAGAAAAACCACAGCTTGCTCTGTACGATGTAAAGAGCAGTGATATTGTACAGATGAACAGAAAACAAACAAAACACAAGTAGGGCTTATAAGGATTAGTATGCATATATGCATACATTCACTCCCCATGCCCGTAGAGCGAGGGGAAAGGCTTAGTGGTCTAAGCTTCAGTTTAGTCTCCCTGGAACCACCAATTCAAATCCCGGCAGGGTTGACTCAACCCTTCATTCTTCTGAGGTGGATAAATTGAGACCCAAACAATTTACCACATGTGAGTCTTTCTGATGAGACTTTGAAAACAGAGGAGCAGTCTGTTTCTGTGGACACTGAGGCCCACATCTTCAAAAGTGGCCAGTGGTTTTGGATTACCTCAGTTTGGGACACCACAGAAGGATGGTGAAGGGGAGAGGGGCACTCTGCTGATACAAAATGGCCCATTTGCACCCTCCTCTTTTCCAGAAGGTTAGCTTTCTTTTTCCACGCCACAAGGAATTGTGTATAAAGTGTATATCCTGTTTCCTAGTCATAATAGACCATGGCAAGGTACCACATATGGTGCCATGTAACTAGTGTGTTAATTCACTCTGGAGAGAATGTGTTGCCACAGCCATCCCGCAGCCTTATGAAAGTTATAATAATCACCATTTTAATTTTTTCCCACAACTTTGAGGCTTAATAGCTTTAAAATCTTACAAGTTGTAAAAACAATTAAAGCAATAATTTTAAAAATAAGCAGAATGGGGCCTTCAAAAGAATGTGAACCTTTAACACTTCATGGTTAAATAAGGGCCTTGTAATAGTCACTTGAAGGCCAACCCTGAGAAAATGCAGAAGCATCCTGTGAATTTGTTGATGCCAGTTCAGACAGGCTGTTTATTTTCATGATTTCATGGAAGAATTTTAATTTAATGAGTGTTTTATACACTAATGTAAAGCATAGTTTCAGCCCTATAATTATTGTGTCAAAATATTTCTGCTTAAACAGCAGCAGCTGACTACAGAAATGTGATTTACATCTGAATTGTATCAGGGGGACACTGCTAAAAGTAATCAGTGTGTGCTTCTTAACTGAATACAAAATTAACAAAGAATAGCAATGTCTCTCACAGCCTAACCCCTTGTGCCTTCGTTTAAACACCATGCCTATTTAGTTATGGGGCTTTTTAGAGCTAGGGTTTCAAAACAAATATAGTGCACATTGTAGTGCAATGTGCCAATTTGCACACTCTTTTACTGTGATTGCCCGCACAGCTAGGGGAATTGTCTGAGCAAATTGCCAATCCTGATCATTGTGAGCGCAAACTATTTCCAAATCTGGCCCTTAAACTTTGTTTGGCTTTAAAAGTTTGTAAGTAACTGATACAGGATTTTTATTCTGTGCAAAGCTGTCAGTAGCTTTGGACATGCCAGGCCACACTGTGCTCCTGGGAAGGAGCTGGGAATGCTCTGCATTAGGGACTCCATCTTAAAGGGGATTTCAGGGTCAGCTGCTGATATAAGGATACTTATGGCACAATTCCAGTGGAGCTACACTGCCAGAGAGCTGGAAAGGAGAGGTGGGACCCCAGAAGCCTGGGTCTCTGTCTAAGCCCTAGAGCTCCACAAGATATTATTATTATTATTATTTTTTATTTGTGTTATAGTAGCACCTAGAGGCCCCATTGTGCTCTGCAGTGTATGCACCCATAATAAGAGAGACCTCGCCTCAGCTTACAGTCTGAACAGACAAGACAGACAAAGGAAGTATTATTATCCTCATTTGAAAATGAGGAACTGAGACACCGAGAGATTAATTGACTTGTCCAAGGTCACACAGGAAGCCTGTGGCAGAGTAGGGAATCTAGTGACAAGACATTTCCTCTTTCTTTCATGGTGGGGCAAATTCCACTCTCCTGACAGAAGACTTTGGAGGAAGAGAAGCTCATGGTATTTCCGTACACATAGAGGCCTCTTCTGCAGGTTTTTTCATGGGATGGGATAATTCCACCCTAATTTTCTATGCTCTGGGGGGCGGTTTGGTGGCATCGGGTTCAGGGAAGCTATCTGGACTCCATGAGGAATGAGTTTAGGATATTAGAGACACAAGGTGGGTGAGGTAATATCTTTTATTGGACCAACTTATTAAAGAGACAAGCTTTCGAGCTCTCTCACCAACACAAGTTGGTCCAATAAAACAGGGGTTCTCGACCTTTTTCTTTCTGAACCCCCCGCCCCACATGCTATAAAACCACACAGTCCATTTGTGGCACAGTAACTGGTTTTCTGCATATAAAACTTGGGGCTGGCATTAGGAGGTAGCAAGCAGGGCAGTTGCCTGGGGCCCCATGCCACAGGGGCTCCTGCGAAGCTACATGGCTCAGGCTTCAGCTTCAGCACCGGGTGGTGAGGCTCAGGGCCCCGGGCTTCAGCCCCATGTGGTGGGGCTTCAGCTTTCTGCCCTGGACCCTAGCAAGTCTAACGCTGGTCCTGCTTGGCAGACCCCCTGAAACCTGCTCGCGGCCCCCCCACCCCAGGCCCCTGGTTGAGAACCACTGCAATAAAAGATGTTACCTCACTCACCTTATCTCACCAATATGCTGAGACCAACACGACTACAACTACACTTCAGGATATTAGGTTAGTTTGAGGGGGGATCCTTGAGATTTCTTCCAATTACTCAGCTCTAGGCCAGGCCATTTGCTCTAACTCCTTTTCTCATAATGGCGCTTGCGTGCAGCATACGCCATTTCAGCTACTAGAGTGTTTCAAGACCTTCACGGTCATGAGTTTTCATCAGCATAAGGGCCAAGAATCAGAAGTCCACTTGTGATCAGGAGTCTTCTGAGCGATTATGATAATACTAATAATTAATAATACATATCTCTTATACAGCACTTTTCATCAGTATAATGGGAGGGGTTGTACACAAAAAGTGCTATTTTCTGAAGGCTGTTAAAGCCAAAGAATATAGTGTTGCACTCTCATACTGCTAGCTCACTACTGTAAATAAATTTGCTGATGGTAAAGCTGTTTCTGTGATTTTAGATTAATTTATTTAGATATAGCTGGCTGAATTGGGTAGATGTTTTTTGTTTATCTAATATGAGGGTTGCAACGCACAAAATGCAAGCAGGGTTGCAAAAATTCTGGCTCCTTTAAAATGTAAGGGCCTGATCCTGCCACTCTTACTCATGGTGAGTAGTAGGCCTACTGATTTCAGTGGGACTACTCGCAGAGTAAGATATTCCTCAGTGTGAGTAAGGGCAGCAGAATCTGGCATTAAATATTTTTAGTGGGCCCAATCCTTAAGTTTTATCATTGGCTTTGATGGGCGCAGGATCAGCTTGTATAGATGAATCTGGTATTTGTATAGGATTCAACGTCTCTGTGGAAACAGCATACGCTCGTCTTACTTTGTACTAAGATTCCACTAAATTGTCCTTTGGATTTATTTCAAAGAGGGGGAAAAAAGCAACAAAGATTGCTCTCCTTATGCTTTAGTTGCTTTTTTAACTCAATTATATTTTGACAATTCGGCATGAAACTTTTGGAGTATGTCTTTGTTTAAGCTGTATACCTTCCATAGGAACAGTCAGTTAAATATATATGGCTAGTGTCAGGCATAACAAGCTTTGACAAGGGCATTTAGCGGTTGTAATTCAAATCTAATTCAGAACATCTTAGCGCTGGACCTGTCAAGCCCTTGAAATGCACTATAGCTGCAAAACGGAGGGATATGGTCCCAATTGTGCTCTGTGTGGCATCAAGCTGATGTGTCAACAAGAGCAGTTACAATTACAGGTTCTTTCAAGCATATTAAACTAATTTACAGTACTCTGAAAATGTGGGGAAAGTACTCGCTTGCATGAAGCTACAGGACGTCTACATTGCAAAGGCAGGGCAAGTGACGTAGCTATTTTATTAAGGGGTTGAATATTGCCTAGTTTCGGTGCCACCATGGGGGGAGTGGGTGTTTAGGTTAGTAAATAGATATTTTAAGATAATAACTGATTTGCTTTACAGTAATTATATATTCTTGTCAAGTTAAATTAGAATCACATTGTGTGTTTGTTTAAACCTCAATCTAAAATGCACCTATTTTGTTAAGTACGGATGATGTCCTTCATTGTATCACCGTGATTGGTTAATTTTTTTGTTTTGTTTACTTGAAAAACACTGTTCAGATTGGCTGTAAAATTCTTAGGCTTGTGTTGTTTACATTTATTCAAAAACGTATTGCAATGGGAGAGGTTTCTCCAGAAGCAAGTCTGATCCAAGGATGTCCCACAAAAAAGAAGACAGGATTACAGTAACCAACATGTAATTTAACATCAAGATATAAAAAGACTTGATTTTAAAATGCACCAGTGATTTAAAGCAGCTGCACACATTTAAAGAGCACTGCTTTAATGTATACACAACGGTTAATGGAAGCTTTTACAAAAGGAAAAAAAATCAGGTTTTATGATTTATCTACATTTTATACACAACAATATAGACCCTCCACCCCAGGGACTCATAAATGTGATTTTTACTTCCCAAATTACAAAGGTAGTCAATTATTTGGGAATGAGTCATTCATTCAAAAGTGTCTTTAACATGATGTGTTAACCATCAGGAAATTTTACACCAATTGGAATTATAAACACCAGAGTTTAAAAAAAAAAAAGTTGGCCAACCAGTTAAGTCTATTTGTTAAACTTCTTGTCTGCAGCATGATACGTTCTGTGTAGGAGAAGTCTAGGGAAGTTAATTTCAGGGGTTGCTTTTGATCTCATAAAACGTGTGTGTTTTCATTTTGCATAACATAGTTTGGAGATCTGCAGCACCTTTCAGACAAGGATCTTAATGCTTTAATTAATTAAGCCTCACAGTCACTCAGAGTGATAGGTACTATTGGTCCTATTTTACAGAAGGAGAAACTGAGAGCCAGAGGGCACTAAGCTTGGGGCCTCTCTGTAGCAGGAAATTTACATTTTCAACATTTGCCTGTGTGATGACCGTGAAATACCTATGGCCTCTGCAAAACCCCTAATACAGATGTGCTGCACCAATTGTAAAGTGAGGCTTTCACTGCATGGACTTCATCTGATGAGTTACCAGAGTAAACCCTACTTTCCATTGGCACATTGTGGGGTTTGAACCAATGTCACTACATGGGTGTGGCTACATCAGTGCACATTTCTCTAATGTCGACTAGCGCTTGCGCCTAGTGCGTAATACCTTATTTGACTACTCACTGTGGATGAGGGCGGCAAAACCCTGAGATCCTGACTTCCACTCCTAATCACTAAGCCTCCCCTGCTATAGAACCTAGGCTGGCTGTCAGATCAAGCTGTGGCAACAAACCAGGCATTTTCAGCAGCAGTAACTAAAAGGGTTAGATAGAGCTGTTAGACTCAATCTGAGCACTGGGTGGTATATAACTGTGCCACCTCTATGTAATCCCTGCCTGCTTGGAATGGCACTCTGTCCCCCTTAGGGTGACAAGACAGCAAAAATCAAGACTGTCCCTATAAAATCGGGACATCTGGTCACCCTAGTCCCCCTCTAGTGGTGGCTAGGCCAGCTAGCGATTGATGAGCCTGCTGCAGCCTTGACTAAGAAAGGGGTGTCTTTTAGCTCAGGGAGTAGAGGCTTATGCATTGAGTTCAAGAGGTCCCAGGTTTGATTCTGGCTGCCACTGAATGGGGTCTGTTGGCACTGCATTTGCATGAAAGTGACTCAGAGGGTAGGTCCAGAGCCGGCACCAGCGAAGGAAGCAGGTGCTTGGGGCGGCCAATGGAAAGGGGCAACACGTCCGGCTCTTCGGCAGCAATTCGGCGGCGGGTCCCTTGGACCCGCTGCCGAAGAATGAAGCGGTGTGGCTGAGCTGCCGCCGATCAGGGCTTTATCTTTTTTTTTTTTTTTTTCCTTCCGCTTTGCCATTTGGGGCGGCAAAAAGACTGGAGCCGGCCCTGCATAGGTCTGCACTTATAGCCGCATGCAGAGCACATACACTGCACACACCCCCTCGCAGAGGTATAAATAGCATTGTTAGAGAGTGAGGCAAGACCTAGGTGAATAGAGTAGAGTGTTCTGCATGCCAGAATCCAGGATATAGACCCGACCTAGCTCTCTGTACCCAAGCAGTGCCTTCCATGTCTGTGCTGCAGTGTAGTATATCCCGTTGGCTCTGTGCTGCTGGAGCCTTTCACACCATAGTGAGTGTGGATGCAGCCTGCCTTTCATTGCAGTGTGCCACTACATTAGCGTGATCAGATAGCAAGTGTGGAAAATGG
Organism: Mauremys reevesii; assembly: GCF_016161935.1. NCBI lineage: Eukaryota > Metazoa > Chordata > Testudines > Geoemydidae > Mauremys > Mauremys reevesii. The sequence continues at coordinate 27,908,581 of NC_052626.1, forward strand.
GGACTTTTTTGGGGCCGGGGTGGGGGGAGGGATATAGTTGTGTATATAAGACAAAGCCCCTAATAGCGAGCCCTCTGGTCACCCTAAGCTACATGTACCCTACACGCTGTCACAAGGGAGACAAGGTCAGAGAGTCACCATTTCTCCCATGCTCCTGTCTTGCTCTGAAGAGGGTGGGAGATTAAATTACATCATTCCTTTTCGGGATGGAGTTTGCTTGCTTTCTTGAGCTTTAGTTCCACCCTTTCTCTATGTACTCCCTACCCACTCCTTGTGTAGGAGACTGCTGGGATCTCAGTCCAGCCACGCATTCCAAAACTCTGTGTGAGCAGCCCGACCATGGTTCCACAGGAGGGTAGCATCCCTGCACAGCTGCCTTTAGGACTAGTCATGAATTCAGAATAACCTCGACTCATTGGAGAATTGGTCCGAAATAAACAAGATGAAATTCAATATAGACAAGTGCAAAGTACTGCACTTAGGGAGGGAAAAAATCCAATGCATAAATACGAAATGGGGAATAACTGGCTAGGTGGTAATGCTACTAGAAAGGATCTGAGACCTGTAGTGGATCACAAATTGAATATGATCCAACACTGTGATGCAGTTGCAAAAAAAAAAAAAAAAAGGCTAATATCATTCTGAGGTGTATTAACAGGAGTGTCGTATGTATGACATACAAGATAATTGTCCCGTTTACTCAACGCTGGTGAGGCCTCAGCTGGAGTACTGTGACCAATTCTGGGCAAAACACGTCAGCAAATATGTGGACAACTTGGAGAGAATCCAGAGGAGAGCAGCATAAATGATCAAACCTGACCTATGAGGAAAGATTAAAAAACCTGGGCATGTTTAGTCTTAAGAAAAGAAGACTGAGGGGGGCCTTGATCACAGTCTTTAAATATGTTAAGAGCTGTTATAATGAGGATTTTGATCAATTGTTCTCCATGTCCACTGAGGGTGGAACAAGTTGAAATGGGCTTAATCTGCAGCAAGGGAGATTTTAGGTTAGATATTAGGGAAAATGTTTCTAACTATAAGGGTAGTGAAGCTCTGAAATAGGCTTCCAAGGGAGGCTGTGGTGTTTCCATAATTGGCAGTGTTTAAGAATAGGTTGGTCAAATGCCCATCGTGGTGATCTAGATTGACTTGGTCTTGCCTCAGCGCAGGGGACTAGACTAAATGACTTCTTGAGGTTCCTTTCAGCCCTACAGCTACATTTCTATGATTCTGTGATCTAGCCCAAAATTAGAAAAGCTTTGGGGTCCTTCAGTGGAAACTGCACTCATACAACTGATGGGGTATTTGGTCTGATGGATTGTATTTCCCCCTCCCGCCCCCCATACACACACTGCTCGGTGTGTTGAGGAATTGTCAGAATTCTTAGAGTTGGGAAATTATGCCAACGGGTCTAATTCAGTTCCCATTCAAGTAAATGGCAAAATCCTACTGACTTGACTGGAAGCAGGTAAGGGCCAGTACAGTGGGCACACTTACAAAATCCATTCCAATATCAGAGGTATTAGAGATCCCAGTGGTTTCCCTTGTACTGGAATGGAATTGGTACTACCTCCTGAAACAAGAACAAACTTTTTAAAGGTGTCCACTGTACATCCACATGTTCACAGCCTGGGGTCCTCATAGCTCTTGGCTGGAATGAGAGATACAGGAATTAAGGAAACAACTTGAAATAAAAGAATTAAAGTACGGGTCTTCTCTTAAAAAAAAAACGGTGCAAAAATGGTACCATCTTACTCAGCAGGTATGTTTCCTATTCATATATAGATTATAAGGTCCTGTATGGCACAGGCCATAGGACTTCCCTGAATTAATTCCTGTTTGAACTAGAGTAGTGGTTTTCAAACTGGGGTATGTGCACCCGTATGGGGTATGCAAGCACTCGTCAGGGGGTATACGAGAAAAATCCTGTAATGGCGGACAACTTAGCAATCTTAGGCCTGGTCTACACTAGGACTTTAATTCAAATTTAGCAGTGTTAATTCAAATTAACCGCGCACCCGTCCACACCAGGAAGCCATTTAATTCGACCTAGAGGGCTCTTTAGTTCGAATTCGGTACTCCACCCCGACGAGGGGAGTAGCGCTAAATTCGACATGGCTATGTCGAATTAGGCTAGGTGTGGATGCAAATCGAACTTAGTAGCTCCGGGATCTATCCCACACTGCACCACTCTGTTGACGCTCTGGACAGCAGTCCGAGCTTGGATGCTCTGACCAGCCACACAGGAAAAGTCCCGGGAAAATTTGAATTCCTTTTCCTGTCTGGACAGTTAGAATCTCATTTCGTGGTTGGACATCGGGGCGAGCTCAGCAGCACCGGCAGCAATGCAGAGCTCTCCAGCAGAGGAGTTCATGTAATCTCTGAATAGAAAGAGGGACCCAGCATAGACTGACCGGGAAGTCTTGGATCTGATCGGTGTGTGGGGCGAGGAGTCTGTGCTTTCGGAGCTGCGCTCCAAAAAACGGAATGCAAAGACCTACGAGAAGGTCTCCAAAGCCATGAGAGACAGAGGATACAGCCGGGATGCAACGCAGCACTGCGTGAAAATCAAGGACCCCAGACAAGGCTACCAAAAAATCAAAGCGGCAAACGGACGCTACGGAGCCTGCCACCACTGCCCCACCAGTGACCATGGACTCTGACGATGGGACAGTGTCGACGGCCAGTTCCTCGGCGATGTTCGCAGACGGGGAAGATGAGGAAGGGTTTGTGGAGGACGAGGCAGGCGACAGCGCTTACAACGCTGGTTTCCCCGACAACCAGGATCTCTTCATCACCGTCACGGAGATCCCCTACCAACCCTCCCCGGCCATTAACCCGGATCCTGAATCAGGGGAAGGAGCAGTCGGTAAGTGCTTTAAACATGTAAACTTTTATTCTTAATATAACAGGAATCTGAAGTATGTGAAAAGGAGGTCTCTCTATATATGGGGATAGAACAGAAATCCTCCTGGGAGATCTCCACGAAGCTCTCCTGGAGGTAATCGAAAAGCCTCCGCAGGAGGTTCCTGGGGAGAGCTGCCTTATTGGGTGCTCCGTGGTAGCACACTTTTCCGCGCCAGGCTTTCATGAGGTACTCAGGGAGCATTGCCTCCCCGAGCACGGCTGCATAGGGCCCTGGTTTGTGCTGGCTTTCACGCAGCATGCGCTCTCTATCTCCTTCAGTGACCGTCCTCAGGGTGATCTCGCTCGGAGACTCCTGCATCTAATTAGGGGAATTACTGTAATGTTACGCCTGGTCCAAAGTATTTTTAAAAAATCTCCGGACAGACGGCATAGCAGAGACTCAGCACGCTGCTGCGTGACAAGCATAACGGAAAGCCAAAGAATCAAATGGACGCTCATGGAGGGAGGGGGGACTGAGGATGCAAGGTATCCCACAGTTCCTGCTGTCTCCGAAAAGCATTTGCATTCTTGGCTGAGCTCCAAATGCTTCTAGGGTCAAACACAGTGTCCGCGGTGGGTCAGGGCATAGCTCGGCAATTTACGCACCCTCCCCCACCCCCCGAAGTGAAAGGGAAAACAATCCTCTGTTGACTCTTTTACATGTCACCCTATCTTTACTGAATGCTGCAGATAGATGCGATGCTGCAGCACTCAACACCAATATCCTTGCTCCCCCCCCCGCCATGGGTGGCTGACGGTACAATATGACTGATATCCATCATCATCATCAGCCTATTGGCACATGGGGCAGTGCAAAAGGACTGGTAACCATGCCGACTAGCATCCGTGAGGTCGATCAAGGGCGCCTGCTCCTAATTTTTCCTGGTAGATGGTGCAGTATGGCTGGTAACCGTCCTCATCATAGCAACAGGGGGCTGAGCTCCATCAGCCCCCACCCTTCATGTGTAAAGAAAAGATTCAATTGCCCCTGGACTAGCAGAGGGATGCTGGGCTCCTCTCCTCCACACTCCTTAATGTCCTATCTGGACTATCATAGCAACTGGAGGCTGCCTTCCACTCATTTCTCACTAACAAGACACTGTGTCTTATTCCTGCAGTCTTTATTACTTCATCACACAAGTGGGGGGACAATGCTATGGTAGCCCAGGAAGGCTGGGAGAAGAATGGAATGAACAGGTGGGGTTGTTGCAGGAGCACCCCCTGTGAATAGCATACAGCTCATAATCTATGCAGGATCTGACACAGAGCAGCTGTGCTCTCTGGTTCTCTGATACAGTGGTTCTCTAGTACACTTGCCCATATTCTAGGCAGGACTGATTCTATTTTTAGATACCAAAAAGGAGGGATTGACTCAGGGAGTCATTCCCAATTTTGGCTTTTGCGCCCCTGGCTGAGATCAGCCAGGGGCACTTATGACAGCAGCAAATGGTGCAGTGCAAAAGGACTGGTAACCATGACCATCTTATTACCAATTTATGGTATGGTAGATGGTACAGTATGGCTGGTAACCATCTCTGCTGTCATGCAAAAGCAAAAGCATGCTGCTGTGTAGCGCTGCTGGACCGCCTCTGTCAGCGGCATCTAGTACACATACGGTGACAGGCACAAAAGGCAAAACAGGCTCCATGGTTGCCACGCTGTGGCGTCTGCCAGGGCAATCCAGGGAAAACGGGCTTGAAATGATTATCTGCTGTTGCTTTCCCGGAGGAAGGGATGACTGATGACATTTACCCAGAACCACCCGCGAAAATGGTTTTTGCCCCATCAGACACTGGGATCTCAACCCAGAATTCACAGATACAGACTAGACTGTGTTCATTGTTCGCAAAAATGTATCTTTGCAAGGAATTCACTCCCTTTTTCCCATCACACAGCTTCGACTGTCTCCAGACCTGCCACAGCATCCCCCTCACAGAGGCTGGCAAAGATTAGGCGGCGAAAGAAAAAGACACGGGACGAGATGTTCGCTGAACTTATGGGGTGCTCCCGAGACGAGGCGGACCAGCAGAGCCAGTGGAGGGAGACCCTTTCTCTGTACCAGCGCTCACACAGCGAACGGGAGGAGAGGTGGCGTGAGGAAGACAAGCAGGCGACTCAAACGCTGCTTGGACTAATGAGGGAGCAAACGGACACGCTCTGGCGCCTTGTGTATGTTCTGCAGGACCTCAGGCAGGAGGACAGAGCCCCCCTGCAGTGTATCTGCAACCGCCCTCCCCCGCCACAAAGTCCCATACCCCCCTCACCCAAAATAACCAGAAGGAGGGGCGCCAGAGGCCGTGAAAACTGTCACTGCACCCCAGCAGAGTGCTCAAGTACCCAAAAGCTCTCATACCCTAAATTTTGAGAAGTCCTTTCCTTCCTGCCTCACCCAAGCCCCCATCCCAGTTTCATCCCCTAACTGTCTAGTTGATAATAAAAAATACTTTTCTGTTAATTACTGTTTCCATCATGTTCTTTTAGAGGAGACTGTGTTTGAAGGGGGGGAAGGGGGTTGGTAATTGGACAGGACAATCACCTTTACCAGGGTACAGACATGGGGGCAGGATCAGCAGCAGGTCACACACACACTGCAGTCAGTAGGCACCCTGGTCGGTATGGGAGGTGGTTTGCAGGTTCTGTGGGTGGGGGGGGTACGTGACTTTGTAGCGGGGGAGGGGGGTTACAGATCTCATGCAACGGTCCCTGTCCTGGACCACAGAGCCACGCAGCAGAGGAATCTGTATCCGTCCTCCCCCGCCAAAAGGCCACATAGCCCCCACACACAGAGTCCCAAAAAGGAGGGATGGCAGGCTCCGTTGAAACATCCAGTCCGGCACTGCAGACCGCTCTGGGAGCAGGAGCCTGTCATTCCTCGAGTTTACAGGCAGTCTTTACATCACTGCACACCCTACCCAGCACAGTCCGTGTCCCAGTTTCAACCCTTTAACGCAAAGTCATCAATAAAGAAACCTTTGTAAAGTTACAGTGGAACATGTATTTTATTTTTAAATGTGTGTTGGATGCTAGTCAACAGTAACTTGGTAAAGAAACAGGGGCAGGTTCAGCTTCTCTGTAAAGAAACTGAACAGTCACAGGTCACGCTGCTCGCTGCTCGCTGGTACTTGAAGAGTTCCTTGTCGCTGTGCAAGGCGCCTGCATAGGGCTTCACGAGCCAGGGCATTAGCGGGTAGGCTGGGTCCCCGAGGATCACTGTAGGCATCTGCACATCCCCAAGAGTTATTTTGTGGTCCGGGAAGAAACTACCTTCCTGCAGGCGTCTAAACAGACCAGAGTTCCTGAAAACACGCACGTCATGAACTTTGCCTGGCCACCCGACGTTGATGTTGGTAAAACGTCCCCCATGGTCCACCAGTGCTCGCAGCACCATTGAAAAGTAGCCCTATTTCTCAGCAGCTGACTGTGGAAGAGGTGGACGATAAGGTGTGAGGAGTTGACAACGGCCATAACTGCAGCGGGATCCGTGCTCAAAGTGCTGTGGCGCCCGCGCTGTCACTGAGCAGAAAAGTGCATGAACAGATTGCCCGCAGGCGCTTTCAGGGAGGGAGGGAGGGAGGGCGTGATTGACGGTTCAATGATGACAGTTACCCAAAACCACCCTCGACACATTTTTCCCCCCAGCATGCATTGGGGGGAAATCCCAGAATTCCAATGGGCAGCGGGGAGTGCGGGAACTGTGGGATAGCTTCCCACAGTGCACCGCTTCCAAAGTCAATGCTGGCCCCATTACTGTGGACTCACACAGTAAAACTAGTGTATTTAGTGTGGATACACAACTTCGACTTCATAAGGTCGATTCCACAAATTCGAATTAAGTTGATTCGAAATAGTCTTGTAGTGTAGACATACCCTTATCATAACTATATATGACTCTATCTCAGAGGGGGGTACCCAGTAGACTACATTATTTGAAAAGGAATATGCAGCCTACAGAGTTTGAAAACCACTGAACTAGCATCTCTTTTACTATTGCTAGCCTTGCAGCCTTACGGAGTCACTGAGATATGGTTAACAAGGGACCCAAAATGCTGTCTTTAAAAATGCCAACCTTCTGGAATTCCGACAAGAGTCTTGAGTCTGCAGGTCTCCTACAGTCAGGATGGTCATGTACCTGGATGATCAGCTGCTGAGATGGTAGAATCATAAGACTTAGGGATGGAAAAGGTCTATTGTGGTAGGTTGTCTTGTCCACTCCCCTGCTTTTGGAGGTTTGTTCCTTACAGTACGTTTTAGTGTTTAGCCCTGTCTGTTTTAAATGACTCAAATAACTAGGCTTTCAGCATTCCCCTAGGGAGACCACTCCACTGTCTAGCAGACTGTCTAATCACTCGGAAGCATTTTTCCTGCTACACAATCTGTATTTTCCTTTGCTCAAGTTTTGATGCGTCTTTTAACCACATTGTTGTTGTTAGTTCTTTTTCCTTTTATTTTCCATGCTGCAGAGCATTTCTCTCAAAAATGAAGAAAAAAATAAGTATGTCTGAATGTCTAGAGGTGTGTGCTGACATTTCCTGGAGTCCCTGCATGGCGATGGAATAATATATTATAGTCCTTATCAGCTGACATTGCCCCAGTTCCCCAATGCAGTGGCTAATGCTCACAATTGTCTACTAAGTCATTATGTAAACTAGTGGAATTATTCTGAGGTTTTTTACCCATGAAAGCTTATGCCCAAATAAATCTGTTAGTCTTTAAGGTGCCACCGGACTCCTTGTTGTTTTTGTGGATACAGACTAACATGGCTACCCCCGCTACTTGTTCTGACAAGAGACTCAATACAGCTTAGATCACCTTTAATACTAATCATTTTCTTTCTTTAAAAGGACACTGTTAAGGCAAATTTTGTCATTTTTAAAGTAAGTTCTTTTTTATATATAATAACCCCGTCAAAGCTTGAAACTGAAATTTATTTCACTGCTGAATATCTTTTCTTTCCCAGTCATGTGACCACTCATTTGTTATCGTAGGGTTGCTCATAAAATGCTGGGCCTGAGATATGGATTTCTTTCCATTGCATTTTTTTTCCCAAGTGCATACTTGCTACTAGATGCATGAAAAAATGAAGTCTGGGCAAATTTGGGATATGTCAAAGTTCCTTCAAATGCAAATATGTAACAGGAATCATTCAACTAAAATGTGTGTTTATAATTGATCTTTTATTTTTTAACAGTGCTGTAAGCATGTTTCTTTCTTTTTTTAAAAAAAAGAAAATATTATTATTTGTAAAATATAAGGTTTTTTTAGAAACTCAGGTGTTGTTAATCACACAGGTGAGGGGAAATGTTTGCTCTGACAATGTCTCTTAAAACCATCAAAAGGCTCAGTTTTGCCCTCCGATAGGCATGTGTAATTATAACCTCTGATTTAAATAAGAGTTTCTAGAGTGTATTTTAGGGCAGAGGCGGACCCTAAATACTAAATCCTGTCCCCATATCCTTATGTGCCAAGGGTTCTGGGATGGAAAACTCAACTCCTTGCTTCATAGGAAGAAGAGTCAGGCTCCAAGGTGAGGAACTTGGTGGGAGGTGGGCAGAGACAAAGAGCCACCACACACCGGGGTGGGGATGGTAAGGAGAGGGCTGTATAGTTTAAAAGGTACTGGTGGGAAGATGGTGAAAAGACAGGGGTAATTCAGAGTCCAGTAGTGGGGCCACAGCTTGAAATTGTGATTGGGGCCCCAACTGAATATTGTGAAGGCCCTGAGCACGGGGGAAACTCCCACCGCTTTGTAATACTGGGAGAGGCAGACCACAGAGAGGCCTTACAAGGAGCTGGTCAGAGTTCCCAAGGGTGGGGCACAGCAGCTGCTACTGCAGCCCATGGGTTGGAGTAGTGGCTGTGCTGGTGCTTCATGCCCCGGAAAAAAGGCAGATCCCACCTTTTCAGCTCCTGCAAAGATCCCCTATGCAAGGCACAGTTCCTGGGCCTTTGTTCAGTGGGGCCATGGGTCCTTTCTTTAGAGAGGTCTATGGATCTGATTCTCCATTCTGTTGTTCCAGTTTTAGGTTGTTGTAGTTTCACCAGTGGCAGCTGAAGTGGCAGAATGGGGAATCGGGGTCTTCATGTTCGTCTTTGCAACTGCAATATTAAAGACAGGGTTGAAAATACTCAGACATACTATTGTCATTTTTAGTTGTATCTAGAAATGTGCCCAAATCAAACAACATCTGCATCCTGATGTTAATTTTTCAGCATGAGTCCATCAAAATGACTGCAGGGACTCTCTATGCAGTGTTCATAGAATCATAGAATCATAGAATTCAAGATCAGAAGGGACCATTATGATCATCTAGTCTGACCTCCTGCAAGATGCAGGCCACATAAGCCGATCCACCCACTCCTTAGCAAGCGACCCCTGCCCCATGCTTCGGAGGAAGGCGAAAAACCTCCAGGGCCATTGCCAATCTTCCCTGGAGGAAAATTCCTTCCCGACCCCAAATATGGCGGTCAGCTGAACCCCGAGCATGCGGGCAAGACTCTCCAGCCAAACCCTCTGGAAAAGGTTATATCATACCATTGATCCATTGTACTATTTACCAGTGTGGCACTTAATTGACCTATTGACTAAGCCCGTTATCCTATCATACCATCCTCCATAAACTTATCTAGCTTAATCTTAAAGTCATGGAGGTCCTTCGCCCCACTGTTTCCTCGGTAGGCTGTTCCAGTATTGCACTCCCTGATGGTTAGAAACCTTCGCTAATTTCAAGCCTGAATTTCCTGACTGACAGTTTATATCCGTTTGTCCTCGTGTCCACATTAGCACTGAGCTGAAATAATTCTTCTCCTTCCTGGTATTTATCCTCTGATATATTTAAAGAGTGTAATCATATCTCCTCTTATCCTTCTTTTGGTTAAGGAAAACAAACCGAGCTCCTCAAGTCTCCTTTCATACGAAAGGCCTTCCATTCCTCGGATCATTCTAGTGGCCCTTCTTTGTACCCGTTCGAGTTTGAATTCATCCTTCTTAAACATGGGAGACCAAAACTGCACACAATACTCCAAATGAGGTCTCACCAACGCCTTATATAACGGGACTAGCACCTCCTTATCCCTACTAGAAATACCTCGCCTAATGCAACCCAAGACCGCATTAGCTTTTTAACGCCACATCACATTGCCTACTCATAGTCATCCTGCGATCAACCAGGACTCCTAGGTCCTTCTCCTCCTCCGTTACTTCCAACTGGTGCGCCCCCAGCTTATAACTAAAGTTCTTGTTAGACATCCCTAAATGCATAACCTTACACTTCTCACTATTGAATTTCATCCTGTTACTAATACTCCAGTTTACAAGGTCATCTAAATCTCCCTGGAGAATATCCCGATCCTCTTCCGAATTGGCAATACCCCCCAACTTGGTGTCATCCGCAAACTTTATCAGCCCACTCCTACTCTTGGTTCCCAGGTCAGCAATAAATAGATTGAATAAAATTAGACCCAAAACCGAGCCTTGAGGAACTCCACTGGTAACCCTCCAACCGGACAGTTCCCCTTCAATACTACCCTCTGCAGTCTCCCTTTAACCAGCTCCTTATCCACCTCTGGATTTTCATTTCGATCCCCATCTTTTCCAATTTAACCAGTAATTCTTCATGCGGTACCGTATCAAACGCCTTACTGAAATCCAGATATATTAGATCCACCGCATTTCCTTGTCTAAAAATCTGTTACTTTCTCAAAGAAGGAGATCAGGTTGGTTTGGCACGATCTACCTTCGTAAATCCATGCTGTAATCTATCCCAGTTGCCATCGGCCTCATGCTCGAACCACTCTCTCTTTAAGATTTTTTCCATGACTTTGCATACTACAGATGTTAGACTAACAGGCCTATAATTCCCGGTCACTTTTTTTCCCTTCTTGAATATAGGAACTACATTAGCTAATCTCCAGTCAGTCGGTACAATCCCGAATTTAGGGATTTATTAAAGATTATCGCTAACGGGCTAGCAATATCCCTTGCCAATTCCCTTAATATTCTAGGATGAAGATTATCCGCCCCGATTTACTTCCGTTAAGCTGTTCAAGTTTGGCTTCTACCTCAGATACCGTAATGTCTACCCCCACATCTTCATTCCCATCGGTCCTCTATCACTATTCCTTAGCCCTTCATTAGCCTCATTAAAGACCGAGGCAAAGTATTCGTTCAGATATTGTGCCATTCCAAGATTATCCCTAATCTCCACTCCGTTTAAAGTTTTAAGCGGTCCCACTTCTTCTTTCTTGGTTTTCTTCCTATTTATATGGCTAAAAACCGTTTGCTATTGGTTTTAATCCTTCGCTAGGTCCATCTCCACTCATCGCTTTGCCTTTCTCACAGCTTCCTGCACCCTCTGACCTCAATAAGGTAGGTTTCTTTGCTGATCCCTCCCATTTTCCACTCCTGGTACGCTTTCTGCTTTTTCTTAATGACCCTTCTAAGACGCTTGCTCATCCAGCTCGGTCTAAAACTGCTACCTACGAGCCGTTTCCTTCTCGGGATACATGCCTCTGACAACTCCTGCAACTTCAACCTGAAGTAACCCCAGGCGCCATCTGCCCTTAGATCCCTAAATATGTTATCCCAGTCCACTTCCTAACTAGTCGCCTTAATTTAGTAAAATTAGCCCTTTTGAAATCATACACCCTAGTCTCAGATGCACTATTGATTATCCTCCCATTTATTTGGAAACGAATTAGCTCATGATCACTCGAGCCAAGGTTGTCCCCTACAACAATGTCCTCAACAAGGTCCTCGTTACTCACCAAAATCAAATCTAAAATGGCATCCCCTCGTCGGTTCAGCAACCACTTGATGAAGGAATTCATTAGCTATCACGTCTAGGAAAAGCTGAGCCCTATTATTATTACTAGCATTTGTTTCCCAATCTATATCCGGGAAGTTAAAGTCCCCCATTATCAAGCAGTTCCTATTAGTGTTTACCTCCTTAAAAACATTAAAGAGCTCTCTATCCATCTCTAAGCTAGATCCTGGCGGTCTATAGCACACCCCAATCACTATCCCGGTGAGGCTCTGGTAGTTTTCTTCCCAATGTGACCATTGCCCAAACAGACTCTGTATTGTCCGTTGCAGTGCTAGTTATCTCATTACATTTCACCTCATTATTGATATACAGTGCTACTCCCCCACCTTTACCTTTGCATCGGTCTTTCCTAAACAGCACATACCCTTCCATACCTGTACTCCAGTCATGGCTACTGTCCACCATGTTTCTGTTATTCCTACGATATCCGGTTTCAATTCCCGGACCAGGAGCTCCAGTTCCTCCATTTTGTTACCTAAGCTTCTTGCATTGGTGAACAAACATCCTAATTTTTCCTGTTGGGCTCCTCTCACTCTTTTCACCCAACTCGGTAGGGACACAGTACTTCCAGTATGACTTGTAGATCTAGTATCTGTCCCCCCCCTCTTCCTTACACGTAACCGCCCCCCTCTGGCTATATCTGTTGTTATCTTGTTGTCCTCACTCCCAATGTGAAAATTTGGCGTGGAGAGCACTAGGACCTCTCCCGACCGTCTCCCCCCAGTGTCTAGTTTAAAGCTCTTTTAATCAGATGAGCCAGCCTCCCTCCTAGAAGTCTACTTCCTTCCCTACTTAGGTGGAGCCCATCCCTTGAGAACAGTTGTCTGTCCCCAAAAGCCTCCCAGTGCCCATACATCCCAAAGCCCTCCTTGTAACACCACTCCCTCAGCCAACTATTAATCGTCACGATCCTCTCACCCCTTTGGCGCCCTTCCCTAGGGACAGGTAGAATCCCACTGAAGATCACCTGAGCCTCAATTTCCTTGAGCGACTTACCCAACCTGGCATAGTCTCCCTTGATCCTCTCTAGCGAGAATCTAGCTGTGTCATTCGTTCCTACATGAAGGATGATCAAAGGGTTCTTACCCGCTCCTCTTAGGATCCTTTTCAACCTCAGGTCCACATCCCGTATTTTAGCACCCGGTAGACAGCACACCCTTCTGTTCTCCGGATCGGCCCTGGTCACAGGCCTGTCCAACCTTCGCAGTATGGAATCCCCAATCACGTAGACCTGCCTTCGCCTGGGGACAGCACGGTCCTCTAACCTATCCCCCGTTCCCCCTGGTTGCAAGCTCCTTCCATTCTTATTATCCCTTGTGGTTCCCCTTAAGCCATCCTGTATCCTCCCTGGGCCCAAACTTGGTGCTACTTCCATTGACTCCTCACCTATTTCTATGTGACTGGCCGCCTCTTTTTCTTAGGCCTCCCACTGTCAGCTACCACTTGCTGTACCCCTTCCTCATTCTCCAAACCTTCAAACCTGTTCCTTAGCTCAATTTCCCCCTCACTGGCTCTCCTTTTCCTTGGCCTGCTTCTCACGGTCACATGCTTCCACCGCCCATCTTCCTCCTCTGGTGGTCCCCCTTCCTTGGCCTCAGCCCCTGCTCCCCCCTGTGCCCCTGGGCGTTCCCCTTCAGATACTGCTTGCCATTGCTCCATCAGCCTCTCAAACCCCCGTCTATTCTCTATCAGGGTTTCTACCTGGAGCTCTAGGCCCTGGATCTTTTCCTCCAACAGCTCTATTAGGCGACACTTCATGCATATATAGTACTGTTCTGTGTCCCCCGCTAGGACCAAGTACATACCACAGCTGCTGCATGCTCTCATCCTCGGTGTGTCCTCTGCTGCTTGGCTCATGGCTGCTGGCTGCTGCTGTCTCGGCCTCGCTTGGTGTTCTTACCTGGGGAGCACAGGGGACACGGTGCTGCCCCCTTCCACCTCCAAACTCCCACTCAAAACTCCCCTGTTAGCCGCCCTGTTGGCCGGCTCCTGGGCCGCTGCGATCAGCTGTGCCGCTGCCTGGCTGGGCGGCCGCTTTTATAGGCCCCCTCCTCCGCCTAGCTCCGCCCCCTAATCAGGGCTCAGCAGTCTGCCCCGACAGAGAGAGACACAAGCACCCCAAAGACAGACGCAAACACAAAATACCTGGCTCCTCCAATGGGAACTCCCACTCAAAACTCCCCTGTTAGCCGCCCTGTTGGCCGGCTCCTGGGCCGCTGCGATCAGCTGTGCCGCTGCCTGGCTGGGCGGCCGCTTTATAGGCCCCTCCTCCGCCTAGCTCCGCCCCCTAATCAGGGCTCAGCAGTCTGCCCCGACAGAGAGAGACACAAGCACCCCAAAGACAGACGCAAACACAAAATACCTGGCTCCTCCAATGGGAACTCCCACTCAAAACTCCCTGTTAGCCGCCCTGTTGGCCGGCTCCTGGGCCGCTGCGATCAGCTGTGCCGCTGCCTGGCTGGGCGGCCGCTTATAGGCCCTCCTCCGCCTAGCTCCGCCCCCTAATCAGGGCTCAGCAGTCTGCCCCGACAGAGAGAGACACAAGCACCCCAAAGACAGACGCAAACACAAAATACCTGGCTCCTCCAATGGGAACTCCCACTCAAAACTCCTGTTAGCCGCCCTGTTGGCCGGCTCCTGGGCCGCTGCGATCAGCTGTGCCGCTGCCTGGCTGGGCGGCCGCTTTATAGGCCCCCTCCTCCGCCTAGCTCCGCCCCCTAATCAGGGCTCAGCAGTCTGCCCCGACAGAGAGACACAAGCACCCCAAAGACAGACGCAAACACAAAATACCTGGCTCCTCCAATGGGAACTCCCACTCAAAACTCCTGTTAGCCGCCCTGTTGGCCGGCTCCTGGGCCGCTGCGATCAGCTGTGCCGCTGCCTGGCTGGGCGGCCGCTTATAGGCCCTCCTCCGCCTAGCTCCGCCCCCTAATCAGGGCTCAGCAGTCTGCCCCGACAGAGAGAGACACAAGCACCCCAAAGACAGACGCAAACACAAAATACCTGGCTCCTCCAATGGGAACTCCCACTCAAAACTCCCTGTTAGCCGCCCTGTTGGCCGGCTCCTGGGCCGCTGCGATCAGCTGTGCCGCTGCCTGGCTGGGCGGCCGCTTATAGGCCCCCTCCTCCGCCTAGCTCCGCCCCCTAATCAGGGCTCAGCAGTCTGCCCCGACAGAGAGAGACACAAGCACCCCAAAGACAGACGCAAACACAAAATACCTGGCTCCTCCAATGGGAACTCCCACTCAAAACTCCCTGTTAGCCGCCCTGTTGGCCGGCTCCTGGGCCGCTGCGATCAGCTGTGCCGCTGCCTGGCTGGGCGGCCGCTTTATAGGCCCTCCTCCGCCTAGCTCCGCCCCCTAATCAGGGCTCAGCAGTCTGCCCCGACAGAGAGAGACACAAGCACCCCAAAGACAGACGCAAACACAAAATACCTGGCTCCTCCAATGGGAACTCCCACTCAAAACTCCCGTTAGCCGCCCTGTTGGCCGGCTCCTGGGCCGCTGCGATCAGCTGTGCCGCTGCCTGGCTGGGCGGCCGCTTATAGGCCCTCCTCCGCCTAGCTCCGCCCCCTAATCAGGGCTCAGCAGTCTGCCCCGACAGAGAGAGACACAAGCACCCCAAAGACAGACGCAAACACAAAATACCTGGCTCCTCCAATGGGAACTCCCACTCAAAACTCCCGTTAGCCGCCCTGTTGGCCGGCTCCTGGGCCGCTGCGATCAGCTGTGCCGCTGCCTGGCTGGGCGGCCGCTTAGAGGCCCCCTCCTCCGCCTAGCTCCGCCCCCTAATCAGGGCTCAGCAGTCTGCCCCGACAGAGAGAGACACAAGCACCCCAAAGACAGACGCAAACACAAAATACCTGGCTCCTCCAATGGGAACTCCCACTCAAAACTCCCGTTAGCCGCCCTGTTGGCCGGCTCCTGGGCCGCTGCGATCAGCTGTGCCGCTGCCTGGCTGGGCGGCCGCTTTATAGCCCTCCTCCGCCTAGCTCCGCCCCCTAATCAGGGCTCAGCAGTCTGCCCCGACAGAGAGAGACACAAGCACCCCAAAGACAGACGCAAACACAAAATACCTGGCTCCTCCAATGGGAACTCCCACTCAAAACTCCCTGTTAGCCGCCCTGTTGGCCGGCTCCTGGGCCGCTGATCAGCTGTGCCGCTGCCTGGCTGGGCGGCCGCTTATAGGCCCCCTCCTCCGCCTAGCTCCGCCCCTAATCAGGGCTCAGCAGTCTGCCCCGACAGAGAGACACAAGCACCCCAAAGACAGACGCAAACACAAAATACCTGGCTCCTCCAATGGGAACTCCCACTCAAAACTCCCCTGTTAGCCGCCCTGTTGGCCGGCTCCTGGTCAGCTGCGATCAGCTGTGACGCTGCCTGGCTGGGCGGCCGCTTATAGGCCCTCCTCCGCCTAGCTCCGCCCCCTAATCAGGGCTCAGCAGTCTGCCCCGACAGAGAGAGACACAAGCACCCCAAAGACAGACGCAAACACAAAATACCTGGCTCCTCCAATGGGAACTCCCACTCAAAACTCCCTGTTAGCCGCCCTGTTGGCCGGCTCCTGGGCCGCTGCGATCAGCTGTGCCGCTGCCTGGCTGGGCGGCCGCTTATAGGCCCCCTCCTCCGCCTAGCTCCGCCCCTAATCAGGGCTCAGCAGTCTGCCCCGACAGAGAGACACAAGCACCCCAAAGACAGACGCAAACACAAAATACCTGGCTCCTCCAATGGGAACTCCCACTCAAAACTCCCTGTTAGCCGCCCTGTTGGCCGGCTCCTGGGCCGCTGCGATCAGCTGTGCCGCTGCCTGGCTGGGCGGCCGCTTATAGGCCCTCCTCCGCCTAGCTCCGCCCCCTAATCAGGGCTCAGCAGTCTGCCCCGACAGAGAGAGACACAAGCACCCCAAAGACAGACGCAAACACAAAATACCTGGCTCCTCCAATGGGAACTCCCACTCAAAACTCCCTGTTAGCCGCCCTGTTGGCCGGCTCCTGGGCCGCTGCGATCAGCTGTGCCGCTGCCTGGCTGGGCGGCCGCTTTATAGGCCCTCCTCCGCCTAGCTCCGCCCCTAATCAGGGCTCAGCAGTCTGCCCCGACAGAGAGACACAAGCACCCCAAAGACAGACGCAAACACAAAATACCTGGCTCCTCCAATGGGAACTCCCACTCAAAACTCCCTGTTAGCCGCCCTGTTGGCGGCTCCTGGGCCGCTGCGATCAGCTGTGCCGCTGCCTGGCTGGGCGGCCGCTTATAGGCCCCTCCTCCGCCTAGCTCCGCCCCCTAATCAGGGCTCAGCAGTCTGCCCCGACAGAGAGAGACACAAGCACCCCAAAGACAGACGCAAACACAAAATACCTGGCTCCTCCAATGGGAACTCCCACTCAAAACTCCTGTTAGCCGCCCTGTTGGCCGGCTCCTGGGCCGCTGCGATCAGCTGTGCCGCTGCCTGGCTGGGCGGCCGCTTATAGGCCCTCCTCCGCCTAGCTCCGCCCCTAATCAGGGCTCAGCAGTCTGCCCCGACAGAGAGACACAAGCACCCCAAAGACAGACGCAAACACAAAATACCTGGCTCCTCCAATGGGAACTCCCACTCAAAACTCCCCTGTTAGCCGCCCTGTTGGCCGGCTCCTGGGCCGCTGCGATCAGCTGTGCCGCTGCCTGGCTGGGCGGCCGCTTTATAGGCCCTCCTCCGCCTAGCTCCGCCCCTAATCAGGGCTCAGCAGTCTGCCCCGACAGAGAGACACAAGCACCCCAAAGACAGACGCAAACACAAAATACCTGGCTCCTCCAATGGGAACTCCCACTCAAAACTCCCTGTTAGCCGCCCTGTTGGCCGGCTCCTGGGCCGCTGCGATCTGCTGTGCCGCTGCCTGGCTGGGCGGCCGCTTTATAGGCCCTCCTCCGCCTAGCTCCGCCCCTAATCAGGGCTCAGCAGTCTGCCCCGACAGAGAGACACAAGCACCCCAAAGACAGACGCAAACACAAAATACCTGGCTCCTCCAATGGGAACTCCCACTCAAAACTCCCTGTTAGCCGCCCTGTTGGCCGGCTCCTGGGCCTGCGATCAGCTGTGCCGCTGCCTGGCTGGGCGGCCGCTTATAGGCCCTCCTCCGCCTAGCTCCGCCCCTAATCAGGGCTCAGCAGTCTGCCCCGACAGAGAGACACAAGCACCCCAAAGACAGACGCAAACACAAAATACCTGGCTCCTCCAATGGGAACTCCCACTCAAAACTCCCTGTTAGCCGCCCTGTTGGCCGGCTCCTGGGCCGCTGCGATCAGCTGTGCCGCTGCCTGGCTGGGCGGCCGCTTATAGGCCCTCCTCCGCCTAGCTCCGCCCCCTAATCAGGGCTCAGCAGTCTGCCCCGACAGAGAGAGACACAAGCACCCCAAAGACAGACGCAAACACAAAATACCTGGCTCCTCCAATGGGAACTCCCACTCAAAACTCCTGTTAGCCGCCCTGTTGGCCGGCTCCTGGGCCGCTGCGATCAGCTGTGCCGCTGCCTGGCTGGGCGGCCGCTTATAGGCCCCCTCCTCCGCCTAGCTCCGCCCCCTAATCAGGGCTCAGCAGTCTGCCCCGACAGAGAGAGACACAAGCACCCCAAAGACAGACGCAAACACAAAATACCTGGCTCCTCCAATGGGAACTCCCACTCAAAACTCCCTGTTAGCCGCCCTGTTGGCCGGCTCCTGGGCGCTGCGATCAGCTGTGCCGCTGCCTGGCTGGGCGGCCGCTTATAGGCCCTCCTCCGCCTAGCTCCGCCCCCTAATCAGGGCTCAGCAGTCTGCCCCGACAGAGAGAGACACAAGCACCCCAAAGACAGACGCAAACACAAAATACCTGGCTCCTCCAATGGGAACTCCCACTCAAAACTCCTGTTAGCCGCCCTGTTGGCCGGCTCCTGGGGATCAGCTGTGCCGCTGCCTGGCTGGGCGGCCGCTTATAGGCCCTCCTCCGCCTAGCTCCGCCCCCTAATCAGGGCTCAGCAGTCTGCCCCGACAGAGAGAGACACAAGCACCCCAAAGACAGACGCAAACACAAAATACCTGGCTCCTCCAATGGGAACTCCCACTCAAAATCCCCTGTTAGCCGCCCTGTTGGCCGGCTCCTGGGCCGCTGCGATCAGCTGTGCCGCTGCCTGGCTGGGCGGCCGCTTATAGGCCCTCCTCCGCCTAGCTCCGCCCCTAATCAGGGCTCAGCAGTCTGCCCCGACAGAGAGACACAAGCACCGAAAGACAGACGCAAACACAAAATACCTGGCTCCTCCAATGGGAACTCCCACTCAAAACTCCCTGTTAGCCGCCCTGTTGGCCGGCTCCTGGGCCGCTGCGATCAGCTGTGCCTCTGCCTGGCTGGGCGGCCGCTTATAGGCCCTCCTCCGCCTAGCTCCGCCCCCTAATCAGGGCTCAGCAGTCTGCCCCGACAGAGAGAGACACAAGCACCCCAAAGACAGACGCAAACACAAAATACCTGGCTCCTCCAATGGGAACTCCCACTCAAAACTCCCCTGTTAGCCGCCCTGTTGGACGGCTCCTGGGCCGCTGATCAGCTGTGCCGCTGCCTGGCTGGGCGGCCGCTTATAGGCCCTCCTCCGCCTAGCTCCGCCCCCTAATCAGGGCTCAGCAGTCTGCCCCGACAGAGAGAGACACAAGCACCCCAAAGACAGACGCAAACACAAAATACCTGGCTCCTCCAATGGGAACTCCCACTCAAAACTCCCCTGTTAGCCGCCCTGTTGGCCGGCTCCTGGGCCGCTGCGATCAGCTGTGCCGCTGCCTGGCTGGGCGGCCGCTTTTATAGGCCCCCTCCTCCGCCTAGCTCCGCCCCCTAATCAGGGCTCAGCAGTCTGCCCCGACAGAGAGAGACACAAGCACCCCAAAGACAGACGCAAACACAAAATACCTGGCTCCTCCAATGGGAACTCCCACTCAAAACTCCTGTTGTTGTAGCCGTGTTGGTCCCAGGGTATTATAGAGACAAGGTAGGGGTGGTAATATCTTTTATTGGACCAAACTACTGTTGGTGAGAGAGACAAGCTTTCAAGCTTACCCAGAGCTCTTCTGCTGGGACTCTGATTATTTTTGGATAGTAGTAAAGCCAATATATGCTTACAAGCAATGGGCTCAATTCTACAGCCCTTATCAGAGTTGCGTAGCTACTCAAGTAAGGCCCTGATCTTGCAAACACTTAAGCACCTGATTAACTTTAAGGCCCTGAAGGCTTTCTCCCAGGCCCTGGTCTTGACATGCTGAGTGGGCAGCCACCAATGAAAGCCAAGCAGCTGGGAGCCACCTGATGTGAGTGGTGTCTGTTGGTGGAATCCCTCCTAAAGCAGGTAATAGAGCTGCAGGAGGAGGTGGCTCTTCTGTGTAGTATCCAGGCACACGAGGACTTCCTCGACAGGAGGCACATGGAAACCTCTTGGATGGAGGATGACCACAGAACATCAGGGGAGGAAGGAGAACTGGCTGCTCTCTGAGGAGGACAGTGGCTGCTGGCCACCCTGGGCAGTAGGCAGTGCTCCACCCTCTCACAGATTTCCCATCCATCAAGGTGAAGAATTGTTATGCTGTACTGGGAAGAGGAGGGGAGGAGCAGAACCCATTGACTGAGATGGAGGAGCCACCTGCTCCCAAAGCTGGGAGGTTCACTGCCACCCTGCCCAAGAGGTGTAGGGTGCTGGTGGTCAGGGATTCCCATCTACTGACCTGACATGATGTCACAGGAGGCATGCTGCCTGCCTGGCGCCTGTGCCTGAGACATTACAGAAAGGTTGCTGAGGCTCATCCATCTCTGACCAACACCCCATGTTGCTCATCCATGTGGTTACTAATGGTACTCCTAGGTATCACCCTGGGCAGGTTAGCAATTATGAGAGGGCTCTGGGAATGAGAGTGAAGGAGTCAGGGTGCAGGTGGTGTTCTTGTCCATTCTCCGGGTTGAGGGAAGGGCCCAGGCAGGCGCACATGCATGCTGGAGATGAATGCATGGCTGTGCAGGTGGTGTTCAGGGGAGGGCTTCAGCTGCCTAGATCATGGGATGCTGCTCCAAGAAGAAGGTCCACTGGGATGAGCATCATTGTACACTGACTCTCCAACCCAGTGAGGAGGGCTTAAATTAGGTTCAAAGGGTGCAGGTGACAAAAGCCCACAGGTAAGCATAAAAAAAGCAACCTTCATAGCAGCCCAGGTGTTGAAGGGGACATGGAAAATTAGAAAAGGGTTATAGGATGTGGAGAAGGATCTGGGGGCTATAGTGGATCACAAATTGAATATGGTTTAACAACATGATGCAGTTGTGAAAAAGGTGAATATTCAGGGTGTATTAACAAGAGTATTATATGTAAGATGTGGGAGGTAATTCTCCTACTCTACTCGGTACTGGTGAGGTGTTATAATGTGGCCAGTTCCGGGTGCCACACTTTAGGAAAGATGCGGACAAATTGGAGAGAATCCAGAGGAAAGCAACAAAAATGATCAAACCTGACCGATGAGCAAAGGTTTAAAAAACTGAGCATGTTAAGTTGTGAAAAAAGAAGACTGAGGGGGAACCTAATAACAGTTTTCAAATACATTAAGGGTTGTTATAAAGAGAGCGGTGATCAATTGTTCTCCATATTCGCTGAAGGTAGGGCAAGAAGTAATGGGCTTAATCTGCAGCAAGGGAGATTTAGGCCAGATAGTAGGAAAATTTTTCTAACTATAAGGGTAGTTAAGCTCTGGAATAGGCTTCCAAGGGAGGTTGTGAAATTCCCGTCACTGGAGGTTTCTCAGAACAGGTTGGATGAGCACCTGTCAAGGTTTAGGTCAGGGGTAGGCAACTTATGGCACGTGTGCCGAGGGCGGCACGCGAGCTGATTTTCAGTGGCATTCACACTGCGCGGGTCCTGGCCACCAGTCTGGGGGGCTCTGCATTTTAATTTAATTTTAAATGAATCTGCTTAAACATTTTAAAAACCTTATTTACTTTATATACAACAATAGTTCAGTTATATATTATAGACTTATAGAAAGAGACCTTCTAAAAACATTAAAATGTATTACCGGCACGCGAACCCTTAACTTAGAGTGAATAAATGAAGACTCGGCACACCACTTCCAAAAAGTTGCCGACCCCTGGTTTAGGTTTACCCTGGCCTGCCTCAGCATAGGGGGCTGAGCTTGATGACCTCTTGAAGTCCCTTCCAATCCTAAATTTTAATGTTTCTATGTGGACAGCCTTAATGTCCTCAATAGAACTACTCATTGTGTGCATAATGAAGTATGTGTGTAAGCATTTGCAAATTGGGGCCTAAATCATAGTCAAACTGCGTAAAGCTTACAAATCAGGCCCTATGGAATTTTAGAATGCACGATGAAAGATTCAATTTTGCAAATTAGTTTTATTGAACTTTCTGAGTTCCAAACAAATGAAAGAAGAAAAACATTATGAAAACTTTGGGGTAAAATTGCATGTGTTTGTTTGTGTTTAAAGTATTAGTTAATGCTGCAGGGACTTACTTCTGTACCAAGCCAAAAGTTCTGTTGCTAAAAAGGGGTCCTTGATTTGCACTGTAAATAATACTTGACTCCCATCTACATAGCATTTTTCAAATTTCTCTAAATTTTTGTCCAGAGAAATTTGAAAAATGCTATGTAGATGGGAGTCAAGTATTATTTACAGTGCAAATCAAGGACCCCTTTTCTCACCAAACACACATGCCAGGAATCTGACATAGGATTTGAACCACGACATTTGAAAATGAAGGCAAGTAAAGGCTATTCTCTTTGTCATCACACTTCCACTTATAGTGATAGTTATTAAGCAGACCCAATCAAAACAAAAGGGATACTGTTTCTCTTATGAGTAATGCGCTAACCTAGCAAAAGAAAAAAGTTCATGTAGAAGGTATGAGTTCAGACAGCATAAGATTTATTACAATGGCTACAGAAATTATTCCTCCTTAACAGCACTTAAATTGTCTAATTATTCACAGCTGTTTTCAATTTGTTTCAGGTTCTTAATTAGGGGGTAAAGTCCTCTGCTGAAGTACTGAACTAACTTTGCAATAAGCTAAGAATTGCTTCATGCTAAACCACCCCAACCCTGGGGCTGATTAGTGGAATCCACTGCAAGATAATTTGTTATTCATGCTGATCCATCTGCCTCCCACTGGGCTGAGATAAAGGTTCCAAAAGACACCATTTCCTTCTTGTTTGTATAATTATTCTGACCCATCAAGACAATCAGGTGATAGCTCAAAAAAAAGAGAGGTAATGTTTGCTGTCCTTTCAGAGGAATAATGTAAGGTAAACAGATACATTTGGGACCCAGCACCTGATAATCTTAATTAATCTCTGGATCTGGAGTTAGGGGATCCTTGTTAGGCATAACAGCAGGAGGCTGTGTGCCTGAGGATTTCTTTCTAAAGCCAATAGACATACAAGTGCAAGTGACTCATGAGAGGTTTAGACTTCCAGAAAAGGAATCTTTCTTGAAAGATATTGCATATGTCCCAGTCACTGCTGACATCTGATGGGGAAGAGGAGGTTAGTATTGACAAAGATTCCCCAGTTCTTTTCAACTAATTTGTCATGTATCTTGGGCTGAAAAACAGAGGATCGTGTAGTATTTGAGAGGCCTCAGGCCCAAATTATTCTTTACATTTTTTCTCTGATATTATCCATCCATTTTTTATGATATTTTAAGGGTCTGACTTGCCAATGGTTAGAAATCCTAGGGCCAGACTGAAAAAATGTACATGCCATTTGAGTTTGTAGCTTATTTGCATATGCAGTTACCATGATTGCATGTACAGGCTGGGATTTGCACTTACATAAGGCTAACTGGATGCTGAGCTGATCATTCGCACATGCAAATGTAGTAGAAGTAACTGAGGGACTAATCCGGCCCCAGATGAAGCTCCACAGATTTAAAAGGGTTTTGATCCAGCTCTGGTATTTGATCTACAGCTGCTTACAGAGCTGGTCTGTTTAAAAATATGGTCCTTAATAAATATGGGCCCTTATTTTAAATCCATAGAACACTGCTTATAATGGGATTTATAAGAATGGATTGGTCAACTGGCTTGATATGTTGCTTGTGCTTCTTATGGAATCTTCTATAGAAATAACCTTTGTGCAGGTTTGGTTTTTTTACCAGCCTATAGAATTTAATAAAGAATTATATCCTTGCTGTTGAATTTTTTTTAATGGTTCAAATAACCTGTAGAAAAGACAGAACTGTGTGTTAATGCATTTTCCCAGTGTGTCTCAATTATAGAAACATCTGTGCTAAGTGAACTTGAAACCCGTCTGATCCCCTGTGCAAATTCCCAATATTCAAAAGCCCTCACATTTTTTTTTTATTTCTCGCCTTTGGCCTAATGGTTCCACACTGGGTTACAGGACTGCATAGCTGTGACATACATCCTGTGTCACATATCAAGCAAAGGAGTGTTTTTCAATATTATAACCTAAAAGCCCTTTAGAGGGTAGATATTCAAACAACTTGCCCAACCCAGCACTGCTTAATTTCCTGGAGGATATTGGCAGCCTCTGTTGTCTTTGACTGATGAAGAACATCAGTGTTTGTAATAATGCCTAGTGCCTATATCACACTCTTTATGCCAAGGCTCTTAAAACCCTTTGCAAAGCTAGGTGAGCATCATCAATCTCTTTTACAGATGGGGAAACAAAGGTGGAGAGCGGCTGTGATTTGATCACGGCCCTACAAATTATCTGTAGCAGAGTTGGGAAGAGACTCCTAGGTCTCCTGAATTTGTTGTGTAGCCTGTCCAATGGACCATGCACTGTCCTTTATAGGTAGACATGGTCTTAGTTGATGCTGTGTATCTTTCCATAGCAATACATAAGGAAAGTATAGGTTGTTCAGGTTTGATGTCACTTAAGAGTCCAGATATCAGTGCCAGAAGTGTTTGTTACGTGTAAGTAGATGATTTTACAGATGTCTTTTTGAGCTATCCATAAGTGGCACTTGCTGTGCTCATTTAGGCAGTGATTTTTGGCATCAATAAGAGAAGCATTAGCTAGAACACTCCAGGAGCATGCTAACCAAAGCTTGGCACCACTGCTAATTTTGATTGCTGAAGAAGAAAGCCGTGTTTAACAGAGAAGTGGAGTTTCTGTTTTTCATCCTGACAAAGGGAACGATTCTCTGCTGCCCTTCTCCTTGTTCTAGTGATTTACACAAGTGCAGAATCAGTATGAACGGCTACCATTCTGATTTGGAAGTACTTCACGTCCATGTTGTGCAGGTGTAAATGACTGCATAAGCAACAGGACAACAAAGAAACATGACTCTAGATGGTGGAGCTGCTAGAGTGCGAATTGTGTTGGTTGGGATAAGTTGCAGGTTCAGTTTTACAAGGTGATTGATGATAGCTTTGGAATACTAGCATGGTGCTCTGTCCAGTGAGATGGAGTTTTACACTGGCCTGTCTATGCTTTTCAATCACCTGAAGCTTTGAGTGGAACGTGTCCTTATTTTTCCACTCTGTAGCTATTCCTTGCTAGTTTGTGATTATCTGATTATATTTCCTTTCTCTGGAGATCTGCAGATGTCTCTTGCAGCCAAGATGTTTTCAATTTATAAGGCCTGGGTGCAGCGAGGCGCTAAGTGCCCTCAACTCTAGTTAAAATCAGGTACGGGAGGCGCTTATCCTCATCTTGCAGAGCTGGATCTGCAGTTCTGTGTTGTGGATCTAGCTGGCTGATTAAGTGCTGAGTGAGTCAGATTCTTCCTTTTTGTTAGGGAGTCAGTCCTGTCGAACCAACTTTGATATTTAGTTATTTGTGTTACCATACCACCAAGAGGCCCAACCAAGACTAGGACTAGACAATGTACATACATATGGTAAGAGAAAGTCCCGGCCCTGAACAACTTACAATCTAAATAGACAAGACAGATGAAGGATGAAAGAGAGGAAGTATAATTATCTCCCTTTTACAGATGGCGAATTGAGATACAGAGATACTAAGCTACTAGTCCAAGGTCCTACAGGAAGGCTGTGGCAGATTTGGGAATTGAACCTTGACTCCCAATCTAATATCTTAACCACAAGGCAATGTTTCATTGGAGCTAGTTTTTGTAACAATGATTTTAAAAGATTCTCATCTAGGCCACGCATGGCTTGTGTGTCCCCAGCATAGGGGGACAAATTCCTGTTGCATCTGTACACATTGGAGATGGTACACAAGCATAATTCAAACACATCCTGAGAGCCAGTGCTTACTGAAGTCACTTGAAGGTCTCTTATTAACTTCATTGGTCACTGGATCAATCCCAGAGTAAGGCAGTTGCAAAAATTTGAAAATTTAGGCCATACTGTGAGCACCATTGTCGTCTGGCATCTGCTCAAATTTAGCAGCAAGAGTATTTTGATAGATGTAAGTTAACAACTTTGAGATGGCTGACATCATAGCACTGAGTTGGGTTAGTCCAGTTTAGGGTGCTTATGATAGCAGCTTGAAACACATCCAGTAAATTCAAACCATTCTGGAGAGACTTCAGAAAAATTTAGACCAATATAATTTTATGATCGTATGAATCATCCCAGTGTTTTGTTAAGTCTAACTTAGTTTACATTGTAGAGGTTCACTATGACACCAATAGGAAAGAAATGCCTATAAAAAAATAGCTGGTGATTCAGAATCAAATACTGGTAATATTTCTCCCCTAATAAAGATCAAGATAACTCATATAAAAGCAAAGTCAAAATTATATATAGAGCGAGAAACATAAAGCTTTAAGAGCTAGGATTTAAAAAATATATAAGGAATACAAAATTGCATTCAGTGCGGGGCCCCACATTACCAGAAAAATCTAAAAAAATGGAAGGACTTCAAAGAAAAGAAATTAACATGACCAGGGAGCTGGGGAATTAAATTACGAGGCAGGATTAAAACACCAAAGAACTGAGATGGCTAAGAAACAATGGCCAAAACTTCAAAACCAGAGTGCCCAAAGTTAGGCTCATAAATCCATGTTTAGACCTTGAATAAGAGGTAGCCTGCTTTACAGAGGTACTGAGGAGCCCCGAAGTCAATTATTCTTATTATAGTAGTGATTAGAAGGTTCAGCTGAGGTCAGGGATCCATTGCGCTAGAAGCTGAACATAGACACATCAAGAGAAAGCATTGACCTGTAGAACTTGCAGTCTAAATAGGCAAGACAGAAAAAGGGTAGGAGGAAAGGAGTATTATTTTACAGGTGGCTAATTGAGATGCAGAGAGGTGAAGCAACTTGCCAAAGGTCACACAGGTAGTCTGTAGCAGAGCTGGGAATCCTGCTTTAACCACAAGAAAATCCTGTCCCTTGTAATGTGGTATGACTAGAAGCAATGGCATGACATTTAAAAAAGGAAAATGTAGACTTAATGTCAAGAAACACTTCCTGCCCGAGAGCTTGGGACAGTTGAAAATTTTCAAATGTTGAAATTTTAAAAACATGCAAAGTGTTTTCTAAAAAAAAATACATTTACAAAATGTCCCACCTCCCAACACACCTTTTAAAAAAAGGAGTTAAAGAGTACCAGCCCCAGGGAGGTGGGCCCCATCACTTGAGATGTTTAAAACCAGACTGGGCAAAATGCAGGAAAAGGTACAGTTGGGCACAGCCTTGTTTATTAGGTGATTACTTTTTTATTATTTTACTACTACTATTCATTTGGTAGAGATGGACTGGTTGATGTAATGAGTCGTTTCCATCTCAAACAAGTACCACCTGGTTTAAGGAGTTCTGATTGTTTTCAGCACAAACATCTAAAACTCAGATCCTAGAATTTATTGCTTGCTGCCCTCTTACCTCTAGAATGTGCTAAACTCAACTAAGGGAGACCTCCTCCCGCTGTTTGTCTCAGCTCTTTTTGTAACTCTTTTTACGCAGTGTCCTAGCAAAAGGAACTAGCATCTTCCTCTTCATTAAATATAAAGACTCCAATTATCTCATCTGTGCTGCATATATGCTACCACATCATCACCCTTTAATACAGGGGTTCCCAAACTGTGGCCTGCGGGCTGCAGCACAGTCCTGGGTGGTTCACCATGGGTGGTGTTGGAGGAGGACATGGGGGGTATTGCCTCCCCCACAAAACTGTATATGTTGGCAGAATGGTGGCCGGTGATGGCCCGTGCCCAAGGCCGGAGGAGCCTAGCACCTCCGGAGGGTGGCAGAAGGCAAAGTGGAGCCAGTGGGTAGTGGCTGGAGGGCAAGGAGAAGGGCCTGGCTTTGAGAGATAGTGGCTTCCAGCGTGGCTGGAGGAGGTTAGAGGGTTTGTGGCTGTTCCCACTCTGAGCCACTGCAATCTGTGGCTGTTGAGCCCCTTGGAATATTGGCCACACTGCAGCCCCCCCACCGCCCTGGGATTGGAGATTGGTGATTGGTGATGGGTGATTGGGACCATCAAGGTAATGGCCAGGCCCAGCCCAAGCCTCTGCCTGGCACCGGTGGCCCCTGAGCCCTTCCCTTGTTCCCAGGCAGGGGGTTCCTGTGAGGCATGCCAGGGTGCTGGGTGGGTGACTGGGGCAGGTTGCCAGGTGACTAGCTCAGGGTTGTGAGTTCAGTCCTTGAGGGGGCCATTTAGGGAACTGGGATTAAAAATCCGTCTGGGGATAGGTCCTGCTTTGAGCAGGGGGTTGGACTAGTTAACCTCCTGAGGTCCCTTCTAACCCTATTAAAAAAAAAATTAAGACACTCAGCGGGCTGCTGAAATAGAGGGTGTTGGCAGGGACTGGCTATGGAACCAGCCTACTCCCTTCCTCCTCTTGCTGGCCCTGGTTGCTGCTGAGGTGCGGAGCCACGCAATGCCCTGTGGGACCTCTCTCCCTGACGGATACGTGTTAACAGTGGGCCACAGTGTCTATTGCAGCTGCACAGGTGGCCTGCAGGGACAAAAATTTGGAAACCTCCCTGCTCCAATACAAATGTTCCCGTAATAAAACCGCACCCTTTGATTTCACCAATGGCATAATGGTGGCTATGTCTGTAACAATATGGTCAGCCAGATGCAGAATCATATTCACTAAGAGGCTTAGTGGTCAAAGATCACCACCATCTCATGTGTGAGAAGCCCCTGTTTGTAGCTGCCACTACGTTACACTGAACTCTATGTTGAGATTGCATGTATGTGTGAGTACACACACACACACACACACACACCTCTTCTGTGCACACAAGTATACACATTATGGGCTAGATTCTGATACCCATTGACTTCAATGGGACTCATGCAAATGCTTAAGAGCTTTGCTGAATAGGGAGGGAGTTAAGTACATGCTTAAATGAGTTTGCTGAATTGGGATCCCAATTACTTCCATTTCCACCATATTTGGAGCTTCCTTTTCTTATTAAAATATATATGTGTGTTTCATTTAAAACTATTTCCTTTTTTTTTCCTTTTTGCAAAGTGAAAAACCAGGACTGTAATTTTTGTAAAGGTGAAAGAACTAATACATCTGCTGTAACAACTTCTTGTTGGAGACCTTGAATCCTAATTAAGGAGCAGAAGAAAAGCTGACCTTTGAGAGCAGTAATGTTTAAATATTGCATATATCTGAGTATTTGGAGAGCTGCTATTGCTTTTTGTTTGAAGATGTAAACAAAAGATACAGCTCTATTAATGTAAGTGAAACATGCTGCAAGCGAAGAAGGAAGCAATGAATCAGGTTATTTGATTTCTTTAAAAAGAACACAAAAGGATGTATTCCTATTCCATTGGCTTCTTTCAAGCAGTCGCTTGGATTGAAAAATATATCTGTGGTATGCTATTTAATGAAAAAGCAAGATTAAAATGGGGAGACTGTAACAATAATGGAAAAACAGAAATTCATGAGCCACATTCTGTAGAGTATTTGCCTCCTTTGGGAGAGGAAAAATAAGGATGAATGGATTGTTACTGACTAAAAGTAGAATATTTGATGGAATTACCAGGCAGCATAAATATGGGCTAATGGCCTGATTCTGCAGTACTTCCTGTGAGGTGCTGAGCACCCTCAACTCTGAGAAAAGTCAGAAGGGGCCTAGAGGAGACCCAGGGCTGGCTCCAGGCACCAGCGAAGGAAGCAGGTGCTTGGGGATGCCAATGGAAAGGGATGGCATGTCCGGGTCTTCAGTGGCAATTTGGCGGCGGGTCCTCAGTGCAAAGGATCTGCCACCAAAGAATTAAGCGGCACGGTAGAGCTGCCACCAGAGCACTGCTGATCGCGGCTTTATCTTTTCTATTTTTTTCTTTTTCCACTTCGCCGCTTGGGGTAGCGGAATAGCCAGAGCTGGCCCTGATGAGACCCAATGTTATGTGGAAACCTGCAGTGAAGTCACCCAGTTCCTGTCACCACTGGTAGATGCTGGTGTTAGCTGAAGTATAGATAGACTTGGCAGAATTCAATTGATATATTTGCTTATAATCTTGGCAGATAACATCAATGTTTATTTTAAGCATTTTTCCCCAATTTTTTTAATCAATTAAAATATTCGCAATTGCAGGAAATGGGGTGAGGGTCCAGCGATAACTATTTAATGACAGTCAATGTTGAGATTCAAAATTAAAATATAATAGTTAAAGCACAAATTGTCACGATCACATATCAAAATATACAATATAAATATCCTTAAATCAAACACTAATAAGCATTTTTCTTATTTTGCCTATCTGTAAATTTCTATTATTATTAACGGCAATATTTCCTTCATCGGTTTGTCTGTTTGGTGGAATCTTTGTTCACTGACACTTACCAATAAAAATCTAATTCTTCCAGGCCTAAAGACAGGTAAGTCGTGTAGAATGGCCTGAAAAGGAAGACATCTAGGTCATGACCCTTGCTCTATGGACCTGTGCAGTGTAGTTGAGATGTCAAAGGTTTATAGGACATACCAGTTCCTACTTACAAAAGGTCGTCCTCGCAGATACTTATCTTGGATAGGAATAGCTGGAGGGAGGGTGGTTGTTTTGTTTTGTTCTACTTGCTTTCCTACAAAATATTTCCAGTGAATTTGAAAAGTACCAGACTGAATTTCCTGGAGATTGAAATCTTCCATGTAGCAGAACTGTACTGATTTGGTAGCATGTTACCCCCACTTACACAGGTGTAACTGACTATGGACATTGTGAGGCAGTGAAGAATCAGATACCCACAGGTGCTACTGTTTTGCAAATAGTGATAAAAACAAAGTGCTAATATGCATAACAAAAAAACAACTAGTAGTTCTGGCACTGATACAATGTTATATAAAATGGTCTATGTTACACTTAGGGACAAATTCAGCTATTCTTTTCAGTGGATGCATATCCATTTAGTGTGTGGGTTTGTGCACATGTGAATGAGAGAAGAATTTGGCTTATATGTTTTTGCTGTCTTGGTAGCAGATCTTTTGTGGACCTGCAGGTTTCTTGCATTACTGCCACATTAGATGCCTTTAGAATAGCTCTGTGGACTACAAATGGATGATCTTTTCCATCTCCAGGTTCTATTATAAGCACTGTGAAGTGGGGCTAGGAGGGTAAGAGCGACAAAGTGTGGATGGTCCTGCCAATGATCCTTGAATACTTGGGAAGTTCACTAGAAACAAATTAACTATTTGTCACTTGGGGCAGAACAAAAGGAGAAGAGATAAGAAGGGCAGTGCAGCAGTTCCCAGCAGAGGAGAAACATCATGTCCAGCAGCATTGCTTATGCAGATAGGCCTGATTCTCCAGTGCCTTGTACCGGGTGTTGTCCTATATCCTCGTGCAGAGTGGGTGCAAAGTGTCCTTACATCTGTGTTCCCATTCTGCACTCACTCTGCACCAGAGGTGAAAGTGGGCCAGTATGGCATACTGGTAAGAACTGGCCGCCAGTACAGGCCCATATGCAGCTGACATTAAAGCGCTCGGCAGCGCTTTAACATCACTGCCCCTTTTGCGTCCCCCCATTGGCGGCCCTGCTGGTAGGGACCCTACCAGCGGGGCCACCGACGGGGACCAGGGGGCAAAAGGGATAGCTGTCCCAGGGCCTGGAAATTTAAAAGGGCCTATGGCTCCCAGCTGCTGCCGCTGCTACCGCAGCAGCGGCTGGAGCCCTGAGCCCTTTAAATCGCTGCTGGAGCCCCAGGAAGCGCAGGCCAGCAGCGTGGATGGGCTGGCTTGGGGAGGCTGATCCCCAGCCCTACCCCTTCTGCCCGAGGCCCCAAACCTTCTGGGGGCCCGGAGCCGGGCCCCCATACTGGTAAGTCTTTTAGGTTACTTTCACCCCTGCTCTGCACAAATGGAAATGGCTATACCAGGAATGAGGTGGTGGAGAATCTGGCCTGCTGTGCCCAAACCAACTCCCTTTGAAATCCCTGGGAATCTTTCTGGTGACTTTAATGGGAGGTTAATTGGGCCACTAACCCAGAATGGTCTGTCTAGCTATGGGCTCTGTAACGTTTGTTTGTTTGTTTTTTGTTTTTGTTTTGTTTTTTAAATATTGCAGATTTTAGTCTAGTTGGAAAAACACATTTTTCCTGTATTCTGAGTAACTGCAAATATATAAGGTTTCATAAAATATCTGAAACCATTTGCAGAAGTTCTAAGATAACAGAGAACTCCAAATTTCTAAAGATTCTGTTATTCCATACAGCAGAACAAAACAAAGTCCCTCCACTGCTATAAATCACAGGAGAAATTCAGTTAGTGGAGGTTTTCATTTTAGAAAGTCCATGCATCCCAGTCATCAGTCTAATTTTTGTTACAAAAGCATTTATTTTTGTGATTTTTTTTTTTTCCCCTCTGTTTTTGTTCTCAGTAAGTTCTGGAATACACACCACTGAACTGGAACTGCTGCTGTGCAGAGAGCAATGATTTTGGCCAAAACCTTTTATTCTTTTGCACTTTTTGTTTCCTTTTGTATGCATTTTGAAAACAAAAACTTGTCACCCGGTTGCACTAGCAAAGCCTGTAGCTTGTCATCAGCAACATTTTCAAGACACTTTGAACATTTAGTTCAGGGGAGTAGTGACTTTCTGTCATACTTCTCAGTTACTTATTTAAAAATCATCACCTGATGGCAAATCTCTGCTTGACATGTTACTGTTTAGAATACTTCACAGTTAGCTTCACATTATCTGTTTACCGCCTAGTCTGCCACTTGCCTTTAATTTCAGCTCTAAAAGGGAAAAGATAGAATGGAGTTCTGGAAAAAGAAAAGGAGTGCCATAATTGTTGAGTGATGTGTGCAAGTGAATGGCAGGCATTTCTGTCTTCAGAATGAAAAATCTTGAGATACTTAGTCATCAACATCCACGAACATTGACTGAGAAAGGATTCTTGGTGAACAAAGAGGTCTAGAAGGAGGTCAGAAGGTCTGGTTGTGAAGACAGGGAGATTTGGTAGAGGGAGATGAAGACAAGGAATAAACAGAACATAAGTCTGGCAGCAGAGTGGGACTAGCTGAAATTTTATGTCAGCATTTTTTTTATGTGAAACTGGGTTTTCAGCAAAGCTAAATTTTCCTCAAGAAGTGCCTGCTTTCTGTGGAAAATTTCCTCTTTATTGAAAAAGCAAATACACCAAAACCAAAACATTTCAGTCAAACACTGAACATTTTCCATTTGGAAATGCTACCACGGTGTCTTGTGGGAATTGTAGTTTGGGTGCTTCATACTCCCATTCTCCTGGGCTGAGTTCCTCAGCTGGATGACATCTCCCATAATGCACTGCAGTGGTTCAGCAAATGAGGATACCATAGTGCATCATGGGAGATGTAGTCCGACTAGGGATTGTGTCCTATAGAGGAGAAATCGGGGATGAGGTGCATAAACTACAATTCCCTTGAGGCATTTTTGTTTTTGTTTTTCAGCCGAAAATTTTTAATTTTCAGTTTTTCACTGAAAAGTTGAAATTTTCCACTGGGAAATATTTTCCACTGGGAAAAATACTTATATTCCAACCAGCTCAAGCTGTAGAGAAATATGGAATGTCAAGAAAATGAGGGGCAAGGTTTGGTACTGGAAGAAGACAGACAAAGATTAATACAGGCAGGTATACTGGGAAGTGTGGAACTGAGAACAGTGGAAATCTGGTAACAGACTGAGGAAGACAGCAGCTGGCAGCAGAGAAAGAGAGGAATAAACATCAAGAGAAATGGGGCCTTACAGAGAGACACAGAAAAAATAAATCGGGCCAAATAGTTTTCCAAGACATTTGATCCTTAGAGACTGAATTTTAGCTTAGCTTGTCAGAAAAAAATAGCTAACCCCCAAAATATAATTTCAGAAAAGATAGACAATCCTGAAATCATTCTGTGATGTCTCCAGAACACTTTATTTTAATTGCGAAGGCTCTGAATGGGTAGTTGAGGCTGGCATTATTGGCAGACCAGAATGTATTTGATAATAGCATGGGGCTGACACTTGCTCTCATTCGTGCAGATCAGGAGTAACTCCACTGAAGTCAATGAAGCTACCCATGTGTAAAATGGTGTAACTAAATAGAGAATCTGGCCCTGTGTGTTTAAACTCTCTGAAAATCTGTAGCAGTACCATTGTCATAGAACCTATAGAAACACTCAGCAAAATTCTCTCTCTCCTCAAGCAGCAGAAGGAAAAAAGACAAATACTGTACCAATGCAGCTGCAAGATCTCTCGTGTAGCCGTTCTATGCCATTGATGTAATTAAATCACCCCAATGAGCGGTGGAAGCTATGTTGGCAGGAGAGCTTCTCCTTCTGACATTGTGCTTTGCACACTGCCACTTGTGCCGGCGAAACTTATGTCACTCGGGGTATGTTTGTTTGTTTGTTTTTCCACATCCGTGACTGGCAAAAGTTTTGCTGACAAAAATGCTAGTATAGACAAAGCCTTAGTCTTTTTACAAAATCTGATGAATAAGCAACTTGAGACTTTCTTGCAAAGGTATTGAGGTTTCCCCCTCAGTATTGCAATAAAGAGCAAGTCCGGAATTGAGCCACCAATTCTCTCAACAAACTTCTCTAAGGGCAGAAGCCAACAAAGCTGTCAGATTCATGAGGTAATGTTCGGAATGAGATAACTGTATCCAAATCTCATTCAGAATATGAGCATTCTTTCTGGTATGCGTGTGAAGCCTTTTATTTTCTCCATTGACTTTAATTTAAGATTGGGCTAAGTTTGGCAAGTTTGACAAGGTTTAAAAAAAAATTTTGTTTGCCAAGGAGATTCTTTTTAAACTCTCTCAACTTCAAAAAAAAATTCCAGTACTGATAGATGCAGCCAAACTAATACCCCCAGATCTGAACACACCAAGTTTGGGAAAGTTCAAACCCAGATCTGAACTTTCTGACTACTTTCTCAATATCTCGACAGGGTCAAACTAACTCCCCAGATCTGAATACCTAGCAACTTTGGGAAGTTTGGGATCTGAATTCACTGCATCCATATTTAATTGTATATATCAGGCCTATATACTAACCCTAAGCCACTGAATGAGGCACGAGGAGTGTGAATTCAAGCAAACGAATTCTGTGAATTTCCCCATTGTGTCACAATTACAGGAAAACCTGCCTTTATAGTTAATGCATTCATCAATGTTAAGGTCTGATGTAGGGGAGGAGAGAGAGCTCGGTGGCTTAAGCATCAGCCTGCTAAACCCAGGGTTGTGAGTTCAAGCCTGGAGGAGGCCTGTTTAGGGCTCTGGGGCAAAAATCTGTCAGGGGATTAGTCCTGCTTTGAGCAGGGGGTTGGACTAAATGACCTCCTGAGGTCCCATCCAACCCTGATATTCTATGATTCTCAATGTCTCCCTAGAGACCATATGCTGTGCATTTGAGGAAGTCTTTCACACAGCAACAGGCAAGAGAGAAGTATGTTTAAAAAATAGGAAAATGTGATTATAGAACCACAGAAACTGATAGGGGGATTTGGAAAAAAATTTTAATTGACTACATTTCAAGTTAACCTGTTCTTAGTAAATAGTTGTAAGAACTTGTTTCCTCTGATCTGCCACAGCCTAAGTTTGGCAGCCTTTAACCAAGCATTCAACTGACTGTTGCTGAGACAATGTGGGTGGGTGGGCCTATTTTGGTAGATTAAGGCATGATGGTCTGCATATTATTGCTAATGAGTTGAGGAGATCCTGATCTGAGGGATTTACAACCTAAAGATTCACTGAGTTACCCATGAGGACAGCTTTTGTTCTTAAATGCTTGGTTTATTTAATACTGTAAAGTATAGCAATGCTATAACACACTGAAGCAATTTTTAAATTAATAGTGACCAAGGCCCAGAACCATTGAAATCAATTGAAATCTAAATATCTGTGTAGATCTGGGCCCAAATCCTGAAATGCTTACTTAGTCAGAAGACTCCCACTGGCTGCAAGGGGAATTTTGCCAGAGCAGGGGATTCAAGGTTCAACTTTAAATAACTGGGCAAGTGGTTTTAAAATCACATCGTCAACCAGTGTGATAGCTCATGTGACAGGTCCAGAACAGCTTTTGGGTAATGATATCAGTAACACAGGTGTTATTTTTTCCCATTAATACCAATTGCAACAATATAGAAATTAACAGACATCATTTGATCTGTGTGTTTGGGCACATGCTACATATCAACATAAGACTGCCTTTGTTTATAGACATTATTAGATACAAACTACTTGAAAGTGGCTACTCATTGGAAAGTAATTACTTGTAAACTGGGTGCCTGCGCCCCTTCACTCTTCTTAAGTTTGAAGTTTGCTGGGCTTCAGGCAAAAACCTTAATGTTACTGTTCCTTAGATAAGATGAGATCTGTTTTTTTTTAATAAATATAATATTTACTGTATATTGGGCATTGCTAGAGGGAATCTTATTTTAACCAAAGCCAGATTTTCGGTACTTAATAGAGTTAGGAATGATGTATTATTTTCCAACTTGGACTGGTTATTAATACTTATAAGTTGCGAACATGGAAAGAATTCCCATAAATCTATATGCAATCTTGCAGTGTGTGGCAGAAAAGATAAAGATGTAGAAAAAGCTGCCGAGAGCCTGAAAGTACCATTCAGTCCTCGGTGTAAAGACCTGTTTCTGCTCTCACGTCTGCACTGTGGCTCTCTAAAGTTTGGAAGAAATGATGCTTCTGAAGGGATGACAGCAGCCAACACAGTGCACCACTCAATCAGCCGCAATTCAGCTACCCTCCCAAAAGTGCAGCTCCCCAGCTCTGCATGTTTTCCACATTTGTAATGCGAATGGCAAATCTCCCACACACACCCCTTCCCCCAAAAGGGTGTGGTTCAGCCAAAAGTGGGAGGATTTAGCAGAACAACAAAGTTCTTAGAGGGTTTTTTCTGTCTGAAACCGGGAGTAAATTTCTTTTGTGCAACACTTAATGGAACAAGTAGTGCTTTCAAGCCAAGTATTTACCTAACCTTTTACCCATCTTTAAGCTAAACTGGAGAGTTAGCTGGACACTATATGGGTTTGCAACATTCCCTGTAGGTTTTTGGATTTAAAAAACAATCAGCGGTTACCAAAGCAAATGCCTCCATATCTGCAGATTTTCCTTTCAGTAACATATAATTATGGGTATCCTTTACTATGGCTCAGATTTTCAATAGTGCACATCTAACTTGCACACTCAACAAGCGGGGCATGAAGGCAAAAACCAGGTGCACGTAGAAGAGAATTTCTCTCTGAAAAAGTATTTGGACAACAGTCGCTAAGCTCCCCAGACTCCTGTCCCAACATGCATTGGGCTCTGTTTAAGACCCAAGATAGCTTCTCCAGGGATCAGTCTCTTCTTGGATCCTGATCAGGAATCCAGAGGAGATATTCCCAAAATATAATGCTCTGCTATTGACTTGCTACATGGCTTTGGTTCAATCAGTCAGGACTCAGTCCTGCAAGGTGATTAACACTCTGGCTCCAATCCAGCAAAGCACTTGAGCATGTGCTTGATATCAAAGGGACTACTCACGTACTTAAAGTTAAGTATATGCTTAAGTGCTATGGCGGATGAGGCCACAAAGCTCAGCTCCTTGCAGGATCCAGCCTTTGATCTCTCTGCTGTAGTTCTCCCTCTATAAAACAAAGATAATAATACTCACCTTGCAAAGATTTGTGAGGACAAATGAGTTCTTTGTACCACACTTTTTCAAGCAGAAGAGTGCTATATCAATAGTAATGGAAAATTGCTAATGGGAAAAATTATTTTGTCTAAGATCCTAATATGACCCCACTTGCCAGACTATCTGAACACCTCACAATCTTTAATGTATTTATCCTCACAGCACCTCTGGGATGTAGGGTGCTGCTGCCATCCCCATTCTTACAGATGGAGAACTGAGACTGCGGGAGATGAAGTGGCTTACCCAAGGTCTCACAGGAAGTCTATGGCAGATCAGAGACTTCACCCCACATCTCCCAACTCCTAGGCTAGTGCTCTAATCATTGGACAACCCTTCCTCTGTAATAGTAAACTATACTGCTAGAGTATACAGCCTGGGCCTGAGTCTGCAGTAATGCACTGTGACCTTAAAAACATGCACTTTACCTGAGGGCTTGTCTACACGGTGGGATAATGCGCTCTGCAGAGGTGTGGCTTCTAAAGCGCACTGACATGTTGCATATTCATTGGTCCACGTAGATCCTGCTGGTGCACACTAAAGGTTTCCAACTGCATGTAACATAGTACTGTTTTAAACAACACTGTGTTAAAACACACTAGGGAACCTATAGTGTGCACCAGCAAAGGTCTACATGGGCCAAGTAGCGTGCCATATATTAGTGTGCTAAAGAAATCACACCCCTCAAGAGTGCATTACCCCACCATGTAGATAAGCCCTTAGATAACTTTTCTGCAATATTCAGGGTATTTAGTTATTTCCTACAGTAAATATATGTGAGATTAGGTCATTCTGAACATTCAGAGGTATCTGTATCTATTTATCTAGGCAAAACTGGCAACTTATTAATAAGGCTATGATTTAGTCATGGGTAGTTATAGTATAAGTCATGGACAAAAAACAAAAATTCATGGCCTGTGACCTGTCCATGACTTATAGTATAAATACCCCTGACTAAATTGGGGCGGGGGGGGAGAGGAGAGAAGAAGGGTACTGCTGACGGGGAGCTTCAAACAGGAAAGGTTGGCTAGTATTTAAACTACCAGCAAACCCTCCCAGGAGAAAAGCTATAATCCATTTGGCATCAAGAAGAACATTCAGTCCAGGATTAATCCATGACCATTGGAGGTGAAAATTCTTAGCTAAAGAAGGGACTGTACACAATGGCCATCGCTGCTTGGGTGGGGACAGTGGCACCAGCTGCTGGGGGCCGCCAGCAGGGGCTGTTCCGGCCACCCCGGGACCTCTGGTGCAGGATCTCTGGTCCCAGTGTGGATGGCTGTGGGGCTACCCAGGCAGCTGGCTGCAGAGTCATTCGAGCAGCGGCCGGTGTGGCTGTCCCCGAGGCCAGGAGGCCCTAGGGTCAGCCACACTGGCTGCTGCAGAAGTCATGCAGGTCACAGAAAGTCACGGAATCCATGATTTGCGAGACCTCCGTGACAGAGGTAGAGCCCTACTTATTAAGGATGGCCACTGTGTACAGTCCTTTCTTTAGCTAAGAATTTTCATCTCCAGTGGTCATGGATTAGTCCTGGACTGAATGTTCCTCTTGATGCCAAATGGATTATAGCTTTTCTCCTGGGAGGGTTTGCTGGTAGTTTAAATACTAGCAAACCTTTCCTGTTTGAAGCTCAGTAAATATGTAAACATTAGTCTTTTCTTTTGTGCCTTGCTGATAGATCCACTTTATTCTAGCTCAGCAAATGGCTATTTAACTGTGTATTTACAGTAAAGGAGGGGGATCCATACACGTTTATCTCTTAAATTTTGGGTGAAGTCCCTGTGCTTTTTGTTGAGATGTGCTGTGTTGTGGCCTCTCTTTGACTGAAGATTTACTGGTTTCCCCACTTACATAGTTTTACCCTGTTGTAAGTGCAATGACTTCAGTGGAGTTACTCCTGATCTACATAGGTGTAAGTGAAAGGAAAACAAAGCCTAGAATGTCCGAAGTAGGTGAAAGGTGGCAAGGAGGTCTTGTAGCCTATAAACATGTAATGTAAAATTCTGCTTGAAAGAAAGCACAGAATGGAATCAAAGCAATGTTGGGAACTGTGTTTTTTGGACTAAAGAAACTGCTGATTAGGGGTTTTGAAAGCCTCTGGTAAGATTCTTTAGTCTTTATAGTGGCAGACCACAGTCCTCTAAAGATGAGAGGAAACGTGCAATCTTGGGACTTCAGAAACTTG
This sequence comes from Mauremys reevesii, assembly GCF_016161935.1. NCBI lineage: Eukaryota > Metazoa > Chordata > Testudines > Geoemydidae > Mauremys > Mauremys reevesii. The sequence continues at coordinate 27,948,532 of NC_052626.1, forward strand.
TTTCCATTGGGTAATTTTGATGGGATAAATTTTCCATCTCCTCTGGACATTTCTTTTCTGGAGAACTCATGGCAACTTCCCCCTGGTGGGTAGAAAACTTGTCAGAATGCATGCTAAAATATAGGCAACAGACTGAGCTGCAGTGGTGTGGTTGTGACCTTTGTGTGTTGCAATGGCATGTAGTGAACTAGCAGCTGTAGAGTTAGGCATGCCAAGAAAGTGGTACCATCTTAATTATACTAACAAGTCATGTGTAAAGTTAAGAGTATTTTTGCATGCATAAGTTTTTCATTGCATGCACTAAGAACATGGAATAAAATTTTCAAAAGCGCCTAAGTGCTTGTAGTGACAAAGAGTCCTGTGGCACCTTATAGACTAACAGACGTGTTGGAGCATAAGCTTCATGGGTGAATACCCACTTCATCAGACGCACCCACGAAAGCTTATGCTCCAATATGTCTGTCTATAAGGTGTCACAGGACTCTGCCGCTTTTTACAGATCCAGACTACCATGGCTACCCCTCGGATAAGTGCTTATGTAACCCATGTGCCTGATGGGGAGATATCTCTTTGAGACGCGGAGGGAAGGGGAGTTAGGAGTGAGTTGTGTCTGGGTCATTGCTGCTCTCCACATCCAGAAGCTTCCTGATTTTGGGGGTGGTAGTTTTGGGTGTGCTCCACTAGGTTCTCCATTGCTGGGGACAGACAAGCAGTCAGGGCAGCTGTTTTACAAATGGTATTCCTGAGGGCATTCTGCGCCAAAAAATTAAGAATTCTGCACACAATATTTTAAAATTCTGCAAATTTTATTTGTCATATAAATGTTGAGGCTCCAGCATGGCGTTGGGGAGCACAAGCCACTGGCTGCACAGAGGGTGGAGATCACTGTGCAGCTTCCCCCCACCTGGGACACGGACTCAGCAATGAGGCTGCACCCAAGCCTGACACAGCACAAGGACAGGGCCTGCCCCAGAAACACCCCGGTGCCCTGCCCCTCTGTGCCAGGTGCACCAGGTGTGGGCAGGCAGGCTCAGCAAGGCAGGATCCAAGTGTGGAGGAGCTTTGTGAGCTTGAGAGGGTTCTGTGTGGGGGCAATCTGGGTGTGGGCGGCTTAGTGGGGGATCTGGATGCACAGGGTCTTCTTGGGGGAGGGTTCTCGGTGCAGTGGTAATGGGACTTTGCAAGGGGAGTCCAGGTGAAGGTGGTTGGGGCTCAGGGGGGTTCTGGGTGTGTGTTGGGGGGGTGGATAGAGCTCAGCAAGGGGTCTTGTTGTGGAATGATCAGCGAGGGTGGATCCAGATGCTGGGAGAGTGGGGCTCAGTGGGGTGAGGATCCAGATGCAGCTGGATGGGGCTCGACAGAGTGGGGAATCCAGCTGTGGGTGGCTCATTGGGGGTGTTCCAGGTGCAGAGGGAGTGGGGCTTGTCAGGGGGTGTTACGGGTGTGAGGGGGTGAGGCTCAGTGACAAGGTCTGGGTATGAGGGGGTCTGGATGCACGAGGGTTGGGCGGATGTGGGAGCAGCTCCCTATACAGTGATCCCTCCCCCGGCAGCTGAGGAGCGATGGGTTCAGGAAGCACGAGGTAGGGGAGGGGGGAGTTTGTAGAGCTTCCTGCAGCCGGGGAAGAAATCTGGAGGATGCCGTGCAGGGGAAGAGGAAGTCCCATCCTCCCCAGCCCAGCTGACCCTGGCACAGGGTAGGAGCCACCAACCAGGTCTTCCCCAGACCTGTCCACTGCCCCACAGTTATTTACCTCTATGCTGGCTGCCCCAGGCACCTGAAATATATTGCTGGGGAGGGTTGCATGACGACTATTGTGGCTTCCCTTTGCTTCCCCGTCAGAAAGTCATTTTCCTGTGGGGGAGCAGTGAAATCTGCAGGGGACATAAATTCTGTGCATGCACAGTGGTGCATAATTCCCCCAGGAGTAAAAAGGCCAAGTGCCCTGGGTGAGTTGGGACAAGCTGAGCCCAAGAGCAGAAAGCAGGCTGTTTTCCCTAACTCTGAAGTATTTTGCAGCAGATTAGTGATATTAACAGGGAAGCATGGGCAATGTTAATTATAGAAAGGGGAAATTGTGAGGGGGAAAAATAATTTCTTCGATTTTAATTGTATACTTTGACTGTTGTTTGAGTTTAGCCAAACTGTTTTAGTTAAATTGTCTCAGTATGATTCACCAACTTTTCTTTAAATGTAGTAATGGGGAAAGAGTCATTCATATTTTGCTATTCTCAGTTCTTGTATTTTCTTGTAACAGGTTTTTTATTTATTTTTTTTTATTTTTTTTAATCTATATACCGTACTTAACTGAGTAGTTGGTTAATCAGTTAGCTGGCTGGCTAACAGTGATTTCAGCAGAGGAAGAGTCTGCATGAATTCCAGCTGAAGATTCCTACAAGCAAGTGGAGGGAAGAAGTTGCTTTTGAATCAGCAGACTGTATAGATATGGGGGCTGCGGGAAGCGGTGTGGGCTGAGGGATGTGCTGGGCACCCTTCCCGTAGCCCCCATTGGCCTGGAGAGGCGAACTGTGGCCAGTGGGAGCCGTGATTGGCCGAACCTGTGGACGCGGCAGGTAAACAAACCGGCCCGGACCACCAGGGGCTTTCCCTGCACAAGCAGCGGTGCGGCTTTGAGAAGCACTGCTCTAGCTCACCCAAAGGTTACGCTTAGACACCTAAAGAGTCCTGTGGCACCTTATAGACTAACAGACGTATAGGAGCATGAGCTTTCGTGGGTGAATACCCACTTCATCGGATGCATGCATCTGACGAAGTGGGTATTCACCCACAAAAGCTCATGCTCCTATACATCTGTTAGTCTATAAGGTGCCACAGGACTCTTTTCTGCTTTTACAGATCCAGACTAACACGGCTACCCCTCTGATACTTAGACACCTAAATCCTATTTTTAAAAGCTCTGGGCACCTGTAGCTGCTGTTGACTTCAGCTGGTGTTGTGGGTGCTCAGCACTTCCAAAATTCGGGCCCTAAATATTACAGCCACCAAAGGTGTAATGGCTTTCTCCAGTATACCTGGCCCTTAAGTCACAGGGTGAAATGTCGACATGCTGACTTAGCAATGCTAACATCCTTGGCAAAATGTACAGAACTAGGCTCCCATATTCAGCTGGGCGACACCACAGAAAATTCAGTGCATTGGAAAATCCAATGCAAAGTGAAAATTAAACTTGGTGTTACATTGATTTCTTCTAAGTGTTAATGAAGGAGAGAAGGGGACCAATAATACAAGATCAGAAAGTCATTACTTTCAATAAAGATGTATAAACCCACACGTACATCAGCATAATAGGCCTGTTCATTCCAACATTTAGGGCTTGATCTTACTTCCCTGAAAGTCAGCTGCAGTTTTTGCCACTGACCTCATTGGGCATAGAGTCAGGCCCATGTAAATGTAATGACCTCTCTGAATTGTTTGTTCTGATTAGTTACTGCTGGGTTTATTTAATTTAATTCTTGCCCGTAAGAAGCTCAGGACAGATTCACAAAGAGATTTACAGCACTCCCCATTGTAATATCTAACTTTTAGGCACATTGAAGTCATATGACTCCACAAAGTCTGGGTTAGGTGCTTACTCTCCCTATAAAATGAATGGGGAGAGAGATGTGCCTGAGAATGAGATCCATAAAAGCCATCATTTTTTTTGTACTGTATTTACATATATTTTTTTTAACATTTAAGTTTCTTTATACAACTGTAATGTAATCTGGACCAACTGGCAAGAAAAATAACAAAAATATAAATACTGTTAGGTCTCAGTCTAAAGTTTTCCCTCTGGTACCAAATACCACAAGCTACAGATAATACAAATGTTTACAAATTTTAAATAAAAATACGGTACATTAGGGTTTGTGTGTGTGGTTTGGTTTTTTTTAAACTCTTCAAGAGTTTATCGTTATACAGATGGCAAAGCTATAGCTGATTGATCCCCTTCTGTTCCTTAGATAGAAATCTGAGTATGTATCATTCACTACAGTGCTCTCCGTTGTGGAGAGTTGGAAACACAGTCAGGTGTTGTATGCCATTTCTTAGAATAGAGGCTTTGGTGAGGGTCCAGAAGCCCACTGAGATCTGTCCGCCCACCCCCACCTCCCTCAAACACTGCTTGGGATTAGCCACATATTTTTGAGATGTGTATGCCTAGGTCTGAGGCCTGGGCCCAAATCTTCTGTATGCTCTATAAGAGTCTTCTGCTTCACCCACCAACCCAGCCCTACTGACTGACCAACAAAGCAGCATTGAACTGGGAAGAGAGGAAGCCCTGCAAGACAACATTTACCATGTATGTGCAGCTGGGGAATACACAGTAGAGAGGACTGGGTGGAAGCTTCCCTCTACGCTTCTGAGGATTTGCTTAATCGTGACAAATTTAGACCTCAGCCATATTGAGGTACAGCTCACTTCCAGCTGCCATGGAAAAGAGATAATCCAAAATTCAAAACAGAAGCAAAAGTGCCCTCCTTCTGCTACTTTAAAACCTAAAAATTATAAGGGATGGGGAGGCTGGGGCCAGGCAGGGAGTCACCTAATCTAGCATATGGGAGATGCTGTTAAGAGAGGTGTGTCCTAAACCCTGCCCCTCTAGGGGAGTTAGGCACCTAAGTCTGGGCTGGAGGGAGGTGCTTAGCTCTGTTTACGATCCACAGCTGGGAACGCCTTGTTTTGATGAGATTACAAGTTTGGTTGATAAACATAATAGTGTTGATTTAATATACTTAGAATCTTATAAGGCCTTTGATTTGGTATCATCTCACATTTTGATTAAAAAAACTGGAACAATATAAAATTAACATGGCAGACATTAAATGGATTAAAAATTGGCTAACTGATATGTCTCAAAATATAATTATAAAGGGGGAATTGTCATAGAGCAGATGTTTCCAGGGGGTTCCCACAAGGATTGGTTCTTGGCCCTGTGCTCTTTAGCATTTTTATCAATGCCCCGGAAAAAAACATAAAAATGGTCACTGCTCAAATTTGCAGGTTACACAAAAATTGGGGGAGTGCTAAAAATGAAGAGGATGGGTTATTGATACAGAGTGATCTGGATCACTGTAAACTGGGCACAAATAATATGCGTTTTAGTATAGCTAAATGTAAATGTATACATGTAGGAACAAAGAATGTAGGCCATACTTAGCTGATGAAGAACTCTCTCCTGGGAAGCAGTGATTCTGGAAAAGATTTGTGGGTGGTGGTGGATAATCATGAATCATAGATAATGACTCATGAATACTGTACATGAGCTCCCAGTGTGATGCTGTGGCCAAAAGGCCTAATGTGATACTGGGATGCATAAGCGTGGCAATCTTGAATAGAAGTAGAAATTTTACTAGAATTTTATCTCTGTATTTAGCACGGATGCAACTTCTGCTGGAATACTGTGTCCACAATTTAAGAAGGATGCTATAAATTGGAGAGGATTCAGAGAAAAGCTATGAGGCTGATTAAAGAATTAGAAAACTTGCTTTATAGTGATCAGATAGACTCAAGGAGTTCAATCTATTTAGTTTAAAAAGGGCAGGTTAAGGGATGATTTGATTACAATTGATAAGTATTTACATGGGGAACAAATATTTGATAATGAGCTCTTCAATCTACCAGAGAGAGGTATAACACCACCCAATGCCTGGAAGTTGAAGCTAGACAAATTCAGACTGGAAATAAGGCATACATTTTTAATGGTCAGAGTAATTAACCATTGGAACAACTTACCAAGGGTTCTCCATCACTGGCAATTTTTATATCAAGTTTGGATGTATTTCTAAAAGATGTGCTTTAGGAATAATTTTGGGAAGTTCTATAACCTGTGTTATACAGAAGGCCAGACTAGATGATTACAATGGTCCCTTCTGGCCTTGGAATCTATGAATCCTGGAGTTAGGCTGTGGTGTTTCTTGCTGAGGAGACAGGGGCCAGGAGCTGATCTGTGACACTGCCGGTGAGTGCTGAACACCCATTATTTTTTTTCCATGGGTGCTCCAGCCCCAGAATATCCATGGAATGGGCACCTATGGGCTCATATAGAATTTTTACAGTGAAAATGTAGGTGCTGTTTAGGTGTCTACAGGGTTAGGTAGCAGCCAACTGAGGGTTTTGTGGTTTGCAGGGGTGCCTAAATCTGGGATCTAGGTGCCTAAATCCCTTTGTGGATCTGGGCTTCTGTGATTTGGCTTTCTCCCATGGCCATGCACACTACTGCTTCTCTCGCTTTCCGCTGGCTTGCTGCTGCTTTCTCCCTCTCACACACAGGCACACACATCTGCAACCCATCAATCCCCCAGCCCCTTCATTTACAATCTAACCCTGGGAAACCCCTCAGCCCATGTGGATTAGCTTCTGAACGCCTTGCTGTGCTGCCCAGTGCCTTGGGCTGTGGCACAGTTTCATTCCCAATAAGTGAAGCTGAATGCAAGTTAAGTTGAACAAGTGGAACTTTATTAAACTTGGTGGACTGCTCTGTCCATGTGGCTGAGTTGCTTCCAGCCTAAACTTCCCACATTCCTTGTGTCCTGTTAATAACAGACCCGCCAGGGAACATTGGCCCTCCAACTCCAGTTCCACTGATCATTTTACATCTTCTCAGTTTCACAAATATTTTAATATAAACGTTAAAAATAAATAATTGATACTCAGATCCCCTCCCCATGTCCTCCCAGCCAGAGGTTGCTAGCACGTAGCTGAGTTGGAGTCTACTTTTAACCACACACTCAGCTGGTCACGTAATCTTTGAGATAGTCTGATCTCTTCAACAAGCAACTGCACTGGGAGTGACCTATCTCTGTCACCTGTCTCCATGTGCTGCAAACTCTCTCTCTCTCTCTCTCTCTCGTCTCCTCCCTCCCTTTGGTGGTGGCCTCCGGATGGTTCCCTCTCTGTCCATTCTGTGACGATCTCTAGGCTTCCTCTGGCTGTTGAGTCAGCAGGCTTAGAGGTGTCTCCTGCACCTTCTAATCACTTGTCCCGTTTGCCTAGTCACCTCATATGAGCTTGGTGCCAGTGCACCCCCTCACAACTCCTTCAGTCCACTCCTCTGGTGTCTAACAGCTGGATCCTGGGGTTGCCAATGCTATATTTCAAAAATAGAGACAGATGTCGGGTGTCCCAGGGGTGTCAGTCTGTCCTGGAAGGGGCAGGGGGCAGGTGTGGGGTGGTGTCCTTAGAGGGGAGAGGGGGCAGTGATGGGACTGGGGGGGCAGGGTGTTTCTCATGGTAAGGGGCTGGGATCAGTTCCTGGGGGTAGAGGACTTGTCTTTCCTGGTGAGAGGCAGGGATTTGTGCCCAGGTGAGAGATTGGTCTCTTCCAGCATGTTGCAAGGCGCGGTGCTTGAGGATTCAGTGTCTCCTGGCAAAGTAGGGGGCAGCCCACAGGTGTGTGTGTATCACTCTTTCCTGGAGGGGAGGGTCTCTCAATGGGGCCAATCCAGGCAGGATCCCTGGGACAGAGCTCACTCTCCTGTCCATGTTCCTCCATACCAGGTCCTGGTCTCTCCTGCTTCCACAGCCAGGGCCGTGGCACTTGCTCCCAAGTAGATGGGATGCCTGCACAGCGTTGTGCAGAAACTGGATGACAGGGAGCATCTGCAAAGTGTGGCCAGTTAGTGACTGGGGGAAGAGTTGCCCCCACCAGGTAGCACAGAGCAGGAGCCAGGGAAAATCCCACCTTCCTTGGCTGCCAGGCAAGACACCTCTCAAGACAATGACACCTCCTCCTTCCCACTGAACGCCAACACTCCTCCACCACCAGGGACCAGACACATGGGATACAAGGCATACTGTACTGATTTAGTATGGGCCAGGCAATTTTTCATTTAAATAAGAGACATCCCTTCTAATACGGTACTGTTGGCAACCCTACAATCCTCACAGGAGTGCCTGTCTCCAGGGCTGCTAGATCCTTGGCTGACCTGCTGTACTCTAGTGCCTGCTTTCTCTGATTGCTGGTCATCCCTTCTTGGCGTTGTCCCCATCCTTCCAGCTGCAACAAGTCTCCTGTCATTGGTAGCAGGGTTTTGGTCCTTTACCCCATCAGTGCCTGTGCTGGACTGCTTTGGCACCTCTATGATGCGGTACTCCTGCATGCCAAAAATGCTAACAAGGTGTCTAAACCCTTGTGTAACAGTCTCTTTGGACAGGTCTACACTCAACAGTTAAGTTGACCCAGCTACATCAGTCACGGGTGTGAAAAATCCACACCCCTGAGTGATGCAGTTAAGTTGGTCTAACTCTCAGTGTAGACAGAACTAGGTGTCCAGGTGAATTCTTCTGTCAAACTATATACTGCCTCTTGGGGAGGTGGATTACCTACGGTGACCAGAGAACCCCTCCTGTCGCTGTAGCAAGTGGCTACACTGCAGTGCTACAGCAGCATAGCTACAGTTGTGCCACTGTTGTGTTTCAAGTGTAGACCAGCTGTGAGTTGTTTTCACAGCTGATTCCACCTTACTATTACTGTGTGGGTATGATGCAGAGGAGGTGTGCTGATCAAACTCCCATTTGTGTGGAAATTCCTTGAATTCTTCCAAGACAAATGGTGGGCCACTGTCAGTGAATACAGTGTCTGTAATCATAAATGCCGTATCTTCCAAAGTGGGCCTTCAGTTTGACAGTCACTGACTTGCTTCTTGTATCAGGCAAGGCATCAACTTCCCAAAAATGTGAACAGTAGTTCACTGTAATCAAGTACTGCTTTTCACTGAAGGTAAATCAGTCAGCGCCCACCTTTTCCTATGGTCGGGGGGAAGCTCATGTGGTAAGAGTCTCATTCTGCTGGTGGTGATCACATGACCAGCAGGTGTCACACCCTTCTATCAAGAAGTGAAATTGCATCCTCATTCCCAGCCAGTGAACACACTCGAGTCTGTCTAAGACAGCTGTCAGTGCCCAGGTGCGAGACACGCATTTTTTGCATGACATTCTTATGTAATGAGGCAGGAACAACAGCTCTCTGTTCTCAAAATATGATTCCATTCTGCAGACTCAGCTCATCATTAATTTGAAAATATGGTACTTGGCTTGTGTCTTCTGGTCACCCTGCTGTTATCGCTTTTTGACTGCCTGTAGCCGTGTGTCCTCTCCATAGCCTCTTTGATTTCATTCAGCTTTGCTGATGAAACTAGGAGATTGAATCCATTAACATGCTGCATTATGTCCTGATTCTGGGTACACATGTCCTGCCTAGGGTATCAGCTAACACCAGTAATCATCTTGATCTCTACCTGGTAGCGTTGGAAGCACATCACATGTGCTGCAATCTCTTTGGAGCACTACGAAGGGGCTTTGCCGTGATTGTCTCGAGGGGCATGTGGTCAGATGGCACTAATACAGAGTGGTCATAGGTGTACAGATGGCATGATTACTCTACTCCAAATACCTACCACAGCCAGAAGCTTTTTTTCTGTTTGGGCATACCCCTGTTCAGGGCTCTACTGACATAAGTGATCAGCTGCTCCTGCAAAAGAGCTGCAGTCAATCCTCTCTCTGATGCAGGACACTGGAGTGTCAGTAGCTCTTCTGGGTGGTATGTCGGGAAAGGGGAATCCGTTATAATGTTTCAATGTGTCAAATGCTTGCTGTTGGGAACCTGCCCAATCCCACTCAACATTTTTGCCTTGTGAGCTGATGTATGGGTTCTGCTACTGCAGCCAGGTGTGGACAGAACTTGGACAGAAAATGTATTGTTCCTGTAAAGTGCTGTACCTCTTTCACATCCACTGTAGATGGTATGTCTGACTGCCTTGATCTTGTTGGGATCTTCTTTCAGACCCTCTGCTGTGAGCAGATGTCCAAAGTATGTCCCCTCATGCTGTTTGAGTTTCATTTTTTCTGGGTTGAGTTTTATGGGGTTTTTTTCTGCATTGGTGTAGAAAAGCTTGTTGTTTTCCTCTGAGGCACCCATCACCTTTGAAAACATCTCATAGGTTTTTAAAATAATCTCCATAATCCATGGGACTCCACACTTTGCTTCTTGCGCTGCAGCTATAGAACTCTGACTCTGCACCCTGGTCAGATCCACGGCTTGTATGGCTATATTCCACAAAAGGTGTCTCTGGTGCTTCCATCCACCACTACCGACTTCAGTTGGTACCATCTGTTATTTTTCAGGTTAGTTACTATGAGGTCAGATTTTCCTACAGGCTGCACTATGCTCTTATTGTACATTATTAGATTGCACCTGCTCTTTGTAATGGGTGTGTTTTTTAGTCCAATTCACCCCAAGGAATCACATTGCAGTTGGCTCTGCTATCTAGCTGAAATTGCACATGATGTTTCCCTATTGCCATTGTATCTAGGTTGGTATGGTCTTTTGTTGCTTTCCTGTCCTGACAGCCTGAACCTGATATGCTTTCAGACTCAAGGAGTCTTGATGGCATCACCATTGTCTGATGTACCATCACCTTCTTGTACATGTCTGACCGAATCTTTCTGGGACCTTCTTCGGTTCTTGCACACACCACTAACAAGGATCAACTTAAAACATTCTTTGTAGTGCTGTCCTAATATGGGACACTTCTCCTTTACCTGCTCATGCTGTCTCCCGCAGGAAAAGCATCTCATTATGATTGTGGAACCCAAGCCACCTGCTCTCCTTTGCTGTTGTCTTACAGCATGTACTTTTGGGGGTATTGTGCCTGTTAGGGCTTTCATCCTTTCTCTTGTCTAAGCATCTGTCTAATGTGAAATTGCCTCCCTGGAACAGCCACTCCCACAGGTGGTAATCCCAAGTGCCGCAGACTAACCTGTCCGAATCAAGGAGTCTGTCAAGTCCTCAAAATTGCATGTAGCAGCCAGTGTGGGTCTATCCCCTCCCCTTTGGATTGGATTGGATTGCAGTACGGATCTCTCTGCCTTGTTCCTCGAGACAGTAAAATAATAATTTTATTTTCCTGTTGCCGTCATCGTCCTTCTGTGTGGCCATGTCTGTGTAAAGATGGAACTCCTTCATCCACTGGGGTCCACTGCTGGACTAGGTTTGTGTCTGCGAAATCCCAGACTCTGAGGGCCTTCAGACTGAGTGTCATGGCTCACGCTGCCAGCTGCTGCCCTGCAGAGAACTCACCACTCAGACACTGCTACCATATTTCATTGACAAGGAGTGTAGCTGAATGTAGATTAAGTTGAGCATGTCGTGGAACTTTATTAAACCTGTTCCCCTGGTGTCCCATGAATAATTATATTCCCCGGAAACATTGGCTTTCTGACTGTAGTTCCATCGATCATGAGGGCTTTCTATTGTTTCTAGCTATCACAACATAAAGGGGCATTTAATTGTTCTTTCTGTTTAGCCTGAAAGAAAGGTGCTTAGCACATCCATTGGCTTTAACCAGGGGTGTGAAAAAACACCCCCCTGAGCACAGCAAGTTACAGCGCTGTAAAGTGCCAGTGTAAACAGTGCCCCAGCACTGGGAGCGCGGCTCCCAGCGCTGTAAGCTAATCCCCACGGGGAGGTGGAGTACCTGCAGCGCTGAGAGAGCTCTCTCCCAGCGCTGGCGCCGCGACCACACTTGCACTTCAAAGCGCTGCCGCGGGAGTGCTCCCGCAGCAGCGCTATACAGCTGCAAGTGTAGCCATACCCCAGCTCTGTGATTGTCTATAGATCAAAGACCTGCTTGATAGTTGCCATTAACAATAGTGGAAAATGTTAGGCAACCTTAACTATAGGCATCTCTACTTCTCTATTTTCTTACTTGTGAGGGATTCCATACAGAAATACAGGGGTTGCAGCAAATTGTACTCTATTAAATCATTGCTCACTTTAGGAGGTTAATACACAGGTTTAACAGATAGCAGAATTTGGCTCAAGATCTCTCTAGACTGGAGAGAGAAGCAAGTGTGTATATATAATATTTCTAATCCCAGATATTCATTAATGGCTTGATTCTGCACCCCTGATGCAGCAAAACTGAGTTCAGTGGGAGTTTTATCTGCAAATAGCCTACAAGGTCAAGCCGGCAAAGTTAGGTCCCTTTATACCTCCCTTTCTGTTTTATTCATCCGCTTCTCATTCATGAACACTAAGAAGACATCAGCGATGTCTTCTTAGTGTTCATGAATGAGAGAAGGGAACCAATAATACAGGATCACACAGTTGTTACTTTATAGTTATGCTGCATGTTGTTAATGGCTGCCATTGAGCAGGTCTTTGATCTATAGACAATCACAGACTTGGTTAAAGCCAATGGTTGTGCTATGGAGTCTTCTTTCGGGCTAAATGGTAGGAGCATTAAATGTCCCTTTATGTAGTGATATCTGTAACAGGAAGTTACCCCACAATACACTGGGCCATAGGGCAAGGACAGATCAGAAGCTTAGCTATGTGAGCAGAGGGGTTCATTGATTACAAATGTAGGGGCCTGTGGATTGTTCTGGCAAGCCATGAGTGTGTCTGAAAGGCAGAAAGCCAGAAGGAATAAATCCAGCAAACAGTGAGAAAAGGAGTTGTGAGCATGGCCCTGAGAGGGAGCAGAGAGACAGAATTTCTTGGGGCACAGAACTGACTTGAGGGGCAGATCTGTGAGCAAGGAAACTGCCTGCTGTTGTTTGTTTCTACTGTGATCAAGGAAATAGGACTTTGTGTACTTTCTTTGTAAATAATCAGGACTCCACCAAAGAATATACCTGACTCGATCATCAATTTCTTCTCCCAATGGAAACAATTCTGCAAGGCCTCAAATGTTGGCCTTGCTCGGGCCAAATGGACAACAGTATGTATATGGGAGATTTCCAGGACTGCTCTCAGGTAGAACATTCTTACTCAGTAAGCCTTAAAGTGACCTAGGCTGTCTCTACACTGTGCACCTTACAGTGGCACAGCGCTGCTGCTATAGCGCAGGCGCTTGTTGGCAGGAGCGAGCTCGCCTGCCGACAAAATAAAACCACCCCCAACAAGGAGTGGCAACTTTGTCAGCGGGAGAGCAGGGCCACACAGAGGATTCAGGGGGCCTGGGGCACTGAAGGGCCCCCCTCCGCTGAAATGCCAGCCAAAGACCCGGACTGCCGCCGGGCCAAGGCTCGTGGGGCACCTGTGGGGCCTGAGGCCTGGGGCAAATTGCCCCACGTGCCCCCCCCCCCGGGCGGCCCTGCGGGAAAGTGTCTCCCGCTGACAAAGTGCTGTTCACACCATGCTTTTTGTCGGTAAAACTTTTGTTGGTCAGGGGTGTGGGTTTTTTTCATACCCCTGATCAACAAAAGTTTCACAGATGAAAGTGCAGTGTAGACATAGTCTTAGTTGTAGGGAAATGCAATTCCATTGTGATTTGAACTGTGCCTAAATGTCTGTACTCCCGAGTTTAATTTGTGCAAACTTTAATACCTTAATGGCTTGTTGTATGGAGATATTTCTTGTTTTTAAAACAATATACTAAACCATTCTGACTTCTCCAGGCAGGATCAGTTTAAAGCTTTGATTACCTAAACTTTAAATCCTTAATCTGTGTTTGTGAAAAGGTGGGGAAGTGGGGGGAGGGGAGGAAGAGGGTTAGAGCAGAGAGGGCAGGTTTTGCTCTGTGTCCGGTCAAATATTTAATAACAAAAACAATAGATTTTCTGTGTCACAGATGCACACAAATTTGCTTGCAATAAAAACAAATCAGTGTGTTCATGTGATTGGTACATGCATGTGTGTGCGTACGCGCAAGTCTCTGTAAAACTCTGAACAAGTGCTCGTACTCCTCAGTCCTTGCCCCTTTTACCCACTACAGCTATTTGCGAGTAAATCATGGCTGTCAGTATGGTAGCAGCTTGATTAAAGTTCAGGGGTTTAATAGATCATTTAAAAAACCCCAAATTACTCCCACTCCCTAGTCGATCCACCTGGACCCTTGCCCTAGGTGCATGGCAGTTTTCAACCAGCACTGGAGAAGCCAAGTCTGGGCCTGAGGTTCCTGCTTATTCCCTCAGGATCCCTTGCTGCAGACCTAGACCAACATTCTCAGCTGTATTTAATCTGCTCTGAGACAAGCTGGCTATGAGAAAATGCAAAGGGAAAGGAACATAAGCAAAGACATGGAAAAACTTGGACAGTTGGCCTGCTTTGTTCACTTGGTAAACTGGAGGCTGGCCAGCAACAGCGGCGCTCCCCTGGCAATACAAGTCTGTTCCAATTAATCGTGTTTAACCATTCTAATCACACTTTAGCACATTAATCCTATTTTCAATCCAAAACACATCTGAAAGAGCGGCATGTGGGCCTTTTTATAGCAACCGCAAATCAGATGTAACTGAGAGACATAGGGCCCTAGTTTACTCTGCACTTTCACTGAACTTAAACTTAATAAAATATGTGACTGAGTTGTGGTTGGATTTACTGCATGATGTTGTTGCTTCCACATATAAATAGATCCCTTAAGTAACTTAAAAACCTGTCAGAAAGAGCAGTGAAAATTTGATTATAAGGTAACCAGTGTGTGTGTTTTCTAACAATGACATTGTTCCTCTGGTCAGTGGTACTGAGAGATCTTTTAAAATTTAATCTGTTTATGGATATAAATGATGCTGCACTTGGAATTGCAAGGCTCCGTTTTGCCTCTGAACCAATAAAGAATTTAATGATTTGTTTTAACCTTAAAAACATGATATAATAGTCATCTTCAATCCCTAATGTGCTTTCTCCTGCCATTTAACATGATGGTTTTAACACAAGCTTTCAAGCCTATGTATCTACCATTTGCGAGTGATGATTTTTTTTGTCCAAATGATCAGACTTAATTGCTTTACTATACACATTGTTTCTATATTAATAACCATAAGTTTTCTCTTCAGTGGGAGATAACCTTACTAGTGGATGGCTCCATAATACAATGTTTTGTTCTGTTCCATGGTATTACTATAAAATTAATGACAGCAATAACCAAAAAACTTCCTCAAGTTCTTTAGTGCCTGAAACTTAATATTTTTAATGCAAATTCAAAAGAGGTGCAATGAAATGTAAATAATGTAGAGCAGTAAGCTAAGTGCACGAGTCTTTAATTTAGATTTGGAGTGGAAATGAAGTTATCAATTCATGCTCAATGAAATATGTAACAGTTCATACTATGGTAAGGAAATGTTAAAAAAAATCTTGGACAGTTACCAGAATTACAGCTCTGTGTTTGGTTTTCTAAGTAAACACTTCTAGCTTTTTATGCTACAAATAACAATCTGGACAGATGCATTAGGGGAACCTAAATGCAAACTAGAAATGAGTTTATCCAGGTAAGTAAGGTTTTATTAAACAATTTAATTCATTCCAGTTCTTTTGGAAGAAATTTCAGGTTATGGTTAATGTAGTGTATCAGACAGAAATAGCATTCACAGAACCACCTGCATTTAATATACAACTGTCAGAAATCTCTACTCACTACCACTTACTCAGTAAGAAATATGCAACAATTTGATCAACCCAGAACTTTTAAATATAAAATAAAAATGAATATTGAATACAATGCAAATTAAAAACTCAGAATGGGAAGGTGTTTGCTTTTCAGTATAATGTGTGTATTTTTCTGAGTTTAGTTAATTAATTGTAGTTTTGGCCTCTTCTGGATTTGGTAGGCATTGGAAATACTATCTATTGGGGTTGTAAGCAGATAAAGAATTAAGGTAATACATTCAAGGTAAGTCCTTGTAAATAAGCTTTTTCAAACCCCATGAAATGGGCAATAAAATAAGACCGTGACAATGATACCAAAACCAAAAAGCTTGAACTAAAAATATCGACTGATGCGTGAAATATTTCAAAATTCGACGATCCTTTAATGAGAACAACTGATCTGGTGGGTATGTCTAATATTTTACAAAATCACTCTGCCAGTATAACAAATTGTGAGAAGACAGAATAGCCATAAGAACTAGAGCACAAGAGTGTGGTTTTGGAGGTCTGTGTTCTGCTCCCATCTCTGACAGTGATTCATGGTATAACCTGGAAAAGTCTTAACCTTTCTGTGCCTAATTTTCCCTCCTGTAAAATGGGGAAGATCCTTATTTCAGAGGTATATTGTGAGGATTAATTCATTTATGCATGTACTTGAGATCACTGCTTGGCATATGCTTCAGGAATGCAAAGATACCATACTGTAGCCAGGAGTTTTGCCATTGACTTTGATGGGGTCAGGATTCACCTGTTGGTTCAAAACCTAATAAAGGCCCCGGTTCAGAAAAGCACTTTAACACATGCCTGTGCGCTCTGCTGAATCAGGGCCTATGTTAAAAATGAAGTGGTGTCTGACGGGCCTATTCCCTGGTGAACATTTATCCATTTTAGAGAGCCCGAGGATAATTTTGGCATAATTCAGCATGATTATTCCTGCATATGCTCAAGAGATGCTCAACAATGGAATAGCAGATCTTGACCAAAGTTTGTTGACAGGGTACTGTTGAGGGGGAACTGCCACAGCTTCTCACCCCATGATGTCTGGATCTAGCCAGTACTGTTAATTCCTCACCTTCACAGGTACAAATTAATCCACAATTGTCTTAAAAGCAATTGAAACCATGCACAGATCAATAGCTGGCACGTTCTCTCTGATCTGAAGATGGATTTTTTTTTCCTCATAATTTCTTCTCCCTTATTTTTCCCACCAATCCTCAAAGGTAGGCTCTCCATCTCTTAGTCACTTGAAAGCAGAATCATCCCCACCAATCACCATTAATAGAACTTAAATCACACCATCTGCAAAAACTTTCCAAAATAGTTTTTCCAAAGCTGTGAAAATACTTGCTTACTCTAGACTAGATTTTGACACCCTCACTGATGCTGAGTAGCATCCTACTCCATAAGGGTGTCAGAATCTGGCCCTATCTAAGTGTTCTGGTATTACAGCAAACCATTTTCCCGAGTAAAAGGTTAAGAAATTAGAATACAGTCAAGCTTTAAAAGGGAAAATGTGGATCGATTTCGTAACTGCTATGAATATTATTTTAACTTTCAACCCAAAGAAAAATGCTGAGTAGAGTCAGATTAATGAATATAATAATTCTGAAAAATAGAAATGATAAAGTAAGAAACAAATGTGTAGGTTCAAAGGCCAGATTCCTTATTTATTTACACCAGTGCAAATTTGGAGTAATTCCAATGGGCCAATTTGGATCTCAGTTACACTGGTATAAATCCTAGAGTAACTTAATTGATTTCAGAGTAGCCTGAGGAGCTAATCCAGATTTACACCAGTGTAGTCAAGATCAGAGACTAGTCCAAAAGAATCATTTAAGAAATCTCTTGTAATGCTAATTTTAATTCATATTCAGTTGGTCTCTGACCTCATCCACTCATTTCAAAATAGCAATAGATGAAGATGCATCTTACAGTGTAAAAGTTGCTATGGAAGCTTCATAATTTCTTTTCAGGGAGTGTGTAATCCTTTTGTCCTAGATTCTTTAAGAAGGAATTCCCTTTCAGAAAGAATCATCTTATCTTTGTCCTGAGATAAAATTGCTGCATCCAAGCTCATTTCTTTTCTGCACTATATAAACACTTTTGAACATCTATAACCTCCTGGAATCATTTGGAAACTCCCATTTACATATGATCAGATATTCCAGAGGTGAACAAAGGGAATACCATGCAATAATTCTTTTTTGTAGATGGGAAGTCCTCCTCTGAAGCTTTATTTTCTTCTTGTTGAATATACAATTCTGAACGATCCTGTCATTATATTAATATTAACAATTTGTATTGCAGTAGCACCTAGAGGCCTTGATCAGGGATTGGAGCTACACTGTGTTAGGCACTGTAGACACATATGATGAAAAGATGGTCCCTGCTCCTGAAATTCTTACAACACTAACACTAATGTATACTTGTCATTTATCAATATGCATCTGTGTTAGAGATGGGTCTAACCTATGATGAGAGTGGTTCTGGCTTTGAATGTGAATCCAAACATCCCCAAAGTGCTGATGGGCCAGAACATAGTGCCTGATGGGTTTTTCATCTAAGGTTTCTGGCCTATGTCTTGTTTATACAGTACCATCAATACACATAATGACACTTAGAAAAAGATATAGGCCCCAGCTCTGACCTGTGTCTCAGCTCAGCTAAGTTCTGCTCCCAAGTGGCCGGGAGATAGAAAATTCACCTGGTAGACATGAGATTGCTCAACATCCTGTGCTTCAGAGCAAGGTATTCCAAAATGTGGCTGCTAAAAGTTTCCTTCCTGGTCCTTTGATCTGACTGTGCCAGAACCCTCTATAAATCCCTCCACTGTCTTCCCTTTATTAGTGCATCAAATTTAAACTTCTGAATAGCAATCTTCGCTTTGAAAACCCTTCATAACTCTGTCCCTACCTATGCTGTAGACCTGATCTCCTATCATGTTGCTGCATTAGCCATGCCAGTCACCATTTGTTTCCTTCTCAAATCTGCATCTCCATCTATTTTTCCAAGCTACCCTCGATACAAAGAATGCCCTCCTCAAACCAGCTTGATTAACTACAATCCCCTCCTCATCCAAGTTCCGCCTAACACCCTTGTACCACCACTACTTCCATGATGCCAACAAGAAGTGAACTTTATAAAGCCACAATCCTCTCTAGTTTTCCCAAAGTTCCCTGCCTTCTTCTAGTTAATAGGGTGGCTTTGGGACACTATTTTTTGTGTACTGTTCAGCATCAAGAGCATTGTCAGTGCTGCTAAACAGTACATTACGGTAATAAAGGTACAGGTGCATTACAGGAGGGTTTCACTAGCCAGTGGTGCAATGCTGCATAGAAGCAGTAGGGAAGGGAAGAAATCCTAATGCTACTGGTGAAACTGTTTATGCCCAGAATCCTGAGATTTGATTGCCTTTATTTTAGCCTGCATACAGACAAATGATATTTTTTTGTAGCAGAGCTGGTTGGAAAACAACTTATTTCAAAACTTTTCATGAAGAACCTTATTTTCTGCAGGTTTCACAAAGGAAAGTGATATTTCTGTAACTTTTCATGAAAATTTGTAGTGACATTTTTGTTTTTTAAATTTTTTTTATGTTTTTTACCCTTTCTCTACCCCCTCCCCATCTTTTCTCTTTACTCTCTTTTTGCTATTTTGCCACTGGGGATTGGGAAAGGGAGGAGGAAAGGAAAAAACAAAAACTCAGCATAATTGTTTTCCTTTCGTTTAAAAAAAAAAGATATTTTTAACAAATGAACATTTTTGAAAAAGGACCATTTTCCAATTATAAGGTTAATTTTGTAAAATTTCAACCAGTTCTAGTGGTTAGATATGTCCTTGCACAATACTGTTATCCAACCACTTGCCTTATGTGGACACATTGCAATGCCTGTTACCCTGACTAAGCAGGTCCAGGTGTACGTTAAGCGCTCCTTAGGGTAGGAAAAGCTCTTGGCTGGGTCAAGGTTAGTTAACGCACCCTGACCTAATCTCTGTGTGTGTGTGTGTGTACACACATATAACCTTTAAAGTTTAATGAATTCTCTGGAGTGCATGCATATGAGATAAATTGAGGCCCATGTGAGCTGTGGGTTCTTATTGGCTAGAAGAACCTGGGAACAGTCTGAGATGGTACATTGTTGCAAGTAAATTCTAATACAGGGTGGAACCTTAGTCTAGACACATAGCTAGGAAGAAGAGCAGTGTGAGGGTTGATTTTGGGCAGATGGAGCATTCTCTGGAACTTGGGTAAATTGCTCCTTACTCTGCTCTCAGTTATGTTCAGTGAAAGTGGAGCATTTTGTGTACATCATCCAAACATGTGCTTTGTGAGGGTTCAGTACACAACACTGGTCATAACATTTTCTGGCCTGGGAATCCCCGGAAGAGGGGAATTGAGTGTGGAGCTGTGCTAAGAACAGAGCAGTAACCCCATGCCTGTGTATGACTGGGGGACAACAGTTCTGTTTCATGGCAAGCTCTGAGAGTGTATGTAGCCTGCTGGGTGGAGCACTGGCCTGGAAGACACAGGTTTTAGTCCTGGCACTACCTGAGTCAGATCAGAGTTCTTCATCCCAGATCATTCTGAATCTATAAGAGCAGAGACTTAAACCGGAGTCTTCCGGACTAGCACCCTAACCACCAGTCTCTGGACTGTGAGAGTCAGTCTTGCTCTCTCCAAAAACACGTCAGTGAAGACTTTGTCAAAACTGAGACATCTTGGCTTCAACAAAACAGCATATTTTGATGAAATCTAATTGAGTTGAAAATATTCGGACTCATTCTAGTGTGGATTTACTTCAAGACTCTACATCGGGGTGGGCAAACTTTTTGGCCCAAGGGCCACATTGGGGTTGCAAAACTGTATGGAGGGCCAGGTAGGGAAGGCTGTGCCTCTCAAAACAGCCTGGCCCCCGCCCGCTATCCTACCCCTCCCACTTCCCACCTACTGACTGCCCCCCTCAGAACCCCGACCCATCCAACCCCCCTCGCTCCTTGTCCCCTGACGGCCCCTGTCCCTAACCACTCCCTCCCAGGACCCCCGCCCCTAACCATCCCCTGGACCCTACCGCCTATCCAACACCCTGCTCCCAGTCCTCTGACTACCCTGATCCCTATCCACACCCCCACCAATGACAGGCCCCTCGGGACCCCACGCCTATCCAACCCCCCCATTCCCCTCCCCTAACTCCTATCCACATCCCCGCCCCCTGAGACTCCCACACTTATCCACCCCCCCATGTTCCCTGTCCCCTGACCACCCCTCAGAACCTCCACCCCATCCAACCACCCCATGTTCCCTGTCCCCTGACTGCTCCCTGGGATCCCCCAGCCGTGGCCCCCTTACCATGCCGCTCAGAGCAGCATGTCTGGCAGCCGCGCTGTCCAGCCAGAGCCAGACACACTACCACGCTGCTTGGCAAGATCGTGCAACCCCCGCCGCCCAGAGCACTGCCTGCGCGGTGGCGTGGCCATGGGGGAGGGGGGATAGCGAGGGAGGGGCCGGGAGCTCAAGGGCCGAGCAGGACAATCTCATGGGCCAGATGTGTCCCGCGGGGCTGTAGTTTGCCCACCTCTGCTCTACATACTGTGCTATCTGGTCTAAGTGATCAGTTTCATTAAGTGATTCCCTTATTTTCTAAAGCTAGGGGATAAGCTTTGTAGGAGCCAACTAAATGGCAGACTTTGGTTCAGACCCATCTTTAATTAAACAATACATTGTATTACATCCAGCCATCTGTCCATCTTAAGGGCCCATGCATTTGATGGCAAGGCTATCTGTTTGGGACTGAGAGGGAGAAGACCCTATGCATTGCTACACCAGTATAAAGAAGAATTTCTACTTCAGTTCTTGTTTTGCTCCTAACAGTTGTGAGCCCGTGGGATGTAAGCAGCTGATTTAAAATGTTATTCACACTCCTTCCAACACTGCAGCACTCCCCCCAAACATGTGTCCCTAGAGAGCTGTAAGGGCAGCCACATGCCCTCTCCTAAACTGCTTCCAAACTACATTTTTAACAAAGCTGCAGCAAGCTTTTAACCCTGAATAAGCCTGGGAAACAAGGCTCCCGCAAGTCTTGGATACCTCTCACTATTGACTTCTGGAGCAAGGTATCAGTAGTAACAAGCCAAACCAAATCTGATGCCCACATGTGCTTCGTCCCTTCCCCACCACTGTCCAATCTCCACACAAACATGCACTGGGATAAGGAGGCTCATGGGAGAAGCTTTTTAAAAGTGTGAGAGAGGGAAGTAGGGTGACCAGATGTCCCGATTTTATAGGGACAGTCCTGATTTTTTGGGTCTTTTTCTTATATAGGCTCCTATTACACCCCACCCCCGTCTCGATTTTTCACACTTGCTATCTGGTCACCCTAGAGAGAAGGCACAGAGCTTGCTCACCAAGTAGCAAAGGTGCTGGAATAATTTGTATAGTGGGGGTGCTGAAAGCCATTAGACAAAACTATAAACCCTGTAAATGATGGAAACCACTTAAAACCAGGGGGTGCTGCTGCACCCCCAGCACCCCTAGTTCCAGCACCTATGCCAGGTAGGTTTGTTTGCATTTGACAAATTCTAGTTGTCATCTGAAAACCAGACCCTCTCTTCTGAAACCCCTTTAATTCCAGGGCTGGGTAGGAAGGTTTTGAGTCAAGCACCTGTGGTTTCAGTTCAGAGTTGTGTCCAAAACTGAAATGCACCTTTTTTACTTAGTTCCATTTAAGAACAGGGCCAAAATCTTAAGATTTCTGCCATCTTGAGTGAAACTCATGAGAACTGTTCATAAGATTTCAGTGCTGTTAAAAGCAACCCCTTGGCACTGCCTCAGCCTGAAACCCCTATGACAAAACCTAATCATGATCTGATTGGGGCCTCTTCCCCCATCCTGTCACTGGGCTGGGGTGAGCTAATTTGTGTCAAAGAGATCCCACTCCAAACCTCCCCCTGAAAATGAGATTTTTCAAGGTTTGAAAACTTTTCTGCAATTCTTTCCACCTCACTTTTCATTCTTTGTGCTGCGCTGCACTTCCAGGTTTTAGCTGGGACAGGGTGCAGAAGTGCAGCTAGGGCAAGAGGAGGGGCCTGTTGTATTAATGTAGATGGCATAAATGGGCCCCCAAAAATCAAAAGTATTAACAAGACCCACTTACTGTTCAACACTAAACACTTTTAAACGAGGTTCTGGTGTTGATAATACAGAGACTGCTTAGTACCATGGCAAACACACCACTAAAAATCTTTTTTTACCTTTTATTAGAGATACAGACAAGAAGGAGAAACAGTTGAAGCATCTGAAAGTATTAGATTTTCATTGTAACAACACCCCTTGTTCCCTTTAGCTGGATGGTCTTCAGAAGGGAAAACCCCTTGTTTGACAGTCTTTTAGATCAGGAGTTCTCAGGACAAATTTTTTGGTGGCCTCAGAGCACGGCTACCAATTCTTGCTGGTGGCTGATTTCACACTTTTTCCTAAAATACTTAATTAGCTCTAGGAAAAACAAATAAATGTGCACATATACACATACAAATCATTGTAATTTATTTATTGCTAGCTAGTAAGTCTGCTGTGAAAAGTGATACCTGTATGTTTATTAATATTACTTTTCACAGACTTACTCAGCCCTGGCAAGCCTTGGGACAAATTAAGCCCTGGATGGGGAGCCAGAGGAGGCAGTGGGGAGCTTGAGCTTGAAGCTCCACCACCAGATTGCACAGACCCACCTGGCCACACCTCTGCCTAGGAGCCAAGGGACATGTCACCATTTCTTGGAAGCCCCCCGAGGTAAGTGCCACCCGGAGCCCGCACCTCTCACCCTTTCCCACACCTAAACTCCCTCCCAGAGCCCACACCCCAACTCCCTGCCCCAGCCCAGAGCCCACACCTGAACCCCTCATTTCTGGCCCCACCCCAGTGCCCATACTCCCAGCCTAGAGCCCACACCCCCTCTCATACCCCAGACCAGAGCCACCTCCCACACTCTGAAACCCTTGGCTCCACCCCCTAGCCCAAAGCCCCCTCTTACACCCAAACCCCTCATCCTCCTGTACCCTGAACCCCTCATTTATGGCCCCAGCCCAGAGCCCACACCCCCTGCCCCAGCCCAGTGAAAATGAGTGAGGGTGGGAGACAGTGAGTGATAGAGGGACGGGGGATGGAGTGAGTGGGGGTGGGGTCCAGGGGAAGGGGCAGGGCAGGGGTTGGGGAAAGGGTGTTTGGTTTTGCGTGATTAGAAAGTTGGCAATCCTAGTGATGGGTGGAATACCCGGTCCTCTCATTATTTTTTCAAGATAATGCCACAAGATTAATCTAATAGAGTTTACTTTCCTGTGGGTTTCACCATAGAAAAAGATGATAGACAACAGCAATGTGCAGGAACAGCCCTTTCTGTAGGCATATCCTCCTGTAGTTCTTCCCTGGTACCTATTAACTGTTCTTTAGAGGAACTTTTTTCTCAGCATGCCCTTCTAGCCCTTTAAATTTAGCAGAGATAAGCAGCTGTAGCCCCAAGGTAGCCATTTTGCAGCTGGCTTATTGCTGTATCTTCCATAGCTGGTAAGTGCTGTTCATAACTCGTGTTATGTTTTCCTTTGCTTTTCCCCTCTCTTATTTCTAAAGAGATTTTTATATGCCCACAATTGTCCTCCTCCTCTCTTTATGTTCCTAATTCCTTCGGTTTGTTCTCACAAATTCTGCTCTTCTCCTCACATGTGAATGAATCAGTTTAGTGGGTTGCTGCTTTTATCCATGAGTCATAGGTGGAAGATTGAGGGGAATTAATAAAGAAACCAGGCAGCAGGTTTAGCAGGGTGACCCAGGCAGCATACACTGGCTTCTCAGATTCAGAATGTGTACAGTACTTGTGTAGGAAAATATATATTGTGGTGTATCTAGGTCTGAAACTGAGATGGCCTTGTTTTCTGTGCATAACAGCTTTCAGTATGTCTGTCTGTCTAAAGGGACAGAGGTCATTATGTTTTCCCAGTGTGGTGCTGTCGGTTATTGAGGGGAGACGCTATGCTCTCACATAAACCATATTTTGGTTCTCATCTCCTTATTATAATATTTAAGTCATCTTAGACTGAAAGTTACACTTCTTACAAACACAAAGAGCAACCTTCATGCCCTTCGTGTGAATTATTTTTAAAGCTTTTTTCTATTTTAGATTTTCTTTCTCTTTTATTCATTGGCATTTTTCTACCTAATTCTTCATCTTTTTACATTCCTAAAGAAAAATTACCTCACATCTTTGTTTCCTATGCTACCAGCTAGTTGCTTCTGAAATGGGAACACCAGCAAAGGTGACTGTTACTACTTTTCAGATTACATAAGGATACTCCTCAGTCAGCTGTTGGCCCTATGTCTTTGTTTGGCGAAGCCCTTTTTGGTTTCACTGTGTAAATCTGCACTCACCCAAAACCTGCTCTTATGCTGTTATGTGTTCATATAAAAATGATATTTTTGTTATGAATGAAGCATAGATGTTGCAAAAAAGTTTTAAAAAATAACTATAGCCAAAAATGTTTTCCTCTTTTTCTGGGTTGTGCTGGTTATATGGTGTGTGGTTTACATCTTTCAACTCTTTAAATGATTGAACTAAACAGGAAAATATACATTGAATTTTAAATGTTCAATAGGGGAAGAAAAGATGGTCTTGAGTTTAAAGAGTGCCATGGGATCTGGGTTACTAACCTCTTCATACCTCCGTTGGCCCATCTGTAAAAGGCCAATAGTAATATCTGTCGCACAGAAGGTATTTTGAGGTTTAGTCCTCTTTTCGTTTGTAAATCGCCTTGAGATCCTCGGAGTGACATCCTGGAAGTGCAAAGTGTTGTTGTTAACTTTTCTTGGCTTTTGTAGCTCTTTTGAAGAGGTGGCTTTTGGCTGGTCTGAAAATTCTATGACTCCATAAAGGTGGTGGTGGTGAACCCGAAACGAATGTGTTCTACCATTAAGAAGGCTGTTGCAATGTCAAACTCTTTTTTTAATTTTAAATGCTTCCATGTCCTTCTTGGAAGAACAATTTTAGGAGCTGTATTGGCAGTAATGATGAAATAAAACACGTCATCACTTATTCAGGTTGGCATGGGTATGAGGATGCCTGCCCTTGGTATACAATGGCATCAATGTAGGCATTCAGTGCCTGTCACAGAAGCTCACATGCTGTTAACTATGTCAATGGGCAGTGTTTTGTGTGGCTGATAAGGTCGCAGCCAGTGGTTAAGATGTCTGTGGATCGGCAGACAAAAGGCATAGTGAATATACCATGGCTGTTCTCTTCTCTTCCGAGATAGGAAGGGATAACTTCTATACATCAGCATGCGGGGGAATGAAAGCAATAAATCAGTTGCTGAATGCAGGTCTCTGTGCTGCCATCCCCAAGCCCTTCTTACAGTCAGTGCAGAGGGGAAATCCATATGAGGAATATATAAGAAAATATAAAGGAGAAATATGTAAGGGGTTAAGTCCTGAAGGCCTTCTGTTTGTAGAACTCTTATTGACTTAAATTGGAGATTTGTGCATGGAGGAACTGAAGAATCGGGCCCCAGGATTGTGTGTATTAAGGGGAGAAAAAATAATTCATCTAAAAATAAAACTTACTGCAGGCTGATGAGATTCTATTACATCTGGATTGATTTTTCTCCTTAGCGAATAGGCCAACCCTGTACCACTAAGTCCTGGTCATGGCTGACTTGGACAAACCTAAAAACCTTTGACAGGGTTTGTATCTCTCTTTCTCTAAAATCATGACAAAAGGAAAATATTTATTACCAGGAAGGCTGCACCCCCAGGCCAGAACTAGTCATCTTTGATTTGACTTCTAACTGAGGTTGCTGAATTAAATGCAGTTTAGTTTTTATCTATTTGCATGGAAGGTTTCCAGATAAAACAACTGTTTTAGTGACCTTTGCACTTGTATCATGTTAATTAGGTTTGAAAACTCATATATTGTTTTCATAAGGCTATTACATTTTCTGTAATTCAATTAAGCAAAAAATAAGGATGCACGGCAATAATATTTATTATTAATACCAGATTCGAAAGGCTTACAACATGTGAAATTGAAGGTTAGGGCCTTGAAGACAGCCTCAACTTCAAAACAATGTCAAATAGCTCAGGCTTTCAGCAAGTCGTTACTATAGACCTTTAAAGAAAAGCATTGATAGAGTGAAAAATAGCCCCACTGAGCAAGATGGGCTTCTGGTTCCATTTGAAACTGGGTAGTTTCTGAGGCTCTTACTGCTGTGTTCTTATTCAGACAATAAAATTAACTGCAGAAAATCTCTAGGGATCTAATACTGTCCTGTGTAGCACAGGTGTGCTTGGGTCAGGGAAAGGGAGGGCTATGAAAATGGCCCAGGGGAACTTCTTTCTTTATCCATCGGCATACCAACTGAGAAATCGGTCAAGATTTCTGCCTAGCATACAAGAGACTATTATGTGGGGCACCAGCGAGGGTATCAAAGACCCCAAGATGATGTGATCTGTCATCTTGGGGACATGATCAGACCACCTCGCATGGATGCTACAGCATGCGTTATGGGGAGACAAGCTATTCCTTTCAAAGAAATCTCAACATGTGTCCTGATATCCTTAGGTTATCCTGCATTGTGCTGGCAAAACAGCAGTGGCAACTTGCTAGTGGCTGGTGTCACTCCTTCATCCCTTGTAAGAACAGCACCAGGTGCAAGATTTTGCCTTAGGGCTGCATTTAAAATGTGCTTTGATTAAAATAGGCTCTAGTTTTGTGTCATTCTGACTACACTAAGATCAGAGTTAGGATAGCTAATACTGCATTTGAAACCCAATGAGAGGTGCTGCTCTTGGTTGTGCTTTACAAATGTGGTTGAAGCTATAATATATGGAGATGTACCTATCTCATAGAACCAGAAGGGATCCTGACAGGTTATTGAGTCCAGCCCCCTGCCTTCACTAGCAGGACCAAGTACTGATTTTGCCCCAGATCCCTAAGTGGCCCCCTCAAGGATTGAACTCACAACTCTGGGTTTAGCAGGCCAATGCTCAAACCACTGAGCTATCCCTCCCCCTGCTAGCAAGCTTGCCACATGGTTTCAGTATCCCATGTGAACAGGGCTGTGATGTCAGACCTAGGGGCAGTGTGGCCATCATGCTAACAGAAACTCTGCTATAGGCTACTCATCTACCACGGTTTCAGAATGTGGTAGCAGCATGGTCTGTAATTGTGTTGGCTAGGAAACAAAAAAAAAAAGTTACCCAGTTTGCCCATTGTTAAGGTAAAGAGTTAAAATAAATAATCCTTCCAAGAAAATAATTGCAACATAGTTATTCCAGTTTTTGACCGTGTAATAAACAATGATTCTGAGGCAGCAAGGGCAGCTAATTGTGTCTTGGGTATACTACAGTAGAAGGGGATTCAACATGCTTTTCAAGCAGAACGTTCTGAAGCAGGTCTAGTGTATGCACATCAATCAGCCAGAACTAATCTAATGGTAAACATATACTGTAAAATCAGAACCACCACTTGGATCCTCTTAACTTTAATTAAAAACCTACGAGAGATTTTTAAACATTGAATGAGATTAATTATCAAACACACTTCATGTAACAATATTGTTTGTAATCTTGAGCCATGCCCTTTAACACTGTGTGTGAGTATCCATAACAGAACAGTTCTGCAGGCTTGTGCAATCGTCTTATGAAGTGTTGCTGCTGATGTTGTTTTGCAAAGAAAGGATATTATTTCTAACTGCTTTTTTATAAAGATGGTTTTACTACTCTTGAGTGTAGGTAGCTGGTCAACATGCATTTTACAGAGTATGCTTCTCTATGCATTTACCACTGGATTCTGATCACAGCCACCCCACCCTCCCCACCACCACCATGTGTGTAGGAGAAAAATTCTAAACAACAGTTACATTTTAAGGCATAGTGTCAGCCTCTAAGCACAGTCAGTAACCCAGGATATTGCTGTCCTGCAAAAGGCATGTCTATGAGCCTGAGCCTGAAGATTCACATAAAGGAGCATGGTTTAATTATGATTGACTACCCCAGTCTCTAAGGTTCACCTCAAAGTCACTTTCTTGTCCCCCTCTCTGAGGTCCCCCAACCCTCCTTGCAAAATCTCTTCCCACATTCTCTGCTTCCCCCTCCAATGTCCTATGGTACACCAATGGTATTGGCCAAAGGCATTCTGCCTGCAGATAAGGAGTACAGTAGGCAGAATGCCTTCGGGAGCGTTGTGGGAAGATGCACTGAGGAGCAGTGCTTTGACTTTCCATGTAAAGTGACTTTCCTCATCACCAATGCAGTCCAGGCTTCACTGCTGCAGGTCGTGTGCACTCCACACCCCGTGTGGGTGCCTGCTCTAGGGAATGTGTTTTTCATGTCCTCTTCCCTCACTGTCCCGTGCATAGGGGCAATCCCTGCAACCTCCAGCATGTCCAAGGTCACCCATCATTAATTATACCGAAGCAGCAATAAATGGAGCAAAGATGTTCTTTGTTTTCATGTCCTTAATAAAACTGAAAATATCTGTGACGTTTTCTTTCAATTCAAAACTTCCCATATGGCCAAGCAGATCTTTACGGGTTTCCTAATAAAAACATTCAGTGACCTCGCTTTGCTGCCTCTACTTGGGTTATCACAAGTCTCTCTTTGCAGTTTATTTTTGACAGGTGATGGCACTTTGGATCTCTTTTTGGTATGGGGTGGTATATAAATGAGTAGGCTTTTGGGTGCATCCTAAGCATCAACTACTGGCAAAGGTTGACGAGAGCAATTTTTCACTCAATACAGCCCATTACATTTTCCATATGCTGGATTTTATGATTATAGGGGTTTTGATTTTGTGCTTGCATCTTGAATTTTACATAATAATTAGTTTGTGTCTGAAAACAGGATGATACATGAGAAGCAGCAGCAGCAGCACCGCCACCCAGAAAGTAGGGCAGCAACAGCGTGAGTTTTGGAGACAGTCTATGAGAGCACTCTTATTTTCCTTCAGGACAGCAACCTTGGGTTGCATTTGCTGCCTCACAGCTAGTACCTATGTACAGGATGCACAATGTAGATATATCTTGGATTATGTCCTCTTACTTTCTGGAAGAAAGTATTTCCTAAAGTGATACCAAGTGAAGGATCTGGTTAAATTATTCATTGCAAATACATGATATGATGAACGTCCTTTATGTCTTATTGAAAATCATTGACCGAGAGATTCTGGCCCAGATCATGGGCTGTGCTGTACCAGCTTTGCACCTCACTGTCTGCACAAAGTGGATTTCACACCAGCCATTCAAGGATCATTCAAGTACAAGGGGCTGCTTGGCTAGCATAGAACCGCCTTTGTGGTTCCTATGTCACAAACTTTTTCTGCCACTGTTGGAGGGGGTGTGGCCGGGGAGTTCTTGCACCCTGAGGATCCCCAGCTCCATTAATGATCCCTTAGGGCTACTGGCTTTGGACATATTTTGAAATGACCCTAAGGTTCTGGCCGATTTAATTTTGCAAAGTTATTCTCTATTCATAAATCTCTAGTTCATGCCAACTAATTTAGCCTCTAGGCTGTTCACAAACTGCTCACTTCTGTGTGTTGTTCATGACATGTAAATGGCTATCCTAGGTCACATGATATTATTTCTCCCCAACTGGGTGGCAAACAGGTTAAACAGGAGAATGCCAAATAACAAATATTCTTGTGCATAGTTACAAGTATTTGACTGTGTGACTCTTTCCCCAGTGATGACAGATGAAGGGATGGTAAAATTGCACCAGAGCTGACACCCTCTCATCAGCCATTTTTCAGCAACACATTTTGGATGCTAGAGGGATACAATATTCAGCAGAAGAGAGAAATCCTTTTATGATGTGCCAAAGATAGGAGACCTGTTCCCCGTACAATGGGGTAAAAATCCAAAAGAACAGAAATTGGTTCTTGCATTCTTTCTGGGTTCTCTCTCCCCCTCCCTCCCTGCCCCATTTAGCATGTAGTTAAGAATGACTTTAATCAAATGCTTCTAAAAGGAAGTAGGCAGTCTAACTGTTTGCCTGGGGATCCATAGGGCATATGATAGTGACGGGTTTAAAAAAAAACGTATTTTGCACATTCCAGGACCAAGATTCAAAAAATCTGGAACCCTCCATGTGCTGGTAAGGTATCAGAATTATATGCACAGTAAGCTCTTCAAAACCATGAAACCTTAGATAGATGCATTTATTGTACAGCATTTTGTTTGTTTTATTGCAAATAAGTGTCTACAGCAGTTTTCATTTTGGTGCATATCAAATTAGGTAACAAAATATAATCTACTGAAAATCACTTGGGGTCAAATTCTCTCCCCAGATACATGCACACATTTCCCATTAACTGTAGTACATCATCTGGCCCCCTGTCATCACTGCCCATTCTTAGCAACATGGAAAGTGTGTGTGCACCCCTAGCGCAATGCTTCTTAAAATCATGCATAGGACATGGCAAGTATATTACTGGTCTTGGGTTTGCTTTCTTTTCTTTTACTCTCACCTATGGCAGTTCCTTTGCAGCGGCTGGGGGCTGGTTGCAGGGGCGGCTCTAGGAATCTGGCTGCCCCAAGCAGGGCGGCATGCCGCAGGGGGTGCGCTGCCGGTCCCGCGGCTCCGGTGGACCTCCCGCAGGCATGACTGCAGAAGCTCCACCGGAGCCGCCTGCCGCCCTGCTGGCAAAATGCCACCCCAAGCGCGCACTTGGCGTGCTGGGGTCTGGAGCCAGCCCTGGCTGGTTGGCGGGTGAGGTGAGAGAATGGAATCCTCCCTTCCTCAAAGCCTCCGAGTGGCTAAAGAACTGCTCGCAGACCATTACTGCAGCCACAGCACTGTGGCCTCCTCAGCTTCTGTGTCTTTCCTGAACAAGTGGGAAGGATTTGACTGGTGGATCATCCACTGGCCATCGCCCTTTACCTCCCTTAACCTGCTCCAATCCCTGGAGCTCTCCTTAGCACCACACAGGGTGGAGATCTTGCAGAGTCCAGTCACTCACTGCATAGAGAGTGAGGACCCCAAGTATGGTGGACGCTCCACATCCTACACCCACTCTTGTGCAGCAGAATTGCAGTGGTCGAGGTGAATTCACAGCCTTCTACTGCCTTTACTTAGGCTCTGAATTCTTACGAAGACTTAACTCAGTGGGTAACCCATGAAAATTGGAAGCACCTCACAGACTGTTCATGATAACCAGCATTAAATATTTTCACTCGTTTCATGGTGCTAAATAGCAAAAATGGGAGAGATCTGCATATAGACTGTTGGTGAGTAAAGAACTCCAAGCTCAGGTTTAAGTATTTGTGGATGGATATGTAATAAATTCATGATTAGCTGAACTGCTTGGTCAATGCCAAATGCGTTGAGATAATCAGTCAATGGAACCCAGGATGTGTCAAAAAGGGAAGTTCATATAACTGGGTTCCTACTGTGTGCCTTCATTACTAGCTTAGCAATGATTCATTGATCACCTACCACTGTATATCTTTGCAAGCATATAAATAAGTTATATTCCATATGGACATGGTCCATGCACCCAAGTACCTATAAATGACCCTGGATCTATCTCTATAATGAACTTCAAGTTCTGGGGGGTTATTTTAGATCTGAAATCTGTGTCTGAATTTTCTGGCTTGGGCCATCTGTAATTATAATGAGTTGGCAAAACCAGTGCTATCATATTAGTCTGTTTTCCTCCCCATATCTGTGTTTAGACATAAACAACCCCTATTTTGGAGTAAAACTACCTTTCTGTTTCAGAGGAATATCAACTCTCCAGACATATAATGAACCATAGTGTGTTAGGAGGTGCAGAATATGAATACCACTCTTCTATTATATGTAAAACCAGTTTGCAGCCAGCTGTTTTAAATGCACCTCATTCCTATTTAGTATCTTGATGGGACTTGCTAAATCTATCTGTTCTAAAGATGGATTGTGTTAAACACAAAATAAAACACCAAAGCAAGCACCGGCTGCAGTTATTAATGAGCAGATAGGCTGCTGAAACCCACTTACTCTAGCTTACTAGACACTTTTTGATAAAGAAAGGCTATTACAATGTATTTAAGGAAGGAGAACAAGCCACTGTGTCTCCTGACATACCGCCAAGCAACCCTGATGATCACAGTTGGTGGTCTGGACTGTATTGGGGCAAAACTCCCTTTGACTTTAGTGGCAGCATGGCCTGAATAAATCAGGACCACAGAATCTGGCCCCATGCAGAGAATGGTAGTGTGTAAAACTAATTATCCACCTATTGAGGATTTCTTCAACCCTCCTCTAACTTGTAGAGAACATAAGTAATTGCTGCATTCCCAGTAACACATAGATTGGGGCTTTGGGATTAGAATACATGCTTGAGAAGCTAATACTAAGTGTAAACATCTCTGGTGTTCCTGTTAAGCACATTCCTACCAATAAGTTAACTAATCACTCTTCTAAAGCCTTACTAAAAGATTTTAAATTCTTGTTTAGGGGAGTTCTAGTAGATTGCAATAGTTTCTGACTGGCTGTGACATGCTTCAGAATGTTCATTTATATACAGTTTGATTTCTTTTGAAGATTGTCAACTTCAGTTACTAAAAGAGGAGAGCATTTCATATGGGGGAAGGGGGAAGCAATATATTAGAAACATGAGTAGGTGCCCCAGCTTGTCCATCAGTCTTGGCATCATTTTATTTATACATTTTTCTAAAGGATTAGGAGTAATCAGTTCCAGAGGATGTGCTCAGGAGCATTGGCAGCACATCTACTTTCTTGGCAATCATTCTGAATATTTTATACGGTTTCATATCGTCTGGCATAGTACTGAGCACTGGCAAGTTTGACGTAAACAGTGTTAACATTTTAATTTCTACGGCAGCAATTGCTTCTTTATTGTGCTCTGAGTTACATGACAGGGTGGAGCAACTCAACTCAGAGGGAATGCTCACTGGAGAAAGAGCTGCAGGATCAAGCCTCTTGGGGCCTGACCCAACAAGACATCCAGCCCCTCATGTTGGTGCGGAAACACCCAACCTCACTGCCTTCTTTGAGAATGGAGAGAACTCTGCTCCTCACAGGATGAGACCTTGTATTGTCAGATATTAGGGGGGGGTCTCCCAGTGATATATATTCAGCATACTCACATTCACATCCTTGTGCTACTGAGCAGGTGAGTAGTAATCAGAAAAAACGTTATGATTAATGGCAACTAAAATGTTTCAGGCACAGATTCCCTCCTCCCACCTGCAGTACAGATGGCTCAGACCTTCAGTCAGATTTGCACCCCACTGATTTCAGTGGGGCTATATGTCACAGCAAGTGTTTGGCTCCATGGGTGGAGGAACAAACATCTGGCTTCATGTATCCAATGACTGGATCAGGGTCCTAGTTGACTGACTTGTCCTTTAAATCTCAACTAGAAAGAGGACTCCTCAGCTGAATTGTATTGCATATACATACATATATTTAAACTGATATATTCTGAAAGCACACAGGGCCTGATTCTCTTCTCACTTACTTTGGTTTTACACTGGTGTAAATCTACTGACTTTGGTGGAATTGCTCTTGATTTATACTGGGGTGAGGAAGAGGAATGAGTCAGGAGATTCATGTAGTAATAGAATACAAATAATTAAAAATCCATAGAGTAGGTGAAATAGGAGTATTACCTAGATGGCATCCCATGGAAAGTATAAAATTAATAAAAGAGAAATCCATGTTCCTTTAGGACTGATCTAGTATTACTGACAAAAACAGCAAGTAAATGTTGGGATGTCAGTAAATGGTTTTCAGAAATAATTAGCACAGTGACATCGTTTAATAAAGTCTAGGTAACATTTATGTTTCGTTTTACAGAAATAATTGTTTCTTAATGGGGCATTTGCCTAAAGTAACTTTAATGTTGATTGAAATAATGTAATTTTCATATCTACAATGTTGTAGAGGGGAGTATGTCTATTTCATTTATGTTTGTTGAAACTTAATCTACAGGAAAAAGATTTTATAACAGAATTGGAGGTTAAATTTCATTTGCTGATTTAATAAAAACTAACAGGATGGATTTGGGGATATTTCATTAATCTTTCTTTCCTTTCAGTGAAAAGGAAATTAAGTTCAATCTAGTTCAAACTATGTTTCACTATTATACAATAGACTGCCAATGTCCATTTTCTCTCTGGCAAGTTAAAACCTAATTAGTCACAGAAAATTCTTCCCTGATCCTGTCACTGCTAGGCAGGAAAAGACTGAGCTGCAAACAAAAGATTCAGATGCACTAGATGCTTTGCTGTGGCTCTCTGTTAATGTCCATGCATTCCTACATAACATGCAGTGACATAACGCAAAGCAATGTATTGGAATTTGCATACAGAGATGTCACAGATGCCAACTGTTGTTTTAACATAATGAAAACTTCAAAACTAAGATTGGTGCAAAGATAGACAATAATTGATCTTGTATCATTTCAACCATCTTTAAAAAATCAAAACAAATAATTGGCTATAGGTTTTTATATACCGGGCCGGATTATCAGCTGGGTCCATCTGGGCTAGGTGGATGGGGATTGGGGGCACAAAAGATTGTGGCTGGTTGCAGCTCCCTGCAATGCCTCTAAGAGGCCATCCTGCAGCTGAGCATGCTCTGTCCGTGCCCCCTTTCTGCTGTTGATATGTGCCCTATGTTCAGGGCTGCAATGGGGGTGGTGTGGGAGCTGGCTTGCCAGCTGTACAGCTGCTGGGGCAATCCACAACAGAGGAGATCCCGGTGCTTTCTACTTCATTTGTGCCATGAGTTTGAGAGTCTGGCCCTCTTTATGTATGCATCTTTATTTCACGTTTTCAAACTTCTATTGATAAAAATAACTTGTAAGTAACACCATATCTGGCACCCTCTTTTCTACAGCTTATTTAGAAAAGCATGGGTTCTTTCAGCAGTTCTGAGTATACCTAATAAAAAAATAATTAACTATAAAAATACTTGCTCGGTTTTAGTCCTGGCTTTATTCTAGTGATTTCACTAGCGTTACACCATGGGTGAATTTGGCCCACCCTAGCCAAAGCTCACTCTGGATTTCCAGTGCTGAATTTTGGTACTAGACTTTTATACATTGCTCTCTACAGGTATGTCTACACTAGGGGGGAAAAAAGTGTTCTTAACATGGGTTAGCTAATGTGGGTTAAAATAGTAGTGAAGTCACAGTAACTTGGCTTTGAACTCAGGTTAGTAGCTGGAGTTAAAGTCTGTAGGGTAGTCTGGGGTTGAACTCAAGCTCCTAACCCAAGTTCAAAGCTGAGTAGCCATCTTTGAACTGCTATTTGAAGAGTTAGCTAACCAGAGTTAAGAACTCACCTTTTTCACAGTGTAGACAGACCCTGAAAGTAAACTAGATTTCCAGTATCTGATGTAATTTTCATGGCATAAGATGACCCATCGGATGTGACAGGGAAGTATTTTCCCTCTGCATACTGTATACCATATGGTGTACGAGCATAGTTGACTCAAGTTTATTTTGTAGAGGAGGACTTCCTTCTTCTCTGACCTTTACATATCTAGTACAGGTCATAGGCAGAGTCAAAGCATCAAATCAGCTAAAGTAGTCATGATCTATTCCAATTTGTATTTTGTCTAGGATTTTCAAAGAAGCCGAAGGGAGATGGACACCTAATTCATGTAGGCCCCTTTTAACATCCCAGCCTTTACATTCAATAACTTCACAATGAGGGCTCCACTGTATTTAGGCATAAGTCCTTTGTCTGTGATGTGGCCCAAAAGCAAAGAGTACACAGTAATTCTAGTCCTTTCTGGAGTTCAATTGTAAACTATAAACCTTGGGGGAACACTAGAATCCAAATCCATTTCTGTTCTGAGACTGTATTTGTGGACACAGCTCTAGAGTTCCAAGAAGAGTTCTGAATCTCTGAACCTCTCGGAAGGAGAGGACCTTAGGAATTCTACCAGTTAACATTCCCCATTGGTGTTGGATCCATTTGTCCTTTCAAAGGTTCTGATTGACCATGGTTAGGAAAGGTGTCACCTCCTAGTAATGGCAGATGACAATACAGATATGTTGCACAGCATTATTATTAGGGCTATGCAAATCCTGGAGGGTGCATTTTATGAAGACTTTTGAAATCTGAATCCCACCATGTGGTTTTGTAGGGTTTGGAAGTCAACCAATCCTTTCAGTTTCCCTGGGAAGTTAGAGCTGGATGAACTTGAATCTCCAAAGGGACCCTTGAATGGACCCACTTTACATCTACAGTGTTTACTTCTCTTGCTTCAATGTGCCCATGCCCCCCTGCTGACTTTTCTTTAATGTCTTCTGGGGGGACTTGGGACTGGTTTTGGGAGAGGAAATGGGTTGCTGTGGGATAAAGAGCAGTTATCTCTGTGGCGTTCTCTCTGGAGAGGGAAATTCACTGACTTCACAGATGTGTTTTTACAACCTCTGTCCATGTGCCCTGAACTCCCACAAGCATTGACTGAATGAGGCATGGGTATCAAACCCCTACCTTAGAGACAAATAACTGCTCAGATACCATCTACCCTCAAGCTATGCTTTAAGGTGCAATAACTTAGCCAGCTCTGAAACAGCTTTTGTATTTTGATGCTTGCTTGTGGTGAGATACTACTAGGTAGAAGAACCAGCCATTGGTCTTGAGAAGGGAATTGAACCCATTTCTGGTTATGACTCATAAAGCTCTGAATGGCCTGAGACCCAGTCCCATGAGAGAGACTCTCCCCATCCCAGTGTGTCCCATCATGATAGTGAAGATAGGTTGGGGTACTTCAGCTGTCATTTCCTAGGAGAGAGCTCTGTAGGACCAGTGGCCTCAGAGTTACAAACAGTTCAGTATACTGAATTGGCTTATTTACAAAGCTAACCTATTGAAATGGACAAATTACCTGTTGAAGTGGACAGATGAAAATAAAATAATCAATTGAACTTGTACATTGCAACAAATCTAGCATTCATTATGTTATTAATCTGCTACTGCAGAGGAGAATTTTAAATTGATATGTCACAGCTTTATTTGACTGCTAAAGAACAGATACAACTTTTAGATAATGTTTTCACCTCTTAGCTCAGGTACTAGCATTCCAGCCTTTTCCTATATTTGATTATAACTGATAGCAATCAAAGCAATTTTACTGCCAGTTATGATAATGCTAGAAGCCGCCTAATTTAATAGCATGTGCGTTAGATCTTGTTTATACCAGTCCTCTGTTGTTGATGACTTTGAATGTAGTTACAATATATCTTTGCAATGAAAACATAAATTAAACATCTAATATTTTAGTACCATGGCTTTATTGCTAAAAAATGTTCAGGCTACACATGCACATTCTTCTACAACTGGGTTTGAAAATAACTTTTCCATGGAGTACCATTTTCTTTGTCTCTTTTTTTCTGTCTTTCTTTCAACAGTTGTTTCAATATTCTGAGAAATTATGCTCTTAAAATGGATCACTTAATCTTCCCAATGCAATAGTTTAAAAATAAATAAATTGTATGCAAGTAACATTATAGCTGGCCAACAGTAATTAAATAGCCTCTTGAAAAATAAATCCAAATTATTTTAAACAATCATCTCCAAATCCTGCATTTCTTCCCCTTACGAGTTGTCTTATTGGACCATATTATACTCTCAATTATGCTAGTGTAAATCCAACCTAACACCACTGACTATAACAGAGTTACTCCAGATTTCAACAATGTAAGAGCAGAATTCTATTACTATTATGTGCGTTTTGCCACTGACTTGGATTGGATCATAGCAGGACAGCAGAATTTGGCCCACTGACTGCACAGTGAATAAGTTATGCTTTGCTTGCAGTTATAGCTGTCTGTCTTTTAGAATCTTTTACAAGCCTATCACCATGGTAACAGTGCTGTCACTTTCCTTGCAAAATCTAATCCTTCAAAAGTTAATTTCACCCAATTTTTATTCATACACTGTTAATTTTAAATGGATAACAAAGGAAAACAGTAAAACTTACCCATTCTAATGGCAAAGTGCTTTGCTGTTGCTAATTAATCCTGGGATAGGATAGGATAAACTTCTTACAGAAGTGGAAACTGAGTCACAGAGAGGCTCTGTGGCTATGAGTATGTCACTTAACAAGAAAATGTCAGAGCTAGGAGTAGAGTTGAGTGCTCAAACTGTTAGAACAGGCTGCCTCTCCTGGCAAGAAGAAAGCAGTGGACTTTAAAGTGGTAGATGTGCCTTTAAAGGTTCAGAGAATCTGATCAGATAAGTATCTAAAAGTTTGGATGTGATTTCACTGCAGGATGTAAATCCCCAGGTACAGGAATTTTGAGAGACTTTCTACTTATTGGTTTTAAAATCAGAAATGTTGCAGGAAGACCCCCTCTATCTTAGAATTTAAGCTTCCTGTTAAGTATCAGAGAGGTAGCCGTGTTAGTCTGGTTCTGTAAAAGCAGCAAAGAATCCTGTGGCACCTTATAGACTAACAGACGTTTTGCAGCATGAGCTTTCGTGGGTGAATGCCCACTTCTTGTGGCCCAAACCTAATCAATGCAGAGGCATATGAAAACTGAACACAAGTCACAGGTTATTTACTCTCTCTCTCTCCCTCTCCTTCCCTCCACCTGCAATCTCAAAAGTTTGGATTTAGTTTAACTGGATTTCTTGGGGAAATTTTGGACTGGTTCATATTACAATGATCTGGCTCGTGTGCAGAAGTACCACAGGCATCTACTGACTAGACTTAGAAGTGCTTGGTTGTGTGCTATACGCCCAACATTGCCAACAGCTAAAGTACATTCTTGTTTAGCTCAAGTGTTAGGGAAGTGCTCTTGGAGAAAAAAGCATTGGGTTCTATTCCCAGAATTGCCATGAAGTTTTCCAGTGGATTACAGCA
Organism: Mauremys reevesii; assembly: GCF_016161935.1. Lineage (NCBI taxonomy): Eukaryota > Metazoa > Chordata > Testudines > Geoemydidae > Mauremys > Mauremys reevesii. Next base: position 27,987,765 of record NC_052626.1, read on the forward strand.
GCAGTATAATGATAACCATGAAGTATTGGGCATAGATTGTTCACAATGTTTATCTGGATTGATTTGCCAGTCTCTCTAGTCAAGACATGAACTTTAGAGCTATACTTTAAAAACATTCATGACCTTATTAGCATCCCATGAATCTCTAAAAATTTGCAAGGGTGCAAGAAGTGGAATCAGAAAAATTATGTATCTGTGATTAGGTGCCTAGAAATGCTAGGTGAGACTCGTGGGCCTCTTTAGCAGTGAAAACTCTTTTCTATGCTGAGTGAGAGAGAACATAATTTTGCAGTCTCACAACCAGCTCTTACTCAGACAACTATTCCCATCGGAATGACTCATGTGAGTAAGGTTTCAGAGTAGCAGCCGTGTTAGTCTGTATCCGCAAAAAGAACAGGAGTACTTGTGGCACCTTAAAGACTAACAAATTTATTTTAGCATGAGCTTTCGTGAGCTACAGCTCACTTCTATGCATCCGAAGAAGTGAGCTGTAGCTCACGAAAGCTCAAGCTAAAATAAATTTGTTAGTCTTTAAGGTGCCATGTGAGCAAGGGTAACTCACATGAGACAGTGTCAGAGGGGTAGCCGTGTTAGTCATGCGTCTGACGAAGTGGGTATTCACCCACGAAAGCTCATGCTCCAATACGTCTGTTAGTCTATAAGGTGCCACAGGACTCTTTGCTGCTTTCACATGAGAAAGCGTTGCAAACAGGTACCCCTCTCTGTGTTAGTCTCAGAATGCCCCATTAGACATTCCTGAGGTTTATATTCAAAGGCTACTGCCAAATTAAGTAAAAGAATCAGTCTTCTCACTCTAGAGTGAGTTACCTCTCTCCTTTAATAGACTTTGGGCTAAAGACAAAAAGAATTGTGTATTTATTTCCAGGATTATTAAATTACATATATAATATACTTCCTGAGCACTACTAGAGTTTATAACTGAATTCATCCCTACCATGCTCTGGTTACGTCTAATGAGGATAATTATTACATGGCTTAACTATAATTCTGTATTGATTCTTTTGCGCATGAAAAGCTTTTGTTGGCAAGCATCAGTGGAATACCTCAACAAAAGGCATCTTTAACTTGTGTAAACATTGATAGTTCAAGGTCTCACCCTAACCTGCTTTCAGGCTAAGAACTTTCCCCTCAATCGAGTTAATATAGCAAAAATGATATAAAGATGGGATTAGATACTGGCTTACACCACACGGAAAAAATGAAAGTTGGACAGGAAAAAATGCAGTTAATTCCATCCTGTCAGCAGTGGATATTAAAGATTATTAGCTGGCACACTCAATTATGTGTGAATCACAATAGTGGTACTGTTAAATTTTTATTTAATTTTACAGAGGCAGGTAAAACTCAGCACAGATTTGGTATCATCCGCTGTGATTGTTTGTCGCTTGCAGTGATTTGAAGTTATAGCAAGTGCCCGACAACTTCAGAGAAAACATCTCCATAGATTAAAAAGGCCTATTCTTTTAGAAGCACATGGATATTTTTTAGCTTTGTCAATATGTATCAATAAGTAACTTGGTCACACCCACAGTTTGAGATTACATTTTATCAGGAGGTAATCAATGGCCCTATTTAGTTATTATTTTTTTTATCAGTGATGAACTGGCAAGTATTTGTAGCAATGCTCTCCCCTGGATAGCGCCAGAACTGCTTAACACTGTGTGTCACAGACCCTATAATGCTAACAACTAGCAGAGATTCTCTTTTAGCTCAAGTGATAGGAATTTGTGCTTTTGGAGTAAAAGAATCTGTGTTCTGTACTTGTTCGATCCTTCTGGCCATGCAGTTTTGAGTGTTGGTGGTATGTAGCTGGCCATGAGTTTGTTACGTTAATTTTGACTAGCAAAGCACCCACAGTTTGGTAGGCACTTGATAGGTACCTAGGATGTAAAAGCCATGCCCCAAAGAACTTCCAGTCTGTCCTGCAAACTGATCTGCATAGAGCCCTTTTGGCTCTGTCCAGGCGTAAGGGTCCAGCCATGTGGATCAGTTTGCATTACTGGGGCCCACACTATGCTAATAGCAGCCAAAGAGGAAAGAGGTGTAATAGCCAAGAAATTGAATTGTTTGACCTGTATCTTATTGGTTCTAAGGATTATTTTTAAAGAAATTGAACATTTTTAATAAAGTAACACTAGCCTTTAGCTTTGTAAGTAATTTTTATTGTTGTTTTCGTAGATTCTAAGGCCAGAGAGGCAGTGGCATAGCTAGGATGGAAACGTGGGTGGGCCCCGGCTTCTGGGTGGATGGGCAATGACAGACAGTGCTAGCTCAGCTTCTCCCCCGATGCAACACCCTCTTCCTAGACCTGGTCCGAAGGGACTCACAGCAATGTACAAACAGCCTGTTCAATCAGGGCAGCAGCCAGAACTCCTGGTGCATGCGAGCAATGATAATCATCGTCCTTGCCTCCTCCTCACCTATCTGCAAATAACTACAGCTGCGGGCTCTCTGCGTGTGGCCCATATGCAACCTCCTGCCCGGCGTGAGGAGCGAGGCACGGTGCTCATACCCTGGGGAACCTGCAGCCCGCCTGCCCCTTGGAAACCCATACCTACCTGCTCTGGGGAGTGCTCCCTGCCCGCTGCCTTTCAGCGATCCTGACCCATTCCCTCCTCAGGGTCCTCCCCTGCTTTGCAGAGACCCCTGGGATTGCAGGGCCTGTCCCGTGTCCAGGTACTTAGAGGACTCCAAAGCCCATCTCCTATTGGATCCAGATTGCCTCCTGCCCATGCCTGCAGGCTTTGAGGAGCCCTGGGCCCCCAGGTTGTGGTGCTGCCCCATCCCCTGCCACTTACCTGCTTTGGGGAGCTGCACCCGCAGGGCTGCGGGGTGCTCGGAGGCCCAGCGCAGGGTGGTGGTGGCCAGCTCTGCAGGGGGTCTCTGCGGGGCACCATCCTCACTGGAGGTGGTGGGGGCCCGGGCAGGCCACACAGGGAGTCTAGGAGGAGGCTGTCCAGGCTCTCATTGGCTTGCTGCCAGTGCAGCGCCACCTGCGCGGCCATGACCCGCTGGCGCTCGATGATCAGGAAGCACTTCTTGCCGTCCTTGAAGAAGCAGTAGCGCTTTTGGCCCCTCAGCCAGAACAGCATGCAGTAGTTGCAGCTGCGGGCACACTTTGGGGTGCACTGCAAGAGGGCCTGGGGCAGCTGGGACACAGGGCTGCCCTTGTACAGGTGGGGGAGCCGTAGCCATTCAGGCTCCATGCAGGAGCCCAGCTGGGTTACGAGACACTGGGGGAGCCGAGTGCCGGGGGCCACTGGCTCTTCCCTGGCTCCGGCTGGTGGGCGCCGGGCAGCTGCAGGTGGCTAAATCCCACTGGGCGCTATAGGGCGAGTGATGCTCTGGGCCGCTGTGGCAGCTCTACACCCCTGCTCAGATTTGAGTGTGTCTGGATGCTAAGTGGGTGGGCCGTGGCCCAGCTGTGGATACCACGCTGCGGAGAGGATTGTTATGATAATCTAGTCTGACGTCTTGCATAACACAGGCCATAGGACTTCCCCAAACTAATTCCTAGAGCACATATTTTATAGGGAAGACTGGATGTTTTTCTATTCATTCCTGCTTCAAGTCCAATAGCTGTGGTTGAATTAGAGCATATCTTTGAGAAAAACATCCAGCCTAGATTTAAAAATGTGCATTGATGAAGAATCCATCACGACCCTTAGTAAATCCTTCCAATGATTAATTACTCTCACTTACACATTATTTCCAGTCTGAATTTGTCTAGCTTTAACTTCCAGCCATCAGATTTGATTAGTTTTGTCTTGTAGATAAAGAGCCCTCTGTTATCAAAGACTTGTTCCCTGTGTGTAGGTACTTGTAGAGTGTGATCAAGTCACCACTTAATCTTCTTTTTGTGAAGCTAAATGGATTGAGCTGCTTCAGTCTCTCACTATAAGGCAGGTTTTCCAATCCTTTAATCATATTCGTGGTTCTTCTCTGAACCCTCCCCAATTTATCAACATCCTCCTTAAATGTAGACACCAGAACTGGAAACAGGATTCCAGTAGCAGTTGCACCAGTGCCAAATATATAGGTAATATAACCTCCCTACTCCTCCGCAATAGTCTCTTGTTTATATGTCCAAGGAACACGTTCGTTCTGTTAACTAAAGGGTAACACTGGAGGCTCATGTTCAGCTGATTATCCACCATGACCCCAAATGCTTTTCAGAGTCATTGCTTCCCAGGATAGAGTCCCCCACCGTACATTTGAATGTATTGAAACACACATTGTTTGCTTGCGCTCAGCTTACCAAATGATCCCAATTGCTCTATACTGCCAACAGAAAAAAGTGTGTTAATTTGGAATCTGTCTTGAACTCTCAGTTCAATACACATCCAGCAAATGCTTTCATTCAGAGCACTAATTTAATTTAGGTTGACCCTTCTATATGGCAGATACTTAAAGCTGTAAATAAAATTCCGCTTCTCCCCACAAACACACACAAGAAGGTCAAAGGGACGGTGATTAAGAGATTTTGAAATGTTTGTATTGGTACTTAAGTCAGGCTGTCATCAGACTCCGCATCCACAATGTTTGGTCCCTCCAATCCCAGACAGTCTGTCACTTTACATGTGTAACTTTCCAATGATTCTGCAAAAACAGGAAATAAAAATATACATGATCCCTGTCACTGTCCACAGGAAGTGTGTTTGGGAGACTGAAGATATGGAGAAAAAGATCCCTAACCATATTTCATAACCTGAACCAAAAGAAACTATACTCCTAAAAATAAAACTTTCTTAAAGTAAAACAAATTTTCCACCATGGGAGCAGCTGACACAATAAAACCAGGCACCTATCCTTTCTTCTCGGACATCAGTCCTTCCATGAATCCCCACACTTCCACTGGCAACCCAGCCATTATTGTATTTTATATTTGAATGCTGCACTCTGGTTTACAATCACCCTATGGGGCTCTTTCAGGGCATTTTCTGTCTGATTTCTTGTGTCGTCTGTTTAAAATGTAAGCTTAGTTCAAAATTCATTTTATTTTATATTTATGGACAGCATTGTCCTGCAATCAATTCACTAAGTTTATTGGGGATGCAGGCAAAACCCGTGGCTGCTATGAGTTGTGGTTTCATGAAGCTCTAGCTCACCTTGGAGTCAAGATCCTATAGGAGAAACAATTCAACTCTTAACCACACTAACCCAGCGTGAATCTTCATTGCCCCTCTAGTGGCTGGATTAGTAAAGAGTTTTATGACTCTGCTACTGCCTCCAAATGTACTAACGTTATTCTTGAGCTCAAGCAGAAGAGGAATCATGATTTAGATCCAGAGGTCCCAGGTCCAATCTCTGCTGATGAGCTGACAAGAGACTTTGTTACACATGAGGATCCTTATGGTGATTTGAATTGTTGTGGATCTCTGCCCAAGAAAAGAGTGAAACCCAAGTTCACCTGAAGTGATCTCTGTCCCTCTCTAGTGGTTGGACCATGTAAGGTTTATGAGCATCACTGTCTACAAGCTAATATACATACTGTTACATATGCTAAGTGGATGAATAAATAAAGATATAGAATGGAATTGATTGCACCGTTTTTTGTAGACCTACCCAGGACATAGCATTAAACATACATAATTTTGAGAGGCTGCTGTCACTGGCCCAGTGCTGCTTATGATTCTCTGTTTCAAAATGACTCTATACTTTGCTGATCAGGCTAGATGACTGAGGACTTCTAAATCCAAACTAGGGCTTTCACAAAAGTCAGTCACTGAGAAGAGCGATTTTCTCATCAGGTCTTGCTTTCTCTTGGCATTGCAGTTTTTGGCTTGGCTTGGATGGGTATTTATTTTATGTTACTTAATAAGAATGCTGGTAAAAAACACTTGGAAAAAGGAAAAGAAAAGAAAAAGGAAATGTCAACCCTTAACATTCTCAATTAAATGCTTAATCCTTCAGAATGAAATTATTCTTGATTCTTATTGTAAAACTTTCAATTTCCTACATAAATAGCATGATTATATTCACATAGACAGTTACTCCCTGGTGTAAACAATCTTACTGTATGCAAAAAAAAAAAAATTAAATTCCCTGAGGGAAGAATTTTACTAGTTTGGATCAGTGTCCTCTGTTTTATACTAAAACCAGATCGTCCTACATTTTTCCTTTCTCAGTGACAAACTGCCCACATATGCATACACCCGAGGGCAGAATTTAGTCCTTAGAATTTGTCCCTGGCTCCAATATGGCAAATCACATTCACAATTACAGAGATGATATTCCAAACTAATATAATGTATTTTTAGGCCTTCTAGAAACTGCTTACCTGCATTTAGAGACCAGATAACAGGTGTATATACAGGTGTCTGACTCACCTTTGGAAGAAATCACTGCTAGGAGCAGGAGTAGAAGTAGCATCCAAGTCACTAGGGGACTAATATGGCTCCCTTTGACATCAATGGGAGTCCTGCCTTCGAGCTCTGGTATTTCTAAGGCACATATAAACATTGTGTTTAAACAGAAAGAGGGTGTTGGGTCTTAGTTCACAGGAGTAACTGAAACACTGTGTTATTGCTCTTGTGCAGAGGGCCAACACAAAGTGTGAGGGTTTAATTAAGTTGTAAGCAAGGCAGAGGCCATTGTGCTGTTTCTAAGTATTTGGGTGAATTTCATCCATCTTGAGTAGGGAGGACTCAGCAATCTGACCCCACCGATTTAACCCTGATTGCTACAGTATTGTTGTGTTGGCAATCTTGAACAGATTAATAACCTTAGATTAGCAAGAATTTTGTTTGTCTAGTTCTTGTGATCAGTGTATCGAGAGAGTATCCACTCTGTGGAATAAAATGTTGATATTTAATACTGTACTAGGATTGTGCTGAGACGGTTGCTGTTGATTTGGCTATGTCTTCATTTGGTGCACGTTTTGACTGTACATACACATGCACGCACACTTGCTCTGTAGGAGCTAACTCTTTCTTTACATTTTTACCACTAAATTGAATCTACTAGCAGTAATCTAACTGATATTTAAAACACAGTATGTCAACATGACCAGATTGCAACACAAATTTCTCCTAAAACTCATAGATGTCTTGATTCTGGTGTCTACAGAAATTTTAGACTGTTCTTTCTCTGAAAGTTTTGTTGCTAGTACTGTGGTGTGAGCTTCCCACAACTGCCTCTGCCCTGAGCTACAGGGACCACAGTAGGCAAAGGGAGCAGTTTAGCCACCAGGCCCAGTAATTTTGTTTAGCTTTGAAGAGAAGCGTCTCATAGTGAACATATGACATTAGGGTGAATGGACGGCTCAGAGGGTTGGCGATGGGATATAGAGCCTTTTGTCTTTAGGACACTAGTTAAAATGCAGCCCAGATTGTGAGTGACCAAAAGTCATTGCCATCTAATGTGTGTATGACTTGTTTGCGATGAGCCTGGTGGCTCTCAGTCCAGTTCCCAGTTGGCAGGTGTCCATGTCACTCCCCACACACACACACAAATGGGACTTCTGTGAGCTTTCTCAGCAGAGAAACCAAATGTCGTTTGGGCCTGGTGGCTAAACTGCTCCCTTTGCCTACTGTGGTCCCTGTAGCTCAGGGCAGAGGCAGTTGTGGGAAGCTCACACCATCACTGCCTGGGCTGTACCAGTTCTGTGACTCTATCAATAACCTTGAAAACAAATGTCAGGGAAGCAAATCACATTTACATCACTGATTCAACAATATTAAAGCCGGATAGTTTCATGTGTACTAATGGATCCTGAGCAATTACTGTAGGTTGCAAATGGAGGGACTGATGTGGATGAGTGAAAGTTATAATATAGTGATTAAATTAAGCCATCCATTCCTAGTATAAATCCATTAAAAACAATGGCATTTGTTACACCACTGAAGAATATCCCTGTGCTTCCAATGTTAGTGAATAATGAAATGAGCGGGACAGAGAGGAGAACATGCAATATGTGAGGAATCAACCCACAAAACCGAATAATTAGGACTCTCTTGGATTAAAATAATATATGATAGAGGAAGGATGATCTTGTAGTTAAAGTGCTGAATGGAGACTCAAGAGATCTGAGTTCAATTCATGGCTCTGTCCCTGACTTATGTCACCTTGGTTAAGTCACTTATTAGGGTATGTCTACACTACGAAATTAGGTCGATTTTATAGAAGTTGATTTTTAGAAATTGATTTTATACAGTCCATTGCGTATGTCCACACTAAGTGCATTAAGTCAGCGGAGTGCGTCCTCACTATCATACCTAGAATCGACTTATGGAGCGGTGCACTGTGGGTAGCTATCCCACAGTTCCCGCAGTCTCCGCCGCCCATTGGAATTCTGGGTTAAGCTCCCAATGCCTGATAGGACAAAAAACATTGTCACGGGTGGTTTGGGGTACATTACGTCAGTTGACTCTCCCTCCGTGAAAGCAATGGCAGACAATCATTTTGCGCAAGACACCAGGGCAATTAGAAGAGTACAGCTAGGCGTGCTGCGCATCAGAGAGAGGCTTTGAAAACCAGTTTCATTACTGGCCAGGCTTTGGTGTGACAATTGTGTGTGTTTCTCCTTGATGCAAACCCACCTCCTTGTTGATTTTAATTCCCTGTAAGCCAATCACCCTCCCCCCTTCGAAATAAAGTAACTATTATTTTGAAACCATACATTCTTTCTTTATTAATAAAAAAAATGAGATAACGGACAAGGTAGCCAGGTGGGGTGGGATAGGAGGGAAGGACATGGCCACATTAAAAATCAAATTGTTTGAATGACAACCTTCTGTTGCTTTGGCCATCCTCTGCAGTGGAGTGGCTGGGTGCCCAGAGCCGCCGCCTTCTCCCCCACCACCCCGCATTCTAACACATTTCCTTGCTATTACTTACAAATTGTAATCTTAGATGCTTATTTCAGGTAGGATTTTAGGACGTGTTTTTCCTGCCCTGGTCTCTCTCTGTCCCGGAGAGGATAATAACAAAGAGAGCACAAACGAAACCTCCCCCCACAGATTTGAAAGGATCTTCTTCCCTCATTGGTCCTTTTGGTCAGGTGCCAACCAGGTTATTGGAGCTTCTTAACCCCTTACAGGTAAAGGAGGGATTTTATGCTACCCTTAGCTGTATGTTTATGACAACACCAATGTTCAAGACTCAAGGCTGGACAGAAGCCCCTTCGTCAATATGGTCCATCTTCCATTAGCAATGCTTAAGTTCTCCCAGCAGAAACACGTTTCTCGAGGTACTATTATGTATCGTAGATGGGTTATATTGTGGTGGAATGACTTGCCCAAGCACCCTCTTCCCTCTGTCCCTTTTTACCCACACTTCTGTCCTTCTTAATGATCAACATTACTCTCATGATTTGCCATTATATATACATCACTATTGCTTTGGTGAGGGGGCTCTTACATCTCAGCCCTAACAGAACGGAAAGTAAAATTGCCAGCAGCTCCCCATGTGTCGATTTCCTTCACCATAGAGCTTCCTGCCAGGCTGAGACCTGGCTCTTAACCTCCATGCCCCCAGCCCTTGCCAGAAGTGCCGCGTTGGGATACAGAAGGGGGTAAGGCCTGCAACAGGTGGTGCCAAGACAGAGCTGGGCAAGGAATCAGCTATAACAAGCCCTCTATCTTTGCTGTGCTGGGTGGAAACTTGTCATAACAAGGAATCTGTCCCATTGACTATATCTGATTACTTTTAGTTGACAATGCAGCAATGACTACAGAATGAGACAACTTATAAGTGCAGTACAGAAGATTTAAAGGTGTAGTTGCCCTGTATTTTGGGCTGTCTTCATTCTCCCCCACTCATTGTTAATATTCCCACAAGACGGTCAATGTAAGAGTTAAAGTGAGGTCCAGGAATGAATGCATGTGTGGCGTGACTGTTCTCTGCTGGTTCTCTTTCTTTTCCCCTGTTGGAGCCGTCATGCTCTCAAACCTAGAGAATGCAACAGGCAAAGGGGAAAGGAAAGCTGTAAAACAGGGAGAATAACCTTTCTGCCCACTCCTAGTGGAAACTTGGTTAGCTACAGCATGGCAGCTGAAAGGCAGAACTGCTTAACCAAACCAAGTCTAGTTTATTATGTTCCTGTGTTTATTTTTCCTCTTCATTTATGACTTAGCATGTTGGTTTTGGTGTGGAAAAGGTCTCTAAAGCTGTGGATGTGTGTTGTAATTATTCAAGTTCCTCGGCACGGAGTCTGTTAAAAAGATTGATCTATTTTTACAAGGACACACAAAAATGCTCATTTTGATGGACCTCACTGGCATTTATTGCAGCCCTGCCAATACTAAAATGGAAAGCCAACCTTGTAAATTTTATGGAAACTACATGCTGCAATTATTAGCCCAAGGACCTCCTGTCACACAGAAATGAGTCAGATTTTGTTTTCCACGTGCGCTGTAGTTTACACCTGAAAAAGATTAGTGAGGACCACCAGTAGCTTTGAAAACCTAATCTCTAGTATTTTGTTTCCAGTTTAACTCTGAAAGATACTATAGCTAATTAATCAGAACACCTGGAGTAAGTCACTGTGTCACTATTGTGTGTGTAACAGCTGTTTTTCCTGTTGCAATTTTCTTCAGGAGTGTTTTAAATTAAAAGTTGGCTAATATACTTTTTTTTAAAAAGTTTGTGACTAAGGTTAGAATAAACAAAAACAACCTCTAACAAAGCAATTGCTGATGGTGGGAGAAATATTCAGAATATTTATTTAAAATATTTGAAGTGAAATGCTTTACATAACAATATACTTATTAGCCACTCTACCTGAGGATATCAAAGTGCATTACCAATATTATAAATAGCCAACTTAAAAGCCATAATCAAATCCTGCAATCTTTACTGCGGTAAGATGTCCACGGATGTTGAGATCTGACCAGCCTTGAGACAGATCAGTGCTGTTTTCCCCACTGCACAAATGGGTAAAATGAGGCACAGGGATTAAGTGTCATAAGCCTAATGTCACACTGGCAAAACAATGGCAAAAAATGAGACTAGAGCCCAGATCTATAATACAGTCTGAACATTGCATAAAATATAAATCTGGTTAGTACATTACTGTATACTTTCCTACAGAGTATGTGCACTAAATCCTTACTGATTACCTGGCCCTGTAAATGAGATGGTCTGCTGCAAAAGACCTTTCAGTGACAGCAGACAAAACATTGTTAAAGAAGAACACTTGCAATGAAATAGATTAAATCTGTATTAGACCTATTATATAGGAACTTTAGAATTATGATTTAATTCTTAGCCCTTCACCCCTCTCAATATTGAAATGTTTGGGTCAGATATTTAGGCTATGACTGTACTAGAGAGCTCTCTAATGGAGCCTCTTTAAGCTGACGAGAGAACTCTCCTGTCCCCTTAATTACTCCAGCCCCCATGAGTGGTGGTAGCTGTGTTGGCAGGAGAAGCTGTTCACGGTAGTGCTTAAATCAGCATAAATTATGTCACTCAGGGGGTGGCTAATTCATGATGTAACTTATATCAACTTATGCTGTAGTGTAGCCATAGAACTCAGGTTCTGTTGGGCTGTATTTGACACATGACTCCAAAGGAGAGGCGACAAGGTCTGGATAAGATCTGTTCAACCCCTTGGCACAAGTTAGTGCAGCCCCAGGGATACATCTTAAGGGGCCCATTCAACATCTGAGGATTGCCAAAGTGCAGTGGCACTCTGTCCATGCCCATGTCCACTCCCTGACAAAAGGGAGCTTCCTACTTCCTAAGCCAGGCAGAGACAGTGCAGAGCCACCAATTCCCCTATGTCAAGAGAAGCCTCATTTAGTTGACTAAACAGCTATGTGTGACTGGCTTGCACCAGCATACTAACTACAGCATGGGACAGAACATGGCCCCTTCTAGGTTTTTATAATTATGGTCAACCATTCATGGTTCAGAGCTTGGGTTCAGTTCAGATACATGCTTATCCAAACTGTCTGATACCCTGAGTATGCAAAATAGGGCCTAATATGCCACAAGAATACCCCTGGGCTGCTAGGGTATCTAGTGTGCATGGGGGTGCACTCCTGTGCAGGAATTCCATTTTTATGTCCCCATCTCATAGATATGCACAAGTTTTGGTTTCTCCATAACTGCAGTAGAGGGGCAGGATTTGCCCCAGTGTCATTAATTTGTGGAAATTCATTGCTACAGGATTGAGAAATATTTCCCAGTAAGAGTCAGAAAAATATTAGACATACATAAAACTAAGTGGTATCTGATGTTACACTGGCTAGGATAAATGAAATAAAAATAAGGGTTATCAGTCCTCGTGCTTCAAGACATAAGATGATCAATAGCTATGGTCAGGAAGAAATTTCCCTTAATAGGCCGGCCCTACAGTAGGAGTAGTATGAAGCTATTACATCTTCCTCTGCAGCATCCAGTTTTGGCCACTCTGAGACAAGGTATTGGAATAAGTGGATCATTGTTATGTCTTAGGGTATGCCTACGCTACGAAATTAGGTCGATTTTATAGAAGTTGATTTTTTTTTTTTTTAGAAATCGATTTTATACAGTTGATTGCTTCCCTACTAAGCGCATTAAGTCAGCGGAGTGCATCCACAGTACTGAGGCTAGTGTCGACTTTCAGAGCATTGCACTGTGGTAGCTATCCCACAGTTCCCACAGTCTCCGCTGCCCATTGGAATTCTGGGTTGAGCTCCCAATGCCTGATGGGGCAAAAACATTGTTGCAGGTGCTTCTGGGTACATGTTGTCAGGCTCCCCTCCCTCCCGTGAAAACAACAGCAAAAAAATTGTTTCTCGCCTTTTTTTCCTGGGTTACCTGTGCAGATGACATACCACAGCAAGCATGGAGCCCACTCAGCTCACCGTCACCATACGTCTCCTGGGTGTTGCTGGCAGACACAGTACAGCATTGCTACACAGCAGCAGCTCCTTGCCTTCGCTAGCTGTCATCTCCTGGGTGCTCCTGGCTGACCTTGGTGGGGTCGGTCAGGGGCGTCTGGGCAGACATGGGTGCTCCTGGCCGAGCTTGGTAAGGTTGGTCGGGGTGCCTGGGCAGACATGGGTGCTCCTGGCTGACCTCGGTGAGGTCAGTCAGGGGTGCCTGGACATAAACAGGAGTGACTCCAGGTCCTTCTCTTTTTTAAGTTTTGTCTCATGGAGATTCAGTCCTGCCTGGAATATCATGCCAGCTGGAAGCTTCTGCCTTGGGCTGCTCTCACAGCCAGCAGCACCACACAGTCGCACCTACCCCAGCCTACCCCTTGCTCCCATGGCTCATGAAGCCTGGACAGTAGTAAGGAACAGTTCAACTATAGGCTGAGCAAGTGCAGAATGGTGGTAGAATGTGCCTTTGTACGTTTAAAAGCTCGCTGGCGCTGTTTGCTGACTAGGCTGTTTGCGATTAGAAGAGCACAGCAAGGCATGGTGCGCATCACAGAGGCTTTGAAAACCAGTTTCATGATTGGTCAGGCTTCGGTGTGACAGTTGTGTGTGTTTCTCCTTGATGGAAACCCACCCCCTTTGTTGATTTTAATTCCCTGTAAGCCATGTCATCAGTCGCCCCTCCCTCCATGAGAGCAATGGCAGACAATCATTTCGCGCTTTTTTTCCCCATGCAACGCCATACCACGGCAAGCGTGCAGCCCATTCAGCTCAGCCACCGCTGTTGTGTCTTGGGTGCTGCTGTCAGCAGATGGTGCAGTAGGACTGCAAACTATCGTCATTGAACAACCACTTCCGCTGCCACTCTGCTGCCGTACCACAGCAAGCATGAAGCATGCTCAGATCACCATGGCAGTTATGAGCACTGTAAACACCACACGCATTATCCTGCAGTATATGCACACCAGAAACTTCAAAAGCAGGTGAGGAAGTGATGGCAGTGCGGTGATAAGAGTGATAAGGACATGGACACAGAGTTCTCTCAAAGCACGGGCCCTGGCAATTTGGACATCATGGTGGTAATGGGGCAGGTTCATGCTGTGGAACGCTGATTCTGGGCCTGGGAAACAAGCACAGACTGGTGGGACCGCATAGTGTTGCAGGCTTGGGATGATTCTCAGTGGCTGCGAAACTTTCACATGCATAAGGGCACTTTCATTGGAACTTTGTGACTTGCTTTCCCCTGCCCCGAAGCGCAAGAATACTATAATGAGAGCAGCCCTCACAGTTCACAAGCGAGTGGCAATAGCCCTTTGGAAGCTTGCAATGCCAGACAGCTACCGGTCAGTCAGGAATCAATTTGGAGTGGGAAAATCTACTGTGGGGGCTGCTGTGATCCAAGTAGCCAATGCGATCACTGACCTGCCGCTATCAAGGGTAGTGACTCTGGGAAATGCGCAGGTCATAGTGGATGGCTGCAATGGGATTCCCTAGCTGTGGTGGGGCGATAGACGGAACACACATCTCTGTCTTGGAGCACCAAGGCAGACAGTACATAAACCGCAAGGGGTACTTTTCAATGGTGCTGCAAGCACTGGTGGATCACAAGGGATGTTTCACCAACATCAATGTGGGATGGCCGGGAAAGGTACATGATGCTCTCATCTTTAGGAACTCTGGTCTGTGTGAACAGCTGCAGCAAGGAACTTACTTTCCAGACCAGAAAATAACCATTGGGGATGTTGAAATGCCTATAGTTATCCTTGGGGACCCAGCCTATCCCTTAATGCCATGGCTCATGAAGCCATACACAGGCACCCTGGACAGTCAGGAGCTGTTCAACTATAGGCTGAGCAAGTGCAGAATGGTGGTAGAATGTGCATTTGGATGTTTAAAAGCACACTGGCACAGTTTACTGACTTGGTTAGACCTCAGCAAAACCAATATATGATTGGGCCTAAAGAAACCTGATAAGGTGCAACAAGGACAAGTGTAGAGTCCTGCACTTAGGATGGAAGAATCCCATGCACTGCTACAGTCTAGGAACCGAATGGCTAGGCAGCAATTCTGCAGAAAAGGACCCAGGGGTTACAGTGGACGAGAAGCTGGATATGAGTCGACAGTGTGCCCTTGTTGCCAAGAAGGGTAACAGCATTTTGGGCTGTATAAGTAGGGACATTGCCAGCAGATCGAGGGACGTGATCATTCCCCTCTGTTCGACACTGGTGAGGCCTCATCTGGAGTACTGTGTCCAGTTTTGGGCCCCACACTACAAGAAGGATGTGGAAAAATTGGAAAGAGTCCAGCGGAGGGCAACAAAAATGATTAGGGGGCTGGAGCACATGACTTATGAGGAAAGGCTGAGGGAATTGGGATTGTTTAGTCTGCAGAAGAGAAGGATGAGGGGGGATTTGATTGTTGCTTTCAACTACCTGAAAGGAGGTTCCAAAGAGGATGGATCTAGACTGTTTTCAGTGGTACCTGATGACAGAACAAGGAGTAATGGTGTCAAGTTGCAGTGGGAGAGGTTTAAGTTGGATATTAGGAAAAACTTTTTCACTCAGAGAGTGGTGAAGCACTGGAATGGGTTACCTAGGGAGGTGGTGGAATTTCCTTCCTTAGAGGTTTTTAAGGTCAGGCTTGACTAAGCCTTGGCTGGGATGATTTAGTTAGGAATTGGTCCTGCTTTGAGCAGGGGGTTGGACTAGATGACCGCCTGAGGTCTCTTCCAACCCTTATATACTATGATTCCATGAATATTCCCATCGTTATTACTGCTTGCTGTGTGCTTCACAATGTTTGTGAGAGTAAGGAGGAGATGTTTATGGCAGGGTGGGAAGTTGAGGCAAATTGTCAGGCTGCTGATTACGCACAGCCAGACACCAGGGCGGTTAGAAGAGCACAGCAGGATGCACTGCGCATCAGAGAAGCTTTGAAAACCAGTTTCATGACTGGCCAGGCTATGGTGTGAAAGTTCTGTTTGTTTCTCCTTGATGAAAACCTGCCCCCCTGGTTCACTCTACTTCCCTGTAAGCCAACCACCCTCCCCTCCCACCCTTTGATCACCACTTTCAGAGGCAATAAAGTCATTGTTTCAAATTCATGCATTCTTTATTAATTCGTCGCACAAATGGGGGGATAACTGCCAAGGTAGCCCGGGCGGGGGAGGGAAGCACTAGGTGGGGTGGTGGAGGAGGGAAGGACAAGGCCACACAGTACTTCATAACTTATTGAATGCCAGCTTTCTGTTGCTTGGCCAGTCCTCTGGGGTGGAGTGGTTGAGTCTGGGTGAGGAGGCTATGGAACTTGGGGAGGAGGGTGGTTGGTTACACAGGTCTGCAGCAGCGGTCTGTGCTCCTGCTGCCTTTCCTGCACCTCAACCATACGCCGGAGCATATCAGTTTGATCCTCCAGTAGCCTCAGCATTGCCTCCTGCCTCCTCTCATCACGTTGACGCCACCTATCATCTTGATCCCACCACCTGTCCTCTCACGCTTCCCTTCTGTCCTCGCGTTCATTTTGTGCTTTCCTGCACTCTGACATTGTCTGCCTCCACGCATTCTGCTGGGCTCTTTCAGTGTGGGAGGACTGCATGAGCTCAGAGAACATTTCATCGCGAGTGCATTTTTTTCGCCTTCTAATCTTCGCTAGCCTCTGGGACAGAGATGATAGGGCAAGCCATGAAACATTTGCAGCTATGGGAAGAAAAAAAGGGAGAGTAGTATTTTAAAAGACACATTTTCGAGAACAATGGGTAGACTCCTTCACGGTGAACCATGCTGTTAACATTACATAGCACGTGTGCTTTCTTTACAAGGTCGCATTTTGCCTCTTATATTGAGGACCTGCCGGTTTGGTGTGAGAGATCACACACGCAGGGCCAGCGGGCAACAGAGTTCGGCTTGCAGGCAGACATGGTAAGCCACAGTCTTTTGGCTTCTTTAACCTTCATAACATGTGGGAATGGTTTCAAACAGCAGCGCCCTCATTTCCCATACCAAGCACCCTTTGGGTTGGCCATTTAAAAGGAAGGGCTGCGGTTTTCAGGTTAACGTGCAGCACAAACCCAACTGACCCCCCCCCCCACACACAGACACACACACAATTCTCTGGGATGATCACTTTACCCCTCCCCCCACCGCGTGGCTAACAGAAGGGATGATTTCTGTTCAGCCACAGGCAAACAGCCCAGCAGGAACTGCCACCTCTGAATGTCCCCTTAATAAAATGCCCCTATTTCAACCAGGTGACCATGAATGATATCACTCTCCTGAGGATAACACAGCGAGATAAAGAAGATTTCCACTCCATCCCCAGATATGTTAACAGACTTTTCCAGTAGCTGTACTGGCCATGAATGCATCCCAAGTCTTCAGGGCAAATTAATTAGTAAACACGCTTGCTTTTAAACCATGTATTATAGTTACAAAGGTACACTCACCAGAGTTCCCTTCTCCACCTTCAAAGTCTGGGAGCCCACCTCAGGTGGGTTGGGTGAGTACTAGCTCTAGGGTGATAAACAGTTCCTGGCTGTCGGGGAAGATGATTTCTCCACTTGTTTGCTGTGCACTATCTTCAACCTCCTCCTCCTTCTCATCTTCCTCATCCTCAAAATCCACATTCCTGTTGCGTGAGAATCCATTGATGGAGTCCACGCACAGGGGTGGGGTAGTTGTAGGGGCACCCCCTAGAATGGCATGCAGCTCATCATAGAAGCAGCATGTCTGGGGCTCTGACCCGGAGTGGCCGTTTACCAAAGAACCAGAGAGGCAGGCTTGCCTGAGCTCCTTAAGTTTCACGCAGCACTGCTGCGAGTCCCTGTTATAGCCTCTGTCCTTCATGCCCTTGGAGATTTTTTTTCAAATATTTGGGCATTTCATCTTTTGGAACAGAGTTCTGATAGCACGGATTTGTCTCTCCATACAGCGATCAGATCCAGTACCTCCCATTCGGTCCATGCTGGAGCTCTTTTGCGATTTTGGGACTGCATGGCCACCTGTGCTGATGAGCTCTACATGGTCACCTGTGCCAATCAGCTTGCCACGCTGGCCAAACAGGAAATGAAATTCAAAAGTTAGTGGGGCTTTTGCTGTCTACCTGGCCAATGCATCTGAGTTGAGAGTGCTGTCCAGAGCAGTCACAATGGAGCACTCTGGGATAGCTCCCAGAGGCCAATACCGTCAAATTGCATCCACAGTACCCCAAATTCAACCCAGCAAGGTTGATTTCAGCGCTAATCCCCTTGTCGGGAAGGAGTACAGAAATCTGTTTTAAGAGCCCTTTAAGTCGATAAAAAAGGCTTCATGTGGATGGGTACCGGGTTAAATTGATCTAATGCTGCTAAATTCGACCTAAACTCGTAGTGTAGACCAGGGCTTAGGGCATGTCTACACTTACCATGGATTGATGCTGTGGCGATCAATCCACTGGGAATCGATTTAGCGGGGTCTACTGAAGACGCGATAAATCGACCGTAGATTGTTCTCCCGTTGACTCCAGTACTCCACTGGAACAAGAAGCATAAGGTAAGTTGATGGGAGAGTTTCTCCTGTTGACCCAGCACGGTGTAGAAACTGCAATAAGTAGACCTAAGCTACGTTGATTGCAGCTATGTTATTCACGTAGCTGGAGTTGCATAACTTAGGTCAACTTAACCTGGTAGTATAGACCTGCCCTTAGTATGGCAATTCCTATGTTCCTGGTAAGTCGACCTATGCTACGCAACTCCAGCTATGTGACTAATGTAGCTGGAGTCAATGTACCTTAGGTCGACGAGAGAAACTCTCCCATCAACTTACCTTACTCTTCTTGTTGGGGGTAGAGTACAGGGGTCGACTGGAGAATGATCTGCTGTCGATTTGGCGGGTCTTCACTAGACCTGCTAAATCAACTGCCAGTGGATCGATCTCAGAGCATCGATCCTGGCAGTAGTGTAGTCCTGCCCTAAGAGTGGTTTCAGGGATTGTTAATATGGGAGAGGCAACTTGATGCTCTTTTTTTAAACTCCATTTGAATCACAACCAGAAAGTCAGAGCTCAATGGGATTTATTTTATCTAGCTGGAGAAATGGAGGAGACGTTCCTCTGCAGAAGGGTAGGGTTACATAGGTGACATTGGACATTGGAGAAATTGCCACTGAATTGCTGGAAAGAATTTCTACCAAAGCAGTCTGGAATACTTAGTGTGTGTGTCAGGATTAGAAACTGACAGTAGTAATCCCTCTGCACTAGGAGGAGGAAGAATAACTCATCAAAGCAGTAGCCTGTACAGCATGCCTAGAAAATATATTTGCTAGAGTGCTCAGGTCTGAGAGACAAGAATCCTGGGATGGAAGACAAAAGCATTGTGGTTTCACAAGAGGATGTGGGCGTTCTGGTCTGACCTTCGCACTAAGTGAGATAATAATAAGGGGATCTGAAAAAGACATCTTTGTGGATTCTGGAAATATAAAATGGTTAGGAGCTTCATTGTGATAATGCCTGGGAAGAGCTGGAATGATTCCCAGACTGCTGAGACAGACAGTGGATTTAAGGCAAAATGTCTAAATGACTTGAAATGAAGACAAGGATCTGAGTGAGCATTACGTGTTATTGTCACAGACCATCTAAAGAGCTCCTGAATGAAATGGGACTCAAAATGATAGACTTCTTCTGGTTCTGTGGATGATGATGTACAGTATAGTAATATCTAAGAAGATGGGTGCTGAATAAAAGAAGTTAATTCTGAACACAGGATCTCCAAATTAGCTATGAGCTAAGAACACTACTCTAACCTTCTGGAGGTTTTAGGTATGTGTGATATGGGCCCAGAGGTGCATGTTTTGCACAGTACTTTACCCTACAGATTTATGAGGTAGACCCCTGAGAAACGCCACCTACCTCACACTGTGTTAAGATGACACTAAGGAAAAGATAGCCAAATAGTTGCAGTTCTTCTGGTGGAGTATATGTGGTACATTACAGACAAGACTGGATTAAGATAATTTTGGAGCCGTAGGTGCACCCATACATAGTGGCCTACTCTGGCCCCATCCCATGGCACAGTCTCAAAGGGCTGGTCAAAAATTGTCAACATTTGCTGTTTTGACAAATTTTTCATCAACATTTCAAATTTGCATAAAATGGAGAAAGCTTTTGTGAAAATATTGACATTTTGTTGCTTTTTTGACCCTCTCTAGGCCCCACCCCTGTTTGGCAGAAGCGGCGGCTGCACACAAGCATCATGCTGATCTGGTTTTGGGGAGGGGAGGGGGCTGTCACCCCTGCCTTTTGTGAAGACAGAAACTACCACCTCCACGGGGACCATTGCTGTCTTTAGGTAGATTGTGGACCATCCCAGATAAGAGGATTCAGCCTCCACCACCCATGCTGAGGACTCTGGGTGTGGTGGGGTCTGTAGTGACATTACCCCGGAAGAAAGCCATGATGGAATGTTAAAAGCAAACCCCTCCAAGCAGCGTTCTCTTGGGTGGTGTTGGTGTGGGGGTCCTTCCAAAGCAGTGCATTTGAGTCAGCCCATTAAAATAAATGAAGAAGTTCACCACTCTGAGAGCTATTATTTCCGGCTGCCTGCAGACAGCCGGAAATGCCACCACTGCATATTACACACGGGCTGTGTGTTTGAGCTTTTTTCCCACAACCATGAGCATGAAAGCCCTTTGAAGAAAAAAAAAAAAAAAAAAAAGCTGAGAATCTGACATCACTGCATGATTCCAGGACCTGGGGCAGTAGGCATGATGGACCTATTGTTCCGGTGCCTTAATCCTGTCTTGATTATTCTTCTTAATGGAGAGAAAGGCAAGTGCCAGTATGAACACAATTAACCCTGTGCTTCATGCGCTCCAGAGGCTCTCCATTCATTTCAGAACGGAGTTCAGAGTCTTGGACTTCACATCTAAAGTGCTGGTAATGGTTCGAGAGCTAGCTGCCACAAAGACTGGTTCATCCTCCACAGGGACAGTATAGCTGGAGAGGCCCAGGCTTAGATTATATCAGCTGTGGGGGTAAAACATTCTCAGTGGTGGGACCACATCTGTGGAACTCATTGCCAGAAGAAATCTGACTGAATCCCAGTCTTGACTGTGTTTAGGTCCAAGTGTAAGACAACGTTTCCAGGAAAGCCTTCTCTCTGCTATAAATAACACCACACAAAATAAAAAGAGCAAGTAAATTCACACACTCTTGTTCATGGGGTAACGGAGTGGAACATCATCAGCTATGTTAAAGAAACAGGTTATTTTTAGTTTTGCAAGGCACCTAGCAAAGCGATAGCCACCTTATTTGTTCTGCAGCTGCTTGGGTAATAGAAGGAAAATCCTCTTTCCTCACTAGCTGATCCAGGCAATGGGGGCAAGATTTTTGTACAAGATTTCTTCAAAGCTAGTGCAGTGCATTTGCACTGACCTGACCAGCTCCCTACTTGAATTATAAAGGTTACTTTAAAGTGGTAAGGAATCACATTCTCATCAACACAAGTTTAACTGGGTAAATGTAACGAGTGTCCTTGTTTTCTTAGTATTGTAAATTAATGAGCAGTAGCTATTTGTGAAAGGATGCAGTTCAATGCTTCTTTGCCTTACATTTAGAATACCCTTAAAAAGTCTCAGTGCCAGTGAGAAGTGTGGGATCCTTAGCTAGCTAATAGACATAGTAGTAAAATGTGCAAAATGCAAATGTTGCCCCAAATGCAACAAAGTATGCTTTAATTTGATTTGACGTCAAATTCCAGCTTCTCGTCTCTGCATAATAGCCCTTGCAAAGATGTCATTTTCTTTTGAAGTCTTAAATTTTACCTTTGGTATATTCCAATAGATGAAAATTGCAGAGGGAAAAGTTATAGTGCAGAGTTGTGGACACATGCAAATTAAATTTTGACTTTATGATTATATTTTTTGCACTTACTATTTGAGTGCACTCATTCTATTTTTCTCTTCAGTGAATATTTATCCTGATGGCCATCACTAAATAATTGCTTGGTGTCTAAAGCTCTTTTTTATATGATGGGCAATTCAAAACGTTGATCAAGGTCAACTGCTGAGGTGTCGAAATCTTAGTTTAATCATCACCAAGAATGAAATGATACTCAGAATTATGCCTTTAACAAAAGCCACTATTTACCAAGGAAAGCATTATATATATATATAATATCCAGTGATCATAGTAATTTCTGAAGTGGAGCATCTTAGAATTTGCTGTGACTTATTCACTTGAGAAAATGATTGGCTATTCATTCACTCAGGAAAGTCTGGACAGCTAGTCAGAAAAACAGACACAATCCGGTCTGATCAGGAGTAACTTAGGCCTTGTCTACAACTTGGAGAAACTTGGAATTTGTCTACATTGCCAAAAAAACAAAGCAAACTCCCAGACCAAAACTGTATATTCTTAACATGTGTTTGTCTGATTCATACATAAAAACCGCCAAGGACAGGGATTCCTGTGATCTCCCTAGATAACCTGTTCCAGGGCTTCTCTCTCCTTAGAGTTAGAAAGGTATTCTTATATGTAGCCTGGATCTCTCTTCCTGCAAATTAAGCTAATTACTGCTTGTCCTACCTTCAATGGACATGGAGAACAATTCATCACTGTCCTCTTTATAACAACCTTTTTACATATCTGCTCTCCCCTGCCCCCCAGCCTTCTGTTTGGCTTACACTTATTGTGAGCAAGGCTGGCCATTATGTTGGCCTTCACTCTGCCACTCTTCAGGGTTCAGCCTCCGTCTGGATGGGGATTGCTAATGTAAATAGCAAATGTCCCCCAGAGCACCAATTGCTGTTTACGTTTTCTGTCTGGTCTACCTTCTGAGCTCCACTGTGCAAAGGGCCAAGATTTCTGAAAGCCACTTATAGGTACAGGATAGGCACATGGGTTCTGTGCCATTTTGGGAATTCTAGTTGTTCAAATACCGCAGTGATATCTGACACATTCACAAGCTTGATCACGTCCCAGCAGCACACTATGTATTGCCATGCACACCTCTGTGAGACCACCACCCTCTGATCTGAAGGAGAGCTCTGTGTAGCTCAAAAGCTTGTCTCTCTCACCAGCAGAAATTGGTCCAGTAAAAGATATTACCTCACCCACCTTGTCTCTCTAACAACATCCTCTGTAATTTAGCAATTGCTACCATTTCACTCTAAAATAAAATTTCACTGAAATGAAGGAAAATTCAGATGGTCACTTTAAAATTATAGGTATCCCCCAAAACATCTCCTGTTCTGGGATATTTTTGTTTGTTTTCCCACAATGTATCATTTAAAACAATATTATTTTAATTCAACATTAAATATTTAAATTATTAGACTGTAACTAGAGCTGGCTGAATATCACAGAAATGTTTGTAAATCTAGGAATTCTGCATCCCTGTTCACATTGTCTGGTTTTACTCATTATTTGTTGTGCACAAACATTTGCATGTACAGATTTGTTGAACTGACTCAAGATTAATAGAGCGAGGCTGCTTTACACCTGCCCAAGGATCTCGCCTAAAAGTATTCTGTGTTGTGCAGACTAAGGGCTAGTCTACACTTACCTGCCAGGTTGACGCGGTGAGTTCGACTTCTCGGAGTTCGAACTATCACGTCTAATCTGGACGCGATAGTTCAAACTCCCCATGCGCTCCGGTCGACTCCGGTACTCCACCACTGCAAACGGCGGTGGCGGAGTCGACCTTGGAGCCGCGGACTTCGACCCCGCGGCGTCTGGACGGGTAAGTAGTTCGAACTAGGGTACTTCGAGTTCAGCTACACTATTCACGTAGCTGAACTTGCGTACCCTAGTTCGACTCCCACCCTTAGTGTAGACCTGCCCTAAGTGACTGAAGCACACTACGTTTAGTACTAATGTTCACAAGTACCATTGTAATGCTTCCAAAGGAGAACCAGGAAAGTTGGACAGGACTTGGGGCTAGAAATAAAAAAGCACCTCCTTAATTTGTATGGGGAGGAGATTTTTTTTTATATTTCAGAGCTACCATTCAAAAGCTGTTTTGCATATGAAGAGGCCCATTAAGTACGTCTTGATAGTGCAAATTGTATGTCCCTTTTTTCCTCTTTCATAATACCTTCCATTTCAGGATCTCAAAAGGCTTTGCAAACATGAATGAGTTAAGCTTCATAAACCACTGGATGGGATATAATGCCTCTTACCTACAGGGAACTATTAGTATCCCTATTTTGCAGTAGTGAACACTGGGACTGAGATGCTAAGTGACTTCCTCAAAGTCACAAAGGAAATCTAACAGAACCAAGAACCGGATCACCCAACCCTGTCCTGTGCTTCACCCCCAAACCTATTCTTCATTTTAAAACAAACAAACAAACATTAGAACGGGAGGCTGCACAATATTGCTGTGGCAATGGTGTGTGAGACTTTTTCCAGACTATCCCACTACTGAAAAGTTGTCACAGGTGCCTTTATCTCGGAGCCTAAAAACACATAAGTGGCCATTAAAAGTTTCCTCCCGGAAAAGTGCTGTGTTTCATTTTCTTTTGTGTTATGATCAAAGATTGCCTCGTTCTGATGCTTTTGTGGATTTAGTTTGGGGTGGCAAGAAGACACATAGTAAAAAGGCTGCCGGCCACCCAAAATGACAAAAACAAACAATACAAAAGAACACTTAAAATCTCAGCTCCTGGAGACCTATTATTACCTGTGAATCTCAGTGTTACTTTTATTTATTTAAGGAAGCTTAAAGCTTTTATGGTTGCAGAGAAAAGCTTGAAAACATGAACCCCAAAGTTTCAAAAACCAGGAGGCAAAGAAAAAGAACACAATATATTATTTTTTTAAAAATCACTGAATTTTTAAGTCCGTTTTGTTGTTTTTTGTGGCCTGACTGCTGATACGTGAATGGCTGGGACTGGGAGTACTGCTGCTAGAGGAAAAGATGTTAAGGTACAGTTAAAGTTTGAAAAGGTATGAACTAAATTAAGATCCAGACCTATGCTCTCAGGCCTGGGCTTACAGATTTCCAGTTAGGCACAGTAAGCACATGCCGAGGGGCACCGGCATTCTAGGGGTCCCTAAAAGTTAAAAGTTTCATTTTTATGGAAAACACGAAGGTCAGTTGTAGGCGGCAGGCGGGGAGGCTGAAAATGCGGTGCCTAGGGGTGCAAAAGGTGTAAATCCGGCCCTGATCATTAAGCCACACTGCCATGTGTTTCTGACTGCCACTTCCTTGTGTCTCAGAAGTGGAACAGTCTCTGCTAGATGCAACAATAAATAAATTAAACAAAAATTCTTGAATGAAACGTAAGTAGCCATGGCAACCTCAGCAGTAGGCTGGATGGCACTGCCCTCCCAACTGTGGATATCCCCAAAAGTCCGAGACTTGTAGGCATGCATTAAATGGGCCCTAGGATGACTGTAGCGAAGACTGTGAACATCATGCGCTGGGAAGGAGGGAGTGTGTCTTGCTTTACAAGCTTATTCCTCCCACTGTCTGACACAGACAAATATCTAGGTGTTTGTTACATCCAGGATGCAGCATGTGGTTAGGAATTGTTGCTCTCCAACACCTTAACCATGTGCCAAACTGCAGGATCAGATTCTTAAATAGCAACTTATTTCCAGGTGCATGAAAGTCCTGTTGCTTCCCTGTTTGTCTGCTTTCCATTTCTCATATTATAACTTTGTCTAGCCTCTTAATATATTAACATACTGGGCTATTGGCCTATTAAGAGCTGAGCTATTCAACAAAATCTCCAAGCAGTTAATTCCATTATATTTTTTTATTGGATTTGAAATGGATTTGTCAGGGAAACCATACTGTTGCAATTTATGAATGCACTACAACCACTTTAGGAGACAACTGTCTCTGCAATTGGAACAGGAAATGTTAAATGGAAATTGAAAGAATTTGTAAGATTTATTTTCCACCACTGCAAGGCCTGAGAGCTTGATCTGAAAAATAGATTATTTTTTTTCCTCCTTGTATTCAGTAGACTGTTTATAATATTTTTTTGGAATAAAAGCTCATATAGCCCAGGAAGGTCATTTAACAAGTTTCCTACGATGATATAATACAAGCAACATTTTTCTGGGTAGCTGTTTTAAATTTTGGATAACTGTGACCCACTTATCTGAATTTTAAAATGTTATAAAATGGATGTTCTCCCCAGGTACTCTACTCTGTGGGGATTAAATTCACCCCTGGGCAGAGGGCCAGCATAAGTTCTATGCACTTCTATCCAGTGATTTTTGTCTAACTGAAAGGTAATTGTGGGCCTGATCTTGTTTCCATCCAAGTTAATGGAAAACAAACTCCAAAGGGAGCATGATTGAGCTTGGTAGCTTGGGAGATAAGAAATAAAACCTACTGTGGCTAAATCAAGCTGGATCCACGCCCGCTGATGCAAGATGGTGCAGGCTGCATATGCAGACTACATTTTTATTATGAGGGAGGCTATCCGGTGTGTGCCTAAATAGACTGGGCCCAGCACTGCAACAGACTTGAATTGTGGCCTTGGATGCACAAGAAGAGCATGGTCAGGCCCACTGTGGGCCACATTCATCCCATTTCCATTTGGATAGAGAGAACTCTGTGGCAGTGGAAACAGGGTGGTTCCACTGAGCTGGAAGAGAGGTGAGGCTTGGATGCCTTGTGCAGGGCAGATGGGGAAAGGATAGAAGAAGGGCTAGAGCGTCAACCACTAGGTGGACCCACCAGCCCTTCCCATTTTAGGGGACTGAGGAAACTCTGCAGGCCAGGGGAGTCAAGAATATGCTCTTCCAAATGACCACAGTGACCAGACATCTAGTCAGGCTGGGTACTGAGTGAAGGACTAGGCCTTCGGTGCAATGTGGGTGAGTTAATATTACAATGGAAGCCTCATCTTATTTCTACATTCCCTGCCATTATCTCATCATACTGTGGTAGTAACCCCGTGTTTTTAAATTTTAGTTCAGTGTTTGTTTTTTATATAGCTTTCCCTTTAGCTTATAAAGGTTCCACTTAAAGAGATATTTAGCAGTAACAAAATTCCTGATTCAAGTCCAGCAATTGAGCTAATTTTGGCTCCTCTTCAAAAATCCCGTCTGTCCCCTGTAGTCATACTATGGGTAATAAAGGGGAGGACACTACAACAAAAAGGGGTTTCTAATCAACCAATTGATTAGACCCTCTTTCTCTTTCAAATCACCATGGCCTGATCCTGCAACCCTTACTCATGTGTGGTGTCACAATGAATTCAGTTAATAGGATCACTCATCAGAATTGCAGACTTGAGACCTCCATTTTGCCACAGTTATAGATTTCTTCATATCTGATTTTTAAGGATTAACTTAAAATCCCATAAAATCTGTTTTTAGTGCTATGTTTCTGTAAATGGCAAAAGTAGGAGTAGCAAATAATCTCATCTATTTATAGCTAATTGATACATTTATTGAATTATTCATGTTTCAATTGCATAACATTGTTGGTAGTTACTAATTTTATACATTTGCATGCAAGTGACGGCCTGCCTTAAAGTTCCCTTGCGGGGAGGTGGGGAGTAGCCTTCTCTGTGTGTTTACATGCAGAGTTGTTCCAAGTTCCTGGTATATGGAACACCAAACATCCTGGTATAGCCAGCTTCCTGGCAAAGTTCCATGCATATTATTATACACATGGCAAGCCAAATTTCCTTCTGCACAGTGTGTCTATAAATAAAATGCTTCTTCCACAAGCAATTAAATGGAAGCATTTTTCCAACCAGCATGCAAATACAGTTTTTGTTTCTCACTGCAAGTAATAGCATATCTGTGATGTTAGTTTAAGGTCAGGATTTGGGGGGGGTTATTTTTGTTGGTTTTTGTTTTTAATAACTATATAAATATTGCCATCTTTTGGGCTCTGGGTTTTATATGGGAATTAAATAATGGTGAAAAAAGCTTTGTGTTTAAAGGATATAGCAACCTCTGTTAAAAGGGGGTTGGTAAAAAGAAGGCATCCCTAAGTTGTGTTTGATTGCTGACATTTCATTTAGATTTTAAATGCATCACTCTTTCAATTCATAAATTATATTGGCAAATCTAACTGCCATCTAGTCCCTATTTAGTTTGCAAAGTCTTTGGGGGGCAGGAACTGTCTCTTAATTCATGAGTACAATGCCTAGCACAATAAGACTCCAATCTTGGTTGGCCATCTCTAGGAGCTGATAGAATACAAATTAATAAATAATTATAATTATTTAAAAAC
The DNA here is from genome assembly GCF_016161935.1 of Mauremys reevesii. Lineage (NCBI taxonomy): Eukaryota > Metazoa > Chordata > Testudines > Geoemydidae > Mauremys > Mauremys reevesii. Next base: position 28,015,778 of record NC_052626.1, read on the forward strand.
ATAGAACATTCTCATATACATGTGTTCAGCTAAAGGTTTGGATGTCAAACAACTGCAAAATCAGGACCTTGAGTTATATTTAATTGTTATTTTTATTAGGATTCATTGTATCTTAATTGTTCCTTCAAATAATAAATCTCACAAAATAATTCCTACAAAAGGTTAGGATACTGTGTTAATACTTTCTCTGTCTCATAGCTTTGATAACTTAATTGTAGTATTAGTAATTAATATTAATAAACGTTTTCCCTTTTGGTCAGCTAGCTTTTGGTTCCACCTCTTCAGCTCCTCTCGTGAAGAATGTAAAAAGAAGAAAATAAAACAGGACTGTCCTATTGAACTATAGAACACTGACAAGATCAAAATAGCACTGAATGCTAGTGTCTCTCTCTCATTATGTGAAGCATTTGAATTTAGTTTAATCTTATTACAGACTGAATGACTTAGACATCTATGAGAAGAATTCTTCACCTACAATAATTCTCTGACAAGCTTTTCCTTGTCAGAATGTACATTTCTTATGAGAGAAAATTCAATGTATATTTCTTAAGAGAGAATTCTCTATTCCAACCTTAGCTTGAAACAGTTCCTATTAGAATATCTTTGTCCGCTCCCTATAGAATAACATCTCTCTCTTTCTCTTCTTTCTGTCTTCCTTTTGTTTCCATTATTGAAGTTCTCTGCATGTAAATATTATATACCACACATGGTTGTTTTCAGCAGGAAATGAGTTTGTGGCAGTGCCACAGATGTGATATCCTGTGAGAAGGATGAGGCAGTTATACTGTGCAATCAGAAACAGGAATTAGAGTTCATGCCTTAAACAGGAGGCAGTATTAAAAGCTAGAGCTTTGTAACAATGCTGGCCATACTATGAAACAGTGGCAGTGGTCAATAAATAACATTTTACTCATAATTATTTTCTGATGGAAAAATAGAATAACTTTTTAACAGAGTCTGATTTAGAGAGTGTGGAATGGTTTCTCTTTGGTATTGCAGTGCCTCACACTCTGAGTGACAACAGGAAAGGTGTCATACACAGTCCTCAATGGGGCCCATCTTTTTAAAGACAAACTATGTTTTTAAATAACAAATGATTCCTGGCAAGTTGTTTATTACCAGCAGTTAATGATCTGTTTATTAGTTAAACTCTGTGGCTGTTAACACTCCAGCAAATCAGTTAACTCTGTTAAACATCAGTTTTGAGTACATTATTGGTATTAACCATACAATGAACTGGAATTGTTGTGGACAGTTGATTTCATTGCAACAGTTTTTGTCACCAAAGCAGAGCTATAAAATGGGAGACAAAAGCACTCAATATGATATACTGATGATATTGAAACAAAATAAAGAAATTAGATAGCAGTTGTCTGTAGTGGTTAATAACTGTCTGTAAAATATCTATTCTGTTTTTCTAAACGTGTTCCAAAAAAGCCTGGACTTTTTGTCCCAAGTATCCTGGAAGTCCTGGATTCCATAATTATAATGTGTTAAGAAATTACAAGGATTGCTTTTGTGTGTGTGTGTTGGGGAGGGGACTGGATGGTAAACAGTTGGAAAAGCTTAACTGAGAGATGCAGAGTTGAACCTGGGCTGCTTGTGGAACCAATAGACTCCCTCTAGCCTGCAAACAAAAAAAATTTTAGACTGTGAACCAGTTTCAAAAAGTGGGACCAGCTGACACAAGTTTAAGGTATCTGTCTGGTCAGTGTGGATCAGGCAAAATTATGTTAAAACTGTTTTCAAGGCTGGGTGCACTTACTAGAAGAAATATGTAGAGATGGGCTAAGGAGCTGGTGTTTGGATGTGGATTAGATTTAGGCTCAGGTTCAGGTTCCATCACACCAATAATTTATGAGCTGTTCTCAAGAGATTCCAGTCCCAACTGGCAGATCTCTCACGGGACTAGTTAATCTGGTGAGATTTGCTGTTGTCTTGGATGGAACAGCTGTCTCTGCACAATTCTGGCTGTACGCAGTCCTGAAGCATAAAATAAGCCTATTCCAATTTTGCACCTGATCTGGAGTCAAAACCATAAGGCCAACCTCAGCTCTGGCATTTGAGTACAGTGGTGATGAGTGCAATATAAAAGGGTAGATAGACAAATAAATCTGAGGATTCAAATCTGACCTGCAAATTCAAAGGAGTTCAAATATGAGATTTCCATTTTGGCCCTTCTGTAGTTGCCGGTAGCCCAGTCACACCCTCTCAATCAAACTTAAACAATTAGAAACATGCTCTGATAATTTATCAGAAAACAGTCTCTAAATACAGTTCTCTAAAATGGGTTTAATACACTTTTCCCTGGACTTCAGTGACCAGACAAAATATATTAGTCATTGTCTACATGCAAACTTGCACTGGCTTAATTAAACTAGGCAAATCCCTCTTACTTTGGTTTAAACTGCTTATTTCAGTTTAGCTTAAATCTCTTCCTAATTGATCTAAACTAAACCAAAATAAACATAATTTAAACAGAAATAAGTATTCAGACAGCCCTTTGCCCCAGTTTAGCTAAATCTCTTTAGTTTAACTTAACTAGTGATTTTGATGTGACTTAGTGCATTGACAAGCCCCAAATATGTTTGGTTGAACCAGTTATTAAAATGGGAATGGCCAACACAGATTTTATTGTAGTGAATATGGGGTGAAAGAGAATAAGAGCTCAGCAAAAACGACACCAAGGATCCAGATTAATGGTGTCTAGCAGGATTTCTGTAATGGGTGTTAAAGCATTTGGCTCTTTCTACAGCTGCAAAGCTATTTACAACTCCAGTGGAGGAGGAATTAGGAGGGTCTGTGGTTTAACTCAGTGTCAACAACAAGGTAATTATCCTAGAGTAAACAGGGCCTCATTGAGAGTTTTAATTCCCCAAGAGGTCCTGTGGTTTCCACCTGCCCCTGCAATTAGCAACTTAACCCAAAGGATTTATATCAAGGTATTTGCAACATGGTCTGAAGTAAAGCCTGATCCAATTCCCACTGAAACCAATGGAGCTAAGTCTACAGAGATTTTCTCCTACCATTGGTTTAGTGCTGATGCAGCTTCTCCAGTACCATGGTGGGAGCCCTGAGGAGACAGTGCAGCCCACCTGTCATCCTACCATGTTGTCTAGACCTGCTCAGAGCAGGGTTAGATGACAAGGTGGTAAAAATTCTCAGACCCTGCCTACACTGGTACTCCTACCCAGCGGCGGCTCTAGGAATTTGGCCGCCCCAAGCAGGGTGGCACACCGCAGGGGGCGCGCTGCCTGTTGCCAGTCCCGCAGCTCCGGGGGACCTCCTGCAGACGTGCCTGTGGAGGGTGCACTGGTCCCGCGGCTCCGGTGGACCTCCCACAGGCATGACTGCGGAAGGTCCACCGGAGCCGCCTGCCGCCCTGCTGGCAAAATGCCGCCCCAAGCATGCGCTTGGCGCGCTGGGGTCTGGAGCTGGCCCTGCTCCTACCATTGCTAGAACAATAGTGGGGAGGGGGGTTTCCATTTATATCTGAGGATCCTAGATAATAATCCTAGTATTGCAAACAGTGCATAGTATGTAGGTGGGAGATTATAACTTTATTACTTTAGATGAAGGAAAGCTGAAATTAAGTGGTTAGCTACAGTTCTTGAGCACTATAAAGCACATTTTTTAAAAATGTGGCAGTCTGGGGTGGCATTTAATACATAAAGTGAATTTTAAGTGCAAAAATATGGCAAAGTAAACACTAGCCAGTAAGGGTATACAAATTTGTGACTGCCATCTCCTGAGTTTGTTGTTGTTGCAGTGAGGTTGAATGCCATAGCATTTTTATTGCTCTTGCACACAGAAGAGTTAAAGGAATTTCGGGCATGTGAATACATATGTGTGTTTATGCATATATAATAGTCCAGTGCTCCATGGCAGGTGTATTTGTTAATGTATGTTTTCTTCATCTGAACAAGCTCTTGCTGCCTCTGCTTCATCATGCTACATACAAGGTTTGGAAGCAAAATAAATAAATAAAATCAGTGTTTTGTCCATACTTGTTTCTTGTAGCGCACAAACTTTTTTATGTTAGCTGGAACTAAAGTATGAATCACCTAACGGAGTGACAAAACAACCAAATCTACCTTTAGATCAAAGTCCCTCACCAAAGGCTCTTAAGCAAAGTAAGCTGTCATGGGATAACAGGGAAGGTCCTCTCATGGATTGTTAACTGGCTCAAAGATAGGAAACAAAGGGTAGGAATAAATGGAGAGTTTTCAGAATGGAGAGAGGTAAATAGTGGTGTCCTCCAGGGGTCTATACTGGGACCAGTCCTATTCAACATATTTATAAATGATCTGGAAAAAGGGGTAAAGAGTGAGGTGGCAAAATTTGCAGATGACAGGGCTGGCTCCAGGGGTTTTGCCGCCCCAAGCAGCCCCCCCCCCCCCAAAAGCCGCGATCGCAATCACGATCTGTGGCAATTCAGCGGGAGGTCCTTCGCTCCGAGCAGGAGTGAGGGACCCTCCGCCGAATTGCCGCCAAATCCCTGAAAGTGCCGCTCCACTCCCGAGTTGCTGCCCCAAGCACCTGCTTGATAAGCTGGTGCCTGGAGCCTGCCCTGGCAGATAATACAAAACTACTCAAGATAGTTAAGTCCCAAGCAGACTGTCAAGAGATACAAAAGGATCTCTCGAAACTGGGTCACTGGGCAACAAAATGACAGATGAAATTCAATGTTGATAAATGCAAAGTAAGGAACATTGGAAAACATAATCCCAACTATACATATAAAATGATGGGGTCTAAATTAGCTGTTACCACTCAAGAAAGAGATCTTGGACTCATTGTAGATAGTTCTCTGAAAACATCCACTCAATGTGCAGCAGCAGTCAAAAAAGCGAACAGAATGTTGGGAATAATTAAGAAATGGATAGCTAATAAGACAGAAAATATCATATTGCCTCTGTATAAATCCATGGTACACCCACATCTTGAATACTGTGTGCAGAGCTGGTCACCCCATCTCAAAAAAGATATATTGGAATTGGAAAAGATTCAGAAAAGGGCAACAAAAATGATTAGGGGTATGGAATGGCTTCCGTAAGAGGAGAGATTAATAAGACTGGGACTTTTCAGCTTGAAAAAGAGACGGCTAAGGGGAGATATGATTGAGATCTATAAAATTGTGACTGGTGTAGAGAAAGTAGTTAAGGAAGTGATGTTTACACCTTCTCATAACACAAGAACTAGGGGTCATCAAATGAAATTAATAAGCAGCAGGTTTAAAATGAATAAAAGGAAGTATTTCTTCATACAACGCACAGTCAACCTGTGGAACTTCTTGCCAGAGGATGTTGTGAAGGCCAAGGCAATAACAGGGTTCAAAAAAGAACTAGATAAATTCATGGAGGATAGGTCTGTCAGTGGCTATTAGCTAGGATGGGCAGGAATGGTATCCCTAGCCTCTGTTTGCCAGAGGCTGGGAATGAGCGACAAGGAATGGATTACTTGATGATTACCTGTTCTGTCCATTCCCTCTAGGGCACCTGGCATTGGCCACTGTCGGAAGGCAGGATATGGGGCTAGATGGACCTTTGGTTTGACCCAGTAGGGCTATTCTTATGTTCTTAGCTATAATGAGAAATACAAGGTGGGATATGTAATATCTTTCATTGGACCAACTTCTGTTGGTGGAAGAGACACATTTTTGAGCTTCACAGAGCTCTTCTTTAGATATAATGGCTTATTTTCCTTCATACTATAAAAACTAGGCTCCTAAACAAATCCTGCTATAGGAACAATTGTAAATACTGTTTTAAGTTAGAAGAATCCTGGAGTCTCTGTGGTCCCTATGCTCTTAGCTCTTGATTACAGTGAAAAGTAGACAATGTGGAGTTTGAAGCAAAGAGAGGTATAGCTAAGTGGTTGCTGCTGTTGTAGCAGCAACAGAGGCTGTTAGAGTAAAGAAACGCAAGCTGTAGAACTCGGACTATTTTTCTTTCCCCCCGCCCCGCTCTCTCTCTCTCCAAATAGCATCTTTAATACTGCAGTTGCTCTCAGACTGTGATTCCTTACATTGCTGATACCTCAGACATTCAAGAAGCGGCCTGTTAGCCATCATTTCACAAACTACTAGGTCTTAAAATGCTTCAGGTTCAATTAATTAGCAGAAAACCCCTCTGCATCTTCCAAATTAACATTGTTAAATCTTCAATGGCTGTGTTTCTTAGGCCTCGTCTACACACAGCAATGGGACCAATTCAGCTAAATTGTTTTCTAAAGTGATTTATTGAAATTGGTGCCAATGCTGTGTGTAGACTAGCCCTTAGATTCATTACCAAAGAACCCTCCCATTTTCCTCTTAGAGCATTCTCTTCCTGGGACTTATCTTTACTACTCACAAGATAACCTATTGTGCTTTCTATTCTAGGATCTTTAAAGACACAGGTGTGCAGATCTAGCAGTGTTTAATTTATAATGAAAGAGGTGCCAGGACTCAAGCAATTTTTTTACATTTACAACTCATTCAGCAAGTCCAGACGTGCTGAGGCTGTGAACTGCCAAGCCTAGATGGCACAAATTACGCACTGGGATCTTGTATGCATGTAACTCTCACTTATGGCAATAGAGCTGTTCTCCTTCAGCAAACAACATAGTAGCCTAAAGTTTCTACGCTAACACCATTATTGACAAACTTGGAAGACAGGCTTCAGTATACACAAACATTTCAGACTTCTTTTAATGCAGTCCATTTTTAGTTAACTTTCTTTAAGTGGTGAAAGTTCCCCTTTACACACTCTGAATCCTGGTGCTGCTTCCATGCAGGGCTTCTTTTGCTGAATTAGGGTAGGCTGAGGCTAGGAAACCCTAAAATTAGTGGGTTTAAACTCTAATCACTTTGAAGAGTAAAGCTTTAGCTAACATCCTCTGGTGATTGGTGTCCTACAGAATCTTTAATAGAAAGAAAAGGGTTTCACAATCAAAGGAAGCCACAATAGGACACTGTTTAAACCTTGTTCCTGCCCTGGACAAACTGATCCATACATGTAGAGGAATATATTAAGATTCTGAGTATTGTAACAGTTTCTTCAAACTACATGTGTTCAGTTCAAATGTAATGTATATCATAAGGAGATGATGAAAGTTATTTTATACCACAACCCTCATAATTTCTTTATTGCCTTACAGTAAAACTATGCAAATAACATTCCAATTGCAATTCTAAGTGTCAGGGTCACTCTTTAAAACCCAGGGCAGAAAAACTGCAGTAAACTATCCTCATTGTTAAAACCATGACTTGTGCCAGGTCAGTCTGTAAACAAAAGAGATGTAATTTGGTAACATCTCTGAAACAGAAATTAGCTTTGACCATGGCTGATGTATGATCTCAGTTCAGTCCCTGGCCTGGGATCACATCCAGACTGCCACACTGACCCGCTGGAGCAAATATCAGACCAAACTGTTTTTGTTTATACTGGTGTAAGTCTGGAGTAACTCCGTGAACCTAGAGAATCAAGAGGACAAAACACTTATATGGAAGACAGCTATACGTACATAAATACTCTCCTAATATTACTGGTCCATGTGAGCAGTTGCCATAGTTACCACAGGAAGATTGCATAATCACAAATTATAATGATTGTGAAGACCATCTTTCTATTAAGAGGTGGTCCAAATTATAAAAAGTCCTCTTTTAGCATTACCTTAAAATATATTAACTGTTAAATCACAAATATATTTGAAATATTGTAGGATTCATATAATTCCAGAATCTTGGAGGGTTTCTGTTTTTGTTTGTTTTGTTTTGTTTTATCCTGGAAGTCCTGGGTTCCATAATTATAATGTGTTAAGAAATTGCAAGGATTGCTTTTGTGTGTGTGTGTTGGGGACGGGACTGGACGGTAAATAGTTGGAGATTAATTACATTAAATTAAAGCTATCACAATTTAATGTGCAAGTTTTGTGTTATCTTTTATGAAAGTAATCAAAACTATTAAGCTTGTAAGCATTACTGAAGAAAAAATCTTTGGAATAATAAAATTAAAAATGCCCCTATAATATCATGTAGACCTAGTTTGGGGTTTTTTTTTTAAAGCTCAGCTGTCCAGTGTTAGGATCTTGCATTCTATTCCCCAAACTATCATTACTATGAGCAGACTACTTTTTCCCATAATACATAAATTGGAACTAAAACAGGGATAAAGGTGACAGACACAGTGCTGTGACTTAAACTGGAGACCTGGATTAAAGACAAAAGCTTTACTGGGTAAGTGAAACAACTCTACTACCTCAGTTATTTCACTCGTTGTTTCTGTTTTATACATCCAACTCAGTCTTCAGACATTGAAATTGATTATGGTGATGTTATTTCTTTTATTGATCCAAAATGTCATCTATCCAAACTAGTTACTTTGTAATTCCCTTTTGCAGATGCATCCTGCCTTTGTTAAATCCACTATTCCTTATTATATACTTCTCTATTATAATCATATTCACTGGTTTTTTACTTTTGACCTTTGCAAACATATATACTTTAACACAATAATTTTCCATACATTTAAATATGAAAACTATTATTTCATGGTATGAACTGGTCACACTTAACTTAGTTTATTCGAAGAAAAAACAGACACAGTAACCCACGGTACTCCATTTTAATTTTTTTTTATTTTTTGTCAAGGTCCAAATTTCTTGGTCAAGAGTCCAGAGAAAATAGTAATACAAAAGAATTATAATGATTAAATTAAAAGACTTTGGGGTCCATTTAAAAGCAGCTGGCAGTCCAGATTTGGCCTGTGACCCACCTATTGACTACCCCTGCAGTAACCTATTGTGTTTCAGTATTATGGTGTTTTGCAAATGTAAACTAATTTTTTAGATAAAAGACCCAGTTTTGCAGTTGAGTTCCGATTCAAAGCTCGTAGGAAGTCATGGACAGGCTTCCACTGGTTTTGGCTCATGCCCTTATTGACTTCAGTGTGAATTTGACTTGAGTGAGGTCCGCAGGATCAGATCCTAAAATGACTGAAAATTTAAGTTTTATGCATACAAGTTTTGATATTTTAAAATGTGTACATGAAAGCAATTATTATAAAACGCATCTTCTGTTATGCTTCACTTTTAAAAAAGTTTTTAAAATAGTAAAATGGTTGCTCTTGTAACTAACTACGAATGATTTCTTAAGACTGTCTGCATCACAAGTAAATGGCTACAGCGGGGAGCCAAGCAGTAAAAGTGCTGATCGCGTATATAAGAAATAAATCCTTTCCGGGATGATCTTGATAGTTGCTGAGCACTCACAAAGCTGACTGGCTGTTGTGAGTGCTCAGCACCTCTGATGATTAAGTCCTTTACAAGAGCCTATTGTCTGAGAATCTCAAAGCACATTACCAGTATTAATGAAGTTAGGGTTGGTCTACACTCTAAAAACGTTATACTGGTATAACTATGTCAGTTAGGGGTGTGGTTTTTATTTTAACCAATGTAGTGTTGAGGCGTGGCCAAACTGTAGCTTGTGAGCTGCTTGTGGCTCTTTTACAGTTGAAGTGTGGCTCGCGGAACCCCACACGCCCCCGCACCTTTCTCCACCTATCAGACTGGGGGGGAGAGCTCAGGGCTTCTGCTCTGCGGTGGAGTGCTGGGGCTAGGAGCATCTGCCCTGTGAGGAGCGGGGTCTCAGGCAGAAGCCCTGTGCCCCGGCAGGCACCACCCCGTGGGGCAAGTTGTGCATGTCTTGCAGCTCTTGAACTTCTGAAGATTATCATATGCAGCTTGGAGGGTCAGTAAGTTAGGCCACCCCTGTACTAGTATAAAGGTGCCTTATACTGGTATAGCGTAGGGCTGGTCTACACTAGAAAGTTTTACCAGCATATCTGTGTCAAATCACACTCTCCAATCAACATAGCTATGCCAACAAAAGCTGTAGTGCATATATAATTATTTTGACAAAAAGTCCTTTTGCTGATATAGTTTGTTCTACTGGGGGAAGCTAGCATAAGCTGTACCAGCAAAAGAACTCTTTTGCCAATATAAGCTGCATCTTCACTAGGGGGCTTTACCAGTCGAGCTCTTCTGGTATAGCTATACTGGCAAATCCTTTTAAGCATAGACAAGGTCTCAGACTCACAACACATGCCTGGCATAAGGAATTAGTATTACCCCCTTTTACGGAGCGTAAAACCAAAGTACAGGGAGGATTAAAGCTTTATCAACACTATGACAATCGACTATGTTGTGGGATCCAGTTATAATCCGGTTCAGTTTGCAAGTGGTCTTGGGCTGTAGTGCAATCTGGGAACATTCTTAAAGCATGGGTCAGGCCTGGCTAAAATACAGACTTATGTTTTAGTCTTACCAGGCACTACTGTGTTATAACCAATTCCTTTAGCATGGTAGATTTTCATAATGTAGATGGGAGGCTTAGGGTATGTCTCCGCTGCAATTAAATACACACAGCTGGTCTGTGTCAGCTGACTTGGGCTTGCAGGACTCAGGCTGCATGCATATAAAATTGTGGGGTAGACATTTGGACTTGGGCTCCATCCTACACCTGAATGCCTACACTGCAATTTTACAGTCCTACAAGCTAAGCCTCACGAGCCTGACTTAACTGATGCAGGCTAATTGCGGGCGTTTAATTGCAGAGTAGACATATGCCAAATGACCTGCCCAATGTCACACAGAGTCCATGGTAGAAGAGGCAACAGAATCCGGATCATCTCACTATACTTCTGAGAGTATGTCTACACTGCACACTAAGGTCGGGTCTATTGAATGTGGGCTTGTGGATTTGGTGTGTCCAATCCCATGTTTGAATGTCCACACTGCATTGTAAACCTGCGTTTACAACTGCTTGACCCGGATGTCTCAGCCATGCTACCATGTCCATACTGCACTATGCAGACCTTCTGATTCATGTCTGCTGCTGAACCTGCATCTGGCTGCGCAATGACAGGACTTGGACCCAAGTCACAGTGGGACTCAGGCTCTGACTCACCCCACAGCAGGGTCATAGGACTGGGGTCCTGATACCTTGCTCACTCAAGTCAGACTGATTTGTATGTGGACAGACGGGAGGCTTGGGTTCAAACCTGATTTGGAGCCTGGGCTTAGTGTTCAGTGTAGACATACTCTGACTGTTCTTAAACCATTTGCCCATAATCTCTCATAATAAACACAGCTCTTTAGGCCTGTAAAAAGTGTTCTCTCAAACGACAATATTAATATTTGGTGAAAAGAGAAATTACAAATTAAGGGCCTGCTCCCATTGACTTCCTGAGTACAGGATTGGACTCTAATTGTTTTCCCACCAGTCTCCTTGAAATAGATATATAATTAGAAAAAATTCCCATTTAAAATTATCTGCAGGGTTTACACGTAATGTGAAACTGGAGAAAATTTTTTTTCTTAATATACAAAATACAAAAGTTTTTCTTCTCCATTTACTAACTACAATGAAGTGTGTTAAAATGCATATGAAACCTGCATAAAACACCTTCTCTTGCCTCTGTTCCCATTTATAGACACCTTTGAGGGACTCTATTTCCTTAATTAGATTTCATCACATAGACTGTATCCATATTAAGGGCTTCTAAATTGCTATAGCATCTGAATTGTATACAAGGTATATGTCTACGTTGACTACTTCTGAAAAAAATGACCTTCACAAGCTAACAAAAGGGGCAGTGTATCTTGAGAAGTCTGTATATGACAACCTGACATATACAATAAATATGAATTTTACTACAGTAACAGATTGAAATTACATAGTTCATTTAAACCCTTTTCCAACTTCAGCTTAGCCCCAGCTAAAGCACACAGGAAATAAACATATTGAGCTGTCTGGCACCAGGCAACTATCCAGGTCCTGTTCTGTCTAGCACTGGGTTAGACTTATCCATCCAATCAACATTAGGAGGTTTATTTATGTGAGACAGATATATTAGTAATAAATGGATTTATTCAGTAGCTTGGTGGATTTATACACACACAAAATCATTTTAGTTTAAAGAGACTTAGAACTGAGTCACCCACTATTTTCTATTCACCAGATCCTGAAGCATTTACTCAGGTTTTTAAAAACTCTTGCTGAACTCAGTGGGAGATTTGCTGTGTAAAAACTGCAGAAGAAGCTTAGGGTATGGCCTAGTGCACAGTGAAAATGCAGCCTAGTGCAGTTTCAGGTAAGTTGTGTTTGTAATAAAAATAATTTAAAGGCCTTTGTATCACATTTATATGAGGAGTTGTATGTAACATTCCACACACAAAAGCCCATTTTAGTTTGCATCAGGATGGCCTGTATCATTGAAACATTTTATGGAAATATATTCTGAAGTGATACTGAGATTTTTCAACACCTATTTGTGCTTTACACTGATTGATTTTTGTTGTAAGACAGAAATTTGACATGCAAGTCAGTCTTGTGCTATACTTAAGTGTCCCTTCACTGATTTGTCTGTTTTTTTTTTTAAAAAAGAAGACAGGGAATGGACTTTAATGCTATGGTTTATCCATTTCAATCAGATAGTAAGTGGCACATTCTCACCTCATTTACAGTTTTTAATTCCAAATGGACATTGCTTTTGAAACATCCTCTCTTTTTTCTTTATGCTGCCACTTGAAAGTTGAAATGTAGCAAGAATGTAATGTTAGGTGCCAGTTTTCTGAATTACAGGGTGACTGCTTTAGCTGATCCCAAAAAGCAAGTGTCTTTTTATACCGCATAAAAGCCTGAAATGTTTACATATCAAAAGGCTATAGGCCAATTTCTGTCAAAATTATACATGAAGTTAAGCAGTACAAGCAATTTATTTAAACACTAGTCATTGTAGAAAAATTCGAAACCATATGCTCTTTTAGCAGTTTTTCACAAACGCATTTGACCCATGACTTGGCAAGACATGCAAGTTCATAATTTACTCTAAATTTCAAATCCCCTTGACATTTAAATAAAAGATCTTCATTAATAAGGTTTATATGAATGAAAACTTTAGAAGCTGATATTGTTAGAGGGAAGTTTTAGGAACAGCCTTAGCAGCTTTGCCTAGTTTTCAAATGACTGACTTTCCTAATCAGTCCAAAGTAAGTTTATTCTGGGAACAAATTATCATAATTGTGCATTATGTGGGTTTTTTTTTAAGTAATGATGCAATCATTTTGAAACAAACTTTGGGAAAGCTGATGTTTGACTAAGGGTAATGGTAATATTTGCAAACTCAGTTATTTTTTAAACTGAACTACAAGGTGCTTTATTTTATTTTAAAAGTTTTAGCTCATTATAAATCATGTGTTTGTTTTCTCTCCCATCCGCTCCTCTACCTCTCCACCCTGCAGGAGAACCAGCCCCCCACCCCCTCAGCTAGTTCAAATCATTGCAATAATGGTATATATTTGTGTGTGTATGTCATCACACCAATGTTAGCTACAAAGTTTTACATTTTATTAAATGTTTGGAACTCTGGTGGTGGTCTCCTTTTACTGTGTTCAGAGTTTAAAACAAATCAGGTTGAATGAATAAAATAGGGTGACCAGATGTCCCAATTTTATAGGGACAGTCCTGATATTTGGGGCTTTTTCTTATATAGGCTCCTATTACCCCGCACCCTCTGACCCGATTTTTCACACTTGCTGTCTGGTCAGCCTAGAATAAAATCAACTCAGAGGGATATTTTTTTTCTCTCTAATTGAGCTGGCATCATTTTACACTGCATCCTCAGGAGGCTGTGTATTCCAGTCTCTCTGATACACATCTCCTGGGTCAAACCTCTGCTCAGCTAGACCAGTGTACATCCGGAGTGAATATTGAAATCAGTGAAGTCACTCCGGATTTACACCAGTGTGTCTGCGACCACAACTTGTCCCGTGAACCTTATTAGGATCTTCCCTCTTCCTAACCCTCCTAAGACCTGTTCGCCAAAAGTTGGAGGGAAGATGTATTGCTCTTCACAACAACGTCCTAGTGCCGTATAATTCTGGAATGCGTTTGAAGTAGCCTGGAGAATAAAATACCTATTGTATGCTACTAACGCTGAAATACAGTAAAATGGGTTGTTTCTTAAAAAGAATAATTTTATTCCATGCCCCAATGCTAGAGTCAAACAGTCACAGGGCTTTGGTTATAATACATATTATTCTTTTTTTAATTAGGTGACAGGTGACCCTTATGCGGCCCTTACAATTCTAGAATTTAAGGATGAGCCTATTTCTAAAAGAATACATCAAATACATATAAAATCCTCCTCTGGTCCATAATTACATGTTTACAATTGAGAAATAATCTTATAGTGCACAGGGCTTGGCATCCTTATAAAGTGTAAATGAGAAAAGTTTCGGAGACCATTTTGAATTCATTCAGTGGGGAGAGAAGGGGTGCGTGTAGATGGTGGTGGTGAATCTCGATTTACCACTCCTGAGAGAAATTTCATGGCAGAAAAACTTTTGTCATTTCTATTTAAATCACAGAAGCAATTTATTAGCGACAGAGCTTCTAATAAATTGCTCGTATTGCTGTAATCAAAAAAGCGAGTTGATATACTGAACTCACAAAAATCGATGTATTTTGAATCCACTGATCTGTTATTTAATATATTTAAAATGAGGACTATTATAAAAATGACTGACTTCTCAACAAGCATATTTTCATAGACTTATGCACGGTGATTGCTTTGTATGAAATCGTGTTTGGGTAATAATATTGAAAATCAATGTAGTGTTTACATTATTTCATATCTAACAGCTTGGTCTGCCCGTTACTGTACTCCTCTTTAGATGTATCTTTCAACCCACGCTGTGACTATGCTATAGTAACAAACAATCGCTTAGCAACACTATGCAACACAATTTGCTTGCGTTTCATTTGTTATTCCAATTTCACCCTGACAATATGGGACAGCAGATTGTTTGTTTAACGCATTATTACATTTGTAAGTTAGTGCAAAGTGGATGCGAAACGAGAAACTCTTAAATCAGGTTTTAGTAAGTGTGTGTGTGCGTGCGCGCGCGCGCGCGACATAAGATTCTGCTTAAAGTTCACTAAAATGCATCTACAACGTTAATACAAAGCTTTCTGGTTATTTGGAAAAAATTAACCAGAAATTAAAAAAAACACCACAAACCACTGGAAACTATAAGGAAGCTCTCTGTTAAAATGTTGTACTATGTCTGTAGAAAGGAACAGAATGAGTGCTATTAGATTGTGATTCAGCAGAGTATTATAAATCTTACCCATACTTTAAAAGCAGGGCGATCATAACGAGAAAAATATGGTTCTACCATCTTATTACGGCTACTTTGTGTGACTTAACGTAACACACTTGTCCTATGATGCAAAATTTTACCTTGAGGAAATAAACCTATAAATAATTGAAATAATTATTCGAGCAGATCAAAATGTATCCACCATAACTTAATTCTGCCTTTAAAATGAACGACTACAGGCTTTTTCATACTAACATAACGGTGAGCAGGAAATCCTTTAAACTGCGAAAAAATGAATATTTTATAGCTAATTATTTAATTAAATTGACAGCGGCTAAGGCTAGTTCATTCTGTGGCTCTGCTTACAGTTTGACTGGCCAGATCAGGAAAAGGCTAGCAAAACTCTTCTGATTCTGCCTTAGGAATGTACCCCAGCCCTTCTAATGTACAAATATTGCCTTTAGATTACGCACAACACCAAGGTGAAGTTCACCAGCCTCAGTCACTTGCTCTGGTATAAATACCACCTGGGACCAAGTGGTAACCCCCTTTATTACACAAAACATCAGCCAAGAGGTCATAAAAACATGCAGGACTCTCCTATTTAAGAAAACCCAAGATACTGGACACTGCAATGTGGTATTTTGTTAATGTAAACGGGTAGATAGGTAGGTCGCTCTCTCTCTCTCGTTGTATTCAAGACTAGACGGCTCAATCTTCTGTTTATCGGTTTCATAGCAATCCCACTATTGCTCCGTTTCTCTGTCCTTCGACTCCTAGAAGATCTATGAATGAGACGGAATGATACTCTGCATTTCAGCAGAGCGCACTGCATGTAAACTGGAGTTTCAGATTGCGATTTAAGGAGCGTTAAGCAGTTCAGTAGAAGCACCAAGGACGAATACGTGAACAAGTATTGAGATAGCGAAATTCTGCAGCATGCTGTTCTATTTGTAACATGACTGGAAAGGCCAATGTAGTCCAAGGGAATTACGGGTTTTACCTCTCTGCAATAGTTTCACTTTGCATTACATTTGGAAATCTGCATGAACGTCACATCTAAACGCCGTGTGTAAGAATTCATATCTCCAGGACTCTGGTCAAATATTTTGGTTGCAATTGTGCGTGTTTTGTTTTTTAAACACCAGAAAAAATTAGTGATCTGCAAAGTAAGCAGAGGCTGAATGAAAGAAACATTCTAACTAATATTGTGATTTATTAATAAAAAGTGAATACTAGATCTTCCCCTCCCCCCAAAAAAACAAACAAAACAACCCAAACATGCAAGCTCTTTGCTGATATTAATAGCCTCCTGGTCTAGATCACTTTCATATCCAATTTGAAATGGTTGAATACTGAAGGGAAGGGATACAAGTAGGCTTCACCTAACATTAATGAGTACACTCTTTGTTGAGTAAAAATAATTTGTTCCTCGTAAACAGATCCTAATGGCTTGTTTTCATTTCATGCTTACAATTTCCTACCTTCTTTGGTAGAGGGTTGATGGGGCAAATAGTCTAATCTTATTCAGTTTACCTCCTGTGGATTCCTAGTGACAGTCGTGACAGACCAACTATTCTGCAAATCACAAGAGCCAGCTACCAGGAGAGACAAACGTCTTTAATAAACAGTTTAAGGGAATTAAATCGCGCCCTTTACATGTAATGGGCATGAAGAATTCAGTACTGTACAATCGCTGCTCCATAGACTGTGTTTTCTAGGATAGAAAATAAATGATTCTTTCTTGAAAAGGAAAAGTGCATCTTAATGAATGAAAAGCAACTCTGAATCCCTACCACTCAATGTGTTTTAGATGACAGATTATTATTACTAAAATGTTCCGTTTCTGCACCGTTAAAGCCATTAATAGCTGTCTTGCTTGATTTTTTAAAAAATGTTTAGAACAATTGTCCAAAGAAATAATCGTAGTAATTTTTTTAAAAGTTAATTTATTCTGTGTAAGGCGTTGTGCTTTTAGAAAACAAGGCACACTACGCATCCCTTTTACTCTGAGTCAAAGGAGCCAAGACCCAAACCCTATCCCAGAAACACCCATGCACAAATTATGGCGCAACTCCGTCGCAGTCTAATTCTTTTTAAAGATTTTTTGTAAGTGTTTCCTAACCAAATCCAAGCATAAATAATGACTCTGAGCCGCAGACAGAGGAAATCACACCTAATAATGTGAACCAACACGAGGAGAGTAGGTGCATAATAGACAGGGCTAGGAGCTGCTAACCACTTCTCCACAATGGTATTAATCAGATTAACCTGGGCAATTAGCCGGTGCAGCGGAGAGATCCAGCCTAAATCTGGGGCCTTTTCACAAAAAAAGAAAAAGAAAAAAAAAGTCCCACTAATGGAAAGGATTAAGTTAATTTAATTAATTCTCAATACACAGCTCAGGCGCCTTTCACTCCTTTGTGTACCCCTCTCCCAGCTCCACCTCGTCCCTCCCCCATCCCCAAAATAAAGTCAAATCTGGTTTTGTTTGTCATCTGCCTATTACCAGGAACTCAATCCAGGATGACGTCGCCTGGGTATAAAAAAGGGAAGAAGTTCAGATGGATTATACTCCATGCAGCCCTCTGGTTGAGATCAGTAAACAGGCGAGAGTGGAGGGGGGGGGGAGTTACAGAGCAGTCTCCTGCGAGCGCGCGCGCACACACACACGCGCTGCCTTCGGGAAAAGATCAATTTCTTTCGCTCTGATCCCCTTGAAAGTCTCGGAAAAGTTTCGGTTTCGTCCCTCCCTGCCCGCCCCTGCAGAGTTCGGGTAATGCCTGCTGGTATGTTCACCATCGACAACATCCTGGCCGCCAGACCCCGCTGTAAGGAGTCGGTCCTGCTGCACCAGGGCGCCGCGCCCGTGGTGTTCTCCAACCTGCATGGGGACTCCCTCTACGGCACCGATTACAGCGGATTTTACTCCCGGGCGGTGGCCCCCGCTTCCAATCTGCCCGCGGTCAGTGGATCTAGGATTGCCTACAACAACTACTACTACGGGCAGCTGCATGTGCAGGCGTCCCCCGTGGGTCCTTCGTGCTGCGGGGCCATGCAGCCTCTGGGCGCGCAGCAGTGTTCGTGCGTCCCTGCAACAGGTAGGCGAGCCCAGGTGCCCGTTCGTTCTCACCCAGCTGGGCGAGCCCGGGGCGCTTTACCGGGGGGGGAGGGGGTTTGAGATTGTTCGCGAGGCGGGTGCCTGGCTATTTGTGTGCTTGATGAGCCATCTGTAAATAGCGTTTGGGTCTCTGCCCCTCCGAAATGACTAGGAATCCCAGCGAAGTACCGTCACCCTGGCAATTCCCTGCCCTGTATTATGTCTACAGGACGCGTCTCACTCAGCCCCATTCTAATTTCGGATCGTTTGGCACCGGGGTTCTTTGTTTCGGGCTCAGAGGGGGATCTCGGGTTGTGTCGGTGTCAGAGGGAAGGGGGCACAAGTTTTTAACGGAGTGATCTGCTCTTGATCTCTCCGTCCAATGCAAATAGTGTGGTCGTCTTCTCTCTAGGCTACGAGGGTACTGGGTCAGTCCTGATGTCGCCTGTGCCCCACCAGATGTTGCCGTATATGAACGTGGGCACCTTGTCCCGGACTGAGCTGCAGTTACTGAACCAGCTGCACTGCAGGAGGAAAAGACGA
This sequence comes from Mauremys reevesii, assembly GCF_016161935.1. Lineage (NCBI taxonomy): Eukaryota > Metazoa > Chordata > Testudines > Geoemydidae > Mauremys > Mauremys reevesii. The sequence goes on from NC_052626.1 coordinate 28,034,568, forward strand.
CACCGAACTATCTTCACTGACGAGCAGCTGGAAGCTTTGGAAAACCTCTTCCAGGAAACTAAATACCCAGATGTGGGCACCCGGGAACAGCTGGCCAGGAGGGTGCATTTAAGAGAGGAAAAAGTGGAGGTATTTTCCCCTTTATATTTAAAAGTTAACTGAGTCTCAGTTCCTAGTCTAGCTGCAGCCATCGCCGCGCGTTATCCAAGGCAAGCTGATGGAAGAGCATGCAACAGGTTTACAAGAGGAGCAAAAAGTGTAGCTCTTACACGTACCCGTCTGCACTCGGATAAATAAACCGATCACTCAGATAATTAGCAAATTTCGGTAAGCGATCACCCCTCTTTAAACGCGGCAAACCTTAGACTTGAAATTTACGTAACCGATTGTAATTGCTCTGCTTTTCCATTTATACCGAACCAAAGCAAATCGAGTCAAAAGATGTGCATGTCACGCAGAACTGGTGTCACGCGTTCGGGCTGAAAAGGGTGCCTGTCTGAACAAAATGTTGTTGTTTGTTACTACTATAATGATTTGATTTATTGCAATGACAGGTTTGGTTCAAGAACCGCCGGGCAAAATGGAGAAGGCAAAAGAGATCCTCTTCCGAGGAGTCAGAAAACGCACAGAAATGGAATAAAGCTTCCAAAACGTCCCCAGAAAAGAGGCAAGAAGAAGGGAAAAGTGATTTGGACTCCGATAGTTGATACCTTGCAAATGGACCCTTGTCGTGGACTGTGGGACTTGCACAAAAGGATGCTACTTGCACACACTCTGCCTTGTTGGAGGGAAAAGAGATCTGTATATAGTGTACATTACCCCGAGATGATTGCTTGTAAATAAAATAAGTTGCGGAGGTGTTGCACAGGTATACGCCGGCCCCTTTATTTACCTTTGTGCTACTTACAGATACTTTAATCCGATGGTGGTGACATATTTTTCCTTAATCTAGAAAAAGGGGCGTTTGCAGTTATTTATTTATCAGGGTTTGACTAGTTTGGAAAGAGTGGAAGATACGGTGTTGTAAATGGTACTAATTTGTAACCGATTAATTAATGTCAGCGTGTGATGTGACGTTTAAATTTATCAGCAGCCGCGAGACACGATTAAAAAAGAAATCAAACCTTTTTTTATTTTTTAAATACGGGCGACGGAAGACTCCACCTGTGAACCGTTGAAACTGTCTAAATGCACCGTAACTTCGAGTACGGTTTGGTGGGTTTCTTTCAGTAATGGTTACTGTCGTCCTATAGCGGTACCATTCGTTGTCGAAGCTGATGGCTCTTTACCAGGGGCGCCCAGCAATCGTTTGGTAACTAAGCTTGTCTGCAAAACTCCCCACGTCCTCATATATCAACTAGGGTGATTAATGCGTCAGCCTGCGGCGCTGGTATCAGTTTTGAAATGGGTACGGTGTTAAATGCCCGCCTGCGGTGTCTAGGGGGGGCTGCTCTGGAAGTCAGGGGAGGGCGAGCAAGCCCCCAGAAGAGCGCACGGCCATTTTCAGAGCAGCTCGCTGGTGCTTGGCCTCAAGCTGGCAGGCGAAGGAGCTGTCCGCTGCCAGAGTCCAGGGCCGGGACACTCCCTAATACAGTGTATGTAAATAGGGCACGGGCCCCCGCCCCTGGAGCTGGGCAGATGAGGGGCTTTGGGGGGGGATGCTCCCCTCGCTGCGGCCTGGCGCCTGGGGAGCGCTTTGTAGATTCGGCTCAGCCAGGAGGGCGCGTCTAAGGCTGGCGGCCTTGGTTAGGCCGGACAGGCCCACGGGCCTGATTGAGCCGGGGCGCAGCGGCTTAGCAGCCTGCAGCCAGCCCTGCACTCCAGCTCCTGGCCAGGCTCCCGCCGGGCGCGCTCTGCGCCGCTTGCCACGCAGGCCTCGGCAGCTGCTGGCGCTGAGCAGAGCGGGCGGTAGCCCCGCACCCCACCCTGCGGCGCAACGGGCCCCGCGCCGAGCTCTGCCCCGGCGGGGTGGGGGCAGGGACACGGGGGTAAAGCGTGGCTCTGGGCCCCGCTTCCCCGCGGGGAGCTGCGCCGGCCGCAGGGCGCCCCACGTGCTGGCAGCTCTAACCCACCCCCTGGGAGGCGCCGCGCCCTGCAGGGGCTGTTTGCTGTGTGCGCGCCATGCGCTGGCCGGGCTCCCCCCCGCCGCTCGCAGGTGCGAGGAGCCCGGGGCACGCCTGGCGCTAGGGCTCGTGTCCTGGCAGGGGTAGCGGGTGTGATGGCCTCGCTCCGAAGCGCCCCATTTCCAGCGCCTGAGGAGGGCCCTTGGTTCATTGAGTAACGGGTCCTGCGGGCCTGGGGGAAGCGGGCGGGACGAGCACCCGGAGAGCTGGCGGCCTGCGGGGCTGCCTCGCCGCTGGGCTGGCTCAGGGCTGCAGAGCAACCAAGAGAAAACTTCAGCTCAGGCTGGGTTACTCCTCATGGCTTCACCAGAGCTGACTGACTAAATGCGATCAGAGAGACAAGGTGGGTGAGGTAATGTCTCTTATTGGACCAACTACTTATCCTGGGAGCCACAGGGCTACAACTACACTGCATATAATAGTGATTTGATCCTTTATTTTGCCAATGGCATCGTGTTTTGTAATGCAATATTTGTAAATCAATTTGCTCAGCTCCTCTGTACTGTCACAAACCACAGTGGAGCTAAAAGCCATGGCACTAGGAAATATTTTCAGGTAAAGCAAATGAAGTCTCCCCTTTGTTATTTGATTTCCCGGCTCTCCTCTCTTGCTTTCTGGAGAGAGATGCTCCTTTGAGTTTCCAACCAGTTTGTCTTTGATGATCCCTATTTATGAGAGCTATCTCACTACACCGATATTGCTATTGATACAACTCGGATAAGTTGCAAACAAGAGGAGTTATGAACTGAACTAGGGGATATTTGGTAGGAAGGTGCTAGTCGCTCTTTACCCCACTGAGACAATAGACTCATAATTGGTCTACAGTGGCTTCCTAATCTTGCGTTGCTCAGTTTGTGCACGCCTCACAGTGGAGACTTCCACTCCGCCCCTTAAGTTCACATCCATTTGTGTTCATTTCCCCCATGCCTGCTACATGAGACACCCAACCCCAGTGTCCTCATCCCTGTTGAGTCACACAGTCATCTCCCACCCATACATGCTTCCTCTTCTGTAGCCTTGTTTAGAAAAGATCTTTTCCCTCTAAAGTTCCAAGCATTGCTACTGCCAGTTCAGCTCCACCGGTGATATCAATAGTAGACCCGCTAGTGTAGACAAGGCACTGGTGTGAGCTGGTAGTCCCACCATTGCTCCCACTGGTGCAGCTGTCCAAGTGATGGCAACTGTGGGTAATTTTAGCAGGGGGTGGTGGTGGGAAAGGGTAATAAAGACACTCTGACACCTATGCTCAAACATCTCCCTCCATTCATGGTACACCCAGTTTTCCTATGTGTTCCTTCATGGCTTCCTCTATATCAGAGTTTATTTAAATCTCCCACTGTAGAAGTAGCATGGTGCAGCTCTGCTGGTGTTAGCACAACAGTTGGCGATTTCCCAAAAATTGCCAGTAAAGACAAGATTCCTGGTGCTCTTGCACTCCCCCTTTGGATGAACCCAACCCCTCATTCCCCTCTGGTGAAATGCCAGAATAGCCCCCGTCCCACAGTGAAGGAAAGAAATAGGAGTGGCCTCACATGACCCAATCCTCAGTGGGTTGATTACTATCTAACCACCCCTAGAGAAGAGAAGGAGAAGCCGATCCTGTCTTTCCCACTGAAGAGAAGAAGCAAAGGGGGTACTATTTCCCAACTGATGCGTCCCCATTAATGCAGACACTAGTATGTGTGCGCAGAGCTAATGTTATGCTTCTAAAAGCACAGCAATAACACACCAGACATGTACATTACCTGCGTAAAACTGGATTGAATGTACAGCTCAGCATCACTGAAACTAGGTTGCAAAATGTGGGAAGTGGTGGTTTATGTGTGGGGAGGGTTTTTTGGTAAGGTATATGCAGGAAGCCTCATTGGATGGATGTTTAATTCCCCCCCCCCATATTTAGTCAGTATTATGTTTTGTTGGGCATGTTCATACTGCATGTAATAGTGAGAGAAAGAGGAAAAGGTAGTATAGCCTTGATTTTTGCAAACATTTATGCTCTGTCTTAACTTTACGCATGTAACCAGTCCCACTTACAACTTGTTATTGGTGTTAGTTTGGGAGTAAAAATGATTTTGAATGGGTAAAGTATGCCTTTTTAAAAATATGTATTTTATTAAAATGGCTTGCTATCTCTTGACAAGAGAGGGTACTAAAGTGTAGTTACTATAGGCTTGATCCTTCAAACACCGATACACTTCATACATGTGATTACTTTCATTAAAGTTAATAGCATAAATATTATTAAAAAATCTAATTGAAAGTCAGTTTAACTCCTGAACTAAACCATATGGATTAAATTCTTAAAGGTGACTTCTAAGAAGGGAGAAGGGGGAATTGTTCTTCTTTATTATGTGTAAAGAAAGCCTGAAAAGTTTATTTTGTAGCAATATTTTTACAGCAGAAAATCTTGTTTAGCCTGCAAGACTGATTGCTGGAGAACTAGTGAAATGAGGGCATCACAAGAATCAGGAGAGTGAATGGCTGAGCAATTAAGAGGGATGGAAAGTTCTTTAGTCAAACTCCTTAACACTCCTTGGTTCAAATTCTTACTCATGTTGAATAGTATCTTACTCCATGAATAGTTGCATTGACTCAGATGGCACAATGCTTGGTGAAAGATGTAAGTAGGAGTAGCAGAATCTGGCCCTTTATGTTTTGTTTAACAGCTTTCAGTGATGAGCACAAGTGATATTTCTCCTCTGAGAACATCCAGCACGGCCTCCAGCAAAACTAGGAGCGATCAAAATTGATATTCCTTCTATTTGTAAGGAAAAAACAAGTATCTGTGTAATCTTAAGAACAAAACACCTTTCAGAGCCTCTTTATGCATTACAAATAGGCTTGGAAGGATTAGATTGTAATGTTTTAACAGTAAATCTTGACTTTACCATATGTACACAAACTGATAAAAAATAGTTCCATTGATAATAATTGAAATGGAAAAGATAGGGAAAGTAAAAAAAAAAAAAATACTGCTTGTGATCTTATTAGAGTTTGATGTGGGATATTTACTTTGCATATTTTAACATGTGATGTTGACAGTTTGTGTTGTAGCAGTTATAAAGCTTTAACTTTTTCAGTCTCAGCATCTACTGTCGTTAAATTATTGTCTGACTCTGCCCATAATTTCCTACAATTGTGAAAATTTAAATTGGTTTTGTGTGACCATGAAAATTTAAATAGGTAAAAATTGAAAAATGTTTATAACAGATATTATCCATCAAAATTATATAAAACATTGAATTTTGCCAAGCCTAATCTTAAAGGAGTTTAGAAAAAGATGAATTAAAAAAAATTATCTAAAGGTCCCCTTTAAATTCTTCTAATTAGAGTAGTCAAGATTTGACCCTAAATGTTTTAACCTCACTCTTTCCTGTATATTGTAGTGGAAACTCCACAAATTAACAAGACAGTTTTGCACCAGTTCAGAGAACCTGCAATTTCTATTGATGTAGTAGCTAAAACATGAGGGATCTGAATCTTCTGCTGCAGGATACAAGTGAGTACCATGGAAGCTCTAAATACCTGCACAGAAAGGCACATTCTGTTTTCAGTTACATTGACTTTGAATGAGTTACTCGAGTCATACTGGTATAACCGCAAATATAATTTAGCTCTGTGGAGCACTAACAAATGATAGGATAGTACATCAGAGAGATAGATAATTAGGTCCTATATTCATACAAATATACTAATTAGTACTTTGCACTTCTCCCTCTGTTCCCTGATATATATGGGCATAATCCTATCAAAGTTAATGGGAATGATGCTCACATATCTGAAAGTGTGACTAAACCCAAGGATCTCAAATTGCATTACAAACATCAATTAGGCAAGGCTTGCATGGTCAGGATGGGGAAGAGTGAGGGAAATGAGGCAGGATATAACTCCTGGGAGTTAGGTGCCTAAATATCTTTGTGAATCCCACCTACAGTGGTTAAGTGACTTGCTCAGAATAACACAGGAAGTCTGTGGCAGACCCAAAAATAGAGCCTGATCTCACTTAAGCCTTACCTTGATGAGCAAAAAGTCTGCTTTCAATTTTGGCCTGACCTACACCTAAAAATTACATCACCCTAGTTACATCCTCAGGGCTATGAACAATTTTGCACCCTGTGCAACGTGGTTATATCGACCTAACCCCCACTGTCGATGCAGCTAGATCAACGGAATAATTCTTCCATTGACCTAGCTACTGTCCCTTGGAGAAGTGGATTTACTACAGCATAGGAAAAACTCCTTCTGTCATTGCAGGAAGCATTTACACTACAGCACTACAGTGGCACATCTGGAGCGCAGTAGCTGTGCCACTGTAGTGTAGACATACACTATGTTGGCTCAATGAAATTAGTCTGACATGCCTGAAAAGTCCTGTTAACATTTGTTAAGATGCAGGCCAAGTCATAGTGTAGCCAAAATGGGGTTGCTTACACTGGTGGACTCCTTTGACTTTAATGAAGTCACTCATGATTTACACCAGTGTAGGTTATTTCACAGTCTGTGCCCACATCTCATGTTTTTGTTACAACACTATCCTTTCTCCCTGACCTATTAAATTAAAATAATTTTCATTATACAATAAAAATAATCAAAACGGAAATTAATTATTTGTTATTAAGGGAGGATGGCATATAAAGGGGTCAGTGATGTGTTGCTGCTTCCCCTATTTCCCCTCGCACTCTTTTTTGAATAATGGTATAGACAGGTTGCTATTTTTCAAGCTTGGCAACATTATAGAGGGCAGAGAATTATTTCAGACAGTACTAAGCATGGATAGAAATAATCAGATAACATTAAGAAAAGGAAAATGTAGACCAAATATCAAGACAAACTTCTTGATGGTGAGATGTGTTCAGGAGTGGAATATTCTTGCAGGGGACATTTAAGACTAGAATGGAGCAAACTCTAGTAAAGGTACAATATGGAAGCATTATGCTGAATGGAGATGGCCTATGTATTAACCCTTACTCAGAGTGTCACAGGATTGCTGGTCCCTTTAAGGGGTGTGTGGGCCCAGACTATCTGTTATCAGCTAATTTAAGGAGTCCAGCTAAGCAGATAATTGAATATCGAGTACCTAGGCCTGATAAAAGGCCATCAGGGCTCAGTTGCAGGGAGGTGCTCATAGAAAGAGAAACTCTTCTAAGGCAGAGATGCTTCCTGAGACTATGGGTGCCAAGGAGAAGGGCTGTTCAAGATTATTTCTGTTTAATAAAGTAGGACCCCAGCAAGGGAATTTTGTCTTACATGCTTTTGGACAGCTCAAAGTTCTTAAGAGGGTCAGAGAGAACGGAAATGATGCAGCATCACAGTAGTTTAGCTGGGGGCAGCTACAGGGCAGGCACCCAAGGACACAGAGCTTATGACAAAGCCACAATAAATGGTGCAGTGAAGCTTCCTAATGCTCCTGTTGAGGTAGAGAACTATAATCTATTCCATTTTACAGACAGGGAAGTGCAAGTACAGAAAAGCTGTAACTTCCTAAAGGCCACGCCGGAAGTCAGTTGCAGAGGTGGGAACAGAACTGGAAATGATAGTCAGTGTTGAATTTTAGTCCCAAGACCATGTTTTCCCATAAACTCAGTCTGGAAATTTTGCCTGTATAAAGGCTGCAGGATTATCCCTGGTGACAGAAAATTACTCGTTTCATGCCATGATCACACACTTTTTGCCATCTGAGAATGAGCCCAGGTTGAAGGCTGGATTATTGAAAGATCAGTGATATGATACAGACAATGTTGTTTTGTATTTGAGGAATACATTACTAAAATCATAAAATGGGGGCCCAAACCTGCATTGCTTGCACACCCAAAACCTCAATGAGAGTGCGGAGTGTGCAAAAGAATGCAATATCCTCAAGTGAGTAAATAAGCCCCAAGTGAGTAACTTTCCATTAAGAAGACCCCTGTTGTGAACATCAAGGAGGAAGCAGGTGTGTGTGTGTGGTTGATGCAGTGGGAGACTGTATAAAATCCTCCAGAGTCAAGCCAGGTGAACACATGACCCCACAGTTGAAGGGGAAGGAAGCTCAGGTAAGTTTGTACAGGAATTAATCCTTATATACTAAGTCCTGTTTCAGTGCAGGGTACTGGACTAGGTGACCGATCAAGATTCTTTCCAGTCCTAGATTTCTATGATATTTTTTCTCCTTATTCAAGTTCTGCACATACATGAGAACTGTGCATCCTGTACTAGCAATGCTCCCGAGAATTGCCCTGAGTTATGCGGGACAGCGTTTTTCAATGACCGGTCCGTGGACTGGTTCCAGTCCCTGAGAACTCCCTGATGCAGTTTAGGAAGGCAGCAAGCCAGTCCCTGGTATCAAAAAGGTTGAGAAAGGTGTAGAGTGTGTGCTTCTGCCAGAGAGAGGCAGAGATTGAGAAGAGGCACACAGGACTATGCGAGTTTACAAAAACAATGCCAAAATTATGGGCTGGGGTCGGCATGATGGGCTGGAGAAATCGGCATGGTGGGGACTTTACCCCTAGCTCACAGAAATCCTTGGGCAAACCATTGACATCCCACAAAGCTCTGCAATAATGTTGCATAAGGCAGCACAGGACACACTGAGATACCTACCTGTGGTGCTCTGCATTTGATGCTGATGCAACCATGCATCGTGAGGAGACACAGTGCTGATACAAGCACCCAAGAGTGCATGTGTACGAGTGACATGCTAGAGTCAGCAGCTATACGGTGACATATACATTATACCACTTTGTAATGTAGACATGGCCTAAGAGCTTTTAGGTGGCTGATGGTTTCTGTGGAAGCTGTAATGATTTAGAAGGGCATTGAACGCAGTACCTTTTACTTGGAGATTCCTGTCATTATATAGAAAGTCTCAGGCCAAGTTTACATTGCTAATTAGGTCTTAATCGTTTAGTGTTACTTTCTTATAGGTTTTTGTAGTCTGTTAGGTTCTAAAAATGTGAATCACAATCGCCTTTTTCTTCTGGTTGGCTCTTCTGTCACAGGGACAGCCCTTCACAATGACGCTTATTCACTTTTGTCGTCTTGAGCCAGGCCAAAAGGATAAGACCTAGTGCCAGAGTCTTGAAGTCAGTGAGTCTTTCCCTCATTTATATTAAGGGTTATCTTGAAATAAAATATGGGGAAATAGAGCATTATCCTTGGTAGGGGGAGTAACAAATTTGGGCCAGATTCCTGCAGTCAGGGAAACTGAGAAGGGACAGAGTCTCACATCCTTTCTTAATATTCATTTGATTACTGCATACCCGAGGCCTTGTTTACACACAAATGTTTTACCCCTTTAATTGTACAGTTGTAGTTAAAATGGTACAAGCCTCCTAGTGTGGATGTAGTTATATCAGTATAAATGTGTTAATACTGGTATATATACAACACTTTTACACTGATATGGCTGCATCCACACTAAAAGTTTTACTAGTATAACAATTTCAGTAGAAAAAAATCACACTCCTAACTGAAATAGTCATACTGGTACAAAATCCACGTGTGAACCAGTAAATTCTACCAGGTTTTCAGAGGCTATGCTGTTTGCAAATGAGATCCTTGATGTGAAATAGGGTTTTTCCATGAGTTGGGGGTGACTAGACTCGATGTTTGGTCATTAGGGCTCATGTGAAGCCGATCTCTACAAAAGTAACTTGTATGAAGGTAAATATCACTAGTCACCACTTTTGTACTTAAAAAAATGGGTAAATCAGTTGCTCAAGAGCATATATAATGGCCTTCAGAAATTGGAAGACGGCTGTGTTTTTCTGTGCTCACATATCTATTGGCACAGCTGCTTCAGCCATCCGGGCATCTGAATTATTCTGACATCAGAAAAAACATTGAAACAGAGACTGATTATGGTCACATTGCTTGTGTTATTTTAATAATGTGAGCTGCTGATCACTGGGGACAGAGCTGTGTCACCTAGCACATTGCACTAAGAGTGTAGGTAGGATTTACATCAAGCACCAAGAAGTAGGACATTAGGCTCCCTACAATGATTATTTCTTATTTCCTATCAATTTGCAGTGGCTGTCCTAGGAATAGCCTAATATTACTTTGCAGTTTCATACATCTGCTCTACTGACCGAAGTAAATTACTGTCCCTGACTAGATGAAAGCCAGACAACTGCAAAATAACAAAAATAAATAAAAATAAAACCCATATGAAAATACAGTAGTTTCTAAAGCTGTTCACTTACATAGGGTCAAATCCTGAGGGCGTTGGTGACTATTTTATCACTCTCTATTCTGGTAAAACTCCTATCAAAGTTGACCAGAGCTTTGCTTTAAGCTAATTCAAAGTAAAAACTCAGGGCCAGGTGCTTGGCCCCAACTCCACCTGCTTTGTACTAGTTTCAGCACTGCTGAATCTGCACAAAGCTTACCTATTTCTGTCCTAAAGGTGGGGCCAAGAATACCTCCAGCCGAGGGGAATCATTGGGTAGTGTAGCCAGCTCTGTGTCATCTGTCTAGAGGGCGAGGGAAGTGCTGTTGAGAGTCAGACAAAGCTCCTGGTACTATTCCTGATATCTGTAGATGGCCACACCTGGTATAATTTAAAGTAGTCACAGCTAGCCCAGGATCAAAGGAACAAATGAGTGGTTTAGAGCCATCTTTCCTTCTCCCCAGCAGCCTGCTAGCCTCATCTGTTCTGAGTGTAAACTCAGTGCAGCTGAGAAACTGGCCCTGAGTAAGGTCCTCAGGATTTGGCCCACAAAAGTAGGTGACATGAACTAACAATATAGTTAAGGGGGGTCCTGAGTGAGTGAGGCATGCAGGGTTTGGCTCAAAGTATATTTACGCAATTCAGTTTCAAGATCTTTACTTGTTAATATTTCTGGATCCCTTTAAATATTATGCTTTTCCTTCCAAAAGTAGAAGTCATGGTTTAAAAGTGAATACGATTTTATTTGTGTGTTGTCATGTTTTATTTTTCTGTTTTACTTCAGGGAAAGCCCCCACACTGCAGCTGAATAAACTGTAGCATAGATTCCCCAGCTAGAACTTTACACTCATAAATAACTAAATCCCTATGACGAGATTAGAAATTCCTGCTCTTTCTGCCAGGTCCTGGATACATGTCTGACATCCAAATGGCAGGATTTCATGCCAAGCATACTCTTGTCAGGCTGCATAGAAGACCCACAGGAGGATGCTCTTTTCTCAGAAGAAATATTGAGAATGCTGTCTGTGATGCTGAAGGGTGATTTAGATAAGAATCAGTGTAGGATCACTTTAATGTTAATGATGCATGACTATTGGAGAACTGTGCTTGCTGCGGACAAGATCAAACACCCAGTGAGGCATTTTCGTCTCTGACAATATGATTCCATATATGGTAAATATAAATTTTAGATTTAATAAAAAATAATTGATTAGAAAACTCACGAGGAACAAAAGTGGGCAATGTTCCAGTTTACTTACTGCTGAAATATTGTAGATTCAGGGCTTGAAAATGAAGCAGACATCTACTAGCCTGAGGGCTTCCTTATACAGGCGTGGACTAGAGGGAGGTAGCATGTGAAAATCATAGGGGAACAGAGAAGACGTCTGTTTTATTTCTGGCTTTGTCACTGACTTTCTGTGTGAATTAGGCAATTAACTTCAGTTCTCTGTGCCTCAGTTTCTCCATCTGTAAAATGGAAACCATTCTGTGTGTTCACCTTTGCTTTGAGATCTAAAGTTATTAAGTGCTAACTATTACTACTGTGTCAGCATAGCTTCTAAAGGGGTGGTTTCCTCTATCATTAATACATAGCAAAGACCATCCTTTAGCCCAGGGATTGGCAACCTTTGGCATGTGGCCTGTCAGGGAAATCCACTGGTGGTTCGCCGTTCCAGGCCAATGGGGGCCGCGGGAAGCAGCGTCCACCACATCTCTTGGCCCGTGCCATTTCCTGCAGCCCCCATTGGCCGGGGATGACGAACTGTGGCCAGTGGGAACTGCGATCAGCTGAACCTGCAGGTAAACAAATTGTCCCGGCCCATCAGTGGATTTCCCTGATGGGCCACGTTCCAAAGGTTGCCAATCCCTGCTTTAGCTTGAAGAAACATTGGAAGGAGTTGCAGGGCCAGTTGAAGAGCAAGAGGGCCAGCTGAGGAGAGGGGTGGGGGCCTATTGTTACAATCGGGACTTGGGCAGTCAAACCTAGTGGTTGGAGCAGGAGTCGGGATCGGGAGTCATTAACCCAAGCCAAGAGTTAGAGCTGGAATCAGAATCAGGAGTCAAGCTAAGGGTCAGAGCCAAAGAACAGAGGCAGGAATCAAGAGCAAAGCAGGAACCACAGACGAGAACAAGAGTCAGGTACTGGAAGGCAGGTTCTGTAGCAGCAGCAAGCCAGGAACTACCTTGTTGCACAGACAACTTCCTGTGTCTCCTTCTGGTTTAAATTGTGTACCTGGCATAGTCAGGGGCTCTGGAGCTCCTCTAATCAAGTCCCTGGGGGCGGTACCGTTAGTGGAGCATAAGGCCTTAGGGCTCCAATTCTCTAGTCACTAGAAGAGCTGTTGGGTGGTGCTGTGGCCATGGCAGCAGCCCACAGGCCCAGGGTTCAGAACTCTCGTATCCTCACACCTACGAATCAAAAAGCTACACATGACAATGAGAGCTTGCAAGTCTTTGATCTCTGTCATATTCATGACATGCTGCTAAAGCGATGTGTTGGGATTAAAGGGTTAATTATTTGGAATTAGGGAGGGCACTTCTTTGGTTGGCTTATCACAGGCTGTGAAAACAAAAATTGGTTAATGAGTTTTGCAAATTCCAGACCTGTATATAAGGTTCCCCCACCCCAATATAATTTTTTCTTTCTTACATATTAGTATTTGCAACCAAAACACAACATTCCCTCAGTGTTGTTACCATCCATTGACTGATCCAGTGAACGGTCATCATACTCTTATATAATCATTGATGTCAAGTTAAATATGGTCATTCCACATTTCATTAATGTGATGCCATTTTTGCTGGCTTGTCAACTGCTCCCTATAAAAAATTACAAGATATAATGTTCCACTGTGGTAGGGCAGATAACCACTCCATGGCACATGCTGAGCTGAACTGCAACCTCAGAACAATCATTTAGAACATTGGTTTATAATCTCATGAAGAGGCACGTGCACTTTGCCTAAAAATCAACAGGGTATTTTGTCTGTGTAAAAATGAGGATCATTAGCTATAGGGCTGCTCTATCGTTGAGCAAAATAATTGCTAATAATCAACGAGACATAAAAGGGCAGAATCCTTTGGACTGGGCATGCTGCACTTGGAATGGGGATGTTATATAGGTTGCTGTGAACCAGCTTTTTGTTAAGCCTGACCTGGAGCGAGCAGGGACAAAGTTGGTCCCAGGTGCACAGGACAGAGTATCTGGGAACAAGCCAGAGGCTGCAGTTCACTAAGTTTATGCTTCTTTTTCGGCCATGCCCCCAACACATCCCCTCCAGAGCAGGACATGGGAGCCATACATCTGTTGGGGATTCTCCCACATCAGAGAAATCCCCAAGAAAGTGGTTAATGCAGAACAGCCTTAGCAGAGGCCAGAAGCTGGTCCATGATCTAGTAGTCAGAACACAAGACTGAAAAATAGGTAGGATAATGGTGACTTGCTCCATAAACATATTGTGAGGATTAAGGAGCTATTTGTGTTCCTAAGTGGAAGAAGGTGACAACCAAATAAAAAGTAAGTACCAGTGTTAACTCTTTGATGTATTATTATAAATTATTTACATTTATGAAGTGCCCAAAAGCATGTCTGTACAGTTAAGTACTTGGCAGAACAAACACAAAGAGGAGATCTCTGCTCCGAAGCGCTTATTGCCCAAAGTTTTGATCCTATGAAGCCTTGCACACCTGCTCAGCATTCTGCATTGTGAGCAGCCCCATTAGGGTGACCAGACAGCATGTGTGAAAAATCAGGACAGTGGTTGGGGGTAATAGGTGCCTATATAAGACAAAGCCCCAAATATCATGACTGTCCCTATAAAATCAGGATATCTGGTCACCCTAAACCCCATTGAGGGCTGTACCATTGTGAAGACATCTCCTGACCTTGTTGCTATTCACAGCCTCCTATGTAGATTATTAATACTTCTAGAAGGAACAATCTGTTCTAATCGGAGTGTGGGAGTCAGCTGATGGCTAGAAGATGGGTGCACTGTGGTAGTACATACATGTGTCCATTTGTGGCAGGTTTATGTGGCAGAATTTGGTCCATATTTTTGTTTCCAGTTTTACCTATACCTTGATATAACACTGTCCTCGGGAGCCAAAAAATCTTACCGCGTTATAGGTGAAACCGCCTTATATCAAACTTTCTTTGATCCACTGGAGTGCACAGCCCTGCCCCCGCAGAACACTGCTTTACCGCATTATATCTGAATTTGTGTTATAACGGGTCACATTATAACGAGGTAGAGGTGTATTTATTATTATTCCTTTATTGCCATCCTCAGAAACATTAACAAGCCTGAGAAACTGACTCTTAGCTGAATAGAATCTTGGCATGTGCAGGAGAAGAATCTCCCTGAAGGACAAATGGAATTTTACAGTGAAAGAACAACATTCAGTGGCACCTTGAACTCAGAGAGGTAAAAGGAAAGAGAGAAATATGAAGCTACTGTATCTATGTGGTATTGGTACAATATATGCACAGATATGTTATAGTTGTAGTGCATTTCACTTCATTTCTGGTTTCCATCCTATATATCTTTGTGTATTTTCAGTGACACCACAAATTTACAGAAGTGACCCTGTTCTTTTCTGCCTGGAGACTTCTCCTGTGACTAGATTTCTGTTTATTTTGCAGTCACACCCAATTATTCTAAATCAGTTTGTAAACTTCTTGTGTGTGTGTGAGGGGAGAGAACTTTAGATAAACAATAACTAGTGATACAGTAATATGCAGTATGCATGCATACAATAGATTTAGCTACCACTTCAGTTATTCTTATCTCAAGACACTCAGAAAATCCAAACACATGGTTAATCAGGTCTGATTGAATCAGACAGTTTGGAATGAATTCAGAATGATCATTTAATGTATTTTTCCTATATTTGGTTCCAGTTATAATTGTTGCATATATGTGTGTGCTTTAAATCTAGTGTTAAAGATTACTCTAGATGGAGCTATGTGTGCTTAGTGGGAAATCCTCGTCACATCTCTATATGCTATCTCTGAAAAGAAACTTTAAAGAAGTTGGTTGTGGGCTGCAGCATTTAACTCATGGATTCTTCCAAACTCCAAAGTGTGCTTAAACTCAAATCCACATCTTTCTCATCTCAGATAGTAGAGCTGCAGAAAGGGGTTTGATTTGGCCAAGAAGACTACGTTTTGTGCAGTGCCTAGCGCATTTAATTCCTTCTGTCCCAAAACCACTTCAGTGAGGTTCATTTTACCCATGCATGTTATTCTATCCCTGTGGTGGAGAAATTCACCCTCCTCTGATGTGGAGCTGATAGGAAGCCAACTGCCAACATGTGTTTATATAAATATATTTGCTAGGGTAAAGATCCCTTGGTAAACATCTGTACCCAAGAACCTGATGTGGATTTTGGGTGATCCCTCAAGGAGTTTGGTCCCATAAAAATAAGAAAACACAAATCTGTGGCACATATAGCCCAGCTTCCAGATGTTCCATGCTGTTTAAAGGAAAATTATACCATCTGCCTCAGACCAACACTGAAATAAATGAGACACAGGAAATTCAAGAATATGTAATCCCCAAAATAAACCAAATAGTTAAAAAATAAAAATAAAATAGCAACATACACTTTCTACACTTTCATTTGTGGATCATCTGCTGAGATTTTTTATTTTAAACCCTGAGTGCTTAAACTTAGGCATTTTATGTTGTATTTAGGCACCTAAATGAGGGTGACCTTGTTTTCAGAAGTGCTGAGCACCTGAAAGTCCCAGTGATGTCAGTGGTAGTGACAGATGCTCAGCACCTTTGTAGATATTATCTTAGATTAGAGGATTACTATATTTCTTTTTATCAATGCTTCTATGGGCCAGATCCTGCTCCCACTGAAATCAATGGCAAAGTTCTCTTTGACTTCAATGGGAGAAAAAGCAGGAACTACGATCCTCATCCTAAAATCCTTAATCTCATGAGAAATCCTCAGTCATGTAGGCAATACCATTAAAGCTAGTGGGAATCACTTATGTGAGAGGATTATTTGTGTAATAAGAAGTTGCAATGGTGGTATGAATGATGGGATTCTATTAACACCTTCTATGTGCAGGTAGCGATTAAAATTTGTTATTTGGAAAGAAGGGGGCTTAAATCTCACCTGAAAAATGGTACTTGCAGCAGTATTGTAGCTGCCATTGGTTAAATGCAAAGTCAGAGAGAAAAACATCATCTACTGAACCATCATCACCAGTTCCTCCTGCACCTGGAGGTCTCTCATCCAGATTCTGACCTGACCTTACCTTGTGAAATCTGATGTGATCACAGCATAAAGTAGCATGGCTAAAGGAAATGCATACTACAGTGTCTAGCACAGTGTTTCTAAACCTAGTGAGTTGTGACCCTCTGGGAGGCATCACAAAAAGGTAATCGGGGGTCACAAGGTGTTGACAATTGTATGACAATCTAAAGCAAAGAAAATCTTATTCCTGGCTCTCCACACACTGGTACTCTTGAAGTATTCTCTGTCAACATCCCAAAACACACACACACAAATTCTATAGGCTGATCATTGTTATCATTGATACATTTTTACTCTTACTTTATAGCAAGTGTAAGGGGATTGTGAAAATTTTTGACTTTGAATAAGGGGCCGCCACCTGGAACAGGTTGAGAAATACGGTGGGGTTTTGGTCCATTAGTGGTGCTCCAAGGTGCTACTGCAGTACAAATAATTACTACTAATAAATAATAGACTACTGCAACATTGAAGTACCATGAGGCAAATATAAGCCAAAGTGGTATTGAGTTAAGGATAAGGTTTCAGTTGTACATTCTGCTTTAACAATAAAAGCTTCTATTAAAACTTATTGGTGCAGCTTCTAATCAAAGCTATATGGGCCTACATTTTCAAAGATCAGTCTTACTTAATAGGTGCAACCAATATCTAACATCTGTGCATGCTAGCATTAAAATTTGCATCTGCAGTTGTCCTGATGAGGTTTGTGAGTGCAAATTTTAACACCCGGGAGTGCATGATTTAAAGGGCAGGTGATAGGAGAGCGCAAACATGCACAGTTTTGTGCACACAAACATGAAGATCAGATAAAGGCCCCCACAAATATCTACCCTATGTTACTCAGTGTTCTCAACCTACTGATGTCCAGTGTGTGAGTGATGCCAGCTTCTCTGAGACAAAACTCTGGTAAAGAGGACTCCACAAATAAATAGAGTAGAAGGAATCTTAAATAATGGATTACACTTTTTTTTTACCTACATAAACTCTTCCATAATGTCAGTTTCACAGTCAGAATTTTAAATAGCAATAATTTATCTTGGTAATTGGAGGGCGACTGCTGGGTTTGTGTCGCGTGGGATGGAGGTCAGTGCGAGTGTACAATGAGTGCCATGCCATGGAATGAGTTATGGTTTTGAGGGATATGTCCAGTATGCTCATTTTGGGTTTTGGCATTTAATTCCTTCCTCCCAATGAAATATGTGGGAGGAATGGATGCCAAAATTTTCACTGTATATGATGTATAATTTCTCCCTTGTACTTCAGTGGGAGGAACATCAGACCCCAAAATGATTATGTGCATAATGGCAAAGAATGTATCGCTGCATTTTTTAATGTCAGTTGTGGGAATTCCTGGAAGGGTAAAATATTGTTGTCACCTTTCCCGCTTCTTGGTTTCCAGTGGGACTTTTCCACACAACCCCAAGGATCCTACCAACCCAGAACTTTAATTCTCTCCAGAACTTTGGTGCTGGCCCAGTACCCTTTAAGTGAAAGCAAAACTCTGGATATGAACATATCCGCAAACTTCAGAAACATTCCAATCCTGGTCTAGATCCAAATAACAAGCCTTGGCATTTGTATAGAACTTTGTGTGTTCAAAGTAATGTTTTAACAATCCTCACAATGCCCCACTGAGATGGCTCACTGCTGTTATGCCTGCTTTACAGATGGAAAAATGGAGGCACAGAGTGATTAAGTGACTTGCTCAAGGCCACAAAGCAACCATAGCAGTGGCAGAGCTGGGATTAGAACCCAGGACTTCTTTCCATTGGGCTGTAGTTTCTCTGCATCTTGTTATAGACAGAGAGTTTTCCACTGCTGTTTTTTGGTTGCTTTTAGTGCATTTGATTTCAGATGAAAAATATATGCTTGGTTCTGTCCAGACACATCCATCCTCTGCCCCTAATCATGCCCAATATCCTCTACGCTTGTCTGGTATTTGTAGCGGGTGTGGGATGTGGATCAAAACGTGTGCAGGATCCTCCATGGCCATCTGCAATATCTGTTTACGCACCGTAGGTTAGGCAAAGAAAAACTCCATTCTGTGCCTCTTTGCACATCATGGAACCAATGCAGTCTCAGCTCCCTACAGTGTTTCGTGACTTTTCTTTTGTGGACTTTTACTCAATATGGGCCGGATCCAAAACCCATTGATGTTAATGGGAGTTCCCCATTGACTTCCATGGGGTTTGAATCAGGCCTTCCGTTATGTGTTCCTATCAAAGTGTCTGCTCCTAATCTTCTTGCGGTCTCTGGGAGTTTTGCCATTGTCTTCACTGGGAGTAGGACTGGATCCAAGATGAGCAGAAATGAGGTGAAAGAATAGTCTTCTTTTGCTAATTCCAGTCCTCTGTTAAGCTTCCAAAGTAATGCGGTTTGTAAAGAGGCATACAGAACTGACTAATTCAGCAACAGTTACAATTATTCTAAATACATCAAGTTTCATTAAATGTTATCAAGATTCCATTGTAATTTATTTGATTAAATAGGACTTGCTTTCTCTCTAAAAATGATTTATAATGTGTTTTTAATAGGAAGAGTTTCCAAAAGGCTTTAGGATGTCAAAGCAGTGCTATTAATCTTTTTATTAGCATTTTGAAAAATGGTATGTGTTGCCTGATTGGTAGATATTTGTTAGCATTCTCCTTTTCTACAGAGGATTATCACTTTGACCCCACTATTTTTAGTATACTGTAGCTCTATAATTTTCATATAAAGCCCAGAATCTAATATCATTTACACAGTGGCGTTAATCTGGATTAGAACTGGTGTGATCGAGATTAAAATTTGAGTCAGTGTTTCAAAAGACTTCAGATGGCAGCTTGCTTTGTATCCCATAGACAATTTTATTAGAAAATAATTTTTTTTCATATAACTTCACAATTTTTTTAACCTCAGTAAAACAGCATGATTCCTTTAATTTAAAAAGAACACAAAGAAAGCGCTATTTTTTTTACACACTGACAAAAAAGGAAATCCCAAGTAAAATTTAATATTAAGGTTCTATTTAGGAATGATGGGCCAAATTTGGCTTTTGGCTACACCGTTGATTTCAGTGGAGTTACTGCAGATTAACACCAGAGTAAATGACAACAGAATTTGGCCTGATATATTAATTTTTATGAAATCATTGTTATATGCTGCTATATTTTTAATTAATCAACAAGGCATTTTATAATACCCTTTATGTTATAAAATACATTGTTTATTTTTTTTAACAGACAGTACATATAACCAGTTTCTACGAAGCACACTGGGGCTCAATCCTGCAGCCTTTGCTTATGTGATGTGAGTAATTCTTACCCATACAATAGCACCACTGACTTCAGTAGGTCTACTCATGTGAGTAGCGTTGGGCCTACAACCTTTACACAAAACTCCTATTGACTTCAATGAGAGTATTCACATGAGAAAGGCAAGCAAGACTTGGCCTTAAATAAGGTTTGCAGGCTTTGGCTCGCAATATCATGATTTTAAATAGCTGTAAAACATGCTTTAAAATGCCAGATAATAAATAACAAAAGTAAAATATTTATAACTGGAAACTTATTATAATGTATTACTAAACCTGTTTGTATATCCAAGGGTTTTCTACTGTAGCTCTGTGAAGTATTCATTATTGAAAATATTTCTGCTCTACGAAGGTTCTATAAAATACATGCCCTTTGCTACAAGCTGACAACACTTCAAGGCCCTGAGGCCTGTGTGAAAGGCCAGGAGCTGTAACAGTAGAGGTACTGTGTATTGCTAGGCAGAGGCAAAAGAGGGGCACATAAAGATTAACAAAAAGGGCTTATTTGATGAGGCTGCAAAAGGTGGTGTCAGGCAGGGTCACAAAAATTAATATAAAAGTTAGAGCCCAGATTTCTAACACACACTTGCTTTTAAAAAATCAGGTTCTTGATCCCCACAATCCTTGCTCAGGCAGAGCTCCCAGGTCCTTAATTTGAAATTGTCGACATTATTTATTTGAGCTGAGATTGTCAAGCAGGAAAGCCTCATAGCATCGATAAATACCTCTGGTAGGAACAAACAAGCAAGAAAATCCCTGCAGGAACTGCTGTCAAATACAATTCAAACCTGTGTGAAAAAAGACAGCTTGCAGTCACTCTTCCATTAAACCATGTGGATTAATAAAATATTATTAAAGTAGTGCCTAGAGACCCCAACCAAAATTGGGGCCCCATTGTATGAGGCACTGAACAAGCATAAGAGACAATTTCTGCCCCCAAGGAGTTTACAGTCTCAATTGATGCAACAAAGGCAGTATTATTATTATTATTATTATTGTCATCATAATTTCACAGATTGGGGGACTACCTGAGGCACAGAGAGATTCAGCAAGATTCAGGTAGTCTGTGGTTGAGCTGGGAATTTAACCCACATAGCTTGAGTCCCAGGCCAGTACCGTAGGTGATTCCCCCTTTTAACCGGTGTCTGTGTTACCTGGATTGAATGCCATTTCCAGTGTGCAAGCAGGCTGTCTGGTATGGCAGTGGTTATTATTCTCCATGCGCCATTGCAAGATGCCAGCATACGTCTCTTCACAATACATCTGTTGTGAGTCCATGCCTATGAACCAGTTTAAAAAGTGATGTATTTGACATGAAAAGGGGATGTATTAGAGTCAATGTAGAGATTATAATTAGGGCCCTACCACAGTCACTGTCCATTTTGGTCAATTTCACGGTCATAGGATTTTAAAAATTGTAAATGTCATGATTTTAGCTATTTAAATCTGAAATTTCACAGTGTTGTAATGGTAGGGGTCCTGACGCAAAAAGGAGTTTGGGGAGGGGTCGCAAGGTTATTGTAGAGGGAGTTGCGGTACTGCTACCCTTACTTCTGTGCTGCTGCTGATGGCCGCACTGCCTTCAGAGTTGGGCAGCTGGAAAATGGTGGCTGCTGGCCAGGAGCCAAGCTCTGAAGGCAGAGCTGCCGCCAGCAGCAGCGCAGAAGTAAGGATGGCCTGGTATGGTATTGCCACCCTTACTTCTGCGCTGCTGCCTGCAGAGCTAGGCCCTCAGTCAGCAGCCGCCACTCTCTGGCTGCCCAGCTCTGAAGGCAGCATAGAAGTAAAGGTGGCAATACCGCGACCCCCCTAAAATAACCTTGTGAACCCCCTGCAATTCCCTTTTGCATCAGGACCCCCAATTTGAGAAACACTGGTCTCCCCGGTGAAATCTGTATAATATAGGGTAAAAGCACAGAAAAGACCAGATATCACAGGGGGAGATCAGATTTCACAGTCTGTGGCGCGTTTTTCATGGCCGTGAATTGGGTAGGGCCCTAATTATAATGCTCACAACTTCTGTAGTGCTTTTATTCCAAGAATCACAAAGCACTTCATAAACATTAGTGGATTAAGCCTCACACCCTCTTTTACGCTAGGTAAATGTCACTGTCCCATTTTAGAAAGAGGGTAATGGAGGCACAAAGAGGTTGGCCAAGAATATGCAAAAAAGTCTGGGACTGAGCTAGGAATAGAACATGTATCTCTGTTAGCTGGTGTCATAGGTCTCACCCCCACTTGGAGCTGTTGGGTTCCAATGTGGGGACCTGCACTGGTTTCCCTCTAAACTAAAAATCCTAGTTTAGATCTAGTAAAAGCTGCCACCACCCAATCAGGTACGTGGATTGGGACACAGTCCTTCCCCAAAATCCTTGGGGATCCCAAGAGCCCCAAATCCATGGAGTTCTTACACCCAGGAGAAATAAACCATTCCCCCTGCTTCCTCCCCCCTCCCTTTTCCTTGGAGAGATACCGGGATTTAACTACAGAGGGATGCCTCCCCCTCCCCCTTCTCTGAGAATCCACCCAAAGAAAGATTAACCAAGTTCTTAACAGAAAAGATTTATTAAAGACTAAAAATAAAGTAACTGTCTCTGTAACCAAGATGGAACAATACACAGAGTCTAACCTATAAACCTGGAGAGCATTCCCCCTCCCCCTTTCTTTCTCAGTAAAAGCAAAGTAACAGCAAACACACAATTGCAAATGTAGAAATCAAATTATAAGACTAATCCGCCTTTCTAATTAATACTCACTATTGAATAGTATGAACTACTCCAGGAGAACTTGGAGACATGACTAGCCTCTCTTAGATCCAAAGAGAGAACGAACACTTACACAAAGGACACAGACAAAGGCTTCCCTCCACAGAGATTTGAAATTATCTTGTCTCTGATTGGTCCTCTGGTCAGGTGGTCATCAGGTACTGCATGTTAACCCTTTACAGGTAAAAGAGACCTTAACCCTTAACTATCTGTTTATGACAGCTGGTTCTATGTGTTAACCTCAAGACAGCCTCTTAATATACGTGCTGTAGCCATGAAATTACTGCAGCTTCAGGCAAGAATCAACTGCCCCTATCTTGTTTCCTTTGGGAGCCTGCACGCCGCCCAAGCCCCCGCCCCCCGAGCACCGCGCTGCGCTGCCCAAGCCACCCGCCCCGCCAGCGCTGCGCCGCCCAAGCCCCTGCCCCGAGTGCTGCGCCGCCCAAGCCCCCGCCCCCCCGAGCGCCGCGTGGTGCTGCCCAAGCCCCCGCCCCCTCCAAGCGCTGCGCCACCCAAGCCCCCCTGAGTGCTGCGCCGCCCAACCCCACCCCTGAGCGCCGCGCCATGCCACCCAAGCCCCCACCTCCTGAGCGCTGCGCTGCTGAACCCCAGCGCTGCCGGGCCAAAACACAAACAAACAAACAAACCCCTCCAGCACCGCCCTGCCGAACCAAAGCCCGCCCCCCCGCAAAAAACCCCAAACCCGAGTGCTTGGTCAGCTGGTGCCTGGAGCCGGCTCTGCAGATAGGCATAGGGTAACAAACTGTCTACTGTATTTTATGGACCACTCGTCTCTATTGGTTAGAGTCAGTGCTACTCAACTGTGACCCATGTGCATTATACTGCTAACAGCCAACAAAGATGCTCTTATAGTTCAAGTGGTAGGGACTGTGCTTGTTGAACAGGGAGATGTGGGTTCTAATCTTGTTTTCTCCATGGCACAGTATGCAGAAGAAAATCAGAGAGGTGTCCACAGATTGGTTATAATCTGAATGTGCAACACAAAAAGTTCAGCTGGCAGAAAAGGAGAGAACAATAGAAGAGCTGGTATCACATTTGGAGGTCTTCACCAGTGAGAAGGTACTGTAACCATCAGATGTTATGTTAAGTGGGCTCTGGTGCTTCATAGATTCCAAGGTCAGAAGGGACCATTCTGATCCAACAGTCTGACCTCCTGTAATAACACAGACCATTGAACTTCCCCAAAATAATTCCTAGAGAGTATCTTTTAGAAAAAAATTCAGTCTTGATTTAGAAAATGTCAGTGATGAAGTATCAACTATGACCTTTGGAAAATTATTTCAGTGGTTAATTACCATCACCGTCAAAAAATTTTTTTCCCTTATTTCCAGTCTGAATTTGTCTAACTTCAGCTTCCAGGCTTTGGATCATTTTATACCTTTTGCTACTAGATTGCAGAGACCACCGTTAAATATTTTTTCCCCATGTAGATAATTATAGACTGGAATCAAGTCACCGCATAATCTTCTCTGTGTTAAACAAAGTAGATTGAGCTGCTTGAATCTCTTTCTGTAAGGCACTTTTTCTAATCCTTAAATCATTCTCATGGCTCTTCTCTAAACCCTTTCCAATTTATCAACAATCCTTGAATTGTGAGCACCAGAACAGGACATAGTATTCCACCAAACAGAACAGGAGTACTTGTGGCACCTTAGAAACTAACAAATTTGTACCAGTGCCAAATATAGAGGTAAAATAACCTCTCTACTTTTACTCAAGATTCCCCTGGTTATGCATGCCAGGATTGCATTAGCTCTTCTGGCCACAGTGTCATACTGGGAGCTCATGGTCCACTGATTATCCGCCACGACCCCTAAATCTTTTTCAGAACCACTGCTTCTGAGGATAGAGTCCTGCATTCTATAAATATGGCCTGCATTCTTTTGTTCTTAGATGTGTACATTTAGCCTTATTAAAACACATGTTGTTTGCTTGCATCCAGTTTACCAGGTGATCCAGATTGCTCTCAATGAGTGACATGTCCTCTTCATTATTTACCACTTCCCTAATTTTTGTGTCATCTGCAAACTTTATCAGTAATGAGTTTTATTTTCAAAATGTTGACTAGTATAGGGTCAAGAATGGATTCCTGTGGCTCCCCTCTGGAAACACACTTACTTGATTCCCTGTTTACAGTTACATTTTGAGGTCTATCACTTAGCCAGTTTTTAATGCATTTCATGAGTGCTACATTAATTTTATATTATAGTTTTTTAGTCAAAATGTTGTGCAATACTAAGTCAAATGCTTTACAGCAGTCTGATGTGGGAGGGATAGCTCAGTGGTTTGAGCATTGGCCTGCTAAACCCAGGGTTTTGAGTTCAGTCTTTGAGGGGGCCATTTGAGGATTGGTCCTGCTTTGAGCAGGGGGTTGGACTAGATGACCTCCTGAGGTCCCTTCCAACCCTGACATTCTATGATCTAAGAACCCATTTGGCTCCTTATATAACAGTGAGTGAGATGGGTGAGATGAATGTTCCTTGTTTGTTTTGATTTATAACTCTGCATATGTATACACAAGCACCAAGTCTAGGCTCTAGGCACCTTTGCCAAAATGATAAACACAAGCAGATCAAACCCCAAATAATAAAAAAAAAAAGAAACTACAATAAAATCCAACCCAAACAGTAACTTCCTCCTCCATAAATGATATTGTGCCTGTCCCTCCCCGCAAGGCCTAGGTCAATAGATAGATCTCACAGCAGTCTGAAATGTAGAGGTTTGGGCTATTTTGAAATGAGGCCTGGAGCAGCTTCCAAAGTCAGGATCCCTCATGGAGAGCGCCATGCTGGCAGTGCCGCTTTATGTACTCCAGCTCAAGAACCTCTGCTGATCACAATGGTGAGAGTACAGCACCTGGAAAAGAGGCCATCTCTCAAGCAGGAAAGTACCAGGCTATTTAGGATCTTACAGGTCAAACCCAACTTCTTAATAATAATTAATTAACTCTCTTCTGTAGATCAAGGTGCTGCACAAAGGAGGGGCAAGTATTGTTATCCCCATTTTTTAGCTGGGGAAACTGAGGTGAGGGCAACAGACTGGTGGCCGACCCAACTCTGTTGACTCCTACCCCAGTGCCCTATCCACATGACCATGCTTTCTCCCCTCAGAATAGTTAACCCATAGATAATGGACACTACATAAATAATTGTGCTGTAACCTATGTAGCTGTCCATTTTCTATATCTATAGAAATTCAGTCAGCTTTCTCAAAATGTAGCAACCCTTACTACTCGGACAGGTTTTTTACACAGCTGCTTTTAAATCTTAATGACTACAAAGGCTTCTTCATTAAAATATGCAAATTTAAAAAAATCCTTCCTTATGAAACCTACCTTTTTAGCTCCATTTATTATGAAATGAAGGTAGCTTGCAAAAATCGCAATCACAAGGCGCAATGATAAAGAGAATGCCCTGGCACTACAGTTTGAATTTATTTTTGGTGCATAGAAAGTGCAGTCATAATCACCTAGAATAGGTTCAGTATAAATGAGGTGTCACTGCAGAATATCAGCTGTAACAACCCAGGGCATTTTCAACCTGGGCTGGGGGTCTACTTTGGTGCCTTAGCCATTCATCTGAATTTTAACATAGAACATGTAATCAGTAATGGGTAATGCTGACAGACATTTGGGCGTGTGCCACTATCACTCATCAAATCTAAACACACCTCTGGTTCCACAACACATCTTATACTATCAGTTCAGATCATCTGCAGTTACAGCATATTTCACATTTCTAGTCACACTGTTTCCCCCCACCCCTATGAAGCCACATTTAAACTGCACTGATTCAATACAAGCAGCTACATTTTTAGCACCGTGCACACGGTGTGAACCATTATTTAAAGAGCCAAATGGGTTCTTACCCTACTTGCCCAATTGGTGTTGCACATTCAGATTATAACCAATCTGTGGACAGGGAAGTTTCCCATTGATGCTAATGCAAGTCAGGTTGCTAACTCTCCCCCATAACTCACGGAAGATTCAGCCCAAGACACCTTGTCAGTTATTCTGCACTGAAAACATATTAAAAATTCACTTAATCTGCATGTGATTATTGCTACACCAGATTTATTATAGATATTAAGCCTGTAACTCCAAATTAAAAAACAAAAACAAACCAACCATAAACTCAAAAAAAGTCTTTAAATAACATCTTGTCAAATAAAAACTTCAAACTCAGGTTAATCTGCTGAGATGCAGCGTTTCTCCACTGAGGTTGTGACTGGTGTGCATTACAGTTGGCTCTGTACCTTGACCAGAGTGTCCGTCCAACCTGGCATGACTGAACTTTATTTTCATTTGTAGCTACAAGTATTGTAAGATCAACATTCATTTTTCCATTAGGAAAAGAAAATCTGTGTGAGGAGCCATGAAGTTAAGAATTCTAACTAAAAATGTTTTCCCTTCAAACTGTTCAAGTGGTTAATCCCCAGCCCATGTTGTTTCTGTTAAACTATTCAGCTGCACTGGAATCCCCCTGCTTTGCTTGGTTATTTTGTCTGCAGGTTGTATCAGGGTGAGCTTGATTGTGCAGTTTTCACAGGCCCATAGTCAGAGTGTGTTGCATGCAACAAGGACTGCACATTGATCAGCAATCCTGAGTAGCTGATTGTAAATAAACAACGCAACTGTACCAACTACCTTAATGTAGGTTCCCTCCCAGAAAGAAGCCTGAGGGACAATAACAAATTCAAGTGGAGATTATGGGTAAAATTCTGAAGTACTTAAGTGATTTAGGTGCCTAAATATCATTATATTTTAATGGGATTTGGACACTTTAAAAACCTTTACTCTGAGGTTAACATCCTGGACTGTCCTCTGAATTGTCCTGTCCCAAGGGTCAGTGGGCAGAGCAAACCCTCTGGCATTCACAGGAGGTTTGGGCCTCTGAACCCATAGATGTCACATGGTCTTCAGGGAAATCCTATACATCTCTGAAGCAGACAATCTCTGATTCATGGCTCTCTCAGTAGGAGCCATTCTGTGCCCTCACAGTTACATCCAAACCCTGCCTTCTCAACTGGGCATTCAGTCTGCAAAGAGGTTCATTACATAAGGTAACGCTCCCTGTGACGTGCAGAATGGGGACAGTGATACTGCAGAAAGTGGCTTTGCCCTCTCCCGGTCTGCACAGCCCTCTGAAGGGCTTCTGAGTGATAGGTAGAACTGCAGGAGCTGGGGAATTACCCTCAAGCCCTGCTGTTCCTCTTCCATCATGCTTACCAGTAGGTACTCTCCTCCATGCAGGAAAGTGGTGGGATGATAGGGGGCTGTGCACTTACCTGTGTGAACACTATATAGGTACAAGTACAGAGTCATAAAACAAAATAATGCAAAATCGGTATCAATCAAAAGCCTTTTCTTCCCAGAATGGGAGACAATCCGGCACAGAGTCAGGTGGTTTCCCAAGAGGCCAGAGACACTAACAGTCAATCAGGGAAAACACCAAATCACAAGTCAAAGAATTATGTACTGTGGTGATTGTTGTAGTAGTTCTAGAGAACCAGACAGATGTATGTATGGAACATCTAGTGGCCTGAAGAGATCAAACCCATCATGTGACCAGAGAGCACTGAAAGAATTACAGTGCTTTGGTTAAACACTGAGCAGTTACCCTTGGCACTTCCTGAACACATGCATACATAAATAAACCAGCATTCAACCACAACTGCACTCACACTCAACTGAAAAAAAATCCCCATGGCACACAAGATTAAAGCCAAACCAAACGGACCTTTCTGTTTAGTTTTTTTTTTTTAAAAACTTTCTGTCTCCACTTTTTTTTTATTGTTTTAGGAATTGGTTTCTTTAGTTTATCCCATAGCCCTCACTCATTGAGCTACCCTAAAGTATTAGCAGAATAAACATATAAACCCAAATTAATCCTTGGTGTAACTTCATTGAATTTGGCTTGTTTTCCTTTTCGTTCCTCAGCCAGAGGAGCTGGAGGGTGTGGTAAGCATACAGTCATGCAAAGAATGTGTGTCTGTGTAAAGTGATCCCAATTAAATGTGATATTTTTAACAATAATAAAATGTCTTGTGTTGAAGGCACTGGACTGGGGTTCAAGAGATGAGGGTTCATTTCCTGACTCTGCCACAGACTCCCTGTGTGACCCTGGGCACATCACTTTGTACCTCAGTTCTCATCTGTAAAATGTAGTATGTCTACACTGCAGCTGAGAGTGCCTTTAAAAGCAGAGCACATTAGACATGAATTCACAAGATAACACAGGAGCGAGCCTCCTAGCCTGGGTAGATAGACTTGGGCTAGTTTGGCTTGAACTAACATGTTAAAAATAGGAGTGTGGACGTTGTGGCTTGAGCAGCAGCTATCCACAGTCTCTGCCTGATCTGCATGAAGTAACAGATGTAGGTTCTCGTCTGCTCTCTTACAACCTATACTCAGGGCCTCCACACCTCTGAGTTACACATGACCTTCCCAATCCATCTGCCTCCCCTGCTCGTTTGGGTGGTTCTTTGGGTTCTGATGAGTGTCCTACGTGGACTGAGAAGTCAAGAGGAACTGACATGCAATTTTCCAAACATGGAGCAGGAGAGAGCCATTAGGGAATTCAGCTTCTGCCACAAACCACTGGCACCAGCATCAGACAGGCCTACAGATGGGGGACTGTGGTGACACTCTGGCTGGCAGACTAAGTATGGCACATTCTGTAGTTGCCTAGGTGGCATATAAGTCTGTTGTATTCAGGCAGCAGCACTGTTGAGTCATTTGAGTTATACAAATGAAGTAATGTTGCTGCCATAGGAAGCCCCTTTAAAAATATAATAGAACATTTATTTTACTACTGAGTATTACCAGGCCTAAAGCAACCACGGCTCTCATCTTAAAACCTCTTCTAAGTCAAATAAGAAGGCAATAGTTGCAAATCCCAGCAGCAGGAAAAGTTAATGCTGCTATTACAGAAAGCAGCACCAACAGCTTCCATGATGTTCAGAGTCTGACACTGGAAACAAAGTTTACTTTATAATGAAACAGCTATGGATAATGCTCCTTCACCTTGACAGTGGGCCATATAATGGGCATTACTGTGATTTCATTGCTCTTTAACATGACTAACTAGCTGTACCCTGAATCAAAACCCTGGATCCAAGCACACCCAAACATTTTGTGTGTGTGTGTGTGTGTGTGTGTGTGAGAGAGAGAGAGAGAGAGAGAGAAATCTGCCTTTCTCTTGAGCATGATGACCAGTTTTCATGTAAATGGGGTTTGTATTCTTTAGTGGTAAACAACACTAATATTTTAGCTCCACAATTTCTATAAGTAGGTTTATTTTGGTGGAAGCAGTATTGTTGGTTGTCTTTCAGAGTGGTGTGTTACATAAAGTGGTTGCTAAAGATTGTGGATCGGCTTCAATCTGTAATAATCTATTAATTTAATAAGCATAGAAAGTATGTGACTGGACATACTTGGCCTTTGTGGCTCCCTACAGGGTGCCCTGACGTCCTACTATGCCCTGTGCTGGAAAGCAGCGAAATGACAGGCAAGGAACAGCAAAGGTGGTTCCTCCAGGCTGCCTAGAGAGGCCTCATGGAAGCAGCCAATCAGAGCCAAGTAGGCTCAAATAAAAGTTGGTAAGCTGCCAGGCCTTACCAGCTCAGTTCTTGGCAGGGACCAGAGTAGGGTTGCCAGGTGTCTAGTTTTCAACTGGAACGCCTGGTCGAAAAAGAACCCTGGTGGCTGCGGTCGGCACCGCCAGTCGGACCATTAAAAGTCCAGTTAGCGGTGCAGCAGGGGTGCCGGAGTTAAGGCAGCAACTCCTGGAAGCAGCCGCTAGGTCCCTGCAGCTCCTAGGCACTGGGGCAGCCAAGAAGGCTGCGTATGCTGCCCCTGCCCCTAGTGCCAGCTCGCAGCTCCCATTGTCCGGGAACCGTGACCAATGGGAGCTGTGGCATCTGTGGTTGCAAGGACAGCGTGCAGAGCCTCCCTGGCTGCCCATGCTCCTAGGGGCTACAGGGCCCTCACGGCCACTTCCTGGGAGCCGTGGAAAACACAGCTGGGACCCTGCACCCCAATCCCCTGCCCCAGCCCTGAACCCCCTCCTGCAGCCCAAACCCTTCATCCCTGCCCCCCCAGAGCCCACACCCGCAGCCAGTGACAATGCTAGAGACTCCTATGCTCCCCTGCCAGTGTGCCTCAAACCTGAGCTAGCAGAACCACCTCAAGGGTTTGAGCGGATAGTCGTTAGTTGTGAGTTGTGATGCTGGTTTTTGTGATTTGAAGAGTTGCAATGAGGGGGGCGAGGGGGAAAGTGTTGAATGGATTTCTCTTTGGATCCTCCCCTAAGTATATAGAGCAGAAAGAGGGTGTTTCCCAGTCTTCTTATTTGAAACTGGCTTGCTCATGTGCATTTGCCAAATCCCCATGCACATAGCAGTTATCATTCTTGAATAGTGCTAATTACTGCTTAGACAATTCAGCAGACTGGTTATATGGATGATCTGCAGCAAGAAGCAGACACACAGGCAAAAACAAAATTCCACCTAACCTGGACTTGATGTCCCTGTTTGTTTGTTTTCCGATTGAAAGCAATGTCTCTTAATACCTAGTGCCTAACAGACAACAGGAGAAAGAACTCAGAACATCTCTCCACTCCTTTGAAAGTTCTGCATTGGACTTTAGGAGCAAAATTCTGCCCTTCCTTACACCTGTGCAATCTCTGATTTCCATGTGGCTGTACAGGTACAACACAGGACAGAACTTTGTCTCAAGTCTTTAAATGTTCTCCTTTCAACCCATGATGTGATTCTTGGCTATGAGAGAAGCCATAATGCAAAGTACTGCACTTAGCCAGGAAAAGTCAAATGCACAAATACAAAATGGGGAATAACTGGCTAGGCAGTAGTACTGCGGAAAAGGATCTTGGGGCTATGTGGATCACGTATTGAGTGAGTCAGCAGTGTGATGCAGCTGCAAAAAAGCTAATATCACCCTGGGGTGTATTAAAAGGAATGTTGTATGTAAGGCTCGGAAGGTAATTATCCCACTCGGCACTGGTGTGGCCTCAGCTGGAGTCCTGAGTCCAGTTCTGGGCGCCACACTTTAAGAAAGATGTGGACAAATTGGAGAGAGTCCAGAGGAGAGCAACAAAAATGAGAAAAGCTTTAGAAAACTGGAGGAAAGGTTAACAAAGAGTATGAGGAAAAGAAGAGTGAGAGGAGGATCTGATAAGTCTACAAATATGTTGAGGACTGTCATAAAGAGGACGGTGATCAGTTGTTCTCCACATCCACTGAAAGTAGGACAAGAAGTAATGGGCTCAATCTGCAGAAAAGGAGAGTTAAGTTAGATATCAGGAAAAACTTTCTAACTATAAGGATAGTTTTAAGTACTGGAAGAGGCTTTCAAGGGAGGTGGTGGAATCCTGTCATTGGAGGTTTTTAAGAACAGGTTAGACAAACACCTGTCAAGGATGGTCTAGGTATACTTGATCCTGTCTCAGCACAAGGGAATGATCTACTCTAGATGAGTTCCCTTCTAGTCCTACATTTCTATGATTCTATAGCCTTTGGAAAGCAGTGCTGTGGCATGAGAGGCAGATATTCTGGCTCTGGCCAAATGAGAGTGGACAGACAAGGAAGTTAAGTTGAGTGGCACAAGAGTAATCTGGTTAGACCCTGGGAAGCATGGACTCCTTTGGGAGCTACGAGTACAGCACAGCACTTGTTGCCAGAGGAGAGAGGGGGTTAAGGTGGCTTTGAGAGCCTTCTTGGCTCTGAGGTGCTCCAGAATCTGGACCAGCCCCCAATAGGCTCTCAGGGCTGTCCACATTCTACCTAAATTATGGCAGTCTGTTTGTGGCTGCCTATGGCATCTCTGCCCAGAATCTCCACCATACTGTGTGCTGTGGTGCCAGCCCCCCAGGGAAAAAGTGAGAGAAATGGGAGGAGGGGAAAAACCCAAACAGGAAACATGAACCAAAAAAAAAATCGTGACAATTAATTTTGGGCAAAGCCTTTTTTTGTGAAAGTGTTTTGATGGAAATTTCCCCCCTCAACTCCAGTTTTGAGCTATTAGGTCCAGATTGTGCCCAGTCACATGCCTTCTGTGCCTCTGGCCTGCTTACATTGTTGTGAGTGGTGCCGAACTGCCACAGTTCGTGGAGTGATGCAGAGTCCTCCCCGACAGGCTTTCTGTCAACTCTGCTTCAACCCTCACATAATTCCAGTGGACTCTTATCCCTTTCCACTGGGCTTTGTTTCCGGAACTGGGATTTCCCTCCAAGTTCTGTACCTCATGCCTGTATACTCAGCTTAAACAAGGGCCCATTGTTTGGAGCAGGATTGCTTCTGAACAGTGGTGGCGGTAGGCACCTGCAACCCATGCAGTCGTAGGGCGCCCAGAGGCAGTGAGCGGCCCCCTGAAAGCTAGATCTGGCCCTCTAGCATCAGCTGCTCTGTCCTACTCAGTGCCACTTGGGGCTCAGAATGGTGTCCTTCCCACAGCATGACCTTGAACACACTGAACGTGCAAGGTCATGCTGCATGGAGGATGCCATTTATGGACCGTGCATGCGAGGTCGCTGGTAGGGGCCTCAGAATTGAGCTTTAAAGGGCACTCCCCCAGGACAAACACTATCACTGCATCTGAATGGTTTATTTGTTCTCTGCATATACATGTGATAGACGCAACTAGGAGAAGCCTAGGAACTAGAACACACTGTCTAAATTTGACCTGAGAGGTCTCTTGGCAAGGTTCAGCCAATTCAGTCTCTTCTCCTATACCCTGTCTATCCACTCTGCTTTGCTCAAAGTCCAACTGCCTGCCCTCAGTGCTTCCTCTTTAGTTCTCCCCTTCCAGTCTAAAGTTGTTTGAGGAGATATCGGGACTCTTAAAGGCCTGATATCCAGTCTATACTTTCATAAATGGTGGTGAGCTAGTCTGGAGAGGGCTTAATTAAGTTAATTCTCGTAAGGGTATTAGATATTAAAAGCCGCTGTCTGTAATAAAGAAAGGGATTCAAGGGATTTGCACTCTTACATATGTATTTGCACTCTTACCTGCCTTTTTCTGTGGATCTTCTTTGCAGCCAGACTGTTGAATTGCCGAAAGCATTATGTCACTTGTTTATGTGCATGTCTGAAGGCCAGGTTTGGCTCTTAATGCCATTAAATCCCAGAGGCAGTGGGGACTGAGAGGAAAACCAAATGAGATATGGCCTGATAAATTGATTTATTAATAACTCTGCTGATTTAAAGATCCAACTCTCTGAACTGGGTAATAATGAGGCATATAATACAGGGCAGTCTGAGCCCACAGAAACTGATCACTTATGTCTGAGGAAGGCCACTTTCTCCCATAAACCCTATTTCCTGGACTGGAAAAATATACAGTGGCTTGGATTTGTTCTCTTCCTTGCATTCCAAGCCTCAGTCTGGACCATCATGACTACAGCTTTTCTCCCTGTGAGTGCAGTCTGCAGTAGAAACTTTTGATCATTTCTGGGTTAGCTATGCTTGAGGGAGAAGGGGATAAGAATCTACAGTTCACTCTTTAAAGACATTTCCCCTCACTTGTCAACTAAAATAATTTTTAAGAAGAAGCCTGGGAAGCAGTTAGAGCTCAGAATTTTGGTTTTATAAGAAAATTAAATGAAAATGGCTTTAGAGAACCTAATATGAAGAGAGAACGTATCAGGAACACTTTAGCTGACAGTGAAAGGGTTTGTTTGCATATTTGGGTGGAAATAAAATATTTCTCTACAGCTTTGGAAACTCAAGACATAGTATATTGTACTAGGGTGGGAGAATCCAGAGAGGGGAACTGGCAATGTATGACCACTATAATCCCTTCCAAGTTTGGCTTGAAAGGGGCTCCCTGCCTTTTTTGTGTGTGTGGGAAAACTGGTATGCATAGTTCCCATTTGAATAAAGCCATTCTTCTTCTGGCTGAATCCTGTTGCAAATCCACTCGTGAAGTTTTTCTGGTGGGTTGATGCTGGGATTGGAACTGGGAATAGGCCTGAGCCCTGATGTAACCAAAGAACCCTGGAAGTTGGTTTCCCTTCTAAATTTGGGTTGGAGTGAGCCAAAATATGTAACAATAATGAGACTTCCTGCTAGCTGGGGGAAACACAAAAGGACACAATGTACTTGGTCACTATCTGCCAGATTTAGGCACAGTGGCTTCGGGGGAAAAGAAATTTTCTTACTACTTCAGCTGCACATCAGATAATGCAACTGACATGCACCCGTTGCTCTCTCCCATTGTGAGAAGTCAACTGAAAATGACCCTAGGCTGAATCTCGTGTTCATATGTGTTGGACAGCCAAACAAGGCCACAGGATTAATACCATTAATACTTTCACTGCATGTTTGGGGGTGGAGGGCAGGGCGCTGCTTCTGCTGACAGGGTTCCAACCACAGAGAGGGGAGCCGCAGAAAATATCATGCAGTCTGGAACTGTATTAGCCTCTTGGGTGCTGGGCCGAGTGACACACAGAGGGAGGGAATGATCCCACCATATTGAATGTATTTTTTTTGTTCATTCTCTCCATGCTCTCATGGATGTAATTTTCAGAGGTGTTGAGCATCTGAGATTCAGATGGTATCACAGGTGCTCGGGGTCTTTGAAAATCAGGCCTTATGCAATTAAAACTTCTGTAAAGTCTTCAGGGCCTTCTAGACCATAAGAACGACAGTACTGGGTCAGTCTAATGATTCATCTAGCCCAGTGTCCTGTCTTCTGACGGTGGCCAATGCCAGGTGCCCCAGAGGGAATGAACAGACCAGGCAATCATTGAGTGATCCATCCCCTGTCATCCGCTCCCAGCTTCTGGCAGCTTCTAACACATAACCCTAACAAATACACATCATAGCAATCCTTAATAAAGTGGTTGCAGATGCAGAGGCAGCTGACTGAGATATCCCTGTTGCACAGGAGATAGGGCTTTGAATAGACCTATACTGTAGTTGATGTATCTCACTGACTTAAATTAGCTTTGATTTTTTCCTATCCAAAATATAGTTAAACCTCCTACTGGCTTGCCAGCCCTCGAACTCCATTGTGGTCATCCATCCACACAACTACAAATGTTTGAGAAATCGCATCCTGCGCATGCATTGATGGTGAGTTTTTGAGTCGGTTTTTGGGTGCTGCTGAGATGCAGTTGCTATGAGAACGAGTTTAGAATTTCCTAATTGTTATGGGTTTCAATTCTCAACCATAATGTCGCACTAATGTGTGTGAATGTAGAGCATGCAGGTGACTGATCTTCCTCTGTGCTGATGGCAATAGTCAGCTATGTGTCATTACAAACATTTAACCCGCTCCCCAAAATGCCAGAGCTTGCCAGATTGTTCGCAGTGTTGTAGCCATGTTGGTCCCAGGATATCAGTGAGAAAGGTGGGTGAGGTAATCTCTTTCATTGGACCAACTTCTGTTGGTGGAAGAGACAAGCTTTTCAGCTATACAATGCACCTGAGGAAGAGTTGTGTGTAACTTGAAAGCTTTACTTTTTCATCAACAGAAGTTGGTCCAATAAAAGAGAGTACCTCACCCACCTTGAGTCTCAGATTGTCAGGGTTTAATGTGTGCAGTACAAGACCAGAAAGTTCAATTAGAAAACTAACTTGTATGGGTTTTTTTACTGTATTAGAGAGTTGACTTCTTTCCAATTTGAAACAGATGATACATTGTATTAAAGGGTTGGGGTTGCACTTAATATTCTCATATAAAAGGAGGAAAGACACACAAGACTTTTCCGCTACACTGGGTTAGAGCTTTAAAAATATGCTTTTTACAAGTCTAACAGCAGTTTTTATTCCTCTGAGTCACGTGTGTTTTGGGGGAAATCATGTACTTTCAGTGTTGTTTGAAGCATAAAATGTGCAATAATTTTTTTAAAAAAGAATTCATAGTATGTTTAGCTTTGCAAAGAAAACACAGCAGTAAGTTAAACCTAATGCCATTAAGTTTTTGTGGTTTCCATGTAATTTGTAATCCAAAAAGCTTTTGGTATTAGAGGTTAAAATGGGGAAAAAAGACAATCCACACACAATAAGGGAAACTGACAAGCTGGGCCAGCATTTCATTTTGTAAGGCAAAATATTGAATATTAAAATGTTCACGCATGCAGCAAAGTGAGCTGGCAGCAATGTTGGTTCTCCAGTGCCTAAACAGAACCTGTAACTTCACTCCATAAGTTTCAATAAGAAATTAAATGGGCTTCACACCTCCAACCTAGATCATCTTCCCATTCCTATAGATGACATCACTGGGGAATAGGGAAGGGTTCATGGGCAGGGAGGAGGCACTTAAGGCATTGTATCTTAAAGGAGCATTGCCAGAGTAGCATTAGGACAACTGGCCAATCCTAAATTGCTTTTCTTTGATTCCAGAATGGTCCCTTTCTTCCAGAACATGCCCATGTTTCTGCTGGGTCATGTGCAGCAGGCAGCTTCAGGTCTGAGATGCATCCTACTATCTGTCACCAGCTTTCTGTGGTGGGGCACTTCAGCCAGTACAGGTGATTCATGAAGGAACTAAAGACACCAACTGTTGAAACTCTTTTGTAGGAAGAAATGATGCTAATGGGGGGCTGGGTGGTGCTGAGTTTGGCTAGAGGAATACTACAGGGACTGTTGGGGGAGAGAGCAATAGGGGAAGTGGGGAAAATCTCTTCCTCTATGGCATCAATGTACTTAGGGTTCACTATGCTCACAGGCATCTGAGTGAATGAGCAGGCTGTGGGGCCTGGCCCAAGAGTGTTGCTTTTGGGGGTGTAAATAGGGAAACAACTTAAGCTTTTCAGATAAAAGAGAAATCTGAACCTTTGGCACTCACTCACAATGGACCTTCTGAACCTTTAAAGAGGGAATTCAATAACACAATCAAGCATGCTGCAAGCACACAGCAGCCTGTGGTATAAGATGAAAAATGAAGTAACTCATATTTGAAACACACTCCTTGTCTCCCACAGCAGCAGTATCTGTCTGCAAGCTGTTTCATGTGGAGTTCAGATTACCAACTTTCCAGTACTTTTTACCAGTTCAATCAGAAAACAAGCTTGGTTTTTATGAGTCAATAAAAAGGGCTAGCATACTTATAATAAGAGACCAGGAGAAACCAAAAAAATGGAAAGGCAGATCAGGGAACATTATCAATTTTAATACATAATGTTGCCAAATCCAATGAGGAAAATAAACGTTGATGCCCAGAACCCACCTTTTGGACAAGCAGTCACAATCAAATGGAACCCGCAGTAATCCCTGGGTAGGATTTTCTCAAATTCAATTTGGTGCTTTCAGCTTTTGATACATATTGGGAGCAGACGGTTTTAAATAACAGGCTTTAAACATGCACTGTAACCATACTGAGCTATAAGACACACACATCAAAACAAAGAAAAATATCAGTTACCACAGCTT
Source organism: Mauremys reevesii (assembly GCF_016161935.1). Classification (NCBI taxonomy): domain Eukaryota; kingdom Metazoa; phylum Chordata; order Testudines; family Geoemydidae; genus Mauremys; species Mauremys reevesii. The sequence continues at coordinate 28,072,578 of NC_052626.1, forward strand.
AACATCCAGGGTGAAAAACTAAAATATTTTCATCGGATGATAAAAATGGCATAATTGAAAGGAAATGTTATTTTTAAAAGCACATATGTGACTGTTAAATCTGAGATTGGGGTTTCCCTTCGTGCTCATGCAACAGCACGAGTCTCTTTGTGAAGTACATTTTTTGCAGTAAGAAGAGGCTGTGTCTACCAGTAAATGAGGTAACCAGAGAATATATCTAAACCCTTGGTAGTAGGACTGTGTAGACTGATTGTATTTAACCTGAGTATTGAATGAGTAAGGAGTGAGGAATTTGGCCTCTGTACTGCCTACACTGTGAAAAGATGGTATAAGCATAGTCATTCATCTCAGCTCACCCCAGAAATAAGACTTCCAGTGAGAAAAGAGCTTGAATGCTACTGGTTTCTCAGTGGAGTCTGAAAAATCATTTACCCAAAGAAAGAAAGACATGTCAGCAGGACAAGACCCTATATTCCATCACTATCTAAAGGCACTAACTAGCCTAAACTGTACACAGCCTTCTGCAGGAGGCAAGCCCCAAAATCTGTTCAGGAGAGAGACCAGCCACTGGATTGCAAGGAGAACTAAGGGGGGGGGGGAAATCCAGCTTCTTCACAGCAGGGAGAAAAGGCTTCTCCCACTGTTCCTGATCTTTCAGTCCCTACTTTACACTCAGTCAGAGCCAGGCAACCTGCAGAAGTTATTACAGGTGAGGCACGGGGGGGGGGGGGGGGAAAGGGGGAGAAAAATTACCATTATTGGCTGGATGCTCTTTCACTCCAGTCCTGCAAAGCACCAACTGGGGGCCACTTCAGATCACAGTTTCCTGTCCTGAGGGCTTGCAGCATCTCTGCCATTGTGGGGGATTTCCTCCTCCTCCATTCCTTAGCCTACGTTCCACATCACACACCCCCATCGCTGTGTGAGAGAGAACCTACAGTTTGATGGGCCCATTGTCTTTGGCTGCAATCTCCATGTACTGTCAGCCAGGAGACATAGGGTCTAGTCTTGCAGCCCTTTCAAAACCCTTCTCTGGTAAATGACACCAACCAGCAGGGAAGATCTTTCCCCTCCATGTGAGGATGCTGGAGGTGCACTGAGTTCCAGCTCCTCCCACCCTATTTTTTCCAAGGTCCATAGGTTCATAAGGACATCATTGTGTGTAGCAATCTCTCTGAATAGAGTACAGCCTCCACCTCAGGGCAGGAAGGGGTTGACTGAGGCATCCGTATAATTGTTTTTACGCAGTTGTCTCCTGGGTGGAAATATAGAATAGCCTCTGTGCCTGTTGAGCCTAGCAGATCATTTTAATCTAAAGAGGGCCCTATAATTTCAGAGGCAAGGACGACACATTTTAGCATTAATGAAGGGTGGAATGTTCTTGGCAGTGATTAGCATATAAATAGGCTGTGTGGAGAAAAGACAGGTGTACCAGGATACACCTATTGTTAGAGAAAATCCATTCGGTCCCTTCCTACGGGACAGATGTTACAATGCCAATCAGCATGGTATGAGATGCCAAATTGCAAGCCATATCTTGCATCAGCCTGTAGCAAATGCAGTGGGCCAGATTCTGATCTTTGTTACACTGGTATAAAACTGGAGAAGCAGCTCCACTGAATTTGCCCACGTATACAAGAGATCAGTTTCTGGTTTTCTATAGGAAATAATCACAGCTAGACAAATTGTACTGTGAGAAAACAACCCTTAATGATCCACAGGCCAGGTCAAGTAACATTTATCCAGGGCATATCCTGGCACCCATCCCTGCTCAATATGTATGCAGCAGAACCAGTATAAATTGAGGTAGCTCCATTGGGGATCTGGCCTGATAATATTATATAATATAATCATCACCATTTCTCTGCATTCTCATTCAGCCTTGTGAAAAGAGTACTTGCTTTTCACCAATTGAAGATGTTCATAGTAGGGTTAGCGTATTCCTTCATTTTTCCATTACTTTTTGAAAAGTAGGGTTGACATGTGAATTGCTTTTTTTTTTTTAAAGGCAGACTGTCTCCATCCCCTTTCTAGACATTCATGTACCCTTCTCTGCATAGCTAGCATGTCTCCCAATATATATGTCCAAAATGGAGGAGATATCGCATCATTTACATTCAACAAGTCTAAATATAGCCCCATTGTTTCCTTCAAACTAAGTTGAGATACTTGAAATGCATGTAAGGAAGATTAGATATAACATTTCTTATTTCCATCCATGGTGCAAAAAAACATAAAATGAAGATACATGAAAATGCCTATGATAGATGAAAAGGCTATTATCTATATCTAGGGTTTTTTAAATGTATTTTTAGGAATAGATCTGTCCACAAATAACACCTTAGAAAAAGTATGCATATAGTATTAAGCATGGGAATTAGCTTAAGTGTGAGCTACCAAAGTGAAAAAACTTGAGTACAGATTTACTTTTACCTTGTAAGATGACAAGTAAAGTGAATATTTCTTCAGCACATATTTCCTAATATTTTATGACGCGAATGTTGAACAGATGTATTTAAAGTGTGGAAAAATTAAATGAAAGGCACATTGAGGATTTATAGAGCGGTAAACCAAGACACCAATGGAAATTAGATCTTTGAACAGAAACTATGTTGTTAATGCAGAAATTTTGAACTGTAACTTTAAAAAAAAATGGCTTCCAAGACCCGAAACTGCAACCTGGAACCATATAACCTTCTGTTAAAAAAGATGCAACTTCGGTTCTGAAAAAGTAATATAGCTGGAAAGTGTGTTTTTATGTTAATTTAAAATGAACAACTAATGCAGCTATATTCAATTGTCCTGATTCCCAGAATTGTGGGAATCTACAAAAATCTTGGCGCTAAAAATGTAGACATTTTTCCAATCTGAAATCTTGCAATGAAGATTATTTAAAAATGACTATGGAAAATCGACATGGCCATCATTCAGTAAGAAACTCATGGCACAATCAAAACAACAGGGAGTCACTAGATTATTGAAACTAGGGTAGTAAAACTTCACATAGCTACTAGGAGCGTCGGCTGTAACAGTGCACCATTGACTTCTGTAAAGCTGTCACATATTTCTATAACAAGCTATGGTCGTGATTCAGGAAAGCACTTAAGCATTAGGATTTAATCACATACTTAAGTACTTTCTTTAATTAGGGATGGATTTAAGCACGTGCTTGTGTTTTTCTGAATCGGGCCTATGTGTGGCCTCATAAAAAAGAGTTTTCAAAAGTTAATCAACCATTTGTATTAAACCACACAGTGAATGGAGCTCTGGTGATTAATACTAACTGAGAATCTGGCCCTGTATTCTAAATGGCTGCCTGGCTTCTTGTTGTGTAATTGTTAATTAAAATAAGAATGCGATACAAAAATACATATGATTCTGCCTGTGCTGAGGTGAAGCATTCCTGAATGTTGTGTACTTTGTTTTCTAGCTAATCATTTGTGCAGGCTGAGAGGTCCAACCATACAGAGGGCACTGCAGATGGGTACATCTAGAGGAAAGGAGGAGCCTGCTGTTCAGTTCCTGACTCGGGTCCTGACTTGCTATGTGATCTTTAGGCAAGTCCTTTAGGACAAGCCTTTCAAGTTTGGGTGCTTAACCATAAGTGCCTAAATCAGAGGTTTGATTTCCAAAGGTACTGAGCCCCTGCGACTCCTATTGATTTCTGTGTGTTATTCATGAGATGAAGAATTGCTGCCATCAGCAATAAGGATTTTCAGGATCAGGCCCCTATCTTTTATAATTTAAAAGTAAAGGGAATGGGCTGAATTCTGTCCTGGCTTACAGACCTGTGCCACTTCACTGACTTCAGCAATGTATCCAGTCAGGGCTGAATTTGGCCCTGTAATTGTTAAACATCTCTGCTGGCATTTCTGGAGACTCTGACATTCCAGTGGGCACGGTCAGTGCCAGATGTGTAGAGCCAGGTAGATTGGGCTTGGGAGAGTGCCCCTCATCTAGCTATGTCTACCCTGTCACATCTGAGGTGCTGCTCTCTTTGGCTGCTGGCAGAAACTGCACTGGGCTTCACTGCTGTTGTTGGAGCCTGATCTGCCCCCTGGACAGTTGAGAGAGATGGATTTTACTTCTTTCTTTCTCAGGCCCTGAAAAGATGATTGTATTCTTCCATATGCATCCAGCTCTTGGATTTTATGGTGGACATATCAATTCAGTAATTGTTGATCTCTGACCGTGTGTTGCTTTTACTGTTGAAGGTATCCTCATAGGTTACTCTTAGAAGAGGCTGCTATTTTGTGATCCTCTGCTTCAGGGGCACCCCCCAGAAATTTTACCCATGGTACGCACCATCAATCCCTGGGGAGCTGTTCCCGCTGCAGCCTGTGGCCCCAGCATCTGCACCGTGCTCAGCCCTTCCCTTCCAGCAGTGTCACTCCCCATCCCTGAGAGGGGACAGCTGGAAGTGGGGCAAGGCTAGGCAGGCCCCTAGGTGGGGAAGCCCAGGTGCAGGAGCCAGCCCCTTTGCAGCAGAGGGGCAGTGCTGTGTGCCTCACTGCCCACTGTGCCCACTCAGGTTTGGCGCTATAGCCCTTTTGTTGTGGTGGAGGGGAGGGGCCAGTAGGGCCTTGAGTGAGTGGTGGTGTTGCAACATGGTACATTGTGGTATCACTGTTGCTCAGGTTTGGCCCCACATTCCCCCTCCTGCATGATGGAGGTCCAGTAGAGCCTAACCTGAGTGAGCAGTGGGGCGGCTTCTCACCCATGTGGGCACTGCTGTTGTGTTTCACATTCAGTTTAATGAGCAATTTCATCCCTTTGAGGCTGTTAGCATCTTCTCTATAAGGCTTAGCTGATATAGCACCCAGGCAATGCTAAGCTGAGTGATCCTAGCATGTGCACAGGATAAGGGGCATAATTAAATAGACAAGTTGGGCACCAGACAGATATGCTAGAGGTGAAGGTGTCATCTGATGTTTCTTGCAGCTAGAACTAGCAGCAGCCAGTCAGCTCCAAGCCATGTTCTGTCTGGAGGGCTCAAGCAGTTCCTTTTCTAGGCTAAGAATGTCTTTCTAGAAGACTATAAAGCCAGGAAGATGCTCCCTAACCTGACTCACCCCATGGGGCTTGGATCAACCTTGCCATTGAGGGTAGGAAGAGATTAATTAAAAACAAGATCCACATGGCGCCTCTGATTGTAACAAGGAACGGACTCTCCGTGTACAGATTTTCCTGTATGGGAGTGAGGATCAGCCAACTCTGAAACATCCTCTCCCCTGTCTGTAGACTCCAAGTGTTGGTGTAGCTCTGATACCTTATTCACTGAATTCCCAAGAACTCAGCTTGACTCCGAACTCATCACTGAGGTGTCTTCAATTGGCTTACAGTTAAACTATACTTGAGCTGATCAGGCTCAAGCATGGGGAGGGGGGCAGAACATGCCACACATCCAAAGTTTCATGGCCAATCTTTTCCTTTATGTACATGTACACATTGCATCACACATTTTGGGACTGCTGTGGTTAATTTGCAGGAACTAATCCCTTTACAGACCATCTGGGCATTGACAGTCTGTGCACGGCTTACACTTTACCTCCAGGCTATTCTTTATCCAGTGTTATCTCGTCCATTGTAAATGGTTTCCTGGATGTTCCCCTGTATCTTAGCTACTACAGACATTCTATTTCCAGTTTACTGATCCATTTACTTCCTAATCCTGTCTTCCAAAAATGAGGCCTCACGTGCATCCAATTACTTGTGTCAAGCCAGGCCTATGCTAACAGAGTGCAGTTTGAAGCTGGGGATCCACACATGGGGAGGGACATGCCTTAGACTGTATTAATTTTGCATATCACTCTGCATACTGTGGAACCCTCCTTCAGTGGAGGGGCCAGGTACAGCAGTGGACAGAGGTGTTCCTGGCAGGATGGGACCAATGAAAATGCATTGGCAGGGAGCTGAAGGGACTGGGATGGAGGTAGAGAGCGAGAGAACAGCTACTGTTCCCAAAGATCCAGAGGGCCTCTGTATAGACTGCCTCCAATGTATTCCCAAACATACTGCTGTGTGCATGTGTAAACTAATTCCCTCTCCTATCAACCAGGATGCCTGCTGCTGTCTCTGAGCCAATGGATTCTTTCAGATACACCTGGACTGTGCTATTAAAATCACTGTAATTATAGAATATCAGGGTTGGAAGGGACCTCAGGAGGTCATCTAGTCCAACCCCTTGCTCAAAGCAGGGCCAATCCCCAGACAGATTTTTGCCCCAGGTCCCTAAATGGCCCCCTCAAGGATTGAATTCACAACCCTGGGTTTAGCAGGCCAATGCTCAAACCACTTTGCTATCCCTCCCCCCTCAGGTATGACTCAGGGTGGGATTAGGTCCCCAGAATTTTACATGTATTTCTTCCTAAGAAAAGGAAGGAGCCCAAGGGTTGTGTGTGTTCGATAGCCATATTTCTCTAGTTTGACTGAAGTGCTGCCTGTCAGCCACATGCCATGTCTGGTAGCCAAATGCTTCCCCAAAAAATACATGCAGATGAAGTCTGATCAGTTGCAGAACACTGAGCCAAATGGTGCCATCATGAGGAGTTCTGATGAACTGATGTCATGATATGAGCCACTGAGGGAAATACAGGCTGGCTGCTACCAGTGTATTACATAGCGCGCTCTCGCTCTCTCTCCATCTTCATCTTCCTGTCACTCTCTTTTATTTTTTCATTTAATGCTGAGATTTTCAAGATTGAGTGTCATTATTTTTCCATCAGCATTAAAGGGAAGTGTTCTCACTCTTCCTAGAGTAAGGCTGTGTCTACACTAGTAACTAATAAACAGGTAAAGCACTCCAAGCTTTTACTGGTACTGCTGATTTCTCCCCCCGCCCTCTTACCTCCAGCACAAGCTATACCAGCAGAAGCACAGTTTTGCCACTAAAACTGCATCCACACTCAGGGCTTTTGCCAGCACAGCTATGCCAGTCAGGGGTCACACCACTTCACAACCCTATCCAACAAAGCTATGCCAGCAGCAGTCTGTAGTGTAGACAAGGCCTAAGCAGTAGTTTAATATTATGGCTAAGCAGGTGACCAGTAGAGATCACCGACCTCCGGAATGCTTTCTTTATCCTAAAACTTAAAAACACAGACAAAAGATGCTTTAAATAATTCAAAAGCCAGATGTGTTCACAGCCACTTGGCGTAACTACCTGTTCCTTTCATTGTTACCCTCCCTTTCCCTCCCCAATTCCTTCCATTTCTATATTACTCACCTGTTGTCTTCTCTTAGGTTAGGACCCCTTCCCGCAATGATCTCCATGTGAGCCTCTGCAAAGCCCCACTGAAGTCATTGGGGCACCGTGCAGGCACAAGGAGTCTATCTACAGAGATTGTTGCAGGCCTTAAACTATAAACTATTCAGAACAAGGGCAGTTGGTCTATGCATTTGTACAGTATCTAGCACAGCAAGGCTGCATCCTGACATGAGCTTCTGTTTGCTACTCTAATGCAATTTAATAACATTCCATGTTTGTTGATAACATGGAGGCTTATGTAGCGGTGTCCAGTTTTGCCTCTTCTTTTTGTCTTGGCATTGGATTTCTTGCCAGCTTGCACCTCTTGGTCTGTATTGCCTGGTATGATGATAACAAACACAGGGTGGGAGGTTGTATTTTGCATGGATGATATGCTCCTGTTTGCAGCCAGCCCATCAGTCTGCTGTAGCTGAGCATATTAATTTCTTTGTAAAGGATCTCAGTGTTTTGAACTGCTTTTTAATCTAATGCTATGGCATCTGTGTGTACTGCTGGATTTGACATTCAGTGCTAGGCCGCATGAATATTGCAGCTCTGCAACTCGCTGAACATTCCACCCCTTGCCACTGAATTGTGTTCAGAATCTAAGCTTTCATTCTAAGGAAAAAAGTGATACCCTGCAGGGGTATGAAGATAGATTTAAACATAATCCACGTGCCAACTGAGGAAGTGATGCGATCTTGAACCTGCAGACAACAGCTCGGAGAGATTTGAACTAGCCCATTCATCTCACTAGATTGTTAGCTCTGAAACCTACTGTTTAAATATCAGCATCACTCATTATATAACTGCTGAACATTTTAGCAGAAACATCCAGCTAATGTGCCTCTTGGTCTTGCAGTGGGGATTAAACTACACCTCTCTTTCAGGGTGCAACTTACTCCTTCGCTTGCACACAGCTAGCTCTTCTGCATAGAGGGAAGTGCAGCCATTGCTTTGCCAGCTCCTCATCTCTTTCTGCCACCTTCCATCCATTTGTCCGCAGCAGGGAACATCGGGCACCCAGCCCCTGCTCTTCCCACTTGTCAGCAGCTATGATGTGGGCACAACTAATATGGCCATATAGGGAAGTCAAAAAGAAGGGCTTGCTCCCCTTTAACTCCTCTAGGCAGCCAAGTAATCAAAGCCACAATGTAGCCTTACCGCGTCTCTCTAATATCCTGGGACCAACATGGCTACAATGACACTGCATACAATCTAGCCTTAAGGCACTTAATAACACTAAGAAATATTAGGATTTTAGTACATAAAGCACCATTATCACATACAAAAACTGGAGGTGGCTTTTGAAGGTGGTGTTCAGAATCAAGTTAAGGTTCAGGTTTGATGGCACTGAAATCTTGCAAGTTTTCACAATGTTTTCTAGCATATTGAATTATGAAATTTTATCAGTTCAGCTACTCTCAGGAGAACTTGTACTCCACCTAAAGGAGTAAAAAATGGGCCCCTTCTGGTTTGGGATTTGACCCAAACCTAAAAGCATAAAGGGAGAGTGAGATCCAGAAACTTGAATCCCAACACATCTCCCAGAAGTTCAGAAAGTTTCAGACTGGAGAGTTTTACTTTGGCCCCTTCACGGATTAAAAATGTAATCCAGCAATAGAGGCTCTTGCTTTTCATGAGTAGATTTCAAAGTGCTTTACAAAGGAGGTGACTATAATCCCCATTTTATAGATAGGGAAACTGTGGCACAGAGCAGAGAAGTGACTTGCCCAAGATCATTCAGCAGACCAATTGCAGAGCCAGGACTAGAATCCTGAGTTCCAGTCCAGTGTACTATCTGTAAGACATTTTGGGTTTTTATTTTTTTAATTTCCCAGGAATTTATTATATTTTATACAAAAGTTTTTAAAAGCAGGAGAAGAAGTAAAAACCAACAATGAAGGGCTGCTGGCAAGGATGCCCAATACCCAGGAGGGCGAGGGGGTGCTCGTGTGGCAGCTGAAAGAACCATCCGCTCCCTGCAGCCAACGGGTGGTCTCAACTGCTGGTACCTGGCTCTAGGGTGACCAGACAGCAAATGTGAAAAGTCGGGACACGGGGTTAGGGGTAATAGGAGCCTATATAAGTAAAAGACCCCAAAAATCGGGACTGTCCCTATAAAATTGGGACATCTGGTCACCCTACCTGGCTCCCTGCTGGTCTCACTCTCCTGCCTACACAGAGGAAGCAAAGGGGCTATGCTGAAGGTCCCAGGGCCAGGAGGGGAGTGGAAGAAGGCTGCACCCTGTGAGTACTGGCCCCCCTGCCAGACACAGGCCCCTGCCGACCATGCCTGCCCTTCAGTGTAGTCTTATCTGCTTCCCCTGAGAAAAATTCCCAGGTCTCCAACCCCTCCCCAAATTTTGGGTGAAATTGGTAAAACCCAAATACTGGCTTTTCCAAAAACCTAGCAATTTGTCAGGGAAGAAAATAGGTAAATACCAGTAACGAAGGGCCTTAACTGTCTCCTAGGCTAGAAAGTGCAGCACAATCCACAAACCAATCGTCTAGGACTCTAGGAAGCTGCAGCTAATATTAATTTCCACAGTAGCAATATTAGTTTGCAAACAATGTAATGGGCAAGGAGTTCAGATTACCAGCTTTCAAGTAGTGTCACGAATTCAGTCCAAAAAAATCGTTTCCATAAGCCCAACAACCAGAGAGTAGAAATAAAATATTCTTACTCTTGAAAGATCAAGGAGACATTCTCAATGTACTGAACACACAGTATTACTTGATGTAATGTAGTAAATAAAATCTTTAGGCCCAGAATCCACAGTTTGGGTAAGCAATCAAAATCTTTGCAAACCCCAATAACTCACATGCAAAGCTATCTGAAATGAGTTTTGCTTTATAATTTTATTATAAGCAGACATCATTAAAAAAGAGTCCACATGTAATATAAACATACATTCTGACTACGTCAGCCCAGCTCCAATCCACCAAAATAGCGACACATTCAAAATACAGGGTTTTTTTAAAGGGTCTTTGTACCAGACCCAAGACTCTATAGCTATCACATCAAAATTACACTGGTATATCTGTATGGTTTTTTGATATTGCATGAATGCGCTACAACTTCTAACCTTTTATGCAATAAAAAGGTCTTATTAAATTATAATCAAGTGTGAAATGCTGCATTTAAAAATATGCAGTTGCACAGAGTGGATGATGCTCATTTGAAGCTGCTGTAATCACATAAATTTGCCCATTGTTGAAAGGATAACAAAGATATAAAATGCAGGCTAATCCAGGGGTTAGTCTATGGGGCTGTGAGTCAAGAGTCCTCTGTTCTGTTCTCTGCCCTGCCAGTCACTCATTCTGTAACCTTGGCAAAGTCACTTAACACCTCTGTGTTTCAGTTTCCCCAACTGTAAAATGAAAAGATTCAGAGAGGTTGTGAGGCTTAATTAATATTTGTAGTCCTTTCCTTGCCCTGGCATTGTGGGAGTGCCATTCAGGTGAGGAGAACAGAATAGCACTAAGGAGATGTCCTACAGGTTGGCAAGGTGAAGTTAGCTGTTCAGTTCCAATTTAATTGCTTTGTACCTTGGCTGATAACTCATTCTGGCTATTTCATCATTGCATACTTCCTAGGATTTCACGTGCCAAATGTTGAACAGATGTACTTCCACATTTAGGACATGGAGCTGAAACGTAGCAGGCAGTGGACAAAAGAGCTTTGACGAGCTGTAGCTTGCAATTATGACAGTCAGATTTTTTTTTCTGCCTTCAGACAGCAGTATGGGAAGATTGTAAACTTCCCATGAGCTCATCCATTTGTCCAGGCTCAAATGCAATACTCCACCCAGAGAACACTCCTTAAGTACTACATGGAGCTGGCTTAGCTGGGAATCACAGGTGCCTGGCCATTGCTCCATCAATTGCTATTTTCAGGCTCTGATTCTCTATAGGCATAGCTGGAACACCCACCACTGCCTTACTGCAGCCATCTGAGATGCCTCACAACTGCTTTCACAAACTCCAGCAGATATCATTCTTGTGGAGGATTCATCCCAGCCTCTATTTTGAGAAAAGGTTTAGCAAATAATGCTGCAGCCCAAGGATTTACAAGGAGTTCCCACTGGTAGACTCTAGGCATTAACCTCTTCTCCCATAATTCCCCTGGTCTCCCTGAAGGCTGACTGTTGAAATCTCCCAGAAGCAACTGCTTCAAGGAACCTTTCTGGGAGCACAGCAGTGCAACTGCGACAGTGCAAGTGCAGATTGGGAGCAAAACGTAGAGTGACTCAGCACGTGGACACCCTACATCGCTGGCTCTCACAGCCATGCTGTCTCACTTCTTCTCTTACCAGTAGTTCAGTCTTCTAGTGTAGGCACAGCTTCAGTGCATCTTGGAAAGCCCTGGCATTGATAAAATAATAGCTCATGCGCCCTTAACATTAAGTACAGTAAACCACATTGCTTCCTGGTATTAAACAAATCATGCAATGTTTTGATGGAGCTATCTGACTATTTAATGTGCACAGAAATGTGAGCTCGGCATGATTAGTACAAGAAAAAACATTTGGGAAAACCATCTAATCCTGCTTTTTCCTTTTAACTCTGGAGAATCAGTGAAACAGCAGCACTTGAGGCTGCAATTTCCTTTTTGGTCTAATGATTATGGGAGTTGGAATAACTAACCCAACAGAAAATGAACATTTAATGAAAGTATAAAAACTGTCAAATAGACACCCCCAAATGCATACTCTCCATGTTTTGCTGCACTGCTAGTGCTATAACTTTCCGAAATTCTACCTCCATGTTGCTATTTAACACTTGAGTTTTAAAGATTCAAACCAGCAGACAGGTTTCATTAACATAAGAGGTCCCAGAAGAAATAAATGTTTATTAAAGTTTCAATGATATGAGAGTTTTGGGGTATTTTTCAACCACACTCTTGGCTTGGTGCACAGCCTGCCAAATGCAAGCCTGGTGAGCTATTTAGAAACTTCCTGTTCCATGTGCTAATTAACAGTCTATGAATTTTAACTGAAATCAGGGTGTCACAGCTAAAATGTCTTGCAGAGGAGGCCTGCATTTGTCATTCAAAGACACTGCCATGGTGTTAAGGCCTAACTATGGAGTGGATTTTGGAGCCTGAAAAACTAGTTTTCCAATAACTGCTGGGTGAAACCTGGGAGGAACTTGATTCCCTTGAATCACATGAGGTGAATTAGACTGGTGACATTTCAAGTCAGAGATAGGCCAAAACTGGAACCTTTAATCGAAACCTCTTTGAATCTTGTGGGCAGGGTGGGTGATAGATTCAAATCACTGGATCAGAACTTACCCCTGTTTTGGTTCTGGTTCAGATTCACTGAATCATTAGCAGCACTCATGCAGGGAGGAATAGGTCCTCCATAAATGAAACCAGGATCTCTTGTTATGTGTGTATTTTGGGTTAGCTGGTAGCAGAGCAAGTGTTTTCCTACTTATTGTAGGCTCTTTGTCATTGGAATAACTCTTTAGTGCATTTCAGCTGCTGCTGATTGCTTTGTTGCACTACTTCAAACTGGGCAAACTCTAGTTAAACTTCCCTTACAACTTAGTCATGCATCACCTCAGGGCTTGCAAGGGCACCTTTTTTTATTTATTAAGGATGTGTAAGAAAGTGGCCCCACCTGGGAGTGCCTTCCACCGGCAGGCTATGGCATGACAGATGTGCCTGCCTCAGTGTCCCTCCTCCTGAGTCCTCTGAAATAGTCAGTACAATCGTTCTTAGTTCAAATGACCCTTGTAGGATTAATTTAATACAGAAGAAAGCCCCATGCACACAAGTCCCAACGCAATTCAGGCAATTAACAAATGTAGCCCCAGCATCCCTCTCTGTGCCCTGGCCCTGGCCCTCTGGCTCTGAGAGCCAGCAGATATCTCCTTCTCCTGCTGTCACCCTTTAGCCCTCTCCCCAGCTTTCTCTGCCCTTGGCACTCTCTGACTCAGGAAGGTCCACCAGCTAGCTCCTCCCTCCGCTGACTCCTTGATAATTCCTCTCTCTTGCCAGGGAGGACCTGCAGAGACCTCAGCCAGTCTCCCGACTCTCACCAGGACTCTGTCTCACTGGGTTGCTCCCTGATCTCTTGTAGCCTCCAGGTGCTGCCTCATCCTCTTAACTGGCCAGACTGCGAGCACCTGTGCTGACACAAGGGCACTGGACCTGCTTCATTTACAGGGGCCAACCGCTGTATGCCAGGATGCTATTTAACATTTTTATCAATGACCAAGAAGAAAACATAAAATCTGTGGATGACATATTACCTCTATATTTGGCACTGGTTGAACACTACTGGGATACTTTGTGTAGTTGTCTTAATTTTCCAATGGAACGTTAAGTCATTAGTGGTAGACTTCATCATTTTATAAATACCTATGTGAGGAACAGAAATTTAATAAGAAGGCTCCTCAGTCTAGCAAACAAAGGTATAACAAGATCCAATGGGTAGAAGTTTAAAGTAGACAAATTCAGACTTGAAATAAGGTGCAAATTATTAACAGTGAAGGTAACTAGCCGTTGGAACAATTTACCAAGGATTGTGGTGGATTTGTGAATTTTGATATTTTTGTCCTTTGTAAGTGAAGCACTTTGCACTTGCCTTTATTGAATTTCATCTTGTTGAATTCAGACCAATTCTCTAATTTGTCAAAGTTGTTTTGAATTCTAGTCCTGTCTTCCAGTGCTTGCAAACCCTCCCATCTTGGTGTCATCTGTACATTTTATAAGCATTCTCTCCACTCCATTATCCAAGTCATTAATGAAAATATTGAATAGTACTAGACTTAGGACAGTACCCACAAGGCCCTACTAGATAAGCCCTCCCAATGTGACTGAGAACCATTCCTAACTACTATGGTCTTTCAAACAGTTGTATGCCCACCTTATAGTAATTTTATCTAGAGCTCATTTTCCTAGTTTGCCCATGAGAATGTCACATGGGACTGTGTCAAAAGCCTAACCACAATCAAGATATATCATATCTGCTGTTTCCCCTGTAGCCAATAGACCCATAACCCTGTCAAAGAAGAAGCCACCGCTTCCTGCAGCTCCTATTGGCCAGCAACGGCAAACCATGGCCACTGGGAGCGGCGAGTGGCCATACCTGTGCACACTAAGGTAAACAAAGTGTCTCACGGCCTGCCAGGGGCTTACCCTGAACAAGCCGCAAACCAAGTTTGGGAACCTCTGCCTTAGCATAATGAAATCTGTCACTTCATAATCACTTGCTCTCAAATTGCCTTCCACTTTCAGATTTGCTACCAACTCCTCCGTGTTGGTCAGAATCAAGTCTAAAATGGCCACACTTCTGGTTTCTTCCTCCACTTTCTGGAAGAAAAAGTTGTCCCCTGTACATTCCAAGACCTGAATGGAAATTGTGTTCTGCTGTATTATTTTAACTATCCAGATATCTGTTGGAAAAGTCCCTGATTACTACTAGGTCTTGTGTTTTGGGTATTTCTATTATTTGTTCTAGAAATGCTTCTTCCTCTTTTGGTGGTCTAAAGTAGACCCTACCATAATGCCACCCATATTTTTAATTTTACCCCTTTTTGCTTTATGCAGAGACCTTCAACTGGTCTGCCTCCCTCCTCCTTGTGCACCTCAGAACAAGTTTGTATATGCTTGATGTATAATGCAACAACTTCTCTTTTTACCCTACCTGTTCTTCCTGAACAAGCTATGCCCCTCTATGCCACTTTTCCAGTCATGAGACTTATCCCACCAAGTCTCTGTGATGCCAGTTAAGTCATAATTTAGTTTATGTACTAGTACTTTCAGTTCCTCCGGTCAATCCCCATAATCCCCTTGCATTTATGTATAGATAGCTAAAATGTTGAGCACATTCCACCACTGATTGTTGCTCCTGTGATCCTATTGTAATTTTCCATGTCCCCCCAACATGTAACCCTCTGTTAAGGTCATCTTTTTTTTTTAATACTTACCTGTGGGCTTTTGTCACCTTCCTGGCTGCCCCCTTTGAACCTAGTTTGAAGCACTCCTCACTAGATTGGTGAGTTAGTGCATGAAAATGCTCTTCCCCTTCCTGGTCAGGTGGACCCCATCTCTTTCCAGCAGATCCTCTTCCTGTTTGGTGGTACTTCTTCCTGGAACAGCATCCCATGATGAAGAAAGCCAAAGCACTTCCATCAAAACCAAGTGCACAGCCATGCATTCATCTCCAAGAGGTAGGTGTCCCTGCCTGGGCCCTGACCTTCAATGGGGAGGATGGACGAGAACACAACATGCACCCCTGACCTCTTCACCCAGCTCCCAGAATCCTGTAGTCATTTCTGATCTGCTTAGGGTCAGACCTGACAGTATCATTAGTGTCCATGTGGATGAGCAGCATGGGGTATTGGTCAGAGGTATGGATGAGCTGCAGCAATCTTTCTGTAATATCTCAGACGTGGGTTCCAGGCAAACATCCTACCTCCAGTGTATTGAACAATTTCCTTTCAGAGAAAGCAGAGCTGATAAAGTCTAGACCTCCATGACCTCTGAAAACAGCCATCTCGCTGCCTGTGAGCAGAAGTTATTGCTAGGAGATGTTCGCACTCTATGGAAAGAATAGAGTTCATGGCTTAGCTCCCAGAACTTTAGTGGCCTGCATTAGGACAAAGTGCTGCTGGGTCATGGGACGTGCTATAAAATACTGTTCTTAGGAGTGGAAAGCCTATTGAACTAATGTTTTTGTGTCCCTTGAACCATTACAGCTGTCTGTTTCCAAACGTTTATTATGTAGTCTATAAATATTAATCTTTTAAAATATCTGATCTGCGGTTTTCGGCCACTTGCACTGGTGCAGTGAGGAAATAATATTTGCTTTGGTGCCACCTAGTGTAAATGTGCTTCCTCAATTCTGAATCCTTTCCAATCCTTTCCTTTTTGCAATACCTTTCTCATGAAGGAATCTCAGACTTCTTACCAGGTCTGTTTCACAAGATAAAGCACAATAAAATCACTGGAGCTTTCTCCCAAGCCACCTGCAATGGATGCATTACTATTCATTTTCCCTTCGGTGTTCCTGTTGTAAATTCTTTACTGGGTGAAACTTTTAAGCTGTTTGTACTTACACAAGGGCGTATAGCACAGTGGAACTGATGCATTTTGCTGAATGGACAGAAACAAAGCAACAGAGAATCCATGTGCTATTGCCACCACCACTGGACACTGGAGATGGGCATCTGTGGTTGATGTCTGTAGCAGATTCATAGATTCTAAACCTAAAAGGAACCATTGTGATTATCTAGTTTGACCTCCTGTATAGCACAAGCCATAGAACTTCCCCAGACTAATTCCTAGAACATATCTTTTAGGAAAAAAAATCCCATCTTGATTTAAAAATGGTCAGTGAAGGAGAATCTACCAGGACTCTTGGTAAATTGTTCCTAAGATTAATTACTTTCTTCATTAAAAATGTACACCTTATTTCCAGTCTGAATTTGTCTAGCTTCAAATTCCAACAATTGGATCATGTGATACCTCTCTCTGGTAGATTGAAGAGCTCATTATTAAATATTTGTTTCCCATGTAGGTACTTACAGACAGTGGTTGAATCACCCCTTAACCTTTTCTTTGTTAAGCTAAATAGATTGAGCTCCTGGAGTTTATCGCTATATGGCAGGTTTTCTCATCCTTTAATCATTCTCATGGTGCTTCTCTGAACCTTCTCTAAGGCCTGATCTACACTAGGACTTTAATTCGAATTTAGCAGCGTTAATTCGAATTAACCGTGCACCCGTCCACACCAGGAAGCCATTTAATTCAACATAGAGGGCTCTTTAGCTCGAATTCTGTACTCCTCCCCGACGAGAGGAGTAGCGCTAAATTCGACATGGCTATGTCGAATTAGGCTAGGTGTGGATGCAAATCGAACTTAGTAGCTCCGGGAGCTATCCCACAGTGCACCACTCTGCTGACGCTCTGGACAGCAGTCCGAGCTTCAATGTTCTGACCAGCCACACAAGAAAAGCCCCGGGAAAATTTGAATTCCTTTTCCTGTCTGGACAGTTTGAATCTCATTTCGTGGTTGGACATCGGGGCGAGCTCAGCAGCATCGGCAGCAATGCAGCGCTCTCCAGCAGAGGAGTTCATGTAATCCCTGAATAGAAAGAGGGACCCAGCATAGACTGACCGGGAAGTCTTGGATCTGATCGGTGTGTGGGGCGAGGAGTCTGTGCTTTCGGAACTGTGCTCCAAAAAACGGAATGCAAAGACCTACGAGAAGGTCTCCAAAGCCATGAGAGACAGAGGATACAGGCGGGATGCAACGCAGCGCCGCGTGAAAATCAAGGACCCCAGACAAGGCTACCAAAAAAATCAAAGCAGCAAACGGACGCTACGGAGCCTGCCACCACTGCCCCACCAGTGACCATGGACTCTGACGATGGGACAGTGTCGACGGACAGTTCCTTGGCGATGTTCATGGACGGGGAAGATGAGGAAGGGTTTGTGGAGGACGAGGCAGGCGACAGCGCTTACAACGCTGGTTTCCCCGACAGCCAGGATCTCTTCATCACCATCACGGAGATCCCCTACCAACCCTCCCCGGCCGTTAACCCGGACCCTGAATCAGGGGAAGGAGCAGTCGGTAAGTGCTTTAAACATGTAAACTTTTATTCTTAATATAACAGGAATCTGAAGTATGTGAAAAGGAGGTCTCTCTATATATGGGGATAGAACAGAAATCCTCCTGGGAGATCTCCACGAAGCTCTCCTGGAGGTAATCGAAAAGCCTCCGCAGGAGGTTCCTGGGGAGAGCTGCCTTATTGGGTGCTGCGTAGTAGCACACTTTTCCGCGCCAGGCTTTCATGAGGTACTCAGGGAGCATTGCCTCCCCGAGCACGGCTGCATAGGGCCCTGGTTTGTGCTGGCTTTCACGCAGCATGCGCGCTCTATCTCCTTCAGTGACCGTCCTCAGGGTGATCTCGCTCGGAGACTCCTGCATCTAATTAGGGGAATTACTGTAATGTTACGCCTGGTCCAAAGTATTTTTAAAAAATCTCCGGACAGACGGCGTAGCAGAGACTCAGCACGCTGCTGCGTGACAAGCGTAACGGAAAGCCAAAGAATCAAATGGACGCTCATGGAGGGAGGGGGGACTGAGGACGCAAGCTATCCCACAGTTCCTGCAGTCTCTGAAAAGCATTTGCATTCTTGGCTGATCTCCCAATACCTGTACGGTCAAACACATTGTCCGCGGTGGTTCAGGGTATAACTCGTCAATGTACAACCACCCCCACCCCCAGAAGGAAAAGGGAAAAAAAAATGTCTCTTGACTCTTTTAAATGTCACCCTATGTGTACTGAATGCTGCTGGTAGACGTGATGCTGCGGCACTGCACTGTAGCATCCTCCCCCCACCCCCATGGGTGGCTGACGGTGCAATATGACTGATATCCGTCGTCATCATCATCAGCCTTGCTGTAGATGGTGTAGTGCAATACGACTGGTACCCGTCCTCGTCATCAGCCCATAAGTAGACGGCCTGCTAACCGTCTTCATCATAGCAACAGGGGGCTGAGCTCCATCAGCCCCTGCCCTTCATGTGTAAAGAAAAGATTCTGTACTGCCTGGACTGTCATAGCAGCAGGATGCTGTTTTCCTCTCCCACACACTGCTTAATGTCCTGTCTGGACAATCATAGCAGCTGGAGGCTGCCTTCCCCTTATTTCATTTCAGTAACAAGTCACTGTTTCTTATTCCTGCATTCTGTATTACTTCAGCACACAAATCAGGAGACTCTGCAACGGTAGCCCGGGAAGGCTGGGGGAGGAGGGAAGCAACAGGTGGGGTTGTTGCAGGAGCACCCCCTGTGAATGCCATGCAGCTCATCATTCCTGAATAATCTGACACGGAGCGGCTGTGCTCTCTGGTTCTCTGAAACACTGGATCTCTACTACACTAGCCCCATATTCTATGCAGGAATTATTCTATTTTTAGATACCATAAAGGAGGGATTGACTCAGGGAGTCATTCCCAGTTTTGTCTTTTGCGCCCCTGGCTGATCTCGGCCAGGGGCACCTATGACAGCAGCAGAAGGTATAATGCAATACGACTGGTAACCATCATCACCTTGCCAATTTACAATGGCATGGTAGATGGTACAGTATGGCTGATAACCATCTCTGCTGTCATGCAAAAGCAAATGAATGCTGCTGTGTAGCGCTGCTGAATCGCCTCTGTCCGCGGCATCTAGTACACATACGGTGACAGTGACAAAAGGCAAAACAAGCTCCATGGTTGCCACGCTATGGCGTATGCCAGGGCAATCCAGGGAAAATGGGCTCGAAATGATTGTCTGGCGTTGCTTTCCCGGAGGAAGGAATGACTGACTACATTTACCCAGAACCACCCGCGACAATGAAATTTGCACCATCAGGCACTGGGATCTCAACCCAGAAGTGCAAGGGTCGGGGGACACTGCGATGGGGTAGAACAGGGGCAGAGTTTATGCTTTCAGGATTGCCTACAGCAGGAGTGCGCACAAGATAGGTGCTGTGCATGGTGTTGTTCAAAGACACAGACTAGACTGTGTTCATTGTTCGCAAAAATGTATCTTTGCAAGGAATTCACTCCCTTTCTCCCATCACACAGCTTCGACTGTCTCCAGACCTGCCACAGCATCCCCCTCACAGAGGCTGGCAAAGATTAGGCGGCGAAAGAAAAAGACACGGGACGAGATGATCGCTGAAGTTATGGGGTGCTCCCGAGCCGAGGCGGACCAGCAGAGCCAGTGGAGGGAGACCCTCTCTCTGTACCAGTGCTCACACAATGAACGGGAGGAGAGGTGGCGTGAGGAAGACAAGCAGGCGACTCAAACGCTGCTTGGACTAATGAGGGAGCAAACGGACACGCTCCGGCGCCTTGTGGATGTTCTGCAGGACCGCAGCCAGGAGGACAGAGCCCCCCTGCAGTGTATCTGCAACCGCCCTCCCCCGCCACAAAGTCCCATACCTCCCGTCACCCAAAGTAACCAGAAGGAGTGGCGCCAGGGGCCATGAAAACTGTCACTGCACCCCAGCAGAGTGCTCAAGTACCCAAAAGCTCTCATACCCTACTTTTTGAGAATTCCTTCCCTTCCTGACTCACCCAGGCCCCAATCCCAGTTTCATCCCCTGACTGTCTGGTTAATTATTAAAAATACTTTGCTGTTAATTACTGTTTCCGTCATGCTTTTTTACACAACGCTGTGTTTGAAGGGGTGGGTGGGTGGGTGGGTGGGGAAGGGGGTAGGGTATTGCATAGGACAGTCACCTTTAGCAGGGTACAGAGACGGGGGCAGGATCAGCAGCAGGTCACACACACAGTGCAGTCAGTAGGCACCCTGGTCGGTATGGGAGGTGGTTTGCAGGTTCTGTGTGGGTGTGGGGGTACATGACTTTGTAGCGGGGGAGGGGGGTTACAGATCTCATGCAACGGTCCCTGTCACGGACCACAGAGCCACGCAGCAGAGGAATCTGTATCCGTCCTCCCCCGCCGCAAGGCCACATAGCCCCCGCACACAGAGTCCCAAAAAGGAGGGATGGCAGGCTCCGTTGAAACAACCAGTCCGGCACTGAGGACCGCTCTGGGAGCAGGAGCCTGTCATTCCTCGAGTTTAGAGGCGGTCTTTACATCACCGCACACCCTACCCAGCACAGTCTGTGTCCCAGTTTCAACCCTTTAACGCAAAGTCATCAATAAAGAAACCTTTGTAAAGTCACAGTGGAACATGTGTTTTATTTTTAAACATGTGTTGGAAGTGGGGGAAGCGGGGTGGACGGGGTATGTAACTGCAGTTGCTAGTCAACAGTAACTTGGTAAAGAAACAGGGGCAGGTTCAGCTTCTCTGTAAAGAAACTGAACAGTCACAGGTCATGCTGCTCGCTGGTACTTGAAGAGTTCCTTGTCGCTGTGCAAGGCGCCTGCACAGAGCTTCACGAGCCAGGGCATTAGCGGGTAGGCTGGGTCCCCGAGGATCACTATAGGCATCTGCACATCCCCAAGAGTTATTTTGTGGTCCGGGAAGAAACTACTTTCCTGCAGGCGTCTAAACAGACGAGATTTCCTGAAAACATGCGCGTCATGAACCTTGTCCGGCCACCCGACGTTGATGTTGGTAAAACGTCCCCCATGGTCCACCAGTGCTTGCAGCACCATTGGAAAGTAGCCCGATTTCTCAGCAGCTGACTGTGGAAGAGGTGGACGATAACGTGCGAGGAGTTGACAACGGCCATAACTGCAGCGGGCTCCGTGCTCGCAGTGCTGTGGCGCCCGCGCTGTCACTGAGCAGAAAAGTGCACGAACAGATTGCCCGCAGGCGCTTTCGGGGAGGGAGGGAGGGCGTGATTGACGGTTCAACGATGACAGTTACCCAAAACCACCCTCGACACATTTTTTCCTCCAGCATGCATTGGGGGGAAATCCCAGAATTCCAATGGGCAGCGGGGAGTGCGGGAACTGTGGGATAGCTTCCCACAGTGCACCGCTTTCAAAGTCGACGCTTGCCCCGTTACTGTGGACTCACACAGTCGAATTAGTGTATTTAGTGTGGATACACAAATTCGACTTCATAAGGTCGATTCCACAAATTCAACTTAAGTTGATTCGAATAGTCTTGTAGTGTAGACATACCCTAATTTATCAACAACCTTTCTGAACTGTGACTAGCAGAACTGGACATACAATTCCATTAATGGTCACTCCAGGACCAAATACAGAGGAAATATAACCTCCCTAATCCTATCCAATATTCCTCTGTTTATACATCCCAGGATGGCATGAGCTCTTTTGGCCACAGCATTGCTCTTTTTGTGTAATGAACTTATCTTACGCTGATTATCCACCATGACCCACAAATCTTTTTCAATCACTGCTTCCCAGGAGAGATTCCCGCATCCTGTGAAAATGGCCTACATCCTTTTCCCCCAGATGTCTGAATTTGCATTTAGCCATATTAAAACACACATTGTTTGCTTACGCAACATTTACCAAGTGATCTAGATAGTTCTAAATCAGGGACCTGTCCTCTTCATTATTTGCCACTCTTCTAATTTTTGTGTCATCTGCAAACTTCATCAGTGATGATTTTATTTTTGATTCCAGGTTATTGATAAGGATGTTAAATAGTGTAGGGCCAAGAACCCATATCTGCAGGACACCACTGGAAACAGACCTGATCAGGGATGATTCCCCATTTACAGTTACATTTTGAGATCTATCACTTAGCTAGATTATAGTCTGTTTAACGTGTGCCATGTTAATTTTATATACCTCTAGTTTTTTAACCAAAATATCATTGCCACCAAGTCCCAGGATATTATGTCCACACTAGTACTTTTATCAACCAAACTTGTAATCTCATCAGAAGAAAATATCAGTTAGTGTGACAGGATCTATTTTCTGTGAACCCATGTTGATTTGCATTAATCACATTACCCTCCTGTAGTTCATTGTTAATCAAGCCTAGAGTGACCAGATGTCCCAATTTTATAGGGACAGTCCCGATTTTTGGGTCTTTTTCTTACATAGGCTCCTATTACCCCCCACCCCCATCCCGATTTTCACATTTGCTGTCTGGTCACCCTAATCAAGTCCCATATCAGCTACTACATTGTCTTGCCCGAGATCAATGTCAGACTGTCATCCCGTTTACCGTTTTTAAAAATTGGCACAACATGAGCTTTCTTCCAGTTTTCTGGAACTTCCCCAGTGTTCTAAGACTTATTGAAAATCAACTTGAGTGGTCCAGCGAGTTCCTTAGTCAGCCCAGTTATGAAGAGGGATGAGGGAGTAAATTTGTCACCTCCCAAAAAAGTATGGTCAGAGGGTCTCTGGGCCACATGTATCCCATGGCCACAGTTACATTAGATAGGATTTTAAAAACTGAGGAATATAAACCCTTATGCTGCAAGGCATAGGCCAACCTTCTGAGCTGCTGTTAAGGAGATTTGTAACCCTCAGCCTGCTCAAGCTGTTTACGCTGTAGTCCAGAGTGGGCCTGGCTTAGTTATGTGAAGGGGGTAGAAGGCACAAAGAGCCTTCCCCTCGATCAAGTCAAGCCACAGTATGGCTGGGGATCCCCCGGTAGAAATGGTCTTGATAAAGAAAGGAGTTCACTGTCTGCCCTTTCGAGGGTGATAGTCTTGCTGCTGCAACATGGAGTCCTGTGCAGCACAGCCTTTCTGCCTCCTTAAGCAGGGCGATTCTTTCAAGGCATAAGCTTTCAGTAACTCCCTTTTTCCTTTTGTACAAGTGATCGGTTAATCTTCAGCTCACTCTCTTGGTGGATGTAGAATCAGTCCAGACCCCCAAAAGGATCAAACATATGCCATGCCTTACAACTTTATTTTGTATAGCATCTTTCGTACACACTGTATCTCCAAGTGCTTTACAAGGTTGAACACTGAACAGTAATAGAGAGAAAATAATAGCAGGAGGGTGAGAGTGATAACGAAGAAGGTGCCTGGAAGTGGCATGTAGCATATAATGTACAGCAGAGTGCACTGTTAATACAGTTTTTGTTCGGTTCTGACTTCTTCTCAAGAGCTAATATTTGGCAGGGGTAGTGATGGGCGAATAGGCTCAGAGAAAGTAAAAACCAGCTGGATCAATTCTTTATACCTTGAATTAGCCCTAACCCCAGTTGGGGCACATGGGACCTAGCAAACCCTGCTGAACTGTATTTTTAAATTTAAAGATACTGTTGGGGTTTAGCACCAGTTTTCACCCCAGGATCCCCTTTAGAACTGTAAAATCTCAGTGTGTGCAAGATTCCTCCTGTCTCCTTCCTGAGAGGTCTGTAGCTCCAGCAGGAAAAGAGAGCGGGATCCTCACATGCTGCAGGGTTTTACGGTCCCACAGTGCAGTCTGGGGCTGGCTCGGGTTTGGAGATGCCCTAGAGTATTGCTAAATTTTCAAAGACAGTTCAGTGGCGACGGCGCCAGTAGAAGGAGTGCTGGCTCTGTAGGCTTCTGCCTGCTTTGTCGGAATGGGGACTTGCCATGCAGATGCTGCCTTCTCACATGAAGGGAGCAGATTGCCTGGCCACCTTCTAGAAAGGACTTTTGCTCAAAGGTTGTGGAGAAGGGGAAGGAAACATTTTACTACAAATGGATGCTCTTGCCTTATCTACCTGTTGCGGTGCACCGATGACACCCAAGCTGACCTAAATCTATTGCCTGCAGTATTGGTTACATGCTGCTTTTGTCCTCTATCTACTCCTCCTATATATATATATATAATATAATAAAACACACACACTTAATATACCCACATAACTACGTGGGTGTTTGTGTTATACCTAATTAGAGTTGGATGACAAATGGTTTTCCTGTCCCATTTATATTTTTGGATTTCAGAAAAAATGTCCTGTACTGTATTGGGATGAATTTGAGAGCTTTGGACATTATTTTACAAAAGGAGAGCAGTGTGAACCCAGCATAGCTCATAGCCTGGTGGTCAGGGAATCCTTGCTCTTCCTGATCTTGAAAGGGACTTGAACGCAGGTCAGTACTCTAACCACTGGGCTGTTGGCCATTCTACGCTGGTCTCTCTCAGACACTGACTATAAGACTGGCTCAGTTGCTATGCAATAATCATGTAAACCTCTTTGCTCCCAGTAAAAATTAATTCACAGAAAATATGATTTTTACATGACTTAAAATATTAATTTTTATTTCTCCAGGTTTTCATGTTTAGTTCAAAGGGTGGCTATATAGAAGCAGTGCTAGGTCAAATTCAATCACTTCTGTAAACCCATTCAGTAGTTACTCCAAAAATGAATTTATCCTATTATGCTCTAACAAGTAAAGAAATACAACTATTTTAGGTACCCCAGGGGTGGGGGGAGGGGGCAAAGAAATAAAGTAAGGGAACATAATCAAGTCCATCTCCTCAGCCCCACATCGGTTTGTGCAGTCAGCTGAGAGGAGGGACAAGAAAAGAGACTTAAGCAGAGAATGAATAATATGAATTTAACAGTTTAATAAATGCCATCATTTGCACATTAAACTTTAAACAATTAAATTCCATCCCTGCCCACAGCCCCTGACTTTGGCTGCATGTGAAATTTTCAAATCTAAAGAAAAGGAAACATCTGGTGCATCATCTGGCCAAATAGCCCATATGTATCACACTGCAATAAGTCATGACAATACATTTGATGTTTTTATTGCAGATGTGAATAATGTATATTGCTTTGTATATAGATTTGTCATTATAATTTTTCCTGCTGTAACTAATCCACAAATCATGCTGCAGAAATATATGGATGACTGAATTAGTTGGGGGTTCCCCACTAATAGGTTGACATTTGAATACCAGAGTTGAAGATGGCTTGTGTGTAGGAAGTATGGTAGCTAAGTTACTAAATGTGTACCTAGCAAGACAAATATGGATGCATCCCTAATTTTTGTGTGTGCATATATTCTGTAGTCCTTATATGGGAATTTTATCACTGTTACATCTCAATTAACATGATATCTACTGCATTAATTATAATTTTTTTGAGCAGCATTCTCTCTCTAGAAGGGCCAGCTTTTTCCCCCATTGTGGCCTAATGGATAAAGCACTGAATTGAGAATCAAGAGACCTGGGTTCTCTTCCTGATTTTACCCCTGATCTGCTGGCTGACCCTGGGAGAGTCACAGCCCTGCTCTATGCCTCAGTTTCCGTATCTGTAAAATGGGGATTGTGATACTGATCTCCGTTGAAAAACATTTTGAGATCAACTGATGAAAAGCTCTATGAAGAGCTTGGTAGTACTATTATTATATGTGTGCAATCCCATTGACTTTATGGGTGTAAATGAAGGCAGAATTAGCCCTCTGTGTCTTTTTGGCTCTACATTCTGTAATGATACCTGTGCATATGGGATGAGATTGTGATTGCTTTAGGCATATGTGCTTCTTTCCTTGGAGTGCACAAGGAAAGCAAGATCCAGCCCCTTTATAAGTAATGCTATTGGACAAAGGAACAGCTAAATTCTTCCTCTGAGCCCTGCCCCACAACAAATAGACTAGACTCCACCCCTTCTGCAAAGTTCTTGGAAACCACTTACCCAAGTTTGATCCAGGGAGTGATGAAAGGCTGGTATTGCAAGTGTAGTAGAGGTTGTGGTGTTTGTCTGAGGAACAGACAAATTGTATTAGTAATGATGTGTCTGTCTGGAAGGGGTAGAGATTAGGTGGCTTCATGTTTTGTCTGTCTTTTTGCTTTTGAAGCTTTGTGTCATGTATGTTACATGTACAGCAACCTACATGGAGCCACCATAAAGATTTTGTATGTGAGTTTCACACTGATTTTTAGTTCCAGAAAAAATTTCTTTTGTACAGCGTCTGTCACAATAGGATCCTGGTCCAGGACTAGTGCTCCTAAACCCTATGGTAATACAAATACTAAATAAACAATAACACAGCAGTGGTTCCTCCTTTTATGAATTACAGTATCTTATCTACACTAGAAAGTTGTACTGCTCTAACCACATTCATATAGTTAATGCAATACACCCTCACGAGTGTGGATGCAGTTACACTGGTATGAATGGGCTTATATGGGTATAGCCTGTTCCCATATGGGATTGGGAATAAGATATACGTGTACAAGGAAGATTTTTACCAGTGTAACTGTGCCCATGCTAGTGGTTGTACTGGTATAACTATTTCAATTTAAAAAAAAATATATACTGCTGGCAAAACTATTTATAAGTATACAAAAATTGTGTGTGCGTGTGTGTCAGGCTTTTGGGAAGGTGCTCTCCATCTGAACTGCCTGGGCACTTTCCCAAAAATCCCAATCTTTGTCAAAGAAGTCACTGGTATCTGGCAAATAAAACACTTTCCCCCTGGCCATAAGAGCCAGAAACATAATTTGGGGTTTAAATTTCTGGAGCATCCATTCAACATTAAAAATATTTATTGATTATCACTACAACAGCCACGTGTTACCGAGCAACTGTCTTGCCCAAAAGAAATAGTTAACTTTTAAACCAGCACCATATTCATGGTTCTACTAACTTTTTAATCTTTTTTTTTTCAAGTGAAATACTGCATTTTATGGGATTATCTATAATTATTAGCCAAAAAGCTCAGAAAACAGCCACATTCACCCCATATTTATAAGTTTTGCAGAAGTTTGTCAGATCAAGACAGCTAAAGTAAACATGACAAATGTAATTTTGTAGTTCTTAATACCGTTAATCCTTAAAGCATGGAACCAGGAAACCCTTATTCGTAGTGGTATTTGAAACCTGTAAGCAATATCGTGTTTCTAATGCTGATTTTCTTTTTATTTCACAAAGAAAACAGTATCAAGGCCCTTTTCCCTGGAATATTACTTGAGGCTATTCAGAAAAAAAAATACAACAGGAAATTTGGCTCTTTAGACCTAATAATGGTCTCCTTATTGAACAGAGACTTGCTTTTTTGTTAAACAGATTTTCTTATGAAAGGGTTAGAAGTGAATAAACGACAAGTTCAGGCTCATCTGATTTCTTTTGATTTATGCTGACCTTGAGAGAGAGAGAGGTCATGCTGTTGGCAGGCAATAAGAACTAATCTGTTACTAACTGAGTAATTAAAAGTGAGGCCTTATATATTTTTGTAGTGAGTTGACAGCATTTTCCATCCCTATGTCATACTGTTGCTCTAATCAACATGGTCATGGTATTTAACGCCAAATGACAAGTTTATAAGAAGTCAGATGACAAACCTTGAAATGTGCTGTTCTTTCATCAGATGAATAGTCTGACTATATTGTCAATGGGGGAAAGACTTCAATAAAAATTGTCAGCTTGATGTGTACAGTTAAGAATACTAAACTTTTCTAATGAATTGGAGGAGATACAGTTGGGTAAAAAAGTAGAGCTGTGTTTAGTACAGATTCAGAGTTTTGGCAGACAAACCTTTATGGCCTTCTGTTATTTAACTATTATGACTTATGAGTGCTTGATTCTGACATTTGATGTGACAGTATCATCTGACTTCTAATAAAGTTGTTCTTTTCTGTAGCGCCAAATATCCTGTAAAATAGCACAATTTTCAAGACATGCTGGCAGCTTGGTGCCTGAGATCAGAATCATGCCCCGTATTTGATTCACTGCTTCAATCCTGCAAGGTACGGAAGTGACAACTCTGACTCCAGTCCAGCAAAGGTCTTAAGCAGCCGCTTAACTTTAAGCACGTGAATAGTCTGACTTCAAAAGCACTGTTTGCATGTTGAAAGCTAAGCATGTGCTTAAATGCATTTCTAACTAAGGGCCAGGTTGCTCACTCAGCCCCTTGCAAGTTTAAGCCCCAAAAGCACAGGCTATTCTATAAAATATCTCCCATATATAATGTGGACTATAAGATTTGAAAACACTGCAGGAAATAAGTTAGCATTCAAAGTCACACCTCCTATATGTGGATGTTGGCACACAATCTTCAAGATGGAGAAGGGAGATAAAGATACCCAGGGGTAATCTGTTTCAGAAAGAACGATAAAATTCTTCCAGCTCTTAGCCCATAGAGACAAACATTTTGTCTTCCCCGGTCAGGCATCTCTCCTCTCCTAGCGGAGAAACCACTATGAGAAAAGACTTCAGCAGGGATACAGATTAATCTGAGAGACCTGTGACCATCACTGTCACATCTGGAATGTCCTCCCCCTGACCATCAAAGAAATAACACAATTATTTTC
The DNA here is from genome assembly GCF_016161935.1 of Mauremys reevesii. Lineage (NCBI taxonomy): Eukaryota > Metazoa > Chordata > Testudines > Geoemydidae > Mauremys > Mauremys reevesii. Next base: position 28,101,484 of record NC_052626.1, read on the forward strand.
AGACATCCCTTGTGGTTTGAAAAATATAAACTGGGACACTGCTGCCTTGATTCTTTTTTATTTGATTTTATTCCCAGGGGTCTCTAGTTACAGTGCCTCCATCTAGATTTCTAGACATCTGCTGTGCTACAAACCATTCTCTCAGCCCAAAGTGCCTACAAACCACTCCTTCTGTTATCCATTGTTAGTTCTTTATGGCACATAAGTTTCAGTAGCTGTGATCAAATCTACAAATACATGTGACTGCAATGTGTCAGGGATTACTGTCAGGAAGAAGATACCTTCTATCTTCTCCAAAAGGTGACAGCACAATCTCCTACCTATGCATGTGTTTCTTGGCACCTAAGCTATCATGAAACAGTCTGGAACTATTTGGGAATGGACAATTCTGCCTAACAGATGGCCGTGTGCAAAAGCAGGCAAGAGACCATGTATAAGCATCACATGTTTGTTGGGGGCATGAGTCCTAGCCAGAAATGTCTAAATGGACTCTGCCCTGAGCCTTCTGAGCTATGACTAGCAGATATGTCCTTTCAAATTCAACTTTGGAAAAATTAACTTCCAAAATGTTTTTTTAAAAAAAGTGTCTGCAGCTCTTTGAGAAGGGATTTTGTCTTTGGTTTTAGGGTGGTTATGTTATGTTATGTTATTTATTTATTTATTGTGCTCAAGAGAAAGACATAGCAATGTGGCACAGGGGGCTTGGAAAAGGTGTTCTATTAGAACGGCCATCCCGTTTCCTACTGAGACACTTGGACCCCAGCCAGCTTTCCGCAGAGTAGGTTGGCAGGGTACTGGGACAGGTTACGCAGCTGTCTGCTGCCTTCCATGGACTCCTGCATGCCTAATGTTCCTGCTGGATAAAGCCATTACAGTCCAAATTACAGAAAACACAGGGTTTTGTTTCATAGCTTTTATTTGTTGTTCCATTTCCTGTTTCATTCCTACTTAACCTCTGCTCTCTCTAGTTCAAAAATAGTATCCATGTGAATTTGGAAATGAACTTCATATGGATGGGAATGAGTTGTAAAATGTAATGTGTACTCTATCTTATATTGTGTATTTCTTTAAAACAATAACCTTTAATTATGGTTTACTAAATTGGAGAAGGGTTCTTTAATAACAGTTCACTCCCCCCTCTCCAATATCTTCTCATATACAGATTTCTCCTTCTGAGTGCATCAAGAGTCAAGTTTTTAAGCTCTTTGGGGACAGGGATTATCTTTTCAATATGTGTGCATACAGGGCCTAACACGTTGGTGCCTGGTCCCTGATTGGAGCTGCTGGGCACTACTGCAGCGCAAATAACTATACTGTTTAGATGGCCCACCTACAGTGGCAAAGGTCATCATGGGCTAGGACACCCCTTAAGCAGGTAGGAAAAGTGTCTTTCAAAAGCGGAGGTATTTGAGGGAAATAATGAAAGGAGGATCCTGGCTTGGTGAATCTCTTTAACTTTGGCCCCAGGTTTTTAAAGGTATTTAGGTGCCTAACTCCCACTGAAACCAATGGCAGTTAAATGACTAAATGCCTTTAAAAATCTGGCCATTTCTTCCCTATTTGGTCATCCTCAGAACAGCTAGGTATAGAAAGCAGTGCCTGAAACAGTGATGGTGAGCATACAGCCGAGGAAGCACAATGGTTGCAGCTTTGCTTCACGAGTTGCATTTCCTTAGGTCACTCTTTTCTGCAATGTCACATCAAATGCATTTGTCAATAGAAAGCTACACTTTTGTGGATCTGGCTGTTTAGGAACATAGGAATTGCCATAATGGATCAGACCTGAGGTCCATCTAGTCAAGTATCCTGAGAGCGCTCAGCTACAGATAGTTCAGAGAAAGGTGTAAGAACCCCACAGTAGGCAGATACTAAGTAAGCCCCAACTCCCCATCATTGGGTCTTAGCCTGACTTCTGGTAATAGATTGGCCTAAGCCCTGAAACATGAGGTTTGATATCCATTCCAAACATTTTTGCTGGCATTAATTATAACTGGATATTCTTGATAGCCATATAAATGTCCAATCCCTTTTTAAAATTCTGCTAAGGTCTTGAGTGACGAAGTGGGACTGGTCTTACTGGGGGCTGGGTACAGATCCTAAGTATCTAGCAGCAAAAGTCCATGCAGCCAAATGCCTGATGTTTTGTTGCCTAGCAACTGATGGCTGGGCCCCTCCCTACAAAGGTGCTGGCTAAAGGTGTTGGAGACAAAGGGGTCAGGTGACCTCCTAGCCCGGGAAAGAAGCTGAGCAGAGAGGAGGGCCCGGAGGGGGTTGGGCAGACTGGAGTTGGCTGGAGAAAAGAGGGGAAGCAGGGAGAGAGGGCTCTGATCCCCGAGGGGGGCTGTGGGGCCCCAAGATGGACCTAACAGGGGGGATCCTGTTATCTGTGCCTGCAAGACCTGTGTTGGACTGTGTTCCTGTCGTCTAAATAAACCTTCTGTTTTACTGGCTGGCTGAGAGTCCTGGTGAATCGGCAGGGAGCCCGGGGGTGCAGGGCCTGACTCCCCCACACTCCGTGACAACTGGTGGCAGAGGTGGGATGACTGCACCCCGTGGACGGTGCTTCCTGCAGTAAGTGACTGGGGAGCAGTAAAACGAAGGGGCGATTAACCCCTGGGAGAGTGTGACCAGAGAGCAGGACTTTGCAATAACAGTGTCACCCGGGGGATCACAGCGAGCGGTCCCAGGGGCGGAGGAGTCTACAGCTCGACCCTGGCAGAGAGGGGGTGACCTCAAGGACTGGCACACTAGGGGACCCCCTGAAACCCGTGGGGAGCAGCGAGCACCCTGGCCTGCGAGTGGCCAGCAGGAAGATGTATGCCAAGCGGCGCAAGTGCAAACTGGTGGAGATTTGCAAGCACAGGGGGCTGCGCAGTGGGAAACTCACCAAGGACCAGCTGATGGCCTGGCTGGAGGAGGCAGATCGTGTGAATGAACTGATCCTTGTCTCTGAGGGAAGCAGCCGGGCAGATGCAGCGCAGGCACCCGTGTCTGTCCCCGCTGGGAGTGGTCAGCCGGCCGCTGAGGGCTCCCCGAGACCTCCCACCCCTAGGCCTTGGGGGAGGAGGAGCCCAGCTACCGAGGGCACCGTGACCCCCCCGGCCAGCAGGGGGTCGGCCCAGCGAAGCTCACCCCCCAGCAGGGAATTGTCCCGGCGACGCTCATCCGTGGAGTGCCAGCGGCTGGAATGGGAGAGAGAGCTAAAACTGAGAGAGCTGGAGGATCGTAAGGAACAGAGGGAACAAAAACGGAAAGAGCTGGAGGATTGTAAGGAACAGAGGGAACAAAAACGGAAAGAGCTGGAGGATCGTAAGGAACAGAGGGAACATGAGGTGCGACAGAGGGAGCAGGAACGGGCGGAGAAAGAGCGACAGCGTCAACATGAGCTGGACCTGGCGATGCTGGGGGGCAGCAGGCCTCGGGCGGCGGTGAGTGAAGGGGGGCCCAGGACTGCGCGGAACTTTGATAAGTCCATCCTGGCCCCGCGCAAGGAGGGGGAGGACATGGGTGACTTCCTAGATGCCTTTGAGACGGCCTGCGAGCTGCACCAGGTGGATCCTGCGGACAGGCTCCGGGTTCTCACCCCCTTACTGGACCCCAAAGCCGTGGCATTGTACGGCCAGCTGGGAGAGGAGGAGAAAGGGAACTACGAACCATTCAAGCAGGCCCTGCTGCGCGAGTTTGGGCTGACCCCTGAGATGTACCGGGAGAGGTTCCAGAGTCAGGATAAAACCCCTGAGGTCTCCTATCTGTAACTGGCCGTCCGCATGGAGGGGTACGCCAGCAAGTGGGCAGATGGGGCCCAGACGAAGGGGGACCTGGTTAAACTGCTGGTACTGGAGCAGCTGTATGAGCGGTGCCCATCTGACCTGAGGCTGTGGTTAAGGGACCAAAAGCCAGAGAACCCACGACATGCAGGGCGGCTGGCCAATGACTATGTGAAGAGCCGGTTGGGGGGTGGCAGGGAGGAACCCCAAAGGAACAGGCCCGTCGCGACGCAGAGAGAGAGTCATCCTGAGACCACCCAAAAGGGGAATCGGGAGAGCCCCCTCCCAAAGGGAACGGCCAGCGCCAGGGACAACCGACCGGTTCGAGGGGACCAACGGGACATGCGCTGCTATCACTGTGGCCAGAAGGGCCACCTGTGGTCCCAGTGCCCCAAACTCCCGGACAAACTGAGCAGACCAACCCCCCACAGGGTTAACTGGGTAGAGACCCAGTCAGATGAGGGGCAGCGTTTGCAGGAAAGGGGGGCTGGCCGCGTACCACCTGCGAAGGAGGGAGGGGGGCCCGGGTCGACCCCTCCGAGGGGCTGGATGCTCCCAACCCTGAGTTTTGGGTTTACAGGGTGGGCACGGGGCTACCCCTCCGGAAAGAGTGCCTTGTTCCCCTGGAGGTAGACGGGAGGCAGGTCACTGGGTACTGGGACACGGGCGCAGAGGTGGCGCTGGCCCAGCCCGAGGTGGTGGACCCAGATCGGATGATGCCCAACACCTACCTGACCCTGAGGGGTGTGATCGGGACCCCATTCAAGGTGAGGGTACACCTGAAGTGGGGGGACAAGGAGGGCCCCAAGGACGTGGGGGTGCACCCACATTTGCCCACGGAGGTGTTAATGGGGGGGGATCTCGAGGACTGGCCAAGTCACACCCGGGGCGCCCTGGCCGTGAACCGTAGTCAGAGTCGACGCAGGGCTCTGCACCCTGACACCGGGGAAGATACTCTGCCCGAGGCGCAGGACCCTGACCCAGTAGGGAGGGAACGCCCAGGGACAGGGCTCAGAGAGGCTGTGGCCTCAGACCCAGCTGGGGAGAGAGAGCAGATCCCCGTCCCTGCCCCAGCGGCTGAGTACCAGGCCGCGGTGCGGGAAGACCCCTCCTTGCGGAGGATAGGGGACCTGGCCAACCTCGGTGGGGGGACAGACCATGGGACGAGGTGGCCGGAAAAGGTTCTTGTGGGAGAAGGGGTTCCTGTACCGAGAATGGACTCCCCCAGGGAAGATGGAGTCAGGGGGGATCAGGAGGCAGCTGGTGGTACCCCAGGAGTATCGCCACCAGCTGCTGTGCCAGGCCCATGACATTCCCCCCTCAGGGCACCAGGGAGCCTGGCGTACCCAGCAGAGGCTGCTACAGAACTATTACTGGCCTGGGGTCTTTGCCCATGTCCGGCAGCACTGCCGCTCCTGTGACTTCTGCCAGAGGGGGAGGAAGGCCCGGGACAGGGGGAAGATGGCTGTAAGACCCTCGCCCCGCCCCGAGGAGCCTGTCCAGAGGGGGGCCAGGGTCAAAAGGGGGGCTCTGAACCGAGAGAGCCTGAATCACAGCCCCCCAGACTGGAACGTGGGGAGAAGGCCCCAGCCCAGCGTGCACCCCAGGGGTACTGGGGTGGGGAAAGGGTGCGGGCGGCATAAGGCTTCCCCCCTGCAACCTGCAAGTGCCCTCGAGTCCCCCCGACCTACAGGGGGGCTGGAAACTGGAATGACCTGGGGTAACTCTTCCCCCAGATCGGGGGGGACCCTGGGGCAGCCATGGGAATGTAGGTGGGTTCGAACTTCCCCAGGTCACTGGCTGGAGTGACCCCGCTCAGTTCGGTCTCGAAGTGGGGAGAGGTGTGACGAAGTGGGACTGGTCTTACTGGGGGCTGGGTACAGATCCTAAGTATCTAGCAGCAAAAGTCCATGCAGCCAAATGCCTGACGTTCTGTCACCTAGCAACTGATGGCCGGGCCCCTCCCTACAAAGGTGCTGGCTAAAGGTGTTGGAGACAAAGGGGTCAGGTGACCTCCTAGCCCGGGAAAGAAGCTGAGCAGAGAGGAGGGGCCGGAGGGGGTTGGGCAGACTGGAGTTGGCTGGAGAAAAGAGGGGAAGCAGGGAGAGAGGGCTCTGATCCCCGAGGGGGGCTGTGGGGCCCCAAGATGGACCTAACAGGGGGGATCCTGTTATCTGTGCCTGCAAGACCTGTGTTGGACTGTGTTCCTGTCGTCTAAATAAACCTTCTGTTTTACTGGCTGGCTGAGAGTCCTGGTGAATCGGCAGGGAGCCCGGGGGTGCAGGGCCTGACTCCCCCATGTCTTGGCAATGAGTTCCAGTCTAATTGCACGTTGTATGAAAAAGTATTTCCTTGTATCAGTTTTGGATTGTATACTTTTCAATTTTCATTGAAAGTCAACTTGTTCTTGTGTTATGAGGCAGAAGTTCCCTATCTATCTTATCTATACCATTCATTATTTTATATACTTTTATCATGTCCCCTCTTATTCATCTCCTTTCTAAAATAATCCCAATCTGTTCAATTTATCTTCCTATGTCCTTAATCTTTCTTATCACCCTTCTTTGAACCCCTCTAGTTTGCAATATCCTTTTTGGGATGGGAGTGATTAGGTAAGAGGCCAGACCACTGGGCTATTCTGGGGTGTGTCTCTCTCAAACGCTCCTGTTCCACTTTGTATAAAATACTTGAGTAGTCATTGACCCAGAGAGCATAAGACTCTATAGCCTAGTGGTTAGGGCCCTTACCTGGGAAAGAGGAGACTCAAGTTCATGTCTATATGCAGTGACTGTTTAATTATTGATACAAAATGGAACAACTTTAGCAGAAGAGCCTGAGAGCCAGTGGTTAGGGCAATCTTCTACAGTGTGAGAGACCCAAGTTAAAATCCTTTCTCCACATCAGTGAGAGAGTGGAATTGACCCTAGGTCTCACAAATGAGTGTCTTAGCTCAGTGGTTAACAGCTATAAAGGAACCAGGCCCAACTTCTCCCACATTTTGTGAACCTAGCCCTTCATTTCCTTGGCTTTTATATTTAAAATATATTTAAAAGGTTTTGTTGTGGATTGAACAAAATGTATTTTTTTCAACCTTTTTGATATGCCAAAATTTTTAGCTTCCATTTGACCCGCACTGATTTTCTTTCTATTTTTCAGAACTGCCAGTGAACCAAAAATCAATTTTTCACCCAGTGTTAATTCAAACCACCCATAAGAATTTTATTTACTTTGTGGTTTTTCTATCCTTATTTTATGGAAATCTTCTTGAATTCACTCCTGCATGTTACTTAGGCTATTCTTGATGTAGTCTTATTTTCTTATGTTCTCTAGAATTAGCAGTTAGGCTCAGATTTTTAAAGGTATTTGGGCACTGCTGCGCTCAGTGTTGAAATGTCTAATTTATTTAGGAGCCCAAATCTCAATTTCAAAAGGAATTTTGGCAGTCAAGAGCCACAATCCCATTGACAGTCAGTTGCTAACAGCACACTAAGTGAGTTTTATAACATGGGCCAGTGCCATTTTAATTTGGAGTGAAGTCCTACCCCCCAACAAGACTGTGACTAGAAGGTGATGGCCCATTGCACTACATCTGTTATTTCCTAGGAATGTTCTTCAGAATGTTATAACAACTGAACAGGTTTGCATTTGTTCTTGATTATTACAGAATTTCCTTCTCTACCCCATGTATTATTAGAGAGCCTATTCTATCGGCTCAGCTATAAGCAGGAAGGACTAGAAATGTTGTGACAGAAAAGATTGTGTTATCTGTGATGTTTCCATACAAGTTCTTCCCCCTTGTGTGGCTTAATAAGGCGCATGGACTTTTAGACATTTAACTGAACTGCTGGATCTTCTGATATTCAGCCAACAATTAGTTCCCCGATGATCAATTAAAATGGTTGGCAGTAGCATTAAGATTAAATCTTACCACTCATAGACTTAGGGACAAGATTCAAGATCTGTGGTTGGACACTGAACTTTTCCAGTACTCTAATATAGAGCAATGGTTAGAATTTTCTTTTTTGGAGGGGTTATAAAGTATTTGGATGAGTCTCTTTAATTTTTGGAAGGTTTGCCTCTGGTTTTCTTTAAGAATTTTTATTTGTTTGTTTAGCAATTCCTTTATGACAGCCTGGCATTCTTTATGACTAAAACCAAAAGAGCTATCGAGATTGTTTCCAGAATTTACTAATCTATTCTGAAGCAATTTCTTTCCAAAAGGTGAAAGAGACTTCAAGTTATTCCAACAGGAAGAAGGTAGCTGAGATCTGGAAGCCATGTCTGGAACATTCTGCAAGAAAAATAGGCACTGGTAACTGTGTGTCTTAAATGAGTAATTTGTTTTGGAGAAAGGCTTTTGAGATTGATGTTTTTGAGATATGAACCTGAAATGACTGTTTCCTCTGAGTAATAGTGGAAGTAGTTCTGTCTAGGCAGAGGAATTGCTGGTATTCTAGTTTTACATTGTGGAAAGAATCATGACAAGTGCAAGAAATGGAATATCTTGCAAGATTTTCAATTTGCTTGGCATGTGAGACAGCACCATTGCCAAAAAGATTTTTCCCATTAAGTTCATTTGGAAAATATATCCACATCATATTGGTGGTCTCTGTTCTATTTATTTTTCACCACCTACTCTGCTGAGATTCCTATATTTGTGTTTACATTATCTGCATCCCACTTATTGTATCCCAGGAAATTAAAAAATCCAAGACAATACCTTTACCACATAATTCCTTTCAAGCCTTCATTGCTACAGAATAGGTTACTGATCGTCTTCACTAGCTATTTCATTTTGCACTCAATATGGGATTTCTCTGCTTAACGTGTTGGGTCTTGAGAGAGTGCTTTGATTTATTGCTTGTTTACACATAGTTGCACCCATATTAGCAAATGTGGCCAGAGCCCTTTCTGGAGCAGTGGAAACGGCATCACAAATAGGAGTATCAGCAACATCAGTTTGTGGGATAACACTTTCAAGACCAGCAAAGGAACAAAACCGAGGGAGCTGATAGATGGGGGTAAGTCTTTATTATCCTCATTTTACAGATGAGAAAACTGAAGCACAAAGCAATATGGTGTTTTACCCCAGGTTGTGGAAGAATTCAGTGCAGAGCCAAGAATAAAATCAATGCCTTCTAACTCCAGGTTCTGTGCTTTTGCCATATCATTGTCCTTTTATTTTCTTTACTTTGTGAGGAATGGAGAGTGCTAAGGTAAAAATGCACACTTCCCTGTAAACTGCCTTTCACGCTGGACCCTGCTTTGTAAAAACATTGTTAGAGCTGGTTGGAAAAAAGATGGGTACATTTCTTGAAAATCTCATAAAAAAGCCTCCCCTGCCTCCAGTCCATCTCTAACCATGGTACAGTTCAGGAGGTTATTTATACATCAATGAATAAGAAGCAAACTTTTAACTGTCTCGAATTAACTTGGCAACTCAATCTTTTATAATAAAAACAAAGTATTTCTCTGTCCAGGGCTGAAATCCACCCTAAATTTTGCATTCTGGCAAACCCTGCAGTGACAGCAATTTTTGGATCTCTTGGTAATGATGACTATGCACTCACATATAAAAGTAAATCTGTGGCTGTGAAAGTACATTCTAATGACCAGGGACTTCAGCAGATGGGAACTGTGCAGTTAATTTCAAACTTTGTGCTGCAGATTTTAATCAGTCGGTATCCACTTTAAACATCCTATTCCTACAACTGAATAATCATCTGTCCTTTTAATTATTTGCTTAGTTTCCCATCTTAAGTTCATACAATATATTTCTGAAAAGAAGGATGATGAGAATTTGGCAGTATCGTCATCTAGCCTGTTGGCCTCAGTTTTTAGTTTACTGTATGTCTCACAGCTCATTTAGTAGGGTGTTACCCTGACAATACTTAAGTGGCAGGCAGAGGTGAATACAGATGAACTGCAGAGCTGCTGGTGTTTTTTGTGTTCTCACTTTCCTAATTTTAAATATGGTCTTAATAATTGTGATCAGTGTAGACAGTGCAATTTAGTTAGTTCAATTCAGTTAGTTCCTCTCGTTCACTGGATGGCAGTCAGAGATATGAATGCCAAGCTTAGTTGTGGAAGATTTTTTCCAGCAGCAGCATGTGGGTCTTTTTGGCAGACTCCTCCCAACCATTTTGCTGGCAGCTGCTAAGTAGCCTCTGGATCTGTTATGTGGGAAGACTACTGAGGGGCTTCTGCTCTATATATTTCTCTGGAAACAATTTTAGTGAGCTACCTTTTGATTCAGCAAATGTTCATTTGTTCTGTATTTATCCATTTGGTTCCAAACCCCACATAAGTCTGTGACTGCATACAGATCCTTTTATAGCTGAAAGGGCAATTTTATGGACTAGAATTCCATGCTGATATTTCTTTGCCCCACCCAGTACATTTCTCACATGTACATCATATTTTCTCTGAGAATCAGAAAGTAGTTTCCCTCCTCACTGGAATAAATCATGCCCAACATAATCTAATTATGGGTTAGATTCTGGCTGCCCCGTGCACCAGATTAAGGCTGCAGAATGCCCCTTTCCCATCCACTGAGACCATGTGGGAAGCAACCAGAAATGAGGGGCAACCAAACAAGTTGAGGGAATGACCAGAGCTCTTCTCTCTCCCAGGCCAGTGCTGAGCTGAACACCCATGATGACACTGCACCTTTTAAAAGTTGTACTAGTGATTGCATTTGAGCACACTTCCTCCAGCACCCTGGAGGTGTCCTGTTTCTCTCTGCCTTCTTCACAGTGCAGAACACCTCTGACCCTTACTGGCCAAGCACATCCACTTCTTTGAAGGGCTGCTGCCAATGAAGTAAGTATGTAAGTATATCTCCTATTTCTTCCTGCTTTACACACAGTGCCTGTATTTACACTGAAATGAGAAATTCTGTCCAAAGATCTCAAAGTGCTTTAGAAACACAAGTGAGTTAAACCTCAAAAAATCTTTGTGATTTAGGGTATTATCCCACTTTTACGTATGAGGAATCTGAGATGCTGTGAAGGCAAGAAGTCCATATGGAGCCAGTAACAGAATCTGACACTTTGAGAATAAACATCTCACTGTATGTTGCATTGTACACATACCTATCCCTGCAACTTGCTGTCACTCTCCATTTTAGAATGGGTGCATTGGAATGCCTAGTAGTAGACTTCCTATTGTGTTTATTGACCATAGCATTGTGGACAAACTTACTGCCATCAGCACACAGCCTCATTGTTACTTCCTCTGTTTACAAACTGGCATATTCTGTGCTATTTGTATAGTCTTGATCAGGGCCGGCTCCAGACCCCAGTGCGCCAAGCGCGCGCTTGGGGCGGCATTTGCCGGGAGGGTGGCAGGCGGCTCCAGTGGACCTCCCGCAGGCATGCCTGCGGAGGGTCCGCTGGTCCCATGGCTTCGGTGGACCTCCCGCAGGCATGACTGCGGAGGGTCCGCTGGTCCCACGGCTTCGGTGGACCTCCCGCAGGCATGACTGCGGAGGGTCCGCTGGTCCAGCGGCTCCGGTGGACCTCCCGCAGGCACGTCTGTGGATGCGCCACTGGAGCCGCGGGACCAGCGGACCATCCGCAGGCACGTCTGCAAGAGGTCCACCGGAGCTGCGGGACCAGCGACCGCCAGCGCGCCCCCCCGCGGCGTGCCGCTGTGCTTGGGGCGGCAGAATTCCTAGAGCTGCCCCTGGTCTTGATTCAGTGACATTCAGTGGTTCCTCTGTGGACAATAAGAGCTCCTAAAAGTGCTTAAAATCATCATCCAAGATATGAACTCACCAGACATGGTCTCAACAATGACCTTTGATAGACACCTTGGCCTACATTTTGCACTAAGTTACATTCGTGCAGCCCCTTTGAAATCAAAGTGAATGCATGGTTGTAACTGAGATCAGAATTTGATCCCAAGCACTTTGTTGTTTGATTTGAAATTTTATACTTCCCAAGTGCAAGGGGTGAGTAGGGTTTTCTACCACCTCGCTCCTTTGTCACTGTATGGAAAAGTACGGCATAGGTCGTGTCGTCCAAAGTACATAACTCATTCTCAAAGTACTAAGAAAAAATAGGGTTTCTTTAAAATACTGGCACCATGTCAGAAATTGCTGTACCTCTGAGACAAATGCATTGTCAAGGTCTAAGTAAAGCTGCCTAATTCCATCCAGGAATTATTGCTATTCACATATTCCTGTGGCAGGCTTTCTATGTTAACATAATGAAAATATCTGGAGGTTTTTGTTTTGTTTTGTTTTTGTTTTTTTGTTTTTTTTGGCGGCTTCTATGAGTTTCAGACACGTAGGCACCAAAGAGCAAACTTGTTGTGTCTTCCATCTGCCAAGATATGGGAGTTCTTATCAATAGCCTGCTCTAGAAGGGACTTCCAAAATATGGCTGGGTGATTGCCTTTAGAAATGTTGTCCTTAGAGTTGCTGGTCTCCTGGTTCTGTTTTTTAGGATTCTCAGTATATCTGCCTAACCAGTTTTTTGCTGCCATGTGTCAAGATATTGATGCCAACAGCAGAGCCTTGTCTTTAAAATTAAGTAGGTGCAGTATCTCTGTGAAGTGCTAAGATTAATCTCTCAGGGTGCAGTAGACAGTGTAGATTGTTAAGATTTCTCTTGTGGCAAAATAACATGAAGGGAACTTGGTCATCAAGCTGCCAGTTGTGTCTTTAGGTCTGAATTTTTCTTCCAGCAGCCTGTCTAGACAGGAGTACTGTGCCCCCTTATCTGCTTTGAATCGGTGACTGCAAATGTTATGCAGATACTACAGCTACAGGGTGAGGTGACTACAGCTCAGCACAGTACACTACAGTACAAATTTTCTATAGTTTGGAACCAATGGAGCATTATGTAAATTTGCAGTCCCTGCATAATAGCACTTTTTCTGGGTAATTTGGAATCTTTCAGTGTTATTTTTCCACCTAATTGCTGTTGTTCACAGGTCTGCCTGGAGACCAGAAGTGCGTGCAAAGCCAAGTTACTGCACTTAATTATGTAGAGCCCAATCCTGAAAGCTTTCCTCACACCAGTATTCCCACTGAAGTCAATGGGATTGCCTGAGTCAGTACAGGTTTCCAGGGTTGACCCTTTATAGTGTAAAAATCAGAGGGTCATAGTCTAACCTTGCTGTTCCCTGGGTGAAGAACCTTGTGCTCCATTCTCCAGCTGGACTTTTGCCTACTCAATTCCTGACATCAGAAAATCCAAGGCTATGAGATTTCATAACTTCCAGGCCCAGATTGAAGTAGGTAAATATGTTGCTATCAAACAGACCCCTCATTGGTTGGAATGCCCGGAGCCTGTTGCATTGTGTCCACACACAACAGCTGTGTCAGCTGTATTGATTGACTGTAGCAGTCAGCTGCAACAATGCGAGAGGAGACCTTTAGCTCCTGTCCAGTGGCACTAGTGTTACCTACAATGATTTCTCTGCAATGTGAGCAGAAAGACACAAGTATTGGAGCTGCACCAAGTTCAGCTTGTTCTTGTTCTCAGTTCTATGGCTCACATTCAGAAATTACAAGCCCCTGCTCCTGTCAACGATGCTGGGTACTGTGTGGTATGTATTTCAGGAGTCCCAAGATGCACTGGTACAAATGCTGTTGTAAGGTGTACTCAGTGTGTTGAGGTACCAAAATGGGTTCTGTCTGAAAGAGTGTTGCTGCGTGGTTGCACTAAACTGTTGCAAAGACAAGCTGTGCAGAAAACCACTTCAGCAAAAGTGTCCCTGCAGGTCTTCTCTCTTGGAGTTCAGTCCTGAAAGGTGCTGAGCACCACCCTGAGAGCACTCAGCACCTACCAGAAGAGCTCAAAATCTTTCGGAATCAGGCCCTTAGCATGGGCACATCCTTTGTATACTACCTTTCATGCAGTGATGTATTTTGACAGACAACAGTATGGGGTCTATATATCACAGACTAAAACAATGTTACAAGATCAGTGGCAAACACTGAAATCAAGACATTGAAAGTTTTAAGGTGATATAAGACAACAGAAAACCATCTGTAAGAGGCAACTACTGTGGTTACTATGGCAACCAGCAGGAGAAAAAATATTGGAAAAAATGTTGTTTTTGCAATTGCATGGGGATTAAAAAAGTAAGCAAGCAACAAAGTGTGAAGCTGCTGCTACGGTGATAGCAGTGTGGGGGTGAAAATAATGGTTTAAATATGTATTAACTAGAAATCAAGTAAAATTACTGCCCTCAAATATAGTGAGGTCACAGCTGTATGTTCCTTTCATTGATTTTGATAATACACAAATGCACACATAAAAACACCCAAGGCACAACCTATTTTACGAATAATCAGTTTGCTAAATCATTACAATATTAAGGATGAAGGAAACCCCACAAGATAGGCAACAATCAAAGACAGGTAAGAGAAATCGAACAAGGGCCTAGAGTAACAGCATTAAGGTATTGCATGTAAACATCACCAGATGTCCTAAAACTAGTCTGAAAAGCACATTAAAGTGGGTTCAGAATTATTTTCCAGGGTCTCAACACCTAGAACTATTAAGATCTTACACATATCTTCCCTTAATGTGGCAGAGAAGAAGAATGCTTAGTAGAGGAAAATAAACAATACCTGGAGGGTGGAAAGAAAGGTAATCAATGACAAGCGTGGAAAGAAGTAGGATGTGTTAACAGTTGTAGCACAAGACTGGAAGTCAGGAGTCTTGTGGTGAAATCCTGGCCCCGTTAAAAGCAGTGGCAAAACTCCTATTGACATCAATAGGGCCAGGATTTCACCCTAGGTGCAACCACTAGGCAGACTAGGCAGCCGCCTAGGGCGCCAAGATTTGGGGGCGCTGCCGCCAATCAAGACGCTGGCTGCAGATTGCAGACTGTAGGGAGGGAAGAGGTATGTGATAAGAACCACGATCCCAATGAATTGCTCTTCTGCCTTTAGAAAGTCAGCGAAGTCCTTTGATTTGATTGCTGTGTTGATAGGTACATTTACACAGTACTAGCTCCTTGGTCTTGTAGATTGCACAGCAGCCAGAAGGAGAGTGGAGCAGCTTGCCACAGGAAGTGTAAGACCAGGGGTGAAAGTAACTTACAGGACTTACCAGTACTGCCGAGTCCTGAGGGGGGCGTGGCCTAATCCGGAAGAGGCGTGACCTCTCAAGATTTAAAGGCCCTGGGGCACCAGCTGTGGCTGGGAGACCCAGGGCCTTTAAATCAACCAGGGGGTCCCAGCTGAAGAGGTGGCTGGGAGCCCCCCGGGGCTCAGGGGCAAATTAAAGGGCCTGGGGCTCTGGCTGCTGGGGGGAGCCCTGAGCTTTGAGGGGCTGGGGCAGGGATTTAAAGGGCCCCAGAGCTCCTGCCGCTGAGGGGAGCCCCAAGCCCTTTAAATCCTGGCCCCAGCCCGGCCGCCAGAGCCGTGGGCGGGATTCAAAGGGCTCTGGGCTGCCCGCAGTGGCGGGGAGCTCTGAGGCCTTTAAATCCTGGCCCCTGCCCGGCCACCGGAGCCGCAGCCAGGATTCAAAGGGCTCTGGGCTGGGGCCGGGATTTAAAGGGCTCAGAGCTCCCCAAGGCTGCGGGCAGCCCAGAGCCCTTTCAATCTCCGCCGTGGAAGCTGGTGCGGTCCAGCACGACGTACTGGCTCTTGCCGGTACGCCGTACCGTACCGTACCGGCTTCCTTTCACCTCTGGGTAAGACCCCTGCTGGGGCTGAGCTGTGCTGTCAATGCGGTGCAGCTGGGGCCGGCTTGCATGGCATGCTCAGAGAGCAGGCTGCAGGATTTGCAGGGAGAGGCTCTGCTGCTCCCTGGGGAGAGAAGGGAGGGATGCCTTGGCTGGCAGCTCTGCTTTAACCCACCCCTGTGCCCCAGCTTTCTATCCTCCCGACCCTGCTTTGGCATGAGGGCAGCACACTCTCTGCCTCACAGTCCTGCCTGCCCCACGCCCCCCTGCCAGAGCGAGAGCCCAGCATTCAGCTCCCCAGCCTGGGCGCAGGACGGACTCGTGAAGGCAAAGCAGGCGACACGCTCCTATTGCCCTGTTGCAATTGCACTTGGCCCGCTGCTGCCTGCCAGGGACTGGAGAGGAGAGCGCCCATTTCACCTTGCAGCTCTTTGAATCCTACTCCGACCCCCTTCCCCTCCCCAGCCAAACCCGATCCTCCCAGTGACCGACCCCGGTCTGCTCTCCTTCCCCTCCCCAGCCAAACCCGATCCTCCCAGTGACCGACCCCGGTCTGCTTCCCTTCCCCTCCCCAGCCAAACCCAATCCTCCCAGTTACTGAACTGGTCTGCTCCCCTTGCACTCCCCAGCCAAACCCGATCCTCCCAGTGACCAAACCCGGTCTGCTCCCCTTCCCCTCCCCAGCCAAACCCGATCCTCCCAGTGACCGAACCCGGTCTGCTCCCCTTCCCCTCCCCAGCCAAACCCGATCCTCCCAGTGACCGACCCCGGTCTGCTCCCCTTGCACTCCCCAGCTAAACCCGAACCCTCACTGACCAAACCCAGTCTGCTTCCCTTCCCCTCCCCGGCCTAACCCGATCCTCCCAGTGACTGAACCTGGTCTGCTCCCCTTCCCCTCCCCGGCCTAACCCAATACTCCCAGCAGACTGAACCTGGTCTGCTTCCCTTGCACTCCCCAGCCAAACCTGAACCTCCCA
The DNA here is from genome assembly GCF_016161935.1 of Mauremys reevesii. NCBI lineage: Eukaryota > Metazoa > Chordata > Testudines > Geoemydidae > Mauremys > Mauremys reevesii. The sequence goes on from NC_052626.1 coordinate 28,117,877, forward strand.
GTGACCAAACCCAGTCTGCTTCCCTTCCCCACCTAATCCGATACCCCACTGACTCAACCCAGGGCCGGTGCAACCATTTATGTGACCTCGGCGGTCGCCTAGGGTGCTGGGATTTGGGGGGTGCCATTTTCTTCGGCAGTGACCGCGGCGGCCGGATCTTCGGCTGCCCCGGTTGCCACCGGCATTTAGGTGGAGGGAGCTGGGGCAGGGGGGCGTGGGGAGGGCCACCTGCAGCAAGTATGGGAGGGGGGGCAGCACGCAGGGGAACTCCCTGCCCCAGCTCACCCCTGCCCCGCTTCCTCCCTGAGCACACCGTGGCTGCTTCACTTCTCCCGCCTCCCAGGCTTGCGGCGCCTAAACTGATTGGCGCCGCAAGCCTGGGAGGTGGAAGAAGTGAAGCAGCCATGGCGTGCTCGGGGTGCTCGTGCGCAGAGCAGGGGTGAGCTGGGGTGGGGGGGCACCTCAGGGCAGGGGGTGGGGAGCTGCTGCTGGGGGGGCGCCTCAGGGCGGGGGCGCGGGGAGGGCGCAAGGTGGAAGTTTCGCCTAGAGCGCAAAACATCCTTGCACCGGCCCTGACTCAACCCGGTCTGCTTCCCTTCCGCTCCCCAGTCAAACCCGATCCCCCACTGACCGACCCCAGTCTGCTCCCCTTCCCCTCCCCAGCCAAACCCGATCCCCCACTGACCCGAACCCAGTCTGATTCCCTTCCCCACCTAATCCGATACCCCAGTATGAAGGAGTTTCTGCCATTCCAATTTTATAAAAACAACAAGGAGTCCGATGGCACCTCAAAGACTAACAGGTTTATTTAGGCAGAAGCTTTCCTGGGTAAAAAATCCACTTCTTCAGATGTATGGAGTGAAAGTTACAGATGCAGGCATTATATAAGGACACATGAAGAGAAGGGAGTTACCTCACAAGTGAAGAACCAGTGTTGACAATTCAATCAGAGTGGATGTAGTCCACTCCCAGTAATTTGATGAGGAGTTGTCAATTCCAGGAGAGGCAAAGCTGCTTCTGTAATGAGCCAGCCACTGCCAGTCCCTATTCAAGCCCAAGTTAACAGTGTTAAATTTGCAAATGAATTTTAGTTCTGCTGTTTCTCTTTGAAGTCTGTTTCTGAAGTTTTTTTTGTTCAAAGAATAGTGACTTTTAAAACTGTTATAGAATGACAAGGGAGATTGAAGTGTTCACCTGCTGGCTTTTGTATGTTACCATTCCTGATGTCCGATGTGTGTCCATTTATTCTTTTATGTAGGAACTGTCCGGTTTGGCCAATGTACCTGGCAGAGAGGCATTGCTGGCACATGATGGCATATATAACATTAGTAGACGTGCAGGTGAATGAGCCCTTGATGGTGTGGCTGCTGTGGTTGGGTCCTCTGCTGGTGTCGCCAGAGTAGATCTGGGGACAGAGTAGGCAACGAGGTTTGCTACAGGGATTGGTTCCTGGGTTAGTGTTTCTATGGTGTGGTGTGGTGTGTAGTTGCTGGCAGACTCCTTGTTGTTTTTGTGGATACAGACTAACACAGCTACCCCCTGATGCTTGACACCATGCAAGGTTCTAATTTTATAAATTTTATTAATAACAATAATTGGATATTATAAAGGTAGCATAAAATGTAGATTTTGATATAAAAGAATGAAGGAAGGAAGGGACAGTGTATTGTGTATAATCTATGTGATTTATTTTAAGATCCATGCTATGTTGTGCAAAGTGAAAACAATAACAATGTCAACACTGTGGTTATTCATTTATTTTTATTAAATATGTAGTCTAAATAATGCAATTAATAAATTTTCAAGCCGAATGTGTATTAATGATAATGAACAATGCCATATTATGCAGTATTCATTTTTGAAAGTTTATAATAAGCAATGCTCCGGGGGAAGGGCTGGAGGTGAGAGGCGGAAGGTGGAAGTTTTGCCTAGGGCGCAAAATATCCTTGCACCAGTTCCCCTCTGTATTAACTTGCTAGGTCCAGTCCTGTCAACAGTTTCTCAAGTGTGTGCATGTATGTGTGTGTATGTGCATGCCTACACTTAATCTTGAGGAAATCACCTAACTTCCATGTGGCTCACTTTTTTCCCAATTGTGTTTTTTTTTTAAATTACAAGTATTTTCCTCACAAGGGATTTTTTAGGATTAATTAATGGTGGTAAAGTGCTTGGAAATCCTTGAAAAAAAGTGTGATAAGGCATACTATCAGTGACCAACAAGCAATCCAGATGGTTAATAGTAAAGCATGATTTTCTAGGCACCATCTGAAGAAACAATGCTGTAGCAAGGTTTGCCCCACATTTAAAGAATCCTATATCACCAGTATGAAAAGTTGGAGCACTTACTTCAGAACACACCACTTATAACTAAGGACTACATGGTATGGTATAATGTACACCTGCATTAATGGAGGGAAAACAAGCAGAGAACAGAACCTCTTTGAAAACCCATTTGGGATTACTATTACAACCTGGTTGTTGCCTAAAATTATATTTCCCAAAGGCATCACATTTGTTGAGTCTGCGTGGCTGTAAATGGGAACGCAGCAGGAAAGAATGTTGATATTTTGTAACTCTCGACAGCTCACGCAGCCAAGAAAATAACTGCACAGAACGGAAGAGAAACATTTAAATTGTTTTTCAAGATCTGCCCCCTAGACTAGAGCAGGTTGGGATTAATGTGGCCCTTCCCCAGTGGTGCAAGTAGAAATCATTTCTTGCCAGTACACTGCACTCATGGGAGGGACATAAGGGGGGGAGCACGTGACCTCCCCACATGACTCCTCCCCGCCCACCCAGCCTGGGGCCACCGCGCTCTCCCCGTCCCCTCCCCATGATCCACATCCATCCCACATTACCGGGGGGAAGAGGGGCTCTGTGCTGGAGACTTCTGCTATACAGACCCCAGGCAAGAGGACTCAGGAGATGCAGCTGCGTGGTAGGACTGGGGGTGGAGTTGGAGGCAGTACAGCAGCCGTGCCGGAGGAGCTGCCAGTGTGAGGCTGCCCGGTGGCCCCATGTTCTGCTCCTTTCCCTGTTGCGGTTCCTGGGAGAGCCCTGAGCTCTCCAGGGAACCACAGTTGGGAAAGGAGCAGAATGTCAGCAGCTCCTCTGGCATGGCTGCTGTACCGCCCCCAGCCCCTACCCTTCCACAGACCTGCGTCTCCTCCATCTGTACAGCAGCCCCGCCAGAGATGGTTCCCAGTGGGGAAAGGAGCAGAACACAGGCAGCTCCTCCAGCGGCTGTACCCCCCGTAGCCCTGTCCTCCGGCAGGATTACTATACGGATGGAGGAGACGGCTTCGTGGAAGGGTTGGGCGGGCTCCTCGGTCTTTCTGCTAAGCCGTACCAGCTATAAATATCTTACTGGTACTGTATGGCATACCAGACTGTACCACTGTCCTTGCACCACCGCCCTTCCCTACATGGCCCTGGAACTGGATGGAGCTCAGAATTGGGGGAAGGAACAAGGAAAATGATGGGTCAATTTCTGCTCAATTTGTTTTCCCTTTGACATCAGTGGGACTGCCTGTCTGAGCAAGGTGAGAAGGTTTTGCACTATGTATGCACACCCATAGAGTGGATAGTAGCAAGCAAAGCACTTCCTCTTGAGCCTATTTATATAGAGTGTGAGTGTCTCTTATTCTCAAATAATTCCATCCCTTAAGGAAAATGAAGCTAGCTGCATCAGTGAATGTTTTTGTGAGATGTTTGACAATTCTTTAAATAGATTCTGGCCATGGGATACATGCTGGTCAGGCAAAATGTTTCTTAACTGCAGATCCCTCTAAAAAAGAGGATGATCGGCTAAATATAATTTAAAAATTTGCTAGGTCTTGACTCTTTGCATTTCTACATATAGTCTGAATGAAAGCTTATTCACTTAGAGACCTGAATGAATTAGACCAAGATCTGACATTTTTCCCTTTTCAGGAAACAAAATAAAATGGTTCTCAAAGGATCTTTATTAAAAAAAAAAAATCAGTGCACTTACTCATAGCAGCACGAGTATAGAATTCCAGCATGGTGCCTGGGGAGTAACACATATGTTGTGTTTTCCCTGCCCTTTATAGACTGACTCACAGGCACACGCTTTCATATTACTTCCTGAGCACTACACTACTACTCTATTATATTCAAATTGTCACAGCTGGGGGAGGTGAAATGACAACCAGACAGAGCTGCAGAGCTCATTCCTTAGCCTATGCTCCAAACTGTGCCAGTAGATGGCATTATTTACATATCCACCACAGGGCTGAATTTTCAAAAGTGACTTTTAATTGCAAGTACTTTAATTTTTTGATGCACACTTTAATACACCGAGTGCCTGATTTTTCAGAGGTTCTGAGTCCCCATAGTTCCAATGGTCTTCAGCTGGTGTTGAGGACATAGATGGCCACTTGTGTCAGTGTTATGTGATAGAGTCTGGGACATAAAGACAAGTCTCTTGCCCATCACTCTTGTGTGTCGCACCTTTATGATAAGACCCCTAAAATTAGAGGCCACTTTTGAAAATTTGGACCCAAGTTGCCTCTTATCAATACATCACTGTCAAATGCAAATTATGATTCCCTTTTTTAATATTATAGCAATTCCTGTTAAATCTGCATTTTATCCTATTTCTCAGTTATTGTAATGATAAGTTATTGCTTTTACTTAATCCACTTGTAATTTACCTGTTGCCAGCACCCTAAGCATTGGGCAATGAAAAGGATGCAAAATATCTTTACAAGCTCTAAAAGACTTTTATCAGAGGGGTAGCCGTGTTAGTCTGGATCTGTAAAAGCAGCAAAGAATCCTGTGGCACCTTATAGACTAACAGACGTTTTGGATCATGAGCTTTCGTGGGTGAATGCCCACTTCGTCGGATGCACCAACGAAAGCTCATGCTCCAAAACGTCTGTTAGTCTATAAGGTGCCACAGGATTCTTTGCTGCTTTTAAAAGACTTTTATCTGTCAAATACAATGTAAGACATCAAGAGACATACGCAACTGAGTGCCCCATAAAGAGATCATATTCCAACTAATGAGAGGATCAACAGTAATGTTGGGTCATTTGGAACCTATACAGAGCAGGCCACATTCACTGCTGTCACAAACGGGCGTAGCTCCATTGAAGTCTTGAGTAGCAATTAACTTGGCCCAGAATTACTATTCTGTATTTAGCCTGTAACATAAACGTAAAAGAAAACAAAGCATTTGTCACGCTGTTAACTTTGTAATGGATTCAAATACATAAGCATGAGGATTGAGCTAGACAAACTTACAGAGATTGAAATTGTATCAACTTCTCAGTGCTTCCTTGATGAAAGCTTTGGTGTAACAAATTTACCCAAGATGAATTACATGGGAGTTATATTAAAATCAGTCACTTTCAGGGATGAGTTTGCTCTGTATGTTGATATTAATAATTCACAGACCAAGTAACACAATATTTTAGGCAGAGACTACTAAATAGGTCTACAGGAATAATGGAGGTTTAAATGGTTTTAAACTCGAGCGCCATAATAATAATAGATTTCATGTACTTTGAATCTGGAAAAAAAGATTCACCAGTAGATGGTGCAAATCTCTTGATTTGGCTTCAGAGTGTTGTGTAAGGAATATATTGAGTAAATAATAGTTTGATCTTGCATTAAAGTTTGCTTATTTATAGCTACTGAATTCATTAACTGAATGCTGATATTCAAATTATATTTTGTATTGTTCTTTGTCCAAGAATCAGAATATTTTATCCATCAATGCATTAAGCCCTGGTTCTTTAGTACTTGGCCTGGTCTCACACAGTCCTTACACAGGTAGAAGTCTCAACACAATCAAAGGGTCCACTTCTGCCCTCAGTTACATGGTTTCAAACCTTATTGACTTGCCTGGGCAAAGACTGTGTGATTGAGCCTGTTGTGTTTTATTTGTTGGTATAGGGGTTCATTTTCTGCACAGGAAAAGCAAATGCTGAAATCTTACATGTTGGTTGATTAAAACACCAATTGATTAAAGGCTTGATCCAGTACTAGCATCTTCAAATCCCCCTGATGTCAGCTGAGGGCATTCAACACTTCGCCGGAGTGCACTGCACCTTGCAAGATCAAGCCCAAAATTCTTATCACAAACTGAAGAAACCAAAGAAGAGTAATTGAGACAAAACTCCCGCCTAACTCTCATCTCTCCCCTTCCACCCCCACCCCCCAAAAAAACTAAGTAGACCTGTTTTGTAGGGGGAGCTTAACCGAGTGGTTGGGCAATGCAATCCTTATCCCCCAGACCACAGCCACAATGCAGAGCAGCTGGGCAGTCCCTCTGTGGCTGTTATTGCAACCCCTGGGCTGTACAGTAGCAGCAGCTGCAGCCAGCTATGGTCCCTTCATCTGGGGCTTTTGACCAGAAGAGCCATATAGTTTTACAGACCTACCAGCCCCATCCCTTCCCTTTCTTGGGACTTGTCACTCCCCCCTGCTGCAGAGCAATGCAACACAGTCTGTCTGTCATTGTCATTTTGTTCTTTATATTACAGCTGTTGCTTGGATTGGTTTTTGTCTCTCCTCCATGCTCTCTGCATCGCTTTCCCACTACCTGTTGGCTACAGAGCAGCACCATAATGATTCCATTGCATGACAGGCTTTTGGGGCCTTTGCAAGGACACACTTTGCCCCTAAAAGAACATGGTCTATATACATTTGTTACAAACGGAGACAATTGTACACAGAGAGAGACAAAGGTAAGAAAGGAAAAAAAGATAGATGTGCTAATTGGACCTGCTTTAAAGTTCATTGTGTCAGCCTGATGAAGGTTTAATTTGATTCTGTTACTCAGCGAAGAGATTCAAAATCAAGCCAGCTGTCTTTTGAAAGATCAGAAATAATTAGATGATAGTTGCTGGGAGGACTGGATTCACACTACCTTGAAACAATGCTATTCTATTGAAAGGTAGAACAGTGGCTAATTATCCATTGGAGAAAAGAAAAGATCCCCCCCCCCCATAAATAAGGTTGGTAATACTTCTTGAGGTAAAGAGTTTGTGTAACTCAGACCCACGTTTGCCCAGTTACAAATTTCCAAATGGCATGTTATTGTATGATCAAGGGGAAACCTAAATAACCTCCACTTCCTATTAACTTCTGTAAGTCTGTGTCTAATGAAAATATTTGTACATCTAAGGGCAAGGTTTGCTCTGTGTTACACCCCAAGGAACTCAGTTGAAGTCAAGGAAGAATGCAAAGTGGTATCTGATCCATAATGTCTGAAGAGAAGAGTTAAGAGTCTCCTGTGAGAGAGCTTTTCTTTTAGTCTTCAATCAAGTAGTGGAAATAGAGGTGAGCAGGTGGTCCTCTGTACACTCTGCATGCCACTGTGCAGTGCTCTAGCTGTTCTATTTGGAGCAATACAGTAGCGGAACTTGTAGGCAAAGCAAGGGACTGCTCAGTGAATCCATTGCTATGTCTGTCCATTACCCAGGTCTCCTACAAAGAGCACAGGGAACCAGGGGCGGCTCTACAAATTTGGCCGCCCCAAGCAATCATGCCCGGGAGGCGCCCCCGAGCCGTGGGAGCAGCGGACCTGCCGCGGGCATGACTGCGGAGGGTCCGCTGGTCGCGCGGCTCAGCTAGACCTCCCGCAGCTGCGGACGGTTCGCTGGTCCGGCGGCTCCGGTTGAGCTGCCGCAGGCATGCCTGCAGGAGGTCCAGCCGAGCCGCGGGACCAGCGAACCGTCCGCAGTCATGCCTGCGGCAGGTCCGGTCGTCCCGGGGCTCCATTGGTCCACCGGCCCAGCCTGCCGCCCCCCTGGGAAAGGGCCGCCCCAGGCGGGTGCTTGCCCCACTGGGCTCTAGAGCCACCCCTGAGGGAACAATAATGCTTACAGCAGTCAGAGCTGTTTTGTTGGTGCTCCATGGCTTTGGGAGGTTTACTCCAATTTTGAGGATTTGGCATTAAAAAATAGAACTTTTTAAAAATGATGAAACGGAAAACTCAAATGTTGGGGGATAACAAAGTTGCTGAGGTAAAAGGCTCTGTGATGTGAGTACCTTGGGAGGTACACCTCTACCCCGATATAACGCGGTCGTAGGGAGCCAAAAATCTCTACCATGTTATAGGTGAAACGCCGGTATATGGGATAGTGGTGGCAGGGCTGCAGTGGTGATTTAAAGAGCCCGGGGCTCCGGCCGCGGGGAGCTCCAGGCCTTTTAAATTGCCAGCAGCGCTGCTGCAGCCCTGGGGTAGCAGCGGCAGGGCTCCGGCGGTGATTTAAAGGGACCGGGGCTCCCCGCAGCAGCCGTAGCCATGGGCCCTTTAAATCGCTGGCGAGCCCCACTGCCGCAGCCCCGGGGTAGCAGCGGCAGGGCTCCGGTGGTGATTTAAAGCAGTGGTCTCCAAAGTGGGGTGCGCAAGAGGATCCTTCGGCGTGCGCGGCAGGAGGAGCACCGCCGGAGCAGTGCCACTTTTTTTTCCTCTTCAGCAGTTCGGCCAGGAGTCCGAACGGCTTTTTTTTTTTCCTTCCCCCCCCCCTTTTTTTTTGCTTTGACAGTTCAGCCGGAAGCAGGAGGTGCGTGCTCAGAAAAATTTTACTGATGGGGTGCGCGATCAAAAAAGTTTGGAGACCACTGATTTAAAGAGCTCCGGGTTCCGGCCGCTGCGGGGAGCCCGGGCCCTTTAAATGGCTGGCAGAGCCCCGTTGCCGCAGCCCTGGGATAGCGGCAGCAGGGCTGCAGCAGTGATTTAAAGAGTCTGGGGTTCCCCGCAGCAGCTGGAGCCCCAGACCCTTTAAAGCACCACCGGAGCCCTGCTGCTACCGCGCTATATGCGAACCCGTGTTATATTGGGTCGCGTTATAGTGGGGTAGTGGTGTATCTAGATTACACTGGAACAAACCTGTGTGTTGCTGTATTAACGTGAGCATGTACTCACAAATTTCCTCTGGGATCTTGTTTGAGATTGCAGCTCAACAGTGATTATATAAACACTTTAATAGACATGGTCCTAAACAGTATTGCAGTGACTAGATTTCAGGGGTGAGAAAAAAGCCCTCTCCCATATACAAACTATAGCTTGTACCTTACATCCTTGAAGCAGTTTGTGATCCTTTGGGAATGAAAGGTGATATGAAAGTCTAAATTACTAGTATAGTACTATATACTATGTGCATTTATATCAAACTTGCTTTGGTCCGCTGGAGTGCGCAGCCCCGCCCACCCCCGGAGCGTTGCTTTACCGCGTTATATCCAAATTCATGTTATATCAGGTTGCATTATATCTGGGTAGAGGTGTATATACAATCCTACATTGGTGAAATGGAGATTTAACTATGGGGTCAGTCCTTCTGTGGTCAGAATCTGGATATTATAACTTTTATGCTATTGATTTGTTCAATGCTGGCCTTATATAAAGAAAAGCACAGTTCATGTCCCACAAGGCTTAGGATGTAAAACACACCCTGGACAGATAGCATTTGTCCTGGGTGCTCATTAAAGCATTGTAATTATTTATTATTATTATTTATTGTCAGTTGTGTAACTGCATTAATGACTGCACTGGCAGGCTTGGTGGAAGGCAATGTGTTTTAAGGGAGAGGTTTGAATGAAAAAGCTCCAGGCACTGGGAGAGTGAAGGGAGTGAGAAAAAGCAGTAGGAGGTAGTGGGAGTGGATGAGCAGGCAGGGCAAACTTGTTCAGGGCTGGTAGAATTTCCCCTCCCCTTTGCTACATTTCCCATACAAATGCAGACTCCTTAATGTGGAGCACGAACGTCATTCCCCCCAGGCTGTGTCTAAAATCACCTGGTTTAGTCTTCCTCTGACTCACACTGGTGTAAACTGAATTGAGAGTGAACTCACTGAATCGAACACACTGGATGTTTCCCATGTCACCGGTGCTGAGCACCTATAATAACCAGTGGTGCAAGTAGAATTCATTTCTTAATGGTACACTGCACTCATGGGAGGGATACAAAGGGGGGGCACCAGCTAAAGGGCGGGGGCATGTGACCCCCCACGTGACTCCTCCCCACCCCGCCACCAGCCCAGGGTCCCCGTGCTCTCCCTATCCGCTCCCCATGATCCACATCCATCCCACGTTACCTGGGGGGGGGGGTCCTGTCCTCCTCCTGCTGTGCCAGAGTCTTCTGAACCTTTGTGTTGTATTACAATTCTGTGTACTAAGTCCAGACCCCTATTGTCAGTTACGTATCTGATCTATCTAATGTATCTAGTCTATTTTTGTGTAATCTCTCTAATCTATTTTGTCTAATTATAGTCAAACTTTAATCTTATTTATTTTATTCTATTTTTTTAACCTTTGTTTTTATAAATCATTCATCACTGTGATACCACAGGGTAGAACCTAGCCATGTACCTATTAATGTCTATAGCAAGGAACAATACATAGTGATTCTTAAAAGTGGAATATTAAGAAATTGACAATATTGAATATTATCCTTTAATTTCTGAGTCTGCTATGAATCTTCTACAATCCTTACATTATGTATACTGTATAACAATTGGTGTCTGATGCTTTTAAAAAATTCCTACTATTGAAAAAATGTATTAAGATTAGCCAGTTGATGTACTCTGCCTGGTATTTTTTATGCCAAACTTATGCCACTGAGACCCTGTCCTCCCTTCTGTTTGTTTGTCTTCTCCACCTGTTATCTCATCAGATGCTTAGATTGTAGGCCCTTTGGAGCAGAGGACTGTCGCTTTATTTCATGTACACGGGGACCCCAATCCTTCTAGGAGTTGCTGCAGTGCTAATAAATAATAATGACAAATATAAAATGTACTTGGAAAGAAATGTCAATATTATCCATCAAATATTATCCATCAAAATTCATTTGTAAACAATCAGCTGCTTCCAAGTCTAGTTATCATTTGTGGGGGTGGAATTTTTAAATGTACTGTGTCTTTGAATTCTGCAGCGAACACTGATAAGGGCACCTGCTGTTCTCATTCCGTAATCAATATCTTTAGGAGTAGGATGCTAAATTTCAGCAATACTTGTTCATAACACTGATGATGAGATCTAAAAGCTATATATGTATTTGTGTGGTAAAACCAATTAAAGAAGACAGCGCAAAGAGAAAAGAATGGGAGCGAATCACTTGAAGAAATCTGTAAAGAATCTATTTGGTCCCAGTGCTTTGTGGGGTCTCCATCAAACATTCTCATCTGCATCTGCAGTTGTGAATGGGATTCTCAGTAACACTCTGTCATGGTGATGGAGATGCTGAATAGGTTGTTACAGTTTACCTGGACTCTGGCCAAATGTAACATTTTATATCCTTCTGCCCTGGCAAGTAAGTTACTTAAGAGTGCACCCCTTCAGTCCATGAAGTTCTGTTTTCAGTCTATCCAAAGGGGCTCAGACGTCAATGTCGTGAAATAGCATGCCAGCTTCAGTCCTTCCATTTTTTCCCAAGTAGATCTAACACAGATTTATTCCTACTTTTCTGGCTTCTGGAAATGACTCTGGAGTTGACTGGTGTCTAACCCATCCAGGCTACTTCATTTGTTACTCAGCTGAATGTCAGTGGTGGCAAGAAGGTGTGGAAGGTATGGGTAAGTTCCCACATGGATCAGATGTGTGGTCTTATTTCTGCAAGGGAAGCAGCCAAGCAGTAGGTCAAAGACACAGGTGTGGAGGAGCATTGCACTGCCCCCATATCTATCCCCAGGTGAGACCACACCTAAAGGAGGGGTGAAAAGAGAAGGCATCAAAACCCACAACACTGCATCACCCATCAGGCACTTATACATGGGCTTAGCAAGTGCTGGGTAGTAAGCAAGAGATTCTCAGGTACGGTGTAGCTCATTGGCCCATTCACACCATATAGTTAATACCCCACTGTTGCATTTAGTGGTGGCCTTCCCGTGTATGTCTACATGGCACTTTGTAGCCCATGGGAGCAAACCCCCCCTTCCTAGGCTTCAGAGTCCGAGCTCCAGCCCAAGGCTTCAAAGCACTCTCTACACAGCTATTTTTAGAGCACTAGCCTGAGCTCCACTAGTCCAAGTCTATCAACCCAGGCTGGGACGCTTGCTCCCTTGGGCTCCAAAATGCTGTGTAGATGTACCCACTATGTCTGTGACCAAGCTCTGCAGTGTCTGTACAGTCATGTTATGGTCTGAGCTTCACAGAGATCATACACACAGGCTGCTCCATGCATTTTGGTGCACAGTATTCTTAACAGTGTGCGCTTGTTGATGGCATGCACAGTCTTTGACCAGTCAATTCATTAGGCTGCCGTAGTTGATAGCTCCCCTTCGTATGATGTCAAATGATTAGAGGAAGCCTCCTTACCACCACTCAGGATTATCTAATCTATGTTCCACTCATGCCTTTGATATGTGAGTGCCTATGCTGCAGGTGGTTATCAGGGTCTCATCTCATGGTAACTTTGGCCGCAACCCAGTCTATGAGGTCGACATCATTAGCAACATCCTTCTGCTGCTGCAGATTTTGCTGTGCTGATGGCACTACGCTAAACAGTAAAGAACACCTCAGTGTACCAGCACGGCATCCAGTTCTGAACTGCGTCCTTGTGATGGGCACACATTTTACAGGCCTAATAGTAACTCCATGGCCTAGCAACTCTGCTGGTGCTTTGGTTCCCGCCTCCCCTGGGACTATCCTTCCCCTTACAGACACCGGGATTCCCCCCTTCCCCCAGGAATCTCCTTCCCTCCCAATCCCCTCAGCAATCCCCCTCCTCCCCAGTCACCTCATTGTTCCCCCCCTTCCCTGGGACTCTCCTTCCTCCGATCACCCCAGGGCTCCCACTCCAGTCACCTCAGGATTCCACACCTCCGGGACTCCCCTTCTCTCCCAATCACTTCAGGATCCCCCCCTTTCTATTCCTGGGAAGCACAGCTCAGGAGTCAGTTCCCCCTGCTGGGTCTGAGGAATTTAGCTCCACCTGCGGGGAATCTACGGTGCAGGTGGGAATGGGATCCTTCCACTGCATTGCTCCACCTCTTTCCTGACCCTGGCACTACCAGAGATGGAGTTGGGGGTCTAAGCCCCATCTAGCTACTCTATGACATTGTTGGTGGCTGGTCACCTCATTTTTCTGTAGGACTCACTGCTCTAGCTACGAGACATGGTTATAGTACTGAACTGACGGTTGGCACTGATAGGTGGTTGTGTGCTAGCTAAGTATGTGCTAAAGGTGATTGTCAGCTGGTGATGCCAGCGATTGCTTGTGCTAATAGCTGTATGATGCCTCACTTATGACAGGAATATGTCTCATCACGAGACCAGGCTTGCTTCATGACTTGTGATGACAATATCCGCACCAGGGAGGCTGGGAGTGGCAAGCACTGTCAGGTTATACTGATTGTCTGTTGAAGCGTATTGTGAAGCTTGTCAGTAAAAAATTGCACAGCACAGTGCTTCAGACGCTGTATGACAAATAGCATATACCAGTCTATAGGCAGGGTTTGTCTGTTCATTCCTATCACCATGATACCCCATGTTTGCCTCCGTAGAGGCAATTCTGCGTGTTGGTACAGGTCAGAAAATTAAGGCCATATGTTCAAAAGAGAGGTTTGGCTTCTCTTTTGTGAGGGCATTTTGCGCCTGCAAAATGTCACTCTCAGTTTGCACCCAGAGTGCAAAAGAATGGGAGTGGTCCCAGTGCCTTTGTGGCTCCCATTGGCTGGGAACGGGGAACCCCGGCCACTGGGAGTTGCAGGCAGCTGTGCCGGCGGACAGTCAATGTAAACAAACTGTCTTGCAGCCCGCCAGCGGATTACCCTGACAGGCCACGTGCCACAGGCATTTCATCATGACTGCTGTGGCTCATGACATTTGCCTGTGAATAACACACCTATGATTGTTATGGCAGGATGGAGTAGGTTGAAAGTAGAGCTGGTCAGGAAGAGAATTGTTCAGCAGGATGTTTTTTTGTCAGAAAATGTTGATTCATCAAATGTTTCTCAGGTCCAGGATGGAATTTCTGGTCAAAATGATAGAGAGACGTATCTGAGACTAGCCAATAGGCTGGTGGCTAGAGTGCCTAACGGGGATATGGAAGACACAGGTTTGAGTCCCTGGTGAGTGCCCTAACCACTGGGCTATAGGATAAGTCAGTCTCTCTCTCTCTCTCTTTCACTGGCCCACTGAATAGTTAATAATTTATAAAAAATGTAAATGCTCCAATAAGAGAGTTTGAGACTGACAGGGGTTCTCATAACATTTTGTTGGTGGCCTTAGAGTGCAGCCACCAACTCTTGCTGGTGGCCGCACTGACAATTTTTCCTAAAATCCTTAATTAACTTTAGGAAAACCAAAGAAATGTGCATGTATACACATCCAGATCATTGCAATTTATTTAAGTAAGTTTTTTTTTGCAGACTCAATAAAAATAATGCTGCGAAAAGTGATATTTGTGTGTTTGTTAATATCACTTTTCACAGCGTGTCCTGGCAAGTTCAGACCTGGATGGAGGGGTGCGGGGTGAGGCAGCAGAGGCCCGAGGCGGTGGATGGAGGGCCCCGCCGCCATGTGGTCGGAGGTGTGAGTCAGCGCCTGGGGATGGGTGTTGGTGCCCTGGGCCAGCACTCACTGGAGCCCAGGGTTGGTGCCTGCAGTTGCATGGCCAGGGCTGGGGATCAGCACCCACGGCACCCAGAGCTGGCACCTGCTACTGTGTGACTGGGCCCAGGGGTCAGGACCAGGGTTGGCACTGGGGGTCTATGCCCGCTGCTGCACAGCCGGGGCTGGGAGTCAGTGTCCTGGGCCAGCACCCGCTGGAGCCAACTGCTGCGCAACTGGGACTGGAGGTTAGTGTCCAGGGCCAGTACCTGTGGAACCTGGGTTGGTGCCCACTGCTGCATGACCAGGGCTGGGGATCGGCGCCCAGGGCCAGCACCTGCCAGAACCCAGGGCCAACATCCAGGAGCAGTGCCCAAGGTCAATGGCCAGGGCTGGGGGTCAGAGCGCACCACCGGGGTTTGGTTGCCGCCGGGGGTTTGGGGCTGGCGCTTGGGGTCTGTGCCTGCTGCCGCACAGCCAGGGCTAGGGGTCAGCATCCAGAATGACCACCCGCCAGAGCCCAAGGCCATTGCCGTGGATCTGCAACTGCTGGAGCTCAGGGTTGGTGCCTGGAGCTGGCACCTGGGGTTAGTGACTGGGGCTGGGGGTCCGCGCACACTCCAACCCCTGGCCATGTGGCAGTGGGCTCCGGTCCCTGGCTCTGGCCAGCAGCCGCCAGCGGGATTGGGGGTCGGCACCACACGGCCAGAGCCAGGGATTGGAGCCTGCCGCCTCCTGGCCGAGATATGAAGCCCCATATATGGAGCCCGAGTCTGCAGCCAGGCTCCCTAAGTCCCTGCCACCCAACCAAGTCTGAGCCTAAGGGGGAACTATGCAAAAAAGAGGGGGTTAGTTAAACAGAAGTTAAAAGGTACAGTGACTAAAGTGAAATCCCTGCAAGCTGCATGGGCGCTTTTTAAAGACACCATAGTAGGCACCCAACTTCAATGTATACCCCAAATTAAGAAACACAGTAAAAGAGCTAAAAAAAAGCCACCGTGGCTTAACAACCATGTAAAAGAAGCAGTGAGAGATAAAAAGACTTTAAAAAGTGGAAGTCAAATAGTGAGGCAAATAGAAAGGAGCATAAACACTGCCAAATTAAGTGCAAGAGTATAATAAGAAAAGCCAAAGAGGAGTTTGAAGAACGGCTAGCCAAAAACTCCAAAGGTAATAACAAAATGTTTTTAAGTACATCAGAAGCAGGAAGCCTGCTAAACAACCAGTGAGGCCCCTTGACGATCGAGATACCAAAGGAGCGCTTAAAGATGATAAAGTAATTGCGGAGAAACTAAATGGATTCTTTGCTTCAGTCTTCACGGCTGAGGATGTTAGGGAGATTCCCAAACCTGAGCTGGCTTTTGTAGGTGACAAATCTGAGGAACTGTCACAGATTAAAGTGTCACTAGAGGAAGTTTTGGAATTAATTGATAAACTCAACATTAACAAGTCACCGGGACCAGATGGCATTCAACCAAGAGTTCTGAAAGAACTCAAATGTGAAGTTGCGGAACTATTAACTAAGATTTGTAACCTGTCCTTTAAATTGGCTTCGGTACCCAATGACTGGAAGTTAGCTAATGTAATGCCAATATTTAAAAAGGGCTCTAGAGTTGATCCCGGCAATTACAGACCGGTAAGTCTAACGTCAGTACCGGGCAAATGAGTCAAAACAATAGTTAGGAATAAAATTGTCAGATACATAGAAAAACATAAACTGTTGAGCAATAGTCAACATGGTTTCTGTAAAGGGAAATCGTGTCTTACTAATCTATTAGAGTTCTTTGAAGGGGTCAACAAACATGTGGATAAGGGGGATCCAATGGATATAGTATACTTAGATTTCCAGAAAGCCTTTGATAAGGTCCCTCACCAAAGGCTATTACGTAAATTAAGCTGTCATGGGATAAAAGGGAAGGTCCTTTCATGGATTGAGAACTGGTTAAAAGACAAGGAACAAAGGGTAGGAATTAATGGTAAATTCTCAGAACGGAGAGGGGTAACTAGTGGTGTTCCCCAAGGGTCAGTCCTAGGACCAATCCTATTCAATTTATTCATAAATGATCTGGAGAAAGGGGTAAACAGTGAGGTGGCAAAGTTTGCAGATGATACTAAACTGCTCAAGATAGTTAAGACCAAAGCAGACTGTGAAGAACTTCAAAAAGATCTCACAAAACTAAGTGATTGGGCAACAAAATGGCAAATGAAATTTAATGTGGATAAATGTAAAGTAATGCACATTGGAAAAAATAACCCCAACTATACATACAATATGATGGGGGCTAATTTAGCTACAACGAGTCAGGAAAAAGATCTTGGAGTCATCATGGACAGTTCTCTGAAGATGTCCACGCAGTGTGCAGAGGTGGTCAAAAAAGCAAACAGGATGTTAGGAATCATTAAAAAGGGAATAGAGAATAAGACTGAGAATATATTATTGCCCTTATATAAATCCATGGTACGTCCACATCTCGAATACTGTGTACAGATGTGGTCTCCTCACCTCAAAAAAGATATACTGGCACTAGAAAAGGTTCAGAAAAGGGCAACTAAAATGATTAGGGGTTTGGAGAGGGTCCCATATGAGGAAAGATTAAAGAGGCTAGGACTCCTCAGCTTGGAAAAGAGGAGACTAAGGGGATATGATAGAGGTATATAAAATCATGAGAGTTGTGGAGAAAGTGGATAAGGAAAAGTTATGTACTTATTCCCATAATACAAGAACTAGGGGTCACCAAATGAAATTAATAGGCAGGAGGTTTAAAACAAATAAAAGGAAGTTCTTCTTCACGCAGCGCACAGTCAACTTGTGGAACTCCTTACCTGAGGAGGTTGTGAAGGCTAGGACTATAACAGCGTTTAAAAGAGAACTGGATAAATTCATGGTGGTTAAGTCCATTAATGGCTATTAGCCAGGATGGGTAAGAATGGTGTCCCTAGCCTCTGTTTGTCAGAGGATGGAGATGGATGGCAGGAGAGAGATCACTTGATCATTGCCTGTTAGGTTCACTCTGGGGCACCTGGCATTGGTCACTGTCGATAGACAGATACTGGGCTAGATGGACCTTTGGTCTGACCCGGTACGGCCGTTCTTATGAGCCCCACTAAGCCTCCCGTTCCTCCCCTCCCCCATTAGAGAACTCACCTTGCTCCTTCAGTATTGTGCCCCACCTGTCTCCAGAGACATGCAGAGTGGTGCATCCAGGAGCAACAGGCAGGGAGCAGGGCTGACACTTTCCTGCCCCCCCTCACCCCCGCCATCACCACCCAGGAAGCTGTGATGGCTTCAGGGAAACCCCCTGGTGGCCACATGCGGCCACGTTTGAGAAACGGTGCTCTAGACCAGGCCTGCACAACTCGTAAAGCGGCGAGGGCCACATTCCTCCAAAGAAAACAGCTAAGGGCCGAAACCTCTGGGCCCTGCAGAAACACCCTGCCCCAGGGCCGCCCAGCCCTGCGGAAACAAACCCTCCTTCCCCAGCGCCGCTCCACCAAAACAGCTGTGGGCCAAAAAGGAAGGTTGGGGGTGGGGAGGTGATACTTTATTTTAAATCAACCAGGGGCTCCCAGCTGAAGAGGTGGCTGGGAGCCCTCAGGGGCAAATTAAAGGGCCCGGGGCTCCGGCGGCTGGGGGAACCCGGCAGGGCCAGCTCTAGGTTTTTTGCTGCCCCAAGCAAAAAAAAAAATTTGGCTGCCCCCCATCCCAGCCCTGGGCTCCCCCCTGCACCCCCCTGCTGCCCCAATCCTGGGCTTTCCCCCCACCCACACCCCCTGCCGCCCCAGCGCTGGGCTTCCCCCTTTCCTCTCCACCAGTGCCCTCCCCCCACCCCATTGCTGCCGCAGCCCTGGGCTCCCCCACACCAGTGGCCCCCCACCTCCTGCTGCCCCAGCCCTGGGTCACTGGTAACTCGCTCCCAGGGTGGATCATTCAGCAGGAATTTTGGATGTGCACAAAACACAGACAGGATTGGTTCCCATATGGTTACAGAGCTGCAGTAAAGTGGAATAATTTTCAGCTTGTGTGATTGGAGGATATCTGGATGCATATTATAAGACTGTCCTCCATAAATGAGGAAAAGTTGAGGTGCCTTTATTATTCTTTTGTTCCACTCTTTCTTTCTATGGGGAATTTGCCAATGCAATATCACTGTCTTCCTTTCAAACAAACAAAAAGGCAATGGCTGTTGAAAATAGCAATTCCAGTCCTAAGAAGCATTTCTTGCTCAATTTTATCCTACTTTTTCTACAGCAAGTTACAGTGGATCAGTATATTTGATTTGGGAGAAATGAAGTAAAACCGAGCTTGAGCACTCCTGAATTTTGAGGTGTTCAAATCTGGAAGGCAGGTGCTGGGGGGGAGGGGCCTGTGGGCTCCATGGGGGAGCATGGCAGCAACATGTCTGGAGGTGCATGGAGCCAGACACGCTGGTCCGAGTGGCACGGTAAGGGGGCTGGGGGTGGGAGAAGGGATAGGGGGCTCCGTAGGGCAGTCAAGGGACAGGGAGCAGGGGGGGTTGGATGGGGCGGAGGTTCAGGGGGGCAGTCAGGGGACAGGCAGCAGTTGGATAGGCATGGGAGTCTCAGGGGTTCATCAGGGGACAGGTAGGGGGTGAGGTTGTGAGGGGAAGCTGGGGGGATCTCAGGAGGGGGCAGTTGGGGACAAGGAGAAGGGAGGCTTAGATAGGGGCTGGGGTCCCAAGGGGCAGTTAGGGGCAGGGGTCTTAGGAGGGGGTAATCGGGGGACAAGGACCAGCAGTGTTAGATGGGGAGTGAGGGTCCTGGGGGGCAGTTGGGGCAGGGGTCCGTGGAGGGGGCAATCACCAGCCACGGCCGGGATTCAAAGGGCTGCGGGCTGCCCTCCGCTGCGGGCAGCACAGAGCCCTTTGATTCCCCTCCGCGGCTGGAATTTAAAGGGCTCTGGGCTCCCGGTGGCTGTGGGCAGCGCAGAGCTCTCTGACTCCCGGCCGTGGCTGGGATTTAAAGGGCTCTGGGCTCCCCGCGGCTGCTAGCAGCCCAGAGCCCTCTGATTCCCGGCTGCGGCTGAGATTTAAAGGTCTCTGAGCTCCCCGCGGCTGCGGGCAGCCCAGAGCCCTCTGACTCCCGGCCGTGGCTGAGATTTAAAGGGCTCTGGGCTGCCCGCAGAGCGCCGTGTGCGGGGGATTCAGAATCCCCCCCGCGGGCCGCACAGTGAGGCTCCGCGGGCCGCATGTATGTTGTGCAGGCCTGCTCTAGACTCTAGAGCCTGGGGGGACACCTTAGTCCAAGCCCTTGCTCTGCCTAATTCAGAGCAGGGAGTTGAACTGGGTCTCCCACATGCTAGGTGAATGTCCTGGCTAGTCTAGGGCCTCACATTCATGCTTTTTGCATGAACATTTTTTAAAGGTCTCAGTTTTGTTCAACTCAGAAAAAGTTACAGGGTGTAGGCTCCATTCTGTCATGTGGTCCCTTACTGAGGATTAGGGTGTGTGTGTGTGTGCGCGCGTGCGCACATGAATGGGTGACTGGGTGAGCAAATATTTGCCAGGGCTCTGTGAATAAGGCATGTCTGATTTAGAATGTATAGAATATCACTGTTTCATTTGGGTCAATGGGAAATCATTTATTTATGTGACCTGCTGTCCCATCAACTTTCTTGTTTCTTATCACCCTTGCAACATTCCTTGTTTGTAGGAGATGTTGGGCTCCCTACGCATGTTTTGAATGCTTGAATCATTCCAGCTGATGGCATAGATAGCAGGCAGCTTCTGGCAGTTGACAATCCACTCATTTGTGTCATGTGTCTAGAGTTTCTGAAATCATGGTGATCCAAAGCGATGATTTAATTGCTTTCCTCACTGATGTAACCCAACCAAATGCACTGAAGCAATCATTTGTGGACATACAGTAGCTGATTTCCCACATGTGACTGGACCAATCAGCTGAACACACGTGGTTACTCAGCCTTTAGCTGCTCTAGAGAGAAGATATAGGAAAGGACAGCATTTCCATGGTGTATGTGGCAGTCACAGGGTTATATCTAATATAGTGTAAACAATGCACCATGCATCTATTTTCTGTAAATTATCATGTGAGGGACATAATCAGTGAGTGTCTGGAATGAGGAATCATTCCCTAATGAGTGCAAAGCCATTCTACTTGCATAATGTATGATAGCTGTTCTAAATCCCTCTGTATGTCCCTCTTAGGTTTGTGAGATGCTGATCCAACTAGCTATGTGTCCATTGCTCATGAGACTGACACAGTTTCTATGTGCAGTATTAGGATGTTGACTTTTTTTTTTTTGAGTGAAGCTACAAGTTCCTTCTGTGCAACTGCTACATTTCTTATTTACATACTTGTGGTCAGGAGGATCTAAGCATTATGCACCAGTTAACATTAGCACTCTGATGGTACAATTGTTATCTTCATAGGATTGTTTGAGTGCTTTGAATAAGTTAGAGGCTCCATTGTGGTCAGGCGCACTCTGTACTCAGCCAATTATGCCTCCACATGGCGCTGTCATTCACCTTTAATTAATTAGCTAACATCGGCACAGTGGTTTGAAGATGTAAAGTACTACATAAATGCTGAGTAGCATTATCCTGCACAAACTGTGCCTGGACCACCTTTTGATGTTTATTTATTATTAATTATTATAATGACAATTTCTTTTTATTATCTATGTAGTGCCCCAAAGCATGTGAAACAGTTTACAGAACAAATGTAAAGAGGTAGTCCCTGCCCCAATGATCTTGCAAGCTAATTTTAGACATGCCACAATGAGTCAGAGTAACAAAGACCAGAAGGAATGGAAAGACTCCACGTGAGAGTTCTGTGTCAGTACAGTGCCTATCACAATGGAGTCCTGGTCTATGACTAGGGCTCCTACCAAGGCACTACAGTAATACAAATAAATAAAACTGTAATAAGAACAAATGTTAAGCAAGTTTCGGCATGTGCATTTCTTGGTGGCTCCTCTTTCTCCATATTTGTAAATTAGCTCATTTCTTGTAGCAGCGTGGAAAAAATAAGTCCTTAGAAAGTATATAACTGAGGAGATGATGTTGACTTGGTATGCCATATATATAGGCAGCATGGAGAACAATGTGGAAATGGGAATCAACAGGGTTGTTGACAAAATGATAGGATGGAGAGAGGAGCAGATAGAAGGAAACAAAGTCCATATCATGGTCTGTTACAGAGTGGCATATGGACCTGTGTCATTTCTCATGAACTTATGCCCACATCTTCTATCTGCATTCAGACCTATGTTTGACTGACAATCATGTATGCTTATTGTAGGGAACCACAATGATCACCTTTGCTAGCAGCTCTGTTTCATACAATTAGAACAGGTGTGCCTGTCTCAAAATGATGTTCGTGCATCTGGAAATAGTTGCTGCCTTCAAGTGCTCGAGTATGCCATCTAACAATAGTGGCATCAGCAATTTTCCCTTTATGTCTTTATATAGGTTTGATTTGGTTCTAGTACCATACGGGTTTAGCATATCTGCACACATCCATTGCTCCTAATACTATGCATCTTATATCCTAGGCAATAACACCCATTGCTAACATACCTCTTCAGATTGCATAAGGTTCCACAGCTTCTTCAGCTTAAACTTCACACAGTGAGGTTTATAAAATGTCTGAGGAGTGTGAAGGTTTTTGGCATGCTGAAAACAGGGTTCATTATCTACACAGGAGTGGAGCACCAAAGGGTATGCCATGTGTCGCGTGTAAGGGTACTGCAGCAGGTTCCCATGTTCCCATGTGTCTGCATGGATTTTCAGGTCTGTGAGGAGAAGGCTGAGGCTGTGAATAGAGTGGCCAGGCCACCAAATAACAGAAAGCAATGAATACATGCTTATAAGACCAGAGACTTCTTTAGGTACGTATGCACCCTCTTAAGGTATATCTACACTACAAAAAAGGCACATTTTTAACTAGGGTTAAAATAGCATTGAAGACACAGCAACTCCGCTTTTAACTGGAGTTAGCAGCAGTTCAAGTTCAACCTCAGGCTGTCCTATAGTCTTCAACTCTTGCTGCAAACCCCAGTTAAAAGCTGAGTTGCCCCGTCTTGACTGCTATTTTGACCCCAGGTAGCTAACCCAAGTTAAGAACACGCCACTTTTTTTTTTTGCAATGTACATCTACTCTCTGACTGCAGAGGCAGACTTCTGTGCTTGTGTGTTACCGCATAATAATGCCAATATGCTGCACGTAGGGATTTATGTCAGGTGGTATCTGTTACAAATGTTGCTGATCACGTTGCTTTATTTTCATAGAAAGCTTCCACTTTGAGGTAGATATATACTTCTCTTGCACACATTTCCCTCTTGCAGGCTATATCCTGTGTTTTGAGCTCTTGTCAATCTTCCTTGGCTATGATTTCCTTCATAATGAGGATCTGTGCAAACCTGCTAATTCTGTGGCATAAACACACTCCTTGTACCACACCTGCCAACTGCTTTCTGGTATCTGTGCCAGCTGTGTGCATAGGGATCTGTGCTCACCTACCCTAACCTGCTAACCACTGTGATCACTGGCCACATAATGCTTGCTAGTGTGTTGTTGTTTACTGGGATCTAGCATATGACTGTTTTGCTTCACATCTCTGTGACATAACAATGTACAGATATAATTATTTTTATAGCCTTGTAACTGAATGTGATGCTTGTTGGTTAATGGTTGATTTGTGATATATTTTGATCCATAGCATATTTTGATGATTGTCATTGTTCATGCCTCCTTGGGTGATACTAAAGATTAACGAGTAGTTTAAGGGCAACTTCTTCAAACGACTTCATATTCTTCAAATATAGTGGTGTCTGCAGAGATGAACACAGATTGTGTCCATAAGTGTCCTGTTTGTGTGTCTAAATCAAATATCTGGGTTTACAATTTCCCCGTGCTCTTTAAAACTAGTTGATTCACTACAGGTTTCTAAGCAACATGCAATAACAAATTCCTGCATATAAACAGGAGGCTTAGGAGGTGCTTGCTTACTTATTATTATTACCCATTGTCTAAAGCAAAAAATATTTGTTGTGAAACTCAAGCACGGGACAAAATAGCCGCCAGAATTATTTTGAGGAAAGATTTGTTTTAGTAAGATATTATTGTGAGTTGATTTTTCATTAAGATGTAAATAACTATTTACTAACAAGTCACAGACACAGATTTATGCTGTGTGCATGTAAGAAAGAAAGAAAAACAGATCAGGTATATGAGGCTATACTTAAATCATTTAAAGGGAGTTGTACCTCTAAAACACAGTATGACAATTGAGATGTTTTTCCTGTCTTTACAAACAATGTATTATATTAGATGATTTTTTAAACAAGAAGAAATGAGTGGAGTGATGGTAGAATTACTATGAATTATTAGTCTGAGGTGATTATGTATTATTTGAAAGGTAACTTTATGTATCAAGGTTAAATTTTTAAAAAGCACCTATGTGACTTGGTGGCTAAGTGCCATTTTCAGAAGCAATCTTTTCCTCCTCTCTGCCCCCTTTCCCTTCCTCCCTCCTCTTCTGTTCCTTTTTTTTTCTGTTCTCATCTTGCTTCCTGTCATTCCCCCAGCACTTTTTGTTTAACCCTTAATATTTATTTCATTAGCTCTTTCTTTTGGTATGGGTTAACAGTTTCTGAAAGAATAATACAGTTTCATTGAGTAAATATAAAAAGGGTGATATAGACAGCATTGCTGAAATATACTGTGTATGTTATATTTATAAGGCAAATTCTTGATTATTGGACAATGTATTTTGGTGATCTAATTATTATAACTATATTTTCCTCCTTTATATTTTCATAGAATATCAGGGTTGGAAGGGACCTCAGGAGGTCATCTAGTCCAGTGGTCCCCAACCTTTTTCATCTGGTGGGTGCCAGATGATGAGGCATGGATGACCATCTGCTGAAATTCTGCTGACAAGTGGCAATATAAATAGGTGTTGCTGCTGCCAAGTAGTGTCATCCAGAGGTGTTGCTGCCGAAATACTGGTGACACCTCTAGATGAGGCAGCTTGTTGGCAGCATTTTGGCAGATGCTTGTCTGCTGGCTAGTACATGGGTGCACTTAGATGCCCTGGTGGGTGCCAGGGTGCCTGTGGGCACTGTGTTGGGGATCCCTGATCTAGTCCAGCCCTCTGCTCAAAGCAGGATCAATCCCCGGACAGATTTTTGCCCCAGATCCCTAAATGGTCCCCTCAAGGATTGAGCTCACAATCCTGGGTTTAGCAGGCCAATGCTTAAACCACTGAGCTATCCCTCCCTCCTTTCCCTTTTCTGTTTTCTCTTTACTATTAGAAAAAGGGGAAAAACCAATAAAATATAAATGAAAAAAAATAGTGCCATTGGCACTTAAGAGCAGAGCTGGTCAAAACTCAGAATTTCCAGATTATGAGAATTTTTGACTTTTTTTGTTCCAATTCATAGTGAATGCAAATATTTTCAAAATTTCCCACAAAACAAAATTCCTGAAAAATTTCAATTTCAGAAAATGTTTGTTTTGGTATTTTGGAATTTTATTTTGGAATTTCAAAATTCTGTTTCAAATTTTATTTTATGGGTTTTTATTTTTATTATATTTTTATTCTTTTTGTTTTATTTCATGACATGTCGGCTAGTAGTAGTGCATAATACTCTGTACTTTAATATGCACTATTTAACATGTCGCAATATGACATAATATAATCATTGACATTTTATTTTTAAAGTAATTAAGCATCTGTTACTTAGTACTGATTGAGACATCTTGTCTAGATCACAGTGTGTCCTGTTTGTATTGTAAGAAAACAGTTTAATACTGTCAAGGTGTCAGGTAGAGTGGACATTTGAGCCTCGGTCTCTCACATGCAGAATTAGGGCTCTCAGCACTTGTTATGGTGTGAGGGGAACACCACTACCAGTGCTGCTGGCATAGGATTGCCAGTTTTGGTTGGAGGTATTCCTGGAGGTTTCATGACATAACATAATATTTAATTCCTGGAAACTCCAGGACAATCATGGAGGGTTAGCAACCCTACACTGGCACCATCTCTTCCTTGCTTTTTCTCAAGCAACGTCTGACCTGGCATAGGTGCCTAACTGCAGAAGAAGATTCATTGCTGTGAGCGGAGATGACATCTCCATGTGACCCCGAGTTAGGTGCCTCTCTCACTTTGAGGGACAGGACCTAAATCACACTCTCTCCTCAGCATTTCCTATTGGCTAGCTTGGGCAACTTCCCACACAGCATGCTGGCTTCCGTGAATGCCATTCTTGGGCACCTAACTTGGGGCTGTGAATTCTAGTAGGTGCCAGCATGCCCAAAAAGTTAGGTGCTGAAATATTTGTTGTTGTAATGCCTAAGTCCTGCTTGTGAATCTAGGTGCTAGTGGGATCTTAAAAACTGCCTAAGCAGATTAGACGCCTAAGCTGCTTATGCACTTTTGAAAATCTCACTAGGCACCTATCTGCATCTAGATACCTTTAAAAACCTGCCCCCCTGAGTGTCTACCTCACTTTCAAAAATGAATTCTCTTTTGGAACTTAGACTTCTAAGTCACGTAGGCCTGATCCACATTTAAAACCTAGCTATGGTGTTGAGGGGTGTGAAAAATGCACAACCCTGAGAACCTTAGCTATGCCAATGCAACCCCCGATATAAATGCAGCTCCGTTGATGGAACGATGCTTTCATGAACCTACCTACCATCACTCAGGGAGGTGGAGTTCCTACTGTGATGGAAAAGCCCCTTTCATTGCTGTAGACTGCATTAACACTATGGGGTATGCTGGCATTAGCTCCAGAGCCATAGCTATCATGCTGTAGTCCCTGTAGTGTAGACTTGGTCTTAGAATTTTTTGAAAATGTTACCCCAAGTCGTCTTCTCAAAGTTTGCTCCCTTGAGCTGAGGCATGGGAAAGTTAAGTTTAAGGGACTGCTGACAATGCTGCTTCTGTCCCCAGAATGGGTGTTTTGGTAGCCACCATTTTTCTTTTAGGAAAGTGCAAAAACTGGAATGGTATATTTAGAAGACCTATAAAGGAAACCCCACTTAGGTTTCCAAATCCTGAGTCTAAATGCTTTAAAATGGGCAGGAGACAGGAGTGGAATATGGTATTTTACCCCCTTAATGAATTTAGAAATGTGCATAATCATGATTTCAAGTGGAAGATGGAACCACACTATCCTATTATGTGTGAAGGAGCAGCCCACAAAAGCTGAACTGATCTCAAAACAAAAGCGAGATACTGTCTGCCATTTGTATGCTTCATACTGTTTGCATTGGTGTATGGCAGTCTGACTGCTGTCTCCCTGGAAACCACACAAAGTAGAAATGTGTAACTCAAGGTAACCAACCCAGTGGGCAAAACTGTACAGTGAAACTGGGATTTTGAAAGGAGCCTAAGGGAGTTTGGCACCTAACTCCCATTGAAAATCCAAGACAAAGTAATTAAAAATGGAAGTTTCTCTATTGACTTGAAAGGGCTTTGGATCAGGTCCCCACTCCACAATAACCAGAATAGGATACTGCAATCTCATAGAAATTCGCAGGCAGTGCCTACCAAGTTTACAACAAACAATAGCCATGGACACATGAGACCGAATTCACATGAATGTGATCACGAGGCTTTGCACTTGCATGAGCTGTTGGTGAATTTACAGTTTGCTATGTGGACTGACAGGAAACTGTGCATACCCCAATAGGGGTATGATTTGAAGAAAGCCCTTTGAAGTCAACAAGAGAGGTTCCCATTGGCTTCAGTGGACTTTAGATGAGACCTTAGGATGGGATCCAGAACAGCAGCCACCAGCAAAACCCTCAAGAATGTGGATGATTTGTATTCCGCCACTCCCCTGCCAATAAAAAAAAAACACACCTCCTCCTGTTTGAGCAGTTGCTGCTGCAAAGGATCCTTTCATCTTACAGCTGTTGAGCAACTATTGCATTTTTATTCTCTTTCATGCCTCAGCCCTCTGTTAGGAAACTTTAAAAAAATATGTATAATGGCTGGCTGGTGCGTTGGAGGAAGAGATACAAGAGATGGGTGCATGGGACGGGTTTTGGTCTTGTTAAGCCCTAGAGAAACAAAGCTGTTGGATGTTTTTGTTTTCTTTCTCTGAGACTCATGCTTCTCTCATTATGGCACTTGGAAATATTTGGTGCCAAATTCAGGTATGAGCTACCCCCATGGATTGGAATCAATGGTGTGGCGTGTGGGTGTGTATGGGGAGGTGTAACTGAAAGCAAAATTTGCACTAGATTTTATCTCAGTCTGAAACCTCATAAATGCCAGAGAGGGGAATGTGCTCACACAGTGAGCTGCTCATGCACATGCTCAGCCAATAAATGGCGAACAGAGAAATCATGAACTGGTACCTGCAGGGTCTATATGTGGACATGCTGTGCGTCGAGACTAGGAGTGTCCAGAGCAATGCCTCTGAAATGAGGAGTACAGAGGTCATTTTCTTGAGGAACCAGTACTTCTGCATGCCAGTGGCGTGCAGTCTTGCCTCTATGGAATGCCCTAAGCTGAGCAGCCTTCTCATAGTTAATGCCATTCCTCCTTCTGTCTCTGTGTTGGAGTAAGTGCACACTGTGCTATGTCTGAAGTACTTTGGAAGGTTGCTGCCAAAAGCCTTTTGTGAAACAAATTGATCCAAATCATTTGGGGCAGAGAATGTGGTCTTGTGCAACGAGTACAGGATTGAGAGCCAGGATCCATTTAACCTCCCCGTGCCTCAGTTTTCCCATCTGTAATATGGGGATAACAATGCTTTCAATAACTCTCTATAGTTTCTTGCAATACAAGAATATGTAATTTGAGAGTGGAAGCTATCCTGGCAAGTTGCACACAACAAGAAGTATTTTAAATATGTATATTTTGGAAATGGGAAAAGAGGGTGAGTGCTAAGGGAGGAAATAGATAAGAAAGAAACAAAGGAAAGTGTCAATGGTGGTCTGGCATGTCAGGGTATTTAGTATTAAATCCCCCATTGTGGAGATTCATGTTGTGCCATAGAGTTGCCAGTGATTTGCTGGTGGAGGCTGCTGTTAAAATTCCACAACCAAACTGGAGGGAAGACGGGAACCATTTTCTGCCTCTGATTCAGCTCGCCCTTAACCTAGGGTCATGGAGTTACTTCTGAAGAACAAAATGTTGCATTATAATGCATCAGAGTGCATCAACTAGCATGTGTGCACACCTTGCAAATTACAGAAGCCAAATGCTCTACTTTACTATCGAGAGACTCAGTATATATTTCCAAGAGAAAGTATACACCGCTCCGGCCACGTGCAGCTTGGTATAAGTTTGCTTGTCAAATCTTGTTGCCTCCCTCTTTAATTATGGTTGTGAGGAAGAGCTTTAGTTTCAATGGGACAACAAATTAAGAGACTCCTCAATCTCCAGATTAAGAGACTCCTCTGAAATCACAAACATATCTAATGTATTGGGTTTAGCACAGGCTAAGGTGGAATCTTTTTGGTGCCATCTATACAGGAAATTTTGTCAAAATTCCGCACTATTGCTAACACTTGTTCAGTGCCACTGAGTATATCAAAGTGGGGAGTCACCCCTAGTGTAGACAGTTCTCTTGGAACCTTTCTCAAAGCAGATATAATTGACACAACACTGGTGGCAGTTGGTGGTCCATCTACACTAGAGCTACTATTGCTGCTAGCATTAGTGGGGTTGAACCTGTTAGCTACAGTGGGAACTTTCAGAAATTTCCCAAGTGTAGACAAGGGCTCAGTGGGAGCACCTTGTTATACTATTAGCAGCACATCTCTAGCACATACCAGCATAGCCTTGGAATATCAGGTCTCAAAAATTGAATGAAATGGTCAGATTCCCTGTAAATCAGTGTTCCTAGCTATCATCTCTCTAGATTTTAGTATCCTGATGGTAAATGAGTGTGTTTCTTATTTCCTTATCCCCTGTCCCTGGTAGTTGGATTCTGGGGATTATCCCATCTGAAACTCAGATACAGACTTCCAGAGCTGGTATGTTAGTATCAGGAAATTCTCATTCCCAGCATATCTGTATAAATAGCACTGATTTTCTTTTCTTCTCTGTGTGCGTGTGTGTACACAATGTGCTGAATGTAGCAGCTTTCCTCCTGCACACACGTTGAGGTGTGGTCCAAGTGGGTTTAAATATAGTTTACTCTGCCATCCCATTGTCATTCATGGCGTCTATATTTAATTTGGTTTACATTCCTTCATCAGAGATCCATCTCGGCACAATGAACACTACAGCCCAATTTTAAGAGCCAGTTCTGAGTGAGATTGGTGACATTTACACAAAATAAGAAGCACTGAAAATAAAATCATAAATTCTAAGAAAGCCATCTATTTCTCAGTCCTTGGTTCAAAAAGCCATTTATATTTCCCTTTAAGGAGTTAATTCTGCAAGACACTGAATACCTGCTGTGAGGTACTAATCACCCTCAACTCTCATTGATTCAGTCACCTCGAATTCAGTGGGTGTTGAAGATGCCTGGCATTTCACAGGTGAGGCCTTAACCTAATGTTTATATAGTCCTTAGAAAATGTTATCTGACTATTATTATTAATTATTTGTACCACAGATGTACCTAGTGGCCCCAGCTAGGATCAGAGCCCCATTGTACTATGCTTTGTGCATATGCATAGTCAGAAATGGTCCCTGCCCTGAAGAGATTACAGTCTAAATAGATAAAACTGACACATGCTGACACTAAACTGGGAGGAGTGGTAGATACGCTGGAAGGTAGGGATAGGATACAGAGGGACCTAGACAAATTAGAGGATTGGGCCAAAAGAAACCTGATGAGGTTCAGCAAGGACAAGTGCAGAGTCCTGCACGTAGGACGGAAGAATCCCCTGCACTGCTACAGACTAGGGACCGAATGGCTAGGAAGCAGTTCTGCAAAAAAGGACCTGGGGATTACAGTGGACGATACGCTGGATATAAGTCAGCAGTGTGCCCTTGTTGCCAAGAAGGCCAATGGCATATTGGGCTGTATTAGTAGGAGCATTGCCAGCAGATCAAGGGAAGTGATTATTCACCTCTATTCGGCACTGGTGAGGCCACACCTGGAGTATTGCCTCCAGTTTTGGTCCCCCCCACTACAGAAGGGATGTGGAAAAATTGGAGAGAGTCCAGAGGAGGGCAACTAAGATGATTAGGGGGCTGGAGCACATGACTTGCAAGGAGAGGCTGAGGGAACTGGAGTTATTTAGTCTGCAGAAGAGAAGAATGAGGGGGGATTTGAGAGCAGCCTTCAACTACCTGAAAGGGGATTCCAAAGAGGATGGAGCTCAGCTATTCTCAGTGGTGGCAGATGACAGAACAAGAAGCAATTGTCTCAAGTTGCAGTCGGGGAGGTTTAGGTTGGATATTAGGAAACACTTACAGTGGACGAGAAGTTGGATATGAGTCAACAGTGTGCCCTTGTTGCCAAGAAGGCTAACGGCATTTTGGGCTGTATAAGTAGGGGTATTGCCAGCAGATCAAGGGACGTGATCATTACCCTCTATTCGACATTGGTGAGGCCTCCTCTGGAGTACTGTGTCCAGTTTTGGGCCCCACACTACAAGAAGGATGTGGAAAAATTGGAAAGAGTCCAGTGGAGGGCAACAAAAGTGATTAGGGGGCTGGAGCACATGACTTATGAGGAGAGGCTGAGGGAACTGGGATTGTTTAGTCTGCATAAGAGAAGAATGAGCAGGGATTTGATAGCTGCTTTCAGCTACCTGAAGGGGGTTCCAAAGAGGATGGATCTAGACTGTTCTCAGTGGTACCAGATGACAGAACAAGGAGTAATGGTCTCAAGTTGCAGTGGTGGAGGTTTAGGTTGGATATTAGGAAAAAACTTTTTCACTAGGAGGGTGGTAAAGCACTGGAATGGGTTACCTAGGGAGGTGGTGGAATCTCCTTCCTTAGAGGTTTTTAAGGTCAGGCTTGACAAAGCCCTGGCTGGGATGATTTAGTTGGGAATTGGTCCTGCTTTGATCAGGGGATTGGACTAGATGACCTCCTGAGGTCCCTTCCAACCCTGATATTCTATGATTCTATGAGTAAGGATGTATTATTATTCCAGTTTTGCAGATGGATACCACAGAGAGGTTAAGTGACTTGCCCAAGGTCGAAGCCTGTCTCCTGAGTGCTAGTCCAGTGCCGTAACCATATGTTCATCCTTTCTCTTTAATTGCACATCAGTTGTAAGTTGTAAAAAATAGCAAGTTATGTAGAGTCCCTGTAACAGATTCTTTAAACCAATATCATTTTTGTATATAAACACGCAGAGGAGGTATCTGTTTTCATACTCTTATGTCTGGTTTTGATTTAGTTTCTCTGGGAAAGCGTAAGAAGAGACAGGCACATGATTAAGCATAGCATGATAGATGCTCCCCCAGTCCCAGGCTGCCAGACAACAGCCTAGTCCTCAGCATAAACATCGGAACATAAGAATAGCCATACTGTTTTCTGACACTGGTCAATGCCAGGTGCCCCAGAGGGAATGAACAGAACAGGTAATTATCAAGTGATCCATCCCTTGTCACCAGAGGTGAAAGTAAGCTGGTCCGGTCTGGCATATCAGTAAAAAACGGTACACAGCCAACAGTACCAGCAGGGCTGCAGAAGGGTGGGGGGAAGAGGGCAAAAGGGGCAGCTTCCCTGGGGCCTGGCAATTTTAAAGGGCCCGGGGCTCCCACCAGCAGCCAGAGCCCCTGATCCTTTAAATTGCTGCCAGAGCCCC
Organism: Mauremys reevesii; assembly: GCF_016161935.1. Classification (NCBI taxonomy): domain Eukaryota; kingdom Metazoa; phylum Chordata; order Testudines; family Geoemydidae; genus Mauremys; species Mauremys reevesii. The sequence continues at coordinate 28,150,123 of NC_052626.1, forward strand.
AGAGCTCCTGGCTGCCAGCACTGCTACTGCTACAATAGGACTCCGGCAGTCATGATTTTATAGACCTCTATCATATCCCCCCTACCTTAGTCATCTTTTTTCCAAGCTGAAAAGTCCCAGTCTTATTAATCTCTCCTCATATGGCAGCCGTTCCATATCCCTAATCATTTTTGTTGCCCTTTTCTGAACCTTTTCCAATTCTGAACCTTTTTTAAAGGCTGCTCTGTTTGGCACCCAGATTCCCATGGTCCCTGAGGACCATTCTTATAACTGGGAACCAGCTGAATGTGGTGTCATCCCAGCCATGTCCCCTTTCATCTGGCTACCTGCCCCCTATGTGGTATGGAACCCCAATACCAACCCAATACTATCAGGATTTCTCCATACCCGGGGGGGGGAGAGGAGGGATCCTCAAGTGGCTCTTTATGCTGGGTTTATGGCTGCTTTGTACCAATGCCTTAAGCCCTGATCCCACTAGAACCAAATCAGAGTTTTGCCATTGACATCAACTGGAGCAAGATCATGCGCAATGTACAGTGAACCCACACAACTTCAAATTGTCCCTGTAGATTAAATATAGCAAACATTGTCCTTATGGCATATTGGTTGAAGCAGTTAAAGAGTTGTTACAAACCTCATTCAAGGTATTGGGTGTAACCTGTTATTTTTGGTGGCTCCTTTTGTTTAAAGAGAAATGGCAGATTTCAACAATTGAGGTTAGGATGGGTGGTTGATGTAAATATTCAACCGGTTTGAGGGAAACCAGTTCAAAACTTCAAGGAGAGTTAGACAATCTTGAGTAATATAAACAGTCACATGTGGGACAAGCATATTCAGCAAAATTAGGTGTCCAGTAAAACTAGTTTCACCACTGCTTGCTCTGCCTCATCTCTGAAACTGAGTTCTGAGTCAGAGCCCTTAGCTGATGTCATCAGCATTTACTAGAGGGTGCCTTGCTGTATGTTCAGCAGCATAAACAACAGAGCAAGGAGCAGTGCGGACCTGAACAACACAAGAAGATTCTGTTGATTGCACTGTAAGTAATGTTTTTTCCCTTGGAGAATTATAATCCATGTTCCCTGTGCTACATGCAGGTTGGTTCATGGATAATCAGTTGTGGAATTATTCCATCCTCACGCAGGTTGCTTTTGTTCAATCTCAACCATTTAAAAAAAAAACCTGCGCTACGGAACCTCTTTGTATGGAATAGCTCCTTTCAGATAAACTGTATCTCCAAATGTTTTAAGTAATTAAATAATATAAGAGAGTCATGGTACCAAATGTCACGTGTGGCACAAAGAGATTGTATAGTGAATACATTAAAGTGTTATGCTGCAAGTCCAAGGCACAGGGAGGGAGAGAGAAAAGGGAGGCTGATGTAAGTAGGAAAAGATATGATTTAACATGAGACTTCGAGAGAGAGAGAGAAAGAGCTGACGAGGCAGAGGATTACTCAAAGGCTTTTGGAGATTGCCGAGCTGGGTAGAGAAGGTTCTTGCACCAGCGTTAGAGGAAGTGCCTGGAGGCAGAGTCTGGAAAAGCAGACCGAGAGAGAGAAGCTGAAGTAAGCCTGAAATGCTGTAAGATCATTTAGGACAAATTTAAATGTGTTGCTGACATAACAGGGGAGTCATGGTGGGTTTGCTATAGGTGTCTCTCCTAGCATTCAGAGCTGACTAGATTTTGGAGAACTGGGGCTTTGATGGAATATGGTGGAGGAAAATGCCATGGGCAAGGTGAGAATTGATGGAGGTAATCAAATAAGTCAAAGAGAGGTGCCCAGTTCCCATTGAACATCAACATTGGACACATAACTAACTCCCTTTGAAAATCCCAGACACTATGTTTGTTCATTCAGGGTATTTTATTTTAAAAACATATCCCCTGGATGGAGTGGCTACTGGGCATATTGGGTTTACATATACCGAAGACTGTTGTTTACTTTTTATTTGGTTTGTTGATCAAAACCCAGATACTAAATACTGTACTAGCACAGTTTGTGCCCAGTAATGTCATTTCAGTATTTAAAAATGCTGTTACCACAAGTACATTGACACTGACAGTTCCCACACCACTTTGGAAAACCCTCTCCAGTTGTTTTGGTTGCTACTGTCCTTTTCCATTGGTTCTGTTTATTCGGAATTCCACTATTGGTAATTTCTCAAGATTTTTCCAGTTCAGTCTCATCACTCTCACTATCAGCATCACACTTTCCTCCCTTTTTTATGATCTCTAGGATCTCCTCAGTTCTCCATGAATTTTCAGAAATAATTGTCATTGGTTTGGTACATTCATTAACAATTCCCCTAACACTTTGGTATGCACGTCACCTGGACTCGTTGATATGTATATATACACATTTTCTGTGTATTCCCTTACCTATTTGTGTTTTACCAATTGCTACAGTATATTCACTAAGGTTTTAATAGGTATTAACTGCCCAGAGCAATTTTTTTTCTGCTGTTAATTACAAATTTTTAAAAAATCTTGTTCACCCATTATGGAACCATAATAATTTTCCACCCATTCCTCATACACGAATGGATTTATTTTCTCTCTGGTGTATTTCCCCTCAACACACTTGAGATTGTTCCCCTTTTGCTAACATTAATGCTGCTTTCTTTCTGCCTTATTTTTGCCTGCAAAACTTAACTGAATATTCTTTGACTCCCTCCCGCTTTCTGTTGCTCACCAAACTTCTTTTAACCCTCAGCCCCTCATTGAAAAATGCAAACAAATGGGGAATGACTGATTTCAAATTAATTCTAGTCTACTGCACCTTAATTATGGCATCTTTTATGATATTTCAGTCTTCTTCCACATTCATGGATTTTAACATTTCTTCTTTCACAGTTCAGTAATATCCCAAAATTTGTTTCCTTGAAATATAATATTGCTAATACTTAGAACCCTTTTGTCACTGTATTGAATTCAAATAGCCTGTGGTCACTGCCTCCATGCCTCCTCCATAGTATGTTCAGGTTCTTAAACAATTCCTTTCTGTTGGTGAGCGTATGTTGAAAATTATTAAGATTTGTAGACCAAATATGTTTTTTTTCTTACAGAATCTTAGAAAAATGAAGTCAATCTTTTACCTGTGTTTTTTGATTGCTGGGATTCATGGTGATACTCCTTGCCAACAGAATTCTAGCTACAACAACAGTCCTGAAAATTACCACGCTGGAAACAGAATCCAAGTAGGTCCAGCAAACGAAAATATGCTGGGTCATAAAGTAGGGAGAAGCATTTGTCAGTTTGCATTTCATTTTTATAAGGAGGCTTCTTCTCAGAGAAACAACAAGAATGTGATCTTTTCTCCCATAAGCATATCCACTGCCTTAGCAATGCTGTCCCTGGGTGCTAAATCAACGACACTGCAAGAGATTTTTAGAGTGCTCCACTTTAAACCAAATGAGATCCAGCAAAGAGAGATACATGAAGGTTTCCGTCAGCTCATGCAGTCACTAAATCGCCAGAATGCTAACTTCCAGCTGGATATGGGGAATGTGCTGTTTGTGAAAGACCAGCTGAAACTGCAACAGCAATTTTTAAATGATATAAAACACTTTTACAGTGGAGAAGCTTTCCCTGAAAACTTCAAGAATGTCAGACCAGCTCAGCAGAAGATCAACAATTACATAGAGAAAAAAACACATGGGAAAATTAATAACCTACTCAATAATCTGGATCCAGCTACTGAAATTCTTCTTCTTAGTTATATTTACCTTAAGGGTAAGACAAAATCATAGGACATCTCACCTCAGGTCATTTGGCTATCCTTGTGCCAACTCTAGGCTTCACCACTCCCTTTGGAGTACTATTTTTGGAGGGGGAATCACTACGTGCTTCACAATTGGCCTTTTATTCACAGTGTTAATTATGAATAGAGCTGATCAACACATTTTCATTGAAAATAATTTTCTGATTGAAAGTGTTGACTGGTTTTTTTGACAAAATTTTGGTGATTTTTTCCCCATTTTCTGATCAAAGCCAGAGCTGATAAAAAAAATTAGTAAAAAATGTAATTTTTTTTTCTGATGAAAGGGTATGTAAACTGTACATTCACACAGGTACCAAATTCAGGAGAGCATCCCTGTTCAACAAAACACTTAATCATATACATAGGACCCACTGAAGTCAGTAGGACTCATTAAAATCATAGAATCATAGAATATCAGGGTTGGAAGGGACCTCAGGAGGTCATCTAGTCCAACCCCCTGATCAAAGCAGGACCAATTCCCAACTAAATCATCCCAGCCAGGGCTTTGTCAAGCCTGACCTTAAAAACCTCTAAGGAAGGAGATTCCACCACCTCCCTAGGTAACCCATTCCAGTGCTTCACCACCCTCCTAGTGAAAAAGTTTTTCCTAATATCCAACCTAAACCTCCCCCACTGCAACTTGAGACCATTACTCCTTGTTCTGTCATCAGGTACCACTGAGAACAGTCTAGATCCATCCTCTTTGGAACCCCCTTTCAGGTAGCTGAAAGCAGCTATCAAATCCCCCCTCGTTCTTCTCTTCTGCAGACTAAACAATCCCAGTTCCCTCAGCCTCTCCTCATAAGTCATGTGCTCCAGCCCCCTAATCATTTTTGTTGCCCTCCGCTGGACTCTTTCCAATTTTTCCACATCCTTCTTGTAGGGTGGGGCCCAAAACTGGACACAGTACTCCAGATGAGACCTCACCAATGTCAAATACAGTGGAATGATCACGTCCCTTGATCTGCTGGCAATGCCCCTACTTATACAGCCCAAAATGCTGTTAGCCTTCTTGGAAACAAGGGCACGCTGTCAACTCATATCCAGCTTCTCATCCACTGTAATTCCTAGGTCCTTTTCTGCAGACCTGCTTCCTAGCCATTCGGTCCCTAGTCTGTAACACTGCATGAGATTCTTCTGGCCTAAGTACAGGACTCTGCACTTGTCCTTGTTGAACCTCATCAGGTTTCTTTTGGCCCAGTCCTCTAATTTGTCTAGGTCCCTCTGTATCCTACCCCTACCCTCCAGTGTATCTACCACTCCTCCAAGTTTAGTGTCATCTGCAAACTTACTGAGGGTGCAGTCCACGCCATCCTCCAGATCATTAATGAAGATATTGAACAAAACTGGCCCCAGGGCCTACCCTTGGGGCACTCCACTTGAAACCATCTGCCAACTAGACATGGAGCCGTTGATCACTACCCGTTGAGCCCGATGATCTAGCCAGTTTTCTATCCACCTTATAGTCCATTCATCCAGCCCATACTTCAACTTGCTGGCAAGAATACTGTGGGAGACTGTATCAAAAGCTTTGCTAAAGTCAAGGAATAACACATCCACTGCTTTCCTCTCATCCACAGACCCAGTTATCTCCTCATAGAAGGCAATTAGGTTAGTCAGGCATGACTTGCCCTTGGTGAATCCATGCTAACTGTTCCTGATCACTTTCCTCTCCTCTAAGTGCTTCAGAATTGATTCCTTGAGGACCTGCTCCATGATTTTTCCAGGGACTGAGGTGAGGCTGACTGGCCTGTAGTTCCCCGGATCCTCCTTTTCCCCTTTTTTAAAGATGGGCACTACAGTAGACTTTTCCCAGCACATTGCTTAAGTGCTTTCCTGAATTGGCACCCTTGACAAATGCTATGAACATTTCTGATAAGCAGGTTTAAAGTGGAGTTTGCAAAATGCTGTAAGATACCCAAACAACTTATTGAGTGGAAAATTCTTTATTCTGTCCCAGCAACAGCAAACAGCACAGAGGCAGGTATATAACAAAACTCCTGCTTCTCCTCAAAGCCCATCTCTTTGTAACTAAGGTAACTGATTACACCTTTTATCACATTCTGAAACCTGACCAGGGCCCCTGGTTGTGCCAGTGTTTGCACATGTGAGTCTCTTTACTCCTACAAGTTGTCTTGACTTCTAAATTTTGAAATTAATTTAAAAAATATGAAAAATGTCAGTGAAGTTTTTGGAAATGTTACCCCTTGGTTTGTAACCAGCTATTGAGCTAGTCAAAGTTTTTCAAATGTTGACCGACTCCTTCTCAGAAAAGACATTTTCCCTTTGTTTTTCAATTACATCAATGCATTTGTGTAAATCTTTGAAGGATTAGCTTAGAGTGGTAAAACTAGTTTGAATCTAGTTCAATTGATTCACTTGAAAGGCTGCCATAAAAAAGATGGGATAAAGTTGTTCTGTCTTGCCATGGAGGGCAGGACAAGAGGCAATGGGTTCAAAGTACCATTTAGCAGATTTAGATTAAATCTCAGGAAAAACTTCCTAACTTCCTAACTGTAGAACAGCAGGACAATGGAACAGGCTGCCTCGGGAGGGTGTGAAGCTTCTTCACTGGAGATTTTCAAAAGAAGGCTGGATAGCTATTTGTTTTGTTGTGTCTAAAAAAACCATCCAAATCCTGCATCTTGGCAGGGTGGTGGCTTAGATGACCCTTATGGGCTTTTCTAACTCTATGATTCTATGTTTCTTTGTTCTTCCATATCCATATCCCTCTTCCCCACTCCATCAAGGAAGGCCTGTTTTTATCTGTCCCTCTCTAATTTCAAGATCGTTACTCATCTCCCAAATACCATTTTCAAGACAGGCTTTTAGTTAGCAGGTATCAGGCTTTCCTTCCAATCTTAACAGTGGACAACAACAACAACAAAAGTGTAGATTCTGCCCACTCTGAAAATCAAACAGCTATGGAAGTAGAAGTTACACAGATTTGAAGGGTTTAGCCATAAGTTTAGTACAATATCATACATTATAATAATCAGAAGAAAATATTCACTGAAAATAATATAGGGACTAAACTCTTCTACATCGCAAATATGAAGGTGTAACTGTCACACATGTTCTAAAATGCATATTTATTTAAAAGTAGAGATGCCCCTAGCCGCAATGTTCAATTCCATATCTGAAATGAATACCCAGCACCCCCAATATTTTGCATGTGTAGATCCTGTCTTCCACTTTAAATGCCTCTCTCTTTAAAATGTTTGCTATGAATGGATGATTATGCCCTGAGACAAACTGCATTTCTTTTTGATTTTAAAGAAATTGCGAAGAATTACACTTAAAATCCAAACTATTGCTGCCATTGCTTCCACATGGAAAATAACAATGGGCTAAAACATTGAATGGTTCAGAGGCTGGGTTTGGTTTGGAGACGAATCTGAAATTTTAGAAGCTTTTATAAAGTCTGACGTAACATTTAATGTCTGTTCCATCCTCTGTAGCATGTGATTATTCCCCCTGCAATCCTGATGTCTATTCTCCCTTTTCCACAGTACATTGTAGCTTACATTGAGTTGTTGTCTGAGGATGGAGGCTTGGTGGCATTCTAACTTGCACTGTACTGAGGGTTTCACCAGATGATTTGCTACTCTTCTTGTTTGCCTGGGGGCTTAGACAGTGAGCATGTTCCCACCCCACCCCCCAAAAAATCCTGTCATTTTACTTGTCCCCATAGTCCAGCGAAGAATTATTGTCCAACCCACTGGAAAGGGCAAGCTCTGGGTTTCCTTTTGTCCTTGGAGCATTGTAAAGAATTGCAGAGGCAAGACCTCCTTGAAAAGTGCCCTGCTAAGAGGAAGGGCAGCACAGGCATATCTGGGTTTGGATGGAGGAGGAGGGAAGAATTAATGAATGTGGTTTGAGTGTTGGCCTGCTAAACCCAGGTTATGAGCTCAATCCTTGAGGGGGCCATTTAGGGATCTGGGGCAAAAATCTGTCTGGGGATTGGTCCTGCTTTAAGCAGGGGGTTGGACTAGGTGATCTCCTGAGGTCCCTTCCAACCCTGATATTCTATGACTCTAATGTCCCCAATATGCAATCTATCTGCCAAATTCTGACATCCTTACTCAGTTTTTAACCAAAGCTGTGTATGAAACCAGTAGGAATTTTGTCCGAGTAAGCAGCAAGTAATAGCTGCCTGAGCATATCAGGATTTGGGCCTGTGACTTATCAAAAAATGTTGTGACTCACTATGGAATTCCCCTAAAACACGACAAGGCAATACTTCTGCCGTGTTAAAGAAGAGTCCAGGGGCTCTGACTTGACAGTACAAAAATTGGAGACTTCTTTTAACAGACAGACTTACTCTAAAATTACATACATCATGTTTGTGGCTACATTGTTTATGGAGACGCTTACAGTCACAATGTAGCAATTTTCTCCTCTTTAAAAGAATAATGCTTTGCACTTTATATCTTGAAAACCCCATACAAGCATTAATTAATAATAATGACACCCTTAAGTACTATGTAACTCTTATTATGCCAGTTTTATAGCTGAGGAAACAAAGGGTAGAGATGAAATTATTTGCACAAGGCCTCAGAGTGACTCAGGGTTGGAGAAGGGATTAGAATTCCAGGGGACTTTGTTCTCAGTCCAGGGTTTAGTCAACTAGGCCAATTTTACTCAGCAGGGTAATTGTGCTGCTCATGTATTTTAATTCAGAAGCAAAGTATAATTTAGACTTAGAGCTGATCAGAAAATAGGGATTGGTTTCTGCAGAAAATTATAATAACTTTTCCAACTTTTCAGTGAAATATCAAATACCAAAATATTTTGATGTTCAGGGATTCAGTTTTTCCACAAAATTTTCCCCAGAAAGCAATGATTTTTCATAAAAAAGGTTCTAGTCAAACCCCTGATTTTCCATGAAAAACAGTTAGATGGAAAATTGTCAACAACTCCTACTTACAGTATCGTCTGTTCTTCTTGACATTTTGTATGATGGCAGACTGCATCCGGCAGTTTATAAATGCAGATTCATTGTCTCTGAATTAGGAAGAGCTGCTAAGGCTAGTAGTCATAAAGGATGCATTTCTGGATGAACTCTGAGGAATTTGCAATCCAGATCCAGATCTGAATTTTGGGGTTTAGGATTAGAGTTGGTCAGGAATTTTCCATCTGTTTTATTTTAAATGGAAAATGCAGTTGCTACAAAATCAAAAATTTCTGTGAAAATTTTTGATTGTTGCCTAAATTTTTTTATTTTTCATCTGGAAAATCTAAATTAAATATTTCATTTTGTGTTAGGTTAACCTGAATCAAAACATTTTGGTTTGTGAAACCAGATCAAAACATTTCATTTCAGATCAATTGCACATTAATTTATGTTTGCCTGAGCTGCCACAGTGCCTGTGGGAGTTGTAGTCCAGCCAGGGAGCCTAGCCCATGGAGGAGAATAGGGGCACAAGGCACCTGAACTACAGCTCCCATGAGACATTGCAGCAGCTCAAAGGACACAGATTAATTGTAGAACCATCATAAAAAGAAATATTTTGAGGTTCAACATAGCAAAATGAAACATTTTTATTCAGGAATACTGAAAGATTTAATTTTGATCAGAAATGTAAAAATAAAACATTTCAACAATTCTGAATCTAAATGCTTCAGAACTTTGCATTCCGTTGTTTTTGATATTTTGGCATCGTCTTGATTTGGCAAGAAAATATCAGAATTTCCTGCAGGACAGAGATGCCAGTTTTTAACCAGCTTCACTTGGGACCATCTCTAGTTTGACGAGATTAGTCACTTCAGTAATTCAGTTAAAACAAGATTTATTACGAGCTAATGTTGTTGAGGTATTTTTAAGGCTCCCATCACAATATATCTAGGCATTAACGCACACTATTTTAGTATCATTAAGGACAGTGTCTGAGGTGGGACTAGAACTCAAGGTATCTCGCCTCTAATTACAAGAAAGGGGTGTATTTTTGGCACTTTATATATATATATATATCTATATATATAGATATATGCATTATATATATATATATATATATATATATACATAATGCATATATCTATATCTATATATATAATGTATATATATATACATTATACAAAGAAAAGGAAGTTATAGATATTAAGCATTATCTGGTGGGAACATATAGCATTACAGTGGAAGCATGTGAATGCATTCTAATGCTCTGTTTTCAGTTATTCAGTACTTTCTGAAAAATACATCAGTTGGGAAAGTCTAAGCAAAACTGATTAATAGATCAACTGTTTTTTAGTACATAGGGTTGGGAGGACAGGGAACAATTTATTTCCATATTACAAGAAACATCATTGCAATGTTTTATTGTTTTTCTAGTTGTTTGCTAACAGCTCTATGGGTGCAGTGAATGAGGGTGAATAGTTGGATTTTGGCTTGGAATTTCTTCTCACCAAGAGGAAGACGCTTCTCTGAAAACACTTTGAGTGCTTCAGAAAAGATTGGTTTTGTTTTGACCAAGCTATTAGCATTTGAAAATCCCATGTTTTCTGCTTGCCCAGTACATTTTGCAAGAGGGTTTTCACCAAGCAGCATGTAAGATGGAGTAAACATCTGCCACCACATTGGCTGGGTAGCAGACCAATATTTAAAACATCCCCCAAAACCTAATTTGGATGGGAAAACCCATCAGTAGATTGTGCCCTGCTTCCATCTCTAAGAAACACCCTCACCTCAATCTGGTTTAGGTGTGGGACTAGGTAGAGGAGTTTTCAGCCCAAATGATCCCTTTCTTCCGCTTGGCTGAAGTCCATCCCCTTGAACCAGGGCTCTTTTATGGACTTCACCCAAGTGAAAGAAAGGGATCAGTTGGGCTGAAAACTCCTCTACCTAGTACCACACCTAAACCTGACTGAGGTGAGGGGAGGTTGTGAGGGTGTTGCTTAGAGATGAGAGCAGGGCACAGTCTACTTATGGCTTTTCCCATCCAAATTAGGTTTTGGGGAGTGTTTAAAATGTTGGTGTGCTACCCAGCCAATGTGGTGGCAGGAGATGTTTACTCCAGCTTTCATGCTGCTTGCTGTCACTTGAAGATTGCTGCCAGATGTGCAGGATCAACTCATATCCTGTGCTAGGACACTGGGGAATGTATTAAGCCTCCTCCCTGAGAATAGTCTGGCAATTCCTTCTGGCATAAGGACAGGCATTGGGGTATATGATGGCTATCTAAGTTGAAAGCACCATCCTTTTACTACAGAACAGCTTCTGGGTTAGTTTAAAACACTCCCAACCCAACCCCCCCCCCATGAGCATATTACAGTTGAGTTATTCTAATTTATACGTTTAGGGACAGATCCTCAGTTGGTGTGAATTGGTGTAGCTCTGAAGGCAAATACAGCTACTGCAGTTAATGCCAACTAAGGATGGCTTCTTGTTCCCAGAACATACACTAACTCTCTCTTTCTTTGAATCATAAGCCACGTGGAATAAAACTTTCAATCCAAAGTACACTAAAGAGGATGACTTCTTTGTGGATGAAAACACAGTTGTTAAAGTCCCTATGATGTTCCGGATGGGCATGTGCAAACACGCCTATGATGCCCAGCTGTCTAGCACCGTGGTGCAAATGGATTATAAGGAAGAAAGCATTAAAGCATATTTTATTCTGCCTGATGAAGGACAAATGAGGAAGTTGGAGAATGGCTTGTCATGTGAAAGTCTGACTAAATGGAGAAAATTACTTTCAGAAAGGTAAAATCTTTCAGCTCTCAATTCTGGTGGCAGGCGGTCCCTTTAGATCAAGAGTGTCGGACAAATTCGTGGGGAAGGATGATTGTATTTTTAACTATGATCCCCGGACTGTGGTACAGAATTAGAATTAATGTGCTACCCTCAGTGAGGTTAATGCATAAAGATCAAGACTAGAATATGGCCTTTATGTAGTTAACTTTTTTAGTTATTTTCAAGGGCTTGTCTACACATATAGCACTGCACTGATGCAGTTGCACCACTGTAGTGTAGTGAAGATGCTATCTATGCCAAAAGGAGAGCTTTTCCTGTCAGTGTAGGTACTCTACCTCCCCAAGAGGTGGTAGCTATATTGATGGGAGAAGCCCTCCTGTTGACATAGCACTGTCTACATCCGAAGTTCAGTCGGTATAACTGTGTAGCTCAGGGGTGTGGATTTTCCACACCTCTGAGCGATATAGTTACACTGATATAAGTCTAGTGTAGACCAAGCCTAGGACATGTTTTCTGTTCAATATCCTATTGTCACATTCTGTATCACTCAATGTGAAAATCTGCTTCCCTTTAGGACCACTGCCATTTCTGCATTTTGTTTCTTTTGCTTCCCTATGTGCCTTTCTCTGTAGTCTGTTGTTCTCCCTTTATCTCATTTTTTCCCTTTTGCATTTCCCTCCCTGTGGCAGCTTTTGTTTCAGGCTGCTGGCAGACCCAAGAAGATGGCATTTCATTTATTATATTCATATTATATTTATATTCATATATATTATATTCATGTTATATTATATTCATTATCTTTGCAACCATGAGAACTAGAATTTTAACTCACTTTGAAAGAGGCAAATTTAGGTTCCAGTGCTGAAAATGTGCTTGGCTTCTTGCATGTTTACAGTGGGACTGCTAATGTGCGTAAAATTAAGCATGTGCCTATTGGCGGACTCAGGGCCTTTCATTCTGGAGAGTAAAAATGTCCACATAAATGCACCAAGCAGGCTGAATGCTTAACAACACTGCCTTAGATTACCAAACCCCAGCTTTAAGACAAGGAATTGAATTAAATTAAATACACAGTTTACAGTTCTTTACGTTGACTAGCTGGCAGAGCTTTTTGAAACATGGCAACACTTTTTCACAAAAACTTTCACTGAAAAATGTGAACTATTTTTCATTGAAACTCCAAAAATGTAAAAATTTAATCTAGCTCTACCAACAGGAGGATCCTCATGACCAGTGGTGCTGGTACAATTTTTATAGTGGGGGTGCAGAAACCATGTATTTGGGTTGTTATTTTCAAACTTCAAGCCAGGAGGTGCAGCAACACCCTCCACACTGCTAGTTTCAGCCCCAATGCTCATGATTGTTCCTAAAATCAGTACTGGGCAATGAAACAACTTAACTAAAATGTCAGTGGTGTTATCCCTGTCAAATAAACGTGAATTGTGCAAAGAGGAGCTGCCTTAGTATCGGCAGACAAAGAACTAAGCAAAATGTTCTTACGTTTTCCAAAACTGGAATAATCTACCTATAAAGCAGCAGTGGAGTTCTATGGTTTGTAGTATAGAAAGACCTCATTATTAGAGACCCCAATGAGCTGACTTTGTGTGGACATGTTCACTCACTGAAATTCACTGGAGTTTGGCACTCATGCAAACTGATGACCAGTAAACCCTTCTTTCTCTCCACATAGTTTTCAGAGCAGTTGGTTTGGTCCATTTTGCATCTTTGCGAGGGTGTAGTAAATCCGTTCACTCCCTAAATCAAACCCACTTAAGGGCCTCCAGGGGAGTAGGCTAACTACCTGTTTTTCTGTTTAGCAGTAATGCAGTTGGAACTTCTTGGGTCCTGTTCTCTTTTTGTCACCTTTACGTCAATCTGCAGCCTGATGCCTCACACCCCACTGCAGTAGTGAAGAGAGTTTCCAAGGGGAGGTCATTTGACTTGCATAAACCCAGCTGAGTTATGCTTGGTTTCAGTGAAGAACTTTTGCACAGTCCAGTTCAATGTACACCTCTACCCCGATATAACGTGACCCGATATAACACAAATTCAGATATAACGCAGTAAAGCAGTGCTCGGGGGAGGGGGGAGATGCGCACTCTGGCAGATCAAAGGAAGTTCAATATAATGCGGTTTCACCTATAATGCGGTAAGATTTTTTGGCTCCCAAGGGCAGCATTATATCAGGGTAGAGGTGTTTCTGGTCTGAATAAATATATGGAGATAATGTAGAATTGCTTGCAGCTGGGAGCAGTGTACTTCCGGCCATTTCAGTAGGTTACATTCAGGGAAGAAGGAGTTGCCCTATGGTTAAATCTCAGGACTAGAGATTCAGGAGCTCAGGATTCTATTCCTAGATCAGACACCAAGTTTCTGTGTGATCTTGGTCAAGTCACTTGACCTCTTTGTGCCTCAGTTTCCCACCCACAAAATGGGTTTATACCACTCACAGGGTTATTGTGAGAAGTGTTCATTACTGTTGAGATTAGAGTGACCGGACATCCTGATATTAGGGGCTTTCTTACTGGCAACTATTATCTCCCTGCCCCCATCCCAATTTTTAACACTTGCTTTCTGGTCACCCTGTTGAGATTGTTGGATGGAAGGTATAAAAGCACAGAGTGTGTTACCCTGTTTAACATGTGGGTAATTTGTTGTGTGTCCCAGTGTCTACTCCTCTCTTCCTGAGGCTGTATGTGCTGCATTTTTCCTTCCCCTCACATTAGCAGTAGATGGGGATAGGTGGAATGGGTTAACCGTTATTCTATATAATGGCAGGATAAAAATGGCCAAATGACAGTTGCATCATTAATAGAGCAGCAGTCAGCACCTTCTGCCAAAAAAACAGGACAAGGGAAGAGAGCAGCAATCAGGAAAGAGTCTATTGCACCTCCACTAGCACTATTAGCTAGTAACAATCCTAGCATCTAACTTAAGACATGTTCTCACGTGCTATCAAATGGCTAGTGCTTCTCTCTGTAGATGCTAGAACTAACTCCAGAAAAACTAGAGACAGTGGGACAGTGAGAAAAAAATGCACCAGAAATACTGAGAATTGACTAGTTTTACAGAAAGCATTGAAGTATTCATTTTCCATTAAATTAACTAAATCTTACATAGAACCAACAATATGACTCATAAACTAGACAGATATGCTTTGTTGTTAGCTTTTTCCTAAATAAATTAGGCACCACCCGTTCTTCTGCTCTCTTTGGAATTTGTTTTGTTTGTTTTCCTCCCACAGGTTTAATTTAATTGTTAAGCTAAGGCCAACATTTTCAAAAGGGACTCATGAATTTGGGTGCCTTGCTTTTTTGTGTGTCCAGCTAGAGACACCTTAAAAGAGATTGATTTTCAGAGGGTGAATGCTCAGCACTTTCTGAAAATCAGGCACAAAATCACTAGTTGCTTTTGAAAATCTTGGCTTAAGAGCCTTAAGGAGGAAAATTTCCCTAAAAATGGGAATACAGTACAACCTTATGTATCTTAAGGGACACTGGCAACGTACCAGTAATAGAAGCTTGGAAGATGGTCCAGCAGGCTCTGAAGTTTGATTCTGTTTTTAAAGCCTGCTGGACAGTTCTCCTGACTATGGACATTGAGATGAGCTGCCCTGAGGGTTGACCCATAGTCCTTTGAAGTTAATGAGAATCTTCCCATTGACTTCAGTGGCTGTCACTGAATCAGGTTCTTGATGGGGCAGATAAGGAATCTCCCGGAGGATGGGGAGGAAAAAAAGGCTGCGTGAAGGGATAATCCAGATGCTCTGCACTTGTCAAATTCAGGAGCACAGCCTCATTGTACTTAGCAATATTACTTAGAGCTGTCCTGAAACTGTCTTAGATCCTTATAGGTCCCATTACCATAGTCTCTGAGCACCTCCCAGACCTCAATGTATTTATCTTTACCACACCCCTGTGAGGCAGAGCAGTGCTATTATACCTAGTTAACAGATAGGGAGCTAAGGCACAGAGATTCTAAGTGACAGGGAATAGAACCCCAGTCTACCACATTCTAGGGTAGCACCTTAGCTATAAGCCATCCTTCCTCCAAGTGCAATACCCCTTATCAGAAACCACCTGTTCCCCACCTGAGAAAATCTGTCATGGGTCTTCAGTCAAATCTTCTCTATGGGCTAGCGGAAACAATGCAAACAAATTTCTCAATAATCACCACAGCATGTTATGTTGTCAGGAATGAGTCTGCCCTGCACTGTGACATCTGATTGAAATGTTTTACCATTTTCTTGCATTTCTCTTTGGACAGTTCAACCAATTTATATCTGCCAAGATTCTCTGTTCATGGAAGATTTGACTTAAAACAAATTCTTTATAGACTGGGCATCAGAAATGTATTCACTAATGAAGCTGACCTGTCTGGAATTACTGGGCAGCCCAGGTACAAGATTTCAGAGGTAAGTTAGGTTTCTTTCTGTTTAAAGGATCCATGGTAACTGATATCTTTACAAATGTTTCCTAGGGGAAACCCACATAAAAGGGCTTTGCTCTGTATGAGGGATGGAATATTCAGCCCAAACTAGCTAGGTTGCCTGTGCAGTTGTATATGCTGTAACTTGCTGTGATACAACATTTTTGGCCCAGCAGAGTTTTACAGTGCATGGGGCCACTTTACTTACTGCACACTTGAGCAAATCTCTCTCTCCCTTCCCCCACTTCCCAGAGAAGACCCCATGGCCAGCTTCCCCTTGATATGAAAGGGGGTAGAAAGTGCTGTTTTTCAGAGCTTCCGTTGCTTCTGCTGCCTGTGCATAGCTACCTTTGCCTCTTCCATTATTAAAAACACTGGGTTCAATTCTGTAAGGTGCTATGAACAGCTGGGCAAAAAACAGGTTCTTTGGTTTACTGGCAATTCTGAAGTTTGCCAGTAAAATCAGGGGAAAAACATCATTTCAGGTCAAACTCACAACAACATTTTTGAGAAAGCAAGAAGTGAGAAATAATTGTTCTGGTTTGACTGAAACATTTCACTCAGCCAGATATGAAACCTTTTGTTTCCCTTTACAGCATTTTAATTTAAAAAAAAGAATGAAAGAGGATTTTGAAACAAAAAAGCCATTTTGAATTGAAAAAATCAAAACATTTTGATTTTTGATATTTTTTAGAAAATCTTTTTAAACACACACAATTTGTCAAACTTGGCATGCATTTTCAAACTATTTCAGTGTCACCAAATCTACATTTTTCACTGAAAAAAGTTTTGGTCCAAAAATTTCTCCCAGTTAGAGAAGCACCCTTAGCTCCTGTTAGCTTCAGTACCAGCCCCTTGCAGACCATTACAGTTCAACCCATGTTCAGTACATTTGGATTGTCAGTCTGAGAGCCTTACAATTATACCTTATGTGCAGGGTACATTCCATTAGTTAACACTGAACTCCTGTTAAAAAACAATACAGAAACCCTGAACCACCCACAAATGAACAGATGTAATCTAATGAATCCAGCTCTATAAATGTCTCTCAGTGTGGTAAGGACCAGCTTGTGCCCTTTTCTGCCCCAAAGCCATTTTATCTATGCAACTTCTGATGCTGTTAACATACAAGACATATGCAAGGAAAACAATCTGTACCCCTCAAATCTATTTTCTTTCCACTCTTTTTCTCACTTGTGAACTATTACTCCACTATATAAATTTGCCAAACAACTGGGTGTAATTCTGCTCTCACATTGGTTTTACACTAGTGTAACCCCACTGACTTCAGTGAAGTTGCTCCTGATTAACATCGGGGTAAGCGGGAGGAGAATCGGGGCCAGTGCTTGCGATAGTAGTATGAAATAGTGATTATGAGAATGGCTTCTTTTAAGGATGAGGTGATTTTGATTCATGCAGATCACTGATTTTTCTCGCTGGGTTTGCAGCAGCCCTTTTGGTTTGTGGGGTTCACTCACACTTGTTGCTCATTCTTTAGCAGTTATTTCTCTAAGCACTTTTGGTTTAAAAACAATCAAGCTCATATTCAGAAACCTGCTTGCAGTCCACACCCAGAATGGTAATGTTTGTTGATTTCCTTATAGGCTATCCATCAGGCCATTTTGAATGTGGATGAGAATGGCACTGAAGCTTCAGCAGTCTCTACTATGGAAATAGTGCCAATGTCTAAGCCTGTTTCCATTATATTCAATAGACCCTTCCTGGTGACAATACTTGACGGTGGTAACATACTCTTTACTGGCAAAATCTTTAACCCTGTGGAACAATAATTACTAAAGTTCTGTGTGCATTAACTATGAGTAATTTACTGCCACTGTTAAATAAAGAAACATTTTGATCTAATCAGAGTAGAGATGGCTTTAGAGGCCACCTTTTCCCTTGTAGTGTTGTATATTTTGCTTCACAACTGAGACCTTTAATAGATTTTAAATCACCATCACTACAGATTGGTTTGAGTTTGCATTTAAAAACAAAGAAAAGAAAAGACATTCGAGTTCAGGCAGAACTGTTAGCAGAGGTGAAAAGAGAAAATCTTTTGTAATGCTGAAAGCAGCAAAACATTTTCTGGAAAGTGAGGATCAGAAAAGATGTCGAGACCCCTCCTGTCCACCTCCTCACCGTGTACATTACATTTGTTTTGCATGCTCACTGACTGCCGAATTAGTCCATTACACTTCTTTACCACTTACATCCGTTTTCTTACCAACCTGAGGGTTCAGTCTAGCAGATACCTATTAATAAATGTAGTACTTACTACCCTGAGTGGCCCCATTGCTGTCAATGAGTCTGATAAATCATTGCCCTGTGGCCCCTTTGTGCAACCCAGGCGGGTGAAAAGGAGTCATAGAGAAGGTGTAAGGTCTCCCTGGTGAAGAACACTGACACCTCTGTATTGACCATTTTAGGGCAGGACAGAGGCATGGCAGGATTGGGCCAGAGGAAGGAAGTGGCAGATCAGGAATGGGAGGAGGTGTGACCAGAGTAGAACTGTATCAGAGGGGTAGCTGTGTTAGTCTGGATCTGTAAAAGCAGCAAAGAATCCTGTGGCACCTTATAGACTAACAGACGTTTTGCAGCATAAGCTTTCGAAGTGGGTATTCACCCACGAAAGCTCATGCTGCAAAACGTCTGTTAGTCTATAAGGTGCCACAGGATTCTTTGCTGCTTTTACAGAGTAGAACTGTGCCCCAGCAATTCTGCATCCTTGAAGTGGCCTCTGTGCGGAACTGAATCAAAGTTCAATTTAGGTCAGCCCTGGGCAGGGGCCCAAGTCGAGTTTTGGAAGCTTCCAAATTGGGGAAACACAAGCCATTTTCCCTATGTCCCCGAGTAAGTATTTTTGACAGTATAGGATGAATCTAACCCAGTGGAACCAGTCATGGCAGTAAACATCACTCCAGTAGTAAATGTTTCCAGGATCAATCACTTACAGTCTATTTGTAACTTACATCGCGTTTTACATAACTACATGTTTGGGCTGTGGTGTCTTGAAGTGGGCCCTGCCAGTTCCCAGATTGTACCTTCACAGAATATCTGCACTCAGCTCAACACCTGCTTTATATTTTAATATAGTCACGTTGTATATGATTTCTCTTTCGTGTTATGATACAAAGGGTTCCAAGATCACTTATACTACAGGTGCTTATTTATATATTTTTCTTACCTACATTTTACCTTCATACCATTTTACTCTTTTTTTCAGAAGATCTATCAGTATTTTTTCTCCTATATTCATAATGATGGTATATTTTCTGACCTCTAGTTGCAGAAGAGGTAAATTACTGAGTGATTCTGTTAATGGGTATTTTATGTTATGATTTCCAGTCTTTATGTTTGACCTTGAAATATACAGACAAGTTATTATGTTAGAGAAATGAAAATTAATAAACATGAAATTTAAAAGTTTTTAATTGTACTATGTGATTTCAAACAGGAATTAAGCAATTAGGACATATGATGCAAACAGTCTAGCTAATCCCAGCATCAACCAGCGTTATATCTATGTGCTAATTAAGATCTCCATAGGGAGGTCTCTTGTGGACTTCATAGAGGCCTCTGATCTTTCCCATGTATGTATATATTGTTATTCTTTTTGTCCCGAGTGGTTAGCCAATATTTAGGGTCTCGCTGGTTGCTTTCATTAGGAGAAGTTACTGATGATACATATTTCTTTGATGCAATCCTTGTTATTTATAAAGAATGTACATAAACTCCTGTTTCTCCAAACATAGCAGGAAGCAAACAACAGGAGGCAGTTTCTTTGCTCACAGTTCTAAGCCTCTGTTCAGATAGCACTCTGCCCAAAAAGTTCTCTCTTGGCTTTCTCTCAGGACCATGTTACCAATGCTTTTCTTGCTGTCTCATTGTTTTTCCTGCTACCTTATCTGTCAGCTTTCTACTTCTTTCACACCACACAGAGACAGATATAGCCCCTGCATTTGCAATTAGTCCCTAGTTTGGGAAAGCTGGCAGAGTGCCCTAAAGGTGGTCAGATTCTGGGTCTGTCTGATCTCCTTTGGAAGCTGTTCCACAGCTGAACTTCCTTTTTTATGTCTGAACCCTCTCAGGAATTCTTGGAAAACTAGATAAGAGCAAAGATAAGTTTTATTCCCTTGCTCCTTCACAGAGCTCACATTCTTAGTTCTCTGCCTCTTCCCCTCCTCTTTCCTTCCTCCACCCTCACTTTCTATGGTGCATCCTGTGGGGGATAGCTCAGTGGTTTGAGCATTCTCTTGCTAAATCCAGGGTTGTGAGCTCAATCCTTGAGGGGGACATTTAGGGATCTGGGGCAAAAATCTGTTTGGGGATGGGTCCTGCTTTGAGCAGGGGGTTGGACTAGATGACCTCCTGAGGTCCCTTCCAAGTCTGATATTCTATGAATTGTAGTTACAGAAACCACCTAGGAGCAAACTTACAAATTGTTGCTATCTGCACCAAGCTAAATACAACACCCTGAACTGAGAATGCTCCTCTTGCATTCTTCTTCCTGGGTTCTGTAAAACTGTGTTGTACCATAGAGATTGCCGCAGTCCTGAATGGAGTTGCTGATGTAGCTGTATCCTGACCCTCTGGTGGTTCTGAAGATGGGTATCAAGGCAGTGAACTGACCAAGGAATCAGACTTCCAGGGGATTAGTGTCCGGGGGGATATGCTCACAGTGACCTTTCCCATTAACGTGATGAGCTGCTGCTTTCTTCCAAACTGGAGCCTTTGTAGTGCTGCCATCAGCAGTACCAGATACAGTGAGTTACAGTAAACCAGTCTGGTGCTGATACTGAATCATTATGACCAGGTCCTCATCTGAGAGAAAGCAGAAAAGGTTTCTAGCAAAATAGAGGTGGAAGATGTTTTTCATCACTGATGCTACCCTAATCATCTAGGCTTAGTGAGGATTAAAAAGGGAACCAGAGACTTCTTCACACAAAATTTGATGAACATGGAGCAGACATGTTCAAAGTAAGGGAAGGAAATGTCCCAGCTTGCTGTTTGAGTGTTTTCCCCTCTCATCAGCATCTCTCCAGTCTTGCCAGACCAGCGTTTAAACCACTTGTTCTTCACCTGGATGCTGATCTCCTTGAGGTTTGACATCTGTGCAGTGATAGAGGCTGAGTCGATGGAAATTGACATATGCAACATCATCTTATTGTCCTATGGAATTAAGGATCCTATGGGAATAACAGGGGCGGCTCCAGGCCCCAGCACACCAAGCGTGTGCTTGGGGTGGCATGCTGCGGGGGGCGCTCTGCCGGTCGCCGGGAGAGCGGCAGGCGGCTCCGGTGGACCTCCTGCAGGCGTGCCTGCGGAGGGTCCGCTGGTCCCACGGCTTCGGTGGAGCATCCGCAGGCATGCCTGCGGGAGGTCCACCAGAGCCGCGGGACTGGCGACCGGCAGAGCGCCCCCCGCGGCGTGCCTCCGTGCTTGGGGTGGCGAAATGGCTAGAGCCGCCCCTGGGTAATAATATGGCTTGCATGGATCTATCCCCTCTCAGGGATCCCATGTAGTTATTGAAGAGAAGGAGAAGGGATAGGATAGGTCCCCATGAGTCTCTACACATGAGTGTCTTTGTAGAAGACAGTTGTCCATCATCAGTCTCTAGGTCCTGCTGGAGAGGAACAATTGGAGTCACTCTACTGCTGTGCTGACTACTCTAGCTACTCCTGTAAATGGGCCATCTGTAACAAACAATGGACAGCTGTGCCAAAGGCTGTTGAAAGGCCAAATAGTGTGAGCATTGAGATAAAGCCTCTGTGTATGGCAATGAGAAGATCATATTTTAATGCTACATAAGGTCCAGTCCTGTATTTCTTGTGCACCCTAAACTCCTAATGACCTGAATGAGGTTCCTGTAACCCTGTGTTCAGGCACCAGAGGATGCACCATTGACCTCATGGGGAGTTTGGATGTGCAGGACTAGGCCTAATTAGGGTTGCCAGATAGCAACTGTGAAAAAACGAGATGGGGGTTGGGAGGTAGTAGGTATCTATATAAGAAAAAGTCCCAACAAATGGGACTGTCCCTTTAAAAACAGGACATCTGGTCCCCCTAGGCCTAATTTTATATGAAAGTATATTCCAAGTATTGTTTTGAGCAATAGACTGAAATTCACATACATCCCTATTTGGAGTCAGCCAATCATCCCTAGGGGATTAGCGCAAACATGCTTTAAAAATGCAAACACATGAATTAACATGAGATAACTTATTTTTGATAAATAATTCCAGACTCAACTCAATTCAGACATGAATTAACAATAACTCAGAGGGCCACTGGAAGCCATTCCTGCAGTGCATAGGACCAAATTCATTGGTGCAGTACAGGTGTAAATGAGAGCACAATTTTGTCCATTAAATCTGCATGCCTTGACAAAGATAATTCTCTGAATCACAACTCAGTGACTTGAATGGAGGTAATTAAAAGGGAACACTTGGTTAACTCTTCCAATTAGAGGCATTTTTTTTATAGTAAGGAGTAACATATGTTTTTTTATAATTTTTGGAGGTCTCATTGTTTTTATTATTTACATGATTGGAGATGATAATTATTAGGTTACAGAAATAATTTTTTCCATATTTGTTGTAAGTACAGGTAGTATAATTTTTGTAATATCAGACTATTATCCAATAGAATAGTATATGTCAAATGTAAACCAATCTATTTTTCAATAATGTTTTTTGTTTTTTCCTATGGGAAGTTATTCCAATGGAGCTCACTGCCGGAAGTTTTCCCCGATATTCATCCCAAATTTTTCCTATTTTTAATTTCATGTTATTACTCATCATTAAAACCCATTGTAGCAATCCTAAATAATTCTTCTCCTTCTTTAGTTTCATCTCTCAAATATTTATGAAATGTATGTCTTCTCCCTATATTTAAAAAAGAATCCCAAACAACCCTGAACAGTGCATGTAATGGGTAAGTGTAACAACTGTCATCTTGCTTATCATTCAGGACCTCCACGTGAAGCATAAATCTTGAACTAATAGAATATAGTGCCTGATCCAAAGCCCTTTGTTAATGTGTCTTCTCATTGTCTTCAATAGGCTATGGATTGGGCCCAAAGCTCCCTACTTGACAGCTGTAGCAGGGTTGCCAACCCTCTAGGATTGTCCTGGAGTCTCCAGAAATTAATGATTAATCTGTAATTAAAGACTCTGTGGTATGATGAAATCTCCAGGAATGTGGCCAACCAAAATTAACAATATTAAACGGAATTATAGCCTATGAGGATTATAGTTGGCAAAACAATGGAAATTCTGTCCCCAGACAAAATCTGAGATTTGACATTTCATTTAATTCCAAATCAGGATGAAAAGTCAAAATCTCAAAATTTTTCATTTTGTTTTATCCCTATCTAAATGTTTACGCAAAAAGTTGAAATATATTGTTTTGACATATATTAAACAAAAATCTAAACAATAAAGTTGAAATTGAATATTTTGAAAATTTCCTCTTGAAAATTTTGACATTTAGATATTGTCAGATCAACCTTTTCCAATAGAAAATTGCTCCACTGGAAAATTTGATCAGCTCCTCTGAGGAGGAAGCCAGCAGGTGGACCCTCCACAGCTCCCAGCCACCACAGGCATCAGGGAGGACCCCTCAAGATCCTGGCCGCTGTGGGCAACAGGGGAGACCCCTGCCACTCCCGGCCACCCCAGGTGGCAGGGGGGACCCCTGCATCTCCTGGCCACCGCGGGCAGCAGGGGGAATCCCCAGAGCTTTGAGCCACCAGCAGAAGAGGACCCTGGAGCTCTGAGCCCCTGGGGCGATGGGGGCCTCTGGAGTTCCCAGTCCCCCCACAGCTGCCAAGCTCCACGTTTTGTCATGGATATTTTAAGTAAAACTCAGGGACAGGTCACAGGCTTCCGTGAATTTTTCATTATTGCCCGTGACCTGTCTGTGACTTTTACTAATAATAGCTGTGAAAAATCTTAGCCTTACTTATTAGTCAGTTAGCCAACAAATATGTATTTAACAATTGTAATCTTTCTTTGTAAGTCCCTCCAACCCTTACTTAATTTTCTTATCTGAACTTTCTCCAATTTATAAATATATTTCTAGTAGCAAACTATATGCAGCATTCCAGGTACAGTAATATCAAAGCCATGCAGACAAGGTTCATTACCTTCCTATTTTATGATGTGATAATGCCTGCAAATATGAAGCCAAAAATTCCACCAGCCATTGCATACCCATGAATAATTTGCTGTCTACCAGCCCCTTTACATTTGTCTGTGTTTGTTACTTGCTGGGCTACATGTGGTTGGCCATCGTCATCCCCAGCCTGGTCCCCTCAAAGGCCATGATGATCGTGAAGATGCCAGTCACACTGAAGGTGATAATAAGATTGAAAGAGATAATGTGCATGGTGACATGGTCTTCTCAAAATAGCTCCTGGTAATGCTGACTTTGCATTTAGATTCTACAAGCAGGTTTCTGCAAATGCATCAGACAAAAATATTTTCTTCTTTCTTGTGATCATCTCTGCTGCCTTTGCAATGCTGATGATAAATCTGCCACTCTTGTCTACACTACCACTTAAGTTGATGTAATTTACGTCGCTCAGGGATGTCAAAAGGCCAACCCCCTGAGTGACGTGAGTTACATCGAGTTAAAGTGGTGTCTACACCGCACTATGGTTGGGATACAGGACACCTGGGTTTGGTTCCTAGCTGTGCCAGTCTTTCTGTGTAAGTTGGGCAAGTCACTTAATCTCTCTGTGTGTCTCAGATCCATAGCTGTGCAATGAGGATAATAATCCTTCCTTTGTCATGCCTATTTAGGCTGTAAATTCCTCAGCATAGGAACTTTCTTATATGATTTGTACGGATAGCATCTTGCATAATGGCACCCCAGTCTTGCCTGAGGCCTCTAAGGGTATATCTGCACAGCAACGAGACACACAGGGCTGGCCCAGGGCAGCCAACATAGGCTCATGGGGCTCAGGCTGCAGGGCTGTTTCATTGCTGTTTAGGCTTCCAGGCTCAGGCTGGAGTCTGGGCTTTAGGACCCTGGAAGTAGGAGGGTCCCAGAGCTTGGGCTGGAGTCCAAGCCCAGAAGTCTACATAGCAATGAAACAGCCCCACTCCAAGCCCCGGAGCCCCACTCGGCTGGCACGGGCTAGCCACAGGTGTCTAGTTGCTGTGCATAATACAAACAATAAGAGGTTTGGCCTGTAAGATCACCTAATTTGAGACTGATCCCATCTGGCAAGTCTTTCCGTATTTTGTTTATTTTGACTCGTCCTCTATACAGCAAAAAAGAGATGAAAGATCAACTGACCAAGTGTGTATCTACCTCACCAACAATAAACTTCACAGCCAGACTGTCACATTGCCCTGCTAGTGTTCCATGTTGCAACCAACTTGGGATGGGAAAGATAGTCTTGTGACTTGAAGCATGGGGTGGTCCAGTTGTATCACAGAGCTCCAGTGTGACCTTGGGAATGTTCCCAAAGTTTGCCCTGTGCTTCTGTATTCTTATCTGTAAAATGGAGATAACAATATTTACCTTAATATTTGTCTGTTAGTCTATAAGGTGCCACAGGATTCTTTGCTGCTTTTACAGAACCAGACTAACACGGCTACCTCTCTAATATTTACCTTGTTCATTGAAACAAGGTAAAGCACAGAGGGGCTGTGCAAAGGATTTTTTAAAATGGGCTCCATTTTCCTTCTTTAGTAAGTATAATGAAGGCATGAAGGTTTTTTTGTTTAACAATTTGCCTTTTAAAGTTCTTTTTCTAGTATGCCTTTTACATTAGAAATTCAGGCTTTTCCTGTTGTGCAAGGCTACGGACAACTGAAGAACCAGTAATTTTATGAGATCTGAAATACCGAAGAAGTGAGACTGACTGTTCAAGGGCAGGTAGGTGAGGTCCTGATGAGTGGACCTTGCTGAACAGACATTGCAGCATTGCAAAGGATTCTGCAGCGTGCCTGCTACTCCCATGGCCCCTGGAGATCAGAGACCATTTCTGCCTCAGAGATGCACAATGTCTCTCCAAGAGCTCCTCTACACCAGTGCAGTTTGATACTACCCCACCGTAGGTCTGTGCCTATTAGCTCCTCATGATGGGAAGCATGAAGAAAACGTTTGCTTTATTAACGACTATACGTTTGTAGTTACCATCATGAGATTCGTAGCAGATTTGGCATCTCCAATTTAATAGCAGTATAAATATTCAATAAAGGGCATTTGCTTCACTCAAAATAATAGTTTTAGAGAAAGCAGATGATATTTGTTCATTTGACGTTTCATTGTAACTCACAAAGATTTATACAGAATCCCAGTGCATCAGAGATGCTGCTGCCAATAGGCTGGCTAGTATGTTGCAGATAAAAAAATCCCCTTGTGAAAATTAGCTTTGAGTTCATTTAAACCTCCAACTATGGGCTTAGTTCAATTTATACTAATAACTCCCTTTCCCACGAGCATTCAATAGCCTTTTCTTCCTTTTTATCAGAAACCCACCGGGAAAAATCATTTCATCCAAATTTGACCAAAGAAGAGGGTTTGTGGTTGTTGTTTGGTTGGTTAATGGGAATACATCTGTTAAAGTGAAATAGGGTGGTATGAAGATCACTATGATGAGAAATTGCCTTGCTGGTGGATACAAATACATTTAAAGGGAAATGCTGCTGCATTATTCTCTCTGCTTGAAGAAGGAAGAAGGAAGTCAGTGGAGGGTGCTCTGTTGAAGGAAACTGCTCAAATGGGAGAAGTCACTCAGAAGGAGGAATCTTTTGTCTGGGGTTGATAGATGCATGTCTGTAGATTGGGGGAGAATGCTCAATCAAGACAAACATTAAAATATGTTATTCCAATTTATAACATATTGTCCACATACATCATCGTGGGTGCTTATCCCACT
The DNA here is from genome assembly GCF_016161935.1 of Mauremys reevesii. Lineage (NCBI taxonomy): Eukaryota > Metazoa > Chordata > Testudines > Geoemydidae > Mauremys > Mauremys reevesii. The sequence goes on from NC_052626.1 coordinate 28,176,898, forward strand.
GGTTGAAACACAGAAAATCCTACAAAAGGCTGTCTCATTATTATAACCCCCATCCCTCCCAAACCTTTTCTCTCTCCCTCCTGCGTACATTGAGAAGAATGGAAGTGTAACATGCATGCATCACATCTTTAATGAAGGAGATGATATGTTGAGCCCACACTTATAACAGAACATTGTACTTTGTCTAGCCACCCTAACAGCAGAAAGATATCAATAAAGGTGGATAAAATTTTTCGGATGAATAGTTTATTGCTGAAAAATGCAGTTGCAGCCTACCCAAAACTATTTATGAATTTTACACACCTTCACCTAATAGGTTTGAGGATTTTTTTTTCCAGGCTGGATTCACAAGGGGACTTTGGTGTAAGGGAGTGGGGTATAGGTGGTCTGGCCTAATGGTCACTGCTGAGCTGGTGTCCACAAGTCAAGGACAGCCATGAGGCAATAGACAGTGAGCAAGGATTGGCGTAATCACCACGATCGATACACATGTGTCAGGGTCAGCATGAGGCTGGGGTCGGAGACTTGAGATCAGAGGCACAACCAGGCTGGAATCGGGCCAGAGTCAGGCTGGGGTCAGAAGACAGAGATCGGAAAGCAAGGTGCAGTCTGAAGTCACAGCAAGTCAAAAGTGCATATGGCTGCCCAGGCAGCTTTCTTGGGCACCCTTCAGGGTTAAATAGTGCATATGGGCGGGTCAGAGGGTGCTGGCCCTCTGGACCCTTTGGGTGGCACTTCCTATGGCACCTAATCTCCACATTGCTCCATGGATGTTGCTTTGCATGGCCTCCTAGTGGTGTGGGAACATCAACTGTCTCCAGGCTCTTAAGATCCAGGTTCTAGTGCCTTACATTTGGTGTCATTCATGATTCACAAAGCAGCCAGAAGAGAAATAGTCCTTCCCCTTATAACTTTTACCCCAGTGATTAAGGCACTCACCCAAGTTCAGTCCCCTTCAGGCCATCAGTATTTACTCTGTGCCCTCATTGATCATTTTTATTTAACCTGTTTAATGTGTAATAGTGGAAATACATCTGAGTACTGCTTAGCAATATAAATAGTAGGACACAAGGAGCAATCCAGATCAGATGAACACAGCCAGAGCCCTTTGACTATGTAAGTACAGTTGTGTATTCATTTTTCCTTAGAGACTTTGAATTGATGTTATTTATGTTTTTTGCCATTTTGGTGCTAGGATTATATCATTCACATGTTTGTGACTTCGTTCCCTGTAGCCGTTACAATTGATTCATTACCCCCTGAAATGGGACTGATGCAAACATCCAAGGTAACAGCAAACCCTGCTGTTGTAGTGGAGGTGTACTCAGACTAAAATTAGGGCTCATCTTCCCTATAGGCGTAAGTCGTCCTAAATTACGCCACTCCAGCTATGTGAATAACATAGCTGCAGTCGATGTAGCTTAGATCAACTTACCCCAGTGTCTTCACAGCGCTGAGTCGATGTGAGACACTTTAGCAAGTCTTCATTAGACCAGCTAAATCCATCCCTGCTCCCCATGTTCTTTGAAGCCATTAGGAGCCTTTAAAGTGCCCAATCAACTAGGAAGCTGTTGAGGTGCCCCTTTGTGCTAGGTCACCCTTTCTGTGTCTTTCACAGTGGCATAGTCTACCAAGACACATTCATTGGAGGGTGATGAATGCATGTTGGGAAAGGGGAGAAAACATTTACAATGCAGTACATTGCTACGTTTTCCTGGTGACTAAACTCAAAATGGCCTAGAACAGATAACTTAATGTCTAGTTGCAGCCCCTACTATTAGAATTTGGGAGCAGAGAGGAGGGAAGAAAAATGCCATTGTTTCTGAATTTAGTTTCTCTTTTTACTCCCATAGACAACCCAATCTCAGGAAACAAAGTCTAGCACCAGTTTAATTTCTGGACTCAGATCTTGGGCTTAAAGATGCCATCCCAGCTTGTCCAAGGGAAAAGGTCATTGCTGTGGCTATTGTATAAATGTTGCTAGGTTGTATAACACACCTTTTTGAGCTCTTCAGTTGAGACATTTCACCCATCCTGTTTAAAAAAAAAAAAGCCTAATAAAAAAGGTGCTGGCCAAAATTTTTCCAATGTCAAAATTTTGACAAAAATACAAATTAAAAATTTATATGAGAAAAGTAAATGGAAATTGATGACATCTTTGCAGTACAACAGAAATAGAAAACAGGGTCTTCAGCCCTGCCTGATATAAATTCGCTATAGGCATCATATATTCTGTATTTAATAAGCTTTCTAAAACACTGGATTAAACTTTGCTCAGATATAGGAAGTAGACGGGGAGGTTGTTGACTCAGGCAGACAAAAGAAAAAATGCTTCTGGAACTACTGGAGCCAGTGTGCTACCTCTCAGAAACACATCTACCCCGATATAACATGACCTGATATAACACGAATTTGGATATAACGCGGTAAAGCAGTGCTCCGGGCAGGCAGGGCTGCACATTTCGGTGGATCAAAGCAAGTTCGATATAACGCGGTTTCACCTATAACGTGGTAAGATTTTTTGGCTCCTGAGGACAGCGTTATATCGGGGTAGAGGTGTAATTAGAAAAATGCAGGTTAAAATGCTGGCCATGACTTATCCCCTCCAAGTTAAATACAATAAGTGAGAGCTGTTCTTCTATGCTGCCGGGGTTGTAGTTATTAGAGTATGTAACTGCATCACTGATTGAGCTGATTAAAGATTATGCATTGGGGGATGGCACAGAATATGAAACAACAAATATTTAAAAAAACTGAGGTCAACCTCCCTTTATGCTTGGAAGTTACTTTGTGTATCACAAACACACAGGGGTATGATTACATAGGGAATCTGACCTTCTGCTGGGCTGAAAATGGGGTTCCATTTAAAATAAATAAACAGGGTTGGGGTAAATCACCACTCAAGGCCATGCTCTGACTTTTGGCTTTAGAACATTTACAATTTAACCCTTGGTCACCTTTAATGGCAGTTACCTTCCCCTCCGGCAAGCAGCTCTCAGTCTGGTAAACTTAGGAACACAACCAAATTTTATGTAGGGTACACAAATAACCAAATGACAAGACCAACAAGGTATTAAAGTAAGAGGGAACTGGGTTGGTGGTCAAGACCCTTAGAACTGTGGCTCCCAGCAGAAACTCCACCTGGGCTTCCCTTGCAAATCCAGGCCATCCCCCACCTCAGTCAAGGGGGGTGCAGGGGCTCCTCTCAGCTGGGGACTTGCTCTAGCCTCCAAGTTTCCCACCAGTTGTTGCTGCTGCTGTCATTGCACTGCTAAGCTCAGTCCTCATTCCTAGGTCCTATTAAATCCTGAGAGGACTCAAAAGAAGCCCCCTTTCTCTAAGGTCAGACTCTGTGTTCCTCTTGCCCATCTGGGCATGGTTACCCAGTCTGGACCCATTGCCCAGCTAAGAGTGGCCCAGAGGATAATTCCACTTCCCCACGTTTTCACACTTACCTCCTTTTTCTTATACACCTCTACCCCGATATAACGCCACCCGATATAACACAAATTCGGATATAACGCAGAAAAGCGGCGCTCGGGGGCGGGGGGAGGGGCTGCGCACTCTGGTGGATCAAAGCAAGTTCAATATAACGCAGTTTCATCTATAACACGGGAAGATTTTTTTGATCCCGAGGACAGCGTTATATCGAGGTAGAGGGGTACCTGCAATTCTCCAGCACATTTATCACAGACTGTATGTGTGGCACCAGGGAAATCTCAGGTTGTGCAGCTTTTGGCACTTCATGGAATTCCTGACATTATGCAAATTATGCCTGTTAACAGAGAGGGAGCCCACTCAGTTTTCCTACAGGGTTGTGACCCCTCAGGATGTCATGAGGTTATTGCTTGGAGGGTTGTGAGCTGTCAGCCTCCACCCCAAACCCTGCTTCACCTCCAGCATTTATAATAGTGTGAAATATTTTAAAGTGTTTTTAATTTATAAGGGGGGGTCGCACTCAGAGGCTTGGTGTGTGAAAGGCGTCACCAGTACATAAGTTTGAGAACCACTACTACAGGGGGAGTCAGACTGGTATATGCAAATTAGTCAGGCAGCAGAATCCCCCAATTCTCCCACTTCACCACTAGAGGGCGCTAAAGAGCTGCTTCTCCAACTCCTCCTAGGCCTCTTAAACTTTCTACCAGTGAATAGTGAGACATAGTTTTGGTGGAAAAAATGACGTCACTGTTACTACTGACCACTACACACACTAGCACCAGAATTTTTCTGGAGAAGAACACATCACATATCCTAAACAGCTGGGGCATATTGCAATCTTTATCATAACTGACATATTAGTAAACTAAATCAAATGATCCCTTAGTGGGATTTATATTCATGTATAGTCACGTTAGATATGCCATGTTCCTTTCTTGTTTGCATTATTTTATATACATTTTATTAATAATTGTTATGACAACTAATGCAAATGCCTAGCCATTAATTGCTACCAAAGTCACTATTAATTTTGCCCCTCTAATCGTTTGATTCTATTTTGTGACAGAATAATTTGAAAGAAAAATGAATTCCTCCCTTTCTCGGTGTTTGTTACTTGCTGCTTTTTGTGCTATTGTCCACTGCCATCACTTTCCTCATCACCCCACCTGCGAAGACGACCATAAAGATTCAAATCACACGGAAGAGCATGCGCTGCTGAACCAGGCCTGTGTCAAACACGGTACTAGCTATGCAGACTTTACATTTAGATTCTATAAGCAGGCTGTATTAGCAGAAGCAGACAAGAATGTGTTCTTCTCTCCCGTGAGCATTGCCACTGCCTTTGCAATGCTGGCAATGGGTGCTAAATCGGCCACTCGGACTCAGATTTTTGAAGGAATGGGCTTTAGCCTGACAGAGGTTGAGGAGGAGGAGATACATGAAAGTTTCCATCATCACATCCACATGATGAATTGTCCTAACAATAAGATCCAGACAAGTATGGGAAATGCCCTTTTCATAGCGACCGAGTTTAAAGCACTAGAGAAGTTTTTACAAGACGTCAAAACCTTTTATGAAACAGAATATTTTCCTACTGATTTCCATAATTCAAAAGAGGCTTCGAAAAAGATCAACCGTTATGTAGAGAGGAAAACCCATGGGAAAATTCCAGAACTAGTCGGCTATCTTGATGCAAACACTATAATGGTTCTTGTTAACTACATTTATTTCAAAGGTAAGGCATGGAGCCCAGATGGGTATTTATTTAAATTATAATCTTTGAATGGCTGATTTTGAGCTAAAGCAAAGAAAATGTTTTTCCTGCATTTTCTATAAATTAAGAGAAACTGTCATAATATAATAGAGCACAGCTCTAGAACTGGACTAAATTGTGCAGGGCCTTGAAGATAAGGACAAAAAACATTTATTTGATGTACCATAAAAGAGGGATCCAATAGTTTAAAATTCCTTTAAGATTCTTTGTTGGAAGGGACTCTGGAAGGGTAGAAAAGAAATAACAAAAACCAATGGGCAGAAATCAAAGCAAGACAAATTCAAATTAGAAGTAATTTTTAACAATGAGGGTGATTAACCAGTGTCACAAACTATCAAGGGAAGTGGTGGATTCTCCATCTCTTACGTCTTCTAATCAAGAACGGATGCAATACAGGGGTAACCAGATGATATTCCAAAGTTGTACAGGAGGTCAGACTAGATGATTAAATGGTCCCTTCTGGCCTTAAACTCTATCCAAGCAGTCATGTTCATTTATTGTGTTTTAGGTACCTACTGAGTATAAAACACATACAAGAAATCATTTTAATAGCTGGTTTATTTGCGGCACCTGCTAGCTAAATTGTTCCTAATAAAGAATTAAAACAAGAAGTGACTTGATTCTGATCTCCAGTCCACTGCTAAACCTTGATGTAAACATTGCTCTGCAAGGGGATGGAATATTTACAGTCATTATTTTATTTGTTATTCTCAGGTCAGTTTCTACTGCATGTATGAAACAATATGTGCATTTCCCGCACTCCTAGCAATATGGAAAGCCAAAGGGCTGCTGCCTCTTTGCATCACTAGTGGAACACAAGCTAGCTGAGTGGAGAAGGCTATAGCTTTTCTCTGCTCCTCACCAGTCAGCAATTGGAGGGGCATTGCTGGTTGTGGAGAGGGGAGCCCATTTTCCATTCTCAGGAATGGTGCAGAATACACTCTTGGCTCTTGGTCTGTGGAGCTGCAAGTGGGATTGTGCCTTCGCCCAGTGTGGTTTTGTGCCTAGGGGTAAGAAGCATAAAGACACTATTAAATTGTATTCTCTTTGCTTTTGATGATAAGCCTCCTGGGAAAATCCTTTCAATCCTTTCCACACCCTTGAGGAGGATTTTTTGGTGGATGAGAAAACCTCTGTTAAAGTCAGTATGATGCGCCGGGATACCGACTATGAAAGCCACTATGATGACCAGCTGTCGTGCTGGATGGTGCAGATACCGTACAATGGAAATGCCAAAGCGCTATTTATTCTGCCTGACAAAGGGAAGATGAAGCAGTTGGAGGCTGCTCTCTTGAAAGAAACTGTGTGTAAATGGGAGAAATTACTTCAAAAAAGGTAACCCTTTGCCCACCATTGTGCGGATAGATGGTTGATGGTAATTTAGGAGAGAATTCCAGAGCAAGGCAAAATATTAATGCAGGTATCACAGTTCAGTATTCTCTATGTTCAGTAAGTAGAGTTCTCAAATGATCCCCCAGCTACCTTAGAGGAGAGTGTCACAGAATGTACAGCTCCAGCTCTTCTGACAGCACAAGCTGCAGCATCCCAACTGCTGGTCCCTTAGGACTCTGGCCAGGCCACTGATCTGAACAAGGTCCTAGGACTACAACAAGAACTGATCTTGTTGCCAGTTGAATGTTTGAAAGTTCCTACTTCTTTCATGTTGCTAATGAAATTTATTAACTGCCTGGTGCCACTGACTCCAACCTCCTTACCCTAATCTCTGTCCCACTCCACCATCTCCTTCTCCCTCCAGCCACTCCTCTTCCCACAGAAGTCTGTTGGAAGGTACAGGGCTCTGAAATGAAGTTATGGACTCAGGAGAAGTTCATTTGTTCAATGGTCCAACCACATCTGTTCAGGAGCATCCAGGCACGTACAAAAGGTTCACCTAGACCCTCCTAGGTGCTCAATCCTCACTCAGACACACAAATCACACAGAGAATGCAAACGCCACCAGCAGATGCCCCAGGAATCAAAAAAGCACCGTGCAGTGTCATTAAATTGCGGGTACTCCATAGTGTTAGCTGAGTGCAATGTTTCACCATCACGCTGTGTTCTTTGTTGACAGGACTATTAATCTGTACATTCCAAAGTTTTCTATTTCGGGGTCCTACGATGTGAAACTCCTGTTTGAGAAAATGGGTATTACTGATGTGTTCTCTAGCCGCGCTGATCTGTCTGGAATCACTGGGACGTCCGACCTGCATGTTTCACAAGTAAGTTAGTGAACAAATGGTTTTGTTAACAGGATTTGTCTGTACCTGTGATTATAAAGTTTACATCCGAGACTATTTACAGGCTTGATTCTGTTTCCACTGAAGCCACTGGCAGAACTCCCACTGACCTCAGTGGCTGCTGGCACTTAATCAGTTTTCTCCAGACAAGGGCACAAAGAGGCTCATTACAGAGAGCTCAAGGCTTCACCTGCAGTTTCTGAAGGTTGTTATAAAAGGAAATGGTCCTAGGGAGCAGCAAGTACATTAAGAATGGGCACAAGTACAAAAATATGGCTTTAACTATTCCTTGCCCGAGGCCTAGAATGGCTCAATAGCAGCAGTGACAATCACTTCCAAATCCAGGGCTAGGTTGTGATACCCTTTGTAGTAAGAGGAGGCCCTAAGATATAAACCTTGGTATCAGAGGCCCGGTATGAGGCCTGAGGCCTAAACTAAAGTAATGGTCAAGATTTTGCTAACATAAAGCAAAGTTAAGCTGTGAGCCAGAGGCAGGCCCTGCTCACAGAAGCAAGGAAAGGGCTGATGCTGCAAGAAGATACGTACCTAAAAGGTACTGAACACTAGATATCAGAACATTCACATACTTGCACATTCCACACAGAACAGGCTGGCCAATCCCAATGACAGGGGCAAAAGGGTAATATGATGGATAGCGTTGTTTTGATCGAACCAACATGTACAAGGTGAGAGGCGGCATCTTAATACGTAGAGGGGTTGTACCGTGCTACGTAGAAAGGTTGCACCTCAATACGTCAGGTGTGATGTGTAACTTGTTTGTCTCTGTGTATAAGAATGCATCCTTGGGGCAGTGTCTTTGTCCGGCCTAGGGGGCAGTGGAAAGTCCCGCCACTGACTGAGCCGGGTCCATTGCCAAGAGGCACTCTCTCGCAGTACGCCCGGTAGACTAAGTAATCTACGGGGACCCTGCAAGGGTGTCCGAGGTCGCAATAAACCTAGCCGACGTAGCTTTGCATCTTACTGGACTCTGTGGTTATTGGGGGTTCTCGTCGGGTCTGCTGTGTCAGCTATCTGCGCAGAGCTGGGGCAGCACACAGAGGGAACACACGCACGCAGCTGAGTGATATCAACATTGGAGAGAGCAGAGCACCGTACCGGTAGCACTCTGACAACACTGGTGATCCCGACGTGATTCGAACACGCAGCCTTCTGATATGTGTTCGGAGTGTTGTCAGTTTAGTTTAGGCCTCAGGCCTCATACCGGGCCTCTGATACCAAGGTTTATATCTTAGGGCCTGCTCTTACTACACCCTTATTCACCCCTTTTCCTCAAGCATTGCCTCAGATTCCAATGAGAAGATGGGTGAAATCCTGGTCCCACTGAAGTCAATGAGAGTAATGCCCTTGACTTCAGTGGAACCAGGATTTAATTGTGAATAATAGGCTACAACTCAAAAGAAGTAAAGTCATCAGAATCTGACCCTAGCTTAGCATTGGGATAATATTAACTAAGTCACATTAGGGACAATAAAGATGTTCTGAGTGGTGTTCCACACCACCTCTGTGGAGAACCTAGTTAGGGTTTGGAGTAACTAAGGTTCTGCCAGGGGTGGCTCCAGGCCCCAGCACGCCAAGCGTGTGCTTGGGGCGACATGCCGCGGGGGGGGGGCGCTCTGCCGGTCGCCGGGAGGGCGGCAGGCGGCTCCGGTGGACCTCCCGCAGGCGTGCCTGCGGAGGGTCCACTGGTCCCGCGGCTCTGGTGGACCTCCTGCAGGTGTGCCTGCAGGTGGTCCACCAAAGCCGCGGGACCTGCGGACCATGGGACCAGCGGATGCTCCGCAGGCACTCCTGCGGGAGGTCCACCGGAGCCACCTGCCGCCCTCCCAGAGACCGGCAGAGCGCCCCCCGCGGCATGCCGCTGTGCTTGGGGCGGCGAAATGTCTTGAGCCACCCCTGGGTTCTGCAGTATCAATGCACAGTATGCTACAAAAGCGTCACTGAAAAAAAAGAATTCTGGGGCTTGGGGCCATGGATTCTTGTCATTATTCACCTTGACATTTCTGCTGGAACATGGCTTCGTGCTGTCTAAACGTACTGACTGTGATGCTAAGGAGGAATTGGTGGTAGTAATCATTGATAGAAAAAAAATATCCTCTCTTTTGCGGAGAAGGGCAGTTGACTTGATCCATGCAGGCCTATCTTTCTTCTCAGTGGAACTGCAATTGAGAAATAACTGCAACAGCCTGTTAATATTGTTGGGTCTGATCCTGGAGTCCAGACTAGGGTGACTAGATGTCCCGATTTTATAGGGACAGTCCTGATTTTTGGGTCTTTTTCTTATATAGGCGCTTATTACCCCTCGCCCCCTGTCCTGATTTTTCACATTTGCTGTCTGGTCACCCTAGTCCGGACACAGGGAAAACTCCTCTTGAAGTCCAGGGGAGATTTGCCACTCAGCGGAGTTGGGTTCATTGGGCTGTACCAATCCCATTTGTATTCTTCCCATTCCCTAACACAGCAAGTTCAATTTCAGCTGCTGTTCACGGTCCTGTACTCATGCTGTAACATTTGCCTCATTTCCTTGCAGGCTATTCACAAGGCCGTGTTGAATGTTCATGAGAATGGCACCGAGGCAGCAGCAGCCACCGCAATAGTAGTTACCAAACTTCTTCGTCCTTCAACTACCATTAAATTCAACAGGCCCTTCGTGGTGATGATTGTTGATAAAACCACCCTCAGCACAATGTTCATGGGGAAAATTGTCAACCCTACTATAAAATAACTGAGGAGTCGCTGGAGACATCAGTGCTTACGGTGGGCCGTCGCAGGCTCTCCTACAGACCACCAGGTGTCAGTGACTATCCCTGAACTTTAATTGAACTACATTCACAAGCAAATCAAATATATATGGGAATTTTTAGCCTATAAACAATTGAGATTTCTTCTCAAACAAAATAGCTAATGATGTCTGCATAAGAAGGCCTATCATCTCTTTGCCCCAGTTTGGTAATTCAGATCATACTAATACATTATCTGAGTCCCTAGGAAAGCTGTCTTTATAAAAGGCTTCTACTAGATCCTCATGTAAGATGTAAAGTTTCCCAGCTGAGCAGTGATGTCTTGAATGCCTTCAGTTCTGGGTTATTCACTGGCAGCTTTATCATCCTGGAATCCTGGTAATGATCACTGCTCTGCCAGTCTGTCTCTGGATAGTCATGGCCTTGGGGTCCAAGAAATTAGCAATCCCTTCCCTTATTGCTTCCCATGGCCTGGCTGTTAGTCAGCACACTGCCAAACCAGTCTCGTCACAGCTTTTTCTCTCCAATAGGTTCTCTCAGTTATTTCTCCTTCAGTTATCTTGCCTTCACCACATGTTCCAGCTTTTATCTGGGATGTCCCAAAAAGCCAGAGGCTGCTCCAAAACATTTAGAATTGCTCTTCCGTAGCACACAGTAGGTGCCATGTTACTTCCACAGTGACTGGCAAACAACTTTTAAAGGCACAATAATGAAACAGGCACTGAAATTTACATTGTCAATTACAAATTTTTGCAGTTAATGGAGAAAATAAATGTTGGTACCTAAAATTTTCACTTGTGCTGACTTTTAGAGACTCTCCACTCTCTTGCCGTTACATTTTATACATCTTTTAAAGCCAGTTAAGCCTTTCAATGATGGTGACACCACATTAACATAGCAGCATCTCTGGAAAGTGTCTGGGTTTTTAAAAAAGAAATAGTGAGCGAGCAGAACTTTTCTCAGATGGAGAAGGAAGAACAAGTTTTTACTTGCTGGAGTTTTTTCTTTCTCTCATTTACCCTCCCCCCAGTCCCCCCATGAACTTGTATTCATTAAGTTTACATATGTTTTCAAGAAATATTTAGAAAGCATCCAAAAATTTTGTTTTTGCAGATCATAAACTTTTACTGTAAAATAACCTTAAGGCCCATGATAAAGTTATTCAGCAATTTTTGCATTAATAAAATGCCCTTGCAAATTTTGTATTTTGCACTTGGTATCTTATGGAGACAACATAAATAGAAAATATTTTTTTGGATTTTTTCACACCAGGATCAGAATCTGGTATGATTACTCATGATCTGATAACTTAGACAAAATTAATGAGCATTCAGGTCTGTTTTCATGTTTGTTGAGTTTTCCTTTTAGGAAATCTAAAATCATTGTAGCCAATTATTTCATTTTATCATCCATTTATCATTCTATTACATGATGCTATGGTCTACTCTTATCCTATTTCATATATAATCACTGTATGCTAAATAGATTTAAATTGTAGGATTAGAAAAGTATAGGATTGACAAGCATTTAGGAGAGATGAGTGTGTGTTAGGTAAAGCATGGCTGAAACGCAAGGCCTACAGGATGAGACCTGTAAGATTTTTAGCTTAGCCAAACTAAGCCATAGGCTTAAGAATGCTTAACATGAGTGAGTGACTTAGGAATAACCCTATGCCTGTAAAGTCACAATGTTATTGCATAAGATGTGCCAATAGGTGATGTTACGGAAAAATGGATTGCAATAGACTGCAATGTATTGTCCAAAACCGCAAGACACCTGATTGTAACATCTTTAAATGTCTGTCTGACCACAGGGTACATGTGCATAAATGATAATAAGAATAAGAGGAATTATGAACAACCTATAAAAATGGGGCACCCCCATGGGGTGTGGAAGTACAGAGGATGGCCTGGGACCCCCATTGGTGCTTGGGAGGAGGGGAAGGTTGGCAAGGTTGGCAGGCTCCCTACCCAGCTCCGCGCAACTCCCCAGAAAAGGCCAGTATGTCCCTGCAGCTCCTAGGAGGAGGGAAGGCAAGAGGGGCTCCATCCACTGCCCCCGTCCTGAGCACCGGCGCCACAGCTCCCATTGGCTGGGAACCACAGCCAATGGGAGCTGCGGGGGTGGTGCCTGCAGGCAGGGGCAGCACACAGAGCCTCCTTGCCCCTCCGCCTAGGAGCTGCAGGGACATGCCAGATGCGTCCAGTGAGCCCCCCGGAGGTAAGCACTGCCCCACACCTCAACCCCCTTCCCCAGCCCTGAGTCCCCTCCCACACCCAAACTGCTGCTGGTCCAGGGGCTGCCTGAGTGCTCAGGCAGCCCAAGAGCCAGCCGCACCAGCCGTTGCAGAAGTCATGGAGGTCACGGAAAGTCACGGATTCCGTGACATCTGTGACAGATATGCAGCCTTACCCATAACCCCTTGCATTAGCTGAAGTAAGCTTTGGCTTAAGCAGACAGGAGAACTGTCAGGCTCAAGATACGAGTGTTCTGCCCTGCTACCTGCCTAGGAGGTGCCTTTGTGCCCTTGGTACCTGGAATTCATGTGTTCAGAACAAAGAACTACAGGGTTCACCATTGGAACCAGAAAACAAGATAAAGAGTCCTTGCCTAGCCTCAGATGATGCATACAGTACCTTCTGACTTGTAAACAAGTTGGGTATAAAAAGGATAGTTTTGGAGGTGTGACTTGGGGAGCACAGCTTCTGGGTAAAGTGCCTTTAACAGCACAGCACAAGATGGCTTCCCAGAAATTGGTATTATACTGAACCTTTCTTCCCTGTACTATACATCATTGACTTTTAGCAATAAACCTGACTGATACTGGTTATTTCGTCCTTGAGTATATTTCATTACTAACCAGGGGCGGCTCTAGACCCCAGCGCGCCAAGCAGGCGCTTGGGGCGGCCGTTTCCCGGGGGGGTGGCATTTGGCTCCGGTGGAGCTCCCGCCGGCATGCCTGCGGCAGGTCGACCGGAGCCCGGGACGAGCGGACCTGCCGCAGGCATGACTGCGGCGGGTCCCGTCTTCCCGCGGCTCCGGTTGAGCTCCCGCAGGCATGACTGCGGCAGGTCCGCTCGTCCCGGGCTCCGGTCGACCTGCCGCAGGCATGCCGGCGGGAGCTCAACCGGAGCCGCGGGAAGAGGGGACCCGCCGCGGGACCGGGGAAGGGCGGCGCAGCGCTCCGCGCTGCTTGGGGCAGCCTACTTTCTAGAGCCGCCCCTGTTACTAACCAAAGTGTGGTCAAGCAATTGACTATGACAGGGGTAGGCAACCTATGGCACCAGTGCCGAAGGTGGCACGCAAGCTGATTTTCAATGGCACTCACACTGCCCGGGTCCTGGCCACTGGTCTGGGGGGGGGGGGCTCTGCATTTTAATTTAATTTTAAATGAAGCTTCTTAAACATTTTAAAAACCTTATTTACTTTACATACAACAATAGTTTAGTTATATATTATAGACTTACAAAGAGAGACCTTCTAAAAACATTAAAATGTATTACTGGCACGTGAAACCTTAAATTAGAGTAAATAAATGAACACTTGGCACACAACTTCTGCAAGGTTGCCGACCCCTGGACTATGAAATGTACTGACACACTGGTGAACATTTTAGCAGATTAGTTAGCAATACAGCTTAAACTGGCCAGTTGCCTGAAAGAGCTGTATGAGTGACAGAATGGGTTGAACAGAAGACACTTTCCTCCACTAACAGTTCAGTCCCATCATGGAACCCCTGTTCTCATTCTGGCTTGCTACAGACATTCCTCCTTTATTATGACGTCTACCCATTCCCTTTAGCCCTGTCGTCCACAGCGGGGGAACACATCAAGACAGTCCCCAGCTGCAAATCTTCCTCCAGTCAACTAGTGTCCAGCAGGTAGAGAATTTCAGTCTATTTGTTTAGCTAAGACTTTTCTCTACCCGCACTGTTTCTCCCACTTCATGGGGAATGCATGCTGCACTCTTCCAAACAGGAGCAGAGCTACTGCACAGGTATGCATGCTGCAGAGTCCCAGAGGGAATTCCACCACTTGCTCCCATGGCCGTGTCAGTCCCTCCTTGTCCAACAAACCCTACCACGTGGCAAAATACTTGAACTGGCCCTAGAAAGACAATGAGTCTCATTTAATATGAAGAAAGGCACATGCAGGACATCCATAGACAGCAGTGATTATATCCAGCACATCTTTTTCCAAGGCCATCTCTCCCCCTGGAGCAGGGCTGGGTCCCATACCATGGTAGCAGTTCCTCTCCCACCATAGCTGCATGCTCTGGTTCACTCCACTGGGAATTAATACTGGATGGACATTTTTACCACTGGATTTTAGTCCCGGTCACAAGGATGCTGCTGCTCCTGACGGTATGCTCCTTGTTCCACTGGATCACTTATAACATGCTGTTTGCATAGAGAGGGTAATGCAGGCCTCAGGTCAACAAACAAGCAAGCCACCTTTGCCATCTACACAGCCCTCTGTTTGCCTGGGCAGAGGCTCCATTTTGCAATGAGGCAGTGTAGTGTGGGACTATAACACTATCTATCCAGTGTAACCTTACAGCCAGGCACTTGGCAACAACAAGGGAGGGTTCAATATCTATTTTGAAATTACAAAACAAAACCAACTTGAGCCTCCATCCAGAAACTGGGCTCGCTGAATATATCCCCTGGGCACCCTTCATGGCAACACCACTCACAGCACTGAGTCCGTGTCTCAAACGAAGACAACGTCTAGTGAGGAGAGAGGGAACAGCATTAGTTTGGGAAAACACAGCAACAAGGAACTGACAGTATGTGAATAATAAGTTAAATGCCCACTTCCATGATTACTTTGCCTCTGTCTCCCCACCTGCGAGTGGGAATGTCTAGTGGATGAATTCAACACACCACATTCCCCGGCCTGCCACTACACTCTACTCCCAGTTTGTTGTTGTGGGTTGGTGACATTCCAGAATCCAGTGGTGCCACCCTTCGCCCTGTCTCTGCCTGTAGCTGCAATGCTGCCTTTGAACCATGTTGCTTCTCTATCTGTCATGTCTGGTCTGATCACATGGTGCCATGACTACCTAGCAGCTCTTAGTGATTACAGCTCTAGGATTGTTGGGCAGAGGGCTGCGACATCATCTCTCACCACTCCGTCTGTCTTCATAGCCCAGCTCTTAGTGATGTCACTGGGTTGTGGGGAGAAGCTCACTGCTCCCAACACCGCTGCATTGTCATGGAATCATAGAATCATAGAATATTAGGGTAGGAAGAGACCTCAGGAGGCCATCTAGTCCAATCCCCTGCTCAAAGCAGGACCAAAACCAACTAAATCATCCCAGCCAGGGCTTTGTCAAGCTGGCCTTAAAAACCTCTAAGGATGGAGATACCATCACCTCTCTAGGCAACCCATTCCAGTGCTTCACCACCTTCCTAGTTAAACACCTTCCTAGTTAAATAGTGTTTCCTAATATCCAACCTAGACCTCCCTCACTGCAACTCCTTGTTCTGTCATCTGCTACCTCTGAGAACAGCTGAGCTCCATCCTCTTTGGAATCCCCTTTCAGGTAGTTGAAGGCTGCTCTCAAATCCCCCCTCACTCTTCTCTTCTGCAGACTAAATAACCTCAGTTCCCTCAGCCTCTCCTTGTAAGTCATTTCCCCTAGCCACCTAATCATCTTTGTTGCCCTCCGCTGGACTCTCTTCAATTTGTCCACATCCCTTTTATTGTAGTGGGGGGACCAAAACTGGACACAGTACTCCAGGTGTGGCCTAACCAGTGCCGAATAGAGGGGAATAATCGCTTCCCTTGATCTGCTGGCAATGGTCCTACTAATACAACCCAATATGCCATTGGCCTTCTTGGCAACAAGGGCACACTGCTGACTCATATCCAGCATATCATTCACTGTAATCCCCAGGTCCTTTTCTGCAGAACTGCTGCTTAGACAATTGGTCCCCAGCCTGTAACGGTGCATGAGATTTTTCCATTCTAAGTGCAGGACTCTGCACTTGTCCTTGTTGAACCTCATCAGATTTCTTTTGGCCCAGTCCTCCAATTTGTCTAGGTCACTCTGGACTCTATCCCTACCCTCCAGCATATCTACCTCTCCCCGCAGTTTAGTGTCATCTGCAAACTTGCTGAGGGTGCAATTAATCCCATCATCCAGATAATTAATAAAGATGTTGAACAAAACCAGCCCCAGGACCGACCCCTGGGGCACTCCGCTTGATACCGGGTGCCAAATAGACATCGAGATGTTGAGCACTATCCATTGAGTCTGACAATCTAGCCAGATTTCTATCAACTTATAGTCCATTCATCCAATCCATACTTCTGTTCTTTGCTCTGCATTCTCTTGGATGATTTCTAATTGTTCTGTTTAATAGAGACTATTACACTTAATACTATTTAGTAACATTAAGGATACAGCTACATGGGGGGGTGATTCCTAATTCACATGGAGCTACCCACACTAGCGCTCTTTCAGCTAGTTTACTAAAAAGCTCTGTAATTCTCCCCATATGAACCCTAACCCTTGCCCCAAGTCCTCTACCCCAACTATTGGCTGGAGAGCCCTACCCATAGGCACCCTAACGCTAGGGCAGGGAGCCCAAACAATAGGCACCATAGCCCTAGCTCAAAAAACTCTACCCATGGGACCCCCCCCTTCCCATAACAACCTTAACCCTAACCCTAATCCATGGGACCCCCCTTCCCATAACAACCCTAACCCTAACCCTAACCCATGGGACCCCCCTTCCCATAACAACCCTAACCCTAGGGCTGGGATCCCTACCCCTTGGCCCCCCTAACCCTAGCACCAAGTACACTACCCCAGGAACCCTAACTCTAGTGTGGAGAGTCATACCGATAGGAATTCTAAAGCTAGTGCATGGAGGCCTACCCATGGGAACCCTAACCCTAGCACCAAGTATCCTACCCCTAGGATCCTTAACTATAGCTCAAAGTATCCTGCCCATAGGAACCCTAACCTTAGAGCGGGGAGCATTACCTATATGAACATTAGCCTGAGCTCCAAGTACTCTTTCCATAGGAACCCTAGCCCTAGGTCCGAGAGCTGTATACATAGGACCCCTAACCCTAGGCTGGGGCGCCCAACACATACGATCCCGAATCTAGGGAGGTGACCTCAATTCATAGGAACTCTAGCCCTAACTAAAATTACTCATAAGAACCCTAACCCTAAGGTGGGAAGCCATACTCATAGGAACCCTAACTCTAGTTCTAATTACCTAAACACAGGAATCCTAATCCTACCCATAGGAATCCTAACACTAGCTCCAAGTACCCTTCTCCTTGGATCCCTAACATTTGCTCCAAGAACCCTAACACTAGGGTGGGGAGCCCTAGCCATATGAATGCTAATCCTAATGCCAAGGGCCCTAATCATAGGAACCTTAATCCTAGGGTGGGAAACCCTATCCATAGGAACCTTGAACCTAAGGCGGGGAGCCCTACCTTTATAAATGCTCCAAATACCCTAACTATAGGCACGCTAACCCTAGTGCCAACTGCAGTAGGTATAAGACTCCTAACCCTAGAGCAGAGAGCCAGACCCATAGGAACCCTAATCCTAGATTGCGGAGCCTTACTTATAGGAACCCTAACAAAAGCTGCAAATACCCTTACCATAGGCAATCTAACCCTAGCTCCTACTATGCTAGCCATAGCAACATTAACCTTGGCTCCAAGTACCCAAACAATAGAACCCTAACCCAAAGACAGGGAGACCTATCCAAAGGAACCCTAACCTTGCAGCATGGTGCCTTACCCATATGAACCCTAAAGTTAAATCCACCTAACTTAACCATAGGAACCCTATGGCAAACAATCTTACCTGGAGAAACCTTAACCCTAGCTCCAATACTCTCACCATAGGAACCCTGACGCTAGTACAGAGATTTGTGCCCATAGGAATCACAAACCTACTGTGCAGAGCACTACCCATGGGAACCCTAACCATAGCCCCAAGTATCGTGCCCCTAGCATCCCTAACTATGGCACCAAGTACCCAAATTATAGGAGCCCTAACCTTAGGGCAGGGAGCCCTACCCATAGGAACTCTAAGGCGGAGAGCCCTAATCCTAGCCCTAGTTTCAAGTACTTGAACCACAGGAACCCTAACCCAAGTGCAGGGAACCCGCTCTATAGGAACTCTGACTCTGGGGTGGAGAGCCCTACCCATGTGAACCCTTACAAAGACTTCAAATACTCTAACCATAGCCATGCTAACCCTAGTTCCAACTACCCTACCTTACTCTATTCAGGGAACCCTACACATGGGAGCCCTAACACTCGGAACCTTACCCATAGGAACCCTAACCCTAGGGCAAGAATCCAAGTACCCTAACCCACGAGCCACTATCCTAACCATAGGAACTCTAATCCTAGTGTGGCGATTCATACCCATAGGAATCCTAAACCCTAGTGCGGGGATGCTTAACCCTAGCTCCAAGGATCCTACCCCAGGATCCCTAACTATAGCACCAAGTACCCTAATCATCTCACACTAATCTTAGGGTGGGGAGCCCTATCCATAGGAAACCTATTCCTAGTGAGAGGTGCATGACACATATGATCCCTACCTGAGCTCCAAGTACCTGACCCAAAGGAACCCTAATCCTATGGTGTGGAGCCCTAAATATAGGAACTCCCCCCCCCCAACCAGAGCTCCAAGTATCCTGCCCATAGGAGCCCTAAGGCAGGGAGCTGTACCAACAGGAACCCTAACCCTAGGGTGGGAAACCCTACCCATATGAACCCTAACAAAGGCTTCAAATATCCAAACTATAGGGACCCTAACACTAACGCCAACTGCGGCAGGCATAGAAATCCTAACCCTAGGGCAGGGAGCCCTAGCCATAGGAACCCTAACTGTAATTCCCAGTACGCTAACCACAGTAACCCTATGCCTAGGACTGCTGATCCTAGGGTGGGAAGCCCTTCCATTATGAACTCTATCAAAACCTCCCACTAATCTTACCATAGGAACCCTCAGCCTAGCTCCAAGTACCCTAACCCTAGGGCAGGGAGCCTCACACATAGGCACCTACCCACTGGGTGGGGAACCATCTCCACAGTAATCCTGATCCTAGGGCGGGGAGCCCTAACCCTAACTAACGCTCCAAATACTCTTATCATAGGAACCCTAGCCCCTGCACCAACTACCTTAGCCATAGGAACCCTAATCCTAGGGGCTTCTTCGAGTGCTTGCTCATGTCCATTCAACTTAGGTGTGTGTGCTCCCACATGCACTGGTGCCAGAAGTTTTTTTCCCTCAGCAGTATCCATAGGGGACTGGCTCCGGCAGGGGCGGCTCTAGAAATTCCAGCGCCCCAAGCGGGGCGGCGTGCCGCGCCATGCCACTCGCGCTGCCTTTCCCCGGTCCCGCGGCCTGGGCAGAAGTGCCTGCGGACAGTGCTGTGGTCCCGCGGCTCCCGTGGAGCATCCACAGGCATGCCTGCGGGAGCTCCGTTTGAGCCACGGGACCAGCGTACCCGCCGCAGTCATGCCTGCGGGAGCTCAAGCGGAGCCGCGGGAAGAGGGGACACTCCGCAGTGATGCCTGCAGCAGGTCCGCTCGTCCCGGGGCTCTGGTGGACCTCCCGCAGGCATGACTGCGGAAGGTCCGCCGGAGCCAAATGCCGCCCTGCCCGACAATGCCGCCACACGTGCCTGCTTGGCGCGCTGGGGTCTGGAGCCGGCCCTGGGACAATTCACTGGCTGGCACTGGTCCCCATCTGGCTCTGACCAAGAAACCCAAGAAGACGGTGTGAGATCGGTCTACATCCTTCCGCAAGGGAAAGGTTAAGACCGTCCATGCCGGAGGCCCTGCAGGTGGCGCAGGAGCTCATGTCCCTACCGTGCTGCCCACACTGGCTCCTGTGGTTCCCTGGTCACGGGGTAAACCCGTGTTCAGACCGCCATGGTCCCCACCTCAGCGGCACCGTTCCCCATCGTGGGGGATGTGCCGTCAGCGCTCACCCTCCCATAGCTGCCACGCCTCTGACAGTGAAAGGCAGATGCAGCGCAGACCCATTCAGTCCCCGGACCTTGGGCATGGGAAGAGAGGCTCGAGGTGCAGCTTGCTGGCAACCGGGTGCAGATGTCTGGAGGCATGCGCCCCCTGGCAGGAGTACCCGTTCTGGCACTTGGTAACTCCGAGACCACGGTACCACTCGAGGGATCAAGGCTATCATTCCTTGGACCATCACTGATCCCCTAGGAGGGCATCACCGCATGTGGGTGCTTCCCAGCTCCAGGCCTGGTCTGACTTCCAGTCCCACTCCTCATCCCGGTACTGTTCGTCAAGCGTGAGACGTAGATCTCTGGCTCCAGGCTGTCGTGGATCCATCGAGCGCCACCAGTCCCCAAGACCCCATTCCAGATCAGACTCCAGGGGGAGTGATCGACATTGGGCGGGGAAGAGCCACTGTTCCACTCCGGCCTGGTTGACTGGGAGCGACCACTCAGAATCCAGCCCTGGTTCAGAGCGAGGTTCCCTGACAGTGGGACAAGCTCTGGACAAGCTCTGGTACCAGCGGTGCCAGCTACATTGTCGGCATCAAAACCGGCTCTGGGGCCTCAGGCACAGTGGCCAGGGCCATGGTACCCATGGAAACCATGGGGGTTCACCCAGCCCTCCCAGGCCAGCCGCTCAGTGTCAGGAACCACAGAGAGACCGGCTGCCTCTCTCTCTCTCCCGCCCTCTTCTGGTGTACGAAGCCTTGGGTGCAAGGACCCCACAGGTCCAAGAGGGAGTAGGGGAGCAAGCCACTGGGCCACCAATGATTCTGGAGGACCCTACAGCACAGGCATCCTCCTCGTCATCACCAGATGAGGCTGTAACTGGGCGCCCCCTCCCCGGTTCCTCCAGATGAGGCTAAAGTGCACCAGGAACTACTGAAGGGGTTCACTGCCAACTTGGGTCTTCAGGCAGAGGAGTTAGAGGAGCCCTCGTACTCTCTCTTCGATGAACTCTGCTCCACAGCACCAGCCAGGGTGACTTTGCCTATTCATGAAGGGAGTCTAAAAGGTACTAATGCCCTGTGGCAAACTCCGTCCTCCTTGCCCCCCATCTCCAAGAGGGCTGAGCGCAAGTACTTTGTGCCATCCAAAGGCCATGAGTATCTGTACATCCATCCTGCTCCCAACTCCCTTTCGATGGGCAAGCCCTATTTACAGAACAGATGGACAATAAGTTCCATGGCCTAAAGGACTCGTGCCTGACCCTTAAAACATTGGGCCTGTATGTTCCCAGCCCTGCCTGCAAGCAGTTCAAACCACAGCAGCCTCAGGACTAGGGGAGCCACCCTCGCCAGGAGCCTCCCCATAAGAAATCCAGAGGCTGCAAGCAGCATCCTAGCCACCAGGCTTCGCAGGCTTCTCAGCCGAGCACAGCCTGCAATAAGCAGGCGGGCAAGCGCTCATTTTGAGAGTATGCCTGAGGGCAACCTACCAGACCGTTCCTTGATCCTTCCTCTCCTATTTTTGCCAACCACCATTCTCCTTTCCTCCCTGCGTGGGCATCTATAACATCGGACCGATGGGTCCTCAGTACGGTGGTGCGGGGTTACATCCTTCAGTTGCTTTCCACTCCCTCCTTCCCACCCCCCTCCCTGTCCCTCTTCAGGGACTCTTCTAACGAGAGTCTCCTTGCACAGGAAGTAGAGGGGTTACAGCAGCTAGGTGCACTGGGGGGTGTTCCTTCAGAGTACAGGGACAAGGGGTTCTATTCCCATTACTTTTTAGTCCCAAAAGCCAAGGGCAGTCTGCGACCTATCCTGGACCTGCGAGAGTTGAACTGCTTCTTAGTGAAGTTAATGTTGCTCTGAGTAGAGTGCTTGGAGCTAGGGTTAGGGTTCCTATGGGTACCATACAAGACTGTTACCTTTTTCCATAGCTGATGTTCTTTGAGATGTGTTGTGCATGTCCATTCCACAACCCGCCCTACTTCCCCACTGTCAGAGTTTCCAGCAAGAAGGAACAGAGGGTGGGGGGAGCTGGCACTGGTGCATGTGGCACGCACACACACCTAAGTTGCATGGACATGAGCAACACATCTCGCAGAACATCTGTTATGGAAAAAGGTAACTGCCCTGTGTGCATCCTAACCCTAGGGCAGAGAGCTGTATCCATAGGAACCCTAACCTCTGCCTGAGTACTTAGGCTATAATGAACTAGCTGTAGGAGTTAATTATACTCTAATACTTTTCTTGTTTCATTCACTTTTTTATGAATTGGGGAGGGGCTGATAATTTTCTAAAATAATTTTTTCAGAAGAATACACAAAACAATTTCAATTTTCTGGAGAAAAATCTCACTTTCTCTCACTTTTCTGCTCCCCTCATCCCCTGACACACAGGAAAAAAACGTTGGCAAAAAGTTTACAAAAAAAAAAAGAGATGCGAGTAAAAAAAAATTGGAAAAAATTCAAAACTTTTAATTGAAACATATACAACTTCTAACAAACTGACATGTCTCCATGAAACATTTCCATTTCTTTGAAGTGTTTTTCTTTTGAATATTTGTATTTTTATTATGTATTGGCTTATGGCCTGATCTAGCAAAGACTGAAAAACAGGTTTATCTTTAAGCACATGAATACTCAGTTTACTCACATGCTTAAAATTCAGTAGATGTGTAACTCCTTGCAGGACTGGAACTTACATTTTTATCTGTGGTGGTTTCTGACTACCTGGAGTGGTGCTGCAGGTTGTAGTATTTTATATAATCAGAAGGCCCAGTGTTAGAGTTTTGGTGTAAAGGAAAGTGTTAAAATCCCAGTTCAAATCACGCTAAGAGGTTGACTGTCATGTCTAAAATGGACAAGATGCAGGACATGCATAAACAGGAATTTAGGGTCTCGATCACACTTTCCTATGTAAAAACACATGGAAGGGGCAAATAGTTCTTGTGGAACAGGGTTCAGTGTGGTGCATCTCCATCAACTCCTCATTGGGTGGATATTAATATCTAGAGATGAGACAATGGGGATGAGGATTGCAGTGCCAGATGGCCGCCGAGCCCCAGTAATGTGGCTCTCCAATCAGATGTCTTTATCGATTCCAGGGAACAGTTTCCTCTCATCAGCATTGCACACTCCCATGCTATTGGCTCCCTCTCTCCCAACGCGGAACCTACCAATCCTATCTTCTGGAAGATAACGCTCATCTGAGCAATAGTAACCTGTGTGGCTTTTTGGAAATGAGGTTTAGTGCCTGTCCCAGGGAACCATAGTGTTCAAGGAGCTGCTTGTGGGCATCGGTTCCTCGTTTCAGTGAAGCTCTAATTACACATATACAAACCGAAAAGCTGGGGAACAGCAAGCAGCTTAGTCACTGCTTCCGTTTATATGATGCCCAGATCCCTTCCTTCCCTTAGCATTGGCTCCATTCTGTACTGGACAGTGGGCATCTGGTTTTAGGTGTTCAGAAAAACAAACTGCCTTATTGTTTACTCTATATTCTTTCTGATATTTTTTATTTGATCAGAATCGTATTCACTATAAGACACTATGTTTAATACTGTTCAGTAGTAAATAATACAGCAAAGAGAAGTGCAGATCAGCTGGGCATGGCAGGATCCTTTTGAATTACTGTAAGTACTGTATTAATTTTTCCTGATATTTTGAATTCATGTTATATGCAGTTTAGTTTATGGGTGAATTTGTAGCAAATATAGAAAACAGTCAGGGCTACTCTAAACTCTAATGGCTGCACAACCTTTTTTTTTTTTTTTTGAACAGTGAAATAATCAGTATAGGACAAAATGTTCTATTTCGCGTACCTATGCTAAAAAAGAGAGATCTGAGGAAATGGGCGTATTGACCACATTGGTCTGTCCGGAATCATTCGGGAGCCAGACAGCTGAAGGTTTCAAAAGTAAGTTGGTAATTTCTGTTTGAAAGAAGTGGATTTTTCTGTAGCTGTGATTATATTTTATCATACGAAAGGGTCTTGCTCCTACTGCCATTGCAAATGTTGGAATTGCTCCTTCTGCATTTCAGGGAGCTCCAAGAGACGTTGTGTCTCCATATATAGGTACAAAGCCTCCTAGCAGGTCTGTTGGCGTTGTACAAATCCACACCATGCCCTGCTCAGGACACAGTATATTTGTCTGCTATGTTTCTTATCCTGTGCTGTTCCCTATAGTATGAGTATGGCATCTTTTTCCTCAGTGCAATTGCAATTGTAAAAGTAACTGACATTGTCATGCCTGATTCTGCAGTCCGGGTGTAGAGTGTGTGTGCGTGTATGGAGTGGGGGAAAGAGACTGTTTTGGGGGACAAGAGTGTGTCAGCGTGCTGTCTTTTAAGTTCCGACAGCGGCAGGAAGCAACCAGTCCTGAGGCAGGGGGAGGGGTAAACCCTGACATCAACCCCCGCCTCCCTCCCTGGGCTCTCTACACAGCGCACACACACACACACACACACACACACGCACGCACGCACGCACACACACACACGCACGCACGCACGCACACACACACACACACACACTCTGCCTCTGTGTTTAACAGCATGAGCATTCCACATTAATGGTTTGCTTTGTGTCCCGGAGCAGATCAGTACAGCACCCAATGGCTGTTAGAAATGGTGCTTTGAAAGGGGAGGCTTAATTTCTCCTCAGTTTTGTAATTTGGAAAATTTTGGAGTCAACAAATATGTTACCCAAAC
Organism: Mauremys reevesii; assembly: GCF_016161935.1. Classification (NCBI taxonomy): domain Eukaryota; kingdom Metazoa; phylum Chordata; order Testudines; family Geoemydidae; genus Mauremys; species Mauremys reevesii. Next base: position 28,201,787 of record NC_052626.1, read on the forward strand.
TTCACTGGAAACTGATTCCTGATAAGGTTTCTGGAGGATTGTGGTTTAAATTGCAAAGTTTCTCCGTTTACTTGTGCTGTCCTCAACTACTAAATTTGGGGTTATTTTGTATCTACTTTATCAGCCCGTTCAACATACCAATGACTGTTCCCAGGTAGGTACTGCCAATCTGTCTCTTGATATTCCCAAGTACTGTCCACTCCCTGGACTTCTGGCCAGGCACCTGCTGCTGGTCTGGCACTACAGACTGAGCTAGGCTATCAAGCCAGTTTCTTTCAAGTTCTATCTCGCCAGCAGGTTCTTTCATACATTTGCTATTTTTTTCTACTAATAGTTCACCCCCATTTTCTGCATCCTCCAGCTTTCTGCTGGTCCCTCCCATAAAACAAAGGAAGTTTCAAAAAAACACAAAGGAAGTTCCAGAAAAGCTCTACCCCCAGCACAAGTGGACTGGGGGACTGGTAAACAACAACTGAGGTCACAAACTTCTAAAATGTACCAACTGGGAATTGCTTCATCAAGATGTTAGCTGTGAGTGACAACTACTGTTATTGAATAAAGAAACATTGCAACCATTCACCAGCTAATATGTTCTGTTCCCATTTTAAATACATGGTGCCAAAGAACATAAGTATGGAATATATATAGCAGCAGTCAGAGAATAGCTGGCCCTACCTGAAATCCTGAAAATGTTATCAAAGCTTCGATATATCAGAAACGTATTTATCTGTCACCTGAAGCCTGGGCTAAGATAAGAAGGGGGATCAATTACTTTATAAGTCATTGACCTTCTGCTCCGTGCTTTGATCTGGATTCCACACCATCTCCTTAGTAACCACTGAATTGCCACTGCTTTACACAAGCAGAATCCCCAGGAATTGGGACACACACACACACACACAAAACTAAGGTTGCCCATGTAACCTTAATTCAGCCTCAGTGTGAGTATGCATTATGCCCAGATTTTAATGATGTGATTGCTAACTGTTTTTACACTCATTCCTCAGCCTCATTCAGTCTCAGTTATTGTCCCTTCTCTGGTCCCTTGCCCTAGTCTTTTTGTCCAGCCAGTCCCAGTTCTCCCCAACCCCAGATCCTGGTCTCCTCTTCCCACTGCCAGTGGTTCTTAGCCACAATCTCCTCCTCCCACCAGGTCCTCATCAAATCTCATTGCCCCTCTCCTAGCCAACTGGCTTCCAGTCCCCCCATTTTCCTCACAGATTCCTACCCTTTACATAGGGAGAGGGATAGCTCAGTGGTTTGAGCAATTAGCCTGCTAAACCCAGGGGTGTGAGTTCAATTCCTAAAGGGGCTGCTTTGGGATTGGGGGCAAAATCAGTACTTAGTCCTGCTAGTGAAAGCAGGGGGCTGGACACGATGACCTTTTGGGGCCCCCTTCCAGCTCTATGAGAGCAGTCTGTCTCCATATATTAGTTCCAGGCTCCTTGCCTTTCCTACATTTAATGAGCCTTCTCAAACTTCATTGCACGGCAACCTCCTTTACAACAAGACCCCTGTAGGTGGGACTGAAGCCTGAGCCCTGCTTCCTAGAACAGGGCCCAAGGGCTTCAGCCCCAGGCGGGGGCCTGTAACCTGAGCCCTGCTACCCAGAGCTAAAGCCCTCAGGCTTCAGCTTTGGCCCTGGGCAGTGGGGCTTGGGCTGAAGCTTTGACCCCAGGTCCCAGCAAGTCTAATGCCAGGCCTGGCACCCCCATTAAAAGAGAGTCGTGACTCACTTTGGGGGCCCAACCCACAGTTTGAGAACTGCCAAGCCAGACAAAACTTTCTATTCTTTGTCCTCATTTGTCCACACATCTGGGCAGAGTTTCATTCACAGGCATTTTCTGACTCCTTAACTCCTTCACAGAGCAATGGACATTGTCTGCAGTTCTCTGGTTGGTGTTTCATACCGGCACTCTTTCATTATACATTTAGTCCAGCTCTCCAGCCTTCCACCTTTGCTTGCTGTCTTCCACTTCCTCTGTACCTTTGTTGCCCCAGCCTCCATTTGAGGGAGGGAACATTGTTGTCCCTCTGTGGCCCTGTAGCAATTTGGCTGTATGAGGTGCCACTGTGCACTTCTGAAAATCCCACCCTGGTGAGCAGTTAGGACCTTGCATATGCTTGCCCACTAGCACACAATCCTCTTAGAAAATGAGTCTCCAGAGAGTTATTTTAAAATAAACATGTGGGCAATGCAAACTCCCAAACTGGCCATAGAAAACCACTGGAAAATTCTGACACTGGCATAAAGGACACCAGTAATCCTAGTTCTAATCACACTGGCCATAGCTTTGTGCTCATGTCTAATGTGAACAGGGTCCCATGCAGGAAATGCATGAACAGCAAAATCTGTGGAGGGGAGAAAAGAAATCACTTGTGAAAAGGAGTAAAAAAGGCCCAGACTGGGAGTTAGGCACCTAAATATCTTTGAGGATCTTCGCCAAAATGACCCATCTTACATTTATTGTCTCCTTTACTGTGTGAGAATGGGGGATACATTAAAAGAGGTGAAGGATGCAGCTTGTGGTGCCACTGGGAAATTTGTCCCCAATCCCTAAGTGGCTCCCATGACCTGCTGTCATTGAATTCCTCAGCATATTGTGAAGAGTGGCCACTCCTGGGCAAAAACACTTCAGTTCCAGTGGAGCTCCAATCACATACTGCTTGCATAGGGAGGCTTCTGCAGGCAAGCGGGGGGCGGCAAGAAACACTGCCCCTTCTGTGCTCCGCCATCTGACTGGTAGCTCGAATCTGTACTGCATGGGTAAAAGGTGGGTAAAATGTCCCAGAAAAACAAGCTTCATCATTGTTTGCTCTGCATCCTCTCTCGTAATTTTTATTTGATCTGATGAATGATTAATGGAGGACACTGCTGTTCAGCAGTAATTAACAGAGCAAGGAGCAAGCCAGATCAAATGAACATAGAGGATCCTTTGTAATGTACTGTGAGTACTGTCTTAATTTTTCCATGGATTCTTTGATTTCTGATTATCTATATTATATGCACTTTATGGAATTATTTAGTTGACATGTGGGCGACTTTGTACCAGGTAGAGAGAACACCCTATTCTGATTTAAAAAAACAAAAATGCACAAAACACTCAAGGGGCCATTATAAACTAGTGTTCTGGTGGAGGAGGGAGCTAGGACAAAGTAACTGCAATTGATATTTTAAATGATGGGAAACTGTCAACATTTTGACTAAAATGGCAGAAAAACATACTAGGAAGCCATATAGATCTTGTTCATGTGTCTCTGCAGAGAGATTATTGCCAGAGATCCATTAATGACCCTTCCATTGTATTTGCCTTTTAGGAAACTTGTACCAAAAATAATCATTGGTAGTAGAAACCCAAAGCATGAATTGTGTGTGGAACACTGTACTTTGTGTTTTATAGCACATTTTTATTCAGTTAGCAGATTTTAATGACCTGGTAAACTGTGGAAGGTAAATATAGCAGAAACAGCAATCCCAAAGTGCAGATTATAAAAGTAAATGTTTGTAATCCAATTTTTACTGGGAAAAGGTATTCTGAAAGTTTTCAGTCTTTTGCAAGTTTATATGAACTTTAATATGATCTACGCTATCTCATTTGAGAGAGCATGTGATCACAATAAAGAATTTATCAAGAGGCATATATTTCTTCTGAGAGCAGGGGCGGCTCCAGGCCCCAGCATGCCAAGCACGTGCTTGGGGTGGCAAGTCGTGGGGGGTGCTCTGCTGGTCGCTGCAAGGGCGGCAGGCAGGCTGCCTTCAGCGGCTTGCCTGCGGAGGGTCCGCTGGTCCCGCGGCTTTGGTGGGCCTCCCGCAGGCTTGCCTGCGGAGGGTCCGCTAGTCCCGTGGCTTCGGACCTCCCGCAGGTCCGCCGAAGCCACGGGACCAGCGGACCCTCCGCAGGCAAGCCGCTGAAGGCAGCCTGCCTGCCGTGCTTGGGGCGGCAAAATCCCTAGAGCCGCCCATGTCTGAGAGTTATTGGCATCTGAAATGTGAAATCTTGAAAGTGAGCTTTTTATATTTTTGAGGAAGGAATTTCACTTTGTTTCAAGCTCCATGCCCTGCTGTCATTAGTTCTGGCTCGTTGTGACTGGTTAAAAAGGCCACATGCAAACTTTTGTGTCTTGGAAAGGTGAGTTCTATGACATTAGCCTGGAATGTGATATCAGTGGGACAAATTCATCCATAGTGTAGCTCCAATGGATTCCACAACAGGTGTTAATCACTGAATAGTAAGCAACAGCTCTCATAGTACACAGGAAAAAAGGAATAATTTTCTTAACTAACTTCTGTAAATCTAAATATTCTACAGAATAAAGCCAAAGGAAAATGAAGCCCACCCTCTCTGTGTGTTTGTTACTGACTGGACTTCAAGCAATGAGTCATTGTCATCGTCAGCCTGATCATCGCAATGACTGGGGTGATCATAAAAATGCATCCACCAGAGAACACAATTGCCCCATTGAAGGAGTTTATCCATGTGAAAGCAAGGCCTACTTCAAACTGGTCCCCAGCAATATTGACTTCGCATTTAGATTTTACAAGCAAGTAATATCAGAGGCAGCTGACAAAAATATTTTCTTCTCTCCCATAAGCATCTCTACTGCCTTTTCAATGCTGGCACTTGGGGCTAAATCAGCTACTCTGAATCAGATTCACAAAGGACTCGCCTTTGACCTGAACAAGACTCAGGAAAAGGAAATACATGAAGGCTTTTGCCATCTTATCTGTGCGCTAAACCGCCCAGACAGGAAGATCCAGCTGAATATGGGCAATGCCCTTTTCCTAGAAGAGACACTGAAACCACTGAAAAAGTTTTTAGAAGATGTTAAAAACTTTTATAAATCAGAAGTTTTTTCTAGTGACTTTAACAATTCTACCAATGCTGTGAAACAGATCAATAATTACATTGAGAAGAAAACCCATGGGGAAATTGTTGATTTAGTCCAGGATCTTGATCCACTCACTGTAATGATTCTTATTAACTACGTTTTCTTTAAAGGTAAGAATTGTTACAATGTGGGCATTTATTGCAAGCATGAGCTTTTGAAGGTTGACTAAAATCTAGGACAATGAAACTTAAATTTATATTTTAAATGAAGGGACCATTTTAAATGGGCGAGGCTCAGTTTAGATATGATGTTCACAACTCTATCAGTTAACAGTGGCCTTTAAACATCTAAGAGAATAGCACTAAAGCCAAGCTTCATAAAATTGAGAGGTGTATCAATTTATAAAACACATTTGTTATAAATGAAGTTGCAGGATCAGATCCTGTGGGCTTAGTGCACTTGAATTAGTCTTATTCATACTAATATTTCCTCTTTGTAGTATATTCAATTGCATTCTCTTTCTTTTTTGTCATAAGCCCATTGGGAAGACCCCTTTAATTATCTTTCCACAAAAGAAGAGGATTTTTTTGTGGATGGGAAAACTTCTGTTAAAGTTAATATGATGTACCGCAAAGGCAGATACAAACATCACTATGATAAGGAACTGTCTTGCTGGCTGGTGCAAATACCTTACAGTGGCAATGCTGTAGCATTGTTTATTCTGCCTGATGAAGAAAAAATGAAGGAAGTGGAAAAAGCTCTCGTGAAAAAAACTTTGTCTAAATGGAGAAAGGCCTTCAAAGAAAGGTAATATTTTAGCTACAGCTGCATTGAGAAATGTTTTACTGCAAATTAGGACAGTGAAAACAAACTATTAAGGGCTGATAGTTCAACTGAAATCTGCACACAGAGGGCCCCTTAAAGAACAGGCCTCCCTTTCCTTTCATGAGAAGGGGCAGATGGGAAGGGTGATTTAGTGGACAGGACCTTGAACTATGACTCAGGAGACCTGCATTCAGTTCCTGGCTCAGCCACAGATTTCCTTGGGCAAGTCACTTTGTCTGATGTTTGCCCAGGTTCCTCATCTGTAACATGAAGATAATACTTCCCTACCTCACAGGGGAATGGTGAAAATAACATTTATTCATTAATTGTGAGGCACTCACTTAGCATAGTGATGAAGGCCACACACAGTCTATTGCTTCTGTGGCAGAATCAGGGTCTGCACAGGGACTAGGTGAGTTCTCACCAGGTGAGGAGCAGAATACTATGCTCCCCCAATGATCCTGTGAGGTTTATATAGCAAATGAACTAGAGCATGGGCGAGTATCAGAGGGGTAGCTGGGTTAGTCTGGATCTGTAAAAGCAGCCAAGAATCCTGTGGCACCTTATAGACTAGCAGATGTTTGGGAGCATGAGCTTTCGTGGGTGAATACCCACTTTGTCGGATGCAAGTCGTGGAAATTTCCAGGGGCAGGTATATATATGCAAGCAAGAAGCAAGCTAGAGATAACGAGGTTAGTTCAATCAGGGAGGATGAGGCCCTGTTCTAGCAGTTGAGGTGTGAAAACCAAGGGAGGAGAAACTGATTCTGTAGTTGGCTAGCCATTCACAGTCTTTGTTTAATCCTGAGCTGATGGTGTCAAATTTGCAGATGAACTGAAGCTCAGCAGTTTCTCTCTGAAGTCTGGTCCTGAAGTTTTTTTGCTGCAGGATGGCCACCTTAAGATCTGCTATTGTGTGGTCAGGGAGGTTGAAGTATTCTCCTACAGGTTTTTGTATATTGCCATTCCTAATACCTGATTTGTGTCCATTTATCCTTTTCCGTAGAGGACACAAATCAGATATTAGGAATGGCAATATACAAAAACCTGTAGGAGAACACTTCAACCGCTTTGGGGTCCTTCACTCGTTCTGGGGGCCCCAGAAAACTCTTGTGGGGCTGGGGCCCCCGGAGCTTCTTCCGCTCCGGGTCTTTGGCGGTAATTCAGCAGTGGGTGGGGCCTGCCGCGGGTCTTCGGGGCACTTCGACAGCGGGTCCCAGAGTGGAAGGACCCACTGCTGCCGAATTATCACTGAAGCGGGGGCAACCCACCGCCGAAGACCCCAGACTCCCTGAATCCTCTGAGTGGCAGATGGCCTATTGGAGCACCTTAGCCTACAGTACTAAGGCCTTGGCTACACTTGCAAATTTGCAGTGCTGCAGCAGGGTGTGAAAACACACCCTCTCCAGCGCTGCAAATTGCGGCGCTGCAAAGCGCCAGTGTGGTCAAAGCCCCAGCGCTGGGAGCGCGGCTCCCAGCACTGTACGTTATTCCCCACAGGGAGGTGGAGTACGGACAGTGCTGGGAGAGCTCTCTCCCAGCGCTGGCGCTTTGACTACACTTAGCGCTTCAAAGTGTTGCCGCGGCAGCGCTTTGAAGTGCAAGTGTAGCCAAAGCCTAAATTAGAATACTACCAAAGCTGCTTTTCTCTACACTAGGCCCAGGGCCATCATAAAATAGCCACAGAATCAGTGAACTACAAGGGACTCTTGCATAAAGGGTTATAGTTGAGGATATAGGCTTTTGATAAGGAACTCTCTTCCATAGATACTCGGTCCTTACTCAAACACACTGTTCAAACCTGCTGGTCAAATACAGTGCGCAGACTCTTTAACAGTTCGAGAGGTAAATACAAGTTTCACCAACTTGACCCTATTCTGTAGTGGGCTCTGAATTAGATGATTTGCCAGAAATTTTCTGTATTTCTTTTTTAACAGAACAATATATCTGCACATTCCAAAATTTTCTATTTCTGACACCTATGACATCAAAGAGGTATTCCAGAAAATGGGTGTGATTGATGTGTTCACTGACCAAGCTAATCTGTCTGGAATCACTGAAAAGTCCGAACTAAAGGTGTCAAAAGTAAGTTTGTAAACAAAGATGGTAACAAATAGAATCATCTGTTCCTACAAATGTTACATTTATATTTTATAACATTGAAGGGTTTGATCCTGCTCTCATTGAACTCATTGGCAAAACTCCCTCTGACACCAGTAGATACAGTTTGGGGACAAAGGAAAGGGGACAAAGAGAGTCTGTCTTTGCTAAAATTGAGAATTAACATGCTTAGAAGGGATTACACATTATATGTACAGAGGCTGGAGGACATCAGGAAAAGACACAAGTATAAAATAAAATAATATTTTGGCCATTATATGTAATTATTAAAAGAACAAATTGGACTTGGCAAAATATTCTCTAAATCTCATTAGAGATAGTTAGGCTTGGAAGTAGAGTCCTGCACGGATACAAATTTATATCTGTGGATGCAGATATCCACGCACAGAAAGCTCTATCTGCAGAACCACAGGGCTCTCCCGGGAACTGCAGCAGCGAAAGGAGCAGAACGTGGGGACGCCGCTTCCAGGAGCCAGCGCCCCGCACCAGCAGCTCCTCCGGCACGGCTGTACCGCCTGCAGCCCCGCCCCCATCTCTTCCACACAGCTGTCTGCATCTCCTGTCTGTGGGCATGCGCATCACTTGAATACAAGAGCACGACCAGGGATAGCTGCCGGTGAGCCTGGTTCCCACCCCAGTGGGCAGGACTGGGGATAGTACAGCCACAGCGGAGGAGTTGTCGGGCAAGGTACTGGCTCCTGGGAGCGGCAGCCCCACGTTCTGCTCCTTTCACCTCTGTGATTCCCGGGAAAGCCCTGCAGCTCTGCGGATACCGATTTATGCACATCCACGGATATAAATTTGTATCCGCACATGGCTCTACATGGAAGGACTAAATTTTTAAATCAATAAATTGATAAATGTCGATTTAACCATAGCCACACAAATCAATGAAAAAAATATTTCCATCAATGATAATCTAAATTTATGGAGAGGCAAAGTAAAAAAAATGTTCCTTGAAAATGTATGAGAGAATGATTTAAGGATATTTACTTTGTATGTTTGAACATGTGATGTTGACAATTTGTGTTTCGATGGTTATAAAGGGATAACTTTTTGAGTCTCAACATCTACGGTCACTAACTAATTATTATCGGCCCCCATCCCATAATTTCCTGCAAGTGTGAAAATGTAAATCAATAAAAAGAAAAAAGTGTAGAAACCTGTAATTTTGCACAACTATGAACATTTCAATAAAGAAATAAAGAAAAATGCTTAAAAATAAACATCAATATTATCCATCAAAGTTATTTTTTAAAAATCTCCAATTCTGCCAACTATCAACATAGTGCCTCACTAACCTATGAGAATTCTTTGGTGGGGGGCTCTACACACACGTACACAAAGGTCATCCAGTGGGTATAGTGTACTTTGACTTTCAGAAAGCCTTTGACAAGATCCATCACAAAAGGCTCTTTAACAATGGGATAAAAGGGAAGAGCCTCTCATGGCTCAGTAACTGGTTAAAAGGAAAAAAAAGAGTAGGACTAAATCATCAGTTTTCAGACTGGAGAGAGGTCCCAAGAATCTGTACTGGAATCAATGCGGTTCAACATATTTATAAATGATCTGGAAAAAGGGGGAAACAGAAGGAGTTTTTCTGCCTGCATATTAACACCGCCTCAATGTTAGCTAAGCCAACAGAAGCACTTTTTTATCAGCTTAGCTACCTCTACACTGCGGGGTTTTGCTGGCATTGCTATATCGGCTAGGAGGTGTGGGTTTTTCACATGTGCGGCCAGCCTAGCTATTCTGACAACACTTTGCAGTGTAGACTTGGCCATTCACTACTTGCTTCTTAATAGCTGATTTTCTAAAGAATGGTGTTTTAAAAATAAACAAGTTTAGCTCTTGGTATTATTCAGGGCTCAATAATCAATGTAATGCTTTGCTTGATTTCCTTGCAGGTCATTCACAAGGCTGTATTGAACGTTCATGAGAATGGCACTGAGGCTGCAGGAGTCTCTGTCGTGGAACTTACATGGAGGTCTGGTCACATTTTTGCTCCTCCTCGAATTAAATTCAACAGACCCTTCTTGGTTATGATTTTTGATAGGCACACCCGCAGCATCCTCTTCTTGGGGAAAATCATAAACCCTAGCGGAAAATAATTGCTCAGCTGCTGGACATGTTTGTAGTGCTTCCACGTAGAGCTGGCAAAATTCAGGTGATTCAGCAAAGGACATGCACAGTGCTAGGGACTATATTTAGAACTTAACATACATTCCTAAACCCATAAAACATTAATGTAGCATTTCCTTGCCTATAAACAGCTGATATTTCTTCCTTGCTGTGTATAGCTTACATCATAACAAATTGCCAATAATCTAAATATGTCTGATTTCACCTTTCTCCTGTTTTGTAAGTAGTCCTTACTGAAAGGCTCCTGTGAGGGCTTTGTTTAAGATACAAAAAGCTTGGCTACATAAATAATTAGACCACAACAAGCTGGGTGTGAATCTACCGTGCACTAGCCTGCTGTGGACTTACAGTCAGTGTGCCCCCTGCTGCCATGCATTAACAGTTGGTTAATGTGCTTTGAGCTGGTTCCAAAGGGAGCTAGATCAGAATGCTCTAATGCAGTGTTGACACATGTGAGCAGGGCGTACATGGACAGTTAGACCACAGCAAGGTAGGGCAGGATAGATTAGCACCCCACTTTGCCATGGGCTAATTGTTTGTGTAGACAAGACTAAAGTCTCTCAAATGAGTTGATCTTTCCTGTACTCCTTAATTTTTGCGGGGAGGGGGACTGGTCCGTTTTATCAGTGTGATTAACTGACTGGTGATGATTGTTCCCAGCCTCCTGTTCTTTGCAAGGAATTTCTGGTCTGGTCTCTTCTCTTTTACTGTGGGTCCAGGTGCTGATCTGAAATTGCAGATACTGGGTTAATTTTCTTTTGGGGCTTGTCTACACAGGAAAATAGGCCACAGTAGCTGGCGTACACCAGGTAATGCACACTAGGCACTCTGCACTAATTCCCTGTGTATAGACTCTTCTTGTGGATCAAGATCAGGTCTACACTACAGACCTATGTCATGTGTAACTACGTGGCCCAGGGATATGAGAAATCCATGCCCCTGAGCGACATAGTTATGCTGACCTAACTCCATATGTAGATGGCACTATGTTGATGAAAACGCTTCTCCTGTGGACACAGCAACCACCTCTCGGGGATGTGGATTAGCTACACCAACAGGAGAGTTCTGTCCTGTCAGTGTAGGAGCTTTTTCACTTAAGCACTACAGCAGCACAGCTGCGTCGATGCAGCATTTTAAGTGTAGACCTGCCCTAAACATTCCTTTGTGGGCATTTGCTTAAAGCCCTTTGGAAGGGCTCTAAGCTAAACTGCCTGAGGGCACTCAGTGCACTGGAGGAGTGCCATTCCACAGAGAGTTAGTGAGGAGTAGACAGCGCACTTTAAAGTCACACACTAACTTCCTCATATAGCCAGGCCCCTGGTCTGCACAAGAAAGGGTTTGTCAGTATAGTGGCTATTACTGGCATTTCCACGTATGCAAACCTCCACCCTCAGTGGAGACAGCGTCTACAGACAAAAGAGGTTGTTGGTTTTTTTTTGCCAGACTAGCTTATGCTTGTTCCCCAAATGAAATAAGCTGTGTCCACATGAGGGCTTTTTGCTGGTATGTTATAAAATCTTATAAAAATTCACACCTTTAAAGGATATTATTATACCGCCAAAAATTTCTACTGTTGACCTTCCTTATTCTCTCCAACAGTTCTTGTTTTGCCTACCAACAGCTCACCTTTATTGTCACATATTCTAGCTATCTTTCCTCCAGGGGTGAAAGTATCTGAGGACACTTACCGGTACAGGGGGTGGGGGTGGGAAGGGGTGAGACCTCGGGTGGAAGGGTGGGGAGAAACATCCCCCAGCCAGCCCTTCCAGGCCGCCTGGCCCGCACCGCCCAGGGCTCCCATGTTGATTTAAAGGGCCCGGAGCTCTGGATGCTGCTGCTGTAGTGGGCTGGGTATGGGCTGGGCTATGGGCCGGTGCGGGTTCTTACTAGTAAGCAGTACCAACCCGTTCCGGCTCACTTTCACCCCTGCTTTCCTCTAAAACAGAGGAGGGTGGAGACAAATTATAACTCCACAACACCTGTTCTTGTGCAGCACACTGGGGCCATGGAACTTTCTTAGGGACTTCTAAACTACTTTTAAACTCACAAAATTAACACAGACACACATACAAAATGCAGATACTGTCTGAGGAACTGCCTTGCCAAATATTAACTGCATTACTGCTACTGTTACTGAATAAAGGAACATTGGGACCTGAAATTTTGAGTCTGGAACCTGCCCGAGTCTAATATTTTTTCTTTTGTGTTGTATTGTTTTTCAGTAACTTTCAATCAATTAATGCCATTTTAAGATATTAGCAACATTAAAATTTTCAGTGTCAAAGCCTCTTTGAAATTCTCATTATTCTAAAGCAATAAATTAATACTGCTATTAATGAACTGCAGAGTCTGCTGATAAGGTGAGTCCAGAAATTTTGTACAGCAAACAAGGACTAAACTGATAATTTTCTTTAAACTTTGAACAGATCAATATGGACATAGATAAAATTTGCTGAGGAAGAGTCAACATGGCTTTTGTAAAGGGAATCCATGCCTCACCAATCTATTAAAATGCTTTGAGGGGGTCAACAAACCTGGGTGATCCAGTAGGTATGGTGTACTTGGGACTTTCAGAAAGCCTTTAACAAGGCCCCTTTCCAAAGGCTCTTAAGCAAAGTAAGTGGTCATGGAAGAAGAGGGAAGCCCCTCTGATGGATCAATAACTGGTTAAAAGACAGGAAACAAAGGATAGGAATAAATGGACAGTTTTCACACTGGAGAGAGGTAAATAGTGGTGCCCCCCCCAGGCAGGGCCGTCCCTAGCCATTTTGGTGCCCTACACAGCCCCCTCACCAGGGGGGCAGCCTCAGGCCTCTGCGGGGGGAGGGAGCAGGAGCAGGGTTGGAGGGCAGGGGGGAACTGCCCCCCAGCACTCACCAGCGGAGAGGAGTGGGTTGGGGCTGGGTCGCTCCACTTCCTGACACCTGGTGAGTCCAGGGCAGGCCCGACCCCGCACTCATGAGGCAGCAGAAAGTGGAGTGACCCAGCCCCAGCCTGCTCCGATCTACTCCCCTGGCTCCCAGCCCTGGAACTTGGGGGGCATGGGGAACTGCCCCCCAGCACTCACTGGCGGTGCAGCTGGGAGCCAGCAGTGCGGACCGGGCTGGGGCTGGGTCACTCCACTTCCCACTGCCCAGTGAGTGCAGGGCGAGCCTGACCCCGACCTCTGCTGCAGTCCTCAGGGGAAGGGGTGGAATGGGGGCATGGCTGGGGCGGAGCAGGGGCGGGGTCCATGGGGAAGAGGTGGAGCAGGGTCTGGAGCAGCACACAGCTGCATAGGGCACCTACACAGCTGCGTACTTTGCGTATGGGTAAGGACGGCCCTGCCCCCAGGAAACTGTACTGGAACCTGTGCTGTTCAACATATTCATAAATGATCTGGAAAAAGGGGTAAACAGTGAGGTGGCAAAATTTGTAGATGATACAAAATTACTCAGGCTAGTTAAGCCCAAAGCAGACTGTGAGGTGGTACAAAGGGATCTCACGAAACTGGGTGACTGGGCAATAAAATGGCAGATAAAATTCAATGTTGTTAAATGCAAAGTAATGCACATTGGAAAACATAATGCCAAATATACATATAAAATGATGGGGTCTAAATTAGCTGTTACTACTCAAGAAAAAGATTTTGGAGTCATGGAGCAGTAGTCAAAAACGCTAACAGAATGTTAGGAACCATTAGGAAAGGGATAGATAATAAGACATTCAATATCATAATGCCACTACATAAATCTATGGTACATACACACCTTGGTTGCCCACATCTCAAAAAAGCTATGAAAAGGTACAAGGAAGGGCAACAAAAATGATTAAGGGTATGGCACATCTTTCATGTGAGGCGAGATTAAAAAGCTTGGGACTTTTCAGCTTGGAAAAGAAACGACTAAGGCGGGGATATGATACAGGGTTATAAAATCATGGATGGTGTTGAGAAAGTGAATGAGGAAGTGTTCTTGACTCCTTTATATAAGAGCCAGGGGTCACCCAATGAAATTAATGGCAGCAAGTTTAAAACAAACAAAAAGATGTATTTCTTCACAGTCAACCGGTGGAACTCTTTGCCAGCAGATATTGAGAAGGCCAAGACTATAACAGGGTTTATAAAGGAACTAGATAAATGCATGGAAGATAGATCCATCAATGGCTACTAGCCAAGATGGTCAGTGATGCAGCTCCATGCTTTGGGTGTCCCTAGCCTCTGACTGCCAGAAGCTGGGAGTGGACTTGCTTGAATGTATAGGAAGTAAGTTGTCATGGGAGACTTTGAATTCATATTATCTGTGTTATGGGATTATTTCAGTCACCTTGTAGCAGCTATAGACAACAGCACTTTTCTGTATACTGATTTTGGAAGCTTGTTTTAAATGCCAAAACCAAAATTAAGGCGATGCTCAAGCTCTCAGATATGACAATGATATGACTGAGAGCTATACAGATAGTTAAGCACTCAGAAATCACCAACATTGGAATTTACAGCCTCATCGGTACAGAGCCCGCACCCCCAGCTGGAACCCTCACCCCCTCCCGCACTCCAACCCCCTGTGCAGCCCGGTGAAAATGAGCAAGTGAGCGAGGGTGGGGAGAGCGAGCGACAGAGGGTGAGGGGGATGGAGTGAGCAGGGGTGGGGCCTCAGAGGAGGGGCAGGACAGGAGGCGGAGCAAGGATATTCAGTTTTGTGCAAGTATAAAGTTGGCAACCCTATGGATGACAGGGGATGGATCATTCAATGATTGCCAGTTTTGTGTATTCCCTCTGAAGCATCTGGCACTGGCCACTGTCAGAAGACAGGATAATGGGCTAGATGGTCTGACCCAGGACAGCCGTTCTTATGTCATAACATCTGGAGCAGGGAGCTGAGCCCACCCCTGCAGCACAACAACTGTTGCTGGGGGTGGGGGGTGTTGTATGGGAGGTTTGTTCTCCAGCCCATCCCCCCACCATCTCTCCTACGCACTGGGCCAGGAGTAGGGTTGCAGCGCTGGGGTGGTCAATGCCCCCTCTGCAGTTTAGTACAGTGCACCCCTTGGATCAGGAGGCTACAGGGCTGGAGTGGTTGTGGGGAGGGATTTGGGGACGGGGTGCCCCTGCCACCTCTCATTGATGCACCTGGGCAAGTTCAGCCTGAGCTGCTGCTCGCTGATCTAGCCTCCGACTGTAGTAGTTGGCTTACGTCCTTGCAGGCCCTTCACAAGGCCCTGCTGAGTGCTCACAAGAATGACACTGAGGCTGCAGCCGCCACGGCCATGGAAATAACATTAGAGGCTTGCCTCCTACCATTAAATTCAACAGACCCTGCCTGATGATTGTTGATCAGACCACCCACAACATTCTCCTCATGGAGAAAATTGTGAATACTGCTGAAAAACAAGAATATATTCATTGTTATACATGTTGCAGTGCTTCTACTAAGCGGTGTGTGAACTCCCATGATTTTGTGCATGCTCAGACCACTAGATACTAGTAATTATAACTGAACTGTAATTAACATGTCATCCCAAACAAATATTTCTTCCCCTGTCAAAAAACAAACTAGAGCAAGAAATCTGTTATTCCTGCCTCCAAAAAGCTTTGTTGGCTTAGACATTAGACTTGTGTAATGGAAAACTCAATTACCCAATCCCTAACAACCAAGGAAAAGGCCCGGTAAGAAAATGGTATTTGTCATACTGTGCACATTACCACAATAACCAGTCCTACTACCAGAGTCCTGGCTTGCACACGAAAATCCCTTCCACTTGCAACACAGAAATAAACACCGTGCACCCAATGTCCTGTAACTCACACTCTAATGCAGCTTTACCATGTGATTATTAACAATATTGTTTTTTCCACAGCGGGTATTTTTATCATCTATGTAAATGAGGAAAGGGTGAAGTTAGCATTAAGGAGGTGGGGTTATTAGGTTTATATACTTTTTTGGCACGCTTTCAGCAAATAATCTTGTGTATTCAGTATACAGGGCAGCATCTCACTCATACCCTTCTATCATACTCAAAGTTAGAGCTGGTTAAAAATGCCATTTCCTTAAAAGCCAAAATGTTTTGCAAAAATATATGGAGTTAGGCATTTCCATCGAGATGTCTCAGTTTCAGGATGAATTTCTAGTCACAGTACGATGAGAGCAGCACATCCCAACTTAGACCAGTGATTAGGATACTTGCCTGGAATATGGGCGAGCCATGTTTAAGTTCCTGTTCCAATCCATTTGTGGTAACTACCCTGGGCTGGTGGCTATTCTAGGGTGTTTGCTTTTTGTGAAATTTTTTTTTAAATATCTAATTTTTGTTCTGCATGAACAAAAACAAATGTAAAAAACTCTTTTTTTTTAAATGACACAAAATATTGTTTTCTAGCCAGCCCTACTCAGGGTACATTTCCTTATGCATTCTTGTATAGCTAAAACACTCTTGCAAGTTTTGTATTGTCCATAAGGTAAGCTGTGAGGATATGTAACTAACACATCTGAGAAGCACATGCAAAGAAATCAGCCCATGTGAAACCTCACCAGGTTGAGGGTGGTGTCTCTTCTCTGCATCCTCCTTTCAGCTGCAGACTTAGGTGAGAGAAGTGCAGGAAGTGGTATGTGGTCCTAGTGTAAGACTGGGGATTCACAGGAAAGTCTGGTTTCAGCCATGTAGGTCTCCAATCAGCCATACAGAAAAGTCCCTTGGTCCAGATTCCAGAATCCCTGAAAGAGTGGCTGATGCCTGTGCTGCCATTGGCTTCCCCACCACAGCTGTACACTCTGACCCCTGCTGGTTTAAACACAATAATGAGCTTTATGGCTTTTGTGCTTTGGAAGTACATCCTGGGGTACTTGCCTCCAACGTGTGTTTGCACAGGGGGGCTTACAGGCGCATAGAAACATCATAACCACAACTACCCTCTAGCTGGACTGCATGACCCTGGGCTTTAGTCTGCTCTACGTGCATAGATGGTGGGTCCATGAACCTAGATGTACAGAGAAACTAGCTTCATCAGCATTTTGTCTGACCTCATTGATAATTTTACTTTGATCTATGTAATATTTAACAAGAGGGCAAGGTGCTTAATGCTGTTCAGCAGTATAAATAATGGAGCAAGGAGCAGTGCAGATCAGATAGACACAGCTGGGTCCTTCTGAATATACTGTGAGTACTGTGTTCATTTTTCCTTAAAGACAATGAGTTCATGTTATAAGGATTTTAGTTTATAGGGTAATTTCATTCTCCTGTGGGTGATTCTGTAATGGCCATAGAGCACAATCTGCTCTGTAGCTTGGCCTGTCTTATGCAGTCACTCAGAGGAACAGTAGAAATTGATACCCTTGTGAGGCTGTGCTTTGACTAAAAGTCAAACACTATTTAATGGCAAATGTTGAAGAATAGTTCAATGCAGTCCCAAAAGTGTGGCTGTACTCTGAATAGTGACTGTAAAAAGACATTGTAGGGCTGCATGTTTAGCCAGGCACTGGGTCCAGATCAAATGTGCTCAGTTTACAAGGAATATTTTTTTCCTTGTCAACTGCTAGCCCTGTAAAATCATACAGGCTGGAGAGTCAGGCTGAAACTGGTCCCTGCTAGGGCTCTCTGTCATGCAAGCCAACCCAGAATGGGGAGGGAGGTTTGGGAAGGATCTTGCTGCACAGATAAAGCACGTTCTGAACCCCAAGAAGGGGCACAGCTGTGAGTTACTCTCCTTGTACATCTTGGAGTTCATCTTGGATAACTGATCAGGGTACTGAGGTTCAGGGGTGGGAAGGGGTAACTGCTTCAACCTCTGAACTGTGAGAGTGGCCAGGGAGTGACTCTGCCCCCTGTGGTGATTCCTCCACCATTATTTCCACAGAGCCCCCCAGTACTAGTTACCAGTTTGTGTGCTTGCATGGTAGATGTGGCCCTATAGACTAAGTCAGGTGGAGAGGCCTTTGCAACTACTGCCTGTGAATTTTAAGAACTGGGGCCTTTTTTCCCCCTTGAAAGAAACCTAGGAAGTTGTGGGCCTGTTTTCAAAAACATTTCAAAGAATCTGTGTGAGACTGCTGCGTATGCTCACAGTTACTGTGCTTTGGTTTGCAGATCAGGTGCTTGAGAAAAACATTGAGAATTCATGTCAGTTTTGCCTCCCTGTTTCAGTCAGAAAAAAAAGGGAATGAGAAAAAATAATCAAAACATTTTGTTTCAATGTTTTCTAAGCAAAACATTTAGATTTTTCAGTTTACAACAGCTTTGTTTCAAAATTTACTTTAATTTTATTATTCAAATATTTAAAATGCTCAAAATCAAACCAGAACATCTTGACCCGGAGCCATTTTTACAATTTTGACTTGCTGAAAATTAAAAAAAAAAAAAATTGGGTTTGAATTGCCAGTGAAGCAAAAAAAAAAAAAATCTGTTGTTTATGCAGATCCAGTTGCTGGGGTCACACATCTCCAATGTTCCTATGTTACACTGGTATGAGATAGTAGCCCAGCTGCTTCTCTCTAATCCATATCTGGGCCAAGGAGCTGTAACTGTTTGCTTAATATGTCACAAGTGGGGCTCAGGAGTAGGGGAAAATTGAGCCCAGTAGGTTTTTGATTGTTATAGAATCATTAGAAAAGGTTTTGATATAGCTGTGCTCTTATAGAAATACAAGCATAATTTGATATGCACCTTTTTACAAACCTATTAATACTAATAAACATGATGGTTCTTAAAGACAGGGGTGGGTGAACTGTTTCAGAGGAAATAAACTCTTCCAAACACGGTCCCTCTCTGTCCACTCTATTCAGATTCAGATAAAAAATCCTGTCTACCCCACACTTGTTCCCTTTCTCTGACTCCGAAGATGGACATAGCTAAATCACATCTGATTGTCTAATAAGTCCAATCCCCTTTCCTTTCCATAAGTCTTCAGTTTCTCGAAGGCTTACTGTCTTGAAGGGAGATGGGGAGAAATATCTGAGAATTGCAAGGAAACCAAGGGGAAGGAGTATCTCCAAATGTATCAGTAATAGCAGGGTAGGACAACAGGAAACACTAATATCTGGAAAATAATCACTAGGTCTAGTTTTACATGGAAAAAGAAGAACAATTTTCATTACACTGTTCCATAGATATAATGACTTTCATTCTTTCTTCATAGAGTTGTTCCAAAGGAAAATGAAGCCAACCCTCTATCTGTGTTTGTTACTTGCTGGACTTCTTGCTGTTGTCCATTGTGATCATGACCCTGACCACCACGATGACCATGATGATACAAAGCCCCAGGAACATCATCCCAGTGTTGAAGGAAATCCTAAAAGCAAAACACCGGCTTGTTCCAAAATAGCTCCCAGCAATGCTGACTTTGCATTTGCATTCTACAAGCAGGTTACATCAGATGCAGTTGAGAAGAATATTTTCTTCTCTCCTTTGAGCATCTCCACTGCTTTATCCATGGTGGCTCTAGGTGCTAAATCAACCACTCTGACTCAGATTCTGGAAGGACTCGCCTTTAACCTGACAGAGATTGAGGAGAAGGAGATACATGAAGGTTTTCGTGATCTCATTCACTGGCTAAACCGTCCTGACAGTGTGGTCCAGCTGAATCTGGGAAATGCCCTTTTTGTTGATGAGAAGCTGATATTGCTGCAGAAGTTTTTGGAAGACATCAAAAGCTTGTATGAAGCAGAAGTTTTTCATAGTAATTTCCAGAATTCTCCAGAGGCTGAGAAACAGATCAATGATTATATAGAGAAGAAAACCCATGGGAAAATTGCCAACTTGGTCCAGGGTCTTGATCCATTCACTCTAATGGTTCTTGTCAACTATGTTTACTTTAAAGGTGAGACATGTTATACCAATGGCTACTTATTGCCAGTATAAACTTTCAGTGTCTGAGTTGTAATCTAAAACAAAACACAAAAATCCCCAATCATTTTTAAATTTATTTAACAGGTAGTTAGGCCTATGAGATCAACTACATTGAAAATAATTATGTCTGGAAAACTTTTCCAGGAAGATTATATGAAAAAATGTCAAGACTTGGTGTCTGAAATTAGGCCCCTTACATCATAATTAGGCACCTAAATGTAAGTGGTGACATTATTAGACCTACCAGAATCTCTTTGAAGTCAGCAAAGAATCCTGTGGCACCTTATAGACTAACAGACGTTTTGCAGCATGAGCTTTCATGGGTGAATACCCACTTCTTTGGATGCAAGTAGTGGAAATTTCCAGGGGCAGGTATATATATGCAAGCAAGAAGCAAGCTAGAGATAACGAGGTTAGTTCAATCAGGGAGGATGAGGCCCTGTTCTAGCAGTAGAGGTGTGAAAACCAAGGGAGGAGAAACTGGTTCTGTAGTTGGCAAGCCATTCACAGTCTTTGTTTAATCCTGAGCTGATGGTGTCAAATTTGTGAAAGTGTGGGATCATTGTCAGGATGGGTTGTAGATCCCTGATGATGCGTTGGAGGGGTTTTAGCTGGGGACTGTATGTGATGGCCAGTGGAGTCCTGTTGGTTTCTTTCTTGGGTTTGTCTTGCAGTAGGAGGCTTCTGGGTACACATCTGGCTCTGTTGATCTGTTTCCTTATTTCCTCGTGCGGGTACTGTAGTTTTGAAAGTGCTTGGTGGAGATTTTGTAGGTGTTGGTCTCTGTCTGAGGGGTTAGAGCAGATGCGGTTGTACCTCAGTGCTTGGCTGTAGACAATGGATCTTGTGGTGTGCCCAGGATGGAAGCTGGAGGCATGAAGGTAGGCATAGCGGTAGGTTTTCAGTATGTAATGTAATATACGCCATCATATGCCAGCAATGTCCCCCTGTTATGTACATCGGCCAAACTGGACAGTCTCTAAGGAAAAGGATAAATGGACACAAATCAGATATTAGGAATGGCAATATACAAAAACCTGTAGGAGAACACTTCAACCTCCCTGGCCACACAATAGCAGATCTTAAGGTGGCCATCCTACAGCAAAAAAAACTTCAGGACCAGACTTCAAAGAGAAACAGCTGAGCTTCAGTTCATCTGCAAATTTGACACCATCAGCTCAGGATTAAACAAAGACTGTGAATGGCTTGCCAACTACAGAACCAGTTTCTCCTCCCTTGGTTTTCACACCTCAACTGCTAGAACAGGGCCTCATCCTCCCTTGTTATCTCTAGCTTGCTTCTTGCTTGCATATATATACCTGCCCCTGGAAATTTCCACTACTTGCATCCAAAGAAGTGGGTATTCACCCATGAAAGCTCATGCTGCAAAACGTCTGTTAGTCTATAAGGTGCCACAGGATTCTTTGCTGCTTTTACAGATCCAGACTAGCACGGCTACCCCTCTGATACTCTTTGAAGTCAGTGGGGGCTACAGTGCTCAGGATATCGAAGACCAGGTCACTTGTGACTGGCTTTATGTATTCATGTTTGAAAAATTTGTTCTGCCCTTCATTTCATGATTCAATATGAAATATGCAGCAAAATTAATGGCTAAGTCTCTGTGAATTGTTATCACATGCATATAGTCTCATTCTGGTAGGAGATGGTGGCTGTACATTTATTGGATTACAGTCACTTCCTGTGCTGTTATATAAGGAGAGAAAACAGCCCCTGTCCATTCTTTGCAAAGAGTAGGGACATTTTCTTTAAAATCTTGTAGTATCTGGAATCCAAATTGAATTTGTATTTGATAAACAACTTTACACAGCGATTTGTCAGATATGTTGAGCAAATGGTATACAGAGCACATGAAAAGGTGATTTTAAGGCCTGGAAATCAACCTGTTGAAATGGAATGGTATTCAGCTGAACAGTAACTACCTCCTAAATCTTGTTAAAGTTGTGTAAAAAAACTGGTATTTTAGTTAATCCTATCAAGGGTGGGGTGATTCTGTTCTCAATGTAGCAATGATTGAGTCATGATAATGATTTAAAAGTAAATTAGAAAACAGTGCAACCATTATCATCTATGCAAGACTAGACTTGACTGGGTATCTTAGGCACTGCCCTGACCATAGAATATTAGTGTTGGAAGGGACCTCAGCAGGTCACCTAGTCCAACCCCCTGCTCAAACCAGGACTAATCCCCAGACAGATTTTTGCCCCAGATCCCTAAATGGCCCCCTCAAGAAGTCAACTCACAACCCTGGGTTTATCAAGCTAATGCACAAACCGTTGACCTATCCCTCCCCCGATAACATATAGCAGAGAGAAAGAATGGTGCTATGGCTAAAACATGCGTTCTGATTCCACCTCTGTCACAGACTCGCTGTGCAACCTTGGGCATGTCACATAAGCTCACTGTACCTTGGCTTCTCCATCTGTACTGTGGCGATAGTAATGCCTCCTTCGCAGGGGTATTCTGAAGCTTAGCTCCTTAATATTTTTATAGCTCTTTCAGAGCCTTTGAGCTATATAAATGCAAAAAAATTTCTATTTAATTTGTGAGATTTAGTGCAAAACTACTTGTTCTAGAAACCACTAGAGAGAAATCATGTTAACAGCTGCTCTATTTATGGAGACACTTGTGCGACCAAAAGAAAAATATTTTCTCTTTTTCTCTTCAAGAACCTAAATAATGATGCATTGCAGCACCTAAATTCCCCTTGTGAATCTAGCTCTAAAAGTTTAAAACTCATGGAAAAAAAATTAATTAATTCCCTGTAAATTGTCAGAAAGCAGCCTCATGTGGAACTGCCTCAAAAATACAGCTTAAAAGAAAAAAAATGGGATAACTTAATTTGAGTTCATGGTTTTCATCAGGACTTTTAACAGCTCATACAAAGTCTCAACACATTAGAGATTCCCAGGGCCGACCGGGGGAGAGTGGGGGAAGCCGGTACAAATTACCGGGGCCTGGCGGTCCGGAAGAGGGCCCAGGGTCTGGCTTCCCTAGCTTTGTCGGCCCTGTTTAGCTGGCCCGCCCTTGCTGGGGGGGCCCAACATTTTTTTTTCACCGGGGCCCAAACCCACTCTCGGCGGCCTTGGAGATGCCCATTATACTATTGAAAGAGTCTTACTAACATGATGGGAAACAAAAAATCCCCTGAGGAAAATTGGCTTTGAGCTCCCTTGAATCTATAAATATAGGTTTATTATACTTGATTTAGTGTGGTTTATACTAATAAATCCTCTTTCACACTATAGTCAATTGCATTCCTTCACAGCCTACTGGGAAAATCCTTTCAGTGATTTGCGCACCCATGAAGCAGACTTTTTTGTGGATGGGAAAACATCAGTTAAAGTAAATATGATGACGAGAGATGGAGATTATAACACTCACTATGATAAGGAGTTGTCTTGTCAGCTGGTGGAAATACCTTACAATGGAAATGCTACAGCATTATTTATCCTGCCTGATGAAGGAAAAATGAAGCAAGTGGAGGATGCTCTGTTGAAAGAAACTGTAGCTAAATGGGTAAAATCACTTAAACACAGGTAACTCTTATTTTCTGCTTTGATGTTTTACTGTAAATATAGAATAGAATCCAAATTGTAGACAAAATTAAACTAGGTGCCACAGTTCCTTGGGTACCACTATATTGACTCATTGGAGGTTTCAGTGATCCAATGGCCATAAAGAACTAAACAAAAATAAAGCTGTGATGCTTTTGACTTTCGACAAGTAGGCACTGCAGTAGGAATCAGGATGGTCTTATGGTTAAGGGACAGGACTGAGAGTCAGGAGATCTAGGGGCTATTCCCATTTCTGCCAGAGATTTTCTACTTATTCTTGAGCCCTTACCTTCACACTGCCACAATTACGCCATCCTTAAAAAGGTGGATGATGACATTTACCTGCCATTGTAAGACTTAAAGTGTTTTACAAACATCAGTGAGTTGACACCTTGGATGGGACTCATGCTTTTGTATCAAATGACAAGATAAAAACCAGGGTAGGCCTAATTCTGATCTCACACCAATTTTACACTGGTGTCACTCCCCTGACTTCAGTGAGTTATTCCTGATTCTCACTGATGTAAGTGAGAGCTGAATCAGGCCCAGGGAATGTTGACATAACATCTGCCTAGAGTTCAGCAGACTATTCCACACAAAACCTTGATCTGGAAAAATGTAAGTTAATGCAGCAGGAAAAAATAATCCAAGATACAGACGTTCAAAGGGAGGGAGGTAGCTGGAAATCAGTATTGCTGAAAACAATGTAGGTGAGAGCAGAAAGAAATGAGGAATGAATTTGCAATGTGAGGTGACAGCAGAAGTAAATTGATGTAATATTGGACTGCATATGCAGAGATTCCAGGTGCTACAGAGCATTGCTGAGATTGCACGTACAGCGAAACATAATTCAGTCCTCGGCACCTTAATACCAGTAATATGTCAATGAGTCTTGGGAAATCAGAGAAGTCAGAAAAAATAAACAGGGATTGGAGAGATGAATTTTAAGAAGAAATGTATAAATGTGCACAATGTAGCCAACTGATGACTAAGGCTGATAGAACTTCTGGATGATTCCATTGTAAATACCCATGGGAATTTATTGGACCAGATACAAATTCTACTTGTTCACCATTTATCATGATGCTGATGGTGACATTTTACTTGCATGCCCCAAATTTAATTGCTCTAGGCAAGCAGAGAAATAGCATTTAGTAAACCTGGCATGCAATTATTTGGAGGGTGTAAACATCAAGCAGAGACAGGAATTGCTTAGTGATACAGGATCTGGTCCTGCATTATTAAAATCAATGGGATTCCTGCCATTGATTCAGTGCCTGCAGCAGCAAGTAGGCCATAATTAGGAGTGGTAAGCAAAGGAAAATAGTTAGGAGTGAAATCAAGCAAAAGGAAAATGTAATCCAAATATCATAAAACATTACTTAATGTGGACAGGTCTCCCTAAGGACATGACAGAATTAAAAAAAAAATTAGAACTGGACAGGATAAAGAACTCAAATGCATATTGTTAGGCAGAAACCTGCATTGTCAGGAAGCAGGGCAGGGGGAATAGACAAGATGGCCAAAATGGGTGTTTTCCATCTCCCTTCTTTGATTCATTGCCATGAACGGTAATAGTCTGTTGAATAAAGATATTGACGCAGTCTTATGGAACCAAAAGGATGTTTTGGAAAGGATGGAGAAGTTTCTCATGTGTTCCTCACTGTCCAGAAGAATGAACGGAGGGATTATGAGAAGGCTCATCTCTTCAAGAGATACACGATCCTCATATACTATTCCAAAGATGGAAAACCAGAGACTAGTATCAGTCTGTGTAACAGGTCTAGAGGCTGAGCAGATAGGAAGGGGACAGGTGTTTAGAACATTCCTCCTTTCCCCCATTGGGTTGTAGAATAGCTGCAGAGCTGCTCCATAAAAACACCTTTCAAATGCAAGCTCAGTAAACTCTTGGGTGCCCCTGCCCCCAAGGGTGAGAAATAGGAGAATCCATGCTGTGGCAAATCCCTTCATCCCAGATGCTGCACCTCAGGAGGAACACAATCCTCTGTGTACTGCTGTAAAGGGAATTTGCACTGAACGGGGTTACTTACTATATAGAGGCATCACATCCCTACATGGCCCTCCCAATTCAGCCTCACACTTCACAGAAAAACGGTGCCAGTTGTGTTGACAAGGGTTTCTCTACAGCCAGAGAGCTGGGGACTGGATTTGCTCCCAAAAGAATGCAAAAAATCCAAGTGGACTTCTTGGTATTCCCAAGAACTATTTCAGGCATCACTATCTAGCAGGTACTCCACAGTGTTATCTGAATGCCATATTTTATCATCATCTTGTATTGCCTTCAACAGAAGAATAGAACTGTACATTCCAAAATTTTCTATTTTGGGCTCCTATGATGTCAAAGAGATATTGAAGAGATTGGGTGTGATCGATGTATTCGAGGACCATGCCGATCTATCTGGAATCACTGAGAATCCCAATCTGAAGATTTCAAAAGTAAGTTTGTAAACAGAGGTGGCACTAAATGGATTTGTCTGCACCTAATCACCCTCACCCTGGGCAGAGTCTAAGCTATGTTCAGTACAGCTTGGCATACGGTCATCATCATGCTATCTTTAAACACCCATAACTATGGGGCTGGTAGATAGGTCATAAATATGGATACAATTTTGTCACAGTAAAATTATGCATAATTCACAGCACAGACATAGAAAAAAAAAGATAATTTTGCCCTATGGTCACAGCAACAGTGTGGACCCTGCTGATGCACAATAACAGTTTGTTAGTTCACTTTCATCTAATCCTCTTTGAAATGAGACTAGGTCAAAGCAAACTAACAAACCGTTAACCCAAAGCAGTTGATCAAAGTGAATTAACTAACTGTTTGTGTGGACTTTGCTGCTGGACATTGACAATTGGCTAAATTTACTTTGATCAGCAACTGTAACATTAACAGTTCATTAGGTCACTTTTAGCTATCCCCATTTCAAAGAGGACTAGATCAAACTGAACTAATAAACTGCAATGCTTGGCAGCAGAGTCCATATAAATGTTAAAATTCAAGGGACCATGAAAGGTTATCACTGTCCTGAAAAATTTGAAATAAATGGCAAAACTCAGAGGTTCCTTGACAATGGTGACATAATCACATCCTTAGTCATAAACTAGAGTAGCCTGATGGTTGTTTAAATTAAGACTGTCTATTGAGAGGCCCCCAAGGGCCCTTCCAATGTCAAGGGATCACTGGGCATAGAGGAACCTTAGCCATGCCTCCTATCCCCTAGACTTGCACCTTATGACACAGGCTGGGAAGACCATCCTGAGATTCCTCTCTGCAAGTGGAATCATCCATCATCTGGTTATGACTGTTCAGAGTTGCATAGGATTTGGCTCATTGTTTTAAAATGTGTATATTTTATAACTCTAAATGACTTAATCCTGCTCCCAGAGGTCACTGGCAAGACTCCCAGTGCCATCAATGTAGGCAGGAGTGCACTGGAGAAAAGCTGTCTTTCCTAGAAAGAAGCAATAACTTCATCACAGATAATGTTCGCTCGTTACATCTAACACCGTGGTAAATTTTTAATATTTCCAAACACTACAAAGACACATGAGTGCACACAGAAAAAAGAGTTAAACCATTGCTGACAACTAAAATAGAATAACCCATAATAATCTTCAATTTAAACTAACATTGGTAAAGAATATACTTTAGGCCACATTAGACACAATACAGAGAGTTCCAAATACAGAACTTTTTACAAAGAAATCAGTCAATATTTGGACTTAGAAATGTGAATTGATACCTGGAGCTCAGCTAGCTGGTTCCTTTCCCTCTGATGTCATCATTCCTCTTGAAGCTGATCCAGTTTTCTGTTGTAAACTAATTCTTCACTAGACATTTATTTCAGATTCTGAAACTATTCTTCTGTGGTGAGGAGTAGTGAATAGGAGAATCCCTTTGTGGTGATTTGAATCTTCCAGCTCAGTCTTTTAATATTAATGCGCCTAACCCTGCAATACTTACTTACACAGACAAAGCTCCTAACGAACTCATTGGGAATGCTGTTTGTATTTCTTCCATTGTGCTCCATCAGTCCTGCTCTTATTGGGCTCATGTCTTACCAGCTGATTTTCCAAAGAGCTCTGGTTTAAAAGTGAGCATGTTCAGTTTCAGCCACTGCCCACCGTTCTGTATTTAGACTGTAACGTTTACTTCATTTCCTTGCAGGCTGTTCACAAGGCTCTGCTGAATGTTCATGAGAACGGCACTGAAGCAGTAGCAGTCACTGTCGTAGAAATGGTTCCTACATCTCTTCCTCCAGTCATTCAATTCAACAGGCCCTTTCTGATAATGATTTTGGATCGAAGCACCGACAGCTTGCTCTTCCTAGGGAAAATTGTAAACCCTACTGAAAAATAATCCATCACTTCTGTACCTGTCATACCCCTTGTACTTAGTGCTGGTAAATTCTGATGTGCTCATGTACACCAGCTGGTACTCGTTACTTTATAAAAATTGTGATTAACATATATTCCCAAACAAATAAAGCAAGAGTGCAATAACTCCTTGCCTACAAACTGCCTGATATATTGTCATCCACTAGGAAGTGATCTGTGCAAAAAGTTACACTGTTGCCAACCCCAATGTCTTCATTGGTTTAGAATTAAGTATTTTTTTAAAGTGCTAAGCCCACCTGCATCCTGGAAAAACAAGGTAAACATCCAATTGAGGGAACCATATTTTAATACTTTACACAAATTAATTCCATAGTCCACCTGTGGTTTGACTCTAAGCAGGAGAGCTAAGAACTTAATTCATTCTGACCAGGTATACTCTGGCAAGCAATGATTCTGAAAAGGACTTTGGGGGTCATGGATAACCAAGTGAATATGAGCTCCCATTGTGACTAAAATGGCTAATGTGATCTCTGGGTGTGTTAGGAGGGGAGCAGGAGCGGAAAGGTTATATGATCTCTGAATATGTCATCGGTGAGATCACTTCTGGAACTGTGTCCTGTTTTGGTGTCCACACTTAAGAAAAGATACTGAAAAATGGAAGAGGGCTCAGAAAAAGAGATTCAAGAATGATTTGAGGTCTGGAAAACATGTTTTATGATATGAAACTTCAGCCTCCAATGTCCATCCACAATCCCTGTTATATTTGGAGAGGGCAAAAGAAGGGGGAGACTGGTAGCTTGAAGCAGTGACAGAAGTCCAGCCACCAACTCAGCTCCTCTAGCAGCTGCCTCAACCTTTAAATCTTTTGAGGCTGATGAATCATAGCTTGTTCTTCAGACTGGGACTTGCAGGCTGATGGCCAGAAGCTCAGCATATGGGCTGGAGCTAATAGGGTTACGAGAAGCTGGAGGTACATTTCTGGGGAATAGCAATAACGGGGTCATGAATATTTGGGACAGAGATGGCCATGGCACTTTCTCCCCACATAGGTGTTCATCCCCCAGATATCCTCCCCTCTGGCTTTCTTACTCTCAATGATTTCTTCCTTCCCTTCTTAGAAGTGCCCCATGGAGGCACTCATATTTAGCATGCCACAATACTATCACCTGTTCTGAGCTAAGACAGGAGCTCCAAGCTGGCTACCCTCTATTCCATCCACACACCCACTTCTCTGCTGCCCAACTCCACCTCTCTCACTGGTTCCCTACACCTTCTCTGTTACTCAGTACAGCTCCCTGGCTTTGATAGCTCTATGCTGACATAGTGAAACAGTGTCTAGCTCTGGAGGATGGAAGTAGTCTCAGTAAATTATATTTCCACTGGCTTTCCATTCCTGAAAAGTAAACTGTTGTTCAGACTCAGTTGCACTTAATTATCAGTTACAATATGTCTATGGAGGTCACAAATGCTTGGCAAAGACACAGCTAATCATTATATGTGTTCATATACAGCTCAACATAGATCTGTGACTATATATGATATATCAGTGGTTCTCAAACTTTTGTACTGCTGACCCCTTTCACATAGCAAGCCTCTGAATGCAACCCCCCTTATAAATTAAAAACACTTGCTTATATATTTAACACTATTACAAATGCTGGAGGTAAAGCGGGGTTGGGGTGAAGGCTGACAGCTCGCGACTCCCCCAGGTAATAACCTCATGACCCCCTGAGGGGTCCTGACCCCCAGTTTGAGAAGCCCTATGATATATGGATCACACAGTTTTAGCATATCAGAACTCTGGCACCAGAATAAAGACCTTTTCTTGCATTGCTAAAACATGCTGGCAAGATTTCTGTTGTCCATTAGGTACTTTATGTAAAGTAACATAGACCCAAGTTTAACCGCAACTTTAAAAAAAAAAGCATAAGTACTTTACTACATGTCCCAGACAGACTCTTGCATATTTTGGTGCAGCAGCAGTTGGAATACAGTGGCTATATCCCATCCTCTTGATTGCAAGATTTTGCAGTTTAAAAATAATAGTAACTTCCACACTGGTGTGCAGTGCAAATTATCCCACCTATCTTCCCAGCCATACTTGACTAGTGCAGGCATGCACACACTTACAGAACAGACACTAGGAGCTTACCCTTAGGCTATACAGTTGGTGTGTCCTAATAAGCACACTTTTGAAATCTCTATGAAAATATACACAGAGCTCACTCCTATAGAAGGGGGTTAATATCTTATTGTGGGAAAAGAAAGAAGTAAAAATACTGAAAACAAAATAGAAAAGTTTAGCTCTTCAAACAATAAGAAGTGGAGGGCTGGAAAGCTCGCCTTACCACAAGAGACTAAAGAAGCTCAATCTATTTAGCTTAGCAAAGAGAAAGTTATGTGATGACTTGATCATAAGTACTTACATGGAAAGATGATTTCTGACAGTAGAGGGCTATTTAATCTAGTGCACAAGGTATAATTAGTTCTAATGACTTGAAACTGAAGCTAGGCAACTTCAGATTAAAACTAAATGTGACAGAGCTTCCTCTCCGCTTTGGTGGGTCCCACACTTCCTTTTAGAGGCGGGCTGGGCTACTCCTCTTTTCCCTCAGGATTTTCCCCACGCCCCTGGGTGGAAGGGGGAGTGGTAGGGAAGCCTCTCAGTCTCTGATAGCCCCTCTGGGCCTGGTGGCAATAGACTAGACACCTGGTTGTCTCTCCCCTCTGGCAGGGTCTCTTCCCTCACACCTCTGGGGCCTGGAAGGGCCGTCCATACTGTTGGACAGGGATTCTCCCACCTTTTGCCTCTGTACCTGTGTAGCTTCTCTCCAAATGCTTGTCAGTATCTGCACTGCTCAGATCTCCAGTAGCTCATCTTCCTCCCTAAGCTCCTATTGCTTGGGCTTCTCTGGCTGGAGGGGAGGCTTTTAACAGGGTCTGGAAAACCCTTGATTGGCCCCAGGTGTCCTAATTAACCTAGAGTAACCCCTGTTCAGCTACCAAGGGAAAAGGGACCTGCTTATCCTGGGGCTAATATATCTGCCTTCAGCACTCTCCTGTAGCCGTCTGGCCTGACCCCATCACATATCCCTCCCCCGCTCAACACCATGAGGTTGGGCAACTTGGGTCATCAGACAATGTACCCGTGACAAGCCATTTGCATTGCTGTGGCGGCTTCCAGCCCTGTGTGGAATGCTGAAGTGGAACAGTTGGAGAGACAAGAACCACCTGGTGACCATTGCATTCTTCTCTTTGTTCCATTGCATCCATTGGAGGGGGGCATGGTTGGTCACGAGCACAAATCGCCAGCCTAGCAGGTAATATCATAGAGTTTCCACGGCCCACTTGATGGCGAAGCACTCCTTCTCTACTACTGCATATTTCTGTTCCCTCGGAAGGAGTTTTCTGCTAAGATAAAGGATTGGATGTTTGTCCTCTCTGACCATCTGTGACAGGACAGCCCCCAACACCACTTTGGATGCATCCATCTCTAAAATGAATTCTTAATTAAAGTCTGGGGCTATGAGCACAGGGTTACTGCAGAGGGCTGTCCGCAGGTCTGTGAATGCCCCCTCCACTGCGTCAGTCCATCTCACCATGTCAGGTCCCCAGGCCTTTACCAGGTCTGTCAGGGGACTTGCCCTGGTGGCGAAGTGGGGGATAAATCACCGGCAGTACCCAGCTACACCTAGGAACACTCAGACTTGTTTTTTCAGGTTTGGCCAAGGCCAATTTTGGATAGCCTCCAGCTTATTTACTTGGGGCTTTACTACGCCTCTTCCTACGATGTATCCAAGGTAGTTGGCTTCTGCTAGCCCTATGGCACACTTGGCCAGATTGGCTGTGAGGCCGGCCTGCCTTAGGGTGTTCAGCACTGCTTCCACCTTTCCCAGGTGGGTCTCCCAGTCTGGGGTATGGATGATCACATTGTCCAGGTATGGGGTGGCGTAACTGGCATGGGCGCACAACAGCTTGTCCATGAGGCGCTGGAAGGTGGCTGGGGACCCATGCAGCCCAAAGGGGAAAACAGTGTACAGAAATGGTGTGGAGAAAGCAGTCTTTTCTTTTGATTCTTTGGCTAGAGGGATCTGCCAATACTCCTTTGTCAAATCCAGGGTGGTCAGGAACCAGGCACTGCCCAGTAGGTCAACTAACTCGTCTATGCAGGGTATAGGGTATGAATCAAACTAGGATACCTTGTTCAGTCGATGAAAGTCATTGGAGAACATTGTGTTGCGATCGGGTTTGGGCACCAGCATGATCGGGCTGGACCACTGGCTCTGTGATCCCTCGATGACCCCTAATTCTAACAGTCTCTTCACTTCGGCTTTGATTTCCTCCCTTTTGGCGGCTGGGACCCAGTAGGGCCTTATCAGCACTGTGGCCCCGGGGCTCTGGGATCTAGGGCAGAACTTTGAGGCACCCACTGTTAATCTTTAGCAGTGATTGAAATTGACCATTTCATCCCACTCTTTGATTTCTGTCACCTAGGCAGTTTTTGATCAATGACAATGTTTTGCTCTCACCCCAGGACTACTTAGCTTCTTTCAAAGCCTCACATGCAGGACCTTGTTGAAGGCCTTTGGGAATCTAAACACATTTTGTCAGCCTCTTTTATTCCACTATTTTATTGACATGTTCAAAGAAGTCTTAAGAGACGAGACAAGATTTCCTTTGCAGAAACCAAGCCACTTATATCTTATCATATCTTGATCTTCCAGAAGGTTTATTATTGCTATTTTTAGTTATCGTTTCAATCAATTTGCCGAGCTTCCCTACTGGGGAAAAGACAAAGCTCTTGTTTTGCCAGAATTCTGTGGACACAGGAACAGCAAACAACCCTCCACATGGACCCTCCAGGACTATTTCCCTACCTTGGCTCCAGTGGGCACTGCCCGGGTGGGCAGCAGGTATAGATGTTGTGACCTTAGATGTTCACAACAAATAGCTTCATCAGTGTTTGCATTGCAGTCTTGCAAGTGACTCTTATTTAATTTGTTTAATGTTTAATAGTGGACATTGAACTTGATACTGTTCAGCATTAAGGGCATGCAGCAGTGCTGATGAGATGGACACAGCAGGACTCGCATGAATGTATAGTAAGTGCTATAGTAAGTTGTCGTCGGAGACTTTGAATTCATATTATCTGTGTTATGCTCACTTTATTGTATGGGATTATTTCGGTCATGTCCAAGTTACCTTGTAGCACTATAGGTGACAGCCTTTTCTGTATACTGATTTTGGAAGCTTGTTTTAAATGCCAAAAACAAAATTAAGGCAATGATCAAACTCCCGTATCTGACAATGATATGACTGAGAGATATACAGGTAGTTAAGCATTCAGAAGTCACCAAAAGTGGAATGTACATCCCCATCTGCGCTGCTTGCATGAAAAAGTCATGTTATTTCAGAGTCTGAATAAACATAACGGTAGTAATAATTGTATCATAATGTATTCTGAGAGAAAATATATTAAGATCTGTCACAGGGTTCACTCACCACTGGTGGCGCCTCCTGCTGGCCATCCTGGATTAAATCGGCCATCTTGTAATCCCCCTTCAGCAGTGTCTTCTCCTGCCTTGTCTTGCTCTGCAGCCCTGCTCTCTCCAGGATCTGCAGTCTCCATGGCTTGGCCCTCTGGCCAGGTCACTAAAGTCCTCCCCTTCCAGAGAATTCACAGTCTTTCCAGAGCAGCTGTCTGGCTGACCTCTCCAATGCTCCGTGCCACTCGCAGGGAATCCAGGCCTGCCCTTTACACCAAGTTCCAGCCCAGAGACCCTGTAATAAGCAGTCACAGTCCTTGTACAGTCCTACCTCTCTGCTGCTGTTTCCCTGGGTTTCTTCCTAGATATATGGCTTCCTCCCTCTCTGGGTTCCACTTCAACTCCTTCCACTCAGAGACTGACCGCAGCCTGCAGTTTTCCCCAGCAACAGCAACCTCCCTACACTGCAGCCACCATGGGGACACTTAAGTTGGGCAACGAAAATACTGGATTTATTAATTAAGTGTAAATTGTCAAGAAACAACCATCTGCTCTGGAACTTTAACAGATACATGGGTTTTAGTTAAACAGCACAAACAACTTGAAGAGCTTGGCTACGTTACTTTCTTTAAAGATACAGATTTAAAGAAAACCTCAATATCCATTTATTTATTTGCTGTCAGGGTCTGTTACCTGCACAAAATTCTTTATTACTCAGACACTCAAGGGCACCCACCCTTTCCCAGTTCCTAGGGCTCCAGGCGAAAAGCACCTGACTTTACCCACCCCCGTAGGCTCCAGGCAAACACCCTTTCCTTGTGGACTCAGGGCTTAATCTTTTGCAGGTCTATGGGGGTCTTTTACCAGTGGAAGAGTCTTACACAGTAATATACTACATAACCTTTGTTTATTAACAATTACCAAAAACGGACTGCACATGCTACACATACAGTGCTCTCCATGCCCAATAAAACAGATGAACTTTTCTTGATGGCCAGTCAGGATCAGGTCCATTAGGGGGGCTCCAGTTTCTGCCCGGTGTCATTGGCAGAGTGTTGAGGTCTGGCAGCTCTGATTTTTGGGGCTGTGTCCTGGAGTTGGTTCCCAAAGAACTTCCTTTTGGACCCCAGTTTATTTAGTGAAATTTGAGTCCTATTTAGCTATACCTTAACCAATTATTGTACTAAAATTTTACTAACCAATCCTAACATAGTGTAACAAAAGTCTTTAACCAATTATATCCCACTACCCTAATTAACTTACACCTAGCAACATTAATTATACAGCAGACAGAAACAATTAAAGAACCAGACAGAGACTATACAATAGGGAATTGGGGGCCATAATGACAAAACAATAAATCAATGAGGATTTCACAACCACAACTATTGATAAATATCAGAGGGGTAGCCGTGTTAGTCTGGATCTGTAAAAGCAGCAAAGAGTCCTGTGGCACTTTATAGCCTAACAGATGTATTGGAGCATAAGCTTTCGTGGGTGAATACCCACTTCGTCGGATGCATCAACTCTATTACCTTTATCAACCAAACTTGTAATCTCATCAACAAAAGATATCAAGTTAGTTTGACAAGATCTATTGTCCATAAAGCCATGCTAATTAGCATTAATTGTATTACCTTCCTTTAATTCTTTATTAGTCAAGCCATGTATTAGCCTGTCCGTTATCATGCCTGGAATTAATGTCAGATTGAAAGGCTATTATTAACCAGGTCATCCCATTTATGAGTTTTAAATACTGGCACATTAGCTTTCTACTGGTCTTCTGGAACTTCCCCACTGGTTTAAGACTCATTGATATTCAACATTAATGGTTCAGGAAGCTCCTCAGCCAGCTCTTTTAAAATTCTTAGATACACGGTACTGGACCTACTGATTTCAAATTTTATAATTTTAGTAGCTGCTGTCTAACATCCTCCTGAGAAACTAGTGGAGTGGAAAGAGTGTTATCATCATCATATGACATAACTACATCATCTGCTTCCCCGTGACCCACAATACACAACAGAAGTATTTATTGAAGACATCTGCCTTTTCTGCATTTTATTGGTAAATTCTACCGTTTCCATCTACAAATGGACAAATACCATTCGCAGGTTTCTTTCTGTTCCAAATATACTTAACAAACTCTTTCTGATCCTCCTTAACTATGCTGGCCACAGATTTCTCCTTGTGTTCTTTGGCTTCCCTTCTAAACTTATCTTTTACAATTCCAAGCTTCTGATTTATATTCATTACTATTAACTTCCCCTGGTCCATGGTTGATTTGATTTTCCTTCCTTCATTCCATGTCCCATTTTTTGCCTCTAGAATCATAGACATTTCCAATGCTGTGCTGCCATTGGCTTCCCACTATGACTGTACTTTCTGATCCTCTCTGCTGGGAGTTAATGCTGATCCAAACAGCAGTGTCACTGTGGGGTTTTGCTAGCGTTAGTCTCTCTCCAAGAGACGCATTGTGTAGATCAGCTCTTCCTAGGCACACATACCCTCTTTCTATTGTGCTCTAATCATGTAGTCTTGCTATACAGGTTTGGAGGGGTGAGGCAAGCAAACAGCACAGTCACCAGTACCCTCCATGTGGCCCACTGCTACCTCCTTCCATAGGTATTGGCTCTATTCTCCACTATGTGGGTGGACAGTGGGCATTTGACCCTCCATGCCAGAAAAGCAATTTCATTACTGTTTGCTCTGCATCCTTGCTAATAACTTCTATTTGCTCTGTTTAATGTTTAATAGTGGACACTCAGCTTAATAATGTTAAGTCAATATAAATAAAAAACAAGAAGCTGTGCAGATTAGATGCATCCAGCAGGATCCTGGTGATTGTACTGTAAGTACTGCCATATTTTTTCAAAAGAGGCTTTGAACTCATGTTAACTGTGTGAAATGCAGTTGATTGTATGGGATTTCATTCAAGTATAGGTGACTTTGTTCACTATACCTGTTACATTTATGCTATGAGTGGAGCCTTTCTTAAGACCCCAATGAGCCAGCAGAAATTGGTGTGCCAATCTTTGAATGAAGGCATT
Source organism: Mauremys reevesii (assembly GCF_016161935.1). NCBI lineage: Eukaryota > Metazoa > Chordata > Testudines > Geoemydidae > Mauremys > Mauremys reevesii. The sequence continues at coordinate 28,237,993 of NC_052626.1, forward strand.
TTTTAAAAAATTATTGAGAACATTTAGGACTAGATTACTCTAGTGTGTTAAGATATGGCCTGAGTACACCAAAAATGTGTGGGATTTCCTTGAATGCATTAGCCGACACTAGAGCTGTGGAAACTGGAAACACGGCCTGGTCTCCCAACCCCTGTGACTCTCTGGTCAGCTCCACTCCCTTTCCCCCCATAATGTCCCAGTTGGCTGGAGGGAGGTGAATTTGCCTTGAGGAGAGAGAGAAAAATAACCATTGGATCACAAATAGCACAGGGAAGGTGGGAACATTTCCATGACTAATGACTATTCCATTCTTTTGTTTTTTCAAGGGAATAGTTCCAAAGGAAAATGGAGTCCATCCTCTGTCTGTGTGTGTTACTTGTTGGGCTTCATGCTGTTGTCCAGCCTCATCACGTACCTGACCACCACAATGACCAGGATAGTCAGACAGATATTAATCCCCCACAGCAGCTTACCCCAGTTGCAGGCAATGTCGTAACTGAAAACAGGTCCTTTCTCAAACTAGCTCCTAGCAATGCTGACTTTGCATTTAGATTCTACAAGCAGATTAAATCAGAAGCAGCTGACAAGAACATTTTCTTCTCTCCTCTAAGCATCTCCACTGCCTTTGCAATGCTGACATTAGGTGCCAAGTCAACCACTCTAAGTCAAATTTACAAAGGACTCTCCTTTAACCTGACAGAGATTGAGGAGAGGGAGATACATGAAGGTTTTCATCATCTCATCAACATGTTAAACCGTCCTGACAGTGAGATCCAGCTGAATATGGGAAATGCCCTTTTTGTAGATGATCGACTGAAACTACTAGAGAAGTTTTTGGCTGAAGTCAAAAGTCTGTATGAGTCTGAAACTTTTCCTAGTAACTTCCAGAATTCTGCAGTGGCTGAGAAACAGATCAATGATTACATAGAGAAGAAAACCCATGGGAAAATTGCCAACTTGGTCAAGGACCTTGATCCGCTCACTGTAATGGTTCTTGTCAACTATATTTTCTTTAAAGGTAAGATGTTCTACAGATGGGTACATGACACACATACAGGCTATGAAATGCTGATAGGGATCTAAGACAAAAAAAACCCTGCTTTTTTTAAATTAAGGGACACTGTCAAGGTGGTTAGATCTATGAGATCACCCAGGTTGATACTGGTCCCTTGTTAACGGTGATAAACCTTTCCATGAAAGTTATAGCCAAAATGTCTAATTTGTGTAGTTAAAGTTGGGCACCATATTTAGTCACTTGAATAAAAGTTGCCTCATCAGTAGGCCATTTTCTGAGCACTTGCTTATTTCTACATAGTCAATAGGAGCTATAAGTGTTCACCACCTCTCTAACACAGGTCACTTTAATTTTACCATCTAAATAAGGAGTTAAAGAAGGGCAGCATAGTGCACAATTCTGTGCATGGTCTTAGGAGTACAAGAAGTTTTTCTTTGACATTTTACAGTACCCGAGACACTCAGTTAATGGATAACGGCTGATCTGCTTTGCATATTTAGTTGCCTGATACTCATTCAAGTCTTCCAACTGAATGCTCTATAAATTATATCTGGGAACTCTGAAAGGGTCTGTTTCAGACCTGGAAATTATCTTGATGAATGGAAAGCTGATGAACTGAGCAGGAAGTTGTCATGTGGAACACTGATGAGGTAGCTTACACAAAAGGAAATAGGCCTTATTCCAGCACCATAGAAGTTAATGGGAGATTTAGAATTTCCTTCAATGGGAACTGGATCAAGCCTATAATGCAGAGGCTGATGGACAAATATGATGAACCTTACACTGCAGATACTGAGCAGAAGAAACTTAAGTTGTATGAGGAAAATACTGGATTTATTGATTAAGCATAAATTGTCAAGGCGTGGTAGATAGGCTGGAGGGTAGGGATAGGATACAGAGGGACCTAGACAAATTGAAGGACTGGGCCAAAAGAAATCTGATGAGGTTCAACAAGGACAAGTGCAGAGTCCTGCACTTAGAACTGAAGAATCCCATGTACTGCTACAGATGAGGGACTGAGCAGCTAGGCAGCAATTCTGCTGAAAAGGACCCAGTGGTTACAGTGAACGAGAAGCTGGACATGAGTCAACAGTGTGCCCGTGTTGCGAAGAAGGGTAATGGCATTTCCGGCTGTATAAGTAGGAGCATTGCCAGCAGATCAAGGGACGTGATCATTCCCCTCTATTCAGCATTGGTGAGTACTGTGTCCAATTTTGGGCCCCACACTACAAGAAAGATGTGGAAAAATTGGAAAGAGTCCAGTGGAGGGCAACAAAAATGATTAGGGGGCTGGAGTACATGATTTATGAGGAGCGGCTGAGGGAACTGGGATTATTTAGTCTCCAGAAGAGAAGAAGGGGCAAGGGTGGATTTGATAGCTGCTTTCAACTACCTGAAAGGTGGTTCCAAAGAGGATGGATCTGGACAGTTCTCAGTGGTACCAGATGACAGAACAAGGAGTAATGGTCTCAAGTTGCAGTGGGGGAGGCTTAGGTTGGATATTAGGAAAAACTTTTTCACTAGGAGGGTGCTGAAGCACTGGAATGGGTTACCTAGGGAGGTGGTGGAATCTCCTTCTTTAGAGGTTTTTAAGGTCAGGCTTGACAAAGCCCTGGCTGGGATGATTTAGTTGGGTTTGGTCCTGCTTTGAGCAGGGGGTTGGACTAGATGACCTCCTGAGGTCCCTTCCAACCCTGAGATTCTATGATTCTAAGAAGCAACAATCTGCTCTGGAACTTTAACAGATACAGCAGTTTTAGTTAAACAGCACAAACAACTGCAAGAACGGGTTTACTTTGCTTTCTTTAAAGATACAGATTTAAAGAAAACCTCAATATCCATTTATTTATTTGCTGCCAGGATCAAGACCTTCTAGGAACAGCTAGTGGCCTGCTCCCAGACCAGCTTCAATGTTAGGCACCTAATGAGCCCAGCTGCACTGCCTTAGAACAGATGAAGTAACAACAGCCCTGACTGGCTGCTGGTTTAGCAGACCTGCTTATAAGCTTGGTCCCCAGAGTCAAGCAAGAGCTTCTTAATATGTAACATGCCTCTTGCAGCCTTGCTCCAGTCTGCTTCCAGCCCCTGCTCTTGCTGTGTTCTAGCCCCTGCTCCTCTCCAGGCTCAGATATCTGGCTTCAATCCCCAGCTTTGCCTCTGGCTTATGACTCTGGTTCTTGCTCTGGCATTTGGCTTCTGTCCCTCTGGTACAGACCCTTGGCTTGTTCCTGGACTCTGACCATCCTGGACCCAGCTCTAACCAGTAGGCTCAACTCTTATTTCAACCACTAGGGCTGATCACCCATGTCCAGGTCAGCTACCGATTGAGAAGCCCTACACAAAGATGAGGGGCCTCACTGTTGCATTCTGGAGTGCAACCCAGACTGGTGAAGAGTTGTCACCTTTTACCCTACTGCCTTTAAGTGCCTTAAAGCTTTGCTTCTGTAGCCTCTTCCTGTGACACCCACAGTCACCAACAAACATGCACTTTGTGTCTATGTATTGGGCAGCCCTGGTCCAATGCTTTGGATCCAGGAGCCTACCTGCAATAGCACAGATTTCCACTGGTCTCCACCAGTCTTGGATAACAACTGGTATAGTGACTCCACACTCTCCCCAACCCTGAATTTCCTCCAAAATAGGTGTTCTGAAATGCTGAGCCCAGTCCTGGAACAATCAGAAGATCGTTAACCCTCCTTGTTCTTTTAAATCCTGATAAAGAAGTTTCCTGCTGGGATTGTCTGCTAAAATGCAAATTATATAGTTCCTGGCCCCTCTGGTGTAATTGTATGCATTTTAAACATGGGCTTGTCAATCTCCTTCCCCATGCTGATAGTGTGAAGTATGCTTCCACCTCTTATTAGCTTGGTTGGGTAACTCCTGCTTGCCTGGGAAACACATTTTAAAAATGATAACCATAACTTTGCATCAGTTGCTTGCTCCCACATTATGCAACTATATTAATAACCATAGAATCATAGAATCTCAGGGTTGGAAGGGACCTCGGGAGGTCATCTAGTCCAACCCCCTGCTCAAAGCAGGACCAAACCCAACTAAATCATCCCAGCCAGGGCTTTGTCAAGCCTGACCTTAAAAACCTCTAAGGAAGGAGATTCCACTACCTCCCTAGGTAACCCATTCCAGTTCTTCACCACCCTACTAGTGAAAAAGTTTTTCCTAATATCCAGCCTAAACCTCCCCCTCTGCAACTTGAGACCATTACTCCTTGTTCTGTCATCTTCTACCACTGAGAACAGTCTAGATCCATCCTCTTTGGAACCCCCTTTCAGGTAGTTGAAAGCAGCTATCAAATCCCCCCTCATTCTTCTCTTCTGCAGACTAAACAATCCCAGTTCCCTCAACCTCACCTCATAAGTCATATGCTCCAGCCCCCTAATCATTTTTGTTGCCCTCTGCTGGACTCTCTCCAATTTATCCACATCCTTCTTGTAGTGTGGGGCCCAAAACTGGACACAGTACTCCAAATGAGGCCTCACCAGTGCTGAGTAGAGGGGAATGATCACATCCCTCAATCTGCTGGAAATGCCCCTACTTATACAACCCAAAATGCCATTAGCCTTCTTGGCAACAAGGGCACACTGTTGACTCATATTCAGCTTTTCGTCCACGGTAACCCCTAGGTCCTTTTCTGCAGAACTGCTGCCCAGGCATTCGGTCCCTAGTCTGTAGCAGTGCATGGGATTCTTCCATCCTAAGTGCAGGACTCTGCACTTGTCCTTGTTGAACCTCATCATATTTCTTTTGGCCCAATCCTCTAATTTGTCTAGGTCCCTCTGTATCCTAGTCCTACCCTCCAGCGTATCAACCACTCCTCCCAGTTTAGTGTCATCTGCAAACTTGCTAAGGGTGCAGTCCACACCATCCTCCAGATCGTTAATGAAGATATTGAATAAAACCGGCCCCAGCACCGACCCTTGGGGCACTCCACTTGATACCAGCTGCCAACTAGACATGGAACCATTGATCACTACCCGTTGAGCCCGACCATCTAGCCAGTTTTCTATCCACCTTACCGTCCATTCATCCAGCCCATACTTCTTTAACTTGCTGGCAAGAATACTGTGGGAGACTGTATCAAAAGCTTTGCTAAAGTCCAGAAATAGTACATCCACTGCTTTCCCCTCATCCACAGAGCCGGTTATCTCGTCATAGAAGGCAATTAGGTTAGTCAGGCATGACTTGCCCTTGGTGAATCCATGCTGACTGTTCCTGATCACTTTCCCCTCCTTTAAGTGGTTCAGGATTGATTCCTTGAGGACCTGTTCCATGATTTTTCCAGGGACTGAGGTGAGACTGACTGGCCTGTAGTTCCCTGGATCTTCCTTCTTCCCTTTTTTAAAGATGGGCACTACATTAGCTTTTTTCCAGTCATCCGGGACCTCCCCCGATCGCCGTGATTTTTCAAAGATAATGGCCAATGGCTCTGCAATCTCATTGGCCAACTCCTTTAGCACCCTCGGATGCAGCGCATCCAGCTCTCTGGACTTGTGCTCGTCCAGCTTTCCTAAATAGCCCCGAACTACTTCTTTCTCCACAGAGAGCTGGTCACCTCCTCCCCATACCGTGCTGCAGAGTGCAGCTGTCTGGGAGCTGACCTTGTCTGTGAAGACAGAGGCAAAAAAAGCATTGAGTACACTAGCTTTCTCCACATCCTCTGTCACTAGGTTCCCTCCCTCATTCAGCAAGGGGCCCACACTTTCCTTGACTTTCTTCCTGTTGCTAACATACCTAAAGAAACCCTTCTTGTTACTCCTAACATCTCCGGCTAGCTGCAACTCCAAGTGTGATTTGGCCTTCCTGATTTCACACCTGCATGCCTGAACAATACTTTTATACTCCTCGCTGGTTATTTGTCCAATCTTCCACTTCTTGTAAGCTGTTCTTTTGTGTTTAAGACGAGCAAGGATTTCACTGTTAAGCCAAGCTGGTCGCCTGCCATATTTACTTTTCTTCCTACACATCGGGATGGTTTGTTCCTGCAACCTCAATAAGGTTTCTTTGAAATACAGCCAGCTTTCCTCGACTCCTTTCCCCGTCATGTTATTCTCCCAGGGGACCTTGCCCATCAGTTCCCTGAGGGAGTCGAAGTCTGCTTTTCTGAAGTCCAGGGTTTCTGTTCTACTGCTTTTCCTTTTTCCTTGTGTCAGGATCCTGAACTCGACCATCTCATGGTCACTGCCTCCCAGGTTCCCATCCACTATTGCTTCCTCTACTATTTCTTCCCTGTTTGTGAGCAGCAGGTCAAGAAGAGCTTTTCCCCTAGTTGGTTCCTCCAGCACTTGCACCAGGAAATTGTCCCCTACCCTTTCCAGAAACTTCCTAGATTGTCTGTGCACTGCTGTATTGCTTTCCCAGCAGATATCGGGGTGATTAAAGTCACCCATGAGAACCAGGGCCTGTGACCTAGCAACCTAGAAGAAAGCCTCGTCCACCTCATCCCCCTGGTCCGGTGGTCTGTAGCAGACTCCCACCACGACATTACCCTTGTTGTTCATACTTCTAAATTTAATCCAGAGACACTCAGGTTTTTCTGCAGTTTCATACTGGAGCTCTGAGCAGTCATACTGCTCTCTTACGTACAACGCAACTCCCCCACCTTTTCTGCCCTGCCTGTCCTTCCTGAACAGTTTATATCCATCCATGACAGTACTCCAATCATGTGAGTTATCCCACCAAGTCTCTGTTATTCCAATTACATCATAATTCCCTGACTGTGCCAGGACTTCCTGGAAGTCAAGAGCTTTTCACTGATACCTTGCATCACACTTATAAGATACATTTGATGCCATTAAAGAACTGGGGAACACTTGAATTGGTTTAGCCAGCTGCCATTCATTACCAGTTCTCTGGTTTGCCCTGGCCCTCAGATTATTCTTAATGTCACAACCACCTCCATCGCATGGACTGCACTCAGGCCAATTTTTCCTTTGTGGAGCTGGTGAGGGCCATACAGAACTTGCAGGCACAGGTGTCCACCCAACAGGCATGGAATGAGTCCCTACAAGCCCAGGTGGCCTCACTAGAAATCCTGGCTCTGGCCTCCCAGGAGCCAAAGGCTCCCACAGCAAGGTTAGTGGTGATCATGGTCCATATTAAGGTTTCCTAAACCAATGTAGGCTCCTCTTCTTGCTATATCCCCCAATTGTTCCCCACAGTTCGGGCCCAGATAGGGCTCATCATTAGTCTGCTCACTGGAGAGGTCTTAGCCGGGGCCTCCCCCATTTTAGAACAGTCTAGCCCCCTCCTGGGCCAGCTGGAGCAGTGCATTCAGACCAAGACAGTTATTTTCAATCACCCTTACTGCACCCAAACTGCTGAAGCTACACACATAGACTTAATAGACTTTAACATCAGAAGGGGCAATCATCTAGCCTGACCTTCTGCACATTTCAGGCCACAGAACCTCTGGCTGAGTTACTGAAGTCCTCAACTCATGGTTTAAAGACCTCGAGTTACAGAGAATCCACCATTTACACTAGTTTAAACTTGCAAGTGACCCATGCCCCATGCTGCAGAGGAAGGTGAAAAATTCCTAGCGTCTCTCTTTTGACTGCACTGCAAACATTACAGCCAGGACATCAGTGAGCTGCCAGATACCATGCTGAATTCCATCGTCTCTCTGCTGACACCAAGTGGAATGAGGCCATGAAGCGTCCTCAGTTTTGGAGTGGATTGAGTGATGATATAAAAGATGAACTGGCACAGGCCAAGCTATTGTCTTGTCTTGACAACCTGATTGACCTATGTATCAGAATTGACAACTGCCTTACCAAGTAGCACCATGAATGGCCCAGCCTCTCGAGCCCTGGTGATGCCCTGGCTTCTGACCCTCAGCTGTTGTCATAGGTCTTCTCCCCCACTTGGAGCTGTTGGGTTCCAAGATGGGGACCTGCATGGACTCCTCTAAACTAAAATCCTAGTTTAGATCTGGTTTTCGCTGCCACCAGTTACGTTTAAAGTGGATAACACACTGCCTGTCCTCCAAGCTTCCCCTGGGGAACCCAGATTCAAACCCCTTGAATCTCACCAAAGAGAGAGAAACAGCCAGTTCCCCTCCCCCCTTCCCTCTCTCCAGCCTGCTCCGGAGAGATTACACACCAAGTCAAATCCTTGACTCAACACAAAGAGGGACTCACCTCCCCCTCCCCTTCCCTAGTCCTTGGGAAAAATACCTTGATTCAAACTCCTTGAATCAAACAAAGAGGGATTCACATTTTCCCCCTCCCCTTCCCCTGAAAATCCAAACAAGGGAAGAAATCAATCAAGTTCTAAAAAAGAAAAGATTTTATTAAAGAAAGAAAAAAGTACACTATCTCTGTATTACCAGGATGCAAAAATACAGGGTTTAACTTATAAAAACTGGAGAGACTTCCCCTCCCTCCTCCTCAGAATAATCAGTAACAGCAACAGAAATAAAGAATTTCCTTCAGCAAACACACAACTGCAAATGTAGAAATCAAATTATAAGACTAATTCGCCTTTCTAATACTCACTATACTGGCTAGTAGGAAATACTCCAGGAGAACTTGGAGACATGTCTGGCTTCTCTTAGATCCAAAGAGAGCACACAGAGCAAACAAGGAACACAGACAAAGCCTTCCCTCCACAGAGATTTGAAATTATCCTGTCCCTTGATTGGTCCTCTGGTCAGGTGTTCCTCAGGTTACTGAGCTTGTTAACCCTTTACAGGTAAAAGAGACTTTAACCCTTAACTATCTGTTTATGACGGCTGTGCACCTTCAACACAGAACCCATGCATGTGGACCAGACCCGCCCATGCCTCTCAGAGGCTGAGAAGCACAGAGACCAAACTTCTGGCCCGTGTCAATATTGTAGGGGCAGCAGACACTTCGCCTGTAGATACCCTGCAAAGGTCAGACCAGGTCCAGGGTCAGGAAATGCGAAGGGCTATTAAGAGTTAAATGACATTTCAGTGCATCGGGGAGGCTGTGTGCTATTCAAATGGTCTGGCTAGCATGTCACAGTTCAAACATATCATTGCTCAAATGAGCTTGTAGAAGACCTAATCTTCAAAAATGAACTTGTCACCTTTAAATTAGGCTGACACACATTAGTAATTCCTCTTTCCCAGTATATTCTACAACATTCTCTTTGTATTTGTCATAAGCTCATTGGGAAAATCCTTTCAGTAATTTGAATACCCAGGAAGATGACTTTTTTGTGGATGCAAAAACATCTGTTAAGGTTAATATGATGAACAGTGAAACATATTATCGCACTCGCCGTGATGAGGAGCTGTCTTGCTGGGTGGTTGAAATCCCATACAAAGGAAATGCTGCTGTGCTATTTATTCTGCCTGATGAGGGGAAAATGAAGCAGGTGGAGGAGGCTCTGTTGAAAGAGACTGTGTCTAAATGGACAAAATCACTTCAACAAAGGTAACCTTGTAACTGCTGCTATATGCATATATGTCGTACTGTAGAATAGGGTAGGATCCCTCATCAAGACAAAGGATCACATTTAAGGTTGGATTGTCCAGCCCTGAGAAAGGGGAAGTGCATAACCCACTAGCTTAAGAGGGAGATGGAAAGGCTTGTTGCCTCAGACATGCCCCCCTGCAGCACAATGTCTCCCAGAGAGCCCATCTTGCACGTGGAAGTAACTTGCTACACCACCTCATTTGTCTGGAACCTATTGTGGCAGTGGCAGAGCACTGTCCTTTCACCACCACTTCCAGTCCAACTGCTTCAGGGAACCAGGGAAAGCATCTCCAATGTAGCCACCACCAGGGCCGGCTCCAGACCCCAGCGCGCCAAGCGCGCTTGGGGCGGCGTCCCAGCGGAAGGGTGGCAGGCGGCTCCGGTGGACCTCCCGCAGACGTGCCTGCGGAGGGGCCGCTGGTCCCGCGGCTCCGGTGGAACATCCGCAGGCATGCCTGCGGGAGGTCCACCGCAGCCGCGGGACTGGCAACCGTTAGAGCGCCCCCCCGCGGCATGCCACCCTGCTTGGGGCGGCGGAAATCCTAGAGCCACCCCTGGCCACCGCAGCCCCTGGGAGCTCTGATGGGGGTACCCTAAGTTGACCATATTTTCCTATGCTGAATATGGGACACCTGGTAAAATTACTTGTATTCAAGCGAGTTCAATGGCAATCAGTCAGAACTATGCAGTACAAACATTCAGATTAACAAGTTGTCTGAGCCCCTGTCAAAAAGAAATAGTGCGTAGTTGGAGTAATTTTTTATTTACCTGATTATCTTTAAGGTTTTAGGGTTCACACAGGGTGGGGTAACACCCCCCACCCACCCACACACACACGGGGAGAGGTGACACACACACATTCCAGTGGAACTCTTTCACAGAGCGGTGTTGATCGACTTACCCAACCCTCCCTGCCTGGAGTTCTCCACCCTCCATGCCTGGCTGGGCTGCTGGGACAGACCTGCCTCTCCTGGTACCTGGCACCATATCTTCCCAGGGCAACATGTGTGGGGGACCCAGAGTTGCATGTGCCCCCTCTCCAAATTTCTGCCAGGGTTCTCACGAAATGTGGCCAGCAGCAACCTTTTGGCACTGTGCAGGAAGGAAAGGAAGGGAGCTGCTTCCAGCCACAGGGAAGGAGGAGATGGGGAAGGGATGACCTGGCCTGTGTCTTTGCAGACTTCATCTCTTCTGCCCCTCCTCCCCTGTAGCTGGAAGCAGCTCCCATCCCTTCCTACCCGCACAGTGTTGAAAGGCAGCTAACACCTACAGGCTGCTGCTGGCCACCAACATAACCCAGCTGACTCCGGCTATCGCACAGGCAGGAAGGGGTTAAGCTCTAAGGATGCATTGTGTACCAGGGCCCTGGGAACCTGACTGCAGGGGCTTCAGTGAACCTGGCCAGAGAGGTGGCTCAGCAGGGGAGGGTGCCTAGGGGATGGAGCAGCCCCACGCTCCCTGGGGGCAGGACCCGGGACAGGGGGGCAGGTGAAGAGGGTGCTGTGAAGCCTTCAGGGTCGGGGCATGAACAAGCTGGAAATTGCTCCCCCCTGCCACTCCAGAGCTTAGCTGAAGGGTGGAGAGGCTGCCCCATGCCAGCACTGTGTGGGGCTTTGGCACATGCAGAGCTTGGCTCCTCCTGGCCAGTGCCCCAGGCCGGAGGGTCTTGGGCTTCCCCAGGGCACCAGCCTAGCCAAAGGCAGTGGGGGAAGAAAGGAGCCTACTGGCCAGGCTATTGGTGAGCTGAGCGCTCTGACCAGGGGCTGGTTCTCCACACAGCGCTGGGAGCAGGACGCACTCCTCCGGGGTGGATATGGAGGAGCAGCGAGGCAAAGCAGGGAGATGACAGCGAGAGGGGGAGCACGTAAAGGGGCAAAGGGTGGGCAGCAGAGGCAACACGTAATCACCCACCTCCTGGTGCCTGCCCACAGGCACCAGCCACTGCACCTCGTAGCGCGCAGCCAGTGCTGGCTGGAAAGGGATGGGGGCGAGGCCCTGCTGGCTGGAGGCTGCGCCGATGGACCAGCAGGGGGAGCAGCTGGCCCCATATGCTTCAGCTTTGCCCGACCACTAGTCTTGCACACCCACCCCATCGTCAGCCACTGGACCCCTTTCCCCCCACTCACTGCTGGTTGGCGGGAGGCTGGCGAGCAGGGATCCAGCCAGCAGCAGGACCCACCAGAACTGATGGGATGGAGACAGAAAATATGGGACAATTTGCCTGTTTTTAAGAAAAAGTTGGGACACCTGCAGGAGGGTTTAAATACGGAACTGTCCCTTTAAAAACAGGATGTCTGATCACTTTAGAGTATGCCTAATATGCCACACAAGGTACGCGAACCCTTGCTTTTCCTGGATTCCCCCAAGCAGCCATGTTAGAGGTAGGGAGAATCCAACCTAAATAAAATAACACGGTTTCCTTTTCTCTATACTAGAGTAAATAATCCAGCCTATTGTTTTCTAAAACTCTCAGAGAGTCCATATGTAGCTAAACAAAAATAAAACTGTGGAATTGTAAATTCTTGGTGCCTCTGATATTCCACCTATAAAATGGGACAATAACATTTACCTAGCAGACGGTGGCATTGTGAAGCAAATTCACTGACATTTGAGATGCTCAAATAGAATATGTTATAAAACTGCAAATCTTTAAGTGTCCCGCAATTTGACAACATTTTTACCAGAGTTTTGTGTTTCTTTTTGAGCAGAGAAATCAACCTGTACATTCCAGCATTCTCTGTGTCTGGTACCTATGATGTGAAAGATCTGTTTGAGAAAATGGGTGTGATCGATGTGTTCACTGACCAAGCTGATCTGTCTGGAATCACAGAGAAAGCTAAACTGAAGGTGTCGAAAGTAAGTTTGTAAAATAGAGATGGTGCTAAACTGGTTTCTCTACTCTTATGACTTATATTTTAATCTTTGTAAATGACCCAGTCCTGCTTCCAAAGACGTAATTGCAAAGAGACTCACTGCCAACAACATAGATAGGACAGGGCCACAAATTAGTGTATATTCTAGAATTAAGCATTAATTTGCCTATTACAGTTAATACAGAGGTACTCTGAGCACACTTCATCTTCCAGGACATTGATGTAGAAGTAAATACCATCCAGGAGGCGTACAGAGAAAAGCATAGGAGTACTTGGAAACTAACAAATTTATTTGAGCATAAGCTTTCGTGGGCTACAGCCCACTTCATCGGATGCATAGAATGGAACATAGAGTAAGGAGATCTCTATATACACATACAGAGAACATGAAAAGGTGGGAGTTGCCCAACCAACTCTAAGAGGCTAATTAATTAAGAGAAAAAACTTTTGTAGTGATAATCAAGATAGCCCACTACAGACAGTTTGACAAGAGGTGTGAGAATACTTAACATGGGGAAATAGATTCAATGTGTGTAATGGCTCAGCCATTCCCAGTCGCTATTCAAGCCTAAGTTAATGGTGTCTAATTTGCATATTAATTCAGGTTCAGCAGTTTCTCATTGAAGACTGTTTTTGAAGCTTTTCTGTTGCAAAATTGCCACTTTTAAGTCTGTTACTGAGTGGTTAGAGAGATTCAAGTGCTCTACTGGTTTTTGAATGTTATGATTCCTGATGTCAGATTTGTGTCCATTTATTCTTTTGCGTAGAGACTGTCCAGTTTGGCCAATGTACATGGCAGAGGGGCATTGCTGGCACATGATGGCATATATCACATTGGTAGATGTGCAGGTGAATGATCCCCTGATGGTGTGGCTGATGTGATTAGGTCCTATGATGATGTCACTTGAATAGATATGTGGACAGAGATGGCATCAGGCTTTGTTGCAAGGATAGGTTCCTGGGTTAGTGTTTTTGTTCTGTGGTGTGTGGTTGCTGGTGAGTATTTGCTTCAGGTTGGGGGGCTGTCTGTAAGCAAGGACAGGTCTGTCTCCCAAGATCTGTGAGAGTGAGGGATCATCTTTCAGGATAGGTTATAGATCTTTGATGATGCGCTGGAAAGGTTTTAGTTGGGGGCTGAAGGTGATGGCTAGTGGCATTCTGTTATCTTCTTTGTTGGGCCTGTCTTGTAGTAGGTGACTTCTGGGTACTCTTCTGGCTCTGTCAATCTGTTTTTTCACTTCAGCAGGTGGGTATTGTAGTTTTAAGAATGCTTGATAGAGATCTTGTAGGTGCTTGTCTCTGTCTAAGGGATTGGAGCAAATGTGGTTGCATCTTAGAGCTTGGCTGTAGACAATGGATCATGTGGTGTGTCCTGGATGGAAGCTGGAGGCATGTAGGTAAGTATAGCAGTCAGTAGGTTTCTGGTATAGGGTGGTGTTTTTGTGACCATCACTTATTAGCACAGTGGTGTCCAGGAAATGGACCGCTTGTGTGGATTGGTCTAGGCTGAGGTTGATGGTGGGATGGAAATTGTTGAAATCATGGTGGAATTCCTCAAGTGCTTCTTCTCCATTGGGTCCAGATGATGAAGATGTCATCAATGCAGCACAAGTAGAGTAGGGGCATTAGGGATCAAAAGCTAAGGAAGCATTGTTCTAAGTCGGCCATAAAAATGTTGGCATACTGTGGGGCCATGCAGGTACCGATAGCCGTCCCGCTGACTTCAAGGTATATATTGTCCTCAAACGTGAAATAGTTGTGGGTGAGGACAAAGTCACAAAGTTCAGCCACCAGGTTAGCTGTGACATTATTGGGAATACTGTTCCTGATAGTTCGTAGTCCATCTTTCTGTGGGATGTTGGTGTAGAGAGCTTCTACATCCATAGTGGCCAGGATGGTGTTTTCTGGAAGACCACCGATGGAGTGTAGTTCCCTCAGGAAGTCAGTGGTGTCTCGAAGATAGCTGGAAGTGCTTGTAGCGTAGGGCCTGAGGAGAGTCCACATAGCCAGACAATCCTGCTGTTAGGGTTCCAATGCCTGAGATAATGGGGTGTCCAGGATTTCCAGGTTTATGGATCTTGGGCAGCAAATAGAATACCCCTGGTCGGAGTTCTAGGCATGTTTCTGTACAGATCTGTGCCTGTGCTTTTTCAGGGAGTTTTTTGAGCAGAAGGTGTAGTTTCTCTTGGTAACCCTCAGTGGGATCAGAGGATAATGGCTTGTAGAATGTGGTGTAAGAAAGCTGCCTAGCAGCCTCTTGTTCATATTCCAACTTATTCATGATGACGACAGCACCTCCTTTGTCAGCCTGCCACACACACAAGTGAAATGTCAACTATTGCTAATATAAAATAATTCATGAGCAAAGACATAGGACAGTAGTTTGCAAACAGGGACCACAAACAGGACTGCCAGTGGTGTAGCCAGGTTTTAATAGCAGGGGGAGCAAGCAAACATAAAAAAGGCGCCCCCTTGGTCCTCCTCCGGCCATGCCCCCCGGCTCCTCTGGCCACACGGTGCTCCCTCCCGCCCTTGGCTGGCTCCTCCAGCCACACTGCAGCCATGCTGTGCCCCCCCGTCCACGCCGCCCCCCCCCATGGCTGTACAGGGAGGCTGGCAGAGGACGGAGGTACGAGGGGAGGTGAAGGGGAGGGAAAGGCAGGGGCACGGGGTACATGGGAGGGGTACACGGGGTATGGAGCTTGGGAAGGGGTTACCGGGGATGGGAGTGGGCTGGACTTCCTGGGGCTCTGTGTGCAGAGTGGACTGGAGCTGCCCCCGGGACCAGGAGAGCCTGGGAGGGGCTCGCCACGTGCAGCACCAGCCCAGGCTCAGCGCTGGTCCTACCCCTTGGGGGGTGGGGGAAGAATGCAGCGAGTCCCACCAGGCGCGGTCCGAGCGAGCTGCAGCCTGGCTCACCCGCTCAGCCTAGGGGGTGCTGCCCTGCCCGGGGTTGCTGGCGGAGCCTGGCTGTGGGCGGGTTGCCACGGCAGGAGGGGGGAAGTGCTCTCCCCTCCTCGGGGGAGTTTTATTCCGCTGAGGCTCCTGCTGGGAGTGACCGGCTGCGGGTCTGCCCAGTGTGGCTGCCATGAGCAGCGCGGAGCCACACCGTCCACTCCTCCAGTATGCAGGGGCTCTGCCGCTGCCTCTGCTTTGCAGTCGCGCTGGCGGGGCTCTCCTGGGCCAGCAGGAATTGTTGGTAGCGCCGGCCGGCAGGCGCTGCTTCCGTGCCTGCCGCCCTGAGGGGAAGTGGCTGCTTCCACTGAACCCCGCTAGCTACGCTACTGAGGACTGCATTAAGGTGAACTAGGAACCTTTTAGTTACAGGGGGAGTTACAGCACAGCACTTTGGTGCACGCTCCTATCCCCACCACAGTAGTTTGACCTGTGGGACAGTGTAGAGAAGCCCCAAGTGAGTTGCCCAAGGTCACAGAAAAGGCTTGTGGCACCATCCTTCCTCAACACTCTTCCTGATACCTTTCCTCCCATTAAGTAATACTTATTGCATGAGTAGTCACATGGATCCTGGATTGTGATGCCACTCAGAGTAAATAAGAGTAGCAAAATCTCACGCTGAGTTAGTATAAGGAAAAATTCCTTTGTGTTTCATTAGGGACAAGGAAGAAAGAGTTCTCAGTGTATTTCAAAAGTCTCAACTAAGAGGAACAAATTAACATTTGGACTATGAAATACCCATTCATACTACCCAACACAAAAAATATATTAGGCAAAACCATACAAGGGCTCCTTTCCCTCCTATATCATTTGTCACAATTCATCTTGAACTATCTTCAGGTTTCTTCTGAAAACTAATTCTCTGCTGCATAATACTATTGATTATTTGTGAGTAGGGCTAGATAAACATTTTCAACAGAAACTTTTGGCAAAAATATAGATTTGGAAACACTGAAACATTTTGCAAATTTGTGTTAATTTTGCCAAACTATTCATTTTGGGGGAGGGAATTCTTATAAAAATCAAAACATTTTGTTAACTTTTTTTTCTAAACCAAACCCTTTGGTTTGGGTTTTTGTTTGTTTGTAACAAGTTTTTGTTTCAAAATTTCCTTTACTTTTAGCTGACAAAATATTCAGAATCATTTTTAAAATGGCCAAAATCAGAAAAGAAACATTTTGATTTTCCTAAATAAAATGTTTTGTTCAACAACAAATAATTATTTTCAACATTTTGATTTTGCCGAAAAATTTGAATATTTCTTTTTAGTCCAATCCAAAATTAAACTCTTTCAACATTTTGAATTAGCTAAAAAACCAAAACATAAGAACATAATCACAGCCATACTAGATCAGACCAATGGTCCATTTAGGCCAATATCCTGTCTTCCAACAGTGGCCAGTGCCAGGTATTTTAGAGGGAATGAACAGAAAGGCAATCATCAAATAATCCATCCCCTGTTATCCACTCTCAGCTTCTGGCAGTCAGAGCATAGGATTGCATCCCTGATCATTTTGTCTAGCAGTCACTGATGGACCTATCCTCCATGAACTTGTCTATTCTTCACCCAGCTCTGTTTGTAATAATGAGATAACGCTTCTGTTGTGTTCCACAGAGACTAAGGGAGCCCCTCTTCATGAGGTCAGAGAACAAGATATTAGATTCATTCAGCTCCATCTGTAAAAATTAGTTGGACCTAACCCTTTCAAATATACATAGAAAAAACACCCATTGAACTCATTATTCTGGTTTTGTTTCAATAGTTTATTTTCTTGAGATTTGGTTTAAAAGTTCATCCCCAGATGTTGCTCCATGCTCTATACTTACATTGTGATCTTTGCTTCATTTTCTTGTAGGTTGTTCATAAGGCCCTGGTGGATGTTCATGAGAATGGTACTGAGGCTGCAGCAGTCACTGTGATGGAGATTATATTGCTGTCTGATACATTTCCTCCTCCTCCTACCATTAAATTCAACAGACCCTTCCTGATGATGATTCTTGAAAAACCCACCCAAAGCATCCTCTTTATGGGGAAAATCATAAACCCTACTGAAAAATAACTGTCCAGCCACTCTACCTGCCCCAGTGATTTGAATGAGTGGTGTGCAAATTCTCATGAGCATGTGCATGTACAACAGACAAATTGGTGCTAGTGACCATAACTGAATTGTAATTGAAATAAATTCCATACAAATAAAACACGACTGTGGTGTCTTCATGTCTATATACAGCTCAGTACTGTGTACTGGGCATGTATTATAAGTGGGGGAAAATGGGACAGTGAGGTAAGAGTCGGGGAGATCACAGGAAAGTTGTTTGAAAGCGGTAAGAAAGGTTGATGGAGACATCAGAAGAAAAAGTGCTGCTTGATCCCCTCTTCCACTCCATCCCCCTTTACAGAATAAAGAACTGGGGCACTTCACAGGATGGGAGAAGATTGAATTTATCCTTCTGTGGCCCCTACATGGTTCTCTCCTAGTCCAAAACTCTCCACCTCCAATCCAGATTTCCTCCCAGCATCTCCCACTACATCATGCCATCCTCCCGCCAAAACAATTCATTCCATTCTCCCTTAGGCCTGGTCTACACTAAGGGGTGGGGTCGAACTAGGGTCGCGTAGCTGAACTCGAAGTACCCTAGTTCGAACTACTCACCCGTCCAGACACCGCGGGACCAAACTCCGCGGCTCCCAGGTCGACTCCGCCACCGCCGTTTGCAGTGGTGGAGTTCCGGAGTCGATCGGAGCGCTTCCGGAGTTCGAACTATCGCGTCTAGATCAGACGCGATAGTTCGAACTCCGAGAAGTCGAACTCTCCACGTCGACCCAGACGGTAAGTATAGACCTACCCTTAGACTCAACCTTGCCAGCCTAGGCCACTACTGGGATCTCTGCAACTCCTTCTAGCCCAGCACCCCGCTCAGGAACACCCACTTTCAGACTAAGAACACCTCTTCTCCCTGTCAAACCCCTCCCATGATCACAGCAATACCTCTCAGCTCTGAAACCCTCTCCCACCACACGCTCCAGAGCTCAGAACACAAATATATGCAAGCCCTGGAATAACTTTTCCTGGGGGTTGTAACTCTTCCCCTTCCATCCTGACAGCCACCACCAGGCTTAAAATCTCCTTTCCCCCAAAGCTCATATATTCCCACATCAACTTCCCCTTTTTGGTGGACCTAGGGAAGCAGTACCAGAGACTTCAAGGTGTCCTATACGCTGAATAAGCCTCCCAGAAGCCTGGAATCCCTGATTTGTTCTCCTTCCTCACTACAAGCAGCTCATGTGCTGCAGGAAATCCATAGGCTGGAGATTGTGGGGAGAACAGCAGAGCCTCATAGACACTAATGTAAAATAGACCTAAAACAGACTGCATTGCTTGACCTTTGCCACCTCTATTTCCCACTTGCTGACAGGGCCAGGAGACTCTAGGGGCAGGCAGCTACGTGAACGGAAGCCTCATAGATTTGGGGCAGTTTCAGCCCCACCAGTAGTCCCTGTGACTGCAAGTGATACTGCTTCCTGCAATATGTCAGCCACTCCATCCACTGGGCCTCCACCATCAAGTGGACCAAGTCTGACACACAGTGAAGATGCCATCTAATGAGGTAACCTTTTACCTAGTAATACAAAAGCCAAGTGATCCCAGTGTCACAGGCAGGTGATGAGATGCAGTTGGACTATTTCCAGTGCAGTTCCCCCTTAGTTTGTAATGAAAACAGCTGAAATGGTTTAAACAGGATATTGTGTCTTACCACTTATGAAAACATGATAATTAACTCAAAGTAGACATTTGAATGCTGTGTATTATTTGCACTTCAGCTTCTCTTTTGAAACCCAGCATTGACATCTTCCTGATACTCCTTTATTGCCTGCTTTCCTGGAAACTGTCTTCCTTGGTCCCATCCAAAGCCACTGTCTGCTTTCTGCTGATTCCCCTAAAGGTTACATAAACACAGGCTTAATTTATAAAGACCGTTTCATGCCCAGCAAACCAGACTAGGAGATAACCGTCTTACTGCATCTCCAAATTACCGACCTCCAAATGTGCAGCGAACACTGGGTCTACAATTCTCCACTCCACTGACACCACTGATTGATGGGGAAGGTGACTGATCTCTTCCTCCAATACTGGCTAAAGGAATATCCCATCTTGCCACTCGAATTGGTCTCCTAAACCAGGCTTGTAAATTCAGAAACTCTGCGCTTGCAGAAAAAATGGAAATACTGGAAGATTTCCAAGCACACTATATACTAATAATGGTTCGCTTTTATATAGTGCTCTTCATTCATTGATCACCAAAGTTTTTTCATTGTCTTTTATGTGAGAGAGATGTGTGTTCTCTCCTTATTCCTTATGTCCTTGCTTATAATAAGGTCCATAAATTCCAAAGCCAGAAAGGACCACTGTGATCAGCTAATCTGACCTCCTGTATAACACAGGTCAGAGACCCTCTCCAAAATAATTCCTAGCACAGATATTTTAAAAAAGTGTCTGATCTTGATTTTAATATTGCCAATGATGGAGAATCTACAATGATCCTTAGTAAATTGTTCCAACAGATAATTACTACTCTCACCATTACAAAATTATGCCTTATTTCCAATCTGAACTTGTCTAGCTTCAACTTCCAGTCATTGGACTGTGTCATACTTTTCTTTGCTAGACCATTATCAAATATTGTTCCCCTTGTGGCTATTTATAAATTGTGATCAAATCACTCCTTAACCTTCTCTTTGTTAAGCAAAATAGATTGCAATCTTTGAGTCCATCACTATAAGGCACATGTTCTAATTTTGTCTAATCCTCTAATTCAATATCCTTCTTGAATTATGGACACCAGAACTGGATACAGCATTCCAGTTGCAGTCGCACCAGTACCTAATACAAAAATTAAATGACCGCTCTAGTTCTACTTGAGATTCTTTTTATGAATCCATCTTTTTACATATGTATGTAGCCCTTTGTTCACAGCATCCCAGTGGGAGCTCAGGTTCAGTTGATTGTCCACCATGACCCCAGATCTTTTTCAGAGTCACTGTATCCCAGGACAGAGGCCTCCATCCTCTCGGTATGGCCTACACTCCTTGTTCCTACATATTTACATTTACATTTAGCTGTATTAAAATGAATATTGTTTGCTTCAGCCCAGTTTACCTAGTGATCAAGATTATTCTCTATCTCTGAACTCTCCTCTTCATTATTCACCATTCCCCCAATTTTTGTGTCATCTTCAAACTTTATTAGTGACGATTTTATGTTTTCTTCCAGGTCATTGATAAAAATGTTATCTAGCTTAGGGCCAAGAACCAATTCCCCTAGGAACCCGCTTGCTCTGTGATGATTCCCCATTTCCAAATTACATTTTGAGACCTGTTACTTAGCCAGTTTATAATCCAGCCCTGACCACCAGGCTCACAATCCCCTTTTCTCCACAACTCTAACTCCTACCCCCATTCCCAGAACCTCCACCCTCAACTCACACTTGTTGCTGGATACAGAAAAGCAGGAGCAGAGGCAGCAGGGAAGAACTGTGGCTGTAGGGAGCACTATACACCCTTAAAACGTCAGAGAAGCTGGAAATCCTCCTCTGTTCTCCTCCCTTTATTGCTTGCAGTCCAGGTGCTGCAGGAACTCTAGGAGCATTGCAGAGAGCACTTAGATAAACAGCAGCCTAGACACTAGTGGCAGCTATGTGAGTCCAGCCTCTCAGATTTTCCTGCAGTGCATCAGCCACACAACACAATGTAGCTCATAGCTCTGCCATTATTGGTGGCGTCTGGCTCCTTTAGCCGCTCATGTCCACTTTCATTTTTTCTCAATGTTGTAATTCAGTCAACTCATAAATCACCCAAACTCCCCTGGAACAGAACATTCCAAAAGGCTTCTGTGAGATCTTTGGTTAAGATGCAAAGTGTCTCATTTGAGTTGTTCTGACCTAGACTCTTTACACAGGTTGTGACTAGGGGGGAGGGAGGGAGGCATAGGTGTTGTATCTCCTGGAGCTTATGTTCCAGCCAGCCACACAAACTCACTGTCTGAGCCCACTCCTGCAGCTTCCCTTTTGAAACCCAGCTTTCTCACTGGCCAGTTGTGGCTTCTTCCTGATTCTCCTTCATTGTCTGCCTTTCCTGAGAATTTTCTTGCTTGCTCCTATCCAAAGCCACTGTCTGCTTCCTGCAGATCCCTCAAAGGCTTCACAAACATAGGTTTAACATAGTTTATTGAGACAATCTCTCTCCCAGCAACCATACTAGGAGATAATTGTCTCCCTGCATCTCCAAATTACCTACCTCCAAATGAGGACTGAACATTGGGCTTACAATTCTCCACTCCACTTACATCTCTGATTGATGGGGAAGGTAACAGATCTCTTCCTCCAATGCCAGCTAATGGAATATCTCATTTTACCACCCAAACTGGTCTCCTAAGCCAGTGGTTTCAATCTGGGGTACAGTCAACAAAGGTCTTCCAGGGAGTAATAAAAAAGGTAATAATCGGAGATATACCAATCTCCTAGAACTGGAAGGGACCTTGAAAGGTCATTAAGTCCAGCCCCCTGCCTTCACTAGCAGGACCAATTTTTGCCCCAGATCCCTAAGTCGCCCCCTCAAGGATTGAACTCACAACCCTGGGTTTAGCAGGCCAATGCTCAAACCACTGAGCTCTAGATATTTGTCTAATTTTACAAAAGGCTTCATAAAAAGCACTAGTAAAGTCAGTACAAACTAAAATTGCATACAATGACTTGTTTATACTGCTCTTTATACTCTACAATGAAATGCAAGTACAATATTTGTATTCGAATCGATAAAAGTGGTGTTACGGAGATAGCTGGGAGTGCCGGTGGCGTAGGATCTGAGTGGGGAGTCCACATATCCAGATAGTCTTTCAGTGACAGTGCCGATTCCAGAGATGATGGGTCATCCAGGATTTCCAGGTTTGTGGATCTTGGGTAGTAGATAGAATAACTCCGGTCGGGGCTCCAAGGGAAGTTGATTTGTTCCTGTGCTAGTGTAGGGAGTGTCCTGAGTAGATGGTGCAGTTTCTTAATATATTCCTCAGTGGGATCTGAGGAAAGTGGTCTGTAGAATTTGGTATTGGAGAGTTGTCTGACAGTCTCCTTTTGGTAGTCACACCTGTTCATGATGACAACAGCACCTCCTTTATCAGCCTCTTTGATTATAATGTTAGGGTTGTTTCTGAGGCTCTGGATGGCACTGTGTTCTGCACGACAGGTTTTGTGGCAAGCGATGTTGTTTTCCCACAATTTCTGCCTGTGCATGTTGGCAGAAGCATTCTATATATAGGTCCAGACTGTCATTTCGACCCTCAGGAAGAGTCCATGTGGAGTTCTTCTTCTTGTGTTGTTGTGTATCAGTGCACTGTTCAGTGTTATCTTGAAAGTATTCTTTGAGTCAGAGAAGGCAAAAGTAGATTTCCAGATCACCACAGAACTGTATCTTCAGGACCAGACTTCAGAGAGAAACTGCTGCACTTCAGTTCATTTGCAAATTTGACACCATCAGCTCAGGATTAAACAAAGACTGTGAATGACTTGCCAACTACAAAAGCAGTTTCTCCTCCCTTGGTTTTCACACCTCAACTGCTAGAAGAGGGCCTTCATCCTCCCTGATTGAACTAACCTTGTTATATCTAGACATTCTTACCAGCATATTTATACCTGCCTCTGGAAATTTCCATTACATGCGTCTGACAAAGTGGGTATTCACCCACGAAAGCTCATGCTTCAATACGTCTGTTAGTCTATAAGGTGTCACAGGACTCTTTGTTGCTTTTTACAGATCCAGACTAACACGGCTACCCCGCTGATACTTGACAATATATAAAGGGTTTCCTCCTTGGGTAAAAGTGGGAATACTGTCAGGAAAAACCTTAGCAGAAACTATCCCTCTACTGATGATCACTTGGTGAGAGATCCATTGGACCCTACAAGATCTTTCAGGATGCGAGTCTGACTACAGTTATAATTATTACATAAGTTTTGTAGGATTTCCATATCATGGATAATTGTAACTTTACCTATTGCTTTAATAAATTTGTTGTACAGATAAGAGTTTGTACTTGTGATTCTGTCTGTTGTCATTATCCTTGACCTTTGTGTGTTCCTAGAACAGGGGTTCTCAAACTGGGGGGGTCAGAACCCCATGGGGGATCATGAGGTCATTAGATTGGGGGGAGTCGCGAGCTGTCAGCCTCAATCCCAAATCCCGCTTTGCCTCCAACATTTATAATAATGTTAAATATATTTAAAAAATGTTTTTAATTTATATGAGGGGGTGTAGCCTGATTTGGGGAGGGTTAGTAGGGACAGTGGAATTTATCCACTTAATTTAGTTTTATTTAATAATTAATTTCTAATTAATTAGTAATGTTAATAATAATTGATAGATATTAATAATATGGGTATGGCTCGCCAATATGTGTGATCAGAAGATAAAGTTCGTCTTGAATCAGGCTTCACAGAATTTATACAAGGAGATTGGGGTATGTGACAGAAAAACTATACTGAGACAGAATTAGTCAAACAAGACCTTTTATTTAAAATCAATGAAACAAGAAGTAAATGTAAAATGTTAAAAGCAGTATGAGATTACAAAGTTACAAAATATCACAGTTCTTTAAGAGATATGATATGATATTACACAGTTCTAATTCATTCTGAACGTAGGTGTTATTTTAAAAGGAAATAATAAAAAAAAAGACTGAGTATAAGTCTATAAACTAGAGGCTTTTAAAAGCCAAGCAGAACTTAGAACTTTATACTTACAGCTGAGAAAAGAAATACCATCAGTAGCTGACAGCCTTCAAAGGGGAGACGGAGTGAGACGATGGAAGATAGCTGGATGTATCGTCTACCTAATGGAGGATTGTCAACCTTTTTATAGGGAGAAATCCTTCCTCCTATGCCCAAATTTGTCTTTCCCCCATGGAAAGGTGAAGGTACCTGTTTTCATAGGTTGACCTTTTATGTGTGTATGGATGACAACTATCTACGTATCTTGTGGTGTACGTGTTAGATTTGTGGGCAAAAATATCCCACTCTTCACCCTAACTAGGTGAAAGGTTAGCAGACATTCAAAAAGTCCCTAGACAATTTGCGTAGGTTTATATCCTATTATTACTTTTCTGAGTAAGGGTCTTAAAGGTTGCTTTCAGCATCACAGAGGAAATAGGCCAGGATGTCTGGCCTAGAAGCTTCTAGGTATCTTGCATTACAGCTTATTGTAAATAATTCTATTAATCTATGCAGCCTACACATTTTTATTAAAAAGACATTTTATACAGACCAACAGATTAATCCTCAGGGCTACAGGGGTCGCACTCAGAGTCTTGCTGTGTGAAAGGGGTCACAGTAGAAAAGTTTGAGAACCCCTGTCCTAGAGCCTCCAAATCTGAGAGGAGCACCAGAGGCAATTTCACGTTGTTGAGTTTGAAACTGTAGCAACCAGAGCCAAACACATGGTGGTGTAATACAACAACTCTAAATTTTCTTTAAATATAATGAAATGCTACATTATTGTGTAGTATCAGAGGGGTAGCCGTGTTAGTCTGGATCTGTACATAGCAGAGGGGCATTGCTGGCATATGTTGGCGTATATTACATTAGTGGACGTGCAGGTGAATGAACCGGTGATGGTGTGGCTGATCTGGTTAGGTCCTCTGATGGTGTCGCTGGTGTAGATAGCCCCTCTGCTATGTACATCGGCCAAACTGGACAGTCTCTACGGAAAAGGCTAAATGGACACAAATCAGATATTAGGAATGGCAATATACAAAAACCTGTAGGAGAACACTTCAACCTCCCTGGCCACACAATAGCAGATCTTAAGGTGGCCATCCTGCAGCAAAAAAACTTCAGGACCAGACTTCAGAGAGAAACTGCTGAGCTTCAGTTCATCTGCAAATTTGACACCATCAGCTCAGGATTAAACAAAAACTGTGAATGGCTTGCCAACTACAAAACCAGTTTCTCCTCTCTTGGTTTTCACATCTCAGCTGCTAGAACAGGGCCTCATCCTCCCTGATTGAACTAACCTCGTTATCTCTAGCCTGCTTCTTGCTTACTTATATATACCTGCCCCTGGAAATTTCCACTACATGCATCCGACGAAGTGGGTATTCATCCACAAAAGCTCATGCTCCAAAACGTAAGTCTGTAAGGTGCCACAAGACTCTTTGCTGCTATTATTGTGTAGAGCAGCTCTCCCTTGGCACAGATGTCCCTCTTTTCTATTGGTGCACTAATCATGAAGTCTTTCCATACAGAGGTTTCCACAAGTTTGGAGGTGGGAGGGGCGAGCAAACAGCACAGCTACTAGAACCCTCCCTATGGCCCCCTGCTATCTTCTTCTATAGGTTTTGGCTCTATTCTCCACCATGTGGGTGGACAGTGGACATTTGACCTTACATGTCCAGAAAAGCAGTTTCATCACTGTTTGCTCTGCATATAACTTCTGTTTGATCTGTTTAATATTTAATAGTGGAAAATCTGCTTAACAATGTTAATGCAATATAAATAAAAGGTGAGGAGCTGTGTAGATTAGATGCTTCCAGCAGGATCCTGGTGATTGTACTGTAAGTACTGCCATATTTTATCCAAAGAGGCTTTGAACTCACATTAGCTGTCTGATATGCAATTTCTTTTATAGGATTTCAATCTAGTATGGGTGACTCTGTTCACTATATCTGTTACAATTTATTCTGTCAGTGGAGCCTTTCTGAAGACCCCAATGATCCAGCAGACATTGATACTCTAGTGAAAATGTTCTTTGAATGAGGGCATTTTTAAAAAAATTAGTGGGAAACCTAGGGGCTAGAGTAATCTAATGCTTTAAGATATGGCCTGGCTACACCGAAATGTGTGGGATTTTCTAGAATGGGTTAGCCAATGTTGGATCTGGTTGAAAGCAGGACTTTCCATTCTGCAGAATATTCTGACATTGAAAAAAATCATTCTGAATCAGAACAAGAAAACAAGTTTGAATTTTCCTTTGAAACAAAATTCTCCTTCTCCCCCAAAAATTCTTTTCAATAAACTGAAATGTTTAATTTTGATAACGGTTCAGTTTTGCATTTTTAGTTTCTTTTATATTGTTTTTATATTACACTATTTTATTTTATAAAATATGAAAATATAATAATAAAAAATAACTTTAAGAGCATAAGAGAAAAGAAATATAAAATCACTTGATTTATTTTCTAAATGAAATGTCATCAGAGTTGACATAATCCCTGGAATTTTCCTGTTCTGCTAAATCTGCATTTTGTGGCAGAAAAATGGTCCATCCCAAAATTTTCACCCAACTTTAGCAAATACGCTAACATGTTTTAAAACTCTAGCATTAACAAAACAGGTAATTCTTTAGCTTGTAGAGTTGTAGCCTAAGAGACAGAGAGAGACAGATAAGCATAAAAAGCAAAAAGGGCAAATTTACTGACATGTAAAGAACCTTTAGATTCCTTCATTGGATTTATTCCTGTAGTTATGATGCTACAGGAAGCTCAGCACCATTTGTTATTCCCTTTTGCTAAAGCTCATCATAATTACAGTATTGAAAATCAGGGATGGGTGACTTAGTTATGATGTTCCAGACAGGGCCTATAACGTTTGTTCAGCTTTAAACAGTGGACCCACTTCTCATTTGAATCCAGATTCCACTGCAACACAGGGAAATGTGAGAACAAGGCAGGAGGGGAAGGGGAATGGAGCATCAAGGAGCCAGCTGCAGTTCCCTGATTTGATGCTGTCAAGCCTTAGCAGAAGTTAGAGCTGCAAAAATGCAGCTCCTATTTGTGCCACTGGCATAAGGTCCCTAATTTACCCTAAGGACGCAGTGGACGATCATCACATTGGAGCTCCATTTTGCTAAAATCTCTCCCAGCCTACTCTCACCTGACTCCCTTTCATGCGCTTTCATTCTACAAAACACCACTACTCTAGGATGGCTGAGTGGTAAAGTGGATGGTGCTAACTGAAGAATCCAGCCCATAGTCTCCTCCTACCACCTCTTCCTTTTTCCTTCCTCTGATTCCCAACACGGCCTGCGCTTCCAACCCCAGAGACTCTCCCATCAACCCCACTCTCTTTCCCCCCATAATCTCCCAGTTGTCTAGAGGGAGGAGAACTTGCCATGAGGGGAGAGAGAAAAATAACCATTGGATCACAAATAGCACAGGGAAGGTGGGAACATTTCCATGACTAATGACTATTCCATTCTCTTTTTTTTAAAGGAATAGTTCCAAAGGAGAATGAAGTCCATCCTCTGTCTCTGTGTGTTACTTGCTGGTCTTCATGCTGTTGTCTTGTCTCAACATGTACCTGACTATCACGATGACCAGGCTGGTCAGACAGATATTAATCCCCCACAGCAGCTTACCCCAGTTGCAGGCAATGTCGTAACTGAAAACATGACCTTTCTACAACTAGCTCCTAGCAATGCTGACTTTGCATTTAGATTCTACAAGCAGATTAAATCAGGAGCAGCTGACAAGAACATTTTCTTCTCTCCTCTAAGCATCGCCACTGCCTTTGCAATGCTGTCATTAGGTGCCAAGTCAACCACGCTGAGTCAAATTCACAAAGGACTCGCCTTTAACCTGACAGAGATTGAGGAGAGGGAGATACATGAAGGTTTTCATCATCTCATCCACATGTTAAACCGGCCTGATAGTGAGATCCAGTTGAATATGGGAAATGCTCTTTTTATAGATCATCAACTGACAGTACTAGATAAGTTTTTGGAAGATGTCAAAACTCTGTATGAATCTGAAGCTCTTCTAAGCAACTTCCAGAATTCTGCAGTGGCTGAGAAACAGATCAATGATTACATAGAGAATAAAACCCATGGGAAAATTGCCAACTTGGTCAAGGACCTTGATCCACTCACTGTAGTGGTTCTTGTCAACTATCTTTTCTTTAAAGGTAAGATGCTCTACAGACAGGTACATGTAGCACATACAAGCTATGGAATTCTGATAGTGGTCTAAGACAAATAAACTGTTTTTTGTCAACTGATTGTCAGGTCTATGAGATTACCCAACTTCAGACTGATGCCTTATTAACTTTTTTAGGCATTTCCACGAAACGTATAGTCATCCTAATAGGAAATTTCGGTTATAATAAAGCACCTAAATCAAGGGCACTGGAACCTTGTAGAAGGGATGGGAGGGAAGGCCAAAGTGGATTCCTGTGGCCCTTCTCCCCTAATCTCACACTCCCTCATGGCCCTAGTCCCCTCCTCACATAGCACCCCCCAGGCCTATGCAGGGCCACCCAGAGGATTCCGGGGGCCCAGGGTCTTTGGCGGCAGGGGATTCCCGCTTTGGCGGTAAGTCGGCAGCGGGGGGTCCTTTCTTTCTGGGACCCGCCGCCAAAGTGCCCCAAAGCCCCATGGCGGGGACCCCCTGCCACCAAATTACCGCCGAAGCAGGACCCGCCGCCAAAGTGCAGCCCCCCACCACGGGTCTTCGGGGCACTTCAGCGGCGGGTCCCGGACCGGAAGGACCCCCCACTGATGACTTACCACTGAAGACCCGGCTGCACTCCGGCGGCGGGTCCCGCTTCGGTGGTAATTCGGCGGAGGGGGGGTCCTTCTATCCCGGAGAGGAAGGACCCCCAGCCAGCGAAGACCGGGAGCGAAGAAGCTCCGGGGGCCCGGGCCCTGCGAGAGTTTTCCGGGGACCCCGGAGCGAGTGAAGGACCCCGCTCCAGGGCCCCCAAAAAACTCTTGTTGGGGCCCCTGCTGGGCCCGGGGCCTGGGGCAAATTGCCCCACTTGCCCCCCCCCTCTGGGAGGCCCTGCGCCTATGGCACTTGGTGCTGCCGGTCTCCTACCTCCAGTGGCTGCATGTGGGTCAATGGGAACCAGTCGCACAGCCCATCCTCCTTCTACCCTTCCCACCAGCTGCTTTCCGGCACCTACAGCACCAAGATCAGCTCCTCTGCTGCAAAACACAGCCCCTACCAGCACTGCTTCCCCCAAACTATGCCCATGTTACAAAGTGGGGTGGCCAGGCTCCCCCACCACCAGTTCTGGTGACCTAAATCCATATTTAGTCACCAGAATAAGATAATAATTATGTTATTAGGCATGCCGAGCACTTATTGCATGGGAGTTATAGGTGCTCACCACCCCTGCAATGCAGGTCAGTTTAATTGTACTTCCTAAACATGGAGATAAAAAAGGAAAGAAAAATCCAGAATTCTACAGATTACATTAGGAGTAGAAACATCTTTTTCTTTGCTGTTTTGTTGTCCCTGGAATGTTCCCAGAATGGAAAATGGTTGATCTTTGCCCATTT
The DNA here is from genome assembly GCF_016161935.1 of Mauremys reevesii. Classification (NCBI taxonomy): domain Eukaryota; kingdom Metazoa; phylum Chordata; order Testudines; family Geoemydidae; genus Mauremys; species Mauremys reevesii. Next base: position 28,267,624 of record NC_052626.1, read on the forward strand.
ATTTCCCTGATACTCATTGAAATATTATAACTGAAGGCAATATATTCTACCAGTGGTATCCAGGAGCCACAAAAGGGTGTCATTCAGACCTGGAAAATTTCTTGCCAAAATAGACAGCTATTTAACTGAAGAGAAAGTGGTCATGTGGCACTCTGGTGAGGCAGTGTCTAAGAAAGGCAATAGGCAGTGATCCTGTGCCACAGAAATCAATGGGTGCCATACCACTGACTAGAGCAATGCAGGATCGGGCTGATAATGCCTAGAAGCAGGCTGGAACTAGCAGAGTTGTGGGGTAGGTCCTACCGTAACATTTTGAACTTTGGTTAATTTCAGCCAACTCTTTATAAAAACAGATCCTTTTCAGCAGCTTGGAAAGCACGTGCTTTCCCATCCGTTCATTTGTTGCTAGTGAGCTGCATCACCTGTGCTAACATTTTACAAGCAACAGAGAAGGAAAGGAAATTAAACAAACAAACTTTCAATTCTGCTCCCTCTGACAGTCCCGTGTCTCGAAACTTAGACTGCAAGGAGTGAGTAGAAGAAATTTAGGTAACATGAAAAAGAAGTTGGATTTATTAATTAATCTGGAGCTCTATCAGATTGAAGGGCCTCAGTTTAACAGCACAGAAAGTTATAATACTTGGTCACTATTCTTTTCTCAAAGCTACAGATTTAAAGAAAACCACAGTATCAGTTCACTTCACTTGTTTGGCTTTCGTCAGGACTACAGTAAATCACTATAAATCCTCATCCAACAGAGATGCTGTATGCTATTGAAATTGACTGGCTAACCAGCTGCAAGGCAAATGTCCTATTTTTCAAACAAGCTTGCAGTTGACTTAAACTTCAAATATAAACTTCTTACATTTAAATTAGTCTGATCTATGTTCGAAATGTCTCTTTCCCTGTATATTCAAAGGCATTCTTTCTTTTTGTCATCAGCTCATTGGGAAAATCCTTTCAGTAGTTTGTTGACCAAGGAAGACGACTTTTTTGTGGATGCAAAAACATCTGTCAAAGTTAATATGATGAACAGTGACAAAACGTATAACACACACCATGACGAGGAGCTGTCTTGCTGGGTGGTTGAAATCCCATACAAAGGAAATGCTGCTGCGCTATTTATTCTGCCTGATGAAGGGAAAATGGAGCAGGTGGAGGATGCTCTGTTGACAGATACTGTAGCTAAATGGGCACAATCACTTCAACAAAGGTAACCTTGTAACTGCTGCTACATGCACATACGTCCTAATCTGAGTTCAGCAGTCTCTCTTTGGAGTCTGTTTTTAAAGGTTTTTTTGTTGCAAATTGCCACCTTCAAGTCTGTCACTGAGTGGTTAGAGAGGTCCTCCAAAGAGAGACTGCTGAACTCGAATTAATATGCAAATTAGATACAATTAACTCAGGCTTAAACAGAGACTGGGAATGGTTGGGTCATTACACTAATTGAATCTATTTCCCTATGTTAAGTTCTCCTCACTCACACCTTCTATGGGTCATCTTAATTATCACTTCAAAGGGTTTTTTTTCCTCCTGCTGATGATAGCTCATCTCAATTGATTGGACTCTTCCAGTTGCTATGCATACTTTCACCTTTTCATGTTCTCTGTATGTATAAATATCTCCTGTCTGTGTGTTCCATTCTATGCATCTGAAGAAGTGAGCTGTAGCCCACGAAAGCTCATGCTGAAATAAATTTGTTAGTCTTTAAGGTGCCACAAGTACTCCTGTTCCTTTTTGCGGATACAGACTAACACGGCTGCTACTCTGAACCTGTCCATTTAGAGAGCAAATTGTTGGAGGTTGTTCCCTTACAGTAGCAACAGACCTAATACATCTGAACTGTCCAGGAGGACACACATTTTTGGTGGAAAATGGAGGACTATGAGTGTGCGTCACTCTGCAAGTAGTAACCTAGGCTGCTGGAAGCCCGAGCATGTCTGGTATGCTGCTGTCAGGCTGCCAGAGTCAGAGCTGCTGGACCAGAGCTGTGGCTCTGCACAGACACTCCGAGTGTGACCTGCACGCTGGCAGGCTGACTGTGAGAGACCCCCGTTGGAAGCTACAATAGCAAAGCATTGTGTGGCAGGGCAGATGGTAACAGAACCCCTCACTGGTCTGAATTGCATCCCGGAATGTGATGCTCTCCCAGTCCAATTGAGTCAGGGAGCCAGTGAGGGGGAGGGAAGAATCTCCAATGTAGCCCATGCAATCCCCTGGGAACACTTATGGGAGTACCCCTGCTATGCCACTGAAGGTGCGGATGTCCCTACTTCTCCTGCATTCACCTGAGCAGCTGTGTTAGAGGTGGGGACAATCCAGTCCTATATAAGACAATGCATTTTACTAGTCTCTATATTGGATCAAATAATCCAAACAATATTTTTCTAAAACCAGCACAGTGGCCACATGTAACTAAACAAAAATAAAACTCAGGGGATTGCAATTTTGCTGTCCATTTCATCCCCCACCTGTACAATGGGACAATAATATTTACTTCCCAGACTGGGGCATTGTGAGGCAAATTCATTGGTAGCTGAGATCCTTGAGTGGTATACATTACCCAGCTGCAAATATTTAAGTATCCACCCATTTGACAATAGTTTACCAGAGTTTTGTGTTTCTTTTTTAACAGAAAAATCTACCTGTACATTCCAATATTCTCTGTATCTGGTACCTATGATGTCAAAGAGCTGTTTGAGAAAATGGGTGTGGTCGATGTGTTCACTGACAAAGCTGATCTCTCTGGAATCACTGGGCACTCTAACCTGAAGGTGTCAAAAGTAAGTTTGTAGAACACAGATGGTGCTAAATGGATTTGTCTGTTATTTTCTTTTGAAATGACCCATTCCTGCTTCTGGTCAGGTCACTGGTAAAATGCTCAGCCAGCACGGACAGGTGAGGCAGAGTTGCAGCATAAGGAGGACAGACCCACAGATTAGCACTTAGTCTTTCCTCAAATTAAGCATTAATTTGCTTACTATAATTAATACAGAGGCTCTCCAAGCTTACTTGACCTTCTGGAATGTCCTTTAGAAGTCAGTACCATCAGATAGGGAAAAGGACAAAAGGACTGGGAAAATGCAATTGTAACTATTGTAAACTATTGTAAAAGCAGCAAAGAGTCCTGTGGCACCTTATAGACTAACAGAAATTTTGGAGCATGAGCTTTCGTGGGTGAATACCCACTTCATCGTGAATACCCATGTGACATGCATCCCACGAAGTGGGTATTCACCCACGAAAGCTCATGCTCCAAAACTTCTGTTAGTCTATAAGGTGCCACAGGACTCTTTGCTGCTTTTACAGATCCAGACTAACACGGCTACCCCTCTGATACATTGTAACTATTTGTTAACATAAAATAATTAATATGTAAAATGGTATGGCAAGAGTTTGCAAATAGGGAGACTTATTCTACAATAGGTATTTATATGACCCCTCGTTGCTTAGTAGCTAAGTGTCTCAAAATATTAATGTATTTATCCCCACAATACCCCTGTGAACAGGGGCGGCTCTAGAAATGACGCTGCCCCAAGCAGCGCCGCGGCCGCGCCGCCTTTCTCGTCCGCGGCGGTCCCCTCTTCCCCGGTTGCTGAGCTCCTGCCTGCTTGGCATGCAGGTCCACCGGAGCCCGAAGGAGCGAGACCTGCGCCCCCGCGCCGCGGCGGCAGCTCGGAGCCGGGAGAAGGGGACCGCGCCGCCACATGCGCGCGCGCGCCCGCCTCCGCTTCCCGGCGGGCCCGGGACATCGCCCCGCGCGAGCGCGACGGCCGGAGCAGCCAAATGCCGCCCCCGGCCAGCGCGCCGCGCCGCGCTTGGCGTGCTCGTCTAGAGCCGCCCCTGCCTGTGAAGTAGGGATTTACACCTATTTCACAGATGAGAAATGAAGCACAGAGAGGCTGAGTGACTTGCTCCAAGGGCACACAGGAGGTCTGTGGCAACATCCTTCCCAATACGCTTACACTGACTGAGTAGTGCCTTATACAATGAGTCGGCAGATTGACTATGGTGTCACTGAGTAAGTATCAGAATTTCATCATGAAACAGTAGAGGGAAATAAGAGAAACAAGGTTGATGAGGTAATATCTTTCTTTGAACCAACTTCTGCTGGTGGAGGAGGAAAGCTTTCAAGTTTGACGCAGCTCTGCCTCAGGTCTGGATAAGGTCCAGACAAGGTTGGACAAATTCAAGGTGGGACAAATTAAGCATAAGGGTACACACATGCTGTAGGAGACCACTTAAAATGAAGTGAGTAATTAAGGGCTAGCAAGCAGCAGGGTGTGATAGACACTGTTGTAATGAGGCAGGTATAGTATATATTGTGATAGACATGCTTAGGACCCATGGATCTTGAAATTATAAAAAAAGACAAAAACACCTTTTCCCCCAGGGGCAAACACAAAGGGATCACTCCATATCTGACCTCTCAGCCCTCATGCTCAAAGGAAACCTGCCCAGCACCTTCAAAAGACAAGCCTGGGAAATTAAATTCATAAGTTTGCTGGATACTAAGAACTATGGACTTACAGATGAATTAAGCAATAAAATCAATTTAACACTTTGAACACACCCTGCTGCTTGCTTCTCCTTAATTGCCCACTTCATTTTAAGTGGTCTGCTACAGCATATGTATGTATTTATGCTTAACAATCTCTCCCACCTTGTATTTAGCTGTGACACTCTGGTTATCTTCTCCAGACCTGACAAAGAGTTTGGTGGAGTTCAAAAGCTTGTCCCTTCTACCAGCAGAAGTTGATCCAATAAATACTATTTACCTCACCTGCCTTAACAACGAGGAGTCCTAGTGGCACCTTAGAGACTAACAAATGTATTTGGGCATAAGCTTTCATGGGCTAAAACCCACTTCATCAAATGCATGGAGTGAAAAATACAATAAGCAGTGTATATATTACAGCACATGAAAAGACAGGAGTTGCCTTACTAAGTGGGGGCTCAGTGCTAACGAGGTCAGTTCAGTCAAGGTGGAAGTGGCCTATTCTCAACAGCTGACAAGAAGGGATGAATATCAACAGAGGGAAAATTACTTTTTGTAGTGACCCAGCCACTCCCAGTCTTTATTCAGGCCTAATTTGATGGTGTCCAGTTTGCAAATTAATTCCAGCTCTGCAGTTTCTCGTTGAAGTCTGTTTTTGAAGATTTTTGTTGAAGAATGGCCACTTTTAAGTCTGTTATTGCGTGTCCAGAGAGACTGAAGTGCTCTCCTACTGGTTTTTGAATGTTACAATACTTGATGTCTGATTTGTGATCATTTATTCTTTTGCATAGAGATTGTTCGTAAAGACTCCCATCTTTTCATGTGCTGTAATATTTATACTGTTTACTGTATTTTTCACTCCATGCATCTGATGAAGTGGGTTTTAGCCCACGAAAGCTTATGCCCAAATAAATGTGTTAGTCTCTAAGGTGCCACAAGGACTCCTCATTGTTTTGCTGATCTAGACTAACACAGATACCACTCTGAAACCTCTCACCTGCCTTGTCTCTCTCATATCCTGGGAGGAGCAAAGCTATAACTACAGACTGCAAACAACATAAGGAAATACTAATCTGAGTTGCATTAAGGAGAACAAAGTGAGTGTTAGTTCTTAGTGTAGCTCCAAAGAGTAAAAGAAATTGGTTCACATTTGCACTGTGAAATACCATTTCACTGTACCCAAGAGAGAAATATATTAGGCGAAGGTACACCAGGGAGGTCACTTATCTAGCTTCTTTCCCTCCCGTGTTGCTTGTTACCATTCATCTTGAATTGTCTTCTGTTTTCTGCTGCAAAGTAACTCTCTGATGCATAAAGGTACTAGAGTTGTTTGTGATGATGAAACAATTCTTCTATAATGTTAAACAATTTATTAAGGGAGTCCCCCTCTTTGTGGATGAGTGAACAAGGGATTTGATACATGCAATTTAATCTATTCATATTGTTGGGCCTGAACATTCCAAAGATTCATAGGCAAAACACCTACTGAAATCAAAGATAGTTTTGCCTGTGTTGGGAATGTAGGGTTGGGTTATGTTTTGTGTTGGCAATCCTGTACTCATTAGGTTCTTCTTTCTTAATAGCTGTGGTTTAAATATGAGCAAATTCATCTCCAGATGTTGCTCCTTGTTTTATGCTCACACTGTGATCTCTACTTCATTTCCTCATAGGCTGTTCACAAGGCCATGGTGGATGTTAATGAGAATGGTACCGAGGCTGCGGCAGTCACTATCGTGGAAATTACATTGCTGTCTCTTCCCATCCCTCCTCCTCCTACCATTAAGTTTAACCGGCCTTTCCTGATTCTGATTATTGATAAAAATACCAGCAGCATCCTCTTCATGGGGAAAATCGTAAATCCTACAGAAAAATAATTGGATGCTCACTGCACATGTCCCAGTGCTTCAAAGGAGTTGTTTTTAAATGCCCAGGAGTATGTGCACGTACCACAGACCACTTGGTGTCCATGGCTGTAACTAAATTGCAATTGACATAAATTCTAAACAAATAAAACATGAGTATGGTAACTCCTTGCCTACAAACAAACAGCCTGGTATTTCTGTGAATTGGGCATGCATTAGTAAATGTCTCAGGTAAATGTGAAAGAAAGTCCTTGTAACTAGGTGACCAGATAGCAAGTGTGAAAAATCGGAACAGGGGTGCTGGTAATAGGTGCCTATATAAGAAAAAGCCGCCAAAATTGGGAGGGTCCCTATAAAATCAGAACATCTGGTCACCCTACTTGTAGATGATGCTGATAATAACTAGTGGGGGCTGCAGAGTACAAGATACCCTCCCCCCAGCCTCCTACATTGCATCCCCCTCTGTGTGTTAATCATATTTTCTAACTGACAAAAGAGACACTGAGGTGGGGACAGGGGAGGTCACAGGGAGCTGGTTTGGAAGCATAAAGGAGGTTGGTGGAGATGTCAGAAGTAAAACAAGCTGCTTGATCCTCTCTGCTGTCCCACCCCTTACCCTATTCAGAATGAAAAGCTGGGGCATTTCACAGCTAAACAGTGGGATGGAAGAAGACTGAATTTATCTCTTTGATCCTGTCATGGTTCTCTCCTAGTTCCAAACCCACTACCTCCAATTTAGTCTCCCCCCACTACATCATGCCCACCTCCCCCACCAATTCACCAACTGATTCCATTGCCCCTTACACTCAGCCTTGCCAATTCTGGGCCTCCCACGCCTGGGATCTGCTCAGCTCCCTCTAACCTGCCCCAGCTCAGGAACTCCCACCGTTCCCACCCATACCTTTCAGACCGAGAACACCTCTTCTTCCTACCAAACCCTCCCAAGCTCACAGCAACCCCTTTCTGCTCTGAAACTCTCCCCCAACTAACACCGCCTGAGTCAGAACACAAAAATATACAAAACCCATGGAGACCTTTCCCAGAGGTCAGAGTCCTCCCTCCAACCTGACAGCCACCACCAGGTTCCCAATCCCCTTTTCTCCAGAACTCTAACTCCCACCCCCATGCCCAGAACCTCCAGCCTCAACTCATCGTTGCTGCTGGATACCGAAAAACAGCAGCAGAGTCAGCAGGGAGGGACTGTGGCTGTAGGGAGCCCTTTACTCTGAATAAACTTCACAGGAGCCTGGAAATCTCTTCTGTCCCCCTCCCTCTATTGCTTGTAGCCCAGGTGCTTCATGCAGGATCTCTAGGAGCTGGAAACTGCAAGAAGCATTACAGAAAGCAGCTAGATGAACTGAAGCCTAGGTCCTAAGGCTGCTAGGTGAAATCCAGCCTCACAGAAATCCCTGTGACAAGTGATACTGCTTCCTGCAGTACTTCAGCCATACGGCACAACATAGCTCACAGCTCTGGCATTACTGGTTGAGTTTAGCTCCTTTAGCCATTCATGTCCAGCCACCCCTGGCAGACAGAGTCACTTTCACTTTTTCTCAGTGTTGTAATTCAGGCAACTCATAAGTCACCCTAACTCCCCTGCAACAGAGGATTCCAAAAGGCTTCTGTGAGATCTTTGTTTAAGATGCAAAGTGTCTCCCTTGCATTGTTCTGGACTAGACTCTTTACATTGGTATATGGCCAATGAGGTTAGGCTGTGATGAGAGGGGAGGGAGGGAGGCATATATATTGTATCTTCTGGATCTGATGTTCCAGCCAGCCATACACACTCACTGTCTCAGCCCAGTCCTCCTGGTAGCGGGCCAGCTACTCAGCCTCCACCTACTGGGTCTCCACAATCAAGTGGACCAAGTCTGACACACAGTGAAGATGCCATCTAACAGGACAACCTCTTATCTGGTAATGCAAAAGCCAAGCAATCCCAGTATCACAGGTAGGTGATGAGATGCCGTCAGACTATTTCCAAGGCAGTTGCCTCTTAGTCTATAGTCCTGATTTCAAAGCCTGCAAATTCTTACTTGGGGGGGGGGGGGGGAAATCAGCTTTTTAATTTATTTATTTAGCTTATAGTCCTATTAGTGCCACATGATTTATCCTGTCTGAACAGTATAGAGGCTTTGATAATTGGGCAGCATGTGGTTGTTTTGATATAAAATCAAGAGGTCCAGTGTTAGGGGTTGAGTGTAAAGGAAACCAGTAATCCACCTTTCAATCATACTAACAAAAGATTGACTCTTGTGTCTAAGGGTATGTCTACACTACAAGAGTAGTTTGATTCAACTTAATTCGAATTTGTGGAATCGACCTTACGAAGTCGAATTTGTGTATCCACACTAAGGACACTAATTCGACTTTGTGATTCCACACTAACGGGGCCAGCATTGACTTTGGAAGCGGTGCACTGTGGGAAGCTATCCCACAGTTCCTGCAGTCCCCGCTGCCCATTGGAATGCTGGGTAGAGCCCCCAATGCCTGCTGGGGGAAAAAATGTGTCGAGGGTGGTTTTGGGTAACTGGCATCATTGAACCGTCAATCACGCCCTCCCTCCCCGAAAGCGCCTGCGGGCAATCTGTTCATGCACTTTTCTGGTCAGTGACAGCGCGGACACCACAGCACTGCGATCATGGAGCCTGCTGCAGTTATGGCCGTTTTCACCTCCTCGCACCTTATCGTCCACCTCTTCCACAGTCAGCTGCTGAGAAACCAGGCTACTTTTCAATGGTGCTGCAAGCACTGGTGGACCATAGGGGACGTTTTACCAACATCAACGTCGGGTGGCCAGGGAAGGTTCATGACGCACGTGTTTTCAGGAACTGTGGTCTGTTTAGACACCTGCAGGAAGGTAGTTTCTTCCCGGACCACAAAATAATTGTTGGGGATGTGCAGATGCCTATAGTGATCCTCGGGGACCCAGCCTACCCGCTAATGCCCTGGCTCATGAAGCCCTATACAGGCGCCTTGGACAGCAACAAGGAACTCTTCAAGTACCAGCGAGCAGCGTGACCTGTGACTGTTCAGTTTCTTTACAGAGAAGCTGAACCTGCCCCTGTTTCTTTCTCTGCAGTTACATACCCCGTTCCCCCCACTTCCAACACACGTGTAAAAATAAAATACATGTTCCATTGTTACTTAACAAAGGTTTCTTTATTAATGACTTTGCGTTAAAGGGTTGAAACTGGGACGCAGACTGTGCTGGGTAGGGTGTGCGGTGATGTAAAGACCGCCTCTGAACTCGAGGAATGACAGGCTCCTGCTCCTAGAGCGGTCCGCAGTGCCGGACTGGTTGTTTCAACGGAGACTGCCATCCCTCCTTTTTGGGATTCTGTGTGCAGGGGTTATGTGACCTTGCGGCGGGGGAGGACGGTTACAGATTCCCCTGCTGCGTGACTCTGCGGTCCAGGACAAGGACCGCTGCATAAGATCTGTAACCGCCCTCCCCCGCTACAAAGTCACATCCCCCGCCACCCACACAGAACCTGGAAACCACCTCCCATACCGACCAGGGTGCCTACTGACTGCACTGTGTGTGTGACCTGCTGCTGATCCTGCCCCCCGTGTCTGTACCCTGCTAAAGGTGACCGTCCTATGCAATTACCAACCCCCTTCCCCACCCCCACCCTTCAAACACAGTCTTCTGTGAAAAAACATGACGGAAACAGTAATTAACAGCAAAGTATTTTTAATAATTAACTAGACAGTTAGGGGATGAAACTGGGATTGGGGCTTGGGTGAGTCTGGAAGGGAAGGACTTCTCAAAATTGAGGGTATGAGAGCTTTTGGGTACTTGAGCACTCTGCTGGGGTGCAGTGACAGTTTTAACGCCCCCTGGCGCCCCTCCTTCTGGTTATTTTGGGTGAGGGGGGTATGGGACTTTGTGGCGGGGGAGGGCGGTTGCTGATACACTGCAGGGGGGCTCTGTCCTCCTGCCTGCAGTCCTGCAGAACATGCACAAGGCGCCGGAGCATGTCCGTTTGCTCCCTCATTAGTCCAAGCAGTGTTTGAGTCGCCTGCTTGTCTTCCTCACACCACCTCTCCTCCCGTTCGCTGTGTGAGCGCTGGTACAGAGAGAGGGTCTCCCTCCACTGGCTCTGCTGGTCCGCCTCGGCTCGGGAGCAGCCCATAAGTTCAGCGAACATCTCGTCCCGTGTCTTTTTCTTTCGCCGCCTAATCTTTGCCAGCCTCTGTGAGGGGGATGCTGTGGCAGGTCTGGAAACAGTCGAAGCTGTGTGATGGGAAAAAGGGAGTGAATTCCTTGCAAAGATACATTTTTGCGAACAATGAACACAGTCTAGTCTGTGTCTGTGAACAAGAGCATGCACAGCACTTATCTCGTGCGCACTCCTGCTGCAGGCAATCCGGAAAGCATAAACTCTGCCCCTGTTCCACCCCATCGCAGTGTCCCCCGACCCTTGGAATTCCGGGTTGAGATCCCAGTGCCTGATGGGGCAAATTTCATTGTCGCAGGTGGTTCTGGGTACATGTAGTCTCTCATTCCTTCCTCCGGGAAAGCAACAGCAGACAATCATTTCGAACCCGTTTTCCCTGGATTACCCTGGCAGACGCCATAGCGTGGCAACCATGGAGCCTGTTTTGCCTTTTGTCACTGTCACCCTATGTGTACTAGATGCCGTGGACAGAGGCGATTCAGCAGCGCTACACAGCAGCATTCATTTGCTTTTGCATGACAGCAGAGATGGTTATCAGCCATATTGTACCATCTACCATGCCATTGTAAATTGGCAAGGTGATGATGGTTACCAGTCGTATTGCATTATACCTTCTGCTGCTTTCATAGGTGCCCCTGGCCAAGATCAGCCGGGGGCGCAAAAGACAAAACTGGGAATGACTCCCTGAGTCAATCCCTCCTTTATGGTATCTAAAAATAGAATAATTCCTGCATAGAAGATGGGGCAAGTGTAGTAGAGATCCAGTGTATCAGAGAACCAGAGAGCACAGCCGCTCCGTGTCAGATTATGCAGGAATGATGAGCTGCATGGCATTCACAGGGGGTGCTCCTGCAACAACCCCACCTGTTGCTTCCCTCCTCCCCCAGCCTTCCCGGGCTACCGTTGCAGAGTCTCCTGATTTGTGTGCTGAAGTAATAAAGAATGCAGGAATAAGAAACAGTGACTTGTTACTGAAATGAAATGAGGGGAAGGCAGCCTCCAGCTGCTATGATTGTCCAGACAGGACATTAAGCAGTGTGGGGGAGAGGAAAACAGCATCCTGCTGCTATGACAGTCCAGGCAGTACAGAATCTTTTCTTTACACATGAAGGGCAGGGGCTGATGGAGCTCAGCCCCCTGTTGCTATGATGAAGACGGTTAGCAGGCCGTCTACTTATGGGCTGATGATGAGGACGGGTACCAGTCGTATTGCACTACACCATCTACAGCAAGGCTGATGATGATGACAACGGATATCAGTCATATTGCACCGTCAGCCACCCATGAGGCGGGGGGTGGAGGATGCTATAGTACAGGGCCGCAGCATCACGTCTACCAGCAGCATTCAGTACACATAGGGTGACTTTTAAAAGAGTCAAGAGATGATTTTTTTTCCTTTTCCTTCTGGGGGTGGGGGAGGGGGGTACATTGACGAGCTATGCCCTGAACCGCCGCGGACAATGTGTTTGACCGTACAGGTATTGGGAGATCAGCCAAGAATGCAAATGCTTTTCGGAGACTGCAGGAACTGTGGGATAGCTTGCGTCCTCAGTCCCCCCTCCCTCCATGAGCGTCCATTTGATTCTTTGGCTTTCCGTTACGCTTGTCACGCAGCAGCGCGCTGAGTCTCTGCTACGCCGTCTGTCTGGAGATTTTTTAAAAATACTTTGGACCAGGCGTAACATTACAGTAATTCCCCTAATTAGATGCAGGAGTCTCCGAGCGAGATCACCCTGAGCATGGTCACTGAAGGAGATAGAGAGCACATGCTGCGTGAAAGCCAGTACAAACCAGGGGCCTATGCAGCCATGCTCGGGGAGGCAATGCTCCCTGAACACCTCCTGAAAGCTTGGCGCGGAAAAGTGTGCTACCACGGAGCACCCAATAAGGCAGCTCTCCCCAGGAACCTCCTGCGGAGGCTTTTCGATTACCTCCAGGAGAGCTTCGTGGAGATCTCCCAGGAGGATTTCTGTTCTATCCCCATATATAGAGACTTCCTTTTCACATAGTTCAGATTCCTGTTCCATTAATAATAAAAGTTTACATGTTTAAAGCACTTACCGAATGATCCTTCCCCTGATTCAGGGTCCGGATTAACGGCCGGGGAGGGTTGGTAGGGGATCTTCGTGAGGGTGATGAAGAGATCCTGGCTGTCGGGGAAACCAGCGTTATAATCGCTGTCGCCTGCCTCCTCCTCCACAAACCCTTCCTCATCTTCCCCGCCCGCGAACATCGCCGAGGAACCAGCCGTCGACACTATCTCATAGTCAGAGTCCACGGTCACTGGTGGGGCAGTGGTGGCAGGCTCCGGAGCGTCTGTTTGCCGCTTTGGTCTTCTGGTAGCCTTGTCTCAGGTCCTTGATTTTCACGCGGCACTGCGTTGCATCCCGGCTGTATCCTCTGTCTGTCATGGCTTTGGAGACCTTCTCGTAGGTCTTTGCATTCCATTTGTTGGAGCGCAGCTCCGAAAGCACAGACTCCTCGCCCCACACACCGATCAGATCCAAGACTTCCTGGTCAGTCGATGCTGGGGCCCTCTTTCTATTCAGAGATTGCCTGGACTCCTCTGCTGGAGAGCTCTGCATCGTTGCCGGTGCTGCTGAGCTCGCCCCGATGTCCAACCAGGAAATGAGATTCAAACTGGCCAGACAGGAAAAGGAATTCAAATTTTCCCGGGGTTTTCCTGTGTGGCTGATCAGAACATCCAAGCTCAGACTGCTGTCCAGAGTGTCAACAGAGTGGTGCAGTGTGGGATAGCTCCCGGAGCTACTAGATTTCCGTCCACACCTAGCCTAATTCGACATGGCCATGTCGAATTTAGCGCTACTCCCCTCGTCAGGGAGGAGTACAGAAGTCGAACTAAAGAGCCCTCTATGTCGAATTAAATAGCTTCATGGTGTGGACGGGTGCACGGTTAATTTGAATTAACGCTGCTAAATTCGAATTAAAGTCCTAGTGTGGACCAGGCCTAACATGAACAGAAACCACAAAATCAAAGCCTGAATTCTACCCTCAGCCAGATGGATCTCCAATCAGACATAAAGAGTCTCTCTTTGTAGAGTCTGTGGCTCATTTTTCACCTCTGGAACTGTGATTTTTGATTTTGAGGTTGCACCCTAATGACTCTGCCTTTCTCTCTCATTGGCAGTGGATATCATCAGGGATTTGGAGGGGAAGAGGGTGATGAGTACAGGAACTCATAACCCTGGGCAGAAACAAAGTATTTTAATTGAGCCCTTTTTGACATGGGAAGAAGAGATTCAGGGATTGCCACAAAGTCTTATCAGGCTCTGCTAAAACATGAAGTTACAGAACTTCACTAAAATTAGCTAAAGCTGAGTAAAACGGATTACAGTTAACTACAACTAACTATGGACAGAAAGAGGAAGAAGACCATTGAGAGTGCTTGCAGAAGCAAGGATAGTAGGTTCAGAGACCATCACAGACAGTCAGAAGGAACTGAGGGGGTGTGAGGTTGGCTGGGTGCTTTATACTGGCGCTATCAGTGCACTGCAGCAGAGGGCACTTGAGCCGCCCTGACGGGTACCACTGAGGGGAATATTTCCAGACACTGTACTGAGCGCGCGCACATACCTAGAGTGGAATGCACTTGTGCAATCAGTTGAAGAAGAAGAACTATAACAAATCCGAAGTACACAGACACAGCCCCGCCTTTTCCCAGTTTTGTAATTCACAAATAAATAGTAGGTCACCTAGAGTCCCTTGGCAGCAATCCTTTAAAAGGCTTCAGCAGTGTCCTTGCATGAGATGCAAAGTCTGGACTCCTTAGGAGTTTGTCTATGCTTGGGAGAAAACCTGGCCCCGTTATAGAGTTTTGCTATTAACTTCCGGGAGGTCAGGATTTCAGCCCTTACATTTTGTTATTCCTTGCCTGTTTTATCCACTTAGAATCCAAATAACAATGTTGACTATCCCACCTTGGAACTGCCATTGTTCCTCTTGATTCTCCACAAATTACTAGGCCTTTCCCTTTCTTCTGCTTCTGGCATAGAACTGGAAATTCAGCAACACCAGGCCAGTCCTTTCATGGTCTTTTCTTCCCGTGCGGTTCTCTCTGACAGAGCCGGTGTTTTTCCAATCAACAGTCCACTGCTTCTCACATGACCCAACTCAGCTATGGGGCTGTCCCATAAAACAGAGGAAAGAAGGCAATTAACTACAGTTCCTAAACATTTAGAATTGCTTTTCCCCCAGCACAGGGACTGTCGTGAGATTCCCCCAGGGGCTTGCACACCAATTGGAAAACTGCCCTGTTATAATGTTCACTGGAAATAAAATAAATATTGATTTCTGAAATTTAGTCAGGGGTTGGCTTTTTAGAGAGTTTCCATATACTCTTCTCATTAGGATTCTCTGTTTTATTTTATTAATTTAAACAAATGTCTGCAAGTGCAGGGACAAATATAGCCTGGAAAATAATGATAAGGAGGGAGAGGGAATGACATTTATCTCACTATCCTCAATGGTATCTGAATTCGAAACACAGCATCATACTGATCAGTGAAGTCCGCTAAGCCTGAGACACATTTGTGTGTGTTCAATTCTCAGTGGGGTATTAGATGAACCCATACACATATCAATTTGTAATTATTTGTCTGGGGTACACATATACAGACATTATACACAGAAAAGGAGTTTAAGAAAAAGAAAAAGGAGTTTCAGCACCAGGATCCTCCTGCACTTCCCTGAAGAGTGATGACTCTGAGAAAGAGTTTTACATAGTGTTCGATACTTCATAAAGCATTGAAAGGATGGCTAGCAAAATACTCTTAAGTATTTCAATTATGGTAATGACTACAGCAGGGGTTCCCAAACTGTGGGCTGTGGCCCAAAGGCAGGCTGCAACCCAGTCCCAGGTGGTCCACTGGCAAGGGTGGAGATGGGGGGGGGCATGTAGGGGCATTTTCCCTCCAAACTGCATCTTTCCACTCCCATCCCAACCCTTGCCCTTCAGTGCAGCTCCAAGGCACATAGCCCTATCCACTTGCCCTGCCTTACAGAGCCTGCACGAAGAGCGTGTGTGTAAGGGGTAGTTTAGGGGGAGGGTCTGGAGACAGAGGGCTTTTGGGGAGGGGGAAGCTGGGGTTGGGGGCGTAGCAGAGGGGTGGCTGGAAGGTTTCCTCCTCCCTTCCTCAGCATCTGGCTTGCAGGTGGCAGGAGGGCTGCTATTTTGCAGTGGGGAGTATCAGGGACCTCCCCTATGCACTGTGCTGTCCCCTCCATCTTGGTTGCTGGCAGTGGGGTGTGGGTGTGCTGTTTTGCAGTGGGAGGCTGGGGGGACCCCTCTCCCCATGGCACTGACCTGGCCCTTCCCCCCTCTCATCTCCTCTGTCCATTCTAGGAGCCATACATACATCCCCCATTGCAGGCTGCGCACTGTGCCCTCCCCAGCCAGCCATCCCTCACTAGAGTGGAGCATGAAGCTGCCAGCGGGAGCATCCTCAGCCTGTCCCCAACAGCTGAGCTTGCTCAGCCATTTTGCTGACTGGGGACTCTCCTGCCTAACCCAGGGTTCCCCTGCCCCATTCCCTCCAAACTTGGGTTTCCCACATCCCCAGCCACCCACAACATGGCTGCCCCACCCCTTCCAAAACACCCTTAACTCCTCATATGTCACAGCCCACCCCACCCCCTCCACATCCCCATGAGCCATCTGCCACCAGTGTCCTCCATCTTGGACCAAACTGGTCTCAGTGTCGCCCCCATCACCCCTCTGCCCCAGGGTCAGGCTGCGGTTCTCTGGGGTTCAACCCCTGCTCTGACTGGGGTAACAGGTTCTGTCTCCTTTCTTTGCCCCCTACCACCTCTCCCAGGCTTGAGGGGGCATTCACCCACCTGCTGGAGAACTGGGCCCTGTGGGCTGAGCTGGAACTGTGGCAGTCCCAAGGCTGGGTGGAATCATAGACTATCAGGGTTGGAAGGGATCTCAGGAAGTCATCTAGTCCAACCCCCAGCTCAAAGCAGGACCAATCCCCAACTAAATCATCCCAGCCAGGGCTTCAAGCCTGACCTTAAAAACCTCTAAGGAAGGACATTCCACCATCTTCGTAGGTAATCCATTCCAGTGCTTCACCACCCTCCTAGTGAAAATGTTTTTCCTAATATCCAACCTAAACCTCCCCCACTGCAACTTGAGACCATTACTCCTTGTTCTGTCATCTGCCACCACTGAGAACAGCCTAGCTCCATCCTCTTTGGAACCCTCTTTCAAGTAGTTGAAACCAGCTATCAAATCCTCCCTCATTCCTCTCTTCTGCAGACTTAACAATCCCAGTTCTCTCAGCCTCTCATAAGTCATGTGCTCCAGCCAGCTAATCATTTTTGTTGCCCTCCACTGGACTCTTTCCAATTTTTCCACATCCTTCTTGTAGTGTGGGGCCCAAAACTGGACACAGTACTCCAGATGAGGCCTCACAAATGCCGAATAGAGGGCAATGATCACGTCCCTCGATCTGCTCGCAATGCCTCTATTTATACAGCCCAAAATGCCATTAGCATTCTTGGCAACAAGGGCACACTGTTGATTCATATTCAGCTTCTCATCCACTGTAATCTCCATGTCCTTTTCTGCAGAACTGCTGCCTAGCCACTCGGTCCCTAGTCTGTAGCAGTGCAGGGGATTCTTCTGTCCTAAGTGCAGGACTCTGCACTTGTCCTTGTTGAACCTCATCAGATTTCTTTTGGCCAAATCTTCTAATTTGTCTAGGTCCCTCTGTATCCTATCCCTACCCTCCAGCATATCTACCACGCCTCCCAGTTTAGAGTCATCCACGAATTTGCTGAGGGTACAGTCCACACTATCCTCCAGATCATTAATGAAGATATTGAACAGAACTGGCCCTAGGACCAACCCTTGGGGCACTCCACTTGATACCGGCTGCCAACTAGTCATGGAGCCATTGATCACTACCCGTTGAGCCCGATGATTTAGCCAGCTTTCTATCCACCTTATAGTCCATTCATCCAGGCCATACTTCTTTAACTTGTCGGCAAGAATACTGTGGGAGACCGTATTAACTGCTTTGCTAAAGTCAAGGAATAACACATCCACTGCTTTCCCCTCATCCACAGAGCCAGTTATCTCCTCATAGAAGGCAATGAGGTTAGTCAGGCATGACTTGCCCTTGGTGAATCCATGCTAACTGTTCCTGATCACTTTCCTCGCCTCTAAGTGCTTCAGAATTGATTCCTTGAGGACCTGCTCCATGATTTTTCCATGGACTGAGGTTAGGCTGACTTGCCTATAGTTCCCCGGATCCTCCTTCTTCCTTTTTTTGTACCATGCCTGCCACTGGTGACAGGCAACCCCAAGGGATCTCTGCCTACCAGCACCCCTGGGGGGCTCAGAAACCAGGGATACTTGCTTATAGTAAGTGGGGAGACATGGAGCTTTTGCATGATTTAGAGGGTGAGGTCAGGGCTTTTGCCCCTGGCTCTTCAAGGGAAGGGGTGCTGGGCATCAATGGGGGTGCCCTGCCTTTGGGGAGGAGGGTGGCACCTGCCCTCAGGCCACTGAAGGGCCAGGGTCGGGAGAGTGGAACGATATGTGCGCACGCACACACACACACACACACACACACACACACACACAGTGAGTACTGGCCCCCCAGTGAGTACTGGCCCCCCAGTGGTACATATAGTTTATATGTATGTAATAATTAAAATGAACAATTTCCCTCAAGAAGTGCCAATAGTGTTAACTGCAGCTGCACAGCTGGGCCTGAGGGAAAAAAGTTTAGGAACCCCTGGACTAGAGGCCCAGTCAGTATCTGTGTATAGGCACTGTAAAACAGGCACTGTTAAATAATAACGGACCCGCTAGATACCTGTGGCAAGCACTGTATAAATAATAAAAGGGCCCAGTCAGTATTTGCGATAAGCACCGTATTATGTAATAGAGGACCCAGTCAATACATGTGACAGGCAGTGTATCACACAATAGAGAACCCACTCGGTATTTGTTACATAAAAGAGAACTCAGGTGATAATTGCGATGGGCACTTTATCGCATAATCCTTATATAAACAGGAAATGAGGAGAGTCTTGCATTCACCTTGAATACTGTGTCCTGGGTCTCTGTATTCTCCACATGGTGTCAGAAACAGGATCGACTAAAGACTCAGCAGGTCACAAAGCACCCCTTTGAAAAGGCCAGCCAGAAAAACACAAACAAGCCCTTTGGCCTAGCCAGAACAGCACAAAGGCTGCACAGATCTAGCAGCAAAATAGGCAGAGAAGAGACCTAGAACCACAGAAAGGCCACAGAGAACTGCTACGGTGAGTCCAGGCTGCAACAAGGAGTGAGGCCAGGAAAGTAAGGAACACTGAAGCTCAGGTAAGGTCGCCAGAACACCCGTTTGCTCCCTTCAAAGGCCACACCACCCTTACCCCCCCCAAAAAGGCAGCAAAGAAATTAAACAGCCATTAGCACAGGGTGTGGAAGCTGAATCTCTCCCATCGCAAGAGAGTATCCTAGTCACTGACCCGCAGAGTCGTTCTCTCGTGCTCTCTCTTCCTGCTTTAATGACTATTTATACACAGTGGCACAGCTTCAACAAGAGAGACTGAGAAAGCTTCATACCAGTATACCACGTAGCCTAGTAGCTAGGGCATTTACCTAGGAGATAGGAAACCCAAGTTTCAATTCTATAGCCCCATCAGACAGCGTGGGGATTGAACCCAAGTCTCCCCAAGCCCTGGCAAGTGCCCTAGCCCCTGGGATAGAGACAATACGGAAGGAAACAGCACCTCCTTCTCTGGCACTTCTGGTAAAAACCAGCATGGGTGCTGAACTCCAGGAGAGAGTCACGGCTGAGAATCCAAAATGGAGATAAGTGCCTCCCTCCAGCTTGGATTTAGGCTCCTAACTCCCCTTGAGGGGGGTCTTAGGCCACACTGGCCTGCTGATTTTTGTGACCCATTTCTTTGAGGTACCTAACTCTCCCCACGCATTGCAGAGGGAGCCTGGGTGCCTAATTCAGGGTTGCGAATTCCACTAGGTGGAAAGGCGCTAGTGCGAACTGCCGAGCCACTGGGCAGAGATTTGTAGGCATCATGGCAGAGGTGCGCTTGCAGGAGGAATTTGAAAGAGGACAATGTTTTATTTGGGAATGGTAAGGGTGTCAGAGCTTGCACTCCCCTGGCATGTCTCTTGTTGATAATACAGCGCCTTTGTTTGGAGAGGGGAAGCAAAGGGAGAAATTTAAAACCCCCAGAACAACATGGCTTTCCTTCAACCAGACTAGTGAAAGAACCAATGGAGATCAAAATAAAAATATTACCCCAGGAATATGTTTAAAGCACCTCATTCAAGACTGAAGCAGCAACAGAATCACTGAACACTCCCTGCCATCTTACAGTTCACAGAAGAGAATCACTGAGACCAATCACACACAGGAACAAATAAGACAATGTACACCTTTGTGACACAGGAAGACTTATTAACCTACCCAGATGAGAAAAAAAGGGAAATGTACCAAGCATAAATTAGCATATATTTTGGATATTTTCCAAGCCTTCTCTTCTTCTATGCAAAGGAGTATTGTCAAGAATCAAAGAGGCTGTTTGAATCTGGAGAGGGAGGTGAATTTACCTGCTGCTTCACTCTCTTCCAGTAATAACACAAAGTAATCCTTTGAAGAGCTTTTTGTCCCTAAGCCAGATACAGGGGAGTGATTCAAATCCAACCGCGGAGCCATCTGTAATAAGGTTTTCGAAGTGAATCTCAAGAAACATTTTCAGAATTAGTTGAACAAAAGGTTGGGGCTTTTATCTAACAACTGCTTAGAGATGACAGGTATTTCCATTACTGTTTGTTTAGTAGAGGAGATTCCGTGAATGGGCAAGGTGGAAGGGGTTGGTTTGGTTGTTTTTTTTAAAATTACGCCTAAGCATTCAAAAAACACGGGGACAGGTTCTCGGTTGGCATAAATCTGTTGTCCCACTATAGGAGTCAGAGTTGGGCTGTACTGATTCACCCCAGCTGAGGGTCAGGCCTATCCCAGCTACATCTCCATGAAAGATTAAATAAGGCTAAGCAGATGTTGGCTGTAAACCCTGAAAGTGCAGCCTGGAGCAAACAAAAGGCAGAGACAACTTATCCAAAATGACACATCAGCGGTTTCAATTTTCCTCTGTCCCCTCTAAATTACGGTACAGCAGGGGCTAAAAAGCACTTGGCCTAGGAGAGGGCAGGCTCAAGCCGTACCACTGGGGGAGGAGGGCCAAATGGCCACAGCAGGACGTAAGTCACTCATCGCTCTGGGAACAGAGAGGCAGCTGCTGCGGGGTCATCAGACAGAGACTCATGTTGTACAATCAGGGTTTTGTTGTTGACTCCATTGGGAGCAGAGTTTGGCCAACTCTGATTATTTTGGAAAATCTCACCCCTTTGAGTCTTCACCTTGCACACCATCCTGCACAGCTATTCTCATTAAAGTGACTGGGGCTAGAGTAAAGTGAGTAAAACCCCCTTGTTTCTCAATTACTTTCCATCAGTCTGATGCCATTTTAACAAATTAGTGGGAAAGAAAGCTTGAAAGACAGCAGAACTCTCAGCAGCCAGGAAAGAAGATACATTTTCTTCTATTTTTGTCCATTTTTCACATATTTTAAACACAGAAAATTAACTAAAACATTCCATTCACAAATCAACATACCAGGGGATAGAAATTCAGATGGGGCCAGATCCTATGTCCGCTGAGGTCAGTTGCAGAGCTCCCATTACATTTTTCCTCCCATTTGAACTGAACTAAATGTTCCATTCCTGTGCCAGGCAAAGCTCAAGGTGCAGCACAATGGGAAAAACTTTTGGCAGACTCAGTTGTAGTTGCAACCTTGCTGACTAAGCGAGAGGCAGCATCAGCCTCACAGCTGTGACTTACCAGGTCCACCAGGGCGACTATACCCAATGTTAGGGAGAGAGTGAAGCCCAGAAAAATGTTTGATACTTTAGGTTTGTATAAACTATACAAACCAGTTATAATAGACATTTGATATAGTTATATTGGCTCTACCGATAACTTGCTTCACTGGGTAATTTCCAAACCACTTATGTAACCATGAATATATTTCTCCTTGCGACATAAGGCTAGATAGAGGTCTCTGCAGATTAGACAAAGCCCAACATCAGAGAGAACAACAAAGCCCTCCCAACACCTGTTTGACATTTCATCTCAGAGATATTGTAGGAGGTACTTCTTGCATTCCATAGGACATAGTCAGAACAATAATGTCCTAGATTATTGTTAAATGGCCTTGGGAGTAATTAGTTAAATATTGAAAAGGATAATGAAATGTGAAGGGGGGGAGTAGGGAAGGAAGGCTGTCCGTTTCTCAGTACTCTCCTAGAGAATCAAGCCTTCAATTTCTCTAATTTAGAATTATCCCTTGATTTAAAAAAAAAATTGGCCTCCAGCCACACGGTTTTACAGGAAATTCATGCACAAATTCAAAGGAAATGTCTTTGCTCGCATTGTCGATTTCCTAAAGGTGAGAGAGAATCATATATTATGGTTTTGCAATAAAAACTCAGGGAGTTCCAGCAATGAGTGACAGATACACAGTCTTTGATGTTATGAGCTTGATCCAAAGCGCACAGATGTCAATGAAAATATCCTCATGAATACCATAGGTAGCCAGCCATCCTTCAGAACTTCACAGACTTAACGATGTATTACTTCTCAGATGGAAAAGACATACAACTGGTAAGTCACCAGGACCAGATGGTGCTCACACAAGAGTTCTGAAGACACTCAAATATGAAATTGTAGCACTGTTAACTGCGGTATCTAGCATTATCACTACTGTTACTGAACAAAGAAACATTGGGACCTGAAATTTTGAGTCTGGAACTTGCCTGAGTCTAATTTTTTTGCTTTTGTGTGGTATTGTTTTTCAGTAACTTTCAATCAACTACTGCCATTTTAAGATATTAGCAACATTAAAATTTTCCGTGTCACAGCTTCCTTGAGGTTCTCATTATTCTAAAGCAATAAATTAATACTATTAATGAACTGTAGAGTCTGCTGATAAGGCGAATCCAGAAATTTTGTACAGCAAACAAGGATCAAACATCCTCACTGATAATTTTCTTTAAACTTTGAACAGATCAGTATGGACATAGATAAACACAATTTGTTGGGGAAGAGTCAACACAGCTTTTCTAAAGGGAACTCATGCGTCACCAGAATTCTTTGAGGGGGGTCAACGAACATGTGGACAAGGGTGATCGAGTGGATATAGTGTACTTGAACTTTCAGAAAGCCTCTGACAAGGTCCCACACCAAAGGCTCTAAGCAAAGTAAGCAATCATGGAATAAGCAGGGAGATCCTCTCATGGATTGGTAACTGGTTAAAAGGCAGGAAACAAAGGGTAGGAATAAATGGTCAGTTTTCAGAATAGTGTGAGGTAAATAGCAGGGTCCCACAGAAGATCTGTACTGGGGCCTGTGCTCTTCAACATAATCATAAATTAACTAGAAAAGGTGTAAACAGTGAGATGGCAAAGTTTACAGATGATACAAAATTACTCAAGGTAGTTAAGTCCAAAGCAGACTGCGAAGAATTACAAAGGGATCTCACTAAATTGGACGACTGGGCAACAAAACAGCAGATGAAGTTCAGCATTGATAAGTGCAAACTAATGTACGTTAGAAAACATAATCCCAATTATACTTACAAAATGATGGGATCTAAATTAGCTGTTACCACTTCTGATGGGGTGTACGCTCCACACTGGCCCTGCAAGAGCTGAAATGAGCCAGGTGGGCTCAATCAGTTAATGAGACTGCAAACAGGGCAGCTTTAGGCCAGAGGCAGCGAATCAAGGGATCACCACTTGTGAGGGACTGGATGGGGTCTATGAAAGACAGGAAATTGAAAGCAGAGGGGACTACAGGGAAGAAAGGCTGCAGTCACTCCCTGGGAGATGGGAGGGGTGTTTGAGGAGCCACAGAGATGAGTTGCCTAAAGTTACTCCCTGGGAGGAGGAAGCGAAGAGACCAGCAAACCCAGAAGAGTGGAGCAGGTTCAGGAGGTATGGAAGCAGCTCAGGGAAAGGCAGCAAGGTGCAGGGAATGGACCGTGACTACTGTGTAGAGGTTCCCTGAGCCAGAACCTGGAGTAGAGGGTAGGCCCGGGTACCCTTGTCAGCCACTGTGGGAGTGGCACTGTGAGGTAGTGAAGCAGAAGATGGCCTGAGACTGTGGGAGTAGGAACACTGAAACATATTTCAACCAGAAGTAGAAACCACAGTTGAAACCTGGCTGAATTACGAAAAGAATGCAGCAGTTTCTGGGGTAAAAGTGGGGCTGCAGAGGAGAAACTGATGGGGTGTACCCACTGGAAGGGGTGTCAGCTTGACCAAACTAATCCCCAGAACCACCAGAAGGTGGCGCCATCCAGCAGTGAGTAGAGCAACCCATCACACCCCTCAAGAAGGAAATCTTGGAGTCATTGTGGATAGTTCATAGAATCATAGAATATCAGGGTTGGAAGGGACCTCAGGATGTCATCTAGTCCAATCCCCTGATCAAAGCAGGACCAACCCCAACTCATAGACTCATAGACTTGAAGGTTAGAAGGGACCACCATGATCATCTAGTCCGACTTCCTGCACAATGCAGGCCACAGAATCTCACCCACCCACTCCTGCAACAAACCCCCAACCCATGTCCAAGTCACTGAAGTCCTCAAATCGTGGTTTGAAGACCTCAAGCTGCAGAGAATCCCCCAGCAAGTGACCCGTGCCCCATGCTGCAGGGGAAGGCGAAAAACCTCCAGGGCCTCTGCCAATCTGCCCTGGAGGAAAATTCCTTCCTGACCCCAAATATGGTGATCAGTTAAACTCTGAGCATGTGGGCAAGACTCACCAGCCAGCACCCAGGAAAGAATTCTCTGTAGTAACTCAGATCCCACCCCATCTAACATCCCATCACAGATCTAACTAAATCATCCCAGCCAGGGCTTTGACAAGTCGGGACTTAAAAACCTCTAAGAACGGAGGTTCCACAACCTCCCTAGGTAACCCATTGCAGTGCTTAACCACCCTCGTAGAGAAATAGTTTTTCCTAATATCCAACCTAGACCTCCCCCACTACAACCTGAGACCATTGCTCCTTGTTCTGTCATCTGCCACCACTCCTGTTTGGAACCCCCTTCAGGTAGTTGAAGTCTTCTTTCAAATCCCCACTCATTCTTCTTTTCTGCAGACAAAATAAGCCCATTTCCCTCAGCCTCTCCTCATGTGCCCCAGCCCCCTAATCATTGCCCTCGGCTGGACTCTCTCCAATTTGTCAACATCCTTTCTGTAGTGTGGGGGCCAAAAACTGGACACAATACTATGAATGCAGCCTCACCAGTGCAGAGTAGAGGGGAATAATCACTTTCCTTCCCTCGATCTGCTGGCAGTGCTCCTACAAGTGCAGTCCAATATGCTGTTAGCCTTCTTGGCAACAAGGGCACACGGTTGATTCATATCCTGCTTCTCATCCGCTGTAATCCCCAGATCCTTTTCTGGAGAACTGCCACTTTGTCTGTCGGTACCCAGCGTGTAGCAGTGCATAGAATTCTTCCATCCTAAGTGCAGGACGCTGCACTTGTCCCTGTTAAACCTCATCAGACTTCTTTTTGGCCAGTCCTCTAATTTGTCTAGGTCACTCTAGGCCCTATGCTATCCTCCAATGTATCTACTTCTCCCCCAGCTTAGTGTCATCCGCGAACTTGCTGAGGGTGCAATCCATTCCATCATCCAGATCACTAATGAAGATGTTAAACAAAACCAGCCCCAGGAGTGAACCCTGGGGTATTCCACTTGATATCCACTGCCAACTAGACATCGAGCCGTGGATCACTACTCATTGAGCCTGACGATCTAGACAACTTTCTATCCATCTTATAGTACATTCATTCAATCCATCCTTTTCTAACTTGCTGGCAAGAATACTGCGGAAGACTGTATCAAAAGCTTTGCTAAAGTCAAAGTATGTCATGTCCACCACTCTCCCCATATCCACAGAGCCAGTTATCTCATCATAGAAGGCAATCAGGTTGATCAGGCATGACTTGCCCTTGGAGAATCCATGCTAACTATTCCTGATCACCTTCCTCTCCTCCAAGTGCTTCAAAATGGATTCCTTGAGGACCTGCTCCATGATTTTTCCAGGGACTGAGGTGACCAGTCTGTGGTTCCCTGGATTCTCCTTCTTCTCTTTTCTAAAGATGGACACTATATTTGCCTTTTTCCAGTCATCCAGGACCCACACCCAATTGCCACGAGTTTTCAAAGGTAATGGCCAATGACTCTGCAATCACATCCACTAACTCCCTCAGTACCTCGAATGCAGCACATCCAGCTCTCTGGACTTGTGCATGTCCAGCTTTTCTAAATAGTCCTTAACCTGTTCTTTCACCACTGAGGGCTGCTCACCTCCTTTCCATACTGTGTTGCCCAGTACAGCAGTCTGGGAGCTGACCTTGTCTGTGAAGACGGAGGCAAAAAAAGCATTGAATACTTCAGCTTTTTCCACATCATCTGGCACTAAGTTGCCTCCCCCATTCAGTAAGGGTCCCACACTTTCCCTGACCTTCTTGTTGCTAACATTCCTGTAGAAACCCTTCTTGTTACCCTTCACATCCCTTGCTAGCTGCAACTCCAATTGTGCTTACACTCCTGCATGCTCAAGCAATATTTTTATAATCCTCCCTAGTCAACTGTCCAAGTTTCCACTTCTTGTGACTTCCTTTTCGTATTTAAGTTCACTGAAGATTTCTCTGTTAAGCCAACCTGGTTGCCTGCCATATTTGCTATTCTTCTGCACATCGGGATGGTTTGTTCTTGCACCCTCAATGAGACTTCTTAAAAATACAGCCAGCTCTCCTGGACTACTTTCCCCCTCATATTAGCCTTCCAGGGGATCCTGCCTATCAGTTCCCTGAGGGAGTCAAAGTCTGTTTTTCTGAAGTCCAAGGACCGCAGTCTGTTGCTCTCCTTTCTTCCTTTTGTCAGGATCCTAAACTCGACCATCTCATGATCACCACTGCCGAGGTTGCCACCCACTCCTACTTCCCCTTCCAATTCTTCCCTGTTTATGAGCAGCAGGTCAAGAGAAACATGGCCCCTAGTTGGTTCCTCCAGCACTTGCACGAGGAAGTTGTCCCCAACACTCTCCAAAAACTTCCTGGATTGTCTGTGCACCGCAGTATTGCTCTCCCAGCTATGTCAGTTCTCCGAAAACATCTGGTCAGTGTGAAGTGGCAGTTAAAGCTAACAGAATGTTAGAAACCATTAGGAAAGGAACAGATAATAAGACAATAAGTATCATAATATCACTATATAAATCCATGGTATGCTCACACCTTCAATACTGTGTACCATTTTGGGAGCCCATCTCAAAAAAGATATATTAAAATTGGGAAAGGTACAGAGAAGGGCAACATAAAAGATTCAGGGTATGGAACAACTTTCATATGAGGAGAGATGAAAAAAAGACAGACTGTTCAGTTTGGAAAAGAGACGACTAAGGGGGGATATGATAAAAGTCTATAAAGCCATGAATAGTGTGGAGAAAGTGTATAAGGAAGTATTATTTACCCCTTCAAGAGCCCAGGGTCACTTGATGAAATTAATAGGCATCAGGTTTAAAACAAACATAAAGAAGTACTTCTTAAAACAATGCAAGTCAACCTGTGGAACTTGTTGCCAAGGGATATTGTAAATGTCAAAAGTAGAACTGGGTTCAAAAATGAATTAGATAAGTTCATGGAGGATGGGTCTTTCAATGGCTATCAGCCAAAATCTTTAGGGTTGCAACCCCATGCGCTGAGTGTCTCTAAGCCTCTAACTGCCAAATTGTAGGACTGGATGACAGGGGATGGATCACTTGATAATTGACCTGTTCTGTTAATTCCCTCTGAATCATTGGCATTGCCAGAATCAGAGTCAGGAATCAAGCCAAAGGTCAGAACCAGAGTCAATAGACAGGGGTGGAGCTCAGAAACAGGGATCCATTTCACTAATATTTTATGTTGCCCTTCTCTGCAGCTTTTCCAATTCTAACATATCTTTTTTGAGATGAGGCAACCAGAACTCCACATAGTATTGAAGGAGGGGGCTGTACCATCGATTTATATCATGGCATTATGATATTTACTGCCTTATTATATGTCCTTTTCCCAGTGGTTCCTAGCATTCTATTAGCTTTTTTGACTGCCACAGCACATTGAGCAGTTATTTGCAGCAAGCTAGCCACAATGATTCCAAGATCTCTTTCTTGAGTAGTAACAGCTAATTTAGATCCCATCATTTTGGGACTATGTTTTCCAATGTGCATTACTTATCAACACTGAATTTCATCTGCCTTTTTGTTGCCCAGTCACCCAATTATTATGAGATCCCTTTGTAACTCTTCTCAGTCTGCTTTGGACTTAACTATCTTGAGTAATTTTTTCTCATCTGCAAACTTTTCCACCTCACTATTTTACCCCTTTGTCTAGATCATGTATGATTATGTTGAACAGTACAGGTCCCAGTACAGATCCTTGGGGGACCCTGCTATTTACCTCTCACTGTTCCGAAAATGGTCCATTTAGTCCTACCCTTTATTACCTGCCCTTTATCCAGTTACTGATCCATGTGAGGACCTTCTCTCTTATCACATGATTGTTTACGTTGCGTAAGAGTCTTTGGTGAGGGACCTTGTCAAATGGTTTCTGAAAGTCCAAGTACACTGTATCCACTGGATCACCCTTGTTTACATGTTTGTTGACCCCCTCAAAGAATTCTAAGTGATTGGTGAGACAAGATACCCCTTTACAAAAGTGTTGACTCTTCCCCAATAAATTATGTTCATCTGTATGTCTGATAATTCTGTTCTTTACTTTAGTTTCAAACAATTTGCCTGGTACTGAAGTTAGGCTCACCTTGCCAGGACTGGCTCTGGAGCCTTTTTTAAAATAATAATGGCATCACATTAGCTATCCTCCATTCATCTGGAAGAGAAGCTGGTGTAAGTGGTAGTTTACATACCACAGTTAGTTGTTTGTTTGGCAATTTCATATTTGAGTTCCTTCAGAACTCTTGTGCGAACACCATCCGGTCCTGGTGACTTATTACTGTTTAATTTAGGATGCACTTTTCTCCACAGAAACTGCAATCCTACTATAGAGCTATCCCTTTCTTCAGGTTTCCTAGTCTTCTTAGTCCTCCCCAGACTCTGACATTGCTTCTTAAGGCCCTGATCCAGCAAAGCACTTAACACTCCAATGGGACTGTACCTGTGCTTAAACCTAGACACATGCTTACGTGCTTTGTTGGACTGAAGCCCTAAACCTAAAGCCCTCTCTTCCCCCAACAGCACAGGGGGCCAGCTGGTGACTCCTGCCTCTCCCATCATACACTCTCCTAGTGGCTCTCAGTCACCCCGTTGGCCCAGAGCCTCATTTCAACCATCAATGTTCGCTGTGATACCAGGCTCCTCCAGGCTGCACTATCTTTGCTAGGTTAGCCCATTTGGGCCAGAGAGGGCCACCAAGCCCATTTACTCCACTCCTCAGCCCATCTAGCCTCTGCTACTTTCCCTACAGGTAGCTCCCCAGACCGAAAGAGACACAATGTGGAATCCAGAGTAAGGGGGAGAGGGCAAAGAAGGAACAAGTCTGAAGAGACAACCGCCCGCCTCGTGTTGGAGAGAGGAGATCTACACACCTTGGGTCCACCTTCATGTGTGAATCTGAGGACATGAGCTAAACTGGGCCTGATTCTCCCATTTGCATCTTGTGCAGCCACTGACATTTGTATAAGGTGAGTGTCAGACACTATCAGCTCAGAATAGTAGCACTGTGCCTATGTGCCAATGACTACATTGGGTGCCAGGGAAGGGTAAATCAGGTCCATTGTGCAGTAATGACAGGTAAACACTGACCATAGAATGGCAAACAACACACAACATCTGTGATTAACTTGGTTTTCCCATCCTCACCAGAAACCAGCCTGTAAATAACCTGAGAGCTGGAATCCATCATTAGCAGACAGTGCTCTGCCGGTTCTGAATGAAAATCACAGTATTTGCATTAAAAAGGAGATCACAAAAATACACTGGCAAACCTATTGTTTTATTTAAATTATCATTTTATAAGTTAAACAGTCTGCTGGTATCCTGGGTTTTGCACTGTCTGGCCTGAGTCTGTCCTTGATTCCTACGTGAGATTATAAAAGAACTAGAACATACTTGAACATTGCATTTACCAGCCTATGTTCTAATCATTTTTATTCAACATAGCAAACACAGTGGAATTTGCCAGTCCCTATAGCAACCTATAGTCACTACAAACATAAATGATGCCTTTTTATTTAAATTTGGGGGGGGGTCCCAGTTACTTGCTTTGTCAATGGGAATGTAGATAAGTAATAGGTGGTTAGTTTTGTATGCATTACATACACAGTGTAAGAGCTACTCAAAGTTTTCAGGGATGGAAACAAGGAATCTGAACTATTAAGAAGAAATTTGTTGGCAGTACTTAGTTACCTGAGGTTTGCCATTAGGCCCCAAGCCAGTACTATACATGTAATTTTACTCACTTGAGTACTCACTTGAAACCAATGGGATTATCGAAATGAGTAAAGTTACTCATGCATGCAAGTAGTTGCAAGACTGGGGCTTTAGTGTTCCTCACTGTAGCATAAACAGAAGTGAGGTGGAAGCCTGTGTCCAATGTACACAAACCCACATTTAGGGCATGCACACACAGCAAAATTGGGTGCGCCGTAAAACTAACATCATCACTGTTTGCTCTGTGCAATCAGTAAAGTACTAACCCTTAGCAGACCTGGTTAATCTTTACTAGAGGACATTTTGCTTTCATAAGGCTTTTCAGCAGCATAAATAGCAAAGCAAAGTACAGCACAGCCTGCTGAACACCACAGGATTCTTGGAACCTGCGGTAAGTAATCATTTTATCATGGGGACTTCAAATGTGTATTACCAGTGTTGCATGCAATTTATGTTATGCCATTTGATTCACATGGTGGTGCCTTTTGTTCTGTTTGGTACAAGGAAATCTGTCTTAAGCAACCATTCCACGATGCAATAGCCATGGTGATATTTAAAATGCCCATAGCATGTTACCTGATCAGAGCACTGTAAAAACACTAATCGACTAATCTTCACAGCAGGTGGGTAAACATTTTTATGGGGACAGAGAATCCTGTGGCACCTTATAGACTAACAGACGTTTTGCAGCATGAGCTTTCGTGGGTGAATACCCACTTCTTCGGATGCAGGACAGTAATTTAACAGGGATTTAGCACAAAAATGTCCCTTGTAGGCAGTGCTGATCTCTATGAGTGAAATCCAGATCACACTGAAGTCAGGGAAAAGCTGCTATTG
This sequence comes from Mauremys reevesii, assembly GCF_016161935.1. NCBI lineage: Eukaryota > Metazoa > Chordata > Testudines > Geoemydidae > Mauremys > Mauremys reevesii. The sequence goes on from NC_052626.1 coordinate 28,298,573, forward strand.
ATTTTTATGAAGGCAGAAATTAATCTTGTGCCTTGGAGAAGGGGAGTGCTCAAAGAATGGAGCATTCAGGAACTAGGGAATCTGCTTATTTTATTTTTCCCTTCTTAGAAATTGCTATCTTATAACCAGAATGAAGGATGGGAAGCAGCACCATCTGGTGAATAAGATTATGTATTAGATGGAGGTGTTTCTCCTTTGGCCTTAGCATATTACTAGTATAGCAGTTTTCACCTTGCGTAGTTTGAGCTGGGAGTTCTGGAGAGCTTGTAAAGGATGCAGAATATGTCCTCTACAATGTAGGACTTTTAAAGTAGCCAGTATTTAAACTATCCTACAGAAGACTGTATTCAGGGATGTCTTTTTCCGAATCACAGAGACAGTGCCTCTAGCACAGGTAAGATAGTGGTATCCAGACAGGGTACAAGTTCCACCAGAGGCAGGGTATTTACCCCAGCCCTCCTCTCAGTTTGCTGGTGGGATTTTAATAAGGTGGCTCCAGCTAGTCTCAGGGTTTTCTCCATCACGCCACTGGGGAAGCAAGAGCTGCCATTCTCAGCTGTAAAATCAGCGTGACAGGACAAATGCTGACTTATGTCAGTCAAACATGATTACCAAGCCCATTAAAGCAAACTGCCCTAAGCACCGCCATCCTCTGAGTCTCAGCATGTTCTTGTGTCATTTGTCTGTTTCAACAGAAAGTTCTGCATGGCAGGAACCACGTCTCCTACAACCCTCAGCACTTTGCCAATGCTTAACACAGAACAAGAGGGAAACTGAGGCGGGGGGGTGAAGTGATTTCTCTAAGACTACACAGGAAGCCAGTACAGACCTGGGACTTGAATTCAGGCACACCTCACTTTGAATCCTGTGTTTATATCCAGGCTAGACTAGACTGAGATCTACTGATGAAAAGCACTATAAAATAGTGAAATATTATTCTAATTTTGTGCAAGTTGCATTGTATTTGCATTTTAAGAAATTGTAAGGAATTGTCTTTGGTAACAGAAACCCTGAATCATAAAGTATGTGTAGGATATTGTAGCTTGTGCTTTATAACACATTCTGATTTAAATAGCGTTTCTTGCTCATTATAATTATCTGATCTGGCAAACTGTGAAAGGTAAATACAGCAACCACAGCAAATATGAAGTCCAAAGCAAAGGCTCCCAGTCTTACTGAGGGGGAAAATACTCTGAAAGCTTGCAGGGCAAAGATTCTGTTAAAAAGACTGTTTCATTAGCTAGTCCCTTAATCCATGAAGCTTTAAAATCATATTCCTGAATGCATTAAGTGGCTTGCTTCTCATACTGTATATGCCTTAAATAAAGTCCCTTTTCAATCAGTATATATCCTTGGAACTATCCTTCTTTTATGGGACAAAAAGTCAGATTTTAAATTACTGCCGAGGTGTTAATTTCCCACTTTATCTTGAATGATCTCTTGCAACATGTGTTAACTCTTTATGCTTAATAATCTGTTCCACCTTGGATTTAGTTGTGACACTCTGATCACCTTTTGCAAACCTGAAGACAAGTTCTATGTAGCTCAAAAGCTTGTCTATTTTGTCAACAGAAGTTGGGCCAGTAAAAGATATTACCTCACCCACCTTATGTCTCTCACATTTTAAATGATTTTTTTTTAAATTGAAATCAATAGCCAACTTTGCCCCCACCTCTGTTCTTGGCTCAGCTCAATGACAGACTGATAGAGAATCAGAGACAGTGTATCTTAGTGCAGAATTAGGCCAATAATATTGAAAAACTGAATTATCGTCCAAAAACTTAATTATATTTGAATTTCTCTTTCTACTCCTAAAGATCCGTCCAGGTTTCCAAACTGCGGGACTTTGGAAGGAATGCCAAACCCTACATTTTAAAATAATTGTAATATTAAATGAGCATAAACATTTTTGACCAGCCCTAAAACAGAAATGGCAGGCTGACCTGGGTCTTCTGTTTAAGTGCCCAAGGGTATTTCTAGCATAGTTAAGAAAACACATTCTGCTGTTATACTTATCCAATGTTTTAGCACAAGACCCTGATCCTGCAAGGTTACTAAATGCCCCATTTCATCCACTGAAATTAATGGAATTGAGCACTTTGCACAATCAGGTCCTTAAAATATATTATGAATGCTTGAAAAATGCCCTAATTTGTAATTCTTTGGGCCTTAGTTTTGTCATGCACTCCATTCAGACACAGGGTTCACGCCTCAAGAGAGTTCATTGCAGAGGTCAGGCCCCCACTTGCCTTGTCCTCTACAATTCTGATACAGTCAGCCTGGGTCTCTCCTGTGTTACACCAGTTTCATTTAGGTATAATTTCACTGACTAGAATGGAGCCACACTAGCCTGAAGCTAGAGTAACCAGTGTTGGTATCTCTCATGATTTTATTGTAAGTCTTGCAATATTTGGTATGTTTCTTAAAGTCCAGGCTCCTGGAGTCAGATGAAAGTATGAGATTAATCTATGCATGGGAGGTTAAGCTGGATATTAGGAAACACTTTTTAACTATAAGGATAGTTAACCTCTGCAACGTGCTTACAAGGAAGGTGATGGAATCCCCATCATTGCAGGTTTTTAAGAACAGGTTGGACAAACACCTGTCAGGTATGGTCTAGGTTTACTTGGTCCTTCCTAAGTGCAGAGGGCTGGACTTGATGACCTCTCAAGGTCCCTTCTGGACCTACATTTCTATGAATGTGAGAATCTCAGATTTCAATTTAAAAAAAAAAGTAAATGAGCCCAGAATCAGGCCCATATTATATTAGATTCTGACTATGAATTGAAAATTGAAATGCAATGTGATTAACTCTATGAAAGTTAATCAGTCAGCCACAAAAACAACCAAGCCAAGGGAAAAAAAAACTAGTATAGTTCTGTAGCGCAAGACAAACTAATCAAAAATTTAAAACAATACAGAAAATTGGAATTGATATTGAAATACAGCTGTAATTGAAACATCTTGTCTGAGCCACTAAAATGACTTCTTGAACAGGGACATTCAAACTCAATATGTATCTCACATTCCAAGTAAATATGAATTGGCTAATAAATCTGTCCATATAAAATTCCAATTGTATGTTTAGTGTTAGGCACTAAAAGAGATGAGAGCGAAGAATAGTGGTGGCTTTGATGTGAAATGAAATATTCATTGATATCAATGATAACTAGATAAATTGTGACTAGAGCTGAGTAAACAGTTCACAATGAATAATTTATCCAAACGTATCCAAAGCGTAGGCTTGAAGAGAATCTGTGAACAGATTAGGCTTAGCTCTGGTTCATGTGTTATGAGAGTTGATTTCTTTTCAAATGGTTTTATTCATATTGTCTGGAGAGTGTTAGCGCCAAATATTCAAATTAGGAGCTTTGTAAAACTAGTCAGATAAGTCATGAGGTATTGTTTCTGTGTACTGACTGGATGAGAACACAAGAATAGCCATTTTAAATAATATGTATGTGAATTTTAAACTTGATTGCTATGAACACTTGCAGATGTTCTGCTTTTCTGCAATATTTGCAAACAGAAGTCTGCTTTTTACAAATATTCATGTTTCTAAAACCCAAGGGATCAAATATTTGCAGAAAGACAATAAAAAGATACAGGCACAAAGTGCAGCATATTCCTTTAAAAATGTGTCATTATTCACTGAAAATATTCTGTAATATTTGCCCAGTCCTAATTGCAATATTTTTCTATTTGTGCCATCATGGCAAGTGGATATTAATGGGATAAAATAAATCTGCTCCCTCCAGAAAGATAGCCAAGAGACAGCAGTGAGCAAATACCTTTGATAATATTCTTTGGAGTTGAGTCCCTGCTGGGATGCAAGGCCACTGTTGGGGCAGAGACCTTCAATTTACACCATTCTGAGTGAAATTTAGTGAATGTGGCCCTGTATTTCTCAAACCAATTCACAACCCTTGTGCTATTTGTTTGGCCCAGCTGCAGGTAAATTCATGTTTAGAAAGGAGTTCAGCTCTGATACTCACATCCAGATTAAGATTCCAAACTCACTTGATGATGGGTTTATATAATTGTTAGCAGACAAAATAATGTACTTCCTGCAACCAGAAGGAAATAAGGCAAACAGAAATGGGTTGACTTCTATGGGTATGATTTTAAACCCATTGAAGTCAACAGAAAATAATGTCATTGTCTTCAACGAGTTTTGGATCGTTCACCCATGTTATTCTGGGACATCTGCCCTCTGAGGTACAAAATACCAGGGTATCTTCCTGCCCTTCCTACCACATACACCCTGGGTACTACCTGCCCATCCCACTCATGGGAGATGGCACAATTCACACGAACTTCTGCTCCTGGGGTTGCTACGGCTACTGACCTCACCAAGCAGGGCACAGCATTGGCTGAATCCACCCTGCTGTCACTTTGCGGTCAATCCCACAGACAGTACCTGCATGGTGGTAACTGGCCACTCCCAGACCCAAGCTTTTCCTGTCCTGCTTGCAGCTCCCAAGCCAACTCATCCCTGCAGCTCCCAGACACTCTGGAGACAGAGCTACCTCTGTGCATGCACTGGTGCCCCATGGCTCCACCACCACATTCCCTAGGCCTTAGGGAGCCTGCAGGGGTGTGACTGACAGCAATGCGACTTTTAATGTCCTGAGAAGACTTCTGGATTTCCTGGGACAGCTACCTAAAAAAAAAGGGATGACCCCAGGAAAACCAGGAGAGTTGGCAACCCTAGTTATCAGGTCTACAGTATGTTGGGAACTGGAATATTATTCTTGACCAAGAAGTTAAAGAGGCCTGTGAAAGGAAATTATCTTCTAAAATCTCCCTGAGCGTGAAAAGAAAATATTTTTTTTGCAATGTTGAAAAAATGAACCCATTCCAGTGGGTTTACTGGTTTCTGAAGTGAAGAACATTATTTCACATTCTTTCTAGATGGGGTTTTTCACTGAGGTATCTCACTGTTACACAAAGTGTAAGAGTTTTGGGGTTTGCTATAAAAAGCCAGGCATCCTTTTTTGAAATGCAGCATCTTGTAAACCTGACAATAATTAGGGTATTTAAAAGCAGTGATGGAGGAACCAGCTCAGAGGCAAAAAGAACCAATCCAGACATGTCCCCGCAACTTGTATTCAGCTTTCGACAGTGATTCCTGCCTGCCTAACTCTTCCCCTTTTCTTGACTCACATGATTTCTGGATCTCCTAACCCAGTGGCCCTCCTGTTGTGAATAGTCTTAGGGCCTTAGTGTCAAAAGCAATCTCCAGCACTGTAGTATTTTGGCTCACTAGAGGTGCCATACTTTAGACAGGCACATGTGTCCATACGAGTAAAGTAGTCTCCCCTCTATGTCCTTTGGCCTAAATTAAATACACAGCATCTTCAGTGACCTACCTTTGCTTTTTTGGCAATAAAACTGGATGGTCATGGGGATGAGGGAGGTGGAGCAGAGGAGGATCATGTAGGAGAATTGCAGGGAGGCTAAGCGCATCAGTAAGAACAGAGTTGGGCCACACAAAAATTTAATCATTGAAGAGGTAATCACAGGATCCCCTATTATATGGGGATGAGAGAGTAATTTTGTACTAGGTTTATTTATTTATTTTACACTTACTAACCAATTTGTTTTTGCCACACACAGTAGTTCCACTGGAAGATGAAGCCCACCCTCTACCTGTGTTTGTTACTTGCTGGGCTTCATGCTGTTGCCCATTGCGATCACCTGCCTGGCCACCACAATGGACATGACCATCATCAAGGTACAGACCATGAGGAACACCATCATGTAGGTGACTGCCTCAAACTATCTTCTAGCAATGCTGATTTTGCATTTAGACTCTACAATCAGATTACCGCAGAAGCCCCTAAGAAGAACATTTTCTTCTCTCCTATTAGCATCTCTACTGCCTTTGCAATGCTGGGCCTTGGTGCTAAATCAGCCACTCTGACTCAGATTCTGGAAGGACTTGCCTTTAATCTGACAGAACTTCAGGAGAAGGAGATTCATGATGGTTTCCATAATCTCATCCACATTCTAAACCATCCTGACAGTGAGCTCCAACTCGATATGGGAAACGCCTTGTTTCTAAAAGAAAAACTGAAAACACTAGAGAAGTTTTTAGCTGACATCAAAAACCTGTATGAAGCAGAAGCTTTTAGTATCAACTTCAAGAATACTGCAGAAGCTCAGAAACATATCAATGATTATGTAGAGAAGAAAACACATGGGAAAATTGTTGAATTAGTCAAGGATCTTGATCCAGAGACTGCAATGATTTTGGTTAGCTATATCTTCTTTAAAGGTAAGTAGACATATACAGACAGATGTCTGTTTAATATGTTTTAGATGGCTGAGTATGAACGGTCTTAGAATCTAAGGGTACGTCTTCACTACCGGCCGTATCGGCGGGTAGTAATCGATTTCTCGGGGATCGATATATCGCGTCTCATCTAGACACGATATATCGATCCCCGAACGCGCTCCTGTCGACTCCGGAACTCCACCAACGCGAACTGTGGTAGCGGAGTCGACATGGGGAGCCGCGGACATCGATCCCGTGCCGTGAGGACAGTAAGTAATTCGATCTAAGGTACTTAGACTTCAGCTACGCTATTCACGTAGCTGAAGTTGCATATCTTAGATCAATCCCCCCCCAGTGTAGACCAGCCCTAAGACAAGAAAACTACAGCTCTTTTTTATAATCTATGGGGAACTGTACAGACTGCTATTCTTGTAAACTGACCTATCTTGACAGTTATCAAGTCATTCAGTTATGATTTCAAATAAGTGTGTTGATGTAGAAAGAAATGGGTGGAAAACCAAATGCCCACATCCCTGTTCTCCTAGCTGTGAACAGCAGCTGCAGGATCACTCTGCTATGAGAGGAAACATGAACTGCACCCTGTAGCACCAGGCACACAGCAAACTTACATCATCACTGAATTTTGGGGCAAAGGGAGGCCCATATTATTCCCCCACAGGTAAAGAATTAATCTGGAAATAGAGTTGGCTTTAGAGAGAGTTAATAATAAGTACAATGTTGCACCCCTCACCTCTCCCCCATTTTTGCTTGTAAGTATTAAGGGATGAATGAACTACCTGATCCTTCTTATCTGTCTCTTTCAAAGGTTGCATGAATCAAGGGTGGCCAATCTACTGTAGACAAATATTTTTCAGACATGTTTTGTGCCTTGTTAGAACTACCATTGCTGCTGCTACAGTATGACATTGTACAATGAAACTAGTCAGTGCAAGCAGAGTAAAGTGAGTTTTAATGCCTGTTATAGGCCCGATCCAAAGCCCACTGAAGTCAATAGGAGTCTTTCCATTGAAGTCAATGAGTTTTGGATCAGGCCCTCTGACCACAACACAGCTAAAGTGAGCTTCATATATAAAGTGTTGCACTTACCGTACAGTGAAACTACGGATGTCTCCACAAGAGAATGTGAGCCTGTGACATCTGAATTCAAATCCATATTATTCAAGTGGGTTCAAAAGAAAGTAAACCAGGTCCCAAGTCTAGGGAAAAAACCACAATTGGTCTTCCCTACAGCACATAATTTGGCCTCAATTAATCATAAACCCACAAAAATAGAGTAATTTTTCTTTCCTCAAAACTACAGTTTTAAAAACATTTAACCATTCATTCAAAGTTATATGTCTGGGCAATACAGAGATGCCCCTATATTATTCTAATAAAGGAAGAAAAATAGCCTTGTGATTAGAGCACAGGATTAGGAGTCTGGTCCAGTTCCCATGCTTTTTAACCTCTCTGTGCCTCCCTGACTGTGAAATAGGGATAATAATATTTCCCTATCTCAGTGGGGCATTGCTAGGGCCCTACTAAATTCACAACTATGGAAAATGCGTCACGGACTGTTAAATCTGGTCTCTCCCTGTGAAATCTGGTCTTTTGTGTGTTTTTACCCTCTACTATACAGATTTCATGGGGGAGACCAGCACTTCTCAATTTGGGGGTCCAGACCCAAAAGGGAGTTGCAGGGGGATTGCTAGGTTATTTTAGGGTTCAGAATCTATTTCCCTATGTTAAGTTCTCCTCACACCTTCTATGGGTCATCTTAATTATCACTTCAAAAAGTTTTTTTTCCTCCTGCTGATGATAGCTCATCTCAATTGATTAGACTCTTCCTGTTGGTATGCATACTTCCACCTCTTCATGTTCTCTGTATGTATAAATATCTCCTGTCTGTGTGTTCCATTCTATGCATCCGAAGAAGTGAGCTGTAGCTCACGAAAGCTCATGCTAAAATAAATTTATTAGTCTCTAAGGTGCCACAAGTACTCCTGTTCTTTTTAGGTTATTTTAGTGGGGTCATGGTATTGCCACCCTCACTTCTGCACTGCTGCCTTCAGAGCTGGGCAGCCAGAGAGCGGCGACTGTTGGCTGGGTGCCCAGCTCTGAAGGCAGCGCCCCACCAGCAGCAGTGCAAAAGTCAGGGTGGCAATCCCATATCATGCCACCCTTACTTCTGTGCTGCTGCCTTCAGAGCTGGGCGGCCGGAGAGTGGCGGCTGCTGACTGAGGGCTCAGCTCTGCAGGCAGCAACACAGAAGTAAGGGTGGCAATACTGAACCTTGCCATCCTGACTCCCATCCTGCTGCTGGAGGTGGCTCTGCCTTCAGAGCTGGGCAGCTGGAGCACCACCAGCAGCAGCGCAGAAGCAAGGGTAGCAGTACCACAACCCTCCCTACAATAACCCTGCCACCCCACCACCCCAACTCCTTTTTGGGTTGGGACCCCTACAATTACCACACCATAAAATTTCAGATTTAAATAGCTGAAATTGTGAAATTTACTATTTTAAAAATCCTGTGACTGTGAAATTGACCAAACTGGACTGTGAATTTGGCAGTGACCTAGGCATTGTAACGCTTATTGTAATTTCTTAATGTTTCTGGGGTTTTCCACTATGATTAGGCATTTCTGTGGCCTACAAATAGATACATGTTGCAAAACAAATAATCCATTATAAATAAAAATTAGCTTTTAAATTACATACACACATAACCTTACATGGTTCACCTGGACTGTATGTCTAATTCCTCTTTGCCAGAATATTCAACTGCATTCTCTTTCTTTCTGTTAGGCAAGTGGGAAAAACCTTTTTTGCCAGAGGACACTAAAGAAAGAGACTTCTTTGTGGATGAGGAAACAATCGTTAAAGTTCCTATGATGCACAGAATGGGCAGGTTTAAAATCCATTTCGATACGGAGCTGTCTTGCACAGTGGTCCAACTTTATTACAATGGAAGTGCAACAGCATTTTTTATTCTGCCTAATAAAGGAAAAATGAAGCAGGTAGAAGATGCTCTGTGGAAAGAAACTGTGACCAGATGGTCAAATGCACTCCATCTAAGGTAATCTTTTGGCAATCAGGTACCATTTCAAAGTATTATGGAGTCGCCAATTCAAGTATGGAGGCATGGCACACCTGAAGTGCTGATGTACTTTGAAAAGTAAAACTGTGAAAATGACACTGTGGGGTTCCATGTTTATATCTCTCAGTGACTCCAAATCAGACCTGCTCAGTTTAACAATTTTTTCTCCTAATTGCCATCCCTGTAAACTCACCCTGAGCTCTCAGAGTCAAGCTGGGTTCTTTTTTTGCTCAGGCATTCCCATCAATAAAGATCCTGCAATTGAAATATATTTAATCATTCTTCCAATGGTGCATGGGCTGGAATAGAATCCAGCTTTCTCTCCCAGAGCTGCATCAGCTCTGCAGGGCTGTCAGGAATAAAAAGTAGTAAAAGTGTGTTTGAGTCACTAATGTAATCAGTTTGGTTGATCAAGAAGATGCAATTTCCACAGTCACTTTTCAGGACAGAATTGCATTTTGAAGTATCTTGACAAATTGCCAGTGGTATTAACACCTTTCATAAACCAGAATCACAACTAACAGAGAATTCAATCACATAGTTGTGTAGACCACAAGAATCTCATTCTTTGAAACAAGTTAAGAAAATTATGACAAACTCTTTCACCTAGAAGACAAAGGGGAAATGACAGGCACAAAATGTATTACTGATTCATTTTCTAAATCTGAAGATTTAGAAATACTAGAAATACTTGTTATAGACTTGTATATACTGTGACAGGGTCAGGCCAGATGGCTATAGAAGAGTGATAGAAGGCAGATATATTAGCCTCAGGTTAAGTAGGTCCCCTTTCCCTGGGTAAGGTAACAGGGAAGGTTCCAGAACAATCAGGAGCTTTCTGGAAACAATTAAGGCAGACAGGCTGATTAGAACACCTGCAGCCAATCAAGAAGCTGCTAGAATCAATCAAGGCAGGCTAATCAGGGCACCTGGGTTTAAAAAGGAGCTCACTTCAGTTTGTGGTGTGTGTGTGAGGAGCTGGGAGCAAGAGGAGCAAGGAGCTGAGAGTGAGAGGGTGTGCTGCTGGAGGACTGAGGAGTACTCAGTGAGGAGTGGTGAGGATAAAGAAGGTGTTTGGAGGAGGCCATGGGGAAGTAGTCCAGGGAGTTGTAGCTGTCATGCAGCTGTTACAGCAGGCACTATAGACAGCTGCAATCCACAGGGCCCTGGGCTGGAACCCGGAGTAGAGGGCGGGCCTGGGTTCCCCCCAAACCTCCCAACTCCTGATCAGACACAGGAGGAGTTGACCCAGACTGTGGGTTCCACCAGAGAGGAAGATCTCTGAGGTGAGCAAATCCGCCAATAAGCGCAGGACCCACCAAGGTAGAGGAGGAACTTTGTCACAATACATTACAAGGATCATTGAATTCCATAACTCTTGTTGATCATGGTTATCTGTGGATTTCCTGATTTTCTAGGCTTTTATTTTTCAAGCTATAATGTTCTGATGAAGTTCTCCTAGCTCCCACTGTTGGAATCAACACCAGCTACAACTTTCCACTGCTGCAACTTGCTGGTGAGAGAAGAGATGCTAGAACCGTTAGAGAAGTTGCATCGGTCAAGTCAGCCCATTTTCTGAGTTCCCCGTTGATTTACTATTAATAATCAAGATAAGCCTATTTGCACCCATGGCTCTCACTACATCTGCCTGAACTCTCTTTTAATAAACTCTTACGTTTGCTAAAATAGCTGCAGTTTTGTAAAGCATTTGGTGCGGCATCTAATAAAATCGTACTAGATAAATTAGTTCACATTGGTTTGAATATGGGCATGGGTTGAAGGAGTGTAATCAAAATGTGCTGATAAAAAGCAATATAGGCTTATCCAAAGCCTACTGAAGTTAACTGGAATCTCTCAAAGTCAAGCTGGGCCAGGAGTCCATTGAGGCAGAGATCAGTGTTAGTCCTGGCCATATTTAACAAGTAGGTTGACAATCTGGAAGAGGGTGGAAGAAACATGCTAATTTGGTTTGGTGGTGCTAATTAGCTAGATGATACTAAAGGGGGAAGTGTTGCAGAAGTTACTCAGGACACTGAAATATAAAGCGTCACAGAGGAGTTAGAGATATCGGACAGTAAATTGGACAGCAGCTGGCAATGTGATACTGACAAAAAAAAGTTACTGCAATTCTCAGCTGCATACTTTGGAGCATCTTGGGCTAAATTCATCATTGGTGTAAGTCCACTGAAGATCAACAAAAAATATGAGAGACCACATGAACTAAATGGCCAATTTTAGACCTAGTGTAATATCACCAAAGGCAGAGGTATTACATCAGAGATGAGTTTGACCCATTAGCTGCGTCACCATTTGAAAGCACTGGAAATCGGAGGGACAGTTAGTACTGTACACAAAGGAGCATGCCTACTCCCTGGGGTTTTCCTGTAACAGTCACAGAAGCTAAATAGCTTGCACACTGTATTCTGACCTAAGTGAAATGTTTTAGCGTCTTGTTATGTTTCTTCTTCTAACAGCTCAGCAAACCTGTACATTCCAAAATTTTCGATCTCTGCTACCTATGATTTAAAGGACCATCTCACCAAAATGGGCATTACTGATGTGTTCACCAAACAAGCGGATCTGTCTGGAATCACTGGGGACCCTGAGCTGCAGGTTTCAAGAGTAAGTTTGCAAATGCAGGGGTTCTCTTTTCCTTTTCAAAATGCCATGTTAAAAGGTACCTTGCTTAGCAGAGCATCACCATGTCTGATTGTCAGTCATAATGGGATGGATCCATCCCTGGCTTAACTCTGCTCAGATCAGGGGGTTTACAGCAGGGATGAATTCTCAACAGAAGCTGCCAAAGGTACCTGGAAGATACTGCCCAGTCTCCTGCCCCAGGAAAGCAGGATTGGAGTGCAGGCTGGCCACCCCAATGAGTCTGGAGGAGGTGCAGGCAGGGGGTAGGAAACTAAATGGCATCCCATTCCCCACAAGATGGCAACTCAAGGTGGGGATATCATGAAGGGGTGGGTCGTAGAGAAGGAAGAGAAGATCTCAGGGTTAAGGGATACACTTCAGATAAGCATCTATGTTTTTGGACTAATTTCTGGAATTTAACTGGATTTCATTTATAGCAGCTGTTTAGATGCGTTTGCCCAAATACCTTCAGTTGTTTCCTTTCCCCCACGTGTAAAGAGACTAATAAAAGCAATTTAGATGCTTCTCTCATATTTATTGGTCTTAGAGGGCACAAGAGGTACTTACGCCTTGTGCTGGTCCTCTGCACACAGTTGAATTTCAGCCATAATCCCTCAGAAACCAGTTCTCCATCCCTTCCAGAGATCTTGGAGATCTACGATTGAGACTGTCCTTTGTATATTGAAACAAAAATCTCATTCATAGAGGGGAGGATCAAACAGATCCATCATGTCCAGTTTTGGGCACCACACTCTAAGCAACGTGGACAAACTGGCGTCCAGAGGAGAGCAAAGACAATGAAAAGAAGTATAGAAAACCTGACCTATGAGGAAAGGTTGAAAATATTGGACATGTTTAGTCTAGAGAAGACAGAGTGGGGGACATAATGATAGTCTTCAAATATGTAAAAACATGTTATAACTATAAGGAGGCATAGACCTATAACTAAAATTTTTCATTGATCAATTGTTTTTCATGTCTACCAAGGGTAGATCAAGAAGTAATCAGCATAGTTTGCAGCAAGGGAGATTTAGGTTAGATAGTAGGAAAAGCTTTCTAACTATAAAGACAGTTAAGCACTGGAACAGGTTGCCTAAGAAGGTGGAGGAATACCCATCATTGGCAGCTTTTAAGAACAGGTTGATGAACATGTGTGAAGGACATAAATCCACACCGTGTAGAGGTCAAGCATAGATGTTTATTACACACAACGCTGGTGGAGTGTCACCTTGCTTATTAGGTTCAGAGACACTGCCAATTAATTGATTATAATAGAATATATAGATTTTCCATGGGTGGGGGAAAATGATGAGGTAGGCAGTTCCACAGCCCAGGATAGGTTTTGCAGCAAGACAAGATAGCACATTAGCCAATGGTTAAAAGGTTACATAATGTCTCCGCCCATGGTCTCAAATTAGCAAGTTAACATTTAATTAATACTTTGATAAAATGTTATTAGTATAAAATATATATATATTGAATTCTGATTTGGGGTCCATAGGAATGGAGCAACTCCTTTGATTGTTCAACAGGTATATTCCTAGGGGTTAAAGCAAAGAAACAGTGAAAGTATATGACAATACAGATTGTTTCCTTTATGTCTTAAGGCAGGCATTGGTCCCTTGGAAGGGAGGTGGAAAGAAGCCATATTTTATACTGACATGCCAATTTTCATAAACTCGAGGTTGGATCTGTGGGAAGAACATTCCCTACAGAAGAGACTAAGAGACTGACACAATTTGAACAGGGATCTTTTGTTCAATTTGAAACATAATTATTCAGTTATTGCTTCAACATCTGGTATTTCTACTGACCAAGCATATCTTAGCAAAGGCAATGTAACCTTGTTTACCCCAGCTTTCTCTTAGCTGATCACTATTTGCTAGGCCTTTGGTCTCCTGACCAAACTCTGGACTTTGGGTCTGGAAAAGAGCTGGCACAATCCATATACCAGGTTGTTGTATAAAATGCACATGGATTTTAACCTTTCGATATGTCAGACATGGTCTAGATATACTTAATCCTGCCTCAGCGCAGGGGGGGTGGACTAGATGACCTCTTCGGGTTTCTTCCAGCCCTGAATTTCTATGATTCGATTATCTTGTTTCTCAGAGATGTGGCAATGGCTAGAATAAGAAAACGTCCTCTCTTTCTGTAGTGTCCATTCAGTCCTGTCCATCTGCCCACTCTTCCCCAGGAGACTTTCTAAACATCAGAGTCATCTTTACTTACAAGCTACTGTTCTCTGCCCAGAACTGGAATGTGTGCTTTATCTCCCACAGGTTGTCCATAAGGCCGTGCTGAACATTGATGAGAGAGGCACAGAGGCAGCAGCAGCCACTGCCATTGAAATAATGCCGATGTCTGTTCCTGTAAACATTGAATTCAACATTCCCTTCCTGGTGATGATTTTTGATAGAACTACCAAGAGCACACTCTTCATTGGAAAGATAAATAACCCTGCTGAACCTTAAGTGCTATCAATTCAGACGGCTATTACTAAATAAAGAAGCTTTGCCACCTGAATTGACTGGCTAGAAGTATTCCTTGCTTTCTTAGTGAATACGTTCGCTCAGCATCAGAACCAATAGCAACTGGTACTGAAAACAATAAATTGGGCTTATGCAGCATAGTTATCTGATGTGGGCAGAAAAAAGTATTTTTTAATTAGGACAGCAAACAAAAACCATTTCTGACGGCTGAGAATTAAGAGACTTAAGTAAGATTTCCCAGATTCTCCAGCACACAGCCATGGTGATTTGCATCATAATAGAAGCTTCTTATTTAATTTTTGGCTGTCAGCTAACATGCTTTGGATGAAATTATGAACAATTTTGCTAACAGAGCAGAAGTGGTGTCATTCTGTCATAGCTGGAGACGTAGCACTGTTCTGGGAAGTAAAGGGAGCCGGAGGTTGGGAAAGGAAGGAGAGAAGATAAGGGAGATAAGAGGCTAGCCTTTTACTAGGGTCACCATTGGGGATGGGCAAACCTATTTTAAAAGTACATAAGAAACTTTTCCCTCCCACCTCAAGCCTTTTCCCATTACCAGAATTGAGTGGGTACCAAATCTTCCTTTAGGGTCTGAAATGAGCGTGCAGCTCCACATGAAACTGGAAGTGCTAATAATAAACCATTAAAAGGTTGTTCCCACAAGATGATATAAATTCAGCAAGCCTGGATAGTTTGGGTGTGTATTTGAACTTAAACTCTGTTAAGGGTGCACCCATCTCATGAGTCAGTGCAGGGTTATAGCTAGTTGAGCATGGGCTGTGTTTTGACTGGTAATTATGCAGGCAGTGGGGAGTCCTCATCTTCCACTAGTGGACCTGGAGAAAGGATATATCTGGAGATACAGCACAGTTCAGCTGTTTCAATCACTCATTTTAAAGGAGTTGAGGAATGAATATACACAATAGGCCAGATCCTCATAACCAGATATGCACTGCTGGATTCCACCCTAGTTCCAAGGCACAACTTAATGCAGATTTAGGGCTGTTCTAAGTTGTAGTGGCTGGTAATAACCTCCAAAGGGCTGCTCTGGCAATTAAATATCAGACAGGTGTAGCAGCCACACACGCACTCCCTTTCTCCCACCATAACCCCGACAACAGGGTTGTCTCCGAGGGTGTAGAGTAGGAAGCATGCTAACAACTCCACACACCCGGAGGGATCACCCGACACTGGAGGAACTCCCACTTTGCAAGGCAGTCTCAATAAGGGCAAGGATATAGAACATGAGTTTTTAGAGGAGGAAAACATGAAGATGACATCAATCTGGAGCATAGATTCCAAGACCAGAAGGAACCATTTTGATCATCTAGTCTGACCTCCTGTATAACTCAGGCCACAGAACTTCCCCAGAATGATTCCTGGAGCACATCTTTTAGAAAAACATCCAATCTTGATTTAAAAATAGCCAGTGATGGAGAATCCACCACCACCCTTGGTAAATTGTTCTGATGGTTAATTAATCTCATTGTTAAAAATTTGACTTATTTCCAGTCTGAATTTGTCTAGTGTCAACTTTTCAAGCCATTAGACCATGTTATAACTTTCTCTGCTAAACCAAAGAGTGTTTCCCATGTAGATACTTATCAACTGTAATCAACTCACCGCCTAAGTTCTCTTTATTAAGCTAAATAGACTGAGCACATTGAATCTATCAGTATGAGGCCTGTTTTCTAATATTTTAAACATTCTCGTGGCTCTTCTCTGAACCCGCTCCAATTTATCAACATCCTTCTTGAATTGTGGGCACCAGATCCAGACACAGTATTCCAGCAGCAGTTGCACCAGTGCCAAATTTAGAGGTAAACTAACCTTTCTACTCCTGGCTGAGATTCCTCTGTTTATGGATGTGAAACAGAGAGTAAAAGCACTGCCTCCACTTTCCCAGTTCCAAGGAACAGGAAAATGTGTTTGTAAACCTAGGCAAATTGGACTTCAAGAAACATTTCAGCTTTAAGTTCCCAACAGGAAAGCTAACTGAGAAACAGCTGTTAAATCTCACTTTCCCAGGTTGACACAGTTTCTCTAACTATAGGTGTGTAACCTACAAATAGACAACAAATATGAACATCCCTAACTAGGATTCCTGCCAGCAACACCTACAATGAATGCACATATGCTATGCAGTCTTGTTGGTTCCTTCTCTCACTCACGCCCATCTGTTTGAATGGCACCCCGGCTAGGATCATTTGCATTAGGGCATACACAGCAACCATTTGTAAAGCAGCCCACATGATGCTGCGAGCACTGTATCTTTTTTAAAGAAACCTCTACTTGTAGCCCTGACATCACCAGTCTTTTCCAGTTTCATCACACCTATTGATATTTCATTGCTAAAAACCTGGCCACCAGAAAAGACAACAGACAGAGACACAGGACTTATTTGTTCACTTACACAGGTGCACCTCAGTTGGGCCAGATCTTCAGCCAGGTAGTTCAGCAGAGTCCCATTGCCTTCAATGAAGCGACAGCAATTTGCACCCGCCGAGAACCTGGCTCAGTGGATTTCATGAAGAGACTTTTTGTTTACTCCAGGGCATGTGGGAAGAAAATCAGGCCCCAAAATTCCAGCCACTTGTGGCTGTGCATAAAACTATGTACTGTTATCTCCCTTGTAAGCCATTTTGCTGGAACAGAGGAAGCAATGTATATAGTAAAATATAATAGGAGAAAGGATTTCCCCACACAATTTCCAGGAGGGATTTGAAGGATGAGAGGATCTTGACTTTACATATTATTTGCTGCAGAATTTTTTAATCCATATGTTTTGGGGTAGCCTTTTCTCTTTCATCCACAATATCCCAGCTCTCTAATAATTTTAAGCCCAATTCAAGGGTGGGATCCAGAACTTCTGGAGCATTTAACAGGCTTTCTTGCATACTCCATGAGACTGAATCTAGATTTCTATATGGACGGGAACAGATGATTGTTGTAAAAAATACAGCAAGGAAAATACATATATATAAACATCCTAGCAAAACCTATCTGTATGCATGTAATAAGTGGGGGCAGGGGGCTGAGGTGTGTGAGGAACAGTCCGTGAAGGGAATAGGCGCTTGTGAGTAGGGCTTGGGATGTAGAAACTTTCAATTTTCTTTATCTTATATGGGATTTCCATGAACAAGGCCCAAAGCAGCTTTCTGCCTCTAGGTTAAAAGCTACTTCGAGTAAAATGGTACCCTTCACCTAGTTAAACCACAACTAGTTAGTTCCCAGCTCCTGGTCGGGAGAGGGATGAGGTGATGGTTGCAGGGAAGATGTGATTTGTTATTTTAGAAATGCTGAGAGGATGTATGGGAATGGAAATGTGTGAGATGTGCAGGAGTGGATGAGGGATAATGACCGTTCATCGGGCTATTAAGTATAGCCAGGAACGTGTCAAGGCCTAACAGACTTGGTGCTATCTGCACCTTCAGAGAAAGAGCTGAGACCACGTCCATGGGGTTATCTCCTGTTTATCCCACTCTTTTTATATTTTTGGAGCACACATCGCTTGCAGTGATGGCTATTGTAAAAACCTTCAGTTCAAGGAGGACTTTCCAAACTGACCTAGGGTAAAGCTTGTCCGACCTCAACCAGGGCTGGACCATGTTGTTGGGATCCAAGACACATGATGCCCTGATCTGCTCAGAAGACCTCCACTTGGGCCTCTTTCTAAATTAACCCCTTTGTGCCTCACAAAGTTTTCAGAGGCATTGGAAGGAGAGGCTAATTTGTGGCTTCCAAACTGTGACACCAGAGAACAAAATGGTAAAGGGGGGAATGCCACCACATCAGCCAATTTCCTGCCAATGTTGAGATCGTGGAGTCCTAAGAATGAGCTTGCCAGACTTGTTCGACCCCCGCTCTGCCCCAGGCCCTGCCCCCACTCCATCCTTTCCCCCAAATTCCCATCCCTGTCCTGCCTCTTCCCACCCTTGCTCCGCCCCCGCTGCATCTCTTCCACCCTGTTCTTCCCCCTCCCCCACCTCTTCCTGCCCCCACTCCTTCCCCTTACCCCCAATGCTTCCTGAATGCAGCTGAACAGCTGATCGCAGCAGGGGGAAGGCACTGGGAGGGGTGGGGAGGAGCTGATTGGTGGGGCCTGCTGGCAGATGGGAGGGCTGCGGGGCAGGAGTTGATCTACAGGGCTGCCAGTGGGTACTGAGCACCCACTATTTTTTTTCTGTGGGTGCTCCAGCCCCAGAGCACCCACAGAGTCATCAACTACAGCTCCTGCTTTATTGACAGCTCATTGTTATTTTCCACTGCATTCTTCATGAGAGCCAGGCTTGAAGTGCCCACAGGCATCACGCCTAGCAGAAAAGAGCAATAGTTCTCTCTCTCGCTGCCTATGTCCATACTGAGCTGCACAATCTCTCTCTTTTCTTTGTTCCCCACCCTTTACTCCTTCTCTCCCATCATCTCTCGCTGCGACATCACAGATCAGACTTCATTACATCTGTTCTTTGCATTTCCTCTCTGCACCAGTTCTTTTCACAGCCTCCCACTCTCACTCCCGCATTATAACACTTCTTTCCTCCCACCCATAAGAAGCCATTTGTGCAGAAGGTGGCGCTCTCGCCTTTGCTGCTGCACAGCCTACATTAGTCATCACACTTGTATACACACACACACACACACACACACACACACACACACACACACACACACACACACACACACACACAGTGTGCTTGGTCTCAGGCTACAAAGAATCAGACACAAGCTCTTTTCTTCCCTGCCTCGCTTTAAATCACAGCATGATTACCCACAGCTGGGAAATGGAAATGCCATCTAGGCCTGAAGTTCTGCATCTCCTCCCAATTGTTTCAGTTCAGTAGCAATGGCCAACTGATTTGCAATAACACAAGGCACATTTCCTACACCTGTAGTATTATAGGGGTAGCTGAGAGAAGGGGTCAGTGAATAGCTGCGCCAGCCAGGGAGTAGATCCAGGGTGGAATTTTGTCTCAGACAGGCACAATTCCTGCCCTGTTCATCCTTTGTTTCAGGGACAGGAGCACATTACTTGCCCCTTTCTGGGGTGCAGTTTAGTCTCCAGAAGAACCCAGCCAGCTAAGCTAGGCAGTGAGTTGGGGCAGAGCCACGCCTCCTTCCACTCCCCATCCATTTACAGGGAAGAGTTTCAAGTGACCAAGCCCAGCTCTCACCTCCAGAGCCAGACACAATCTGAGAAGCCCTTGCTCAGCCCAGCAGGGAGGTGGGGACGGGCAGCGACTTACTCTCCTCCATGCCCAGGGAAGACCCAGGGACTGTGTGCTTTCCTGCTCTGTATTTATGAGGTCAAAACTTTTTGCACATTACAGTAATTGGTGTTCTACAAAGAGAACGTGTTTGTAGTGGGGAGGAGGGCAGCTTCGCCATAGCACGGAGTGCTTTAGGCAGTGAGGCCTTGTGGTTAGAGCACCGCACTGGGACTCAGGAGATATGGGTTCTGTTCCTGGCTCTGCCACTGGCTTGCTGGGTAACCTTGTGCAAGTAACAGCCCCTCTTTGTGCCTCAGTTTAATGTAAAATGGGGATGATACTGATCTGCTTTGTAAAGCTCTGTGAGATGTGCTATTTATTATTGTTACAGCAAACAGAATGTGCCTCTTATGGTGATTAAAGGGGGTGCCTGGTACTATTTCACTGATGCACAGATACGGTTAGGAACACTCTTTCTTGCTGTCAAACATCTCTAATCATTGCCGCAGTCATAAATGTTCAGGGATGTTTAACCTGGCTCCCTTATGTGAGCCAGTTTGCAGAAATCAAAAACCTACCCAGATCTTTCATCCCAAACCTCAGCAGAACCCAAAGTGAATTGTTTATGAGGTTCAAGACAATTTAGTTAATGCTTTCAACTTCTTGTCTCTCTGCTGTTCCTGGCTCCAGCCAACAGCAGAAGTGCTGTAATGCCAAATAAGAAGAATAGCAACAAGAGAGACGTTAAGCAGCAAGTAAGCAACAAACTCTTTATTGGCTTGATTCTCTAGAGGGAGAGTATTAAGAAGGCTGCATCGGATCCAGCAACTGAATGAGACCTGCTCTACATATAAAACTTAGGTTGACCTAACTATGTTGCTCAGGAGTGTAAAAATCCACACCCCTGAGAGACCAAAGTAGTAGTAATAATTAAGCCAACCTAATCCCCCCTATAGACACTGCTAGGTGGACAGAAGAATTCCTCTGTTGACCGACCTACTGCCTCTCGGGAGGATGGATGAACTACAGTGATGAAAAACCGCATCTGTTGTTGTAGCAACTGCACACTACAGCGGCACAGCTGCAGCTATACTGTAGACATAGCCTGAGGGCTTGTCTATGCTTGAAATGCTATGGCAGCAGCGCTGCAGCTACACTGCCGTAGCATGTCAGTGTAGACACTACCTATGCCGATGGGAGTGGTTCTCCTGCCAGGGTTGGCAATCCACCTCTCTAAGAGGCAGTAGCTAGGTCAGCAGAAGAAATCTTCCATTAACTAGCATTGTCTACACCAGGGTTGGGTTGGCTATGTTGCTCGGGGAGGTGGATTTTTCATAGCTGGGTCAACCTAACTTTTTAGTGTAGATCACCTGAGTGAAGTGAGGTTCCACACTCAACTTCAGGACAGTTCTCTGTTTGTCTATCAACCACCTATGTAATAGTCCATAGATCAAAGAATCAGTGGATGGCAGCTATTAATGTCTTCCATTATAACAACATCCCTCATCTCTGCCCATGGTCCCAACGTAGTTTAAAATGTCTGTCACGCTGTCTGGTGTTGTTCCTGACAGTGAGTGTCAACCTCAGGCCAGATTGTCAAAAAGTAGGGAAGACCCCAAACTGGTGAATGTTCTATGATTAGATTTCATCAACCTAGTAACAAGTGTGAACTCGCGAAGCACTATAACAGTCTTACCCTGGAGTCACAAACAGTCCCCTGGGGCACTCCACCATATCCTGCTACCCAGGCAAGCCGGCCGTAGTGCTAGTTGGTGGCCATACACTAAAGATCACAGAAGATTCAGGTTACTGACAGCCCCAAGAGACCAGTCACTTACCTTAGATCAGTTTGTACCTCGGATCTCACACCACGGACAATGCTTGTAGCCAATCGTATAGTAAACTAATCAAGGATTTCTTAACTAGGAAAAAGAAATGAGAGAGTTATTTACAAGTTAAAGCAAGCGCTATATCTATATATACACACACAACACACACATACATATATACACACACACATACATATACAGATGAGTTACAGTCTGTGGTTCCAAAAGGTGACAGAGTTGTAGCAATCTGAATGGCTTTTAGGGCTAAGATAGGTTGACCCTGGGGATCTCTTCTGTTTCTGAGCTCCAGCCCTGTGAGTGTCCAAATAGCAAAGAGAGAGAAAAATTGTCATGTCATCTATTTTTATTTCCTCCCTCCAGAAAGCAAGATGAGCTTTCTTGCACACAGAACATTCATGGGTGTGAGAGGGCCATTAACCAAGTCTTTCTATCAAGATCGTCCACAATGGCCCATTTAGTTTTGACAGTCCTTGATGGGCAAGGACACTGCTCCTCCTGCCTGGGTTCGCAGTTCAGAGCAGGCAATTTTACAATTATGAGGCTGTGTCTACACTGTGCACCTTACAATGGCACAGCTCTGCTGCTATATCCGCGCCGTTGTGAGGTAAGCAGTGCAGGCGCTCTTTGTTGGTAGGAGCGAGCTCGCCTGCCGACAAAATAAAACCACCCCCAATGAGAGGCGGCAACTTTGTCGGCGGGAGAGTCTCTCTCACTGGCAAATCACTCACTACACCAGCATTTTTGGCAGGTAAAACTTTTGTTGGGCTGGGGATTTTTTTTGTGGTTGTTTTTTTTTTCACATCCCGGCCAACAAAAGTTTTACCGACGAAAGTGCGGTGTAGCCTAAAGCAAAATGTACATGTCACCTTCTAGCATGGGATACAGACATGACAAGTGAGATTAATGCATGCCGCAACTTACAAGCATTTCATAGCATCTAAACACATTCTTACAAATCTAACACCTATCCTGAACAGGTGAGCTGGTCTAGTTTGCAGCTATGAATTTGTTAGTGCTCAGCTGATGTCTATAGACTTGGCAAGAGCTGGCACCTGGACTGCCAGTGTCACAACAGCCGCATGCTGTATGATTTATCTGTCAGACCAAAAAAAAAGACAAACGAATGGTGCAGGGGAAAGGGGCTATAGGGGTGCACACAGAGCCCCGTCATGTGGGGAGGAGAATGGGAGAACCTGATATGGGGGGCAGGGCATAGGGAACACACAGAGATCCTGGCATGGAGAAAAAGTGCAGGGAATAAGGACACACAGACCACCTAGCAGGGGGAAATTGGGGAACCTGGTATGGGAGGAACATGGGGAATGAGAGGTACACAGAGCTCCTGCTATGCAAGTGAGCATAGGGGACAATGGGGTATCGGGGAGGAGGACACACAAAGATCCTGGCCTGTGGATGAGGGGAGAATGGGAGGCCTACAGAGCCCCTGCCATGAATTGCAGAGGGAAGAATAAAGGATGTGCTGGTATTCTGGGCAGCTTTTCACAGAGAATATATACCCCCCTTTTAGAGCTAAGGGGTCACATGCTTCATTGCATCCCTCCATTCTCCCCACAAACTCCCCATGTGTCACTTTTGTTGACCTGTAAGACAGTGGCTGATCCCTGGGTGTTTAGGACCTTGGGGACTGGTCATTCCCCTAAGGGTGAAGGGGCAGAGGGCAGGACGCTGCTATGGCAGGAGGGTTTCAGGCTGATGTAGGGGAGCTCGGGGAAGGCAGAACAAGGCTGATGCTGGTGGAGTGAGGGTCCTGACAAGCTCCTCTTCCCACATTCAGAACCTTCCCAAGCTTGCCCTCTTGATGAGCCCCATTTCCTTGCTGCCTGCTGCTGGATCCCAGCTTGTCCTTCCAGCCAGGAGTCAGGCGGGGAGAGGCCTCAGAGACTGGGGGCTGGAAGGAACCAGCACTGGTTCATAGAGTAGAGAGACCTGGCCCAGCAGATCCAGCAGCAGGAGAGGAGGTGGCTGGCAAACATGAGTCTCTCTATGTGGCAGAAGGATGGGGAATTTAGAGAGATCTCACTTGACAGAAGGTGCTGCTGGTATTCATTTTCAAGGCCCTTCACACAGTGGTGGCTCCAGGCACCAGCACTCCAAGCGCATACCTGGGGCGGCAAGCCGCGGTGGGTGGCCTGCCGGTCCCTGCGAGAGCGGCAGTCAGGCAACCTTCGGTGGCTTTCCTGCGGGAAGTCCACCAGTCCCACGGATTCAGCGGCAGGTATGCTGAAGCCACGGGACCAGCGGACCTCCCACAAGCAAGCCACCGAATCCGCAGGACCGGGGACCTCCCACAGACGCGCCGCCGAAGGCTGCCTGACTGCCATGCTTGGGGCGGCAAAAAAGCTAGAGCCACCCCTGCCTTCACAGTCAATCCTCACCTTAGCTATCCTCCCTCGTTCGCTAGCAAGCTACCAGCACTTGCCTCCAATCGGGCAATGGTGCTAGCCTCCACTATCCATGGGGTGGCCACCTGTTCAGCTTTACCCGGGATCAGCCCTTTTTGAGGTGGCTGCCCTAGGAAATCTGCAAGGTAGCTCAGGACACACTGCCAGCTGTTCAGGTTTATGAGTTTATGAGGTCGTGGTTTTGGACCTCAGATGTGGCAACCTGAACTGCCCATTGGTTAAATTTTCAATCAAACACCATTTTGCTTTTTCTATGCTGCCCCACATGCTTGAGAGGAGCTCCCTGTAAACATCCACAAAGCTGCCTCATTGTCCAACATCAAATCCCTCCTCAAAAATCTCCTTTACCATGATAGCTACAAAAATACTTGACAATGATTGGGCTGCAGGTGCACTGAGACCACTGCCTACCGTGCTGACCGATATTGTCTCATTCCTTCCTTATACTCCCCCATGTGTCTGTCTCTTGTCCTATGCTTAGGCTGTAAGCTCCTTGGGTCAGGTCCTGCTGTTCCGTGTTTGTACAGCACCTAGCACAATGCAGTCCTGGTCCATGACTGGAGCTCCTAGGCAATACGGTAACACAAAAAATTAAGAGTAATAGCAAAGCACAAGAAAGCAGAACCAAGGTTAGAGGTAAAGTTCCTGCTGGGGCTAAGGAGAAGAGGAAAGCAGGGGGGGAAAGCAGAGAACCTTGAGAATTCAGAGGGTTCTCTCTCCGTCTTGTTAAGGTGGACAGAAAGCAACTATTAAGGTGACAATGTGCTGAACACAAGATCCAGACAAGTCCGCCAAGGACAAATCTTTGTGGCCTTAGTGACAATAGAGTTCCTTCTAAGTGGGTATTATGCATTTACAGTAGAGGCCTTCTCGGAGACATATGGCTTTGTAGCACCTCTCTCCTCCTCTGCACAGTCTGGGAAGGAGTGTTCTCCTAGAATTGGAGGTATGAGAGGGATTGAATAGTTATTTAGTCTCCTGGAGTCCAGTACAGGATTGCTCTCTGCACTCTACCATTTGCTAGTAATTTGCCTAAACCAGGCCTCCATTTCTGCTGAGTCAGGCTTCTGGGAGATTTCAGAACATACAGAACTATGAAGTGACAGGGAGTTGTGTCTCTACCTTGTCAGGTCACCTCTGACATGCCAATACTCTCGAACTCAGTCACTAGATGTTTTGCAACTTGACCAAAAAGAACATTAAAAAAAAACCACATCCATTAGAAACAGGATTTCATCATTATTTATTCTGCTTTATCTTTGGTAAATGAGCCCTTTGCTTGAACTCAGCAGATCTCCGTGTACCATTATATAATATGACATGGGAATATTTCATTGAGAATATATTAAGAAAAAACTAACACGTCAAGTAGATTATCCTCTTCACAGTGTGCAATGATTATTTAAAGGTATATTAAAAAAAAACTTCTCAAAAAAGCTTAAATTACTGTAACTACTTGGAATCAGATCAGACAAAACCCTTTTGTCTGGTCATTTATAGCTTTCCTTCTTCAGGTTTGTCCA
The DNA here is from genome assembly GCF_016161935.1 of Mauremys reevesii. Lineage (NCBI taxonomy): Eukaryota > Metazoa > Chordata > Testudines > Geoemydidae > Mauremys > Mauremys reevesii. The sequence continues at coordinate 28,324,085 of NC_052626.1, forward strand.
TGATAACTTTTGTTAAAATCTAGAATTGTTAATTTTTTTGTCATAATCTAGAAATACAATCCCCCCAACATTTTGAATTTAATTGCGTCCTTCTCAAGTACTGAAAATAGGTCATATTTTCCAAAATGCTGTTTGCTGGACCGTATACAAGTATGTGTGTGTTACTGGTAATACCATGTCAGCAAGGTTGTGAGTGAAGGCTGTTAATGAAGCAAGCCAAAAGCTACTTTTACATAATACCTGGACTCTGATCTAGTTCTAGTTATTATTTTATATTTGATGGTCCTTTACTCGTTTGGCTATTTATTCTTCTACGCAGGCTACGAATAAAGAAGCCATCATCTGTTACATGCCAAAACTGTGAGATAATCAGAGGGCCAGAGTATTCAAATAGTTGGAAAAAGGATTGAAGCACCAAGCTTTCAACATGAGTGAAGTGCCCACTGAATTAAAGTGCCATGCTTGATAATTACATTGTCACAAATAAAAGACTAACAGTACTTATCACTCACAATTTAAATAGTTAGATCTCAAAGCGCTTGCCAAAGCCAGGCAAATAGAAGTGCCCATACAAATGTAAGGATTAATTTTTGTATTTTCTTGGTCAAAAAATGTAGTGGTCATAAAATATTACTGGGAAAATAATATCTCTCTCGAAGAATATTTTTACATTGGAAACCAACTCAGCCAGAACTGTAGTAAACAGCAAAAGTGATCCTAGTACACGTTATCTTCATATGGGCCACATCCAGAAAAACCTGGCTGACTCAGAAGTGTCTCCATATCCGTTGTGCATAACATGTACATATTTTTTTCCATTAAATATAATCTTCTCTGGTCAAAAAGAAAAACTTCCTAATGGCAGTTAGGCCTTAGTGAGCAATACGTTCAGGAAGCTAGGTGGCACTAGGGATTGTGGACGGATTTTTAACTGATTGGGTCCAGGGCTGAAATCTTAACTAAAGTCACCAATAGGAAGGAGTTTGGTGGTCACATTCTAATAGTAGTTTCTAATGGACATTTATCCTCAGCACCAAAGCACTACCGGTTAAATTGTGCCTATATAAGAGGCTGCACTGAAGGAATCCTTGATGCCTAAGGGTATGTCTACACTGAAAAAAACCCCACCCCAACCCACAACAGCAAGCCTCAGAGCTTGAGTCAACCGAGTCAGGCTTGCAAGGCTCCCACTATAGGGCTAAAAATTGCAGCATAGATGTTCTTGGTTGGGTAGGGGGACCATATTTCCCAAAGAGAAAATGGGACACCCTCAGCCACTCACCCTCGGTGCCACCGCCCCCCAATGCTGTTGTCAGTCGCTGGTACCCTCTCCCACCCCTGCGTGAGGCTGTTGCTCACTCCTGCACCCCAATCCCCTCATCCCCAGCCCTGCTCCAGATCCTGCACCCCCAGCGAGAGCCCTCACTCCCTCCAGCACCCCAACCTCCTGCCCCAGCCCAGCGAAAGTGAGTGCGAATGGGGAAGAGCGAGCGACGGAGGGAGAGGGGATGGTGAGTGTGGGAGGGGCCCTTGGACAAGGATGGGGCAGGAGTGAAGCTTCAGGGTAGGGGCAGGGCAAGGCTGTTTGGTTTTGTGCAATTAGAAAGTTGGCAACCCTGGGGCTGGCATCTCCACTCGCCCACACTGCACCGCACTATTTGACAAAAGTGGGCATTTGTCCTGTTTGCTCTTGCCAACTGATCAAGTCAGCAAGAGCAAACGGGACAAATGTTTCCGTTTGGAAAAATTCGGGACAGTCAGGACAGGGCTTAAAAAAGGGACTGTCCGGGCCAAAAGGGATGTACGGTCATCCTATGCTTGGGTTGGAGCCCGGACTCTAAGGTCCATCCCACTTGCTGGGTGTCAGGCCCCCCAGAGCCCGAGTCATTTGACCCAGGTTCTGAGACTCGCTCCTGTGGAGGGGTTTGCAGTGGTCTGTCTTTTTCTTATGCTTTGGCAATGCTTGTGTAACTTATGCCAATAAAGTTTCATTGAATTCAATCATTCCTCATTGAGGCATGATTCCTTCCCTTAGCTACTTCCCACCCTTGTTCCCAGGTGGCTGCAATTTGCTGCTGGTCCTGCCCAGCACTAGCTGACACATCTGCAGACAGACCCAAGGCTCTGCTGTCCCGTCCCCCCCCCACACCCCTACACCCTCCTTTGTTTGCTCAGGAAAGGAATTCGTGGGCATGGCCAAGGCTTGGAGAGGCTATATTGTGGGGGAGGGGGAGAGGGGAATCTTGCTTACCCTTATGCACCATGTAGGCCAGGCAGGATCTGTTTTGGCAATCTCTGTTTATAGAAGAGGCACATCATTTAGATCAGGGTCAATGATATTGCTAATATTTTTAACTTATATTGATTTATTGTTCATAGCCTCAAACGGCAGATAAACACCATTATCCCCATTTTACAGCTGTAAAAGCTGAGGCACAGATGGGAATATAACCCAGATCACTTAACTCCCAGACTTCTGCTCTAGACCCAAGGCCACTCCTCCTTTTTCCTTTTTGCCAAAATTCCTTTTCATCCTAATTAGGTCAATAATTTCTAGGACCTTTTTCCTCTTTCATAAAAATCCTCTTGCTTTCTGGATCAGATTCTAATCTCTCTTATGAATGCTGAGTTCAAAGCAGGCCTACCCATTGCATTTACTTTCAGTTCTGCAGCGCCTTTCCCTGCCCACACAAAACATCAGCCTTTTGTTGCATGGTTTAGGATGAAAAAATATTAAATAATATTGTAAATAAATACACAGAATAGAAAACAAGTCTATTAATAATTGGCGCCATGATACCCTCTTCAGATATTAGCTGTATAAGAAAACGCTTCGGTTGCGAGTATTTTTGTTTTCCATTCTCTCGGAGTGAATTTAAGATAACCTTGTTGTTTAATTTGCAGCCCTCACATTGACCTTGCATTCCTCTTTTTTTTCCCACTTGTTTGATATGAATCCAGGAGATAAAACTTCTCTGAGCAAAGACTCCACGGTACAGATTGTTTTTCATTTCAACAGAGCTGTTGAATTTAAGAAGAGCAGTCTGCTCCTTATTGTGCACTTAGGGCCAAATTTTCGGCCAGCCCCCAACATATTGCAAGCTCATAAGTTTGCCTGAGCAAATCAGCATCACAATGCAAACTAGCATTTACCTGCATAAGGCATAATGTTGCAAATGCAAGCTGCTGTTAGTGCAGCGATTTAATAGAGACTGGATGAAAAATATTCTTCATTCTTAAATGGGGAAATACCCCAAGACAGCTGTTGTGCAATAGCTTTTCTGCACTAGTACCCTGTGTGGACATTCTTATTCTGCACTAAGAGTGTATTTGTGCTCTTCAGCTTTAATCCACTTCCAAAATTTATTAAGCATCCCAATGAAGACAAAACCTTAAGGAAATACATTATTAAATTTCCAATTTCTGACTCAGACATTGTCTCTACTCCGAGGGTTTTGCCAGTGCAGTTATATTGGTGTAGCTATAAGCCCAAGGGTAGGCAGCCTATGGCACGCGTGCCAAAGGCAGCACGTGAGCTGATTTTCAGTGGCACTCACACTGCCCAGGTCCTGGCCTCCGGTTCGGGGGGCTCTGCATTTTAATTTAATTTTACATGAAGCTTCTTAAATATTTTAAAAACCTTATTTACTTTACATACAACAATAGTTTAGTTATATATTATAGACTTAGAGAAAGAGACCTTCTAAAAATGTTAAAATACGTTACCGCCACGCGAAACCTTAAACTAGAGTGAATAAATGAAGACTCGGCACAGCACTTCTGAAAGGTTGACGACCCCTGCTATAGCCTAACCAGCAAAAAACGCTCATATGGATGCAATTAGATCAGTATAAAAGTGCTTATACCGGTATAGCTTATGCTGGTTTCCCCAACCATGTGTACACTAATGGTTTTACTAGTATAGCTATGCCAGTAAAAAATAAATTAATAAATCACGCCCATAATCAATATAGCTATGCTGGTAAAAAAACAAACTTAATTGTAGTCCAAGCTCTAATCCAGATTTAAACTCCTAGACAGGTGTGTGCTTCAAACAGTGCATACGCCTAACCTTTTGCATAGGGTGAATTTCACCCCTAACTTGGAGCCCCTTAATTTTCAGCTCTCGCTCTTTTCCCTCAGTTTGGATCCAAATGTGAATCTGTCACATAGAAATTTGGTTTTCTCAGTTGTATTGTCACAAATGCTTTACAATCCTATGGGCTACATTAACAAAGATTCATGCAACAGCTGTGGTGAGCAAAAGGTGTGCAGTGTAAAATGCATCTGCACCACTAAAACCCAACAGTTGATTCTGTAAATCAGGTAACTGTCCATACAGCTGCACTGTGCAATGCAGTTTATGCAGTGCAGCATGTGTATTTTGCAGGTCTCATCTGTTGCACCAGCATGTGACCATTTGGCCAAAAATGCACAATCGTGAATGCTAAGCTACAGAAAATGCTATTTTTGCCAAAGCAATGAAGCCACATCCACATCAGGGGCTTTGCTATATGAGGAAGTTGTACAGGTGTAAGCTAACGTGTGAATTTTAATTGATATAGTTGGACAGGTATAATTTGGGTATAGTCCAATCTAACCTGAAAAGAAAACCACTCATTCCAGAATAAGAGTGTACTAGCGTAATTATGGCTTGTCTACCTGAGGAAAACTTACTAACATAACTACAACAGTATAATTATATTTAAGGGTGTCTACACTGGGAGTTTTACTGGTGCTACAACTTGGGATGTTATATAATTATACTGGTGCAATTATACTGGAATAATTGGGGAAACTTCCACATGTAGACAAGTCCTTAACTGGCTTTCTTATTTTTAACCCATTTTAATTGTAATGGTCTGTATTTTATAGGTTTCTTTCTCTAGAGGAAAATTTGGCTCTCTATTTTATGTTTTTTATTAGTCCAACTGGTGCATACCCAAAAACAGGGGTTCTCAACCTTTTTCTTTCTGAGGCCTCCCCCAATATGCTATAAAAACTTCCCGGCCCACCTGTGCCACAACACCTGGTTTTCTGCATTTAAAAGTCAGGGCCAGCGTTAGAGGTAGCAAGCAGGGCAATTGACTGGGGCCCCATGCCACAGGGGCCCCTGTGAAGCTACATTGCTTAGGCTTCACCTTCAGCCCCTGGTGACGGGACTTAGAGCCCTGGGCTTCAGCCCCATGGAGTGGGGCTTCAGCTTTCTACCCTGGACCCTAGCAAGTCTATGCTGACCATGTTTAGAGGACCTCCTGAAACCTGCTCGCAGCCCCTTGGTGGGCCCGCGACCCCTGGTTGAGAACCATTACCCTAGAAGAAGACCCTCTAATTTTCCCATCCCACCACATTAGATGTATGCTTTGCAGGATAGAATAATGTGAGTAAGCAACTAAAAGGCTAGTGAGGTCTGAGCTTTATGCATGTGGACTAACCTGGAATCCACATGAGCAGTTGTTTTCCGACTGAGTAAAAGAATGTGAACCAGTAAAAGAGGAGATAATATTGCAATTCTAGCCTGTGTCTTTGTTTAATTTGTCTGGAGACAGAATTGTACTGAAGAGAAGAACTGCTGAGATAGGCCTAACGGAGACTTTCTTGATATGTGTTGGGAGGATTGATTAATTGTTTAGTGCTTTAAGTTTGTCTAATGTGAGAGCAAGGTCTTATAAAATACAACCACCATGCTTTAGGCAATAAGAGTTAGCTGTTGTCATATGATATACAACTTAACCCTCCCTCTGTCTTTAGGAGAATGGGAAAATTAGTTTGCTAAAGGTCTGACCAAAGAGTATTACTTATTTGTGAAGTGGAAAACTATAGTAAAAGTTCCTATGATGTCTTGAGTTGGAAGATACCATATGTTGTTTGACTGGGAGTTATGGTGCAGCGTGATGCAAATCTCATGTAAGGGCAAATGCTTCCATGGGCCTTATTATGCCAGAACTAGTTAAAATGAAGGAAGTGGAAGATGTTTTAACCCAAGAAAGAATAATGAGATACAGAAATTCCATCTTCCATCAGTAATCATTCAGCTACTTACTATCAAGCTGATCCTGCAAGAAGCCGGAAAGGGCATTATATTTTTAAACAAAGAGGAAATCATGAATTATCATTCAAAAATGACAGAGAACAAAAATAATCTCTTTCAGTGAGAGCACAGTGTGTAACACCTTTATAGCAGGCTGATTTTGTTGCTGTTCTGATTGGAAGGTCAGCAGTAGACATTTTGTCACCAGTTTGATTATGTTAGTCGTGGTTTCCCACTTAACAGGGTTGACCACATGAAGGTCATCATCTTCCACCTCTGCATGTGGAGAGAAGCCAAGGTCACTGCAATCTTAAAGCCTGGAAAACCAGGGAATGGCAAATCATCTGGACCTCATCTACCATTCTAAACAAGCACATTATTACTGATCAAACAAGCTGCCCTCCTGGTTTTGACCCGCCATACAGACTTAGAATCATAGGCCTGGAAGGGACCCTGACAGGCAGGGCCGGCTCCAGGTTTTTTGCTGCTCCAAGCAAAACAAAAACAAAACAAAAAACCAACTGCCACCGCTGAAGCAAAAAAAGGTGAAAATAAAAGGTGAAAAATGCCACCCCGAGGGGCCGGAATGCCACCCCTTGAAAAGTGCTGCCCCAAACACATGCTTGGGACGCTGGTGTCTAGAGCTGGCCCTGCTGAGAGGTCATCTAGTCCAGTCCCCTGCACTCATGGCAGGACTAAATATTATCTTTACCATCCCTGAGAGGTGTTTGTCTAACCTGTTCTTAAAAATTTCCAATGATGGAGATTCCACAACCTCTCTAGGCAACTTATTCCAGTGCTTAACCACCCTGACAGTTGGGAAGTTTTTCCTAATGTCCAACCTAAATCTCCCTTGCTGCAATTTAAGCCCATTGCTTGTTGCCCTATCCTCAGAGGTTAAGAAAAACAATTTTTCTCCCCCCTCCTTGTAACAACCTTTTACATACTTGAAAACTGTTATGTCCCCTCTCAGTCTTCTCTTCTCCAGACTAAGCAAACCCAGTTTTTTCAGTCGTCCCTCATAGGTCATGTTTTCTAGACCTTTAATCATTTTTGTTGCTCTTCTCTGGACTTTCTCCAATTTGTCCACATCCTTCCTGAAATGTGGTGCCCAGAACTGGACACAATACTCCAGTTGAGGCCTAATCAGCACAGAGTACAGTGACAGAATTACTTCTTGTGTCTTGCTTACAACACTCTTGCTAATACGTCCCAGAATGATGTTTTTTTTTTTTGCAACAGCATTACAGTGTTGATTCATATTTAGCTTGTGGTCCACTATAAGCCCCAGATCCCTTTCCGCAGTACTCCTTCCTAGGCAGTCATTTCCCATTTTATATGCATGCAACTGATTGTTCCTTCCTAAATGGAGTACTTTCCATTTGTCCTTATTGAATTTAATTCTGTTTACTTCAGAACATTTCTCCAGTTTGTCCAGATCATTTTGAATTTTAATCCTATCCTCCAAAGCACTTGCAACGCCTTCCAGCTTCGTATCGTCTGCAAACTTTATAAGTGTACTCTCTATGCCATTATTTAAATCATTCTCTATGCCATTATCTAAATCATTGATGAAGATATTGAACAGAACTGGACCCAGAACTGATCCCTCTGGGACCCCACTCTCTATGTCCTTCCAGCATGACTGTGAATCACTGATAAATACTCTCTGGGAATGGTTTTCCAAACAGTTATGCACCCACCTTATAGTAGCTCCATCTAGGTTGCATTTCCCTAGTTAGTTTATAAGACGGTCATACGAGAGAGTACCAAAAGCTTTACTAAAGTCAAAATATACCATGTCTACTGTTTCCTCCCTATACAAAAGGCTTGTTACCCTGTCAGAGAAAGCTAGCCAGTTGGTTTGACATGATTTCTTCTTGACAAATCTATACTCACTGTTGCTTATCACCTTATTATCTTCTAGATGTTTGCAAACTGATTGCTTAATTATTTGCTCCACTATCTTTCCAGGTACAGAAGTTAAGCTGACTGGTCTGTAATTCCCTGGGTTGTCCTTATTTCCCTTTTTATAGATTGGCACTATATTTGCCCTTTTCCAGTCTCCTGGAATCTCTTCTGTCTTCCATGAGTTTTCAAAGATAATCGCTAATGGCTCAGATATCTCCTCACTCAGCTCCTTGAGTGTTCAGAGCACATTGAACCGCATCCAAACAAACCATGAAAAATGTAACTACTTGATGCACAAGTGGAAAATCAAAGATTCCCCTTCCCGCAACTGCAGTGAGAACATCCAAAGCATCGAACACATCATAATTCAGTGTCCCAAATATGGATTCCAAGGTGAATTGGATCATATTCACAGTGTCACAAAGGCGGCCTTGAACTGGATTATGGAACACAACTGTGTCTGTAGAATGTTGCTCTGCAGATGCCATACACACACACACGAGAGAGAGAGAGGAGGCTGATGCTTCCCTGTGGAACTCTTTGCCAGAGGGATGTTGTGAGGGCCAAGACTATAACAGAGTTCAAAAAAGAACTAGATACATTCATGGAGGATAGGTCCATCAATGGCTATTAGCCAGGACGGTGTCCCTAGCCTCTGTTTGCCAGAAGCTGGGAATGGATGACAGGAGATGAATCACTTGATGATTAACTGTTCTGTTCATTCCCTCTGGGACACCTGGCATTGGCCGCTGTCAGAGGACAGTGTACTGGACTAGATCGACCTTTGGTCTGACCGAGTATGGCCGTTCTTATGTTTAGCTCTGAGAACAAAATGGCTGCTCTGCTGATAGATCAAGATTTTAGAAATTTCAAGGTACAGCATACCAAAAGGGCATTGAAGTTCCTTTGCTGAATAGACCATAGAAGGAACTCGATTCCTTGCAAGCTAGTGTCTTGTGTGTGTACTGTTTCACTTAACCTAATAAATCCTAAAGTTGTTTTATCTCTTATAGGATTAGAAATGCTGTAAAAACAGCAGTTCAAACAGAAGTTAACCTTGTTTTTGTATGATACCCAGTATAAATGTTGCTCAAAGGGCCAACTTTTGCTACATGGGCAAAACTCTCAGTAACAATAACTGCAGAGTCAATGGGAAATGCACGTGTGTTGCCGAGTCCATGATTTGCCCAAAAATAGGCATTGTGGGAAGGGAATAGGTATGTAAAGCTTGGTAAATAGGTTTTCTACAAGAAATGGGGCTGTTGTTCCGTAGCATTCATTAAATGCATGTATTTTCAGTATTGGTTGGGTAACTTCCAGGGTGAGATATTAGTCACAAGATTCCCCTCGTGGCAGTGCTGGGGCCACCCCATGCCTGACCCCCACACACACACTTTAGTCCTTCATAGCGTTTAGATGTGTATCTCCCCAAAATCTCCATATCCTTCTCCTCGAAATTAAGAGATGCTGCTGGGAATGGATATTTAGTAGTGATGCTGATCTGCCTGGGATCAGCCAGACTGCAGGGGTCTAAGGTCAGATGAGTTCCATACTCTCTGTTTTAGTGAAACCCAGTAAACTCAGGTACTTTTAAAGCTTCTGCTTCCATTGGCTTAACAGACCTGATTCACCCACACAGCTGCAGGAGGAAGTAGAAGTTTCACACCAGCTGGGGCTATTACAGCAAGGGAAGCACGTAGCTTCCCCCGAAAGAAGGGCAGGCAGTGTTCAACACTGCCCTCTCTTGGTGGGTTCCACCATGGGAAGGCAGGTTTAATTTAGAGCTGGGTCTTCATAGGAGCCTTGCTGGTTGAGGCTGCTCAGACAATGTGCTAAATTAGGGCATAATCCCCGTGTTCCCAGGGGACACTCTCAGGCTGTCCCCTCACCCATGTTTTGGTTTTCATTGGCTACCTGCAAAGCACTGGTGGAGCAGTGATTGTGACTGCCATGCACCACACCGGCCCCCCCGGTTAGACTTTCTACTACCACCCACCTTCCATTCTGAGTTAAGCTTGCAGAAGCTGGCTTCAAACCAGGATGAATCAAGCCTATTAACTATAACTACTGTTTAGTGTGCAAAAAAAATTACCAGATTAATAGCCTTGGAAACCAAATTGCTCCAGCTATCCACAGAACAGGAACAGCCAGGGTGGTCATGCTTAATAGATTTAAAGGCCAGAAGGGATCCATACGATCATGTAGTCTGACCTCTTGCATAATGTAGGCCAGAGAATTTCACCAAGTGATTCCTGCATCAAGCCCATAACGTCTCTTTGAGCTATAGATAATTAATAATAATAATAATCTTGACCAAGATCTGTCTTTGAAACCAGGGGCCTGAATTGGCAGCTATTGTATGAGTGGAACTCTCTGACTTTAGTGAGAGATCTGCATGTAGAGAGCTGCCTGTGTGAGCTCTGCCTCATAATATATACTGTGTAAGACAGCAGAGAAAGGCAAAAGTCCAAAGAACACCAAACTGTATGGGCTTCCCAGCTAGGAAATAAGGATTCCAGTGACAACTGCCAGCTCCATGTGGACTTAAAGAATAGGAAGCTGCCTTCAGCTCCAGCACCTGAATTTTGTATTGAATTGAACATAGCTTAATCAAATAAATTACTATGAATAAAGTAACGTGCCTTTCTACTCCCAGGAAAAGCATTGTCAGATTTTAATGAGACACTTTTATCAGTTGCCAGCATAAAATTACAATGTTATTGATGTGTACACGGCCAATTATACTACATTAAACTATCAGGTTAAAACTGTGCATGAGATATTTCTCCCCTCTATTCTGTAATTCTAAAATCTTATAGTTTAATGTTGCTCAAAGGGCCAACTTTTGCTACATGGGCAAAACTCCCACATCTGTATGTGAATACACATCTTTCAAAAAGAGCCAATAGGATCTGATTGGTTTTAAGGCAATTTGGATAATTGTATACCTCAAGTTCTCTGAAAAACTGAAGGGGCCTATAAGCAAGATACCAACAGAGCCACTAAGAAGTCTGTACCCAGCTGTTGAAAAGACTAAGAATACCTTTTGAGTGGAAGAAACGGCATCCCCCTTACAGATGATTAATTGGTTGGATACATTCAAGAGATTGTATTAGAAACAGTTTTATGGATGTTTGTGTGTTTTGGTTTATATGCTATGGGTCTATTTTACAGATACTTTTCATATTAACATTTCAGGGAGAAAAGCTTAGATCTTTACAATCATCCTGGACATCTGTTGTATAACTGCCTCCCTACTTGAACGGTTTGTTTCATCAGCAAATATGGCTGTTGGACTGGGATTAGTTCACACACGTTACCTAACCCTGACCTTTCCCCTCGATTAACATCTTTACCTCAGTTTACCTGATCAAGGTCCATCCGGGGGCGGGGGGGGGAGCTAATGGTTTGCCTTGAGCAGCTATGTCAAGGTAAAAGATTTAATCTGCATCCACACTAGGAAAAGGTCCTGGTTACATAACACATGAAATGATGGTCATGTGAGAGAAGATCATGAGCCTGTGAGTGACATGCAGTTAGTTGATTCTGTGTGAGCTGGGACACTGCTTGACCTGCCAAGGGCCAGGGATCTCGAAACTTTTCTCCAGAGCCCTGGCACAGAGGCAGTTCAATGAGCCACAAGGATTTGACCTCACCCTTTGCAACTAGGACCATGCACTAACTCAGTCACCCAGGCTAGTCTGTGATAGCCCTTGCTCATGTGCCAAGTGGCATTGTATTCCTTAAGGAGCTCCGCAGAAGTCTACAAAATCAATGGGGCTGCTGGAGGTGTCAGGGACTACTCAGCCTAAGGAGGGGTTTTGCATGTGAATATGGAGAAAGACAAATCCAGCTGAACTCAGAACACAGCCAATACATTTTACAGCAGTCAGTTTTTCTAAGAAAATGGTCTTTGGCAAGTTACATGTGGCCCAGAAAGGAAAAGAAAGATTAAAAAGTTACCTAATCCTGCTTTCCTCTCCCTGATACATCCAAATCCCTGTGGACTCTTCAAGCTTTCCTTTCAACCACACCATACCCCGCAGATTAGATTTAGAGTATTAAATACCTGCAGGGAACTGTTCTCAATCTGAGCCCTACAGCCCTTACTCAAGCTAAAGTCCCACTGGCTTCAGTGGCAGTAGGAATCCTGGAGAATAGACAGCAGGATCTGACCTAATACTAAAACCAGTGTTAGCTTTGTTGGGGGAAAGAGTGCTGCATGAAAGCTGGGCTTGCTATTGTACACACCCAACTCCCTCATCATCCCATCTCCCCCACCACCACCCATCATTACGCACATACATAAATGTACAGAAGGATATCACAGTGACTTTGCTTTCCTCTCCCTCCATCTCTCCTATGCTGGAGGAAGATTTCTTCCATGCAGTGCCAGGGAACTGGAATTCCAAATCTACTCTCTGTATCTGAGGCCTGCTTCTTTAGGGGAAGATTTCCTAAAGGCACAGATAGGAGTAAAGCTCCCAGCATCTATTGACTCCCACTGGGAGCTGGGTACCTAACTGCCCTACGTGCCCTATGGCACTCTCGTCTTAAATCAGGCCAAACTCCCATTGCCTGAATAAGACAAAGATCAGGTCCCAGGATAGACAATCAAATCTGTTAATTTGAGAGTGCAATAGTATTGTCATTATTTTATCGATCAATAAGACGTTTATTGGAACATGGCCCTCCACTTATGGGACACTCATCTTTCACTGTGTACCAGCAGTTAATATATAACCTACAAAATCAGAGCATTACACTTTGGAATACCAAATATTTGCTGATGACCTTCATCACTGGACAGTCATCATTTAACTTTGTTTTGTTTTTTTTAAGTATAGTTGATTGAGAAAAGTAACAGACGAGCTGCCTTGTTGGTAAGATGGAATTGTTTAACTGAGAATTTTAAATACGTATTGGGGCGGGGGAAGAGGAGGGCAATTATATCTGCATGTTCTTTACATTATGCAGTGTTTCAAGCAGGAGTAGATTTTATCTGTATATTGAAATTTTATTTTAATTTAAAATGCTATAATGTTTTCAAGGGGAAACGTTTTAGTATGAGCAAAAAGCAAGAAACCTCCTGCTGTAGATATGTTGGTACTACAAATCATTCTAATCCAAAGTTTATACCAACTTTTTCCTGCTTTCATGGTTAATAATTGTAATGAAATGTGTCTTCTGTTCTGCAGTGTTAAAAACTGAGATCTTTGGGAATCCAAAACAATGTTTGAACTTCACATTCTGTACAAATGCAAGCTTTTGTTTTTACAATTTAGACAACAAATACATAATTGTTTCCAAAGCTTCTTCCGCTAAGTTCATATATTTTCTATGCCGTCCAAAAGCTTTGTTTATCAGATGGTTATTGATGTTGAACAGCAAAACTTTTGTAATTATATGTCTAAAATCCCAAACTGGCAATAGACTATTGTCCAGCCGTGTGCTCTTTAACAATGTTCCCAAGTCAGAGGGAGTTTTGTTTTTTTGAGGTCTAGAGAGTCTTTCCCTTCACTTCAGCAGATTTTGGATCAGGCCCCAAGCAAAAACTTCACTCTTCAGTTCCCTGCCAAGCGCTGAATCTGGAATAACATTACAGACTCTTCAAATAATGCAGGGAGCATTGTTATCAGCTACTTTATCTCAGGGCAATTCAAAAGTCTAGACACTAGCCTCAGCAGTAAAGGAGAAGCTGGTTCTCCACTATGCTTATTAAACATTTGGGCCTGATCCTATTGCTATTGACATCAGTGGGATTGTTGCCATTGACTTGTGTGAAAACAGGATCAGTCCTTCTAATTGTGCATTTTATAAAAGGCAGATCTTGCCAACCCCTCAGTGGCAGAGGGCTCTCTGCCTACCACAGAAATGACATAACATGGCAGGATTCATCTGGTGTAGGAAGAACAGGATACCAGGACTGGATGGAGGGAGAGCATACACCAAACCTATCATAAAGTCTAATTCCATAAGGGCCTCTATCTTTGTTGCCAAGGACGGGGCAGAGGTGGGAGGAGTCTAGGAAGATCAGTCACTCTGTTCCTTCCCATGTAAGGGGCGCATTGCAGGGGCAGAGGTACGGCCGTTCTGTAACTACAGTAGTGGCCAAGGAGCACCAGTGCTGTACAGGGAGCTGGAAGAGAATTGCTTTCCCCAAGCCTTACAAAATTCATCAGTGCACATTTTGGCTTCTTGGGCTTTGCATGGATGCATGGTTTGCCCCTTGCTAATGTAAAGAATAAAGTAGGTTCGAACAACTGCAGGGAGAGTGAGATGAGAAAGCTTTTCAAGAGAAACTAAGGCCATGCTATACTCAGGAGGTTTGGTTTACCAGGAATTCAAGTAACCTTTTAGTGTGATGGATTCCCCCTCTCCCCGACCCCACCCCTGCCACACTTTTTACTTGACCTTTGGCTTCATAATCTCCAAACTACAAATCCCACCACAGTACTGGAGACTCAGGAAATTTAGCTCAAGTTTTAGGCTTGTATCAAAACCAAGTTTTGCCCAATTTTCAGTTTCAACATTAAACTTCCACCCAACTATTTGTACCCTAGATGGAGACTTACTTTTGGTCTGAAGATGACTGATCAGAATACATTCATCCTGTCTGGATAATGCATTTAACCTCCTCATGAAATTTTCCCCAGTGCAGATGGCCTTCACTCGGATTACATGAGATTTGAATTGTGCAGAGGGTCTTGAGAACGCTTGTTAGACCAGAGTGAATTTCACCCTAACCACTTAATTCAAATGATAGAAGCAATGTGATCACATCAGCTAATTATATTAACCATAAATGACAGTCTGCCAACAATTAAGATATATTAGAGCTCCAGATAACACATGAAAAGCAAAATCTGAGCCCAAGTATTATGTATGGGTCATAGACATAATAAATGTTTAGTTTAAAGGTGAAGTTAAAAGGTATGCTCTATAGCCTGGTCCAGTGATAGCACTGTGCATAGCCATTTATGGAAATAGACTCTATTCTAGGACTACGGTTCCTGCTCCTTGGACAAGTAGGGAAGGTAAGTGCTGTGGAGGTAGCATATTCAACCCAGGCAGGATGTGAGAGTCACAATGCAGCCCCCTGTTGCGCAATCCAGGAATTGCATTGGTGGGTTTTTGAGGGCCCCATGGTGAGCTCTCCCTGTGTGAGAAGAAAGGGAGGAGTCATACTCCTTCCTGTTCCACTCTCTCAGAGGTCAGTCTTAGGACTATTAGCAAGAGCTGATCTCAACTCTTGGGATGGTGCAGAGGGAAAGAAGCAGTCTCCAAGACAGTCCAATCTAACCTAGGAGAGGGGTTTCATATTTTATATATTTGGGATTCTAGTAATGTTTAAAAAGGATAAAATGGCAGGAGCTTTCATGACCCACACCTAGTACAGCTTTAGTCAGTGTGTGATGGGCATAGGGAATTCCACTGGGAGTGTAGATATAGTTAAAATAAATATAAAATTGGTGGAAATGGTTTTAAGTCGTATATTTTAAATATTTTCCACATTTTACATGTGATTAGGAAGATGCATCACATTCAACTATTTCATGGTCTCTTGATTCCTTCATTATAGCCCCTCTGGGCTGCCATCTTGTACAGAATGTAACTCACTATTTCAATAGAGAATTGACTGCCAAATGTGTGCTGTTACTTTGTGCCCAGATATCTTACTGCTCACATGAAAGTGCCTTTTCAGGGCTTATGCCCACAGACAATTACACATCTTGATGTAGGCAATAATGAGGGTTTGCTGAACTCTGAATTTATGGCATTCAGATAATGCCAGATTTGTACATAAAATCATAAAAATGTAGATCTAGAAGGAACCTCAAGAGGTTACCTAGTCCATCACATATTTCTCTGGCCATATGACAAATACCAAGGTATACAATTACCATACTCTGGTGTTAGAGATCAGATATCCCTTAACCACAAAACGTCTATTGGGGCTGTTCTTTCCATCTAGTTAACTAAAAGCCTACTATTTTAAATGATGGCCCTTTTAACAGAATCAATCTTTTCATACCTCTTCTTCATTCTTATGATCACTCTTATACAAAAGGAACTGGTGCAGAATGAAATTTCAAAGGGCACCAGGTCATTTTTCTTTCTAGCCATCCTAACAGAGTTTGGAACACTCTTCTAATTTCAGTGGGAGGGGGCGGGATTTCCTGTCTGAAAATAAGAAAATTCAAAATATTGTATAAAAGTGATATTCTATCCTATATTGTATGGGAAACAATTCACACTTTGCTTTTACATTTGCTCTGGTTATTTTGCATGTTCAGTGTCTTTGATTTCAATACACAAATGGCAATTACACATGTAGATGGAAAAGTTATGCATCTATGTGATTTATGTAAGCAACTGCCATTTTCACATGCAAATTTTGGATTTTGCATGAGCAAATTTGGATGTTAAATTGGGGCCTTTTTGAAAATTTAACTTTCTTATTGCAAGGTTTTACAGAACATGCCTCTGCATGAATGTTGCTTAGAAATCACTGCATGTGACAGAATAATAATATTCCAAACATAGAGTAAGTGTCTCCCTCTCAGTCCATTCACAAGCCCACTTCACTTATCAAATATTGTTTTGTAAGATCCAGTGAATGCTGAAATGTAAAAGAATCAGAGGTAACACTACACACAGCCTGGGCACCACTCTGTCCGCAAGAATAAATAATCCATGTCAGATGAATGAAAAGTGAAAGGGAGTGATGAATTTCCTTACCTGTTTGCAATGGTATTGGATTCTCAGTCCAGGGCCTCACAATCTCATCATAGCTCAGCAGACACAAAGCTACCTCACTCTTGCTGTCCACCAACCAGGTGCTCAATATTCAGAGTGACTATTCAACAAGGGAGGGGGCATTATTACAGACATCATGAAAATCTGGAGTACCTGTCATTTTCCCTCCTCACTGTGGGGTTTTCTTAGGGCAGAGCCATTCCACAACACAGTCAGTACTCACAGCTAGAAAGAGTACCCTTACTTAACAAAATAGCTGGCATTGGTTCCATGGTAACAATAAGTCTTCTATTATCCTCCAGATGGATGTAGGGGTGTGTGTCTGGAAGGGTCATCAATATTTAATTCCTTCTTGTGCTATTGCCATCCTGTCTCTAAAACAAAAGATTTCATTTTCACACGCTTGCAAGGCTGAATTAAAAAGTAAGAGAGGCATGGAGCCTTCTCTGCCTTATACCAGTCTTGCACAATCATCATTCCTTTGGCTTCAGTAGAGTTACTCCTGGTTTACATGGGTGTAAACAATCAGAGGAAAATCAGGCCCAGGACCACTGGCCCTTTCAAAATTTATTATTCATGTTTTGCTTTTCTCCTAACTGAAAGTTTCTATGTAATTGGAAAAAACACTGACATGTCATTCAGGCTAATTTTCCATAGAAAAGGAGGTCTAAGTTATTCAGCAAAACCTCTAGTAATTTTTCAAAGGATTCTAAAGCAATTTGAAATATAGAACTTTTGAATTCTCCCAATCACATTTTTTTCAAAGTATGGTCAACTCTCAGAGTTTCTCATTTATGGGACTCAGAACTAGTGGTTACAGTTTGACTTTTTTAGTATACATTGTGCAGAAATTCAACGCTGGTATTTTTATACACACTGCATATTACACACACTAGCCCTTTCATTGTCAACAAGGTATTTCTCTCTCTACATTTGTATTCATCACATTAAAAATAGGTAGCTCTCATTGACTTCAGGTGGAGATGAATATGCCTCATCTGAAAATTTGGACCTACTCTTTTAAGATAGGCTTCAATTTAACATAGGAAGATTAGTGAGGGACTTTCATGAACTGTTTAGCATATGAAGTGAGCCCCTTGCTAAAGGTCATGACATCTCTTTTGCACCCATTTTGAAAGAATGGAGATTTTTCTTTCCATTACTTTCACTTTGACTTTTGATTTGGGCATTGGCCATTCAAACTTTACATTGTTGGTGTGTAACTTGGAGGTTCGGGGGATTGGTGAAAATTACATGGTGGAAGGAACTTGAAACCATTTGGCTATATCCATGACCTCTTTATCTGGAACCCAGAAGCAAGGTATTTTCAATTAAAAAAAGAAAAATTGTCATTGACTTTATTGTTTCTTTTCACTTTCTTGACTAGAAAGCAGCTCACTACTGGACTCCAAAATGAAAGCAGGGATTTGCCTTCTTCTCTTATGTGAAGTGTGCATTGAATTAAGCACATCTCTTGGCAAGCCTGGAAATCGAAAGAAAGATAAAGAGAAGAGTTGCTGGCCCAATCATGAGAAAGCACATAGCACTATGGACCAACTTCTGCATAGAAGCACGGCAGAGCCATTTGCCAAGCAAGACTCTCTAGAGTTCACTCTTTACAACCTCACTGAAAAGAATACGGATTTTGGATTCAATCTCTACAGGAAAATAGCACTGAAGCATGACAATAACATGTTCTTCTCCCCGCTCTCTGTGTCATTTATGATGGCTGTCTTCATGCTCGGGGCTGAAGGGGAAACCTACAAGCAAATCGTTCAGGGTACAAACCTCCATCTTTTTCAGGACAAAGAGAATTTTCATCCATTGCCAGCTTTGTTTAAACAACTGAAAGATAACATCACAGAGAATGAAGAGCTTGATCTGCAGAGAGGTAGTTTTTCTTTTATTCAAAAAAATTTCAGACTCAAGGAGCCTTTCCTTAATCAATCCAAGCAGTACTTTGATATGGAATTCTTAAGTGTGGATTTTCACAACTCCACCCACGCAAAAAATGTCATAAATCAGAATATTAACAAGAAGACCAAAGGAAAAATCCCAAAGTTTTTTGAAAAACTTGACCAGCATGCTAAAATGGTTTTTGTGGATTACATTCTCTTTAAAGGTAACTATTGATTTTATACTGCAAGTTCATCATTTATAAAAAGACAACAGGCAAGACTCTGTTCTCAGTTACTTTAGTGTCGCTCCAGAAAAACTCCACTGGGATAAATGTTGCTTCTCTAGATTTGCAACTGAGCTCAAAATATGGTGCAGAACATTTGTGCATCAGGCAAGTCAAGTAAATCTGTCGATGCTACTGAGTTCACTGCAAACGGGGTCTGCACATATGTCATATACCCATTAGAACTGAGTTAGTAATTCAGATACAGTGATTGTGGCTGGGAGCTTCTCCTTTGGGGAAAAGCATTTTCAAAGATACAGTATTTCCCCATTGTCCCCCATTAGATTTCCTTTTTTTAATTAATTTTTTTAAACCGTAAATGATTTGAGTGGTACTGAGAACTGCCTTGAATGCTGCAGAGCTCCATTCTCAGAACAGCTAAAACACAGACAGAGGCAGTGAAAACTTCCTCTCTGTACCATGTTAACTTGTCGTAACCCTTCTCTGAAGGGTCCATCTTGAGGGCCAAGAAGGTTGTTCAATCTCCCTTTAATCCCTGGGCTCCCTGCCAATCAGAAAACCAGCATTGTGGCGTCCATTGTAATGATAGCTGTAATATGGGCATATGAACTCTAGACACTGGGCTGAGGGCACCAGTTCATTTCTCATAGAGTGCATTGGTCAAGGCAACACAGAGTTTCCCCATTTCATACAAGAGTCTCTGTGATCAGGGAAAAGAACCACACCTAACCCCATGAGAGGACCTTCCACATGTTGATCTGGTGCATCAGAAAGAAATTATCAGAATCTAGAAGGTCCTTAGCTTGGCAGGAGAGGTGCAATCAAACTAGGAAAAATAAGCACAGCATGCCAAAGTTTATTGGCTAGGGCCACGTAGCAGACCCAACTAGGCTGCGGAGAAGCAGACTCTGCAGAGACTTCCTATCCCCTCAATGAGAAGGGAGCCAACTGCCTGTCACACAACAAGGCTCCCTGATTACACAGCAAATTAGCTGTCCCAGGACAGGAGTTCAGCTCTTTTCTTTCAGTTTCACTTAGCCAAAGGAGGCCAGCCTGGGCCCAGAGGCCCTGGCTGGAGTTTCCCCTGGAGAAATCAGTGATTTTTCAGTCCACCTTCAGGTCTCTGAAGTCATCCAGTCCTTTTAGGGATGAAACTCCTATAGGAAGCATTATGATGGTGAGGACTCTGCAGGTCATGGGTATGCAGAGCTATCACATGATAAACTTTGGTCACGGTAAACCTGCATCAGATCTGGAGCAGTAACCTCAAGCTTTCCAGAATTCCAAGGCACACTGAAATATCACCTCTCACATTAAAATGCTGCAACCTGGCCCAGTAATCCCATTTACAAGGGTGCATTTTATTGTGGTGTTTTCCCCAGTAATGCTCCCCCAGGTCCTTCGAATGAGCAGAGAAGGGAAACTTTTAATGTATACGCTGTCAATTCAAGACATTGTACTACTAGCAAAAACTAAAATAATCCAAGATTGTCCCTGGTGCCCAGAATATGCATGAGAGAAGAGGAAGGACGAGTTTCCAGTTAAATAGCAGAACTAGAAGAAACAAGAGGTCAGATCCTTGGCTAGGTCAAGGAGCACACAGCAATTAGCTAATGCATCTCCGACACACAGGGGAATTCTCTGCTGATGGACAGCTGGTGTAGAAGCTCTTGTGTCCCTCCCCCTGCAGTCAGTAGTCTCTGAATTCTAGTTGAGAAGGACCAGTCTTTTTAAAGGACACCCCACACAACAAAAATAGTGATAGTCCACTCCCCTCAATCACACAAGAAGTTGGGTCAATTGACCAGGACAAAAGACAAGAGTGCAGGGATAGGAGTAGGGCAAAGGGGGAGCAGAGAACCCCAGACCATGCCCACTGCTCCAAGAAGAGATCAAGGGAAACACTACCTAGGTGCACGCTCAAGTGAGGGAAGGAAAATGGCCCCACAGTGTGGTTTCCTTCCTCCTTGACATATAAATAGCCAGTTGGGACAATGCCAAAGGGAGGTTTCTAGATTTAGTTGGGCCTTGCATCTGGTGCTGTTTTCAGTGGCATGGACAGAGAAAAGGAGGTGTGGCCAGTATAATGTCTCTATGCTGTCCCAATCCGCAGGAGTAGTTTCAGCCACTTTGGGTCATGAGAAACTATTTAACTCTGACTTGTGCCGGGGGACAAGTGCTGCACTTAGTAGTCCCAGGATCATGAGAGTGAATGAAAAGCCTCTGGCTCAGAGTACACTCTCTCTCTAGGACAGCAGCATACAGGGAGTTCTCTCCTTCTGAAGAAAGAAAACAGATGCAAACTTAAAAGTAAAACAAAACAAAGAAGACCGAGCAGAATGTTCCATGGTGGAAGTTCAGAGATTTCTGCTGTCTGGTATGGGGGCTCATCTTCCAATAGCTCAGAACAAGGCATATTTTCCTTGAGATGGGGGAACAGCTGAGCAGCATCAGTAAAATGGGCTAAAAGGAGATTTCCCAAGAGTTCAATGTTATTGTACTGACAGCTTAGTACACTCATTGGGACGTAGTCCGAGTCTGGTGTGTAATTCTGTTTCTTTTATTTGAAGAAGAATGTAATGAAGCCCACCCAAGACACAGAGATAATAAGTGGATTGGCTAGACTTACATGTGAGTAGAGATACCCTGATAATTTACTAATGAGTGAGATATTAAAAAACCTAGACAGAGTAACAACACTGGGACATTGAGTTTTGGGAAAAGACAGTTAGAAGACAACCTGTTACTAAAAGAAATGCAGTGGGGAGAAAGCCTGAAAAAGTGCTATGATTTACACCAGACTCCAAAAATGGCAAGGTCAGGCTTTGACTGCTTTCTAGCAGTAGCAAATCAGGGATGAATGCCCATGAGGGAGAACAGTTTGTCAGAAGCTCCAGTGAGTTTGTATAGATTTGTTGGCAGAGTCCATGTCTAAGTACAGCATGCTGGACAATTTAGGCGTCAGCAGATAGCAACAAGCACCATGAATTAAATTCTTTAAGTGAATTAACCAGTGCAGAGCATAGCACATAGGTATAATATACCTATAAGTCAAGTACTGTTTACGGCGGCCAACGCTTCCACATGGACAAGGCTAATCCCAGGTAGAGAATGGTGTAGTAGTCTAGCCTTGAGGTGACAAAAGCATGAACATAAGAATAAAAGAACGGCCATGCTGGGTTAAACTAAAGGTCCAGTTAGCCTAGTATCCTGTCTTCCAAAGTAGCCAATGCCAGGTGCCCCAGAAGGAATGAACAGAACAGGTAATCAAGTGATCCATCCCGTTGCCTTCATCACTTCTGCCAATTCCCCATCAACAACCAACCATCTTTTATCAACAGACATCACTTGTTTCTTATTTTGACTGAACTCACCCCAGCTGGATTTCATCCAGATCCCTTTCTCTGCCAGTAATTGAGATAGGAAAGAAATGGAAAGGAAATGGGAGAAAGAAAATGCAAGCCTTAGTATCATTAACATATATAGTGTACAGTCATAGCACTCACAAGGGAGGCAGCCTACTGTTGATGCTCCATGAATGAGAATGTATGGAGGTATCACTTTAAAAAGAGAGTACTGAATAGGTGGAAGGTGGAGGTGGAGGTGGAGGTGGCAGAGTCAAGTAGCATTTCTGCAAAAAATGGATGATTATATGGTACTCAATAAAATAAAGGAATATTTATTAGTTTGGAGCCTGGGGGTAATTGACCACCTGGACAAAGGGACAATGAGGAAAATATTTGTTGATCATGTTCCTTCCCCTCCATACCTCTTGAGCCCAGGTCTGTTTATTTTGTGTGGTTTTGCCCTCCTTTGCTGTAAAAAGTTTTGAAGTATGTAGGCTAAAGATATCATAGTTGTCATCCAGCCATCCTATGCACAAAGGGCCCCAAATCCTACATGACCATATAGCAATGGATACAATGGGATAATATTTTTAAGAACTTCAGAACTGTTACCATGAGGAAGTGTGAGTGTGAATAATTATTTTCTTTCTTTCTTTTCTAAGGCAAATGGCTGCACCCATTTAATACAAGGTTCACAGAACTGGAGACTTTCCATATAGACAAGTATAGGAACGTACAGGTGCCCATGATGTTTAAATCAGACAAGGTTGCCTCAACTTCGGATAAGAACTTAGGATGCATTGTGCTAAAACTTCCCTACAGAGGGAGTGCACACATGCTTATTGCCATGCCGGAAAAGGAGGGAGATTACGCTTCACTTGAAGACCACATAACAGCAGAGCTTGTGGAATCATGGCTTAGAAACATGAAGACCAGGTATAGCGTCACACAGACATCCTGATGATACTAACATATTTCATATTTACTGAGGTAAAAGAAACCCACTTATGTGCTGGTTTCTCTGTGGAGTGGCATCCTAACAGAGGCGAGGTCTTTCCAAATCCCCCAAAACAGAACCTTTGTGCATAAGAGTGGTGTAGGGCTCTCACTAGAAGCCTTCATTTAAGACTGATTCATCTCCTCTATACCACTAAGAAATGTACGTCTCACAAAGCACAGTCCAGCCTTTCCAAGCCCAAACATTAGGCCCTAACCGTGGTCTTCAGTTTGGCACTTCCAGCCAAAATAGCATGGATAACCAGTGTGTGCAGCTTACTCATGAAGGGATTTCCTACTTGGGCAATGAAGCATAAATACAAATATATTAAATAGGTTGAGCTATAAAAATGTAAAAATAAATTAATCTCTTCATATGAAATGTGATTCAGTAGGTGACACTCTTTCTCCTGATTCAGGATTGAATTAATCAATGCCTCATCATAGAAGTGGGGATACTGTGCTGCAGGAAACTAGAGGTTCTGATCCCTTGTGGCCCTGACATTTTTCATAAGAGAGAAAGCATTAGCCCTGCTGTCTTTCCCAAGTTGTTACACAGGGATTTACATTCTGTCTACCTAGAGTCCCCTACATTTCAACTATTCTTCAGTTCTTGCCCTAAACTGTTGTGTATCATGTTGTGCACTGCTGAATTCGATCCCAGAGCTGGTTGCATTTCAGTATTACTTGAAGTGACCATTATATATCTCTTGTCTGCCTGATACAAGTGAGAGACAAGGTGGGTGAGGTAATATCTTTTACTGGACCAAGTCCTGTTGGTGAGAGAGACAAGCTTTTAAGAGCTTCACAGAGCTCTTCTTCAGGTATCAAGCACTTGGAGGCAAACACGAGACTCAAACAGAACTTCTCTCCCCCTGAAAATGTCAGTTTGAGTCCCATGTGCTTGAGACTGAAAGAAGAGCTCCATGTATCTCAAAAGCTTATCTCTCCCACCAACAGAAGTCGGCCCGATAAGATATTACCTTAACCACTCTTTGTCTCTCGTATCCTGGGAGCAATATGGCTACACCAGCTCTGCATCATACAAGCGAGAAAGTTGCACTACTTTTTATAGGGCATTTTTAGATCCTCTCATGAAAGGTTAATGAAGAGCAAAATATTACTGAATGACTCTTCTAATAATAATTACTAAGTATATTCTAGGATAATGAGACAAGCAAAATTCATGGAGAAAAATCAACCCTGTGATAAGGACATTTTTCTTGTTCCAAAATTAGGACTTTTGCAGTTTTTTCACTATATTACCAGTATTTATGTTTGTTACAGAAAAATGGACATTTTCTTCCCAAAATTCAAATTAGACCAGAAATACCAGATGCATGAACTGCTTCAAGCTCTTGGAATTAAAAACCTGTTCACAAGGAAGGCAGACCTGAGTCAACTTACAGATCAAAGATTTGTAAAAGTATCAAAGGTAAGACTTACAAGCTGCTTCTTGTTATTTATTTTTTGTATTATATTAGTGCCTAGATGGCCCAGCCAAAATCAGGACCTGGTTGTGGTAGGTATTGTACAAATACAGTGTGAGAAACAGTTCCTGCCTCAAAGAGCTTACAAAGGATCAGGTGACTTGCTGAAGGTCTCAGAGCAGAGCCAGGAATAGAACCCAGGATGCCTTACTCTCACTCCATTAAGAGCAAGGCCGGCTCCAAGCACCAGCCCAGAAGCAGGTGCTTGGAGTGGCCAATGGAGAGGGGCGGTATGTCCAGCTCTTTGGCGGCGGGTCCCTCACTCCCTCTCGGAGCGAAGGACCAGCCACCGAAGACTGAAGCGGCGGTAGTAGTGCTGCAGATTGCGATTGCGGCTTTTTTTTTCTTTTTGCTGCTTGGGGTGGCAAAAACCCTGGAGCCGGCCCTGATTAAGAACCACATTTTGACTTCTCTTGCACAAATCTGCAGGGGGAAGCAGTGGGAGAGGGAAGTTTGGAGTACAGCTGGGCATCATCTTTTACATGAAACATTATTTCAGCAAAATGTACAGATTTGGTGACACTAAAACTTTTCACAAATGTGTGTCAACTCCACCAAATTGTTCTAGTTAAAAAAAAAATCAGAAAAATATCAAAACAGTTTGCTTCATCATTTTCAAAAGAAAGTGTTTATGTTTTTCAGTTCAAAACAATTTTTAGTTTCAAAATTTCCTGTAATGGTACTTAAGAATCAGAAACTTTTAAAAATGGTGAACATTGGAAAAAGGGTTGTTTAGACTCAAAACAAAATTATTTTTGGCTTTGTGCTTCACCAAATTTTCATTCTCAAGTTGATCCAAAACAGGTTTTTTCATTTTTATTTTTTGGAATTGCTAGCAAACTGACAAGTCCATTATTCGCCCAGCTCTGGTTGAGACTTCCTCCGCCTCTTTTGTACACCTGTGCAGAGAACCACCACAATCCATCACCATCCAGCAGTAAGAGACATGCCAAAGAGGACAAAACATGAACCTAGCCCTACCCAATTCCATACCAAATGGACCACTGTGGTTCTCATATGTTGCACCCTTTTAAAGAGCATAGTAGTTGCCTTGCCAAATATATAAATGTAAAAGTATTTAAACTATGATAGCTTTGTACACTGGCCTTAATCAGAAAGGTTATTTCATATCCCAAGAGTAAAAATACAGAAGATAAAATAGCAGATGTTTAGTTTATGGGCTATTACACCATTTAAAGTGTGTAAATCAAGTTGAGAATGTGCAGCATACTCTTCCCCTTGCGCAGATACCAGGAAAAAGTGTATAATCCAGAATTAGTTGGCTAATAATTTTATTATAAAACAATCTAATTTTAATAGCAGCTGTTAACTGATTTTAAAAGCAATTAATGCGCCAGCTGACATAGGGCCATTGCAGAATTACTAAATGTTACTATGTGAGTTACATTAGTTCAGAAACAGATTTAGGACTTGAACACAGTCATCAGAGTTTGGTATTGGTGATGTTAACACCTTCAATTGTCTTTATGTCCTAGACCATAAACTAACCATGACGCTTGCAGACACAGGCTTAAGAACTGAGGACATAGCTAGATGCATAAACTACAGAAATAAAGGGGAAAGGGTCAGATCCTGCAGCGTATTGAGTGTCCTTAATTCCCAGTGATTTTGGTGGGAGTTGAGGAAAAACTTGCTAACTATAAGGATAGTTAAGGCCTGAAACAGGTTAAAAAGGGAAGTTGTGGAATATCTGTCATTGGCGGTTTTTGAGAACAGGTTAGACAAATACCTGTCAGGGATGGTCTAGGTATACTTAATTGTGCTTCAGCATGGAGGAATGCACTAAATGACTTCTTGATGACTTTTGATCTCCCTTCGGGTCCTATGTTTCTATGATTTTATAAACACTTTCAGAATGCACAATATTTAACCAAGTAAAGCCTTTCAATGTTTGTGACTAACTAAACTTAATCAGAAACAAGCTAATTAAAGAAACAAACAACCAGAACCACTAATAGACATTTGCCTGCGTATTTAATCATGAAACGTAGAATGTAGGGTCAGCAGGAGTAGGAACTGAAGGCTCATTCTAGACATTGTTAGTTAAATCTGAAGACTGTAAAACAGATTTTGTGGTCTGGCCAACCTGGGCTATGCATGGATTTGGGTTATGGAAAAGAGTGGCTAGGAAAAGTGGCTTGAAGATCAAATGTTCAGTCTTCATTTTTTTTATAAGGAAGTTACCCTGCCAAATTATGCATATAGAAATTGTATAACTGTTTCTAGAAATGTATCGAGGAAGCTTCTTAGGCTCTGATCCTGCAAAGTGTTCAGATGGACTACGACAGCTGTGCAATCACACTGGAGCCAATGAGGCTCTGTGTGAGTGCAGCCATCAACTGCAAGATCAGAACCTCACTGTGACCCTCAATCCCTGGGTCTGTATGGCAGAGGCCTGCCACACATTAGGTGTTTGGAACTTTGATGACTGTTCTCCACATAAGGAGTCTCATTTTTGGTGTTTATAATATTGTTCTCTTTGTGTTATTAGATTATCCAAAGAGCAGTAATTGAAGTGGATGAGAAAGGAACTGAGGCAGCAGCTGCTAGTGGGTCAGAAATTACTGCATACTCAATGCCTCCTACCATCAAAGTGAACCGGCCATTCCTCTTTATGATTTATGAAGAAACTTTCAAAACATTGCTGTTCATGGGCAGAGTGGTTAATCCTACAGAACTGTAAATGAAGACCATAGTTTCTAGTCTATTTCTGGTATATTCCAAGTTTTTTTATTTTCTTGAAACTATTACATTGCATTAGTTAGAACTGAAAACTTGCTAGATATGAAAACAGATTTATTTCACATCTCAAATCATCAGCATGTCCTACTAAATTATTTTTGTTAATGCCCAAGCGGCAAGATTATCTAGTTGAGGCAATAATTGTGACAAAATAGAGATTTGTTCAAAAGCTGCATGTTATTTTATATATTTCCTAAAGTACTCCTTCTGACAGCCATCTAACGGTAGGTTTAAGATTACCTATTGTATACTATAAGAATCAGTTCAAATATTTTACTCTGAGCTAAACTAGATATTTCTGTATATGTGCAAATTCAATAAAATGTTTGAGGTAAAAGATGCTAATTTCTGTTTAATTTTGTGTTTAATTCCCCATTGTACAACAGAGCCACCATTTTGCACATTTCACATTCACAGAAAAAATAGTTTCTTACAGAAAAATTATCAAAATGTAAACAAAAAATTTAAAGTTTATTTAAAAAATGCGGACAATATTTACTTATGGTCCAATAGGC
Organism: Mauremys reevesii; assembly: GCF_016161935.1. NCBI lineage: Eukaryota > Metazoa > Chordata > Testudines > Geoemydidae > Mauremys > Mauremys reevesii. Next base: position 28,352,041 of record NC_052626.1, read on the forward strand.
TATACTATCAACTCGAAAATAACATCTTGTAGAGCTACCATCATTAAAAGTCTCAAAAGCATGAACTTGAAAGTCCCAAATTCAACATTTTAATGATAGAATTCAGATATATTTTATTTAGAGATAAACCTGAACGGAAACCTTGGATCCAAACATCCCAAAACATTTAGAAAGTTCGCATCCAAACACTGCAGTTTGGCCTACTTTCTAACAACATTCTCTACTGCAATGAGAAGAATTAAGGGCCTGCTCCCACCGTCATCAGTGGAAATTTTGCCATTTACTTCACTGGGAGCAGGGTCAAATTTTAAGCATTGGTTCTATCGGCACCATTCTTGAGAATTTTGTTTACTTCTTACTGTGGAGAAATAGCAAGCCTATAATTAAGGTTACATCAAGGTTTTCAGTTCAGTGAGCTTATTCAATTTTATCAAATGCATCTTAGCTTCTCAGAGCACACATATGTAGTCTAATAAAAGCACATTTAAACTGGCCTTTTTACAAATGATAAAATATTTCCAAAAGATAACTTCAACAACAGCTAGGAAAGCTGACTCTTTCAGTTCTATTTTGCACCACCAAAACTGAGTCCCTGCTGAAGTACACTGCCATATTGTATCACCTAGATACTATGGTAACGTGCACATTATAAATTGATTAATCTAAAAGTCTTCTACATAACTACTAAACCAGGTAGATTGCTGCCTGTAGTAAGAGACAGCAAGCTTCAGTAAGGGAAAATAACTCCATTCACAGACTAGAGGCACTGAAATAGTGAAAGGAAAAAAACATTTAAAAATGTGTATTTCTGAGGGCTCAATGCAAAACAAGAAGCCCAGTGATTTCAATGGGACTAGTCAAGGAAAAAAGGACAGCAGTATCTCGCCTTCAACTAGTATGTTTTAGTTATATAATTACACCCTACCTGTGTGTGTGTAGAGCCACATATGGCTCTTTGGATTGCTTCATATGGCTCTCATGAAGTTAACAGATCCAAGTGGAACTCTTCTTCTTCTTCTTCTTCATGTGGTCTTCCGGAAAGCTGCCCGAAGTACAACTGAGGCATTTCCAAGATTACTCAGCTACTATGATGATGGGAGCCATAAAAGTACCTACACAGATGTAAACAGACAGATTCATCCACAGACAGGCAGGCAGACACAGACAGGTCAATACACAAGGCCAGGAAGAGGGGATGGTGAAGGGGAGAGACATAGAGGGAAAACACTATCTTCCTGCCAAAGAGCAGCATCGTTGATGAAAGGAGAGAGGGAAGAACATAGCCATCAGTCATGGAAAGCCACATAATAATCATGGCTCAACCATCTCCTGATATTGCTTCGTGATGTTTGTGTTGTTGTTACCACTATTAAATGTTGATCAGAGTGGAAAACTCAGAACAGACTTTTCAAAAAGAATATGTAATTTACAAGAGCCTAACTCAGGCATCAGAACAAATACTGCAGACTTGAACCAATCATAGAGCAAAGAAATGTAGGGCTGGATCGGACCTCAACAAGTCATCAAGTCCAGCCCTCTACACTGGGGCAGAATCAAGTAAATCTGGACCATCCCTAACATGTGTTTATCCAACATGTTCTTAAAACCTCCAGTGATGGGGATTCCACAACCTCACTTGGAAACTGATTCCGGTGCCTAACTACCCTTATAGTTAGAAAGTTTTCCTAATCTCTAACCAAATCTCCCTTGCTGCAGATTAAAGCCATTACTTCCTGTCCTACTTCAATGGACATGGAGAACAATTATCACAGTTCTCTTTATAACAGCCCTTAACATATTTGAGTTCACATCCAGTGCCCCCTCAGTCTTCTTTTCTCAAGACTAAATATGTCCACTTTTTTAACCTTTCCTCATGGGTCAGGTTTTCTAAACCTTTTATTGTTTTTGTTGCTCTCCTCTGGACTCTCTCCAGTTTGTCCACATCTTTCCTAAAGTTTGGTGCCCACAACTGGACACAGGACTCCAGCTGACTCCTCACCATACTTTATGTCCACAGAGTCCAAACAATGCCAGTAATTTAAAAAAAAAGTGACTAGGCTCGCCAAAATTCAAATATACTATGAGGAGCTAATAAATCTAAACATTACATGACAACACATTGCAAGCTGCTAATGCACATCTTCACAGTAGAGCAATAAAACTGACTTCAGTGTTATTTAAAATAAATAACTTCTATCGTTAAATGCTTTTATTTCTCTTCAATTATAAAATAAACATTGCAAAAAAATAACTCTTTTTCCCAGAAACATGCAAGTACTGCATTATCCTAAGTTTTATTTTGAGTAAATTAATCATTCATTATTTCACATGGTAAAAACTAACCACACACACATGCATTCACAAATTAGATCATCTTTATCATACACCAATAGATTTAAAAAACAGATATTTTCTGATATCAATATAGTTATGCTGATTGCATTTTGAAATAGAGAAGCTGACAATAGCTTCATACAATATCTCTCAAGTATTGGCATAAATAGAACTTTTTAAATAGAACTGCATGTTTTTCACAGGCAAATTTTGATAGAAACATTAATACAAACAAATGTTGACAAAGCTAAAGCATGATAGCTTGGAATAACAGTTAATTAAAAACTAGATTCATCATTTTAAAATTATTAGGTAAAGAGAAAATACAATCTGAAATACTAAAAATGAAACCATGTATTTATACAACAAAGTTGTCCTATGAAACAAAAGAAATAATTCTGATATTGTTTGGAGGTATTTGCTCTTAACATTTCTGGAAAACTTGTAAAGGATTTGTATAAACTTGAGTTAGTACTTGTAGTGATACCACATCCCAATTCACAGCACAATCTTATTTCAGTTTATGCTTCAAGACGGCTTCTTAGTGGTACTTCTGGATTTTAGTTTAAATTGAGTTTGAAGAGTCCTTAAAAGGTGAAATTAATTTCTTGGTTAATCCCATATACAGAACAATTTCAGCTACTTTTTTTCTTCCATAACAAATGGATGTTAGGAACGGCTAAATCCCTAAATAAATACATTTAAGTAGGACACTTGCATCCTAAATCCAAGAATCTGAACTACAAAGGCATAATTGAAGAACAAAAACCCTATCTCTTTAGCTGCAGCAGTTAAAGCACATAGCTAAAGTTACATTTCATTAACACTTCACTACAACATTGGAATTCTGCAACCATTACATTATTTATATGGAGTTATTTTACAACTTAGGAATTTGCTTAAAAGATAGGTTTTAACATTGCAAGATGCACTAAGTCTCTCCTGTCCGGTCATCAGATTCCCCAGCTGTAGCTCCAACCTTTATCATCAAAAGTCACTTTGCCTCCAGCAGTCTTTGGTGTGCTTCCTTTTCTGTCAGATGATCTAAGAGTTTGATTTTCTGTTTTTTCTTTATACAAAAGAAGAAACATATGTAAAAATTATTGTTGATATAGTCAAGCATTCAGTAATATCTTCATACTAAAGTGCCATTATATGAAGCATATGTGATAAGCAGGAGCTACTTGGAAACACACCTTACAAAAAAAAGTCAATTCGCTTATAATTTAGGATATATTTCATAGTGGGGGAGTACTTTTTAAGCAAGTCTGCTCCAGAAGGCTTAAGTTAGGTTGGTAAAATTTGTAACACACCTAGGGAATGATATAGCTAGTGGTTAAAGGTCTCCTGGGTTTTATTTCTGGTTCTGCCACTGATTTCAACATGTGAATCAGGCAAGTCACAACTTATCATTTCCTTTGTTTACCCATCTGTAAAATACTACTTGCCAACTGCATAGAAGTGTTGTGAGGCTCAATTCATCAATACATGTAAAGCACAGAGATCTTTGGAAGAGCAGCACGTAATTTCAGAGCTCTGTGCAAACACTGATTCTTGGTACCCCATCATATCAAAATGCATTTCTCTCTATCAAAGATATATTTAGGACACTCTAATATAGACACCAAGGTATTCATTTATCCCATTTTATAAGAGGGGAAACAGGGCCCAAACCAACTCTGATTGCCATTGATTTCAATACTGCCATTAAATGGGAGTAGGATAACATTGATTAGAAAGTTATGTAACCTGCTCAAGGCCATACAGAAAGTCAGTGGCAGAAAGGGGGCAGAAGTCAGGAGCTTCTGACTCCCAGTCTTGTGCTCAACCCATTAAACAGTGTTATTCCTCTGAAAGGGTGATAGATACTATATCAAGTTATGTATGCAAACCAATATTATTATGGGTTCATACACCAATATCTATGGCCTGAAAACTGGTTACTGAGATTTTGGTGAAGTCCAGGCCCCCTTGACATTAATGAGAGCTTTGTTATTGACTTCAATGGGCAAGGATTTCACCCCTGCTCTTTAGGAGCCTGATTCTAAACCACTGAAGTGAGTGCAAAATTCTCATTATCTGTATGCACATGTACTACAGTAAAACAGATTTCTTAAATTGTCTTTCTGTCAGGCCAACATTTATATTGAATCATCTATAGAGCCCAGACAGATATTTACTTTCTTTCCTGTATTTGAAGCCGTTACCATGTTATATTAAAGTAAGGAAAATGCTTATGCTAAAAGAAAATTTATAAAATCCTCAAAAATGAGGGAATACACATATGAAAACTATAAAACTAATCATAATAGTATACGATTGGATTCTTATACCATTCCTAACATTTATGATTCATGTCAATATCTATTCTAGGATGACTCATAATCTAATATTGTCTATTCGCTAGTAACAATCAGATCTACACATGCTTTTCTCTGAAAATTGACTTGAGAGGTCTCTTGTGGGCTGAAGCATTTAATTGATGTTCTTTGGGATTCTTCCACACTCCAAAATATACTTAAATTCAGAACCTTATATCTTCTGTGATTAAGACATCATAGATACAAGAGGAGGCATCTTCAGCACAATAATCAACTCATGTAATTTCTACTGCCTGAAAACTACCTAAGGGCCCAATCAAATCACACTAAAGTTAATGAGTGTCTTTCTACTAACTACTGTGAGAACTGGATAAGGATTTAAATTAGATTAATTTAAGATGTGTAAATTATTCGAAGAATGAGATGGATCATTTTTCTCTACGTTCATTTCTGATGTGGGCCCAAGAGGGACCTGAGCTCCAACATAAGTTTGTAAACATACATTTGCTAATGTAAAAATACCAATGCAAATTTCTGCACCCAAGTACCTCATGTGGATATTAGAAAAACCCTTGACGATTGTGGCTCCATTTACAAATCATAAAAATGATTCACTCACATTTTTGGTCATGCTACCAGTGAACTTCTATTCATTTGCCTCAGAGAGTTGCCTCAAAAGTTGGATACCCTTGTGTATATGTATTGAGAGAGTCTGATTACTTGATCATATACTATTATTTCCATAGTTCCCCTGCCTCATTCAGTGCACAGGATGGATGGTGCTCACTTAAGGAGAAGCTATTCAATATTTTATTTTATACTTGTTCAATGTGTGACCTCATGCCTTCATTACTGCACACTATTCAAACCCTGCTCTGAAGACTGAACTATTAATTTCCTCATGAGATTTGCTATGGCACTCTTCATTATAATATCTGAATGCTTCTCAAACATTAATTTATCTTCACAACCTCTCTGAGAGGAGAGAGTATTGTTTTCCTCATTTTACAGATGGGGCGCAGAGAGATTAAGGTAAAAAGTATCCACTAATTTTGGATGCCCAAGTTGAGACATCTAGGATCTGATTTTTTCAGAGCACTTACCATTACATAGCACTTTCTATGTTCAAAGCATTGATTTCAGATGCAGCAGTGAGTACACAGCACTTCTTCAAATCAGACCCCAAAGGGTATGTCTACACTGCAATAAGACACCCACAGCTGGCCTGTGCTAGCTGACTCGGGCTTGTGGGAGGGGCTGTTTAAGTGCAGCATAAACATTATGGCTCAGGCCTGAGCTCTAGGACCTTTCCATCTTGCAGGGTCCTAGAGCCCAGGCATCAGCCTGAGCCCAGATGTCTACACTGCAATTAAACAGCCCTGCAGCTAGAGCCCCGCGAGCCTAAGTCAGCTGGCACAGGCAAGCCATGGGTTATTAATTACAGTGTAGACATACCAATAGTCTCAAGTCAGGCACCCAGAAAATGAGGAACAGGTAATTAGTGTCTATCTGTGAAAAGTGTGGTTGAAGAGACATGCCTAGCATCACACAGGAACTCTGTGGCAGAGGCAGGGATAGAATACAGTTTTCCAGGGCAGCATTCAACTGCCTTAACTGTGAGACCCACTCCCTTCTCTTCCTGCAGTCCCCTGCCTTATTTATAAAACCTTCCAGCTTGTGCAACAAATGAGCTTAGGGTCCTATAAACAGCCTCCTTCACTGCACAAACCTGACTTACTCCCAGGGACAGGCAACCTTGATTCTGTCACTTCCTAATCGTTTCAGTCCTTCACCTGCAACCTGAATAATGTTTTGAACATAGTTTTGTTTCTGTAATTCTCTAGGTTTAAAAAAAAAAAACACCTGAAAAAACAGAAATTTCATCATGTGGCATCATGCTGATACCCATCAGCAGACTTGCTCTTAGTTCAGGTGACCATACCCAGACCTATCATGGCCCATAGCACCCCAGAACTGAAACTGCAAGGAAAAGTTCTGCTCAGTCTTGGGCTAGAGAATGCCAAATGTGGATGGAATCACTGGGACATCTAGTTGCTTGTGCAAACTGTAATTTTTTCAAAGACTTGTAACTTGGCCAAATTTGAGCAGATTTTCACAGGCAAGTTAAAAGGCACATCTCTGACACAAAGAGCATGCCCCTTGTCCAGCGTCAAGCCTCTGCTCCAATGCATAGGAGCATTAGAGTGTCAAAGTAAAAGGTGGCCAGAATTTTTTAACATGGACAAAACAATATATCTTCCTCTAATCTCTTTCTCTGAAACAGCTGAACTATTTTGGCTGAAATTAAAATCAGCCTGAGGCACACAGCTAGCATGGAAAATTTCAAGCCAAACAGTTAGCCTAGCAAAGTTGTAAGAAACTGAAATCAGAGTTTTATAATGCAAAAAGTGTCAGAAAACCTTAATAATAGGTGTTTCTGCTAGCTCCACCTATAATAAACAAAACACTTCACTGTGAAGCTGATAGGGTGGGTTGCTACACACAGAGCATATTTAAGAAGCTTAACTTAACAGCTAGTAATTGTAGAAGTTTGGTGTAGCAGTTGATTGTGCTGGAAGAGGAGGCAGAATAAATGACAGTTTTTGGTGCATGCTAATTGTGGTAATGATAGTGTGTGTTCTTGTGGATGGAAGAGTAGAGGGTATATACTATTAGCTGGCCTCTCTTTTCTTTCATTTCTGTGAATTTGTAGAAATATGTCAAATATAGCAATCCAAAAACTGCTTCGCAATGAAAGGGTTTTTTTGTATGCATACACAAAAGGTATGAATCATATAATACCACTTCCAATTAAGAAGATCATTATAATTTCAGGTAACAAAATGACTAGATAAGTAATTTTGTATTTGTAAACTAGAATGAAGACCTCTGAACAGGGCCGGCTCTAGGGGTTTTGCCGCCCCAAGCAGCCAAAAAAAAAAAAAGCCGCGATTGCGATCTGCGGCAATTCAGCGGGAGGTCCTTCGCTCCGAGCAGGAGTGAGGGACCCTCCGCCGAATTGCCGCCGAATCCTTGAAAGTGCTGCCCCACTCCGGAGTGGCTGCCCCAAGCATCTGCTTGATAAACTGGTGCCTGGAGCCGGCCCTGCCTCTGAACTAGCAACACATATTTACACATAGCCGAAGTATCAGAGTATGTGATTGGTTGAACCAATCATATGCAAGGGAATACTGATCAACACATTACTCTCAAAAACAGACAGACACATTGGAAAGACACATTTAAGGAACAGTATGAAAAGACTTGTTCAAAGGGGAAAAATATAGTCCTAAAAATGTTTTTGAGAACCCCAAATCTGGGAATGGAAAATTGCATGCAACAGATATGGACACACACAAAAATAAACCCTGCAATTTTACAGGCTGAGTTCCATTTGTAAATAGCTCCCTTAAGGTGCTTATAACTAAAATCAATCACTTACAAGCTCATCTTTCGTGAATGACTGTCTTTAGTCCCATTGTTCTTTTGGTCAACTGAGTTAGCTGTATTACGGGAGGAAGTTGCTATGGAGGCAGTGGAAGAAAAGACAGCATTCCCACTAATATTGGTGGAACGAGTCCGGAATGAATCATCTGAAAGAAAGCAGTAGACAATTATACAGGGAATTAAATTGAATGAAACACATTGACAACACATCTATCAGTAGGTTGAACAGGTGAACAACATAAAATTGTCCTGTCTACAAAAAAAACTTGGCTAATTTAAAGATTTTTACTAAAAAAATAATTGTGTGGTGAAGTACTGAAAAATAGCTGATAATTTATAGACTTTTTGAGAAGTCTACAGAAAATGAATCAATTTTAATATATGAAATGTCTCAGATATTATATATGTCTTATAGGCAGCTTTTTAAAACTGGGTCTCCCTTTCTACATACAAAATTTGTGAATGCAAATAATTGCAAGCACAATTTATGCCATCTAGAGGACTAATTTCTACTTTTAAAAACACCAGTCAGGGATGACCAAATTCATGTTTAAGTGTCTACTACTTAAAAAAAATTTTTTTTTTGGAAAAATGTGTAACAGAAAAGCAACTAAAAATGAAAAAAAAAGTATATTAAGAATTGGTCAGTGCATAAATATGAACATATTTCTCTATCTACTGAGTGCTAGGCTGTCTTTTCTTCTGGTTAATCCATAGGATTCCACCTCTAAATGCTTGCAAATTACTAATCAACAAACTTATATAAAAAAGAATTAAAAATTCAAGAAGTACAACATTAATGGTTTTGGAGAATGAAATCCTCTTGTTTAGACCATGTTCAGGATATAGAGTAGCAGTGCAAGATCACTGTCTTTGTTTAGTCCAACCTCGAAAAAGCAACACATTCTCTCATTCCCTTTGCATGCAAAAAATCCTCAAGTGGAATCAGAACCTGGGAACACCGGAGACCAGCATATTTGAAAATGGTTAATAAATGAGTCAAGCACCTCTACAGGCAGGGAGGAAATGTCAGAATTTATTACTTCTAATTAAATTTCAAAGGTCCTCAGTGAAAATGGGCAACTGCTACTCTGAAACCTGGGCAACACAGGTGCTTTCTGAGGAACAAGGTGATCAAATCAAATCAATATGAACCAGCTTTATTTGGTATTTTTAAATTGTCCAATTAAAATGACTATCAGAGGGAAATCAGTTAGCTTTCTGCCTGTTTGACTAGGAAGGGGTATTGGAGCAGGCCTAGCTATATCTGACAGAACATTTGCAACAGGCAATTCTACCTAGACAGAATTCCAGTGCTGCCAACTCTGAGGATTTTATCTCAAGTGTCACCATTTGGATTTTTTAAAAAGCACCCAACAGCTGGAATCGTTCATTACTTGAGAATCTCATATTTGAATTAAAAAAATGAAGTTTAGAGCCGATGTGGCTGCAGAGAAAAGCTTGACAACATTAACCTAAAGTTTCCAACACCAGAGACAAATAAAAAGAACTCTACATTTGTTTTTTAATGGTCTGACTCATGATTTTTGAATGCTTGGGATTGGCAATTCTGGAATTCCTTCTACAAGAGTTCTGCAAACCTATATTCAGAGAGTAAAGTGAAGCAGGTTTAGTATATAGATGTCTCAAATGTTATGTGCCATCGACATTTTTAAACAGTCTAATGTTAACTACGTTTAGGTGAACCATTTTTTATTTGTATAGATTTTGTACTGTATAAACATTTGCCATTGGAAATATCTGTAACTACTATTTTAAAAAATCTTTGGTTTGACCACAATCTGACTCAAATTAATGCTTGTCCACTTGTTCATAGCCAGAGAGAAATTTAGGCTTAATGTAGTAATGATCTTTAAAGATCATTCCATATCTGGAAAATAAACAAATTAAAATATGCAATCTAAAATAAAAAAGAGAGATTTCAAATAATAGAAAACTAATCTTTCCTGGGATTAACCTTGTTAACCATCATTTCTTGCTTTCCCTAGTCTACCAACTATGGAGCTCTCCATCACTGGCTTGTCTACTTTTCTAACCAGTCACTTTGCGCTTTATCTTGTGCTGCCCTTTATGCCTGGAACACCCTTCCAGAATTAATTTGTAAAGATCCTATGCGATATTAGTTCAAATTCTTCCCAAGTCTCATTTGGGACTACAACAGAACACCAAACTGATAATGATAGTGGCCAGTAGGGATTATCGAATTTTATTTTTTTTTCATTTGCAACTTGATAGTTATCAGATGGCTAGTTTACGTAACCAGGTGTTGCTATTAGTGTTCCTCTCTTGCTCTTTTCCTTTTGTCAATTATAATCCTATTGTTTTAAAGCAGAGAGTCTGTCTTTTAGTAGGTGTTGGTACAGTATCTAGTACAATGGAGCCCTGATCTTCTCCAGGGCCTCTAGGAGCTACTTTGATACATATAACAACAACAACACTTACCACTAAATGGTAGCATAGAACCCTTTCCCACTCCTGGTATAGAAGAAGTATATCCTGTTGCAGAACTTTTACTAGAAAAATAATTAGGTGATAAATTACCTATTGCACATTAAACTAAGTAAGTCACAAGCAGTGTTTCTGGGTCTTCAAATGTTTGCCATTTATAAGTCCAGATTTGTATTAAAATTATATTTTTTCACCCAAATACAAAAAATTCACACCCTTCCCAATTATAAGAAACCACTGATTTAGACCATTATTTAACAAGTGGTGCAAGTAGAAATCATTTCTTGACAGTATGCTGCACTTATGGGAGGGACACAAAGGGGGGGGCATGTGACCTCCTCACGTGCCCCCCTACATAATTCCTCCCCACCCCCAGCCCTGGGCCCCTGTGCTCTCCCAGTCCCCTTCCCATGATCCACATTCATCCCACGTTTGCCTGGGGATGGGGGCTCTGTCCTCCTCCTGCTGCACTGGAGACTTCTTCTGTACAGATCCCAGGCAGGAGGACTCAGGAGATGCAGCTGCATGGAAGGGCTGGGGGCCGGGCTGGGGGTGGTACAGCTGCGCTGAAGGAGCTGCCAGCATGGGGCTGCCCAGCAGCCCCACATTCTGTTCCTTTCACCGTTGTGGTTCCTGGGAGATCAGGGCTCGCCGGAACTGCAGCAGTGAAAGGAGCAGAAGAACATGGGGCCTCCTGGTGGCCCCATGCTGACAGCTCCTCCACCACAGCTGCTGTATCATCCTGGACCCCACCCCCAGCCCTTCCACGCAGCTATGTCTCTGGAGTCCTTCTGCCTGGGGTCTGTGCAGCAGCTCTGCCAGAGGACAGGGCTGGGGGGGTGCGGGTGGGGCTGGGGATGGTACAGATGTGCCAGAGGAGCTGCCAGTGCAGGGCCGCGCAGTGGCCCCATGCTCTACTCCTTTCACCGCTGCGGTTCCCGGGATAGCCCTGCAACTCAGTGCTCTCCCGGGAACTGCAGCAGCGACCCTACACCAGCAGTTTCTCTGGCGTGGCCAGCCCTGTCCTCCGGTGGGGCTGCTATACAGATCCCAGGCAGGAGGACTCAGGAGACACAGCTACATAGAAGGGCTGGGGCGGGCTACTCCCGTATGTTTCCAGTATGCCACACCAGCTATAAATATCTTACTGGTACGGTGTACCAGACTGTACTACTGTACTTGCACCACTGTTAGGCATGCACCTAACATTAAGCACATGAGCAGTTCTACTGACTCGTGCTTAAAGTTAGGCATGCACTAAAGAATACTGCTGACCTAGTGCCTTAACCATTTACTACATCTGCACAGAAGTCTGGCATGTTGTCCATGTAAGCGTATGGCACAATAAAAGGAGTAAGGGTGTCTGCATAAAATGGATAGCAATTGCTGCAAAAAGAGTATTCATTGTCCTGGATGGAAATAGCCAGATGGAAAATATATTCTGAAGTGTTTGCAAATGAGAGCACAACATAGGAAAAGTGGCCAAAAGCAGGTATGCAATAGGTACAAACCAGTATTAGGTGATAATGGATAATATACCCCACAGGTTATTCAGAGTTCTGAGATGGGACAGGTTATGTCCTGCTTGCACAACTATAAGATGGCTTGGGGTGTTACACCTTAGAATTCAGGCGTACATTTTGGGGTGTATATTCTCCATGTTTTGGAGAATATATATATATTTCTATAAAGAGTAGCCAGAATTTGACCTTAGGAGTGGAATCTATTCGAAGAAAACATACTTAGAACACTTGTCTATGTTGCCATATTTTGGATGCAGTGCTTGCGTACTGAAAGAATGGCTTCGAACCAACTTAGATTTCTTCCCTTCTTTGCCTGAAACAAATAAGCAGCAAATACATTTAAAGTGCAGAAATTATTGCAGTTTGTCTTTTATCAGTAGTAAGAATGTCTATTTACCTTACTTTTTTCTTAGTCTAAGCTAATTAAAGGAGCTGGAAGATAATACAGCAATAAATCTCATTTATATCACCCCTCATAAACTACCAAACAACAATCAAGAAAATATTTAAGTGTAAAAAGACCATGTGTTCTCTAACTGCAATGCTTTCTTATGTGCACAACAGGTGAAAGCCTGGCCCCAGGGGAGTCAATGGTATCTTTGTTTGTTTTCAAACTTACACAGGAGAGATACAAGTATCCTATAAAAATTTTAAAGAGTTGTTTCTTACTTGTTGATGCATTTGAAGAGCTTCCAGAAACAGAAAGAGATATACTTTTTGACAAAGTTGATGTTGTTTTACTGTCTCTACCTAAAACAAAGTTTATTGTAAATACTGCACTCTGATAAATAGCCTTACTTTACATAAAGATATAAAATATTATATACATCTCTGGTATGATACTGGGGAAAACAGTAATAATACTATAATAGTATGATAGTGGTACCCTAGAAATAAGAGACAGACAGACAATTATACTACTACCTTCTTAGCAGAAAACATTGTATTGGACATGTATTTTATTAATGAAAGCAATGTAACACACCAAAACTATTTTTTTCTAAATTACCCTTTTTAAAGAAAAAAAAATCATAAAACAACAAGAGTTCTTTACTAAGTTAAACACCCACCATCATGTTTCCTAAAACAATACTATATTAACTTCATTTACCAAGAATCACCCCCCTAAAATAAAAACAAGAACCCACAAAAACAAAAAACTTACGCTTCTTTTCAAATATTTTATCACTGATATTGGTAGACCTTCCCTCATTCTGCTGCTTCTCTTTTTCTAATTGTTCCTATTATGGAAACAATTTCATAAGAATGAGAATTTACACTCCACACAGGTTGAAGGCCTCCTGTAAATGAGCATGCTCCCAACCCACCAACCTACAAATTAATTTCTTCTCTCGATTATTTGAACATAGTCCCCCTCTATCAATAACACTGTTGTGTGTTCACTAATGAATATCGGCTGGAACCCAGCAAAAACTCTGAATGATCTAGTGTGGTTTTACTATAGTAGAGATCATAACAAAAGAGTAGGGTAACACAATGTAAAGTTGACTTAGGAAATTTGGTCTTAATGTTCCCCTCCATGAAAAATGGTAATTAATTGATGCTTATTATGTTATTTTTTTACAAGGTATTGTTTTCTTTTAAAAACACATTTCTTGAAACCAAATCAAACCAAACAAAACAATATAATTCCTCATACACGACTTTGAACAAGCTAAGTGCGAAGCTTTAAAGCATACCTGCTTTTGAATTAACCAAGCAGAGGAAGGGCTCTGAAAAATTTCTTAACAGATGAAAATTACCATTTATTCAGATTCTTACAACTCAAATGCGTCTTGATTTTTATTAAACTATTTCAAAAAGATGCTTATAGGCTGAGATCAAACAAGAGAAATCTTAGCCAGAAAGAGGAGAAGCTGTAACACAGAAATTGGGCGTTTAAAATGGAAATGCTATATCTATTGTGCAATGTGGCTACTATGATTCTAGACTACATATGAAATTTAAAGGTCTGGCTAATGAACAGCATAAAGATACAATATCAACATAGATGGACAATATTTAAATCCAAACTGATATAACGAATGTATTTTTTCAAGCTTTATGCTTTCTCTAAAATTAGCATCTACAGTATTTACTGGAGTTAATAAACCTCTATTAAAAGCAAGGTATTTGAACCAAATATAATAATTTCTCATATTTTAGTAAACCCATTTTCACATCTGTACTATTAGCTAGTTTTATAACAGATAGTACACAAAATTATAGATATATGCATGAAATATCATTTCAGTCAAATTATTTCTATTAACTTCTTCAGTGTGCTTGGTGCTTTCCAAACAGAGTAAGCATGATCCTTCCCCCTCCAAGCTATGTAACATTAGCTTTGCTTTCCTGTACTACATCTCATAATACACACATCAACTGAACCTAGAAAGGTCTATTTTTTTCTTTGATTTAGAGTTCTAGTTACTGTCCACACAAAAAAACTTCATTAAATCATGGTCAAGATTGTTCAAGTGTAGTTCCAATTAACTAAATAATTGAAATCAAGGAACTCACCAATTTATGCACCATTAACAACCAGATTAGTTCATACTGACCAGATGTACTCAGATTCCGCATGCAACCGCACACCGAACACATCAAGTTCCTCAAAACCATGCTAGAACACACAACTTAACTCCAGCCTCAGTGAGACTGAGACATTTCACCACCATCTCATATTTTTACTAAACTATTGTCGAATGTGTTACTTCTAACTAAAGTGTTCTGAGGCTGGATTTAAGCTTGAGCAATTGGATACATGAAATACCTTTGAGGGGAGTGTGAGGCTCGGGCTTGGGGCCAGTTGGAGGTGCCAGGATATGCCTGGGGTAGTAATATGGGACTGCCAAGGTGTGTTTCAGGTAAGACACTGCTGGACTCTGGCAGGGGACAACCAGGAGGCATGGGAGTCTCAGTGGGGAGAGGTGCATCAGGGTGAGGACATACAAGTGTGGGGTTGTGGCAGTTGAGGGTTTGGGGCTCTGTAGGTGCAGTCAGGAGCATGCAGCTTAGCCCCACCAGGCCAAGGCCAAGCTAACGTGAGCATGATATAAAGGGGAAACATGACAAGGGAGCTCGGGGAATCTGAATTAGTCCCAGTCCACAAGCACCCAAGCCCAAGCCAGCTCCTACTTCCCTGTTACAAATGTGAGAAATCTGGGTAGAGGTGGGCAGCAGAACTGAACTGAGTATAGAACTGCAAAGCAGGGGTGGGAAGTCAGCTCGGAAATTAGTTGGATAAGCCCCTTAGGCATTCCTGCCCAGGCACTGATCCAATCTCACCCCTTGACTGAGCTCACAAGACAGCCTTGCTACCTAGATCTGGCTGGAGCTTGAGATCAGCAGAGGAAGTTGAGCAGGCCAGAGAGGCTGCCTAAGGTGTTGGTGAGTGGAGCCTGAGCTGGGGATGCCAGTGCCCAGCACAAGAGGCTCAGTGGTGTCTGCAGAGAACAAAGAGGGTCAGGTATGAGGGCTCTGCAGCAGTGTTGGAAGGACAAGGTAGTATTTCCAGGTCAGTGTTGAACCTGTGATGGCTCGTTTGAGAGGAGTCCTGCCACTGTGAACAAGAGGTGGTGTGCTAAAGCAGGCAATCCTCCTCCAAAACCTATCAGGCCCTCAGCTCTTACACGCCAGACAGGTCAGGGAGCAACTGGTACCTGCCTACATTGCAATTAAAAACCCACAGCTTACCCAAGCCATCTAACTCAGGCTTGCGAGGCTCAGGTTAAAGGGCTGTTGAAATTGCAGTGTAGGCTTCCGTGCTCGGGCTGGAGCCAGGGGACTATGACTCTGTGAGGTGGGAGGATCCAAGAGCCTGTGCTGCAGCTTGAGTCCAAACATCTACACTGAAGTGACACAGCCCTGCAGCCTGAGCCCCACGGGCCAGCTGTGGGTTTTTATTTGCTGTATAGACATATCCTCATTGCAGTGTAGGCATACAGAGAGCTGACTGGCTGGAGTGTGAGCATCCAGGGATATGGTATTCTACCCAGGGGAGTGCCAGCTGCAGAGTTCTGCCAGGCTTACAGCTCCAGTGAACCACAGCAGATTCATAAGCCAGAGCAGCAGGGAAGCAATAGCATTTATCTGCCTTCTTTTCCAACACTGAGCGACTCCTGAGTGCCTACCAGCCCCTTGTGCTCCATGCAACCCACACTGAGCCTCCCCACTGCTGGGCTGCAGCTGTCACTGGCTCCAACCCCTTCTTTCTTATTAAGGAAGCTTACAGCAGATACACAGCCTCCTTTGGCTTTCTTGGCACACAAGAAAAGTTATGACATTAGCTTTTTTGCATACTGAAGCTGAGTGCGAATTTTGAAGTATTTAGATCATTACATTACAAAAGTCTGCCAAAACATGAGGATCTCTTGGAAAATTTCATCAAGGAGTGTTGTTAAAGTGCTTAAAATTTTTTAAGCTACAGGGCTTTCAAGTGTGAAATTTTTCAAAAATTCAGTCTCCTAACTGACATTGTGTAATATAGGTAATAATTAGAGGGAGGTTTATGTTGTTTTTAGGGACTTAACCCTACTTTACAATGGAAAAGGAAATTACGTAGACCCCAGATTACCTCCATAATACACACTTCACCACACCCATACCCTGGAATCACCTTCCCAACAGCATACATTAATATTTAGCTTTAAGCTAGGAAACTATGGCTGGCATATTATATTAAAAAACATACCATTTCCAACAGGAGCTGTTCTTCTCTTTCTTTCTCTTGATCCAACAAATCATTTTCATAAAACCTTTTCTGAAACTGATTAAAGTTTAAAATAAAACAAAACAGTCATAGAAATAATCATATATCATGCCATACATTTTAAACTCTCACTCGCAAGTGTAAAAGTTGGAAGGAACTTACAGCATCCACAGAGATTTCCATTCTGTCCAGTTCTAACACCGTCTATAAAAAAAGAAGTTAAAATAATATTTTTACCCTAAGCTGTCCAATAACTCCAAGAACATGCTAAGTTTTAGCTAAAAGGGAAATGTGTCATGGTAGGAAAGCTTAAAATACTGACATTCAACACCTTCATAGAATCATAGAAGATTAGGGTTGGAAGAGACCTCATCTAGTCCAACCCCCTGATCAAAGCAGGACCTACACCAACTCAATCATCACAGCCAGGGCTTTGTCATGCCTGGCCTTAAAAACCGGAAATTCCACCACCTCCCTAGGTAACCCATTCCAGTGCTTCACCACCCTCCTAGTGAAATAATTTTTCCTAATATCCAACCTAGACCTCCCACACTGCAACTTGAAACCATTACTCCTTGTTCTGTCATCTGCACCACTGAGAACAGCCTAGTTCCATCCTCTCTGGAACCCCCCTTCAGGTAGTTGAAGGCTGCTATCAAATCCCCCCTCACTCTTCTCTTCTGCAGATTAAATAAATCCACTTCCCACAGTCTCTCCTCACAAGTCATGTGCCCCAGCCCCCTAATCATTTTCATTGCCCTCTGCTGGACTCTCTCCAATTGGTAAACTCCTTTCTGTAGTGGGAGACCAAAACTGAAAGCAATACTCCAGATGTGGCCTCACCAGTGCCGAATAGAGGGGAATAATCACTTCCCTTGATCTGCTGGCAATGCTCCTACTAATGCAGCCCAATATGTCGTTAGCCTTCTTGGCAACAAGGGCACACTATTGACTCATATCCTGCTTCTTGTCCACTGTAATCCCCAGAACTGCCACTTAGCCAGTCGGTCCCCAGCCTGTAGCAGTGCATGAGATTCTTCCATCCTAAGTGCAGGACCCTGCACTTGTCCTTGTTGAACCTCATCAGATTTCTTTTGGCCCAATCCTACAATTGGTCTAGGTCCCTCTGGACTTATCCCTACTGTCCAGCATATCTACCTCTCCCCACAGTTTAGTGTCATCTGTGAACTTGCTGAGGGTGCAATTATCCCACCATCCAGATCATTAATAAAAGGTGTTGAACAAAACCAGCCCCAGGACTGACCCCTGGGGCAATCTGCTTGATACTTGCTGCCAGCTAGATATCGAGCCATTGATCACTACTCAACGATTTAGCCAGCTGTCTATCCACCTTATAGTCAATTCATCCAATCCCTACTTCTTAAACTTGCTGGCAAGAATACTGTGGGAGACTGTATCAAAAGCTTTGCTAAAGTCAAAGTATATCACGTCCACTGCTTTCCCCATATCCACAGAGCCAGTTATCTCATCAGAGAAGGCAATCAGGTTGGTTAGGCATGACTTGCCCTTGGTGAATCCATGCTGACTGTTCCTGATCACCATCCTCTCCTCCAAGTGCTTCAAAATGGATTCCTTGAGAACCTGCTCCATGATTTTTCCAGGGACTGAGGTGAGACTGTAGTTCCCTGGATTCTCCTTTTTCCCCTTTTTAAAGATGGGCACTATATTTTCCTTTTTCCAAACATCCAGGACCTCCCCCAATCGTCATGAGTTTTCAGGTATAATTTTCAATGGCTCTGCAATCACATCAGCCAACTCCCTCAGCACCCTCAGATGCATTAGATCCGGACCCATGGACTTGTGTATGTCCAGCTTTTCTAATTAGTCCTTAACCTGTTCTTTCACCACTAAGGGCTGCGGACCTCCTCCCCATACTGAGCTGCCCAGAGCAGAAGTCTGGGAGCTGACCTTGTCTGTGAAGACCGAGGCAAAAAAAGCATTGAGTACTTCAGCTTTTTCCACATCATCTGTCACTAGGTTGCCTCCCCCATTCAGTAAGGGTCCCACATTTTCCCTAACCTTCTTCTTGTTGCTAACATACCTTAATAGGGGTTCCATTTGTAAGAATTTTTTTAAAACTGAAGAAACATTATTGTATTGTTGAGAACATAATAATTATCATACTGGGTCAGATCAATGGTCTATATCCTGTATCCTGTTTTCTGACAGTGGCCGGTGACAGACACTTCAGAGGGAATGAACAGAACGAGGCAACTATTGAGTGATCCATCCCCTGTTGTTCAGTCCCAGCTTCTGGAAGTTACATGTTTAGGGAAACCCAGAGCATGGATTTGTGTGCCTAACCATCTTGGCTAATAGCCAAGTTGATGGACCCACAGTTGATGGACCCATCCTCCATGAGCTTATATAACAACTCATATGCTGAGAAGTTAATGCTGCAATCAGAAAATACTCCTAGAGGTCTGTTTTTTCACCAAATCCCACTCTGATTCACAAAGGAAGGGCTAAATTGTGCCATTTATGTATGATCTAAAGTTAGCTGTGCTGTGCTAAAGAGCACAAGAGTAATGCAGACACTGTCAATACCTCTTGGGGCTCCCCTGTTAAACTAGGAGTGGGGGAGAGGTAAAGTAATTTGTGATGACCCCCAGCCTTTTATGGGATGTAGTATACTCATTCTGCTGGATGACCTATATGAGAAAGCAAAGCTATATTTAATCTATCCCCTGCCCACACACTCTTAGAGGGAAACAGCTGGCACGCATCCATAAATACTGCAATCCAGGTAGTCCTAAACTGGCTGCACTGGGAGAAGAGGGCATTTTTACTTCCTATCTCTTTCCTGAATGGCTGTGTTGGGAATAAGTACAATCTAGCACTAAGAAAATGCATCTTGTCACTAAAGAATAGAAACAACAGCAAAACATTTATATCTCAAGGATTCTTGCTCATTTTTACCAATGTGAACGTTTTTTCCCATACCTGTATTCATACTGCTACCCTTGGAGCAGGCTGAGACAATCACTAAACAAGAAAGCCTGACTCACAGTGTCAAGCAGTTAACTGTATTTTAAGAAAACAAGAAAATATCTCTTTGTCTTAAATTCAGCAGAATATAATATCTTTCAATCTGACATTTTCTTTGATTCCAATTGTTCAAACTGACAAAAAGGATAACAGAGTCCTTGACCTCCTATCCCAGCCTCAAGAGCAAAGACTGAAGCCAGGACGTCAGTTGTCTTAATTTGCAGTGACAGCTGCAACATAAAATGTTCCTTGATTAGAAAAATACTTACTCGTTTTACTATAGTCAAGACATCTTTATCTTTTTCCTGACATAGAAGTTTTCTTATACACAACTCTAACTGCTGAAGTAAATGTTTATCCGTGGGGACCTTCAGGGTAGATTTCACTTTTGGCAACAAATAGCAAAGCTTCATTCTGTAAGAAAAGAAATTCATATTTAACTTCTAATGAAGATAGTGAGCAAATACTTGGTTCCATTGTTTAATAAAAGCAGTAGCCAATTTGACTCCACTTCATATTTGCTTTTATTTTCCAGCCTAACTCTAAACTTGATTTTTATGAAGTCCTTTGACTAGGTAAGAATGAAAAGCAAAGCTGAAGAACGTGAAAAGCAACACTTAAAATGTAAGTTATTTCCAGTCCCAGGGTAAAATTTTCAAAGGCACCTAAGTGACTTCAGAGCCGGACTGCTATTTTCAAAAAAGTGACTTAGAAACAGATTTTAAAAAGTATTTAGGCACCTAAAGGTCTAGATAGGTGCCTGGTGGGATTCTCAAAAGCATGCAGGTACTGAACTCCCTTAAGTGTCTGGTTCTTTGGCATGTAGGAGCCTGAGTCTCATTGAAAGTCCATGAGATTTAGGCTCCTAAGTGCCTACGTCCCTTTTGAAAATGGGACTTTAGACACTTTTCAAAATGTTATTCTTGGTCTCTGGTCTTCCAGGCTACTGCAGGAGAGGAAGTACTCTGTATTGTGACACTGATAGATGATTTAGTCTGAACAAACTCTCCCTAACCTGAAGATTGATGATCACATGAAAGGGCCTACAGAGTGGAGGTAAGGCTGAAGGGGAGGAGAACCTCTAAAGAATTCAGGGTAATTCTGGATGGGAAAATGAAATGTGGCTGCACTTCTGACTCCTAGCAGTTTTGCAGGTGCTCACACTGAAATGATAAAGTTATGATTGCCTGATACAATATCACCGAACATTCAAAATTCTATAAAGTATTTAATAGGCTTTCCAGTACTGTTCTCCATAATGGCTTACTATGCTGCATGAAACAGTTAATATATTTCTAAAATAATTAAGCTCAATTTTACACAGTAGAAAATGCCTGCAGAGACTCTTTAAAGGAAGAGTTTTATTGTAATGGAACCATATACACAAAGCTGTACCTTGTCAGCTATGAAACTAAATTTTCGAGGCCATTTTCTCAAAACAGCAAATTTAATATTTTTCAGTTTTCTTCAATGATTCTCTGATTTCGTAATACAAATTCAGTTTAATTAAAGAAATAAATATAAATACAGGAAGCAAAATGTCCTTATTTTCAAACAGATCTTCAGATATAGAAAACTAACATATTTACAACCCTGAAAGCATTTTCTATAATGCCATCAGTACAAAAATAGTATACTATATTATTACAAAATGTGGAATCTGAAACACTGTGTATGTACTGAAATATGAGAGTAGAAATATAAAAAATGCCGTATCAGATCTGGTCAATGAGCGATCTAGTCTAGTAGTCTGGTTCTGGGAATGGCCAGTGCCAGATGTTTGAGAGAAAGTTAAAATAAACCCCAAGAAGAAAATTATGGATTAAGATGTCCACAGAGGAAGTTTTTACTTAACCGCATCAGTTAGTAGCTGATTTATGCCAGGATATATGAGGTTTTAAATCACTGTTTATTTTTAGCATACTGATACAACTATGGATGCTCTCAAAATCCACATTCATTTTTACGAATCCTGCTAAGCTTTTGGCCATGCTGATAACTTGTGACAATGGCTACTGATGCATTCTGTAAAATGCATTTCCTTTTTATCAGTGGTAAATCTCTTGCATTTTAATTCCACTGAATATCCATTTGTTCTTGTATTAGTGGTAAGAGTAAACAGAAGATCCACTATCTTCACTACACCATTCTCATACAAAAACTATATTAAAAGAATATTAAGGTTGCAAAGTGAAATACTCTAAAGTTTGGACATGACAAAGACAAGTCTGTTTGTGCAACCTTAACTGTGCCCTCTTTTGCACATACATTCGGAGTTAGTATTTTTTCAAATGAGTTAGTGTTTTTACATGATCACCGTTTCTCAAATATACAATATAGTATCAGAATAATATAATTTTTACACAACTCTAGGTACACATGTGTAGAACTTTATACATAATGTAAAAAATAATATTCTCAACATTCAAAGAGAAATTATTTCACGTTTAATATTTAGGTTTTATTTTTATATTCCAATGTATTACAGAATGTGTCTTTTTTAAAAAAAAAAGTTGTATTTGTCATCAATAATTTTTATCTGCCATTCTGCTGACACTTAACTTTGTTAAGTCCTTCTGAGGTTCCTCATAGTCCTCTCGTCTTGATTAACTTAAATAACTTTGTGACTGACAAAATTTCACTACTGCACTGTTCAGTTCGCTTCCAGATCATTAACAAATTTATTAAACAATAAAGATCCATGCACAGAACCTGCAGCCACCCAACAGTGAATCTTTTATGTTGAAAATTGATAATTTATTCCTATTTTTTTCTGTCCTATACATTTTCTAATTTGAATCAGTACTTTAGCCTTCATACTGTGACAACTGAGGGCTGATCCAAAGTTCAATTAATTCAATGGGAGAGACTCCCATTCATTTTAAGGGGTCTTGAATCAGGCATCTAATTTCTTTAATAGACCTATAAAGTTATTTGTAAAAGTACAAATAAATGATATCATATGGTCCTCCTCTAACCACTATTATGTTAACATGCTGTAGTAGATTAGTAGGCAAGATTTAACTTTATAAAAACCATGCTTTTGTGTCCTATCATACCATGTTCTTCTGGATGTTTTATAATCCTCTTTTTCTTTTAAACTATCAGAAAAATCTTAGCCCTGTTACTCAACTTATTTAAAGAAGCCATTTAATATTATATTAATATACACCATGAAACGAATAGGGTTGGTTTTTTTCATATAAGATTTCAAACAATTGGTACAATACCTCACATTTGCTACTGGATCATGGGTAAGCTCAAGCACAGGTAGAAAGAAGTATTTACAGAAGAATGATTTGGAAAACAGTTCCATAATGAATTCACAAGTGTCTAAAAAACGAAGTCTGTTCCAGTAACTTTTTCCTTGGCCCAGCTCTGGAAAATAAACCCCAAAAAGGTTATCTGTAAAGTTTTCAGATTGAAATACATCATGTCTCAAAGATTAGCCTGAGATTGAAAGTGATTTTAAGGGTTGTGATGGGGTCAATAAACTCACAAACCCCAGCATGTCAGCCTATCTCAAATTCACTCTCTGGTTGAAATCCTGAGCCCACTGAAGACAGTGCAGTTTTGCCACTGATTTCAATGGGGGCCAGGATTTCATCCTCTGTGTTTGATTAGTCCACTGAAACATCAGAACTACCAAGTGACACAGCTGGTACCTGGAACAGAAACTCATGCATTTCACGCCACATATCAGGAGCATGAAGTTAGAGTTGTGTAAACAGTAAGGATCATTAATGAGGGTTTTTCATCCTTCTGTGCAATTTTTGAGGAACTACGGTACAGATCAGTAGGTCAAACTTGTCAGCTGCTTTTAAATTATTTAAATCCTCTATAAATTATTCATTTTTCAGAAAACGTATCATTCAGCACTTTTTAAAATGCAGCCTCTACTGTTCTATTTTCTAAGAAAAACTGTGCTTTGTATAACACAGCACTTTCAACTAAAAATATTGAATTCCAGCAGTGTGCTTTACAGGATCTTTCAGCATATCGTAAATTTCCTGCATAGACTCTTCCTGCTGAGTACTTTGCATAGCTGTGGTACATATTCACACGTGTTATCTGATGACACTGTGGGCCAAACTGGCGGTCCCATATGTCTTCTGAATATTGTTTCTTCATTGCTAATATGGTTACAGAGTACAACCCTAAGCACCATCTCCTTTTCATTTACCAGAATTAATTTACTTCTCATAAAGTAATTAAGAAAAAATTACTGCTTACGTTCAATCAATTTCTGAATGACTTCATGCCTCTGTTCTTGTTTGCGATTGTAGCGTAAATAAACACAGAGAGTTCGAGCAGCTGCTTTTTGGACAGGGAGAACATTCTTAAAAGAAACAGGAAATACAGTTAAACATCTAAAGGCATGTATAGGTACTTCTGGACACACTGTCAACTACAACAGAAAAAAGGACAACAACTCATCAGGTTCCTTCTGAAAGTGTGATATGTTGGCATGTGGTTTTATTTTCCTTTTTTCCCCTTGCAATGTATTCTACATTATTTTTTCACTCTGAGGTTAACAGATATTACATTTCAAGTTGAAATGCTTTTTAATATCTACTCAGATCAAGTATTTTTACAAATAGACTCCATTAATATTTAATTAAACCTCTTCTTTAATTCAAACAATTGTCACGTTTCAGACTGATAAGAGCCAAACAAGAACTTATAGGCACAGCTGGTTGAAAAAATTTGGCTCCATAAAATTTAGGAACAAACTCAGATATTTAAAAAGGTCTGAATGTTTAACATGGAACCTGTATTGTGCTCTAGGCGCATGTAGACTATAACTTACTGTATATTGCATTTTGATTTCAGTTTTTGTGGGTCTGCATGGCTCCTGATGTGTGTAGTATTTACAGCCCTATAATTTTGGCCCATGATTAAGGCAAAGATTTTGTCATGGTTATTTTTAATAAAAGTCGTGGACAGGTCACAGGCAATAAACAAAAATTAATGGAAGCTGTGACCCGTCTGTGACTTTTGCTGCTGCAGCTCCATGGTTTCCCCTGCCACCATGGTAGCTGGGAGCTGTGGGGATCCCCTCCACTTGCGGCAGCTGGAAGCTTCAGGATGGGGGGCCCTCTGCCCAGGGCAGCTAGGAGCTGCAGGGTGACCACATTTCCCAAAGAAAAAATGGGACACCTTCAGCCACTCACCCGAGGCGTCCCCCACCCCCCACACGAGGCTGTTGCCTGTCGCTGGAACCCTGAGGAGGGCCCCCTCAGGAGTCTGTCACCTGTGCTGGAACCCTGCAGCGCTTCTCTCCCCCAGTCACCTGTTGCCGCTGTCGGCCTGTCACTGAAACCCTGTCAAGACCCCACTAGTTGCCAGCTCCAGAGTGCCACAGTCCCTGGGGCTGAAGCAGAGAATGTCATGGAGATCTCTGGAAGTCAGGGATTCCGTGACTTCCATGACCTCTGTGACATAAATGTAGTCTTATCCATGATCCAACAAAGCACTTAAGCATGTGCTTAATTCTACCCTTATTCAAGTAAAGCACTTAGGCACATGCTTAACTTTAAGATGCACAAAAAAGAGTTATGAAAAGTGATAGCTTTCTGCAGAAAAAAAATGGATTTTTTTTGTTAAAAAAAATTCTTAAAACTAAAACATTTTCAGCCCAAATCCAAAATATCTAGATTCGGATATGACGCTGTAATACCTCATGGGAGCTGTACTTCAGTTGTCTCACGTCCTCATTCTCCTCTTGTGGCTGAGCTCCCCAGCTGGACTTCATAATCCATGATACATCATGGCTGTGGGACTCCCATAATGTACTGCCTCCTCTCACCAAGAGGGAAGACAATGGTGCATAACAGGATATGTAGTCCGACCAAGGAGCCTGGACAGGAGAGGAGACTGGGAGCATGAAGCAACTGAACTACAGCTCTCATGGAGCAGCGCAGTAGCATACCAAATTGAAATATTTTGGTTATTGGGTGAAAACTAAAAATATTTTGCTTTTCTTGCATTCATTTTCTGACAACCAATGTTTATGGGTCAGCTTTTTATATAGTTACCAAATATTCACATTGAAGTAGGTCATGCCACTGCAAAAAGTTTACCATTCCTATTTTATTCATATGTCCCAGTGTGTGAAAATAATAAAGAGCTCCCACATCCTTTTATTTTAAAAATATATTAGTTTTAACTAAAATAATTTAACTGTCATGCACATTTTGTCTCCTATTATTGCTAGCAAGCAATATGAGGCCTGATTTACCATTGCATTACTCCACAGAAATCACTGGCATATCACTGGTGTAAAACTGGAGTAATGCAATGGTGAATTGGGCCCATCAACTTTGACCTTTTTTTATATAGTTTACCAACTTTCTCTACTCTCTCCATCACTTTTTTTGTGTTTAAGCTCCTCAGTATAGGAACTGAACTTTCTACTGTTTTTGGAAATCACTTAGCACACTAAATAAACAACAACAACAACTGCTCTCTTTTACAGTACTCTTCCTCCATGGAATTAAATGTCACATAAGAAAGAGTGTAATATAAAGGAAGCTAAAGGATCAAGCAAAAGATTCATTTTTCAGAGGAGAAAATTTTGATTCACAAAAAAACATATTGAGAATCAGCAATGGCATCGGAAGGGAAATCCAGAAAAGAATACATGACAATTTCATGAAATGTTAATTAAGTCCAACTTTTCCTATGAAAGGTGTGTTGGGGGGAGGGAGGATTCTTTGAGCATTTTCTTAGTCTTATGTGATAAAACTGGTGAATAACCTAACTTTGTTCTATAGAAGATAATATAATAAATACTAATTTTAAATAAGATAAATAGCACATAAAAGTATTATTTATATTGCATTAGTCATTCTAAAGCATCAGAAACAAATATGAAAACAATAGAAGAGAGATAGAGAGAGCTTGGGGCTCACATTTGTCATAATGATTGTCAACATTCTGTGCAAAAAACGATAATAAATCTGATCACTTGATATGATATGAGGCAGGCATGCATATTTTTGTAGTAACTTCTCATGAGTTCTCCATTTTAAAGAAGTTGCTGCTCTCTGTTCCGCAGTCGTTAGTGCCGGAATCAAGTCAGGGACAGTCAATAACTAAAAATATAAAATAAAAACATAAAAAATTTAAAATCTCAAGTCGTTATTGACACAGTATTAATTGAAGCCTAAAATTATGTTAATTTAGAACTCTACAAGACTGATTTGTTTCAATTTTAAGATGATAGCCTGTGTTTTTGCACATGCAAAATCCATTCATCCAGTCATTTTGTTATATAGCCCCACAGCAATGGACAAGCTGATCACCTCCCTACATTAATAAATTTGTACTCGCAGCATGCCCACGAGATAAGGTAGGATCATTCCCATTTTACAGATGGGAAACCAAGGCATTTGCCCATGATCACAGAGGGAGTATATGGCAGAGCTGGGAGTAGAACCCAGGTTTCCCAAGTACTTGTTCAGTACCCTAATCACAAGGCCATCATTCCTCCTAAAAGGATTAACTGTCTGAAAGGGCAGTTCTACACAAAGTTACCCAGATGTGCATACAAATCACTTTGACTATGAAACCATAAAGATGCAATTGCACAACTTAGATGCAACTTAGCAACTATGTTTGAAAATTTGAGCCCTTTTGGAAACTTTGTGGTTAATTTATTCAGACAGAAGGCACGTGTTAACTGAAAATTTTTTCATTGTACAGACGGGCCTTATATCTATATAATTATCTCTCCCTCTAGATATGTATATAAATAAACAAACAAATACAAATGTCAGTTTGCAGTTTTATCAGAGTCAGGATCTGGTCCCATAGTCCTCTCAGGGTATGTCTACATTACGAAATTAGGTCGATTTAATAGAAGTCGATTTTTTAGAAATCGATTTGATACAGTCGACTGTGTGTGTCCCCACTAAGTGCATTAAGTTGGCAGTGTGCGTCCATAGTACCAAGGCTAGCGTCGACTTTTGGAGCGTTGCACTGTGGTAGCTATCCCACAGTTCCCGCAGTCTCCGCTGCCCATTGGAATTCTGGGTTGAGCTCCCAATGCCTGATGGGGCAAAAACATTGTAGCGGGTGATTCTGGGTACATGTCATCAGCCCCCCGTGAAAGCAACGGCAAAAAATCATTTCTCGCCTTTTTTCCTGGGTTACTCGTGCAGACGACATACCACGGCAAGCATGGAGCCTGCTCAGCTCACTGTCACCGTACGTCTCCTGGGTTCTGCTGGCAGACACAGTACTGCAGTGCTACACAGCAGCATCCCCTTGCCTTGCCTTGCAGATGGCAGATGGTGCAATACAACTGCTAACCATCGTCGTCGTCCCGTGGGTGCTCCTGGCCGACCTCGGTTAGGTTGGTCAGGGGCACCTGGGCAGACATGGGTGCTCCTGGCCGGCCTCGGTGAGGTCGGTCGAGGGCGCCTGGACAAAAATGGGAATGACTCCAGGTCATTCTCTTCTTTAAGATTCTTCTAATGGAGATTCAATCCTGCCTGGAATATCATGCCAGCTGGAGACTTCTGCCTGGTCACCTGTGCTGATCAGCTCGCCATGCTGGCCAAACAGGAAATGAAATTCAAAAGTTCGCGGGGCTTTTCCTGTCTACCTGGCCAGTGCATCTTAGTTGAGAGTGCTGTCCAGAGTGGTCACAATGGAGCACTCTGGGATAGCTCCCGGAGGCCAATACCGTCGAATTGCATCCACACTACCCCAAATTCGACCCAACAGGGTCAATTTCAGCGCTATCCCCTCATCAGGGAGGAGTACAGAAATCGATTTGAAGAGCCCTTTAAATCAACAAAAATGGCTTCGTCATGTGGACGGGTGCAGGGTTAAATTGATCTAATGCTGCTAAATTCGACCTAAACTCATAGTGTAGACCAGTGCTCAGTGATTTCAATGAGCGTTACATATGTGAAACAACTTCAGTACTAACCTCCTTCATGTTTAGAACTAAACTACAAAACACAGGTTGCTTACCTTGCTTTCTGATTCACTGTTTTCTCCTCCAGTAGTCATAAGTTCAAGAATTTCAGGAAGGTGACTTATCAGTGCATCTAATACCTATTTAAAGAAATGTTGGATTAATCATGTTTGTAAATTGACTTGGCCTGATTCTTCTCTTGCACAATTGTGACACTTGTAAGTCCCTACTGACTTCAGTGGTGTTACTACTCTTTTACACCAATATAAATGAAAGGAGAATCAGGTCCCATTATTTGTTCTGATAATGTTACTAAGATCATACCCATAATACAGTCAGATCTTTTAAACCGAAGTATTCACAATATAAAATATTAAAATGTAAATATCTTTCCATGTTCCTCTGCAGTTTTGCAAGACAGTTTAGTAAGAACTTTATCAGATATAAAAGCAAATAAATATATTTTGGACAATTTTTGCCAGACAAAATTTAAAACTCTTTTTTTATCCAGCTTTAGCAAAACTGCGCTTGATACAGTAAAATATAATACACTGGAAATGCAAAATAACATGTCATTGAAAGCTTGGGGCATTTAAAACTAGGCTAGAAATAACACTATTAAACATACTGTAGAGACAAATCCTATATTGATGACTGATGGTTTTAGATCCTCAATTTTTGAGTGCTCAACTTGAGACATCTTAAAGGGGCCTAATTTTCAGAAGTGCTGAGAACCTGCTCTATGAAAATCAGGCCCTTTTAAGGTATCTCAAGCTGGGCACCCAAAATCCATATTCATTTTTCAATATCTTGGCCAATGACCTTATACAAAACAAAGTGGTCCAGATATTGAAATAATTCCACTGAAGTCAAAAGGAGTAATCACATGTTAAAGATGAGAGTTGAAATTCCTTCAGTATTTTACTGCATTGGGACTGAATTGCTTTTTTCTTATTTAATCATTTGGCCATTTCAATGGAGAACCCAAAATCTCACAACATCTTTGCAAGATGGTTAAGTATTTTACACATGGCGAAACTGAGGCACATGAAATTTAGGTAAGTAGCCCAAAGTCATGCAGAAAGTCTGTGCCAGACCATGGACAAAAATCTAGGTCTCCTTTCTACAAGTCCTGTCCCTTAATCACAACACTATCATACCCCCTGTTCAGTCAGAGAAAGAAAAAATAACCCCAAAACTTGAAATCTCTCCATAATTTATGTATCCTGAAAATGAATGGATTTACATGCAATTTTATAAATTAATCAGTCTAGATAAGTTACAGGGGCAGTGGAATCCGGGTTGGGAGGGCTAGTCCCCTGCAACGGAAATATTATTGTGATCTATGTTTCTGACCCTGCATATCCTTCTTAAGCAAGTTGTTTTGTGAGCTCAAGCCAGGCAGGGCTCCAGGGCTGCAGAGGGCAGAGGAAAGAGTGAGACCCAGAGGGGCTCAAGTGGCTGCTGCAGTGCCAAGGATTGGTCTAGGGCGCAGGTAGGAAACCAGGTGATTAGGCTGGGATCAGCCACTTCTGGTGCAAACCACTGGGCCCCTGCTTCCCAGCCCAGAGCCAGCTGCTCCACGCCAGCGAAATCCCCATAGCTCTTCTCACTCCCCAGGAGTGCACTCACCCTACTCCCACTCCTATCCTGGACACTCTAACTATCCCCCACTCTCCATGCAGAGCATCCATCCTGTTACCCCAACTTCGTGGGCCCCACCACACACAGAGTACCTACCTGGACTTCCTCTGACACTCTGACTTCCTTCTGCTCCTTGATTCTCCCCATTCTCCATGCTTAGTATGCTTAGATTGCTGTATGTACCTGTATGTATGTATCCATTCAAAGAGAGCTTCTGCCACCGCTGATAAATTATACCATGTTCAACCAAATTTTGAATATGATGAAAACAGGGGAGGGTTATTGACTTGAAATATCCCCCTATTTTTCCCCTTTTATTTTCCAACAGTCATCACCTTCAAAGGCACCAAGATAAATCTGAGTCTAAAATGACTCCTTGAATCTTTATAGAATATGTGAACCAAAAGTAAAGCTTTTCACTTCAATCATTCATTATATTGGGTTATTTTATTGTTGGTAAGCATTATTAATGTAACCAACAAATAAAAAAGAGCAAATATATTACCTCCAATGAATCATCCTGTAGTAGTGTTACCAGTTCTTTATGTATTACATACACACCCGAATCTAAAAGCTTAGCAACCTAAAAAATGACAGTAAGACAAACAAACTATAACACACTTTAGTTTCATGGAAATACCACAGTTAAAATAGCTGCATTTACTTTTCAGTACGGTTTGACTAGAAATATGGAAGTAGGGATGCTGAACAAATCTCTAGCATCCACAAATTGCACTGTAAAATTGTTGAGGTTATGTACTTTCCTGCCATTAGCATATAACATTGCTTTTATAACAGCATGCAAAATGAACACCAGGGCTGTTGCATAACTATTAAACATGCCATTGAGACTGGGCTAACAAGCACTTCCTTTTCTAATGTTTATATTCCAAAGGTGGGTTGTTGTTTTTTAAGGTGACCTGCAAATACTTAGAGAAACATTCAGGGCTTTTATAACAGTCTGCTGCATGCTCCAGTAACAGAGGTAACAGAGTCAGACAGCTGAATTGAAGAAATAAAGGTTGGTTTGGCATCAGCTATGGGCCTTAAGCCTCCCTAACCTTTGCTATTTGAGGCTCTCACTTCATAAACTCCAAGGCTGCTGGCACATTTGATTAGAATTCACAAGTCACATTTAAAGTTCTGCAGTAAGCCTGATGTCAATGTTAAAACAATCAATAACAACATTTGGCAGCAAATAAGAGAAAAGTGTCAAGAAATCTGACTTCTCAGCCATGTGGGATAAATCTGGTAATAACTGATACTCTTTAATCATTTTCTTTGTTTCACTTAGCTCATGCTAATAATCTGTTTACCTCCAGCTAAGAGGAAGGATATAATTTCTTTTAGGACATGGCTACAGAACATATTAAATCAAAAATGTATCCAACTAGAGGTGAGCATCATAAATTACTTGATATCTGTGTGACATGTGGCTGACTAATTACACTGATGACATGATAACAACACATTAACATACCCTAATTGTGCACAGCATTTCAAGTGTAATCTCATAAGTCCTTTTTACAGGGCTAAATGATTTTCTTTTATTTATTCAAATATCTTTTTAAAGGTGTCTGGGGGTAGAGACACAAAGTACAGGATTTTGCAGAATTATATGCTAGTTATACAATATCCACTACTAGCTTCAATTATCTCCTTCTACGGCAATGTTGTGTAGAGGTTAAAGCAGGGAGTCAAGACACACTGGTTTTATTTCTAACTCTACTAGAAATTCACCATAACACCTTCAACAAACTGTTTAACCTCTCGACCTCATTCTCCCACGTTTATAAATTGGGGATAATAAGAGTGAGCCCTGAGTTGTTCTGGGGCTTACAGTAAAGCTCTGCAATCCTTGGATGAAAGTGACCATCTGAAGAGTATGGATTATTATTAAATTGAGGAAGGGGATTTTACATTCATTTGTGCAATTCGTTCAATTTAAAAATCATTAATACCTACAAAACCAAGCCATTTAATATATTTAATAAAGCAGTACAGTGCAGCTTATACAAAACCAAGCAGTTAATTATAATATACATACTTGTTACATTTATGTAACTTTCTAACTCTGTTAATATTAAAATTCAGTCAGTGTTTTGCTTAGAACTGGTGCTTACAGTGTCTTCCACACACTGTCAACTAAGCCCCAAATCCTACAGTTCTACAGAAGGACTGCAGAATCAGATCAAATGCAGCATATTCCTTTCTCGCTTTCTCTCACTCATGTCTCCCTCACATACCATCCTTCTCACTTTTTTTAAATCTACTCTCTCCCTACTGATTTGGGATGGTGGGGGTGGAGGGGCGAGGAGGAGAAGAATTCTTTCCTTTAGTCCCAGTTATTTCTCCCAATTCCTGTCCTCTGGCCCTTTGGCTCCAAAATCTTGGACCATACTGTTTATTTACACTACTTAAATTTCCTGTTCTGGAGTCTTTCCTATCTGCTGTCCTCCTAATCCACCACACCAAAACTTCCCTCACCAAAATCAATGACAACCTCCTTCTAGTTAAATTTCCAGTCCCTTAAAACATATTTAAAAGGTGTGTAGTGGATTATAATTATATACCAGAAGACTTTCAATAAACTGAAGAATTTTAGCAAATTTTCCAAAGCTTTCTCACTGAGGCACTCCGTAGTTAAAATATAACAAATGTCAATTTAAGCAGACAAGTATCAAAACCACATAAAATATTAAAAAGCCAAAAAAAAAAAATCTGAAGTACTAACAAAGAAACTTTCTGGACTTACTTCATACAAGCCAATAGCCATAGTGTATCTGACTGGCACTTCAGGGTCATGACAAAGACAGAAAAATGTAGAGTATAGTTCCAAATGGAAGTTTTTCGGATCCACAAAAACAATCATGGCCTGTGGACAAATAAGATGCAGTCTTTAATCCAAATATACACATATAGGGCCAAAATGTTTGGGATTCCAGCTACTGGAATGACCACCTCTTCCCCTGTGTGAAACCACTGCTGCTGTAATCAGCAGGACACTTGAGCTAATACACGCTGATTTAAAAATGGGGGAGCTGCTGATAGGACATTTTCTGTGACTCGTGCTCAACTCTGGAACCCTCTCCTACCCCCATGGTCTGATACAATTTGGATCAGCTAACTTTTGGACACGCTGCAAGGCTTTTTCTGAAGAGACAGATTGAGAAATACAGGATAGTTTGCACAGGAACCTATTATTTCATGATGAGTTAACTAACGGGCAATCTATATTCTGAGCGATTGGGTCCATTCCAGGAGGACAGGAAAAAGTCTTGGTATTGTGGATATGGATCTTTTAGTTTTACATATTTTAACTTATTCTCTAAACAACTAAAACCTTCAATTGGAGATTTTAAAAACAAATAAATAAAATACATGTTTAGACAGCAACAAAGCCAATCTTTGAAATTTTGGCTAACATTGTGTATGCACAAAACATGTAATAGCTCAAGAAAATCAGTAGATATCTAATTATGTACTTTGTGCAGATTTTAAGCCAACTTAAAAAACGTGGCTGATAAGGTTGACTACAAAGAAATGTTCCTTTAAATATAAAGGATACCTGTAAACATTCAAAATAGAAGGCAGATTAATAGAAACAATAGTTTTAGGCATAAAAGCCTCATTTCTATATATGTGAAAGGACCTTTGTTTAGCAAATACATGAGGGTACATGAGTTGGACGCATATCTAGCTCATTCAGAGCTAAATCCTGTGCCACTTGGAAAGCCAGTTGTGCAGAATGGGTGGGGAGGTTCCAGCTATGGAGAGCTTACAAACAGCTGTTCTTTCAATGCCATTGTGCAAGAGGCTTTGAGGGAACAGTGTATGTGAGAGATCTTTGATGATAGGAACGTCTTGGTCAAAACTCACCACTGGTTTTCTGTGATTTGGGGATAAAGAGAAGTCACAGAATCTGACTTCCATTGCCTCCAGTGATATTTTCAGCCCCAGGGCTGGAGCTCCCAGCCAGCCTCCTGCTCCCCGCTCCCCCTGCAGCTCCCAGTCCCCCCCAGTGACAGGACCCTGCAGCTCCCAGCCACAGTGGGCAGTAGGGACCCCTCGGAACTCCCAGCCGCAGCAGGGGGTGAGGAGACCCCAAAGCAGCTCAGCTCCCATGGGTGACAGGGGACCCCAGAACTCCCACTCACCGCAGGTGGCAAGGATCCCCCCAGAGCATCCTGCCACTGCAGACAGCAGGGTGCCCCCAAAGCTGCTCAGCTGCCATGCAGTGGGACCCCAGAGCTCCCATGCACTGCAGTGGCAGGGCACCCCAAAGCCTAGAAGAGATGGGTACTGAACTCTCTCTCTCTTTTGTCAGGGATATTTTTAGTGAAAGTCTGGCAAAGGTCATGGGCTTCCATGAATTTTTGCTTATTGCCCATGACCTCTCCATGACTTTTACTAAAATATCTGTGATAAGAACTTAGCTTTACGCAAAGCCTTCTTGGAGAATCCCTGCACTAAGTCAATTTACTTTTGCTTTGCACAGGAGTTCGGATTTGGCTCACAATATACTATATGGTAACAGATTTTACATCTTACATCTATTCCTGTTTTGTGGCTAATGTGTATAATGTAAGTTTTATAAAATAGCAGTTAACTTACTGGAAAGTTGTAAGCACAGTTCTTCCTTACTGATATATACTTCTTTTCTTGCTCTAGGGTTTGAAGTTGTATCTGATTATCATTGTGTCCATTTTCCTGCTGTAAACCCAGTGTGCAAAGTTTCTTGTAAAATTCCAAAAATCTCAAGTGTTGCTCTGGAGTAAAAATTCCTTTAAAAATACAACACTAATGCTTAAGTTTCTTGTTACAGAATATCAGGGAAAAAGCTAACAATATCCAACAACTTGAGTTTATTTCCAGAGCAATCAAATAAACCATTTCCCCAATTCATTCTCATATAATGACTCCAACAGGAATCATTTCCTTATTGCAAGTGGTAGGGTGAAATAGTGATTACAGAAAAATTAAACCTACCCATAGAAGAAGAAATCTTCACTTCTGTATTTTAGAAATATATATTTTTTAGAATATTAAGGGTTTCATTTGGGAGGATTGTGAATATATTTTAAAAGTGGTACAGTCGCGTTTATTCCCCTTCTTGCCTCCAAATCCTTGAACACCACCACCATTCTCACTGAGCTCAGGCAAAGCCCTTTGCACAAATTAAGACTTTGGGACCTTAAGGGTTTAAGTAGGAGGAGTTTATCTGGGCCACCTGTAGTACAGTGAATTTCACCTTACATTTAAAGGATCAGTGGGCTGGATTTTGATCTCTATCCAGCCCCTACCCAGTTTATAGGTATATAGGGACCATAAAAAAATCCCATGATATGGGACCAGTTTAGAGCTAACCTAAGCGGCCCTACACTGCCTTAGCCTCATAGGCCTCAGTGCAGGACACATGCTGGTGGTGCAAGGGGAGCGTTTGTACAGCTCACTGCTTTGAGGATTCTGAGCTGCATATTCAGCCCCGAGAGCAGCCAGGAATCCAAGTGGTGCAAAAGTGGCATAAAGCCTCCTTTGCTCCCATTTCTTCCTGGGCTAACCCTTTGTACTGTATTTGAGGAGACATAGCACAGCATCTAGCACCTTACTGATAATATCATGCCCTATTTTCAAAGGTTTATAGATTAACCACAACTAACACACTCACTTCAAGATGAAACTTGCAACAAACCTAGGCATCAAAACAAAACAATGAAAGTAGAGAAAATATGAAAAAGAAAAAACAATCTAAACTTTGTGTTACAGATGGTTTCAGAGGGTTTTTGTACTCCTAATTATCATTCCACTTGATAAATTTTGGCTATCTGGACATTTTCTAATCTGTATACTTCACAATACATTGAGTCACTCTGAATTTATAATAATAATTAAATCATACCATATAGTCCATTACATAGTTTCCCTAAATGGAAAGACAAAGAAACAAGAATCGATTCATCCACTTTGAAGGATTTTTCACAGAATGATTTCACTAAAGGGAGAACAGTTTGACTTCTGTCATCTGAAAAACAAAACAATTGTGTAAAGTTAGATGTTCGTGTTCAATCACTTGAAGAGGAGCATATGTCCCTTTCATGATAAAAATGTCAAGGTCCTTTAAAGTGCAGCTGGGATTCTTGTTTAGCTGACACCCATATTTTAATTAAGTAAGAGTCTGAGTGAAATCTATTTATTTTAATGTACAAGCTTTTGAGGCCTCTATGGGTCACCCCCCTTTTCTAGGGAAGGCCCCTCATCTGTACAGGATGGGACAACAAAAGCTCTCCGTGAACAGGCTCTGACCTGCAGTCTGTGGGTAAGTGAAGAAGCATACCCATCTTCTCCTCCACCAATACACCTAGTAGCCAAGAGATAAGAGGGAGAAGATATACGGTGAGCAAGAGGATAAAGGGAGAGCTTGTCAAGGTGGGACAGGGTGAGTTCTGCTACCTTGGATCTCAAGGTCAGCTAGAAATGAAGCTTTTCAACCTACTGAGCTCCCTCCTATTTATCTGCAGGGCTGTGCATAACCTCTGACCACTCTTTAACCCCTCCAACAGCCAAAACAGCTGTTGCAGCAATAGTAAGTAAAAAACTTCAAACAGAAGGGAGAAATTGATAGTCTCAACAGTTTGAAAATAAATCTACTACTGTATCCAATGGTACAAATCATAGAATCATAGAAGATTAGGGTTGCAAGAGACCTCAGGAGGTCATCTAGTCCAATCTCCTGCTCAAAGCAGGACCAACGCCAACTAAATCATCCCAACCAGGGCTTTGTCAAGCTCGGCCTTGAAAACCTCTAAGGATGGAGATTTCACCCCCCCACTCCGAGGTAACCCATTCCAACAAATGCTATCTGTTAAACAATCCAATTGCATTCATTGGTATTCTCCCCAAACTATCTGCTTTTAGTTATGCAGCTTTCCATATGGTTTTACATGTTGATTATTTTGATAATTCGTCATCAACTCCTTGTTAAGTAAATATTTGCTCCTCTCTTATGTACCAGGAAGGTGCAGTAAAGTCAGAAAAACAGGAGTGGGAGTGGGAGCTGTTGTGCAAAATACAGGGCTGCTAATGAAGATAAACAATTGAACAGCTCTGAAGAATATTACTATATACAGTACTAACTGGTAAATAATGAACAGTGACTATAACAACTGCTGCATCACACAGACATGTTAGGATACTTTTGCATACTCTCTATGGGCCAGGTTTCTGGTCCACTTTGATCTTTTGTACCTCTTTGATGGTGAAAAAGCAGTGGAGATTATCTGCAACTGTAGAGCCAGTGTAGCTGGCTCCTATTGCTTTCCTTAACCCCAGCAATCTTCAGTATAGGGAACATGGCTGAAAACAGTGCACTTCAATTATCCAAGATGTTCCCATGGAGACAACGCCAATTGTTGCCGGCTAGAATACGTGTAATTCAAGCCTCTCCAGCTTCTGCTGAGGCAAAGCTGGGAAGAGAATCATGGATGCATAACTGGGCTCCCACATTGAGCCAAATGAACTTAACAGAGAATCTGGCTCAACTTTCCTAAAGATACAGGATCACATACCCATACATTGTGAGAAGCCTGAAGTTTGGCAGTGCTGACTGGAAGAAAAGCGTGCTACAGCTTGGAAAGAATATTGCATTTAAAATATCATTTCAATATTCTTTTCAACAATGTCTTTCCTGAAAAGCTGAAATATGAACACTGTGACACTATGTGCCCCAAAGAGACACTCTGCACCCCATATTCACCATTGGTGATAGAATCATAGAATGTAGGGGTTGGAAGGGACCTCAGGAGATCATCTAGTCCAACCCCCTGCTCAAAGCAGGACCAATCCCCAGACCCCTAAATGGCCCCCTCAGAGATTGAGCTCACAACCCTGAGTTTAGCAGGCCAATGTTCAAACCATTGAGCTATCTCCCCACAATATAATCATATGTTCTGTACAAAGTATGTCTTGTGAGGTATCATTTTAAAAGTCTTAATTTGTTGAACATTAATATCCTGTTAAGTTGTATGTGCTATCATTGTTTATGAAGTTTCACTATGTATGTGCCACTGAAACACGTGAGGTTGGGAACACCCACAAGAAGCCTTTCAGGTACAACCATAAAAGGCCAAACAACATTGATGGCCCATAGAGAAGAATACAAACACTCACAAGGATTACCCCAGGAACTGTGAACAATGGAAATCTCTCAGAGACAGCACTACACAATGGGAACTGTTTGACTCAGATCACGGCAAAATATCTTTCCAGCAAGATGGAAGAATCTATAAAAAGGGGAATTGACATGACCACTGGGCCTCACTGCCCATACAACACAACACCTGGAAACACCAAGGAACGGAGACTGAACTGGGGGAGCAGGGTCCCAGGCAGGAAAGAAGGAAGCTTGCCTGTGTATGGAAGCTTGGTGGACTGTTTGTACTATCTAACAGGGTGAGACACTGCTTGATTCAAATCCTGTCCAGTTTAAAGAACTCAGATTGTGTTTTTGATTTACTTGTGGTAATCTACTTTGATCTGTTTGCTATTACTTATAAATCACTTAAAATCTATCTTTCTGTAGTTAATAAATCTGTTTTCTATTTTACCTAAAACAGTGTGGTTTGCTTGAAGTGCTTGGGGAATCTACTCAGGAACAGGGGCTGGGGCATTGTCCTCTTCACATCAAGGAAGGGACGGACTGGGTAATAAATTTATACTGGTCAGGCTTTTGACCAGGGCAAGACAGTACAGCTCTGGGGTCCTAGGCTAGGGAGCTGTGAGGAATTGGCTGCAGCCTCTCTATTGTTGTTTCATGCAGTCAATGGCCAAAGCCTTCATGTAACCGCAGCTGGGTGTTTCCCTGCCTGTGTGAGTGTCTGTGTGAGTACAAGTCCTGGAGGGGATTGTAGCTTGTCACAGCATCACGGAGTAAGAGGAAGCCAGGCTAATGAGACAGAGGACTCAGTATCCCAGTTCCAGGTTGCACCACAGGGGGAAACCCATCACAAACACATGCTAAAGGGCCATACAAAACACCTGCATTAATTCTGTAACCAGAAGAAAAAGATTTTCACAGTGCCAAGCATCTACAGATCTAAGCGATGTCAACAGGCGCTGCTGATCCTCAACACTTAAAATCAATGCCAGTGTATACAGTGCTGTGTATCTATATCATGCTTTATAAAGCACAGAACAAGACTTGGTATTGCTTCAATAATTTACCTAGTGTATCTGCCATACATGAGAATAAGATCATATGTCAAAAATTGTTATGCTCATTTACAGCTATAAATGGTGCATCCTTGGACCAACCTGGCTCCTTCATCCCAGAGAGAATTCCACCAGCATAGGTGCTGGAACTAACGGTGTGGGGGAGTGCTGCAGCACCCCTTGGCTTGAAGTGATTTTCATTAAAGACAGGGTTTACAGTTTGATTCAATGGCTCTCAGCACTCCCACTATACAAATTGTTCCAGCACCTCTGTCCACCAGTCAAGGTCAGATTTCATTTTCATCAGACACTCTATAGGAGTGCCATCAGCAGAGGCTGCCGAGACAATGGTGCTGATTCAGTATGTCCGTCAGCCACTCTGGACACTTCCTGCCTGCCAGGCAAGCACCACCTACTTTTAGAGTGTACTGATTTGTTGCATGGTCCCCTGACAGACAGAAGATTGCAAGTATTTGTGCCACTGCAATCCCCCCAATCTTAATCAGACTTTCTGTCAGCACAGACCCTGGACTGAACCTAGTCAATGGTCTCATTTTTTCTCACTGTTACATCAGTGCAAGCTTTAGAATGTACTTTGAGTAATGGAGAGGAAGCAGGGGAGAGAGAACAAAATAAAATTCTAGAAACAAAATAGAGACTTTGATCCTCTTATTGCAATGGAAGTGTGGTAGTTGTTTATGGGAATCACTTTTCTACAGGTGAGTACAGGCTGTAAGTATTTGAAAAAAGTGTCTGGTACTCGTGAGGGAGATGAAAGGCAAGATATTCCTAATGCCCATCTCCCCCCAACACACACCTCACCCCATACAGTCCTCCATTCTACCCAATCCACACACAGGCTCCCAAATGTATAACTATCCACCGGCCCCCACTTATCCTGACAGCACACACACACATCCCATCAGACCTGACATACATCACTCCAGCCCCAAACACCTCACCCTTATCGGCCACAACCCCCAACATTCTCCACTCACCCCCAACTCCATCAGCCCTCCATCATCTCTCACTCATCCCAACTCTTACCCCACCATCCCTCAACATCTCTAACTTTCCCCCAAACTCTCATCCCACAGCCCACCAATTCTCATCCCCAATCCTTCACCCACCACCCCAGGGACCTTTTTGGCCACTCACTGACACCCCACCATCCCAGCACTCCATTCCTGTCCTGGACTAGGCTGGCTCCTCCTGATCCTGACTGCTCAGCTCCACTTGCTCCACACTTACACAGCCACATGTAACCCACACATGCTGCTCAGGTTTGGTGCAGCTGGGCCAAACTTCAGTGAAGGGCATTGTGACACAGACTGGAAAGGGTCACAGAGCTGCTCAAGTTTGGCTGGCTACTCCTCTGTCAGGACAGAGGGGCAGCTATGCCATATTTAAGTGAGTGGCATTGCACTACAGCACCGTTAATTTTTTTTGCTCTGTTTGTCGGGGTCCTCCTCAAATGGAGGGTGCACATTGGTTTATCTGGGCCTGGCCATGAATCATCTTGCACAAAATTGGGCTTGATAATCTTAAACTAGCCCTCCAGTTAGCCTTTGGCTGAAATTTGTAAGATCTGGAAAGGACCCTGGTCATGGCCAGAATAGAGCCAGGGTGGGGGAGAGCCAGCAAAGCCACTTAGCAGCATAGCAGTGTTTTTAATTAAATAAGAAGCATCCTAGAAAGTAAGTTCCCATAAGTATTATTCATCTAGCTGCTTTAATTACTGTAACTGAATGGGCATTATTGTT
Organism: Mauremys reevesii; assembly: GCF_016161935.1. Lineage (NCBI taxonomy): Eukaryota > Metazoa > Chordata > Testudines > Geoemydidae > Mauremys > Mauremys reevesii. The sequence goes on from NC_052626.1 coordinate 28,393,401, forward strand.
CCTTACATTTTATGTTAGGGAGTGCAATAATTCATGTCGTTTCCAAATAGAGACTAGGATCTGTGGTTTGGCATAATAAAAGTTGTGGTTTTGTGTGAGAGGCCCTAACCTATGACTGAGCTATTGAAGTCCTCAAATCGTGGTTTAAACACTTCAAAGTGCAGTGAATCCTCCAGCAAGTGACCCATGTCCCACACTGCAGAGGAAGGTGAAAATTCCACACGGCCTCTGCCAATCTGCCCTGGAGGACCCAAATATGGCGATCAGCTAAACCCTGAGCATGTAGGCAAGACTCACCAGCCAGACACCCAGGAAAGAATTCACTGTTGTAACTCAGATCCCACCCCATCTAACATCCCATCACAGGTTATTGGGTATATTTACCACTAACAGTCAAAGATCAATTAATTGCCAAAATTAGGCTATCCCATTATACCATCCCCTTCATAAACTTATCAAGCATAGTCTTGAAGCCAGATATGTCTTTTGCCCCCACTGCTCCCTTTGGAAGGCTGTTCCAGAACTTCACTCCTCTGATTGTTAGAAACCTCCATCTAATTTCAAGTCTAAACTTCCTGATGGCCAGTTTATATCCATTTGTTCTTGTGCCCACACTGGTACTGAACTTAAATAATTCCTCTCCCTCCCTGGTATTTATCCCTCTTATATATTTATAGAGAGCAGTCATATCTCCCCTCAGCCTTCTTTTGGCTAGGCTAAACAAGCCAAGCTCTTTGAGTCTCCTCTTGTAAGACAGGTTTTCCATTCTTCAGATGATCCTAGTAGCCCTTCTCTGTACCTGTTCCAGTTTGAATTCATTCTTCTTAAACATGGGAGACCAGAACTGCACACAGTATTCCAGATGAGGTCTCTCACCAGTGCCTTGTATAATGGTGGTACTAACACCTCCTTATCTCTACTGGAAATACCTCGCCTGATGCATCCCAAGACTGCATTAGCTTTTTTCATGGCCATATCACATTGGCGGCTCATAGTCCTGTGATCAACCAATACTCTGAGGTCCTTCTCCTCTTCTGTTACTTCCAACTGATGAGTCCCCAGCTTGTAACAAAAATTCTTGTTATTAATCCCTAAATGCATGACCTTGCACTTTTCACTATTAAATTTCATCCTATTACTATTATTCCAGTTTACAAGGTCATCCAGATCTTCCTGTATGATATCCTAGTCCTTCTCTGTATTGGCAATACCTCCCAGCTTTCTGTCATCCGCAAACTTTATTAGTACATTCCCATTTTTTGTGGAAAGGTCAGTAATAAAATGATTAAATAAGATTGGTTCCAAAACCGATCCCTTAGGAACTCCACTAGTAACCTCCCTCCAACCTGACAGTTCACCTTTCAGTATGACCCGTTGTAGTCTCCCCTACAACCAGTTCCTTATCCATCTTTCTATTTTCATATTGATTCCCATCTTTTCCAATTTAGCTAATAATTCCCCATGTGGAACCGTATCAAATGCCTTACTGAAATCGAGGTAAATTAGATCCACTTAATTTCCTTTGCCTAAGAAATCTGTTACCTTCTCAAAGAAGGAAATCAGGTTGGTTTGGCACGATCTACCTTTTGTAAAACTGTGTTGTATTTTGTCCCAATTACCATTGACCTCAATGTCCTTAAACTACTTTCTCCTTCAAAAAATTTTCTAAGACCTTGCATACTACAGATGTCAAACTAACAGACCTGTAGTTACCCGGATCACTTTTTTTTCCCTTTCTTAAAAATAGGAACTATGTTAGCAATTCTCCAGTCATACGGTTGTTGAACCTTCCTTTTTCTTTTGAAAAGTATAATTTGATTGTATATTTTTGAAGACAGAAAAATGAATTCTTCAATCAGCTGTTTTCTTTTCAAGACAAAGGTTAGCAAACACTAAAAGAGTAGCAGATTGTCACTGCTGGGTTCCATCTCACTGCCACAGGGAATGAAAGGGAACTCAGGAAAGGCTGCACCTGCTACATTCTTTATGCCCTCCTACAGGAGCACAAGATGGCACAGGCACAGCCCCAACAGACACTGCTAGTCAAAAGACTGATCTCATTGCACATGAAGTGCATTCACATCTACAGTAGGATCCACACTGACACATATTTGAAGAGGAACACTTGACTGTGATTTGGTACAAAAATCCATCTGTATCAACATTTGATGTGCCACTTTCCCCATGCAGCAAAATCAAATGTCTTGTCTTCACATTCCAGTTCTGTACAACTCTGCCACTGTCTACACATCTCAGCTCCTCCCTTTTTTACTCCTTCTACCTGATCTTCTCTCTACTTAATATCCCTTTTAAATCTCCCTATTTTCATCTTTTGCCTTTCCTTACTAGCCTTTATTCCTTGAATTCACTCCTTTACATTGTGTACCAAATGACTTCCCTGACCTCATTGAAGTTCCTCCTAAAACATACTATTTCTGGTGAATGAGAGGTCATCAATAACAGAAGTGAGTTTAAGGAAAAAATTAAATAATATGCCTACACCATTTTGAACCCATTATCTGTATTACATACCCAACCTGTATTATCTAATTTAGGGCCAGATACTCATGGCGAGTAGTATCTCATTCCTCAAATTCTTCCAATGCAATTAGTGGGAGCACTCAAAAAGTAAGGTATTAGCCAACATGAGTAAGGATATCAGAATCTGACCCTAACAACGTAAGCTCCTGGGGCAAGGACTATGTATTTCTCCAGGTTTTGCACAGTGTTGAGCGCATTTATGGAATTAAATTAATAACGATAATTATCCAACATTCCTATCAGATGCTCTGAAGATTTTATTGAGCCATTTTATACCCCCCAACACAGCATTAGATAATAAGGTGCGACAGCAGGCTCACTCCTACTTGAAAGTTAAGGTGCCCAAAATCAACCAGGGCAAGGACCATGCAAAAAGAAAGGAACAAAGTTTTAAATAAAACAAAGTCAGAGACTAAATCCTAATGACATGGACAGAACATGGAAATTAAAGCATAATTTTATCATCATCTACACAATGAAAACAATGAAATACAATCAGACAGATTCTATAATCCAGAAAAACTGCTGCAGAGTTGGGCTCAGTAGTTCTAAACTGACCTTACCTGCATCAAACATTTCAAGCAGATTAACTAAAGTCTCAAATGCTGCAAGACGCACACTGCTGCCTTCATCTCTCGCTAGTTCTACTAATTCAGGAAGCACTACATTTTTTGTTAGTTCTGTCCTGCAAAGCAAGCAAAATGGTTAGGGAAGACAAATAATAAAACAATGTTTACATAGCATCAAACCCAACATAACTTTGTCCTGAAGGCTGTATAGTTACTCTTCAATTTCCTAATTAGGAAAAACTGAAAAAAGCTGCAGGAAAACAAAACAAAGTAAAAAACAAAACACAACAACCTCCGGAGATTTTGTAGCCAGCTAAAAACTGACTGAAGTTTAAAATACAAATCATACCCTCTCATGATTAAAGAAAATTACTTAGCTTATCTCAAATAACAGATTTTTCCAGATTGCACTGTATGTCCAAACAGCAAAGAGTTATGATGATTTAATATGGGTCACACAGAAGAGTTCTCTGCAAGAGTATTCAGAAACTCTCACTGCTACAAAAGAGCAAGGTCTTAAATATAAATGACAAAATATGAGCCATGACTACTGAAGATGCATGGGAATAACTTGTCCTCACTACATAAGATGGCACAGGCCAAAGGTAAGCCCTTCTATATGGAAGGCCTGCTGCCATTATCTGGAGGAGTTGTGAGGCTGCCTGACTGGCTGACCCAACATCAGTGTTGGGTTCTTCAAAGTCAGTTCTAGGGAAGTGAGGGAAGGGGATTCTTCTTTCCCAGTTGCTAACAATATCTGTTGAAGGTAGTCTCGGCAACTTCAGTCTCAACATCTGCTATGGATTGCTCTGTGAAGGGCTGGAATGAGATTTTGATCTCTCATCAATTTGAACATTGAAGAAGGAGAGACATTTTCATGGCATGGAATTTCATGGAATTAGATAATCTGTACAGAAAGATGAGGTAGTATGAGCAAAATGGAAGAGATCCATTTCCTTGCACAATGACACTAAAGTGGGGGTAGTCAACATCATTTGGTATGCCTGGGAAATTGTTTATGATTATGAAATAGTGAGCATCAGTACATAGTAAAGAAAAGGAATGATGTCATGCATGGCTGCAATATTTACATAAATGCAATGATATATCTTGTTAGCAGTGCCTTGATTCCACTACTTCTTAAGCCATAAACACAGATCACTGCTACAGTTTACTCTCCGTAAATACACACACTCTTAACTAGATCCTGTGAGATTAAAGATGACGACAACTGAAGTCATGTCTACAATACATCTTATATCGGCATTATTTATGTTGCTCAGAGGTGTGAATAAACAACCAACCAGAGCAACATAAGTTACATTGACATAATCAGTGTGGTCAGCACTATGTCGGTGGAAGAGCTTCTCCTGCCAACATAGCTATCCTCTAGACATGCCAAACCTGCAAAAAAATAACAAACAAACAAACAAACAAAAAAACCCCCAGAAATTGGGCTTCTTTTTGGCTTAATTGGCTTGAGAGTTGTTTTTTGGCTAGTTTTTGGCTTGTAGCTTGTTGCAGCTTGTTGCTTCTTTTTTTTTTTTGATCGGCTCCTGGCAAGCAGGGGCAAGGGTAAGCAAGCAGGGGCAAGAAGGGGAGAGCGTGTCGGGGTGCACAGTGGGCCCATCACAGTCCCAGACTGCAAGCCGGGGGGATTTAGTCACATAAAGTGTTGTGGTTCTTAGGGACTGGCTTGGTTTGGCCTTGTTTTGAAATGAGATTAGCTTGATTTTTGGCTTATTGTGAAAGTTGGGGTGCTTATTTACTGTGTGAAAGTTGGCAACTGTGCTATCCTCATTCGCAGGGGCTGGAGCAGTTAAGCGAACAGGAGAGTTCTCTCCCATCGGCTTACAGGCGCTACATTAGAGAGCTTACAGTGTAGTCTAAGTCATGGAGAAAGCAGGAGAGGGGACCAGGAAGAGATACTCTTAGACATAGAGCACAGCTTACGGATACAGATACACAAGCAACAAAGGAGGTGGGGGAAGAGAGAAAGAAACAACTGTTCAACAGCTGATAATTATTTATTAAATGTTTTTCCTTCTTTATTAAACTGCCTTTGTGCAGACTGTTAGCCACTAGTGACGCTGTTATCTCTTACCAATTGGCTTTGGTGTAGAATCTATCACTTTATGCAAACTTCAGTTTTTCCATTTATAGTGTATTTGTTCCTGCTTGGGCTAAAAATGAGACCACAAGATGATGAACTTTTCTTCATTTCCTTTCTCAGAGTATGATTTTGTAATACAAGAGCAAGCCATTTTTGATAAAAAGAGAACAGCATTTTTCCTTCTTCAGCCTTGTATCGGCCTTGAACTTTTTTTGTGAGGGAAGAGAAGATAAAGGTCCATATTTTCCTTCTCTCCTTTTCATCAGGACCTATTATAGCTAACTTGGATTTAAAAGAAAAGAATGGAAATAAATCTTCTACACTCTTCCATATATCCTCCTACTTTTTTAGGTCACTTTATAGGAGCCACTTTTCGCTTCCACAAAAAAGTCATTAGCAACTTTATTTTTTGCCTCCTCTCTATAGGTTGTCACAGCAAATGAGAGATTCTGAGAGCGTGATATAGCCACTGTAGTGTCATACATTTTAATAAATAAAACAGATTATTTGATGGACTTTGTTACATGTTGCCATGTAACCTCCTTTCCACACATATCATAAATCAGAATTCATTTTACTGATATTATATTGGATTATTTTATAATCCACCCTCCCACAAAGGAAATAACATTTTACAATAGTGTGTGTTACTTATACGTTATTGTCAACACCAAATGCATCATAATGGCATCCTACCTGCTGATGGAGCCAAAGAAATTCAGTGAGAAAATTACTGGAAACAATAGATTGAATCCCAAAGGAAAGAAATATCAACAAACAGGTGGAAGAGTGCATTAAGAAGGAAATAAGTGAACATATGGTGAGGAGTGGGGGGTAAAAATGCATTCCAAATGAAACCCAGGAAGGCAGGCAGGAAGAGAGAAAATGAAATCACAAGCTGATGGGGAACAGGAAGAAAGCTGAAACAGACATTTCCAAAATGTGTTTCTGTGGATTTCCATTTTGGAAACATTAAAGATATATTTAATTTTCGACAAAGATTTAAAACAAATATGACAACTAGAAAAAAGAATCAGTTGTTTATAAATTTGTGATAAAACCATGTCATTTCCAAAAGATGATGCCGCTACCAATGTGTTGTACCAATCCGTACATTTTCCATGCAATTTTTACTCTTAATAGATATACATATATTGATATATAACATAATCAGAGTGGACTATAATAAAATGATCTTAAAATTTACATTCGGTATTGAGATAAACAAAGTGGGTAAGGTAATATTTTTTACTGGACCAACTTCTATTGGCAGAAGAGACAAGGTTCAAGCTTAATAGAGCTTTTCTTCAGGTCTGGAAAAGGTAAGTAGAGTGTCATAGCAAAATACAAGTTAGGATAGATTGTTAAGCATAAACCATTAATGCTTGTTGCAAGAAACCACTTAAAAATTAAGTGACCAATTAATGCTTGAAAGCTTATCTTTTCCACCAGCAGAAGCTGGTCCAATAAAATATATTAAAACAATATTTATTTTAATATAAAACATTGTAACTACTTACTTATGCTAAACTGTCTTTTGAGGTGGAGGGTGGTAAGGGGATAACACAGGACCTGATCACTTAAGCAAGTGAGTAATTTGAATAAGCTCAATGTCTTCTAAAGTTACTCATGTGCTTAAATGTTTGCAGGACAAAGCCCTTGCACAGCAACTATTCAAAGCACTTCTAGTTAATTTTATTTCCTATCTCAAATAAAAGGTAACTGGCAAATCAATCTGGCAGTCCCTTTACTGCATGGTTTTATTGAAATAGTGTTAATTTAACCATCCTACTAATACTTATCTTTTGCTTTAACCGCTTAGTAGTTACACAGCCCAGTTCATCACACCCAACTTCAAAAGGGTTAAAGACACAAAGAAGAATCATTCCCACACACGTTGGTACTCCAAAAAAAACAAAAACAAACTGCATTTGTACAGTACCTTTCAAAGATAGGCTTTAATTTCATCCCCTCCCTTAGTGCTGTTCATATATTTTAATGCCAAAAGGGACCATTTATGATCATCTAGTCCTGGGGTGAGCAAACTTTTTGGTCCAAGGGCCACATCTGGGTGGGGAAATTGCATGTAGGTCCATCAATGTATTGCTGGGACAGGGGGTTATGGTGTGGGAAGGAGTTAGAAGTGTGGGAGGGGGTGCGGTGTGCTGGAAGGGGCTCAGGGCAAGGGGCTGGGGTGCAGGAGGGGATGCAGAGTGCAGGAGGGGGCTCAAGACAGGAGGATAGGGGGCTCAGGGCAGGGAGTTAGGGTTCAGGGTGCAGGAGGGGTTCAGGGTGTGGGCTCCAGCCCGGCACCACTTACCTCAAGCAGCTCCGAGGTGGCAGCAGCGCACAGCAGGGCTAAGGCAGGCTCCCTACCTGCCCTGGCCCCGCACCACTTCCGGAAGTGGCCAGCCTGTCCAGCAGTGGCTCCTAGGGGGCGGAGGGGGGGGGGAAGGCGGCTCCACCACACACTGCCCTTGCCTGTGGGTACCATCCCCGAAGCTCCCACTGGCCACGGTTCTCCTTTCCTGGTCAATGGGAGCTGTGGGGGGTGGTGCCTGCAGGCAAGGGCAGTGCACAGAGCCCTCTGCCCTCGCCCCGGGGCCACAGGGACTTGGTGCCGGCTGCGGCTAGGAGCCACACGGGGCCAGGACAGGCAGGGGGCCTGCCTTAGCCCTGCTGCACCATGGGGCTGGCAATCCTGTGAGACGGATTGAAAGCGCTGATGGGCCAGATCTGGCCTGAGGGCTGTAGTTTGCCCTCCCCTGATCTCATATGACCCCTCTCTGCATAACAAAAGCCAGCGAAACTCACCCAGTAACTTGTGCATCAAGCCCATAATGTTATGTACTGTTCATAACTCCTAGACAAGAACCGAGGGGGAGACAGCTACATCTGTGTTTATGATAGGAATTTCAGAGGGTAAAAAAATTAATCTTTGTGGCCCTGATTCTGTGGTACCTTATATGGTGTATGATCAAGACAAGACACTATAAGTTTTAACTTGTCTATAAGTTCAACAGAGCCTTCTCTAGTGCTATATTTATAACTTTAAAAAAATGCAGCTTTCAAGCTTATATAAACAGCTGCCACAGAATTCACATTTACTATAAGTAATCAAAACATGTTTATCATCCTTTTGCATAGAGTGGCAGTTAGTTTTAAGAAATATGGACTCCTTCCAGATTGTCTTCCATCTTTGTGTACCTACACATTAAACAACTGATATCAGCTGAATCTTCCCATTGATTTCAAGGGGCTTTGAATTAGACCCTTTTCAGAAAAATGTTTTTTGTTCACATGGCAGTTACAAAAATATATTCCTGAATTACATAAAGCATAAGTGGGTGAAAGCTGTGGACAATTAATTGAGAGACTGCAATACGCCTTGAATATCAAATAATTTAACATGCAGGGATACACGTTTTAAATTTTGAAGAGTTTTTAGATTACTACTAAATACTTGAGAGCTATATTTTACATTTTGTAGTACATTTTTCAAGTTATACTCACCCTATTCCTTGAGCTATATGTTCCAGTTGCCGACACATGCAGGATCGAACTTCATATTCTACATCTTGGCAGAGCGATTTTACCAGTGGAAGAATTTCCCTTTTAATGCTAAAAAATTGAACATTTTAAATTAATATGAAAAACTAAGTATGTGTAAACTCTATTTAATGAGCACATCTGATTCTAAATGGTTCACAGTAATCTTAACTTGACCCTTCATACAGCAACATTTCATATTTATAACCTTTATGAGCAGGTGTTGTAGGGCAGGGTGATAAAGTACAACTGACAATTCTGAAGCTTATAATTATAAATAGTATAGAATTTTACAGCATATTTTTATAACTAAACTAAAATACAAAATGGAATTTTCACAGAAGAGTATTATCCATATTCACTGCAGTTTGTTAATATTTCATTTGAAGGATTTTCAAACCTTTGAAAACATTGTTTAAGTATAGTGTTACTTTTAATAATAACCAACTTCAGTACAATATTTGGACAGCTGCTGTATGAATACATATATATTGTATAAATTGAAATGAAAGTCCTAGTTATGTTTGTCATCATCAGCTGCTTGCAAACATAACAAAATAGGAATTTTAATGTAAATGGCTGTTTTATAAAATTAAAAACTAGGGTGCAAATAACTTAAGTCCACTAATCCAGACATTAGACTGATCTGTTCCAGTATCCAGTAAATCAAACAAGACCCTCCAAATCAGCATTTATACACTTTGTTGTTGGCCAGTCCTCTATTACATTCTAACAGATTCTGCTACAGCATACAGACAGCTCTTTCCTAAAAAAATACAGTCCACACAATGTGAATGGACTCAACAGGATAGCATTATCCCAACTGTGGGCGCGAAACACAGAAGCTTAATTTGTAAGATAAACAGGGTTTTTTAAATTTGTTTTTGCAGATCCATCAATCTAATCTGAAGGGACTATTGAGCAGTTCACCCCATTTGCCAACCACTTGTCCTGTCCATAATAAAACATGGCTGTTAAGATATTCTAAGACCTACCAAGTGCAGAGTCGAAGGAATGGATTTCCAAAATATCAGAATAACTGGTTTGTGCAGCTATGTCTTCCATCTCTTTCACTCTTTAAGGTGGAAGAGGCCCCAATGAAGTAGGAATAAGTGCACACTGGACCTCTGTTGCAAGACCTGACCTACATAGTCCTGGATGCTCTTTGGCCCTTCTTTGGAGGAGGTTTCAAACAGCAGAATTTATAATTTAAAAAATTCTTATTTTAGTCCAGATAGAATTTAAGGACTCTTGAAAAACTTCTTAGAATACAGAAGGACAGGGACTCTCCAGGCTGATATGGAAACCTTGTGCCCACTTTGGGAAGAAAATCTTGAAGATGAACTTGTCTTTATGCAAGGTGAGGTCCAAGTCATCCTGTGGTTGCACAGCATCTAACATTAACAGGGCATCAATCCTGAGTGGGACCTTGGACACTATCACAATACAGACAATAAAATAAAATAAAAAAAGGAGACCTGCTCAAGGGTTTCTAGTATCCAAGCTCTTCTAGCCAAGAAAGTATTTCCAAGAAGGGATGTTTGAAATGGAATAAATTGAAATAGAACAATTCCGTTTAGTCTTCAGAAAGGTTACAATCAAAGTCAGATTTCTGGAAACAATAAGAAGTCTAACACTAGATAGACTCTATTCATGAATATTGTAATTATTATTTAAAACAGCAACATAGATATTCATAGCACTATACAAACACATACATTACAAAGGCCTGGTCTACACTAGGCGTTTAAATCGGTTTTAGGAGCGTAAAACCGATTTAACGCCACAACCGTCCACACTAGGAGGCACCTTATATCGATTTTAATGGCTCTTTAAATCGGTTTCTGTACTCCTGCCCGACGAGAGGAGTAGCGCTAATATCGGTATTAACATATCGGAATAGGGTTAGTGTGGCCGCAATCGACGGTATTGGCCTCCGGGAGCTATCCCACAGTGCACCACTGACCGCTCTGGACAGCATTCTCAACTCGGATGCACTGGCCAGGTAGACAGGAAAAGCCCCGCAAACTTTTGAAATTCATTTCCTGCTTCGACAGCGTGGAGAGCTCATCATCACAGGTGACCACGCACAGCTCATCAGCACAGTTAACAATGCTGTCTCCTGAGAATCGAAAAAGAGCCCCAGCATGGACCGCTCGGGAGGTAATGGATCTGATCGCTATATGGGGAGATGATTCAGTGCTAACAGAACTGCGTTCCAAAAGACGAAATGAAAAAGTATTTGAAAGAATTTCTAAGACGGATAAAGGCCACAGCAGGGACTCCGTGCAGTGCAGAGTGAAAGTTAAGGAGCTCAGACAAGCCTACCAGAAAACCAAAGAAGCAAACGGAAGGTCTGGGGCAGGTCGAAAAACATGCCGCTTCTATGCTGAGCTGCACGCAATTTTAGGGGGCTGCGCCACAAGTACCCCACCCCTGACCGTGGATTCCGAGGTGGGGGTTGTAATCTCTGCCATGTCTGAGGATTATGCAGACGGGGAAGATGAAGAGGAAGAAGAAGAGGAAGACCTCGCAGAGAGCACACAGCACTCCGTGAACCCCAGCAGCCAGGAGCTTTTTATCACCCTGACGGAATTACCCTGCTCCCAGCCCTCACAAGCAACTATTCCAGAGAATGACGCCCTGGAAGGGAGCTCTGGTGAGTGTACCTTTGCAAATAGCAAACAGTGTTTTTTAAGCAAGCCTTTTTTAATGATTGATTTGCCCTGAGGACTTGGGATACATTCGCAGACAGTATAGTTACTTAGAAAAGTTTGTTAACATGTCCGGGGATTGAGAGGAAATCCTCCAGGGACATCTCGATGAAGCGCTCCTGTAGGTACTCCAGAAGCCTTTGCAGAAGGTTTCTGGGCAAGGCATCCTTGTTCCGCCCACCATGGTAGGACACTTTACCATGCCATGCATGTAGCAAGTAATCAGGTATCATTGCGTGGCAAAGCATCGCAGCGTATGGTCCCGGGGACTGCTGGCATTCAAGAAGCATCCGCTCTTTATCTTGTTCTGTTATCCTCAGCAAAGTGATATCGTTCAGGATAACCTGGTTAAAAATCAGGAATTTAAGTAAGGGGGGTGGCCATTTTTCTACTGGTTTCGTGGAATGCAGCAGCTTAAAAAAGACACTTTCCTCCACGTAGCGGCGGGGAGGGGAGGAGTGAAATGCCGATGATCTTTTCTGTTTGGTCACCGTGGGTGGGGAGGGGAAGGTGGGTGATTAGCAGGGAGCTAGCGTGGTATTAGCCATGCGTTGGGGGGGAGGGGTAAATCACTGAGACAGTGGCTTACCATGGCTGCATGCAAGCTGAATTCTGATGCCTGGACCTGATGTGTCTGTGAGATCTGTAAACCCAGAGCTGCAAGCGGTCACTATTAAGATGAAAAATGCGACCTTGTAGGGAAATCACATGTGCTAGGTGAATAGTGATGTTCACTGTGAAACAGTATAACCATTGTTCTGTAAAATGTATCTTTCTAAATATTTATCTCCCTCATGCAGCTGCAAATTTTTCAACCATCCCTCCTCCATCCCAAAGGCTAGCACAGATAAGGCGGAGGAAAAAGAAGACGAGATGAGATGTTCTCGGATATTATGGAAGTTACACGCAATGAAAGAGCTCATCTGAATGAATGGAAGGACGTGGTTTCAAATTACAGGAAAGAGGCCAGTGAACGTGAGGACAGGAGGGACAACCGAGATGAGAGGTGGCGACAGGAAGACCGGCAGGAAAATCAGCGGTGGCGGCAGGAAGATCAGCGGTGGCGGGATGCAACTCTGGGGCTGCTGCGTGATCAAACTGACATGCTCCGGCGTCTTGTGGAGCTTCAGGAACGGCAGCAGGATCACAGAGTGCCGCTGCAGCCCCTGTATAACCACCCTCCCCCCTCACCATGTTCCTTAGCCTCCTCACCCAGACGTAAGAACGCGTGGGGAGGCTCTGCACCCGCCCACTCCACCCCTGTGGACAGCCCAACCAGAAGGATGCCGTTACTCTGAATTTTTTTAATGGCCTTCTCCATCCCTCCTTTCCTCCTCCCAAAGCACACCCTTACTTCTCTCCCTCGTTTTATAATGAATCAATAAAGAATTCATGCTTTTTAAATATAAGTGACTTTATTTGCATAAGTAAGCTGTACTCGAAGGGGGAGGGGGAGGTGCTTACAGGGACTGAGTCAATCAAGGGGGTTGGGTGTTCATCAACAAACACAGCAGTCACAGTGTACCCTGGCCATTGATGAAGCTCGTTTTCAAAGCTTCTCTGATGCGCACCGCTTCCTGGTGTGCTCTTCTAATCTCCCTGGTGTCTGGCTGCGCGTAATCAGCGGCCAGGTGATTTGCCTCAGCCTCCCACCCCGCCATAAAGGTCTCCCCTTACTCTCACAGAGATTATGGAGAATACAGCAAGCAGCAATAACATAGGGTACATTGTTGTGGCTGAGGTCTGAGCGAGTCAGTAATGTGCGCCAGCGAGCCTTTAAACGGCCAAATGCACATTCCAACACCATTCTGCACTTGCTCAGCCTGTAATTGAACAGATCCTGACCACTGTCCAGGCTGCCTGTGTATGGCTTCATGAGCCATGGCATCAAGGGGTAGGCTGGGTCCCCCAGGATAACGACAGGCATTTCAACATCCCCAACTGTTATTTTCTGGTCTGGGAAGTAAGTCCCTTGCTGCAGCCGTTTAAACAGAGTAGTGCTTCTGAATACGCGAGCGTCATGAACCCTCCCTGGCCATCCCACGTGGATGTTTGTGAAACGTCCCTTGTGAGCCACCAGTGCTTGCAGCACCATTGAAAAGTACCCTTCCGGTTTACGTACTGGGTGCCCTGGTGCTGCGGTGCCAAGATAGGGATATGGGTTCCATCTATCGCCCCACAGTTAGGGAATCCCATTGCAGCAAAGCCATCCACTATGGCCTGCACGTTTCCCAGAGTCACAACCTTTGTAGCAGCAGCTTAGTGATTGCTTTGGCTACTTGCATCACAGCAGCCCCACAGTAGATTTTCCAACTCCAAATTGATTCCCGACTGACCGGTAGCTGTCTGGCGTTGCAAGCTTCCACAGGGCTATCGCCACTCGCTTCTCTACTGTGAGGGCTGCTCTCATCTTGGTATTATGGCGTTTCAGGGCAGGGGCAAGCAAGTCACAAAGTTCCATGAAAGTGCCCTTACGCATGCGAAAGTTTCGCAGCCACTGGGAATCGTCCCACACCTGCAACACAATGCGGTCCCACCAGTCAGTGCTTGTTTCCCGGGCCCAAAATCGGCGTTCAATGGATAGAATCTGCCCCATTACCATCAGGATCTCCAAAGCGCAGGGGCCCGCGGTTTGAGAGAATTCTGTGTCCACGTCCTCATCACTGTCATCGCCGCGCTGCCGTATCCGCCTCTTACTCGCCTCGGTTCGAAGGTCCTGGTTCAGCATATACTGCACGAGAGTGCGCGAGGTGTTTAAAACATCCACGATTGCGGTATGGAGCTGAGCAGGGTCCATGCTTGCTGTGCTATGGCGTCTGCACGGTTCACCAAGCAAAGCAAAAAAGGCGCGAAACGGTTGTCTGCCGCTGTCAGGGAGGGAGGGGTGAGGCTGTACCCAGAACCACCCGCGACAATGATTTTTGCCCCATCAGGCACTGGGATCTCAACCCGGAAATGCCAAGGGGCGGGGGAGGCTGCGGGAACTATGGGATAGCTACGGGATAGCTACCCACAGTGCAACGCTCCAGAAATCGACGCTAGCCTCGGACCATGGACGCACACCACCGATTTAATGTGTTTAGTGTGGCCGCGCGCACTCGATTTTATAAAATCTGTTTTACAAAACCGGTTTATGCAAATTCGGAATAGTCCCGTAGTGTAGACGTACCCAAAGGCTTCAATCTTGCAAATTGATTATTTGCAGATTGACCCAGCATCCATACCAAGTCAACTATTATTAATGGTAATAAAAAATTTTGGTCATTCTGGAACCATAGGAGCTTCCCTCCCCTTCACGTAAGGATTCTGATGTCCAATTCTTTACTTGCAGCTGGAGTTATGAGCTGCTTTACTTGATCTTTCTAAGATTTCAGATTTCCAGGAATCAGATTTAGATCCTCTGTAAGCCACGGTCTGTGCATGCTTACAGTACGACAGAAAGCCCCATTCTGTTCTATGTACAAGTGAAGGTTCTTCTGAGGTTGGAAGTTTTCTCTATGGTTGCATCTAGTCTTCCAAATAACTTCATTTAACAGAACGAAATTAGGCATAATTTACAGCAGTTCACTTCAAGTACATCGCCACATGGCCCACTTGTTTACCTTTTATGGTATGCTAAGTTGTAACATCTTGGCTAGATTAAAAGCAGCCTCACAAAAAAAGGCCAAGGCCAATGCACACACTATTTAGATTTCCTTTTTCACGGAAAAAACAACAGCTTGGTAAAGGTAATCATTCCCATTTCTTTTACCCAGTCCTAACTGGCTCTGGTAAAATAAAAGTTTAGACCAGAAATCAGCCAATTGTCAAAGTATAAGTAGCCCTCCCAACTGCACAATCATCAGGTCATCACAAACTATGCTTAGTGTAGAACCTAAGCAGGAGTCAAAGGCCACCTTTATACATTCCACTCTTGGAGGAAGTGCAACTGCTGTGCTCTGCAACTATCCCCAAGAAAAGATTCCACCCACATCCCAGTGACAGGTACAGCAATGAGGGGTCACATAGAGTCAGCTATACCAACCTTATGCCATCTAAAAATTCCCCTACAACAGGGAACACTCAGCTGCCCACTTAAGCAAGTTTTATGTCGGAAGAGGTGGAGCAGGGGCGGGGCCTCATGGAAGGGGTGGAGTGGGGGCAGGGCCGGGGGCAGCGGGCTTTTGTACCTGTATATGAAAAGGTGTCAGTGTCAGTGCAGCCCTCGGGCCAATGTACTAGTGCTCATGTGGCCCTCGTGGTGATCTGAGTTTGAGATCCTTGCTGTAGAGGGACCTGGGGTCTGAAACTTGGCCCAGAATGGTAATCTCAAGGGAACCCTTTTCTTGAACCTGGAGACTCTGGGAGTCTGATAAGACCCTGAGAAGGCTCTGAGGACACTAATGTCTCAGCTAGACAATCCTGAGGCATGGTTATTAATATTGCCTGCACAGGAAAAGCTAGCTGAAAAGGGCCTATTTAATACAGGGCTGATTAAACTGATGGTAGAAGGTAAATAAGGTAGTATGGATGTTGTGGTGCAGATAGCTTCTAGGACTTCTACTCCTGTTAGGTATTTCTTGGTTCTGCACTGCTGTCCAAATCACTGACTTTCAGTCTTGGAAGTGGAGGAGATCAGGTCAACAGCAGTTGGCTACTGCTGTGTCCCCCATGCAGTTATGACAAGAAGAAAATCCCAAGCAAAGAATTCTGAAATCTGGCCACACAACTCAAAATTTAGAAACAAGATTTTGCCTTTAAGACAAGAGAGTTTTAAGTTTACTAATTCCTTTACTGGAGATTTTAAAATAGATTTTAATGAAATACATCAGGAAGGCTTGGAAGAGTCTGATTGCATGTGAGGAGACAGAATTAAACTGTCAGGCTCATCAGGAATGGGGATGCTCTCCTGTTGTTTTTGATAGGCACGCATGGTTATGCCTCCAAAAGCTGCAAGCAGGCTGAAAAAACATTTTTTAGATCTGTGGACCTTCCTACACAGAACGATAATCTGGAGAAATGACATGAAAAATGGTGCTCCCAAGGTAACCTCTTGACTGGGTCAAAGAATGTACACAGGGAAGTTGAAATCTGACGACAACAGCAATGTTTGAACATGCTGAGTACTGTGACCTACCTAATGAACATCGCTTATAGTTAATTAGTATTATGATGGATGGATCTGTAAGAACAAAAGCATTCAATTTTTGTACAATAGAGACAATTATGTAAATCTACTTCTTGTAATATTATCCACTGGCAAAGACATCATGATAAACATTAAATCTGAAACACATACACACAAACTACTCACATATGAGTTTCAAACTTGTTAGCTAATTTTCCCAATATTTTACAGCTAACTAAGCGAGACTGAAGTGTTTGGGAAAGCTGTGCCTTGGAAACAAGTGGATTCAGGATCTATATGGAAAAAATGAGAGGAAACATTTAACAGTAAAAAATGTATTCCTGTTGTTAAAAAGTCTAGAAGTACACAATACAAATGTCAATTACTTTTTCCACAAAATTAGGTTGTGATCATAATAATGCACACATTAAGACTACTAAGAACCTTGCATTTTAATATTAAGTGCCAACTATAGTAAATACAAAATGTATCTCAGCCCAAATTCTAGTTTATGATTCACATCACAGTTATAGCCATTACACCTTAGCAACATTACATCTATCTTCTTGTGTTTTTATTTAGAGAATAAATTCTATAAGCATATTTATAGATATTATTTGAGGAATTTTCACACAAAGGGTCCCTTGCTTGGAAAAACCCAGAGGAGGAGGAGGGAAAAGAAATAGTATGAATCTCTTCTTGCCAATTTTTCTCCAGGGATTCGTTACTCCTGTTGAAGCAAATAGGAATTGCAGGTACTCCAAGCTTTTGAAAATCAGATCATTATTCATAAAAATCTTTAATCTATTCTCCATTAATGTTTCCAGGAAAAAATAACATTACCTCATGTCTGATAGTTTCTTTTGGCAAGACTTCTATTACAGCAAGAAGAGTTTCTAGCCACGCATTACTGACACCTGTTAGACACAAATGGACTATATGTTATATTATAGGTCAAGTATCAGAGGGGTAGCCGTGTTAGTCTGGATCTGTAAAAGCAGCAGAGCGTCCTGTGGCACCTTATAGACTAACAGACGTTTTGGAGCATGAGCTTTCGCGGGTGAATACCCACTTCGTTGGATGCATGTAGCCACTACATGCATCCGACGAAGTGGGTATTCACCCACGAAAGCTCATGCTCCAAAACGTCTGTTAGTCTATAAGGTGCCACAGGACTCTTTGCTGCTATTATAGGTCAGTTATATGAAACAACTTCTGATTTGGTGCAGTCAGCTCTTCAATGAACTATACTTCTAAATGACATAGTTACATTCCAAAATAGTTACACACTTCTATCTGTTTGCATATATTTCATTAGAAAAGCAGGTTTTGCCTGCATTTTGGGGAGGGGAGAATTATTCTATTACTTGGTTTTGGACAACTGTTTGAAGATGACAGTTTCCTCCACTTAGAAATAACATGCTATTTTCTTTAATTTACTTATGTAACACTTTCTATTTTTGCTGCAAGAGTCATTTTTTATTTTTCCTGTATTAAGAAAATAATTTTCAAGAAGTTAAAAGAAAGTCTTAACATTATGAAGAAAATACTGTAGTCCGTACTTGTGCTTGCTTAGGCACAGATTCCAATTAATCCACTGGAAGTTTAGACTAAGGACCGCAGGATTTCATGCACCAAACAGAAATGTATGTATTTGTTTTATTCAAATTGAAGGAAACTTTCAGCAAAATAACAGTCTGCAGGAAGGTCAATATATAGAAAACCTTACATACAGCAAGCCAGTCCAAAAAAACATCATCAATTAATAAACTCACAAATTGGTATAGATTGCATGTATTATTTTAAATAGTACTGTACAGCCACTAAGGGAACATAAATCACAAAGAACCAATCAGTTATCAGCATAGCATCATGATCCTGACCTGCATCCCTGTGTTCCAGATTCTGTAGAATGATGTGTAGGAAGGAGTGGGAATAAGTATGAATGGACACTGACTCCTCTTGCTGAATAGTCAAAAATGCAACAGCAGCTGTTAACTGCATTTCCACCCCTGCAACATGCAGGACCTCCTGTATAATCAGAAAGGGTATTTATTTAAAAGGATGAGCCAGAAATACATTAAAAGAAAATTCCCATGTTTATTCAGATCCTAGGAACCAGTATATAAGAAGTTAGATACAAAACTACCCTTAAATCACTTCCTCTTAACAGCAATCATTTAGAGATACTCTAATCTCTTTTAAACTACATCTTCACAAATTCATGTGTCTTACAAATCATAATAATATGAAGCTTTCAAGACAAATAAATTAAAGTGAATCATAATGTTTGACATTGATTAGCAAGGAAAAAATGTAGCACACATTACAATTTTACTACGCTTTTTAGTTGTGGGTCTTGTTCAATTATTTCTGTGTTTAGGGGTAGATGCTTTCTTTATGTATAGTAAGAAAAAGTCATAACAAACCAGCCAGCATTCATTTCAGTTATTCATGGCTTAGAGAGATAAATATTTTGTACACCTGGGAAGGGATACCAAATTGCACAAAGTTATTTAAATTTCCATCACCAATTGATATCGAACATACATAAAATTTTATAGTACAGCCTCTTAATAAAAACAGCCAAAGATAAATTATGTTATTTATTTAAACACTTCTCTATTTATAGATACTCAACTTTATCATGAACCAACCTCATTTATTAGAAACTCATTCAGAGTGCCTATTCCAAAGTCAAATATTAATAATAATGATGATTAGGGCCCTACCAAATTCACGGTCTATTCTGGTCAATAATACAGTCATAGGATTTTTTAAATAAACACATTTAATGATTTCACCTATTTAAATCTGAAATTTCATGGTGTTGTAATTGTAGGAGTCCTGACCCAAAAAGGAGTTGTGGGGGGAGTCGCAAGGTTATTGTAAGGGGGGTTGCAGTACTGCTACCCTTACTTCTGCGCTGCTACTGGAGGCGGCACTACCTTCAGAGCTGGGTAGCTGGACAGCAGTGGCTGCTGACTGGGAGTCCATCTCTGAAGGCAGCGCCACCACCAGCAGCAGCGCAGAAGTAAGAATGGCACGGTATGGTATTGCCATCTTTACTTCTGCGCTACTGCTGGGGGGAGGGAGGGGAGAAGGAGCGCTGCTTTCAGAGCTGGGTGCCCAGCCAACTGCCACCAGTCTCCGGCTGCCCAGCTCTGAAGGCAGCGCAAAAGTGAGGGTGGCAATACCATTACACCCCCTAAAATAACCTTGTGATCACCCCCCTGCAACTCCCTTTTGGATCAGGACCCCCAATTTGAGAAACGCTGGTCTCCCCCGTGAAATCTGTATAGTAGAGAGTAAAAGCACACAAAAGACCAGATTTCACAGTCCGTGACGCGTTTTTCATGGCTGTGAATTTGGTAGGGCCCTAATGATGATGATATGGTAGCGAAAATGTGAACAGGTGTTCATCTGTAGACAGTTCATAGATTATTAGGGTTGGAAGGGACCTCAGGAGATCATCTAATCCAACCCCCGTTGTCAGAATGAAAATTAAAGGCCATATCTAACTAGATCTTTCAAAGTCATTTAGACACATCATAACATCTGCTATGTGTAACCTGTATGAGTCACACTACTCACTACCAATATGTACATTTTGCTGGATATTACTAGAATGACATTTTTAAGTGGTTTTACTGCCTAATTTGCTATTAAAATATGATGCATGTTTTACTTGTGAATCCAACCTTGGTAATACTTAGTTTTCTCTCTAGACTGTTCAAGCTCAACCTGTCAGTTGATATTTTTCACAGATGCTTATTTGGTTCTTTTTTAACATACATATTGGGAGACAAATTATATTTAATGAAAGAGCAAAGAATATTATCTAACTCTTTAGTAAAAACCAAAAATAAGCCTCCAACAGACTTTCTTAAAAAAAAAAAAACCACACACAAATTACAGGCATAAACGTGACAGACAAAAGATAATCCTGGCTTATGACTTGCTTACAACTGTCATGTGATGATTAGTGCATTTATCATTTACGTAATAAGAGGTGAACAATAATGAAGTCTCAGTACAGAAATGTCAACCAGTCAGACTGTATGTGCAAGTACCCTTTTCCAAAGTAGTTGAGCTAAAGGAAAACTGTTATTCATCTCAAGAGCTGGCTGTGGGCGTTTATAGCTGTGGATGTTTCTACCAGGATGCCCATTATCCAAGTAAAATTAAGCTGTGCTGGGCAGCTTACCAACTACCAGTATAATAAAATGTTCATATTCCTTAATAAGGATAGGTTGCATTTTTTTATCATTAAGGGTCATACCGTATACTGCCGTTGTACAACTTCCATCAACACTATTGGGAGTATTGCCAAGGAACAAGGTCAGCCTATGGTCTTATAACAGAATGGTATTGGGGATCAGAATAAGCAAGCACATAAACATCTGGTTCTCGAACTACACCTCTTACAGTCATTCAAAAAAAAAAAAAAAAAAAAGAGGAGGACTTTACCAAACAATTAAGAAAGAGGGCAGAAGAAACTGGACCTAAAGAGCATGAATCAAAACATGAGTTCCAGGATACAGATAGGCTCTAAAGACAGCACAGATAATTCTGGCCCCTTTTTAGAGTTATTTATGAAGAAGCTCCCATCTCACCTCCTGCCCCTTGTGCTAAGATTTAGGTGAAAGACAAGATTGTTAGTACATTCTAACTACAAAAGGGCTAACTGCAAACAGTGCAATACAGAACGTGGTATTGTTGATTTTATCTATCTGACACACTTTCCAAACTTAATAGGTTTTTAAATTGTGGGCTGAATTGGCACTTTGGAGATGTACGTTTCTGCAATGTTAAGCTGAAGTTAAAAAAATCAACATAGATTATGTAGGAATAGAAAGCATCTGATTTCAATTTTAAATATGTTCACTGGGTACACAACATAAATAGGGTTACTTACCAACAACTCAAGGTTCCAAATGGGTAGCTCCTCCACAGATCCACACTCTCTGGATAATCATGTGTGAGAGCCACATTCTCTGGATGTGCCTCCTCATGGACCTCGGGAGACATTGAAATGTAAATTTCTAGATTGCTTAAACATGTGCCTGCATTGATGTCTGCACTGAGAACTGCAGAGTTCCACCTATTAAAATGTGTCTGGCTCCCATCCCCACTTCAGTTCCATAGACCTTAAGTTGGACATAAAAATGTATGACAAAAGACATCAGGTTTGTGAGTGTAGATCTGTCGAGGAGGATACCCATTTGGAGAATTATGATTATGGGTAAGTAACTTCTTTTCTAGTCATGAGATCTCCTTCACAGATTCCCACTCTCCAGTGGCAAAAAAGCACTAACCAGCAAACTCAGAGGGATTCAGTGTGATGTCAAAAAAACTAGCTGGTTTTGGTGAACTGCCCTATTGAAAAAGGCTAAGGTCTAGCAGTTAAGTTCAGGCAGCTATAGCTCCAAAATGTAGAAAGCACTGCAGATTTCTTCAATTGGAACAGATGAAATTTCATCTCTAGTGAAATGTGATTTATGTCCCTTTGGAATAGATTTTCCTTGAAAGAATGCTGCAGTTTATCAACTTTGTATTTGTGTTAATATGGCATAACCTTTTGATGAAGAAAAGAAAAGAAAAGAAAAGAAAAGAAAAGAAAACTGATTAGATTTGAACCCAAAGTCACTTTAGAGTGTAAGCAAGGGTTAAGAGCACCATCACTATCATTTCCTAACCTTGTGGAAACAGTAAGATAATTTGTCAATAGCAACTGCAGCTTACAAAGTTGACAAATTGGTGGATAGCAAATTAAAAAAATAGTTTCATAGATTACAAAATAATTTGTTTTGAAAATGGCTTTAGAATGGATCGGATAGCACAGGGAAAGGGCCTGATGTGTAGGAGCCAAATAATATATAACTGAAGTAAGAAACAAAGACATTCACAATTTTGAGAAGCCAGAGTATTGTAAGCTTGTGGGCTCCCTTTCCTTAGAAGGATGTAGACACTTATCATGTTAGGTGACCGACTGCAGCTCTAGATCAAAATTAATTGAATTTTATTCTGACGCCACAACATTTGGAAAAATAGCTCTTAATAAAGAAAATTCAGCTAAATAAAGGCCTTCAAAAAACCTCATTCTGGTGGCACTGAGATCCACCAAACCATGGAGATCAAAAAGGAAAGGAGCTATCAATGCCAAATACAAAGGAGTCATTAGGTGCACAGAACATACACTGAGGAATATATCTAAGCTGCCTATGAATCTGCATTTCAGTGATTACCAAGGTTCATGAGGAGGTGCATGCAGATATCCAGATGGTGGGGGATCTACGTAGGAGAACCCATAACAAGACATCAGTGTTTTTCAACTGTAGAGAATGTACAAAAATTTCATATACATGATTTTATTTTAATTTCTGAACTATGTATATCATAGCTGATTTAACCAATATAACACAGTATTGATGCTCAAACTTGACCATACTTTCTCTGAGTTATATTAAAAGGGTCTGAAATTTAATCTTGTTTATCCCAATCTTAAAATCTGTATGGTAAAAGGTGAAAGTTTTTTGTTTCAGGGTTTATTTAGTTGTTGTTTTGTTCTGAATATTAAAAATGACAAATATAAAATTTCAATG
The DNA here is from genome assembly GCF_016161935.1 of Mauremys reevesii. NCBI lineage: Eukaryota > Metazoa > Chordata > Testudines > Geoemydidae > Mauremys > Mauremys reevesii. The sequence goes on from NC_052626.1 coordinate 28,416,599, forward strand.
GAAAATTTTTCCTTTCTGTATAATTTCTGCAATTGCACAGGCAAGATTACCAGGTTTCATTTACCAATTTCTGCCAACAAGTAGAGATAAAATTCTTAATCCAGACAGTCATAATGTCTTTCAATTACCTTTTCTTCAGTCTATTTTATGCACAGCATTGACAAAAGGAGCATTTGTTCTTACCTGTGAGTTCTGCGAATACATTCAAACACCAAATGAGGAAGATGAGTTTACTACCCAATTAGCTCATGGTGATAAAAAGCTGCAGAAACACATAGCAATTACTATGTCTTTCACTTTACAGTTGTAGATACAAATTTACAAAAGTGGGTGAACATCATTCCATCTCACATACGGGAAACAGAGGTAGAGAGAGATTAACAGACAATTCAATTCCCTTTGAAGTGAGACAACTCCCACTATTTTCAATGGGAATTAGATCAAGTGACAGCTATACAAAATTTCCAGGTACTGGTCAGTTCATCAGCAGTAGTATTTCTTCAACAGACAGAAACAAAAATCAAACATAACAAAAGCCTGTCAATGCTAAAAAATATTTGCAATCAAAACCAATAAGAGCATTTATCAACCCACCCAGCAAAAATAGGAAAATACAACTATTCCTCTGTTAGGGCTTGTCTAGATGAAGAGTTAGTGCATGGCAAGCTGGGGTGTAAGTCTACAGTGCACTAGTGTGCGGCCCACTAACTGACTGCGTGGACCTTGCTACTGTGCGATAAAAATTTCCTAGTGTGCTTTGACCATCTCTTGTTTCAAACAGCAGTAGGTCAAAGCACACTAGGGAACTTCCAGCATGCAGTCCATGGTCCACACAGCCACTTAGTAAGGCTACTCCCATCTTTTCATGTACTGTGTATTTATACCTGCTACTGTATTTTCCACTCCATGCATCTGATGAAGTGGGTTCTAGCCCATGAAAGCTTATGCCCAAATAAATTTGTTAGTCTCTAAGGTGCCACAGGGACGCCTCATTGTTTTTTCTCCATCTAGACAAGCTCTTAATGAAAGTAAACAGATAGTAAAGCAACTGTTAGAGGAATGGCTTATACTAATGTCTATAGACATTAACAAAACTCACAAGTATTTCACAGAGTTTAATAGGGTTTAAGGCCAGAAGGGACCATGAGATCATCTACTGTTACCTCCTGTTTACCAAAGGCCATAACATTTCACCCAGTTACCTCTGCATTGAGCCCAATAACTTGTGTTTGACTAAAGCATATCATCCAGAAGGGCATCCAGTCTTGATCTAAAGAAGTCAAGGGATTCACCACTTTCTTTAATAGTTTGTTGTAGTGGTTAATCACCCTCACTATTAATAATCTGAGACTAAATTTCAAATTTGAATGTGTCTGGTTTTGGCTTCCAGCCATTGGTTCTTGTTATGCCTTTCTCTGCTAGAGCCCAGTATTTTCTCCCTGCAAAGGTATTTATACACTGTAACCAAGTCACTTCTCAAACCTCTTTTTGATAAATTGAACAGACTGAGTACTTTAAGTCTCTCACTGTAAAGGCATTTTCTCCAGCCCTTGAATCATTGTTGTGGCTCTTTTCTGAACCCTCTCCAAATTTTTAAACATACTCCTAAAAATGCAGACACCAGAACTGTATGCAGTGTTCTGTTATCAATCTTACCAAATGCCATATACAGAGGTACAATCACTACTCCCCTTTATACATCCAAAGATCACATTAGCCATTTTCACCACAGCACTGCATTGGGAGCTCACAATAATTGCTTATCCACTATGACCCCTACATTTATAAGAACAAAATCTCCTTTTTGCTATATATTGCCAGAAAGTAAGTAAGTAGTACCAGCAACCAACAGGCCAGCAATATTTAATGTAGAAAATGGCCTTTCTGGAAGTGAGAATCTCAACTTTCAAGTGTCACACAATTTAAGAAAAAAAATAAATCTAAGTTGCTGATTTTTAGTGCACCTTCATTTCAAGAAGTCTCTCTCTACCAAAGCATAGCATAGCATCAAGAACATCTCAGATGTAACTGGATTCAGTATTTTAAGCAGCAAATTCCAGAAATTCTTCAAGTCAGCAAGTTAGTTTAGAAAGGGGTAAAACTAGAGTTAAAGTTAATGAATTTTTAATAATTTTGCATCCTCAAGCCACTTAGTTTGTGTTTTCCCAAAGCTATTTGCATATTTTTATAAAAAAGGTCTATTGAACTGGCCTTAACATCACCGAATCTGATAATGGAATTGACTCAGCTGTTTTTTAAACAATGTGTCAGTTCATTTTATTCCTCAGTTCTGAACACCTCTTGTTCTGTAGCCATTTGTTCAGATCAAAGAAGAGAAAAACAGCTCTTTTATAAAAGCCCACGAAGACAAGACCAAGTTGACCCATGATGCTCAATATAATAAATGCATCTCTGCAATATGGCACCAAAGGCACTTCTGATTACAAGGGTGTACTGGAACATGCATTTAAGTACCCTAGAGCACAATACCTTCCAAGTAATCACATTGCTGGATTGCATATACTACAGAGCAGGAGGCTTGCTGATATATTTGTTCTTGCACTTTTAATCCAACAGCTCGTAATGAACTAGATGGAATAGGTGCGTCACAGATTCAAAATGAAATTGCTTTAATTTCTAACAAATATTGTATTGTCTCTCAAACAGCCTCTTATTTTAGTAGACTGGAAAAAAGAGTACACACTATGAGACTATTTCCTTGAGCAATTTGATAGAATTAGGGGGGAGGGATAGCACAGTGGTTTGAGCACTGGCCTGCTAAACCCAGGGTTGAGAGTTCAATCCTTGAGGGGACCACTTAGGGATTTGGGGCAAAAATTGGTCCTGCTAGTGAAGGCAGGGGGCTGGACTCAATGACCTTTCAAGGTCCCTTCCAGTTCTAGGAGATTGGTATATCTCCAATTATTATTATAGAATATGAAAGTAGTAATTTGTTATGAGTACTGTCTTGCTCCCTGGTCTATGTTTTCCTGGAATACTTTTGTTAACACCTTAAGGGTATGTCTACACTACCCGCTGGATCGGTGGGTAGTGATCGATCTATCGGGGATCGATGTATCACGTCTCGTCTAGACGCGATACATCGATCCCTGAACGCGCTCCCCGTCGACTCCGGAACTCCACTAGGGTGAGAGGCAGAAGCAGAGTCGACGGGGGAGCAGCGGCCGTCGATCCCGTGAGGACACGAAGTAAGTCAATCTAAGTTGATCTAAGATACGTCGACTTCAGCTACGCTATTCTCGTAGCTGAAGTTGCTTATCTTAGATCAATTCCTCCCCCTCCTCCCAAGTGTAGATCAGGCCCAAGTATAAAACAGGTGGACTGAAAACCAGATAAAGCTGAAGGGAAGGCTATAAACATAGTATGTTAGTATAAATAGCTAGTCTCTGCAAAAATAAAATAATGAGAGGAGTGAAATACAAATATATATATATATAGTTGAAAAAAAGAAATGAAGGACCATTTTGCTAATATCCAGTCATCTCTAGAGGGAAAAAATCCTATTTTGAACTGGTCAGATGTTCTAGAATAGAAACCGATTATAAGAAGGCAGCCCTGTTTGGAGCACCCTTCTATAGTAGTCCATGGCATGACACATGCACCTACCTCAGTTTCTCCTAGGTCCAGCCATAAAAAGAACAGTCTTTCCCAGTCTCCACTCAAAATCCCATCTTTGGTATAATTTACTGAGATACACATACAATAATACATAGAACCCTCACAGTAAAAACCATTCTCCCAATTCCCATAATAAAACATAGAAATGTACAGTGATTTTCCAAGCTCCTTGATAGTGAGTTCATAGTACTGTTTCCAGTTTTCTTCTGCCCTTGTTCCAGGCCCCCACACCTCCAGGCCATCATCCTGAGAGTGACCAACCCCATGATTCTTCTGTCTAAATCACAGTCTATCAAGTCAGTTCCACCTCCCTGTACTGACTATTCAGCTTAGGAAGGTACTAAAACTAGCCCCTCTGCTGGTCTACTAGCCCTCAGCCCTTTTCAGCCTCCCATCACTGTCTCTCTGACTAAGGAAGGTCAGCAGGCTAGCCCCTTTTGGTGGCTCCTAGCTCTCAGCCTCCAAGTATTAGCCCTTCTAGCCCAGAACAGTCACCAAACTATCCTCCCTGCTCTCACCGTAGCCAATTCCTCCATCCTCCCAAGAAAGGCCTACAGAGATTTCCACTCTCTACAAACTGTCTTTCCCAAGAAGCTCTCACTTACCCATTTCCTAGCTTCTCCAGTTTCTGCTCTCAGGCAGTTCTGACTCACCAAGTCTCTCTCTCACTGAGTCTCCCCCTACTGGGTCCAGGTGCCCTCTTTAAACCCAGATGGAATGAGCTGTTGAAGCACAGGTGCACTGGCCCTGCTCCCTCTTAAAAGGTCAGAGTCAACTTGTGACATCAACCCTTTTTAATACATCCTTGTTGTACAGAAAAAACTATCATGAAAATATAAGAAAACCTGTGAGCCTCAGCCATGCCAGTCTTTCTATATTGCCCACTACCTTACCCCGTCACTGAGAATATAAGGAAAAATTCAAGAAAGAAAACAGTTTGCAACTGTTACAATCATTTTTTTCACCTCATTTCTAAAGGTTTCTGGGATTGGATTGCTCAGAATGTTCTTAATGGAACATGAAACTTTTCATATCTACTGGAGGTCAGTGATTCAAATACAGCTCAGGTCAGTAACGAGCCAAATTTGTATCCAACAGTCTGAAATAAGTGATATCAATCCATTCCTTAGAAGACAGTTGTCCATATCATGAAGATCACCATCAAAATGACGCATATGTTGGCAGATTCAGCTAAAAACAAAGATTTCAAGGAGAAACTTCATTTCTACACATGGTCCCCTTCAAACCACGGATGGATGAGTCATATTGTCAAAGAAACTGGCAGAAACTTAATTTCTAATCCCCAGGCACCAAGGCACTCCATGGATATAGCACTTCAGTCTCCATGACTTTCAGTCTGGCACCTTACTCAAGCATTAAATTATACACATTGAAAAAGAGCTGTTGCAATGATGTTGAAAATGAAGCTGTCCTCAAAATCACTAAATATGCCACAAATCAGCTCTTCAGAACTAAATTTTCAAGCAGCAGTCTTTAAGTTAGTGTTGCATTTCTTTATGTCCAGTACAGACATAACCACCCTACTAATTATAGACCAATTCAGACTGCTTTTTAGTGAGAGGCTGTACAATGGACCTAGACAAAGGTGACCTGTGGTCTAGTTTCTCTCACGTTCTGTCAATGTTCTTCACTGCCTTAACCATCAGGTAAACACCGGAAACAGGTAAGTGAAGGACAGATCAACCTCTAGGTTCGTAACTGATCTTAAACATTTTCAAACCATCATGAACTGAAACAACACATTTTGTGATGTGAAAATTCTAGGTGAATCATCAGCTTTTTCCTCTTCTGATACATTCACTTTTCTTAGAGTGGGATCCTTATCTTCACAGACATAGGAGTACAACTTATACTGGGATTTAGTTATAATAGACTCTTAGAAGGAGCTCTGAAGTACCCCTGTTAAAGAACAGATACTAAATACTGTGCATACTAACAGATTATTTAAGTTAAAAAAAAATCTACCTGAGGAGAGACTGTTTAGGCCATGTTAAAACAGGTTCAAAACATGTTTCAGACTGAGCAAGTTGAAACTCCTCCTACCTTTATTTCGATGTAAGCAGAGTCAGGATGAGCTCTATCCTGATATCTGCTGGTGAACTGTGGTGAGCTGTGGAAACGAACTTCAGGGGCTGATCTTGTTTGCATAGGCACACCCGCCCTGCCCAGCATGTGCCCACAGCAGCCCAAATGGTCACTTGGGCTGCTGTGGGATCCCCAGTTTCTCTGTTATTGGGGCAGGAAGAATAAAATGTTACCCTGATTATGTGAATCAAGGACAGTGGAACTGTTTTATGACAGAGGGACTTGCCATTAACTAAGTAGCACTCGCTAGACAAGGGACATGGGTTCCAAAACCCAGTGAATTGAGAGAGGCTGGGGACAGGCATTTGTACTTGATGGTATGGACTCCTTTTGAGGGCCTGAAACACTAATTGCACCACGACCTCCTCCTTCTCTCTCCACTGTGGAACATCAGAGCTAATTTTGATTCCATTAGGAGTCTAGTTACAGGCTGCTGAGCTGAATTCACTTTGGGCCAATGGTGCACTAGCACTGAGGCTCCCCTACTACAAGCTGAAATCACTGAGTGTTGGAGGGGGGCAAGGGGTGGAAGATATGTTGCTGAGCGGCTGGCAGAGCGGAGCAGTTTGCAGGACGGCTGGAGCGGCTCATGGGGCGGCTGGTGGAGTGGAGCGGCTGGCGGAGTAGAGCAGTTCACGGAACAGCTGGAGTGGTTCACAGGACAGCTAGTGGAGCAGAGTGGCTGGTAGAGTGGCTTGCGGTGAAGGCTGCAGCAGACCCCCACGGAGGGGCAGGGCAGTTGGCCTTGGACCACATAAGGTGCCCCTTAGCACCCCCGTGCTCCCCCAGGCTGGGAGGTAAAACTCTGCAGATAAACTTTTGACCTCTGGGACTGCCCTGACCAGGGACAGAGGCTTTTGGGCTGTTGGACTTTTGAGTGATTCTGGGGTTGCTGGACTTAAGACCCTGAGGGGAAAAGTACACTGCCAAACTTACTTGGGGGTGGGTCTTTTGCTCATGGTTTGTGTTATGAATCCTGTTTGTGTTGTTTCCCCAACATAATGCCGCACTGTTTCCCTCCTTTATTAAAAGGATTTTGCTACACTCAGACTCCGTGCTTGTATTGCCTCTTAGAGGCACCCGGGGGGTGGTATGTAATTGTCCCAGGTCACTAGGTGGGGGCTCGAGCTCGTTTTGCACTGTGTTATTGAAACGGAACCCCTAGATACTGAACCCGGCCCTTGTTGCTGCCAACTCAGACGGGCAGAAGGGTTACATCAGCAAGAGCTTGAGAGAGCCTGAGATCTTTGAAAGAGCTGAGTCAGTAATATTGTTATCTATTGCATTCTTTACAGGACTAAAACTATCAGCACTGCTGGTCTTAGGTTGTTGCAAGAACTTATTTATTGCTAGCAATCAGTTCCCTTTGATCTGAGTATTTCCTTTGAGTCAGAGGCAGCAGTAGTCCAATTTAAGTATTACTTATCACAAAGTCTAAATAGCGATGAGCAGCCACTAGTTATTGTTGGACTTTAAAAATAAATAAATAAATAAATAATGCAGAAAAATGCAGCAACAAAAACAGATGGAAATATGTTTGAAGGAACAGCATTTAAAAGACCAGAGGCTAATCTGAAAGCTCTGACTACTAAAACATATTTGTTCTTTGCTTTTTGTGAAATTGAATTAAAGTTCTGGCTTACTCTACAACTTCAGCTGAATGACAACACACTGAACCAATGAAACACCAGAAACATCCCATCATTCAAAATAAATTCTTAGGCCCTCTCTTGATGGGCAAAAATGATGTGTTGTTTAATAGTGTTAGTTCAACTGAGTTACTTTAACTCGATTGAAAAGAGCAGCAAAATGCAGACCAATGCATTTGAAGCCATGGAACCTGGCTGTGTTGTAGCCATACATGGCTACAAATGTGTTAACCCACACCTTAATGGAGCGTCTCAAACATGTTAAGCTAACTCAATTGAACTAACAAACACCTTTTTTGCCCATTAAGAAATACCCATATTGGTTGACGACCATGCACACAGGGAATTCACCAAACAACTAGTAATAGCTGATTAAACTTTTGTGGGCATCACATACACCATGGAAAACTAAACGCAAAATATATAATTCTGGATGGTAGCATAAAAACCTCAATGTTTCTCTCACAGAAGATGGAATGAGGCTGAGGAAATGATGCCTGCCAATTTGTACCATTAAGACTGACTGGCTAAAGATTTCTCCATAGGCTGGCAGAGAATGGTAAACTTTATAGTACCAAGATTTTTACAGAAGAATGCAGAACATCTTTCTGGAAAAAATATACTAATTGTGATAATTAACCATTAAAATACATGTTCCATGTATACAATGAATTGGTGTGGAAGATCAATAAGGAACATCCCCTTCTAACTCATATTGATACAACATGATCTTTAAATCATACTTACAAAAGCAGTTGTTTCTCTTGTTGACTTTATTGCAATATTTTATTAGGAAAAAGGCTATATTCATAACTTCACATTTAGTAACTTACTCTGATTTTTGGCAAAACCCTCCGAAGTGTCTCTGCAGGATTCTGTTGCATCAGGACTGGAAGATTTGCAACCACACTTGTTCCTTGGATGTCTTGACCAGAACTTACAAAAAACACACACATTTTAAGTATTATACTACAAGCTGTCCTCAGGTCACAGATTTCATAGTGAGGACAATGACTACTCATATAACAACTATTTTATATATATCTATATATAGATATATATAGATATAGATATCCTGAAGAAGGTATTTTTTAGTTTTAAGAAGATAGTTGAAGATAAGTTACACACAAAAAAACTGCATTAAAATAATGTAAAGCATAACTTTCATGATAAATATAAAATCACAAATATGCTGTTTCTAATGTGAAATGTTCTAAGCATATATATCTAGAAAAAATATAAATCATTTAAAAGAAAAATTATTTCACTCTGGAAAGTCAAGGCGTCACCCTAACGGAGATTTCTTTAAGTGGCTTGTTAGCATAACAGAATGCAGATGATAAAGCAGACAGATGATAACTTTACTCTAGATATAATGTAGTATCATTATAAATACTAGATATTAAGATATCTCTCTTAATCAAACTGCAGCTTTCTCTTTTCACCATTATACATCACTAGCAAGACAGTCAGTACATTTGACCGCTGTCTGCACAGTCACACTTTTTCCTTGGATATCTTGATAAGACCTTACAAAAAATACATACATTTAAAATTGTGTAACATGAGCTGACCTCAAGCTCACAGCTTTCATAAAAAGGAAGACAATGCACCTTAGTAGCACAGCTGAAATAACACGTTCCTTTCTTAAGATGTCATAGATAAGCAGGAAAGACAGCAGCAGAGATTGGGAGGAGGGGAAAGTTAGGATAGTGAAAAATATTAAGTATGGAAACTAAACTAAAATCTTTATATTCTGACATAAACTTATTATTTTGTGTTTAAAAATATCAGATTCATTTCCATACTACCAGCCAGGATTAAACAGATGTCACCACCACAGGGAAAACTAGGTTAGAGTATACTTTTATCTCTTGCAGTTGGAAAAGTTACCCTTATGAGACACACGCGGGTAGGAAAGGGGGAAAAGAAATTACAGAAGATCCAAGAGTGGAGATTGGGATAAAGAAACAGTGAAGGAAGGGCATGGGATGGAAATACAAGAACTATCCAGCAGGAGCATGAGTTGTTGAAAGAGACTCCTAAAATGCTGGAATCTCCCATATGAGAAAGAACAAGGGACACCTGGGCATCTAATGACAACCACCAAATTAAAAGCTGTAACTCATACTAACCATTGGTACTTCAAAGTTTTATAACCTGTTATGCTGAACAAATCAAAACTTGTTTTAAGTGGCTAAAAAGCCCAATCATACATAGGCACACAAAGCACACAAGCAGCTGCCTTGGGGCACTACAACAATTCATTTGCAATGCATTATCATTTAATTCATAATATGAATAAATATTTTTAAAAAGTAATTCATACAAAGTCTTAATTACCTAAAATACTTCTATATACCATACCCTGTCCAGATGATCATTCGGGTACGGGTAAAAGTTGCTTTATTTAAAAACATGAGCTGGATTAAACAAGCAACCATTTAGCAAATATAATGATCTTAATAAACTTTTTGTTTTGGCTTGAATTTACAGTTTTGTTTCTAAGTGGTTCCAATAGTTCCATAGAGTACTGAAGTTAAAAGTCAAACTATTATTGCAGCAGTTAGAGCTGAAAAGATCTTCAAGAGTTCCACTATAATTTCTAATTTCACCTATCAACATTTAACCTTTTTGAGGAACAAATATAAATTAGTTGCTATATTCAGCTACAGATAACTAATCCAATTTAACTCTATTCTGTTAAATGAATACCACAATGCCTTTAAAAACAGATATCTACCTGATAAAAGTTTCTACAATAAGCTGGAAACAAATGTAATTATTGTGGTTATATTCAATGGAGTCTAGAATGTCTACATTGAAACACTGGAACATGTTACAGGAAAGATTTTCCTTTTTCTGTGCATAGAAAACGGTATGGTGCACCAGTAGAAACATTTAAGAAGGAATTAGCTGATCATCAGAATTAATTTCTGATTTGTGTTAATTAATTAACACAAATCAGACATTAGGAATGGCAATATACAAAAACCTGTAGGAGAACACTTCAACCTCCCTGGCCACACAATAGCAGATCTTAAGGTGGCTATCCTGCAGCAAAAAAACTTTAGGACCAGACTTCAAAGAGAAACTGCTGAGCTCCAGTTCATCTGCAAATTTGACACCATCAGCTCAGGATTAAACAAAGACTGTGAATGGCTTGCCAATTAAAGAACCAGTTTCTCCTCCCTTGGTTTTCACACCTCCACTGCTAGAACACGGCCTCATCCTCCCTGATTGATCTAACCTCGTTATCTCTAGCTTGCTTCTTGCTTGCTTATATATACCTGCCCCTGGAAATTTCCACTACTTGCATCCGAAGAAGTGGGTATTCACCCACGAAAGCTCATGCTGCAAAACGTCTATTAGTCTATAAGGTGCCACAGGATTCTTTGCTGCTTCTACAGAATTAATTTGTTAGTGCCCAGCAACTCAAATACATTTGTGATACTGGCAGACTAGTCAACCAGTGTCTGATCAGCTTAACAAGAGGCATTGCAATTGTAATCAAGACAATCGACTTGTATGGTTATCAAAGAAATCTTAATTAGGCTAGCAATCCCCAACTTGTTCACTTTGTATTGATAAGGATCAAAACATACTTGCTAAGTGTATTTGTCTGCGGTTTACCTATGTCCTGTTAGAAGAAACCAAATTAGCTTGTAGATGCTAATTCTTTTTCATGTCTTGTAATACTATTATTACTATACTCAATTGTCCCTATATCAAGAGGGATATTAACATTTAAGTGAAGCTTTGGAAGTAATAATGTTATTGTCATGTCTCTTTGAAACTTATGATTATGAAACACCTGTAAACTATTTAAGTAGTTTAAATGGCTCTTGCAAAGGGCATTATCTTTGAATGGCCATTGAATAAAGATCACAGATTATCAGCATATGCTTTTCTTCCCAGTCCACAAGTGAAGTTGCCTCTCAGCTTGCCAGCATGCTTCAGCTTCAGCTATAAAAAAGGGAACCTCGGGCCTCATCCTGCATCTCTAGTCTGCTGAACTTTGAACAGGGAAAGTTTAAGCTTTGGTCTGAGATCTTCCAAATATTTATTTTGAATACCCTGGAAAATAGTATGGAAAGACTTTAATACACTTTACATATAGCTGCTTTTGGATTTTGACCTGTTGGAATAATTTCAAAGAAACTTTTGCAAGCCAGCATATATAACATCACTGCTATATGAACACTATATGAGGGTCCCATATGAGGAAAGATTAAAGAGGCTAGGACTCTTCAGTTTGGAAAAGAGGAGACTAAGGGGGGTCATGATAGAGGTATATAAAATCATGAGTGATGTTGATAAAGTGGATAAGGAAAAGTTATTTACTTATTCCCATAATACAAGAACTAGGGGTTACCAAATGAAATTAATAGGCAGCAGGTTTAAAACAAATAAAAGGAAGTTCTTCTTCACGCAGTGCACAGTCAACTTGTGGAACTCCTTACCTGAGGAGGTTGTGAAGGCTAGGACTATAACAATGTTTAAAAGGGGACTGGATAAATTCATGGTGGCTAAGTCCATAAATGGCTATTAGCCAGGATGGGTAAGAATGGTGTCCCTAGCCTCTGTTCGTCAGAGGATGGAGATGGATGGCAGGAGAGAGATCACTTGATCATTGCCTGTTAGGTTCACTCCCTCAGGGGCACCTGGCATTGGCCACTGTCGGTAGACAGATACTGGGCTAGATGGACCTTTGGTCTGACCCGGTACGGCCTTTCTTATGTTCTTAACACTGAAAATCACTTGTATGTATATGATTTCTTAGCCATTAATAACTCTCTTCTTTTCCTTTATTAATAATTTTTAGGTAGTTTACTAAGGATGGCTGACAGTGTGATATTTGGGTAAGATCTGAAATTCATATTGACCTGAGGGTAAGTGTCCAATACTTTGGGATAGGTATAAATTTAAGCATGGTGAACAGAGTTTTCAGAAACCCCTCACTTGGTTGTCTAGATGGGAGCCAAGGGCTGGAATGCCTGAAGGGGACTGTGTTTGGCTTCTTGTTAACCAGTATGGTACTACAGATTTGTTACTGGCTTGATGTACCTAATTATAGAATGAACAACCAGTTTGGGGGATTGCCTGCCCTACTCCTTGTAGTCTTCCCTGAGTGTGGCATTCTCAGTGTGGCTCATGCAGTCACCCAGACACATTTGGTGTAGTCTGGTTAGGACACATATTACCACAGATTAAATGAGTTTGGATCAGAACCCTCATACTAATCTAAATTTAATTTTGATATTGAGAGTTTTAAGGGTTAAAGATTAGTTACAATGAGTGAGCCATGAACATAATAGGATCTTGACAGAAAAGCCCTTGAAGATTTGTGCTCACAAAGGGCGTTATCCTTTAAGAAGAAAGCCACAGATCAAGAACTGAAAAATTTGCTCAGGGCCTCCGTCTTCACCTGCCCCAGATGCAGCTACAGCAGAAGCAGTCAGAATGCAAACAGTGAAAGACAAGCAGCATCTTGAGCATGAAAAAGAAATGACAGAACTTCAGTTAAGGGAGAAGCAAAAGATTGCTGAGATGGAAAAGGAGGAGCATAGGAGGTGCATGTAACGGTGGGATGCACTGCTGAGGAAAAGGCTCATTGCAGGCAAATGGATGCACCAGAGGAAATTCTGGATTCAAGTAAAACTCAGAAGAAATTTATTGTCGCTCAACAGAGTGATATTTCATTAAAGCAGGCCAGGGCTAATGAGCAGAATAATGCCCCTAACTGGGGAAGGACGGGGAAGATCTTTTGTGAAAAAGGGAATGTTATTTAGTAGGGCTGTCAAGCAATAAAAAAATTAATTGTGATTAATCACGCAATTAATCACACTGTTAAACAATAGAATACCATTAATTTAAATATTTTTGATGTTTTCTACATTTTCAAATATATTGATTTCTATTACAACACAGAATACAAAGTATACAGTGTTCACTTTATATTCTTACAGACGCCCCCTGGTTATGCAAACCCAATTTACGCAAATCCGCATTTATGGAAAAAGTTCCGTAAACTAGAAATAGGAGTGGGGAGTTTTTTGTCTGGGTTTTTTATTTAATTTATTTATTTATTTATTTTTGAGTGTGTAATGGTCAGGTATATGTTTCCGACTTATGCAAAATTTGAGTTATGCAAGGCATTCTGGAACGGAACGCCTTGCGTATGTCAGAGAGCGTCTGTATTTTTGATTAAATATTTGCAATGTAAAAATGATAAAAAGAAATAATATTTTTCAATTCACCTAATACAAGTACTGTAGTGCAATCTGTTTATCATGAAAGTTGAATTTACAAATGTAGAATTTTGTACAAAAATAACTGCCTTCAAAAATTAAAATAATTTAAATTTTAGAGCCTGCAAAGTCCACTCAGTCCTACTTCTTGTTCAGACAATTGCTCAGACAAACAAGTTTGTTTACATTTGCAGGAAATAATGCTGCCCGCTTCTTGTTTACAACGTCAGCTGAAAGTGAGAACAGCTGTTCTCATGACACTGTTGTAGGTGGCTTCACAAGATATTTACGTGCCAGATGCGCTAAAAATTCATATGTCCCTTCATGCTTCAACCACCATTCCAGAGGACATGTGTCCATGCTGATGACGGGTTCTGCTCAATAACAATGCAAAGCAGTGCAGATTGACACATGTTCATTTTCATTATCTGAGTCAGATGCCACCAGCAGAAGGCTGATTTTCTTTTTTGGTGGTTTGGGCTGTGTAGTTTCCACATTGGAGTGTTGCTCTTTTAAGACTTCTGAAAGCATGCTTCACACCTCGTCCCTCTCAGATTTTTGAAAGGCACTTCAAATTCTTAAACCTTGGGTCAAGTGCTGTTGCTATCTTTAGAAATCTCACATTGGTACCTTCTTTGCGTTTTGTCAAATCTGTAGTGAAAGTGTTCTTAAAATGAACATGTGCTGGGTCATCATCCAAGACTGCTAACATGAAATACATGGAAGAATAATGGTAAAACAGAGCAGGGAACATACAATTCTCCCTCAAGGAGTCCAGTCACAAATTTAATTAATGCATTATTTTTTTAAACGAGCATCATCAGCAGGGAAGCATGTCCTCTGGAATGGTGGCCGCAGCATGAAGGGGCATACGAATGTTTAGCATATCTAGCATGTGAATACCTTGCAGTGCTGGCTACAAATGTGCCATGCAAATGCCTGTTCTCACTTTTTGGTGACACTGTAAATAAGAAGAGGGCAGCATTATCTCCTGTAAATGTAAACAAACTTGTTTGTCTTAGCGGTTGGCTACAAAAAGTAGGACTGAGTGGACTTGTAGGCTTTAGACTGTTTTGTTTTTGAGTGCAGTTATGTAACCAAAAAAAAATCTACATTTGTCAGTTGCACTTTCATGACAAAGACAATGCACTACAGCACTTGTCTGAGGTGAACTGAAAAATACTATTTCTTTTATCATTTTTACAGTGCAAATATTTATAACAAAAAAATATATTTTGATTTCAATTCCAACACAGAATACAATATATATGAAAATGTAGAAAAACAGTCAAAATATTTAATCCATTTCAGTTGATATTACATTTAACAGTGCAATTAAAACTGTGATTAATCACAATTAATTTTTATTTGCAATTAATTTTTTGAGTTAATCGCATGAATTAACTGTGATGAATCAACAGCCCTATTATTTAGGGAAAAAGAGGCTTCCTAATGAAGTGTGTCAGCAAATAGTTATACCCTAAGGATATAGGAGAGATCTGCTCCAGTTAGCCCATGACATGTCATTTTGGAGGTCATTTGGGAACAGAAAGAACATGTGACAGGTTGAAGCAAAACTCCTATTGGCCACTTATGTATGACACAATGAGGGCCTACTGTAGGAGCTGTGAGTTGTGTCAGAAGCGCAAAGGATTTAAGGGACCTAGAAAAGTATCCTTGCAGCCTTTACCCATTAAAGGGGAGGCATTTGCCAGAGTGTCTGCAGATATTGTTGGACCTCTCACTAAACCTTCCAGGAATGCAAAGAAATATATTCTTGTGGTAGTAGATTTTGCTACTAGGTACCCTAAGGTGTAGCATTGTCTAACTTTGAAGCTGAGACCATGGCCACAGCTTTGTTCACTATCTTTAGCAAAGTAGGTTTTCTCAACGAAATTTTAACAGACTATGGTACTAATTTTATATCTGTAGTTTTTGAGATGTTATGGGAGTTGTGGGGGTAAAGCATTTGAAAGCTACACTATACCACCCTGAAACTAGTGGACTTGTAGAAAGATTCAGTGGAACTCTAAAAACCTTGCTTGAAATGAATGTTTCCAGGCATGAGGGCGACTGGGATGTGTTACTCCCATATTTACTGTTCACGTATAGTGTACCCCAAGAATTCACAGGGTTTGCTCCCTTTGATCTCTTGTATGGGAGACAGGTCATGGGACTCTTAGATTTGATCTGTGACTCTTGGGAGGGTAATACTGAGGAACAGAAAAGTCAATGGGAGATTACAGCCCTGCATTTTCTCAGATTTTATGATTTGTTGGGGATGGAGATACATATAGATCCAAAATTATTAAATAAAGTTGAGTTATGGCTGCAATAGTAACAATCTATAGGTGACTTTTTCTGTTAAAGATGATTATTTCATATTTTAACAAATTGCT
This sequence comes from Mauremys reevesii, assembly GCF_016161935.1. NCBI lineage: Eukaryota > Metazoa > Chordata > Testudines > Geoemydidae > Mauremys > Mauremys reevesii. The sequence goes on from NC_052626.1 coordinate 28,432,643, forward strand.
TAAATTTCTTCTTCTGATTGGCAGAGACAGCAAGACCTGAAGCAATGATCACAGGGTTGAGATCCAGCAAATCCTGAGATCAGAACAGCATACAGCTTGACTTGACTTGACTGCAGAAAAACCTGAGAGTCTCTGGATTAAGTTTAGAAGTGTGAGCAATAAGGGTGATGTCGTGGTGGGAGTCTGCTATAGACCACCAGACCAGAGGGATGAGGTGGGTGAGGCTTTCTTCCCGCAACTAACAGAAGTTACTAGATCACAGGCCCTGGTTCTCATGGGAGACTTCAATCACCCTAAAATCTGCTGGGAGAGCAATACAGCGATGCACAGACAATCCAGGAAGTTTTTGGAAAGTGTAGGGGACAATTTCCTGGTGCAAGCGCTGGAGGAACCAACTAGGGGCAGAGCTCTTCTAGACCTGCTGCTCACAAACAGGGAAGAATTAGTAGGGGAAGCAAAAGTGGATAGGAACCTGGAAGGTCTTCAATACTTATAAACAGACTGGCAGAGGCCCTGGGGGGGTTTCGCCTTCCTCTGCAGCGTGGGGCACAGGTCACTTGCTGGAGGATTCTCTGCACCCTGAAGTCTTTAAACCACAAGTTGAGGACTTCAGTAGGTCAGACATAGGTCAGGGGTTTGTTACAGGAGTGAGTGGGTGAGATTCTGTGGCCTGCGTTGTGCAGGAGGTCAGACTAGAAGATCATAATGGCCCCTTCTGACCTTAAAGTCTATGAGGCAGTGACCATGAGATGGTCGAGTTCAGGATCCTGACACAAGGAAGAAAGGAGAGCAGCAGAATACAGACCCTGGACCTCAGAAAAGCAGACTTTGACTCCCTCAGGGAACTGATGGGCAAGATCCCCTGGGAGAATAACATGATGGGGAAAGGAGTCCAGGAGAGCTGGCTGTGTTTTAAAGACTCCTTATTGAGGTTGCAGGAACAAACCATCCCAATGTGTAGAAAGAATAGTAAATATGGCAGGCGACCAGCTTGGCTTAACAGTGAAATCCTTGCTGATCTTAAACACAAAAAAGAAGCTTACAAGAAGTGGAAGATTGGACAAATGACCAGAGAGGAGTATAAAAATATTGCTCAGGCATGCAGGAGCGATATCAGGAAGGCCAAATCACACTTGGAGTTGCAGCTAGCAAGGGATGTTAAGAGTAACAAGAAGGGTTTCTTCAGGTATGTTAGCAACAAGAAGGAGATCAAGGAAAGTGTGGGACCCTTACTGAATGGGGGAAGCAAACTAGTGACAGAGGATGTGGAAAAAGCTAATGTACTCAATGCTTTTTTGCCTCTCTCTTCACCAACAAAGTCAGCTCCCAGACTACTGCACTGGGCAGCACAGCATGGGGAGGAGGTGACCAGCCCTCTGTGGAGAAAGAAGTGGTTCAGGACTATTTAGAAAAGCTGGACGAGCACAAGTCCATGGGGCCATATGTGCTGCATCCGAGGGTGCTAAAGGAGTTGGCAGATGTGATTAGAGAGCCATTGACCATTATCTTTGAAAATTCATGGTGATTGGGGGAGGTCCTGGATGACTGGAAAAAGGCTAATGTAGTGCCCATCTTTAAAAAAGGGAAGGAGGAGGATCCGGGGAACTACAAGCCAATCAGTCTCACCTCAGTCCCTGGAAAAATCATGGAACAGATCCTCAAGGAATCAATTCTGAAGCACTTAGAGGAGAGGAAGGTGATCAGGAACAGTCAGCATGGATTCACCAAGGGCAAGTCATGCCTGACTAACCTCATTGCCTTCTATGAGGAGATAACTGGGTCTGTGGATAAGGGGAAAGCAGTGGATGTGTTGTTATTCCTTGACTTTAGCAAAGCTTTTGATATGGTCTCCCACTGTATTCTTGCCAGCAAGGTAAAGAAGTATGGCCTGGATGAATAGACTATAAGGTGGATAGAAAGCTGGCTAGATCGTCGGGCTCAATGGGTAGTGATGAATGGCTCAATGTCTAGTTGGCAGCCGGTATCAAGTGGAGTGCCCCAAGGGTTGGTCCTGGGGCCGGTTTTGTTCAATATCTTCATTAATGATCTGGAGGATGGTGTGGACTGCACTCTCAGCAAGTTTGCAGATGACACTAAACTGGGAGGAGTGGTAGATATGCTGGAGGGTAGGGATAGGATACAGAGGGACCTAGACAAATTAGAAGATAGGGCCAAAAGAAATCTGATGAGGTTCAACAAGGACAAGTGCAGAGTCCTGCACTTAGGACAGAAGAATCCCATGCACTGCTACAGACTAGGGACCGAATGGCTAGGCAGCAGTTCTGCAGGAAAGGACCTAGGAGTTACAGTGGACGAGAAGCTGGATATGAGTTGACAGTGTGCCCTTGTTGCCAAGAAGGCTAACGGTATTTTGGGCTGTATAAGTAGGGGCATTGCCAGCAGATCGAGGGATGTGATCATTCCCCTCTATTCGACATTGGTGAGGCCTCATCTGGAGTACTGTGTCCAGTTTTGGGCCCCACACTACAAGAAGGATGTGGAAAAATTGGAAAGAGTCCAGAGGAGAGCAACAAAAATGATTCGGGGGCTGGAGCACATGACTTATGAGGAGAGGCTGAGGGAACTGGGATTGTTTAGTCTGCAGAAGAGAAGAATGAAGGGGGATTTGATGGCTGCTTTCAACAACCTGAAAGGGGGTTCCAAAGAGCAGGGGCGGCTCTAGAAATCGGGCTGCCCCAAGCAGCGCTGCGCCGCCCTTCCCCGGTCCCGCGGCGGGTCCCCTCTTCCCGCGGCTCCGGTTGAGCTCCTGCCGGCATGCCTGCGGCAGGTCCACCGGAGCCCGGGACGAGCGGACCTGCCGCAGTCATGCCTGCGGGAGCTCAACCGGAGCCGCGGGAAGACGGGACCCGCCGCAGGCATGCCGGCGGGAGCTCCACCAGAGCCAAATGCCGCCCCCCCGGGAAACGGCCGCCCCAAGCGCCTGCTTGGCGCGCTGGTGTCTAGAGCCGCCCCTGCCAAAGAGGATGGATCTAGACTGTTCATAGTGGTAGCAGATGACAGAACAAGGAGTAATGGTCTCAAGTTGCAGTGGGGGAGATTTAAGTTGAATATTAGGAAAACCTTTTTCACTGAGAGGGTGGTGAAGCACTGGAATGGGTTACCTAGGGAGGTCGTGGAATCTCCTCCTTAGAGGTTTTTAAGGTCAGGCTTGACAAAGCCCTGGCTGGGATGATTTAGTTGGGGATTGGTCCTGCTTTGAGCAGGGGTTTGGACTAGATGACCTCCTGAGGTCCCTTCCAACCCTGATATTCTATGATTCTATGAGTCCATCATGTCACTTTCCTCTCACAGCAGCAGGTTTAAGAATGTTGATTGTAATTTAAAACTTTATTTTACAATATTCAGTTGTATATATTTTTTTTCATCTTCTGATCTTTCAGAATACCACATTGAAATACATACAAAGGACACTGAAATTCCACAACATGAGTATAGACGAGAATATTAACTAAAATGTTATCACATTAAAGGTTGACAATTAATCTTCAGAATAACAGACAGTTTTAGTGACATCTGCAAACTCTTTTGGAGCCAAATTAGTCTAAACGCTAATAGAGATAGTTTAACAAATAAGATATAGAAAAATAACATACATGATAAAGATTTTGCATGTTGGCTATCCAACTCTTCTCCTTTTCTCTTCCTCTCTCATTCCCTCTTTTTTTCTTTCTACCTTATCTCAAGAATATAGACTGTAATTTTACCAAGAATGAAACTGTAGTTTACAATAACATCCAACTTGAGAAGTGCATCAACATTTTGGGCTTTTTAAAAAAATACATCTATTAAGATAACTAGGCTACTTCCCTAACTGAAATTAGGATGGCATTCTTTAAAATATTACAACCCACTTGTACGGCTAATTATCATATCACTGTTAAATACATAATGCTCCAGTAGAAGGCAGGAGGTCTCATTAAGTGTCTCATCTGCACTAGTGTTCCCTGCTTTAAAAACGTTGTCCACAAACACAGTTATGTTAGCCAGTTTCAACAGCTCACAGCTAAATCCAAATCTTTTTTTTTAAACCATTCAAAATTAGGGTGAACTAGATTAGAGAACAGAAAATTTAAGTACAATTTTACAAGTTTCTAGAACATGTTTTTAAACCTCTATTTAAAACTGAATGAAAGGATGTTATTAACTCAGTTACCATGAATGAGTTTACATTAAATGATTAGTTATTTTGTGATGGATGTGGTTTGTTGCTTTGGGGTTTTTTTTAAATCAAACATCAATATTTCATTATTTTATTTCAAGCAATAACACTAATGCATCTAACGTTCATTATGTGCATGTTAGTGATTTGTTTAATACTTCTTCGAAGGCTCACATGCTAATCACATTACTTGCACAATTCCCACAAAATCTTAGAGAAACAAAAGCATTACCTGGCTGAAGGACAGTGATTTGCTTTCTGAAATTCAGCAAAATGGAATTTAATGGTACATCTTAATCAACAGATACTATGACAAAATACAATCAGCTTTGTGAATAAGAAATTTAAAGAAAAGGAGTGCCTTCCCCTTTAAATGAGAACTGCTCATAGTGACTGGCTCACAGCCAATTTAGAATTTGAAGCTGGAGGCATTTCAACACCTCCACACAGCCTGTAATTTTCCAACTGTGGAAGATTTTTCTTATATTACTACTGAAGCAGTAGCATTGTGGATGCTTTTCTTTAGCTACTCAGGTCTCCAGAATTAAAGTGAATTATCTCTAAATGTTCAGATTAAGACAGTTTTAATACTGTATGATGTACCAAAATAAATGCTACATAGTTATTTCCTTCAGAGGTCACAGTAAATGCAATGTTATAGAGAAACTGTTCCTTTATTAATAGCACTAACTGCAGAAAAGCTCTGCCAGAGCCCTATACTTTAAGGCAATTTAGATCACCCTTTTTTTGTGAGCAAATTTCATGCAGACAATATCATTTATGTACAAAAATTCAGAACTAAATCTTTGGGTATTTTTCCCATCTTTCTTCAGTTTGTAATCATGGACATATTCACAACATTGTGGGTCACATTTTCAAAAAAAAAATCTCTAAATTTGCATCTTCAAAATATAATGTTGGGAACATAAATAAAAAAAATCCTGCATGCAGATTGTGCAGACAGAAAATATGGCCAAATTTAAACTTGGCACAACTGTACAGCCTTATGTGTATATAACATAATGTGACTGTGTGAATAATATTATTATTAGTCTGAGTTTGGAATGACATCACTTCAGTAATGATAAATATAATGATCAAAAGTAACGATAAAAATCTTTCTATCACATCATCTGTTTTGTTTCACCATGTATTTTAGAGAAACAAAATTACAGAAAATGTTTAGAACTTGAAACTATTGTATTGTTACTACTTGGGACATGTGCAGAAGAACTTTGAATCCAATCCTGCAAGCCCACCTCACATGGAACTCCAGTTGAAGTCAACAGGGAGAACTTAAGAGATAGGGCTCTTTTTTACTGAAAAGATTGAAAAAGTTCCTGACATGACAGCAAGTGATATGAAATTTTTAAAGAAGCAGCTTAAGGAAAATAAACATCTAGAAGAGTCAGATTATCAAAGGCCAGATCTATAACCCTTATTAATGCTGAACAGTATTTAACCACACAAGAAAATCCTATTGATGTGAGTAAGGGTTTCAGAATCTGGCCCTAAATAAGAAAGAAAATAAGAAAAGCAAAATTACATAGGAAGCTCATTAATAATTGTGGATTACCACTGTATACTGCAGATAACCAGTACATTCTTCACCATGTCCTGTACTAAAGGCTAAGAAACTGAATCTAGAATATCTAATATGTTCATATATTTATAGTTCACAAAAATCAAAACAAAATCAAGATTTAACTCACACTTCTCCTGTGATTCCCCCAAATGTGAATGTTAATAATAAAAAAAAGGTAATCACCCATCACCAAATACATTGCTTTTTAAAAAGTAAGACAACCTCTGCTGGGTCTCCATGTATTTTCTATGTTATCTATTTGAGGCCAGATGCTACAAACACTTTCTACTGGACATAAAAAATAACCGCTTTTAACCTGAGTAGTCCCATTGAAATCATAGTCTACACTCATACTAAGTGTTTCCAGGTTTGGACCTTTACTATGGAAGCCCCTCAGGGCACAAAATATGTTTTCTTTCGTGTCTTGAATAGTGTTGAATACACTGTTAGTGTTTAACCAAAAATAAACAGCAAACCTGGGCATAAACTTAAAGGAAATAAAGTCTTTAGAGAAACTAAATGCACCTGTTATCTAGAAAATGAACATCAGAACTATTAAATATTTGTATCTACTAATACAGTACTACTAAATATCAGCCCCTGTAGACATTTAGTGTGCATATTGTATTAATCTTTGGAAATTTGGGCCAGATCCAACAAATCTTTCCTATGGGGAGTAGTCCTCTCCCACATGAGAGAAGGTTTGCAGCAATCAGTCCTATATTAATTGTATTGTTAATCTTTTAAAATATACTTAAAGTGCATTCAGAATTTTTTTTAAAGAAATTAATAGTCTGATAGTCCCTGGCCCTCATTCAGGTACACGTGTCTCTCGCAAGGAGGAGAGGGTGCAAAATCTCTCTCTTGGGCATCATGCAAAGGCCAAGAACTGCTCCCCATACGCTCCCCAAGAGGTACATATTACCCTAAAGCAGAAAGATAGATAAAGTGAGGGCAGGTCCATGACCCTACCTCCCTTCTGCACTGGCCTGAAGAGTGCGGTGCATTCTGCTTTATGCTGCATACCAGAGAATGATGATGCACAATGTCTCGAAGCTCATACTTAGCCAGTGCAACTGCATACTGCCCCTTACTTAGGACTGTGGCTAAATGCTGCAACCTAGCTCAAAAGATTTGTCAGCTGGTTACGGATGAATTACTTTGTGCTGAACGTCTATTGTTATTTCTTAAATTTAGTAACCCTTATAAACCCACAGGCTTTAACAAATGCGCGTGTAGCCTGTAATAGTGATTCAGTGCCTTGGATGAGAGAATATCATGTTTGGAAGACTCTGAAGCCATGTGTTGTGTATTTTGTGTCCTGGTTATTTAATTTGCACTTCTGCAAAAGAAGCATTGAATGTGAAGGAATCTGATACTGGCAAATCAACCAGTTATGACAGCATAGTGCAATTTGCAAGCATGCCTACTGATTGACAGTTCTACTCAATTTGTAAAAACTGTGTCAAACTGTAAACACTCACACCTTTTGTCTCTAAAACACCAGTTCAAATCCAAGCAGGGGTACACAGTGTCATCTAGAGCCTGCCAGGGAGACCAGAGATCCTGGTCCAGTCTTTTTGTGGAAAGAAGGGGGTGAAGATGTAAAGATCAGACACGCCTACAGGGAACAAGCCTGAACAATATTAAAAGAGAAATAGAAAGACAGCTGGGGGCTATTTGTGTAAATCAAGCCCAGAGACTTGGAAGATCCTGGATATAGATGTGGCTAGACAGCCAGACCAATATGAGGAGGGAGGAAAGCCATCGTTGGAGGGATGTCTTTTGGAATGACTATGACCTGGTCTACCTCTGAACTTTGAGGAAAGGGAGCTTTATTGTGCATTTTATTTACTCTGTACCAAGAGGGAAGAAACCTTATGGAACTGTGTCTTTACTCCTGTGTTGAAGAAACTTAGGGACAGGGTTGGCTATACGGGAAAGAGAAATGACAGAAGTAGGCTTGAGGAAGGTGGTAGAAAGAGTAATGGGGCATGATCCAGAGGCCTGCCTTGTTTGTTTAGGGCCCAAAACTATAGTTCTCAACATAAGGAGGGCACGAGATCTGCTTTGACTCCTCACCTGTAAAGGAAGACATTGTTAAACAGCAGGTAGTAACCAAAAGTTGTATTTTTTTCTGATGGCTGCTCAGTGGCATATCGGAAATGAGTTTGGTGGTCTCAGTCAAATTGCTGGTAGACAAGCATCCACTAAAGAAGAGAGAAAGTAAACAAAAAAAAACCCCATACACCATCACAACTGGCAATCCTTAACAGAATGGGCATGGAGAATGAACTTCAACTATTCTTGTACACTGAACGGTGGCCAACCCAGTTCAAGGGTGAGGACATGGGTAGAACACTGTGTCTGTTTTGTGTATACATGTAGGACATTAAGTCTCCACGGCTGTTGATCTGTCACCATTCAAGTGCTAACATTTACATGTAAAATTATTTTAAAGAATTGTGCTCCAGTGTTAGTGCCTCAATGCATTCAAGGGGTGCTGTACGTACAGCTTTCGTTATGACTGTGTATCCTGCTATATGATCCCTTCATCATAATTTCTACTTTGTTCCAGGTGTTAGGATTTAAGGGCCAAATCCTGCAAGGTGCTGAACCCCTTTGACTTCTGTTTTTATAAAAATGGGAAATTGAGAGGGCTCAGTACCTTGCAGGATTCAGCCCTTATAGGGATTACTGAACATCAACTCCCTTTCCAAGTTTTCAATTCTCCTCCTGTAAAGTACACTGGTTGCCAAGGCAAACAACAAAAGCAGATAAATATCACTGTCAATAATAGCAACCGCATGGTCAACAAAGCTTCCTCATGCAGTACAAGGATTAGTTACTAGTTATGTAAAATTAATCTATGATTCTATGTAGTCTTCATTTACTTTTAATTTTAAAATTTTGATATAACATTTACAATGATTTAAAAATCATTACACTTCTGTCTAATTTTTAAACCTACTATTATTACAAGTAACATCTAACATTACTTAACTAGTAGAAGGTTTTTTTTGACATTGTTTATTTTTAATAGCGGAAAGAAAAACTTTTTAAAAAGTAGGAAAATATGCTTGTCATCAGCCTGCAGTTATTGACAGATGTGGTGCTTTAGACTATTTTTAACAAAAGACTAGATTTCTAGTGTTCCTTTAACATAAGAAAATGATCTTTTCTGTAGAAGAGACATCTGTTCCTTCCACCACCGCAATGCATATCTGATATGCAGTAGTTCTTGCTTTCATGTCAGGAAACGTTAACTATGCTCACATTTTAATTATAGTGCTATAAATAGAAGTTATTATGTAACAACAGAAATAAAAGTATCTAATAATTTACTTAGCTGACATTGTAATAACTATATGAAAACTGGACCCAACCCCATAGAAGGAACTATCATTCTGATACAATCACTTCACCTTAAGACCACAAGTTGGGCAAAGAATGAGAAGAAGCAGAACTACAAATTGAGTTGCTAAATTAAACACACCCTTTACCAGGGAGACTCTACAGACAATACAGCTCTTGAAGGAAACTAGTAAGTGGGTTATGCCCTACCATGTCACAAGCTGTACCGTGATACTAAATAGACATCTGGGGATAGAAGAAAAACAACCCCGACAAAAAGGGAATTTAATAAGAATTTTTGATAGATTTTGAAAGTGAGGCTATACATGAGATTTGGGAGCAAATTATTAAAAAGACAGATGTCAATATATCTATCAAATTACAGAATTTTCTGATGGTAAATGATAGTAAAGAAATAGAAGAGACTCTGTCTTCATATAAAATTGGTATCAAATTTAAGAGATATTATACTTCTGTATTAAATATATGGGCCCCTGAGATCCAGCTTCCCTGGCATTAGGAGTGTGCTCATAAGACAGAAGGCAGAATCAGATCACCTTGGCACTGCAGCGATTCCTAGCTTCCAGAACAGTCCTTTGGGGCCATCAACAGCCAATTATAATTTAAAGCACCCTTAAAGCTGCTTTAAGTTACTCCAGGAGCCAAGGGCCCATTTCTGCATATACTTACACACACTTATCTTTATGCATGCAAGTAGTCCCATTAACTTGGAACTACCCAAATGCACAATGTTAAGAACACACAAGTATTTCCAGGGTTGAGGCCCAAACATGTCTCCAGCTAGCCCCAGGATTGTTATGTTACTAAAATGGTGTAAAGCCACCTTGTCCTCCCATGAGAAGCTCAGCTGGACAAAAGAATCTGGACTTGTATTTTTAAGCTTCTAAAATGGTGTTGTAAATAAGAGACAACAAAAAATCTGAAACTATAAACTATAGTTGAGCTCTATTATAAGAAACACAGATGTCCCAATTATGATAGCCATGTTTGCCTTTTTACATTTGAATTTGCAACCCTTTTTCCATGGAATATCTGGTTTTCCAAAAACACTTTCCCTTCCTGCTCGTCTACTTCTTCCACTAAATGTGCCTCTGGGTTGTTTTACAGGGAATCTTGATAAAATCTACATTGACTTTAAACTATGAAAAAATAAATGAGTCAACTAACTTTCAGTGCCTTGGTTAATTTAACTTGTGTTACTAAATATGAACAATCCAATGGAGTTTAAATATGATTAGAAAACAATACTTAACTGGATAATATTGTAGCTATGTATTCATAGTAACCATGTTTACCAAGATCAGTTTGCTCAATTGAACATTCTTATTTCGTTTTCTTATTGAAGAATTGCCAAAAGGAATTATAATTCAGACAAGTGACCATTTTGTGACCCTGCCAAAACAAATGTACTACAGTAACCTCATTCTTCTAAGAGTCATGAATTTCTTTAACTAACTTTAAACATTAATTACTATGGGGTAACATTTCAAAAACTTGTAATTTAGAAAAACCTTCAGGATCATAAATGTGAATGTGTAGAAAAGGACACACATGGCAAGTCGCAATGCCACTCACTCAAATTTAGCCTGGCTGCCCCTCTGTCAGCAAATCTGATTGGCTCTGCAACCCTGTGAGCCTGCTTGTTCCCCCCACCCGTATAGTCCTTCCAGCACCCCTGGAACCAAGCACCCCCAGCCACTGGAGAGAAGCAGAGTGGAAGCACCAGGAACCTCAGTCCCCAGGATAGTGGGAGGATTGGATCTGGGCTTTGGGTGCTTCCTGGGGAAGAGGAGATGCCAGAGGATGAGGTCTGGGACTCCAATAGCCATTTGTCCCTCGGTGAGGATAGTGCCCTTCAGACTGAACACCTTTCTGGGTAAGAGCTTGGGGTTGGATGTGGGGCAGGGAGACCATGGAGCTAGTTGCAGGGGGAAGAGAGCTCAGAACTGGGTGCAAGACTATATGTGTGGGGTAGGGGGAAAGAGGACTGTGAGGCTGGGTGTGGGGCACAAGAAAAGGAAGACGTGTAGAGTTGGGTGCAGAGGGGAGAGTGTAGGGCTGGGCACAGAGGCAACAGTGGAGGGAATGCAGGCCTGGGAGCAGGGGGAGAGAGCTTGAGGCTTGGTTCAGGCCCAGGGAGGAAGTGCTCTGGGACCGCTCCTTAGGAAAATTCTGGTTGCATCCCTGCTCATACACAAATTCTAGCAGCAGTGAATATATTCTGCACATAAATTTCATCTTGCAGAATGAGTTACATAAAGCATCTGTTTTCACTTGTTGTCCAAATGGTTATACCAATAAGTTTATCCACAGAGGTGGCTCCATTTCAGTCATGAATGAAACAAAATCACTATAGCTTGCTAAATATATTTTAGGGTCCTTTTCAATTCAAGGCACTGCACAAATGTGAGCCATTATACACACTGGACCAACAGGCTTCCACTGTTACTTGTCTTTCCAAAGATTTCACTGGCCTGATGAACAACCCAGTGCATATAGAAGATATCTCCAAAACATATGACAGTAACCTCAAGGGCAACAACCAGAGCTTGATACCGACACTATTTTTTGGGACCTAAAATGTATGGATGAGTTTTGAACGATGCTTTGAAATGTTACAGTTTAAGATAGAGAACATATTTTTACAATCCAGAATAGGTTGTGGTGGCTGACACAGTGCATAACAACATGAGTACTGTATCCAAATGTCGCCTGCACACACTTGGACATCCTGTTTTCACTGCTGCAAAAGAGAGGGAGAAAGGGGAAGAAAATGTGAAAAAGTGAAAGTGAATGGTAAGGCAGCAATAATGGATATTTTGTATGGAATGAATGAAGAGAGACAGCAGGTCAATGAGTGAATGAAGAGGTAGGTTAAATGAAGGGAGGGTTAAAGTAAGGAGGGGAAAAGAATGGAAGAGGTAGAGACTGTACTCAGAAGTTTAAAAACTTGAGCTCGGACAGCCATTTTCCCCCTCCACACAGGAGAAAATAAGTATTAGAGGGAACACTGATCTCAATCTAAATTCCAAAATTGTGGGCGCAAAAACTTGGGTATTGAAAACAGAGCCTTGCCATTTTAAAGGCTGTTTTTGAAACTCTGGCCCTAGAGATGGTGGAGTGAAACAACCTTTATTCAGAGAATTGGATAGGACTTCCAAGGGTTTTGAACCCAGAAACAGCTCCTGAGGATTACAGGTACAATATGTTGTCTTTATAGTGATCCCAAAACCAAAAAGGGGCTCGGAATTTTGAAAAATTGTGAACTTGGATCTTGCATAAACTACCTGCTAAGCAGAATGTAAATAAGACGACTTTCTCATCCTCTAATTGTTATTCAAATCATTTCAATAGTCTTAGCTACCCAGGTCAGGTTCAAGCAGTGAGAAATAGATACACTGTATCAAACAGCTGATTGCAATTATGTTCCCTCATCTGTCAGAAGCACATAGATCAAGGACAGCTTTTCCTCAGGAAAGTGTGAATCATTTACAATTACTTCCATTTCCTGCTGCAGCTGATTCATGTTAGCTCAAAAAGAAAGAGTGGGGTGCCTGATACATATTCACTCTGGAAGTCAGATGGTGCAACAGCCTGATCCAAAGCCCATTGAAGTTAACAAGAGTCTTCCCATTGATTTCACTGGACTTGGGATCAGGCCGCAAAGCAGGTAACAGAATGAACAGACAGAAATTCAGTGGAACAAGCAAATATACTTTAACTTCCCATCTCTCCCTTGAGGAGCTTCACCTAAAAGAATATGAAATAGAAATGTATATAACTTTTCTGCCATTAAGCCCATCCACAGTGGTGATGAACACAATGCCAGAATCTGTCTAGCACCAACCAAGTTTAAACAGTCCTAATCTCAGGCCCTGGTCTTGAGTGTGATCCACATGTCAACTACACTGATCTTAAATGGTCTTTTGTGAAACTATTTTCCTCTCACATGCCTTATTTTAAATTATTCCTAACAGTATGATTATCCTAAAAGGAGCGTGACATTTTACAGTGGAAAGAATAAATAAAGCATAGACCGTACTCTCACCCACATATACTAAAATTAGATGGACATTTTCTTTAAAAGGATTGCATCTTTCCTTTGGATGCATCATGATAAAGTTCAGTGGACCAAATCCTCTGCTGGGTGCAACTCCATTGATTTCAATGGAGTTATGCCAGTTTAAACCACCTGAAGATCTGGCCCACATATTCAGTGTGCTAATATCAACATCTGTCTATAGGAGGAAAAACAGCACTGAAAAAAGGAGAGAATCCAGTAAAACAGCCACTGAGACAGCACAATGATACATATTCAGGACTGAGAAATGCTGTAATGCAGAAAACTTGTATTTGGGATCTGACTAGGCACGCTTGCCGGTGGACTTTCTGAGGCAGGATTTAACTCAGAAGTGACATACTGTACTTCGTGGTCTAGTCTTATTTCAATGCATAGAGAGCTCCAGAGTTCCATGTGTGCATTGAAGAGACCTTCATTTATTTATAAAATATTTATTTGTGCTGTTATAGCCATGAGACTTGACAGAAAGGGTTCTCCACACTGTCCTATAACTAGCATTTTGTAGGTACTGCTTTGAACAGCATCAGCTTAACCAAACTCACTAGCAGAGGGAAGTGCTCAGGTGACAGAGAGAAAGGAAAAACAACAATTAAGCAGTAGTCAGTGAAGGAACAGAGTTTAGGAAAAGAACATTAATATTCTCTGTAGAGCCTGAGCAATAGGATAACAATGGATTCTTTACACTTACAAAATATCATTCATCAAAGATCTGAAAGAATTGTTAATAATATGAAGAAAACCTCCCAATACCATTATAAGGACGATCATCATCCCCATTTTACAGACAGGTAAATCAAGGCAAAGAGAACTTTTGTAATTTACGCTAGATCAAAGAGAGATACAGTGAAACAGCAAAGAATAAAATCCAGGAATCCTAATTACCATTCTCTTACCCTAACAACAAACTACTCTTGGAAAACTTCATTTCAAATGGCTGAAATATTAAGAGATAAAAGTGCAAGGACTATATTATGTCTGCCCATAGCAATGTGGCCCATGCTTAAATCCACCGGATAATCCATTATGAAATCATGTTATAAGTGTTGTTTTCTTGTAGAATACTATAAACATGTGAGGTCTAAAAACTTGCAGTGCACCTTTAAAAAGCAGTTACAGTGAGGTTTTTAATCTGGAGATAAAGATAATATGAGATGCATACCATATAGTTACACAAAGACACAGAACAGATTAAAACCCCTATTTAAACTGTCATCTTCCTTTTCTCTGTTATGTATTTATTTAGCACAGACTGTGCTTGATCTAGTCCAAAAAAAAATCCCAACCAAAACCACAAAAAACAGACATCCCTGCCTTGAAGATTTTATAATCTAAATAACTCTTCCAGCTCCTGATATGGTAAGGAGCTGTGTTCCCTAATCTAAAATGAGCTATTTAATAAAATTACAGAAAGAGTATTACTATTTTTTATTATTATTAACAGAAACATTCACATATTTCCCATATCATGGCACTTCTGCCTCTCTTGGAGGGATGTTTGCTTAAGTTAGCTGAAGACACACCAGGAGATATGTTCTTTTTTCATAAACCAGATTCCTAGAACTCTTTCTATGTAAATCCTCAAGATTTAAATATTTGAAGTATTTTTTATATTTTTTACTGTCTTGACAAGGTGGGTTTTTAAGATGCATCCACAGAGTTCTCTTTTTTCTCTGAAAAAGAATCTGAGCTGGAGTTATTTCTCACCAGGTTAAATCCACAAAAGAAAACTTTCCAATATCCCCGAGTTATTGTTGGTAAAGGTGTATCATCTATGCTTACTTGAAGATTCTCCTTTGGAAAAAATTCATGGCTGTTTCTCAGTAAATATTCAGGCGACATATAGAATGATTAGAGCTAAAGCCACTAGCCAGAGTGGTTATAAGTCACCTGTTTTCTGAACTTGTCCTACAGTGTCCCAAGGAGACACAACAAGTATTACATTACCATTGGTCCAAGCACACCCAGGCCAAACAACTGTGGTCAACTAACACTAACTGTCTCTCTTTCCAACATGAAAGGAACAAAACAGTAATTTGAACTTGCACTAGAAGTGAGTACTCACTATAGCAGCTTCAAATGTAGTTTCCCCCCCAAAAAAAATTTTTAGTGCATCTCTACTCAAAAAAAACAACAACAAAAATACCCAAAAACCTTTATGACATGCTTCTGAGTAAAGAGGAACTGGGAAATAGTCTGGGAAGCATATCCATTCTGAGATGGGTGGCTTGCCTCCAAAAGTCAATGACAAACAGGCTTCACTGAAAGAAAACTGGCTACAGAGACCAATTTGCAAAATGAGAACAAATGGTCTACCTGAACTAGCAGATCCATGAGAGCGGGGCGGAGAAGAAGACAGAAGGATGGATAAATAACTCCTCTCCTTTCCCGTCCCCATCCCTCCCAAAAAATAATAAGATGGGAAAGGAGAGAATGAGATTACCACCCTCTGAGGGTGTAGTAAATGCTCCCTAGTTTTTGCAAGTTATTTAGATTCCATAGTGATGGATACCTAAGAATACATAACTCAAATAAAAGAAAGTGAAAGAAAAGGTCTGCACAAGTGCAAACAATTTCCTAGCTAAACTAAGAACAAAACTGGACGTTTCGCTACAAGATATCTAGTAATAGTCTTTATCCTATGGACCCAGACCTCCTCTAAGTAGGTACAACTCTGTTCATGTGAATTAGTTTGCATCAGGCTTGAATCTGATGTTCCATGCCCTCTAGCTAGAAAGAAGAGTAAAAGTTAGAGATGAACAAAGAGCATTATACAATATTACTTTTTAATTTTAGTATTAAATCCACACTGTACCATGTTCCTATGAACACTCACAGTGTGGCTTTCACAGATTCTAAGGTGAGAAGGGACCATTGTGATCATCTAGTCCAGGGGTTGGCAACCTTTCAGAAGTGATGTGCTGAGTCTTCATTTATTCACTCTAATTTAAGGTTTCGCGTGCCAGTAATACATTTTAATGTTTTTAGAAGGTCTCTTTCTATAAGTCTATAATATATAACTAAACTATTGTTGTATGTAAAGTAAATATGGATTTTAAAATGTTTAAGAAGCTTCATTTAAAATTAAATTAAAATGTAGAGCCCCCCGGACTGGTGGCCAGGACCCCAGAAGTGTGCGTACCACTGAAAATCACCTCACGTGCTGCCTTCAGCACGCATGCCATAGGTTGCCTACTCCGATCTAGTCCAACCTCCTGTAGAGCACAAATCATATAACTTCCCAAAAATAATTCCTAGATTATACCTTTTAGAAAAACATCCAATCTTGATTGAAAAATTGTCAGTAATGGAGAATCCATCATGATCTTTGTTAAATTGTTCCAATGGTTGATTACTCTCACTGTTAAAAACATACACCTTATTTCCAGTCTGAATTTATCTAGCTACAACTTCCAGCCATTGCATTGTTATACCTCTATCTGCTAGACTGAAGAGCTCACTATCAAATATATGTTCCCCACGTAGGTACTTATAGATTGTGATCAAGTTACCCCTTAATCTTCTCTTTGTTAAGCTAAACAGATTGAGCTCCTTGAGTCTATCACCATAAGGCATGTTTTCCAATCCTTTTGCAGTGATGCAATGACTAAGGAACAGTATTCATTGTCAAGTATCAGAGGAGCAGCCGTGATAGTCTGTATCCACAAAAAAAGCAAGGAGTCTGGTGGCACCTTAAAGACTAACAGATTTATTTGGGCATAAATTTTGGGGGTACAAAACCACTTCTTCAGATGCATGGAATGAAAATTACAGATACAAGCATAAATATACTGGCGCATGAAGAGAAGAGAGTTACTTTACAAGTGGAGAACCAGTGATGACAAGACCAATTTCAATCAGGGTGGATGTGGTCCACTCCCAATAATTGATGAGGAGGTGTCAATACCAAGAGAGGGAAAATTGCTTTTGTAGTGAGCCAGCCACTCCCAGTTCCTATTCAAGCCCAAATTAATGGTGTTAAGTTTGCAAATGAACAGTAGCTCTGCAGTTTCTCTTTAAAGTCTGTTTATGACATTTTTTTGTTGCAGGATGGCTACTTTTAAATCCATTATTGAATGTCCAGGGAGATTGAAGTGTTCTCCTACTGGCTTTTGTATGTTACCATTCATGATGTCTGATTTGTGTCCATTTATTCTTTCATGTAGAGAGTGTCTGGTTTGGCCAATGTACACGGCAGAGGGGCACTGCTGGCACATGATGTGTCACAGATGTTATATGCATTGTTTTTACTTAACTGTGTCCTGTCATAATGTAATAGCAAATATTTACATTATAAATACCCCTGTAACTAAATACCATCAGACATCAAAGAAGCCTTGTGGTATGTTAATGAAGGACTTTATCAGAAAAAGTGCTAATTCCAAAGCAAATGGCCATCACTCACAAAGTGCACTCCTCGCTCACCATTATCAAAGGAAAAGCCCACGTGGCTAGAGAAAGACTGTCAGCTTCTTTTCTGTGAGAAGAAGCTATAAGAAGAGATTCAAAGAAAGATCCTTTATCTCTGAACTGTTTGGACTCTTACAGGGGTGCGTACCAGATGCAAAGCGGAGATCCCCAGAGACAATCTGGGTACCCTGTAAAGACTTTGGGGAAGCTGGCAGTTTATTACATCTCTGCCATCATTTGGAATTACAAACTGTGATTCACCTGTATATATATTTTACCTGCTTTAATCTCTCAATCACTCTCATTTCCTTCTCTTAGCTAATAAATCTTTAGTTAGTTTACTAGTATTATCTGGTGTAAGATCTGGAGTACCAATTAATCTGGGTAAGTGACTGGTCTCTTGAGACTGGGAGAAACATGATGTTGTGTAATTTTTGGCTTAAGTTTTTTTATCACAAAATCCAGTTTCTCTGAATGGCAAGATAGGATGGACAGCCTAAGGGGACTGTCTGTTACTCCATGGTAAGAATGGTATAGTGATCCAGGAGTTCACATTTGGTAGTGGCTTGGTGAAATCAAATTATAGAACACATCAGTTTGGGATATATGCTCTGTTTCTGAAAATCTGCCCTGAGGTAGGAACTCACAGCTGTGAGCCACTCCAGTCAGTGTAATAATATTAACTGTTGTTAATCACCAAATGTTTAGACCTGTATGCGAGGACAGCACAGAGGAGCTAAATATGAAAGGAGACAGGGACTAAACACTACTAAACAGAGAATAGTGAGATTTATTTTGATTTATGATTCCTTTATTAATTGGCCTTTCTTAAGACAGCTCTTTAAATAGCTTCTTCTAAAATAAATGACTGAAATATTTTTTTTCAATTTCATACAATTTAGTTAAGATTGCTTACCTTGCCCACCTATAAACTCTCTGGTTATTAATAATTAACCAACATGATCCACATGTTCTTAAACAATTATTTTGCTTACCCATAAATAGCCTTCTTATCTGTGAAATAAGGCTATTTATTTCTCAATAAATATTCTATTTATAAATATTCTATTTAAGGCTATTTATTCTCAATAATTTTGGGAAATAAGACTTTGGTTTCGATTTACCAAGAAAGAAGTGCTCCACCAAAAGCAGGCCCATTCTCAAAGGTGTAATCCACGTGAAAAGCTCTCCGCAGAGAAACACAAAAAAGAGATTGTAACCAAAGTAACTAATCATTTGTGTTCTGTTATTTATGTTGTTTAATGTTTATTTTTCTTTCTTTAATATAATATTAATAAAATAGCCCAAACGGTGATTATTTTATTTGCTTTCAATCACAGTATCCCCTAAACACTAAGGATGGGGTGCAGATTAAAGATTATCTAGGCATGGCCCAACACCTAAGCAAATACTTCCCCTCAGTTTTTAATGAGGCTAATGAAGAGCTTGGAGTAGTGGCAGGGTGGCTAATGGTAACAAGGATATGGAGATATAAATTACCACATCTGAGATTAAAGTCAAACTCAAACTGTTTAATGGGACTAATCAGGGGGCCTGGATAATCTCCATCCAAGAATATTAAAGGAACTGGCACATGAAATTGGAAGCCCAATAGCAAGGATTTTCAAGGAATCTATAAACTCGGGGGTTGTACCCTATGACTGAAGAATTGCCAATATAGTTCCTATGCTTAAGAAAGGGGAAAAAAGTGATCCAGCAAACTACAGGCCTGTTAGTTTGACCTCCGTTGTATGAAAGATCTTGGAACAAAGTTTGAAAGAGAAAGTAGTGAACAGTATTCGAGATAAAATACAACATGGTTTTACAAAAGGTAGAACACGCCAGACCAACCTGATTTCCTTCTTTGAGAAGATAACTGATTTTTTAGACAAAGGAAATGCAGTAGATCTCATCTACCTGGATTTCAGTAAGGTATCTGATACAGTTCCACGTGGAAAATTATTAGTTAAATTGGAAAAGATGGGGATTAATATGAGAACTGAAAGGTAGATAAGAAATTAGTTAAAGGGGAAACTACAATGGGTCATACTGAAAGATGAATTGTCAGGCTGGAGAGAGGTTACTAGTGGAATTCCTCAAGAACCAGTCTTGGGACCAATCTTATTTAACACTGTCATTAATAACCTTGACACAAAAAGTGTGAGTGTGCTAATAAAATTTGCGGATGACACAAAGTTGAGAGGTATAGCCAATAAGGAGGAGAACCAGAATATCATACAAGAAGAACTGGATGATCTTGTAAACTGGAGTAATAGAAATGGGATGAAATTTAATAGTACAAAGTGCAAGGTCATGCATTTAGGGACGAACAACAAGATTTTTTTCTATAAGCTAGGAACTTATCAGTTGGAAGCAACAGGAGAGGAGAAAGATCTGGGTGTATTGGCTGATCACAGTATGACTATGATCCGTCAATGTGATTCGGGAAAAAGCCTAATGCTGTCCTAGGATGCATCAGGCAAGGTATTTCAGCAGAGATAGAGAAGTGCTAGTAACCTTATATAAGGCACTGGTGAGACCTCATCTGGAATACTGTGTACAATTCTGGTCTCCCATGTTTAAGAAAGATTAATTCAAAGTGGAAAAGGTGAGGAGAAGGGCTACTAGGAATGGAAAAACTAACTTATGAGAGGATACTCAAAGAACTTGGCTTGTTTAGCCTAACCAAAAGAAGGATGAGGTGAAATATGATTGCTCTATATAAATACATAAGAGGGATAAATACCAGGGAAGGAGAGAGTGACACTACACCCCATATTCTTCATAGAAATATGGTTATGATATGATTATGGCATAACTAAGATGTATTTTATGCAAGGTGGGTCATACGAGATATCATTGGAAAGGATATGATTTACTGAATATGATTAACCTATTTGTATGCATGGACCATTTTTGCATCTCAAGTTAGGAATATTGTCTATGCATCTATTACAAATGTGTTTACACCTGGGGAACACCCACTAGACAGAATGAAATCAGTCTGGATAGCCGGTTGGGAAGGGCCATTAGGGAAAACAATAAGTCATTGAAGATGCTAATTTCCCACCAGGAAGTCTTCCTGGGGACGCTACAAACAGCCTCTGAGTTATGGCTTCAGGGACATGTGACCAAGTCACCTGGTCTCCATGGACTCCATGATAATATTAGTATTTTTCCACCGACTGGGGGTGGAAATCACACTGGAAGACAAAGGATTCCCGCCATATATAAAAACTATTTAAGGCAGGGGATTGACATCATCGTGGTTCATTCTTCATTGACTCACCAGCCAAGAAACACCTGTGGGAAA
The DNA here is from genome assembly GCF_016161935.1 of Mauremys reevesii. NCBI lineage: Eukaryota > Metazoa > Chordata > Testudines > Geoemydidae > Mauremys > Mauremys reevesii. The sequence goes on from NC_052626.1 coordinate 28,453,584, forward strand.
TACCTGAGAAGAGAAAAACTGGACTAGGGGAGAAGGGCTGAGCCCAGGCAAGAGGGTTGTCTCGCCTGTGAAAGGAATATCTGGAGTTTTAAGCTGCAAGCCAGTGCAGCTCGGCTTCAAGAATCTCTGCAATCTACCTAAAACAACATTTAGGGTAAGAATTTGCTACTTATAACCTGTTTCTTTAGTAGACTAAGCTTAAATTGCATATTTGTTTTATTTGATCTGTTTGCTATCCCTTACAATCACTTAAAAATATCTCTTGTAATTAATAAACTTGTTTTGTTTTTTTCTAAAACCAATGTGTGTGGAAATCATACACTGGGGCAGAATGCTGTGTATATCCCTCTCCACATTGAGGAAAGGGGGCAAATTTCATGAGCTTATGCTGTACAGTTCTCTGTGTAATGCAAGACAGTACAATTTTGGGTTTACCATCTAGAGAGGTGTGTGCACTTGAGTATTGGGCAATTCCTTAGCTAAGTTGTCCCATGCAGAGCTGATCTCAGCATCTGTGTGTATAGCTGCACCTGGATGTGTCGCTACCTGTACGTGTGCTGTTAAAGTGCAGTCTGAAGCCTGGGAAAGGCCTTGACAAGCTGCATAGCAGTGCAGTATAAAGGGAACCCAGGCTGGTGGATCAGGTGGGCTCAGTGGTACCCCAGTTCCAAGTGGCACCCTGGGGAGGGGTGGGAGAGAAACCCATCACAGAGAGGAGTTATTTAAATTAAGTACTAATGTATAAATAAGAGCAAATGGCTATAAACTGGCCATCAACAACTTCAGGCTTGAAATTAAGAGAAAGTTTCTAACTATCAGAGGAGTGAAGTTCTGGGACAGCCTTCCAAGGGAAGCAGTGGGGCAAAAAACCTAACTAGCTTCAAGACTGAGCTTGATTAGTTTATGGAGGGAATGGTATGAAGGGACTGCCTATGATGGCATGTGGCCCATCGGCATCTGCCAGTAGCAAAAATCCCCAGTGGCTGGAGATGGGACACTAGATGGGGAGGCTCTGAGTTAGTACAGAAAATTCTTTCCCAGTTATCTGTCTGGTGGGTCATGCCCACATGCTCAGGGTCTAACTGATTCCCATATTTGGGGTCAGGAAGGAATTTCCCTGTATCAGATTGGCAGAGACCCTAGGGGGGTTTCGCCTTCTTTTGCAGCATGGGGCACAGGTCACTTGCAGGTTTAAACTAGTGTAAATGGTGAATTCTCTGCAACTTGAAGTCTCTATTTTGAGGACTTCAGTAACTCAGCCAGATGTTAAGAGTCTATTTCAGTGTATTGTTTCTCTAGACTAAATATTTTGAGCATTTTGGGGGAGGGGAATTACTTGACATTCAACACAATTTAAATTACTCTTTGTACCCACAGTTAGCATTCAATGGCAAATAAATGGCAAAGGTGTGTTCTTAAAATGATCTTCTTATGGACGATACAGCAGAGTTAGTTATAGCGAGAGCAGTGATTTCATAAACTCTGTTGCACATGACAGCCATAAGAAAGCAAGTTTTAATAAATTGAGACATTTGACTCAGTAGTCCCATATTTCCAAAGACTGGCAAGGCTAAGTACTGAAGAACATAGGCTAGGTCTCAGACTGGCAAGTTCTATGCAAAGGCTGATATGGAAAAATGAGTATGTTTTGAAAGAGCTCTGAAATCTAAATTTAGAATGCCACTAAAATGTTAACTTTGGGAAATAACATTGCAGAGTTTTACACATTTCTAGTGCTCCCATCACAGTGGCATCTAGATGCCAAGTTCTTTTTCTACCTTCCATTCAATATGGTATTTGTACAAGTCTTCCTCTGAGGGAATAACCATATCTTTTGCTAAAGATGTCACTGCAGCATTAATTTTTTTATTAGACGCTCTTTTATCTCTCAAGCCTGGAAAGCTTCTCTCTCTCAAGGGGTTTAGTGGCGTACAGAGCAGCTGCTGCCCCATCTTCCCCACTCCATCTCACCAGTTCCTGATTGTACAGAAGGCCATCCAATGTCTGTGTGAACCGGGGGAGTCTGCAACAGTTTTACCTCTTCCCTGTCCTCAGGGTTAAGAGGCTTCTCAGGAGCATGGTGCTACCCTCCACTCTGTATAGCTGAGTCACTCTCAACTACCTTTCAACGTTCAGATATGACAAATGTTTAATTACCTTTGACTTTTTACAGACTCGTTTGTTGCATTTAAAATATTTTAAAGTAGTCAATATAAGCAAAGATAATATTTTCGCAGAACTGAATTTAATAAAAAGCTATTTAGCACTCAGGAAAAGTTCTCTTTTTGGATTTTTTGCTTCACTAATTTCTTATCAGTGAATTTATTTGCATAACAGAAACAATGTCAGACAACTAATTTATGCAAATAAATGGATCAATAATGCAACTTCAATATTGCAGTTTACAAAATAAGAACAAAAAGCTGTTAAGCTACAATCACAAGCATGCCTAAGAACATAAAAGAAAAGTGAAGAGAAAGAAAGTCTTGTTCGTTATGTTAATATTTGCAACTTAATGATGCAGATAAAAAACTATTTTGCTACACTGCTGAATACAACAATTGGATATTTCAAAATCCTGCGTAGGCACCATGGCCACAAAATGTGAAGTCCTATGTTTTGAAGCAGTTTTAGCAGTTCTCATAACCTCAAATTCTGCAAGACTTGCAATGAAATTATCTTAAAAACTTCAGCTCCTGGAGTTGTACACTTAAATGAAAATCTCAGCTCTCATCTACAACAAAAAGAAGGCAAACAAAAAACCCAAGATTTATTATTAGTAAAATCTCATGATTTTTAACTGCTTGATGTTAGCAACAATGTAAATTTATAAAAGTTCACTAAAATTTGCAAATACACCAGTTGATCTAAGATGTCTGTGATAAGGTAGTGTTTCTGCAGTTATTGTGCTTATATAAACATGCTAAGGTTCTAAGAGTTGCATTCTTTCATATCTATAACAGGTTTTACTTAGTCTACAATAATCTTCAGTGTTAAATGCTTTGCTAAAATATAGTGATTTTTTTAAAACTGTGAGACAAGATGCTTCCTACTACAAAGCATGTTCCCAAAACGGTGAATAATTGAACCTTCTAACTTGATAACATATTATTCCTCTGTCATTTTCAGTACAACAGAAATGGCAAGTCCTGGAAGCTTTCAAAAATAAGCAAGCATAAAGAAACAAACCAGAGTAGCGGAATACAATACTATACATCAGGGGTCAGCAACCTTTCAGAAGTTGTGTGCCGAGTCTTCATTTATTCACTCTAATTTAAGGTTTCACGTGCCAGTAATACATTTTAACCTTTTTAGAATGTCTCTTTCTATAAGTCTATAATATATAACTAAACTGTTGTTGTATGTAAAGTAAATAAGGTTTCTAAATATTTAAGAAGCTTCATTTAAAAATAATTTAAAATGTAGAGCCCCCCGGACTGGTGGCCAGGCCACAGGCAGTGTGAGTGCCACTGAAAATCAGCTCACGTGCCACCTTCGGCACACGTGCCATAGGTTGCCTACCCCTGCTATACATGCAAGTAAGACCACTAGGGAAATTTATCACAGAAGGCTTCAGAAAATAATCACAGAACAGCGTGCATGCCAGTGATAGATACTATCCCAATACCAAATCAAATATCTTTGCAACAAATAATATGTACCTTTTAACAGTCATAATCCATCACTGCATATCATGCTGACCAATACGGTCTCATTGTTTAGCTGGGCTCTCTTGTCTGTCTATATCCATCTGTTGTCTCTTGTATCAAACTTAGATTGTAAGCTCCTTAGGGTAGGGCCAGTCTTTTTGTTCTGTGTTTGTACAGCACCTAGCACAAGGGGGTCTTGGTCCATGTTTAGGGCTTCTAACTGCTACAATAATACAAACAATAAATAATAATTATCATCATTTTGCTACTGACATTATGCCCCAAAGTAATTAAGGATGTTACTTAGCTGCCAACACCGCTGTGAGACAGACAAGTTTTATTTCCCCCATTTTACAGGTGTGCAAACTTAGACTGGGGAGTTAAATGACTTGCCCAAAGGGAATCAGTGTCAGATGTTATTACAATTAATGACTTCCTGATTTGGAGCCACATGATCGTTCCACTAGACCAAGGGTGGGCAAACTTTTTGGCCTGAGGGCCACATCGGGTTCCGAAACTGTATTGTCAGGGGGTGGGGTTGTGGATAGGGGTCGGGGCAGTCCGAGGCCGTGGGGGGGTGGAGGGGGGTGGGGTGTCCCGGGAGGGGGCGATCAAGGAACAATGAGCAGGTGGGATGGACAGGTTGCGGTTCTGAGGGGGGCAGTCGGGGGCGGGAAGTGGGAGGGGGTGGGGGCCTGGCTGTTTGGGGAGGATCAGCCTTCCCTACCCAGGCTGTAGTGTATTAAATTGCGCTCCGTAGAAATGTGATACTTACGGAGCACCAGGACTGGCAGTTGTAAGTTGTACACTGTAAGTAGCACATTCCTATGGGGAGCAATTTAATATACTACATACAGAAGCTGGCAGCCCCACCGCCCAGAGCACTGGCGGAACAGAGAGCTCAGGCTGCGGGGGAGGGGCCGGGGGCTAGCCTCCCCAGCTGGGAGCTCAAGGGCCGGGCAAGACAGTCCTGTGGGCCGGATGTGGCCGGTGGGCCATAGTTTGCCCATGTCTGCACTAGACCATGCTGCCTTTCAATTATTGCACCAGTTATTCAAACCCAGTTCTCCAAAACACTGATTATCTGAAATTATAAAACATCCGCTTAACACCAGAATTTCATTTTTCAAAATTTGACCGTTCTCAAAAGTCACTTGGGTAAGGGAGGATTTACCTGCAAATATAAATATATATATATAAATTTAGAGCACAAGTTTTCCCTGTGTAGAAACAATGTGGACAAGACAATCAAAGTTACACACAAAAAAACAACAACCCAGTATTATTGAGTCAACAAAACAAAAATCTGTTCACAGGCAGTGATCAAACTAGAATTAAAATAAAACAAGATCCTCATGAAAGTAATACATCACCAAAAGCAGATCAGTGTTATTTGAATTGCGGTAGCACCTAGAGGCTCCAATCAAGGATTGGGGCTCCAGTATATTATACACTATATACACACAATCAGCGCTGAAAGAGGCCTGAAAAAAAGTGTGTGGAGTGTCTCATTAACCACACATCTACATGATTAATTGCACCCGAAAAATCAATCCTGGCTTTTACAGTCCAACATCAGTTCTGCACTTGAAACCCATATTAATGTTACCCCTATCAGTTCTGCCTAAAATATGAAGAGAGCAAGTACAAGACCTGAAAAATAGGCACTGATTGATGAGATAGATAAGAAAGCTGAGGAATTAAGACATCATCATAGAGTATGCGAGGAAATTCAGTAGAAGAAAACAAAGTAATTCATGCATCAAAAATCTCAGACAACTAAAATGTTACTACTGTTCTCCACAAGAAAGGTGACAACATCTAACTGCAGACTAGTGATTCAGTAGCAAAAGACTTGAGAAAAATAACTCTGAGCACAACAAAAATTACATTAGCATGTAGGAAATAATATTAAAATATTGTTTGTTTTGTTTTAAGAGACTAAGGTATGTTGTAATGTGAGGATTCAGACAGGACTCTCGCTTTCAGGTGCTTTTTATTATTATCAAATATTTATATTACTGCAGCATCTAAATGCCTCAGGCAGCATCGGAGCCCTATTGTGCTAGGTGTTGTACAAACACATTACTACTTTAAGGACCAAGAACTACTCACTTTAATAAAGTTAAGCATCCATATATGTTTGCTGGATCAGGGCCCTAAGATGATAAGTTGACAATAGGAAAGATAGAGCAAGTGGGATACAACCATAATATAAAATATACTTTTACATATATACACACATAAAAATGGAATTTCTTAAATTATTATGAACAGACAAAGCAACAACTTTCTCCATCTGGAACTCAACCCAGTCCTCAATAAATTGATCAATTTTTCATAGGTATCAGTGCACAAGGACCAGCATGCACAAGGACCAGCATGGAAGAAGGTACATAGACCTCGGGGTAAGAAGCTGACATCACTGGCAAAGAGGAATAGGTGCGGACAGGGGAGGGAGGGAGACAATGTGATATAATAGATAAGAATATTGGAGACAAAAATACATCATTGTGTGATATAGACAGGATACCACTTCTGCTACAGGCTGGGTGCCATTCCAGCTCCTTTTTTCCCCACTTACAGCCCACCCAGCATGAGAGAGGAAATTTCTTCCATGGTATCAAATGACAAAAGCTTCCACTGGATTAACATGTATACCCCAGACAGTTTTATTACAATGAGAAACCATTTCATAAAAAAGCTTATCAAGTATAGATGAAAGTTACTTTCAACAATATAAGGACTACAATTAGATAGACATACAAACATCTTTTCCAGGGGCATATTTTTTTGCCTTGCACAGCTGGGCAGGTCACAGAGAAAGGAGATAAGAAAGTCAAGAAGAGTCCAAGGCCAGGTTGAAAAGCAACTAGCAAAATGAAAGATATGACAATTAGGCTCCTTCTTTACCCTTTAGCCAGACAGTGTTCCAATAATGACATATTGTTGGAAACACGATCTTTAATCAGGAAAGGATGAAAAAAAATTGCCATCATGCAGAAAAGAAACTAGTGATTGTTTAAATATCCCTATTCTCTTGTACTTCCATTGGAATCAATATGACTACTCATATAATTGCATTAGTAAACATTGCAAAATCAGACCTTTAATAATTAGAACATTCAAAATAAAAAAATAAGCCATAGCTAAAATTTATTACCAAAAGTACAGCAGATGGCCAAAAATGCAGGCCTACCAATACTGCCAAGCAGACTAGACCAAAAAAAAAAAAATAGGGAACTAAAAAACATACTGAAAATTTTGAAAACAAGCATGGATTCAGAGAGCACTAAAGATAGCTGATAGATAAATTGTGAGGAAGCTAGCAGCTGGCTCTCCAATTACTGAGTATTGTATAAAAGTATATATTCAAATCAAAATCCTTCAGAACACTTATCCCCTCAAAGTTGACATCTGCAGTAGAGTCAAAAGAGATCTGGGTTTGAAACAATTATAATTTAAAACAATTAAGCAACAGTAACTAGACACTTTAGGGAACTGGAAGAGGAGGGTAAAATGAGAAACAAGAACATAGTTAAATATTAAAATAATCTGTTACACACTATTTTCTTAGGACTGTGAGATTGATCTCTCAAACAGTCCCCCTCTTTATACTGCCGAGAAGCATGCAATACACTCAAACAGCTCTGTTCCATGTCTGCATAATCATTGCTCTTGCTATGGAGTGAATATGAAGTTAGTCACTGATGGCTCTCTTTAATACCAACACTCAGCTCAGTGAACCTTGCAAAACCAATTACAAGGAAAAAAAAATGAGGTACAACTCCTTAATGGAGAGGGACATCTCAGGAACATACTCAGCAAATAAACACTTGTAGGTCTATAGCGGTATACTATCCAATGCCAGTTTGTGTAAGTTTAACAAAATGATAGGGCAACACACCTATTTTATCTTGCCTCTATTTGTAATCATCCAAACAGTAAGAAGAATAAAACCAAGAAATGTTAGAGACAGAAAACACAAGGTAACAGAAATAGGGGTACTAAAATAAAAACTGGACATTGTCAATATGGACAGCAACATCTCACAACAATATTTTAGGTCATACCTGAGTAGATACACAGCTCTTTCAATATCGTTGAGTTCTTCATCAACTGTCAATCTCTCTATTTCTTCTGGTGTCTATCAAGTGTGAAATACAAAATATGATTTTAAATACATTACTATTTCCCTGTTTTAGTTGCCTTATAATAACCCTTTCTCCCAACCTCCAGAGATAATTACATGGTTAATAGGAATTTAACCCTTAACATTTCAAATAAGGCTTCAAATTCAGTCAGATAAATCTTTAGCCAGAAATATGTTAGTGATTCTAATAAGATTCTGTTTTAACATTTATTCTTATAATATATTTCATATATATTTATAATTAACATAGACATATGAAAGTTACTGTAAACATCAACTACCTTTTCTCTATGTTTTCTTACTTACGTTTTTGTTTATACCTAGAAACATTAACTAAACAGAATTCAAGAATGTTAATTTCACCACAACTGAAAACAATTTTTAAAAATAAGGTGCTCCCAGAGCAGCCAGCTATGCATAAATACAAGCCTGAAATAATTCTAACAGGATTTTAAAGCATCATTCTGGTTTTAAAGTCTATACCTTTAAACTCCTGCGCACCGGCCTTTCTATAATAGTAAGTTCCTGCAGGTCTTCTATGTATCCAAATAAATTGTTCTGACTAAAATCCATTTTGGAGGAGATGATTAAAGGATGCACGTAATAACTACAGCCCTTGGCAAACCATGATCCATCCAAGCCTCACATTGCATTCAGTAGGAGAGGAGTCCACACAACACCCCTTCCACCGATGCACTTGAGTGTCGAGCAGTGACTGCCTCTTCCTCATAGGAAGCCGCTGAGCCCACACCACCCAGGAGGGGCCTCAGCAAACACAATGCGGCACCGGCACAACCTACTGCTGCTTCTCGGTGAGCATCACTCGACTCTGAACACAACCTCCTGGAAGGAAACTTTCTCCAGCTGCTTTACTTCCCTTAGTCCCTCCAGCGTCTGCAGGCAGCGGCAGGCACCAGCACTCCCACCCTTCGCTCCGCGTGCCCTGCTGTAGGTGGAAGGGGGGCGGTTGCTTCGGCTTTCTCCTCCACGCAGAAGCGATGCTCGTGTCTTCAGGCGGGGGGAGGCGGAGGAGGAGGCAAGCTGTATCGGGGGCGGCGGCCCCTCTCCTCCGGTAGGCAGCAGCCCGTGGGTGTCGCCCCCTCAAGGGATCGGGCTGAAGGGCGCAGTTGTTTGTGGAGCCTCTGTGTAAAGGGGGCAGATGGGGGCAAGTCCCCTAAACGGCTAGGTTGGGGGGCAGTGGGTCCTTCTGCCGCAGGCCCCCCAAGAGCGGTGGACGGGGAGCAGTTCCTGCAAGAGGAGGTGTTGGCGGGCGCGGTTAGGCCCCGCTCCCCTTGCGCATCCCCGGGTCGTTATCCGCCAGGGTAGGTTACCAGTGAGGGGGATGCGGTGCAATCGCCCCGGGACGGCCCTCGGGCAGGACAGTGGCTTTCCAGGCGCCGGGCTGCGCTCCCTTCTCCGGCGAGGCCTCCGCGAAGCGCAGAGCCGCCGCTCAACTACCGAGAGCAGGGCAGGAGCCGCCCCCAGCACCGCGGAGCTGGTCGCCGGGGCAACGCGCCGCTACAGCAGCCTTCGCGGGGCAAAAGAGTTGCCCGAGCACGGCAATATCCGAACGCGCTGGGGGATACGGGGAGGGGCGCCGGCGGCACGACCCCGCCGCAGGTCACCCCGGAATGCGAGGGCTCGATCTCTAGGAGCGAGGCGGCCAGGAGCGGGGCTCACGCTTGTCTCACACAGCCCCGTGTCACGGCTCTCCTCACACCCGATGGCAGAGCGCTCGTCTCTCTCACACTCACCCACCCCCCAGCCCTGTGTCAGGGCTCGCCTCCATGCCACCCACACCCGATGACGGGGCTCTCCTCTATCGCACACCCACACACACCTGTGTCTGGGTTCTTCTCCCTCACCACCCCAGTGGCAGAGCTCTCTCCGCCATCTCACATTCACACACACACCGTGTCAGGGCTCTTTCCTCCTTCGGTCCCATCCTCCTTCCCCCACATATTGTCTAGGTTCTCCCTCCTTCCCCCCAAGAAAAATGTAAGGGCTCTTTCCTCCTCCCACCCCCACCTCTCTCTCTCACTCACACACACACACACACACACACACACACACACAGTGTCAGAGCTCTCACCCCCATCACACACCTCACAACCACCCACAAATAATGACAGAGCTCTCCACCATCACAAACGCCTATTTCACGGCTCTCCTCCATGTCACACACACACCCACCCATATCCAGTGTCAAAGCTCTTTCCTCCATCTCTCTTTCACATACACACACTCACAGTGAGAGCTCTCTCTTCCATCACACACACACACACACACCAGTGTGAGTGCTCTCTTCCCACACTTATACACAGAACACATCCGGGCTCTCTCCTCCAACACACATATACACATAGAGCATCAGGGCTGTCCTATCTTATAGATCACTCCACCACCAGCAATAGGACTCATGTCCTCAATGGCAGGGCTCTGACCCATCATACCCCTCTTCCCCCCAATGGCAGTACTCCTCCATCACACACCTAGTGTCCCATGCTCTGGGTGTCCCTAAATCTTGGACTGCCAGAAGCTGGGGCAGGACCATAGGGACTGGATCACTCAATACATTTCCCTGTTCTGTCCATTCCCTCTGAAGAATCTAGCACCAGCCACTGTTGGAAGGCAGGATACTGAGCTAGCTAGATCATTGGTCTGACCCAGTATGGTCATTCTTTTGTTCAACATCAGAGTGTTCCTCACAAGTAGGGCTCCGTGTCTGCAGGGGCGGCTCTATGTTTTTTGCCACCCCAAGCACGGCAGTCAGGCAGCCTTCAGCAGCATTTCTGCAGGAGGTCCGCCAGTCACACGGATTCAGTGGCAGTTCTGCGGGTGATCTGCCAGTCCCGCGCCTTCGTTGTACCCACCGCTTAATTGCTGCCGAAACCACAGGACCGGCGGACCTCCCACAGAAACACTGCTAAAGGCTGCCTGACTGTCGCCCTCACAGCAATTGTTAGCCCACCCCCCGTGGCTTGCCACCCCAGGCATGTGCTTGCTGCGCTGGTGCCTGGAGCTGCCCCTGTGTGTCTGTCACAGAAGTCATGGAAATCACAGAATCTGTCACTTCCACAACCTCCGTGACTTCTGCAGGGCCAGTCTGGCTGACTCTGGGGCCAGCTGCTCAGGTGGCCCCTGGGACAGTCACATCAGCCACTGCTGGAGTGGTCCAGTGGACAGCCACACCAGCTGCTGCTCTGGCGGCCCCCTACAGGGGTCTCTGGCTGGCCAGCCAGAGCAGCCACGATCCGCTGGCCCGAGCAGTGGTCCTCAGCCAGCCAAAGCAGCTGCTGGCCGCTGGCACGGGCAGCGGTCCCAAGCCAGCTGGCCCACTGACTGGAGTAGCCGCGGTCTACTGCCCCTCCCCAGCACCCCTCACATCCCCCAGCAAATATGAAATATGAAATATGCAGCAAATTCCTTTTATGCTAGAAACTTTTAAAAGCTCCCTTAAAATTAATCTCTATTCAAGAAATTTATCTTCAGATAAACGGGACTTGGCACCGGGTCTGCAATGGAGAATGGAAGGGATCTCCAGTAATAATACCTTGTACTATTCAGCTCCTTATTTAATTTTTCCCCTTGGCTCTGGTTAGATTCTGTTCATATTTAATCATAAAATAATAAGGCAGAGTTTATTATTGTACCACTTGATTTTTATAAGAGAAGTGGGAAGGCTTGAGAATCACAAGTTGATGTAATTGGGGACTCTCTACTACAAAGTGCAGATAGACCTGTCACCAGAGCTGTGCCAAAGAACAGAAGGGTGTGTTGTCTGCCGGTATCTAAAATATAGGATGAGGACCTGATGCTGAATAAGATCCTAAGAACCACTGTTTGTCCTTCACATGGAAACAAATGATACTGCTACATTCTCACTGGGATACATCAAGGAAGACTACACCAGGCTGGGAAAGATGCTTAAAGTAACAGAGGCCCAGGTGAACATCAGTGGGATTCTACCTGTCACTAGAGAAGGAGAGCAAAGCAAGACAAGATTATGATGACCAACAGATGGCTCAGACAATAGTGCTATAAGGAGGGCTCTGGGACGTTCGATCACAAGGAGGCATTCATGATAGAGGACTGTTCTCATGGGATGCACTCCATCTGAATTGAGTAGGAAGGATAATAGACATCTGGGATGCAGGTTGGCATAATGATTACAAGAGCTTTAAACTAGGAAACTGGAGGGGGGGGGATGACTGACAGATGCTCTTGTAATCTCCATGTCTGACTCTAATATTGAGCAGAAGAAAAAGCAAGTCAGAGTATACAGAAGTGGAGAAAGGAATTACAGAATGTAGCAGAATGGACTATAGGAGGAAAGATAGTACCAATGACAGAAACAGTCAGGTAGGCAATACTGGCAGTAAAATAACTGTCCTAATCTAGCCAGGAATCTGGGTGAGGCCAAGCAGAACCAACAAAGATGTTTGTATACCACTGCAAGGAGCGTAGGCCACAAAATGGAGGAACTAGAACTTGTAGTGCAGGAAATGAAATCAGATATTATAGGTAGAATGGAAATATGGTGGAATAGTAGTCATGACTAGAATACAGGTATTCCAGGGCAGTCTGCAAAATATCTTTGATGCCTGTACACAAATGCAAGGAGTATGGGGAACAAGCAGGATGAACTGAAAGTCATGGTATATGAAGAAAATTATGACTTAATTGGCATCATAGAGACTTGGTGGCACAACTCCCATAATTGGAGTATCAGTACTGAGGGATCTAGCCTTGTTCTGAAAGGATTGGTGTGGGGAAAAAAGCAGGAGGTGTTGTGCTGACATCAAGAATGTATACACTTGCTCCACGGTCCAAGGAGAAGTGTGCAACAGACCTACTGATAGTCTCTGGGTGAGGATAACAAGGGAAAAGAATAGTAGCAACATTATGGTGGGGGTCTGTTATAGCCATTCTACAAGCAGGTAACAAGATTAGCTAACACACATGAGCTAGTATGAATTACTCCTGAGGAAATTCTGCCCCAAAAAAATAAAAGTTCTGCACACAGTATTTAAAAATTCTGCAAAATTCTGCAAATTTTATTTGTCAATAAATAAATGTGGAGGCTCCAGCATGATAGTGGGGAGCACAGGCCACTGGCTGCACAAAGGTGAGAGATCACCCTGCAGCCCTCCCACCAGGACACAGATTCAGAGGTGAGGCTGCACCCGACACTGACACAGCGCAAAGGCCAAGCCTGCCCCAGAAATACCCTGTGGCCTTGCCCCCCTGCGACAGGTGCACCAGGTGTAGGCAGGCAAGTTCAGCCTAGCAGGATCCAAGAGTGGAGGGGCTTAGTGGGGGTGAGAGGCTTCAGTGTGGGGCAATCTGGTTGTGGGCAGCTTGATGCGGGGGTCTGGGTATGGGAGGGATCTGGATGCACAGGGGCTCAGTGCAGAGTTCCAGGTGCAGGGGCAATGGGATTCTGCCAGGGGGGCCAGGTGAAGGTGTTTGGGGCTTGCCAGGAGGGATTTTCCTTTTGGGTTTTAACAGGAGGGTGCTGGGGGTGTGGGGCTTGGTGGGGGTCCAGGTGCAGCTGGTTGAGGCTTGTTGGGGTTGGAGTTTGAGTGAGGGGCACTCAGCAGGGGGTGGTCTGGGTGCAGACCATTGGGGCTCAGCAGGAGGGTTCTGGGTGCAGGGGATGGGGCTTGGTACAGTGGGGGATTTCTGGATGCAGGAGGGTGAGACTCAGTGTGGGAGGTCTGGGTCTGAGGTGTCCAGATGCCCGGGAGTTGGGCGGATGGGGGAGCAGCTCTCCATACAGTGACCCCTCCCCTCCATAGCTGAGGAGCGATGAGGGCAGGAAGTCGGGGGGCGGGGGGAAGTGCAGAGCTTCTTACAGCTAGGGGAGGTTTCTGGGGTGGGTCTGACCCAGCTCCTGCCGCTCCTTGCAAGGAAAAAGGAAGTCTTGTCCTTCCCCACCCCCAGTCCAGCCAAGACTGCAGCTGAGCCCGATGAAGGGTAGGAGCCATTGGCCGGAGCATCCCAGTCCTGCCGCCCCCCACTGATTTACCTCTCTGGCAGCTGTTAATGGGGAGGGGTGTCTGACTGCTCTTTTGGGTTCCTTTTGCTTTCCAATCAGAAAGTCATTTTTTTTGCAGGGAAACAAAGAAATCTGTGGGGGACATGAATTCTGCACAAGCACAGTGGCACAGAATTCCCCCGGAAGTATATTTCCCTGATATCTGTTGAAATACTATTGCAGCAAAACATAATACATCCTGCAAATTCTTAGCGTGTGTAGGGGACAGCTTTCTGATTCAGAAAGTTGAGGAAACAAGTAGGAGATCGTCCATTTTGGATCTGGTTTTAACTGAGAGGGATGAATTAGTTGCGAACGTGAAGTTGGTCGGGAACATGGGAAAAAGTGATCATGATCTGATAGAATTCAATATCCTATGGAAAGGAGGACATGAGAACAGCAAAACAAGGACATTGGACTTCAGAAAGACAGATTTCAACCGACTCAGAGAAATGGTAGGCAATGTCCCATGGAAAGACCAATTAGGAAGAAAAGGAATCAAAGGGGACTGGCAGTTCTTAAAAGATGTAATACTAGAGGCTCAACATCAAGCTATTCTGTAGCAGAAGAAAAATAAGACGAGCTACAGGAGGCCAATGTGGCTGCACAAGGAGTTTTTAGCTATCTAAAAACCAAAAGGGATACATACAGGAAATAGAAGGAGGGGCATATCACCAAGGAAGTATACATGGGAATAGCACGAGCATGTACAGACAAAATCAGGAAAGCCAAGGCAAAGAATGAGTTACAGCTGGCAAGAAATGTTAGAGACAACAGGAAGGCATTCTTCAAATATGTCAGCCAAAAAAGAAATATCAAAGATGGCGTGGGTCTGCTGCTCAATGGAGAAGGTGAGCTGATGACAGATGACAGAAAGGCAGAGCTGCTCAATGCTACTTTACTTCAGTCTTCTCACAAAAAATAACACGTGACCGGACGACTAGCAAGGTTACCTTAGACAATAAAGGGCAAAGGATGCAGATTGGGATAAGTAAAGAACACGTCAGAGATCTTCTGACCAATTTGAATGAATTCAAATCAGTGGGGCCATATGCTATTCATCTGAGAGTACTGAAGGAATTAGCTGAAGAAATCTTGGAGCCACTGGAAATAATATTTACCAACTCATGGATGACAGGAGAGGTCCTGGAAGACTAGAAAAGAGCTGACACAGTGCCCATCTTTAAAAGGGGGAGGGGGAAGGAGGAGCCGGGGAACTATAGTCAGACTTACTTTGATTCCTGGTTAGCCACTAAAGCAATGTATCAAACATTCAATTTGCAAATACCTGGAGGATGAAGGGGTAATCACTAGCAGCCAGCATGGATTTACCAAGAACAAATCATGCCAAATCAGCTTGATTTCTTTCTTTGACAGGGTAACTGATTTGGTGGATGGGTGAAGGCGGTGGACATAATATACCTGGACTTCAGCAAGGCTTTTGTCAGTCCCACATGACATTCTGATAAGTGAGCTGGAGAAATGCAGGCTCAACAGAATGACCATTAAGTGGATACATAATTGGTTAACAACTACAAACAAAGAGTATTAATGGAATGATGTCAGATTGGAGAGGGGTTCCACAGGGATCTGTTCTGGGTCTGGTGTTGTTTAACATCTTTATTAATGACCTGGATGTAGTTATGGAGAGCATACTGATCAAGTTTGCAGAAGACACAAAGCAAGGTGGGTTGCCAAAACCTTGGAGGATAAAGCTAAAATTAAGAGGAATCTTGATAAATTGGAGAACTGGTCTGTGACATTACACCCCATATTCTTCATAGAAATACTATATGATTATGGTATAACTAAGATATGTTTTATGCAAGATGGGTCATATGAGATATAATTGGAAAGGTTATGATTTACTGAATATGATTATCCTATTTGTATGCATGCATCATTGTTGTATCTGATGTTAGAAATATTGACTATACATCTGTGTTACAAAAGTGTTTTCACCTGGTGAACACCCACTAGGCAAAAGACTACCAGACTAGCTGGCTGGCTGGGAAGGGCCATTAGAGAGAACAATAGGTCTTAGAAGATGTTTATCTCCAGCAGGGGAGGCTTTCTGTGGACCTTACAACCAGCCTCTGTCTCATGGCTGCTCTGACACTGCAGGGTCATGTGATCAAGTCACCTGGTACTGGACTCCATGGTAATATTAGTATTTTTCCACTGACCAGGCGTGGGAATCACACAGAGACAAAAGATTCCCGCTATATGCAAAAACTATTTAAGGCAGGAGAGTGACGTCATCTTGGTCATTCTTCACTGAATCCCTGCCCAAGATGACTGCTGGAAACAGCTAAGAAACAAAGACTGAGCAAGGGGAGAAGGACTGAGCCCAGTCTGGAAGGTTGTCTAGCCTGTGAAAGAAATATCTGAAGTTTTAAGCTGCAAGCAAGTACAGCAGGACTTCAAAAATCTCTGCAATCTGTCTAAAACAACTTTTAGGGTGAAAAATTACTACTTGTAACCAGTTTCTTTAATATCTTAAGCTTAGATTGCATGTTTGTTTCATTTGCTAAGTAATCTACTTTGATCTGTTTGCTAACCCTTATAATCACTTAAAATCTATCTTTTATAGTTAATAAACTTGTTTTTGTTTTCTCTAAAAGTAGTTTGTGGAATTCATAACTGGGAGGCAAATGTTTTGCATATCTTCCTCCACACTGAGGGAGGGGGCAAAGTTCATGAGCTTATGCTGTATAGTTCTATGTGCAGTGCCAGACAGTACAATTTTGGGTTTGCACTCCACAGGGGGAGTGCACTTGAGTTCTGGGAAATTCCTTAGCTGAGCCTTCCCATGCAGCAGGGCTGATCTCAGCATCTGTATGTATAGCTGCAGCTGGGTGTGTCCCTACCTGTATGTGTGCTGGTAAAGTGCAGTCTGAAGCCTGAGGGAGGGCTTGGCTGGCTAGCCTCAGCAATACAGTGCAATGGGAACCCAGGCTGGTGGGTCAGGTGGGCTCAGTGGTACCCCAGTTCCAAGTGGCACCTTGGGGAGAACCCATCACATGGTCTGTAGACAACACAATGAAATTCAACAAAGACAACTATAAGATGCTCCTCATAGGGAAGAAAAACCAAAATATTTTTGATGTTTTCTACATTTTCAAATATATTGATTTCAATTACAACACAGAATATGAAGTTTACAGCACTCACTTTATAATTATATTTATTACAAATATTTGCACAGTAAAAACCAAAAGAAATAGTATTTTTCAATTACTCTAATACAATATTATAGTGCAATCTCTTTATCATGAAAGTTGAACTTACAAATGTAGAGTTGTGTACAAAAAATAACTGCATTCAAAAATAAAACAATGTAAGACTTTAGAGCCTACAAGTCCACACAGTCCTAATTCTTGTTCGTCCAATCGCTCAGACAAACAAGTTTGTTTACATTTGCAGGAGATAATGCTGCCTGCTTCTTGTTTACAATGTCAGCTGAAAGTGAGAACAGGCGTTTGCATGGCACTGTTGTCGCCGGCGTCACAAGTTATTTACGTGCCAGATGTGCTAAAGATTCTTATGTCCTTTCATGCTTCAACCACCATTCCAGAGGACATGCTTCCATGCTGATGACGGGTTCTGCTCAATAACAATCCAAAGCAGTGCAGACCGACATACGTTCATTTTCATTATCTGAGTCAGATGTCACCAGCAGAAAGTTGATTTTCTTTTTTTGGTGGTTCGGGTTCTGTAGTTTCCACATCAGAGTGTTGCTCTTTTAAACACTTCTGAAAGCATGCTCCACACCTTGTCCCTCTCAGATTTTGGATGGCACTTCAGATTCTTAAACCTCGGGTCGAGTGCTGTAGCTATCTTTAGAAATCTCACATTGGTATCTTCTGTGCATTTTGTCAAATCTGCAGTGAAAGTGTTCTTAAAATGAACATGTGCTGGGTCATAATCCGAGACTGCTATAACATGAAATATATGGCAGAATGCAGGTAAAACAGAACAAGAGACATACAATTCTCTCCCAAGGAGTTCAGTCACAAATTTAATGAAAGCATTATTTTTTTAACGAGCATCATCGGCATGGAAGCATGTCCTCTGGAATGGTGGCCGAAGCATAAAGGAGCATACGAATGTTTAGCATATCTGGCACGTACATACCTTGCAATGCCACCTACAAAAGTGTCATGTGAACACTTGTTCTCATTTTCAGGTGACACTGTAAATAAGAAGCAGGCAGCAGTATCTCCCGTATGTGTAAACAAACTTGTTTGTCTTAGTGATTGGCAGAATAAGAAGTAGAACTGAGTGGATTTGTAGGCGCTAAAATTTTACGTTGTTTTGTTTTTGAGTGCAGTTACATAAAAAAAAATCTATATTTGTAAGTTACACTTTCATGATAAAGAGATTGTACTACCGTGCTTGTATGAGGTGAATTGAAAAATACTATTTCTTTTATCATTTTTACAGTGCAATTATTTGAAATAAAAAAATAAGACTATAAAGTGAGCACTGTACACTTTGTATTCTGTGTTGTAATAGAAATCAATATACCATATTTGAAAATGTAGAAAAACATCCAAAATATTAAATAAATTTCAATTGGCATTCTATTGTTTAACAGTGCAATGAATTTTTGTATCGCAATTAATTTTTTTGAGTTAATCGTGTGAGTTAACTGTGATTAATCACCACCCCTAATTTTCATTAATGACCTTAACACAAAAAGTGAGAGTTGGCTAATAAAATCCGTGGATGACACAAAGTTAGGCACTATTGCCAATACTGAGGAGGACCAGAATATCATACGAGAAGATTTGGACAACCCTGAAAACTGGAGTAATATAAATGGGATGAATTTAACAGTGCAGTCATGCATTGTGGGTCTTAACAAGAGATTTTACTATAAGCTGTGGACTTACCGGTTGGAAGCCGAAGAGGAGAAAGATGTTGGTGTATTGGTCCATCGAGGATGACTATGAGCCAACAATGTGATGCGGCTGTGAAAAAAGGCTAATACAATCCTAGGAAGCACTAAGTGAGTTATTTCCAGTAGAGATAGGGAAGTGTTATTACCATTATACAAGACACTGCTGAGACCTCAGCTGGAACAGTATGTGCAATTCTGGTCTCCCATGTTCAAGAAAGATTAATTCAAACTGAAACAGGTGCAGAAAAGGGTTACTAGGATGATCAGAGTAATGGAGAACCTGTCTTACGAGAAGACTTAAGGAGCTTGTCTTGTTTAGCCTAACAAAATGAAAGCTGAGGGGAGATACGATTGCGCTCTATAAATATATCAGAGGGATAAACACCAGGGAAAGAAAGGAGTTAATTACATTAAGAGCAAATGTTGGCACAAGAACAAATGAATATAAACTGGCCATCAACAAGTTTAAGCTTGAAATTGGATGAAGGTTTCTAACCATCAGAGGAATGAAGTTCTGGAACAGCCTTCCAAGGTGAGTAGTGTGGTCAAAAACCTAACTTGTTTCAAGACAGAGTTTGATACGTTTATGGAGGAGATGGTACAAAGAGGTTGCCTACAATAGTAGTGGCCCTTTCACACCTGCTATTAGCAAATATCTCCAACAACCTGATATGGGGGACTAGATGGGGAGGGTTCTGAGTTACCACAGAGAATTCTTTCCCAGATGTCTGGCTGGTAGGTCTTGCCCACATGTTTAGGGTCTAACTGATCACCATGTTTGAGATTGGGAAGGAATTTTCTCCCAGGTCAAATTGGCAGAGACCCTGGGTGGGTTTTGCCTTCCTCTACCGCATGGGGCATGGGTCACTTGCTGGTTTAAACCAAAGTAAATGCTGCATTCACTGTAACTTGAAGACTTTAAATTAAGATTTGAAGACTTCAGGAACTCAGCTGTAGGTTGTGGTCCTATTGCAGGTGTGGGTGGGTGAGGTTCTGTGGCCTGCAGTATGCAGGTTAGACTAATGATCATGATGGTCCCTTTTGGCCTTAAAGTCTATCAGTCTGAGTTACAGAAAAATGTCTTTTAAAAATTATTTTCATATGATAAAATGTGTTTTATATACAGTTGATAGGGATAGGATATGTATTGAGGGCAAGATTCTGCATACACTTACTACTGGGTGCAATACTTGCTAACCCGATTAGTCCCATTGACTTCAGTGTAACTGTCTTAACAGTTACAAAGAATTCATATGATCCAAACAGCCAATGGCGATCGGAATGAAAAACATTTTTTAAGATACTGCACAAAGCTCTACCTACCAACAACTGAATGGTTGATAATACTTTACTATTACTTTGAAAACAAAGGTACCATCTGTTAGATTTTGTTTAATATAAGAAAAATGTGACAATAATTCCCAAGAATCTATTGGTGTTTTATGTTCTAATAAGTGTGAAAGTGTGTTGCTCAAAATCTGATCTACTTTTTATCTTGTGTGTTCTTCTGTATGTAATTCTGTATTTATTTAAAACAAACAAACAAACAAAAAAACCCACAGTGCTTCTTGGCTCTCTGTATAAAATAAATGGACCAAATTCTTCTCTCGGTTACTCCAGTAAAAATCTGGAATAACTTCACTGACTTCAAAAGTTACACCAGGGTAACTGAGATGAGATTCTGGCCCGATGCCCACATCTCAAGCACTTATCAGCAAAAATAAAATAATAAACAATTGTGTAGCTGCAGCAGACGACCAAACCATCCAACAGGGATACAGATTTCAATGTCATGGTTACAAGGCAGTATAATAAAGAACATTCCTTTAGAAAAAAATTGAAAATTTTTTTGATGGTGTTTGAAAAAATTCCTTGATGGGGTCCTTTTAAGTAAGGAAAATTAATAACATCAAATATAATACAGGTGCACCTAATTTAAGTCCTTTGCAGTGTAGCTCATTAATTAGCCAATGAAAGAAAATAAATTACATGAAATGTTCTGTTCCCAAATTTTGAGGATTCTGACATCCAGGCTTCTGCTGATGATAAAGTATTAGAAAAGTATCTTCAGAGTCCAGTCCTAATTAATTAAGAAACTCCTTTTGTAAGCTCTTTCACAGCCAAGTTTCAGTTATTTCAGCTTATAAAGATTACTCTGAGACTAAGACTATTCCCTTTTTGGAACTTGCAGCCTTTTAATATTTGGCATTTCAAAACCCAGTTTTCAAGACTGAATTAAAGACCAAAGTTTTAAAATGTATAATGTGGTTGACTTTTCAATTTACTTTTATTATAAAATGTTATGAGACACTAAGGGCCAGCTGTTTAAATGCATTAAGGCACCTAAAGACGCAGAGAGATGCCTATCTCAAAGTGTCGTGTCTAGTGAAATTTGCAAAAACGCTTATCTGCATCTTTAGGTGCCTAAATACCTCTTAAAATCTGGCCCTAAAGGTCAAGTCCTATAAACTTTATGCAACTATAATTCCCATTAACTTTAGAATGAATAGGTTTTTTTCCACAGGACTGTATGAACATCCAGTAGGTGAGAGAGTATAATAGAACTTCTTATGATGAAATAACATAGTAAAATAAATACCAGCCACAATGGTCATCTAAGGCCTTGTCTACACTACAGGACTATTTCGAATCTACTTAAGTCGAATTTGTGGATTCGACCTTATGAAGTCGAATTTGTGTATCCATACTAAATACACAAATTCGAACTTCTGAGTCCACATTCACGGGGCCAGCGTCGACTTTGGAAGCGGTGCACTGTGGGAAGCTATCCCACAGTTCCCGCAGTCCCCGCTGCCCATTGGAATGCTGGGTAGAGCTCGCAATGCCTGCTGGGGGAAAAAATGTGTCGAGGGTGGTTTTGGGTTAGTGTCGTCATTGAACCGTCAATCACGCCCTCCCTCTCTTCCTTGAAAGCGCCGGCGGGAAATCTGTTCGCGCCCTTGTCTGGTCGGTTACAGCGCGGACGCCACAGCACTGCGAGCATGGAGCCCGCTGCGATCATCGCTGCACTTATGGCCGTTGTCAACTCCTCGCACCTTATCGTCCACCTCTTCCACAGTCAGCTGCTGAGAAACCGGGCGAGGAGGCTCCGGCAGCGCGGTGAGGAGAGTGGCACAGACCTCTCAGAAACAGGGTACGCCGGGCAGTGGAGATCATGGTGGCAATGGGTCACGTTCATGGTGTGGAATGGCGATTCTGGGCCCGGGAAACAAGCACAGACTGGTGGGACCGCATAGTGCTGCAGGTCTGGGATGACACAGAGTGGCTGCGAAACTTCAGGATGCGTAAGGGCACTTTCCTTGAACTGTGTGACTTGCTGTCCCCTGCCCTGAAGCGCCAGGACACACGGATGCGAGCAGCCCTGAGTGTGCAGAAGCGAGTGGCCATAGCCCTCTGGAAACTTGCCACGCCAGACAGCTACCGGTCAGTAGCGAACCACTTTGGCGTGGGAAAATCTACCGTGGGGATTGCTGTCATTCAAGTAGCCCACGCAATCGTTGAGCAACTGCTCTCAAAGGTAGTGACTCTCGGAAATGTCCAGGTCATCATAGATGGCTTCGCCGCGATGGGATTCCCAAACTGCGGTGGGGCTATAGATGGGACTCACATCCCTATCCTGGCACCAGCCCACCAGGCCAGCGAGTACATTAACCGAAAGGGCTACTTTTCAATGGTGCTGCAAGCTGTGGTGGACCATAGGGGACGTTTTACCAACATCAACGTCGGGTGGGCGGGCAAGGTTCATGACGCGCGTGTATTCAGGAACTCTGGTCTGTTTAGACGCCTCCAGGCAGGTACTTTCTTCCCGGACCACAAAATAATGGTTGGGGATGTGCAGATGCCTACAGTGATCCTCGGGGACCCGGCCTACCCGCTAATGCCCTGGCTCATGAAGCCCTATACAGGCGCCTTGGACAGTGAGAAGGAACTCTTCAACTACCGGCTGAGCAAGTGCAGAATGGTGGTGGAGTGTGCTTTCGGACATCTCAAGGGGAGATGGCAGAGCTTACTGACTCGCTCGGACATCAGCGAAAAGAATATCCCCGTAGTTATTGCTGCTTGCTGTGTGCTCCACAATCTATGTGAGAGCAAGGGCGAGACCTTTTTGGCCGCTTGGGAGGTTGAGGCAAATCGCCTGGCTGCTGTTTACGATCAGCCAGACACCCATGCCGAGAGAATATCCCAGCGGGAAGCGATGTGCATCAGGGAGGCTTTGAAAGCGAGTTTCCTCGCAGAGCAGGGTAACCTGTGACTGTCCACTTGATTTTAAGAGAGCCTGATCACAAACCAAGTTTCCCCCACTTCCAAAGGACGTTTTAAAACTAAGGAAATGTTTCAGGAATTAATAATAAATCTTTCGTTGACTTTGCATTTCTGTTTCTTGGTTGAAACATGGAAGCATTCTGTGCTGGGTAAGGTGTGCACTGATGTACAGACCACTTGTCCAAAAGAGGACGGAGAGCCTCCTGCTCCTACATAGGTCTGTGGGGTGGGGGACGGTTTACGGTGGTTGTGCATGTAGGGGGAGGGTTGCAGGAATGGGTGGGTTTGCAGGAAGGGGCGAGGGGTGCCGTCTTTGGATAGGGGTTTACATGACGGCTGTGGGCTGTGGGTTTGGGCGTTGGAAGGGGTGAGGGGTGTGGGGGAAGGGTCAGTATCTGCCCCTGGATGAGGGCTCTTTTTGGGGCTCAGGGCACCGGGGAGGATCGTGGCTACGGTCGAAGTGCATGTGAAGGGAAGCCTGCCTTTACATTCGGGGATGGCAGGCACCAGGACCCTGGACAAGCATACACATCAAGGAAAGACCCGGGGCAGCATACACCACACAGACTGTCCCTGGTGCCTGGTGACTGCAGTCTGTGTGTGCCCTGCAGTTGACCCTGCACCCAAGTCTGTACCATGGCACTGTGGGCTATGCACTGCAATTACAATTCCCCCCCCACACACACACCCACAGAAAGTCTTCTGACACGAGAAATGTGACGGAAACAGTGAGTAACACCAAACCGCTTTTAATAATGTAGTACACAGTGGGGGGTTTAAACTTGGAGTTGGGACTGGTTGATGCTGTAAGGAAAGAACTTGTACAAATTTACAGCGCGAGAGTTGTCTCGAACATTAGCGGTCTGCTGCGGTGCAGGGACAGTTCTCACGGCCCCTACCGCCCCTCCTTCTTGTAACTTTGGGTGAGGGGGGGACAGGACTTCTTGGCGTTGGAGGGCGGTTGCAGATGCACTGCAGGGGGGCTCTCTCCTCCTGCCTGCGGTCTTGCAGAACATCTACAAGGCGCCGGAGCGTGTCCGTTTGCTCCCTCATTAGACCAAGCAGCGTTTGAGTCGCCTGCTGGTCTTCCTGCCGCCACCTATCCTCCCGTTCCATGTGTGTGCGATGCTGCTGACACAGGGTCTCCCTCCACTGTCTCTGCTCTGCCGCCTCCGCTCTGGAGCAGGCCATCAGTTCCTGGAACATGTCGTCCCTAGTCTTTTTCTTTCGGCGTCTAATCTGAGCCAGCCTCTGCGAGGGGGATGCCGGGGCAGTCCGGGAAAGAGCCGAAGCTGTGTGATGCGAAAAAGTAGGTGATTTCCTTGAACACATACATGTTTGCCAACAGTAAACACAGTCTAGTCAGTTTCAGTTAACAAGACCAAAGAGGGAACCAAGTCTCAGGAGATCTCAGAACTAGTCCGAGATTTCGGAATACGCTCTCATTGGCGGCGCCATTGCACTGGAGAGCGCACAAGAGAGGAAAACAGCTGCATCCCTCTTGCACAAAGTCCTGGTAAGCCTTACAGTACATACTGCTTATCAGTTAGTGGTTAGCTGTGCTCTCCTGCTAAAGGCAATGTGCAAAGCAGAAAGGATGAGCCTTTTGCAGCCCCTCCCGCCAGTGCACGGGAACGATCAATGGATGCTTGTTCTCTGTGGCCTCTCGCACGTGGCTGTTAGGCGAGGGTCATTGTTATGAAACCTAATTGTAAACCATTAACAATAGTAACACTACACTAATTGCCCTACTTAGATGCAGTATTTGCACAACGAGATCACCCTGAGGCGGGTCACTCGTGCCCAGAAAGACCGCATGTTACGGGACGCACTGCACAGACCAAGACCATATGCAGCAATGCTAGTCGAGGCAATGGTTCCACTCTATATTCGGATGTCCTGGTGTGGAAGAGTCTGCTTCCACGGAGCGCTCAACAAGGCACCTCTTCCGACGAACCTTATGCGGAGGCTTTGCGAGGAACTGAATGACACCTTCGTGGAAATGTCACTAGAGGACTATTTTTCTATCCCCATTTGTGTGGATCTTCTCTTTATATAGTTTAATATATATTATAGTTTAATATTTAGAATGTTTTAAATTGTAAATATTTAGAATTTTTTAAAGTCCATTTGTGTGGACCTTCTCTTCATATAATTTAATATATATTATAGTTTAATATTTAGAATTTTGTAAATACTGTTTCTATTTTTTCTATAACAATGTTATAAAAAATAAATGTTTATACGTGTGTTGCACTTACTGCCTGATCCTTCCCCTGATTCCGAGTCCGGGTTAACGGGCGGGGACGGTTGGTAGGGGATCTCTGTGAGGGTGATGAAGAGATCCTGGCTGTCAGGGAAAGCGGGAGTGGGTTCGCTGTCGCCTGCGCCGTCCTCAAAAGACCCTTCCTCATCTTCCCCATCGGCGAACATCGAGGAGGAACTGTCCCGGTACACTATTCCGTCCTCGGAGTCCACCGTCACTGTTGGGGCAGTTGTGGCAGACCCACCTAGAATGGCATGCAGTGCCTCGTAGAAGCGGCATGTCTGGGGCTGGGCTCCGGAGCGTCCGTTTGCCGCTCTGACTTTTTGATACCCTTGTCTTAGGTCCTTCACTTTCACGCGGCACTGCATCGCATCCCGGCTGTATCCTTTCTCTTTCATGGCTTTCGAGACCTTCTCGAAGGTCTTCGCGTTCCGCTTGCTGGAGCGCAGCTCCGAGAGCACAGACTCCTCGCCCCAGACAGCGATCAGATCCATGACTTCCCTGTCAGTCCATGCTGGGGACCTCTTTCTATTCTGGGATTGCCCTGACTCCTCTGCTGGAGAGCTCTGCATCGTTGCAGGTGCTGCGGAGCTCGCCCCGATGTGCAACCAGAACGTCAGATTCAAACCGCCCAGACAGGAAAATGAATTCAAATTTTCGCGGGTCATTTCCTGTGTGGCTGGCCAGAGAATCCAAGCTCGGACTGCTGTCCAGAGCGTCAACAGAGTGGTGCAGTGTGGGATAGCTCCCGGAGCTACTAAGTTCGATTAGCATCCACACCAAGCCTAATTCGAGCTAGCCATGTCGAATTTAGCGTTACTCCACCTGCCGGGGTGGAGTACCAAATTCGAACTAAAGAGCCCTCTAGTTCGAATTAAATGGCTTCCTGGTGTGGATGGTTGAGCGGTTAGTTCGAATTAACGCTGATAAATTCGAATTAAAGTCCTAGTGTAGACCAGGCCTAAGAATGCTTTAGCTTGGCCACAGTTGATACATCTCTCTCATTCTCAGGATAGTTAAATCTCAGGCAGACTGCGAAGAGCTACAAAAGGCTCTCCCAAAATTGGGTGACTGGGCAACAAAATGGCAGATGAAATTCAATGCTGATAAATGCAAAGTAATCCACATAGGAAAACATAATCCCAACTATACATAGAAAATGATGGGGTCCAAATTAGCTGTTACCACTCAAGAAAGAGATCTTGGAGTCATTGTGGATAGTTCTCTGAAAACATCCACTGAATGTGCAGCGGCAGTCAAAAAAGCAAACAGAATGGTGAGAATCATTAAGAAAGGGATAGATAATAAGATAGAAAATATCATATTGCCTCTACATAAATCCATGGTATTCCCACCTCTTGAACACTGTGTGCAGATGTGGTTGCCCCATCTCAAAAAATAAATAAATATTGGAATTGGAAAAGATTGAGAAGAGGGCAACAAAAATGATTAGGGGTATGGAACAGCTTCCGTATGAGGAGAGATTAAGAAGACTGGGACTTTTCAGCTTGGAAAAGAGATGATTAAGAGGGGATATGATAGTGGTCTATAAAAGCATGACTGGTGTGGAGAACGTAAATAAGGAAGTGTTATTTACTCCTTCTCATAACACACAAACTAGGGATCACCAAATGAAATTAATAGGCAGCAGGTTTGAAACAAACAAAAGGAAGTATTTCTTCACACAATGTACAGTCAACCTGTGGAACTTTTTGCCAGAGGATGTTGTGAAGGCAAAGACTATAACAAGGTTCAAAAAAGAACTAGATAAATTCATGGAGGATAGGTCTATCAATGGCTATTAGCCAGGATGGGCAAGGATGATATCCCTAGCCTCTGTTTGCGAGAAGCTGGGAATGGGTGAAAGAGAATGGATCACTTGATGATTACCTGTTCTGTTCATTCCCTCTGGGGCACCTGGCATTGGCCACTGTTGGAAGGCAGGATATGGGGCTAGATGGACCTTTGGTCTGACACGGTAGGGCCATTCTTATGTTGTTATTCTGAATGAAAACTCTGTACATTTGCCAGATATAACAGTGAAGCTTCCACATTTTGTTCCAAAACCTCTAATTTAAAATCAGAAACAAAAACAAAACAAAACAGCATTTCCCCATCTGATATTCACTCTTCAGTCACTTTCTCCCTTAATGGTCTGTCCTCTTCTCACTCCTTCACCTTGAATTGTCCCCACAGGACTGCAGGGAGGCTTCGCACTTCCTTCCTGCTCCTCATCCTTTCCAGACATTTTCTTCTTCCAAGACACACTACATGAGATTTCCCAACTGGTGACAGTTTGGGGGCATTTGTTTAGGTCGGTTTATGAATTCCCTTTGTTTTGTTCATATCCTTGTGATTGTAACCTGAGGGTGACTGAAACCACAGCCACGCCTGTGACAGCTGTCTTCTGCCACCTAACTCTCCCGGACTTTTCCCCTGCCTCTCTCCTCTGATTTTGACACCTGTCTCTGTCTTCTTACAATCCATCTTCCTCGTTGTCTGACTTTTGCTTTAAAGTTCTCATTAAGCCTCACCTCCTTCCCCTTGTCTTCTCTCTTGACCTTTTGTCCTGAGCCACCTCTCCCAGTCACCATGTCACTATTCACTCTATCCTTTGACTCCAATTTTTAAATCAAGATTGGATGGTTTTCTAAAAACTATGCTTTAGGAATTATTTTGGGGAAGTTCTATGGCCTATATTATACAGGAGTCCAGACTAGATGATCACAATGGTCCCTTCTGGCCTTGGAATCCATGAATGGGAGCAGATTTGAGCCCTTGGGTTTTCACATTACATTCCATACAACAGAATAAAATAGATATTCGGGATGTTAAACTAGAAGAAAACAACATATAGAAATTTCTGCATATATATTAGAAAAATACCTGGAAGCTAGTACACACACATCTCGATAAAAATAAAAATACTACTTAACACAGTTTCCAGTTTGTTGCTAAGAAACTGCTGCTTCAAAGTTTTATTGTCATTTGCAGAATTCTGGTTGTTCCTTTGCCATTTTGTGTTAGCTCATTATAACAGCATAATTAGAATGAACATAATGGAAAGTAACGGAACATATAATTTAAATTTTCATCACCTGTACTGTTGGCTTGCTGTTTGCTGTTCTATAGTCTAGTACCCTCTAATATAACATGAAAGAGGAAAGATGTTAACGAAAAGATTGTTTATACTAGCACAGAAAATGCCAAACAATTTCTTTTCATTTCATTTCATAAAATGTTTCTTTGGGGGTTTTGTTTGCTTGCTTGATTATGGTATCTCTAAGGATCTATCATCAGATTACTTGAATAAAGTCCTGGTGAAATTATAACTCTTACTTAAAAAAATCACCTGCAAAAGAAGGGAGGGAAATCCTTGTTTACCTATTTAAAACATACCAGTATAAAGAAGGTTGTTTCTTGTTTTAATGGCATATTTTTTCTTTAGATATAATATAAATGTCAACTATTGTCTTTCCTGTTTTTGCTGGAGCTCTCCCTTGCAGAACCTAAGGCAGGGGTTGGCAGCCTTTTAGAAGTGGTGTGACAAGTCTTCATTTATTCACTCTAATTTAAGGTTTTGCGTGCCAGTAATACATTTTAACATTTTTAGAAGGTCTCTTTCTATAAGTCTATTATATATAACTAAACTATTGTTGTATGTATAGTAAATAAGGTTTTTAAAATGTTTAAGAAACTTCATTTAAAATTAAATTAAAATGCAGAGCCCCCTGGACCAGTGGTCAGGACCCAGGCGTGAGTGTGCCACTGAAAATCAGCTCGCGTGCCATAGGTTGCCTACCCCTGACCGAGAGGTTTGATTCTGCTCCTGTTGAAGTCAATAGTGAAAGTCCAATGAGTTCAATGGTACAGAATCAGGCCTACAGAGAAGTAGATTGGGAACTTTCTCAGCCATTAGCTAAAGGAGGCAGCATGTTGAATCTTTAACAAAGAGATCTGTATCCCAACATGCTTTACCAAGTTAAATAAATAACTTAGTTGCAAAAATAAAACAAAGAACAAAAGTAGGGAGAAAGAAAGTAAGAGGTACAGGCAAAGGAGAAAGGATGTTTTTAGATTAGGCTTAAAAATAGATGGAGAGCAAATGAGGTGGAAAGATACTCCAAATGGAAGAGTACTGGTTTTGGTATGAAATAAAAATCCTTTTTTTAGGGGACAATAATAAATCTCTATTACATCATATGGTGCAGAATGCCAAGCACTACTGAAAGGGCCCACTACTTGTTATTGTCCAGGGCAACAGAGCTCATAGGATCAGTGACAAATACGTAATTATTATACACGTACTGTAGGCACCACACAATCAATAGCTGCATTAACAGACAGCAAGCACCACACAATTTCTAACAGCCACCCAAAACTTTAGGGCCAGGTACAGCACAGCCCACCGCTGTGAGTAAATGCAGACAGTGACATGCTCTTTCAAGGTCTCCTTCAGTCACACAGCTCTGCGTTGAGCTCTACTAATAATCCTTTTGTCTGGTCTGGTTGTTCAAACCTCAGCTTTCCACATTGCTGCAACATTTGCTTCATAGGTATTATGCAGAACAGAACTGGCAGCTATAACCACAGACATATTTTTCTCACAGAGATCCAATCTGATGATTACCAACGCCAGCATCTCTTCAATCTACCAAAAGCACATTCAGCTGTCATTCTGCACCTGGTGAGCTGGTACTTAAATCTTTCCTTGGTGCCGTTGAGCTGGCTGGTATTCAGCTTCATAAGCCAGGGGAGCAAAGAGTAGGCTGGGTCCCCCAGGATCACTAGTGGCATTTCAACATCACCAATGCTAATTCAGCTGTCAGGAAATAATGTCCCTGCTTGCAGCTTTCTGAACAGTCCTGTGTTCTTAATAGTGCAAGCATCATATGCACCTTCCTTGACCCGCCAAACACTGATGTCAGTGAAGCATCCCCGGTAATCTCTCAGTGCTTGCAACGCCATAGAAAAGTAGCCTTTCCTATTGATGGGCTTTGGGCCACACAATTCCAAAACAGGGAAATGCATGCCATCTACTGCCCCACTGTAGTTAGGGAACTTTATTGTTGCAAATCTATCCCCTTGTCCTGCATGTTACTGAGTGTCACAGTCCTGTGTAGCAGATGACTAATGGTCCTGCACACTTGCATGACAATGGTCCCAACTGTGGATTTTCCAACTCCATAATGATTTTCTGCTGATTAGTATTAATCTGGCATTACAGGCTTCTACAATGCAATCATCACTTGCTTCTCCACTGTCAGTGCAGCTCTCATTCTAGAGTCCCTGTGCTGGAGGACTGAGTTGAGTTTGGTACACAGACTTAGGAATGTGGCCTTTCACATCATTCCAAACCTGTGTTATGATACGATCATACCAGTCAGTGCTTGTTTCTCGGGGCCTGAGGTGGCACTCCACTGTCTGCAGCTGTTCCATGAACACCACGAACATCCTTAGGTTTTGCTCTGTCCCATAGCAATCTGTCCTCCATAAAATCATCATGTCCACCACTGCTAGGGTTCTTCTTGAAGCTCTGCAAACACCAGATCATTCGTCCTGTGTTTGCAACACTCATGACAATACTGCAGAGCTGTGTGGGTTCCATGCTTCTGTCAGAGATGGCAGACAGCAAGAAGTGCCACACAGGTTTGTGGGATTTTTTAAAAAGGCACAAAAATAATGGGATATGGATGACGTTGTGGGATGGAGAACGCTGCATGCTGGGAACTTGACCCCTTGTTCCCAGTCACCCTTGTGTGACTCATTTCTGACCCACCATGCACTGCCAACATTTCCCAAAAGACAGTGCACCAGACAATTGTGAGCTGCACATTGGAATGCCTACCCATGGGCACCGCATTGCACATCGACACAAGCACTCCTTGTGAGTATGTCTAGTTTCAACTTTGTCTAGCAGTGGTTGAACCAGCACCCAACACAAGGACTCAAGTATGCATAGACATAAGCAATATATTAACCGTGATGGCTTTACGCCAACATAACTTGCTTTGACCAAAGTTTGTAGTGTAGACATGGCCTAAATCTCGCTGGTTGTCGTCTTCTTTCATATGGCTGGCATAAAGCAGCACGAGTGGTGAGTGTCATAGGCTGGGGGAGGCTGTGTCTTCCCGAACAGCCAGGTGTGACCCCATCCATGCTCTGCCCCCAGGCCTCCTCCTGCCAGTTCCCCTGTCCCTGTGCTGTCACAATGGCCCCAGCTAGGGCTCGGGCTGGCACTGGGGCCGCACCACTGGAGCTGCTGCCTGCCCTCCCAGCGCTCTGGAGCTAGTGGGGCCGGGGCCCACACTGCTTGCCCTCCTGGCGCTCTGGGGCTGGGGCCACGTCGCCAGCCCTCCCGGCGCTCCAGGACTAGGGAGGCTGGGGCCGCACCGTCTGCCTTCCCTCCTGGCGCTGGGGCCGCGTCACCCACCCTCCCGCTCTCTAGGGCTGGGGGTGCTAGCTTGGGGGTAGGGACCTGTGGGGGCGAGGTGCTGAAGCAGCAGGACTGGAGGCTAGCCTCCCCCAGCCAGCGGTTCACACACCACCCATGAAGCAGCACCTACAACTTCACCTGAAGTTGATCAAGCCAAATGGCTACATCAGGAGCAGCAGAATTTATTGCAGTAATGGCACTAAACATTAAAAAGGTTGTAGAGCAGTTTTTAAACTAGGAGATGGGGGAAAGCCGACTGCTGCAGAGGAGCGTGTGGATCGGACACAGACTTCTCTTAGGGGAGAGTCTGATGATAGAGAATCTCCAGGTTATAGTCAGGAGCAGAGGACTGAAAAGTATAATGTAAGGGCCGGATCAGATGATAAACAGTCACATAAAAAAGAATCTGGCACATCAGAAAAAGGCAGGCTAATAAACAGGGACAAGTTTTTAAAGTGCTTGTACACAAATGCCAGAAGTCTAAATAATAAGATGGGTGAACTAGAGTGCCTTGTGATAAAGGAGGATATAGATATAATAGGCATCACAGAAACCTGGTGGACTGAGAGCAACCAATGGGACACCATCATTCCAGGGTACAAAATATATCGGAAGGACAGGACAGGTCGTGCAGGGGGAGGAGTGGCACTGTATGTGAAAGAAAGTGTAGATTCAAATGAAGTAAAAATCGTAAGCGAATCCACATGTTCCATAGAGTCTCTATGGATAGAAATTTCATGCTCTAGTAAAAATATAACATTAGGGATCTATTATCGACCACCTGACCATGACAGTAATAGTGATGATGAAATGCTAAGGGAAATTAGAGAGGCTATCAAAATTAAGAACACAATAATAGTGGGGGATTTCAATTATCCCCATATTGACTGGGAACATTTCACTTCAGGACGAAATGCAGAGATAAAATTTCTCGATACTTTAAATGACTGCTTCATGGAGCAGCTGGTATGGGAACCCACAAGGGGAGAGGCAACTCTAGATTTAATCCTGAGTGGCGCGCAGGAGCTGGTCCAAGAGGTAACTATAACAGGACCGCTTGGAAATAGTGACCATAATACAATAGCATTCAACATCCCTGTGGTGGGAAGAACACAACTGCCCAACACTGTGGCATTTAATTTCAAAAGGGGGAACTATACAAAAATGAGGGGGTTAGTTAGACAAAAGTTAAAAGGTACAGTGACTAAAGTGAAATCCCTGCAAGTTGCGTGGGCCCTTTTTAAAGACACCATAATAGAGGCCCAACTTCAATGTATACCCCAAATTAAGAAAAACAGTAAAAGAACTAAAAAAGAGCCACCGTGGCTTAACAACCATGTAAAAGAAGCAGTGAGAGATAAAAAGACTTCCTTTAAAAAGTGGAAGTCAAATCCTAGTGAGGCAAATAGAAAGGAGCACAAACACTGCCAACTTAAGTGCAAGAGTGTAATAAGAAAAGCCAAAGAGGAGTTTGAAGAACGGCTAGCCAAAAACTCCAAAGGTAATAACAAAATGTTTTTTAAGTACATCAGAAGTAGGAAGCCTGCTAAACAACCAGTGGGGCCCCTTGATGATCAAAATACAAAAGGAGCGCTTAAAGACGATAAAGTCATTGCGGAGAAACTAAATGGATTCTTTGCTTCAGTCTTCACGGCTGAGGATGTTAGGGAGATTCCCAAACCTGAGCTGGCTTTTGTAGGTGACAAATCTGAGGAACTGTCACAGATTGAAGTGTCACTAGAGGAGGTTTTTGAATTAATTGATAAACTCAACATTAACAAGTCACCGGGACCAGATGGCATTCACCCAAGAGTTCTGAAAGAACTCAAATGTGAAGTTGCGGAACTATTAACTAAGGTTTGTAACCTGTCCTTTAAATCGGCTTCGGTACCCAGTGACTGGAAGTTAGCTAATGTAACGCCAATATTTAAAAAGGGCTCTAGGGGTGATCCCGGCAATTACAGACCGGTAAGTCTAACGTCGGTACCGGGCAAATTAGTTGAAACAATAGTAAAGAATAAAATTGTCAGACACATAGAAAAACAAACTCTTGAGCAATAGTCAACATGGTTTCTGTAAAGGGAAATCATGTCTTACTAATCTATTAGAATTCTTTGAAGGGGTCAACAAACATGTGGACAACGGGGATCCGGTGGACATAGTGTACTTGGATTTCCAGAAAGCCTTTGACAAGGTCCCTCACCAAAGGCTCTTACGTAAATTAAGCTGTCATGGGATAAAAGGGAAGGTCCTTTCATGGATCGAGAACTGGTTAAAGGACAGGGAACAAAGGGTAGGAATTAATGGTAAATTCTCAGAATGGAGAGGGGTAACTAGTGGTGTTCCCCAAGGGTCAGTCCTCGGACCAATCCTATTCAATTTATTCATAAATGATCTGGAGAAAGGGGTAAACAGTGAGGTGGCCAAGTTTGCAGATGATACTAAACTTCTCAAGATAGTTAAGACCAAAGCAGATTGTGAAGAACTTCAAAAAGATCTCACAAAACTAAGTGATTGGGCAACAAAATGGCAAATGAAATTTAATGTGGATAAATGTAAAGTAATGCACATTGGAAAAAATAACCCCAACTATACATACAACATGATGGGGGCTAATTTAGCTACAACGAATCAGGAAAAAGATCTTGGCGTCATCGTGGATAGTTCTCTGAAGATGTCCACGCAGTGTGCAGAGGCGGTCAAAAAAGCAAACAGGATGTTAGGAATCATTAAAAGGGGATAGAGAATAAGACTGAGAATATATTATTGCCCTTATATAAATCCATGGTACGCCCACATCTCGAATACTGTGTACAGATGTGGTCTCCTCACCTCCAAAAAGATATTCTAGCACTAGAAAAGGTTCAGAAAAGGGCAACTAAAATGATTAGGGGTTTAGAGAGGGTCCCATACGAGGAAAGATTAAAGAGGCTAGGACTCTTCAGCTTGGAAAAGAGAAGACTAAGGGGGGACATGATAGAGGTATATAAAATCATGAGTGATGTTGAGAAAGTGGATAAGGAAAAGTTATTTACTTATTCCCATAATACAAGAACTAGGGGTCACCAAATGAAATTAATAGGCAGCAGGTTTAAAACAAATAAAAGGAAGTTCTTCTTCACGCAGCGCACAGTCAACTTGTGGAACGCCTTACCTGAGGAGGTTGTGAAGGCTAGGACTATAACAATGTTTAAAAGGGGACTGGATAAATTCATGGTGGCTAAGTCCATAAATGGCTATTAGCCAGAATGGGTAAGAATGGTGTCCCTAGCCTCTGTTTGTCAGAGGATGGAGATGGATGGCAGGAGAGAGATCACTTGATCATTGCCTGTTAGATTCACTCCCTCTGGGGCACCTGGCATTGGCCACTGTCGGTAGACAGATACTGGGCTAGATGGACCTTTGGTCTGACCCGGTACGGCCTTTCGTATGTTCTTATGTTCTTATAATGCCTCCTTCATATTTATAAATTATGCAGTAGGTGGTGATATGTTCGATGGTCTGTCATGGGAAACCACACTCACATGCCAGGGATTCCTTGATTTTCCATATGTGCATTAGATGTCTGCATCTACCATGGCTGGTTCGGATTCAGTTCTGAGTTGACCAAGATGACCTTCTGCGTGAGATCCACCACAAGGTATTTATTTAAGTCTTGTTCAGACCAATCTGCTTTCCAAGCCTCCTTCTGATTGTAGCCCGATTACATGAGGCTAAGTGAATGTTCCCAGAAAAGCTTGCAGTACTTAAGATGTTGGGGAGTGTTATATAAGAAGACATCTGTTTGCTGGATTCACTGAGCTTCGCGAAGTGTCGCAGCAGTTCGGTGTATTGGTGGGGGAGCGATGTTAGACACAATAGGTATTAGAGTTGGAGCTGACTTAAGGGTTTCTGTGATGCACCACATTACTGTATTCAGCTGGGTGTTAACAAGTCACATGTGGCTGTGTCTGCTCCATACTGGTGCACAATATTCAGCTATTGAATATACAAAGTGCTATTGCAGCTGTTCGCAACTCTGATGCCGACGCACCCCAAGTTGTACCTGCTAGCTCTTGTTTTTATCTTCACAGCTACCTTCTCAAGGTGATCGTTGAAGGTGAAAGTGCAGTTGAGTTTCACTCTGAGCTATGTTGCAGTGTCGCACATTTTTACCAAAGACAGCTACTTTCAGTGTGTGTTTGGCACATGCTGGTACTTCGGCTTGAGCGGGGCTGTGTCAGGGAACCAATGCCCCCAGTAGTGGGCAGAGAGCTACAAGTTTGAGATTACAAGTGTGTTTGGTAAAGGTAATAGTGCTGATGTAATATACTTAGACTTGGTACCACATGACATTTTGATGATAATTTTACATCATTCTAGTTTTTATAATGGCAGACAGTACATGGATTAAAAACTGGCTAATTGATAGATCTCCAAATGTCATTCTAAATGAAGAATCATCATTAAGCAGATCTGTTTCCAGTGGAGTTATGCACATATTGGTTCTTGGCCATATGCTATTCAACTTTTGTATTCAATGACCTGGAAAAAAACAACAAAATCATCACTGATAAAGTTTGCAGATGACACAACAATTAGAAGAGTGGTCTGTAATGAAGAGGATAGGTACACAGTGATCTGGATTGCTTGGTAAGCTGGGTGCAAGCAAAAAATGTGTGGTTTAATACAGCTAAATGTAAACATATACATATAGGAACAACAAATATAAGCCATACTTGCAGGATGGGAAGCAATGACTGTAAAAGATTCGGGGGGTTGAACATGAGCTCCTAGTGCAATTCTGTGGCCTAAAGGGCTAATACAATCCTTGAATGCAAAAACACATAGGAGTAGTGAGGCTATTTTACCTCTGTATTTGGCACTGGTTCAACCACTGCTGGAATACTGTGTCCAATTATGGTTTCCACAATTCAAGAAGGATGTTGATAAATTGGAGAGGGTTCAGAAAGGAGACATGAGAATGATTAGAAGACTGGAAAACATGCCTTATAGTGATTAATTCAATGAACTCCATTTATTTAAGTTAAAGAGAAGATTAATAGGTGATTTGATCACAATGTAAGTACTTACAAGGGGAACAAATATTCGATAATAGGCTCTTTAATCTAGCTAAGGAAGATATAACATGATCCAATAGCTCGAAGTTGAAGCTAGACAAATTCAGACTGGAAATATGCCATAAATTTTTAACAGTGAGGGTAATTAGCCATTGGAAGAATTTACCAAGGGACATGGTGGATTCTCTGTTACTGACAATTTTTAAATCAAGATTGGATGTTTACCTAAAAGATGTGCTCTAGGAATTATTCTGGGGGAGTTCTATGGCCTATATTATACAGGAATCCAGACTAGATGATCACAATGGCCCCTTCTGGCTTTGGAATCTATGAATCCATCATAGGCCTAATCTGCCGTTCCACAGAAACTCACAAGGGGGACAGCCTTTACAGCCTGCAGAGCACAGGAGGCTTGCAGGGCTTCAACGACCAGTGGATGCCTAGGTCTTTTCTGTCTGAAACAAGCCAGAAAATTTTAAGATTAATACAAAGGGATTTCACTGTGTACGACATGATTTATTAGCCCCTTGTGGTTCAGTTTAAACTAAGAGGCATAGATACAACTCCCTGACAAAAGAGAAGAAACAAGAGATGCACCAAGGAGGCCAAATCAAAGCCAGGGTTGGTTGATTCACATGAAAGTTCCATTATATCTAAGTGTGATGATTCTCAAGGTGCCCAGGATTGTGAATCACCTTGTTATTCTCAGCTTCCAGCACAAGAGAGGGTGCTGATGGTTAATGGGGTGTCAGCTCCCTAACAATCTCCTCAGGGCTATGCCAGCCCTTACTTTGCCTTGCAGATTAGCAGTAGGTGTACCCCATTCCTCTAGCCTCTTTTAAGCATCCCCCTGTAGTGTGCAGCCCCTTATCCACCGAACACTCACAGTAATACCAGGTATGCTGTGCCCAAAGGAATAGCCAGCTTGTTTGATTCAGCTCAGGGTCAGCTCATACGCAACATTACAGCACTGAGATATGTTTATAGTGAAAACAACAATAAATTTAATATCAAAGATTAAGATTTGAGAGACAATGAGTAAGGATAATGGAAACAGAAGGGTTGCAAATAAAACAAAATCATAACATAATTCCTAGAGACTAAATGTAAACATTAATAGGCTAACCATCTGTCTAAAGAAGCTTATCTCATCCCAAATGTCCTTTGCAGTGTTTTCAACCATGACTGGTTGGGATCCCATTTTCATGAATGTAAACATGCTGTCTGTTTACTTTCCTCAATGCAAAATAAAGGGGTGTCTCCAATTTAATCCGTCTCTCAAGCTCCCGCTGGGGAGTGGAGTCTGGGGCTTGTCCTGCTCCCGCACTCCAGACGGGGATGGGGGTTGGGGCCCCGGGGGCCACTCCACATGTGCGTGCTACAGCTCCGTGCTGCTCCCGGAAGCAATGGTATGTCCCCGCTCCGGATCCTAAGCATAGGGGGAACCAGGGAACTCTGGATGCTGCCCCTGCCCCAAGCACTGCCCCTGCACCTCCCACTGGCTGGGAACTGTAGCCAATAGGAGCTGCAGGGGTGGTGCCTGCAGATGAGGCAGTGGGCTGAGCCGCCTGGCCGCGCCACTATGTAGAAGCTGAAGGGGGGACATGCCACTGCTTCCAGGAGTTGCTTGAGGTAAGCACTGTCTGGATCCTGCACCCCGAGCCCCTCCCACCCTCCAAACCCCATGATTCCAGCCCAGAGCACCCTCTTGCACCCCAAACCCCTCATTCTCAGCCCCACTCCAGAGCCCGCACCCCCAGCCAGAGCCCTCACCCCTTCCCACCCCAACCCTCTGCCCCAGCCCACATTCTGAGCTCATTTCTGGCCCCACCCCAGAGCATGTACCCCCTTCTGCACCCAAACCCCAATTTCGTGAGCATTCATGGCCCACTATACAATTTCCATACCCAGATGTGGCCCTCGGGCCAAAAAGTTTGCCCACATCTGGTGTAGAGAGTATACCAGGCCTGTTAGGAGTTGCAGTGAACTCTTTGCCAGTTGGCACCAATCAGCGTCTGTGTCACACTAAGCCATTTCTGTGAGCGAAGGACTGAACCCAAAGTTTTAGTGTCAATAAAAGGTTCCAGGTAAAGCTGAGCAAAATGTTTCAACTCAAACTTTTTTCAGCAAAAACTGGAAGTTTCGGTAATACTAACATTTCATGAATTCGTGTCAGTTTTCTAGATTTGTTTTGGTTGGAAAAGAAACTAAAAACAAACTGAAAAATTGTCAAAATGAAACATTTTGATTTTTTTTCCTGAATTGAAGGTGACTTTTTGTTTCAAAATTTCCTTTTAATTTTGAGGATTTTTAAACATGGATTCTCTGTGCATTATTAATAATTTTAGAATGAGGTAAAACAGCATTAACAGTGTTTTTGCCCTAAAAATGATCTATTTGAACCTCACAACAGTATTATTAACTAATGTAAAATAATAATAGTACCATTATCTTGTTGTACCACCCAAAACCACAGTCAGGATAGGGGCCCTGTTGGGCTAGATCAGTGGTCCCCAACCTTTTCGTCTGGCGGGCACCAGACGAAGGACCGTGGCGGCGGTCGAGCATCTGCCAAAATGCCGCTGAATTTGGGCGGCATTTCGGCGGATGCTCGACTGCTGGCCAGGACGCGGGCACATTTAGATGCCCCCACGGGCACCGCGTTGGGGACTGATGGGCTAGATGTTACACAAACAGAGAGGCAGTAGTGCCTTACCCCAGTGTTTTTACAGCAGCACCTATGTCAACAGTGCCCCAGTTCTCATCAGGGTCTCTGTACTTTGCCAAAATACAAATATTTAATAATACCGTTTGTGACACAGAGGCCCTTTGGCAAAGGATCCTATTCTTTGCAAATAACTCTTGTCTCAGACATGAAAAACTCACTACACCAAACTCATCTTGGAGGGCATTTATCCATAAAAGTTAATATGTAAAGTACCTATAGAAAGCTCATAACTTATCAAGACTTAGTCATTGTGGGATGTATGTCCAGGGTAATATTTAAGGAATAATGTAACTATATTGAATGTATGCTTTATGGTGTTGGAGTAAAAGTTGGTCATCAAGGGTTATGTCTCAGCAATGGCCCATTCAAGCAGGATGGAGTAGGGAGTAACCCCTCTGGTTAACCAGCGATATAAGGCAAGGCTCAGTTGTCTACCCTTGTTCCATCCCTGGACTATCAATGGAAAACTATCAGAAACAACTGCAAACAATCAAACTATTTGGCGGAAAAAAGGAACTTTACAAGAGGAAGGGGATAGCCCTGTCTATGACAATAGATTGTTTCAGTATAGCAGAATGGGGAGAGGCAATCTGGATCCATTCACTGAGTAAACATACCATGGTGTGGGAATATTCTCATGAAACTTTGGATCCTGGTTCCTGTAAAACCAGCCAGCTCTGCAACAGACTGAACTTTGGGGAGAAAAACCTACTTCATTAGATAGAAAGGTAACAATTAAGCCTAGGCCCTAGTTTGTGTTTTAGGATTTTGTTTTATATTGTAATAATTTGTTTCCACCATTCTCTCTTGTTTCTATTTAAATCTTTATTCTTTCTTAAATAAACCTACTTTTGTTTTATTAAAAGTGCCCGCAGATGCTGTGTGTTATACAG
Organism: Mauremys reevesii; assembly: GCF_016161935.1. Taxonomy (NCBI): domain Eukaryota; kingdom Metazoa; phylum Chordata; order Testudines; family Geoemydidae; genus Mauremys; species Mauremys reevesii. Next base: position 28,494,000 of record NC_052626.1, read on the forward strand.
GAGTAGCGATTTAAGGTAACACTAGTAAATTGGGGTACACTGCTACTTTGGCGTGTCACAGGGTAGCTGGTGTCTGTGGACAGATGAGCCCAGCTTCCCTGGACCTGGTGAGCCTAATCCAGCTAACTAAAGATAGCTGGGCTACACCTGGGCCTAGAAAGTAGTAGGCAGCTGAGGGGAGGAAGAACTGAAGTAGGCTGATCCCTGGTCAACAGAGGCTACAGTGGAATCGAGCTAACTCCTGTGGTGGGTCACTGGAGCTCAAGGAAGCAACTCCGTGGCTGTGGCTCCAAGTGGGAAGCAGAACTGGAGGAGGCAAAGATGCTACCAGGAGCTGGAGAGCCAGAGAGCCCTGGGAGCAGTGGCCCAGAAGCCTGGGAGCCAGGTATTGACTTAAGACTGTCTTCTATATCTTTAACCTTTGTTATAAAAGAATAAACCTCCTTGACTGGGGTTGGGTCTAGCAGTGTATGCTTGGAAACAGGGGCAGCAGTGGCCCTGGTGACAAGGGGGCAGAGAATTTGGGATTTCTGTGAGTAGCCAGTGTCTGGCTGGATATCACAGGGGAAGGCTTCAGAGACTCAGACTGGAGTGCACATACTGTTACCCTAAAAAGCGAAGACAGGGCTGGCATAGCCCAGAAAGTGCTTGTGTGGCTGACAGGCTGGTGGTGTTGGTGAGCTAACACCCAGCCATATGGGCAAGGCTACTGTCAGGGGATAAAAAGTGACTCTCAGTCCTGGGTTCCCTGAGAACAGTCATACCCTAGTGTTTAAACTGATCATTTTATGGAGTTAAAATGCTGATAATGTTGTAGCATGATTCTGTCTTTTTACTTGTCTCCTTCCTAACACATAACACAAGTATGTAGGGACAAAATTAGAAAGGCCAAGGCACAAAATGAGATCAAACTAGCTAGAGACATAAAGGGTAACAGGAAAACATTCTGCAAATACATCAGAGGCAAGAGGAAGACCAAGGACAGGGTAGGCCCATTACTCAATGAGGGGGGATAAACAATAACAGAAAATGTGGAAATGGCGTAAGTGCTAAATGACTTTTTTTTTTTTCATTTTTCACCAAGAAGGTTGGTGGTGATTGGACGTCTAACATAGTGAATGCCAGTGAAAATGAGGTAGGATCAGAGGCTAAAATAGGAAAAGAACAAGTTAAAAATTACTTAGACAAGTTATATGTCTTCAAGGCACCAGGGCCTGATGAAATGCATCCTAGAATATTCAAGGAGCTGACTGAGGAGATATCTGAGCCATTATCTTTGAAAAGTCATGGAAGAATGGAGAGATTCCAGAAGACTGGAAGAAGGCAAATATGGTGCCAATCTATAAAAAGGAAAATAAGGATAACCTGGGGAATTACAGACCAGTCATCTTAACTTCTGTACCTGGAAAGATAATGGAGCAAATAATAAATCAATGAATTTGCAAACAGCTACAAGATAATAAGGTGATAAGTAACAGTCAGCATGGATTTGTCAAGAACAAATTGTGTCAAACCAACCTGATAGCTTTCTTTGACAGGGTAACAAGCCTTGTGGCTGGGGGGGAAGCAGTAGATGTGGTATATCCTGACTTTAGTAAAGCTTTTGATACTGTTTCGTATGACCTTCTCATAAACAAACTAGGAAAATGCTACCTAGATGGTGCTACTATAAGGTGGGTGCAAAACTGGTTGGAAAACCATTCCCAGAGAGTAGCCATCAGTGGTTCACAGTCATCCTGGAAGGGCATAACGAGTGGGATCCTGCAGGGATCAGTTCTGGGTTCTGTTCAATATCTTCATCAATGATTTAGACAATGGCATAGAGAGCACATTTATAAAGTTTGCATACAATACCAAGCTGAGAGGGGGTTGCAAGTGCTTTGGAGGATAGGATTATAATTCAAAACGACCTAGACAAACTGGAAAAATGGTCTGAAGTAAACAGGATGAAATTCAATAAGGACAAATGCAAAGTATCCCACTTAGGAAGGAACAAGCAGTTGCACACATACGAAATGGGAAATAACTGCCTAGGAAGGAGTACTCTGCAAAGGGATTCTGGGGGGTCACAGCAGACCACAATCTAAATATGAGTCGACAGTGTAACAAAAAAAAAAGCAGTGTTGCAAAAAAAGCGAATATCATTCTGGGATGTGTTGTACGCAAGACACAGGAAGTAATTCTTCTGCTCTACACCGCACTGATTAGGCCTCAATTGGAGTATTGTGTCCAGTTCTGAGAGCCACATTTCAGGAAAGATGTAGACAAATTGGAGAAAGTCCAGAGAAGAGCAACAAAAATGATTAAAGGTCTAGAAAACATGACCTATGAGGGAAGATTGAAAAAACTGGGCTTGTTTAGTCTGGAGAAGAGAAGACTGAGAGGGGACATGATAACAGTTTTCAAGTACATAAAAGGTTGTTACAAGGAGGAGGGAGAAAAATTATTCTTCTTAACCTCTGAGGATAGGACAAGAAGCAATGGGCTTAAATTGCAACAAGGGAGGTTTAGGTTGGACATTAGGTCAGGGTGGTTAAGAACAGGAATAAATTGCCTAGGGAGGTTGTGGATTCTCCATCATGGAGATTTTTAAGAGCAGTTAGACAAACACCTGTCAGGGATGGTCTAGACTCTAGATAATACTTAGTCCTGTAATGAGTGCAGAGGACTGGACTAGATGACCTCTTGAGGTCCCTTTCAGTCCTATGATTCCTGTTGGCAGTGTCAGTTGATGATTTGGCTCATCAATTCATCTCTCTCATTTGCTGCCATAATAGGAAGTTCAAGAATGTAAAATGTGACTAAATTAAAAAACACCAGTTCTATGTCTTTAAAATTAGAAGATCGTGAGCTAATGAAGGTATCCCTCTGATGCAGAAACTATAGGGATACCTTTTAATGAAACAATAGATCAACACTGCAACCATTAATGCTCAAGTGTTCCGTACAAATGCATGTAGTCCCACTGAAGTCAATGAAGCTCCTCATGAGGAGGGCCATCACATTTGGGCCCCAGCTTCCACACCTGCTACCCCTTTGCAATTATGTGTAAGCCACCAAGAAGTTCCCAGTTCAGTGTATCTACACTTGTGAGTAAGGACTGTCGCATATGTATAAGGTTTGCAGGATTAAGCCCTACAGTCATCAGGTCAAATCCTGTTCACCTAGCACACACAAGGACTCCCATTGTCTCCAATTAGGCTACTCCTGTGAGCAAGCCAAGCAGAATTTGACACTTCATACTTTTATTCTGTAGGAAACTAATTGAAATCAATCCCCTTGTGCAACTGCAAATCCACTAACACAATGATTCCCTGGAACTGGAAATGTCCTTGAGATACCGAGTTTGCCTCTCTTACTTCTGCCCTCTGCCACTATGCATTCAAAATAATCCTCTAGTATTCTAGTCCTCTCACCATAGCCAACAAGCACCTGCAGACACTGCTGAGAGGAAATAATCACAATCGTTGCAATAATTGTGCTTCACTTTCTAGCTCTGGTCTCTCTCACCCAGAAACCTCCTGTTTTCTATCTATCTGCCTGCATGTCTCATAGCAAAAGAAGCTGTTCCAACCATCTGCCAATCTTCAAGTAGAACTAAAAATCTTCTATTATTAAAACAGAATTTATACAGTACTTTTTCCTTACCAACCTGCAAAGAGCACTTGATCACATAGGGGAGAAAATAGCACACTGTGACCTCTGTGGTATGCTTTCCATCTACAGTTATTTCTTCAAATCATGTTACTTGGTCCACGACACTCTTTTAAATGGAACACAATAGGAAAAGAACTGAGTAATAGAAAAGTAAGCGCAAATAACACGGCTGTTGTTGCAGAAGCGGTTCTGGTGACATTTATACCCATAGTATTGCTGATGTTAGATACTAGATCCAAAGGACCCTTTATGCATGCTTTCTTAATGGAGGATGGAAGGTTTTTTAAATTATACACACACACACACACACACTCTCTCTCTCTCTCACTGTGGGTTTTGAAAAGCTTCTTACAAAATAAAAATACCAAAAGTAAACAGATTTGCATATTGCTCCCTCCGCTGTATTGCAGTACTGCATCAGAGCTTCTTATTTATGCAGACAGCACCTTAGGTGCTCACAGGCTTGTGAAAGATGCAGATTGCACCTGGTCAGAAAAGGGGGTGTCTTTTTCTTGCCCCCAGTTTAGCTTTCTTACTAAAAATAAGACAGACTGAATTGCAAGCTGTTTCATTTCCATGGTATATTTCCTTTTCACTTTTGCCTAAATTGATAGTGAACAGCAGCTGTTACTCTCCAACAATGTGAAGTAATTTGGTGGCCTCAACTCAATAAGCAGGTGCCCCATCACAAAATCCATCATCGCACCTAAAATTAACCAGCAGTCTTGTTGGCAATCTCAGTGGAAAAGCCAAAGGACTGAATAGGCGTGGAGTCTGAAGTGTCCTTTTCTACTCAGAGATATTCTCTTCAGCTCTAGATCAAGGCATATTTGTTAAGTGGTGTGGGAAAACCTGTACTGTTGTTGCACTGGCCTATTCTCTCCACTGGACTGATAACTTTCAGTGAAGACAGTGGCTTATGAGAACATGCTGAAAGTTAACCACAGGCCTACATGCTTCCCTGAATTGGGGCCTATGGTTTGCCTACACTACTACATTTCTTCTAATTTCCCACCAAATGCCCTAACTCAAATCCTGATGGGAAAAAATTGCAACTTTTAGGTGTCAACTAAAAAAACAAAATCACCCCTCTTAAAAGTGCCTTAAGTTTACATGTGGTGTTGTGCAGAGGCTTACAGGTATGCCACACTTAAATGATAACCTGGGTAAAATGTTTGTCTTTGTTTCTCTCTACCCGCTTCCCCATGTGTCCTGTTACTACAAGACTACACAATAGCCTCTCTCAGACTGTGGTTAGATACTGATAGATGTTTGGTTGCATGTATGTGTTCCCTCTGTGTGCCACCCCAGCCCTGCACAGACAGCTGGCATGGCAGACCTCAAGCGAACCACCCAGTGACCACAAGACCTGTGAAGGAATGAAGCCACCCAGACAGGTTTATTGTTGACAAAGTATAGTACTATTATCCTGCAGACTTTAGTGGACCACTAATACATGTATTCCCATAACAACGGACCAACTCAGTGAATTGTGGGACTTTCCATTCCTCCCTAAGCCCAAAGATATTCCCTCTGAAATACATTTTTATACCCTGATACAAACAAGTTAGTACTACCTCTTTGACATAGTTAGTTACCACCTCCTGCCATTGCTAGTTATTATCCATCATTTTGTACATGTTGGCTTGATGAAAATCTCTCTACTATGTAGTATCATCCTGACCTTATCTTTTAGGAGGGGTCCGTGTGTTTCTGTTATCCTTGAGGAATGTTTTTGTACCATCCTTGATATTGGGATGTGTTTGCATGAGCACTCTGTGACTAGCACTTCTTGGGAATACGTATTTCTGCAATATCAGCTCTGTTCTTGCCAAATTCTGTGAGCAGGTCCTGCCTCATACTAGGCTTCTACTACAAGGGCTTATGTCTCCGGCTCTCCTCCTACTACACAGACCATCATACTGGGAAATACTTTCAAAGATAACTGGCAAGTTTAAAAAAAAATCAATTTAACTTTCATAATTTTTTCTTGTCACACTTCTTTACTGAAGATATTTATATTTAAACTGAAGATAGGCTGAATCAATACTTCAGATCTCAAACTTCCCCTCACTCCTCCTCTCTGGGTTTTTTTTAAATGTGTGTCCAAATTTTACAACTGATCCCTCTCTACAAAATACTATCAGCTGTTTGAGTTATGATGAGGTGGAAAAAATATTTAACCAGCTGCACTAAGTTTTCCCACCCCTACATAAACAATCATTTAAAAAGAGCTAAACTTCAAAGGTGGTGTGTAAATAATCCTCATCTACATTTATACCCCATCACGTACAAATGTAATTAACTAAATTAGGAATGACTGGAAATCTCATTCTGAGCACATATGAGAGCATTCACATAAGTACAGAAGAGGTCGGCACACGTTCTGTAATTGTTATAATCCATATGTTTGTTCGCTTTAGATGGATATGCCTTGTAGACAGCATCTCTGAAACTACAAATTATTGAATCAGAAAGACTTTGCTATCAATATACATAGCCTATAAACTGACCTGCCCTACAGACACCACCAGAGTCTTTCTCCAACAACTGGCTGCCTACACATTCATTAATCAGAATGCATAAGATATCAACTACTGCCAATATAATATTTTTCCATATCGACAGCTGGCAAAGTAGGCAACCTGAACCCTTCTTCCCTGCTACTTCTCCAGACCCCTTATTCTACTCTTACCCTCAACCCTATTTCTTTATGGTTGGCATCATTAGATCAAACATTCAACTCAAGTTCAGGCTTTGCACCAACTCTTCACTGCTCAGGACAAAGCATTATTTGGTCCAAGCCTCTCAGTTGAGATTGTGATAGCTGACTAAGGGGTTTAGTCACACAGTCCCCACTGAAGTTAATGGGAGCTGTGTAACTACATTCCTGGTGGGCATTGAGAATCTCAGTCCAGTGCTGTGTGTCTGTGACATCTTTGGAGTAAATACTCCTGGGAGAATTCCATGCCAAAAATTAAAAAACTCTATGCATCATATTTTAAAATTCTGCAAATTTTATCAAAATAACACTATATAATCACACCAGTTTCTTTATTTTGCTAATTTATTTCAAAATACCTGTCAGCAAGTATATCTGTAATAATACAAACACACAAAAATTCCCCCAGGAATAGAGAGTTAAAGAAACCTCATATGACAACTTAGTTCCTGCTTCTCCCACACCCTCACCCTCCCCTCCAGCCAGGGGGGAAACACTCATACTTCCTTCCTTTCCCCCCAGAGCCCAGCCATGCCCCCCCCAGCCCAGACACTCAGACTGCCTCCCCCACAGAGGCCAGCTGCATGCCCCCCCTGCCCCAGACACAGATCCTACCCTCCTAGACCCTAAAGGAGAAACAGCCTGATGCTGGATCCTGGGCTTGCACAGAGTTTCCTGCACACCCCCACCTCCTTCCTTCAGGGGGTGCTGGGAACTGCAACTGCTGGGAAGCCTCCAGTTCCCTCCCTCTCCTCTGTCTTCTTCTATTTGCGAGCTGGGCTCTCCCTGGTCCAGCAGCCCCTAGTGGCAACCAACATCTCTGCAGCCCATTTCTGGGCCACCTTCAAACCCCTTTTGCAGAACAAACTAACTCTTACCACTCGCTCCACTTCCTTGCCACCTCCTACCATACACGTTATGCCTGATGCTTCCCAGTCTGCACCACCGTGTGTTTAGCTCAGACCGGCCGCCTCCCTTCCCCAGACCTGCAGGTGAGCTCTGGGCAGAGCAGACGCCTGTACCTGCCCCCAGCTGAAGCTGGCCCAGTAAAACACATCACCTCATCCTCCTCGTCTCTCCCCTGGCCCAGTCTCTCCCCTGGCCCGGCCCAGACACCCCCACCAGGCCCGGCTCCCCCGCAGCCCCTCCCGGAGCGGCACCGCTGCAGCTACTGCGGAGCCCGGGGAAGCGGCAAAGCCCCCCGCCCGCTTTGAACTGGGGCGGGCGCGGAGCAGTGACGTCACGGCGGCCATGGCCGCGCCCGGCTGTGTCCCCACGTGGTAGAACGCGACGGGCCCCCGCGGCGGAGAGCGGCAGCGGCAGTGACGGTGAGCGCCCGGCCGGTGGGGGGTCGCGGGAGGCAGCTGGGGCGAGGCTTAGGACACGGCCGGTGGCAGCCGCTCCTGCTCCGACCCGCCTGCGGCGTTCCGAGGGCGGGGAGAAGGGAGCGGGCCCCGAAGCCTGAGGGAGACTCGGGCGGGAGGGTGTCCGGCCTGGCGAGGGCCGCAGGGGAAGCCCGGCCCGGCCCGGCCGGCGGGTGTCAAGGGCAGCCCTGCTCCCTTCCCGGCGGCCGGGCTCGCGGGCACTGTCGGGCTCGCGCCGCGAGGAGGCCGTTCGCTCTGCCCCTTACGCCCCCGCCCCCCCCGGGTCTGCTCGCGTTCGGCTTCTGCTGAGGGGCCCGTCTCGTGGGCCCAGCCCCAACCCCGGCGGGGCGGGGAGACCCACCGCTCGCACTCACCCTAAGTAGCGACTTCTCCCTGGCGGCAGATCAGCGCGTGGGCCAGGCCTGGTAGCGTGCAACGCTGTCCTGGTTTTACGAGGCGTCCTCGTGGCACCTTAGAAACTAACAAAAAGTTATTTGGCCATAAGCTTTTGAGGGCTAGAGCCCACTTCATCAGAGGCATGGAGTGGAAAATACAGGAGCAGGTATAAATACAGGAAAAGGTGTGATTTGCTAGGCTGTAAGGTGCCACAAGGACTCGTTGGTTTTGCTGATACAGGCTAACACAGCTACCATCCTGAAACCTGTTCTGTTTTTGTCTACAGCCAAGCTTTCCACCTGTACAGTGATGTGGCAGTGGATACAGTTAAAGGGGTACAACCCCATAGTGTGAACACATTTATATGGGGGCATCCACACCAGGGGCTGTGGCACTTCCGAAGATGATATAGTTTTGAGAATCACTGACTTTTGTACTGGTGACCCCTTTCACATAGCTAGCCTCTGACTATGACCCCCCCAATAAATTAAAAACACTTTGCTGGAGGCAAAGCAGGGTATGGGGTGGTGATTGACAGCTCACGACCCCCCAGGTAATAACCTCGTGACCCTCTGAGGGGTCCCAACCCCCAGTTTGAGAACCTCAATATAGTTAAAGCAGGACAAAGGCCATGCTCAGATCAGCCCTGTGGGAAGATGCCAACAGCAGTTGGCTGCCTCTAATTCTTCCCAGTGCTTTCTTCCACCTGCCAGCTTCCCAGATCTTTATGCCTTTCTATCCCCTAAATAAAAGCATTACCCCGTGACTTTTCACATTCCAAAGCCATTCTTCATCGCCTCAGTGATCTATCCCCCATACAGTATAGTTGAACTTAGCATTTAACTGGTATACACTTTCTAATAATATAATGGAGCAGTAGTTGCCCTCCAGGTCAAGAAGTTGAGGGTCAAACTTTCAAAACCAGCAATGCAACTTAAGCACATACACAAGGGGAAACTGCTCACATAAGTACTTATTTTGTAGTGTGCATGGGGTAGTTTCTGAGGGTTGGAGAAGGGAAGGAATCCTCCACAAATTATGCAGCTCCCATTTCAATAACTAGATTCAGTTGCCCTGTGCTGAGAATACCCCCCACCCATCTTGCTAAAGGAAAGGCAGCTCCTCAGAGGAACTGGAAGGGAGGGGTACAGGATTCTCTCTTTAAAGTAGAGCACAGTGTCCTGCCCATTATGCCATTTTAGTGAGATAATCACTTTATCTCAAGGAGACATAAAAAATTCAAATGGTTAACTGTGGTCATATATGAGCCTACCGCAAATGAACAGCATTCTGGTAAAAAGGGATGTTATCTATGAAACAGCAGTAGAGGAACCCCAGTATCAGGCTGCAGCCTATTTTCCATTTTGTGTGACTCTCAGAAGAGTTTTCAACACTAAATTCTAAAAATGTCAGATTAATAAAAAGAAGCACAATAGAAGCTGGTTTGAGAGTCTGGCATCGGGGCTTTGATATTGCTTAGGTGTCTCATCCATTTTTCAACAGGAGCCTGACAATTTTAAACAGACCTGTCATTTCAGATGCAATTTAGGTAATTAAAATTCTTTTGTCAAATAGCTGTGTGAGGTTAGAGTTGCAAGTTTTTAAAACTGCAGAAAAAAACCCAGTCCTAATCCAGCACCATGAAAGTCAGTCAATAAGGCTAATAGGCTAGAATCCTGAGACAAACTGCAGTTATCTGCAACAGACAGCCTATCAGATTTACACAAATGCACTCCAGTGTTCATGAGTATGTTAACTTGACTGTCACTGTTTTGTTCTGGTGGCTTACAATGGTTTATTTTCCAATATTTTTAGATAATCATGAAGACAAAAAAAGGAAATAAGTTTAAGACTTCCTTTAAATTGAAACAAAAGGGTATCAAAGTAGTAGGAACATGGAAACCCATAGAAATTGACCCAAATCTGTTTGCTGAAGAGCAGCTTGGAGATTTAGTGTGTTTTGAGGAGCTTACAGATTATAAATTGGTGAATTCTTCCAAAGTTGGAAAAGAAAAAGGAAAGAAGAGAAAATCTGATAGCGTTTCTGAAGAGGGGGAAGAAGATTCTACCATCCAGGGAAAAAAGAGAAAGAAATACAAAGAGCAGGGAACCAGAGCAAGTAAAAATTATAAGCTTAAAGTGGAGCAAGATGTAATTGATCAAGAGGACAAGCCTAAAGACACCACCAAGTTGTTTGGTTATGAGGAAGATGAATGTGAATCAGGAGGCACCACAACCACAGAAAAAAATTTGAAGAAAAAGAAAAAAAAAAAAGTGAAAAAGAAAGTGTTTCCACCTGAGAGAGCTCCTCTACCAGCAAAGTCTTCTAAAAAGGTTAAAAATTGGACTACGGGAGTTCTGTCTGCCTCATCTGATCAAAAAGCAGATGTGTCTGCATGGAAAGACCTCTTCGTTCCTAAGCCGGTTCTGCAGGCCTTGAGCTATCTAGGATTTAGTGCTCCAACTCCTATTCAAGCATTAGCCCTGCCTTCTGCAATCAGAGATAATATGGATGTTCTTGGTGCTGCAGAAACAGGTACAGATCCATGCCATTAGCACATTGTATCTCCCATTCTCCCTTTTAAAACATGCAATGTATTGTCATAATTGTAATAACAGCATGAAGAGCATATAAGCTTCAGCACATCCAATGGGTGTGTTTACTATGCATAATTATGATGTAGAACAGATTAAATGTAGTGCATTTGTGTCACATACTATGCCTATTCACAAGTACTACATGACCTTTACATATCAGATACTATTAAGGTTTTCTGCCCTAGGCTATAAATGAATCTGCAGTGGACCCCTGAAATTACATTTAATGGAGCACTTTTCCATCTTCCCTCTTTAGTTTGTGCTCTGTGTTAAGTCAAGTGATTGGTCTTTTTATTACAAAAAGTGCAATAAGGGTTACACTTAGTTTCTCAGTTAATAAGCAAAATCACGTAATGAAAAAATATAAATTAATCCTTTAAATAGCTTTCAGTTTGTCCTTGGCCTCATTTGCCAGTCTCTTATTTGGAGAACATTGATCAGAGCAGTCAATTAGGGCATGGTATTCTCCTTTAGGGTATACAGTTCTTTAAAAAGACCTTGGCTGCTATTGCAATTTTTTAAAACTAATTTCCTAGCAAATGTATATTTTGCCTGCCCATCTGGGGCTTGGAAAAATACCTGCTCCATCCAGAAAGTATCTACTTGAGGTCAGTATTATAGGCATTTAAAGCAAGGTGCTGTGGCTTGGCTTCTAATTTCATAGAATCAAAAATGTGCACTTATACCATAGAAATAAATAAGAGTAATTTTTTATTTACTTTAGTAACTGCAGTTGGCTGCTGCTTCTTTGCAAACAGTTGTAATGCTTGTGTTTCTGTCTTGTTGTTTGGTGTTTTTAGGAAGTGGGAAAACACTCGCGTTTGCAATTCCAATGATCCATTCTGTGCTACAGTGGCAAGAATCAAAAAGCAGAAGTGACAATGCCACTGAAGAGCCTCTCTGTGATGATGAAGACAAACCAGAATGGGAAAGTGATAATGAAACAAACCCTAAGCAAGATGAAGATAGTGGGGGTGATGATGATGTAGATGAATCTTGCACAATAGGTTGTGCGAAGGTGCTGGAAAATGTAGAATTTGATTTTGGTGCCAACAAACATGCTGCTGACTTGAATAAAAACAGGCCTCTTTTAGGGCTGGTGCTGACTCCCACAAGGGAACTAGCTGTACAAGTAAAACATCATATTGATGCCGTGGCCAAATTTACAGGTAGGAGAGACAGAGGCAAGAGAGCTGGGGTCTGTTCCTGCCTTTGCTGCTGACTGTGTGTGCCTCAGTTTCCTCTTCATAAAATGGAGATACTTCTTTTTCTTGGAAGGGGTGTTAGGAAGCTTAATGCATGAATGTTTGAAATGTGATTTGAGATTCTTGGATGGGAAGCACTGTAGAAGTGCAAAGTTACCATTAATATGTTGCCTAAAACTGTGTACTATAACTTCCACCTACAAATGTTTACTATTACTGTTGACTTAGAAATACAAAATCTGCACTAAAATCAGTGGTCACATGGCTACAGATACCCAAGTACCACTTTCTGATGATGTGGGTTAAATATATCAACGTGGAAATTTACATAGATTTTTTTAAGGCCTGAAGGAACCATTAGATCTAGTTTGACTCCTGTATAACACATACTGTAGATTTTCACCCAGTTACCCCCCGCTTTGAGCCCAATAATTTGTTTGACTAAAGCATATTATAAACCTCCTAATCTCCTTTACATATTAGAAGGCCATGCAACTCTTATGTGAATGAGTTGAGGTAAGACAGGGAGAATCAAGTAGCAAAAATTACCTCTCCTTCCTAATATTAATGATTATGTATTCGTTAGAGTAATACTACTATTCTTCAGGAATACATGCAGCATGGAGTCTTGGGTTGTTTTTTTTAAATGCTCCTTTGGCCTCTTATACCTCTTGCTGTGTAACTGAAAGGAAGGCTAATTTTAACTCTTACCCTTAAAATACCACATCGATTTGTAGAAGTACAGTTCTGTTAAAAGCTAATGCAGCTTTGCACCCCAGTGAGAGACCGTTGCTATGTAGTCAGAGTAGACTGCGGGTTTTTAACAACCACTGTGTGCTGCCACTGCAACAGCATTTGGAGGTAGGAAGGAAAATCCCTCCCAGTGTTGTCCTTCCCTGTCACCCTAAACTGACTGAGTAAATCTTCATATGCTTAGTCTGGCCACTTTTAATTGTCAACAACTTCCACTGGCTGGTTGCTAAAATGGGCAGTTCATAATCCAAGTGCAAGACATGCCTTCCTCAGCTTTATTCATTGTGTGCAGACCTCCTGACAGTGTAAGGGACTGCTTACCCATTAGACGCATTAACATAGTATCTAATTCTGAGTGGAAGAACGTCAAAGCTTAGATCCTGAGGTAGAGTGGTGGGTTGCCTTCCTATGTGGGCATTCGGAACCTGAAGAAAACATGCATTAACTATCTAGTATATAAATAATCATTCCTGCTGTTTGAAGGCAAGTGCAATTCAAGAGGTATCGTTTTACTTTTGGCCTCTTTCTATAACCAGCATTTCACTGTAATGCTGACCATATGCTTAATGTTGTACAGAGAAGAGGAAGAGACAGTTCCTGGCCAAATGAACTTACTGTCTAGATAAAGACTTCTTAAATTATTTCCCAAAGCTGCAGTATAGTATGGAATATATCCATTTTCCTTCCTAAAATGTGGAGAATATTTTCCAGTGGGAAGTAACTAAAGTAAACTAATCCTCCATGGTCTTTACATCATGCAATCTTGTATGTTCTAGGCATTAAAACTGCAATTCTGGTCGGTGGAATGGCTGCTCAGAAACAGGAACGAGTATTGAATCAGAAGCCAGAAATTGTAATTGCAACCCCAGGTCGTTTATGGGAGCTAATTAAAGAGAAACACCCACATCTCTCAAATCTCCGGCAGCTCAGGTAAAGGTGGCTTTTAGTCTAACTACTCAGAATTAATATCCTTGGGAAAGACTGTCTAGTATCACCGAACATGCTTAATTACTTACTGATTAACTAATGTTGACTGTGCAGGAGCACTTATGTCTTTGCTAGAAGATCTCATTAAAGTTTATATTCATTACATTGAGAATCGGGGATGTCAGCTACATTACCAAAACTAATTATTCCCTTTGAACCTTGACCTTTCAGAGAGGAACAGAAACGGCTGCTGTAATTACCTATGCATACCCTCCTTTATGTTTTACATGGGGGAAAAGCAAGAAAGGTTCTTTTGAAGTGTATCAGATTTCTATTTATCTAAGGTGTGTTGTGAGCAAGACATGAGAAGTCAATCTTCCGCTCTACTCTGTGCTGGTTAGGCCTCAATTGGAATATTGTGTCCAGTTCTGGGCACCGCATTTCAAAAAAGATGTGGAGAAATTGGAGAGGGTACAGAGAAGAGCAACAAGAATGATTAAAGGTCTAGAGAACATGACCTATGAAGGAAGGCTGTAAGAATTGGGTTTGTTTAGTTTGGAAAAGAGAAGACTGAGAGGGGACATGATAGCAGTTTTCAGGTATCTAAAAGAGTGTCATAAGGAGGAGGGAGAAAACTTGTTCATCTTAGCCTCTAAGGATAGAACAAGAAGCAATGGGCTTAAACTGCAGCAAGGGAGGTTTAGGTTGGACATTAGGAAAAAGTTCCTAACTGTCAGGGTGGTTAAACACTGGAATAAACTGCCTAGGGAGGTTGTGGAATCTCCATCTCTGGAGATATTTAAGAGTAGGTTAGATAAATGTCTATCAGGGATAGTCTAGACAGTATTTGGTCCTGCCATGAGGGCAGGGGACTGGACTCGATGACCTCTCGAGGTCCCTTCCAGCCCTAGAATCTATGAATAAAGTAACCACTGTGCTTCTATTACTGTACCTGTCTTGTGTCCAACAGGTGCCTTGTGATTGATGAAGCAGACCGAATGGTTGAAAGGGGACATTTCTTAGAACTCTCTCAGTTGCTGGAAATGTTAAATGATTCACAATATAACCCTCGACGTCAGACTTTCGTGTTTTCTGCCACGCTGACTTTGGTCCACCAGGCTCCCACAAGAGTTTTACAAAAGAAATATGCTAAAAAAATAGACCAAAAGACCAAACTGGAAATGCTAATGGAAAAAGTGGGAATAAGGGGCAAACCTAAAGTGATAGACTTAACAAGAAAAGAGACCACCGTAGAGACTCTGACAGAAACCAGGATCCACTGTGACATGGATGACAAAGACTATTACCTCTATTATTTTTTGCTTCAGTACCCAGGAAGAACCATGGTCTTTGCAAACAGTATAGACTGCATAAAACGCCTGAGTGCGCTCCTCACAATCCTGGATTGTAACCCCCTGCCTCTGCATGCAAACATGCACCAGAAGCAAAGGTTAAAAAACCTGGAAAGGTTTGCTGAGCGAGAGAAGTAAGTTGATTGATCTGTTGTGGGAAAACTGTGCATGAAAAGGAAAAACAGTTGACTACGGAAGGAGAGTGGGGGGGAGATGACGAATGGTTCAGGGGATTGGCTGTAGGACACAGCTCTTGACAACTTCTAGGTCACCAGTTCAAATCTAATCCAGGCTGGTAATAACGGAAAATTGTTACCATCTGCTGGCTGTTCAGTGGCCTTTGTGATATGATGTGGTGGTCTCAGTTCATCTTGTGGTGCATAAGGGTCCATAACAACAAAATGCCTACACAGCTGGAATTGATTGGCACCCTGATTGACTTCTCTGCCTGAGTTGGTCAAAGATTAAATTGCACATGAAGACGATGAGGCAGGAGCTGTGCGGGGAAGCTCACATTGCTATTGTCCAGACTGACCTATTCTGTGCACAAGTTGATGGCCTCTGTCTCCGGGGTTTGTAAATGAGCACCTTTCGCTAGTACAAAATTCACACGTGTGTGTGTGTGTGTATTTTTAATGAAACTTTTGATAAAACATCCCTTCTGCAGAACATCCTATCAATCCTATCCTTGGTTTATGACAGACCGAGCAGAGTTTCATAGATTGTTAAAGCCAAAAGGGACCATTAGATCATCTAGTCCAGCAGTAGGCAACCTATGGCACACGAAGGCAGCAGGCGAGCTGATTTTCAGTGGCACTCACTGCCCGGGTCCTGGCCACCAGTCCAGGGGGCTCTGCATTTAAATTTAAATGAAGTTTCTTAAACATTTTAAAAACCTTACTTACTTTACATACAACACTAATTTAATTATATATTATAGACTTATAGAAAGAGACCTTCTAAAAACATTAAAATGTATTACTGGCACGCAAAACCTTAAATTAGAGTGAATAAATGAAGACTCAGCACACCACTTCTGAAAGGTTGACGACCCTTGATCTAGTCTCACCTGCATAGCAATGGTTAAGGAATTTCACCCAGCTACCCCCCTGTATTGAGCCCTATAACTATAAGCTATGCAATGCATTGTCATAAACCAGCTTTTGTTAAAATCTTAGCCAGTTCCTACTGAGAATGCTTGTGAATGATTTTTCAGTTGTCTGCAGCGTTAAAAACAAAAACAAAACACAGTTATCACCAATCCTTACTGAGGCCGTAGCTGCTGTTATGGATTATTTACATGTGAAATAGCTTGCTTGAAAATGCATCTGTTTGACATAATTGCATGAAAAAAATCTAGTGGTCAGAATACAAAATATTGTATTTTCCCCCTACCCTCTTATAGTTCAGAACTGGCTAAATGCAGTTTCCTCAAATGCAATTCAGTATAAGAATTTTCAGTCCAAAAGGAATTACGTTCAGAAAATTCAGTGTGTTTGAACACAGAGGTCTATAACGGAGGAATAGTTTTGCAATCTGCATTGCAGTGTTCATACCAGCAAAAGCTGTCATAGCCGTATCATGTACCTTTTCTAAAGAATCAGCATTATTAGTAGTAAAATCATATTAAATTAATGAGACATTTAAACCTAGACTGGACAAAGCGCTGCAAAACATTTCATAGGGGGAGCAGACTTGCACTGCCAGGAAGTTGGATTAGATGATCAAATAGGTCTTTTCACACTGACTTCAGTGAAATAGGAAGAGAATAAAAGAATAGCAAGGCACAATTTTGCTAGGATTGAAGTTAATGACAGCTTTGCCATTGACCTCATTGGGAGTAGTATCTGGTCCACAGTCAGTAACAAGGACATTATTTCTTTTCCTTTCAATATTTCACATTTCATGATTGCCCTAGATCAGGTGTTTAGGTGTCAGTTTCTTGACTTCCAAATAGATGGCATATTCCTAGCAGATGTTATAAAATGAGGATGCTCTTCAAATTCTTTTGGAAAAATTCTGAGTCACTCACACTGTGTGTTTACTGGCATCTGGTTTATATTACAGGTTTATGTTTAATGAATAGCATGTATCTCCACTTTCTCTGTTTCAGCTGTGTCCTTTTGACAACAGATGTTGCAGCTCGTGGTCTGGATATTCCTAACGTGCAGCATGTCATCCATTACCAGGTTATAAAAATCTTTTGAAGCTTCTATTGCCTGCTTTTGAACCAAGGTCTCATTGATCTAAAACCTGGCTACAATATAAAACAGTGCTTCTCAGTCCCTAGTAAAGAAGTATAGAAATTAAGGCTCAAGTATTTAATGCTTCTATAGCCCTCTGCACCTAAGGATCTCAAAATGCTTTACAAAGATAAATTATGCCCATTTCTAGAGTGACCATCAGTAGAGTCAGGGTGCAATTTACACACAGTTTTGTGTACAAGAAGTTCTTCTCGCTTTTCCATTTACACTCTGAACTTAGGCATCAGGGTCCCACTCCAGAGGAGTCAGATGACCCCACCTCATAACATGTCTGAGGTCGGGTATCATTTTTCCTTGCTCTGTGCATAGAGAAACAGGCTCAGGGAATGAGAGTGATTCACCAAAAGTCGCATAAGCCGTCAGTGGCAGAGTTGGGTCTAGAACATGTCCCTGGAATCCCACCTCTGTGCCTTAATCACTTCCTTTCTTTGTTACCAACAAAGTTCATGTTATGAAAGCAATTTATCAGACACCTGCTTGTCATCTCTGGGTCCAAGTGTTGCAAGCATTTCCTTATCTTTCATATACACTCTTTTTGATTTATGGAAGCCCTTTAACCATTGAATTTTTGCAGGTTCCACGCACTTCTGAGATTTATGTGCACAGAAGCGGCAGAACAGCTCGAGCTACCAACGAAGGCCTTAGCTTGCTGTTGATCGGCCCTGATGATATGATAAATTTTAGGAAGATTTATAAGACATTGGAGAAAAATGAAGAGCTTCCATTCTTCCCAGTTGAAACAAAATGCATGTTTGCTATCAAGGTAAAAAAAGATCATCAATACAAGTGATTGCTCATTATTATGTTTAATGAAACACCCTTCACATTTTATTAAGATTACAGAGCAGGGCTTTAGAGCTGTGCTCCAGCTCCAGGAAAAAAACCTGCAGCACCACTGCTCCAGAGCTGCTCCAGCTCTGGGCTCCACTCCAAAGCCCTGTTACAGAGTAAGTCTGAGCTTCAAAAGGTGAGTTGAAAACAAAATGAATCAACTTTCATTTTCAATAGCAATGTGCAGAATGCTTCTATTAGCTATGGAAGGCATCCTAATGCTAAGGAAGGCATTCAACACAAACAGTTTTTTTTAAATGTTCCTTGTTTAATAATTATTTGTAATTATGTATAATTTCTCATATATAGATCCTGAAATGCTTTACAGAGGTGAGCCTGTATCATTATCCCTCTTTTATGGATGGGGAAACTGAGGCAGTGGTAAATTAAGTGACTTATTCAAAATCCCACAGTGCGTTAGTAGCAGAATAGGAAATGGAACTTGGGCTTCCTGTATCCCAGTACTGTGGTCAATCTGCTAGACCACATCTATCCCTTTTAGGTCTCTCAACATCCAGCCCTTCCACGTCTGAGGTCCCCTATGCTGTGATATCCCAGTACAGACCGGCTGGCAAATGTTACATCTATCACTGAACCCTGCTAGAGACAGATAAATGCCATTTTTGAGCAGTTGTTTGTGTTACACAAAACTTTTGTTGTTGTTCAGTATCTTGAAGGGTGGAATAATAAATAATGACAAGGTTTTGCAAAATAATAATAAAAAGTAAGTCTTTCACCACACCTTTTGTCCCTAAGCATTGGTGGTTTCATACTCCATCAGGATTCTCTAGTAGCTGTGATGGTACAAGAATAATGCTTGTCTGTCACATTGGCGTGACAGTTGACCAGCAGTGGAGGGGCTGAACTTTGTACAACCCAAAAGAATGGGAGAAAAAGAAGCAATTTTTCAGATAATGTGGTGAATGCCCCTCCTATCCTGGTATCTGGACTGCCATATACACAACTAGGGCTAGGCACATGGGCCAGCCCAACAGCTAGAGTAGTACTGCTCTCATGAGAGACCCAGGAACTTCCATGTATTACAGGCTACCTGCAGGTTGGGTTGCTAGATACAGCCTTTTTAAGAGAGGAAGGAGAAAGCAGAATTGTTTCTCTGGGCTTTTTCTCCTTTAAAAAATGGCCAGAAAACATCAGTTCTCTCAAAAGCTCTCTGATTACTAGTGAGGCAAAACCATTCTTGTCTCAAGAGTTTCTCTTTGATGTGTGGCTTCTGAAATGAGTTTGCTTCTGCTTTTCTTTCCAGAGTAATACTTAGCGCTTACATAGTGCTTCACAATCTGTAACCTACAGACTGCTGGGTGGTAGGTATATCCACCATCTGTCTCCTCCACTCTTCCTCTTCTTTACCTGCATGGAATGTTTTTACTCATAAGTGCCAGTAGGCTTGAGTTGGAGTGCGTGCTATATTTCAAGCAATCATGGCCTCATCTAGTGTGCCTAACCTACCACTCACTACTGAGCATGATTGTTCTCATGATCGTGTATTTGAAGTGGCATGTTATGAGGTGAAAGCCACTGATGTTGATTACCAAAATGAATGTTTAAATGCTTGTTACATTACGGAAGTGGAGGCCAGCAGGAACTCTGTGTAGTTTGGGAGAGTTGCTCACCCCATATTAAATGTTATTCTGGTCCTGGTAACAGAGCTGGGACTGCCAGTGTTGGTTCTCATCATCTCTCCCATCGATATCTTCCACCTTTGACTTGAGATGGCTTCCCTTGAATTTCTTATCTGCAAGGGAGGCACTATAACCTACTGGATAGGGCACTGGACTGGGACTCAGGATACCAGGGTTCAATCCTCAGATCTGTTATTGGCCTGCTGGGTGATCTTGGGCATGTCATTTACCCCCCTATGCCTCAGTTTCCCCATCTGTAAAATTGGGATAATGATACTGACCTTCTTTGGAAAAGCATTGGAATCTAAAGATGAAAAAAGAGCTAGGTACTGCCTGATTTTTATAAGCAATCCTAAACCTCTGGGCACAACAGAGACTTGATAGGACCCTAGCAAACCACTAATGATGGAGGGACAAGTAGAGGACTCAAGAAGTTGTATGGAAATGATAAAAAGCTATTTAAAGGTTCCTGTAATGAGCTGAGGACAAATGGTTGATTGCAGTTAATTAATGATTTCAAGCTTAATTTTGTTTCTGTGATTTCATAAGTGTTCTAGCCCCTGATCATCCAGCGGTGCTGTTTGATGCTGAGATACTGTAGCATCTAGCTATTCAGTATAGTTGGAGTAGTTCAGTCAGCATGTCCTGCATGCTGTACCATCTTTTGTGTAATCACTACTGTCTGCAAGCTGGGTTGGGAATCTTATTGTTCTGTTACATTTTATTCAATAACAGCAACAATTTTCCATCTATTCTTAGTTATGTAAGTTAATTGTAATATGTAAATACCTGGGTTGGGAATTAATGGCAAATGAACTTTTGATTTGCTCCTAACTTCTGAAGTGTCCCTATATTCATGGCCCCACCACTCCCTAAGATAGACTAGGAGTTAGTGTTCATTTGTGCATTACTTGAGAATTATGATTTTTGTTACCATAGTGCCTAGGAGTCTGAGTCATCTACCGGGCCCTCATTGTTCTAGACGTCATACAACCACCACCACATCTGTGACAGTAAATCAGTTGTAGGAGACAAAGCCTATTTCATGTATTTCTCTACTTGTTTTTGTCCTTGCCTTTGCAAGATTAGCACACTAACTGTGTTCCAACACATGCTGTTGAGTGCTGATTCTACAGCCATCCCACATTCCTCTCTGACGTACTGCTGTGCTTTTGTTGCAGGAGCGGGTGAATTTAGCAAGGCAGATTGAAAAGGTGGAATATTACAACAGCCGGGCAAAACAGCACAACTCTTGGTTCCAGCAAGCCGCGGAGGCTCTTGAAATTGATCTTGATGATGATGTCCTTATAGGCAAGTAGAACCGCTTGCAAGTATGCTTGGCTCACTGCCTCCCCCCCATCTCCCAAAGATACAACTCTGTCTAGCATATGTCCAACCATACTAGAAGAAATCTCTCAACCCTGAGGGGGGTGAAGGGGAGAGAGTGGGATGATACCACTTAGAACTGTATTAACACTAATCCTCACAGCCCCTCTGTAAGGTGGGTAGATTGGGTGAATGACTATTTCACAGATGGGAAGCTGAGGTAGAGAGATGTGACACTTCTGACACATCACTGACAGGGTCTGGGCTAAGAAGTCAGGAGCTCCTGCCAGCCAGCCTAGCCTAATTGAACATGCTGTCCCAGCAGGTCATGCAGGAGTTTAATCTGTTCTATGACAGTGTGGTGGCTTCTGTGTCCCTGTATCCCTCCCATGACTGTGTAGATTCTAATTTCCTGCTCTTTCCTGTAATCAAGCAGCAGGATACAACTCTCCCTATATATTGCATACAAGAGCACACCAGGACGTGCCTGCATGTGGTGTGAATGGAGTGACCGGGGCCAAAGGCAGAATGCCTAGTCAAACCACTAAGAAGTGTGGTTATTCTGCTATAATTAAGCTTAGTTAAAAATTGTGAGGTGGGTTTTGTTTTAAAACAGAAAATAGGGTTTCCACAGAGAAAAAATCATGGAAAGTGCCTGCTTGCTGTGGAGAACTTCCACTTCATCAGAAAACCCAAACACAGAAAGCTTAATGGCTTTTGACTGAAAATTTTCCATTTTTTGATGGAAAGTTGAAATTTTCAGCGGGAAAAGTCCCATTTTGCTACCAGCTCTATTCACACAACTCTGTGCTGCTTTTGTCTTCTCCCCCCGCCCTCCCCAAACACCTTAAAATTAAAACCTTAAATGCATGTCTATTCTTGGATTTAATTTAAAAATCCCCATGTGGTGGTTGATTTTGATTGACTTCTCCCAAGTCAATATGATGCACTGTCAGCAGAATATCTTGGGCTTAAACTGATATGTAGTGACACTCATGCTACTAGCTACATTTCTTAATTTTGTAGCATGTTCATTTATTTAAATGGAGGGTTTCTCCTGTCCTCTAAAGGGTGGATAGTCATGACTAGTTACTTCCATACTGTTGTGTGAATGAACACTAAGCAGCCCTGTATCCAGCCCATTTAGGACGTCTTAGATAATTAGTGCCTTACTGCATGTTTTGACAATCTGAAAACATTGAGGCTTGAACTAGGTTTCAAAATGCCATGTCTACCTGAAGTAGCTCATGACTTTCCAGTTAAGCATTTTGTAATCATCCTCCTGACTCGTGGTAGTCAAGCATTTTAAAGTGTGAGCATTCCCTGGTGTTTCTTCCAGAGCTTGCACTAGATAAACTAACCTTGATCCCTTTTCTTAAATGAATTGCCATTTGTCCTCTGTAGACCAGATCATTTCCCTTCTTATTAAATGGAAAGTCTGCTTAGTTAAATTTTACTCCATTGATAGTCTCTAATTCAGGCCTCTCACTGAATTATTCATCTAGGATCCTTAGGGGATGGGCCACCCTTACTGTAGTATTTGAGCACCTCATAATCTTTAATGTATTTCTGCCACAACACCCCTCAGATATGCAAAATGGGGATGATGGGGAAATGCTATGGGGTACATGGTAATTAATTGACTTGCCTACGGTCAGATAGGAAGTCTGTGGCAGAGCTGGGAACTGGACCCAGCACTTTCACGTCCTGGGCTAGCATCTTAACCACTTGAACCATCCTTCCTCCCATTATTCTGTTCATAGTTGGGCAGCCAATTGAAACTTAACCAGAATGCTGATTAGGAGTAGATAAAACAATTCAGAAGTCAAGGTTCTCTCCTCAATGTCATTGGCTTGCTGGCACCCAAAATGGAGAGGAGGTGCGATAGTCCCCCAAGCACAAATCCATGGAAAGCAGCATGCGAGTGGGGTGGTTAAGAGCCCTAAAAGGGAGGGAGATTTGGATCTTTATGGCTGCTATGTTTAGAAATACAAAAGATTGTTTAAATGTCATAATAAAAGCCCTTATTCTGTCTTTGGTTCCGCCCCCAAGGAGGCCGATCGAATGAGCAAGAAGAGAGTCAGAAGCAAAAGATGTTGAAGGGAATGAAAAAACAGCTGAAACATTTGCTATCACAATCAGTATTTAAAGTCCTTCTGAAGACCAAATATCCAACACAATCTGGAAAACTACTACTCCCTCATTCACCGGTGAGCAATTCAGAATCAGCTCTGAGCACTGTATCAAAACAACAAGCAAAGAGGAGGAAGAAGAAAAAGAAAGAAATTACAGATGAATTAGATAAATGATCAGTAGCACCATGGGGTGTGGGAGAGAAGAGGGGCCATTTTTTCCTTAGAATGGAATTACATTAATGAGTGACTGCTTATACAGTGATGCAGAACAAAACACCTAGTACTATGTGGGTGGACATTCTAGACAAACAGCTCCTACATAGTGTTGATTGTACTGGCACGCTCTGGAAAATTAAGATAAATGGCATTGGTAACATGAGAACTGTAGCTAGTTAATGTCTTGACTGTCAAATCCTGTTTGCTGTATTCTTATTAACCTTTTCGCATGCTATTGAAAGATCAGCTTTGTAAGAAGTTTGACTCAGTCTTTACTTTCCTTATGAACAAAGTTATTGGGCTAAATTCATCCCAGGTGTAACACCATTGACTTCAATGAATTTGAACTTTTACATTTTAAAAGAGCAGGGAGAGACTAAGGAGGGTTCTTGCTGTGGAGCTCTACCTTTGCTAAAATAGACCTGCTGTGAAGTTTGACCTTTGCAAGTGCCAGTGCAGTGAAATAAGGAAAAAATATATATATAGCCATGTTGTCCATAAACCAGCAGCTTTGGTTAACAGAATCAATCCCAGATTTCCATCTCCGTGGAGCTTTTCTATGGAGATTTAATTTCTCAGTTCCCTCTGCTGGGTGTAATTTCACTAGTCTCTGTTGACGTGCTGTTTATAATGTGCTACTGAGTTGGAATGGCAGAGCGCTAGAACCAGTCTTGTAAGAATTCTAATCCAGATTTAGCTTTCTAAGGAAAAAATCTTTGCTACTCCTTGATTTGTTTATTTGGTGTTCGATCAGCTTGAAGGTGTGTCAGCATCTGACCCTTGTTTTTGTGAAAACGAGAGCATGTCATGGAAGAAATGGGCACTGAAGTACACATCAATAAAACAAACTGTGCTTTTAATGACATTTTAACTTGATTATTGAAAATAATTGTTAAATATTAAGATCCTACATCACAAAGTGGGCTTCAATTAAATTACAAACTTCAAGAGCAGCTAACATTAATGCAGAGTTAAGATTGCTTGGTGGTA
Source organism: Mauremys reevesii (assembly GCF_016161935.1). NCBI lineage: Eukaryota > Metazoa > Chordata > Testudines > Geoemydidae > Mauremys > Mauremys reevesii. The sequence goes on from NC_052626.1 coordinate 28,518,376, forward strand.
TGTCTCCCCCTTGCAGAATGCAGCTGAGCAAAACCTCAAGCTTCTGACAACCCAGAAATGTCCAATCAACCTTAGCTCTGCCCTCTCCAGCAATGCCTCCTTAACACACACATCTTTACTATGTCAACCCCCCCGCTTGCTGAAACGTACAAGCTCTTCTCCTTTTACAATCCATTCATTCTGACCTGCAGGATTTGATTGAATACTATTAAAGGACAAAAACAAATAAGATTGTTGCTCACACAGGATTAAACTTTCATTGCTTCAGCAGTGGGATGGTCTCATGTCCTTTGGAGTAAAAGGAGGATGGGTGAGAAACCAGAGGGGGTCCGTGTGAGTTGGAGAAGAGATGCATCTTCAAAACTCACTTTCTAGTATCTACAAGTGAGAGGGAGGTACTGTGGGAGAGAGTTTGTGGAGTGGAATTCTGAAGAGAAAAGTCAATCACTGCTGCTTGTGCCATTGTGTCTTATCAGCATGATTTGGATCACATCCTCCCCTCACTGAAAGAAAGTGAGAGCTGCAGCTTCTGTGCCTCCCTAAGGGGCTTTACAGGAGGCAGGTTGTACTTAAATTCCAGCAGTAAGAATCAGGGGCAGATCCTGGTGCTAGATGTACCAACTTCCTTCCTCTCAGAAAATCTTTGTGAGCTTAAGACAGTTCTTGCAAATTATAACAGCACTGTGGGGAGCACTAGCCAACTTATTGGGGAGGCGGGGGAGGAAGTAGTATAATGTTCCTCCTGTGCCAACTTTGAATAGTTTACAGGAGAGAGAGAAAAAAAAAAGGGATGTCAGACACTGGCTGAGCCAGGCCACCTCCAATCTCAGCTCTTTGCAGAGCAGCAGCAATCCCTGTTCGTGCTCAGGGAGGTGAGAATCATAGAGAGGGGAAGAAAGAGTCACAGACTGACTCCTGATTCCACTGAATATGCCACAGAAACATGAACAGAGACTTGCCTTTGTCTGTCTTAGGGCAGGTCTACACAAACACCACAGCTGTGCAGATGCAGTGTTTTAAGTTACCCTTGGGGGTATTCTGTGCCTAAACATTCTACATATTTTATTTGTCAAAATAACACAAAGTAATATCACCAGTTTCAATTATTCTGGTAATTTATTTCAAAATCTGTCAGCAAATATGTCTGTAACAATACAGACAAAGATTCAGGATTTTTTGTTTTTTTTGACAAATGGATTCTTTGCTAGGCAAATTAATACTGAAACTACAATACAGAAACATATTTCCTGCAGAAGCAGTGCAAAGGCCTGGGAGAGTTGGGTTATGGAGGAGCTGAGGAAGAGGGGAGGGACGAAGCCTGAGAATGAATCTGTAGGATTGTTGGGTGGTTTTTGGTTTGTTTGTTTGTTTGGGGGGGGGGGGGGATTGTTAGGGATTTGGGGAGCCTCACCCATGTAGACCCCAACTGACCCCTAGCCTCTCCCATTTAGGCACATCTGCGCCTGTCTTAGTGTGGCCCATTTAGCCCTGGGTTCAATGCTGTCACCCCACTAGCTCCTGAGCCCCTACTCCAGTCTGTTGCCCCCACTAGCTCTTCTGAACCCCAGTCTGTGATCCCCCCCACAGCAGCCCCTTGTGCCTCTATCTGTCCTCCCATCCCCCCAACCCATGCCTCCTAACCTGGCTTCGCGGGCAGGGTGCTGTGATAAATGCAGCCAGCTGTTCTGGCCCCACAGTGGGCAAAACGCAGAAAGTATTTTCTACACCAGACATGAATTCTACACATGCGCATTGGTGCAGAATTCCCCCAGGAGTATTACATGAAGACGCTCCTATGCCAGTGGGAGAGCTTTCCCATCGGCGTAGTTAATCTACCTCTCTCAAGAGGTGGTAGAAGCTCTCCCACCAACAGAACGCTGTCTATACATAGGGTTAGGTTGATATAACTGCATTGCTTGGTGTGTGGATTTTTCCACACCCTGAGCAACAAAGTTATACCGATACAGGTCTGTAGTGTACCCAGCCTTAAGAGTTCATCTGCTGCAGAAGCTCATGCCCTACCTGAAGCTGTAGTTTCCAAGGCAACCAACTGAGATGCTACCAACAGGCTAATGCCATCAGGTGAGGAATACAGCAACAACAGGTGGATACAGATCCTGATTTCAATAAAGAATGAAGGGAAAGCAGAGCAAATTTGATTTTTAGGCTGGGCTTACGCTCCATTTTTGTACCAGTATAACTACATTGGTTAGGAGGGGTCTTTAACACTGTAGTTATACCAGAACAAACCCTAAGGTGGACACAGTTATACCAGTATAGTTTATCCCACTTATGGGACTAAAGCTATACTGCTATCAACACCTTTATGCCAGTATAACTGTGTCCACACTTGGAGGTTGTGCCACTTTCAACTATACTGAGCTAGATAAAGCTGTACAATTTTCTAGTGAAGGCAGGGCCTAAGGCCAGAATCTGTTAGTTTTCCCATGAGAAGGTTATAGCTTTAAGGAAACACTCAGGCTTAAATCTTTCAGCTGAACATTGAAGTCACTTCCAAAAAAAAGTGTGTAAAGGTATTTAGTTAAGTTATCCACGTTGATCGTGGCAGTGTGATTGGCTAACAGTGGGAAGAAGTTACATGAACTAAACAGAGTGCCTAAAATGCCAACACATGTAAGGAGCTGTCTGTAGAAGGGCAATTTTTAGCTGGGAGGACTTAATCCTGACCAGAATAAAATCTTAACTAAGGAGACATTTCAAGAACAGCTTTGAGACTTATCACTCATCATATGGAACATGCACATGGTTACATAAAGACACTGTCAGACTATGGTAGGGAGTATCCTCTGTCTAGTCACAGAAATTAGAATGGAAAATAACTCTCAGCATCATTCAGGCCATCCTTTCCAGACTAGTTCAAGTGATGAGACTTCAGCCCCAGCCAGTTGGAGACTGTTCCAATTAATGAGCTCTACTGTTGAAACATATCAAGGGAAAAATTGCTATGTGCTTTTATGTCATGTCATCATACTAGTCCTAGTTTGAAAGATCACCAGTGCACCTATCTGTCCACACAAATTGTACTGGAAAATTTGTCCTCCCGCCCCATCCATCAAAACATTTGGAAATTCATTTTTTAAATCAGGTCATATACCACCACCTACCTCTTGGAGGCAAGCATCATTGTACCCCTTTTACAGATGAGGAAACCGAGGCACAAAATGACTTGCCAAAGTTCACTCCGCATACCTGTGGCAAAGCCAGGATTAGCATCTAGATTGCCTGAGGCCCAGTACAGTGTCCTATCCACTAGGCAACACTGTCTCAGGTATGTTTTTTAAAAGTGAGTAGCCCCTGACGATCTGAACTGCCAGAGCAGTTAATCAATGCTATTCCCAATGCTGCATATGTTCCTGTCACAAAATCCTTGAGGCTACTGAAAGCAGTAAGTAAACCCACAGAGCTGTTTGCTTCTGCTGAGAAATTGTGGTAAATAAATATTGGTAGGAAGTTCTACTTCCATGCTTTGAAAGGCAAACCAGGAAGATCTCAGCATTTAAAACAAAAACCTGCTTATAGAATCTCAAAATAGCAGGAATATCAAGACTTGTCCCTATTTTGCTGGAGAGTTGGAGCTTTTAACCATTTTCAATTAAAGGCTCAAGGTGTTGAATCTTCCACACAGACTTTTCTCCTGTTTGTCAAGAGTTTGGATTAAATGGGTATGAAAAAAAGATCTCTTCCTCACTAAGTTATCCAGCTTCTAGTCTCTGGGGCTCACAATTAGAGTGGGGCAAATTTTTACAGGTGCAGACCACTGAAACATTTCATGAATTCCTGTTGGTTTTGTTGAACTGATAGTGTGTTAAAAAAAAAGTCTAAATCTGTAGTTGACATTTTTAAATGGAAATTTCAATTTTTTTTATCTAAAACAATTTCAAAATTTCCTTCCATTTTCTTTACACACATTAAAATGTTCACATTCAAAACATGTCAGCCCAGAACAGTTTTTGTTTTAAACTTTTTGGTTCATCAACCCACTACAACAGTTATTGGTCTGTCTCAGAAAATCACAATCCCATCAGTTCCCCAGCAAAAAATGGAAATTAAAGACCTGCTATTTGTAATGTGAAAAACAAGATTTTTTTTTAAAACAAATCAGGCAGCTTTTATCCTGCACTCTAAAATATTGTTTGTGCAGTATAAAAACCAAACATTTAATAACGTTTAGTGATAGTGGCTTTGTTAGTAGAAGGGTCTTTCAATTATCCTAGCAAGCCGGTCTATATTCAGAAGTATGGGTATTACCAGTAGCCAGCTGCAGCTCTCCACGCACAAACCAAGGAAATGTTTGCATTTTTTTATTATTCTAAAATGTCTTATAAGAAGTGTCTTGAAAGGGCATATGCACTCACAGAATGCTTATTATTTGCAAGCCCTAAAAATACCGAGGTCTGACTGAGAATGGCGTGCACACTGCCAGTCAGCAAAAGCTCTCTATTACTCCTACACTTTAATGAAGCAATTTCTTATATTGGTGTGATCAGACCAAACTTCAGCTTGCATCAGGTTAAAATCTCCCATGGCTAGGTTAAGAGGTGTAAGAACAGCCAGCACTGAAGCATTTGTTCCCTGTTGGGAACAAACAATGCCATAAATACAGGTTTCTGCTCTCCTTTCACTGAAATTTACAACCGTTTTATAAGCTTTGAAAAGCAAATTGGGCACTTGGATTTATGGTACAGTTTCTCCCCTCAGAAGTCTAGTGCCCAGCCCATACAAGCATTGTACACATGCTCTCCTATGCCAAATGACCTCCCAAGAAGAAGAGGCAGCAACTCAGAAAAAGTATATTGCGTTGTGATTGTATCATTATAACAGTATCTTTCCTGCTTTGGTTTTCAGTTAGCAGCAAAATTTCTCAAAGTTGTCATGAAACTAAAGGCCTAAATTTTCAGTGATTTCTGGTGCCTCGGTTTTTGGTTGCCTGTTTTCACCAATTTCTGAGAAACTTTATTTATTTGTATTGCAGTAGTGCCTGGGAGCCCCTGTCGTAAACTAGGATCCTACTGTGCTAGGCCTGGTACAAACACAACAACAACAACCACCACCACCACCACCACCACCACAAAACCAGCTCCTGCCCCACAGAGCTGTGAAAGTGAGGCCCCTTTAAATCGGTCTCAGGATGGGTGCTCAAGTCACCTGTAGTTTTAAATAACTTAAGCCAAAAAATCTACTAGGGAAAACTATGCAGATTTAGAAGTATTCAAATGATGATATATCATGTGATGGGAGGTAATTTCTTCCTTGATTAGAAAATAGATCCCAAATTGATATTATGACTGACATTTATCAAGGCTTTGTGGATATTGGTTTTGCCCATAGGCTCCCTTCATAGTCCAAAAGACTTCCCCACATGAAGTTAAACCTTCATGTTTCTAAAAAAAGTGCTATTTGCTGTGAAAAACACTGGTGTTATCCCAGCCACTGACAAAGTTGACTGTGCATATTCTAAACCATATTCTAAGCAGACTGTGACAGCTCTGTCAGAGTTGTCTACCACAATAAACTGAAGGATTAGCTGTTACAATGATTAACTGCTGGGTCCATCTCACCTGCAGTCCTCTGGAAGACGAATTTGGAACGTGAGCGCACACAATAATCTGAATGTGATCACATTGCATGGCTATTAATATTTCCTTTATTTAAATTTACAGGAAGAGTCAGTATGTATTAGCATAATTAGTACAATTGAAACTTTGGGCCCAATTCTTTTCTGGTTTATACTTTGTTCATAGATTCCAATTCCAGAAGGGACCATTGTGGCCAGCTAATCTGACTTCCTGTATAACAAAAGCCACAGAACTTCAAAAATTCCTAGAGAAGGTTATTTTAGAAAAAAATCCATTCATTTAGAAATTGTTAGGGATGGAAAAATCCACCATGGCCTTTGGTAAGTTGTTCCAATGATTAATTATTCTCAATGTTAAAAAAATTACACCTTATTTCCAGTCTAAATTTGTCTAGCTTCAACTTGACATTGGTTGTGTTATACCTTTCTCTGCTAGACTAAAGAACCCATTATTAAATATTTATTCCCCATGTAGGTAATTACAGACTGTGATCCTTAACGTTTTCTTTGTTAAGCTAAAATTCAATGGAGCGCCTATAAGGCATGTTTTCTAGTTCTTTAATCATCAGTCTCATGGCTCTACTCTGAACCTCCTCTCCAATTTAGTTAACGTTCATCTTGGATTGTGGACACGGAACTAAACACAGTATTCCAGCAGCAGTTACCACAGAGGGAAAATAACTTCAGCACTCCTACTTGACATTCCCCTGTTTTTCCATCACAGAATCGCATTAGCGCTGTTGGCCACAGCATCACACGGAACGCATATTCAGCTGATCATTACCATAACACCCTCTCTCCCCCCTGCCCAAAAAAATTTCAGAGTAATTACTTCCCATGATAAAGTCCCCCATCCTGTAAGTTTGGCCTACAGACTTTGTTCCTAGATTTATATATTTACATTTAGCCATATTAACACACATACTATTTGCTTGAGCCCAGTTTACCAAGCAATCCAGATCACTATGCCAGTGACCGGTCCTCTTCATTATTTACCACTCTTCTAATTTTGTGTCATCTGCAAACCTTCAGTGATGATTTTATGTTGTCTTCCAGGTCATTAATAAAAATCTTAAATAGCAGGGCCAAGAACCAAGCCCTTCTGGACCCAACTGGAAACACACCCTTTTGATGATGATGATTTCCTGTTAACAGTTACGTTGTGAGACCTATCAGTTAGCCAGCTTTTAATCCAGGTGATGTGTGCTGTAATATAAAACTATCATTCTAGTTTGTTTTAACCAAAATCTCATGCAGGAGGAGGCACACGTCAGAGCCCTAGGGGGGCTCACATCAGGGTCCTCTTGGGGCTCTGGGTGATCGCTACTTCCCATCACTCAACACAGATGTAATGTGGCTGAGTAGTGTCCGCAAAAGAGAAACTAACACAACTCATTATTCCTCAAGGTAGATTTTTAATGACTTATGAATATAAAGGCAACACAGATGGAATGTGCCTAGCGACTTCACGTGTACTGTAACCATCCCCAAACAAATTTATATGGAATTCTCATGATGCAATTTCAGTTCTGACTTTGCTAGTGCTTTCTGTGTAGCCTGTTGTAAAACTAGGCAAATAATATCTAGATGTACCATGTATCCCTGGTTGAGAACAACTGGACTAGGTCATTAGTTCAATTATAGTAATTACTAATTATTACTTTTACTAAAGTTAGTCATGCAATGGTGACCATAGGCTATTGTGCCAGGTGTTGTACAAAACACACATACTAGGTCCCTGCACCAAAGAGCATACAGTCTAGTAACCTAAAATTGTTACTATCTAATATGGCTGCTGGGTGGTGTGTGAGAAAAAGGAGCTAATTGACTCAGTCCAATTACCAGCGGACAGGTTCCCACACCACAAAAGCCACCAGCAAACTTGTTTATCGTCTCAGTAGGGAGGCCAGAGACGAATTTCAGAGATTCAATTAGCTTAATGCAGCGAGCCAAGATACAGTGGAGACAGGTGATTGAGAAGAGGAGGTAAAAAAAGTAGTAAACCACCGTACACTTGGTTCATGTCAAGAATCACACACGCTTTCAGCCTCCCCACCCCTTTTTGTAGCGAGTCTTTGGGCCTCCGTGTAAGGATCTCAGAGCACTTCACACATTAGGGAATTAGGCCTCACAACATGTGTGAGGCAAGAATTCTGCCCTTCCCCGATTCTCAGAAGCAGAAACCAAAGCATAGTTAAAAGCAACATGAAAGAGATTACAGGGTAAAAAAATATCTGTTATTCCAGTTTATTTGCTTTATACATTTGATAGCACTTTTGCTGTAGCCATTCAGTTTGCTCTATTCTTTTCAACAGAGGAGGGAAAACATTGCAAACAAAACAGGAAGATACAACAAAAGAACACCAACGTTGGCAGGAAGAATCAAGAGCATGTGATCCCTGCAACTACTTTTAACTTTTTTCTTCAAGTCACCTAAGTTTCACCTTAACAGTGCCCTTTAAATGACATGAATTCTGTGCTCAGCCAGAGACCAAATCCCCCCCGACTCCCAGGAAGCCAGCTCTCCAAAGTCTCTTCTACTTCGTTATCATGATCAAGGACTGTTCTTTAGGAAGAAACACATTTTGACAGTCACCAAGAGCAGACACTAGGTGGCACAAATGCATCAGCAAATCTGTTCCTAGCCCAAGAAATGCAGATCTCAGGACTACGGGGAGTAGATAGGCTGGGAAAGAAGACAAGCACGCTAGTGCAGGGGTTCTCAAACTGGGGGTCGGGACCACTCAGGATCACAAAGTCATTACAGGGGGGGGTCGCACGCTGTCAACCTCCACCCCAAACCCTGCTTGCCTCCAGCATTTATAATGCTGTTAAATATGTTAAAGTGTGTTTAATTTATTGTGGGGGTTGCACTCAGAGGCTTGCAATGTGAAAGGGGTCACCGGTAAAAAAGTTTGAGACCCACTGCACTAGTGGGTATTCTCCCCACTGAGCGTGCAAGACAGTGGATTGGATCAGACTGAAAAAAACTGCCCTACCTATCACCAGGAAGAACAATGGTGACTACTAATTCACAGTGTAATAAACCCTCCCCCAGCCCTTCTTCCTTCGCACTAGAGAGATGCCAAAAGCCCAGACGCTTACACCTAGATTTGTTCCTCTTTGTTGCTTATTGAAATAAAGGTCACCCCAAAGTCCCAGCCAACCCACAAATTTGCTGCCTCACTTTTATTTCACTCTTATTGACCTCAGAGATGCCATTGTTTCCCCTCTGTTTCATAATTCTGCATTTAGGCTAAAGAAATGGGTCTCACGTTGTTCAGAAGCTTTTTGCACGAACAGTGCTCATGTCCCTCCCTTTGGCTCTTCACCTCACCCTGTCCTATCTTTGCGCCTGGGTGTAAGGATGGTGTAGTCTCTGGAAGCCAGGCAGAAGCAGTGCTGGGGAAGGTGGATAGGCAGAAGCGTTGCAATGAAGCAGAGACAGATGCCGTTACTTTAGGATCCATCCACATTACAGATGGAACAGTGATTTTGTAACCACATGAACAGGTTACAGGGTTCTGACTGCGTCTGTACAGCAATTTTTCTGCATCTTCCACAGCACTCTGCATAATCGTGTTTTTAAGTGTGTGTTGTGGGACATTCTGGACAGTTATCCCAGAGCAGCTGCAGCCCATGCCATGAAGCAAGGATATTTTAGCAGCTCACTCACTTCCTGCTTTTTGCGGCTAGATTGCTTCATCAATCCTGTCTTCCTCAACCAACTCTTCCCCACACGATTAACTTGATCCATGACTGGTCTGATCCTGAGCAGAGCCCTCCCTTGGGTACAGCAAATCAGGGCAACAGCCCCAGGCCCTGTGCTTTGCGGGGCCCCACACTTGGATAAAATCGTGGAGGTGGTAGGTGGGTGAGCAGGGTGAGGTGGGGAATGGGGGGAGGTGAGCAGCAGGCAGGCAGACAACATGGAGGAGGGTGGTGACCACTGGCAGGCCCCCTTCCAGAACCTTCTCCTTCCCCCAGCAGCTCCTGTCCACTAGTAGGTCCCCACCGATCAGCGCCTCCCACGGATCCAATGTTTTGCAGCATCAAGAGGGGAGTGAGAGTGCAGGGTGCAGGCAGAGCCAGGAGAGCACCCACCAGCAGATTAGAAACTCAGCACCTATGTGCCAGGCCCTGCACCCACCTAGGGATGTCCCTGATCCTGAGGATTTGGTGCAGCTCCTCAATTAGAGACAGAGTATCTGCCCATTGTAGGAGCCTTTATTCAAGCAAGCCCCACACCTATTTGTATTGCAATTTCTAGCACCATTTTTCTCTCCCAGCTCCGTGTATGGATACATTTCACCATTAAGTCACACACTGCCAGCTTGTCAGTGCCTTAAAGAAATGTTTTCTGAACTAGTCTTCCTAGAGCCTGTAGGTGGAATAACTGAAGTGTGGTGGGGCTGATTAGTTATGGAGTCATCAGGAAGCTATTAGATATGTATACTGTTACAGATACATCTGGTAACATCCCCAAGCAAACAGCAGCACTCCAGGACAGTATGTGGATGAGGAATCTACCAGATAGTAGAATTTAGACCTTATCCCACAGAATGGTAAAGTAAAGAAAGCTTTTCTATAGAGCCAGTGCCTAGTTTCATGAAGCTTTAGTCCTAATTCACTTAGTGCATAATTTTAAAGGTACCCTTAATTTGTTTTCAGTAATTTCCTCAGTTCTGAGGGAAAGAGTCCTCCTTAAATACCTAAAAAGGGAGTTGAAAGTTAGAACTACAGATAGGATGGATTTAATTAAGCCAGGACAAACAGGCGCTATATTTAATTGCCTCCAATACTGAGACCCCACTAAGAAATGCAAGTGTACCATGTGACACTCAGAAGTAATGCAAAGACACTTAAGACCTTGCTGAGGAAGACATCTTTAGCCTATTTAGCCATGTAATATTGGTGTGAAAACTGCCCATTGCCTGCATGCATGGGGCAAACCTCTTCAATGGGGGTTGAGGGCATTCAATATTTTGCAGTATCCCATGGCAGAATTCTAACTTCACTCAGATAGGAATTGCCAGACTGGATCAGCCCAATGGCCCATCTTGTCCTGCATACTGTCTGACAGCAGCCAGTGTCAGCTACATCAGAGGAAAGTGCAAGAAATCCCACAGCAGGCAGATGTGGGATAATCTGCCCCCATGAAAGTATCATCCTAATCTTCAATAGTTAGAAGTTGGTTTCAGGGCTGAAACCAGCAGTTTTATCTTCCTTCCAGTTGAGTTAGTTATAATTCTGGATAGTCTGGTTATTCATATTAACTTCCAATCCCTCTGAATCTTACTAAATTCTTGGTTTCAGCATCATCCTATGGCAATGCATTCCAATCGCATATGGTGTGAAAAAGGATTTCTTTTTATGTCTGGACCATATAGCCTGCGGTACTGATGAGACCGTCACTCTTCAGTAGGTTTAACTACTGGTGAGGATAGTGAGTGCTTGGAGAGCTTTACCACATTAAGCTCTTAACTTCTTTTATGAAGGGTATGTAAGATGAAAACTTAGTAGGGCTGTCAATTAATCAGATATTTTTTTAATCAAGTAAATGTTTTTGAGTTGTGACTAACTGCAGTTTTAATTTAAGTGTTAAAAATAGAATACCAATTTAAATTATAAGTATTTTGGGATGTTTCTACATTTTCAAATATAATGATTTAAATTACAACACAATACAAAGTATGCAGTGCTCATTTCACATTACTACAAATATTTGAAAAATACTAAATCTTTTTACAGTGCAATTCACCTCATACAAGTACTGTAGTGCAATCTCTTGTGAAAGTGCAATTTACAAATGTAAATTTTTTGTGTTACATAATGGCATTCTAAAACAAAACAATGTAAAAAACTTTAGAGCCTACAAGTCCACTCAGTCATACTTCTTGTTCAGCCAATCGCTAAGGCAAACAAGTTTGTTTACATTTACTGGAGATAATGCTGCCCACTTATTTACGTCACATGAAAGCGAGAACAGGCGTTCACGTGGCACTTTTCTAGCTGGCGTTGCAAGGGATTTATGGGCTAGATACGCTAAACATTCAAGTGCCCCTTCATGTTTCAGCCACCATTCCAGAGAACATGCTTCTGCTTGTTACTATTTTATATTTGTATTACAGTAGCCTAGAGGCCCCACAACCAAGATCAGGCTCCCATTGTATGTACAATCTCCATAGACAAGAACCTCTCTCTTCCCCTCATATCCCCCATTTTTACAGCGGAGATTAAAAGTGACTTTTCCCCAAGATCAGAGGAAACCAATTGCAAAGCCCAGAACTGAACCCAGCTCTCAGTCTCAGTGCAGTGCCTTAACTATCTTTCTTCTCCAATGTCACATAATGCCCCACAAGCACCCACACCCAGCCCCCATTCAGTTTGTTGCTAAACTGCCTGTGGCAGCTCACACAGTACTTCAAGCATGGTCAGATTTATGTATGTTTGTAGAATAGGAGACAGTGATGTCCCAGAGAAGCTTAGTGTTTCCTACAACAGTCCCTACTAGATTAGGAAAAGATCTATGTGTTACATTTAGCTCAGTATCGCATTACTATAGAAACCCTTGGGAGCTCTGTTCTTTATGAGTAAATCCCTGCCGTATGGATTGGTTAGATTCCAGCATTCCCATGATGCAGATTTCAGGTGACAAGCAGCTACTTCTGCTATCATTATCGGGATTAGAAAAAAACAAAACAAAAAAAACCTTCACCCCAATAGGAGTGTAGCTGTCGGAGGTAGATTGCCTAGTTGTTGGATGTAAAGCACTTAACTGGTCAGTGCCGCTGTTTTATCCACCTGTCTCGTCTGTCTGTCCAGCTCAGGTATTTCTAACGCACAGCGTTCTAGAGCTAGGGCTAAGGCACTTGCTACAGCGGAACCACCATTTACAGATAAAGTAAGTGCTTCAGTAAAGGGGGACCAAATTGAAACCCAGAAACCACCTATCATCATAGTGCAAACATCCTCTTCAGGGTGACAAAGTGTCAGCAGTCATGGTTCAAACACAGCTCAGACTGCCCTGACTTTTTCTAGTTTTAGATGACGGGACATTTGTTTTAATCCATATGAGCCATTCATTCAGCAGACCTCTTCTATGTACATCAAAAAAACCTTCCAGTCTAGGTGGATTAAGCCTTACATGCATGTTCAGAATCAGTGACATGGATACAATCAAAAACTACTACAGCCAGAGCCAATTAATCCAGGCCAGATAGAGAGCACCACTCTGCTTAACTGGGGAGAGAGCAGGGATAAGTGACAAACCTGAACACCACCAGGAACAGTGTAACACCTTCCTCAGTCTCAAAACATGTTGCAACGTTCCTACATTTAGCCTCATACCTCTGTGAAGTGGGTATTATTCCCATGTAAATGGCTGTGCAGGCCAGTTATGGCCCCAATTCAATCCCTGTTCAGGACAACACTTAAGCAGGTGCATAGATCCCATTGAAGTCAATGGGATTTAAGTGCATTCTTAAAGTATTGCTTTGATCCTATCCTGAGCAGGGATGGACTTGAGCACGTGCTTCCCTGAATTCAGGAATAAGCATATTAGCTAATCTCACAGAAGCCTATGGTGAAGTCAGGACTAGAGCAGAGGGTTTGGATCCTAGTCCTGTGCCTACTAGACAACGTTCCCTCCCATTTAGTAGTGGTGTTTGCAGACCACACCAGGGTAGCCATGTATAGCAAACTCTCAGGCTTACAGCTGAGCTGTTTACCATTAATATTCTGTTGTCCCTTTGTTTCTGTCATGCCATTTCATATAGTTACCAGAGGAGTCAGTGTTCCCCTAGTATATTTTTGATGTTTTTCCCCCACTATGGTTATTTAAAGTCAGTTTGTGACATAAGTTTAAACATACCCAGAGTCAACCAGCTCCTTTTAGCCTCCAATAATCAGGATGATACCTTACCTGACATTTCTATTTCCACCAGGATAGTCCAAATTAGTCTTCCGCTGTTCTATGGATAAACTCAGCTATGATGTTTCTTATCCTGACAATTACCTAGCAAAGAGGAGAGAAATGTCTGACATAGGATGAACATATGACCTGCACTTTTCCTATGTTTCTACAGCATGCACTTTTATACCAGCATTTCCGAGTCAAACAACTCAGGGCATTGCACACAGAGTCTGATCAAATCGGCCATGAGTAGGAAAGATGGGCACGGAACAAATCCTGGTTCTGAACACCCCTGAGATACAGTTCACAGTATCAATCCAAATAACTTGGCTAATGCCATCAAAGTCTTCTTGGATCGCCACTTCACTGTGCCATCCCTACCAGTACGAAGTCCCACATAAAATACTATTCTAGAATATTATTAGTTACTTCAACCCTTCTTTAAGGGATCTACTGATGCCTATACACCAAAGTGGAAAGCAGACCCTCTAGCAAAGATAGTTCTGTGTAAACATATTCACCAATGGAGAAGGGAACCAACAAAGTGTTAAAATAAGCTTTCTACAAAGCACTTTTGAGACACAAAAACAAGTTTTGCTGGACTTTGGTGTGTGTGGGAGGGAATCTGTCTTCTTTTAACTTGTACCCTTTCACATGATGGAGCAGCCTCAAAATTTGACATTTACCAGCCTCTACCAATAATCCATTAAAGGAGAAACAATTCTATTAACTGGAGTTAAAAAAGAGAGAGAAACATTTGAGTGCTGGGGGTGGGGGAGAGAAGAAGAGGAAGAAAGGAGAAGGAGGAAGCAAAGCTATATATAAGATGCAGGCTGCTGGCCCATCTCCCTAGCCAATGAAGGCTAAGGGTGGTGTTTAAGAGTCTGCTCAGGCCCTTTCTTTAAGGCACCATTTAGTGGTGACATCAGCAATAATTAGCAAACCCTAAAATAAAATAGCTTGACATAAATACCAGAGTTACCTTTCACCTGACTCAGCAGCTCCTTTACCAGAGCCTCCCAGCTCCTGACAGCACTTCCCCACTCCTCCAGTAGACTGGAAAGTCCACCTACCAGTCCCCTTACCCAGGTATTAACCTACTTCCTTCAGCTCCATTGCCCACTACCAAACTCACCTCTTTCTATCTTTACAGGAATCATATGCTCATCAGGCAGTCACCTGATCCCTTCCCAGCTGGGTCTGATAATCACTACCAGGTCCAAACACCTATTCTTAAAGAGGCTCTGCTTCAGAACAGGGCTGTCTGGCTCCAGGCCCCATGGCCTTTAAAGGGGTAGACCACACTGTTACAGAAACCTGGAAGAATTGCTTTTGCTTTTTACCACCGAAGTAGCAGGAGTGTCAAGTCTTGTCTTCTCCCGAGAGAAACCGCCAGCAAAAACAGGGATTCCACAGAGCTTTACTGAAGGGGAAAGAGTGTTGAATCTTTATCAAAGAGAGCTTTTCTCCCAAGTGTCTCTCAGGAGTTTGAGTTCACTGTATTTTCACCAAAAAGAAACAAAGCAAAGAGCCCAATTCTCAGCTGTACTGAAGCCCCTTTAAGTTGTTCCATTGGCAAAAAGGAGCTTCATAAGTGGGTTTTCAGCTGGTGGAGAGCTGCTGGAACAACACTGTCAGCCTCCTCTTCCTGCTCCCAACATACAGATGAGGGGGTGGGGGTCAGGAAGGAAGTGGGAGCAAAACACACTGTATTCCAGCTACCCTCCTAGATGACCCCTAAGAGGACATTGCAGCCAGAAGATAAGTTAGAGCAGCCTTAAGGCCGGCGCATCTGATTTCTCCACAAATCCAGGTGGCATAAAGCGGCAGAGAAACAGTGCCTTACAGTTTTTTTAGAAAGCATTTATCTTCATTTATCTTTTTACTGCAACGGAGTAAAGGGGAACTATTTGGTGGTGGTGTTACATTTCTATAGTAGAGTCAATCAATCAATCAAAATAGTAGAATAAAGTAGTAATAATAAGATCACCCCAATCGGCAGGCACATAGAAATAGCTGAAGCAGTGGGAGAGGGAAGGGTAGGGAATGGTTCAACTATAGGCTCTAGCTCCTGTCGTTGTTTTTAATTAAGTCTGAAAAGGCAAGACAAATGCGGCTTTCTCGATTTAATTATAACTGCAGAAACGTTGCTTGGAAAATGTACACACAAGTAATATGACAAATGTGCTAAGAAATCCACTTAATTTCACTTGACAGTCACAGTTTCAAAACAAGTAAACACATCGGCAATGGCAGACGGCCAAACTCTGGGATCTCTTCCCCAGGTGTAAATCTGGAATAACTCTGCTTTATGCAGCTATTAACTGAGAACATAACTGATCAATGCTTGGGACCAGCATCTTCAGCTGGTGTAATTCACTTGACTTCTTCCAAGGCCTTGTCTGCACATAGAAGTTTTGCCAAAGAAAGTTATATCAGTTCAACTAAATTGATGCAGCTATTTGGGTTGTGTGTTGACACTGTTACTTGTGCACCAGGGCATGCTTGTGTCTACACAGGGCCACACTGCATTGATGTAAGCTGGTATAGTGTGTGCAGGTATCTCTGAGTCCTTCACAATGCATTGTGGGCAACCTTCACGGCATATTGTAGGATCCCTGTTAGCATCCGAGGGAATCGTGGGAGCAAGGTTCAGACACCCATCAGACCTTCCCAGATCACACCCTGTCCCTGCACCATTTGTGAACTGGCTGAGGCCTTGAAGAATGCAACATTCATTATTATAACAGGACTGTATATATTACTGTGCATCTGATGCTCCACTCCCCTGCACGCATAGTTATTTATAGCTGTGCAGAGTTGAGGTAGGACGCATCCAGATCAGAATGGCATCATTTTACACCCCCTTTGCACTTTGATTTGGTAGCATTTTACACCACTTTGTCCAGGTGTAAATGACTAAACACATGTAATGCCAGGAGAATCAGGACTTATGATGTTGCAGTTTTAAGGGCTAAATTCCATTCCGAGTTTCACTGGTGTAAATCTGGGATAACCATCACTTCAGCTTATAAGGGTGTAACTAAGCACAAAACCCAGAATTTAAGCCCTGTTCTGGTCTCACTTACAGTTCATATGTCCCAGAATTCACCATTTGAGCTCATCTGCACATTCCCCCCCCCCCCCCCCGGAAAATTCTGATGAAAACAAAAAAACTTCTGCTTTCTCTGAAATTTCATTTTTTTCCTCTGAAAACTCAAAGATTTTCCCTGAAAACATGAACTGTGGCACCACCTGGGAGCTGTAGTTTGCTCTGCTATGTGCCAGGATCATCAGCTGCACTACATCTCCCATAATTAGGCTCCGAATTTTTTTTTACCGGTAAATCTCAGTAAATGTCGCTCTCACCATACACATACAAACCAACAAAAAATATTTCCATCGGTAATAGAAATGTACAGATAGGCAAGGTAAGAAGAATGCCCCTTGAGAACTTATTAGAGTTTGATTTTAGCATATCTACTTTGTATATTTTGACATGTGCTGTTGACAATTTGTGTTTTAACAGGTTTAAAGCTTCAACATTTTGAATCTGAACATCTACTGTTGTTAAATGTGTGACACACACCCATTTCCTGCAACTGTGAAAGTTTAAATTGATAAAAAATAATTTTTAAAAATGCTTTAAAATAAACGTCAATGTTATCCCACAAAATTGTAATAAAAATCAAATTCTTGACGTGTACTCGTAATGCTCCATGATCTCCCTTCTTGGTGAGGAGAAGCTGTGCATCATGGAGTTCCTGGTTATGGTGCAATATGGGAGATAAAGTGAAGAAAGGGGATGTGAGGAGCAAACTGCAACGCCTCTGAGGTGCTACAACTCCCATTTTCAGCCAAAATATTTTGGTTTGTAGCTGAAATATTTCAACAAAAATTTTAATTTTTTGGTGAAAAATTCAAATTGGTCAAGAACTCAATTTTTCATCAAAAAACAGCTTGGATGGGAATTTTTTTGACGAGTCCTAGTTTGTATAGTGCAAAGAGAGATGCATTGCACCTTTTTCAATAAAAAGATACCCATCAGTTTTCTCCTTTGTAAAACTTTGTATGGATATGCTGGGAGATGTGGAAGGTGTAATACACAAAGGAAATGCAGACTATCTGCCCATGGTGGAGAGGAGAAGAGAGTGGAGAAAGAGGCCTGAATGAATAAGGTGTACAAAGCCTACACTCTGGATTTTTTAAAAGTCTTGGTGAAGCTGAGTGCACGTTACTGTGGTAAATTAAGCCTCACATAACTTTAACTTGCCTGACTGCCCCTTTTTATGTTGCCCCACAGCTCATGGACTTTGGTAGAATTACTGGCGGGCCAGATTTTCACATGGACAAACTGCTGTTGAAGCATTCCTCTACTGTACTAGGCAATGAAAATGCTTTCCTTCCCCAGCTCTTTCCACTTGTTTTTTCCCTTTAAGAGACTCTTACTGTACAGCTTTGCTTGACTTCCCCATGTCCCTCTTACTGTGTTCTGGGGCAGTCATGCAGTAGAGGTCTTTTTTGAGAGCTTCTTTTCAAAGCTCCTAACCTGTGGTCTGACCCGTGATAAATAATCCCAGTTAATGTAACCGTATCACCTTGCACCTGAGACTCTCAAAGCATTTTTACAAATATGATTGAGTTACACCTAATGGAAGAATTAGCCTCATTTTACAGATGGGGAAACTGAGGCACAGGTAGGTGACTTGACTTGCTCAGGGTCCCAAAGGAAGGCTGTGGTGGACCAGGAAAAGAATCCCAGCTCTTCTGAGTTCTGTTCCCACACCTTCACCACAAGACCAATTTCCCACCTCAACAATAAGCAGTAATTTTTTTATTCTTAAAAGAACACCACACAGCAATGATTCTGTTTTGGGAAAGGAGTGAGACCGAGCTGAGGATAATTAATCTTTGAGGTTCTAAAACTGAGCCCTTGCTTTGGTTCCCAAGAGGGTGCAGTGGGGCAATTTTTGTTCTGTGTCTATACAGCACCTAGCACAATGAGGTGCTGGTCCATGACTCGGGCTCTGTTATAATAACTGGACCTATAAATTTACTTCTCACAGTTGAGCTCACAATTAAGGTAAGGGAATGTTCACAGAATGTCACAGTAACTTATAACAATAAACAAATGGTAATACAATAAGTAACAATGCTCACAATCAAAGAAGACAAGCAATAGATGAAGGATGGGATGAAAAAACACAATACAAATATAATAATATTAATGGTCCCCCTCCATGTAAGCCATTATTAGATGGCTAACTCCTTAGGTGTCACGGGAGACTTGACCATGAGAAAGCATCTGAATGTTTGAGCTATTAAACTCATATTATACTTGAACTGAGTCAAAGACCATTAACCTAGTCCTGAACTTCTTGTTATCAGCATTGAGTTCCTCTAGCTTTTCCAGCTAAGTCACTTTGTACCTTCTGTTTCAATTTCTCCCCTTGGTAACAGGGAATTGAAACCCTTGTGACGACATTGAAAAAGTCTCGGGCCAGCTGCCGTAAATCAGTATAGCTGAGAACTTGTCCCCAGATGTAATTTCAAACAAGCCCACAGAAAAACACACATTGCAACATAATGACACTTGGCATTTACATTGCAATTTTCAGATAAAGATCTCAGTGTATGTTTTACAAACAACAAATTAACTATTCTCACATTGTGGTCCAATATGTTTTATTGAATCTATTTTAGTCTTACTTTTTAGTCAAAGAATGGAATATCACAAATGACTCCTTACTAATTTCACTGGAGGTGCCATGGATAAAACCCACAGTTAGTAATGGACTAATCCTACATCCATATAGCAAAACCAACATAATTTTCGTTTGCATTATTGGTTGGCTTTTTGCCTTTTGAGTTACAGTCCAGGAATTGTGTAAACCATTGCCAAACTTGTGAGTGTATGGAAGACACAAATATTAAAAATGAAGGCACTAGAAAGAAGCATTTCACAGTAAGAAAAGTCAGTAAGTCTGAGGAAGCGTGCATATTTCCTCTCTTCCATTGCTTTGGAAACTGCAACACATTAATACAAAACAGTGTCACACTGACACTTTCCCCTTGTTTTTAGGAGTTTGTATAACACCACCACTGCCTGCTGGAACTTGGATCTGGAACTTCTTCTTGGTGATTCCCATTTTTCTGCTCTGAGTTTGGTCTCCAAGACTAGATAGCAAGGCCCCAGATTCATCAGGCTGAGTCGCTAATTGCGGGATATGCTTTTTTTCCAAAATGAATTCCTAGTATAAAAAGAGAGGTTTCTTCCATGCAGGCATTCACTCATGGAAGGGCTCCATCCTGCAGCGCTTACTCACACACATAGTCCCTTTGATGAAACTAAGCAGCAGTTTTATATACTCTGTCCACAGTGAGATATACTGAGTAAGGGATACAGGATTAGGCTCATTAGCCCCAGGTTAGCAAGGTACTTAAACACATGCCTAATTTAAAGCATGTGAGTATTCTCACTGAAGTCAATGGGCCTATTCATGTGCTTAAGGTTAGCCACATGCTTCAGAATCTGGCTAAACTGGGGGCTTAATCTGTCATTTAAATGGTAAATGCAAATCAATTGTACCAATTCTTTCCAATGACTCCAACACTCAGGATGTTCCACACACAAATTACACTCTTGTCTGAACTATAAGCGCCTGTTTAAAATTGTCATGCAGAAAAAGCAGGACTGACAATCTAACACAGTGTTTCTGGTGAAAACCTGCAAGTACCACATGGTCCAAAACCCCTGCATTGCAATGCAGATAGTATTGGTATTTCAGTAATGGTTCCCAAGACTAGCTGTGCCTGGCACTACTGGTACTGCAGGCTTCTGTGATTCCCCTGCTTTACCTTAACGACAAGCTGCTGTGCTGGTCCCCAGAGCACGACAGCCACCCCGCTCCCATTCAGCAATGTACTCTAACCACCAACGGGCACAATGGCGCCAAGCCCCAATTTCACAACCAAGAACAGGCTAAGTGCTATGGGTGTGCAGTGGAATGGCTGAGAGATAGGGAAATATTATTCCAGTTTTATAGGTGGGGAAACTGAGGCACAGAGCCATTAAGTGACTTGCCTAAAGTCACACAGTGAGTCATTAGGAGAGCTGGGAACGGAACTCAGATCTCCCGATTCCCAGTTCCAGGCTTTAGCGGCTATGCAGTGTGCCCTCTCCCACTGTGTATATAACTAACCTCTACATATGTTGCTAGTACATGCACTACTGCGTTTGCTAGAAGGCTCCAGAACATCCATCCTTGAATGAGCCAGACATCAGAGTTGCTTAAATTTTAGCTGCCTATACAATCTGTATTCCCTTAGCAGCAGGCACCCTGCTGTCCTGAGCAGCTTTTCTATTAACGCCACAGCAATGTTTGTTACTTACTTGGATCATGTCCAGCTTTGACAACCATTCCATTTCCTGCAAGGAGCCATAATGCTGCATGTGGCACTGCTCAGCCAGGTTGGCGATAGCTAACAACAAGCTGCCTAGCTCTTGACTCTGCAAAGGCATAAAAGACGTTGGTGAATTTCGCCCCATAGAACACTTTGCGCACAAGTATGCCTGGGATTGCCAACCTGCATGAGGAAACGTCTCTCAAGGCTACTACACAGGAGTTTGGCTGGGTAACAATTCTGCTGTGAGATCTAGCTTCTCCTCAATGTGTGACCCAACTGCACTGCTGCCTATAGTTCTGCCCCCATCTCCTCCTACATCCCTCTCTTGGCCCCTCTGTTCTACCCAAGCTTCTCTCTTCCCTCCTCACTTTGTGCCCTTCTTTGCACAAGGTATAACCCTCAGCCTCAGCAACTGCTAAGAACGACACTGGCCTTTCCATCCTACACCTGAGAATCCCCCTCCTAACTGCTTTTCCGCCCTCCCAGATGTCTTCTCCCCCAGGGGGCTAGTCAGATTGGGGTCCCTCCAGATTGCCAGGCTTGCAGAGTTTAGCAATTTTCCCACAAGCTCGTGCTGCCTCCTGCCTGGGCTCTCTGTCATGTCCCAGCCCATGGCACGGCTCCCACTTGCTGTTGTGGCTGCCCCACTTGGTGATGAGAGGCAGCAGCACTAGTGAGAACGTGCTGGGCTAAGTGGCAGCTGTGGGCAGGCAGAGGCCCAGACGTAGGGCATTGCAGGAGTGCTACCTAAGAAGATGAAGGGATGAGTGGGGAAAAGGGGAAACCAGAGGGAGCCCTGGGAGGGGCTAGTGAGGGAGATGGGAGAAAAGGTCAAGAGGGAGAGGGGGAAAACTGGGTAGTAACTCATGGAGTGGGAGGAAGACAGTGTGTCTACAGGACTGGACTGGAAAAATCTCTCTAGGTGTCAGCTGGGGGCTAGGTTGGGAGAAAACTTCTCTGTATGGAGAAAGGATTGTGCCTAAGGCCCTTGACTGAAATCCCCAGTTTAGACAATCAGTGACTAGCCATTTTCACCAGTACAAACTCCTAGAGCAGACAAGAAAAGCTACTTGAAGTTTAAACTCACTGCTTGAAACTGGGCTAGACTGCAATGGCCACAGCCTCTTTGCCTGGCAACAGTAGGGGTTTGTAGTGGTGCAGCTATACCAGTGGCTAGTCACTTATGGCTGTAACAGAGGCAAACCTTCAGTGTAAACAAGGCTTGAATCCATCCCTAGAAACCACTGAAGAGGTAGTGTTTGGAGCAAGTTGCTGCAGGTTTTATGGTAGCTTCTGGCTTTAACATTGTGTTAATGTGCGGGCCTCACCCCTGTGGTGCCTCCTGCTGGTCATCTCCAGGAATTAGCTCTCCAGCCATTGGAGCACCCTCTGCAGGCTGGTGTCCCACTACCACTTGCTGGCCCCCACGTCCCTCCCAGGACCCCAGTGCCCTGTTAGCTGGGGTGCTGCCCCCTGGCAGTAACCCCACAGTTCTGTGTCTCCCCCTCCCAGGGGGACCCCCACCCACTATCCCCACTTTGCCACAGTCTTGGCTACTGCCAGTCATCACTTAGCCCTCATTCAACCCCTGGGGGGTTTCCAGGCCAGAGCTCCCCAGCTCCTCTTGCCTTCCTCCAGCCCTGCTTCACTCAGGTACCCTGTCTCCAGCTCCCTGCAGCCAGGCCCATCTCCCACTACAAACTGAAAGAGACTGCTGAGCTCCTGGCTCCCAGACTCTTTATACAAGCCAGCTGGGGCTTGATTGGGGCATGGCCCAGCTGCAGCCACTTCCCAATCAGCTCAGCTTAGTAGCTCCCAGCCACAGCCTTCCCCAAGGGCTGTTTTAAGCCCTTCAGGGCAGGAGCAGGGTAACCACCCTGCTACAATTGTCCTTTTGCCCAGAAACCCAATTGTCCTTTTGGAAAGAATTGACGTTTAAGAACCAAGGGCCAAACCCAGAGCTCCTTACTCACACAACGGTCCCGCTGACTAGCCCTGACTTGGAAGTTTAGCCAACAGCAAACAACAAACTAGATGAAAGTAAATGACAAGTTGGAGAGCAAACCAAGAAGAGTGATGAGTTGTGTATCTTAGAACAATGGGCAAGTTAATGAATTCTGGGCCTGATCTTGCTGCCAGCTCCCCCACTTGCCTCCAAGGAAGGAGGATCAGGCCCTGAATGTTTGTAATCTCACTCGTGTGCCAGTCTTTTCAGTTAGGGTATGTGTCTCCTCTGTTTTATCCATAGCTTGTGTTCTGCTGGAAGGAACAGAAGGGGCACTTCTGAACTTACCTGATATCTGAAGTGACCTTTCTCGTGGTTAATACTGACTTCCAGCTGCTTATTTTTCTCCTGTATTCTGTTGCACTTCATCTGAAGCTCAGACAGTTCCCTAATCAGCATCTAGGCGAGGTAAACAAGAATGCCCACTGGGGATGTGCTTTGAACTGCAGGAGTCTAGCCCTAGTGTCGCTCATTCTCCTAGTGGCTTTCAACTTGAAGGATCCCAAAGCACTTTACAGATTAACCAACGATGTCACTAACAGTGAGTTACACTCGGAGGCAAGTCTTTCCCTGGCCACATGGCTGCACTGGGGGAAGCACAGGCTGGACCTGATCAACAAGTGTTGTATAGGCTACCAGCATGCTCTGCAACCATAACTCTGAAAAAAACTGGGCCATTCCGCTCGCAATTACAGTAATATAAGTCCAAAGCAACTCCAATAGAGCTTGTCCACGTGGGAAGTTACTCTGGAACAACGTAGGGTGCACATTTAAAGAGCAATAACGATTCTGAAGTATTTCAACATTCTTATTCCTGAAGGCGAGTGTCCACAACAGGGAGCAACTCCACAATAGCTATTTTGGGTCAACTTCCTTATGTAGACAAGCCCTCACTCTGGATTTACACTAGGCCAGGTTCCTGGCCTTTGACAGAACAATGCCTCCAGTTGCAACTCAAATGCTACTATGATAGCCACCATCTTGGCCTACAAACAGGGGAATAAACAAGGGTGCCAAAGAGCTGGAACCATAAGTCTTCCCTTTCCCTTGTAGGAGCCTGGCTCTAGCCCTGTTTTTATTAACAGAAATGGTTAAGTATTATTCACTGAATTAAAAATAAAACACCCGGAAAAACTCTTCTCTAGCAAGAATCTCCTTCAGTGGCCACAGTTTATAAGTGTGGGTCTACATTGTGCTAGAAGACCCATGCTGTGGACCATTACTACATAGTCTGCCCTTGGGCCTGCCTGATCCAATAGCCATGGGACATTCTGATGGGGGATGGAGTGCAGAATGTGCCATAGAGGTTGACACTACTCATCTGAGAGTAGAAATTTGCCCAGGGTGATCAAGTGATGAGAACGTACATAGTGTTTGTGATCAGCAATATTCCAGAAATCATTGCCCCTTTCAGCAGTTACATATAGACATAGGGTTGCCAATTTTGGTTGGACATATTCCTGGAGGTTTCATCACATGACATAATCTTCAATTAATCTTTAATTCTGGAGACTCCAGGACAGACCTGGAGGGCTGGGGGATGGACCCCAGCTAAGGGTTCAGTGGAAGTTGCTGGTGCTCAGTATTTCACAGAATCAGACCCTGGCTTAACTCTCTTGAACTAACTACTATCTAATATGCCATAAATAACATGCTTGATAACATTACAAGTTTTGTGGTATCATGTTCCCGTTGCAAGGTTTCCAGGTCATGCTGGCTTTTCTCAAAGTCATCTGACAGGGTGATCAAGTTCTTTATCAAGCTCTGGTTTGTAGCAGACAGCGTCTCATGCCGCCTGATGATAGCTCCAATGACAGAATCTGCACCGTACTTCGGATAGTCTGTAGCGGGACACAGGGGAAACACAGCACAAAGGAAAAACAGACTTAGCTCACCATATATTAGAGACGCTTTATTTTCCTTCCTTTTCAAGTTATGTACCGGAGCCATTAAGGAACTGAGGATATGTCTACACTGCAATAAAACACCCACAGCTGGCCCATGTCAGCTGACTTGGGCTCGTGGGGCTCAGGCTGGAGCCAGGGCTCTGGACGCTTCCCCTTCACCAGTTCCCAGAGCCTGGGCTCCAGCACTGCCCAAACATCTATGCTGCAATTTTATAGCCCAGCAGCCCAAGCCCACAACAGCTGACATGAGTCAGCCGTGGGTGTTTTACTGCAATGTAGACATACCCCGAGTGACTCGGGGGAGATACCATGTATTTGCAACTCCCACACCTTCCAGGAGGGGCCAATTGCACAATTGGGCCCTGTCCATGCTAAATAAAACTTTTCCATGAAAACTGACTCAATATTGCGAACTGCAAACATTCAAACCTGATGAACTGAGTTAAAATCATGAGATTTTTTTTTAAATATTAAATTTGGAGTTATTTTTAGTTGCCTTCCAGTTTTTGGAGCCTTTAAGGTTCATGTTTTCAATCTTTTCTCCACAACCACAAGAGCCAGAAGTGGATATTTTTAAAATGAAAGCTGAGAGTCTTATGACTTATGAGAGTCAGCTGACTGCAGGAACTGGGATTTCAAGACCAACAAGTATTGCAAGACTCAAAGTAAAGTTGCAAAAGTTGGAAACACTGTAATGGATATCTGAGAAGAAAAAAAAGACTTCTTGTTCTGATAGCATGTAGGCATGTAAGAAAATCTGATGGCTTGAGTGACTTAATTCCATAAAAATGTACCAAGCTTTTGAGCAATTGACACTGTTTTTATTAATGACCTTAGTACAAAAAGTAGGAGTGTGCTAATGAAATTTGCTGATGATACAAAGTTGGGAGGCATCATCACTATAGAGGAGGATTGGAATATTAAAAAGGGAACTCTTAGATGACCTTGAAGGCTGAAGTGACAGAAATGGGATGAAATTCAATAGTACAAAGTACAAGGACATGCACTTAGGAGGGTCTTATCGTAAGAATTTATGTTACAAGCTGGGGGCTCATCAGTTGGAAGTGACAGGAAGAGGAGAGAGACCTGGGTGCATGGACTGATCACAGGATGACTACAAGCCAGCAATGTAATGCAGCTGTGAAAAAGTCAAATGCAATCCTAGGATGTATTACGTATTGCCAGTAGAGACAGAGAAGTATTAATGCCATTATACCAGGTACTGGTGAGACCTCATCTGGAATACTGTGTACACAGTACAGCTCTTGTCACCCATATTCAAGAAAGATGAATTCAAACTGGAACAGATGCAGAGAAGAGCTACTAGGATGACCAGGAGAATGGAGGGCCTGCCTTATGGAAGGAGACTGGAAGAGCTTGGCTTGTTTAGTCTTCCAAAGAGAAGGCTGAAAGGGGATATGAGTGCTCTCAATAAATATACTGAGGTGCAGAGGAATAAATACCAGGGAGTGTGAAGAGCTATTTAAGCTCAAGGACAATGTTGGCACAAGAACAAATTGGTATAAAATAGCCATGAACAAATTCAGGCTGGAATTAGAAGAAAGTTTCTAATCATCAGAAGGGTAAAGTTCTAGAACAATGTCCCAATAGGAGTTGTGAGGAGAAATAACTGGATTAGTTTTAAGAGAGAGCTGGACAAATTCATGAGTATGATTTGATGACAGGCCTGCTTGTGATGGTAAGGGGCAGGGTTCAGCAGGCCCAGTGATCAATGCAGTTTATTTACCTTATTTACCTTATGCTTCAGGGTGTTAATTGCCAACTGCAGGAGTCAGGAAGGAATTTCCACTCCCTCCCACAATGGATTCTGGAGGTTGGGGTTATCTCCTTCCTCTAAAGCATCATGGATGGCCATGACTGGAGAGGGGACACTGGGTGGGGTGGGCCAAGGCTCTGTGGGGGCACCGAGCATTCTCTCTCTCAGGTGCTTGGTGCTCATGTGCTCAGAGTCTAACTGATCGCCACATGTGGGGTCAGGAAAGAATTTCCCCTCAAGTCAAACTGGCAGTGAGCTTGGGGGTTTTCGCTTTCCTTTGCAACATGTGGGTGCAGGTCATTTGCCAGGATTATCTGGGTCCATGTCACTTAATCAATTCCCTGCCATGGCAGGGGCCTTTGGCATTGGTGCCTTAGTCCCTCCCATTCTCTGCCTGTGGCACACAACAGTCTGATCTCCTGTAGGCTGTAATACTTTGGTCTCATTTCAGTTGTTGGGTTTAGTGTGTGGGTGCTGGGCGGCGTTGGTGGCCTGTGATATACAGGAGATCAGACTAGATGAGCTGGTGGTTCTTTCTGGCCTTAAATTCTATGATTATGTCTCTACAACAATATAATGCAGTCCATTTTAAGAGATGTACTGAAATGTAGCTGCACCTCTCCACCACTGGATGGCACTGGTTCTATTACAGGGACATTTAACTTGTGGGAAGCTTGGTCAGATACTATAAGAGTTTTTCACAGGACAGAATATTGATAACATATAACAGCAAGAGAATCTAAGTGCAGAATCAGAAGAACCAGGTTCTCCAGCAATAGGATGGGACAAGGGAATTAAGATTTTGTACCAAAAAGTAAAATATGGCATAGAAGAGTCCACTTAAAAGAATCTACTCTTAGTCATGAATTCTGAGTCAAGCAGGTGATCGCATCACGCAAACTTGACCGTGTTGTGAAGGGAAGCTGGTAACTTTCCATGGCTCAGGTTCTGAATGTTGCTAAGAGATGAATAATCTATATAGACTTAACACTTGACTAGATGTTAAATGGCTGTCAGAAGAGATACCTATGATAATCTGATTACCTTTTAATGAACAATTATCACTTCAGCCTTGAGTCTGGGCTCAAGAATCAAGACCTGACATACTCGAAAGAACTCAGATGGATGTTTTGATGCATTTAAGCAAATTCTTATTCTATGAGGAATGTGCAAGTAACAAGGCAGAATCTGAGATTTAGAAAAATTAATTAAGTAGCTGATCCTTTATCTGATATGCAAATAACAAGCTGCACTGTATTTACTTATGATAGGAATAAACTGAAAGATAAACCACATATTTTAAAACTAGAAGAGCTTATATCAGCCAAAATATCACTCCTGTAAGCTAAAACAGGGTTTCTCAACTTTTTGGGTTGGTGACCCCCAAGTCAAAAGCAAAAATGTTCATGACCCCATTACATTTAGTACAAGAGTAACACGGTATCAGTGATAAACTCTATAGGTTTATCATTATTTGTGCTTTGAGATGTTGCCAGAGAATGCTTACCCTTAGAGGGTAAGAGTGTGTGAGGAGTGGAGGAGAAAGAGTTCCTTTACTTTATATTGTAATAAAATATTTAATGCTTCCCTCTACTTCACCCACCCCCTGATTATCTTTCATGACCTTGCGACCTTTGGGTTGCAACTCACAGGTTGAGAAACACTGAATGAGAAGTTAGTCTGGAGCATCTTCTAGTGACTCCAATTGTTTAATAAATAGGGAAGGATAAATGGTCTGGGCCAAGGATGCCTAAAAGATCCCCAGAAGCTTTGGCAGGAGTCATCTGTGGATCATCACTCTACTGCTGGGCACAATGGATCTGCCCACTGCAAGGATAAAGCTTAGCTTTCTTGGGGGGCTGGTCCATGGCTGTGGAACAAACACCCATGGGAGCTAAGAACTGCCTGAAACCTGTTCTATTCCAAGGATAAGCTGTATGTCGGACTTTTCTTTCCATAGCAAACATGCAGGGCAGAGCAGAAATAAAGTACCGATGACTAGGCTACGTGGCCAGGTGACAGGAGCAAAATGAGTCAGTGAAAGTTACTATTATTACACTTAAGGAGACCGCAGATGCAGTATAAGAGCACTTACTGTCAGGCAATTGGTCAATGACTTTCAGTAGGAAATCCTCATAGACTTTTTGCTTGGCTACCTTCTTCTGCAGCTTCTGTTGTCTGTAAAAATGCAGCAAGAAATATGTAGAGTTTAATAAAAACCAATGAGAACACGAGGAGCTAATTACATGAATCCCCTGTGTCAATTATGGCTTCTTGTCACACATGCACTACTCAAGGGAAATGTGAATAATGGTGTAAGTATGTTGCATATAAATGACACAGAATCCTTCATCAGATCCAAAAGTACCCAATCAGTTCAGCCTCCCAACACCATGCAGAAGTTAGTGTTGTTAGAATAGCATTACTGGACTATTATAGTCATAGTGTATTTTCATAAAAGAGTAAACTGAAGCAATGAGAAGTTAAGTGACTTGCCCACGATTATCTAGCTAGTCTGTGACAAAGCCAAGAACCCAACACTCTTGGGACCTTGTACCAATAAAGTCAATGGGAATTTTGTCAATAACTAATGAGATTAGGACTCTAGCGGCCTGCTTGAATCACGGGACCATCCCATCTATCCTGGGGAGGAGTGACTGAAAAAGATTTGGGGGTCATGGAGAGTAATCAGCTGAACATGAGCTCCCAGCATGATGTGGTGGCCAAAATAGCTAATGTGATCCTGGGATGCATATAGAGGGGAATCTCATGTAGGGGTACAGGAGTTATTTTACTTCTGTTTTTGGCACTTGTGCAACCACTGATAGAACACCAGGTCCAGTTCTGAGGGCCACAATTCAAGAAGGATGTTGATAAATTGGAGAGGGTTCAGAGAAGAGCCACAAGAATGATTAAAGGATTAGAAGACATGCCTTATGGTGATTGAGCTCTTTAGGTACATCTGCACAGCAGCTAGACATCCGCAGCAGGCCCATGCCAGCTGACTCGGCTCGCGGCGGGGCTCAGGCTGTGGGGCTATTTCACTACTGTGTAGAAGTCGGGGCTCAGGCTGGAGCCCAGGCTCTAGGACTTTGCGAGGTGGGAGCCCAGAAGTCTACACTGCAATGAAGTAGCCCAAGCCCTGTGAGCCCAAGTCAGCTGGCATCGGGCAGTTGCAGGTTTTTCTTTGCTATGTAGACATACCCTTTATGTTTATCTATTTAGCTTAACAAAGAAAAGGTTAAGGGTTGACTTGATTACAGTCTGTAAGTACCTACATAAAGAACAAATATTTAACAGTGGGCTCTTCAGTCTAGCAGAGAAAGTTATAACACAATCCAATGGCCGGAAGCTGAAGCTAGAAAAATTCAGTCTGGAAATAAGGTATGAATTTATAATGATGAGAGTGTAGTTACCCATTGGAACAATTTACCAAAAGTCGTGGTGGATTCTCCATCACTGACAATTTTTAAATCAAGATTGGATGTTTTAGATGTGCTTTAGGAATTAGTTTGGGGAAGTTTTCGGGCTTATGCTATACAGGACATCACACTAGAGGATCAGAATGGTCTCTTCTGGTCTCGGAATATATGATGCTAGGCCTGGATGACAGGGGGTGGATCACTCAATACTTGCCCTATTCTGTTCATTCCCTCTGAAGCATCTGGCATTGGCCACTGTCAGAAGACATGATACTAGGGTAGATGGACCTTTGGTCTGACTCAGTATGGCTGTTCTTGGGTTCTTTTGAATCAAACCATAACAAACTTTTTTCCCCCATAGCCACAAGTTTTATCTTCTGATGGTAAAAAGCAAAAAAGAACAGTCTTGTTAAGGCCCAGGAGATTTGGATTCTATTCCTGCCTCTCACACAGACTTCCTGTGCAAAGCCCTTTGTCTCTCTAATCTGTAAAATGAAACATGTGCTCTGTGGAAAGCTGGACCTAAATTCACCATCAAGGTCCTGAATTGTTCAGGGATTTAGTGTGGTAATTCTGTACCAGCTCCATTAAAAGTGGAGGGTTTGGATTAATTAAATAGGTGTTATTTATTTTATATTAAATTCCATGTTTTTAATATTATTGCCCTGTTCTCAGTTTCTGGTGGAAGCCTTACGAGCTTCAGAACCTGTACAAGTTATTCAGTGAAGTTAGCCTAAGCTCACTGGGCAGGGATTGCCATTTCGTTCTGTGTTTGTGCAGTGACTAGCACAATGGGGCCTTGATCTAAGACTGGGGCTCCTAGGTGCTACGACAGTATAAATAATAAATAGTAATGTTTGCAAGCTGTCCACAAATGGAGCGTGACTTTTACACGTTTCCTGTTCATAGTTGTCTCACTAACATTTTTTGCAAACAAATTCCAGCCTGAGTGTGTGTAACTAAGTGGCTGCAGCAAACATTCTATCTTCATCTTTCAATATGCAAGCTGTGTTACATGGTATTGCTTCTGTTCCCTGATTGGATGACCCTTATCAACTACTACTTCTGATATCACTCAGAAGCAAATCAAAGAGATGTGAATTTGCAAAATGTTCACAAATATTTGTCTTGACTAATCATCCCTTTTTAACTAAAGTGCCTACGGAGTAGAATGTAGCCAAAGCAGCATAGAATAAATGTAAGAGTACATGGGAGAGAGGAAAGTTTGGCCAAAGGCCCCATGGAAAATTCAGATCTTATGAAACATGCTGTTTGATTTTGATTGTTGAATGTTTCTTTGATTGTTGTTATTAAGCAGAGATGGGACCAACCTACAGAGTTATTAGGAAGAGACATCTATGGGAGATTCAATTATTAGAAATATAGATTGCTAGGTTTATGATGACTGGAAGAACCGCGTGGTGAATTGCCTGCCGGGTGTGAAGGTTGCAGACCTCTCAAAACATCTAGATAGATTTATCTGCAGCACTGGGGAGGAGCCAGTGGTCATGGTACATGTAGGAACCAATGACACAGGGAAAAGTAGGAGAGAGGTCCAAGCAGTCAAATTGAGGCTGATAGATAAGAGATTAAAGTCCAGGACCTCCATGGTAGCATTCTCTGAAATGCTTCCAGTTCCACATGCAGGGCTAGTTAGACAGGTAGAACTGCAGGCTCTCACTGCATGAATAAGATAATGGTGTTGAGAAGAGGGATCTAGGTTTATTAGGAATTGGGGAACCTTTTGGGGAAGAAGAAGCCTATAGAGGAAGGATGGGTTCCACCTAAATCAAAATGGAACCAGATTGCTGGCATCTAAAATTTAAAAGATTATAAAGAAGTTTTTAAACTAAGGGCTGGGGAAAAGTCAACGGGTTAAGAGGAGCGCACATTTCGGACAGAGACATCCCTCTGAGGAGGATTTATTAAAATGAACACTCTATAGCCTCGTAAAGAGGAGAAGAAAGAAGTTGAAACAGTCAGATGAGAAAGTTACATCACATGAAGGCAGAAAATTAAATATTGACAAATTTTATAAGTGCTTATATATAAATGCTACAAGTCTAAATATTAAGATGGATGAACTTGAGTGCCTGGTATTAAATGAGGAAATTGATATATTAGGCATCACAGAAAGGTGATGAAACCATGATAAGCAATGGGACACAGTAATACCAGGATACAAAATATACAGGAATGACAGAGTGGCCCTATATGAGAAAGCACAGAGTCAAATATGTATAAATCTTAAATGAATCAAACTGTACCATCCAATCTCTATGGATAGAAATTCCATATTGAATAAATAGCAGTAAGAATATACTGCCAACCACCAGACCAGGATGGTGATGGTGATTGTGAAATGATCAGGGAGACTAGATAGGGTATAACAACAGAAAACCCAGTAATGCTATGGGATTTCAAATATCCCCATATTGATTGGGACCATGTCACCTCAGGACGGGATACAGAGATAAAATTTCTAGACACCATTAACGACTGCTTCTTACAGCAGGAGATCCTGGGACTCATAAGGAGAGAAATAATTCTTGATTTAGTACTAAGTGGAGCCCAGGATCTGGTTCAAGAGATGAATATAGATGAACTTCTCAATAATAGCTACCATAATTACATTACATCTAACATCCTTGTGGGAGAGAAATACCAAAGAAATCCACCAGTGTGGCATTTAACTTCTAAAAGGGGAACTACGCAAAAATAAGGATGCTAGTTAAACAGAAATTAAAAGGAACAGTTACAAGAGTGAAATGTTTGAAAACTGCATGGAGACTGTTTAAAAACACCATAATAAAGGCTCAAACTAAATGTTTGCCTAAATTAAACAAAAACAAAACAGCAAGAGGACCAAAATAATGCCACTATGGCTAAACAGATAAAAGAGGCAGAGACAAAAAGACACTCTTTAAAACTGGAAGCCAATCCTACTGAGGAAAATAGAAAGGAGCATAAATTCTGGCAAGTCAAGTGTGAAAGTACAATTAGGCAGGCCAAAAAAATAATCTGAAGAGCAACTAGCAAAATACACAAAATCTCACGGCATTTTGTTTTAATTACATCAGAAGCAAGAAGCCTGCCAAACAATCACTGGGACCACTGGATGACTGAGGTGCTAAAAGAGCACCCAAGAAAGGCAAGGCCATTGTGGAGAAGCTAAATCAATTCTTTGCATCAATCTTCACTGGTATCCTTCAGAGGATATGGTGGAGATTCTCACACCAAAGCCATTCTTTTTAGGTGACAAACCTAAGGAACTGTCCCAAACTGAGGTATTAATAGAGGAGTTTGGGGAACAAACTGAAAAATCAAACAGTAATACATCACCAGCATCAGATGGTATTCACCCAAGAGTTCTGGAGGAACTTAAATATGAAATTGCAGAACTACTAACTGTGGTATGTAACCTATCACTGAAATCAGCCTCTTTACCAGAGGACTTGAGAATATCTAATGTAATGCCAATTTTTAAAAAAGGCTCCAGAGATGATCCTGGCAATTATGGGCTGGTGAGCCTAACTTCAGCACCTGGAAAATTGGTTGAAACTACAGTAAAGAACAGAATTATCAGACACGTAGATGAACACAGTATGTTGGGGAAGAGTCAACTCAGCTTTTGTAAAAGGAAATGATGCCTCACCAATCTGTTAGAATTCTTTGAAGGTGTCAACAAACATGTAAACTAGGGTGATCAAGTGGATATAGCGTACTTGTATTTTCAGAAAGCCTTTGACAAGGTCCCTCAAGTAAGGAGTCATGGGATAAGAGGGAAGATCCTCTCATAGATCATTAACTGGTTAAAAGATAGGAAACAAAGGGTAGGAATAAATGGTCAGTTTTCACAGAGAAAAGAGGTAAATAGTGGTCTCCCCCAGGGATTTATACTGGGAACAGAACTATTCAACATATTCATAAATTATCTGAAAAAAGGGGTAAACAGTGAGAAGCAGGGATCTTAGAAATCCGTTTGCCATGGAAAAAACAAGGAACAACATGGAATTTCCATTTTTACAGAGATTCTTTAGTTTTTACATTTTGTGAAAAAATAGAAGTATATACACTGGAACCTTGATTATCTGATCTAACTGGAACTGGGGTCAGATCAGATAATAAAAAAATCGGATAGTCAGGACAATGGGCCAAGCCCCGATTGGCGGTCTTGGGCTGTCAGCCCAAAAACTGTAAATATATCAATAAAACTTTGTGTTCAACTGATACCTATATATATTATGGCTAGGGAAACTAAAGTTCAGTGTTTCATTTTAATTGTGGAAAAACACAGATTTTCATATATTTTTTTGTCAGAGATTTTTTTTTTTTTAATCACAGAAAGCTAGGATCCCTGGTGAGAAGTCAAAGATTGCAGATGATAAAAAAGTTACTCATGATAGTTAAATCCAAAGCTGACCGGATCTCACAAAACTGGGTGACTTGACAACAAAATGGCAGATGAAATTCAGTGCTGATAAATGCAAAGTAGTGCACATTGGAAAACATAATCCCAGCTATGCATACAAAACAATGGGGTCTAAGTTAGCTGTTACCACTCAAGAAAGAGACCTTGGAGCATTGTGGATAGTACTCTGAAAACATTTGCTCAATGTACAGTGGCAGACTAAAAGCTAACTGAATGTTAGGAACCATTAAGAAAGGGATAGAAAATAAAACAGAAAATATCAAAATGCCACTATATAAAGCCATTATACACCCACACCTTGAATAGTATGTGTAGTTCTGGTCAGCCCATCTCAAAAAGATGTATTAGAATTGGAAAAAATATAGGGAAGGGAAAAATGATTAGAGGTATGGATTAGCTTTCATATGAGGAGAGATTAAAAAGCCTGAGACTGTTCATCTTAGAAAGAGACTAAGGGGGGGATTTTAGAGAAGGTCTACAAAATCATGAATGTTGTGGAGAAATTGAATAAGGAAATGTTATTTACCCCTTCACATAGCACAAAAACCAGGGGTCACCTAATGAAATGAATAGGCACCAGGTTTAAAACAAACAAAAGGAAGTACTTCTTCACAAAACGCACAGTAAACCTGGGGCTGTTACCAGGGGAGGTTGTGAAGGCCAAAATTCATGGAGGCTAGGTCCACCAATGGCTAGCCAAGATGGTCAGGGATGCAACCCCATACTCTGGGTGTCCCAAAATCTCTGACTGCCAGAAGCTGGGACTGGAAGACAGGGCATGGATCGCTCACTAATTACCCTGTTCTGTTCATTCCCTCTGAAGCATCTGGCAATGGCATCAGAAGACAAAATTTTGGGCTAGATGAACAATTGGTCTGACTCAGTATGACTATTCTTATGTTCTTAAAGTTCTGGACTTTCTGATTTAAGCTTTCACAAAGTGTGTACATGTTCAAATCTGGGGGTTTAGCTCTGTTCTGAAGGTTTTACCATTCCATACATTGCATGGAATGTAAGTTATCAACCTGAGAAATCTGAAACTGAGTTGATCCTGCTAGTATTTGAACTTTCAGGGACTAGATTACTACAATGCAAACCTGAAATTTAGGTTTCTAAGCCACAAACACAGGTTAGAAAGACACATGCAAAACGATATAGTAAAACTCTTTAAGTGGGTGGTGGAACGTGAACTTTTTAGATAACCTAGATGGGTCTGTTGCATACCTGACTTTGAGTTTTTCAAGTTCTGCTACCAATTTATCTATCTCCCTCTGTTTTATTTCATTCATTTTTACTTCTGCTTGGTATTTCTGGAGTGCACGCCTCCTCTTCACATCACTTTCTTTAAGAAACTTGTCAAATTTAAGAGCTTGATTCCTGCTCTGGCAAAAAAAAAAGAAAAGAAAAAAAAGATGATATATTTAATAAACCAGGGCAACACTCCATTCAGGGAAGGGACTTTGTATAAAATCAATGAAATGTGTGCATGTTCCGCTTGCTGATCCTTGTTAAACTGAAGTTTTACAAATCTACAAAGACCCAGGTTTGTTTCCATTTATATTCCTGTAGGATGAAGAATCAGGTCCCCACTAGGTACCTGACACCAACATTTGGGTCACTGCTGAATTTAGCCCTACATGTTTTACTGCATAAGCAGAGGGGAACACTGTCAGTCTATAGAGGCCTTCAGGATCAACCCAATGCTGATGGAGGAATCTGAAAGTCATTCTTATCACTGTGAGTATGATCAGACACAGGGTACGTCTACACTACGGGACTATTCCGAATTTGCATAAACCGGTTTTGTAAAACAGATTTTATAAAAA
The DNA here is from genome assembly GCF_016161935.1 of Mauremys reevesii. NCBI lineage: Eukaryota > Metazoa > Chordata > Testudines > Geoemydidae > Mauremys > Mauremys reevesii. The sequence goes on from NC_052626.1 coordinate 28,554,663, forward strand.
AATCGTGTGTGTCGTGCCACAACAAACACACATCGTCGGTGTGTGTCCGCCACGTCGAGGGAAGGCCGATTTCTCTGGAGCAGCATCCTGTGGGTAGCTGCAGACCCCCCCCCAGTTCCCCGCCCCTCCCTCCTCCTCCCCCCGCCCCTTTGAATTTCCGGAAGAATTTGGTGGTCGGTAAATGTCGGTAGTCACGTCAGTCCACTTCCGCTGGGAAGTCACGGCAGGAGAGCAGCATTGCCTTTTTTTTTTTCATGCCTTTTTGATGCCATGGCATGGCAGGCATGGAGCCTGTGTGGAGCCTGTGGTCACTGTGTGTGACTGGATGTGCACACACAGAGGCGACTCAGCAGCGCAGCACAGCACAGCGCAGCTTTGCTTTGCATGATGATAGGGATTTGCCATTGCATGATATCACCCATCCCATATACCATAATTTGTAATAAGATGATTGTGGCTACAGTCCTTTTTGCTGTTCCATTTGTGTGTGTTAATAAGTGCCCCTTTGCTTAGCCAGGGGCTAAAGCTAAAGCTGGAACTGGGAAAGGATTGACTCCTTGGTATTTAAAAATAGATCCAGTCCTGAATCAGTCCTGGGCCAGTCCCCTAGAGAATCCTAGAAATCCCAAGTCCCCCCCTAGAATATGGGCAAGTACTAGAGAACCAGAGAGAAAGAGAGAACCAGAGAGCCAGAGAGCACAGCTGCAGAAGAGTCAGAGAGTGAGAAGTTGCTTATTCACAGGTCCTCCTGAGTGCTCCTGCTTCAAACCCCACCTGTTGATTCTGCTCCTTCCTCACCTTCCTGGGCCTCAGCCTGGCTGTCCCCACTGTGTGATGAAGTATGTGAAGAAGAGTAGGTGATTTGAGAGTGAGATATGAGTGGAAGAGTTAGTGAGGCAGTGATGCAGACAGGAGAGTCCAGAGGTAGAGAGAGAGAGCAGACAGTTCAGAGGAGGAAGGATCTTGCTGCTAGTCTTTTCACAGGGCAGGTTTTCTTTTCATGAAGGGCCCTGGGTGGGGCTGATGGAGCCCATCTGACATGGATCAGCCGATGGCATGATGAAATATACCAGCATATAGCACCATCTAACCATCTAATGACCTAGGCATCGACCTTTCGACCTATGGTCATCATGCTTTACTGTGTCTTTTTGCTGATGCTTTTGCCATTTGCACCATTGCTGATGGGCTGACCAGGGATGGGCCATCAGTCACCATGCCTGTGGCGGTGCGTGTGTTGGTGTTGTGTTGGATGTTGGCAGCATCGGAGTGACATGTGCAGCATAAGAGAGGTGACATGTTATCAAGAGAGGAGAGAGAAGAGCTTTTTGAGGTTCTGGGGGGTTTAGGGGGGTGGTGGGTAGAAACACTATGTGTGACGACACTGTGCTCCATGGTTAAGTGTTGACCTGAGCAATTTGGGAGAGACTGCTAAGAAAGCAACATGAGCTCGCAGGACCATGGAATGTTCGGAGTCCAGTCCCCCCCCAGTCCCCATTTGATGTTTGATCTTTGGGCTTTGTCACGCAGCATTTTTAGCAGTGTGCTTTTTTTCTGTTTATGGAATTTGTCTGATCTTTTTAAAATTATTTTTTCTGTTTCTTTTGTGCTGATAGTGCAGATTTCACATTTTTTGCCTTCTGATCTGATCTTCTTTATTTTTGATTTTTTTGCTCTTCTTTTGATTTTTAATTTGATTTTTAACTGCGCCAAAATGGAAATATTCAAAAGTTCGCGGGCAAATCCTGTCTACCTGGGGCTTGCATCCTGCTCTACATGTCCTGCTGTCCGAGCAGATTGCTGTGTGTGCGGTCCAGAGTGCAATACTGGATATAACGCCGTCCACTAACCATAATCCGGATCATACGCCCCCACTCACACACTCCAACCATAATCCGAATGAAAAATACCCCGTTATGTTGAGTTAATAAAGCAGTTTAGTGGACCAGCCAATGTGGATATGGTGTGTGCCTCGTGGTTAAATCCCTAGTGTGGTAAACCGTTGGTTTGTAACCTCAGGAGAGCACACTGCTCTCACTTGGGAAAAAGCGTACCAGGCTGCAGGTCTTGCCTGCTCCAACATGACTCTGCCAAGCACTCAAATGCACCATTGACTGCACTGCACCAGGCCCAGAAGCAAGTGTGCAGATATGGAAACCACCAGAGCAGAGTCCTGGGAATGTGAAAAGACCAGGACTAACTCCTCAGGGACCCTAAGTGCTCTCTTATCATAACACAGATGGGAAATGATGCTTACATCCTGCTGCTTTTTGGCAAATTGTGCTCTCCGCTGAGCCACAGCTTCCATCCGCTCTTTAAATTCCTGCCTCTTAGCAATCAGCTCTGCCGTGACACGATCAACTTCAACCTCTTTCTTCAGAACCAAGGTTTTTTGCAAAGAGTTTGCATCAGTCTCAAGAATCTTGCTGGGGGCCTACAAGTGGAAGTGGGTTTTCAAATCAATAGAGGCACATAACAAATTCCTGTGACGTTCCCATAGGTCTCGCATAAAAACAAATTCGGTGCATCATTACTTTTTGTCTTAAAGTACTAACTGACATAATCATTTTTATTCCCTTGCCCTCAAGGTACGGATTAAAATAAGAAAACAAGGATTCAAACAAGAACATGAATGCTGCAGTTTTAAGGCCAAGTCCCAATCCTATTAAGGCAAATGACAGAGCTCCCCTTGACTGCACTGAGAGCAGACAGTGGCCCAGAGCTCTCAACCTGCCAAATGTGACCACGGTGTGAGAAAAGAATTCATACAGAGGGACATAAGCTATATATCAGTGCAGGGGCTTAATATCAGCTGGGCTGTATTTATTTCCTCACAGGCAACATTTTCTACAATCCAGTCTTGATGGTGATGCAATGCACATAAGACCTGATTCTCCTTGGGCGTAACTCAAGAATAACTCCATTTTGGTTAATGGAATTAGACTGGGGTAAATGAGAGAAGAATCAGAATTTACCATGTTGGATAAGATGCTTCAGAAGATGGTGTTAAGGTGTTAAGATGTGACAGGACATCCCAACTATAAAGAAGTGATTAGCAAGTGTCACTAAACCCTCAGGAAGTTTTGTCTTTGACTTTTTCTTAGCCCAGTCCTGAAGCCCTTACTAAAAGCCTGCTCTACTTTCTACTGAGGTCCACAGCAAGGTTCCCATTCAGGTCAGTGGGAGTCTTCCTAACTAAAGATGTCAGGATTGAGCCCATGGTAGTTGGAAGCTTGAAGCTGAAATTTATTTCCTTATCAGAATATATTTTTCCTGCTTGGTGCCCACACTGGTTTGTTAATGCTCTTTGTTAAGAGGCCTCTCGTATTTGTGTGGGTATGAAAAAGAGCACTGAGGTGTTTTTGCAAAAGAAATCCCCCACATAAAGAATGACGTGTCTTGGTCAGGGTTGAGAGGCCCACAGTGGAACAGAGCTCTTGTATGAGCTGTCTGCAGCATCCTTTCAAGGAACTTTCTGCAACTATGTCATCACATTACCTCAGCAACTGATACGTGGCGCTGAGGTAATTTTCCTGAGGAAAAGGGTTCCATGGTCTCACCTACAGAGCCGTCCTTAGGATTTATGGGGCTTTACGCAGCATTATTAAACTGGTGCCCCTATGCTGGCATATTTGGCTTTGTGAATACTGGTGCCCCTATACTGGTGCATCTATGCCAGTGCAACTGGTTCCTCTGTGAATACGGTCCCTGCCTTCTGCCTAGTAAGGAGACTGCAGCGTGCACTGGGTGTGCGGGAGCCAACCTGCTCTTACCTGCTGTCCCGGGCATAGATGTGGACTCCGTGGGTGGGTGCTCTGGGACTGGAGCACCCATGGGGAACTGGAACCACACTCTTCCCCTCAACCCTCCTCCCCCCAGGCCTCTCGCGCACCAGTGGCCCGGCGCTTACCAACTCCTCCCCCTCCCTCCCAGTGCTTCTGGAGTGCCGTGAACAGCTGATTTGTGGCATTCAAGCTCCGGGAGGGAAAGGAAGGAGCGGGCATGGGGCATGTTCAGGGAAGGAGGCGGGGAAGAGGCGAAACGGGGATGGAGCAGCGGCAGGAAGAGGTGGGGCAGGGGCTTGGAGGAAGGGGTGGAGTGGGGGCAGGGCCTGGAGCGGAGGGAGGCGGTCCAGCATCCCCGGGCAAGATGAGAAGTCGTCGCCTATGGTCCCGGTAGTGCCCCAAATTTTCAGGTGCCCTACGCAGCCGTGTATGCCTAAGGAGGCCCTGCGCACCTATCCAGCCACCAAACTCAGATCCTACACCAATGAGGGCCATACAATTCCCATATAGACAGACACAGGTGATTTGAGTCTTCATGACACATACACAGCACCCTGTTGAAGGGGAAGCTCTTGAACTATGTTCCCTGTGACACACAGACACAAAAGGAGAAGGCAAAAAAAACCACATCTAACCTCGCTGATGATAGGGATATGAGTAACATCTTTATCCTCTTCTTCCCTGGGAAAACAAATGAGAGTCACCTTTACATGGAGAGAATTAAGGACATCTTTTTGACAGGCCAGATCAGAGTGATAGAGTTTAAGGCCAGAAGGGACCACACAAGATTGTCAAGTCTGTTCTCCTGCATATCACAGGCCACCAACACCACCCAGCACCCACACACTAAACCCAACAAAGAAAATGAGACCAAAGTAAATAAGACCCACAAGAGATCAGACTATTGTGTGCCACAGGCTAAGAATAGGAAGGATTGATGCACCAATGTCCAACCCTCTGCCATGGCAGGGAACTGATTAAGTGAGATGGACCCAGGTGTAGCTGGCAAGTGACCTGCAGCCACACACTGTAGAGGAAGGTGAAAACCTCCCAAGGTCATTGCCAATCTGACCTGGAGGAAAATTCCTTCCCGACCCCACACATGGAGATCAATTAGACTCTGAGCACATGAGCAAGAACCAGCCAGCCAAGCACCTGAGAGAGAGAATGCTCGGTGCCCTCTCAGAGCCCGGGCCCACCTCACCATCGTACCATCTCCAGTCATGGCCATCCCTGTATAAACTGGAAGTGAGTCCCAGGGCTATTGAGCCCTGCCCCCCCTCCCCCAAACACAAGCAACTCCCTCATACAATTGTACTCAAATTTGTCCAGCTCTCTCTTAAAGAGAATTAAGTTATCTGTCCCCACAATTCCTATTGGGAGACTGTTCCAGAACCTCTCCACTTAGATGTTTAGAAACCTTCTTCTAATTTCCAGCCTGAATTTTTTCATGGCCAGTTTATATCCACTTGTTCTTGTGACAGTATTATCCATTAGCCTACACAGCACTTCATACTCCCTGGTATTTACCCCCAATGCAATTATACAGAGCACTCATAACCCCTCTCAGCCTTCTTTTTGCTAGGCTAAACAAACCAAGCTCTTCCAGCCTCTTCGCATAAGATAGGCCCTCCATTCCCCTAATCAGCACCTGCTCCACTTTAAATTCATCTTTCTTGAACATGGGTGACAAGAACTGTACAAAGTATTCCATAGGAGGTCCTATAAATGCCTTGTACAATGGCATTAATACTTCTCTAGCTCTACTGGAAATGCCTTCCCTAATACATCCTAGGAGCACATTTGCATTTTTCACAGTTGCATCACATTAATGGCTAATCATTCTATAATCAACCCTCACAGCCAGGTCTCTTCTCTATTTTTGTTTCCAACTGATAAGCTCTTAGCTCGTAGCAGAAATTCTTATTATTAAACCCTAAATGCATGACCTTGCACTTTGTACTATTGACTTTCATCCCATTTCTGTTACTAGTCTTCAAGGTCATCCTGATCTTCCTGTATAATATTCTGATCCTCCTCTGTATTGACGATGCCTCTCAACTTTGTATCATCAGCAAATTTCATTAGCACACTTCTACTTTTTGTGCCAAGGTCATTAATAAAACTTAAATCCACATGTTCAAATCCCAAAAGGGTAGACTCACTTCATCTTTCTGTGGCCAATAAATTGTGTTCAGTGCTCTCTATAGTGTGAGAGACTCTGAAAGAGACCTCTTGTGTGCACATTAAAGGTTTCCTGGCACTTCTCTTAAGACTAGAAGTTTGCCCTGGTGTCCTTAGTTAATCACTAAACAAACGATTAATTTAGTGCTCTCACAACACCTTAGGACATACAGAAGTATTATCAAATGTTCACATAAGTACCTGGACAGATTAATGTTATTTGTTTTACAAATATGAAAAGTGAAACATTGGCAGTTGGTGACCTGCCCCTGGCCACAAAGTCAGGCAGAACTGGAAAAAGAATTTAAGTTTCCATTACAAGATTAATCCCACTGCAAAATGTCTCAAGTTACCATTTTCCATTTTGGTTTGTTTGTGGTCATGAGGGTTAGAAACCCTGAGCCTTGTATTACTGGGGATTGAAATCTTTGAGTCCAGGGTGCTATAAAACTCTAGAGATGGCCCTTAAATGTGCACAATTAGAACTAATGGGCATGTCTGGTATATTACTTATTCTTTTGAAAAGATGTTTTATAAAAAAAGAAATGGCTGCCAAAATACATGAGGACTATGCATCCTTGACCTCTCATGACTTTTTAGATAGCCAGCAAGTCAACCAGATATGGTAGATTCATACTTACGTCACAAGTACAGTATGTTGGCAAACAGAAACCACAGTGATGGCCACATTACAAACAGCAAACTAGACAGATTAACAGGACACACATATGCAGCAGCTGCTGCACATATCCAGTTTCCCAGATTTGTCCTGGGCTTTTCCAGGGCTGAGTTTGCCAATTGTGCATATGAGTCACATTATGCATGGTGTGTTTTTTTAATAGACTCCATACTCCATACTATACCTTGTAAGTTTAAATGATTAACTGCCTTGCTGTCTTCTACTCTACTCTGGGTTTGCAAGATGGATTCAGATACAATACATGGACACATTCAGATGTTGCAAACAATAATTTTATAGTCGAAATTGAGATGGCTTCAATCTGACTAAATTGTCTAGCCTAAAAGCATCTTCTGAGATAGCTCAGCCCCTGAGACACAAACTCCACAGTCAAGGCAGATCCCCAGGGGAGGGAGCTATTTTTATATGTCTACCATAAAGGCTACTTCAATACTAATCAATCTGTTCTTCTTATTCTAAATGTCTGGAAACACACAGGGAAAGGGGAGTTCAATTTCTGAACCTCAAGTCTCACAGGCACATTCACTTTAACACTCCCCTTTTAGACTTTAGATTCAAGGAAATAAAACGTGAGTGCAAGTGACATCACCTACCTGTATTCCCCTAACTGGGTTACAAAAACGTTCCTCCTCCTGTTTTCCAGCTGCAGTGAGTACCTAGGATGATCGTTCCTTGGCACTGCCAGGGACTCCAGGTCACTCATGATGAGCTCGGGAATCTAGCTGGCGACTTTCCCTACCTGCAATACTTCATGCACAAGCCATGTGCGTTGCAGTGTCGTTCTCCTTCTGCAGAAGGGTAAGAGTTTGCAACAGAGTTTGTAAGAGTTTGCTTACAACAAAGCAATTAGAAGTGTATTGTTTTAACTGCACGAGACATGCAGAGCAGTCTATTTTAGTAGCAACTTCAGAATGTGTTGCAAAGCTCTTGCAGAGCTCACGCACAAGAGTCCGGGGAAGGCGGGCGAGCGGGGGGGAAGAAGAGGGAGGAGGTGAGTTTGCTGTTGCTACAGTTACCTTTCAGTAGCCGGCTTCTTTCGGCGTTCCCCTAGCAACCCCGGGCCGCGTTCTAAAAGAGAACGCGGGACACAGAGTGGATCAGGGCCTCGGTGCAGGGAGAGTGTCTTCGCTGAGGGTGGCTGGCTGGGCTTTGCTTGCCCAGGGAACAACTCCGCTGCATAGCTATGCACGGCAATCTCATTAAAACACCCTGTTTTTTATTGCAATTGGAAAAGGAAAACACTTCCTCCCCCACCTGACATCTGCAGTAAAAGAGCCCGGTCCAGATGCACTGAAATAAAGGAAAAATAAAAGCAAGTCCTGAATACTTTAAGGTTACAAACATTGAAAATGGAAGTTTGGGGTGACATTTGTTTGAGCTTTTGGAAGCTGTTTGGTTTGCCTAATTCTGTCCTGTCCCCACAGTTCCCAATCCCTGTTTAAAACCTCTCAAACTTCAAATGAGTTGATACTGGACTAAGACTTGGGCACTGAAGTTCCCTTTCCACAGAGCAGGCTGTGGCTGTGCAAGTTTGGGAACCACCCTCGCTCCTGCCCCCACACACTGGGACCCCATCTAGGGGTAAGGAGACTCAGTCAACGTGATGTTTGGGGTTTTTTGAGGCAGCAGGCGGGGGGGTTTCTGAGATGGGTACAGTGCTTCTAATCTGGATGATGATTTTTGTCAAGAGGACACCTGTACAATTCATACTAGGCTGTGACCCACCAACTCATGACATCACAACCGCACACAACCATAAGATCATATATTTTGCACAATATCCATCAACCTTTGTTGAATTCAAACCATCAACCTCTGTGGTTAAAGGCTCCATCTCCTATTCCCTTGATCTCCTGCACGATTCTTTTTTAAACCACGAGGAGCCTGAAATCTATTGTTTTTCTCTTACTAGATCCAGTTTGTAGTCTGGATTTAAAAAAAAAAAAAATACAGAAAATGTCACTAGAACATCACATGACTAGTCAGTGTATGTCATTTGTATATTGTGTTATGTAAGATTTTAAACATAGTTTCCAAAGCCCTTTGGAAGAAGCTGTGAGACTCTCTCTTAAATACTTTCTGGGTCCAAAGACACTGGGCTAGATCTTCAGCTTGGGTAAATAGGAATAGTTGAATTGAAATGAATGGAGAGAAGCTCTTTTAAATCAACATAGGAACTGGCTCAATAATTCTGACAAACACTTCTAATGATAAAGGGATACATTCTCTGGTCCACTCCATACACTTTACATCATATAAGTGTGCATAGTGCAAGTTGACTAAAAGCACCTGGAAATAGATAGTGACAAATTCTACCTGGGCAGGGGAATTCTCCACCAACAGAAAGCTGGCAGAGGTGGTTCCTGGGCCAGTTGTCATTCCAATGTGACTACTCTTCTGCCACTTTAACTTGTGCTGGGCAGCTCAGGATCCTGGAACCAACATCCTCCACTGCATCCAAGCAGAACTCAGGTGAGGTGAAGAATCTGTTCCAAGAAACTGTGGGGGGGGATCTAAAAATAGAAAATACCTATTTCCTTCATCACTTTTGTCACTTTGCTCAGAAAAAAACTGCCTGTCAATGGTTAGGGGGCTATTCTTATTTTGAGTATTTATGTATGTAACTTCTAGTTAATCAAAAGGAGACTAGTTTTATTTCCATTGATCTTCTATGCACTCTGTAGAGCAAATATTGTTCAGTTACTGTAGTGCAACCCCACTAATTTCACAGGAGCTGCACTAATGTAACTGAAAGCAAAATTTGGCCCTAATGGTCTGTAACACAGGTGTGAAACCCAGCAGTGCTGGACTGATCTTTATTACTGACTCCAAGCATGTGGGATGGGTTAAGGTTACAAAAGGCAATGCTCATGTCACATGCCTGGGTTCAGTGTCCTCCAAAGGCTCCAGTGGTTTCTGTTACATCTTTTTGGTTGCTTGTTTTTTCTTTTAAATCAAAAGCAAATAGACGTGATTATGAAACATTCCAGCCCACCTAAACACTGAACCAACAACATGTTTTTATCCTGATTTAAAATATTGAGGGATTTTCTTTTTATAACAAAAGAGCTTTGGTTCTGATTATACACTGCAAAATGAAAAATGTGGATAACGTTTCACTGCTGTAACGTTAGTGGGTCTCTGTCCAGGCTGCCTCACTGAGATATTGTTAACATATTCATCATAGTCCTTGTTTGCAGGAAGTGGAGCTTTTTAGGAAGGTTTGTGATTATAAAACATAGCTACACATTTCCTCTACAGATTGAAACAAAGCATTCAGTGTTTGACTTCCAAATCATTTTATACATTATGCAATTTGTGGGCAAAGTGTGGTAAACTGGCTTAATAAATGTGATCTTGTCTCCCTCTACTGGCTGGCCTCAGCAACTGCAACATCCTGCTGCTTGTTCATAGCTTCAGGATTCAGGAATACAGTACAAGGCGGCTTGTGTTTTTTGGTGCTAAAGACCCAAGGTTCAATCCCTGCTAGTGATCATGAGATGTTTGTATACTACAATGGGTTGTTATATGTGCATGAATGAATATCCCACCTCCTCCCCATACTGTGCTGCCCAGTGCAGCAGTCTGGGAGCTGACCTTGTCTGTGAAGACCAAGGCAAAAAAAGCACAGAGTACTTCAACTTTTTCCACATCATCTGTCACTAGGTTGCCTCCCCCATTCAGTAAGGGTCCCACACTTTCCCTGACCTTCTTGTTGCTAACATACCTGTAGAAACCCTTCTTGTTACCCTTCACATCCCTTGTTAGCTGGAACGCCAATCGTGCCTTGGCCTTCCTGATTACATCCCTGCATGCTCTAGAAATATATGCCTGCGAATGGTCAACGTAAACAAAATGTCTCGCGACCTGCCTTCAGATTACCCTGATGGGTTGCGTGGCAAAGGTTGCCGACCCCTGTTCTAAATATTAGGTTGAAGAGGAGACATTCCCGGGGCAGGGGGATCATGTTTATCCCACATCTGCCTAATGTGTGGTTTCTTGCACCTTCCTCTGAAGCATCTGGTGTTGGCCAGCGTCAGAGACAGGATACTGGACTAGATGGACCTTAGGTTTGAGCCAATCTGGCAATTCTTATGTAACTGAAAAAACAGGTAATTAAACTAAGCAAGAGATAGATAGATAGATAGATAGATAGATAGATAATGCAAACATGACTAAAGTACTTAAGTTAAACAAAAACAAAAGCCATTTTTGTATGATTTAAGTGCTCATGAAAGGTGTTGTCCTGACAGCCCCAAAAAGCTAAGTCTTCTAGTATCTATAAAACAGGCACAGCATGGACAATATAAACATCCCCGCAGTGACATGGTAACGTGCTTCAGCTCTGACCTTGAAAGATCCACTCTACCTATGAGGCAGGCTTTTTTGCTGAGATCACCCAAAAGGGTCCAATTTATGCAGTTGTGATCGTTTTTGGGATGTGAGCATCTATCCATTGCTACCTAGATTGGGACCTCCAAACTTATCTCTCGTAGGGTACTGTACAGCTTTCAGATGGCAGCCACTTCCAACCAGAGCTGGGCTGGATTTGGCCTGGGAACCTGGAATCCCTATATCCAGTTTCTAATCCCTTGAAAGAAAAACTTTTCCTTTCTCAGCAGCCACGTGGAAGTTACTACATTCCACACACTGCATCACCACATTCTCTGATGTTCTTATAGCACCTCATACTCTCTTCTGCTTACACCCATAATATGTCCCAAGCATTCACCATCCAGAAGCACTATTAGATGCTGAGCTTAGGCTCATATATAGATACCACTGTGATGGGTGCCTTGGAAATACCTGGAGTAAACTGATGTACTGGGACCACTTCATACACTACTGAAACTGAGCCTTCTTTGGGACAGAGCATAGCAGCCATTCTTTACCAACTGTGCTGTAGGACACAACTGGGTTTTAGTTAGTGAAGAAAAATGAATGTATCACACACTGCAGAGGGAATGTTGGCAAGCAGAATTTATTCATCCACATTGCTTATCCCTAGTCCTGCAAAAGTGCCATGGGCTGCTTAATGGCCACAAGTGGCCAGAGATTTCGGCTTTCTTCTAAAGATCATGGGGCAGATCCTCAGCCGGTGTCAATTTCAATGAAACCAAGACAATTTACACCCGCTGCAGATCTACCCCAGTACTTCTAGGAGCAAAGGGACCCTCAGCATGAAGCAGGGCCATTGGCTAAATATTGACTTAGAAGGAACAATTTTTAAGTACCAAGATGATAGGAGTAGGTGCCTTAAAAATACCACAACTGGATAGACGGATGGTGGATGATAGAAGTGTCACCCATACTACTGTCTGTGGCATCTACGGTTGTCTATCCAATGCCAGAAGAAGAAGTGCTGACCTTGTTTACCTCATGTGTTCAGACAAGACACGGTGGTCTGTCAGCAGCAAAAATAGAAAAAAGACCCTGAGCTTATTAAAATATTAAGAGTTTGACACAAGTCAAGACATTTCAGATGAGGGTTGATACTTCGACATTAGTGTATGGTTTTGTGCCTGTTTTACTGTTGTCCATAACATGGTTTGGGTACTTTTGCCATTTGTGCAACAATCTTTTCTGTATTTGAGTTTTCCCTGCAGGGCTAAGAGGACTCTAAATACAACAAAACAAAGCTGGGAGCCAGTTGTAAACGTATTTGGGGAGCAGATTCTACTACCTTCAGTCATACCAAGTAGTACCTTACTCAGGGCTGCCGAGAGCGGGTTCGGACCCCGGTGAAAAAAATTTTGGGGGCCCCCCAGCAAGGGCGGACCAGCTAAACAGGACCGACGAAGACAGGGAAGCTGGGCCTCAGGGCCCCTTCTGGACTGCTAGGCCCCGGTAATTTGTACTGGCTTCCCCTGCCGCCATCAACCCTGACCTTACTCCACAGCTAGTCATGCTGAAATTAAGGGAACCACATGTGCAGTAATCTGCTATACAGTGTGAGCAAGGGTGGAAGAATCTGGCTATTTATAGAATAGGGATAGGAATTAAACTAAATCAAATTAAGGCCACTTGAATTCTGTATGAGGGTGTTCACACATGGGTTTAATACAGTTTAACTAACCCATTTCAAGAAAAATTAATCCAAATTAACTAAAGGTATGAATTTGATGGGCAAGCACTCTAACAGTCCTCCTGCTGGCCCCTTTCCCCTACCCAGTCATTCCACCGGTAGGTTTGGAGAGGTCAGCTGGCAGGCAGGCTTCTCTAGGAGCTCCTCTTTTCAAATGAGCTCTGGTAGCCTTTTGTCAAGTCCAGGTGCTCATTAGTCAATCACCAACGTAGTTACTTAGAAGTGGCTGAGATGGGCCAATTCTCTTTGAGCGAGCCCATATCCCCTTAAAGAAGCCATGCCCCACTGTGACAATACGAATATGTTTAAAAGAGTCCACCTGCTTCTAAATAAATGACTATGGAATGCTATTTAGTATTTATCTAAATAGGGAGAATGAATTAATATAGTAAAGAAAAAGGGGGAAGTTATGTTTTCTCAAGTTTATTGATCAATCTTGTTCCCTTGCATATTTGTGTCTCATTGTACCATCTGTTGATCATTGCAGTGGATAAAATCCAGGAGTCTGCCAAATTACGAGGTAAGCATACAGTTATTTTTAACTAAGTTAAATTTTACTCGTTCCATGGCACGTTGTGCAACAGACATACACTGGTGTCAGATGACATTCTGTCCAGACACTTATGCTAAATTTAACTCCTCTTGAGAGCTATAGGGCAAACAATTAAATGTCAGCCCTGCAAAACAAACCTGTTGCATTATGATTTGCATTTAGAAGAGAAATAAAATCCTTCATACCTTCTTATCCATAAACAAAGTAGTTGGTGCAGGATGTCTAAGCTTTCTCATTTGGACTGGACTTTAAATGATGAAATTAGACACATTTCAATTTGACTGTTCTATTCCTTTTACAGCTCTCCTCACCATAGTATGAGATCAAGTATCAGAGGGGTAGCCGTGTTAGTTTGGTTCTGTAAAAGCAGCAAAGAATCCTGTGGCACCTTATAGACTAACAGACATTTTGCAGCATGAGCGTGGGTATTCACCCACGAAAGCTCATGCTGCAAAACGTCTGTTAGTCTATACGGTGCCACAAGATTCTTTGCTGCTTTTACATAGTATGAGAGTGCCTTCCAGAAGTGCATTAAGTGACATGACTACACATCTGTCCTGCATGGGTCTCTTTTCTTCTCTCCATATTATACATACAAAGGGCCCAGTTCTGCCCTCAATAAGGCCCCAACCCAGCAGTGCCCTTAAGCATATACTTAACCTGAGCATGTGAGTAGTTCCAATTGAATTTCATGAAGCTACTCATGTGCTTACGGTAAGAACATGCTTATCAGCTTTGCTGGATTGTGACTTTAGGTGGGGGCCTCTGCTATTGACTTCAGCAAGAATTTTTTCTGACCCTTAGGAATTTTAGATCTGGTATGCAGCAGACCTATTTTCATGTCATTGAAGGAAGGGGGATGCAAGATTGACAGTAAAAAGTCACACAGTTCTACTACACACAGTGAATGGAAGAGTTGAAAACAGTACTTCCAAATCACAGCCCTAAAGAATGAGCTTTCTGTAGGATTTTTAAAACTAGTCTATAGAATTCTAGAGCAGGGGTATTGTTATACTCATGGCCTATAAACAGAGAAGGTAAATAACATCAAATACTCTTGCTTCAAGATTACAATGTAAAACTAATTCATTTCTTAGAATCCAGAACAATAACACACAGTAACCAAAAATAGAGAGAGACAAAGCAGGCTGCTCTTTAAGGCAGAAAGGCAAAGTTCAACCCACCTTTTTCTGAATTGGCTCGTTCCTGACTGAGAGACCCAGATTACACGCTTCACTTTCACAATGGAGAACTCGCCCACACTCTTAAAGTGATAGCTTGCAATTCCAACAGTTTTCAATATACCACAGGTGTGATTCTGTATTAAATTCTACAGGTTGAGTTAAAAAGACTACTGAAAGGATCACTTTCTGAGCTGTCTCCAGGTAGGTATAAATATCTCCTTATAAGATCAAAGGTACCCTACATTTTGGTTCTCAGGACTTCTGAAAACTGACTCTGCAGAGTCCGCTGCCTTATCCCTTTAGGGAAATGTCCTATAAAAATTAATAGAGAGCAAACCACAGAGTTCTATAGAAATTCTAAGGGTACCATAGAAATAGCTCAACAAACTATAAAATTTAGTAGAGACTGATACCCTTTCTGTCAATTTTTAAACTAGCCTATGGAGTTTAATAGAGAAGCATGTTCCTACTATAGCTTTCTGTAGACTGGTTTAAAAATTCGATCGAAAAATCATTCTCTGTCACATTCTGTAGGGTATCTCCATTAGGGCAGTGATTCAGAAACAGTGGCTTTGGCCATTACGTTCACTGTATGTAGTAGAATGATGTGGAACATATTGTCATTCTTGCCTTCATCCTTCCCTCTAATAATGGGTCTGCAGCAAAGGCGATCTATTTTCTTCTGTTTCTGAAAGGTCAAGGAAAAGAACAAACCTTTCAGTAGAACTCCTGCTAAATCTCATTATAAAATATAAATGATAATTGCCCAACAAAGAATAGTGATGTTTACCCACGTAAAAGGAACATGTCTTTGTTTACATCGCCATGGCGGTTTTGTTCATTGTGTATTATGATTACACATTCTCCTGTACTTTAGTCCTTTTTCACTTTGTGTCTGTGTACTTGACCTTATGATGATATTTGCAGAGAGAGGCTGAGACTGTAATAACTGCAGATTTCTCCAAGGTTTATTGGCTGTCAGGTCCAGCCTGAGTCAGTAAGCAGCTAAAATGGTGCTGAAGAACTTATATATTTGTTGTTCCCCTTGGTGCTACTATCTCCAAAGAAGTGAGGACTCCCTCCAGACTGTAACTGAGATGCAGAAAGAAGTCCCTACGCTCAGCCGCTATGCTGAACCACTGAGCCAGTGGGCTCTAAGTCACGCTAATATAAATTAGAAGCCATTCCATTCAAATTATAGGATATACACCGATTTCACATTAAGGTGAGAGGAAACTCGAGTCTTAAGACTAATATAGTCTGAGAAACCGTCTTTTTTTGGGGGAAAAAAAGCAGATTCAGCAACACCAAAGCATTTTGCAAATTCATGGCAATTTCACCAAATTACTTCTGTTGAAAAATATTTCTGAAAAAAAATCAGACCATTTCATTTTGACATTTTGGAAATAAAACTTTTGTTTTTACATTCAAAATGACTGTTGTTGTTTTTTTTTAAAGTAGCAACAAATCAAAAGTGGTTTACATCAAAATGAAACATTTCCATTTTGTCAATATAAAACATTTCATTCAACCAGCTATGAATATTTTTTTCAATTTTTTTGGAATTGCCAGTGAACTGAAAAATCACCAGCTCTAATTCTAAGTTGATTGGAGGAATTGGTGGGGTTGGACGGACTGAAGGACTTTGCAGCATCAGGGCCTTAGATAGCAGTGCCACCAAGAAATAATATATGCTGTAGACATCGCACCTTAGCAATTACCCACGCCCTGGCATATTTGATATCACACATTTTTTATTAGTGTCATAGAATTTAAGGCCATAAGGGACTACCAGATCATTTAGTCTGACCTCCTGTACATCACAGCTACCAACACCATCCAGCACCCACACACTAAAGTGCTGCTGGCTTATTGCCACCATCATCTAAGCATGACCAAAGCAATCACTTCTAAGCCCATTCTTGCTAGGAGAAAGAAATTGAAACCTTCTTCATCTATTGAAATTCTTGTCCCCTTGCTAGTTGGATGGAGTTTTAGTAGCAGCATGTGTGTGTGTAGAGACAGAGAAGAATGGAATGGAAGCCATGGAAGCCAGGAACTCCTGAGTTCTAGTCCTAGCGCTAACACTGATTCCTTCTGTGGCTCTGTCCTTCATCCTTCCTTTCCCCCAGCTACAATGCTGAGCTAATAACAGTCTTCTTTCTCTGTTGTTAGGGTCCATCAGTGCAAAGCACTGCATAAACACTGAGTATATGTGTTTCTCCTCTTTCACCATTGCACTTCAGTGTACAGTATTTTGTTGGTTGACATTTTTTGCTACTATAACTCTAAATGTGAAAATTGAAATGTGAGGTGTAAACAATGTTTTTAAATTAAGAATTTGGTTACAAGGTGTGTAAGTGCTGAGGAATCAAATAGAAGGCAGGTATTTGCCAGATGGTATAAAATAAAAAGGCATCTAAAACAAAATGTAGGTCTATTGAAAATCATTTGCTTTTTCTTTGGAAAGGATCAGGGTTGGTGGGTGAGTGTGGGGTAGGAGAGATGCATTGGAGTTTGCTGGTTATCTTTGAGAGTATGATGGTAGTGAAATACTGCAGGCACACCAAATATCAATCAATAGTGGAATCCCGCTCCCCATTGAAACCAATGGGAGTTGTGACATTGACATCAATGGGAGCAGGAATTGGCACCAGATTTTGATAAAGATGACTGTAAAATATGAGAATGCACGTATTACACATTTTCCTCAGTGAATAACATCCATAATGCACTGCACCTAAAGACTAAGCCAAAGCTTAGAAGAGCTCCATGTTACCCATGAACGGTGTCACGCTCCAGATAACCAATCGAATATCACCGTGGACTATGGCTGAGAAGTTATTGTAGTAAATGCTGTGACTAAATTTGCCATAAGAAATTCAGGTCAGGCAGAAAACCTAATTAAACAGCGGCTCTGCAAATGCATAATGTAAGAGATCCCATTATCTGGATCTTCTTGCATCTCATATTTCCTGTGACTTTTCAGCGCCCACTTTCTGCATTTGCTAGAGAACTACCATGTCTGAAGGCCGGCTGAAATGAAGTGGTTACGTTCCCTATTGGAATTACAGTATCCATCAGGGACAGTTAGTCTGTTGCATCTATTCAATAACGTTCTTGCTTTCTCGATGGTGCCCGAATTCACCTGAACCAAACTCTTGAGTGTAGCAGAGTTTAGGCACCATTAATACCATTCCACAACTGAAAGGATAACGTACATGATGTGTTCATACTCATTTGCACATGAAGATTTCTAATCATAAGACAGCAAAAATATTTCTATTTGCTGACTTTGTACATAGAATCAGTTGAAAAAAATGCTTTTCAGTCTCACTGGCTTGCATGCACGAATTTGGTTTCTGCACCAGTCTTAGCTGCATCCACAATAGTGGATCCTGATGAGAAACAAGGCCTAAGGGAACTGAAGAGCTGGTTAGTTAAAACAAGGGGAAGGCGAGCTTGCAAGCAAATCTAAAGTTGAAGCAAAGGTTAAAGTGGCATTTAGAAACTACTGCTGGCTACTTTTGAGGAAGTAAGAAGAGGAACCTGCTTTTTTTTATTTACCAAGTTTTCACAGGGTCTCCTCTCTTCCTCTTTCCTCAAACTCAGCTCCCCCTTTATGCACCCCATTCATGAGACCCTAATCCACTTCCCATAGCCAGCATGAGCTGGTTTATGATACTGTTTTCCTGTGTAAAGAGAAAACAAACAGATATTAACGTGCAGCATCCGAGTCTGAAAGCATTCCCAGAAAATGACATCGCTTTATGTACTTAGTTTTCCTGGTGACATTTTGTAATCTCTTGGAATTAAGCATTAAATTAAGATGCACAACTGGATGTGTCTTTAGGAAAAGTATTAACATATTTTCTACAGTCATGATTATTATTATGCTTTGAATGTGTTGTAGCAGACTTACAGCTTTGCTTTATTGAAAAATAAATAAAATTTATTTCTGTACATTCATACTTCAGCAACTAATACTTTGAACTTCCAGAGGAGCTTCTTCCAAGGATACAAAAACAGTTTTTCCTCAGGTAAATAGTCCTATTGGCTTCACATCAGTGAGATGTCAGGACTGAGCCCTAGACACCCTTATGAGGTAAGTAAGAGCCATTGTTTCCATTTTGCAAGTAGGGAAACTGAAGCATAGAGAACTTAAGTGACTGCACAAGGCTTCAAAGAGAGTCAGTAGTATTTGGGAATAGGACCCAGATGTCCTGCTTCATTATAGGAAAACTCTCAGGAACTACCATACCAGATCAAACAATGGTCCACATACTCCAGTATCCTGCCCTCAGCAATCAACTGAACTGGGTGCTTTTAAGGAAAGCAAATACCCTTTATACAACTGTGAATATCTGCACAGGCTGCAGAGTTCTTTCATTTATGAATATTTATGAATATTTATCCAGGATGCAAAATGAGGACTCCTATTTTGTGTACAGGGTGGTTCTAGTGATAGCAGGAAAGGTCACTAATGACAAACTGCAGCAAAATTGCATTACTCAATGTATGCTGGTCAATGGAGCCTAACAGGAAGACCTAAATGCTACATTAAAAAATAACCTACATTCTTACATACTATTAGACCCATTTTCAAAGCCATTGTTCCTGCCACTGTTCTGCAAGAGGGTTCTCTCAGAAAGTTCTAACAGCTGCCAGTTTTGGCCTGTCTCTTGGGCAATGGAGCTATGAGTCCCACTGCCCTGTCCCTCATGAACCCACCTGGGAGGACGCTAAGTGTTCTTTCCAATAGTGCCATTGGCCGACAAGTTCCACAGGCCCCCTGGGATCTGTATGGATCAAAGCGAATCAGTGGCAGTTCACAACCAGCTGTTGAGAGCCCTGTACTTCTGCACCAGCTCTGTATCCCTGGTGGCTCATCCTTCCTGCATTCCAAGGCAGCACAGCTCTGATGGGGGATGATACATGTCCTACTCTGCCTTGCGCCACCTCTATCCCCCTTCCCACTGCCTCGCAGATCCCAGGACACACAGTGCATCCCTGCATCCTATGCATGCCCTGTTTATGCAGAAAGAAGACACTGGCACATGGAAAGTCCTTTCCTCATGTGGACCTTGAGACCAGAATCTGGCCCCAATGCCGTTTTCTAATTAAATGCTCCATCCTGCAAGGTACTGAGCACTCTGGCCCCAACTCAGCCAAGCACTTAGGCACGAGCTTGACTAAGTGCATGATTAGTTTCATTGAACTCAGTGGAACTCCATGCAGCCAAGTAGATCTGATGGCAGGGTTAAAGCCTGAGAAACAAGCAGCAGGCCTGTCTTATAAGGGTAAAGAAAAAGAAGGGAAAGAGCTCTACATGTTAAATGAACAGTGGTTATAATTAAAACCGACTCAGAGAAGGTTTTAGGTTATATTTAAAAGTGATGAAGGGATTGCTGAGATGATCGTCAAAGGTGTGCAAGGTTCACACCCTAGGGTGTCACTGCAGCAATTGCTCCTTTGACTGCCAGCATACCTTAAATGTGGACTGAAAGAAGAATTCCTCTGACATCACACAGTCATGAAGGGCAGAACATTCACCGATAGCAGTTTAGAGGGAAGATGCCTGACGTGATGGCCATCCATGTCACACCTGAGCAAGCTGGTCAAGGAGAAGGAACAAAGAAGTGGTAACTCTGATGCAGAAAGCATCTAAAAGAAGATCAGATGGACTGAAAGTAACTGGATAGATGAGGCAATATTACTAGGGTGGCTCCATCTAAGGCCACCTTGCTGTGCATCAGCATGATGGGTATTTGTGCTCTGCCACTAGGCTGAGGCTCAACAAGGTGTTGACAAATGGAGGAAAGGGCCACCCACATGAGCTTGCCCTCCAGTTCACTAGTGGGACCAACATGGTAAGTGCTAGAAGAAGGAGTGTCAGTATCAGCTGATTTCATATCATGCCTTTTCTAGTCATTGCAGTTGGGCATCTTCTGGGCAAATGACTAGTTACCCTCCTTGGCCTCAGGCAAGTGGTATTTTTCTTCTTCCAGCCAACCTACCAATGTTAATTCATTTACACATGTTGTTACACAACCCACTGTCCTAGAGCAGCCCTTTGTAACATAGTGGCACCTTTACCTCAGTTTCCCCTTGGTCTTCTACAACTCCACTCAACTATCAATGCCTTCCAGGCTACTTCAGTGACTTAGGCCTCTGATAAAATCACATTTAGTCCCACCTCTTCTGGGGTACCAATGTTCCCAGGCCTTACACTCAGGCCTGCAAATATTTCTTCCTCCTCTGTATCAGGACACAAAGCATTCCTTCTTCCTCTCGACTGCAGGGGTCCTGTACAGCCCTCTCAGTGGGGTCTGTGAACAGTCTTTTCCCTCCATAGCTGGAGGGGTCCACAAGAGGCCCAGGTAAACTTTAGGCCTTCTGAATGGTCTCTGGCCCTAGGCTCACTTAGGCTCCTTCCCCAGGCCCTTGCCAGAAGAAACCTAACAGCCACACCTGTTTTGCCTCAGGTCTTCCAGTGAAAAGACTCCCTGCTTACCTCTGGATCTCTTTTTCAGCCATCCCTCAGGTAGGAGCATTCATTCTCCACTCCTCCCTAGTCAGCCTCCTACTGGTGAGTTTTCTTCCTTTCAAGGCCCACATCCTACCCAGGTGTGGCAGGGTGGGTCTAACAGAATGAGACTGACTGGCCTTAGGTTTCCCAGGCCTTAAAGGAGCAGGTCACCCTGTCACCCATGCCTAGTTGTTTTCAGTCCATCTGCTATTCTTTTAGACTCACCTGGATCAATATTATCTGCTCCTTGAGCAACTTGCTCTAAAGGCCATCATGAGGTGTATGGCCACCATGGCACATACACTGGCCTTAAGCTGTCTAGGTGATGGGGCTTTCCTTCATGTTCACATGCTATTTAGAGCAGTTCTTTCTCTATAGTATATGTTTATGGAATACTGTGTGGGATTTGTTTCACAAGTGCTTTTGTAATATATTGGAAGTTCTAAAGACTTGGGCTCCATAAATTCTAGTAGTCTTAAAATACGTTAACTACTGTAAAACCTCAGCAAGCACCCACTGTCATGTTTGCCCTATTCTGTTTATGCAGCAGCAGCTGCAGCAAAAGCAGGTACAGTAGAAAATCTGCCTGCAGCTTTCCCCAAAAATAAATGAAACCCTCCAGCACCACATACTTTATATCAAAAATACACTGCAATTTCTTTTTTTCCTTTAAGTTTCAGAAACATATCCATATATGGTCTACTTGTCAAGGACAATAAATAATGATATAATAGAAAGGTCAACCTTGTGTCATTTAGCTACAGGATGCTTGATGAAGTGACGTTCTACAAATTAAAGCAACAAAGAAGAACTTTAGGATGGGTAAAAGTTTCTCCAGTGCATCTTCAAGCAGGAAATCTGAGATTCAGAACAACTTATATTTTGGCTGGTAATCGTTGATCATGGGGTGATCCAGAAATAAACTACAGGCTTCAAAGTGAGAGCATTTCAAAGCTGCCCTGCAGTAGATCAGCGCACCCAAGGAAAGGCAAGAGATGAATATTAACGGGGATTTTCTGTACTGAGACTTACCCAAGGAGAGAAGTCTTTGCAGCATTATTGTTTTGTTTCAGAAACCATCAGGTAATGCAACTATGCATGCTTTAAATTTACTTATCTTATGCAGAATCTATTAATTTGTTACGGTTTGTGAAAATACTTACTCCTATAATATTTTATAAACTAACCAAGCCTTTTTAAAAAATGCTTATCAGTTAAATTTAATTTGGAAATGGTTGGAAAGAGTCATAGCGGCATGGTTTATTTACTTTTCCTTTACACGGAGAATGTGCACTTGGAATGTTTGCATGTCTTGTTTCTAAGGCACATGGAAAAAGAGTTGCTGCTGCTGTTATGACATATTTAAAGTACCGTAAAGTGCATGCAGTGTACCACGTATAGAGTAACTAGCAAAATGATATTAGCAAATGGTTCCCTTTATTTATATCTTTGAAGTTGTTATTGCAGTTAACTCTGTACCGATGGATCCAATTCGGTAAGAAATAAACCCTTTGCATCAAAGAGTTTGTGCAGAATCATGATTTGCTGGCATTGTGAGATGTGCCAATCTTACTTCATAAACAGTTAGACATGTTCTGACAGCTGGGGCTGGAATGGATTTGTTTACTTGGAAAGTTCCATCTGGAAGCCTATAGTTGCTTTATTCAGCATCGTGCTATAACTTGACCGGCTTGCATCAACCGTTATTGCAAAAATATATTTGGCTGCTGCTGCTGACCTACATTATTTGTTTTCCCTCTAAACATGGTAAAGTGGAATGTTTTCAAATGTAAAATCTTTTCATTGTTTAAAAAGCCCATGATATTCTTAGCAGTAAACTGCCATAATTTACGTGGAAAATTGTAGAAGTTTGACTGGCAACTTACCCCCCAAAATAATAAAAATAAGCCAGATCCTCAACCGGTGTAAATCAGCATAGCTCCATAGACTTTAACCCCATGTGAGGATCTGGCCCAAAACATGAAGACCTAAAGGCACAAGTTATGGCCTTGACCCTGCAAAAGACTGAAGCACATACGTAACTGTGCACATCTGAGCAATCCTGTTAACTTTATATGTAAAGTTAAGTATGTGTGGAAGTGTTTGCTGAATTGGGGCCTTAAAAAAAAGGGAAAAGAAATAGTAAACCAAGGAAATCCCACTTAACTCTTTTTCACTTGGAGTCTCTTAATTTTGTTGTTGTTGTCAGCGTGGTCAATGCTGTTTAATGAAGCATAAACCATAGAAACTGAAGTTCTGTATCCGCCTACAAGTTGAGCACTGCTCCTTTAATGACCTCTTCATTATCCTTGACCTACTATCACCTTCTCTAACAGTAAGCTGCAGTGTTGCTTCCCTGAGTCTTTTGAACAGGGACAGGCAGTCTGGATACATTATGTTTTATGGAATGTGCATTCAGAGGTGACTTGTTGTTTCATATAAATTGTCATATTTAGTCACTAATTGTACTGAACTGTGGTTCAAGAAGTTAAGGACCAATTTTTTATTCCCTATACTAATATTATTGATTTGCATTGGGTAGTGGCTGGAGGACCCACTCAGGGATCAGGGCCCCATTTTGCCAGCCACTACGCACACACACGACAAAAAGGAGGACTCTGCTACAAAGAGCATACAGTTCTATAACAATAACAACAAATGTCCATGGTTTTTACCACAGAGGCAGATGGTGAGTCTTTACTCACGTTGGTGAGCAGCTACTCACATGAGTAGCAACCTTGATTTCAGTGGGACTACTCATATGTAACTGCTCACTAATGCGAGGAAGGAAGTCATGACCCGGCCTACAATGTTAGCACTTCATTCCTTACCATGTCCTTTTGTCTCTGCATTTGCTTAACAAATCCATGTACATTATGGGTCTGCTCTTCTATGCATTACTTAGACAAACTTTCATTGAAGTCAATCCAATAAAAAGAAGAATACTTAGCAAGGGGGAGCTTTGCCTGTGCTGAAAGTGCAGGAGCAGACCCTATGTGGCAATGGCTGTGAATTCAAACCCAGGAGGATCTTGTTAGTCTGAGATATTAAATTATAGAACAGTCAGCAAAATAGTACAGTGTAAGAAGAGATCAGTAATACAGCAATTCAGAATAGAGGCAAAGGGTTTGGTAATGAATAGTGATGGGCAAAATGCCTCAATGTTTAGGTTCTGTTCCTATCAGGCACAATAGGTTCAGTCTAACTGTGTGAGAACAGGCCCTTGTGAGATTCCCAGTATTGCCTGGGAATTCAGGGGACATTCAGAAGTTCAAATCCAAATAAAATGCAGTCATTTTAACAGTTAAACCAGTATTTTTAAACCTACAAGCAAGATTCATTTTCAATATGAGGAGATGATTTGAGCTGATTCTTACTTTAACTAAACTGGTTCACCCATTCCTAGTCACAAAGAGTTTTGGTGGCACTAATTTCCCTTGCAGTGGATGGAGAATATTCAGTTTATAGTATATTAATCCAGGGGCATTCATAAGGTCATTTTGGTAGCTCACCACTAGGTAAAGGTAATAATTGGAGATATACTGATCTCCTAGAACCAGAAAGGACCTTGAAAGGTCATTGAGTCTAGTCCCCTGCCTTCACTAGCAGGACCAATTTTTGGCCCAGATCCCTATGTGGCCTTCTCAAGGATTGAACTCACAACCCTGGGTTTAATAGGCCAATGCTCAAACCACTGAGCTATCTCTCCCCCTAAATTAATGCAGCTTAGCTACATATCAGAAAAGCATTGTGAGAGGGAACAGTAACTTACCAGCAATTGTGCAGCAGTAGACTGCAGGTTGGCCAGGCGCTCCGGTCGGTACAAAGAGAGAGGCAGGCATGCTTCTTGCCTCAGCAGACTTAGTTCAGATGCACAATACACCTGTCGCCCAGTCTCAAAATGGAGCAGTTTTGTTTTCTATCTTTGGTGGATTCTTGCTTAACTAGCTCTCAGGAGAAGTGTGTGTCCAGGCAGGATTTGGATGCAAGTGGTCATTTGCTGGTGCACAAAACAGGGAGACTGTTCTAAGCATAAGGCATGCCATGGGAGCAGGCACATGGGCCAAGATTTTCAAAACTGGGGATGCCTCAAAGTTAGTCAGGTTTGCAATTAGACACTCACTGAGGTGCCTACATAAGGACAATAGTAATCTAACATGAGGCACCTGTGCCTGAAACCCTTTGCAACAGACAGGAGCTTGAGAAGGGTGCAAAGGGGGCAGTAGATGGAAGGGTTGGGCCAGTTTGAGCAATGGGAGCCAGAGGGAGAGGAAGAAGATAAAAGAGGAGGAGTGGAGTTATGTGGAGTTATGCTGAGTGGAGTTATGCAGAGACTTCTGGGCCCAAACCCTACCCATAGGCAGTGGGCCAGAAGGCCTCTGACACAGCTGAACTGGCATGATTCCACTACATGGGGAAATCAGCATGTATACACAGCAGATCATGCACACTCTTTGTGCCAGAGCTAACTCTCTGGGGGCAGGATGGCAACAGGCAGCATTTGTGGCAGGCTGGGGTTGGAACATCCAATGCTATGATGATTCTCACAAAAGAGGCATGATATGGAGTCTATTCCAACCCTTATGCTGGAGTTGAATGGAAAAAAAGGATTCCTCCCCACCTCCTCCTCTGAAGCGCCCCAGCATCTAGTCAAGTTATTTAGAGCTGGGCCATGGTTACTTTGGGATTGTTTGTTGTTATTTATTTGTTTAGCAAGGACAATATAACTCGTGTCTAATGACGCAGGATCAAAAGCGCCTACTTGTTTGGTTATGATGACACCTCTGCTTTACAATGCAGTTGTCCAGTGAAAATGTGACCTCACTGTCAGAGCCCTGGATATGCGTGAAAATAGAGACCTATTAGCAGAGAATGGGTGAGAATCAGATCTGGACTCTCATCGATAAGGAATCAGAATGTCACGACTTTCTGTTACTTCGAGCCTGTCTGAAAATCCCTAGAAGTCAGGAATTTGGCTTTGGCTCCCTCATCCTTGGTCCTGAGAGGTAGATGAGAGAAACATGACTTACTAGTAAAAAAACTCTATTTTGGGCCCCACACCATTTCTCTCTGCAGGATGAGTCAGCGGTTGGAGCCGCTGCCAACGCTGTTGTTTCTGCACTCGCTGGGACTCTTGTCATAATATTTAGATAAGGGGAGAGCATCTAAATGGATTTTTTTGCAAGTGGGTGGGATTGCTTAAGAGAGAAAATAAGAGTCCTCCCAAAATTCATGATCCTATATACCCCCCATTACACACTCTGCAGGTGATGAAACAAAAGAAAAAGGGGGAGAGGGACACTAAGAAATTACCTTCCTGTCTAGGTTGTATGAGGCTTTCTATCATACAAAATGCCATCCAGCTACTTTGTCATGTGCAGTCAGACAATGCGGTATCCATACATCCACAGCACACGGACACCAGCTGCCAAGCAAGTACAGTGGATGATGGAGTGTAAAACAGAAGAGCAACATGTCAGGAGTTCAACCAGCACAGGGGCAAACAGAGTCATTGGGGGAAGGTCTGTGTCATGGTACTTGGCTTGTGTGTAGCACTAATGTTAAAGCATGGATAGGTAACGGAATGGCTGAGAAGGGAGGAAGGGCCACTGTGGCTCTGTTCCTGGAGCTATCAGCTGTTTAGTGGCTTGGCACAGATCCCTTGGATGCACAGAGGTCATAACACTGGCCTAAGGCTGTCACTGCCTGCGTGCCAGCTATCACTGAAGACAATAATCAAATATCAGCCTTGTGAGATCTGGCCTAAAACAGAGTTGAAGAACTTCAAGCTTCCAACCTTTTACTTAGACAACTGTTTTGGGGTACAGCTTACATATTGTATCCCTTAATAGTCAGACTACCACTCCCAGCCTGATCTAATACATACAACATCAAGGGTGACTCTCCACCCTTAACTTTCCCTCTTTTGCTTCTGTGGTGCTTGGAGTCTGAGATCAGTGCAGGCAGTAATCACATGTGTTGCTTTGGAACGTTGCACAGCAGGATAAATGAGAATAAAGGTGAGTCCTTAAATCCACATTTCCTTGCTTTTGTAGGTTTTACTCAGGCTCTTAAATTTTCTTTAAATGCTTCAAAGACAGTTCCACTGATTTTTTTTAATGGTAATCAGAGAAAACATCCTACCTCTCAATGGAAATATGAATGGAGACTGTCTTCATGGGCTTGACACAGCCGTCTACCACTGTAAAATCGAGTATCAGAGCTGTCTCCTCTGCCCTACAGACAAGGTCTGTAAAGGTTGTTTAGAGCAGTGGTAACATATTGTAGCTGGAACATGAGATTCTCTAAGCTCCTGGGCCCATAGTGATATGCCTCTGTGCCTGGCTCTGATGCACCACTGCTGCTCACGTTCCATGCATCTGTACTTGCCATAACCCCTACCAGTGGGTTATGTTCTCCACTAGCTGCAGTCTAATGATCCAGATTGCAAAATGGAGAGTGCACAGTTACACAGGGGGCTGGCAGAGCAGAGTTCTTGTCCTAGTAAATTGGCACAGAAACCTAGAGTGATTGGGAATGAATGGTGGTCTAGAGCAACAAAAGGTTATATATCAGAGGGGTAGCTGTGTTAGTCTGTATCCACAAAAACAATGAGGAGTCTGGTGGCACCTTAAAGACTAACAAATTTGTTAGTCTTTAAGGTGCCACTGGACTCCTCGTTGTTTTTTTAAAAGGTTATATGGCTCCCTACAGAGTGTGTGTGAGAGAGAGACTCTGGGGCGAGAGGGGGGGCATTTTCCAGTGTGCTTAGTGCAGTACAAATGCTACAGATCTGTCAGTGCCTGACATCTCTCCCAAGAACCCAAGCTGTTCTCTTCTGTTAGACCCTGCTTTTCAAATGTGACTCCTCACAGCAATTTTGAGCTAGCCTGTTATTTTGCTTATGGCGGTGTACAAAATACTTGACAAATGTCGGTTGCAATCGGACAGCAAGGAGAGCGCGCCTAAAAAGGGACTCTACGGTTGGGCTGAACAACTGATCCATAACAACCCTAATGAGAGGCCCTCGTGGATCCTGCAGAGCTGATGGAGACAGGGGCGGCTCTGGCACCCAAAAAAACAAGTGCCTAGCCTAGCAAAAAAAAAATAGGGGCGCGGCAAAGGCTGGGCCCCAGCTCATCCTGCCGCTGCGAGCTGAGGCCGTCCCCCCCCCGGGGTGGGGGGGGGCGCGGGCTGCGCCGCGGACCTGCCTGCGTCATGCCTGCGGGGAGGGTCGGGCCGGACGGACGACCTGCGACCATGCGGGCGGCAGGGGCGGAGGGTGCTCGCGGCCCGCTCCTCCTCCCGCATCGCAAAGCGCGCAGCGCGCAGCTGAGCTGAGCTGCTGGACCCGCGCGCCGCGGGCGCGGCCGTCCGAGGCAGCCAGCCAGCCCAGCCGCAGTCGGTGCTCTGCAGTCCCGCTGCCCTGCTGCTCCCTGCTCTGGGCGCTCGCGCCGCGCCTGGACTGCGGGCGCAAAAAGGAGCCCCGCCGCCCCTGGATGGAGATCTGCACCAATGAGACTCAGTCCAAGGAATAGGGACTCACCGGCTTTCCACTGTCAGAAACTGTCTTTTGGCACAGTTGCACCTGGCTCTTGTTTCCCTATTAGAAACCCCATTGGTAGCAAAGTTATTTCCACTGGAGTAGCAGCATTAACCGGCTGTTTGCTTTTCCGCCTTGTGCATTACTTCCTCAAAGGAGCTGCCTCCCTGGGTCTCTTCTACTCCCTATAAACTGCTTTTAAGCATCTTGGGAGGGTAGCAACCTGCTTTTAAGGATTAACCAACAAGGCAGCTGTTGCAAGCCCCGTAGATTTTTTTCTTTCTTTAAATGCAACCTCTCATTATTTCTCCCAAAGAGGTGATTATCTAGGAGTCATATTCACTCCTCTGCTAGTGCCAGAAGGAGGAATGCTGTCTCTGCTGCATGCTCCTTTCTTCCCCCTCCTCCAAATCCTATGGGACACACATGGCTGGTTTTAATGTTGGGGCTTAGTGCACATTTAAGGGAGGAAGGAGACAGGGCGGTAGACACACTATACAGCATGCTCCCATCCAAATGGATATGTGAAATGAACTTGGGCTCTTTGAACCCAATTCTCCACCAGTTGGTGCCTTGTGTAGTCTCATATACCGTACCTGCAGAGAGTGAATGCAAAGCAGGCATCAATCACTGCCGTTCCGACTGGGTAGCATTTTACACCCTCTTTGCACACGTGTAAATGAGTGCACAAGGTGTGTGTGGGGGGGAAGCAGAGAATCAGCCCTTGTGTCTGCATGGCCCTGAAAAGCTGGGGATTTAGCACCGGCCAGGGGTGAGTGACCAACCAGAACATGGGCCTGCAGAAGTGCTGCTGTCAGGAGAGGGAGCAGATGCACAGAAGTGAAACTGACTAGTCTCTTTTTGCTGTTCAAGCTGAGTGCATTACAGAAAGTAACCTAACAGCATAAAGAGTGAAAAGGGCATGGCAGGCCAGATCCTCAGCTAGTGTAAACGGGATTAACTCCATTGAAATCAACAGGTATCTTGCTTTACACCATGTGGGGATCTGGCCCAGCAACTTCCATCTTCAATAAGCAAAGACAAGTAGGACAGTAACACAGAGGGGGACGTGTTAATGTTGTCTCTGATTCATTTTTAAACTGACATTGTTCTCTTAATCGCTTGGGGAGATTTCCACTACATTTTATTGCCCAGAAGTGCCCTAACCTGAAGGAAGCTGAAGAAAGTCTGTTTTACTCACTTGGAACTTCTCCCATTTAGCAAGAGATAAATTAGCTGGGTCCGCGAGGTGCAATTATTATAAGAGGGCTAAAAGAGAAAAAAAGAAATCAGGCCCATTACGTTTAAATGTCGCCTCCAGTGGATTTGCTAAAATGTGTTTTCTCCTCGACTGAAAATATGCTAAGGACTCCTGGTCAGTATAGGTCAAGGTACAGATCTGACCCTGGACACAAGATGGTTGAATGTCACTTCACATTTTCAAGATTTTGATTTTTACTGTTTCTTCTTATCCCCTGGTACTAGGCAAGCAGAAGATGGCTACAAAGATTACGGCCACAACAAACACCCAAAGAAAAACAATAGGTCATGAGGAGTACAGTCTGTACAGTAGCATGAGTGAAGACGAGCTTATTCAACTGGCCATAGAACAGAGCCTGACAGAGGATCCCTCAGGTCAGTCAGCTGCCCAGAGTCATCAGAAATCAGTCATGACAGCCCCAGGAGAGCCACCTACGTTGACGCGTCCTTGCTCTCATAATCCACCACACCAGATTAATGCTTGGCACAGGTGAGTGTGTGAGTGAGGTGGGGCCTTCACAAAGCCCCATTGAAACATGGCTTTCTAGACAGTTTTACAAAACAACACGAAAACTCATTTAACAGATCAGCTTGTAATTAATTTACAATGGTCAGCTTCTGATCTCATTGCCGCTGGGGTAGCTCCACTGGAGTCAGCGGCGTTACTCTGGCATGACACTATTGTCAATTAGATTAGAACATGGTGTCTGCTAAAAGTTGTGTATCTGTACAAAACACTGGACTAGTCCTGCAACGTTTTCTTACCTAAAGAGTCCTCACTCAGGTGGCAGCCTCATTGCTCCGCAGGGAACAGGGGTTTTTCCTGAGTTAGTTCTGGTCAGGTGAGGCTTGCAGGATTTTTATGAAAAAATGTGGAAAGGTTCTGATTTTTTCCCCCCACACAAAAGAACCAAACTCTGTATATAAAACACACGGCTATAAACACGACTGAGGTGTCCCAAACATATTGCTTTTGCTTCCTTAGGCACAAATTCTGAGCTCATGTACATCCAGGTGCACCAGAGTAACTCCATATCTAGGCAGACCCCTCTTCCCGCACAATGTCACGCTCATTACCGACGCCTAAGCAGCCCACGGGGTTATAGGAACCTGCCATTATAAAAAGCAAATATTTTTTATTTTCATTTTTAAAAATGAAAAATTCTCAAAAAAGATGGAAAAGTTCATTAAAAAAGTTCTACAAAAATTCAAATAATCAAAAAATAAAAGGTGCATTTCACACCTTGCAAAAGAACAACAATGTTTATATATTTTGTGTATTTTTTGACAGCTCTAATTGTAACCTTACAATGACACATTTATTACAGGCCCCCAAACAAAGTGATGGGTGTCATATATACACAGAGTGAAATCCTGGCAACATTTCCATTGATTTCAATGGAGGCAGGACTGTACCCACTGTGATTATTGTAGTATTACAAGATCTGGTGGAGGTACTTCTGTATGGCGCCTGATATGCGATCTGTTGTGGGGCCTGGTCATGTTGGTTAGCATAGGGTCTGAAGTGGGGATCTGATATGGGTCAGGTTAAGGGCAGAGCTGTCAGCTTTGGCCCTGTACTCCAAAGGGTCCCTTGCCACCTGCTGATTTTAGCACAGGATAGCATCTGCTGCCTTGCATACTGACTGGTGCTCTCCCACCTCTGCCTGAGCTCAGCAGTTTAGAGCTCCCGTGCTCTGCAAGGACACAGCTGCCCACCCTACTACTAGGCAGGTATGGAAGCCTACAGGAAGGTTTGTGGCCCCAGGTTTTTAGCTGGCTTAGGACCTTAGCAGGGTAAGGTCCAACATGAGGCCAGTTCCTGAATGCACAGTGCTAATGACCCTATTTCAACCCCTCACCAGGCTTCCTCATCTGCCTGTGCTCTCAGATCCTCCTTTCCCTGAGGTGAAGAATGTCGTCCGACTCTGTATCTTCCTCCTGTGTAGTGTGGGGAGGTTAACCTCAGTGTTGTCTTATATGGTCATTCAAATCCCCTGACACTTCCTCAGTGGGCCAAAAATAATCCAGAGCTGAGAGAGCAGCTGAGTTCTGCACAGAGCAAGCCGTGGCCATCTGCTTTCATTCAAAGCCCCAGCGGCAGGCTCCTTCTCTCTGTGTGTCTCTTTCGGCTCCTGCCTTTAGTAAGGGGCCCGAAAATGACCTGCTTCTCCTATTCAGAGTATTTCTCTTTATTTCATTCGTGCCATCGCTACGCCAGGTTGGCAGCCCAGTCCGGAGGCCAAGCTCCGGGGTCATCTTGGGGGGTCAGACGAAGGTACGACGGCAGCCTGTTCATCACCCCCCAGCCTGTGTAAGTATCTCCGTTTCGCTGTGTCTTGCTCCAAATTAGCCTTGTTGTCTGTCTGCCCTCACTAGCCAGCTGGAGGCTTTTGGGTGGCGGGGGTTGTGGCGTTATGTGTGTCGGGAGGAATGCATAGAATTGCCTGAGGGAATCTTATTCATTTCCTCTCTTCTCCACCCTGCCTGTCCTCCCCTGCCTGCCCCCGAACCTCCTACACACACTCAGTCACTCCTGGGCTATTCAGCCCTACAGACCCCCGCACTCTACTGCATGTGTGCAGGCTTCTGTGGGTCCCTAGACAGCACTGAGATGGCAGGGGAGAGAGGAAAGGGGATGTGTGTGTTGTGGTTTATTTATACACGCTGGCTTCCGTGTTGCAATCACAACTGAATCAGGCGGGTGTTATTTTTAACTGCATCTGTATGAAGTTCAGAGGTCGAGCCTGGGAAACAGGAACATAAACACGTCAAGGGGCATCAAATCTGAGTGAAGAAGCCTGATCCTTGTCAGTGCGCTTGGTCAATGTCTTCAGACAGCGTGAGTCTCATCTGGTCACTGAACAGGGCTCCTACGTGCAGGGGTACATGTCCTCTCCCACGCTCTCAAGAGGGGCCGTGATGTTCCTCCTCGCAGGCTGTGGCTCTTACCCCAAGGGGGAAGCTGCCATTGCAGGCTGGACTTCTTCCTTTTGAAAGAGCGTAAATGTGCTTGGCTGAGTACAGCTACTGTTGGGGGAAACTGCTTAGCTAGAGAGATCAGACAGGGAAGATGAAACAGGGGGAGGGGACCAAACTGTGCCCATACTCCTGTGAAAGTGCTGGGGGGGAGGGAGAACAGCTGCATGGTGGCTGCATGTCCCAGGCACAATGCCTGCGAGGATGTGTCCAGGAGAGTGCACTGAGCACTCACTGCAGAAAGGGGCAACCTAAATTACCCTGCCCACCTGCTTGTG
This sequence comes from Mauremys reevesii, assembly GCF_016161935.1. Taxonomy (NCBI): domain Eukaryota; kingdom Metazoa; phylum Chordata; order Testudines; family Geoemydidae; genus Mauremys; species Mauremys reevesii. The sequence goes on from NC_052626.1 coordinate 28,587,743, forward strand.
GGTGCTAGCAGGAATGTGACTGGGTATGTGTATGTGTGGGAGCCTGGGTCACACCCCCAGTTAAGCTGGCCAAACCCTTACAAACCCCCATACACTCAGGGAGCGCCAGTAGCAGCATTCTGCCGGGGGCCTGAATGGAGTGCTGGGAAGAGAAGATGCTTCCTGCACCGTCTGTGCTCCTGCCCACCTGCTCTGGACTACTCAGAATAGACCCCATCCTGAATCGCTCTTGCAGTGGGAATTCAGCCGCCTGCTACCTGCCTTAGAGATGCAGTAGCAATTCTGAGCAGTTCACAAGATTCAGATTTTTTTTAAAAAACTGCCGCTTCCTCCCTGCTCCCGCTGCAGAAGTTGTCGTGTTTCTGACAGAATCCAAGCAGCAGAGGGGTTATTTTTTTATACTGACCAGCTGTGCTGCAGGCCAGTCACACAAGGGCTCCAGTGTGACACTCGTTAAACTTTCTGTGCTGCAGCGGAGTCTGCTTGGCTAGAGCATGTAGGGCCTGGTCCAGCAAACCCATTACTCACACCAGTAGTTATTATTCAAAGAACTACTCATGGGAATGAAGACTACTCACCTGGGTGAGGGGTTTTCAGGAAGGTGTCTTTAGGGATTTTCTAAAGAGCTAAGGGGTAGATTTTCAAGAGCTCAGATACCATATAAATCCTTTTAAAAGGACCAGTTTTTCACAACTGTTCAGCATTCAGCAGCTCCCATTGTGATTCCTACAGACAGATTTTCAAAGGAACTCAATATCCAACATTCTGAAAATCTGGCCACATATTTTGGTGCCTAAGTGGAAGCTGAGCATTTTTTAATACCTAGTCCTTACTGTGTCATGTCTGGAGTTTCATTGGGGTGGACAGCTTTTCTCTTCCACTCCTTAATTCAATGGAGTTTAGTTCAGATCATTACACAAAGGTTTAGGTGTTGATCTCAATTACATGACTGACTTCTGAGAAACTGGACCAGCTATCTTCCCAGAATAGACTCTCTTATGAGGTTCTCAGCACTTTCTGCTTTCCGGAAATACCACAAGAACAATCTCTCATGGTATTTCAGCATTTCTACTTCTGGGCTCATTTCTTTTACACAATTAAACAAACTTGTTCAAACCTCAGAAAAGTTTGGTGCAGGTTAGGTGTGAGTTTGGAGAGAAGCATTGGAAAGAGGTTTCTGGACAGGTTTGACCATCCCGAGTTACCTTTTAGAGGAAAGCAGTATATGTGAGTAGAATCACATAGTACTATAGAGCTAATGTCCATTGCAGCCAGTGCACCCGAGCCACCAAAATCTTGCCATTTTAGTTTGCATGAGTGGGCCCTAGGCTTTCACAGTCCTTCTTGGTTGATGCTGTGAAAAGCTTTATTATAACGCTGCAAAATGTAATTGATTTTCAACATTGTTTTAAAGAGAGCTGGATCCTGTAGTGGAAGCAATCAAGGAAGGAGATGAAAGTGCCCTGCTCAATATGATGAAATCAGGGAAGAACCTTTCCGAACCTAACAAGGATGGATGGCTACCACTGCACGAAGCTGCCTACTATGGCCAAGCAGGCTGCCTGAAAGTGTTGCAAAGAGGTTAGTAAAATAAAAACAACTGATTACAAATGGAAGAGAAACTAAAAATATCAGCCAAAAAGAAGAAAATATAACCACCCCCATGTTCTGTTCATGGCATACACACAGAGACAGATAAATACTCTTGCTAAAAGGTTGCACTGTAACACTACTTTATTCCTTAGATAATACACAAGAACCTAAAATCAGAGGGGGACACAGCAGGCTGCTCCCTGAAATAGAGAGACACAGCTCACTCCACCTTACTGTAGGCTAGCTGGCTGCAGACTGAGTGCTGGTAGGCCCAGATCACACACTTTCCTACAGAGCCCTGTAGACTGCAAGCAGGATCAGGAAAAATCCTGAAATTTAAAGTGGCAAGCTACAATTTTAACAGCGTTTTCAATACAACACACCAACCTTTGTTCAGTTCCTCACAAAAAGACCCTTTACTCAAGCCTTGTGCATGTGTATGAATTTCACCCTATTTGAATAAGCAGCTTGCAGTCTGTATGCAATAAATAACAGTTAAGATCTTAAGTGCTGAGAGATATCTGTGCTATTCTGGGCTGATGTTGGCTTGCTGCATATTACCAGGTTTCTTAGGGTATAAAATAATGGTCTAGATTAGTGGTGGGCAAACTGCAGCCCACGGACCGCATGCAGCCCGTCAGGGTAATCCGCTGGCAGGCCGCGAGACAGTTTGTTTACATTGACCATCCACAGGCACAGCCACTCGCAGCTTCCGGTGACCGTGGTTCACCATTCCTGGCCAATGGGAGCTGTGGGAAATGGCAGCCAGGGCTGCCCAGAGGATTCAGGGGGCCTGGGGCAGGGCTGGGTCTTTGATGGCAATTCAGCGGCGGGTCCCTCTTGGAGGGAAGGACCTGCTGCCGAATTGCCACCAAAGAATGAAGCGGTGGCAGTAGAGCAGCCTAAGTGATGCCAATCGCAGCTTCCCGCCCCCCACCGCCGCTGCTTGCGGCACTTGTATTCACCAGGCGGCACTCTGAGGCTTCGGCAGCACTTCAGCAGCGGGTCCTTCACTCACTCCGAGTCTTCCGCTGCACTGAAGGACCTGCCGCCGAAGTGCCCCTAAAAACCCAGAGCGGCTCGTGGGGCCCCTGCGGGGCCTGAGGCCTGGGGCAAATTGCCCCACTTGCTCTCCGCCCCCCCACCTCCCCGGACGGCCCTGGTGGCAGCCAGCACGTCCCTGTGGCCCATGCTGCTTCCTGCAGCTCCCATTTACACCTCCTCAGCTGGTGTAAATCAATGTAACTCCAGAGAAGTCAGAGAAGCTACACCAATATACTCCAGCTGAAGATCTGGCCTAGCCTCTGCTTGCTAATAGTTAATAATGGGCTACTGGTTTACTTTTGGTTTCAAGTTCCCATTAGAGAGCAGTTGCTCAATTGCTTTGTGAATCACCAGTAGCTATAAGTATCAGAGGGGTAGCCGTGTCAGTCTGGATCTGTAAAAGCAGCAAAGAGTCCTGTGGCACCTTATAGACTAACGGAGCATGAGCTTTCGTGGGTGAATGCATGCATGCATCCGACGAAGTGGGTATTCACCCACGAAAGCTCATGCTCCAAAACGTCTGTTAGTCTATAAGGTGCCACAGGACTCTGCTGCTTTTACAGTAGCTATAGTCAACCTACATTTCTAACATTTTAACCTAATTTTCTGTCCAACCTATTATTCTGTTACCTATTATATAGTCAACCTGCAGGATGTTCTCAACCTACTTTGACTTTGTTTATTTGGGGGGAGGGGATGGGACCCTGAAATATTTTGAAGAGTTAAAGTGGCTCCAAAAAGAAAATGCAGTGCACAGATTTTGAGCATCACAACACATGGATCCAAACACTGTGCTCCAAGATGTCAAAGCAAATGGCGTGCTGCATACCCATGGTCAGCAGGAGCACTGCTCTGGGGTGCACTGGCTTATGCGCCAACCCCTCCAGTTTATTCCTATGTCATCCAATAAAAGGCACTGTCAGCACTGGCAGATACAGGTTGCACCTTTCTGATCCTCATGCAGACTCCCATCCGCTGAAGACAACATCATCACCCTTCCCCAGGCTTTCCAGTGGGGCATGGCAGCTTTACATTGTGGCTGGGACGTCACAGGAGCCTCACCAGCAGAGTATGCCCCAGGGCTGCACTGAGTCACCCTGTTCTCAGGGAACACGTTGGTCACATCTTACTCCTAGCCAGTGCCAGTCACCTTTGTGGCTTGTGCTGCTTGGTTATGAGCCCCGCAGTGAGAGGAGCTGGATTGCAGACACTCTGTGCAGTAGCATGGTAAATTTTCCATCCTGGATTACCCCGCCAGAGATGATGGGCTAGAGATGGGCCTGAGTCATGATGTTTACATCCAGATTTGGCTCCATACCCAAACTTCCCCCAAAGCGCAGGGGTGTTCGGATTTGCTGTTTCACTTCATCCCACGTACAGGCAGGCCCAGCCCCAAGTCCTGAACTTTGAATCCTCATCTGTACCGGATCTGCACTTCGAGGGGCTCAGCTCTTGTGTTCTGCCTCAGATCCATCGCTAACATGTTGGTTAATTTCCCATCAGTGAGATAAGGTGCCTCTTACTGATAACTGGAAAATGCATCACCTCTAAGGCTGAGTGTTAGCCAGCATGTATTGCTACGACTGTCTAAACGCAGGCCAGCTGCAGGGCCATCCTTGCCCATATGCAAAGCACGCAGTTGCATAGGGCACCAGGAAATTTGGGGCACCAAATTTCCTGGTGCCCTGCGCAGCTGCATGCTGCTCCAGCCCCTGCTCTGGCTCTTCCCACACCGTGTCTTCCCACCCCTGCCCCACCTCTTCCTGCCCCTGCTCTGCCCAAGCCCCGCCCCCACTCCCTTGAGCTCTGCAGCAGGGCCGGGTGGGAAGTGCAGCAACCCGGCCCCAGCCGCACCGCCGGTGTGTGCTGGGGGGTGGTTTCCCCCTGCCCCTCAAGCCAGCGCAGCCTCCCACACACACCCCCGCGGAGGCCTGGGTTCCGCAACCCCCCCACTCAGGCCTGGGGCCCCACCCTGCACCCCACTGGGGGGCTGCGTAGGGCCCCAGAATAGCTAGGGATGGCACTGGCCAGCTGTATAGATGAAAGCACTTTAATGTGTCAGCAAACTCACTAATGCAAGTTTTACTGCAGCACTGATTTCTGATGCCATATTTACTGCAATGTTAATATCTGGAACGATATGTAATGTCAAGTGATTTTATTTTCCTCTTTTAAAAATGTTTCTTATCAGAGAGTTTTTGGTGGTTTTGCAGAGAATCCTGGAATCTGATCTGGATGGCATGGCAAAGCCATCTCCTGGGTAATTTCCTAGCATTTGGTGTTTCGTGTTTGAAATCATCATAGGAATGTAGGGCTGGAAGGGACCTCAAGTCACCTAGTCCATCCTCACCACACTGAGACAGGATCAAGTATACTTAGCTCATCCCTGCCCCAAAATGATTAGCAACAGTGTTCAGTCTCAGAGTTAGACAACATGCGCTATATGCCTTACTAACTATGGAACAATGACATCTCATTAGCATACCCCGGAACCACGGATCAGCGTACGCTTCAGGAAGAGACAGCGCTGTACATAGCAACAAGCAGGGGAAACCTGGACTGTCTACTGTCTTTGCTGCAAGCCGGGGCTGAACCTGATATTACAAACAAGTCCAGGGAGACTCCACTCTATAAAGGTAAATGGCCTGATTTTCAGAGGTGCTGAGCTCTCTAGATTTCAACTGAAGTGGCAGGTGCTCAGCACCTCCGAAGATCAAGCCCATGTTGTTTCTATATGAGTATGTATGTGTCTTTTTCAATACAAAATTCAAAGCACCTACTAGATATCAGAGCAAAACTAACCGAGATGTCAGTCGTTCACTTATAGTGTGGGCAAGGGCACAGATATACAGTATTTACTACAACAGATGTATTCTAATATGAAAAAAGGCTATAAGGGATCCTGGGTATGCTACATTGTTGCTTTGTGTTGAGAACACTTTATTCAGCAAAACCATACAAAATCCATGGAATCAGAGTTCGGAGAAGGAAAAGTTCTCTTAGGTCATCAGGTCCATCTCCCTGTGAATGGATGGTTCCCCATGGTATTTTTTGTAGTGCTCTGTCTAGTGCCCATGGTACTCTTTCTAGTGCTCTGGCTAGCCTAGTCTTAAAGGTATAGGCCCAGATTTTACAAAGTGGCCACTCTCTTTGAGGGCCTGGATTTATGGACAACAAACTTGACACTGGATTTTGAAACTCGGCCCAAAATAGGCTACCAGATTTAAGGGACTGTTTCACTTCTCAATAAATATAAAAGATGGGCCAAAACACAGCATATGGAAGCACACCCAGCCTCAGAAAACTGTTATGAAAATTTACTAGCCTCAACACAAAATCTGCTTGCCCACAGGTGGCAGTGTATTACCCAGGCAGTGTATTACCTATTTCTTGGTGGGTTCCTTTAAATTTCCTGGCACCAGCTCCACTGGGCATGTTTGCCAAAGTCTTTCAAAGTCAAAATGATCTTAAACTCAAACTTTGATAACCAACAGATTTCTTACCAGTGCTCCTCCTGGCTGGAAGCATTTCTCACTTCTCTTCCAAGGCCTGGCAAGGAGAACCCAGATCACGCCTGCTCCTTCTGGGAGTGAGGGTTGAAGGATTACTAGCGGAACAATCTTTCCCTCTGCCTTCTCCCAGGGTTTGATTTTAACTGGTTGGAGGCTTGATTGGGAGAGAAAGGAGCATTGCCCCACCCTTCATTACAAGGCTCCTGGTGCCTTAAAGAGACAGTCATATCTTCTCATATCTTACCCCAGGACCTCTTCCTCTCTGTCCACATCTGTCTCTGCTGTTCCCAGGGTTTTTATACAGTTGAAACTACTTGGAATGGGGTAGCCTGGATCTTTCCTCTCCCCACTTCCTCTTTCCTTGAAGTGCCAGCATACCCTGTTACACTCACCCTCTACCACGATGATGATGAAAAAATTACTTACCTTTCGGAATGTGGGTGAGCTGAATTTTGCAACGCTGCCATGGATAGATAACTGCTGTAATGTCAGGTCAGATAGTCCACTCTCAATGCATCTGAATGACATGCATTAATGATAGCAGGAGCTGTACCTGCTCATCAAGGAAAGAATCAACCCACAGGAGAAATGATGGCATCATAAAGAATTATACTTTGACTTACAAAGAAATCGCCATTGTACTGTCCTAGCCCATATCAATATGCGATGTACAATACATTATGGCCAGAGATTGCAAAAGTGGCCTGTGATCATAGACACCGACTCCATAAGTGCTCCAGGGCTGGAGCACCCATGGAAAAAAAATGAGCGGGTGCTTAGAACCCACCAGCAGCCATCTCTCCCCACCCCAGTGCCACCCGGCCACCAGCGGCCCCACCGACCAACTTCTCCTCCTTCCTCCCAGGGCCTCTGCCCACCAGGGATCAGTTGTTCCACGGCATGCAGGAGGCGCTGGGAGGGAGGGGGAAGAGCGGGAATGGGACACGCTCCAGGGAGGGGGTGGAACTGAGTGGGAAGAAGCAGAGCAGGGGTGGAGTGGGGGCAGGAAGAAGCAGGATGGGGGTGGGAGCTTGAGGGAAGGGGTGATGAGGGAGCGGGGTCTGGGGAGGACTGGGGTTGAGTACTCCCGGGGCAAAGAAGAAGCCAGCGCCTATGCCTGTGATTCTAGGTACCTCAGGTTCTAGCGTGTTGTAATGGGCACCCAGAACTGCAGCACCCAGAGTTTGTGGCTTCTTGAAAAGTTTGGCCTAAATGACCTGCCTTTTGTTAAAACAGCCTGTGAACGCAAAAACATCGAAGCTGTGAGGATGCTGGTGCAGTACAATGCCGATGCAAACCACCGGTGCAACCGGGGATGGACTGCTCTCCATGAGGCCGTCTCTCGGAATGACATAGACATAATTGATATCCTGATCAAAGGGGGAGCCAAGATTGAAAGCAAGAACACCTATGGGATCACCTCTTTATTTGTGGCTGCCGAGGGTGGGCAGTTAGATGCTTTGCGATACCTTGCCAAGTGTGGTGAGTACAGTGGTGCTGTTCATTTGCTTTATATATTATGGCCTAAATATTCAAAAATATCCACTAATTTTGGTTGGCTCAGTTTTTCAGTAGCCAAGTGAGGACGAGGCCTAGTTTTCAGAGGTGGTGAACACCTCTTGCTCCCTGAAAGTTTCTAGCAAGAACAGTCCACATGGGTGAGAAAGGGTTAGAATACAGATGCACAATGATTGTGCTTCTTCAGTATCAATGGTCACTCGATTTAGAAGCAATTTGGTGCCCTTACTTTGTGCGGCAAGGATAACACAAAAAGTTTTCATGATTGTCACTGTACATGTGTATCCTAAAAATCCATTGACAGAAGAATAAGTCACAGACAGGGAAAGATAAGAATAAGGTCAGAGTTAAATGTTAGCCAAGCATGGTCTGCTCATGAATATTCAATAAGATATGACTTGGGCAAAGCTAGTTCACCTCAAATATTGTATCACTTTGTCCTGTTTCCCATAATGTTGAAGGTTCACAGTATGCAGTGCTGCTGTAGCCATGTCAGGATATTGCAGAGACAAGGTGGGTGAGGTAATATCTTTTATTGGACCAACTTCTGAAGTAAAATAAATAGATATTACCTCATCCACCTTGTTTCTCAGAAGGTCACAGGGAAGATATTCTAGAAACAATTTTTTTACATGGTCGAGGGACTCCCTCTTGTGGCGTAGGGTAGTTCACTGAGGATCTAGTAGCAAAAACGAGGAGTCCTTGTGGCACCTTAGAGACTAACAAATTCATTTGGGCATAAGCTTTCATGGGCTATAACCCATTTCATCAGATGCCTGGAGTGGAAAATACAGGCGCAGGTATAAATACATGAAAGGATGGGAGTTGCCTTACCAAGTGTGAGGTCAGACTAACAAGACAATTCAATTAACAGCAGGTTAGCAAGGGAGAAAAAATAACTTTTGAAATGGTGATGAGAGTGGCCCATTTCAGACAGTTGACAAAAAGGTGTGAGTAACAGTAGAGGGAAATTAGTATTGGGAAAATTAGGCTTAGGCTTTGTAATGACCCAACCACTTCCAGTCTTTACTCAGACCTAATCTGATGGTGTCCCGTTTGCAAATTAATTCCAGTTCTGCAGTTTCACGTTGGCGTCTGTTTTTGAAGTTTTTTTCTTGAAGAATTGCCACTCTTAGGTCTGTTATTGAGTGACCAGAGAGACTGAAGTGTTCTCCTACTGGTGTTTGAATGTTATGATTCCTGATGTCAGATTTGTGTCCATTTATTCTAGTAGCTTTTAGCCATAGCCCTTGAGTAGGAGTTGTGGAGCCACAGGTCTCCAGTGGGAGCAATGAGGGGCACAAAGCCTCTTAGAGCTCTGCATCGTGCAAAGAAAGTGCAGCACTGTCCATCTGTAGGCGGGTGCAGCGTACACTCCCTTTCTCGGACAGCCAGCTCTGTTGGCTGACGAGATGGTAGGAGGGACCTTAGCCTGGTTTCTTCCCTCCCTATCCCTTTTCAAGTGGCTTGTGCTCCAGAGGGCAAGGATCAGTCTTTGAAATCTATGTGATTTTTGTCCAACCCTTTAGCAAGGGGCACAGAGGGGAGAAGACTTCTCGTCCCTTCCATACTTGTACACCTGCATTGGGGCTGGTTACCTCATTATCCTCATTTTACAGAAGGAGATACCATACTCACCATTCCCACCTCACAGGGAGGTGTTTGTAAATCACTTTGTGGTTGAAAAGCACTAAATACGTTTATTAGTGTTGGTGGTGGGGGGGAGGATTTTAGAGTCCCTAGGTAAGGCCAAATCCTGCTCTCATTACTCATGTAAGGAGTTAGTCCCTTGGAAGTTACCACGTCTATTGTTGTGAGAGTAAGGCAAGCAGGATATGGCCCAGGAAGAATATATTTCTTAGTCAGAGGAAGAATAAGAATATTTTGATTCTCATAATGAGTCAAGAAGTCACATCTCATATTACTTCCCCCCCAGAAAGGCCTTTTAGAATCCAGCTCTCTCCTGTGGTCCCATGAGTCTTTGTGCTCACTTCTTCTCAGGTGGGTTCATAACCTTAAAATCTCTCTTACACATGCACCGGAGCAGATTCTTGGCACTTCATGATGCCTGTAAAACCAACCCTTTGGTTTCACCATCCCTTACAAAGAAATGATAGTTTGGCCCCAGCAAATAAAGGGAGACCATGTTTAAGCCTATTAATTTCCAGTGCAAACAATGAATTTTATGTAGTTTATCAAATAATAATGAGCCAGATTCGCAGCTGGTATAAATTGGTAAGGCAACATTTAAGTTAATGGAGTTGCACTGATTTACATCAGCTGGGAATCAGACAATATGTGGTATGTTGGTATAGATAGATATAGTGGGCCTGATTCTCATTTACACTAAGGCCACTTACACCACTTTCGTCATGTAAAAGCACCTTAAAAGTGGATGCAAATATAATTTACTCCTACTGTATCCTTTACACAGCCTCCTTAAATGAGAATAAGTAAATGAGTAAATGAGAATCAGGCCCAACATATAGAAATATATTGATGAAATAAGAACTAAACTGCAATGAAGATAAGAAAAATCTCCAAAGAAAGATATGGGATTGTAAAAATACAGCCTGCAGTTATGGCTGATAGAGACCAAAAAAATATTGCTGGCTTTCCAGTTCACATTTTTAACAAGTCAGCTTTATGTGACATTGAAAACTAACCAGTTACTCCATCGTGATTTAAACACTGATTTGAATATGATTTGTGGTTCAACTCAATTACATGTTAGTATGCCCTTAAAGTTCAATTTTGAGGAAAATCCAATAAAACTGCCCAATATTTTCAAGCCATAAAAGACCTGCTGAGAACCTCAGTAATAATATAATTGTATTTTTACAATAAACAATGTTTGCCATAAATAAAAAAGAAAGATTTCATTTATTTCTCATTAAGAAAGTAGCCCTGTTTTGTGTTTTGTCATTGAAATTCTCCTGGTGTTTCGAGCTACAGTATCTTTAAATTGCCAAACAAAACACAGATGTTTCAGCTAGGGGGGAAATGTTCTCTTTGGCAGGGAGTTTTCATGCCCAAACAAAAGACTGATAGACTGTAGTTTTGTTTTTGTTTTTCTTATCAGAGTTTGGGAAGCAGAAAACCAATGGATTGTAATTCATTTTAGGATACCCATAGATCAGGCAGCCTGAAGGCAGAGTGGCACTGTGTATTACAATGGAAGCCCAGGTTTGGAAATTGACACACATTTTCAGGGCCTAAAATTGTGCCACAAAAATAACTACATTTCAACATGGTTGTGGCCCAACAATATTTTATCATGGTTTATTTTTGCTGGTGTGCACCGTGTAATAACTAGAGCTATTCAAATAATGCAAAAAATAAAATAAAATGCAAAAACCCTACCATGTTACAGAATCATCTTTTAGCCTGGGTATATGCACAAGGATTAAAATATGGTTCTTCAACACAGGGTTATAAAACATGGGACTTTCTCTTCCCACGCAGGCAAGAAAAGGCCATGTTATAACATGATTTTTCCTCATATTTAAACATGGTAAAGAAGATGAGGTGGGTGGGGCTAGGCTTGTGACCAGGGCCGGCTCCAGGCACCAGCATTCCAAGCTGGTGCTTCAGGTGGCAATGTGCAAGGGGCGGCAGTCCCTGTTGTTTTGCTCCCAAGCAGTGCACCGAATTGCCGCAGCAGACAGCGGGGGCAGTCCGTGTGCCCTTAGGGTGGCACACACGTTTCCGCGGTGGCAGCAATTCGGCGGCAGCTTCTATGTTTAGCTGTCCGGGGCAGCTTCAGCTAAACATAGAAGCTGCTGTCGAAATGCACCTGCCGCCCTAAGGGCACATGGACTGCTCCCACCGTCCGCAGTGGCAATTCGGCGCGCTGCTTGGGGCAGTGAAAACTCTAGAGCTGGCCCTGCTTGTGACCAGAATCTAACTGTAGACACCCTTTGTGTGTATTATCATATGAGTACTGCTGTTTAATCTCTCTTCCTATGTAGTATATCACCACTTTTATGCAATGGTTTGTCCTCGGTGGACTGGCTGGCCCCAAGGAATACCCTGTTATACTCAGGGCTAGTCTACACTTACCTGCCGGGTCAACGCGGTGAGTTCGACTTCTCGGAGTTCGAACTATCGCGTCTAATCTAGACGCGATAGTTCGAACTCCCCGCGCGCTCTGGTCGACTCCGGTACTCCACCACTGCAAATGGCGGTGGCGGAGTTGACCTTGGAGCAGCGGACTTCGATCCCGCGGCGTCTGGACGGGTAAGTAGTTCGAACTAGGGTACTTCGAGTTCAGCTACGCTATTCACGTAGCTGAACTTGCGTACCCTAGTTCGACCCCCGCCCTTAGTGTAGACCTGCCCTTAGTCCCTCAGCGCTGGGGAAAACATTTACCTCATAGCAAAAACACAGTTAAGAAGACATATGCTGTTCTTTTATCGCCTTGCCCTCACTTTCACCCCACCTCAGCAAATGGTGTTAGGGAAATATGAGCAATCAATTGGCAGTTTTGTAGTTGAAACCTTAGGCAAGTCATGGAGACTTGGGCTGTTGATCCAAATATGTTACACCTGATTCTAGCCATTTAGCTCTTCAATTTTTTTTTTTGTGCTCCTAGGTGCTGATATCAACACCCAAGCCAGCGATAGTGCCTCTGCTCTTTATGAAGCCTGTAAAAATGGACATGAAAAGGTGGTGGAGTTTCTCTTGTCCCAAGGTGCAGATGCTAACAAAACCAATAAGGATGGTTTATTACCTCTTCATATAGCATCCAAAAAAGGCAATTATGCGTAAGTTTTAGTTTGTTTTTAATCACTTTATTGTATCGTTTCACCCTGTAGAAAGGAATTCAGATTTTTGTTAAATTAATGGCCCAGATCCTCACATAGTGTACACCAGCATATCTCAAGTAAAGTCAAATGAGTTTGGGTTTCAAATACTAAACTCAAGGGTGTGTTTGCTGAGATGGTATGAGCCAGTCATAGGGCCTTCCCTTCCACACCCAGGATGGATCCTGCTACCTCAGCTGAGATATTACTTATTAGTGGTGGGCCTCCAGAAGCAGAACATGTTGCCCAAGTCTTCAGTGTGTTCAGATTTTATCACCATTTATAGAGAAAAATTATTCGGAGACTGACAGGCGAGGAGTGGATAAATGAATCTCTATAGCATTAGAGAGACCACTGCTGGAATAGTGTGTCCAGTTCTGGTGTCCACACTTTGAAAAGGATGTTCAGAAATTGGAGAGTTCAGAAAAAAGAGCTACAAGAATGATTTGAGGTCTGCAGAACATGCTTTAAATTATAGTAACAGTCTAAATAAGCTCAATCTATTTTGTTTACACAAGAGAAGGTTAAGAATTGACTTGATCACCTTCTCTAAGCAGGGGTGGCTCTAGCTTTTTTGCCACCCCAAGCATGGCAGTCAGGCTGCCTTCAGTGGTGTGTCTGCAGGAGGTCCCCGGTCCCGCGGATTCGGCGGCATGCCTGCAGGAGATCCACCGGTCCCATGGCTTCAGCATACCCGCCGCCGAATTGCCAACAAATCCGCGGGACCAGCGGACCTCCCGCAGGCAAGCCGCCGAAGGCTGCCTGACTGCCGCCCTCACAGGGACCAGCAATGCGCCCCCCGCGGCTTTCCGCCCCAGGCACGCGCTTGGAGCGCTGGTGCCTGGAGCCGCTGCTGTCTCTAAGTGGGGAAAAGATTTCTGATAGATGGCTCTTTAATTTAGCAGACAAAGGCATAACAAGTTCCAATGCTTGAAAACTGAAGCTAGACAAAACACATTTTTAATCATGAGAGTAATTAACTATTGGAACAACTTACCATAGGATGTGATAGATGTGTGTGGCCCAACAATATTTTATAATGGTTTATTCTTGCTGATGTGCACATTAAACCATGTAATGACTAGAGCTAGTCAAATAATGCCAAAAACCAATGCACTTGAAGTCATTAAATCAAGGTTGGATATCATTCTAAAAAATGTGCTCTTGTTGTAGAAATCACTTGGTGAAATCTGTGCAGTTATGCAGGAGATCAGACTAGGTGATCCTAATAATCTCTTCTGGCCTTAAATTCTATGGACCTATTCATTTTTTCATCAAAATCCCCAAATAAACAGTAGAATCATAAACTAAATACAGCTGCAAAATCTGTGTATGGCTTTTTCCCATTTCATAATGCACGAAGAACTAACTTTTTTGACAACACCATGTCTTTTATCCAAAGATCTCCATACACTTTGCAGACATTAATTAAACTTCCCAATATTACTGTGATGTATGTAAGGATTGTTATTTTCTGTAACTGTACCTTTGTGGAGGCTGTATGTGCTAGGAGGTATCCCAGAATGAATTTATGTAACTGTTGTATATATTGCTATAATGTAGGTAGGAGTAGCTATTATAGCCTTATGCTGGCATAACTCGGAATTCTCTCCAGGGTGTAAGTTAAAAAGAGATTTTCTTAAAAACAAACGTATTTTAAACTAGAAACCCAGTTCCAGTCCTCCTTCCCTAAGCTTTGGAAAAGTGGCTCTGAATCTGAACGCCTATACTAAACCTGAAACAGACCTCTCAATCTGAACACCCCTAAAACCTGGACAAGTTTAGCTTCAGCTCCAAAGCTCTCCAGCTTGAGTCCAACCCCACGTTCAAAATAAGGGGCCTGATCCAAATCTCTCACCAGTCATTGCTGATTCCCATCAGTGCAAATGAGTTCAGAATTAAGTCAGAAGTCTTAGTTCCTTCACACTTAAGAGGTTGAGCACATTTTTTGGTTTATAACTGCTGTGAACTGAAGTGAAACAAAAGTATCCTTTCTTTAGCAGCCAGAATCAAATATTTATCCAGATGACAAAGCTTTACCCCAAGTGGCCAGTCGTTCCTAATTCCTTTGGTATTCAATATAATAACACCCTTCATGGTGACCTCTCTTTATATTCCTGCGGATTTAATACGTAATTCTCCAGGAATTCCACACTCAGACTTGCTGCCAGAACACAGAGGCTTCAAAACGTCAAAAAGCCAAGAATGTGGTCCCAGGGCTCAACATTCAACTCTTATTGCTTGGTGTTTGTTTATGTTAAATGATGCCTTGTCAATATTAACGTGAAATGAATTTTGTTGGCATGGAATTCATAATTGTGTATCATCAGTATTGTGATCATAGCAAGATGTCACTTAACCCCTTTCTTCCCAGTGCTCAGGAGTGGTGGTGGAGAAGGGCAGAATTTGTTCATGATTTATTTTGACTTATTAAAGATGGCAGTCAATCGCTAGGTACATTTTTATTAGCATCCTATTATCTACAGCAGCTGGGAGGCAATGCAGCCAGCAGTGGCATTGGAACAATTTGTACAGTGGGGTGCTGAACAAAACCAAACCCCCTGTATATGATGGAAACCATGTCAAGCCAGGGGGCGCTGCACTCCCTGCATCCCTAGTTCCAGCACCCCTGGTAGCAGGTGGCAGAAAGGGTAGGGACCATGGGCAATTCAGCATCACTTCCAGTGTGGGTATGGCACTCAGGTGGCTCTGTGCAGGAGGTGGCCTTGGGTTGTCATGTAAAGCAGTAATTGGCTTTGCTTGGCTGTCTCTCACTGGGAATAACCCCTCACTTTTGAATAGGAAGTAGAGTCGGCGGCTGTGGAGGCACGGTCATGCTGAACAGAGCCCTTGGGGGGTCAGAAGAGAGAGGGGCTCCAGCTGCAAAATTAGGTTCCTGATACTGATTTTAGTGTTCCCCATCCCCAATCCTAAAATAAATGCAGGAGGCTTTGGATCTGGGCTTTGGGTTTGACACTGTAGCATGAGAGGGGACATTTGCAAAATTTAGATCCAGAGCCAAGCATGGATTTCAAACACCCTTGGAGTTCGGGGTTCTTCAGGCCCCTCTCTAAACGCGGCTGCATCCTTTCAATCAGATACAGAGAGCTGGGCTGAGCACATTCACTTCTTGAGCAAGAGAACAAAAGCAACCCTTAAATCTTAATAAAACCCAGTAAATCATGGGATGACTAATGCTGGCACTTGGCATGGTGTCACTGCAGTGCTGCATGTGCTTTTTTTGCTTTTATGGCTATTATGAAGCATTTGTTGGAGATGGATGGTAGCCATCTAAGCAGCACCCAAATTGCCTGGATTCTGGTGAGCATCTTTGTTACATGAGGTCAGTCTCTCCACTTTGAGAAAGGCTCTGGGTAGAAATTTCCTCTGTAGGCTTTGGATCTTTTCCTTAAATAAAGACAAAACTTCTTCAAGTATATGACTAATGGTGTGGCTATAAACTTGCCATGGGAGACATCATAGTCCAACATGTAAATAGGCATATAAGGTTCTGCATGTCTCCAACTCTCATTTTAGTCCAAATAGAGGGGTCTTAGCACCACTTAGGAGTAGCTAAGCACATGGCATCATCAGATGCTTTAAAAGTCATAATAATTACTATTTAGTTGGATTTATCCTGTAAATATCCTGATCATGGGATATGCTGAGCAGCTGCCATTGCAGTAAAGCTAAGATGGCCAATACCTTGTAGAAGGCACCCAAATGTCTTGCAGGATTGGGCCCTAAATGGGTTTAAATGGGCCGTAAGTGGTGTAGGAGAAAAACTTAGTTTTTGCTTTTTGTTTGGGTGCAGCAAAATTAAATATTTTATTATTTTTTTAGTAATTACAATGGAGGGAGAGAGTGCTATAGGACACAGGGTCGCCCTAGTCCTGGACAGGTCTCTCAACTGGTAAACAATTACAGCAAGCCTTTATACCTTTGTTATAGACAATTTCTAGCAATAATACAGACGGTAAAAAGAAACAATTGCATTTATTTATACATAAGCCTTTTTGCTATTTTATTTGTTTTTACTACTAGAAAAAGCAAGCCTGCATATTTGGTTATTAATGCAAGGTCGTAATAACTTTTTACACGGTTCGTTTGTTTGTTCTACACTATTTTTGCTTCTACAAGTCTTACGTCATTAGGGTTACAGCTAGGCTAACTTTTGCTAACTGACTGACATGCATTAAAATCCCCTTCAAATCCTTATTAATTCTTTTCCTGCTTCCACAGTGGGTTTAAACGTTTATTGTTATTGAGTAAAGGATTGGGTTAGTTACTAATTAGTACTTATTCACCACCTGTGTATAATTGCTGAGCAGGGATGGATCCAGGCAACAAGATTCAGATCTAGATTCTCTCACAGCACATTCAAATTTTGGGGGCTAGTCAGGAAATTTTTATTTCCCTGCAAAAAATGTCACTATACATGGTTATATTGAAAAATTTCAGTTTTTTGTCAAAAGCCCCAAACTCAAAAGTTGTTTTTTAAAATGTTGGCATTTGGTTATTGAGACCAGAAAAATTTTGGCCAGTCAGGCAAAAAAAATTAGTTTTACTGAAAACTTCCACTTGATTTGCTGAATTTTTTCTGGTTTTGTTGCTAAAATTTTTCATATGGGGAGTTTTCAGCAGACCCTCACTATCTTTTTCTTTGGCCTCACAAACAGACATTTTCCATGAAGATGACCATTTTGACAGAAAAAAGCAGTTTTTCAATTAAAAAATTGTTTTTCAAATAAAAAGGTTTAACCAGTGTTTTAGATCTGTTTAGAGCTAGATGTGTTTAGGTCAGGAATTTTGGCTTGATTTATTAGAGAAGGGGGCCAGATAGGACATTTGAATCAGGTTCAGATTCTGAACCACACAAAAGCAGGGGTGTTCTGACGTACGGCTTTAGCTCAGGCACTTCTCTAGTGCTAAGTATTATTAATTATCCTACCCATAGTATGACTATTATTTTACTATTACTTGTTTTTATCCAAATCAGTGTTTACATCCCTAACTATCTTAGCTGGAATATGAGAGAAATGATTAAATGAACTAAAGTTTAATGCCACCTGATATAGTGTGTGTTAGTCTTCCATATCGCTGAATAAGCTTGCACACTTTATAGAAGCGTTATGATGAACTAGCTAGCATGTAGCAGTACCCTCCATGAGCTGGAATCAACACTGCTTATCTGTGTGTCAAAGATCAGGTGCTGCTATCACTTAACAGAGATTTTTCATTAGCTCAAGTGGCACAGGCTTATGCTTTTGCTTTGGGCACAGGATAATCTAACTTCTGCCCCCCACTGTTGCAAAATTCCAGATAGCTAAAGTGCAGCATGGCTGGGTGAAAAATTATTTGCACCTTTAGACCCCCTTCTAAGGAGAATTTTGCATCATATTCAATGTCTTTTCATTCACTCTTTACAAACATTCATGTATTTGTGGAAGGTAAATTTGAGGCCCATGAGGAGATTAGTTTAATCCCAAAATTCATTTCACAAATGAACTAAATCTTTGTTGGACAACAGTAATTTATAACAGTTTGGTTCTCTAGTTCAGAGAACAGAAACTGTGTCATGTGATTGAGGTGATCACCCAGGTAAGGAGTTAGGAATAGCGAACACGCAAGGGAATACTTGCTGCATCCAACAACCCAGAGGTTGAAGAATGTGATTCATAGAAAACATAAATCAAGTCTGAAGAGTAAATACATTAATAAAAAACCCAGTCTGCTATTGATTTGCTCTTCTGTGGTGCTCATCACTACTAGTAACCAAATGCCGCACAGACTACCATGAATTTAGACTCATGGGGTATGTGTACACAGCAACTAGACTCCCACAGCTGGCCCATGCTAGCCAACACGGGCTCTCAGGGATCAGGCTGTGGGGCTGTTTCATTGCTGTGTAGAAGTCTGGGCTCAGGCTTGCGCTCAGACGCTAGGACCCTGCGAGGTGGGAGGAAAGTATTGACTATCCTCATTTTACAGAGAGCAATACTGAGGCACAGAGATTAAGTGGCTTGCCCAGATTTCCTGAGGCCTCAGCCTAGTGCCATGACCAAAAACCCCACCTTCCTGTCTGCAGCTGATTTATAAGCAGGAAGAAGGGCTAAACTCACCGAATAAAATGTTCATTGCAGATTGCTTGCCCATGTCTAGTAACAACCATGAAGACCTAAAAGCAACCATAGATTTGTTACTATATGTCTAATGCTCATCACACTTTTATTGTTAAGGCTGTAGAATGATGGCAGCTCTATTTGAGTTGTTAAGGAAGCACCATTGTTTCCAACAGAAATTCCTGTTTACTGAGGTTTATAATTTAGCTGTACATTTTTTCCCCTCTGGGCTAATGCTTGGCAATTTGCCTGGACAACAGCTTTGGTTCTTTATTTTATTTTAATTCCTAATTGTCCTTTTGGCTCATCACAACCGGTCCAGCTTGGGTTTACTCCGATAGCCCCATGGATTTGCCCCTCCCAATACCCACAGAGTGAAGGGCTCCCGAGCAGTGCCCAGTGCAGGGAGTTGGATTTAGTACCAGAACTGTAACGTTGGCTTGGATCCTGGGACCAGATGAGCTCAGAACTGAGCTTCTGGCTTTGCCCTCTCTCTCGTTTGAAGCACTGTGAAAAATCAATGCATAGAAATGCTTCAGGGCCAAAGCTAATCCTAATTTTTAGGGACTAGAGTGAGACCTAATGTGGGGGCAGATTATCCTACATCTGCCTACTGCTGAGTTCTTACTCCTTCCTCTGAAGCATCTGATGCTGGCCATTGTCAGAGGCCTCTTGGACCAGATGGACATTGTGTCTGACCCAGTCTGGCAGCTCCTCTGCTGCTAACCCCACCCTGTCAGGATGAAAATGCACTGGCCGAGTTGTGGGGGAAGGGGCTGTACGGCTCATGCCTGTGTTATCAGACCTTCACCTTCATGAGCAGCTGGCTCACTCCTGTGCTTATAACCGCCTTGCTATTATTTGCTGCAGATTGTCTAAGGCTAACAGCTATCCACTGAATCCCCTTCTTGCAGGATAGTCAAAATGCTGCTCCCCGTGACCAGCCGCACTCGGGTCAAGCGCAGCGGCATCAGCCCGCTCCATCTTGCGGCTGAGCGCAACAACGACGACATCTTGGAAGAGCTAATTGAGGCCGGCTATGATGTGAACACCACCCTCTCCTTTGAGAGAGCCCGACTCTACGAGGACAGGCGCAGCACCGTCCTCTACTTCGCCGTCATTAACAATAACATCTACGCCACAGAGCTGCTGCTGCAAGCCGGCGCCAACCCCAACATCGATCTTATCAACCCCCTGCTAATCTCCATTCGCCACGGTTGCCTGAAAACCATGAAGCTGCTTCTAGACCACGGGGCGAATATTGATGCATACATTTCTAGCCATCCCACTACTTTCCCGGCCACCATCATGTTTTCAATGAAGTACCTCAGTCTGCTCAAATTTCTAATGGATCTGGGCTGTGACGCCGACTCCTGTTTTAAGTGTCAGTATGGAAATGGCCCACATCCTGTGCTGGATCATAGAAGGGACAGATTGGATGATACCCCGGTGAACAAACAGCCAAACATAGTACAGGTAAGTGCTATCGAATCTAATCGATCTATGGCATTTATATGGCCACCATTAACATAGTATCTGAGCCTCTCACACTCTTTAATGTAATTATCCTCCCAACACCCCTATGAAGTGAGGCAGGGCTATTCTCCCCATTTGGCAGATGGGGAACTGAGTCACAGAGAAGCTAAGCAACTTGCCGAAGGTCACACAGGAAGTCTGTGACGGAGCTGGGAATTGAAACCAGATCCTCAGCTAGTGCTCTAACCACTGGACGAGTCTTCCTATGTAGGCACTGATACCACTCTCTTTGCCTTGGTATCTGAGCCATCATGAATTAAATTACCTCTGTAGGTAGCACCCCCTATTTCCTCTGGGGGGTGGGCAGAAGAGATCTACCTTGAAACATTTTCTATTTTAGACTTTTTCAATTATAAATTGACTGGTAAACTTTGAACATCGATTGGGTGCTCTATTGGACTCATCCCCCAATGGTCCATTGGATGATGTGTGGTCTGTTGTTCTAATGTTCCACCGTGTGCCAAAAGAGTTTGCTCTTTTAGTGGTCTGTGCCAGCGGTTCTGAGGCCAGCCTATGTCAAAAGGGGCCATGCTGCTGTTTTCTGGGGATGGGGTGATGTTTGATACAGACTCTACCCTTCTGATTAAAATCAAATTTGGTTTCTAGCCGTTCTGGTTGGGAGGGTAACCTAGTGAATGTTCATAATTGCAGTAATTTGTTTTACTGAATGTATAGCATTAGAGAAAGTGCGAGTTATAATATTAGCAACACAAGTAACTTATAGTTGAGGTTCTCAAAGCCATCTAGGGGAGTTAGACACATAGGCTGATATTTGCAAATCCACTGAAGGGATTTAGATGCCCAGTTGCTGTAAATTAGCCATATTTCTGATATAGCCATATTTTTCAGACATATCTTCCACTATCATTAATGAAAGATTCCCCTAGACTGCTTCGAGAAGTCTGATTATACATTTTCATATATTTTAAAAAGTGAAATGATCAAAATGATAGGCACTGAATGGAAAGCCTTTTTT
Source organism: Mauremys reevesii (assembly GCF_016161935.1). Taxonomy (NCBI): domain Eukaryota; kingdom Metazoa; phylum Chordata; order Testudines; family Geoemydidae; genus Mauremys; species Mauremys reevesii. The sequence continues at coordinate 28,608,849 of NC_052626.1, forward strand.
GACCATATATGGAACAAGCAGCGTTAAGCAGTTAGCAATTATATATTTTGGAGTTTGGGGGGTTGTTTATTTGCTTGCTTCTTTGGGACAGAAATGCCACAAAGGATTCTGAAATCAGGGATTTTTATCCCTTTCCTTTTTCTTCTCCCCTGCGCAGCTTAATTTTTTATTATTATTTATTTTTAGTGGTAAATTGCATTTGAGGAAAGAATGGGGTTTTAGGGATAGTGAAGATGCTAAGAGTGTGAGAGATGATGCTATTGTTGTAGGAACAACTGGGGGACCGCCCCACCCAGTATTTTCAGGCATCACAATGTATGCGTGTGTGGCAAGGAAGTTGGGAAGGATCCTCTTATCTTGCACTCAGCCATCTGCTTATGTCCCCACCCAAATTTGCAATGCAACATGCCACATTATAAGATATCCTGTGACAGCCCTTCCCCCACGAAGTCACAAGGAAGAAGTGGCTCCCATTGATCTGTAGGGCACATTCTGTCTGGTTTAGTATCAGCTTATAGGGGGTTAGACAAGAGTCCCTCCAGCCCTCTGTGCCCAGAAGTATGGTCACTGACTAATGGCCTTTGAGGATGAAAATAGTAAAGGAAAGAGAGTAGAGGATCCCAGGAGTCTAAAGGTCCTTGCAGGACCCCACAGCTCCTCCTGCAAAAGATCTTTTCTTCAAGACAAATCTAGAGCGAAAAACCCATAATAGCAATACATTGGTCCCAAACTAAGTGTGTGCCTGTCGCGAGTGGATGTACTGAGGCAGGTATCACTTGTTTATCATGGTTTTCTTCAAGAAAATAACAAAACATGGCCCATCTAGTACACAAGACATGGCTGGAACTCAACACAAAGTGTAGTGATTAGAATTCTAAGGCCAGAAGATGGGTTTTGTTTATACCCATCTATGATTTCCAAGCAACTCAGAACCAGCTCACATTTTACCCATGCATTTCCCATTCTGGGTCTCAACTATTATTATTATTATTCTAGTGCCTAAAATTGTGCTAGGTGCCTCACAAAACTAAATCCCTGCCCTGAAGATTGTTCAGTTTAAACTTGCCATAACACAGCTAGTTAAAGTCATGTAAAATCCTACCTGTGCCTAAAGTAAAGGAGAAATCACTGAGCATAGAGGGCATTTTCCCTCATCTTGTGTGGCAAAGTCCCGTCTCAGTCTCCCCAGCCTCTGCTGTTTTTAGCTCTGGTGAGACCGGCTAGGGTAATGCAGTCCCCCTTAGGACTCAGGGGAAGTCTGTTCCCTGTCTTCTCACCAGTCTTAATTAAAGTTTTTTTTTTGCTGCTTAGGAGAGGCGTCTGCTGCCGCCTGCCTGGGGAGCTGCTTCTTTTCAACACTAACCCAGGCAGGCTCTCTCTCTCTCTCTCTTCCCCCCTCCCCTTCCTCCAGGAAGGGGTCTAAGGGTCTCAGGCAGCTCTTGAACCAGCTGATCCCTCTAATTACCCTCAGGTCTCCTATTTGCTACCTTGGTAACCCTTTCTCTCTGAAACCTGCTTGACCTGTAGTTGCCCTCTCTTTGATAAGGGAGGGGCCTTTTTAACCCTCTGGGACTGACTCCTCCCCCCACCTCTGGCAACTGTCTGTCCTGAGTTTATCACACTTGTTATAAAATTGTTATAAAATTTGCTTCTTGGGACAAGGGGATTGGTTAAGAAAAGATAGGTGCATATGGTTTATCTTGTTAATATTTTTGTATACCTTTATACTTTGAAATAAAGCCCAGGAGATCATTTAGGACCTTTGTCATTAAACTTCACATAAAATACATGCACTCATTATTTCAGTCATATGAGATTACCTGAAATTACAGGCATCCCAGACTTTTCACCAATAAGTATTTACAGACCAAAAGCTGATAATAGATCTAAATTATTAATCTTTCCCCAGAAAAGATAACTAGGTATCAGAAGATGAACTGAAAAGTACATCACTACATATTATTACTATTGTTGCTAAAGTTTATTGTTCCAATCTACAGTACTTAAGACTTCTATGAACATTAGGATAGGGAGATCAGTCTACAAATATATTAGTTCATGATTCCATAAAATGTTTCATTTACCCATGTAAAAGGGAAACAATTGGTTTCTTCTCAATTCATGTATTAGAATTAGAACGTTAGAAATATGAAGATGAAGAGTAATTCATTGTAATGCCACTAGAGGGCATTTACCTTTTGTAGGCCTGGCTTGACATGAGTAATTGGACATGGCAAGGCCTCATTTCTTGGGAGACTGGATTGGGGAGGTAAATGGATCAGCAGTTGGAAACAGAATGTCTGTACTAGATAAGATAAGGGGGAACACCCAAGGAACCATTTTGAATGGACAAGATAAAAATGGATGAGATAAATTAGGAATGTAAAGATGAGGTAAAGAGTCAGTTGTGCATGGACAGTGCACGTGTAACTCATGTCTACTTGCTGTGGTGCTCTGTCCCCCTCTAGTGGCACTTAGACCTTCTAGAGATTGATAAGTCCACTACAGTTTTGGCACAGAGCCATGTGGTTTTTAGCTCATGCAGTAGAGGCTCATACACTAAGCTTCAGATGTCCCAGGTTTGATCCCGTCTGCCAAGGACCGGGGTCTATGGGCATTACACATGCTGTACAGAAATTGGTTACTATAGAATAACCAAGCCAACCCCAAAACATGTGATGCAATGTATAGTCAATGCAACACAATGTGTAAATGTAATTGAAGGCAGAGGTTTGCTGTGTAACTCTGGATGTGTGGTATACCCATGCCCCTCCCGCCCATGCTTGAGTCTAACCAACTCAGCATAGCTTTGCTCTCTGCCAGATTAAGGACCCTGACTGATGAGACTGGAGTCAAACGGAGTTCTTAGGGAGCCAAATGGAAGAGGTCTTGGGGGAATCCCAACACCTTTGTGCAGAGGGTGAAGTCCAGATTGATACCAGTCCCAGTGTAATTTTGTTTCTGTAACGCTCACATTTCCTAGGGTTGCACTCTGTGGTTCCTCCCCCTCCCCCGCCCAAACATTTTCTGTTAGTTTATTTGATGAGTGTTTGAATGTTGTCTGTGTATGTGCAGAGAGGGTGGCTGCCAGAGGAAAGAAGAATAAGAACATTAGACACCGGATCTGCTTCTGTATTGTCTTGCACGGTGTGTCGTCATTTAAACCTGGATAAAGTGGGTAGAAAGTGCTGCCATTTGGATGTGGTAGCACTTTACACTCACTTTGTGCTCCCTTTAGGCAGGTGTAAATGCCAACACCACATGTAAGGAGTGGGCAAATCAGGCCCATGTAGCCCAAACAGAGCTTCCTATAGCCAGGAGAAGAGTAGGAGACCCACTGAAGTCCACTGGGGACCTTGCAACACAGATCTAATTTACTTGGAAAACAGTCAGATACTTTGGTGATGGTCATAACACGGCCCCCTAAAAGAAATAGACGGATGGGGTTAGATTTATGTAGAAAGATAGGCCATATTTTTTAAATGAGTGCTGAAAGTCAGGCTTCTAAGATTGTATTTAGGCATCTAAATGAGTGGCCTGATATTCAAAGGTGCTGAGAGCCCACCAGCTTCCACTGATAATGAATTTTTCCTGATTCAGGAGAAAGTAGGGGGGACTGCAGGCTTTGGCCCCATATTAGGCCCAGTTTGTGGGCTATACCTGGAACCAGCTAGAGCGAATGGCCCAGGATAGAAGACTATGGAGATCTAGTGTGGGGTTACCCCCCCGGTTGGGGGGGTGAATGAATGATGAATATGATGTGGGCTATACCTGGAACCAGCTAGAGCGAATGGCCCAGGATAGAAGACTATGGAGATCTGTGGTTGGCGGCCCATACCCCGGTTGGGGTGACGGGCATGAATGAATGATGAATGATGATGATTGTTTTCCGACACAGAATAACCTACATAGTGAAGCAAAAGCTTCATGTGGTTTATCTTGTAGCAGCTCCACTAGACTGGCCCTTGGCCAGGAGTTCAGCTCCCCTACAAACCTACAGATCTCAGGGAATCTACTGGAGGCGTTGTCCTTCCATGTCGAAGACCTGTGCCCCTGCACTACCAACCCTGACAACTGCTACCTCAGACTTTCCCCAAACTAGGATCCCAAAGAAGAGAAATGGAACATGCTAAGGGTGATAGAGCCTAAGATTGTTCTGACTTTAAAGCAGATTCTCTGCTGGTATCCAGGGGAAGCTGTGGGCTCTCATCCAAACACCAAGCCACTCGTGGATCCTTGACTACCCTGAGGACCCTTATTGAGTGACAAAGGATACTGAGGCCCTATAGGTGGTTGACACCTCTTCCATGCTCCAGAGCCAGGAATCCACTGGGATTTTGTTTCATTCACCCACAGTGGGAGAGGGGGTGATTTTTCCTTCAGCAGCAATAAGGGGGTTTTAGCAGAAGTTTTCATAGGAAAAATTAAGAACTGTCTTTATCCATGGTATGAAGGCGTAACCAACATGATGTCCTAACAGTCTCTCCCCACAAGGAACTCATCAATTTCACACTGACTGCAGTAGCTCTGGCTTTTGTTTCAGTTCTGTGATATGGTGTCTGCTCCGGAGATGAATCGCTGGGCCGGGCCTATTATCGATGTTCTCCTGGATTATGTGGGCAACGTGCAGCTCTGTGCCCGGCTAAAGGAGCACATAGACAGCTACGAGGACTGGGCAGTCGTTAAAGAGAAAGCAGGTATGATGCCGGGCTGAATTACATTACACAGGCCAGAATTGGTACCCAGGAAATCACATTGCTGGGGGACGGCCTGATGGTCATAAAAAGCTTCAGCCAGTCAGAAACCACCTTCTTTCACAGGTAGGATGCTCTATCATTGGATCCCTTGTGGAAAGGTAGAGTAGGTCTTTAGTGTAATTTCTACTGAACTGTATTTGGTTTCAACCTTATTAAGTTCTATAAGGTTATCCCAGAAGGGTTGAATGCCATTTTGGGCCATAGTTTTAGCTAGTATAAATGTACATAGCACAATTGACTTTAATGGAGCTAAGCTGTTTTACATCAGCTGAGGATCTGACGCACTGGGTCCAAGCCATCCCTGATTTCAGTGGAGACACACTAGGGATGAAAGTGGGGCATTAGGTCTATGCTCTACATCAGTCAAAATGGAGCAGGTCAGTAATCCCCCCGCCCCGCAGGCACAGGCAGCCTGAAATGCAGCAGTATGATACTAATACTTTGTCCTTCTAAAGCATCTTTCATCTAAGGATCCCTAGGGTCTTCACAAACATTAACGTATTGAGTCCCACAGCACCTCAGGGAGCCAGGTAAGTAATAGTGGGAAACTGAGTATAATTAAGTAACTTGCCAAAAGCCACCCAGTAAGACAGTAGCAGAGTCTGAGATGGACTGCAGGAGTCCTGACCTCTAGTCCCCTCTCTCTGCACTACACCTAAGTGCCTGGCAGCCACGGATCCCAGTGAGACTTTGCTGTTCTAGAAACAAAGAGCCCCTTTTGTGCTTATCCCTCACGCTTTCCTCTGGTTTATATTTGCATCTCCACCTTTTTGCTAAGCTGCGTTTGCATTAGGGGGTCAGCTCTAATGACAGCTGAGCTGGCAGATCCTCACGGCTGGCGTTTTGTAATGCAGGGGATTACTTGGTGACTTGGCTCATTGGCACAAGGGTTCCCCCTGTTCCCCCTGCACACTTACAAATCTCTTTTCCAGGGGATTCTTTCAGCCCCCTTCAGAATCCTGGGGATCCCAACCCCATTTCCCCACCCACCTGCCAGGCCTCATCTTGTGCGTACCATTGTTCTGGCCAAGGAGGGCTGAGCGTGGTTCCTGGTCGAGCCAGAGGGGTTGCCACAGAGCTATCTGAAGTATTTCCTCTCTTCCGCCTCACATTGTGTCTCAGCCTGAGACCAAGGGACATAGCTCCCAGCCCCATATGGCGGTGTGATGCGTTAGCACAAGGAGCCAGCTGTCCTCTCCCTGACAGGTCTGAACCTAGAACTCCACAGGGCTGCAATGTCGGGCAGACTGGATGCAGGCTGTGGTTAGTGCAGGACGTGTATTAAGGTGCAAACTCTCAGCTGAGCTGCGTGCTGTGCAGAGGATGTACACACCGTACATGGCTCACTGCACAGTTCATCCCCTTTGACTGCACTGACTCCGCTGCTGGGGGTCGTTCCTCCACAGCCCCTAATAAATGTAATGGCTCAGCATGTGAGGCACTGACCTAGCTTAATAACTCAACTGATCTGAAAATGCCCAACTAACATTTAAGTCCTGTCTCTTTTCCAGAACCCCCCAGGCCTCTCGCTCACCTTTGCCGGATCAAGGTTCGAAATGTGATTGGGAGAAACCGCATTAAACTGATTGACACTTTGCCTTTGCCGGGCAGACTGATTCGATACCTACAGTATGATTATTCACAGTGACCTCGTGCAACCCTGGTGATCAGCAGCTTCCTTGTGCAACAACCCAATTCATTAGAGAGAAGAATATTCACATGATCATGTTGAACGGACTGCATGATGGGAAGGAACCTGTGTCACATGTCACACAGGATCACCCCCTAGCTAATCTGTGTGCATTACAATGCTGGAAAGGGAGAGAGAAGAAACGGAGAGTGAAAGACACAGAGTGACAGAGACAGGACAGACGATCCTTTGATTTTTTTTCCCAAAAGAAAACGAGAGCTTTGGAATGTTACACACCTCAGAGATCCGTAGGGAAGGGGACAGGAAAGCCAGCACTGAAAAACTAGCAGAGTCAAAGCCCCATGACATTGTGGGATTCGAAAAAGACCTGAGGGTCTTTCAGAGGTTAAAGTTCTTCAGTGCTCAGGAGTCAGTAATTGTCAAGAATCTGCATATCTGGGGAAACAATCACGTTTCCCTGAGTGTTATTTTGTTTTCTGTCATGTTAGACTGAGCTGTTTGCTGGTTGCTAATTCTCTGGTACCTTGACATTATCTCTCTCGCCTATTTATTTCCAACTGTTCAAAACTCAGAGCTTTTGAGAAGATTTTTTCTCCCCAACAAAGACATTTTGTAAATATTGGTTCAAACCAAGAAGACTTGACTCATCCTAAACTCCTGTTAAAGTCAGTGGACATTTTATTTGAGTAAAAATACCAGAACTGAAGGATTTAGCTCACAGTAAATACTGTTTGTGGTATATTAAATGTGCATAAGAAGTAGGGCTCTGGTATAAGTGAATTTCTGCAGCGAAGATCCAAAAGCAATTCTGAATTCCTTTTAACTGGTGTAAATCCGAAATAGCACCACAGAAGTCAATGGATTGTCTCCACCATAAAATTGCTATGAGAGCAGAATCAGACCCTGAAGTTCAGGTGACAGATTTTAGTGAAGCCAAGACACTGAGCTACTGTTACTTGTAGAAGAGTGAGATTATTTCAAAATTATAAACACCGGCACTAAGATTTTCAAAAATTAGGCTCCTATGTCCTTATTTATGCATTTAAATGGTGCCAGATTATGATACACTTACACTGAACCAGGGCCGGCTCCAGGCACCAGCGCAGCAAGCAGGTGCTTGGGGCGGCCAATAGAAAGAGGCGGCATGTGTTCGGGTCTTCGGCGGCAATTCTGAAGTGCCGCCGATCGCGGCTTCTTTTTTTTTTTTTCGCCGCTTGGGGTGACAAAAACGCTGGAGCCGGCCCTGCACTGAACATTTACTTATGCCACAAGAAATTTCACTGAAGTCAGTGAGGGGACTTGTGCAGTAAGGTGCTACTCAAGGAAAATTACAGTATCATAATTTGGCCCTAAGTGGCCTGAATTTCAAAAGTGCTGAGTACCCGGAAGCTCCCACTGACATCAATGGAAGCTGCTAGATTTCAGCCCCTTTGAAAATCAAATAATTTATTTGGCACCTATATAAGGATTTACATTAGACCCCTATCTTTGCAAATCTTGGCCTAGAAATATACAGGCTCTTTGCCCTCTAATTGTAAACACAAAAGGAATTTTCTGGCTCCAGTCTGATTTGGATTCATACCAGAGATTATCTGCACGTCCAACCATACATACATTAGGTATGGTTTTGTGTGTTGACCTGCCCACCAGCTACTGATTCAGACAGAAATCTAAGCAAAGCAGGGGAGATACAGTTATTTGTGACACACAGGTTTCTTCTTGGAGACTTGTACACCTTACCACAAAACTATAAGTGTATTGCACACATGCATGTCTGTTTTTGCCCAAAGTTTGGGGTGAAATTCCACAAGTGCTGCAAGGTGTGGGATGTAAGCAACAGTAGCAACAACTGCAGCTAATTGCACCTCTGTGTGTTGACTGTCCCCTTCCAAAATGCAATGGCAGTTGAGAAACCAAGGCCGTTTCAATTCAGATTGAGCTGTGATCCTCTAGCAGAGCTTTGAAGAAAGTGATTAGTGCCTGGCCAGCTCCTCAGCTGGTGAAAATGGGGAAAGCTCCACCCATTGTCTTCATTTACTCCCACTTATGTTCTGGCCCCTCATTCTCAGGTCTAACAATGATGCTGACTATTCTTCCTCCTCCGGTGGGTATCTCCTGCTTTGGTGAACTACACTCCAGACAGGTTGAAAGGGAGATGAAAGACAGAAGAGATGCCAAACAACAAGCTATTTCCCATTCCAAAAACAATGATGGGCCAGATCCTGCAAGATGCTGAGCAGCTCGATATAGCAACCTCAGAGGGAAAATAATTCAGAACAGGCACCTGCTCTGCAGCTAGCGTAAATGGGCACAGCACCCATTACTCCAGGGGAATAGCACCCATTTATACCAGCTAGGATCCAGCCTTTGGTGTTTGCAAACAGTTTGCTGGAGGGAGCTCTAAAAATCACCCCTGCTGTCTGGTAACTCATCCCAGCAGCACGGCACCTCAGAGAATATTTACATAATTCTAAGAAAAAAAAATTTGACCACTTAAAACTCCCCAAATTTCCCCCTTTCAGTAATGAACCGTAATTTGCCAAGAAACAAACATACAATAAAGAATCAGAAAAAGACCCAACCTGGGAGCCCTCCTTGTGAGCCCAGGCATATTACCGCTGGCCTGACAGGAAGCTGCTGAGACACAGCCTTGCTTTTGAATATTTAACATGAACATCCTAGGTGAACAGATGCATGGCCTGTCCATACAGCCCTTACTTATGCTGGTGAACACTTACTTCATTGAAGAGACTAATGCCTGTGAATAAAGTGCACACCCACATGTGAAAGGATTCCACAGGCCAGCTCCCGTAGTCCTAACAGGACTGTGTGGACTAAGGCGCTTTTGATATACAGAAAAATCATCTGGTTAGCTGGCATAGCTCACATCTGTGTGGGTTGAGCATGGAGGGCCTGGTTCTTGCTTACTTCCATTATTATAAATTCACAATGTAAGTCATTGTGAAATTGAAAAAATACTTTGGAGCCAAGGCTTTGGAACGAGTTCAGTAGTTCCAATATGAGGTAAATTGGTATATTTTTATGCATCAGAGCAGACATCTGAAATTAAACCAGTGTCACAGGCTAGAATCAGACTGAGCTGCAAACAGATATTGATACTGAAACCCGGCATGGTGGAGATGGTTTACCTAAATAGCTATTTGTTGTATAATCAGATTATCTGAGGCCACTTTTCTGATAGCATTATTTGAAATCACAAACGGTGTATATACAGTAGTGTTGGGATTTCATAAGCAATCCAAAGCTGTGGAATACTATGGAGACGAAACCTTTACATATGCAAAAGGATCATGGGATGCAGGGTTGTTCTGTTTTGTTGAACCTGGAAAAACTGAAACTGGGTATGGGTTGAGCAAAAGACATAGTACTCCTTAATTGGATACCTACAGGCCTGATTGCTCTATCATATTTGTAGCGATCAGGCGTACCGCCACTGAAATCAATAGAGCTACCCTAGTATAAAATGAGTGCAAGCGAGAGCAGAATCAGGCCCATACTGTGCACATAAACTGAGGAGAGATCACTCCATTGAAGATTTGACCTGGCAATCACAATATCACTTGATCCTTTCTGCTTGACCCTCACTGCCAGCCTTTCCACAGTTAATTTACATTTATTTGCACTAAAACAGGGCAGGCTACCTCTCTCACACCCGATGTCCTGAATCTGTACAAATTCTCTTTTCATTTATAAAAATGAATACAGCTGTATAGAAGTCATTGTGAAATTGAAAAAATACTTTGGAGCCAAGGCTTTGGAACCAGTTCAGTAGTTCCAATATGCAATAAATTGGTATATTTTTATGCATCAGGACAGACATCTTCAGTGATGAGAATTGTTGTCAGCTGTTCCAGGAATATTAAATGGCTAGAATACTGTACTTTTTTATTGCAACATGTGCAATTCACTTTATGTTCTTGTGCACTTTTTTGTACAAAAGCTTTTTCAATCGTTTTATTATTTTTTGCCATTATTTATAAAAATATAGTGTGGGTTTAATATTTTACATTTGCATTATGTTTTAGCAAATGGTGGCTTTCCGGTGTTATGTTTTTCAGCTTCTAAACAAAATGCAAATAAACTAAAATTCTAAAATGTTACCTGCTGCACTGAGGACCTAGACAAAGAGGTATCTGGGGAAAGTTTGAACCAATCGAAGCAGTGATAAGTAATAATCTAAACAGTAGTCACAGGAAGAGGAGACTTGTATTGCTGGAGGAGAGGTTGTAGCTTCCCAGAAGACTTAAGAATGTCTCACACAAACCTCTTCAGTTACTTCAGCTACATGTAACGATGTCATTCGAGTTCTGGAGCACTGCTGCTTCACTTCTTAGAATACACCAGAACTCCATGAAAGGTCCCAGCCCTGGAACTAGAACTGTCCAGAAAATGGGCTTCCTGTTTGGCTTCGTTCCAAATTTAGCTTCCAAAATTTGGCTTTGTTCTAAAGTTGCAAAGAAAAATTACACAAAAAAAATAAAAAAATTATAGAAATGTTTCATTTTGACATTTTGTTCCAATTTTGACTTTCTAAAGTTATCGTATTATAGTGCTATCCATGATCCTACAAAAGGAAAAGTTCTAAATGAAAAGTCACTTAAAAATTAAAAAAAGAACAGAAGTCGTTTGACATTGTCAGAACTCTCCCTCCCCCACCCCATTTTCCTCTGAAATGACATTGATCCAGTTTCATGAAGTGTTTCCATTTTGATGGAACCATACATTCTGAAGTGGTTCCAGAGAGCCAGGTGCTGATCCCAGTCATCCTGCCTGCTGGCAGCTGGGCATCACTCCAGTGAAGCTACTCGGGGTTCACACAGCTGTGACTATGTTCAGCATCTGGCCCATTGGTTTCAGTCTGACTACAAGTGTGAGTAAGGGTCACTCATGTGAGAAAGAGCTGCAGGAACCCCTTGTCTGTAGCTCTGCAGCTTGCCTCTCTTGGGCCCATTTCTCCTCCTAAGAGGAAATTTTGCATTTCACTTCAATGGATGCAGGATCAGGGACACTGCCTCTTCATGGAGTCTTTTCTGAAGACAAGGAGGAGGTATTGACGTATGATAGAGGAGCCAGACCCACACTTCCATGCTGGCCCCCCAAGACTCTGTGGATCTGATTCTTCTGGATCTTGTGCTATTATTTACAACTATGCAAAGCTGGTGAAATTCTACCAAATCAGAGAATCGTATTGTATAACACCTTCTTTGTACAGGTGTAAATGACTGAACAAGGAGAAGGAAGTTAAGGCTCAAGCCTGGTTCATCTTTCATGCTGTTACTTTTACACTACAGGAATAACCCACTGTGGCTTCACTTCTGCACAGGCTATTCTCAGGGTTACCATTGAGATGGCTGGGAAGAATGGGCCCACTGGCCAGAGAATTATCTGCATGCCCTTAATAAAAGTTGTAGGCAGTATACAAGGCCAGACCCTCAGCTGATGCATATGGTCTAATTCTCCTGTCACTTTTATACAGTGTAGCTCTATTGACCTCAGTGATTTACACCGCTAGGTGACTGGAGAAGCAGATCCATAATATTTAATCATAGGTCTCCTGTCCTATTTGTTTAGCATCACTTCTTTGTAGGCTTTAGAGAAGTTTAACAAAATACTCCTTTTAACCTATCAGAAGTGATTTCATCACACATGACCAGCTTTGCAAGTGAATAACTTGCAAACTACTAGAGTACTTATTAATCTGCAGCTTTCCAGCTTAGAATCAGGGCATGTCTACACTTAAACCACTGTAGAGGGACAGCTGCAGTGGACTTCTTCTGTCCACCTCATGCTGTCTACACTCGGAGTTAGGTCAGCATAGCTATGTTGCTCGGGGGTGTGGATCACCCCTGAGCAGTGTAGCCATGCCAATGTAAGCTCCTAGTGTAGACCAGTCTTCAGGCAGAGCACAGAATTGTCCCTGGGAAGCTCATTGCCTTGATCAACTGAAGCTTGGTCTACCTAAACCTACCTGACCTAAAACATAGGTCAATCTAGTTATGTCGCTAAGGAGTGTGAAAAATTAACCCTCCCCCGAAGATACATAGTTAAGCCAAACTAAGCCCCTTGTAGACACCTTTAGATGGAAGAATTCTTCTGTCAACCTGGCTGCTGCTTCTTGCAGAGGGGGGATTTATGACAGCCATGGGAGAAGACCTTCAGACACTGAAGTAAAGTGTCTGCACTACAGTGCTGTAGCTGTGCCACTGTAGCATTTCTGGTGCGCACATACCCTGAGGCTTTAGTGCCAATGTGTTCACACTCAGATCCTCTCTCTTATATCACTGGTTTTGCACTTACATGTTCAAATGCTAATCCATTTCCAGTCTATTCTCTTAGTTGTCAGAGGGCAGGTCTGCTTTCATTCACACCAGTTTTAAACTGGCTAATTTCATAGCCTTCAGTGGAGCTACTCCTGATTTACACCATTGTGAATGATTAGAGAATCAGGCCCTCATTTCTGAATGACAACACCTTTACAAACTAAACCTGAATCTACTCGCTGGGAGGACAATAAACATGCAATCTGAACATATTTGAGATGTGGAGACAAATAAAATTACCTGCTTTATTTTTTTTAAAACTCTCTTGATATTTACACGAGAGAAGAGCTGAAATCGATTTACAAACTTATCTTCTGCATTAAATACTGTACTATTGGTAAAAGAAAGTGACCTGAAAACCTTAACTGATTTCTTTAGAATGACTTTAAAGTACAAGAGATGTTATCAGTTTAATCACGTCATTGCTGCTGGTGGTGCAGAGCGTCCCCATAAAGACATTCCCATGTGGAAAAGGTCTCATAGGGATTACAAGTGCAGATTCCAAATGGTTCTTAGCCTGACACACCCTGGGTCAAACAATTATCTTAAATACAAGAGGCCCAGTTCTCCTGTCATTTAACTGCACTGGCTTCAGTAAGAGTTATTTATACCAGTGCAGTGAGGGGAGACTGACACCACAACCACTATTTAAGTCAGCCAGCTTGTGCCTTTCCGATTAAAGGAGCAGCCTGTCATAGCTGCCCGTCTACAGACGGATGGAAATGATAGCATATTCTTTCCCTAAGAATTGCTCCACAGCATGACTAGCTGATGGGCCAATGTCTGAAGTTACATTTCAATTTCATTTGAAAGAGCCACTGTATACAGCACAAAATCCCCTCCCCTCCCTCAGGCTAAATGTATCCAAACACATTGAAAATAGGAGGTGGCACTGCCGGCTTGGTAGGGATGGGTTTCAAAACCACTGGTCTGTATAGTTTCTGCCCCATACTGCCCGCCTCCTTGCAGAAGTGTTGGATCTCCCCTGCGGGCGCTGTGCTTTTCCTCCATAGCCCCAGGCCTGGAAAGGGTGACTGAGGTAGGGCTCCATGGGTTTGGTAAACAGGTTGTCCATGGTACTGAAATGGACAGCAGCTCCAGGCATTCATCCGGCCAGATAAGCATGTCCCGGGCACTTTGATAGGCTCCTTCTCCCCACTGGGCTGGGCAGGCAGAGGGGGGCTGCCTGGCTCAGTGGTATCGGGACCCTTTTTGCTTTTCTTGCCCTCGTAAGGAGGAAGGTCCCTGGAGTTTGGGAGCCCATCTAATCCAGCAGGAAAGCTCCCGACCAGCAGACTCTGAGTTGGTCTGGGTTCTTCCCAGAAGGAAGCGGGCAGCTGTCTTTTCCTCATGGGCACCTGATCTGGCCTTACAGACTCTGGGCTTTGCTCTTGCAAAACCTGTTCCCCACTGAAGTTCTCCTCCACCTCTGATAGCCTCAGGGTCTTTCCATTGGACGCTCTGCAGTGATTTGGATCCGGGCCATCTGGGTCTGAACTGCGATTTCTATCCTCTGCCCCCCGTTTGGAGCTGGATTCCATGGATTTGCTGGGGTGGCATCTTGGGATCCTGGAATATTTCTGAGAAAAACGCTTGAGCTGCTTCTGCAAGTATTTTCTGTGATCAACTGAGCGGCGGCAGGGAGCAGACTTGTCCAGAGCGGCTTTGATGTCACTAGAGGCCAGGTTCACAAAATTCAGTAACGTTTTCACCTCGCTGTCTGATGCCATTTCAAAGAGGGACCCTCCTGGAGATTTCCATCAAAAGTTTATAATCCCACTCCTCAAACCTGGGCAAACCTGTGAAAGCAGGAGGGACATATTCATGACTTCAAAACCCAAATGCTCCCCTGCAGCAGGAAAAAAAATCGAAAGCATCAAGTAGATGGGAAAAACAAGAACAAATCAAACTTCTCAGCTGAACAAGCCAGGTGTCAGATTGTCATGCTGGCGAAGTTTGAAACATCTGCAGCACATCCACGTCCTTGCAATCACAAAACCACGGCACGCACACACACGCGCACACACGACAGCGTGTTACTGCTGAGAACCAAATGGTTAATCTTGTTAGACAGGTAATTTTTAAAGTGTAAGCAGAAAGCGCAGCAGCACTTCCATGTCACTGTAACCAAAACACACACACTGAGTAGATTGTCTCTCTAATATTGATTGTTACTGTATCACTGCTGAGAAGAACCCAGTTCCCCGGCTAATCTTGTTATACAGGTTATACACTACCAACCTTTAGAGAAGCAACCGGACCTTCTGAGTGTTTAGAAGCAGTTTAGCAGCACTTGAGTAAGCTGAATGAATATCAACTCCTTCTAGTTAGGGGGCTTTCTCAGACCAATCAGAAGCCACTTTGCCAAATACAAAGCATCCCAATCAGGCATTAGGCTCCCCCGTTCTCACATTCTTTGTCATCACAAATTGTCGCCATGGGGACAGCCACAGAAAGACAGCTAATAAATACGACCATTTCCCTGTGATTTCTACCATTCTCCACTCTTTCCTCCACCCCTTTTTTCCTCCTCCACCCCTGTGAAGGCCTTCTCTTTGCTCCCCCTCCAACAACACAATCCAACATGATATGCCGCTGCTGAGTAAAGAAAGTTTAGACACCCTTTTCTCTAAACTACCCCAAAGCTGTCTGGAGGCTGGCAGTAACCATGCTTCAATGACACAGGACAATGCTAGTTTGGGAGACCAGGCTAGCCTGCTTTTAACTGTTCTTGATCAGGGCTTTTTTTTTTTTTTTTAAAGGGAGGATGATGTCAGAAAAAAAGGTAGGAAAGGAACAAATCTCTAAAGAGATGTGCAGATATCCATGGAAAGGGAGCTTGAGCGCTCAAGAATCTTGTCTTTATGTTTGCCCCCTCAATTGAGCCACACAAAAGCTGAATTACCCATTCAAACTGCCAGGACAAAAGGATGGAGTTGGATAGTACTCTTGCATCTGTAGTCAAACAGTTAGAGACTTAAATCGAGTCGTCATGATGGAGAAAGAGTTAGACAAAGCCCATAGAATTGCCATCAGCAAACATTTTCCTGTGTCATATTAATGGGTCTCCATGACTCCCCCTGGCCCGGGGACAATAGCACAAGTTTGCACACTCGACTACTGTCACCCTGCCAACGCTGGCAAGGAGCAGAAACAGGACAATCCTTTAAGGGGAAAGCATGCCCACTGCAGGGAAGGGAAGAAGAGAGCGAAGAAAAGCGTGTGAAATGCTAATTGAGCTGCTTCCTTTACTGATCCAGAGTTATGCGAGTCCTCCTCCTCCTTGCAGGGCTGTCCCAAGGGGTGGCAATAACTTAATAGCACAGTAAAACCCGGAGTCCCATGATGCACGTTATCCCCTTGGAGATCTGTGAGAATAGGAGAGCAGAAAAACTTGCCCCTGGTGAATTTCAGAAATGCCAGCCATTCAGAACTCAAGGCAGCTTGCACTCCCGTCCAAACAGCCATTGCCCCAGGCTTGAGCAGCCATCAGCTGAACTGCAGTGTTCAGCTGGAAGACTAATAAAGATTGCAGTGCCTTTGAGGTGGAAATACAGTATAGGGACTAAACTATACTGGGGGCTGTCTGAAATCCAAACCTAGATCCAACATTTGCAAACAAAAAATCACTCTTTTGAGGGCCAGTCACAAAGACCTGAACTTTATTTTACAGCTTGTGCCCATTTCTATTAATTTTACTTCCTTACAGGAAAGAAAAGTGCTCGCTTATGCCATGTGGAGTTGATGACGCCCTTTAAATTAAGTGTCTCACTTGGCACCAGATCTTGAAGACCCTATTCCCTTTTTGATCATCCCTTCCCCAGCCACTTGTGATGTCATCAGGAGTTCTGCACATGTAAGGGCGATGTAAAAACTCAGGGCCAGATCCTCAGCTGGTGTAAATCAGCATAGCTCCATTGACTGCACTAAATTCATTGTTTTACCCCTGGTTTAACACAGTGTGAGATCAAAATCAGGCCCTAAGGCTTTTTCTTAAAGACTGGATTTACATGCCGGGCCAGATCCCCAATGTGCTACAGCCCCTTTGTACAGGTCTCATTGGCACAAAGGGTCTCAGAAGCTGGTAGGTCCAGCCAGCAGAGAATTCCCCCAGGGAGGCACAATCCCTAGGCCACCCTGCTTCTGGTGGAGCAGGTGAGGCCAGTAGTAAGAGGCATGGCTGAAACACTCCTGTCCTCTGACAATCACCAGCTGCCAAAATGGCCCCAGCTGTTGGTTACACCACCGCAGTGGCTGCTCCAAACTATACTGGAATCTGGGCTGGCACATATCCATCTCCAGCACTGGTGACCTGCAACCGGTTCCATTGCACTAACCTCCCAATGGCACCCAAGCATCTGTCTTTCTGTTTCCAGCTAACGGAGGCAGAAGAGGGTAAACATTCTTGAAGAGACAATATAAAGTTTCAGCAGACAAGAAGTTGAGATCTACTGATGCAAAGTGCTATATAAGCACAGCATCATCATCTAGATGGAGCTGTAACTACACTAGGCTGCCTTGCATAACCTTTCCCACCATTCCAATTACAGGGGCAGTTCCACCAGGTGGGGGAATCTATTCTAGACAACTCTGCCTCGGGAGCTTTTATAAGAAACTTTCCTGAGACCTTAGTCCTGTGTTATTCCATGCTAGAAATCTCTCTGCACTCTTATAATTTCAGTCCCCTCCACACACACCACTGCTTGGGAATGACAAGCAGCCGTCTCTTGATATATAAATCAGAGACTAGTCTTCCAGTCCCAGTTCACACAGTGATCACTTTGCTTGCCATGTCCAGGATTAATTTTTTTATACTGCACAGGCTAGAAAACAGTGTTCTCATCCAACCAATGTAAACAGGTATCCTTCCAAGGGCTCATCTCTTTGCTTATTTCCAGGTAACAAAATTACATCTTGTGTACACTTAACACATGAACCAGGCTGGATAAACTGTGTAAGCCCTTGAGTAATGTAATCCCCTCCTAAAGAGCTTAATGGCTGGCCCAGATTTCGGGAAGAGAATGTAACAAACAGATGGGAGAAGGATTTGGACTGCTCTGGGCTGTCACAGAATGTTAATGAGCTGTATCCGCCGAGACTTGGGAAACTCATGCAACATACTGAAAGGTTCTACACAGAGCCTCCATCGGCACGTGTAACAGAACCACCTCTACCTGGGCAGAGTGTGAGCCCCCTCAAGTCTCCTCTGTGAAATGATTGCTGGGGCTAAATGCGCCAAGTTCACCCTGGTCTCACTCTATTGATGTAGATGGAGTTACCCTAGGACGGTGTCGGCTCATTTGTTATATGAGCTAGGTGGTGAGAGCTCTGAGCAAGGAGAGGTGCACAAGCTGGGAGGAACAACTCTGGGAGGTGTTGTGGCTCAGAGACACCCCTCTGAGTATCAGTTCCCACCCCCCACTTCCTCCTAATTTACTGCTTCCCTCAACCTTAGCTACTCTGGCCAGCAAGTGGGGTGAGTGGGTGGATGTAAAGCAATGCATTCCCTGGCTACTCCTCACCCACTGGCTCCAATGAGGTGCCTCGCTCTGCTTACTCCCACAGGCCTGTTACCTCCTGTAACCACTTTGTGGGCTTTTAAGCCCTTGCTGGTCCCTTGGGCAGGTGTGGCATCGAAGGCCATGTCTACACTACACTGTTAAGTCGACATAAGTCATCTTACTTTGACCTTACTGTGGAGGTGGACACACTGCAATGCTCCTCCCGCCGATTTAACTCTCCTGCTAAGCCGACATAATAAAACCATCTCAAAGAGAGGCACAGCACTTATGGTGATGTTCTTAGAGCAAGCAGTGTCAGTGTAGACACTGAGTTGCTTATGTCACCCTAAGTGGCCTCCAGGAGGTGTCCTACAATGCCCATTGTGACCACTCTGGTCACCAGTTTGAACTCCGCTGCCCTGCAGCCAGGTACTCAGGCATGTGACCCTCCCCTTTTAAAGCCCTAGGAATTTTTGAAATGCTTCTTCCTGTTTGCTCAGCCTGGAGAGCTCACATTGCATCTACCCAGCTGACCATGCCGACTCCCTGCAGCAAACTCACGCCTGCCTGGAGTACACCGGAGTTGTTGGATCTGCTGGGTCTGTGGGGAGAGGAGGCTGTGAAGTCAGGGCCGGCTCTACAGTTTTCGCTGCCCCAAGCAGTGTGCCGAATTGCCGCCGCGGGCGGCGGGGGCAGTCCGTGTGCCCTTAGGGCAGCAGGCGCGTTTCCGCAGTGGCGGCAATTTGGCGGCAGCTTCTATGTTTAGCTGAAGCGGCTGCGGACAGCTAAACATAGAAGCTGCCGCCGAATTGCCGCCACTGTGGAAATGCGCCTGCCGCCCTAAAGGCGCACGGACTGCCCCCGCTGTCGACGGCGGCAATTTGGTGTGCTGCTTGGGGGCAAAACAACAGGGGCAGCCGCCCCTTGCAGAATGCCGCCCCAAGCACCAGCTTGGAATGCTGGTGCCTGGAGCCGGCCCTGTGTGCAGTCACAGCTCTGCTCCAGCTGCAGGAACTTTGATACTTCTGGGCAGATTGCTCATGGCATGGAGGAGAAGGGGCACAATAGGGACATGCGGCAGTGCCATGCTAAGATCAAGGAGCTGAGGCAAGCGTACCAGAAGGCAAGGGAGGCCAATCGTCAATCTATGCATCACCAAAGACATGCCACTTCTACAAAGAGCTGCATACCAGCCTCTGCAGCAACCCCACCTCCACTACTAAAAGCCCCGTGGATACTTCGGGGGGCAGGTGCTGGAGACAGTGGCTAGCAGAGTGAAGCCTGAGGATGACGTTGTAGATGAGGAAGGAGCTGGAGGACAGGCAACAGGAATGTCCCGTGGCCTGGCGAGCCAGGACCTCTTCTTAACTCTAGAGAGGTCTAGCCAGTCCCAGCACTCCGACTCTGGCACACCTGCTGCAGAAGAGGGGAGCTCTGTTAAGTATTCGTTGTGCTTTGATACTGCAGGGAGACATGAGGTAGAGGTCTCCTTTTTTCAACCAGGATAGATGAGGGATTGAAATAACCAACACAAGCACCATTTGTATCTGGTTTCATTCCCCTGAGTAGCTAGGCAGAGGGGGGCCGTGCGGAAAAGTTTGTTGATGCACCACAGGATGTCACAGGAATCCTCCATTGAGATTTCTAGGAAACTTCCCTGGAGGTATTCTGCAATCCTCTGCTGAAGGTTTCTTGAGAGGCTGTCTTGCTTCTTCCCCTGCTGTAGGAAACTTTGCTGCACCAATTGGCAATTACTTCTGCAGGCAACAAAGCAGTACACAGGCGAGCAGTATACGGACCCGGTTAGCAGCCACATGCAAGCAGAAGCTGCACACTTGCATCCTCGGTTACCCTCAGGAACGAGATATCAGCTGCTATTGCCCGTGCCTGTGGAAAATGGTGCCAATATTCAGAATAGTGGCCTTAGGTGCTCATAGTGATACCGCTCTGAAACTCCCTTCTGAAACAAGTTGTGTTTCTAACTTGTTTGAATCAAGGTTGCGAGTGCACTCACAATAATGCTTCTGTCTATTGTTTCTTTAGCTTCTGCAGTTGTGCCCTTGACTGTCTCCTCCTGCATACTGGCTCAGTGGCTCCAGTTAAGGAGGATGAACCAGGAATAAGGAAGACATGTTCAGGGAGGTGCGATTGCGAGCAGAGAGCATGGAGAGAGGCTATCAATGAGAAATTATATATGGATAGCCCGGAGAGGAAACAGGAGCAGGAGCAGATGATACAGCTGCTACAGGGCCAAACAGACATGCTGAGGACCCTGACTGAACTGCAGACTGAACTGCAGACAGAACACATCCATTCTCACCTCCCCCTGCAGCCCATACAGAACTGCTTTCCATGCCCTCCCCACTCTCCACCCCCACATTCCTTGCATATTCCCAGGCTGTCTCCGTACCCCAGGCACTCCACCTAGAGGACATGTATCACAATGACAGCTGGACGTATACCCAACTGTGAGAGCCTCATTTGAAAATATGTCCTTCATTTTCATGTCCCTGGCACAACATAATAATGTTTGTATCGTTGTTGAATAAAAATGTACTTATAGAAAGATAAGGAATCTATGCTTGTGTCCTAGAGATGATGGTTGCTGCTTCTGAAATTCATACACAGTGGCAATCGGTGCATTTGCATTGTAAAATTAATGCACACACAGCGATCATTACAAAGTTCATACTACAGTGCAAGAAAACAATGCTCAGCTAAACACATTACAGACAGACGCATCACTGGGGCTCATTGTCAAAATGCTCCTTCAAAGCCTCCCTGATTTGAATAGTCCCCCACTGAGGCCCTCTAACAGCACTGGTATCTGGCTGCTCAAAATCAGCAGCCAGCCAATCCATCTCAATGCTCCACCCCTGCAGAAAATTCCCCCCCTTAGCTTCACAAATGTTATGTAGAGCACAGCAGGCTGTTATGACCATGGGAGTATTTTCCTTATTGAGGTCTAACCTGACAAAAAGGCAGCACCAGCGAGCCTTTAATTGTCCAAAGGCACATTCAACCGTCAGTCTGTACCGGCTGAGACTTGTTGAAGCAGTCAAGGTTTCTGGTATAAAGCTTCATAAGCTATAGGAGCAAGTGGTAGGCTGGGTCTCCAATGATCACTATGGGCATTTCCACATCCCCCATTGGAATCTTTTGGTCTGGAAAGAAAGTGTCTGCTTGCAGCTTTCTGTACAGGCCAGTGTTCCTTGAAGATGAGTGCATCATGCACTTTCCCTAACCACCCCTCGTTGATGTTGGTGAAACGACCCCGGTAATCCACCAGAACTTGCAAAATCCTAGAAAAGTAGCCCTTTCTGTTGATGTACTCTGCCACAAGGTGATCTAGGGCCAAAATGGGATATGCGTGCCATCTATCACACCACTGCAGTTCAGGAATCCCATTGCTGCAAAGCCATTCACTAGTTCCCACACATTGCCCAGAGTCACAGTCCTTTGTAGCAGGAGGTGATGCACACTTGCATCACTAAAATCCCCATGGTGGACTTCCCAACTCCAAACTGATTCATGACTGATTGGTAGCAGTCTGGAGTTGCCAGCTTCCACACAGCGATTTCCACTCACTTCTCCACCATTAGAGCAGCTCTCATTCTGGTGTCCCTGTGCCAGAGGGCTGGGGCAAGCTCCGCACACAGTTCCAGGAAGGAGGCTTTACACATCCAAAAGTTCTGCAGCCACTGCTCGTCATCCCATATCTGCATCATGATTCGGTTCCACCTCTCAGTTCTTGTTTCTCATGCCCAGAACCAACAGTCCACTGTGTGCAGCTGATCCATGAATGCCAAAGGCAATCTTAAATTGTTTCTTTCCATAGCACCCAGCAGGGCAGACATCACGGATTCATTATCAGATTCACAGCACATGAAATACTGCAGGATCAGTTGTGTTGCATTCATAATACTCATCACAATACTGGAGAGCAGTGTAGTATCCATGCTTTGAGACAGAGATGGTGGGCACACAGTTTAAAGGGGCTGTTGAAAAGAGGCACAAAATGTAGTCAGAAGCCCCTGGAATGATGGAGAGCCTGCCACCATGAAGCCTGGCGAACCCTTCCCAGAATACCCAACAGCAGATGGCAGCACAGGCGCGAGAAGTAGAGGTGCGGGGGGTACTGCAGCACCCCCAGGTTTTCTGTGGGGTCCCAGCTGCCAGCCCCGTGCCTCGCTGCACATGCAGGGTCCTGGCTGCTGGCCCAGCACGCGGGGTCCCAGCTGCTGGTCCCACATGTGGGGTGCCAGTTGCCAGCCCCACACCTGCCCCCAACCATGGCCCCAGCCTCAGCCCCCTTACCCCCTCTTCTGGAGATACAGCCCTGCTCCTGGCCTCAACTGGGGGTGGGGAGTGCAAGGTAAAAAGTTTGGGGATAGTTTGCTGGCTTTCAGCACCCCCCACTATAAAAAGTGTTCCAGCGCCACTGGATGGTGGTGAGTTGCACAGTGGGATAGCTACTCATGGAGCACTGCTCTCTCTGTCGATGTAAGGGTACCACCAGTGGGCATGCTCCATCGTCACAAGAAACGTTGTGTGGACATGCAAAAGCAGTTTAATTACAGTGATGGATGATCATCAACGTAACTTTGTAGTGTAGACATGTCCCATGTCCCATTCTAGCCCTTTACGTGCTCCATTGTGTATGGCCCTTCCTAATATAGCTGGGTTTAGAATCAAAGAGCTCTGTCCACTAACACTTTCCCCTGTGCAGCTATTGTGCTGCTGCAGAAGGTAGTTCATGGTGACGAGGCTTTGTCTGCTGCTCTGGTACCCCTGTTCCCCTGCAGCTGGATAACAATAGGGATCCTAAGGGGAATAGACTGGAGAGCAGGATTTTTATTTTTAAAACCCTTTCAAGGTCAGACTCAGGTTGAGCTGCATAGGGTTTTCTCTAAGAGGCCACCGGAGCCCTTTTGTTCCTCTCTGCTCTAACCATGTTCATCCCAATGTACGTGTGAAAGGAACAATTAACAATAGGGCACTTCTCTCTGAGTTTCCAATGCACTTTGAAGTGTCCACCCAGCAACGGCTTAAGAATGATACATCATTTTCCACTGTGAAAGTGTCACACTAGTACAGCAACTGAAAAAATGTCTCCACATGCCTTCCCAGCATGCAGACAGGGACCAGCTGGAGAGCCACTTCATATCTGACATGTCACCCTCGACAGCTCTCTTCCTGGGAATGTTCAGGATGCAAGGTTAAGTAATTCACGAGAATACATACATTAGATTTAAAATTACAGCTGGGCTCTCAACCATGCAGCCTTTGCTTCAAAGCTGAAGCAATGAGAGAAGGGAAGAGTGGGTTTTCTTACGTGGAAATACCTTAGAAGCGTTTCTAAAGTATTATTTATTTTAAACTATGTCAGGCTTTAGCTGTCTCCACAGCAAATCCTCCCACTACCCCTATACATACAGAGGCCTTCAGTACTTCAACACCAGCCTAACTTTAACCATATGAGTATCCCATTGAAATCATTGTACCACATTGCTTACTGGTGGGGACCTTGAGTCATTTAAAAGGGTCAGTGCCAATAAAAGCAGTTTCCCTTGATGTGCGAGTCACTTTATTCAGATGCTCCCCCCTGCATGGCTTGAAGGGTGAGGTGTGGCTTGGTGAGTAGGAAGAGGAGCTAAACTTGCTATTTCCCTTCCAGTAACCTATTGACTGAATGGAAACCACTGCTGTGCAGCCCAGAGCTGTCTTTAACCACCGTTCATTTTCATCCTGTAAAACAAGACCCCGCTTTGGGCCGCAGCACTATGGATATACACAGGGGTGGTAAGATCTGTAAAACGACGATCGGTATCGTTTCCTGTCATGTTAGTAGTACAAGGGTGAGCTATTGAATGTTGATAAAGAGGTACTGCAACATCTTAGCTGTTGTGATACAAGAAAATCAAAATGCGTCCTTCAGACATTAACCATGACTACAGTTAGTTAAATACCCCCATACAAAAAACAGACTTTTTTGGCTAAAAATTTCCTGGAAATTTTGTCATGTTTTTCAATCAAAAAATTTCGTTGATATTAAAATTTGCAACTTTTTTGACCAGTTCTATAACTGACTGAAAGACAGGACGCCAAATTCATAGAAAATCTCAACCTTATTTTCTTTTCTTTTGGGTCAAAATTCCATTCGACATCGCATGGCTCATTGGCAGTGTTAATTTAGCCACACAAGCGGAAAAGAGGCCGCCCAAGAAATACCTGGCGACGCGACCTTCAGGTTGATAGAAAAAAAAAAAAATATACCTGGAACCAGCTAGCAATGGCCAGGATAGAAGACTATGGAGATCTGTTGGTGTTTGCCCATGGGGGTTGGGGTGGGTTGGATGAATGATGAATGAATGAAGGTCTGTTTGTTTGCAGTTAGGATAACAAGAACATAACAAACAGGAAAGGTCCCCTATGGGCTGCCTGCTTAACATCACTTTTGCGTCTCTATTAAATACGGATGGAAAATAATAAAAAAAAATGTTTCACTACACATGGTTGTGTGTGTCTCTTGAAGAAGGGGCCTTCGAACTTAGAAGTAACAGGTGGCCACAGAGCTGCTAAATTCATTAGCTTTGCTAAATAGTCTCAGCCCCAGATCATCCCCTTTCCCTCCACAAATGCGGAACATGAAAACCCGGTGGAAGAAGCATGGGACACAGAAGTACCTCTTCCCCTCAGCCCTTTAGCAACCCTTCCCCAGGGGGCTGTGGAGGTCAGGCTCTGGGGGAAGGGTTGGCCTGGGCTCAGCGTTAAACCTAATCTAAGCATGTAACAGCATGCCCAACCTAACAGTGTGCTCTGCATTGGTGTATCTGTTAAAGAACAAAGTGCCCTTGTGGAAAGAGAGGAAGTGGGATCTGGTGATTCAAGCATGGGATGGGTGTCAGTCCTGGGTTGGATTTGACGTTGATTTTTTCTGTGGCCTTGAGTAAATCACTTAACTTACCTATCTATAAAATGGGTATTATGAATCCTTACCTACCTGACGTATATCATGCATTTTACAGTCTCAAAGTAAACTACTATCCTACAAGAGGAGCCAGAGTCAGTATTTGAAGCACAATGCAGTCCCTGTTTTAACCTGTTGAGACAATTTCTCAGGGTGTTCAGAACCATAGGTCACTGTGTTACCCCCGCCCCCAGCACTCCCACCAGCTCAGCAAGAGACACTTGTTGGTGCTAAGCTGTGTTTCAGTTCCCTGACACTCTCACCACTGAACTCCGCAGAACCATCCCCCTAGAGCATCCATCCCTGTCACTAGACACTCCCAGTAATTACCAGGTAAGCTGTCCCCAAACAGACACTGTACATACACCTGGAAGGTTACAGCTCAGGAGCAGGTCCTTTATAACCACCCAGCACTGCAACCTATTTATGGTGAAAACAAATGTAAGTTTGTTAACAAAGGACACTTATTTGCAGATTCTAGTGGGTATTGAGTAAGAGTAATAGAAACAGAAATAGTTACAAATAAAACAAAAGTATAACATGCTCCCTAGAGACAAAAGCTTAACATGCTGCAGTTTCTCACCCTCAAAGTCTTCCTGCAGAGTAAACTGGTTTTCACTCAGTTCAGGACCCATTTGTTCATCACTCACCCCTCTCCACCGCGTGTGTTCCTCAGTGAAATAGATAATGGGGTGTTGTCCTTGTACCCCAGGGGATCTCAAACTGGGGGTCGGGACCTCTCAGGGGGTCATGAGATTATTACACAAGGGGCTCGCGAACTGTTAGGCTCCACCCAGGGCCGGCTCCACCATTTTTGCAACCCCAAGCAAACAAAAAAGCCGCTCGGACTGTGCCACCCCAAGCATGGATGGAATGATGCCCCTTAGCATGTGCCGCCCCAGGCATGTGCTTCCTCCGCTGGTGCCTGGAGCCGGCCCTGGCTCCACCCCAAACCCTGCTTTGCCTCCAGCATTTATAATGGTATTAAATATATTTAAAATTGTTTTTCATTTATAAGGGGAGGCGGTTGCACTCAGAGGCTTGCTATGTGAAAGGGGTCACCAGTACAAAAGTTTGAGAACCACTGTTGTACCCTGTTATAGTCCAGTAAACCTTTGAAATACATTCCTTTTTGTTCTCCAACGTGCTGGTGTCATACTGAGTTTTCGTTCCCACATCAACCTGTTTTTCCTGTTGACTTTATAGGCAAATGTAGCTCCCACTGTTTTTGGCTCACAATACTTACTTTACATATGGCAGAGAGATAACTACCTTCCCTCTCCTCTGGAAGAAACCTGCTTCTTCCTTTGTTTGGTTACAGACTTTAAAGCATAATAAAAGTAGGTATACATAATGCCTCACCTAGTGTTACATACATAGATATTAATCACCAGTGCGTCACTGGCTTTCATTTGATACCTCACACAACATTCTTTATAGATAAATACTATGACAGCAATATGATAGGTGTAGTGAGTTTGTCAGGCCTGAGGGAAGTTGCTGCCATTACAATGACCCTCGTGCCAGTTGGTATTGGGTGGTTCTTAGGTCAGACCTGCACACTGGATTTTTATATATGAATCAGTGTGACTGGCTCCTTCCTGCTAGATCCCCCCATTCCCCGTTGGAGCATCTATGGACACCCTTAGCCCCTATATCATTGTACAGCAGGTGAATAATGCTGAGGGATACTGAACTCATGTAAGTTACTTGAGAGAATCCCATTTCACCACTTTCAGGTATACAGTGAGATACAGACAAAATTGCCATAGGTGGGAGAGTAAAATCCTGTTGATCCTGGATCTTGGTCTATAGAATTAGCCCATTCTGACTCCTGGCAAAAGCACTGATAGCCTGTCCCTTCCCTTCTTTAAAGGTTTCCCATGTATTTGTTTTACTGACTGAAGTACCTTGTGGATGCTAAAAGCATGAGCTTCACCCAAGTCTTTCTGGGGCATATTAAAGGAAAGGATATTTCCTCCTTCCTTCCTGATAGTCAAATGCACCAGAAGCAGGAACAGAGTCTGCAGCCCTTATGTCCAGCTGAGGCTTTCAGAGCCAGACCTGCTGTTTGCAAGGCACTGAGATGTTACTTTGCTTTCCTTCCTCCTCCTCCCCACCGATTCCTAATACGAGGTCAGTATGACTCTGGCCTGGCATTTTAACCTACCTGCCCCAGTAGCCACAGCCCCCCCCCACCCAATTTCTTTACTGATGGCCTCAGCTTGGTTCTGCTCCCAGAACCTAGAAATTGCTAACTTAATAAATATTCCCTAGGTGAACTTCATAGCTGTGTATGTTTGTCTGAACGCTCACATGGGCCAAAGCTACCAGGGGCCAGCTCACTGCCTGAGCAATCTGGAGAGATCCTGAGCTGCTGGGAAAGACTCTCCAGGCCACAGAGCCTCTCCCTGGCCGTGATGGCAGCCTAGGGGTGAAACTAGCCTCCACAGACAATGAGGAGCCAGTTTTAGGTCCATTGGCCGTGGTAGGATTCTACGGAGAGCCTCGGAACACTGTATTTTGAGGTGTACCAGGGGTGTAGGCACCCTGCACAACTGCCCTATCCCTGCCATCTGCCATGGAGTAGAATTGTGTTGTTTCTGCCGTCTTCCGGCCTTTTGCTTGGGCTTCAGCAAGGCTTTCCCTCCATGACATTAAGGGTCTGATCATGTGCTCGTTGCACACTCCAAATTCCCAGGTAAGTCAACAAGCGCTCGAGGTGTGCAAAGAACACACAAACGAGGCCCACCTATTGGGCCTGAATGATTGGCGGAGACGGGCTCAAGCACTGAGCCAGGGAGAGCCTAAGCCAAGGGTGGCTCAGAGTTCCATTTCTTCGTCTCCCCAACATTCAGGACTGGGAAGGGGGCACGGTGGGAGAGAGAGGGTTTGGTCAATTTGCAGTGCCTGGTAGTCTCAGGCTTTCAGAGTGGTCACCTTCCCATACAGGACAGCAGCAACCTGGCTCTAACCCAGGGAGCAGCTTTTACACGTTTCTTCTTTGATTTCACAATCGGCATTGCTCAAACCAGCATCACCGCTGTGCGTTCAGCTGCCCGGTTTGCTGCACTTAGGGGCAGACGCAGTATTTGCTAAATGCTGAGGCTGTTAGGAGGCAGAAGGGAGAGAGCAAGAGAGGAGGGGGGTGGTTGCTACCCAGAAGCCTGCCATTCAGGCAGATGGTGGAATGATTTGATATGAATAGCTGCTGTCAGTCTCATAGAGTGAACTTTACAATTGTGCTACGTGTTGGACTGCACGTGACTAATGCCATTCTTCTGCTGGCTACAGGCAGAACACAGCTGTTTCTTTAAGGACAATTTTGGTTTTATGGACAGAAAAATCTATAGCAAGAACCTGTTAGGAAATAAGCAACATCCAGCATTCCACTCTATAGACAGGATCAAATCCCTTCAAGGCTTTCACCACCTCAGCTAAATCAAATGCATTTTTAAAGACAAACCTGATTTTGGTTTCATTCTGCTTTTGGTGCCTGTGTGGGCTTAAACCCTCTATTTCTCCACACAAACAGGTAGGGCAGGGGTGGCAGCAGCCACAAATATTGGTTGGTTTGCATAATGCCAGTTTATTTAAATGTTGCAAGATCAGAGAGTCAATTAAGTGACAGATGCTGCAGGTGGTTTCTGCTGAAGAGACAATACTGCAGCAGGGATGCAAAGAAAAGCTATAGCAGAGGCTAAAGATCTGACATGAATTGGAGATTTTGCATTTTAGCAGTTAAAGACCCCAGTTCAACAGTCAGAAAAAGCAATGCAGCATGGGCACTAGACCAGCAATGAGGCAAACCCTGCAGAGTGTGGAAGAGGAAGGGGCTTAAGGGTGAGCAAAGAGGTAGCTGTGAAGATTTGTCAGTCTGCATCCTGCATGAATTGCTGCAGGGCACACAGCCCTGCTCCCTGTCCTGTTCCTCTCAGGCAGTGTTTCCCCCTTTGCGCCCCCTCGTGGCCAGAGTAACTCTTTCTTTAGCCAAACAGCTGCTGAGCACCTGAGGTTGGGATCCAGGATTTGGCCCTCCCCATTGCCATCCATACACCACCTCTTTTTTCCCCCTACACACCATAGAACAAACATCCACCCCATTGTACCCGTTTTTCTATGTTGTACAATGGGGGGAGGGGAAGAAGGCATGCCATGGATGGCAATTGTGCGTGGCCGTGGGTGGGGTTCCTTATGCCAAACCACGGACTGTAACCTCACATGCAAAGCAGCCCTTTTGTTGAAGAAAAAATTGCTCCTGTTGGGAGAAGAAACTAGAGAAATGCTGCCAGAAGCAGCAAGGAGTGAACAGGATCCGAATGAAAGATTCTTTCATTCACAGATTCCGAGGCCAGAAGGGACCTGTGCGATCATCTGTTCTGACCACCAGCATAACACAGGCCACAGGCTGCCTCTTGCTCCATTTTCAATGTGTGGGTCTTGAAGACATCCATCTTCTTTTTTTAAAATACCTATGCAGGATCTGGCCCAATATGCCTTAAAATGATAGTCCTTCAAACACCATTTTAAAAAAGTGACTAAGCTACAAGCAAAGTTGTTCTAATCGCCTCCACTCCCTGTTATTTTGAACAGTAGTAAATGTCAAATAGAGAGTTTGATTGTAGTGATGAGGGCATCTCTCCTTCCATGCAGGTTGCTCTGCTCTCATATGCTACCTTCACCTAGTTCTTAACCAGAGCTGGGATAGCAGTGCTCAGCCAGAAACAGAACCACCAATGTCATTCTTGCAACCTACCTACCATGGGTTATTGTCTCACTTATGTAGTAGCAGGTAAAGAAAGCTCCTATCCCAGCTCTTCAGTCCAGGGTGAAACACTCGACCCTTTTGCTTGTACGAGAGTCTGGGACTGTTTAGGCTTAGTTTTGTTTTACAGGGACAGATTCTCAGAAATTGCTCTCATTTCAATGGAGCCATGGCAATTCACACCAGCGGAGAATGTGCCCCTTGAGTAGAACGGCTCTGTTGTACCAGACACATACATGTTTCACCATTTTATGATATTAGCTACTGAAATATGATTATTGATTTTTTTCAGTCTCATGAGAAAACCGAAAGACATGACAAATGTTTTGGCTTAATGTGAGAGTCAACCTCTGCTGGCCTTACTCACCAGGTGTCCCATTGACCGCAGGGGGACCACAGGATTTGCCCAACGTAGCTACCAGAAGAGTTGCAATGCTTCACTGTCAGTTAAATGATCTATCCCAAGAAAAGTACTCCCCTGGCTTGTGGCGGATGCACTGACATTTGGAGAGGGATGATGTGACATGCTGAAAGGCTTGCAAAGCCAGAGTTAGGGGACACAAACATTGCCAACAAGTGAGGTTTTAAAGAATAAAGGAGCCTGAAGCAGCGGGACATGCAAAATGGAATCGTTGCTGCCATCCAGTTATATGATAAAGCTCTCAAAGAATGATAAACAGTGTGCGGATTCCTCATTTGGTGGAGTGATTGTCATCTTCTCTATAGGAAGACTGGTAAATATACTCTAGTCCAGCCTTCTAGTGCCAGGCTGGGTTACAATTCATTGTTGCATGTTTCTCTACCTGGTAGTTAGCACTTATCACATACCTCATGAGAAACAAGACTTTAGAGCTGCTGTGACTGCTGCAGAGTGATCTGGCTTTATCAAGCTGTGCACCAGATTACACTTAGGAAATCTGCTTGCCCTTGTGAATCCACCATGTGGCAGTTGGAGAATCTATTATGTATCAGGTTCCTCTAGCTCAGGGGTCGGCAACCTTTCAGAAGTGGTGTGCTGGGTCTTCATTTATTCACTCTGATTTAAGGTTTCGCGTGCCAGTAATACATGTTAACGTTTTAGAAGGTCTCTTTCTCTAAGTCTATAATATCTAACTAAACTATTGTTGTATGTAAAGTAAATAAGGTTTTTAAATTTTTTAAGCAGCTTCATTTAAAATTAAATTAAAATGCAGAGCCCCCCGGACCGGTGGCCAGGACCTAGGCAGTGTGAGTGCCACTGAAAATCAGCTTGCGTGCCGCCTTCGGCACCTGTGCCATAGGTTGCCTACCCCTGCCCTAGCTATTTTCCAGAAAGCCTGTATATCACTCAGGGTAACCCTGGTGCATCTCCCATTCTAAATGTGCCGGCAGAGCCATTGTTTAAAAGGCTGGAGGGGTGGAATGAGCAGTATCAGAATTAGGCATTGACAATAGCAAATATTAGCTAGCTGCTGTATTTCTAGAGTCCTTAGCACACTGGCACGTAGGTGTTACTTATTATGCATGGTCTTGCAGTTAAGCCAATGGACTGGGACTGAGGAGAGCTGGCTTCAATCCCCAGCTCTTCTACCCGTTTCCTGTGTGACCCTGGGCAAGTCACTCATTCCCTCCGTTTCCTAGCTGTAAAATAGGGAGAACTGCACTTTGCCTGCCTGGTGTGTTTCAATGACAACTCTTTAAGGTAGGAGCTGTCTTTGACTGTGTGTTTGTGCCCTGATCTTGGCTGGGGCCTCTAGTATGCACTACCATCATATAAATGAGAACAACCATAGCCACTCCTTTATTACCACTTAGACTAGTCCTAGTCTCCCTGGTAAGAAGAACATTAAAAGTATAATTGTCAAATCAATTCAATGCATCCTCCAAGCTCCAACACTGGCTAGAACTAAAAACATTTCCTGTACCACAGCTTCTTGTTGGCTTTGCCCTTTGGGGGTTCAGGTTTGTCCCCACACTGGGCCAGTGGCACAAGCATTACATCTGCCAATCTGCATTGGTCCTGAGACTGCCTCTCAGTCACAGAACTAGCTCATAGTAGTCAAGCAGATGGCTTGTTGCAAGATGGAGCTGCAGCTGGGACTTGAACACCCGTAGTCAACAGGTGCTTGGGCCAAGCTTGTCCAACAGGGAAAGGATATAATACACTGGCCTTGTTTGGGCGTGGCCATGACACCCTCTCGTAGCTGACCCCAGCAACCATAAAGCCTGCTATTGTCACACCACTAAAGAATTCCTACTTTATCTCAAGTTGTACAGGTGGGTGCTCTTGGTGTAGAACAAGGGTAGGGAAACTTTTTGGCCCAAGGGCCACATCTGGGTGGGGAAATTGTATGCAGGGCCATGCATGTAGGGGTGGGGGAGGAAATGTGGGGTGGGGGAGGGAGCTGAGGGCGGGGGGTTGCATGGCAGGAGGGGGTGCGGAGTGGGAGAGGGAGCTCAGGGCAGGGAGTTGGGGGGCAGGAGGGGTTCAGGGGGCAACAGGGGGCTGAGGTGCAGGGTGCAGCCACTTACCTTGAGCAGCTCTGGGGTGGCAACAGTGTGCAGCAGGGCTAAGGCAGGCTCCCTGCCTGCCCTGGCCCCACACCGCTCCCAAAAGCAGCCAGCAGCCAGCCATGTCCCTGCGGCCTCTGAGGGAGGGGGAACAGAGGGCTCCAGGCACTGCCCTCGCCTGTGGGTACCACTCCCAAAGCTTCCATTGGCCACAGTTCCCCGTTCCCTGCCAATGGGAGCTGCAGGGGGCGCTGCCTGAAGGCAAGGGCAATGCACAGAGCCCTTTGCCTCCCCATTCCCCCAAGGGCCACAGGGACATGGTGCCAGCCGCTTCTGGGAGTGGCACAGGGTCAGGGCAGGCAAGGAGCCTGCCTTAGCCTCACTGCACCATGGGACTGGCAATCCTGTGGGCTGGATCCAAAGCCCTCACAGGCCAGATCTGACCCGCGGGCTGTAGTTTGCCCACCCCTGACGTAGAAGGTCAAAGGTTTGATCTTGGCTGATGGCCTGGTGTCTGTGCAGGTGTAATGTAAGTCATTACATCAGCATATGAGAATGCTTCCAGTCCTGTGGTCATCAACATGAGGCACCATGGGAATTGCTGTTTCCATATGAATCCCTTGACACACAGGAGCAGCTCTGTTTCCAGCGGGGTTCTCTATGTTTGTGCCATAGGAACAGCTCCAACATTTCATGGACATGTGGCAGATGAGAGTGACTCACATGCCTGCATGTGTCACTGACGTGTAGCACATTGGTTTCACTCTGAATGACATCAGTGCGTAACATGGATCATAGCAGTTGCAAAAGGTAGTACAGGGACAGAATGAATGAATTTGATGTTCATTGACTCAGTGGGTCAAATTCATCCACCTTCACTAATTGTGGTTCTGTTGTACTCTATCAGTTTATACTACAGAACTAATGTAGTATAGCTGTGGCCATAAGCCCAGATTCCTTAATTATCATAGATCTCGCTGTCCTAGATTGTGCTCATGTGGAGTAGTGTCTTACTCTTTGCTTAGTCTCGCTGATTTCAGTGAGACAATTGGGGAGGCCCAGGGGTGCTTTCAGTTGCTGGCAAGCCCCTCCCCACAACCATTGAGCAGGTGTTATGGCAAGTCTGCCTCAGTTTCCCCTCTGTTTAGCCAATCACAATTTAGCCCTCTGGTAGCTCCTCACTAAGGCTTGAGCCAGATCGTTAATAGTCTCTCCTCTCTCTGGGCAGCGAAGAGTCTAGTGAGTCAGGAGGACAGCAACCCTAGCAAAGGGTTGACAGTCTCCAGCCTCTTTGGGGTTCAGATCCTTTGCTCTACAAGCATAAATAATTCCTCTGCTGGGGTTAATAGGGGAACCCAGACCCACGCCTTCCTCTATGTTCCTATCCAGAGACCGTGTACGAAGCCATTGGGATCAGCATCTCCCAATGCCTTACTGCTCCTCTGGACGGCTTCCTCCCAGACCCTTCTAGTAGGGTGTTCCCCAGACTCACGCGCTGTCATCCTCTCCTTCTGGAGGTCCAAGTACCTAGGCATCTTTCTGCCAGTCTGCTGCTGAAGGACACTGTCCTTAGTGAGTCCTCAGCCTTTTTGGCAGCCACCTCTCCCTTAAGATCTGCAGCCTTTTTATCTCCTCAGTTGTTGCAGGGCCCCCAGTAAGCCCCAGCTGAGAAGGCAGCTGATCTCCCTGTTAGCTCTTTAGTGACTGAGACGGCCTGGGGTCTGTACACCCCATGAGAGGGGAATAAAGTACTACTTGGAATGAGTAAGGGCAGTGGGATCTAACTG
Source organism: Mauremys reevesii (assembly GCF_016161935.1). Classification (NCBI taxonomy): domain Eukaryota; kingdom Metazoa; phylum Chordata; order Testudines; family Geoemydidae; genus Mauremys; species Mauremys reevesii. The sequence goes on from NC_052626.1 coordinate 28,643,111, forward strand.
AGGCAGCAGAACCGGGGTGGTTGTGGCAGCTAGCATCCCCGCAATGGAAATATCCGGGGGGGACGCTGATACGTTTCCATCCCTCTGTATTCTCCATCCCCACAATGTCTCATGGAGGCAAGAGTGGGAAGCAGAGGTGGGGTGAGACAGCTGCCAAAGCACCTGGAATTGGGCCAGTAGCGAGGGAGCAGGAACAGTTCTTCTCTCCCAGTGACACACAGTGTATGGGCCCAGCTGGGCAGGGCTGGTGTGCAGGGACCACACTGCAGTGACACACGATGTATGGCCCTGGCCAGGCGGGGCTGGTGTGCAGGGACCACACCGCAGTGACACACAATGTATGGGCCCGGCCAGGCGGGGCTGGTGTGCAGGGACCACACCGCAGTGACACACAATGTATGGGCCCCCGGCCAGGCGGGGCTGGTGTGCAGGGACCACACTGCAGTGACACACAATGTATGGGCCCGGCCGGGCGGGGCTGGTGTGCAGGGACCACACTGCAGTGACACACGATGTATGCCCCCAGTTATCCAGGACAGGTGGCCATTTACGTGACTCCCTGTCAGCCAGCCCAGGCTGGTCCCACCTTCCAGCCACCGTGGGTCCTGCAGAGACACCCAGCACCGGACAGGGGCGGGGCAGAATCATGTGCACCCGCCCCCAGGGTTGGGTGAGGGACAGAGCACCAGCACCTGGGCAGGAGGGCATCAGCACATAGGTGCCAGCTGCCAAGGGGGGGCAGGAGCACAGGGCTTACTGTGACTATGAGCTCACTCCAACACCACAATGCATGCAGAAAAATAAAACCCAGCACCATTAACCATACAGGAGAGCTTGGGAAGGACCCCACTACTCAAAACAACGCTGACAATTTCTATTTTTTTAAATATAATTGAATCCCAATAGTAGAGAGAAAAGCCACTGTATCTTTAAGTGGAATAGCAAGTTTAGTAGAAGGAATGGTATATGGTTAGAGACGTTATATTTATTGTCTGCCTGGGCATAGTTTTACAGAAAGAAATGGATCCCGAGGGGCATACAGGCTCAGTATCTTAGTACGGTGCTTCAGTACTATAAAAAAACGTTGCCCAGAGGCTTAATGGTAGCACACTGAAGCCTACACTTGCTATTTGGGTTCAACCAGCAGCCCAGCTCTCTCACCTTCTAGGGCAGGCAAGGGCTAAAAGAACTGCAGAACCAGCAATCTGATCTCCCTGAGGTAGGAGGAAAGACCTGCTCTCCCTCAATGGTACAAGGAAGGAGGGGCTCCAAAGGGAATCAAGTCCTGTCCATTCCTCTGCAGCTGGATGGACCATTGTGCTGGCTGGGACCTGCAGCTTGAGAGTGAGGGGACAGTTCAAGGCAAGGGAAGGAGTTGCCCTCCCACCTGGAGAGAATCCCTCCCACCACCCCTGCTGAGCAGGGAAAATGGTTTTTGCTGTTCCTTTGTCAACAGCTATCTATAAATAGCTCTTTGCAAACTCAGAATTGCTTTTGCTGGGGGGGACACACATTAAATTTCAGCCCCAAGTCAACTGTTGTACTTAAGTTAAGTAGCCGGGGGGAGGGGGAGGAGGAGGGGATAAAAAACTGCTGAGACAATCTTAACCAGAGCTGCACAAATGTCAGTGCTATAATAATACTAAAGGGAAAGAAAAAGAAACTGTCACTCTGACCATTTGAATTTCAATACTCTTGTGCCCAGCAGCACTAATGGAAGCCCAGAGACTGACACGCTGTCGGAATATTTGGCTCTTGCTGCTTATATGAATTGCATTGATCCACTCCAGGCACTTCCATAGCACAGTGCTGTCCATTTAGTAGGTAGAGCAGCTATCACTTCTTTAGGGCTTGAGGAACCAGGGAAGCCTCCCATCCCAGCAATGTCATTGGTTTCCCCCCACTTTTTTTTTAAATGACACTTCTATTTTTTTTTACTCGCTGTCATCAGTATCTTGTCACCAACGTCCACCGAAAGGGCAGAAACCTGGACCTTAATCACTCCCTCATCATTAAAACCCAGCTTGTTTCCCCTTCTTGAGGACATGTGCCTCATGCCTGAAGCTCTCTTTTGAGTCATGTGTGATCCTGATGCGCTCCCTTTTTGGGTACGGGAATTTAGTGCTCATGAAGGGTGCTGCTCTGACCTGTTCAGAGACAGAGGTCTTGTCTGTATCCACAGAATAGCCATGGCAGTGCATGGTCCCGCACCCTGCCCCCAGTATTCTTCAACCCTGTTGTGGAGTGAGAGGACGTCTCTATGGAAGGAGTCTCCATGGATCATTCAGTCCTTGGTGTCATTGCTGAGACTGCCAACAAGGTTATCAATTAATGCCAATTGTGGGAATGATTTGCTGATAGGGACACCTGCCAACTGAGAACTTGAACTCTTACCAGACCAGCTACCACACTGATGACAGCTTTCAGTCACTGGGTATGGTGCAAACTGGAAACCTCACTGAAGGGCAATAGATCCCATTCTCATTCTCCTGAACCAGCCAGCTGCCCATGTTCTGAGTTTTGCCTCCATCTCAGTTATTAGGAAATGTTAACTATTTTGATCCACAGCCCAGCAAAGCATTTCTGTGTTAGTTTCACTGCCCTGTTTGGCCTAACAACCTTCCATTGCTGGTGCCCCATGAACTCTTTATAAGCTTGTTATCTGAGACAAAACTCCCTTGTTGGGTGATTGGAGCATAGCATAATAAATCAGGCCTAGATGCTACAGGGGCTTTATAACTTTCTATCAGTGCTCAGAAGGGTTAAAGACAAATTGAAAATATTCTTGCCTGTAAGACACAATTTTTAAAAATATTTGTTTCATTTATATTGACATAGACACAAAACCACCGGGCCTTTGCTACATAGCCTGAGATGCTGTCATCTGTGATGTTCAGAAGGTATGAGTGTGTCATTCTATAGTGCATGTTTGGTACAGGATAACGTTGCCTCTAGTAAAACAGGTTCAAAGTGGAACAGAGTAAGTGTGGCAAACACTTGCTCCAGATCTTTTTCTTTTCAATAATCAGCCACATCAGAAATGGCACCATCATGCAAAGTCTAGATAGAAATCCTATTCCAGGATTTTGGTTGGGTTGGAGGGAAGAACACACTTTACAACGTAATCTTGGTCACCATTCACCTGTAGAAACCAACCACTACCCATCACTGTGGCGCCTGATTCTGATTTCACCCCAGCATAAGCTGTGATTCAATTGACTTCAGTGGACTCACGCCTGATTTAATAACTCCACTTTCACTGAGATCAGAGTCAGGCACTTTGGGCCTGATATTTCAGAGGTGCTGCTGAACACTGACAATTCTCACTGGAACCTGTGGATGCTCACACTGTCTGGGTACAATTTAAATTGCTCCTGATCTAAGCTTCTATCTGCTTATCTGTCATTGACCTTGATGATATGTTGCCACTAGAGTGCACTGTAGGGACCAGCTTGGGAGTTGGGACTGTCGTCTGTATTGATGTTGCTAAAGTTTGCACTATTTTCTTCTGTTACAATAGTCCCAGGGTGGCTTTCAGAGCATGCAACCAGCAATTTAAAGAAACTCCACTGCTCCCTCCACAAAAGCAGACATTTTTTTTCATCCTTATGTAAAATGAATCCAATGAAAAATACCTCCCCTTGTTCCAGTTTCGACACATTAATGCTAGGTGGGATATTCTCCTGCTGCACTTCTGCCTTTTTAAGGATACTCAATACCAGAAACCACTGCAGGTAAAACAAAACAATGTATATAAAGAGTTAGGGCCCAATTCTACAAAATTCTGAGTGTTCTCAAGTCCCACTGAGTTGAATAGGAGCTGAGGGTGCTCAGTGCCTTGCAGAAGATGCTCAATCCCTTCCAGGATTGGAACCAATTACACAATCCTAGTCCAATCAAAGGGTTTGGTTTACACATTGAAGGTGGGATCAGGCCCAAAGCCTGCTATATAAATGTCAAAGAAAGTTAGCAGAGCACAGAGCCGATATTAGGCCCATATGTGAATATACAGTTAAATATTATGATTATACACTTGAGTTCAGTGCTTGGGATATAACAATTCTGAGCTCACTCCTGCTTCCACGGAGTTTTGCCATTGATTTTAACAGGAGCAGGATTGGGGCATTCTATTGCAAGCACAACCCCCCTATATCTGGAGTTAATGCTTCGTATGTTTAAGATACTGCGGTGCACCTGGTGTACAGGTGGTAAATTCCATCAAGCATCTGCACATAAGTGGAGATGAACAGCAGCAGCATCCATCAAAAGTACTTGTGTAGAACATGAAGTGTTTAAAGGGGGAGCTCAATAAGCTGAAATAAAACTGTCATGAATATTTATGTGGCCAAGTACAGAATCTGCACATCCATCCTTTCTATTGATGATGATTGATGATAAAAGAAAAAATGAATATTTTATTTGTCTATCATAAAAATGTGTCTTGCCCGAGGTGAGCAGCCAAATAGGATTTTGCAAGTCCAAAGCTGAGTGTTGGGTCTTTTGGTTTGTTTTTTCCTTCCATGTACCTGGTACAGATTGCAGGCTGTTATTGTTGCAATAGTTATCGAGGTCCTGATCTTGCAATCAAATTTACTGAGCACACACAGAGCCCCATTGAAGTGAATGAGGATGGGCAAAGACAGGTGGATCTGATTGTAGGACTGGGGACCTATTTAAAAATGCTTTAAAAGAGCCATATAAAGGCCCTCACGAAATGCTACCTTCAACTATTAATCTGGAGAAGGCAGTGCTTCCAGCCATGCCTCATTGTAACTTAAAATGTCTGTTGATTTGAATCCTTGCAAAGGAAACCCATTTTAATCCGCCACTTTAATGGCTGCAACATTTATTCAGCATTTGCTTTCTTTTCTTCAGGACGCACATTGTCTCATCAGGACTGTAGAGTGGAGATGCAGTAAGTATATTGCAGTGTCAATCTGCACGCCAAGGTGGTTACACTAACAGGGCTTGCATTCCATCGCATTAGTAAGGGCTGAGCAGCTCTCGGTACCAGTCTTCTTTCATTTAGATTCCTAATAGACACAAACCTAGGGATTGAGTGCTCTGGGTTCAGGTCCTGGCTTTGACACAGACTTCCTAAGCAGCCTAATCTCCATGTGCTTCAAGTGTCTTTCTGTAAAATGGGGGTGATAGAACTTCCTTTATCTATACTGTGAGATCTTCAGGGCAGGGGCTCTATCTTACTATGCTATGTGTTTGTACAGTACCTAGCACAATGATCTCAGCTGAAGCCTCCAAGTGCTACTGTAATATCTAATAACTTTAGGTTACCCACATTTGAACATTTTAGCCAGACTTCATTACCTTACTCTTGATATAATCCACAGTCTGAGCACCCCTGACTATGAGATGTGTACCCTGCATCTCGATGCTGCACCTAAAACGGCTTTTCCTAATAAATACATTTTAAAACATGACATTTTCAGCAAGCACTGTTATGAAATACATTATGGTTCCTATTAATAACCAGTAGAGGGCGATTTCTGCTTTTACTTATCAAAACATTTTAACAGGCTATGACATGACAGTAGCTTTTGTTATTCTTGAAATCTAAATTATATTTGGAGGACAATCCGAAAATCTACGGTGAGAAAATAGTAACAGTTCATGTTTGCAATTCACATCCCACTAAAAGGTTTTTAAACAATTTATGCTCATTACTCTTTGCTGAAACCAATAGGAATGCAAAAGCTGCCACGCTGAAAGAGACCAATGGCCCATCTAGCCTGCCATCCTGGCTTGAGACGTGGCCTGCACCTGATAAGTCAGAGGAAAGCCTGTAATGCATGAAGGAAATGTCTACATTACATAGCATAGCATAGACACTACAGGAACAGAAGGGGGTTTTCTGTTGCTGTAGTAAATCCACCCCATCCAGAGGTGGTAGCTAGGCTGACAGACCAATTCTTCTGTCAGCTTAGCAGTGTCTATGCCGTAGCTTAGGTTGGCTTAACTACAGCTCCTAGGGGGATGTTTGATTTGTTTTACAGCCCTGTGTGACATAGGTCAACTTTAACTAAGTTTCAGGTCTAGACCAGGCCTCAGCCACTTGAGCTATGCTATAACCCAAGGGGGAGCTGAAGAGGCAGAAAATGGTTTCCCTCCCATCAAGGAGAAATACAGGAAAAGGTTTAATTATACATGTACACTTTGGTTTAGCCCCAATTCAGGAAAGCCCTTGATTATGTGTGGTACTAGTTAGGTCAGCATTCAAGCATGTGCTTAACTTTAAACCCTATTGGAGAGGAAGGATGATCCAGTGGTTAGGGCATGAGCCTAGGATGTTACAGACCCAGATTCAAATCTTTGCTATGCCATGGACTTTGTATGTCCATGGGCAAGTCATTTAACATCTCCGGGCCTCAGGTTCTCACCTTTAAAATGGGGATAATCCCTACCTCTCAGGACCGTTGTGAAGATAAATACATTAAAAGATTGTGAAGGCCTTTGAGATCTACTGAAATTGACATTATAATTAAATCAATAGGCCTTTAGGCATGTGTGTAAATCCCATGGAAGTCAATGCTAAAGTTAAGCACAGGCTTTAGTGCTGTCTTGAATCGGGGCCATGCTGTGCTTAAACACTGTCTAAAGAGGACATAGTAGTTTTAATTGGAAATTCACTCCAGTGCAAAGGGCTTGGCCAATGCCTTTAACTGGGGCAGTGTCACACAATACTATGGCCAACTATCAAAATCTGTGAAAACCAGACACTGAGTGCCAGAACCTCCCGCCGCCCCCTGCTCCATTGCTTTTCCTTGAGACCCCGCCCCCCGTCACTCCCTGGTCTCTACACCACCCTTCACCTGCCAGCTGAGCAGGGTCTAGGGGTGGAGGGGTGACTGGGGCAGGACGTTGGAGAGAAAGTCGGGCTCTGGGGCAAGATGGGGGAGGGAGCACTGGGTTCTACGGATGTGGGGGTGAATGGGACAGGGTGGGGGAGGGAGAGCCATGCTTTGCAGGTGAAGGGGTGAGTAGGGCAGGGCGGGGAAGGGAGAGCCACGGTCAGGGCAGGGTTGGGGAGCTACCGGTAACTCTCTCTGCCAGAGCCATTGCTGAGTGATCGTCCAGGCTCCAGCAGTAGCTGCTGCTTTTCCTGCCCTCTGGTCTGCTGACCGAACACTACCAGGTTCCCTTTTCCACTGGACTTTCCAGTCAAAAACCGTACACTTGGCATATATATATAGGTATTCTGCATAACAAAGGTAATGAAATGGCATTCTGTTTAGGGCTGGAATTTCAGAGGCAGGAGGACGCTCAATGCCTTAGAGACAGAAAGTACCTCACATCAGCTATCAGTAATTTCTTTAGCCAGTGAAGAGGAGGCACCGATGCGCACTGGAAGGTATCCCATCCTGCCCCTCTGGAAACAGAATGTAATCACCATTGTGTGTGAGGCCTGGAAGCTGCGGGCTGGCCAGGGTCGTGTGGAAAAAAAGGCGCTCCATGATTCTTTGCACAAAAACATTCACAATTCTGAAATTCAAACAACTTTGCATGCATGGAATTCTGCTTTTATGTGACGTATCGTGAAATGGAGGTTTCAATTCAAAACTGACTTCACGTGCTTTTTCGAGCAAAGATGGGACTTTATGTCCCTCAAAGTGTGGTCCATTCTTGAACAAAAATTTCATTTTTTATGACTCAGAATAGAAATGTAGTAGTTCTGCTTCAGCAGTAGTAGATTCTGGTGCCACCTGTAGCCTGTTAAACACTGCTCTCACACACGGGAAGACAGTCTTTTCCCCCAAAGAATTAACAATCTGGGGATGGAGGGTAATTCCGTAAACACCTGTGCACGTTTAGCTTTCTCTCAAGCAAATAGTCTCACCAAAATCAGTGTGTCTGTACCCAGGACCAGGGCCTAAGGAGAAGAACATAGGCAGCAAAGGGCTGAGAGAGGAATAAAACCAACCACAAGAATATTTCTTTTGTGTTAGTTTCTAGGTCGTGTCACAGATTCACATGCACTAGCACAGTGTTGCAATGTCTGGCTGGCAAACACAAGAGAACTATTTCCACTGGAATTAAAAAAAATGTCAAACATTTCTATTGGCCCCACATTTTATTCAGACTTACTCTGAGCCCAAATTTGAAGCCACGCACTGGAGGGGAAGGCTGTGCCATCCCAAATACAAGAGGAATTGGAGCTTTGATAGTACTAGCGGAAAATGGTAGGAGACTCACCAAATCACTTGTATACATTTCCTCTATCAATCAATTTCCTAGTTTTCAGATACTACAGCGAAGTGTTTGGTAGAAAAATTTTGTTTGCTTCCTGATCCAAATGGATCTGCTTTGATAAGTACAGCCGGATTGATCTGTGCTGTGTATCCTTTAACTGAGTTATGATGCATAATCTTCCGTGGAACAGAACATTTACATTCAACTGACCTAGTTGAAAAAATGCATTAATTTTAATTTATGTAAAATTCTCCCAATAGAAGAGCGAGAAGAGAGAGGAGATGCCTATTTGCAGTCCCTGCCTGCTTGGAGCTAAAGTGAAGTCCAACTTTTTAATAAGGATTTTTGAAATGGAAAAGTATTTTATGGAGCATTTGTTCATGTAAATCCACATACAGATTTCTCTGCTCCTCTTTAGCTGATTGTGGTCATGAATAAAATATGCTCCTTCAACTTGTCTCCTTTCTACTTATGGGCACCCACTCCGCCCCTTCAGGTTCTTAGGGCAGATTGATGCCTGTGGATAGGTGGAGAAGCTCAGCAGCTTAACTGAAGAAAGAATTCCATTTCAACTACAGTTACTTATATCACCATCGTATTCTGCAGCTCTTGTGAAAGTTAAGCCCATAAATCGGGCTAGGTGCCTTTGCAGAAGGTCCACATGGGTGGGAACTTTGTTTTGAGATTAATAGATTAATAGCATAACAAAATTTACATCTCCATAGAGACTTTGATCCAGAGAAGTCCCAAAGCACGTGACAAGAGGAGACACAAGCTATCTACAGCCTTGACCCAGTAGTTGCTGCATATGAGCAACTCCTATAGGAATCAGTGGAAGTTGCTCATATAAGGAGATTCAGACCCTGGGACCACTTCATAATCTCACAGACATCTATCCTTCTTCCAATTGCTCACTAGATTCCAAAGCAGCATTGTGGGCTCCATGGCAAAGACACCGTTATGGACAAAAGCACCTCGTGTTCTCAACTCTCCATCAATGCGCAAAGAAGAGCATGCTTTGACCCTACCCGGTGTTGTTGCCAATGGGGCTGCCCTAGAGAGTTGTGCATTCATAGGATGGAGCCAGATCTGGGAACTTCATTCTACAATACTAGTACAATATCCTCAAATGTAGTCACTCTGGCTGCCAAAACAGTCCTCAGCAAACTGTACATTTTGATGAGGATGGTCACTTCATCCACCTCTGAAATTCAAGCATCCCAGTGGGCCAGTTTAAAACAGAAAGGGGCAAACACCATTTCTAGGTGAAGCTACAGAGGGAATGTGGGTGGGCAGAATGGGCAAGTGGTTAGGGCACCAGGAATGTCCTCTAAGAGGAGGGGGCATCTCTTTTATTTGTGGTTTTTCACCACAAGGTAAGACAGACATTGTAAATAAGAGACGGGCCCAAACCAGAATCCCAGATGAGCCATGGCTCCGGACCCAAACTTCGGGGGGAGTTCAGTCTTTGGCCCTGGATCTGGCAGCTTTGTGCTTTCCCAGCAATGCAAAGCAGCCAGAAAGATGCTCTAAAGGGCTATCTGAGGATTTCTCCAGACAGAACAGAATCCTTGAATGGCACAGAGCTAGCATAGATGCCTCTATGCTGTCCAACTGCCCATCTCCACTAAGGGGACTGGCAGCTGAGGGGACTTGATGAGCAAGGACAGGCTGGGGAAGATCCCATGGTGTGCTCTGGGTGCTCTTTGGGTCATTCAGTGGCCCCTATGAAATTGCTGCTGGCCCTTTATCCCTGTAACTGGCCAAATCAATATCCCCCCACGGTCAAATCGTGCTCACCCTACTTGTGCAGGGAGCGCCACTGTAATTAATGGACTTATTCACCTGGATACAGTCAGCAGGATTTGACTCCTTGGACCTAAACTCCCCTAAAAAGGCGAGCTCCAACTCAGAATCTGTACAGTCCCTTATTTCAGAGTGTTTCGATTCACCCATTCAAAGAGTTGTTTGGATCTAAATTCTGTTATGCCCCTGTCTCTACTGAAAATACATCAAAACACATTCTGTTGTTGAAACAATGTTCTGCTTGATAGCTCAGAATGTTTTCTTATATTAACCCTAACCCCTTGTGTTACTTGCTAACTCGACGAAGTGATTAGAATTAGAAAGAAGTATCTATATTGTAGCTCTGTGATTATTACACCTCTGTTTTAAGTGTACTACACCTTTATGTTTCTAAGATCTTTCTCAAGATCAAAATATCCCTGCTGTAGCCCCAGCATCAAGGTAGATGCCTATTTTCAGCTAAAATTGAAGTCTATGTACAGTGGAAATCCAGCACAGATTAATTTGGTCCCTGCCATGGGGTTTCTCTCCCCACCCCTGACTGAATAGGTAAAAAGGGCCCATTAACCCTATGGCAGGAGGCACCTGGAGGAGAGACTGGGTTGATAAGGCCTAATGGCTGATGAAACCCAGCTGGGAAGTAGCTGGGATAGGCATAAAGAGAGGAAGTTGGTGATAAGGGAAGAACTCTGCAGTTGCTCCCTAGAGAGGTGGGGAGCTGGCAACAGACAACACCACATAAGCCCTGAGATCCTGCCTTAAAATACAGACTCTGGCAAGAACCTGAGAGAGAGGGTGAAATAGCCATAGGGAGCAACAATAATCCAGAGGGAGGCCAGAAGAACAGCAACAAGGAGCCCAGGGGAACAGCAACAAGATCAGAGTGTGAGCAGACAGTAGTTGCTGGGCACAGGGTCCTTGGGCTGGAACTTGCAGTAGTGGGTGGGCCCAGGTTCCCCTACCAGCCACTGGGGAAGTGGCACAGACTGGGCAGTGGAGCCAAAGACTGCCTGAGACTTTGTCCAGTAGGACGTTGATAATCTACAAGTGTAGGATTAGAGTGAGCTGGTTGGAGGGGTAAGCCATGAAGAGGGAACAATAGCGTTGAGAGAGGCACCCCGGTGGTGAGCAGCAAACCCCATGACAGTCCCCAATGTGCACAACTACCAGCCATTTTGTTCCCAGGCTTGCTGCAGCTAGTTACAGAGAAGATGCCAGGCCTACAATGCACCCACTGTGGTCTCCCATAGAGACCTTAAGGAAAACAAGAAGAAATAACAAAATCTAAAATAAAACTAATTTCAGATCAAAGTAGGTGTTTTGTTCATAGAAAATGAAAGCGAGGGAATGTCTCCACTTACGCTCTGAATTTGTGTATCAATGGCTGTTTAATCATTGTCAGCGCTGTTCACGTAGTTGAAAAAGGACAGTACATATACTTTACTTCAGCTTTTAGGCTATATAATGCTATAAAATACAGAGAGTGATTTGTGACAGAAGAGAAATGTTGTTTGTCTCCTGCCAAAGAGCTGTCGTTCCTGACTGTGCATAATATAAATGGCTCTCACACAACATGAAAAAGCTATTATAGAAAGTAACCTCTCTGTTTTCTAATAAATGCATTCCGGCAACAGAAGAGGTTCAGTATGAAACAGGTATAAATAATGCAAAGCCAGGAAAGTGGGAGGAATATTGTCCGCAAAAGGAAGTTTCCCTTCAATTCCCAGGAACGTTTCCTATGATTTATCTGGTGATTAAACTGTGGCCTTATTCATTTCAAATATTAAAAACCAATTGTCAGCTTTTCATGCCCCAATGATTCATGAGCTGTCAGATCTCCTTCCAAACACACACACATACACCATAGCACTCAGAAGCTTGTCTGTTTCTGCAGTTGCACCTTGACAGGGCCTAGAAACAAATGTTGGTGAGAATGATTATGCAATGGTCCAGTTAAGTGAAAGGAAAGGGGAGTAACTGAGTAATGCTAATGACCCAATATGTATATAGCTGTCCTACATATGACAGAGAAACTCTGTCATACCAGGGGAATGGTATGGCAACCCTGGCATTAGTTACTAGTGGGAGTGGCCATGACTCTCACAGAATAAGTCTTTAGATGATATAAGAAGATTATTTTCAAGCAGCCTTTTCATTTTCAGTGGAAATTCCTGCAACTCTCAGTGGGTTAATTTACTGGTAGGTGGTGTTAAAGGCCTTGGCCCTGCAAAGAGCTCAGGAAGGGTAGACCCGGTTCTGGGTTGAGGCCAATATGTTTGGGGTAAGCTTGGGAGGGAAGGATTCAAGAGTCTTTTCTTCCAGTATTTGTGCAATCTAGTGTACTATTACAGCCAAGCTGGGAGAAGCAGAATGGGCATCCTTATGCTCTGCCTCCTTAAAATCTCAGACCGTGAATAAAATTAGCTCAGGGCTTCCAAAATGGTTGCCTTATTGGTTTGCAGATGTATAAATAACCATCCTCCTTCCTCTCATTTCCATATCCTTAATTTTACATGAATGGAAACATCTCCTGTGGGCTGGTTGTCTGTCCTAGGCTGGTCAGATCCATCAGCCATGCCCAGTTCTGTTTGTAGCCCTTTCCTTGGGGCTATGTTTATTCTTCAAACACACAACAAACAAAAGGAAATGTGGAATAAGCAATAATCTTGTTCAGGACTGAGACTGTAGGACCCCCTGGCCTCCAATAGCTAAAGGGTTTGCAATTCCCTCAGCCCAGGGGTTTACAGAGCCTTCTTGCAGCCTGCTGCTGTAGCCACAGGCGAGTATATTCTCAGCTCTTTCCTGGTCCCAGGCTCACTCACAGACCTGGCAGCTTCATTTATATCCTCTAGCTGAGACTCAGACCCAGTCATTAGATGCTGTCAGGCTGATTCCCAGCACCTGCCTGTCCAACTTCCCTTCAGAAAAGGGGCAGCTGCTCACTGGCCCCCCAGGCCTTTAAAGGGGCAGACTGTCCTAGTGTACATACCCAATACAGTTGGTCAAATATTTGCTGAGTATAATACTCATTGTTTTCTGATTGAGATTTGTACATTCATTCATTTTGTCAGAATTGGGCTTAAGTGTGATGCACAGTAGAGCTGGTAGCAGTGTTCTGAATAAAAAAAGTCGCATTTAAAGACAGCCTTTGCAAAAACAAAGCTCATGCAAAATTGCCGACATTATCAAATCTTTTTGGGGGAAAAGCTGACATTTTAAAATCAACCTTTTAATCACTTTAAAAATCAAAAACTATAATGGTTAAAAAAAATAAAAAATGGAGTTCAATAAATGAAACCACTATAGACATCTTTCAATCATGGTTTGAAAAACACGGATCAAATTTTGTTTGCTAAAACAGGTTTTTAATAACTTAGAAATTCATAAAATTTTATTAGCCAGTTTTAATCAGAGGCTTTTTGCTGGCCCTCTGCACAGGGGTGAATTATATGCAAAAAAAAGCCATTTCTCAAACAGCCATTGGGGGGTGGGGGAGGGGGAAGGTTCATACCAGAGTCTGAAGTAGTGACCTGCAAGAGGTCATGACCAGAGCTGAGTTGAACAATGACTGGGAATTTGCACAAATATTTACAAATGCTATTTGCAGAGTTCAATCAGCTCTAATTGCCAGCATAAAAGCTCTCAGTTGGTATTTAGAAAAAAGCATTAAGAATCTGAATGCTTCTTGGCTTAGGAAGCATCACTTTTCAGCTAAAATATTGATTTGTATGCATAAAATTTAGACAATCTATTTCCTGAGATGTTTGTAGAGAATATACCTTATGATTGCTGCATGTTTTACATAAAAGAATGTTGTGCTTTGTTTCATTGCATGTGTATTTTCTATGTCAGAAAGTGAGTAGTGTTCTCTTGATAACTCCCCTTTGCTACAAATCAGTTATATGCCCTAGGCAGAAGCATTAATTGTTTGTATACTGTCTGTTCTGAAAGAGAAGATGGGCCACACCCTTAGCTGGTGCAGAGCAGTACAGCTTTACTGAAGCCAAGTATAGAAAGTTTTTATTATTTTAGTCTGCTGAAAGAAAAGAATCTCATTCTTGCATCTTTACTCAAAGGTTTACAGGGCATGCCTCCTACAGCATCTGCAAAGCTAACTCATTATCCATCTTCACTTTCCTCCACAAAACACTTCTTTGCCACAATGCTGTTAACAATGGTTACACAGTGGTCACAGCACACCAGCAGTCCTTCACCAATATTGGCTGATTGTTTCCTTGCACTGCCCCACGTGTCTATATCTCCTGTTTTATACTTAGATTGTAAGCTCTTTGGGGCAGGGACTGTTCTGTGTTTGTACAGCACCTAACACAATGGGATCCTGATCCATGACTAGGGCCCTTAGGTGCTATTGTAATATAAACAATAAGAAAAGGGGATGACAAGGACAATGTGAAAATATTGATACTGTAAGGACCTGGCTAGGGTATACATGCCACTGTTCTCTGGTGGCTAGAATCAGAACAGCTTTTCTGTGTCATAGCCCACATATGGTTTACAGCTAATGAAGATTCTCCTTCAGCTCAGTAGTAGGAGCATGTGCTTTTGGCACAGGAGGGCATTCTGCTGTTTCTGTGAAATTCTGAATGATCATAGCAACAACCATGAAGTGCTAGGTGATCATGGATTTCTTACAATAACATCTGCTCAAAGCACTTTGCAGAATTAAGTGAATTAGGACTCCCAATCCCTGAGGTAGGCAAGTGCTGTTATGTCCATTTTACAGATAAGCACAAATGTCTGTGGCTCAGTTTCATCCTAAGAAGGTATTTATGCCTTGAGCCTTGGCAGACTGTTAATATCCACCTTGTGCTCAGGTGTTAGCCAGCTACTGCATGAACCTGACTACATAAACTATTCATTCTAAACAAGTTCTACATGACAATGTATAGCAGGGCCTTTAAATAGTCGTTTTATTACAGAGTCACATCCGTCTGATTATGTAGCCTTCAAAGCTCAACTTGCTGCTTTCTCTGTTGGTCCTTCGTGTTTCTGTATTTGCCTCCATTACAAATGCTAATGTTATTTCCATCATTATCCTGCTAGCAGCTCTTAGATAGAGGGGGAGAAAAGTAAGATCTTTCACCCATATGTTTATCTCACTACTGGGAATTAGCCGAATGGAAGATGAGCACAAACAGCCTTCATTTACCAAGAAAAAGCAGGCTGGAAAGTGTCAAGAGATGCCATGAATGAACTTCTCTTGCTAATGGCTGACTGGTCTTGTTATTAATACAGATATAATGATGTTAAGCTTCTCTATTAAGTCAGCAGGCCTGGGCTATTGGTTACACTTCATTTCTTAGAAATAGACTCATTTTTCAATTACATCTTAATTTGCAGTGTCTTTAAATGCCTGGAGAATACAAGAAGTTCAGGAGCCTATTATTAAGGATGCTGTTGAGCTTCATCCAGACAAAAATGTCAATGAGATGAAGGCTCATGTTTGGAACTTGCTTATTCTTTACTTGCAGAGACCAGTGCATTGGCTTGTCTCCATTTTCTGAAAGAAAATAATTGGATCCGCACAGCTCAGGAACCAACACTTATAACAATGAACACAAGTAAAACTAAGCCAAGATCACACTGAGGATCTGGCTGAAAATGTCCCACAAATCCAGGCTGTTCAGTCTTATGGATGGAGCAGTGACCAGAACATTAACCCAAGCTAGTGAGTGAAGCAGTGCTTAACAATCTAGGCCCAGACTATGGTTGGCAAGAGAGTGGGTGTTGAGCAGGGCAAGGGGAGAAGGATGGCAGAAGCCTTCATTTTTTTTGTCTTGTATCTGTTATCAGCTCTTACTTTGGGGTTGAAATTTTAGTCCTTGCATATTCCAAGAGCCTCTGAGCTTAAGTCACCCAATGTCCCCTTGGGTGAGATGGTTCCACACTGTCCCTGTGCAGGGCCGTGGCAAAAAGCAATCCGGCCCATACTGTAATGCCATCAATATGGACCCCTGCAGCGCTACATTAGTATTATAAAAACTGCATCCTTGGTGAGTTAAGGATTGAATAAAGCCAATGTTAATGGTTGCTGAGCACAGAGGAGGGAAAGCAGAGAGAGAGCTGCTGGCTCAGACTTAACCCTGGGAAGAAAAATGTAATGGTGGTTGGCAGAGGGAAAGCACTTACCTTGCCAGCAGCCTAACCTCACCATTGACTGGGTGACCAGACCCCGCACACAGCCTTGGTGGGATGCTGGATTCCTCACTACTCTTGGACATACGTATGATTAGTGTGTTGAGGAATGAGTTCCTCTATTTCTGGCTGGTGTGGGGCCTCTGCCCTTTCCTCTCAGACAAGGAAAAAGCCACAAGGAAAAAAACACACTTGTTATTAGACTTCTGCCACTCATTCCAGTTGGAGCTGAGTGTAATCATCATACAAACTGGAGCTGATGTAGCATGTAGCAGCCAGTATCTTAATGTCCCAGCAAAGACAGCAGCACCACAAACTCCACTCTCTCCCTTTGTTTCCATACTGAATTCAAGGCCATATACCTAATGTATAAGGCCTTTAGCAGTCTGGGACTTGGCTTTTTCAGGGACTGACTTATCCATGAAGAGGGCTGCACTCTACAGGATGATGTGTTTAGAGAGATTGAAGATACAAGTTTTGAGCACTGGAGGCAAAGTGCTTTCAGCAGTCGGACACCAGTCACTCAGCTCCTTGCCAGAGAAGACCAGGTTGAATCTAAGCTCAGCTGTGCTCTTATTTACCTTTTCCAGAAAGTCTTCCTCCAGAAACAGATTCCTTCCTTAAGGAAAAGAAAAACACCCAGAAATCATTTGAGGACAGAAAAAGAAGAATCGTAGTGTGGACTTCTGGGCTTCTACATGAATGTGATTGTTAGAGGCCCTTAGAAATAGCTTAGATAAAACTGCTGCAGCAGAGTAGCTTAAATGTGAAGGCAAGTGGACAGAAGTAGAGGAGACATGGGAAAGCAGGTTAGTACAAGTGCTTGTCTACACAGGGTTGTCTGGGAAAGCTAATCTGAATAAACTAAAGGTGTGAATTTGAAGTTAAACCGCATTAAGTCGCTGTATGAACACCCTCAGTCAGAATTAAAGTGACCTCAATTTGGTTTAATTTAATTCACTTCCAGAACGAATTAAGCTAAATCAAACTGAGGTCACTTTAAACTGCATGGATGCTGTTACTCAGAATTAAACTAATGCACTTCAGATTTACACCTTTAGTTAATTTAGATTAACTTTCCTGCATGTCTCTGTGTAGACAAGCCTTAAGAAACTGGAAACTGAAAAGGTGTAAATTGTACCAGCATAGGGCAACGTAGACTATGACCATCTGTCAGGAGCTCCCTCTGTTATGCTAGTATTACAGTTCAGCTTCAGTCACAAAAGACATCAATTTGTTGCATGCAAGCTGTCCATATCATGCAGCCAAAAACAAAAAACAACCCCCAACCCCCAAAACAGAGCTGAGGAGCATGCAGGCTCGCAATAGGTGGTTCTCTGGACGGCCACAACAGAGGGTCTGTCAGGTCAGCAGAGCTAGTTGTGTCAGTATCTCACTATCAGGAATGCTGTAACTGAGTCTCTGGTTTTACTATAGCTTTTGAATTTTCCTCTCTTTTCTTATTCGTGTCAGCACAACTTGAATGGGAAACTTCCCTAAAGAGAAAGGTCTTTGTTGCAAGTAGGTAGCAGTGGGCATATTGCTGTAAGAGCACTTCACTGGCAACATTAAAACACTGCCGCAGCAGCACATTAACGTGGCTTGTGTAGTCGCAGCAGAGCGCTGGGCGAGAGCTCTCCCAGCGCTCTAAAAAAACCACCTCCACGAGGGGCGTAGCTACCAGAGCTGGGAGCGTGGCTCCCGGCACTGACTGGTGCACTGTCTACATTGGCGTTTTGCAGTGCTGAAACTTGCAGTGCTCAGTGGGGTGTTTTTTCACACCCCTGAGTCAGAAAGTTGCAGCGCTGTAAAGTGCCAGTGCAGACAAGCCCTTACTCAAGTATGCTCACACAATGGACTTTTCCTTACATGCCCCAAACTCCCACTGGCTAAAAGGAAATGATTCAGAAAGAATGTGTGTGCTGGAAGGAAAGAGGCTACTAGTGCCTTGTATGGGGGGGGAAGCTGTGCAGGAACAGGTCATCCACAGAAACTTCCCATCCGTGTCATGCTGCCAAGGTCAAAGAGACAGACATTGCTCTGTTGTGCTGAGTAACTGATGGTCGGGCAAATGACAGCTGCCTCGGGGCATGTCTACCTTCTACACCCAGAGAGTTTAAGGCCAGAAAGGCCCACCAGATCATCATCTGACCTCCTGTGTTTCACAGGCCACCCAGCACCCACACACTAAACCCAACGACCAAAGACAGAGCAAAGTATTAAACCCTCCAGCAGACTAAACACAACACCACTAAAGGGCAATGGAGAAACTGTGTACCTTGCTTTTTTTAGTCCAGGCCCTTCCATTTTTCTGCTCTTATTCCCCCATCCCCCCTGACACCACACACCTCCAGGGCGTGTACCAAACTCCAGGAGGCAGAGTATTGACAGTGCATCACTGGAATGACTGAATCACAAAAGGCCAGTTCCTTGTTCACATTGGGGTACATCCTCCTTCCAGTGCCCAGCTTAAGGTGCTGGGCTGTCTGTTAGGAGCTGGGGAGTGGGGAGTGGCTGGTAGTAGGGAAAGAATCTACATGACCCTCCAGGCTGTGGCACCACAGTGGAGTTGCTTTGTGGCTGGCTTTGATGCCCTGGGTCTGCAGAGACAGTCGCTGGTGGATCCACCAGGGCCGTTCTCTGCTCCTCTCTGGCTCTGCTCTCAGATCCCCTTGCATGGCAGACTGCAAGGTACACTCCAGGGAGTGAGGCTCCATGCACCCACTTCCCAAATTTCACCCCCACTTTGGCTCTCTAATTGCCCTCATTCTGTTGCCTCTGAATACCTCAGTGTTCAGGGGGGAGGGGGAGTAGGAATTCCCCCCGTATGTATGTATCAATCTGGCCTAGCTATGGGTTTATAAGAGGGAAAGTAAAATGTGTACTTAAGGGTAAGCAAGACAGGTTAGGCACACAAGGCAGAGTAAGTGACTTGCCCAAGGACACACAAGGAGTCTGTAGTGGAACAGGAAAAAATCCAATCTCCTGAGTCCTGAACCATGGTCTTAGCTCTTAAACCAGCCTTTCCCTGCAAGCTAGGCTTGACTTGTACTCTGCACTTCCCTAGTACCTCCCTGCCCCTTACAAATATGTAATTGCTCTGGCTTCACCACACCTCTTTCCATTTAAGACAAGACATGGAGGCCCTGTTGGAAACTGCCTACTTTGCCGCTTGAAGCTGACCAATTTGCACATACCAGGCAGGCAGTTTGGCAGGTGGTCATTCTTCGTACACATTGACTGAGAATGGAAAATTGACTCTAAAAATCTAGGGGGACACAAGAAAAGGGTTTGTTAGAGCTCTACCAGTGATCCAGCCAATGCAGTGCGGCTATCTGGAAGCTAGTTCTCTCTGGTGCTGCAAAGAGATGATTCAGCAGTATCCAGCATGGCAGTAGATGCTCTAGTGCCCTTCTCATGCTGGGAGATTGATTCTTGAATGTGGGCCTGTATTTCCTAATCTCTTCATCTTGATATATTTGACTTAAATCTTACTGTGGGGAAGAGTGACCCGCCTTGTCCTGGTATGCAGCTCTATGGGATTTCTTCTGGCAGCAAACCTGCTCAAAGTAGGTATGGCACGTAGATCAGCAAACTAATCTTTCAGTCCATTAGTGGGGGGGAAATGACAGCTCCGTCACTGCGAAGCTAAAATGCTGCTGGGAACAGTCAGAGAGATTTAACCTCCCTGATTAAAAAGACTAAGCCTTCCGAATCTGAAAGCTACTGATATTCATAACCTTTCCTTCTTAGAACCAAAAGTCTGTCTTTAAAATGCACTATTTACATCTGGGAATATCCAGAAGGCTGAACAGTCCTTGCAAATAGGATTTGAAATGTTTAACTTTCAGCTAACTCGATCTGGGACCAAGTCAAGAACTTGCCTGGGAAAAACTGGAAGATTGGGGATTTATTTAATGTCAAAATACGTGACCCATCCATGAAATATTAGTATTTTCATTTGCTTGTTTAATTATAAAGCGATTAAAATTAGAGGTGGACCCACAAGCTGTGGGTGAAATTCACCCCTGTGCAGAAGCCCAGCACGAAAAGCCTAGGTAGGAAGAAACAGTGGGAAGGATAGTCTAGTACAGGGGTGACCAAACTTACTGACCTCTGAGCCACATACGGAAATTCAAGAGCTGAGCACACCTGCCGGGCTCCAGCCCCGCTGAGAGGAGGGTCTCAGGGCTTCAGCCCCACAGAAGGCATCTGCCAGGGCTGAAGCCCCGAGCCTGGGAAGGTGTGCCCTGCGGGGCTGAAGCTGTATCAACCCCAAGCTCCTCCACCCTCATTCTGGTAAGTGGAGCATGAGGGGACAGACATGGAGGGCTCCACAAGCTGCAAGTTGTAAAAGAGCCACATGTGGCTCACAAGTCAAGTGATCAGACAGCAAGTGTGAAAAATCAGGACGGGGTGAGAGGTAATAGGAGCCTATATAAGAAAAAGACCCAGAAATCGGGACTGTCCCTATAAAATCGGGACATCTGGTCAGCCTACGCACAAGCCATGGTTTGGCTACCCCGGTCTAGTAGCTAGGGCATTGGCTTATGACTCAGGAGTAGAGCTGGGCCAACATTTTTGGATGAAGTTTTTCAGTGAAAAATGCAGATTTGGCAACCCCAAAATATTTTTTGAACCTATGTTAGTTTTGACAAATTGTTCATGTCCAAAAAATATAAATAAATAAACAAACAGAAAAGAGGCAAAAGATTTTGTTGACATTTTTTAAATGAAACATTTCAATTTAGAGTGACTTTCAAAATTTCCTTCAATTTTTTTAATTGTGCAAAATTGAAAAAAAACATTATTCACACCAAAGCAGGCTATGGTTTTTTACTTTTTGATTTGTCAAAAATCCCCAAATTTTTCAGGTTGACCCAAAGCCATTTTTCACAATTTTGAGCAAAACAAACAAACGTCAGTTATTTGCACAGCTGTGACATTGGGCAAGTCATGCCATCTATCCTCCTGCACAGTTTCCCATCTGTAAAATGGGGATAATTCTTCCCAAACACGCAAGAGTGTTATGAGGCTAAAATCCCCATTAATAGTCTGAGTTGCTCAGCCACCATGGCAGTGAGGGCCATATAAGCATCTAGACTGATAGCTTATGCGACCCTCAAAATAGGCCTTGTGCCGGCCTTCTGCCCAACGGTGATTTTCACCCACTGTGACAGTCTGAGGTCTAAGATTTGCAAACAACCCTCATCGCTAATGGGCTGAAGTTAATCCCCATATCTTTTCTTTATGGGGTGGGGTCAGATTTGAAATTTGGACCCAAATCTATAAGCTGCACCCTGAGTGAGATGCAGGGGATCATTCAGTCAAGGTCATTAAAGAACATAAGGGTGTGATTCATCTCCAGGTAAGAGTTTATGGAGACAATACTTGACTCTCACGCTTGTTCTCCTACTTGTAGGTGCACAATGTACGGTAAACAGTTGAAAGAGAAAATGGTTATGGCCCTGCACTAAAGAGGCAAGTGGATGGAGACTAAACTCTGGTCATTCATTTCCATAAACCCAGGGCCCCAGTAAAAAGAAGGAAGGAGTCAAGCTCCACTGCTGGTTGTAGCTCAGAAAACAATGTGGTCCTATTCCAGTTCCTTGAGGTACAATGTACACATTGCTACTGGCTCCCTTGTTCCTTGGCCATTTCATTAAAGTAGCAGAAAGGATAAAAAATTCTATTAAGTTCTGCAGGATGATTTTAAAACAAACCAAGAAGTCGGAGTAGATCAGGTAGTCACACTGGATCACCATAGTGGTCCTTCCTGGTCTTAAGATCTATGAACCTACAGAGAGGTCACCATTTTCCATGCAGCATAATAGGAACTCTTAGGTGCTGTGGTAATACAACTGTATTACTAATAAATGAGTAAATAATAGAGTAGGTAGGATTGGGCCCTAAGCCAGGACAGAGTTTGCTTTTAATATATGTGGTAGATTGGAAAGCCCAAGGAAAATTATGGACCTGCAACTGAGAGTAAAAATTGAAGGTATTTTTATTGCATTCTGCTGTTTGTGTACCTCCTTGTAAAGTACATCCCCCAAAAAACTAGGGCTTTGCAGCTGTAAATTGTGCACTGTGAAAAATCCAGCAAAAGAAAGTTTCTTTATTCAGACCATTAAATAGATAGCTATAGAAGTAGGAGCTATCTCTGAGGTGTTTTGGGTTTTTTTGGTTTTTTTTTTTTTGCTTCGGCAGTTGCGCTCTCGGAGGGGTTTTTTTTGTTGTTGTTGTTGCTTTGGGCGGCAAAAAACCTAGAACCAGCCCTGATTCCAAGCTACTACCCTACATCATTTAAATGCTCTATTCTTCTTAAGTTAGCAGTGTCATCCGTTTCACTGTGCAAGTCAAGCTTTAAATTATTTAGGGACAATCTGATTTACACTATTGTAAATTAAGAGTATGTTCACTGGCTTTAATGAAGTTCCTACAGATTCACCCCGCAGTGAGACCAGGATATGGCCCTTTGTAAGGCATACACCAGGGAAATGGAGTGCCAACGCACAGGGGGAGATTTCTCAATGGGCCGTACTGTGAAGTCCTCACTCAGATAACATGTTGAAGTCAGTGGAGACTTTTGCTTGAGTAAGGCCTGAATAAGTCCGGTCTATTTATAGAGAAACCAGGGTGTGACACTGGGTTTCTCACTATTCACTTTGATCCCTACCTCCCCGGGGGGAAGTAAGCTGCTAGAGTAAATGTTTCAAAGGTGCCTAAGGGACATAGGAGCCTAAGGCTCATTCTTCAGAAGTGATTAAGCAATTAAGTTTGAAGTCTCATTAAAAGCCACTTTTGAAAATGATGCAGGCTCCTAAGTGCCTAATTACTTCTGAAAGTGGGACTTAGGCTCCTATGCCCATAGGCGCCTTTGAAATTTTTTTTACTAGAAGGTGGGCACACAAGTGGTTGAAAGATTATACTTCAAGAAGTAATAATTAGTAGTTTGCTGTCAAACTGGGAGGGTGTATTTAGTGGGGTCCAGCCAGGTCAGCCCTAGGTCTGGTACTATTCAATATTTTCATTAAAGACTTGGATAATGGGGAATATGCTCATTAAATGTGAAGATGACACCAAGCTGCAAGGGGCTGCAAACACTTTGGAGAACAGGATTAGAATTCAAAAGGACCTTGACAAATTGGAGAATTGAGCTGAATTTAATAAGATGAAATTCAATAAAGATAGGTGGAAAGTACTTCACTTAGAGAAAAAAATCAAATGCACAACTACAAACTGAGGAATAACTGGCTAGGCAGCAGTATGACTGAAAAGGATCTGGAGTTACAGAGGATCACAAATTGAATGAGTCAACAATGCAGTGTAGTCTTGCCCACATGCTCAGGGTCTAACTGATTGCCACATTTGGGGTCAGGAAGGAATTTTCCCCTGGGTCAGATTGGCAGAGATTGTGCCCACCTTCTAGGAAAAACTTGTTTGTTTGGTTGGTTGGTTGGTTTTTGCCTTCCTCTGCAGCATGAGGCATGGGTCACTTGCAAGTTTAAACTAGTGTAAATGGTGAATTTACTTGAAGTCTTTACATCATTATTTGAAGACTTCAGTAACTCAGTCAGAAGCTATGGGTCTATTACAGAAGTGGTTGGGTTAGGTTCTGTGGCCTGCAATGTGCAGGAGGTAAGACTAGATGATCATGATGGTCTCTTCTGGCCTTAATGTCTATGAGTTGTGAAAAAGGCTAATATTCTGGAGTGTATTAACAGGAGTGTTTTAAGATAGACAAGGGAGATAGTTATTCTGCTCTACTAAGCACTGGTGAGGCCTCATCTGAATACTGTGTCCATTTCCAAGTGCCACACTATAAGAAAGATGTAGACAAACTGGAGAACCCACAGGAGAGCAACAAAAGTGATAAAGGGTTTAGAAAAATCTGACCTAGGAGGAAATGTTTAAAAAAAAAACCTGGGCCTGTTAGACTTGAAAAAAGAATGAGGGAGGGACCTGATAAGTCTTCTAATATGTTGAGGGCTGTGATAAAGAAGACGGTGATGTATTGTTCTCCATGGTCACTGAAGGTAGGACAGTAAGTAGTGGGCTTCATTTGCAGCAAGGGAGATGTAGGTTCGATATTATGACAAAACTCTCTAACTGTAAGGGCAGTTAAGTTCTAAATAGGCTTCCAAGAGATGGGGTGGAATCCCCATCATAGACTCATGGTAATGTAGGACTAGAAGAGACCTTGTTATGTCATCTAGTCCAGTCCCCTGCATTGAGGCAGGCCTAAGTATTATCTATACATCCCTGACAAGTATTTGTCTAACTAGTTATTAAAAACCTACAATGACAGAAATTCCACAGCTTTCCTAGGTAATTTGTTCCAGTGCTTAACTACCCCTTACAGTTAGAAAGTTTTTCCTAAGGTCTAACCTAAATCTTCCTTGCTGAAGTTTAAGCCCATCACTTCTTGTCCTGTCCTCAGAAGGTAAGGACAACAATTTATCGCCCTCCTCTTTATGACAATCTTTTACATACTTCAAGACTTATGTCCCTCCCCACCCCCCTTTTCTCTTCTCCAGAGTGTGTCCAGTTTTTTTAAATCTTTCCTCTTAGGTCATGTTATCTAGATCTTCAATCATTTTTGTTGCTCTTCTCTGGACTTCCTTCAATTTGTCCACATCTTTTCTGAAGCATGGTGCCCACAATGACTGCTCATATCTTCCTTACAAGACTCCTGCTAATACATCCCAGAATGATGTTTGCTTTTCACCCCACCCCCAAGAGTATTACATTGTTGAATCATTTATTTTGTGATCCACTATAACCCCCAGATCCTTTTCTGCAGTACTCTTTCCTTGGCAGTCATTTCTTGCTTAGTACTTTACATTTATCCTTGTTGAATTTCATCCTGTTTATTTCAGACCATTTTTCCAGTTTGCCAAGATCATTTTGAATTCTAATCCTGTCCTCCAAAGCACTCGATATTGTCTACAAATTTTATAATTGGGGCCCTACCTAATTCATAGTCCATTTTGATCAATTTCATGGTCACAGGATTTAAAAAATAATTTAAATCTGAAATTTCACAGCGTTGTAACTGTGGGGGTCCCAACCCAAAAATGGGCTGTGAGGGGGTTGCAAGCCTATTGTAGGGGGATTGCGGTATTGCCACCCTTACTTCTGCACTGCTGCTGGCGACCGTGTTGCCTTCAGAGCTGGGCTCCCAGCCAGCAGCCATGGAGCTACCTGCAGCTGGCGAAGGTCCCTAGAGATGGGTCTGACCCAGCCCCAGAAGCAGCCCCTGCAGGAGAAGAATAAATCCCGTCCCTCCCAAGCCCAGCCAGGACTAGCATCTGGAGAGCGGTGCATGGTTAGAGCCCCCAGCCCTGATCCTTCCCTATACTAGCCATATTTCATAGGTGAGACCAGATTTCACAGCTGTGAATTTGGCAGGGTCTTATTTATAAGTGTACTTTATGCCATTATCCAAATAATTTTGGAAGATATTGAATAGAACGAGACGCAGGACAGATCTCTGCAGGACCCCACTCAATATGCTCTTCCAGCTTGATTGCGAGCCATTGATAACTACTGAGTGCACTTTCCCAAACAGTTGTTCACTCACTTTATACTAGGTTTGTCTAGGATATATTTCCCCAGTTTGCTTATGAAAAGTTTGTGCGAGACAGTATCAGAGTTGAGATATATCACATCTACTGCTTCCATTCCATTCACAAGACCTGTTACCTTGTTAAAGAAGGTGGTTTTTGAGAACAGGTTGGACAAACACCTGTCAGGGATGGTCCCGGCTTACTTTGTTCTGCCTCAGTACAGGAAGCTGGACTTGACTTTTCTAGGTCCCTTTCCGCCCTATATTTCTATGATTCTATACCAGTAACATTACATGCCTGCCAGGCTGGCTCAGCTGTGTAGGCTGGTGCATTGTGGGGGAGTAGCCAAGGCTCTGCCTATTCCTTGCCCCTACTAGCCCACTCCCCACCCATCTGTGGAGGAAGGGAAGTAGGGGCTACGCAGAGGCTGCTTCCCCCACCCCAGGCTGGGACTGCCAGGCACATAGCCCATGCAGAAGAGAAAGGAGATACCTTAAGCCCTCTGAATTCCCTGTGAGATCATCAAACAAGGCATAATCTTGGCCCAAAATATATTAAAAATAAAATTCAAATAAGGTAGGTTTTCCCTCCTCTGAAGCACCTAGTCTAGTCTAAAAACACAGTATGCAGACAAAGAGGTGCAACACAGAACGAAACACAAGATTTTATTTTTCACTTTCATTCTCTTCAATATAATTTTCTCACTCATCTTTGGCAGGACAGGAGGATATGGCCTTCTAATCTGTGCTCTCAGCAAGACTGCTGACTAAGCAACCTTTACACTCCTCCAGCCTTGGGGCTAGTCCATCCAGATAATCTACAGTATGTTCTAAAATAGGGGAGGAAAAAGGCTTCTTAGCACCACATCTCAATCCATTTATTCATCCATCTATCTATGGATCCCCATAGAACCCGAGAACAGAGCAATATGGTTCACTTTGGCTGATGGAAGCAGAGGCCCTGACTTTTTAATTTCCCTGGAGGGTGCTCGATCCCCACTCCGCCCCAGGCAGTGTGTGTGTGTGTACACACACACACACACACACACACTATTGCAGGAACCTCTGGAGAATCAGGCTGTATATGCAGACTTTTTCCATTCGTTATTATTAACTGTTTCTATTTCTTTTGATTTTTAAATATATACCGGGCTCTGGGCGCCATAACAATTAGGAAAAGCACAGTACCTCCAAAAACACATCAACCTCAACTCCCACTGAACCGAAAAACAAACAGCCAGTCAGTAAACAACCAGAGTATCCCCACCTCTTACCCTTAGTTTTCTGAACATCTCAACTTAAGATCTTAATCAAATCTTATTTAAAATAGGAACACATTTGTAAGTATGGTATGATCTGTGCTCCCCTTGTGCATAGTCTTTGGCAACAGACTGATTACCTCTGCTACTACTATAGCTTGACGGATCAGTTTAACGCTCCCCGGAGCACTATAGTACATAAGGCTCTCTATGCTCTAATAACCTTTTGTTCTAATTGCCAATGAAAAGGTAATAGGGCCAAAAGGCACAGAGGTGTTTGCTGAGATCTCAGTTAAGTGCATAATCAAAACCCAACAAAAATAGCTGTGGCTGTGTACTAAAGTACTAAATTGGCAGCTTGCTAACAAAAGAATGGTTCTTGGAGAACATGGGGTAGGCTGCCCTGGTCATTAACAGAGTCCTGAGATCACAGTTGCTCTGTTTCAAATAAGGATAGTTTATAAAAGTAACAAGAAGTAAACAGAATCTGTCACACGAAAAGGGTTTTCATTTACCCAAGGACAAGGCCCAGCCCTTAGGCTCAAGTCAGCTGAAGTCTCAGTGGACACACACTTCTGTAAAGAATTGTGATCTGCGGCGCACAAACACCATTATTATTAGCGGCACGGACTTACACTTGCCAGTGGAAAACTGGGGCTATTTACCCTGAACATTCAGCTACAAAAACCATGAGTATCTGCCAACTGACCTAAAACTGGGGTGAGAGGAGAATCAGGCTCTGCTTCTGTCTTTCCTTTCTTTACAAATGGAAACCAAACACAGGAAGGTTGTGGCCACAGCCAGCCCAACACAGGCCTTTCTTACACCCCCACGGCAGTGAATCAGAACATGAAATCTCAAACAGCTCCTGTTACGAAAACTCATGTGAAAGGAGATGTTTGCACTTTAGGAGGGTTCAGTCAGGTGGGGAACAACCAATGAATTCCCTTTACCAAGACCACCTTAATCATTTAAAATTAGTATCCTGCTGAGTTCACAAATGCAATGTTACTCAGGCATTGACAATCTAAAATGTATATCCACAAATACCAGTTTATAGCACAGCTTATAGCACAGAATCATCAAAACTAGCTGGTTAGATCTCAAGATCAATGTGTAAACATAATGGGCCTGATTCTGAACTTCACTGACCACCCTGGAGTTACTCTTGATTTACAGCAGGGTAAATAAGAGGGAATCAGATCAAGAGTTTTTATAACTAAATTTCCATTTAACTAGAAGAGCCCCCAGGACTACAGATTCCTTAGTGAGACATTTAGATGGCAATATACAAATCCAGCAGTAGTTATTCCCCTGCAGCACACCAGCAGATTATAGGATGAAAGGGACCATTGGTCTCTTCCAAATGTCTTGAAAAGGGCCATTCTATGAAATGCAGCTAATATTAGTTTGTGCTGTCAGCTTTGTTTTGAATTTTGCTTTTTGCTTTATTAGCATTTTAGTGGGAGACTGCCGACGAACAAGTATGTATTGCAGGGTGTAATGTTCATAGTTTAGTATGTGCCACTCTTCCCTCTGAGTCAATAATTTACCAGTGTCTCGCTACGGTGTTAGAAGACAACGTGCTGCTGGAAGGGATCTCTTTCCAATGAGGTGTACAATAAAACATCCTGTTCATTTGTGGTCCCCAGACGCTTTTGACAAGGGCAGGTGTGTTAGCCCTGGTGGCTTGGCCAACTCAGGAATTTATTCGGCACAGTATTATTTCCTTGCTGGATACAATCCTCCTTATTTCTTGCTCCCAAAATCTTGGGTGCTGTTGCTATGCATTGCTAAATAGCCTCTTTGTTCCTCCCCAGAGGTGTCTGTGTGCCAGTGGTAGATGACATGATGCTAATAGCTCACAGGGTGTCATGATACTTACTGATATTATTAACTATAAGTTGGTTTGACATCTTGTATTAAATCATTATGTCAGATTCATGTACTGTAATGAGTGGGCCAATGTGTAACACTGCATCCTGATGGATAGAATAAAACCTGTTCTACCACATATTAGGCCCTAAACTGCAGGCGGACAGAGGTCCTCCTCAAGTGGGAGGGGCCTGTGTTTGGGAGCAACAAGATCTGGCTCCTAGCTCCACAGCCTCCATGAAGTTCCAAGTACCCTTGGTGCGCAGTGGAATGAGAACTGAAGTCCAAGGTAGCCTTGATACCACTGTACCCGACCCCACTGCAGGGAGTGGCTGCTTGTGCTGTGGCTCACCTCCCCCTAGCTGCCTGTAGCACGCTGTGTGTACCACACACTCTGAGGCAAGTGCACTCGCACCCTTCGAGTGACAGAAGAGGATTCTGTTAGTCAGGCTGCCAGACATCAAAGGTGCAAACACCCCTGTCCCACTTGCTTCAGTTCCCAACCCAGCCCCCTAGGAGTTGTACAGTCCAGGGGTATGAAAGCACCAGAGTCCCAGTGTAACCCTTTTGCACTGTCCTCCTGCCTACAGGCTGCAGCCCTGTGTCCTCCTGCTATGGCTCCTGCTGTCCCCTGCCCATAAAAAGGTATGTCTCAGCTGAGCTGTCAGGCCCTGCAGCCCCAGCTCCCAGGTATCTAGCTGCTTCCAGCCTCCTGCTCCAGCTCCAGCTCACACACAGCCTCTGGCTTCCCTCTGCCTGAGCCAAGATTCCTCCTGGCCTCCGGAAGTATTTCCCTTCCCGATGGTGATGGGATTTTTGATGCCCTCTATTGGATGGATGTCATATTGAGTGGTAACAGAGTGCCCAGGAATGAGCCGGCAGGTTCACTACAATGTTTATTAACAAGACTGTCTTTCCAGCGGCATTTCTGGTTATGTAAATCCATCCTCTATTTCATAAGAATGAAGCATGGATTTGTAGAGATCCACTAATAACAGTTACAGAAAATGACATTAAATATGATTCATAGCAGCCGTAAATCATGAGTCATGTTCAAAAGTACTAAATATTTAGGTACTAGTATTAGGGACTAAACTAATATTAGAGACTTCAATCTCCAGATCTAAACACCCCTGATCTCTGAGGCATTCAGATTCCAGTACTATATCCAACATTTGTGACTTGTGCCTATCTCTAAATAACCTGGAGAAAAAGTTGAGCTCAAACACAGTGAATCTCTCTCCAGCCTCAACTGATGAGACTTAAATCTTTCTGTGCTTTGAACTAAAATAGGATCACAGTCTTTAAGGTGCCACAAGTACTCCTGGTTTTTTTTGCGGATACAGACTAACACGGCTGCTACTCTGAAACCAATAATTCTCTGGCTTTTTGTCAACTTTTTACACTCTTTTTGTACATTACAAATGCTAACAGGAGTGCACAGACTGGTAGCACAAAGTTTACAGAAAAGCAAAGCGATCAGCCATAAATCAATCTCCAGTGCTGCTTATTCAAAGCTAAATGTGAAATCTAAGCTCTGATGATAGGGACTGACAAAAGAAATAATACTGGCCCCGACACAGATATCATGACCTACTCCTAACAAATACAAGCCTAAGACCTTTAACACCAACCAAATTTGGCAACAAAGTCTCTTTAATCTAAAACGGCCCCCTGCTCTAAAACTTTGCCCAACCACAGAGGCATCTGTTGTCAACAGTTCAGTATTATAAGGGATGTCCTTATTTAATTTTAAAATGCCCTGTCCCATACTAAATCAGTACGGGTTACCTTTTATGCCTTTTTTTGGCCAGGAGTTTCCAGACCATTGCTCCAGGACCTGAAGTCCAGGACTGAATCGTGCTCTGGGACTTCACTTGACAAAGTGCTGCTGATTGGCAACTTATCCTGGCACACGCATCACAATGCCACTCAAGTTTCTCTGGCACAATGGAGGGACATCCAGGGCAGAGAGGTGGCTGGGCCAAATTTGAGTGGCATTGCAACCTGGTGCATGGGGTCAAAACACCATTCAAATTTGGCCCAGTCACACCTCAGCTTTGGCCGGGTCACTGTTCCATCCGGCATGCAGTGCTCAGAGCTGGAGAGAGAGAGAAGTTTGGGGACTTCTGAGGTCTGCCCTGTATTTTAAAAATACAGTGGTGGCAACTCTCACCGGGGGAGGTGCGGGAGAGAACGTTCTGCATTGCCAACGTACCGGAAGTTGGAGGGCTACATATACATTGCTTAAAAACAGATCAGATTGCCATCACCATGATCATTAATGCAGGGACCATGGAACCCAACATGTGACAGCCCATCTCAGAGAACACTCTGATCAAGACAAAGCATCTACTACGTAGGGCGTGGCTGCAGGTAGCATTGTAGATCAGTGGCCTAGCTATGGCACTTGGGGTAGCTCTGGCCCTGCTCTAAGGATTTCAATGTCCTTTTCTCAATCCCTGCCCCTCCTCAGCAAAAAAAAAACATCATATAATTAAATACAATTTTACATCAGCCCACACTAATGGAACATGGCTTGATGGGAAATGCTGAAATGCTCTTGCTCTCTCTGTACCATTCATTTAAGTGATACAGAAAATCAACTGGTGGTTTCCAGCCGTCATGGTAATTTATTTTTCTAAATAAGACATTTCACAGTAACTCTGAGATGTCTCCGGGAGAGTGGTTATTGCTGGATAACACCACCCCAGGAATCTGAGATATTCATCTGCACCTTGTACTTCATATCTCCACAGGGGGGTGATTATCTCTTGATCACACTCCTTGCCGTGATTTTTAAGCGTTACAGCTTGAAAAAAAAATAAAAAAAACCCTGCATGGGAGAATTTCACTGCCAGAATGAACTACAGGGGGAACAACTCCAAGAATACTAGACAATGGAAAGTAAAGTGATCAAGAATTGGAGAAAACTACATTAAAAGCCTTCAAGTGCAGAGATCTTTGGGGTCTGGCCAAAATTTAGGGACAATCTATTTATCAGGCATTAGTCTTGCCGAACCATAAGGCTTTCTGAAGCAGAAGCAGCAGACACTGTGCATTTACAAAAATATATCTTACTCTATAATGTAGTGAAGAGCCATTTGGCAACCAGCATAACCAATTCAATGGTTTTCAAATACCTATAAATATGTCTGGCTTATCCATTCTCAGTAAAATATTGTCAGTTTTAAACAAGACCATGGTGAATTAAAGGCTGGCACAAAACTAAGCATAGCTCAGTTATGCAATTGAGTAGACCCTAAGTGAGAAATTTAACATTTCCTGTACTCAAATGTGTGTTAGGAAATGCTGCAAGTGTACTGCCATTTTGGTTTGCTGTCCTTGGAGACTTGCTCACCCTTTATTAGGCTTAGAGTTTTGTTCCAGTCTGGAGCAATGGATTCAACCCCTAAACTGTGGAGGAGTTCTGATACAGATGCATCCAACATTGAGTCCAAACACCCTTGAACTTTGGGAAAGTTCATTTCTAAGACTGGATCCAAAGTTTGAGAAGGATGCCCCTTTCTAGTCCTGCCTCATTGCAGATTTACTCCCAGTTTCAGAGATGTCTGTATGTAGCTATATGATTTTCCAATGTACTGACATATGGTCTCTCCTGGAGGCTTTATGAGCTTGAGCCTCCTTCCCCTCATTTATTCTGGTGTCCACCAGGAGTAATTGCATTGAAATCAAGGCAAATAAACAACCATTATAAAGATGGGAAAATGAAGCACAGAGTGATTATGCGACTTGCCAAAAGTCACACAGGAAGTCTGCGGCAGAGTTAGGAACAAAACCCCACGTGTCTCAACTCCAAGTCCAGGAAGGTTCCATTGGAGGCTTCTCCACCTAGTGCTATGTGCCAGGCACTTGGGGAAAGAAAAGATACTGGAAAGAGAGGCTTTAGGTTCTTTTGGCCAGGGATCCACAAATAGGTGTGTGATTTCTGTGCCTCTTGCCCAGAATGCCAGTTAGCAGGGGCCAAAGGGATGCCAAAGGCCCCCCTGCTTCCACTCACAGTGGTGGACAAACCTGTCGAACAGGTAGGAATGAATCTAGTGGGGCCCCTCGAGGAGAGCGCATTGGGGTACCATCACATATTAGTGATAGTGAACTATGCCACATGGTACCCCAAAGCCGTCCTGCTGTGCATAACAAATGCATCCACCATGGCAAATGAACTCATAAAGGTCTTTGCAAGGGTCAGAATACCAAGGGATAATACTGACGGACTGGGGATCCAAGTTCTCATCCAAACTAATGCAGGAATTTTGAAAATTGCTGAGGATCAAAGCCCTCAAGACTTCCATTTACCATCCCTTGACAGATGGATTGGTGGAATGGTTCAACGGAACCCTGAAGGCCATGTTGAGGAAATTTATCAACACAGACCCACAGCATTGGGACCAAGTACCGCTATCATTGCTATTCACCATACTGGAGGTCCTCCACAGGGTTCTCAGCTTTGAGCTTCCATATGGGAGACAGCCCTAGGGGATTTTGAACCTCTTCCCAGGCTTCCTGGATAGAGCAGGAACTGCGGGTCATGGGCTCAGTGCCCTATATTCTCCAACTATGGGAACGGCTGAAAACGCTAAGGGGCTTAGCTAAGGAAAACCTTTTGAAAGCCCAGCAAGTCGAAGAACATATGTACAACAAAGGGGTACTGTTGCAAACGTTTGAACCAGGTGACCAGATGTTGCTGTTACTCCTGATGTCCGAGTCAATGAGGTTTGAAGTGGTAAGGAGGGTTGGGCCAATTGAGTATGAGATCTTTCAGCCCAGGAAACAAAAGGAGATGCAAATTTATCATGTCAACTTCCTGAAGGCTTGGAAGGTTCAGAAGGACCTTCTGATAGCCCTGTACCTTCAAGCTATGACATCTCTGGACCCAGCCCCCATGTCAGTGAGGTCAGAGCTCAGCCTGGTGCAGAAAGTTCAAATATTTCAGCTGACTCTGCCTTCCAAGCAGTGTTCTTGGCTCTCCCAGAGAGGACACACCTCACCTACCACTACATTGCAACAATGCCTAGACAGAGGGTACACGAGAATGGCTGACCCCTCCACACACACAAAAAAAAGGGTGTGTGAGATGGTCCAAACTACGTTGACCCAAGGGAGAGGGGTGTCAAGGAGTCCAACAGTGAGTGGAGGAGCCTCTCATGCTGGTGACAAAACCAGATGACTCAATGAGGTTCTGCATAGACTTTAGAAGGGTCAACGCTATGTCGAGGTTCAACATGTACCCGATGCCCTGTGTGAATGAGCTATTAGAGAGACTGGGGAACACTGAGTACATTTCCATACTGGATTTAACCAAAGAATACTGGCAAATCCCCCTGACAAAGGCATTCTGGAGAAAGACAACCTTCCCTACTTCTTCAGCCTCTTAGTTTGTAACCATGCCCTTCAGCCTAAACGGGCCCACTTTTTAACAACTGATGAAGCAGTTGCTGCAGCCCCATGACCAGTATGCAGCCACCTACATTGATAGCAATCATCTATAGCCACAGCTGGGAAGACCATATGCAGCATATCACCACAGTCATCCAAATCCAAGAGAAGGAGGGGCTTACCACAAATCCTGCCAACTGCCACTTTGGGCAGAGAGAAGTGATGCATCTTAGATACACATGGTGCTAGGCCAACTACACCCCCTTGTGGATAAGGTCCAGGCACTAAGTGATTGCCCGATCCCATCAACCAAGAAGTAGCTGCAATGTTTCCTGGGACTGGCCAGCTATTACAGTCAGTTTGTACCTGACTGTCACACTAGCGCCCCCTCCTTACCAACCTGGAGGAAGGCACTTGTCCCAGGAAGGTGCAAAGGGCCAACGCACGTGACAAGGCCTTCAGAACACTGAAGAACCGGCTAACCCAGCGGTGGGAAAACTACGGCCCGGGGGCCGGATCCAGCCCCTCAGGGCTTTGGATCCAGCCCACGGGACTGACCCCTGTGGTGCCGCAGGGTCCGTGCCGCTCTCCAGAAGTGGCCGGCACCATGGCCCCAGGCGGGGGGGCAGAGGGCTCAGTGCGTTGCTCTTGCCACCAGGCACTGCCCCCTGCAGCTCCCATTGGCCGAGAACAGGGAACCGCGGCCAATGGGAGCTTCGTAGGAGGTACCTGGAGGCACAGCAAGGGCAGCACACATGGAGCCCTCCTTCCCCCGTCCCCCGTCTCCCAAGGGCCGCAGCGTTTCCTGGAGCGGCGCGGGGCTGGGGACAGGGCAGGCAGGGAGCCTGCTCTGGCCCTGGTGTGCGCTACTGCCACCCCGGAGCCCGAAGCCCTCCTGCACCCCACCCCCCAACTCCCTGCCCTAAGCCCTCTGCCTGCACCTCGCACCCCTCCTGCACCTCAACTCCCTGCCCTGATCCCTCTCATACGCCCCGCACCCTTCCTCTGCCCAATCCCTTGCCCTGAGCCCCTTCCTGCACACCGCACCCCCTCCCACACCCCACACTCCCTCCTGCACCCCAACCCCCTTCCCCAGCCCTGCATACAATTTCCCCACCCAGATATGGCCCTTGGCCCAAAAAGTTTGCCCACCCCTGGGCTAACCCATGGGCCAGTTCTCTTCCCTCCTGACTTTTCAAAGCCTTTCATTCTTCAGACAAACGTGTTGGAACCGTGGGTCTCAGGACCACATTATTCCAAGAGGTAGAAGATGAGGAACATCTGATATTTTCTGAGTAGAAAGCTGTTCCCATGGGAGGTGAATTACTCAACAATTGAGGAGGCAGCCCTGGCTATAAAATGGGGGTGGAGAAGGAGAGCAGGAGGAAGACGCACTGCCAGGTCCTAGCCCAAGGGGGAAGGTGATTTGTGATTCGGTGTCTCACCAGAAGTGGTGAAGTCAGACCACTCAACTGCAGATGTGTCCTGAGGACTGGCATGTCCTGGCAACAGCTGATCTACATGTCGCCGCCAGGTAAGATTCTCTGCAGTCTGGACTGTGTAGGAAACAGGTCCTGTTTGAGTGATGATTGTGGCAGGGACCCATTTAGCTCTGGAAGTATAATTCCGAGCCAAAACTGGCTGTCCCGGGCTAAAGGTTCGCTCTTTTGCTCTGGGTGCCCATCTGATAACTTGATTTTGCTGCTGATGTTGCACAATTTGTCGGAGTTCAGACAGTTTCAGCAGATCAAAGCAAGTGCGCAGCTGTCATCCCATCATTAGAAAGGCCGGAGATGCCTTGGTCGTAGCATGAGGTGTGTTTCTGTAGGAAAGTAAGAAGGTATCCAGACGCTTTTGAATGGAGTGTTGTCCCCTTGCTGATTTCAAAGCGTGTTTCATTGTCTGCACAAATCTTTCAGCTAATCCGTTGGTGAATGGATGATATGGTGCTGACGTGATGTGGTGTATCCCATTTGCCTTCATAAAATTTTGAAACTCCTGAGAGACAAACTGCGGTCCGTTGTCGCTCACAAGTTGTTCTGGCAGATGAAAACGACTAAAGAGTCCTCGTAGTTTTTGTATAGTACTCTCTGCAGTAGTGGACTGCATTATAGAGACTTCTGGCCATTTAGAATGGGCATCTACTGCCACCAAGAACATGCTTCCTTCAAGGGGGCCAGCGAAGTCAATGTGAATACGTTGCCACGGGTTTTCAGGCCAGTCCCATGGGTGTAGGGGTGCCCACTGGGGTGCATTCCTCACACCCTGACATGACATACAAGCTTTTGCCTTCTCTTCAATAGCACTGTCCAATACAGGCCACCAAAAATAGCTTCGTGCAATTTCCTTCATGCGCACTATTCCACAGTGACCGGAATGTAGCTGTTCTAACATCTGTGATCTCAGTGGTGGTGGAATAATGACACGTCTCCCCCACAACAAACAACCAGATTGGACTGATAACTCTGTCTTCCTGGACATGTAGGTAACAAGGTCGGGTGAGACCGGAGAGGTTTGTCGAGATTTTCCATGCATCACCAGGTCCATAACTTGGGACAACACTGGGTCAACGCGAGTTGCCTTCTTTATCTGAGTAGCAGCACCGGAATCCCACCCTCGTCGCCACTTGTTATATCCTTGGGGGCAGCCAGTTTAGGCAGAAATCACTTGAGGCCAGACAGCAGACAGCTAACAAAACTACCATTTTATTTACAGACACAGAGCTCACCCAACCGGCTGAAACCGGCTGGGCTATCCCCTAATAATCTAACTCAGTTGCCATAGGAACAAAAACCATGACAACCAAATACACAACAGAAAGTGTCTCAGGTAGTAGGCATAGGGGTGCCCTCTCCCTGACTGCACTGTTGAACTATTACTCACAGGGCCCTGGGTAGGAATTTGGTGGAGCTGGGAGGTCTTGGATTCCCCTACTTTCAGCCATTGACCCTCCCCACTGGATGACATGGCTGTTGATTTGCCACTGGGCAGTGTAGCCAGGTTTGAACTACACCCCCCATCCCCAAACAAGGCCCCAAATTGGATCAGTGGGGCTCTATGTGGGTACAAGTAGAGCTGGCTGGAGAACAACCATTTCATTTCATGACCACTTTTGAGGTTATGAAATGTTTTTGTTCCACATAAGAATGTTTTCATGAAACGGAATTGTGCCAAACATCCAGTTTTGGATCAGAAAGTTCAGGTTTTTGCACCCTCTCTTGACAGTCCACCCTGGACCTGAAAATTCTTCTTGTTGATTGATTTGTCAAAATCAATACGTTTTCACAAAAAGTTTTGGCTTTTACAAAGTTGCATTTTTCAATGAAAAAGAATTCTGGCTCAGTTTCCAACCAGGTCTAGGTACAAGGGTCAACTTGTGAG
Source organism: Mauremys reevesii (assembly GCF_016161935.1). NCBI lineage: Eukaryota > Metazoa > Chordata > Testudines > Geoemydidae > Mauremys > Mauremys reevesii. The sequence continues at coordinate 28,680,761 of NC_052626.1, forward strand.
GATCCAGTTGCAGGAAGTGGAGTCTTACACTGTAACCTACTCAGAACAGACCTCATCTGTAAAGTGCCTAGTATACATTTGATACTATTATAATAATAAATACATTGCGTAGGGCAAAGGAAGCTTGTTCAAGCTACTTTTAGCACAGTTGAGAGAATTCTTAAGAGTTGCACTACTTAATATGGAGTGTGCTTATTTAACTTTGTACAGCCATTTACCGTAATTATTAATAGGACTGTGTTTGTAACCAGAGTACAATGCAATGTACAGCCACCACTAAATGGCTAAACACATAGGGCCAATTTCTGCCGATTGGGTTGTACAAGTATAACTGGGCATATTTGGCCAACTGCGCTGGGTGGGGATTAGCAGTCAGCAGAACAACATGTTAGAAGAGTTAGGGAAGAATTGGTAGGGGAAGTAGAAGTGGATGGCAACCTTCGCAGCAGTGACCATGAGATGGTCGAGTTCAGGAGCCTGACAAAAGGAAGAAAGGAGAGCAGCAGAATACAGACCCTGAACTTCAGAAAAGCAGACTTTGACTCCCTCAGGGAACTGATGGGCAGGGAGGTGAACATCAGGAGGAAAGGAGTCCAGGAGAGCTGGCTGTATTTTAAAGAAGCCTTATTGAGGGCACAGGAACAAACCACCCCAATATGCAGAAAGAATAGCAAATATGGCAAGTGACCAGCTTGTCTTAACAGAGATATTTTCGGTGAGCTTAAACACAAAAAGGAAGTTTACAAGAAGTGAAAAGTTGGACAGATGACTAGGGAGGAGTATAAAAATATTGCTAGAGCATGTAGGAGTGTAATCAAGAAGGCAAAGCACAATTGGAGCTGCAGCTAGCAAGGGATGTGACGGGTAACAAGAAGTGTTTCTACAGGTATGTTAGTAACAAGAAGGTGGTCAGGGAAAGTGTAGGCCCCTTACTGAATGGGGGAGGCAACATAGTGAGAGATGATGTGGAAAAAGCTGAAGTACTCAATGCTTTTTTTGCCTCGGTCTTCCCAGAAAAAGTCAGCTCCCAGACTACTGCACTGGGCAGCACAGTATGGGGAGGAGGTGAGCAGCCCTCAGTGGTGAAAGAACAGGGTAAGGACTGTTTAGAAAAGCTGGACATGCACAAGGCCATGGAGCCGGATGCAATGCATCTGAGGGAGTTGGCTGATGTGATTGCAGAGCCATTGGCCATTATCTTTGAAAACCCCTGGTGATCAGGGGAGGTCCTGAACAATTGGAAAAAGGCAAATATAGTGCCCATCTTTTAAAAAGGGGAGAAGAAGAATCCAGGGAACTACAGACCAGTCAGCCTCATCTCAGTCCCTGGAAAAATCATGGAGCAGATCCTCAAGGAATCCATTTTGAAGTACTCGGAGGAGAGGAAAGTGATCAGGAACAGTCAACATGGATTCACCAAGGGCAAGTCATGCCTGACTTACCTGATTGCCTTCTATGATAAGATAACTGGCTCTGTTGATATGGGGAAAGAGGAGGACATGATATATCTTTACTTTAGCAAAGCTTTAGATACAGTCTCCCACAGTACGTATTGGATGACTGGACTATAAGGTGGACAGAAAGCTGGCTAGATCGTTGGGCTCAATGGGTAGTGATCAACGGCTCGATATCTAGTTGGCATCCAGTATCAAGCGGAGTGTCCCAGGGGTCGGTCCTGTGGCCGGTTTTGTTCAACATCTTCATTAATGATCTGGATGATGGGATGGATTGCACCCTCAGCAAGTTCACAGAGGATACTAAGCTGGAAGGAGAGGTAGATATGCTGGAGGGTAGGGATAGGGTCTAGAGTGACCTAGACAAATTGGAGGATTGGGCCAAAAGAAATCTGATGACAACAAGGACAAGTGCAGAGTCCTGCACTTAGGATGGAAGAATCCCATGCACTGCTACAAGCTGGGGACCAACTGGCTAAGGGGCAGGTCTGCAGAAAAGGACCTGAGGATTACAGTGGACGAGAAGTGTGCCCTTGTTGCCAAGAAGGGTAATGGCATATTGGGCTGCATTAGTAAGAGCATTATCAGCAGATCGAGGGAAGTGATTATTCCCCTCTATTCAGCACTGGTGAGGCCACATCTGGCGTATTGCGTCCAGTTCCCCTCCCTTCCTTCTCCCCCCTCCCCTCCCCTGAAAGGATGTGGACAAATTAGAGAGAGTCCAGCAGAGAGCAACGAAAATGATTAGAGGGCTTGGGCACATGACTTACAAGGAGAGGCTGAGGGAACTGGGCTTATTTAGTGTGCAGAAGTGTGAGGGGGGATTTGATAGCAGATTTCAACTACCTGAAGGGGGGTTCCAAAGAGGATGGAGCTAGGCTGTTCTCAGTGTTGGCAGATGACAGAACAAGAAGCAATGGTCTCAAGTTGCAGGGGGAAGTGTCTAGGTTGGATATTAGGAAAAACTTTTTCACTAGGAGGGTGGTGAAGCACTGGAATGGGTTACCTAGGGAGGTGGTAGACTCTCCATCCTTAGAGGTTTTTAAGGCCCAGCTTGACAAAGCCCTGGCTGCAATGATTTAGTTGGGGTTGGTCCTGCTTTGAGCAGGGGGTTGGACTAGATGACCTCCTGAGGTCTCTTCCAACCCTAATCTTCTATGATTCTATGATAGTAAGGCGATGCATCGGGGGGGCATGCAGGGTCAAGTGTCCCTCCCAACAGCCAGAGAGCAGAAGGGGCGTAGCCAGAGTTGGAGAGCATAAGGGGCGGGGCCAGAGCCTCTTCCACCCGCTGGGTTGCTGCTTGATGCAGCGCAGCAGCTGCCTGGGAGAGAGCCTCACTGCAGCAGCAGTGGGCTGCCTCCTGCCCAGGCTTGGCTTCCAGGGACAGCGGCCAAGTGAGCCAGAGCCCTCCCTCCCCCTGCCACTGGCTGCCCCTCCCCAGTCAGGCTCTCTCCCCTGCAGCTGGCTACGCTGCACAGAGCAGCAACAGGGAACGGCTCCATCCTGCTCCCCGCCTGGGCCTGGCTACCAGGGAGAGCAGCCGAATGTGCCGGGGGAGGCTGGGAGTCAGTGCAGCAGGAGGACTGAGCCCCTCCCCAACACAGGTAACATGGGGCGGGGAGAGGGCGGGGAGGTCACATGTCCTCCCCTTTAGCTTGTGCTTCCCCAGTATGAGGATGCACCAGTCGTCTTGATACCATAACCTCTCAGGGGGGGATGGTGGGAGAGAAGACACTGGAAGGGTATCTTGGACCTGATTCTTCATTCCTTTGCATTTTCTGGAGTCACACCTGTGCAAATTAGGTGTTAAATGCAACCACTCTGATTTATTAGTGATTTCCAGCCACTTGGCACTCCCGTTCCACAGATGTAAATGAGTACCCAAAATGCACCACAGGGGAAAATCCGACCCTTTGAGTTCACAGAGCCTATCAGCAAAAACAGATGCAGGCCATAATACAAGCTCCCTTTTTCAAAGTCATGCAGAAGTCTCATTTATGAGATTTTCGGATAACATCTGCAATAGTCAATTCTCAGCACAAGCTCACAGCTGCAGATGTGGCTGGGGAATTGAGGAGCTGATACCACGGATTGTTGAGCAGTAGGAGACCTCATTCTCCTCTCACACTGGTTTAACTTATATTGCTTCTAAACACTTTGCTGATTATGTTACACATTTTATTATGGTCATTAGGTGGCTGGTGTAAATTGGCATAGCTCCATTGAAGCCAATGGCACCTCACTGATTTACATCAGCTGAACGTCTGATCCAATATTATCAATAACAGAGCTAATGCATGAAAAAGAAATGTTGTTAGAAGAACTAAAAGCACATGCCTCAGCTCCATCAAGATAATTCAACATATGGTACCCAGATCCCTAGATTGGAATCAGACGGTAATGTTTCATGAGAGCTAAGTCAGCAAAAAGGCACCAGGCACATGAGCTGAATTACTAAAATACTAGTACTCGGCATTTCAGAAGCACTTTCCAGATGAAATGTTGGCTTGGTGCTTTGACATTTAACAGATTCAGACTCAACCCCCTTGTGAACTAGATACAGTCGTCACTATTAGGGAGTCAGCATTTATCAATAGTTTCCATGCAGTGCTATTGCTATGCTAATAACAGGGCATATCTGCTGCCAAGTGCTGACTTTTTAATGGCTTCTTCTCCATGTATTAGTATCCATATTGTAGAGATGGGAAGACTGGGGCACAGAGAGAAGTAATTAGTACAAGGTACCACAACTGGTGTATGGAAGAGTGACAAACATATCAAATCACATGATTCCCAGTCTTGCTCCAACCATTAGTCTATGCTTTCTCTCTACAGTTCTTCCAATACACAGCTGTTTGTATCATAGAACTGTCAGACTGGAAGGGACCTTGAGAGGTCATCTAGTCCAGTCCCCCGTATTCATGGCAGGACTAAGTATTATCTAGACCATCCCTGACAGGTATTTGTCTAACCTGCTCTTAAAAATCTCCAGTGACGGAGATTCCACCACTTCCCTAGGCAATTTATTCCAGTGCTTAACTATCCTGAAAAGTTAGGAATTTTTTCCTATTGTCCAACCTAAACTGCCCTTGGTGTAATGTAAGCCCATTGCTTCTTGTCCTATCCTCAGAGGTTGAGGAGAACAAATTTTCTCCCTCCTCCCTGTAACAACCTTTTATGTACTTGAAAACTGTAATCATGTCCCCGCTCAGTCTTCTCTTCTCCACACTAAACAAACCCAGTTTTTTAAATCTTCCCTCATAGGCCATGTTTTCAAGACCTTTAATCATTTTTGTTGCTCTTCTCTGGACTTTCTCCAATTTGTCCACATCTTTCCTGAAATGTGGCACCCAGAACTGGATGTAATACTCCAGTTGAGGCCTAATCAGTGCAGAGTAGAGCAGAAGAATTACTTCTCCAGTCTTGCTTACAACACTCCTGCTAATACATCCCAGAAAATATTTCCTTTTTTTGCAACAGTGTTACACTGTTTGAAACAAAGCATTTGATGCCTTAGGTTATACAATCCTAATCACTTGTTCATAAACACTCAGTAATAAGTGTTTTCTATATCTATCTAGAAATTTGTTACAATTGTGGGAAATAGATTTTGAGGATATATGTCAGACAAGCCAGTTTAAAAAAGTAGTTACTGAGGATGCCACAGTAGAGAGGCAGTAGTTCTCAACCTATTTATCATTATGGGCTGCATATGCAGCTCTCTGTGAGGATGTCACATGGGCTGCAGCTGTATGCTGATTGGGCCACAAGCAGCCAATGGGCCACAGGTTGAGAATCACTGGTATAGAGTGTATTATAACTGGGGATACATTTTTAGCATGATACATTTTAGAGGAAAACAGATTTATCATGACGAATGTCATCTGATTGTGGGGAAAATAAGGAAAAGGTTAGATATTCTTTCTGGGATTGCTTGGTCTAGTTGTTGGCAATAGCAGTAGAGCCCCACTTCCAATACTGGTTGGGTTGCATGTGTCACTCATTACTCCATCTCTTATTGTCTCCCATAGTCACATTCATGATCGCTCTGCTCACGTCATTCATTCTTCCCAAAATGCCATTGTGTATTTGCTATTTATCTTGGGCTTTAGCTTGAGGGGTTTTTGTTTGTTTTTACTGGTATTAGGAATATTAGAGAGAGGTATATTTAAACACAAGGGAAGAAGCTCACGAGAAGCCGAGATGTGAAACTGCCATACAAGGGTTTAGAAAATTGTAGAATATGTATACAAACTTGTCACCTTAGAAATCTCTCATCCCTTCCATACACTTCCTTTAAGAAACCCACTCAGTAACCCTCTACTTCCTACTCTAGAGTCTGGTTTTCCTCTTGTTTACATGGTTGTAAATCTGAAGTGACTTTTTTGAAGTAAATGTGTTACATTGGTGTAAAACTGGAGTAAGGGGGAAAAAAATCAGGACCTGTATAACTAGAGATTCCCCAAATGGCTTAATCCTGTTCCCATTGATTTACTGAGTGGTTTGCTAGTGATTTCAGGGGAGCAGGATCAACCTTTTATTCACCTAAAATACACTTTAGCCACATCTTCAGCTGATTTAAACTGGAGTCAATCAATGGGGCTGTAGGTAAGTGGTTGAGGGGGATTGAGTGTGTGGTTCTGATCTTATATATTCCAGAGTTATTCTGCATAAGTCAGTGGAGTTACACTAAAATGAGTGAGGTCAGAGTCAGGCCCATTACTGATAGCTGTAAATACTTGGGCTGTTTATCAGTGATATGTTACAGTTTTACAATTCATATTTATGATAAATCATTAGACCATCATTTAATACCTTGATAGCTGCAATAGGGCATAATTTTAAATTATAATGAAGAGTTAATGCATACTTAGATGGAGAGCCCTTCACACAGTGCTTGTCTGACAGTGATTGGAGTTAATGAAATCTGTTGAGTGGGCATCCCAATGGATGCCTCTTAGCACCAACCAGTAAAGTCATTGTTTTTTTTTACTTGTTGATCCTCTTTTAACATGATATTGTCAACAAGCAGCTATTCATTTCTCAGTGTGTATCTTGGATAGAGAACAGTTTTGGGATCAAAATGTATGTGTGCGCGGGGGGGAGTACTGATGTTTTCATGTCTGTTATATTACTTACAAAAATCCATCACTTCTGGAGAGGCAAGGACTTTTGAAACCAAACATAAACCTTTTTATTATTTAAACACAATTAATCCCTTGTCAGTAAATGCATAAACTAAGGCCAGGTCTACACTACAAACTTACATCTGTAAATCAGTCAGGCCTGGTCTACACTAAGGGGGGGGGGTCGAACTAAGGTACGTGACTTCAGCTACTCACCAGTCCAGACGCCGCGGGAACGAAGTCCGCGGCTCCAAGGTCAACTCCGCCACCGCCGTTCACGGTGGTGGAGTTCCGGAGTCGACCGGAGTGCGTGGGGAGTTCGAACTATTGCGTCTTGATTAGACGCGATAGTTCGAACTCCAAGAAGTCGAACTCTCCGCGTCGACCCGCGCGGTAAGTATAGACCTACCCTCAGAGGTGGGAAAAATCCAACCAAACACCCAGTGTGGACAGCACTATGTCGAAGGGAGGGCTCTCAGAGAAGTGGATTAATTATGCTGATGGGAGAAGCTCTCCCATGGGCATAGTAGTGTCTTCACTGAAGCACTACAGCACAGCTGCATCACGGCAGCTTTTTAAGCTTAGACCTGCTCAGTGTACCTTTATTGGCTAGTCAGGCTGTGGGGTGAAAGAGGCTGAAATCACACACACAAAATTTATGGGGTTGGAAGTGCTGAATATTATTCACAGCCTTTTCTCGCCTTCAGATGCACAGGTTGTAACTGGATTTCTCATTAGATGAAGTGGGTTTTAGCCCAGGAAAGCTTATGCCCAAATAAATTTGTTAGTCTCTAAGGTGCCACAAGGACTCCTCATTGTTTTTTCTCTCATCAGTAAATCCCAACCTATAGACAAGACAAGGGTGTTTCCACTGAGAGTAGTCCCACCCCACTCTGACATGCTCCTAAGCATGAAGTCTTCCCACCTGCACTGAAGGTATTAGCTGTCAAGAGAGATTGATTAACACTCAACACTGGGACACCTTATGTTCACTTAGCCCAAAGCTGGTAGAAAAAAATCAGGTATGACCCCAGCATACATCTTCATAAAAGAGGTACTGCTGTCAGGTTCAAACTGACGTGACCACAGTGGAGAAGTACCTAACACAAAAAGTAACACTTAAAACATGATCACTGCTAAATTGTCATGGGGGCATTTAATTGAGCCTCATCATGAGAGGTACCAAGGACCCACAGCTCCTACTGAGTGCAATGGGAATGGTTGGTGCTCATCTTCTACTAGGATCAGGCCTGCTGGTTGTAAGAAATACATTCACTATCAAACAAAGGCAGCTTGCTAAGAGGAGGTCTGGATAATTCATTCCTTTTCTATAACCCTGTTTGAAAATAAATTCACCAAAGACACCCTTAATCCTCCACTTTCACTTTGCAGTGCAAGGAAGCGTGTTTGGTTGCTATAATTATTTTAACTCCCTCCTCATTTCTTGGGCAGCTGTTCTCCTGGCAGCTAGCTTCCATAGCATGCCACGCTCCATGTCACTTCACTGGGATCTCTTTGGGTTGGCTACTCTTTGGGGGGCCAAGAATGATGTTGGCAATGGGTATCTAAATGATGTTACCGACAAGCTTTGCCAAAGCTTGTCCACAATGCAGAATTCATGCCTTCATTTTCTTTTGTTGCCCTGAAGTAGTTGGAGCCTTTACATATCAAAGGGCTAAAATGTGCTACCTAAGAAATGTAAGAGGCTTTATGGATTGCTGCTCTGATGCTATTTATACCTCTTTTCGTTGTCCTATAATTATATGAAAAGTTTGAGTTTGAGGAGTATAGAAGGGCTTGTGATGTGACAAACCTGGCTATAAATTCTCTCCTCCTTCTCAGAAAATAGGATCATAGTAGCTAGAGATGAAATGGACCTTTAAGAAAATCAAATCCACCTTCCTCTAAGAGTGTTGGCTTGATCCAAAGCCCAAAGAAGTCAATGGCAGGCTTTCCACTGACTTCAAAGGGCATTAGATTATTCCACAGATAGACAATGAATTATTGATAACAGTCCAGGGTTAACACTGCTCCCCATCTTTTTAAGCACACAATAGTGTATGCACAGTTATCCATATTAGGCCTGAATCTGCAGTGGGCTCCAGGCAGTTGGCTCACTTTCACCCACCCAAAGCGCCTTGCAGGGTCAGGAGCAGTGTATTTACACATGTATGTGTTTCTTTTTTCAGCATGTGAAGTGTCCTTTCCTTGGTAAATAAGATTTGGAATGGCAGGTTATTGCATTTACCGGGCGTTTAAAAGGTGCACTAGAAGACAACCCAGTGTGAAGTGTGTCCTTATCTATCATTTCAGAACACTGAGTAGGTTGAATCTGATTGTGGCAACATGCTGACAATGCTGAGGTTTATGAATTAAAGATTTATAATACTGGATGCTTAATGAAGTCAAATTAAAGGGCTATTGTTTTACAATGTGACATTTAATAATCATCCTCATCATTTAAGAAGTAACTCCCCATCACAACTGGCTAGCACTTGTGGTGCTGCACAGTTGTTTAACTCAGTTAAACAACAAACCAAACCAAAACACACAGGAAAACGTGGCACCACTTTTTAGAAGTGGTCAGGGATAGTAATATATGGGGGTCATTTGAATAAAACAGAAAGCTTACCCCATGTTTGGGACCCTGCTAAGTAAGTGGGCAGCAGTGGACATTTTATCCTATATGGAGGTTTCTGGAAGGTATTCAAATGTAGTTCCAAGCAGAGTGCACTTCTGCAATCTAATCTAGGGGTGACAAAGGCTAGGTCTGCCTCACAGAGAACAGCTGCAACCTCCTAGTCAGGTGAAGATGAAAAAAAACACTCTTGGCTACTGCTGCTGTTTGGGCAGCATGAAGGTGTCATGGATCTAACATGAGCCCTAGATTGCAAACTTTATCATCAAAAGGTGGACACACCAGATAGACCAGCGATCATTTGGGGGAAAGGAAGTAGTGTATCTGGGTTAAACCTCAGCCAGTGAGATCTTATTCAAGAAAGAATTTGAAAAACAACTGGCAAAAAAGACAAGATTTTTTAAAATTACATCAGAAGCAGGAAGCCTGACAAACAATCAGTCAGTGGTGCCCATGAGCGTCGCGTGTATCCCACATTTGGGGAGGCTGGGCCTGAGCATCGGAAGCTTCCTAGAAGCAGGGGGTGGCCACCTGGACCATGGCTCCACCCCAACATCCGCCCATGCTCAGCCTCCTCCCCCAAGGCCACGCTCACACTCCATCCCCACTCTGCCCTCAGGCCCCGGTCCCACTTGGCTCCCCATAGAGCCCCCATGCCCACCCATGCCTCTCTCCCCCTCCCCCAAGGAACACCCCCACCTGCCACTCACGCCTCTCTCCGCCCCCTGGTAATAAGTCCCCAGGACAGATGGTATTCACCCAAGAGTTCTGAATGAACTCAGATATGAAACAGCAGAATTACTAACTGTGGTATGTAACCTATCACTTAAATCAGCCTCTGTACCAGATGACTGGAAGATAGCTATTGTAATGCCTATTTTTTAAAAAAGGTTCTAAAGGTGATCCTGGCAATTACAGGCAGTAAGCCTGATTTCAGTACCAGGTAAATTGTAAAGAAGAGAGTTATCAGAAACATAGATGAACACTATTTTAGGGGAGAGTCAACACAGCTTTTGTAAAGGGAAATTATGCCTCACTAATCTTTTAGAATTCTTTGAGGGGGTCAACATACATGTGGACAAGGGTGATTCAGTCATTAGTGTACTTGGACTTCCAAAAAGCATTTCACAAGGTCCCTCCAAGAATCTTAAGCAAACTAAGCAGTCATGGGATAAGAGGGAAGATCCTCTCATGGATCAGTAACTGGTTAGAAGATAGGAAACAAAGGGTAGGAAGAAATGGTCGGTTTTCGCAAAAGAAGGGTAAATAGCAGGAATCCCTTCCTCTCTACAGGATCTGTACTGGGACCTGTGCTGTCCAATATATTCATAAATTATTTGGAAAAGGGGGTGAACAGCAAAGAGAAAAAATTTGCCAACTATACAAAATTACTCAAGATAGTTAAGTCCAAAGTTGACTGTGAAGAGTTGCAAAAGGATCTCATTAAACTGGGTGACTACGTGGCAAAGTGGCAGATGAAATTCAATGTTGATAAGTACAAAGTAATGCACATAGGAAAACATAATCCCAGCTATAGATACACAATCATGGGATCTAAATTAGTTGTTACCACTCAAGAAACATCTTGGAGTCATCGAGGATAGTTCCCTGAAAATATCCACTTAATAGCAGTGGCAGCCAAAAAAGCAAACAGAATGGTAGGAACTATTAGGAAAGGGATAGATAATAAAACAGAAAATATCATAATGCCTCTATATAAATCCATGGTAGGCCTTCAGCTTAAATACTGCGTGCAGTTGTGGTTGCCCCATCTCAAAAATAGATGTTTTAGAATTGGAAAAGGTGCAGAGAAGGGAAACTAAAAATGATTAGGCTATGGAATGGCTTGAATATAAGGAGGGATGAAAAAGACTGGGATTGTTCAGCTTAGAAAAGAGATGGCAGGGGTGGGATATGACAGAGGTTTATAAAAATCATGAATTGTGTGGAGAAAGTGAATAGGGAAGTGTAATTTCTCTCTTTACATAAGACAAGAATGAAGGGTCACCCAATTAAATTAGACAGCAGGTTTAAAACATACATAATGAAGTATTTCTTCACACAAAGCACAGTCAACCTGTGGAACTCATTGCCATGGGATGTTGTGAAGGCCAAAAGTACAACTGGGTTCCAAGATGGTCAGGGATGCAACCCTTTGCTCTGGGTGTCCCTGAACTGCCAATTACCAGAAACTGGGACTGAAGAACAGGGATGGATCACTCACTAATTGCCCTTTTCTATTCATTCCCGCTGAAATATTTGGCACTGGTCACTGTCAAAAGACAGGATAGTAGACTAGATGGACCAATATGGCCATTCCCATGCAAATCCTGATCTTAGCCTAACACTGAAAAAGCATGCCATACATATGGTCAGGGACTGACGTAGAGCTGAGTGTTATCAGCATACTGGTAGCTCTGTACCCCCAAGACATCTCATTATCTCCTCTAGCCATGTCACAGAGACATTGAGGAGTGACAGAAGAACTCTGCACGACCCCATTGAGGGTGCTACTGCAGTCTTAATAATAATGACAAGTGACAGAGCATTCTGGATAGATGAGCAATCATCCTTTTTCTGCTAATCTGAGTGTTTACAGGGAGAAATCAGTGGAGCCATTTCAAAAATCTATTTCTGTAAGAGTCCAAAGCTTTATCAGCCCCATATCAAAGGGTAAAGCACTAAAGGCAGCTGATACATGTAGAAGAATCAATGTGGACACTTGATCTTTGTCCATTATCAGAGGGATCATTGATCTGGCTACACCCAAATCCAAAGTCAAGCTGAGGGGATTGTGGGACACAGACAATGCTAATTAGCACTGAGGCTGCTTCACCTTATTCTCCTGCTCAAGAAAGGATGATTACATATGTGACTGTCTGTACCCCTATGTTCGCCCCTTTTACAGGACTATGATAAATTTCATACAAAATATGCCTTGTGAGGGATCATTTGAAAACTCATAATTTGCTGATCATTATTGTCCTGGTAAAATGTGTGGCATCATTGTATGTAAAGTTATAAGGTTCTACTCTATGATGTTACTAAGACATGTTCCAAATCTGGGGAGCAGTCACAAACCAGTTCCCCAGAGACAAAATCAAATGGACCATCACCTTATGAAGTGACCATTCTTTGGCAGGAAAGAGGGCGTGAGCGATAAATCCATATCTTGACAAAGAAATGGCTCGGGGTTCCAGTCCACGCAGACTTTGTCTCCTGAACCTCAGCTGGAGATGCTTTCTCTTCTTTTAGAATAACTATAAGAAGGGAAAGCAGACCCCCCAAATTATCTCCCCCTTTATCTCTACTCATGGCATTGACATGATGAACAAAGGAAGCATCTTTAGACTAGGGGAGGGATCCTGACTGAAAGAAATTCAGCCAGTATGATTACCTGTAACATGTGGTGAGAGAGACCTTTCCTTTGAATTCACTTAGCTTGTTAAGTTAGGCATTAGTTGCATTTTGTTTTTATTTTCTTGTAACCAATTTGGATTCTTATGTCTCATTACTTGTAGTCACTTAAAAAAATCTATTCTTCTGTAGTTAATAAACTTGTTTATTGTTTTATCTAAAACAGTGTGTTTGGATTGAAGTGTTTGGGAAACTCCATTTGAGATAACAGGATTTTTGCATATCATTTTCTATTAATAAAATGACAGACTTCATATGAGCTTGTATTGTCCAGGAGAGGGCTGGGCAGCACAAGACGTACATTTCTGGGGGAAAGTCTGGCACTGGGAATTTGCTGGCATTGCTCTGTAGTGTAATTCATGAGTGGCTGGCTACCGCACTCATACAATATAATGGGGAGTAACTTACATGCTGGATGCTATGTGAGAGCAGACCAGGAGTGGTAGTCTCACAGCAAAGCAGTGTAAAAGGCACCCCAGGGTGGAGAACGGAGAGGTCACAGCTGTTCATTGGTCCAGCCTGTCCCCTAGGTAATGCCACAATAGACAAGGTGATAGAGAAAACAGCAGGCACGCGGTAACTCTTCTGTGAGCTGCAGAGAGAGGGTGCATTCAGGGATACTTAAGCCAGCTCATTTATTTGAGTTTCCTACCATCTGAGCAGCTCCAGAGAAGCATGGGTCTCAGCTCCTTCTTTCATATTTAGGACCCAATCCAAAGCCAGTTGAAGTCAATAGAAGAACTCTCATTGACTTCAATGTGCTTTGAATCATGGCTTCAGCCTAGCCATCTTTGGTCAGTGTGCAGCTGATTTACTCAGCCATATGGGGATTTCCTGCCTGGGTTGCAGTCAGGATTTAGCCCTTAATTTGCTCTCCTTCCCTCAGATGATCAACAGCATGGAGACAGTGAGGCTTGTTATACTGTTAATGCTGCACATATTTTTCTTTTAAAATTATTAACTTGGACTTCTCACCTGACCTCATTGTTTCATTAAATTGTCTCTGACCTGGGCTCAGATTTCAGTTACACTCCAGTAAAACCTGGCATGGCATCTAGGAGAGGACAGAACAGCAACTTGAGATGAAAGTGACCAGTTAGAATACTTAACACCTCGACTGTGGCTCTTGTAGAGATCGGGGAAGGAGAAGGGATGAAGATGCAGACTTAAGCATCATTGAAAAGGGAAACAGAACAACAATACAAAGCTGGGATCACCCCCAATATTTTTAATAGCAGTTCCTTATATTTATACATGGCCTTTCCCAGAGTACTTTAATTGCAATAATAGGAGGCTGTTGAAATGCAGATCTCAGCCAGCACACAGCATGTTGCAAAGGGGCAATTTTGGGTAAGGACACAGACATTTTTCACAAAATGTGAAGGATACTTTACAAAACACCTTTCTGCTGTGTGTAGGGTGACCACACGTCCTGTTTTGGCCAGGACAGTCCCTTTTTTAAGCCCAGTCCTGGCCATCACAACTTTTTTGGCAAACGTGGGCATTTGTCCCATTTGCTCTTGCCAACTTGATCAATTGGGGCAAATGGGACAAATGCCCACTTTTGTCAAAAAAAGTGGGATCCAGAGGAACGTTCTGGGGGGCAAGCGGCAATGCCAGCTCCATGCACGGGGGAGGCAGGACTCGGGCAAGCAGCGATACCAGCTCCAGCCTTGCACAGGGGGAAAAAGGGGCTCAGGTGAGCAGCGACGCTAGCCCTGCACGGGAGTGTGGGGGGAAGGAGGGCGCTCGGGCTAGCCCCACACAGTATCCCATTTTCCCTGTGGGAATTATGGTCACCCTAGCGGTGGGTGGACTTTAATGTCTCAGCCGATAACTCCACATATTAACCTGCATGGTAAATGTGCAACAAGAAATAAAGCTTTTTTTATAATTAGAAATAATAAAAATGAAATCCCTTCATACAGCATCAAGTAGTAAAAAAGCGCACGAGCCCAATGTTTTTATTCCCTCTGCAGTTCACCTTTCAATAAAAGCATCTGGAACTTATGATGAAAGCCTTGTTCACTGTGATCTTTTTAAAGTCTTAGACAATCAATGGACAATTTTTATTCCTCTCTTTAGTAGTGTTTGGAGGAGTTCAAAGAATTTGGACCTTTTCCCTCCACCTTTTTCAGGCATGTTTTTAACCCTGGACTTTAAAGCCACCATCTCAAATGCAGACACCACATTCTGATCAGAGAATGTATTTACATCGCTAAGAGTCTGACAGTGCACTGAAATGAGAGCAAGCTTGAAGCTCTGAGGCTACAAAGCATGACTGGTTTCATTGCAAGAGTGATGAAGGCCCCTAGAGACACATCGTATTTTGGTAAGAGAAGTCTATCACCAATATTTTCCATGCAGGATTATGCTGAAATAGATCCACAGGACGTGCTGACAGCATGTCTCAAGCAAGAGTGGAAGAGGGAGCATTCATTTCTATAAGAGGAGACCTAATTTTGATTGCTCTCTTGTGTGTACAATACAAACCTTCATCCTAATCTAATACTTAGGTCCAGATCCTGGGCTCTATTGGTACTGCAGCTCTGTAAGAGGCGGTTAGAGAGGGTACTAAGCCATGTTTATGCTATATTTCTCATCCCAGAACCCTTGGGCCATTGAATTAAAGACAAGTTTTTGCCAGTCACTTTGCTGAATTCCAGAATCACACTAAACAAGGCACATTCAGCCATAAGAGGCCTGTGGTAGCAACTAATAACTACACCAATTAGGAATTAGATAGGGTGGTCCCATAAGGATCTGTGCTCTTTGAAGTTCTGGCTGCCACTGGAAAGATAAATAAATGCAAAGCATGTCACCGCAGCTAATAACTCCCTGAGATAGAGGTTACAATTATGTAATGTGAGTTAGCCTACATTTCAGCAATGACTTGCCATTAATTTTTCCTTTCTGAAAGGAAATTTATCTGTGGATAAATGT
The DNA here is from genome assembly GCF_016161935.1 of Mauremys reevesii. Lineage (NCBI taxonomy): Eukaryota > Metazoa > Chordata > Testudines > Geoemydidae > Mauremys > Mauremys reevesii. The sequence continues at coordinate 28,696,342 of NC_052626.1, forward strand.
AAAGTAATGCACATTGGGAAAAATAACCCCAACTATACATACAATATGATGGGGGCTAATTTAGCTACAACGAGTCAGGAAAAAGATCTTGGAGTCATCGTGGATAGTTCTCTGAAGATGTCCACGCAGTGTACAGAGGTGGTCAAAAAAGCAAACAGGATGTTAGGAATCATTAAAAAGGGATAGAGAATAAGACTGAGAATATATTATTGCCCTTATATAAATCCATGGTACGCCCACATCTCGAATACTGTGTACAGATGTGGCCTCCTCACCTCAGAAAAGATATTCTAGCACTAGAAAAGATTCAGAAAAGGGCAACTAAAATGATTAGGGGTTTGGAATGGGTCCCATATGAGGAAAGATTAAAGAGGCTAGGACTCTTCAGCTTGGAAAAGAGGAGACTAAGGGGGGATATGATAGAGGTATATAAAATCATGAGTGGTGTTGAGAAAGTGGATAAAGAAAAGTTATTTACTTATTCCCATAATACAAGAACTAGGGGTCGCCAAATGAAATTAATAGGCAGCAAGTTTAAAACAAATAAAAGGAAGTTCTTCTTCACGCAGCGCACAGTCAACTTGTGGAAATCCTTACCTGAGGAGGTTGTGAAGGCTAGAACTATAACAGTGTTTAAAAGAGAACTGGATAAATTCATGGTGGTTAAGTCCATAAATGGCTATTAGCCAGGATGGGTAAAGAATGGTGTCCCTAGCCTCTGTTTGTCAGAGAATGGAGATGGATGGCAGGAGAGAGATCACTTGATCATTGCCTGTTAGGTTCACTCCCTCTGGGGCACCTGGCATTGGCCACTGTCGGTAGACAGATACTGGGCTAGCTGGACCTTTGGTCTGACCCGGTACGGCCGTTCTTATGTTCTAAAGGTCTTTTATGATTGGAAAAAGAAAAGAGGTGACAAAATAAAAGCATATGACCTACCAGATTGCTTCATTAAGGTCAGCACTGACTAAGCACAGCTGGATTTCTTATTTATAACGAGCTGCTAATTTGTTGAAAAAAAATAAATGATAAAGTACAGGCTATTAGTTAGTGCAAAAAGTTTCCTGAAACCTAGCAAAGTTCAAAGAACTAGAGTGAAACTTGAACCACACAGCTATGCAAGGGAGTAAGGACTGAGAACTCCCCTTTCACATGGGCCAGCCAGATGTTGAGTCTGGGAGCCCAGGGGTAAGCAATAACTGTATGCACACTTACGTTCCCTGCTCCCACCTCTGAAGCAGGTGGGCAGGGAGGGGAAGGGAATGGATGGAGCCTATTCACTGGCCAGCACAAGCGAGCCGGTGTGAGGGGGTGTTAGTAATTGTTTTGCTGGTATACACCAGCAGACAATTACTAATTCTTCCCTCCCCCCACCCACTCCCACCCAACCTCTTACCTGAAGCAAGGAGGAAGCAGGGCAAGGATTATGACTCTGTCACAATGCCCCCAATGCAGTTGAACCACCCCTTGCTCAGGAATGTGCCTGAAGTCACAATCTACCACAGAATGTCTGGGAGCACCAAGCTTCCTGAGACTGATTTGATCTCTGCCTTGTCAACACTAAAATGGGAGTCTAAGCTCCCATTACAGAGGTTCCAGTTCTCAGAGGCCTGTGAAGGAGAAAGACTGCTTCCCAGAGACACAAACATTTGTTGGAGCATAACTGGATATAGAAATGGGCCTAGGGGTGTGTAATCGATCGCGCCGGGACTCGACCCTCCTGAGGGCAGGAGGGGAGCCACACCGACTCACTCCACGTCTTCTGTGGAACCGGCTGAACAATAGTCAACAGGGTTAGGAAGCTCAAACCCTCTGGTGCAGGGCTGATCGGCAATGCAGTACACTAAGCTCAGGCCCTTTGGTGCAGGGGCTGAGCAGCAAACAAAGTCAGGAAGCTCAGGCCCTTGGTTGCAGGGGCTGAGCAGCAAACAAAGTCAGGAAGCTCAGGCCTCTAGACCGGAGCGGTGGGTTGAGGGGGAAGGCTGCCACCCACGAGTGGGGTGGCAGGGGGGACACAGGCCCACCCACTCCACTGTGTCCCAGCCCGGGGCCCTAGCAGCAGCTATCACCGCTGCTGGTCAGTGGGGTCCTGACCGCAACACACTGACATCGGCACTTCGGTGCCTGCAGCCTGACAGGTGTCGGCTACCCCTGGGCTACTTTCCATTTCCCCCTCAGGGCCTACCTCATCAGTTGCACTGGGTCCAGGCCAGTCAATAAGCATAGGCTCCTCGGGACCAGGGCTTGGTGGCAGGTCTGGCAGCTCCTCGGGGAAGTCCGGCCAGGCCTGCTCAGGCGACTCCTCCAGGTAACAGCAGGGGTGGGGAAGCTCCGGCGGCTCCTCTTCGTACGGGGTGCGGGGGAGTTCCAGCGGCTGCCCCCAGTACCTGTCACGGGGAAGCTCCGGCGGCTCCTCATCGTAGTGGGCGCGGGGAAGCTCCGGCCAGTCAGGACAGCTGCCTCGGGTCCTGGAGGGTTCCCCGTCAGGAGCTCCCGCCGGCACATCTGCTCCCAGCGGTGGCTGGGCTCTGACTGAGCTCTGCCGGCCGGCTTTTCTACTTCCTGTCCCGCCCCTTGACTTCTGGGGGCGGGGACTGGTGGTGGTGGCTCCGCCCACTTGGGTGTCTGTAAGGGAGCTCCCTCCTCAGGGCAGGAGGGGAGCCACACTGACTCACTACAGAGTGAAAAGGATGAGTCAGCTGTCATACATATGTGTGGAAATGCCACTGTGATTGCAATAATCTGTTACCCTGAAGCACTTGCAAAGACCAGCCCAGGGATCTAAAAACCAAACCCAAAGTGAAACCTGTATTAGCAGGCTGTGCTAATGTTTATTGTGACTCTTTTCCAGAGGAATGCAGACTTTGTCTGGGTTGCATGAGAGAGGCACACCTGAGTCCAGACTGTCCTGTCACTCACTTGTACGAGCTTTAAACTCCATTTACAACAGTAGAGCTACTCTGGATTTTCACCAGTGTACGTATGTGACAGCAGAATCAAGTACCTGTTATTTAAAAATCATATACACTTGCCTGTAGGACCAGACCCATCCCTCTTTAAAAACAATTTCTCTCTAACGAACTCAAAGATGTACAAATTAAGGACCTAATCCCAAAACTCTTGAACCTTGAAGAGTCCACTGAAATCAATAGGCCTGACCCACCATATTTTACTCCAATATAACTCTATTTAAGTCAGTGGAGCTACATTAAAATGGCATAAAAATGGAATAATGAAGGGGTGAATCCAGCCCTATGAGTTGAGCAAAGATTTCCTACCAGGCATAGATCTCTGAGTAAGCCCAGTATAGTCAGTGCGACTATTCCGGATAATAAGCACATCTGGTAGCAAGTATTTGCAGGTTGGTATTCTGGGCCTCATGTTTAGAGATAACCCAATGCTAATTTTTTTTTAAGTGAAGCTAAATATTACACAAGGCTTTCCACTGCCAGCAGATGACATCTACAGCAATTTGGTTTCATTTAAACAACATTTAAGGTGGAAATTCTGCTGCGCACAGTCAGGAAAGGAAATGACAGCTGGTGCCTGAAAGGCTGGGAAGGGAGAACATGTTAAAAACGTTGAAATGATTTTCAAGGTTGTTAGCATAAGCATGAAAGAAAGTCAACTCACGAGACAGCGAGTGGCAGAGTCATTAATGCCAGTCACTAAATTCAAAGACTTAAGAAAGTACCCAGAAAATTAGCAAGTCTGTGCTTTCATAATGCAATAGGAGTGACCCAAGCTACTGACAAAGTGTTGGTTAAAACAGTTCATGTGATGATACACATGGAGGTTGATTTATACAAGGAAGGTAAGACTGTAGTTTTCCTACTGCTGTTTCATTCTACACTCCCTCTGTTACATGTCTCTTCTTCTGAAATTTAACAGGAAAAAGTGAGTTGAATATGTCTGTATGGACCTGACTGGAGCAGAAACAAACAGAAGAAACTGTCAGCTTTACACAGCACAAGAATTCCCCCAAGCTGACTGAAGGGCAGATTTATAGTCCCTTTGCACCACAGAAGAAGCACAAAACGACCGCATCTGGGCTAAGGCTTTGGGCCCTTATTTTAAAGAGAATTGCAAAGAACATCTGTAAAGCAATAACACTTCACACTTCTCTGACACCTTTTCACCTGAGGCTGTCAAAGTGCTTTGCAAACTTTAATAAATTCAACCCCCATAACAGAGATGATGACTAAGTATTAACCCCATTTTACAAGGGAAGAAACAAAGCAAAGACTCTGTTTTGCTCAATGTCCAACCATCCAGGCTTTGGAATGAGTGGTTACTCCTAGGTTCTATCTCCAGCTTTAACCACTAGACCAAACTAACATGTAATTGTGGTATTTCCCAGTATGAAAACATCTCTTGGTAATCCAACGTAACTTGTAAAATATACTGCCCATATGAATCTGACTGCTCCTGTATTTCATTACATGTTTTCAGTGAGAAATTTAAATGGGAGTTCATCATTTATAATGTTACATCATTGTGAGATTCTTTTAAAGTCAAATCTAATTAAATGACTGTCAACATCAAACAAGAGGTTTAACCTGTGATTCATCTAAGGGTTTTTCTCTGTCAGATTTGCAGTTACACGTATTAAAAAAATTGATCCACTTACATACATTTTGCTGTCATTGAAGTTATACAAGTTATAAATTCTGAACAAATAGCTAGACCTTCAGCATAGCCATACCAATTTCGAAATGTCAATACTTAGATAAATTCATTACCAGTAAAAAAAGAAGGATCATCCTGTTCCCAGGACCCTGCCACTTTAATCTGTGAGATTCATCCTTTAGGGCACAGATATTTTATAGCTCATTAAGAGATTGTGTAACAGGAGTATTTGTTTTCTGAAAAGAATGATTTTGAAATCACTTTAACTGTACAGTATGAAAGACCCCTCAGTACCAGGGGAGTTCTCTGCTGTAAGCCCTTCTTCTGGAAACAGCACAAATTCTATGGCCAAAATTTGATAAGTAATTCTGTGTGCCTCACTTACTGGTGCCTTAGAGGGGTCTGATTTTCAGAGAATGGGTGCTGTATAGAAGTTATAAAAATACGCTCACACTCAGACTAGAGCTGGGCCTGAACTGAAGCCCCAGAACCAAACACCCTTGAACTTTGTGGGATTCCAGAAGAGGAATCTGGATCCTGACCTAAATATTACATCTCTTTCCTTCTTACCTTGAACAAAACCAAAACACCAGATTGAACACCTCTAAACTCTGGTGATGGATGGAATATAGATTTACATGTTATCTGAGAGTTGTTAAAACCTCCAGCTCCCTTACTGATTTCCTGGGGCACTGGTCCTCAGATGACTCAGGGGGAAGAGAGTTACCTATTGAATTACCAGGAGCATTTTCTGCAGCAGCCTGGGTTTTCCAGGCAGGTCATTCATCCAAATACTAACAAAACCCAACCCCGCATCCCTGTTTAATCTGTGAGGTATACAAGGATCAATTTGTTAGTCTTTAAGGTGCCACAAGTACTCCTGTTTTTTTTTGCGGATACAGACTAACACGGCTGCTACTCTGAAACCTATCACAGCAGAGGGTGACATTGCTGCAAACTATGTATACTGTATGCTCATTGTATAACTAAGAGATCTTTGCATTATTTGAATCATTAACATTGTGTGTTCTTAGAAGATTCCATTGTTCCTTCATGCTTGGCGGCTAGCTGGGAGTTGATATGGGCACAGAGTTAAAGCTGTTAAGATGAACTTGGGCTCAACTCTCAGTTCCATCTAAACTAAACACAGCATAGGATCTTGGGGGGAAGAGGGAGGCACAGAGGGATGTTTATCACCTTTGTGCTTTTCCTATTCTGGATCTGGCCTCTACCATAAATTACAGCAGCCTCAGATATGATTTCTCTTAAAACTTGATTGACTATGGTTCCAAGGGACCAGTCTGGACACATACGTTTTACCCTAGTCACACTTCCCACACAAGGTGCCATGAAAGGGCTGATGGCATAGAGCCATTATGTCAGCTCTGTGCTACCTTCTATGACAGAAGCATTCACTGATGGTCAAGTGTGCCAGAATACAGCCCGTTTCCACTGCCATAACCTAACAGACAATTGGGCCCTTTCGGTTAAGAGTCCACTTTGGATGTGCAGGCCAATATTTGTGCTTTTGAAAAGAGATACAGAGTTCTTTTAAGAGTATATATACAGTGATGGCTTTTTTCCATCCTTAGTTCTATTTTAACTTTTTTTTTTTGCCTATGATATATAGTCAGAGCTCACCTGATGAGATAGTACACTCAAGATTTATAAGAAAGCTGCTTTCCTGCCACATGATAATAAATTCTCCCTAATCCTGAATATATACTAGACATAGAGCAGGGCCTTCAACAAGTTTTATAAAGCATTAGTGTCAACGGTTTAAAGAGAATTGGAAAGGAAAAATAAAGTGCCATCAGCAAAGAAAAATCCAAATTGTTCACTGAAAGGAAGTTTGCCATGGGAGTTACATACAAAATAGTTCAATATAGTTTTTGGTTCAAAAGTCAAGAAAATGCTAAACACTGAAAACGATAACATTAATCCAAAATATTCTAAAATAGCTGGATCCAAACAAAAGCTCAGGTAAGAGCCATTAATGAAACGAAAGCAAGACAAGATTTTCTCAAATTAAAAAAAACAAAACCCCACATACACTCAAGTACAGGAAAGAGCCCGTCTTTCCCTTAGCAGCAAGTGTGATTTGTAATGTGAATCTAGATGTGAATATACTATGTGTATCATTGGAACCCTTTGTGAGCAGACTCTCTTCTTGTGTAAGAGTGCTGGATTTATGGTCCCCTAGTCCTTTCAGATTACTGAGCCTGAAAAAAGAGATTCTATTTTGTAGCAATATGTAAACTCCAATTTCATATAGTGTCTCCTGTGTCACTTTGCATAACTTTCTAAAGGATCTGATTAACCAAAATGTCCTTCCTACATTTTTACCAATCAGTAGAGTATTAATAAGCTGCCAGGTGAGATTGCAGAACCTCCTGTTGAGCTACCGAATGGAAACTGAGCAAGCTAAAAATATTTGGAGAGATTTATTTGATTTCTCCACATGACACCCTCTATAATTTATCACTTCAGCTCATGCTTATTCTGTGTTCCTTGTGGTTTTATTTTAGAGGGAGGCCTTTCTTTCCGTACTTTTACTCTAAGCACATCTTGGAGCGGGAACCATCCTGAACCCCCTGTTTATCAAATCATATGTTATCAGTGTCTTTTTGCCATCTGATGATCCAGGAGACATTCCCAATCATTCTGCTGAAGACAAATGAGCTGAAATAAAAAATACTTAGGTGATGAACAAGTAAGGCTACAGGCTCCTATTTTGTGTGTGTATAATATGTATATGCATAAGTGCTGGAACTAGGGGTTCTGGGATGCTGCTGCACCACCTGTCTTGAAATGGTTTCCATGATACACAGGGTTTACAGTTTGGTTCAATGGCTCTCAGCAACCCTACTATAAAAACTGTTTCAGCACCCCTGTGTATATGTACACGTACACACAACCCTAGCACACAGACTAATTCTTTCCTGACAAGCTGCAAGAGAAGACTCCTTCTACTGTGCTAACTTGCAGTGAAACAAATCTTTCATGTAATGGCTAATTAACTTAATCCCAGCAGGTCTCCAGGACTAGACAGCTTTCTATGCAACTGTCTTAAAACAAAATGAAACATGCCATTTTGGAGTATTCATCAAAAGCAGTTGAATAAAATGAATGTCTGAGGATAAAACCAATATGTCTTCAATATTCAAGATGGGAGACATGACAAGTTTAGGGAGTTACAAGCCATCAGGTTTCCATCATATCCTGCCTCCAAGTGGAAGTGATCAGTTAAGTTGTATTGAAAACTTGTTTATATGTAGCAGTCTAATAGGAAGCAATGTAGTATACTCAAAAGCTGCAGATCCCTTTGATCTCTTCAGCTTTTGTATAAAGGCTATAACAGGGTTCAGAAAGAACTAGATACATTCATGGGGGATAGGTCCATCAATGGCTATTAGCCAGGATGGGCAGGGATGGTATCCCTAGACTCTGTTTGCCAGAAACTGGGAATGGACGACAGGGGATGGATCACCTGATGATTACCTATTCCGTTCATTCTCTCTGGGACATCTGGCATTGATCACTGTCGGGAGACAGGATACTGGGCTAGACTGATCTTTGGTCTTACCCAGTATGGCTGTTCTTATGTTCTTAAAGCAGTGGTTCTCAACCTATTTACCATTCTGGACTACATCCAATACTACCTCTATGGCTCTGAGGATGTCACATGGGCTTCAGCTCTGTAGTGACTGGGCCACAGGTTAAGAACCACTAGTATAAAGACTTCACATTATATATAACAGCAGCCCCTGGAGTTGGTGAATGTCACACATACACTAAAAGCAACCATTTTGAAAAAGCATGTCCCTAGCTGCTCAAACCAGAAAAAAATGCAAAAGCAAAATACATTCATAAACATGCAGCTAGAGGACAAAAAGCTCTGATGAGAATGTAGTTTCTACAACAAATTAGTTTGTGGCAATAGAAATAAGTTAGCACAGAGTGAATTTCAAAACGGATACTAGAGGTGAGTAACATAACCACAATAAACATATGCAATACTATTAGTAACTGTCTAATGGTAAAGTAAAAAATATTAGGATTATTCATGTAGCAAAGCCAGACTGGCATGTATGTTTAAGGAAAGATACCACACAGCAGACAGTGAAATGGTGGAATGGGAAGCTCCATATGTGTTTGGGTTAAAGTAAAGTCTGCAAATGCACATGATCAAACAGGTTTATAACTTGTCTACTAAATAGGACTGTAGACGAGCGGACTCACCCCTGCGGCACCTCCTGCTGGTGACTTCCGGGAATTAGCTCGTTCCAGCTCTGGAGCACCCTCTGCAGGCCGGTGATCCACCTGTCCTCCGGCCCCCGTGTCCCTCCCTGGACCCGGTGCCCTTTTACCTGGGGTGCTGCCCCTGGCAGTAACCCCTCAGTCTTAGGGTCTCCCCTCCCTGGGGGACTCCCCACCATCTATCCCCACTTGCCTCAGTATATGGCTACTGCCAGTCATTGTCTAGCCCCCATGCCCTGGGGCAGACTGCAGTATCAGCCACTCATCACTGGCAAGGAGGGTTTGGATCTGCTGCCTTGGCCTACCCCTGGGCTGCCCTCTGCAACCCCCAGCCCAATGCTAGGCCGCAGCCTGGGGCTTTCCAGGCTAGAGTTCCCCAGCTCCCCTGCCGCTCCCCAGCCCTGCTCCCCTCAGGTACCTTATGTCCAGCTCCCTGCAGCCAGGTCCATCTCCCTCATAGCTAGAGAGAGACTGCTTGGGCTTCTGGCTCACAGCCTCTTATAGGGGCCAGCTGGGCCTGATTGGAGCATGGCCACAGCTGAGCCTGCTTTCCCCAATCAGCCCAGGCTTCTTGCCCCAGCCACAGCCCTCTCCTGGGCTGTTTTAAGCCCTTCAGGGCAAGAGCAGGGGACCACCCTGCTACAAGGACATAAAGGATATCCTAAAAGAATGTTATGTAGGGTGTAATGGAGTAAGACACACGAAGGATAATACCTGACCTGATATAGGTCCCATTAACTTCAATGAGACTACTCATAATGCATCAAATTAAGCATGTGTGTAAGTTTTTCAGGATTGGGGCCTTAAATATTATCTCTACATCAAGACATACATCCAACAGTGGTGGTGGCAGTGTTTTACCACATCCATCCATATAGAACCTGAGTGCCTGAGCATCTCTCATACTGTAAAGTTAAAGTGAATCATTTATTAACTTAAAAATACGGGCTTGTCTACACTTACTGGGGGATCAATGCTCAGTGATCGATGCATCAGCGGTTGATTTAGCAGGTCTAGTGAAGACCCGCTAAATCGACCGCAGATCGTTCTCCCGTCAACTCCTGTACTCCACCTGAACGAGAAGTGTAAGGGGAGTCGACAGGAGATGCTCCCGTTGACATAGCGTAGCGTGGACCCCACGGTAAGTAGATCTAAGTACATCAACTTCAGCTACATTATCCACATAGCTGAAGTTGTATAACTTAGACTGATCTCCCCCAGAGTGTAGACAAGGCCTAAGTATTTGTATTAAAGTCTTCTATAAAACTACATACTCCAAGAGCTTGTGTTTTGTGAGAACACAGTGGCATAAGGTAAAATTGCAGGAGCTTCAGAACAAATATATTATTACTAATGAAAAATAAAGGTAGTCCTAAATATTTGCATGCCATAGGGCATCCATTCACCTACTTATAAGTACCTCTGACTAGCCTGTTCTTGTGGTCTCCTAGCCACCAACACACACAGGCCATTTCCCTTTCATCCTGTGTGCTTTTAATCTTCAGTTTCCAAGCACAAAAGAAAGAACTACACCCACACTTTTCTCTCTAATATCCTGGGACCAACACAGCTACAAGACTGCAAAGAAGGAACCCTAGGTATACAGCAGACAGAGGCTTCCACACAACTCTCTCTCCTTTTCCCAGCTCACTCTCTAAGACCACTCTTTACCTCCCTGTTCCTCCCAATTATTGAGCCAATTGCCTCATTAGCCCAGCAATTGACACCCAAGGATCAGTGATCCCAACAGAAACTGATTATTTGAATTATTTTAAGCCTGCAAACTTCCCTGTGCTGCAGCAACCATAGATAGCCCCCTGTCACATGGCATTTTGAAACTGGCATGACTGTGCTATAGGTCTAGTTATGTGTTCAGAATTATATTTTCTAGCTTCAACTATGCAGATTACACACAGGACATAAAATGTCAAGTAAAATTCTATACAGATAGGCTAAGATTTTCCCAAGTTACTACTGTTTTTGGATTCCTCCATTTTTGGGTTCTCAGTCTGAGCCTAATTTTCAAAGGGCAGGTTCTCCACACTTTCTGAAAATCAGGCATTTTTAAGTTGTCTCAGGTTGGGCACTCAAAAATTGAGGAACCCCAAATCACTAGTTGCTTTTGAAAAAATTGGCCCTAATGTATCAGACACAGACATGTGGAAGATCAATCTTAGAGCAGTGTGACCAGTATTCCAAATTTCTTACACTAGAGAACTGTAGCCATTCTGTGTAAACCCTGTTGATCCTGCTTGAAAAGGCTTAAGTTGTTTCTGCTGACTCTCTGGCATAAGTGATTTATTACCATATCTTGATATAGGGGAGGTGAAGTGGCTTTCTGTGGAGAGAAGATTTTAGGTCTGGGGTGAGCAGTCCTAAAGGAGGACCTGTAGGAGCAACCAGGCTTGAGGAGAACTTTAAACTGTTTCTTATATTATCTTATTGTTGTTCTCCTTTGTAATGATGCCAAACGTCAGAAAAATAACCTCAGTGATTTTGAACTTGACATATTGTGACAGTGGTTGCAGAGCATGTTGGGCAAGGTACCTGCTTACACATACCTACCCTTCCACTTAAAATGTTGGTGATGTTGAATGAAAATGTGCACAAGACCACGCACAGATACAAGCTTAATTTGTTAATAATAGCCCTGGATTCTGAAATGAAAATCAGTAGGTGAGGAGACTGCATGACCAGGATTCTGGGGATATCACATCTTCACACACTGTGTTCAATGCACTTTACTTTTTAAGTCCTAGCTTCATGGGAATTTATGCTAGGCAGAGACTAAAAGTGAACTTCTTAAGTGTTTAGACAAACTTAATGAACCCAAAGCAAGCAGTAGGACATTTTGTTTCAAAAAGATTTATCTCTGCTGCGTTGGTAGAGCAATAAATATCCTGCAAATGAACTTCATATTCACTTATAAAATAAAATCCACATTAATCTCAACTACTGGAGACAACAATAAATTGAACAAAAGTGAATCAGAGCTGAGAGATTTTGAAAACAGCCACTCCATCACAAAGGACATGCACCTGGCCAACTGTCACAACAATGTTGTTCATGTTCAGAAATTAAAAAGCCCTGGAGAATATTCCCAGTTAGGTCACATTTAACTGGTAGCATATAAAACTTCAGGGTTCTGCTGGCAGTGCCTGCCTGGAAGCAACTGTGGAGAACAACTATCAACATCTTCCACTCTGAGGAGATTTGTAGTAAAACTCAACCCTTTTGTCACCATGGGGCAAAAAAGTAAGTCACTGCAGGGAGGGAAGTGGAACATGGAAAAAGGAGCAGCAGATTTACCGTAGGGTCTTACAGTTCAATAAAATCCAGTGCGTTCATCCACTGTCTGCTGTATGAGTCATAGATATGTTTATGGTATGTGTGAGTTATGCTAGCTCTAGCTTTATGCAGCCAGCCTTTTGGGAGAATTACATTATTTAAGTCTTCTATAAATAACTGGCACTAAGTCTCCTTTGTTGGGTAAAAGGTCAATATTGTTCAGCTGACAATGAATCTTCTGTTTAGTCCGAAGAAACTCCAGCATAGCTAGACGGGTAGGGCTTAATCTGAATTTCTTTAAAACATGCACAACCCCAATGTAGTTGATGGATTTGCATTAGTATAAGCAAAAGCCGAATATAGCTCTAAGATTTGGGGGGGGCAAAGGTAGGAAGGAGAAGGAATGGAGAATACACTGATATTTTAGAGCTCTTTAGTAATTATTTTTATATTAGATTATAAAACATGGTGACATCACTTTGCTGTTCTTAACGCAAAAGTATTGATTGAAAGAGTCCCTATTTCAGCAAAGTACATAAGCACGTTGTGACCCTAAGAGCATCCCTATGCCAGAAGACAAGGGGGTCCCTGGTATGTAGCAATGAGTTTGGGCTGGCCTGACCCACTCAGTGTATCCCAACTCACTATTGTTGTAATATGTTGTCATGGAGTGTGTGGGAGGCAGGGCCCTGCAGCCACCACTTCCTGCGATTCACTGTGACTCTCAGCCAGCCAGTAAAACAAAAGGTTTATTAGACAACAGGAACACAGTCTAAAACAGAGCTTGTAGGTACAGAAAACGGGACCACTCAAGTCAGGTCCCTCTTGGGGGGAGAAGAGCCCAGACCCAGGTTCTGGACCTCCCCCACATCTCCCCAGTCAGCGCCAAACTGAAACTCCCTCCAGCAGCCTCACCCAGCCACACACCCCGGCTCCTCCTGCTCCTCCTCCAGCCTTTGTCCAGTTTCCCAGGCAGAAGGTGTCACCTGGCCCCAAACCCCTCCTGGGCTCAAGTTACAAAGGGCAGCCATCATCCTTTACGTGCTGGCCGTCAAGTGTCATCCCTCAGTGAAGTCACACCCTTATTTTCCATCACAATCTAGACAGTAAACTAGTAAAACTCCAATGTAACATTACCAGGTTAAAACTCCCTATTCCCTACTCCGTCACATATGTGTCTAAAACGTATCATATAATGTGTCATTGGAAAAATTATGGTGTGATGGATGTACGGTCAACCCACAAAGGAGTATGCAGTTGTGCTGAAATTATAACTAAAATGGGAAAGTTGATAAACAGATTTTCTCCAGACAAAAGAAAGAGGCCAACACAATCAAATCAAGTGTGGCCAAATTCAGTGGGCTAGTCATTTTTATTGGTGGTTGTGGGAAACGATCCTTTGCACCCCCCTGAGTGACATAAATTACACTGACACTTACACTGTGTGGACAGCGCCATGTTGGTGGGAGAGCTTCTCCTGCCACTATAGCTACCGCCCCCTCGTTAGGGTGGATTAATTATGTCAATGGGAGAACGCTCTCCCATTGACATAGAGCAGCTACACAAGAGATCTTACAGTGGTGGAGGTTGACATAAGAAATGTGCATTAAAGCATATTATTACAGAGGAATGGGATATAGGTTTTAAATACAAAAGTTCCCCGTTTGAGAGATTTATGAAATTCAAATTACTGACAGAAAAGATCTGTGCTATACAAATGATAGCGTATAGGACCTCATGTCACAACAATAGAGATCTCCTTACACATTGGTGTAAATCTGGAGCAACTTAATTGAAGTCAGTGAAGTCACATAAGTGTAAAACTTGTGTAAGTTAGATGAGTAGGTTGAGTCCATTTTTATGTGGTTATAGAAATGAGTTTAAAATGTGATGAACTGCTTAAAAGGGAACGCGAAAACACCAGTCCTGCAAACACATATACATAAATGTAACCTATCACACCAGTGAATCATGATAATTAAAATACTTTTGAAGAGTGGTGAGGGTTGAGGACTCTAGTGGCTAAATTTATCTGATCTGTAATCATGGTCCAAAAGCATAAAATGAAAGAACAAGATCTTTATACACAGAAATCAGTGCATCTCTCTCTGTCTATCCACCTCTCCTCCAGGACAAATAGGAAAGTGTAGTATTAACATGATATGGTTGGGCAGGAGTAACATGCCTTCTGAACATTAGTGTCCTCTGAGTTTCTGAGCAGATTTAGTGTGAAGTTGTGCCAACTCAAAACAACATAAAAATAGTATTTACAGTATTCAAGTGCGGGATAAGGGTACAGTAAGGACATTGGTGTTCTGGTAAGGACATCTCTGCATTACTGTGATTATTTTATTCAGTTATATGCTCTGAAAGTAATCACCCACAAAGCAGGAAATTAACCACTCTTTGTCTGTCTAAGGTCTCCAACAATGAAAATGAAGCACAGGTAATACACTATGCACTAGAATGGCTGCTAGTCTAAGATACCAACCCAAAGGGAAGAGACCCTGAAAACAGCTCCACGTGGCAGACCCAAGTGTTTCCATGGAGTCCCATTGAAGGCAATGGGACTCTGCATGGGTGCAGGGGTCTGCCTTGGGAGAGTTCATCGCAAGATTAGGTCCCAGCTATGGTCAGGTTCACAGCTCTAGTTTAGAAAGGCATTCAGGGCATTTGTCTCCACTCCGTTATGCCAGATATACAACAGTGGATTCATCCTATTGAAAAACCGGTGCAACAGTGGAGAATCAAGCCCAGGATTTCTAATATACTCAATAAAGTTTCTATAGGTATAAAGAAATACATTTATGTCAGTCATTTCAAAACCTAGATGCTGTGTTGCTGTCATTATCATCCTATTTACTTAATATGAACTGTAAAATAATTGCTAAGGTGATGGCTAGACAAGCAGCATAATCTCCGAGCCAAATTAGGCTGATTTTTCCAAGGAAAGCTATTCTGACATAAGATTACTTATAGATCTTATTAATACTAATTACAGCTGGTATGTTATATCCCTTTCCTCCCCTATTGTCTGTCTTGTCTGTTTAGACCGTAGGCTCTTGGGGCAGAGGCTGTCTATTATTCTCTGTTTGTACAGTGCCAAGCAGAACGAGGCTCCAGTCTTGGTTGGTCCCTCAGCGCTACTGTAATAAACTCAATTAACAATGTTAGAAGGGCACATAAAGTTGCCATGTTAACTCTGGATTCAGAGAGAGCAAATTGGAAGCATCTGTTTGCAAATGGGGAAAAATTAGCTTTCGTGAACATTTCTGTGCCTACTTGCTAAAAATTACTAGGTGCCATCCATGTCTATAGATGCCTCCATGTATATCCCAAGGGTGCCTCCTCGCCAAGTACTCAGCAAACTAGTCCATAATGACTTCTATAATTTAGTTTTAGATTCCACTGCAGCAGCAAAAGTCAAAAGGATTAAACCAGAAGGAAGGTGTGTTGACTACAGAGAAATATTATATGCAAATGTAGATTATTCATGGCTGAGTCACAAAAATATGTATTCACATTCCAAACCTGATAAATCTGTCATGATTTAAAGTGCTGACAATATCATGCTTTGCATTTATTTAACACCTTTTCATCAGAGGCTCTCCAAGTGCTTAGGATATACTGGGATGAATTCAGAATAATGGCAGTCTCAAAAGGGTGCTTCAAGGTGTATTGTAAAGCATCAAACCTCAGATCGGTAGCTGAAGGGTGGGTAATACATCTGGGAATTAAAAGAAGAAATAATCTAAGGGGCATGATAAAAGTAAAGCTAGGTCTGGTGATCAATAAAATAAGATTGGCTTTTGAAAGCTGGGAACAGATTAAACTCTCTGTGAGGGAAAGTCAGCAATATAAAGATGAGCACTCTGCTAGATCATTATCTCTCTGCTAGAGAACATTCCAAAACTACACTTCAAAGTTTGTGTGCGTTTGGGTGGCATATGTAAAATATAATGGATTATCTTTAGTAAGGACCAGATTCTGCTGCTTTTACTCTCATTAAGTAGCACCTTAATCCCTGAGTAATTGTAGGACCAGATTCTGCTACCTTTACCCTTCTTCTTCTTCTTCATTATTATTATTACTATTATTATTGTTGTTGGTGGTGGTGGTGGTGTATGTATGTATTCGTATCACAGTAACCTCTAGAGCTGGGCATTGTACAAACACATTGAGCTGGACTGTGAACTCTTTATGTTGATGAGCAGTTATTCCTCCGGGTAGTCCTGCTGACCTCAATGCGACTATTTCTGTGATGCTCAGCCCTGTGAACAAGGGGTTCACAATCTGGCCCCGAGTAAAAGACAATCCCTGCCCAAAGAGCTTACAGTGTAAGCGCTAGATTCTGACACCTTCACTCACACTGAGGAGCGAGTACCTTACTCCACAGCTAATCCCGTTGCTCCGCCTACCCACATCTTCAGTCTGAGTCTATAGCAAAGCACAGCCCTGGCTGTCTGGATACTCATCACTCTGAGCACGTGGGCAGGTAGGGGTTAGAGTGGGTGAAGATGCCCACGTGTGAGGAGGGAAGGAAGCTGCACCCTTTTAAGAACTACAGTATTTGCCTTCCTCTCTTTCCCATAGTGTATAAGGAGGAACTGTGATTCTCGGAGGTGTCTGGCCCTGGGGTGGAGCAGTTACACACAACCACTTCTTTTGGGCTTATCCAAAAAGCTCAGTCTGTCCCTATGTAAGTTGTTACTCTCTTCTACCAAACATACTAATTTGTTAAGATAGCACCGAGAAACAAACAGAGCAGGATCTGTTTAAAAAACTAACAACACAATAGGGAGCAGATTGAACTGAACTGCTTTAAAATGCTGAAGTTTGGAGGCTTAGCTTCTTCCAGCAGAAGATATATTTTTAACATGTGAAAGACTCCAATGGCTGGTGCAGGAATCAAAGCCAATGGTGTGTCAAAACTGTAGGACGGTGAATTCTCATTGATGGAGAGAGACTTGAAGTGGGAAGGTCCTAGTATTTACATACCTACTTCTCTGAGGTATAGCCCTGAAAGTGATGTTGAGCTACTGTGACAATGTGTGATACGAGTGATGTTTCAGTCTGTGTAATTTATGTCTTGGTGCATGAGACCATCCAAAGCAGGGACCCAGTGTAAAGCATTTCAGTGTCTTTGCTTTTTTTCTCACACTTCTACTTTTCCAAACACACTGTCGTCAAGCCTCATCGAGAATGTAATGGGTGATGGGCACACTGTATCCTGTGTACATGCACTGGGGAGTGCAAGTGCAATTGAGCTGAAGGGTGAGAGGTGAACCTAGATTCACTGAAAACGCCCTTAAAACTATATGAAACATCTGGCTTGAACAACAATAACAAAAGCAATGGAATCCTTATATAAGGCTGGCTGTTTGTCTTAACTTTCAGCCTCTGTGCCCATCTGTGAGCGTTAGCATAGAACTCACATATACACACTATGAGCCTAATCGAAAGCAAGGTGAGTCTTTCCATTGAATTCAATGGGCTCTGGATCAGGCCCACTATGTGCTGGTTTATAAAACCGGTCTGGGGACCCAGATTGCTCAGGCATTTGGCAGTGGGAGAAAGAACCTTTCACTTCTCCACCACTAGTTAAATATTTATAATGTTTTATAACATAACAATGCTTTGAACTTCTGTAGCACATTTCATCCAGCGACCTCAATGTGCTTTACAAACACTGATGAAGGAAGTCACACCTGAGGTAGGTAATTATTTAGATCCATGTCACAGACAGTGAAATGTGGAAAAAGAGGTTAGGTGACTCTGTGTGTGTCTCTGTGTGCGCCGCACATCATTTTATAGAAGTCATATTGGTCCATAAAGAATCTTATTCTGAAATGCTACTGGCATGACTTCCCTTGAGTGAAGAAATAGTGATGGGGTTCTCGCTACTAACAGAAATGTAACGGATTAGACAGCCAGGAAAGATAGTTTATATACTGAGAGAAGGGGCAGGACAAAAGGGAAACACTGAGATATGGCCAAATATAGCCTTCTGTATGCTGGAAAATCTTTGGTATCTCTTTCCTTTCTCTTGAGATAAACACACAGACTCTGAGAAAATACCCTTGAAATGTTGATAATGGCCAACTGGATTGAAAAACATTCTGTTGTGTTGACATCGGCACTTTCAAACATATATCATGCAGTGACTTATAGAGAGGTAACACCTTGTGACAGCTTCCATTACTAACAGCTGGAAAACAGATGGGTCTCCCTTCCCGAATGCAGACAGAACTGTAATATATTTTCTGAATGGAACAGAAGTGCTAGATATTTCTGAGACAAAAGAAATGCCAGCTCTAAGGACCAAATGCAGCCCGGCTGCAGCAAGTTGGCACAATTGCTGCTGAAATCAGTGAAAGTTGTGTCTGGTTACATGGGGCTAAATTTGATGCTGAGAGTTTGATAATGTCAGATTATAGAGAAATATCATCCCCTTCCATGCCAAAATTTGTGGAAGGGGAAAAAGTGACTCAGTAAACTCAGTGTGGTTCCAGATGCATTTATCTCCTTGAGGAAGAAACTAGCAGCTATGTGGATGGAGGAAGCAGAGCAGTAGGTAGGTTTGTGGCTTTGGCCAGGGCTGCCCAGAGGATTCAGGGGGCCTGGGGCAAAGCAATTTCGGGGGCCCCTTCAATAAAAAAAAGTTGCAATACTCTAGAATACTATATTCTCATGGGGGCCCCTGCGGGGCCCAGGGCCCGTGGCAAATTGCCCCACTTGCCCCCTCCCCGGTCGGCCCTGGCTTTGGCCTGCTAACCACATACACACCAGAAAATACACAGGACAATCCCTTAGGATCTTGGGAGTTCCAATATTGTCCTAGTCTCCTCCACACTACTCCCACCTATACCACCTTGTAGCATGGCTTGGTAATGAGCTGTGCTGCCAACAGTGGCCTAGCATTAGTTTTGTAATATCTTCCTGTTAGAGATGCAGTAATAACAGATCAATAGTCTGTTATAAGCTTGTAATGACATATGACCCCAGCTATTTGGATATGTGGCTCTTAACTCTCACCCTGGATCTACGTAAAGTATTAACCATAGTTCTAGCTCAGCGACAAGATCAAATTTGTATTTATTTTTCTGCCATTAACTAACATCAAGCTACAACACTATATATAATGTCACCGCTGACTACAACAGATGTAATTTTGGTTGCTCATGTTGTAATGGAAGCAACATAATGGGAGCTGATGCCACTGTCTAAACAAAAATACACTGTGGATTCTATGGCTATATGAAGAGAGGCTAACTTAGGACTTGATTCTGCCACCCTTCCTCACAATGAATAGTACCTTACTCCGTGAGTAGTCCCATTGGAATCAGTGAGGATAGTCACAAAGTAAGATACTACTTGATATGGGTAAAAGTGGCAGAATTTGGCCTTTGACGTGTACATCTGGGCTAAGTGACAAATGAGGAAGTGATGGAGACGTGATAGTTGCCTAAAGTAGTGTAGACACAAAGGCTGTGTCTACATTAGGCCAGTGTTAACAACAGAAGGAACTGTTTGATAACATTCCCTGTATAGACAGGGCTACAGGCTCAATCTCCCTGCATAGCACCTTCCTCCGTATTCGGTTCTAGTGAAGTCAGTGGGAATAATTGTTTCATAAGATACTACTTAATAGGAGGAAGGATGGTAAAACTGAGTCTTAAGATGGAAGAGTCAGACTTGGGTAGTAACAGGAATGCGGTAATGGGATGAGAGTCAGAAAAGTAAAAACTAGAGTTAATGGCAGGACATCTTGGCTGTGAGCTCTAATAGCCAGAATCCTTCACTTGAGACATTTAGAACTAAATGGGACACCGCACACAAGAATGCATTCGAGGAAACAACACTGCATTGGCAGGGGATGGACTTGGTGATCCAATGGGTCTTTTCCATCTCTGGCTTCTAGGATTTAAGAAAACAAAGCGTTTGTGTGGTTCTTAGTTCTCTCGTGCCTAACTTGGCAATTCTCTGAGGGTGATGTATGCCCTCCTCCCCCGCCATGTCCGCAATGTATTGTTATTTATATTGTAGTCGTGCCTAGGGGCCCCATTCAAGGATTGGGTCCCACTGGGCTAGGCACTGTACACACGCAAAGTGAAATGATAGCCCCTGCCCCAAAGCACTTACACTAGAAGTATCAGATGAGAGACAATAGCCAGATACAACAAACTGACAGAGGAGCACAAGGTAACAGAGATGGGCTTAGGACAGAGTTTGGGGTGAGAGAATCTGCATACAGCACAATTTAGCAGCGGGCCACAGGGCTTTAGCCCAGCACCTCTGCAACTGTCCCAGCCACTGTCTCTACCTATAACCTGGAATAGCAGCCTCTGCCCTCAGGCAAATCAAACAGCTCAGCCTAGTCTCTAGTGGTCACCTGGAGATTGGCTTAATCAGACACAGAGCATAGCCTAGCTCTCTGGTGCACAGGTGTGCAGCTCTCCCCTTCCTCCCTGCAGCCCCACCACACTGGATAGTTGTGGCGATTTTGCAGCATGGTGGCTTTTGTGCAGACCCTTCACAATGGGAGGAATCCCACCCAGAGATAAATGTCCCAGGTGCATGAGCTGTGGAAGAACTGCAGGAGACAGTGTATATACAATTGCAAGATGCAGGGGCGGCTCTAGCTTTTTTGCCGCTCCAAGCATGGCAGGCAGGCAGCCTTCAGCGGCGCGCCTGCGGGAGGACCCCGGTCCCGCGGCTTTGGCATACCCGCTGCCGAATTGCCGCCGAATCCGCGGGCCCGGCGGACCTCCCGCAGGAATGCCGCTGAAGGCTGCCTAACTGCTGCCCTCGCAGGGACTGGCAGGCCACCCCCTGCGGCTTGCTGCCCCTGGCACACGCTTGGTGCGCTGGTGCCCGGAGCCGCCGCTGGCAAGATGGATGCAAAGCAATTCTGAAACCTTTTCTTTAATAGTAGTTAATATAGCGACACATTACTGCTCAGCAAGTCTTAGGCCAGAGGTCCCCAAACTGTGGGGCGCGCCCCACAGGGGGGCACGGAGGAATGTGCAGGGGGGATGTAGCAGGGCCCAGGCCAGTCCCCACTGGGGGCGGGGTGGGAGCACCACCCAGCCACACTCCACCCCCAGCTCTGCTCCAGCCCCTACTCCCAGCTCCCAGCCCAAGCCCCAGCCTCAGCCCCTGACTGTGGCCTGGCTGCAGCTTCCGTTCCTGGCCCCTGTCCCACCCCCAGCCTCGGCTCCCAGCTGTGGCTCTGCTCCTGGCCCAGCCCCAGCCCAGGCCCACTTACCCCTTCCTGCGCCCACCTCTGCTGCCCCATGGGAGCCGTAGCCCCACTCCAGGCCCCAATTCCCATGGGGGAGGGGCGCTGACAGGGGCAAGGGGGTCGTGATCGTGAAAAGTTGGGGGACCACTGTCTTAGGCTATGGCTACACTACAGCTTGAGTCGACATATGTCCCTCAGGGGTGTAAATTAGCCACCACCTTGCACTACATAACTTATGCCAATTTAAGTGAACCAGTGCAGCTGTGCGGCTGTAAACTCTCTAGTGCAGCCAGACTCAGAGCCTTACTGAACACAACAGTCCTCACCTTCTTCCATCCTGTAGCAAATTACTTCCTCTCAAAGCAGTCCGCTTGGTTTGCTGGAATAGATTTCAGTCGCTTTCTGCACACCTGTAACAGAAGTAACAATTCCCCAGCAATAAGTGGAGCCCTCCCATCTCGTCTCTAACACAGAGACACACAGAACTAGGCATCAAAATGGACGGATTGAAATTGTTCATTTCAAGCATATGCTGTGAAATGAAACAAACGAAGAATGGTGAGAAATAATTTGCAAAGCTGCCTTTCAATTGAGTGTTTCTGATTACTTTTATTAATTATTGAATAATTTCATACATTATTCAAGCTTTTCCTGTAGTTTATAGTATCATCAAAAAAAACCTTACACAGTAGAATCAATCAGCCACCACAATGTGTTCCTGCCTCCTGTATAAATGGTGTGGATGTATGTACACAGAAAGGGAGTCTTTCTGTGTGTTGAACCTCTATTCCACTGGCTATTATTTTTCTTGTTTATTTGTGTCTCGGCCAGTTCTGTTTGAACAACTCTTCCTGGGTTATTCCCAGTAGTTCTTCTAACTTTGCTTAGCGGGAGTATGGTATATAATTAAAAGCAGTATAAATCAGAGATATATAGATACAAACCAAACCCCCTCCTCACTCTTTCTCTGTGTATCTTTACAGGATTTTATTCCAGGACCCTCATCATTTTATCTGAGCACCCAGAGCCAACACCCTGCACAGTTTGGAATCTGACTATGAATCCAGATGTTTGGTTGGCCCCAATCACAATGATGGGCTGAACTATTTATCCCTGAACTTTGCAGAAGGGGAGGAGGGTATTTAAAATCTGGGTTCTAACTTTACAGGTTGGGCCCCTTCTCTAATAAAAATAGCAGTAACGTGTAAAGAAGACATGGACAGAAAGGGAAAGAAATGAATTATGAAATGGACGGTCTTTAAAACATAGTAATAAGGGAATGTTATTCTGTTTCCTGGAAGTATATGACTGTGCAAGGGACAGATGAGATTAATTTATTCCCCTTTTGCTTCCTCCATTGTCTTTAGAGGCAGCTCACCATGGAAGCTGCTACTCCTACTTTTTCAGTGGCCATGGCCATTATTTCTGCAACACATCTGAAAAGTGATCAAGCCAAGTAATCTCCCCTCTAGCTAATGGCAAGAATATAGAGTACCAGGTAATTTGCTGTCTTTTGAGAGCACAGGGCATCACTTTCACTTTTTTCATCCAATGCATGTTGAGTTCCAGATGAGAGAGTCGGATCCTAAGAATCCTTAGGGCCTGAGCCACATTCCTTCAATAAGATTGGATTAGGCCCTCAGTGCTGCTGTCATGTCACATTAACAGGCCTTAGACCAAATTCTCCACTAGAATCTAGAACAATCACTCATAGCGATATGAAAGGAACCATCTCAAGTAGCTCAATCATATACATGCTGGTGATAGAAATCCCCCTGGCTTGTTTTGGAGAGGATTCTGACTCCTACAGGTTCAGTGAAGAGACAGCCAGGAAAAGGATTTTATTGAAAAGTAAAACTAGAGACTTTCATTTCCTTTTAATGAGTTCTACACCTGTGGCATCCGCAATCAAATGTGCAGAGCTTCATGCGTGATGCATGCAGGTGAAACTGAACAAAAAGGAGCCAGTGTTGCTGGGCCGTGTCGATCCCCAGAGAGACAAGGTGGGGGAGGTAATATCTTTTATTGGACCAACTTCTGTTGGTGAGAGAGAGAGAAGCTTTCGAGCTACACAGAGCCTCTTCCTCGGGTCTGGGAAAGGTACTCAGAGCATCACAGCTAAATACAAGGTCGAACCTTTCCCAGACCCGAGGAAGAGCTCAGTGTAGCTCAAAAGCTTCTCTCTCTCACCAACAGAAGTTGGTCCAATAAAAGATATTACCTCACCCACCTCGTCTCTCAAAAAGGAGCCACATAGATCATTATCGATTCCTCGGGGAAAGGTGATTCCCTGTTCATGCTCAATGTCTGGACAGTTCTATTTGCACTGTCACGTGATTAAGCTTACTCAGTCTTAGCCTTATCAGTTTCAATAATAATATAGCCAATGACCATCCTACTTTTATTTTTCACTTATAACAGCCTTAAATATAATAAACAAATGAAAGCTTTAACAGAGTGATGCAAAATAAACAAATAGGTATTTTTACTTAGGGTTGGGAAAGATTTAACTAACTGATGTTTAGTAAGTTATATCAGCTAATTACGGCATGTTCATAGCCGGAGGAATAAGTACAGGCCATTATGTACTATAAATTTTTAAAGCAGAAGTCTGTAATGTAATTGATTAGGAGTTCTGCCTGAAAATTAATGACATAATCTAGCCCTATGTTACTTTTATCTGAAGTCAGATCTTAGAAAGGGAACTGCAGATAGAGTGTATGGTGTGTGTAAGCAGTGTACGTGTACAATCATTTACAAGTGCAAATGGTGGGTATTCAATCCTAGAAAGTAAAAAGAGGTGAAAGTTGGGCAGGAACTAACACACAGAAAAGAAAAGAACAGGAGTACTTGTGGCACCTTAGAGACTAACAAATTTATTTCAGCATAAGCTTTCGTGGGCTACAGCCCACTTCTTCAGATGCATAGAATGGAACACACAGACAGAAGATATTTATACATACAGAGAACATGAAGGCTAGTGGCGTTCTGTGATTTTCTTTGTTGGGCCTGTCCTGTAGTAGGTGGCTTCTGGGTACTCTTCTGGCTCTGTCAATCTGTTTTTTCACTTCAGCAGGTGGGTATTGTAGTAAGACAGTGTCTTGTGATTTAACATACACACAGAGAAAAGAACACACATATGAACACGAGCTACAGATTATGTCATGTAGCTTCATACATAGGTCCTGTTTTTATTTTCACTCAAACCAGTGTAGTTTCATTGACTTTGATTTCCATTAACATCATGATGCCCCAGGACTTATGTAGGGGGAAACCCAAGAGAGGTTTAATTGAACCCCCTCATGTTAAAAATCAAGCTCCAGTTCAAATATTTTAATCAAAATCCTTACAACTTTGGGGATCTTATCCCTATATATTTGAACCAAGGGGAGCTACTGAATGTGCAGAACTTTTGAAAAAAACAGGTCATTTATTTAGCTGCCTAAATATGACTCAGGAGTCTCACTTTAGGCATCCTTTTATATATATATTTTTGGACACAGGCAGTAAAATACTTTGGGATCCTCTAGGTGAAAGCCCAAAAGAACTACGATATTGTGGAGTTTGGAGACCTATAAATACCAAAGATCGATAGAATGATTGATCGATAGATCAAAAGAAATTTTTAAAAAGAATAGGAAGACCTTGTCTACACTAGAACTTACTTCGGTATAACTTATGTCGCTTAGGGATGTGACTAACCTACACCCCGAACGACGTAAGTTATACTGACCTAAGCACTGATGTAGACAGGGTTATGTCAGCAGGAGGTGGAGTGGTGTTATTAAGCCGAGGGGAGGACTCTCTCCCATTAGCTTAACGTATCTTCACCAGAAGCACTACAGTGGCTCTCCTGTGTCACTATAGTGCTTCTAGTGTCGATGTAGCCTAATGTGTTCCATATCATTGGAAAGTTAGAAATAACAAAGATAATGTTATATGTGAAGTTCTCCTGATAGCATTGTTACAAGCTGGGGGGGGGGGGTGAGAGAGGTAGTGGTGCAAGTAGGGTGGTACAGTATGGTACATCGTACCACTACAATATTTATAGCCGGTACTCCATACCACAAAGACACAGGAGGAGCAGAATGTGAGACCGCTGGGTGGCCCCCACGCCGTCAGCTCCTCCAGCGCGGTTGTACCACCTCCAGCCCTCCACGCAGCTGCACCTCCTGTCTGGGATCTGTACAGCAACCCCGCTGGAGGATGGGGTAGGGCTGGTGGCAGTACAGCTGTGCCAGGCGGCCCCACGTTCTGCTCCTTTTGCCACCGTGGTTCTGGAGAGAGCTGCAGTTCAGAAGTCTCCAGCACAGCAGGAGGAGGACAGGGCCTCCCCCACCCAGGAGGTGTGGGATGGATCATGGGGAGGGGACGGGGTGAGCTTGGGGGTCCCGGGCTGGTGGCGGGGTGGGGAGGAGTCACCTGGGGGGGTCATGTGGGGCGGTCACATGCCCCCCCCTTAGGTGGTGCCTCCCTTTGTGTACCTCCCATGAGTGCAGCATACCGGTAAGAAATGAATTCTACTTGCACCACTGGAGAGAGGGAAGGCAGAACACACAAATGCAAGCAACTGGAAGGAGCAGCTGACGGTATGGTGTCTGACTCTGGACAAAACTTGGGGAAAGGGTTTTGAGTCAGGGATTCAGGCTGCAAAAAATGAGTGTTCTTGGTGCTGTGAGCAAAGGAAGCTGTTCCTGCTATTTGATTCCATTGACTTTCAGAGACATGGGACTTTGTACATTCTTTGTAAATAAAATAAACTGTATCAAAGAAATACCTGACTGTCCTCAATTTCTACTCCCAAATGGAACATCCCCAGGGCCCCAAACAGTGACTAGCTTTTTGGCTTGAAAGGGGGCGACGATATTCTTGAAAAAGGAGAGAGCTGTAAGACTGATGGAGAGACTATGCTATCGGGCATGACAAGGCTTTGAAATATCAATCATTATTTTCTTTGTTTGCTTGTGTATTCTTTAATTTTTTCCCCAGGTAGAAAATTAGGTATCTCAGTGGTTCAGGAAGAAGCTAACTAAATTCTTCTTGAGTTCACTGGCATATGCCCAGAAATATCATTAGCAAGCAGTAGAATGTTAAATGGCAGCTTCCAAGCCTTGACTGACCACAAAGCCCTTCCTTGAGATGTGGTAACCTTCATTTTCTTTGATTCAGTCTCCACTCCAGCTAAAAGCCTGCTTGCTACATTAGAAGAGGTGGGGACAAAGTTACATGGGGGTAAATCCATAGTAACTTCATGATTTCCATGATATTACTCCAGAGGTACAGCATTATAACTCTTGGCCTGGATCTCCAAAGCACTTTAATAATATCATAAAATCAGTCTATACTGAAAAAAATAAATTATTCTTATGGATCATCATAACCAGAATGGCTACCTGGAATATAAGAGTAGCAATAATTATTCTGATTGTTAATCAGTGTTCCAGTTATTGTAATGTTCCCTGAATAGTCAGAAAAGCAGAATGTTACCATGACTGTATTGTTTATCACTAAATGTTTCTATAACCCAACAAAATAAACTAGTCTGATCAATGCTAATCAAACCAAGGACCTAAGTAAATATCCCACAAAACAGTCATTCGGGGTAACATTCTTCTTTACTCTGGTGTAAATCTGGAGTAACTGTCAGTTTACCTGAAGTTGTTGCCAATTTATTTGGGTGTATCACAAGAGTAAAATATTGGTGTTGGTTTGTGGGTTACTTTTGCTAGATCATCTGAGTAATACAGTGCAAACAGCATTTTCCTGAAAGAGATTAAACTTTTTTCAAACAAATCTCGTTTAGAATTCAAACCGCATTTCCATGGCACTTTTCAGGCTCACTTTGCCAACACTGAGCCAGAATCTGGAGCGACGTTGATTTATAGGTTCATAATGCCCAATGTTGCACGGTGCTAAGCACACGTTGCAGGACAGGACTCATTAACTAATTCAACCTCAAACCACCACTTTCAGGTAGCTGGGTTTTTACACTGCCATTTAACAGATAAGGAGACTGAGGCAGGGAGTTTAAGTTATTTGACCAAGGCCACAGAGGATGTCATTGTTAGACCAGAGATTACAATTCAAGAATTCTTGGTTACTGGTCCTGGGATCAAACCACTCAGCCATGCCTGTCTCTCAGTGTACGTATAGTATCTCTACCACAGAAAATCACGCAGTCCTTCTTAATTTTGGCTCTGATTCAGCAAAACACTTAAATATGTGCTTAACATTAAACAAAAGGGTTTAATCATGTGCTTAAAATTAATTTAACTTAACTTTAAACATGTGCTTTTGTCCTTTGATGAGGTCACAATTCAGAAAAGCACTTAAGCGTGTACTTAACTTTACACACTTAAAGTTAAACATTTTCTTAAGCTCTGCTAAATCAGGGTCTATAATTCTTTAATGACCCAATCATATCAAGTATCAGAGGGGTAGCCGTGTTAGTCTGGATCTGTAAAAGCAACAAAGAATCCTGTGGCACCTTATAGACTAACAGACGTTCTGCAGCATGAGCTTTCGTGGGTGAATACCCACTTCTTCAGATTCAGGTAGGCCAAAATCAGCTCTTAAGGCCACGTCTACACTACCCGCTGGATCGGCGGGTAGTAATTGATCTATCGGGGATCGATTTATCGTGTCTCGTCTGGACGCGATAAATCAATCCGTGAATCGATGCCCGTATTCCACCTCGTCAGGAGGAGTAAGCGCAGTTGACGGGGGAGCCGCAGCAGTCGACTAGCTGTCGTGAGGATGGCCAGATAAGTCGAACTAAGATACTTTGACTTCAGCTACGCGAATCAATCCCCGCCCCCCAGTGTGGACCAGCTCTTAGTTACACTAGTGCCGCAACACCAACTGTGGCTGCTCTCATGGAACTGGGAGTAGAGTTTGGTCCACTGTGCCCTTAGTTCCCTGGTGTGTCTTTGGGCCAAAGGAACAACACTTAGAGCTGGTACTAGGACAATTGCTAATGGCAGGAGAATCCACAGTTCTTTTGACATTAAGTCACTGTAAACATGGAAAGAAAAGAAATCTGTGTTGTATTTTTTGGCTTACAATGCCTTAAGCCTTATCTCTCATTCTGGCATCTGAAGAAGTGGGTATTCACCCACGAAAGCTCATGCTGCAGAACGTCTGTTAGTCTATAAGGTGCCACAGGATTCTTTGTTGCTTTTACCAATCATATCATTTATCTTTCTCACAGAGGTAAAATTCTGGGGTCCTATTCTCCCCCTGTAGAAAACCAATAAGTCCCCCTGGAGTTAATGGAGGACACTGGTATCATATGTGGAGGAAAACAGGGTCCATACTCAGCACTTACACATGCTAAAATCCCATTCGCTTTAATGGGGGATTTGCCTGAGTAAAGACTGCAGGATTTGACCCACAGTTCAACATTTGATTTAAAATATTTGCAGTCCAGTGGTTTCATTAATGCCAAATTACCACCCCAAAGCAGAAAAGGTGCCAGTCAGGTAGGCCAAAATCAGCTCTTAAGGCCACGTCTACACTACCCGCTGGATCGGCGGGTAGTAATTGATCTATCGGGGATCGATTTATCGTGTCTCGTCTGGACGCGATAAATCAATCCGTGAATCGATGCCCGTATTCCACCTCGTCAGGAGGAGTAAGCGCAGTTGACGGGGGAGCCGCAGCAGTCGACTAGCTGTCGTGAGGATGGCCAGATAAGTCGAACTAAGATACTTTGACTTCAGCTACGCGAATCAATCCCCGCCCCCCAGTGTGGACCAGCTCTTAGTTACACTAGTGCCGCAACACCAACTGTGGCTGCTCTCATGGAACTGGGAGTAGAGTTTGGTCCACTGTGCCCTTAGTTCCCTGGTGTGTCTTTGGGCCAAAGGAACAACACTTAGAGCTGGTACTAGGACAATTGCTAATGGCAGGAGAATCCACAGTTCTTTTGACATTAAGTCACTGTAAACATGGAAAGAAAAGAAATCTGTGTTGTATTTTTTGGCTTACAATGCCTTAAGCCTTATCTCTCATTCTGTCAGGAACCAAGAACTATGTATACAGATGGTGCAATTTATTATGGTCTGTACTGCGATCAAGTACTGAAATACCTTCAGGAAATCACCAGAAAGCCTGAAAAGCTTGCAGTCTCTTGTGACTCCAGCTCGGTAAAACTATAATTGAACAAGGACAATACATTAAGTACTGTATGTTACGCAGTAGACCTATGGAAAAGGAGTGCGGCTTTTTCAGCATCATTACAGAAAATATATTTATTATACAATTACTGACTGTATCCAAGGTCATCAGCTATGCATCTCTCTTTATTCTGCCCTCTCTCAAACACACACATTCATTTACAAATAAATACATAGTTCTATTGGGACAAATTCATCCTGGTCCATTAAGTTCAGCTGCATTGTGTACATTTATAAGACATTGCTGAGCTTGATTCCCTTCACTTACACTAGTGTAAATCAGGGGTAAGTTCACTGAAGTCAGTGGAGTTACACCAATGTAACAGTGGTGTAAGAGAAGAATTCTAGCCCTTATTTGCAATGGCATTGACATATTTTTATTCTTGCTTCACAAAGTGGAGTCGTGAAACAGTAATTTTGCTTAACTAGGCTGAATTTGTGCCAGAAACGTAGAGAAAAAAATTAATCTCGCATCCCTGCACTCCCTCGTTCAAACCTGTGTATAAAATACATAACTAGAGCTGGGCTTAAGACTTCACATCTGGAGCCCAAGCACTGCAATATTTGAGATGTTCAGCTCCAGGATTTTGCTTTGGCCCATCATAAAGACAGCGACCAATTTGCAAAATTTGGATCTGGATCCAGATTTGGATTTCAAACACCCCCACAGACTGGGAGGTGTTCAGATGAGACATTTTGATTTAGGCCCATCTCTCTCCATAATTAGAAACAGAGTGTGACACTAAAAATTGACTCAAGCTATCGACGCAGCAAAAATGTTTATTAGCGTGTTGACATATGATAAATCTAACTTACAGAAACAGCCACTATTCACAGGCCCTCCTGCAGCTCTGCTCATTAACAGGCTCACTAAAAAACTAAACCCATTTTCATCTTTCCACTCTAGTTCTTCTTTGTAAAGAGGCAAGACTGTGCCACCCTTACAATAAAGGATTCTTTATTCACTTCCCTGCACGCGCTCTTAAATGTTCCAATGTGCTTCATTATCACATAGAAACACAATAGAAACGAATGTCTCAAAGTGTCTTTCATTATTACATCTCACGAAACACGAAAAAAAAACACCCCATACAGCAAATAATTCACTCACATGACAGGATAATCCCACACGCCAGGTTGAAAGAAATGTCGCTTCCCAGCAGAAGGCATCTGACTGACATTTGTACCCTTTGTGGCCCATCAAACCTTCAGGGCTTCAAGTAGCATGGCTGTCAGGGCGCTGACTATGTTTAAGGTTTGAGTGACTTTTTTGCTTGTCTTTGTTGCAATATTGGTTTTATTA
Organism: Mauremys reevesii; assembly: GCF_016161935.1. Classification (NCBI taxonomy): domain Eukaryota; kingdom Metazoa; phylum Chordata; order Testudines; family Geoemydidae; genus Mauremys; species Mauremys reevesii. The sequence continues at coordinate 28,727,243 of NC_052626.1, forward strand.
ATGTGCTTTAATCTCGGATAGGGAAGGCCCAGCCCTGGGAGTCAGGAAACCTGGGGGTCTACAACCACCATTGTCACACACTTGCTGTGGGACCATCAACATGCCACTTAGGACCTGACTTTCAGACGTGCTGAGCACCCAATAGCTCCCCTTGATTGCAATAGGAGCAGCAGGTGCTTAGCGCCTTTGAAAATCCAGCCATTAAACGCTCTCATCCTGTTTCCCTCTCTTTAAAATGGGGATGATGATACTTTCCCGACCCTGCTGGGGCGCACTGGGGCTAAATCCGTTAATACTGTAAAGTGCTTTGGGATCCTCAGATGGCAGGTGCTGCAGAAACATTCATACTAATTGATTGTATTTTCTATAACTGTGTCTCCTACAGTAGCCACTTGTATAGAAATGAGTAAAACAATTAAACCTGCAAGTGTTCCTGGGCTTCACTTATTCCACTGAGGTGCCCCGGGGGGGTGGGTATTTGCAAAGCCACACTCGCCTCCCAGAACGCTGCTAACTTGCCTCCAGCAGCAATGGGGGAGGAGGAGGAGGAGAGGGGAAGCTTGTCAGTTTCCAACCTGCAATGATCTCGTAATGAGTGTGGGAGAAAACCCCTGAGCCTCCCAAGAAGAAATCCCCGATCGAGTGTCATCAGCCGAGCCTAGGAGGGAAAAAAAAGCACCGAGCCAAGTGCCAAACACACAATGGGCTCGCTAGATGGGTATGAAAAATCACTGCAGCAGCAGCAGGCAGGGGAGAGATTAAATTCACAGGCGAGCCAGAAGCCTCTGGCTTTGCTCTCATATTCCTCCCCCCCCCCCCTTCCCTTTTGCATGTGCAGCGCCTCTCCAGCCCTGTCGTCCTCCCTGCTCCCTCCCCATGGGCTCTGCACAGCCGACCTCTCTCTCTCTCTAGCCTGCTGTTTCTTGGGGCTCTGGTGATGGACAGCTGAGGATCTGGTACCCAGAGGAAGTGGCAAGGCACTAGACACCAACCCTACTACTTGCAGGAAGGGAGCTCTGTGCGGACGGGAGCAGTTGATCTCTTCGCTTTTGGAGAGGAGAGGAGCTAGAGGGAGCGGATTTCACAGCTGATTTCGCTTGGGCTCCTGGGCACCTTGTCTGGCACTTTTACTTTGGGGAGCCTGCAGTTTTGTTGCAATTGCAGAGAGAGAACGAGGGAGGGATTGCTCCGAGACTCGGACTATCCTCTGGGGCTTCGCGTCCTACCTACAGCCATTGAGACCAAGTGGCGTTTTGCAGGCTGGAGCTCAGGTTCATTTTCGGGCGGTGGGCTCCCTCCTCGGAGCCAGAGAGACACACACAGGACTGGCCGGGCTGCTGCTGCTGCTGCTTCTTTTTGCTGGGCAAGCTCCTGTTCTGAGAAAGGAGCCCCTCACCTCCGCCCCTCCTCCCCCCGATGAGAGGCGGCTGGGCTCCAGGGATCCGGCTCAGCAGCGAGCGGAGGCAACGCCAGGGGGGAGCCAGGCGGCGCACCAGCTGCGACTGATCCTGCTGCAAACTTTTCTGCCTGCACCCAGTGCCCCGCCACAGCATGTAAAGGAAGCGCCAGCAGCGTCCTGCTTCACCTGAGACCCAGAGCCCAGGCGCCCGCCCGCCCAGCCCAGGGTAAGGAGGAAAACAGCAGCGATCTGGGTGCTTGCCTTGCGCGGCAGGAGCTGCGCTACGAGCATCACCGACACCCATTCTCTTGGGGAGGGGGTCCCCGCCGCTGGCACGCCCGAAGGGGAGGGGAGAAGGGGAAGCTGGGGAGGGGGGTGCACGTCTTGTTGACCCGGGAAGCCAGGACTTGCTTGTAGCTGCGAAGCTTTCCAAAGGCCCCTCCCGCCTTTAGAAATAAAGTTGGGAAGCTCTCGGGGAGGGGGGCGCCGTGGTTCTGCGGGTGGGAGTGCGATCGGAAACGCCTTTGCTGTGCGCTCTCCCCGTTCGGTTACACAGGTCGTGAGCTGACGAGCCCCTTCGCCCAGAGGAGTGATGCTGATCAGAGAGCTGCTGCTGCTCCTCCACGGCTGCTGGCCTTCCCTGCTGCTGCACTGTGCCCTCCACCCCCTCTGGGGCTTCATTCAGGTAACTCCAACCTTGCCCCAGCCCCGGGCACCTTTAACTCAGAAGTTGGGTCGGAGGGGGCAGGCAGCACAGATGAACCTCTGGCGTTATTTACTGATGCCCCGTGACCGTAGCCCGAAGTGGGAGAAGGGAGAGGACTCTCTTGAGCTGGAAATAATCACTGCTGGTTGGAGTCCTGGATCCTGGGGCTTCCTGCCCCATACTCTCCTGGTGGGGTTTGGGAATAAGTGGTGTCTGATAGCTTCATCTCCTGGATTAGGAGAGTGTTTAGAGACAGATACATGTTCCTGTACTGTTAAAAAAGATGAAATTGGAGATCACTGTCACCCAGAGCCAGAGAAAGAGACTCTAAGACTTCCTGTAAAATCCAGAGTGCCATTTAGATCTCTGAATGCTGCACTCCCCACACCTTTAAAGTCTGTCTGTCGTCACTGCTGAAAATGGTCCTTAGTTTACAGGTCAAAATGGTGCATTTAGAACAACTTCTAATTGCTTGGGTTTGACTCAAAAGTGTGCAGTTTTAAATGGCTTTTTATATTTTTGGCATCTCAGACATACCCCACTTTTAAATTGTTTCCTTATTTTCATATACTTCTGAATATTTGAATGTGCTACAGAGAACTTCAGTGACCTCTCAAACAGTTCAGCATGCACATGGTGATATATATGAATGTTAAACAACAATACTAGAGAGAAGGTGGGTGAGGTAATATCTTTTATTGGACCAATGTCTGTTGATGAGAGACAAGCTTTTGAGCTTACACAGAGCTCTTCTTCAGCTCACCTCACTGACAGAAGTTGGTCCAGTAAAAGATATTACCTCACCCACCTTGTCTCTCTAATACCCTGGGACCAACATGGCTACAACAACACTTCAAAAAACAATACCGTCATGCATTACTTACAGCGATTTGTAAACTCATCCAGGGATATACTTTGTGTCCATCTCTGTCTGCAAAGAAACAATCACACTTGGTGCTGACTTAATAATAAATATTAAAATTATATACAGAGAGAGAGAGAGAGAGATGGAATGCACATGTGCATGTATTTTATATGATGAGTGAAATCCTGGCCCCAGTGAAGTCAATAGGGACAACTCACACTCATTTCCATGGAGCCGGGATTTCTGCATGTATAAAATAGACTATGTATGTACACACAGAGAATTGTTCAGATTTTAATTTTTGCAAATTGTTGACTTTGGAAACTGATAGTCGTCCATGTAGCAGGGAGGAATAGCCCAATATATGTAGCTGTTGCTTGCCTAGTTATAATTCCAATTTCTTTCAATTACTGTTGATTACAGAGGGACATAGAGGCTTTTCTAGGGAGTCTAAGTGATCAACACCCTAGAGAATCTTGTGTCTGTAGAACTCAAGTTCTTTCTGAGCAAGATGTGGCTGACCTTTTTAAACATGTTGACAGTGAGCGGGTTTAGAGTGTAATTACTATAGGTGGCAATATGTACAAAAAAAGGAACACATTGGGGAAGTGCTGAAAGCCTCATTCTGGTAATTTTTGGCATGGTGTCTGAAGTGTCTCTGAACTGAGAATTCACTGGATAAAAGCTGAATCAGCTTTGTCCATTCGCAGCCTCTGACTGTTATGTGGTGTGACCTTGATTGTAATGTGGGGTGACCAGTGACCTTTCTGCAGATGGACTCGGAGAAAACAGCAGACTAAAATGGACAGTGAGCTTCCACTTCAGGCAACCAGGAAACCAGCAAAACTAACTAAAACACATCCCTTTGATATTTTACACTTTATTTATAATATATGTCTTCAAAGCAGTAATTGATGAGCTAGTCGAGTACTGTTTCAGCACAGAGCAACTGCAGTTTCTTTTTTGGCGAAAACATAGCAAAGACTTAATGTCCTTTACTCTCTGTTCTAAACTTAGTGGACTCCGAAAGATTACACTGAGATTTTTTTTATTTGTTTTAACATTTGTCTCTTATAAGATTTGTGAGCTCTCCAACTGCAATAAATAATTTATTCATTCTGCTGGCTGTCCTGCTCTAGAATTCAGATGGCTAAACTACTTTCTGTAATTGAAAGTGTGTATAGTTAAGGAAAATGCAATGACGTGAAAAGAGCAGCATTTTGAAAACCATCTCCTTCAAAAGATCAGGCAGTCACCAAAATTTGCATGAGCACCCTTCACACAAGTCACTCAGGCGATTTAATTAAAAATAAATCAATAATAATTTTAAATAGGTTGTGAAACAGGCAAACCAGAGTTGCCCAGCCTTCCTCTGCAATAGTTTAGAAATTCTACTGCCTGATTCTTGATTGATAACTGCAACATTTTTAGTGTTTTGTATGAGTCCAGTCAATCAATCTGCTCCTATTAGAGTTTTTACTTGCCCACCCCACCCAGTGATCAAAGTATAAGGCTCACATTTGCATATAGTAACGCAAAGGTCATGCATGGAATAGCCAAGAGTGCCCTTAATGAGGCATGAAGTTTGCACATTCTTTGTATTAAACCTTAAACTGAGCCATGCGGTATCCATATATGATCCTAGCTCTTTTACCAATATGAATTCCCTTCCATCACAGATGAGACTCAAAGGGAAAATCATCCCAGGTACAAGTTCTCATAAGTAAATGGGCCAAGATTTTGGGTCATATTCAACCCTGGTGTAACTTCATTTACTAAGAAGGGATGAATTTGATCCATAATCTTTAGCTAAATAAGCCTAGCCTCATAACTTTGCCCAGACTAACCAGAATAATTCTGTAGCAACTTTTCTGCTTTTCAGGAAATTAATGAAACACTCTCAGGAAAAAAAGTAGGACATACCCAGAGAGCCTGGGTTCCATGAGCAGGTTGTCAATACTGTTCCAGTTAGGTTACCCACACCTGAGGGAAGTGGAAGAGTTGCCAGAAATAGTGAATTGCAGTGGTGCAGGTCCAGTCCAAGTCCAAATTTTCCTCTATAGCATTTTCCAGACTTAACCTTTTCATGTGGAGCACACAGCTAAAAGTCTTTTCCACGCCCTCACTGTTCTCTCACTGTCATGCCCCCTTTCTCTCTCCGTTCTGTCAATGATATCCATCTGACTTTCTCATTTATCTTCTGTTCCCACCACTCTCTTTGCTCTTCCTTGCATGCTGCTCTTGGCACATGGACTACTTTACCTGAACTAATCTGTCAGGGTATTACCTCTTCTCATTCCCTCCCCAAGACCTATTTCAAAACATCCACAAGAAATCAGCCAGATACGGGTGGCTAGGTGAGGAGCAGTTGATGTTAATTTATTTTAAAAAAACAAACAAAATAAAACAAAAACCACCAAACCTCACAATACTATTAAATGATTTGGAAGCATCAAGTTGTACATTTTGCTGGGCCATCTATTTGCATGAATTATTACTGCTGCCCTGGTCCTCTCTCCCTTTAGCTTCCTGTTGTTTGCTTTGCTCAATTGTTGGGACTTGTTTTAAATTAGGTTATAAGCATGTCAGGGCAGTGACCATGTTGTTCTATTTATTTGTATAGAACCTAGCGCCATTGGGCCCCAATTCTGCTTGAGGCCTTTGAGGGCCACCATAATACAAATAATAGAAAATAATAAACGGGCATCATAAATTAATGGGGACAAAATCTTATCTCAGAAAATCTATCTCACTGATGTAAATCTAGAGCGACTCTGTTGTGGCTTCAGTGGAGTTATTTGGGATCTACACCAATGGAAATGATATCAGACTGCTAGACAACTGTCATGACAGAAAGTTAGTGTCACATCAAGTAGGCAGTAAGGGTTCTTGATTCTCTATTAGTCGATAGCACTTTTTTTTTCGGTCAGACTATCATCCTTGCACTTGATTCAGAATGTCTCATAGAGACCATCAATTGGGGACTGCACTGTAATCCTCTATTCTCAAATGTGGAATCCATCCTGTGTTATGTGGCGTGCAGATGAATTGCTGTGATCACGTATTGTCCCACTGAAGTCAGTGGGGCTCTGCACAGGTGCACCTTTGCACCCACGTGCTATGCAATGCAGAACTGGGGACAGACTTTCTGTAGAAAATCCTTGATTAAAAAGAAACAACCTCACAGACATGGACTTTATATAACTGACTATACAAGCAAGCAATTGCTTTCCAATTTGAATGTATTTGTACCACTTTTTGTTTGCTTTTCCATGCAAACAGATTTTTATTTACCTGAGTATTAGGAAATGTCTGACCTTTATGCAAAATACATTCACGTAAATTGTTCAAACAATTATGAATAATGAAAACATTAATAAAAATCAGCTCTGTCCATAGGTAATTTGAGAATGGAGAAAGGAGTAAATTCTTTGCCACTGATAGTTCACCTAGTTCTAAGTCCAGGCAAGCTGAGAGGCCGACCTGACAAATTACTGAATGTATTAAGAAAACCAGATTCAAAACAAAGAATTAATTTTTTTAGACAGGCCAATGAGACAAAACTTCTCAGCCATGTCCACCAATAGGAAGTGTCACTGAAAGCTCAAAGGACAAGGAAACAAATCCTGGTAAAAAAATATCTACAGACACTCGTGACCCCTTGCAAAGGCAATCTTTGGGCAATAAACTGAATGGAAGCCATACTGATATTTGTCTGATAATTCCTTGTTTATGAAGTGTTTCTGAAGTTTTTCTGTGGCTAAATTAACATTTGACAAAATGAACAAACAGTAAAGTTAGAGACAGGTCCGTAATTAGCAGAATCTTCCATAAAAGGTCTAGACTTTTTCAACATACCTTTCACTCCTGTCATCTTCTGTAAAGGCAGCTGACCTTGAACTGTACACATTAGATACAGAAAAAGATCTATTAGGTCATGTGTTTCATCAGTCTCTGCCAGTGCAGGATTGTTCCCTACAGTACATTTTCTACATTTAGGTTTGAAAGACTCAAGTAATGGCCTTTCATCAGAAGACTAATCGACATCATCAGAAGTAAAGATTTTCCTGAGAATGAGCCAACATTTTTCATATTATTTTTCTTAATTCTATCTCATTACTCCTAGTTAATCCCCTTGTAATAATATTTAACTAATCCTCTCCTATTATAAGGCTTTCACTCCTCTCCGGTTAGTCCTCTTTCAGCTAACCTATACATCTTTAGAGTTTTTAAAGCTCTTTCCCTTTAAGACAACCCCTTGAGTAAGGGTGAAATCTATAATGTATAATTACTGAAAATTTCCAGATGCTCTGCTGTGTGACAAAGCAGCCAAGGGAGTGAAAGCCCACCCCTTTGAATCTCAGCCATTTGCTGAGAATAAATCAGTGTGAGGAAATATAGCCAATATGGACTAAGGCATCAAAAAATACCCCAAAAACTAAACAGAAATAGGATGCTCCACTGCAGTATGGCTGGACACATATAGGGTTAATCTTGTCTGCAAAATAATTGAGAAAAATGTCCACTGGCTTCTGAGGACATGCTATTACCAGTCCACAGTAAGACAGCCTCTGGGAATTTAAAAGGCAGTCAATAGTTCTAAAAATAGACAGAGCCTTTTGGCCTTGGCTGATATTAAATTAGAGTAATAAGTCAATCTAGCCTTCCCATACCATCACTATCATCGTATGTTTATACACAGAGCTTCTTCTAGGCGGTAAATGAAGAGTTTGCTCCAAATCCCTCTAGTGTTATTCCATCCCATCAATAGTCACCTCCATTTTCCCTGGCTCCCAAGTAATTTTAGTGACCTAAAGTAAGCACCAAATTGAATACCAGGACAAGGGACGATATAGTTATGAGTTGATAGCCTCCTTAGTTAGCTGACAGTGCGCATTGGGATGATATTGCCCCCACAACCTCCCTGATGAGTATAAATTTTATCACTATCAACCAAAGCCATGAAAGACCGCAGGTCACAGCCCAGCACAGGTCACCAGAGTTCAGCATTGTAGCAAGCTAGTGTTTTGGCTATTGCTGAAACTATCAATACAACAATACTATATATAAGCAGTGTAAGAATAATGAACATGACATATAGATTCTTCTGAGGCTTGTGAACTCTGGGAGCTCAATTTAGAGAGAAAAAGAAGCCTGCTTAGCAATCAGATTTATCACCAGCTCTGGAGGATTATACAGTTGAGTCACTTTGATTCATTAGAGTGTTCAAAGAGTCCATGTAAGTTCCTGGAAACTTTTTGGGATGGTCTATAACTGTCTCTTTATTACTTCCTGATTGTAAGGGAGACAGTTGGAAAGTATTTGTGATTAAATCTGTTTTTTCCTATATTTGGTAATAGATTTTGATAAGTTGTTTAAGGTACTGAATCTTCTGAGGCCTGCTATTCGGAGCCTCTCTCCAACTCATCACTTTTTCTTTTCCCTTTTGCACTCACTGCTGTTTGAGATACAAAATACTATTTCCAAATAACCAAAGCCACAGGGTGTATTTAGGTATACAGTGCACGTGGACTGTACTGTGTGCACCAGTGGTACATTTGTTAAAACTGCAGTTTTTGTATATGGCCAGAAATAGGAGTACAATGTATGTAACTTTAATGTGGCCAGAAGATAGCATACACCACACTTCCCCTTTGCAAGGATCAATGCATTTTATTATAATCAAATGACAGTTAATCAAAAATTATTCAGTAGACCATTATTAATATTACTTCCACATAGTATCCTCTATAAAACCCTGGTTCAGTAAAGCACTCCTATTCAAGACTGCACTTATGTACATGCTTAAATACTTCACAGGGACTTAAATGCTCTCCTAAATCAAGGTCTAAAAATGCATTTTAGACATTTTTTCTTAATTTCTGAGTCTTATCTCCTCAAAATAGGATCTTGCATAGATTCTTATTTTAAATATGAGTTTAAATTAATTTCAAAAGAAGTTGACTTTGAGACCTCTAGAACTAAATACTCATTGCAAGTTATTGGGATGCTTGCATAATTTCACTTTTGCCAGAGGTTCACCTCTCTTGCTTAATCTTTCTACATTTTCTGTGGTCTCAGATGAGTCATTTTAGGGTTTGTCTATATTTTTAAAGTTGATAATTGTATGAATATTATATTACTATTGTAATGCATTACAACTAGTTGTCCTGACTGTATCAAGATGCTGAGTATATTTTATACCAGGGGTCACCAAATTAAAAACATGAGGCAACTGATGCCTACAGGATCCCACAATGGCCCATAGCCACCTTTATCATTAGCACAGAGTGCATGTCACACAGGCTATAGGTCACAGCATGTGGTATTCCATCTTGATTGAAATGAGTGTGTGATTCATGTGGTCCTCAGATAGACAGAGTTTGGGCTGTCTTGTCTTATGTTTACAATAGCCAGAAGTGAAAGGGCTAACACAATAGATACTGGACATAAAGAAAAGGTTGCTTTCATAGTATAGAAAAGAGATCTAATTTGGCCCTCAGTTCTGCCATAAATCACCATCACCACCATCCTGGCAAATCCCAACAGGACTTGGCCTCCTTGCAAACTGAGCACCATCTGGGCCAATCTCTGGCAAAGTTGCCTAAGGTGGTGTGGTTAGGGTTAGCAAGTGTGAAAAATCGGGACAGGGAGTGGAGGGTAATAGGAGCCTATATAAGAAAAAGACCCAAAAATCAGGACTGTCCTTATAAAATCAGGACATCTGGTCGCCCTAGGTGTGGTTGTATACTCAATCTATGTCCACCGCTGGCAACATCTTGTCATGCCACCAAAGCTTTTGATGCCCACATGATTGCAGGGCTGTCCAGAGGATTCAGGGGGCCTGGGGTCTGCTGCCGAAGATCCGGCACTTCGGCGGTGGGTCCTGGGGCGGAAGGACCCCCACCGCAGGTCTGTGGGGCACTTCAGCAGTGGGTCCCGGAGCGGAAGGACCCCCCGCTGCCAAATTGCCGCAGAAGATGCTCCGGGGCCCCGGGCCCCGCAACAGTTTTCCAGCGCCTCCAGAGCCAGTGAAGGACCCTGCTCCAGGGGCCTCGAAAAACTCTCATTGGGGCCCCTGCGGGGACCGGGGCAAATTGCCCCACTTGCCCCCACCCTTTGGGCGGCCCTGCATGATTGCTGGCTGTGTAGCAGCGTTCCTTGATATACACACTTAGGAATTCTTTGGTTTTCCATTCCTCATTTCTGATCTTGTCCAACAACTTGATATGATGCAGCTGACAAAGACAATGAGAATAGAAAACCTCAAAACAGTGTTCTTCAGCCTTCCTCAGCACCCGTATTTCACTTCTCTACAACAGAGCTGGTATAACTGTAGTTCTATAGGTCCGCGGCACCATAGCCAGCTTGCTATCACGATGTATCCAGAGAGAACACAGAAGGGCCCAAAACATGGCAGCAGCTGCTGATATACAAGTGTCCAAATATTTCAAGCATCCTCTAGCACTGTCTGTGATGCTGCCCAAATATTTGACAGTTGCCATCTGTTCAATGTCCCACCCGAACAGGTTAATACTGAGGTGGTTGTTATCTGGAGATAGAGGCTGATTGGTGGTAACAGCCAGGGAATTAGTTTTATCTGGATTAATAACCAACCAGATCAGCCATCAGCTGCAGTGATCTCACCAAACTAAGACAACACGACTATTGAAGCAGAATGGCGATCAGCTCAATGCCACAGACAGCTGTCACATCAAGCTTTCCATCAATCACTCGGTATCAATATTGAACAACAATGGTGACAGACCACAGCCTTGTCAAACTCCTGAGGAGATAGGAAACCACGCCATGTGCATGCCATTGACTTAAATGCAGCTTTCCGTTCCATTACAGAGCTCTTCTATCAATAACATTCTCTTCCCAAAGACGCCAAGTCACCTCATCAGATCTCACCAATTTGCTTGTACTTTTTTTTTTACCTACTTCTGCCGTAAGGAAAAGGAACCTAATTCTGTCCACAGAAGCTAATGGGGTTGTATGTGTGTGCCTGAGGGCAGAATTTGGCCCTAGGCATCTTGTAATGTTTATTAACTCTCTTTAGCTTGAGATACGTTTCCAGGAAATAATTCATATTTTTCTTTACAGATCATTCAAGGTGAATCCCAGAAGTCATGTTCCAAGTCTGTAGCAGAGAAGGTTACAGAGAGTTGCCAGCAAATCTGCCAGTGTAGACCACCTCCTCCATTACCACCACCCCCACCACCTCCACCACCTCCTAGGTTGCTTGTGGTCCCAAGTAAGTAAAGATTGGTACTGCTGCCGTATGTCAGAGGGAGGAGTGGACAATGGGGGGCATTTGGACAGATGGAAAGTGAAAAAGTGCGAGAGAGAGCACAATTAAACTTGGTTGTAATTTTTCACTTAGTGAATGGGGAAAAAAGTTCTTGGTAAAAGTAGAAATGTATTTTCTGATTAATTAATAATGTACTGTTTTTGTAGAGGAGCCAGAGAAAATCCTTCCCCTCATTAAGCTTTGTGTTCCCTTGCACTAAATGACTCACTAATGATCTAGCCTCAGGGAATGTATTCCCCACCTTGTTTTCTATATTTTCCCCTCGTTTGCATGATCATTTTAAAATATTTTATGACTCACTTGTTACTGGGTCTGCAGCTTAGAGATCTTTATGTAGCTTCCCTTACGTAAACCACAAACAAATCAGTCTCCATGAATAAGCTAAAAGCCAAACAATATGACTGGAGTCAGTTTTTGCTCAATTGAAGTCAATAGAGCTATGCCAGTTTAAACCAGCTGTCAGGCTGGCCTGTTGTTCGTAACTTGATTATTTAAAAGTACAGTAACGGTGAGAGACATGTCAAGAATGAAAAGCCCAAGCAAGCAGACTGTGCTCTCAGCCATATATATATGAAGTGCGGAGACACAAAATGCATATCCTCAGCCCCAACCCACTGGTGCATTCAAACGCCAAGTAAATGGGAGGAAATGGGTACATTTTACCAGGCCCTGGTCACAAGGCCATCACTCGTGAGGGAAAAAAATCAGGCTAAACTGTAGATGTTTGAGTTCAACTAAATGTTATTTATATAATCTCGGTGAGTATGTTTGTACCTTTTTCTCTATCGGTGTGGGTTGGGATGGAGGCTTGTGTTATGAGTTTGTCCTAGGCCCAGTGAAATGTTGCTCATGCACACCCATTATGCCATTGCTATTACAAGCTATAGGCAGGAGTAGTAGTTGGAGGCCACTTCTCCCATCACATACAGGTTTGTGGACCACTGGGCCCATACCATGAAAGGATACAATAGCTCAGCCCACCCACACCACATTGCTTCTGCACTCCCACAGAGATTTTTCTAGAGTATGGAGTGTGAATCTCTTGAATGGTCTCTACAGCTTGCACCATAGTACAGTAGAAATGTGCTGTTTCCACTGTTTTGGGAGTCTTACATTGCCAGGAATAGGGTGGTCAGGCAGAGGGAATGAAAACAATGTGGATCCCCAGCCAGGAGGTGTGAAAATGGAGAGTGCTGCCTCTGTGAACTCCGGATCTCCAGACTACATGAGGTTGAGTGAGAGGGTAGGGCAGGTGGTGGCATACCTAAGGCTAGGGCACAATGGGCCCCTACTAACCCTGCAAAGGTTCCACAATAATATTTAATAGGAACTGAATCTAACTTTTAACTGAGTTTAATTTTTACATGAATCATTTCTGTGCTGTGGAACTCCCCTCATACACTCTCATGTAACGTGTCAACCCTCAGCCTGATTACCTGAGAGCTCCACATCAATCAACCAGAGCTCAGCCAATAGATGAAGGTCTAACCAGGTGATCTCAAGGCCAGGGATACAGGCTTCCAATGAGAGCAGCCATTCCAAGTCTGCTCAACGTCGCTACCATCGAGCAGCTGCTTGGTGGTTCTGACAGACTGCCCCAGTCCCAGCCTGTGACTGCTCCTGCTCTAGCCTTGTTCCAGCCCATCTCTTGGTTCTTGATCTCTGCTCTGACCCCTGGCTCCATTCCAGAACCCGACCACTAGGTCTGACAGCTGCCGCTCCAACCACTAGACCTGATCGCTGTTGCCTCAACCACTAGGCATGACCATCCACGTCTCAGTTTCTGATAGTTTGTGCAGACTACCTCCTTTTGTGCCTGACTCCAGCAGCTGAGATGGAGACCCCTGGAATGTCCATCACCGAGACAGAAACACAGAAAATTAGGGTTGGAAGAGACCTCAGGAGGTCATCTAGTCCAACCTCCTGCTCAAAGCAGGACCAACACCAACTAAATCATCCCAGCCAGGGCTTTGTCAAGCCTGACCTTAAAAACCTCTAAGGATGGAGATTCCACCACATCTCTAGGTAACCCATTCCAGTGCTTCACCATCCTCCCAGTGAAATAGTGTTTCCTAATATCTAACCTAGACCTTCCCCCTGCAACTTGAGACCACCACTCCTTGTTCTGTCATCTGCCACCACTGAGAACAGCCTAGCTCCATCCTCTTTGGAACCCCCCTTCAGGAAGCTGAAGGCTGCTATCAAATCCCCCCTCACGCATCTCATAAGTCTGTCCTCATAAGTCATGTGCCCAGCCCTCTAATAATTTTCATTGCCCTCTGCTGGACTCTCTCCAATTTGTTCACATCCTTTCTGTAGTGAGAGCCCCAAAACTTGATGCAATACTCCAGATGTGGCCTCACCAGTGCTGAATAGAGGGGAATAATCACTTCCGTCGATCTGCTGGCAATGCTCCAGAGATGACAGAGTTGGTCCAGAGCCTTTGGAATCAAGTTGCCCAGTTGCATCTGGAGAATGCCTCCCTCTGCTCACAGATCCTGGCAGCCACAGTAACCCTAATACAGCCAGCTACAGTATCTGAAGGTTCCATTGCCAGAAAGATTTGATTGAAACCACCAGTAGTTCTGTGGTTTTCATAACCAGTGCTGCCTTTTGTTCCTGATGCATCCTATGATCTATCCCACTGATCAGACCAAGCTGGGGCTTATTATCAGTTTATTGACTGCTGAAGCCCTGTGGGGGCCTCACTGCTCCTGGAACAGACCAATCTAATCAACAAGTTCATCCAGGCCTTCTCTGTAATATTTGAGGATCCAAATCACACCTGTACCACCAAGCCCACCCTGTAGTTTCTCCAGCAAGGCCATCAGCCCGTCTCAGCCTATCTGCCCGTTTTCAGCATCTGGTCCCCAATACAGAGTGGAATGAGGCAGCACAGATTTACTATTTCTGCCAGGCTCTGAACTATGACATGAAAAGATTAATTGGCATAGGTTGAATCTCCCATTAGTTTGGACTCATATATTGAGCAGTACCTCCAGATTGACAGTTGTTTGTTCCAGTGATGCCAAGAATAGAAGAGGTAATACCCACAACTCCAGCCTCGTCCTGTTTTGTTCCAGCCATCCCATCGAGCTATCCCAGAGCTGGAGCCTATGCAGATTGATGTGACGCAAAGATATCTCACAGATCAGGAGAAGGCATATCGACCGCAGAACCATCTTTGCCTGTATTTTGTGAGGCAGGGCCACTTTTCCATGAGTGCCTCCTTAAATCTAGACCTTTGGCAGACCTGGGGAAACGATCATGTCCAGCACCATTAGAGGTGGACATAACCTCAGAGTTGAGTCCTCCATGCAAGTCCCCTCTTGGCAGTCATGAATTGTCATCCTCCAAACCATCAGGTCTTGCTCTGTCTCTGGGTCCCAGCTACATCTGGGGTGAATTTCACCCAACTTGAACTAGTGGATTCTGGTGCATCTAGTAATTTCATAGATGTTGGATTCACTAAGGCAACACAACTTCTGGTGAAATGGAAGCCCACTCTGGATCTAAGTTAAAATCTGAGATCAGAGACTCTGCAGTTCAGATGATGTCACCTTGCTTTCTGATCATGCTTGGTATTCCTTAGTTCTCAGTGCATGATCCACACCTCATGGAAGAAGCTCAAGATATGATTTGAGTTGAGCTACTGCTGACAATCATGTCTAGGTGAGTCAAGGGCCAAGGAAACAAGAACCAGTGCTGAGAAGCCTACTGCCTTCTGTGCCCAGCAGATTCAAGGAGCCAACAGCTCATTAATCCCTGTGAAATATCAAGAGTTTGCTGACATATTTGATTAAAGGAAAGCTAATATTTTGGCCCTGCACAGACCTACAATTGTCCCATCCAGCTCCACCCAGGGGCTAAAATTCCATTTGGCTGGATTTACTCCTTATCAGAGCCAGAATTCAGGGCCCTACAAGAATACCTTGACAAGAATCCTGCAAAGAACTTCATCCGTCCAACCACATCTCCTGCTGAGGCCCCAGTTTTATTTGTGAAAAAGAAGGATGGTGCCTTGTACCTTTATATGGACAAGTAGGATTTGCCACTGATCAAAGAGCTGTTGGAAAGGATCTGTTCTACCAAGGTATTTACCAAACTCAATCTTCATGGGTTTACAACCTAGTCCATATCTGGGAGAGCAACAAATGAAAAACAGCATTTTGCACCCATTATGAACATTTTGAATATCTGATTATGCCTTTTGGTCTCTCCAATGCCCTAGCCACATTCCAGCACTTTGTCAATGATATTTTCAGGGATGTTTTAGACCAGTTCGTGGGGATCTACCTAGATGACCTCCTCATCTTTTTGGAAAGTCAAACCCTTCATGATCAACACTTCCAGATGTAAGCTCGAATGTCTCCAAGTGTACAGCCTGCATGGAAAACCCAAGAACTGTGAGTTTGACAGCTTTTCTCTTGACTTCTTAGGCTGTGTCATTTCTTCTGATGGATTAGGTATGGACCCCTGTAGCATGTACACAACTGTGGACTGGGCAGCCTCAAGGAATGTCTGTGATGTCCTGTGCTTCCTGGGGCTTGCCAATTTTTACCAAAAAATTATCAAGGACTTTTTGAAGGTGGTGACCCCAATTACCCTGCTGCTCCAGAAGAATACCACATTTACTTGGATTCAGGAGGCCCAATTTGCCTTTAATAGATCAAAGGAAGCATTTATATCAGCACCCATCTTGGTACATCTGGACCTGGCAAAATCCTTCATTGCTGGAGGAGACACCTCCAATTATGTGATCAGAGCAGTTTTGTCACAACAGCAGAGGCACCAGAATGTACTCCTCTCTTGTGCATTTTATTCCCAGAAACTCATGGCCATGAAAGAAAACTATGAATTCTGTGACAAAGAACTAGTGGCCATCAAGGCTGCTTTTGAGGAATGGCATCACCAAGATTCACATTTCCTGGTCCAGATATATACAGATCATAAGAACTTGGACTACCCGTGAACTTCAAGGGCTCTCAACCAGCATCCAGTGGTCCCTTTTTTTTATTCAGGTTCAGATTAACACTAACCTGTCATCCATATACCCAGAATGGTAAATCAGATATACTGGACTGCAAGGGTGAGTACTTGGACAAGAAAAATAAGGGTTCTGAACTTACCAGAGTATGAAACCCTGCCGTTTCACCCATGTGATGATGAACAATGACTTGCTTTCTTTTGTGAAGCCCTTCCTACCCCACAATCCATTTGTAGTAAATGTCAAGCTTATGTCAACCTGTACAGACTTAGGTCCTGACTCAAAATTCTCTTCCAAGAATAGGTTTCTCACATTTAGGGACTGGATCTATGTCCCTAATGGTGAACCATGTCCAGCAATACTCCAGGTCTGCTACAATTTGCCCCTGGCTGGCCATTGGAAAATATTGAGGCTGTTCTCTCGATATTTCTGGTGGCCAAAACTACATCTGTATGTTAAGTCCTATATTGACTCCCATGATGTCTGTGCTCAGATGAAGATTCCCCCACACTAACATCTTGGTGCTCTGATTCCACTGCTGATCCCTCCTTCCCTTCACCAAATTCACATACAATAATTCTGACCACTGATCAATCTGCCAGAGCCCTTTTTATGACAAATATGGTTTCCACCCTTGGTTTCACCCATCCGTGCCACAAGCCTCCTAGGTACTTGCAGTTTCCAACCTTCTCAAAGACCTTCACTGCATCCAGGAAGAACTGAAAACCCACCTAGAGTTAGCCAAAAGAGATTAGAAGCATTACATTGACCTTCATCAGTGGGCAACCCCTCAAATTGCAGTTGGAGATAAAGTATGGCTCCAACACAATACCTTGACTCTACTCAGCCTTCAAGGAAGTTAGATTACTGATATCTTGTCCAATTCTGGGTGATCCAGCAGATCAGCCCTGTGGCCTTCAAACTCCAACTGCCTAGGGCGATGAAAATGCACCCAGTATTTTACATCTACTTGCTGAAAAATTACACTGACCACTCCTCCCTCGGATGAGTACAACTGCCATATCCACCCATCGTAGTCCAGGGGCCTGAGGAATATCTAGTGAAGCAGATCTAGGCCTCCAAAATTCTCTCAAGGAAAACCCATGTACTCTGTTGATTGGGAGGGTTATGGGAGCCAGCCAAAAATATACATGCACCTGACCTGCTTCAAGAATTCCATTGGTCACACTGTGATAAACTTGGCTCAAAGACACCTGGTAGGCATCTTTTGAAGAGGAGGTAATTTAATGAGTCATTTTTGAGCCTAATGAGTGCTCTCTGAGCCTTAGCCTGATCAGCCATCCCTGAGTATGATTGCCTCAGGGCTCCACATCAATCAACTAGGGCTCAGCCAATCCACAGGCAAAGGTCTATCCAGGTGATCCCAAGGCCAGGGATATAGGCTCCCCATAAGAGCAGCCACACCAGTCTGC
Source organism: Mauremys reevesii (assembly GCF_016161935.1). NCBI lineage: Eukaryota > Metazoa > Chordata > Testudines > Geoemydidae > Mauremys > Mauremys reevesii. The sequence continues at coordinate 28,744,947 of NC_052626.1, forward strand.
TTAATGTTGCTACCTCACCAGGAGTATCTCCTGCCGCTTGGTGGTTCTGACAGACTGCTTCCTGCTCCAGCCTTGTTCCAACCCCACTCTTGGTTCCTGATTCCTGCTCTACCCCTGGCTCTGGTCCCTGGCCAAACCACTAGGCCTGATCATCCACTTCTCAGTTCTGACACCAAGAAGTTCCGAGGCAGCACCCAGAAGCAGACTGTCCTTGCAGTGTAGTTCCCTTGAAAGGTGGAGGCAGGGTTAGCCCCACAAAACAGACACTATGTTGACTGGGCTAGGTGAACAATGTGGAGGAAAATCTCTTGTGACATCCCCAAGCTCCTTCATGGGTTTTCTCCACATAAAGGCTGTTTTAGGGCCTTTGCAGCAATGTTTAGATTCTCCTCCTAGATGCTTTTAGTTCCTTCAGAAAGGAGTTCCATATTCCAGAGTATCTATCTAATTTGTCTATATTTTTGCAAATTAGTCTCTCCAAAAAGGCAACCTGCACTATTAATTCCTACCATTGCCTTTAATAAACTCCCTGGGAGGTCAGTGTTGCAATGTACATGTATTACCCTTCAAGTTATTACCTGAAGGGAAATGTAACCATTCTGTAGTGTCTCTTGACTATTTATCACTCAATTTATCAGTCCCCAAAGGTTCTAATGGTGCCTTACTTCCCAAATCCCTCTTCTAATGCAAAGAAGCCCAACTCTTGCACTTGGGGGTGAGAAGGCATTCACTGAACATGTGAAGAAGGGTATTTCATAAGTTTATTACTGCAGAGGAGAAAAGGAGCAGAATTTTCCAGTGTATCTTCAGCTAGGAGAGTGTCTTGTATCTCTGCCATGCCACAGGAGTCTAAGGCAACAAAATAATAGTGCTTTGAACCCTTGGAAAATATACTGTCTACTGACAACTTGAAAAAGGGAGATCAAGGTTTTAAATATCAGGAAGAATCTTTGTCAGCATTTGATAAGACACTGTGTACATTTATACTGACTCTGTTTCCCTGAGCGACCTAACCCCAAATGACTAATTTTTTTAACAAGTTATTGTGTTTTAAATGTATCAAAAAAAATTGCACGTCCCATTCCCTAGTACATTTTAGACTAGCAAAAGACTAAACCAAAACCTTAAGTGCCATGAATTAACGTAAGTGTCCAGCAATCCCTCTATTGCAACAGTGTGTAAATATTCTTGTTAAATATCAGTGTTATGGATGTTTCCTCTGAACAACTGTAGTGCCCCCTCTCCACCTGGTTACCTTTTTTAATGCCAATCTGCTTACAGGTGTTGATGGATAGGTCTGTGTTTTTCTGGATCCCACCACCCACTTAGCAGGGTGTATCGTCTTAAATTCATAGGAAAAAATAATTTGGCCATGCCTTCACCCCCCTCGCTCCTTCCTGGCAGGGTTACCAGAGCAGCTTGGGAGGAAAATTTTAATTACAGGGTAATTCCCACTTACTCGCCAGATAGTTGGAGACTTCCAAGAAATAACACAAACACATACAATATATTCAACACAATAATTATATTAAACAGGAGACAAATATAACATAACAGGGTAAAACACTATTTTTAGGGTCACCAGTGCCCATGCTGATAATACCCATGACTTTCCCCAGTCACGTAACCTGATTTAGCAAATATAAGATTAGTGTCCCATTGGTACACATACTTTGTTGGGGTCCTTATTGATTTATGGCCACAAAATTCTTCTCTGCAGTGGTCTAGCAGTGTGCTGACTGGGTTCAGTACAGCCCAAAGGACTCACAAGTAGGAGGAAGTGGTAAGTCCCTTTATAGGTTTAATATGCAGCAGGTTATAAAATCCCCAAACCCTCACTCCCTGGCTTGAGGACACAGTTCAGGGAGTAGGGGGTCCCCAAAACAAGTTCCCTGACTGACTAACTAAAAGATGGTGCACTCACAAACTCCATGAATGATCCTCAGGTTCAGAGATGACTCTGGACTCCTCAGTCACTGCAGAGGGGCTGATCTCTACTGACAGGGATCCTCTTCAGACAGGAGTCAGGCTGCTTGTGGTCCCAGGATTTCCCATCACCACAAAGGGGTGCAGGGCTCAAGGTGCAGATTACACAACTATACTAAAATCCAAACTGTAGTTTTCTAGCTCAGCATCCAGACACACTCACAGCAGGCAGCAGCCCTGGAGCAGCAGCCAGAGCAGAGCTGACCATGTGGTGACTGGTTTCACCTAGGGAGCTGGAGGGCTAACTCAGCCTGGCTGGGGAAGTTTCCCAGTAAAAGTCTACAAACTGGGAGTCATCAGAGGGAAAAGCCAAGCTGAGGGATCTTGCTGTCAGGTCCCTAGAGGCCAGTTCTCAGGGGGTCCCTGCATGCAGGCCTGGGACTCACCAGCTCCCCACACAGCCAGTCCAGCCTTGCCCTAGCTGGCTCCAGACTAACTCAAAAATGGCTTCTCCCCTTTCCTGATCTCCCTGGGAAGGGCATCTCACTCTCTGTTGGTTGCTGGGCAGACTCTGAGTCTGCCTTGGCTCCCCCTCCCTACCAGGGACAGGGTGCCTCTCCCTGTGCGGCCAGCAGACAGAGCCCCAGGAATCTAGGTAATCTCCTTGGGGGTTACACAACATTCAGGGAGAGAGGACAGTATAGGGAGAGGACAGGCACTTATTAAATGGATGATGCTAGAATTGCACAGTGTGCAATCACTGTGAAATCATTAAAGTTGAAAGACTAGAGAGGCCTCAGCAAGAAGCATCAGCCCAGGGAGATTACAAGATCTTTATGTTTACAAGATAATGAGTCTGAACCCTCAGGCACTTTGAAAAGATTTAGGTCCTGATTCTCAAAGCTCTTTATCAAGCTTCCCACACAAAGGCTACAAACTGCTAGATACAATTCTTAAAAGCACTTTGCAGTAGAACTATTAGTTGCTAGAGGTTTAAGTAACTCCCAAATCATTCTAAAATTGCTATTGTGGTTTGAGACTACTTGTGAAAGTTCAGTAAGTAGTAAGTTCTTTTGTACATTCAGTTATTGTGGGCCTTGAATGTCCTTATTATGGTTAATAGTAGGAGTGTTTGAGGGGATGATGTGAGCATTAGATTTGCATTTAGTGTCTGTTTAGACATTTGGGTATCAGATCAATGTGGCAAATGTTAAGCTCCGCCTACCATTTTCTTATTGAATAATTACATTAACTATACGTTTTGTGCAGTCAGTTTGTAAACTTAGTGACCAAATGTCAGACATAATTACAGGCAAATGTTGTATTTTCTCTGATGGAATAATGATCAGTTAATTCCCTCCACAGAAAATCCGGGCAAGGTTTCTAGCACAGCTTTACAGACCCAAAGAGTTAAGATAATTCAGATAATGTTCACTGAGCAGAAACTAAAACACACCTTTCGGCCATCCTTGAATATTGTGGAAGCATGGGAGATTCTCAGTGATGCATTGCTGTAAAGATAACACTTCATTTGAGATGCTGGGGGAAGAATTCACAAATCGAGGACCAAGGCTTTAAGTCCCAGCTGCTACAAAATGCTCAGTGAAGTCAATGGGAGTTTTTCTTGAGTAAAACTGACTAAAAAACAAGGTTGTTGTAGTAATCAGGATTGTCCCAGGATATTAGAGAGACAAGGTGGGTGAGGAAATATCTTTTATTGGGCCAACTTCTGTTGGTGAGAGAGAGAAGCTTTTGAGCTTACACGGAGCTCGTGTTCATGTTTGGAGAAGAGCTCTACGTAGCTCGGAAGCTTGTTTCTCTCACAACAGAAGTTGGTCCAATATAAGATATTACCTCACTCACCTTGTCTCTCTAAAAAGCAAAGTTCACATTGTGATTGACTCCTGCAAGAGTGTGCAAGGAAGAGAAAGGGGGCAAAAAGGCTCTTTGTTCTGTTTGCACCCCTTATTCAGCATCAGCAACATCTGCTGTCCCTCGACTAGCTACCCCCAAAAGAGGTGGCACGGTATCACCACCACACATGCCCCAGTAGTACAGCCAGACAGCCCTATAAGGGAGTGTGAGAGTATTGGTTTGGCTGATGTTCAGTTAGTTAAACACCCACTAGTTAACAATTAGCTGAAATAATTGCTAATGTGTGAACTGAAGCCATGTATGCCAAAGATTGATTTGTTGACACTTGCATGTGCATAAATGGTTAGCTCTTTACAGCTCATGAACTCAGCAAAAGTCTGTCCCAAGCTCTCAGATGAGATAACAATACCATCAATTCAGTGCCCAAAGCCAAAATGAATTACATCATTGCAGGGGACTCCACATCTCTAGGCTATAATTGTACTATTTTGGTTTTCAACAGGAAATCTTCTCCTTTCTCTCTGGAACCCCTGGAGTTGAATTTCCGGCCACAATAATGGGCCTAATTTACTAATGAGTTGAGCTAGTGAAAATCCTATTAAAAAAAAAAACAACCAACCACAAACGCTTCTAGAAATGGAGCAGCTTTTTCGCATCTGTGTCAGCCCAAACATACAGTTCAGTTTGTGAAAGCTTGCACAGTTCATTCAGTGGGCCTTGAGGAAGGCTAAATAGATTTGGCCACATCAGTACAGATTGTCACAATATGCATTTGTAGCCCAGGTGGATCTGAAGGGCAACTCTTAGGCTGAAACCCCTCCAGCGTCAGAGAAAGTTTCAATGCAGAGCTCCAGCTAAATATTGTAGTTTGGGCTGCTCAGTCATTCATAGCATAATCCTTCTTACTAGTCATTTCCTGTAGAGAAAAACTGCCAAGATGAAATCTAAATTACTGTGAGGCAAAAGACTGAGGAACAGTTTGGTTTATGCTTTTCCACCTGCCTAAGTCCTCGCAGAGGCCTCTGATGGGAGAGAGTCCTCCCGGGGGTGGGAGGGATATTGCAATTGCAGAAACAAGTTCAATCTCCTCCCTGCTGGAGGACCCAGTGGGGACTCCTGCATCTGCAAGAGCAGGAGGTGCTGCGGAGAGAAAAGGCCTGCTTAGGGCAGTCAAGTAAGTAATGATCCAGCATATGCCCTGAGCAGCCATCTACAGAGCCTTGACTTTCAACTAAAGCTTCTTTTCCCCAGTGAAACACCAAGGTCCCAGTGTCCATCATCTCTTAGGGAGAATCCCTCTGGGGTGCAAGGGAATTCACCTCCCTACACAGCTTGGGTGAATCTGACTCCATAGTTATTCTGACCATAACTATATTGTTTTCAATAGTGTGTGACAAAGTTCCTCCTCTACCTTGGTGGATCCTGTGCTTATTGGCAGATTTGCTCACCTCAGTGATCTTCCCCACAGTCTGGGTCAACTTCTCCTGTGTCTGATCAGGAGTTGGGAGGTTTGGGGGGAACCCGGGCCCGCCCTCTACTCCAGGTTCCAGCCCAGGGCCCTGTGGATTGCAGCTGTCTATAGTGCCTCCTGTAACAGCTCTGTGACAGCTACAACTCCCTGGGCTACTTCCCCATGGCCTCCTCCAAACACCTTCTTTATCCTCATCACAGGACCTTCCTCCTGGTGTCTGATAACGCTTGAACTCCTTAGTCCTCCAGCAGCACATCCTCTCCCTCTCAGCTCCTGGTGCCTCTTGCTCCCAGCACCTCACACACATTTCCTCTCCTCTGGCTCCCCCTCCCCCTGACTGGAGTGAGCTCCTTTTTAAACCCAGGTGCCCTGATTAGCCTGCCTTGATTGGCTGCAGATGTTCTAATCAGCCTGTCTGCCTTAATTGGTTCTAGCAGGTTCCTGATTACTCTAGTGCAGCCCCTGCTCTGGTCACTCAGGGGACAGAAAACTACTCATCCAGTGACCAGTACCAGATTCCTGTACCCCCACTGGTCTGGGTTTGTCACAAGTGTCATTAAAATATTAAACCCAGCCCAGCAAAATTCTGATTTTAATGAACAGTTTTGAGCTAGAGGCTAATTTGATATAAGAGCACGTATCAGGGAAATCTCAGATTTACATTTTAGCAGAGACTGGCCTCCAAAAGAATTTCAAGCAAATACATTGTTACTTTAATAGAGGGATGATGTTATTCTTTCACCTTGCACCAGGCATTGCAGGGATGAACACATCTACCACCTGATAAGATTTCTGAAGTGAGACTTAATGGTGCAGAACTGTGGCACGGTAGGAAGGATGGGTGGGTCAACATAAACTCATGCCACTAGAAAGTCCCGGTAGCGATAATTAAATTGAGAGAATATATTTTGCCAAAGGCTGGTCTAACAAGAAGACCTAAACAGTGATTTCTAAGTATAAGCAGAATGCTAAACCAAAAAAAGCCATTTCACTTTGGGTAACACAGCTGTGAATTATAGACTTATGTTGATGAGCGGTGTTCGTATTTTACAAAACAAAATTAACATCCTATTTTCTCCAGAATATATTTCCTTTACTCTGGGGATTGACAGCTCCAAGAAATGGTAACAGGATTCAGAGACTTTAACATGTAGAGCTAAAACCCAGCCCGGGAAACAGTACTCACAGGGTATGGTGCAATTAGCTTGGTGACCTTAAACCATGGATCAGGTTTCCACATGACAGAAACCACCATCTCCATTGGCACTAAATTCTGCCCTTGCTGGCAGATCCAGCAGAGACAATAAAGACTGAATAGGCGAAGAGGCCAAACTCCTTGTAACCACATGTGGTTCTTACCCTATTCTAAACAGAATCTACACCCCCAGTATTTAGCCCAGACTGACCCCCCTTCCTGACGTTTGATATTATTGGCAACTCAGATTACAACAAACATAAGCTTCACGCTAAGATTTATCCCCATGCTTGTTTTTTTCCCCCTGTGGTTTTCTGTACAAGACCTCTCTGTTCCAGACCCTACTTTTCTCTTCTGGAGGGGGCGGGGACTCTAGGCCTGTTGATATCCTGGTTGGAGCAAATAAGAGCCACCTACTAGTATAATTCAGCAGTTATTTCACTGCACCATCATGAAGTGTTCAAGCACCTGCCATTAGGATGCCACAACGGGGGAGCCTTACTCCCTGTGTAAGGTCCGAGGGCCACATTTGTAAAGGGATTTAGCTCCTGAAAGATGCAAATAGCATGCAGTGAGATTTTCCAAAGCACCTAAGCAGGTTAGAGGCATAACTCCCATGAAAGCTATGGGAATTAGGTGCCTAACCTGCTTAAGCAGTTTTGGGGACCCTACTGGGCACCTAACTGCATCTGTTGTTACCTAATTAGCTTTGAAAATCTGGCCCCTAGTCTCTGACTTCCTAGGGATGATCTCTCCAGGACATAGTGACGAGGCACTTTGTGAGGAAACTTGCATGTTATATCTGTTATGAGTATGGAATACTTTGGTCTCCAGAGCTTTCAACCTGTCCGCTCCCACCAGCACTAAATTCACTTAACACTGAATATTTTCTTTTGCAAACTATACTTCTAGCTAGAGATGGTCCAAGGTGATTGCACTGGCATCTGGTTCAAGTTTAGGCTAGTGATTGAAGTTTGGTTGACACATTACGATTCAGCTTTAGATTCAGTTGTGAGTTTGTCTACATGAACAATTAGTGTGCAAAAAGCTGGGGTGTAAATCCACCTCGCACTAGCCTGTCCCACACTAACTGCCTGTGTGGACCCTGCTGCAATGCACTGAAGGTTCCCTAGTGTGCCTTGATCTACTTCTGTTGCAAAGCAGGGTAGATCAAAGCACACTAGGGGAACTTCTAGTGCGTGGCAGCAGGATCCACATGGACAGTTAGTGTACAGTAGGCTAGCACAGGGTAGGTTTATACCCCAGCTTCCCATGTATTGTTTGTATAGACAAGCCCTGGGACAAAAACTTGTCAAAACTTTTAATTGGGTGGAAAATACATAATTATTTATTGCATTATTGATCTTAAGTGCATGGCAGATGATAGAAAAAGCAGAGAGTGCAACTACATAATTTGAAAAAATCCCAGGTGAACAGTATTAAAAATATGGAGTGTGCCTTTAAAACAGCAAAGGATAGTGGGAATTCTTTTTCCATACAAAAAGCCCTCAAAAGGTTCAGATTCAAATTCTTCTCTCACTTACAGGGATGTGAATGCAGAATATCTTGTACTGGAATACACTCAGAATCACATCACTGAAGTTGGACTAGATTTGGTGTGGATTTACACTGGTATAAACAGAGTGGAAATTTTTGTCTTCAGGCTTTACTTTGGGTTAAGCCTAGAACTGGAAACACTAGGCTGAAAGCTGCTCTATACTGCAAACAGGCAGTGATACAGATCAGCCTATAGAAAGTCTGGTACAGAGGCCTGAGACTGTCAGGCAAAAATGGCATGTTAAATAAAACCTGAGCAAGTTTTTAGGGTCTCATGTGTTATAGAAAAAAACTATTTTACAAGAATTATAGAAAACTCACCACGTATTTGGGTCTCATGTGTTATAGAAAAAAACTATTTTACAAGTGTTTTAGAATTTTAAAAAATGTTTTTAGCATCAAACTTTGGTATCCTTCCACCTGTAAAGGCAGGTGCCTTAATTATTATGAGTCCAACTGTATAGGATACAGAAGAAGTTATAAATAGCTCTAAAGTTGACCCATAATGGCTTTTTCATACATAAAAATGCCATGCATTCTAAGTCCTTTATTTGAGGATCTTCGAGGGCTAGAAGTTGGGTCTCATTTGGAAGATGCAAAGTTTTCCCCTCAGTAGCATAAGGCTCCCTTTCTATCCTTGCAGGGCTATAAGATATTAGACATTTTATGTATAGAACAGCTGTCTCAGGCCCAGGACAGAATGCTGCTAATCCTCACCTCAGCAGGAGGAAATTCCGTATTTGGTGGGGAAAGAGGAAAGATTTCTCAGGCAGGTGGATTCAGAATAAAAGGCAGCAGCTTGAACTGTTCAGGCCTTTGGGATTTTCTGCTGAATCCTAGGGAGATGGATTAGTGGGCAGGCAGCAGATGAGGCCATGAAAGGTACATGACAATACATTTATCATGTGGTTCTGCAATTGATCATGTGGCTAACATCTCCACATTTATGGGGTTTGTGTATCTCTCTGTCTAAAAGCCTTGTTAGTTCATGTTGTCCATCACCTTCCCTGTTCAGGATTGTTTGGTACAGTAGATTTTGAAGTGTTTTGTCCAGTCCAGTTTATAATTAGTCAAGTGATAAGTCGCTCCCTTCTTTACAGCTATTAGGATCTTACAGGTGATTTTTTTTAAATCTTTGGTAGCAGCTAAATCCATATTCATAAAACTTATTTTATCTTGAAAATGCAGCTTTTTATAAATTTTACATTATTTTGGAGGTAGGAACATAGGGCCTGATTGTGCACCGCTAAAGTCATGGGAGTTCTGTTATCAATGGCAGAAGATGCAGTCTTCAACCATTTTCAGATTGAATAACCCTGACAGAAGGTGTATCGAGCATTAAACTGATTCTATACTGGAACTATACTCTTTCTGCTTTGAGGTATATATTTCAGTGACTTGGATCAAATCTTTTTACTAAAGTTACTTGGCTAAGATGAAGGTGTTTGTTCCCCTGTGTGAATGACAGTCCATTTGTTCACGCATTTCACTCTACTGATTAAGAAGTTAAAACTCTTCAGTGAAGTTATTGATGAGTAATCCCTAGGCTGTCTAACAAGGCCAGCAATGGAGTGCCTCATTTTGACAATTCAGGAGATACTTCTTAATTGGCACAAATCCCTGTGGAAAAAGAAAGGAAGCACGTGCTCTGTTCACAGGACCCCCACCCCTGGAAAGCATTATTTAAAAAAAATTGTAAAAAGCATGTATTTAAAATAACTATATAAGGGTAATTTTTAAGCAGCTATCATAGAGCAGGGAAGCTCTGATAATAATATCAACATAATCTCTCCAATAACAATTTCTCAAATAACAGTAATTTGACAGTTACAATTATTGCTGTCACTAATAACTTCATATTTATACTAGTAAATATCATGTTATAATTAAATATATATCCTGGCAAGTAATAATGAGCCATTAAACAATGCAGTATTTTACATCTCTGAAGTGCAGCTTTAAAATGGACTAGTGTTTCATCAGTCCATGGGTTAGAATTGCTTTACACTGAATCTCTTCCTTGGAAAACACCCCAGTTAAGCAGGGCATTTACCAGGGAGTCGGTGGAGGAAATTCTATTGTACTGCCACTGGGGTTACATTGCACACCTTCCTTTCAGGCTGGAAGCAATATTTAATCTTATTTTATAGCCCATATTTAAGGAAATGACTTTATCAATGGAGCAAAGCAAAGGTCAGACTCTTAGTTTATCTTGGCAGGCTTTGGACATGGTACAATAGCTCAGCCTCTTAGGGCCTGATCCTTCAATGTGCTGATTCTCTTCAATGCCTATTGATTTCAGTGGGAGGTAAGGGTGACCAGCAGCTCTACAAAAGCTCTCAGATGCTTGAAGATGCTCTGGTTTTTAGATAAGAATGGTTGGTGGGAATCCTGGGGGTGTGCAGAGGTAGAGCAGTCACTGCCTACATTCTTTCTTCTACAACCCTGGGCCTATGCAGTACCCAGTTTCTCGACCTTAAAATGTTCATGGAGGTAGCTACTTTTAAATGGAAAATAAAGACTTTATATCGGGGCTTTTGGCATGGTGCAATGGCTTGATATTTTAATATGATTCAATTGCAGTTTTAACTATACTAGGTTTTATGGACTTGCATATGAAACCATTAATAGATAGGTGCCATGGAAATACAATGTAATACTATTAGGATTAATTACATCTCTGGTTCATTGAACATTTCAGGTTTCACGTCCATTTCACTGTAGCTGGTTTGTCATTTAGCTGTATTTCGCTTAGCTAAAATATAGAAAAATTACTTTAGATGGTACCTAAATGCACTTTGGAAAAGTATCTTGAATGTGCTATGCATTGGCATTGTTAACTGGCCACTTTTAGAGATACTTTTAAGATGACAGATGTAGGCCTTACTTTCAGCAAATATTGAGCTATTCTATTTTCAGAAGGTAAAGATAAATACTATTTAAAAGGATTATTTTTATGTAGTTGCTGTAAACTAACAGAGATAGATGCTACACAGTTAACTGGCAATACTGTGAATTAGAGACATATTTCCTGATATATTGTGTGTCAATTCTTGCTAAGCAGTTTTAAGTACACAGATTTCCAGGTTTTTCTTTCTAAAATTAACACTTTAAAATTGCCTGTGATTATCAGTGTAATCCATCTGCAATTTTATACCAAGCCCATCACCCATAGTCTCTAAATGCCCCATAATCTAAACAATGCCTTTGATAGAGATGCACCCAAACCAAAATCCCAGATCCAAGTATTCCCGAATGTTAGAAAGTTATGAGCGTCATGGTTAGTTCTTAGTTTACAGTTGGCTGAACCAAGTCCCAGATCTTAACACCCCTGAGCCCCTGACTTTTGAGAAAAAATATATTTCAAACTTTGAAGCTTGGCTCATCTTTGGTAGTAGCTGGGGATTCTGTATGTTCCTGAAAGAAGTTGTTTAATATCTCAGAGGTAACATCTTAATCAGGTTAGTATCATTGAGAGCCCTGGAATCCTCACATTAAGTAGTCCCAGTGACTTTGATGGGACAATACATATGAGTGTTACTCAGCCTGAGTAAGGTTTACAGAATTGGGCCCTCAGTGTTTTTTATATTGAAAACTATCCCAACAAAATACATAAATGTCTGATTCAACAAGGCTGAACTCCCTTTAGGAGGGGATAATTAACCATTCAGTGCCAAAAGCTCTGAACATCAGAGTAGGAGTTTAGGGGCTCAGTGTCATTTTTAGTTGTTTCCCTTTCAGCCTATGTCACCCCTCTTTTGAAAGGCTATTGACTTCTCTACAGTTCTGAGCCAGAGCACAAAGACTGATAGGCTTTCTAAATAATTCATTGTGATTTATTATGACTCATATAAAGGAGAGGCAGTGTAGTACACTAGGAGCCCGGAGACTTGGGTCCTCTATTTGGTTCTGCCACTGTCTTGCTGTATGATCCTGGGAAAGTTACTTAACTTGTCTGTGACTGCTTTTCTATCTGTAAAACAGGGATATTTATCCACTTTCGTAAACTTTTGTTCTGAGGCATATAGATGACAAGGACTAAAGATTGCTATTATAGGACTCAATCCGGCGCTTTTGTCATAAACAAGGAGTAGCTGGCACACAATGCACTAAGTATTCAGTGCAGTATTTAGTATCAAAATGCAGGTCACATAGACATGTAGCAAGAAAGAGGATGTGGCATTTGGATTTCCTGGGGGAGGAGACCTTAAGCTTGTGGTAATGGTCAGTTTCTTCCACATACGATGTGGAGACAGCCGATCACCTGCTGATAGTTTGTACAGGAACACTTTGTACAGACAATTACCTCTAGCAATAATGCTGTGTAGTGCCAAGGCAGCCAGAGGTCACATCTTCCCATAGCACCTGGCAGGGAGAGGAGCGGGCATCAGAGGGCCTGGGGATTAGAAGATTGGAAGGGATGTCCCTGTATTTATCTAAGGTACTTATATAGCCCCAATTACCATAGTATTTGAGCACCTCACAATCTTTAATGTATTTATCCTTACAACATGCCTGTGAGGTAGGAAAGTGCTATTCTCCCCATTTTACAGATGGGGAATTGAGGCCCAGAGAGACTAAGGCCAACTTTTAAAGGTATTTAGACACCTAACAATGCAGATAGTGGGATTTTCAAAGGGATTTTGAAACCAATGGGAGTGAGGACCTCGGTGCTTTTGAAAATCACACTAAATGCCTAACTGAATCTTTAGGCAAATAATACATTTAAAAGTTGGCCCTACATAATCTGTTCAAGGTCATACAGGAGGTCTGTGGCAACAGAGGGACTTGAACCAGGGTTTTCAAAGTCCCAGGCTAGCATGTAAACCACAGAACACAGCAATGTGTTTTGGAGGTTGTTCATTACTGAGCAATGCCTATTAGTGCAATTCAGAGTCTGGAGTAAGTGTTCTGGGCCGGAGTAGCCACTGTGCACACCTGATTGCATGATACAGGGAGCATGAGGCCTACTATCTTCACCCATGCCTTTTGCTATCTGCACAGCAAAGCTCAGTTGCTCCTGAGGAGTGAGTACAGAGCTCCACTTCAGACCTTCCTGCTGTTTTGTTACAGTAAATTGTACACAAAGCCCCAGCATCCTGGTTATGCAATTGCTTTTGCCTCATAATTGGGCTGAATTGAGTCTGTAGTGTGGGGTGCTGATTTCTGGCACCACTATACAGTGTAAGAAAAACAAAGACGTCATTGAACTACAGCAAGCCATGCATGTCTCTAAAAACTTCCAGAGATCTAATCTCTAGTTCAGGGGTCGGCAACCTTTCAGAAGTGCTGTGCCGAGTCTTCAATTATTCACTCTGATTTAAGATTTCGCGTGCCAGTAATACATTTTAACATTTTTAGACGGTGTCTTTGTATAAGTCTATAATATATAACTAAATTATTGTTGTATGTAAAATAAATAAGGTTTTTTAAATGTTTAAGAAGCGTCACTTAAAATTAAATTAACATGCAGAGCCCCCTGGACCGGTGGCCAGGACCCAGGCAGTGTGAGTGCCACTGAAAATCAGCTCGTGTGCCGCCTTTGGCACGCGTGCCATAGGTTGCCTACCCCTGCTCTAGTCAATGTATAGATGCAACTGGATATGTGGGGGGTAATATGGATACGTGCTAAAGTGGGAAAGATCTCTAGGAAAGCTCCTCTCCTGTCAGCAGTGATCTCTAATTTGGAGATGAATCTCTGTCTCTTCCATTATTGTTCTTATTCTTTCATATTTGTTAAGTGCCACGGTGTCTAGTGCTGTGCAGAAAACAGAGACTCTTCCCCAGGGAGCTTACCTGCAGTCTAAAAATATGTCTCCACACAATGATTTGTATCAAGAAGCCTACTTCTAAAAAGCCACTTCCTGTCTTAAAATTGTTCCTGTCTATAATGAGTCGTGTGAGGTCTCAGTCCAATTCACAGTGGACAGGTGGCATGCCATGGAAATCACCAAAACAGCTGGCACTCATTTTCACCCTCGTTAGCAATCTCATCAGAGAGGCCCAGGACTGAAAAATAGCAGGGAGACTGAACTATCCTCTCACAGAGGTGATCCCCAAGCAGAGCTGGGGCGCACTGTCAGGACAACGTAGGGAAACTTGAACTACAGTTACCCATGCAGTACTGGTTCTGTGAACAGTGAGGATCAGCCTCCCAGGCTGTCAGTCTGGCACCTTTCACATGCGTTAAATTTATCCTTTAAAAAATTGTGTGTGCACCTCCGTGTATTGTTGTGTTTATTTTTAGATCCTGCCTAGGGGACTTGTGCTGACAAAAATAGAACTGGGAAAATATATAAATACAACTGTTTGCTGAATAGTGACTTGTGGTAACACGTTAATACATTTTTAGGAAGCAAAGAGCCAAAATTACAATTGCATGTTTAGTGAGAAGGTTTTAATGGCTTTTCTTCACTATGCTCTTCTCACTTCTGTGGCGTGAACAATGCCCATAGTTTGATGGGATCACAGGATAATACCATCCATTGATTCTCAGTAGTGAAGAGGGGTATATGCATTTTCCTAGTATGTGACTTGCCATTTAAATATGAGAATGTGTATGCGTGCAATGAAGTGGATGGCACTGTATGTGCTACCTCATGTACTATATCTCAGTTGCTTTACTGTTCTAAAGCACTGAGAATTACTGTCCCTGGGTCAGCAATGTGTTACTGTTCTTTTGCATTAATACTGTTACCCAACTGTTGTGTTTATCTAATAGTTAAGTGCCAGGAAAGTCAGAAAAATAAGGAAAAAAGAGTTTATTAAAAGTAATAATACTTAACCCAGGCAGGTACATAGATCAATAGAAAGCACTTACACAATGGGGTGAACATCATTTATCCTCATTTTACAAATGGGGAAAATAATAAGAATACCTACCTCTTCTATCGTACCTTTGATCAGTAGCTCTCAAAGCATTCTACAGCAGAGACAAGTATCATTATCTCCATTTTACAGATGGAGAAACTGAGACACAGGGTTTGGCTACACTTGCAGCTGTACAGCGCTGGGAGTTAAAGCTGCCTTCGTACAGCTGTGTAGGGAAAGCGCTGCAGTGTGGCCACACTGACAGCTACCAGCACTGCAATGTGGCCACATTCAGCATTTGCAGCGGTGTTGGAAGTGGTGCGGAAGTGGTGCATTATGGGCAGCTATCCCAGCGTTCAAGTGGCTGCAACGTGCTTTTCAAAAGAAGGGGGTGGGGTGGAGTGTGACAGGGAGCGTGGGGGAGACAGAGTGTGTGGATTTTTGGAGCTGACATGCAAGTTCTAAGGACTTGAAGATACATAGCACCAACCTTCAATCATTTTAAAAGTTTCGACCCCTTCCCCCACCCCTCTCTCATTCACTAAATGCAAATAGCCTTCAGACCAGATAAGCAGCTGCTCCAAAACGGACCCCCCTTCCCCCGCTCCGGGCTGCTTCTCTCCTCAAGCAAACACTAGCTGTGGAGATTCATCCCCCTGCCTGCCTCTGCTCGAGCAAACAGGAGCTGTGTTTGTTTTTTAGATAAGCAGCTCCGGGAGCCCCGAGTTCACAACAAAACAAAGAGAGGCATCACAACAAAACAAAGAGTGTTATCTTTACTTAAAAAGCATTATGGGAAGGTTCCGGAGGTCAGTTACAGCGTAGTAAGATTAATCACTGTTTACACTGGCACCCCAGCACTGCAAGAGCAGCGCTGTTCTCTTTATTCCTCTCGTCAAGGTGGAGTACAGCCAGCGCTGTAGCCAGGGAGATACAGCGCTATATGTGCCTTGCCAGTGTGGACAGGGAGTAAGTTACAGCGCTGTAAAGCCACCACCAGCACTGTAACTCTCAAGTGTAGCAAGCCCACAGAGAGGCAGAACTGGAAATAGAACCTAGGTAACTTGAGTCCAGTACTCTATTCACTAGGCAATGCTGCCTAAGTAATGAGAGATTAAAGTTTGCATTTTCAAACTTGGGGGCTAAAGTTAAGTTCCTATACCCATATTCAGGCACTAAAATAAAAATGTCATTAATTTTTCAGGTTACTGCATGCCCTGAACTTCCAGAAACCAGGCCACTTTTATTTACATGCCTGAATTCAAATTTAAGAGCAAAACATCAGGCATTTTTGGCCTGATTTTGAAGTGCCCTGGATATCTGCTGGTCTGATTGACTTCCATGAGAGCTGCTGGGTTTTCAGCACTTCTGAAAATCACGCCACCAGGTTGGAAATTTTAGTCTAAATAACTTGATTACACAGCAAGTCAATGACAGAGCAGATAACAAAACACTGATCTGATTCCCACGGCTACGCACTGGACCAACCTGTCCCCTCTCTGCTGTACCCTGTACCAAACATAGTGTCACCATTGCATTGCTCCAGTTTTACACTGATGCAACCATGATGGAAACCTGGGTAATACAGTGATGAATCAGGCCCATAGTCTTCATTAGACTTAGGGCTAGTCTACACTGGTAACGCTTTAACATGGCTTGTGTGATCGCGGTGCAGCATTGGGTGAGAGCTCTCCCAGTGCTCTAAAAAAACCACCTCCACGAGGGGTGTAGTTACCAGTGCTGGGAGCATGGCTCCCAATGCTGGGGCACTGTCTACACTGGCACTTTACAGCGCTGTAACTTGCTGCACTCAGGAGGGTGTTTTTTCACCCCCCTGAGCAAGAAAGTTGCAGCTCTGTAAATTGCCAGTGTAGACAAGCCCTTACTAAAGCTATTGTATTTCTGTGATGAGGCAACTGAATCCTGGCTCTGAACTTTGCTGATGTACATTCTAATTTGTTCTGGACCGCAATCAGTGGGGAGTGATCTAATCAGGAGAAAAGCCGAGGTGGTCCAGTTGCTGAGAGAGAATTTGATGGATAGGTATGGACTATTCTCAGCGAGAGCCTGCTGATTAGGAAAGTGTCTGACGGAGGAAGATCTGGGGGTTATAGCTGATAGCGAACTCAACATGAACATCCATTGTGAAATTGCCAAAGATAAATGCCATAGCGGAATATAAACACAGAAGTACAATATTATGTGACCCTCCCTAAAAGTCACTTCTTCCATGTGGCCTATATTCCATAATACTTCCCCAAACAGTTTGCTGGAAAATGGCCTTCACTCCACTCTCCCCACAAATCACCTCAAAACCAGCAAAATTACCCATCAAACCCCAGAACTGGAAACTAACAAGAGACGTGGGGCCATATTCAGCTACTCTTAAGTGCACTGAGTAACACCTCACTCCTCAACTAGTTCCCCTAGTTTCAATCACTACCCAACATGAGTAAGGGAGGCAGAGTCTGACCCTAACATTGTAAGCTCCTCGGTACTATACTGTCCGTATTGTAATACATTCATAAGGACAAAAGATAATCTGAACGGAAATAAAATCCTACTCGCCAGTAATTCTAAAACAGATTAAATAGTGACCATAATTGCCTAGCACCAGACCCACCGTACACCAGGCAAGGCAACACATTACTTCCTTCTGTCTGGTCTAGGCATTTATACTGTGATCACTGTTGTGGTATCAGAGTCCCTATTTGCATCTAAGCCCCAAGTCAGTAGAAGTTTTCTGCCTCCACTCCTGTAATGTAATTATGGATAAATGCAATGTTTGCATCTCAATGACAAGGGGAGGCCGTGAGGTTCAGAATATAGGACACTGGCTGTGAGTCAGAAGACATTGGATCTGTTTCCTTGTTTTGCTTCTAACCTGCTGTATGACTTTGGGCAAGTCACTTCACCTCTCTGTGCCTCCGTTATAACGGGGCTAATGATCCTTAACCTTTGTTTGTAGAGGGCTTTCAGATCTACAGATGAAAAGCGCTTTACAACCATATATCACAGCAATATGGGGGTTTACTGAAATGTGTGGTTAAACCTGAATCCAAACATCTTTGGGATTTGTCAACCTCTAGAATACAGTTTTTACTAGTTTCCATGTCTCTGCACTCCCCCCGTTCAGGATACTACATGCATCTGCCACTCTTCACCCAGCACTTACAGTCCCACTTCTTCCAATCTTATACTGAACTATTCACCTTCTTCCTTGCTGTTTGCAATACTCCTGCAGAAGCACTCCTTTCAGACTCCTCTTGCAAGTTCCACTTCCTGGAACTAAGCATGTTCCTCACTTGAAAATATTTTTAGAAAGAAAAAATAAAAGCCAAAGAAAAAAGGGAAAACGGAGAGTGCAGAAAAACATCTACAGTTCAAAGTCATGGAGATAGGACTTTCTCAAGCATCATCCCCAGAGGACAGGGGCAAGACCCTTGGGGGACAGGGGCAAGACCCTTGGCGAGGAAAGGGTGGGGCACTGGGGGTCCAGTTACCAGCAATTAGAAAGGTGGCAACTCTAAGCACAGTGTAACAAACAGAAGGATCTCCTGCAAATTTCCACCAGTTGTATTTAAACAAGCATTACCAGGACATTTCCTGGTCAAGAAATCAGGCTGTAAATCTCACCAGGACAGACTTTCTGGTGAACTTGTCACTATTTCCTGGCTATGGTTGGATTGGATATATAGTATGAATAGTCCATCTCATGGAATTTCTGATTTGGCTTCAGTCCAAATCTACAGAAAGTTCAGAGGTATGTGATAAAGTAAAGAAAGAAAAATGAACTTTTTTGAATCTCACAGAAGTTTGGCTTTGGTTGGGTTCAAATTTTGAGATAAGTTTAGTCTGCTTCTTATTTTATCTGAACTTGTTTGTTGCAAAGCTCACCCAGTAGCATCCATACCCCAGAGATGAGCATAGCTGGCAGGATGATGATGCATGGTGATATTTCCGATTTGCAAGATTCCTCTGGGCTGGCTGCTTCCCCAACTGCCATGTTCTTGATCATATAATCTTGGGGAGTAGGCTCAAGTAAAGCAGAGTTATGACACTATGATGTTGAGGATTCACAATTGCCGAAATCCTTGCCATGATGTTTGGACATGGCTCAGTGGATATGAACCTGTCTGGCGTGGACTTTTATTTTATTGTCTTTTATTGACCCTTACATCCAAGCCTACTTTATATTCCTGTGCCAGGCGCACCAAATCAGTCCTTCGTGTTAATGATGACAGACACTCAATAATCTGTCTTTTGTCTGCACAACTTGCCCATCTCGCTGTATTGGGGATATTTTATCATTTGATTCAGGGGAGCAGATTCTCTTGCAATTAAAGGTCTCTCAGAAATTTCATATTTTATTGAGCCCACTGACCTTGAGGCATCTCTTAATATTATTGTAGTGTTCAGAGCTGTCTTTTGGTGTGATTCTGTTTCTTAGCGTGAGAACAGTAATCTGAACACTAGGAACCGAAGAGATCAAATCCTGACTCTTGACAACCCATAGTTGACTTCCACTCACTCCCCTTTTGAACTTGGACTTTTTATTTAAATATCCCTTGCCTCAGTTTCCCCATCTGTAAAATGGGGATTGATAGTATCTGCCTCATACTGATACCATTAGGATTAATTAGCTAGTGTTTTCAAAATGATTTGAAGAGAAATACTATGGGTTATTTTTGCCATTTGCAAGTTGTATCCAAGAGCAGTCGCCTGCCAGGCTGTGAAGAGGATTAGAATCTAACAAACCTGGCTGAGCACCTTGTGCCATTATCAGCATCACCTTTAGTATTCAATCTGATGTGATTCTGCATGTCTCTCTTGGCAGATCAAGTGTCGCCTGATGTATTAGGGGGAAAGAACTGTGAAGTGAAGTTGATGAGGTGACACCCTGGACCTGCCAGAAAGGCACTGAAGCACATCCATTAATATTTTATTACTCATATCTTAAAAATGGATAATCTTAAACATACATTTAAATACTTACATCTGAAATATTTTTCTTCAACTTTTCAGCCCACATAAAAACACTTTTGGCAAGAAAAGAAAAATAAAAAGGAGCAAGAGAAAGTACCTCTCAAATATACTGTAGGTAGGACAAAACCTTACTAAATCCTCTGGAGTCATTCAGAATGGCACAGAAGCTACAAAACTATTGACAGTAGTTTGATACACACACACACACAATGGGGGGGGGTTTCCCCCTCAATGAGCACATTTAACTCTAAGATTAATAGGCTTTTTATTTGTTTGTTGAGGGAACAATGGAGTCCACTCTGGTTGTGTGTGTTTGGAGGAGGTTAGCCTTAAAACATATAGATATATATGTATATTTTGAAACGTTTTAGCATTGTTTTCCATGGCCTGCTTTGATTTGGAAGTGAATGTTTACTTGAGCTTTGATTTAGCCCAGTATAATCCTTCTTTGAAAGGACTGTGAGATCTTATGAATTAAACAGTTTAGGCTCAGGGGTTCCAAAGCAAAACATGGGTAATACTCCTGCTGTCACAAATTATTTAAAAAAGTAACACTGGAAGATCTGTATTTGTAACAAATTTCATTCCAGTGCACTTTGTGAAAGGTTGTTTTTCCCCATGTTGGCTGACTTTCTCTGCAAGAGCAAATTTGGATACATACTGCATGTTCTTATTACATGAACTTTCCAACCACATTTCTAAATTTTTCCATATAACGAAATACAATAAACAACTCAAGGACTCTTGAGCTAACATTGAGTCACAGAACGTACTATAACACTGCCATTATTACAAGAGGTTAAATAACCCCAAATAAAAAAACCTGAATCTGAACAGCCCAGATCTTTGAGGAAGTTCAGGTTTAGATCCAGAGCTGAATTTTGCAGCTTGGAACCAGTTCTGCAAATGTTTATACACCACCTATGGAAATATGAACTATTCTGGGCCTGATCCTCAGCTGATATAAGTCAGCATGGCTTAATGGAGCTATGCCAGTTTACACCAGCTGAGGATCAGGCCCTTTATTCTTAGACACTCAGGGCCTGACTCTCATTTATACCTAGGCCTACTTAAGGCCATTTTATACTGCTAGAGTGATATGCAGCGGTCTAAGGCCTGGTCGACACTAGGAATTTACATCAGTATAACTACCTCTCTCTGGGGAGTGAGAGACATAGCTATACCAGCCTAACCCCAGTGTGGACAGTGCTAGCCACCACCTCTCAGGGAGGTGGATTAGCAACACCAGCAGGAGAACCCCTCCCGTTGGCATAGGTAGTGTCTACAGGGAAGTACTACTGCAGCACAGCTGCACTGGAGCAGCAGCCAGAGATGACTGGTACCTGCTGATAGTGGCAGGGCACGATTTAAAGTTTTGCCCCCCCCCCAGCTTGAGTCACACACTCCAGGCATAGAATACCAGGGTTGGAAGGGACCTCAGGAGGTCATCTAGTCCAACCCCCTGCTCAAAGCAGGACCAATTCCCAGACAGATTTTTGCCCCAGATCCCTAAATGGCCCCCTCAAGGATTGTCACAACCCTGGGTTTAGCAGGCCAATGCTCAAACCACTGAGCTATCCCTCCCCTTACTCTCAGCAGCCCCTCCCTTTAACTCCCAACTGTTTGCTGCTGCCTCTCCCCGCCACCACAGCTTTCAGCTTGCCAGCTCCAGGAGCTGCCACACAGGGAGGGTGGCCACCCGGCAAACCTTGGCAGAAATCTGGGGAGGCACGTGACCCCCGCATGCCCTGCCCCACCTGTCGTCTCTGGAAGCAGTGCCTCTGTATCGCTTTATACTGTAACTATAAATGAGAATCAGACTTAGCCCTGGTCTACACTAAGCTCGGGGGTCGAACTAGGGTACGCGAATTCAGCTACGTGAATAACGTAGCTGAATTCGAACTACCCTACTTCGACTTACTTACCGTCCAGACGCCGCGGAAGCGAACTCCGCGGCTCCAAGGTCGACTCCGGCAACTCCTCCTGCCGCGGTGGAGTACCGGAGTTCGAACTAGCGCTTCCGGGGTTCGAACTATCGCGTCTAGATCAGACGCGATAGTTCGAACTCCGAGCAGTCGAATTCGCCGCGTCGACCGTCCCGGTAAGTGTAAACGTACCCTTGGTCCTGAATTCAGCTTTTTTAAGAGCAGAATTTGAATGGTAAACATTTACCGAGGGGAGTTCTCCTTCTCTTTTGTGCTTTCTTACATCAACAAATTACATGTATAGGACCTAGATCCCAAAGGCCACTGAAGTCAATGGGAGTCTTTCCATTGTGCTCCATGGTTCAGGCTCTTACAATTTAATCCTGATCTCACCCCAGCTTTACTAAACATAACACCACCAAGACAAGTTCGGTATTCATTCACACCAGCGTACATCGGAGTAACCCCATTCATATAAATGGAATTGCAGCAGATGTGCAGT
This sequence comes from Mauremys reevesii, assembly GCF_016161935.1. NCBI lineage: Eukaryota > Metazoa > Chordata > Testudines > Geoemydidae > Mauremys > Mauremys reevesii. Next base: position 28,767,194 of record NC_052626.1, read on the forward strand.
AAAAAAAACAAATTTAGCTCATGACTTCAGTAGAATTATTTCTGATTTACACCAGTACAACTGGGAGCAGAAATTTGGAAAGTGTGTCAGGAAACCATAGGAAACACTATGGCTGACATTTTCCACTCTGGTTTCTGATTTCATGAGACCAGTTTTGTGTGTGCAACTTTCATATATGTGCCAACAGGACAGCTGGGCAGATAAATGAATAATTTGCATGCAAATATGTGGGATTTGCACACATGCAAAATGGAGTGCACCCACTTGGTTGGTGCAGTCTGCTGCACATATACAAATGGGACCACCCAATCACCATGCAGCTGTTTGAGAGTGCAGTCCTATAAAATGATCAGCAATTGAACAGGTATAAACATTAGCAGATGTTGTTCCTTTAAACTAGTCTTAAATGTCAGCATGGCTTGAACATTTTGAAAGGTAATAGGAAGTGCAAATTAACAGAAAAAAGTGCAACCCCACAGAGCAATTTAACAGAAAAGTATGGCATCCACTGTCATGAAATTATAATCTGGTCAGATTAAATAACCAATTGATTATAGTTTTATTGAGTACATAAGAGTGAATGATCAGAAGGCATAATTTATATATGCTGGCCTATATCAATTCAAGGATCTGAAAGTCAGTGGAAGTTCTTCCAGCCTGTTCAAGACTAAACTTTATAAGAAGCCAGTGTAAGGCGTTTAGAATGAGATTGATTCACTAAGCCAGCCTGGCACAGCTGTAAAGATACGAATTGCGACATTCTAGGAGAAACAGAATCCTTGAGCTAATTTGATCGGAAGACACACAAAGTAAAAAAATGACAGTAATTCAGCCTTGAGAAGGTAAGGACACTCACTAGGGATTCTAAATCATTCTTACTGAGCAGCAGTGTCAGCCTGGTAATATTTTGTAAATTATGTAGAGAGCTGCATTAGTAATGGGACCACAGTGCATATCCATTAGTAAATCTGAGGTCAAGATGATACCGAGTTTAAGGCTTTGACCATGTACAGTATGGGCTAAACTCATCATTGTATTTCAAGGGACAGGTATTGTTGTTGGTGTCTATGTATGTATACACGTTATTTTGCACTCATATGGCTCATTTTGTCAGAATACAAGTTGTGCTATATAAATAACCCTCACAACTAGAGAGACGTCTAAACTAGAACCCTGGACCCTTCATCCCTGACCATTTAAACTTCCCCAGACTTCAGATCTGAATGTTATGGCTCTGTCTTATCTTTAGTCCAAACACCCCTGTGGAGTAGGTGAATGTGGGCGGGGGGGGAGTATGAGGAGCCTGAGCTAAATCTAAGGACACAAACTCCCTCCCCAAATTTTAGGTTGGGAAAGGGGGTTCTGAATTCAAACCAGGATTCCACTTTCACAGTTGTCCCCTTTCACTATCATGAGATGAACCAACTCCCCTCCCCCTCCCAGAACAGTCTCGAATTTCAGTGTTCAAAATCCACCTTTCTGTACATCACTTCTCCTAACATCCCTGTGATTTGACACAGGGCCATAGATTCTGACACGTCAGGATCTGTCAATCATATTTAACACTCCCTCAGTTATCACATTCATCAGTTATCTGACCTTCAGTCCATCACATTAAGACAATCCCTGTTGTAAGGTACTGTTTATCCCACTTCACAGGCGGGATACCAAGAAACAGACAGATTATTTGAATTGACCAAGGCTATTTGACAATACGGCAGTAAAACCAACAAGGGATTTCAAACTCCTGCTCTATATTGGCAATGGGGAAATACATATCCTCCATCCCACACCAGGTTCCTTTCAGTTCCAACCTGCCTAAGAAAACATTCCAGTTCCTTAGAGGCAAATGAAAGTGCCTTTTAAACAAAATATACACAGTATAATTCAAAGCATATTAATTCAAAGCATATGGCCAAACCTGGCCATCCTTATTCAGACAATAGAAGTTCTGCAGGCATAAAGACCGCATGATTCAGCCCATAGTGAATGTACACTGCTAAACACATGCACATTTTCCTTAGAGATGACTATTCTAGCACGCTTGACTTTTCTGTAAGAGCAAAATAAAAGCAAGAGTAAAACAACAATCAGTTGTGATTTATACTAAAAGCGTTCTTCCTCTTTAAGGCATGGAGTCATTTTTGTTGTAAAGAGGTGAGAGAGGCTACATTCATCCTTTATACATCATGTCAGTGCACAACTGCCAGTTGTTTGGGTCTGATCCTGTAAAAAGATCCACATGCTCTCAGCACCTATAGTCCTGAGAGCATCTCATGGGACTCTGTGTGGGAATGATGTTAGTGCATGTGGATCTGTTTTCAGGATCAGATCCATCTTGTGTTTTATTGGGATAGCTGTGTCCTCAGAACATGAGCAATAGAACTGACAGGCAGAGAATAAGCAGTGTTCTGATTCAGTGACTTCCTCCATTAGCCTTGCGTATGAGTAGACTGATGACAGTTGTGCAGTGCTGGAATGTAGTACAGCTTCAGAGTCATATACTCCTCTGCATCACACTCACATGGAACATAGTATTCCTTCCCTCCTTAAAGTTTGATTACATTACATTCACATTTAGTGCACCATTCCCACACTCAAACATAATTAGCTTACAGTCAGTGTTGTAACAGTGAATACAGTATAACCTTCATGCAAAACAAATAACAGGAGCATTAGAATTACAAAACCTAAGCATTATAAAGTAATAGTAATAACCAGTTAGGGTAATTTTTATAAATATTCCGTTAGCCTCACAACTACCTGCATTCCATTAGGGACCGTATTAGCATGTGACAATTTAGCTTATACACAATGACTTTAACTCTGACCCAGAAGACATAACTAGAAACTGTTTCAATGCTGTGGCGGGACGTTCTGCTCCTAGCAGTTTAGCAAGGATTTGAGGAGGTCATAAATCAACTCTGAGATTTGTTAAGTGAAAATTGAAACTTCATTGTGATTCTGTGGAAATTTCCTTTCCAAAGACAACCTTCAACTTCTAATAATCACTGAGGAGTTTGAGACTGACCATTCACACTAACATTCTGTAGCTTCCATGGTGTGTTACTTTTTGGTGGGAGCCAAATGAATACAAATACTCACCGGCTGGGAGCATAAAATTAGAACTGGAGCTGAGACTTGGAACATTTCCTTGCAGTGTTCTACAAAAAGAGTTGCAAGGATAATTTGGTCAAGCAAAGAACTTGTGTGTGCTTTTTCTGACAGTGAACTATTTTGCGCAGTTCCTTTGATCTAATTGTACTTATTTTTATAAGCTTGTTTTCATAAGGCCAGATCCCGTTACACCAGTGTTAAATCTGAGGTAATACCACTGAGTCAGTGTGTTTACTTTGGATTCATGCTGCTGTAACTGAGAACAGAACTTGGCCCATGAAGAATAAACCTAATAATACTTTGTATTTCATATATTCATAGATTTTAAAGCCATAAGGGACCATTGCTATTGTGACGGGTTGGATCACAGACACCCCCTTGGGAGCTGCCAACTGATGTGCCAAGACTATCTCTACTCCTGTCTTCCCTGCCAGCTCAGGACTTCAGCACCCTAACTTGCTGAGCCAGACACTCCCGTCAGCTTCAGCACAGACCCAGGGTCTGAATTACTTGCCCCAAAGCGGCAGGTTACCTGAAAGCAGCTAACAGACGTGTGCTTGTCTTTAGCACTCAGATGCCCAACTCCCAGTGGGGTCTAAACCCAAACAAATCAGTTTTACCCTGTATAAAGCTTATGCAGGGTAAACTCATAAATTGTTCACCCTCTATAACACTGATAGAGAGATATGCACAGTTGTTACATATTCTGCGTTAATTAATAAGTAAAAAGTGATTTTATTAAATACAGAAAGTAGGACTTAAGTGGTTCCAAGTAGTAACAGACAGAACAAAGTAAGTCACCAAGCAAAATAAAATAAAAAGCGTAAATCTATGTCTAATCAAACTGAATACAGATAATCTCACCCTCAGAGATGCTTCAGTAAGTTTTTTCCTCAGACTGGACACCTTCCAGGCCTGGGCACAATTCTTCCAGGCCTGGCACCAGGTTAAAGATGGATTCCAGTTCAGGTGACATGATCACATGTCACTGCAAGACTTCATTACCCACTTTCCAGCACACACACATACAGGAAGACTCACAGGTAAAACAGAGCCATCTGCAGACAATGTTCCTGGTTAATGGGAGTCATCAAGATTCCAAACAACCATTAATGGCCCACACTTTGCATAATTACAATAGGCCCTCAGAGTTATATTTCATATTTCTGGTTTCAGATACAAGAGTGATACATTTATACAAATAGGATGATTACACTCAGTAGATTATAAGCTTTGTAATGATACCTTACAAGAGACCTTTTGCATGAAGCATATCTCAGTTACATTATATTCACTTATTGTAAAATTTTTATAAAACCATATAGACTGCACAATGTCATAGTTATCATCTAGTGCAGAGGTGGGCAAACTATGGCCCAGGTGCCGCATCCAGCCCTTCAGATGTTTACATCCGGCCCTTCAGCTCCCGCCAGAAAGCAGGGACTGGGGTTGGCCCTGCTCCAGCTGGGGAGCAGGATTGGGGTCTTGCCCCACTCCACACGTTTCCCGGAAGCAGCAGCACGTCCCCTCCTCTGGCTCCTACACGTAGGGGCGGCCAGGGGGCTCCGCACGCTTACCCCACCCCAAGTGCTGCCCTCGCAGCTCCCATTGGCTGGGAACTGCAGCCAATGGGAGCTGCAGGGGCAGTGCCTGCGGACAGGGCAGCACGCAGAGCCACCTGGCCGTGCCTCTGCATAGAAGCCAGAGCGGGGACGTGCCACTGTTTCTGGGAGCTGCTTGAGGTAAGCACCACCTGGAGCCTGCCCCCTCCCTCCTTCCATGCCCTAACCCCATGCCCAAGCCCTGATCCCCCTCCCACCCTCTGAACTCCTTGGTCCCAGCCCAGAGCACCCTCCTGCACCTCAACCCCTCATCCACAGCCCTACCCCAGAGTCCACACCCACAGCCGGAGCCCTCCCACCCTCCCTCACCCCAACTCCCAAATTCATGAGCATTCATGGCCTGCCATACAATTTCCATACCCAGATATGGTCTTCAGGCCAAAAAGTTTGTCCACCCCAGACTAGATGAACCGGTGGTCTTCTCCATTATGGCAGTTCCTATGGTTCTTATCATCAATAAATATATGAAGATGATGATTCACTCAGTGTTGGCAGTAATATTCACTATCTCATTTCATCTTCTGTATTTTTCCATATTAAAAAATAATACTATAGTGGAACCACTGAAATGTGTGGTGGATGGGCACTTGGCCAAGGCTTGTTGCCACGTTTTCATATCGCTGGATCCCCTCTCCCTATTATTTGTTACCCTCGCTCGTCATGTCACGTCTAAAAGCCAAATCCTGCCCCCCTTTGTCATGTTGTGTAGTATTTACTGAGTTCTGTGGGACTACTCACATCAGCAAGTACTGCATAGTGGTGATAGAATGGGGGCCTTAGATGATAAGCTCCTTCAGGCTGAGACCTTTCAATGTCTTCTTTGAAATGCCCAGTCCACTTTGGGGTGCAATAAAATAATAAATAATATTAAAAATAGTTTACAAATATTTGAAGTTGACTCCCGCCCCATCTCATGACACAACTCCCATGTTCACTGTTTAGTGAGAACTAGTTCCTTGGAATTTATAGTAATAAAATAGAAATTCAACTGCTGAGGACATGAGTTGAAAGATGCATGATATAGTAGACTCAGTGCAGGGCTGGGAGCTGGGAACCCTGGGCTCTTCAAGTTACTTAAACTGAGGAGAAAACTCTTGAGTTTTCTCTTCTGTTAAACAGAGTTGATATTTACCTATCTCACAGATAATATTTGTGAAGTATTTTGAAGATGAAAGTGCTATGCATTAATATTAATGGAGAACTGTCGTCTGTGGTAAGGGTAGCACTTCCTCAATGGCACCAGTTGATGAACTGACCAGTAGAGTTACCAGCCGGCCAGAGGTGAAAGTACGCCGGTATGGGCCGGTACGGCGTACCAGTAAGAGCCGGTAGGCCGTGCTGGACTTCCTCAGGCTGGCGCTTTAAAGGGCTGCCCGAGCCCTGCTGCCTACCCGGGGGCTCAGGCAGCGGGGCTCAGGCGGCGCTTTAAAGGGCCTGGCGCCGCCTGAGCCCTGCCGCCACTAGCCCGGGGCTCAGGCAGTGGGGCTCAGGCAGCGCTTTAAAGGGCTGGTAGCTCCCGGGGTAATTTAAAGGCCCCAGGACTCCCAGCTGCAGCCGGAGCCCCGGGGCCTTTAAAACTGGATTTAAAGGCCCCACCTCTTCCAGTTGAGGCCACGCCCCCGCTCAGGACTTTGGCGTACTGGTAAGTCTTTTAAGTCACTTTCATCCCTGCAGCCGGCTGACTTTATCATTTTGATTTCTTTGTTACACCTAGTGTCTTTCTTATGAATCTCTGTGCAGCCCTCTTAGGATGAATGTGCCCAGCTGTCCTACAGATCATGTCATTGCAAAAAATCTGATCACAACAATTTTGAGGGAAGGGTTTGATTCACATTTGTAAAATGTCAGTGACTGATATAATATTAGGCTCAGAGAGTGAAATGCACCAGATCAAATCAGCATGTTCAAAAGACATTAAGAAGTGTCTGGTGCTACGTTTTGTTGAGTTGTTTATTTAACCGAACAATGGAAACCATTGCTAGTATTTATTTATGGAGACATGAATTATAATCTTGGTCAGATCACAAGTGCAATGAGTTCAATGGTCTCTTCCTAGTCCCAGCTGTGTTGGCACAGAGGATGTCATAGATACATAGCATCCAAAGCCAGAAAGGACAACTGTTATCATCTTGTCTGACCTCCTGTATAGCACAGGCCGTAGAACTTCCCCAAAATAATATCTAAAGCAGATCTTTTAGAAAAATATCCAATCCTGATTTCATAATTTGCTGCCCTATAGATAGTTGGAAGGATTACACTTTTACCAGTAGATGTTGGTAAACACATTTTTCACCATATCACCAACCGTTGGAAAAATATTTCCATCGATAGTCGAAATTTTCAGATCAGAAAAATAAGAAAAAGGCTATTTGGGAATTTAGAGGGTTTTTTAAGGATATTTACTTGCAATTTTGACATGTGATGTTGACAATTTGTGTTTTAATGACCACAATGCTTTGACTTTTTGAATCTCAACGTCTACTATAATTAAACAGTTATTGTCTAACATGCCCATAATTTCCCCCAACCGTGAACAACTGAAATTGATAATCAGAAACAATGATTAAAACCCACAATTTTGTGCCATTGTGAAAATTTACATTGATAAAAATTGAAAAAAAATGCTTAAAAATAAACATTGATGTCTGTCAAAATTAATTTAAAAAAAAATCAAATTCTGCCAAGCCTATCTATAGACCTTCAGCATGTTGCTATCCTCTCAAGCCACAAGGGAAACAAATGTGCTGCAGAGGTTTATCTCTGAGTTAAATGTCTCCCATGATTACTTCTGGTCCAGTTTACTCCTTGTTGTGGGCAGTGCCTATGGGCACAATCTAGCCCTTAGAAATAAATACACTTTTCTTCTTTTAATTTATATTTTCATAAGCACTGCATAAATTAATGGATATTAATTAAATGCATTAAAAAAGTGACAGTACAGTAGAAAAAAGTTTTTTGAGTAAAGTCTTGTAAAAGCTATTAGTAACTGTAATACAATTCCTGCGTTCTTTTAAATTAATTCACCATCCTCCATCCAAGGTTAATATGATAGCAGCTCCATCCCTGATTGTAGGTACTGCTACTTCTCCCAGATAAACCTTTCCTAATTTTGTTTAAAAGCCTGAACTTATCAGCATGATGTTTCTCTGTAAAACTGATCCTGCCGTAGATGGGCAATCGCCCAGAGAAAAGACATTGCTCTCTGGCAGCAGAGCTGTACCTTTCCCTTGGTATCTGAATGCAATGTGGTGGATGATGGAGCAACACAAAGAACTGTGGCCAGCACTTGATGACTTGCTGCGTCACGTGGTTCTCAAGCAATATCCATCCAGTACTCAGCAAGTAGAGTTTACTGCTCAGAAAACTGGTCCCAGATGTGAAATAACCTCTTTGTACATGTCTCAGGCCCTGGTGCAGTTCTATATTCAGGCTGAATGAAGCCTATCTGATTATAAACTACTTATCGGGGGGGATTCATGTATGTTTTTCACATTATCTTTTACAGCTCCCAAGTCTACCTTTTGCCCCACTGAAGAGACCTGGTGGCCAGGCCTGGTTATAATCATTGCGGTATGCTGCGCCACACTAGTGTTCCTTTTTGTAGTTGTCATCATTTGCTACAAAGCCATAAAAAGGTAAGACTGGGGGCACCCTGATTGTGCCTAGGACAGATCAAGTCCTCAAAGTGCTTTTAGATATCTGGCTGCCATCTTGCGTCCTGGTTTTCTTTCCCTAATGCAGCCTGTAACATCACTGCAGTTAATAGCCTGTCTGTGTTTTCATTATAAAGCCAGTTTTTATAACCTGACTCTCTTCCTGTGTAAAGGATGAATTTCAAAGCACAAATATTCAGTCCTGATGATGATTAAAATCTGTGCAATTCAGATTTGAATGGGTACTTCCTCCATAGTTTGGGTGCTGGGATATGTATCTAGGTTTTGGTCTGGCCCAGCATAGAAGTAGGAGCCAGCTGTCATGTTCAGGTCTGGATCCAAGTCCAAGATTTTCCCCAGAATTCAAAGGTGTTCAGATTTGAGGTTACTGTCCACCACTAATAATAATAACAATCGCTTAGACAGATACAGTACCCTGCAATCCAAACCCTAAGATATTTCATTTGGGGCTCTTAAACTATCCCTAATTCAGGGCTCCAAATTGTCACCCTGAGACCCAAATGCATAACTGAGTGTCCTCATTTAATTCCATGTACACACTGTGTGTAGCAATCACTTCAGTTGCTACTAGTACAACCTGTAGCTGCCACTGGTACAGGCTAGATCTAGTTGGAAAACAAAAAAAACACCCCCTGCCCACCCAAAAAAAAATCACTTTTGTCTCATTTTCCAAGGAAAATGTGGAGTTTTTGGTGAAAAAATCAAAAGTTGAAAAAATTTGGCCAAAACCTTCTGGTTTAAAACCAAAAATTTAGATTCAGAAATGCCTTCATGGTGTCTCCTGCTCCTGCTTTCCTCTATGGGCTAGTCTCCTAGGCTGGATTATGTTTCCCATGGTAAACCACAGTCTTCCCTCTTACTGAGCTATCACGGTGCCTCAGTGGAGTCACTGGCCATGGACACATGATCTGGCCAGGAGACCCAGCCCATAGAGAAGAATGGGAGCATGAAGCATTACGGCAGCATTTCTGAATGGGAATTTTGGGGGGCGGGGGTTGGCTGAAAACTGAAAAAGACGTTTTTATACTTTTTGACAAAAGTAGAAGTTTTCTGCAGAAAGAAGATACTTTTGTAAGATATTTCATTTAGTCAGAAACCCGATGTTTCATCAAAAACAGATGGAAAATCAGCCCAGATACAGACATCTCAATGTTGGAACATTGTACATGTTTTAAGAGCATCCACAAAACCTATCCAGCGGATCAGGACAAGAAATGAAGAATAATGTAACCACTTGCAGCCAAAGGGAGGATGAGGATTCAGAGGGCAGAATGAAATGTTCTGTAGCTAACTTACTTTATTAGTGAGTAGACAGAAATCAACTTTTCTTTTTATAGTTTAGCCAAAACCTGTATTTTTATCAATTTCAAGGACTTCTAAAACTTCCAGCTTAAATAGCTGAACTGTTTTAAAATGAAAATTTGCAGAGGACTGGCTGGCTAATGGAATTGATAATTGGTAAAAAGTTCTCCATCATTCTAACCCAACCTCAATAGACTGAAAACTATTAGTCTCTCATGACTGTTCAGTGGCTTCATGTGAAAGAGTTCAGAGCTGCTGCGTGCCTCCAGAAGGTCAGTGGAAAGCCTATGGTGCATCTTGTTGCAGGGAAGAACAATATCGCTACCAGATAAAGACAACCTAAGCAGGAAGAACTGACAGGCATTTTCACTTCTCTGAGCCAAATGCTAGTTTAGCTGCTGAGTCTTATGTTGATGATTACATTATTGACAAACACTAAGCTGAGAACTGCTCAAAGGGGGGATGAATGTCTATAAAAGAGAATCTCATTAACTGAAATTGGGTATCTTTCAGAGTAACTAGAGCATTTGTCCTCTGCAATGAATCCTTTCAGTAAAGTTATGTTGAATGGATGCCCTAGAGCTGTTGGCAATATTCCCCAAGAGTTGTTGCCTTGATCCTTTTTGAGGAATATTTATTGGTAAGCCCTAGGAAATGAGACAAAATATGACCTGAAGAGCTCTGTGGAGCTCAAAAGCTTGTCCCTTCCACCAACAGAAGCTGGTCCAGTAAAAGATATTACTTTCAACATGGAGAATCATCTGTTATGATTAAACAGCTTGTTTTTTGGAAAGTCTGAGAAATCCCCAACTATATTCCCTGTTCCTGTTTCCATTACTCTCATCCGTCCCGATAGGAGAAACAATATTTTGGGATAAGCAAAAGGAAGTTAAGGGAATGAACCTAGGTGGCCCTCTGAGGCAGGTTACATTCTAATATGTTCTCTGTTCCTAGCAGTGTCTTTTCAGTCCATAGTGACACTTTGTAAATGTGCTTTGTCTTGGTCTTTGTGTTATGAAAAGCATGCTACTTGCCTTTCGAAAGCTGCTAGTCCCTCTAAGCCTCCCTCCTCACTCTGTATCATTATTCATCTTCTGTTACTCTTCACTTGGCACCTTCTTTAACATCACACCCTATACCTGGAACTGAAGCCCACTTCTTGTGCACCAACCAATCTCATTCCCATACACACCTGTCTTCATGAAGCCTTCCAACACTGGCGCAGCCTGCTTCCTTTCTCATTTGACCAATGTAGCCTATATTTCTGTGGCTAAATTAGATTGTGAATTCATTGAGGCATGAACCTCCTCTCTTCAGATAGAGACACAGAAATCAGAACCACTCCAGTTCCAATCCTTGCTCTGACACTGACTTTCTCTGTAGGCTTGAACGAGCGACAAGAGGCTACTGGTGCCCTAGTCTCTCTGAGTTGAACGGGAATAGCTGTGGAGTAGATGCACTGCAGCCAGGTGCACCGGGAGAAGTTACCCTATGAGTTTCTAAGTAGTGCATGTCGGTGTGACCGCTACATGAGTGCTCTCCACTCCATGCCTGGCTGGTACAGAGGACACCATGGTTATGGCCCTCCCTCCTCATGCCAGTTCAGGCAGCTAGAGCCTGTACTGGCACTAAGAGAGAGCATGGCCTTTGTTCCCAGTCACAGTGTAGCTGATCCCTCTACAGTTAAGTTGGAAAAAGCAGAGGCTCCTTGTACTGTTTCTCCTTGTGCACCTGAGATGGGATTAGGAACAATCTGGCCCTTAACATCTCAGTTTCCTCATCTGTAGACAGGCTTTAGGACGTGCGGGGCCCAATTTGAAAGAGCTGCCGCTGAAATGCTGCCGAAGACAGTGAGCGGCCACCAAAGATAGCAGCGGCAATTCGACGGCAGCTCAATCAGTTGCCGCTGTTTCCGGCGGCACTTTGGCAGAAGGTGCGGGGCCCCTCTTCCAGACGCTGTGGGGCCCGATTCCTGGGAATCGGGGGAATCACCCTAAAGCCAACCCTGTCTGTAGAACAGGCATAAGAAAATTTACCTACTTCCCAGGGGTGTCATGGGGATGCATTACCTGATGATTATTAATGTATTTGAAGGGTACAAGTGTCAAGTATTATTATAATTTCATATGTTCTTTAAAATCTTGCACATGCTTATGGCACTCTAGCATTCATAGGTTGTTAGTTCTTTGGCAGAGGGGTCATGTTTGTAAAACACCAGGAAGAGTAGAATCTTGGTCCTGATTCGGGTGTCTGGGCATTACAGCAATATAAATATGGGGGTTGGCTACACTTGCAGATGTAGAGCACTGGGAGTTAAACCAGCCTTCGGAGACCGCAGCAGGGAAAACGCTGCCATGTGTTTATACCGTCAGCTGCAAGCGCACTGGCGTGGCCACATTAGCAGCTCTTGCAACGCCACAAAGATCAGTGCATTGTGGTAGCTATCCCAATGTGCAAGTGGCTGCAGCGTGCTTTTCCAATGAGGGGGTGGAGTGTGACTGGGAATGTGTTGTGTGTATGTGGGGGGAGGGACAGTGTGTTTTGGGGGGCAGAGAGTGTGTCAGCATGCTGTCTTGTAAGTTCGGACAGCAGCAGACCCCCTCTCCCCCTGCATCTCTCTCTCTCACATACACTCACAGCATTCCACAATAATGGTTTGCTTTGTCCCGGAGCAGATAAGCATGCCGGTTGTCAGAAACAGAGCTTTGAAAGGGGATATCCGCATGCCTGCAACCGAGTTCAAAACAATGACCAGAGTGGCCACTTGACTTCAGGGGATTATGGGATGTTTCCAGACTCCAATCACAGCGCAGTAATGCAACACATCATTGTTGACTTGATATTATCTGTTTAGTGGCCACTAGATCTAGTGCAATCATTAACAGTATCAAAGTGGTGTCTCCAGATCTCATAAGGACTTACATACAGTAGATGTCACCCTACTTCTGAGAACAATTTCAGTAGTTCTCTTTGGAGTCAAGGAACCTGTCCCTCCTCCCATATCACTGGCTATTCATTAACCAGGGGCCTGAGGCCTCAGAAAGTCACCCCACATATGCACAACTGATAGCTTTGTGGGTTCTCTTAAAGCCTAGTGCTGCTATATGAGTGGCTGGAAAATGAAGTTAATACATAAGGAACAGTCAATCAATTGCAGGAATCTTGTGCTTATTATGAACACACACTCCAACAAGGGGATCTTATGTTGAAGTTGAGGGCATTTGAGTCCTATACAAAGCAAAGCCCAGACTGCAGACTCTTTTTCCCTTGACACCTGGGCATTTCAGCCGGGGCACAGCAAGCTTTATGCTTCTCGTGGAGGTGGATTACCAGCTCTCCAGCTGCAGAGTCCAGGTGCTCTATGTGCCTTGCCAGTGTGGACACCTCAGAAGTTAGGACACCCGGGGCTGATTTAATGCACTCTAACTTGCAAGTGTAGCCAAGCCCATGGACCATTACTGCTATTATACACTAATAAGTCTTGCCATTGTAAAGCCAACAGACCCCGGTTGTCGGCGGGCGGGATCAAACCTCGACTCTGGAGCTTAGTGCATGAGTCTCTGTAGCATGAGCTAAAAGCCAGTTGGCTGTTAGCTAAGGCTGTAGAGCAGACTCATTTAACTCTCGTTCTTTCTAAGTGGTCTGGGTGCCACTAGATGGGACAGAACACCACGCCCAGGAGGTGCGTGGGTTACACTATCACCATACATTCCTTGTTTTGTGCAATTAGCACAAAATTAAAAAATTCTAGCTAACCCATCACTTACAGAAAAAAAGAGAAAAGTCTACATAAAAAACATCACAGCAATGTAACCTCTGATTCCTTAAAAGAAAAGCCTATGTGGCATGAGATCAGTCACCACAGTGCAGCCCAATCTGAATAAAAAATACAGATATATATTTCCCTCAAAGTGTGAATAAGGGAAAAGTCAGTAGCAGACCCACTAGCATCGCTGTGCCAGTGGACATTGTTCCAAGTAATCTTACTGCAAGAACCTTCTGGAAACGTGGGCTCACGTTTGGTTGGGCCCACAAGTGAAGTGAGTTGTACAGCCTTCACCATCAATGGTTGCTATGTCATGTTTGTCTGTACCATGCAGTTTGACATGGTTAGCAGTATTGGTGCTAAGAGGAAGCTGAGCAATGAAATAACAGGAGTCAGATGGGTCTCAGGTGCAGTAAGAGTTAAAAGTTACATGCAGGAAAGCTTGGACAGAGATTTATTTGCACAGCGCTTGGTTCGACTGTATTAGTCCCTCACTTTCATAAGAATCAAATTTAAAGCAGAAAAAAAGAAGAAAAATCCTGTTGTATTGAGACTTAAATCTCATTTGGTGGTTTCAAAGGGCCAGATTCAATCAAACTCAGTCTGGTGTCTGCCTGTTTCTGTGAGGAGAAGCGGGGGAGTGACCATTCTCAATGCAACAGTAACTCAACAACATTTTTACTGAATCTGGCTCAAAACTGTATCTCTTGCTTTTGTTTTATTTATAATGCTGGAAGTTCATGAGAGTATCAGCTTTAACTTTACAATTCACAACATACAATACAATGTATTAGTGCCAGGGCCGGCTCTACAGTTTTTGCCGCCCCAAGCAGCGCACCGAATTGCCGCCACGGACGGCGGGGGCAGTCCATGTGCCCTTAGGGCGGCAGGTGCATTTCCTCCGTGGCGGCAATTCGGCGGCGGCTTCTATGTTTAGCTGAAGCCGCCGCGGACAGCTAAACATAGAAGCTGCTGCCGAATTGCCGCCACCGCAGAAATGCACCTGCCGCCCTAAGGGCACAGGGACTGCCCCCGCCGTCCGCGGCGGCAATTCAGTGCGCTGCTTGGGGGCAAAACAACAGGGACTGTCGCCCCTTGCACATTGCCGCCCCAAGCACCAGCTTGGAATGCTGGTGCCTGGAGACGGCCCTGATCAGTGCTTTTCATGTGAAAAATTATTGCCAGAGTCAAATCTGCATGTTGCTCTCTCTTGGCTTCCATTAAAATCAGTGGAGTTGCACCAGTGTAAACTTGATGTAAGGAAGATTGTAATCAGTTCCTCTGTTTTCATTTCTAATAGCAAAGTGTATCAATCAGCTTTAATGCTTAGAACACCGGCGAGATGTGCCAGACAAATTATATGCTTAAAAAGACATGCTAGATCAATTATATGCTTAGAAGGACATATATGCAACAGATTTCCAAAGGGGGCCTCAAAAATTGTGAGTGCAGATTGTATTTCTTGCACATAGTTTTTCACAGCCTAGTTCTGCACCTGAGAAATGTATATTAGTGCATGCAAATAGTATTTGTGCATGCGTATTGTGATGTTCAACACCCAATGACTGGCTATCAGTACCCTATCTGTATATGCACGAATTCTTGGCATGCACTGAGCACCAGGAGAGCTCACACACTGATGTGTCGTGCTTGTAATGAGGTTATATATTTTGTGGCAGCACCTTCATATTTTAGACAGAAAGGGCACCTCAGGAATGTAAAGTTGCTATTTAGTTTCTTTTTATTTTCTTGCTGACAGAGTGGTAGATACTTTTTTTCATGAAAGATATTTATCATCTGACATTATTCAATGGCATATGAAAATTATTTAAGAACTGGCCAAATTTAAGGACTGGCCCTTACGTACCAAGAGCAGCCGTAACCTGTAACATCTTTCATTCAGGAATTTCTAAGAAATGAACAGAACACTAGTTTGAACGCAGATCAATACATGTAGTAGATGTTATTCTATGCGTTTTGCTGATGGGGAAACTGAGGCACAAAGCATTTCAGAGACTAGCTAGTCACACAGCCAGTAATTATTGGTGATGTATTATAACAGCTATACCAGCATATCTGAGAAAATGAACAGTTCAAATTCAAAAACATTTGTAGTTATTTTTCTAGTATGTCTCTGTAAAGTCTTGTCACTCCTTCCCTTTCCCTTGAATGGGGGCGGGTGCATCCTGTTTAGTAAATGCAGATGAGTCAAGAAAAATCAGTAAATAGCTTAGGATGCAGGGAGAGGGAGAATGGACATTTGACCCTCCTGGAATTACTCAAATTGCTGGTTGAACTCAAGATAATTCAGTGTGAGCTTGTTGTCTAAGCAGTGCTATGTGGCCCACATCCTCAGTTGGTGTAAATCAATGTAATTTCAATGAACTCAGTGGAGCTATGCCCATTGAAATCATCTGAGGCTCTTGTTGTCTCAAACTCATTTCTACGTTCCCTTACAATGTAAGCACTTAGATCATAGTACAACAGTAAGATTGGGGGGAGGGGCAAAGAGGGGAAATAGACAAGTAAGGAGGATTAAATGTTGTTAAGTAAACAGATGAGATGAGGGAGGGAGGGAGGGTGATGCATTACATAATCCTATTTCTGTAACTCACTAGTATAGTGAGTTACTATAAGAGGACTAAGATATTTATATAAAAATTAAAAAAAATACTCCTGACTTCTTATGTAAAGTTAAGAGACAGCAGCTGTCTCCTGAGACATGATGGGAATAGCCAACCTGAACATCCCAAGTCTTTGTGCCATCGGATGCTCCAGGTATTGGACTTTCTAGAAGATTATTTCAGATTATTTTTCTGTGTGTGAAAAGTCAGTATTAAAAATCTATAGCACATCCTCACTCTCTGAGATGACCTTTCAGCAGCCCATTTTGTCCAAGGAAGTGACTTCTCAGGTCTGCTGGATTTGTGGTAGGATGAATAACTCTGTTCTCAATTGTATATCAAAGGGTTTGCGGACAAAAAATACTCTTGCTAAATCAGGAGGAAAAAGCAGGCCCATATTGGTTAACAATTTCACATAACAGATGTTTTGCTCATTCTTGTAACTTTGCTAAGCTACAACAGTTACATATACGCTCCATAGCACAGGGGAAAGATACCCTAAATACTTACATATGCATTTCCTTAAATAACTGGCACATTCACCTTCAAATCATATTCTAATAGAAGAAAACACTATGTTGAAATAAAGTGACTGGTCATATTTAAACTGACAAACAAGAAAATTTATAAATTAGGTATTCCAGAGGGTCTAATATCCAACATATGACATTAAATACCTTACATGCTGCAGTACCCAGGCACAGGGTGACTTCAGGATGTACTAAATAATCAAGGGAACCTTGAACTGCCTTTCTACATTTAGCTAAATGAACCAGTGGTACTCACAGGAAAAGCACTGCTTATTATGGGTTGGACTGAGTAAATGACATAGACTAGGGGCAAGACGTATTCTCTTGGTAGAGGCAGAATGTATGCTAAAATGCAATGGAAAAAATATGTATCATCTATTAGAATAGCTTTTAGTAGGTTGATGAGAGGGTTAAAATTAATCAACAATGTGGCCAATGCAGGAATATCATTAGTCAAGGTGTGGAAGAAGCTCAAGCTAACTCATCTAGCTAGAAGACTGGGACATAGGATTGTGATGATGGACATTGTGTAAGCAGAAGACAAACCCTTTATGAAAGCAGCTTCAATGTACACTGCCACCCAGAACCCCATTTCCAGGACCCAAAACCAGGTCCCTCCAACATGGAAGGGAGCAGGGGAGGCTCCAGGCACCAGCACGCCAAGCGCGTGCCTGGGACGGCAAGCCACGGGGGGCGCTCTGCCAGTCGCCGCGAGGGCGGCAGGCAGGCTGCCTTCGGCGGCATGCCTGCGGAGGATCCGCTGGTCCCGCGGCTTCGGCGGACCTCCTGCAGGCAAGCCACCAAATCCGCGGGACCGGGGACCTCCCGCAGGCAAGCCACCGAAGGCAACTTGCCTGCCGTGCTTGGGGCGGCAAAATACCTAGAGCCGCCCCTGCAAGGGAGTCAGCCCATAGAAAATGCAGTTCCTCAAGGAGTAGTACTTTGACTCGGAGATGAATTTGGAAGGAAAAGGAAGTGGAAAAGGAATTTGGAAGGTTTTCGAAGTGGCCAGAAAATCAAAAAAACAGTAAGTCCTAGAAAACATATTATAGCCTGAGTACCTCAAGTTTTTCCACACAAAGTTAATCTATAATTTTATGGTCATCATAAATGGATTGGCTGAGTGCTCTGCCATCTTTAATCACAGCACGAAGGCCAATGAATGTGTTGCTTGGCTTGTATTTCTAAGCACACTACTATGGATTTAGTCTCCTCTTGCACCTGGTAGTGAGGTTTGTGGTGGACCCACTGATCACATACTAAATATTCTGAACAACTAGTCTTACTCTCGGCATGAAACTTCATGCAGTGTCATTTTTACCTGTGAAGAAATGTGAGAAAGACAAGGTAATTTTGGTAATATCTTTTATCGGACCAACTTCTACTGGCGGAAGGGACAAGCTTTCAAGCTACTCAGAGCTCTTCCCCAGGTCACCTGTTGTTGTGTTATTTCATTTTGACCAAAATTTATTGAACCTGAACTTAACCAAATTGAATTAAAATTGAGTATTGTCTAAAAAGAAAATTATCCTTACTTCCAGCAATCCATGAAATTTGGCTATTAACACACGTCGGACCCACATCTTTGCTAACCCTACCTACGTTTATCATATTTCATGTGTAGACACATTCATTCCACTGTGAATAAGAGTGGCGGAATCCAACCCTTAATTTACATAAAAGCTGTGTGTGAAGGGGACTGGATATCTCAGGGCATTGGGTAATGGTATAAATACCTTTTAGCTCTAAATTGTTAGTTCAAGTCCAGACTATGGGCTCTACTGTGCAATGACTTCCATGGGATTACTTGTGAGAGTGTGTTGCATAACCAAGCACTAAAGGCGTAATCCAAATCCCACTGGACTCAATGAGACCCATTCCATTGACTTCAATGGCACAATGGGGTCTTAGTCTGCACGTACTGAAAGTTGGTGCCATCTGATGGCTGTTTAATAGTCAATGTGACATGAGTTTGGTGGTCCTGGTACATAAGTGACTGTCTCATCAAAAATCACTGCTACCACTTGTTAGCAGTTTCATTGGACAGATTAAGGATTGAATGGCCATAGCAAATGAAAAAGGGTAGAGTTTGAAGCACATCAGCAGTCCTGTGGGGGAAGTTGGCTCTGCTGCTGCCTGCACAGTATCTGTTCTGTGAATCAGCACTGGACTCTGTCCTCCAGGACTGTCAGTCTGGAATTTGTATAAACACTTCATTTGTGCATAGCTATTTGGGGAGAGGGGAGGGGGAAGAAGTAGGCTACATCTTCTATTTGTCTCCTTTAAGATTACACAAACATGTGGTTAAGGACAAAGAGTGCTGCCATAAAAAGGAAAATGTCACTTTTTTCCCCATAACCCATTAAGTGGTATCCCACTTCCCAATTTGCACCTGTGTAGTTAAGTGGAGACTCAGGATCATAGTAATGTTTTGAGGTTAATAGGGAGTGTTGCCAACTCTCATAATTTTACCTGGGGACCACAAATGGTGTTTTTCTTAAAGCCCCAGCTCCTGGAGTCATGTTAATACATGGGAATAGTGGATTGCTTGCTTTTTTTAAAGTAAGTTTGTAGCCCTCATGATTGTGGAGAAAACCTTGAAATCATGACATGAGTGTACCCTAAAGACTCCAAAATCAGAAGGCAAATAAGACCCCAATATGTTATTTTTGTAATAATCTCATTTTTAAGCCAATCTCAGGTGGTTTGGGGGCCCGATGATTTTTGAACACTTGGGGTTGAGAGTACTGGCACAGCTGAGTGCCTGAGATACACTCAGCACAGTTTGTAGGAAGAGCCAAGATGGCATTTAACCTGATCTTTCCCTGATCCTGGGTTCAGTCCAGTCCCTGGTATGATTACAGCAAACTCAGAGCTACTCTTCATTACAGGCAGGATCCTGCTCCAGCAGTCAATGATCACTGAGATACCCTAGACATACTTCTTTTTCCCAGGAATACTCCTTGACATGGGAAGAGCATGACACAGAATAATGACTTTGGTTCTCCACCACCCAGGGATTCCCTTTACACAAAGGAATCTTGAGAGAGCCACTTAAGCTGGTTTAATAGCTGGGTTTTTTGCCACTGAAGAGGTACAGAACATCTGGAATGGAGCCACTGGGGCCTGATTTCTCAACGGCCTGAGCAACTGCAGCTCCCACTGGTTTCAGCTGAAGATGTGGATGCTTAGAACGTCTGAAAATCAGGACCACACTGTAGAATACCATGGGCCTGAATTTTCTCTCAGTAATGCTGCTTTTACATCTGTGCAGGTCTGTTGACTACAGTGAGGTCCTGTGCATTTTACAAGCCTGAATACAGTCATATTTGCAAGGACACTAGGATCCTCTTAATTTACACATATCCCAGTTTAAACCAAAATGTGCTGATAAAGAGCCCAATGGCATTGTTTAGGGACAGTCCTAGGAATGGGTGGTATGGAGCCACACTACCCCAAGGGGAACACAGCCTCTGCCGGCCTACTGTTACAGCCCTTTACAGGATCAACTTCCTATTCTCCCCCCTATGCTGCTGACTGGTTATACTGGCCAGTGCATAAGCTGTGTGAAGCCAGAGTGTCACCTCATGCCCACTGTTCCTTTGGGAGCACCAAGAGAAAAGGAGCCCATGTGATCCTCAAAGCACAAAGGCTGCAATTCTGCCTGGCCATTATATGGGTTGTGAAATTATGATGATTTGGAACCCACAACAACCATCAAATTGTACAGTAGCTACCTATGTAGCCACATGATCTTATTTTTGTTACCACATCTTCCTTCCCCTCTACAGTATGTACTCCTAACTATTTTACAGTGTTACTGTATTGCTAACAGCTGATAGTTCTCTCCTCAGGAGCGATCCTGCTGTATTGGCAGAATTATGGGTGGAGGGAGCTTGAGTGTGTTAACATTTGCCATGATTCTCCATACACTTATATCAGTTTTACACTAGTATCACTCCATTGTGCTACATCTATTTATTCCCGATTTACATTGGTATATGCAACTGGAGAATCAACTCCATTTTGTCTGGCTCTGAAGAGCAGAGTATTAAATGCCCATGTCAAAAAGCATTTGTGGAGCGTCACTGTCCTTATAATATCACACAACAGCCACACTTCACACTAAATCCCTGTGATGGAGTAAAGTGCTAACAAAAGGAGTAAAGACTCTGGAACCAACTATGTGTTAGCCAGAAAAAAGGCAAGAATGGAAAAAAAGGTCATTTCCCATTCTGGGCCTTTGCAATAAACTAATCACGTGAAGTGGCTCAGATAGGGAAATAATGGAGTTCCTCTCTTTGATGTCTGCTTTTTGAGGCAGCGGTATGAAGGATGGCCATTTTCTTAGGAAACAATAACAGAAAGCTAAGCCCAGCTTGCTGTTCATTAGCTGTGACATGAAGAACCCTGCGCCCCTCCCCACTTGTATCTGTTCTAACAGCATCATGATTGAGTGCAGCCAAATTCTTCCACACACATTGTCTACTGTGTTGGTCTATAAACATGTTAAGTGGGTTTAGTGCTGTTGAAAAATGCAGGTCTGGAATCCCTGAAAGACTGAAGCTTTCTCCATCCACAGAAACAGCCCAGCAGATTATAAATTCTTTGGGGCCACTGCTGTTTCTGTTGTGAGTTAGTACAGTGCTTAGCACACTGGAGTACCTAAGTGCTACACTATACAAACAAGCAATCAATAATAATAATAAAGGGCATTGGAACTGCAGGGTTCACCACACTACCCCCTGCCTAAGTGTTTTATTCATGATCCGAACGAACCAACGCTGTATGTGAGATGGAAGCAAAACCTCCATGTTTATTCAGTCCTCTGCCTTTCTGCTTAGGCTGTCAGGAAGGGTCTAAGTAGAGAGAAAAGGTTTGAAGTAGCACTGAAAAGGCAACTCATTTATACAGACCCTCAAACAACTGCCAGCCCCAAACTCTAGATACCCATCTGGGCTGGATTCAGGTCAGTAACCTAGAAGTTCACAGATTGTCCAGCTGTTAATCTTTCAAATTCCCCATAATATTTCTAGACTAGGGGCTACATTTTGCATTCAGTCACAGTGATGTAAATCCACAGTTACACCACTGGCTCCAAAGGAGTTACTCCAGATTTACACCAGACTAGGTGAGAGCAGACTCTAGATTCATGGGCCCAGTTCTCTTCCAATACTGATGTAAATGAGAAGTAACTCATTTATATCAGACTGCCTAGGGAGGTGATGGACACTCCTTCACTGGAGGTTTTCAAAAGGAGGCTGGATAGCCATCTGTCTTGGATGGTTTAGACACAACAAATTGCATCTTGGCAGGGGATTAGACTAGATGACCCTTACGGTCCCTTCTAACCCTATAGTTCTATGATTCTAACTCCATGGAAGCCAATGGAGTTCCACTGTTATAAAGCTGGTGTAAGAGTAAGTTTGCTCCCAAAATGCTAAGTACTGCTCCTGGTAGGAAGGCTGACTTATTTAACAAGCTTAAATTCTCTCCTTCCATGGTTTTTTTTTAGTTTCCTTGCAGATTGGCCCTGGTTTGTACTAAGTCCGTCCTGAAGAAAACAATTGACTTCAGTGGGAATTTTTGCTTGAAGGAGGACTGAGTAAACCCTGAATAAGGGCTTCAGGATTTCGGCTACTGTCGTAGTGTTGCCATCAGTCCTGAATGGCCATGGGGCTATAGAAAGAGCCTGCCCCTTTAGACAGCACTGGGATGGCAGCAGTTGGGGAAGGCAGAGTGTTACACTTTTTAAGATGCAGCAAGGTCTGATCCTTAGCTCACTCCTAACTGAGATTGTGGAAGCATTATACCATAGGCAGGCATAGTGCCTCCAGACAATGCCATTTGGTCACTGTACTTCGTTCCCATTCCCAGCACAACTGTGATCCTTGAGGTACAATTTAGTTCTGTATTTCTTAGAGCTCTAGGCCTCTGGATGCACATATGTAACTCCTGTGGCCCACTGAGAAGGGACCAGGCCCTGGGAAACGTAGACAATAATTTGATTGATGCGTTTGGTCCATAAAGAGGAGCAAAGCTCCGGAACTTAAATACTAATGACTGTTTTCTGTACAGAGTGACCACAAGTCCCTGTAGTTTTCAGCCTTTCAAAAATAAAAATAAATCACTTTTTTTGAAAAAGAAAAGAACAACAAAGTGCTAATCCTGCTTATAAATAGCCTTTACGGTGCTTACTTTCACTGAGCAGAAACAGCCTGTTCTCAACGCTTGTACAACCTACATTTTCATGTGCCCCACCCACATAAATCCAAGAAATGAGCAAAGCGCTAATTAATACTGATAAGTTGTAATGGTCTGTGTAATGTTTATTTTTCAGATTTAATTAGTAAATGTTTGTGAAGCACTTTGAAGCTGAAAAGCACTGTATAATTACTAAATAATAAAGAACAGTAGCCGTCGTTCAATCTGTACCGCGGGAGGGAAAGGGGCTGGAAAATGTTACGGGAACAGAATGAGAAGGGTTCTCATTTTTGGCTTCTAGCCACATTTTTGCATTTGCTTTCTAATGCATAATGTAATGGAGTTTCCATATTACTGACACGTATGATGCAAATGCAGAATTGTCAGTACCTTCAAGTTGACTTGTGTGTGTGCACCTATTGTTGTGCATACAGCTGATCGCACCCACACCACCTCCATTTGCCTGCAGAGATCAGGGAGTTAGGAACCTGCTATGGCTGTGTGGGTATGAGTAACAGCGTGGTCTGCCCTTCAAGGGCCAGGAAGTCTGGGGCCAGCCATCCCTGTTCAGTTATCAGCCCCAGTTTAGAAGGGGTCAGGTGATCCCTATTAAGGGCTACAAGAGCCCAGTGAGCAGAGCTGCAGGAGAGAGATGGGTTCCAGCAGTATACCCCGGAGCAGGGCTGGTGTCTCCTCTTTCCAGCACCGAGATAAGCGAGGGAGAAAGCCTCTGGGAGCTGTAGCACAGGATTGGCAGAGGAACTGCTTTTATTTTGATGTTTCACCTAAGTTTTAATGAGTTAATGTTGATAAATGCAAAGTAATGCACATTGGAAAGCATAATCCCAACTATACATATAAAATGATGGAGTCTAAACTAGCTGTTACCACTCAAGAAAGAGATCTTGGAGTCATTGTGGATAGTTCTCTGAAAACATCCACTCAATGTTCAGCGACAGTCAAAAAAGCAAACAGAATGCTGGGAATAATTAATAAAGGGATAGATAATAGGACAGAAAATATCATGTTGCCTCTATATAAATCCATGGTACGCCCACATCTTGAATACCGCATGCAGATGTGGTTGCCCCATCTCAAAAAAGATATATTGGAATTAGTAAAAGTTCAGAAAAGGACAACAAAAATGATTAGGGGTATACAACAGCTTCTGTATGAGGAGAGATTAATAAGACTGGGACTTTTCAGCTTGGAAAAAAGACACCTAAGGGGAGATACGATTGAGGTCTATCAAATCATGACTGTTGTAGAGAAAGTAGATAAGGAAGTGTTGTTTACTGCTTCTCATAACACAAGGGATCACCAAATGAAATTAATAGGCAGCAGGTTTATAACAAATAAAAGGAAGTATTTCTTCACACAACGCCCTGTCTACCTGTGGAACTCCTTGCCAGGAGATGTTGTGAAGGCCAAGACCATAACAGAGTTCAAAAAAAGAACTAGATAAATTCATGGAGGATAGGTCCATCAATGGCTATTAGCCAGGATGGGCAGGGATGGGTGTCCCTAGCCGATGTTTGCCAGAAGCTGAGAATGAGCGACAGGGGATGGATCACTTGATGATTACCTGTTCTGTTCATTCTCTCTGGGGCACCTGGCACTGTCCACTGTCGGAAGACAGGATACTGGGCTAGATGGACCTTTGGTCTGACCCAGTCAGGCCTTTCTTACAGTCTTATATTTGAAGAATCAAACTGTGTCCAGAAACAGGCTTGGGCATGGCAATGAGTCCTCTGGCCACTAGTCCTGCCCGGTGCAAAACAGTGAGTACACACAATCAGAATCTGTGGTTGGGCTTGTTTTCTTGTAAAGCCTCTTCCACCACTACAGGCACACCATGGCTCCGACTTTCGTGAGCCGAGCTGTCAATGCTGCCTCCAGTATTGCAAATGAAACACCCAATTTATGCTTGTCTGCCCCACGGGATTTTGCACATGGGGAACACCAAAAACTCTTTTCTGGTATCACTCCTGTTCAACATGTATGCAAGACCATTAGGGGAGATGGTGCCTTCAGTATGCAGATGTCAGCTAGCTCTACATCTCTAGGTCATAAGATCCCAGATAGTGCAGTTAAGGGATTCATCCAATGTCTGGCTGAGATTAGGGATCGGATGAGGCCTACATAGCTGAGACTCAGCTTCATTAAGACTGAAGATATTACAGGGAGTTTTCTTCACTACATTCCTGCTCCAATCAGACTTCCCAGAAGTTATACTGCACCAGCATGAATGAAAACCCTCATCGCTAATTAATAGTTGAAGAAACTGAGTAAAGAGTAAAGGATTTGAGAAGGAAGGATGAGCTTGTGGTTAAGGTATGGTACTGAGACTCAGGAGATTTGGGTGGAATTCTTCGCTTTACCACACGTTTCTACCTGGTGACAAGTACCTTAATCTCTCCGTCTCTTCTTTGTTAAACGTGGGACAACAATTTCCCCCTTTCTTGGTCTGTCTTGTCTATTTGAATTGTCAGCCTTTTAGGACAGGATCTCTCTTTTACTATGTTATGTCAAGTGCCTACCACATTGGGGTCTTGATCTCAGTGCTACCATAAAGCGATAATATTGACTTGCCCATGGTCACATCAGAAGTCTAGAGCAGAGCTGGGAATAGAATCCAGGTCTCCTGTGCCCTAGTCACAAGATCATCTTTCTTCTCAGTAATGGGTGGTTGTTTTGCCCAGCCTTTTCCAAAAGGATAAATAAATTTGCACAGTGTGGGATCCCTTTAGATTTCAGTGTTGTTTGTGAGGCTTACATTTCATTTCTGTTCCTGAGAGGCTGCCCTTCCTTAGGCACATAGTATAGCTTAATTCACTGCCCAAACTTATTTCATTCAGATTCCCTTAGTAGAGAATGCTGATTTCTTTTATTTAGTGGCTTTTTACCATGTGGGAACGGTCAACAAACTGAGTTAATTTTTTACCTTAGGCCCATTCAGTTATTCTCTACTGTCAAAAAAAATCTATCAAAGATGTGTTCTGCACTGGAAACAACTGAGGTATAATGCTGTATATCAAATCTCTCTAGTCAGAAATTACTTTCTAAATTCTCTTTAGAGGGGATTTTTTTTAATTAGGTGGTGAAAGGAGTGGGGTGGGATTAGGTTGGGTTGCTATGAGTATTTTTTTTTCTTAAATTGGCTTTATTAAGTAGTCCAGTATTACAATAATGCCTCCTTTCTTTCTAAAGGCTGGTATCCTGTGGACAATAAGCAAGGAACAGAAGTTAAATCACTAGTTTTAAAGGGGGAATACTTAGTGGTGGTAGGAAATATGATTGAATTATCTCTGGCTGTCTGGTCCAGATTGTGCTGTTACACCACACTAAATTCTGAGCAACTCCATTGAAGTCTGTGGAGTTACTCTTGATTTACAATGGTGTAAGAATAAGCTCCCCACCCTTTCAATTTCTTTTAGGTTTCAGAAATGTGATTTGTAATCTAAGCAGGCCAGATCTTCCCTTTGGGCGCACCCATTGATTTCAGTGGATTGAACTAGGAAGATCTGAGAAGGAAGAGCTTAGACAATCATATTTTAGACTCTCTGACACCTTTGAGCACAAGGTCGGGGAACTTGTAAATGCTGATGAACAGCTGATGAGCAGCTCAGCTAAGAGTATTTTGTTCCCTAAGGGCTTGGCTACACTTGAGAGTTGCAGCGCTGGGAGTTTACAGCGCTGGTCATCCAGCTGTGTAGGAACAGCGCTGGTGCGTGGCCACACTCACAGCTGCCAGCGCTGGTGTGTGGCCACATTTGCAGCATTTGCAGCGCTGTTGGGAGTGATGCATTATGGGCAGCTATCCCAGCGTTCAAGTGGCAGCAACGTGCTTTTCAAAAGAGGGGGGGTGAGGTGGGGCGTAGTGTGACAGGGAGCGGGGGAGAGAGAGAGAGTGGATTTTTGGAGCCAACACTGTGTGTTGCTTCCTGTCTTGAAAAACCAGAAAATGTTCCCGATCCCTTACCCTTAACTCTTAACTGCAAACAGCCTGCAGCCAACGGACTCCCTCTCTCCCCTCTGCCCCCGCTGTTTCTGTCAAGCAAACACTCACTCCCTGCCTGCCTCATTCACAGGGGTTATCTCATTTGATTGTTCACAGTCAGGTACAGATTGATCACAGCAAACAGGAGGTGTTTGATAAGCAGCTCCCGGAGCTCCGAGTTCACAACAAAACAAAGAGAGGCTGCATAACAAAACAAAGAGAGTAATTTAGTTAAAAGCATTCTGGGATATCTGCTAATACCCTGGAGGCCAATAACAGCGCTGGTGTGTGTCCACACTTGATGAGCGTCCACACTTGATGAGCAGCGCTGGATCACCAGCGCTGCATTTGCTACACCCCAAGCAGACCAGGTGTTCAGCCAGCGCTGCAGCCAGGGAGTTGCAGCGCTGGATGTGCCTTGCAGGTGTGGACGGTTACTAATTGCAGCGCTGGAAAGCCTCCACCAGCGCTGCAACTCTCAAGTGTAGCCAAGCCCTTAGAGAGCCCCTGGGTGAAGGCAGCATATTCAGTCTTTGCACAGGAAGGGGAGATTTGGCCACTACTGAAGAGTGTGATGTATCCAAAAGTGGAAATAACCCACAAGCCTTAAGGGCCTGCTAAAATTTACCCTAGAAATTGGCCAGCTAAGAACATCCTTCAGAGAGAGCAGAGGTCAGTGTGAAATGCTGGCGATTTGAAAATGTATGAACAAGGCTCTAAGGTTCAAAGAGAGTAGAAGCCTGACCTAAGAAATAAGGCAGGTGAGGCCTAATCTAAAACCCATTGATGCCAGTGTGACTTGCAATTATATGAAAATGTGTTTCCTCACAGCCTAATAGAATAGAGGCATGCAATTCTGAAAGTCCTTTTTTTTTTTTAATTTAATCTGTGAGAGATAGAAAAGATGTGGACACATAAAATGTGTGTGGCTTTTCCTCTGTAAATCCGATCTGTCACATAAAGGCTCGGGCAAGGTCAGGGCAGTGAAAGGCCAGCTGAAGTGAGATCTCTCTTTAACAATTTGGAAGATGGTTTTGAACAAGAATATCAGGTACCCACCAGACACCTGACCTCTCTGAATGGGGAGTTTTGGGGCCAAGCAGGTGTGGTGTGTAACTGTAGCTCAAGCACAATATGCTAACATGACACACAGACCTAAATAAGGAAGATTCTGCATAACTATCTTCTAGATTTTTACACATAAATTTGCTGTTAGCTGAATGAATGAACCTTGAACAGAGAGTACTGTTGTCTTCAGAGGGCCTGATCTTCTCTGTTATGCTTCGGTAAATTGGGAATGAAGTTATAAATTAATGGAATTAAAGCAGAACCTCAATTTTACAAACACCAATCTTACAAACAATCAGTTATATGAAGCATTTTGGGGGGAACAAAATGTCACATGGGAAAAGTGATGGCAAAGAACAAGTCAACATCCTTTCACATTCTGATGTCTTTGGTGCATTAGAAATTGATTTGCCATGGTTTGAACAAAAATAAAGTGATGCAGCATACCATACTGTAATTTAGGCACCCTACCTGTCATCATTATGACAGGTTTCAGAGTAGCAGCCGTGTTAGTCTGGATCCACAAAAAGAACAGGAGTACTTGTGGCACCTTAGAGACTAACAAATTTATTTGAGCATAAGCTTTCGTGGGCTACAGCCCACTTCATTGGATGCATAGTCTGGAACATACAGCAAGAAGATATTTATACATACAGAGAATATGAAAAGGTGGAAGTAGCCATACCAACTGTAAGAGGCCAATCAATTGAGATGAGCTATCATCTGCAAGAGAAAAAAAACTTTTGAAGTGATAATTGAGAAGACCCACAGAAGGTGTGAGGATACTTAACATGGGGAAATAGATTCAATTAGTGTATCTCATTATGAGATATTCAATTTTATGAATTCCTTCATCCCCAATTAGTTTGTAAAGTAGGGGTATTACTGTACACTGAAAAACTGAGATCAGAATCAGTGTAAATATTACCTACAAACTACCTCCTGGAATATAACGTGTATACAATTTTGATAACAGGTCTTCACTAGTTAGGGTAAGAATATGATCACCTTCCTTAAGATTCCATTGATGGAACTGATTCTCTTCTTACTTACACCAGTGTAACTCTACTGACTTTACTAAAGTCACTCCTGATTTCCACTGATATTACAGAAGAGAATCAGGCCAAATGTATCTTTATTAATGACTCAAGTGTGGTGAGCTCTGAAATCAGATTTAAACAAGATAAAATTTATAAAATTATAGACAAATTCACTTGTACACAAAGACCCCCTTTCACTATTCTGGCAGTTTAAAGTGGGTGTATATTACTTTTATGCCCCGTTTGAAAGCTCCTTCTACACTGCCAGAGGGTGTAAAGGGGCCTTAATGTAAGTTACTCAGAACTCAAGCCACATTGTCCAAAACAGAATGTAGTTGAAATGTCCACCCATCTAAATCATACAGGTAATGTCATAGAATCATAGAAGTTGTAGGACTGGAAAGGATCTCAGTACGTCATCTAGTCCAGTCCCCTGCACTCTAGGCAGGACTATGTAATAGACCAGGGGTAGGCAACCTATGGTACATGTGCCGAAGGTGGCACGCAAGCTAATTTTCAGTGGCACTCACACTGCCCAGGTCCTGGCCAGCGGTCAGAGGGGCTCTGCATTTTAATTTAATTTTAAATGAAGCTTCTTAAACATTTTTAAAAAAATTTATTTACTTTACATACAACAATAGTTTAGTTATATATTATAGACTTATAGAAAGAGACCTTCTAAAAACATTAAATGTATTACTGGCACGCAAAACCTTAAATTAGAGTGACTAAATGAAGACTCGGCACAGCACTTCTGAAAGGTTGCCAATCCCTGAACTAGACCATTCCTGACAGGTGTGTGTCTAACCTGCTCTTTAAAATCTCCAATTATGGAGATTCCACAACCTACCTAGGCAATTTTTTCTAGTGCTTAACTACACGGAGAGTTAGGAAGTTTCTCTTAATGTCCAACCTAAACCTCCCTTGCTGCAATTTAAGCCCATTGCTTCTTGTCCTATCCTCAGAGATTAACAAGAACAACTTTTCTCACTCCTCCTTGGAACAACCTTTTATGTACTTGAAAACTGTTCTCATGTCCCCCTCAGTCTTCTCTTCTCCAGACTAAACAAAGCCAATTTTTTCAATCTTTCTTCATAGACCATCCATTCTTTTCTATTTTCATTCTAATTTGAGAGTAAACTAACAGGGTGATATATTGCAATGATAAATACTGGAACAACATTATATTTTAGGTACAGAAGCCTAAATCTCTAGAACATCTTGGCTAGCATAATTGGAAAACTGGACTGCTTGGAATATGTACAAAAGCCTTGGGAAATTCAGAAGATTGGACATTGACAAAAAATTGAACAGTACTGAGTGTGCTTCTGAAACTTGCACAGCTATAGGTGCGTTTTATGGCAATTGTAGAGCATTTTCTTTGGAAGTGGGAGGTGACTAAGCCAGTAACCACTTCCTATGAGTAATTAATAGTAGGAATGTTACACCTTAAGAACTCAGTTGTTGATCTGTGAATGCATATTGTTGGCACTTAAGTGGTCATTAACTATAACATTTAATAAAAAGATGTTAGTGTTTCATAAAATCTCCTTCCCACTTGGCTTGATTTCTCTCTAAAGACCTTCACAAAGTCTGCAGTCTCACGTAACACAACTCTGTGTATATACAGCACAGTATTCTTACATGGTGGAATTGTTCATGTTCCAGAATTTCACAAATGCCACATTAGTGGCAGACTTGTGTGTGTGCGCATCTGTCTCACTAATGTATAATTCTCTGCATGAAATACCCTATCCCCTTGCCACATCTACCTAATCACAAGCTTTTGGCATAAGACCTGGTATAACACCTCCAGGAACGTTCTACAGAGCCTGCAGCATTGATGATGTCTTAGAGTCAGCAGAGAGGTGGTAAAGTTTAGTACATCTGCCCTTCTCGTTCCTTGGCATCAGCTGTTCCAAAGAGAAACTCCCTGTAAGGCCACTGAATGCCTGAAACTCCAAGATCAAGACATTTATTGGAAAAGAAATTCCAGCAACACAGATGAAATCTGACTCCCCAAAGCTTTCTAAGCTACCAAACATACAAGCAAGAAGCCAATCCTGAAGTCAATGAGATAATTTACCGAGAATCATGGTGGATTCTCCATCACTGGCAATATTTAAATGGAGATTGGATTTGTTTTTAGAAAAAGGAGTTAGTTGGGGGAAGGTCCCTGGCCTGTGTTATACAGGAGGTCAGACTAGATTATCACACTGGTCCCTTCTGGCCTTGGAATCTATGAAGTTCTCAGTAAAAGTAAGGTATTGGCTTTTGTGCATCAGCACTGCCCTCCACTGGAAGGAATTCAAACCTGCTCTCATCTATGTGGTGGTTTTCCTCTAGTGGCTGGAGGCCTAAAAAGCAAGTAAAAAGACCTTTCCTCCCAGTTTTACTATATCATGTCCCAAGCACCCTGGCAGGCCGGGCTGGTTTGTTTACCTGCCGCGTCCGCAGGTTTGGCTGATCGCGGCTCCCACTGGCCGCGGTTCGCCACTCCAGGCCAATGGGGGCTGCAGGAAGCCATGGTCAGCACATCCCTCGGCTCGCGCCACTTCCCGCAGCCCCCATTGTCCTGGAGCGGTGAGCCTGCGGACGCAGCAGGTAAACAAATCAGCCCAGCCCACCAGGGGCTTTCCCTGACGGGCCGCGTGCCAAAGGTTGCCAATCCCTATTCTAGGTTTTACTGTTGTCACAGAAAATAATTGTCTTTGGTGCAGTAAAGTTCTTTCATCAGCTGGTCCTGTAATTCACAGATCATTTTTATAAAGAAAATTCACTTCTCGCCATCAGTCATCATCAGTTCATGCACATTGGATGATTGCTTTCACATCCAGCACTCAAACTGTTTGTCTTTGCTGAAATTTAGATGATTTCCCTTTTGTTTTCTTTAAACTTACTATAACTGTACAGGTCACCGATATGTAATGAGAGAGATCGTCCAATAAAAGTAACATCATTAAATAATGGTATAACACTTATTCCTCCATTCCTGTCCTGCTTCTGCTAAATCAGGATGTTTTAAAGCAGGCCCATAACAAAATTGTCAGCTTGTCTAGACTGGCAGCATAGCAATTGAAGAAGTGAATGGCTTTATTTTGCATAATTCCAATGAAAGTCAATTATTTTTATTTTTCCTCTCTCTAAATCAAAGCAGGAAGTTTTAATTCTTTGAAGTGCTTATATATAAATGATCATTTAATTTCCTGATATTGTCTCTTTCCTTACTTTTCCGTTTGATGCCTGACAGATAACACAGAGATTCTGATGAGAAGGTAGAGACACATTCCTTAAAGAAAGAAAGAAATGTGTAACTGGGAACACAGGAGAAACAAACAACCCAGAATTACAATTTCCAATTCTAGTTTATATGAGCTACCCGTAGAACCGTTCTCTTCATACTTGTATTTATCTACTCCATTTTCTTCCCTCTATGGCATATAATTTTATTTAAAGAGACCTGGCAAAATTTACAAAATTATAGACTTGTTTATTTCCTTTATACCAATGTCTATTGCTAGTAACGTCATCAAAGTTAGTAACTCCACCAGTGTAAAATTGCTGTGAGGAGAATTAAGTCCAATGCACATTTCTGTGTTAACAACACCTTTATTGTTAGTATTGAAAGAAAATGAAAAATTTTATGTACTTTTCACTATTGGGGCTGTTTGTTTACTTTTTCTATTCCATTCACTTCGGCCGTTGATAGCAGACTGGTTTTGGGGTCTATACACTTCACTGTTCAGTTGCTATGTGCTAGCACAATGCTCGTCTGTGCTTGGTTTTCTAACACTGCAGAGGAATGTTCAATCCCTTGGCCTTCTCTCCACTTGGCAGCAGTTTTCATGTAGGGCCTGATCCTCGAGTTCGCTCTGCCCCCTTTGTGCAGCACCAGTGGCAAAAAGGGATGGTGCTGACAGCTTGGGATTCCACTGGCCAGGTTTACTTCACCAGTTCCTGGCCTAAAGCCCACATGGAGTTCGCGTTTCTCCAACTATCCTGGGCCAACAGAACAGTCCCTAAATGGGTCATTATTGAGGTTGCTTGAATTTGTTATATGGACTGAAATGACCCGCCAGCTGCCTCCAGGCTTGAGTGGCGGGGTGGAAGAAAGGTAGCAGAAAGCCACTTATGCTGGCTCTTACTTTTATCCACATCTCTCAAAGGAAAAAGAGAGAATATTAAATAGTTTTTTAAGCAACCATATTTTGGAACTGTGGCACATTGAAATACTACTGCATTTTTTTATTCCTGTATGCTGAACTCAATAAAACCGGCTTTCACTTCACAGAGGCACTGAAAACTCCATTTTTGTGTTTCTACAGTGAAAATTTTTTTTGAAGTATTAGGGAAATATTGAATTTTAGAGCCTGATCCTTTTAGCTGCTGTGAATTTCACACATGGAGCCTCTTCAGCACTGGGCCTGGAGATGCTTAATGTACAGAGAGACACTAACTCCCATTCAGGCTGCTGAGCATCTCACAGGTTTGGGCCCGAAATCTGTAAATTACGTTGCCATTCTGAATTCAACTTTTATTCCCATTTCTAGGTGGTCCCAGCCTCTTGAAGTTTTAATAAACCTACTTGTGGCAAATGTTACAAAGCATGATAATCTCTTATTTAAAATAATTATCCACTGATCTTTTATTATTTTTGTCCAGCAGGTCTTACACACCCATTCAAAGTCCTGTCACACTGAGATAAATAGGGCCAGACCATCCACTGTGTAAAATCAAGATAGCTCTACTGAAGACAGTGAGTGGAGCTATGCCAAATGCACACCAGCTGAGGATCTGGCCTAAGGGGTTTTGTAAAACAGGCAAACTATTTTCACTGGTTAGCTGAGATCAAGTGCCCAAAATGCTTTTCCTTTAAGAAATTTGCTGAAGAAAGAACATAAAAAGGCCACTCGCATTGCATTGTTGTGGTTGCATTTCAGTGTTGCAGAGAGCTAGCAGAGAATAGGATGTATATTTATCTGACAAACATGAATTTACCATTCAATGTTACGCTTTTATTTAACATGAGGTTCTATAAACATGTGAAGTGTATCCATTAAATGGCTGTTCTGATGCTCTCTTGATTTTAGGATACATGCACATTAAAGCATACATGGTGGAGAGGTTATTATGGACTCTGACTTTGAAGCACCATTACATGCATGTACTGGGAGCCATAGTCACCTGCTTTAAGCTATGCAGAGCTGCATGTACATTTAATTTGAAACTGTTCTCTATGAAGAGTACACTGATCGATTTGCTATACATCAACGCTCTGTGTGTAGTAAATTGCACTTTAAAGAGATGCAAACCGCTTGTTAGAGAACCGCCTGTTTCTCCTGCCACTGAGTGAGTATCATGGATGTGAAGAGTTCCCCACTTACACTCTCACTAATTCTGGAGCACCTACCCCATGAAAAGTAATACTAAGTGTAAATAACAGTGCTATAGCACAGGGATACTCAGACTTCAGTAGTTCAGGAGCCAAATTAGCATCAACATTACCCAAAAGAGCCACAGTAGTGTGAATTCATGGCTTCAGTTACTATTTTTATATATTATTCTCACAACAAAATGACTGACCAAGTATTTTTTTTTAAATCAACGACAATTGGTTAATAACATAGTAAAAGCCTCCTGATTGGTTAATAACTTATATTGATTAATAATTAAAATCACACAGAGTTTTAATATCATGTGCTGCAAAGAGCTGCCGGAGACACATTAAAGAGCCAGTTGTGGCTCACGAGCCTCAGTCTGAGTATCACTGGTTTAGAACATCATCTTAAAGGTGATTCAAAGAGTTTTGTACAGAGCGAGGTGAGGAACAGACAATCTTATCAGACACTAAATGGGATAAAAGTATTCCCCCCATAGCATGCTATTAAAAAATGGAATCTCATTGAATACCTGGATCTCAATGAAGCGAATAATGTGTAGAAAAACAAAAGCTCATGATCTTAGGCCTCATATATAATGACAGTTTAAGTATTGTAGGGAAAGGATGATAGCATTTAACACACACAGGGTCAAATTCATCAATCTGGTCACTTCGTGTAACTCCATTAAGTCAATGGAATTACACTGGTGTAATTAAGAGGAGAATTTGACCCATACAATTCATATACCTGCAATACATTTGAGAATGGTATGGTTTCTTGAATTTGTGAACCATGCCACTCCCCCATACCTGAACAAAAATATAATTCTGAAATATATAGGTCTCAAATTGCTATATCATTGATATTCAATAATATAGCTGTTTTGCTTTACTAATGTTAACCCTAAAGCAGTGATGAGGCAAAATAGGATGCCATGACTGGAGAAAGCCATCATGACTTTGATACCATCCCATTCCATTATTTTCAAGCTCTTAGAAACACAATGTTTAAGTGTGTATTAGGGCCAGTCACAGAGCGTCTCTGTAGACCTCTCTGTTCTACTGATGTTGGAGAGGCCTCACCCACTGGAAGGTAGGTCTTTCTGAATTTCCCAATGAAAGTTTTAAGATGGATAGGCCAGCTCTATATAGGCTTCACGCTTAAAAAAAGAAAATAGGGAAGAGCAGGGACAGTGAACATGAGATGGTAGTGAAGGAGAACAGAAAGCAAAAAGGGAGGAAAAGAGAAATAGGGAGATGATGAAAAGGAGGAAAGAGAACGGAAAGCCAAAAGAGTCTGAAAAAGACAGCTTCAAAAAAGGAAGTAATGCAGAGAAAGAGAGAAACTAGAGAGAAAACTAGAAGAAAAAGGCCCATGTAGAAGTGAAGAAAGATGCAGAAGGCATAAAAAGAGAGAATTCAATCAGAGAAAAGTAGAAAGGTGTTGGACATAAAAAGATGAAAGAAAAAGATGGGGAATAGATAAGATAGAAAGATGGTCAAAATTCCCCCATTTTTTCCAACAACTATAGGGCTGAATTTTAGATTTTGACATTTTTAAAAAATTGAATATTGAAAAAATTAGGATTTAAAAATAATTCACAAAATTGTTCCTCTGTTTCTAATAAGAAGGAGAGAGGAAGAGCGAAAAGGCCTGGAACCATTCGGTTATTCATTCTTCTTCTCAGAGAGATGGCAGATGGGTTGGGTGCTTTTTAATACAACTAAATATAGGTATAGAACCAGAGCAAATGTGTTTCAATTACAGACAAGTGTGCACATAATCATCAAAAAAGAACTCAAAGCTTTGTAATTTTCCCTTCCAATACTATTGACTCTAACAGCTGGAACCACAATTAATATTAACAAGCCTTGACTCAGCAGCTAGGCAATGCAAAAAGGTGCTGTGTACATTATTACTGGAACAAATTTGTTGTCTTGTAATCAGCCATCATAAACCCTTCAACTAACTTTTTTTTCTTCATTGAAACTGTACTTATTGAATTGTCTTGGTATTAATAGTTTATTTCTGGTGCTTTACCTTGCAAAACCATCTCAAAACAATACCAGATACTTTAATGGTATATTATGTTTGCTCTTCTAGTCTTCTTGGCCATACAAAACAAGTAGAAGTGCCTTAAGCTAAAGGCCAACATCTTTATGAAAACCACTAGTGCTTTTGCCCTTGCCATATAATGTACCTTTTACATTCACGTTTACATGAAGGGTATACCACTCTGGAGGATTCATGGGGGAGGTAGGATGCATCACAGATGGTTATCCTACATTATGGGAAATGTCCAGATATGAAACGTGTACTCAAGTCTATCTCTGCAGGGACCCTTTGAAATACAGAACAGCCATGTGTTTCCTCAGTACTTGTTTCAGTTATTGGTAGAGATTTCTACCCCTGCAGCACATTTCTGGAAGTGCGCCACTACCAGAGCTTAAGGTTGTAGACTGTTACCAACTAATGACACTGGCAAAAAGAGAGTGGTAGGTTCAACTGTTAGCCTGACCGGATGGAATGGCTCACAGTACGCCCAGCTTTTCACCTTCAAGTCACTGGTTCAAATCTAACCCATTTTGTTACCAACTGAAAACTGTCACATTATGACTGTTCAATGGGTTATGTGAAATTAGTTGAAATTCGGTTCTTCATGGACCTGTTTCTCCATCATCAGATTTTGCATTACTTGGTCCTTTCAAGAGAGAGGCCAAGGATTGAACAAGCATGGAGACAGAGCTACTTTCTCAACCCATGATGCGCTCTCTCCAGGACAAATTTGAAGCACTATGGTGGTGGGGATGTGAGAAAATTTGCAATGCCCCTACTCAGGATGTACTGCTTGCTAGCTAAATCATGAATTCTTTTTCCAAAGTCTGTCTTTCCAGCAAGCAAATTCACTCACATATTAAGATACTGATTGGGACTGAAAAGCCAAAGAGTCTATGATACAACATAAGTAACTGAATCAATATGTTCTAGGGAGAGCAAAAGGTTGGAGGAAGACAATTTCTGATTTGACTTGTATTCAGAAAGGGGTAAAATAAAACATTTTGTCATCTAGAAGACATTCTAATTATTAGCCTAGGACATTTCTGAAATGTCCTTGTTTTCAGTCTATATTCATAATGAAGATGTTTCTTTGTCCTTTCTTCTTCCCTTCCCCATTTGTCCTTGAACTCATCATCACCCAAGGAAACCACTGAGAAAAGAAGAGAATGGAACAAGTCGAGCTGAATATGCAATGACGTCCTCCCAGAACAACAAAACAGTTGATAATGCAGTGGTATAATCCCCGGGACCCCCACAAGACATGGGAGGTGTTAAACTTTAAAAGCACACATACAAAGTATGCAAGGTGGGTGAAATAAGGAAATGAAAGGAGCTCTGTGGCCATGGACTTCATTTCAGGAATAGTGCACGTATCACTTATTCAGAGAAGAAAAGCAGACTGCTCTTCAGCCTTGCTGATTGTCAAAGGGAAGATAAACTTGCCAATCCAGGCTACCAAGAAAAAAGACCTCACAAAAGGCATAATCACTGCATGCCACATCTGTTGAAAGCAACATCATGATGCCTCCAGCTTCTGTTTCCCCACCCGCTCTTTATTTTTGATTGTCCACAAAGAGCTGCTTAAATAGGGTCCTTTGATGTGAAGGTGATAGTTCAGAGTTGCAGCAACTTACTATAAATGGGTCTGAGATTCAGAGGGTGGAAGTCTTCACCTGCATGCTTCTCCAGCTTGTGCAGTGTTTTCTTTTACAAGCTAGAAGCTTCATAGTCTTAATTAACTATTATGTTATTAGAAGGAAAAGGGTTTCTGTTAATCCACCAAGCAACCAAAAATTGCATAAATTTGAGAGTTAACCCAGGAAATACAGCTGCAGTCTGGTGACTATGCAATTTCCATGGCTGAAGACTTTTCAAACAAAAAGAAGTCAAAGTATGATCATTGGCAATTAGCATAGTTTATTAAAGATAAGATAATATTAAAAGGTGCTTTGAACACTGTTACTTCATAATCAACCTCTATTTCCTCCTGCATATCCTTTATTTCCTAGCTTTAAACAAGTTCTAGATTTCTCCTCCACGTGACGTTCTGCACATTTACTGTATTTGCACCACACAGATCCATCAGAGAATCCCTCTAGAAAGGATTTTGTTTACAGTTTGGAGTGAATATTTGGGCTTGACCATGTTGAAAGGACTGGCAGACTGGAAACTGAAGTCCTCCTTATCTATCCACTGATCAGCTGCTGGGGCAGAAAACAAGTGTCATTTCCTGAAGGTTTCTCATTTCCTGAGCTGGCCCACCAAGGACTTTGTAGGCCTGACTTAGAGGACTATTTACTAGTGACTAGTAAATCGGTGTGCCCGTGTTAGCTCAGTCCTCTGCATTTCCTTAGCAGAGACTGCCAGTTGTGCCAAATTCTATGTGATAGCTTTGTGTTGTACCTTTTCGTGACATGGATTGCAGATTATTAAAAGTGAAGCTGAATCCACCAGACTCATTTCACTTAGGATCTCAGGTTAGACTTAATCAGTAATCCCCTAGGGTAAAGGCCAGTGTTTAGTCTACGGTATTGCCCACCCCACCCTTCTGACATAGGATGTTTGGAAATTATATTTTTGTCATTCAGTCTGTATGTCTCCCTTTATCACTGTGCTGAAAGTAGCAATGCAGTGAAAAGAAAGTTATACCACACGCTGGCTTCTCATCTTGCTGTCAAACTTCAATAATACTTCGTCTCTGTCTCTTTGAAAAAACTCAAACAAGCCATTGCAGTCTCATTAACTAAAGTAACTGCACATTGGCATTAAGCATGTCAGTACAGCAACATGTTGATATTTTCAGTTTTAAATAAGGACGGCCTGAGTTGCAAAACTTGGATCTGAATTTCGAACACTCCATTGTTTGAGGCTTTTCCATGTCTCATGGTTTAGTCTTTGGCCAGTTATATAGATATGGGGAAGCTGTGAAATTTGGATTCTGAAGCCCTTCCCCAGTAAAGTTCCAGGGTACTCAGGTCAAGAGTTTTGGTTCAGACACATCTCTAGTTTGCTATTACCTAATGAATGGATAGGGTATATGTAAATATATGTATCCTTTCACTGACAAAACAAAATGCTGCTATATACTGTTGTTGAGGAATCTATGGAGTTATGTGATTGTTTTTTCAGCCTGTCATCCCTATATAGCAATTTAGGTACATGAATATTATTTTTTAAATGTCAAGTCTTTCTTGAGGTGGAATGAATGCAAATGCAACATGTGAAAAGAAATAAGTAACCCTTCACCTCAAGAACATGATCATATATTTCCCTGCTGTATTTATATTGTATGCTTGCACAAAATACACCAGTATGGTTTTAGGTGGAATTAACAATAATAGAATTTACAAGTTGAATCCACTGTCCCAAATATTCATTGCCTAAGGCAATTACCCCCTAAATACTATAATAAAAACATGTTACCGTCTTTCCAGGGTTTCTCAATCCATAAGATTATTTTGGTGTAGTTATGTTTTGTCTTTTTAATTTTTTTGTATAACTGTGCCATAGTTTGAGACTGGTTGCATGCATAGCTGAGAGTATATAGTACGATCATGGTCCAGACTCCCAATTAGCACCTTATCTTAATGTGCGCTGATTTTCTTTATTTTCTAGTAAAGCTTTAAAGACATGCTCTGTAAGGGCAAGATTACAAAGGGGTCTGCAGATCACTACATCTATTAAAATGTATGTTTTTGCAAAAAATCTAAGCACAGACCATACGGGCTTAATCCTAATCTCATTGATTTCAATGGAAAGAGAATCTGACCCATGACCTAAGATATAATCAAAATTTAACCCAGGCTCCCTAAAAACTATTTACAGTGGAATGTGTGACCTAAACAGTGAACACAAAATGGGGAGGTAGCATGTTTCAATGGAAAGAGCACTGGACAGGGGACTCTGGAGACCTGGGTTTTATTGTCAGTTGTGCCATGGACCTGCTGTGTAATTTTTGGCAAGTCACTTTGCCTCTCTGTGCCTCAGTTTCCCCAGGGGAATAATGATACTTGCCTTCCTTACGACAGTGGCTTGAGATACAATGACAAGCACTATATAGGAGCTAAGTAGGAGCCAGATTTGTGGACAGTTTCTATAAGCATACTAAGGCACATGAATTGTAAATTGTTGTTCACCATAATATTGATCCCTTATTGCTGAATGCATTTAAAAAGCATTGAAGTGCACAAACAAATCTAAAATTCGTTCATTGTTCACTGGCCAAGTTAGGACAGCACCAGTTAAAATAAGCAATTCCTCCTCTCTGCTTTACCAAAGAGACTTTACTCTGAACATTCACGGATCATGATTTTGGAATAGGTAGAAAATTCTGCAGGGATAATTCTGCTTTTAGAATCCTGACTTCCCCACATGCAGTTGAATACATTGCCTCAAAATTTAAGGGGATCTTGAGAGGGGCACTGGGAGAAATATACTGGAAGCGGATTCCAATCTTCGGAAAAGAGAGGCCAGTGAGGTAATGCCTTGGGGGACGACTTCTGAAGCTTTCTGATGAGTTCAGGGTTTTGTTTAAGACTGCAAAGCTTCAATAAAAGGGGCTTGTGTGCTCCCTTATTACACATTTAATTAAATATAAAAGGAATAGAGCGGTCTTGAGAGATAAGTGTTGCACTATAACAGTGACCGTGTAGAGCAGGAATTGGTGATTCAAAATAGAAATTCACAGGATTTAAAGTGTATTTTTAGCCTCTAAAATGATAAAGTGTTGAAAGGCCCTGTATAGCTAGATACACCAGGTGAGGATCTGGCTCATGATGTGAAGTCAGGGTGATTTACACTAGCTGAGGATCTGGCTCAGAGAGTTATGAGTTTCTAGATTTGCATTCCTCTGTTACCAAGACAAGACTTTACTTCGTGACTATAGCTTTAACCCCCTAATCACGGTCAGATTTGCACATAAAATATTCAGGTAGTTTATGCCTGAGACAATGGATTAACTTATTTTTCTTTTTAAATCTAATTTTAAATAAATATTTGCAATTAGAGGACTCATAGCTGAGACCAGCTCTAAAGGGCCTGATCCTGCAAGTGCTGAGCACCCAACCCTCACTGACATCAAGAGAGTTGAAGGTGCTTAGGCCCTTGCTAATTCAGACACAACAAACACGAGTAGCATAGAGCCCAGACCCTGCTTAGAAGCTGCAAAAACAGACTATAAAGGACAGACAGTTCTACTAGGTTTAAGGTATAGATTATACATGTACAGACCTGATTCTCCACAGTCTTGCACTGTGTGTTGTCACTTACACTCTGCAACGTGGGTAGAAACCTATTGTTCTGAGTTGGTGGCATTTTCCACTCACTTTGTAGAGGTATAAATTACTATACATAGTGTAAAGCAATGGAAAAATCAGACCTATTATAAATATATATATTTACAATACTCCCTGCATCTGTACAAACAAAAATATGATTTTATACTGCAAAGATGTGTTAAAATTAATGCATGAATGTAAATATTCTGAGATCTGCCTTCTTGACTGTGTACCACATGTACAGACGAAAACAAATATTGTTTATGGGAAATCTGTATCAGTGGTAAATGACTAAAGAGAAAAAAAAATCAGAATTAATGTTGTCATGTTTCTCAAACAAGCCATTAATGTATATTTAGAATTTAAGGATATTGCTCAATAAGTATGTTCTGTACCAAAAACTGTGTTGCATATACAGATTGTGCAGTACCCTATTTAAAAAGGCACCATAATTAATTTTTATTTTAAATAAAAATGTACTTATAAAAGTTTCCTGTGTCTTGTCATTTGAGTAGCTGAGAATCTATATGCATCAAAGGGAAACAGAAAAACAGAATGAAATAAGTACATTTTTAAGGGCTTTTCTAATGTCACCTGTATTAACTACAATTGTTTCAAAATAGAGTGCCTTCTGATTTCAAAACAAATTGTGGCTATTGTCCACATCCTGTATTTAGTGGAGTTCCAGTTACATCCTCTTCACCAGTGCTTCCTAGTCATGGATACATGCACTGCATCAGCCAAAAATCTATTTGTAGTCCCGATACCAGATGCTTAGTACTGAAATCGTCCTCCCTTGCCTTAATGATGAACCCATAGTGCGACTTCTGTGCTGGACCTCACCTTTCAACTCTACACACTCTAATCCGCAACAGATCTTAGCCTAGGAGGCTGCAGGATGCATACAAATGGGAACCAGGAACTGGTTACGTTTTTGGTTTCAGGGAAAAGTAGTGAAGTAGTAACTTTTTGGGAGAGCCAAGCAATGAAACTAGTAAAATGTTGCAGCTGCCCAAAAAGGGTTAAAAAAAGCACCTGGCATTTTCTATCAGATATGGGGGAAAATATGAATAAATTCAACTGAGTTTCTCTAACTTGCCTAATTAAAAAAAAACACCACCAAGGAGTCCTTGTGGCACCTTAGAGACTAACATTTATTTGGGCATAAGCTTTCGTTAGTCTCTAAGGTGCCATAAGGACTCGTTTGTTTGGGGTTTTTTTGCTGATACAGACTAACACGGCTACCACTGAAACGTGCCTAATAAAAATACTGCTTATCTTGAGAGTATGTTCTTTACCCATCACACCATTATCAATTTCTATTTGGATTAGCATAACTTAACATTTTAGCACCCATAACAGTGAAAGGAAAAGTTCTGCCAAGTTTGGGCCAATGCTCCAATGGAACTACATCAACTTACCCCAGCTCAGAACCTGGCCCTTTGTATGGAAGCATAGGGACTTATCTTCAAATATATAAAGGTCTTGGTTGATTTTAATGCCCAAGAGAAGATTCTTGTGCAGTACAAAAATGTATAATAGCAGGCTTACTTCATGCTGAATAGCTTTCAATGGCTCTTTGAAGATGATTTCGTACTCCAGTTTAATTAAAGAACTTCCTGAATTGAAAAAAACAAATCCAATATGGATGCAAAATTCTTGATTGCAATTTAATGAGTTTAGCAATAAATCATATCGTATTATACAGTTGTGACTA
The DNA here is from genome assembly GCF_016161935.1 of Mauremys reevesii. NCBI lineage: Eukaryota > Metazoa > Chordata > Testudines > Geoemydidae > Mauremys > Mauremys reevesii. The sequence goes on from NC_052626.1 coordinate 28,810,573, forward strand.
AGCACCACTATTCGCACCCTATACTGCAATAATCTTTGTACAAAATATGCCCTGTGAGGTAGCATTTGACAACTAATAACTCACTGATCAATAATATTGTGGTGATGTGTGTAACAAGTTTATATGTAAAATTGTAAATTCCCGCTGTACGATGGTGGGGGAAAGAATAGGGAAATAAGTTACAAATTACTTAAACAAGTTAGGTGACTTCAAGTCACCAGGGCCTGCTGAAATGCATCCTAGAATATTCAAGGAACTGACTGAGGAGATAGCTGAGCCAATAGTGATCATCTTCAAAAACTCATGGAAGACGGAAGATATTCCAGAGGACTTGGAAGGGAGCAAATATGGTGCCAATTTACAAAAAGGGGAATAAAGACAACCCAGAGAATTACAGACCAGTCAGCTTACTTTCAGTATACAGAAAGATAATGAAGCAAATAATCAAGCAATCAATTTGCAAATGCCAAGAAGATAATAAGGTGATAAATAACAGCATGGATTTGTCAAGAACAAATTGGGTCAAACTAACCGAATAGTTGTCTTTGCCAGGGTAACAAGCCTTGTGGATAGGGTGGAAGTGGTAGTTGTGATATAGCTCGACTTTAATAAGTCTTTTGATTCTGCCTTGCATGACCTTCTCATAAACAAACTAGGGAAATACAACTATCCTAGATATAGCTACTATAAGCTGGGGGCATAACTGGTTGGAAAACTGTTCCAAGAGAGTAGTCATCAGTGGTTTACAGTCAAGCTGGAAGGGCATATCGAGCAGGGTACTGCAAGGATCTGAAATAAATAGGATGACATTCAATAAGGACAAATGCAAAGTACTCCATTTAGGAAGAAACAATCAACTGCACGCAGAGGCGCTGACTTTGAGTTCCCAGGGGGTGCTCGACCCTCACTCCACCCTTTCCCCCTAGCCCTCACCCCCACCCCACCTTCTCCTGCCCCCTCCCCCTGCCTCGGGCTGCCCATGCTCCTCCTCCTCCCCCCCCCCAGCACCTCCTGCACGCCACTGAACAGCTGATCACGAGCAAATGGGAGATGCTGGGGGAGAAGTTGATCTGCCAGGCTGCTGCTGAGTGCCTATGGCACACATACAAAATGGGAAATGACTGCCTAGGAAGGAGTACTGCAGAAAGGGAGGGTTATAGTGCATCACAAGCTAAACATGAGTCAACAGTGCAACACTTGCGGGGGAAAAAAAAGCAAACATCATTGTAGGATGTATTAGCAGGAGTGTTGTAAGCAAGACAAACTCTATTCTGCACTGCTTAGGCCTCAACTGGAGCACTGTGTCCACATTTCAGGAAAGCTATGGACAAATTGGAGAAAGTCCAGAGAAGAGAAACAAAAATGACAAAGGTCTAGAAAACATGACCTATCAGGAAAGATGGAAAAAATTGCATTTGCTTACTCAGGAGAAAAGAAGACCGAGGGAGACATGAAAACAGTTTTCAAGTACATAAAAGCTTGTTACAAGGAGGGAGAAAAATTGTTCTCCTTAACCTCTGAGGAGAGGACAAGAAGCAATGGGCTTAAATTGCAGCAAGGGTGGTTTAGGTTGGACATTAGGAAAAATGTCCTGTTATGGAGATTAGCACTGGAACAAATTGCCTAGGGAAAGTGTGGAACCTCCATCATTGGAGGTTTTTAAGAACAGCTCAGGCCTGGTCTACACTAAGGGTGGGGAGGGGGGTGTCGAACTAAGGTACGCAAGTTCAGCTACGCGAATAGCGTAGCTGAACTCGAACTACCTTAGTTTGAACTACCTACCCGTCCAGACGCCGCGGGATCGAAGTCCGCGGCTCCCCCGTCAACTCCGCCACCGCCGTTCGCGGTGGTGGAATTCCGGAGTCGACGGGAGTGCGTTCGGAGTTCGAACTATCGCGTCTAGATTAGACGCGATAGTTTGAACTCCGAGAAGTCGAACTCTACGCGTCGACCCGGCAGGTAAGTATAGACCTACCCTTAGACAAACACCTGTCAGGGATGATCTAGTTATTACATAGTATTGCCATGAGTGCTGGGGACTGGACTAGATGACCTCTTGAGGTCCTTTCCAGTCTTACACTTGTATGATTCTATGAGGTTATTAGCACATGTTCACAAAAGTTGTTAAACAGGCCTATCCTATACAGGGGAGTGTGTGTTGAAGTCAATGGGAGTTTTGCCATTTACTTCAATAGGGCCAGGACATCATCCAAAGAGCGTTAAACCACTTAGCGAGGAGGTGAAATCTCAGCCCTCATGACAGTAAAGGCAAAATTCCCATTGACTTCAGTGGTGATGAGATTTTGCCCCAGACCTATTGAAAATGAATACTTGGCATAAAACTGCATGAACTGTCTGATTAGGGCTTGCCTCTTTGATCATGCAAGTTTCCTAGCCACCCACCTTTCTGGTTTCTCCTTGCACATCACCTAGACCCATGTACCTCTCTCCAATTCTCTCTCCCTGCCATTTTGCCTTGTGCCTGATCATCCTACAACACTTCCCCTACCTTATCGAGCTGTTCTAGCTTTCTTTAGCTTGCTGTTGCAATCCACTTGATTTCTTCTCCTTCCCAGATTTTTTTTTTTAATTAAAATTCAAGGGTGATGAAGGGGCTAAAGTTACAATCTGATTTGAGGAAATTGGACAAACTGAAATCAGGAAATGCAGAGTTAAGCTTGACTGAAAACAGGAGGAGAAAAAAAAAAGAAGGAAAACAAATTGAGCAACCGATAAGAGCATAAAATAGAAACCCTTTGTGAACTAGTATGTTCATTGCTAGTTTTCACTAAGACATTATCCCTGACAGCACACTGTACTCCCAGACTTAGTATCTTACCTGATGCTAACATTTAAATGTGTCAATAAAATGGAAAATAATGCTTTTTCTGGTATAAGAACCTGAGGATTGTGAAATGTGAAGCACTCAACTGAAAGCAAATTAGAGGACTGGCACCTCCCCCTCCGCTCAGGTGAGAAAGGAAGTGGCCTATATTGTGAAGAAGATACACATCCGTGTCAGAAGCCTTTGTAGTCAAGGGGGATAAAGATGTGACTACAGGAGAGCCCCACTGCAGCTTCCAGAGGCAAAGAAAAGATTGATACATTGCCAGCACCTCCCAGTCTGTGTGGAAAAAAAATATGGAGATAACCTTATCTCATAGAGCTGGAAGGGACCCTGAAAGGTCATTGAGTCCAGCCCCCTGCCTTCACTAGCAGGACCAAGTACTGATTTTGCCCCAGATGGCCCCCTCAAGGATTGAACTCAACTCTGGGTTTAGCAGGCCAATGCTCAAACCAAGGAGGAGAAGGAGAAGGAGGAGGAACATTGATGCTGTAGTATTGAAGAGAAGCCCCTGGTATGAACAGGTGGTGATTCCGGAGAACAGTCACTAAAAAGGTAAGCCACAGTTATAGCGAAACTACAAAGAAGATTCATAACTTATGTCAATTTAAAATTCAAAAATTCTTTATTCTTTAGTTTGCCTAGGTTAGTAAAAAAAAATTCAATCCATAATTGTCACTCATTTGATCAATTGCCTAGACTTTTAATGATTTGGTCAAGTGTGCGAGCGAAATGATCATTTAACCAAAGGAGTGAAAATGTCAGTCTTCTAATAAAATTACTAGTAGACTAGAATGAGCCAAATCAATATATAGTATAAATATGCTTAGATTACTGCACAGGAGAATTTGACTCAATACTTGTAACAAAGTATAAACAAAGTTTCTGAGCATAACTGAAAGCATTATAAATAATAAAGGAAATGGCAAGTCAAAACATCTCCAGAAAGACTTGTGGTGTGCCTGTCCCTATCGGTCAGTCACTAGGAACCAAGCTTTCTGTGTGATACCAATAGAGTAACCAGATTACTGGGTTTTAATGTTGTTCAGAGAGAGAGCGCGAGAGAAATAGAGAGCGTTATAATGAAAGTTGTTGCAGTGTATTATGTGACTTTGGTTCTCTCTGCATAATCATGATCAAGTGCATTTCAGTGGTTTCATTTGGAGACAAGTTCTGTTGAGGACCCCAGCATTTTAATGGAAGATGTCCACTACAATTACTTTTTAAACTACAACTTTCTTTGTGTCTGACAGATGCTTTAAAGTGGTCACACTTGGAAAGGACAGAGGACATGATCTTAAAAAAAGAAAAAAAAGAATTATGGGTATTAATAAATTGCTGGAATTCTTACCATATTTTCTGGCGTATAGGGCGACGGGGCGTATAAGACGGCCCCCTAATTTTACAGTTAAAATATAGGTTTTGGGCCTATATTCGCCCTATAAGACGACCCCCCCTTCCGAGGGGGGGGAGCCCAGAGCCTTTTAAATCCCAGCCGCGGCCGGGAGTCAGAGGGCTCTGGGCTGCCCGCTGCGGCGGGGAGCCCAGAGCCTTTTAAATCCCAGCCGCCCGCTGTTTATACCCGGCGTATAAGACGACCCCCGATTTTTGGGGTTTTTTTTTTTTTTAATATAGAAAGTCGTCTTATACGCCGGAATATACGGTAGTTTAAATGTTCTTCTGACCACCAAAAATATTTCTCTCATACACACATCTAGTCTTATTTAACAAGCATCATATCTGGCATCTTAATATCCTTTCTATGGCTATTATGTCTTTAATAATTTTTATGGAACAAAAATGGCCATCTAATTTCAAACTAATACAACAGCTGCCCTTAAAGGTGACCCAAATCTAATTAACTGTCAAGACAAATACTTAGGATTTTTTATACTTGTGTGTTACAAACTTTTTATTCTGAGTCATATTTAAAGAGTAACATTCATTCTCAGATTTAGAAACCTCTCCCATCTCCTTAGAAAGCACCATGTCAAGTTCCTATTCTGAACCTCAGCACAGGTTGAAATAAAGATTAATGATTCTCTTTAGTGTTACAAATCAGACTCATTACATTAGCAAGAATGAGAGCACATCAGTCTGGTTTTGTGACACTGCCCTGCCATCATATGAAAATGATGAAGTCTTTACGTGGAGGCTGAGAACTCTGTGCTGGTACCACACTCAGGCTATGTCTACACCACAAAGTTAAGTCAACCTAATTTATGTTGATGATCATCCACCACTGTAAATTAAACTGTTTTTGCACAGTGGAGAAGCAAATGGCAATCGCTGTGTGGAAGCTGACAACTCCAGACTGCTACCAATCAGTCACCAACCAGTTTGGAATTGGGAACTCCACCATGGGAGTTGCAGTGATGCAAGCGTGCAGGACCATTGATCACCTCGTCCTACGAAGGACTATGACTCTGAGCAATGTACACTCCCACTGTTTTATTGATGAAAGCTGCCTTTTGTCAACATGTCAAGGTTCCTTTCCCACTTTGAACTTTAGGGTACAGATGTGGGGACCTGCATGAACACTTCTAAGCTTAACTACCAGCTTAGATCTGGTTTTGCTGCCACCACTCCCAAATACTAACTCCCTTCCCTGGATAGTCTTGAGAGACTTCTTCACCAAGTTCCTGGTGAACACCGATCCAACACCAACACAAGAAGAATTTAACCATCCCCCCTCCTTTCCCCTACCAATTCCTGGTGAGTCGAGATCCAATCCCCTTGGATCTTAAAACAAGGGGGGGGGGAAATCAATCAGGTTCTTAAAAAGAAGGCTTTTAATTAAAGAAATGTAAAAATCATCTCTGTAAAATCAGGATGGAAAATAACTTTATAGGGTAATCAGATTCATAGAGCCCAGAGGAACCCCCTCTAGCCTTAGGTTCAAAGTTACAGCAAACAGAGGTAAATCCTCTTAGCAAAAAGGAACATTTAAAAGTTGAGAAAACAAAGTTAAACCTAACACGCTTTGCCTGGCTGTTACTTACAAGTTTGAAATATGAGAGACTTGTTCAGAAAGATTTGGAGAGCCTGGATTGATGTCCTGTCCCTCTTAGTCCCAAGAGTGAACCACCCCCAAAACAAAGAGCACAAACAAAAGCCTTCCCACCAAGCAGCTTTGAAAGTATCTTGTCCCCTTATTGGTCCTTTGGGTCAGGTGTCAGCCAGGTTACCTGAGCTTCTTAACCCTTTACAGGTAAAAGGATTTTGGTGTCTCTGGCCAGGAGGGATTTTATAGTATCGTACACAGGAGGGCTGTTCCCTTGTAGACATGGCCTCAGTCTCAGGAGGGAAGGTGCCGGAGTATTTACTCCTCAGCCTTTTACTATTGACTGATTCATATACCACTTAACTGCAGCAGGAATTTCTTACATGATGAGCTAAATTATGGCTCATGGGAGCCAAAAGGTGTGTACCGGGGGAGAGGGTCAGCAGCACACAAAGATGGGGGAGGGAGGCAGTGTGTGAAAGGTGTGGCACTGGAGGGAAATGCATCTTAGGCCTAGTCTACATTAGAAAAGGTTTGCTGGTATAGCTATGCCAGCAAACCTCCTCCTGTAGACAACTTCTGACAGCAAAAAATATGCTTTGGCTGTAAAGCTTATACCAGTTCTCTGGCCGAAATAAGCTCTCTCAGCAAAAGGATTTTGTTGGTATAACTGTTTATACTAGGGCTTTTACCAATATACAAATATTGCATATGTATGTTACCCCGACTGACATTTTTATCATGACAAAATTTTCTAGTGAGAACTCCCTTCCGTGCAGCCAGTGTGCAGGGGGAACAGGGTCATACTCATATCTAGGATTCATTTCCCCCTCCATTAGCAATTTAAAATGGAAACTGAGTCAGACTTTTAGCTTCTACAGCTGTGTATGAATAGTAGTACTAGAATATACCAGTCCTGTTATGACTGACACATGCAACAGCTTCTTTCTGGTCTGTTAGTTTCTTTAACCTACACGCCTTTAGTGGGACTGGATAAGGGGTATTTATGAATGTCTGTATATACAATATATTATCTGTGACCTGTCTAGAGAAAGGAAGGCTAATTGTAAAAAGGAGCTGGCTGGTTTGCTTTCACATTACCTGATAGAAGTATGACGAACTAGGTTTTGTACCTGGTAATAAGACTTTGAATGGAATTGTGGGTGCATTTCCCTTTAAATGGTAGAAGTTCAGTGTCACTCCCCTCAGCCACCCCCAGAAATGCTTTCAGTATTTAAGGTTTCATTTAACACAAACGTAGTCAGAAGCGAATAGAGAGTGAAAAGAAAAGCAGCAGTATGGCACACACGTCCAAGTGAATGAGCCTGTGAGCTAGAGACAGCCTTTCCCATTTGGGTTTGTAATTTGAGGATAATTCAATTAGACATTTCAAGCAATTTAAACATTCATGCATTGTCCAGTATCAAAGCATGAACTGTTTCAGCAGCAAACTAGACCTGACAGCATTAGCAGGCCAAGTAAAAATCCCAATGTTTAAAATCCCAGAAAAGCCCTTACTTAATCAATGCCTCCTGGGGGAAAAAAAAAATGCAAAGGACAGTGTGAAGTGTATATTCCGATTAGTGGGTTCACACCTCATTTGCAGTCATCTGCTCAATAGACTACTCCAAGGGCTTGTATCTTCTCTTCAGAGGAAGATTAAAATACAAATGCACCTGACAGCCCATCTGTTATACCTCTTCTAATGATAGCCGAGAGGCAGGCATTTAGAAAAAACAAAACAGAATGGACTTGTAGCAACTCATTAAAGGCCTGATTCTTCTTACTGTTTGAGTGTTTTACCAAAGCACCTAAGAATTGAGATCAAGGCTCAGTTGCACTGTGCATACACATAGGAGGAGAAAGTCCCTGCCCTGAAGAGCTTACAGTCTAAACAGAAAGAAAGAAAAAAAAAATGGAGGCGAGGAGGTATCATGCTCATTTTACAGGCAGGAAATTGAGGCACAGAGATTAAGTGACTTGCTCAAGGTCACTCAGGAAGTGTAACAAAGCAAGCATTAAACCTAGAACTCCAAAATCCTAGTCCAGTGCTTGAGCCAAAGAAAACATCCTTCCTTTCTGCAAACCTCAGCCATATTGAGTAGCATTTCAGTGGAATTATTTGTACAGTAGAACCTCAGAGTTATGAACACTGTGGGAATGGAGGTTTTTTGTAACGCTGAAATGTTTGCAACACTGAACAAAGCATTATATTTGTTCAAAAGTTTACAACAGAACATTAATATATACAGCTTTGAAATTTTACTATGCAGAAGAACAATGCTGCTTTTAACCCTCTTAATTTAAATAAAACAAATTCTTTACCTTGGCAAAAAAAATTAAATGTAAACTACAAAACAAAAGTTAAACAGTACTGTACTTTAAAACTGTATTTATTTAGTTTTGGTCTCTGCTGCTGCCTGATTGCATACTTCTGGTTTCAAATGAGGTGTGTGGTTGACTGTTCAGTTTGTAATTCTGAGTTTCTACTGTCTGAATAATTCAACCTAAGAATTGCTGAATTCAAGACTTAAGTTGTTCACAGAAAGCAAAGATGGCAGCAGCTTGCACAATAACTTGTGCACAAAAACACTGAAAGAAGTCAAGCAACACACAACACGTGGTGTTACTGGCAAGATGGACAAGAGAGTTGGTGTTTCAGAATAAGCACATCAATTACTGATCATTTGGCATGGTTGATTAAGGAAGTTTTACATGCAGTTTTTTTAATGAGTGTGGATGTTTTTGCCTATTCAACTATTAGCAAAGCACCATGTGCAACAAATCAATAACGTGACAGAATTTAAAGCCAGAAGGATCTGAGTCCTTATTTTCTTAAAATATAGCATCGCCTACGACCTCTGAATTTAGCTGAAGAGAAGCTATTTGTCCCCTCCACAATACAGCTGTACTGGGAGCACAAAGTCATGTTAACCTACTGACTGGCTGGCTGCCAGGCAAAGTCCTCTTCTGGTGGACTCAACCTTTCGCTGAACAAAATCATTCATTTTGGCTAAGGTCATTTGGAGACAAGGCTGATAAAAACATCTTGGATTCTTAAGGCCCAATTCTTGGGTTGGCTATATCCCCTTTGAGTTGTTCCACTGATGCAAAAACAGGCTGCCAACCCAGCAGATCTTGCTAACTGGTAATTTCCCTAGCAGAGAATGTACATGCAGAAACTTTCAAGGATGTACAATACTGGCACCCATTTTTATGCTGGACCAAGTTAAGATGAATGCTCAAGACACTAAACTAAATAAAATTTTATTTATATGCCCAACACATTTCATTATAATACCATTTTCAGTTGCTTATTACTTTGCCAAAATTTAAACTGTTCGGGTGTCTGCCTCAGGCTGCTAAAATGAAGCAGCCATTTGTGAGAATGAGACTGGGGAAAAATACATTGTTTTGCCCATCTTAAAATAATTCTTACAACCATTTCATTTAAAATTCTGTAAAATTTCATGCTTTAGAGAAGGGACTTGAAATTTGGCAGGTAGGTCAGCGGGGTGTCAGGGATGCTGTTTGCTGCCCTGTGAAAAAAATATCCAAATCCGGCTATGTTGTAAACCTCTGAGAAGTTGCAGTTTGCACATCGTAAGTAGACACTTGTAGGAATTTGGCAGCAAAGTTCTCTGAAGATTCCATCTGAAATAAGCATGCTCCATCCCCTCACCTCCTGAGACCAGACTGCCCATGCACCATCTCTACAGCACCGCCTATCTAATGATCTCAAAGTGTTTTGCCAACCAATGGCGGCTCCAGGCCCCAGCACGCCAAGCGCGTGCTTGGGGCGGCAAGCCACTGGGGGCGCTCTGCCAGTCACTGCTAGGGCAGCAGGCAGGCTGCCTTCGGCGGCTTGCCTGCGGAAGGTCCACTGGTCCCGTGGCTTCGTGCTTGGGGCGGCAAAATGCCTAGAGCCGCCCCTGTTGCCAACACAAGTGAAATATTACACAACTGGTGTTATGGGTACAAAAGGAACCCAATTTTTTAGATGGATAAGATTAAAGGCACTGAGGTTAGTGGCTTGTCCAAATTCAAATAGTACGTGGATATACAAACACAACCCAGGAACTGCAACCACAGCACCATTTATCTCAGTAACATTTGTGGTCTTTCACTGACTAAAAGGAAGTGTTGTTTACCTACTCCCTTTTAATGTATTACCACAGCAATAGTGACTGATGCTAAAAAATTTATTGCTGCTGTCTTCTCCCTGTTGGTAAATTTTTGGGTGCACAGGCTATGATAAAAGGCAGTGAATATTTAAAAAAAAACAACTATTTATCTTCCCTGTCCCCTAATCTTGACACAAGGAAATGCCAGCAGTGGTCCAGCGTGCACAGCAGCTACTCATTAACTACCCACTGCTCTGGGTTTTTATGAGCAACTGCTCTGACCAGCAGACCCCTTAACTCAATGCATCAATGGGCTTAAAATAAAGGAATTTTAAAAATTGAGCTGCATACGGCCCAACAAATGCTATTAATTGTACATGTACATAGTGTTTTCTTCATCTTGATGAAGTGGCCAGTTTTTGCCATCTGCTCCAGATGTGTGCAAGAGTGAACTGGACTCAAAACACTCCTCCCTTGCCTTGCCCCTCTGTGCAGCAGCTATATATAATTACAATCCCCAGTCTCTGATATTGAAGCATAATCTTAGGCAGAGTACTATGTATATTACACATACACAGAAATTCCACACTCCCTTGTAGACCTACACAGATTCTGAGGAGTGGGAGGCAAGTATTTCTAAAATTCCACAACATAAAAGATATAAATTATATTATCTCAAATCTGTCAAAGCCCCTGATCACTATAGCAGATTCTTTCCTCATTTGGTTCTACTTTAAAAGTCGCTGTGTTAACACAGCCTCTTAGGGCTCTGTATTTGCCTATTACTGACTCCATAACAAATTTGTTCAGTTTACGAGGCAGGGGACATCTTATAACTGCCAGACCCACAAACCCAATCTGAACTCTGATAGAGAGAATTGCCCCAGTTGTGCAAAATTGAAGTGAATGAGGTTCTACACTGGTGCAGGAGTCCACCTTTGAGATGCAAATTGCAGGATCAATCCCTCTGTTCTTTTCTTCTCACACATCAGCTGTAATACAGCTTCTGGGGACCAAAGTAGGCCCTCAGTTACACTTGTGCAACCCCAATGTTTTGAGATTATGGCCTCTGTGACCTCTATGCATTCAGTGGGTTTATCCAGGTAGAACTGATTGGAATTTAGTAAACAATTCCATAGCTGATGCATGAGAAGGGACAGAATTAATATAGCTCTCATATAAGGAAGTGTGGGGGCTCTGCTGGACTAAAAGCGGTAGGAAACAGTATAGGTTTATTTTACTGACTTTAGTGACTATGAATTCACTAAACATATTGGTGGAGTAAAATAGTGCCATTTTACAGTGTCACCTTTCAAAGTAAAGCCATACTTTTAAAACTTTAATTCACCACCAAAATCCTTCAATTATGTACTGCAGAAACAGTAAATACATCCACCATACATTTGGGGTGATGTTTGACTTCCAACATTTGCTTTGAAAAATAGTTTTAATTTAATTTATGATAATGTTGTGACATAATCCCATTTATTTGTATGACAGTACACCTGGATGCTCTAACCAAGATCAGGGCCCCACTGTGCTAGGCATGCCACATGACAGTTCCTGCCCCACAGAGCTTAATGTCTAAGTAGACAAGGGGTGAGAGACTGGAAGCACTAATATGCCTCTTTTGCAGATGGGGTACTTAGGTACAGTATGGAGAAAGGAATGGTTTTCAGAATGTGTTTTTCTGCTATAACGAAAGCAGAATAACTGTGCTGAAAGAACGCATGCATGCCAGTTTGCTTATGCCAGCTTAATATGCTTACCTTGTGAATCACTGCATCTAGCCAGCTTTGCATTTTTTTTATTTTAAATGAACAGAGGATTCTGGGTAGATAGCTCATGGCACCGTGTTCTACCATTCTATGCATTCTGGAATTTTTTTTGGAGGTGCACTGTGTGATGCCTATCAGAACCTACTGGAATTCTGGGACTTGGGCGTTTTAGGTTGATCCCATGATTCCTATCCTTGTATCCCATAATTCATCTGGTTTTTACAAGTCCAGTGCTCTTAGCCAGCATAGTTTGGTGCCACAATCTTGATAGCCATTAATATGAACAGGATGCACCACATGGATTGGTAGTCATGCAGCTGGTTGACTTTGGATGGGTTAGGAGACAGGCACAGCAATGCCACACTGATACAGGGAGAGGAGAAGGAGGAGGAAATCAAGCAGTCACTTCTACAGGATGTTTTCCTGGAGTCGCTTCACTGAGTGAAATGCTTCTGGGATTGGCCAACTAGCATCAACTGGGGGGACAGGATAGTGAGACAGATTGGGGATTATTAGCAGTGGCAACAGAACGTCAGGAGGCAGAAGGCACCATTCCTTGAGATCTGTGCAGAGCTCACCCTGGAACTGTGGTGGTGGAACAACATGAGAGTTCCCCTTGCTATCTGGAAGTTCAGCACCCCCAGTGGCATTCTGATGTTGGTAGATCATCTGACAAGGCTGCTGTCATGGACATCTGCATTATTATTAAGAGGTTGTTGCTGGGCCAAGTTATAAAGTAGATAATTTAGGGATTTGCATAGTTGGTTCCTAGATTGTAGATGCCATTGATGAGATCCATGTGATTATTCTTTGCCCAAATACCAGGCAGAAAGTAGTATTTCTCCATCATGCTGCAAAACCTGGTTGATCACCTTAGAAGGTTCACCAATATTAATGTGACTGATCCAGGTGTGAAGCAATGCAGTGTGGGGAAAGCACTGGATGACTGCTAGAAGAAAAATAGTTAATCCAAAATACAGATGCAACCACACAAATCTTATTACCCTCCCCCCCACCCCCCCAAAAAAAACCCACCCTCATTCCTGAACAGGATTATTACACTTCAAAAGCAGATTAATGTAGGATAGGATGCCAGATAATTCAAAAATAGAACTTGTATATTTAGACACAAGGCAATTCATCTTAAAAAACCTCAACTGGGGAGGGGGGCAGAAGCTTTCCCATGTAGACAAGGTCTTTATGATTTGTTCAAGATCATACAAGTAGTTTACACCTGAGCTGGGAGTTGAATCCAGAATTCTAGTCCAGTTCTTGATCCACAAGACCATCCTTCCTGTCTGTTAAACTGAGTACTTATAAATGAACATAGAAATATAAATATCATGAACAGACTAAATCTGTACAGTGAAAATCCATTTTATTTTTGAGTGATCAAAGTTTCCTACAACTGTAGGACTCCTCTTTCCAATATTTTTTGGAGCAGTTTGTCACATCATTCAGAATACTTTGAACCTATCTGCCTCAAAAGCAACCTACTGTATCCTCTGTTCAAGCTGTCTATGGCATGTGGCCAGTCAAGAATGACCTGGAATGCCTAAAAAGCAAACTCATCCATTCTGATGGCTGCAATCTGTCAATGTCTTCTGAGTTCAGTATGTGCTGGAGAGATATGCCTTTATCTATGGAAACTGAGCAAATGAAAGACACTTGAAAGTACAGTGGTATTCAGCTACATTTTCTGGTGGGCTGGCTAAAGCAAATGTCCAAATCTTGGTTGGCCACAGGGCACTTTCTTGGGCCAAAGGGATCTTCAGGTGTTGGCTTTCTAATGAAAGCATATCAGTTACTGATCATTGTATATGTTGCATAAGCATCTGATTAAGCACCTGATTTTAAAAAAACTTCACCACTGTGGGTTCAAATGTATCAGTCTAGTTCCAATGTGTTTAAATGTACATGAAAAGTTTCTGAATTAAAACACAGGAGAAGTGCATTTATCTAAATGGCAAGATATCAGATGCTCTCAGATTACTAGACATTTGGACAGAGGGAAGTGATATTTTTAGCTGCAATTTCACACTGAAATTTTGTTCAGTCACTGACCATGCTGACAGACCACCTTGGGGTGTTGAAGTTCTGTACCCAGCTGAAGTGGAAATGTTCAATACTTTCATTCTATGCTCTTCCTTACTGCTGCATCATCTCCAATCTGACATTAAGCCCTCCTCACCACATCATTTTTGTTTGACTTTTTCAAACTTTATTTTGTTTTGCTGAATTTTGTGCCTGAATAAAGAGTTCTCTGCCATTTAATATAATACAAGCTTAATTCTTCCAGATAATTTATTAGACAAGTGGCAGCTAATAGAGAGAAAGTCCTTGTCTGTAATAATATTTACCTCTTGTTATCAGTGAGCAAGGTGGCACTTTTTGCTTTGCGCTAGCTTGTTAAAACCTGGCTTCAGTGAAGTGACTGCTACACAAAGGCAGCTCTCCAGAGGCTTCTTTGTCAGCATGTTTGAGCATCATTCTACGTGACTTTCATAACTGCAAATTGGGATTTGCATGTATAAGTCTTGGGCTTGCGTGTGTGCCAGTGATGTGCCCTTACTGAGACAGCACTGAGGAAAAAAGATCTTTATGGTTTGCAGAGGACTCAGCACCCAGCTCACAAAATAGTCTGTGCTGCAGACTTGAGGAGGCTCTGATTAAAAATTATTATTTTCATCCTGGTCTCCACCACACCTTTCAACTAGGCACACAGCACACTTTGGAGTATAACAGTGCAACGTTTTTACTAATGGTGCTACTTCAGCCAGTCATGCCACAAGGCCCTCCCCATTTGTCCAGCATTTAAGGTACTCCATCTATTACTGGAAAGCAAGTCTTGCCTAGCTATAGCCAGAGTTCCTGTTGCCTCAAACACTGCACTGACTTTCTCAAATATGAGGGGGAAACAATAACAGAAAATGTGGAAATGGCAGAAGTGCTAAATGACTATTTTGTTTTGGTTTTTACCGAAAAGGTTAGTAGCGATTAGACATTTAACAGTGAATGCCAGTGAAAATGAGGTAAGATCAGAGGCTAAAATAGGGGAAAAAAAGTTAGATTACTTAGGGTATGGCTACACTTGCAGCTGTACAGTGCTGGGAGTTAAAGCTGTCTTCATACAGCTGTGTAGGGAAAGCGCTGCAGTTTGGCCACACTGACAGCTACCAGCGCACTGTCATGGCCACATTTGCAGCGGTGCTGGGAGTGGTGCATTATGGGCAGCTATCCCAGCGTTCAAGTGGCTGAAACGTGCTTTTCAAAAGAGAGGGGTGGGGTGTGAGAGGGAGTGTGGGGGAGAGAGTGGACTTTTGGAGCTGACACTGTGTCAGCTCCCTGCCTTACAAGTTCCGACCCCTTCCCCAACCCCTCTCTCATTCACTAAATGCAAATAGCCTTCTTTGTTTTTTTCTTCACAGACCAGATAAGCAGCTGCTCTGAAACTGACCCCTCCCGCACGCCAGGCTGCTTCTCTCCTCAAGAAAACACTAGCTGTGGACATTCCAAAGGGATCCCCCCTGCCTGCCTCATTCACAGCAAACAGTAGCCGTGTTTGTTTTTTAGCTAAGCAGATCCGGGAGCCACGAGTTCACAACAAAACAAAGAGTGTTATCTTTACTTAAAAGCATTATGGGAAGCTTCTGGAGGTCAGTTACAGCGTAGTAAGATTAATCACTGTTTACACTGGCACCCCAGCGCTGCACCACCAGCGCTATTTTCTTTATTCCTCTCATCGAGGTGGAGTACATGCAGCGCTGTAGCCAGGGAGATACAGCGCTGTATGTGCCTTGCCAGTGTGGATGGGGAGTAAGTTACAGCACTGTAAAGCCACCACCAGTGCTGTAACTCAAGTGTAGCCAAGGCCTCAGACTAGTTAGATGTCTTCAAGTCACCAGGGCCTGACAAAATACATCCTAGAATACTCAAGGAGCTGACTGAGGAGATATGAGCTATTAGCGATTATCTTCGAAAAGTCATGGAAGACGAGAGATTCCAGAGGATTGGAAAAGGCAAATATAGTGCCAATGTATAAAAAAAGAAAATAAGGACAACCCAAGGAATTATACACCACTTTGTTTAACTTCTGTACCCAGAAAGATAATGGACCAAATAATTAAGCAATCAATTTGCAAACACCTAGAAGATAATAAGGTGGATAAGTAACAGTCAGCATGGATTTGTCAGGAACAAACTGTCAAATATAATAGGTTTCTTTGACAGGATAAGAAGCCTCATGGATGGGTGGGAAAGCAGTAGATGTGGTATATCTTGATTTCAGTAATGCTTTTGACACTGTCTCACATGACCTTTTCATAAACAAACTAGACGGAGCTATTATAAGGTGGGTACTATAAACTGGTTTGAAAACAGTTCCCAGAGAGTAGTCATCAGTGGTTCAGTGTCAAGCTGGAAGGGCATATTGAGTGGGGATCCTGTAGGGATCAATTGTGTCCAGTTCTGGTCAATATCTTCATCAGTGATTTAGATAATGGCATAGAGAGGACTCTTATAAAGTTTGTGTATGATACCAAGCTGGGAAGAGTTGCAAGTGCTTTGGAAGATAGGATTAAAGTTCAAAAAGAGCTGAAGCAAATTGGATGAAATTCAATAAAAAGGACAAATGCAAAGTACAGTACTAAGGAAAGAGCTGTGAAATTACTGTCTGGGAAGGACTATTGAAGACAGGGATCTGGGAGTCATGTGGAGCACAAACTAAAATGAGTCAGTCAACAGCAAAAACACAACCATTGTTTGGGGATATATTAGCAGGAGTGTTGTGAGCATGACCTGAGAAGTAATTCTTCCGCTCTACTCTGCATTGATTAGGCCTCAACTGGGAGTATTGTGGCACCCAAAACTGGACATATTTCAGGAAAGATGTGAACAAACTGGAGAAAGTCCAGAGAAGAGCAATCAAAATTAAAGGTGTAGAAAACATGACCCATGAGGGAAGACAAAAAATTGGGTTTAGTCAGGAGAAGAGAAGACAGAAGGGACATGATAACAGGTTTCAAGTACATAAAAGGTTACAAGGGGGAAGAAAAATTGTTCTCTTCAACCTCTGAGGATTGGACAAGAAGCAATGGGCTTAAATTGCAACAAGGGCAGTTTAGGTTGGACATTAGGAAACACTTCCAAATTGTCAGGGTGGTTAAGCACTGGAATAAATTGCTCAGGGAGGTTTTGGAATCTCCATTGTTGGAGATTTAAGAGCAGGTTATACAAATACCATACAACCTGCCTCAGAAAAATCCTCTGCATCTTTTGGCCCAGAACAATCTCAAACCAAGATCTATTGACACAGTGCAGCTAAGAGGATCTGAGCACCATCATTGCCAGAGGGTGTTGGAGATGGATCAGTCACGTGCTTCAGATAGAAACTGATTCCACCACCAGAGTAGCAATAAGATGGACACCTGAAGGCAAGCAAAAATGAGGCCACCTGAAAACATAGCGAAGAGCTGTGGAAGCTGACCTGAAGAGCCTGGGGTACAGCTGGGGAACCATTGAAAAACTTACCAGAAACAGACAGGGGTGGAGGAGCTTCATCACTGCCCTAAATGCCAGAGGAATAATAGGAACATGATGATGATGGATAAATACCTGTCAGGGATGGTCAAGATAATACTTGTCCTGCCATCAGTGCAGGGGATTGGACTAGATGACCTCTTGACATCCCTTCCAGTCCTATGATTCTTTTATAAAACCTATTTCCTGCCTGTCCAGCATTAGCAGTATCTGTAACGGACATCTCCCTATACCAGCTTCAGTGGATTTAGCCTTATAGTTAGGGTAACCTCAGGCAGTTAATTTGTGGCAATTAGTTCAGGACTCACCCAACACTTACCAGTATCAGAAGGTTTTAGTCAAGTGGAATAGCTGTTTTGATACACACAGGCACAATAAGTGTTTCAATACCCATTGAACATCTCCCATTTGGTCAAAGTAGCTCTGAGGTTAGAGCCTTCTGCTCTGCCAAACAGAGAACATCATTGGTATCAAGACATTACAGTGATGGGCATATTATAAACACATAAAATAGAGAAGCCATTATTTTTATCCCATTTCCAAGTCACGCATTTCATTGGACAGAAGACATAATGGAGAATTTGGCATCCTACTCCAAAACAGTTTCATTCAGAGCATTAAATATTTACTAATTGATTCTCTCTCCAGTGCCCCATTTCTCTTTGCATTTCTTCCTTTCCACCACACCCTCCTTGCTGCTACAATTCATGTACCAAACACGGGGTGCTCAGCATGTGGCCTATGGGTAGCTGGTGAAGTTGTTATAATACAGCGGGTGAGCAATGCTCCCTTTTACCCCAGATTTCTCAGATGGCTCATCACATGGGAATGAAAGATCCCAGCATGGGGCTTCATTCCTTTAATAATGATGAAAGTAGCTCTAACAATCTGCTCCCTTTTCTACAAATTGAATGAGAACCTCAGTGTAAATTAACATAGTGAATTCCACTCATTTGCACCATCTGAGGTCTTGGTTCATCAAGTTGCTCATCTGGCTCTCAGCTGAGACAGGTTTGGGCCCCGCTACTCTCAGTGGTGGAAGTGTAGAAATGTGTGCTTTTGCACAGCACTATGCCTTCCTTGTAAAGCTTGAGATTGTTCTCCCAGCTCCCAAAGCATTTTATTACCTTATCTCCATTATTTAAACAAATGCAGAGCACTTCTCCAGACAGGTTCCAGGGCGCCACTTTATCAACATTAATGCAATAACAACCCTTTATCCACTGGATTCAACTCCTCCTTAAAAATCAATCACTGACTAATTTAAGTTCTGTAAATAATGGAATTTGCATGCTACACAGTACTAGATGTACCATCCTCTTCATTCCAGCCCATTCAGTTATGTTTCACTGCTTTGTTTTATTTTTATAATGAAGTCATCTTGCCACTTGCCATTTTAGTTTATTTTTAAATATCCCGTTTGAGGAGCCAGGGGTGATCAGCTTAATGGATTCAGGCTGTTTTACACATTTGATGAGTAACTCAGAAGCACTAACTCAAATGAATGGGGCAGTTGCTGCAATCCAGCCTTTGTGAATAATAACCTGAATAATTAGGCACCATTGTTTTGCTTTCCCAAATGTCTCAGGAAGCCAGCAGTTCACAAAGATAAAAATCAAGCCCTTCACTCTAAAGAGGCTGGGTCCTCCAGAATACAGATAAGGGAGACTTAAAAAAAAAATTACAAGAATGGTGCCTGAAGATAGTTGAGGTTTGCAAGATAAAGGAAAGCAAACAGAATCCTCCTAGATTTTTATCTTTGTATTTTCAAAGATCCAGTAACCTCCTGCATTTATCACATTTGTAAGATTGATTCTCTAAAAGTGATGTTAAGAATGCACAGTCTGCCTTTGTGACTATCATTTGATTATAAATCCAGACATGAGGACATTATCTGTGCTGTAGGGCTCATAGAAACATGACAGATCTTCCCTCCAGTGAATTTATGGAGCTCTGACTTTCTTGGAGGCTGGCAGCACATTGCACACAGTGCTTGCTGTGAGACAGAGATGGAATGCTAACTGAGCATGGGAGGCCTGTTATTCAGCTTTGCTGAGTCAAAAATTCAAATAAAAAGGGCTTCTGCTGAGAAAAAAAAATCACATTTAATTAGTAGAGAATAAAATGAATGTGCTGAATAAAATAAGACCAGAGCTACTGCAGAAAGAAAATTGGATTAATCTGTCTGGGAACTGTATGACAGATTATTAATAAGTATACTGAGAACTTATATAGCACTTTGGGCAAAGGTCAACCCCACTGTAAGCTTGCACTGAAGCCAATGGGGGTGCAACAGACTGAAACCATCAAAATTGATGCAAAATGGTTATTAATAATGAGTTGCTTCTAATGTATATTATTTAAATTATTGCTCTCATAGATTCTAAGGCCAGAAAGGCCTATTGTAATCATCCAGTCTTAACTCTTGTATAGCACAGGTAATAGAACTCCCCCCCCAAAAAATTCTTAGAGTGCATCTTTTAGAAAAATCAAGTCTTGATTTAAAAATGGTCAATGATGGAGACTCCACAATGACCCTTGGTCAATTGTTCCAATGATTAATTACTCTCACTGTTAAAAATGTACACATTAGTTCAAGTCTGAATTTGTCTAGCTTCAACTTCCAGCCATTGGATCATGTTATAGCTTTCTCTGCTAGATGGAAAAGCCCATTATTACATATTTGTTCCCTATGTAGGTACTTAAGGACTGCAGTCAAGTCACCCCATAACCTTCTCTTTGTTAAGCCAAATAGACTGAGCTCCTTGAGTCTATCATTGTAAGGTAGGTTTTCTAATCCTTTAATCATTCTTGTGGCTCTTCTCTGAACTCTCTACAATTTATCAACATCCTTCTTGAATGGGCACCAGAACTGAACACAGTATTCCATCAGCGGTCACACCAGTGCCAAATACAGAGATTAAATAACCTCTCTACGCCTATGTGAGATTCCCCTGGTTATTCATCCCAGATTGCATTAGATCTTTTGGCCACAGCATCACACTGGGAGCCTATGTTCAACTGATTATCCACCACAACTGCTCCTGCCCAATTTAAAAATTAAAAAAATAAAAGTCACTGCTTCCCAAGATAGAATCCCCCATTCAGTAAGCATGGCCTACATTCATTGTTCCCAGATGTATACATTTAGCCATATTAAAAATGTATATTGTTTGCTCGTGCTAAGTTTTCAAAGCGATCCAGATTGCTTTGAATGAGTGACCTGTCTTATTTATCACTCCTCCAATTTGTGTGTCATCTGCAAACTTTCAGCAAAGATTTTATGTTTGCTCCCAGATCCTCGATAAAAATATTAATGAGTGTAGGGCAGGGTCTCAAAGTCCCGGGCCATGGGCCATCTGTGGCCTGAAAACCTCCCCAGTGTGGCCCGCGGAAACTTTTTAAAAAGTTCTTTCATCCTGCCCTTGTGGCTGCCGTCTGGAGGATGCGGGGGGAAGGAGCCCAGGAGGGGAGTGGGCAGGAGACCCATGCAGCTGACTGTCTGCTGCAGCTCCCATTGGCTGGGTGAGAGGGACAGAGATACCATCACTAGTCACTGGGCAGAGTCAACCAGGATGGCACGAGTGACATCATTGGCCCACTGGGAGGATTTGAGGACTGGCACTAGCCCTAAGGTAAATGGAGTTTGAGACCCCTGATGTAGGGCCAACAACTGATCCCTGTGGGACCCCACTGGAAATAAAGAAGGAAAACATCATTGAGGGGTTTACAGTTACATTTTGAGACCTATAAGTTAACCAGTTTTTAATTCATTTAATGTGTATCACATTAATTTTATATCATTCTAATTTTTAAATCAAATCATGTGGTACCAAGTCAAACACCTTACTGAAGTCTATATATATTGTTAACAGTTACATTTATCAACCAAACATGTAATCTCATTTAAAAATATATATCTCAAGTTAATCGGACAGGATCTATTTTCATAGAATATCTGGGTTGGAAGGGACCTCAGGAGGTCTAGTCCAACCCCCTGCTCAAAGCAGGACCAATTCCCAACTAAATCATCCCAGCCAGGACTATGTCAAGCCTGACCTTAAAAACCTCTAAGGAAGGAGATTCTACCACCTTCCTAGGTAACCCATTCCAGTGCTTCACCACCCTAATATCCAACCTAAACCTCCCCCACTGCAACTTGAGACCATTACTCCTTGTTCTGTCATCTGCTACCACTGAGAACAGTCCAGATCCATCCTCTTTGGAACCCCCTTTCAGGTAGTTGAAAGCAGCTATCAAATCCCCCCTCGTTCTTCTCTTCTGCAGAAGAAACAATCGCAGTTCCCTCAGCCTTTTCCCATAAGTCATGTACTCCAGCCCCCTAATCACTTTTGTTGCCTTCTGCTGGGCACTTTCCAATTTTTTCACATCCTTCTTGCAGCATGGGGCCCAAAACTGGACACAATACTCCAGATGAGGCCTCACCAATGTTGAATAGAGGGGAATCATCACATCCCTCCATCTGCTGGCAATGCCCCTACTTATACAGCTCAAAATGCCATTAGCCTTCTTGGTAACAAGGGCACACTGATGACTCATATCCAGCTTCTCGTCCACTGTAACCCCTAGGTCCTTTTCTGCAGAACTGCTGCTTAGCCATTTGGTCCATCGTTTGTAGCAGTGCATGGGATTCTTCTGTCTTAAGTGCAGGACTCTGCACTGTCCTTGTTGAACCTCATCAGGTTTCTTTTGGCCCAATCCTCTCATTTGTCTAGGTCCCTCTGTATCCTATCCCTACCCTCCAGCATATCTACCACTCCCTCCCAGTTTAGGGTCATCTGGAAACTTGCTGAGAGTGCAGTCCACGCCATCCTCCAGATCATTAATGAAGATATTGAACAAAACCGGCCCCAGGACCGACCCTTGGGGCACTCTGCTTGATACTGGCTGCCAACTAGACATGGAGCCATTGATCACTACCTATTGAGCCCGATGATCTAGCCAGCTTTCTATCCACCTTATAGTCCATTCATCCAGCCCATACTTCTTTAACTTGCCCGCATAAACTTACGCTGATTTTAATTACCCTCCTTTAGTTCTTTCTTAATCAATTCCCATATCAGCTGCTCCATTATCTTGCCTGGGATTGATGTCAGGCAAACAGGCTTATCCTTAACTCTACTAGCCATAGATTTTTCTCTGTCTTTTGGCTTCCCTTATCAGTTTTCTACACTTCTTAACTTCTGCTTTATAGTATCAACTTCCTCTTTCCTCCATTTCTTTTTAACAGTTGCCATCACTTCCCCTTTAAATCAAACTTTTTTTAAAAAAAATCTACATCTTTCTCCTTCAGTTGTGGGATTATGGCTTTTGGGGCATCTAATAAGGTGTTAAATGATTCCCACTTTTTTTTTTTAATTCTTCATCCCAACTGATTTGGCTCATAATTATGTTCAGCTTCGTGAAATTGGTTGTTATAGCACCTAGTAAACACACATTACTGGTCGGGACTTTATCCTGCTTGCACATTATAAATGTAATCAAGTCATGATTACAGTCCGAGTTTGGGGCCCCCCCACTACTCAAAGGATGTGGACAAATTGGAGAGGGTCCAGCAGAGGACAACAAAAATGATAAGGGGGCTGGGGCACATGACTTATGAGGAGAGACTGAGGGAACTGGGCTTGTTTAGTCTACAAAAGAGAAGAGTGATAGGGGATTTGATAGCCTTCAACTCGCTGAAGGTGGGGTTCCAAAAAGGATGGAGCTTGGCATAGATGCCAACTTCCCCTTCTACGTGGAGGGTGCTTGACCTCCCCCAACCCTGGTCCCACCCCTGCGCTGCCCTTGCCTCACCCCCATTCGACCCCCCCCCTTCCGCCAAGAGGCTGTAAGGCTGTACCCACTACCTCTTCAGCCAAATCCCCCTGCCTCCCCCAAGGAAGCTGTGTGTAATCACATTAGTGATGTTTCCTGACCCCTCTACATCAGTGGTGGGCAACCAGCAGGCTGCTTGTTGCCCATCAGGGCAAGCTGCTGGTGGGCCACCAGACCGTTTGTTTACATTTGCACGTCCACCTGCAGCTCCCAGTGGCTGCAGTTTGCCGTTCCTGGCCAATGGGAGCTACAGGAAGCGGTAGCCAGGCCTGTGCTGCTTCCCTCAGCTCCCATTGGCCAGGAACAGTGAATCACAGCCACTGGGAGTTGCGTGTGACTGTGCAAAGATAAACAAGTGGCCTGGTGACCTGCCTGCAGCCCACAGGCTGCCCACCACTGCTCTACATGATCACAGAAGAGTACAATTTTTGTGTGTCTCTAAGCACTAGACTAGGAAAGACAGATGCTAATATCCAGCCCACAGCTTCTCTCCCAAGTGAGCTGCATGAAGCTTCTGGTAAAGTTCCAGTGCAGGCCTTACAGCCTCCAGGAGTTCATGTGGAAGAGACATGAACAAACAAGAGGCAGGAAGGAAAATGAATGTTTCCAAAAGTCAAAAGGGGAGGTTGTTTTCTTTCATTTATCCTGCTTTATTGAAGTCATTACAGAAATGAACCAGCAAACCTTGCTTTCGACAATTTAATGTTCTGCAAGTATTTTGGCATTGAGCACAAAGTGACTGTTTTAGATTTTAATTGCTTCAGAATTGCTACTCAATGGTAGTTTGCAAGTGTTTGGGGTTTTGATGTTTGTTGAGCTAATCTGTCCTTGCCTCATAATAAAATGTCAAGGCCCAAGTTCATCTGCTAAAGAGGAGGTGGAAACTGGATTTTACCTGGAAAAGTTTGCTGGCTGAGCAGGTATGTACTTGATAATGCTGTAGGCTTGGAAAATTTGTTACAAAAAGACAAGATTTACTAATCTTGTCAGCTAGATTTATTTTAAAGCATTTGAGTAAAGTTTGTTTTGCCCAAAAACAAAAAAACAAACAAAAAAACACACCACACCATTTACTCCGATATAGCCTGAAAAACATATCCTGGATCACAGTAACATCTTTGTTCCAGATTCTGCTATCTTACTCCAGCAGTACTGCCAACCCTTCCTCCCTGCCAAGAAAAACCATGAGTCAGACCCCACAACTCACTGTATTAAAAAGTGTGTTTGGGGTCTGTGTTGATATTTAAACTCCCCTGGCCCATCCCAGTGTGTGTTGCCATCTCTCCCAAATTTAGAGCAAGGTGATTTTGCCATTCAGTGGAAGACTCCCAGAAATCAAGTTACACAGTAAAAGCTTCCAGCTTCACCCCTCCAGCCCACAAGTTTCTAATTATGTGTTTCCCCGACATCTAACCATTCCCCAGCCCAGCTATAAGTTATGCACACACCCAACTCCCACAGCAATTATGCCCCTCACCCTGCATCTGCTCTGCCTGTACATCCAGGGGTCCTTCAGCCCCCACTTCCCAGGGCTGTGAGGGTGGGGAGCAACTGCAGCAGGGTCCCCAAAGCCCCTTCGCAGGCCTGATCCAGCAGCTCTTCATCCCTGGAACAACCAGGCCTGGGCAAGGGGGAGGGGGAGGAGCCATCCTAAACTGCTGGGCTCTTTCTGCTCCATCTTCCTCATCCTCCCCCCTTATGAACATGGTATCAGCTGCTCCATCTTTCCCCACCCCTACCCAAAAACACCTCTAGACTCTCGAAGGGAGCGGGGAGACTTCTGCCTGCCTCCTGCAGCAGTTCTGATTGGCTGCTCTTCCCCAGGAGGCAGGGAAGTGGGAAAAGAAGTCAATCAGCCAGGATTTCCTCCTGGGCAGGACCAGAGCATCATGGGAATCCCATGCCCACAGTGCAACATGGGAAATATACTCTGGCTGGGGAGCCCAACCCATAAAAGGGAAGAAGTGCACAAGGCACTGCAACTACAACTCCCATGAGGCATTGTGGTAATTTTGAATAATCATTTTTGGTTTTCAGCTGAAATCTTAGGTTTTGGGCCAAAACCCAAAAATCTCTGGCATATTTTGATTTGACAAAAAAAGTTTTCCATAGAAAGCAGACATTTCATAAAGGGATTGTTCAAATAAAAAGGCACTGTAGAGTTTCTCCCCTTCTGGAACAAACATGGCATCCAATAAACTAAATTCAAGCACCCATAATGTCACCCCTTCCCAGGCTCCGTCCTCCAATCCTTCCACCCCTTCCTGCAGCAGAGTCATCCTCCTTCTCTTATGCAGAATGGCATCTCATAAGGCTTTGTCCAGCGATCGCTAGTTCCAAACTCAATTGTCCTTCTCCTTGCAGCAGGGTGTTTCTGCACCACTTTTTTCCCCCAATGGCCAGTAGGGGAATCCAGACCCCATCTCTCCTCTAGTTTCCAGTACAGGGACCTTGTGACAAACAACTAATGTCTGCTCCCTCAGACTCCTTGCTACATTTGTCTTCCTTCAAGCCCTTTCCTACAGCCCTTTCCTGGGCTACTGCACTTCTGCCTCTAGGCCCTTCCTTCACACTTTGGAAACCAGAGATTGCCAAACTCTTTCCCTGCAGCCACCTTCTCATCTGGGCTTCCTCCTTTATGCTCACTACCCTCAACTGGGCTGCATCTTCAGTTGGGCCTGAGCCACCCTCCAGGTGCAACCAGGTACCTTAGCCAGCTTTAGTTAACCCAGCGGTCCCCAACCTTTGTCTGGCGGATGCCAGACGAAGGACCATGGCAGCGGTCGAGCATCCGCCGAAATGCCGCCGAATTTTGGCGGTGATGCCTCTCGATGACGTTGCTTGTCAGCAGCAAGCAGCAGCAGCAGCGAGAGGCGGCAACGCCGAAATGCCGCCGAAATTCGGTAGCATTTCGGCGGATGCTCGACCGCTGGCCAGAACGCCAGGGCACCGCATTGGGGACCACTGAGTTAACCCATTTAGTACCAGTGGGAACTCCCCCTCCTCCCTCCACTACAGAAAGTTCATTATCTTCATTTTACAGATGAAAAAATTGAAACAGATGATTTGCCTCAGGTCACAGAGAATTTAGAGCAGAGGCAGGAATAAGCCCCATTTCCGCTCTTCTAATTCAGCCATGTGAGTTAGCTACAAGACGTCTCACCCAGGCTGCCAATAGTTACTCAAATCCAGGTAACTATGGTACCTTTCTCAATGAATACTTACCTAAATGGAAAAAAGATTGTTCATTTAAAGTTATCACATACTGGGCCTATTTTTCAAAGGGCACATCTGAGTCCTGGAATTCAGAGTGACTCTCATAAAATGGTACTTTCAGTGCCTAAAGGTCAATTTAAGCATCTGTAGGCAGGATTTAGAAATCCTATCAAGTATACACATTTAAAAAAAAAAATGGGGCTGTCCATGATAAAGGAGATCAAAGAATATGGGAACAAATCAGTTTAATTGAACATCAATATCATTTCTTCTATTCCCAATTTTTTTGTTCCTGAGCATTAACTTACAAGGGATTTTAACTCAACAAATCCAATACACTCCAATCATTTAAAAACAAAAACAAAAAAACCCACTATCCCCAAACCTTTCCCTCTTTCCCACCAGCCTATCCACAATCATGTTTTAACCTCTAGGGATAAATCATTCTACTGTTGGCATTCCCC
This sequence comes from Mauremys reevesii, assembly GCF_016161935.1. NCBI lineage: Eukaryota > Metazoa > Chordata > Testudines > Geoemydidae > Mauremys > Mauremys reevesii. The sequence continues at coordinate 28,837,380 of NC_052626.1, forward strand.
ATCATAATCTCTTCCATCAACATGAGTGCTTTGCAAAGAGTAATTCTTTCCTGCCACAGGATATTCTGCAGCTGTTTTAGCCAATGAATCTAATCAACATGCTGCAGTGAGCTAAATTACTACAAATGTGAAACTGATTGAAATTAGTGAGTCCTAACACTTGATCCTGGTATGAGAAAATGAGGCTTTGCATATTTAAACACCAAGCAATCTCAACAAGCTACAGAAGAATAATGGCCTGAGATGACTGGGTTGTGCTGTAAGTTTTGGATGAATTAATAAAACACTTAGTAAATCAATTGGAAGTGATGTGAAGCTGGTATTGGGTTTTCACCCTTGGTACTATTTCCGCATATGAAGTCTTAAAATTAGTCATAACAAATACATCCCCCCCTCTTTATTAGAGATGGGTCCCAAATTCCAGGTTCAATGATGGGGAAATTCAGATCAGCCACCAGTCTTCACAGATGTGGTCCACTGTTCTCTATTTCTGTTAGAGTACACGGTGCTGACAAAATGGCCTTGATGAATTCCAGATACCCCATCACAAGTTCACAATGCAGGAGCAGTGCCTCCTCCAGACATTACACGTTGTTATAACACTCCCTGAAACAACTCTGCCATAGCATATGGTATGGACTGCAGAGGTCTTGTTCACAATGATCTGCTGAACCTGTTCAGTTCTATCACACCCCACTGCCATTGCCTAAAGGAGCAAAAGAATTGGGAAAGCAAGATCTATCTTGGCTGTTTGTGTGAGTGACTCGGAGCTGTGAAAAGGGAAAAATATTCCCATTTGCCAAGGGCAGCAAGAAGCCATACAGTTGGCACCTAGTAAAAAGCTGTATTCTTTAGTGCCTTAATGCACCAATTTAAAACATCCAGGGTATGAGAGATTTCTGAAGATGGTGATTATAAAGTGGGTTCAGGAGTTCATCATTAAATGGCCAGGTTCTGCAACTCTTGTCATACTAGGATTTGTCTATACTAGAAAGTCATATCACTTTAGCTATACCAGTGTAATTAATGCAGTACAACCCAGCTGGAGGAGATGAAGATATAAATGGGTCCCACCCCAGAGCAAGCCCCACATGCATCCAAAGGACTCTACAGCCAACACATCTCATGACTAGATGTGGGGATGCTGGGCCTCTCTCGACTGTCTGCTCCCAATGGCTATTCAGACCCTGTGGGGGTCTGGTTCATTGACTTGGCCAGTCAAGTCCCCTCTCCAGCTGTAAATGTCCAGCTGTAACTGATCAGGCCCCAAACTGGCTTCTCCCATCTGGTCTCTGCAGAGACCCTTCTCCCAGCTCCCCGCTAGACCTGCAGTAAAGTCCTACCCCATCAAGCAAGAATCACACTCTTCTTTCCAGGAGAAGCCGGCTTCTCCCCGGGCCCCTCAGCAGAACTCAAAACCACATACAAAATTAAAAAGACTACCAAAGCAGCTTTTGCCCCTCCCCAGGTTTGGGCTCCTCATCTCTTGTGGGCTCCTTGTCAGTTCCCTATTCCTCTTCCAGAACACTGGGCCTAGCACCGTCTCCCTGGAACCTGGCCTCTTGTTTCAGGCCTCACCTGTGATTCTGCCAGGCCAGGTGCCAGCTCATGCCAAGATCCCCATATCTCAACTGAACATTGACAAATACATAGTTGGAAGAAGTCTTGCTTGCTGAGGTGTTATAATTCTAATACCCATATTAACAATACTAAGAATTTGTTTAGGTATACAGAGTTCATTAAATGCTTGTGAGCCACTGTATACATTGATCTCACCCCTAACATCGCTATCTTACAACATGGGATATAATTAGAGAGGTTGTATTGTGAGCCTTTGTGACTGAGAGACTCGTTATTCTGCCTCCTCCCCATGAAGAGGAGTCATGCAAGGGACTCCTCCCATCAGCTGAGCTGTGCAGCCAAAAGCATGTGGGAAGGGGAGAATAAAACCCCTAACAAGAAGAAACTGATTATCTCTATGCTGCTTGGACCCTGGGGGACAAATTGTTTCTAAGCAGAAGATCCCAGCTGCTTAGCCTGGGCCAGTCCTAAAGAAGATGTAGAGCTTGAAGATTACAGAAGCTTCTGTTTACCTTTTGAAATTTAAGAGTAACTTATTGGTGTATCTATCATGTAACAGGGTGGCACTCACCTCACATGAGCACCCCCTTGTTCAGGTGTACAGCTGCACCTCTCACAATTTATGGTGACCCCATCAGCAGTTCTGCTAACTCAGCCCTCTGGCTGACTCACACAGAGTCCATGTGAAACACAAACAAAGCAGATCCCTTCCAGAGTAAACAGTCCAACAGAGGTCTGTGACAATAGCTGTCTTCAAGCAGTTTCAGTCTTCACACAGTCTCAGCCCTGGTATCAAGCCATACCCCTGGAGGCAATGCTTTCACCCTCTCTGGGTCCTTCTGGCCTCAGCTCTCTAGCTGAGCCATTAAGCAGTTCAGTTCCCCTTCCAGAGACATAGCTTAGTTCAATAGTCAGCAAATTGCTGACCCTCTTCAGGAGCTTCAGTCCCCTCTCTGGGGTTAGGTTCAACTCCCTTCTCAGGAAGTAGATCCACTCCACCTGCTGCCAGTGGGGGAGACCCAGACCCACCCACTACTTCAGGTCCCAGCACAGGGACCCTATGAATAGCAGTCACATGCCATTGTGTTCTTTTGATCACTCACAATGCTACTACAGTTCCCTGGGCCACTTCCCCAAAGCCACAGCACCTTCACTCACATATACTTCACCCTTACCATAGGGCTGAAGTCTTGTACTCAGTCCCAGCAGCCAGCCAAAAGCTCCTTCTTGTTCCTGCAGTCCCTGGTATTACAACTCCCTTGGACCATCCAGGAGCACCACCTGCACTCCTGTAACTCCAGCAAAGAACTAGCTGTTACTAGCTTTGCAGCTCCTTTTATATGGCCCTCCTGGACCCTGATAGGCTGCAGGAAGCAGCCTGTCTCCAATTGACTGCTCCCCATGCAGCCTCTCTTGGCTGCTTGGAGGACTCAACTCCTTTGCTCCTTTCTGAAATGTCTCCAGCAAGGGGCGGCTGAGCCTGCTACACCCCATCATGTTTACCACTTTAATCTTGTAAATAACTCTTTCTTTTTTTTTTAACTTAATAAATCTTTGTATAGTTTATTATAGGATTGTCAAGAAGCATGGTCTTCAGTGTGAGATCTAAGGTGAAATTGACTTGGGGTAAGTGACTGGTCCTTTGGGACCTGGAGTAAACTGAATATTGCTGTGATTCTTGGTATAAGGAACTAGCTATCGCAAAGGTACACTCACCTTGGTGGTTAGATAAAGCGGAGTACCCCACCACAATGGGAAAGGGAATAAGCATAATCAGTAAAAGGCAGTTTTATATGCATATAACTGTATCCACACTTGGGTTTGCACTGATTTAACTATTTTGGTTTTAAAAAAAAATCACACCCCTAAATTATAGTTATACCAGTCCAAAAACTGTGTGTAGACCAGGCCTGAGTAGCCCCTTACTCTCCTAGAAGTCTCAGTGGAGCAATACACAAAGTAAAGGCTGGGTCTACACACAGGAAGAATTTGCACTGGTATTAATATGTCAGTTAGGGGTGTGATTTTTCAGTGAAATAGTTATACCATTAAAACCCTTTGACATCCTTTCTTGAATGTTTACAAAGTGGCCCTCATATAGTGGTCACTGCTGTAAATGGATTATAATACTTTTATCATCCATAATTGTTGTGTCAATGTTATTTGCTGCATACTGTGGGGTTTGTTTGTTGTTTTTTTTAAATCCCTAACAAGAATGTCAGCTTAGTAGACATGGCAGCCCTTCCTTTTCCCAGGATATCATAAAGCATAAGCATTCTGAAAGTTACTCCACTGCCAGCTCAAAAGATTGACCTCAATGTCCTGTCCTTCATAATAATCTTTAAAATCCATCATCTGCAAACTAAGTTTAAGTTAGAAACCTAATTAGTAACAGAGAAAATGAACAAACAAGCTAGGGGGAAAGAATCTCATGCAGGTGGCCAGAGCTTCCCTGAATAATTCCTTGTGCAGTGGTCATGCTTCAGAAATTTAATTCTCCATAATTTCATTTAGAATGGGGAAAAAAACCATAAGTAAAGTGATATAGGATTTCGTTTAGCTTTTGACAGGCACATTCATCTAAGGTTTGTCTGTAATAGCTGAAGCTACCGAACATTGCTTCCAAAACATTTACTGGTGTGAAACAAGAAGCAATACGACATATCGGACCTACTCGGCATTTATGTCCCCTATTTTTGTCTATCAAGAAGCAGCACAAAAAATAAATCTTCCTGCTGCCAAGTTGATTGTATTAATCTGATTTCTGTGGTACTTTAGGCTTGATTGCTTTCTGATTCTTGTTTATTATAAGTGGTCTTAAAGTAGCTGAAATTACAGCTACTGTTCAGAAGACAAAGGGGAGACCACTTGAATCTGCGGTGGGTGGCATGTTTCATTGCTTTAATTAAAAGTTGTTCTAAAATGCCAAACGCTTCTGCTGTAATTTCATGTCCCTTGAGTGCAAAAAAGTGCGCTTTGCCATTCAGACTATTTGGACACTTGTATTGGCTCTCGGAGCTTTTCAGAAGTTCTGTCACTTATCCACACTGAGGCACAGAACCAATTAAAAGACTTGAAATTTCCTTTCGGCCTTGAAAATCCTCTCCATGCTGGAACTATGTTTACCTTTGTGCAATACTTTAAAGATCACCCATTTTAGATTAGTGCACCTACAGATGGGAGATTGCACTTACAGAAGCATATGGGGGAATTAGATGCCCAACTCCAGCTGCTTTTTTCATGAAAATTGAATATCTAACTTCCCTTTGTGCCTTAACTAGAGGAAAACAGTCTCGCACTTGTTTGCCCTTCCCCCATGAGATGTCAGCAAGCTTACCTTTCCCGCGCTCCATTCCATGTGATATCTAGGAGATGATTACTTCATATATGGCCACAAGCTGCTAGCTACAAGGTCATGCCTTCAGAGAATGATCAGCCAATAAGAGTTTTTTTCTGGCAAGGTACATCTTGCAACTAGATATCTAGCTATAACTTTTAATAAGAGGAGTTTCTGCTGAAATAGTCAGAACTGAAATTATTAGCTTTTATCTGTTTTTCCCAAATTAGTTGCTAGTCAGTTTCAGATCAACTGACCTCTGTACTCCTATTAACTTTTAATCCAAACCAGGGGTCAAAAAAATGACAGTACCCTTCCAGTCTCAACCCCTCCCCTCAAATTGTGCAGCTTTGAAAATGATGATCATCCTTTTTTTCTTGTATGCTTTTACCAGCAATGCAACAGTTAACTTTGAAACCTAATAATGGTGGTGATTTAAATGTTAGCACAATTTTGAGATGAAATCTCCATCTTCCTAAAAGGATTGGGAAGGGGGAACAACTCTACTTTCACACACTGCTTCCCTCCATTCCCAGCCAATTGCTCCAAAAGCATAGGTCAGACCAGTTGTTCAAAAGGAGACTCTTGATTATCTGTTTGTAATTTTAGGGCCTTTATCCCCTGAGATCCAGCCAAAAGGAAGCATCATCATACACATGTGGCCTGACATTCTCTCCAGTAAGCAGCAGTGGTTCATGCACGCTCCCCAGTATATTATACAATCCTGTAAGCTATCCAGCTACCCCACCCATGAGACTTAAATTTTCACTGGAAAATCAATATGCTTCAATGGCAATTTTTTTCTTATGACAGCGGTATTGTGAGTACCATTAATACCTTATTGATATTAATATGGGTGGACCAAGGAGACTGTGTAGGATCAAGGTCCATATTGGACTGAAAATAGGGTTCAGATTAAATGTTATCAGTTTAGAAGTATTAAGTTTAAACAGCACTAGGTTTCAAATATCATGCTAGCAGAATCTTGTGAGTTACTTTTGAATAGTGGAAATTTCACAAGCTCAGCTGTTCTCTGCATCCAAATGGGAACCAAAAAATAGACTCCCTCCAATTTTTGATCCAGCCTGCAACCAAAAACCACAGGGATAAATTGGATCTGGAGAGTCAAATATGAAACCCATTAAAATTCAAAGGGTTTTGGATTGGAGGTTCCAGTTTTGGCTCTTCTCTGCTGTTTGTGTCAGCAGCTGTATCCCTTTCAAGCCAAAGCTTTGAATAAAGAGAGCGAGCAACATGTCTTAACACAGAGAACCCAGCCTGCTAGCCCCTCTGTTGCACAGTGTGCAAGGGTTAATAGGAATGTAAACATCCCAAGATCAAAGCTTTGTGAAAGGTCAGTCCCTAGTCTCCAAAACTTTCCATTACTGAGGGGAGTGAGTCACTGTCAGGCTCAGTGCTTGCCAAATCCTTCTCTGGAGGTCAGAACTGTGCAAACCTTACAGTTTTCACCTGCTGAAATCTGAACAGAGAAGTGAGGAGCTCAGCTGATTTAATCTTCCCTCTAGTCAGTTTTTCCCCTGGGAATCACCAGCCCATCCCCCTTAAACAACAAAATAAAAATTAGAGTCAGAATCATTGCTTTCCTTTTCAGAGGGCACCCAGGGAACATAGATCACAGCCAGAGCATCTTCATTTGCTAGCAGGTACATTCCTGGTGACAGAGGGTAATTGCTTCTATAAAGCAATTATAAAGCTTCTATAAAGTGTAAAGTAAGCACCCTGAGGGTGTGGTAAAATCAGCACAAGTGTGTAGGCCTAAATCTTGCCGTCCTTACTCAGGCAAAACAATCTGTTGCCTTCATAAAGGAGTGTTGCCCAAAGGAGGATTGCAGGACTGGACACACTGTTCCTGGAACGCTGCTCCCAGTTCAGCATGCTCCTGTTTCTCCTCTATCACTGGAATTTTCCCTTTGATGGAACCAAAGCTAACAAGTACGGCCCCCGGTGCTTTGAGCATTCCCGTGCAGAGGCCCACAGCCCACTGTGTAAGGCAATGACATGAAGTACATGGGCCTATGAACATCAATCTGATCCAGAGCTACATTAGGACTCCCAGCAACTTCAAATGCCATTTCCTTACAAGGAGCACTACTTACCTGCAAAAATGGCACAATGTTGGCTAACCCAGGTGTCTTTCTTTCCGATGCTTTCATCTCAAGTCTTTGGAACGATACTGTGGTCAGGGGCGGCTCTAGGCACCAGCAAAGCAAGCACCTGCTTGGGGCAGCCCATTTGCAGGGGTGGCAGGGATCTAGCATGGGAGCTGAGAACCAACAGGGGGCTCTGGGAGCTGTAGTTCCTTGGTTAGCTCCCTGCCTATAGAGCCAGCCCTGGAGCAGGGAAAGAACTACATTTCCCAGCATTCCTTGGCCACTACCAACTGGAAAGGAAGGAGGGGGACCTCATGCGGCAGCGTGCTGTGAATGGTAGGGTACCATATTTTAACATTCAAAAAACAGGGCACTCCAGGGGGAGGGAAGCCGCACCCTGCCACCATCCACTCCCTCCGACTGCCCCCCACAGAAACCCCAACCCATCCAACTCCTCCCCCCACTCCTTGTCCCCTGATCACCCCCTCCCATGACCCCTGCCCCTAACTGCCCCCCAGGAGCCCACCCCCTATCTAAGTGCCACTGGTCCTTGTCCCCTGATTGCCCCCTCCCGGGACCCCTGCCCCTAACTGCCCCTTGGGGCCCCATCCCTATCTAAGCCTCCCTTCTCCTTCTCCCAACTGCCCCCTCCTGAGACCCCCCCCAACTTCCCCCCTAGGACCTCACCCCCTACCTGTCCCCTGACAAACCCCTGGGACTCCCATGCCTATCCAACTGCTGCCTGTCCCCTGACGGCCCCCCCGAACCCCTGACCCATCTAACCCCCCCTTCTCCCTGTCCCTTGACTGACCCCCTGAACCCTCTAGCGTACCACTCAGACCAGCGTGTCTGGCTCTGTGGAGCGCCAGACACGCTGCTGCACACATGCTGCCGTGCTCCCTCGTGGAGCCCACAGCCCCCCCCTCCCCCACCCACACACAGCACCTGCCTTCCAGATTTGAACACCTCAAAATTCAGGAATGCTCAAGCTCAGTTTGGGCAGCTGTTACTTCATTTCTCCCAAATCAAATGTACTGATCCACTGTAACTTGCTGTAGAAAAATTTTTGTAGGATAAAATTGAGCAAGAAATGCTTCCCAGTGGTTATTAGGACTGGAATTGCTATTTTCAACAGCCTTTGTTTGTTTGTTTAAAAGGAAGACAGTGATATTGCATTGACAAATTCCCCATAGAAAGAAAGAGTGGAACAAAAGAATAATAAAGGCACCTCAACTTTTCCTCATTTATGGAGGACAGTCTTATAATATGCATCCAGATATCCTCCAATCACACAAGCTGAAAATTGTTCCACTTTAATGCAGCTTTGTAACCATATGGGAACCAATCCTGTCTGTGTTTTGTGCAAGTCCAAAATTCCTGCTGAATGACCCGCCCCAGGAGCAAGTTACCAGTGACCCTGGGCTGCGGCAGAAGGAGGGTGCAGGTGGTGGGGGGGGAGAGCCCAGGGCTGGGCGGCAGGAGGTGTGTGATGGGGCACTGGTGGGGGGCAAGTGGGGAGCCCAGGGCTGGGCTGGCAGGGGGGTGGGGGGAGGGCACTGGTGTGGGGGGAAAGGGGGAAGCCCAGCGCTGGGGCGGCAGGGGGTGTGGGTGGGGGGAGAGAGCCCAGGGCTGGGGCAGCATGGGGGTCTGTGGGGGGAGCCCAGGGCTGGGATGGGGGGCAGCCAAAAATTTTTTTGCTTGGGGCGGCAAGAAACCTAGAGCCGGCCCTGATTGTGGTTACGTTAAACAAACCTATGTTGGAACCTTACCTGACTGTGGTTTGAAACATTACCTGCCCTCCTCCAAAAACTAACAATTGGCTAGAAACCCTAAAAATTAACAATTCCATTAAGGCTCTAGCTGGAACTACTGGCAGTGCCCCACCTCACATGGATCTCCAGGAACTATTGTATCGCAAGCAGACACAAAGCTTCCAGAGATCCTGTGAGGCACAAGAATGGCACCACTCTTCACAAGGATACAGATGGCTCCTCCACCTCCCCCTTGCCCAGGCCTGGTTACAGATGTTGGCCCCTCCTTGGCCATGCAGCTGTGAGGGACAGGGGAGGGCAAAGCCAGGGTCTCCCTGCCTCTTCCACCGCACCCTGCTTTTAGAGCGTTAGTACGGTGACTCCAGTTGTGTCTGGCCCATAAACAGAGGACAGAGGGGAACTGGCTCCAGGTACAGTCAAACCTCACAATAACACGCCCCGCCATAATGCGAAATCGCATATAACGCGATAATAGGCTGGCTCCCCTTTAAGGCATAATACAGTACTGTACCAATGGTCCCCAACACCATGGCAGGGGAGAGAAGCTGCAGCCCTGCCCCTGCCGGGAACAGAGAACTCCGAGGCTGCGGGCGCCGGTGCTCTCTGTCCCCAGCAGGCGCGGGGCCTGCAGCTTCTCTCTGTCTTCTCCAGCGCTGCAGGGGCCGGTGCTCTCTGTCCCCGGCAGGCGGGGGGGCCGCAGCTTCTCTCCGGCTTCAAGAGGAGCCGTGGCTCCCCACCTGCTGGGGACAGAACTCCGGGGCTGTGGGCGCCGGTGCTCTCTGTCCCTGGCAGGTGTGGGGCCACAGCTTCTCTCTGGCTTCAAGAGGAGCCGCGGCCCTGCGCCTGCCGGGGACAGAGAACTCCGAGGCTGCGGGTGCCGGTGTCTCTGTCCCCGGCAGGCGGCGGGCCGCGGCTCCTCTCCCCTGCTGGGCACTAGGCACTAGGGGGTGCACATCAATGCACTGCGTTGGGGACCACTGACAAACTGACTGGCTTGAAACCCCGCTATACCGCGACCCCACATTTAGCGCAATGGAAGTTTTTGGACCCCAAACATGGCGTTATAGCAGGGTTTCACTGTATATTCTAACCAGCACTCAGCCACAGTTGGGCCCGAGGCGTAACACGGTAAACAGAGGAATAGCTTGGGGCCAAACAGAGCCATGTTGTGTTGCTGTGGATTTAGTTTCCCAGCCACATCATTCCGCTCAGCTTTGTGACACTTGAGGCAATTTTATTAAATTCCCTACTCCTAATGTCCTCATTTGAAGCAAAGCATCTTCAGCAGCTTAACGTTTGATCTCAGCATCACAAATGGGGAAAATCAGCAGCTGTCCTGTGATTCAAAAGGAACAGAATAATTACCCACTGGGGCTGTTTGTTCAGTATGTAGATGGGCGAATCGAATGAATGATTGGACAATACAGATCAATTAAGCATACCTTAGGTAATATAATGAATGTGCAAATTAGTATCTATTAGGTGAATCAGATGCAATTCACTTTTGACCGGAATGTTAAAAAATATTATAGCTAAAAAGATTGTTGCTGAAAAGGTTTGGGGATGGGAACTGTCAGATAGAAGTTGCTCTTCTTAAGCTCTGGGGTTCAAATCACTGAAGATTTATAGAACCCTTGGAGCAGGTTTTTGCTCTAGGTTTGTACAACTCTCACTGGATCATAACCAATCATTAGCAATGGGACTCAGGTATAAGGTTCTGATCAGGGTCCAGAGAGCTACAGTGTTTGCTGGAGCAGAGATGTGGATGGGCACAGGGAAGGAAGGACGAGAAGAAGAATGTTACAAAATTTGAAAGCTGCCACTAGGAAATCAGCTGGCATAATAACGTAGCTGCCCCCGGAGCACTTTCTATAAATGCTTTGAAAATCCCTAAGAAGCGCTTGGATTAAGTGATACAGTATTTAGTACAGATAAAGACAGTCCTAGAAAGTTCAGCAACTCAGCAGCCTGGTCACCTAACGGCTGGGGGCTGCGGAGAGCAATGTACCCAGCAATGGCTCTTCGCACACCTCCTGGAAGTTTCAAAGCACATTCCCTGCAGTGGCAGGCACCAAGTGCTAGCATGGGCACATGCCTCCCACCTACACCCTGTAGGTGTGCACCATAGCACTGGCCAACCCCACCCCTTTGTGTGGGTGCTTTGGCTCCAGCATGGGTGCCCTAGAGGAAAGGGGTTCCCCTCTGCTTTGTCCTCCATCTCATACACCCACACAGGGCCAGCCACAATTGGCTCCCATTGCACTCCTATTCAGTAGCCAGGTTTAGTTATAGATCCCATGTTCTTCTTAGCTCAAGACTACTGGCCATCCAGGGATACTCCGCCTCCCCCCCCCCCCCCCAGGGAATAAGAAGGAGGCAGGGCCACGTAGGGTGTGGAGCACAGAGGAAGTGAAGGAGGCAGGATGCATGGGGGCATGCTACCCCTTCCTAATGTTGGCAGGGCTGATCCTATGCCCCTAGGAGCACTGCATCATCCCCAGCACTGTCCTGTTCCTTAATGGTACAATCTCGGCTTTAATAAACACATTTGCATGAGGAAGACTAAGGCATGGCAGCATTTGTTAAACAGCATTCAATATAATGCACATCTATAATCAGCTAACGCTAGAACCTATATATGCTCTGATATCATTTGCCTACATCACATCCTCACTGTGACAGTCCTTATCCCTCACAAGCTAAAAGTACTGGGCCAGATCCACAGCTGGTGTAAATCTGGGTAGCTCCATTGATTTACACCAGCTGAAGAGCTAACCCTTTGTCAGCATTTATACATAATTTCCTCGAGTCCAGCAGCATAACACAGGTAAAGTTTTCAATTAATAATAACGATTTTTTAACTATGGGTTATTTATAGTCAGCTTTATTGACATTTTCCTTTGAGGCAAAAATTCTCAGGTTCGGAAAAGCTTTTGTAAAGAACCTGACTGCCAGTCATTTGATTTCACGGGAAAGCCGTAGAGCTGTCAGAAAAGCAAACCTGCCCAAAGAGAGACCTACCTATGACCTTTTTACTGTGTGTGTAAAACTTTACAGACACGCTGTTGTACCTTTTTGAAAGGATCTAAAATATCAACCAGCCTAACCGTTTGTGTTTGCCCCGCTACTGAATTATACCTAGACAACGCTGACCTCGAGTTACACTATGTCCATCAAACTCAGAGCTTCTCAGCCCACAGTCATGGTTTGTCAGGTTTGATGGGCAACTGGTTAAATACAATACCAGAGTGTAATGCTAGCCGGCACAGCTCACAGATCGCTCAATAGTGAATTAGGATATTAGTAACATTTATCAAACGCAGCAAAATATTGGCAATGAATTGAATAATTTTCCGTCATTTGGATCACAGATTTTTTTTTTTATGTTAAGTTTCCTTAGCAGTGAGTGAAAAACCAGCCACTTACGAAAATAGTGCTTTTGTCTTTACTATTTGTACATACAGGGCAATAAATATGGCTTATTCACTGCTGAAAAAATACTAAGCACTTCTGCCCCACACCCTGGCTCCTATTGGACTGGAACTGAACCCCTTGGAGCTAGTCGGTTCCAGCAGACCTTCCTTCCTCCCACTTGGTCCCGCACCAAAAGCATTTCTGACACCAGCCTCTAACCTCCCAGAAGCAACCACAAGAGGGGGCAGCAGCTGCAGCTGGAACTGGGGGAGCACCAGGCCCTCTTCAGCCTAGGATAATGTCAGCACTCTTTTCTCTTAACTTTGCACACCACCACTTGCTGTTCTGCTTCCCGTCTTTCCCAGCCTACACCTGCCAACCATACACCTTGCCCATCTCATCTCCCTCTGCTTCCCTCTTACATCCTTTTTCAGATCCAAACTCTTTCACCAGAAGTGAACAGAGTAATTCTAGATGTATATCACTGTAGCTGGAAGAAGTGTCTCCCCACAACCTCTCCACCTAAGCAGGGACCTGTCCCCCACATTCTAAACATGTGACATTGTGGGCCATAGTCTTGACAGCATAGGTGCCGGAACTAGCAGGAGCACCGCCTGGCTTGACGTGGTTTCCATCAGAGACAGGGTTTACTTTACAGATTGGCTCTCAGCACCTCCACTATACAAATTGTTCAGCGCCCCTGCTTGACAGTGTCCTAACCTGGTTTTAGGCCTAACACCAAGTTGAAGATCCTCTCTGTTCACCAAAGCTGGGATTTTTAAAGGGGTTTAAGGGAAAGTCAATGGCGGTTGGGTATGGAATGCCCTTTGGCTCCTTTGACAATCCCAGCCTAACTGGAGAGCCCACTACTGTGGGTCAGATTTCTTGGGACTTTATGGGGGTGCACAATGGAAGAGCAAAGTAAAAATAGCTTTCCTGCCCCACCCTGGCACAGCCTGAAAAAGGGCCTGGAAGAACTGCAATCCCTGGGCTCTTGTGACCCTCTCAACTGTAATGAGGCTGCACAGGCTGTAGTTTAGAGAAGCATTTGGCCCCATGACAGGTTTATCACTCCCCTGGCACATCAGGCCATATTGCATCATCATGTTTTAAGCCGAACTGAAAAAATGATGACATACTATGGCCCCTGGTTAGGACTTTTAACCAGTGACAAGTCTGTAATTAGATGCCACTGAATGGGCCAGATATGCTGTCAGAGTATAAATTAAAATCAACTGAAACACCATTTTAGCTGAAGTGTATTTTTCGATGTGAATAAAACTGTGAGGTGTTTAAAGACACTTGTGCAAAAAATTAAGTAACTCAAGGTGTTCAGTGCATCCGATAACCTTGCCATGCAGGACACAGCGTTATGTAATTTGCCAGTTGTGCTGCCTACATTGTGGTTTTTCACAGTCATTTGATCCCAAGTGCCTTGTCTTGTGTTTGAAAATTTCACAGTTCAGTGCAAAATAAATGGATTCTTTTACTAGGTCAGCTGTGGTGTAACAGCCAGTGATTTAAGAAGCTTGTCACAACATATGACCAAATGCTATTTCTAAGCTCCAGCTCTTTAAGAGTACCCAGAAGAGAGACCACAGCAATCCAAACTGACTCTTCTTGACACACGCACAAAGAGATACGAATTCTGGGAGCATAACAGAACAAGAAGATTAGTTTGTGTTATTTGGTAGCATTTTTATGGAACACCAAATGTTATTTACTTCCTAATCTGCCTGCAAAATACAAAGATTTGCTACTCTGAGCTATTTCAGAGATAATATGAATGACTCGCTTGAGCATATTACCCTCAAGTAGCCTAAAGATATATTTTAAACGCTTTAAACACAATTAAAGTAGATCATTCTCTTCTCCTTAAGGCTGCCTACATTGTTTCCAGAGATTTATATTGCACTAAAAAATTGCACCTTGTATACACTACATGTTAAAGCACACATCTAGCCAGTCAAATGTATGAACTATCAGTATTAGCCGGCATTATTAAAAATATCCCGAATAATCTGTCACTTCTGTCATCCCCCTTGGGGTTATTTGTTCATTTTGATTGTATGCCTTCTTCCAAGCTGTCCCTTATGCTGGAATGAATATAGCTTCCCAATTCATATATTCAGTTCTCACTGCCCTGCTTCAAAAAGACCCATTTGTTCCATGATGCATTTTGATTATAGTTAAAGATGGACCAATACCAAAGCCTTAAGATACTGACATTCAGATCTTACCTTTCTAGGGTGCTGAGTCAAAACTGTATCCAAACTCCCCCAAACTTTGGAAGAGTCTGGATGTGAATCTGGATGCAAACTCTGCGGCTCTGACCCATTTCTAATTTTATGGACTGTCCACCGGCACATTTTGCATTACATTGTTCTGTACTGTAACTCTGGGTGGTTAGGCCTCTGGGGCAGGTTATGCACAGTGCTGCCTACACTTATCGCACAATAGAAATGATAATGATTGAGCAAATATGTTTCTGCTCTGGAAGGTAACTCTGTACAAGTAACATTGTGGAGCTCAATGGTTGTCTTTCAGTGACTCCAGATCACGTATATTCCCTTTCCAAGTAAACTTGTAGGGTTTTTCCTAGCTGTCCAAATCACAAACTCACCAGGGAATCTAAGTCAAACTGGGATCCTTTCTATCTTGCCCATTATCACCAGTAATACAGGTTCTGCAACCTACATTCTGCCCTCAGTCAGACCTGTGCACAGTGGAGTAATTATCTCCAAAAGATTGCAGGGGGAGGGGCAGAGACACTTCCCCTCCCCCCGGTCATGAAATCCCCCCTGCACTGCAACCCCCTGAAAGAGTTCCAACACAAGTGCCTTTCACTCACCTTCCTTTAAACAAAAAACAAAGATGCCTCCTCTCACAGTGTTTACTTTGCTCTGCTCTTACCTGTCTTCCTCTGGTGCTGCCTTTGGTTGTTCCTGTCCTGAGTGTAGCAAGCTCTAGGTGCTAAGCTGAGTTTCAACTCTCCCACTCCGCTACCTACTTTGTTTCCTCTCTCCCCTACAGATTTGTCTCTGTGTGAGATCTTCTCACTCACCTGTTTCACACAAACTCCCACCATGTGTCCTCCTCCTCCTCTTCTAAGCCACTTCTCTCTCCTCTTGCTTCTGAGACGCTCATCCCCCAAATCCCACCCAGTCTCTTTTCCAAAATCCCCCTCACGCTTGCCCACCGCATCACTTCCCCAAACTCACCTCAATCTCTCTCTTTCACCCCATCACTCACCCTCCTCTATATCCTGCCATCTTCTTCCTTTCCCAATTCCACCGAGAGCTGCCCCTTAGACCCTTTCCCCCCTAGTGCCTCTCACTTCACAGCTGTCTCCTGGTTAGGGTTCCCAACTTCCAAATTTCTTAAAACAGCTCCTCTCTGCTGGTCGCTCGTTCACTCCCCCTTCCTCGGGACTCACCTGCTGCCTACAGAGCTGGGCTGGGAGCTGATGCAGAGCCTGCCTGCCCAGAAGATACAGATAGGAGGTGGCCCCAGCTGAGAAGGGGCTGGCACAGGTTGATGACATGGTCCCACCCCGGCCCCTCCCCAGCCCCATATCCAGGGCCAGGCTGGCAGGGACCATGGGACAGGCTGGCAGTGGCATTTGCAGGCAGCAACTTCTACCTCATTCCAGCATCCCTGCAGGCGATAACCAGATTTTTGGTGTCCGGTCAGTACTTCTGACCAGACATCCTAGAAGTTCCCCTTCAACTGGACTTTCCGGTTGAAAACCAAGCCCTTAGCAACCCTACTTCTGGTGCCCGTCCCCCCCATAACTGCCCCTTAGTGCCTATGTTACCCGCCTGCCTCCCCAGTGGTGTCCCCTAGCATCCATCTTGCCCCCACAGTGCCCACCCCGCTGAGGTGCCCCTAGTGTCCGGGTCAACCCAGAGGTCCCCCCCCAGTGACCACTCCCCCAAAGGTACCCCCCATGTCTGCACCCCAGAGGTGTCCCTTAGTGCTCATGTCACCCCCTAATGCCCGCCCCTCCAGAGGTTCCCTCTAGTGTCTGTGCCTGTCCCCGTAGAGGTGTCCCCTAGTGCCCATTCCAGCTGTCCTCCCCTGGTGCCTGCCTGCCCCTCACAGCTCCTCCCTGCCTGTCCCCTGAGGGAATGATTGCTGCACATCCAGGCCCCTCCGGCTCTACAGCAGCTGCGGCCAGGGATGCACCCTAAGGAGCCCATTTCAGGCACCAAACCACAGCTGGTTCCTGTCTATCCTGCAAGAGGAGATGGCAGCCCTGTCCTCCTGCTCCTAGAGCTTGTAACAGCTGATCAGCACCCTGCAAGAGGAAAAGGGGGGTGGGGAGAAATAGGATGCCAAGCCCAGCTGCACTAAGCACTAAGCCAGCTTTCCCTCCCTCCCTTTCATAGTCTGCCAAACGTTGGAGGAAGGCATTGCTGTTCCTCCCTCTTCCCCCCCCCCGTATGAAAGTTGGGGCAGGAGATGTCTTCCAAGCCTCCCTCATTACACCCATCATCTTCAATGGGGTTACAAAGGTATAAACTATGCTGTTGATAATGCACCACAGGGAATGCATTTTAATACAGTCAGATGTAAAGTTATACATCTAGGAACAAGGAATGCAAGAATGGGGGACTCTAGCTGGGAAAGCAGTGACTCTGAAAAGGATTTAGCAGGTAATTGTGGATAAATAACTCAATATAATATCCCAGTGCCGCGATACAGTAAAAAGGGCTAATGCAGTCCTTGGGTATATAAACAGGGAAGCAGCGAGTAGGAGCAGGGTGGTGATTTTACCTCGGTATATGGTATTGTGAATCTGATACTAGAATAGTGCATACAATTCTGGTGTCCACATTTTTAAAAGGATGTTGGAAAGTTGGAGAGGGTGGAAGAGTCCAGGATTGGAGAAAATGCCGTATAATGAGAGATTTAAAGAGCTTATTGTGTTTAGTTTATCAAAGAAAAAAGATTGAGAGGTGAGTTGATTACAGTGTGTAAGTACCATCATGGGGTGAAAATCCTGGGTACTAAAGGGCTCTTTAACATAGAGGGAAAAGGCAGAACAAGAACCAATGGTTAGGCATGAAACTGCTCAAATTCAAATTAGAAATAAGGCACACATTTTCAACGCTGGCATGATTAACCACTGGAACAGTCTACCATCTCTTGATGTTTTAAAATCAACACTGGATACCTTTCTGGAAGATAGTCTTTACCCAAACACAAGTTACGGGGGGTGAAATGTAATGGCTTGTGATATACAGGAGGTCAGACTAGATGATATCCTCGTCCCTTCTGGTCTTAAACTCTATGAATCTATGAGGGAACCGAATCTAGATCTCTCTCTCTCAACTGTGTTGGTTCTGCAAGGCTAATAGGAGAAAAAGAAATAAAATCTTTACTCAAGCAATTATTTTCAGGACCTCTCTCCCCCTCCAAAGGAGCTGGGGAAAAACACATTAATGCTGAGAGTGGTAGTAAAGGGTATGTTTTTAATAGGATTTTAATATACAGCTTACATGTTTATTTATTAGTATTCTAGTCAGTGCATTACAGTAATAAATATGAGAGATATAATTTATGAATCAACAGAATTAAATATTAATTACACAAGGTGATAAATTCTGGTCTTTTTAGGAATTCACCAAAAGCCACTGAAGACAGTGAAAGTCTTTCCATTGACTTAAATGGGCTTTGGCTCAGTCCTTTAATGCTGTTAAAATTAATTTGTTATTAAACAAACTTTCTATGCAATTTTATGCCATAGCTATAATTTATCATCATCATAATGCAAAAGTTCAGGACCAAACCTGCTCCTACTGAACTCTATGGTAAAACTTCCCTAGACATGAAAAAGAGCAGAATTGGGCTGTACATTTTTAATTGCACTGTATACAAATATTCACATAAGACTAAAATAAAGTATTCACACAACTAAAGAGGTTTCCATGAAGCTTACAGGAAAGTACAGCACAAAAATCAATGAAGTGAAAAGTAACTTTTTCAAAAAATAATAAACCATACTTGATAGGTGTGGTAAACATTAAACAAAAAGACGAACTGGCACAGTTTAACAACCTCATTTCTAAGTGTGCTTTGTAATAATGCTCCTCCCAAGCTGCTGTTTTTCCAGAACATAATGACAAAAAGCCTCACTGTAACATAACTGTTTTACAGTGACAAATTTTATTGCCTCGCCAACTGTGAGTTTAAAGAAAAAGCTGTAGAAAGGATCCCAAAGCACCACCACCCTTTTTTTTTTGGTTATCATCCAAAATAGCAACATAGCACTTTCACACGTCGGTGAATACGCACTAGTCTCATTTTTTAAAAAAGAAGTTAATTAAAGAAAAATGATTTTTGTTTTTGTTTCAAAAATAATATAAAGAACCATTTCAGAATCAAATATTTCAATGATTAGAGATATGTTTAGCATGAAAGATAGAGCCCGACCCTGCAAACATTCTTGAGAGCAATCTCAATGACTTCACTGGGCCTGCTCGTGTGAGCAATAATTTATATGTGTGATTACGGATTGGCAGGATCAGGCTCTTAGCTTTGCCCTGCTTAAGCTTTCGCACAATTGTCCTAGGCTAAAAAGCAGAGATAAAGTACTAATATATACAAAAATGGGCTTTTATCGTATAGCTTTAACCCTTTTATTGCTAGACCAAAAGTGAGGATTTGGAACAATTTACATAATTCATAAAGGATAAAACTGAGATGCAGCTTCAGATGACTGAATTTCCACTTGAGCCATTTTAAACTGGGTACACTGTAGCCATTTGCGGAGTGCGGATGAGCTATTGTTCATTTGTCCTGACCCTTGTAACATCCTCAGGCTGTAGTGGTTCACGTTATTCTGAATGGCTTGAAGGCGCAGTTGGAGTCCAGCAGATAAATGCTATTAAAACCAGCAGAAGGTTGAGTTTCTCTCTTTTATTTAATACATACATTAAATCGGGATTATGTAAGATTTTTTTGCCAGGAGCTGATTTTGGGAGGGGAGGAGTCCCTCTGCATGCCCCACCCCCTCCATCCAGGTCTCATTCTACCTCATCTCCAACCACCGACAAAGATGTTGTCACAAGAGGCATTGATTTCAGGCCAGCATCCCTCAAATCACTACATTCTCAACAGCAACTTTATAGTGGAGCTTTCTGCACAGCCTTTATTCCCATCCACTCTTGACTGACAGGACCCACTGGTACACCTCATCCTCATTTCTGTCACAAACAAGGCCACTTAGCACTATTATCATCCAACCAGCAGACCACAGCAGGTCAACATCAGGTGCTGCAGAACTGAAAGCCACTCCCTGAATCAGGGGTTCTCAACCTGTGGATCGATGTCAGGGGGCTATGACCACCCTGCTTTGCTTAGCTCATTAGATGGGAGTTGGGAGGGCTTCCCATCTAGATCCTAGTTAGTTATATGTAAGTCATGGGTGGCGCAGTGTCTCAGTACAGAAAAGGTTGAGAACTACTGTCCTAAATGATGCCTCTACCCATTCATATTTGGCATATTCAATGCTGAGCAACTGATTATCCCCAAATACCAAGCAGTTTGCATATTATAACAAGATGTATGTTGAAAAAATAATATGGAGTTTTTATGATCTATTGTCAGAATGTTGGGAGCATGAGTCTTATTTCTAGAGTACATTCAGACAAAGCACAGAACAGAAATACCAACAAGCATGAAAGAACAAGAGAAAATAACTTACCTTTAGATTTGACTGAATCATTGGCAACCACATGGGTATTAGCTGTACGAAGAGACAACAAATGTTTTGTTAGTTTACTATATGGGCCTATGAATCTGTTCCAGTTACAGTGAGTCAGAGCAGGGTATGTCCAACTCATTTAGCCCTTTGAATGGATGGTGACACATGCTGAAAGGGCTCATCCATAAATATGGAAATGTCTCTGTAAAAGATGGGCACGCTGGACATGTGGCATTCAGAGGTTAAGAAGCCAGCTTTGATCATTTGTATCCTACTTTACAATAAGGAGCAATTACTGGTACTATTTTAAGGCAATGTTGATAGTTTAAAATAAAAATCCATTAAAAGGAATATTTCCCTGGAGGTGTTTTCTTAATGCCCAGGTGAGCAGGTATTGGAATGAATGCGGTCCAAGCATTGCACAAAAAGGTGCACACTGCTGCAGATGTTGAAGAGTGAAAAGGATTGAGGCAGAAGTTCATGATGATGCAGAACATTTTATATTCTGATCACTGACCACTGTTTTACAGGTCAACCATCGCAGGCATCCATGCTATACTCACACATCTAATTTAGGCCCAAGACCTCCTTTCACCATATAGCACGTATTGCAGACAGCGAGTTGGGTATCTTAGTGCTGGGGCAGTGGAAAAGGAATTTTCCCTTCAGTATGCCAAGCAGCTGTGGAGTTGCTGTGCAGCTCTTACTGCAGCCCTCCATGGGAGGGATGGGTGAACCTATGTAGCAGTGGATCTTCCAGCCTCACCCTTGCCTTGCCATGTCGTAATCCCTCATCTCCAACTGATGTCTGTGCATTGTCCTAAAAGGAGCCCTCCGTGCACCCTTCTCCCAAGAGATAGAAGGCTCACTCATCAGGATGAAAAAGTAACTCTTAGGCTCTGACCTATGCCTGGATTTCTTTTCTCCAGGACAGCGCATCATCAATCTGCACTCAGAACTCCCATTGACTTCCCTGGGCACTCTATCTTCAGAGCAACTGCAGGACCAGGGCTTCGTGTGGTCATACTCCAGACACCAACAGAGATGGGGAGGCAAGGAGGGATCTGGGAATCCATAATCCAAGAGCTGATATTTGTTTCTAGCTATATCTCTTAACAGAACTTTTATTTGAGAATAACTTTACATGACAAGCCTACAGAAACCATTTCTATCCATGCTCTCCAATATTAATTTAACCACTGGGCATATTGTTCTGAAATGCTTCTCCAAATGGCATCAGAATTTGCAATTTACCAATTATGCTACTGAGAATTGTAGGTTAAACCTAATCAGTATTGACAGCATTAGATAAAGCACCATTCCCCCTGTTTAAAGAATGCTAATTGTTTGTCTGGCTGCATAACATAAATTTTAGTGCTGTTTTGCTAGTGGATCATATGTAGCTCTGTCAGTACTGATTACTTGGTCCACCAAATAAAGAACCATATTCAATCCTCTGCTTCTGCAGGCAGATGGATGCCAAAACAGATGGAACCCAGCCAGAGAATAGGGGAGCATTAGCTCTGTAATCTCCTTCCCTGGGACCTTGCAAAAGCTCCTCCACTGGAGCTCTGATGACTCAGGTCTATGTGGGGTTTTTGAGAGGCAGAAATAGGACAGCTAAAAGAGCACCCACATTCCATGGCATGCTCCCCCTGCTAACCTCACAGACTTACCACTGGAAGTCTGATCAGGGGTTCATGCTGCTCCTATGGAACTAGCCAGGGGCAGAATGTTTCCTGCTAAAGGGGAAGGGAAGCTGGTCGGAAAGCTGTGCAGAAACACAGGATCTCTTATGTACCCCAAGTTCCACACAAAATTTAGGAGGACTGAACCCTCTCCCTTGGTGGGGGTGTTAGAGGAGAGCAAATCCTCCCACTCCTCGCACTGTCACCTAGCTAGGTGGAGGTGGAAGAAATTGAGTTGGAACTCTTGGATTTTTTTCTTTCCATCTCCCAATCAGGCTTTTCTCCAAAAGGGGGAATATGGCTTAAAGATCCAGCCAAAAAATGCTATCTGACAATAAAACGGAGCAGCTCTATCCCAGGGGGAAGCATACACAGCACAAGTGGGTGGGGAACGTAACACCAATGGCTAAACGTAGATGAAATCAGGACGTGGAACTCTCACCATACCAGTCAAAGAGGAAGGGGAGTTGAGAGAAAGTGCTGCTCCCTGCCAGTGAGATGAAAGAAAATTCCTCCTCTGCTTTTAGTTTAGGAGGATCTGCAGTCCCCTATCTTGCTCTACTTTCCCTGGCTTTACCCTCCCCACATCTCATTCCTAATAAGGTTCCCCACCAGGTCAGCATCCAAGTAAACACACTTCCCATAATCCACCTGGCAACGTATGACCCTCTTGACTCCCCGTTGTGGTGATCATTACAATTACACATTTTTCCTGTGTCTGCTGTGATGAAGTTGTACAGTGGCCTTCTTGAACATTTTAATCACATCTGATTCCCTATTTAGAATAAGAAATACAGCAATAAACTTAATTAATGAAGACAGTAAGTGTGCAGGGATTAGTGGCAACCACTGTGCTAAGAAGGGGTGGGGTTGGTGGTGGTGATCTGATTTGCACAATGCAGAAAGCTCAGGAAAAGGATATTAAGAATGTGCTGAAACTGAATAAAAAAATAAGATTTTTCACTCCACTCTCTCCTCCTCACCATTCTTTAGTGATAACTTATTTTTGTTTGAAAGGCTTACATCTACATAAAGGACAGGTGCTTTGAAACATAAAATATATTCTGTCCCCTACATTTAATTACCAACAAGGTCACGGCAATACAAGATTTTCTACATTATCTGAAACATAATAAAAAACAACAATCAGCCAGCAATCAGAGAGCTGTTATCTTTGCAGCTCTTCATGTAGGTTAGGGCCGTGAAGATTCAAGTCTTCTCTGCAACCAGTTTCAAAGCTGATTTGGGGTAAATTTCTTGTTTGTAACTCAATGGTTTTCAACCATTTTTCATTTGTGGACCCCTAAAAAATTTCAAATGGAGATGTGGCCTCCTTTGCAAATCTTAGACATGGTCAGCAGACCCTTAAGGGTCTGCGGCCCACAGCTTGAAAACCACTGCTATAAATTATGGAGGTGCAAGTCATGGCTCCATAGTTAAAGCTGAGCTCTGAACTTAAAGCAGGGATTCAATCTCTTTGGAATGTTTTTAAAATACAGCATATCCTCCCCACAATTACAGAACTTACTTTTAAAGTAGAGATTGAACACTAACACAATGCAAAATACTGTGTTTCTACAAATCGATTTAAACTAATCTGGGACTTTAAACACGAAAAAGCCTTAATTATAAACATATGGTTAATGCATGATGTCACTGCAGGGGAGAGTTAAGGTTGTCTGGTTGCCCTATGCATTTCCAAACCTTAACATACTTGGATTTCTTTTAAGCTTATCTCGAATTTCCTAGATTTATCATGCTTGTTTTTGCAATAATTACAACATCCCTTAGTGTATTTTACTATAAATTACTGACACATACTCTCAGTCTTAACTCCATTGTACATACTTTTTGCTTGGGAATTTACTGCAGAATTTGTGCCAGGTTCGCCTTTTCTTTGGGTGGGAAGGCAGCTTTAAAATCCACCCTGGGCTTCATAAGATCCTGATTCATAGGTGCTGAATCAGTCCATGTCCTGGGAACCCTGTCCATGTTCCATCCTGGGACAGCCTTGCCCACTTTTAGGGCCCCGGCCTGCAGAGCTGAGGTACTGAACTGAGCTCTTTACCTTATTATAAATCTGAATTTTAACATTTGCTAATAGAACCTGAATCTTTTCAAACCAATCTGCCTCATGCTCAGTCATCCATTAGGAAGTGAAACGTTATCTCATTCAAATGTCACCCTTGCCTAGAAAGGGTCAAAACACCCTATTTACTGAAGGGAAATACATGAAGTGAGGCAGTGAGAGAGTATGTCTGAAATCTTTTCAGAAATTTCATTCTTTGATTGATATCATCATGCAGGGAATGTTTAAGTAGCTCTCCACAATACTACAACAGTATAACTCTATCAGCCATTAATTTTAAAGAAGGCATGGTAACAGGGGGATTGCCTTTCAATTTTAGCTATTGTGTTACTGCTGGACACTAATGGTATGTCTACACTGCAACATAAGTCTGTGCTTGAACCCGGGCTCAAGTCTAACCCCCTCTTGCGTCTACACTGCAATTGTGCTAACCCAGCTTTTGGACCTAGGGTCCCAGGACCCTGGATGGTTGGAGGGTCCAAGCTCAAGTTAAGCCAGGACCCAGGGTCTGAGCCCTGTTGCTTTGCAGTGTAGATGCAGCCACGCTTGACTCAGGACCTGGGAGTCGGCCAGACATATCTCACAATTCCATGGGACAATGGCCGTAGTACTCTCTTATCCCAACAATCCACTGTATTGAAAATGGAAGCCATGCCCCCTTTGTAAATGGCAGCAGCTCAGCGTTAACCCAGTCTCTCATGATCACCAATCTGCAAGCACACATTCAGAGAGCCTCCTGGGTTTGCAATGGAGAGTGAACAGATCAAGTCTTTGGCAAAGTGAGCTGCTTTCTGGTAACGTGCAGGGAGGGCAGTAGAGTTTTCCCACAGTGCATCATGGTCCTAGTGCTAGAGCAGCCACATTTTGGGGGGAT
This sequence comes from Mauremys reevesii, assembly GCF_016161935.1. Taxonomy (NCBI): domain Eukaryota; kingdom Metazoa; phylum Chordata; order Testudines; family Geoemydidae; genus Mauremys; species Mauremys reevesii. The sequence continues at coordinate 28,861,957 of NC_052626.1, forward strand.
GGGAGGGGATGCTAGGGAGTCTGGGATATGGTTACTTTCACTTGGGTCTGTGCACTGCAATATGGACACCAGAGCTCTAGGTTTCAACACAGGTTAGAAAAAAGTCTTAACGTAAGGTCAAGCCCAGGGTTCCCTAACATGGGTCAGATGACTACAGTCCCATTAACCTTGCACTTACGTTGCAGTGTAGACATACCCTAAGAGGCTAGAAAAGAACAACACACAGTGGCTTGCATTGCATTCGAGCAACAGCTCAAAATACAAAGGAACAAAATTCATCTAGACTTCTAGGACTAAGGACTGCTTTGCTTGCTGTTATTTCATCTGAAAACCAGCTATCCAGAGGCCTAAGTGGGAAAGCATCTATAATGCTAGAAGACTTGACTTAGCCTGTGTGACCACCCCAATTCTTTTCATTTCTTCTTTGGTTTGGCTTGTTTTACTCAGATCAATGCAGGGAACACTGTGGTCATCCACAAGGGGGAAAATACTGCGTTGTTTAAACTTTGGACCAAATGCTGCAGGCCACTGATTTCCAAAGGAGTTTTGCACAAGCAAGGCAAGCAGGACTTAGCCCTGGACTGGTGAATAGCCTATGGTGCTTCCCTAAAAGAATATGATTCACCATCTAATTATATTCAGTTAAGGAAGAAACACACACAGGCATTTAATAAAACCAGACGTTATTCAGGCACAAGTCTTGTGTTATCTCCCTGAAAGAATTTGAGTGCCAGGACATAACCGTGATCTGCAAAGGAAGCTGTGTGACACCAACATTGTTAGGAATTAGAGATTGGTCCAAAATGGAAACTTAAAATCCAGATTTTGAATCCTGCTCCTTGCAAAGTTCAGGGGTATCTGAATGCAGACTTTGGGTTCATTCTGTTCTAGAAACTAGGAGTAAATAAGATACAAAGTCAAAATTCAAGGGCAGTTTGGGCTCAGCGTTTTCGTCTGTGCCTCTATGTTAGGGATTTTACTCTTTTAATGTTGTAAATTCCCACACTGCCCTTTAACCTCAGCCCCTTCTAGTTTCCCCTTCTAGGAAATCTGGTGGGAAAAAAGGTCCCTACAAATCCTTAAAGAAGTATTCACAACATGTGATTCACATACCTTGACAAAGATAGTGGAATTGCATTCTTGTAGAGCCTCCATTAAACTAATCACATGTAGACACACCATTTCCACCATCTGAAAGAAAAAATATTAAATAAATATCCAGTGTAATAATATTGTGAACACAACAAAGAGTCCTGTGGCACCTTAAAGACTAACAGACATATTGGAGCATGAGCTTTCGTGGGTGAATACCCACTTCGTCGGATGCATGGCCCCACACACAGCCAACAGTCCCTAGGGACAGTCTCACTCCATTTTCTTGGCAGCTACACTGGGACATAAGCTGTATGTTTTGTAACCACTGACATTTCAGGTTAAATATCACATGATGACATGGGGGACATTTCTATTTACTAAGTCTTTCTCTGATGCAGCAGCACCTATCTGTTAGAGTGCTCTATATATTTTGTTTACCTCCTATTGCACACCAAGACAAACTGTCTTCAGTTTTCTTTCTCTCAGTCATTGTTCCTTCTACATGTCCCTGTTGGGTAGTTCTCGTCAATCACTGAGTCAGAAATTGGTATTTTTATTTACTGAATTCCTTTTAAAATTAACAAAGATCAGATTTTATTTTTTCCATCTGAAGGTGATTTCTTGTTCTGAATTGGCAGGGGGCCATGAATATATAATTCTTGGATTTTATAGCATGAAATACGGCATATGCAAATATTAGCTTTTTGGTAGTAAACAGCATTTTATGTTTTATGTTCTGTAAATGCACAGGTACAACAAGACAAATATCTTGAGATAGCTGTGAGTATTTGCAGTGCCTGTCTGAACATGCATGGATTCCCCTATATAACAATAAATTTAGCTTTTCAGTATTGCTTGTCTTCTTCGAAGAGCTTTACAAACACTAACTAATTGAACTTCAAAATACCCCTGTGAGAATAAGTATAATCCACATTTTACAGAGCAGGTAGTCAAGGCAAAGAGTTTAATAACTTGTGCCAAGGGCCACAGAATGAGTCATTGTTAGAAATGAGATTAAAACTCAGGGGTTCCCAGTCCCACACCTTTCCCCTTAGATTTAGGCTAGTCAGAGATAGAGGTCACGCAGAATTCCAGTTGACTTCACTAGGAGTTCCAGGCTTACAGCAGCAGTTCCCAAACTGTGTTCAGTGGACTACAAGTGGGTCACAGAGCACTTAACTAGTAGCCCATTGACGCGGGCTGGTCACCCAGGCTTCTCCACATTTCCAGAAGTTAAAATCACATTAAAGGACAGCTATACCTATATTAAGTACTTGCCTAATGTGACTTTAATGTAAACAATTGCTGTAGTTGGCACAACAATATTCCAACTGCAGTCCATGTGACTGCAAATGAAATGGAAAATGCCCAAACATAGGGGGAATGGGAGGTGGTCTACATGATCATACGTGAGCAGGGAGGTGCTCCACAAAGCAGTCTCTGCATAAATAGGTGGCCCACATTCTAGAAAATGTTGAGAGCTACATGCTTAAAGGACCTGGCTATATGTGAGGAATCTCTTTGTCTTGGGCCTAGAATCAGAACCCTCAGAGCCAAAGCCAACAATTACCATTTCAGCTAACGGAGAATATCCATCACATTAGTAGAACCAGAAGCTCATGACGAGTCTGGCAAGTGAGAGACAAGACTGCTATGTACCTTGCCCATCTTAAGCAAGCTGTCAACCCTGAGCATGCAAACAGAGAAAGCTATTATTCTAGCACTGTGCATGCTTTAGGGCCTGAACCTCTGAGGCACTCAGCAATGGAAGTCAATAGGAGTTTAGAGCACTCAGCACATATCAGGAGGCACTGGGCAATTTGCATAGCACTGGGTCCTTAGTGAACTGCACCTACATCCTGCACCTGCATGCTAAGCAGTGGAACTGGATGAATAATTCGTAACAAATAACTAATTGAACAAATTTGGCTCATTTTCTGTTTGTGAAATGTCTATGAACAGACTGCGGTCTTCTCAAATCATTCATTACTCAAAACTATTTGCTGAATGATCTCTGTGGATTATGCTTGCTCAATAACTTCTTTGCAACCAGTTAACTGTGAAAGTTCAGTATTGATCATTTGAGCTGTTTTGACGGAACAGATGGATCACAGGGTAAAAACTCAAACAAATATTTACAGAACCCTTCTGAAGTATGTGATCACTTTTGCTATGCAAAGTCAGGAGCTCTAACACTGAACAGCACTGCGATCCAATAGAACTGACTAGCACTAAGATCCTTGTTCAGATCCCCACAGGGTAAAATTATTACTAGTTATCTTCCCCTTTGAACTCTCAAAGGTAACATATACTGCACTTCCAAAAATAGCACAACTGCTTCACAAAATTATGCATAGTCCCATGTATTCAGTTTTAAACTTTAAACCTAGAAGGTTTGGCTTTATATAAATCTGTAATAAACAAATCTGTATACAGTATCTGACTCACCACTTTGTTATGTGCCATAAGCTGTATGATACTAGGTGTCACTCGGCTCCAGAACTCCAGAGCTGTAAGGATGGCCGTAAAGCTAAACTCATTTTGATTTTGGACCGTAGGAGCTACTGCTGTTTGTTCACAATACACTGTCCAGAGCTGAGCAAATATAAATGCATGGAAGAGGGAACACATGTGCAGCACTGATGTCTGTGGAAAGAGTAACAAGAAGAAAAAGGGTTTTCTTGAAATAGTATAAAGTACATTCCTCATCAAAGTATCCCCCATTAACATAAACCTCCATCAAATTAAATCCCCCAAGGAATTCTCCCCCATCAGGTACTCCCTGATCAAATCCACAACTACCAAAGTGTTTCTCTCGTTAGGATGCAGTAAGTGAAAGGCATCTGATAACAGCTCATGCATGTTGAAAGAACATGTTTATATTTACAGCCTAAGAGCCCGATCCTGCAAACAGATCTGCACATACAGGCCCTTACCTGTGCAGATGCACTAAGGGGTATTAAAGTAAGGGTCAGAGTGTGAAGACCACTTTGTCCTTGGGAACCAATCCTGCTGACCTCACTGAGGTAAAACTCCCATTGCCATCAATGGGAGGCCTGTAGAAGGGCCTTATGACTCATGACCTTAAACATTCTACTCCCCAAGTCAGTGGGAGTGAGAGTTTCCCAAGGAAACATGTATTCACACAAAATAAATCATTTTACATCAACTTCTTTTGATCTGCAACCTAGTTCCATCTTACCAGAATATAATGGCCCCAAAACACCTCCATGGTACAGCCCCATAATGGGAACTTTGCAAGGTTCGCTGTGTAGTTTTACAGATGCACCTGAGCATGACCCTTTAACAATAAATGTTAGAGGTAGTGATTTCTGACAGACACACCAAAGAACTGTCACGGCTCCTAGACATGTCACTAGTTCATTATAAAAGAAATGTTCTACTGTAATTCAGGTCATAGATGTTTTCTCAGTTTAAAAGCGCAACAGTGATTCATGACCAATGCCAGTATGACTGCATCAAACACTGCCAGGGTTGCTTGGTAACTGGAGGGAGGTATTTGAAAGAGCAAAAAGAGCTAGAAGGAATTAATGGGAAGCATCAGTCTTGAATGGGTGAGGGGAGGCCAAGTACTAGACAAGCATGTGATCATTCTACTTCTGTAGTTAATAAATTCCTATTTAGTATTTAATAAACACATAGCGCCTGCTGCATCTATGTTAATTATTGTCATAAATGGTTTACGATTTGCAACAATGTGCACTGTTCATCTTCAAAGCACTTGACAAATCAAGCTGGGCTTGAGCCCATCTCTGTTTGCAAATATTAAGTCTTTTTTAATCCTCACACTACCTCTGTGATGGAGGTTAGCAAGTCTTATTTGAATAGAATAGAATAGAATAGAATAGTCACTCGCTACAGGGAGAGTCAATGTGGAGCTGAGAGAGGTAGGCTTAGGACTCAGGAATTCCCATCTCCCACTCCTGTGCTCAGACCACTAGACAGTGATGCTCTCAGACAATAAAACATCTCTAGCAGGCTGATTTTTAGTGAATTTATCACTGGTTTTCTGTGTCTACTGGGGCAATTACCTTAAGAAAGACTGGGCAGGTTTGGGGTTTCTTTTCTGAATTATAATCATAAGTTTTTTACTATGCTTCCAATTTCCTATATCTTATGAATACAGCAGCCTGCTAAGTTTGGGCAGTTTTCATTTTAGTATGGTGGGACCATTATTGAACAAGAAAGTGGGCAGTGTAATTTTAAAACATTCAAACAATACTGCTGGAATATTTTACTTGTACAAGGGGTACCATCTGGGAGTTTAAGCCACTTTAAATAAGGCATTAACATGAAGTTGCTTTTATAATATCCAGAGGAGGAAAAGTTGTAAGATGCATTTCACCTCCCTGAAAAAAAACACAACTGGTTAAGTGTTTGCAATACTAATGGCATTGCATAGGGTGTATCATCTTAAACCCAAGGAATCCCTTACCTTTGATTGCTCTGGAAACCCAATCAGGATAACAATAAGGTGGTCTGCAATGTGGGAGCCAGCATCCAGAGGAATTGGCATGCAAGACGAGGGAAAATTCGGACAGACGACATTGTGTGTCAGAGACCCCAGAAGTAACCAGGAGAGTAAACGAATATGAGATACACATTCGATGAATTCTTTGGGCCTGTCAGAGAACAACTGATTTTTACAATGCATGTAAACTTCGCTATCTCTCATTAACTGAAAATCCCACATGTTTGCAAAATGTTGCCTGTGCTTGCTAGAGTCTAAATCATTTGGATAGCTTGTGGGAATGCCAGGAAGAGCCGCGTGTAGATTGGCTGACCTGGCATGGCACTAACATGCCTAGCAGCACTTGTTCTGTCCTTGCAAAGCTGAGATTCTGCACAAGGCTCATGTAGCAAACTCAGAGCCACACACAGTGATTATTTGGATATAAATTATCAAAGGAGCTTTATATCATGATTCCTTTGTATATTAAAGACTATGGTTATGGCACTGGGCAGTGATTCATGAGATCCAGATTCAGTTCCCAGCTCTGCCAGAGACTTCCTGTGTGACCACAGGCAAGTCACTGGATGTCTCGGGATCTCACTTCCCCAGCAGTAAAATAAGGTTAATCACACTTCCTTTCTCCCACCTTTTGTCTGTCTTTGTCCATTTAGTTTGTAAGTTCTTTGGGGCAGGGACTGTCTCTAATTAAAAGATCATACAACACCTAGCACAATGAGATCCTGATCTTCGCTGGAGCATCTAAGTGTTAGTGTAACACAAGAGTAACAATAATTTCCATTGGGTTTCATCTCAATCCAAGATCCCTTGCTTTCACAAAGCCTGGAATTTAGATTACTTACTCATCTGAATTCATAGGCACTGAAAAGAAACTGATTTCAGGTCAGAAAGCCATTGCTTAGCAGACCTCTCACTGCCTTTTTTCATTATTAATTTAATATCATCAGTGATTCAAAACACCAATGAGGCATAACGATAATACATTTATTTTATTCATTGGCTTTTCTATGGTGCTCAGCACCTCGGACCTGGGGTTTCACAAACATTAATTATCCTCACTTCAGGACATATTAGCCTCATTTTACACATGGCGAACTGAAGCCCAGGGAGATGATAATCCCAATGCTGCAAACACACATAGACATACTTAATATTAAGCACATATACATAAGTGTTCACAGGACTGGGGGCCAGATTTTTCAAGGTGTTAGATGCCTAAAGATGCAGATAGGTGCCTAGTGCGATTCTCATAAATATCTAGGTGCCCAACTCCCACTAGGTGCCTATCTGCACCTTTAGGCACCTAAATACCTTGAAAAATCAGGCCCAAAGTGACTTGCTGAGCTCCCATAGGGGAATCTGTATTAGAGCCAGGAATTGAATCCAAATCTGCTGAGGCTATGGCGAGTGTCTTAACCACATGGCCATCCTTTCTCTCTATGAAAAATAATTATAAAACAAGGCTTAGTTCTCTTCACCCGCACCTCCATCATTTCCCATTATCCTACACAACCCGCAGCCACACAGAAATACTATAGGTCAGGATCTCTCACATTTACCTTGACTGGGGAGGGTTAAGCATGTATTTAAATTAGAGTATATGTACAGCTTCACAGATTAAATCCAACAAACCCCACCTATTGTGAAGTCTTTTTTTAACAGATCACCTTCCGAATGGACCCAGTCACCTGGGTCCATTGGGAGGGATAGCTCAGTGGTTTGAGCATTGGCCTGCTAAACCCAGGGTTGTGAGTTCAATCCTTGAGGGGGCCACTTAGGGATCTGGGGCAAAAATTGGTCCTGCTAGTGAAGGCAGGGGCTGGACTTGATGACCTTTCAAGGTCCCTTCCAGTTCTAGGAGATTGGTATATCTCCAATTATTACCTTATTATTACATTAACTCCTTACACAGGCAAACTGCCATGAGTAAATAGTCAGGAGCTGGCCCTATATAGCTAGGTTTACAACCAGAACTGATCTAACACTTTCATTCTGTTTTACTATGAACTCATATTCTAAAATCCTTATTCAAATTCATCCCTCATGTAACCTCACTGAAGCCAATGAAGTTACATCATGGATCCATCTGAGACCATGATGCAATACTACTGAGTCATAAAGTTGGGGTTGTTCAAACATTTAACCTTGAATTATCTTTGTTTCAACATCCATCATCAAATCACACCCACTGGCATCACTAACTGCATTCCCTTTAATCTGGCAAGAACCCCAGAATTATTGTGGGAATTTCTGCCTCATTGCTCTTCTTTTGGGGACGAAAGTGCTCTTACCCCTGTTGCATTGCAGAAGGAGGATGATACAGCCACGGCAAGTAACGAATCACAGCTTTATTATCTCTGTGATTTCCTCGTGTAATTTCCATAGCTGCAATCTGAGCTAAACCAACTTTGAGATGTCCACCAAATGTGTCTTCATGCAGCGGCTGCGAACACGTCTTCATGTGACTCTGCAAAGTAAAGATCTGATTTTCTATCCAGTAGGGTATTGCACTAGATCCACTTTATGCAAATTCTCACACATTGTCTGTTCACCTTCAATCACCCATACAAAGAAAGAGTTAGGCAACATGTGCATGCATCCTTTCTATCAGCAAACCCTGCAACTACGTATGCAAACTAGCTTTTGCATACTCAATTTATTTAATTGCACATCAAAGGACTCAATCTTTTCACACGATAATACAATTTGCACAAGAAATTACCAGCTTTACCCAGGCAAATACAATATTTTGCCTCTTCAGTGGGTGAGAGACCATTTTGCATGGCTCATTTATTGTGAGGACATTTAGGCCCTGAAAATCTGAGGGCAGTGTTGTATCTATTGAGTGGCATATGCTTATCCCTGAAAACGTATTTTATAAAACACTGTTGTAAGCTGTAATGCTTAATTGGTGCTTCTTGAAATTCCTCCATGTTCCCAAATGTGCTAACTCTGAATTGTCTATTGCTATTGCACATGATGGCAGTGTCAATTGGTGTATGGTTTGCTTAAAGGGACAAACTGTCCTTTGCACAACAGAGGCCATATCATCAGATGGAATAAATTGCTATAATGGCATGGAAGTCAATGGACCTATGCTGATTTTCATCAGCTGAGGATCTGGCCTCAGTAATTTTAGTTCTACCAAATGAAATCATTTAACTGAACTCCTGTTTCAGAAGTGCAAAATCTTCCAGCACAGATGAGGGAGGATGGATGGATGGATGGATAGATAGATGATCGATCGATCTTTTGCTTATGTCCAGATAGTGAAATTTATAAATTCAGCTTTTCTGACTTTCTAGAAATTTACATCTTATTCCAAGAGAAAACAAAGACCATAAATAACTGAACACAGACGATAAATGAGACTATGGCTATGCTGAGAAGTTATCATGTGCAAGTCCAATATAATGCACTAGTTACTAATACAAGGCTGAGAAAGAAATACACAATTAATGTCTAACAAAACACTTTATTAGAGCTAAACTAACAACTTTTAACTAAATATTTATTCAGCAAACTTTACCTCTTTTTCTGTTCATTGAATTTCTGCAAACAGTGCTTTCCTTAGATTTATTCATTAGCTGATGAACAATTTCCCCCTTTTAAACTCAAAGCCTTGTTATTCACAATTTGACATCCCAAATCAAGTTGTGCTCCTAGGTTGTGATTGGTCATATAAGTCACATGATATTGTTCCCATCACCTGGATTGGCTAGTGTAACTCTGACCAACAGGCCTCTGGAGGGAATACTTGTAGAAAGCAAATATACAATGTGGACAAACTTAAAATCCACTTTCCAGGGACATTTGCATTAGTGAAACCCAGTCAATATGAACATTCATGTAAAATGAGTATGAATGGGCATGAACATGGATGATGTGGACTTGTTTAAAACTCTGACTGAACATTTGTAGGGTTTTTGGTTTGGTTTGGTTTTTTCAGGTCCATCGCTTGCTATACAAAGACCAACAATAAACATGAAGAACTTTTAGATTCTGCAAAGACTTATGCAGCTGTGTAATTTAAGCAAGTCAAGGTGCATGAGGTGGTAATATCTTTTACTGGACCAACTTCTGTTATATGTAGTGGTCAGAGGGCTATAGATGGTGAGACCTCTGGGAAAGTTGTTTTGTTTCTTGCATTTGCTCAGAAAGTAGGTGTCACTGTTAAGTTTTTCTTCCTTTTTCTTCATATAGTGGAGTTTCCATTTCAGATGGAAAAATTCCATGTCTTCCCATTGTTGTTTGCAGTGTTGATGTAGCCATATTAGTCCCAGGATATCAGAGAGACAAGTTGGGTGAAGTAATATGTTTTATTGGACCTTTTACCTCACCTGTCCTGTCCCTCTAATATCCTGGGACCAACACAACCACAGGCACCAGCTTCCTCCAGGCCCCAGGTGCTCAACCTCCTGCTCCGCCCCAGACCTCATCCCCACCTAATCCCTTCCTCCAAACCTGCACCCCCACCCTGCTTCTTCCTGCCCCCGCTCCACCCCAGGCCCTGCCCCCACACCCACCGCACCCCTTCTCCCAAGCCCCCATACCTGCCCCATCTCTTCCTGCCCAGTTCCGCCCCCTCCCCCAGCGCACCCCATCCCCGTTCCTCTCACCCCTCCCCCAGCACCTCCTGCACGCTGTGGAACAACTGATCGCGGCAGGCGGAAGGCACTGGGAGGGAGGGGAAGGAGTTGATCGGCGGGGCCACCAGAGGACAGGAGGTGCTGGCGGGGAGGGAGGGAGCTGGCTGGTGGTGGGTGCTAAGCACCCACTAGTTTTTTTCCCTGGCTGCTCCAGCCCTGGAGTGATGCATTTTCAAGAACAACGAGGAGTCCTTGTGGTACCTTAGAGACTAACACATTTATTTGGGCATAAGCTTTCGTGGGCTAGAACCCACTTCATCGGATGCATGGAGTGGAAAATACAGGAGCAGGTGTAAATACATGAAAGGATGGGAGTTGCCTCACCAAGTGTGAGCTTTTCCATGATTGGAGCCTTAAAGAGATAGCAACAATTTAGTAAAATGGGAAAAGAAAAGGGAAGAAGGGGGAATTAAAAAAAAAGTATGCAAGAAAGAGAGCTCTTTTTAGGAATATTTCACAGATGAGAGAGGTCATCTGAATACATTTACAAAGATATGGTTTCCATTTATGGTTTCAATCAAATTCATGTTTTCTGTGGGATAAGTGTACAGGATGAGTCTCTTAGTTTCACCACTGATTCATTTTTCAGTATATTTGGAAAGTAATTCAGAATGTGTGAATAATTTTTTAACAGGGAAAAATTAGAGTGGGCTGGGAATTCAGTTCAGTTGAAAATGATGAATTAGTTCACGCTTTAGAGTGGATTACTACTCCAGTGCAAAAGAGGAAAAAAGCAGCTTCCCCTACTGGAGCATTTCTGAATAGGGTTCAAGACAGACATTCAATAGGGCAGGCACTGGAAGCAAAGATTTTTCTCTCTTAAAAAAATTTCTTGTGGGTGTCAACAGAAGCATTTTTTCAGGTTTTACTCAGGATTCCTCCTCGTTTGTGTGGCTGACACTCTCTCCCTGCAAGAAGATGTTTGTGTGAAGATAAAAGATGAACTGGTAGCACGAGGCGATCTAGTGCACTGCCACTACTTTTCAGAAAAAGACTGACACATTCCAAAGCTTGGCCTATAAGAGAAGCAGCACACTCATCTATCTCCAGGGGAGCCGGTGTTTGCTGTGCAGCCTTTCAGTATCCCCTATGTGACGTTATTGATATAAATGGGGACCATATAGAACATGGGTTGCAACCAAGGTCCTGTAGTGGCACCAAATCCTAAGTAAAGGGGGTCATATAAGGTGTCTAAGACCAGGTTCCAGGTTGCTGGTTATAATTATGCTGTCTGTATGTCTGTATCATTTTTAGTTGAAGTTATGAATGTTGGCTAGCCTCCCAGACAAGCTGGTGTTAGCTCTGCCTAGCCTATTTGATGGCCCATTAAGGACCATTAAGGACACAATGGACCCATGGAGAGAAGGCAGACACGCCTTGTGACTCAGCAAAGTATGCAGGGACTGGCCCATGTGACTCCAGACTCCATATTTTTGCTGTAAAATTCCACAGTGAAGACAAAGGGATTCTTACACCTGGAAAAGTCTATATAAGCCTAATGCCTCATCTCCATCTTGTCTTCAATCCTGCTTCTGACCTCTGGAGGGACTTTGCTACAAACTGAAGCTTTACACAGGGGACTGAACGACCCATCCCGGTGGGGGATGTATTCCAGAGACTTAATCTAAACCTGCAGTTTACTCCAGCACTGCTGCAAGCCTGAACTAAGAACTTTGCCATTACTGTATGTAATTGATTGCATTTAACCAATTCTACCTCTCTTCTCTACCTTTTTCCCTTTGTAAATAAACCTTTAGATTCTAAAGGATTGGCAACAGCGTGATTTGTGGGTAAGATCTGATGTGTATATTGACCTGGGTCTGGGGCTTGGTCCTTTGGGATCGAGGGAACCTTTTTCTTTTATTGGGGTGTTGGTTTTCATAACCATTCATCCCCAGGACGAGTGCACTGGTGGTGATGCTGGGAGACTGGAGTGTCTAAGGAAATTGCTTGTGTGACTTGTGGTTAGCCAGTGGGGTGAGACCAAAGTCCTTTTTGTCTGGCTGGTTTGGTTTGCCTTAGAGGTGGAAAAACCCCAGCCTAGGGCTGTGACTGCCCTGTTTAAGCAATTGGTCCTGATTTGGCACTCTCAGTTGGGTCCCGCCAGAATCGCTCCGTCACACCCTACAGACTGACCTGTGCTGCAAAATGCATTGGAACAAATCAACAGCTCTTTAGGCACAGGCTAGAAGTGAACGTGGGAGATTAGTAGCTGAGCCTCCCTAGAACTATGTGTAGTATGTCAGAGCCCAGGGTGCAATGTGGGAATGACGGGAATATGTTTTCTTGCTAGTTAGAATTAGGCAATACTAGCTGTACTATATCTGTTAACTGAGCTTTAGATCACAAAAATACAATTTGGCAACTGTTTGATTTGCCTGTGTTCAGTGATGGAGTGACTTCTGATTCTGCTGATGGACTTCCCCTTGGATCACTGAGTTCCTGTTGTTCAAACACTAATGGCCTTTTGCCAGATTTTAGCATTGGCTGCATCTTTTACAGCTTTTGGACTCTCTTCTGTACTTTGGAATGACCTCTCTTCCATACTCCCAAACCATCTATTTGTCTTGCAAGCTTTGTATGGGTTACAAGTAGCAAGACCTGCTTACATCCCCCTCCTGCTTTACTTTATGTGCTAATTGGATGAAATCCACTCCTGTGCAGGGAAGCAGCACTAGATCAACAGACCATTTCAATCCCACTTAACACCATTTCTGAGGATGTAGGAGGTATTTAAGCAGTGCTATTGATATACCTGTGCTTCCCCTCTGCTCAGAGGTGAATTTCAACCACTGTGCATGTATTTTCAGCTCTAAACTATACTCACACTTGTTTAGAGGGACAATGTTACAATTTAAGTTGTATAAATAAAAATAAATTAGTAGTTATGATAACTTATTTTACAAAACTTAGTAATAGTATAACTGTTTTTATGGGCTTTTTAAAATTAAAATATTGTATTTTGATGTAAACATTTCTCTGGCATGTTTGCTGTCCAAACATTGCAGCATCAGGCTAATGTATAAGAATCCGAAAACAACACTGACTAGGAACCAAAGCGAAACTAACTAGTCTATTTCCATTGTCCAAACTGAGTGAAATGCATCATCATACATGCAGAAAAGAAAACTGGAATTTTAAAATTATTACAATTTTAATAACACATGGTTAAATCATACTTCCCTAACAAAGACAAGTAATGTCTGTGTGTGTGTGTATAAGGGATGCAGGATTGGTCCATTAAAGCAGAATTAGTAACATGGATACGGAACTCAATATTTCTGTATATGATTATTTAACCTGACTGTCCCTTCCAAAGCAATCTTTGTATAATATTATTTTATCAGCAGCCACATTTCAAAAAATGAAACCTGCGTTTTTATTTGTGTGCTATGCATATTCAAATCCAATCCTAACTTCAGCCCTTTCCATAAGCTCATTCTTGTTTTTCCCTGAGGAAGTGACTAACCTATGATAACACTAGCTTTAAAACAGAAATCTCTCTGCTGGTCATTTTCATATAGGTGCCTCCAACTGTGCTATTTACAGAAAGGATGAAAGTCATAATTAGCAAATACAATTTGGGTCAACATATCCCTGTAACGTACTCACCTTTAATTTGGTTAAGGTATGCATATCGGCAATAAAATCCAGCACGTCATTAACGTACTGCCTCATGCACTCCATTGCTGCTGTTCCACACTAAAAAAAAAACACAAAAGAACTGAATTCAGTCATCTGGTTTTTGACATATTCAGGTTTCTGGATTTGCCTCATGTTCACTGAAAAAATATGTTTCTTGGCTGCTTCCGGTGGTGCACCGTTTAATCTGAAATATTCCGTGGGAGTCTTCTTTGCAGTGTAGTTTGCCCCATTATACAAAAAGCAGCCAATCTCAGTACCTACTTCATCCATCACAGAATTTCTCATCAGTGACTGTAATAAAAAGTGAAGTGAAGACCTTTTAAGAATATTAGTACAGTGTACTCCCTTGAACTTTTCATGGAGCCTGAATCAAAGTCCACTGATGTCAACAGGAGCCTTTTTATCAGCTTCAGTGGGCTCTGGATAAGGCCTCTAGTCCCACAACTTTTCAAGCAGCTGAGCTCTCCTCTGAGGCAAAGTGGTGGACTGAGCCCTAAGAAACTGAAATAGAACCACAGGCACAGACGCTCTGTGTTCATATGAACGAGTCCAGTTCAGGAAGCTTATGTAAAGAACATGGTCATTCTTCCTTGCTCACAAATTCCCAGTGAAAATGGCACCAGAAAAATTTGTTTTTAATCACTGTTCTCATGCTTTTCACTTGTTAACAGATATGAATGTGTGCACCACAATTTTTGCGAGTAGAGCTTAGTGGAATATTTTCATTGACAAAGTACTCCAAAGATCAGCACTTTGCTGCCATTTCAAATGTACTTAAAAAAAATCAAAAACATGCTAAATTTAGATCACACTTCACAACAGGTAGGGTTTAAAAAATGTGTTTTCAGAGTAGCAACAAAAGTAGTGTTTTCACAACACTTTGGGAACATGCAAAATTCTGGGAGCCCAAATTGTACAAAGCAAAACTGTAAGATTCTTTTTTAAGAAACTGCAACAACCCCCCCCCTCCATAATTACAAATAGCCTTAGGGAAATAGACACAATAAAGATAGTTTCTTTCCTTCAACTCCTATTTAAATGAAGAGGACAGATGGCACACTAGGCTCAATCATGAGCCAGCCTACACACCAGCAGCACCGGGGAATTAGGGGGTATAAAACATCCCCCGATGCTCTTGCATGAGCGATCTGCATTTCAGTCACAGGTGGGTAAGCAGCTGTGCCAGCATACAGGGAGAAGAAATCTGTACCAGGAAAATGGCTAGCTTGCATTACCCTCCCCCATAGAGCAAACGGGGAGCAGGGACCAAACTAGAATGTAATAGAGTCACAATTTGGCCTGGGCTCTGTTCCCGGGAAGTGCAGTTGTGCATGGCCCCTTACTCAGGGCACACTGCCAGGTGCCAGTCTAGCCCTCAGTTAGTAAAAGATCTGCAAGGCACATGCCGAGCAATGCAGTGAATTAAATGACCAAGCTAAACATAGATCATACCAGAAAGCTCTTCATAACAGCTTTGTGAGAAGGTGCATACGACAGGTGGAGTATTCACCTCACTCCAAAGGCAGAATCCTCTGAATCCAAGGGGTTGATTTTCAGGGGTGGTGAGCACCCACAATTTCAGCTGAAGTCTGTGGGAGCTGTGGCTGCTCATCACCTCTGAAAATCAAACTTCTATAAATTCAGGATTATGCTGGGTCCAATACACTTACTGCACTACATGACATCGTTGTTTTATCAAATCTCATATCTTGCTTCCAAGAGTGGCCAATACCTATAGCTTTAAAAGAAGACAAGAAGTCATAATGCACCTGGCCTGTAATGCAATACTGTACATTGGGAAAGAATATTCCTCTTTGACCCCTCTAGTAAATGGTCTACATCCTAAACATGACTGAGTTGGGGTTGGTCCTGCTTTGAGCAGGGGGTTGGACTAGATGACCTCCTGAGGTCCCTTCCAACCCTGAGATTCTATGATTCTATGAACTGATCACCCTTTACTGAGCATGAGTAACAGCCAGTGTTGTTTTTGTTCATAAAACTATTCAGCCGTGAGTTTTAGTTGCTGAAATTTGAGAATCTGCTCAAATTCTATATTTAAGCAGCTGACCGAAGTATTTATCATTTTTCTATGTTAATATAAATCTACACGGTGCTGAACTATAACACTTCCTGCCTGTTCAAATGCTAAGCCTGTCAGTTCTCTTGACAGGATAACAAACAGTAAAAGAAGGTCACTGGCAGCCCTGTCAGAGTGTCCTCCATCCAGTTTCTGTGGACTAAGGATTCCACATTGGTTCTTTTAAACTGAGTGATGGAATTCTAAAAGGCATTGTGCTCAAACCTCCTGAATAATAAACCTCTATTGCAAGAGACTTCTCTCCTACTATGTATTCAGTTTCTTTTGGCAGTAATATGTTGCATTCAAACAGCAGAACAACTTTCTCTTCTGTTAGTTCTTCTACAGTGATCAATTTATTCCATGTCTTGTTATATCAAGAGCAATCTGGCTACTTTGATCAAAATACAATTCAAAGTTTCTGTTAGGAGAGGCGTTAATTATCATTGTGGCTTGGAGTTAAAAGTCATAGAATCACAGAAGTTAGATACAGAAAAGACGTTAGGCCATCTATAGAGCTGGTGAGACTTGCACATAGAAAAGCAGTCTGCAAATCCTGGAGCAGACTTGGGATGACTAAGGACAGGCCCAAGACCCTATCTATCTACTGGTATTTGTGCTACACCCAGCATGATAAATGATATCAGGATTATTTAACTTCCTTCTTTATCTGTGTCTTTCTTTTGGGAAAGTGGGGGTAATTGTCTGAACTCTCCCTCCCCTATGACATCTTTTGGGGCATTCAGTTGGTCTGCTCTCCAATTCAGTTTTCTGGAGACTAGCAAGGTAACCCCTACTTGAGTGAGAAGCCCCACTGAAATCAATGGGACTTGTCATGTGAGTAAGGACTACTCATATAAAGTAGAGGCTGCAGGATCATGTTGTGTTACTTTAAATTTTTCTCAACATTCTATAAAAATGAATCATCCAAGCTTCTATCTTCAATGCCCTGGTAAGCCAGAAGAGAAACAAAGGTAAGAGAAAGGACATTTCCATGAAACAATCTGAACATCAGAACTGTGTGAGATATCATTTTTTAAAAAGCAGAAACAAAGAGATGGAGTGTGGTTCACTACTTACTCCAGGCATAGATGCAATCATCTGTTTATGCAAGATTGTTGACTCAGCTAGTTTTGTTCCAGCATCTGCACAAACAAACTAATAAGAAATTAAAGATGAATTATATTTGTAGGAGCCTGAAGACATTAAAAAGTAATTTATGATTTTATTAAACTCAGCTCAGATCTCTTTTTGTTGACTTTTGTGGCAACTTGCTTTTGGCTACAAAAGAGCTCCTGCCATTATTAAAAAGCAAGTTTGTCCGTTATAAACAAGTTAATTCATCAGATAGAAAAACTGACTTTAAAGTATATGAATTGACAGATATAGGCTGATTTGTGCACTAATGGTTTGAAGAAAAATATAAGATAAAATAGGAAATTTTCAATCAAACCTAAATATATTTGTAATCAACAGGACACTTTTGCATTTCTCCAAATAACCTCAATGTCACATTCTTAATGTGACTGATTTCAGGAGTAAAGGAGGATGGATCAATGGGCAATATTCAACTTTCATGAATCTCTATTGGAGAACTCTATCACTGGAGTTACACTAAGGATGAATTATATTAACAGATTTTAAATTCAGAATGGACCATTATGATCATCTAGTCTGACTTCTTGCATAACACAGGCCATAGAATTTCACCCACTAATACCTGAATCAAACCCAATAAATTCTTGTTAATCTAGAGCAGCTGTCATTGAACATTATCATGCTTAATTTTTCCTTGTTTTTCTTGATTCCATGTTTACACTTCCATTTACTTTTAATTCCCCTGCCCCCAAAACCACTGATGTCCACAATATTCATACACCAGGCCTTTTAATGTTGTTGTTTATTCTTTATATATCTCCAACACTGTGCTAGACACTTTTCAGACAAGATGATGAGATCCCGGCCCAAGAGAGTTTTTACTATCCTAACAAACATTGTCCTTGTACTTGAGCAATTCTTGTAGTTTCTGTCCATAGAGATGCAGTATGTCATCCCCCAAAGAGCAGACACAGAAGCAAGGTTCCCAAGCTGAGGTGTCAACCTGGACGTCCTCAGTGTATGTTGTGGTTTCACTGATTTGGACAGCCTCAAACTACATAATATATCTATTAACTGTTTGACACACAAGTCTGGCACCATTATCACCATTGATTGTCCTCAATCTTGGCCCCAGATGTCCCCTGCAGTGCCTGAAGCTGCATTTCTAGTCAATCTCCCATGTCCTATATCTTTTGCAATGTATTTTAATTAGAACATTTGTATTATATACCAAGACTTGGAAACACTCAAACAGTAAACTGAGATCTTTGACATCAATCTGTTCTTTGGGGATAAATGCCACAAAGAGAAAAAGATATGTGTAGGGTAACATTCAGACAGGGTCTCCCCATATACACGGCATGATTCTGATCCCATTTACGCTAGTTTCACACCAGAGTAAAGACAGTGGTTCCAATTTATATTGAAGAGAGATCATGATGTGACCCATAACATTTCAGTCATGGTTGGTCAGAATCTATTCTGTGCCAGAGCTCTATCTGGCATATGGAGGGAAGAAGGAGGCCTCTGGGAGCAGTTATGGTATGCACCAGCCGCAGTGATATTTAGAGTAGCTGTTAGGCTGCTCTAAATTATGCCAGAGATGGAGGAACCTTAAGGGACCCTATACCAGTGGAGGACAGGCATACTCCTGACATGCCCCCCCCCACACCCTTGGCACATCCCCTACTCTGAGAAGATATGCCAGTAGGAAGTTCTCCTGTGCCAGAAGAATTGTCTGCTGAACATTTCCTGCTGTATTATGGTCCTTTTGCACTCACTAGAGAATCTGGCTGGGTATTTCTAACACATTATGGTAGGTTATGTGCATTGCTATAGGTAAAATATTGTGTCAATATTCAGTAATTTCAAGTCAACTGAGAACATCTGCTAAAGTGAAACATTGTTGATTTTAAATATTATTTTCCCTTAAAACAAAAAAGCCTTATTAGCATCCTGTTAACATACTAAATGCAAAGTATTCAATGGGGTGAGTTATGCACAAAGATTAATATAAACATGAACAATGGCTAACACAATCCATAAAGTTTGTAATGCCCAATTAGCTCCTCTTTAGTTTATAATTTTGGTTACCATCTGGCCTGCAGCTGCAAGGATCCTTCCAGAGCTAAAGTGCAGGGAAGAAGGGCTGGATAAACCAAACCAAAGCTCAATACTAAAATTTCTTATTTCCAGTTCAACTCACTGACATTCATATTAACTCCCTACAAATACACCTCTATTCCATTATAACGCCACCCGATATAACACGAATTCAGATATAACGCGGTAAAGCAGCACTCCGGGGGGGGCGGGGCTGCACGCTCCCGCAGATCAAATCAAGTTCGATATAACGCGGTTTCACCTATAACACGGTAAGATTTTTTGGCTCCCGAGGACAGCATTATATCAAGGTAGAGGTGTACTATGAGGCATCAAGATGCCACTGGCAATGGATTTAGTACCAGTCATACGTAGGGTCACATTGGAAAAGGATGGGAAATATATGTTGGACCTCTTCCTAACATTGTCTGCTAATTGAGATAAAGTGGTTGGGTAATGGATAAATGGACATGTCTGCTGAATTTGGGTGGGTAAATATCCATCTGTTCATGCTCAGAGTTCTAAAACAATATTTGCGAGAAATATCTTAACATGTGACCTTCATCTTTCAGTCAGTTATGCTTTATGATTAAATTCTGAGGACTAGATCCTCAACTGGTGTAAATCAGCATGGTTCCACTGAAGTCAATAGAACTACACTGATATACATCAGTTTACGGTCTGGCCCAGAATGGGTGCCATCTCATGGGTCTTGTTGTTAAAAAGGGGAAATAATAAAACATGTAAGTTAAAAAGAAATGAAACATCAGGCCTGATTCTGAGCTCTCTTGCACTGCTTTAATTGCACTGACTTCCACAGAGGTAATGCAGACTTACACTGTTGCAAGGAGGACGGAATCAAGTCCTTGGAATTTAAAATGCTAGTAGAAGCAGCAGTTCCTATACAATCTGCCTGGGCCACACCTCCATAAAGAAGATATGGTGTGGGGGCTGCAAAGCAGGCATGGCCATTGGCTCCTGGCAAGATTTCAGTGTTATCCTCGGTTGAACAAAATTTGGATGCTAGGCAAAAAAAACAACAACCACCAAGAAACCTTGCAATAAATAAATCATCAAAATGTAAAAACCGTGCTTAAATAGATGCTTATACTGATCTTTTGACTATCAATTTTCAGAATACAATTAACCCTAATGGAAAGTTTCACTAATTAATTTGAATATTTGGATATAAATGTTGATCAACACGTAAAACAAAAAAACAGAGGGAAGAGAATATAATACTGAGGAACCCAGAGAATTTGGGAAACTACGTTATAAGAGTAGAAACTGTTGGTTTAGGAGTCTGCAAACAATCATTTGTGAAATGTTAATATGACCACAACTACCTGCCAAACTCTTCACTTAGAGTAACAAAGTGAAAATGAAAGCAATAATACGCTACAGTAGACAAGCATGTTTCACATTCAGTTAATGACTAAATTCTAGGCCAAAGTCAAACCTTCAACTTTTCTAAGAGTGACAGTTGAGAACTACAGCAGTACAGATTTGTTCTTTCTGAATTACTGGACCTTTCAGATAAACAAATCTCTGCTTAACATAATGCAGAACAACAACTGAAGAAACTAGGGCCCAATCCTTAGACGTGCTGAGTGACTGCTGAGAAGGGTTCTCTCCCCTCAGCTCCCATTAAAGTCAATGAGGATGTAACAGAGTGGCTTGCCCATAGGTTGGAGAGACTGGGGCTAAGCCTGATTATGAGATGAGCCCCAGCTGAGAAGAGTTTGGTCATTCCAATGTAAAAGGCCGCAGGAAGCTGAAGGTGTGAGGGGGCAGTTATTGAGCATGGGTGCGAGGCATCCCATGCAGCATCAAAAACAAATTTGGGAAAGCTTGACTCAATTCAAGCTCAAGTGTTGCAAATTGCTTGTGGTGCCTTCATCACAATGCCGCTGCATGTACTGCAGATAGCTGCAGGTGAAATGCCTCTTACGTTTAGAGGGAAGGTTTGAGACTTAACCTTTTGGGCTAAAGTCATTGGAAACAGTGAAGACAGAAACACTAAGCTAATATATGATGCATGCTGGGTGTTAAGGGGTCGACAGGTAGGGCAAAAACTCAAAATGCCTCATCTCAGTAGGGTTAAAGAGTGGACAAAAGAATTAATGAAAACAAAGACCTAAAAGAGGTTAAAATCTATAGCTTTGGGGAAATGCATTACAACTGCAGGGGAGGGATAGCTCAGTGGTTTGAGCATTGGCCTGCTAAACGTAGGGTTGTGAGTTCAATCCTTGAGGGGGCCATTTAGGGATTTGAGAATTGGTCCTGCTTTGAGCAGGGGGTTGGACTAGATGATCTCCTGAGGTCCCTTCCAACCTTAATAATCTGTTATTCTAACTGGAAAATTACACCTCCTGAGGTAAATACAGAACTGTATAATGAATTTCAAAGAGGAAAAGGAGTGTTAAATATGCAGGATACAGCAAATCAATCCATTTGTGATAAGTGGGGATGCTAATGCCTAATGTATACTGATGGCTCCAAAGATGTAAGAACAGGAAGAGTGGGAGCAGCATTCTGTGGCCCTTCACACAAAAAGCTGTACAGCTATCAAATTTTGTAACCACTTTGACAGCTAACCTGGCACAGATAATGCTGGCATTAAATTGGGTCATAGCTGAGCACCCAGCCACCATGGTCATCCTGTCTGATTCCTTATCATGATTACTGGCAATCAGAAATGGCACTTCAGACAGCAGAAATAATATGCTTAATGAATTCTTACTGTTAACAGAATTGACACAGGTGTAATCATAGTAACAGCATGGATCCCAGCGCATGCAGGGGTGGTGGATATTGAGCAGGCAGACAAAGTGGCAAAAAATGCTGTCAAACACAAGCAAGTTGGTTTAGAAATCCCCTTAAGTAAACTGAAGTTTAATAATCTAATTAAAAATGAGTTAAGAGAGGAATGGCAGGAAATATAGGCACAAGAAACAAAGGGGAAAAGATTCCGTGAAATACACCCAAGAGTCAAAAATGCTGATATATTCCAAGGCCCTGAGAGAAAGAGTAAAGTGGTTCCATTTATAATTTTAACTAGCCATTGTGGCTTAAATAGTCATTTGTTTCTAATAAACAAACATAAAGATGCAAGGTCCAGGAAACAGCTGATCATCTCCTTTGGGAACACCAAGAGTTTACCATCAAAAGGGGGTATTTATATGAAAAATTTAGAGGCCTTAACATTTTCACTGTAATGCTTAGTAAGAGCATCAGGAAAATGGGGCCCTAGTAAAAAAAAAAGCAGCATTGCAATTCTTTAAGAATAGGGGAAAGGTGAAAGACTTTAATTCTTGAATTATCTATGGTGTCCAATGTTTGGCAGTCTTGGACTCAGCAAGTGAGTCTGCTTCACCATAAAACAGAAGAAGGGGGCAGGGGAAAGGGGTGTGGATGACAGAGTAGCTGAGACTGCCAGAGGCAGGTGCCAGTTACCTGGGGAAACTCGGGAGACTGCTGGGGGGAGCTAGGCAGATAAAGCCTGTGAGTGAGAGTAAAGAAAGCTCAAAGGAAAAGCAGAGCTAGATGGGGACTGCAGAGTGAAGCTGCAGGGAGAGAGCCTCCTGCAATGGTCCCCAAGGAAGGGACAGTATGTCAGGGAGATGGGGAACATTTTAAAATGTTTCTTTCTGGGAACTTTGTTAGTTTAATAAAAAAAAAAAATCAGACCCCAGGTAGTGCTGCAATTGAGCAAGACTGCGCAAGTATTGTTTAAGGAGTCCCGAAGGGGAAAACAGGAGCAAGGCATTGCAGAGCCACACATGGCCATGAGGGGGTGCTCCGTGTGACAGACGAGTTAAAAGTGCTCCACACTAGGGGTGAATGTCAGCCCTGCCCTGGGGGAGCTGGCAGAGTTGCACAAGCCAAAGGGAGCATTGTAGTGTGGGGTTGGTGGTGTCTATCCCTATGCAGCACACAGCAGCTGGACAACAGTACTAGGCTGACCACCCTTTACAAAGTGCTGTAAGGAATCATTCAAACTAAGCTCTTCTTGCCAATTAAATCAGCAAGGTGAAGTGCGTATTTGCTTTTTAAAATTATTTTGCATACTGCTGGAGAGGACAAGCAGACGCATTATAGCTGTCCCTTGCAGGGGCTGTTTGGAGGAAGAGACTCCCTGTACCTCTTCCAACCTACTCAGGACACCTGTGCCCCAGCCAGGCATAATTTGGCCAAAATGTTATCACTCTCCTAGTAAAGTGTGAAAAAATGATTCTCATCACATTTAGTATGTGTGTCATCAGTAATGCTGATGGCAGTGAGTAATCTGGAATTAATGTGGGTGTTGAATGTACATTCCAGTAATTCCTTTGTTATTCAGCCCACGCTTGCTCTGTCATTAAAATAAAGTGTTCCGAGCCCCCACGTTATCTCGATCATCTGGAGTGAATCCCAGTGTACTCTATGCATCACACATGGAGCGGTGTAGATACAAGTTAATAGGTGGGGGGGGGTCTGCAGGTACCTTTGTGAAAATGAAAACTGTCTTTGTGTTCATTTCACGCTACCCCTGCCACAGGTTTGATTAACATAAGATAATACAATTAATATGAATTTTCTACAGACTTCTCTGCACTGAAGTGGTGAAATGAGACATCTCCTCATTTCAAGGATATTGAAGTAAATCTAAAATTTTAATTACATTTATTAAAAATTAATAAATGTGATGTTACTAGCGGATTACTTTCAAGGGTGTTTCTGTGAATTTAGCGTATGGAGAAAGTGCTGGGTTGGCAGCAATTGTAGTTATATATTTACAAGTAGACGAGAGGGAGTTCTGTTTAGCAGCTGGAGCATGGGACTGAGTCAGTGGCTCTGGGTCCTCTTCCCAGCCCTTAGAAAGCACTCAGACCCTACCTGGATCAGGCACTTGAATAGGTGGTTGCGCCTTACACAAGATAGGCTGTCCAGTTCCTAGCGGACAAGTCATTACCTCATTAAACCACCAAAACGGTTATTAATTGACACCCTTTCCGGCAGTCTCAGCAGAGGAACTCCAGCTTGAATCGGCTATGGAGATGAAACTATCTTGTCACCGGTCAAGGTAGCCCCAGGACTGAAGTGCATAGATACAGCAATGTGGAAAAGTTGGAACTGCTTAGGCTGCAATGCAGTGGCAGTCAGGCTATGTCTACACTGGCACTTTTATCGGTAAAACTTGTGTCAGCCAGGGGTGTGAAAAAACACCCTCCTGCCCAACATAAAGTTTCACCAACAAAAGTGCCAGTATGGACTGCGCCATATCGGCGGGGGAGCATCTCTCGCCAACATAGCCACCGCCGCTCATTGGGTGTGGTTTAATTATGCCGATGGGAGACCTCTCTCCCGTCAGCATAGAGCGGCTACCCAGGAGATCTTACAACGGGACAGCTGCAGCAGAACCTCAGCAGAGCAGGCCCTAAGCCAGAGATAGGCAAACTACAGCCTGTGGACCACATCCGGCCCGTAGGACCCACCTGCCCAGCCCCTGAGCTCCTGCTCCGGGAGGCTCGCCCCCAGCCCCTCCCCTGCAGTTCCCCTCCCCCACAGCCTCAGCATGCCGCCCCGCCCCACCAGCACAATGCTCTGGGCAGCTGGGCAGCACAGCTGAAGATCCCGGCCTGACCCGGTGCTCTGTGCTGCGCGGTGGCGTGGCTGGCTCCAGCCGGACGGCGCGGCTGTAGCACCGCCAACCACTGATACTCCAGGCAGCGCGGTAAGGGGGCAGGGAGCAGGTGGGGTTGGATAGATGGCAGGGGAGTTCGTGGTGGTGGTCAGGGGTCAGAGGTGTGGATAGGGGTCGGGGTGGTCAGAAGGCAGGGAACAGGGGGGTTTGAATGGGTGCAGGGGTGCCAGGGGGGCAGTCAGGAAGGAGAGGGGGGTTGGATGGGGTGGTGGGGGACAGTCAGGGGCAGGGGTTCCGGGGGCGGTCAGGGAGAAAGGGGGGTTGGATGGGGCAGGGGTCCCGGTGGGGACAATCAGGAATGAGAGGACAGGTTGGATGGGGCAGTGGGGAGCAGTCAGGGATGGGGGTTCCAGGGGCGGTCAGGGGACAGGGAGCGATGGGGGGGCATCAGGGGGCGAGAAGCAGGGGGCGGGGGCCAGGCCACGCCTGGCTTTTTAGGGAGGCACAGCCTCCCCTAACCAGCCCTCCATACAATTTCTGAAACCTGATGCGGCCCTCAGGCCAAAAAGTTTGCCTGTCCTAAGCACTGAATAGCCATCAGATCGTAACTCTGGTCACTACCACTCCGGGCTGGATTTGGATCAGTGTTTTGAAGAACACTAACAATTCTCTGAGCCATCCAGTCTCCTCCTTTTGAATTACTTTGTGTTTTTGGCTGACATTACCTGAAGTCCCTGTTTAAAAAGCACATTTCTGATTTTTAATTAAAGTGGATAAAATCACTTTTCTCACACAAAAAGAAACCTCTGTTTTTTTCAATACTGCTGTTATAATAGTTGTTTTCAGAGTTGTTCTAATGGCTCTGTAATTTAAGCTGTTGATTTTACTGTTCTGACAATAAGCAACTGCTTATTTTCTACAACTAATATACCAGTGTGACTCAGGAGAGGTAATATATGCGCTGTGCGCCACTGGCCAGATAAAAGGGGAAAACACTGTGATGAGCAGGACATTGTGAATGACCCAAAGAGGGCATCTACAGAGCACAACATCCTGCTTTGGGCCACTTGTGTCACTTCAGTGCTGACTCCTTGTCATTTTAAAGCTATTTAATGCAAACATTGGCGAGTCCATTGTACAGCAGAGGACAGCTACTGCCAGCTGGTTGTGTTCAAAACCGCTGGTCCTCAGTAGGTGGTCTTTGCTGGATGGCTTGTTTTTTCAGTTTGCTTCCACAGGAGTCCTTAAAATTCATTTTCAGTTCAAGTGGGATCCGAAGTAGGTTCTTTCTCACACCCTTGAACCTGAAAGAAGTCTGGATCCAGTTCTGCATTTCACAACTCAGGCTCACCTCTAATTTAGTCACATAGGTAGCTAGGATAGATGAAGAGTTCTTTGATTAAAGTTGGAGTTTTCAAAGGAGTCTCTGGGAGTTAGGCACCCAACCCCCATGGACTTTCAATGATATTTGAGTGCCTAATTCCCTTAGATCCCTTTGAAAATCCCAGCCTAAATCCTGTCTTGAGCCAGCAGAATAGCAAGGAGAAGAAATGTTTCCTAGGCTTGGTCTACATTACAAAGTTAGAAGAATGCTTTCAACTAGGGGAGGATCCTTAATGGCCTGGACGGACATGCTGAGGAGACAACTTTGCTGCCCCTCTAAGCAGGAGCAAATTGAATCTTCGCTCATTAGCATGCCTTGCTAATCACAGTCTATCACCTGCCAGCTGTGGAGCTATGATATGAACCCTGCAGACTGAGATGGGATGTGCAGGCCAGCGCATTAGCAAAAATGCTGTGGGTCATCACCATCTTTGACAATCAGGCCACTTGTTTAGGTGCATAAATATGAATTTAGGTGTCCAAATTTAGGCATCCATGTTTTCAGATGTTATCCTTAGTTCTGAAGGCCCCGATTCGGACAAGCACATGCTTAACGTCACATACTTCGCTTTTATTTGGAATGGTGAAGGACTGAATCACTACTTCTGTGCTTTGCTGAACTGAGGTCTGAGCACTCACAATACGTGGATAGCATGAAATAGTTTTAAAGGCATATCTACTGTACCTGTACCAACAGCAGCAGGTTCGTATCTGGTAAGGGTGACTTTAACTTCAGGGCCTGCAGTAATTCTAAGATGACGCTGCGGGACAAGTAGAACTTATCCCTTTCCTAAACAGAAGAAAAAATAAAATAAGTGACGGTGTCTAGAAATTCACCTAAAGTGCATTGATACCAAATACTGCACCACAACGCTCCCCATAGCCTCAATTTGTTTTTCATTTGTTTTTAATTGAGAACTTTAAAAAAAATGAGTTAAGAGAAAAGAAAGATGGAGGTGTGTACCTTTGGCCTTGCCTCCCAGAAAGCATTCAAATAACGCATCATTCATTTGTACAATACTATGGGCCAGATCCAAGGCCACTGAAGTCAATGGAAATACTCCTATTGTCTTCAGTGGATTTTGCATCAGGCCCTGTATGAGTGTTTGTATATTTTATATGTAAAGTATAGATAGATTAAATGATATATCTATGCACATATAAAGCTACATGGTTAAATCTACCTTATAAAGTAAAAAAAGAATATGGACATCAGTAGCTAGGTCTGAATCAGAAGAGCAAAATTAGCACTAGACTCATGTAGCATAAGTCTTTCATTAAGCCTATCACAAAACCTCCAAATTTGATCATGAATTCTTCTGTTGTTTTCCCCACAAAATGAGTGTCTCTGTTAAACCAGCTCAGACATCTATACTGACTTCATCAGCCAAGCAGTACTTTTCCACTTCCACAGTAAAATCCTCTTAGCTACAGCTAGTGCAACAGAAACTCATTTTAAAGCACATGAGGGAAGATTAGGAGATGGAGATTAGAAGATGTAGGCCAAGAACACGAGTTCTGGAGATGGGACAAATGATGAGATTAGCCAAAGATATTACAAATCTCAATCTGATATTTTCTGACTTTAGGAGATAGGATACGTGGAACCAATTTGTAAATTGTTATTGAAACTAGCAATTCAAGGGGGTTTGAGCACTACTGTGCAATTTGAATGAGGGAGTCCTATCCCTAGTTCCGCCACTGATTCACCAGTCCTTGGTGTCACTGAATCCTTAAACCCCAAATGTTTTTAGGATCATCTACACTACCGATTAAGTCAATGTAATTTACGTCATGCAGGAGCATGAAAAAGCCACCCCTTCTGAATGACGCAAGTTACATCGACCTAAGCGCCATGCACACCAGCGCTTTGTCGGCAGGAGACGCTCTCTCACTGACATGGCTTTCACCCCTCATTGAGGTGTACTAATTATGCAGATGTGAGAGTGCTCTCCCATCAGCCTACTGCATCTTCATCAGACACGCTACAGTGGCGCAGCTGCATCGATGCAGTTGCGCCGATATAGCACAGTAGTGTAGACTAGCCCTTACACAAATAATTAATTTATGTACAAGAGTAACCCCACTGAAGTCCATAGGACTGCTCATGTTAGTAAAATTTAGCACGTGCATAAGTGTTCACTGAGTCAGGGCTTTAATCTCTCTATGGCATCTGTAAATGGGTACAATTAATACTTGCCTCTACCACACGCAAGTCTTGTGAGGGTTCATTAACCAGCAGCCATGCAAGGTAGTAAGTGCAACTGAGAGAGAAATCGGCTGAACGAGCAAGGGACTGGCAAGAGTCTTGGCTCCACCCCCCACAACACTGCAGGCTGCATAGCTCTTCCTCTTCGAACAAGCCTTTCCAGTATAGCAAGAATGACACTCACAACAGTAGAGCTGGCCAGTGGATGACAATTCCATTGCACAGCAACTTTCAAGGTTTCAAGATCTGTTTTCATTCCTTATTGGAACAAATCCAAAACCTCTTGAACGTTTCAGTGAACAATGCCATTGTACCAAAATGTCTGTTTTTTATTGGGGAAGAGGTGTCAAAACATCTGAGGTGTTTGTCTGTCCTGGTGGGTAGGGTGCTGGCCTGGGATACAGGAGACCCGCGTTCACCTCCCTGCTCTGCCTCCTTCAAAGGAGAGTTTATCATCCCAGAGCACTCTGATTCAGGAAGCTTCCCACACCAGTGCCTTAACCATCAGGCTACGGAGCACAACAGCCCTTTTCTCTTAATCCCAAAAAACTTTCTTGTTGAAGCCAAAACATTTTGCCTTTGACAAAACAGCATATTTCGATCATATGAAATTTCACTGAAAATGTTCTGACCAGCTCTATGCATTGTTACCTTAGTCTTTGCAAAAGTGGCCCCACCCCCAAACCATTATCACTAATAAAAACAATTTAAAAAGAAAAGGAAAGGAAAGAAAAACTGTAGAAAACAAATCAACTATCATCAACAAACAAAAAATACCCCAGAGTTTTTACCCTGAAAAGGGAGCAGAACAAGAGACTCCATAAACTGGACTAGGGGATTTGCTACTGCTACGGATTTTATGTGCTAGGCATTCAGATACTACAAGTTATCATAGAATCATAGAATATCAGGATTGGAAGGGACCTCAGGAGGTCATCTAGTCCAACCCCCTGCCCAAAGCACGGCCAACCCCAACTAAATCATCCCAGCCAGGGCTTTGTCAAGCCAGGCCTTAAAAACCTCTAAGGATGGAGATTCCACCACCTTCCTAGGTAACCCATTCCAGTGCTTCACCACCCTCCCAAGTAATGAGCAGCAGCATAAAACCCTACAATAAAAAGACAGACAAAGAGTACTTTGCTAGACACTAACAATCATGGACTGAATAGGAGACACTGGATTTATGGCTTATTACAACAAACTGTAGACCACTATCCCCCATTTTTGTCCTATGACTGCAGGGGTATTTATGGGCCACTTCACCTTAAATCGTCCCTCAGAATACATGCTAACCACTTATGCTAAACTCTCTGTTCAATCTTGTATTTAGCTGTGACAGGCAGAGTACCTTTCCCAGACCTGAAAAAGAGTTTTGTGTGGCTCGAAAGCGTCTCTCTTTCACCAACAAAAGTCGGTCCAATAAAAGATGTCACCCATCTTGCTTCTCAAAGAGCACTTCAGGCAGTGTATGCTGCTCTGGATATAGACCTGGTAAAGTTTACTCCCTCCCTTTAGCAGTGGGGGAACCATAGTCTCTGTGAATCACAATCTCCCTCCCAAACTATTCTAAGGACAATACAACAAAGCGCTACCCTTTACTCAGTGCAGATTTTTTATCTCATGCTCTAGTCCTCCATGTTTATAAAGAACTTTGAGATCTGTGGATGATGTGCAAATGTAACACCAACAGACCTCGGTCATCGGGATTGAACTTGGTACCTCTGACACTTAGTGTATGAGCCTCTACTGCATGAGCTAAAAGCCACATGGCTCTAATCCAAGGCTGTAGCAGACTCCTCGATCTTTAGATGGGCTAGGTACCACTAGAGGATGACACCACACCACACCACACCACACCAAGCAGGCATGGGTACACAAACAAGGTAAATAAACTGGAGAACTTCCATCATTTGAAAGTATATTTCTGAAATAAATTCCTCTGCCCATACCCAATATTAGAAAGTGAGCACAGCAGTGCAAAATAAATGTATGCCGGCTGATTTACTGATACTCTAAAGAGCTACAGTTTTTAGCTATCTGAATTAAAAACTGAATGGGCCTGATTCTGCTCTCATTTACTCCAGTGTACGTCAGGAGTCACTCTACTGAAGTCCATGGGCTAGATTCCCTTTCTCACTAAGGCCCTTTACACCACTCTGTTGGTATACATTACACAAATAACGCACGCACTGCCAAGTGGTGTGAAGGGGCCGTCGTGTAAAAGAGAATAAGGCCCAATGCTGTTACATAAGTGTAAAACTGGTATAAATGAGATTGGAATTCAGCCTTGTTCAACTTTGTTCTATGGAAGCTCACTCCCTCAACAAAATGCAGTGGGCCTATATAAGGAAAGGCTGCTTAGCAAGCCTTATATAAACCCTGCCAGCGGTATGTGTGGACAGGGTGACCTTGGAGAGTCATAGGTTTGGAAACTTTGGAGGTCTACCTAATCATTAATTCTAATGACCCTCACGCCAAAAAAAAGTCCCCAGAATGTATTCAGTTCCTGAGTAGAATAGTCCATAACCCACAAAACAAGCCAGGAAAGCAAACTTGATCTTTCTGTTACTTCAGTGGAGTTACACCAAATTACAACACTTGAGGATCTGGCACATTATAATTTGTTCATAAAGTTTCAATAGCAAGATGATGTCACGTCCAATTCAACGCCACATTTACTTAATACGAGTCCTATAAATGTTCATAAAAGGCTAAGTTGGGGTTCAAACTTCAGTGGCTGCAAGAGATAAGAAATCCACAAAGCATCCACTTAAGACTTGAAGAGACTGAGAGGGAAATTGAAGATATTGAGATTACAATCCTCAGAGGCAGAGCTATTCGCATGAGAGTACCATAGGCATTGATAAATAAGACTAGTGACGTGGAAAATTAACTCAGATAAGAAATATGAGATTGATGTGAATCCCAGGAAACATAAAGACAAGAGAAATTGAGATATTTCTCCCACAGAGGATTAGGAAAATGATGGATAAAAAATGCTGACCACTTCTACAACTTTGACCTCTAAAATGCGTGCTGTGGGGGAATGCATTGCTCCTTGGAAAGGGATAAATACCAGCTCATGGCATAAGAGAGACAAGGTAAGTGAAGTAATATCTTTTATTTGACCAACTTCTGTTGGTGGGAAAGACAATCTCTTTAGCTACAAAGACCTCTTCTTCAGGTCTAGGAAATGTACTCTGAGCATCACAGCTAAACAGAAGGTGGAACAGATTGTTTAGCATAGGTAGTTAGCACGTGTTCTAAGTGACCATTCAAGGTAGAGTGGCTCACTATCAATGTTGCCATCATAGGACAAAAAAGGCAGAATTAATAGATTACAGATTGTTGTAATAAACCATAAATCCAGTGTCTCTGTTTAGTCCATGATTTTTAGTGTCTAGCCGAGTTATGAATTTAAGCTCCCAGGCTCATCTTTTAAGTGTTGTGCAGGTTTCCTTTGAGAATGAGGACTGATCGGTCAGATACAGAGCGATCGTTTTATGAAAAGTATTCACCACAGGTGATAGGTTGTTTTTGTCTTTTATCATTTTCCTGTGTGAGTTCATTTGAGATAAAAGCTTTTATGCTCAGAGTACCTTTCCCTGACCTGATGAAGAGCTCGGTGTAGCTCAAAAGCTTGTCTATCTCACCAACAGAAGTTGGTCCAATAGAAGATATTACCTCAGCCCCACCTTCTCTCTCTAATATCCTGGGACCAACACAGCTACAACAACACTGCATACCCCATAGCATACACATAGATTGAGTATGCTATTGTTGCTATGGTTGGTTCCAACAGACAAACCTAAGTTGTGACATGGACAAGTGAATCTGAATAGTTTAAAGATTCATAAATTGTATTCTGTCCAGCATGCAGTCCTGTATGGTATTCTGTCGGATAAATTAGTCCTTTAGATACAGGGATTTCCAATATAAGAAACACAGAGGGCTGAACTGGTAAGTTTCTCCTAAGGGCAGTCATAAATTTGCTAATTCTAATGAAAACATATGATAAAGATTCAGCAATAACAAGGATAACGTAGCGTGAAGTTCTACTAAACGAAGCATTTTCTGGGTATAAATTGCAGAGAAACATTTGCTAACGATCCCATTCTGGGTCACCAGTTTGCATTAACAAATTCAAGCAGGAATTTTCACCAAGAGATATAATCCAAGCTTCCTGTTTGTAATGAAATAAGTCAATATATTCTTAGAATATGTGACTGAGAAATGTAAGGGAAAAATGCTAACCAAGATCCACACCAGAAAGAGAACTTTATTGAAATAACTGAAGTTGAGGTAGCAATAGGGTGTATGTGAGGGGACCTGCATATTTCATACACTCCAAGATTTGCTTTGGTAGCTCTGGATAAATTCTTTTATCATAGCCCAAACACAGAATGATTCAGGTGTGCTATACTGACAGTGTCAAGTATTATTTTCAGATAAATATTTTCAGATAGCATAAATTCCTACCATTTCTTAAAATGAGAAACTATCTATACATTACAGTATCTGAATTCAGCCTCGGAACACCTCTGTGTGGTAGGGAAGTATCATTGTCTCCATTGTAAAGATTGGAAAAGCGAGTGTGATGGGGCGTCCGGCCCATACTGGCCTATAAAGGGTTAAAGGAGCCATAGGGAGGCTGTGTGAAAGGCAGCCAAGAGGAGATGTCCATATAAGAATAGCTGCTGGGAAGGGCAGGTTCAGTTGCTCCCTGGAACTTGAGGCTCCTACCTTGCAGGAGGAGAAAAGCTAGCACCTTGGACAGAGCAGTGCTGGGCAGGACCAGGGCAGTGAGAGCCAGCTCCGGGCTGACTGCTGGCATGCTGAGGCCCTGAGATAAGGGCGGAGATGGTGCTGGGGCTGCGGGGAAGTGGTCCCGGGAATTAGGCTGAGAGGTTGGAGGGGATGCAAAGCGTGGCTGCCATCTACAGGGTCTTTGGGCCGAGATATGGAGTAGTGAGCGGGCCTGGGTCCCCCTCTCACCTCCACAAGTCACTGAGGAAGTGACTGGACCGTCGGACTGCAGTACGTTCCCCCAGAAGGGGGGGAGCACAGAGAGTGTTGCACAGCCAGGGGGCTGTTTCATGAAGAAGATGTTGTGGTTCTGGGAGTGACATGGGTCCTGGAGCAGACATGATGGCGGCGAGACACCATCAGAATAGGCTGCACTGGCCAGCAGAGCTAATCACCATGTCAGCCAGCAGGAGGCACCGCAGTGGTAAGTTGCACCCCGTCACAGCGAGGCACGGACATTTTAAGTGACTTGACTAAGAAGTCTATGGCAGATCTGGGAACCAATTCAACACTCCTGACTCTACTCCACATGACCCATCCTTCTATCATTTACAGCCCTTGGAGTAATTATTTCTAATGGCTGGACAGGATTTCCCAGATATAGATTTTACGAAGGAAGAGATTCTATCTTTCACATGACACATAAAACCAAGGTACTGTCCACTTGTTACTAGAGATAGCAACTTTTTGCAAGGGTTCACCTGGGTGTCTGACAAATTCCATCTATCTGAAGTTCCCCCGTCACTTCAGCTGATAAAATGATTTAATTATTTTCTTGTCATTAAACTATTGAGTGACACTGATGTTACCTTTATTATGGATGCTGCATCCCCTTTCAACAGGTAGCTGTATTCTGATGAAGGGTAATGTGATCCCTGCTGTATGTGTGTAATATTGAATTGGTAAAGCATATGGTTACTTATGAAAGAAATGCTCTCCCTGGTATTAATTATTGTTATGATAATAACGACTATATTGGGAAATAGTCTACTTTAAGGCTGGATAAGGCTTGTGTTTATTGCTTTAACAACTGAGTTGATGGACTTTATGGAATTCTGCTAAAAGTTTTATGGAAATCTGTTTTCTGCTGTTTGTGTATTGTGTATCCTCTTGTCAATAACTCATCTAAAAATGCATTTGGCTAATTTTTTATTATTTGTACATATAGAGTGACTTTCATCCAAGTATCTCAAAGAGTTTTCAAAGGTGGGCACCTATCATCTCCTTTTTATATGTGTAGTAACTGAAGCACAGAAAGGTTGAGTGATTCATACAAGGTCAAACAGGGGTAGAGTTGAGAATGCACCCCAGGTCTCTTGACTCCCAGTCCTCTGCTCTAACTATCAGTCCACGCTGCTTCCCTATGAACTTTACTGTCAAGACATGCTACCAACCATAGGAAAAATTTCAAAATATTTTGATTTTTTGACTGCCAGAGATGTGTGGTTGAACACACATGCTAGGGGATGTTTGACGGGATTTACATTTTCTCACATATTTTTAAATCATGCCCAAAGCCCAGACATGAACTATACAGGAGTGAATTTTCAAAGGTGTATCTTGGTGATCCTGTACTCACAACCTCTACAGGAAGTTCCCTTTATTTGTGCCTGTACCAGAAATATGAAAGTCAATATTATCAATAGGCACTGCATCAACCAAATTACTGATTAGTCAAGCTATATTAAAACTGCTGACATGACTGAGACTTGACATTGATTTCAGCTTTTAGCTATGCATTTCCCACATAGGGAACTAATAATTTTTCTTCCCTGTTTTCAGTTGTTCCTAAGGGAAAATATCAGCTCATTGTTACCTTAGTGAAGGCTCGGTAGCATAAGCCGCACAGTTCTACCAGGTAGGCCAGAGTGAAGACAGCATTCTGAATGACAAAGCTTAATAATTTTGAAAACGGCTCAAGAAGACTCTGCAATGAAATATGATTTTAGGGAAATCAATAGCTGAATCATTCAGCAAAAATAAATGACATTCAAGTTCTGGAATGCTTTAATGGAACAGAACCTTTATTTTTAACTCAGAGGATAAGTTGCTGTGGTATACCCCATTTCAGACAAAAGGTTGTTCTGACATATGTCTTCATGTTTATAAAACAAATTAGAAGCAAAGGAATAGAAAACAGAGTTTCACCTTTAATCCAGTGCTTACTTGATACCAGTGCTTACTGGTAGTGCTTACAAAAACTAAACTCCCATTGACCTCAACAGGAATTGCACTAGTAAGTGGGCTGCAGGATCAGACTCTGGGAAAGTTTATCATTACAGTTGTTGTTTTAGAAAAACATCAAACCTTTAGGAAGCTATACATTCGCGTGCACACATTCATGTAACTTAGATTCTGACGCTCCTGTCATTCACTATAGAATACTAGACTGCAAATTTTCATGCTCACATATAATACTTCCCTAGCTAGGCGATAAGGAACAAATTTGTAATACAGTAAAGGGTGGAGAACTCTGTTGCAGAAGAGTTGTGTATTTCTGGAACTTACCCGGGTGGCACTAGTGGTAGGTATCTTCAACAGGCAAATCATTATTCTTAAACTGGAATCTAAAGAACACTGTGGAAAAAGAAAAGTTAGTGTCTTCCTCTGCACACCTCTTGTTTTTAATGGTGACAGATGTAAACATGCAATAGATGAAGTCAAAAAACCATCACTTCTAAATTATCTTTAACAGGATGCTGTCAATATAAATATCATAGACTGCATTGTCCTCTCCAGCAGTAAAGCCTACGGAGAAGGAAATTCTCAGTAAGGCTTGGCTTGCCGTGTTCACTCCAAATTGCTGTCAAGGATGCTGCCGTTATCCTCTGTAAAACAGAAAATGCCCAACTTTTCTAGTCCAACAGAATTTGGTTAGTATGGGAACATGTTCCTGGCAGATTAACAGGAGCCTAGTGTCCTATGTTTCTGTAGCTGGTCTGGGCCCCAGTGTCTCTCTCTGCTCTTCTTCAGCTCTGTGTAGCTCGAATGCTTGCTCTCTTACCAACAGAAATTGGTCCAATACAAGATATTACCTCACCCACCCTGTTTCTCTAATATCTTGGAACCAACATGGCTACAACAATGGAAGATATATTGAATGGTGTCTTACTGCCCAAGCATTGTTTTACAATGAGACCGCTCGTGGAACAACTTGTTATTCAGTATAAGTAAATGTATCAGAATCTGGCCCTTAAACGCTGATACAAAACCGATGGAAGTCAATGGAGAGAGTCGCACTGACTTCAGTGGACTTTGAATGAGGCCTTTGGAACTTTGTTTACTGGCAAATAAGGCATCTGTGCAGGCCCCATGAGTGTTCATAGCTCAGAACCCAGAGCTGCTGAAGTTGGCCTCTACAACTATATCTTGATTAGGTTCCTCTGATGGGATTATAACCTGATCAGTCAAGCAGGATGTGTCAACTTCTGCTGTCTGAAGGCCTCTCTGCCTGACTGGCTATTATGTATTCATTAATTTTAAGGAATTATTTAGAGGTAGCCTTTCTTCCTATGGGATTGAATTCTTCTTAAGGAGGTAACAGTGAATGAACTTTTTATTGCCAAGAATGTTGATTATCACTAATTTATTGTCCTAATCTGACAAAGAGAGGACGTGGAAGGTGAGGAGGAGAAAAATATTCCCACCCCAGCCATATGGTGGCTACTAAATGGAGGGTATAGACAGAGGGACAGATCAGGCCTGATCTACTGGAAATGTTTGGTAATTTACAACAAAATATTACAAACTATGCTCTGTTTGTATACAACTTTCAAACACTTTGCACATGCCTTAGCCAATAGTAGCACAGCCCTTGTGTCAGATGTTTTGGTTGATCACTTACAAATTACCCTTATAAATAAAAAACTTTATTACATACATCATACCTTAAGTGGCAAAACACAAGGCAGTTTGGTAAAGAAAGTCTGAAACTGGTTACTAATAGTGGTCCAGAGGTTACTAGGAGAATCCATTGGCAAAGCTTCCATAAATGTAGCAATGTTTTCCAAACAACGTAGCATTGCGCCCCCTGCTGGCAAGTTCTTTTTGTTGTTTAAACCCTAGAAAATAAAATGCAGAATTTGAAAACAAATTAAACATCAGAAAATAACCATCTAAACAATATTTTAAAACACACTTACAATCACCAAGGTCAGACTAACAGTGCAATTTCCATCTTCTCCCACAAATAATTTAAAGTGCATTGCTTCTCTACAGCATCTACCTCTGATAAAGTATGAGGCAGACCATCAACAGTGATAGTGGTAAGGAAAAAGATTAGAGCAGCATATATTTTCAGAATCAGCTTTAGGCAACTGAAAGACATCCATTAAGAACCAGCCACCAGCACTTCTCTGGCCCAGCAGACCATGTGTGACAAATTGTCTTGTACATACCTATCATTTTCCTATATTGGAAGGAATGCCAGACTTTTGCAAATGTTTATCAGACTACAGTTGTTTTAGTCTCTAGTGGGTGAGCTGAAAAGATGTAAGCACTGCTAAAGTATCATCAAAAGCTTTGCTTATAGGGCTACTACTGAAAGAAAAAGAAGCAATCCCCAGGTTCCTGTTAGTGCTGAAAGGTATGTTAGGAAGTGAGACTTGAGGTAGAGACAAGCTAAGTTGGGACGAGAAGCAGAAAGGAACAAGCAGAGGGACTAGACTTTAACTTCGAGGGATTCCACAGAGGAGGATTGCAGAGAGGGAACTGCCATTAGATACAGAGGAGAAATGGTTTTACAGGCAGCAATAGCACTATGACAAGAACCATGAACAGAAATGGAGACAGTGCAGGAGAATGAAATGGTCTGCTGCATCAACAAGGAAGAACCCAATAGCTGGCAGGAGAAGCGAGAGCAAGACTCTGACTGAAAACGGTGGAGGATATTATGGCTTGATTCTGCTTCCATGTAAGTCAATGCAAAAATTCTCATTGCCTTTAATGGTGTAGGATCCAGCTCTTAGTATGTTAGAGGAGGACGGAAATATATACTTGGTAGTACCTAATACAGTCAGCCTTATTGTGAACATACCTCTAATAGTTGGCTCAGTGCAGCTACGGAGCTCAGCTCACTGAAGTCCATAAGAGATGTAGCCAGGGTCCGTAAAAAACTTCCATCTGGAAATCAGAACCACATCTTTTTGATAAGTGTTGGAATGCTTGAGATGATTGATGGTGGAAGAAATGCACTCAGGCATTACACATTACCTTTGATATTGCTCTGGAACAGCTGTGGAAATATACCATTGGGAGCCAGCTGATGGAAAATGCAACGGAGAAATTGCTTAGCCACACCGGCAGCATTACCAGGGATCATCATGCTGAAATGAAGGAAAAAAGAGGGAGAAATTCCATAGTAGATGAAAAATATTTCCCAAAGCTGAAAATTGGAGAAGGTAAAGAAGATCCTATTATTTCTAGTAACAGATAAAGACAAATTCAGTTATGAATACAAGAAGATGGTGATAATAATAACTCCTAGCTCTTATAAAGCACTTTTCATTAGTAGACCACAAAGGAGGCCAGGATCATTATCCTCATTTTACAGATAGGGAAACTGAGGCATAAGGCGGTAAAGTGACTTGCCAAGATCACCCAGCAGGCTAGTAGCAGAGCTAGGAATAGAACACAGGCCTTCTGAGTCCTCCTGAGTGCTCTACGAAAGGTCCTGATCCAGAAAACCATGTAATCACAGGCTTAACTTGCATGACTTCAGCAGGATTATTCACATAGTTTAAGTTAAGCAAGTGCTGAAGTGCCGTGGCTTGATTCTGGCCTCAATAGTTAGTTTAAATTTTTCTCATTCTCTACGTAGTGTCAGGAATGTTTTTGCCATTGAGTCTTCAGCATTTGAAGCCCAATCCTGCTATCATTGAAGTCAGTGGCAAAACTCTCACTGATTTCAGGGATGCTGAATCAGCTTCCTGGAGAACTTCCACATTTGGATGCAAGCTCCCATGAAGCTCATTCATTTACTCCTCTTTAGCACCTTCCAGCCAAAGACTTCAAAGCACTTTCCAATCATTAATGAATTAAGCAGCACAATCTTTTTACAATTTCCAAAAATGAATGCAGCCCATGTGATGTCCCCGTAGAAGGACAGTGGTCTATTTGCATGATGGGACCTCACCAGTAGGTGTTCTCCACAATTATGGATGACTGACTTATGCTATGTCTACACTACTGCGGTAAGTCGACCTACGTTACTCAACTCCAGCTACATGAGTAATGATGTAGTTTATGTCGACTTACTGTGGTGTCTACACAACGCTGAGTCGATGGGACACACTCTCCTATCTACTGTCCTTACTCTTCTCGTCCATACTGGGGTTGACCGGAGAGCGATCTGTGGTCAATTTGGTGGGTCTTCGACCCCTGGTGCATTGATCGACAGAGCGTCGATACGGTGGTAGTGTAGATATAGGCTTAGTTAAATGCATACAGATGAAAACCCTTTCCAGGGCCATACATTTTATTCACCAGCATAATGGGAAAACCACACATATAATGAGCCATGGGAATGAGCTACAAAGGTGTGGAGTGAAATCCAGGATCCATAAAATCAATGGGAGTTTTGTCACTGACTTTACGGGGCCCTCGATTTCATCCCTGATCCAGTAAGAATTTTTCCAAAGTTCAAGGAGGTTTGGATCTGGTCTTTTTGGTCCAGGCCCATCGCTAGAAAACATGAGATATTTGTACCTATGTAAAAAAGCACAGGATTTGATTCTTTGTTTATACATCTAGCTCACTTTTGCGGGGAAAGTGCGGGGTTACTGTACCTTTCTGCTTGATTAGAAAAACAGGTACTTGACGCCAACCTGGAGTAAAGAGCAGAAAACAGCAAATCACACAAAAGTACTGTTCATAATATTTTTTAATCAAGCCAATAAAATTACCAGTAAGTAAAATTTAGGAAGTAGATGTTTTGGAGAACATGTTTTAAAGGTCACAAGAGACCCTTTGATCAGATGCACAGGGGATTCTTAAATTCATTTTTGTAAAGGGTAAAAGTCAAAATCAAAGTCAGTCTTGCAATATTGTCATAAATATTTGCCAGCTCCAACAAATTCTATTGCTCTCCCTTATCACCATAATGATGATGAAAGTATCTTGTATTCATACATCAAGAACAATTACTCACCCTGGGCA
The DNA here is from genome assembly GCF_016161935.1 of Mauremys reevesii. NCBI lineage: Eukaryota > Metazoa > Chordata > Testudines > Geoemydidae > Mauremys > Mauremys reevesii. Next base: position 28,902,295 of record NC_052626.1, read on the forward strand.
ATTTGGAGAGCAGAAATTTGCAGAGATGGCGTAGGAACTGTATGCTGACTGAAATCAACAGGAGTTAGGTCTCTAAGGTGCTTTTGAAAATCCCATTAGGCATCTATCTGCAACTTTAGGCTCCCAAATACCTTTGACAATCTGGCCCTACGTTGCTTTAGTGCTTTGAAAATTTTACCCTAGATCTTGAGTCTCCTGACTCCAAGTCCTCTGATCTAAACATCAGACAACACTATCTTCTCTAAGCAGTAAAAGAGTAAGTAATTCACTTGTGATGCACGGGCATAAATATCATCTGTGTTAATAGACTGGATAAAAGAGAGCAATGTACAAAAATAACTTCAGAAAAAAAAAAGTTTACTAGGAATGAAACAGCAAATACACTGAGGCCACCTGAATGCGTTCATCCCCATATCTCAGGGGTTCTCAAACTGGGGGTCGGGACCCCTCAGGGGGTCGCGAGGTTATTACATGGGGGTTGCGAGCTGTCAACCTCCACCCCAAACCCTGCTTTGCCTCCAGCATTTATAATGGTGTTAAATATATTTTAAAAAGTGTTTTTAATTTATAAGGGGGGTCACACTCAGAGGCTTGCTATGTGAAAGGGGTCATCAGTACAAAAGTTTAAGAACCACTGCCATATCTACTTCTATGGGAATTTGCCTTGTTCTGCATCTATTCAAAGCAATTCCTTCACGGGCCTGTAACTGCACCTTGATTAGTAAAAAATGGTGGTGACCAGGACTGAATGCTAGGAAATGACCAAGTACATTCACCATACTGGAATGCCCCAGGTTCCTTACCACCTGCTTGACTAATGGACTCAGATGTGTCTCACTGAGGATGCAGTATTTCCACTTCAGAGTGGAAAATGTACGATGTCCCCCCCACACTTTGATAACTAATCTTCAGGAGTTTAATTGTTCACGGCTTCTCACTGGCCCTATTAGTGCTGTATTTATGAGTAACAAGTAGGATGGATGGCATCAGTCTAGATTGGAAACTCTACCTCCTCCGGAGTTCATTAACACTGACAGCAGGGAACTGCAGCCTCAGAGTTAATGGAAATGGAGGGCTTGATTCTCCACTATCTTCAAGTGGAGTTCAGACATGGTGGAGAGGGAGGGCTATAGGGAGCCAGCTGCAGTTTCAGAATCCTTGACCACCAAGCCCCTGCATAAATTAAAGCTGTAGGGGAGTAGCTTTAATTTAAACCACGGACATAAGGTTCCTCAGGGGTCTTATGCCAATGGAGAATCAGGTATAAGAGAGCTCTGCTTCACTATCCTGCTTAGGCACCACTCCTGGAATACCCCTGACAAACACTTTCCTTCCCTCTTATGCTGGGGGGTTGTGAGAGCAGTTGGCACAGAAGCCATCTCCACCAGCTTTCTGCTTCTGCTTCACTTTCACAGACACCACCACCACAGGCTGCCACTGACTGACACAGAAAAGGTGGCAGAACTACACTGGAAGTGAAGGAGAAGCCAGGAAGCAGGGAAGCATCAGGGAAATGCTCTGGCAGCAGCATAAGGGGTAGTCTGGAAACCAGTCTGGCCCTGCCCTGTGAGCACTGTGCCCCAGCCCCAGCCAGCCCAGAGCCCAGGGCCCAGAGGAAGTACTACCCAAGGGAGCCAGAGTGACAGTATCTTGTGGCCCTCTGATTGGCCAACCACCCTATTTAGCCCTGGAGGGTGCCCCAGAAAGCTATCTGAGCAACAGCACAGACTTTGGGCCTGCTATGATTCCAGACCTCTCCTGATCTCCAGCCTCTGATCCCAGCCTGATCCCAATTCCTACTTCCCAATTCCAGCCAGGAACTACCTCTGATTTCCAGTCTCCGATCCCGGCGTCACTTTGACCCTGACTCTTGCTTATTGAACCCAGCTCTAACGATTCCTCTGACCCCTGCTCACTGGCTGTGTGGACTCCAGCCCAGCTGTGACCACCTGGCCAGACCACCTATGCCCCGATCCCTGACATGCAATTCCCTGTGGCAGGGAAAAACTCCAACACCTTCCTGTTGCCAGAGCCTTTCACTACCATGTGTAGTTACAAAACTCAGTGTGGACACAGCCTGCTTTGCACACAGCAGTAGCTACGATGTACCCTACATCCCACTGCCAGTGGCATGCAATGTAGACATGCCTTTAGACAATTCTCTATGTCCTGAATCACTTACACTTCTCAGTATAGCTCTGCAGGGCATTGCTGTTGTTTAATTTTAACATTTTTAAAGCCTTTGGGTATAAGCTTTTTTCCATCTGTTATCCCGGCAGAGTATGTGCCATGGAGGTTCTCATCTCTGAATTGTACGTGATTGGAAATAGTGGAATTTATCATGCTCTACATCACCTTCATTTTGGGCTGCCATTTTTCAGCTATACAACAATGACCAGGAAAAAAAAAAAAAGAGACATCACCCAGGGCCGCCCAGAGGGGGGGGCAAAGGGGGCAATTTGCCCCGGGCCCCGGGATCCGCAGGCCCCCCAGAGAGAGAGGCGGGCTCCCCGCCGCCCTCCTCTCTCCCTCAGCGCATCAGCCGCCGAGCGCCCCGCCCCGATCCCCGCCCCGCCCGATCCGAGGGGGCGGGGGGGGGGGAGGGGCTGGGAGCCGCCCCTGAGCCCGCCCCGCCCCGGGCGGGGGGGGGGGTGGGCCGCTCTCCTCTGGCTCCCGCCCCCGCCCCACCCCCCCCCTCTCACGTGGCAGGGGAGCGGGAGGCCGGCCGCCCGCCGCGGCGACGAGCTGGGGGCTGGGGGCTGGGGCCGGGGGGGCCCGCCGCCGCCGGGGCCGCCGCCCTGCGAGCGGCGGGCGGGGCTTCTGCTCGGGACCCGGACGGCGCCGAAGCCCGCCCGCCCGAAGGCCGAAGCCCACCACGAACCACCCCAGCACCAGGCGGCCGCGCGGCGGGCGGGCGGCCCGGGCGGGGTCGGGGCGCGGCGGCGTCCCGTGGCGCGGGGGGGCCGCTCCCGGTCCCGGAACAGACAGCCCCGGCCCCCTGAGATCACCTCAAATCCACCATACCACTGCATAGGGCCTGATATACTAGATTGGTACACAGAGCATTGTCCCCTTCCTCTACAGCAGTGGTTCCCAAACTGGGGTTCGTGAACTGTTACAGGGGGTTCTTGGGGAAAAATTCCCCAATGGCAGACAGAGCTCTACCTAGGGATCCCAGGCAGCACAGGGCCAGCAGCCCAGAGTCCCTGGACTTCCAAGAGCTAAGCAGATCAAAGCAAGCGTATCTATCACACCAAGGAGATTTACATTTCAAGAGTCCTTATAAGAAATGGAAAGGGAGGTGGATATTTTTTGTTGTTTTTAAAATTAAATAGGCAGCTAGTATTGTTTTTTAAATTATTATGAAGAACAAGTTTAAGCTTTGTTGTAATGTGTGTTGTTTGCCTGGACTGCTCAAAACCTGAATGCTTGTGTAGGAGGAACTCTTTGAGTTGGCTTCTTAGATACCTTCATAATGTTTCACATCTGTTTTACTTCTTGATGAAAGATAGGAGCCTTGTCTTATAACAGGCTTATTCAAAGTGATACAAGCTACAAAAGGGAGATCTTGGAAGAGTGTTGCCGTTTTCATAATGTAATAAAAATACTGTAATGATAAATAATAATTAATAATAAATAGTGTGTAATAAGCATGTTATAAAAACAAATTTTATATTTCCAAGATCACTGCTTTTATAATTTACAGTCAGGTAAAGGAGAAAATCCCTAGAGACATTCATTTTTAGGAGGGGGTTTGCGAGACTTGACATTTTAGTGAACATGGTCTACCTTTTGAGCTATCTGATATGCCACTAGGACATCCCTTTCAGTTCTCCTAGGGAACTCATCACAATTCAAGGGCACAAAAATCTTCCTTCCCTCATAAAAGAGAGAGAGAGAGAGAGAGAGAGCGCGGTCCAAAGGTTACCTTCCTACAGACTGCATGATGTCCAACAACAAAGGAGCAGCCAAATCTGGGCTGAGGTGAATGAATGTGGAGAGAACAACTATGGCCAGACCTAGTGTTTCTTCATCATACTCTTCGAGGATAGCCCCACAATCATGGCATCTGCAAGGGAAGTTGTTAAAAGCTAATATTATTTGTTCAATTAATTAGGAGAATCCATGTTACACTGAACATTTTATGGCTAAGAAAATAGATCACTGTGCTTTAAACCCTGTATTCAAAACACTTTTCACTAGCTCTATCAACAGACAATGTTGATCTGTGGCAGGTGGTCAGTTACTCCAATCCATGCTTTGTGTCGATGAACAATAAAGCAATAATCTGATGAGATCAGATTACAGCTGTGGTTATAGACCTGCAAGAGGAAATGATAGGATTTTTATGTGGGGAGGAGGCCAAGGAAGATTCCCTTTGTTTTTAGAGATGTCTCTTTCTGTTCCAAACCAGTTTTGCTGTTGAATTGCTGCCCCCTCCTGCAATGCTGAGAGTCAACTCTGAAAGCTCTGCGATAGCTTTGTAACATCTAATCATAAGGGAGATGTCAGCTGCAGGAGAGATGAGGCAGGGTTTTAAAACCACATAAAAAGATAAACAAACCCGGGAAACTGGTACATCTCAGCCCAATAGGGAGGCTTGGTTAATTAGATCAACCAGTCGCTAATGACTCCAACAGATTGATATTTTAACTTAATGGGATTCTACAAGCAATTTCCCTCCCTTTGTATCTCAACAGGAGAAGAAGATGCTAGCAAGGTTATGAAAATCAATCTCATCTGGTTTGGCATCTGATGCCAAAGCTTTTGGAAAAAGGCCAAAGAAGATGCATGAAATGAGCCTCTTCTTGGGATGTTTAGCATTTACACAACATAACTTCCAGTTCCACTGAAGACTCACACAACAGCCTAGTGGCTAGAGCACAGGATTGAAAGCCACAACTCTGGGGTTCTACTCCCAGTTCTGCCTTTGAATCAATGGGTGGCTTTAAGCCAGCTACTTCACTGCTTCTCTGTAAAACGAGTACCATCATATTTAATTACAGTGCCTCAATGGGATTTTGATCAAAGAATTAACGTTGGTAAAAGGTGTTGGGGATCCTTGTAGAGGAAAAGCATGTAAGTGCAAAATAGCAGTAGTGGAGGTAACAGTAGTATTCAAGGTGCTGATTTACAGTCATGGCTTTACATTGCAATGGAAAAGCCATAGCAATTAAAAAACATGGTAACTTTCATTTTAGGGAGAAAAACTAGAGTTTTCAGTGGATTACAATGAGCCCTTACAGTAAAAAACAGAGAAAGCTCAACTGTAGAATTAAACTCTAGTTAATTGTGGATACAGTATTATTTCATTCATTTACATAACCAAATGTAATAAAAGTCCCTTCCTAGATCAAATCCATAGAAACAAAATCAGCCATGAAGGCAATGTGTAGATTCACATACATCTTAGGTTAAGGTGAGGGTTTTGAGTTTGATTAAGGTCAAACAAATAAAAACCACTCCCAGTTTCAAGGCAAAAAGCTTTTAGAATCAGCCAAGTCCCAAAACTTGCTTACAGAAAATTCTACCCAATCAAGGGATTAAGCAGAGCAGAAGAATCAATGAATTCCCTGATCACTGCCATAGAAACTCTAATACTTGAGTGTCTCCTCCCATCCCACTATCCACACAGATGGCAATGGTTCTCAGAAACCTCATGACGTCAGCTTTTCTCACAAGATTTCTTTGTTTGGATCTTTTCCAAATCAGATCTCCTTCAGGCATTGGTTCTGACTCAGATCCAAAACCATTGCAGTGAATTTGTATCCAAGAGTTTGGAGTGCAGGTCCCAGTCCAGGACTATCTCTATATCATTAAAAAAGCCCCTTTAAAGAAAGATCTCCTTTTTCCCAAGGATACAGTCTTTATCCTGTTTATGTTCCTTTAAAACTGGAGGAGTTCCGTGAAACAGGTACCATGGGTTTGATCTTACTTGTACTAGTTTTACACTGGCGTAACAACCTTGCCTTTAATAGCATTAATTCGGATTTTCACCAGGGGTAAGTGAGAAGAGAATCAGGCTACACACCTTTCTCTAAATACCGTACAAGGCAAACTGTCAACACTCAATAATAAAACAGTACTACTAATAATACTCCCAGCCACCGCTTTGCACACACATACCCATGTCCCAGTATATTCACAGCACACCCGGTTTGCAATATTTTGAAAATTTTCCCTTGCTACAAAAAATTATGCTGCTTAGGAGAAAATTTGAGAATGTTCTTTCACTGAGTCAGGGCCCATCCAAATGTGTTCTGAAGCTCAGTGGTTTTTAACTACCAAATTATTTGAAAGAAATAGAAACTGGCTTACTTGTCAGTCATCATAGTAGGTTGGTCATCGGTAAATTCTTCTGGAGCTGGTACAAACATACTGACTATACTGGGTGCTGACAGTAAGCTGGATTTGGTGGCACCTTGAAGCCATTAAAAGAAAAGAAGCATGGTAAATGGAAATCTGGAATGGACATAGATGAACAAAAAAAGCTTTTGCAGTGTATGTAAATAAAAATTTCTCTCTGGAGAAAGGTACAACACATTCTTTGGTTCTGTAAAATTACTCCAATTACTTGTGCTTATTTTATTTTTTAAAGGTCAGGAATGAAACAAATTCAAGGTGGTATGACTGCTTTAGTGTTCAGTTGTCAAGTTTTTATCCCCTCATTCTTTAGGTAGAGTGGATGGTCCTGTAGTTAGTATGAGACTGTTAGGAACTTTGGATTCTTCCCCCCCAGAATTTTGTGTGACCTTGGGGGAGGAAATCACTTAACATCCTCTTTGCCTCAGTCACCCCATCTGTGAAATGGAGATGATAATGCCTCACAACAATGTTGAGGCTTAATTCATCAAGATTTGAAAAGGCTTAGAGATCATTGGATGGAAGATGATTTAGAAGTGCAAAGTATTATTAGTGTTATTTTCAGTTAGAAAACTTTTAAAGGCAAGCTATACCGATGAGGCAGAACTGACCACCTACAGACCTGGTCATAGAGGAATACAAATAGTGCAGTCACATGTGGCTCTCCCTTGCCCAGGGGGCACTTCTTCTGTGCCCAAATCATGGGAGATGGGACGGGCAGTGGATTCTTGGTTTAACAGGAAGGGTTGAAGGCAACAGGAGCCTCATAGGACAGGTATTGAATAGGTAGAGTATCCTGGAAGACAGGACTCTTGGATTGATGTTATAGGACACCATGTCTCTGAAACAGCTAACTTGTTCTCCAGAATCACAGCTGGCTTGCTGGCTGCCTTTCTTTTTATTTTTAAAGGTAATTCTTTTTTATTATTATTATTATTTATTTATTTTTAAAGGTAATTCTCTAGACGTTATGGTTGTGAAAAAAAACCTCTGGAATAGCACAGAGAGGTGTGAACTGCCCCATTCATCTCAATGAAGTGTTAATGCAAGTGCCCTTTGATGATATTTTAACGTCAACATTGTTAATTATTTCTTTTCTCAGGTAAGAACGAAGAGGAAAGGCCATAGATCTGCACAACCTACTATTGAGTAATGTCTCATTTTGATGCCACAAATGAGTGGCATTTGTGGGACAGCACCACTTCTTTTTCCCCCAAGTTAATTAAGACCCACTGAGAAGAGCAAAACTCAAGGAACCCAGTGGAACTCATATTATAGATGTGATCACACCTGCATGGTCCACACTGAGTGGCATCTCGTTTTGAAGTTGCACATGGGTGGAGCTCATTTTGTGGTTACAGCTTGGAAGAATACCAATGTCTTTTTCTCTCCAGTTTGACCCTTGCAGATATGGAAGGGCTGGAGGGTGATTGAAGAAGCCAGCAAGAAAACAAACAGCAATCTGAAGGCCTCACAAACAGAATTCACAGCTAGTGTTAAACTAGCCTATTGTAATCCTCATCACGAGTTAAAGAAACAAGAGGTGGATTGTCTGACTAAGCCTGTTACAAATGGAGTTGCTATTGATATGGTCCCAATAGCTGCTGTTGCAAAGGCAAGCTCAGACCAAATGATCTATATGAGATTCCATTCTAGACTGATAGGGAGGGTGCTGAGTGCTGCTTTAATGAAAATAGAAGTGTCAAACAATTGTTCTGCTAAGTTTGGAAGGAAACAATTATTTTCTATACAAGCTAAGACCCTATCCTATATGTTGAGTAATGGTCCCTTTGAGATTGCACTGGATGCAGCAGACAATTTAGAAAGTCTTGAGGAGTCTTCAGTGATATAGGAAACCATCGAGAATGCAAGAAATAAGAGTTTGTTAGCTAGTCTTTGCTTCATAAACTGATTCACTTTACCCTCCCTTTTATCATCATGCTGGAAGCTTAACTGATGCCATCTCTAGCTACAAGTTACAGTATAGCATGCAAATGCTGGATGTTGACGTAACCATGGCTACATAACTGGGAGTAAGGCTAAGCTGCTAATAATAAGAACACTTGTTTTGATCTTGTGGTGAAAAGTGAGAGAGAATGTGATTCAAGCTAGAGCAAGGCTAGTTTGTGGTGCCATTAAAAAGCTGTAAGGAAGGCTGAGCAGTTTGGATGTCAGGAATGAATGTTTGAATAGCTAAGAAGTGGGGACTTGGTGACACCGGGAATGGGACACACAGTCTTTCACTTCCAAGTCATCAGTTACGTCCAGACGAGCTAGGTACTGACAGGGAGTCATTACCATCCATCAACTATCCATGTCCTGTGTAAAAAGAATTGGTGGTGTCACTCTAGCTGAACAGAACACAAAGCCACCATCACAACTGATACTAGCTGGCATCCTTGTTGGTAGTCTCAGCAGAGAGACCAAGTTTGAATGAACATGGACACTGAACTAACCTCTTATTCTTAGTGGTGGTCCCTCCAGGTCAGGGTTTAGGCAAACTGAGACATTACACGGCCGCTTCCCATGCTGTATCTGTTCTGTGGATAAATAGAAGACTTCAGACTATGGTACTTTTAATGCAGCGCCTCTCACCAGCACCACAAATTCACTCCAACAATTAAAACACCACCCTCACCACACACATACACAACAGCTGGAAAATAGAGGGTTAAATCTCTGAGCATGAAGACAGAAAAGAAGAGAAGAAAAGAAGGTAAAAGATAGTTCCATAGAGGAAGCAAGAACCAGATTTAGCAATATTAAAGGAGGCCTTTTAGGAAAGCTCAAAGTCAAGGTCTTTTGATAAGAAATATAGGGCTAATTGCAAGGATTCAGCAAGAAATGGATATGTAAAGAGTCACAGAAAGAGTAAAAGTTAATGCTTAGGGACACCGAGGGATCAGTAGTTCATGGACATGCTTGTGCTGGCATAGGATAGACACACAAGGAGTTTATTTTTCAGAGAAAGATTTTGGGACAGAGCAGTTTGAAATGAGAGATGAAGAAAGAGAGGATGGTACCCAGTTTAGCTGGACTGATGTAGAAAATATAAAGCAGCCACAAAATGATGTGAAATTAGGGATTGTAAAAGTTCCCTTGAAAAATTCAGTTGGTGTCTCAAGTCACTGGAGGAAGTGACTAGAAGTGAGGTCTTTTGGAGAGAAAGGTGACAGATGTGAAAAAAATGCTAGTGGATTCCCAACAGGAACATTAAGATGGAGCTCCTCAAAGATATAGTGATTAGAATCAGAGGGGTAGCCGTGTTAGTCTGGATCTGTAAAAGCAGCAAAAAATCCTGTGGCACCTTATAGACTAACTGACGTTTTGCAGCATGAGCTTTCGTGGGTGAATACCCACTTCTTCGGATGCAAGTAGTGGAAATTTCCAGGGGCAGGTTTATATATGCAAGCAAGAAGCAAGCTAGAGATAACGAGGTTAGTTCAATCAGGGAGGATGAGGCCCTGTTCTAGCAGTTGAGTGAAAACCAAGGGAGGAGAAACTGGTTCTGTAGTTGGCAAGTCATTCACAGTCTTTGTTTAATCCTAAGATGATGGTGTCAAATTTGCAGATGAATACAGTTCTGCGGCGATCTGGAAGCCTTCTTTCGCCGTCTCTGACTCAAGGAATACTTTCAGGACAACACTGAACAGCGCACTGATACACAGTTACCCTCCCACCAACAGCACAAAAAGAAGAACTCCACATGGACTCCTCCTGAGGGTCAAAATGACAGTCTGTACCTATACATTGAATGCTTCCGCCAACGTGCACAGGCAGAAATCGTGGAAAAACAACATCGCTTGCCTCATAACCTAAGTCGTGCAGAATGCAATGCCATCCACAGCCTCAGAAACCATCCTGACATTATAATCAAAGAGGCTGATAAAGGAGGTGCTGTTGTCATCATGAACAGGTCTGACTACCAAAAGGAGGCTGCCAGACAACTCTCCAACACCAAATTCTACACGCCACTTCCCTCAGATCCCACTGAGGAATACACTAAGAAACTGCACCATCTACTCAGGACACTCCCTACACTAACACCGGAACAAATCAACATACCCTTAGAGCCCCGACCAGGGCTATTCTATCTACTGCCCAAAATCCACAAACCTGGAAATCCTGGACGCCCCATCATCTCGGGCATTGGAACTCTCACTGAAGGACTGTCTGGATATGTGGACTCTCTACTCAGACCCTATGCCACCAGCACTCCCAGCTATCTCCATGACACCACTGATTTCCTGAGGAAACTACAATGCATTGGTGACCTTCCAGAAAACACCATCCTGGCCACCATGGATGTAGAGGCTCTCTACACAAACATCCCACACGCTGATGGAATACAAGCTGTCAAGAACAGTATCCCTGATGATGCCACAGCACAACTGGTTGCTGAGCTCTGTGCCTTTATCCTCACACACAACTATTTCAAATTTGATGACAATATATATCTCCAGATAAGTGGCACTGCTATGGGCACCCGCATGGCCCCACAATATGCCAATATTTTTATGGCTGACCTGGAACAACGCTTCCTCAGCTCCCATCCACTCACACCCCTTCTCTACCTATGCTACATTGATGACATCTTCATCATCTGGACCCATGGGAAGGAGACTCTGGAAAAATTCCACCACGATTTCAACAGCTTCCACCCCACCATCAACCTCAGCCTGGACCAATCTACACGGGAGGTCCACTTCCTAGACACTACGGTGCAAATAATTGATGGTCACATTAACACCTTGCATCCGAAGAAGTGGGTATTCACCCACAAAAGCTCATGCTGCAAAATGTCTGTTAGTCTATAAGGTGCCACAGGATTCTTTGCTGCTTCTACAGAACCAGACTAACACGGCTACCCCTCTGATAATTAACACCACCCTATACCGAAAACCTACCGACCGCTATGCCTACCTTCATGCCTCCAGCTTCCATCCTGGGCACGCCACAAGATCCATTGTCTACAGCCAAGCACTGAGGTACAACCACATCTGCTCTAACCCCACAGACAGAGACCAACACCTACAAAATCTCCACCAAGCATTCTCAAAACTACAGTACCCTCACGAGGAAATAAGGAGACAGATCAACAGAGCCAGACGTGTACCCAGAAGCCTCCTACTGCAAGAGAAACCCAAGAAAGAAACCAACAGGACTCCACTGGCCATCACATACAGTCCCCAGCTAAAACCCCTCCAGTGCATCATCAGGGATCTACAACCCATCCTGGACAATGATCCCACACTTTCACAGGCCTTGGGTGGCAGGCCAGTCCTCGCCCACAGACAACCTGACAACCTGAAGCATATTCTCACCAGTAACTGCACACCGCACCATAGTAACTCTAGCTCAGGAACCAATCCATGCAACAAACCTCGATGCCAACTCTGCCCACTTATCTACACCAGCGACACCATCTCAGGACCTAACCAGATCAGCCACACCATCACCGGTTCATTCACCTGCACGTCCACCAATGTAATATATGCCATCATATGCCAGCAATGCCCCTCTGCTATGTACATCGGCCAAACTGGACAGTCTCTAAGGAAAAGGATAAATGGACACAAATCAGATATTAGGAATGGCAATATACAAAAACCTGTAGGAGAACACTTCAACCTCCCTGGCCACACAATAGCAGATCTTAAGGTGGCCATCCTGCAGCAAAAAAACTTCAGGACCAGACTTCAAAGAGAAACTGCTGAGCTCCAGTTCATCTGCAAATTTGACACCATCAGCTCAGGATTAAACAAAGACTGTGAATGGCTTGCCAACTACAGAACCAGTTTCTCCTCCCTTGGTTTTCACTCAACTGCTAGAACAGGGCCTCATCCTCCCTGATTGAACTAACCTCGTTATCTCTAGCTTGCTTCTTGTTTGCATATATAAACCTGCCCCTGGAAATTTCCACTACTTGCATCCGAAGAAGTGGGTATTCACCCACGAAAGCTCATGCTGCAAAATGTCAGTTAGTCTATAAGGTGCCACAGGATTCTTTGCTGCTTTTAGTGATTAGAATATTGACTTGCCCACTTGGAAGACAGGTTCAATAGGTCACATAAGAGGTAAATGATAAACTATATGGTTCTGAAATACTAAATGGGAAAAACCAGGTTATTGTATAAGTTATGCTAACTGAATTTCTATGTGAGATAAACTTACTTGATATGTCAGAAGGCTACCATGGACCTGCTACCCATGACAAATGCTGTGCTTGATGATGTGGGGAAGGTTAGGAAGGGAAACTGACAATCCACTTCATTCTGAGGATGGATGTCACAAGAGAAGCCATGCCTCAGAGTCACGAATGGAAAGAGACTGATGGGACTTAAAAGTGAAAACTGAATTAAGCACAATTTTTGAGACCAATCTCCCCACTAACTTGGCAGTGGGGACGTTCAACCAAGTGCTACATTCCAGGTCAATGTTTTACAGTTCTTTCCCTCCCTCTTGTCACCTCCTGGTTTGCTAGTGAAATTCTAGGAAGCATCATTCTATAATGTCACAATGAAACATATGCCAGAATTCATCATTCTGTGACAAATTCAATGAACTATAGAAGATTTCACACAAGAGAAAAAGAATGAAAAGAAGAGGTTAAAACTTTTTTCAGGTGGTTAGTGGGGACATTCTGTACTTAATTCAGTTTTCATTGTCTGCTTTGCATTTCGCTCTTAATGAGAAACATGGAAACCCAGTATGAATTACTGAGCAGAAACCCCATGAGTTCTGCATGAGCTGGCAAAAGACTCCCAAGCGTCTGCCGATGGGGAAGTGAGAGTCTCTTTGGCATAAGGTTTAAATGCCTGATGTCTCAATATGATTGCAAACAAAGAAAAAAGGTTTGTCTTTAAAAAAATGATTCACACACACTGGGTGAAATCCTGGCCCTGCTGAAGTCAGTGGCAATACTCAATTTGATCTCAATAGGACCAGAATCTCACCTAGCTGTATACAAAATGGTAACGGCCATTATTTCAAAAGAAAAATATCCCACTACAATGGAGCCATCCTGATTCACACCAGCAGAGAATCTGGTATAATTCCACTGTAGACCTGAGCTTGGTTACTTTTCTCCAACGGAAGAATGGTAATGGCTCACTTATATTCACAACAATTGATCGCCACAGAAAGAGACACTAACTGGTTTAAGGGAATGGAAATAAAGAATAGAGAAGCATAACTTACCAGTGTCCCAAGTGCTGATATTATGGGGTGCACTAGATTGGTGTTCCAGCTGTCTCTTCATTAGCTGGTTCATTGTCAGAGCTCCCAGGGAGCCCCTTTTCATCTGTCTGAACTGAGCTGCAAATCAGAATTTGAAAAGAGTTCAGAGAATCACACAAGCTGCTCTTATTCCCCCGATTTTGTCCATCAGCATGAAGGAGGTACTGATATCATCCACAAAGACCAGCTGCTTGCTCTCAGAATTTTATTCAAAGTAATCTGCTCTATTCACATAGTTGTACATGGTGAAATTCTGGCCCCACTTCAGTCCATGGCAAAAATCCTGTGGATTTCAATGAAACCAGGATTTCACGCATAGTATCTACTAGCAATTCCTTGCCCTGTAATCTTTATTCTAAAATACAGTGAAACATGTTCAAGACACCACCTTTATTAGACATCCCTAAAGTTTAAGAAACCACCGTAAAGTATCGCCAGACATCAAGTTAGACTGTGACTAGTCCATGTGTGCACATGCTGGGGGAGGGGACATCAGGATTGATTCTGAGGAGGATGTCTTCCCCAACAATCCCCTTTCATTTGCACACGCCATTCTAGAGTTAGTAGAATGACAGTCTCTGCTCTTGGGAAAGCATGAGCACTGCTCCCTCTAGGCACCCCGTGGAAAAGAAAGTGGGTAAGGATCATGACCTTGTGCCCCAACCCCTGCACTGGCCTGCAGAGTGCAAGACACATAATGTGACTGGTGCATCCTACAGTCTCACTGAACACCCTGACACTCAGGGAGGGATTCCATCTCTCTCCAAAGCTCCCCAGGGGTAGGGTGACGCCATACCACCTTCTAGACAGGCCAGCATCCAAATAGCACAAAATGGCCCTTTTGTCCCCTCCACTTTTATTAGAAGACCTCGTCCTTTAAGTAGCCAACTTCTGCTGGTCCATCAGGTTGCCAATTTCTATACTTTTTAACCTACATTGCTGTATATTTTATTGAAAATGACTAGCTGACAATACTCCCTGAATAAACCATAACATAACCAGAAATTAAGACCAGTATTGTAACATATTTCCCTAATACTCAAATGGACGGAGAAACAGGTGATGGGATGCTCCCAACCTATCTTCTTTTTCCATTCCTTCAACAGGAAGCATCAAGAAGGATGAGGATGGCTCCTCTACTTTATCAACCCAGTCTGAACAATGTATTTCCCCCAATGAAACCAAGACCATTACTCACAGCCTGAAACTGATTCTTGGGCCCTGAATCCAAAAAGCACTCGAGCATGTGCTTAAATCCATACCTATTCTGGATGCTTTTAAGCATGGAGATTTAAGCCTGAGTTTAAATATTTTCTTGAAGTCAGGCCTACATGATATCAATGTGAGACCTCTTCGTCGTGATCATTTTCATTTGCAACTAAAAGAAATCTAACATAGTTTAAAAATAGTATTAATGTGACACCTGCCAGTACGATAGTAACCAGTTAAGCTTTAAAAAAAGGTCAAACAGTCCTTAACATCATTAACTGAAAAGGCAAAACTGGAGATGAGCACAAGCCATAAGGTTCAGATCCAAACTTTGCCCAAAGTTTCGAGGCACTCAGATCCCAGGTTTTCAGTTAGATCCATCTCAGTGTCTAACTACAAAGAAGATTCAAACCCAAATTAAACAGAATAATGGAATCATAGATAATGTAGGACTGGAAGGGACCCTTTATGTCACTTAGTCCAGTCCTTTGCACTGAGGCAAGCCTAAATATTATCTAGATCATCCCTGACAGGTGTTTGTCAAAACTGTTCTTGAAAACATCCAGTGATGGAGATTCCACTACCTTCCTAGGTAATTTGTTCCGGTGCCTAACTACTCTCACAGTTAGGAAGTTTTTCCTAATATCTAATCTAAATCTCCTTTGCTGCAATTTAAGCCCGTTACTTCTTGCCCTGATCTCATCTCATAAGGAGAACAATTTAAAGAACTTTCTAACAGAATAAGTACCAGTATCAAATTTATAACAACATCCACTGGGAATCTGCTCATCGAAACAATTTCATACACATCAGAATGAGAAGTGTTGTAGGTTTCCCCTGTTTTATGCAATACCCTTTCAATATACCAAAGCACATTTAAACTCCAACAACAACAAAAAATTATCCAACTGCAGCAAACCAAACCTTGCATAAATGAGCTTCTGGAACTGAACCGAATTGTGATTCCATTCAATATTTAACAGTTTTGTTTTGTTTTGCAGCTGCCTTTCACAGCAAATTAGCAGAAAAATCTAATTTCCATCTCTTCCAGGACAAGGGGTTTTAAATAGATGCTTTATCAGTTTATCAAAGACCAAATTTCCAAATGAAAGAATGGCAATTAATTTCAGAACTGACAATGTTGCTTGGAGTGCAGAAGACTGTCAAAATCTAGGAAATTATCTCTTTGAACTTCCTTACCAGCTTTTGTGATTGTAATTAAAGTTTTTTTTTAATGCATATTCAACATTATCTCAGTGGTGTTGAACTGGTTCGTGTTTCCAGAGTTATTTACCTGGTTTCTGAAGGACAGCTGTGATTTCAAACATTGAAAAAACAAAAAAGCTGCCTCCAGCCTTTGAACTGTATTGGAGCCAAGTCGGTCGCTACAGAAAAGCATGTGACATTTCATGTAGTATTATTGTACCAATAGAAACACTATTTCCAAGATCTGTTTTCTACCAATAACTTGAAAAAGTCTAGGGAGCAGATCCTCAGCTGGTGTAAATTATCATAATAATTCAGTTGGAGTGTATCAGCTGATGATCAGGACAATGTGTATCAGCTGATGATCTGCCCCTATGTTTCTTTCTGTCCGTGGAAATTCCTATGGGAGAAGACAGGCGCTATGGGAACTTTTCATGATCAGGACTGTTTGACAATGTATGCGTCTATAAACCAGCAACCTAAGTATAATTATGTATTCGTATTACAATAATGAGTAGTGCCCTCAACAGAGATCAAGGCCCCACTGTACTGAACACTGAACAAACCCATAGCAAGAGACAGTCCCTGCTCCAAAGAGCTCAAAAGCTAAATACACAAGAAAGACAAAAACATTTTTATCCCCATTTTACAGATGGGAACTGAGAAACAGAGACAAAGAGGGCGAGATTTACAGAGGTCTTTGGGTGCCTAATGATGCAGAAAGGTACCTAGTGGGGTTCACACAAGCATCTCAGCAGGGTAGGCACCTCATATCCAATTACATCAGTGGGAATTCAACGGGTACCCTGCCCCAATTTAGGTGCTTTTGAAAATCCCCCTAAGTGCCTAGCTGCATCTTTAGCTGCCTAAATACTTTGTAAATCTGGCCCTCTGGACTTGCCCAAGGTCACACTGGAAGTTGGTAGTGCAGCTGGAGAACTGATTCCAGCTCTGCCTGAGTCCTAACCTCAAGACCATCCTTCCTTTTATAGGTCTGATATTACTTCCACTGAAGTCAGTGGTTCTTGGATATCACTAAATAAATTAATACTCAGCATTTTTACAGCACCCTATGGGCCTGTTTCTCCTCTCACTTAAACCACATTTGCATCAGTGTAACACTACTGGCTCCAGTGTAGTTACATCGGATTTGCATCAGGCCCAAAATCTTCAAAGAACTTCACTAATTTAAATGATTAATGCTCACAGCTGTCCTGCAGGGTAGTTATTATCTCTGTTTTATAATTGGTTAAGTAGCTTTTCTAAGACCACATAGCTAGTAATAGAATTCTGAGGAGTTTCTGTCTCCTGGTCCTGTGCTTAGACAACTAGATAATGCTACATCTCGTTCAAAGTGCACACACAACTTCAGCAAAAGGCTGCGTTCAGCAACCACCTCCTCAAAATTCCACTTATTGCTTAAGGATGTACAATGCATATGCAGCAAATCAATGTCCATGAAGTTTGCTATGTCACAATAAACCTTGTAGTCCTTAATTGCAAATCTAACAATGCACCACACAAATACGCTTCCAGTCACATAAAGTTTGGAGGAAGATAATGTTCCAGATGCTGATGCATATTAGATGTACAAATGCAGTAACTGAATTTCAGTTCTTCAATCTAGGGGAAAACGTACTTGATATGGAAGAGTGACTACTTGTCTCTGGCACACCTGCTTCAAGTGTTGGAGCAGAAGATGATTCTCTTGGCATTTCCAGAGTTGAAAGTCCTTTAGCAGTGGGATCTGCAAATGGAAATGGTGCTTAAACTCTGAGTGCATATTTAAAAATCAGAGAACATTTTTTCATTAGCTTCCTTCTCTGATTGCCATTTTCACACCTTTTCAATGTTCCATTTGCCATCTGGCACCTCCAGTGGCTATACACATGTGGTGATGTTACAGGTGCACAGGGAATTGTTTCTAAATCACTTTTTAAAGGAGATTTGTGAATAAGCCTCTTGGAGACTATTCATATATAGTACATACTATAATGAATAAATGAACATAAAGCACCTGACTGATCTCAGTTACAAAGTGTACATCAGGGCTAACTTAATGGAAGTCAATGGAGTAACACTGGTGTAAATCCAGTGTAAATGACAGAATGTCACAACTCTTGCAATATTTGATATTATTCTTAAAGCCTCAGTTGCTAAAGTTATTTGACTGTGTGAGAATCTCCACTTTCATTTAAAAAAAAAGTTTATTGCTATCAGAGTTGCAAAGAAAAGCTTGAAAATATGCATCCTAAAGGTTAAAAAACTGGAAAAGAATCCCAAATATATGATTTTTTTTAAATCTCATGATTTTTAAGCTAATCTTATGATTTCTGACCAGCTGAAGTTATCAAAACTGGAAGAATCAAACCCAAAGTTTCTCCAGGCATTACTAGCTGTCTTCTGCAAGCACAAAATAACTAAGAAAATGTGAACTAATATAATATTATAAAAAAATCTCAAGCAGGAACCCATGGATTACTCATTTGAAGAAACAGATCTGGATATTCCACTGGGAAACAAATTATGTCAGAATCCTTTCCAAAGATATTGAAGCATGCAAGTTTCAGCATTTTGCAATAGGTGCTTGAAACTGTAACCAGCAAATTATGATAATCACATCAAGTCTACTTTCCTAAACTATAATAAATGTATTCACAAACTAGTAAACTGATCAGGATGATAAAAGAAACAAGATATGTAACTCATTCTGGTCACTACCAGCAACATACAGCATTATAAACCAAGGTCATTTAATGGAACATTGTGAATGTTTTATGCGGCTGTATAATAATACACTCAGAAATGCGTAATCATGTTGCTCTTCAGTGGCTAAATAGGTATGATGCTAACATCTCTGATGTGTGTCAGATGTGTGTCAGAGCTGTGCCAACCATTCCAGTTCAACAGAAGTTTGTGAATGTACATGTGAAACCTGATTCTCATTGATTTGCAGGCTCTAATGGTAAAAAGGGGGTTGAGTCTGAACAAACCCAGTTTTCCCGTGGCCACCTCCCTTTGCAAACCTGTACAAAGGGTTTAGGATCAGTTGGTTCATTTTCACCTGGTTGCACTGGCTCTTTGGCTCACTGGAACCACAAGTGGGACGAGGCTTCAGCCCTGACAGAACACCAACACTGATCGCAGTTAAACACATTTACCCTTGCAAAACTGGAATATAGTTATCACATCAACTATAACATAACATAAGGAGACTGTTCTCATTAATGGAAGGGCATTTACAGGAGGTGGAGCTAGACATACACAAAAACTAGACTTCACTTCTCATGCAACAAGATAACTCTAGTCTTAGGGATATTTTACCTTTTAAACCTGTGATATCATTAATTATTGTGTGTGACCCCAACTGAGCAATAAGTCCTCAATAACTGAAAAATACTGATGGTACTAGGCCACTGCCTCCAAAGTCTTCTTTCTGGCTTTGCTAATTGGATCAGAGCATGTAACTTCTGTCTTGTGCAGAAACCAAATGAAAATACTTTGTGTTGAGATCAGTTCAACCAATCAGGGCTACAGCAGAAATATCATGTGATCTCTCCCAATAAACTGGGGCTGAACTTGAAATATACCACAAACAATGGACTAATAAAGCTCATGGATACCCAGATACAGCAAAAACAAAAGTATTTCATGGGAACATTTTGTGAAGAACAAACTTCAAGCAAATCTCTACTGGTTCCAAGAGACAGGCTGAACTCAAACCAAAGCTGACTTGGAATTAGATTCCAAAAGTCCTAGTCTATACAATCTTCTTGCTATCTATTGACTGCAGCCTGCAGAGAAAATAAGTTCTAAGAACAGTGAGTGAATGTTGCACAGATTACATTGATAGATTTTAAGGCAAGAGAGACGACTGTGATCATCTAGTCCAACCTCCTAACACACGCCATAGAATTTCACCCACTAATTCCTATATCAAGCCCAACAACACTTGTGGTTGAACTAGAGCATGTCTTTTAGATATGCCATCACCCATACACGATACTTGTGTAGGGAGTACATTCCTAATTGATTCCAACACATTTGACAGCAAATTCACTGAGAAGCAGACACTCTGGAAGGGTACATCTATGAGAGATCAGTTCTGACATTTTATATCCTACTGTCCGGCATGTAAACAGGACTGATTGATCAAACAGATACATTACTGAAAATTTAATAATTTGTGGTTGTCCTCACCTGCCTCTTTCTGTTCTCCCAGCTTGTCTAGAACGTTGAAGGAAATGTCAAGGTATTCTCTCTGTATAGCACTCACAGCAATCTTTCTCTGTTTTCTCTGCCTGGGAACAATCTGAATCTTAAATTCTGACTCCTCAGCTTCTTCCTCCTGCTTCTGTTCTGTATCAGATTCTGTGTTGGCATCAAGCTTATCAGGTTCTGTTTGGTTTTCAGAGTCTTCAGGAACCTTAATAAGGACAGTTTTTACATTTGAACTTGGAACTGGTCCACTAGGTTTAACTTCTTCCACGCTAAGCTCAGAGTTATCATCAAGGGACGTCTCAGGGAGTGCAAATGACTTTTGCAATAGGTCTCGCTTTTGCTTAAGTGTTAGTGGGCTCCCGCAGGATACATCTTGAAGCTCCTCTGGCTTAGCTAACTCTTCAAAGTCTTTTTGATCTTTGGGAGCTGTGGAAGGGATTTCCTTTTTTCCCAATGAAATATTATTGCTCTCATCCTTAGATGTAAAGTCTTTGGAGCAATCCAGAATGCTGAACTGCACGAGGCGGGTTGCACTGAGGCTGAGGGCAGAGGCACTGATGGAAGATGAGGGAGATGACACAGCAGTTTTGCCAGAGAAACCATCATTTAATTGGTTTATTGTTTCTTCTTCTTCATCACTCTCCACTATTCTCAGGGGAGGAAGAGGTTCAAAGACTAGAGAGTCACTGTCTGAAGTGGAAAGGATTGAATGCTTGTCAGGCCCTGATGTTGAGTCAGAGGACAAATCTATCAGATCTAAATCCTCTTTAAGAACAGGAGGTTTCACTGGAGAATCCACTTTTACTTCATATGTTTCCATGCAGTTTAGCCTGACTTCTGGTATGACAGGTCTCCTTGTTTCCTGGAAGCTTTCCATGACAGAAGGATTCTCTTGTGTCTCTGTATTTTCAGTCCTGGTAGAAGAATTCTGTCTAGGTCGTCCATAATCATTCTGTCTATGCATGGTGTAAGCAGCAGTGGTGGGTGGTTTATCTAAGTCACACCGGTCTATGCAGGACTTCCTACGATGTTCATCTAATGAAAACAACAGGGAGTCTGCATTCCCTATATCAAGAGATTTTTGTTTTAGAGAGCGCAGTTTTTTTTTCTGAATGCTTTCTTCTCTCACACAGTGTAGAATGCTGTCTTGTAACGCCCCAGTTTCTCTATATTCAGCCAGTTCTATTTCACCTGATTAAAACAGAAAAAGCTAGTACTATTTTACTTGGAGATTTTTGGCAGAAATCATGTCATCATCTCATAGTTCAGCACACGACTGACATTTCAGATACAAATCCAGTGTTATGACAGATAATCTTCAATCAAAATCGTCTGAGATTTCTTTTAATCTCGGAGTCACACTACAAAAATTTTTGCCACAGACAACAAGAAATCCACTGCCCAGATCACTTTACTCAGACCATTAGATTGTAAAAGCAAATTCTCAGCTT
This sequence comes from Mauremys reevesii, assembly GCF_016161935.1. NCBI lineage: Eukaryota > Metazoa > Chordata > Testudines > Geoemydidae > Mauremys > Mauremys reevesii. The sequence continues at coordinate 28,923,984 of NC_052626.1, forward strand.
TCACCAGATGTGCCCTTGATAGGGTCTATTTGGCGCTATATATTGAATAAAAGACGGTGTGGTGAAAAGGTTTTATTGGCATCCATTTGGGATGGCTGCATTACTTATGAGTGGTCAAGCCACGCAGTAGTCATCCCAAACATACATCAATATCACCTTTACCCCATACCTCCCTGTATTCAGTATATGGCATATATGTTAGAGGAAAACGGTTTTAGAAATACTTTATTTTGCTGTAGCACTGCTATAGTACCAAGGAGCCCTGGTCCTTATCGGTACTATAGATCATTCTGCCTTGGAAACCCATCGCCAAAAACAGAAGGAAAAATTACTCCAAACATTCAGCCCAGAGACTGTCAGAAAATTATTTTTTTGCCACAGAAAAAAGGGTCATTTAAAAACCAAATAACTGAAAACTGAACATTTTTCAGGTTTGGACAAATAATAACTGATTTTTTTAAGTAATGGGAAACCAAAACATTTTCAACAACATTGGCATTATTTCCACAAAAAAATCCATTTAATCAAAAAGCCAACTTCTGTCAAAAGAGAAGCTTCAACTGAAAATTTCAACCAACACCAGTTTAGCCATTAGAAGAGGAAAAATTTAGAAACTTCTCAAACTGACCTTTAAATAGCTTTTCTATATATTATTGTGTCACGTTTTAACAAGAAACTATTGATTTTTGTGGCCCAACGTAAGATGTCTTAAAGAGGCCTTATTTCTGGAAAGTACTGAGCATTCATTCTCTGAAATGTGTGAATGAGAATATTAAAATGATGCATAGTGACAAAGCATACATAAATTAAGGTTTTAGCATGACACAAGCAGCAGATTATCATATTTCTTCACAAATTAACTCTGATAAAAAAATTCATACTTCTCTGGGCATTCATCTCAACTGGTTGATATTTCACCATTTTGCTGCCACCAATTCTTTTCAGTCTTGCAAAGAATGTTTGTGACTCTTTACTGCAGGGTCCAGTTGGGGTATCATGAATATCAGATTCATCAAAGACACTATCTTCCTCTGCTTGGGAAAGAAAATCATCATTACTCTTCAGAGTCAGGCCTTGCACAAGAGACAGAGCCAATGGACCAAGTCCTCAGCTGCTACGCATCAGTTTTTAAAGTAGAAAATTCAAAACATTCTATAGGTTTGTAAAGAAACATGTATCACAGTAATACCATTCAAAACACACTTTACAGCTTGAACAATTAAGGTCTGAAAAGTAAGGAATAGAATTTTTTTCTAAGCAATCAATGCTTCTTGTAGCATTCGCCATGCACAGTATATGGTGAGATCCTCAGCTGGCATAAATTGGTGCAGCTCCATTGAAGTCAACAGACCTGTCACAACTAGTACAGTGAAGTACAGCAGAGATGTTGGGAGAGATGGTAGATGCTGGGCAAATGCATCCTCTGCATCAGGACTAGTGCTAAGATAGGATTACTCCTATTGCTGGTCCTCTGAGCAGGAGCAAAATGTACCCCTGCCTAGCATTTGCTGATGATAGTGACATATGCATTAGCTGATTGGAGGCTAAATATGACTGTTAATCTGTAGACGACCACACACACACACACCCCTGGGGATGTGGGAAAGGACCAGCCCTTCAGTTTTCCAAAACACTATGGAATGATCCTGGCCTACTTCTTGCAGGTTTGGGAAAAACCTTCCTATACCCCCTTCCTGTTCTTCCACACTAGTAAGCACAGGATGAGATTAATCCCTCAGTTTAATAATAATAATAATAATAATACTCTATGCTAATATAGTAATAGTTTGTCCATATAAAGACCATTTCATTTGTGCATTGCAAAGCACTTCCCAAAAGCCTGGCAAAGTAGGTAAGTAGTATTCTCCCTACTTGAAACTGAGATGAAGTGCGGTCCAAAGCCACACAGTGGGTCTAGGCCCATAGCAGAGACAAGATTAGAACTCAGGGTTTCTTCAATCCTTACAAACTGCCTATTCTCCTAGACCACGATGCCACAAGTATCTAGACATCCCTTAAAGACATCCTTTAGAATTACTAAATCTCAGCCCTCAAATTTGATTCCATTTTACAGGCCAGCATATTGCCAGTTCTCCCTATCACTATAGCTTACTTGTACAGATCAAGGCAAAGACAAACAGATGGGGAAATTAGTCCAGAGTCATCTGAAGAAACAAAATATTCTGAGCCTGATTCTCAGCAACACTAAGGCCTCTTTGTGCTTCCCTAGCAGCATCAAGGTGTCTTAAAGTTGTTGTAAATATAAAATATATAATTCACAACCATTTTGAAGGCCCCTTTACACTTGCAGAGTGGTGTAAAGTAGCCTTAGTGTAAATGAGAATTTTGGCCTCTGTTTGACAGACACGTTTATCATTCAACTTTTCAAAATGCCAAGCACTAAGCAACATGCAGCACAGCAGAAAAGGTACTGACATAAATAAAATGACGGAGTGGGCAGAAAACGCATTCTAATTTTACTCATTTTGTCTTTTATCCCGCAGGTATAGTCTTTCACAAAAGTCTTAAGTAGATTTTAATCACAGTGAAACTGGATAAACTCTAGGTACCCAGCCCACACTCGGTAAAAGAAAAGTTTTAGAAACCGACGGTAAATTTGCCCCCTCTGTAAGTATTTTTCTCATGCAGGAAAAACAGATTGCTGCACACCAGGAAGAGTTTTTGTCACTTAAGAACGTAATAACAGATTCCCTAAAAGGCAGCTATGTTTTATCATCAATAGAACCCCTCTAGGAAATTATCAAATTGATTTATAATAATAAAATTTGCAATTATATAGGTTCTCACCCAGGGATATCAAGTCACTTTTTCAAACACTAATGTTATACTCCATCACCTGAAATGAATATTCATTTAGATTTTAGTGCACCAACAAGAAAATCAGCTCCAAGTATGCCCCTGTATTACTGTACCAATTTCATAACTGGTAAACTGAGGTGCAGAAAAACTAGCTCCCCTTCTTAAGAGCAGACAGGAAAAGCTGGGAATAGAATCCAGGAATCTGACTCTCAGTCCTACCTCTAACTGCTAGATCACACTCCCTCATCACCCACGGCTTAATGAATTAAATCAGTGACTAGTAGAGAAATTTAAATATTTAAAATACCTTTTTCCTTTTCACTGTATCGGCTTATGTTACTGTTGTCACTGTACAAAGGACCGGCTGTGGCATGTGGCTTGCAGCTGTGGTACTGGGCGTTGAGTGTGTTGACTGTTATGTAGATCAGATGCAGAACAATCTTGCTGATGTCACAGTCTCTGTACGGATACTAGTCGGTGAAATAAAAAGATTTTACCTTAAAAACTAACTTTTCCTCTTGATTTGTCTACAGTAGGCCCTTCCCTTGAATAAATATTTAGGTAATAATATAGAAATGGCCAAGCATATTGTCTTCTGGTGGCCCTTGGCACTCCTATGATCTTATGTTTCTAAATACATGCTAGAAAGCAGAAATATTCCTCCGCTTTGTAAAGAATGCTTTATAAAAAGAAACTGGTCTATAGATAAACCATTTTGAAGAATTACCTATGAGGATAGTTTAATATATGATTTCCTTGGTTTTTATATGATAAAGCAGCCTTTTAATGATACCTCAAGAGGTCTTACCAGATCTATTTGCAAAATATTTGCTATTTCACTGATTTCCAATTTCTCCATTTTCAGGCACGTCAAATCTAACCACTAGAATTGTGTCCTGTATGTCAAATTACTGTCAAAGCTTCAGATCTCAGCTCCAGTAGGTACTTTACTGAAGTTATGTTCTTTACAACTCACATAAAAACATTATGTGAATTAAGAATGCCAGTTGTTAAATTGACACTATTAACTTAAAATGTAGTCAATTTTTTAAGTAACATCAGATATCACATCTGAGTCCACCTGCCAGTTTTGTGGTTTTACAACCCATTTTCCTGTATTCAAAAACATTTTTCTTGCTCAAGCTGCTAGGTGAAAGATCCACATCAACAATGGGGGAAACTGACTAGCTAGTTGACTATGTAGGGTGAACAGTGACATTGAAAGTAAATACCCAAAGTAAACAAACTGAAAGAAGAGAGAAAAATGTTTCCGTCTAATCCCTTCTGGTTTCAGTAGGCGTAGGCACCATTTGAAACAAAAGGTAGAGTGGCGTGAATGTTAAGATAACAGCACCCCTTCAAGACAACGAACCTTGTAAAGGATGACAAGTAACGCCTTTAACCACATCTGCCGAATGTGAGGTTTGATGGACCAGAGGGAGCAGCGGGGAGGCTGCTGGAAGTAATGTCTTAGTTGAGGACAAGTGCAATACTTCAGCACCTGAACCACTAATGGAAGGAGATGTTTTCCCAGGTTAATGTTATAGTCCATCACCTGAAATGAATATTCATTTAGATTTTAGTGCACCAACAAGAAAATCAGCTCCACTTGTGTTAGCAATTGTCATACTACAACAGCAGCTTAAATACTGGGAAGGTGAAGGGAATAAGGGCCTGCAGGGAGTTTCCACAATCCCCTAGAAAGCGTTCAGGAAGTTTGCTATTTTGTTAGCTCTTTGCATGGTATCAGCATGATGAGTCATTTACTACAACACTGCCACTATGTTATTTATCATTTCAAAACGGACTATTGGCAACATTTTCAAACCTCCCCAATTAAGTTGCAGAGACAATATATGTATCAATGTCTGCTGTGGTTTCTAAATACCTTTTTCGTGTGTAGAAACTGAGGATGTGCATCAACAAGTGTGTGTTCACGCACACAAATGCCCAGTTTGCAACCAATGAGTGCAGCCTTGCTTATAAAATGTAGCTCGGTGGATCAAATTCCGCCTTCAGTTACAATAATTTTTATCAACAGGTTTGCACAAGAGCAAATTAAGGCAAAAACTGGGCCTTTATGTCGTGTTATATTGTGAGGCATTGCACACAAAAAAATTATTTGGGGGATCAGTCAGCCAGGCAAATGGGCTGAACTATAAACTGAATGTTGCTTAAATACCATCCTAGTACTGAAGGATGCGAGCACATTTTACTCTTAATACATTGTTCAATTAATTATAAACTTTACATTTATAGCATTGAAAGTTAATGCGCTCCTAACTGCCTGAATCACTTTTGAAAAAAGCATGTAAGCTCCTAAATCACTTACGCACTTTTGAAAATTTTCTCCAAGGCCTAACTATGTTATAAACCACTTTCCAAAAAAAAATGCTCAGTGATGTAAAATCAAGTAAAATGGTTTATCCTGTAAATGAGACCCTGTTTAGCTAGATGGGGAAAGTGTGTTAGCAAGAGGTGTGTTTAAAAACAGCTCTGTCTAGCACAGTCTGAACTGTAGTGTGCACAGGGCCTGCTCATATTACAAAATATATCATGCTCGGACACTCACGTGTCATAACATAGTTTGATCATGAATGCACAAACAGGACCAAACAAACTTATACCCATGTTAGTTAACCAGCTACATTTGCCAACTCTCATGATCTCATCATGAGTCTTTTGATTTTAGGTGTTTTTCTTCAATCCCTAGGTCCTGGAGTCATGTGACCAGCCAAGACACTCATATCTCCTTGAGAAAGTAAGTTTCTAGCTCTCATTACTGCAGAGAAAAGCTTGAAAATGTCAGCTCTAAAGGTTCTAATATCTATTATATATATAGAGAGAGAGAGAGATATTATATTATATCTAATATAATTTGTGGGCCTGACTTATGATTTTTAAATACTTTGGTTTAGCAATACCTCATATATAAATGGGTGGACTAATCACCTCACTCTCAGCCCCACACACACACACACACACACACACACACACACTTTTCCAAATTTACTCACTGTTGGGGTTTGCATTCATTTTTTTATTAAAGTAGCAAAGCCCTAAGACAGGACTGTATATACAAACACAAGATTTAGCACCCAAGCTCCTGCACAAGTGGATTGACTAGGCTTTTCTATGCAGAGTTTCCTGTTCCTGTCTCCATCTCTCTCTTACTTTAGTATTTAACATTCCTTGAGTCGAGCTAATGAGACCCATCTTGTCTGTCTACCAATATACATAAACTGTCAGATGAATATATAGTGTATCTCTGTATACGGTCCTAGAGCCTGACATCTGATTGCAACAAGGCTATAACATTATTATACTAGGTTTTGACCAAATCATCCACAGGTAAGTCACAGGTAAGACCAAACTGTGTTATAACAAGGTGTCTCAATGCAGTACATTTTGTAATGCAGACAGGCCCTGGAGCCAATGGCACTTTTCTACATGTTATATTAAGATTTGGGAAGTCTAAAATTATATATCCTGACTATAGCTCAATCATAGGACTTAAAGCACAGTTTTACCAAGTATTATCAAGGCCCATCTGTGCTATATTCTTTCCTCCAAAAAGAACTGTCCAATACCACCACCTGGTGGGATAACATCAAAATGATTTTACCTTGCCCAGTCTTATCTCAGTGTTTGCTGCTCGGAATAAAAGATCTCTATCTTACAAATAAATAGCAGAGCAGCAATATTAGGGTGTAAGGAGCTGAATATTAACAATAATCTTTGGAAATAATGTTTCCTTGAGCTAAACTTTCGAGGTTTAAGCTCGTGGAAGTTAAAGCTAATAAACCAGCACATTCATCCAGACCCAGCATTTGCAGAACTGGCAATAGAAAGTATATATTTATAAATGTTGTGTTATGTTAATGTTGTACTTTACAAAGTTCCCTCTTCTTGTGAACAAATGCCAGTGCTGCAATAAAGAGTGTGGCTCTAACAGCTAAGGAGATTCCCTACACTACAGAATGCTCCCTTTTAATCACAAGTAAAAAAAAATCATAAAACAAATTCCAAATTAATATTTTCACACTAAAGACATGGAGTAAAATCCTGGCCCCATTAAAGTAAATGGCAAAGTTCCCATTGACTTCAGTGGATTCCACCCATGGATCTAAATTTTCAAAAGTGAATAGTGCTTTTGTGAGCCCAACTTGAGACACCTTAAAGAGACCAGATTTTTAGAGAGTGGGTGTTCAGCACTTCTGAAAATCAAGCCTTTCAAAGGTATCAAGTTGAGCACCCAAAAACTGAGGCAAGCCCAATTATTAGTTAGTTTGGAAAATTTAGGTTACAGTTCTACAGTCTAACTTCCACCTTCTGAGCCTTCAAGCTAAACACAACACAATTGACCTGAACCTCCTTTCATATACACTACTATATAACCACAGTAAATGAGAGGTAAATCAGGAACAATACACTGTGATTGCATCTTGCTAGGTCTGGCAGGCAGTTTGTACAAATGCATCCTGATCTAACTGCCCACATGCACATATATGTACCTGATCTGCAAGTACAAATGTCTGCATGTTTTGCCTGGGGCTGCATGTGAATTTCTGCAGATTCATCCATCGCACTCTTCTTTGGAAAAAATGGGTGCTTCCTCCAATGTGTATAACAAACAAAGCAGATGAAAAAAAGTGATATTCTTGCATCTTTATTGGGCATTTTTAATGTTTTACGGTTATTTGAACTAGTGACCATTTTTCTCCCTTAAAGTTCACGTAAGAGGGAGTTTTAATAAGGAGCTACGGGGAAACATTGCAGCAATGAAAAGCCTTTGTCATCAAAAACACTAATGATACTCTGCAACCATGTAGCACCTTTCAGCCAAGTATCACTTTACTAATATGAGTTAATTAAACCCTTGAGAGATAGGGAATTATTGTGGACCCCATTTTACAGACGAAGAAAGTAATGCACAGAGAGGAAAACTAACCTGCTCGGGGTTATATAGCAAGTCTATGGTGCAAATGGGCATAGAACCCATCAATTCTAACTTGCAGTCTTTGTCTTTAACCACTTTCCTTCCTTCTCCAAAGCAATAGCACTAGGAAAGTACTTCATATGTCTGGACTGAGCTTTTGAAGGGTGAACAAGCAACACAGCCCTTCTCACTCTCAAAGGCTTTTCACTTATTACAATGAGAGCATATATCTAAAGGTATTATGTTTGTTTACTGAACACTCAACCAGCATTTTTAATACTGTAAAGACAACTGCCTTGCAGACATTTCAGGAACCCCAGACAACAGTAGCTGGCTGGGTGAGGTATTTTGGTTCCAGCTCATTGGATCACATATGCCCAGTGAGAATAAATCACACCTACTTGTGCTATTCCAGCAATAAATGCATTAAAACAAGTTGAAATGCGCATTTTCTGAGGCGCAATCATGAAGCATCCTTCCTGTTGATCATAGCCAAGCAAGACATACAGATGGCGCTTCACTGTGTTGAAGGCTTTAGCACTGCTGATATCTGACTCAGCACTACTCTCATCCTTTGCCATAAACTTCATTAGCACAGTAATCAGCTGGTGGACGGTCTGATGATCAATCCCAGCATCCTCTGGAAGCAGGTCCTTTATTGTATTGTCATTCTCTGGGGATGGTTGTCCTATCAGCACAAGAAAGACAATGATGAGAATGAGTGCAATGCAAGGCAATAAAGAATCAGGCCAGAGACATCTATCCAAGAGACTTGTCCCACTTCTGACCCTATATGCACATGTGAAGTCAGTAGGAATTGTGCATGCATTTCTGAGGCCAGTAATCTACTCTCGCCTTTAGGTGCTTTAGGTATATGAAATTAACTCCGTATTTTGTTGAAATCAAAATCTTTTCAATTCCTCAAACATCCTCAGTGAACAGTCATACTGTATGGGACTGATTCTGATTTCCTTTCACACCAGTGTAACTCCACCACGTTCTGTGACCTTACTCCTGGTTTACACTACTGTGAGCAAAAGAAGAATAATATTTTATAGGTTAGAGCCTCAGTTGGTGTAATTCTTCATAGCTCCATTGACTTCAATGGAACACAATTTACTCCAGCTAAGGGTAATCCCAATAAAATTTTAGAGCAGTGGTGGGCAACCTGCGGCCCACAGGCCACACACGGCCCATCAGGGTAATCCACTGGCAGGCAGTGTTTACATTGACTGTCCACAGGCACAGCTGCCCACAGCTCCCAGTAGCTGGGAACATGTCCCTGCAGGCCCCGCCACTTCCCACAGCTCCCATTGGCTGGGAATGGCAAACTCCGGCCACTGGGAGCTGCGGGCAGCCGTGCCTGCGGACGGTCAATGTAAACAAATTGTTTCGCGGCCCACCAACAGATTACCCTGACAGGCCGCAAGTTGCCTACCACCGCTTTAGAGGATATGAGAGAGAGGAGATCCTGCATTTGATCAAATAGATAATGAAGGATTTACCTTCTAATGTGCATAGTGCATACTTCTCTCCAGACACAGAAGAATAGTGGATTTACCTGATTAGATTGTGCCATTTTAGGTTTATCCAGGAAAGCCACAGCTTCCAAAGGAACACAGAGATCCTAACTATCATCTAATGCTGCTAAGTAAATCCCGAAAATCTACACAGAGTGTGTTAAAGGTATGCTGTCTGATAGACTAAGCCAAATTGTTGCTTATACTGTAGTATACAATAGTATATCATATCATATATAGTTTTACAAACATTACATATTTAGTACAAATATTCTCATGATTATTGTCCAGTGAAAGAAGCTGGATTTGATCATTTCCCTGCAGTGCATGCAACTCAAACAGTAATGCATGACAATCTGAACAAGAGGGAAATTGACTAACTGAGCATCATTGTCCATTCTGAATGAATGCAAAAAGGAAACAAGCAGCAAAAAGAACAAATAGTAAATTAGATTTATAACATTCTTTCCATTTTCATAATCTAAAATCTTTTCAGTAACATTTTTAAGTAAGGAATATTTTTAACCCTTATGATTTCTAAGTCATAGGTGCATAGGTACCGACTCCCTGGGAGCTCTAGGGCTGGAGCACCACGGGAAAAAACGGTGGGTGCTAGGCACCCATGGCAGCCCCCCTATCAACTCCTGCCCCTTCCCCCTCAATACATCCCACCTGCCGGCAGCCCCACCAATCAGTGCCTCCCCCAGCACCTCCCACCCGTTGCGATCAGCTGTTCGCAGCGTGCAGGAGGCACTGGGGGAGGGGGAAGAAGCGAGAGCAAGGCACACCCTGGGAAGGGGTCTGAGCAGGGTGGAAAGGGGCAGGAAAAGTTGGGGCAGGGGTAGGGCTTTGTGGGAAGGGGTGGAGTGGGGGCAGGGCCTGAGGCAGAGCCGGGGGGAGCACCCCCCAGCATATTAGAAAGTCGGCGCCTATGCATAGGTGCTGGACTTAGGTGTGCAGGGGGTGCTGCTGCACCTCCTGGCTTGGAGTGGTTTTCATCATATACAGGTTTAGTTTGGTTCAATGGCTCTCAGCATCCCCATTATAAAAACTGTTCCAGCACCCCTGTTTTAACCTGTCAGGGCCCCTCTATCTGGCCCATGAAAGATCATCCTCCATTTTACCATATGTATAAGCACGTCTTTATTACTGAGATCCTTCATACTAAAGATGAAGTATCAGACGTACTGAGTACCTACAACTCCAGCTGAAGTCAACAGGAGCTGCAGGTGCCCAGCACCTCTAAGTATGAGGGTCTTTTTACAAACAACAGTATGTGAAGGTATAAAGCAGAAGTGTTGGTAGAGAATGCAATGCACTGTAATTCCAACACAATCTGTTTAAATATTGATTAAAATAAAGTACTTGCTGCATAATTCAAATTCCCATTCTTTTTTTCAGGTATGAATTAGGGCTGCAGCAGTGGCTCCTGTGTCCCATGGGACTGGGGCTGCGGATTGAGAGTGAACCACCCTGCACTCAAGTCAGGCAGTGGCAGCTCCTGTGTCCTGCAGGCTGGGCTCAGCTCCAGGCTCCAAGCGTTGTGACCTGACACACAGGGTCTCAGCACCACTCATTCAAATTTGGCCCCAGACCTGAGGAAGAGCACTGGGGAGCTCAAAAGTTTGTCTCTTGCATCATCAGAAGTTGGTCCAGTAAAAGATATTACCTCACCCACATTATGTCTCTCTCATCCTTGACTCCTTTTGGTCCTTTAGAATTCAATTGAGAGTGATAACCTTTCCAAACAATTCCACAGCAGAGATATAATTCTCTATTAAGTTCTATTGAATACTTTCTCTAAAAAGGACATCAGTCTCATTCAGAAGATTTTACAGTTTTTTCTTTAGCCCCCCCCCCTGGTTTCATCTCTATTAAATTCTGTGTGACTTTTCCTTAACATAAAAAAAATGTAACTATGGAACTGAATGAGTCATTAATGTGGGTCTAAATCTATCCCAAAATTTCCATATACAATTAAATGAGTAATTAATCTGATAAAATTATCCTTTTTACTTTGCTCACTGAGCTGTGTCTTTCAGAAACTTTAAGATAAGGAAATATTCAGTCTTGGGTATACAGTAGTGGCATGAGTTAATGGACACTTCCAAGGACTTTTCCTGAGCTTTCACTCTCTAGAGTTAGTATTATGCTCTCACAAGCATGCAAAATCTCATATCTGGTACTTCTCTCTGTTAGCAGCAGCCATTATGATGCCACTGTAAACTACACAGGGAAAACAGGGTGGCAGGTCCTCAGCTGCCGTAAATTATCATAGCTCCACTGAGGATCATCCCCGGCATATGTTAGTTACATTGTCCTCTTCCTACTGGCTAGATGTGTGCTTCTTTAGCAATTATTATAGGGTAATTGATAAACAATGCTTATTGGGGGATTTGAGTGGTATTTGGTCTGTTATTTGTTTTAAATGTGTAAGAGTCAACAGATCTAATTCAGTATACAGATATTTCGATATTACCCACCAGTATGTAACAGTTCTAAGGTATGTCAGATTTGGAGACTAAACTTCTTGCACACATACAAAATAGGAAATGACGGCCTAGGAAGGAGTACTGCAGAAAGGGATCTGGGATAGTGGATCACAAGCTAAATATGAGTCAGCAGTGTAACACTGTTGCAAAAAAAGCAAACATTTTCTGGGATGTATTAGCAGGAGTATTGTCAGCAAGACACAAGAAATAATTCTTCTGCTCTACTCCACTCTGATTAGGCCTCAACTGGAGTATTGTGTCCAGTTCTGGGTGCCACATTTCAGGAAAGATGTGGACAAACTGGAGAAAGTCCAGAGAAGAGCAACAAAAATGATGAAAGGTCTAGAAAACATGACCTATGAGGGAAGATTGAAAAAAAATTGGGTTTGTTTAGCCTGGAGAAGAGAAGACCGAGAGGGGACATGATAACAGTTTTCAAGTACATAAAAGGTTGTTAGAAGGAGGAGGAAGAAAAATTGTTCTTCTTAACCTCTGAGGATCGGACAAGAAGCAATGGGCTTAAATTGCAGCAAGGAAGGTTTAGGTTTGACATTAGGAAAAACTTCCTAACTGTCTGAGTGGTTAAGCACTGGAATAAATAGCCTAGGTAGGTTGTGGAATCTCCATCATTGGGGATTTTTAAGAGCAGGTTGGACAAACACCTGTCAGGGATGGTCCAGATAATACTTAGTCCTGCCTTGAGTGCAGGGGCCTAAACTAGATGACCTCTTGAGATCCCTTCCAGTTCTATGATTCTATTATTCTAATCTGAGTTCCTTTTACCCTCAAATTACCTCATGACCTATCAAATATACCATGAAACACCAATCCATGATTAGACTGTGCCTCATACTAAACGTGACCTGCCTTCTGTGACAAAGTGGGTTGGAATGCTGAACAGAGTTAATAATTAATAAGGGCCTGATCCTGTGTCCTTGATTCCCACAGAACCGCCACTGATTTCAACAGGAGTTTTGACTGAGTTGGGACTGCAGGTTTAAACCTAAAATGATGGAGTGGATGGGGACGAAGAGCAAATCTTTACTTCTACATTTTTTCAGTGTAAGAGAGAGGTGTGTTTTTGATAGCAGATGTGCAGAAAGTATTTGGATCCATATTGGTTCTTTGGAAAAATCAGTCAAGTTCAGTATCACTAATAGCAAGTATTTATGAGTCAGGCCTCCAAAAATCATGAGGTTTTTTTTTAAATATAATAAACATTGGGCTCTTTTTGCCTGCAGGTTTCCAAGACTTTGGGATGCATTCGGGTCATGATTTCAGGCTTTTCTTCACCATCAGGAGGGCTAGAAACGTCCAATTTTTTAAAACAAAAGCTGAGATTCTCACAATCACCTGAATCCAGGAGCTGAGTCTTTAAGAATAACATCAACTATCACGAGACTCATGACACAATCATGAGAGATGGCAACACTGTAAGTTAAGTACTGTGAGGCTGACACTTCCCATATGACAAGGGAATTGACCTTGATAACCCTGATCTCTGCCAGGTGACTGGGGCCTGGGAATAAAGAATAGTCACTTCCAACACTCCTGTGTATCACACCTTTTATCACATTGTGACAAAGTGTAAAGGCATTCTGGCATGTAAAGATTGGTGTACACTGGAGGGGGGGGAAATCGATCTAAGATACACAATTTCAGCTACAAGAATGGTGTAGCTGAAGTTGACGTATCTGAGATCGACTTAGATTGACTTAGATAGACGAGACGCGATACATCAATCCACGATAGATCGATCACTACCCGCCGATGTGGCGGGTAGTGTAGACATACGTCTCTGCCTGCCACATGATTTGATCTGCACGGGGCTATGACAGGAAAGGGGGTGCTGGTTCAAAGGAGGCTAGCATCAAGCAAGGTTGTGCTCCTGCCCTTTCCAGGTTGCTGAAACTGGGAAGGCCTTGCAGCTTATCACTCAGGAGTTTGAGCTATTTGTCCTAGTTTTGAGCTTATATTTTAGCAAATAAAGCTAGACCTGAAGAAAGGGACATGAAGAGACCCTGTAGTTGGGACTTTATTTTTCTGTCCCCTGACGGTGAGTCTGTACACTGATTTACACAGACCAGCAAATAATATTACTATTATTATTTATTGTGCAGTAACAGTTAGGAGCCCCAGCCATTGAATAGGACTCCATTGTGCTAGGTGCTGTACAAACCCAGAACAAAAGAACAGTCCCTGCCCCAAGGAGTTTACAATAAGTATAAGACAAGAGACTAGAAGTGGAGACAGACTGACAGACTAAGAATGTATAACTTACAAAAACTTGCAGGCCAAAATAATTCCTTCTTCTGGCACTCAACATTTTAAGAAAGAACCTTTTTGATAAGCTAGTGCCTAATGCAAATTAAATCATGATCCAATAAAAGAGATCGCATTCCCTCCCGTCTTCCTATATCCACTATACACCCTTCTCTTCAACAGAGGAAGTACCCACCTGGCGTTTGCTCTGGTGTTCCACCAAGTGCAGGAGCAGACTGCTCATGCCTGGTCAACCTCACAGCTAAAAACCAAGAATAACTCTGTTTAAATAAGCAATAGAGACAACTTAAACTTCAACATATGCTCAGCATTAAGCTGAGTTTGATCCAAGAGAATTCTCAATTGCATGTATTAATTGTTATCATGCAGTGAATGTAAAATTTTAGAAGATTTATTTTTGTGGAGTTGTGATTTTATACTCTGTATCCCTTAACTCTAGTTTCCTTTATTACTCAGTTTTTCTGGTCCAAGAGTCATTAAACAAGGACTTGTGCAGGATCCAGAATTAATCAATAAAAGTTACATAAGATTCACAGAAAACTATAAGCAAAATAATTTTCGTTTTAATTTTGTTCTCTACTAATTTTAGAGGAAAAAATTCTAATTAATCTTAGCAGTTCATTAGCACCGATGACTCAGGCTAATTTTAACAAGTATTATATGATACGGGTTGGGGGTATTAAGTGTTGCTGAAGTATCTTTTAAGTACAGGACTAATTAATATTTGTAAAGTCCCCTAAAAATGAAAAATAGTAGATTTAATTATCGTTTTTCCTATAGAATATTAACAATATTCTAGCCATTGATATTTTTGCAGCACATGCAGCCCAAAGGATTTTGAGAATCAATTTCCTCGTATGTAAGATGGTTATAAAAATGTTTTGTATGCACATTATTATACTGCTATAGGAAATCTGAAAATGTAGAATGGCTGCAGCAAAGAATTTCTTGTTGTTTGAAAAGTGCCAAGCACATGTATAGTGCTGTATAAATTGACAAAAACATATTAATTAATAATAATCAGAAATAACTGAATCGCTTTCCAAAAGCTCCTCTAGTTCTTGTCCAAGTAGCCAATACATTAGCCACCTTACGCAGGTTAAAAACTATCTACAAATTTGTTTCAGGGCATTTCATTCTATCAATAAAACAAGTATAGCACAAAACTGGAATGTGGTCCTTGTTATTTGCAAAATTCCCTGACTTCTAACTACCAGAATAATGTTTGAGACAGTCTGTTACCCAGATATGCTAAACTGTCCCCACTGGATGAATACTGAAAGTTCCATTATGTACTCAGCAACAGGATGCAATCTTAAGGAAGAAGATGCAGGCTTATCACAAAAATATAAATGGATACTCAACGGATTTTGGTGGTGAAGGTTTCTGGAAGGGAGAGTGCTCTCTTTGATTCCCCAGGTCCCTTCACGCTGTCCCTCAGTGAACGCACGCTCTTCTGACGATTACGTGCAAAACGAGCCCTCTTGATCTTCCACATTGCTGTATCACTGAGGTTGGCGACATTTGTCCGGACAGCAGTGATAGCTTTACAAATGCAATCGACCATGTTATGATTCATTCCACTGCATATTTACTGCAATCCTGAAAAGTCTCTCATGCAGGCAGATCCCGAGCCCCACTGAAGTCAACAAGTCTTTATACGGGTGCCAGCAGGGCCGGCTTTACGCCAATTCCCCCGATTCCCCGGAATCGAGTCCCGCGCTGAAGAGGGCCCCGTGCCTAAGGGGACCCCACTCCAGGGGTCTTTGGCACCATTTTGGCGGTGGAGGGTCCACTCCAACAGTCTTCGGCGGCATTTCAGCGGTGAGGGGTCCGCTCCGACAGTCTTCGGAGGCATTTCAGCGGTGAGGGGTCCGCTCCGACAGTCTTCGGCGGCATTTCAGCGGCAGGGTGTCCTTCGGTACCGCAGAAGACCCGGAGCGGAACCCTCGCTGCCGAAATGCCACCGAGGCCCCCGGACCGCCGCCGAGCATTCCAATTGGGCCCCGCAGATCATAAAGACAGCCCTGGGTGCCAGGGCCGCCGCCGCCGCTACAGCTACCATGGGGCTCTGGCGGTGATTTAAAGGGCCCGGGGTTCCCAGCTGCCACTACTTTCCCACTACTGCCACCACTGCCTTTAAATCGCCACCAGAGCCCCAGAGTAGCGGCAGCAATTTAAAGGGCCCAAGGATTTAAAGGCCCAACCCCTTCCCCCCAGCCCTGCATACTGATAAGTCCCTTAAGTTACTTTCAGCCCTCCCAGTACACTTGAATTAGCTTTAATGGAGTCATTGATGATCTGGGCACATGAGACATTGAAGCCCTTTGATTTTTACAGTAATTAGAGATCCAAAAGCAGATAATCAAATCCCCTAAACACCTTATGGTTATATTTGGAAATCCAAGAAGCAAAGGGGCAAAAGGTGGACATCTGCAGCATAGTTACATATTAAATGCTCCCAAATATTTTTCACTTTAAGTTACTGATTGATTTGTAATTTTTACAATAAACCATGTAATAATCATCCTACAAAGACAAGTGCAATTATTATTTTGTCTTAGCCCACTGGAGGATGGAAAAAGACAGGATCTCCATGGGTATCTTAACAGGAAGCCAGGTATGTGCAGTACCTCGGTTAACAAATGTCCGTTACAGATACTGTGGGAATTATTAACTGTTATTAACTGTTGTATGAGCTCCAAAACCTGTCATGTAATATCACCGTTCCCATTCATCCATTTGTATCTGTTGGAGTGTATGGCTGCTGGGCCAGGGATTGTCTCTTTACCTATCTTTATACAGCACCCAGCAGAATGAGGCCTAAGCATGACTGGGGTCTTTGGGAATAATAATAAATAAAATAAATAATAATAATAAATTAATTTATTAATTATTATTAAGAGGGCAAACTATAAATCCGTCTGCACTGGGGTCAAGAACAATGTTTGGGGGAACCGGTTCTAAAGAACATTCAGGCTAACTCAGTTTGACCTTGACTATTCACAGAACCAAATCATGTTTCAACAAAGTCTGAGACCCATGTTTTGATTAAAGCAGAACATAGTGTTCAAAAACATTTAAACATAGTGTATCCTAATCTGGTCTAGACATGTTTACACTGGGTTATCCACTTCTAGTTTAAAATGACTGCATCAGTTCAGCAAACCTGGTTAAAGCCCCACTGCAGATGGGGCCTTCACTTCTCTCCTTCCCTAATTCAGGGAGCTGAATTCCAGCAGTGGTGAAAGGTAATGTGTTTCTGAGTCTGCTTACTTGTTGGAAAAGGGAATTCTTTGTTGCAGTCCAGATGAAGCTGTGCTTCCAGAGAGAGTGTCTCAAAGCGATTCACAAAGAACTCCCAGCTCAAAGCCGGAATGTCCTGCTTTAGAAAATGAAGGAGCAAAAGCTTGCTGAGAATTGTGGGTCTGTCTTTGACAACTGTATCAAACTGGAAATCAAGGCAGAGGCACAGACCCTGTGGAGGAAAAAAAGAACAGAACTCAGATGGAAAGAGTATAAGTGTTCTTTAAAATAGAGAGGCAAACCTCTCAACTTCTCTAATCAGCTGGTAGAAAAGAAGGGCCCCTCTCACACATGTCAGTTGGGAATAACTCTACTAAAACTGATGGAAAACCAAGTAAGTGAGGGCAGAATTAGGCCCTCATCATTTTGAATGGGGGATTTTTCATTTTAATTTTTAAAAATATGTAAGTATAGGGCAAAATTTTACCCTATTACATGCAACACAAAATTCTCCCTGATCATACCCTGATGCTCTATTGGTTTCAGTGAAGTTATACCAGTATACCAAGTCATTTTAAAGAGGAGGAAGCAACCCAGAGTTCTGACAAGCAAAGAATATAGGAACCAATGCAGTGCATCTAGAAACAGTTTCAAACGCAAACCCCGCTGTTGCTATGACATACCTATCACGCAGAAGGACACTGCGGGTATTAGCAATGCAGATGTGCATACCATGCAAAACCCTTTGCCTCAGAATTCTTGGGCCAAATTCTGCCTTCATTTTCGTTCATGCAAACTCATTGCTTTCAAGGAGTCTTCAAAACCAAGGGGGGTTCAGGGAATTTGGCCATCTATTTCCAGCAGAGCCATTAAAGTAGCATTGGGGCTAGAGCACTTAAGTAGAAAGCATGTACCATACTCTGATAAAATAAAATGAATGGAAGCTAATGGAAAGGACTTTGCTTGCTAACAGGAATCCAAGGAGTTCAATACAGTTCATGGAGAGTGGAGACTGTTGTTGCATGTACCACTAGAAACGTATGAAACACGATGGGAATTTTGCAGCAATTCCATTGGTTCAACTGTTTTAAGTAATCAAAAATGTTGTTATTTTAAATGTTTTAATAACTACATAGATCAAAAGTATAGGTCTGATCCTGACCTTCTAGTGTACCCAAAATTCCCATTGATTTCAGCAGGCGTTTTAGATAGGCAGGCTCAGGCCCCAAATGAGAAAGATAAATTACATGGTTAAAAGTATCAAAGGCACACAAATGCTGCTGTGTTTTATTAGCACAAAAATTTTGAGCTTGGTGTCAACATTCATGTTTGAAAAAGACAACAGGAATTAAATATTTAACAAGTGCAGCATATGTGGGACAAGTCTGTCTTCCTCAACAAGAACCACCTTTGGCCAGACCACAAAGAAAAATCTGTCTTCGGCAGTTATTTGTAGCCTTTGGCATATGCAATTAATTTGTCAAAGCACTAGGGACACATTTGAAAAGATTTAGACAGGACTGGAGCTGTGCAACTCCCACTGTCTTCAGCAGAATCCACATTCCCTGAGCTGTACTTTGAAAATCTGCCCCATATATCGTATAAAATAGCAAACCTATTAACTGCATTTTATGGGCAACTGTACTGGAATTATTACTTAAATACCATTTTTGTTCTACCTACCAGAAATAATTTATACCAGATATTGCACTAAACTTTATAATGAGATTTTTTCATCTTGCATATAAATGTAGGTCCTAATCCTGCAAAGATTTATATATGTGCTTAATTTTAAGCAAATGAGTAGTCCAATCAGGGGTCTTCTCACATGCTTAAAGGTAAACATGTGTATAAATCTTTCAAAGATCAAGGCAATAGGTAGCTTTGTTTTCATAAATTTTCTGCTATCTGTTTACCTGTGAGTATGGCCCTTCATATACAGGGGTTTTTTTGTTTAAAAATTCCTAGGAATTTATCAGTGTTTACTACAAAGATAAAAAATGGGTGAAAATCAGTGCAAAAAATTAACTTCACCATTTTCTGGTAAATATTGGGGGACAGGAGGACAGAAAAAACAACATATAGAGAAAAGTAAAAATACTGAAAGTAAAAGGAGTTTAATGCTGTGGTTTATTTCATAAAATATACATTAACAGTTCGTACACATATGCACATGTGCATGTGTGTATCTTCCACTACTTTGCCTTACTTTAACAGACAACCTCACAATTACACTTAGACTAATTTATTATTAACATAAACACATTTACCTCATATAATATATTAGATTTTCTTAATATAAGCAGTATTTTCCTGTACATGATTGGTCCAAACTTAGGGTGAAAACCAATTAAAACTGAATAATAGCTTTTGTAAAACCTGGGAATTTTTCAGTAAAAAAATCAGTAAAAACTGAAAACGGAGGTTCTTACTTGTGAGTCAGTAGATTTTTGAACTATATTTTTTTCCAGCATTAAAAAGAAAATCACCCCAATTTGTTTTACTATTATAAAAATAATTATATTTTTTCAAGTAATAGCTCAGATGCTGTAGAACCCTATTGTAAGCTCTAGTGTTTTGGACCAGAAGACTAGCACCTCTAGAATCTGTCAAGGGCATTCTGCCACCGTGCAAGTAAGCTACTGAGAACCTTAAGATGCTGTGTTTTCTGAGGTTATAGTGATGGGCCAAAACTCCAAACTATGGATCTGAACACCTTTGAACTTTGGGGAAAAAATGGGTCAAGATCCTGTCTTTGTCACTTGCACTCATTTCTAGCTTTGATGCATTTTTTTGTTCCATATGGTGAACCTACCTGCAAAGCTGGCCTCTTTATGGTGTCAAGTAATAGCCCAGCTCTTGTTGCCACTGCTGGGTTGACATCCTCCACGGCAGTCAAAAAACAGCAGAATGCATGAGCCAAAGAATACTTCAGCAGGTGATTTTTTGTCACTGAGTGAATGTCCAGAAACCTGCACAAAACAGCCACTTTCTCTACTGCAGCAGACAAGCCCCCAAACAAAGAGAATATTCACATTAATTCAAGCAGTGACCTTTTCCCCTATGTTTTGAACAATATACACAGGCCTGTATCTCATAGAAAACAACAAAGAATAATCAAAACACCAACTTGTTTTCACTTTCAGCTTTGTGCGACAAGTGCACATTTTTCTCATTACCCCAATTACTTACAAGTTTCCCAGATTCTCCCCTACACTACAGGCACTTCATTTCATTCCCTTGGTGCAAAGTAGCTCCAATGCCAGCACAACCAGCCACAGGAGGATCATTCCAGTGCAGGAGGATCTTTTGGAGGCACAGAGCCAGCACAGCTGCTTCTGCACCACCCAACCTGCCTACAGCTAGCAGGGCTATAGGAAGGAGCTTCTAAATTCATAGATTCATAGATTTTAAGGCCACAAGGGACTATTACAATCATCTAACCTGACTTTCCATATAATACAGGCCAAAAAATTTCGCCCTGTTCTCTGCATCCTGGCAATTGCAGCTATAATGGCACTTTGGGGGCACTGGCAGACAGCAGAACTTAGAGCAGCTTTTAGATTGACTGTCCTGGTGCACCGCTGGCCAAAGACCTCTTTACACCCCACCCCTTTTCCCAAGCTGTACTGTGCACTCCTTGTCTGCAGCCAAGGATGTGGGCCAATAATTCCGAAACAAAATCCAGTGGGCTTGCGTCTCCTCTCCCTTACACCAGTGTAAATTAAAAGTAACTCCACTAACATCAATAGATTGACATCAGTGTAACACCAGGATAAGAAAGGAGAATAAGGCTCATTGATTGTAATAGCTGCTTCTTTCTTTTCATTCCCCTATTTCAAACATCAGGATCACTCTGATTTGAAGGAATTCCTCTTTTAAGGAGCAGATGGGAACAGCCACTGCTTCTTGGCATTAAACCTGAAGTAGCATCATGGGCCTTGATTGACCAGCACAGAGAAGATCAATCCAATGGGCAGTAATGTACATCTGTTTTTTCTGAAGGGTAAAACTATGCATGGAGATTACTAGAGAATTTTATCATGTTACAAACATGCACCAATACTGGAGAGCTAAGTTAAATAACCTTTAAAAGGCAATACAAGGGGGTACTCAGTGAGTAATGCTCCATTACTGGAGATATTTAAACTAGGCTAGCCAGAGTACAAGGAAATGGACTATAAGGAACAATCCTGCATTAGTGAGAGGTAGATGGACTACGTGTGGAGGACCTAATGGGTCTTTTCTATCAATGTGGTGTATGATTTTATTAAACCAACCACCAGAGCAGCCAATGAACACAATGAATTAAAAACAAAAAACAAAAAAAAACACTTATGGGTAGCAGATGGAAAGAAACTGTAGAAAAACAGCCTCTCTACCTTAAACAGCTATTGTCAACTACAATATCTACAAATGACAAAACCCCTTCCTCTCTGCCATAGCAACCTGCATGCAAATATCATACACTTTTCAGACCTACCTGCTTCAAACCTCATCTTCCAATCTTTGCTGTTAAAATTGCTGTTTATGATTGTCCAGAAAATATCAGCTCCATGAGGAAGCGACAGAGCATGTAGAAGGAGTGGAACAGCCAATGAAGAAAGCTGAGAGAAATCAGACTTCACTACTCTCCATAAACTAGAAGGACCAACAAAAGCAAATCTGATCACAGAATCTGTCTTTTACTCATAGAACATCGTTCATACTAAATGTCTACATTATGTTACTGGGGGAATTTGCTTCATAAGAAAAGGGGTACATTTGTGAGTTACACCCGGCACTCACAGCAACATTGAATTGTTAACATATGTGGAAGTCTCATATATGCCTGCATCTTCATTCATTTTAAATTAATTTTATTGGGGGAGGTTCTAGCAGTTTTTGGAAACTGTCTATCAGAGACATTCACTAGCATAACTGAGACAGAAATGTATTACTCCACATGAAAAACATACATCTGACTCATTGTAAACCAATTGGTGTGTGGAATGTAGCAACTGCTAGGCTTGATCAGATCAGAGAAGATCTCATCTGGTGTCCTCCCTCCAACAGTGATGCTTTGCACCTCCTTACAGCTGGTTACTCCCCTTTGGTTTTACACTCGCCAAACGACATATTTCTCAGCTAATATTAAGAGGTGGCAGGGAATTTTCCAACAATTTTTTTTTCTGATAGAAAATGTTGCTCCTGGAAAATGTAAGTTGTCCTTGGTAAAACTTTAATTTTACCAAAATGTTTTTGATTTCTTATTGGGAAAATCTAAATGAAATATTTCATTTCTGACTGGGTGTTCCTGAATCAAAACTTTTCGGTTTTTTAACTGAATTAAACATTTTGTTTCAGGTCAGTTCAACATTAATCTGCATCCACCTGGGCAGCTGCAGTGCCTCATGGAAGCTGTAGTTCAAGTGCTTCATGCCCCCTTTTTCCCCTATGGGCTTGGCTCCCCAGCCAGACTTTATCTCCCATGGTGCACCTCATTCTCCCTTCTAGATAGTCCCTTTATGGTGCATCACTGGAAATGGAGTCTGTGACGGGAACCCAGTCCATAGAAGAGAATGGGGAGGATGACGCACCCAAATTACAATCCCTTTGGGGCACTGCAGCAACCCAGGCAGACACAGTTCAATGTCGAACTGAACCTAAACATTTCAACATCTAATTCCATTGAAAAAATATTCAATATTTCAATTTTTCATCCAGATTTGGAACATAAGAACAGCCTTATTGGGTCAGACCAATGGTCCATCTAACCCGGTATCCTATCTGCAGACAGTGGCCAATGCCAGATGCTTCAGAGGGAATAAACAGAACAGGGCAATTAGCGAGTGATCCATCCCCTGTCATCTTGTCCCAGCTTCTGGCAGTCAGAGGTTTAGGGACACCCAGAGCATGGGGTTGCATCCCTGACCATCCTCGCTAACAGGTATTGATAGACCTAGCCTCCGTGAACGTATCTAATTCTTTTTTTAACCCAGTTATACTTTTAGCCTTCACAACATTCCCTGGCAACAAGTTCCACAGGGTGACTGTGCGTAGTGTAAAGAAGTACTTCCGTATCTCCGTTTTAAACCTGCTGCCTATTAATTTAATTCGGTGAGCTCTGGTTCCTGTGTTACGTGTGTTAGGGGTAAATAATACTTCCTTATTCACTTTCTCCATACCATTTATGATAGAGGTCTATAAAATCATATTTCCTCTTAGTCATCTATTTTTCTAAGCTGAACAGTCCCAGTCTTTTTAATCTCTAATATGGAATCCGTTCCATACCCTTAATCATTTTTGTTGCCCTTCTCTGTTCCTTTTCCATTTCTAATATATCTTTTTTGAAATGGGGTAACCAGAATTGCATGCAGTATTCAAGGAGTGGGCGTACCATGGATTTATAGAGTGAGATTATGTTATTTTCTGTCTTATTATCAATCCCTTTCCTAATGGTTCCTAACATTCTATTAGCTTTATTGACTGCAACTGCACACTCAGCAGATGTTTCCAGAGAACTATCCATGATGACTCCAAGATCTCTTTCTTGAGTGGTTACAGCTAAATTAGACTGCATCGCTTTGCATGCACAGATAAAAACCAAATGTTAAAATACCAGAATTTCCTGATTTTCGATCAGCTCTAGTTAAGGTTTAAATACAAACACTGCCATATGCACTTTTCAGAACAGAGATATTGTGTAACCCTTCTTACTATTATCATTATTTATACTGCACCACAAGTGCATGTGGTGCCTTACAGACAAATAAAAAATCCAGGAAAGCTCTGAAGATTTAACAGTCTAAGATGAATCCTGCAAGTCCTTACTCACACAGGTTGTCCCTCCAAAGCTGATTGAATTGCTTATGCTAATAAGGGGTACATGATTGGGCCCCAGAGCAATACGACTTGACATAAGGAGAGACAATAATGGACAAAAGGGAAGGGAGGAAAGAAAGGAATGAGATTTACACCATGTCCGTTTCTTAGTAAATGATATGACAAATCTGTTGCTCACATGGCCAAACTCCTTGCAAATAAACTACGGCAAGCAAAGCCCATAGCACTCAAAACAAAACTTAAGATTTAAAAATAAAATTCACATGCTATACATAGCTCTGATCTGCTTTTCCTTGAACTGTTTTTTTTTTTTTATACTGTCCACAAATCAGTTTCATGGACAATATATGAGCATTCCTGGAACCATTATTGCAAATTTGCACTGCAATCAGGGAGGCTAGTGGTCTAGCAAAGGGAGCATTGGACTGGGAGTTAGGATACATGGGTTCTGTTCTCAGCTCTGGGACTGACCTGCTGTGTGACCTTAGACAAGTTACTTCACTTTTTGGTGCCTCTGTTTCCCTTCCCATTCTTTGTCTATCTTGTCTATTTAAACTGTAAGATCTTTGAAGTAGCAACTGCTTCTCACTGTGTGTTTGTACAATGCCTAGCACAATGGACCTCTGATCCAGGTTGGAATTTAGAAGCACTAACTGTAATATAAATAAAAATGACAATTCCTGGGTTAAAAACATACCTTGCAATCAGCATCTGATCTTGAATGTAAGCCAAGAATTGTGGATGGTCCTTTCTTGCAATGTACAAACATTCCCCATGAAGAGAGAGAATCTTCAAACAGTTCAGCATGTTAAAAAGAATGTCTGGCTCTTCAAATCTAGCCATTTCCTGTGCAAGCAATTCATGTAATTAATGCTACTCTCAAAGCAGGGATGTCATTAAATCAAATATATAAATTTAAAAAGTAATCAGCTGTACCTGCAATATAGTGTATATGAGCTTCAAGGTAACTGGAAGTTGCTGGTAACAGAATTTTCTTTCGGTGTCATTTTTTATTGATGCTAAAATCAAGTTACATTAGAGTCATTAATATATCATCTCTTTTGCTGGTTGGGAATGAAACTAGAAAATAAACCAAGGGAAGGTGAGATTGCTGCAAAGGGCAAATGCATACCAGCTATATCTCTACTGCAGTCAGTAGAATTATATTAGGAATTTATTTGACTCATAACATTTTTCTGTGTGATCAAAGGAATGGGTTTTTTAATGATTTTTTTTCGTGGTCCAACAATTTTGCTATATAAAAGTGTATAAATGGAACGCAACTTTCCCATAGAATGAACACATTTTAAAAGTATTAAATGCTTGAAAAACTATCAATTCTGTGCTGTTGGACTTGCAAGACTACTTCAAATCTTTGTATTATTTTAAGGAATAAAGCCAAACCAATGCTTCATTTAACACCTAGTTCAAATGTCCCCCTAACTTACCAGCATTTTCTGTTGTCTCTCTATGATTTCCTGGGTTTTCTCCATGTTTTGTTGCAGATTTATTTTCCTCTTCCCCTTCAGTTCCTATAATAAACTCGGGTCTAGTATACAGAAGACTATCCTCAAGGTTGTCTGTGGGCTCCTATAAGAACACAACAATGATTATACCTAGCTCTTATTAAGCACTTCTCATCAGTAGACTTCAAAGCAGTTTACAAAGGAGGCTAGTATCATCATCCTCATTTTACAGATGGGGAAACTGAGGAATTCCATTCATTTCTTGATGTACAGCCTTCAATACACTAGGCCAAATACTAATCTTTAAATTAAATCCTGCATGCATAAATGGGGCCCAAACTGAGCATGAATGGACTGTACACATGTACATTTGGGTGTGATAACGGCAGCATTCTCAAACCTGGGCATTTAAGTGAGTCTCATAAAAAGTAACAAAGGATCTTTAATGATCACAAGTGGCCAGGAACTTTGGTTAAGAAATTAAAAAATGACTAGTGATGTGAGGTGCCCAACCTGAAACAGCTTCGAGGGACCTAACTGTCTAAAAATCAGGCCCCTTCAAGGGACCCCAACTCGGACACTGGAAAACTGAATTGCCCAAAATTACTAGTCACTTGAAAATCTTGGCCCTTGCTTTTAACTAGTTATATAAACAACTTTGAAGATGAAAAGCACTAAGCAGCATCTTTTTTAATCTGAAAGACATCACCTCCAACAGCAGAGCCCTGCCACCACTGGTTCAAAGCTGATATAGAAGGAAGAGTGCCACCTATTGTATCAATATCATTGCTAGCAAGTGTGCCTTGAAGGTTTCCCATCCAAGCTTATCAGATCTGACACATCAATGGGAATTTCGCTCTAGAATTCCTCTATGCACAAGATCAATGCAGTTCACTTCCTTATGTCAGGCTAATTAAAAACAGGAGTTTTGGGGAACTCTCATAATTTGTCATTTAATTACATAAGCTATTTGTTTCACTACTTACCACCAGCCTGATTTCTTCTTTTGGAGCTAGTCGCTCCAGCAGCTCACAAGCCAGCTGGTAACAGAGAATGCTAGACTGGCACAGGTTACATTCTACTACTTTTTCATCTTTCTGACAGGTGTGAGAGCCACCCCAAGGGGCCTGAAACACATTGTTTATGATGGAAATTATGTCCTTCGAGAGACTGTTCTCCAAACCCAAGGTGATGCCATCATCTTGGAGTTCCATCTGAAAGTCAGTGATAGAATGGTAAGGAATTAACTATTTAATGACCAGTGCTCTTCCTATTATGCTTGGTCTCACATTACTGCCAGTATTAAAATTAACTAGACAGAGAAGAGTATGACATGTAGTGTGGCTCACAGTTTCAAAAGTGGCCCCTGATTTTGGGTGCCTAACTTTAGACACCTAGGGTGGGATTTTCACAGCCACATAGGGGATTTGCATGTCCAATTTCCATTAACTTTAATAGGAGATGGGTATCTAAATCACTTAGACCACTTTGTAAATCTCAGCCCTAGCGCCATCATTGGGTCCAGCAGAGATGTGTTTGGTGCAGGACTTAAGGGGAGAGACAAAGATGGCTTTACACTAACTTTGTGCTTTCCCCTGATCCCTGAGTCTGCGAGGTCCAGTTTGGCTCTCAGCACAAGTTAGACCAACCATCTGAGCTCCTTTCATTTATCCCAATTGGTAACAGCCCCAAGGGGCCATTACTCCAACTGAGGATCATCAGAGCACAGCAGTGCTCTGGCCACATCCTCTTTCCTGCCTACACTCTTGCCATTCCACCTAAATCAGTGGCTGTGACAGCAGGTTGTGTAGAGCTACCTATGACAACTCTATGTGACCCTGAGACTCCTCCAACCAGGAGCATCCTAATCTGTCCACTCAAGGCAACTTTATGTCCTCTCTGAATCACTAGAGTAGTACAAAGGGACTTCAGCAGAGGCTGGGATCTGAAATCTGAGCCTGATTTTTAGAGCTGCTGATCACCTACAAATCAGCTGTTAATGGGGGGGCACGCAAAAACAGAGGCACTGCAAATCAAAGGCCATTTCTGGATATTTGGACCTATATCTAGAGAGCAATATACTGGGATAGGCCATTTTCAGCTAATCATCCTGAATAAGTAGCTGTTCTGAAACTGAAAGGCAGCCATTTAAAAAAAAAGTTGGAAAAGACTTAAATGAAATAAAACACAACATGGAATAAAAAAGACAAGAATGAGAAAGATCTTGACTGTACTTTGTCTTTATTGCTGCTCCTAATCTTCATTTGGTAAATTCTATATTAAAAGGTCAGAGCTCAGAATTTCACACCAATTTAACACTTGGTTAAGTACCAGTGAATCCCTTAACACTGGATGAAGGCATCCCCATTAAGGAGGTGCCTTCACTAGGAAAAGAGATGTATTCCTAACTAACATGAGGTAAAACCCTAGCTGAAAACAAGGCAGTTTGTAGTTTTCACATGAGTTAGCAGTGAGGCTCCCCTAGTCTTTAACTTGACTTGCTAACTCATGTGAAAACCACAAATTGCCATCACTAGGATTTTACCTCATGTTAGATAACCCAAATTAAACTCACACCTTTTTCCTAGGCTATGTCTACACTAGCACTTTTGTCAGTATAACATAGGCCTGGGCTACACTAGCGGGGGGGTTCAAACTAAGATACGTAACTTCAGCTACGCTATTCATGTAGCTGAAGTCGAAGTATCTTAGTTCGACTTACCTGGCTGTCCTCACGGCGGCGAGTCAACTGGTGCGGCTTCCCCATCGACGCCGCTTACTCCTCCTGACGAGGTGGAGTGCGGGCGTTGATTAGCGGATCTATTTATCGCGTCCAGACAAGATGCGATAAATCAATCCCCGATAAATCGAACACTACCCTCCGATCATT
The DNA here is from genome assembly GCF_016161935.1 of Mauremys reevesii. Taxonomy (NCBI): domain Eukaryota; kingdom Metazoa; phylum Chordata; order Testudines; family Geoemydidae; genus Mauremys; species Mauremys reevesii. The sequence goes on from NC_052626.1 coordinate 28,952,465, forward strand.
ACATTGCTCAGGGGTATGAAAAAACATCCCAAGTTACACAGACAGAAGCACCGGTGTGGACAGTGCTATGTTGGCAGGAGACATTCTCCTGCTAACTTAGCCACCGCCACTCATTAGGGGTGGTTTAATTATGTCAACAAGAGAGATCTCTCCTGTTGGCATAGAGCAGCTACATGGGAAATCTTACAGCAGCACAGTTGCCTTGGTACAGTTGCGCTGCTGTAAGCTCTCTAGTGTAGACATGGCTCTAGTAAAGATACACCTTATGGGGTTTTTAACATATACGTTTGCAATTAGTGCAGCCGCTTAAATAAAAAATTCACTAAACTAGTGCAAATCTGTGTGTCCACACAGTTATTTTAATTGAAAAGTGGTTTATTTTGTTTTTGTTTATTTCTGTTCTTAAGGACTGGTCTACCTACAGAAGTGTCTACACTTAAAAGCACTGCAGATGCCCTGCTGTAGCACTTCAGTGTAGACACTCACTACAGCAATGGGATGGGTTCTCCTGTTGCTACAGTCAGTCCTCCTCCCCAAGAGGCAGAAGCTAGGTCAAAGTAAGATTTCTTCCATCAACCTAGCGTTGTCTACACTGGGGGTTAGGTCAACATAACTACGTCACTCAGGAATGTGGTTTTTTCACACCCCTGAGCAACTTAGCTGGGTCAACCTAACTTTTTAGTGTAGACCTGGCTTTAAATCAGTTTATAAAGTGACTTAATTAAATCAATACAAACCTCTACGTGAACATTTTTATTCTGGTTTAAGTGTGGCTTATTTTGATTCAGCCTAATCCATTCAACAACTTGTCCACAAGGAGTTTCCATCAGGCTAACTAAAGCAATTTAATATTATACCTTAAATTAAACCTGTGCAACTTTCTTGTACAGAAAAGTGCTGACATTGAAGCAAACTAAAATAAGTCTGGTTTAAACCTAAACAAGTGTCCACGGTGCCTATTGTACAAGTTTAACTAAATTAGTTTAAAATCACACTTTCAGTTAAATCGATGAAACTCTGCAGGTTGACAGCTGTAAATTGATTTCTACAAAGAAGTCCCAATAAAGTGACCAGCCTGATTACACTGTTTAGATCCACATATTTTTCATGTCTTTTGACTTTTGTGTTCATCTAAATATGGGAATAGTTAATTTCCTTTCAGGTCATTCAGAAAAAACATAGGTGAGTTTCATAGAATATCAGGGTTGGAAGGGACCTCAGGAGGTCATCTAGTCCAACCCTCTGCTCAAAGCAGGACCAATCCCCAGGCAGATTTTTGCCCCAGATCCCTAAGTGGCCCCCTTAAGGATTGAACTCACAACCTTGGTTTAGCAGGCCAATGTGCAAACCACTGAGCTATCCCTCCCCCTGAGTATTGTGTAGTATTGAGAACTATATTTCTGCATCAGTTTAACATAGACATTCTTTATCTGCTGTCACCTGCTTCAGGATGAGATCAAACATCAGTATGAAGCAATTCAGATTCATTTCATCTTCATCACAGTCAAAGTCTATAGTCCTCCCTCCAGGATGCCCAAAGTTCTTGAATGGGCTGCGGAAAGGACTGCGCATGGGGCTGCGAAATGGGCTCTGGAAAGGACTTGGGAAAGGACTCAGCATATTGTGCTGAACCCTGCGTCCAGGGTCAGAGGCAACACTCACCTGAAGAAACAAAAAATGGATGCACACAAGTCAACTTTAAACACTTTGGCATTGGCTAGTATGATACTAAAGGAAATGAGGGAAACTGCTTTACTGTTCCCTGTTAGTGCTGTTTCTTGTACATTTTCAACTGGTTCTTAATGTCACTAAACGTTAAAATATATTATAAATACAATGGGCCAAATTCTGCACTGATGTACATGTTGGTGTATGCAAGACAGTTGAGGTCAGATTAATGCTTGGTGTAACTCTACCAATTTCAGTAAAGTTACATCAAAGGGGAATTTGGCCTCCCAGTGTAAACTGGCCAGAAAATGAATATAGGTGATAAAGCAGCCAAGTTACACTGATCTCACATTCTATGATAGGCAAAAGGAATCAAACCCCAAAAATGCTTTGTAAGCAGGGTAGTGGCTGATGAAAAAAAGAGGGTTTATTAAGAAAATAGTGTCAACTAAGGCGATCCGCAGATGTGTCAGATAGCTGAAAAGCAACTAGCAAAAGAACATAAAATAAAGCAACACAGACACAGGAAACTCACACCCACACCATGATAGGCACCCCACATCACTCCCAGTAACACACACAAAATCCCATACTCGTGCAGAGAAGTCTGCGTCAAACCGCACATTTATCTACTTTGAGGCCAACTATTGTCTGAAATAGGCAGCTTTTAGCCCCTTTGTACCATAAGTGGAGCTGAGGATCTGACCTTCTGAGTTTAAGCTGCCTGACTGTCACATGAGCTGTGTGTGGTGTCATTTAGCAGTATTCCTGTTCGCCTCTATGAGTCAGGCTCCTAGCGTGATAATCACATTGTTCTCTCCTGAATATTCACTATGCCTCTGGGCGCCAACCTATCTTCTTTTGCTCCACAGAATCTAAATTTGGAATTTTAAAGCCTGAACACATTTTAACAAGTGGCTTTAGTTTACATCTATTTCTGCACCTCTACTGCAGAATTTGGCCCAATATAGGTGTGCTAAAACGTAAAAGAAACATTCCACACCTCACCTGCAGTACCAGCAAACAAACATTCACTGCTTTCATAAACATTGCATGCCCAGTAACTGCAGGATTTTCCATTGTTTTTCTGTAACTCAACTAAAAATAACTGAATAGCAGCAAAAAAAGTAAAGATAAGGAAGTGATGTTAAAAGATGAAACATCAGAGGATAAACTCTATAGTTTTGAGTCACAAGGGCAGAATTTATAAGGCTGATGAAAGCAAAAGGGCATGCTTCCACTGATCATTATTAATGACACATGCTTGTGTTTCTGTTACACAGGAAACAGTACAGTGTTTTAGAAATGAAGTACTAACAGATTTTCAGAATTTATGCACAGGTTCCAATAAATATGTTTGCTTCATTTTTCACATTTTCTCTTTTAAGACCAATGAATTCATTCTGGAAGCCAGAGCCAGATAGAGGAATCCATTTCAAATGGAGCAGCTGTTAGAGAAGCATTCCGTCAAATGTCTGATCTATTGCTGCTTGTCGCATGAGTTAAATATTGGCCAGTTTGGGTTTGTGCTGCTGCAAACTGGTTCATTTGATTTGTACAGCAGACAGCCTAGAGATTCAGAGTCTATGTTGTCTGCTGATATATTACCAGCAGATAACACTTTAAGGACTAGAGGAGAGAAATTGAGACAGGATTGGATTTAACTGCAATGACTGAATATGCATCTGCCACCAAAAAGGCCCCTTCAAAAAGTCTCTAAGCATGCTTGCCTATTGAACAAAGTGTTAGCTCTTAGCAATAGGTCAAGGAAGCTGCTTCCTTCTTCTTCCATCAGAGGTAAATATTGGAGAGTGTAGAGGCTGGTTAGGTAAAATACAAGGAAAAATGGAGGGACAAAGAAACTAATTCTGCTCAGTCATCACCACCAATAAGTGCCTAGGCCCTACCAAACATGTGCGACACGAATATGAAAGCTCACCCTAGATGACCAGATGTCCATCAAAAATTGCTGGTTGATGGTAGTGGACAAAAGACACAGAGAATGAAAATTGTTGGAAAAGTTAACACCACAAAATAAATACTAATGCTTAGCTATTATATAGATGCCATACATCAAGTGAAATAGTTCACTCAGAAAGAGATTTCACAATTACACTCTGCCAAATTACAACACATCTACTAAATAATTAATTTATAAATTAAAACTGATCGAACGGGAGGCTGGCATTAACTCAAGCTGTGTTGATTTTTATCACTCTCAAAATCTGTACTTTGTTTCCATCAAGTGTTAGAGTAATTGGCAGCAAGTTTTTAAATCTTCATATGCAAATTAAAAGGGAAACTGTTTTAAGGAGAAAAAGAAAAAACTAGACAAGATGAAAGATAATACCCTTCGAGCTCCAAGATTCCCTGACAGTTCACTGACTCTTGATTTTCTTTGATTTGCTAACTCTTTGACAGAATTAACTCCATCGGAAAACATACTGATCAGTAGCTGAAGAGGAACCACAATGTCTAACTCAGATAACACCTGAAGAAAGATAAAAATAAAAAAGCATGAGTTTTCAGCTCGGACCAAAAATACTAACTACCTTTATAAATACTTTAACCGTGACCCTATTTCAACAAGATCCATAAACATGTGTCTAACTTCAACCACGTGAGTAGTTTGATTGAAGTCAATGGGACTATTTGTGCTTAAAGTCAGGCCCATGCCTAAGTACCTGGCTAAATCAGAGCCAAGCAAATCTGTCTGAGTACAACAAAGAGCACTTTCCAATATGCTTGCAACTGAAACCTGACAACTCTCTTTGCTGATATTTGAGGCCCCTTTTACTCACAAACATTCCGATGTGAGGTGTTTTCACGAGATGTTTGTGTGAAGCAAAAATGACACAACTACTAGCATGAACAGGTGATACCACTGGTACTAATTATTATTTGTATTGCAGTAGTGCCCCAAGGCTCCAGTCAGAATAATTCCTATGGCCATTATGAAAAGCTCTTTTCATTATTCCTCAATAGATTCATCAAACAATTTCAAATATTGGTGAACAGACCAGAGGCTCTTCCTTTTCTCAAGGGACCCATCACATGCAGCAAATCACCAAGAGGGAATTCTCACAGTGACCTCTTCATGAACAAACCAGACAAAACTGAGCTCGCTCAAACAGTCATCGAACAGTTGTTAATAAGCAAATCTGCAAAAGGCACAATCTGTTGGTGGAAAATTTGCCAACAGACAAAACTATTACAGCCATCAACTAAATTGTTCTCTGCAAATAGGTAACCTAGCATTGACTGCAAATAACTCTCATCGGGGCAGGAACAATAAAAATGGGCATAAGCGTTATTCACAAATGGCCAACTATTGTAAAATGCACGTGGCTTTAAGGGGAGCTGCACCCTGCAGGATGAATCTCATCCAAGTAGCTGCTCAGTATGCAGGGGAAGCACACATGGTTGCAGTGTACACCTTCACTCCAGCTGGCCAGCTTCAGGGTTTAGTACATAGGAGCAGTGAAGTCAAGGCAACAAGTGGTTTTGATAGACTCCAAAGGGAATCCAATCCAGCTCTTCACAACAAAGGACCCTTAAAAACTGCTTAAGTGTTCCTGAAGTCATTCTGCAGTCTACGAAGCAAATTAGGTGCAGACCTCAGCGTACAGCTGGGGAAGAGGCAGGGGCACCGGGCCTACTCTCAAGACACAACCTACAACCAAAGGGAAAACGGGCTTCTAGCCTTCCACCAAAAGGCCAGACCTATCGCCTGAGACGGGAGAGTGACATCTAACCTCCCTTGTAGGCACTGAGCTACCTATCTGCTTGCACTGGGGGTAAGCGAGGAGGAAAAAGACTTCCTGACCCTTAAAAAAGGTTTGATTCAGAGATGAGTGAAAGTTCAAGATAGCGCTTTTATGTCTTAACCATTTCACCCATTTCTAATTACAACCCCAATAAGCTGCTTCAGCACGACCTATCCATAATAGTCACTTACATGTAGCCAGAGCAAAGCTTGCTCCTGCACAGAGGAAGGATAGCCCGTGAATCGACAACTAATGAAGCCAAACATCTCCTCCATGGAAAAAGGCAGTGGGCAAAGCTCAATATCAAACATTTTGCTGCAAAGAAGAATAAAGATACATGATCACTGGTTTGCTGTTATGTGCAGTACATAGTAGACTGTACCCGGACAACTAATAGAATACCAATCACAACTAAATAATACTAACATCTCACTAATGTATCACTTGCATGCTCATTTTGCATCACACAGGGAGTGTGTTACCTGCAATTGTCATTTTGACTCCGGGGAGTCATTCCTGAGTTTGGTGGGTCTGTCACGCATCATAACAATTCAAATGAAATTTCAAAGTGTGTTCAGCCAGGCTATGCAGATGGATTGGAAAGATCAGTGAGCAGAAATATTTTCATCTGTTAGTGATGACTTTCTCTACCTCCAACACATAGAAATATTTCTCTCCTTACCTTTCCCCCACGAAAATGCATTGCATACTGGAGACAGACCTCAGACACTGAGGACTGACTGTAAGTTTAAGAGGCACTGTGTAGCTGCACTGTCCCAGAATGCATGAAACGGGGCATTGGGATTCTGAGAGCACACACCCTGGCTTCCCCTTTGCTCCAGAGGGGAAGTAATTTTCTAGACCAGTAGCAGACTAATCCGCTTCTGTGCCAGCTCAGCTGTGCCCATTCCACCCATGCACACCCACTCCAGACCCACCTGTAAGGGAGGAGTAGCACTTCCCTGGAGACTGCTCTCTCCACTGTGCCCAAACCCCCTGGACGTGTTGTCTGCTCAGAGTAAAGGTCAATCTAGTCCTACTTTTGGATCAGGATACAGATCCAGTGATACTGTGGAACTTTGGATCAAATGTTCCAGTTAAGGTCCAACTTTAATTTATTAATGATGCAGCTGCATCTAGTCACTATCTCTTATACTGCATATAAACAAAGCAGTTCTGAAAGGCATTTTTATTCAATGTCACCAATTTCTTGTGCTAAAACCCTTGTTGATTAATATACTCACCATTGTTACAGCTCAAGTACCCGTTTACCTACCTTAGTACTTCTCTGAACTCTTTCAGTTGATTATCAGGCACTTCTGTCCTAATGGCTTCCAGCCATTCTGGCATAATACATTCCCACACTGGCTGGTTTATTACATTGTATGGAATCAGGCAGAGGATGCGATTCAGACCTTCCTTTAATTGTGTCACAGTGCTACAGGATTTGTCCCAGTATCCACCAACCTGAGGGCATTTCCAGGAATAGTGTTTATTAGCTGCTATTATAATTCTTCCATTTGTTATTTGTATAGCATCATATAATTGCATGGCACCTTACAGACATTAAATCATGATGACTGATCAGTAGTATAGTTCAGTGCATATTTCAGATTCAGCCATGGGGACTGCATTTTTTTTTTCATATGATCCAGGGGCAACTGAAGTGCAGCTGAAGATTTAAATGCAGTTCTCCCTGTCCGGCCTAATGACTACTTAAGTATTTATCCACAGTAGAGAAAGACTGTAGTCCAGTGGTTAGGGTAGCTAGCTGGAAGGTGGAAGACACCAGGTCAAGTCCACCTGTTTTAGTCACTCTCATTATTTATCCAAAGTGGAACAGCTTCAACAGGAACATAAAAACATAAGAATGGCCATACTGGGTCAGACCAAAGGTCCGGCCAGCCAGTATCCTGTCTACCAACAGTGACCAATGCCAGGCACCCCAGAGGGAGTGAACCTAACAGGTAATGATCAAGTGACCTCTCTCCTGCCATCCATCTCCACCCTCTGACAAACAGAGGCTAGGGACTTATCCATCCTGGCTAATAGCCATTAATGGACTTAACCTCCATGAATTTATCTAATTCTCTTTTAAACCCTGTTATAGTCCTAGCTTTCACAACCTCCTCAGGCAAGGAGTTCCACAGGTTGACTGTGCGCTGTGTGAAGAACAACTTCCTTTTATTTGTTTTAAACCTGCTGCCCATTAATTTCATTTGGTGGCCCCTAGTTCTTATATTATAGGAACATATCGATAACTTTTCCTTATACACTTTCTCCACACCACTCATGATTTTATATACCTGTATCATATCCCCCCCTTAGTCTCCTCTTTTCCAAGCTGAAAAGTCCAAGAAGGACCAATGGTTACGTTAAGCTAATCCCCAAAATGGCCAGGAGGAGGTGCCCTCCTGTGGTGAGTAGAGCACCCTGTCTCAGAGAGTTAAGTGCCTAAATACCCTTATGGGTCTGGGCCTGTATGCGTTGATCTGAGGGCAGAATTTGTTCCTTAAAGTTTCTAAATATACCACAGTAAGACTTAAGCTTTATGGCTTTTATAGAACCTCCAGACAAAATACAGAAAATATTCTTACCCTGGCAAACTCCATTGGTTTAGGAAGTAAGCACATAACCATGACATCAAATCGAACATCACAAACCGTCTTCAGCCACTTGGTGACAAACTGAGGTTTGAGTTTTTCCACCAGGCTACCAACTTCATCATCCATCATATAAGCTGTGGAATGAAACCACTGGAAGACCATACTAACCAGGCGAGCTAAGCTCTCTGTTGGAGTATTCTCACTGGGAGTACAAAGGCTCACCTGGAAGACAGCAAAAACAAACCTAATTTTCAATTTATCCCAAGATACTGTGGTAACTGCTGGTGGGAGGGGACTGTACCATTTTCTATAAGATTCTTCATCTTCTCTGAGATTCCACTCTGCATCTTGATAATGGGGTAATGGAGCTACTTGTTTCTCAGTATTTGTATGAATACAGCTCAGGTGTGTATTAACTGAAAAGTATTATCATCTGAGAGTCTCTTTGAAATGAATTGCTGATCTCTGTCCAGTTCCTAATGGAAAAGTGTTCACTTCATGCTAACTGGCACCATTGCGGTCAGTCTCTGAGAGATCTAGGATTGCACAGGCGTTCAGTAAAATCACTGACTTTTCACTCTGTCATCTAGAGATGTTCCCTCAAGGTCAGAGATGAGGCACATTGACAGAACAGAGCAGGTAAGCTTGTACTGCTGTTGCCCATATGCTACACCTCCTGTGAATATAAAGCGACCTTCAGCTTTCAAGAAAACTGTTTTAAGCATCATAGATGGACACAACAACATACAAAACAAGATTGGAATCTCTGCCCCAAGTGCTTACACTCGAAGTTTAGACATGGAGATATTAGGAGGGTGAAGACAGTAAAGTCACATGGTCATTTGAGTCAGTAGTGCAAACACCTCCTAACTCTCAGACCTGCCAACATTTGTAAACAGAAAGCCGTAGGTTCTCATTTACATATATTTCCATAAATGTCTCTGCCTTCCTACACCATACCCTAACACCACATCCCAGGGCCCTAGCTCCCCTCCCCTTTCCTCAGCCTTCTGGAAGAGGCCTTGTAAATGGGTGCTGGCCCTTTAAGGCCCAAGGAGGTAATCACTCCATTCCACGAGTCCTGGGAAGTAAGTGAAGCAGTTATTGGGGGAGAGAAAGATGGTCCCAGGGAATAGTTGGGGACAGGGATAGTACAGGGCCATCCCAGACCAGTGCTCCTTTAAAGGCCTGAGATCAGGAGCCTTGTAGATTGGCTGGGGCAAGACTCCCTGCAGCCCCAGCCAGCACGGAAGGGTTTGGGGTTCTTTGACCCACATGGGGGAAGCCCAGAGTGTAATTAGTTGACAGAGAGGCTCCAAGCCCAGTCAAAGGGACAAGCTGATGTCACACAGCTGCTGAGGGGGAAGAGCTCAGCTGGGATACAGCCCCAGGAAGGGAGGCAGTGAGATCCCTGAACCAGAGGAGAGAGAGTCTACAGGCCAGGGAAGCCAGGACTGGCAACGCAGTCCCAAAAAGGATTGTGAGACCCTAAACCTGAGGGGTGAGCAGAAAGGGGTCATTCAGGGAGCTGAATGCTACTTAATAAGTTAGACTCCAGATGGGGGCGGGATATAGTTTCGAAGACCTTGTTGTGACTGGATTATTCTGGGAACTCAGTGGGAAACTAAGGCAGGGTACCTGCAGGGCCACCCAGATCATGTGGGGGTGCCCTGGGACAGCACCCATCCATAGGCCTCAGTAGGTGGCCCTCCTCTCCTGGCTGTAGGTGGTGTCCTGCTGCCCCCAATTTCTAGACTTTGAGGGGTTGCCAATTCCCTGCAATTCAGAGAGCGAGAGCACCCCAGGATCAATCAGCAGGGGCTGGGAGATACTCTTTCTACCCTCACCCAGCAGGTCCCAGCACTGCTTACACTCTGGGCCCTGCCCGTTCCCACCCTGCAGGCTTGGGGCATGTCTACTTCTTGGGCAGGGCTTACCTACCCACCCAAGGGAGACACCTCTCACCATCCTCATCACCCTTTGGAACAACACCCAGGCCGGCAGGACTCAGCCTGTGAGCACAGCAAGGTGGGTGAAGGACTCTGCCCCATCCCTGCCCTCTGCCCCTAGTGATCAGTCCCCAAGTGCTCTCTCTGGATTGGCTGGGGGACAGTGACACCTCCCCCTTGATGGCCCCCTGAAGGCTAGAGATTGGAAAGAGCAGCGGGGCACCCCTTGAATCCAGGAGGGGAGGGTAGCCCATCAGGGTCCCTCCCAGAAGACTCTGAATTAAGAGGGGAAACTGGTACCCCTGGGTTTGCTATTAGGAACAGGGGGTCAGAGACATGGTGGGGATCAGGTGGGGTGGGGGCATCACAGGAACATGGGAGGTCAGAGGTAGATGGTGGATTGGAGGTAAATGGGAAGGATGAAGGCAGCAGAGGAATATGGGGATGCTGGGAAATGGTTAAAAATACATGGGGAATAGGGCATATGGGGAGCTGCAGAGCCAGCAAGGGGGAAGCTGCATCCCAGCACGCTCAGAGATCAAAGGCCTAGGGGGGTTCACCAGAGCTCAGCCCTTTTGTTTACCCAGCTGGGAGGCCGGGGGTGACCTCTGCCTGCTACCCAGGCTAATGGAATGAGCTGTCCATTTAGCTTATGCAGCAGCTCTGGGTTCTCCTTCCCCAAGCAGTGGGTAAATGGGAAAGGACAGCCAATCAGAGGCAATTTCCTGGAAGCCTATGAGTTTTCCCCTAGCTGGGTCTGAAAACCCAGAGAGTTAGCAGGTGTGGATTCTCCTTTCACACCCATTTTACAAGCAGTGTATTCATTTGATTCAATGAAGTTACTCCTGTTTTTCACCAGAGTCAGTGGAAGATGAATCAGGCCGCACAGGGATTTTTAAATTTCTTTTGTTCTATATGAAGCATATATTTCAAGACTGTACTTTATCAATGGCCTTGAAGAACTGGACTCAACAGTACAGCGGGTGGAAGCATGATGGCCTGAGTCTTAAATGGGGACCAGACATACAGAGATGCATGAAAAAAAGGCACAGAGGCAGGTGTGGCATGAGGAAGGAGGGTACTCAGACACATGGCTAGGACTAAAGGAGACAAGAACAGAGAGTCCTTAGGCAACTTCTTACAGCCACACACAACAGGCTGAGTGGAACCACCAACACACCACCTTTGTTCTCTCCTCCAAAAGGAACTCTGAGGCAGGAAGATTTACTTCATACTCTACAAATAATTTGCAGATAAAATAGGTTAAACTACTGGTCTAAAATGCCTAGCGCAGAAGGAGACAGCTGGCTGGTTACATGGTGCTGTCTCCTCATCCTTATTTCCACATTAGAAGACACTTAAATCACATTAAATATTTGCTTAATGTTACTTTTCCATATGGGCAATTGCTGTAGTTGTCACAGCGATGTTGTGCAGTCCAAATGGGGAGGGAGAAGGCCTATGTGACTGCAAACAAGAAGGGAGTTGTCCACAAGATAATTTCTGTTTTAAGATGTGGTTCATGCTATGGAAAATTTTGAGAACTCCTCAAGGGACGAGGAAAGAGCTTTTGGCTAAGTTTGTACTGGTGGTATAGGCCCAGCTGGTAGAGATGTATGAAACTGAGGGCATGTCTACACTGCAACTGGGAGCATGCTTCCCAGCATGGGTAGACCCACGACTACTTGGCTATTTTTAGTGCACTAGCTGAAGCAGAGCTAGCATATGTCCATCTAACCACACGGGAAGCGAACTCCCAGCTGCTGTGCAGACATACCCTAAGTAGTTATAGCAGTTAATACAAACCTTTTCATCAGCTTTAGTCAATATGGATTTGTACCTCCTGAGTTTCATTCTGAACTGAAGGTTTTAATCAAACCAAAATTCAAAGTGAAACTCAATCAAAATCTGTTTCACCTGGTTTCAGATAAAAAAAAAATCTTTAAAGTACAAATGCCCCATTACTTTGATCCAGATACACTTGGCTTTGGGGGGTTTATCAGCACAGATTCAAGCAAGCAGTGCATGAACCTTCGCAAACCTTGAATTAACGTGGGCTGAATTTCAAATTTGTAATAAACAAAACTCTCAAGTGGATGAGTTTAATATGGACTGTGAGGGTGTGTTGCAAACATTCCCAGAGCTTTATTTGGCAGAAGCAGGGCAGAGACTGGAAAGCATCTTTCCAAGACTGAAACCGATTTAAAAGTGAGCGGGGATGGTGAAGAAAAAAGACAATTAATTTGGGAAATGTGTAGTGGCAAGACATCAAGCAATGGAGAAGTAATGAAAAACAAATGAAAATCAAATGGTATCTAAAATTATATGTATCGTGTGCTTCCGCACTCTGGTGTACATGGAAGTGCTCCTGTTATGTTTGTCACTAAAACTACTACTGAATTTCTGGATACTAAACTTAAGGAAAAACCTTCTTACACAGGGAGAAGAGAATGTGAACAGTGCTGGGAGCACTTCAATAAAAACATCTGTGTCTGAAACAGACGAAAGGGGCAGACTGTAGAAAGCAGAAAGAGTGAAAACAGATTTCTACTAGCAAGACAAACTCCTCTTGTTATCCAGTCATGCAAATTATGGGAAAAGAACTAACGAGCCTAAAGTATTTGCTTATTATAAAGATAACAAATCTGTGGTACAGCATCCTTCAGAATGGAAGGAGCAATAATACCATAGTAATAAATTCGTTGTCTGAGATGTGTCAGCAGAAACACAAAAGTTCTTGAAGATAGTGGAAAGCACTAGAGACTGAACTCTTATAAACTAGTTATGCACATTAGAAAAAAAATTATACCTTTCCCTTTACCTAGAAATAGTGTAAAGCACATCAATGTAGAACAGTTACAAAGATACGGTATGTTACATCATATAGAGGCGCACTTGTAGTCCAATGATTACAGCAAGTAACTCAGTCAGGGAATCTGGATTCTCCTCCCAGCTCTGCCATGTGGCCTGAGAGCTTGTCTGTATTATAAAAATGGCACCAATTTAACTAGATCAGTCCTGTCCTGGTAAATGACTGAATTAAGCTAAATGAATTTAAGAGTGAGGTCAATGATAGGACAGATGACCCCGCAGAAAGAGGGGAGAGGGAGAAACAGCAAGGAACACTTACTAAGAACCAGATTCCAAACTGGCTCAGGATGCGCTGGTCATGCTTGTCATCATCTTTGTTATCAAAGTCAGTGTTGTCCAAGGAATGATGGGAAGAGGAGAGGCCCATCTGCCTCCTGCGGTTGAGTTCATACTCCCTCTGCTCAGCATGGAACTCTGCTTCTTTCAGCAAGCTGCAAAACAAGGTGAATGTGGCCCGTAATTCAGCCTTTCTGCACTGGAAGTAGATAGCTGGTCAGTGACTATTACAAGTTAAAGCACTAGATTTCATTCATCTCCCTGTGCATGGTGTCCTTGAAGGGTAAAAAACATAATGAAATAAGATAAAGTCTCAGCTTTCAAGGTCAAATTCTGACACTCAGACACATGTGTACAAGTCCCTCAGCTGGATTCTCATCTTTGCTACACCAGGATGATTTCAGTGCAGTCACTGTAGTTTATGCTGGTGAAACTAGGATCACAACCTGGCCCTGGGACTTGCACAGGATTTGCAAGTACAGGTGTGAGGGTCATGATCTGACCCTGTGTTTGTTTGCCTCATTACCTGATCACAGCTTCCACAGTACAAACTAGTTCCTCAGCCCCACACTCCCGCGTATTGATTGGGGGAGGAGATGTCTGATAAAGGTGGGTCTCTGCTGCTGCCCCAACTTCACTGCTGTGATGGTTCGAATGGCATCTTTTGCAGTAGCGCACTGGCCTGTTACCATGGCGGCCACAGCAGCCTGCTGAGAAGCAGGTGACGACAGCCCTTCTGACATGTGAGCTACAGTTCTGGAAAGAAACAGATTTTATCATGCCACATGTGGCAGTAAGTGGAACTGAAAACGAGAATGAAAATCAACCTAACAGAGCTAGCTAATATGTTGGCATTTTTTTAAATTCACTAGAGATGGGTCCAAAACATGCCCCTGGAGCCAAGCATTACCAAACTTCAAGGAAAGATACATGTAGACCTAGACCTGAATGTCATGGATAGTCTCCTTTCTCTGGAATGGGTCAAATCAATGCCTCAGCCAACAACCTCAACTTTCTGGCTTGGGCCAATCTCTAAAGGTAATAACAGCATCTAATTTTCAGTTCACCGGTACCCAACTTATTTCTAAGCAAACCCATACTCTGATTCAGAGCATTCCCCTCATTCTTCATAGCAGTGTGATTCTTAGAAACAAACTAGAAATACAGAAAGGAAAAGGAGTTCACTTTGTTGAATATTTAATACTTGTGTCCTGCAAAATTCTCTCACTCCCTAATTATAGCTCAGAATTTTTGAAAGTTACACATAACAGGGCCAGATCCTTAGCTGGTTTAAATCCATGTAGCTTCATTGTTTTCAGTGGAAATATGCCAATTTACACCAACTCATTCGGGGTAACTTTCAGAATTTCTGAAATATAAATTAACTTCAACTGAGCTATGCCAGTCTAAACCGGCTGAGATTTTGGCTCAATGTATAGGCTTTTTCTAGCACATGAGACCTTGAACATGTCTATCCATACTTATTAAATTATTATTAAGAAAATGTTGCTAGTATGTTTTGCAAGTAGATTGGTTGGTCAGTACTCTGTGTATGGGTCCAATACTGAAGACTGAGTTGGTCTTTACCTAAGCCAAAATCCACTGACTATAATGGGAGTTGTGCGTAATTAAGGACTAATTCAGTACTTCAGTATTGTGGCCCAGAATATCTAAAATGCTTGGATTTTAAATTAATATACGTCTACCCCGATATAACACGGTCCTCGAGAGACAAAAAATCTCACCGTGTTATAGGTGAGACCACGTTATATCAAACTTGCTTTGCCCCCCCCCCGTTCCTTGTTCCCTGACCACCCCCTCCAGAGACCCCCGTCCCTAATCACCCCCAGGACCCCACCCCCTACCCAACCCCCCTGTGCCCTGACTGCTCCGACCCCTATCCACCACCACCACCACCCTGCCCCCTGACAGGCACTCACCAGCAGCGGTGGGAAGCAAAGCAGCCCGGCCCCAGTCCGCTCCACTCCGCCACCTCCCAGCCGCGGCACTCCGCTTCCTGCCGTCGGTGAGTGCGGGGAGGTTGGGGAAAGGATGCCTCCCCGTACTCACCTGCGGCAGGAAACGGAGCGCTGCAGCTGGGAGCTGGCGGAGTGGAGCAGGCTGGGGCCAGGCTGCTCCGCTTCCGCCGCTGCTAGTGGGGGGGGATCCCTTCCCCCAAACCCCCTCCCCCGAGCGACACGGCTGGGGCCAGAGCGAGGGAAGCAGAGCGGGCTGCTCCCAGTACACTGCTAATCACCCGGGCCACTCTGGGACTGCAGGGCCCCCAAAAGTGCACTCCCACAGCTCCTGCCCCCCAGACCCGGGGGAGGGCCCTGACCGCCCCCAAGACCCTCTGCCCCTTATCAAACCTCTCGGCTCCGGCCTGGCCCGGCACCCTTAACACCCTGCTCAGAGCAGCATGTCAGAGCTTTACCACATTGTATGCAAACCCACGTTATCGGGTCACAGTATATCGGGGTAGAGATGTAGTTCATACTCTCCTCTTTATAAGTAGTTGTAACTGAGTGGTCACCCTGCTCCTGCCCGGAGGGGTTAAAAACAGCTCAGGAGAGGGCTTTAGCTGGAGGCAAGCAGCCCAGGCTGATTGGTAACGCAGCCTCAACTGTGGCCACACCCCAATCAGGCCCCATGGCAGTGGGCTAGGAGCAAGAGACACTCTCTCTCTAGTCTTTGAGAGGGAGGGGCCTGGCTGCTGGGGAGCGTACCTGAGGAGAAGCAGGGCTCGGGGAAAGCCAAAGGAGCTGGGGAGCTCCGGCCTGGAAACCCCCCAG
Organism: Mauremys reevesii; assembly: GCF_016161935.1. Taxonomy (NCBI): domain Eukaryota; kingdom Metazoa; phylum Chordata; order Testudines; family Geoemydidae; genus Mauremys; species Mauremys reevesii. The sequence continues at coordinate 28,968,394 of NC_052626.1, forward strand.
GCTGCAGGCCCAGAGTAAGGCCAAATAGGTACTGGGGTTGCAGGGGGCAGCCCAAGGGTAGGCAGAGGCAGCAGGTCCAAACCCCCCTTGCCTGTGATGAGTGGCTTATATACTGCAGTCTGCCCCAGTGACCAGGGGCTAGGTGGGGACTGGGCAGTAGCCATATACTGAGGTGAGGCGGAGGTGAGGGTTCCCCCGGGAGGGGAGACCCAGAGACTGAGGTGTGTACTGCCAGGGGGCACCGAGTACGGGAGGGACATGGGGGCCTGGTGAAAGGGGGACACTGCCCTGTGGAGGATGCTCCAATGGCTGGAGAGCTAATTCCCAGAAGGTACCAGCAGGAGGCACCGCAGGGGTGAGTCCCGCATGGTTACAGGAGTATTATACACAGACTGGTAAGAGCAATTGAACAAGAAGACTGCTTTGTTAAGCTATCATTTTAATGGAAACATCTCAAAATCAAGAGTCAGACTGCAGCAATCTGAGCCAAAACAAATCTCACTGCTAAATCACCTTCATTTCCCCTTAACAAATGTGGCAATGGATACGTAATGAAAAAACTTCAGATGGCAAAAAATATATCACACAGTAATGGGATGACATTATGCACAAACACACCAAATCATGCCCCATCACAGAAACAACTTAGTCTTACCTTCTTCTGACATATAGCAGAAATTTCAGCTGTAAGGGGAAGGTATACAAAATATCAACACAGTACTATCACTTTTCTCCCTTACCATGGCAATCATGGGAGAAACATATGTGTAAAAAGAGCCTGCAGGGTTTGACTTGACTTTCCAAACATTATCCTTTTCCTCCAGCTACATGGTAGGTTTCCCTACTTGTATCTGGAACACATCGGATGATTGATGTCAACTATACCCAGCCAATGGTTCGAACTATATAAGTGAAAATTCCAGTGAAATTAATGGAAGCTTTGTCTGCCTAGGGACTGCAAAGTCAGGCCCTGTAATTTGAAGGAAAGTTCTTCATAATTACATTCACTTTCTATACTAGCAGAATTTAAACCAGTGCCCCTTTCTCTCCACCAGCAAGTCATAACATCTGGGTACAAGGGCTGATAAAATGCAGACCACTGAAATCTAAACATGAGCCACAACTGCCTTTCTCTCCTGCATGGATGTCTCATCCCAAGAGTGCAGTACTTCAGCCCCAGTGCCAGGCTGTTTGGGCCAAGTTAGGTCGCTGCATGCTGTAAACTATAGGATTTTTTTTTTGTCAGCCATGGCACAAATCATCTGTTTGCAGTCAAACAGGAGATACCCCATTGTAAACAAAGGAAGGTGTTTTCTCCATCCAGCAGTTAATTCCAAAGTACTTGGACAATGATAATTCATGTACATATCAGGTAAGCAGAGCTATCAAACTAACAAGAGACAGCTGGCTGGCTACACCCCAGCAGGGGAGAGAAACTTCATCTGATAGAAGGGGAGGAGGGCCAAACCTCAAATAAGCATCAACTGGAAAAAAAAATCCTGATTTTGAGAGTTCTAAAAGTGAGGCTTAATTTTACTTGGAAATCCTGTCAGCCGCCCCAGGCACAGCCGTGTCTCCAGCTGTCAGCCCTGGGTGGCTGGTCCCCTGCCAGCCTAGGAAGTGGAAGAGGGGACCCCACTGCCGCCCCCCAGGTCTGGGGAGGGTGAAGAATCTTTAAGGAGCAGAGGTGAGGCTGGAGGCTGCAGAGGGGGCTGAAGTGAGGAGGGTGAGGGCTGATGGTGGGTTCTGAGCAGATGGGGTGAGTGCCAGGAGGGTGAACTGAGGGCAGTGGGGGTGGATGGGGTATGGGGCTGAACCGTTGAGGTGGTGATGATGGGGGCTGGGAGACTGAACTGAGGAGATTTGGGTGAAGAGAGAACTGATGGGGGACTAGGATACAGGATTAATTGTTGGGCAGGAGAAGGGCAGATGTGGGGGTGAGAGCTCCTGCAGCAGGGGCCAAAAATCGCCTTATCCATAACATGTGGAGAGTGGGCAACACTGTTACATGCACATCCCCTGGGAATGTACAAGGGGAGTTCAGAAATAAAGAGACTGGCCTAAAAAACACAGTATAAACTTCTTTTAAAATGTCATGATTTTGGGGCCAATGATTTTTGGGAGTCCGGCTCATGATTTTTGATATCTTGGAGTTGGCAATACTGACTGCTGCACTGGAGAGAAGGGATCAAATGGAAGCCACCCAGAGCTACCCTTCCTCCAACATACCTCTTCACCCAGAACTGTGCAGGGAGACCACTCCACCTAGGTCCCAATGCCCTCAGTGTGGTGACTCCCATCCCCCCACTATGTGGGCTTGGGAGAAGACAGAAAGGAGGCAGGAGCCAGCCAGAGACTGCAACTGGTGGGAGCAGAAGCAGCCAAAGCAGGGTCCTTTGTATGTCTAGGCATTCAGAGAACTTTCTAGTTTTGTCTGGACTTTCTCTGCCCTGTGCTGACTGGCTGTTTGCTCTACCCCCTCCACCTCCCTCTCCTTCACGTTCTCTTCACTTCAGCTTCACTCCACACCTGCACCTCTTACCTTCTTCTCCCCTGCCCCACGCATGCTTTCCCTTCCCTTTTCTTACCATTTAGCTGATCCCCTCCCAAGTAAATCCACAAGCACCCCAAATGGCAGAATTAACATGTTTGCTGCTAGCAGTGTTCATTCTGCTTGTGTGTTCTACTCCTTCCCTCAGCCTCTGTCTGTCTTGTCTATTTAGACTGGATGCTCTTTGGGGCAGGGACCATCTGCTAGTCTGTTTGTACAGCACCCAGCATAATAGAGCCTCACTCTTGGTTTGCCCTTACGGACTACCGTAATAGACATAACAATAATAACTAGGAATGTTTGCACACTACTCTGAAGATGCTACGGAGCATTTACGTGTAAACAATTATTATTTTCTAGGATTCTGTGTGGTTTTCTTGAAAGTATAATACAAATATCTCAGATAACAGAGAAAAATAAACAAACCTATGATTGTAGAGTCACAATTACTTGTTATTCATCCTTAAAGTAAATCTTACCTTGTGGCAGGAGAACATCAACCAACCATTCACTGTGGTCCCTAAAATAATTCAAATATTTAATTAACATCCCTTTTTTTTTATTTTTGCACAAAAGAAATATCAGTGATCTACACTGTTCTGAAAAAGCTTTTCTGTAAATAGCACATCATAAATAGCAGGCTGTTTTAAAACAGTTCTCTTTGTTATGCCCTATTGATTGCAAATTACCACTGTGCTGATATTTGTCCATGTTCAAGGCTTTCAAATATTACTTTGAAGACATTAATTTAGCAATTTAGAAAATACAGTGTGTTCTGTATATCCTGAGATTAAAAACTGATAGTGAACAGTGTTAGACAAACATGAAAAAAGGAAAAGTACCTGTTCCATACACTGTATATCTGTTTAGAAGCCATGGCTGCAATTAAATTTGATTACTTTTCCCTGTAGCTTTAAATCAAGGATGACTTCAAAACAAAGGTGACTTCTGTGAAATTTAATTACTTTTCCTTGCAGCTGCTATGATACAGAGGTGTCTGTTAAACAACAGCCAAAAATAAATATGCACAGCTTCTGAACTAAGCAGAACTTCACTCATTTTCACTAATGATTGGGAGACACATTGCAAATTAGTGGATTTTGTAAATTAACAAGTTTCTAAACAAAACTTAAAATGTGAGGATAAATTATGTCAGAATGTATTTCTGCATGTACTTCACAAGTGTGATCTAGTTTTAACTCCTTATGCAGTTGCTTCATGGTGTACACTAGAGAACGTTCTGAAGTACATTTTCCATAAATGTAATGACGCCTCAGCAAGGGAGACCTCACTACAGTGCTCTTAATGGTAAGGAGAGGGGAGAGACATTGTTCTTGTGCAAAAAGGGTGTGGATTCATAACATAAAATCATATCATTCACAAATCTTATCTTTAAGACTAATGTGCAAACTAAAAGCAAATGCTGTTCACTTTGGGCCAGACTCTGCTACAATTACTCGTACCAGGTAGCAGCTTACTTTACAGGTGTGTCTATTAACTTCAGTGGGATTATTTGTGGAGTAAGATTCTATTCAAGATGAGTGAGGGTGTTAGAATCTGGAGTTGTATACTCATTGTATGTGGTTGTTTTTAACTGACTATTTGTGATTATCATTCATCTCTGAGTCTTAGTCTACCCACCCTGCAATCCTTTGGCTGCATTCTTCACACAGGTAAAGCGGGGGTGGCTTATCACCCAGAGCCACAGACAAGGAAGGTTCTATGCACATCTGAAACACACAGGAAGAACAGAATAAACTCCTCTCTCCATGAAAGTGGTCTGGTTTCATAACAATCCAAGGGGCCAATGCTACAAGGTAATCACAAGCACTGACGCCAGTGGATGCTCAAGGGTATTCGTCATCTTGCAGGAGGCACTCAGCACCTGCCAGTGTTGTGTCCCAAATGATTTCTGCCAAAGACGAGCTCAAAACAGGGAATCAGTTTGTGTAAAAGGAGAGCATTGTCAGTCCTGTTTTCTGCATTCTTGCTTTAAGTGAGCCTATGGGAGTGGCAGTAACACACGTATGTCTTTCTGTTATATTACTATAACTAAACACGTATTATATTTCATGGTCATTGCAGTTCTTTCTTTAAGAGGCAGATTCTCATATAGGAGAATTTGGCTTAATATTTTTAGGCCAAGCTAAGGCAGAATTCTAGATCTTTCAATCTCAGTGGTGTCACTTGCAACATCTATATGCTGCAAGTATACAAGCAACATGGCTCTTGGCTATACAGCACATATGTGATAACAGAGATAGAACCCAGGAGCTCTGACTCTCAAAATGCAGGCCTTTGTCACCAGAGCTAAAAGAATAACTCCATTGTCTTGCACCAGTGGTGAGGCTTTTATCCTTTTTGTGGGTTAGCCATTAGATGGCAACATGATCACACATCTGAGCATATGCATTCCACTATTTAAGTACTCAGAAGCAGGACGGTCATAGCTCTGGACATGGACACTGATGGGTTGATCTTTCCCTTATGGGTACTGGTTCCTAGAGGTCAGCCCACCCCAGTCACAAGGCATGGCCCTGTGATGGGGTGTCCACCCCACACAAGGCCTGAAAGGGGTAAGGTGGCTAGGACAATCACCGCTCTAGGCAAAACTTCATTTTGCTGCCCTGATCCAACCCTCTAGAGCAGAGGTTCTCGAGCGAAGAGGTGCATCCCCCTGGACTTCTGGGTGGGGGTACAGCAAGCCTTCTGCTGGTCCAATGATTATTGTAAAAGTGGGGAGCCGAGCTCCAGGTCACAGCACTACTCACTCCAGTTTCACCCAGTTTCCCTGTGGCATGACATGACCAGGGCCGGCTCCAGGGTTTTTGCCGCCCCAAGCAGCAAAAAAAAAAAAAAAGTCGCGATCGCGATCTGTGGGAGCTCTACTGCCTCCACTTCAGTCTTCTGTGGCAATGCGGCGGCAGGTCCTTTGCTCCGAGAGGGAGTGAGGGACCCGCCACCGAATTACCGCCAAAGAGCCGGACATGCCGCCCCTTCCCCGTGGCTGCCCCAAGCACCTGCTTGCTGGGCTGGTGACTGGAGCCGGCCCTGGACACGACAGTGGCTGGACCAAATTTGAGTAGCATTGCAACCTGACACACAGGGTCACAGCACCAATCAAATGTGGGATTTGTGGGGAAAGGGGCAGGGAAAGTGTTGTTTTGTGTTCTGGTAGGCCTTGTGCAAGTTCACCAAGTGCACATTGGTTAATCTGGGCCTGCTCCTGTCTGAAACAGGAACATGCTGATGACTAGAACTACAAACCCAGTTTCAAGAGGAGGGCTGGGGGCACACTCCTCTAGATGTGGGAAACCAGAAGGGAAACCAAAAGGACAGTTTGGAGCATAGCCTGGGGAGTGCCAAATAGACTATAGAGCCACCGAGAACAGAGGTCTCTGTAACAGACCAGTAAGAAGCCACCTAGGAAACCAGACCCTCTAGAGGAGAGGACCACAAGATGTGAACTAGAGGAACAGTCTACAGGAGCAGCATGTTAGAAAGCACACCAGGGAAACAGTAAAGGGTTGAAAGAAATTGACATAAACTCCTTTATACAGGGTTCCTAGTCTGGAACCCAGAAAATGGCCAGGCCTTAGGCTCCCCTACCAAACCCATCAGGACGGTTTACTAAGGCCCTGAGCAAGAGGGCCACACTCAAAGAGATCAATGACTGTATGACTCTCATCTAAGGTGACTGATCTCCTGAAGCATTGGACTCTTTAGCCCCCTGAAAGGGGGAAAGGACTACCAGCCATGCAGCCGGAGGGCTAGGGTCACGACAAAGGACCCATGAGCAGGCTAGATGGTGAGGGGATCCATCAGAGTAGAATGCAAACTGAGCAGCCTTGCTGTGTCACCCAGTTTCACCACAAGGGGGCAGTAAAGACAAAAGGCAATCGCTAACAGGCACCATAATATCACTTCTAAACTAAATTAAAGTGTTTCTTAATCTAGCCAAGAGCTTGATCTTGCTGCGAATGACAAAGGGTAGATTCTTCTTTGGATGTAACTTCCATCCTCTCTCTATTAACAAGAGTTTTGGGCATGTATCTAAGAGAGAATAGGCCTCAATTCATATATCTCTACATAGCTCAGATCTTCATTCTACAGCAAAAAGTAGTTCAAATGAAAGTCCATTCAAGACTCCTAAGCATTAAGCATTTACATGTACAAACCTTAGAACTGTAAATCTCACTAAGAGTTACTCTCCCCACTGAATGGCTGGAGTCCAAACGTGGTGACCTTTAGGTCACAATGCAACACCAATGCTGGGTGGGAAATTTTGGGAGCTCTGAAGTCAAGTATGAACATCTTTTTTTGCAATTATAATACACTGGAGACTAGTTTGCTGGGAGGGAGAGATCTATCCAGTGTCATTTTGATCAGTTTAATTGTTTTAATGTTTATGCAGTGACTGGAATATAGGTTAGGTCTATAAATAAATAGCTTTACTACAGGCAGTGTGCACCAGACTTGGACTCAGTAAATGTGGGTTCTATTTCTGACTCTCCTACTGCCCACTGAATGACCCGGGGGTCTGAATGACTTAACCTCTCTGTGATTCCTGTTTCCTGTAAAACGGGGATGATGCTATTTATCTCCTTTCTAAACACTTTGGAGAAAATAATTAGTAATATTTTTGAGAAAACATAACACTGGGGTAGCCAGAGACCACTCCAGAGATTTTCCATGTGGATAGGGTTGCCAACTTTCTAATCTTACAAAACTGAACACCCCTTCCCCACCCCTACCCTACCCCTTCTCTGAGGCCCCGCCCCACCCTGCTTGCTCCATCTCTTCTCCCTCCATCACTCACTCTCCTCCACCCTCACTCACTTTCACTGGGCTGGGGCAGGGGGTTGGGGTGTGGGGTGCAGGCTCTGGGAGGGAGTTTGGGTGTGTGAGGGGACTCTGTGCTGGGGCAGGGGGTTGGGATGTGGGAGGAGTTGCACAGTCCTGGTAGCGCTTACCATGGCTCCCAGGAAGCGGCTGCTAGGTACCTGCAGCCCCTAGACAGAGCCAAGGAGGCTCCGTGCACTGCCCTCACACCCACAGGCACTGCCCCTACAGCTCCCATTGGTCACGGTTCCTGGCCAATGGGAACTGCAGAGCCGGCCCTCGGGGAGAGGCAGCGTGCCAAGCCTGCCTGGCCACCCATGCACCTAGGGACTGCAGGGACCTGGTGATCACGTCCAGGAGCTGCGCAGAGCTAGGGCAGGCAGGGAGTCTACCTTAGCCCTGGGCCTCCACTGTGCCGCCGACCAGACTTTTAATATCCCAGTTGGTGATGCCGACCGGAGCCATCAGGGTCCCTTTTCAACCAGGCAGTCTGGTCAAAAACTAGACACTTGGCAACCCTACATGTGGCCTGCAACCATCCTTATATTTAATATTGGGACATAGCTCATGGAGGATCCAGGATGAAATACTCCATCTTCATCTGAGCAGCCAGGCAACGTAGGCCATCTAGATCAAGACATATTCTTAAGCCCGTTAGTTTCCACAGGCCATGCTGCCATCTTAGTTCCTGTATCTGATCTTATGGAAGTCAATAGGAGTTTTGCAACTGACTTCAGTAGAAGCAAAAGCAGGCCACTAAAGATATGGGTAACTGCAAGCGATTTCCACGCCAAACTCAGCCCTTGATTACATACAAGTCTTACCAACTTCCGTGTATGACCGGAGACAAAATGGGGTCCTAGCTTCAACCCATGGGCTTACAGAAATTTTACATTAAGGCCCTCAACTGGGCAAAGTTCTGGTCCTGTGGAAATAACGGTACCTTCACAGCTGGTTTGTTAATTGCATTATGGCATTCAATGTGCTGGCAGTGGATGGGATTCCAGGCTGCAAAACCAAAACACAGCTGATTAACAAAAAAATAAATATTATTCATAGGTACTATTATGCTAGTGCCAAGAGGCCCCAATCCAGACTGGGCCCCATTGTGCTAGCTGCTGTACAAATACAAAGGAAGACACGACCCCTGTTCCTGAGCTGTTCCTAGGGCAGCTCAGCAACACACTATCCCTTACTAAGGGCTGTGTCCTCAATGCTCAGATTTTGTCACACATTCCAGCCCTCTAGGGAATTTGAGCCACACCTAGGGGGGAAACCCCCTGTAATCAGCTGTCTGCCCCACTCACCTGCCTCCTGGGGCTGAGCAACCAATCAGGACTGCCACAGGAAAAGCTCTCCCCACCACCACCCCATAGCAATCCAAAACTGTTCTGACAGGAGAGGAGGGGGAAGGAAGGAGCTAAACAGACCAGCTGCTCAGGGCAACTCCATCCCATCCTCTGAGCAATGTGAGGGATAGGACAGCATGAGTGTTCCTCCGCAGGAGCCCCCCATGACTGGAAAGGGGAGAGGGTACCCTGCTGCAGTCCCCCAGGCCTGGGAGAGGGAGATGAAAACCCATGAAGAGCAGAGGGGAAACTGGGGGGGGAACAGGCAAATGTGGGGGCGAGAGCTCCTGTAGCAGGAGCCAAAAATCACTTTATCCAATAAATGTGGAATCATCTGCAACACTGTCATGCACACACTGGGGATGGGCAGGAGCAGTTCAAAAACCAGAAAACAGACCAAAAACCACAGAATAGAATATTTTATTTTAGAAAGCCCATGATTTTTGGGGGCAATCTCATGATTTGTAGAGGTCCAAATCTTTATTTTTGCTCTCTTGAGGGTGGCAATACTGTGTCCTAGAGACACAATCTAGCCCTAAATGAGCTGCACAACAATTTAAAATATAATAATACAATGAACAAGGTCAGAGATCAGCAATATACAAACCAGAGCGACATTTAAATCCCAATAATCTGACCTCATTAAAAAGGGAAAGTGAATGCTACATAGGAGGTGACAGTAATCAAATATTAGAGGTGCATTCCAGTGGATCCAGACCCAAGTTCACATTCTGAATGTCCCAAAGCTCAGGGTCATTTAAGTGTGGGGTTCTGGTGCCAGCCCAACTGTACTCCAAATGGAAAAAAATCCAAAAAAGACAACACAACATTGAAAATATGATTCTTCAAAGCAGAGAGATGGGGTTAAGGCCAACAAGCAGCAAAAGGAAGTTCCCACCCTTAAGAACCATCCCAGCAGAAGCACAGTCCCTACCAATATAAGATGCAAAACAGCACAGAGGAAGGTGAGCGTGAGACCTCGTGCCATCCACCTACTCAGCTTTGCCTCTCTCTTCCTGCTTTCCCACATCCTTTCCAGCCCTGGGAACTTTCCTACTGAGCTCTGTTTGCACCTGACTCCAGTGACAGTAATAGCTTGAAGAGGAGTCATAGCAACAGCAGCAGCTATAACAAATGAGACATCAATAGCATCCAACGTGACACTAGAAAGGGACATTGAATGGATCCCTTCTGGGTACCTACAGGGTACCTTTATATCCCAGTTCGGGACTTTGCACTGTAGGTTTATGGGGAGAGGTTATCCAGTTAGTGTTGGGACTGACACACTGGATTTATTGGATCTGATCCCAGCTTCTACTACCCATAACTTCTACCGGTTACCATCACCTTTTGAAAGCACACTGAAATAGACATTGCCTATACTTAATATATCTGCCTATAGAATATCGTAGTTAGGATCCCTCTGACAGGAGTTAACAGCTAACACTAGTACACACCAGACCACCTCGTTTATTGTGCTTATTTGGGTTTATACAAACATTTTTGCACTTACCTGTGTACTGCAATCCTCTGTACTCACTTATTGCCCCTGGCGGTTTTAAATTGGGCCAATAGTGGAATAGCATTTGTACTGCTGGAGGTTTTACTTGAGAAGGACCATAAGCTATTACATACAGCAAGTCCTAAGGAACAACATGTGTAGCCTGTTTAGTTTGCATAGTAACAAAACACAACTCATTTCATAACATTACTTTATGTATGTTTTCAAATGTACTTACACATATACCAATTGTATACATTTTACACCCTGCCCACCAACTTTTGCAAACTCTTTGGGGGAGCTTAGATGGCAACTCTACCGGTATGTTTGTAAAGCACCTAGCACAATGGATCTGTGATCTTGACTGGGGCCTCCAGGTGCTACCATAATGCATATAATATATAATAACTTCAAGCAAATTAAGCCTTCTGTCTAGATACAGACCAAAAAGGTGGAGTTTGGATCCATAACTGGATCCAGATTTGGTTCAGGCTAAGGATAAGAATCCAGATTTGAGGTCAAATGGGGACTAAATTACCTCTGGCCTCAATGATACTACACACAAACCATCCTCATAAAAATTCAGTCCAATATGAACTAGTAAGATCTCTTGCTCTTACAAGATTTTTCCCCAACGTGAGCAACATTTAAGCAGGATTCAGAAAACGGGCCCCGATCTGAAGGGATGGAACAGCATCTACAAATTCCAATTCTGAGCAACCAACGCATGCTTGCCCCAAATTCAGCAGGAGGATCACACATGGAAATCACTACTTCTGACTTTCTGGCTCAAAGTGACTACAGTTTTCAAGCCATCTGGTTTTCATTATTGTAAACAACATTGTCTATATAAAGGTATATTTGGTCACAAACTTACTTTCCATACTTCTTGCTTATATTTCATGAGGCATTCCAGTAACTGACAATGATACACTGAGAGAGAAAAGATCATATAAGCATGACACTGAAATGGAAACTCAAGTTCAAGAAACGGCTTGTGTCGCATTTAGTTTAGTTTATTGAATCTACATTCTGTTTAATTCCATGTTTACAAAGTGAACACTTTGCTAAGGGCTCATTGTCCTGGGGTTAGAGTAGATAATTGAGAGCTGGAAATTAAATATCAGTAGTTCGTTGATGCTGAGGAATGCGTGTCCCAAATTTTGGCACTTACTCTTTGCACAGATATGGAGTAGTTCCCTTTGCCTACATCTGATTTACCTGCCTATTCACTTAGACCTTGTTTTTATGGCAGTATGTGAATATATGATGCCAAATTCAGCTCTGGTGTAACAGTGTTGTGGCTAGAGCAGGGATTTGGGAGTCAAAAAGCAAAATACTTCATACAAAAATCTCATTCATATTTAAAATTTGTCATAAAAATAGCATATTTCTAGGTTGTGGCCTACTTTTATTCAGCTTTGGTTAATCATGTTTGTATTGTGGAAGACTTCTTCACATGCTCATGGTACAGACGGCCCAGTGCATTTCAATATCTACACCACTTAATAAATAAATAGGAGAGAGTTGTTTACGGCAAAGAGAGAGTCAATTCCTATGGGTCAAATGTTATCTTCACTTGACAGTAGTGTGACCTCACTGACATCACTGGGGCTGCGCCAGTGTTAGAGAGAGCAGATTTTGCCTTCGGGTGCTTTCTAATTACAATTAAATTAATTACAGTTTATTTTGGAGCCCGTAGACAGCAATCGCTGTCTTGCTAAAAAAGTGACAACAATTGTGATTCTAGCAGTACAGGAGTCCAGTATATGAGACAATAAAACAGATTATTTAATTATGACTGATGGTTAGTAATTATTGCTAAGCACTGATGTTAGAATGTTCCATTTTCTGATGTTAAGCTAGAATAAGCAGGACTGCTTTAAAGTCTCAATTTCACCATACATGCACAAACCAATGAAAAAAATATTTTCATTGATAATAATCTAAATTTACAGATAGGAGGAGTAAGAAAAATACTGCTTGAGAACTTACTAGAGTTGGATTTAAGAATATGTTGACAATTTGTGTTTTAATGGTTATAAAGCTGTAGTTTTTTTCAGTCTCAACATCTGCTGTCACTAAATATTTATGGTCTGATTCTCTGACACCACCACCACCACCACCCCCCGCCAATACCCACAACTATGAACTTTAAATCAATAGATATTGGTAAAATATGCTTAAAACACATAATTTTGCACATCTGTGAAAATTTAATTTGATAAAAATAGGAAAAAAATACTTACAAATAATCAACATTATCCATAAAAATTATAAACAAATAAAATTAAAATGGAATCCTGACAAGCCTAGTTGTCTGGAAACATTGCTGCTTCAAATACCAGTCTCAGAAATGCCAAGTTTTAACTAAAGGACTATTTTTAAATCCATTTTCGCAATTCCAGCATGGTGAGGAGAAGCATTTCCAATTGTCTGAACTTTCAGCGAGCTGAGTTTTCAAACACTTTCTTTGACGTAATATTTCATGACTCATACCTTTACAAGGACAGAGAGATACAAACAATGGTGCATATTTATTTATACATACCGGGATTTGATGTGTACTGCATTGCAATCATTAGCATTGAAGATGCAGATAGATTGACATGTGCAGGCACCCCTTCTCTCCTCGAAGATCCCACTTAAAGGGAAGCAAAAAATATCTCCTAGTGTACAGCAAGAAAAATAGAAAACAACTGCACCCAGTTTAGATTTTGACTGACGCAAATAAAATGCCCAGGGATGCGTGTATTTAAAAAAAAAAAAAAACCAACCGTGATGGGGTAAAAGCTCTCTGATGGCAAAAGAAAGACTATTGTAGATGTGGTGTTTGCTCCCAGGGCTTTAGCCTAGTTCCCCTGAATAGCAAGGTTTCTGTCTGAGAGCTGTGCTAGCAAAACCCTCCTCCGGAACCATGGCTCTGAAATGTTTTCAGTCTGCAACCCACAAAATGGCCAAAATATCAGCTCACAACACACCATATCCCACAATCCTTTGCTGTTAGGATTCAGGTCCTGGGGGAAAAAATGGGAAGCTTGTGGGAGCTACTGAGTGGGGCAACGGGGTTGATGAGAGGACTGGTATTGAGGAATGGTGGGTGGGGCTGGAGTGGAATAGGGTGCTGGCTGTTATTGGTCTATAGTATAGATTAGTCCCTAGGCAGCATGATTTTAAACACTATTCTCAGACTAAAAATCCCATTCCTCACTAGCTGGGGTAACTATACTAGAACACTGATACCAACAGCAGTATTTAAACATGGGAGCTATGATTCTGGTTGTAGGAGATAAGACCTAATAGACCCTAGCTGGAGCGTCTGCTGATCTCCTAGTGGACTGATCAATGTTGAGCTACTGGTCACCACCAGCTAGGATCCTGGGAAAGCCCTGAAGTTTGAGGGTATTTATTGGGCTACCATCATTCATCTCCTGATATCGATTGCAGAAACAGAGTTACAAAGCAAAGGCTTAGTGGAGCCTGTTGCTGGGGTTATGAGCTGCTTAAGCAAGTGGGGTTAGTGGAAGAGAAGCTGTGAAACAGTTCAGCAATGTGCTATAGATGGCCGGACCCATAGATCATAGCACTCAGATAATGAATATAATTGATACCCCTGAGTGTACATGCCACAAGTGTAATTACCTCTGATTTAATTACTGTTCTGCTGGAACTATTCTCTGCCACGTCAGTAGCCCAGTAATTACATGCCGCTCAAAACAATCCCCAAATTATTATGGCACGATCTGCTTGTGATCATTTATATTGTGAAATACGTATTCTCCCACAGTTCTGACCTGGCATTTAAAAATAGTCTATACAGAAAAGGTACCATGCGGTATTAGAAACAAAATATAGAGTTGGACTGATTTATACAGCGATTTGAGAAAACTGTGTGAGAAAAAGGCAATTGGCTAACTATTGCTCTCAGTTACATATGTACAATATCCACTGCGGGACTAGTATCCATTTAACTAAAGGGAGAATTAGGGTTAATAGGTTGTTCTGGAGAATAGTTTCAGAGATTTGAGGAAATACAGGATTGGAGGAGCACTCTATAGAAAGTTCTGCATTGAATGCATTTTTCACAGTCTAGCATAATGGATAGATAAAGGCTTTAGTTCAAAATTCTTTAAACCACAGTGAGACTATTGCATATTAATTTGTATTTCTATAGGACCTTCCATCCACAATATCAAAGAACTTTAGAAAACATTATAGAATTAAGCCTCACAAGACCCTCATGATACAGGGAAGTATTATTATTCCCATTTTACAAATGGGGAAACTGAGGTACAGAGCTGTTAAGTGGCTTGCCCAGGGTCACACAGCAAATCTGTGGGAGAGCCAGGAATAGCAGATAACAGACCTCCTCAGAGTCCTATGCTTTAGGACACTAGACCATGCTTCTTCCGATATTCTGTAGAGATTTGCTGTGCAAAACTCCCAGTACCATTAATGGAGCTCTGAATGCAGAAATAGTTCATACTGTCAGATAAAGGACTCTAATATCCTGGGACCAGCATGGCTACACAACAACACTGCATACAACAAAGGTCTATAGGGCTGATAAGAAAGGGGAATTTAGCTGGTTATGGTGCAACTGACACTTGTTATAGTCCCCAGTCTCCAAATTTGTGAAATGTGAAAAAAACATGTATTTATAGCAGCTACTGAAAGGTCAGCAAGCTTTTATCAGGTACATAGATGAGTGTTCAAATCACAGCTAGTCAGTATTGCTTTGGATCCACAGCCTGCAGGGATTTTAACTTTATGCAGTAATTCAATATCCTTTCAGAAAAATCAGAAAATCAGCTACCTATTAGATTCATTCCTGACAATTACAGTTAGAACAGATTCCATTGGCACCCATAATTACTCAGTACAAAGCAATAAGATAAACAGAGCCAAATTCTGCTATTGGATGTCCATCAGTTATATTGACTGTAGTTGTTCATGTGCATCCGGATGCAAATGTTATACATATTGCTGTTGCATCTGTATTTTCAGGAACATATTGTACATTTGCTCTGTATTCAGGACTCCCATTGCTATCATTGGAAGCTCTTTGTGTAATTAGTACAGTATATCACCTTACAGTGTTTTATTTCACCCTTTAAGTGAAAAGAAATAACCTAGTAATACAACATAAAAAGTAGACATTCTGTATAACTTCTTCCTCTGGTAACAGCAGCCACATTGAATTACATTTTGTAGCAAGCAAGTAGATTAATATGTAACCACATCCACATGGTAAATAAAACATGGATAACTATGGTCTAATGTTATTTAAAAAACCTACGTACTTTCTGAAATGTAACATTATTAGAATGAATTCCACTTACATATAGCCATAGGCAGAAAAGAGGTACTGAGATACTCTATAATATCCTTGTGCAGAAACGGTGGAAAGGTGGCTAATGTTGAAATCATTGTATAAGGCAAAGTACTCAGGATGTCATCATTGAGAAAAGGAAGCAAACATGTGGTTGTGTAAAAAATCGACTGTCCAAGATCTGTCAAAGAAAATTCAATAAACAGAGCATCATTATATTTTATTAAAAAAAACATGATGTATTTTTTGGTTTATGGACTGTTTACAAAACGATCATCATAACTTAAACTTAAATTGTGCCTTTCTCCCCAAAATTGTTTAGAAATTTAGTTGATATTTAAACACACAGGAATCACTTCACCCACCATTATAATGAATTTCCTTCTAGGGTGGAAGGAGGCAGCTGTTTAACAGCAAATAGCAACAGTTTCAGCTGGCAGGCCACATCCAGCCCAGGACTGTCCTGCCGGCCCTTGAGCTCCCAGCCAGAGAGACTAGCCCCCAGCCCCTCTCCTGCTGTTCCCCCTCCCCCACAGCCTCAGCTCACTGTGCTGTCAGCGCTCTGGGCAGTGGGACTGCAAGCTCCTGCTAGGCAGCGTGGTGGCGAGAGCCGCGAGCCTGCCCTGGTGCTCTAGAGTGCACAGTGGCATGGCTGGCTCCGGCCGGGCGGTGCGGCTGCCAGTTCTGGTGTTCTAAGCAGCATAGTAAGGGGGCAGGGAGCGGGGTGGTTGGATAAGGGGCTGGGGGTCGCAGGGGCTTGTCAGGGGGCGGGGGTGTGGATAGGGGTCAGGGCAGTCAGGGGACAGGGGGGATTGGATGGGGGTGGGGTCCTGGGGAGCAGTTAGGGGCAGGGGGTTCCAGGAGGTGGTGGTCAGGGGACAAGGAACAGGGGGGGTTGAATGGGTTGAGGGTTGTGAGGGGGGCAGTCAGGGGGCAGGAAGTGGGAGGAGGCAGGGGCCAGGCTGTTTGGGGAGACACAGCCTTCCCTACCCGGCTCTCCATACAGTTTCGGAACCCTGATGTGGCCCTCAGGCCAAAACGTTTGCCCACCCCAGGTCTAGAGGGAAAATGAACTCTGAAACCAACACAGGAGCATGGATCGGGGCGTGGGTTTAGGTAGGGAGAATGCCACTATCAGAGTTAGAATTTGGCCAGGACATTGGTATATTAACCGACCTATTCTTGCAAAAAGTGCCATAGAAGCTGTCATAGCCACAGGAAATCAGAACCTATGTTTTAAATCTCATTCAAAGAACAAAGTGTTTCCAGAACACCAGACTGGGGCACTGGTTCTGTGCTGACTCAGAGGGAAGAATGTCACTGTATTTTCAACACTACATTAAACTGCTGAATTCATTACCACAGTAAGTCATTGAGGCCAAGAACTCACTAAGATTTAAAAAGAGATTGGATATTTATATGGATATCAAGTATATTCAGAGTTATCATAATTAATTATACCAAAAATTATGGAAAGGATATTAAAACTTGTGCTTCAGGGCTTAAGCCAATCTTTAGATATCAGGATCAGACTTGTTGTGAGGGAGGCACATTCTCCCACATTTGCCTTCCTCTGAAGTATCTGGTGCCAGCCACTGACAGAGGATACTGGACTAGAGGTACCCTTGAGTCTGATGTAAAGTCTGGCAATTCCTGTGTTCCTATGAATCACAAAAACCTCCTCCTGAAGCAAGTGGGTTTCTAGTCCAAGCTCTGTGACTAACTCACTGTGTGCTCTTGGGCAAGTCACTTAGGCAGCCTGTGCCTCTGTTTTCTCATCTGTAAACTGGGGATATTTATACCTACCTTTGTAAAGTGCTTAGAGATCTCTGACTGAAAAGCACTCTATAAGTTCTAACAATCATTAATGTATTCCGTTTTAGTGTCTTCAAAGATCCTCCATGCAAGGGCCACATACTGCAGGATGCAGTGTGCCTCTCTCTTGCAATAAATGCTCAGCATCTTGCACAAAAAGTACTAAGTACAGATGTGGCCTAGCTTGTGAAATCTGACAGGATCAAAATACAAGTGGTCTGGCTGAAGGCACAACAGCATTGTTCTAGGTCTAAGTTGTTCTGATAACTACATTTTATTAAAGAAATTACTAAAATGAAGGAAGGAATAAATTACAAGTTTCATTGCAAATTTTAATCCACTGTACAGACATCATATCATCTCTTCCTACGTCTATACTGGAATCAAAATACATTATCTATCCAAAAGGAATTCTGAAAGCAACAGGGAAATCTTTCCTGCAAAATTAAATTTATATACTTACCAAAGCTTAACAGCCTGGAGCACAGCTCTCTTCACCTCAGTGTACAAGTGACACCCATTGAAATCAAGATAGATATTGGTATCCTGAGATGGGGAGAACTGGGCCCCAGGCTTTCAGTAAAGATAACCGCAGTCTACAAAATTGAATAATGGAGGAGTTGACTAAGAACAATATAAATAGCAACATGTGATCAAAAACTAATAAATTTTGTGATGAGATGATTCAAAGCACTGTGCAAAACCCTCTATTTCTGTATATTCAGACTTACAATCCTTTCTTTTTACCCAGTTACATTTTAAACCAGTCTCTATTACAGTGGTTCCCAAAATTGTTCTGCCACTTATGCAGAGAAAGCCCCTGGTGGGCCGGGCCGGTTTGTGTACCTGCCGTGTCCGCAGGTTCAGTTGATCGCCGCTCCCAGCAGTTCAATTCGCTGCTCCAGGCCAATGGGAGCTGCTGGAAACGGTGGCCAGTACGTCCCTCAGTCCGCGACGCTTCCAGCAGCTCCCATTGGCCCGGAGCCGCGATTGGCCGAACCTGCGGATGCAGCAGCTACACAAACCGGCCCGGCCCTCTAGGGGCTTTCCCCGCACAAGCAGCGGAACAAGTTTGGGAACAACTGCTCTATTACATTGTTAAAATGTTGTTAAGATCTTTTATCAAATCTACTTTACATTTTACTCAGAGATGGGTCTGATCTGAACATCCCTGAGCATTAGTGGGCTTCAGAATCCAAACCCAAAGCCAGATCCACAATTTGCAAATAGGCCCTGACTCTTCAATTGAGTCAAATGAAAAGGCCAGATAAAAATACTTCCATTTTTTGAACAGGTTTAGGCCCATCTCTATTAATTTTATTAAGGCCATGTCTACACTACAAAATATGTTGACCTAACTTCCATCAGCATACAGCCACCACACTTATTAAATCGCTTGTGTGTGCGCACATTTGGGTCCTTGTGTTGGCAGTTCACCTCCTCACCAGCAGCACTTGCATCGATTGAATTGTCAGTGTGGGGCATTGTGGGATTGCCCCTGAAAGCCAGTAACAGTCAATCTAAGCAACACAGCATCTACACTGACACTGCGTTAACCTAATTACATTGACCGTGACTATGCCACTCAGGGAGGTGGTGTTACTAAATCGGCATAGAGAGGCACTTATGTCGGCAGGAGCCAAATTTACGTGTAGACACTTCCACAGCTAGGTTGACACAAGGCAGCTTACATCAACGTAACTGTGTAGCATAGACCAGGCCTTACATACCACACATGGATTCAAAGCACTGGATCTACGTGTACAGTAAGGATTCAAAGGCCTGCTTACCATGCTGACCATGCTGTAGCAAAGGAACTAGATCCAGCAGAGTCACCAATGTCACGTAAAGTCCTTGATAGTCCAATGATGGGTAGTCTGATAACTGAGCATCACGACTTTGCTGGCCGCGTTCAGATGGAGCATCTCGCAGGACGCTGTAAAGGAGGGAGCGAGTAACAGTAGGGTTGATGGAACTGACCTGTGGTCTTAGAGATGGGGTGAGTGGGAATGGCACAGGAAAAAGACACATGGTCATGGGCACTGTCAAATTGGAGGCATCTTGATTCTCCTTCTTCCCTGTGCGGGACAAAATGCTGTTGGGGGGACAAAGAAAAAAAAGAGACAACAAAGACACAAAGAACAGCACATTACATTGAAATGACACTATAAAACAAATAATAAAACACCAGATACACCCCACATAAGATGCAATTTCTACCAATACCAGTGTGTTGGCAAATCTAGCAACCATTCACTTCCATGCTTCAAGATAGTAAAATTAAAAATTGCCGTTTGTAAAAATTTCCATTGCATCTCATGTGTTATCTGGTTCATAAGGAGCAAAAATATAAAAATGCATGTTTCAGTGCCATACCCATGTTTCACAGTTAAGCAAAATTTGGGAATTAAGCTGCTTGCTAAGCAAAGAATAGCTGTGTTCAAATAGCTGGAGAATTTGCTTCTGAGAAGGTTTGGGGAAAATACATTTTCAGTAAGATTGTTTGAATCAAGGGAGTGAAAACTTGTAAAATATAGGTGTGGCACTTTGAGAAACATGTTTTAGCAAAGAATAAACATGTGGGTTTGTTAAGATAGTCTTAAAAATCACATGTTTATCGCATTAAAATAATGTCTGTATGTATTTTATGATACTGTTTCATGACATTCCGTCAGTATCATTTGAGATAATGAAGTTTAAACAGGCACATGGATTTAGAAATAATATCATATTTCTAAAATGTTAACTAAACTACATTTGGAGAAGCTATAAAATAATATATAGTAGATGATCTTTAGCATATGTTTGTGAGCTAATGATAATGGTTGTTTATGTGTGTTTTTAATTTTGCCCATGTTTGGGGAGGAAACATTTTATTTTATGAATACAAACACTCTTTTGGTAAATAGTTACTTCCAAATCTAAGGGCTAAGCAAGCAATACCAGTTATAGAACTGCACAGACAGTGTGTTATCATACATTCCTGCTGCTACGTACTTACGTTATTATTCAACAAAACCCACTACAAACTAAAGGAAAGATAATTTCAAAAATTAAAATTAAAATTAGTGGGCATCAAAATAGAGGCTAAAAATCAACCAGCTTGCTATGTCTTTTAAAAATTGTTATAAACATGTTAGTCCAATTGTTCTGAAATGATTAATAATTTTAAAAATAGAATAAATTGCTGCTTAAGCAACAAAGCTATATTTTGGCTAGCCTAACAGAAAATGAATATGCATTACAGGGTTATCTAATAAATTTTTTCATGCTCCTATAAAAGTATTATATGCTATTTTAATATATTAAACCACAGACCAACTTGTTTTACATGTACTGTACCCATAGGGTGAGCTTCTAAAAGTGGCCAGTGTTGGCATACCTCTACTCCCATTGAAGTCAGTGTTAAAACTAGTAAAGTATAGGTGGGGCACTGAAACATCCATTGACTTCAGTAGAGCAGAAGGTCAATGGTACGCGCTTTTGAAAATTCCACCCACCCTACACAGAATTCAGGCCCCAATCTTGCAAACACTTAAACACCCATGTAACTTTACTCACATGTTGTCCCATAGAAGTCAGTATGACAATTCACATGGGGAAGCTTCACACATGCTTATGTGTTTGTAAGAGAGGGCCTGGTTTATTTGCCATATAAATTTTATTAAAATTTTTACAAGTACATCTCTGAGCAAAGCTGGCTACCGTCAGGCATGCCTGATCTCTCAAGTATGCAGATGTTATATAAATACAATATAATCTACCCTAAGAAAAGTTACTGCATAGTTGTTGTTATTTTTTTTTTATTGTGCCTTGTATGCCTGTAAATTATTTTCGTTTCTGTTACCCAATGTCCAGTCTAAGAAAAGTGGTAATAAGACTGTTCTGACAGTTTTTAAGAAATCATATCAGTAAACCAACCAAGATCTATTAGGATTTTAAAAGTGAATGATCAGAGTGCTGATTCCTCGTTTTTGGATTTGCTTTTTTTTAAATTTGCTTGACTTTCATATAATACATTTTGCAGCTTCTGATTTGAGATGTGGAGGTATTAAATTACATTCAACCCCTCTCTGTGAACAGATTCTACCCAATTACCCACCAAATCCAGTTCCTTCACTTGCCAACACATCACTCCCCAGAAGTGCTGCCCCCTGGGAGCAATACTTCCAGGAAGGACATTAGAGCATTAATAAATCCTTGTTTTGGAAACTGTAAGGCACTGATGGCTAACATTCACCTCCCTTCTCCTTAATATGAAGGTGGGACCCATGGAGACTACAGGTCCCAGCATACAATACTCCATCTTGATCACAGAGGCCTTCTATTCAATTCAGGTATTAGGGATGTGCCCCTACCAAAGCCCCAGTTCCTACCACCCCCAAACTCAGAGGATCTCTGGATCTGGATATGCAGCTGACGCCAAGTTCTATAATGCAACCAGTCAAAACTCCAGATCCAATAACAATCCTGAACTTTGAGAAAGTTTGGCTGCAGATTCAGATCTGGCCACTGTAGCTCGTTCCCTTTTCTGCTCAATATGGAGCATTGTACACTGGGACCTGTAGTATCTGCAAGCCACCTCCATACTGAATCTGTCCCACTATATGCAAATGAGTTGCCAATGCATCTCTTAATTGGTCAAAGTTTGGGCTCGCTTGCTACAACATAGGCCATTCTCCAAATTACTACCTTCCCAAGGTGTTTCTTTGAGACATGGTGCCAGAGAAATTGCATCTCTCCACACACAAGAAAGCAGTAAAACTATCTTGTGCATTAATAACTGTTCATTAAATAAATAATTTTGTCTATAGTTAAGAAATGCACTGAGGAGTTTTTTCTAAGAAAACAAGAAAAAAGCGGATGTTCTGTAAGAGGTTTATGTTGTTCTAGGTCAATCCTCAAGTGAGGGAGGAAAGGCTGGAAATGAGTAATGCATGAAACTTAAATTCATGCTGTAATGTAAAGAAATGCTTCTGCCCAAAGAGAAAATTGAGGAGGAGCTAAATGAATCAATATGTTATGCATTGTGTATGGTGATTTTATGTGATGTTTATTCATAAAAAGTAAATGCCTCACTTTTTTCAACCATAGCCACTTCTTCCCGCCCCCACCCCGAGCCTGTTACATAGTCAAATGTATATAAACCAAAGGACCAAGTTAATCCCTGCTGCAACTAAACTGAAGCTACCAGTATTACACCAGATATGACTCTGACCCAAAACAGTGGGACTGCCCCACTCGGAAGAACTAAGTCAATATGTTTATAACTCAGAAAAGTAACTGTACTGTCAAGGTACAACAAGTTGCAAAAGCTACACCTGCTAAGGCCTAGTATGCTAACAACTGAATGGGGTATATTTGACTGTGTTTTATACTCCGTTGTGCAATAATGAGTGTGGACGCGCTCATAGTGTGAGAGGCAGAAAGAAGACTTGGGATGCATGCCATTCAGGGAAACTCTTGAACAAAATCTTGAGCAAGCCCAGGGTATTGAGATGTTTGTTTAGGATAAGCCTTCTTAAGGTCCCTGAAAAGGGAATTGCGTGCACTAGACAGGAGTTTCTCTCTTTCCACTTGCCACACTCAGGGCTTGGCTACACTTACAAATTTGCAGCGCTGCAGCAGGGTGTGAAAACACACCCTCTGCAGCGCTGCAAATTGCGGCGCTACAAAGCGCCAGTGTAGTCAAAGCCCCAGCGCTGGGAGCCGCGCTCCCAGCGCTGTCCGTTATTCCCCACAGGGAAGTGGAGTACGGACAGCGCTGGGAGAGTTTTCTCCCAGCGCTGGCGCTTTGACTACACTTAGCGCTTCAAAGCACTGCCGCGGCAGCGCTTTGAAATGCAAGTGTAGCCAAAGCCTCAGTGTAGGGTAAGGTGTTTTGTCTAATCCCTGTCTAGGTGTGAACATGTGTATGAAGTTGTGGTGGGCTCACACCACAGCACCCAGGTCCAGAACCAGATTTCAAACACTCCAAAGTTAAAGGAGGTCTGGATTAGAGATCTGATCTGGCCTATTTTAAGGATACGGGCAATGGCCTATATGAAATTCAGGTCTGGATCCAGGGCTGGATTTCTAATGCCCTCTCCCTAATTTGGAGGATGTTCCGAGTCAGCATTTTGATTTGCCCATTATAAAGAAAGAGGCCATCTATGAAATTATATCCAGATCTGAATATACACTGTGAGTATCACCTCAAACCTTATCAAGTTCAGGGTAATCAGTACCAGGGTTTTGGTTCAGTCCAACCACTAGCATGAAATAAAGAAGTTAAATGGAATTGCTCTCTTCATATGGAATTAACAATTCTGCAGATTTAAAACAGCCACACAGAAAAGGGAGTTGTGCAGACCTCTACATTCTGCTTTTGTAACCTATAAAACTATCTGCTTCACTCAGTCCAGCAACTTGAATGCTTATAAAGTGTGAAGAATTTCTCACCAAGAATACACTATGCAATGTACTGCTCTGTGCAGAGTTAGGTGACACAGCAGTAAAATGTTTGCACCTTTTCTATGCTGCAAATTCCAACGGTGCTGCCACTGATGGAGTTCCACCCAAATGGGGATTATCCTAGTGTATACCTTTGAGCAAGTCACTAATGAGAGGGGAGAGGGAGAGTACATGCCAGAATCCAGGACAATTTGCATGGCTGAATAGTTTGGGAGGCCCACTCAGCTTATGCTGAGGCTGTTTTGCTGCACACAGAGTCTTGTGTGCAGTGTTTGCCTGATTTTCAAATGTTTTCATTGTTTGATTAGCCAATTGAAAATACACTGACATGGAATAAAAACCACACTTCCTAGCTACTCTCAATATCCCTATAAAGATTTTTTGGCTATTAATGCAACATATTAATTGAACATCATTCCATTTGCTGGACCTGAAAGAGCCCTTTAAGTTAACACAGATGGGTTCAGCACCCTAAAATATTCAGTGAGCTAAACATTTCATGATGGTTAAATGATTTTATTCATGAAATCTGGGAATGTGAAGTATAAACACAGCTCCTGAGAGTCTGCAGCCAAAATGGGATTCTGCAGGTAATGGGATTTCTACATACGTACTTTTCCCACTAACATAGAACATGGAGTGTTTCTGAATTCCATGGTCTCTGAATGTAGGCTCTCAGTGAGTTTTTCATTCAACTTTAATACTTGCTTGTTAACATATTTTAGAGCAAGAGAGAATGTTTCTTCTCTCCAAGACAATACAAATGGTCTAACTTCCAAAGCAGCCTCTGAAAGTATGGGTGCAATTTTCTAAGCATAAATATTTTTGTAGGTGCAATTCACGTAGTTATAAACAAAAATGCACCGTGAACTCAAAACTATCGGCATATGAAAAATGAAACCACAAAAATGTAGGCATACAAAAATTATATCTGCAATATCAAAGGCCATCTGAAGGCCACTTTGAAAATTCAGGTCAATGAATCCATTATACTGTGGGAAAATTGGAATACAAGTAATATTCCTAATGAAGTCCCAAACCCATAACAGCTCTCTTTAACAAGTTGAAAGGTCATATCACCTACCTAAACCTATTCTCTAATCATACTTAGTACTTATTGGTTTTTATATTGCAACTAGAGTGGACTAAACCAAATCACTAGATCAGAGCAACTCTGAACCGTTAATGTCATTCAGATCCAGATCTGGATCCAAACTTTTTGCCTATGCCCATTGCTATAATAGGCTGGACCAAAATCCAGATCTGAAAGCCCATTGAACTATGGGACAGCTCAGCTTCTAGTTTTGCTGCTCAGGCTCATCTCGGTAGGATCCTACAGCTTTAGGATTCTCAGAGAGGTCACAGTCAAACTTGTGAAATTTTATAGCAACCTTCTCTCTTCTTTACTTTAAGCATGTGTGCACTCCACTAACCTATAGTAGGGCCAAGCAAACCAGGTTTTGTTTTAGAATCAGCCACTCAATAAGCAGCTCAACTGGGCAAATTGGGCAACAGCCACTGCTGTAATTTATTTATACCATACCGTACTTTTAATTATATTGAGCTCTGACTCCTTCTGGTTGAGCATTGATCCATAAGATCCATTAACCAAGAAGAAATCAATACTTATCCCCTAACATTTTTTCTCTTGAATAGCATAATTTAAAACTTACCTCAATAAAGTCTGAGAAAAGTATTTCAGAGTGTTTGCAATGTCTGTTCCAGAGGGCACAGGGTAAATGTTGTGAAGAACGCGGTTATGGTATTCCTGTAGGTAGCGGATCTTGGAAGCAACTGGATTAAAAAAAAAAACACACAGAGACTTTAATTTAGCTTAATTCAGGTTAAGACATCATATCAGTTTTCTACCCCTACTGTATTGTTAAAATTCATGCAGTGAGCTAAACCTAAGAGACAAGTCTTTCCAATCTTTATAGTGGCTGAATGAATTGAATCCTTTGATGAAGGAGGGAAGCAAAAGGAAAAATTGTATATAGTATTTTAAAATCTGGTTTAGGCCTACTCTGTGCTAACAGATCAAACAAACACTTAGGGCAGGTCTACACTAAGGGCGGGGGTCGAACTAGGGTACGCAAGTTCAGCTACGTGAATAGCGTAGCTGAACTCAAAGTACTCTAGTTCGAACTACTTACCCGTCCAGACGCCGCGGGATCGAAGTCCGCGGCTCCAAGGTCGACTCCGCCACTGCCGTTTGCAGTGGTGGAGTACCGGAGTCGACTGGAGCGCGCGGGGAGTTCGAACTATCGTGTCCAGATTAGACGCGATAGTTCGAACTCCGAGAAGTCGAACTCACCGCGTCGACCCGGCAGGTAAGTGTAGACTAGCCCTTAGTGCCTGTCTCATTTTTTCCATTCATGGATCTCAAGCGTCACTTATAATGTTATGAGCTGGGTGAAACCTTGTCATGGATTGAGTTCAAACCTCTTTGAGATTGGTAGATCTCTATCTATAACTATATGCATAAGCCCCACCTCAGACAAAAGGTGTGTGTGAACCCCGGGAGCTCCTGTCTGAGTGTTGTTTTGGGTAGGTGTGTGGGTACAAGGGAAGAGAGATCACACAGAAACTAAGGTTAGCCAAGAACAGACTGAGTGAGAGGGATCACCTGCAGCAGCAGCTGAAGGCATGTGGCTCACCCTGGAAGAAATCTAGGGAGAGGTTTTTGGGTCACAGGCTCAGGCTGAAAAGAGTGCTCTTGGTGCTGTGAGCAAAATAAGCTGTTTGTTTCCTTCTTGTACATTCTTTGTAAACAAAATAAACTGTATCCAAGAAATACCTGACTACCACCAATTTCTACTCCCAACTGGAACATGTACAGGGCTCCACATTTTGACTAGCCACTCAGGTCAAAAAGGGTGAGCAATAATTATTGATTCAGTAAGTCACACAACACTCACGTGAGATAGGTAAGTATTACTACAGTCAATTTATGGATGGACAACCTGAGGGAAAGAGAAACTCAGTGGTTTGCGCTAGGCCATGTAGTGAATCAATTGTGTAAGATTATGTGTACAGTTTATTTACATCTATAGCAGGCAGCCTGGTCAGAGTGGGTTGGGGTCAGGGATGGTTCAAAGCAGCTTTTCTACAGTGGAGTGCAGGAGGCGAAATCGTAGCTTTAGGAAGAATAGCATTTTCCTTATTCTAATAAGTTCCTTTCCCTATTCATGATGGACTGCTGGTCTGCAAATGGACTGCTGGTCTTCTATTTTCTACCATAAAAGTCACCTTGATTATAAAGGTTAATTATAAAGAAAGCTCAGCATGTAAATCAGTTATAGGCCTAAGCTTAGAGGGCACATCTATTTTCTGTACAATACCACACCAAACAAATACAATATAGCTATAGAAAAGGTCAACATTTTTGTTAATATGAAATACTGATGCTATTTCATTATGTCACTTTGTTGTTGTCATTCTCTGAGAGTGGACAACATGACATAATAAATGTCAGCACAGCTTAAGATTTTAAATGCTTTAACTCTTCTTCAACAAAGCAAGAGAACTTCAAAGTGCATGTTCACTATTCTCTCTGCAATGAGGAACATTACGGGTGGGATTTTCCACACACTCAGAACTGGCCTGACTCTGCCCCTATTCAAGTCAGTGTTAAAAATCCCATTGACTTCAGTGGAAGCAGAATTGGGCAGTGCTAGTACTGGTGAAAATCCTGCCCTATAGATATATAAAACAATTTAGGAACAAGGTAAGGCCATCCATCACAACATGCCAGACTACAGCTAAATGTAGGTATCTCTTGAACACATTTACGGTATATATTTTGCTTTGATCAACTCCCCCAGTGAACAATCCTATATATTTATTAAATATAAAAACTATGCTATAATTATTCAGGTTGCAAAGTCAAGCACTCAAAAGTTAGGAAATGCCAGAATTAAGGTTGCCTATGCAACCTGAATTCAGCCCTGTTGGATGTATGCATTATGATACTGATTTTAATAACATGATCATATTTATTTTTTTCCCAGGACCTCTGCACAAAATTGTGTATGCCTAAAGGGGAGCTTAGGTGGAGGCTGTATCTCTAATTTTATGGATAACTTTCATAATTAAAAAAAAAAGTCCCCTCAAAGTCTCCTTTTTTTCAGTGTGCAATTTTTCATGTTTGTATCTTTACAGTAGCAAGGTTTTTGCATAAACAAGCTACATTTGTGCATCCAACTGGGTATTGATGGCCTTGTGGGTCATACTAGTCATATTTTGTCCTCAACTATCCATTCAGTGGACTCAAAATAATATACAGATGGGTGGGACCAACAAAATAGAAGGCTAAAGAATCCAGTAGTAAAAATCATGTTCTGAGTTCTGAATGACTACAGAATAAACGTGTTAAATCTTATTCAGTGATTATGCAAGGCAAGAAAGGCTTTCTTTCCCTCCACCACAATATCTATGACATTCTGGTTAGCAGAACTGGTGCATTTGGGTTCTCCACTTGTGAGCAAAATAGGCACCTCAGATTTAAATGGAAAAAGCTTTTCTAGTACACCATGCATTCTCCCTGCGTATAATGTATATTATTACTGTTTACTGATACAGCCTTATAGATGTAAATGACCCTTTACAAATAAGTAAGAATACGGATCCCTGTTCCCAAAATCTCGTTAGATAACTAGACTATAGAACATCCTTTGCGTAGGTGCTCAGATTCCATGGTAATGAGAGTCATACAGTATAAATACATGGATTAGATTAGGAAAGAGCCTTTTCTATTTACTTAATGTTGTTTGTGTTGCCAGTCTCCCTGGTGCAAAGGATATGAAGCCTAGTAGATTTGTAAAATAATCAGGTCACAAATCAGATTTCCCAACCAAAGAACAACTCACAGCTGGATTTATAGTTCATTGCAGGTGCCATGCTACGCAGTCAGATGTCCATAACTGAAATAGGAAAACCAATGCCAGAGATATTAGTCAGGCTGTATTTTAAAGAGCCTCCTTCATCTTTACAGCCACTTGTTTTCAAGAGAGGGAAAAGCATGTCGGGAGCTGTTTTGTGCAAAGTAGGAAACCTGTTTATTTCTATTAAGCAAGTTAGTGCCCAAATGAAATCAATCAACATAAAAGAACATTCATAAATGCAATAGCTAGATGATAATTTTGTTTGTAAAATGAGTCACTTCATGTTCTTTTGCTATCAGACCATACCTCCCATAGAAATGTAATTATATCATGTCCCAGACTAATGAGAGCTTTTTTGAATGAAAGCATTACATCATATTGCAAACCTTTGTACCTACAGATAGGCTCCTAAATCCAGTGCAGGCATTGGATTATGAATAACTGATTTTGAAAAGCCTTAAGCATCCATAAATCCTATTATCTTCAACAGGAAGTGCAGGTGTTTAGCACTTTAGAAAATCAGGCCACTTGTACTGCTATGTCTAAATATGGATTTAGGAGTCTTGCTTTAACTATCCATGTTTTAAAATGTTGACGTAAATATCTGCTAGCTTCAATGTCTATCTCCACCCTGCATATGCATCTAAACTCTGAAATTCCTCTTTGACACAAGTGTAAAAGCTGCGTTGGATTCTTTGGAGATGGTCTCCTTGTTTGTTTCAAAGTCCTGGACAGGAAAATGGAGGGGAGTTGGCATTCCCAGAACATTACTTACCATGAGCAGATGCCAGTTTTAATTACTGGAGGAAAAGGGAATTAACAGGTGGTCTCCAGGTTGTTTGCTGTCAGTGGGTGCTATTCTGTGCAATAACTCAGCTCCACTGGAGTGCTGTGATTTTAGGCCTAATCATTGACTTTACTTTTCAGAATGTGCTCAGAAGGATGAAGAGGATAAAGAAGAGTAGCATGGCACGTGACCTCCTGTGACCCTCTGTTGGCTGTCACCATTATACCTTTTGTTAGGATGACCTGGTATTGCTCAGAGCAGTAGGAGACAAACTGTTACTTGGTCATGTATTCCTGCGGAGTTCCACACCATCAATGATTAGGATTGGAATTTTTGCATTTCTGATCTGGTCAGTGTATTCTTTCACTTTAGTTTTTTCTGCTGTTTCATGGCAAATTCTGGACTCATCATTACTTGTTATGCCTACGTGAGACAATCTGTTTCTTGCCTGTCAGTCAAGCAGGACAGTAGCAGTGGCAGCATCAGTTGAGGTTTGAGGGATAGCCTGGTAATGGTGCATAAGCCAGTGTAATTCTTGTTGGAAATCATCACCATGTGTCAAAAAGTGCAGGTGAAAGAGAATTGGAATTATGCAAAGAGGAAATAAATACACTTTACAATGCCATAAAGAACTAGGCAAAGGAGGAGCCTTGATAAACATATTATAAAACAAAAGTTCAATGGGTTAGGAATTTCTGGATCCCCAACCTGAAGCATCATGAGGAGGAGAAAGCCAGCTTCAGGACCGGAACAGAGGAGAAATCCATGATCTGGATCCACAAGTGAATCCCATTTAAAACCAATGTACACACCAAAACTGTAAAAAAAAAGGGGGGGGTGGGGGTGGGGTTTCCTTAAAACTAAAAGAAACAGGGAAAAGGCAATGCCAGTGTGAGGGCTCCAGAGCAGCACCAGGGGTGGGGGGGAGAAAGTAAATAGCAGCCAGCAAAAAGTGAGTGAAAGAAGCCCGAAGTAGAACAGGCCAAGAATATTAGGGGTGAGGGAACACAAAGGCTGATAACAGAAAGGGAAAACATCAAAAATGGTGCTGATGGAGAGGGTGGAAAGCAGAAGGAACTGTTCCATATATTAATGTGAACATAAGAACATAAGAACAGCCATACAGGGTCAGAACAAAGGTCCATTCAGCCCAGTATTCTGTCTACCGACAGTGTCCAATGCCAGGTGCCCCAGAGGGAGTGAACCTAACAGGCAATGATCAAGTGATCTCTCTCCTGCCATCCATCTCCATCCTCTGACGAACAGAGGCTAGGGACACCATTCCTTACCCATCCTGGCTAATAGCCATTAATGGACTTAACCTCCATGAATTTATCTAGTTCTCTTTTAAACCCTGTTATAGTCCTAGCCTTCACAACCTCCTCAGGCAAGGAGTTCTACAGGTTGCCTGTGCACTGTGTGAAGAAGAACTTCCTTTTATTTGTGTTAAACCTGCTGCCCATTAATTTAATGTGGTGGCCCCTAGTTCTTATATTATGGGAATAAGTAAATAATTTTTCCTTATTCACTTTCTCCACACCACTCATGATTTTATATACCTGTATAAATATCCCCCCTTAGTCTCCTCTTTTCCAAGCTGAAAAGTCCTAGCCTCTTTAATCTCTCCTCATATGGGATGCATTCCAAACCCCTAATCATTTTAGTTGCCCTTCTCTGAACCTTTTCTAATGCCAGTATATCTTTTCTGAGATGAGGAGACCACATCTGTACACAGTATTCAAGTTGTGGGTGTACCATGGATTTATATAAGGGCAATAAGATATTCTCCATCTTATTCTCTTTCCCTTTTTTAATTATTCCTAACATCTTGTTTGCCTTATTGACTGCCACTGCACACTCGTGCAGGTCTTCCAAGAACTATCCACGATGACTCCAAGATCTCTTTCCTGATTAGTTGTAGCTAAATTAGCTCCCATCATATTGTATGTATAGTTGGGGTTATTTTTTCCAATGTATATTACTTTACATTTATCCACATTAAATTTCATTTGCCATTTTGTTACCCAATCACTTAGTTTTGTGAGACCTTTTTGAAGTTCTTCACAGTCTGCTTTGGTCTTAACTATCTTGAGCAGTTTAGTATCAACTGCAAACTTTGCCACCTCACTGTTTACCCCTTTCTCCAGATCATTTATGAATAAATTGAATAGGATTCGTCCTAGGACTAACTCTTGGGGAACACTACTAGTTACCTCTCTCCATTCTGAAAATGTACCATTTATTCCTACCCTTTGTTCCTTGTCTTTTAACCAGTTCTCAATCCATGAAAGGATCTTCCCTCTAATCCCATGACAACTTAATTTACATAAGAGCCTTTGGTGAGGGACCTTGTCAAAGGCTTTCTGGAAATCTAAGTACACTATGTCAACTGGATCCCCCTTGTCAACATGTTTGTTGACCCCTTCAAAGAACTCTAACAGATTAATAAAACATGATTTCCCTTTAAAGAAACCATGTTATCTTTTGCCCAACAATTTATGTTCTTCCATGTGTCTGATAATTTTATTCTTTACTGTTGTTTCAACTAATTTGCCCAGTACTGACGTTAGACTTACCGGGAAGTAATGTGAAGTAATCTGAGGTAAGATACAGAGTAGCATGAGAAGGGGGAGCAGGTTCAGAAAATGTGGGAGAGACAGAGAAAAAAGTAGCACAATGGGCGAGAGCAGAACATTGCATCGTGCAGAGAGGAAGTACAGAATTTTCTCTTTCATTTTTAAGAACATAAGAATTGTCATACTGGGTCAGACCAAAGGTCCATCTAGCCCAGTATCCTGTCTTCTGGCAGTGGCCAATGCCAGGTGCCCCAGAGGGAATTAACAGAACAGGTAATCATCAAGTGATCCATCCCCTTTTGCCCATTCCCAGCTTCTGGCAAATAGAGGTTAGGGACACCATCCCTTGATTTATAAAAAAGCACCCTCCATAAAGGATGCACCTAGGCCATCAGCACAACACTTAAAAGACAAAAATATCAGCTACTATGATTTAGAGATTAACCCCAAAAGTTAAAAAAAAAAAAGATGTCCCTTTGTCCTAATGAGGCAAAGGCCTGTAAAAAACACAAAGGCTTTGCACTATAACCTAAAGATCAACAGACATGGACCAAAGAGGGAAGTGAATTTCAACATCCAGAATGTCAGGTGAAATGATTCCAGCTGAGCCAAAAGCACTCTAAGCCCTTGATCACAGAGCAATCCCAACACAGAAGAAAAGGTTATATGGATTCAGTGCTGGTCTACAGTGGCATTTTTCTTATAATTTCCCACTATTGCACTAGCAAATATGCCAGTTTATTAACAGTAGTAACAATAGTGGGAGTGCTGATGTGGGCCAGCTGCTTGCATTCTAATCACCATCATCTGACTTTGCTGGCAGAGTAGATCTAGAAAACATGGTGGTTAAAAAGTCAGTGGCTACTAGCATCCACTCTAGGGTAAGTCAATGGAACTCCCCTGGTGTTTTTTAGCAGCAGTGCAGAATAGTTTGAAACAATAGAGTAGACAAGGTAAGAGAACGATGACTTCTGCATATGCACAGAAGATGCATGGTGTGAGCCAGAGCACCAGGCCAGCTTCCCTATTCCGTCAATGATCTTCTTCATGGGTAGATCACTTCTAAGACTGTGAAGGGCAGATCACGTTCTATGTTAGTTCAATCTGTGGGCTCTCTGTTGAGACTCTTGGACCAATTAGTTGGGTGAGTTTTGATACAGATACTAGGACCCAAACTAAACCCTCACTTCAATTCATACAAACCAATGAAGCTGTCAGTTCACTTTGGGTCACCACTGATCAGGGCTAGTGATCAAGAAGTGTTAGGCTCTGTAGTTTATCACTAAATCCACAAGCCAAACCGAGCCAATCAATCATTCCCCCCTTCCCGCCCCCAACACATAATTATGTTCCTTTCCTTTTAACAGAGCATGTAAATATTATCTCATTGGTAAGCATGCAAAGCAATAGGTGAAACGTTTAAGGGCTATTAAAAGCAACCAAAACAGTTTGTATCAGTACGGGGATTGAAAAATCACCAAGTGCAAGACTTCATGGGGATAGGGTGACCAGACAGGAAGTGTGAAAAATCAGGATGGGGCATGGGGGGTAATAGGTGCCTGTATAAGACACAGCCCCAAATATCAGGACTGTCCCTATAAAATCAGGACATCTGGTCACCCTACATAGGGAAGAGGACAGGCACTGAAAATGATGTACAACAGCTTTGAACAAAGGCTGGAAAGCTTTAACCCACAGCTGCCATTTACAGCAAGGGAGACAGATCAAACATCTAAAACCAGGCCCTAACCAGAACTAACCAGGGCCTGGCTTCCCTTCTCTCCTCCTTCCTCCTGTCTTGGAGGAAGGCAGAAAAGCCTCCGGTTTTTAACTCCGATATCAGGCAGAGCACAATGTGGGCACCCTTGACAGGGTTTCTCAGCAGCTGTGTGAAATAAATCGCACTGCAGAGACAGCCAGACACCCCGACACAGCTCAGAGCGCAGTGGCAGGCAGCTGACAAATTGCAAGGCGCAGTGTAATAGATCCCCCCTGACACACCCTCCTCCACCGGCCATCCGCCCCTGTGACCCAGCTCCCAGGACCATGGACAGTGCAGCGCCCCTCCGCCGCCGCCGCACCCGGACACACACAGCAACCCCCCAGCCCGGGCTGCTCCCTCGTTCCCCAGAGCAGGGGCCGGGGCCGTGGCCGACCCCCGGGGGGCCGCTACTTACACTGCTCCGCTTTGGTGGACATGATGTTGTCCGGGTGGAAATGTTTCGCCCCAATGTCGGTGGCCTTTGGGTTCTTCGCTCCCCCTCAGCCCGCGATGAGCGATGCTCCCTCCCTGCGGCCCCGGCGCGAGCGGCCGGCCGAGCTGCGTCCCTCCCGCCCCTCTGCCGCTACCATGCTTGGGGCGGCAAATCTAGCCCCGAGCAACCCTCCGGGGGCCTGGCCTGCAGCTGGGAGCCCAACGCGCCCGGGCTGCGGGCGTGAGGGGCGGAGGGAGAACGGAGAAGGAGGCGTGACTGGGGGGCCCTGGTGAATTGCACCGGGAGCGCTACCAGCGACGGGGGCGGGGGGGGAGCGATTCCATTCACAAGGAACAGCCTCTTAAAGGGGAAGCTCTGCTCAGCCCCTAAACTGGGGCTCGGAGAAGACTGGGAAATTAAAGCGCCCGATACTCTTTAGAGCTGTTTTGCAACAGACACCCCCTTCCCCCACCGCAGGCTTGCAGCGGCTGTTTTACACACACCCCGAGTTTTGTTCTGACCCCCCCCCCCAGCTCCTGAGTGCGGATAATGTACAAATGCAGGGCCCCTGGACATGGGCGGCGCGTGAACCCCCTGCTTCGGGGAGCTACCACTGGGCCCCTCCCCCCGCGGCCAGAGGAGCCCCAGTCGAACAGCCCTGGGCCCTTCATTCTTTGCTGCATTGGTTTTATCATTTCTGTAGGGCTCTGGCTCCCCTCCCGCCAGCAGTGGAGGCCTCTGCTTCCCTGCAGCCCCATCCGCATCCCACTATGGATAATTTCCCCATGCGGCAGCTCCCAGCCAGACTCCCAGCTCCTCACTCCAACCTCTCTGTGCCCCCAAATCTCCCTCAGTTCAGGACCAGGGGGAGATGGGCGGGCTAGTCAAGGTGTGTGAGTATCATCTCCCTTCCATTCGTTTTTTTTGGGAGAGAGGCTAATTCAGTGGGTGAATCAGTGTTCCACTGTCCCCCAGTAGTTACTAATTCCAGGCAGGGCCAGATGAACCCATAGCGTAATAAGGCTATAGCCTTAGGCCCTCCTATTTTTAGGCCCTAATTTTTAGGCCCTCCTATTTTTAGGCGCTACTGTAGGCCTTCCATTCCATATTGAAGTAACAGCTGAGCCAGGGTAGTGGGGCATTCCAAATTTTTTTGTCTCGTTAGATATTGTTTGTACAAATTAATTCATCAAGATCGTGAATTCATTTTACAGTGGTTGTGATTTTGTCTTTGTGGGCTAAGTAAGTGTGGGCCCAAGCAATATTGAACTTTGTACACAGCAGGCCTACGCTGGACAATAGAAACCATGTCGAAGAAAGGAGGATGGCAGAAATTGAAGGAGGCCAAAGAAAGACGGCAAAGACAAGATGTAGGGCTGAAAGATACTCCTTCTCTCCTAACTTTTTTTCCTCCTACTAAGTCTGGTGGTGAGGAAATCCAGATGAATACCAGCCCAAGTGAACCTGCTGTGCCTGTGCCTGATGAAAAGGAACAGCCTCCTGTGACTTCTCCAGCTGCAGTCTCACCTCACTCCTCTGAACACTTTCCCAGTGATAGTAATACAAAAATATCCTTCTCCAACAATCCAGGTGAGTGGGACATGACTTCTCAAGATCTCATTACATATTGGACTGAGACGGGCCCACAGAAATGCCAGAATCTAGATGCTGATTTTTCATTGACAAATACACGAATCAGAATCGTTATCTGACCAAATCATTTTTTGAATATGCGAAGCCTAGCAAATAGATTGGCAAGTGAGATTGGCTCATCTATTCGCCTTCTAAGAAGAAAGTGTACTGTTTCTATTGCTGCCTGATTTCTGATACCAAAAAGTGAGGAATGTTCTGTGAAGACTTCAATGATTGGAAGAATACTGCATACATTACCAATCATGCAATGAGTAAGCAGAATACATTGTCAGTAAGCAGCTACTGTGCCTGAAAGAAAGTGGCAGAATTGATACCCAAATGGAAAACCAGTTTTTGGAAGCTCGTGCTTATTGGAAGAATGTTCTCAGACACATAGTTGAAACAATAGTTTTTCTTGCTGAGTGTGGTCTGCCATTCCATGGCTCAGATGAGACTGTTGGATCAAAACACAATGGCAATTATCTTGGCATTCTAGAGCTAATCGCTAAGTTCGACCCTTTTTTAGCTCAGCACATAAATGAACATGCAAATCGTGTAAAAGGCCATACATCAAATCTATCAAAGACTATTTGTGATGAATTCATTGCACTGCTGGCAAAGAAGACACTGTCAGCCATTGTAGATGAGATTAAAGATGTGGGATATTTTTCAGTGTCCATTAACTCAACACTGGATGTGTCACGTAGATCAGTTGACTGTCATCTTGCATAATGTGCTACCCTGCAGACCAGTTGAGCATGTCATGACCTTCATAAACATCACCAGCCACACAGGGGAAAAACTTGCCTCGTACCTACATGACTTCCTCACCGAAAATGGGATTGACATCAGCCTTTGTCGTGGCCAAAGCTATGACAATGCAAGTAATATGAGTGCAAATATTCAGGGATGCAGGCAAAGATAAAAGAGTGCAATGTTTTGGTTGATTACATACCATGTGCTGCACACTCACTCAGCCTTGTTGGCCAGTCCGCCATAGATTGTTGTGTTGAAACAGTTTCTTTTTTTGGATTTGTCCAAGAATTGTACAATTTTTTTCTCTGCATCAACCAGTCATTGGATGATTCCTAGAGATTCACTACCAAAGGGATGCCCGGTGCCCAAATCACTCTCAGGGACATGGTGGAGTGCCAGCGCTGAAGCTGTGAATGCAGTTGTTCTGGGATACCCCAACATCCTTGAAGTGCTAGAGAGCATCAAGGACGATGAATCTCAAAAATCAGCAACAAGAAAAGATGCAAAGATCCTGAGTGATGGAATGCACACTTTGGAAACTGGTATTTTGTGTGAGCTCTGGAATGATATACTTCAGCCATTCAACAGGTGCTGTCTAAGCTTGCAAAGTGCTCAAATTGATCTTTCCACTACTGTAAACCTAATGAGGAGTTCTTCAACAAATGCAGGATAGTTTTGATTAATATGAAATTCAGGGGGCTGCAAGGACTCCTAACCATGAGTATAAGTCAGCCAAACACCCCAAAAGACAGAAGACATGCAATGATGCCACTGCCCACTCATTCGGTGACAAGGAGGTCTTCAGAGTTAATACCTTCATCACAATCAACAAACTGAAGACTTCATTAGAACATCGGATCAAAGCTTACAAAAATATTGACAAAACCTTTAGTGTACTGACAAATTTTTCGCCTAACATTTTAAGTTCCAAAGTCAGTGAAGATATCAAACGTCTGTGTCTGAAGTACCCAGATGATCTCACAGCAGATTTTACTAAAGAATTTCTTTAATTTGTTGAATTCACATCACTCTCAGATATATAGAGAAAAGATGATGAAAGCAAATCTATTTGGATGTACCAAGTTATCTCTGAATCCAATGTGATAGAATGTTTCCCAAATGTTGAAACTGCTTTATGGCTGTATTTGTTGCTAATGATCACTAACTGTAGTGGAGAACATTCCTCCTGTCTTCTAACAAGGGTAAAAAATGTCCTCTGATCCACCATGACTCCAGAGCATCTCAGTGCTTTGTCCCTCTTGAGCACTGAGAATGCAATTGGCTGGTCTTTGAATTATGATGACATCATTCATGACTTTGCCACAGCTAAACTAGGGGAAAAAATTGTTCAAAGAATTGAGTGTAGTGAGAATAGAATAAACTTGTTCATTTTACATAAATACCAGTAAATAATATGTAAATATGTATGCAGATAAATGTTTGATAACTTCATAATTTTTTTTGCAATATGCAATTAATACTTAGGCCCTTCCCTCCCATTAGCCTTAGGCCCCTCATAACCTTAATCTGGCCGTGGTTCCAGGAGGTAGGGGGAGTGTTCTCC
This sequence comes from Mauremys reevesii, assembly GCF_016161935.1. Classification (NCBI taxonomy): domain Eukaryota; kingdom Metazoa; phylum Chordata; order Testudines; family Geoemydidae; genus Mauremys; species Mauremys reevesii. The sequence continues at coordinate 29,006,630 of NC_052626.1, forward strand.
CACCTCCCAGCTAGGAGTGCCAGTTATATGGCAGGAAGGAGGAAAGTGGGTGAGGGATATTCCTCCAGCACTGGGGGAGCTGCTGGTTTGGATGGGTAGTGTAAGAAAGTTCAGGACATGTGTTCCAGAAAGCAAATGTATCTCTGTGCCTTGCTGTATCTCTTGGGTTATTCCAGGACAGTCACCACCTGAGCTGTAAATTCAGGTGCTCTCCCATTATCTTTCTGGGCTCACTAGGGACATTTCTTCATTTCTGCCATCCAGGACATCACTAGGGGCTCTAGGCTGCTTTCCTGTGGAGAACTTCATAGGGAAGATCCATGTGACAGAGCAACAGTATTCCATCTGCAAAGGACATGGAGGAGCTGTGGGTTACATATAAAATGCCTGCTGGAAACAGCCTACCCCTAAACAGTTGATAGGCAGGAAAATAGGGAGGCCATGGAAGCCAAAGAGGGCTTTGCAACAGGAGCAGGGGAGCCTGAAAACAGCCTATTTGCATAGTCAATACACCAGTCCTTCCCTCAAGACTTCCAAACATAAGCATATGGGCTTTTCCTATAAATGTCAGCAGCACCACCATGCCCACTGCAGCAGAATCATGGCACAGAGTCCAGTGCACCCAACTTACTGCTGCCCAGGACTGAGAACAATAGACAACTGAGCCCAGATCCTCAAATTTCAGTGGGAGTGAAGTTCCTAACTACCTGTGAGGATCTGAGCCTTTGTCACTGGTGGGCTGCAGTAAATAGGCAGATCTATACATTGGCCTTTAACTAGTTATTTTTGTTTTCATACCAACTAAAAAATACTGAATGTGCAACATTTTCCCCACTTCACAGCCCAATTAATTAGTTCCACACCAGAATCCTCAATGTACTCTCCCCTCCACCACAGCCATCACCGCCTCCCTTATCTGATAGCTTCCCCCACCTCCTTGCGAGGTTCTTCCTTCCATACTCCCTGCGGCTTTTACACCCTTGACAGGAAGAGGAACCTGTTTACAATAGAGCCACTGGATCGGAATAAGCAGCAGTTACCTCCATGAGAGTGGGTGACAAATGAAAAGCCTGGGCACAGTGGGGGAGGAGAGCTTTCGATGGTCCTGAGAATTAGTTTCACAATAATGATCATTGGTAAGGTTTGCTCCCATCTGTCATCATTCCCCTTTCCTGCTCTCTGTAATATCCCGAGATGTGTGGTCTGGGGGGCGTGCAGTGAGGTGAAGCACATGCTGCAAGGTTCATGCCTTTTATTAGAAATAGGCTGCTGGGAGGTGATCCAAAACCCATTGAAGTCAATGAAAGTGTAGTGAGGCGGTGTGGCTCCCCGCCGCCTCGGAGGGGGAAGAGCCCATCCGGAGGCCAGAGTGGGCGGAGCTAGGGAGCTCTGAGCCCGCCCTTCAGAGGGTCAGGCAGCAACCCGGAACTATAAAGACTGGCCCTCAGAGCTCAGTAGGAGCCCAGCTGGCAGAGGGAACAGATTTCCCTCCTGGAGCCCATGACTGGAAAACCCCTGTGGCCCAAGGTGGCCACCCAGACTGGCCGGGCCTGCCTTGTGCCCGCTGTCCAGAGGAGTTGCTGGACCTGCCTTGCGCCTGCTATCCGGAGGAGTTGCTGGACCAGCCCTGCACCGCTATCCGGAGGAGTTGCCGGACCTGCTGATCAACTCCTGCCCCGAAGAACTCATGCTCCTGGATCCCCCAGAGGCCAACACCAGGACCCAGGTAGGGCCCGAGGGGGAGTGTGGAAGTAGCCTGGGGGCAGCCGACCCTAGTCTGGCTGAAGCCCACCCAGAGCCGATGTCAGTGTATTGCAGCCAGGATCCCCACTGACTACGCAGCGGATCTTCGGCCGCTGCTAGGGCCCTGGGCTGGGACGCAGTGGAGTGGGAGGGCCTGTGTCCCTCCGCCACCCAACACCTGGGTGGCAGACTCCCCCTCTCCCTGGCCTGAGGAGGCTGGAGCCTGTTGTTACTGCTCAGCCCTGCCTGAGGGCCTGAGCCACCGACTCAGCGTTTGTTGCCCCGCCCTGACCTAGGGCCTGGGCTTAATATTGGTGTACTACTTTTGCTCAGCCCTGACTGAGGGCCAGAACCCTGACTTAACGTTGTTGCCCCGCCCTGAGCCAGGGCCGGGCTGACTGCGTTTCTGCCGGCTACAGCAAGGGCGACCGAGGGAGACCCCACGGCCGGACTAATTCCCCGGGCTCAACTGTGTGCAGTGAGCCGGTGTGGCTCCCCGCCGCCCCAGAGAGGGTCAAGCCCCTGCAAATCTTTGTACAGGGAGTCTTTCCATTTAATGAGCTGTGGATGGAGGCAGCTGCTAAGGTACCATGATACTTCCAGCCCCACTAGACACAGACCCCCTGATAGTGGAAGTGCCTGCTGTTACCGTTGCCAGGTTTTTGAACAGAAAATCCACTCAAAAAGGGACCTGTACAGTGTCTGGTCAGAAATACTGACTGGACACCAAAAGTCCAGTTACTGCCCACAGGGGAGTCAGAACAGGGGGTGCCAAGACACCGCCCACTGCAGCGTGTATGACCACAGCGGGGCACTTGCAGAGAGCTGGGGGCAGCATCGCTGTGAGCCGGGGGGTGCCAATCCGTGCTGTGGGATTGCATTTAGATCATGTCCTATTTTCCACCCTCCTCTTTGGCTCTGCTCCCACCCCCCATCTTCCTGGGAAGCCATTCCAGGGGCTTCAAAACATGCATGACCAGCATCAGAGATGCAACTAGGGAAAAGTGAGCTTGCAGCACCAGCTCCTGCTTCACCTCCCTCCCTGTGCCACTCGGATGAGAGCTTGGCCCAGCCCAGGAGAGTGGGGGAGCAGTGCCCTTAAAACTCAGGTCATGCGTCTCGTTGTGGAGTCTGGAACCCAGCTCACGCACACAGCACGAGGAGGAAATGTCATTTCCCCCAGCCTGGCCCAGCTCATCCAGAGAGACTGACAACACCCCACACCCCCTCCATGACTGCTGCCTGCAAAGGCCACTGCCAGCCTGGCCCAGGGCGTGGAGACCAGGGGCGCTGGGTCATCAACCTCAGCGCCAGGGCTGACTCCTAACTGCATTTTGTGGGCAGACTCCGCTTCAGCTCCCCACCCAGCTCTGCTGGGTCCTGGAGGGAGGAAGGGAGGAGCAAGTGAGCGGGGAGGAGTGAGCGAGCAGAGGCGGGGGGAGGTAGGGGCTCTGTAGTGTCCGGTTTTAAGAAATTGGAAAGTTGGCAACCCTACATAGCTGTACATATAGAAAGATGCACTGCAGATCTGACAGAAGCAGGCCACCTCAGGCCATTTTCATCTGCAGAGTGAGTTTCCTGCCTGTTATAACAGTAAGGGTACGTCTTCACTACCCGCCGGATCGGCGGGTAGCAATCGATTTCTCAGAGTTCGATATATCGCATCTCATCTAGACGCGATATATCGAACCCCGAACGCGCTCCTGTCAACTCCGGAACTCCACCGGAGCGAGTGGCGGTAGCGGAGTCGACGGGGGAGCCGCGGACATTGATCCCGCGCTGTGAGGACGGGTAAGTAATTCGAGCTAAGGTACTTCGACTTCAGCTACGCTATTCACGTAGCTGAAGTTGCATACCTTAGATCGACCCCCCCCCCCCACAGTGTAGACCAGGCCAAAATTATTTGCCACCCTTACTTCTGCACTGCCCTTCAGAGCTGGGCAGCCGGAGAGCGGCGGCTGTTGGCTGGGTGCCCAGCTCTGAAGGCAGCGCCCCACCAGCAGCAGCACAGAAGTAAGTGGCAATAGCATACCATGCCACCCTTACTTCTGTGCTGCTGCCTTAAGAGCGGGATGGCTGCAGAGTGGTGGCTGCTGACTGAGGGCCCAGCTCTGCAGGCAGCAGCACAGAAATAAGGGTGGCAATACCATACCATGCCATCCTGACTTCTGTGCTGCTCCTGGCAGCGACTCTGCTTTCAGAGCTGGGCTCCCAGCCGCCACCGCCGCTCTCCAGCTGCCCAGCTCTGAAGGCAGCGCTGCCACCAGCAGCAGCACAGAAGTAAGAGTAGCAGTACCACAACCCCCACTACAATAACCTTGCAACCTCCACCCCACACACAACTCCTTTTTGGGTTGGGACCCCTAAAATTACAACACTGGGAAATTTCAGATTTAAATAGCTGAAGTCATGACATTTGCGATTTTTAAAATCCTATGACTGGGAAATTGACCAAAATGGACTGTGAATTTGGTAGGGCCCTAACTCCAGAGCATGGAGGAGCACATGAAACAGAGAAAAACAGATTCTGGGTATTTCCTTTAAATATATATAGTGTCTACACACTATAGTGATGGGCCATTATAGAAATCTAGACAGATTGGTGAGGAAGAGCAGGTGGGAAAAACATGTTCCTCTTCTAATATAACAATTATTCCCTCATAGAGTGCAGGAAAATTACAGCTATTTCTACATGATTGAACAAGGTCTTACACCTATCAGCCTGTGATTCATGTATACAGAAGACAGTTTTTGCTGCCCATAATTTTTGTGCAAGCCTGGACACTGTCTGTCTCAACTAAATCCAGATCACATGTTGTTTGATGAAACTAGGTTGGACTAGTTTATTAATGTCATTATAGAGAGTAGGTCGCTCGGATGTTTTAAGCTGTGCTCTAATATCAGCAGGCAGCAGCTGCAGGAACAGTGTGAGCTCTGGGGATTTATTTCTCATCTCTTTCCACTGAAAAGAGGTCATTATTTTCCAGCAAGTTCCTCATGATTTTGTCTAATAGGATGCACAGAACTCCTTTGGGAACTTCTTAAAAAACAGTTCATGGTTTTTCACATGCCTTTTACTGCTTTGTGAAAACTAAAAATTAACAGGAAAAGCTTTAGTACTAGAAAGTTCATAAGTAATTAGTACAAGACATATATGTAACAACAAATGAACAGAGAAGCAGAGACATTTGGACCAATTTATTAAAAATGCAAAATAATTGATACTTGCCTCATAAGAAGTGAAATTTTCTGGATGTTAAGGTGCAAAGTAGAATTAACAGAGCTGCAAAATCTGCCTCTATCAGGCACATTTGTTACTGGCCAAATTCAACTTTGCTGTCCCAAGAGACACATTTAATTCACAGATTTTTTTTCCATTGATTGGTGTGTGTGTTGGTTTCTTTTTCCACATATATAGTTGTTTTAACATTATCTGTTATAACAGTGGAAAGTTTTATTTCATTATAAGATATAAGAAGTGGCCTGGGTTTTCAAAGCTACATTCTGTATTTGACCATTACAGTGGATGCAACTTCTTGATAATAAACTCTGAACAACCACATAACATGCAGTTTTATTTATTTGGTTTTAATCCACTGTGCTGGCAAGCCTGCTTTAAGGAAGATAATTCTTATGGAAAAATACAAAAGATCAAATAAACCATTTTACCTTGACTTGTATGGAAAATTCCTTGAAGTGTCACAAGTCTTTGGTATTTTCCTCAAAGCTCCAGCTCTTGGAGATATGGGATTACATGAGAATTTTAACTTTCATTTAAAAAAAAATACGTTTCTAACCCTCATGGTTGAAGACCCCAGTGCACCATAAAGATTCAGGGAAAGGAGGCAAATAAAATGACCTAATTAAAGAGAAAAAATCTCATGATTTTTGTAGAGCTGACTCATTTTTTACTTGGTTTGCAATGCTACTGCATTGTCATATGCAGTAGCAATTCACCAGCAGGAAACCCCCTTGTATCAGGTCACAATGGGTCCGGCTGTAGTTACTCATTGGGAGCTCACAGGCAGGACACTAGCTTCAGAGGCTCAGTGACATTCTACCCTTCAACCAGGTCATATAGGGCCTTGCTCCATGCAAGATATACAAAGCAGTCCAGCCAAAGGATAGTCATAGGCTCAGTCAAGAAGTTACCTGGCCTCCCTCAAATCTATGCCTCAATGTCTCTACTCCTCTGGTTTCAGGAGCCCTTTTGCCCATCCGGATTCTCTCCTGCCAGGGTAGGCTTGCAGCTCTCTGCACCCCTTAGGTGTAGGTAGGGAAACCCAAGCCCACCCTTTCCACCAGCTTCCAGTTCAGGGCTCTGTGGAAGGCCGCTAAAGTCAGCGCCCAAAGGTGCTGTACTACTGCTTTCCTGAATTACTTTCTACTAGTCCCTTTCTCTCCACAGGCAAAATAAAGACATTAAACAATATATATCAAAAGGAAAACTTCAGATCTTCTGAGTGTCAAGAATCCCTTTGCTCAGTAGGTCACAGAGTCAGAGATCCCAGGCAGCTGAACACCCTCACAGAACTCACTACAAAAAGCTAACAGAATACAAGGCTATTATCCTCCACTGCTACTGAGCTAGTCTGTTCTCCTTTTAAGCTTCTCCTCCAACCCAGGCATGCTGTGCAGGTGTGGTGGGGAGGGATTAGCTGGGCTCAGAGTAGCTCCTTAACCCCTTCCTTTGTGGTGCAATGTTTGTACACCCCATCACACACAACAATGGTCAGATCCTGTTTGATTTTATTTGTCCCTAAATCCTAAGTAAGCATTAAACTTCACTGCATGCCTATGAAGTAGATAGGTATTATCATTTACAGCTGAGGAAAACATCCATGTGATGTAGGGCTAAACTGAGCCATTAGGCTCAGCCCAGAATAGGGGCAACACGTATCGGTGCTGACTCAGGAGGAGCTGTGGGAAGCTATGGGAAGTTCCTTTGGGCTCATGATCTCTGGGTTAATGTGACGACAGCAAGATGAATGCCTGGGCATCAATAGCAGTGGATTCTGTTAGTGATCATAGTGAGTGAAATTCACTTCTGTGCAGAGGACCAGCACATGTTTGTGCATCACTTAAGACCTCGAAATAGGACTTAAGTGGGTTAGATCTGATACTGGCTCCCTGCGTAGAGTAAATTTCACCCAGGGAGAAATGTCAGTATCTGTGAGCTAAAAATACCCAACAGCTATGGTAAATACTCTAAATAATTGAGTAATTTCTTTAGCCATCAAAAAACCAAAATGCTTAGTTTGTTGCCATGGCAGAGGGGTTCAGAGAAGTAAGTGACATCCCACATTGAGAATTAGTACCATCCTGATAAACATAGACTTGGACTATTAACAGATTAGCCCTAAGGAACACAGTGTTAGGAACAGTCATTTAACCATGCCATGTTTCTGCCAATGCATGTCACCCACAAGACTTTCCCCCAAAGCATGAATTTCATTTTACTTTCTGCTATGCCTCTCTTTACCCAAAATTGGCCAAACCAGCTATTTATAGACCAAAAGCAGACCTGTGCATTTTATGAGTTGAGAGGGAAAGTGTTTAAAAAATCACCCTCTTCACTCCTGCTCTGGCCCCTTTGCACCTGGTAAAAGCACCACCCTGGTGTAGAGAACCACTAAAAGCCCCAGCTCTGAGCGCATTCTGCTGGCACAGGAACTGCAGCAGACAGCCATAACGCTGCCTTCTGAGGACTCCCTAGCAACTCCTGGCATAGGGGTATCCCAGAGCTGGGGCTAAGGAAGGGGACACACTGTGTACAGTTCTGCAACGATTCCAGGCGGCACTGCAGCACCTATGGCATTCCAAGGAGGTTGCTGTAATTTGGACAGGCACCACAGTTGTCTAAAGTTTGTCAGGGGCCCCACTAGTCCCTAGATCAGTGGTTCCCAAACTTTAACAACCTGTGAACCCCTTTCACTAAAATGTCCAGTCTCGCGAACCCCCTCCTAAAAATGAATATTTCCAGGATTTTCTCCTTTACCCGAGTATGAAATTTGTTTTTATGACATGCTTATTACACACTATTTATTATTATTATTTATCATTACAGTATTTTTATTATATTATGAAAATGGCAACACTCTTCCACGATCTCACTTTCGTAGCTTGTATCACTTTGAATAAGCTTGTTATAAGACAAGGCTCCTATCTTTCAACAAGGAGTATCAGATGTGAAACAGCATGAAGGTATTTAAGAAGCCAACTCAAAGAGTTCCTCCTACACAAGCATTCAGGTCTTGAGCAGTCCAGGCAAACAACGCACATTACATACTTTATTTACTTTGTTATAAACAGGCAACCTCACTAGATATTATCATATCTTAGAAGGACAAATACATTAACTAAAATATGTCATGTCTTACTAAGTTATTTCTTGTATATTAAATGAGGTAGGAATCCAAATTAGGCCCCTGATCCTGCAAGCATATATGCACACTAAGTAATTTAACACAGATGAATAGTCCCATTGACTACTTATGTTTGCAAAATCAGTGCTCCACAGTGTCTTCCTGCAGCTATCTTTCTGTTTTCATCTAATCAGTACTGGCATGGTTTGTTCTCTGGAGATCAAGAATCTAGGCCCCAATCCAAAGCTCATTGAAATCTGTGGGAATCCTTCCATAAACATCAATGGACGTTGAATCACGCTGGTAGAATTACAGTGACAGGGCTATATTTTTCTGCGAACAATAAAACAGCATCACTATTTATAAGCTATCAAAGAGCCCCCATTCTCTCCAATTCATAAATGTCTAAAAGCATTTAAAGTGGTGGAGAAGAACCAGACAGTTCAGCTTTTTTGAAAATTACATTTTAGAACCACACTAAGAATTTATACTTTCACTTAGCTGAGAAAGAAGTTGCACTGAAATCCATGTTTTCAGAAGCTGTATTTTCATGTTACAGTGAGTTGTTTTACCCTTAATGGAGACGGACAGCTAGCAGAATATGATTTGTATCAAGCATCATAGAGGGTGGACTCTATATTTTTGCAAACCAGAAATGTACTCATTAAGAGATATGACTTGAACCAAGAATAATACCATGTAAGTATGACACATTGAACCATTATTATACTTATTTAAAATAAAGACTAGATTTTAAAATATTTCCATTCTATCCATTATAAACATAAAAAATGGCAAAATCCTTCACATACCATAAATCTAAACATAAAAGTTTAAAACAAATTGATGTTTCTGCCGACCGCAATTTGCAGGATACATTTATTCGAGTGGGAATGCACAGGTTTTTCTATTGACACAGAAGAGACACAAAGAGTTAGAGAGAAACAATCAACTTAAAAATCACCCTTCTCTGTCAATATTTATTCCTATTGTTAAAATGAACCCCTAATATTTGTAAAGCAGAAAAAGAGTTTAAAAATAATGATTTCTTTGTATTTTTTAGTTAGCTTAGCTTACACTTTTGAAAGCACACTGGGCCAAACTCAGGCTGGGTCTGCTCAGTGCAACTCAGTTGAAGTCAATGTAGTTGAGCCCACTTAGATCAGGCCATACTATGGCAATTTGTGTCAGTTTTACTGTTTTCCCTGTATGGTCAGGCCTGACTCCTGCAAATAGTTATGCATTTGCTTAACTTTTAACCTTAGCCCATTGGAGTCAACGGGACTACTCAGAGAGCATAAACTTGAGTACCTGCATGAGGCTTTGCAAGATGGGGACCTGAATTAGTAATTTTCCCTGCTTGTGTGAGTTTTTCACACAGTAACAAGGTAGTTGATGTAGAACCTGAAATTAGCATTTAACTCATTTATTTTTTTAGTTGACTAGACTTCAGGTTGACACTCTCGCTTTAAAGATGCTCCATAAAGGAATATTTACAGCAGATCTGAGGCTCCAGGTCTTAAATAGGAAAGCACATCTTCTACTTCTTTTTATAGCTTGGAAGGTGGAACAGGAACCATCCAGCTGGTCCAAGGACAGCCAGGGAAAATGCTGATAAACCAATGACAGTCTCCTAAATCAAAGGAAAGAAGGTTAAATGAAGCTAGAAAAGTTGGAATGCTTCCAAAGGAAGCAGTCTGTTGCCGACCAAATGATATATTACTGAATTACTACCACTCTAATCCCAGTAATGTGATAGATTTTAAAGGAAGAACAAACAACAGAGGATTATTATACAAATTTAAATGAGACTCACTAGCAGAAGTACTTCAAGTCAACCAAAAAACAAACTGTGATTTTTAAATCTCAGACCACTACAAACACAAAGAACTTTCAAAGTGTCCCCAGGGTTTAGTAGCTTTGCAGCTATTTCTATAAATACAGTGCATTTTCTGTGTATTTTTTCTGTTTTCCATAAAATCTATACAGAAATAATATCACTTTGGTTGAGAGCTACGTTTACACAGACGTTTACCTCAAAATGAATCACACAAGATAGCCTTGTGCATCCATGAAACACGGTGGGACAAAAAAGGGGATGCTACAATAGGGAGGAGTTGCTGGGTAAGGTGTTTGTGGTGGAGAATGTCATTTAGACTCATAATCTAGTGTTAGGATAATTGGGAGCAGTTACTGAGTGATTTCTGTTGGGTAATGTAATTAAGACTCATATTAAAGGGCATTTCAGGTAAACAGGCTTTTGCTATGTATCTATGTTGGTGTGAGAGGAGGATTCCCTTTCCCACAGATGAGGAGCCAGTCCTTCCGGCCTGCGGGGAAATAGGAAGCTTTGAGTGGAACTCTCCTTCCCCTAGAAAGAAAAGAGAGCTCTGGGGAAGAACTGGCCAGCCCTTCCACCCTGTGGGGAGAGGAGTGCCTGTGGGAAAACATTTTTTGGCCTCTGTATATGGAAGGTGCAAGAAGAGCCCCCTTGGGACATACTGACGCCCCCAGCTGTGGGTGAGGATTGAAGCCAGGAAGATGAAGGAAAAGAACTCACCACTAGTCCCACGTTGTCCTGGGGTGGTTGGCTGTGGAGGAGGCGGCTGCCCCTGCTGACAGTCCTCCAGAAGAGATAGCTGGAAAGAAGTTGGGATCCATAGTGCACTGGAGGGGCCATCGTCCTTTCCTGGTGAGAGAGGAGGCCACAGCTGGGGAATCCTGACCAAGCAGCAACTATTGCTGTGACAGAGCTGGATGGCTCTGTCCCCTCACCTACTGCCAGGAGCTTGGTGTTGGGTGTGCAGTTCTTCTCGAAGAAGTAAGGAGTCCTTGTGCTCAACAACCAAATCCTTTTATTTTTAAGATGGCATGCGTGAAAGGTCAACAGAAACCAGAACCTACTGTGGAACTGCAGCCTCTGGCTCAGCATCTGCCGGAGTGCTTGTGTCTGCTCTCCAAAGGGAAGAAAGACCTTTGGATTACTGCAGCCACCTCCCACAAGCTTGCTTAAGCTACTGAGCCCAGGGAACAGGAGGAGTCAATCCTTGCAGCTGAGAGAGACTGATAAAGGGGAAGGGAGCCTAAACTGTAAAATCCCATCACCTCACAAATATCTGTTCCCCATCACTATTAGGCCCTTGAAATCACTCCCCACAATGAACCCATCACTCCCCAAAATTATATGTTCTCTGAAATTCCCATCTGTCCACAACTACAAATAGCCCATCATCTTCCCCCACAAAATTATCTGCTCAGCGAACAACCAGCCCCCTCCAAATGTTTCTATCCTCTATTGCAGACATTCAATATACTTCCTTCAGCACTCTCCCCCAAATATCATTGGATTCAGTGGTGCAAAGGGGCTGTAAAGTGGCCTAACGGGACAGTTAAAAGATTTCCATAGCGGGGAGAATGCCCAGGTAACATACAGCTGGCCCCTCCAGCTCTAGCCTTGGCATAGGAAGTATGTCAGGAGCATGACTAAAGGAAAGGGGCCATGGCCAGAGATGCTGGGAGTAGATTACTCTAAATTGCCGCAGTGGACAAAGAAGCCAGAAGCAGACAGGTGTACATGCATACATGGGATCCACACGCTAACCTGTCCTTTACATCCTGTACTGGAACATCTCAGAGAGCAACCATTTCTTCAGTTATTGTTGTTATTCTCCAAAAGTGGGCAAGGAAATTTGCAAACATGTATGAAGATCAAAGAGATAACCATATAACTAGACAAGCACGGAGACAAAGGTTAGTGGGTAAGGGAACCACATACAGGCAACGTGACTGAGCAGTAACAAATTTGCCTTACAGTTTTTGCAACTCTGTTAGATGTAGTTTGTCACCTTAACATTGAAAATGCCTCATTCATTATTTGAGGCAGGTATCATTGACTTGTTTGCATTTTCATAAGTTATTCCATATGTCTTTGATTCTGTTCATTTTTGTTAATAATATAGCTTATTAATTACTTGTGCTCTTTCTAATGCCTAGAGCTTTTTTGTTCCCTATTAGTCTTCATTTTGTTTGTATTTAGAAAGGAATGTGGCCATAAGCCCTGGCTAGTTTACAAAGGTCCCACAGGAGTTTTGCACATGCTGTACTAGACAGTTGTAGGGAAGATGTTGGAAAATAATGACCTCTCCTCAGGGCAGAGACTTGAGAAATTAATTCCCAGATCTCACTGTTCCTTCACTTCTTGACTTACGTTCATTCTTGATATTAGAGACTTGATATCATTTTACACCGACTTTACACAGATGTAAATGACTACACAGGGTGCAGTGGTAATCCAGGCCATTGTGGCTGATTCTCACTCACAATATGGGTAGAGAAAACACCTCTTTCTTTGGCCCCGATTCAGCAAAACACTTAGACATGTATTTAACTTTTGGCACTCTCCTTTGTCCTCATTTCCTACCATTTTGCCACTGAAGGGAAAGGGGGAAGAGAGAAAAAAAGAGGGAGAGAGGAACCAGAAACTGAAAACCCAAAGCTTCTTGATTTCAAAAACTGTAATGATTTCCTTTTTTCCACTAAATCAAATTACATTTCCTTCTAAAGGAAAATTTTCTGCAAAAATGTTAATTTTTGAAAAAGTTTGTAGTTGTTACAGAAAAAAATTGAACAAAAGAAGTCCTCTATATGTAGGCATTTTACATGAGCAGAAGAGCAGTCTGATACATGTGGGGAATCGGATGTAAAAAGTCTGGCACCCACTTACCAGAGAACTGCCCTTTTCAGAAAGTTTCTCATGCTTCTCCAAATTACACAAAACATTTTGACTTTCAAACATGAAATCCATGGAATGTTTAACTTTTTATGAATTCTGAAAAGTGTGTTTATGTCTAAGTTTCTCATATTCCTTAGCATGTTCTTCTGTGCCAGGAACTTTACACTTGCTTGGCCCAGGACCTTCAGTAACAACGTCTGCTGATTCAGTCTAAAGCTTGGGCTAACCGCCTGAATAAAGACCTCTCAGGACCCCCTGGATACATCCTCTGGTGGCTAACCTGAGCCGCCATCTTTACTACTCCCAGGCTACATTGCTATTTTTAGTGTGCTAGCTAGAGAAGAGCACATCTATCTATTCACGCTGGGAAGCATGCTCCCAGCTCCAGTGTTGACGTACTCTTAGGCTATGTCTACACTTATGATGGCAATGTAGAGTACAGACACTGCACATCCAGCTAACATGGGTATAAATAGCAGTGTAGAGGGTGAGGCACTGCTTACGTGAGTAGAGTAGAGTGCTGTGCCCTACACATCTGAACCCTAAGGTATGTACCCCACATAGTTCTCTACACACCCAAGCACTACCTCCCACATCTACAGTGCTATTTTTTTTTGCAGTGCAGTGTCCCACGGCCTCCAACATGCTTGAGTCTTTTCCTTTTGAAATGAAAGGCTCCAGCAGAAGGGAGGCAATAGAGAAAGGCTCTGAACTTGTAATTGCAAGGCTGCAACAGAGTAAGAAAACAAACATAAGGAAATACTTCTTCACACAGTGCACAGACAGTGTGTGGAACATGTCGCTAGGGGACATTGTGAAGGCCAAAAGTGTAATTGGGTTAAAAAAAGAACTAGATAATTTCATGGAGGATAGGTCCATCAATGGCTATTAACCAAGATTGGCCAGGGATGCAACTCCATGCTCTGGATGTCCCTAAGCCTGTGACTGCAGGATGTTGGGACTGGACGACAGAGGATGGATCACTCGCTAATTACCCTGTTCTGTTCATTCCCTCTGAAGTATCTGCAGCCGGCCACTGCTGGAAGAATTGAAAAACCTTTTGCTTTGGCTAGTTGCAGCAATACTTCTTTCATGGGTTGCAGGGAGATTGCGTGAGGACGTTAGTACTCTACTCCGTTCTTTAAGGTTAATGCAGATCATCAGCTCACCTAGCTTTCTCACTGCCACTGTACTGCTGATTCACCCCGTGATTTTTTTCACTGCATTTCTAATGCCACAAGGCTGTTTTTTGGTCTCTCTTTTTTTGAGCTCTGCTTCCAAGGTTGCTCATACTTTACATGGCTGAGATTATACTGGCTTCACTTTTAAGGCCACCTCTAAGTGGAACACACCTGGTAGGTCTTCAGGATCATGAAATAGATCCTTCTAGTCAGCCGTGTTCTTTGCATAGAGGTAAGCGGTGTCATATCACTGGATAAATTGCAGCAATTTGGCTGCTTCATTTGGAGCTGTCCTACAGATGACATCCTCCATCTTCTAGTTCACTGTAACTAGTACAGTTTCCTCACATTTTAGCTGTGAGGATGGATTATGAACCCCTTGCAATTCTATATTATGCTATACAGGTTTATATCACCCTTATAACCATAGTATCTGATGGCCTCCCACTAGTGCCTCCTCTCCCCAGAGATCTGTATCTATAGTGAGGTATTTTATTTTGGTTGTGTTTTTATTTGGGGGGATTTTATTAAAATGTGCACACCACCATGTTTATTTTATGGAAGGCAGGGTCAAAGAAATGCGCCTTAGATTTGGAGGAAAAAGTCAAAAGATTTATGATGGTCCTTTCAAGACCATTTTTCATTTCTAAGTCTAAATGTTTCATATAAAAATCATGATATAATTCTAACTTGACACCATTATGTGGTACAGCTGGACTCCCACCTTGTCTCGTTTTCCAATAATCTGTGCACTTTATTAGGTTGCATAAGGAACCACCATCCACTTGACTAATTCTTTGGCAAGGGAACAATTAGTCCATGAGTTTTGTTTTTAGCTCTCTTCTGCATGTCTGCAGTTATATTTTCCCTCCTGATTAGGATTTGCTCAGTAGTGGAGTTGGTTATGCATCAAAAGGCTTAAAGAACCATTTTCTTTGGGCATGATTTTATGCAATGATTATTTTGATGTGTAAAGGTTTTGGACATCTATCAGTCAGAATGTTAGCTACATCTTCATCTTATAATGCAGACTGCAATGGCAATATATATATTAATAACATGTTAAGAAAAATGAATTGCACAATTTTTCTAATGTAGTAGTGGTAAATACTTACAAATCCATCAGAAATCATGCAAAATTGATATCTCTTTTTCTAATCTTTCCTCTTTCTGATCCATTTAGCTTTAGTAACTCTCCCCAGATATATTCTTGAAGATTATCTTTGACTATCCATTTCTAATTCTTTTCTTTTTTGCAGAATGGGACAGTTGTGTAGAGTTAGATTTAATTAGATTTGGAGACATCACTATCTTCAAAAATATGTTCAAAGGAGATAACGGGCTCATAGGACTAAAACAGTGATTTCACAACAGTGTAAATCTGGAATAATTCCATTGAAATCCATGGAGTTTCACCAAAAGAAGTCTGCTGGGATTTAGGCATCCAGTTTCAGAAATTTTGGACACAGTATTTTTTTTTTAAACTGCCCATATTTAGCCTACTGTAGTTTGAATGAAGACAAGGCAAAGCGGGCCAATTTCAAATTCTATGGCTTTTCTGTTGAGGTTTTGTGTTTAAGAAAATCAGTTCTGTTTCCCAGGGAGATCTCAGGTTATCTTGACTTAGTTCAGCTATTATTTTAAAATATGGTGCTAATTATTAAGCAATCAATTTGAAAACACCTAGAAGATAAAAAAGTGATAAGTAACAGTCAGCATGGATTTGTCAAGAACAAATCAAGTCAAACCAACCTCATAGCTTTCTTTGCCAGGGTAATAAGCCTTGTGGATGGGGGAAAGCGGTAGATGTGGCATATCTTGACCTTAGCAAGACTTTTGATACTGTCTCACATGACCTTCTCATAAACAAACTAGGGAAATACAACATAGATGGAGCTACTATAAGCTAGGTGCATAACTGGTTAAAAACCATTCCCAGAGAGTATTTATCAGTAGTTAACAGTCAAGCTGGAACGGCATGTCAAGTGGATTAAGGGTTCAGAAAACATGGCCTATGAGGGAAGATTGAAAAAAAGTTGGGTTTGTTTAGTCTGGAGAAGAGATGATTGAGAGAGGACATGATAACAGTTTTCAAGTATATGAAAGGTTATTACAAGGAGGAGGGAGAAAAATTGTTCTCCTTAACCTTTAAGGATAGGACGTGAAGCAATGGATTTAAACTGCAGCAAGGGAGGTTTAGGTTGGACATCAGGAAAAACTTCCAGTCAGGGTGGTTAAGCATTGAAATATATTGCCTAGGGAGGTTGTGGAATCTCCATCGTTGGAGATTTTTTAGATCAGATTAGACAAATACCTGTCAGGGATGGTAATGCTTAGCCTTGAGTACAGGGGACTGGACTAGATGGTCCCTTCCAGTTCTATGATTCTATTATTCTATTAGGATGAAAAGTTTAAAGTAACAGTGGTTGCCAATATAAAGTCCACATTTACCAGCAATTACTACACTGTGATGTCAAGGATACCAGACTTTTCCTCTGAGTTTCAGACCTGTAATAGCTGTGCTCAAATGTTGATGTTTTAAGTGGTAACCCTTCCCCTAGCTGGTACGTAATAACACACATTGCATTTTACATATGAATAATCATTTAAAATTGCAGGCTGTCATAATCCAGATGACAGTTTTAATAGGAGTTACGTGAATTCCTTTCAGCAACCCCTAGTAAGTATCTGCTTGATTAAGCTGGATGGAAACATAAGCAAATATTTTTGCTTAAAGTGTTTTTATGAATTAAGCAAAAAGATTGGGCCAACTTCAGCCCCAGCATAACTCTACAGGTGCCGTCGGACTTATATTAGAGATTAATGTGGCCCAGTATCTTTAATTCATGGTGTAATATTTATACCTCTATCCATTGCCACACTGGAGCTTGTTGTTTCTTTTCAGTGCAAACAGTGCCACCTGCTGGACTCTGGATCTGATTCTCCTTTCAACCAGCTTCACCTGGGCATAACTCCATTGAATTGAATAGAGTTGCTCCTGATTTGTGTAAGTGAGGAGGGAATCAGGTCCTGAGTGTTTACTAGAAACCCCAGAGGAGAAAATCAAGAGTAAAATATCTCTTGTTCAAGAGCAGTATGAAACCAGCCGTAGTAAACAATGGAGTCACCATTTCACTTTGTACAAACACCTATTTTCATATTAATTACCGTAACTCCTCACTTAAAGTTGTCCCAGTTATCACTGTTTCGTTCTTATGTTGCTGATCAATTATGGAACATGCTCATTTAAAGTTGTGCAATGCTCCCTTCTAATGTCGTTTGGCAGCCGCCTGCTTTGTCCATTGCTTGCAAGAATTGTCCATTGCAGCTAGCTGGTGGGGGCTTGTAACCAGGGTGAACCAGCAGCCCTCCTATCAGCTCCCTGCTCCCCTAAGTTCCCTGTGCTGCAGCCACCCAGCAGGCTATCAATCAGCAGTTCATCTGTCCCTCCCCCCACTGCCATGTGCTGCTCCTGCCCTCTGCCTTGGAGCTGTTCCTAGAGACTCCTGCTTGCTGTGCAGGGGGGGGAAGGGAGGGGGCTAATGTCAGAGTGTCCCCCTCCCCCCTGCTCCTGCACCCTGCTTACCCTGTCTCCATATAGAGCAGGGAGGGGACACGGACGGACGGAGAGAGACAGAGAGAGTTTGGGGCAGCAGCTGCTGTCTCAACTTCCTGATCCACTTAAAAAGACAATGTACTTAAGAGTGAGTCAGCTTACTTAAAAGGGCAGTGTGCATCTCTCTCTCTCTCTCTCCCACACACAAGGTGTGTCTCTCTCTGTCTGCTATGCTGTCTCCTCTCCCTCATGTTCGTGCTGCCTTGTGTGAGAGGCTACATTAACAACAATGTGTCAACCCTTGAGGGCTCAGCCGAGTGCTAGTTCATCATTTAGCAGTAGGGCATTCCCTGGGAAATATCCCTCCCTCTTCCACCCTTTAACTTCACCACCCCAACCAAGCTTCACAATCATCATAGCTGTGAACAGTATTAAATTGTTTGTTTAAAATGTATACAGTGTGTATATCTATATAATATATAGTTTTTTGTGTGATGAAAAAAATTTCCCTTGAACCTAACCCCCCTATTTACATTAATTCTTATGGGAAAATTGGATTCACTTAACATCGTTTCGCTTAAAGTCACATTTTTCAGGAACATAACTACCACGCTAAGTGAGGAGTTACTATATATTATTTCTGTTAGTGATCAAGTATTTAGTGGGAACGAGTTTATCATCCATGGCTAACTAATTGAAGATGTTGTCTTTTCCCAAGGGTAAAGCACTCATGGCATGTTATATATTCTAACTTAATTATCTACCCCGAGAAGTTCCCAAACTCTGCATGGTGAAGACTATATCTTAATAACTTATGCCCAAATAAATCTGTTAGTCTCTAAGGTGCCACAAGGACGCCTCATTGTTTTTGCTGATACACACTAACATGGCTACCACTCTGAGACGAAAGTTGTTACCTAAGAAATAAAAAGTAAAATTGCAATCTAAGTTCTATTAACTAGACAGGATTTGAATCAAGCAGTGTCTCACCCTGATAGTATAGTTCCTTACTACACAAGCTCGGATTCTCCTTTCCAGCCTGAGACCACCTCCCCCATTCAAACTGTTTGTTCTCCAGATGTGTTTCCAGGTGACAAGTTGTGGGGGGAGTGAGGACAAATCACAATGGCACTTCCCCTCCTTTATAGCTTGCTGGAAAGATCTCTTGCTATGACATGAGTCAAGCAGTTTCATTGTTTCTGTGCTTTCTCTGAGAGGTCTCCATTATATTCAGTTCCTGGGGTAGTCCTTGTGAGTGTGTATTCCCCCTAGTGGGCCATCATCAGTGTCTGGCTGTCCCATTGTTGCACCTGAAAGGCTGGTTGTGGGTGTTTCCAGCTTCACAACATATTTCAGGAACATACACATATGAAAACTTCATAATTCCACATACAATGATAACACATACAATTTAACAGAATATTAATTGTACAAAACATATCATAATCATGTCACCATGGTAAATATAGAGGTATCAGTGTGTTGCTTTGGGGTACAGAGTGTCACACATACCCTAAGAGAAGTCTGGTTGGCCTCTAGTCAGCTCATATAAGCTATCTTTCCCAAACAGCCCCCTTTCAGACTAATTGGATCTGTTTCTCCCTTACCTGTTGCCATGATCTGAAATCTTTCCTCTGAGTTCGTGTTCCAGAGGACCACTTTCCCCTCCACTGCCAGGATCTTCTTGGGGTTTCTAGTTGGCCTGCTCCTCTCACCATTCTCCCCCGGCCCCCAGAAGCCTTCAGCAGCCCAGCAAAAAAGTTCTGCTTCTCCTATATCTAGGTTTGGAAGAATTCCATGTTTATTGGTAAATGTCAATAAACAGTGATTTCACCATGTATATACATATTTCTATCAATACTGATCAAAATTTAAAGATAGGCAAAGTAAGAAAAATGCTGTTTGAGAACTTTAGAGTCCCACTGTATGTGTATGAAATGTGGTGTAATGCTGGCATGAGGGGAACTGCAGTGGGGTGCCACTCAGGTAGCTTTAACTTTTTGAATCTAACATCTACTATCATTAGACAGGGTTCAAAAAAGAACTAGATAAGTTCATGGAGGATAGGTCCATCAATGGCTATTAGCCAGGATTGGCGGATGGTGTCCCTAGCCTCTGTTTGCCAGAAGCTGGGAATGAGCGACAGGGAATGAATCACTTGACGATTACCTGTTCTGTTCATTCCCTCTGGGGCACCTGGCATTGGCCACTGTGGGAAGACAGGATACTGGGCTAGATGGACCTTTGGTCTGACCTAGTATGGTCGTTCTTATTTTTTTATGTTTTAAATAATTATTGCATGACCCCATCCCCCTAGGATTTCCCACAACTGTGATCATTTAAATTTAAATTATTTTTAAAATGCTTAAAAATAAACATTGATATTATCTGTCAAAATTATATTAAAAAATCAAATTCTGCCAAGCCTACTCATATCTAAACACTGTATTCTAGGGGGAGAAAGAAGCAGGCAGACTGCATCATCATCAAGATCTGGACATGCTCCTCTGGCTCTTTGCTATTCATGACTTCATTCTGGGTGGAAGTCCACACCCTAGTGCAGAGGACCAATCAAAGCTCTATCCACTACTTCAATCTCTCTATTGGGACTTAAGTTTCACTTAAGTAACAAGTGGGGCCTCGTATTAATAGGAATGATGTAGCAGGCTCAGTGAGTCAAAGATGTTAATGACACTCCTATTATTGTTACCACGTTAAATAGTTAAATATGGGGGGGGTTGTAAACACAGAGGGATTAGTTACTAAGCAAATATTGTCCATTTTTTAAAAAGTGTATTAAGAATAAAGAGGCAAAAGAAACCCAAAGCCCTTAAAATATCTTTTAACAAAGTCTAAAAATGGAAGGTTTATTCATTTAAAACAGTCATTTTAATTTTAGCAAAATTCTTTGTACAGGGGATATTGATTAGAATCCCTTGCATCTTTTTTTTTTTTTACTCTTTCTTAGTAAAAAGAAGAGGAAGGTTAATTTTGCTGCTGATTTTGTCTTCAGCTTCAAGTCACTTGTTATCTCTGCTTTTTAGATACACAGGCTTATGTGAGTAGGATGGAGAACAGGATAGAGAAAGGTGGGGGAAATATGACTTTGTCACTAAAGCTTACAGAATTGGCACCGGCAGCTCAGCCATGAACAGATGCAGGTCTAGGTCCTGGGATGACATCCCACTGGTCTTTGGTTAGTCTCTTCCCAACCCAGTATCCCCCAGCTGATCCATGTTATGCTCTGCAGGTCTGGACAATGATATCTCATTATTTTGTGCTTGTGCCATGCTGTAGATGGCACAGATTATCTGAATAGTAGCCAGGAAGGAGTTAGGAAAGGAGGAAGAGACTAATGGGTAAATAAAAGAGACGTATGTGGGGAGGGAAAGTAAAAAAAACAACATATTAAATCTTACATCCAGGAGGCAATCTGGGAGCAAGTTGATCTGGCACTGAGGGTCTGGTGTCCTCACCAGCTGTGTTGAGACCTGGATGTTTGAGTATACACAAAGTCCATGAATGCACTCAAAATAGACAGAAACCTTTTAGCTTTCCCAAGGGAAACTCCCCAGTCAATCCCAAGGCTCCCCAAAACTTCTTTTCTAAAGAGCCCAATAAGGCTTGCTGGGCCATAAAGACCGTTTTCATTAGAATGTTTTCATCAATTAGATATACGGTAACTCGTCACTTAAAGTGATCTGGTTAATGTTGTTTCATTGTTACATTGCTGATCAATTAGGGAACATGCACATTTAAAGTTGCGCAATGCTCCCTTATAACGTGGTTTGGCAGCTGCCTGCTTTGTCCATTGCTTGCAGGAAGAGCAGCCCTTTGCAGCTAGCTGGTAGGGGCTAGGGACCAGGGTGGACCAGCAGCCCCCCATCAGCTTCCTGCTCCCAGCAGGCTACCAATTGCTGGCAGTTCAGCTATTCCTCCCACCACTGCCATGTGCTTCTCCTGCCCTCTGCCTTGGAGCTGCTCCCAGGGGCCTCCTGCTTGCTGTGCAGGGGAGGGGGGAAGAGAGGGACTAATGTCAGGATATCCCCCTCCCCCCTACTCCTGCCCCCAACTTACCCCTTCTCCTTATACAGAATGGGGGATACACAATAGGGCTCAGGACCAGAGAGTTGGCCACAGCTGCTGTCTCAACTTCCTAATCTTTTTAAAGGCAATGTACTTAGAATGTGGTGTCAGCGTACTTAAAGGGGCAATGGACGTCTCTCTCTCTCTCACACACAAGGTGTGTGCCATGCTGTCTCTTCTCCCTCCATTCGCGCTGCCTTGTAGAGTGTGAGGCTACATTAACAACAGTGTGTTAACCCTTGAGGGCTCAGCTGAATGCTAGTTCGTCATTTAGCAGTTAGGCATTCCCTGGGAAATATCCCACCCTCTTCCATCCTCTAACTTCACCACCTAAACCAAGCTTCACAATCATCATTGCTGTGTACAGCATTAAATTGTTTGTTTAAAACTTATACTGTGCGCATATATAATAATATAGTTTTTTGTCTGGTGAAAAAAATTTCCCTGGAACCTAACCCCCCAAGTTACATTAATTCTTATGGGGAAATTGGATTCACTTAACATCGTTTCGCTTAAAGTCACATTTTTCAGGAACATAACTACAACATTAAGCAAGGAGTTACTGTAGATATATATACTAGTCTCCAGTCTCCTTGTCTCCATTTATATGTCTTTCTGACAACAGTTGTTGTTATAGATGACTGCTGATGTCATATTTCATCCACTTAATTTTGCAAGTATCAAAGAATTAGCCAGGCCTTAGTTATTACAACAGACTTTGACAAGCCTTTTGCACTGGGCTGAGTCTGAATCTCCATGAGCTAACTGCACACCTACCAGCTCTTTAGATGAAAAGCGGTAGATTTAAAATTTGCATCAGAGATCTAGCAAAATGCAAAATTAACAAAATGAAAGTCTGGTGTATATATTGCATCAAAAAGAACACAAATGAGAAAGGGTTGGTTTTGTTTAATCCGTAAACAAACATATTCCATGTAGTGTGCTTGTGAGCAGAGGATCTGTTCTTGATTTTGTCATGTGATATTGAGGAAAGTATAAATATCAATGTATTTATACATTGGGTTGACTCTTCAGCTGTGCTGGAGCTCTGCTCAATGCACCTGAGAGAGATGTGGGCTTTCTGCCAACTTAGCACCCCAACAATCCTGGAGGCAGCATGGTACCAGTTCAGTTCCCAGTACAAGATGGGGGATTCTGTGGACTACTCCAGCATGTGCCGGCTGGAATAGGTCTTATGATCCAGGATCACCAGAGCACAGGATACTCAGGCCACATTGTTTCTGACCCTGGCACACTCCCAGAATGCCTACTCTAGCAGGGGACAGGAAAAGGTAAAATAGAGCTGGTTATACTGGTTTTACATCACCTGGGTTTACACCCTTTCTGTCTGAGAATTCCCAGATGCCCTGTTAAGGCAACATTCCATCTACTTTGCAACATGGAAGAATCACAGGGGGACAGAATGGAGGGCAAGAAGGTGGCCCATTAGGGTTCCAATGTCATTCAAGCAGGTAACTGCTCTGGTTACTCAATTACACAATATTACAAAAATAACATCACTTGATTAAAAACAGCAAAAGATAAAGGCTCCATTTTGACACAAGAGAACAATAATTCCATCCACAAAGATGTATGCTACTGTCAAAAGATTCCAAGAAGGAATACAAAGAAGAAGCAGCAGAAGAAAGAAAGAAGATAGCAATAAGGTGCTGATGTCTGCATGGGGGGAGCAGCAGGGAGATCTTGCACTGGGGCTGCTGCTTCAGCCCTTACGCTCAAATCCTTTTAATTTTGCACAACATCACTGTGCTTGCAAACAAAAGAGTTTCTCTCTGTACATCCCCTGATGGAGATCATTGTTATGGGTCATGTCTGGATATCAAGGTACTGCAGAAATTGGGGGAATTGTCCTTGGAATGACTTAGAGTATAGTCTCCAACTTCTAAAAGCTTAGGATGAATTCACATCCAATTGTCTATATATTAATTCAATATCATAGAAACACAGAAATGTAGGGCTAGAAGGGACCTCAAGAAGTCCTGCACTGAGGCAGAAACAAGTATATCTAGTCCATCCCTGACAGATGTTTGTCTAACCTCTTCTTAAAAACCTCCAATGATGGGGATTCCACAACCTCCCTTGGAAGCCTATTCCAGTGCTAAACTATTGTTATAGTTAGAAAATTTTTCCTAATATCTAACTCAAATCTCCCTTGTTGTAGATTAAGCCATTACTTCTTTTCCCACCTTCAATGGACATGCAGAACATCCTCCTTATAACAGTCTTTAACATATTTGAAGACTGTCATCTGGTCCCTCCCCAATCTTCTTTTTTTCAAGGCAAAACATGTCCAGTTTGTTTAATCTTTCCTCACAGGTCATGTTTCCTAAACCAAGTGTGATGCCCAGAACTGGACACAGTGCCAAGTAGAGCAGAATATTTACCTCTTGTGTTTTACATATGACATTCCTGTTCATACACTCCAGAATATTAGCCTCTCACAGCTGCATCACACTGTTGACCCATATTCAATTTGTGATCCACTATAACTCCCAGATCCTTTTCTGCAGTACAACTGCCTAGCCAGTTAGTCCTCATTTTGTAGTTGTGCATTTGATTTTTCCTTCCAAAGTGTAGTACTTTGCACTTGTCCCAAATTACATTTAAGATATACACACGTCACTGAACAGATGCCAGGCTCAGCGAGCTCAGAGCAGGACTGTTCAAGAGGGAATGAACTAATCCAGATTATCAAACTGGGAACAAATCTTTTGATTCATTGACTGGACTTACAGGGCAGGGAGTTCATAAGAGAAAAGATAATGGAGAAAGTCAAGCACAAGAATTTCCATGGCAGAAATGTTTGAGATAATAAAATACGAATGTGCATCAGTCAATAGTACAGCATTCTGAATTGTGACATTCTACTTCTAGCTTTGGAGTGAATAAACTGGACAATGAAAACCACTTACAGCAATGGAATTTACCTAACAAGGAGCCTGAGCCTGATCCACTGAAGTCAATGTGAATCTTATCATTGACTTCAATGGGAGCTGGAGTAGGCTTGGTAAACTGTTGCTTCGAGCAAATTAAGAAGAGGATAAGAGAATTGTCTAATTCTGTCATTTAGCTGTAATGGAAATCACACTGGTTTGATCGACAGTACCAGAAACAAAGAAGAAAAATGAAAAAAAAATATTTTAAAAGATGAATGCACTGATCCCTGTTTTAGTAAAGCATTATTTTAAAAGCATGAAGCATATTAAACAACCCAGACCCTTCTGTTGTTAATTTAGAAATGTTATACATAATGGTCATTTCATTTTTCTAGCGGCCTTTTCTCATATATTTAATTTATTTTAAAAACATGAGATGATTACATTTTTAAAAGTCATACTTTGCTTTGTAATTCACAGCTCTGACACAATGCCCACTTTCCAAAAGCCCTCTTTTGCTGCAGGGGGCGCTAAACTGTTGTGTGGTACAAGGCAGAATCACATTTACCCATTTACACATTTACCCAGTGTGCATATGATATGTTTTGGTTTTGTTGTGCGAGTCAGAGATGAGATTTTAACCCAACTAAGCAAGCAGGATTAAAAATCATTAAAGATCTGTTCACAACTAAGAACCACAATTATTCTCTGTTACACTTCTGACTAATATTTGATATATTTCAGGGAACCCAAACCACATAGTCACCAGATGGGACAGCTGAGATAGTGGAATAAAAACAGTAGATAGTATGACCCATTGAGTAGCACCCTTCCTCCACTAATCCTGACTCATCTCAGAGGTGGTCAAGTCCCAGGTGCAATCAGAGACCAAACCTACCCTATGTCATGACTGCTGTGTGCTATACTGATGGCTCAATGCATCCATAAACCTGGTTTAACTTGTGTAAGTCAGTATAGCACTTCAATTCCTCTTCCCTCCCAGTTCTTGGTAAAGCACTGGGGGGGGCGGGAGCTAAAGTTGCAGAGTGCAGCTTTAGTGGAGCCCCTGGTTTCTATTTCTGGGTCTACTTGTTCTGTGACCTTAGGCAGCTGCAAAATTTTCAAAAATGGGTGTCTAAAGTTAGGCACCTAAATCCATATTTAAGCATCTCAAAAAAGTGGCCTGATTTACAGAGTGTTTGAGCAGACTGTAAATTTGTTGGACTAGTGTTTGCCCTTTATTATATGTCTCTACAGAGCATAGCACAATGAGACACCAACCTAGCTGCAGCCTCTAGGTGCTACAATAAAAATATTAGTAATTATTATTAATAATTATTAATAATTAATACAAATAAATAAATAATAAAATGTCTAACTTAATGGGCGTTCCAGGGTGCTCAATACCTCTGGAAACCAAGTCACCTTTATATAGGTTCCTATATGTGGAATTAGGGCTTGATCCTGCACCCATTGCAGTCAATGGTAAAACTTCCATTGATTTCAGTGGGGCAGGATCAGGCACTTAGTAACCTAACTTTAGGTGCCCAAGTCTGAAAATGGTGGCCATAACCTCTCTATGATTCTGTTTCCCCATCTGTAAATGGAGATTATACTTACCCACTTTTGTAAAGTGGCTTGGGATCTATGGCTGAAAAGCATTAAAAGAGCCAGGCACTATTCATTTTTCTGCCTCGGAATCAGTTGAATAACCAAACGATGGGCTAGATCCATAGGTGGTGTAAACTGAAATAGTTCCATTGCAAATGGTACTATGCAAATTTACACCAGCTAAGGATCTGGCCCATAGTTTGATTGTTCAACAAATTGTCTTTACATGAGACTTGAAACTGATCCTGATTGCTCCTAGTCATTAAAGATGTTAAGGCATTCCTGCAAAAAGAGGAGTTCAAGTCTTGGTGCTCTTATCAAATTTCAGGTTGGATAAATACACTGATCATATTTTAAAATTCCTTGCAGTTTCAGTTAGAAAGAGTCCCCATCGCATCACCCAACCTCATTTTCTGGCCTAATCTGCCACTGTTGATGTGTACTAATAATCTAAGCACTTTACCCTGATGTACAGACACTCTTTTCCCAACCTATGTATTATATAATTTTTTTAACATTAGCTTTAATAAACTTTTTAAATCTGTTCTTATCAACCAACCTAATTCTCAATTACTGGGGGACAATCTCCACTCATTGATATATTTTGCTTTCCACAACCAAATCTCTGTACAACTTTTCATGAGTGATGTACCCGAGTATTCGGATTCTAATATCTAAACTGTATTGTTAAATCTTTTCACATACATTTGGGTTACTGCTGATTATATACTCTATGTATCATATGACTTTTAAAAACAAGCTTTCTATTTGTGGATAATCTAAGCACTATACCCAGAAGTACAGACGCTCTTCTCTCAACCTATGTATTATATAACTTTTTAAACATTTGCTTAAATAAAATTTTTACATCTGTTCTTAAATAGTTGCCATGTTCCACCCCAGTGGTAGATTAGGTGACCCCTGAATATAGGGCCTGGTTTAAAGCCCATTCATTGGCTTCAGTGGGCTTGCACTCTGGCCTGTGGAGGCACAGGGCTAAATGCACCTCAGTATTTGCATGACACTTCACAACTTCATTATTCTACTCTACCTACAAATCCTCCATTGATAGCAGTAGTTCTACCCATACAGGGAGAGCTAAGCACCGAAAGTGAATTCTGCCACAGGGAATCTTAGAGAATTTACCCATAATACCTGATCTGTGGAGCCCTTATGCAGGTGAACAGTCTCACTGAAATAATGAGATAATTCATCTGAGAATGGGCTGAAAGATTGGCCCCATAGCTTGCAAAATTATTTGAAATGCCATATGATGAAAAGTGCTACAAAACTATCATAGGACGGATAGCTCAGTGATTTGAGCATTGGCTTACTAAACCCAGGGTCATGAGTTCAATTCTTGATGGGGCCATTTAGGGATCTGGGGCAAAAATCTGTCTGGGGATGGGTCCTGAGCAGAGGGTTGGACTAGATGATCTCCTGAGGTCCCTTCCAACCCTCATATTCTATGATACCATATACTATTCCTACAATCGCTCTGCACTACAATCTAAGGACACAAGATAAATATTAACTCTTGGGAAAGAGCATCATTGTGATACATAGATTCAGAGTTTAAAGCCAGAAGGGACTATTAGATCATCTAATCTGACCTCCCTGTATATCACAAGCCATTAAATTTCACCCACTTCCCCCTGTATTGAACCCAATAACTTGTATTTGACTAAGCCATAACTTGTGTTTGGGAAAACATATCTTCCAGAAAAGCTATTAACCTTGATCTGAAAACTCAAGAGATGGAGAATCTACCAGTTCCCTTGGTAGTTTGCCCTAGACTCTAGGGCAAACTACCAAGGGAACTGGTAGATTATAGGGCCTAGAGGTTAAGGACCCTCACTGTTAACAATATGTGCCTTATTTTTAATTTGCATTCATCTGGCCTCAGCTTCCAGACATTGCTTCTTGTTATGCCGTTCTTCAGTAAAGAGTAGGGTGACCAGATAGCAAGTGTGAAAAATCAGGACAGGTGGGTGGTGGGTAATAGGAGCCCATATAAAAAAAAGCCTCAAATATCAGGACTGTCCCTGTAAAATCAGGACATCTGGTCATCCTAGTAAAGAGCATTTTAGTGCCTGGTATTTTCTCCCCATGAGGGTACTTATACATTGTAGTTAAGACATGTATTACAGGAAGGACATCTCTCCAGGGCCACATTCCGAGGGCTTCATTCTCAATTGTTATTTAAAAGCCATTCTTCCTTACCCTTGAAAGGCCCCCTTTTATTTTTTACTGAATGCTTTCTTTCTTATAGTCTTACTTTTCACCTTTAACAATTGTAATATTTGCCTACCCCTCTACTACCTCTAGGCTTGGTGTCTGAAATTTGTTTTCTAACTAGTCTCTGGATACTTGTGTTAAAAGAGGAATTAATATGAAAAATGTCTCAGAGTAATTATCCATTCTAAATGCTCAGCTCACAATGTGCCCATGAAGCACATTCTAGCCTGTTATTGTAATGACTTTGGACCAGAAAATGAGCCCCTTATTCCCATTAATGAGCAGTTCCCATGAGTAATCCCATTGAAGACAATCGGACTACTCATGTGAGTAACTACTCACCAGTGTGAGTAAGGGGTTCATATTACAGCCTTTTAGGGTTTTAACGTAGGATTTTTATGTAGAAGACCATTCACTTTACCCATTTTTGGCTCCATAAATCCTGAGGTGAAAGCAATGTTAGCACTCATGATTTGATCTCTTGCAACATGTGGTGTTCTTCTTAAAGCCCCAGCTCCTGAACTCATATGAATATATGTGAATAGCAACTTTCATTAAAAGAAAAAGTTTCTAGTTCTTATGGTTGCAAAGAAAACAAGAAAATGTGACCCAAATGTATCCAGAAGGCTCAAAAACCAGAACGCAAATAAAAAGAATCCAAATTTATTTTCTCTTTTTAAATCTCATGATTTTAACCCAATCTCATGATTTTGGGGGCCTGACTCCTGATTCTTGAATGGTTGGGACTCGCAATACTGTGAAAGTGTTAGCTATATAGATAATTTTTTTCCATCTGCTTACACAGCCAGAGTTTGGATTGCTTTCCCATTCAGAGATTATGGGGATACAAATCCCCAACTTGTAAGCAGACAAAACAAAGGAGATGATATGGTTGCTGTGTAATGTCCGACCCTGTCTGGAATACTGTGTTTGCAATATTGGACAGGATTTCACAAGAACCCTATTAATTCTGTAGCCAGCAGTGATTTTTGGGGACAGCAAGTGTGGCAGGGAGATTGAAAGGTAGGAAGAGAAAGCCAGGAAAATTTTGCCTTTAAACTTTATGGCTTGAAACATTAAAAAAATTTCTATCCAGGGAATGCATTTTTGCTTTTTCTCTCTTTTTTGGTCGTTTATATTCACTTGCTATATGTGACCCACTAGCTGCTTGTTCCACAACTCCAAGATCTTTGTGTGGCTTCTGGCATATTATCCTGAGGCATTTAACAAAAGAAAGCAGGGCATAAAGCAACCAGTATGTTACCATATTTCCTAAGATGTGCTGAGCACTTGCAACTCCAATTGACTTCAAGTGGACATGAAGGTGCTCAGCACCTCTCCAGATCAAGTCATAAATTATTAAAACAGATTAAAGAAGTAATAAAAAATATTTTTCTCACCGTTAATGGATGGTCTACACTATGCGGTTAGGTTGACATAAGATGCCTTGCATCGACCTAGCTGTGGAAGTGTCTTCACTTAAATTTGGCTCCTGCCAACATAAGTGCCTCTCTACACCAGTTTAGTTATACCACCTCCCCAAGCAGCATAAAGTCAAGATCGATGTAATTAGGTCAACATAGTGTCAGCATAGACACTGCATTGCTTATGGCGTTAACTGTTACTGGCTTTCAGGAGCTGTCCCATAATGTCCCACACTGACAATACAATCGATACAAGTTCTCCTGGTGAGAATGCGCACCACTGACACAAGGAGCCAACCGTGCGCATACACAAATGATTTAATAACTGTGGTGGCT
Organism: Mauremys reevesii; assembly: GCF_016161935.1. NCBI lineage: Eukaryota > Metazoa > Chordata > Testudines > Geoemydidae > Mauremys > Mauremys reevesii. Next base: position 29,036,799 of record NC_052626.1, read on the forward strand.
GTATGCCAATGTAAATTAGGCTGACCCAATTTTGTAGTGTAGATATGATCTTTGAGTGGGAATCAGTGGGGTGGGGGAAAAGATGGAGTGGGAGGGAAGATAGATCTGATGAGGAACCAGGGTGCCGGGGGAGAACTGGGACTGGATGGGCAAAGAGAGTGGGACAAAGAGTATTGGGGGGCAGGTAGAATGTTAGTGAGGAGCTCCAGGAAGGAGATTGGGACTGGGAGCCAGTGGGGATGGGAAACATTGATGGGGAGGTGGCAGGGAAAAGAGAGACATATGGAACATGGAGCCAGGAGGAGGAAAACTCGGACTGGATGAGCAAGGAGACTGATACAGGGAGCAGGGTGGGAAGATTATGACTGGAAGGAACAGAGTGGAAGAGATAGCATAGCTGGGTCAAGCTTGTGGGACATGGGTAAAACAGACTGCCTGCTAGAGTACACTCTCCTCCAGAGCCTGGAATGGAACCCAAGAATCATGAGTCATACCATTCCTCAGCTGTCTCACTGGCAGTCTCTCATTTCTTACTAGTCCTGCTCCACACAGAGAATGACAACCTACTGCTGCTATCAGTTATTCCATTAGCTCACGTGGAAGAGGTTTGTGTGGGGGGATTTAAAGGTTTCAACCCTGCCAATGAACTATGTGGATGTCAATAATTATTAAGGTTACAAAGTCAAAAGTTAAGAAATGCCTGGGCAACCTTCATATGGCCGACCTGTGTGTGTGGATTATGATACACTCTTTAATGACATGATCAGATACTATTTTTTTCCACAGGACCCCTGCCTCTTTCAGTGCACAGGAGAGACCTGTTATGAAGGTGAATCAGGGATGTGCAGTGAAAGAGTCTGTTGTCTATAGGACTCATGGTTCATTTATTGCAGAAGCTGGAAGGTGTGACATGAATGAGACGGGGGATTACAGGAAGAGAGAGGACAGTCTCATGGTTAAGGCAGTTGAATGCTGCCTGGGAAATTGGATTCTATCCCTGCTTTTGTCACAGAATTCCTGTGTGATACTGGGTAAGTCATTTCAAACAAATTTTTCACAGGCTGTCACTAACTGTATGTTCCTCATTTTCTGAGTGCCTGATCTGAGATCCAGAGGTCTGATTTGCAAAAGTGGTGAGCACTCAAGCAGTAACTGAAGTCAATGGGAGCAGTGCTTTGAACATATAAAGTGCTGTATAATGCTAAGTACTGTGAAAAATCAGGGCCTAGCTATGCCAAACTAGGCACCCTGGGTTAATACTACTCCAGCATCTAACATAGGTGGTGTGAAAATAAATTAATGAATGTTTGTGAGCACCATAGAAAAGACCAGGAGGAAATAAATAATTCTGTCATCATAACCCTGGACTTCAGAAAAGCAGACTTAGACTCCCTTAGGGAATGGATGGGCAGGATCCTCTGGGAGGCTAATATGAGGGGAAAAGGAGTCCAGGAGAGCTGGCTGTATTTTAAAGAAGCTTTATTGAGGGTGCAGGAACAACCATCCTGATGTGCAGAAAGAATAGCAAATATGGCAGGTGACCAGCTTGGCTTAACAGTGAAATCTTCGGTGAGCTTAAACTCAAAAAGGAAGCTTACAAGAAGTGGAAATTTGGACAGATGACTAGGGAGGAGTATAAAAATATTGCTCAAGCATGCAGGGGTGTAATCAGGAAGGCCAAGACATGATTGGCGTTCCAGCTAGCAAGGGATATGAAGGTTAACAGGAAGAGTTTCTGCAGGTATGTTAGCAACAAGAAGAAGGTCAGGAAAAGTATGGGACTCTTACTGAATGGGGGAGGCAACATAGTGACAGATAATGTGGAAAAAGCTGAAATACTCAGACAAGGTCAGCTCCCAGACTGCTGCACTGGGCAACACAGTATGGGGAGGAGGTGAGCAGCCCTTAGCAGTGAAAGAACAGGTTAAGGACTATTTAGAAAAGCTGGACATGCACATGTCCATGGGTCCAGATCTAATGCATCCAAGGGTGCTGAGGGAGTTGGCTGATGTGATTGCAGAGCCATTGGCCATTATCTCTGAAAACTCGTGATTGGGGGAGGTCTTGGATGATTGGAAAAAGGCAAATATAGTGCCCATATTTTAAAAAGGGAAGAAAGAGAACCCGGGGAACTACAGACCAGTCAGCCTCACTTCAATCCCTGGCAAAATCATGGAGCAGGTCTTCAAGGAATCCATCTTGAAGCACTTAGAGGAGAGGAAGGTGATCAGGAACAGTCAACATGGATTCACCAAGGGAAAGTCATGCCTGATCAACCTGATTGCCTTCTATGATGAGATAACTGGCTCTGTGGATATGGGGAAAGCGGTGAACGTGATATATCTTGACTTTAGCAAAGCTTTTGATACGGTCTCCCACAGTATTCTTGCCAGCAAGTTAAAGAAGTATGGATTGGATGAATGGACTATAAGGTGGATAGAAAGCTGGCTAGATTGTTGGGCTCAATGGGTACTGATCAATGGCTCGATGTCTAGTTAGCAGCCGGTATCAAGCGGAGTGCCCCAGGGGTCAGTCCTAGGGCCGTTTTTGTTCAACATCTTTATTAATTATCTGGATGATGGGATGAATTGGACCCTCTGCAAGTTTGCAGATGACACTAAGATGGGGGGGAAGTAGATATGCTGAAGGGTAGGGATAGGGTCCAGAGTGTCCTAGACAAATTGGAGGATTGGGCCAAAAGAAATCTGAGGTTCAACAAGGACAAGTGCAGAGTACTGCACTTAGGAAGGAAGAATCCCATGCACTGTACAGGCTGGGGACCAACTGACTAAGCAGCAGTTCTGCAGAAAAGGACCTGGGGATTACAGTGGATGAGAAGCTGGATATGAGTCAGCAGTGTGCCGTTGTTGCCAAGAAGGCCAACGGCATATTGGGCTGTGTTAGTAGAAGCATTGCCAGCAGATCGAGGGAAGTGATTATTCCCCTCTATTCGGCACTGGTGAGGCCACACCTGAAGTATCGTGTCCAGTTTTGGTCCCCCCACTACAGAAGGGATGTGGACAAATTGGAGAGAGTCCAGCAGAGGGCAACGAAAATGATTAGGGGGCTGGGGCACATGACTTACGAGGAGAGGCTGAGGGAACTGTACTTATTTAGTCTGCAGAAGAGTGAGGGGGGATTTGATAGCAATCTTCAACTACCTGAAGGGGGGTTCCAAAGAGGATGGAGCTAGGCTGTTCTCAGTGGTGGCAGATGACAGAACAAGAAGCAATGGTCTCAAATTGCAGTGGGGGAGGTCTAGTTTGAATATTAGGGTGGTGAAGCACTGGAATGGGTTACCTAGGGAGGTGGCAGAATCTCCATCCTTAGAGGTTTTTAAGGCCCAGCTTGACAAAGCCCTGGCTGGGATGATTTAGTTGGTGTTGGTCCTGCTTTGAGCAGGGGATTGGACTAGATGATCTCCTGAGGTCTCTTCCAACCCTAATAGTCTATGATTCTAACAGAGTTTGAATAGTTAGTAAATAAGGCCTAAGGACCACATGTTGAACAATGAGAAGACAAAATATTTAATAGCTGTCATGAAATGAGCACTGCCCATCCTATGCCCTTAATGAGGTAGGGGTCCTGTGGAAAAAATATGTGACCATGTGATTAAAGAATGTGTCATAATGCATATGCACAAGGGGACTGAATTAAGTTACAGACACAATCTTAACTGAGGAATTTCCTAACTTTTGAGCACTTGACTTTGCAACCTTAATAATGTTCTTTTAACTTTTTTAAAAAATGTGTAATAATGGTTAATTTATCAAACTGGCTAGGAATCAAATCTGCAGGAATACTTAATTACTGCTACTATGTTTGTTGGTGATCTATGTATCTAAAAGGCTGTAGTACTGATGTATCACAGACAGTATAAATGTGCATATGGTGGAACAATTTGTCTAGCAAATTTAAAAAGTGATGTTGACAGAGTCCTAACAGAGAGCTGCACAGCCTGGTCTCATTGCTGGCTCTATCATACCACAGCAGGAGCTAGGCAGCACAAAATAAATAAGAGAAGAGTTTAGATAAAGAGCTGGTAATAGCCAAGGCCTGCATGCCTGGAGACTCACATCAATATCACCACTAAAGACGCCTACTTAGCATAATAAACATCAATCTCTAGTTTTATGTTTTGCCCACTTGAGAATACTGTTACTTTCTGCTCAATTACTAGTCAATATACAGTACTTTAAAGGGTGACAGACTTTTTTTTTTACAGTGATATACTGCCCTGTGCACCATACAATTTAACTGCAATTTATCCGAAAAAAAGCAGTGGTAAACTGGATGGGAACGGTTTGATCTATAATATTATAAAGTCACAGTTCAGGTGGCCATGAATAAAAAAGAATTGCTTCCAGCAAATCAGAATTATACTGAGTAAGGTGGATAATGGAATATCTCTGGGAATTATTATGCATTAAGCTTCTGCAAGTGCTGAGTGAGCCCAACTCCCATTGAAAATAATGTATGCTGATCTGCGCTCATTACCTTGCAGGAATCTTTCTGCATCTTGCAAGATCAAACCCATTAGTTTAATTGTAAGCTCCCTGGAGCATAGATCATCTTTTACTCTGTGTTTGCATAACACACAGACAATGGGACCCCAAATTTGAGTGGGACTTTGATGTGATATTAGAATACAAATAAATAATATTATTAGAGAGCAAGGTGTGAGAGGTAATACTTTTTATTGGACCAACTGGTGAAAGTTAGCTAGCTCTGTTGCACCTAGGAAAGTTTACTGGGTGGGAGGAAGGATTTCTTCCATACATTGAATGTTAGAAAACTCAGTCAGAAGAGGACATAACTGGTCATAGCTCTTCTTCACCAACAAGCAAATATGAGTCCAATTTACAGGTGTTGGGCTATGCCTTTTTCAATGTGCCCAGCACTTCTTGTACAATGAACATGTTAAGCAGGGGGAGGAGAGGTGATCTGGTGTTTGGCATGTGTATGAAATCCAGTTCCATGCACCCTGAAAAACCTTCCCAGATGCAAGTTATTTTTCCAGCACAGAAAGATGCTTGTTCCTTACAACACATGGTGTTGGGTTCTGCTGTGGACCACAGGCAATCAGGTTTGATGAAGTGGTTCACCCCCTCTCCTCCCCCCGCACGCAATAACAACTCTTTGGGGCACATTTTTGTGGCTTCTGTGGAGTCAAGGAAAATTCATCTCTTGGCCATAGTGATTTAATATGATTTGATCCTTTCTGGCTGCATCTATTTACAGAGAGTTTTCTTGAAAATAACTGTTGCAGTAGCAGCGGAGCTAGCAATGATAGGATTTGCAGCATAAAAAGGGCCTCTGGCATTTTTATTACTGTATCATCTAGACCAGTGGTTTTCAAACTGCAGCTCGTGACCGAGTACTGGGTCATGGAATGTAAGGCACTGAGTCGCAGCAGCTCTGGTCAGCACTGCTGACCGGGCCGTTAAAAGTCCCATCAGTGGTGCTGCCCAGCTAAGCCAGGCTAGTCTCTACCTATTCTGACCCCGCGCTGCACCCCAGAAGTGGCCAGCAGCAGGTCTGGCTCCTAGGTGGAGGGGCCACAGGGCTCCACATGCTGCCCCTCCCCCAAACAATGGCTCCACACTCCCATTGGCCAGTTCTGGGGGGGAAGGGGGTGGCTGTGGGCATGTGAGCAGCTTGGAGCCACTTATGTGCCCCTGCATAGGAGCCGGATCTGCTGCTCGCTGTTTCCAGGGCGCAGCCCGGTCCACGGTGCCAGGACAGGCAGAAAGCCTGCCTTAGCACCCTTGCTGTGCCGCTGACTGGGAGCCGCCCGAGGTAAGCCCGTGTCCCAACCCCCTGCCCCAGCCGAGCCTCCCCCAACCCGGAGCCCCTTCCTGCACCCCAAGCCCCTCATCCCTGGTCCCACCCCAAAGCCTGCATCCCCAGCCCAGAGCCATGACCCCCTCCTGCACCCCAACCCCCCGCCCCAGCCCAGAGCCCACCCCCACACCCTGAACCCCTCATTCCTGGCCCTACCCTGAACCCCTCACCCCTGCCCCCCCAAACCTCTGCCCCCTGTGATGCTCCCACACTGCAAACCTCGCTAGCTCCATTGGGTCATGGGCATCAACAATTTTCTTCAAGTGGGTTGCTAAAAAAAAAAGTTTGAAAACCACTGATCTAGACCTGCTCTGACTTTTGTCTCCTATGAAACACAGCTAGCATACTTTTGGCTGCTATAAAATTTGGTCCAATAAAAGATATTACCTCACCTACCTTGTCTAATACAATAATGCTAGACAAGTAGAAGTAGGGAGAGGCTCAGAGGCTCTGATCTAGAATACACCAGCATAAATCCACAGTAACTCCAATCACATTGGAATCTGACTGTGATCAGAATCTTGCTTGTGATCTGTGAACAAGCTCACAGGAAGTTTAAACAAAAAAGGAGCTAAATTAATTCTTGTTGTAAGCAGCTACCACTCCCATGGGAGTCTCTATGGTGTAAGTTACATGTGCGTGTTCAAATGGGCCAGAAAACGGCTGTAAGAGGGACACTGCTGTAACCTGCCCCAGTGCGGCGCCCAAAATGCGCATCATTTACCCACAGTGGCGGTGGGAGGGGCGGTACCAGGAAAAGCAATGAACTGAAGGTTGTACAGTGACAGATGCCAACCGAACCAGCATCTCCTCAGGTGCGCTGCTCGGGCTCAGATGCTTGGCTGGAGCTGGTCCCTGGCGCACGCCAGAAGCAGGAAGGGAAACACGCCGGTGACCCCGGTGCTGTGACTCGCCTCTCGGTGCAGGGCGGGCACATCCCCGCCCCTACCCCACGGAGACCTGTCGGGTGCTGCCTCCCCCGTCTCCTCGCTCCACGTCACCGCCCCGCGGCGCTCCCCTGTTCAGCTCCTCCCCACAGCCCATGGCCCGCGGCTCCACCAGCACCGCCTCCTGCCCCCTCCCCGGCGAACCACATGACCCAGGCGCCGCAGAGCCGCCGCCGCGCAGGCTCCCTGGCGCTTCTCCCCCCCCCCCCTAGTCTAGGGCTCGGGATCAAAATGGCGGCGGCTCCGGCAGCGGCGGGGCCGGAGAGAGGAAACAGAAGGAGCCGCTGAGCGGGTCAGGCCGCGAATGGAGCCCGCGGGCAGCAGCCGCTGTTGGAGGTGAGGAGCCACCGGGGGCAGTGCGGTGAGTATCTGGGCTCACGGGCCATGCCCCGGCCCCTTCCACCGGGAGCTGGGCTGATGCCCCCATCGCCCCTCTCGCCCACAGGTCTCCCTGTACTTGTCCAAGAGCTGAGCTACAGCCCACCCGCCCTCTCCATAGCACGGGGGGCTGGACCGTAGCCCTCCAGTACCACCGCCCACCTGCTGGCCTACGGCCCCCTTCACTCTCTCCCTCCAGGTTTCCCCTGCGCTCCCACCCCAGTGCTGGGCTGCAGGGCTCCCCTTACGCCCACCTCAGGCAGCTTCCCCTTCTGCCTCGTACTGAGTTGTAGGAGTCCCTTTCAGCCCATGGGGCTTGGCTTAGTTTTCCTTCTCCGTGGCTGTCTGCAGAGTCTCTCTTTAAACCAGTGAGTTGTGGGGCCCCCTCCACTCCACGGGACTTCGCACTGTCCACGTGGTGGGTTGCGGGACCCCCAGCCCAACTGTTTTCCTCATGGATATCTCATTGCTCGCCTTAAGCGAACTTGGAGTACTTTGCAGACAATGTGCATGCTTGTCCCTCTGGTACATTCCCACTGCTGGTGGGATGGGGTTTTCATGCTGTTTGCTTATGCATCTCACTTTCCCTCTGTCACAGAAGGGAATGTATGATGACTCCCACCTCAACCGTAGAAGTGGTGTGAGACTTCATGTGTTTTTCAGGCAATTTGAGATTCTTGGGCAAAAGATGCCTAGAAATGTAAAGTGCTATCACCATAACAGATACATAGGAAGGTAATAAGACATCAACTTTGTAGGATTTGCACCCATTTAAACCATATCTGGATTTGGCCCAGGGAATGCAATACAGCATCTTTTAGCTTTGTTTCTTTTTCTTTCTAGTAGCCAAACCAATACAGCATAATATGATAAATCTGAAGTGCTTGGCAAACTGCACATACAGCACCACTGAAATGCAATCACTTCTGGTGTGTAAATAATAACACTTTTTATTTCTGTTTCCTCTTACATCCATTTTGGATATGAGTTTGTTAGTGGTAATAACTTTAACTACCTTACACAGAGGTGTTAAGCTTTGATTTATTTGACTAAAAGCTGGTATAGAAGAGTACATCTCATAGCACTTTACAAACATTAACACCACTCTCAGTGGACAAGTATTATACTTGTATTACATAAGGGGAGGGGAATTCCTTTTACTTACATTCACTGACTTATGTTTTCCTGCTTTGAAGCTCTTGTGTATGAAACCAGAGTACAAATGTTTATTTCCCAATTAGAAATTCAATGCCAGCGTAACTGTCAGGCTGAGTAGATGGTACTTTTATCATTAGTTATGTTATCTTGTTTTTCCAAATGTAAATAAACTCAGTGGATTGCATTGTCTGAACCTTAAAAAGTAGAAATGGTTACTCTTGGCAGAATATCGGAAAGTGTAATATATATTCAAAGGAATGCGCTTGGCGTGTATGTACCTTCAGAGAATAATTTTCCTATTACTAGAATTGTAATTGATACATTGAAATGCATTGAACCAATTGAGAACTTACTACAGTAGAACCTCAGAGTTACAAACACCAGAGTTACGAACTGACCAGTCAACCACACACCGCATTTAGAACCAGAAGTACGCAATCAGGCAGCAGCAGAGACCTCCCCACTCACCCCCCCCCCAAAAAAAAAACAAATACAGTACAGTACTGTGTTAAATGTGAACTACTAAAAATAAAGGGGAAGCTTTTTTTTAAAAAAAAAGGAAACTGTTTCTATGTTTTATTTAAAGCAGTATTTTTCTGCTGCACAGTAAAGTTTAAAGCTGTATCAAGTTGATGTTCACTTGTAAACTTTGGAAGAACAAGCATAACGCTTTGTTCAGAGTTATGAACGTTTCAGAGTTACGAAAAGCCTCCGTTCCTGACGTGTTTGTAACTCTGCTGTTCTACTGTACTTCAGCACCACTCTATGTGTAGTAGCACTATGTGATTGTTTCCTGTACATACACATACTGATCACTGGCCTAGTGAATCAGATCTGTAGTATCTATGACTGGAAAAGTTGGTGTGATAGGCAGTAATTGGTATTTCAGTTCAAATGTTGACTTGCATGGGGTCTTCATGTGGGCAAGGAGGACATTTAGAAAGTTCTGTTCAAGTTTACAATCAATGTTTGTTTCTATTCCTGATGCTTCCCAAAGAACTGATACTAAATTCTTTATAGTTTGATGTATGCAGTGTTGTTGTGGCCATGTTGGTCCCAGGATATTAGAGAGACAAGGTAGGTGAGGTAATATCTTTCATTGGGCCAATTTCTATTAGGGTGAGAGAATGAAGAAGAACTCTGTGTGGCTCGAAAGCTTCTCTCTCACTAGCAGAAGCTGGGCCAATAAAAATATTACCTCACCCACCTTGTCTCTTTATACTTTGACACAGTCTCACTAAGAGTTATGTTAATCTGCTTCAGGGCGCAGCATTAGCAGCATTTGGAGTGGGTTGACATTTTCCTCCAATTTTATATGTTTGATCAGACTAGAAACACAGTTTTTAAGTTTAGAAATCTTGAACTACTTTTTCTTAGTTACACTCTGGTTTAATTTTTTTATGGTTGTACTTGTTAATATAAATGAATTTCCTTGTATGTCCAGATTCCCCTGCTGAGTCATAGATGGTTGTGTTGTAATCATGTATACCTGGCACTGGATGACTTACAGAGATGCATATATGAAAGACTTGAATTATTTTTATAAGTCATCTTAGAATACATGCACAGACGTGCTGCTGGGCTGTTTTCTCAGGTTTTGAGCCTGTTTAGGAGACAGCTTGAAATTTTGTGTGTATTTTGTGAATATTACATATTCTGATGCAATTGTAGAATAAGCAGTTTTAGTTCATTTCTTTGAATTAATTTCAGCAGGATTGTCAGAGCCTTGAGACCAAAGTTAGCCTTCATTTGAGATAAGAAAAAACTGCTGCATATGTGATAAAGTTCTAGGTTCATACCAGTGGATAAAACAAGACAACCTTTACAATACATCATACTTGTTATTCGCATTAGTTAAGGATTTATTGTGGCAAACTCGTGTTTAAAACTGTTACAAAAATATAACTAGAACTGAAGTTTTCATACTTCTAACATGTTTGTGTAAATGTAAAATGTATTTGTATAGGTTGCCAAATGGCTATTGAGACTGGTATACACTCTCTTCAGAACAGATGCAGAAAAGTAATCAGCAAGCTTAGTCTTGGGGTTAGATTTCACAAATTGGGGGGAGGGATAGCTCAGTGGTTCGAGCATTGGCCTGCTAAAGCCAAGGTTGTGCGTTCAATCCTTGAAGGGGGCATTTAGGAAAACTGGGGTGTAAAATCTGTCTGGGGATTGGTCCTGCTTTGAGCAGGGGGTTGGACTAGATGACCTCCTGAGGTCCCTTCTAACCCTGATATTCTATGAACCTGAATTTAGGAAGTCTGTGTTCAGATCTGGCTCTAACACCAACTCTGTGACACTGGGTGAGTCACTTAATCGCTCTTCTCATTTTTACAGCCCAGGTACTCACAAGAATGTGTGAGGCTTAATTCTCAACGTGCTGCTAAATCCTTTGGTGGAAATTGATACACCGTTGCACAGTATTTCTCATGTTAATCTACCAATATACTGTGAAAGTAGAATAAATTATATTGTAAAAATAAGAATGGATTAAAGAAATGTTGTATGTACCTTTAAGCAGAAATAAGAAATGTTGAAATACAGGTGCCAGGAAAAGAAACATTAGGCATAAACAATGGTGCTAATGGCAAAACATTAACAGAAGATGGGTAGTAGTTAGTAAGGGAATAAAATATGCATGCCTAACCCAGGTAAACTTATCTGATTCTGCTCCCTTTGTTATCTTGTTAAGTTCTCATCCTTTTATCTGTATAAATAAGATAGTTTGTGTCTTGCATGGGGCTCACATTATCTGGGTGTTATTAGCAGAAGCGCTGTGCTAATAAAACAGAGTGGTCTGACAAACTGTGAGTCCTGAGTCTAACTTTGACAATACCTATACTGTGACCTGACAGGACTGTTTTTGTGGATGAGAGAATTTTTGCGGATGAGAGAATAATTGAATTTTCATGTATGTATAAGACTATAGGCAGGTCCACACTTAAAAAGCAGCAGCGCTTTAGTGAAGATGCTGCTCTGCTGATAGGACAGCTGCTCCTGTTGGCATTGTTAATCCACCTTTGTGAGAGGCAGTAGCTATGTCAATGGGGGAAGCCCTCCCATCGAGATAGCACTGTCTACACTGGGGTTAGGTTGGTATAACTGCATAGCTCAGTGGTGTGGATTTTTCCCACCCCTGAGTGACATAGTTACACTGAGATATATTTCTAGTGTAGACCTGGCCTACCAAAAAGTATACAGATTGTAATGGTGGTTTTGAGTGCTAATGACTGTTTGGAATGATCACCACATCACACTTCACGGATAAGCCCGTACACAATCTGTGTACTTTTTATTTTAATCTTTTGAAAAAAGAAAAGAAAGCAAAATAGCAAAGCAGGCTTAAGCAAAACTTATTTTGTAACTTGTATCTGAAATCTGACTTTAGCTGCAGCTTCTAATTTTTAGTGCAGTGCTGCTTCTCTCTCTTCCCCCCCAAGCTAGACTTACACCAGGAAGTCAAATAATGTCAGCAGCTCACCTGGGAGTAGGATTCAGGATCCTCTGTGCTTACAGTTCTTTGTTCTCATGACTAGAGCACAAAGCTCTCTTGCAGCATGAAGACATTGAGTTAAATTGGAAACTGTTTAAATTGATCATTGAGTAGTACAGAAGTCCACCCAAACAGTGAAAGACTCGTGTGTGTGTGTGTGTGTGTGTATGTATATATATATATTTAAAAAGTGTGTAATTCAGTAACTAAGTAGAACTGAATGATTTATAGATTTTGGGGGAGGGTCCTTTTCTTACATTTGTGGGTTTAAATCATTCACCCACGAAAGCTCATGCTGCAAAACGTCTGTTAGTCTATAAGGTGCCACAGGATTCTTTGCTGCTAAGCATTCCTGAATAGCCATATTGGATCAGAGCAGTGGCCAGTACCAGCTGCTACAGAGAGAGACCTGCAGCAGGTAATTGTGAGATAACCTGCTTCCAGGGGAATTTTATTCCTAATCCCTCAAAATTAGAGATTAATTTATGCTCTGAATCTTGAGAGTTCAAATACCTTCCAGAGCTTTTTAAAAATATATATTTACTATTATAACTGAATAATCTTCTCTGTATAAATGTCTAATCCTCTTTTGAATCCTTTTAGGTTCTTGGCCTCTATCTTGGGGCACTGAGTGCAACAGTCTAATTGTGTATTGTATGAAAAAATTTACTGTTAGAATTTGCCACCTCTCAGTTTCATTGAATGTCCCTTTTTCTTGTACTGAGATGAATAGAAGATCCTGATGTACTTTTACCATTTGTAGTTTTTTGTAAGCTCTCATCACGTTCTGTTGTTTGTGTCTTTAAAGTAAACAGAATACATCTTTTCAGTCCCTCCTCGTGTGAGAATTTTTCTGTGCCCTGATCATTCTCGTTGCCCATATTTGATCTCCCTCTCTTTCTACTATATTCTATTTGAGATAGCATTATTTCAGTATGCTAATTTGCAGCTCTTACTCTTAAGTATGATAAAAGGAGAACATTTGTCTCCTAATTTCTTAACACCAAAAACTTGAGATGATCATCCAAAGGGAAATATTTGTCATAGTTAAACTTTTAACTAGTTTGAGTATAGAAAATCTTTCCCTAGCCTTTCCTTTCAGCTTTGTTTTTTCAAGACCTAATAAAATTCTGCTACTTTCAGAACTGATTGACAGATCTGTGTTAAACTTCTACTGTTAGTGGTGATGCTTCAGTTTCAACAAGTAGAGGCTTGCTAGTAAATGTCTGTCACTTGATCAAAGAATTACATACTTTACGTGGTGTCACTCAATTAGTGGATCTGAAAATTTAGTGCCAGCCAATGTCATCTTATGATCTGGAGTCAGATATTGACATTAGATGCAACTATAGATCCCTTGTATGTAACTAATAATCCAATGGTAGGATTTTAATCAGGATTTTGCTTAAATACTATGTACAAACCTGTCTATAACATTAATCCTGTGGAATGTCTTGTCTTGTGTACTGACATAAATAATATTTGTCAAGTATCATATTTGTCAGTTACCTTAGGAGTGTACCTAATTACCCGGATCTCTTTATATAATGTGATACAAGAGGGCAGTTACTTGTCTTTTGATGCTTTGATAACTGTGCAAAGAAGCAAAATTTAAAAAGCTTAAAAGTAAAGTTATTGCCATGCGTTAGTCATTCTGATAAATACTTCTAAAAGGCTAGAAAAATAAGGAAGTGCATTTTAGGAAGCAATATAAAATCTTAAACTCTCCTCATTGCCTTCATGGCTCAACTTCATCCTGGCCTGCATCTTGGATCTTATTTTGTCTTCCTTCACTCCACTAATGGTGCCACCCTCAATGCTTTTGTTGTTTCCTTCTCCCTCTCTCACCTCAGTCCCTTTATACTTTGGAAACACTTGTCAGGCCCACACCCATCTCACTCATATTTCTTGTGAAGACTTCCACAACATATCTGTGTGAACATGAGTCAAATGCCATCTCTGTCTCAGGCCATGGCTACACTTGCAAATTTGCAGCGCTGCAGCAGGGTGTGAAAACACACCCTCTCCAGCGCTGCAAATTGCGGCGCTGCAAAGCACCAGTGTGGTCAAAGCCCCAGTGCTGGTTTCCCACAGGGAGGTGGAGTACGGACAGCGCTGGGAGAGCTCTCTCCCAGCGCTGGCGCTTTGACTACACTTAGCGCTTCAAAGCGCTGCCGTGGTAGCCCTTTGAAGTGCAAATATAGCCATAGCCTCAGTGTTACTTAATAGAAAAGACTGGTGGAGGAAATTTGAGATGGTGTTAACTTTAGCTTATTTTTCTTCCAAGTGGGTCTTATCCTTGGTGTATCATGGCCCAGTCCTGCAAACACTTATTCATGTGAAGCCTTGTCTACGCACCAACTTGCACCCCTGTAACTAAGGGTATCTTTAAACATCTATAAATTTATGCAGACCCCTGTATGGACACGCTCTTGGTTTAAAAATAGCTTTTATCAATTTAGTTAAGCTAATTGGTTTAGCCAACTAGTTAGTTCTTGGGGGGCAAGGGCTGTTCTTATCTGTGTCTGGTGATAATCTGCAAACTGGACACCATTAAATAAGGCTTGAATAAAGACTGGGAATAGATGAGTCATTACACTAACTAAAAACTATTTTCCCATGCTAATTTTCCCCCTGCTGTTACTCATACCTTCTTGTCAAGTGTTTTAAATGGGCCATCCTGATTATCACTACAAAAGGTTTTTTTTCTCCTGCTGAGAATAGCTCACCTTAATCGATTGGTCTGGTTAGAGTTGGTATGGCAGCCTCCATTTTGTGTGTGTGTGTGTGTGGGTGTCTTCCTACTGTATTTTCCACTATATGCGTCTGATGAAGTGGGCTTTAGCCCACAAAAGCTTATGCTCAAATAAAATTGTTAGTCTCTAAGGTGCCACAAGTACTCCTTGTTCTTTCTGCTGATACAGACTAATATGGCTACCGCTCTGAAACCTGGTAATAAGTAGTACACCTCTACCTCGATATAACGCGACCCGATATAACACGAATTCGGATATAACGCGGGAAAGCAGTGCTTCGGGGGGGGGGGCAGGGCTGCGCACTCCAGTGGATCAAAGCAAGTTTGATATAACACAGTTTTACCTATAACACGGTAAGATTTTTTTTGGTTCCCGAGGACAGCGTTATATCGGGGTAGAGGTGTAGTCTTCTTTCTGAAAAGAGCACCTATATTAACCTAAGCAATTTGTGATGTTTTCATTCCTTCCAAGGTATCTTAAATCCTTTAAGGAATATGCTCATGTATTATATACTGATCTCTTATGAAGTATTTTTTCTGAATGACTGGATTGCTTATCTTGTGTTAAGATGTGAAATGGGAATATTGCTTCCCACAGCAGCTGCTACACTAATTTTTTTTTTTTTTTTTTTACAAACTATAGCAATAATGGTCCACTTTAGGGGAGGAAGGTAGGGAAGAAAAAGAAAAAGGTGAGTTATATGTTGGGAGCAGGAGGAAAAGATACTATAATGTCTTTGCATGATAGGTAGTTTGTCTTTTAAAGTAATCATAATGAAAGGAAAGGTTTTTGTGTTGTTCTTTTCCTCCTGGTCCCAACATATAACCCACCTTTTTCTTTTTCTTCCCTACCTTCCTCCCCTAAAGTGGACCATTCAAAACAACAGAATGCTATAAGATAACGGCAGGAGTAATCAATTATTTTTTTGTCAAGATCCAAATTTCTTGGTCAAAATATAGTAAAGGTCCAGAGTCCAGAGAAAATAATACAAAAATAATAATGATAATAAGTAAATAAAAAGATTTTTGCAGTCTGTTCATAAGTGTCTGGCAGTCCAGATTTGGCTGGCGGTCCCGCTATTGACTACTCCTGGATTACATGGTTTGCCAGGGCCTGTGAAACCCTATTCTTTCTCCATTTGACTTCTCTAATCATCCCCTCTCCTTTAGCTCATTCTTCATGAAGGCTCTTGTCTTAAACAAACCAAACATGGAAATCCATTTAAGGTTGACACTTTGTCCGATTATAGGCATCTGTGCTGCAGATATCTGATATATGGGGGATGAACCTGATACAGATATAAAGTCCTATAATACATGGGAATAGCTGAGTTAATTAGCTTGCTTTTCAATTTCTTTTGGCTACTTGCTTTCTTCAGAAACATTATTAGAACCTCCTGGTAAAGGGGGGAAAAAAACAATTAAATTCATCATACCTGCCACTTTCCATGCAGATACCTCCATTACAGTCTGATGTGGTACCTCTAGGAAGTTTTGAGGTGCATTATACTGTTACATTCTTTAAACATTGCAGCATAGATGGAAACAATAATACTATTGACAAAATGCATATTTTGGAGCCATGAAGGCATGGATCATTTGGTATAGTAACAGAAGTGACATTTTTAACAATAAAGCAAGGCAGTGCACTTTGCAATACTTTTGTTTCAGAACTGTAAATGTAGTGTACTGGACGAAAGCTCAGTATTTTCTAACAAGTATCACATACAATGTGTAGAAGAACATGAAAAATATTGTGTTATGATCAGACTTTCAGACATACCAAACACCTGTGGTCTCACTGAAATCTGTTACAGTTGGTGCTATGGGGTTTTGATTTCTCCAAAAATGTGTGTGCGCTGTTAATTCAGCCATCTATTGTGTCTGAATTTAAACAGAATTGAATGCTTATCACGTTCTTTTTGTTGTTGTTGTTGTTGTTTCTGAACTATCAGATTTGGATCAGAAAGTAGCTCCCATCTCTGACTCAACTATTAATAACTTTATTTTTTATTCATTTATTAAACACCTCCAGGAAAAAAAGGATTTATAATGGAAATACTGAAAGACTTTTTATTATACCAGGGTTGTCATCAACTGCTACAATATTAATTTCTAATTACAAAAATGTAGATTACAGTCTTGGGAAAGTGTTTTTGTAGGCATTTCTGTGCTTAACCTAGGCTCTTATTTGACTGAGTAAATGACTCTGTAACCTAGGCAGTACTGGTGATAAAATTCTTCTCTAGTCATTGAGTCCAGAAAATAGCAGTAGTTAGTTACCAGTCAGAGATTTACAAAAGATCAGTATTTGCTTTTGTTGGATTAACTATCAATTTAAGGAGAGTACACCCAGAAATTGAGGTATATTTTTGTCAAAATATTTTTATCTTCACTTCTGAGAACATCTCAAGTAATTCTGACATATTGAATGGTTTTGCAGTTTATTGTTGTGATACGCCCTGGGGTACCCAGGGTTGTGTAACCTCTCACCACCACCTGCCCCTTATGGTGAAGCAGCCTTATCTGTGTTTGCTGTGGATCAGCTCCCAGAACCCACCAGCCTCTGGTGACACAAGCATTGCCTTCAAGGTCCTTGCAGGCTTTGCTCTCTATGTATAGATATGATAGGCACACACCAGCCCCCAAATCCTCGGAACGTTCTCTGCAATGTCTAGCCGGGAGGGCCAGAGTGGGCTATTCCCACAGGAACAGTACACAACAGCTTGTGAGATTCAACTCAGGAGCAGCACTTTGCTTAACACCACAGCACTGAGATATTCTGTTTTCACTATAAATATAAGTTACAGTAGATTCCACTGATTAGCATCCCCTTGGTTGCCATAAAAAAATTGCTATTATTCAGCAGTTGCTAATAAGCAGAAGGCAGATTTGTGAGACTGCAGCTGGGGAAGGGAGCACTGGGAGAAGTCCCTTTCCTGGCTGCAGCCATGCAACTTACCTGTGGGAAGGGCAGAAGCTGGGGAAGGTGGTGGGGCTGCAGCCCAGATTCTGGTGCTTTCTAAGAGGCGTGGGGCCCACGGAGCAGCATGACTGTATCTTTCTATGTGCTCTCCAGGCGTCAGGGCTCAGCACTTCCTTCACTGCATACAGTCCCCCAGCAGGGCAAAGCCTGGAGAGCACAGCTCCAGCATCTGTGCTGCAGCCTCTCTCCCTGCCATAGGTGGCGAGTTATATGGGCCCATGATGCCTATGCTACACCAACATTCAGGAACATGGGCCTGGCTCCACCAATGTTTGGGCTTATATTTTACATACATTTTGACATAAATAGTATCTCTGTTCACAATTGTCCACTGAGCATCAACTTGAAGGTCACGCTTAACCTTATTTTCATAGGCGCAGGAGCTAGGGCTGTGGGGGGGTGCTGCAGCACCCCCATGTTTTACACGCGGTCTCAGCTGCCGCCCAGGGCTCTGCTGCCGGCCCTGCACCCAGGGTGGGGGGTGTGGACAGGAGTAGCATATATATTGGCTTACAAGGCAGGTGTGGGAGGCAGGACTTGGACCCGTTCTGAGCACCACCAAAAATTATATAAACTTGGCGCCCATGCTCCCTGCTACTGCTCTGCGCACAGCCCTTTACTTCTTGTGTAGTTCCTGTGTGCAGGCAGGTTTGCCAGTTTGCAGCCCCAGAAGGACGGGCTGGGGATAGGCTGAGCATTGACTTCAGGCAAGTTTGCAGGTCTGCAGCCAGAGAAGACATGTCTCAGCACTTTCTTCCCTGGCTGCAGCCTTGTAAACCTGCCTCCCGGTGGTGACTTTCTTCCAAAAATGTTTCTAATAAGTGGTGTGCCGTTGCTAATATCTGAATTCCATTAAGGTTGATGTTAATGGGATGGTATTGGTTCCCAGCAATATGTTGCCAGTAACCGGAAGCTGCTAATGTCAGGATTGATATTAAGCTGAAGCTACTGTACTATCAAATACTAGAGATGGTAAGGATATTGGAAACAAATGGTTACATATAAAGCAAAATCATAATATGCTTTCTAGAGACTAGAGTTAACAGACTAACTTCCCATCTAAAGAAGTTTGTCACCCAAAGTGCTCTGCAGCATTTTCAACCAAGATTGGCTGAGACCCTACTTTCATGAATGCAATACGTTGTCCATTTATTTCCTAGGTGCAGGATGCCCAGGTGTGATATCTGCTTTCTGGAAATACCCCCCGTCTCCCGAGTTCATTGTCTTTGCTCCTAGACAGGCTAACGATCTTCCCCTCCCTCAACTCATTTTTTCCTGTGTGTTAATTTCTTGTTTTCATAAACATTTGTCTTTGTTTGTAAATGGGAAACCATTGTAAGCTTAAAATGTTTAATTTACATCCTGACAGATCCAATTATTACTCCCTGTCTGGAAAAAACAATGAGGAGTCCTTGTGACACCTTGGAGACTAACAAATATATTTGGGCATAAGCTTTTGTGGGCTAAAACCCACTTCATCAGATACATGGAGTGAAAAATACAGTAAAGTGTGTGTGTGTGTATATATATGTGTGTGTATATATATTGCAGCACTTGAAAAGATGGGAGTTGCCTTACCAAGTGGCGGGTCAGTGCTAATGAGGCCAATTCAATCAAGGTGGATGTTGCCCATTCCCAACAGTTGACAAGAAGGTATGAGTATCAATAGAGGGAAAATTGCTTTTTGGAAGTGGTTGGTCATTACAGTCTTTATTCAGGCCTAATTTGATGGTGTCCAGTTTGCAAATTAGTTCCAGTTATGCAGTTTCTCGTTGAAATCTGTTTTTGAAGTTTTTTTTATTGAAGAATTGCCACTTTTAAGTCTGTTATTGAGTGTCCAAGGAGATGTAAGTGCTTTCCTACTGTTTTTTGAATGTTACAATTCTTGATGTCTGATTTGTGTCCATTTATTCTTTTGTGTAGAGACTGTCCTGTTTGGCCAATGTACATGGCAGAGGGGCACTGCTGGCACATAATGACATATATCACATTGGTAGATGTGCAGGTGAACGAGCCCCGGATAGTGTGGCTGATGTGATTAGGTTCTTTGAATAGATATGCAGACAGAGTTGGCAACAGGGTTTGTTGCAGGGATTGGTTCCTGGGTTAGTGTTTTTGTTGTGTGGTGAGTTGTTGTTGGTGAGTATTTGCTTCAGGTTGGAGGGCTGTCTGTAAACGAGGACTGGCCTGTCTTCCAAGCTCTGTGAGAGTGAGGGATCATCTTTCAGAATAGGTTGTAGATCCTTGATAATGCGCTGGAGAGGTTTTAGTTGGGGACTGTAGGTGACGGCTAGTGGCATTCTTTGTTTGGCCTGTCCTGTAGTAGGTGACTTCTGGATACCCTTCTGGCTCTGTCAGTCTGTTTCTTCACTTCACCAGGTAGGTATTGTAGTTTTAAGAATGCTTGATAGAGGTCCTGGAGGTGTTTGTCTCTGTCTGAGGGATCAGAGCAAATGCGGTTGTATCTTAGAGCTTGGCTGTAGACAATGGATTGTGTGGTGTGGTTTGGATGAAAGCTGGAGGCATGTAGGTAAGTATAGCGGTCAGTAGGTTTCCGATGTAGGGTGGTGTTTGTGATCATGTCTTACTTGCACTGTAGTGTCCAGGAAGTGGATCTCTTGTGCGGACTGGTCCAGGCTGAGGTTGATGGTGGGGTGGAAATTGTTGAAATCCTGGTGGAATTCCTCAAGGGCCTCCTTCCCATCGATCCAGATGATAAAGATGTCATCAATGTAGCGCAAGTAGAGCAGGGGCGTTAGAGGACGAGAGCTGAGGAAGCGTTGTTCTAAGTCAGCCATAAAAATGTTGACATACTGTGGGGACATGCGAGTACCCCTAGCAGTGCTGCTGACTTGAAGGTATAAATTGTCCCCCAAATCTGAAATAGTTGTGGGTGAGGACAAAGTTTAGCCACCAGATTTGCTGTGACATTATCGGGGATACTGTTCCTGACGGCTTGTAGTCCATCTTTGAGTGGAATGTTGGTGTAGAGAGCTTCTACACCCATAGTGGCTAGGGTAGTGTTTTCTGGAAGATCATCAGTGGATTGTGGTTTCCTCAGGAAGTCAGTGGTGTTGCGAAGATAGCTGGGAGTGCTGGTAGCATAGGTCCTGAGGAGGGAGTCCACATAGCCAGAAAATCCTGCTGACGGTGCCAATGCCTGAGATGATGGGGCGTCCAGGGTTCCCAGGTTTATGGATCTTGGATAACAGATAGAATACCCCTGGTTGGGGCTCTAGGGGTGTGTCTGTGTAGATTTGTTCCTGTGCTTCTTCAGGGAGTTTTTTGAACAGATGGTGCAGTTTCTTTTGGTAACCCTCAGTGAGATCAGAGGGTAATGGCTTGTAGAATGTAGTGTCAGAGAGTTGCCTAGCAGCCTCTCGTTCCTATTCTGACCTATAACTTTGACTATTTTTGAAGGTGCTTCTCCCTCCCATAGTAAATGGAGTTCTCAAACTATCAGGTTTTGTGACGGGCAATTACCTCTTCCAGCAAACTACAAAAAGTTCACTAGATTTCTAAGTAGTTATCTTTTTTTTTTTCCCGCTAGTAAAACTGATTTGATGGATTAATTTTTCTAGTACCAGAATTTCCCACACCTTAATATTTAACTTTATATTAAATCTAAAATATGGGTAGAGTAACAAATTTTCTATAATTCATTTTAGGATGCAGATGCTGAAGGCAATTTTATGCAAGTTCTGCTTTCTAAATTAATTGTACTAGTTAGTTTGGTTCTGCATAGCAGTATTTTTAGAGCAAGTCATGAAGCAGGAGATCAGAATTCAAAAACCTTGGCCCAGTGTCATTACCCAAAGACGACAGTGCAGTATCATGTCCAGCTTGATAAATGAAATACAATCTCTTATTTAAAAAAAAAAAGACTTAAGGGTTGATTTTTGCATCTTTAATCTGCAGTGACAACAAATGTCCCAGGAAGTATGTTTAAGGGGAGCAATGAGGGGAGGGTGGGGATAGGTGTCAAGAAAGCACAGAAATGGGTGGGAAGTCAAATTGATATCAGGGTATGTCTTCACTGTAGGCTTAACCTAGGCTCTTACCCTCCCTCCCCCCCATCCACACACACACAACCCTTAAACCCAGGTTTATATGTGCTTTGAATCCAGGTTTGCTTGCCCAGCGAGGGGTATAGGTTAGAACCACAGGTTTTGTTAGGTGGGCTCAAATGTACTTACGCTGCAGAGGGGAAGCAGCTGAAGTCTGGGTTATAAAGCTTGGGTTTTGATAGTTCTTCTTCGAGTGCTGTCCCTGTGGGTGCTCCACCCTAGGTGACGGTGCGTCCCGGCGCCGTTTATCGGAGATTTTCGGTAGCAGTGCCTGGTTGGGGCGCACGCACCCAGATGGTATCTCCCGTCTAGTTGGAATCTTCCTGAGTGCGTGCGGCCCACACTCTCCTCAGTTCCTTCTCAACCGTCCTCGGCCGAAGATGGATCCCGGGGCAGTGCTGCCTTCTCTTCCCTGGTATCTATAGGAAACAGTAACAAAGAACATAGAAATAATTATTAGTTACATGCCAGTTGTTTCCCTTCTTTAGTGTAGTTACATAGTTAGTTACTTAGTTTAAAAAAAAAAAAAAAAAGTCCTTCAGGCTTGTGTCCCGTTGAGACATTCTCCTCGGCCATCTCTAATTCATAATGCCAGGAGCTTCAGGATTCAAAAGATGCATCTCCTGCCAGGACTCCATGCCATGGACAGACGGGCACTCATACTGTGTGAGGTGCCTCAGGGACACCCACGTCCCTGTGAAGTGCCTCCATTGCGCGAGCCTCGTTAAGAGCTCGTCGCGACAGGGACCTGCGGCTCAAAATACTGATGATGGGAAAAATCCTTACAGCCGCTTTCGGAGACGGGAAAGGTTAAACCCGCTCTGACACGCTCCCCAGCCAGATCGGAACCGGTGGGCAGCGTTGCTTCACCCTCCCTGGAGCGGAGGCAAGAAGCAGAACAGTCTCACAGGAGAGACTTTAACAAGGGTAGGGGGTCTCCCACAAGATCCCTACCCTCTGTGCTGACAGCACCAAAGGCAGGTGCCTCAGCTTTTCTAATGCCTCAGCCGCGGCTCGGACAGATCGCAGAGGCAGGGACCTGACCTCCTGTGTCAGGAAGGTCCTTGTGGCTCTGGTCCCCTCGGCACCACAAACGGCCGCGGTGCCGGCAGCGCCCGACTCCTGGGCACCGCGCGCGGCCGCGGCGCCTCCTGGGCACCGCAATCCTCCCCTGCAGGGAGAAGAATGTTGGCACGGAGCCTGTCTTCCACCCGGACTCCAGTAGCAGACCCCCTGCAGGACACCTCCAAGCAGTCTGCAGCACTATTGTCACTTTCACTCTCCTGCTAAGGAGCTAGAGCAGAGAGCAGGCTCAACTCAGCCCAGGGAGCAGGAGCAACAGTTTCTCACTTAATGTGAGCTTTCGGTGCCACCTGAGCCTCACTCTCCGCTCCTAGATACATAGGGCTAATATTTTTTTTTGAACTGCCGTTCTCTCCAACTGAACTGGTTTTCACTGACCATGAACTTGATTTACAGCAGCAAGTGGAGTTCTCCACTCCTGCTTCTCCTCCACAGGCACCTCTGCCACCTCAGGTCACGGTTCAAGGCCACCAGCCTCAGTTTCCCCATTTCGCCCCCCCCAGGGGCGACACTTGGGTTCTCCTACGTTATGCCTTGGCCTCAGTGGTACCCTTGGCAACATCCTCCTACCAATCATCCTCCTTCTGTGCCTCAGTCTCCTGCTCCATCCACTTCTAAGGTGCCTGAGCCCCCTCCTGAGTATGCAAGTTACGCGACTCCTAACTCTCCATTAGCCCTGGATGGAGCCCTCCTCCCTCCGTCTCCATGGGCCGTGGACAACTGTAAACAATTTCAAGAACTTTTCAGGAGGGTGGCACTCAATCAAGATATCCCCTTTCAAGAGGTTCAGGAGACACAACACAGACTCCTCAGAATCCTTCAACAGTCTGCACCCTCAAAAATCACGCTCCCTATAAACGAAGCACTCCTGGAGCCGGCTGACACTTCTGGCAAACCCCACCATCTTTAGTACCAACTTGCAAAAAGGCCGAACGTAAATACTATGTCCCTGCTAAAGACGCTGACTTCCTATTCCTTATCCACCACCCAACTCCCTGGTCATGGATGCAGTTGCACAGAGGACAAAACAGTCATAATATCAACCCACCCCGCAAGACAAGGACCTTAGATGCCTTGACGTCTTGGGCTGCAAGGTTTATACGTCCTCCACACTACAATTCAGAATTGCAAACTATTCTGCACCCCTCTTCAGTTACAACTTTGATATTTACAATAAACTTTTGAATTTGCCTCCTACATTACAGAGGATAGGAGAGCAGACTTCAAATCAATCCTGACTGAGAACCAACTGATTTCTAGGACGGCCCTACAGGCATCTCTAGACATGGCAGACACAGCAGTCCGTACAACTGCAACTGCTGTGGTTATGCGCAGATCCTCATGGCTCTCTGCATCTGGCATCCCCAAAGAACTGCAGACCAAAGTGGAGGATCTCCCTTTTGATAAGGACAAACTTTCTCCTACCCTCCTACCCTTCCCCGTCCCTCCTCAGGGACCCTTCTCACGACCACTTACTTCGCACAGAAGCGGTGCAT
Organism: Mauremys reevesii; assembly: GCF_016161935.1. NCBI lineage: Eukaryota > Metazoa > Chordata > Testudines > Geoemydidae > Mauremys > Mauremys reevesii. The sequence goes on from NC_052626.1 coordinate 29,061,009, forward strand.
CTTCTACAACTAGGTGCAGAGGAACCTGTGCCACCGCAAAATCAAGGGACAGGTTTCTACTCCCGTTACTTTCTAACTCAGAAAAAGACTGGAGGATGGAGGCCTATACTAGATCTACACCGACTGAACAAATTCATGAGGATACAAAGATTCAAGATGGTCACACTGGGCACAATAATACCTACACTGGATCCAGGGGACTGGTTCACAGCTCTCGACCTACAGGATGCTTACTTACATATATTAATCCATCCAGTTCACAGACGCTTTCTACGATTCACAATCGGTCACGACCATTTTCAATACAGAGTTCTTCCTTTCGGACCCGCCACAACACCGAGAGTTTTTCCAAGACTCTAGCCGTAGACATGGCTCATCTCCGCAAACACGGGGTCACGCTGTTCCCCTATCTGGACCATTGCCTCATCAAGGGCAACTCCTATGGCGAGACACTTCAAACTACCTGTTTTGCCATCTCCCTCTTTCACAGCCTAGGCCTCCAAATAAACATCCAAAAATCCACCCTGACACCTAAACAACAGATCGAGTTCGTTGGAGCTCATCTCGACTCAATCCAGAGCAGGGCCTCGCTCCCAGATCACAGATTCCTCGCTATCACGCAGCTCAAACGTACGCTCTTTATTCGTCCCAGGGCACAGGCAAAACTCTGCCTACAGCTTCTTGGTCACAAGACAGCCACCACCTTCGTGGTTCACCACGCCAGGCTACACATGAGATGTCTCCAGGGCTGGTTCAATTCCAAACCCAACAGACACATCTTACGAATGCTGCTAACTCCTCCTCCCAGTGTTATAGCTTCCCAGCATTGATAAACAACTCCAGAAAACCTCTGCACAGGGGTTTCCTCCGGCAATGTTCCCCAACGCTCATGCTCACCACGGACGCTTCCCTGATTGATTGGGGAGGGCATCTAGGGGAACACAGGGCACAAGCCCGGTAGTCCGCATCAGAGATGCACCTACACATAAATCTCTTAGAGCTCAGAGCAGTGAGGCGAGCATGCCTTCACTTTCTTCCTCTCATAAAGAACAAATCTCTTCGGGCATTAAGAGACAACACAGCATGCATGTACTACATAAACAGACAAGGGGGAGCTTGATCACATTCCCTTTGCAGGGGAGCCATTAAACTATGGAACTGGTGCATACGACATTGAATACAGATCATCCCTTCCTATCTACCAGACTGCCACAACACTACTGCCAACACACTCAGCAGGCACTTCTTGACACAACGCGAATGGGAACTGTACCCCGCAGTACTCCAACAACTCTTCTCCCTCTGGGGCACCCCATCAATAGATCTCTTTGCCACAACCCAGAATCGAAAATGTTCCCTTTTGCTCCAGAGTGAGACTCGGGACTGCATCCCTAGGAGCTGCAATCCTCATACCATGGAACAGCTCCCTCCTGTACGCCTTCCACCAATCCCTCTGTTACACAGGGTTCTTTGGAATATTGCAGACGACAAGACCCAGGTCATCCTTATTGCCCCAGCTTGACCAAGACAGATGTGGTATCCCTACCTACTCTGCATGTCCTCCCGTCACCCACGGGCTCTCCCCAACAGGCCAGAACACATTTCCCAGGACAACGGACGGGTCCTTCGCCCCCAGCTCCAAAAGCTCCACCTCACAGCCTGGTTCCTTCATGGTTCCAAACCCATGAACTAGCCTGTTCCGAGCAAGTCCAATATGTCCTCCTACACAGTAGGAGAGACTCCACTCGTAAAACCTACCTGCAGAAGGAGAAGCGCTTCGCCCTCTGGTGCTCACGTAATCACTTAGCACCCAATAACGTGACCCTCCCTAACATTCTAGACTACCTCCTGAATCTAAAACAGGACAGACTTTCGCTCAGCTCCATCAAAGTGCACCTGACGGCGCTTACCACCTTCCATGACCTATTAGACAGTTATTCATTCTTTACCCACACCACCATAAAACGCTTTCTAACGGGCCTGAAAAATCTCTACCCTGAAATTTACCCAACAGCGGCTGCATGGAATCTTAACCTCGTTCTTCATGCTCTCATGAAACCTCTATTTGAGGCCTTGGCTACCTCTCATCTCCATACGTCCATGAAGGTGCATTTCTTAGTTGCCATAACGTCAGCAGGGAGAGTTGGTTAAATGAGCGCCCTGATGGTCCACCCTCCCTACACAATCTTCTCCAAAGACAAAGTCACTTTGAGACCACATCCTAAATTTCTTCCTAACGTGGTATCGACCTTCCACCTCAACCAACCTATATACTTACCTACTTTCTATCCCAAACCTCACAAGACTCTGCAAGAGGCAACCCTGCATACTCTCAACCTCAGGCGAGCAATTGCCTTTTATTTAGACAGGACTAAACGATTTCATAAGTCGCCATGACTCTTTGTTTCCATTACTGAAAGATCGAAAGGGACGGCTATCTATAAACAACGTCTATCCAAGTGGATCTGACTGCATCAGATCCTGTTACCGTGCAAAGAACCTTCAACCTCCCGACGACATTAGAACTCATTCCACTAGAGCCATGTCGGCATCCATTGCCTTCTTACACAACATTCCCATTCCTGATATCTGCAAAGCGGCTACATGGTCATCTGAACACACGTTTGCAAAACACTATGCTCTAACACAAGACACCACGGCAGACACAATAGTAGGTCATACAGTACTATCTTCAGTACTCCCTGCCGTATCTCCAAAGTCCCACCGGCCATAGTGGGTACTGCTACACATTCACCTAGAGTGGAGCACCCACAGGGACAGCACTCGAAGAAGAAGAGAGAGTTACTCACCTTGCAGTAACTGAGGTTCTTCAAGATGTGTGTCCCTGTGGGTGCTCCACTCCCCGCCCTCCTCCCCTCTACTTTGGAGCACTGTGATGACTCTCCATGGTAGAGAAAAAAAACAGGAGTACTTGTGGCACCTTAAAGACTAACAAATTTATTTAAGCATGAGCTTTCGTGAGGAGGGTGTGGGGCGCACGCACTCAGGAAGATTCCAACTAGACGGGAGATACCATCTGGGTGCGTGCGCCCCAACCAGGCACTGCAACTGAAAATCTCCGATCAACGGCGCCGGGACGCACCGTCACCGAGAGTGGAGCACCCACAGGGACACGCATCTCGAAGAACCTCAGTTACTGCAAGGTGAGTAACTTTCTCTTCTTCAGTGCCAGTCCACAATGCCATACCCCAATTCCCTAGTCTGTATTTTCTGTCCCTTCTGCCTACTAACTTTCTATTCATCTCCGATCTACTATAAACAACCTGCTGGTTACATATACCTGGTCAGTGTTTAAGTCCTCATTCCATATGTCCTGCTCCATTTCTGCACTGACCAGCTTAGCTGAATAATGTGAGAAGATGCCATCCCAGTGTGCTGCTAGCTGACTCGAGGATCACATCAGGATTCTGGTTGCCCTCTGGTGCAGGTACAGCAAATAATGTAGTTTTGAGATGCACCCAAAACTGTCCTTTTCAAGAGGCTGCCAGAGGAGGTGGATCAAATGGCCAGCTATCCAGTGTCTGGAGTGAATTAAAAATGTCAAGGGTGCCTATTTCAAGGCAAAGGATACCAATAACAAGTGAGGCAACTCAATGTTTCCTTGCCCCTAACATAAGGAGTTTGAATCAGGTGCTCACCATAGCCCAAAGTACTGAGCCCACCATCATGCGTGATAGGCTTTTGACCCAAACTGGCCTGTTTTTGTTTTTGTTTTTTGTGTTGTTTTTAGACCAGGGACAGGGATGGTACCAGAGGAGACCCTTTCAGCAGAGGGTGCAGAAGAGCTGGAACAGACTATGTGGTCTGATAGTCTGGGGGACATCTTGGATCTATATTCTGAGAATTATTTGGGGATGAGCCTGGGGAATGGACTGCATAGGAAGCCACAGCAGAGCTAGAGCTACAGCTGAATAACTGTCTGCTTCCATTTTCATTATTTGGGGGGACATTGCAATTTAAGTGGGAATATTTCCCAGGATATGACTAAGGCTATGATTCTGCAGTGAGGTCATGGGGTTTTTTTGGGACCTCCATGTCTACTTCTGGGGCAGGGCTGGAGCAGCTGTTAGCCCTGGGCTGCCAGAGCAGTGGCTGCCAGAACAGTTGACTGGTGGCCAACCCTGGGACCACCAAAACAGCAGCTGGAGTTGAGTCAGCTACCCTGGGGTGGGAGCAGCAGCAGTCAATCCCTGCTGCAGGAGCAGTGGCGGGGCTGGAGCTATGGGGTAGCCTTAGCTTCAGTTCACCCTTTCTGCATCCCTCTTTCCATCCCTACATGTATGATTTAAGATGGATTCCAAGCTCTGTGTGGGGGGATGAATATTAAACATGCAACTAATGATTCAGTGGAGCTATGTTTGAACTAATTACTGGGGGATGGGAGGAGAATCAAAGCTGGGATTATAGGTTTAGCAAGCATAAATGCATATTTCCACAGACTCCTTGCCTTATAACTTTGTACACACTGGTGTACTATTACACAGTTATACCAATACTAGTATTAACTCCAGACGGCCTATATTTTAAGTCCCAGTGGTTGTACTAAGTGGAAAAAGTCCTTTCGTGATTGTGGTACTTGGTCTCCTGATGCTGTCCAGGCCTGTGGGAGGGGGAAGGAAGTTGTGGTGTACTCAAGCTTCTGTATCTTGGTTAAGCATTCTCTTACTGCTTGCCTGAATTTTTTTCTCTACTCCTGCCTGGCTGGTGGTTTTTTTTATATATATATAATATGTTTTTTTATGTAGGTGACCTAAGATGGTTGGTGAGATTCCTGGGCAGACCACTCTTCCAGCAGCTGGCCTGTAGCTTACCATCTCTGTTTGTTGATTTACAGTCAGCACATGATGAAATATCTACTTTGCACAAACACAATAGCAAATAAACATATATCTACACATACGCGTGCATGCACACACGCTGCAGTAGTATGCATCATTATGCTGCTCGAGGCATATTACCATGTGATGCAAGGATGTGGGCAACACAGGCACACAAGAATCCCTAATTTCTTTTGCTCACCTGAACCAGGGGCAGCCCCAGGCACCAGCACGCCAAGCGCGTGCTTGGGGCAGCAAGCCGCGGGGGGCGCTCTGCCGGTCACCGCGAGGGCGGCAGGCAGGTTGCCTTTGGCAGCCTGCCTGCGGAGGGTCCGCTGGTCCCACGGCTTCAGCGGACCTCCTGCAGGCTGCTGCCGAATTTGCGGGACTGGGGACCTCCCGCAGGCAAGCCACCGAAGGCAGCCTGCCTGCCGTGCTTGGGGCAGCAAAATGCCTAGAGCCGCCCCTGACCTGAACCCAGCCTTAGTGATGATGGGTGCAATCTCTGACTGTCTATATTGGACTTGTAAACCAGCAGCGTCTTGAGTCCACTCCTGGTGGAAGCCCTCATCCTTATTCTCACAGATGTTGGTGTTCTTATGCCAGATGCCAAGAGGCATAGGCTGAACATGCATGGGCCGAACGGGTACTGCTAGCAGAAAAATTGCAAACTCAAGGCTTAAGAGGCACATGAGTTCCTCAAGTGGAGCAGCCATAGGGACGTGCATCTTGAAGAACTGCAGTTCCTGGCCAACGTGAATGACCTCTTCTTATGGTTGACCAAGACATTCATGATGATTTGAGTAATATCCCTGCTGGTTGACATATGCTCCTTGTGCTGGACAAACAGTGGGTAGAGGGATGTCATCAGTGGCTCCAGTTCAGTTTGGAAACCCCATTCTCTCAAAGCCAGCTGTTTCAGACACACTAACTGTGTCCGCTACCCATGGGTGTAAAACAGCAGTACCTGCCCCACAAAACTCCATTGCTACAGCACTGAATTAGCTTACCAACACCAAAGTGTTAGGCATTGACTTGTGCAGTGTAGGGTAGCAAGCTTCCAGGTGGCAGTATCAACCCACTTCTGGATTGGTATGGCTTCCCTTATTAGCATGATCTGGCACTGAAAGGTCAGGGCAAGATCCTCATCTGATTCCATGAGGGTCTACTTCCTCATTGGGGAAGTTTTGGAGGCACCGCTGATCTTCCCAGAGCTGCATGATGATGTAATGACACTACAAGTTGTTCTGCACCAGAAGTGCCAGTCCACGTACGATAGGTGGCATGCATCAGCTGTCTCTGCTCTGCCATATCATGCTTGCATGATCTTTTCGTGAATACCTGTGGCTGCCTTAAGAGGGTCACAAACAGCTGTTGAAGTGCCCTCCACCGTATCCCATACCTGTAACTTCATCCTGCTGAAACAGCAGTGCTCCCAAAAGTAGGAAACAGTTCATGCACCTGATGTGGGAACCGTGCTTAGGCCCGGATGGAGAGGAAAAAAGTGAGGAGTGTGCTGAGCCAGAAGTGTTTTGTGCTACTGTGGTGGCAGGCTGTGAATACTTCCACACAGAGGCTTGGGAAGGACAGACAAGTTCTCCCACAACATACTACAAAATAAATGAATGGCTCAAGTTAGTGAGGCACTAAGAGAAACCTGGGATATGCCTACAAAAATCCTAGCACTTAAATTCGCCTACTGCAGGACCAATGTGGCTGCAGCTACGTGGGTATGAGTCAGGTGTGGCTCTGAAGTCCTGCAGATGGATTTGTCTTACCACAGTGCTTAGACCTGGATAACCTGCAGTGAAGACCTACCTTATGTAGACTCCAGTTAAAATGTTTAAAGCAGGGTTAATAGGCTGAAGCAGGGAAACGTATTTAACATTGCATGTGCTGCCTACATACCAATATGTTCAATACATTTTAGAAACTCATGATAGGTCTCTCAGGATGGAAATGTTGCTGGACTGTCAGGCTGCCCAGGTGACATTTATTCATACCATACTCCATGGCAGCTTCACCATACTTTGGGGTAGGAGGTGGTTCAGTCTCAACCCCACCTCCCTCCAACTAAATCAACAAACAGTATTTGAATAGACCTTTATTAATACAGTCAGTGACTACACATTTTCTAATGCTATCAATTTGTTCTTGTGTATATATAACAACTATTAACATTTTACAAACTGGAAAGACTTTTCTCAGCTACCTATTGATCTCTAGGTATAGACCCTTGTTGTAATGTACAAATCTGAGAAGATTTATGCCTCAAAATATAGCAGTGAGGCATCTTAACTTCTAGAGTCTACCAAATAATTACTCTGAAATGAACAAGAGGTCACTGAATGTGGTATTTAAAGTATGTAGCTGCAGATACTTTACTTTAATTTTGAAACTGTATATCAGTTACTGAGTCTCTTATTCCTATTATTTTTTTATTTTATTTTATTTATTATTGTGTGAGTAATACAGAAATTTCTTTCCTCTCACTTTTTCACCTCCACCAAGTTTAAAGGAGCTTTTACCATTTTGTGAAATAGAAAGGAAGAAGCAGCAGTGGGAAGTTAAATTGGGGATCAAGTGGCAATATATGTTAACTGCGAAGTGTTTCCTTCTTCACTTGGAGGAACAGAAAAGAGAACTCAAGAGGGAGTGCTTTGTATTGTTCTTTCCTAACTGTTTGACTAAAAAGCCATGTTGAGAGTCTTCAGAGGTGCATGTTCAGCTCTCCATATAGGGATGACCATTTGCAGATAATGGACCAGTGTAAAGAAAAACGTGAGATCTTGGATGAGCCATCTTCTGCTCCCCCCGCTCCCCAACACATATACAGAGCATGCAGGATAAAATGAAATGGGGAAGGGAGAAATTATGGGGACCAGGGGAAGGATAGTGTATTTCATGAAGTATAAAATAGGGCACAGATGACTGTTTCATTTTTAAGGGGTAGATTGTAATGGTGTCTTTCCACTAATAAACACAACTCAGTTGACTGGTAATAAAAATAAATAGAAATTTCCCCTCCCCTGCTCCCCACACACTATTAGGATGTACCAGCTCTATCCAAAGACAGAGAATACTTGATTTGTGGTGTGGGACAGTTGTAAAGGTGTAAGATATCTGGCTTAGGGAAGGATAATCACTCTGCACAGGGGGCTATTTTACCACAATAAAGACAGTCTACTTATTCATTTTGCCAGAGGTTCTAGTAGTTACATGTCAAGACTGATGATGCATACATTCACACATTTTGAAGTATGTGGGTGTTGCAAGATTCAGTAAATGAGTTGCGGGTGTATATATAGTACTTTTCAATAAAATAGGTATCCAGTTTAGGCTTTTAATAAACTGACATGAGTATTTGAAACTCCCTGGATTTTTATGTAAAATTTCTGTTTTGATTGCCTTCATGCAATAGGACAAGGAGCGATCACTTCAGAAATCCAGAAAATGTTTGCTGCAGGAAATCTGGAAGACATAACTTCCTCTTCTTGCTGGGAGAAAATGTAAACAAAGATCCAACTTTGCTATCTAGGTGCTAAAATGGTTCTCTGACTAAATCTTTCATTCTGAGCTTAATTGATACCTTTTATTCTCCCATCTAAGAAGAGCCTATTTTTTCCTCATCAATACAATCTTCTTTCAAATAGAAAAAACCTTATGAACAAAGTTATGGCAGGTTGCAGTTACTTTGAAAATTAGATGTAGATAATGGGCTGGCTTAGTTCTTAATATGGTGTGTTTCTGACACTATCTAGAGTTTGTGCTTTTGTATGCAGCTATTGTAGCTGTCAAAGGTCATTGTGTTTCATTATGTTCATGTGCTGAAATGATTGATGCTGATGACCCACTAAAGATCTCTTTACATAAGAAATTATGATATATAAATTTTAGTAGCTAAATGAGAACAGCCATGTTGACTTCAACTTAATATAAAATACGGGGGGAGGGAGAATCAGTTGTCCATACGGAAAAGGACTGCATAGGATGGGAAAGAATTGTAATGTGTAGGCTCTTAAATCAACATTAAAATATTATAATAGCGCCATCAGATTGTACGTTTGAGTTATTTCAGTACAAACAAGTATCTGAGATCAGAATGTCTGTGTTTTTGCATTCTTTTAATGTGAAAGTGGCTAAATACAAAAAGTTTCCCATCGGCTGAGATCTTGCATATCAGGTTTTATAGAGGAGGGTGTGTGTATGCTGATTTACAAACTCCTGATGGTGGGTTTGTAACTGAAGCTCTTTTCTTAGCAGTAACTGCTATTAGGACCCACTATGTAATTTGTCCATGTTTTTGAAGACTATTCTTGGTTTGCAGGCAACTTGAGTGTAGCTTTTTGTTGTTGTTTGTTGCCATTTTTAAGTTTCTTTCTCTCTCTGTCTCTCAAAGGATAGTAATACAATGTATATAGCTACCTAGGCTGTTTGTATGATGAGACTCCTGCATATCATGCTGACTAATCATGTCTCATTCTTGTACACTGTGTGTCTCTTGTCCTATACTTAGATAGTAAGCTCTTTGGGGTAGGGACCATGGTTTTGTTCTATTTGTATGGCACCTAGCACAGTGAGGTCCTGGTCCATGATTAGGGCTCCTAGGCTTTATGGTAATACAACTAATTTAATAATAGTCACAGGTATATTGTTAATATATTTGGGGTCTAGACTGTGGCTTAAATGATGGCAGTACATTTGTAGCCATGCCATTTAAACTCTAGTTTACATATTCTCTGTTTTGTGACCGTAGTCTGACTTAATACTGACCTGAAACAGGGAGGCCTTTAACACATTTGTCCTCCAATTTTTGTCCCACATAAGAAGACCCATCAAGCAGCATCAAACTTATAAAAGGTGATAACACTTCAGAGTGGGGAAAGAACCCTGGCAGAACTCTAGGGTACAGACGTGGGGACCTGAATGAAGACCCCCTAAACTTATTTCTGTCAGCTTAGGTTAAAACCTGGTATGCTGCCTCCACCAAGTGATTTAACAAGAACCAGAGAAAGGACCACTTGGAGTTCCTCCCTGAAAATATTCCCCCCAAGCCCTTACACCCCCTTTCCTGGGGAGGCTTGAGAATAATATCCTAACCAATTGGTTACAAAGTGATCAAAGACCCAAACGCCTGAGTCTTGGGACAATGGAAAAATCAGTCAGGTTTTTAAAAGAAGGATTTTATTAAAAAGAAAAGGTAAAAATCATCTTTGTAAAATCAGGATGGAAAATAACTTTACAGGGTAATCAGATTCAAAGAGCCCAGCGGAACCCCCTCTAGCCTTAGTTTTAAAATTACAACAAAACAGGGATAAACATCCCTCTAGCAAAGGGAACATTCACAAGTTGAGAAAACAAAGATAAACTAACACGCTTTGCCTGGCTGTTACTTACAAGTTTGAAATATGAAGACTTGTTCAGAAAGATTTGGAGAACATGGATTGATGTCTGGTCCCTCTTAGTCCCAAGAGTGAACACCACCAAAACAAAGAGCACAAACAACCCCCCCCCCCCCAAAGATTTGAAAGTATCCTGTCCCCTTATTGGTCCTTTGGGTCAGGTGTCAGCCAAGTTACCTGAGCTTCTTAACCCTTTACAGGTAAAAGGATTTTGGTGAACTCTGGCCAGGAGGGATTTTATAGCATTGTATACAGGAGGGTTGTTACCCTTCCCTTTATAGTTATGGCAACTTCCTACTTTTCTTTAGCAGTGCCACCACTTCATGGTATATGCAAAATCAGTAGATCATGTTTAAAAAAAAATCTTCAGAGATTAATTTCTTGTGATGTGGCAAGTCAGTTTTGCAAAACTAGGTACATCTTATAGACATGATCCAATATATTGTAAACAGACAGATGCATATCTTGATCTTTATAACAAAAAGGAAAATATCCCTTTATTCGGAAAGATCAAGCAATATAGACAGAATATAGTCTAGTCTAAAATTGTATCCATCTGGTCGACTGTATTTAGCAAGAAGGGGGACTCTCTCTTTTTAAGACTCTAGGTAAGAAGTTAAGGTGTGTAGAGTGACTTTCAGAAGCAGAAGTCCTTGTGTAATGCAGGGGAATATATTGCGAGTAGAAGTTAAAGTAAAGTCATTTAAAAAAAGTTTTTGCCAGTGTAAAATGGAAGATTAATTTCCACTAGTTTTGAGATAAAGAATCTTATCACTGATGTAGGAGGCAACACCCCTGATGATTTGTGTTGAATTTAAAGGAAGCTGAGACAAATCATTACTTGTCCAATTTTATTTCTACCTCATGTGGAGCTAATTCATTTGAACTGTATTTTTTTATTACTCGTGCATGAATTATGCTTGCATAGTGAAGCTGTGTGGCCACTTAAGTTCATTTATTAATGGAGTTACCTGAAAGATGATCATCAGACCTTTGAAAAAATATAGAAATATCTGAATTTTATGGAAGAATGTTAGTTTGCCCAAATGAACAGGTATCACTGGGAGAGCCTTTGATCAGGACTTTATTAGGACTGGATATAATCAAATCATGCTAATGTAACTGCCATGTGGAGGGAGAGAAAATGTGGCTTGTGTCTGCCCAATGTTTCAGAAGAGAGACAGGGCCGGCTTTATGGACTGCGGGGCCTGATTCGAATACCTGGCGGCAGTCCAGGGCTTCGGCAGCACTTCGGCAGCAGGAGATCCGCTCTGGGTCTTCCGCAGCACTGATGGACCTCCCGCTGCCGAAATGCCGCTGAAGACCAGGAGCAGGGATGACCCCCCCCACACACACACTCACCCTGCCGAAATGCCGCCGAAGGGTCCCCCCCCCCCTCCATGGGAGCCGGGTGAGTTTAAAAAAAAAAAATTAAAAAGGCGCCCAATTCCCAGGAAGCCGGCCCTGAAGAGAGAGACTAGTATGTTGTAATATATGATAGCTTGGAAGGGGTTGGAAGTTGGAAGGGGGCGAGCGGTGCCTGTAAACAGTGATTGTTTTCTAGGCAACTTTTATGAAACTATGGGAGATTTCAGAGACACACTGGTGGAACTGTTTCTACAATAAAGAGCTATGTTGTACTTTATTACCTTTTATATACACTCCTTTGTAATTTAAATTCCTACTGTTGGATTACATGCTTCTGTTGTAGATGTATTTATCTATAAGGGTGTATAGGGTTCTGATCATCCTCAGTCTGGAGAGAAATTAATATACTGTATTAATAAATAGCAAATGTTTCTTCCTCTTCTCTTCTTTCGTGTCAGAACAAAAGGACAGAACAAATGCATAAAGAGAACATCTTGGGCTAGTTAGAAGTGTCAGTAGCTCATGCAGATGAAGCATACCTACAGAAGAACTGCACCTTGACTGAGCATTCGTTCAGCCAACCACAGAACAATGCACCTTGCAAAGAAACGGTCAAAAATGTAAATTATGAAAAACAGGTGAAAGGTAAACAGACTTGTGGCTTTGTTTATATAAAAAAAATTAATCTTCCCAAAGCCTTCCCCCAATCTATTAAAAATTACTTCTAGTTGTTTTCCAATTAATATGGAAAACATTATTACCCCTGAGCTCTTGTTTTAATATTTAGATCAGCATTTTCATAAGAAAACATAGTATAAGTGGAACTTGGATCCTGCAGTCCTGTTTGATAGTGTGTGTAAAATAAATCCTTTGCTTTGAAAGAGATTGAACTAGAAATCTTGAATAACTAACCACAGGCTGTGTTTTTTTTATTTTGGTTTATTTTTTTAGATCATGGTAGGATCACTTGTTTGAAAATGAACAAAGCACAGAGTAAACAACTTCGCTCACGCAGTTTTTTCTTAGAGGTTAGGCCCTGATGCCTAGATACCATAAAAACATAAGAATGGCCATACTGGGTCAGATCAGTGGTCCATCTAGCCCAGTGTCCTGTTTTCCGACAGTGACCAGTGCCAGATGCTTCAGAGGGAGTGAACTAAACAAGGTAATTATTGAGTGATCCATTCAGTGTTGCCAATTCCCAGCTTCGGGCAGTCAGAAGTTTAGGGACACCCAGAGTTAGGGATGCATCCCTGACCATCTTGGCTAATAGCCAATGGTCCTATCCTCTATGAACTTATCTAATTCTTTTTTGAACTCAGTTATACTTTTGGCCTTCACAACATCCCCTGGCAACAAGATCTGCAGGTTGACTGTGTGTTATGTGAAGAAGTACTTTCTTATGTTTGTTTTTAAACGTGCTGCCTATTAATTTCATTGGGTGACCCCCTGGTTCTTGTGTTATGTTAAGGGATAAATAATACTTCCCTATTCATTTTCTCCACAAAGTTCATGATTTTTTTTATAGACCTCTATCCTATCCCCCTTTAATAATCTGTTTTCTAAAATGAACAGTCTGTCTTTTTAATCTCCCCTCATATGGAGGCTGTCCCATACCTGTAATCCTTTTTGTTGCTCTTCTCTGTACCTTTTCCAATTCTAATTTTTTTTTTTTTGAGATGAGGCAACCAGAACTGCACGCAGTATCAAGGTGTATGTGAGAAGCATGGATTTATATAGAGGCATTGATATTTTGTGTCGTATCTGTCCCTTTCCTAATGGTTCCTAACATTCATATAGCTTTTTTTGACGGCCCCTTGCATATTGAGCAGATGTTTTCAAAGCACTGTCCACAATGACTCAAAGATCTTAAGTGGTAATAGTTTATTTAGACCCCTGTCATTTTGTGTGTAATTGGGATTGTTTTCCAATGTGTATAACTTTACACTTATCAACATTTAATTTTATCTCCCACTTTGTTGCCCGAGACCCAGTCTGGTGAGATCCCTTTGTCACTCTTTGCAGTCAGTTTTGGACTTAACTTTTGAATATGTTGAATAGCACAGGTTCCAGTACAGATCTTTGGGCAACCACACTGTTTATCACTTTCCATTGTGAAAACTGGCCATTTATTACCACCCTTTGATTCCTATCTTTTTTGCAAGTTACTGATCCATGTACTATAAGATACAAACGTTTTTCAGTTAAATAGCTGTATGCTACAAGAGCTTTCTGAGTATTTACCATGCAAATGAGCATATTATGTATCCCACTTTCTTTCAGAGCTCTTGTGTCCTGTACTGCTACAGCACACCAAGTTTTTTAGCATGCTGTAAGGTTAGCCAACCTTGTTGTGGAACCAGAAATACATATTTTTGTTTTGGAGATTTATCAGCATAGTAAGTAACCTCACCGAGTTGACGTGTGCTTGATATTGTGTTACACAAAATAGGTGTATTAATAAGTTTATCTTCTGTAAGTAAATCAGGCAGATAATATAATTAACACTAAATACTTTTATCATCGAGAAAATCCTAAATATATGGAGGCTAAAAGAAAGGAAAGCAGCCTTCTTTTTGTGCTTTGGCAGCAAGTTGTAGAACTCTGGATGCTCAGATAAGCATGTTAATATACATAATCTAGTTTGTTATAAGAGCTATGACAATAGCATTTATTGGGCAAACCTGCTACAATCTATAAAACTATATGTTGAGGCAGGAAAGATGGTCTTATGTTTCAGACTTGGGAATCAGTAGGTCTGAGTTCTATTCCTGGCTCTGCTGATTCCTTCCTCTACTTCTCAAACTTTTGTACTGGTGACCCCTTTCACAAAGCAAGCCTCTGAATGCAAACCCCCCTTATAAATTCAAAACACTTTTTATATTTAACATTATTATAAATGCTGGAGGCCAAGCAGGGTTTGGGGTGGAGGCTGACAGCTCATGACCCCCCCCCCCATGTAATAACTTCACAACCCCCAGTTTGAGAACCCCATCTCTTGTTACTTTAGGAAAATTAGAGAGACAGAATTGTGAGATATAAAATATACCTTGTTTCTCTAATATCCTGAGACCAACACGGCCAAAATACTACTGCATACTCACTTTAGGAAGTTATTTATAACTCCCTCTGTTACCTCTGTGATCAATCTATAAAATGGGAATAATACTTACTATTTTATGAGGTATTGTGAGACATTTAGATATTAGTGTTAAACCCCATAGAAATGCCTATAAATAAAAGCAAATCTATTTTGGTGGCCCAGAACATAAGAATTCTGAATTGCCTTTGTTCATGTGCTTGTTTGTATGCCAATTCCAAGAAAACTGTTAGTTAATTTCTGTTTTATATGATATCGTTAGTATAAGCTCTGAGAACAAACCAAACGTGCACATCTACACTTAAGGGTTCTTTCAAATTTGAATTGTGAAAGGCTTTAACAAGTCTTAATCTTCTTCACATCTTTTAAAGAATGGATTTCCTTAGTGCATAAGAGAGTTGCTGCTTTTTGGAGTTGAAGATGCCATATATTTATATTTTTTAAAAATCTGTTTAGGTTTGGGTAATCAACTTATGCTTACTAAATCGTTAGCGCTGTAAACATACTGTACAAGAACCCCAACTCCTTCTCTAGTAGTTTTTTTACCACTAAAAGATTGTTTTTTGAGTCTTAAGGCATTTTTTCTTGGCACTTTGACTATGATGTGCTTGTGCTGATAATAGTGGCTTTTGCCTTGGGCAGTGTTTCTAAGAAAGTTGGGCTACATATTTGAAAACTAATTATAGCAGTTGCCAAACAAAATGGCTGAAGCTAATTATATGCTGAGGAAAATATAAACCAGATTCTCAGATATTTGACTGAACTAGAATGAAGACTTATCATATAGCTGTTAGGTTTTTTTCAAAGGGAAAAAAAAAATCTGTCCAAGCAGTTGCCTAGTTTGGTTTAAGCTTTAACTGATTCTTCCTGGAAAAATCATACAGTAAACAAGACTTATGGTTATATAACACAGAGAGATATGCATTAAAACCAGCAGTATATTTTATAAATATACAAGAAATTTAAAAGCACATAAAATGTTTTCAACTTTGTTTCTAACAGCCTGAAATATTCCATGACAATTATATTGTCCATCTTTACTTTGCTAATGCCCCTGCAGCATATTAATTGTATTAAAAAGAGGATTTACTTATTTTATTTTGTGTACTTAAAAAAACAGAAAAAGAATACTTCCTTTTGATTTGCCCAGAATGTTTTTTTAAATTTCAGATTTCTCCAAAATATACCACAGTAGCGTATTATGTCAGAAGACATTGTAAATGCCAGAGATCAGCTAAAATTAGGGGGATTTTCCTCATTTTTCATGTACTTTGTAAAGGTGTGCAGTTAGACTTGGTACTGTTCAGAGATATTTGCATAGGGTTTTTTTTTGTGGGGGGTGGATATCTTTACTGCTGTTGCATAGCAGAGATGTAAAGACATTTTGTCTTTGAGTCAGATAAAATTAAGCAACTTTCTAAAAATGTAAAGTCACTGCAGAAGACATGCAGTCATGTGTGTAATTTGAACAGAAGTCCTAGAAGGTAAAAAGGGTGGCTTTTTGTTGAATTTGCTAGACAGAAAAATGCTTCATGTTCATCAACTTCTCGAATGAAATATGAATTATTAAAGTCTGCATGTAAATCTGATCTATGCAGGTATGTTGACTTTTAAGGTTAGAGCATGTGTAATGAGCTGGAAGGAGTGCTGTGGTAAGATTGAGATTCAATTTGTCAGTATATTAAAATATTAAATTGCTTGGGAGTAGCTTGGTACGGTATATAGAGACTTTGTACTGCTATTGTATTAGTCTGCTGTATAGCACAGCATTTTATTGTTGGTTTTGTTCTGTCTGGCCATTTATATAAATGCTGCCCTTTTGGGGTGTGGGCATCAAAATCCTTGCATTTAGCATTTCCTGTTAAGATTTTTTTATTGCTGCTAGGACAGGATGTGTGTTTGAGTCACTTTGCAGACCTCCCAGATTATCATTTTGCGCTGCATTGATCTGGTGTTGGGTGTCAAATTCCAACTTTGCCTAATGTGAATGGCCTTGAAAAGTTGACTACTTTTTGTAACAAAGAATCCTGTGGCACCTTATAGACTAACAGACGTTTTGCAGCATGAGCTTTCGTGGGTGAATACTCACTTCGTCGGATGCAAGTAGTGGAAATTTCCAGGGGCAGGTATATATATGCAAGCAAGAAGCAAGCTAGAGATAACGAGGTTAGTTCAATCAGGGAGGATGAGGCCCTGTTCTAGCAGTTGAGGTGTGAAAACCAAGGGAGGAGAAACTGGTTCTGTAGTTGGCAAGCCATTCACAGTCTTTGTTTAATCCTGAGCTGATGGTGTCAAATTTGCAGATGAACCTGAAGCTCAGCAGTTTCTCTCTGAAGTCTGGTCCTGAAGTTTTTTTTGCTGCAGGATGGCCACCTTAAGATCTGCTATTGTGTGGCCAGGGAGGTTGAAGTGTTCTCCTACAGGTTTTTGTACATTGCCATTCCTAATATCTGATTTGTGTCCATTTATCCTTTTCCTTAGAGACTGTCCAGTTTGGCCGATGTACATAGCAGAGGGGCATTGCAGGCATATGATGGCGTATATTACATTGGTGGACATGCAGGTGAATGAACCGGTGATGGTGTGGCTGATCTGGTTAGGTCCTGTGATGGTGTCGCTGGTGTAGATATGTGGGCAGAGTTGGCATCGAGGTTTGTTGCATGGATTGGTTCCTGAGCTAGAGTTACTATGGTGCGGTGTGCAGTTACTGGTGAGAATATGCTTCAGGTTGTCTGTGGGCGAGGACTGGCCTGCCACCCAAGGCCTGTGAAAGTGTGGGATCATTGTCTAGGATGGGTTGCCTCCATCAGCTCAGGATTAAACAAAGACTGTGAATGGCTTGCCAACTACAGAACCAGTTTCTCCTCCCTTGGTTTTCACACCTCAACTGCTAGAACAGGGCCCCATCCTCCCTGATTGAACTAACCTCGTTATCTCTAGCTTGCTTCTTGCTTGCATATATATACCTGCCCCTGGAAATTTCCACTACTTGCATCCGACGAAGTGAGTATTCACCCACGAAAGCTCATGCTGCAAAACGTCTGTTAGTCTATAAGGTTCCACAGGATTCTTTGCTGCTTTTACAGATCCAGACTAACACGGCTACCCCTCTGAAAGGGTTACTTTTTTATCGTAACTTCATAAAGGAGCACATTGTCCAAAGCTTGTAATTCTTCAAGAAAGCCAGAAGAACAGTCTTTCCTAGTACAACGAACTAATTAGGCCTACTCTTTGTACTTGCTCCTTAGTTACCTCTGATACACTTTTATGCCTAGTATGAAGTTTAGCGCAAGTTAGTTTGAATGTGCAGGTTTCTTAAAAATGGTCAGAAATGTAAATTTAACTGTCCTTTCTACTGTGACTTTGCTTACCGTTTTGATGCAAAGAACTGTGCAACAGCCTCCTTTGCAAGCACAGATTTGGAGCTATAGATTTGGACTTTCAGGTTTTTGATGCTAAACGAGAAGGATAAACTCAAGATTACTTTCCATCAGCTATGTTTCTTCCTCTTTTGGTCTAAACCTATGACCTTGATATTTGTGGTCAGGCTAGGTAATTGAAAGGTTCCATAGTTTCTCTAGGTTTTTTTACTGTTGTGTTCAAATGCTTTAACTACATCAAGCCAGATTTCTACAAGATTAACAGTAGTGTCAGCCTGTAGTCGGTTGGGCCCCTCCCAAATCTCCTTCAGTTGGTTTTGTTGAGTGAAGCACCTTCTGTAAAGTTCTTTTTTAGTGTAAAATATGCTATGTTTTGCAAATGTATGACATTTATGGTTGGACCTTGCCTTTCAGATGTTACCTCACTCATATTGTCACTAATGTCCTCGAACCGACATGTCTACAACTACAC
Organism: Mauremys reevesii; assembly: GCF_016161935.1. Classification (NCBI taxonomy): domain Eukaryota; kingdom Metazoa; phylum Chordata; order Testudines; family Geoemydidae; genus Mauremys; species Mauremys reevesii. The sequence goes on from NC_052626.1 coordinate 29,079,569, forward strand.
TGCATACAGTTGTGTTTATGGTATAATCACAGCGCTGTGCTATTTCTTGGCTGTCTTAAAGTTAATGCATGAAAATGGAATCTTAATGTGTTACTTGATACTAAGTCCAAGGAATTGTTGGGTGAACCAAACACTATAGTATCCCTAGCCTAGATAAAAGCAATAAAGAAACAAGTATGTAATTTATGCAACTGGGATTCCTAACTCTGAACATGAGTTCTTACTGTGGCCAAAAGGCTAATGTGATCCTTGGAGCTATAAACAACACTGTCGAATAGGAATAGGGAGAGCCTATATTACCTCTTTGTTTGGCACTGGTGCGATCACTGCTGGACTAGAATGTCTAGTTTTAGTGTCCACAATTCGAGAAGGATATTGATCAGTTAGAGAGGGTTCAGTGAAGAGCCACAAAAATGATTAAAGTTTTGGACAACATGCCTTATCATGATAGACTCAAGGAGCTCAAGCTATTTATTTTAACAGAAGGTCAGACTATATGATCACAGTGGTCCCTTCTGGCTTTATAATCTGTGAACTCTTTTTTGCTCTGTGTGTAAAATGTGTTCATTTTCAGTGGTTCCCAAACTTTAACAACCTGTGAACCCCTTTCATTAAAATGTCAAGTCTCATTAACCCTCTCCTAAAAATGAATATTTCCAGGATTTTCTCCTTTACCTGAGTATAAATTATAAAAGCAGTGATCTTGTTAATATGAAATTTGTTTTTATAACATGCTTATTACACACTATTAATTATTATTTATCATTACAGTATTTTTATTACATTATGAAAATGGCACCACTCTTCCAAGATCTCACTTTCGTAGCTTGTATCACTTTGAATAAACTTGCTATAAGACAAGGCTCCTCTGTTTCATCAAGAAGTATCAGATGTGAAACAGCCTGAAGGTATTTAAGAAGCCAACTCAAAGAGTTCCTCCTACACAAGCATTCAGGTCTTGAGCAGTCCAGGCAAACAACGCACATTACAACAAAGCTTAAACTTGTTCTTCATAATAATTTTAAAAACAATACTAGCTGCCTATTTAATTTTAAAAACAGAAAAAAATATCCACCTCCTTTTCCATTTCTTATAAGGACTCTTGAAATTTAAATCTCCTCAGTGTGATAGATATGCTTGCTTTGATCTGCTTAGTTCTTGGAAGTTCAGGGGCTCTGGGCTGCCGGCTCTGTGCTGCCCAGGGTCCCTAGGGACAGCTGTCCGCTATTAGGGAATTTTTTCCCGAGAACCCCCTGTACCATTTGGTGAACCTCCAGGGGTTCACGAACCCTAGTTTGGGAACTACTTATTTAAATAATAGAAATAAAAAGCACATCATGTTGGTGTTAAGTAACTTATTAGTCTGTTCAGTTTTAAGAGTAGGACATTTCATAATTCTCTGGCGATAACTCCAATTCCAGAAGAAATATATAGAAGAAATACAAGCTTTCAAAATATGAGGGGGAGGAAAATATCAAATCTTCTGTTGTTGGCAGTACTTCATGTTTTTACACTTTGTACCTCTTAATTAAATCCCAGTGGTTAACAGAAAATGGCATGAAAATGTGGTGTTAATAGGTGACTTGTATACAAAAGCATGGCTGTTACCCAAAGTTCAGTCTACACACAGTTTTTGTTATATGAAAGTTTCAGGTCCAGTGACTTTCAGCAGTCAGCCCAGATCCCTCAGATGTTAGACCCTTATATATTCTCTGGTTTTGAAAAAAATGGGAAGCTTGTTATATTTCAGGCATAGCAGTTGACTTTGACTGGACTTGTTAGATTTTTATCTTTCTTTTTCATTTAAGTAACTGTTTAATCTGTAAGCCCCCCCCCTTGCCTTCCAAATGTGTTCGAGAGCACAGTTGAGGCTTCTGACCAAATCAAATATTGCCATTTTCATGGATCTCAATCTCTACTTTCAAATACTAATTAGTGCATTGCAGACTTGTTGATATCAAGAAGTTGGGCACAGTCTCTTAACTCTTGTGTATGTTCATGTATTCTATATGGTGTCCACTATCCTTTTTCTGGATGTTTTCCATCCTCAAAGGTCAGCAAGTCATTCCAGTTCTCTTTTTAATAGCAAATAATTAAATGAATCTATATAAACTTCAGAAATACAGCTTTAATACACAGAAACATTAGTTATGTGGACAAAAATTCCACATCCATGACTTTTTGTTTCCCGGGCAATAAATATTATCAAACACCTAAAACAGTCAAAGGAGGGGAAGCTTCATATTCCATTTGGGTGTGGTGATAACTGGTGTAAGGAGAGATGAAATCTTGAATTTATAATTGAATGTTGAATACGTGTTTATGATTTGCCATAGCTTTCTCGTGTATCCATTGATCTCCCTGTGCAGCTGGTCTTCACCACAGTGTATCAGAGGCATCATTGTTGAACATCTCTATGGTTTGGCTGAGATTTTCAGCCAGATGGATGATTTCATACCTGGAAAGCTGACTGCTGTACTAACTGGCTTGCCTCAGTCAAGTTCAGATGTAAAGATGTGGCCCTTATGCTAAGTACGCTACTATATTACTGATTTAACAAAAAAGTAATTTTAAAAGGCTGAAAATAATCAATTAAGATTTGAAAAATTATTCCATTATACTTACAGTTCATATATGCGCTTAATGACCATACTGACATGAACATTCAACAACTTTAACTTTGACCTATAAGATATAATTAACTATATGTAGGTAATTTAAATATATTCTAATTACATACTTTCCTTCATACTTCTATATCTTGAGCTAAAGAATTCTTTCAATATAAACATTACAAATATGCAGCCCTTTCCACATATATCTCTGTGCTATTTGCATGGTAGCTGGTGAAACTCCTGTAGTTTCCGTAAAAATGGCCATGCAACACCAGAAAGCAACTTCAAGAACAACAGAGACTGCTAAAAAGGAGATAAAACAGCAGACTTTCAAGTGGGAGGTTTTGGTCAGGTTATGCAAAGCATATTTTACTAGATGTTTCACTAAATTCCTCCCACGCTGAAACTCCATGTATATAAATGGAATTTTATTTATTGTGGAGTGACTGTTTTGACACAGCTTACATCTTCTAGGATGACTTTTTCACATTAGATATTCTAGATTTGTTGAAAGGATTCATTTTGATTATTAATAGTATTTAGAATATATAGCATCTAATATTTTTGTAATCCGTCTCTGGCTGAAATTTGCTTGCAAGTTGGGGAAGTTTTAGCAACTACTTTTTAGTGAATGTATGCAACACTTGAGCAGCTTTAAATATTTGTGAATTCTATTATATCATGTAAATTTACAAGCCACTTGCATGTCTTGCTCATCCAAATATTTCATTGACTTCAGTGGGGACTTTGGGTACCCAAGAAACTTACACCAAGAGTTTTCAGTCAATTGCAATTTAAGGACTTGTTACTTACTGTGTGGTGCCTAGTGCCTTCTGCAAGGGTGCTGAGCATCCTCAACTTCCATTGAATCACTGTGTCTTGAGGGTACTCAGCACTTTTCAGGATCAATCCCCAAGTACAACTAACACAAAAGAAAAATAGGGCTGAGGGAGCAGAAATTAAATGACGCTTTATAATTGTCAGTAGCTGTGACAGCTTTACATCATGATATTTAAGAACAGAAACAAGAGAACCTTGTAACCTTTGCTCTTTAGTTATGCATCCTGGAAGGCACTACAGTTGCTGAATAGAGAGCGCAAGAAAACCAGAGTATCTTGTTTATAGAAACTAAATCTACTTATAATTAAACCAAATTTTGGAGTTGGCAGAAAAATGTTCACACTGTCATGGTCTTCTGTTTGGCAGGTTTTTCTGGGCTGTGCTGTTTGAGACAGTCCCCCCCCCCCCCCCGTTACTTATGTACAGAGCTTGAAAAACTTACACTTACTAGCCCAAGCCCTAAGCCTTCTAACTAGAAAGAAGACTGCTGGTACTGTCCTCCACCTCCCCCCCAAGTCATGTCTTCTATGATTTAAAGGAATAAAATGTGAACTGTTTGCCAATGTTAGAATTAAATAGTTATCTAACTTTGTACATTTTAATGCAACTTATTAAGGCTGGTTGAACAACAGAACAAAAGTTAATTGTGTGGGGGGGGAGGGGGGGTTGTACTACTTTAACCTTTATACCAGTATAGTTAAAGCGATACAAGTTTTGTATGTAGATTAAACCCTGAGACTGTAAGCTCTCTAGGGCAGGGAACTGTTTTTCTGCTTTCTATACAGTGCCTAGCACAATGGGTCCCTAAATTTTATTGGGTTCCTGGGCTATTATAATAAAGCATTTTGTAGACACCTTTCAACTTAGACATAAGTACATAATCCCCTCCATCCAATGCATCTGTGTTTTCATTGTGGGGGAGGATGTGCACCTTAGGCTGCTGATATTCAGTTGACAGGCTGTGGTTCCCTGTGGTGATAAAATGTTAACACTGCAAATTGAAAACAAATCTAAACAGATCTTCCTGAGAAGAGGAGGATTTAAATAAGCTTGTGCCTGTACATAGACAAAGCAGTAAAGAAACAATGCAAAAAGATAAGCGAAATTGGATAGAAAGTAAGGCTAGTGAAGCTGAAGAAGCAGGGGAAAGAAACGATAAAAGAACAGTCTACACAATCCTGAAACAGTTAACAGGATATGGATCAAAATTCAGAAGTATCTCAGTGAAAGGGAAACAAGGAGAAATTTTGAAAATGCAGGAGGAACAAGAAAATAGATAGGTGGAACACTTCAAAGAAGTGCTAAACAGACCAGAGCCAGTTACAAGACTGGAATTCAGCAATGATAAACCACTAGACCTAGATATAGGTGGATCTGAGGTAAAAATCAAAGAAGTGTAAAAAGCACAGCAGAAGCTGAAAAATAAGAAGGCAACTGGTTTGGATGGCATTCATCCTGATATGCTTAAATATGGAGGTGAAGACATGGAATCAGTCATCTGTTCGCTGTGCAACAAAATATGGACGGAGGAGAAGGGCCCTCGGTATCATAATCAAGTTACCAAAGAAAGGTGATCTAAACAATTGTTCAAATTGGAGGGGAGTAACACTTCTATCTGTCACAGGAAAAGTATTAGCAGCAGTCCTGAACAGAATGAAAGAAAAGATGAATACCACACTACGGGTACGTCTTCACTACCCGCCATATCGGCGGGTAGCAATCGATTTCTCGGAGTTCGATATATCGCGTCTAGATGAGACGTGATATAAACTCCGAACGCGCTCCCGTCGACTCCGGAACTCCACCACCGCGAACGGCGGTGGCGGAGTCGACGGGGGAGCCGCGGATGTCAATCCCGCGCCGTGAGGACGGTAAGTAATTCGAACTAAGGTACTTCAACTTCAGCGTAGCTGAAGTTGCGTACCTTAGATCGAACACCCCCCCCCCCGTGTAGACCAGGCCTGCATGAACAACAATCTGATTTAGACAAGGGAGATAATGCACAGACGCTGTTTTCACCCTGAGATGGATTATTGAGAACACAATTGAATTCTAAGGCAGTCTTGCCATCAATTTTGTGAACTTTCAAAAGGCATTTGATAGTGTAAACCAGGGATCTCAAACTCAAATCACCACAGGGCCACGTGGACAATTTCCTGGTGCAAGTGCTGGAGGAACCAACTAGGGACAGAGCTCTTCTTGACCTGCTGCTTACAAACCGGGAAGAATTAGTAGGGGAAGCAAAAGTGGATGGGAACCTGGGAGGCAGTGACCATGAGATGGTCAAGTTCAGGATCCTGACAGAAGGAAGAAAGAGCAGCAGAATACAGACTCTGGACTTCAGAAAAGCAGACTTTGACTCTCTCAGGGAACTGATGGGCAGGATCCCCTGGGAGAATAACATGAGAGGGAAAGGAGTCCAGGAGAGCTGGCTGTATTTTAAAGAATCCTTATTGAGGTTGCAGGAATAAACCATCCCAATGTGTAGAAAGAATAGTAAATATGGCAGGCAAAAGGGAAGGAGGAGGATCCGGGGAACTACAGGCCAGTCAGCCTCACCTCAGTCCTGGAAAAATCATTGAGCAGGTCCTCAAGGAATCAATTCTGATGCACTTAGAGTAGTGGAAGGTGATCAGGAAGAGTCAGCATGGATTCACCAAGGGCAAGTCATGCCTGGACTAACCTAATTGCCTTCTATGAGGCGCTAACTGGCTCTGTGGATGAGGGGAAAGCAGTGGATGTGTTGTTCCTTGAATTTAGCAAAGCTTTTGATATGGTCTCCCACAGTATTCTTGCCAGCAAGTTAAAGTAGTATGGGCTGGATGAATGGACTATAAGGTGGATAGAAAGCTGGCTAGATCGTCAGGCTTAACGGGTAGTGATCAATGGCTCCATGTCTAATTGGCAGCCGGTATCAAGCGGAGTTCCCCAAGGGTCAGTCCTGGAGCCAGTTTTGTTCAATATCTTCATTAATGATCTGGAGGATGGTGTGGACTGCACTCTCAGCAGGTTTGCAGATGACACTAAACTGGGGGGAGTGGTAGATACGCTTGAAGGTAGGGATAGGATACAGAGTGACCTAGACAAATTGGAGGATTGGGCCAAAAGAAATCTGATGAGGTTCAACAAGGACAAGTTGCAAAGTCCTGCACTTAGGACGGAAGAATCCCATGCACTGCTACAGATTAGGGACCGAATGGCTAGGCAGCAGTTCTGCAGAAAAGGACCTAGGGGTTATGGTGGACGAGAAGCTGGATAAGAGTCAACAGTGTGCCCTTGTTGCCAAGAAAGATAACGGTATTTTGGGCTGTATAAGTAGGGGCATTTTCAGCAGATTGAGGGACGTGATCATTCCCCTCAATTTGGCATTGGTGAGGCCTCGTCTGAGGTACTGTGTCCAGTTTTGGGCCCCTCACTACAAGAAGGATGTGGAAAAATTGGAAAGAGTCCAGCGGAGGGCAACCAAAATGATTAGGGGGCTGGAGCACATGATTTATGAGGAGAAGCTGAGGGAACTGGAATTGTTTAGTCTGCAGAAGAGAAGAATTGGGGGGGGAGGGATTTGATAGCTGCTTTCAACTACCTGAAAGGGGGTTCCAAAGAGGATGGATCTAGACTGTTCTCAGTGGTACCAGATGACATAACAAGGAGTAATGGTCTCAAGTTGTGGTGGGGGAGGTTTAGGTTGGATATTGGGGAAAATTTTTTCACTAGGAGGGTGGTGAAGCACTGGAAAGGGTTACTTAGGGAGGTTGTGGAATTTCCTTCCTTAGAGGTTTTTAAGGTCAGGCTTGACAAAGCCCTGGCTGGGATGATTTAGTTGGGGATTGGCCCTGCTTTGAGCAGGGGATTGGTCTAGATGACCTCCTGAGGTCCCTTCCAACCCTGATATGCTATGATTCTATGAGGACTAGTACATTGGCCCAAGGGCCACATCACTGACACCTTTATGTATAAAGATACAAAAGCCCCCACCTTCTACTTCTGGCCCTGCCCCCACTGCACCCCTTCCACAAGGCCTCTTCCCACTCCTTCCTCGCCCCCATTCCAACCCCTTCCCCAAAGTCCCCACCCCAACTCTGTCCCCTCCTTCCCCCTATTCCAACCCCTTTCCCAAATCCCCGCCCCTGCCCTGCCTCTTCTCCTCCTCCTCCTCCCCTGAGTGCACGTCTCCCCGCTCCTCCCCACTCCCTCATGGAAAGTGCTAAGCGCCACCGAATGCCTGGAGGTAGGCAGAAGAGCGGGGATGCAGCACACTGGGGGGAAGGGAGGGCAGTGGGTGAGGGGAGCTTGGCGACAGCAGGAAATAACTCTGGAGGTTGCAGGGGAGCTTGGAGGGCTGCAGTAAATAACTCCATGGGCTGTGTGTTTGAGACCCCCTGGTGTAAACTGAAAAACAATGTGGAGAATTGTGGAACAAAATGTTAGTTAATTTTGATGGAATTCCATAATGAAGACATTCTATACCAACTCAAAATTCTGCATTAAAATGGAAAATGGATTGAGAGAGCCATTCAGCAACAAGACAGGTATCAGGCAGGGGTGTGTTCTGTCTCTTTTTTTGTTTATGCTAGTCATCGACTATGGATTAGAACAATGTGACAGTGATACATATAGCCTAAAATGGAACAATTCAAGGCTATTTGATCTAGACTTTGCTGACAACATTGCTCTTATCAATGAAGATGCCAACGGACTACACAAATGTATAAACCAAGTAAAAAGTAATGGAGAAGATAGGTTTGCGATACAATGCAAAGAAATGTAAAGTCATGTTAATGGGGACTATAGGGACACAAATCAAAACTGGAGAAGGTGAACAATTTTACATATCTTGGAAGTACCATCAGCCAAGATGGTCCTAGTTCCAAGGAAATAAGAAGACTTGGGAAGGCAAATAATGCATTTCGAAGACTCAAAAACATCTCCCTCAAGACAAAACTGAACGTGTACAAAGCAATTGTTATCGCCATCACAACATATATCCATGAGACATGGCAATTTACCAAGAAAGATATGTAAAGGCTGGATGCATTTCATCACAAATGTCTGAGAAGAATATTGGGAATAACATATAGAGACAGGAAGACGAATGAGATCAGAAAAATTACTGGACAAGACACCCTCTCACAAGTAATCTACAAAAGAAGACGACAGTGGCTGGGACGTGCTGAGAATGGAAAAAGAGTGCTTACCAAATACCGCCCTTGAATGGAAGCCAGAAAACGCAAGAAGAGAGAGAGGAAGACCGTGAATAACATGGAAACTAACAGTTCTGAATGACATCAAGCACCTCAATGTGAAATTGCCAGATTTGGAGAGAAGGGCAGTTGACAGGCAAGGGTGGAAAATGTGGGTAGCTCAGTGTGCAGCATAGCACGGGATGGACTAAGGTCTGTACATACAACATGAATTCTTGTGCTATATGTCTTTGGTCCTGAGTTCCCTGGCTTACCTAGTGCATTGCAATATTACTTGTACATGATTACCTACCTTTTGACATTAAAGTACACCTTATATTTTCTATGAGGAATTTATTTTATGTGAAGACTTGGTTTGCTTTTAACAAATTTATCTAAGTCTTAGGGCTGGTCTATACTAGAAAAGTATAACTTAGTTATGAGTTTACTTTATATATAGTTATACTGGTTTTAAATCCTGGTGTGGATGCATTTATAATGGTATAAAGGTGCATTCTACCAGGATAGTTTATTCTGCTTTCCCACCCAGAATAAGCTGTACCTGGTATAATCCGTTTTATACAGTTAAACTGTATCTACATTAAAGGGAATTCTTGTAATTTTAACTTTACTGATCTATGAAGCTTTGCTGCTTTAATTTATAGGTAGACCCATAATTAGAAACTTGCTAGCTAAAAGTTAATGATTGATACAGCTTTCCTGTTACTTGGTAATTTTAACATGCAACTGCATTATTATGAATAATTTGGAAGAAAAATATTCTTTGATTGTCATCCATAGGATGATCACTTTTTAAAGTTATTTTTGTCTTGAAAATTGTACTAGAGGATGTCTGATTAGGAACATAAATGAGCTTTTTCAATTTCATACATTTTAGAATACCTACTGAGAACAATTAATAAAACAATCATTTATTGCTATTTTTTGTTTTTTCTTTAGAAATGGAGGAACATAGTCTGCTGGATCTGGGATTGAAGGTTTATAATGGATTATGGGATAATACATTGAAGAGCCAGCAGGCGGCATGCCTGAGTGACTGAAGAAGATGGGTGCTAATGCATCTAACTACCCTCATTCGTGTTCCCCAAGGGTAGGGGGAAATTCGCAGGCACAACAGACATTCATAGGTAACTTTCAATTCTCCTGCCATTTTTATAACGTTTACTGTATTATATGTGCAGTGGGCTTGGATTGCTTGCAGTACTAGTAATGGGATGCAGAGCCTTTTATGTTCTACTTCACCTGTTTGAATCCACTCAAGCTCAGTAGTGCATGAAATTTGGTACTTTTTAATAACTATTTGGCCTATGTGCAAAATGAGTTGATGTTCCCAGTTCCTAATGGACAGATGTCCATGTGATAAAAACCACCATCACAGTTGGCTCTCTGGACAGTTTTAACCATACATGACAACTGTCCTTGCTTACAGGGACAGATGGTACCTGTTAAACAGTACATGTACCATTTTTCCACTTTGTTTCCCCCAGAAAGCTCTGTGCGTCATATTTTAATAAAATTAAAATGTTTCTATTTTTATTCCCCCTCTTCTCTCTCCCCCCCCATCCTCTTTCCTGTGTTGTTGACACTGTCTACAAAGAGATTGAATCACTTTCTCCCCCATAGAGGTGATCACTCCAGTACATGGTTCAGGCACAACCTGGGAAACTCCATCCTCCTGTCCCTACTCCATTTTTCTTCTGATAAACAGAGGCCTTTATTTTGCAGCAGCACTAAAATCATTTAAACAGAAATTTGTGTGTTTTAGGAGCTCTTAAACCAAAGCTCTTTGGAGGTGTGTGTATGTTTGTTTCACAATGGGGGCCCCTAAACACTATCATAATACAAATAATTAAAAAGCTGACTGGTTTCACTGATGGCATTTTTTTTTAAATCTTCTTCAGAAATCTGACAGCCTGAAGATTGTTCTTGTTATGGTAAATAGCATAAATGCTCTTATGCTACCACTTATTTTCTTGGATTACCCGTTGTTGACATTTAAAATCCTAATTTGCAATGTAAGCACATAGTTATATAAGATGTGAAACTCCTTTTTTTGAGTGCTTTTCCTTGTGATGTGGAATCAATAGTTAACCAATGATCATGATGCAATATTATTCCTATATTTAATTATCACTGAAAGTGCAGATACGTCCTAAGCATAGAATCATCTCTTTGAATCCTTTTTGAATATGTATCTTTTAATCCACCAGAAGTTACTGAGAATCTGAGTAGATGCAATCTTCATAACATACTGCTTATCTCCAAAGTAGACTCTTCATTTTGTGTGTGTACTCCCTTCAGGATGCCAAGAAAACTGTTGTTGTAAATATCACCTGAGTGCCTGGGACATTACTTCCTGCAAGACTTTAAAAATTTAAGTGTTTCATTTATATCCCTTTAATTTCTGATTAACTAGTAGTAGTGATAAACAAATTGAGCTATCTTCCTTTACAATCCCAAGCGCAAGTCTTTCCATCATAGCAAGAATAACACTCACAAGATTGATATCTCCATCTACCTGAATGCTGCAACCCTAATCCCCCGCTCCCTCCAGACAACTGACCCTGAAATCAGTCAACCTAGTCAACCAGACCATACCCCAAGCAGTTTTACCCTGAAAAGGAGACATGCCAGAGATTCCATGGAGTTAACTAGGAACTTGGCTATTGCTATTAATTATATGTGGAAGATGCAGTGATGGGCTGCAATATAAAACCCTAAGATAGATACCAACATTTGTCACCTCTAAATTACAGCGACCCACAATTTATCCAGTGAGAATTAAGGTTGAGATTTTCAAAGAAGCTTAGGGAAATAGGGCATCAAATCCCAGTGAAAATCAATGGAAGTTAAGCACCTAGTCCTCTTATGGTTACTTTGAAAATCCCAGCCTAAAACCCTACAATACCATGATTATGTATAAGGATTATCAGGGCCTTTCCCCTAATGTCTTTCCCTACCCTCTTTTTCTCCTCTTGTCTCCTTGACTTTTTGTTGTCTTGTTTCTTCTTTCTTCATTCTTTTGGTTCCATGACTGAGCACAATATCTATTTTCCTCTAACAGAATAAGACTCTGTTACTGAGCCTTTCAGCAGTTGATCGAATAACTAGTGTTTATTCTTAGAAATTAGCACTTTTCTAGTCCCATGACTATGTATGGAACATGTTTTCTATCCATGAGATTTATTTACTTTCTAAAAATAAAACTGGATATATGAAAACAAGGTCATAAGGTGGTTTTGTACACACTATCTTTTTACTTCTGGGGAATCTAGGTTCAAATCATGTTATCTTAGTCTCTACTTATTCCCCATTAAAACTTGATACCAATGTCATAGTATAGGTATAGTCTGAGTGCTAGATTGAGAAAACTAATCGGTAAAGCAGTTGGAGTATTTTCATGGTGCCTGCCCTGTGTTGCTAGTCACTTCCTTCCAAGAACACTAGTCACTTGCAGTTCATAAAGAGAGAGTACATAAAATAGAAAGTACACCCTTTTTTTTTCCCCGCTGCTCTGAGAATACGTTTGTTCTACTAAAGATTTAAACATAACATTTTCATCTTTGTTGCTGCTTTGCTTTCAAAACTCAGAATAAGGCTTTCATACCATTTACTGTGGTGAGATGCCTATTTAAGGTTTTATTTTTACATACAGTTCTACAATTCCATTCTGAAAAAGTATAGGCATGCAGAGGACTGGATAAATCCCATTATTATTCATTGTCATTTGGCCAAGTAGTTTCTTTGAGCAGTTATCTGTTTTCTGAAATGTTTATTTGCTCAAAGATGAGTATAAACTGAGGAGCATGAAGCAATTGTCATTTTAAAATTCACAGCATGTAACAACTCAGTGTCTGAAAGGGGAAAAATAAATTCTTTAATTTTCTTTTTCCACTGTTGGACTAATAAGAAAATCAAATCAGCATATGGAGACATTAATTGAAAATAGTGTTTTGCAGAGAGATGCTGAGCTGCTAAATTACAACAGTGACCCATCTATATCTTCAGGCTTTCTCATTTTTTCCCTCTGGCTCAAGTCTGAGTTGACATACAGTTATTAAAATAATAGTGTACTCTCAGAATAGATAGAATACATGATTGTACATAATACTGTAGTATTAATTACAGTTAGGGCCTGTATCTCGTACATGGTGTCTAGTACATGCTAAATTGCACCATGTTTTTGATTTTCAGAGGTGATTCAGGTGCAAGTAAAAGAAGAGGGGATGAGAGTTCTGCAGTCCTGGTCTGCATTTTTTTGTTTGTTTTTTTAGGAGCTTTTTGTAATCTTCTTATTATTTTGGAGCCTGGGGATCACAGAACCATCAAATGCAATTTAAGCACTTTTAATTTTTCTGCAGGTCTGTTGACATTCTTGCATGTTCCCTTTTTGGAAAATGCACTTCAACATAGTGTATTTTATGGAATTATAATTATTTTACATAGTGCCACAAGTGTGGATGGCAATTAATAAGAGTAGACTCCTGCTCCAAGCTTTCTGTCTAATATAAAGATCGCACAAATAAAGATGTTGCAATGGAGAGATCAATGAACAATAAAACATGGGGAGAAAGGATGTTTGTTTTTTGGAATTGTGAAGTAGGATCTTTTGGGTTGCAATCCTTTGAGCTGTCCGTAGCTTTTCATTTAAATCTTCAGATAATTTTACTTGTTACTCATACTGTAAACTTGAGGCATTCCCTGTTCTGGTGGAATTTAAATGAAGCTGGCTACAGTGGGAGAGACACTTCCTTCATCCACAAACTGTCCTGTGTTGCAGAACCAGTAAAGCAAATACTGTAAAATGGGTGGCGAGGTTTTAACTGCTTTTGCATAACAAGTATACAGTGGAATTACACAGCCATCTGCATTGGTGACAGTGAGTCACAACAATTTACAGAACAATTCTTTGTTCCCACAGTCCGCCAGGTTCTAAAAAGTGGTTTCAGCTGAGTTTGTGCTTTTCACAGTTCACGAGGCTTAATCTGAAATGCTACAATATTAGCTATATAGCTAACACTGTATTTTCACAGGCTAATTTCATAGTAATGTTGTAACATGAGTGTATCACTCAATCCTACTTAAAATAATGAAGCTCTCTTAGAAAATGTACAATAAAGTATATATGTTATAAAGGCCACGATAAAACTTTTAGTTTATGTAGGGCACAGAGGATTAAGTTAGTTGAGAATAAAGGTGGTGTAGTGACTCTGCAGACTGAAAAAGATAGAACCACACTGTGTAATATCAATAGTACACATGTAAAATACTTTATTAAAAAGTATATTTGAAAATACTATTCTAAATAAGCATTGTTACCATAATAATTTTTGAATTTTTTTTTTGTAATTGCTAGATTATATCTGCTGCTTTTCTAAAGTAGATGAATGTATTTCCCCATGTAAGGTTTGTTTGGTTCATGTGAAATCTTTTCCCTACCTGTCATATGGCAACTGGAAAAAATAAGACGTCTGTTGGTGTGTTTTTTGCCATGTCTGCAATAGTGTATTTAGAGATTGGGGTTTATAAGTAAAATGAGGTCAACACATGGGTTGTAACAAAAAGTTTTAAAAATTTTGTTAAATAAAAATCTGCAAAAAGCTGATCATGCCTTTTTCAGTAGCTACAGTTTGGAAATGCAGGCAAAACATATGCTTTAAATTAAAATGGATTCTCACAATGTAGTGGGTTTGGGTGGGGTCGGAAAACCATATTGTATTTGTGAACTTTAGAATTAGATTATACACATTTATTATCTATTCTGGAAAAGTGGATAATTTTATTACTCCTTTGCGTCTGGTTAACAAATTGTACTAAAGGCTATTGCTCGGAGATAAATAAATGAACCTGCAGTGATTCACTTGTAAATCTGACTAGTGCCTATTTAAAGAACTCGATGTAAAGACAAGGGAAGATTATGTAATTTGTGATGACATTTGCTAATCTTTATCTAACCAAAGATACCAGTGGTTCAACATTAATTTTTTTCTTCAAATGTTTTTAATCCCATTAAATTTTCCTTTCATCTTCAGGAACATCATCCTACTCTCATCAGGGTTATGGCTGTGAATCAAAACTGTATAGCCTTGACCATGGCCATGAGAAACCTCAAGACAAGAAAAAGAAAAGCTCTGGCCTTGCCACCCTCAAAAAGAAATTTATTAAGCGTCGGAAATCTAGCCGGTCTGCTGATCATGCCAAGCAGATGCGAGAGCTCCTCTCAGGCTGGGATGTTAGAGATGTCAATGCATTAGTAGAGGAGTATGAGGGAACTTCAGCCTTAAAGGAACTTTCTCTACAAGCAAGTTTGGCAAGACCAGAAGCCAGGACACTACAGAAAGACATGGCTGATTTGTATGAGTACAAATATTGTACTGATGTAGACTTAATATTTCAAGAAACTTGCTTCCCTGTGCATCGTGCGATATTAGCAGCAAGGTGTCCATTTTTTAAGACACTGCTTTCTTCCTCACCAGAATATGGAGCAGAGATAATAATGGATATCAACACAGCTGGCATAGACATGCCTATGTTTTCAGCTTTGTTACACTACCTTTATACAGGAGAGTTTGGAATGGAAGATTCGAGATTCCAAAATGTTGATATTCTTGTGCAGCTTAGTGAAGAATTTGGAACACCAAATTCCTTAGATGTTGATATGCGTGGGCTGTTTGATTATATGTGTTACTATGATGTAGTTCTTAGTTTTTCATCCAACTCTGAAATGGTAGAATCATTTGGTGGAAGTCCAAACTGTTTAGATGAAGAGCTCAGAGCTCACAAAGCTATTATTTCATCACGGTCGCCATTTTTTCGACACCTACTGCAAAGGAGGATACGAACTGGTGAAGAAATCACAGACCGAACGCTGCGGACTCCAACTAGAATTATACTGGATGAATCTATCATACCAAAAAAATATGCTAAGGTCATTTTAAACTGTATGTATACAGATGTGGTGGACCTCTCAGTTTTGCACTGCAGCCCCTCAGTGGGGAGTCTAAGCGAAGTCCAGGCTCTCGTAGCAGGAAAACTAAACATGACTAGGGCTGAAGAAGCTATGGAGCTTTATCACATAGCACTGTTTTTGGAGTTTAACATGCTTGCACAAGGTATGTAATATTATGTTAATTTTAGCTCCTCAGATTGAATACAAGGTTAAATTGCTTCTTCCTTTTAGTTTTTGAAAACGTTTACCCAGTCACACTTGGGTTTTATTATGCCATTAGATACTAGCTCTTATTTATCACATTTCATCAGTAGATTTCAAAGCTCGTTACAAAGTATCATTGTTCTCATTTTATGTATGGAGAAACCAAGGCACAAAAACTTGAATGGCTTGTCCGAACATCACCCAGCAGTGGCAAAGCCAGGAATAGAACCCATGCCTCCCCCGTCCCATCCAGTGCTCTAGCCACTAGGCCACACTCTCTCATAACATAGCCACTTATATTAATAAGTTCTAATCTACTTCTGAGTCAGGGTGTGCTAATATGAGTAGATCTTTGGGAAATGACACCTGAAAAACAGGGCCCTTTACTGTGTCTCAACTAGAACACCCAAAAAGTGGGACACCTAAAATCACTAGTCACTTTTGAAAGTCTTTAATTGAACCGTGTTTAATGTTTTCACTTAAAGGGAGGGAGCATGGTTCAGTGGATGGAGGACTTGAGCTGTGTTGGTACTGAGCTGCTGGGTGATCTTGCGCAAATCACTTCATCTTTCTGTGCCTGTTTACGTACTCATCTGTAAATTTGGGATAATTTCACTTATTCCTTTTTAAAAACCTTTTAAACTCTGTGTGAAAAGCATGATATAAGAGCCTAAGTATTTTTTTAAGTTTCACTGTTAGCATAGACTTACTTGTGAAAATGTATTGCATTTAAACATCTTTGAAAAAGAATGAAGGCAGATATCCATTTGTGGGTGTAAATGACATGAGATGGGAAAATTGGTGAGCTTTGTTTTTAAGCCTTATCTTGAGACAAGGAAATATTCTGAGTTTCATAATGGGATGCAAGTTGTTAAGAAGATGTATAAATTTGAATGGTTGGCTATATAGATTATGCAAAATAGATTACATGACTTCTGCGGATTACTGGGAAAGTTCAGAGCAATAGAAGGCTTTTAAATTGGTAAAGATATATTAATCATTGAAAAGATACTTAAACAATTTTTCAACTTTCAAACAAGTTTTCAAATAAAAATTCAAAGGAGAAAAGTTGATGGCTAGTGCCTCAAGGTTAGATTAATGAGAAATATATCACTGAATACAAAGAAGAAGAATGAAATAAAGCAAAATGTATGGAAACATAAATATTGGGCATCGTGGATGACAGGAATAAAAAGTGGGATTAGCAGCATAATTTTTCCTGGGTTTAAAAAAATCCTTTCACTATTGACAAGTAGGACACTTCCTAGCAAATGGAGTGCTGGGTAGGGAGTAATCAATTTATGCATAATTCAGGCTTTCATTTTATGTTGTTGGTCCTTATGCTTCTGAAGATGATGATTCAAACATGAACCAGTGCAGAGCTGTCTTCCTGAGTATGCAGACAGCTCCAGCACCTGCAGACTCTGACATCAGGTGTTGGCCCTTACCACCTGTTTGAATTTAATGTGCCTGCCATGTCATATGTTCTGGGACTTGTACCCTTGAAGTATTTGGTATTGGCCGCTGTCAGAGGCAGGATTCTAGACCAGTGGACCATTTGTCTGATCTAGTATTGCAATTTCTAGGTTCTTATCTGTGACACTGTATAATGTTGCAATGAATTTGAACAGAAGATGCAGTATATGGCAGACCAAGTATATAGGTAGCTTGGATCCACTGGAGAATCACTGCATGGAGCAGCAACTGCAGTGCTTCTAATCTCCCTGTCTGAGGGAGAAAAGATCATCTCTATCCTTTCAGGCCACCATTGCTTAGACCTCCTCCTGAGAACCCTTTTTTTTTTTTTTTCTCCTTTTCATGGAGGCCCTTTCCTAGCCTGACATTGGACAGGCATTGTGTAGGTATAGCTGAGGGCATAATTTGTACTGTGGCATCTTTATTACTGACAATGCATAAAATAGAGAACATAGCATGACATTCAGAACTCAGTTTGTCTTCAGTGTTGACAGTTGTGGGGGGGAAAAAACCATAATTTTACTTGTAAACTGGCAGATTTGTAATGGAATATATTGAGACTATATAGTCACATACAGCACCGTTATGCCATTTTTAAACAGTCACTTTTCAAAGTCGATCTGCACTTCAAATATTTTCTAACTGTAACAAGAAACGTGGCTAGTTTAGGAAACTTGCAGAATATAGATTATTTAACAGACACTGCCAGAATCTTTCTATTCTGCAGTGTGGGTACTAAAGAATAGATGAAATTACTGGAGGAAGATCATGTTTTATATGGGCTACTGTAAGAGTGATATTGAACTGTGGAAGACAGAAATGTGGGACGTTGACTTGTTTAAGTAGTTTGTGTCCTTCCTAGAGGACTATGTCAGGAATACATTTTGCAGGTAATAGTCTTGAAGGCTGTGAAACAGTCCTTGATGCTGACATAAGAACTATTGAAAGATGAAGGATGCATATTTCTCGCAGAATGCTACTGCAGACTTTTCTTTCCTGTAATATTCCTAGAAATATGTCTGAACCGTGAAATGTAGAATGGACTAATGAAACATTTTTCTGGACCCTCTACAGTGGAAGAATGTGAAATGTGTGTTTGGCACTAAGAAATGTCATTGCTTCTACTCTGAAGGTGTCCGAGTACATGGAAAACCTTCTGTATTCTCTCCTGGCTTGTCAGTTTAGCAGCTACATAGAAAGTTGGTTAGTCTGTTGTTTTTTGTATAAGAATTTTGTCAGTGTCCAAATGAGAATCTCCATGATGATAAGAAGGTACCAGAGCAATATATGCCCATCTTGTAAGCAAAGCAAAATAATAATAATAATAAATAATGAAATTGGAAACTAAAGAGGTATGTTCCAAGTCATGATGAGAGAGCTTTAGTGCCACCCTCCCTTGAGGTCTCCTTGGGTTTCAAAATTTTGATGGTTTAATTTGCAGATCAATAATTGTGTTTGTATTGCTGTTTTATATTACCATTATGGATTAACTTGACAAATAACATAAAACACATTTTAAGGAAATGAAACTGCAGGTTTTAGTTCATAAGTATATTTTGTCACTTTTTACAGCTGTGGCCAATCAAACAGTAGGTATTAATTTATTTGTAAGCAATAACAAATGTTACTCCAGTTTTTAGATTGCATTTGGTATATAAATTGAAAGCAAATAGTGAAAACAAGTGGTTCTTCGAGTGCTTGCTCATGTCAATTCCATTCTAGGTGTGTGCGTGCCCATGTGCACAGTTGTTGGAGACTTTTGCCTTAGCGGTATCTGTAGGGCTGGCTTGGCGCCCTCCGGAGTGGCGCTGTCATGCGGCAGTATAACAGGTGCCACCGGCCTTATGCCCTCTCAGTTCCTTCTTACCGACCTTGATGGTTGGTTGGAGTGCCTGGTCTTGCTTAGCAAGAGCATTAGCGATTCTTCACTGTTCAGATCGTTCTCCTTTGTTATTTAGTCAGTGATTGGTTAGCTGTTAAGTGTTTAGTAATTAGGGTCCCAGTTGGGACTTTGTCCTGCAGCAGTGTATGCCCCACTCCCCAGGCTTTAAGCATGTTCTGAGTGCAGCTGGCTGATGCCCATCAGTGACCCTCACAACAGTTGTCTGAAGTCCCATCAAAAAGAGACATGCTGGATCTGCAAAAATTTTCATCCCCGAACTGAAAAAAAGCAAGACATTCGATTTACAGGCCCTCCTCATGGAGGCTGCTCTGTGCCTGGCATCAGAACCCTTGAATTCGGATTCCACACCCACTACTCCAGCGTTGGCATGCAGTGCACTGCTAGCACCAGGTTCCGCCTGGCACCATTCCCCTCTAAAGTACTGAAGAAGCGATCTAAGTCATCTGGTCTGCAGTCACCACAAAAGGGAACTTTGAGTAAAGGACCTGATCTAGGCCTCGTGCCTGCAACAGAGGCTTTTGTGGGTAGCTGTGTGGTTGGACCCCCAAGCCCAGCCAGGGACCCACCTCCGACTCCGTGGAGCGCTAGAGAGTCCTGGCCTATCGCAGGGCCATCTGTGCCTGAGATGGGCCCAGCAGCCAAAGAACAGTTAGGCCGACTGGCACCACAGATCACTTCAGTTTTTTTTTTTCCTGCTGCTGATGGCTCATCTCAATTGACTGGCCTCTTAGTTGGTATGGGTACTTCCACCTTTTCATGTTCTCTGTATGTATAAATATTTTCTGTCTGTGTGTTCCATATTATGCATCCGAAGAAGTGAGCTGTAGCCCATGAAAGCTTATGCTGAAATAAATTTGTTAGTCTCTCAGGTGCCACAAGTACTCCTGTTCTTTTTGCGGATACAGACTAACATGGCTGCTACTCTAGAATGACAGGTTTCAATGTTACTTATTTTAGTTATGCACACCTGTCCTGGAGTAGAGGAGCTCCAACAACATTCAAACTGTCCCTTCCCTCAGGAATCTCAGCCTGATACTGGTTTTCTTCTCTCTTTGGAACTTATAACAATTGAGATACATCTTTTGACATTTGGGGAAGCTGACCCAATCTTAAGTGTTGCAGTGGTACAGCATATTTCTCTGAATCAGGAGCACAACTCCCACAAAGGCTGTTAACCATTCTCTTGCTCCCATTTAAATGTACATCACTGTGCTGGAACAATTGGTAGCTGCCCTCTCTCCCTCCCTCCGCCCTTTCTTTGAGCTTTCTTCTGCCAGCATTTACTAGAATCACTTGGCTTACGTTTTGCCACTGTGGTTCCCACTTTTTACTTTTTTTTTTCTTGTCCAAAACATTCAGCAAGTGAACAGGAATCTGTTTTGCATTTAGAGCCTGAGTCTCAAAGCAACAATTTATCTAACCAATCAGAATGTAATTAATTGAACTAGAATCCTTTTTATCTTGCATATTAGATACAGATTTCTGCCTAAAGGGCTTGTGAGCAGTCAGCTTCCACTTTTTTCACTAATAGTTGCCTTCTCTGCTGGGCTGCTGTATAAAAGAATTCCTGCTATGTAGCAAATTCCACTTACTCATGAAGTGCCTTTGGTCTCCTTTTGCTGACTGTGATTTGCAAGTTTATGTCCATATGAGCATCAAGAAATTGGTGTATTGTCAGTGTATCCTGGATGTCTTCACAGGTATCTGGATATGCTAGATAAAATATTTTTCTCAGGTCCTCTGCTAGTTCAGTTGTGGTCTCTGCTTTTGCCCTTTTCCTGGTCTTTAGCCAAACCCTTGCTAGTTCTGTTTGATTGCTGGCTGCAAACTGTATATCAGGAACTTCTACCAAGTCTGGATTGCTGTCTTTTCTGGGGATAAGTTATGCAACCCTATCAGAACGGATTCACTCAAGCTGGCTGCTAGAAAAACCCTATCTGTCCATCTTCTCAACCATTCATTTGTGGTATGATAAATTAGATGAAATGAGCCTTCCAGGAAGTTTTTCCTTCAAACTGGGACAGTTTGATCACTTTCACTTATGCTTCTGGAGAATGGAGTGGGTAAAAAGTGCTGTACATATCCTGTCTCACCCAAGTTCTCTGGCCGCATTCAAGCAGCTGAATCCTTTGACATTACCTCTACAGGTGATTTTTTTCAGCTCCTTAAGTCCTTTCTGCAGCTCCTCCCTGTTAGCAAGTTCCAAATTGACCAAAGCTTTGATTCTCCCTTGTTTCTGGAAAACCTCTTGGTTCATGCTAGTCAGGTTGCTGATTCTCTTTTCCAGTCTGTTTTGCCCTAGCCCGGACTTGACATTTTTGAAGGTTGGCTTCAAAATCAGTGCAAACACTTTTTATAGCTCCAACTATTTTTTTTCTATTTCTTCTGATACCAGTGTCCCACTGTCTGTGGCCTTAGAGGCTGGCTTCCCAGTGGAGACGTAGTGAGTAACACAGAGTCTTTAGTGTAACTTGTTTTATTTACACACACTTGCAATAGAGGTGATCAAACAGCTTGCAGACAATCCCTTCTTTGGTAATCTGAGCCCAGTTCCTAACAGCTACTCTGCCTTGAGAACTGACTCTCATTAGAGACCAAGGCAGAGAGCAAACTTTCTACTGTTGCTTATACAACACACTCTCCAAGAACCACTGCCTCTACACATTATCTTGCATAATCAAAAGTAACAATACAATGTCTTTCCAAGACAGACCATTTGCTTGCATGCTAATAGAATAAAAAAAGTAGAAGACTATGTAACAGGGCCATCTGATGATACCTTTTCACACAACTCCAAACGCCATGCAGAGTAGCCAGCTGCTAAATTGTGTGATAAAGATCAAGACAAGGCCCCATGTCAGTTTTGTTAATCTTCTTCATTAATAGAGATGTTAACATTTGAAATTCCATTACTAGCTTTTATTAGTAGCTTTTACTAAATCTTCAAACCAAATTGCTAAACTTTAGATAGCTGCCAGACATCTACTATGAATCAAATAGTACCTTTCAGATTAACTGAGTGTTCAATTAAGATTGAAACTATTGATTTTATTTCGTAACTAAAAATTAAATTTGCTCTTGAAGGAGACTCTCCTGTTCAAATGAAAATGTTTTGCTTTACTTGGAGCCTGATGTAACTTCCATTAAAATTAATTGGAGTCTTGCAACTTTAGAATCACTATCTTTAATGGAAATCAGATTGGGCCTTTTGAAGTATGAACTGAACTGGTCAGAGAACATGTCTGCTCTATAGACCAATCATGTCAATAACACTGGACCTAATGCTCATGGGACTACTCAGGAAGGAAAAAAAGCTATGCTTGGGTAGTAAGGATTTATAGAGTTATAGATCGTAAAATACTACAGCATACTATATAAATATCAATTGTACTAGGATTTTGCCTGTCTGCAGTTTTTCCTTATCTAGAGATTGAAGTTGGTGTGGAAAACCAATTTTAAATTGTCTGAAAAATTAACTTTGATTCCAGGCCTCTTGCTATATGTTGTATCATTATTTTTGAGATGCTGATTTAGTTTCCCAACAACGGTAAAAAATAAAACACTTCATTTCTTTCAAAGCCTTATTCAGTCTTTGATCTGGAGGCACACACCATCTAACATCAAAGACACTCTTGATCTCAGCAGGACTGAAATATCCAAGCACCAGGAAACCCACACTAGCAACATTAAATGTACATAAATGTATTGTGGGAAAGTTAGAACAAATATTATGTCAGTTATAGATCAGTGCAGCATGAATCAAGTACTCAAAGAACTTGTTTACTCAATTCAACAAAGTAAAGTAAATATAAGTGAGTATATATAAATACACAATCTAAAACAGTGGTTCTCACACTTTTTTGTATTGGTAACCCCTTTCACACAGCAAGCCTCAGAGTGCGACCCCGCCACCCCTTATAAATTAAAACCACATTTTTTATATATATATTTAATACTACTATAAATGCTGGACGCGAAGCAGGGTTTGGGGTTGGAGGCTGACAGCTCATGACCCCCAAGTAATAACCTTGTGACCCCCTGTTTGAGAACACCTGAATTCTAAAGTAATCTGTATCTGTTTAGCCTTGAACTACTTGTGCTTAATTCCTAGTTCAGTTTATGGGTTTTACACTGAGAAAATTAGGAAGAATACCCTTTTTGGGAATAATGAATATGGTGTACAAAATTCTGGAAAGTTTAAAAGAATGGAGGATTTGGTCTGTAATTAATAACTATGGTATTTTAAAAGAAATTGAACTCCAGCAGGGAAACGGATTGAAAGCACTGTCCTATTTTTTCTTTCAGCGGCCTCTTTATGTTCCAGGAGTACATGGCTTTACACAAATACTAAAGTGTTGGCTAACTGCATCTCGTCCCCCTCCCCCACTCACTACAGCTCCCCCCACATTGTTCCCATGTTAAAGTTCTTCCTTCTGTTTTAGTTTGGTTGACTTGGCAGCTCTTTCACTTCTGTTCCATGATTATTTCCTGTTCAGCAGCTTAGCTCATGCCGTTTGAATGTGCTTCTTAAGGAATGTTGAAGCCAAGTTGAGGGCCATTATCAACTGATCATTACAAACAGAGCTGAAGAGGTAAATGCAGACTTCAGGCTTGCTAAATCCATACAACTTTGTGTATCTGTTTTGCTATGTGACAAACTAAATGAACTATGAAGCTGTGCATGTGAGTGTTTTTCCTAGTTATTCAGTCATTTGCATGAAGAAATGACATGCTGTCTTTAATGTTATAGATTTTACTCAAACATGCTGCAGTTCTTTTTGATTTTGAAATGGGAAAAATTCAGATTCTTCTCAGCATACTGAGAAAAAGGGCATCTTTTGTGTTTTGCCTGGAAACATTTTAATAGTCTAAATATGTGACGGTTGGATATCTGTGACTTTTTGGTGGATACAGTATTCCAGAAATCCAGCTGTTGAAGCTTTTGTGAAGAGTAGGAAAATTATACAACTTTTTTGTTACAATTTAAATATTTGAGTTGAAAAATCTTAACTTCATATGAATGATCCATAATCGTTATTAATGTGTTCCTAATAGCCATTTGCCCTGCCTAAGGAAATGTGTTTCCTTGGACAATGATAAGCTACAATTAATATTAAACGAAATAGTGCACGGACTAAATTTAAGACTGTTATGAAAGAAAAAAAATCAAATAGGATATCAAGTGCATAAAATAAAGCCAGATGTATATTGAAAATGGGTAAAGAATCATACTTTGTATTGTAGCAATTAAGAAAACATTTTATATTCAACCTTCCAAGAATGGTAACATATGAATGTCTGAAATTTTTAATGGTTATAAAGTATGTTTAGAAGAAACTAAAGATTGAAAACCTGAGAGAGTTGAGTTGTAAACATCTTTAGAAGAGCAGAAAAGAAACCTACATTGCTGAAGTAGATCAGAGGTGCAGAAAACAAACTTGAAATTTCCCTTTGAACCAGAGGAGAATATGAAGTGGCACTCTGGCCTTAAATCCATCAGCTATTTTCCTCTGGAATCCGGAGTTCAAATGTGGCTTTTCTTAAATGAAATGTCTTTGCTTGCCTCAGTCTGCTCCATGGTAGATGTCTGTCCTCAAAACAAAAACACCTGCGTATGCACTTAGGGCTTTAAATCTGATATGAAATTGCAGGCATTCCACATTTGGTCTCCCACCTATTGGAAGCCCCAGGATGACTGGCTGTATTTGTATTCTGGGACAGTGGTATTTTTCCAACAAGAGCACTGGAAAAACCCTACTGGACTACTAAGTGTTTTGCCACTCTCTTGGTCTTCTGCCAGGAAGTCTTTGAGGACAAACTATTACACTAGTTGAGGGTTGTTTGAAAGTAAGAGCAACTTGCTTGCTTAGAGTGCTTAATAAGGGGTGCTGTCTTGAGGAAACACTGGTGAGATAAGACTCAAAGTCACTGAATTCTAGAATGGACTCGATGAAAGCGCATGAGTACCGATGCCGTTTGTCTCACCCATATTTTAAAAAATCAGTATGTCTAAGGGCTTATCCTTTTTGTTTTTTAAAAAAAAAGCTTTTTTTTGTTTTTGTTTGTTTGTTTTATCTCCGAGGGTAACTACTGTGTGTGAAAACGAGAAGTCTGGTGGCACCTTTAAAAGACTAACGGACTCCTCGTCGTTTTTGTGGATACAGACTAACACAGCTACCCTTCTGATACTGTGTGTGAGCTATCTTGAGGTAAAAGCACAGTGGAAGCAAGGCACTTCAGTGTTACCAGAAAGTGAGCTCATAGAGGTCAATCTGGTTGAACTTGGTGAGCTGATCTCTCAGTAAAACCAGAATGCCTTGTCTTCGCTGTGTGTTTACCTCAGAATAGCCCACATATGCATGTTAGTTTACCTAAGGTAAAAAACACATTTTTGGGCAGTAAAAACAAACTCTAAGACCGGTTGAGGATACCAAAACCTTTTTTCTAAATGTTGTGTTATACTACCACAGTGCCATATCTCTTACGATAAAGAAAAGTGTTGTTAACCTGGGAGGAAAATGCACTATGCCGAAGTTAGCCTGCCCCATACCTGCCACTGGACTATTCAGATTGTGATGAAAGATTCCCTCTGAGTAAGGCCCCCTGTGTCCTATGCAATTATGGGGCCATGCAAATTGGTGCATAGTGTACCTTCCGCGCCCCCTCCCTTCCCCCCCAGGCTGCAGTTTCCTGTTTGTGCTGCATAACTCCACCATTTTGCTGTTGCTGCTTCTGTGACATTTTGCCTACCTCTGCAAAGCTCCTAAAGTCAGATTGGAGATGAGGTAATAATAATAATTGGAGATATACCAATCTCCTAGAACTGGAAGGGACCTTGAAAGGTCATCGAGTCCAGCCCCCTGCCTTCACTAGCAGGACCAATTTTTGCCCCAGATCCCTAAGTGGCCTCCTCAAGGATTGAACTCACAACCCTGGGTTTAGCACGCCAATGCTCAAACCACTGAGCTATCCCTCCCCCCCCCAAGGGGTACATCTGGGTGTGCAGGCATTGTCCTATAATATTTTCAAGAAGCACAGGAAGACATGGGTACCTCCTGAGGTTCACAGGAGATTGGGGGGTGGGGCTGTTGGTAACCTGCATGGTGAGGATTGAGGAAGGGGAAGCAGCGGACCAAGGGGGCTAATGAAGGCAAAGAGGGATGCTTGGAAAATAAGTTACAAAGACTACATTAAAAGCTCATTAGTTGTAACTTAAAAATGTGTTTTGTGCATACAACCAAGTTTTAATAGTATGGTTGATGGTTATCAGGCCAATCTAAATTTTAATGCTTCCCCAAGTCCCTCTTACCCTTACTGGGTATGACTACACAGCAAAGAAAAACCCGCCGCTGGCCTGTGCCAACTGACTTAGACCTTAGGGGTGGTTCATTGCTTGTAGACTTCGGGCTTGAGCTGGGAACCCGGGTTCTGGGACTCTCCGAGGTGGGAAGGTCCCAGAGGCCAAGCTCCAGCCCAAGCCCGCAAGTCTATAAAGAAATGAAACAGCACCACAGCCCAAGCCCTGTGAGCCCAAGTCCAGTTGCTGTGTAGACATACCCACTGACACCTGGATTCCCAGTTAAAATTTCTCCTTGCCTTCCATGTACATCCTTGTGCACATAAACCCCTTTCTATGGACTTCTGTTGGATGGATACCTTCTCCAGCAAGCAGAACTGGTACATCACCTCCCTTTCACAGGTCTCTCTCTTTCTTCCTTCTTTGGTCTACTGCTGCTTTAAAATAATAAATCCAAGGTTCCTACCAAGAAATTTAGATCTGATGTGCTACATAAGACGTGAGGTTTTGATTCAAGGTCTTGTCTAGAATAGAGAAGAAGTCCTCTCTTTGCTTTCCTCCAATTCAGTTGTTACAGTAGAAGCTCAGAATTATGAACACCTCGTGTATGGGGGTTGTTTGTAACTCTGAACAAAATTTTTTGGTTCTTTAAAAAGCTTACAACTGAACATTGGCTTCATGCAGCTTTAAAACTACTATGAAGAGGAAAAATGCTGCTTTAAACCATCCTAATTTAAATGAAACAACTACAGAAACAGTTTAACTGTTTTTTAAACTTTCCCTTTATTTTTTAGTAGTTTAGGCTTAACACAGTACTGTACTGTATTTGCGTTGTTGTTTTTGTCTCTACTGCTGCCTGATTGCATATTTCTGGTTCCGAATAAGGTGTGTGGTTGACTAGTCAGTTCGTAACTCTGGTTCTTACTGTACAGGTTCTACTGTAGTTCTAGTTAAGCTAATTAGTAAAAACTCCACTTAATATCAGTGAAGACACAGTTTAATACATTCAGCTTGATTTATAGCAAGGTGAGTTATCACTTTGGCAAGACCCCAGGCTATAATTCAATCTGTTTAAATTGAACTACATTGAAAATACCACTGAATAACAATTGAGCAAAGTTAGCTCAATCAAGATAACTTGATTGAAAAAGCACCTGTTTTCCTTGGCTAGCCAAGGCCTAAGAGAGCAAATTGACATCCTACAAAAGAAGCCTGTTTGTGTCTCCTGTGAAATAGTGCAGATACTACTGATCATTTGATAGAGGTATGAGATAATAGGAGATGTGAAGGGCAAAATTTGGCTCCATAGGAATCTCCTAAAGATCATGATAATGGCTGCCAAAGCTCGGAGTTAGAATATTCTCAGGTCTGGCAAATAGATCTTTGGAAAGGTTGCCCCCATCTGAATCTTGGGGACTGAAATACATACAAGCCATATTGGGTCAATCTGATGGTCCATCTAGCCCAGGATCCTGTCTCTGAGAGTGGCCAGTGCCAGATGCTTCAGAGGGAATGAACAGAACAGGGCAATTTCAAGTCATAGGGCCACGTGGAGAATGGGGTCATGTCTTGGCTAATAGCCATTGATGGACCTATCCGCTGTGAATTTACTTAGTTCTTTTTTAAACCCAGTTATTGTTTTGTCCTTCACAACATCCCCTGGCAATGAGTTCCCCAGGTTGACTGTGTTGTGTGAAGAAGTACTTCCTTTTGTTTGTTTTTAAACCTGCTGTCTATTAGTTTCATCTGGTGACCCCTTATTCTTGTATTATGTGAAGGGGTAAATAACACTTCCCTATTTCCTTTCTCCATACCATTCATGATTTTTAAAATCATAGACCTCTGTCATTCCCTACCCTTTAGTCTGTCTTCTATGCTGAACAGCCCCTTTGTTCTCTCTCTCCTCACATGGAAACTTTCATAACTCTGATCATTTTTGTTACCCTTCTCTGCATCTTTTCCAATTCTAATATTGTGGGTTTTTTTAGATGAGACAACCAGAACTGCACACAGTATTCGAGGTGTGGTTACAATGGGCTTATATAGTGGTATGATATTTTCTGTTATCTATCCCTTTCCTAATGGCTCCTAGCATTGTTAGCTTTTTTTACTGCCGCTACACAGTGAATAGATATTTCTATGATAACTCCGAACTCTTTCTTTAGTGGTAACAGCTAATTTAGATCCCATCATTTTGTATGTATAGTTGGGTTTATTTTTTCCAGTGTGAATTACTTTGCACTTACCAACATTGAATTTTATCTGCCATTTTGTCACTGGGTCACCCACTTGCAACTCTTCACAGTCAGCTATCTTGAGTAATTTTGTATCATCTGCAAATTTTGCCACCTCATTATTCACCTCTTATCTTCCAGATCACTTACGAATATGTTGAACAGCACTAATCCCAGTACAGATTCTTTGGGGACCCTGTTATTTATCTCTTTTTGTTGTGAAAATTGAACATTTATTTCTAGTGGGTTTTTTTCTTTCTTTTGAACTATCATTGCAACCAGTTTGCCTGGTAATTAAGTTAGGCTATCTGGCCTATAATTGCCAGGATCACCTCTGGAGTCTTTTTATTTAAAAAAAATTTTTTTTTTAGATTAGGGTTGCATTAGCTGTCTTCCAATCATCTGGTACAGAGGCTGATCTAAGCTGTAAGTTACGTTCCACAGTTAGTAGTTCTGCAGTTTCATATCTGAGTTCCTTCAGAACTCTTTGATGAATACCATCTGATGCTGGTGACATATCGCTGTTAATCAGTTTGTTCCAAAACCACCTCTATTAACACCGCTGTCTGGGACAGTTTCTCTGATTTGTCACTTTAAAAGAAAGGCTCGGGTGTGGGGATCTTCCTCTACATTGAAGGCTGATGCAAAGAATTCTTTTGGCTTCTCTGCAATGGCCTTGTCTTCCTTGAATGATCTTTCAGTACATTGATTGTCCAGTAGCCCCACCTGCTCCTTGGCAGGCTTCCTGCTTCTGATAGATTTTAAAATAAAAATTACTGTTAATTTTTGTGCCATTAGCTCTTCAAATTATTTTTGGCTTGCCTTATATACTTTTATATGGGAGCAGAAAGCTCCATTTCACTGGGAGGAACAACATTGTGGCTCATAATGTTGTTTAGGTAAATCTTTTTCCTTGCCAGATGGCTGTCACTCATAGCCACATAGCTGCCTGGAAAGACTAAATTGGACTCTTTCCATAGCCTAATGTTCAAGATGTACCAAAATTTTTAGATAATCAAAAGAGTTCCCTTATTGCCTAACACTTCCTTGCTTACCAAGGAATTCTTTAATGTGCCCTGTATTCTGTCACATTCTGTTTTGGAGAAAGGGCCATTTCCCTTATTCTGTACATCAAATGATCCTTGCATCCGATCAGTGACGTATGGTCACTATACACCTGTCAATCTCAATAGAAAATTTAAGACAGTTGATCAACTCTCTTGCTTTTCTTTAGTAACGTTGTTCAGCTTCTCAGGACTAGACAAATATGTGATCTGAATCTGACTGAAATGCAGATTTCCAGTCTTGCACAGGACAGCTGTAGTCATATTTTCCCAAAAATAAATGTTAGGTGTAAAATATATGGACAGCATTTACTTTGAAATAAATCTCTTTAGGATTCTGAGAAGAGACTTTCCTTTTGAGTGATGTGTCAGTGTTTAGCTCTGCTTATTTCCTTTGAACCAAAAATCTTTTCATGTAGTTTTCAGACTTCAGGACACCTTTGGAATCATCTGATAGTCTTTTTGCCAGAAAATATGACTATTTATAACCAGATTGCACAGAAACTTACAGTGCAATTTGGTAGGGACAGAATGAAGGCAACAAGAAATCTAACCAAAAAACAAGCCGACCCAATAAAAAACAGTCAGACTGTTTTGTTTAGAGAAGTTAATCCTTCTTCTAAACATACCATCATAAATCATCTCCCAGTGCCTGATAGGTTTTCATTGCCAAGTTTGTTGTTCTGCTAGAACTTCCTATTTAAAATAAAAATGGAGAAGGTTTTAAAACAGCGGTTCACTAAAATGTAAATTAAATCTCATGGTACTTAAAATGGCTTCTAAACCATACAAATTAAGCTCCAAGATCCGGTTTATGACATTTTGTAACACACTGTGAAGTATTTTGACAGCTAAACTTCCCAAATGATTTCAGCTTATCCCCTCCTTTTAAAATAACCTTTCTTTTAAATATTAGTCTTCAAAGATCTAACATGAGAGTTTTGAAGGCTCTAAAGGGAATTAAGCACCCAACTTCATTAGGTTCCTTTGAAAATCCCAGCTCTACATATGTAGGAAAGACAACTAACTTTTTCACAAATACAAGTAGCAATTGAGGACTTCTGTGTAGGTATCTGTTTTAATTGGTCATTACTTTTATTTAACAGCTTTCATTTTCAGATAATACTTTTTCTCTGTGCCTTGGATATCACCACTATAAATGAAGGGTGTGGCCCTGTGTGTGTCAGTAAAATAGAGGGCAGCCAGTCTGAATAGAGGATATTTGAATCTGACATTCCCTCTTCCACAGGCTCTCACTGCAAGGTCCAGTCTGTTCTTGCTTTGCTCCTAGAAGCAGCTGATGCCCCAAGTAGGCCTTCCATACATACTAAACTGCAGCTTGGTCCATGCAGTTGTAGAGGGTGAGGGGAGCCAAAGCGTCAAACACTATGAGAGCAGGAGCACTGAATTTACAGAAATCTACTTCTATCCTTCCTGACAGCAATTCTGTTCACTGTAATCAGCAGACAGCTCTGAGATCGACCACAGTAAGTCTCCATTGGAAACAGTGTGCTTGTCTCACTGAAGGCACCACCCTTTCCTGAAACCCCACAGGGACCCTGACACCAGTGACTAAGATGGCAACATTTAACTTGTTGAGGCATAGGAGTCCTCAGATATACCTCTTAGGAAAGAGTCTGTTCTTCTCTTAGCACTTAGCTATGTTGTAGCCTGTAGGTGTATGTGGCCTTCCTGCACTGAGATGCCTACAACAAATTCCATGAGAGAAGCTAAGACTTCCTCTGTAAAGAACATCACCATCTTCCAAAGTGTTCCTGGGAAAAGTTCTCTTGGTTCATATTTCCATCTATAAGTTGTTTTAAAATAGGCTGTGCCATTTCAGATGCTGACATCAACCTACCAATAACCTCTGGAAAACCGTAATCTGGAACCAAATATCCATGAGCTCTGGCTATTCAGTCCTAAAGTAAATGCTTTAATGAGTGTATCCCTTTATGATTCCAGGGGGGCAGTCAGCATCAAGGAGCTGGGTGGCTCTTGGAGCTCTACACAATGGCATATGGCTGCTATCTGGTGGCTAATGAAGATCTATCTTTTGGGTTTGTCATGGTTGCCACCACTCAATAAGGAAATGTGGATGAGACACAGTCCTTTGAGAATCCACCCAGGAAAAGACAAACAAGTCCTTAATAGAAAAGAATTTATATTAAAGAAAAAAAAAAAAGTAACTGGTCTCTAAATCAGAAGAAGAAACCATACAGGGTCTAAATTAATCTCTCTCTGAGAGAATTCCCCCCCTTTCTCAGTAAAAGCAATATCAGCAAACAGGAATAATAATTTCCTTTTTACAACACACACACACAAATGTAAAAAAAAAAAAAAAAGAAAAGACTAATTTCTATACTTAACTTACTATATAATAGTAGAAAGAAACTACTCAGAGAACTTTTGAGACTGGTCTCTCTTTTAGATCCAAAAAAGCTCTGAAGCAAAACAGGAACACAGACAAAGGCTTCCCTCCACAGAGATATGAAAATAATCTGTTTCTGTTTGTCTGGTCAGGTGTGGTCAGGTACATCAGGTACTGCATGTTAACCCTTTACAGGTAAAAGAGACCTTAACCCTGATCTGTTTATTTATGACAGGGTTCACCAAGACAGTCTGCAGAAGCCTATCTAAATGCATGTTGGCTATTAGAAGTTTCACTTATTTTAATATTGTCGCAGCACTGAGGGACCCTTTAGGGCTTAATCTATTCAAATTGGGTGAGTGGGAGGAATAACTTCTATCCCAGAATACAGGAAGAGCTGGCACATGAGATTGTCTGGTATATACGAGTGTTAGAAGTCTAAATAATAAAATGGGTGAATTTAGAGTGCCTTGTATTAAATGAGGATGTTGATATAATAGGCATAACAGAAACTTGGTGGAATGAGGATAATCAATGGGACACAATAATACCAGGGTACAAAATATATCTGAAGGATAGAAGAGGTTGTGCTGGTGGGGGAGTGGCAGTATATGTGAAAGAGTAGAATCAAATGAAGTAAAATTCGCTAAATGAACCAAACTGTACCATAGAATCTCTATGGATAGTAATTCCATGTTCTAATAAGCATTTAGCAGTAGGGATATATTACCGACTACCTGACCAAGATGGTGATAGTGACTGTGAAATTCTCAGGGAGATTAGAGAGGCTATTAAAATAAAATAATAATAATGGAGATTTCAGCTATCCCCATATTGACTAGATATATGTCACCTCAGGACAGGATGCAGAGAGAAAGTTTCTTGATACCTTAAATGATTGCTTCTTGGAGCAGCTAGTCCTGGAATGCACATGAGGAGAGACAATTCTTGATTTAGTCCTAAGTAGAGCACAGGATGTGGTCCAAGAGGTGAATATAGCTGTAACTCTTGGTAATAGAGACCATAATATAAATATCCCTGTGGCGGGGAAAACACCACAGCAGCCCAACACTGTGGCATTTAATTCCAGAAAGGGGAGCTACACACAAATGAGGAGGTTAGTGAAACAGAAATTAAAAGGTACAGTGCCAAAAGTGAAATTCCTGCCAGCTGCATGGAAACTTTTAAAAGACACTACAATAGAGGCTCAAATTAAATGTATACCCCAAATTAAAAAACATAGTAAGAGAACCAAAAAAGTGGCACCGTGGCTAAATAACAAAGTAAAAGAAGCAGTGAGAGGCAAAAAGGCATCTTTTAAAAAGTGGAAGTTAAATCCTAGTGAGGAAAATAAAAGGAGCATAAACTCTGGCAAATGAAGTGTAGAAATATAATTAGGAAGGTCAAAGAGTTTGAAGAACATCTAGCTAAAGACTAAAAAATTAATAGCAAATCATTTTTTAAGTAAATCAGAAGCAGGAAGCCTGCTAAACAACCAGTGGTGCCACTGGATGATCGAGGTGCTAAAGAGTCAGCATCGTGTCTGTAGTAAAAATTTTGAGGTCTGTAGTAATTTTTCAAAAAATTGAAAGACATAAGCCCCTCAAATATCTGTCACTAAGTATGGTAATTTTGTCAAATGTCCATCGCGCAACATGGTGGTGTCAACAATAAAGCCATTGTGAAGAAACTAAATTAATTCTTTCCATCGGTCTTCATGGCTGAGGATGTGAGGGAGATTCCCAGACCCGAGCCATTCTATTTAGGTGACAAAACTGAGGAACTGTCCCAGATTAAGGAGTCATTAGAAGACAAATTGATAAACTAAACAGTAATCAGTCACCAGGACCAGATGGTATTCACCCAAGAGTTCTGAAGGAATTCAAATGTGAAATTGAAGAACTATTAAATGTAGTCTGCAACATTTAAATCCGCTTCTGTACCAAATGACTAGAGGATAGCTAATGTGACGCCAATTTTTTTAAAAAGCTCCAGAGGTGATCGTGCCAATTAGAGGCCGGTAAGCCTGACTTCAGTACTGGGCAAACTGGTTAAAACTATAGTCAAGAACAAAATTGTCAGACACATTAATGAACATAATTTTTGGGAGAAGAATCAACATGGTGTTTGTAAAGGGAAATCATGCCTCACCAATCTGCTAGAATTTTTTGAGGAGGTCAACAAGCATGTGGACGAGGGGGATCCAGTGGATATAGTATACTTAAATTTTCAGAAAGCCTTTGACAAGGTCCCTCACCAAAGGCTCTTATGCAAAGTAAGCGGTCAAGAGGGAAGGTCCTCTCATGGATTGGTAACTGGTTAAAAGCTAGGAAACGAAGGATAGGAATAAATGGTCCGTTTTCAGAATGGAGAGAGGTAAATAGTGGTGTCCCTCGGCGGTCTGTACAGGGACCAGTCCTATTCAATATATTCATAAATGATCTGAAAAAAGGAGTAAACAGTGAGGTGGCAAAATTTACAGATGATACAAAACTACTCAGGATAGTTAAGTCCCAGGCAGACTGTGAAGAGCTACAAAAGGATCTCTCAAAACTGGGTGACTGGGCGACAAAATGGCAGGTGAAATACCCTGTTGATAAATGCAGAGTAATGAACATTGGAAAACATAATCCCAAATGTATATACAAAATGATGGGGTCTAAATTAGCTGTAAAAAAGAGATCTTGGAGTCGTCATGGATAGTTCTCTTAAAACATCGACTCAATGTGCAGTGGCAGTCCAAAAAGTGAACAGAATATTGGGAATCATTAAGAAAAGGGTTGATAATAAGGCAGAAAGTATCATATTGCCTATATATAAATCCATGGTATGCCCACATCTTGAATACTGTGTGCAGATGTGGTCACCCCAACTCAAAAAAAAGATGTATTGGAATTGGAAAAGGTTCAGAAAAGGGCAACAAAAATGATTAGGGGTATGGAACAGCTTCAGTATGAGGAGAGATTAATAAGACTGGGACTTTTCAGCTTGGAAAAGAGATGACTAAGGGGGAATATGATTGAGGTCTAAAATCATGACAGGTGTGGAGAAAGTAAATAAGGAAGTGTTATTTACTCCTTCTCATAACATAAGAACTGGGGGCCACCAAATGAAATTAATAGGCAGCAGGTTTAAAACAAACAAAAGGAAGTATATCTTTACAACACAGAGTCAACCAGTGGAACTCTTTGCCAGAGGATGTTGTGAAGGCCAAGACTATAACAAGATTCAAAAAAGAACTAGATAAATTCGTGGAGGATAGGTCCATCAATGGCTATTAGCCAGGATGGGCAGGGATGGTGTCCCTACCCTCTGTTTGCCAGAAGCTGGGAATGAGTAACAAGGAATGGATCACTTGATGATTACCTGTTCATTCCCTCTGGGGCACCTGGCATTGGCTACTGTTAGAAGACAGGATACTGGGCTAGATGGACCTTTGGTCTGACCCAGTATGACCGTTCTTATGTATATTTATTAAAAATCCTTGCTATCTATTTGGGGGGTGACACCATATGACTAGTGAATACCGTAGTTACCTATATTTAAGAAAAGGGGAAAAGAGTGGTCCAGGCAGTTAGATCTGTTAGTCTGACCTCAATAGTGTGGAAGGCTTTAGAACAAATTGTGTGAAAGAATAATTAAATTAATGAAGTAAATGGAAAAGGGGGTGTAATGCCAGAGTGGGTTTACCAAAGGTTGATCATGCCAGACTAACCTGATTTCCTTCTTTAAGGCGATAACTGTTTTTTCCAGATAAGGGAAATTCAGTTGATCCAATATACTTGAACTTCAGTAAAGCATTTTACATGGAACTGCATGGGAAATTTAACTAAATTTTAGGTGATGGGGATTAGCACAAGATTTAAGATGTGTGCAAAGACCTGGCTAAAGGGAGATGGCAACAGGTTATGCTGATAAGTGAATGGTCAGATGGTGGTTGCCAGTGGAATTCCTCAAGGACTGGTCTTGGGACCACTCTTATTTAATTTTTTATAAATTAGCATGGCACAAAAAGTTGGAATGTGCTAATGAAATTTGCTGATGATACAAAGTTAGGAGGCATCATTACGGTCATCCAAGTTTTCCTGAATAATGTTCCACTCACCCTTTGTATTGAGTAACAAAAATGGGATGAAATTCAGTATTCAAAGTGAAAGGTCATGCACATGTTAAGACTTTCTAATATAAGCTGGGAACTCATCATTTGAAAGCAACTGAGGAGGAGAGAGTCCTGGGTGTGTGGGTCGATCACAGGATGACTATGAATCACCAGGGTGATGTGGCTGGAAAAAAGGCAAATGTGATATGTCAGATGATGCATTTCCAGTAGAGAGAGAGAGAGACAAGTATTAATGCCATTGTATAAGGCACTGATAAGACTTCATTTGGAATATTGTGTACAATTCTGGTCACCCATGTTCAAGAAAGATTAATTGAAACTGGAAGAGGTGCAGAGAAGAGCTGCTAGGATGCCCAGGGAAATGGAGAAGAAACTGGAAGAGATTTGCTTGTTTAGCCTGGCAAAACAAAGGCTGAGAAGGGGGTATGATTGCTCTTTATAAATACATTGGGGGGGAGCATGGCAGGAAGGTAAACACTGGAGCGGTGAATAGCTGTTTAAGCTAAAGAATAGTGCTGTCACGAGAACAAATGGATATAAACTAGCTATGAGCAAGTTCAGGCTGGAAATTAGAAGAAAGTTTCTAACCATCAGAGGAATGAGGTTCTGGAACAGCCTCCCAATAGAAGTTATGGAGACAAATTAGTTTTGAGAGAGCCGGACAAATTTATGAGTGCAATGATAAGGCTGCTTATAATGATGTGGTGCAGGGCTCAGCAGCCCCAGGGGTCCCTTGTGGTTTATATCTTATGTTCCTAAAATCACATGCTTCAGCTGATAACCTATAGGGGTCAGGAAGGGATTTCCCTCCCTTCTCCCCCACCCCACCCCCCAAATGTATTTTTTTTTAATCTCCTTCCCCTGAAGAATCAGGGATCGCCCCAGTTGGGGATAAGCACCAACCCACCCCAATCAGTGTCCCAAGATGGTACCGACCATTCTCTCTCTGAGGTTGACTGGTTCTTGCCTGTATGCTCAGTGTCTGACTGATTGCCATATGTAGGGTCAGAAAGTAAACTTCCCCCAGGTCAGATTGGCAGTGACAATGGGATTTTTTCACCTTCCTCTGTAATGTAGGGTGCAGGTCACTTGTTGGGATCATCCGGCTATATTTCATTTAATCAATTTCCTGCCATTGCAGGGGCCTTGGGCACTAGTGCACCTTGGTGCCTTCTGTTCTCTGCCTGTGGCTCATGATGATCTCATCTCCTGTGGGCTGTAATATTTTCGTCTAATTTTGATTGGTGGGTTTAATGTGCATGTGTAGGTGACCTGAGATATACAGGTCAGACTGGATGATCTGGTGATTCCTTCTGGGCATAAACTCTGACTCATGGATCAGGACCCCATTGTGATCGATGCTGTACAAATAGAACAAAAAATGCTCCCTACCCGATAGAGTTTACATTCAAAATATAAGACAAGACAACCGTTGGTATAAACGGAAAACAACAAGGCGACAATGAGACATTATTAGTCAGCATTGGTCATAGGACACTAGTGGCCTTAGCGCTCTGAAATTTTTTGTAGGCATCACGGAGAAGGAGAGTTTTAAGGAGGGATTTGAGGAAGGATGATGATAATACTTTGTAGTTGCTTATAGGGAGCTCAGCCCAAGTGCAAGGTGCCACAGAGAAAGAATGAAGGTGCTTGTCTGAAAATTTAACAAGCTAAGTGTTTAAAATTTAAAATGTATAGAAATCTGCTCAGCACAGATACCACTACATTTGTTTGTTGACATTTTTGGGAGGTGAGGCGAGTGGGGGAGAATAATAAAACTAAGGTTGACATTTTCAAAGATGCTGAATTCCTTTAGTTTCCTAACTTCTATGGGCTTTCAATGGTAGTTGAGAGCCTGACTCCTTTTTAGGTGCTTTTGAAATCTCAACAAGACACTTATAACCACCACAACCCTCTAAAACACAAACTGTGTTAATCCAGTGGTTATTACTTCAGGGAAGGCCTGAGAAGAACAGATGGACCTTCAACTATGCCTCAAAAATCAATGGACTTGGGCTTTGTAGCACCAGTGTGGTGAAATTTAATTGAAAAGTAAGAGGCAATCCACTGAGCACACTGCTGTTAGCATTCAGTATTCAGTCATTTTTCAAACACTGCTTGTCTCTCTCCGGAGCCACATGGGCAGCCTCAAAAAAATGGTTACACTGTGGTTGATAGGGCTCCGGGTGAAGTTCTTGGGAGCTGGAGGTCCTTGACTGTAGCTGACTACCTCCTGCCACAAAACAGGAGATAAGTTTGCTTTGCTATCTTTTGGTCACAGTGTGAGGCCCATGTGCCTGCATGTTTCTTCCCACATAACATCAGCTACATAATCCGAGAACTTTCCCCAGAATACTCAAAGGGTATAATCAATGAAGTGACAGTGAAGGGGGTCACCAGTACAAAAGTTTGAGAACCACTGATTTAAGCAAATGCATAATAATAAGAGATATACCAATCTCCTAGAACTGGAAGGGACCTTGAAAGGTCATTGAGTCCAGCCCCCTGCCTTCACTAGCAGGACCAATTTTTGCCCCAGATCCCTAAGTGGCCCCCTCAAGGATTGAACGCACAACCCTGGGTTTAGCAGGCCAATGCTCAAACCACTGAGCTATCGCTCCCCCTGATGCAGGAAATCATCAGTTGCTATCACGGACAAGATTAAGAGGCAGAACATTTCTACCCAGAGGATCTCTAAGTGGGTTTTGGAGTGCATCA
The DNA here is from genome assembly GCF_016161935.1 of Mauremys reevesii. Taxonomy (NCBI): domain Eukaryota; kingdom Metazoa; phylum Chordata; order Testudines; family Geoemydidae; genus Mauremys; species Mauremys reevesii. The sequence continues at coordinate 29,118,561 of NC_052626.1, forward strand.
CACTCTGTCAAGTATAGGATGTGCCTATGCTCCACGGGCTATGAGCCCATTTTATGAGCGCGCAAGCATCAACTACAACTGTGCGCCATGAAGTGCCACTCACTTACATATGAAGGGCGGTCACATGGAGTTTGGTGCACATCTTTTCCTCACCGTATGCACTGGTGTAAGACTCTGCGGTGGATGCCTCATTCAGTGTGGCTGCCCTTTGTTCCACAGTTCCATCATCTTCCTCGCACTCTCCTCCTGACTAGGTACTGCTTGTCAGTCACACTCAGTGGAATACAATAGGGACTGTGACTCAAGAAGAGGAGATTACTTACCTGTAACTGGATATTCTTCAAGATGTGTGGTCCCTATGTGTATTCCAAACCTGCCTTCCTCATCCTCTGCTATGGATCTGGTGGATTTGTGGTGGAGAAGGAACTGAGGGCACGGTTGGTCCGCCCCACCCTTTATCATCTCAGTTGATATCATGAGTCGAAACTAGGGTGCATGCACAGACCAACGGACATTACTACTTTTAAAAAGCTTTGGCTTTGGGCACATGGTGCATGTGCATAAGCCTTGGTGGAATACGGATAGGGACCACACATATCAAAGAACCTCCAGTTACAGGTAACCTCTTTCTATTAGAGCACACAAGCTGATGAACAAAATTCTAGTTGTTTGGCTTTAAGAAGATTACATTTGAACGATTGCATACATCAGAATGCTGAAACACAGTTATAAATGTTTTTAAATGTACTCAGAATTCAATAGCTTGACCCTTTCTAATCTTTGTCTACAGGGCTCTTCTAGTTTTATTTAGTTTCTTGCAGTCATGGGAGCTGTACAAGACCTTAGGTACAGATTTAGGTGTTCTCCTTAAGTATTAAACTGCCTCTCGTAGTGTTGCTGCTCTGTTTTTGTTTTTGTAGGTTGTGAGGATATTATTGCTGAGAGCATCTCACTAGACACTTTAATTGCCATTCTCAAGTGGAGTTCTCAGCCATACGGCTCCAAGTGGGTACACCGCCAAGCATTGCATTTCCTCTGTGAGGAGTTTACCCAGGTCATGACTTCAGATGTCTTTTATGAACTGAGCAAGGACCACCTGCTGACTGCTATCCAGTCTGACTATTTACAGGTAAATGTTTAATTACTTGTCATTCAAAAAGTAGCTAATTATGTTTTGAAGCTGTAGTGTACATTTAGCAGAAGCATTCAGAGTGAATAAAATCTTAAATCTTTCTAAATGGGAACAATAGATATTAATATGTTTGTGGGTTTGTGTGCGCAGAATAAAGCTTTTTCTCTTTCACTCACATATACACAAAAACCACAGTAGAGGAACTGATTAAGGAAAGTACCATGTTTTCTTGACTTAAAACGCTACCTAAAATGGCTGTATAAACTGTTGCTTGAAAGCCTAAGAGTAGTCTAGAAACTGCTGCAAATTATTTTAAGTGAAACAGTTCTAGGTTAAACTTTTGCCTTGCCTCTTAAGGTTTTTGTGGAAATTGCAGAGTCTCATTTTTGCTGCTTTGATGTATAATGTATGTGAAAGAGTTATTTTGGTTTGTTTAAACATACTGCTTATTTTTTTACCTTAGAAATATTAATAATGATTACACCGATTTTCCATGAGGATGTATACTGTTTGCTCTTAAACCTTTCTTGAAGGGGCAGAAGTGTTGAAACTTTAATATATGGCCTTTCTCCAAAATGCTCATTAGTAATTTAAATTAAATGTTAACAAAAACTAACAAAAAACTTGATTTGAAGAGTCTTAATAAAAGTCTCTCCTTTCACTCTTCAACTCCTGTGATGTGGCCATTTAACTAGTTTTCCATTTATCAGGTTCTGTGTAGCCTGGAAGGCTCTAATGAACTATGAACTTCTTTCAACAAGTTGAAAAAATTATCATGGATGGCATAAGCCCACCTCTCTTTCCTTTCCAAATCACCTTTTTTAAACAGCAAAGATTAGTCACTCAGACAAACCTTTATTTTTGTACTTTCCCACCTGTCTGTGTTTTCTCTTTCTTCTCAAAGTAGTTATGTTTGCAGTCTGGCTGAATGTATGAGCTAAATCTAGAATCCAAATGACGTAAGTGCCATTCTGTGGCAATGATGTTCAGCCAGTAATGCACTTAGCCTCCGTGTCCTTCCTTCCCTTCTCATTTACAGATTCTGCTGATTCAAGCCAAAGCCCCTCACAATTTCATAGTGGTATGCTGTAGATGCCTGGAATAATTTCAGTAGCTTCTATGGCTTGATAAAAGTGCCAATAAATCATGATTAAGAAAGAATTTTCTCGTGGCCCCAGACTGCTAGTTCTTGTAGTTTGGCCTTTTGGCATCCTAGAAATAGATAATAGGCAAAGAGTAATGGCTATACTACACCACACAAGTGATCCATGAGTAACAGAGCTGGTTAGATGTCTTTTAACTGAATGTTTTAAATCAGAAAATATGTTAAAACTAAGACTTTTTTTGCAGAAACATATTGGTTTCAATTAGAAGATTTGTCATGTGTAGGATGGAATTTCTGGTCAAAACTAGAGAGACAGACACTTACTGTATAGTTGACTGGTTAGGGCATTTTCTTGGGATATTTTAAAACCAGGTTCAGATCTCTGTCTGAATTAGGCAGAGCAGGGACTTGAACCTGAGTCTCCCACATCAGAGATGAGTGCCCTATGCGTGTGTGCGTCGGAGTAAGTAAGTAAAATGTATTCTGATGTGTAATAAATACAATTTTTTTTTCATGTTTTTGGACCAGCCCTAGTTAGTAAGCTTCTGAGACTTGGGAGATATGTTGAAGCAGTTATGCTAATGGTCTGCCTCTCTAACACCTTAGTCTTAGTAGAAAGGTTGTACCTGCAGGGCAAAATTTAAGAACTTGAGAGTGAAACCATCCAGGCCATGTCCTAGAAGCTTCAGTTCTGCAGCACAAATCTGTCATGTCAGACAGTCTTTACATTGGGTGTTACCAGGGCAACTGGGGGCAGACCAGATCTTTTTCTCTGAGCCTGGACTTAGAACCGCACCTCAGGAAGAGCTCTCCAGAATTCTACGCCTCTAAACGGCAGACACAGCAATTTCCAGGTCTCCCTCCTTAGCAGAGCTTTCAAAAGATGTTTAACTAATGTCTTGGTTTCTTCAGTGACTTCAAGGTATTCCTCAAAACTACAAAAAAAAAGGGGGGGGGGAAACAATGTGTTCTGGCTTTCTGAGGAGGGTTTGAAAGACAGCAGCTCTTCTCCCTTCCCCAACCTCAGAAATGACAGATGGAGACAACAGGCCAAAGGAACCCAGCTCGCAGCTGGAGTATGGGCAAGATCCACACCAACGGACTCGAACAGGCCACAGTAAAACCAGCTCCCAGTAGGCATGGGACAAGGTCTCTGAGCAGTGCTTCAGGATTGGCCCTTACCTGGGAGTGGACCACTTCAGAAAAGGAGGCTTGAAATAATCAGAGAACTGTATGGAGTAGAACTCACTCATTGCTCCAGAGACACATTTATTCTTTCCCCAAAGTAAATTAAAATAAGCCAACATAATTAAGATCTTTGTTACCATCAAATGATGCAGGTTGCAATAGTCCATCTCCTGCTCATTGGAACGGTAGCACCAGTTCCATGGAGAGACAAATATTTTGGTAAGGTCACACAATAATTCTTTGTGGTACAAAATAAAACAATGGCATGCAGCCCATTTAAGATCTCAGGTCTTAGCTCTACAAGGAGCTATAAATTCCAAATGGAAATACTGAAATCTATCATTACAGAATTATCTTACCAGAGTTTCAGAATATGAAAACAAACTCCTGGAATCTAGTGAATATATATGATTGGGGAGAGTCACTCAAAGAAGGGAAGCTGAGAGAGAGGAACTATGGTCACTTGTTCTAAAATGGTGATAAATGCTCTACTAGTATCTTAGAGGAAATTTATAAATTATGTCTATGTATATATCACTTGAGGTTTAAATATTGGCATTACAAGAAAGACACATATGGGCCAAGTTGACTGAAGCAAAGGACGTTGTAGTGTTTTTACAAGATTCCCCAACCATGGAGCTCAAGGCCAACACTTCTTGGAAAGACAAGTCAGTGACTGCAGGCATATTTCACTGTAAGAAACCCATTCCTAATCATTGTCGCATAACAGATTCCCGAGTATCACCAATCTTAACAAACCTCTCACAATATTAAGATTCATGTCATGATCTTGATCTGTGTAATACAAATCCTAATAAAACCAACTTTCAGCTTCAGTTTGTATGTCCCTTCCTCTTCTCACTAAAACTATCTTGCCTGTTCACCACCTTTTTTCCCAGGGGGTTTTAGAGCTTGCCATGCTTCAGTGAAAATCTGTTATATGTTCTATCAAACATGGTGGTTCCGTGTACTAGCCAGGCCTCCATCCCCACTTCCTCCTGTAATAAGTGGTGATATTGTCCTCCTGGATGAATCCAAACATCCTAGGGAAGTAAAATTCATGTTAGATGTGAACAGAGCTTACAGGGGGTAAAACTCCTCTCACTACCATGCACACACTGTGAAAACAGCAGCCATTTAACCGGCAAAAAGATCACACGCTTTATGATGAGACCTCCCACCCGCACTTTCTCAAACACTATATAGTTGACATCTTCAGTCCTCCTGATGCAACGTTTTGTAGAAAAGATGTTACAGAACAGGATGCCCCAGTAACCCACAAGTTCATCTTCAATCCTGTGTGGGTAAATTGAATCCTCTCTCCCTTCTGCTTTCTGCATCCCATTGTGAAGACTGACAGAAAGGGAACTGAGAGAGGTAAAATTCTATTACTTGTGAATTTTCATTCTAGGACTGTCCTTTAGAAGGTTGGTATATGTCCAGGGTATTTTCTTGCTATTGCTCTCAAGTACTTTGAAAGGGAAGAATGTGTTCCTCCAGGAAATCCCTAAATTTCATGTCATGGCTATGCTTCAAATGGTTTGAGTTTAATAGTGCTTTTGAGCTTCTATATAATTAAGTTCCAAAGTTGAAAAATACTATAATTCTGGAGAGTTCCTTTTGTGGGGTGATCCTAAATTCAGGCTTTGAGCAGAGATCTGGTCTGTTCCTAGTTGCCATGCAGATGGAGAATGCCCACTGTGAAGACTGACATGGAGGGTTCTAGAATGAAAATTCGCAGATAAGATGCAATTTTCCCTTTTAAGCTTACAGATCTTGTTTTTGAAGATCACATTCATGTCTGTCACTGGGGACATACTAAGAAAATTATATTTTTAAAAAGTAATATACAGGATTGTTGTAGGGTTACCACATTTGAAATGCAAAATAAATGTATCCCCACCCCACAAGGCAACTTCGCACCCCCCACAATCCCCTTCAACAGCCTCTTATAGTATTTAGAGAGAGAGAACACATAAGATTGATAACATAATTTTCTTTTTTAAACTGCAGAAGTGGGAACACTGCAGCATCTTTACCTGGACACTAGGGCTGTCAAACAATTTTTAAAAATTAATCTCAATTGTGAGTAGGGCTGTGGATTAATCCCAATTAACTTATGCGATTAACACAAAAAATTAACTGTTATTAAAAAAAATTATCGCGATTAATCATGCTGTTAAACAATAGAATACCAATTTAAATGTATTAAATATTTTGGATGTTTTTCTACATTTTCAAATACATTGATTTCTATTACAACATAATACAAAGTGTACAGTACTCACTTTATATTATTTTTATTACAAATATTTGCACTGTAAAAATGATAAAAGAAAAAAGTATTCTTCAATTCATCTCATACAAGTACTCTATCATGAAAGTGTAACTTGCAAATGTAGAATTTTTTTGTTACATTGTTTTGTTTTTGAGTGCAGTTATGTACAACTTTAGAGCCTACAAGTCCACTCAGTCCTACTTCTTGTTTAGCCAATCGCTAAGACAAACAAATTTGGTTACATTATGGGAGATACTTCTGACTGCTTCTTATTTACAGGGTCACCTGAAAGTGAGAACAGGCATTCGCATGGCACTTTTGTTGCCAGAGTTGCAAGGTATTTATGTGCCAGATATGCTAAACACTTGTATGCCCCTTCATGCTTCAGCCACCATTCTGAAGAACATGCTTCCAGGCTGATGATGATCGTTTAAAAAAAAAAATGTGTTAATTAAATTTGTGACTGAACTCTTTGGGGGAGAATTGTATGTCCCCTGCTCTGTTTTACCCGCATTCTGTTATATATTTCATGTTATAGCAGTCTCGGATGATGACCCAGCACATGTTTGATTTACGAACATTGTCACTGCAGATTTGACAAAACATAAAGAAGGTACCAATGTGAGCTTTTTAAAAATAGCTACAGCACTCAACCTAAGGTTTAAGAATCTGAAGTGCCGTCCAAAATCTGAGAGAGATGAGCTGTGGAGCATGCTTTCAGAAGTCTTAAAAGAGCAACACTCTGATGTGGAAACTACAGAACCCAAACCACCAAAAAAAGAAATCAACCTTCTGCTGGTTGCATCTGACTCAGATGATGAAAACGAACGTGCATCAGTCCGCTCTGTTTTAAATTGTTATCGAGCAGAACCCATCATCCGCATAGATGCATATCCTCTGGAATGGTGGTTGAAGCATGAAGGGACATATGAATCTTCAGCGCATCTAAATGCCTGTTCTCACTTTCAGGTGACGTGAACAAGAATCAGGCACCATTATCTCCCGCAAATGTAACCAGATTTGTTTGTCTTAGCGATTGACTAAAGAAGTAGGACTGAGTGGACTTGTAGGCTTTAAAGTTTTACACTGTTTTATTTTTGAATGCAGTTATGTAACAAAAACAAATCTACATTTGTAAGTTGCACTTTCACGATAAAGATTGCACTACAGTACTTGTATGAGGTGAAACAATCATTTTTCAATTATCTTTATTACAGTGCAAATATTTGTAATAAAAATATAAAGTGAGCAGTATACATTTTGTATTGTGTTGTAATTGAAATCAATATATTTGAAAATGTAGAAAAACATCCAAAAATATTTATAATGAATGTAAATTGATATTATATTATTGTTTAACAGTGTGATTAAAACTGTGATTAATCACAATTTTTGTAATTGAATTTATTTGTTTTGAGTTAATCACTTGAGTTAACTGCGATTGACAGCCCTACTGGACACAGAAACTTTTAACATTAGATATCTTTCTCCCCTCCTCCCCCCAGTGTATTGTGCTAATGAAAATCTTTAGATCTTATGTTTTTTAAAAAAAAAAGGGGGAGGGGAGGATGGGGCAGATTAAATTATTTTCCTGGCAGCTGGTAAAAATACTGGCCAGGTGGTAACTCTAGATTGCTGAGAAGAAAAGGGAGGCGCATGTGGCATAGATGAGTTCCAGAACTTTTTATGTATAGAAATAATTTATTAAAAATAGATTTATTTTTTTAACTCTAGAAACAATAAATAATTTTTAAAAAACTGTAAACTCCTAAAAGAGCGAAGGCAGTGGGGGAAGACACTTGTAAAATCATAATGGAAAAAACCAACAGAATTAGCTGGTTTGAGGAGGATTTATTTTTGTTTTAAATAAATGATCACTTTCTAGATTAAACAAATTATACCAGGTTCTTTGCAAACTATATTGCTTTGGGAAACTTATATTGTGTAGCAGAACTTAAAGCTAGACTTTCCTACTCTGTCTTTTTCCTTAGTTTAGATATCAGTTTTACTACAAAGTACTTGAAGCAACAATGGTACATTAGAACGAAGGCTAATGTGAATGTGTTTTTGTGACTCAATTCAGTTTTTTGCCTGAGAAATATTTGTTTGTTCAGTGGTTCCCAAAACGCTTTGTTAATAAACTAAGCATGCATTGTGTTCCATTCCTTTATTATAGGCAAGTGAACAAGATATTCTTAAATATCTTGTTAAATGGGGAGAACATCAGTTGATGAAAAGAATAGCAGACAGAGGTAAGAACCTTGTTTTTAAAAAATAAACTTGCTAGAGAAATGGACGACATATTTCAAACTGATAGTTTTTAAATTCAATAAAATATGTAATCTTGACTATACTGTGAGCAAAGGAAAGCTAAACAAAAGCACAACTCTGGGAATTTGTCTTCACTAAAACATCAGCAGTACCAAATAAACATTGTACTAGAAAATAGCCACAAGCACGCTTGATATTAGAAAGACAGGATAGGTGAGGTAATATCTTTTAGTGTATCAACTTCTAATGGTGAAAGAGACAAGCTTTTGACCTACACAGAGCTCTTCTTCAGGTCTGGGAAAGGTACTCGGAGTGTTACAGCTACATACAAAGGGAGACCAGTTAAGACATATTTAAAATTTTATTAAAGCTAATGTTATATATAAAAATACACAGGTTGAGAGAAGTGTCTGTACATCTGGGTATAGTGCTTAGATTAGCCACAAATACAATGTTTGTTTTTTTAAAAGTTATATGATGCATAGAGTACATAATCAGCAATAACCCAAATTTAGGTGAATAGATTTAATAATACAGTTTAGATATTAGAATCTGAATACTCGGGTACATCACTCATGAAAAGTTGTACAGAGATTTGGTTGTGGAAAGCAAAATATATCAATGAGTGGAGATTGTCCCTCAGTAATTGAGAATTTAGGGTAGGTTGTCCATTTAGAAAATACAGTCCATGAGGAAAGTTTTTCAGTTACTTTCCTGACTGACCATTTAAGGTGAAATGGCCAGTTAACACCTCTACAGTCAGAGGTAGGCCCTACCAATTTCACTGCATGAAATCAGCCCTCTCTGTGAAATCTGATCTCCCCTGCTGCTGGGAGCCCCGGGCTCCTAGCTGTTAGTCCAGCCAGGCTGGGGCGGGGACAGGATTTGTCCTTCCCCTGCATGGCTGCTCTTCATGGAGAGATTAGATCCACCTCCAGAGGCAGCAAAGAAATGATGGTGGTACACCCTCACTTATGTGCTGCAGCAGCCTAGGAGCTGGGCTCGGGGCTTCTCCCCCCTACTGCTCCTGCCATGGCTCTGGGCTTCCTCCCCCAGCAGCCAGGGCTGGGGGCTTCCACTCCTGCTGGTGTAGTCTGAGAAACTGAAACTGCTATCTGTAGGAATTTGCTACATCAGACAGCAGTTTTTTAACAATTCCTTATATATGAATAACTGCTGCAGGTAGCGAATTCCTACAGGTAGCAGTTTCTTGCACTACACTGGCTGGGCTTGGGACTTTCACGCGCAGCCACGCGTGTGCGTGCACACACACACCAGCCCAGGCTCAGGGCTTTTGCACCCCACCCCCCGCCAGCCAGGGCAACCCGGGCTTGGGGCTTCCGCACCTCCCCACCACCGGACCGGTTCGGGGCTTTCATCCCCAGCGAGGGCTCAGGGCAGTCCAAGCTCAAGACTGCCCAGCTCAAGGCTTCAGCCCCGCAGCTGCAGCCAAGGCTCAGGTCAGTCCAGGCTTGGGGCTGCTTCTTCCCCCCAGGGCTCCTGCTGGGGCTTCAGGTGACCTAGTTGGAGCTTCCATCCTAGGGCTTCTTCTGGAGTTGGGGCACTCATTTTTCCAGGGGCCCCCAGATTGGCTGGGGGCTCCACCCTTAATCTGTCACTGCCCTGGACTAGGAGGCCCCGGCTGGGGCGCTCCTAGCAGCATGGGGGAGATCCTACCCACCTCCCGGAACCTCCTCTAACTGCAGGAAGTGCGGAAAATGGCTGCTGCCTAGGCAGCACAGAAGTGAGGGTGGCAATCTTGGGGCTTCCCCTTCCCCCAACACCTTTGCAACCCCCCCACCCCATCCCATTTTGGGTCAGAACCCCTTCGGTTACAAAACCATGAAATTTCAGATATAAACATACGAAATTGGACCATGAATTTGGTAAGGTCCTAGTCATAGGACAAAGAGGGTTAGTGGCTTACAGATTGTTATAATGAGCTATAAATCCAGTGTCTTTAAGTCCATGACTTTTGATGTCTAGCAGAATTTTGGATTTAAGTTCCAGGCTCATCTTCTGAAGGTGTTGTACAGATATGGAATGATGGTTTTGTGAGAAGTGTTCGCCTAGAGGTGATATGGTGTGTTTTTTATTTTTCTGAGTTCATTTGAGAGCATAGTGATTGCCTCATTTCCCCTACAGAATTATTGGGACATTTAGTGCACTGGATATGGTACACCACATGTTGTGAAAGGTATGTTGTGGTGGGTGTTGAACATCATACCAGTGGAGATATGTCTGCAGATTTTTTGCATCTGTCATGGTAGGGTGTGGTGCCATTTTGAGTTGATGTGTCCTGGTCTGTGGGGAACTTGCTTCTGATGGTGAGTTTAATGTGGTTGGGAGGGTTGTTTGAAGTCCAGAAAAGAGGATTTGGGAAAGATTTTCTTTCAGGATATGGTCCTCATCAAGTATGGGTTGTAATGGCTTGTTTGATACCCCATATGCGTTCCAGTGTGGGGTGGTAGGTGACAACTAGGGGTGTGCAGTCAGCAGTTCTTTTCTGGTATTGAAGCAGATTCTCTTGGGGTATTTGGGTGGTCCGTTCCATGATGCAGTCTACTTCTCTGTTGGAGTATCCTTGTTTGGTAAAGGCAGTTTTAAGTGTGTTAAGGTATATGGCCTGGGCTTTCTCTTTGGAGCATATGTTGTGGTGTCTGAGTGCCTGGCTGTGGATAACAGATTTCTTGGTGTGTTTGGGGTGATTACTGGATCTATGAAGGTAAGCGTGGTGAACCATGGGTTTCTTGTATATAGTAGTCTGGAGCTGATCATGGTGCATTTGTTCAGAAGTTCTTCCTCAAGGTGGCCCATGAAGAGCCATCCTAGTACTCCTGGCTGTTCCCATGGTTTGGATAAAGTTTGTTGTTGAATGTAAAATTGTTAAAGGTGAGGATGAAAAGGATGAGTTTGATAATGTCTGTGGGATGGATATGTCAGTGTTGTCCATCGCCTTCTACTATTTGAGACAGGCAACAGTTCTGTTGTTCTGAAAGATATTGGTGTATTTAGGACACGGGTGGGCTCTCGAGCTCCCGGTGGGGAACTGGGTCTGGGGCTTGCTGCACTCCAGCCGGAGAGCAGGGTGCGGGGCTGCTCTGCGGGGCTCCGGGAAGCAGTGGCATGTCCCCCCTCCGGATCCTACGTATAGGAGCAGCCAGGGAGCTCCATTCCACATACTGCCCCAAGCGCCGTCCCTGCAGCTCTCATTGGCCGGGAACCACAGCCAGTGGGAGCTTCAGGGGCGGTGCCTGCAGACAGAGCAGCACGCAGGAGAGCCGTCTGGCCACACCTGTGCATAGGAGCCGGAGGGGGGGACATTCCGCTGCTTCTGGGAGCTGCTTGAGGTAAGAACTGCCTGGAGCCTGCACCCCTGACCCCCCTCTCAGGCTCCAACCCCCGAACACCTCGATCCCAGCCCAGAGCACCCTCCATCCTCAGCGCCCCCCCCCCCCCCGAGCCCACATTCCCAGATGGATCCCTCATTCCTCCCCAACCTTGATCGCCCTCTGAACCCCTCAGACCCAGCCTGGAGCACCTTCCTACACCCCAAACTCCTCATCCCCACCCAAGAGCCTGCACCCCCCCATTCTCCCCTGGACTCCACCCCACCTGCTACACCCTGAACTCCTCATTTCTGGGTCCACCCTGGAGTCTGCACCCCCCAACCAGAGCCCTCACCCCCTCCTGCACCCTAACCCCAATTTTGTGAGCATTCATGGCCCTCCATACAATTTCTATACCTAGATGTGGCCCTCGGGCCAAAAAGTTTGCCCACCCCAATTTAGGAAGTGTAAGAATGGTATTCCGTGGGAGATTATTAATGTTGTGGAGTTTCTGGAGAAAGTCATTTGTGTCCTGAAGGAAACTGGCCCTTTCTGTGATGAGTGGTTTGAGGATGGTTTCTAAGAGTCTTCATATTCCTAGGGTAAGAGTGCTGTGGCCAGATATAATGGATCTGCCTGGGTTCCCTTATTTGTGTATTTTGGGAACATGGTGGGGATGATGTGTGTAATTTCTCAGTTGTTTGGGAAAGGATTTGATGATATCCCTAAATTGCTGGTTGAAAAGTGGTGTGGGATCTTCTTTGATTCCTTTATAATAGGTGGTGTCAGAGAGTTGTCAGTTGGCCTCCATGACATAATCATCATGGTTGAAGACAACAATGATGTCTCCTTTATCTGCTGGCTTGATCACTATCTGGTGGCTGGATTTCAGGGGTTGTATAGCTGTCCTCTCAGCGGTGGAAAGATTGTGGTGGATGTGATGGTTGTTAAGGATTTCACTGATTATTTTCCTGAAGTAATTAATGTAATAATCAAGTATGTAGTTTCATCTGTTGTGGGATGTCCAGTCAAATGATTTTTTTTTCTTATGACTGTCAGTTTGGCGTATGATAGTAGTTGTGGGTGGTATCGTCTTTTGTTGTGAAAGAATTGTTTGAGGCAGAGTCAGCAAAATAATTCTAGTAGTTCTCTTGTAGTATAGTATCAAGTTCTGTGGTGGGTAGAAGTTCAGTCCCTTGGAGAGTACAGATAATTCAACTCCAGTTAAAGGAGCATTGATAATTTGATGGTTGGGTGTAGTGTGCAAGTGGTGGGTCCTGGTTTATGGGTTCTCCTGAATGTGGTGGTCTGTGCATTGTCGAGTAGTTGGTTCCACTTTCTGTTTTTTTGTGGTGGGTAGCTGTCATCAGGTTTTTTATAGTTGTTTTGGGGTTCTTGCATGATCTCTGTGTGGGTTTCCTGATACTTTTTTCTTCCAGTGTGTGGGAACATGTGATTGATCTCTTGTTTTAGGTGATCCCTTCTTGAATATATGAGGTGACAGGGATGGTTCGTTAGTTTTTTCTGAAGTCGTTGTGCGGAGCTGTTCAGCATATTTGCAGTTGTATGTAGTAAAATATGTATTGTAGCTCAAGCAGAAATAATGGGCTTGATGCAGAAATTCCTAGATGGGTTATATGGCCAGTGCTGTATAGCTGACTAGATTATGATGATGGTCCCTTTTGCCATTAAAAATCTGTGAAAATAGTCTGGTCTTTCTTGGAAACCACTGGGGGAAGGGAAAGAATCCACAGAAGAGTCTTGAGGAACTACCAATTGTTGGGGATGAAAAGAGTTTTTTGTTGCTGCAGGAGCATGGTTTTGCAAAGGGCCTGAGAAATATCTATACAAACCATCTTTCCGTCAGCTTAAGCAGTAACAAGCCAGATAGAAAATAAATTTTGGGGAAATGGCTTTTGGGCAGGTGACTCACATCCATAGGAACCAGACTGAATTGTGCTGGTGGCATACTGGTTCGTTTTGTGGAAAAACAATGCGAGGCACTGTCTGTCACTGACTACGCAGATTTCCTTTTCCTTCCTGCAACAGAAAGATAGAACTTCTGTTTTCCTATTAAAAAATGTTTATTCAGGTGGAGACTATATATTTATTATTCCTTTCCACAGAGCCCAATTTACTGAGTGGTACTGCCCACAGTGTGAACAAACGCGGTGTAAAGAGGCGAGATCTTGACATTGAGGAGCTGAGAGAGATCCTATCTTCTCTTTTACCTGTTGTCCGCATTGAGCACATTTTACCTATGAACAGTGAAATACTGAGTGATGCTGTAAGTCTTTCTTCTCCCACACCCCACAATCCACCTTTCAGACACACAGATCTAGCCTGTGGGATTTTATATTTCAAGCAGTGCAAAAGTCCTGGGTTATTTTACCTTTTTGAGATAGAGGCACCAAAATTTATGAACTTTTGTTCTTGATAATTATCATAAAATAGTATTTTTAATGCAAGTTTTGTGCAAAATTTGGAATGGCTGGTGAATTTTGGATCCGAGTGAGTACTACTTGATTTAAAAAAACAACAACAATTATTTCACTTAAATTCCTCAGGGAGCTTGGCTGTACCTATTCAGCATGTTTGGTTACTAAAATATTACTATAAATTGTAATAAGTTCAGTTTAAAAATTCTGTCTCTTACAGATGAAGAGAGGCCTCATTAGCACCCCTCCTTCAGACATGCTACCAACAGCAGAAGGTGGAAAGTCAAATGCCTGGCTACGGCAAAAAAATGCTGGGATATATGTTAGGCCACGACTGTTCTCACCATATGTAGAAGAGGCAAAGGTAACCATTGATAATATGTGGTCAGTTTAGTAATGACATCAACAAGGAATTCTGCAAACAGGAAGTTTCAGTATATCTTGTATTGTTTGCATGTGCTGGTCTAAAATACTAACACTTTCAGTTTAACAAGGCTTATGAGGCTGATCATCAGACCCAAGTCTACAACTTGTTGGAAAACCTGACAACTGTTCTAGTCAGAATTTCCTGATTCACTGAAATCAAAATGTTTTGATGAGTCTTTGGTTTTGATGAAATTCTGAGGGAAGACCTGCCTGGCGGTATGATGGAAAGCTAAGAGCCTGGGGGTCCTGGCTTCTGCTAGGCGGAGAATGGCAGTTCCACCTTTCAGAGAATTTTAAAATTTTTGGTTTTTCATTCCAAATGTGAACTAAGCCACATTTTAAAATCTCTAAATCCTCTGCAAAACAGAATGGCTGTCCTTGTCCAGCTCTACTGAAGTCCCCCATTGTGCACCTCCAGCAGTAACCTCCCCATAACTCACCTTAAGGTAGCAGCTGAGGTGCAGGTGGCATCCTAGGACAGGCTTAGGAAAGGGCCAGGGCATGTCTGTGATGGGGCAGGAATATGATGCAATCTGGCAATCCTGGCTCACAAAGTGGCCCCTTGTGGACCACTGCTACGTGTTAAAGCAGCCATGACTTATGCCAGGAGCTGGTTTGGCCTCAGCCATTGCCTAGGTTTGGGTGACAGAAGGGCAGTGTAAAGACAGCTATTCTCATCTCCCTCTCCCCCACCCCGCCGGTGCTCTTGTGCACCTGAAGATCGAACTTCTGTAATCATAAGAAGAGTCCATAAGTATAAGAGATTTTGACAACGTGTTTTTTTGAGGGGAGATTCCTAATTTTTTGTTCATGGGATCAAACTAAAGAAACTCCAACATTAAATCTCTTTTGCTACCATTAAAGTACTCTTTTTGCTAATATTAATCTGGGTGGGGAGGGAAGAAGGGACTTGACTCATGTTCTTCCATCTATAAAGTGAAGAGATATTTCCAGCCTCATCTGAGGGGTGCATAAACTTAATTTGTTGATTGTAAAGTGCTATGAGAATTTTGAGTGGAAAATACTCTAGAAAACCCAAGTAATGTTATAAATTGGGAGTCCCTGTGCTTCCTACATTATTCGTGGTACCTTTTTAAAAGGATTGACCTGCATATTTCGGGGGGCAGTAGTTGGTTGAGTTATGGTTACTCTATGTGGAAAATATGACTTTGGAAAAGTAGTAGAATTTTTTGTAGCAGTTCTTATTGTCTAACTTCTATTGTTTTAGTCGGTGCTAGATGAGATGATGGTGGAACAAACAGACCTCGTTCGTTTGCGGATGGTTAGAATGTCCAACGTGCCCGACACCCTCTACATGGTAAACAACGCAGTGCCACAGTGCTGTCATATGATTAGCCACCAGCAAATGAGCAGTAATCAGTCCAGTCCTCCTTCAGTTGTCGCCAATGAAATCCCAGGTAAGAATGCTAGCTGATCTGCAGCAAACTATTTACTGTCCTCTGGCGTTCTGTTGATGGGGATTATTAAATTCTTCTTGTTTCCCAGAGTTTTCACATCTGGGGTTGGTAGATGGACTGCTTATTTTAAGAGATTTCCTCCAAGGACTCTGAGTTTGGGATGAGTGGGAATTTTTTTGAGTAGAATTCTAACTAGTTGTGAGGGAAAGGAGCCCCAGTAGAAAGGGTGCTAGTATTCAGTTAGTGTAGAAGCACTTTTATAACCATAGTATCTCACCAGTATGATACTAGATTCAAATATCTACTCTACAGAGCTATCCATAACTGATAGCTTTCACACATGCCCCCAACAGCAGAAGGCAGAAACACTGCTATCCTATAGACAAGACTCCAAACAAAAATCAACCAAATGTCAAATTATATAACATGTTGCATTGTGCCAAATTCAAACACTAGTGAGCTGCCAACGGGAAAAATTTCCCCAAAATAAGTTGGCCTTGACTGAAAATGTTCTGCTGCCACTCCTGAAAAATTCCACTCCAAGGATGTGGAATGAGAACATCTCAACCAATCTTAAATGCCATCGTAGCTGGGTTCTGGGCAATTCAAGGCTTAAAGATTGTCACCAACGCTTTGATTCACACCCGAAAACAAAGAGCAAGCCAGTGCAGTATTTTGTGCTGGTAATGGCCCACCTTATTTAATGCTCCACTGATAACAAGAACAAGGGATTGTTTAGCCAGTTCCACGAGCAGGGAAATCACTGAGCCAAATAGCTTGTTGTAAAATGCAAACTTGTGCTGTCATGCCAGGAGACATCCCTGGAGCACAGAGAGCAGAAAAGAGCTGGCCACCTGAAGAACCAAGCAGCATTCTCCTGTCTGTGCTCCAGGAGCTAGGTATGATTCTCAGCTGATCATTCCCCCACAAGGACAGACTGAACGTTTTGGGCTGGTAGCGTGACATGTTCCTGAGGCTTTGTGAACCTCTGCTGAACTGTACCTGCAGTATTCAGGTTATGGTCAGCAAACTCTTGTCAGGGTTCTTTGGACCTGTTTGTCTGAATCAGAAATCATGCAAGAGCTGAACTTGGCCCATGAACTCCTGAGTGAAACTATATTGTTCCTGTATCCTGCTTCTACAATGGATGCTATCCAGACAACACTAAAATGTGTGTGATTTATGAAAAATTGCTCCAAACTCAAGCCAGGTTATTGTTAACAAACCTTTTGAATGGAAGGCTGAGTCATGCTGCCCTGAAATCTTCCTTTCATCTAGTATGACCTTGACACATACAGTGTTTTACTGTCTGAGTGTTTTGCCATGGTGAAACAGAGTATAGAGGCTTGTTTGAGACTCTTGGAGATACTGCTTTCTGCTCATTTTTACTGTGTTAGTTCATATGCCAGAAATAAAAAAGAAAACATTTTGGAAAAAATTAGCAAGTCTGATACTGCACAAGATCACTGTGGTGATCTTTATGAAACTAGAAGCAATTGATGTTTGTTTGTAGTTACATGATGTGGTGTTTATTTCACCTCTGAAATGCAAATACCCTATGCATTGCTCTTGCTGTCTAATCCATTTAATCTTTGTGCACCTTCCATCACAAATGGTAATATTTTGCCATTGGATAGCTGGTGAGGTTCACGATTCCAACGCCACATTTACGGAGGCTTGGATTTAACTTTTCTCAAGATATACAAATGTTACTAGTGACAGAAAATTCACAAAGAAATATCACCCATTACCAGACAGCAGCAAAATGTTACATAATAGTTGTGCAGTAGGATAACCAAATACCCAAAATTACATATGATTTCCTTTTGGAAAGGTTTCTAATTATTTCAGGGCAGCTGCATAAAACAGTGTAATTTTCACAGGTTTATGTTGGCTTAAAACTCATGTAATTTCTTTAAAATGCATTTTCTGTAATTATTACTGGTACTATGGTCTTGTGATCCCAGAATTCCACCAAAAACATAAATTGCGGCAAGAACATCAGCATGTTGTTGGCCTATAGTATTCCAGAGCGAATGTGCAGTTGAGATTTAAAATATCCTGCATCCTGTAAGGGGTTTACAAAGAAGAGTATATTTGTGGTTCGCTTTAGGAGAAGCCAGAAAAATGGTGCACATCTTTAGCACTAGTATGTTCTACACTTTATCGCATAAAGATGCTCTAAGGCATTAAGCACAAATATGTAAGTCATACTACTTTTGGCTTGGTGCCAGTCGTCTTCAGCAACATAGTCAGCCTAATATTAATTCTGAATGAAAAACTAAAGTTAATCACGTCATTGAATTGCATAGTCCCATTAACATCTTAAGAAATAAATTCTCTTTAACTTTTCACTGTCTTTTTTTTTTTCTTCCCACCAGTTCCCCATCTCCTTGTTGTTAAAGAGATGGTCAAACGGCTCCAGGAGCTCCGTCATACTGAGCAGGTTCAAAGAGCATATGCTCTTAATTGTGGAGAAGGAGCCACTGTCAGTTATGAGATTCAGATTCGTGTATTGCGAGAGTTTGGACTTTCTGATGCTGCAGCTGAGCTTTTGCAGGTATGGAAAACTGTCTGTCTGGGTAAGTTTAATTCCTCCTTCAGGGCGATTTTTGGTGCAAATCTTTTGAAAACTGAATGTTTAACCAGGCCAGAACTGGAACAAAAACTAACATTGTATAGGTGTATGCTTTTTTTTTTTAACTCTGTTTTTGTATTTCCACTCGGTGATCAGGCAGTAGTAATGAACTGCTTGCTGGAGGTGTAGAAAAGTGGATGTTAGAAAGAGGGTGGTATTTATACATGTAAAATGGGCCTGGAAGTGAAGAATTTTTTACCAGTGAGAAAACGCATATTTTTATTATAGCAAATGAATAAATTAAGCTTATTTCCAACATCAACCAGAAGTGGCATTTGTTGAAAAAGGTGGAGACAGAAGAAATGTTAATGCTTCTTTTTGGAAAAGATGCCATAATGTGAAGTGAAAATGTCCAGTGCCTGATTCCAGTGACATTGGTTACATGTATTCTCAGAATCTGAGAAGCTTTTGTCATTGTCACTGTGCAAACCACTTGATGTTCAGGCATTTCTCTCTTTCCCCAATAAAATTTTTTAAAGGTAAGGGCTGATAATCGCACAGACTCAAAGTAGATAGGAAGGTGAGGAGGTCTTTGCAATAATGCAATACAGTGGTTGTAAAATACACCAGTTTTGAACCCCACGGGGGAACACCAGTAGATTTTTAAACTGATTGCACATAAGAATTCTCACATTTCTGTCACTTAAAAACCACCATCCACTAAAAAAGAGTTTGGTCTTTTCCTCCACTTGATCTGGTTGGTTAAATGTCGCAAAAACGGTGTTTCAGTGCTCGTCACCCTTGTTTTAATTCTGATTTGTTTATTGGTAACATTTGTAGTGTTTGCTATGCATGAACATTAGAAAATAGATATACCTTTGCAATACCTATATTCTTTTGGGGGACACAAGCATGAGTAAGAGCAGTCTGTGCTCACTATTTATTATTTGCTGTTTGTCATTTGTTGTTGGTTATTTTCCTGTTTTGAAAAGCTTCCATCTAGATACGAAGCAGAAATTATGCCATGTGACTTAAGTGACCACTCACTGTAAATAGTGAAAGTGAGCAGTTTGTGAACAACTTGTAGTCTGCAGATTGTTCATCCAAATGACTCCGAATACTTAAGAATAACAAATTGTTTCAAGAACGAGCCCTGAAGAGGGAAAAGGTCTAAATATTTAGCTAGTAAGTCAGTCCTTGCCCCCAAAGAATTTACAGTGTGTCCGTACTGCACCTACTGTGATTGGTGAGAAGGGAAAGGGGGCAATTTTGATTGAGGCCTCCAAATACTGCCGGAATGCAAATAATACATTTGGACATCTTAATCACAGTGAGTAATTTGACCAGTTCTACCACATACGGAAGCTGATGCAAGGCTCTCACCTCTGACTTTTTCTGAAGGTGTCTCCCTTATGGCCATG
Organism: Mauremys reevesii; assembly: GCF_016161935.1. Classification (NCBI taxonomy): domain Eukaryota; kingdom Metazoa; phylum Chordata; order Testudines; family Geoemydidae; genus Mauremys; species Mauremys reevesii. The sequence goes on from NC_052626.1 coordinate 29,138,145, forward strand.
CTGCTCTCTTATGATCAGCTTTGTCACCTTTTTAAAGTCTTTCAGTGTATTATTTAAAACAGTGGGACTAACTAGTCATTGTACTAAGCCTATATTACAAGTCCCAATCTTTGATCAGTTTTATAGGAAATCTGCCCCAAAAACCACAACTTTTTTAATCTCTTATTTTGTTGTATTCTCTTGCAGAATCCTCACAAGTTCTTTCCTGACGAGCGGTTTGGGGATGAAAGCCCACTCTTAACTATGAGACAGTCTGGACGATGTCGAGTTAACAGCACTCCCACTGCAGAAACCATGTTTACAGAACTTGACTCTTTTGTGGCCTTCCATCCACCACTGCCCCCTCCTCCACCTCCTTACCATCCACCAGCTACTCCTATTCATAGCCAGTTCAAAATGGGCTGGAAACAAAGGGTGCCGAGTCAACATCCCTCACGTTCCTTTTCTTATCCATGTAACCATTCACTTTTCCACTCCAGGACAGCTCCTAAAGTTGCCCCACCTGTCTACGTACCCGGTGTCAAAGCAGCAGCACCCCCTGATTGCACTAACACTACAGGACTGGGGAGACAAACAGTAGCTGCAGCAGCAGCAGTAATGGCAGCTGAAAAGCAAGCAGTAAGTGCATCTTTCCCCCCCCCCCCCCCCATCGAAGTAATTTGTTGAAAAGGAAAGTAAAGGTGAAATGTAATGAAATAATGTGGCTTGGAGGGAAGTGTAAAGGTGACTCAATGGCGAGTGTAAATGAACCTTCTCCCCTCTACCCCTTCTGTAAAATACCTGAACCATCATGGTGCAGGGAGCCAAAACAGAAGGAGCAGGACTAGTGGAATAGGCAGGGGAATAGGTGGATATAGGTGTTACTCTTTCAATACATATTCACTTGAGAAGTCATATAGACAGACGGGCATGTGGAGCAAATCCGTGGAGAGTTCTGAATGCCTGGAGGCAATTTTTAATTGAATTCTAAAATCAATAAGCCGGTGGAAGGTGACAGAGAATGGGATATATGCATATATAGAAAGTGTTCATGGATTAATATTTAAAGGTAAAGAAAAAATTGCATACATATCTAAGTTGCAAGGAAGACTGGATTCCTTGAGTGAAGCTGACTTCATCATATGACTGGTTGGTTGTCTGGATAGAAATGTAATTGCTAAAAGCACATTTTAAAAGAAAAGTTTTAATGTTGACATTACCTGATATCAGTTTTAGGACTCCTAAACCTGTTTCATGCCTGTGTGTGTGCATGTCTCCCAACACACTATACTTCAGTTTCTGAAGACCTGCTTATCGTCACTCAGATCTTTCCAAACAATTTATATTTACTTAAATACGAACTTTTGTATGCTGCTGCAACCAAAGGTGACTTGTTTTTCAGTTGGTAAAACTCAGTTCAGCTCTTTCTAAATTACCTGAGCTTGGTAGAAGTTGTTTTCATATTTTAAGAAAAATATTCAAGTGCTTTCTTATGCTCCCATTACAAAATACCCCATTTTTAAGTTAGTTCAAACTTGCAATGTACGTATTCATCGTATTAAAAAATGCCTTTGACATAAGTTAGTGTCTGAAAGTCATGCACAAAGCTTGCATGCTTATTAACCACTAGATTATTAACAAGCAAATACATGGCAGGAACGCCACAGGTTGGAATGAGTGAAACTGCTTTTAAAGAAGGAACTGATTTAAAGCAGTTGTATGTATGCTTCTTTGTAGTCTATTTAACATTGACTTAAAGAAACCCCCCACCCTCTTGAATGCAAAGTAATGACTAAGAATTTAGTATAGAAATTGTCCTACTGGTCTCTGAACAGTGACCAATACTAGATATTTCAGAGAAAGGCACAGGAAATCCTGTAGTAGACAGCCTGCCCACAGGAGAAGTTTCTTCCTAACACACTGTTAGTTATTACCTTATGCTGAAGCATAAGGAACCTTTTAAAATATCTTTTTATCATTTCTAACATAACTGTAGATGTTGTCATTATCCATATAAATCCTTTTAAAAAAAAATCTTAAGCCCTTGGCCTCTTTAGCCTGTGGCAATGGTGCTCCAAAATTTGTTTTTATATTTTGGGGTAAGAAGTATTTCCTTACTGTACTGCCTTTCAATTTCTTTGCTTGTCTCTTTATTTTTATATTATCTAAAAAGTTGGGATTCCTATTTAGACTATCTTTTCTATACTTCATTATTTTAGATACCTTTAACTTGTCCCCTTATTCATTTTCTTTCCAGTTACAATCTTTTCAGTCTCTCTTCCTGTTGAAATCTGTCCATGTCAGTTCAATTTTCACTTTATCTCTGCACCCTTCTTTTTCTGTTATCCTTTGAGACTGAGTGACTAGACTTGAATACAGTATCTCAGGTGAGGGCATACCATTAATACATAAAATGACATAATACATCCAGTCTTTTCTATCCCTGTTTTGTTAGACATACTAACGTTTGCTCAGCGTGCAGAAATGGTTGTGGGGGAAAGTGTTCATTGAGGTAGGCAAAAGTACACCTGGGTATTTTTCCTGAGTGATTACAATTAATTTAGGAGCCAGAAATATGCATGATTGTTTCAAATTATTCCTTCCCACTTGCATTTAACATTGACTTGTACCAGCCATTTATGCTGCCTATTCGCATATCTTTGCTAGGTCCATCTGAAGTTCTTCTGTCATCTCTAGTCTTGACTTAACTAAATAATTTTGTCATCTTACAAATTTTGTCATCTCACTACTCCCTTTTTCTAGATAATTAATAAATATATTAAACAATTCCGGTCCTAGTAAAGAATCCCTGATACAGTATCCTGCTGTTAACCTTTTGCCATGCTGAAAATTGACAGTTTATCCCTACTTGTCTTAGTTTCTTATAAATAAAAATGTTTACTTCTCAATCCATTAATATGTAGCTTCCTCAGTAGCCTTATATGACAGTTCAGTTTTATGTCAACTTTTTCTCCTTTATCCATTCTTTAGCCAGTGTGGTCAAATAATTCTAGTAAAGTAGAAACGCACAATTTTCCTTCACAACCCTTGTACTAGTTTATCCCTGTCAAGTCGTGTTCATCTAGTGGTTTGCTGGAGATGATAAAAGTAGAAATTATAATTTTCCTGGGAGGTTTATTGGTCTGTAATTGGCAAGATCACCTCCAAACATGTAACAAGGAGAGAAGAATCAATTTTGTAACTACCACAGCAATTTTAACTTAGCCATATTGTGTGCAAATAAATATATAAAGCATAAATGTAATTATTCTTTTTTTACAGAATATGTGCAGAGAGGTTACAACTGGATATATACATTTCCTGACTTTCATGCATTTAAATTCTCAGCCATAATGTTGCACTGAATGTATATTTTTTGAAAAACTAATTGCAGATGGCTGAAAGCAGGCATATTTAAAATCTGTTCACTGGCAGTCTGAACTTGCACATGTAATGCATTTTATTTTATACACCTCTACCTTGATATAACGCTGTCCATGGGAGCCAAAAATTTTTACCCCGTTATAGGTGAAACCGTGTTATATTGAACTTGCTTTGATCCACCAGAGTGCGCAGCCCTGCCCCTCTGGAGCACTGCTTTTCCGCGTTATATCCAAATTCGTGTTATATCGAATGGCATTATATCGAGATAGCGGTGTATTGTATATTGAACATAGGACTACAGTTATCTTGTTTGTCAATTGAAAGTAGCTACCATTTCATAAAGGAATGGGGAAGAGAGATTGGACATGGTTTGCTCTTTGCAAAGGAGGGCCATTCTCTTGAGATTTGCTTGGTTGCATATTCCGATGTGGAAATGATATGCATGATCTTTTGCCTTTATACTTCTTCTTTCCAAGGGAATGTGCAGAGTTGGATGTTTTCAATAGTTGCTTCTCAGCGCTAATTCTGGGTAATAATCTGCTTTTAAAGCTGGTTAGTGTGGATCAAATGTATGGAATACAGTAGATGAGTCCCTCCTAGGAGACTGAAAAGTAAACTACTGATTGGTGTGTGTGTGTGTGTGTATAAATCAACTGATTTGGAGTAGCACATGCTCTTAAACAAGTTTTGAAACAACGTTGAAGTTACTGGCTAGGATTGCTGTAGAAAACTGAAGTGGGTCAGAAAGGAAAACCATCACCAACTACTACAGAAAGTGATCTTACAGATAAATTTAATTAAAATGTAGAAGTAAAGCGAAATCCAAGTAGACTTAACTCTTTTCCTTTCTTTTCCAGTGTACTCAGCCCATGTTAAATGAGTTGATGCCAGATATTGCTATGGGTGTGTCAACGATGTCTCTAAAGGACAGAAGATTGCCAGAGCTCACTGTTGACACAGAATTAAGCCAGCCAGTGACAGAGGTTGGACCTGGACCACCCCAGCATATTTCATGTATTCAGACTAGGCACATGCACAGTTCTCGAAAGAAACATGCAATAGAACAAAAAATAGATACTCGAGAAAATCAACAGGAGTATCCAGATTTCTATGATTTCTCTAATGCTGCATGCAGACCTTCCACTCCAGCACCTAGCAGACATACTCCTTCACCTTCCCAAGGCATGTATTTTGGTCCAGATTTGTATAGCCACAGTAAGGCATCACCAAGTGGCTTAAAGTCAGCCTATCTACCTAACCAATTATCTCCTAAAAAGCAAGAGGATTCTAGGAGAGAATATGTGCTTTCCCAAGATGGGCATCAGCACAGACAAAAGAATGAGCCAATACACCTCGATGTCTTAGAACAACCTCCCCAGCGGTTGGACTTGGCATTGGCTGCCCAGGAAAATGCTGGTAATGGCCCAGTACACATCAGGGGAAGAACAAAAATGGAAACTGACTTAACATATGGGCTAACCTCTAACAGACCTTCACTCTCTACGTACAGCTCTGAGATACAAGAAGAGCGATCCAGCAGGAGACTGACAGATGAGGAGCCTCTGGAACACGAAGCACAGAGAAATACAGATTTGGAAAGGGAAGATGCAGTAAGCAGAGGAAGGAGGTCTCCAAGCAAACCAGACTTTCTGTATAAAAAATCTGCCCTCTGAAAGCAACCTCCACTATTTCTCTGTGCCTGAGAGTTGTGAAACACCCCATTCTTTGCAACTTTTGGCCTGACTTTTGTCAGACAAATTCATTAATGCCAGCAGAAAACTCAATTTTGCTCACTTTTTTGTATATACATTGCTTTATTAGAGACAGCATGCTATCAGTTTATTTTGAATGCTGCTTCTGGGTTTATTTTTGTGGTTTGAAAATATTAAGCCTTTACAAAAAATAGCTGGCACTTTTTTTTACAAATTGGTAGCCTTTTGCACCTGTACATTTATTTTACCTGTATTAGTTTTGTATTAATATGTTAAACTTTCTTGTTACATTTAAAGGACTGTATTTTCATACTTCTGCATTTTACCTTTCACCTACCAATTCTCCATGTGCATTGGGTTGCACACTATGAAATGTATTTTCTTATGAGATAGTAACAATGTGTTTATTTTTTAATTATATGAATTCCAAAGAACAGCACATCAAAATACTTTTTTAGTAACATTGTTTGTTTAGGTCTGAAATCTGCCTGATCTATCACTACTGCAAATCCAGTGTAATACCATTCTGTTTAACATGTCATGGCAGCTGGTCTCCATTCATTCTGATTCAACATGTCTACTCTAAAACATATGGCTGGGGCTTTCAAAAGAACCTAAAGGATTTAAATTTCCAGGTCCCAGTGAAATTCATTTGAAGTTGGGTGTCACTGCATTAGGCTCCTTTGAAAATCCCAGCCTACGTTTTCTGGTCCATTTGTGATTTTTGGAGAACTTCATGGGCACTGAGAAGCATTTATCAGATTCAGATGATTGATTTGTGAAGAAAACCTAGAAATACTGCAAATTGATCGTAACATTACTGTGCTAGTCAGGATACCCTTGAATTGGGCTGTGTGGACGTCAGAGTTCAGAGGATTCATGCCAAAACCTAAAGCTCTAGGAAGATCAGGCTTAGTATCTGACGTTATTGTCTAAATTATAACATTGTCAAATGAGAGGACTGCCTCTCTAGTGGAGGTGCTGAGGTGACTGCTCATTGCCTTCTTTTGTCCTGCCTATGAGAAAAACAAAGGGCTTTAGTCTACCTGATGTCATTCAGTGTTCCTTAACATTTTAATGTCTCTGAATTTATCATTTCAGCTGTCCTCTCGTGAACTGAAGAGTAACTGCGTTAGCTTCATTGGTTGCAGATGGCTTAGCACTTTTTAAAATTACCCCTCTAGCCCCTGGAGTAAAACAATAATTGTGGGGCAGGGGTGTCTGACTCTTCCACTAACATAAATACAAGGTAGAGAGGAGACACTGGTGGTTTGGGCACATCCCTTGCCATTGTGCTGAGGTTACACAGTATAAGGGGTTTAGTGATGGTCATTGAAAAGTCAACACTTGCCAATAGTTACCACACGCTTATTTCCCATTCTGAATGTTGTGAAGACTCTGGTATATGATACCACAGTGTAGTAACTTCTGGTAAATGCCTTTGTTTGGGTTGGTCACTATAATGAAAGATCTTGCAGCAGTTGAAGACCTCAATCAGTGTGAGCTAAAGACTGTTTTAACCTTAAAAATGCTTAATGCTATTTAAATGTAAATCTTTCAGTTTCCTTTAGTATAAGTCAGTTTTCCTGGTCAAAAGATAGGCGTCTCTTCTTGCCCATCCCTTCCCCCACAAAATCAAAAACAACCTCCTCACCCTCTCATTAATGTATACAAGGCTTAGGCGCCATAAGACCTTATTGTGCAACTATGTACTGAATTTTTAAACTAGAAAGTGGTGTTTGGGTAAACTCTATCATGGGTTTGTGATCTAGTAAATTGTAATCTCTCCTGCAGCACTTTCATACCATGTTAAGATTCCTTTAAGGTACACTCATGTTAGTCTAATGATATTGGGTGGTGAAGGTTGACTAAATCACAGTTGATAATTAGTCTTTTTCGTCTTAGGAGGCTTGGTTTGAAATCGGGGTTGGGCCACAAGTACAAAATGCATGTGGTGAGTCCAACCTCATCTCTAATCTATGTTGTGTTCATAGAATCGTAACACAGTGTGAAAGTTGTCCTCACCTCCAGAACTGTTAGGATGGGTTAACACTGGTGTGTCACAGGCTAGGGACTGAGGTGTGTTGGCCTTCCTCTGTGAAGTTTGTCACAACATTTTCTAACACTAATTCCTAGCCATATGTACTGCCCCCCGTTGCCCATGCTCACGAGCACTAAAATCAATGTAATCCTCTCCCAAAAAGTAAATGACTGCTTGCATCAAAGGCTGTGTTCAAGTGTTAGTAACATGATCACTTTAAATCCTAGCTTCCAGCAGAAGACTTACTATTTGTATAACTTTACCTACAACTTGGTAGATCTGCTTACAGGAAACCTGTTTTAGCTATTGATGATGTCGTTTGATGTGGCACTGCATGGTAAATTGTGGCTCAAATCTCTTAGAAATAGCATGAGTAGTTATTTGATGGAACTTGTGGAGGGGTGGCTGGTAAAGAAGGCTGAGCAGTTTCATGAGTATGTTTTGAATGCACCCATGAAATGTTTTTGCAGTGGAATATGTTGGTGAGAAGCTTTTTATGGAAAGTCGGTCTGCCCTTAGAAAACAGTTGCCACTTTCGAGGTCTCAGAAGCTGGCATTTCACACCATCAAGCAGCACTTAAGGAAAAACAACCATGAAAAAGCGAGAAGTCCTAGACTGGCCATAAGACAATCAGGCCACTTAGACAATCTGCACTTTCACTTACTCATATTGATCTGGGAAAAAGATAGAGAATTGCTGCTGATCTCAAAATATTTTCGGAGAAGGGTAACCTTGTGTCATCTTTCGTCGGGGTTTTTCTTTTTTTAAATTGTAGGATTTAATCTACATTCTGAATTGTTGGTAAAGTGTAATTATTGAAGCCAAAAGTTGCACGATAACAGCATTGTAGCAATTGTTCTCTAATCCCAGGGGTGCTTAATATTTTTTGTGTATATTAAACATACATCACTTCTCCTCCCCCTTCTTCCCCCCAATTTAGAAATCTCATCAATTAGTGAGATGATTGATTTTTATTTTTGGTCAAACCTCCAGGTAACAGTGAAGTGTCTCTTGCAGATGTATAAAAGGGGTGTTGTCTTGTTTGCATTTCCTGTGTCCTCACTGGAGCCTCCTTGAGAAGAGAGCTCTTAGTTTGTTGTAATGCTGACAGTTTTTCTTCTAGTTTTTAAGAAGTATAGGCAAAGTAGGCCAAATTATGCCCTGGTTTAAGTTAATACAACCCGTTCAGTGAATGGAGTTGCCTCTGTTCATCCCAAGGTTAAATTTGGCCCCAGGCTTGTATAACTGGATGTGTGAAATATAAGGAACACATGCATCCGACTCTATAGAAGTGTTATGCTGAAACTAATCTTCACTCCCCTCACCCCAAAAAACAGGTAACTTGCTGAGGTAGTGAGTTGTCTCAGCTACTTAATGCAAAAGATGTGTGTTACCATATCCTATGCTATACTTCATCTCTTTTCAGTTCATTGGCTGCAGCAGAAGCCCCTTGTTTACATGACAGACTTTCACATTAGAGTGGGAATTCTAAGCTCTCCCTGTCCTTCCATATAGTTCTGAATCGGAGAGAACGCGGCTTACCCATTTAACATTGTTTGATGAAAGAGGCATCAGCAGATATTTACTTCACAAAGCATAGGATGATTTCCTGTTCTTGGTTTATTTAATGTTCATTTACTTGAAAACATCAGTACTCAAAAACAAAACAGAGATTTCTTCCCTCCCCCTCATTTGCTAACACTGTGTATGGATGAATAACTTAATTTCTGGAAAGGATGCTTCTTTTAAATTGTTTTGCTGTTTCTATCTCTACTTCTGGAAGGTGGCCTTGCCTTCTGCAATGTTATATTTTGTTTATTGTCCTTGTGCTGTTGTTACTGGTAGTCAAGTGCCTTCAATGCTAAAGGCTCAGAAAAATTTCTTAAACTGACTTCATGTCCTATGCAAGTGTTTTTTCTACAACCTGCATAACCAGTACTTTGTAAAACTTGTTTACGCTTCAATTGTACATAGTGTTTTTTTAAAAAATAGTATTTTATTTAGGTACCTCCAAACTTGAATTCTAGTCTTGTGTGATGCATTGTAAAACAATACATTTCTCTTTTGAGTACCATTACAGTTGTAAAAAGGTTTTCACTGGTTCTATTTTTCTACTGTTGCTGAGAAGCATGTAACATGACTTTATCCTACATATAGTTGGCATTTCAAATAAATGGCTTGTATAGAAAGTGCTTGTGTAAAGTTTTTCAGTTCAGCTACCTAAGACAATTGTGTTCCATATACATCTGCATGCTCTTAATTGATAGAAATATCTGACTTATTGGAGGAATAGAGTACATCTTAATTACTATAATCATACCTACCTGTCTGAGTTTAGTCAGTGCTGTCAAAAAAGGAAAATATGGGGGGGGGGGGAATTTGCCCTATAACAAAGGGTCTTAGAGGAAGAGAGTACTGTGGATTAGACTTGCTTCCTCTTAGAACAGAACATTCTTCTCAGACATTGCCTTGAATTTTAAGGCTGATTCACACTGATGGGAGTATGGGAATTCAAAGGTAGTGATTTTGCTCATTAAACAGTTATGTATTTTTAAAAGGTTTTATTTGGGTAAGTGAACTTCCCTATATAGGGCTGAGTTGATCTTGCTTTATTTAGGCGACTAGTGCCAGTGAAGGCAAACGAACTGTTAGTAAGGCAGCCGGACTGGGCCCTTGACCCAGAAGCCATTTATATCCTGAAGAGAACGACGTTCACTGAACACAGAGCATTCATCTCATGGACAATCTGCAGTTACCCAAATCAGGTAAGACGTATGAAACGAATTTCTCAAACTTACAGTATTTGATTATTTCAAAGCTTTAAGTTAGGTTTACATATGTGAGCCAGGCTACGTTGAACAGTTTGATTTTGAACTAGTTTACCTGTTTAGTTTTCTTTTCTGCATGATGCCACAGGTGCATGAAAAAACAATGTTTCCTCCTTTAAGAATAGGGGGGTAACTTCCTACATTGTCAAATAAGTTAGTGCCAATTTTAAAATGACCTTTTTCACAAGTCATGTTCTTCCAGACTGATTCTGCCGGGAGTGGGTGTGGGGGGAGTGTTCCAGCTTTAGGTTCTTCAGGAAAACAACTCAAGTACACTAGATGCAAATAAATTCAGACTACAGAGATAAAATAGCTAGTGCAATGTATAAGCATCCACTGATCTCTTCAATTAAACTGCTTTACTTGATGTGTTTAAAATTGCAATGTAAAAACAGTTGCTTTCAAAGTATACCTCTTCCCATGAAATTCATAAGCATTGGATGTGGGCAGAGACATGTTACCGATCCTGAAAGCTGTCAGATTAGATAGTAACCGAGACTGTGCTTTTCCTGGGTACTCCCACTGATTACAGTAGTTGCCTCTACCCTATCTGAACTTTTTACTTTGCCTTGTCCCCCCATCCCAGGCTACCATGGCTGGAGGAATGACAGCAATTGAGTTAAATGCCAAAGGATCCAACTCAACTGATGTAATTTCCCATCGTCTCCTGGAGCCAACTTTCCTTCCCTCAAAACACACACTTCAGTTGCTTTCAAAAAGCACCATTCTTCCTGCTACTCAGACCTGTAGCTTCTTTCAAACTTCACTCCTTTACTTTCCAGGTGTGTTGCCATTTGAATAGAAGGTAGCCTTCCTTCCATCATAGTACTACACTCATGCCTCCCCACAAATCTTAAAAGTTGCCTGGCAGCAGGGTTGAGCTACCTGGAAATCAGGAAACAGACCAAAGGTTTAGCTAGTGATAACGAACAACTGTTTCCAAAACAGATTTCAGGCTCAGCAGTTATATGCTGGTGTTTGGTGATCACAGTAAGCAGTAGTGGATGACTTGTAAGAATTTTACATGAAGGCTTAAATCACCTCAGAGTAGCTTTATTACTGATTAAGGAGGACCTTAATTGGTGTCCTGTCTCCATGGTTCACCCCTGTGCCCAGTATTATCTATTAAGCTGGCTGATTTCCCATTACTTCTGCTAGGATTGCTAAAATTAATGCCTTTGCCCCTCCATAATTTAGAAGTGGGCATTCACCCACGAAAGCTCATGCTGCAAAACGTCTGTTAGTCTATAAGGTGCCACAGGATTCTTTGTTGCTTTTACATAATTTAGTTGTTTCTTCAAGTGCTTGCTCATGCTGATTCCATTCCAGGTGTGTGTGCTCTCACATGTACAGTTGCCAGAGACTTTTGCCTTAGCGATATTGGTAGGATCTGCTGTGGCGCCCTCTTGAGTGCTGCACTCATGCATTGGTATATTAAGTGCCACCAATCCTACACCATCTCAGTTCCTTCTTACTGCCCCTGACGGTTAGTTGGAGCACCTTGTCTTGCAGATCACAAGAGCATTAGCACTTCTTTACAGACTTTATCTTTTTTGTATAGAGTTTGTAGGTACTCAGCCATTAAGTGTTGGGTTAGTTGGTAGCTGAGTCCCGGCTGGGACTTCGTCCTGGAGCAGGGCCTGCCCCGCTGTCCTGGCTTCAGACCATGCTCATCATGCAGCAGGCTGATGCCTATCAGTGACTCCCACAGCAGCTGCTTGATGTGTTTGGGGGAATCCCACAGAAAGGACAAATGTAGAATGTGTAAGAACTTTCACCCAAAAGGAGCAGGATATTCGCTTGAGGGCCCTCCTCATGGAGGCTGCACTTTGTCCGGCACCAGATCCCTCCCACTGGGACCCCACACCGAGCTTTGGCATCGGTGAGGTACACGCCGCCTGCACCGGGCTCCGCGCAGCACCATTCCCCCTCGCCGGTGCTTAAGAAGCAGCAAAAGGCTCCCAGCATCAGAAGGAAAATGGGCTTTGGACACAGGACCAATGTCAGGCCATGTGCCAGCCCCAGGTCTTCATGGGGGTACTGTGAAGGTCGGATCCCCCAGCCTGACCAGGGATCCACCTCTGACTCAAGGGAGCGGTAGGGACCTCTGTCTCTCCCAGGGCCCTCATTGCCCGAAGCGACCCTGGTGGCTGAGGAACAAGTAGGCCGACTGGCACCGCACCAGGCAGCAGACTTGCTAAGACCCCTACATCTAAGGGCAAGCTGATTATGGGACTGCTTTAAAGGGCAGTGGAGCACTCTTGGTCACCGGACTGCAGGCGCAGATCTCCATCTCCGTGGAGACCCGGACACTGTATCCTAGGTCTCTGACCAGAGGGCCCAGGTCCTTGGTGCACTGTCCACCTACAAGACATTGGACACAGGAGTCAAGGTGACGGTCCCTGTACCATCGGTACCGGCGAGCTTCCTGTCAGAGATTGTGACAGCCCAGACATCAGTCCCAGCTGGGGCAGGGCCACTCCTTGTCATGGCATGGGTCCTCTCTCTCCTTCTGCCCCCCTCTCCCCTCAGTACTGTTCGGTGGGCAGGCACCATTCCTTGCTCTTGCCTCACCAGTCACCAATCCGAATCAGTCGGCAGACTTAGGCCTCAATGGCGCTGTCCTAGTCACTGGCAGGGCAGTGGTCTGAGTCGGACTTGGAGTTCAGCCCCTTGCCAAGAAGGGTTATTTGCCGCCGACTTGTGAGGCTGGTGCAGCACCTGCAGTGACAACATGGCAGCCAGGACAGGGCCTGCTCAATGTCCATATTGGAACCCATGGGGTGTGCCAGTAATACCAGTCTTGTGTTTCCACCAGCCCTCCCTGGCCACCTCAGAGAAACTGGCCCTGGCCCGGAATCAGAATGTGGTGCTGAATCCTCCATGGGGGCAGCACACCAAACCCCTGCACTGAAGGAGCCGTCCCTGGAGAGGGAAGAGGAACCTACTCCTCCAGTTAGTGTAGTTGCTGGCGTCCCCGAACGAAGCGGTGGCAGGTCCCTCCCAAATGGGCAGTCCCCCTGACGACTTAAAGGAGCACTAGGCCCTCCTTAAAAGGGTGTCTGCTAACTTGAAACTACAGATTGAGATCGTGGAAGAGTCCAACGACCTCTTTAACGTTCTATCCTCTGCCATCCTGGCCTGGCCCACGCTGCCTGTCCAAGCAGGGGTCCTTACAATTGCCAAATCGCTGTGGCAAACCCCCTCTTCCATTCTGCCGATTTCTAAGGCGGCAGAAAAGTATGTCCCTGTGAAAGGGTTCAAATACCTCTACACGCACCCTCCAGCAGCGTCACTGGTCGTGTCCGCTGTGAATGAAAGGGATAAGCAGGGCCATGTTAGTGGCACACCAAAGAACAAAGATGCCAAGAGACTTGATTTATATGGCAGAAAGATTTGATGGCCAGCCTACAATTCAGGGTGTCTAACCCACCAGGCCCTATGAGGCAGGTACAGTTTTAACCTGTTGGACTCCCTTAAGTTCAAAGAGGCCCTTCCATGGGACCAAGCCCAGGAGTTCACTGCTTTGGTGGACAAGGGCACAGCGGTGGTGAGGGGAGCCCTCCAAATGGCCTGGGGTGCTACTGATCAGCAGCCGGGTTGGTTGCCTCTGTGGTGGCCATGAGGCACAGCTCCTGGCTGCAATCCTCCACCTTGTCCCAAGAGAGGTAGGCCACTATTCAGGCCCTCCCATTTAAGGGGGTGGGGCTCTTTAAGCTGATGGACTCAAGGCTCCACAGCCATAAAGACTCCTAGGTCACCCTCCGCTCCTTGGGTCTGCAGACCAAGAAGCCATTCCATCTTCCACCTCCATGGTCTAGGTCCTGGGGAACTCCCTGATTGGGTTCCTACAGGAGAAAGGACAGAGACAAGGGGTCTAAGCAGTGACACCTGTCATCTTTCTGCCCATCTGCTCACTCTGAAGCAGGGAGAGTGTGCTCAAGGATGATGCCCCGGTCACTTCATTGGATCCATTCTCCCTCTCCTTACTCCACCCCTTCCAATCAACCTGGTCTTGACTAACCTCAGACCATTGGGGGCTTGACCCAATTTCTTCGGGCTACTCCCTGCAATTCATGGCCCACCCCTTCCCCATCCCTCTTCAGGGACCATTCCCATGAGTAACTGCTTGTCCAGGTCAAAAAACCTCTTGCACCTGGGGGCAGTGGAGGAGGTTCCTTGGGACATGAAGGGAAATGGGTTCTACTGCAGCTACTTCCTAATCCTGAAAGCAAAAAGGGGGCCTCAGACTTATCCTGGACCTGCATCGTCTCAACACTTCTCTCAAGAAGTTGAAGTTTTGCACGGTCTCCCTGGCCTCCATCATCCCCTCCCCCAAGTGGACCTGTTTGCATCCAGACAGAACAGAAAATGCGGACGGGGCAGGTAAACACACCGGGCTGGCCCCCCAGGGGCTTTCCCTACAGCAGCAGTGACCCCTGTTTAAGAGAGCCTGCTCGAGTGCCTCTACCCACATGTCAAGGACCCTGTTCCTCGCTGGAACCTGATTCTGGTTCTGAAGTGGCTCACCGGACTCTCCCCTTTGAGCTTCTGGCTTCCTGCTCTTTTTTCCTGTCCTGGAAGGTCGCGTTCCTGGTCACAGTAACATCTACCTGACAGAGCTCTGAGATTAGGGTGCTCACCTCGGAACCACCCTATATGGTCTTTTACGAAGACTAGGTCCAGTTGAGTCCACACCTGGCTTTACTGCCAAAGTGGTCTCTGTTTCATATGAGCCAGGGCATTTTCTTGTCTTTTTTCCAAAGCCGCTAAGTTGGAGGAGGAGGAGTGTAGGCTGCATTCCCTAGATGTTAGGAGGGAGTTAACCTTCTACAGTGTAAGGACCAAGCCATTCCACAAGTTGACGCAATTGTTTGTTGCGGTGACCGACAGGATGAAAAGTTGCCTAGTGTCCACTCAAAGAATTTCTTCTTTGATCACCACCTGCATTTGCTACTGCTATGATCAGGCAAAGGTGCCACCCCTGGAGATTATAACCGCCCACCTGACCAGGGCGCAGGCCTCTTGGGCAGCTTTTCTAGCCCAACTGCCTATCCAGGACATCTGTAGGGCAGCCACCTATGTCCCACTACGCACTTAGCCAGCAGACCTGGGACAATGCTGGCTTCAGCAGGGCAGTACTACAAACCACTGAACTTTGAACTCCAAGGATACTGCTTGTGAGTCATCTAGAATAGAATCGACATGAGCAAGCACTCAAAGAAAAACAGTTACCTACCCTTTGTAACTGTTGTTCTTTGAGATGTGTTGCTCATGTTCATTCCATTACCCGCCCTCCTGCCCCTCTGTCAGAGTTGCTGACAAGAAGGAACTGAAAGGGCATAGGGTCGGTGGTACCTAATATACTGACGCATGAGTGTGGCAGTCGAGGGGGCGCCCCTGCTGCTCAGGCAAAAGTCTCTGACAAATGTGCATGTGGGTATGCACACCTAGAATGGAATGGACATGAGCAACACATCTCGAAGAAAGTTACAAAAGATAAGCAACCATTTTTTCTTTTTAAACCAGGAAGTAAGTTTTCATTTTGCCCACCAAGCTTTCCCAAGGCCATTTCTTACGTTGATCAGCCAATTGTTCTAACAAATACTAGCGCAAGACCTCACAAAGTCCATTCTCTGGAAAGTTTTTATTTAAACTGAGTCAGGCACCTCAGAAGCCAGTATCTCATCTGTAAGGAAAAGGGCTAAGATTTGTTCTGTGAGTATCGCAGATTTATTTTGCTACTTAAACATTTAAAGAGACTTCCATTCCAAAAATGGTTGGTTAAAGGCACTGTTGTTCTGAGTCTTCCCTAGTTTTTGTTTCAGTAAGATGCACTTGCTTGCTTTGGTTGAAATTACCTTTGGGCAAAGTTTGAAGTTGCTATTTAAAAACCAAGTACACTTACTTGATGCTGTTACCTTCTGGGCTTAGTGACTGCTTTAGTAGGACTGGATGAGGTACCTAGTTACTTTCCAATCAGCTGTTGTCCTTGCCTCTAGTTTCTTTGTACAATGGAAGTCTCATGACTGTATACAGGAACTTGGCTAAAAACATATACACACCCACAGCCTTATTCCTGGGTTGAAAGATTTACTGTTCGGACTGGATGCACAAAGCCTAAACTGCACAATAGTAATTCTAAAAGCAACCATGACATGCAGCTTGTCTGAACAGTAATTTTATTTAAATTTTACAGAATCATTTTTGGAGTAGAACTGCGTATCTAACTCCAGTAACAATTTCTACAAAAAGAGCGTATACAGTACCCAGAAACATAGTTTTAAAAGCAACTTGTCATATCTGCATAAAACAAACCAATTAACTGAGTATCTATTTCTGCCAAAACTAGGTTTTGCTAAGTGAGGCAGTCAAACAAAATTAATGGGAGTAGCAGTAAAGGACAAGTTTAAAAACAAAAAGCAATATGGTTGATGTAAAAGCAGACTCCGGGGAAAATACAAGCCCTTCAAGTACTATACATATCAACTGGGAGTTTAAGATTAACCAATGTAAAAATTTTCTCAAGACTCTCAATTGTGGGTTTTAAACTAACATGTAAGTTCTGGTATTAAGACTCAAATCTACAGCTGAAGTCCTTAAAACAAAATTTATGTCCAGTAACTACCCCAGTGGTTCCAAAAAGGTCACAAGTTTATATGGCAGCAAATAGGTTTTAAAATGTTACATTAACATATTCCTTTCTGACCTATCTTAAGCTGCTCTAGTTTTTAAATGTTTCAGTTTTCAAAATCCCCAAAAGCTTAGATTGTAACCGCCTAGTATCATTCCATTTACATTAATAGAATGGCTCAGTTTTAGCCTCTCACTAGAATGTAAGATGTTACTGTCCAATGAAACACGAACCAAGTTTTTCTAAAAAAAAAATAATGCTGTTGCTTGAAGACCAGTCCATGATTCCTTAATCTCCTCCTACTCAGAAAATACACTTCCACAGCAACAATGGAGTTAGTCTGTGCAAGTACAATGCTATTTAAGTTCACATAATGACCTTACTTTTAAGCTGTGATTCTCCTCTAAGGATTTAAACATACCTTAACATTTAGAGAATTATGCCTATCATTCTCGTTAAACATTCCAGGTGAACAAGAACCCTCTGCCTTTGTATTGTAATCTTATGATAGTACCACTACACTAGAAGAGTTAGTATGGAAGTATTCAGACCAACAAAGCCACACTACAATGTAGATTTATTCCCAATACAGGGGCAGACAACCTTCTGTCTTTAGTATGGTATATAGCTACAGGTACTAAAGTGAAACAGGTCAAAGGCTAAAAAAGACACAAAGGTTGTTTTAACAAGGACCAATTCACTCCCTCTGAAACAAAACCAACTTTTAACAACTTAAGTATGCTGACACTGTCTGAAATCTGCATGATAAGTTGCTATGCAGTGCACCTGTAACAAAGTTGGACATATGTATAAGCTACAAAAGTAAGAGAAGTATTTTATGGAACAGAGTGAATGAGCAGAATTGGAGGACGCCTCTTGGAAAGCAGAATTTAGGGAAAGAGGTCAATATTAGCAAAGGTGCTGCTTCTATTTACTGAAGGATGGATTTTCCATTTGTCCGTATGAAAGTCAAAGCCTTTTCAGTCTAACTGCAGTAGTACTGCATCCTATTTGTCCGTCTTCTCTTGCGTGACTGAAATTCTTCAAAGAATTGCTGAATGTCCTCTCTTTTAACAACCTGATGATAAAATGAAACCCAAGTTGTAACAAACTAGTACAATAAAATACATATCTGGAAAAAGGACCACCTAACAGACAAGAACTACAGGAGAGAAGTTTCTCAGGACAGTATTTGTAACACACACAAAACACACTACCTCACCAGCAGTATCAAGGAATCCAACTTAAGAACAATGGTCCTGACCTATCCAGTGCGAAAGCATAAATTCCAGAATAAAAGCATGTAAACTCCCCCTCCCCCTCCCCGAATGGCAAAAAGAGCAGCCCCAAGGGAAAAGGAAAATATTAGAAAAGTAAAATGCTTGTCCAGCTCTTATGAACTATCAGGAACTCTAATTACCAAGTGAAATAAGATGAGTGAAGTGATCTTTTATTGGAACAACTTCTGTTAGTGAAACAGACAAGCTTTCACGTTTACACAGTAAGCTCGAAAGTTTCTCTTTCGCTAACAGAAGTAGGTGCAATCAAAGATTACCTCACTCACCTTTACTCTCAAATATCCTGGGACTAACATTGTTACAGAAACACTACAAACAAAAATGAGATGTCAGTAGGACTCTAGGGGGTTGAAGTCTGCATAATACGCAGTGCCTGTATTTCAGCCAAGTTAGGAACAGAACCGAAAATGGTACCAAAATGTCTCAGCTGAGGTAGTCGGGGGGGGGGGGAGCCACGGCTTTGAAGGCACAAAGGAAGTTCAAGGCGCTGACTGACAATGGGATGTTAATGTTTTGAATAAAGTAGGATTGAATAGATCAAGTGTGGTAGTAACCTATTCTTGCTCCTTTAAGAAATGTTACAGAGGCTAATAAAGGACAAAAAAGATGTTTATGCAAAAAAGTCATTAGATTATAAACAAAATAAATTAGTTGAATTTTTAAACTGCACTCGTCAATACTTTAATATACTAATAATGGGTTGTTACAGAAGAGCCTAAAGATAAACAGACATTATGTGCACAATTACAACGAGCCCAAGCAGTCTCTCAACAAACCTTTCCTTTACTTATGGCACATGCATTTTCTCAACTCTTAGTCAAAAATGAAGGTGACATTTCTTCTTCATTCTCCTATTTCCCACTCCCCCAAAAAAACTATGAAAATTTTAACCTGTCATAAAATAAGTTTTTTAAAAGAACTTGAGTTTTTTTTCTAGAAAACACTGTTTAGTTATAGCTTACTGTTCCTTCATCTGCAAATCGCCTGAGATAGTCAGTCAGTTCTGTCTTTAGGTCGTTGTATTCTGGAAGAAAAAAAAATAGAAAAAACCCCTCAACTGTATGCTTCAATAATTGCTTGCTATCGCCTCTTGATAACTAGTAACTGACTAGACTTGCTTCAGTAAATGGATTTCAAGTTTGGATTATAAATTAATGAAGAGCTGTGGAAGGCTTTATTCTAAGGTGGTGCTTAAATCTGCGTGTCCTCATACTCAACTTCACTTTGAGCAAAAGTTGCTAACTGTTAGAGCTGTGAGCGATGATGGCTTGTGACTTTGACAGGAGAAGCCCAAATCACAATAGTTGTATCCACCCCCACCCACTGAATAATAATGGCTATCAGATTATTAAATACACTGAAAAGATCACTCAGTCAGTTTGCAGAGAAAGAAAAAGAAGAGTACTTCCAAATAACAAGACACTTGGGACATTTTCATATTATTTTACATGCTGGCTTATTATTAAAGTCCTAAACATAGCTTGACATTGTTCAGCTAATCTCATCTCTCTATGAGCATGTGACTGCAGTCACTATGTAACTATAATATAATCCCATCAACTGAAGAAAAAAAAAGGCAACATTAGCACTTTAAACAACACAACTTAAACAACTGCTTTAAAAAAAGGTTTTATAATCAACTGGCAAATCAGAACCTGACAATCACATATTATTTAGTGGACTATTTACTATAAAAATACAGTATCAAAAAGTCATTCAAAACATTTCATGTCATAGCAAGAAACCGACATCCATTAAGTGACATAAGCTTACCTTATTCATATGGTGAAGATCAATCTTTCTTTTTTTGAAGCAACGCGTGCAATAACATCATCGTACCAGGTCGGTTGCTTCTCCATGGAAGACAACAGTTCTTTTTCAATGAATACTGTGGCCAGTGCAGTGAGACAACCCTGATCCATTGTGCTCAAGTATGTCTCGATGCGTTTAAGGCAAGAAAAGCTTCTTTTCACACTCACTGTTGTTGCTGGTAAAGTGGCAACTAAGCAAAAAAAGTGGTACGCTTCCTTAAGCACTTCAGAGCCCAGTTTCATTGATTAAGCGCAGCACGTTGCTAACAGAACGATTCTGAAACTGCTCATCTTTGAAAATGACACCAAACTCATTCTTGAGACGATCTAAATCAAAGTAACTGCCATAAGAATTGGAGAGTGAGGTAAAAGTATCTGTGGGGAACTATTTCCTGAAAGCTGGAAATCTTGATGAGTCCGATAGCTCAATGGAGTGGAGGGCCTTTATGTCTATAAACCTGAGAGCCAACTGCAGAATGATGTTATTAGTGATTTCACTGTATAGTTGTAAATACATTTTCTGACCATCTTCAGAGGATCCATCTTCCAAATCCAGCCTACACTTTTTTGGAGGTGAAGGTAAGTCAGCGAGGGTAGTGGCTGCAGAATTAAACACTTCTTTGAATTCTTCTTCTTTATGCAGATCACCAACCCTTGTGATTAACTGAACTTGCAAATTGCAGTAATCTACATCAACAGCCTTTTTCTGAAGAACATCACCGAGAATGTCGGTGATGCTGAAGATGTTACAGTAGGAGTATGGCAAGAAAAACTGGAAGTGGTTTAGTTTTGTAAGGTATCCTATGGCTTGTCACCGAGATTCTCCATCCCAACCACTGGCATTGACAATCTCCTGAAATACTTGGCAAAGTTTCTCTCTTTCCGAGACAATGGTATGTAGGACTCTGCTGTTTGGATGTCCATCAAACTGCACAGCGGGAAGGTATCCTTTGGCCCACAATTCAGTCCAGCAGTTCACTGTGTTTGCTCGAGCGTGTAAAAAATGTGGAGAAGCCTTCCAAGGTGCAAAAAAGCCACGGGTTTCTTTAATACGCTGCGCCCCTTGCTGGAGAACTAAATCTAATTTGTGGGCAAAACCATGCACAAACAGAGCTTGTGGAGCCTCTTTTTTCATTAGGGCTTGCAGACCTCCCAGCTCACCAGTAATCACTACAGCGCCATCATATGAATGAGACAAGTTTTCTTTTGTAGTTGTATTTTAACAGCACTGAATTCAGAACCTGCTTCAAAGCAACTGTGGTTCGATTTGCATTGACATTTTTAAAACCCATGAACTGCTCCTGTGTTTGCCCCTTCTTGTCCACGTAGCGTAACATAAGTGGAAGCTGGCTTAAGTGAGAAATGTCAGTTGTTTCATCTACTTCGCAAGCAAAAAAGCTGCACTCTTCAATCTCACGGTCAATGTAGGATATTATTTCTTCAGCTACACATTTGATCAATTTGTTTTGAAGGTCAGAAAAAATGGATGCATTTTTCTGCCAATAAACATTCAATCTCTTGTCATGACAAAAAATATAATAAAGTTCCCTGCAATTACCCTGACTGAGAGATTGTTCCATCTCACAACAATAATGGAATGCAAGTTCTTGACAAGATAAAACAACTGAAATATCAATTAGTCGCTTCAAAAACTCTGTTGTTCCTGACTTTCTCGGTGTGCTCTAAGATAGCAAGGCACCTTTGCTCACTAAGCAACACATCTATAGGAGTGCTTGCCTGCTCTAAGTGTTTTAAGGAAACTTCATTTTTGATGAGCTGTGTATAGCTGTGCTGCGTGACACATTTTTCCAGTCCCAGTAACCTTCATTAGCCCACGTTTTTTTTAGTTGAAAGAAGCAAACAGGGCCAACAATATAATTTGTTACTCATAGCGCTGCCTGTTAGCTATTTACGAACTTTGTACCAAGATGTCTGAAATTGCTGCGTTCTTTTCCCGTCTTTCTTCAAGATCTCCACTGCTGGTGTTGTTCTGCCTTCCTTAATGATTGAACATCTCTCTTCTTGAGATCTTAATGAAAATCCTCTTTTTCTCAGGTCAAACACAATGTCATTTTCTAGAGCAGCCATTATTGAAAATTTTAAAATCTCAAATTCCAAACATACGTCACCAAGTTCAGAACTGTCCTCAACAGCTACAATCCTGCCATGGCCTCACAGTGGTTACCACAGCAACACCTTTATAAACTGACTTCTTGGTGTGGTAAACTGCCATGGTAACAAGGCAGCTTCTTGAGGCACTATTAGCTTTACCAAGATTTGAGCCTCATGCAGCACTATATTCTTCTAACGTTTTGGCATTGCATTCCACTACCGGACAGTGAGTTGTGACAGATTTAAATCAAATCACAAGCACTTCTTGTGGAATTATATTAACTTTTTAATATAGGTGCTTAACTGTCTGTAAATCTATATTTATCGATTCGATAACCACTATGGAAAATATATCTTTCAGCTTTTAGGAATTCTTGGTTAGGTGTGCCTCACTTGCCTGGGCTGACAAGCTGGCTGTGCGGAAAGCAAAGTGCTATCAACACTAAATGAGATGGTTCAGAGAACATGGAATACAGATTCCAGTTCTAGCACTTGGCAAGTCTTCAGCTCAGTCCACTGTTTCCTTACCAGATTCACAATACACCTCCCCACAGCAAGTTACATAAAGCAAGCTGTACCTTTCTGAATGAGAATTAACTGAATCAAGCAGTTTGTTCTGTTCTTGGAAATTTTAAAACTAACACACTGATTTTTAGGAGCAACCAAGCATGGGGACATACTCTGACAACACCCCTGCGCCTGACATCACTGACAGATGCTTCCTACATAAGGGAATTCCCCTGTGCCTTGACCAACCAGCTTAAATGGGTATTTTAAGGACAAAATAAACCTGAAAATCAAGCCCTATGAATAAATTAATACATCAGTACTAGCTGTTCTTTATATGTGAACATTTGTTTAAACCCTCAAGGGTTTATTAGCTTAAGTTCACTGAAGCAGAACAGATTCTGCTCTGAGGTACAATACAGTCACAATGGCACATTGTGTTCTTCAGAAAAGTGGCAAGAGCATGAGTTAATACAATTGACAAAGTCTTCCGTGTAGGAGCCCTGACTGAGGACTCTGGCTTATTGACCCAGAAATGCTCAAACATGTCAGATACAGTGCAGCCTCTTGCTGAGGGACTGTTGCACCATTTTTCAAGTACCTCCATCTTCATGTCTATAGACACTGGACCAGAGTTTGGGTATACTCCACAGATAAGGGACAGAACACTGTCAGGAAATTCCATCTGCCCTGAAGCTGACAATTCCCCCGCCCCACACACAATGCATATAAGAAGCAAACTAAACTAAAATTAAGTGAGTGCTTGACTTCCTCATTCAGTTCCATACTTTTCACTCTTACCCCTCCCTACCTATTATCTACTTATAATGACAGCTGTGCAGGGCAGGGAAATTGTATTTGCGCTGTTGATGCTATATACATAATGTATGAACTCAGAAAACTAAGCTAGCTAATACAGTTGAACCCTGTTATGTCGCTGGCCTAGGGGTTTGCCAAAAAGCGTCGAGATAACCGATGATCGAGATAAACAAAAACCAATATGGCGGCAATACATTAACATGTGCTTGAAATTTCTTTATGTACATGATGTGCGTTAATAAATGAGAATGTACATGCACATGTTTTTGGAGGTTTTTTTACACAACAGCGTTGCCGCGATTTGTTTGATGAAGCGATCGGCATGCTATAAAAATGTACAGACATGTTTGCTAACAACAAAAGGCATATGTGCACCAACTAACAGCAGAGATTTACCAGTATATTAAGAATAAAAGTTTACATGTCTGTATCATGGCTTTGGAGACCTTCTCGTAGGTCTTTGCATTCAGTTTTTTTGGAGCGCAGTTTTTTTGTTTACCAGTATACAATACAAACCACCGTCGATTCTCGATACAAACCTTTATTATATTCTCCAACATTGCAAACACAAAGATCGCTCACAAAATCACAAAAAACGTGCGGGGTGTAGTTCGTTTTTACAAAAAGCTAACCAGTGTCAAAATTAAATTTGCGAGTCATTTCACTCTGACACAGCTCTGAAAAGTATCGTACACGCGGTTACTATGGTTTCTTTACAAAGTCTAAAATGCTTTGTTGCTTTTTGCCTTTAACAGTCTGCTTGAAAACAAATGCTTCAATATTATTTATGCTGTCTAAAACAGTTTCATCTCCTACAAAAGAACCATACCGTCGAATTTTCTGTAGCATTTCTACCACCTCAGCAGCTGAGGGAATTGGTTCCAAATCTTCGTCCGCATCTTCTTCATCTTCTTTGTCATTGCCGCATGCAGATGTGCTTGCCTGTGCTGACTGCACACTTGATACAATGTCTTCATCGGTGATCACGCCATCAGTAACGACATCTTTGTCGATTTCTATGTAATCTCGGAATTCCTGGACAGTGATGGCTAACTCCTGTGCCTCCTCTTCCAAGATAGCAACTGTAAGGCTTGATTTTCCCACCACTTCCGCGAGTTCTTCTGCGGCTGCACGGCACTGTGCCTGAAACTCATCATCGGAAATATCCTGAATGACGCAGTGCATCCAGCAGTTTGAGATTGTTTCCTTCTTCACGTCATTCCAGGCTGATCTCAGGAAGTTCATTGCATCTAGAAGGGAAGGGGTGTACTGTGCCTTCTTATCATCATGGAGCAGGTATTGGCGCATCAACATTTTCCTGTAGTACACCTTAAGCACTTGGATTATCCCCTGGTCCATTGGTTGGAGCTTACTGGTTGTGTTAGGTGGGAGATAAAAGATCTTAATGGCCTTGAGACCAGGAACATCCGGATGAGCTCTACAGTTGTCCACGATCAGTGCCACCTTCCTTTTCTCTGCTTGGAACTTCCTGTCCCACTTTTTCACCCATGCACTGAATAGATCTCCTGTGATCCAGGCGCTTGGCTGGCCATCGTAATCACATTGGAGAACTTTGGTCTGCTTAAAGCATCTGGGATTCTTGGACTTTCCTATAACGTAGAGCGGGAGTTTTTGGCTTCCATCCATGTTAGCAGCAACTAGCACTGTAAGTCGGTCCTTCAACTTTTTTCCACCGTGACAAGCCTCCCCACGAAACGCCATAGTCTTGTCTGGAAGGCATTTCCGAAAGAGCCCAGTTTCATCAGCATTAAAAATGTTCCGAGTCTCATAGGTATCCAAAATTGTGCGCATTTGAGTCTTCAGCCATGAATCCACTTGTTCCTGTTGAACCGCAGTGCTCTCTCCACAAATTGCTTTGAAGACAATGTTGTGCCTCTTTTTGAAACGATCCACCCACCCCTGACTTGCTTTAAAGTCAGGGTGTCCTAGCTTTGCAGCAAGGATGTCTGCCTTCTCCATCAGCAAGGGACCATTGACGGGAAGCTTTGTTGCTCGCGTATTTGTGAACCATTGAAACAGTGCATCGTCGACATCTTTGTGCTCAGCCACTCTAAGTTTTTTTCTTGCTGGATCAAAGACAGACTTCTCGTACATTTGCTTTATCACGTCGGCCTTCTTTTTCCATCCTGAAATGGTGTTTGCTGGAATGCCATGCTGACGACTAAGGTCTGCCGGTTTTCTTCCTTTTTCTAGCTGCAGTATGATTTCATACTTTTTCTCTATTGACTGATTGTCCAGTTTTCTCTTAACACCTCCAGACATTTTTAGAAGGGAAAAAATAAACAGAATAGCTACAGCATGTTATCCTTCAGACAAGATCAACAAGAATGAGTGAACGACCATACGGACCGTGATCACGTGCTACGTGAACTCAGCACATGCGCAGTGAATCGAGATAACTGTCTTATACACGCTGCCTGCACGTGGCTGGATCCGGCGAAGCGGGACGGGGAAGCCGGGCCGGGCGGCCGTGGACGGGGACCCGGAGCCGGGCAGCCAAAGAAGCGGGGCCGGGCGGCAGGCGAAGCGGGGACCAGGTAAGCGGGGCCGGGCGGACGGGCGGCAGGCGGCGGGACCGGGTAAGCGGGGCGGGCGGCCGTGGACGGGGACCCGGAGCCGGGCAGCCAAAGAAGCGGGGCCGGGCGGCAGGCGAAGCGGGGACCAGGTAAGCGGGGCCGGGCGGACGTCGGCAGGCGAAGCGGGGACCGGGTAAGCGGGGCCGGGCGGACGGGCGGCAGGCGAAGCGGGGACCGGGTATGCGGGGCCGGGCGGCGAAGCGGGGACCGGGTATGCGGGGCCGGGCGGACGGGCGGGCGGCGAAGCGGGGACCGGGTACGGGGCGGGCGGCGGCGGGCCGGGCGGGCGGCGGCGGGACCGGGTAAGCGGGCCGGGCGGGCGGGTACGGCGGGCCGTGGGGCTGGGAGCGGGAGCGGGCGGCCGGGACGCGGGAGCCGGGCGGCTGGGGACACGGTGGGTCGGGCGGCTGGGGAACCGGGCGGCTGGGGAGCCGGGAGCGGGCGGCTGGGGACACGGCTGGGTCCGGGAGCGGGCGGGAGCCAGGCGGCTGGGTCGGGCACGCGGGAGCCAGGCGGCTGGGGAACCGCGCGGCTGGGGAGCCGGGGAGCGGGCGGCTGGGGACACGGTGGGTCGGGGACGCGGGGAGCCGGGCGGCTGGGGAACCGCGCGGCTGGGGAGCCGGGGAGCGGGCAGCTGGGGACACGGTGGGTCGGGGACGCGGGGAGCCGGGCGGCTGGGGACACGGGGAGCGGGCGGCTGGGGAACCGCGTGGCTGGAGAGCCGGGGAGCGGGCGGCTGGGGACACGGTGGGTTGGGGACGCGGGGAGCCGGGCTCGAGATATTAGGGTTCGGCGAGATTAAAGAATCGACATAACGGATGAGAAACCCATAAGACAAAGTGGGAGTTTGGCGGTTCCACTTCTAAAACGTCGACTTAATAGGATTGGCAAGTTAACCGAGATCGAGATAAATGGGTTCGACTGTACTAACATGTCAACTTTTGAGAAGGAATTATCACTGCCGATCTGCTGAATTAGAAAACAAGCAGAAGTTTCTACAAAATCTGCTTCCTTAATATAAATAGTAACAATTAATAACAGGCGGAAGACAAAAACGTTCCAGGTTTCCTACAGAAATTTTTCTGGAGGTTAGTTTAACAGTCTCTTATAAGCTGCTTTTTAAAGAAACTGTTGCTATTTAAGTAGGAGGTCTATTAAATAGCTCCCTTAGATAAGCTATATATTTAACATGCTATGCTGAATTCTCAAAATAAAGTTATATTTACCACAGATGAGTTCTACTTGCTGGACTCTGTTCATGCTATTAAGCGTGTCCATTAAAGGATCTCTTCTGTCTGTTTCCTGGTCACTTGTACCTTTATTCTCATAGGCCAAGACAGTGTCACATTCATCAATCAGGAATTGGACATCCAGTTCTGAATACATTTTCTGAAGAGTAAAAGTAAGTTGTTATTTTCCAGGTTACAAACTTTACAGATCATTTGCCAACCTTTTAAGATCTCTCCCAAAGAAATTACATTTATCACATTATTTTATATCAGCAAGTATCTCAGCCACTTCTTATGAATGCTTCCAGAACTGTGTTTACTTTAGACAGTAAGTAAATAAATACAAAATGTTCACAGGCTATTGAATACTATTAATACCGAAGATGAGAAAGTCATCAGATAAGATCCACACTTGTTTCCTTAGGTTAGTGGAATGTTTTCCAGTAGATATTTACAGTCAGAACAAGGAAGTTTTACAAATTGTATTATGTATTGACTTCTCTTAGCAGAGTCTTCAAGGAGCTAATGTAAATGTTAGCCCAGAAAACAAAATGTATACATACTGAGCAGTCTTTGCATGTGCACAATTTACTCCGCCAGTTAGATGGCCAAAAGGTGGCGGTATCCTTCTTTAGAGACTGCTTGGTCTGGAGTTCTCGCAGCTTACAGACCGGTTCATCACTTTTTGTAACTGTCTGAATTAAAATGAAACAAGTCAGTATATTTCACTCTTCTATTCTATTTCAAAGGGGTTTCATTTAGGTTTTTCCCCAGTTTGTCCATTTCTTAGCTACAATACTGTCCCCTGCTTTGATCCCTGTTTTTTTTTAAAAAGCTCCCTAATGTGTGTTCAGAGTAAAGTCTGAATTACAAGGACACTGCTGCATACCCAGGAGAATCAGCTAAAACTGTTAAAGGTATCCATACTCTAAATTAATTGATCCTTCTTACAAATCAATATTAGATTCAATGCAAAAGCAATAAAGGGCTCAGAAATTAGATCTGAGCTAGCTTAATGGCACAGTTGCAGCGGGTGGTACTTCCAGATTTAGAGGTGATCTCAGGCTGATCAAGCACCAAAAGGGGTGACATAAGAAGAGGAATGGAAGATCTTTGCTGAGCATACTGTATTCCTGTGTGCCCTGGCCTACTGGCTGATCAATTGACACATTAACCTTTCACATCAGTAGTTACTGGCATGTCTACTGCAGTGGAGGCTGTTCTGGGATAAATACTACTCAGTTTGTGTAATTACGTAGATGAAGGATTGATAGGGAGCATGGACTATGTATTTCCTGTTCACAGAACCAAAAGAGGAGCTTTGCCCACACTAAGCAGAGAGGGAACATAAGACAATAAGAAAAATGTGCAGTTTACCCCTGGACACTTAGAGCCAGAACTAGTAGATGGCTCATTATACTGCTCTACTTGCTCTTCCTTGATCTTCCCTTGGTGATCTCCTCCACTTTCCTTTTTGATTTCTCTGTTCTCTTCTTCAGTTTCCTTGACATTCAGCACAATCCTTTCAT
This sequence comes from Mauremys reevesii, assembly GCF_016161935.1. Classification (NCBI taxonomy): domain Eukaryota; kingdom Metazoa; phylum Chordata; order Testudines; family Geoemydidae; genus Mauremys; species Mauremys reevesii. The sequence continues at coordinate 29,166,626 of NC_052626.1, forward strand.
CTTCAAGTGAGGTCACTTTGGTCACAGTAGGAACTAGAAAATGTATATCCATAACTAACATAAGCTTGCCAGTCAAAGAAAGCAGTTTCAGAATTACTTTTGACATGTAATGTCATACAAGTGCTCAAACGACACTGTACACTTCAATAAAAACAAGGTTATATTCTTGAGCTGTCTGGGGACCCCATGATCTCATTAAACAATAATACAACTGCTTAATCTTTTATCATAGCTTCCTCCTAATCCCCACGCCTCCTCCCGCAAAAATAGTGTTACAGAACAAGTCACACTGAGTTTATTTTTTATTAACTGAAAGACCGATTTAAACTGCTTTGTGCCTTCCCACTTCCAAAGCAGAAAAGAAAACCCTCATTATTCTTTCATCCTGAAAGCTTAGAGTTTACTGGAAAATAACGGCAAAAACAGGCGGGGAAATACCATGACCTCACAGGGTGCTGAACACCCCTAGGATGCTTGTCTTCCTTTGGGTATTTGAAATTCAATGGTATTTGTAAAGGTTGGATGGTAGCCAGGTACTTTCTCTAATTTTATTTTAGTATAGTTTATTCCCAATATACCCTTGAAATTATTTTTTTCAGACAGATGGAAGAAACCAAGAACACTATGTTTAATTTATTACAAAATACACTTTTAGAATGTTTACAGAGGTCTTAGACAAACAAAAGGAACAATATTCTGCGTGGAGGATGCAACAGTCTCCCAATTTTAGAGGCTTCTCAAAAACCAGACTGGTTTAAATAAAAATTTCTCCATATATATCTATAAAGTGTAATTATGAATCAGTTACAAATAAAATTAAGCAAACATACATAAGCATGTCACTCTCAAGCCCTGGAACTCTCTGTGGCAGATGCTCTCAAATTCTGGAGTGTGAAACACATGACTGCTGCTCCTTAAGAGCACTGCTTCTCCCTCACTCGGTTCACTGTCACTAGGACAGCTGACATTGTCAACATAATTTTCTAGAGTGAGTGAATATTAACCAAAGCGATCAAACATTTCACTGAGAGCATGTGCTACAGAGTTTGCTCCTTATTTCTTAGTTATTTTACCAGGGAAAAGACTCGGTCATCTCTTTTCTAAGCAATTCTGGTGGATATAAAAATGGATAGACCTCCACTAGCTTCCTTCATGATTTAGTGAAGCAATCTCAGCACCACAGTGCTAGAACATATTATATACAGGGAGCCACATAGCATAGTTATATAACAGGTTTACTACTTTGACGTGTAGTCAAGCGTATGCTCCATGCCATACCTATTCTAAGAAAAAGCACTGTCATGTATTTATACTACAAGAAGATTCCATGTATGAAATCCTTGTACATCAACCCCTTAGACACATCCTGAGGAGCCAACTTTTTATGACCTAACAGGTCATAATCAGCAATTGATATAAACCAACCATTTGGGAAACAAGCACCTTCAGCCAGCCACCTGCTCTGGAGCAAAGCAATCTAACGTAAGAACAGCCACACTGGGTTAGACCAAAGGTCCATATAGCCCAGTATCCTGTCTTCCAACAATGGCCAATGCTGGATGCCCCAGAGGGAATGAACAGAACAGGTAATCATCAAGTGATCCATACCCTGTCATGCCCAAAGTGAAGATGATTCTCTTTCTTTCTAGCTCCTACATTTTTTCTAATCCTGAAGAGAAGAATGTGCAGCAAAGAACACTAGGACTACTGTATTTATTTTTATTAGACAACTGGAGAGTTGTTTTCCCTAAGAGAGACCATGTCCCAAAGAGAGCAAAGGGGAACTCTCCATATCCATTTGAAGCAGAGTCACCCTTCAGGGTTCATTCACTGTGACTCCAACAACATCTCTCCCCCAACCTCTGTTTCCCAATATCTCCCCACAGTGTTGTAATGTCTTTTCAGTAGTTTTGATTTAGCCTAGAATGTAAACTCCGGGGGACAAGTATCAAGTCTTTATGCAATACTTGCCATAAATATCTACGTCGAGGAAATACACTTAACTACTTTCAAAACTTAAAAAAAACCAAGATTTAATAAAACTGAAGAATTAGGCCTTCCTTTTTTTTTTAAATAAAGCACAAAACCTAAAGTTGCCACATAAGCTACTTTATTGCCTGAGGTTTTTGTCTAAGTAGTAACACAATTTCTTCAGCCCTGTCAGCAAATATCTGTCTTTCACTTGGATAGGCTTACATGAGTTAAATCAGCTATGTTTGGGAGGTTTATAGAATAGAAATATTAGTAAAGCTCTCCTAATTTTACCTGCTAACTGTGAAGTATACGCCCAAAGGAAAGCACAGCAATTCATGCAGGCCTGGCACACCATCTCATGGAAGTCCCCACTCTCAGGGGGAACTGCCCCAAGGTGCTGTCAAGAAGAAATAGGAACATATGACAGAGACATTAGTCGCAAATTAATGGATTCTGCAGAGTGTTTTTGCTCTATGTTTAGTGGCAGAAAACAAGCATCATGTCCACCTCTTCCCTCATGTTTTCAGTATTCCCATTAGCAGTGTATTATCCCCCCTTTGTCCTCCATACCCTGCATCCATACTGCTAGAGGATGAGAGAGGACCGATGAGAGAGGACCAATCAAATTTAAGGAATGTATCCAGATTATTAGCCTCTCTTAAGTCTGGACTCTATCAGCCAAGAGAGCAGGAATACTTATGGATACTTCCAAACCTTGTCTATCCTAATAGGACAGACATCACACACTGCAGTTTTAATTAGCCCTCTTATTTAGTAATCTGAGATTCTCTCCTGGCTGAACAAGTTTTATAAAACATTGTATCCTTCTTCAGCTTCAGAATGGGACGAATGTGAAAAGAGTTAGATACAAAATCTAAACTGTCTTCAAACAAACTGGTGAGAAACATCAAGATGATTAAAATAAATTGCCTCCATTTTCTTTTGACAAATCTGACCAATTTTTATAGTTAAAACTAGAATATTCATCAAAAATACTTAATATCTTATACAAACATTTAGGAAAAAATAATCCTATAATTTATCTGAATCAGAAAGTCTATAATTAATGCAAGGTATACTATACCAACAATATTCCTATTTCATGTCTTTGTTCCAGGACTTCAACCATTCTACTTGCTTCTGTCTGGTTGGAATTTCACAATCTACCCTTAGCAACATGATGAGCTGAACCCCTAAACCCTGCATAAAGCAGGTGATTTTCAAAGGCAACAATGTGACCTAGGCACCTAACTCCCATTTACTTTCAATGGTAATTCGGTGCCTTGCCCGTTTGCCTTGAAAAATCTTCCTAATCGGACACTGACTGTGCAGTTTGTTCCCTCCTACCCAAAATAAATATGGCTCTAAGTTAATGTCCCATCAAATGAGCTGTCATTCACCACAGATCATGATCACAGTTGATAACGGTGTGCTCAATAACTTCTCCAATTCCAATGGGAAACGCTATCATTCAGAACAGTCTTCCATACAACATTAAAGTTTTAGATGTCTATAGTCACTTATTAGGACTAGTTTATACATTAAGAGCAACCTTGAATAAAGAAGAGGTCCTCTCCAATTTGGGTACTAGTTCATTATGAGGACTGCCAGCATGAAAGAATAAAGATTTACGGTTTTTCGTACAGCCTGAAAAGAGCTAATCTGAAACTCTTGCCCTGGTTCTCAAAAGATCCCTACCTACCTTTCCAAGTAAGATTTTCCCTAAGGAATCACTAATTTTAGCCTATTTCCAGGCAAGACGACAATTTTCTTGAACACATATCCTTACCCTTCCATGGAACCAGTCTTCACAAACTATGCACTGGATCATTTCATCTGGGATCTACAAGAATGGTTATATTATTAGCAATAATATCAACCTTCAAAGTTTCTCACAGGCCTTTAAGTGCCGTGTATTCTAAAGAATATACAAGTGAATCACTTTCCACAGTGAGACACTTAAATTGCATGGCCATTACAAATACTTACCGCCTCACCAGCCAAAGTTTTTAAGCACTAATTTGTTATATTCTGGCTAGAGATTCCCAATTGTCTAACAAGATTATTGTTCCATTATCGCCAGATATGTTCTCTGTGACATTCTGCACCCCAAATTTACCATTGTGATGTAATTATGATATGTTTTGTACAAAGTATGCCTTGTGAGGTATCATTCTAAAAGTCTTGATCTGCTAAACATTAATATCTCATTGGATTATATGTGCTATCATTGTACATGAAGTTAAGAAGTTTTGCTATTTATGTGTTACTGAAAAATGTGAAGTTAGAAACAGCCTTTCAGGTACAACAATGAAAAAGCTAGACAGTACTAATGGCCCATCAGCTAAGACAATGGAAGATCTTATCCTTACCAGTACTTTTCTATGAACTGGGTTGGGAACCTGACCTGGAACAAGAGTTTCCCGCCATATGGAAAAACTATACAAGAGGGAAGTGACCTCATGACTAGGAATCATTCCCCTACAAGACAACACTTGGAAACACCAGAGGAACAAAGACTGAACTGAGGAAGGGGGTCCCAGGTGGGAAAGAAAAAAGCCCTGCCTGTGTAAGGAAGCTAAAATCTGCTTGTATCATCAGTCAGGGTGAGATATTGCTGATTCAAATCTAGTTTGTATGAGACTGAGATTGAAATTTCCTAGGTAACCTGCTTTGATCTGTTTGCTATCACTTATAATAACTTAAAATCTATCCTTCCGTAGTTACTAAACTTGTTTTTTGTTTTATCTTAACCAGTGTGTTTTTAAGTGAAGTGTCAGAATCTTGGCTCTGTTAGCAATGGCTGTTGCATACCTTCCCCCTATCGAGGGGGAAGCAGACTAATTTAATGATCTTGCACTATCCAGAACTCTGTGCAGTGCAACATGGTATAATTCTGGGTTTATACTCCAGTAGGGGTGCAAGGGTGAAGAGCTGGGAAATTGGCTGGTGCCTTCACTGTCAGTCCATGAGTGGCTTAGGTAAAGCACTCAGGTGAGACAGTCAGGTGTGGCGCACTACCTGCTGTCTTGTTGGGTGATAACAGGGCCTGGCTGGGTATCACCAGCAGAGCAGTGTGGGAGGCCAACCCAGTTGAATGGTATGGGGGCACTGCAGTTCCAATGGCTTCCAGGCTTCACCCCGGGGATGACAACCAGTCTCTCTCTCTCACAAACAAATTAAATCTTCACTGCAGTGCACTTATGACCCCTTTCTCATAACTGGAAGCGTATAAATAATGGACACAGCAGTAGAAGCAGAAAATTAGGAGTCTCATCCGGTTTGCAGTAGGAGAGCTAGACCTGCTAATTCAACTTTAGAATTCTGTCAAACATAATACAAGACAATCTGGTTTATTATAAAACGTTGTTTTTAAATAATCCATTTGCCCATTATTATAAAGTGCTAAATGCCCTAAAACTTGCCAGAGTTGATGGTGTACTGTACTTCAAAATTATGGTGTTTGTCTTATTAATTTATACATTCATATGGGTCTGACAAGAAACCAGATGTTTGTTTTCCTGCATTTGCTATTTTGGTATTGCCTATTCCCAAGATGCCCTCTGACAAGAATTCACTATTTCTTATATAATTATAGTGTAGTAATATTTCATATTATTAAAAAATACAGCATATTTAGCAAAATATTATAAACACACTCTAACTTTCCTTATCCATTGAAGAGGTAAGAGACAGACTACTTATAATCCAATATTTTGAAGAGAAAAAAAACCAACCTGAAATGTTATGTGCCAGTCGAGTAAAGCGGTGAATTTTAATTCAGATATGACTGCTTCATAATGTACAATACCAGTGCTGGGAACTTTGATATGGGATATGTTTTTTATCATTCACTTCTTAGAGACTGTGCTTTGTTATTTAATAATTGGAGGGGTATTTTATTATTATTTTGAATTTTCAGGTGAACAAATACAGAGTTGGGACATTATAAGAAGAAAATAATTGGAAATCCAAGATTAACGCACAAGCTGACTCACTTTATTGAGGGAACTGCCCAGCATTCATTTATCAGGATATGGGGATAAAACAAAACATGATTTTATCTGTGGATGGGGGGCTGGCCCTTCATTTAAGTTTTTGAATAGGGAAACAGCATTAATTTATTGCCCGTGTTCCTTGTCTATTTTCAAGGCAAAACACATTGTACTCTTAAAACACTGTCCAAATGCAGACTACTATATAAAATGATTAACAAAAGTAACACAGCAGGTAACATCTCTCTATTAAGATGGAGTCCATTCTATGGAATAATTTGAGGATCATAGTTCTACATAAGAACAGCCATACTGGGTCAGACCAAAGATCCATCTAGCCCAGTATTCTGTCTTCTGACAGTGACCAATGCCAGGTGCCCCAGAGGGAATGAACAGAACAGGTAATCATCCAGTGATCCATTCCCTGTCACTCATTCACAGCTTCTGGCAAACACAGGCTAGGGACACCCATCCCTGCCCATGCTGGCTAATGGCTATTGACGGACCTATCCTCCAGGAATGTATCTAGTTCTTTTTTGAACCCTGTTATAGTCTTGACCTTCACAACATCCTCTGGTAAAGAGTTCCACAGGTTAACTGTGTGTTGTGTGATGAAATACTTTTTTGTTTGTTTTAAACCTTCTGCCTATTAACTTCATTTGGTGACCCCCTAGTTCTCGTGTTATGAGTAAATAACAATACATTATTTACTTGCTTCACACCAGTCATGATTTTATAGACCTCAATAATATCCCCCCTTAGTCATCTCTTTTCCAAGCTGAAAAGTCCCAGTCTTATTAATCGCCCCTCATATGGAAGCCGCTCCATATCCCAATCATTTTTGTTGACCTTTTCTGTACCTTTTCCAATTCCAAGATATCTTTTTTGAGATGGGGCAACCGCATCTGCATGCAGTATTCAAGATGTGGGCGTACCATGGATTCATACAGAGGCAATATGATATTTTCTGTCTTATCTATCCCTTTCTCAAATTCCCAACATTCTGTTAGCTTTTTTGAGTGGATGTTTTCAGAGAAGAATCCATAGTGACTCCAAGATCTCTTTCTTGAGTGGTAACAGCTAATTTAGACCCCATCATTTTTATGTATAGTTGGGATTATGTTTTCCAATGTGCATTACTTTGCATGTATCAACATTCTATGTAGAAAAAAAGTCTGTGCGTTTTATCCATAGTATTATTACTGATTGTGCATTTCTTACCTCATCTTCAGGATCAGGATATGGTCTTTTACAAACACAATATAATCCATAGAAGTTGTGATTATACTTATTGCCTGAATTCACTTTTCCCTTTTCCTAGAAGGGAAATAGGATATATGTTTTAATGTACAACCTGGTGAAAAAACATGAACATTATTGAGAGTGTACAACCTGAAGACAATTCTCATCCTATTTAAACCTCCTAAGAAATGACCCACATGCTATCTTGACAATATAAAGATTAGTGTCTAAACTTACTGGAAATAGCTTGCACTGCAAATTTTTGAATTTGCTGTTTCCACAGTCACAGCGGAAGTTTCTGGAAAGAGAGAGACATAATAGTTCAGATTGTTTATGCTGTCTTAAAATAATGTCTTATTTTTATAAGTGCTCCTTATTTAGAACCATGAAATGCTCTCACAAGCTATTTAAACAAAAACATATGTGAAAATTGGCTAGACTGTCCTGAAGCCTTACCATCTCATGCTGTGGTCCTGTCAGATCTCAGCTCAGCAGTGTTGAGTTACATCAGTATTTGGTTGGGAAACCTCAATGGAAGATCTAATTGTTGCTGCTGTAACTACTCACATGCATAAAGGCAAGCACGTGTTTTAGTGTTTGCAAGACTGGGGCCTAAGTTAGTTGGATGTCATGAGAGCCTGTACTACTGGAGATACTGTCTTTTGGATGAGAGATACAACTGAACTCCTTCCCACCTATGATCAGTCAAGGTCACACTGAAATGTTTGTATTAACAGGGGTATTAGTTGGGGTGCTCTGGGAAAATTCTCCTTTGGACAATTCATCTGTCGACCAAAGATTCAGTTTCAATACATTCTGATGATAATCTTCACTTAATATATTCAAATATTTTTCTACTTTAACCTACATGGTTGGGTAGTAGTGCTGTGCTTTGCTGAACAGCCATTACATTCTATCCCAGAGGTGGCTGCATGCTAATGATTAGCACTGTGCACGCTACGTATTTTACTTGATTCAGATGGATGTGGTGGGCCTTAATATTTAGAATGTTCTTTACAATGAATAAAAGTGCTTATAAAACATGTGAGCAAAAATACTTTATAATTTAACGGAGGAGCACAATCTGTACTTTGGAAATAAGTGTTTTGAGATCAATGTTGTTTTTTTCTGAAATCCACTCCCTCCAGACCCATGTAGTAATTGCTTTAATGAAAGGACCCAAATGTACTGTGTACTACTTCAGTACCATTTCTGCCTCTGCAATCAGCAATCGTTTTCCACATCACAGATTAACACCTCTTTAAGAAGATGGACACTTAGCATAAAGGCACAGACTACTTTTTGGTGTGATGCTTCACTTCTTCACAATATGAAAAAGAAGTGTGTCAGAAATTATTCCAATATCTCCCCTCTCTAAAAAAGCTTTACCTTTTTGTATATAGTTCAAATAACTTGTGTGTGCCATGACATTCATAACTGCAGGCTAAACAGATTCCTGCTGGTTCTTCTCCTGGTGGGGTGCAAGTACTGCAGGCATACAAGGCTTGTCTTTTTACAGCACCCTACAAAGACAAAATAAATGACTACAGAAATGCAGAGAGATGCAAAAATAATTAAAGGAAGATAATTTGCTGTTGAAGTGAAGTAGTAAATGCAGTTTGTGTCAGAAGAACTGGATTTAGGACACGGGTGGGGAAACTTTTTGGCCTGAGGGCCACATCGGGGTGGGGAAATTGTATGCAGCACCATGAATGTAGGGCTGGGGTGCGGGAAGCCGTATAGGGTGTGGGAGGGGTGCGATGTGCAGGAACAGGCTCAGGGCAAGGGGCTGGGGCAGAGGAGGGGTGCATGAGGGGGCTCAGGGACGGGGGTTGGGATGCAGGAGGGGGTGCACAGTGTGGGAAGGGGCTCAGGGCAGTGGTGCAGGAAGGGGTGCAGAGTGCGGCAGGGGGTATTGGGCAAGGGTTTGGGGTGCAGGGTGTGGCAGGGGCTCTGGCCAGGGGTTGGGGTGCAGGAGGGGAGCGGGGTGTGGTGGGGACTCTGGGCAGGGGGTTGGGGTGTAGGAGGGGTGCGGCAGGGGGCTGGGGTGCAGGGTGCGGCAGGGAGCTTAAGGCTGGGGTGCAGAAGCAGTTCAGGGTGTGAGCTCAGGCCCAGCGCCGCTTACCTGGAGTGGCTCTGGGATGGCAGCGGCATGTAGCTGGCACCATGTCCCTTGGCCGCCCCCCCGGGGGGGGTGGTAAGAGGGCTCAGCACGCTGTCCTCGCCTGTGAGTACCTCCCCCAAAGCTCCCCCTGGCCACAATTCCCCAGTCCCAGCCAATGAGAGCTGCGGGGGGCAGGACCAGCAGGTGAGGGCAGCACGTGGAGCCGTCTGCCCCCTCTCCCAGGGGCCTCAGGGACGTGGTGCTGGCCACTTCCAGGAGCGGCGTGGGGCCCATGGCCCCACAGGGGTGGCAATCCCGTGGGCCGTATCCAAAGCCCTCAGGGGCCGTATCCAGCCCACAGGCCGTATCCAAAGCCCTAAGGGGCCGGATCCGGCCCACAGGCCGTACTTTGCCCACACCTGATTTAGGAGCAGGTTGGTATTTGGTGGGCAATCTGGCACTGGGTGCAAAAACAACAAGGCATTTTGTTAGTGCATTCACAAAATTGCCAAGTGCCTTCTTGTAGTACAAAATGCTGACCCTATGAATGGCTCTTTAAAAGGGGATAGACTAGGATAAATGCAATGAGGATGTGAATATGTTTCCTAGTCCTGGAAATGCAAATTTTTTTTTCCCTGAAAAGGCTCTTGCAATACGTGAGACGCACCCTGAGCCACACCAGGGTTTGCTTCTCATGAACCAAGCCCTGTACTTGAATAAATAGGGAGTGGGATAATTTGTTGAAAGAACGAGGAGTACTTGTGGCACCTTAGAGACTAACAAATTTATTTGGGCATAAGCTTTCGTGGGCTAAAACCATCTTCATCGGATGCATGCAGGGCCGGCTCTAGGTTTTTTGCCGCCCCAAGCAAAAAAAAATTTGGCTGCCCCCGAGACCCCTGTGCTGCCCCAACCCTGGGCTCTCCCCCGCACACCCCCACCCCCTGCCGCCCCAGCGCTGGGCTTCCCCCTTTCCCCCCCCCACCAGTGCCCTTCCCCCACCTCCCTGCTACCCCAGCCCTGGGATCCCTCCTTGCCCCCACCAGTGCCCCCACACCTCCTGCCGCCCAGCGCTGGGCTCTCTGCCTCCCCCTCCACCTGCACCCTCCTTCCGCCGCAGCCCAGGGTCACTGGTAACTCGCTCCTGGGGCGGGTTATTCAGCAGGAATTTTGGGCTTGCACAAAACACAGACAGGATTGGTTCCCATATGGTTACAGAGCTGCATTAAAGTGGAACAATTTTCAGCTTGTGTGATTGGAGGATATCTGGATGCATATTATAAGACTGTCCTCCATAAATGAGGAAAAGTTGAGGTGCCTTTATTATTCTTTTGTTCCACTCTTTCTTTCTATGGGGAATTTGCCAATGCAATATCACTGTCTTCCTTTTAAACAAACAAACAAACAAACAAAGGCTGTTGAAAATAGCAATTCCAGTCCTAATAACCACTGGGAAGCGTTTCTTGCTCAATTTTATCCTACAAAAATTTTTCTAGAGCAAGTTACAGTGGATCAGTACATTTGATTTGGGAGAAATGAAGTAACAGCTGCCCAAACTGAGCTTGAGCATTCCTGAATTTTGAGGTGTTCAAATCCGGAAGGCAGGTGCTGTGTGTGGGTGGAGGCGGGGGGGGGCTGTGGGCTCCACGAGGGAGCACGGCGGCATGTATGCAGCAGCATGTCTGGCGCTGCACAGAGCCAGATACGCTAGTCTGAGTGGCACGGTAAGCGGGCTGGGAGGTTGGAGAGGGGGCAGAGGGTTCAGGGGGGCAGTCAGTGGTTGGATAGGCATGGGAGTCCCAGGGGTTTGTCAGGGGACAGGTGGGGGGGTCTCAGGAGGGGGCAGTTGGGAGAAGGAGAAGGGAGGCTTAGATAGGGGGTGGGGCCCCAAGGGGCAGTTAGGGGCAGGGGTCCCGGGAGGGGGCAATCAGGGGACAAGGACCACCGGTGCTTAGATAGGGGGTGGGCTCCTGGGGGGCAGTTAGGGGCAGGGGTCATGGGAGGGGGTGATCAGGGGACAAGGAGTGGGGGGAGGAGTTGGATGGGTTGGGGTTTCTGTGGGGGGCAGTCGGAGGGAGTGGATGGTGGCAGGGTGGGGCTTCCCTCCCCGTGGAGTGCCCTGTTTTTTGAATGTTAAAATATGGTATCCCTACTATTCACAGCACTCACAGCACACTGCCGCATGTGGTCCCCCTCCTTCCTTTCCAGTTGGTAGTGGCCAAGGAATGCTGGGAAATGTAGTTCTTCCCTGCTCCAGGGCTGGCTCTATAGGCAGGGAGCTAACCAAGGAACTACAGCTCCCAGAGCCCCCTGTTGGTTCTCAGCGCCCATGCTAGATCCCTGCCACCCCTGCAAATGGGCTGCCCCAAGCAGGTGCTTGCTTTGCTGGTGCCTAGAGCCGCCCCTGAATGCATGCATGCATGGAGAGGAAACTATGGGTTAAGCGTCTTCAGAGCGAGGCAAAGTACTGTGGACACCAAGCCCTCTATTTATCCACAGAGCAGGCAGAGACCCCAACTTTGTCTCCCACCAATGCCCATCTCATAACCGTTGCCGATAACTACATTTTGTCTGATGGGGTAAACCCTTGAATTGGGATGTTGTGGGGCCCCACTATCAGCCTGCAAACCATGCGTGGGAGAGAGAAAGAGCACAGAAAGGCACCCTATCAAAGACAGGGTTTCCCAAAATACAAGGATGTTGGACCTCTCCCTCTGCCCCAGAGGGACCATCTCCACAGTCCAGCTTTGCCCCTGAGCTTGCCACAAAGGGGGCACCGAGTGCATGGCAGAGGGGGAGGCCAAGCGCCCCCCCCGAGTGGCACTTGTTCGGCTCTGGCTCCATAAGGATCCCACCTACGGACTCCTGAAGAAAATCAAAGACTAAATCTCACCCCAACGCTGCCCCGCGACAGCCTCACCACACACCACCACCCCCCCATCGCAACCCCGCTCGCACTTGTCCCGCCCGGGGGAGCCGCTCCCAGTGCACCTGCCTTGGCTCCGAGCCCGTCCCCGCCGTTTCTTCTCCGCCTGCAGGAGGCTCCCGGCCCGGCCCCGCCCCCTCACCTGGGAGTAGCTGCAGCGCTCGTGGTCGCTCCCACCCAGCACCGCCCGCGCCTCCTTCTCGAGCTCCTCGTTCTCCGCCAGCACGTCAGCCAGGGAGACCACGGGCTCCTCCGGGGCCGCCGCGCAGCCGCCCGCGGGCTCAGCGCCCCCGGCCGCGGCCTCCATCGCGGGATCCGACCGAGGCAGACACGGCACAAGGCGGGAAACGAGACCCAACGCTGGGGGGCGCCGCCACAACGGAAGCGGAACTGCCAACACGCCACGTGACGCGGGAAACCGCAAAACAAGGGTTCAGCGCGTGACACGGGCAGACGGGGCACATAGCAACAAGTCACAAGGGGCTGGGCGGGACCACGTGACGGAGGAGTGGGGGGGTAGTCACATGATGGGGCAGCTGGCGGTCATACAGTTCACACGTAGTGGCCCCGCGAGAGTTGCTGCGCGCGCGCGGTTCGGGTTGGAGGGGCCGCTGAGCGCTTCCGGGTTAGGGCGCGTGGGACGGATTCCGATTGGGCAGCGGTGCGGCCGCTCTGTGCCCCTCGGGCCGGGCTGCGGGGATGGAGCTGCGGGCGCAGCTGACCGGGCGCGACGGGCAGAAGCGGCCGCTTCGCGTGCGCTGCCAGCCCGAGGCCGGCGCCGGCGGGGAGCTCCGGGGGCTGCTGCGCGGGCTGTCCCAGCTGCAGGAGCAGGTCTCGGCGCTGCTCGCGCCCCTGGTGGAGCAAGAGAGCGGGGGGCTCGCGGGGGCGGGGCCCGCCGCAGGGCCGCGGGGTGAGTGAGGCGCGGGGGCCTGCGGGCGGGGCGGGGTGGCGAACCCATCTGGGGATGGAAGTTGTATGGTGGGCGGTGACTGCTCATGAAATTAACAGTCCGAGTTCAAACAGGGACAACACACACTTGTTTCAAAATCAGCGCTATTATGAGAATCCTTTTAGAAAACTACATTACGGGGCCGTTCGTGGCGCTTCCCGCACCATGTTGTTCCTGTCTGAACACAAATTGAATGTTAGCCTGGATTTGTCGGACACCAGCTTTCAGTCATTGAGCTCGTTGATATTCACCAGCCCCCTGCTCTCAGATATCTCCTCCCATGTAGCTCCCAACAGCCCACAGTCCAGTCGCCTCTGGGTGCAAGGAAAGTCACCTAAGCCAACAAGCAGCGGGCACCTGGGCTTGCACGTTCCAGGCGCTAGTGGCTTTTGAGGTGAATTTGGGTTGTGCAGCTGGAGTAACATGCGGGTTCTCGAGCCCGGCATGCAGGCGTGCCGGGCAGCTGGAGTGGGGCAAGCCCCTGACCCCTCTCCCAGGTGAGCACAGCGGGGCAAGCCCCTGACCCCACTCCCCGGCTGGAGTGCCGGGCAGGGGAGAGGGGGCAATTGAGCTCGAAGGGCAGATTAAAAGGTCTGAGGGACCATAGTTTGCCTGTGCCCTCCCCACTCTGGGCAGTAGCTTGGCAGGGCATTGGCACGGAGGGAAGGGGCTGCATGACTCAAAACACAAGCCCCGGTGTGGTGCGAACTGGGTGCCAGGTGCTCATGTGTCATCTGGATCAATTGGCCATGAGCCCGCTGGAGTTGCCCAGATGAGCCCTGCCGCGTAGCTCCACCATCGCCCCGAGTGTGTGCAGGGCGCACAGCAACCCCCATTTGGCTCCCTGAGGGTAGAGACGTGGATGGGAGGGAGGTGTGTGTAACTGCACGGCATCCTTCTTTGACTCAGACCTCAGGTACTCCGCCCACACATTCAGGGGTTGCTACATAGGTAGGCGCCTGGTGTGGTGATGATGGTGTTGATCTAGAAAGAGTGGAGAATCACTCATGTAGCTCATTCAGTTCCATTAGAAAACCCAGTAAACGTGTTGAACGTTTTGCACAGGAATCATTTCTAGAGGGTCAGAGCTGTCACAATCCCTCCGCCTTAGGAGATAGAAACATAACATTGAGACTTGTGGTGCCCTTTCCCAATAACAAAAACAGGTCTTGAGGGCTTTTGTCTGTACCCTACACATAGTGTCAGTGCAGAATCACACAACAAAATGGTAGAGAACAACTTCGAATGACATGGTTTCATAGGAGGTGGAAAAAGCATGTTTCAGCCATAACTTTTGCTCCAGGTAGGCACCTGGAAAAAGAGTTTCTCTGTCCTCTAATCCAGCGGTCCCCAACCTTTTTGGCACCAGGGACCGGTTTCGTAGAAAAAAAATTTCCGCGGACCTGTGGGATGGTTTTGGGACGATTCAAGCGCATTACATTTATTTTTGTACTTTTATTTCTATTATTATTGTAATATATAATGAAATAATTATACAACTGACCATAATGCAGAATTAGTGGGAGCCCTGCCCCCCCTGTCTGACCCCCACCCACTTCCTGCCCCCCCGACTGCCTGCCCCCCTCAGAATCCCCGACCCATCCTGCTCCTTGTCCCCTCACTATCCCCCAGAGACCCCCACCACCCCGGGACCCCACCCCTGCTCCCTGTCCCCTGACTGCCCCAATCCCTATCCGCCCCGCCTGCTGAGTCCTGACAGAGCCCCCCGGAACACCCACAATCCAACCCCCCCCATTCCCTGCCCCCTGACCGCCCCCTCTCTGTGCCCTGACTGTCCCCAGGACTCCCTGCCCCTTAGCCAACCCCCCTGGCCCCAGCCTCTTACCCCCGGCTCCCTCCTCAACCGGAGCCTCAGCGCCTCACCCGACAGCTGCAGCGTGTCTCCGGCGGGGCCTGAGCTCTGTCCCGCTCAGAGCTGTGTGGTGAGGGGGCGGGGCTGGGAGCTCCACGCTGAGCGGAGGCAGCTGAGCTCAGCCCGGAGCTCGCAGTCCCGCCCCCTCACCACGCTGCTCTGAGGGGGCGGGGCTCAGGGGCCCCGCCGGAGACACGCCGCTTGATGTGCTAGGGGTCGGTTCGCGGTCCGGTTCCTAACAGGCCGCGGACCGGTGGTTGGGGACCCCTGCTCTAATCCATCCAGTTTTTTCCCTCAGGAAATGGATTTGTGAGTATTTTTTGTATATGTGGTATTAATTTGTATTATAATTTTAAAAGGTGATGTTGGGGAGGAAGAGGAGGAGGAGGAAGAAGATGATGAAGAAAACAACACTGATGTCAAAACATGTGTGGATGGACCGCCTTTAAAACGGACAAAAAGTCAGCAGTCCTGACAATTGTTTTTAAAGCTATTTAATTTTTTTTAAAAAGACTTTTCTGCTGTTGCAAATGATAGTGTCTATATTGCATTGTTATACCTCTGGAAGAAATTATTTTTGGAAACTAGACAACTGCATTTGTATTCCTTTTGGTTAAGTTTTAGAAGGAAAATGCCTTTTTTTTCCTGGTATTTAACATTACTAATAAAAAAACTGACAAAAAGAGAGTAAGGTGTTTTATATAGTAGATTAACTTATATGGAAAGAAATTAATTCTTAAATATTTGGGAGGAAGAAATTATGGATTGTCAGTGTTAAGAGGAGCCGTTGTTTGCAGGTGTCTCTTTACTAATCTGGCCACTAAAGTTTGTGGTTTTGAATCTTTTAAAAGTCAATATTATTTTGTACTGCTTCTGGGCTCCCTGTATGTTTCCTGCCACTCTTAAAATAGAATGTTACATTTAAAAAAAAAGAAAAAGCAAGTTACTCTGCTGAAATATTAAACTACAAGAAACAAACTAGCAACTTTATATAAGGGTGCTATTGACAGGGGACTGTATAAAATAACTGGAGTATTCCAGACCTGCTTAAATACATTAGCAAGGAAGTAGTTATTTAAAAAAAATGATCAGCTTTACAAGAAGCCTAAAAGGTCTGTTTTATGATGTTGGGTAGATACATTTGTGTTTAACACTTAACATTACAAAGACATACTCATAGGTATTTGGAATCAGAATAATGTGGCTTTGGGTGCCACCATAATTCAAATAATAAATAAATACAAAATGTGCCAAAATTTGAAATGGATACTAAAATACGGTGTTAAACCAATAAATACAAGAAATTGTCAGGAGAGTGGTGTCAGTTATGTAACACCAACAGTGTCTTGTCTATCTTTAAAAAAAAAAAAATAACCTACCTCACAACAATGTTGTAAGGATGAATTGGGTTATAAAACACCCTGGAAGTGCTAAGTATTGTATAAAAATTTGTCTTTATTTGGATATGGGCATTAAGTATAGTAAGCATTGTCAGTTCTGCGGTTCACACGGTTGACAATGTGTCTGATTTGTTAATTAGTTTTGTGTGGTTTAGCCATTACATCAGATATGAATAAGACAAAGAAATAAACTGCTTTTATAGGACCCTTATTGTGAACCATTCATTACTTCACTGTAGCCAGCACCGAAAGCTTGCATATTCATTAGTAACAAATCTTATATGTCTAAGGGTATGGCTACACTTACGGTTTGCAGCGCTGGTAGTTTGCAGCGCTGGTCATCCAGCTGTGTAGGAGCAGCGCTGGTGTGTGGCCACACTCACAGCTACCAGCGCTGGTGTGTGGCCACATTTGCAGTATTAGCAGCGCTGTTGGGAGTGCTGCATTATGGGCAGCTATCCCAGCATTCAAGTGCAACAACGTGCTTTTCAAAAGAGGGGGGTGGAGGGTGGTGTACTGTGACAGGGAGCGGGGAAGATAGAGAGAGTGGATTTTTGGAGCCAACACTGTGTGTTAGCTTCCTGGATTGGAAAAATCACAAAATGTTCATGAGCCCTTAGTCTTAACTCTTAATTGCAAACAGCCTGCCTCCAACACGGACTCCCCGCTGTTTCACTCACTCCCTGTGGTGTACTGTGACAGGGAGCGGGGAAGAGAGAGATTGGAAAAATCACAAAATGTTTGCGAACCCTGCATCCAACGCTGTTTCCCCTGCCTCTCATTTGATCGTTCACAGCCAGGTACAGATAGCTCCTGTTTGCTGTGATCAGTGTTTGTTTTTTTAGATAAGCAGTTCAACGGAGCTCTGATCGGCTCCGTTCTGTTTCATTCACTCTCCCTGCCTGCCTCTCATTTGATTGTTTACAGCCAGGTACAGATGATCACAGCAAACAGGAGCTCTGTTTGTTCGGAGCTCCGATCGGAGCTCGTTCACAACAAAACAAAGAGAGTAATTTATAAAAGCATTCTGGGATACACCTTATACCCTGGAGGCCAATCACAGCGCTGGTGTGTGGCCACACTTGATGACCAGCGCTGCAGCACCAGCGCTGGAATCCTTATTCCCCATGCTGAGTGAGGTGTACGGCCAGCACTGCAGCCAGGGAGTTGCAGCGCTGGAAGTGCCCTGCAGGTGTGGCCACTTACTAATTGCAGCGCTGGTGGAGGCTTTCCAGCGCTGCAAATCGCCAGTGTAGCCATACCCTAAGGGTTTTGCCTTGCCACCCATCATTACAGTGTTTTAAGTGCCTTCCAGAAAAAAACAATTTGGGAGTACCAAAGTCCCTGGTGGACTTCCTGTCTCTGTCTCACGTCCCTTTTTGGGTTATAGAGACACTGCATGAGTAGGGTTTTCTTTGCTTATTTTTGCTTTTTTGGTTGTCGCTGGTGTATCGTTCTGGTTATGATGGAAAAGCTTCAGTCTGTTAGTATCTATAAATACTGCCATGCAATAATTAGTAGTGTTCACTGTGACTACTGCTCTTGATTGGCTTATTACACATATGAAATGTGCATGCAGTCAGTGTGTGCTAAAACAACCTGTCATTGTTACCCCATCTTGATGTCCCACTCCCCTCCACCGGCTTGTTTTTCACTCACCCGCTAAATCTTGTGCAGTGAGCTCTGTGCAGGTGGAGCTCTGCCCATGAAGTTCCTTACTCGAGTAAAAAGGGGGGCTTTGTAGGCCCAGTGGTCTGCCAGCACAGAGCAGTTTTGGGTTGAGCATTGGCCTGCTAAACCCAGGGTTGTGCGTTCAATCCTTGAGGGGGCCATTTAGGGAACTGAGGTAAAAATCTGGGGATTGGTCCTGCTTTGAGCAGGTGGTTGGACTAGATGATCTCTTGAGATCCCTTCCAAACCCTGATATTCTATGACCTAGGCCTTTAGATTATAAATCCTTTTGGAACAGGACCTAATACAATGGGGTCCTGACCTGGTTGATTGTATCACCATCTAATATACATAAAATACACAACTGCAATAATCAGGTTGTAACATTAATCTTACAGGAATTAAGTTTACAATTGCATCTGCAACTCTACCTTCATATGGTGGTGTTAGACATCTGCTGTAGCCTGTTCAGTTTGAATTGCACTGAGCAAGTAATGAAAGACACTTGCATTGCATGCACAAAAGAACAGTGTATTTACTCTGTAAACCTGAAATTTTACTAGCACACAAATGAAAAACAATTCATCTTTTTGCATATAAATTTGTTTGGCAGTCTGTTTCTGACTTAAAAAGGGAGGGGTTGGTAAGTGCTGCAAGAGTGACAGAATATAAAGATGTTCATGTTCTACACAAGAGTTACATTGGATATCCTTCATGTAAATACAAGTGTCCTGCTACATGGTATCTGACAAGGAGAATATGGTTGCAAGGTAGTGACTTTATTCAGTGAAGGCCTGGGACAAGAGATAACAAATGCAACAATGAACTCTGGTCTCATGTTATGCTGCAGCTGTTTAGCACTAGGCAAGACATCAAAATATATGTATATTTAAACTGATTCTAAATAAAGTTTTAGAATAATAAGGCATTCAAGACAGTGACTATTCAAACAGTGGGGGCTACATAGACTGTAATAGCTTACATGCTGCTTTGGGTGTTCTAATGAAAGGTGGATGATGCTGGTGTAATGAGGGATGAATGTGACATCTGGCAAGTTAGTTGACTATGCTTTGCTCTTATTCTGCATGTAGTGTATGACCAGTGCCCGGTCTATTCTGTAGCTGTAGAATCTGGTACCAGTATCTCAGCTTTCATTTGAAAATGAATTGTTTCTAGCCCTCATAATTGCAAGGATAACCTTAAAAAGATGAACAGAGTACAAATGGATGCTTACTTGAGTTGTAAGTGCCTTAACCGATAGCCCTAAGAGGTGTGAACTGCCCTGTTAATCTCACCTAGTTTGTAATAAATGCCACAATTCTGTGAACATAGAATGTGGCATTTTTCCAAGAGGCTGTGGCATTGGCCAGTTTACTGTAGCCAGGTACCTAGAGATGTTTTTTTCCTCCATACCCAGCTACTGTGTGCCTGCAACTGAATCCTGGCTTTCCCCACAAATGATGGGTGATTGGATTAGGATATATTTCCTGTAGTATCTCATGCACCAGACAGTAGAGAATCGGCCACCAGAGTAAGAGTCTAGCTGCTAGTCAGTGTGTGGAGGTAGTGAGAGAGAGGCTAGTTAACTGCTGCCTGGAAAACAACACAGCAACCAATGATGAAAATGAACTGCTGGCTACAAACTTCCCATCCCTCTAGTGCATAAAAACAAAGTTACGAATGAGGCTGCCTGGGTAATACGAGCTCAGGTCTGTGAAGACAGCCTATATGGAGAACATGAAGCAGGGAATGGTTCCAGCAGCAAGATACTACACTGCTAAAAATAGCTGTGTACATAGGGGAGGCACTGCTTGAATGTAGAGAGCTGCAGATGGTACACGGTCACAGGATAGTGTCTCTTTACTTGCCTAAAGTTCTTTAGTGTCAAAACTGCTACTTTTACCTGTGCTAGAGGTGAGTGTAGTGTATGTACTCTATATGCTGCTGTAAGGAGTGTGCAGTGGAGGTGAACTCACTGTGTACAGGCCATCCTGTTGGATTACCTGATTTCTGGGGATGTTGGTTTAAAAAAAAATGCTTTAAAGTATTTTTTACTCTTTGAACCTAAGTCCTCTCTGTAGGTGACAGCCACTGCTTGAGTTCAGCTCAGCCAAGGGAGCAGAAGACTGCCACTTAAGCACAAGCAAAACTGGCCTTGCCCCAAACTCACTGCTCCTGCTGTCTTTGTGGGCTTGTTCTCTCAGCTCAGTGTCTGCTGCTAGTGCTCTGTCTTTCTGCCAATTTCCTCTCCTGCATCACCACTGCTCTGGGCCCCTTCTCTGGAACCACGGGGCAATTCTGATGTCTTTTCTGTCTCTTGTGCAGGCTTCCTCAGTTTCTCTTTACTCAGCTGGGTCACTTTTCCTCAGCCCATATGTAACTGCATGGCTGAACAGCTGTCTTATCACTCTCCCAACTCCCTGCCCCACATCTGTCCACCATGGCTGCTCTCCCTGGTGTTTACTCCCTTAGGACTGCTGCTGCCTTAATAGGCCTTGCTTCTTATCTGGAGCGAATAATGGAAAAGGGAAGTGTTGGTCCATAATGAAAAGTATTCCACTGTAACATCACAAATCCACTCGAGGAAGTGCTGAGTAGTCTACATTTGAGGAATAGTGCAGTCTTAAGACCAAAATTAAAAAGTGAGCATCAGCAAAATAGGTAACATTGAACCATAGAATGGAGAATAGACTTATGCATCCGAAGAAGTGAGCTGTAGCTCACGAAAGCTCATGCTTAAATAAATTTGTTAGTCTTTAAGGTGCCACAAGTACTCCTGGTTTTTTTTGCAGACTTATTTAGGTTAGTGTTAAATGCATCTATTGTCCTCTAAGCGCTAACCCACTTCTTGAAAGGCAAGTACAAAATCATATGGGGGATAAGAACTCATGCACGAACTTGCTCTGTTGAGAATTTCAAACTTCTCAGTGAGAATTACAATCTATTTGTTCCCCCAGCCAACAAATATGCAAACCAGAAAAATTTTAAAGGTTTTATTGTTTAAAAAAGTTATTCATTCACAATGCATTTAGTCTCAAAAGACACAAAAGTTCAAGAAATGCATTCTTAAAAAATAGCAGTTGTAAGATGCTCAAGTTGCTAGTTTACACAATAACTCAGTCACTTGCAAGAGTTGAGCTTGCATTCTAGGGCTTAAGTAGAACCATAGCTGATGCAAACTTTTTAAAATGAAACACGTGATGTTAGTTAAAACAATTAATCTTTTCATGCATTAGTTTACACCATGCATGTGTGGTGAGGTCTGACTAGAGTTGGTAGTTAATATACATTCTTAAGGCTAAGAGAACACCAAACTCCACTTTTGTAAAGTTGTCAAACCAGAAATGATCAACAAGGATGTAATGTTGGACAAAAGACCCAAGAACCAGCTACAACAATACATATGCCAGAAACAGCCATGGAAAAAGCCTCGCAGTGAAAGGGTTTTGTTTTGTTTTGTTTTTAAAGGAGACTTTTTTTTAAATTTCAAGTATTACAGTAGAACCTCACTGTTACAAATATCTCTTTAGTGGAGGTTGTCTGTAACTCTGAACAAAACATTGATTGTTCTTTCTAAAGTTTACAACAGAAAATTGACTTAATATAGCTTTGAAACTTTACTATGCAGAAGAAAAATTATTTCCCATTATTTTTAGTAGTTTAACACAGTACTTTATTTGCATTTTTTCCCCCATCTTTGCAGCTGCCTGATTGTGTTCTTCTGGGTCCAAGTGAGGTGTGAGGTTGACTGGTCAGTTTGCAACTCTGAGGTTTTACTGTACCCATGACCAAAGGTAAGATATTGGACTTCACAGATCTCTCATGTGCTCTTTTACAGCAGTTCCTATTTTCTAGTGCAAGTTGAAGAACTGTAGTCTTATTCCCATGATCTTATTGTATTCTTCATAGGATTTGTTCTCTGATGAACAGTGTGACCAAAAAGAAGCTTTTGCACCATAATTATGAACTTGGAAACTTAACAATAATTCATTTATTTTCCACCTCTTAGAAAATTTTCAGGATTTAAAGCCCAATGATAAAATTCCCTAATACAAGCTAAGATTTTTTAAAAAGTCTAAACTTATGCAATTTATAGAGGAAAGCAGCTGTGATTCTACATGAATGCGAGAATCTCACTAGCGAATATCTAAAAGTCTTTAGGATAGTTAAACTACTTTTTAAAGATGATTCTATAATTAAATTAGTTTAGACAATTTGATATTCATTTTGATTTCTTAAGGAAATCTCCCAGTGACACAGCTCCCTTGGTGCTAGAAATGGTGGTGACTAACTCCCTGCATTTCTACCACCCTCTTCTCTAATCCTACGCAAAGCAGGTCTAGACAGTAGAGTGGTAAAAATATTGGTGAGCAGTCTCTGCACCAGCCCTCTTAGTATCAAATCTTTCATAAATAGCCCTAATTATATTACAGCTCATGCATTTCTCTGCATAGCTATTTCCACAGCAGATGCTCTCAATCTAGTATAAACAAAGTGATTCTACCTTCTTCCATGAACATCAACTGCTGAAATCATTACTGTATGCTGTCCCCATCCAAAAAGGCTCAGCCTGTTACATGGAAGAGCTCACTAATCTGTGAAAGGCCACTCAATTGCTTGACATTGAATCAGACTGCCTTTTTTGTTACTCCTTGAAACTTCCTCCCTCGTAGGCCATTCTTCTGCAAAGGCTCCTACCCACAGAGGCACAGATCTAGTTTCTTCTTTGTACCTGGCAACTTTAAATTCATGTTCTAGATGTACTTTTTAAAAAAAATTACACCATTGCAGCCAGACCTATCGGCACAGTGGCTCACATCCTATACAGTAAGGGTAGAGAGTTTGAGAAGAGGATTCAGACTTACTGAACCAGTTTGAATTTTCTTAGCTGAAGGCAGAGGTGGCATGAGCCATGTACCCTGCTTGACATTGTTAGCTTATGTTGCCCAGAAGTGTAGACAAAGGGACATTCTAGGAAGCATTGGGAAACATAGCCTGACAAAGCTGGCTATTGAGATTGCTACCAGCCAATGCTTAGAAGAAGCTCCACTGATAAGCTAACTAGGAAACAATCAAAAGGGATTTTTCAAGGCAATATTAGAAACATCTTATTTCAATGAACGGAACTATTGTCTCAGTGGTATCTGCATGGTCCCTCTGTAATGATAGAAAGTAGGGAAGATACTCTAGTTTTAGAAACATGGAAAATAAGTTTATATAGATTTAAACTGGTTGAAAAAAATTAAGGAAATTGTATCACAGTATTAAAGCTCTGCCTTCTGAAGGTTGATTCTTCCATTCCTGCTTAACACTTTTGCAGGACTCCTTCTTTAGATATTATACTTTACCATTAGAACTTTGTTACACTTGCTTTCTTGTAAAGGGTAGATTGTATGTTCAGGTCTTAGCACCAATGCTGGCATTTAAAACCACAAACAGAATTGCTCTAAATGCAAATGAAAGATTAGGAATGTTTTAGCTGTTGTGTTTAAACATGGTAACACTGAAAGCAGAGCTAGAGGGAGAAGTGATTGTAGTCTCCCCAAGATCCAGTCAGTCTCAGAACAGGTGGATGTTTCTGCTCCAGCCGTACAGTAGAATGTTAACATTTATCATCATTATAGTGGAATTCACATAACTGACACAAAAAGGGGTATAAACTATCTTGGCTTGGGCCTACTGCTTCTGCCTCTTGGAAAACTCAGCCCTGCACTAGTTTAACATTCAGAAGGTTATCTCCACAAGGGCTAGAATCTTTATTTAGCCTTTTGTGTTTGCCGAGCCAAGCAATGGCATTCTCAGGGGCCAAGTGGAACTCTGAGCCTGCTGCTGAATTTGGTTAGCGGATGATCCTTGACAATGTGTAGCAACAATAGAAACTTAACGAGTTCCACTAAAACCAAAGGGACCACCAAGTAAACGCCTATAAGCCATACTAAAACAGGATGAAGCAGCAAAGAATCCTGTGGCACCTTATAGACTAACAGACATTTTGCAGCATGAGCTTTCGTGGGTGAATACCCACTTCTTCGGATGCAAGTAGTGGAAATTTCCAGGGACAGGTATATATAAGCAAGCAAGAAGCAAGCTAGAGATAACGAAGTTAGATCAATCAGGGAGGATGAGGCCCTGTTCTAGCAGTAGAGGTGTGAAAACCAAGGGAGGTTGGTTTTCTCCTGTCCCTGGAAATTTCCACTACTTGCATCCGAAGAAGTGGGTATTCACCCATGAAAGCTCATGCTGCAAAACGTCTGTTAGTCTATAAGGTGCCACAGGATTCTTTGCTGCTTCTACAGAACCAGACTAACACGGCTACCCCTCTGATACTTAAAACAGGATGGTTCAATCTGATGGGGAATCATCATCGATCAGCCATTGGTTCTTGCTCTATGGTATTTAACATCACTGACCTGGAAGAAAATACAATCATCACTGATAAAGTTTGTAGATGACACAAATTAGGGGAGTGGTAAATAATTAAGAGGACAGGTTACTGATTCAGAGCTGATGCTTGACAAACTGGGCACAAGCAACGAATAAGTATTTTAAAATAGCTAAATATATACATCTAGAAACAAAGAATGTAGGCCATACTTAGAAGATAGGGAACTCTATCCTAGGAAGCAATGACTAGAGCACAATCTATTTACCTTACCAAAGAGAAGATTAAGAAGTGATTTGATTAGTCTAAGTACCTGCATGGGGAAAAATATTTAATAATGGGCTCTTCAATCTAGCAGAGAATGCTATAATATGAGCCAATGGGTGGAAGCTGAAGCTAGACAAATTCAAAGTGGAAATAAGGTGTACATTTTTAATAGTAAGTAATTAACCTTTGGAACAATTTTTCAAGGTTCATGATGGATTCTCCATCACTGTTTTTAAATCAAGATTGGATGTTTTTCTAAAAGATCTTTAAGAATTATTTTTGGGACATTCTGTGGCCTGTTTTATACAGGTCAGACTAGATGATCACAATAATCCTTCTAGCCTTAGAATCTATGCTTCTAAATTAATAGCATGGTAACCTAATTGTCAGAATTACTTGCTATGCCAAAAAGGTCACTGAAAATGGAGAGTGAAATTAAGATATAGGACAACCACCCGTAATACTTCTACATTTTTTTGGAAAATAAGAAATCTGGTACTCATTGTATTCGTGGGATTATTTAGCTCACTTGTGTAGTATTTGGGAGAAAGATTGGATATCCTTGTAGCCTTTTTTTTGTTTGCATCTCACTGGCTTTCCAGCAAAGAGTTGATGGACACATCTTATTCTCCCATTTTTATAGTAGTTCCCCAATGCAGAGTTCATTCACCAAAAGCTGTTCTAGTTCCACTCACGCAATGAAGCACTCAGTTACCATTCAGCAAGTGAACTCAGTTACCATTCAGAGAAAAGTAGGGAGAAGAAAAAGAAAAAATGAGTTTTCTAGAACCTCTGGTCCACTGCCAGTTACCAGCCTCTCTTTGGCATCAGTGAAAAGATTTTAAAGGCATCACACCTCCGGGCCTCAACCACTCCCCAACTTCTGCCTAATAAAATATGGTATTGTGTGGCCTGTAGCTCAGTGACTGAGAGAAAAGGACTATCCTCACTAAAAAGCTGTTCAGCCATACTTCATTCTCATCTTTTTAAAAGGATAATTCAGAATTGTAAGCGTGCAATAGTATTTAAAAAAGGAGAAAGCAAAGTAATGTGTTAAATGCAGCTTTTATCAGCATGTTCTAATCTTTTACATTTACCACAAAAGTGTCCATTTTCATTGATTCATAGGGAAAGCTTGCATGTAATCTTTTTTGCACAGTGGAGTATGATTGCAGAAGCATACTTCCCCAAGATACTTCAGAGGGATAGTGGCAATTTTGCATCATAAGGCATCAAGTCTCTCACAGGGCTCTGCTATTCTGGCTAGTATGACGGGTCCATGCTTTAAAAAAAGCTTTCTTTTTTAAATAGAAAGCAACTACTGTTTAGCCGTTTGAAAGGAAAGGCTCTTTCCATCCTCGAGTCAGAACTTCAGTCTTGTGATTAGGTCAGACATAAGTGTTGTTCCTGAAGCAGCTATTGAAACCGGAGATTGAATTAAGTGTCAATCAACTGTAATCTACTGATCTGATTAGAGGCCTTCACAAATGTTTGGTGCCGATTGCAAACAACAGCCAGGCAGATTGGAATGATGCAATAGCCCACAGTTTTGGGGTCAGCTCTTGTACAGGAATAAAGGAACAAAAACATTTGTAAATATGGTATTAAAAATATAATAGTCCAGAGCCAAAAAGGCAGGGACAGCAGTCGTGCTTTTAAGGAGTGTGTCCATGTGGTTCCTTCTTGTGGCTCCTCAGGGTGCTGTTGAATGTGCTCCAGTGCTAGTTTGTTGTAAGTCTCATTGATTTCAAAGACATAGTAAAAAGCTGCAGCACTTGCTAACAGATACAACCCCACACCAATCCATCCCATCCTCTGGCGGAAGTTCATCATTCTCCATGCTCTGTACCTTTAACAAAAACAAGACAAGCATTCAGCACAGATATAATCCAGTGTTTGGGTCATGAATTACTTGTTATGACAGTATAACTACTAGAAACTACTGCACAGGTACATCCTGTTTAGGACTTTGGGTTTTTTTTCCCTTCTTTACATACACTAATAAGGTGTCATGCATGACTGCAACAGCATGCTAATGACAGTCAATTACATAACCCCTTTATACTGATTCTGCTGGTAAAGTGAAATGGATAGCCCAGTGTCTACTGGAGACTGGGGCTTGGACAAAGAGCTAGCTGTCTGAGGCTCAATCTTGACAAGACAGAAATAGCATTAATTGTGACAAGGATAAGAAAACTGGCTAGACTTGTAATAGCAATTCTAACTAAATGGCCATTAGTGACAGTTAGGTTTGCAATTTAAGACCTTATTATATTTTGGGGTTCTAGGTAGCAGCCATATCAGAGGACACGTTTTTCTATCTGCATTTGGTAAGGCAAATGCAATCCCATTTTGGATGGGGACTTGCTATACTTATTTCTTCATCACCTCAAGATTAGACTACTGTAGTGTGCCCTACTTGGGGCTACACCTACAAGATGGCTGAGGTATTCTGAACTCCCTCTTAATCTGCATTTTTTATATGAAGCACCTAGCCCTGGTTCTCCACACTATACTAATTTCCTTTGAGCTTTAAGCACTGGCCTTGACTTTTACAGTTCTAAAAGGTTGAGACTCCCTCTATCCTCAAACCATATTACTGCAGGTTTCAGAGTAGCAGCTGTGTTGTTCTTTTTGCGGATACAGACTAGGAGTACTTGTGGCACCTTAGAGACTAACAAATTTATTTCAGCTTAAGCTTTCGTGGGCTACAGCTCACTTCTTCGGATGCATAGAATGGAACACACAGACAGGAGATATTTATACATACAGAGAACGTGAAAAGGTGGAAGTATGCATACCAACTGGAAGAGTCCAATCAATTGAGATGAGCTATCATCAGCAGGAGAAAAAAAAACCTTTGAAGTGATAATAGATGACCCATAGAAGGTGTGAGGAGAACTTAACATAGGGAAATCTGAGGTGCTTGAGCTGGAATGCCCTCAGTGTAAAGGAGGTGGAACTCTTTGTAACACAATCTTGGAGGGGTCCTCTACTTGGTCTACCTGAACCTGACTTTAAGACTTCCAAACCTGCTGGTTTTCCCTTTTTCGATGACATTTGGAGAGGGGACAGAAAGAGGTTACAAGGTAGCACAGTATTACAGAGATGTGAGATGGGTCTGAATGAGTAATTGGTAGTGGTTTTAAGGTATTTAATATAATTGACTCTTTATTGAGAGTTAGAAATACTGCAGAGGCTCAGTGCCTAGTAAGAGTACTTCTAATATGTATATATTTTCAGACTGGAAATAAACTATAATACATAAGATACTGAAAACTGATTTGAACATGAATAGCTAACAAAGTTATAACAGCTGTTTAGCTCCCAGTGTCCATGCCAAACAGCTACCCCGAGGGGCTGTTTTGGTGACAGATATACAAGTTGTACCTCAGCCTTGAACTAGAGGAACATTGGCAGGGCGGGAAAGATGCCAAGTTGTACTTATTGTGGCTAGAAGATTTATATAACCAAACAAAAAGAGGGTTTTTTCAGACATTCCTATCAAGTTGGTAACACGTATTTACATTACTTAAAAGTACAAGTCAAATAAGTGAGCAGAATGCCTCATTCTAATATATTAGCTGTGTCTGTCAGATGCTTCTAAATCACATTATCCAAAACAGTTAAAAATAAGTGTTAACTATTGGGTAAGTACTGCATTAAAAATGCCAGAGTATATATTTACCCAACAGCTTAGTGGCAGTCTAGTTTTTCCAGTAATTAGACATTTTATAGTTGTCTACTGGTAATTTCCTTTTAAAAAGGAGCAAAGGAACTTGAATAAATAAATTCACAGATATAATTAAAACTGCAATACAAAAACTAAGCAATTCAGGTTAACAAAATTAACTCATATAATTTTGCCTTCTGCCCTCTCTCTTCACACAACAGGAGTTACAGACCGAACATCAGCCTTAGTTCTGAATTAGTTTAGAAAAGTCAGTAGAGATCATTGCTTGGAAACCCTAAAATTAATGATTTCTTGTGTTACCAGCTTGGAATTGCCCGATTCTTTAAGTACAGTTATTACAGGTTTCCAGAATTAGTATTAAAGAAACCCACACATTTATTCCAGTTCCTCCACTCCCACACCAAATAAGATTCAGTCAGAAAGCACAAGTTACTGCTGACTAAAAAAAAAAAAAAAAAAGAAGAACATGAAACACCAGCCACTTCTAAATGACCATGAGACTTCAAACTACACTTTGGTCAGAAAGCACACCACAGAGCTAAAATATGGTACCCTCCCACAGAGATCAAGCAGCTAGAGATTGTCACCAGCAACTTGCATGATGCCCCAGTTTCAGACCCCATGGGCACACAACTTCCCCAATAATTAACCCATTATTTTTCCTTTACTATATTTATGTAAATGTAAGGGAAGTATAAACTTGTGATTCCTTTCAATATGTTGTTACATGGAACAAGCCCAGACTCAAAGAATTACATTCACACACACATTTCAGATGAAATCTAGATTTAAATTAAATTTGTGATTGATGATTTTCATTTTATTGCAAATCTCTTCATGTGCAAGTTCTACACCTATGGCATTTGTTGCTATCTTTAGTTTAGAGACGTTTATCTATGTACAAAAACAAGTTTTAAAAAACCCATGGGTTTTTTACCCATGATAGCTTATGCCCAAATAAATCTGCAAAAAGAACAGGAGTACGTGTGGCACCTTAGAAGTGGGCTGTAGCCCATGAAAACTTATGCTCAAATAAATTTTTTAGTCTCTAAGGTGCCACAAGTACTTCTGTTCTTTTTGCGGATACAGACTAACACGGCTGCTACTCTGAAACCAAATAAATCTGTTAGTCTTTAAGGTGCCACCGGACTCCTTGTTGTTTCTGTGGATACAGACTAACATGGCTACCCCTCTGATACAATCTATGTACAGTTTTACACTGAAGAACTAATTTTACATGCTGCTCATATTTGTGTTGTGTTGGAAGATGCCAACAAAAAAAATAGTACTTCCATTATATAAGTCTTTAGGAAACTTAGCTAAGGAAACCTTACTGTCAGCACTCCCCTCTTGCTGAGGAACTGAGAGATGAAGTGGCTTACCAAGGTCATATAACAGGCACGTGTCAGAGCTGGGCTTTCAGGAGTTCCTGAGTCAGATCACTAAATCATGCTGCCTCCACAAACGGAGTCAGTTCTAATAAGCTGCATGTATTATAATAGCCAAAAGCTATGCCTTTAAAAGCTCTACAGGTGTAAGGAGCAAATGCAAGAGATTCAATGTAGCCTGCAGGCTCCTCGGGGCAAGGATCCCCATCTAGCCATTTTTGAGAGGCATAGACCCAGCACGATGAAATTAAAGCGATGAAGAAAATAAGAACCTTGCCTACCCCTAAAAGAGAGGCCACCCCAGGCTACGTACCCGCGCCGGGCTGCTCCCGCTCCAATCCGCAGCAACAGGCCCGCGGATTCCCAGGAACCCCGCACGAAACTGGACGTTTCTCCTAGACGTGGGTCCCCGCCTGCCCGCTCCCCTAGTCTCCTTCGCACCCGCTTCACCCCTCCCCGGGTGCGTGCCTGGGGCAACCCCATGAGCCTTCTCCCCCGCAGCGTGTGCCTGCCTCGCCCACCCGGCTTTCCCAGGCCGACCCCCGGCAGCGACGCTCCCTTCCCCGCCCCGCTGAGAAGCGGCTTCTCCTACCTTCCTCAACCGGAAAGGCGGCGGCGGGCGAGCGGCCCGATCCCATCACCCGGCTCCCCCGCGCCGGGAGGGGGCCGGAGCCGCCGCCCAGCCCAATCGCTGCCTCCAGCGCCGGGCAGCTGCCATCTGCCTGTGGCCACTGGCCGCCCGGCCGGAACACCTGTGCTTCCGGGAATGGAGGCTTTCCACTTCCGGTGTCCTCTGCCCTACTTCCGGGGCAGAGGCAGCTGTGACTGAGCCTTGTCCCGCCGGCTAAGCACGTGGCGGGGGAGGGGCAGAGGAAAGAACTCTTACCCACCGCCATCTTGGATTGGGCCTGGAGCCCCACCGGGGTTGCCAGAGCGCGCCCAAGGTGGCTCTTGGGCTGGGCCTTGTGGCTCCAGTGGGCTCCATATAGACCCAGGGCTGTAGCCTAACCTGATTGTTAGTGCCACCCGGGCTCTCAGCAGGGCTTCAGCTGCCCCCCCCGCTCCCAGTCATTGCTGTGAGCCAGGGTTTCCCGCTGGCATCCCTTTTTGGAGGTCGCTGTCCCGGGAAGCTGTGGATAGACGGTAACCAGTGAAAATAACGATGTTGGCACAAGAACAAATGGTTATAAACTGGTTATTAATTAATTTAGGCTAGAAATTAGAAAGTTTCTAACCATCAGAGTGAGGTTCTGGAACAGCTTTCCAATAGGTGCAGTGGGGGCAAACATTCTAACTGGTTTTAAGATTCAGTTTCATGAATTTATGAAAGGAGTGTTGCCTGTGATAGTAGGGTCTTGGAGATGATGACTCGAGACCTCTCCCAATCTTATTAACTATGTTCTTAATAAGAATATAGTTATTTACAGGTCTTAAATTCTCAGAGATGATTTCCTGAAGCCTCCACCCCCCATTCGCGGCTCCAGGCTTCAGCTGCAGGGCACCAAGAGTCGGGACTTCAGTTCTGTGGGGTGTGGGGGCTCAGGGTTTCTGCCCTGTGAAGGGGGAGGTTGCTCTGGGGTTTCTGCCCCATGGCGGGGGCACCCTGGGGCTCAGGGTTTCTGCCCAGCAAGGGGGGCATTATGCATAAAATATAAACTAGTAATAGTGAAAGTTAATTAGTTCTCAAATTGAGGTTCAAGAGCAAACCTACCTTTTTTCCAACATGTGCCTTCCAGAAACTCGGGCTGGGAGCTATGGCAGAGTAGCACTACACTCCATCAGTGAATTGGTTCACCTATTGCAAATGAAGATTTCAAATCATGCAGCCTAGACAATTTCACTCTCAGCTGGTATTGTGAGTAAAGTGATTCACTGTGAGTCAGTGTTCTGTTCTTCTGTACCGGCTGGCCTAACTCCTCACATGAGAAGAAAAGAAAGAGAAATGCAGATAAGAAAAAGGAAACAAAAGGAAGGCCTAGAGAAAGGTGGGGACAGAGGGAAGAAAGAGAAACACACACATATGTAAAGAAGGAGAAAGAGATAGATATGGAAAAAAGAAGAGAAGAAATGCTCAGATGCAGAAACATAGTCACCTAAGGAACTGTTTACTCCAATAACATAGGCGCCAAGCAACTTTAGCTGTCGGCAGGCATAGGCTCACCCAGAGGGAAAAAGTGGGGAGTGCTGAGCACCCACCAGCAGCCAGCTCTCCCCTCCCTCCCAGCGCCTCCTACCCCCCGTGACCCCACTGAGCAGCACCTCCCCCTCCCTCCCAGCACCTCTCGCTCACCACAGATCAGCTGTTCCATCGTGTGCAGGTGGTGCTGTGAGAAGGGGGGAGGGTGGGGCATACTTGGGAGAGCGGGGATGTGAAGAAACAGGGTGGAGTGGGGGCTTGGAGGCAGAGCCAGAGGGTTGAGCACCCTCTCGCAGATTAGAAAGTCGGTGCTGCTGCCTACAGGTTGGGTGTTTTGTGGATTGCAGTGGTGCCTAGAAATGGGATTTAGGTGCCTAAGTACTTTTGCGAATCTTACCCTAAGTGCCTGATCCTGCACTATTAGAGTCATGGGGAGCTTTGACATTGATTTCAATGAAGCAAGATGGCAGCTTTTGATCACAAAGGATCAAGCCCATCTTTCCCTATAAATTCAAGTGGCCATATTGAAATATTGGAGAATATACGCTTCTTACTGGGGCAGATTTGTGACAGCAGAGCACCCAGAAATGAACATACATCAGAATCCTTTGATGTGGAGCAATTTCACTTTGAGTCCTATTATGCAATCTGTACTCAGGCTACAGTCCCACTTATGTATTTCTTATCAGAGGGGTAGCCGTGTTAGTCTGGTTCTGTAGAAGCAGCAAAGAATCCTGTGGCACCTTATAGACTAACAGATGTTTTGCAGCATGAGCTTTCGTGGGTGAATACCCACTTCTTCGGATGCAACCGAAGAAGTGGGTATTCACCCACGAAAGCTCATGCTGCAAAACATCTGTTAGTCTATAAGGTGCCACAGGATTCTTTGCTGCTTATGTATTTCTTCTAACTCTGCTTGACAGAGTTCCTCTGAAGCCCACCAGATGGTGCCCTACACCACAAAATGTAGGTGTCATAAAGACACTGAATTAAATCCTGGCTCCACTTAGGTCAATGGTCAATGTGGTTAGGATGTCGCCCTCTTTCTTTAAATGTGGGTGAGCCACTGGGTCCTCAGTGATATTTAGGCACCTAACTCCCATTGATTTCAATGGAAGTTAGGCACCTAAATACCTTGAGGCACCTTTGAGGTCATCTTTGAGTCACAGAAGTTACAGGAGGAAGAGACGTACAGGATCTCCTGTAACTTCTGTGACTCAAAGATGACCCCAGAGATACACCTCTACCTCGATATAACGCTGTCCTCGGGACCCAAAAAATCTTACCGCGTTATAGGTGAAACCGTGTTATATCAAACTTGCTTTGATTCACCGGAGTGTGCAGCCCTGCCCTCCCCCCCCCCCCCGTCCTGGAGCACTGCTTTACTGCTTTATATCCAAATTTGTGTTATGTCGGGTCGCGTTATATCAGGCTAGAGGTGTATTTATAAATGGACTAAGGTAAATTCTTGGTCATCTGATTTATAGGGACCAACAAAGGTCCTATTCCATAATCTGGGAAAGGTGTAAATAAATGGTACAAAAGTCTGTAAAATTGTTACGTAAATGCTGAGAAAGTTCTGGGGCACTGGATTTGGAATGATGTGATCACTTTAAGGGGATGGAATGATTTGATTTTGGATATGTGATTACTGGATGAACCATACAAGGCTCCAGGACGCACCAGTAGTCTCCTCCCATTTTTCTGAAAATAAAGATCTGTAAAAGGCAGAATTGTCAATATCTCATAACTTTCCTATCTTTTACTAGATCCCCTGACAGCTGATTTACCTGTGTGAGCCCAGAACTGATCCCATCCCAATACATTAAAATGGATTCACCATTAATGTTTGAGGGCCAGTTAAATTCCCTGTATTCATGAAATTTAAAAGCACCTAAACCTTTGGAGTAAAATACCCTGTTATGTTACTGTATATTGCTGCTTTCTGGACAGCAATGGAATACAAAGCTAAACCATGATCTTGCGATGGCAGCTGTGCAGCACCCCACTGACTTCAGTGGGAGTCTGCGTGGCCTCTGGGGTCTACCTGTATGCAGCTCATTGCAGGTTCAGGGCCTGAAAGTATTTGGCAAATAAAAAAAGACACTAACATTAAAACAATGTGCAGAGGTTTCTTAACATCCAAAATACTTCCTACATTTGATTATTAGAGGGCCTTAGGGATCCTCCAAACCTGACACTTAGACCAATAAGCAACTCTTCCAGCAAGGTTATTTACTGGAACTTCCCATGTAAGGATGAAGCTGTTTTTAGTATTTTGAATTGTGGTGCCATATAGAGTCCACAGTGTGGGATTAGGGCCACCACACTGTACAATCAGATAACAAAAAGCTGGTCTAGGCATAACATGAGACAATAGGTGGATACAACAAATAAATGAGGGGACACAAGTGCGAAGATCATGATAAGCAGCATTTACAGCATGCCAACTGCCTAACCCTTGTCGAGTTTCTTGTAGTCATCCTGGCAGAGTTGAGTTTTAAGGAGTGATATGAAGGTGGACAATGTGTTGGCTTGCTGCTATTAGTATGGGGCTTCGTGAGTTTTTTAAATTACCTGTTTGCATACTATTACTGTTTCTACAGACTTGGATGAGATGAATGATACCTCCATACACCTCACATCTCTAGCACATAACTAACCCTCAAAACTAGTACTTAAGCACACACTACTCAGATTTTATTTTATTATACTTTTGTAAACTCAATGAGTTTCACGTTCTTGATGTTACTGATTACTAAAAGAATGGAACAGGGTTCCAGTGAAATGGGGATGAGGAAATAACAGCTTGCATGTTACACAGATCCTCATGTTACGTGAAGGGCTGGTGGTAAATTACTTGCACAAACATTTGCTTTAAAATCTTCCAGACTGAACTTGAAAAGCAGTGAAAAGGCACAATCAAGTCCTAAAGGGAAGTGTGGAAGAATAAAGGCATGACTTGATGGCTCAGCCAAGGTCAAAGTCTTAGTTTCCATAAATACTTTAACTCTGCAATTCATTTTCAGTCTCTGGAGAGAAAGATTTCTTCTTTGGAACGAATGTCAGTACTGCAAGTAAAACTACTGGTTTTAATTTTTTTTTTTTGAGAGAGAGAGAGAGAAAGAGAGAGGAAGAGAAAACACAAAGGAAACATGCAAATCACCATTAGCCTAGAAGAAAAATATAGGAGAGAACACTGGATTCGAAGGATGTACAAATAAAAGACTGAAAATGATGGCCAGTTGGGCTTTGGCATATTTTCAGAATAATATACATATTAGGTTACAGACCTTTTGTTTTCCCCAAAGACATACTGACAGTCTCCCCAAGACAGCAATGTGTTTTCATTGATCAGATACACTATCCAGTCTCCTGCTCAAACATTTAGAAGAGGCTGTGTGCACTGAATAAGCCTTCTTCCTGGTAAGCTTCCCCTTTTAAGCCCCTTCTTCTCCAGGAGGAACAAGTTGTGCAGATGTGGCTCGTTAGCTCACCACAGGCCCAGAGGAGCTCATTAGCCTCCTCCTGGCCAGTGGGAGGGCATGTCCCTTCACATACACCACCCCTCAAGATAGAAGGCTCTTCGGAGTGGGGAGGGGCTTTTGCCCGAGAAAAGAAATCAGCATTAGCATGGTCTTTGCCCAATCAGTGCCATACTCAGAAACTGTATGGTTGTTATACAAGGTATTATCTCATTATGTGAGGGTTCATGTCCCTCATGGTCTGGATCCAGCACAGGGGCACGTGATTGGTGATCAGGGAGACAGGTAATACCTGCAGGTGTTTACCGCCCATTTTATCACTGTCTCCTCTTTTTGATTAATAGAGTATGACTTTTCCCTAGAGAATAGCTTCCTACTTAAGTATAGGACTGGGTGGTCTTCTCCTTCAAAGTCCTGTGAGAGAAAAGCGCCAAGACTGGCATCCGAAGCATCTGTATGTAGTATGAATTCCTGAGATAACTCGGGGTTAAAGAGCATGGGTGCTGGGCATAGTCGTGTTATCAGTTCCCTGAATGCTTCCTCGCACTTCTCATCCCAGTTGATCTTGTTAGGGTTGTTGCCTTTTATGAGGTGTGTGAGGGGCCATGACTGAGATGAAACTGGGAATAAACCTCCAGTAATATCTGGCCAGGCCAAGAAAACATCTCACTTACCTCTTCATCTGGGGCATGGGACATGCACCTTGTTGACCAGCAGCTTCACACTGCCACCCCCTACGTGGTACCCCAAATAGGTCACTTCACCAACAGCCAACTTACATTTTGCCAGATTGGCAGTAAAACTGCTGCCTCTGTAGGGTTTTTAGCACTGACCTTAAATGCTGCAGGTGTTCTTCCCAGGTGGGACTGTAGACAACTATGTCGTCAATATAGGCTACCATGTATTGATGGTGGAGGTTTAGGATCTGATTCATTAGCTGTTGGAAGGTAGCAGCAGCCCTGTGGAGGCCGAAAGGCATGGTCTCAAATTGGAAATGCCAAAAAGGGTTGGAGAAAGTAGTTTTCTCTTGCGAGGAAGGGGACAAGGGGATCTGCCAATAACCTTTTGTCAGCTCAATGATGCTCAGGTGCTTCGCCAGTCCCAGCAATTCTAGTAACTCAACCACCCTTGGAGGTAGGCATAAAATTTTGTGATCATATTAATCTTCCTGAAATCAACGCAGAACCAAACTTTACCATCTAGTTTGGGAACGAGAAATGTGGGGCTTCTCCATTCACTTTTGGATTCTTCCCTAATCACCCCCATCTCCAGCATTGCTTATATTTCTTATTGGACCGTATCCCACATCCTTCATGACAATGGTCTAGGGCAGGGGTAGGCAACCTATGGCATGCGTGCCGAAGGCAGCACGTGAGCTGATTTTCAGTGGCACACTGCCCAGGTCCTGGCCACTGGTCCAGGGGGCTCTGCATTTTAATTTAATTTTAAATGAAGCTTCTTAAACATTTAAAAAACCTTATTTACTTTACATACAACAATAGTTTAGTTATACAGTATAGACTTAGAGAAAGAGACTTTCTAAAAACGTTAAAATGTATTACTGGCACACGAAACCTTAAATTAGAGTGAATAAATGAAGACTCGGCACACCACTTCTCAAAGGTTGCCGACCCCTGGTCTAGGGTACTCCTGGACTACCGGCCAGAGTAGTCTCTAGGTGATGCTGGACCAACCGCATTCTTGCCAGGTGGTTGCGGAACGCTGCTGCAAAGTCCCCAACTAGTTGGAGTTGCTTCTTTTGTGCAGGTGAGAGAACTTCACACCCAGATAATGTCACTGGAGCTTTGCCACTGGGCACCTGGGGCCCTAATTCTAGATCATCA
The DNA here is from genome assembly GCF_016161935.1 of Mauremys reevesii. NCBI lineage: Eukaryota > Metazoa > Chordata > Testudines > Geoemydidae > Mauremys > Mauremys reevesii. The sequence continues at coordinate 29,203,957 of NC_052626.1, forward strand.
GGGCTTCTCAGTCTTGATGGCCTCCCTCTTCCTCTCCTGTGGGGATCTGCAGCTGTATTGCTCAGGACACCCCTTCTCTGGGGTCAATGATTTTCACAAGGCTTATGAAGCTCCCAGGAAGTGGGGTCCCCACTTGGTCCCTATTCTCACTTGTTGCCAGGGCTTGGTTATTGACAACTTGCCAAAACAGAGCCAGTTCTGACCTATGATCATGGGATAGGCCAACTTTTCTGCCAAGGCTATGGTTATCACTGTAGAATGGGTCCCTACTGTCAGTTGTAACCGCTGGCTGAGGTAGGTTTTAACATCACAATGGATACGTAGAAGGTGGATCATGTTCTTAGGAGTGGTATCACTCCCCACCATGGAGGCCTGGACCAATAGATGGATCTATCTGCCCTCAAGAACAGCATGTTAATGGGCTGAGGTGGGCTGTCTTTTTCCTAGACTGGGGAGAGCCCATCTGTGGGGTGTTAACTGGACTGTTGTCTGTGGGTGCCACTTCAGCCGTCTGAGATCCTTGGCATTCCCCTGCGTGGCGTGGCCTTTGTGCTCAGCGTCTCTGTCCCCTTCATGCTCCATCACCACGGCCTCAACTACTTGGGTCTTTTGCGCTCCTCCAGGTGGAGCCACTTCCAACAATGTTCTCTGAGCCATTGTGCTACCATTTGGGGTCTCACCCCGTTGGGGTATCTCAGGTATGGGGCTAGAATAAGAGTCCATTGTTCTGGGGGCCACTGGACTGCCAATGCCCCCCTCTCAAACATGACTAAAAAGATTTCAGGGTCATCCTCCAGTCCCACCATGGTGAGCTTCACTGGTACTGTTGAAAGGACCACTTCAGTGGAAGCGTGGCCCCCTGGTGCCTCCTGCAGGCGTATGACTGGTACTAGCTGCTGTAGCATTTCCTTTTGGAACTCCTGCTGCTGGGTCATCAGTTCCCTCAGCCGCAATTGTTGTTGGGTGGCCTGACTTGCCACTGAGCATTCCACTGCTGCAGGAATTGCTGTTGTAACTGCTGCTGCATCTCCACCACCCATTTATACCACCGCTCCGGTTCCATCTTGCATGGAGCTGCTGGGCCTTATCTTTTCTAAGGCCTTCCCCCCCCCCCCCCCAGTTTTAAACCCCTTATATCAGGCATACCGTGCCTGCATTTTCTACCACTTGTAAGAAGGAGTGGGACTTCCATCCAGGTCTCACTGTCCTTCATTTGCCCTCTACTCCTCCACTGGCTGCACTTGGGGGAGTTCTCTGGGGCAATCGCTCCTTGGCAGAGGGCTGGTTCTTCTTCCTCCCTTCCCCTTGCAAGAGAGGAGAGTCTGGCTGGAACAGTGATCAGCCTCTCAGACAGCCCCTGGATAGGGCTTTAAAAGTTCAGTCTCTCAGTCTATTGCCCTTTCATGGGGTTTACCTCCTACCCCCATTGGCTATGATTTAGGGAGGCTCCTGAAGCTGTGTGTTCTGCAGCGATCTCCTCCTCAACAGGCCTGCCTCTGGAACTCACAGTCTCTGCATGTAGCAGCCTTTTTCCTGGTCACCACCACTTCCTATGGTAAGCTTCCCCTTTGAAGCCCCTCCTCAAGAGGAACAAACTGTTTAGGTGCACCTTGCTAGCGCAGCACAGGCCCAGAGGTGCTTGTTAGCCTCCTTCCAGCCCCTGGGAGGGCATGTCCCTTTACAATATATAAAACCTTAATCCTGACCATTTGTGGTAATTGAAAACCTCATAGCATTCACAAGCATAAAGGTATCAACTCTAGCGTCCTGACCACACACAAATTTGGGAAGTTTATGTGCTGGCTATTTAAATTCTCTTCACAATTTCAGCTGCTTACATTATTTGCCTTCCCTTATATCCTAAACAGTTGTGTAGTGCTGCTGCGCACTGTTACATAGTTACCATGTTCCATTTCAGAGATGGGTGCATTTCACTGAGAGAATGAAGTACTCCTTGTCTACAAAGTTTGTAAAGCACTTAGTGATCCTTTGGGACTAACAACGTTAGATACAAATGAGATGATAATAGGAAATCCTCAAAGTGCTTGTCACAATGTAAAAGTGCTGACGCCAAAAGGACTAGTAGTTGGGGCAACAAAATGCAATTACAGATTTGAATTCAAAACTTTCCCAAAGTTCAGAGGTGTTAGACTCCACTATTTTGATTCTGATCCATCTTTAACTCCAGATAAATATAAAATGAAAATCTAATTACACTGCCCTCCATCTGGATGCAGATTAAAGGCCCTATAGGTACATAGCTTCACGGTAACAAAGAAAGACAGAGCAGTGAAAGAAAATTGTGTAGTTATGGCTATTTGACTCTTTGGAAATGGTATCTCTGAGTGCAGCAGAACATCGGTAATTTGCACTAATGACTGGGAGAACTGTTGCAAATGACTAAATGTTGCAAATTAGCGAGCAACTGAACAAACAAAAGCGAGGATAATGTATCATAAAATGTATTTTATTTGTTTATTTAACAAGTGGAACTTGGTTTTAATTATGATACTTCATCATAAATGTGTATGTGTTCTATTTGATATTTTGTACAAGAAATGGAGTATCAGTGATATGAGTCCTCACTAGAGTGCTCCGCTATTAAATATTCACAGAGGAATGGGAGAGACTGCTGTTCTTCAGTACAGATGGCTTCAAAATGAAAACTTTAGACCCAGAATTTGAACCCTGTCCTTCAAGTTTAGGGTTGTTCAGATCTGGGGGTTTTCCCTGGCCTGTTATGAAAATATGAACCATCAGTAAGGTTCAGATCTGAATCCAGCTTCGGATTTCATCTCCCCAGTGTTTAATATTGTTAATTTCTGGACTTCTAGTTCAGGCTCCTCTGTTAACGTTCAGCCTAGCCAACAGGGTCAGGAACTTGGGCTGGCGTACAGTATCTGATCACCTGTGGAAGCAGTTGTCAGTCCACCCACCTCCGTCTCCTGTATGATAGAAAAGAGACAGATGTATATGCTTTGAAAACAGTTAAAGATTTATTAAGGAAATTGACAAAAGCAGGGATAGGGGAATGATAACTAGAATAAACAACCCAATACAAATGCAAGTGTGGCTGCCCCCAATTGGACGTGAAGCCTGGAGACTCGTACAAGCCTTAACCTTGGTTATATTTAAACTAAACACATGGAAAAAACAAACTACCCCAATACTGTATTGAGTCAGAGGAGACAACTTCATGTAAGACAAAACAGCTGATGGTGGTGTATCTTGTAGCTTGAGAGTGTGGGATCTGAATCCTGGACCTCAAACCAAACTTCGCAGCCTGACTTGGGCTATGGGAGGAAGGAGCACAGGACCGTCAGTGAAGATCTACTGGAACCAGGATTGAAGATAAAGACATCGCTGGAATCAGGATATAGGTAGGTGTTATAGTTCATGAGTGATGGTAAGTGATGTCTTCTTGGCCAATGGTGTGGGTCCAGAGTCACTGAGGAGATCCTTGGCGCCCGTGCAAATCAACGTGATACCTGGCTGCCACTCTGATGGACAGCAAGAATGCTCAGGCACGCAGCCCTTTTTATAGGCTCAGCGGCATGAACCTAGTGGTCTGAGCTGGTTCTAACTGTCCCCTAAAAATCCGTTGCTCTTTTGCCGCCACTAGTTTGAAAAGGTGTGAAAGTTCTGACAAGAAGGAGCAACAACATGGAGTCAAGTTGTCATTATGGCATGACACCATCTTGAATCATGGACTCCATTGATTTCTGTTCCATAATTAACTCATTTTATACTAATCATTACAGCACAAACATCAATTCAAACATAAACACTAATATTAGCATAATTAAACATACATTTAGGGAAAAACTTTGCAACACCTCCTAGTTCTTGGGGGAGATTTTCAAAAGCACAGATGGGAGGTAGGTCTCCAACTCCCATTGGGAATTGGGCCCCATGCTGCCCTTCACATTGATGAAAATCTCCCCTTCCATGAGCGAATTACAGACGTCACTGTGGAATTTAGCAGTTTTACTGCCTGACAGGAGTGTTTCTAGGTGACTGAGGTCTTTGAAGTGTATTGTTAAATGCAACAGAGAGCAGCATATTACAAAACATTTACTGAATGCAACACAATAGCCACTGGAAGTTTCATATCCTGCTATAGAACATATAAAGCAGGGGTGACTTATAGGTTGTTTGTAGACCATAGACTTCCACGTGGTAGGCCAAGACACCCTCAACTTTAATATGGGGTGAGGTAGGCCTCAATTCTAGCATGAAACACTCCTTCTTGAACCACTCAGCTCATGATAGAGCATCCTATGCTGGGACCTGGAGTCTTGGCTCTCACCTCCATGTTAAAGAAAAAGGTAGATGCAAATTAAATGGAATCCCTACAATCTGGAGCTAGAATGCAGCTGGTTAGGTCATCTCATCCATCTTCCTCTTCATGTAGAATTTTTCTCAGTTGTTCATTTAGTAGTATTCTGTCTAGTCTAGTATTCAGTGTGTCAAGCAATGGGGCTTCCACAAGTTCCCTCAGGAGACTGTTACCCTAACAAATAGAACTCACTGTCAAGAATTTGCCCATGATATTTCAAGTATGACCCTTGGACTCCTGCCAAGTGCCAATATTACCTTTAGGCCACTGGCAAGTTGCCAATTTGCCCTGAGCTGGGCAAATTTTGGATGCCCATTATTTAAAGGGAGAATGGAATCTGGCTGAATTTAGAATGTTTTTCTCTAAGCAAGTGCTAGGGCATCTATTTTCACTTTGGCTATGTCTACACTTACAGACCTTACAGCAGCACAGCTGTACTGGTACAGTTCTGCCCCTGTAGGGTCTCCCATGAAGCCGCTTTTTGGTAGCAAGAGAGAGCTCTCCTGCTGGCATAATTAAACGAGCAGTGTTAGCTATGTCAGCAGGAGAACCTCTCCCGCCAACATAGTGCTGTCCACACCAGCACTTTTGCCAGTGAAACTTATGTCAGGCAGGGGGTGTTTTTCACACTCCTGACCGACAAAAGTTTTACTGACAAAAGTGGTAGTGTAGACAAAGCCTTTCACTTTCCTTTGCCATGTATTTTAGTTTCTCAGTAAACCAGAAGATTTTTGTTTTCATCTGAATTCAACTAAGAGTGAAACTACATCATCAATAAAACGGTTAACTTTTGCAGTACCTGAGTAATATGGCTATTGAAATCCATTTTGGTATGGCTTTCAGAACATTTTATTTCTTTTTTATAACAAGTACATTGACTCAAACAAGTAGAATCAGGTATGTTCTGTGTCCCCTTTTATAGCAAGTTAACACTCCACTGAGTCAATTGTACCCATTTTAAAAGTTATCTAAAAACCTATTCACGTGCTATGGCATAGTCAATGCAAATGAGTTGTTGTTGCTCATTGGGTAAATCATGAGTACTTTGCAGGGACTGCCCATATATTGGTGCCAGGCATAAAAGGGGGAAGCAGAAAGACCATAAAAATAAACATTAAGATTTTGTGGACCAAGAATTTGCTTTCACCTTGTAATTACAACACTGACCAACAGCAGATTTTTATTGTTGATCATGCAAATATCACAGAAGACTGAATGACAAACAAACACAAGGGATGAGAGCCTTTATAGGAGGCAGAGCTTCTGCTGGTTAGCATAGGGGGCTACAGGTCAGGGATCTGGGTGTATTTCCTGGTTCTGTCACTAAAGTGATCTTGGACAAATATCTTAAGCTATAAAATGAAGATAACATTCACCTTTGTAGAGCACTTTGAGCACCTCACATGAAAGACTCTTAACTAAATTATTATAAAGTTGGATGTTTTTTAAATGTTGGAAATTTGAAGCAAATTAAGTGCAGCCTCAGGTTTCTGGCAAGTTGCCAAGGAGGGCCTTGGTGTGAGGTAAACCCACAGCCAGACCAGGGCTGCTAACTCATCTGCTGTGACCTTACCCCTCCAACAAAGCCTTCAGTGACTCAGCCCTCAGGCATGCTGCAGCAGTTTATCCCTTGACAGGGTCCAGGTCAGATGACCTCCAGGCACAGGTATTTTACTGACCTTGCTAGAGTGCCTGCAATTTAGTGTGTACAACAGCACTACCTGGCCAGGAACTCTCCTGCTGCCTTGCAGTGTTGCATAATCCCGCCGCTTCCAGTCTGCTGTTGATCTGTTCCTGTTCCTATTCCTGCTCCAGACTTGTCCTAGGCCCTTCAGTCTTGTCCATGCCTTACTCTGACCTTGCTCCAGCATTGTTATAGACCTGCTCCAATCCTCCAACTGTCTCCAGACGCTCAGACTGACTCCAACCCAGCTTCAATCTTCAGTCTGCATCTGGACTCCAACTCTGATCCTAATTTGGCTTGTCTACTCGGGACTCCGACCTCAGTTCCGACCCATGGCTTGTCCTCAGACCCTGATTTTAGTGCAGCTCTTGGCCTAGTCCCCACTCTTTGGCTAGCTCCAACCACAGGGTCTGACTGCCTAGAGCTTAACACTTGGTGTCACAAAGTTTGACCATCCCCTCAACTGCTCTGTCTTTCGTTCTTACTCCCATTGACTTTAATAAGCATTGGATCAGGTCCCCAGATCTCTCTGCAAATCTTGAGACTACTGTCTTTTTGCCTACATGAAGTGAGGGGAGAAGGAAGGTGGTAAAAATAAGACAACATGAACAAAAACAAGATAATCATCAAGATGTACATGGGCTATTGAGTAACCACATCATCTTATTTCTGTCTCCCTGCCCCTCTTCTTCTTTGTATCTTTATGACCCTTCCAATTTGTCATGACACATTTAGATAGTACATCTAAATGTGTCATGGGGGGAAGGGATAGCTCAGTGGGTTGAGCATTGGCCTGCTAAACCCAGGGTTGTGAGTTCAATCCTTGAGGGGGCTACTTAGGGATCTGGGGCAAAAATTGGTCCTGCTAGTGAAGGCACAGGGCTGGACTCAATGACCTTTCAAGGTCCCTTCCAGTTCTAGGAGATTGGTATATCTCCAATTATTACCTATCCCTGTCTGAAAGAGCCAGGTACATTTATTTGTTTTGTCAGAGTATAGGAACTGCCCTAGCTTCCTCTAGGCCAGTGTCCTGTCTCAGGCAGTGGCCAGCACCAGATGGTTCATAGGAAGGTTCAAGAAACCTGCAGCAGGCACATAATCTACTCTCCATTAAGTTAGTTAAAAATTGGGTTTGACCTCCAAAGCATGAGGTTTCCTATTCCTTCCAAAAATTGTATTAACACTAACTATTGTAATATGCTTATCTGTATAAAAGTCCAATCTTTTTTTTAAATTCTTGACCTCAGTGACATCCTCTGGCAACGAGTTCCACAGTTCAATCCTGGTGTGTGAAAAAGAATTTTCTTTTGTCAGTTTTGATTTTGCCATGTTACATAATAGGAGCTTTTGATCTAACTTCTCTAGTCCATTCATTATTTTATGTACTTTTGTTCTGTCCCCGTTCCCTTTTTAAGGTAAACAATCCCAATCTTTTCAATCTCTCTTTATATGTGATTTTTTCATGCCCTTAATTATTCTTCTCATTGCCCTTCTCTAACTCCTCTGTTCTGTGCTGGCCATTTTGAGATGGGACGAGCAGTACCACACACGTTATTCCAGAAGGGGCTGCACCGTTGTTCTATATAATGCAATTCTCCAGGCCATTCCATACCCATCCTAACATCTTTGCTTTTTTTGACCACAGCACTGTGCACTGAGCAGAGATCTTCACTGGGTTGTTCGGGGTACTAGCCAGGCCCCTTTCCTGAGACGAGGAAAGAACATTTTTGGGTGCTTTAAAAATATTGACCCAAAATATCCTTCAGACTTGACCTTTGGTCCTATGTCACTGAAATTCTGATCTAGTCTTCCTCTCTTGCTAGCAGCCACTTCTCAATGAAGCCCTTGAAAATCCCATTATACATGTTCTCTGGACAGCCACCAACACTTTGTTCCTGGTTTGTCTAAATTACTGTATGAAGATTTGTCTCCTTTCCAACAAACTGTAAATAGCCTTTTGAATCTCACATAGATGTTTGCTAAATTAGTCTCTTAGTTTTCATCAGCTGAAGGAAGAATTACACTCTGTTACCACCCTCTGTCAGGGCCTCTTTTTAAAGAACTGAGTCTTTTATAAATCCTATCCAGGCTTTTGAACACCATGTTATGATAATGCTTCATACTTCATTGGTTATCACCAAACATGAACTGATGGTTTATTTCATATTAAGTCAAAATAATCTTCGCAGGAGATAGGGAAAATGCTCGCTTCAAAGAGGCATTGACCCTGCATTTTCAGACTATGACCAGGTGGCTTCAAAGGCTTGGAGGAATTGAGTAGGCAGATTGAATAAACATCAGTAGAGAAGGCTGGTAACTGAACACTTCCAATTTCAAAGCAGATTCAATAGGCAGTGTCCAGAGCAGCTGTCTGTTCTATAATTGATTACATATATTTCAGGACAAACTGTAGTTTTGATCAAACAAACAATGGATGTACTAACTAGATAACTAATTAAATAATGCTCGGATGGTGCTGTGAGGATCTCGGATGAGGTGCTATATAAGTGCAATTGGCATTTAGCGAAATGTTGTGTCACTCAATATCTTGGTCTTCAAAGAGAAGGGAGCTACCAGAACTGATCAGTCAGACGCCAGGGAGCTAAGTTGGGGCTGGAGAAGAACAGTGAGAGGATATGTTTGTAAGAGCAGATCTGATCTAATTTTACTTTCCTCTAGTGAATTTAGTGTTCATGAGTTGCCAGTCTGATGGCCCCACAAAACTGAAGTCTTCTATTTCTCTACAGAATAAACAGTCTAGGCAGCAGCAGTGCAAGCACCCCACACAGCCTGGTCAATGTGCCTCAGTCCTGTTCTGATCTAGGAGTAAGAATAGTTCAGTCTGTGGCTCTGACTCTCCTCTCACTCATACTTGTGTAAATCAGAGTTACTCTACTGAAATCAATGGGCTTGCACTGGTGTAAGGTCAGAATCAGCTCTTCCATGCTCAGTCCAAGGTGGGCCAGTCTTTCAAGAAAGGTTGCCAGCTATTGTGATAGTTTTTGCACAGTGGACACCTGTCACTGGCAGCTGGTTTGAGACCACCAAACTCATTTCCACTAAGCCAGCAAAAAGCCATCAGAGGGTATCAACTAATCCAGCACCAACATGGTTTGTTACACCATCGGCTGCAAGCAATTGACACAACGGTAAAACTCTCACATACCCACCTGGGGAGCCAGGCCTACACATCTAGGTCTTACAGTGCAAAAACACAGGCCTCTGCCACTTGAGGTAAAATAGGTGGCCTGCAGCTGGTGGCAAACAGGACTTTTATTGTCTCTACTGGCCAGTCAATAGACGCCAATATGATTTCTCTCTCATTCACCTTCCCTCTGTCTTTCACTTTCTCAGCACAGAGTATATTATGACAGAGAATAACAACACCTACCCTAGAAAGGCACTCCCATATGGCCTATCACTAGTCTATCACCAACACCTGAGTCATGATTCTAACATGGTAAGAATCCTTTACCTATGCTGGCTTATTGTCCATATTTCTTGTCTCGATCGATAACAAACAGAATGAGAAAAGGATAAGGATTTGTTTATTTTTATCTTGTTTTTCCCTTGTACAGTTCTGACCCTCCTGTGTCCAGAATTATCTTATCAATCAACTCTTATTTAGTAAGTTATCAAGTGCATTTTTCTTTGCATTAAAACAACGAGAGCTTGTCATTCTTTTTATGCAAACATGATATAATACAGAAACAAGAACCTGCTGCAAGCTGCAGCCTGCAGCTATTGAATCTGCCCACGCAGCCCAGAGTCTGATCTTCCAAAAGTATGTAACCTAAATCTCCCTTTCTGCAGAGTAAGCCCTTTTTTTTTTTTTGCCCTACCTTCGGTAGACATGGAGAACAATCGATTTCCGGCCTCTTTGTAACAGCTCTTAACATATTTGAAGACTATTATCAGGTCCCCCCTCAAGACTTTCTTTTCTCAAGACTAAACATGCCCAGTTTCCTCATAGGTCAGGTTTTCTAAACTTTTTATTATTTTTGTTGCTTTCTTCTGGACTCCCTCCAATTTGTTCACATCTTTCCTAAAATGTGGTGCCCAGAACAGGACGCAGTTCTCCAGCTGAGGCCGCACCAGTGCTGACTTGAGTGGGACAGAAACCTCCCATGTCTTACAGATAACACTCCTGTCAATAGGCCACAGAATGATATTAAGTATCAGAGGGGTAGCCGTGTTAGTCTGGTTCTGTAGAAGCAGCAAAGAATCCTGTGGCACCTTATAGACTAACAGAAGTTTTGCAGCATGAGCTTTCGTGGGTGAATACCCACTTCTTCGGATGCAAGCAGTGGAAATTTCCAGGGACAGGTGTGTATATATAAGCAAGCAAGAAGCAAGCTAGAGATAACGAGGTTAGATCAATCAGGGAGGATGAGGCCCTGTTCCAGCAGCTGAGGTGTGAAAGCCAAGGGAGGAGAAACTGGTTCTGTAATTGGCAAGCCATTCACAGTCTTTGTTTAGTCCTAAGCTGATGGTGTTAAATTTGCAGATGAACTGGAGCTCAGCAGTTTCTCTTTGAAGTCTGGTCCTAAAGTTTTTTTGTTGTAGGATGGCCACCTTAACATCTGCTATTGTGTGGCCAGGGAGGTTGAAGTGTTCTCCTACAGGTTTTTGTATATTGCCATTCCTAATGTCTGATTTGTGTCCATTTATCCTTTTCCTTATAAGCAATTCCTTATGGCAATATACAAAAACCTGTAGGAGAACACTTCAACCTCCCTGGCCACACAATAGCAGATGTTAAGGTGGCCATCCTACAACAAAAAAACTTTAGGACCAGACTTCAAAGAGAAACTGCTGAGCTCCAGTTCATCTGCAAATTTAACACCATCAGCTTAGGACTAAACAAAGACTGTGAATGGCTTGCCAATTACAGAACCAGTTTCTCCTCCCTTGGCTTTCACACCTCAGCTGCTGGAACAGGGCCCCATCCTCCCTGATTGATCTAACCTCGTTATCTCTAGCTTGCTTCTTGCTTGCTTATATATACACACCTGTCCCTGGAAATTTCCACTGCTTGCATCCGAAGAAGTGGGTATTCACCCACGAAAGCTCATGCTGCAAAACTTCTGTTAGTCTATAAGGTGCCACAGGATTCTTTGCTGCTTCTACAGAATGATATTAGACATTTTTGCAACTACATCACATTGCTGAGTCTTATTCAATATGTGAGCCACTATAACTCCTAAGTCCTTTTCAGCAGTAGTACCACCCATAGGCATACTCACATCCCAGGGGGGTGCTCGACCCCTGCTCTGTCCCAAGCCCTGTCCCCACTCCATGCCTTCCTCCAAGCCCCCACCCCCGCTCCGCTTCTTCATGCCCCTGCTCTGCCCCAGGCCTCGCTCCCCCCAAGCTCCCACCTCTGCCCCACCTCTTTCTGCCCCCGCTCCTCACCCTTCCTCCCAGCATCTCCTGCACACTACTGAACAGTTGATTGTGGCAGGTGGGAGGCACTGGGGGCATAGGAGGTGCTGATCTGCGGGGCTCCCCGTGGGTGCTCCAGCACTGGAATACCCATGGAGTCGACACCTATGTTACCATCTAGCCAATTATTCCTCATTTAGTAGTTGTGCATTTGATATTTTCCTTCCTAAGTTAAGTACTTTGCATTTGTCTTTGTTGATTTCAGACCAAACCTCTCATTTGTCAAGATCATTTTCAGTTATAAAGCTGTCCTCCAAGGTAGCTAGCAACCCCTCCCAGCTTGGTATCATCCACAGGTTGTATGAACATACTCCCCACTTCATTATCCAAGTCATTAATGAAAATATTGAATAGTACTGGACCCAGCACTGATCTCTGCAGGACTTCTCTGATAACTACTCTGAGTATGGTCTTGGATCCAGTTGTGCACTGTAGTGGGGCGGCCTGGCCCACAGCTGCACCTGAAAGGGCTGAGCCAGAACAGCCACTGAAGTGGGCGGAGTCACCGCCGCCTGTCCCTGCCCCACCCCCCCAGGAAGTCAAGGGGCGGGACAGGAAGTATATAAAGTCCCACCCCAAATGCTCAGTTGTGGCCTGGCTGCTGGAGAGGACAGATGCTGGTGCCTGAGCTTCTGCTGAACTGAGCCTGGTACCCTGAGGAGGACTCACTGAGCCTGCCCCGCTCCCACTACCCCAAGGAGGAGTCAAGCCCTCCCGTGCACCCGTATCCTGAGGAGCTGATGCTGGTGGACCCCCCCCGCTGAAGCCACGACAACACAGGTACCAGTGGAGGGGGAGATTGGAAGTGGCCTGGGGATAGCCAACCCCAGTCTGGCTGCAGCAGACCTTGAGCCTATGTCAGTGTGTTGCGGCCAGGATCCCCACTGACGGCAGTGGATCCATGCTGCTGCTAGGGCACTGGGCTGGGACGCAGTGGAGTGGGTGGGCCTGTGTCCCCCTTGCCACCCCCACTCATGGGTGGCAATCTCCCCCTCACCCCAATGCTCAGGCTTGGAAGCCTGGACTTACCTGTTCCTGCTCAGCCCTGCTTGAGAGTCTGAGCCCTGTACTTGTGTTGCTGCCCCGCCCTGAGCTAGGGCTTGGGCTTTGACAAACTGAACTGCTGTGTGTGTCTGCCCAGCCCCTGCCTGAGGGTCTGAGCCCCTGAACTGCTGTGTGTGTCTGCCCAGCCCCTGCCTGAGGGTCTGAGCCCCTGAACTGCTGTGTGTGTTTGCCCAGCCCTGTTCTAGGGCGTGGACTTTAAGACTGAACTGCTACTCAGCCTCCTGTAGTGAGGTAGCCTGGTTCCCAGGTGCCCTGAAGGCGAAGAGCGACCCCTCACCTGACAAGGGGACCTGTCCATGCACCCTTACATGCACCCACCTTATAATAATTTCATCTGGACCACATCTCCCTTATTTCCTTATCAGACTGTCATGTGGGACTGTGTGTCAAAAGCCTTACTAATATCAATATATGTTAAGTCTACTGCTTCTCCTCATCCACTAGGCCAGTAACCATGTCAAAGAAGGAAATTAGATTCTCCTTTGAGTGCTTGATCACGTTGATTCCAATCAGGTGTGTGCACGCCACATGCACGGTCATCAGAAAGTTTTCCCTTAGCAGCTCCTTTCAGGTCGGCTGTGGAGCCTCCTGGAGTGGCTCCTGCATGGCGCTCAATATATGACCCTGCTGATCCAACCCCCGTTCAGTTCCTTCTTACCGTCCGTGACGTCCATTGGAACAGTGCTCACTTGCTCAGCAAGTGCTCCTTTAGTGTTCTTCTGTTAGTCATTCGAGTTAGTGTTATAGTAATTTAGTATAGACAGTTTAGACAGTAGGTTGGGAGCGGGGTCTCTCCCCAATCCTTAACTGCACCCCCTTGGGCTCCGGGGCATGCCACGAGCCCAAGGCTTTTAGCCCTGCAGTGCTTACAATAAGTGTGTGCTCATCAGTGATCCCCACGACTCCTGCTTAAAGTGTCTGGAGGAAGTGCACCAAACAGAGGTGCAAAATCTGCAGGGCTTTTCGGCCAAGAACCAAGAAGGAGTGTGATTTCAGCTTGGAACAACTTTTAATGGAATCCGCTCTCTGCCCACAGCTGGCTGCAGACTGCCAGGATCCAGCACCAAGCGCATCAGTACAGAGCACTCCCACATTGGTGCATGACATGGTGCCCAGGAAGGACTCTAGTATAAGAGACCCTTGGCACCGGCGTTCCCCAGCATTGCAGCCAGGAACAGTGCCCTGGCACTGCTTAACCTTGCCAGTGCTGCATAAGTGCCATAAGAGGGCTGATAGGGGCCCTCACCAGCTAGGAAAGCCACAGGGGATGCACAGGCTCACCTCAGAACAGAATCGGCATCTAAACAACACAAGCCAGGTGGAGTTTGAGACACCCTCCGTCCCGAACACTTTTGAAGCTGCCAGAGACCTTATTGAAATGACGGCTTCACAGCCCCCAGCTCTGAGGGGCAAACCTCCAGTACCAATATATCTGGTACCATCTAGAGGTACACCGGCCATGATGCAGCACTCACTGTCCCCGGCTTGACACCACCTGTGGCACAGTCACCATCGCCACAGCACCATGCTCAGTCAGAGCATCTCCAGCACCGGCGAGATGCTCCCCCTCTCTGCACCAAGGGTGGACTGGCACTGATCCCCAGCACCAAGAGACAACCAGCACTAATCACCAGTAAATAATCACTGAGTCGACACCAATATATGGCACTGACATCACATCCTAGATTGCTGGCACTGGATACTCACCGATCTACGACACCGGACTCCTGGCACTGGTCTCCTACGAGGTTGACCCAGCACTGGTCTACCATCTCATGGGCTCAACACTGGTCTCCTGCACAGAATCCCTCAGCTCCACCGTTATGTGGATCTGAGTCCAACCATCCATATCCCAGACTTCCTAGCATCCTCCCATAGCCTTTGCATACGGTTTTAGCGAACCACAAGGGACAGCTCTATGTGGGTTCGAAAGGGTAGATTATGTAAAACTGCTATTGCAATCTCCTTTGCCTACACTTTTGGTGAAGCACAGGCCAGAGTTCTATCTCTTCAGAAATTGTGAAACCCAGGGCTCTTGCATTCAAACTCCCTGAATGGAGGTTTTAATAGCAGCTTCCAGTCACCTTCATAGAGAGAATACCACTCAATTTCTAAGGGCTTGTCTACATAGGGACACTCAGGAATGTTAATCTGAATTAATTTTTAAAACTGATTAGTTAAATTGCATTAAACTGCTTAAATTCACATCTTCAATTAGTTTAGGTTAACTTTTTCTGTGTCCCCCCCATGTAAACAAGCCATTAGTAAACATTTATTTTGAATTCAACAACAAAAATTAAACAGCATTTGAAATACCTCTCAATAACTTTTTAAAACAAAACCTATTAGTAAATCTTCCTATAGAGCTTTCTACAAACTCTTTCTGCTGCTATTACTGTACACATTTATGAAAGGAAGATTTGGTGTGTAATACCTTCAATACAGTTAAGAACTGTGTGACATTGCATTCCATATGTTTATGGAAATATGCTTATGAGTGTACATATAATGTAACTGGGGGCTTGGCTACAGTTGAGAGTTGCAGCGCTGGGAGTTACAGCGCTGGTCGTACAATTGTGTAGGGAAAGCGCTGGTGTGTGGCCACATTTGCAGCACTGTTGGCAGTGATGCATTATGGGCAGCTATCCCAGCGTTCAAGTGGCAGCAACATGCTTTTCAAAAGAGGGAGGTGGGTGTAGTGTGACAGGGAGCGGGGGAGAGAGAGAGTGGATTTTTGGAGCTGACACTGTCTCAGCTCCCTGCCTTGCAAAATCAGAGTTTTCCTGACCCCTTACTCTTAACTGCAAACATCCTGCAGACCAGATAAGCAGCTGCTTCAACGGACTCCCTTTCTCTGCCCCGCCCCTGCTGTTTCTCTCGTCAAGAAAACACTTCCCCCTGCCTGCCTCATTCACAGGGGTTATCTCATTTGATTGTTCACAGATTGATCACAGCAAACAGGAGCTGTGTTTGTTTTTTAGATAAGCAGCTCCCGGAGCCCCGAGTTCACAACAAAACAGAGGCAGCATAACAAAACAAAGTAATTTAGTTAGGAGATATCCCAGAATGCTTTTAATACCCTGGAGGCCAATAACAGTGCTGGTGTGTGGCCACACTTGAAGAGCAGCGCTGCATCACCAGCGCTGCACTCATTACACCTCAAGCAGACCAGGTGTACAGCCAGCGCTGCAGCCAGGGAGTTGCAGTGCTGGATGTGCCTTGCAGGTGTGGACAGTTACTAAGTTGCAGCACTGGAAAGCCTCCACCAGCGCTGCAACTCTCAAGTGTAGCAAAGCCCTGGAATATGCTTTATGCAAAAGGTCTCTTGTAAGGTATCATTACAAAGCATGTAATCTACTGAGTGTGGTCATCCTATTTGTATGAATGTATCATTCTTATATCTGAAGCTAGAAATATGAAGTATTCTGAAATCCTAGTGTAACTATGCAAAGTGTGAGCCATTAATGATGGTTTGGAATCATGACTCCCATTAATTAGGCCAATTGGTGATAAATGGTTCTTTTTACTTGTAAGCCTTCCTGTATACTGTAGGTGCCAGCCAGTGGGTAATGAAGCCTCACAGGACATGTGAACATGTCACATGATACTGGAATCCATCTGGTGCTTTTCCATTTAGACGGAAGGGTGAGAACCCAGAGAGAGAGGATCCCCACCTTGTGGCAAAGATATAAAAGGGGGTGGAACAGAACAAAAGTGGCTGCCAATCATGAGGAATCCTCTAGTTCCAGCTGAGCTGGAGCTAACGAACTGTACCAGGAGAAAGGAGTGGGCCCAGACTAGGAAGGAGTCTAGTTTGTGAAAGAAGCTTATTGGAACATCTCTGAGGGTGAGATTTACCTGTGTTCAGTTTCTGTATTAGGTTTAGACTTGCGTGTTTTATTTTATTTTGCTTGGTAACTTACTTTGTTCTGTCTGTTATTCCTTGAAACCACTTAATAAAATCACTTCTGGTTGTTAGTAAACCCAGAGGGGGAGCAAACAGCTGTGCATATCTCTATCAGTGTTATAGAGGATGGACAATTTATGAGTTTACCCTGTATAAGCTTTCTACAGAGTAAAATGGATTTATTTGGGGTTTGGATCCCATTGGGAGCTGGGTGCTGGAGAGAGGCAATCTGCTGAGCAGTTTTTGGTTAAAGTCTGCAGCTCTGGTGGCACAGACCAGACCTAAGTCTGTGTTGCAACCGGCTTGTGTGTCTGGCTCAACAAGGCAGGGTTCTGGAATCCCAAGCTGGCAGGGAGGCTCAGAAGTAGTTTCAGCATGTAAGGTGACAGTCCCGAGGGGGTCTCTGTAACCGAACCCGTCACAGGCTGGTCTGAAAACTTTTGTTTTCAGGTCATGTCATATATTCTGCACTACTACCATACGTCACTATAGTCAAAATATATTCTTTTCTTTTTAAAATCATTAAGGACAGCTGCTACTTAGTAATGACTGAAATATCTGATCTTATTTTCTAGATGAAAGTATCTCCTGATTGTGTGTCAATGAAATAGTTTGACATTTTGAACAAGAAAATAAGATAAGCACTCATTGTAGTAATTAGAGGAGCAGCTGTCTTCAACAGCCTTGCATGGAATGACTTGGTGTCGGTAAAATGAACTAATTGGGGCTGTTGTCATGGATGTGTGCACTGCTACTGAGAGGGTACTACTGCCTCTGGTCATAAAGTTTTGGCAATGTGCAGGAGATTATTAATAGCTTTGAATGCTTGGAATTCCCACATCATATCAGGGCCTTTGATGGAACCCACGTGTCTATTAATTGCTGTCATCTTTTCCCACTACCCCACTGGAACTCATCAACAGGAATAGGTATTTCTCCAGAGTCATGCAAGGCCTGGTAGATCATCAAGGTAGATCTATTAACATTAATGTGGGCTAGTCTGGATAGGTCCATGATGCCAGAATTTTTAGAATTTTGTCGCTGTTTTATGCAATGAAAATGGAACTTTTCTTCCCACTATAGATGTTAATAGTGTTGTGGTTCCAGTTGTTCAGGGAGAGAGAGGTTATTTTCTACTTATCTGGCTTACAAAGCCTTTTACTGGACACTTGGACAGGAGAAAGGAGATGCTTAACTTTGTTATGAATAGTTGCAGAGTAACTATGGAGTGTGCATTCGGAAGACTGAAAGGAAGGTGAAGATGTTTCATAATAACAAGGCTAGAGATTTCTGAGAATTCTGTCTTGTGTTATAGGTGCTTGTTGTGTTTCCACAACATCTGGGCAAGTAAGAGAGACTATCATGGAGGCACAGAGCCTTTCAGAATGTTATGAACAGCCAGACAGAGTGTCTGTATCAAATGTCCCTACGGGCCAGGGAAGTGTTATGATCAACACTCTGAGAGCAGGGTGTAGGGGAGGAAAAGGAATGTAGTTTAATGAATTCAATGGACTCAAATGAATACAGTGCAAAGGATATGCTTTGTGAATTGATTTGATAAGGAGTTATTAGGGAGAGCTGTCTCCTAATGAAATTTGAGTGTGCAATTGTAAATAATTCAAACTTTCCTGATCACACAGTGCAAATTTAAAACAATTAAAATGGTGCAGAAATAGCCAATGTGCAGAACAAACCCATCTTTGTGCAGCTGGGGTCACAAAAAGCTGTAAGTGGGTTTGTACCTGTTCTTCCCTGGGGGGAAGGGGGACGACATGGGAACTGTCTCTCCCTTGCACTTTGGGGTATGAAAAGGGGCTCACAGTAGCCTGTGTTCTCTACAGGCTTCAGGACAGGGTTAGGTTGGGATGTTATATATCAGGGATCGGCATCCTTTGGCCCACGGCCTGCCGAGGTAAGGCCCCTGGTCGGTCGGGCCGGTTTATTTACCTGCTGCGTCCACAGGTTCGGCCGATCGCAGCTCCCAATGGCCGCGGTTCGCTGCTCCAGGCCAATGGGGGCTGTGGGAAGCGGTGCAGGCCAAGGGATGTGCTGACAGCCCTTCTTGGCTACATCTTAGGCAGTGTCTCCTGAGGCACCTCCAGATGAGTCTGAGTGGCTATAAGATCTGAAGACATCTTGGCTGTTGCTCCTTGTCAAGGGCAGTGGTTACCTATGTGGTTTTCAAAGACATATTTGCCTCATTGTGGGCAATAGGCAAACAAATCCGGGGGTTTTGTGGTGGCCTCTCAGGCAAAAATCCAGTTCTACTCATAGTAGCGCACGTACTGACAGCATTACCAGATGTCTTGTTTTTTGTCTTTGGCACACGAACCTTATAGTGATATCACTCATTCTGTAGTGTCTATGCCTCTTCCAAAATGGATGAATTAGAGCATGATTAGATACCAGATAAGATCATTTGTAAGTGGAAGCAAGGGAGTTTATGTTGAAAAAACTAGATATACAAAAAAACAAACAAAAACCAGAAAAAAAACAAACACCCAAACCCTTCCCTGTATGGACATGGTCTACAAGTTTTACCAATTTAACTATTTCAGCAAAATTAATAAATCAATAAATCACCCCATAACCAAAAATAATTAAATCAGTACAAAAACTGTAGACCCAATATGCAGCGTGTGTCACTTGGGTTCTTCAGAGCTTGAGAGGAAACTGCAATGTCTCAAGGCATAAGTAGATCCACAAGTGGTACCACTTTAGCTAGACTGGTGTAGCAAATCCACCCCTCCTCCCCAGAGCATCTCTCCCTTTCTTTGGACTTAAAAGTAAACATCTGCAATATAAAGCCGAGGGGTTACACAGGCTGTGGTCCCTCAGATTTTTTTCAGTGAAACTAGAGACCCGCTTCCACCCCTAAGAACTGATTGCCATCCATTTGTATTTTCAAGGCTGTCTTCTCAAGGAATGGTCTCAGAAACTTACTCTTTGTTTTTAGACAATGGCTGAGAGTCTCCTTCTAATTTCTTAGTTTCACAAATTAGGAAGAATGGTGGCTTTCAGAGGCCAGCTACAAATTCACTGGTCCCAGTCCTATTCTTCTAGCCCCTTGTAACTTGAAAATAAATAATTGACATTTTATTTTATTCTAGCAGTTATATGAAATCAAAGGTCTTTTAAATAACATAAAATAATAACGAAAAAGCAAGACTATTAGCAACAAAGATTATACCATCACCTTCTTTCCAGTCGTTACAAAAGAACATGTTATGGCCTTTGCCTGTTGCTAAGGGATAGTTGAGGAAAAATTCTTAATTCAACAAGCCAAACTCTGCCGTGGTGCATTTGAATACATGCCTATTGAAATGAATGGTGTTGCACCTGCCTATTCCTGGGTTAATTTCAATGGCATTTCAGCCACTTTCACCACACATGGATTTGAGCCAGTAAGTGCAGAATTGGCATGTGCTCATGTATTTGTTGAATGTGATAGGAGGAGTGGCAGGAGTAAGGATCCACAGCTAGCTTGCTTAACTGTTAGTTAACCCTCAGGCAGTCTAACAAGTGCAGAGGGGACCGACTGAGTCACCTGGTTGGCCAAACTGCCCAATCGGCAGACCTGTTCTTAAGACCAGCAGCAAGTGCTGGTTGCTCAGTGTTCACCTGCCTCTGTGTTAGCTTCTGCTCCTGCCTTGTTCTAGCTTGGATCCTGCCCTGCTCCTGCCTTCTTTGACTCCAGGGAACTTGGTTTGGACCCAGTTCTTGACTCTGGTTTGCCCCTGGACTCTGGCATTCAGCCCAATTCTGGTTCTGACCCTTGGTTCCATTTCCTGGTGCCTAACTTCTGCTCTGGCCACTAGGCCTGGGCCGTAAGAAAGAGAGTGGTTGGAAGGTTCCAGTTACACAAAAGAAACCTAACTGAATTATAGCCAGAGTCAAGATGAAAAGGAAGATTGTTGTGATTTCCTCAAGAGGCCATGCTTGTAATTGCCCCAAACTCTTAGTCAGCATGAAGCACCTCGTAATCCACACCTCACAGCAGTGGGCCATGAGCAAGTCAACCTGATATTAAAATGTGTTCCCAATCAGGAACTGGATACACATTATCTAGGGGCTCCATCTGGCCTCAGGTGCGGCAGTGTTGCCTGAACTGGCTCTGCAAGGTAAACAGAGTGTTGTAATGTATTTAGCAACTGATAATGCAGCAATGTACAGAGGAGGAAACAAATTCCTTGGCTATGAAGTTATTGAATAATTAGATCCAGGGAACAGGCAATTTACAAGGAAGGAATTTCCCAGGTTTATCATTCCCATGATTAAATCACTGAATAGACTTACGTCACACAATTTAACTCCTATTATTAGGAATCGTCCTCTCATGTACCTGTGAAGTAATCTCCAAACAGAAAAGAAAGCAAAACAAAGAGTGAAGTGTAAATAGTGACAAATTGTATTTTTATTATTCTTCAGATACTTTACTACCAAATGAAGTACTTATTATAAGTAGTGACTGCTTCCAATAGTAAGCACTAGATCAGACCCTAAAATGTTATGAGTAACATAGACAAAGTTTGAGTACACAGTATGATTTTGTTGTTGTTGTCGTCATTGACAATATCTTTTAAAAATTACAGTACAGTGAATATGGTTAATTTCCTAAACTGAACTACACACCTTTCAACAATCAGTTAAGCAATAAGAGTTAGTATGAATCTATTTTCTTTGTATTCTTTCAAATCTCATGCAATCCTAAATGCAAACTCTGACTAGGACTCTTAGACATATGCAAAGGTCAAATGCTTCTCCACAGATCTCCCCTAGCCTGCAACCCTTTTCTCTTTATCCCCTCGTGCTTGTTCAGCACTAGCCTCTTCTTTTTCCCTTCACACAATCTTGTCCATTGGTGCAAGAGTTCTATAGCTCCTTTGCTTCTGTTTTTATAGGGACTGCAAATGCTCAGCACCTCTGAAAACCAGGCCTCTGATGTCTGGAACAAAGTTCTTGTACCTTTCTGCCTCATCAGTTCTCCATCTGTTTTCCGAATCAGAATGAAAAGCTTAAATTTCTCATGGGAAGGAAATTCCCAAAAAATTCTATTGGGAAAATTTACATTTTGTTTCAATAATGTCAAAACATTCTAATATATAATTTAATACACAAATATCATACAAGCAGAAAATGAATGAATTGAAACAAAACACTGTGGCATTATCAAAGAGAAACAAGAAACTAGAAATGTCTTGTTTTGATTTTTTTCCCCTGTTGACAGTTTCACCAAAATGGAGGTTTCCACAAAATGTTTTGATTTCAGTTAAACTGCATTTTCCAAAACTAAATGTTCTGCTGAAAAAATGTTGACCAACTGTATTTATAACCATTAATTAACTTTGCCAAATGCTTGGGGATATCATTTGCATGAAAGATGTTCTTAAAAAATAGAGGTTGTAGAATATTAAGGGAGTGGAAGAATACTTCAGATTGCTGACTTGTAGTTGAGTGAAAGGGATATACTCTCATTCTCCTTTTGCAGTATTTGAGGTAGAAATATTATAATATACATTTTTCAAAAGTGCAAGCAGAGGGTATTTCCACCCTGCTCTGGATATTCCACACCCTGCATAAGGTCAAACATCTCCTTTGTTTACGGTTTGTTGGAATTGGACTTTATCATTGGCATTAACAGTAGCAGATCGTAAAACAGCCTGTGCTACTCCTGGAGGAGTTCTGTGTCACTGCGCAATGCAGAATTTTGCAGAAATTAATGTTGGGTGTGCAGAATTTCCTCCCCCCCCCCCCCATGGGCTGCAGAGATGTTGGCTGCCATGAGGGGCTGCTAGACAGCACAGACCACAGCTTACAAATAGAAGACAAGGCTGGGGAGGCGAACTGGAGAGTTCCCAGCATGCCCTGAAGGAAGGAGGCAGTGGTGCAAGTTGGGGACCCAGCATCAGGCTGTTTCTCCTTCTGGATCCTTGGTCTCTGTGGGGTAAAGGGTGTGAGTGTCTGGGCCATGGGAGGATGTGGCAGAACTCTGGGAGGAGGGGGTGTGAGTGTCTGGGCTTGGAGAGCATGGCTGGGCTCTGGGGGGTAGGTGGTGTAAGTGTCTGGCCCCCCAGCTGGACTCTGTGGGGGAGGGGGCAGAGAAACAGGAACTGGGTTGTCACAGGGGTTTCTTTAACATTACTCCTGAGGAAAATTTTCTCTGTCTGTATTACAGACATACTTGCTGACAGGTATTTTGAAATAAATTACCAGTTGAAACTGGCATGATTATATAGTGTTTTGACAAATACATTTGCAGAATTTTAAAACATTCTGTGCAGAATTTTAATTTTTTTGGCACAGAATTTTAAATGTTTTGGTGCAGAATGTCCCCTGTTGTATTGTGCTTACCACCCAGCCCAATCCAGGCACAGTTTCAGTTCCCTAAGACCTTTCTATTTCTACCTCCTTGTTCCCTCTGAATAGAGGTTCATACCTACCTTTCTTCTAGCCTGGTGCAGTTAATAAGCCACGCTCATTATGGCTACAATGAGTCAGCAGGGTTTACTCAACTTTATATATGCAGAGTCCTCTAACTCTGGTTATACAGAGCATGTCACCAGGAAAGGGTTGTAGATCCTGCCAACTTGTTACAGAAAGAAATAAAACAATTTTTATAAAAGCTGTTACGCAAATATCTGTAGTGTCATATTTTCCATCCTCAATGAGAAAAATGTGTGTTTTGGGTTAGATTTTTTTTTTTCAGATTAAGGAACAAAATAAAGAGGGAAACTTTGTATTTGCTCTGTGAGAGCTCACTGTGATTCAATCTGAAATATTCTGCATCTGGATTAAAATACAAAATGACAGGTGTCTCTATTTAAAGGTGCGGAACAGAGAAAAAGAGTGACAACTAGAACTGGTTGGCAAATTATTTTTTCCCTCTGCCAACAAATTTAAATAAGTTTTTTGTCAAACTTTCTTCAACAGTGGTCAGGTTTTTGTTGACCACTGAAAAATTTGGGGGTCTTTGATTTTTTTTCAATGAACTCATTTTTTAAAACTCTTTTTTTCAAAAAAAAATTCCTGTTTAGTCAAAAATAATTTGTTAAAAAAATAAAATAGGCAGTTTTTCTGATCAGCTCAATTGACAACTTCTCTTCCTAGGGGCTCTAGGATCTTGTGAGGTGGGAGGGTCCCAAAGCTCAGGCTGCAGCCCAAGTTCAAATGTCTACACCACAATGAAGAAGACCCTTAGCCTGAGTCGGGGGCTCAAGCCAGCTGCAGGTTTTTAATTGCACTGTAGACATACCCTTCATGTTACATACACCATACTTGCAATGACATGCACACTGAACGATCCCTGCACCCACTATTGATTTCAGTGGGGGTGGGGGTCTGGGCAGGCATGAACCCACACAGAGCTCCATTGCAGCATTGGGGCCTTAGCTTCTACTGCATTGAGAAAACTGGTATAAGAGACAGCATTCAAACTGAAGATGTGATAGGAGGGCTTTCCCTGCCTCTACTGAGGCTTGTTCCTATATTTGTCTAACTTCAGTCTGTTCTCAGGCCCCCAAAACTCTCCCAAAATTAATCAGAGACCTCCTATGACTTGTGTTACACAGGACGTCAGACTAGACAACCATTTTGGCCCAGTAATCTATGAAAATCTTAGATGGTGCTGCATCCAAGGAGGGTTTAACTGGAAATACAACATTGACTAGAATAAAAGGGGGGAGACTGCGATGCTCTTAATCTCCAGTCTTGTCTGAAATCACTTTAAGTACAGGGAATATCTTCCTGGTTTAAAAGGAAATATATGTGATGGCCATGTTTTCTTCTTCTTTCAAGTGGCAACTCTTGGGAGCAGGGCAGGGGCAAGAAGATGAGGCAGGGGATCAGCTGAAGGGGACATCTCAGGTTTTTCATTTCCAATCAAAGTCAGGTATTGGTGAGTGGCTGGGGGAATCAGCCCTACTGCTCAGTGGTCTTTGCTGGGGTAGCTTGTATCCCTGGCTCTTAAAGATTGAATAACTCTGATCTGTGTTTCTGAAGAAGAGCAGGATTTTGCCCTTCAGATAGATGCCCACAGTTGCACTGAATGGAAAGGTAGTTTTTTCTGGGGTGTGTGTGAACAGGGACTCCCTACCCCCCCCGTCCTCTTCTCTCCCCTCCCCCAGGCTTCACATCCTCCCCTTTTACAAAGGACTCCTCGTTTAGCACTGGAAAACCACACCACACTTTTCAAACCCCATTCTCCACCAGGCCCCAGGGGAGAACACTAGCCTGGCAGGACCAGCCCTGAAAGCGGGGGAGGGGGTGTGCGCTGTGTCTTTAAGGCGCTGCAGCCCAGTGCTGCCCCCTGCAGGTCCAGCCGCAGCCGTTTTTCCCTGCCAGGGTCAGTCCGGGCAGGTTGCTGCCGCGCGGCAGAGACGCGGGGACTAGGTAGGGCCGCCGGGTGCCGGCCGGCCCGGGCTGCTGCTTGCAAGCTCTGCTTCGGGCAGGAGGCGCAGCAGCCTGGCGCAGCCCCCGGGAGGGTGTGTCCTTGCTCGCCCACCCTCCTGCTCTGGGGGTGGAGGGAGGAGGAACCAGCCGCGGCAGGAGGAAGTGGAGGCGGCTCGGAATAGCGGGCAAATGGAGACGTGAGAGGCGGCAGCAGCAGCAGCGGGGGAAGGAAGCGAGCTGGTCTCTGGATCCCCGGGCGTGCAGCCCGACGGCCACTGGGGCTCGCCTCGGCAGCCTGGGGCAGAGGCTTGCTCGGGGCTCCGCTGCTGCCTGCGGGGTGCTGCCTGCTCGGAGAGCCGCGGCGTCGTGCCTGCTCGGAGAGCCGCTCCATTGGCTCACGGAGGAGGATTTCAGAAGGTAGAAGCTTCCCCTCCGCCAGAGGCACCTTCCCTCCCAGCCTCTTCGCTTTCCCTTTCCTGGGAGGGCCTGCAAGGGGATTGCACGCAAGTTACTGCTGCTGAGAGAGCCTGGACCCTGCCCGAGCCAGCCAAGCACGGGGTCTGTCTGGGGAATATTGCTAGCGGCTTCCGAGACAGCATCTGATGTTGTTGTTAGTCTCCGCTTTAATACCCAAGTGCATATGAAATATTAAAGCCCCTCCCCTGGATTTTCCTGTTTTGCCAATCTCAGAGTTCCTTGCACCCCAAGGACTGAATGACTTCTCTCTAGAGACTTCTTTTTTGGAGGGGAGGAAGGCACCTGAGTACCAAGCTGCTGCATCTTGTGTACAAGGCTTTTCTTTCCTCCTTTAAAAATAACCCCCCCACCCCCACTCCGCTGGAGGGTAAGGGAAGATGCAGACCTTTCTGAAAGGGAAAAGAGTTGGTTATTGGCTGAGTGAAAAGAAGATCAAGAAGCTGAATTTTCAGGCCTTTGCAGAGCTCTGCAGGTAAGGAACAAATCCTGACGAGCTATAATCGGGGGCGGGGGGAGGGGAATCAACCTCCTCTGTCTTACTAGAACTTGACAGTTTTTTCCCCCCCTCTCTCCAAAGTCCATTTGACATTGTGGGCCTTCAGCCGCATCTCTGGTTATCAAATTAACATGCAATTATAATATAGTATTGCTTAAGAGCAGGGTGACTGCTGCTTGGAAATTGAGTCATACATTTTAACAGCCTGGATCTAGGATTGTCATGGAAGCAATGCCAGGCATGGTGGTGATGTGAAAGCATGCTATTGACTTGGGGTTTCATTGTGGGCAGGGACAAAAAAGAAGTTTGGTAGCCAGGCTGCATTAAGTTGACCTTTACTATGACCTGTGTAAAAAGGTTTTCTTTAATGTTTGTTATTTCCTCTACATTGCATACAAGGAGTAAGAAATCTTAAACTGTCCACGGTGTCAGTTTCCCCTGGGCTGGAAGTAGCCTGGCAGAATGGAACTGATACCCAGGCATCCATGTACTATTCTTTTGGGGAAGAGAGAGGAGCGGTGTACATTGACAGTCTTCTTGGCAGACTGCATGCATGACTTCCACCCCCTACCTATTCAGTATCCCTTGACCCCAAACCTGGTTTTCTGGATCTTGATCTGAAGTCTCTCTGCTTCCCTTTTTCATATGCATGGTACTGGTGCCATGGCTTTTACTATAGTATGTTGCAAACTTCTGAGAAACTGAATTGTGGTTTTGTGTGTGTGAGTGCGGATGAGACATAGTCATGCTCTGTGACTTGCCTACATTTCTATTTGCACATCACTCCTTGAGCGCTCCTGTTTTCATGATAAAATAATCCAAATCAGACTTTGTTAAGAATTGGGTGGGATTCAAAAGAGGAGCATGATGGCTCCTGTTAATAAATTCCAAGTGGGTGGCTGGTTAATTTTCTGGGTGTCATACAACAAAATATTGGGGGTTTAAAATATTTTCAGTCCTTGTAAGGTTTTTATTTCCCAGGGATGCTTAGGGGATTTCTGCATTAGTATAAATGCCTGTATTAACCTCCATTAATGGGATGTTAGACTTTTTACTACAGGTTACTTTTATTTTTGTAACTACTATTACATGTAGTTACAAGGACACATGCTATATTGCTTAATAGAATTTGTTGTTTGATTCTATGAGAGAACTAAGAGTAAATGTCAGATAAGAGTTTTCAACTAACTGGCAAATGAGAACTATCAGAGTTCATTATTAGACTTTCCAATTTTAAAGTAACTCTCTTAAACTGCTGTTCCTAAATCCATTCCGTTTACACACACGCTTTTAAAATTTGGTGTCATCTACTATGAAATACATATTAAGGGTCTTCTATTTTCTTAAAGTTGTTTGGCCAACGTGACTTATGATTAAGGAACTTTCACCACAGGTCCTTTCTGTAAAGATGAAGGAGAAAATGGAAAAGCAGTTTAACTAAATGACAGAAAAGTGGCATATCAGTTTGTGTTCCAATCATTTTGTATTCTATTAAAATTCACAGAAATAAGATTTTGGGTAAATTTCCTGTATGTAAATAGATTGCAAGTTCCAATTTAATATAGAATTTCCCTTATTGGTCATGCAAACAAACTGCTTTATTAATGACTGATGCTGGGGCTTAGACGTGCCTAACTGACTTTCTGATTCGTTTTGGTGCTGTACATTTTTTCCTGTGCTCACAAAAGGATCTGATGGTTAGTGTACACCAGATTTCATAATCTAAAACTAACAGGGCTATTATGTTAGACTCTAGTCTAAACAAACATAGATTCTACTCTATTTCTTAGTGCCTGGTATCCAGCATTCTGAGTCCTCTGTGTAGGAATCCAAGTTTCTCTGCCCCCCCATTCCCATCTTCTGCTCAAACCTTTTTGTTTCTCTTTCTGACTGACTTGTAAGTTGTTTCATTTTCCCATATAGCACACGTGTGTTACTGTATTACGTAACACTGCTCTATAATTTCCACACTTACTGCACGATTGTTAATGGGTATTATTGGCACTGAAGTGCAAATAGGTCCAGAGTCTCAAAGTACAGCTGCTGAAAGGTGGCTTAGCTAAACTGGTCTTCAAAACCCATCTGTTTTTTGCCTTGTCTGTGCTAATGCTCCAACTCATTTTTAAAACCAGTTAATATTTCTGGATGGGTTTTCCCAGTTTAGACAAGGCCTAGTTGAGGAAGGATGGCTCAGTGAATAAGATGCTAGGCTGTGAATTGGGAAGATCTGCATTCTATTCCCTCTTCTACCAGAGATTTCCTGTGAGATTTTTTTGGCAAGTCACTTAGTCTCTCTCTCTGCCTCCATTCTCCATCTGTAAAATGGGATAGCAAGAACACTACCTCATGGAGTACTGAGGACATGCACAATAAAAAATTGTGATGTACTTGGATACTGTGGTAATGGGGGGGGGGGCATATCAGTACTATAGATAGATAGATTTGGGCCTGATCCTGTGATGAGTTCCATGTGCTCTGCACCCTTGAAATTAATGGAGTTTCAGGCATCTACAAAGGCCTCTTTCCCAGAGGAAGATGAGGGCTTTTGCAGAGAGCTGATCTGTTTAGCATCAGACAGTGAGCCATGCATTGACAGTAGTGAGGCACTAGGAGTGCCTGAACTTCCACCCAAACCAGGCTAAGTGGCGAGAACATAATAGCAGACTAGCTGTGGATCTGTCTGAGGGTGTACTCAGTGGCATGGTAGATCTTGTTGTTACTCTGCATGCCAAGTCACATTTTTGCATTTCAGTGTTCCGATGATGAGTAAGAGTGCCTGGTGCTGCTCTTCCCTTTCCACAAAAGAGGAAAGTGAGTGAGAGAAGTTGTGCTTCTCACATAGTAATTGTGAGAATCAATTTCTGCCAGTTTCCACCAACATAAGAAAATGGAAATGAGGGAAACTCCACTTGCTGAACACCAGTTGCAACAACCCCTTCTGTGAACAAACCAAACTGCTTTTCTGCTAAGAAGTCTGCGTGACAAGTCAGCCACTGATTGACAAATATGAAAAAATGAAGGCACTAGATCTTGTTTGGAGTCTCTAGGTGCTACAGTAATACAAATAATAACAGTCTCCAGACTATGGATTTTTGATTCGTGTAGACAATGTCTGGATTGGTTCAGTGGAGGAACACTTTTTTCTATAGAAAACCACATGGATAAGATTTCATTATTAAGATTCCACACAAAGGGGACATTCTTTTCATTATCTTGAGTGTTTGAGTAAGTCCTCCTACAGTGCATGTCACTTGTACTTAAGGCCATAGAAACTGGTTTCACTGGTCGTCGAGCATGTTTTTGTTGCTTTAGGATAAGAATATTTTTACGGGACTAGGAAATAACAGTGGTGAGTTAGAGCATTGCACGCATACATATTCCTGCCCACCCTTCTCTGCTGTACCTGTGGTGCCTTTTTTTTTTTCTCTTCAGGTAGCTGATCTGTGTGAGTCCACTTGGCTCATTGTGTTTTCGTAAGCCACAATTACCCTTTCTCTCCAGTTCTTACAGCCTGGTTTCTGTGATCTGTGGAATTGAGCTGCCCTTTGTGCAGTTAAACCTCCCTAGTAGCATTTTATAAGCTACCAGTCTTAGCAAACCAGGATCATAAAACAGGGGTAAACACTACTGTCAGAGCTATAGATAGGTGTGTTTATTTCTGTTCTGAACTTTTATTTGTGTTTCCTGTGTTTACTGGACTAAGCACAAGAGGCCAAATATGAGATTTGATACAGAGATTTAGGAATAATTTTGATTTGAGAATATTAAATTAAGCATATTCTTTGTATAGCAAACCATTAAGTATATTTCATGTTTTTCCAGGAAGAACTTGGGATTTTCTTTAACCTCAGCTCCCCACAAAAAACTAAATACAGATTTTGTTAAATGCATGGCTTGTGCCAGTTGGCTTTTAAAGACTGTAGAAATAGGGTGACCAGATAGTAAGTGTGAAAAATCAGGATGGGGGTGGGGGTAATTGGCACCTATATAAGAAAAAGCCCCATATCGGGACTGTCCCTATAAAATGGGGACATCTGGTCACCCTATGTAGAAACTATAAAAATTAAACATAGGCATGCTGGTCAGTAGCTCTAATTGTTACCTACACTGGTGTGCAATATTATATCACGAGAAGTCAGTTGACAATAGCAGGGAGTAAAGCTTCTTTGTCTGCAATTCTCACCAATAGCTGCAAGCCGTCAGGTGTTAGAAATTATACTGAAGGTAGGAGTGAACTACTGATGACCTTTTGGGGGCATGGGGGTGGAGTGCTCCTTCTTCCTGCAGGAGTGACCTTTCTTCTAGCCATGGAGAGATGGAGGTGTACTGCCTCTTGAAACCACTGTGAACACTGGCCACAGGGAAGTGAGGGGGTCATTTTCCTCCACCCCCAAAGAAAGTTTGCAGTGTGTTTGCTTCATTCTATGATGCTAACTACTCCCTGGGATCACAGAGCACAGCCACTGGGCTGCAGGAGTGGCTCAGATAATCAATATTTTCATTACATGCCTGTGTTTAGTGGACTAACAGTAATTGACCTTAGATTAAGGAGCCAAGAGTCCTTTTCCTGGTACATCTTTTTTCCACAGAGCTGTTTGATTTGGGATAATAACAAATCTCGCCTCTTTATATTGCAGAAGGTTCCTGAAAAGTAGTTCCTAGTATGTGCATATGTTAATTCCTGCATCTCTGCTTCCAATTTTGTTAGCTCCTTACTAATTCAGAAATCAACACTCTTGACTTTGGGGAGGGTTTAAATGTAAGCAGTAATCTCTGAAACAGAGGTTTGATCTGAGGTGATATTTTAGGGTGAGTGTAGTTACAAGACAACCCTGGAAAGTTAAGTGTTTGAACTGCACATTGGGAGAATGAAGGTTGATACTGTACGTCCTGTGATACAGTCCAGATAACATACCGTTCATCTGAAAACTTGACAATTTCCTTTAAGATGACACTGAACATATCCCAATGAAACAGTGAAGCAAGGCATCTTAAATGCAGATGTAGAAAAAATAAGCACCTGGCTTGGATGCATCCAGTCTTTCACTATGTGAAACAAGCACTCTTTTATTGGTGCATGTTTCTTCTTGTCCCCTTTATTTTTCATTCATAAAACCAGTAATCCACAATAATGGTTCCATTTGTGTGGTTGGAACTTAGTTTTATTCAGAAGGCATTTTGCCCTCTACCTGATCAGATGTAATAGCTAGCACTTTTATAGTGCCTGATAGCTTCAAAGTACTATACAAACTTTAGCTAGTATTCATAGCACTTTAAGTACACCTCTACCCCAATATAATGCGACCCGATATAACACGAATTCGGATATAATGCAGTAAAGCAGTGCTCCGGGGGGGAGGGGGGGGGGGCTGCACACTCTGGCGGATCAAAGCAAGTTTGATATAACACGGTTTCACCTATAACACGGTAAGATTTTTTTTTGTCTCCCAAGGACAACAGTATATCGAGGTAGAGATGTAGTAGTATCCCCATTTTACAGCAGAGGAAAACCTATTAAAGTGTGTGGTGGCTCTCTTAAGAGTGTCTCTCTCAATGACAGTTTTAGGCTTCCATTTTTGAGGTTGCTGTAACTTTAGGTTCAATTTCCTCATCTTGAAAGTTAAAAGGTGTTTATTCCTCCTCCGGTAGATGAAAGACAAGCTGTGTTCTTGGCTCATGTAGGAGCCCCAGTAGTAATGGTTCTGCATTTGGAACCGAATGAATGATCCCTGTGAACTGAGTCAAAATAGAATCCAGCTTGCTTTCCCATAGCCATGTTGGCTCTGCAGAGGTAACAGGTAGTCAGTTTATTGAGATCAGTAAAATTGTGACTTTGAAGGCCCTTGGGATCTGATCTATAAAGTGAGAAGGTGCCACTTTTCTGGTCGTAACTGCACATTTAACTGAGTCATTGGTGCGGAGAGATCTAGAGCTTGGAAGCAGGGTCAACTCACACAAAGGTGCTGAATTTCACCCCAGAAGGGACAAGTTGAAATGATGGTTTTATCTTTATTGATCTAGGGCTGCATAGTTAAGAATAACACTTGATCCATGCTGACTTCTGAATTGGTAACTTGAAAGCCCTCAGGGAACTGGGATGTCTCCCCCTTTTATTACAGCCCTTGCAGGTTCTTGTTCCTCCTGTTCAACAAGGAACCTCCTTCCACTGTTTCCCAAACACACACCAGTTCTGTACACTCATCCTGGTCCTGTTCCCCATGCATTCCCTTGTGGCACTGAACCCCTCCCGCTCCAGCTGGCAAACAAAAGAGTTTGGGGCAGGTGGAGCTGGGCGGTGGAGGATAGGAGAAGGTGGAACACTGTATGCTTTCCCTTGCAGCTGGTATGTTGCAATGGACTGTACCCAAGAACTCTGGGTCCCACACCTTTGCTCAGTCTATTAGACTATCTATGGTTTGTGGAGCGGGGGAGCTGGGAGAAGGTTCCTTTGACAGAGTGCTGTCAGGCTAAAAAACAATATTGTAAAGAGGCCTTACCTCTGCTGGACATCTGGGTGCTAAGCAATAAGAGTATCTTTTTTAAAATGTAAGAACAAGCGTTTCTTTCTCCAGTCTAGAAAAGCCATGTTAAAATGTCAATTTCCTCGTGAAAGTTCCTTACTAATTATGTCCATAGCATCTTGAATTTTTTTTATTTTTTTTAAATAAGTGTGGGCCATACTAAAGAATAATGAAGGCCAGAAGCTGTTTCTCTCTGGATCAATTTCACTCCATATGGAACCCTTTGGTTTTTGATGAGCAAGATCATTGTTACAAAGATGATGATGATGATGATTTAAACCTATTATGTTACAATCTAATTAGTGAGCTAAAGTATAAGGCCTATATATACACTACACAAGTGGTTCTCAACAGGGGGTCCATGGGTCCCTGTGGCTAAAACCCAGAGTCCGAGCCTCAGCACCTCCTGCGAGCCAGTAGCTGTGGGGTTGAAGCCCCAATCCCTGGTGCTCCCTGCCCGGTTGAAGCTGGGAGCAGCAGGGCTGAATTCTGGAGCCCTGAGCCCCGGTGCTCCCCACAGGACAGAACACCTGAACCCATGTGTAGAGTTGGGGGGACACAGAGGTGTTGCACCCCCCCACCCCTGCAACTACAGTCCTGGGGCAGTTCCAACCCTCTCCCCACCTCCTTCTCTCCCTGCCCCCTGGCCAGCGGAGGTGGGAAGCTAGAGGGACAGCTGGTGCCATGGAGCAGGCAGCCGCAGCATTCTCTTGTCTCCTGCTGGTACAGGGGGTTGAAGCTGCTCCTCAGCTCCCAGCGCTCTTTGCTCACGCTGGCAGTAAGAGCTGCCTTGTGTGGGGGGGACCCAGCTCTGTGGCTGGCAGAGCCCTCGGGGACCAGGGACCGCAGGGGAGCCCTCCTGGCACACAGCCCCTAGCTAACCCTCTTCCTTCACCCTGAGCTACCCCCCCCGTCCACACAGCCCCTAGCTACTCTCTCCCGGCCTGCCTGCACCCTGAGCTACTCCCTCATCTGCACACCCCTAGCTACTCCCTCCCTGCCTGCCTGCACCTGGAGCTACTCCCCCGTCTGCACAGCCCCTAACGACTCCCTGCCCGTCTGCACCCTGAGCTACCCCCCGTCCACACACAGCCCCTAGCTACTCCCTCCCTGCACCCTGAGCTACCCCCTGTCCGTGCACAGCCCCAAGCTACTCCTTGTTTGCACCCTGAGCTATTTTCAAACTTTTTGAGCTGAGCCCCCTACCTCTGAGTTATAACTTTTGGTTGTGTGTGCAACCTCCCTCCCCCAACCCAGACAGGTGGGTGGAAGTGGCACTCCCTCCCCAGACCCACCGTGCAGAGCTGGCTCAAGCTCCGCTGGCGCCTGCCCACCCAAAATAGGAGTCAAACTACATGTATGCTCAAGCCCCCAGCCCCGAAGGTTTCCCCCGCCTCGCTGGACCCTGGAGTTTTTAATAGCATGTTGTGGGGGCCTCAGAAAGAGGTTGAGAACCACTGTACTACACAACCTCGCTTCCTAGAAAAGTGTTAGAATGGAGAGACCAATGAGGTTGTAACATTGAGATTTTTAATATTGACACTGTGTTCCTTTATCTTCAGAGGAAGTGGTATTTGGCAACAGCTTTTTGATTTCATGTTAGCTCATAATTCCCCTGACAGTTACAAACACCTCTGAAATTAAGGAGATTGGGGAGAGGGAGAGTGGAAAATTAACTACCTCAGCTTTGATTTTGAGAAGTCACTAGTGTCTAATGTTTCCAACTCGCTCTATGTATTTAACAAGCACTAAAATGGTAGAGCATATTGAGAATTGAATGACTTAGTGAGTTATCTTTGGCAGTGGTTGGCCAGCAAGCTGTTGAGGCTGTGCAACACTGGGATTAGCTGTGTGTCGATAGTGTGGTGGGTCCGTTTTAGTCTGAAAACTAAAGGTATTTATGCATTAAAAACACATGATATCCAATGCAGCAATAGCTAATTGTTAGCACCTTTCACTCAAGGATTTTAAAATGCTTTACACATGTTGGAGTAAACTTCACAGCAAAAATATTATGCCTGGTTGTGGGGAGAGAGACATGACTGAGACACAGAAGTTGAGTCCAGGACACAGTATAATTTAGGGCTTATCTACAAGGAGCAGCAACACGCAGTAGGGAGGGTGTAATTTCTAATCCTCACTACCATGTTGTGTTCTATTTGGCCCACATGGACCCTGCTAGTGTGTGCTAAAAATTCTCTAGAGTGCTTTAATGTGATACAACAATACTTCATAGTTCAGACACTTTTCTTTTTTAGTTCAGCATAGTAACGAAACTGCTGCATTTGAGTATATAGTGATATTTACTCCCTGCCTCACCTTGCTTAATCTCAATTTGCAGATACCTTTATCAGTTAATAGCTAACTGAACAAATGGTGTGTGTGTGTGTGTGTGTGTGCGTGGAACAGCATTGGACAGAAATGACAGTATCATAAGTGTTCGTTTGTAATTGGCCAACCTCATCCCAACCACAGTGATAAAATGCTTTGTGTCTCAGTGCCACTCGTAAGTGACTTCTTCTGTTACAAGAACCGATATTCTAGTTGAATTTATTCTTTATCTTGTCAGCATGGTTCCATTACAAGGTCATAAAGGGACAAGTGTTCAGATGGGAAGGCCATGATATATAATCTGCTTCAGCACTATATAAGGAATATATTATTCAGCAATATATTAACAAATCCAGCAATTAGTACAATGATGACACTTAAATATACCAGCTGTACTATTTTAGATGTGTTTCAGTGAGACTTTGTAGTATTTCCCTTTAACGTTTCTAGATTATAACATATGAGATGTATGTAAATCATAATGGATCTTACTCCTCCAGTTGTTTGTATTGCAGTAGCTCCTGGATGCCTCAGTCAGGGCCCCGCTGTACACGTACATAACAAAGACAGTCCCTGCTCCAAAGGCTTTACAGTCTTAAAAACCAATCCTGCAAGGGACCACTACACCCATGTGGAGGCTTGTTCAGGTTAGTGCAGCTCTGCACTGGTGCAGCAGTCTGTCCACCTGTTCGCATTTGCAGGATCAGGGCCTAAGTGTCTGTCTGACAAGAGAACACATGGCCACAACAAATAGATGGGGTGAGAGAGCACAAAGTACTAGTGAGATTAGTGATAGGTGGAATAAGCAAAGGTAATAGTACATCAGAAGCCCAGCTGCTTTTGGGTGTTTTGTAGGCATCATGGAGAGGTGAGAGATTGGAAGGATATCAGGTGTGTTCTTGTCCCTTTTTAGTCTTGGTCCTTGGCCTTGCTATGATCCTTTTTTTTAAAAGGAAAGTATATATTATTTTACAAGGAATTCTGAATTTGCTTCCATTTTGCAGGGTTCAAAATGTAACCAGTTTTAATATTTTTTTTAAAATGGCTATAAACACTTTAACATTTTTCATGAATCAAAAAATGTTTATTAGCTTTTTAGTTAAAAGGGTTGCAAAATAATCCAACAGTTTCTCAAACACTTGTTTTTCAGGAAAAAGTCCCTTCCCCCAGCAGATATGGCCTCTTTAAAAGAAAAGTCAGCCAGTCTGTCTTCATCCTTGTACTATACAGCCATTGTATTTTGCTTATCCCAGAACAGCAGTAGGGGCTCTTGTGTAAAACACACACACAAACGCGCACAAATTTTAGTGAAAGACAGAAAAGAGCCAGGACTCCTGAGATACAGTTTCTTGGCTAGGTTTAGTTGATCATGGTAGCTAATAGTGGCTTTCACAGAGCAAAGTACAGGATAATACAAGAGCAACGTGTACCTTTCTGTAGTCCAGGAAGTGCAACTCTTGTTTCAACTCCAAACAAAATCTGTGTTTGTCCTGTTGACTAATATTGAGAATGAGCAGCCTCTTTTGTTTTCTGTTAGTTTGCAGTGCCGGTTTGGTGCAGTATTTAGTCATGAGAGCTTCCAGGTCCTTGCACTGTAGTCACTCAAATAAACTTTGGTTGCTAAAGAAAACCACAGACTTCGATGTGTTTAAGTCTGGCTGGAAGACAAGAATTCCATTTTGTGAAAAATTTCAGGGTTTTGGCATTGTGGTCTTTCAAAATGTTTTTTTTTTTTTTTAAAATCATCCCTCCTTCAACCCCTCTCGAACAATAGCTAATAGTCTGTTGGTTAGGGCACTCACCTGGGATGTGTGAAACCCAGGTTCAAGTCTCTCCGCACTGACTGATTCAGACGAAGGACTTGAATCTGGCTGTCACAGATGTGTGCCCTGACCACTGGATTACTGGTTATTCTGTTTTCCCCTCTTTGTTTCTCTTCCTGATGAAAGTTTTTTTTCAAAACAGATATATTTCTGCAAAAATGTTTGGTTTTGACCAATTTGAATTTTCTGGTGGGGAAAAATTGTCTCAAAAGTTCAGATCGGCTCCAGTTTGCACAATGAACATATGGCTAAAAATGTTCTGAGACTGTACTTTGCAAGAGTGAGAGAGAGAGAGAAAATGCAAGCACACTGGCCTAAAGTTGCTGTTTCATCTAGACACTGCATGTAGTCTTACATGTGTGCTGATAATCAAATCCACTGCTTGCATACCATTCCCCTCTTCTTTTTCAAGGTGTGTGGTGATGCACCTTTGTTTCTGGGGTTAGTGTCCAATATAGAACAGGTTACTAGTAATCATGTTCTGAGACATCTTGGGTAGAGAAGGGAAGTGTATTTTGGCTCTGGTACTTGCTACCATCTGTGTATAATTTTTTTTTTTCTCCCTCCAAAAAATTTATTTGGGGCCTACTGGCCCTACACAGGGGTTAGCGATAGAACTAGTTGAGGAAAATGGTGCTGGAGGGAGAAACTCATTAATATTTTTCTCACAATTTTCCCAATTTATACGCTGTATTCAAATTAAAAAAAACCGCAACTACTTTAATTATGGTTTAAAAAAATAGGGTGCTGTTAGGTGGGAAAACATAGTACTTCAGTAAGGTTTTCCCCCTTATTCTTGTCCTTTCTGTTCTGAATGACATTCTGGGCTGTGAGCTCCGAGGATCTGTTTGTGAGGGAGTTAGTGCGCGGAGTTCTCGCCACGAAAATGTGGGTAAAGGGGGAGTGGAAATCCTTGCTGGCTAGCTGATTTAACAAGACGACCAAACAATTAAGTGTGTTTAAGCTGTCAGCACAGTGAAAATAACTTTTTTTTTTTTTTTTTGTTTTTGTTTAAAAAAGGCTCTCTAGCTTGTTTCCCTTCTGATTCCTCTGCTGGAGGAGCTTTAGTGTAGCTCCAGGATTTGTATAGCACATAGAGGTTCATTGATCTCAACTGCCCTGCTGCTTAGGGGCAGTGGAACTGTCCCCAGCAATGGGGAAGCTCATGTGTTTGGGGACAGGGCTTTCTTGAGGACAAGCTCAAAACTCCGGAACTCATTTATGTAGGAGCCTTGCCACTTTCTAGTCCAAATGTAAAAATGAGGGCACCTCCTTTGCCCTTGTTTCTCTCAGTCACCCTCGTAAGATATCGGTTTGTATGGATAGCTAATCAAAACCAAACAGTTCCTAACATACAACTTCATACATCTGTCTTGGGAGAAAGGGCACTGGAGTGGAGAGGAAACCTTACTTCATTGATGTTTGTCAGCTTGTATGTGTTAACCTGGAAGAGCACTTGGGTGTCATGTTGATGGGCATGGTGTAAGTACCTGCATCGGATAGAACCTGAGTCTCCCATGTGGCAATGTCCTGCTGCTGTGATGCTGGCATGACCTAGAAGTGATCGTGTGAGAAATAAGTAGGATCATCTTGGTGTTTTATTCTTATCTACATGTTAAAACAGGAAAAAATGTTTTGAGCCAAACTATGTGCTGTCAGGTGTTGTGTTTACATGAGTAAACATAAACATGAAAATGAAACGTGTTATGGCATGTTGACATTAAATGGTCATTTTAAAATTAAATACTTGTATAATACCTCAGTATGTGCTGTGGGGACCACAAGGTCCCTGCGCATAAGTTTTCTTCCCACTGTATGCTCTTTGTGCTACTGTGGGCAGCAGTTTCCTCAGCAGCCTGGCACCCCATGTTTGCTCACAATGAGCATTGTTTGGGAGGCGGGCACAGTATACTTTTGTTCTGATTTGATCTCTTTTGTACAGTCAGTTAACGTGACACTTTACTTAATCCCACTCCTTGTTGACAATTTTTCACCTGCCGTTAAAGTAGCAATAAATGATCATAACTCTAACTGCAAGAGATTAGAGACACAACCTTGTTTCAGTGTTTGCTTTGTGCTTTTGTCACAGCTTTTTGTATAGTCACTTACATTGCTTCTCTTCTATTTTTGGTTTCTCCTCTTAGTATGGGTATTTCTCAAAAAATAGGGAAGGCAAAGAAAACATGGGGAAATGTAATTGAAATCATAACATTTGGCAGGGGAACTCAGGGATAGGTGTAACTATTTCTAATTCATTTTAAGACTGAAACTATTTTTACCTATGTTTAAAAAGTTTTTAAACTGACTAAATTACAAACTGATACCATTCCTTTGAGTGAGAAGCTCTCTTAGCGAGCTTCATGGTGAAACTCATCTAGTTTTTTAAAAACTATTGCAGTTACCATAATTAATAATCTCTATTGTTAATAATGATGCTGTGCATCTTAAAAGGAAGGTGTGTTCCAGTGGTTTTGAGCAAAGGATTAGAAGATGAAGTCTTGATTTCTAAACCCAGCCCTGCAATTGACTTCTCTTGGGCAAGTCACTTACCTTTCTGTCCGTTTCTCCATATGTAAAGTGAGGATCCCGTCTGTCTGGAGGTGCTGTTGTGCAGATTGATTAGATGTTTGTAAAGCAGTTTGGACTTGAGTGCTAAGTATTCCTATTATCGAAGCACAGTACAAAGGCTAATCCTTACTTTTTGGATTTAGAGCCCAGTCCAGCACCCACTGACGTCAATGGAAGACTTTGCATTGACTCCACTGGGAACTCTGTATGCATGTCTCTCTCGTACACACCCAGACACCACCTCCATCTTTTATTAATGGAGAATCTGAGACACAGGGCGGAGTGGTGGGAAGTTATTTTTCATGACCATACACAATTGGTGACAAGGACATGGCTGGGATTCGAAATAAGAACTGTCTCCCTTCCATGCTAGTTGCACTAAGTCCTGGCTGCCTGTATAAACATATAAATCACTAAAACAGGAACTTGGGCCTGTTTCAAATTAATATTGTTACTGTGGCAGGTTGTCATTGAGCTGTGCTACTAGGATCCCCTTTTAAGCACATTCTGAATACATGCTTGGCCCAGGGAAATACTCTGTATAGTAATCTCCAAAAATGTTTTTGCAGCATCAAGTACAGTACTCACATTTCCTATCTCTTGGCACTCCTGCCTCCTTTTCTTATGCTGAGTGATTTGTGTGTGTGAGAGAGAGATGCACAACTGCTCTAACAGTGTTGTCTGCTGCCTTTAGTGAGGGGTTTTAGCAGGGGATAGTCATTCCTAGAAGCGCAAACAGTGCTTTTAAACTATTTTTCTTTTAAATCAAAGTAAATTGCCATTTGTGGGCAGCATTTTCCTTTTTGTGGCGCAACCTAATAGCGCTATTAACACATTGCAATGAGAGAGGGATCTAGGTGCAGTGTTTTCAGCTAAGGCACATATTGTTCAGTCTTGAATAATGTCTTGAAACTGTGAAGCCCTGCATCTGTGTGGGTGTCTTTAGCTGGCAGTAGGGCTGCAGGAGATAATTATTGGAGCCTTTTATGAAGGCAGAGTGACTAGGGGCTGCCATATGCTAGCCTGATCTCCTTTGCTGTTGCAAAAGCTTGTTAAGAGTTCATTTCCTTTTCTTTTTCTTCCCTCTAACACAGCCGGCTGCCTTCTGAGCACCCCCTTGTGGCGAGGGGCACTCTGCAGTGTTCTGCCTCTGTTTTGCCCTTCTTCAGGTCTTCTTTATCCCCCCAGCCCCCGCAGTCTCTCTCATCCAATTGCAGCCCTTCTCGGGTTCAGTTTGTTTTTTAATTACCACAAAGTTGTAAAACGCAACCAATCTAACAAAAATCTTCCACCCAGCCATGAGCTAGGCCTAGCCCTTTTTTCCTGAGGTACTCGCTCTTCCTGGTCTCTGACCCATGGGAGAAGATGTAAGGCCTGGCCTGCCGCCTTCTAAAGGAAGAACAAAGCTTTCAACTGGGTCTTCTTACCCTGCCCCAACTCCCTCCCTTGAGCACTCTACGAGAACCGCTCTCCTGGCAGCTTCCCTCTGCAGTTACCCTTCTAGCTCTGCCCTCACTGAAATGCCCCCGACCCTTTATAGCCAAAGTGCAGCCCTGTGATTAAAATAAGAGCTCCCCTGTGCCAGAGCAGTTGTCCAAACTGAGCCAATTAAGGAGCTCTTATTTTAATCACAGGGGCCTGCCACCCTGTGACATTCCCCCTATACATTTCATCTGCATGTGAAAATCGTTCGCCCCTGAGAATGTCAGGAAATTAAATTGTTTACTCAATGTCTGTCGTGAACGCCTACACTAGCCCAGGAGAGCTCGGAGACATTCCTTCGAGCAAGCCCAGAAGAGTGGGAGCTGTATCTTTTCATCTGAACTGTAAATGCAAAGTTCACCCACAGAGTTTGCTAGGCACTATGCCCAGACAGTTTTAAAATTAGACTAAAATCCTGCATTGTTGCATCCTGGAACCAACATGGCTCTTAGAGTCAAGGTAGGTGAAGTAATATACATTACCTCATCCATCTGGTCTCAGGAAAATCCTATGCATTTATAAATGTGCTGTGAACAATTTCAATCTCTTGGGAATATTTGGAATGCCCTTCCCATGTTCACAGATATTTCAAGCATTACTTCCCCTGAAATGAAGTGGACCTCAGAATGAGGATAGGTGGCAGAGGAAAGGCTTGCGGTGGATGCACAGGAGTGGGGGTCAGAATTGGGGTGTGGGGAGAGTCTATTCTTGGCTCTGTCATAGGCTTCATTGTCTTTTAGGCAAGTTAGTTAATCTTTTTGTACCATTGGATGTCTCTCCATAGGGGATTTAATCTGAAGCTCTTTGATGCATGTCAGGTAACTAGCAGCACGCGGGTCACGCCAATAGTGTGCACATGTAATGCCTGTTCTGTTTTCAATTTGCATGGCATCTACTTGCTGTGCACGGAGGGATAGCGCTTTCCAGTGCCATCCCAGGGTTCTTTGCTTCACTGCTGAGCAGTGGGTGGACAGGGATTGTCACTGAATTGTGGAAAGCCGAGTGGATTCAATTAAAAAAAAAAAATCCTGTGTTTCCACTGTCTGTGCCATATTTCCTTTCTGGGCTGGTATGCGCCGATTTTTTTAAATTGCTGTTGACCAGCACGGATCCTACAATTCTTCACGCTGCTATGGCGACGAGAGCAAATACGCACAGGCTGCTTGGGTTGTATTGCAGCACTTAGAGCTGGATGGGTTCTGCATTGGACTTTGCCTGTTGCACCACCAAATGTGATGCAGGAGCAGGAGAATATTCTATGGCAGCAACAACAGATGAGTGTTCTGTAACTGGTGGCAGCAGGACAAGGCGGACCAGTTTCTGGATCACCTACGCAGCGTTCAGTGCCACTTCTGGGTCTGGGAAACCAGTGTGGGTTGGCGGGAGTGGATTGTTCTGTTGAGCTATGCTAATCAGCAGTGGTAAGAAACCTTCAGGGTGGGGAGGGCTACTTTTAGTTGTTGTTTTTAAGATTTAGGCAGATCTGACCAGGAACTGCAGTGGGAGCAGACCAACATGCAGTGCTCCATACCGTGAAGCAACAGGTTGCCGTGGCAATCTGGAAGCTGACTAACCCAGAATGTTATCAGTCTGTAGCCAACCAATTTGGAGTGGGGAGATCAGCTGCTGGGGTTATTCTAATGCAGGTCTGCTATGCTGTTGAACTGGTGCTGTCTAACTGGGTCATGAGGCTGGGTATTGCTCAAGAGACTGTTGATGGCTTTCCATGCATGGGGTGCCCAAGCTGCACTGGGGCAATTGCTGGGAATCCATGTGCCTATTCCGCCCCCTCCGCTCCAGGATACAGAATTTATAAACAGAAAGGTGCATTTCTTCATAGTGCTGCAAGGACTTCTGGGTCACTGTGACAGGTTTACAAACATAAATGCAGAGGGCTCTGAGAGGGTCCACGATGCTGGGAATCTTTTAAAATGAATGGAGAAAAAACTGTTTGCCCCCAGGAGAGCTGTGGACATTAATGGTGTGGAGGTTGGTCCGGTTATTCTGGGAGACCTGGCTTATCCACTGATGCCCTAGCCTAGATAATGAAGCCATATGCTGGCCACTTGGACAGAAGGAAGGAACATGTTAACTATCCCGTGAATCGCTGTAGAATGGTAGTCAAAAGTGCATGTGACCATTTGAAAGGCAGATGGTGCTGTTTCTAGAATAGGTTGGAGGCAGCAGAAAAAAAGGTTCCGACCAATATAACTGCATGTTGTGTTTTGCACAATATTTCAGAGCAAGCGGGGAGAGTCTTATTGCCGAGTGGGGCGACTGAGGTGCGGAGGCTTGTCCGGAGGCTTGAGCAGCCAGCAAGGCATCTCATGGAGAGAATACACATCCCACGGGAATGCTGTCAGGGATGCCTGTTTGTATTTTGAGTCACATGCCTGAATGTGTTAGCCCGTCTTGCGGGTGTTGAGATGCAGACATTGCGAGCGCTAGGATATTGCGTGTGGGTGGTTGAAGTTTGATTTTCCCTATGTGCTTTTGTCAAAACCTTATCAATGTTTTCAGTCTTATTTAAAGGATTTTCTGTGCAAAAAGTGACTCAGAATGGATGTATTGTAAATGATTTTATTATGGAAGAACAATTAAAAAAAAACCAAAGTTTTAAGGCAGCCAGAAATAATATCTTTGGTTGGTTAAATGGTTTTTTCTAAACATAATCTTCTTAAAAGTTTGTGTGTAGTTGGTTACTTTAATTCCTGCAACAGTGCAAACAAAGTTCAAAGTGCAACAGCCAGACTACTTTAAATACACAACAGTTTTGTTGTGGGAGGGAGGGATTGTGTAAAGTTACAGGTGAATATATGCCTTGTCTGTCTCCTCTTACTGGCATAGGCTCTGGGACTGACTGCCTCAGCTCAAAATTCTCGGGGGGGGGGGGGGGAGGGGGGTTGCAGGGCTCAAAAGAGCTGGTCTCCCAGGTGCAAGTGTCTTCTCAGATCTTACCTCTGCGCACCAAAGTGAATGGGTTCTGCTGGAAGCACCGCTGCAGGGATGCGGAGGGTAGGAGCGGCTTCTGTCTCAGTAGCCAGCATAGTCCAGGGGCTGAAGGACGTGGCTGGATCCCAAATTATGGGCCTGCAGGGCCTGCTTGCTTAGCAGGAGGGCATTCTGGCTTAGGGTAGTGTCTGAGTTGCCTCTGCCTCTGCGTCTCTTCCCATGCTCTCCTTCACCATGACAATACTGTTCTTGGCCACAGTGACACTTGCCCTGGCCACTGTGATTTATCCTTGGCAGCTGCAAGGATCTTCTGTATTTCTTTCTACCTCTGGGTCTTAATGTACAGCCTAGTTTTCCTCTGACTCTGCCATGAATTCTGCAAAA
Source organism: Mauremys reevesii (assembly GCF_016161935.1). Classification (NCBI taxonomy): domain Eukaryota; kingdom Metazoa; phylum Chordata; order Testudines; family Geoemydidae; genus Mauremys; species Mauremys reevesii. Next base: position 29,247,819 of record NC_052626.1, read on the forward strand.
TCTTGTCCCAAGTCCTCCTTTTCTGCATCTCAGGTTTTCTTTTTCTTTTTTTTTTTGACGGATACAGAGACTTTTATTGAGCGGGGGGCGGGAGCACGAACGGGTCGCAGCCCAGGGCGCTCATCAGGTTTGCTTTCAGGAAAGAGGCCACATGTCGGGCTGTCATCCCCTCCACCTGCTGCAGGTCCTCCACCTGGCTGAAGGGCCCGTGCTGCTGTCTCCAGGCCAGGATGCGCTGGGCTCTCTTGTCCCCGATGCTGCGCAGGGCCTGCAGCTCCTTGGCATCGCCCTCGTTGAGCCGCGCCAGCAGGTTCTCCCGGCTCCACGCCAGCAGGTCAGGGCGCGACACCAGCTCCCAGCCCGGGGCCCGGTTCTCGGCCCCTGTGGCCGCCTGGCCCTGCTTCCTTTGTATGACCAGGATCCCTTTGGCTCCACTGGGCATGGCCTGCTGCCCAACGGGGGTCTGCACTTGCTGCAGGGGGAGGACCACAGTCTGTTTCTGGGCCCCGGCGGGGGCCTCGCTGTGGTGCAGAGGCTTGGGCTGACAGGCCTTGTCCAGCAGCGCCACGGCTTCCCGCTCCTTCTGCCTCTCCTTCAGCTTCTGCAGCTCGCGGCGCATCTCCTCCAGCTGGCGCAGCACGGCCACCCGCTCCCGCCGGGGGGTGCTGAGCAGCGGCAGCCTCCACCCGGCCCCCCCCTGCTGCTGCTCCAGCACCAGCAGCCGCTGCACCAGCCTTGGGTCCAGCTGCTCCAGGGGCAGCAGGGAGCTGAGCGGCTCGGCCTCGGGGGGGCTCCTCCTCAGGAGGTCTCTTGGCTCCGGGGCCGGCACCCTCACTGCCAGCTCCAGGGTCCTCGGGAAGTCTCTTGCGTGCAGCTGGGGCCCGCAGCATCTCCTGGGTGAAGGGCCGGTTCACCACCTGCTTGGACTTGGCAGCAAAGTTCAGCGTGCTCAGCGTGTCAAAATAAAAGTGTTGCTCCGGGGCGACGACAGCAGGTAGGGGATCTTGGGGGACAACTACTGCACTGGTGGGGTGCAAAATAAACTTTATTAAGAAAATGCAAAAACAGGGAAAATTCAATAGTGAGGGGTATGGGGTTTGTTAAGGTAGACAATTGGGGAGGGGTTTCTTTTAGTAAATAGTATGGGGGGGTACAATACAGTTGGTAACCAATTACATTTATACTTCAGTGTTAACAGGTAGCTAACAATTTCTATGTAAAGGGTGTGTCACAGCAGCATATAACCAACTAACAGTTAAGGGTAAAATGTGTTAAATAACCAACAACTCTAGGTAAAAATGCGTTAGTGGTGTAAATGTAAAATGTGAGGTGTGTCGGAGAGAAAAAGGGTAACCAATGGGGTTTTATGCTAGATTTCAGCAATACAATTGAGGTTTGGCAGCAGTAGGAGCGGGGTGAACATGTGGGGGAAGGGATTAAAAAAGAGAGGGGGGGGAAGAAGAGCACGTGGTGGAGCGGAGACCAAAGGCAGAGGCACTGCGGAGGGAGATTTAAACTTAGGGAAACGCAGAGAGCAGACAGGCTGCAATGAGTGACTGGGGAAGCCCGCGGTGGGGAGAACGGGGGAAACACAATTATACAGAACACAGCAAGGTCCTTATCTATGATCTAACTTAACCAAGACTACACAAATTAGCAAGTAACAAAACACAATACAACAATTCTCTAAGCCTAATTTATAGAGTAGAATGCAAACAATTTTCTAAACCTAACTTAACCACAGCTATGCAAAATGAAATTACAATTTATCTAGACTAAAGGCTAAACCTAACCTAATGGGTGCACCTTATACTAGGGGTAGCTTCAGAGGGCAGAGTGGTGTGTGCCCAGGATACAGCTCCAAGGGGGGGATTTAAGGTGGTGGCTGCAGCAGTGGGACGACTGCAAGTAGGCTGCCAGGATAGAGTCCAGGGAGGCACAACTTAGAAGGGGTCGATGGACCCAGTCTGTGGTGTTGCAGCCTGAGGCTGGATACTGTGGGGTTAGGTTCATGAGAGGGAGGAACTTCCAGAGGAAAGGGGATCCTCCCTCTGAGGCCTCCTGTCTTGTGCAGGCAACACAATCATGTGATGAGGGGACATCTGACAGGTTCCCGATGAGGACCCCCTGCAGGGCATAGGCTTTTAACCAGGCAACCAGGGGGTTTTCTCGAGGCGGGGTGGCAATCATGGCAGGTGATTCCTGTGAAGACATAAAAGAGAGGTTGCCCGTGTAGGGCCTGTTACGACCGGGCACTAAGCCAGTTGTGATGGGCCAGGTCAGGCTTGACTCGTCCATCTATTTGAATGTGGTAGGTGTTGGGGAACCAGCCAGGGGTGATGATGGTAGCTGGTTGTGGGGTGCAGGTCCCTTGAGCATTGGGGATAAAGACCCACACCGGCTGAGAGATACTGTAGGCTGGTTTCCAGGGCTCCCGTGGTTTGGGAGCGATCTCTGGCCATCGGCTGTATGCCGCATTAAGGGAGATGAGGGCTTGAGACAGGACCCGGTCCCAGCCCTTATAGTCGGGGTGCCAAGTATGGCCCGAATTTGGGTCTTCAGCATTCCAATACGTCTTTCCACAACCCCGCTACTTTGGGGGTGGTATGGCAGGTAGCTGTGGAGACGCACCCCCCCATTGGGACACCATCTGGTCTATAATTTTACTGGTGAACGGTGGCCCTCCATCAGTCTGGATCTCTTCAGGTGCCCCCCAAGCAGCAATTACCTGGAGAAGGGCTATAGAGACAGCTGGTGCAGTAGATCGCCTGAGGGAGAACACATTAACTGAGACCCCAGGTCGACTATTACAAGCCCCTTTGGGTACTGTTTTGCCCCCGGGAGGGGGCCAATGAGGTCCATCTGCCAGGTTGTACCTGGGCTGAAGTGCTCAGGGCTATAAGCACCGTGGGCATAGACAGGCTTGTTTGTGACTCGTGCCTGTTGGCAGCTTAGGCACCCTTGAACTACTTGGGTGCACTGCTGCCTAGACACGCTTGATGTTTGTGTTCCTCGGTTAGTTAACAGCTGATGTAGGGCACGGGCAGGCAGGTGCCCCCACTCTTCATGGAGCCAGGTGACAAAGGGGTTGCTGCAAGAAATGATGTTAACCTGAGATGTGTCACACTTACCTTATTTTTCTGTGTATAAGACACCCCCCACTTTTCTAACCCAAAATTCAGAAATCAATATTTTAAACATAAAACAGAACACATTTTTATTTAGTAATTAGGCAACATTTACATACCAGTACTATGATATTATGCATCACACTTAGCTTTGAGCAAATCACTTTATTCAGCCTCTATTGCATCACTGCTTCTTCTTCATCACTATTAGTTTCGAACATATCAGTTTCTTCAACTTCTATTGCATCACTGCTGTCTACTGAGTCACTGTCTAATATATATATGATCATCCTCAGTTCCGTCCATGGCATTGCTGATTCCACACTTCTTGAAGGACTTCACAATCACCTTTTGTTTGATGCCATACCATGAGTTTAGAACCCACTTGCTAACCTCAGTAATGGTTGGTTTTTTCACTCTTCCTGTCGGTGTCAGTTACCACCTGCTTTTTGAATCCATCTACTCCATTCTTCTCTCATCAGGGCTTTAAATGGCTTGTTTGAAACAACTAGTGGCTGTAGCTGACCTGTAAGTCCACCAGGAATAACTGCTAGCTGTGTTCGCAAATCCGATGCAACCCTTTTTGTCTTTTCTGTTAAATGTGCTCGGAACTGATCAAAGATAAGTAGAGCTGGCTTCTTTAAGAGCCCTCCAGGTCTTCTGGACCAAACCTTTGCAAACCAAATGGCCATAATTTTTTCATTCATCCATCCCTTCTCATGAACTTGCACAATAATGCCAGGTGGTATGGTCTCTTTAGGATATGCAGCAAAGAATCCTGTGGCACCTTATAGACTAACAGACGTTTTGCAGCATGAGCTTTCGTGGGTGAATACCCACTTCTTCGGATGCAAGCAGTGCACGAAAGCTCATGCTGCAAAACATCTGTTAGTCTGGTTCTGTAGAAGCAGCAAAGCATCCTGTGGCACCTTACAGACTAACACGGCTACCCCTCTGATCTTTAGGATATGTTTTCCTCTTAAAAATAAGCATAGGAGGCAGTTTAGTACCATCTGCACAGCACGAAAGCACAGCTGTATAGTGTGTCTTTTCATGGCCACTTGTTTTGATTGCCACTGTTTTGATTCCTTTCACATCAGCAGTTCTGTTGGAAGGCACATCAAAATTGAGAGGCACCTCATCCATGTTTGCAATCTGACTTGGTTCAAAATCATATTTTTTCCGAAGTTGTATGACACAGGAGTGAAACTGTTGGATTTTATCCTCATAAACTGGTGACATTTTCTGTGCTAACTCTGTTCGTGCTCTCATGGCCAACCCTTCTCTCCTCATGAAATTGAAGCACCATTTTGCCTGTTGATTTTCCAGGAAAATCTTCTTTTCGCTTGCAAACATTCTTGCCTGATATTGAATAAGCTTGGTTGACACACACAAGCCACTCTGGTGCTGCTCCATAATCCAAGTCTTAAGCCTCTGCTCCAAATTTGGCCATTTTGCTGGTTTTCCTCTTAAGGCCTTCTTCTTTTTTGGCATCTTAAGGAGTTGTTCTTCCTGTTTTCTCCACTGTCTGATCATACACTCAGTGGGAGGAGGTCCAAACTGTCTCTCTGCAGCTCTATTTCCATGCTCTTTTGCATAACTGATTACATTCAGTCTGAATTTTGCAGAGTAAGACATTTGCTTATTTATTTTATTATTTTCGGACATCTTTATGGGCTCAGAACGCTCCGACATTACCGGTCCCTGTCGCATCTGCGCACTGCCTACCCGCTCTCCACCTCCAACGGGATGTGTTCCAATTGGTTGGTTCAGCATCAGCTGACGTCAGTTACATAAGGCTCGTGATTGGAAGAAGCCTGTTTGCAGAGACAAGGTATGGGCAGTTTCGCAACCGTGCGGTTCTCTCCTCGGCTTACTTCCATGTATAAGATGACCCTCAATTTTTAGTCTTTCCTAAAATCGTTAAAGTATTGTCTTATACACAGAAAAATACGGTATATTCTCTGAGCTGCAGATCTAGCCTGGAATGAAGAGGGTTACTGTCAGACCTGTGCGAAGGGCAATGAGTAACAAACCATGGCAACTTGGACTGCGCTGCCAGTTGAGTAACCTGCGCCCAGATGTTTTCATGAGCAGTGGGCTGTCCCTCTCCCACCAGGATGGACACGCAGTAGCTTGAGTCCACTCCCAGGACCACAGATGTTCTTGGATGGGCTGCTGCTATGTGGGAGGCGGCTAGTAGGACACCCTCTGCTTCAGCTTTTTGAGCTGAGCTGGAAAAGTTGGGGTTTAACCTTGAGGGTGTTACAGGTGGCACACAGCATTCCTGCTCGGGGAGAAGGTGACGTGCCCCCATCAGATACAATCCAGGGGGCATAGACACTTAGCTGGGCAACCGCCCCAGGTTCATTAGGGACTGTGGTGGAGGAGGACTTGAGGGCCCAGTGTCCGAATACCTCTTGGGCCTGGTAAACAAGTCGCTCCCAAGTAGCAGGGGCTCCCTGGAACTGGGGAGCTGGGGTGAAGGTTAGCCATGGGATGAGCTCCACATGAGGTCTCTTTAGGGTACCTGTGGCAGATTTGCCCCATGGGAGGGCACACTGAACGGTGAGCATGGCAGTGCCCACAGGCCCGTAGCGGTACTCAGGTCCTGACAATTTTCAGGCCAGATTGTGGACAGGAAGGTTCTCTTGGGACATAGTTGCAGCCACATGGTCTGGGAACACAGTGAGAGTAATTTCGACGGGGTTGGTGGGGTTCTAGCCAAGGTGGGCCCAGAGCCCAACCAGGCAGCCAGGGAAGACACCGCCTGTTCGGCCTCCGGTGTCCAGGGGATTTTAACGTTCCTGGCATATTGTTGCAGAGTGGACAGGCGTGGCATCAATGCAGCAGGAAGAAACTGCCTGTGGTAATTGACTATGCCCAACATATGCTGCACCTCACGCCTGGGGGGTGCTACCCCCAGGGGGAAAGGACCTATCACCCACTCACCAGTTACGTGGCATAGCCGTCCCTTTTCCACAGCAAAACCTAGGAACTGAAAGGTAGAAGCAGCCGTGAGGACACTTTTAGGCAGACTGAGGTCCCACCCATCGGTGGATAAAGCGGCCTGGACCTGTTCAGTGACCTTCTGTACTTCAGTCAGTGTGGGACCAGTTATGAGAATGTCGTCCACATAGTAGACGACATGGACGTTGAGGAGGGATGGTACCTTTTCTAACGTGCGGGTTAGGGCCTCACTGGCACAGGCAGGTGAGTTTTTGTACCCTTGGGGGGCACGCTTGCAATTGGTACTGGGCTCCCTGGTAAGCGAAGTTTAACAGTCCCTTGGGATCATAGAGGGTGACCTGATAGCAGGGCTGGCTCCAGACCCCAGCGTGCCAAGTGCACGCTTGGGGCGGCATTTTGCCGGCAGGGCAGCTGGCAGCTCCGGCGGACCTTCCGCAGTCATGCCTGCGGGAGGTCCGCTGGTCCCGCGGCTCTGGTGCACCTCCCGCAGGCATGACTGCCTGGGGCGGCCAAATTCCTAGAGCCGCCCCTGCCTGATAGAACATATCCTTTAGGTCTATTGTACATGCCCATTGGTTTGTGTCATCTAGTAGGATGTGCTCAATAGTGGGGATAACCCATTTAGCAGCGAATGCTACTGACTGTATGTGTGTGTTAGTGGCCCGATAATTGATAACCATTCTGTACTCATTGGGCTTGTGTGGTTTTGGGATTCCCCACGCACTGGATAGATATTTGCTCGCTGACACCCGCCAAATTTTATTCTCATTGAGCAGTGTCTCAACAAGCTGGGCAATGTGTGGTTGGCCTGCTGGGGCAGTGGGTATGGGTCTGTATTTCCAGGGTGTGGGGTTAAGCAGTTCAGGTTCGTGGGGAGCACTGGTACCAGATAGAGTGACAGGCAGTGCCTCCAGTACGGCTTCGGCCAGCTCGAAACGCCGTAACTCCTTGACTCCGAGGAGGGGCGTGGGCCCCACTAGTGCCCGAAATGTTATTTGGTGTGTGGTTTGTGTGTGCATGTACCTTTACTTCTGAGCGGGACTCTGTGCTATTGAGGCCTTGCACGTAGATAGTGTGTCCTGTGGGGGACGTGAGGAGGTACAATGGACACCTGTGCCCCCGTGTCCAGCAAAAAGGGGATGACGAGACCCTTGTCAAAAACTAGCGGATAATAGGGGCGGGGGTCCCCAGGCCGGGTGCTGGCCGCCGCCAAGCACCCGGCCGTTATCCGTTTTTTGGCTTGGAAGATTCTAGTCACTCTTCCCATCCCAGAGCTATGGCCAAGGCTTTTTGCTGCTCACTGTTGAGCTTACGCACAACCTCCTTAGTGAGGCCTTTATACAACAAGAATCCAAAAATTTTCCGTTCTACAAATGAACGCTCTGGGTGCTGGGATCTGGGCTGTGGGCTGGTGTGTGGTGGGTGGGAACTAATGGGTAGGGCTTGGGCTGAAGGCCACTTCACCCTCTCGAGGGCCTCATAGAGCTGCCCAATGGGGCGTCCAGCATACCCCCTTAGCCACTGAACTGTTCCGGTGTCAGGGGTGGTACTGTTATCCATGGCAAGTCAATGGCAGCTTCATTTATGGGTATTTCAGTGGGGTCAACAACATGCCGGAAGGCATTAACCTGGTTAATCTGAGCCGGAGTTAGTCCTAGAGGGTGTTGGGCAGGGGACCATAGTATGATGGACCCCCCCTGCAATGGCACATCTTAGGGAAGAGAGGTCCTTGACACTTCCTTTGGGGACTTGGATCCCTGGAAGGGATTGCTGTAAATGGAGGATGGCCAGGGCTGGGGCAGTCAGGGGCCATGCGGTGTTAGATATTACCGGGCTCCCTGAGACCCCGGGACCAGCTACTGGTCCTGGCTAGTACTATGCCATCTTCCCTATCCACTAGCTCCTGTCCATGTTCCAGGGCCAACCGGCCTAGCCACAGTAATGGTGGCTCATTGGCTCCCCTAGCGGTGTCTGAGATGAACTCCTTCATCTCCGCTTTGGAGCGGGGCCAGAATTCTGTGACCTGTGGCATTACCCAGACCATCAACCTTTATTCGGCTGATGGATATAGGCAGGGCCTCACTGGAGGTCACAGTGGGTGGGGGTGTATGGGCTTGAGCATCTGGTGGGGCAGAGGGTAAGGTGGGGTATAGCAATGTTTTTTCGAGGGGGAGTGGGGCCTCTGGGTGAACATATGGGGGTGGGTGTTCGGGGGGTTTATTGGGACTGGGCTAGCTAGTGGTAGGTGGCGGCCCTTCCTGGCTGGGCTGGCTAACGGCCTCCTTGGCCGAGGCCGTTAGGGCCCCATGTAAAACGGTTACCTTATCAAGGGCCTGGGCCAGTATTTCATAGGCAACTGGCCACCTTTTGGGGTTTGTATACATCAGGCCACAGTTTCTTGGGCTTCCAAACCCCTTCTAGTTTTTGCGCCAGGTCCGTTAGTATTTGGTGGGCGGGGGACCCCTGCAAAATTCAGGGTTCAGGGGTGAGTTTAGATGGGGTCCCCCCACAGGCTTTCATGACCCTCCCCACCTACCTCCAGAGGCGGGTAGGATCTGAATCTGCAGCTGGCTCTCTTGCCTTAGTGCAGGTTAGCCGGAGGCTGGAATCAGCGGGGCTGGCCCGGAATGTGGGGTGACAAGTTAAAAGGCACCCCACATCAGTGAGCCCCAGGTGGGTAGTGTACACCCTGGAGCTCTGGCCTTTGCCAATCGTGCAGACACACTCTAGGGCCTCAGGCTGCTGTTTACTTTGCAGCGAGTGGTACTGCAGGTGGTTAGTTTGGTCCTCATCTGTCCCAGAGGTCTTGGCCTCTTTCCAGGGACAGGGGAGGCAGCAATTGTTACCCCAAGATCCTGTTCGTGATGCCATGACCCTTCGGCTCCACCGGGCATGGCCTGCTGCCCAATGTGGGTCTGCACTTGCTGCAGGGGGAGGACCACAGTCTGTTTCTGGGCCCCGGAGGGGGCCTCGCTGTGGTGCAGAGGCTTGGGCTGACAGGCCTTGTCCAGCAGCGCCACGGCTTCCCGCTCCTTCTGCCTCTCCTTCAGCTTCTGCAGCTCGCGGCGCATCTCCTCCAGCTGGCGCAGCACAGCCACCCGCTCCCGCCGGGGGGTGCTGAGCAGCGGCAGCCTCTGCCCGGCCCCCCCAGCAGTTTCAGCATCAGAGGACGCAGAGAGGACTCGATTCACTAACAATAATCAGGAGATCTTCAGGCAAAATTCGTTGTTCGTGGGAGGGGAGTTTAAAAATGGGGGTATGCTCAAAAACAAACGAGAGCGGGGAGAGGGCTCCCCAAAGACGCCTAGCTGATCAGACCAGGTGGCAATGCAGGAACCTCTCCGGGGGTCTGATCAGAAAATGTCTGGTTTTAAAGGCAAACTCAGGCGGTTTCCTGCCAGTAACTCTGATTGGTTCCCCTTGTTACAGGGGAGGAGAGAAGGCTGCAGGTGAGCATAAACATGCCTGGGCAAGTTTTTGAGCCACAGGTATGACTCATACACTCAGCTATTTGGCCACTTTAGGTCTTGCATTCCTGGGCAGAGCACCCTACACCGAGCCGGGTCTGAACAAAGAAGCTAGACAAAAGAGCAAGAAGCCCCCTCCCTGAGCAGAGCAATGGCTCCAGTCAGTCTGCCCAAGCCATCCCCATGAGCAGGGCCAGGCTGTGACTTTGGTCAGTTCAATGGCCGGGGGGACTTAACACAAACAGAAAGGAAGGGGGGAAAAGGAATCCAGCAGGGGGACAGCTGTAACAGACAGGGTCTAGCTGCTCCAGGGGCAGCAGGGAGCTGAGCGGCTCAGCCTCGGGGGGGCTCCTCCTCGGGAGGTCTCTTGGCTCCAGGGCCGGCACCCTCACTGCCAGCTCCAGGGTCCTCGGGAGGTCTCTTGCGTGCAGCTGGGGCCTGCAGTGTCTCCTGGGTGAAGGGCCGGTTCACCACCTGTTTGGACTTGGCAGCAAAGTTCAGTGCGCTCAGCGTGTCAAAATAAGTGTTTGTTCCAGGGCGACATTTTGCAATGATCACGCTGTGAGCCGAGCCCCCCAGGGAGTCCTGCAGCAGGCGGGTGAGCTTGCTGTTGCGGTACGGCACGGGGGCAGCCCCTGGTTGAGGGCGTCCACCTTGCTGAGCAGATGCAGGGAGGCATTGATGGCTCCGCTCTCCTTGAGCCGCAGGCCACGGTTGCTAGTACGCCGGTTGTCCTCGGAGCCAGCCAGGTCGATGAGGCAGAGCTTGGCCACATGGCGGCGGTGGGGGGGCGCCCGCTGGCTCCGTGCCACCCGCACCAGCAGCATGGCGTGGCTGCAGCTCGAGCAGTCGTTGAGCTGAGTGGAGGCTACCGTGCGGTTGCGGCTGGCTGGCAGGAAGTGCTGCTCGAAGTCCCCGAAGCCTCTCAGCTCCCGCTCAGTCAGCCCCGGAATCAGGATGTTCTGGTCCCGGTCCTCCCAGATTGGCAGGTCCTGCTGGGATGGCTCCAGCAGGTCCAGCACCTTCTCAGTCTCCATGTCCTACCTGGAGATCTACCAGGAGAAGTCCCACTCCTCAGCCCCGGGTGAGCAGCTCGCCTCCCGTGTCATCTGCAGGACATCCCGCAGCACCCGTGGGATCACACCTGGCTGTTCTGGGCTGCCCAGCATGGTGTGTGTCTTACCAGCACCGGTGGGCCCATAGGCCAGCACACTGGCGTTCTGCCCCTCCAGCAGGTGGCACAGGACAGGCTGCACGGAGCCGGTGTAGATGTCATGCTGAGTGGCTTGATCGCCATAGAAGGTGTCGAACTGGTACTGCATAGTCTCCATCTTGTCCCTCCAATTGATGATCTCCAGGGAGCGGGAATCCAGGCTGCGGATGCAGGGGTCCCCCTGGGTGCAGGGGCGCAGGCGGACGCACACTCGCACGTGGGCCGGGGGGCTGGCACGGCGGGGCTCGGCCAGGCTGGGTCTCTGCCGGGACAGCATGGTGCCCACCACAGGGGTGAGCCCCCTGCTCTCTTTTGGGTCCGGCACAAGCTACGGCTCGCACGGGCCGTGGCCATTTGCCTGTCCGCCGTATGTAGAGGCCTGTCCTTGACTGTCTGGTCTGGCTGTTGCAGGTGCTATGGGAATAGTGGGTTGGGAGGGAACAGTTGCTGCTTGTTCTTATCTCAATGGGTTTTTTAGTATGTATGTGACCTTTCCTTCCTGAGACTCTTTGCACTCTTGGGGGAACACCAGAGCTGGTAAGTGATCTGCATATGTGGAGGGTGCTGGGTGCGTTTTTAATTTGTTATATCTGCTTTTGTGCTGCTAGTGGTGGGAGCAGGGAGAGCTATGTTTTAGGTTTGTTTGTGCACTGGAGGCACTACTATGGCGTCAGAGGTGTGAAGGAAGGGTTATGGAGACTGAGCTGGACAGTAATCCCCTCTAAGGTGTCTTCACTTTTGATGACGTTACGCTAAGGCAGGTGACTTGGAGGCAGAGAATGCTCATATTCAGACAGGCAAAGGGCAGACCAGTGACACATGCTTGAGGTTATTCACCAGAGTGGCGCCTCCCACCCCCACCCCCCCCAGGAATGTTGCAGGAGTGGAAGGGGCTGGCAAGCTCTGCTGGGGGTCATGGCCATGTAGCTGCATCTCAGTCTTAAGTTCTGCTATTATCTCCCCCGCAGACATGGCGAAAGTGCAGGGAAAAATAGGATCCTACAATGACTGTCACTACAATGTGTTACAGGGCACTGTACCTCACCGGGAAGTAGTATTGTTTGTGCCTTCACTGGGCCTGCAATGTGCACTTACACCTCATGTGCCCTCCAAAAACTAGCCAAATTTCTTTTCCTGTAAGCACTGTCTCAAAAACTATTGAATTTTGCACAAATGAATGTTATTTTTACAAGGGTGAGTGGTACAGACTGCAGCTGACCCATTTTGAAGCATCACAATAATAATAAATGGTAAAAGTAGGTACCTACATGCCAAATGTTCCCTCCAGGGGATCTGATTCTTTGGCTCCAGCCTGGCTCTGGCTCAGCTGATGCAGGGGAGGAATCTGGGTCCATTGTAGCAGGGCAGAACTGAGGCTGGCTTTCCAGGTGTCCATCTGAGTTGCAAAAGATTCTGGCTCTCAGGATGGCTCCTCTCTGGCATGCTCCTGCTTATCCCCTGGGGTCTAGCTGGTCGTCGGTGGTGGGGTAAATAGAACCTGGGAGAGAGTGTACTATAATTGTGTAGAATCCTGTCCCTGTCCTCAAAAAATGGACAGGTCACATGCCCCTTGCTAAATTGTCTCCTTTTTATCCTGTGTTTCAATGTACTTTCTCCTGAGCGACTTGCTCTTTATCTGACACTGATTGGCATTGTTACCAGATTTGCTCATTACTTTACTTTGGGGTATGCTCATTTATTAGGGTTACTCTTTGGAGGCGGGGGGTTCTGTAATTCTATCAACATACTGCTTGTGTCACTTGTGTTTTCATATGGAGCTCTATCCCTCCCTTCTGCATGTCCCCTCCCAATGGACCTACCCTGCAGGGCCTAGGTTCCCCAGAGTTGGGTTTCTCCAGCCCCAGAACCAGATGAACACACATTAACAGAACAAGTCTGAGCAGACCGAGTCAATCAGCACTTTCAAGCCCTGGACTCAGTGGGCTAGGCCAAGCAGCAACCCTTATATGCCACAGGTTCAGCATGTCCCTATCCCCACTTTAACGTTACAATTGTACGGGTAGTAACCCACTTGATGAGCAAACCCTACAGTAATTTTGGGTGCTACAGGGATCTTTAGCTTAAGTAAAAGAAGCGTTGCTGTAGAGTAATTGGGGAAGCTAAAAATACAAGAGTAAAGTTTCACAGAGAGAGAGAGGGAAGCAACCAGCTTAACCATAAAAGTGATAACTACACAAGGAGAGCTTAAACCAACATAAGTTACATTATTCAAGGTTAATACCTGAGGTAGAAAAGAAAATAGAGAGAGGAGGGATCTCACCCACTCCAGGAAGCTTGAACTGGTCGGGGTTCCCAGGTGACGGTGGTGGTAGCTCAGGGTCCTGAGTGCTGGAGACGTGCAGAGCCGCTAGTCAGGAGAAGATGAAATCCCAGTGGAACTGATGCAGAGTTTGGGTCCATGCAACAGAACACTCACTTGAACATAGGTAGCGGTTTTGGTAGAGAAACAACAGTTGTACAAGAGACAACACTAGATTTGTTTATGGGTAAACTGACTCAAGGGTTTTCTTTAGACTAGACAATAGGAGCTGATCACTCTTGGCTATGGGTGATGTTTCTTCCAGGGAGCTCACAATGCAATTAGGTTGCTTCAGTATTTTGGATATCTATCAAGGATTTTATTACTAGAATTGGTCTAATTGCTGAGCTGGGTGTGTGCGCATATTCATTAACATCTGGAGCAGGGATCCCCCATGATGCAGTGCTTCCCTGCTTTTCTGGTCCCAGAGTTCAGTGTGGTTCTTGCCTTGGAATCTCTGTTCTCCATTCTGTATGCTAATGGACATTCCTCCCTGTCCTGTCTTTGATGCAGATGGGGCTAGGGGAGTTGCTTTGATCTTGTCACCCCTGTCAGGAGGGATCTGGGTGTGTCCCCCACCACCCTTCACTGCTCTCTGCAAGTCTTTCCTCTGATTGGTTTTGGTTCCAGCAGAGGCTGGGGGCGGGGGTGTACTTTCATGAGTCAGACAGGCTGGATACTGTGCCCTGGTTCCCCAGAACAGAGCTGACTGGTATCAGCATCTGCTTTGCAGTGTCCACAGAAAGGTCCTTATTCCGGTGGCTGGCCACAAGCGCTTTCTCAACCAACGTGTGTCTGCAGATGGCGATGAGATCCAGGATCTCAGCATGGCTCCAGGTAGCTGCGTGAGACATGTAGTTGGGCTTCTGGAGAACTGTCACAATTGTATGGCCAGAATAATGATATACACTGGGATTCAGGCGCAAATAAGCAACATCGGTCTCTTCATCCTGGAAATTTGACACCAGGGCAGAGAGGGCACACAAGTAAACGGACAGGACAGTAACTTGTATTGGACCAACTTCTGTTGGTGAGAGAGACGAGCATTCGAGTTTACGCAGAGCACTTCTTTCACCATCACGGCAGGGCTACAGCAATGCTGCAGGTCAGTAATATCCCACATGCTTTGCAGGTTGACAACTGTTGGAAACCCGCAAAAAGTGGTGCGCAGCAATTGTGTGTGCACAAACAAGACTGAACTAATTCAGTCTGAGGCAAACCTAGCCTACTTTGCAAGAGGACGCCAGAATTCCTGATAAATGCAGAATTAGTGTGCAGTGATGGGCTTCATTGTGTGTAAACAAGTGTTTTCAAACCACATTAACTTGATTTGGTCCAGTTTAAAACCCTCATGTAGACAAGCCCTTAGTTTCCCCCACCTATCAAATGGGATAATAGTACTCTCAGCTCTGTTGGGCTCAGTTGATTGTGAATGATTATTGAGACTGTAGGATTGAGGCTGTTATGGAATTGACAATATTCATTATTATTACTTATTTATACATTTGATCTTGATAGCTGTCAGCCGTTCTCCATTCAAAATGATCTTTTTCAGGCTACTGTTCACAATTTAAAATCCAAGTTTATGATTTGACTATCCCTCATTTGTGATGTCTATGAAGGGGAAAGTATGACGAGATCATCACTTGGTACTTGGAGAATGTTATATAATATATATCTATCTCACACTCACACTTGACTTAACTGTCTAACAGGTAACGTCTTAAAAACATATTTACTTTATATAGAACATAAGCCTAGCTAATTTATTTTTTTTACATTCATAGAGTTAGGGCTTGTTCTTTGTGTATCCATTGTCTTACCACTTGGTAGACTACCACCTCCTCTAATCAGCTGAGTTCAAAACCACCTGTTTTCAAACATGAGCAAAACAAACCTTCAGCTTTAAATATTGTGGAAGCAACTTGTGTGCTGATGATGAGCTGGTTCCCTTCTCTTATTCATTCTGGGATATTAGTAATGAGTAAATCTAGTTTCCTTGCCTGTAGTTTTGATTGCTCTTATGATGGATCCTCTGCCCTGAAAAGACCATACTAATTCATGGGAAGTAGCAAGAGCAGTTGCTATCATCCACCAATCACCTGAGTATTATAATGAAATGGTGCAAAATGCAATAGACACTGCATAGGAATGGGGCCTGCTCTTAAACCCACTGAAGTCTGTTGGAGTCTTTCTATTGACTTCAGTGAGCTTTGCCTAAGGGCCATAGAGTGGTGACACTGTGCTAAACAAGAAGCCACTGAAAAACTCTCTCAAAAAATAATTTAGCTTGAGAGTTAAAAGATGCTATAAAGGTGATTCAGTTAGCTTCGAACTAAATTACCACTTCTCAGAAGGAATGATTCATTTACTTTCTCTTTCTCACATACTCAGGGCTTGTCTACTCTGAAAGTTGTTCTGGAATAAGAAAGGGTATAAATTTAATGTGGAATTGCTATTCTTGAATAACTCCATGTGTGGATGCTCTTATTCAAGGAGAAGAGCTATTCACTCCATATGTAGACAGGCCCTCAATACTCTTCTATTTACTGTTATAAAAATAATTTTATTTTAAATGATATTCATCCCAAAATGTAAAGAGATTTGAATGCATGATCTGCTGACTGAAAATTGTATCAGAGTTTAGCAACTCAGTTTTCTAATGCTTAGCATACAATATATCAATGACCAGGTAGCATCCTTGCAGGTTTTCTCATAAGGACAGTGTTTCACAATCAAATTATAGAACCTATTTCTAGCAAAATGAGGCCCAGAATATAAAAGGAGGTTCCAAGATTGCTTATTTCTCTTCTGGAAAATGGGATCTTTTGACAAAATAATACTTGGAAGTTAACAACTCTTTCAAGTGTCTAAAAAGTAGCACAAGCAAGTCATTAGGCGTCCTACGCCAGTTAGAATGCGGTAAATAGAAACCATTGGCCAGGTCACTGTCTGACAATGAAAATGGAAGCAAGTAATCAAATAGTTTGACTGAAAAAGGGGAAGGGAATTGACTGCTTTTGGCAGAGCTCAGTGTTCTAAGCTGGACCATGATCTGTGGGTTGTCCTTTTCAGTTCTCTAGATAAAAAATTCCTTGCTCATTTAACTTTCCCACCTAAGTGAAAGTTTCCAGAGGTAACCTCAGGAGTCAGAAAAGGGAGAAACAGAACAGCAGATCTAATGAGGTTTTTTTTAAACACTGTGTGACAACACTCTGCGCCCACAAGTTCCTACCAAATGAGTGATTGTGAGCCATAACTACAAAGAAGTAAGAAACTGGAATATGACTGAAGATCTCAGCAGGATGCATGACACATGATATGACTTGAACCTAAACAAATGCCTTCTCAGGCCTTGTGAAAATATAGGGAACTCCAGGTGGCACAGGAGAGCTGACAAAAGGTGCACCTATGTCTATTCTACTGCACTGGATCCAGGAAGTATGATTTTTTCCCCCCCATAAAATGGAGGTGTTAAGTCAAATTCTGCCAAACATAACTCTATCTGTCAATTATAAAAACAATTATTTTTAAGCATTCCCCCATTTTATCTATTTTAAATTTTAAACTAATGACAGCGAACATCAAGATTCAAAAATAAATCTTTATAATTGTTAAAACGTAAATTGTCAACATTGCATGGCAAGATGTACAATGTAAATAGCCTTAAATCAAACTCTGATAAGTTCTCAAGTAGCATTTTTCTTTCTTTGCCTACCTATAAATTTCAGTTACTATTGATGGACATATTTTTTCATTGGTTTGTGTGCGTGCAGTGAAATTGATATTTATCAATTACTGATTTAAAAAAAAAATCTAATCTTTCCAAGCCTAGTTGTAGGAGAAATTTCCATCTATCCTGGAGAATGGAGATCAGGAAAGTGGATGGCCAAGAGCATAACTATTCTATTGACAACCAGCTTGGGAAGACAGATTGGGCTTCTTTTCTCTAACTTGTGTTAAACTCTAGTTGAGAAACCTTTTGAGAATGTATAGGGGATTTTGTTCAGTGTGCCCTGTCAGGAAGCATCCACCAGTTTTGAGGTCACCTTTCTCATACAGAACATGCAGAGCTTGAAGAATCAAGTCCTATAACTTTAATCTCTCAAAGACACCTTTATGGCCTGGTCTTATAAGGCAAATGTGACCTGCACTTCCCAAAAGAGGGGTGGGTAGGGTGGGAGGAGCTGGGAAGCTCAGTGAAGTGCTATGTCACCTTTGTTGGTTGATGATTGTAGTACTTGGAAAATAACTGGTTAATTTGGCCATTGAGTTTGCCCATGGACAGCACCCAAGTTTCTATAGTTTAAGTGCATGGAAGTAATTGTCATTTGTTGCATGTTTTTTATGTATAAAAGGATCTGTACTAGACCTTAGAATTACTGGGTTAAAGACGGTGTTTAATATGATTCTAACCTCTGCACCTCAGGCAGAATTGTTTGTATAATCTTTGTTTTTTTCAAGATGAGTCCAGTTAATCTCTCCGTGCAAGTATGTACAGCAATTTTGCTTTTAGTGCTACAGCAACAAAAAAATTGCTGTTATTCAGAAATAAAGCAGTTCTATGCTGTAATGCCGTTGTCTGGTTGATTATTTTGATAAGGGCCTGCAGATGTGGATGATAAAAATCAGAGGATTTGGCATTAACGTCTTTCTTGTAAGAGTGATTTCAGCAAAAGTTGTTTACTTCCAGAGAGGTCTGAAGTGCTAATCCTACAGCTCTCCCCAGTACAACAAACTTGAGGCTCAGTATCTCAAGAAGCAGTGTCTCAAAAGAACAGACGCTCATCCACCTCCTCTCTGACATCTGGGGGGCGGAACATCATGAGTTTATATAATGGCAGGCATAAAGAACAGATGAAGTTGATGATAGGGTCTTATATTACTGTCCTCGTCATAGTAGCCACTTCTGAAGCTTGACACTATTGGTATAGCTACTTATGCCAGTAATATTTGACTTATAGTGTCATTAACTTACATCTCAGATATAGGACAAGAAATGTGTTGTCATAGTTTAGTCCAGACAGTAAATAATGCATCCCTAGGCATGGAACAAGGTAAGGAAGAAAGGAAGTGAGTCTCTTTTTTAATTATTAAGAAACAAGCCAAGCCTTTATTGTGTTGACTGTGCATATAAGGCAGGGGCCCAAGAATTCTGTGGTTTTTCACGTCCCATATCGACATAAAAGTTGAGGGAACTAGATGGCAAATTTAGCACGAGGATGTATACAGAAGCATCTGTTACTGGTCAACTGCTGGAGGTGGAATATCAGACTTAATGAGATAAGGATCTTATTTGCATTTTGGATAAAAGTAACTATTTTTTACTTTAAAAAAGTTGTTAAAACCCTTAAATTTTATATCCTGATTTTTATGTAAATTACTTAAAATTTAAATCACACTTTTTATTTAGGTTTTAGTTATTTAGTTTCCATTCTGTAGTCTTAAATTGCAAAAGCGGATGTTTCTTTAGTTTTCTAATTGTTAGAATTTTAGACTTTACATTGATTTCCCTCCCCCCCCCCGCCACTATGGAAATTCATACTTAATCTATATTGAAAAGGATAAGCTAGAGCCTCATTAGCACTCTTACTGTGAGAATAGCAGTCTCAAGCAAAGAATGTGTGTTAGATGTGCAACCAGCAGCATCTTCTGATAGATTGAACTTCCACTAGTCAAGAAAGCGGAATAGTTTCAACTGAGCTGTACTCCTCCCTCAGAGTTCGTAGTTTTGAAGTCAATGGGACTTGTGCTTCAAAGTTGTTTAGGTGCTGTTGGCAGTTTCACTCTTAGGTGCCTATGTATGGGTTTAGGTCCAATTTTGGCCTTTGTGCGTGGAAAAGTTCACACTAACTTTCATGTACTGCAAGTGTAAATAACCCTTCATTGTTAACAGTGAGTTGTTTTTTTTTTGTTTTTTTTTGTTTTGAGGTGATTGATAGAAGGGCATTTTCTGTTGCAAAACCCTGCAGAATCACAGCATGGTCCTTTCTCTTCTGATACTGTTAGGCCCTCAGTTGAATGACAGACCTAAAAATGAAAGTAGAATGGTGGGAACACATGGCACCTCAGCTGGAAGTTACGCTACTGATTGATTGTAGTAGGGTGTACAGTTAGCTGGGTTGATTGGCATCCTGGAGCTCTAACAACCTCCTGCTTTTAGCGAGGGTTAGACAAGATGATTATTCTCTTGCGAGACCTGTGTGCATTATATACACATTCACATCAGTATGGGGAAACAAATCAGTTTTAATGATACAATAATGGGTAGAGTGTGATTCTAGAACTAGCGGGGGGGAGGAACTTGAGATGTTTGATTAGTGTGATTGGATCTCCAGCTTTATCTGGAAACGACGTTAAAAAATAATCAAAAGAAATGAGTGACTCATTAAGATGTGCTGAGGGTGTGGTCCCTATAAATTAACAATCTAGGGCCATTTAAAGACCTGAATTGTACCTCTCCCAAGATTTGATTATCTCTTGATAACTGCACTAAGGGCACGTCTACACTTGCAAAGTTACAGTGCTGCTCAGGGACTGCCGAAGGAAAACCGCTGTTGTGTGTTCACACTGACAGCTGCTTGCGCAATAGCGTGTTCGCACTTGCGGTGCTATTTGGAGCAGTGCACTCCGGGCAGCTATCCCACAGAGCACCTCTTTCTCTTTTGCTGCTAAGACTTATGGGAAGGCAGAAGTGGTGCGGGGCGTCCTGGGTCCTGTCCCAATGCTCCGTGATGCATCGCTTCGCATCCCAGCACTCCCTGTGCTTCCATCTGCATTTGGCACCATCTTTCAACAATTTTTGTATTGCGCACCCTGCCCTGCCTCTCTCTGGCTGCAGGAATGGATCACGAGCTGTTGACCAGAATGCTGCTTGCACTGACCAACATGTCATGAGTGGCAGTGGACTTATTCCTTAAACTACAAAGGCATGAGGAGCACGACGTTGATTTCGCCATGCAGCCTACATATGACACGAGAATGCTTGTGGCATTCACGGACATGCTCACCACCATGGAACGCTGCTTTTGAGCTTGAAACAAGCACTTAGTGGTGGGATCACATCGTGATGCACATCTGTGGGGACAAGCAGTGGCTGCAGAACTTTCAGATGAGAAAAGCCACTTTCATGGGACTGTGTGATGCACTCGCCTCAGCCCTGCGGTGCAAGGACACGATAATGAGAGCTGCCCTGTCATTGGAGAAGCGCATGACGATTGCACTGTGGAAGCTGGCTACTCCAGACTGCTCCCTATCATTTGCTAACCAGGTCAGAGTGGGAAAATCGACCATTGGAGTTGTGTTGCTGGAAGTGTGCAGGGCCATTAATCACATCCTCCTCTGGAAGACCGTGACTCTGGGCAGCATGTGTTAGATTGTGGATGGCTTTGCACAAATGGACTTCCCTAACTGAGGAGGGGCAATAGATGGCAAGCACATTTCAATTCTGGCATCAGGCTACCGAGTACATTAATTGCAGGGGGTATTTCTCCAGGTGCTTGTGGATCACCGTGGGCGTTTCACAGACATTAATGCAGGCTGGTCCAGAAAAGTGCATGATGCATGCAGCTTTTGGAACACTGGCCTGTTCACGAAGCTGCAAGCAGGGACTTTCTTCCCGGACCAGAAGATCACTGTAGGGGAAGTCGAAATGTCCATTGTGATCCTGGGAGACCCCTCCTACCCCTTAGTGCTGTGGCTGATGAAGCCATACATGGGACAACTTGACAGCAGGAAGGAGTAGTTCAACAACAGGCTAAGCAAGTGCAGAATGACTGTGGAGTGTGCATTTGGCCGTTTAAAAGCTTGCTGGCAATGCCTGTATGGGGAACTGGACATGACCAATGATATTCCTAGGCTTATAGCCGCGTGCTGTATGCATCATAATATTTCTGAAGGGAAGGGTGAAAGCTTCATTCAGGGCTGGACCGCAGAGGCTCAGCACCTGGAGGCTGAGTTTGAACAGCCAGAGACCAGGGCTATTAGAGGGGCACAGCGCATGGCCATAAGGATCACAGATGCTTTTAGGCAGCAATTTGAAACTGAAAGCCACTAATATGCTGCTTTACTGCACACAATCTTGCCAGTGTAGTTGGGGCCTAAGTAGCTTTTTTGCTTCTGAGAGTTGAGGAGATTTTCTAATAAGGCCTTGTCTATACTGGCAAGTCTCTGTGGAGTAAAGCAGCTTTCTGCGGTGTAACTCCCGAGGTGTAGGCACTGCCAAGCCACTTAGTGCACAGTTGCAGCGCTGTAAAAAAAAAAAAAAACAAAAAAAAACCCCCGACGAGAGGCATACAGCTTTCTACGCTGGGGTACAGTGCTGCGATGCCAATGTAGACACCCTGGTCAATTACAGCGCTGTGATTTTCCTCTGGGAGGTGTCCCACAATGCCGGTTCTCTCCTCTGTGGTCATTGGTATGAACTCTACTGCCCTGCCCTCAAGTGACCAACCATGAACCCCACCCCTTAAATTCCTTGGGAATTTTGAAAGTCCCCTTTGTTTGCCCAGTGACTCATGCAGTGGTCTCAGCACATCTTTCCAGGTGACTATGCCTGCTCCATGCACCAGGCGATCCCCTGCTTGGAGCAATGCCAAGCTGCTGGACCTCATCAGAATTTGGGGAGAGGAGGCTGTCCAGTCCCATCTGCGCTCCAGCCATAGGAATTATGATACCTGTGGACAGATTTCATGATGCATGACAGAAAGGGGCCATGACCGGGTCACACTCTAGTACAGGGTCAAAGTGAAGGAGCTGCAGAATGGCTTCCACACCTTGTGGTAGGCAAACCACCACTCTGGTGCTGTGCCGATGAGCTGCTGGTTCTGCAAAGAGCTGGACATGATACTTGGTGGTGACCCCACCTCCACTGCAAAGGCCACTGTGGATACTTCGGTGGCTTGTGTGCCAGTTGAGAGTGGACTGAGCCAGGAGGAGGAAATCTTGGACGAGGATGTGGAGGTGGAGGGAGACCTAGACGCAGAGGATGACTTGGAGGTCAGAGATGTGTGCAGCCAGGAGCTCTTCTCTACGCTGGAGGAGGCCAGCCAGTCTCAGCTTTCAGATGTTGGCACAGCGCAAACAGGAGTGGAGGCCCCTGGTAAGTGGCTTTAATTTTGGGAATCGCTGAAGCAAGTTGTTGTGGGCAGGAGGGTTGCAGAAAGCAGGGTTGTGTCTGTATGATGCATGTGCCACCACATACCTAGTCTGAGCGGCAGAACAGGGTGCTGATTGACTCCCTCACTTCACGGGAATCTCCCTCAGAGCTCTCCACAAAACTCTCATGGAGATACTGGGCAATCCGCTGCTGCAGGTTCTTTGGCAGAGCTGCTTTGTTTCTTGCCCCATTAAGGGTAACTTTCCTGCACCACACTGCTGTTACTGGGATGGGGGGACCATTGCTGCACACAGGCCAGCTGCATAAGGACCAGGGTGGAAGCCACCGTCTTGGAGAAGACCCTCCCTTGATTCCCTGCTCACCCTCAGGAGCGAGATCTTCCAGAATGATCACAGCCTGTAGAAAATGTGGGGACAGAAATGAGTACAAGGCCCCTCCTACAGTGCTGGCTGTCCCTAAGAGCCAGGGGCGGCTCCAGGCACCAGCACGCCAAGCACGTGCCTGGGGCGGCAAGCCACGCGGGGGGCGCTCTGCCGGTCGCCACGAGGGTGGCAGGCAGTTTGCAAGCATGCCGCCGAATCCACGGGACCAGGGACCTCCCGCAGGCAAGCCAAAGGCAGCCTGCCTGCTGTGCTTGGGACGGCAAAATACCTAGAGCCGTCCTGCCAAGAGCCACATGCCCAGTGCACAGTACGGTCCTGGAACACTGATTACTCCTGCCCTTGTAGTTACTCACCATTTTGGGGGTCATGGGGCACGTGTGCTTGTCCTGGGGTCAGCCAGTTAGTGACAGGTATGTGACTAGTGGCTGTGTTTTAAATCACTGAATCAGTGGTCTGCGTGTTGCAAAGAATACTGCTTCTGTAAAATGTAGCGTTTTGGCTTCACAGAGATGACTTTGGGAGCCCAGCCTCCCTCTTTGTTATCTTTATTCCATTAATTGAAAGCAAACAGAGCCTTGCAAAGCAAATGGTAATTTTCTGAAACTTTCATAGTGCATCGTCTGCACCAATAACCATCACCTCCTAGCATTCAAGCACTGCACTCCCGAGCATAGCAACAAATATTAGTGGCTTTCAGCTTCAAATTGCTGCCTTAAGGCATCCATGATTCTTATGGCCCTGCTCTGTGCCCCTCTACTAGCCCTGATCTGTCTGTTCAAACTCAGCCTCCAGACACTGAGCCTCTGTGGTCCAGTCCTGAGTGAAGCTTCTCTTTACAAAAATTACGGAGCGTGAAGCACCCAGGTATAAGCATAGGAATATTGTCATTGGCCAGATCCAGCCTCCTATATAGGCAGCGCCAGCAGACCTTTAAAAGGCCAAAAGTACACTCGTCATTCTGCACTTGCTCAGCCTGTTGAACCACTCCTTGTTGCTGTCAAGGTTCCCCGTGTATGGCTTCATGAGCCACGGCATTAAGGGGTAGGCAGGGTCTCCCAGGATCACAATGGGCATTTTGACTTCCCCTATGTTGATCTTCTAGTCTGGGAAGAAAGTCCTGCTTGCAGCTTCCTGAATAGCCCGGTGTTCCAAAAGATGTGTGCATCATGCACCATTCCAGATGAGCCTGCGTTAATGTCCGTGAAACGCCCAAGGTGATCTACAGGTGCCTGAAGGACCATAGAGAAATACCCCTTCCGATTAATGTACTCGGTGGCTAGGTGGTCTGGTGCCAGAATTGGAATATGCGTGCCACCTATCGCCCCTCTGCAGCTAGGGAAGCCCATTTGTGCAAAGCCATCCACAATGTTACGCACTTTGCCCAAAGTCAGTCTTTCGGCGCAGGATGTGATTAATGGCCCTGCACACTTCCGTCAACATGCATCCAGCAGTCGACTTTCCCACTCTGACCTGGTTAGCAAATGATAGGGAGCAGTCTGGAGTAGCCAGCTTCCACAGTGCAATCACCACGTGTTTCTCCAACGACAGGGCAGCTCTCATTCTCGTGTCCTTGCACCGCAGGGCTGAGGTGAGCTCATCACACAGTCCCATGAATTTGGCTTTTGTCATGCGAAAGTTCTGCAGCCACTGCTTGTCCACTGCTCGTCATCCCAGACGTACATCACAGTGAGATCCCACCACTCAGTGCTTGTTTCCTGAGCCCAAAAGCGACGTTCCACTGTGGTCAGCACCTCTGTGAATGCCACAAGCAATCTCGTGTTGTAGCTACTATGCATGGCAAGATCAATATAAAACTTCTCTTGCCTTTGTAGTTTAAGGAATAACTCCACTGCCACTCGTGATGTGTTAGTGAGAGTGAGCAGCCTATTGATTAACAGTGAGGGATCCGTTCCTGCAGACCGAAGAGGCAGAGTGCACAGTACGCAAACTGTTGAAAGATTGTGCCATTTGTGGATGGAAGCACAGGGATTGCTGGGATGAGAAGCAATGCATCATAGGGCATTGGGACAGGACCCAGGATGCCCCTCTGCCTTTTCACAACTCCTAGCGGCAGAAGAGGAAGAGATGCTCTGTGGGATAGCTGCCCAGAGTGCACCGCTCCAAATACCACTGCAAGTGTGAATACACTATTGCACAGGCAGCTGTCAGTGTGAACATACAACAGTGGTTTCCCTTCAGTGCTCTCTGAGCAGCACTATAACTGCCGGTGATGTAACTCTGTCAGTGTAGACGTACCCTAAATCTGAATAGTTACTTCCCTTAAGGTGATGTCTGTGTATCTCACAGCTTAATATATGGCATCTTGAAATGTTCATGGGCAAAGCAAGAATGCATGCAAATCAGTGTGCAGCTAATATATATTTGAAGTATGTATATGGACTGCAAAACAATATTGGGCATCCGTACGTGATGTACCTAAGTAATTTTGCTGGTGGAACAATTAACTTAGTCAAGGACCAGGAATGACTGTGTGGGTCTGATTTGCAAAATCTTGCAAGCATAAAATCCTGCTTTTGCACATGTAGATGGCTTTGTACGCAAGCAGAGGGTTTTTTTTTGCATTAGAAGGCCATGAGCACCTTGCAAATATTATGGGCACAATCGGTAATGCTTGCTAAGAAGTTGGCTCTGTAGCTCATGAAGTGGGAGGTAAGCATGCACAGTCTTTCATGTATGAAATCCTAATTCTGTTATGTAGCTCGTGACATGTATAGTTCATGTGTACTTAGGCACTGTTAGGCCATGTGTTGTATGTATATCAAAGTGAAACATATCTTAGTGACTCCTCAAGGGATGAGCAAAATCAGTTGCTTAGCAGAGCTGGCTCTTCATGGGCCCAACTAAAATTCCAAGTTTCCAGCATGATTTATATAGTGGTTTTAAAATCTAAAAAATGTTAAGGGTCTTCTCATTCACAGTGGTAACTCCATGGACATCAGTGGACTCACTCCTGGATGTATAGCTCAAGGTAATTGAGAGGTGATCAGGCCCTGTGTGATGATGGGTTTTTCTAAACTAAATATAAAAACCATAAAGAGAAAATAGAATGTTGTCATTATGTATCTATCTTGGCAATACAGGCCAGTTTAGAGACCTAAGTGCCTGAGCAACTGACAGTTGTTTCTAAAGTTCTGTGTTCCTTTCTTACCTATACAATTGCTTGTTTGGCATGTGTAGCCAGCTGTAAATCTGAAAAAAGGCCTGAAATCCCTGCATAGGATTTAGTAAGAGCGTCACTATCTCAAAACTTCCTGTCTGCTGGAAATGAAAATGAGAGAAGTGAGTAGGGGAAGATGGGATCAGAATTGTCACAGTGAAATTGGTTTGTAACTGCTGCCATAGAAATTACTTAAATCTCTCATGTTTAAGATTTTCTTCTCATTTACTTGCAGTCAGTCGATAGATGAGACAATGGAGGTGAGGGTTGTGGTGGTGGGGAACCCTGGACAAAAATAGTCTGAAGTGAGGCAATCAGCTGTTTCCATGCTGTTTCTCCTCCCCGTGCATCTCCTAAACAGAAGCTCTCTTGAGTTGTTACATAGCCGCCTCCTCAGGGAAGATAGACCATTGTAACTTGGTTGCTTTTAAAAAAACAAAAACCATCTGACTTGTCATTCTAAAGTTGTTTACATTAGCTGCTGTGAACCTTCCTGTGTTATAAATGGTGCAGGCAGCTAGTTGAGAACCTAGAAAACACTAGCTCAGTCATACACATAAAGGGAAACCCGTGAAAGGTACAGCTGACTCGTTGGCCACAAGCGATGCTCTGGAGAGGCGGGGAAATGAGAATGTGGCTAACTGAACTTGCTCATATTACTATAAATATCAAGGCAGTTGCCTAAGAATCTGTGGGGCCTTTGGCCCAAGGAAGTGTGTTGTTGCCAGACTTCATCTTTCTGCACTTAAGCAGAACTGCTAAAGGGCAGGGCCGGTGCAAGGAAGTTTCGCGCCCTAGGCGAAACTTCCACCTTGCGTCCCCGCCCCGCTAACCCTGCCCCCCGTGGCAGCTAACCGAGCCCCCCCCCCAGGGAGCACCTCCCCGTGGCAGCTAACCCCACGCGGGGATCCCACCCCAGCTCACCTCAGCTCCGCCTCCTCCTCCGCTGAGCACGCCGGCGCTGCTCTAATTCTCCTCCCCTCCCAGGCTTGTGGCGCTGATTGGAGGAGACTTAGAGTGGGGCTGTGTGCTCAGCAGAGGAGGCAGAGTGGAGATGAGCTGGGGCGGGGAGCAGTTCCCCTGTGCATGCCCCCCCCTGTTACTGTGGATGGCCCTCCCCACGCCCCGCCCCTGCTCACATCCACTCCACCTCCTCGCCTGAGCGGGCTTTTAGGCGACCCCAACCACTAGGTGCCCTAGGCGGCTGCCTAGTTTGCCTAAATGGTTGCACTGGCCCTGCTAAAGGGACATCAGCTTGAAATTGAGTCAGTCTGGAGGAAAGTCGGGGTAACAGTTGGTTTGGGTTGTACACTGGGTCCTGAACCCCCTGCCAAATTTTGTGGATTCAGTTACATTTCCCAGCTCTTTTTAAAAAGGAGAAAAAAAAATCCCCCCCCCCCTCCCCCCGTAGTGAGTGTGAAAAATTGGGACACTTTTTTTGTTACCAGGGGTAGTGGTGGGGGTGCTATAATTGCGTATAGAAGACAACGCCCCTAATATCAGGATGTCTGGTCACCCTATCCTCTGCTGCTGTGTGAAAGACAGAAGCAACAAAGGAAACTGACTGTACAGGGTCACTATGATACACAAGCTGCTGTCCAGTACAGAAAGTGAACACATTGGGAAAAGTAGAAATCATTTTCTGACTTTTTTTTAAATAGGAATCTCAAGTGTTGATTATAACAGTGGTAGATAAAATGTTTTTGAGACTGATTTTTTTTTCCCAGTTGATTCTGGGTAAAAGTTTCAAAAACAGTTAAATCGTGCTGGAGCTTAAACCCCATTGAACATCAGTGAGACTTAGGCCCCTCAGTAACTAAGTGCTTTGAAAATATTCCCCTGTGTCTCTAAGGTGGTATTCTAAGGAAAGGCGTTTACAGTAGTTCTGTAGTGTAGACCTCTATCCTGCAAGCTGAACTGCGTGGGCAGTGTGTGCAGTTATGGAGCCCCACTGACTCCAGTGGAGGAGGAGGAGGAGATGGGTAGAGTGTATGTCATGGAAAACTTCCATTACCTGACAAAATGAACCCAGTTTACTGATATTGTTTACTGATATAAACCAATAGCAAACGCCTTTTTTAGCCATATAAATAGGAAGAAAGAAAGAAAGAAAAGGGACACCGCAACTTAAAAAAAACGAGTGGAGGATAGGGATAATCTTGGGGAAATATCACATACTCTAACTTTGCCTCGGTCTTTAATGAGGCTAATGAAGAGGGTAAGGGAATATGATAGAGGGGGGGATGGGAATGAAGATATGGGGTAGACACATTTCGTATGTAGAGGTAGTGTAAAGAAAGCTTGACAAAGAAAAGGGGGCCCGGATAATAATCTTCATCCTAGATCCTAGAATAAATTGGGAATTAGGAGATATAGCTATAGCTTATAAATAAATTAAAATCCCTAAATTCGGGATTGTTGCTGACTGACTGGAGATTACTATATTCTCCTATATTCAAGAAGGAAAAAAAAAAAAAAGAAAAAGGGCCTGTTAGTCTAACATCATCTGTGAATGCGGTCTTGGGTTGCATTAGCGAGGGACTGCTAGTAGTAGTATTGGGGTGCTAGTCCCCGTTGGATATGGGTTTGAGACCTCATTTCTCTCGGTTTTTTTTTTTGGGTTATTCAATTTTATTCTATTTATTAGGACCTGGGAACCAAGAGTAGGAGGGTGCTGAGATATGGATGACATGGAATGAGCTCGGTTTGTTTTCTTAACCAAAAAGAGGATAAGAGGAGATGATTACACTCTTTTAAATATATCAGAGAGAATATAAGAGGGGAAGGAGAAGAATTATTTTTCAGCTCAGTAATGCTGACACAATGAGACACACGACGGATATGTGTCAGTCAAAGAATCAGCTTGAAATTGGGTTTAATACTGGAACAGCCTACCGAGGAAACAGTGGAGGCGAAGGACCTCCATGACTTTAATTAAGCTAGATAAGTTTATGGAGGAGGATGGTATGATATAATAACGGCTTAATAGTCAATAATTCAATTACACACACACACTGGTAAATATGGGTCAATGGTATGATATAATAACCTTTTCCAGAGGTTTTGGCTGAGAGTCTTGCTGCCTGCTGGGTTCAGCTGAGCTGCCTATTTATTTGGGGGAAGGGAATTTTCCCTCAGGGAAGATTGGCAATGGCCCTGTTTTTTTTTCCCTTCCTCCGAGCATGGGGGCAGGGGTCGCTGCTGGGGGTGTGTGGTGTGGCCTGCATGGCATCTTGCAGGAGGGAGGGTCAGATGATTCTGATCTTGAATTCTATGATTGTTTCCAAAGATGCCTCATGAATAAAATCAGAACTTAACCTAGAGTAACTGAAAGTCCATGTTTTCAATCAGACTTTAAAGGCAGCATTTAGACAAGCAGTTTGACACTACTTTAGAGGCTGTTCAGCTTGAATCCTGTCCTTGAGTCAGTTTTTAGTACCCTTTGTATCTGGGCGGGGAGGGGGAGAGGAAACAAGATGGAAAATGCTTTATTTAATTGCTTACGCAACAGTTTCTAGTGTACCAATCCTGCAAGATGATCTGCTATTTTAGGTTCTGTTTTTGTTTGCAAGGTGCCTTGAAGCATGGTAAAATCAATCACTAATGTTGTCCTTCCTGTCAGGTAATGGTACTCTTCTTCCATTGACATGCTCTCTGCCTAACCCTTCATCTTCCATTGAATCCACAGGCATACTCACTAATCATCTCTGGTTTTGGCTGTAGTGCTAAAGTGTCATTTTATCACTTAGTTTTGCACAGTCTTGTGTGATTCACATGGTAATGAATCATCCTCATGGCCACTGTGAAACTCCACCCACCAATGCTCTGTCTTGTTGCTTCATGGGGAAGTTGGGCACATCAATCAATGGAGTGGCATGAAAAAATACAGCTATAGTTTGTGGGAAGCCAGACTGACTTATCTTTGGCAAGATCCCTTCAGTAGGCTTCCAAAGGAGGTGAAATCACCCTGGAGGAATTTTTCTTTAAAGTGATTTGTTTTATTCAGTATCTATCAAAATGAAGCTATCAAGTGAAAAATAATATATGCAAAAATACCTTTACCTGCGCTGGTGATATCTTTTCTTTTCTCCATTTCAGTAATCAGTCTCTAATTTTCTTTGTGTTTTATACAGTGGGATTACTCCTTTGAATTGTGTGGAATAGTGGAACTAGACTGATCAGTTTCACTTTTGTTTCTGGTCACTCTTTTTTGCTCTCTGCTTGTCTGTTAGCAGCATTTTAGGATTACGCAACAGCAGCAAAATTTATGTTTAAGTCAAAATGAAAGTGTTTCACTTGTATTAAGTTTGATACAAGGATTTTTATCAATTCTAACTTGGGCCTAATTTACCTGATGCTGTCCCTTTTAAAACTTGCCAAAATTAAAGATGAAGACTCAAGATGTATCCCTAAGGAGTGAGTGTCATGCTGTCTGGTGTGGTTCCTGACCACAAGTGCCAACCTGAGGGCAGACTGTCAAAAAACAGGGAAGACCCCAAACTGGTTGTATGTTCTATAATTAGATTTCGCCACCCCAGTAACAAGTGTGAACTCCTGAAGCACTAGAACAGTCTTACCATGACGTCACAAACAGTCCCCTGGAGCATTCCAGTCTCTCTTGGCACCCAGGCAAGCTGGACTTAATGCTGCTAGTTGGTTGCCATATGCCAAAGATCTAAAAATATTCCAATTGCTCCCAGGCCCAAGAGACCAGTTACTTACATCAGGTCAATTTGTGCCTCAGATCTCACACCAAAAACTATGCTTGTAGCCAATCCTGTAGTAAAATAAGGGATTATTTAACTAGGAAAAATAAGAGTTGTTTGCAGGCTAAAGCAGGCACATACATATACTAGTGCTTTCAGTTAATCACAGTTAATGCATGTGGTTAGCGCACAACAAATGAACATGCTCTTCTTTTTAACGAGCGTTAATCGCACACCTCTGGAGACTGGATTTGGCAGTGGCCAGGTGGGGAGGGTGGCAACAGTTGTGGCAGCGAGCAGGAAGTGGCTGAGGACAAGAGACTGAACAATTTTTTGGAGAGCCAGTTAAACATCTTCCAGGAGGAAGAGAGGAGCCCGGCTCCTGCCACCTGCACCGTCCCCCTTCTCCCCCGGACAGGGATAACCTTAGGGGTGAACAAGGGGGCCATTGTCCAGGGCATCATGCTCAGGGAGGTGCTGCTGTATGCTTCCAGGGTAGGGGTTCCCTTTCTCGTGTCGCCCTGCTCCTCTGTTGCTGCCACCCCTCGCCAAGCTGCTCCGGACTGGAAGCCTGCCTTCTGTCTGTCTGCAGAGAGCGGGGACGGGGGGCTGATGTTGGGGTGTCCCCCTTCCCGCACCTATGTACCCAGTCGCCACTGAGCTAGCCTCAGAGAACAGGGGGAGCCTGTCTGCTGCTGCTACCAGCTTGTGAGTGAGTGTTGCCGATAGCAGCTGCTGCTGGCTGAAAAAATGTTCAGGCTTCTGAGTGCTCTGCTTAAAGAGACTGTGCTTCTGCTCCCACTGTTTCCTTCCCCCTCCCCCCCATGCATACAAATATTTGTAATAAAAAATATTAAGTGAGCACTATACACTCTGTATTCTGTGGTGTAACTGAAATCAATATATTTGAAAATGTTGAAAACATCCAAAAATATTTAAATTGTTTAGCAGTGCAATTAAAACTGCGATTAATCATGACTACTTAATCTCCCAGTTAATCACGATTATATTTTTTAATCGTTTGACAGCCCTAACATATACGCAAATGAATTACAATCTATGGTTCCAAAATGTGACAGAATTATAGTAAATCTGTCATCATTGAATGTCTTATAGGGCTAACCTAGATTGACCCTGGGGATCTCTGCTTTGATTCATAGCTCCAGCCCTGTGATAATCCAAACAGCAAAAATAAATACATTAAAAATAAAAAGAGAATTTTCTTGTGTTCCCTTTCTTCCAGGATTTGAGCTGATGGGTGGACTTTCTTGCACATAGCACCTTTATGGGTATGAGAGGGCCATGAACCAAGTCATTGTATCGTGATGTTCCATAATGGCCTTTTTAGTTTTTGATAGTCTTCCTTGATGGGCAGTGGACTGTTCCTGCTGATTGGGTTCACAGGTTTCATAGCAGGCATTTTTACAGGTTATAAAGCAGAACTTGCATATCCCCTTATAGCGTGGGATACGGACATGACAAGTGAAATTAATGCATGCAGCAACTTACAAGCATTCCACATACACATTTTTGTAAGTCTTAACATCTGTCTTGAACACCATTAATATGCACGTGAGCTGGTTTGGTTTCCAGCTATGCATTTGTCAGTGCTCAACTGACACCTACAGCCTTGGCAAGAGCTGGCACATGGTTTGCCAGCATAACAGTGAACAAAGCAATGGAGTTGATCAGTTGAGGGCTTGAGCTGTATCAGTCTAGAGCAGTGGTTCTCAAAGCCGGTCCGCTGCTTGTTCAGGGAAAGCCCCTGGTGGGCTGGGCCGGTTTGTTTATTTGCCGTGTCCGCAGATTTGGCCAATCGCGGCTCCCACTGGCTGCAGTTCGCCGCTCCAGGCCAATGGGGGCTGCAGGAAGCAGTGTGGGCCGAGGGATGTGCTGGCCACCCTTCCCGCAGCCCCCATCGGCTGGGAGCAGCGAACCGCAGCCAGTGGGAGCTGTGATTGGACAAATCTGTGGATGTAGACGGTAAACAAACCGGCCCGACCTGCCAGGGGCTTTCCCTGAACAAGTGGTGGACTGGCTTTGAGAACCACTGGTCTAGAGTTCAAAGTGTGAAGATTCCTAGCAACTTCTGTTCACTTCAATTATTTCCTGCTATAGGGATATTAAAGAAGGTTTATATTAGACATGGTTTATATGAAAAATGATTTATTGTTGAATGATACTTTATAACTGAAGGTTTATGTTAGAAGTAAATGTGATTCCCAACATTTAGCCTCTAACCTGCAAGCCACCAGCTGTGTCTGTGTGAAGCCTGCTCAAAGAGATACTTTGTATAAAACTTGTTAAACCTCAATTGACTCTAAGTGCCTGATCTCTAAATTGGTAACACCCCAAAAGGTAGAGACAGTGAAATAGATGTAATTAAGATAGAAAATGTATGTGAATGAGTGCCTAGTTTAAAGAATGAATGAATGGTTAAGGAGTTACCAGCCTGAAGAATTCAATGTCGGCTGAAGAAGGTGTCAAGTGGGATCAACCAGATGACCCCCAGAGGGCAAACTGGAATACACCCCACCACACCTCAAAGGAAGGAAAAAACAAACATCGGATAACATGGAGCCAGCCACCTGCTGATTGATTTAGCAACAGCAGAATGAAGCAACTCTCATGGACTGACATAGGAATAAATTCCTATAAAACTGGACTCTGAAGACTGAGGACTTTGAGTCTATGGTTCTGCTGCCAGCCTCCAGGAGCATCAGGTGCATCTGACACAGACTCGGCTCCATCCTCATGACCAAGATACCTGGCCAGTAACTTGGCATGAGCAACGTCTAGGCTG
Source organism: Mauremys reevesii (assembly GCF_016161935.1). NCBI lineage: Eukaryota > Metazoa > Chordata > Testudines > Geoemydidae > Mauremys > Mauremys reevesii. The sequence continues at coordinate 29,281,105 of NC_052626.1, forward strand.
GTAACTATAACACCTATACAGAACCTGAATGAATGATTGTGTGAATAAATATGTGTGTGTGTATAAGGAATAAGTAGTGATAGAAATAAGTAGTAAAGCAACGTTGTTTGCTTTTGTCTTTTGCTTTACTGTTATATTTACAATAAATGTGGCATCTTTGCCTTATCCCTCTTAATAAGAGCCTGCTAGTTTTTATTGGTATGACATTTTGGTGGAGAATAGCGAAAGGGGGATTATTGGTATTTTTGCCTCACTTATTGTAAACCAATCTGTGTGCACACAACCGGCTCTACAGAGCACGGTTCTATTCTTGGTTAACCAAAACCTGCTGGCCCCTGTGTGGGTAGCAGGAAGATAAAGAGCTCATAAAATTAACAAAACCTGCTGGCCTCCGTGTAGGTAGCAGGAAAAGAGGGGGAAAAAAAAATCAAATCAGGGGCAACAAGAGGGTCCCAGGGACCAGACAGTGCTGCTCGCTGAACAAAATTAAAAATCTTTAAGAAAAGACAAGGCAGAACAGTCTCAGAGGGAGGAATGCAGTTTGAAGGAGCTCCAACCTCACCTTTTGTAAAAGAAATAACACCCTTTAAACAAATCCTTCAAAGATATGGGTACAGTCCTTGGACTGAACAAGCCCTTGCAGATATCTGCACCATTTCGGACCTACAGGATAGATTGGCCCAATATATCCTCATATGCAAACCCCCAAATGCTGCAGGGATCTGGCTGCTGTGGAAGGCTTGTAATGACAGCTGCCTCCGCCTAGCAGCCTGTAAAGAGAAGAAAATATATCTAAAAGAAAAATTATCCCAATTGGAAAAAGGGGTAGAAAACTGGAAAGTAATGGCACATTGGGAAAAAGAGTCTTGGGACCCCCCGAAAAACATGGGAAGAAAATATGTAAAACAACCATTGTAAGCTGCTCTTTTAGGAATTAAGGGTTATAGTGCTTAATATTTATCAGTTTGGTTTTTTTTGTTGTGGTTGGTTGTTCACAACTGTTGGGAAAATGTAAAAACAAAAAACTGCATCAAGATTTACAAGCCTCTGCTGCAAAAGCAGAGAAATAAAAATGTATGTAGTACCCAAACCCAGTTAAGTGCCCTTAAGGTTGGGTACAGAGTTAAAACAGCACTCTCACATCTTACAGCAGCAGTAACATCAGAAGAGAAAACATTTGAGACCTCAGAAGGGGCAGGTTTTTGGGACCCCTCTGGAGAGTGGGAAGGGGAATATTTGGGTAGATTCCTCCTCCTAGGGCCAGAATGCCATTGCAACAGTAACAGTGCCTGCTTCTGCCTCAGACCTCCAGGCCATGGCAAAGTGGCTGGGAATTTTAAAATGAATTTTTTTTTTGCACCACTTAATTAGCATTTGTGCAGCCCCAAGTACCAAACACACTGTGGCAGAGACTAAGCAGGGTCTGCCATGTGGAAGCACTGTGCTAATTTATTTCTAAGCTTCTATCTTTCAGGATCTAAAACCAAAACATCAGAAGAGCTGGTACCAGCTGAAGAGTTATAAAATACCATGGTTATTAGTGTCGTGACAAAGTCTGTGTTCAGTGTTCTCTGTTGCATGTTCTGTGTCTGTCTCTAGTGGTGTCCTGTGCTAGCACTGGGTCAAAAAAATTGAAATAAAATACTACACTAGACAGAGCAAATGTCTTTTCCTCTCTCTACTTCCCCCATGTCCATCCAACTTATCAATCGCCACTTTGGTCCCTAGTGCATCAGGTTTATTTTTTGTTAGGTTTTATTAATGCATTTGTATTGTTAGTTACATTTGCTTGTATTGTTAATTCCACACTTTTTTCTCTATGCACTCTGGTTCTACTTCCCCAAGTCCTAAAGGGTAGTTCTTGGGCCCCCATAACCTGTAAGACCTTGGCCCATAATTGCAGGGCCTCATCTTTCAGGTCCCCAAAAACCTCTTCAGTACAACTATTAAAAATAGGGAATTCTGCAACATTTTAGCAAATAAATGTTAGGTTAAGTCCAAATCAGCTTAACTTTGCATGACAACTGTGGTCCTCCAACAAAAGCTTATTTGTTGTGTGTGCTTAAGAAGGTCCTGACCTCAGTAACTTTTATTGTTTGGCCATTGCAGCATCAAATTTGGGCCTCATCTTATGTGTCAATGTAACCAATTATTGTAATGGTGATGGTTTTATTGTATTCCCAATTATTATAACTATAATTGTTTGGATTTGTGTTTAGGTTATCTGGTGTTTAGTCAATTGTAATGGTTTTAGTTATATTCACCTGGTTATAATTGTTTGGTTTGTTTACCACAGATCACCTGTGCCCTACCATGACAACTACTACTGTAATGAGTAGTATTAAGGGAATTGGCGAGGGATATTGCTAGCCCGTTAGCGATAATCTTTAATAAATCCCTAAATTCGGGGATTGTACCGACTGACTGGAGATTAGCTAATGTGTAGTCTATATATTCAAAGAGGAAAAAAAAAAAACCGAATTATAGGCCTGTTAGTCTAACATCTGTAGTAGTATAAGTCAAAGAAAAAAAAAAAAAAAAAGAGAGACTGGGATAGATTACAGCATGGATTTACGAAAGGTAGATCGTACAAAACAACTTCTCTCTTTTTTTTAGAGAGAGTTTTGATTTTTTAGACAAGGGGTGGGGATCTCATATAGGATTTAAGAGGATCGGGATATTCTCCAGGGAGATTTAGACGACCTTGTAACTGGAGTATTAGTACAGGATGAAAAATTCAATAGTGAGAAAGTGTAAGGTTATGCATTTAGGATGTAAGAACTTTACTTTAGTTTATAAGCTGGGGCAGTCAGTTGGAACGGAGGAGGAGAGGAGAGGGACCTAGAGTCCTGGTTGATGATGACTATGAGTAGGCAATGTGATGGATGTGGTTGCTAAAAAAAGCTAATGCGGGTCTTGTTGCATTTTAGGTTATTATAGGGATCATTTGGAGTATTGTGTGCAGTTTTGTCTCCCCATGTTAAAGAAGGATGATTCAAACTAGAACAGTACAAAAGAGGGGCCACTAGAATGATCCGAAGGAATGGAGGCCCTTCGTATGAAAAGGAGGAGGAGGAGCTTTTTTTTTTTTTTTCCCTAAAAAGAAGGATGAGAGGAGATATGATTACACTCTTTAAATATATCAGGGATAAAATACAGGGAAGGAGAAGAATTTTTTCAGCTAAACTGTCAGTCAGGAAATTCAGGCTTGAAATTAGACGAAGGTTTCTAACCATCAGGGAGGAGTATAAGGAACAGTGGAGGGGATGGTATGATAGGATAACGGCTAGTCAATAGGTCAATTATGTGCCCTGTATGATGTAACCTTTTCAGAGGGTTTGGCTGAGAGAGTCTTGCCCATGCTCGGGGGTTCAGCTGACCGCCATTTGGGGGGGGGAAAAATTTTCCTCCAGGGAAGATTGGCTATGGCCCTGGAGGTTTTTTCTTCCGCCTCCGAAGGGGCATCTGATCTTGAATTCTATGATTCTATGATTCTATGATCATAGATCAAGGAGCAGAGTGTTAGCAGCCCCCCAGTAGATGAATGTAAATGCAATGTCAGTACTGTTTTTACTAAACAAATTACAACCTACCACTAGTATAATATATATTCTGGATGGTCCCCAACCACCACTGGCATCCTATCAGTAATGCTACATCCCTTGATAGTTGTCTTGGTATTAAATCTTATTTGTATTATTGAAATCTTTAGCATGTCCTTTTGGATAAAAAGGATGTCCAATAGATAGGAATCACAAACCCATGTTGCCTCAAAGTACCTTCTTTTAAACAGGTTACATGGAAAGTGACACTAACGATCATATGTATATCGTAGTGTCAAAAGGGGGATTATGTAGGAATATTAAAGAAGGTTTATATTAGACATGGTTTATATGAAAAACGATTTATTGTTAGAAATGATTTATTGTTGAATGATACTTTATAACTGAAGGTTTATGTTAGAAGTAAATGTGATTCCCAACATTTAGCCTCTAACCTGCAAGCCACCAGCTGTGTCTGTGTGAAGCCTGCTCAAAGAGATACTTTGTATAAAACTTGTTAAACCTCAATTGACTCTAAGTGCCTGATCTCTAAATTGGTAACACCCCAAAAGGTAGAGACAGTGAAATAGATGTAATTAAGATAGAAAATGTATGTGAATGAGTGCCTAGTTTAAAGAATGAATGAATGGTTAAGGAGTTACCAGCCTGAAGAATTCAATGTCGGCTGAAGAAGGTGTCAAGTGGGATCAACCAGATGACCCCCAGAGGGCAAACTGGAATACACCCCACCACACCTCCAAAGGAAGGAAAAAAACAAACATCGGATAACATGGAGCCAGCCACCTGCTGATTTAGCAACAGCAGAATGAAGCAACTCTCATGGACTGACATAGGAATAAATTCCTATAAAACTGGACTCTGAAGACTGAGGACTTTGAGTCTATGGTTCTGCTGCCAGCCTCCAGGAGCATCAGGTGCATCTGACACAGACTCGGCTCCATCCTCATGACCAAGATACTTGGCCAGTAACTTGGCATGAGCAACGTCTAGGCTGGTAACTATAACACCTATACAGAACCTGAATGAATGATTGTGTGAATGAATGTGTGTGTGTGTGTGTGTGTGTGTGTGTGTATAAGGAATAAGTAGTAATAGAAATAAGTAGTAAAGCAACAGTGTTTGCTTTTCTTTTGTTTTACTATTATATTTACAATAAATGTGGCATCTTTGCCTTATCCCTCTTAAGATCCTGCTGGTTTTTATTGGTATAACACTGCTAACTGTTCGAAAGAACCAGTTGTTATCCTATCATTTTTCCATGTTTAGTTATGAATCTGTATAATGTATAGTCTTAAGTGTAGCAAAATTGGGGCCACTCTTGTTTTCAGTTACAACCGTGTAAATCCTGTGTAACTATTGAAATAGGGCAAGTTACTCTGGATTTGCAGTTAAGCAGAACTCATTCCTTTTTCTCAGGCAAGTGGCAATCTCTGGTCTACAGATAGGACAAGTGACCGTGAATATTTTCAAAACAAATAAGACTCAGTTCTCGTGACTTGTCTTGTGCAAAAACCACAGGACCCTGCTCTTATGATTGATGGGAATAGGCCGATTTATTAGGAGAAAAAGGGAAATTCTGAGATCTAGTCACGCACTTTTCCTAATCTGGTGGAACTGACCATTTAAATATGCCTTATTACTTTTTACAACTGAATTTATTTTAGTATGTCTTAGTGAAAGCTTCTGTCTTAGATATCTGTTACTGACCCCATTACCAGTAAAGCTCAGCTTATACTGGGGGTGACATGGGAAGGGGTGGGGCCCCAGTGAACATGATATACTGGGGCCCCAAAATTCTCCTGATTGGGGCTGCTTTTTTCCAATAAAATAAGGCTACAACCAGGGTTTCATTTCTAAGGGTATGTCTACACTACGAAATTAGGTTGAATTTATAGCAGTTGATTTTTTAGGAAGCGATTTTTATACAGTCAATTGTGTGTGTCCTCACTAAGCACATTAAGTCAGTGGAGTGCATCCACAGTACCGAGGCTAGCGTCGACTTTCAGAGTGTTCCACTGTGGGTAGCTATCCACAGTTCCCGCAGTCATAGAATCATAGAATATCAGGATTGGAAGGGACCTCAGGAGGTCATCTAGTCCAACCCCCTGCTCAAAGCAGGACCAATTCCCAACTAAATCATCCCAGCCAGGGCTTTGTCAAGCCTGACCTTAAAAATCTCTAAGGAAGGAGATTCCACCACCTCCCTAGGTAACACATTCCAGTGTTTCACCACTCTGAGTGAAAAAGTTTTTCCTAATATCCAACCTAAACCCCCCATCCCCGCTTGTTTCGTCATTTGGTACCACTGAGAACAGTCTAGATCCATCTTCTTTGGAACCCCCTTTCAGGTAGTTGAAAGCAGCTATCAAACCCCCCCCCCAATTCTTCTCTTCTGCAGACTAAACAATCCCAGTTCCCGCAGCCTCTCCTCATAAGTCATGTGCTCCAGCCCCCTAATCATTTTTGTTGCCCTCTGCTGGACTCTTTCCACATCCTTCTTGTAGTGTGGGGCCCAAAACTGGACACAGTACTCCAGATGAGGCCTCACCAATGTCGAATAGAGGGGAATGATCACATCCCTCGATCTGCTGGCAATGCCCCTACTTATACAGCCTAAAATGCCATTAGCCTTCTTGGCAACAAGGGCACACTGTTGACTCATATCCAGCTTCTTGTCCACGGTAACCCCTAGGTTCTTTTCTGCAGAACTGCTTCCTAGCCATTCAGTCCCTAGTCTGTAACAGTGCATGGGATTCTTCCTTCCTAAATGCAGGACTCTGCACTTGTCCTTGTTGAACCTCATCAGGTTTCTTTTGGCCCAGTCCTCTAATTTGTCTGGGTCCCTCTGTATCCTATCCCTACCCTCCAGCATATCTACCACTCCTCCAAGTTTAGTGTCATCTGCAAACTTGCTGAGAGTGCAGTCCACGCCATCCTCCAGATCATTAATGAAGATATTGAACAAAACCGGCCCCAGCACCGACCCTTGGGGGACTCCACTTGATACCAGCTGCCAACTAGACATGGAACCATTGATCACTACCCGTTGAGCCAGATGATCTAGCCAGCTTTCTAGCCACCTTATAGTCCACTCATCCAGCCCATACTTCTTTAACTTGCTGGCAAGAACACTGTGGGAGACCATATCAAAAGCTTTGCTAAAGGCAAGGAATAACACATCCACTGCTTTCCCCTCATCCACAGACCCAGTTAGCGCCTCATAGAAGGCAATTAGGTTAGTCAGGCATGACTTGCCCTTGGTGAATCCATGCCAACTGTTCCTGATCACCTTCCTCTCCTTTAAGTGCTTCAGAATTGATTCCTTGAGGACCTGCTCCATGATTTTTCCAGGGACTGAGGTGAGGCTGACTGGCCTGTAGTTCCCCAGATCCTCCTTCTTCCCTTTTTTAAAGATGGGCACTACAGTAGCCTTTTTCCAGTCATCCGGGACCTCCCCCGTTATCTATGAGTTTTCAAAGATAATGGCCCATGGCTCTGCAATCACATCTGCCAACTCCTTTAGCACCCTCGGATGCAGCACATCCGGCCCCGTGGACTTGTGCTCGTCCAGTTTTTCTAAATATTCCCGAACCACTTCTCTCTCCACAGAGGGCTGGTCACCTTCTCCCCATACTGTGCTGCCCAGGGGTTAGAGCACTAGAAGACTGGGCAAGTCATGACATCTTTTTGTGCCTTAGTTTAGCCACCTCTATATTGCAGATAAAGATCCTATCCACCTTTGCAAAATACTTTGAACTCTATGGTTGAAGAGCACTCAGGAAGTGCAATACTATAGGTTCATGTTTGCTTCCACACAAATACTTGCAGAACTAACTCCAAAAGCCAAACAAGCAGATAACAACATTAGATGAGAGAGCCAAGTCAGCCCCACCCAGCAGAATTCTGAAAGCACAAAACTGTATCAGAAACACATTATCGGAATATGTGATCAAAGGGTTGGTCTTCATCATTTTGTGTTTTATTTTTGGAAAAGGCAAAAAAAGTTCAGTGACAGGAGATATAAGGACAACACAGATACAGAGTTGCAATTCCCTTCCATCAGCTATAAACTTGCATAGTACATGATGTACAGGCACAAATCCAACGGTATATAGTAATATACAGTACCATTTATGCACAAAGGGGTCTAAATCAGGGTCTCTGCCACCCATTGGAATTCTGGGTTGAGCTCCCAGTGCCTGATGGGGCAAAAACATTGTCGCGGGTGGTTTTGGGTACATGTTGTCAGTCACCTCTCCCTCTGTGAAAGCATTCGCGCCTTTTTTCAGTGCGGGCAATATACTTAACTCCTTCCTGCCTGCCTAATGCCAGCTTTGTCGAAGAACAAACCCCAAATACCTGCATGCTTTATGGAAATCAAACCATCAGTTTTCCTAAAGGGCAGCAGAGTGAATTCAATGTTTTTCTAACTCCTTTAAAAAGTGCCCAGTTTCTTTTCTGTGACATGAGAACTGAAAAGTCAGTTTATCACAAATTTCTCATGCTCTTCTCAACTTCTAATTTTTCAACCAGTGCCTGGGCAGTATTGAAGTATAGTCTGTCAACAACCAAAGAAAATTGTTCAGGGGTTTATGTCCGCAAGTGGCTATGTGGATGAAATGTTTTCTTGATGTTTTGGTGGTTAGCCATTTAGGGTATGTCTACACCAGTGGTTCCCAAACTGGGGTTCATGAAATGTTACTGGGGGCTCTTGGGGGAGGGGGGGGAGAGAATATTTCCTAATGGCAGACAGCTGTCCCTAGGAACCGCGGGCAGCACAGGGCCAGCAGCCTGGAGCCTCTGGACTTACACTTGCTTTGATCCTCTTAGCTCTTGGATCTATCACACTGAGAAGATTTAAACTTCAAGACTTCTTATAAGAAATGGAAAGGGAGGTGAATCTTTTTTGCTGTTTTTAAAATTAAATAGGCAGGCAGCTAGTGTTGCTTTTAAAATTATTATGAAGAACAAGTTTAAGCTTTGTTGTAACGTGCGTTGTTTGCCTGGACTGCTCATGACCTGAATGCTTGTGTAGGAGGAACTCTTTGAGTTGGCTTCTTAAATACCTTCATGCCGTTTCACATCTGATACTCCTTGGTGAAACAGAGGAGCCTTGTCTTATAACAGGCTTATTCAAAGTGATACAAGCTACGAAAGTGAGATCTTGGAAGAGTGTTGTCATTTTCATAATGTAATAAAAATACTGTAATGATAAATAAGAACATAAGAATGGCCCTAATGGGTCAGACCAAGGGTCCATCTAGCCCAGTATCCTGTCTTCCGACAGTGGCCAGTGCCAGGTACCCCCGAGGGAATGAACAGAACAGGTAATCATCAAGTGATTCATCCCCTTTCGCTCATTCCCAGTTTCTGGCAAGCAGAGGCTAGGGACACTTAATAATAATTAGTGTGTAATAAGCATGTCCATAAGAACAAATTTTATATTTCCAAGATCACTTATTTTATAATTTATATACTCGGGTAAATGAGAAAATCCCTGGAACTACTCATTTTTAGGAGGGGTTTGCGAGACTTGACACTTTAGTGAAAGGGGTTCACAGGTTGTTTAAAGTTTGGGAACCACTGGTCTACACTGAAATAAAGGCTGGCCCATGTCAGCTGACTCGGTCTGGACGGGCTTGGGTTAAGGGGCTGTTTAATTGCAGTGTAGATATTTTGAGCTTGGGCTGGATCCTGGGCTGTAGGATCCTGCGTGGTGGGAGGTATCCAGAGCTCGGACTGCAGCACAAGCCCGAAATCTACAATGCAATTAAAAAGCCCCTTGGCCCAAGCCCAAGTCAGCTGGCCCAGGCCAGCTGTGGGTGTCTAATTGCAGACTAGACATACCTTTTAGATTCCTTGACAAGTCAAGCTTTCAGTTAAGAAAGTAAGTTTTTTTTGTTTGTTTGTTTTTTTAACTCTTCTCCCTGCCTTTATTTCCAGAACTTTTTAGAATTATGTACCCATTCCATATAATCTAGGGGTTATAGTGGATCACAAATTGAATCTGAATCAACAATGTGATACAGCTGTGAAAAAGGGTAATCTCATTCTGCGGTGTATTAACAGGAGTTGTATGTGAGACATGGGAGATAATTGTCCTGCCTTACTTGGTACTGGTGAGGCCTCAGCTGGAATACTGTGTCCAGTTCTGGGCACCAAGCTGAAAGAAAGATGTGGACAAATTGAAGAGAGTCCAGAGGAGAGCAACAAAAATGATAAAAGGTTTAGAAAACCTGACCTATGAGGAAACATTGAAACAACTGGCTTTGTTCAGTCTTGAGAAAAGTGTGTGTGTGTGGGGGGGCTGTGTGTACTTGAAAACAGTTTTCAACTATATTAGGGGTTGTTATAAAGAGGATGGGGATTGATTGTTCTCTGTGTCTGCTGAAGGTAGGACAAGAAGTAATGGGCTTAAGAGATTTTAGGTTATCAAGAAAAGCTTTCTAATAATAAGGGTGGGTATGCTCTGGCATGGGCTTCCGAGGGTGGTGGGGGAAGCCCCATCATGGGAGGTTTTTAGGAACAGGTTGGACAAACACCTGTGAGGAATGGTGTAGGTACTTGGTCCTGCCTTAGCATAGCGAGCTGGATGAGATGATCTCTCAAGGTCCCTTCCAGGCCTACATTTCTCTGATTCTCTAACAATTTATGGGACTAACCTTAGGAAGAAATCCTTCACCTAGTATGGGGTAAGAGCAGGCCAGATGCAGCCTGGTAGTTGTGCTATGCAGTCTGCAACAACCTTCATCTTTAACAGGACCATGCTGGACTGGTAGTCTTTATGGAACGCACATCTGTGTTCAAAATGAGGACAGTTGCAGTTGTCTCCATTGATTACTGTGGCTCCATTAAATGCTAAGTACAGCAGAGCCCTTGGGCTCCTGACAAGTTGCTTAAGTGGTTTGTATTTGGGGGAAGAATAGGCATGTAGATAGGACTCACTAAATTAGATGTGCAATGGTAAGGTGTTGGAAAGCCTCACTGTTGAGAGGGGGAGGGAGAGGCAGGCGCTGGACCATCCCCTATACAGTCTTTTTCAGAATGCATTTATTTATTTAGAAGCCTGATTTGAGAGCCTTAAGCAGGCATTTGGTCTCTTCATTCCTGCACAGAAGGGTTTTAGACTATCTTACCAGGCTGTTACAGGCCTTCATGAAAGGCATTGGAGAGGAGATCCTCCAGGATACTGTTAACTCGTCCTTTGGATTTAGTTAGTGTTGTGAGGACTTTGACAGAATTTTCCCCTCAAGCCACTAAGGCTGTCATTTAAAACATCTCCCTGGGAAAGTGGTTTTATTAGCCCTGACATCAGCATGGTGGGGGAACTGCAAGTTCTGGTATTCTGTGAACCTTTTCTGAACTTCAGCGAGGACTCAGTGTTTCATAAGTCAGATCTGTTGTTCATATTACAATAGTCCATAAAAGCCCATGTTGAGGCCTGATGACACCAGATGTTTTATGGACCCGGAGTAAAAGGTGGTCCTTTCCCCAAAGAGTTTACTATTTAATTAAGAGAAGCTGCAGCCAATTTGTGTAACAAGCAATTGAGGGGATGAGGGAAACTACCATAAGAACATGCTTTTAGATGGGGCAAGTTATGTGGAAGGCTAGATGATGTCAAAGTCCAAAGTAACTTCTGGTCAAACTTTGAACTAAGACTTAGTTTCTGAGGCCAAGGTCGCCAAAAAAGACTGACATGTTGGTCCCTCAATTTTTCAGTGCCCAACTTGAGACACTATAAAGAGGCTGGATTCTGAGAGGGTAGGTGCCCAGCCCCTTATGGAAAATCTGGCCCCCTTAAAGGATCTCATTTTGGGCACTCAAAAGTGTTAGTTACTTTTGAGAAACTCGGTCAGTATTTTTGGCTGTACTGCAATGTGCAATTTCTCTCTCTCTCTGCCCTCCCCCCCCCAAATCTGGCAGATGTTGACCCTTTCTTTAAAAAAGGTGCAAGTGTTGAGGAAAGCAGAACAACTGGTTAATTTCAACAGACAGATGTAAGAGAGCATAGTCTTTAGATGGATGCTTGGACAGGGAATGAACTTGTCCTGTGCAGAGGAGGCTTACATTGTATTGAGGAAAGTCCTTTTCTTCCCCAATGGGAGAGTCTCAGCTTATCAGGTTAGGGACTTCACCCCATTATGCTTCACAGTTAAAGCATCTAATTAACTAGACCTATTTGCTGTTTCAGCTGTTCAGCCAGCAATGAAGGTGATGGTTGGTGGTTGCTAAATTGACCTTCCTGGGCTGAGGAAGTTAGTGGAAAACAGGGCTAAGTCGCCATGGAGGAATCTCTTTCCCTTTCTGAGCATAGATCCTTCATCATGATTTGGTCATTGTGTCTGAATTGGTGTCCCCTTCTTTTAATTCTTGAATTATAAGCCTTCCCTCTTGCATTCAGACTCATTTGGTTTGTGTTGAATTGTGTATAATTCCATGTCCAGAGGAATACTTAGTCAGATTTCAGTCCTGAGCTTTGGGAATTGTGTGAAAGAGAGGTGTACTAGGGAAACAAAGTGGGGAAGTTATCATGGTGAGTTGTCTCCTCTATAATCAAGTCAGTCAGTTAGGACAGAACCCTGCAAGATGCTTAATGTTCTGGTCCCAATCCAGCAAAATGCTTACTCATGAGTAAGTCCCATAAAGGTCACTAGGGCTACTGTACTTTTAAAGTTAGACACATGCTTAAGTGATTTGCTGGATCAAGGCAAGACTGTTCAGTATATTGAGGATCAAGCCCAAAGAAAGGAAGAAGAGTCTTGTAGTTGGAACAATGGATTGGAAGTTGGGACAACTGAGTTCTAATCAGAGGGGTAGCTGTGTTAGTCTGGATCTGTAAAAAGCAACAATAAGGTGCCACAGGACTCAAAGACTAACAGATGTATTGGAGCATAAGCTTTTGTGAGTGATGAAGTGGATATTCACCCACGAAAGCTTATGCTGCAATACATCTGTTAGTCTTTAAGGTGCCACAGGACTCATTGTTGGTGAGTTCTAATCCTGGCTCTGCTACAGTCACTTCCCCATCTGGGGTCTCTCTCTCTCTCTCTCTCTCTCTCTCTCCCCACTGATAAAATGGGAAAGATATTTTTTCTAACTAACAGGAGTCTTGAGGCTTAATTTATTCATCTCCGGACAGCCCTTTTGATATCATCCAATAGAAGTTGCTGCTGAATTGTGAAGTCTGAGGTGTTTCAGTTATCTGAAAAAATATGAGATACTGAGTATTTATTTTGCTCTGAGCAAGTCAGGAGTTGAAGGGTGGAATGACAGGGCTGTAAGGATATTGATATAGCAGGGAAGCACCCAGATAGCTGGTCTCTAGCGCAAATTAGCATGGTTGAAAAGATACTATTAAGTTAGAAAAGCCTAAACATTGATGCTTTAAAAGCTGTTTTTTCTTGTAGACCTTGAAGGAAAGGTCCTTGTCAACAAAACTCATCTTTTAAAAAAGTCCATATTTTACTCTTTGCATTTCACCCATATTGGCTGATGAAAATTGCACTTGTACCATATTAGAAGTAATTTTAATCTTTTTTCACTTTCAAATTGTCATGTAGCAGCATAACTTCCCTCTTCCCTGACATTGTCAAAAGTCACAGAAGGTGAAAATAAAACAAAAGGGTTCTCCAGAGTTTCCTTTTCATTCTCTTTAGGCACAGTCTAAATTTTGGACCTGACATTAGCTTCTAGTGTCCCTTTTTTGGGTTGTGACTTCCCTTCTGGTGGTTTGTTAGAACTGGTGCTTACTGCAGAGAGAAACTAAAAAAAATAAAACCCTCCCCCTTCTCAGCTCCCCAGACACTTGTGCCTTAGACAAATTTCTGCACTCTTTCTATTCTCTATTCTAGTGAGCAAGTAGGCTTATGTTGTCCTGCATATATAAAACTTATCTATGAAGGGGAAAAAAACCCCACATTTAATCTGTGTTGAACCTTAAAAGAAAAACTATCTATCTTATAGCAAAGCAAATCTCCATATTAAAAATTGTCTTCCTAACCCTGCACTACATAGCTGATACTGTATGTGTGCTCTCTGTGTTAACACTGGTGAACTGATATTGACTAGACAGGGAGCTTATATCCAATGAAGGAGAAGAATCTTCTGATTCTTAAGCCTAATTGATGGTGCCTAAGTCCACAACCTCTAGAGAAACAGTCTCTGCATGTCTCAATGTGCTGAGAGTTGTAATTCTATGTGTCCAAAGGAAAACACATACTGTCTCTATGCCAACCGTGTTTTGCATTGTAAAAGCCTCAGTAACCTGAAATGTTTGATTAACCAGTGTATGGGGAGCAGCTGTTTGTCTCCCCACACCCTACATTAATGATTTATACAGTTTTCTGCTGTGGTCATAATAAAATATGTACATGGGTTTCACAAGCCTTGGTGTGCATTTGTTAAAGATTAAAAACCATATTGAACAATGAAGCAATTGTATGTTGGGTCACATTTTAACAGGAACCTTAGACTCATCTGGTTTAAACGTTCAGTTAATGAATGCTTATCTCCTTATGTCTTCTGGTAGTCTGTGAGTAAAACATTTCATGGGTCTTTGGAGAGGAAGGGTTCTCGGGGGTTTCCTTTTCTGCCATAGCCCTGTTGTGTAGGGACAAAACTCTCTTCTCCATGCCTCTCCTGGCTTTTTGTGTGTCTTTTCCCCTCTGTTTCTTGAAGCACTGCCCGCTCCTTATGACTTTTGCCTTGTGCACGGCCAGCATTTGTTGATTCATAGATTTGTTTTTTGTTTTAAGCCCGCAGAGACCATTATGACCCCAATTTTTAGAGTGTGTGTTAGGCAGGAGGACAGATCAGGTAAGCTTAGCTGGCTGCCTGACACAGGCTATAGAATGTCATTCAGTAATTCCTGCATTCAGCAGTCGGTATTGGCTATAGGCAAGGCAGAGGGAGAGAGAGAAGGCTTGCCAAATAGCCATGTGCTCATCAGTGAACTCATGTCAGTAGGTCGTCAGAAGTAGCTGACCAGCATCACGTGATCAGGAGCTGTTCATTAAAGGTAGGAGAGATATCCCTATGTTGCTGAAGATGGCTTTAGTCCCAAGGGCATCAAAATGCACTCTGCTAAGGTAAAGCTGTGCCATCATCACAGGAGTTGTGTGCTAGCTGCTCCCCCTGCTGCTAGTGTGGAACTCCCATGGTATCAACACTGCAGTTGATAACAGGAATAAACTATGTAAAAGCAAGAGTTGGGCCACAACCCAGCACTTTTGTTATCTTCACTGCACTGTGGCAAGCCATGTGATGGGGTAACAGTGGGTTCTGTTAGCAGCTGCAACATGGAGATCTGTTGTTCTGAAACTCCTGTGCCTACAAACGAACACTCAGTGTCTCTTGTTGGCGGCATGCTCACTTTCCTTTCCTTTAAATATATTCCTTTTAATTTCACGTGACCTTCTTTAGCCTTGTATGTGCTGTCTTGATTGGCATTATTTGCTTTAAACAAGCCTTATGATATAGTATGAAAAGAGTGCCAATGAAGCAGGTGATCATCATCAGTTCACTGTCATACACCACATCCACGTGCCTCTTACTCTATTAGGGTATTGCCATGGAGGAGCTGGAGATAGTTTTCTCCAATGATTGGTCAGTTTGAAAAATATTTTGCTGCTGTGGGTCGTTTTGAGCTCATCTTATTGGCCCTCTTGGGTGCAGGTAACATGCATCCTTATTGCAGGGTATTGACCAAAAATGGACCTTTTAGTGCCTTTAAAAAATATATATATATATAATTTGAACTAGGAATAAACCTATCTGCTATTAACTCTAGAGTGGTCCTAGCTATATTCTCCAGACATGAATTAGACACCCAGGGTGAAATCCTGTCCCCATTAATTCAGTGGGAATTTTGCCACTGATTTCAGTGGAGCCAGGATTTCACTGCAGGTCTTTCCAGTGGGCCTTTTTACACTGTTCCACTAGAAGACTCTAAGAAGATGTTCCTGACGTCTTCACTTTAGTTAGTGGAAATGGGACTCTAAGGAATTTGCATAAACCGGTTTTGTAAAACAGAATTTATAAAATGCACTGTGGGTAGCTGCTCCTAGCTATCCCCATAGTTCCGCCAGCCTCCCCGCCCTTGAACTCGGGTTGAGATCCCAGTGCCTGATGGGGCAAAAATCATTGTCGCGGGTGGTTCTGGGTAAATGTCGATTGCCCTGGCAGATGCCATAGCATGGCAATCATGGAGCTTGTGTGTACTAGAGGCCGCCACAGAGGCGATTCAGCAGCGCTACACAGAAGCATGCTTTTGCTTTTGCATGACAGCAGAGATGGTTACTAGCCATATTGCACCATCCAAACCCTTCCATAAATTGGAACTGAGGATGATCATGGCTACCAGTCCTTTTGTACCATTTGCTGCTAGTGCCCCTGGCCGATCAGCCAGGGAAGATTGGTTACTAGCCATATTGCACCTTCCATCGTTTTGTACCATTTGCTTGCTGCATCATAAGTGCCAAATGACTCCTGAGTCAATATCTAAAACTAGAATCAGTGCTGCCTAATATAGGCAAGTGTACTAGAGAACCACCGTATCATAGAACCAGAGAGCACAGCTGCTCTGTGTCAGAGCATGCAGAAATTATGATCTGTATGCTATTCACAGGGGTGCTCCAACCCCACCTGTTGATTCCGTTCTTCCCCAGCCTTTCTTGGCTACCGTAGCATTGTCCCCACTTGTGTGATGACTTAATAAAGAATGCAGGAATAAGACACACTGACTTGTGAGTGA
The DNA here is from genome assembly GCF_016161935.1 of Mauremys reevesii. Taxonomy (NCBI): domain Eukaryota; kingdom Metazoa; phylum Chordata; order Testudines; family Geoemydidae; genus Mauremys; species Mauremys reevesii. The sequence goes on from NC_052626.1 coordinate 29,297,422, forward strand.
GAAATGAGTGGAAGGCAGCCTCCAGCTGCTATGATAGTCCAGACAGGACATTAAGCAGTGTGTAGGAGAGAAGCCCAGCATCCCACTGCTAGTCCAGGGGCAACTGAATCTTTTCTTTACATGAAGGGGGGGGGGGCTGATGGCCCAGCCCCTGTTGCTATGATGAGGATGGTTACCAGCCATATTGCACCATCCATCCACCAGAAAAATTAGGGCCAATAGGCTGATGACAGGACGGTTTACAGTCCTTTTGTACCCATCAGCTGAGGCTGATGATGAGGATGGATTTGCATTCAGTAAAGATAGGGGTGATGTAGCTGCAGGAACTGTGGGATAGCTTCAGTCCCAGTCCATGAGCATTCATTTGATTCTTTGGCTTTGAGTCCCTGCTATGGCGCCTGTCTGGAGATTTTAAAAAAATTCTCTGAATTTCATCTTCTGTAACGGGCGCTGATAGGAAATATTCAAAAGTTCGCGGGCTTTTCCTGTTTACCCACCACATGCATCGAAGTTTCAGATGCGTCCAGGCCGGGGCTTAAGGAAAAGAGACTAGGCTGCTGCTGGCTTTCCGAATCATACTAAAGTGCAGAAAAATGATCAATACCCCAATTAACAAATTGGTGAGTGTCCTAATGCACAGAGCAGGCCTTTCTCACCTTCCAACTACTCACCTTCGTTATTTCCTAACCTATATGGATAGTGTCTTGATTGAAAAAGGAAGGATTGAAAATCTCTTTTGACATATGCTATGTTAGTTCCATCTCTTCTCTTCTACTTAAATCAAAAGGAATTCAGTAATTTGTAACCGTTGACTCAAACAATTGCATATTTGATTGGGTTTGTTAAGACTGAAGTAAAGTGTAGATTTTAGAAACTTATTAGTAATTGTTAATTAACAAAAATAATACTAATCTAACCTATTGTAGGTATAATACAGAGAACTGTACCCATAAAGACAGAGAACAATGGATTTTGTGTCTGGTTTAGACATTTTAAAGTACCTACAAGTATCTTGCAAAGAGATGGGCCATGCATTTGGTTTAGCCAAGGGTTAGGCTTGGACTCCTGATCTTGTAAGCTAAGAAGTCCTATCGCTGGGGACCCTTTGCTAAGTGTGCATGCTGCCCACAGCTGCTGACAGTAATGACCAGCTGTATCCACTGATGACCTCTCTTAGGGTAGGTCCATACTTACCCGCCGGGTCAACGCGGAGAGTTTGACTTCTCGGAGTTCGAACTATCGCGTCTAATCTAGACGCGATAGTTCGAACTCCGAATGCGCTTCCATCGACTCCGGAAATCCACCACCGCAAACGGCGGTGGTGGAGTCGACAGGGGAGCCGCGGAGTTCGATCCCGCGGCATCTGGACAGGTAGGAAATTCGAACTAAGGTAGTTCGACTTCAGCTACTTTATTCGCATAGCTGAAGTCACGTACCTTAGTTCGACCCCCCCCCCTCCCTGGTAGTGTAGACCAGGCCTTAGGGTGGTTTGCGGATGGGGAGGTAGTCTCCAAAATAACAAAGGCCCATGCAATTACTCAGAATCGCTATCCGTTACTAATATTGCTACAAATGACTAGTAGGATGGGTAATTGCCTATTTCTATTAATTTTCTTTAGATAGGTGTAAATTATTCTTCCTTCCCTCTCCAGCCTTCCTTAGGTTGCGTTTCTCTTACTTCAGGATTCAGTGTCCCTGCTATGCAAATGATGAGCAAGGATTCTGAACTGGAATCCCAGAACAGTGTGTGTTGGGAAAACCTTATCCTTATTAGACAGAAGAAGATAGTCTTACAGAACTCAAAAGCACTGAAATATGTTTAAAAGACTAATTTAAAAAAAAAACAAAGGGAGGAAAATAAACCCTTTCAAGTTTATGGATTTTGACTATTTTAGTAATACAGCTTCTTTAGGAATAGTGCTAAAATCAGTAGCCCTGTAATATATCTTGAAACCATTTCTGTAAGTGAATATCTTAATGTTTGGGGACTGAAGCTAGCTTATTTCTTTTCAGTTATTGCCTGACGTGTCTGATTTATTTCTGCTGGTTTTTCTCCCCCACTTCACTTCTTAAATAAAACAATGTAAGAAGTTAAATTTGGATGCTGTCACTTTATCCAGTGGCACTTTAGTTCTGGTCCTCCATGGTTCATAACTTACCTGGGTTCTAACTGTGCTCCATGTCATTTGGTGGTGTTTATGAATGAATGAGTGCTTGAATACTTCTGGGGTGAACTTTGCAACGAGGTGTGTGGAGAGTCAATGCCTGGACTCACATTAATATTAAGGAGTCACATTGCTGCCTGTCTTCCAAAAAATATACTCGCTTGTCATGTCTATTGAGATACAACATGGTATGATGCTTTGAAGTTCTGTTGAGAACTCGTTGATCCTGCGAGGTCTCATACTTGTACAGTGGGGATCATATTAAAATCCTTTACAGTGCTGTAGTGTTTGACTTCATGATGTTCTCCATCTATGTAAAATTGGGTGGGATGGGGGAGAAAAAACACAAATATTGTGGCAAATGTAACTCCTCTCAGTGGTAAAGGTAATTTTTTTTTAAGTGGCATTCATTACAGCAGAAATGTAAACTGGGTGTGGAGTTCAGGGTCATTTCTCTCACTTTTTCAGCCCACCTAAAGTGAGAGGCCTCCAGAGTCAATGACTGTGTAGTCACACCTTTTCTCCAGCAGTGCAGGCTATCTCTCTGTGACTGAGGTGTATTCTTCTTCCTGTGCTACAAGATGCTTTAGAAGGAGAGCCCACATTGGGAAAGGCAGATAGATACAGATCAAGGAGTGATATTTTTACCATTATGAGATTAAGAAAATATTGGCTGCAGAAGGAAAAACTTGCTGAAAGGCAAATGTATTCCTGGTCTAAACTGGGAAATTTAGCACAGACTTGAGTTTCTGGGGCTGGGTGCAAGAAAAGCTCTCTTGGGGCTCAATCCTGCAAGTGCCAAGTGCTTCCATGCATGACACTGAGCATCCTCTACCTCAGTGAACTTCAGTGGGAGTTTATGGCACTTATCGAACGGAATTGAGCCTTTAGTAAAGGAACCATTGAAGAGCCTGTGTATCCCTAAGGAGGCCAGTAGCTCATAAACATTTTGGAATGGGGCAGTCCATCTGCACTGGCTCTCCTGTTCAAGTGGTTCCTTAGTAACTGCTGGTTGCAATCAGTTTTAGCGGCGATTACAGATACTATAGTTGGAATAAATTCTAGGACATGAAAATACTTGATCCATACTGCAGAGTCATGATGTTAATCATAAAAATGCAGATTACTCAGACAGTGAAATTCTGATGCAGACAAGCTGGGCAAAGAAACCTTTGTGCCAAGAGGACAGATGGCTAAGCAGAATGTTTTCAAGATGTTAATGAACAAGTGAAGGTGAGAATATGTGGATCCTGTTGGCCAGCTGAAGCTTTGTTGTATACGGAATCAGTAGATGAAGATACTCTCAGTAGATACATCCACCCACTCCTTTGATTCAGGTTTCAGAGTAGCAGCCGTGTTAGTTTGTATCCGCAAAAAGAACAGGAGTACTCTATTCTATTTCTCCATGTTAAATATCCTCACACCTTCTTGGCAACTGTCTGAAATGGGCCATCTTGATTATCACTACAAAAGTTTTTTTTCTCCTGCTGCTAATAGCTCATCTTGATTAATTAGCCTCTTAGAGTTGGTATGGCAACTTCCACCTTTTCATGTTCTCTGTATGTGTATATATATCTTCTTACTATATGTTCCATTCTATGCATCTGATGAAGTGGGCTGCAGCCCACGAAACGTTATGCTCAAATAAATTTGTTAGTCTAAGATGCCACAAGCACCCCTGTTTCTTTGATTCAAGCATTCCTAATCTTCAGCTTTCTGCACAGGAGGAGCATCACTCCAGATCAAGACCATGATGGTAACTTCCATATGGTCCAGGAGGCCATCATCTGCTGTCTTCAACACTTAGTGAAATCCATACTTATACAAATAGGTTTTTGATGATTCCAGTCTTGAAATCATGCTGGAAAGGCTTTGTCGAGAAGGAAGGTTTTGCAGTAGTATTAGGAGGCTTGATTTAGTAATAGTTATAAAGCACTCTGGGATCCCATTATGGAAGTCCTTATAAAAAAAACAAAATATTTTTTTACTTTACTACATTTAAAGAGGCAATGTTGATTAAAAATCCTATTATATTAAAAAAAACAAGCTTCCTTACTTGTATTTATAATCTTAGACTATTAAAACTGATAATTTAAAAAAATAAAATCTGATCATTATAAATGCTGTTTGTTTTTCTCCGTGTCACTCAGCTCAGACAGTAATATACACCACTACCTTGATATAACGCCACCCGATATAACACGAATTTGGATATAACGCGGTAAAGCAGTGCTCCGGGGGGGCGGGGCGGGGCTACGCACTCCAGCGGATCAAAGCAAGTTCAATATAACATGGTTTCACCTATAACGCGGTAAGATTTTTTGGCTCCCAAGGACAGCATTATATCGAGGTAGAGGTGTATTAGTCAGGTTAGCCTTTTGTTTTCAGTCATTTTCTCTTGCCGGCTGTCATTCAGCAGTACGGTGCTTCAGTGTTTAGGTCTCAGATACTGCTGGGAAATGTTTAAATCACCTGGGTTATATACAAAAAGAATAAATTAATGGAACTATTTCTACTGAGCTTTAGGATTTGTAAAACCTTCCAAAGCATCAGTTATGGGCCTATGTTAACTTGATGGTGTCGTCTTCTTTTGAATTCATAGATAAAGCTAGCTTAAAAATATCAGAGGTGGGTGAATCTAATGAAGTTACATTTTAAGGATTTCAGTCATGCTTGCATGTGGTACAGTTTGCTTCATAGCATAAGAATGGTTCAGAAATTTCAAGCACTGAAACAACAAGCCAGAACAAGCTTCTGATTTTTTTTTCTATTGAGAGTTAATGATGTGGCAATAACATGACTAGATAACATTTATTTCTTTACATGCAGCAACACCTGATTCCTTCTGAGAACAGTGATTAATATAGAGTCCTATGCCGAAAGGGAAATAAACCAGGAGCCCTCATCTGTAATCTGTGCTGCACCCAAATAGGTTTCTATAGCTCCAGGCGTGCTATGGCTGCTTGTGGTGTCGCAGCTTTGCTGCAAAGGATTTTACTTGGTTTTTTTCATTGTAAACCACTTCTTTCAGCAGCTTAAATGTGGGATAAACATTTCTTCTGCACTGAAAATTGGAATATAAACACCCGGCCTAGATATGAGAGCTTTGTGCTTTCAAACAAAATATGGTGTCTTGGGATCTAGTTTAGTTTTAACCTTTTTGGCATTTTCATAATATCCATGAAATGAAAATGTGCAGATTAGTTATCCTGAGCCCCAATTGTGTTTCCCACTTTGAGGGAAGAGGGAAAAGCTTTAAAATTAGCCTACATTTTTGTTCTCAGAAATGGGGTGTGTGTGTGGGGGGTGGCCGATGGGAGTTAAATTATAGCTGCTCCATGCAGGTGAGCTGGGCAGGGAGGCCTTTTGTTGGACCTAGGAAGGAGGCAGTCAGACTGCAGATTCTGGCAGTTCCTGAGTGCAAGGAGAGGAGACTGGCTGCATTACTCTCTCCAAAGGAGAGAGGTGTGTGAGTGAGATGGATCCTGGCTCCTTTGTCCACCAGGAAGAACACAGTAGCACCCACAAGGGAAAACCCTTTTACTATAGTTTTTGGCAAGCGTTAGTGCGGAGCATCTTTGGCAGCATCCAGCCGTACCCACATCCGTGTGCTTCGCCCAACGCATCTCTCTCGCTCTCTCTCGCTCTCTCCCCAAGAATCACAAATTTGGCCAAAAGAATTCATAGCGGTCTTTTCATTCTTTGCTCTCAAGGCAATGGTCTGTTGGGTCAGGACTGACTGCTGCTACAAGTGGTTGTAGTTTTTTATTTGGAGTGTGTGTGTGTGTGGCGGGGGAATCTTGTGCACGTTGATTGTATCAGTGGTGGTCTCAGTACAGTTTAGTTCACAGCCTAATATGGAGTTGTCTTGTCAAAGGAATTTGCCCAATGGAAACTCCATGGCTGAGATACAGGATGTGTGTGTGTATATCTAGATTTGAAGCACCAAGTAGGGTGATCAGTACACTGGAGATGTAGCTAACTCCAGAACTGATGACGTGGTTGCCTGTCTGAATGGGCTTTTCCCTCAGGAATAAGTCATCCTGGCTGTTGAATGTTGTTCTGTTTAAAGAACTTAGTTTTAACAAAGCAATTTCAGTAAAGACTCAATCCAAGTTAGTTACTTCTCAGAAGATTTAACTTTTCTGGTTCCTTCTCTTCTTGGTTCTCAAGGGTGAAACATTTCGAACAACCAAAAGGAATGCAGCTCTTCTGAAGACTGGCTGAGGAAGGCCCAGCAATGCAAACCAAAGTCACAACCATTTCCACCCTCTCTTCTGTCATTTGAGCTTGTGTTTAACTTTTTATCCAACACAACACAACTTTCTTACTTACCATTTTTGCACTAAATGGAGTGGTGAGAAGCTAGTGTAATTTGTTCTTTGGACATATTGTTGCATTTATGGTACAGTCAGTGCTAGTAAATTCCAATCAATTTGTAAAGCCCATTTTTATTGGGATTATAAAAAGCTTTCAGACCGAATGTTCCTTGAGTGGGTTTGGCAACTAGGATAGAGCTTCTCACTCCCTGAAAACAGAAAAGGATTTATTCTGTGTACTAATAGCTGAAATCCTGTGCTGTTGCACAGGTGGAATTCGTAAAGTCATGTAAAGTTCGTAAAGCCCAAAAAAGCTGAGAACTTAAAAATTGCACGGTAACAGACCACAAATCCCCATGAGGGTTGAACCTGGTTATACTCTGAATGAAAAGAGCTCTCAGCCATGTGTGTAGCTGTTTCCATCGCTGCACACTGACTGTGCAGACAGAGTAGGCTTCAGAGTGATGGTTTCTGGAGTCTTATATCGATATAGGAATGGAAAAATGTATTCTTCCACCACCTGGGTTTGCTTCTGTCCATAACGAGGCTTTGGAACAGCACTTCTATGGGAGTATTGGGGGATGAGGCTTTGAATGTTTCAGCAGCAGCCTCAGTCTTTCTGCTTATTACGAGGCAATGACGGCAAAACTGAGCCCATTTGCTTGCTTAAGCACTGGGTATTCTGTGGTTCTTGGAATGCTTCTGACTGGGTTGCAGCCATTGTTTATTAAACCTCTCCCTGGCTGTTAAATGCCTTTTTCTTTTTCTTGCTACTTGCTATTGAAAACTTGGTCACTAACTTTTTCTTTGCTGAATCGCATTTTCTCCATAACCACACTAGAAATAGCTGTTTGGCTAACCTCATTTGCTGTGTGTTAATCTGCCGCAAGTTATGCCCCATTATTATCGCTTGCTGAATAATATTGTGTTTAAAATAGATGGAACTTGCTGGCTGCAAAAGAAGTTGGAGATTGTCCACTTCTCTGTTCAATGATTTTACCTCATTTATTTCTATTTTAATGTCTTTGCTGAGCAGCAAGCTCTCAATGTCCTAGGTGTACAAATAAGGGAAGCTTCCCATAGCACTGTGTGATTCCCAGAGTTTGAGGTAGGAGAAGGAAGCCGTTTGTATTGCTTGTCTCTCCTCCTGGGCATGTTCACTATTGTCTTCCAGAAGAACAAGACTCTGGGTTGGGTAGACAATGGGAGCAGCCACTTACGTAGTCAGCAGCTGTTCCCCTCACCCACACACAGAGCCATGGTCTCTACTGTCAAACCTCTTTTATAGAGCAGAGGAATGTTGGCCAGAGTTACTCACTCTTTTTTTCTTTTCCTCCTTGTGCCAAAGGATCTTTCACTTCTACCTGGGGAGTTAGCAGAGGCAAGTAAAAGGAATCCTGGTCTAATGCCTCTTCTGAAGAACTGGCTCAAGATATTAAATTCTCTGAGTTTGAGAGGAAAATTGCTCTGCATTTAAATAGTCTGCACATAGAGGGGAAGGTGTCTAATAATAATAGGAGATATACCAATCTCCTAGAACTGGAAGGGACCTTGAAAGGTCATCAAGTCCAGCCCCCTGCCTTCACTAGCAGGACCAAGTACTGATTTTTGCCCCAGATCCCTAAGTGGCCCCCTCAAGGATTGAACTCACAACCCTGGGTTTAGCAGGCCAATGCTCAAACCACTGAGCTATCCCTCCCCCCATGGAGTGGGCATGGATTTCTACTAGTAGTTTAGTGTGGTGTCAGCTTGTTGGATGTAATAAGGGAAGCGTGTCTGGCTGTGTACATATGTGCTGCTTTGCCAGTGCCACAAGAGATGAAGGGCCAAGTTTGGGGTGAGCCTAACTTGCACTCCTAGCCGTGTCGGTGTACCCCTAAGGGACTTCCTCGACCCCTGGCACTCTGACTGCCCTGGCCAGCCCGTTTTTTAGGCACGATGCAACTATTAACCTTAAGGCTGGAGCTATATATGCAGGGCAGAGGGCTTCCTAATGAGTCCAAGACTTCACAGTTCACTCCAGCAGGAATTAGGAATGGCCTCAGATCTGGCCACGTTTTGGGTCACGACATTGACAGCAGCTCTTGTAACCTGTTAACATTTCTAAGACAGCTTAAAAATCCCTTAGGCCAGTTCCACAGTCCCTTCTTGCCCACGAGGGGTTGAAAAGAGGAAACTTGACTGATGTAAATCTCTATGTAGATGCCTGACAGTGCAAGGTGGTCAGGTACCAGGGTGATGGGCGTGGTACAAGGACACGAATAAGAATAAAATGCAGCATCTTAAACTTGCACCTGCTGACTAACATAAACTTACATCCCCTTACATGTCACCTCTGAATTTGACCCATTCTGTAGGTGACACTAGTACCGCGGTGTGAGAATTACATTAAAGGGTGGGGAGAGAGGGATAGCAGGGAAAAAACTTAAAAATAGGGTGTTCCCTGCTTTAACGTGAACCTCTTATGCTTCCTTTGTCTGGTAGCTTATAAATTAAACCCATGTAACATCCCTTATGACCATTCACTAATGTATAATTTACATAATCTTCCACCTCACCTTCCAGGCCCCGGTTCAAGATGATGCTTAAGCATGTACTGAAGTTGGTCCCTAGTCAGGACAGCACTTAAGCATGTGCTTTTCTGAACTGGGGCCTGGAATTGCCTCAAGTACTGTAATGTAGAGTTTTTCCTTAATGTTCTAATATCAAGCAATGTATTTCTTTGAGTATTTGAACTCTGTTACTATTCATCATTTACTAAAGTAACCCTTTGTCCTTTTCTTTTTTCCAGGAAAAGAGGAATAGAAGTCATACAGGTGAGTAAAGATTATTTTAACTTTTCTGTATAAAAAGCAAAACGCTTCTTCTCACTTTACAAAGAAAACTACTAAATCTCTGGCAGATTTCACCAACAGTTGGTCTTCATTTTTTTCCCCATTCCATCAATCCTTTTCTGGTTTCATTCCCTTATTATTGAGTCTTTCACTCTGGGAAAAGCAGGTCTGATGCTGCTAAGTGTACATGATGGATCCTATCCAATCTTGTGGCCAATGGTTAGGCTTTTCTTTTCTGTATCAACTAGTAGGAGTCAATAACACTGGTTATGATTAGGTGGTGTAATCTGTGTTTATTGCATTTAAATACAATAAGGCTTAAAGGAAAGAAGAGCGGCCTGCGTGTAAGAAACTTGTAAAGAAGTTAATTCATGATGCAGAGAATATTCTTGCAACCCAATAAACAGGAATGAGACTAAACTATTGCTTATTTTGGTAATGGCCCAACTACTGATGGTCTTGAGGGGTGACTGGTTTTTCTTCCTGTTTGCTAAGTCTGAATGGCTATATTTCCACTGTGCCATAGGTAAAAGCAGTGCTTAAAGTGGTGTGAAAACAGTTGGGGTTCTGTCATCTGAGCTGAAATAAATTTTATGTGCTTGATACAGACAATTCACACTTTCATGTATATATTTATTTCATAATAATCACGTTCAGTTTTTAGCTCGAGAAACTATTTACCTATTTACTACTATTGTTTTTAAATGAGGCGAGAGTTACACACCAAACTTCTATTGAGACAATAACTAGTTGTGATATTTTTAAATTTTAACATACTGTCCTTTGCTAACTCTAGTGATGGTCCAACATAACCTGACAAAACAACTTCCAAAGTCCTTCATAAAGGGAAGGGAAGACTGAAAGTTTGCCTCTCTGGAGCACAGCTTGATTTAAAAAAAATTTTTTGGTCATGTCTGTGATCCCACCCACTTCAAGCACTGGTTAAAGGGACATGGTGAGAGAAATGATTTTTTGAGCTTACAAGCAGAAGTTGGTACAGTAAAAGATATTACCTCCCGCACCTTGTCTCTTACATTAGTATCTGAGGCTTTTGTTGTGCCAGGGTAACCCCTTAGAGCAAGATAACCGAAAGAGATCAGAATACAGGCTTTGTTCCCAGTTCATCTCGTGCATTAGTACTTTGCATCATTGTCACTCTTTTGTTGCTGATCAGTTGCACTTTTGCCCTGCACTAAAGTGAGGACCTTGCTCACGTGCTCCTCAGGTGCTGAAAGAGGGAGTTCACCAGTAGCAGCAGCACAGCTGACACCATGTACACTGCGAAAGAGGGATGGGGTGTGAGCTGAGGTTGTTTGGTGTTGCCCTTGTTTCTGCCTGAAAGATCTTTCTCAACATCAGCCGGGGTGCAGAAAAAATCCTTACGGACATAAATAAAATCTTCTTTAAAAATCAGATCATGCTATTTAAAGACTCTTCTCTCAGAAAAAATACATTAAAAAAAATTAGTTTGACAACATTAAATTTGGGAGTGTACCTTTAAGGTGTATGAGAATATCCTCGTGACGATCAGCTGCTTGACAGCATTACAAGAAAAGAAAGAATCTGCCTTAATGTCCAGCTGTATTTATCCTTACTCCCCTAGCGTGCTACAGACACGAGTTCTTCCTCCTTCCCTTTGTCAGCTGCTGCCAGGAGCCGAACAGTACATTGTTCATTGTTTGCTGTTTGTTTAGAATCGCCAGATCTATGGCTTTGAGATGCTGGTAATATTTATCAGCTTTACATGCTAGAGAAGATGAGCATTAGCCGGCATCTTATGATGATGATGATCATCATTATTATAACATTAATAATAATTGCTGACAGTTGGCCTTGGTATATTTCATTGGGTTTCTAACTGCTGCACTGTTTGTTAAAGTAATGAGACAGCCATATGAGAAGAACTCAGCACAGCACCTAATGGCTGAGAAGAGGGGAAGATCCTTTTTACTTCCCTGGGTTAAGTTCCTGTGCTTATATTATGATGATTGGGTGAGTCTCCATTATGGCAGGGCTCATAAGCAGAGTCCAGTTATTGAATGGGGGACTCTGTAATTAAGTGTGGTTTAACGTCTGTTCACCAACTAGACATAAACCAAGTGGAAAAGACCTTTTTTACACCGAGAAAGTTTGGAAACGTTTGGCGGGAACTTGGTGAGGACTCAGTGAAAAGATACTTTTATGGAATCAAACCTCACAGCATTGTACAGGCTGCCCTGGGATCTTGACTTTGAGAGATCTGCCCCTAACAGCTATACCTAGAGGACAGGTGGGTAACCAGTAACCTTTACTTGAGCATAGCTGTTGAAAGACAATTATTCCCCCTCAGCAGCAAGGGAGGAACGTGCTTCCATGGTTGCACTGTTGACGTTTCATGAGATCTGAGGCTTACCTTCCTGTAATGGTCCTCACTCGGGATTTGCTTGGGAAGCATGGCCTAGTGGTCAAGGCCGCAATCTGTGACTGGCAGGGAAGGGAGCCCAGTCCCTCCCACTCCACCCTTTGGGCTACCAGTCGCCTGGCAACTGAGGGTAAGGCCTGCCACTTCTTCTTGTCCCCAGTCAGCTTAGTCCAAGGCTTTCCTATGTTGGGGAAGTCTGAATCAAATAAGTAAGGGGGGGGGGGGTTACCAGGGTCCACAGGCGGAGGAGAGGGGGATACTTCCCTCTCTGAGGTGGGTCTTCCTTTCCCTGGGGGAGGGCCCCTTTGGACAGCTATGTCAGAGACTTTAGGCTTCCCTCTTCTCTGTGCTGCTGCAACTGTGGGTTGCAGGTCTGCTCACTTCCAGCTCCACCGCCAAAATGAGCTGTTTCCCTGTCTTTTAATTCCGATACGAGATGGAGCATTTGCTGCAGGTGTGCAGGGCAGGGCTGACTGGGCCCAAAATCCCTTATTGCCCAGTGTGTGGTTTGTACACTCCATCACAGTTCCTCTGCAGTGTTGAGTATTTTCCTCCTTCTCTTAGTAAAGAATTTACCTCATAGCTCAGGGTGTCCTGATAAATCTTACTGCCGACAGGACTTTAGATGCAACCTCCCTGCTACCAAATCAAACCAAGTTATTCTGCACATGCCCCGCCCCCCCCGCCCAATGCAAACTTTCTTTGCATAGAGATGTAACCAGAAATCTGTGTATTCTTTTCATACCAGACTCCCTGAAAACCTCCATTGCCCACATGATGTGCTTCCTCAGCTGTGCTAATAGATGAGGAATGATGGTTTTGGTATTTGATCTGCTGGACAAGATTTATTTGGCAGTAGTGTTGTTTTCCTGTGTTAAGCAGCAGGACTTCTTTGCTTTCCAGGAACAGATCCTATTGTGAGCTGTCCCAGAACAAGCCACCTCATTTTCTTGACAATAAACAACTTGACACACACAGATGACAGTTACAGACTTTGCTACTGGATTTGATGTTAAGGCCAGCCCAAGTTTCTGTCCTTTGTCTGAGACTTCAGGTTGTAGGTGTAGAGTTCCAAATTCTTGGACAGTCAGCAAGCAAACATATTTGTGAAAATGAACTGATGCAGGGCAAGGAATGCTAATCGTAGGTTAAATAAGCATCCTCTTCCACCCACTGGTAAAACATTACTTTTGTACCAAGAATTTATAAAACTATGAACTCTTGGAACTCATTTACAAAACTTTTCTTAAACATTACATGAATATATTGTCTCATACTATAGAATTAGAATTTATAATCCCTATTCCATAATGAGATAGCTTTGAGCTATAATGTGTCTGTCTTAAAACTATCTTTAGATATCAGAGGGGTAGCTGTGTTAGTCTGGATCTGTAAAAGCAGAAAGAGTATTCACCCATGAAAGCTCATGTTCCTATATGTCTGTTAGTCTATAAAGTGCCACAGGACTCTTGGCTGCTTTTTATCTTTAGATAGGTTTTTCCCTCAAAAAGCATTTTATCAAAAAAATCCGATTTTAAATTAAAAAAATCCGATTTAAAAAAAAAAAAAGCATTGATTTTTATCCACTCTGGCGCCCAATTTAAGTTGCCTGTATTAGTTTAACTAGTAATGTGGCCTCTTGCTCCCATCAACTTGGCTGCCTGGCCTGAGGTGGTGGGGGTAATAATACCTTGTTTTGCAAAACCTCTCTAAGATTAGAGATATGCACATTTTTATAAAGGGGAATCCTCACAAGGACATCTGAGGATGGCTTACATTTATTTTTGTTTCAAGTTATGCAAATCAGTATTAATTAGCTGCAGCCCTTAGGCCCCTGACAAATGGCCCGGTTAGCTTTTGTGTTGCAAAGTTTGGGGCACTTCAAAGCTCACTTAAGTAACTACCTCACCCAACCTTTCCTGGAGACATAATTCATATTTTTCTATTTTTAAAATGAAGATTTATAAGTATTTTTTTGGTGCTTAATTAACATTACCATGCTTTGTCTTGATAGGACATTGAAGTTGCTTGGCTGCGAAACTGGGATTAGTCACTGAATTCCAAGCTCTGATTTTTTTTTATTTTTTTTTTAAATAAAGTAACCATGGGACCTGGAAGATAATTTTTTTTTTAATGTGGAACAGCTGATTGTAGTAGTCAGAATGGTCTAGGTTGCTGCTTTGTTTTTCCTTTTCCCCACAACTCTCTGGGAATTCAGATATTTCAAATCTCTTATTTTTGAGTGGAAAACTATCCTTTAAACAGTTGGCTTTGCTGAAGTCCGTGAAAGAGAACTGAGGTTTTTATCTTGAATCAAAGTAAAATACTGGTGACAACAGTTTCCACTAATTGTTGCCAGGGAACAGTTGTTTTCTTGAAATGTTGAGAGGTTTATTTTCACATGAAGTATTAAATGGAATAAGTTAGGAACGGCAAAATATAACCAAGAGGAAGGGTGCTTATAAAATACATATCCAATAACATATACAGAAAGATGGGACTGGAGAGCTTCCAAAGCAAGCAGAGTGGCTGAGATGTTGGAGTTGGCTTGCTGGAATAATAACGTTTATTTTCATTTGCATGCCAGCATCTCAGTAAAGTGCACATTCTCCTGGGTATGGCATTAAATTCTGACCTCAGTGCGTCTCTTGAAAAAGCTAGTACAAAGCCCTCAAAATCCGTCAGACTTTTGCAGGTAATTTACAGATGTTTTGACATGTGGGATTAGAAGTTACAGGTGTTCAATTTAACATTAAAACAGATTCTGGTGACTTCTTAAGGTTACGTTTTGATTTACTGTATAAAATAGTTATGGTGCGGGAGTGTGTTCTAAAACTAAAGTACGGTATGGAATTTTAAAAAAAAAATCCACAACTCTATCGCTAAGAAATAAGAATTAAAAAAAAAATCCTAAACAAAACGCTAGCTTTTTTAGGATTAAGGCAATGTGATAGTCTCCTTCAGCTGGTTATATCGCTAACTGCAAAGCACTATTTGCTGAGGTGGTAGGAATTTGCAGATTCCAGTACATTCACAGAGAGAGAGAGGGAGGTTTGGACATGATGGGTCATTATATCCTGCAAATTGGAGTTAGAAGCAGAATCAAACATATTTGTTTCTGCTCCATTCAGAACACCTGCATAAATACATATTTGTAGGAAAAAATAAATAGAAAAAAGATAAGGTACTTCACACTGTAGTGATTAAGAAGACAAGTTAAGTTAAAAGTATATTTTAAAAAATCATTCCGAGATATTGACCTTTTAAAATTGCAGCTACATCTACTGCATTTTATCTTAAGGGTATGAATTACTGTACAGTTAGATGCTTTTGAAAATTTTACCTGTTGACTTTCAGTGAGGTTTCGGCTCCTAAATTATTTTTGAAAATAGGATTTAGGCACTTTTAAAAATCTTGCCAAAATTCAGTAACCTGTAACTATATATAATGAGGAGCATTTAGATTTTATCTTATGCTACTTTGACACATGGAGACTTGAATGCTTAGCCCCAGCACATCAATTTGAGATTGTGAGGAGTGGCTGTGTGGCCTAATGGATAGGGCACAGGTCTGACAGTCAGAAAACCAGGGATAAAATCCTGGCCTCATTAAAATCAATGGCAAAACTCCCTTTGACTTTAATAGAGCCAAGATTTCAGCCCTGGCTTTGCCACTGACTCGCCGTGGCTTTGGGCAAGTTACTTAACCTCTGTGCTTTGGCTTCCCCATCTGTAAAATGAAGATACATAACCTTAATCATGTAATGCTAAGCATAATGCTTTGAGATCCTTGGCTGCAATGTGCTATGGAAATGTACCAGAGGCATCTAGGGCAATTGGATTTGATGCTTTTTAAAAAAAAATTTTTAAGTGCTTAGTTTTTGCACAAAAGGCTGTTGGCTATCTTGGACTGCATGAGACGTCTGAAATGGTTTTGCCTTTCTGGGTGGGGACATCACGACTAGGAGCCTGAGAAAATCACAATTTCATCAATTTCAGCGATACAATTTTTCCAACAGCGGGGAGGTGGTAGCGGGCATCCACATGTGCCAGTCTTGTGTTTTGGTGGGCGAGCTTGGTGGTTGGGAACTGAGCAGGAGAAAGGAAGAGCGGGAGGAAAAAGTCTGCAGCCCTGGGAGTAAATTGCAGCAGTTTGGGGCTGGGGAGGACTCAGTAGCTGGTTTTGGGCAAAGGAATGCAGCAGTGACCTTTCGTTGACTGCATTCTGTGCATGTCCCATGAAAACTGCCACTTTCCCCGTGACATTGCCTCATTTAAAAAGAAAAAAAATCCATGATTTTCTCAGGGCCCTAATCATGATAGGGTCTCAAGACAGAGCAAATGAAATGAGCCTGGGGACTTGTAACTCAGGAAATGCTTTCTTTCTTTCTATCTTTCCATCTTTCCATCTAAACTTTATAATCTGTGGTTTGCACTGAAGCATACATGCAACTGTTGCAGTGTATTTGTGTGTGTAGTTGTCAGCCCAGAACTCCCTATTTTAACCCTTATTCTTGCATTTGGAAAGGTGGGGACATAAACTTGTCACAGGTGCTAGGCTAACTGCGCCTCTGACTCCTCTGAGCACTGTCCCTCTCAAGCCTTTGTCACCTGCCTCAGGGTGGAATCATGGAGTTCTCCCACTCTCAGGCCAGGCTTTGGGCTTTAGGTCGTCTGGTGCTCATTATCTCAGCAGGTCTGATTTAGGCTCAGACCTTGCTCTTCTGATCCCTTTGGGAGCAATGACAGTGGAACCTAATGACCAGACAGCCTTTTTAGAGCAATATTATTTATTTAGAACAAAAACATTATGGAGAAAAGAGATCTTAAAAACAATAAAACAAACTAGAAGGCACAAGTATAATCTATCAGGTGTCTGTCCATTTTCTACACGAGGACCCTCGTAGGTGTAAGCATATTATGGACCTTCCAAGACTGGTAGGGTTTGGGTGACAATCTCTGCCTTTAACTCACAAACCAGTTCTTTTTCCAGCATCAGGGAGAACGTCCTTCGAAAGCTGCTTAGTGCTTTTGATCACCCCACTGTCTTTTAAGTGTATGCCGAGATGTTCTAATCTGGTGAACCAATGTGTTACTTTCCTGTTTGTTCTTGCAAAAGCCCCCTGTTAATTTAGATAATGCAGTCATTCGTATGGGAAATTCTAATAAGCTCCATAGTTATGTTACCTCACTGACCAAGTCAGTTACAGCGTTCATACCAGTATTACATATCAGTAGTCTTAAATTATTACTGAGCAGCTCCTTATCTGTCATAAAAATGACTTTCAAATTAATTAACTGGACTTCACCTACTTTTTTTAAGGGCTTGATTCTGTTGTGACTTCCCTATGGTCATGATTCAGAAAAAGGCTTAAAGCATGTGGTTAAACTGACCCCCTGTGTAGGAAAATACTCTCTCCCGCTTGTTTAACTTCAGTGGAACCTAAGTACATGCGTAAGTGCTGTCTTGAATACAGATGCTTTCCTGAATCTGTTTCTGTGTGCCTCTCTGATTGAAGAAAACATGAAGTGGCTGCAGACTGGAGCCCTAAATCAGAATAGCTAAACATTAATGCTTTTCTTCCTACATAGGGCATTGTATTTTTTAAAAGGCAACTTTTCCAGTAGGAGAAGTAGTCGTCCAATTGAACTCTGCATTTTAGGTGGAGAGTTTGTCTGGGATTCCTGGCATTCTGTCTCTTTTTTCGCAAGGGCATAAATATCTTTTCACTGTATATCTAAAGGTAGGCAGAACAGATAGGGAAAAAAATCAGTTTCTACCTGTACTTTAGATGTTTTTCTTGCCTCTGGTTGCTATTTTGCAATATCTTTACTTTTATCAGGTCTAGCACATTGTTGAAAAATACTTGGTCTTTTTGTTAATATTTTTATTCATGATCATTATCCAGTGGTCAGTTGGGCGTACACATTTATTGCTTACAATAACTTTGCATCGTTGTCCAATAGCACAGCAATTAATAATCTGGCATGGGAATTGCTGAGCATGAGTCTCAAACCTGGACAGTGCAGAGGTCCAGGGGAACAAGAGGGGGGTCACAGTCACTTGTACTTTATGACTAGATGGGGAGGAGGGTAGTGCCTAAAACGTTTCTTTTGTAACGTGGAGTCATGGTGTGGAGACGGTTGAGAACTGCTGGTGCACGGGATTTAAGACCTAAATCCTTTGACATAAGAGAGGGAGGATGGCGCAGTGGTTAGAGTGCTAGCTGGGATTTAGGAGACCTAAGTTCAATTCCCTACTCAACCGCAAACTTCCTGTGTGATGTTAAACAAGTCACTAAGGGTATGGCTACACTGGCGATTTGCAGCGCTGGAAAGCCTCCACCAGCGCTGCAATTAGTAAGTGGCCACACCTGCAGGGCACTTCCAGCGCTGCAACTCCCTGGCTGCAGCGCTGGCCGTACACCTCACTCAGCATGGGGAATAAGGATTCCAGCGCTGGTGCTGCAGCGCTGGTCATCAAGTGTGGCCACACACCAGCGCTGTGATTGGCCTCCAGGGAATAAGGTGTATCCCAGAATGCTTTTATAAATTACTCTCTCTGTTTTGTTATGCAGCCTCTCTTTGTTTTGTTGTGAATGAGCTCCCTGCGAGCTCCTTGCAGTTGCAGTTGCCGCTTATCTAAAAAAACAAACAGAGCTCCTGTTTGCTGTGATCATCTGTACCTGGCTGTAAACAATCAAATGAGAGGCAGGCAGGGAGTGAATGAAACAGCGGGGAGTCGTGTTGGCTGCAGGCTGTTTGCAATTAAGAGTTAAGACTAAGAGGTCGGAAACATGTTCTGATTTTTCAAGTCAGGAAGCTAAACACAGTGTTGGCTCCAAAAATCCCCTCTCTCTCTCTCCCCCCGCTCCCTGTCACACTAGACCCCACTCCACCCCCCTCTTTTGAAAAGCACGTTGCGGCCACTTGAATGCTGGGATAGCTGCCCATAATGCATCACTCCCAGCAGCGCTGCTAATGCTGCAAATGTGGCCACACACCAGCGCTGGTAGCTGTGAGTGTGGCCACACACCAGCGCTGCTCCTACACAGCTGGATGACCAGCGCTGCAAACCGTAAGTGTAGCCATACCCTTAGTCTCTCTGTGCCTAAGTTCCTCAACCCTAAAATAGAGAAATTAACATGTAATGGTTGAGAGGCACCCAGATTCTGTGGTAATGGAGGCCCTATAATTTTGTAAGACAGACAATTCTACAAATCCTAAAGAGCCTTCGCTGACCTGGGATGTGGCATTATGTTTTATATTATACTGGCTACAGCTTGTACACACACCCCCTCTTAATTCTCCTTCGCTCTTTCATAAAGCTCTGCAGTCTTGGAGACCCCTCAGTGCCCCCAGGATTCTTTGAAATCTGTTTCCTTTGATACTTGGGTGTTGCCTTTTTTGATGCCAGTCTTGATGCAGCATACAAATGTAGACTCATCCGAGGGTGGCAATTTAAAAAGTCACACATTATATTAAGGGTATGTTTATAAAGGGCTACTGTTCCAAGCCTGTTATAGCCAGGAATAATATGTGTTATAGACAGATATAAGCATATCAGAAGATGGTGTTCTAGTAGGGTTGCCAACTCTGCAGGATTGTCCTTGAGTCTTCAGGAATTCAAGATTAATATTTAATTAAAGATTGTCATGTGATGAAACCTCCAGGAATACATCCAACCAAACTTGGCAACCCTATGTTCTAGATGGTTAAGTCATGGTTACAAATAACCTATTGAATACCAGTTGGATTCTCAAGGAAATCAAAACCATTGATTAATGTGCCCAGAATATTAAGTGTGACCAATAAATAAATAAACCAGATGACAGGAATCAAGCTGGGTTGGAATGCCAGGAAGTGTAGCCAGGGGGGCGTGAGTTAAACCAGTGGTCCCCAACCTTTTTCGTCTGGCGAAGGACCGTGGCGGCAGTCGAGCATCCGCTGAAATGGCGCCGAAATTCGGCGGCATTTTGACGGGGACGCCTCTGGATGACGTCACTTGTCGGAGGCAAACGGCATCATCCAGAGGCGTCGCCGCCGAAATGGCGCCAAATTTCGGTGCCATTTTGCTGGATGCTCAACCACCGGCCAGGACACGGGCGCATTTAGATGCCCACGCGGACGCCATTGCGCCCACGGGAACCACGTTGGGGACTCCTGAGTTAAACTGTCCGGAGCAGAGTGAATCCCAGCTGCACAGACAATTTCCTGTTCCTGTGCTAGGTTTATATGGAAGCTATGAGCCAATCACGTTCCAGGACTGGAGTCCTCTGTTGGGGTTCAGTTTCTGCCAGGGCCAGTTCCAGCGTTTTTGCCGCTCCAAGCGCCCCCGCCCCCAAAGGCTGTAATCGGTGGCACTTCATTCTTCTGCGGCAAGTCCTTCCCTCCAAGAGGGACTGAGGGACCTGCCGCCAAAGAGCCGGACGGGCTGCCCCCAGGCACCTGCTTGCTGCACTGGTGCCTGGAGCCAGCCCTGGCTTCTGCCCTAGCAATTGTTAGCAGGTCCCTGGGCATCAGGTTGGCACTGACTAGCACCTAAGAGTCCCATGGACTTGGGTTCAGGACCCGCATTCCTGATACACAATAGCACATGCAGTCTCTGCTCAGTGGGGCAGAATCCTGGAAGTGCACACACAGCATATGCGGTCCTTGCTGCCTTTATTAAATAGAGACCTATCATGGACTAAAATTCAGCTGTCATTTCAAGATCCAAGTTAATTTACCTTGTTCCTTTTGACAGTGGTTACATTTGCCATGCTGATGTTGCTCCAAGAAACTATCAGTTGTGTCACATACTTAGTTATGTGACTAGTGTGGTAGCTAAATCAAAGAGGTTTTATATGTATTTTGTAATTTGTGTGCATGTGTATACCCACCTTGCATCAGTTGTCAGGGGGTGCTTTTTTATTAGGCAAAAAAAGTTAGTCATGACGTATTTGTTAGTCCAGATGCTTTCCTTTTGTTTTTGCCAGTCTGTCCTGCCAAAGTGGAAACAAGTTATTTACAATGTTTTGACAGAATAAACTGAAGAATGGATGGAAAAGATGCCATTGGGTCTGAGCTAACAGTGAAAGAGACCTAAATGTAAGGGAAACAACTACAGAAGAATTTTGGCTAACTTTGCAAATAAAGGAAACCCTTCTAATTTTGTTTTCATAGTAAATTGTTGACTGAGGCCTAGAGTTTCCTGTAATCCTAGGCTCCAAATACATCTGAATATATTTACTTGTACCAAACCTTTACAAACACCCTTCCCCCAAACTCTTTAATCTTGGCAGTGTAGAGTTCCTGTGTTATAATAGTGCATTGACTCACTGATCCAAAGATTCCTGTACAGGATACATGCACTGTATAGCTATTTTATGTTGATTGCATATACTTTATTCTTGTGCTTAGGGTTAGCTTAGTAATAAATGTTCTTTCCTTGTGACCTAGAAGGGCTTGTCTTGTAATGTCCTTTCCCTTATGTTAACATCCTAAAAGTGGCTGAAAAAAGAACTGGAGCCATAAAAGAGGAAAAAGTGTCACTTTTTTTAACCATAGATAGAGCGCATGGAATGTAGAATGTGCTTGCTGATGCTTATTTCATAATCCTGACATGATGGTTTGCATGCTGTTCAAGCCCTTAATAACTGGGCTTGAGCTACCCAGCTCTTTCTCCTACATGGCTAGAAGAAGCAATATTTTTCCCCTCCCCACCTGATTTCCATCACACTCAGGCTATGGCTACACTTGCAGATGTAGACTGCTGGGAGTTATACCAGCCCTCGGAGACAACAGCAGGGAAAGCGCAGCCGTGTGTTCACACTGTAAGCTGCAAGCACAGTGGCGTGGCTACATTTGCGGTACTTGCAGTGGTATTCGGAGTGGTGCATTATGGACAGCTATCCCACAGAGCACCTCTTCCCATTCTGGCGCTGAGGCTTGTGGGAAGGGAGACGGGGGGGTCATGGGGACATCCTGGTTCCTGTCCCAGTGCCCCGCAATGCATCCTAGCAATACCTGTGCTTCCATCCACATTTGGCACTATCTTTCAATGGTTTTTGTACTGCATGCTGTGTCTTCCCTTTCGGTCTGCGGGAAAGGATCCCGAACTGCTGAGGAATATGCTGATGAGTCTCGCCAGCACCTCATGAATTGCAGTTGAGTTACTCCTTTAGCTACAAAGTGACAGGGAGGAGTCTGACGATGATGATGATGTCGACACGCATAATGAATATGACACGAGATTGCTTGTGGCATTCACGGACATGCTCACCACCGTGGAACGCCGCTTTTGGACTGGGGAAACAAGCACTGAGTGGTGGGATCACATGGTCATGCAAGTCTGGGATGACGAGCAGTGGCTGCAGAACTTTTGGATGGGGAAAGCCACTTTTATGGGTCTGTGTGCTGAGCTCGCCCCCACCCTGCGGTGTAAGGACATAAGATTGAGAGCTGCCCTGCCGGCAGGGCCGGCTCCAGACCCCAGCGCACCAAGCGCGTGCTTGGGGCGGCGTGCCGCGGCAGGCAGCTCTGGTGGACCTCCCGCAGGCACGCCTGCGGAGGGTCCGCCGGAGCCATGGGACCGGCGACCGCCAGAGCGCCCCCCACGGCGTGCCACCCTGCTTGGGGCGGCGCAATTCCTAGAGCCTCCCCTGCCTGCCGGTGGAGAAGTGTGTGGCGAATGCAGTCTGGAAGCTGGCTACTCCAGACAGCTATCGATTGGTTGCTAAACATTTCAGAGTGGGCAAGTCTACCGCTGGAATTGTGTTGATGCAAGTGTGCAGGGCCATTAATCGCATCCTGATCAGAAGAACCGTGATTCTGGGCAATGTGCGTGACATTATGAATGGCTTTTCACAAATGGGTTTCCCTAACTGCAGAGGAGCGATAGATGACATGCATATGCCAATTCTGGCACCAGACCACCTAGCCTCTGAGTACATAAATCAGAAGGGGTATTGCTCAATGGATCTCCAGGCGATTGTGGATCACCGTGGGCGTTTCATGGACATTAATGCAGGCTGGTCCAGAAAGGTGCATGACGCACGCATCTTTCGGAACACTGGCCTGTTCAGGAAGCTGCAAGTGGGGACTTTCTTCCTGGGCCAGAAGATCATTGTAGGGGAAGTCAAAATGCCCATTGTGATCCTTGGAGACCCTGCTTAATGCCATGGCTCATGAAACCATACACAGGGAGCCTTGATGGCAGCAAGGAGCAGTTCAACAACAGACTGTGCTTTTGGACATTTAAAGGGCTGCTGGCACTATCTGTAAGGGAAGCTGGACCTGGCTGATAACATCCATATGGTTATAGCCGCGTCCTGTACCCTCCATAACATTTGTGAAGGGAAGGGTGAAAGCTTCACTCAGGCATAGGCCACTGAGGTTGAACACCTGTAGGCTGAATTTGAACAGCCAGAGAGCAGGACTGTTAGAGAGGTCCAGTGCAGGGCCGTAAGGATTAGGGATGCCTTGAGGGAGCAGTTGGATGCTGAAAGCCACCAGTAATGTTTGGTGCCCTGTACAGGAGTGACGTGAAGTGGTTTCAGTGCTAGTAGGCATCTGTGTTTGCTACGTATGATGTGCTGACTAGCAGTGCCTGTTTTCCTGGGCTACGCTGTCTTTTACTTAGTGCAATAAAGAGTGTTTGCAAAGCCAAAACATTCATTTATTGAAAAGAAACACCACTGCTGGAGAAACACACATGACATGACACATCTGTGCTGTGTGGGAGGAGGGAAGGGGGCGGGGTGGGGAATGGAACAATCACAGATTTGCTTATGTCCTGTTATCATACTCAGCTTTCCTGTCTGGAGTGCCGTGCAATGAGTGCTGCACTTCAAGCTGGCTAAAATGCATGGTGATGAGGGTTGAGTGCAGTGGGTAAGGTCATAGTTTGCAGGGCTGGGCGGTGAAGCTAAAAGTGTTGGAGGCAGCTGGTGGCGATAAGACACTGGATGCAGGGGAAAGTGGGTTGGCGGTGACATGGGGGTGCAAGGGAAAGAGTTTTGGGACAAGGGCTGCGGGGGGGACGGGTGTGGATCTGCTCTATATGCAGTGCTATGAGGGCCTGCATCGAGTCTGCTTGGCACACCATAATGCTTAGGAGCTGCTCCGTGGTTTGTTGCCAGCAATCCACCTTGTACTTTTTGATTTTCAGTAAGGGACTGCTGCATCACTTGGTGCAGAAGGTCCTCCTTGCTTCTTCGCAGCTGCTTCCTGAGTCTTTGCAGCCTTTCGGCTGTTGATAACAAGGATGGCTGGGATCTCAAGGTTGCATCTGTAAAGCCAAAATGCAACATTTAACAGAGGCAGCATTGTTAATGCTAGACAAAGCAATGATTCTGCCAAACTTCTAGACAAGCACAGTGCATGCAATAGCACAAACCGCCTGTCCCAGGGTGAGCGCACATAACCCACAAGACCCCCGAAATGGTGAGTAACCTCAGGGGCAGGGGGGACTGATTGTTCCAAGGCCGTACTGTCCTCTGGGGTCCTGTGCGTTGGGGAGAGCCAACAGCTGCAGGGGTCCCCCTATACTCAACACTGTCCCCACATTTTCCACAGGATGGGTTCGTCCTGGAAGATATCTTGCTGCTGAGGGTGACCTGGGAAGCAAGGGAGGATCTTCTGCAACAATGCAGCTTCCAGCCTGGCCCTTATGCGGCTTGCCTGTGTGCAGCAGTGGTCCCCCTGCCCTTGACGGCACAGTGGGGCGGACATGTTACCCTTACTGGGACAAGGAGCACAGTAGCTCTGCCAAAGAACCTGTGCAAACAGATTGCCCAGCTTCTGCATAAAACCTTCGATGAGATCACTGAGGCCGATTTACCGCGATGTGAGAGAGTACATCAATGCCCTATTCCACATCTAGGCATGCACACAGCCTTAACCATTCTTTCTGGATTCCTCCTCACCCCAACAACCTGCACCCAACAACTCCCTTCTCAAAATAAAAGCCGCTTACCGGGCACCTCATCTGCTGCTTGTTCTGCTCCAAGTACCATCCGCTGCGACTGGCTACCTTCCTCCTGGCTTGAAAACAGCTCCTGGCTGCATGCATCTAGGGATGCCATGCCATGCTCTGGCGCTGGGCCCCCTCCTCCTCAGCACCCTTGCTCCCGCTTTCCTCCTCCTGCCTTGTTGCACTCTGGGCTGCCATGGCCTCTGAAGTGTCCATGGTGCTCTTCGGAGTGGAGGTGGGGTCACCCCAAGTATCTCATCCAGCTCTTTGTAGAACTAGCAGGTTGTGGGGGCAGCACTGGAGTGGCAGTTTGCCTCCCATGCTTTCTGGTAGGCATTCCACCGCTCCTTCACTTTAACCCTGCACTGCAATGTGCCCCAGTCATAACCCCTTTCAATCATGGCCCTTGATATCTGGCGGTAGGTACCATAATTCCTATGGCTGGAGCGCAGCTGGGACTGGCAGCTTCCTCCTCCCAAACACTGATGAGGTCCAGCACCTCGCCATTGCTCCATACTGGGGATCGCCTGGTGCACACAGGCATGGTCACCTGGAAAGTTGCGCTGAGAGCACTCCATGCCTAGCTGAGCAAACAAAGGTGACTTTCAAAATTCCCTGATAATTTAAAGGGCAGGTCTGATGGTTGGTCACCTGAGGGCAGGGCAGTGGACTTCAAGATGATGACCAGAGTGGCTTGAACAGGCATTGTGGGATATTTCCTGGAGGCTGATCAGAGCACATTAATGGACCTGGGCATCCACGCTGGCACCGCGGTGCTCCAGCCAGGGCGCAGCAAGCTCTATGCATCTCATGGAGGTGGATTGCCAGGGGTGCTCCAGTCGCCGAGTCCAGGCGCTCTACGTGCCACTGTGGGCACCTCAGGAGTTAGGGCACCTGGGCTGATTTAATACGCTCTAACTTGAAAGTGTAACCTCAGTGTCTTCAGTCTTTCAGATTGGAGTTCCTTTCTGAAGCCTAATTGTGCTGCTCTTGCATGGGTCAGAGAGGCGGTTGCAGGGTACTTCCCCTTCACTTCTTCTCCCAGTGGTTGAGTTTGCTACCTCTCAGCATTTTCAGTTCCTGCGGGATTGGAAAAACCTCTTAACCCAAGACTCAAATGTAGTCATTGTATTGTAGCAGTTTGTATTTTTCTGATATTCTTGCTTGCCCTAGTCACTGATGCACCCCTCCACTTCTTTCCTCTCTTGCAAAGTCCCCCCCCCCCCCACTATACTATTAATATAATTAAGGTAACTAATACAATTCTTTGACAGTCCCCTCTATCCCTCCCAAACTTGGGCCCTTAGCTAGTAGCTTAGAGCTCTAACCTCCACATTCCTGGTCTAGGCAGGCCAACCTGGTTCTTTTTATTTACTTAGGACTCTCTGGCGTCGTGGACAGCGGCTTAATGGCTTTAAATTATTTCCAGTGTAAAGTGGCTCTGTCTTCCATTTCGTTTAGAGAAGGTGTGTGGTGGATGATGTAGCCTGATGTTAACCGGGTGGGTGTATTTCTGTTGTGGATTAAGAAAGCAACAAAACCTGTGATAGCTTGTCTAGTGATCTCCTCCACTTTGAATCATGCAACATCTTATTGATAAACCATTTTATGGCTATGTTGTCTGACTGAGTCACTAGTGTGGTTCAGCTAGATGCATTCAGGCTGGAGAGGGTCTGGATTATGGAGGTTTGGAGCTGCTTTTCTCAAGTTCCTAGCATTTGCCACTAGCATCCTCTTCTGCCAGCTTGTATACATCCTGATACTTTGTGCAAAGGGAAAGACCTCTTTCTCCAATGATTAGCAAAGGATGAGGCATCCCTCCACAAGTGGTTGCTCTTGCTGAGCCCAGAAGAGCTTAAAAAAACCTATCTTCAAGTGAGAGGGTTAAGATCAATCTATTTATCTTACCGAAGAGAAGCTAAAGGGATGAGTTGATCATGGTCTACAAGTACCTACACAGGGAAAAGATTTCTGATAGTAGAGGGGTTTTTAATGTGGCAGACAAAGACATAACAAGATTCAGTGGCTGGAAGTTGAAGCTGGACAAATTCAAACCTGCAATAAGGCACCATTTTTTTAAAGTAGGGGTAATTAGCCACTGCTACAACTTACCAAGTGTCGGGGTGGATTCTCCATAGCTTGATAGGTTTTTAAATCTAGCTTGTCTTTTTGAAAAGTCAGTTGAAGGGCAACCAGAAGTTATTGGTGTGATGCAGGAATTGCTAGATAAAACTCTGTAGCCTTTTTATGCAGGTCGGACTGTCGGTAATCAGAAAATATTAATCAGAAAAGTCCCTTCTGGCCTCCCCCACCCCATGACTCCTGAAATATTTGCCCACTCTTGATTGAAGAACGTGTTGTACAGCACCTTAGGGGTGTGTGTGTGTGTGTGTGCGCACGCACAGGAACTTAAATGTTCTCGGAGAAACTTTTGATATGGGAGTAGTTTAGGTCTGTTTAGAGTATAACTAATTTGCAAGTAATATGGTGTTGGCTATTTACTTTGTATAAAGAATTTCAATGTAAATTCTACATAATCATGCCTGAAAAATCCTCTCTCTCATGGAAACGTTGCCATGAAGATTTTCTGTTTTAGTGTCCAGATATGGTGTCTGTACACCCTAGCTTCAGTGCAGTCATTCCATTAAGCAGAGTGTTTAAAAGGAGGGCTAATGTAAAGTTTACTTAATTATCAGTAGACAGAAATACAGACCGTAGCTCGTGGTGATTGTGAATTTTAATTTCTTTAAAATGCTCTGCAGATTGATGCATTACATCTTTATTTATTGAATCTATCAGGGTTGTTTATGCCTTTGCCCAAGAACTTTGTGTGCTTGCAGATGGTGACATAGCAACAGCCTGCAGCATATGATGTTGAATACGAGCAGAGCAAGCCAGGATGATGGACCATAAAACAATGAGAAACACGTCCCATTATAGAAAATAAATGGAAATTTAAAACAAAAACAGTGTGGCTTACTCAGTAAAGAGCTTCACATTTACTTAGTATTTTGTTTTTAATACTCTTGAATGACAGACTCCATTGAGGTGTTGTCACCCATTTAAATAATAATGATACTTTCCACATTCTTAGTGCTTTCTCTCCATCTATCTATTGAAATCTGTGTAGGTGCTCCTATGATCTCTGTCACTGTAATGTCTCAGCTCCTCCCACATTTAAAAAAAAATAGAAATCTCAAAGCACTGCACACGTGTTAATGAATTAATCCTCAGAATTAGTCTTTCAGTTTCCCTGGTCAGGGTTCTATCTCCATCATACAGACTGGGAAACTGAGAACAGAGAATTACATGACTTTGAACAAGTCACAATTGAAGTCTGTTGCAAGTTCCTCTCCATTCCCACAGACTATATATCCTGATTCCCAGTTCTGTATTCAAGCCATTAGACGTGCTCCCTCTGGTATGCAGCATTTCTTACCCATAGATTCATATTTAAGGTCCGAAAGGACCATAGATGATCTAGTCTGAACCCCTGCATAGCACAGGCCATTAAATTTCACCCAGTTACACCTTTATTGATCCCAATAACTTGTGTTTGACTAACATTCTTGAATGTCTTAATTTGTATTGGAAGCAAAACTTTAAACATACAATCACAAATCATTTATTCTTTAAAAGTTTCCAGAGGTCAGAGTTCTGAAGACTGAATAAATGGGGGATACTGTACACCTTTTTAAATTCTGCTTTATGCTTCAAATATGAGGGCAGAAGATGTTCCTATTGGGTTTTTAGCACAGATGGGACCAAATTGCAAAGTTTGGGTTCAAACTTCACTAAAGTTCAAAGTGTTTAAGTCTTTGTTTTGGGCCCAGTTTTCATTTTTAGCAAGTGGATCAGTTTAGACAGGATTTGATATGGCTATATTAGTTACTGTGTTGATGTCATTGAATTTCTCAATTCCACATGTAAACAACTTTTTGAATCCACTGTTCTCAGCAAGGGGGAAAATTAGGTAAATTGCCGTTTTCCTTGAAAAGCATGCGTTATGTGGCTACCTAAGCATGTCTCTTTCAGCAAGGGAGGTATGAAGATGATGTTTATGTATGCATGGTATTTTTTGAGCCACAGTTAGGATGTTGGTGGACAGTGAAATACAGAATATTATTACTGTTCTAGCAGTTCCTAGCTTGCATGTTCATATTCAGAGCTATTCAACATGAAGATGACCCATCCCATTCTCCAAAGCAGTACTGTCATATGTTTTAAGAGTGATTATCTTGAGAGATTTCTATGTATGTGCTTGCAGCATATTAAATGGCTTAAAAGTTATCTTGCAACCTTAGTTTGAGTAACATGGTTCGTTACACTACCGATGTTGAAGTTCACAGTTCTTTGTTGTCGAGATCATGGGTTTGTTTTTCTGAGATAAGCCATAGGTAGGGATATAGGGCAGGCTGAGCGTTGACACATGCTATCTGCTACAGGAGCGTTATTATGGAGAAGTCAAACTGAAATAGTGTTGTAAATTAGTCAAGGCTGATGCCTCGTGCTCTGCGTGGTATATAGAGGTTAATGAATGTGGGACTGTTCTTCAATCTGCAGTACTCAGTATGGCCTATAACCTACGGCTGCTATCAGAATGAGGAAGTGTTTGTAGCAGTGAACTTTTTAGACTGTTGGAACAGATTATCAAGGAATTAAGTAGATTCACCATTGCTTGACATCAATTGGAAAACAAGATTTCATGTCTTTCTAAAAGAGATGCTCTAGTTCAAGTATAGAGGGTTGGTCTCAATGGAGGATGTACTGGCATAAATTCTGTGGCCTGTGTATTGCAGGAGGTCAGACTAGATGATGATATTGGTTCCTTTTGGCCTTAAAATCAATGAAATCTCTATTTAACCTGTGTGACAAAGCTCCTCCTCTGCCTTGGTGGGTCCTGTGCTTTTTGGCGGATTTGCTCGCCTGAGAGGTTCACAGCAGCCCTCAGTTTGGCCACTTCTGCTAGAGGCTCAAACCTGCTATTCACTCAGCTAACCTCATCACTGGCCAGGAAGGTGGAAAGGGAGAACAATCCCCGCAGTCTCTGCTGATCCA
This sequence comes from Mauremys reevesii, assembly GCF_016161935.1. Taxonomy (NCBI): domain Eukaryota; kingdom Metazoa; phylum Chordata; order Testudines; family Geoemydidae; genus Mauremys; species Mauremys reevesii. The sequence continues at coordinate 29,327,153 of NC_052626.1, forward strand.
TCTAGTGGGGTTGGTGACAGGCCAGATCCCTTTCCAAATTAGACCCTCCCTTCTGGTGTTGCTCACAGACCAAGTCAACTCTTCTTCTATCCGATCAGGAGTTGGGGGGATGGGGGAAACTCGGGCCCACCCTCTACACCAGATTCCAGACCAGGGCCCTGTGGATATCAGTTCGCAAAAATGTCTCCTGTATCAGCTCTGTGACAGCTACAACTCCCTGGGCTACTTCCCCATGGCCTCCCCGCAGCACCTTCTTTATCCTCACTGCAGGATCTTCCTCCTGAAGCCTGATGCTGCTTGTACTTTTCAGTCCTCCAGCGGCACACCACCTCACTCCCTGCTCTTTGCATGCCCTCCACTAACTGATGGGAGGTCCTTTTTAAGACAGGTGTCCTGATTAGTCTGCCTGCCATAATTTATTATAGTACGTTCTTAATTGGTTCCAGGTCTCTTCATTAGCTTGCCTGTCTTAATTGGTTCTAGCAGGTTCCTGATTGTTCTAGCACAGCCCCTGCTCTGGTCACTCAGGGAACAGAAAACTGTTTATCTAAGTAAGTTCCATTCTTCTTTAATAGTGGCAAATTGCCTCATTGACCTCAGTTCAGTTGCACCACTTTCATCAGGGCATATTTGACCCTTCATGTTCAAGTACATTTAAGGAAGTACACAGACATAGGGACTTGCGTGTTACAAGGCCTGGGAAAACTTTTTTTTTTCTTTTTTGATTGGTCTATTTTGCTTCTTTCTCTGTCAGAACACTTTTTACCAGTGGAGAGGGCAACCTTAGCCTGTGTTATTGTCACTGTGTGTTTTCTGAACAGAACCCCAAGACCTGCTAGCTTGATTCCTTTCACAGCAAACAAAGACACAACATGTTTCTTGCTCTGTAGACCTCACACTCTTTCAAATATAACATGATGCATGAAAGTAACAAACCATAGGTGGTAAGAAGCAAGGCAGGACAACTGAGGTGAGGAAAACACTGTTACTCAGTTTGGGGATGCATATATCTTGATGGCTCTACTAAATGTACCATTTATTTTATTTATGTTAACTTGCTTCTTCGGGGTGATGTGGAAAAAGGGACTCTAGATCCTAGTTTATTTATCAGTTTACATTACGTTTATTGCTTAGTAATTTTGGCAGATTTAACCTGTTAGTCAATAGAAGATAAAAACCTTGTTAATGTTACTGTGGCTTCTCTCTAACTTAGTCCTTCATTGATTAACAAGCTAATCCTGGCAGTAGAATATGCACAATGTAAGTGAAGTGCTAGTCAAAATGTGGAAAAAAGTTTGAGACAAACTTTTCTTGGGATGAAGAAAAGGCTCCCCCCCCTTTTTTTTTCCACATGAAGCAAGGTATTTAAGTATTGAAAGAGGGACTTTGACTCTGTGGGAAATGTTCAAACATAGCAGACTTAAATATAGAATCGCATAATGCAGTGGCCTAAGGAAACCTTGCCCCTATAAAGCAAAAAATGTGTGTGCTGTTTCTACCACTAACTACTTTAGGCTTCATAAGGAAGGTCTTTTAAAGTTTTCTTACACACACACCCAACCCCCCTTGTTTTTTATGTTGGGAACCTTTGGCTCCAGTATGATCCTTCTTTGCAAGGAGAATTTCATCATGATGATGACATGACAGGAGGCTGAAAACCCCAAGCCACAGCTCACTGCTCCTGCTTTAATAGGAGGGATCTGAGGGCCCTGCTACACAGGTCAAAACAGGAGTTTAACAGTAACTTTTCAACTTGCCTGTGTTTGACCTGGGGTACAAGAGGGTTTTGTTTTGTTTGGCCAGTGTGGAAGGGAGCAAACCATGGAATAAGGCTTATTGAAAAATGCCATTGGTTCAGCAGGCTGAACTAAACAGTATTACATCCTGGTTCATTACAGGAGAGCAGGGGTAGGCAACCTATGGCATGGGTGCCGAAGGTGGCACGCAAGCTGATTTTCAGTGGCACTCACACTGCCTAGGTCCTGGCCACCAGACCGGGGGGGCTCTGCATTTTAATTTAAATTTAAATGAAGCTTCTTAAACATTTTAAAAACCTTATTTACTTTACATACAACAATAGTTTAATTATATATTATAGACTTATAAAAAGAGACCTTCTAAAAACGTTAATGTATTACTGGCACGCGAGACCTTAAATTAGAGTGAATAAATGAAGACCTGGCACAGCACTTCTGAAAGGTTGCCGACCCCTGCAGTAGAGTTTAACCACCCTTCGGTGAATTGCTGGCTTTAGATCAGAGGTGGGAAAACTACGGCCCACAGGCCACATCTTGCCCTCAGGACCCTCCTGCCTGACCCCTGAGCTCCTGCCCCAGGAGGCTAGTCCCCGGCCCCTCCCCTGCTATTCTCCCTTCCCCGCAGCCTCAGCTCGCCGCACCGCTGGTGCAATGCTCTGGGCAGCAGGTCTGCGAGCTCCTGGTGCAGCCTGTCTCAGTGCTCTGGGTGGCGCGGCTGTAGTGCCGCCAGCCACAGGTGCTCCAAGCAGCGCGGTAAGGGGGCAGGGAGCAGGGGGGGTTGGATAGAGGGCAGGGGAGTTCAGGGGGTGGTCAGGGGCCAGGGGTGTATATAGGGGTCGGGACGGTCAGAGGGCAGGGAACAGGGGGATTGAATGGGGCCCGGGGGGGCTGTCTGGAAGGAGAGGAGGGGTTGGATGGGGCGGCAGGGGGCAGTCAGGGGTGCGGGTTTCAGGAGTGGTCAGAGGGCGGGGAACAGGGGGATCCCGGGGGGGGCAATCAGGAATGAGAGTGGGGATTGGATAGGGCAGCGGGGGGCTGTTAGGGAGAATGGGTGGTTGGATGGGGCAGTCAGGAAGGAGAGGGGGGGTTGGATGGGGCGGCTGAGGGAAGTTAGAGGCGGAGGGTCCGGGGGTGGTTAGGGGACAGAGAGCAGGGGGATGGATGGAGCAGGAGTCTGGGGGGGGGGGCGAAGGGGAGAGGAGAGAGAGATATATGGGATATGGGGACGCCGGGCTGCTGGGGGGGGGCAGCACAGCCCCCCAGCTCCCCTCCAACCACAGAAAGAAACCCGATCCCCTGCCTGTCCCTGCTTTAGATGCTGTGTCCCTGGAGTCTGGGGGAGTTGCAGCTTCATTGTCAATCTCCTGTCTTGAGGGCACCATCAAGGTCTTCCAAACATCTTGACCAAGTTTTCCCACACAAATAGCGGGTTAACTTGATGGTCTTGTTTGTAACATGAAGAAAAAAAATCGGAGGGTAGGGGCGGGGAAATCTTTACATAGAGGTCGTCTGTGTCCATCTTAAAAGGACACTGAAGGGAGCAAAGAAAAACTTGTCACTTCTGAACTTCATTTAACCCCTCCCTTTCGGCCACCTTTCGGTAACCCACCCCACAACTCCCTAATACAAAAATCAGAGAGCAGGTTTTGTCGCTTGCTCCTATTAGACTTGTATGTGAACTGTAGGTAATTTGTCTCCAAATGTGTACCGTCAATTCTGCATGTCGATTAGATTAAAAAAAAAAATTCTTTTAGTATTTTTGCAGAGGTCGCTGGTGGGTGCGAATTAGTTCTCATGATGCTCACTAGGAGCATATGGCTTTAGAGGTGCCATTTTTTAAATACCTTTTTAAAAATCAACAATTTTTTTTAAAGGAAAAAGAGTCTTGATTTGCCAAAAAATACACACCTCATATAAGGAAAACTTCTAAGCCCTGAAATCCTGCATAGACACTAAATACCTGAAGGGTACTTTTTTGTCCCTTTGAAGGCTGCATAGCTACTCCTGCTTGTCCCCTCTCCTGCTGTTCATCTGAAAAGTCAGCAAACCCCTTGATGTGCTTAACATCTTTTAGAAGTTGCTTTGAAACTAATCAAAAGTCAGAGGTTTCCAAAAAGAAATGCAGCATGTCTTGTATTCCTTCCTGTCATTTGGTGTCTGCCTGTGGACTCCAAATTTATCACTTCTCATTACCATGGCTCAAATTAAACAGGAGGAGACTAGGTCAATCAGGAGATGAGTTGCTTTTTATAAGCTTTAGTTTTATTAGCCTGCAAACTCAAAGTTTGGAACGGAAATGCCCCAGTGCAGTGACCTACGTCCTGCTGAAATGGAAGAAAAGGCTGACAGGAAAACAAATTGAGGAGGTGGCTGGTTTCTCCTGCACTTGTGACATGATGCAAGAATGTTGTAGGGGTCTGTGTCTGGCTTATCGATGGATTTTATTGTTCTCCTGGGAAATGGCTGACTAAAATAAAAAACCCAGAACATAACTCCAGCCACAGCTGTTTTAAAGCAGCGTGGTTTGTGTTTCAAGCAGGAGGAATTGGAGTTACAAAGCCGGTTTCTTTTCCCACCTGGCAACTTTTGGGCAAGTGACTTAACCTTTCTGTCTCTTGATTATGCCTGTTTTCAAAATGGGTGAAATACCACACTGGGGAGTTCTGAGGCTTTAACTACTCTTTGTAAGGCATTTTGAGAACCTCTGCTGAAAGGTGCTACAGCCCCTACTGTGTGTAAATATAGCTTTCTAGTTTAATCTTGCCTCTACATCACAGCACACCAAATATCTGATTTCCCAGGGTGCTGTACCATTCAGTGTGCACCACATGGTGCCTGATGGTGTTTCTTTGGCAGCATTAAAGGCCTTCTACATCAGCAGCACTGTTCCATTAACAATTAGGCATCAGTCTCTCATCCTTGTACTAAAGACAGGTAGAAATGGTTACAAAGAGAAGAAAAGGAAACCACCCACCTGCCTCAGGAGGAAAAACACTTTGAAAAATGATGGGAGTGAAATACTCAGTTGGCTTTTTGGAAAGTCTTTTTAAAATAATTGGTGTGAGGAAGAACTGTTGTCACTTTTTGAAGTATGGCCATGCACTGTCAATGAGTTCTATGGAACACTCTCCTTGACAGGCACTGAGCAACGGAAAGAGAAGCCCTACTTCCATTTCCTCACCCTCCTGCCCTTGAGCATCATTCATTAATTAGCCAGCTGTCTCAGAGTCCTCTGATGAGACAGTGCAATCTGGTTCTTTTACTATCTCAACTCTGCATTCAGCCTCAGGTTAGAAAGCCCTTTCTGAAATACTTCACCTGTTTGCTTACCATAGGGCTTGATCATTCCAGCTGCTACTTGTTTTGGCTTGTTCATTTTTTTCCCCAGCACCAGCACCCTGAGGTTTTGCAGTTTCTCACATGTTAAAACTCCCATCCTTGTGGATGTTCTGCACATAGTGGTTGGGTTTTTTTGCTCTGGTGGTGTAGGTATGCACATCAGCTTGTGCTAGCCCCATTGTAACTGGCTGGAGTGCAGCTCGAGTCAGGTGTGGACTAAGTGAACTTAAAATAAGCAGCCTTCTGAAATTATCTAGGTGCGACTATGCTTCCTTTATTTTCATATTAATTACAGTGACAGAAGAAAAGTCTTACTAGGGCATCTTGTCCATTTTCCTGCCAGTTGGGAGATATTTCCTATCATGTATTTCCAGTACTTTATGTGGACTGGTTCATTCTGTGCTTGGTGCTTCTTGAAGAAGCACTGTGTAGCTGCAGGCACATTCATAATATGTGGTGTATGCATGAATGTGGGCACCAGATTCTCTTGATGCATTGTTGTCAGGTGGAGGTGCCCTACAGAATCCTGAAACAACTGAATCAGGATGTGCCATGCAAGCGCAAGTTCCTTAATCTTAGGGCTTGGCTACACTTACAAGTTGCAGCGCTGGGAGTTACAGCGCTGGTCATGCAGCTGTGTAGGGCCAGCGCTGCAGTGTGGCCACACTTGCAGCACTTTCCAGCGCTGTATTGAGAGGTGCATTGTGGGCAGCTATCCCACAGAGCACCTCGTCCCATTTTGGCGCTGAGTATTGTGGGAAGGGGAAGGAAGTGTGCGGGTCATTCCGCTTCCTGTGTGCCAACGCCCCGTGGTGCATCGCTTCACATCCCAGCATTCACTCTTTCCGGCAACATTTGGCGCCATTGTGAGTGTCTTTCTGTTTTACCCTCTGTGTGAATCGCGATTTCTGTGGCAAATGGAGCCCGAGCTGCTGAGGACTGTGCTGATGAGTGTCGCCAGCACAAAACGTTTAGCAGTCGAGCTATTCCTTCAGCTCCAAAGTGACAGTGAGGAGTCTGACGATGATATCGATATCGATTCTCCTGCCGCGTGTGACACTAAAGTGCTTGTGGCATTCACGGAAATGCTCAGCACCGTTGAACGCCGCTTTTGGGCTCGGGAAACAAGCAGTGACTGGTGGGATCACATCGTCATGGAAGTCTGGGATGACGAGCAGTGGCTGCAGAACTTTCGTATGAGAAAAGCCACTTTCATGGGACTGTGTGCTGAGCTCGCCCCCACTCTGCGGCGCAAGGACACAAGATTGAGAGCTGCCCTGACGGTGGAAAAGCGGGTGGCTATTGCAATCTGGAAGCTGGCAACTCCAGACAGCTACCGGTCAGTCGGGAACCAGTTTGGAGTGGGAAAGTCGACCGTTGGAATCGTTTTGATGCAAGTTTGCAAGGCAATTAATCGCATCCTGCTAAGAAAGACCGTGACTCTGGGGAGCGTGCAGGACATTGTGGATGGCTTTGCACAAATGGGTTTCCCTAACTGTGGAGGGGCGATAGATGGGACGCATATTCCTATTCTGGCCCCCCCCCACCTGGCATCAGAGTATGTTAATCGTAAGGGGTATTTCTCTATGGTTCTCCAGGCGCTTGTGGATCACCGCGGGCGTTTCATTGACATTTACACAGGCTGGCCTGGAAAGGTGCATGATGCACGCATCTTTCGGAACAGTGGCCTGTTCAGGAAGATGCAGGCAGGGACTTTTTCCCAGACAGGAAGATCACAGTAGGGGACGCGAAATGCCCATTGTGATCCTTGAGACCCCGCTTACCCGTTACTGCCTTGGCTCATGAAACCCTATACAGGGAAGCTTGACAGGAGCAAGGACCGGTTCAACTACAGGCTGAGCCGGTGCCGAATGACTGTGGAGTGTGCTTTTGGCCGTTTAAAAGCTCGCTGGAGATCTCTGTATGGGAAGCTAGACTTGGGGGAAAGCAGCATCCCCGCGGTTATATCCACTTGCTGTACCCTCCATAATATTTGTGAAGGGAAGGGTGAAACATTCAGTCAGGCATGGACCACCGAGGTTCAAGTCCTGGAGGCTGAATATGCACAGCCAGAGAGCAGGGCTAATAGAGAGGCCCAGCACAGGCTACAAGGATTAGGGATGCCTTGAGGGAAGAATTTGAGGCTAAAAGCCAACAGTAATGTTTGCTGCCTTGCATGGGAGTGAATTGCACTGTTTACACTGTTATTCTATTACCCCTAAAATGATTTGCAGTGCCTCTTTCTTTACTGGACTACGGTATCTTTCACTATCTGCTATAATAAAGACTGTTTTCAAAGCCAAGAATTGTTTTATTGAAAAGAAAAAAACTTCCTTGACAGACAGACACACAACATTTCATGAACACAAGAGGGCAGGGGTGTGGGTTGGTGAACTGTACAGTCACAAGTTTGCATATGTCCTGTCTGGAGTGCTGTTTAATGAATCCTGCACTTCAGGGTGCATATACTGCATGGTGATGGGGGTTTAGTGCAGAGGGTAAGGGTGGTGGTAGGTATCAGGGCTGGTTGGGGAACGTACAGGTGTTGGAGGCAGCTGGTGGTGGTAAGAACCTGAATGCTGGGGAAAGGTGGTTTGAGCTGACATTGGGGCACAAGGCAAAAAGCTTTGGGACGGGGTGGGGTGGGGGAGTAGCACGGTAGTGCTCTGCTTGCATGGCAACGAGTGACTCGATAGAGTCCGCTTGGCGCGACAGGATGCTTAGCAGCTGCTCTGTGCTTTTCCTCTTGGCCACTGCATTTCTCTTGCGGATCCTGCTTTCCTTCTCTCTCCACTCCTTCAATTCCTTACTCTCTCTAGCAGAGTGATGAAGAACAGTTTTCAGCATGTCCTCTTTGCTCTTTCGGGGATTTTTTCTCAAATTTTGAAGCCTCTGTGCTGTGGAACATCTGCTCAGTCCAGTAGTCAAGGTCACTGTAGAAACCCAGAAATGACAACATTTAACAGGGGCAGCATTGTATCCACTATCTCCAGACATGAATTGTTACACTGAGGGAGTTCTCGCTTTAGCATTCTTTTACCACATGCATAACACGACAGAAGCCACGAAATGGTGAGTGAGGGGTGCTTATAGAGGGAGAAGTGGGGCTTGATTGATAGAGGGGAGCTGGTTGCTTCGGGTAATCTGGAATGATAGAGGGGTTGAGTGAAGATGCAGCTGCAGGGGTGATCTTCACTATCTCCCTATCTCTATCACTATCTTCACTAAAGAGTCTCCCAACATTTTTCACAGGAGTTAATCCTGGAAGATGTCTCCCTGCTGCGAGTCACTAGGGAACAGCGGGAGGCTCTTTTAGAGCAATGTGGATTCCGCCCGGGACCCTATGCGGCTTGCCTGTGTTCAGAAATGGTCCCCCCACCACTCGCAGCACAGTGGCGCGGACGTGTCAGCGTGACTGGGACAAGGAACACAGTGGCTCTGCCTATAAACCTGCGCAGGCATATTGCCCACGCTCTGGATGAAACTTTTGCTGAGATAACTGAAGCAGATTACCGCGACGTGATAGACCACATCAACGGGCTATTCCACATCTAGTCTGGCATGCATGCATGCAGCCATAACCCCCCTTCCTCTCCAGAAACATTTCCACCCAGAAAATAAAAGCCGCTTACCGGTAACCCGCTCCTCTGCTTGTCCTTCTGCAACTGCTGGCTGCTGCGATTGGGTACTTTCCTCCTGGCTTGAGAAGAGCTCCTGGCTGCATGCCCACTCTGGGGTGTCTTCCCCCATCCCAGGAGCTTCACTCGCGGTTTCCTCCCCCCCCCACCTCCGCCTCCTCCTCCTCCTGTCCCCCAGCCTGCTCAGAAGTGTCCATCGTTTTCCTGGGATTGGCAGTGGGTCACCCCAAGTATCGCGTCCATCTCCCTGTAAAAACGGCAGGTCGTGGGGCAGCTCCGGATCGCGATTGCCCTGCGGGCTTTGTAATAGGCACTCCGCAGCTCTTTAACTTTCACCCTGCATTGTAGTGCGTCCCGATCATGGCCCCTATCCAGCATGGACCTTGATACCTGCTCAAAGATATCGTAATTCCTACGGCTGGAGCGCAGCTGTGCCTGCACAGATTCCTCCCCCCAAACACTGATGAGGTCCATCAGCTCGCCATTGCTCCATGCTGGGGCTCGTTTGCCGCGTGGAGGCATGGTCACCTGGAAAGATTAACTGATTGCACTCCACACCTGGCTGCAGCAAACAGGAAGGAGATTTTTAAAATTCCCGGGGCATTTAAAGGACGGGTCACCTGAGGCAAGAGCAGTAGAGTGCAAACTGATGAGCAGAGTGGCTGAACAGGAATTCTGGGATAACTCCTTATTCCCTGGAGGACAATTAAAGCGCTGGTGAGTGTCCACACCTGCTGAGCAGCGCTGGATCACCAGCGCTGCACTCCTTATACCCCTGCCGGGATGGGTTTTCAGCCAGCGCTGCAACCAGGGAGTTGCAGCGCTGGTTGTGCCCTGCAAGTGTGGATGGGGTGTAATTGCAGCGCTGGAAAGCCTCCACCAGCGCTGCAACTTGTAAGTGTAGCCAAGCCCTTAGCTGCTTAGTTAATGGTGAGCCAGAGGCGCCTCTGAAAGATTTTATCAGGCAGCAAGTAAAATCTGTTGTGTTTGCATAGGGTATTTCTCACACGCATTGTACATTTGCAGACGGTTTTAAGACAAAGGGCACACTCTGAGAGCCATTAACTTGCTGAAGATGAAAATCAGTCCCTTTTTCCCCCTTTAAACAGTTTGTCTACTGGACTTTTGCACTCAATGAGCTGGAGTTTTGTTTAACGCTAGTTACTGGTAAAGGGTACGAAGAAACCATTGGAGCCATGGAACACATTACAATACAAAGCACTTAGTAAAATAAATTTTCCCTTGGCATTTTCCATTGTAAATAGCAATTGGGTATGGCTAACAAGCTGGTAATTCACCAGCCCATTCATAGTCACTGACTACTTAATGGAGAGAACTGGAAATACAATAATACAAAAAGACCTAGTGCATTTTTAATGCAGTTTTCTGCTGCATTGTGAATGCTGCAGCAAGGCTGTATTAAAAACTTGTTATACTTCAAAACAGATTTATTACTGAAACATGATTTGGTTACATCAAGGATGGAAAAACATTTATAGCAAGCAGCAAAATTAATATGTATTGATTAAATTGTTCCAGAACACTGGGATCACAAGTCTGACTAATTTAAATAAATGGCAAATGTCACCAGCTACAAAATAGGGCTTTAAATTATTTTTCAAACATAGGAATTATTCCTCAAGATCAATTCCTTTATTACTGGAGGCTTTTTTACCTTCTGCTGTTGCCATTATGCCAGATACAGATCAGTGCTTGGCAGACTTAGGACTCTGACCACCCAATTTCAAGAACTGCACTTCTGCTTGACTGATAATGTGAAGAGAAGAACTTGTTCCCACATCCAGTGCCTGGATTTTGTGAGAAATGAAATTGTGGCAAAGTGAGAACCTAAGTCCAAAGACCTTCTTTAACTCTCCTAAAATATGCTGAGTTTTTGAAAGAATCTATTGTGATGGAAAAGACCTATTAGATCACTTGGTCTGTTTCCTTGCAGGAATATTCCCTACTGTACGCTTTTCTATTGTTCAATCTAATTTTAAAAGTGCCAAGTGACGGGGCTTTCACCAGTTCCTTTGGGAGATTATTCCACAACCTAATACTTCTTACTGCCAGGAAGCTTTTCCTGCTCGTCAGCCTGAACATTTCCTTTCTTAATTTCATCCCATTACTCTGAGTTAACATCTTTCGTACTATACCACCCTATATAATTTCTGTCTCCAACTATGGCTTTATCGCTTTCATATATTTTATTCTGTTATACCTTCCAGCTCCACACTGCCCTTTTGTTACCACTTGGCGTAGCGGTACACACTGAGATGGAGAGTTTTAAAGCTAGCTGCCTAGGGAATTCAGATGCCCAATTCATATTTAAAATTAATTGGGTAATTGGGCATCTGAATCTCCTATGCAGCTTTGAAAATCTGAATGGTGTCCCTAGCCTCTGTTTGTCAGAGGATGGAGATGGATGGCAGGAGAGAGATCACTTGATCATTGCCTGTTAGGTCCACTTCCTCTGGGGCACCTGGCATTGGCCACTGTCGGAAGACAGGATACTGGGCTAGATGGACCTTTGGTCTGACCCGGTACGGTTGTTCTTATGTTCTTATATGTTCTTATGACTCTGCTTCTTCTAGGCTTCCCTTGTGTATTGATCCCTCTGGCCTCCTGCTCATTTTTGTTGCTCTTTGCTAGTTTGCCAGTATTTTTCTGGTAACCAGGTGCCCAGAATCAAATGCAAGAAAGAAATAGATCTCATTCTGTCTCATTAGCGGAGATCCAAATTCTGTACATAAACTCTGTTGTCCTTTTGTGCTCTCCAGATCCGATTTACTTTATAACAGTTTAATACAGTACAATAGAATTGCTTTCTCCTCTTCCCCCCCCCCCCCATTAGTGCTTTGGGAAGGTTTTCCTGGTTTAGTTCCCACACCCAATAGTAGAAAGGTTTCTGTTGAGCCAGTGTCGTTCTTTGTATGTTTGATTATCTTAGAACAAGGGTATACCTGTAAGTGATGTACGCTTCCACTTTCATTTGCTTTATTCTTATTTCTTAGTGTTCTTGTGATTTGAGCCATTGTAGCAAATTTGAGAACTTCATTTAGTTTTTGGAGTGCTTGGACTTTGCAGTGTTGGTTGTTGAGGGGTTTAATGTTTTGATACCAGCATATTATTTTTAAATACCTTCCTCTGGAAAATCTTCATGCATCTAGATTTTTAGGTCTCTTCCTCCCCAGTTTTTTTCTGCTGTGCTATGGAAAGGTGGAAAAAGCCCTCCTAATTTTCCAAAGTCTTCAGGAAGCTGCTTTCTGTGCTTATCAGAAAAGCTATTAACTAGAATGGTATTAGCACAGTGTTAGTAAGGTGCTTAATATCTGTGGTCCCCAGTCCTTTCAGGAATGCCATGTGTTCTCTTTTGTCTTTGGAGGGCCAGGGCCTATTCAATTTGAGCCTGCATGCTTTCTGCACACAGGATTGTACTGAATTAATGGGAGTTCTGCTCATAGAGAACTTGCAGGATTGGGCCCTTAATTTTCCTAGTTCAGGGGTTCTCAAACTTCATTGCACCGTGACACCCCTCCCCCCCTTCTGATAACAAAATTACTACAGGACCCCAGGACGGGGGGACCGAAGCCTGAGCCTGCCCAAGTCCTGCCACCCCGGGGAGAGTGGGGTAAAGCCAAAGCCCTTCCGCCCCAAGTGAGGGGGCCAAAGCCCAAGGGATTCAGCCCCAGACGGGGCCTGTAACCTGAGCCCTGCTGCTCTGGACTGAAGCCCTCAGGCTTGGGCTTTGGCCCCAGCAAGTCTAAGCCAGCACTGGCGACCCCATAAAAACAAGGTCACAACCCACTTTGGGGTCCTGCCCCACAGTTTGAGAACCTCTGTCAAGCAGGATCTGACTTGTCTTACAAAAGGGATTCTTAAAGAGCCTGGTCTCATCTCCTTGCCTTTTTATACCCTACTGTGTGTTGTGGTATCTTTCATATGGTTGTTCTTTTTTCCCCTCATTGGCATTCACAGCTGTTAGCCACTTATTGCCTACAGCAAAGATGACAAATGACCATTGTTCTCTTGGAGACGTTCTCGTTCTTCTTTGTCTCTCAGTTTGGTCAGTATTTTTATGTATGTATTTGGGAGCCAGCGATGTTTGAGTAACACAGATTTGTTTTGAACTTCTGATGATTTTTCAGTTCATTTTGTTTCTTGGACAGCATGGGAAGCACAATGTGCTATTTAGTGTTAACGGCTGTCCCAAGCATGAACATTTCGACTGTTTGAGGATTTACGGTGAATTGTGAGGAGAATCCCACCCCTTTTTGCAGTTCTCTCAGATGGTATTTTTTATATTAATACCCAAATTATCAAGATGGAGGAGGGATTTTACAATTGGTAAATGCAACAGTTTAACTTATATTTTATTTGGATTAATAAAAACTCGGGCATCTGTCTGGCTTTCTTTTCAAATGTCCAGCTTACTGCCTGTGCATTTTTTTTTTGGTCTGGTTAAAAACAAAACCGTATCCTCCCATTTAAAAGCAACCCACCTCATTTTTTCCCCCTTATCAGTTTTACCCTTTGCCTGTGAAGGCAGACATCTTGAATTGCTCTGGAGCTGCAAACAGATTCTGAAGATGGTGCCTCTCGCCATATTACTCTCAATAACCATAATTTACCTTACAGTGGCACGCAGATGAGTAGTGAAGTCTCATAGTACTAAATTCTGTACAAACATGCAGTTATGCAAACACAAACCCTGTCCCAAAGAGCTTACAGTGCAAGGCTACAGACCTGTGGTGAAATCTACACAGGCACAGGGGTTTGCCATAACGAGCCTAATGCAAGACAAGATACAACAAGTGCATGGAAAAAAAGAACCTCCTGTCCTCCCATTCCCAGTCCCTGTGTAACGGTGATAGGACTAAGTGATTATATGGTCTAACAATGTGTACAATTAGCAGATTGCAAGTAAACTTTTGAAAATCAATTTGATATCCGTAATCTCCTCTGGGCATGTTCCTAACCATTAACTACGGAAACTATTATACCAGAGTCTGAAAGGGCATTGTACCAATGAATAGTCAATCAGCGTGTTTATGCTTGAAGCACTCAGGACTTTAGGAAAAGGCACTTTTTGCACAAATTAAAATATATAACTGCCAAAACCAATGGTGAAACCTACTTCTTTCTTTTTTTAAAATCTTAATTTGTGAAACTGAAAATTTAGAGTGCAGCAGGCTCAGGGCTCAGAGCCCCATGGTCCCGCTGCCCCGTGGGGGAGGTGCCAGGGTCCCCCTGCCCCGCTGCAGCAGCCAGGGAGCAGCCGGGGTACCCCCACTGTCCATGGCAGCTCGGAGCTTGGGGGCCCACTGCCTCATGCGGTGGGCATACCTCACAGCTCCCTGCCAATGCGGTGGGACCCTGCAGTTCCCAGCCCCCCGGGGCTAAAGTCACTGAGGTCTTTGGAAGTCAGATTCCGTGACCTCCATGACAAAATTGTAGCCTTAATTATAATGTAGGGGGCTCTGTGTGGAGAGGTACAAAAGTGAGAACCGATTTTATTTATTTATTTTTAAAATTCTTGGCTGAGGGATGTTCCATTTTCATCCTTTTTGTTTCATTTTGTGCTCTGACTTTTCAGCAGTATGTTGAATAGCTGCCTTGTTTGATGGGAAGTTCCTGTCCTACGGTTTTATGCTGGTAGGAAGAGTGGTGAACAAATTATACTTTTCACACATCCTATTAGAGGTGTTGCATTTTGCCGATGAATAAGAAACCTCCAGCCTCATTTCCCAAGAATTCAAATAGAAGCCAAGTTTTGCTGGCAACTGGTCCTTTTAGTATGACTTTAGTCATTTGGTTTTGCATGAGTATAGCAGCAGGCATGAGCTGTCCAGTCAACAATTTTTTAAAATATATGCAGTAAGCTGGAGTAACTCAGCATGGCTTTGAGGCCCCAATTCAGCAGTCCCTCCCGATTCAGCAAAGCACTTATACACATACTTACCTTTAAGTACATGTTTATGTCTCATTGATGTCATTGGGTTTAAGCGTATGCTTACATGCTTTGCTGGATTGGGGCCTTCATGAGATCGAAGCACAGAGCCCCTAATGCAGACACTGAAGTTTAAAGCGAGCCAGTCTGTTAAACCTAATGAAAATGCTTACTGTTGTAGAAGGACAGAAAATAAGCATTTCCTTTAATAATAAACTTGAAATCTTGATGCCTCTGAGCACATTTCATCAGTTTGAGAGCTGCACAGTTAGACCGGTTATAACCCTAGTACTTTGCCGTTCAAATGTTACGTGGAACAAAGGCCCTAGGAGGTCAGCGCTGAAGAGCATTCTCAGTACGGGTGACCAAGCAAGAAGCTGACTCCAGGGCCGTCCCTAGGCATATGCAGCTGCGGGCACCATGAAATTTGGGGCACCAAATTGCCTCAAATCTCATGGTGTCCTAGGCAGCTGCGTGCTGCATACGTGCGGAAGCACCAGCCCTATCCCTCAGCCGGCCCTCCCTGTGGGCTGCGCCCATTGCAAGGGGCAGGGCCGTCCCTAGGGGGTGTGGAACCCCAGACAACTCCCTCTGCCCTGCCTCTTACCCTTTTCCCCCACTCCACCCCCGGCCCACTCCCATTCCGCCTCTTCCCCAGTGACCCCCCCAGGGTCACTGACCGGCAGCGGCAGGAAGCAGAGCAGCCTGGCCCCAGCCCGCTCTACTCCGCCAGCTCCCAGCCGTGGCACTCCGCTTTCCACGGCCGGTGAGTGCAGGGAAAGGACGCCCCCCGCACTCACTGGGGCGGAAAGCAGAGTGACGCAGCCCCAGCCATATTGCTCGGGTTGGGTAAAGGACTATCCCACACTCTCACTGGTGGCGGGAAGCGGAACGCCATGGCTGGGAGCTGGTGGAGTAGAGCAGGCTGGGGCTGGGCCGCTCTGCTTCCGCCGCTGCCGGTGAGTCCGTTCCCCCAAACCCCCTCCCCCGAGCGACATGGCTGGGGCCAGGCCGAGGGAAGCCCCCAAAAGTGGCCACCCACAGCTCCTGCCTCCCAGACCCTGGGGAGGGGAGGGGGAGGCCTGGGGCTCCACGCAGCCCCCCCTCCCCGGGAGTGGGAGGGGGCTACGTAGGGCACCCAAATGGCTAGGGATGGCCCTGCCTGACCCCTTGGTGTGTTACACTATAGGTCACTGCATGATAGGAAGTTCAGATGGAGGAGGCCTCCTCCATTATTTTTCAGTCACCTTCTCTCTCCCCCCACCGTCCCGTACTTGGCTTGAAGTTTAGCAATTCAGCACATGCATGTAGATCCTGTAACACTTCCTGTTTTGTAGCTGATAAATTTTTATTGCAACGTGTATCCGCACCAGACCCTGCTGATAGCTGAAGCGCTATCTCTGCTATTTCTGCAAGACACAAAATCTTGCCTCTTGCATCCAGCTCCTGATTTTTCTCCTCTGCTACCCAAATAATTTGCTGCTCATTCTAATGACATGAAAAACCCTATAAATGCAATATATGGTTGAAGCTTTATACTCACAGATCCATGTTCTTCAACATCGCTATTCCTGCCCAGACAAATGGATTATTTCCTCCTAACAAAGACATAGACAGAAACAATTGGAACTGTGCTAACATCTTTAATAGGGGCCAGCTGGGTGTCACACCTCAGTTGTTTCCTGTCTCTAGACAGCTAGCGGGGGTAACCTACTGGTCAGGAGGACTGGGGACTGCTGATAACTGAACTGACTGAAGGAGAAGAGGACGATGATGATTTAGCATTCCTGTTTAGACAAAAAGGGATAGCTAGAGATGAGGGATAGAGTTAAAAGGGACAAGGAAGCAAAGGGGAGAAAGAGCAGTAGAAACAATCCAAATCTCCTGCCAATCCTGCACAATCCAATGACTGGAAGGTGAAGTTAGACAAATACACACTGGAAAGAAGGGGGAATTTTTTTGCAGTGAGTAATTAACCATTGGAACAATTTACCTAGGGTCATGGTGGATTCTCCATTGTTAGCAATTTTTAAATCAAGATTGGATGTTTTTCTAAAAGCTACACTCCAGGAATTATTTTGGGGAAGTCCTATAGCCTGTTTCATCCAGGAGGTCAGACCAGCTGATCACAATGGTCCTTTCTGAACTGAGAATCTATTAATCTGCTCCCTCCAGTACCAGAAGAATCAGAAAATTGACAGCCAGGCATCAAGTATAGTTAGGTTCTTGTGTAAAGGATTGCTTAGTGTAGCATACTTTTTTGTTGCATTGCCAGCACCACTGAGAGGAACCCAGCCTCGGAAACTGGCTTACCATCTCCCACTGGGAAGCTGTCGGCTTGCTGTCAAGCAGAAACCTGCTGTGTCCAATGTTAACCTGATTCCTGGGAACTCTTTTCCCAGTCACCTGTAGTCTTCAATTCAATCTTTCTGCACTAATGATTTGAACAGGTATGAAATGCTAGGGAGGTGGTGGTGGTGAATTTGGGGTTGCGCACTGTTCCTGTTTCTGCAGCTCAGTTCATTAAAGATCCTTGTTATATGTAACAGGTCTCTAAGTTCTCCATCCTAGCAATAGCCCGTTAGAATCCTGCAGTAAATTAAAGTGGAAGCTGCTTCCCTCTTCTGATTTTTAATAAGAAAAGAACTTCACATTTGTAAATTGCAAAATGGAATTTGGCTGGAAAGTTACAAGTGTGCCTGCACAAAAGGGCTCAGGATGTTTTGTTTAGACTAGCAGTAAGTGTGGGCTGCCAATTAGCGAACTGAATGGAGGTTTGTTACAAAGCAGGCTCCCTTTTTGTGCTTTATAAATTTTAAGTGACAATGTCTAGATATTGGTTTTGCAACTGTGACAGAAGTCCTCTCTCCACAGAGCAGATACAGTGCTGGCAGGTACAATGAAAGCTTCTTCCACACTACACCACCAATGTATCTTAATCCTGATGTAAAGGGATAATTGCTCATAGTGAGGTGGCAGTGAGGTTTGCAATGTGAGCACATGTCCACTGGTTTGAGAACAACTAATTTCACATATCTCTTAAATGTAAAGGGTTGGTGTGTTCAGCTCTTAACCGAAAGATTGGTGGTTCCAGTCCCGCCAGGAAAACAGCCCATTTTTCCAGGGTGCTCAGGTACTACAATGATGGAGGCAGTGGAAGAAATTAAATGGAAGATGGCACAGAGAGAATGATTTTTAGTCTCTATGGGAGAGGACCAGACTTGGGTTAGCAACATGTTCTGTTGTCACATTAGAAGACAAAATTGACAATAGTCTGGAGGAGAGAGGACGACGACAACTCTCACCTTTCTGATGAATGACCCACACCGATTTAGGATATGTCTACATGGCCGAAAAAAAAGTCCTTAATTTGGGGACCTCAAGAGGTCATCTTGTCCAGTTCCCTGAACTCATGTCTAGATAATACTCAGAACTGCCAAGTGGTCTCCAACCTTTTTATGCCCAAGATCACTTTTTGAATTTAAGGGCAACACAGGATCTACCCCGGCCCTTCCGTGAGGCCCCACTCACTCCATCCCCCCCTCTCTTGGTCACTCGCTCTCCCCCACCCTCACTCACTTTCACTGGGCTGGGGTAGGGAGATGGGTTCAGGAGGGGGTGTGGGCTCTGGGCTGGGGCCAAGGGGTTCGCAGTATGGGAGGGGGCTCTGGGCTGAGCCTGGGGCAGCGGTTGGGGTATAGGAGGGGATATGGGGTGCAAACTCTTGGAGAGAGTTTGGGTTTAGGAGGGGCCTCCGGGCTGGGGCAGAGTGTTGGGGTGCAGGCTTTGGGAGGGAGTTTGGATGCAGGAGGGGGTTCAGGGTGCTGACTCTGGGAGGGGGCTATGGGGTTGGGTGCGGCCTCCCGCTGGGCAGCACTTTCCGGTGGCTCCTGGTTGGTGGTGCAGCGTGGCTGCCACTAAGGCAGGCTCCTTGCCTACCCCAGCCCAATACTACTGAAAGGGGCCAGTGTACCCTTGCGGCCCTGCGGGGGAGGCAGGCAACACGTGGCTCTGTGTGCTGCCCCTCTCTGCAAGCACCGCCCCCGCAGCTCCCATTGGCCGCAGCTCCCATTGGTCCCATTGGGGCTGGAGCTTGCAGGCAGGAGCAGTGTGTGGAGGAAGACCCCTGCCCCCGTGGCCATGCTGGCCACTTTGCCGCTGGAGATTGCGATCGACTGGGAGATCCTCTAGGATTGACCAGTCGATTGCGATTGACCGGTTGGTGACCACTGATTTAGGCCATCCTGGACAGGTGTTTGTCTAACCTGCTTTTAAAAATCTCCAATGACGGAGATTCCACAACCTCCCTAGGCAATTTTATTCCAGTGTTTAACCACCGGACGGTTAGCAAGTTTTTTTGTAATGTCCAATCTAAACCTCCCTTGCTGCAATTTAAGCCCATTGCTTCTTGTCCTATTCTCGGAGGTTAAGAAGAACAATTTTTCTCCCTCCTCCTTGTAACAGCCTTTTATGTATTTGAAAACTGTTATCAGTCTTCTCTTTTCCAGACTAAACAAACCCATTTTTTTCAATCTTCCTTCATAGGTCATGTTTTCTAGACCTTTAATCATTTTTGTTGTTCCTCTCTGGACTTTCTCTAATTTGTCCACATCCTTCCTGAAATGTGGCACCCAGAACTGGACACAATACTCCAGTTGAGGCCTAAGATGACCTGCATTCATGAACTCAGGTTAAAATAGCAGTGAAGGCTTGGCAACTTGGCTTTTAACTTGGACTACCAGCTTGAGGTAAAGCCTACAGGGCAGCTTGGGGTTGGACTCAAGCTTCTAACCTGAGTTAAAAGCTGAGTTGCTGTGTCGTCACTGCCATTTTAGCCCTGGTTAGCTAACCCGAGTTAAGAATATACCTTTTTTTGCAGTGTAGCCATACCTGTAGAGAGAGAATCAGAAACACTAGCTGATAGTCTGACAGCCTGGTGAAAGACACTCTGGGCATAAGCTCTTTCTACCTCTGCATCTAAAAGCTTGATTCTCCACTGTTTGAGCTTAAGAGCCAGGTCCATTAGCTTTCAAACCAATAGGAGACTCATAAACTTCTGTATATAGTCCAGTTGTGTGCTGATTGGGCCACAAACCGGCTGCAGGTTGAGAACCACTGTACTAGAGGGAGACAGAGCCACATTATGGTAGACCTCATGTACCCCAGGCTACCAGTAACTTACCAAACTTCCTCTGTCAGAAAGCTTAGAAGCTGGCCAGCTGTGCTTTTTGGCAGTCTAGCTGCGTTAGTTTTGTTTTGATTTTATTCTTTCTGCCCTCTACCAGGTTAACTTATAAGTGGAACTGGATCTGGTGTCTGTTGAAGGGGCACCATCACTTTAAAGATCCTGTTTTTTTCTGAAAATATTTTACCTACTGCTGTGGTAGATACTGCCAAGACTACTTTAAATGAAAGGAATTTAAGGGGGAGGGCAGGCACCCCTTTCCCCCGCTAGCCCCTCATTTCTTGCTATTCTTCCCTGTTTGTTTACTTGGTGCCTTTGACCGCACTTTGTCACTTTCTCCCCTGTACAGGGAGTTAGTTTCTCCTGTTTGTGTGGGCCTTTCAGACAGCAACAGGGGAGAGAAAAAAGATTAATGAGGAAATTAGTAGGATTAGTAGGAAAATGTGACTGTAAACACAGCAATTAGAAAGGGCATTCGGACAGTACCTGAAACTACTGTTAACTAAGCTTTTAAAAAAAAAATTAAAATTAAAAAAATCTTTAAAAAAAATGGAATTTGGTGCATCTGCCTGAGGAGACATAAATAGACACCTAACATAAGGGACACCAAAGCAAGAGTTAAGAAATGGCCTGGGCCCATAACCAAAGGAGTTGTTGCGACTTCCCGCTCCAAATGGCAGCACGAAGGACATGGATGAGGGGAGAGGCAGATTTTTGTGGAATGTCCCAGACTTGGTTAAACCTAGACTTCCAAGTAACCTCATTACTCAGACCTATATTGGGTTGTGCCTCTGGTGATCTTTTCCCATTGGCACTCTATTTTTAATGGAAGCGAGGAATGCAAGCTTGAGAATGTGTAATTTGGAACGCGAGAATGTGCAACTTTGATCTTTTCACCTATCCCCTCTAGCCTTTCCCTTTAGAAAAAAAATTCTCTAATTGCTCCTTGATCACATACGGTCTTGAGTATATTTCCACCGCAAAATGTGGCATAAATTATACTGGTGCTTAATAACCATGTGTGCTGCCTCAAGAAATGAGGGAGAAAGGGAAGACTAAATTAGCTGTGTGTGTGTGTGTGTGTGTTACTTACTTTTGTGAACCCCTTTCTTAACATAAAGTGATCACAATACGTAGAATTACAACAGGCCAAATTCCACACTATTATTCTTGTAAAGTCTGTGAAGATCAAGGTTGGAATCTTGGCCCTGTTGAAGTCAGGGGCAATTCTGCTATTGACTTCTGTAGGCCCAGGATTTCTTCCCCAGTGTCTCTACTTTACTGAATGTGCAAGTCCTATTAAGTCTATGATAGAATTTATTTGCATGCATGTATCTGAGGGAAGGATTCGACCCTAATGATGCATCTTATATTAACAATCTTATGCAAAGAGAACAACCATGAGATCCTAATTAAAAAGCTCTGGGTTTGGCTATTGTTTTGTTGTAATCTGTTCTGTCATGCAGATCAGTACACACACACACACACACGAGACAAAATCATGAAATCATTGTAAATTCCAGTCTTGGCCATAAGTATTCTGCTAATTTAAGAAATGAAAAACCTATCAGCTAGGTAGAACAAGTTGTGTATTGACATTCACAAGGCAAGGACCCTGGTAGAATTGTGGTGTTAATACATAAACATTCAGACAGAGAAAAATGTCTTTTAATTCATCCTCTGAAGGTAAAAATAAAGGTTTCAGACTGAGCAATTTCTTTTCTAATAGAGCACTAATATCATCCTTCTATAAAGAACACTCATTTTAGCAAGATAGAACATTGAGCACTCCACTTTGTAACAATTCAGATTTCAGCACATGGAGTGTAGGCATCGTTGGGTGCAAGCTTGTTAAGAATCTTCTATATTTTTTTTAATTGAGAGTGTTAGGGTTTGTAGGTACAAAATTGTATCCATCTTTTCTCCTGGATGTTAGCAGAGTCCATGTGATACTTTTGTGTGTCTCCCCTCCCCAACCAAGTATTTCAGTGCTTTGCACCACTCCTCCTTCTCCTACTCTCTCTGAGTTTAAAAAAAAACCAACATTGCTAGCCACCCAGCACTTGTGAGCAACTCTAAGTAATACCATGTGACGGAGGGTGGAATTTTGATCAGCTGAAACTGAAATGCATTTCCTTATTTTTACAAAGGATCCTAATGAGTTTGAGAGAAATTTAAAAAAAAAATGCCAAATACATTTGTACTTTCTCTCCTTCCAGCCATCTCTCACTTCACCCAATTACAATTTTTATCATGTAATAAAGATTGTACAGATTCAGTCAGCTGATGATCAGACTTTGTTTAAATGCATACTGGATGCTCTCTGGGTTTGCTTACAGCTTTGTCTCATCAGTGTGTCTTTTTGTGGACTGAGAAGCACATGTGGAAACCAGACACACTGCTGTCAGCTGGTAAAAGAGAGTTGATTAGAATGATGAAAGCATGGCTGTGACTATCTGTTCACCAACTGGAACCCTCATTTAGAGGAGAATTATTGCTGAGGCAGTAGGGATCCATCAAGGAGTACAGCAGCACATTCCAAAGCATCTACTCCCATTGGTATCTGAAAAACACTACTTAGGTCAGATTCCTAAAGATGAGTCCTATCTAGTTCTGGTCCAGAAATGAACTTCCTTAAAGTTCAGGGTCAGGGGATGGAGCCAGAGATCAGCCCACCCCAAAAATAACATGAATATAAACTGTTTCTTATGATGCCACCACTAAATGTGGAAGCCAGTGCAGTATGTGTTTAGGTTTCAGAGTAGCAGCCGTGTTAGTCTGTATCCGCAAAAAGAACAGGAGTACTTGTGGCACCTTAGAGACTAACAAATTTATTTGAGCATAAGCTGTAGCCCACTAAATAAATAAATAAATTTGTTAGTCTCTAAGGTGCCACAAATACTCCTGTTCTTTGTGTTTAGGTTAGTGTTCTTATGAAAACTTCTATGGAATGGTTATTCCATCTCTTCTCCTTCATCTTAATATCCCAGGTTCCCTTGAAATTTTTTTTTTTAAGCGTAGTCACTGTTTATTGTGAGCAGTGCTCTTCCAGATGGGCCTCCAAATACTGAATGATTTTAGTTGTGAGTTGTAGTGAGTGCTTACATGACCCTATTATACCTGGATATTACAGGTCGAGTCCCCTCCTCCCACCTCTCACTCAGACTGCACTCACTCCTGTGTGTTGCAGTATTTTTATACACGGTATTGAGGACCAAATAACATTCTCTGTTCTGAGGGATTGCCCAGTTCATTTCTGGCCTGACTTGGCAACGGAACTGCCCTTTCTTTCAACATTTCTGACATAGCTACTATCAAGAAGTATCAGAAATCTCCCAGGGAAACCTTTTTTTCTGCTCTTTCTAAACCAAATTTGCAAATGCAGAAGCTTTGACTACAGCACCCAAGGTTTAGATTGCTTTTCTGATCCACATCCCTAATTTGCCCAACCTTTCTGGTGCTGTGATTTAATTATTGTATATAAGCAAATGCTGTTTTTTGACAGAAATGGAAGCCAGTGAAATGAGTGTCTCAGCATCATGTTATGTTTACTAAGAATTTTCTCCAGCAGTTTATATTTCCCTATAACTTGCTGTGCTTCCTCAGAGCTGTAATCCTCCTGTGTCACATGTTTCCAGTTCAACTTTTCTTCTCTACTAATCTCAGGATTTGTTCTGCTGCTGTTCCTAATCCACAAGAGCATTTGTGACCTCAGAAGAAACCCCTGGCAAGAAGCTTTTTTGGATTTGGGTGACATGGATTATTCTGCCTACAGTGCTCAAAATCACCAGTTGCCTTTCTGAATCTGTGAACAAGCCTGAAGCACTTATCCACTTGCCTACCAGAAACAGCTTGCTGCATTCATCCAGGGGTCCTAATGGCAAACTAAACTCTCCATTTGGTATGATTACAGGAACAGTTGTTCCTACACCCCTACAGGACAGATTCAGTAAAGTACTTCCTGCAGTCACCAAAGCCGTGTATATAAAAGAACAAGACAAATTAACAGCTATATATACATTTTAAAAAAGAGTTTTTAGCTAGGATTTATCTTGGAGCAACAATTTAGCAGCATGATTCTCAGCAGATAGTGAATTTCACTGAAAGGAAAAATATGGCCAGAGATGCACTGTGGCAAACTTTTAAATGGTGGCCCAAACATTTTAGAAAGCCACTAAGGGCAATGTGATGGGGTGTATCAGGCCCTTTGAGGCCGCTATTGGAGGCCCTGCAGTCCTACCAACTCCACCCCAGGAAAAAGCAGTGAAGGTGGGTCCTCCAGGTCTACCTAGAAAAGCTGCAGGGAGGCAACCAATCAGAGCCCAGCAGGCTCTGTTAAAAGGAGCTACAGGGCTTGAACAAGGCAGTTGCTGGCTGGGACCAGAAGGGTGAAGGAGGACTGGAAGGCTGTGAGACTGCACAGCTAACGAAACTGGGGAGAAACCCTGCTCAAGCAGGGATAGGACTGTGAAGCTTTCCAGGCACAGAGGCCTGGGAGAGGGAACCCTGACTAAAAGGGACAGAGACTATTATAAGCTCTCCAGGTAAAGAGGCTGGAGAGAAGACCCTGAGAAATCAGGGTAGAGACTGAGAAACTCTCCAGGCAAGGAGGCCTGGATGATAACCTGCTTTGACAGAGAACACAAGAAGGTGATGGGACAGTGTGTGAAGCAGGTCAGAGAATGCAGCAGTAGCAACTAGTAAAGAAAGAAGCATGTGGCTGATAATTGTAGAGTCCCTGGGTTGGGACCTGGAGTAGTGGGCAGGGCTGGGTCCCCCACTGGCAAAGTGGCCAAAGCCCTGAGAAGGGGGCAAGTTTTGTTTTGGAGCCCAAGAAAGGGACTAGAGTTTAAACAGGCCCAGAGATTGGGCTGAAGACCTCGGAGAGGGCCAACTGTTTGTTGGACTGTGTTATCCGGAAGGGGGTTCCTTCATGTGTCTGTCTTTAGACTATGTGTGACTTAGCCGAAGGGCCGAGTCACTGAAGATCCACCTGACGAAGGCAACCGCCAGCATGGAGCACCAGGAACACAAAAAGGAAAGAGTGCAGATTGCACCCTCACTGACAGGAGGTGCTCATAAGAGCAGTGTGTGTCCTTCCCTCCTCCTCCCATCACAGCCAAGTAATAAGCTGAGCACAAGCCCTGTGTAGGTGTCAATAGTGAAATCAAGTTACACAAACAGAACAGCATTTGGGAATGAAAGACCTGAAATGCTAAGATCAGAACTTTCAATTGGGTATGCAGAGGAATAGGAGCCAGTGGAAGGGGTTTAAATAACTGAGTCAAGTGGAGATTGCCAAGAACCCAGACCAAAAACTTCAGTGCTGTTCTGCA
Source organism: Mauremys reevesii (assembly GCF_016161935.1). Classification (NCBI taxonomy): domain Eukaryota; kingdom Metazoa; phylum Chordata; order Testudines; family Geoemydidae; genus Mauremys; species Mauremys reevesii. The sequence goes on from NC_052626.1 coordinate 29,352,358, forward strand.
AACCCAGCCTAAAGTCCTCCTCCATAACCTCTGTGCCACTTCATCACATTGCTTAGGAGACCATCTCTTGATGTTAACAGTCTCACCAGTTATTCCCTGTTTGGGGGGAAGATTATTGAGAAGGCTGTGGTGAGGCAGCTCTGGTCACACAGTTCTGTTGGATTAATGGGGGCAGGATTGCTTCATTATAAGGAGAAAGGTTAATCATTATTATTTACTTATATTACTGGAGTGCTGAGGAGCTCTAGTCATGGACCAGGACCCCATTATTCTTAGGGGTTGAAGCACAGGGATGGGAGTCAGGAGATCTAGGTTCTTTCCCCAGCTTTAGCTTGGGCAAGTCCCTAAGGGCTTGTCTACACTGGCACTTTGCAGCGCTGCAACTTTCTTGCTTGGAGTATGAAAAAACACCCCCTTAAGTGCAGCAAGTTTCAGCGCTGTAAAGCGCCAGTGTAGACTGTGCACCGGGTGGATTTTTTAGAGCTCTGGGAGAGCTCTCTACCAGCGCTCTGCCGCGACCACACAAGCGGCAGCGCTTTAACGTTGCCAGTGTAGACTAGCCCTTAGTGCTTTCCCCATCTGCTCCTTGGAGATAATACAGGCTTCACAGAGGGGTTGTGATGCTTAACTTAATGAAGTGTGTAAAGTGCTTTGGGACCCTATGACAGATAGTGCTGTAGAGATGTAAAGTAACCATTACTGGTATCAATGCAAGAAAATGCCAAGTAACAATCTGTTGAGTATGGGATTCCATATCTAAGTATTATTGATTGGGACTGTCAGGGTTCCCTCCCCACTCTGAACTCTGGGTTACAGATGTGGGGACCCACATGAAAGACCCCGTAAGCTTGTATTCCACCAGCTTAGGTTAAAAACTTCCCCAAGGCACAAATAACTTTCCTTGTCCTTGGACGGTATTGCTACTACCACCAAGTGATTTAAACAAACATTCGGGGGCGCCACTTGGAACCCTATTCCCCAAAAATATACCCCAAACCCCTTCACCCCCTTTCTTGGGGGGGGCTTGAGAATAATATACCAACCAAATAGGTTAACAAGGTAAGCACAGGCCAAACCATTGGTTCTTAAAAGAAGAACTTTACTTTTTTTTTTTTAAATAATAAAAGAAGCAACTCTGTCAAATCAGGATGGACGGTAATTTTACAGGGTAATAAAAAGATTTAAAACACAGAGGATTCCCCTCTAGGCTCAACTTCAAAGTTACAAACCAGGAATAAACCTCCATCTTGGCATAGGGAAAATTCATAAGCTAAAACAAAAGATAATCTAATGCATTTCCTTGCTATCACTTACAATTTCTGTAATTTTAGATGCATCATTTCAGTAGGAGTTGGATTACCTGCTTGGTCCCTCTCTCTCTGTCTCAAGAGGGAACATACACAAAAGAGCACAAACACTTTCAAATCTGAAGGGTGGGGGGATTATCTCCTTTCCTTATTGGTCCTTTTAGTCAGGAGCCAACCAGGTTATTTGAGCTTCTTAACCCCTTACAGGTAAAGGCGGGATTTTATGCTCCCCTTAGCTGTATGTTTATGAGAGGAATGAGAATGGGAAGCTGCTTTCTTATTGGTGCTGGCTTGGTTTCTGTCACAACTGTAGTTTTATCTCTGGTATTGGTGACAGACAAAGAGCTCTGTTCAGAGGCTCGCATCAAAGCTTTGTGTGGGACTTGCCAAGCAAGTTGGTGGTGGAATAGAATCTGCCTAGGGAAGGCCTGGAATGCAGTCATAGAATCATAGACTATCCGGGTTGGAAGGGACCTCAGGAGGTCATCTAGTCCAACCCCCTGCTCAAAGCAGGACCAGTCCCCAACTAAATCATCCCAGCCAGGGCTTTGTCAAGCCTGACCTTAAAAGCCTCTAAGGAAGGAGATTCCACCACCTCCCTAGGTAACCCATTCCAGTGCTTCACCACCCTCTTAGTGAAAAAGTTTTTCCTAATATCTAACCTAAATCTCCCCTTGAGACTGCAATTTGAGACTATTACTCCTTGTTCTGTTGTTGTCCTTGTTCAAGTCTTCTGGTTGACTTGAGTAGATCTGCTGACATGCTTGTAGACATGGAGGTGGTTGGCAGTTTTGTTTCTTTGGGGCAGAGGAGGAACAGCTTCCAGTTCAAGTACGCAAAATCTCATTTTTTTTCAGCAAGATAATTTACCACCAGGATGGTGTTTGTATGGTGATCATGAAAGAGCTAGCTGACATGTCTGTTTTATGTCTAGATAGCCCAGTGATGGGGGCAATAGGAATGCTTTCGGTAGACAGAAACATGGGAGCAGACATGCAGCAGGCATCCTCTAGTGGTATGAATTAGTAGTACCTGTGCCCTATGATAACTATGTATTTTGCTGCAGATCATCCTAACAGTGCTCTACTTCATCCTCAAAATTCCAGTAAATATTAAAAAGATGCCAGGTCCTATATATTAGTTATTTGGACTGGATTTTGCTACTAGGTATACTGCTGCTGAGATTTTTGGAACGCATCACGGATGGGGCTGTGCATATTATTCTTCATAACTGCTATAAGGGTGCCACTTAAAACTAGACCGGACAAAGCACTAGTAGAAAATGTACTGTAGGGATCAGTCCTGCATTAGTGCAAGAATAGGCTTGACGTCCCAATAGGTCATCACTGTCCTGAATTTCCTTGACTCTATGAAGAGTGAAGCAGTGGTACTTTCAAGTTGCATTTCGTTCCCGTTGGGTGAGTTTCTTTTGATGGCTGGTGTCAGTGTTTTTATCAATGCGGAGATAGTCACTCCTCTAGTCAGGCAGTCGGGAAGGGGGAGGGTGTGGAGAGGAGGGGAAGTCTCCACACCATAGCAGATTTCCTTTCTCAGACCTCTTGCTGCTGCAGCAGAACTTTAATGGAGAATGGCTCAAGTTAATTCGGCACTGTGGGAGATGGTGGAGGGAGAGGAACAAAAAGAATCCTGTTAGTGAACTCTTCACTCCTTTTCCTTACAGTCTGCTATGGCTTGGTTTGCGTTTGCCCTTTGCAATGGGATCAGGCTGGTGCTCCTGTCACAAAGAGATGTTTATATTCAACCAATTCTCACTCCCTGCCCTTTTCCCTCTATTATCAGTTAGCTTTGCATGTGGAAGACAGAGCTTTTTGGCAGGGTTAGAGGGATGATGAGATGAGTCTTACTCTTTTAAATGCTTTAAAGAGACATGAAGGAGTGTGTGTGGTACTAATTTTGATGGAATAAATGGGCCCAAAGAGTTGAAGATGTTAACATAAGCCAGTCACGGCCCAACATTAAACACGTTTAAACAAGTTTTGGCATACAGAGACCTCAGCCTGCTTAATACCATGACAAACACAATTAAAAATTCTTTTGAACCTTTTATTAAAGATACAGAGAAAAGAAGGAAAATAGTTAAAACATTTGAAATGTTAAGTATGAAGTCTGGGTTTCATTTTAACACCCTGGTTCCCTTTCTCTGTAGCTGGAGAGAGTTTTTAGAAAGAACCCCACCCTACCTGATGGTCTTTGACTCTATTAATGATAGTATAACTATCCTGTTGGGGGGGAAGAAAAGAAGTTAGAGGAAATAGGCTGGAACTGTTGTTGTTCAAGCCCAGTCTCATCTAGAAAGCAAAACAAGATGAACACAGACAAGAAGGGAAAGAAAAGAAGAGCAAAGATATTAAATGCAACTTCTGTCTTTGGTGTTGACTGCTACTTGCAGCTATGCTGCTGGAAAAACACGGGCATGGCAAACGGTCTTATTAGCCACTCTCAGAGCTTGCAACTTGTACTAGCATGGGGTTGCTTATGGCATTTGTTCTTAACTGCTTCTCTCTGATCCCAGACCTAGTGCAATGTTGCAAAGTATAAAGCCTTGGCTGGCTAGGCCAGGCTCTTATTAGACAGAAGGCAAAAGGAGAAGGATAGAAAAGAGAAGAAATAATGTGTAGAAGGAAAAGAAACACATGGTGTGTGTGTGGGGGGGGGTGAGACGAAGTCTGACATCCCAAGTGCTATTTGGGATTTAGCCAGAGTTGGTGAAAGTGCCCATGTCATCTGGGTCTCCCTCTTTCTTGCCTGGTCTGGTCAGGACATTTCCCAGGATCAGGGCAACAAACGCCCAACAGTGTCATGGTAGAACCTGGAGTCCCAGAAGGTCGTTGCAGTGGCAGCCGTGAGAGTGAAGCTTGCTCCTTCGTTTTTCTGTTTTTCATTTAGCCAGCATCTAATTCCCCTCCCCACCCCCCAAGTCTCTCTTTAAGCATTCCAAGAGGAAGTGATGAGTGGAATAGCCCATCCCCTCATTATTTTATTCACCAATTAGGCTTAATTTCTGACAAACCAATTTTGGTCCATTAATTTCCAGTCCCACGCTTCTCTTGTTTGCCAGGCAAGATCTGAACACAATCCTTGAATTATATCAGTAGGACTCTTTGTTTGGATTAATTTAATCTTTGTCTCCCTTTTGCATCTTTTCCCATTACTATTTGTCATAGGAGATTGTGACGCTTTCTGAATTTTCACTCACTCCTTACAGTTGAGCTCACCATAATGTAAAAGGGTGAGCCCAATTATTAGACGTGTGTGTGCATGCGCGTGTGCACTCCCTCTCCTCAACCCCCGGGTGATTAAAAAGGACCAGTCTGTGGTCAACCACATAAGCTAATATCTTCCTCATAGATTTCCTACAGGAAGTTTCTCTACCCTTGCCCTCCAGTGCAGTGACTCTTATTACTAATGTCACTTGGTGGCAACTGGAGCTCACCTTGTGACTTCTGGGTGATATTTGTTTTCCCAGTTAATGGAGGCTTGTGGGCTGCCACTGTCACACGCATGTATAGCTGAGAGGTGAATTCACGGGAAACTTTAGAACTAAGTTATGCTTGTGACTGGACCCCAGAGACACCAAGGTCTGAACTCCGGGATCCTTCTGGGTGGAGTGACACACCACTAAGTGCTGAGACAATCCGCTTGCTGTGTTTTAGTCTCTCTGATTACCTGTGTTATACCAAAGCTGCTATATCTTAAATTAGAGTCATTCCCAGACATTGCTGTCAGGAAAGAGCCTTTTCATACATATATAAAGTACAGTCCTAGCTGAGTTTTCTTTGCAAATAAAATCACTAAGTGTCTCCTTGGCAGATAAGCTATAGTAAATCTTTTGCATCCGTTTCTTTTATTTCTGACAATGGATTCTGTAGCATCTTCAGCTAAGGGGAAAGAGTGATTCTGGATTTTGCGAGTGACTTCTGTCTGTTCCCCTCCCCCTCCAATCTGTTTAAAGGTTTTCAAAGGCTGTTTTCTCCAGAGCTGGCGGACTCTACTGTGCGCACCAACATGCCAGCTTTCAGCTCCTTGAAGACTTGCAATGTACAAATGAAACCCATAGCTCATTACTGTTTTTGATGACTCACATCACTATTGTGCACCAAGGCTAAACTGCATTTATATCAAAGGGATCATAAAACAAAGGGCAATAAAAGATGCGGAGTAGAAATTTGCCCAGGAGGGGAGAAAGGCGGCTAACAATCTGAAAGCCTGGATTCAGTGGACTTTGATAGGTTGAATTCCCAAACCTGAAATGAATTCCAAACGTTTCTGGGTCAGCGCAGTCCTAATTGAATAAGAGTATAGTAGAACTGCATTGGGAATACCGTAAACAGCCTTTGGAACTGAGAAACAAAGGGTAGACTCAAGCTGGTGATGTACTTCCTGTTCAGAGGAAGGAGCACTCAGTGCCAGATAACATCTACATTACCAGTAGAGAGTTTGGATTCTGCACTTTTGGAAATTTTAGTGGGTATAGCCTGTCCCAGTCCCCCCTCCCATGGAGTGGAAAGTTAAATGGAGAAAACCCTTCTTTGCCTTAGAACAAATTTAGTGTTTGTCTGTTTCTCTAGCATCCAGGAGAACATCAAAAGTACCACAGAGGTTGTCACAAAGGACCGTTCTGATATCTCCTTAATCAAAGGGGTCAGAGCTACAGTCTTGGTCTCCACTACTCCTCTTCCCTCCTCCCACTTTCCAAGCATGAAAGATTCACCCATAGCACACAGGCTTTCCCTGCTCAGGATAGACTGTCATTGGGTAAAGGTCACAATTTTGGATTCTGTCACCAATAGATGTCAGGTCAAGTTAGAGGAGTTTTGGCATCTAAAGATGTGGCGAGAGATGTTTCAACAATGGGTGTGTTAATCGGTTTATACAGAGAGTCATTTTAGGAGGAAGATGAGGGTAAATGGAATGGGGGTAGACTGAGGTGAGGAGCAATGACCAGAAAAGTCACAAGGATAGAAGTACACAAGGTCTGTCCACCATTAAGAGAACAGGATGGTATTAAGACTTCATTTGATTCAAATGATAACCCAAACTATTTCCAAAGACGAGCATTACGCAACAAATCCAATTGAGCCTCACTGTGAAACACAGTATATTGTATCATGTACCAGGAGCATTTAAAAAAAAATTGAAACAAAAGTAGATTTTTAAACATTTAGAAAAAATAGCATTTCTTCTTTTGCTAAATCATGCATTTGCCGTTGATGTGTCTTTTGAGTGACCAGATCCCGATTTTCACTCAGATGTGATTTTATTTTTAAACACAGCATGTGGGGTTGCAGGCAGGGCCAATAGAAATTCATGGAATTTTGCCAAACATTTGTATTATCCACAGAATACAGAAAAATCACCAATGTTCTGCGGAAAAAAATTAAACAAATTTTGTTTATTGGAAATTAACTCCCTATGCTCGCCTGTTCCCTCTGCCCCTCCAGTAGCTACTATTGTGCGCTAAGGGAGACCTTTAGCTTAAGGCCTGGTTTATGCTGAAGGACCAAAGTTCCTTATGTAAGTTCGGCATGCGTGTGGTTTATCTCTAGTACTTATTGCTTTCTTCAGCATGTGGATTTGTAACACCTTGGAAGCATAGTCTTGGTATTTTGCATTTGCTACACCTTAGCAGCTCACACTCTGCATGTCCCTCATTCCTCTGTCGTTCATTTAACTAATTTTGCTGGTTGGATGAAGAAATCAAGTGAAATTGATATATTCTAATAGGATCCCCTCTATCAAATGGAGGACATATCAAATGGAGGTAAATGGGCCGTAGTTGCAACCTAAACATTTTCACACTGACGATGGTAAAACATTTTCTCTCACTTTCGTTGCCATGGCATTGATTCTACTTGAAAATAAACCTTTGGATGGTCATGTCAAATGCAAGGAACAGTTGGAGAAGGATACTGAAAGGATCAGGAAGAAGGAGGGTTCAGATTCCAGCTGACAAGCACTAACTCGTTATTTATCTCAGCAGAGACCATCAGAAATTTTATGCTAGCCTTTGTCTGACTTGTGACTGGAGCTGATATTCCTCTTGAAAAGGCTTCATTTTTCAAGGACTTTTTTATGCCAATATACAAAGGAAGGTGGAACTCTTCCAAATCCTGAACAGTTTAGAAATGTTTACCTTCCGTGGCTCTCACTAGAAGACAGAGAATTTACTTTTTCAAACAATCTGATCCTCAGGTCCACATAATGTTGGATTAAACTACAGATTGTGTGGTTGAAATGTACTCGCTATCCCTTCATCCTTAAAGAGCCAGTTAAAGCGACCTCGTAAGCACTGAATTTCTGGACAGAGTAAACTATTAGAATGTTGAATTTGGTATTCTTTGTTCATGGAGGAAGAAATTCAGATTGCTCCTTGCTGGGTGTGTGTCCTAATGCCATCTGTCTGACTTGTGTACAATATGTGCTTTGTTTCCATTCTGAAAACCTGCCCATCTTTATTTGGCGACACAAATAACTCTCATACAGAAAGTGTTTTGCCTGATGACACTGTGCTCAAAATGCATGTGTGAGCCTTACAGGCTCATTTATATTCTTGGGTCATGGCTGGTACTTACTGATGGGGAAGATTCTCTTTTCATTTTCTGAGTTTGTCCTTACAGTTCCAACTGCAAGGACAATAGAAATGTAGAGGACTAACCAGTCTGGCCCACTTGTATGCTTCTTGCTGACTGTCTTCCTAGCTAGACGATCTGAAGATGGATCGGTTTAGATGTCTGCACCTCTGCAGGGATTAGGGGTTTCAGACCTAATTGAACAGACCCTTTTATGTTGCCTTTTTTATGTAAAAGGTGATAGGCTGCTGTGGAAAGTGTCCATCTGGAACTGGATGTTTTGTCTTGTCTTGTCTTTCCTTCTTTTCTTTCCTTTCCTTTTCTTAGGCCTGGTCTACACTATTGGGGGGGGGGGGTTTGAACTAAGGTACGCAACTTCAGCTACGCGAATAGCGTAGCTGAAGTCGAACTACCTTAGTTCGAGTTACTTACCCGTCCTCACGGCGCGGGATCGACGTCCGCGGCTCCCCCGTTGACTCCGCCACCGCCGTTCGCAGTGGTGGAGTTCCGGAGTCGATGGGAGCGCGTTCGGAGTTCGATATATCGCGTCTAGATGAGACGCGATATATCGAACTCCGAGAATTCGATTGCTACCCGCCGATCCGGCGGGTAGTGAAGACGTACACTTAGTAATTGAAGTTCTAGACTCAAAGCACCGACTGCTTTTAGAGAGAAGCATAGCTACTCATTCAGCATGGATCCTGGACTAATTAGTAGTTCACATAATTTGGACCCTGATCCTGCAAACAGTTTTGTGTGTGTGTGTGTGTGTGCTTAGTTTTACTGCTGTTCCTAGTCCCACTGAAATTAACAGCAGTACTCACAGTAGGAAAGTTAAGCATGCACGTAAGTGTGTGCAGGATCATGCCTGTGAATGGAACTCATACCCATCCACAGTTAAAACTCTGCAAGAACCTGGCTATTAGTCTTCCATCTTGTGCGTGTTCATTCTTGTATGTTTCAGATGCTTGGTGGACAAACCAGGGAACAGCAGAACCTACGTTAGATACCTCAACAGGAGAGGTGCTAGGGTGCTCTTTGTTGTATGAAGATCCTTCAGGACTTTCCAAGGTCCACCCCTTTAGATGACCTTAAATCTTTCTTATTTTATAAATCTGTTGTACGTTGCTGTATGTGGCATCTTACAAACAGACTTGGCCCAGTCTTGTAGAGATGACAGTTGTGTGTTCGAAGAGAACATGAATGATATATGCGCGTGTCTGAAGAGTAGGCTCGCTTTCAGTTTATTGTGCACACATCTTTTGACCCTGCTTTTTTTTTCCTTTTTTAAAATCTGTTCTGTTTGGTTTTACAAGCTAACATTGTTTCATGTGCTTAAATACAGCGGCACTGATAGAAAGAGATTGCACAGGCCACTATCTTTTGACATGTGACTAACTTGTCAATATTGATAACTTGGCATTGTTGTTAGAACACGAGACTGTCTAGATGTTTATGCCGAATGAAATTTTCCAATCCCCTAAATGACTTAGACGCTGAAGTCGCATAGACACTTCTGAAAATTCTACCCAAGATGCTCATCACCGGGTGGCTAACCTGAATGCTGCTCCTTGTGGTTATTCAGAAAAGACCAAAACACAACATGGTGAACATGTTCCTTTTAAACGTATCAATAAATGTCATTGGCTGGTTTCTTAAATATATGTACGGTGGCACAAGTGAGTTTGGGGGAGGGATTTGAACGAGGAGAGGGTACGTGCTGGTGCCCTAGCTCAGAAAGGGCCCGGTGAAGCTCTTCGAGATCTTTGGACGAAAGGTGCCTCGTAGTGGTTTGGGTGCTGATGCTTGATATTGGATAGACCCTGTTACTACAGAAACCTCTGTGCAAAGTTCGACTGTTCAGCTGCCCAGGGAATAGGTACTTTCCATGCATTTCTCATGGATGAGATTAAAGCAACACCTCAGTACATTTGGAGTTCAGTGCCAAGAGTGATGCCCAGAGCAACACATCACACTTCAGGGAAATACTGTTGACACTGAGAACTGAAAAGGGAATGGTGGGGGGGATAAAGAATTTGATTGTGGCTGTCTTAATAAGTTTTTCTTTTGTATGGCTTCCTCCAGCTTGACCTTACCAAACCAATCGAAGATCAGGGCCCGTTGGACGTGATCATACATAAACTGACAGATGTCATCCTTGAAGCAGACCAAAATGACAGCCAGTCGTTGGAATTGGTTTACAGGTTCCAGGTGAGTGTCATTTTTCACAGTCCTTGTGCACTTAAGGTGGAGGCAAAAAGCAGAGCAGGAGGCTCGGCTCTTAGTGTTGCCAGTTTAATCCTTTTCCATGGAGTAGGGACACTTGACTAAACCAGCTCCCTGTGCGCTGCTGCTCACCTACTGAGAGCTCCGGGAAAGGTGGCTTTATTGAGCTACACTGGATGCCATAGCTCTGGGTAGATTTTACATTGTGGAGGTAAGCACTGCAATGCCCAGTTCACCCCGGCGTCCTCCTTTCATCATCCTAGAAACATTGCTACTATCTCCAAAGAGGAGTAGGTGTCTGTAGGGTTTTCCCTCAGATCCCCAAAGACAGCCTTGGGCCAAAGATACATAACTAAACAATTGAAAATATGTTTTTCTTGTGCCAGATTTCTCCCACTTCGGAGGGGTGCGTAGAAATTCTTACTTGGCTTGTCCCCAAGCTTTCCCTATTGAGGAAGCCCTTGCTTTCTCTATCCCCCTAGATGTATGATTCATGCAAAGCAGAGGCATTGTGAATTTTTCTGTAGTGTTCTGTCTCCGGTTGAGGAGACTCTTTTATTTATTTCTCCCCAGGAAGTTTACAGTATAGGTCAGATATGCAGGAAAGCCATGCAGACACGTTAGTGATGAAAATAGTATCCAGAGAGCAGGTTTTTCCAAAGACCTCCTCCCATCAGTAATGAGAATGCTGATGAGTTCACAGCTTTAAAAGGAATTGTTTCTAGCTGGTGACTTTGAGCAGTGATGCATGTTTCTCTTTCAAAGAGAGAGGCAACATTCAACACAGCATCACAAGAAATTGTTGTGTATGCTGTTGATATCAGCTTTAAAAACCACAAAGCTTTGGCAGCTTTACACTCCTAGGAAAGGGTGTTCTTTCTGCTCTGCTTAATGAGTTACAAAATCTTCCCGCTTCTCCTGCTTTGGACAAACTATTACGCAAAATAACAAGTTTGATTTGCAGGGATAGCCCCTCTAGTTCTGATTTGTTGAGGAGAAGACAAATATTTATCACAGACTAAGAGAGATGTCCATTACCTTTTGCGCTTGGAAATTGTGGGAGTTACTGAGAAAAGATTTGGAGGTGGGCGAGATTTCAAATGCCTCTCCCTGGCACCCATACAGCACTTGACTTTCTCAAACATCAGCTAACTAATTAATCCTCACAACACTTGTGTGAGGGAAGTATTATCCCCACTCTGCAGATGGGGAAACTGAGGCCTAGCCATATCACTGGACGAAAGCTTATGCTCAAGGTGAAGCATGCTAGGGATTCAGCAGGTTGATGTATGGACTTGGCAATCCGTTGCTGAGATTAGGGAGTTGCAAAATACAGGGTTTGGGTTTCTCTTCCTCCTCAGCATATACACAGGCAACCTCAAATTGCAGACCCAGAAGTTCAGGCAAAAGACAATTGCCTGAAGATAACTAACTAATTGTAGAAAATTCGAATTGTAGAAAATTCGAGCTGTTAGAAAAGACGGAGCATGTGTACCTTTGTAATTCCTAAGGGAAAGGGAAGATCAGAAAGGGTTTCCAGCATCAGATACTAGCAGAGATCTTCATCAGCAGCTGTGGAATCCACAGGAAAGAGAAAATACGTGAAACTAAGCAGTTTTTATTTATACATTTGCACGAGTGTATGTATGTATATAAAATATGGAGAGATTTCGATGCATTATTTGTTCACTTCACTGATTTTTTTTTTTTAACATATATAACAAATACTGTAGTTTAGATTAATACCTAATTTCCTGTGGAGAAAAGTAGTGCTTGACCATGATATTAAACTGAGTTACTGTCTTGCAGCTCCTGATCCCCACATTGCTGCTGCTGAGACTGTATCACTAATACAAACTATTCTTTTTGGGGACCACCCAGATGAAAGTCAGTTAAATAAGGGAAATCCAAGTTTTTTTTATTCCTAAACCAGAACTCTTAATTGGTGTTCTTGTGCACAAGAAGGTTGTTCTCTTTGTTCAGTGAGCTCCGTGTATTTAACAGATCTTAAATAAATAAGACAGTTTCTAACTGTTGGGTTTTGGAAGGAAGGGCACCAGGAGTATAAATATGGGGGAATCTTTTCTTAAAGCTGGCGTCTAAATACCAAGATGAAGGATCCAGTATCAAATAAACAAAGCAAAGGAATATGCACTCTGTCCTTAATGTGGAGACTGAGAAGTTAATGGGGTGCTATCTTGTATCTGTGGCGTGTGTGTTGCAGAGCTGGGGTTGGGATGAAGTGACATCCTCAAGTTAAAGCCCTTGCTTTAGTTGATTTGTTATATGCTTTGTGGTATTTTTAACATCATTCTATTGTATCTTATTACCTTTTTTTTTACCACTGGAATAATTAAAAAAAAGAAAATCCCTCTCCAGCCCCTGCTGCCATTGACCGTATAAATGTTTTGTTAAGAAAGTGTCAGGGGAAGTGATATGACTCATCTGTTGAGAATACATTTAATCTCTGGTCATTTCCAGAATATAAACTGTGGGTTCATACTTTAGCTCCATGACCAGTTCCTTGCTACCTCTTGATCTCGTTACTTGACCGCAGCTCCTCAGTTATCCTGCTCCGTGAGTTCTCTACTCCCTTGTTTGCCACCCTTTCCAATGCCCGCTTTGCTAAAGAAGATAGCGCAAAGTGCGCTATCTTCACTAGCGAGGGGGGCGGACCTCCAGTGGGTGGGCTGAACAGTCATCACCTATTACTGTGTTAAAGCACATTAGGCTGGAAACCTGACTCCTGGTGTTAGAGCTAAATGGCTTTTTGGTTTATGTTTTAATGACTGATTTACATGTTGCTCAGACTACACTACAGCCTTTGCTGTGCTGACAATCGTCTGTATATACAAGCTAGGTTATTGTGGATAGTTTAACAAATTAGGGCTCAGCATACTGTTTTAAATAATTTAATGTTTATTCATGGTACAGCTAAGAACCAATAGGTATAATGCTCCTGTCTTAGTATGGTAAGTGGGGATATATATACTCGGTAGTGTCAGATCTGTTTGCAGAACTGCCTGACTTCAGCTACGTAGTAGCTAAGAGATGGTTGCATTCAGAGCCTGTGTTCTGCTGATGTATGCTACTGGGGCCTTCCATTTATATATCTGCAATCAGCTGCCTATTATACATGTGAATGCCATATGGTCTCTTTATTTCATTCCTAAATTGCTAAATTGTCAAATTACGTTCTTGAGCAAAGTTGTCAGCTCAGAACTGTGCATCTGTGTGAGGGAGATTTTTCTCCCTCTCCTTTGACTCCTCTTCTCTGTGTTTGAACCATTAATTATCCAGGACCTGTGGTGGTCACCCCAATGTGCTCGGTATTAAATATCTCATAGCCTAGTTAAGTCCCTCTTTGTAAAACCTGGGAGCAACTCACTATGAACTGTTCAAATGAATCCCATGAACAAGGGGTATTGGTCCCTGAGGTTATTCTACAGCACTTGATATCTGTACATGTGGGATGCTGGTCACCCAGCATTTTACTTCTCCTTGGTGGACCACATGATCTCAAACATCTGTCTAGAGGTTTGAACAAACAGCAGAGACCTTTGTTGTTTGTTGGTTTACATCTCCCCCAGCTTCCCCTCAGCCCGATACGTGCTCCTAAGCATTTATTTGGAGTTTGCAGTGTCTCTTATTGACTTGGTCTTAACCTCATGCACAATGTAAAGTAATGGGCCACCATCAAATCAGTGACTGTAACTGAAGATACGTTTGAATCATGATTAATAATGTATAGACGTGAGGACACAGTCAGTGATCATTGCAAGTTGTATGCAAAGTACCAATGAAGCACTGGCTGAGGAATGTATAACTTAACATCAGGTTCTTATTTGTGGAACTTGCATCATAATGAATTGCTCTTGTGCTGGATCGACCTCTGCTATTCAGTTCCATTAGTTATTTTCACAGAGCTGCCTGTCTCCAACAACACTGCATTCTTCTGACAGGGCAGAGAGCAAATTGACAGCCTGTCAACTTGGTTTTCTTTATCTAACTTCAATATGTATATGTGGACCAGGACAAAACATAGCCCAGAGATTAGATAACCTAACTAGATGTATAGGGTTCCTGGGTTCTATTTCTAGATCTGCTTCTGTCTTGCTGTGTGGTGTTGCTGTCACTGTCTCTCTATGCCTCAGTTTAACCCTCTGTAAAATGGATTTAATATTTACACCATTGCTGTTGAAGTTTAATTAATTGTAAAGTGCTTTGAAATCTTCTTATAAGCAGCACTATAGAACAACAAAACAGTATTACGATCTTTATTAAGTTAATTTAAAATAGTCCAATAATAAGTCTGAAGTAATTTTCCATAATAGTCTGAATTAGGATTGTGTCAAGTGCTATTGAAAGAAATCTGGTACTTACTCCTGTATCTGAGGAATATGCCAACATAACTGTAAATAATGCCCTTTGCTCGCCAGCTGACATATTAACCAATAACGAGACTTGTTCATCCAGGCTACGTGTGGTTAGAAAATGCATTTTGTATTAGTTTTCCAGACCAGATATTGGAGACTGAGGGGAGTATCAGTGAGCACCTCCTTAGGTCAGATAAAGTATAAATCCACAAACTGCTATCTCCCTGTATTGGGATTTAATGTATAAGATTAGCTGAATGAGCTACTTTGCTAGGAGCCTTATACACTGGATGAAAAGCACAGTATGAATGTTGAATATCCTCATATTGTGTAAAAGCAGGACCTGCAGAAGTGAGGAGCCAGGGGATGTTAGTCAATTACTGCACTAGACTAGCATCTCTAGAGTTTAAATCCTAGATAATGTCACTGGACTATCCTAGTCCCCTATTTGTGCACTTCACCTAAATACCATATAGGTTTGCTCTATTCACAATGATGAACCGTCTCCGAAAGTGTTCCAGGAGGGCTTCTGCAGGCCAGGACTGAGGAACATTGACCCAGCTATGTGTGGAAACTTGCTAAATGTTTGTCTCCAGTTACTGCCTTTGAGGCCTTCATTTTTAGTAGTATTAAAATTAAAAATAATAGTGGAAAATCCAAAAATGCATAAAAGGAACTCGCTGTGCTCTCCTCTTCCCATGCCATTGTTTCTTGGTCATTCAGTGAAGTTAATATCTAATATAGCTTCTCTTTTTTATTATATCTGCTTCTTGCAAAGCAGCGTGACCTCATGAATATGGCACTGGACTGAGACTCCAGATACCTGGGTTCAGTTCCCGGCTTGGCCAGTGCTTTGCTGGGTGACCTTGGGTGAGTCACTTTTCATAGATCATAGGTGAGGCTACAATTTTGTCATGGATATTTTTAGTAAAAGTCATGGACTAGTCACAGGCGATAAACAAAAAGTCATGGAAGCCATGGCCTATCCCTTTTTTTTTTACTAAAAACATCCCTGACAAAGTGGGGAGGGAGGAGGGTCCAGCACCCTGCCCCCTCCCCCCTCGCAGCGGTTGGGAGCTTCAGGGACCCCATTACCCTGTGGGGCTGGACCTGGGGGGTCCCCCACCACCCTGCAGAGCTGGGAGCTGCGGGAGGGGTGGGGGGCCTGCCACCTGTGGTGGCAGGGAGCTGCGGGGGGACCCCTGCCAGTGCTAAGCAGCTCCAGGGTCCCTCTGCTGCCGTCGGCTGGGAGCTGCTGGGGGCTCCCCCTGCCCATGGCTGCTGAGCAGCTCCGGGGTCCCTCTGCCGCCAGTGGCGGCAGCTGGGAGCTGCAGGGTTGAGGTGGCAGCCTGGCGCAGCCCGGCTGCTCGTGGTGGCTGGGCTGCTGCGAGTCCCCAATGTCACGGAGGTTGCTGTAAGTCGCAGATTCTGTGACTTCCGCAACCTCCATGACACAATCTTAGCCCTAATCACAGGGCCGGAAGGGGCCGCTGTGATCATCTAGTCTGACCTCCTGGATGATATAGGCCATAGGGCTGCCCTGAATTAATTCCAGTTTGAACTGGATCCTGTCCTTTAGAAAAACATCTGATCTTGAGAGAAAAATTATCAGTGATGGAGACTCCACCACAACCCTTGGTAAAGTGTTCCAGTGGTTAATTACCCACACTGGTAAAATTTGCACCTTGTTTTTAGTTGGAATTTGTCTAGCTTCAGCTTGCATCTTATCTTTTTTTTTTCTGTTGAATTGAAGAACTGTCTGTTATCAAATTTCTGTTTCCCAGGTAGGTACATTTATAGACTCTGATCAAGTCACTCCTTATCCTTCTCTGGGTTGAACTAAACAGATTGACCTCCTTGAGTCTGTCATTATAAGGCATGTTTTCTAATCCTTTAATCGCTTCCCTCCCCGTGCCTCGTTTCACATCTGTAAAATGGGAATAAGGATACAGACCTCTTTTGTAAAGCACTTTGAGATCTATAGACAATCTATATAAAATCTAAGTTGAATAGTTTATTATAAGGGGATGTGCGTGGTTCTTTCCCTCATCTCTGACGATAACTCTACTATGAGTTTGCAGTAGCTCTGACTGGAATGGGCTCATAGAGGCAAGTTACAATAGTAATACTGAAATGCTTTTGATTAATTGAACTTAAAGCACTTCTCAGATGTAGAAACTGAGGCACAGAGAAGTGATGTGACGTGCCTGTGAGCAAATAAGTTAGCAGAGCCAGGATCAGCTTGTTTCCTGACTTCTTGTCTAATATTGTATCCACTGGACTGTGCTGCTTCCTGCTTGTGGTTCTATTAATAAAAAAAAAAATCCAAGTCAGGGTGGTTTGTTTTTTTCTGGTGAATGAGATACAGAGGGTGGAAATGCATCTTAGCAAAGTTCTGAATGATAGTCCATCCCTTTATAAACCAGGCACAGGAACGTCTGGAATGTGAAATAAGTAAGCAATAAGTAAATATTGCTGACTTAGACACACCCTCTTGTCACTTGCATGTAGGAAGATCTCTCCATGGCTGATGGCACCATTTGTATGCTGCTCACTGTATTAAAATACATACACAATGCTTGGCAGGGCAGAGGATAGTGCTGCCAGCGCTGAATAGCATGCCAGAGAGACTGTTTAGAGAAAGTGCTCTCATGTCCTCACAGAGACAGAGGAGAGTTTAGGGGAGGGAGCATAGGAGGGAAGCAGAGTGATAAATATCTCAAAATCTATTGCAAGCCATTGAAAATGGACAGAGAATTATGTTCCCAGGGAGTAATAACTCTTAAGAGTCAGTTTATCGAGAGAGTCAATTTAAAAAGAAATCAATGAACAAATTTAAATATGTACACTGATGAACCCCACAGCTGAGCTATTTGAGTGTATATGACTGAGCATACGTGATTGTAGTATTTGTGACCTCCTCGCTATTGCATTCAAAATGGGAACTAGTTACATTCCCTTTTTGTTCAGTAAAATGGGGGAAGAAACTCTGATGGTCCTGAGCAGACCAGTCAGTCAGGTGTTTGCAGTGCTTGATATATATATGTCCCAGCTAGCCAGTTGTCCTGCTCTTGAATATAATTTTCAGGGTAGAAACTGTTACTGCTGTTCTAACAAACTGGATACAATGAACTGGAGAACAGTGCATCCTTTATGGTGTTATGAGAAGAAATTGGATAGTCTAGATTTGTTACGGCTCTTGAAAAGCTTATAGCATCAACACCCTTATCTCTGAAAAGAGAAAGGGCCAACCTTTGGTTTACCACACTAGGTGTGTCTGTGGTCCCAGTGATAAACTACTCCAGCCCAGTGGGTACACACTGCTGATGGACTTGGAAACCCCTCTGCCTTTCCCTCGGACTACCTCTAAGGTGTGCTCTCACTTCTCCTCTTAAAACATGACCATTTATACTGACTGAAAATGGTGAGGACTATTCGCCTGCCTCTGAGGGGCTTGTAGCTGAAGAAAAAGACCCCGACAACTGACTTTCCACATCTGCTAGATGTGTTCTCCTACAGATTTCCTACACCTGAGAGATGGTGTGACCGGGATCCCAGCGGGAGCGTGCTGAGATTGCTTTAATTAGGGCAAACTGCAAAGAATGGGCAGACAATCCCTCAAAACTGGTGGTTATTTTAATACCTAGATTTACCAACCCAGCAACAAAACAGCTTCTACAACACCTTACTGGTTACCCAGAAGTCAAAAATACAGTTTCCTTAAAGCAACCCAGTGTTGAGCTCCCACCCAGAGGGCCAAGGCAAATATGCTGAAGATGAATGAAAATCTTGTTTATCGTATAAAAGTTCTACCAGTTCAAAAGGATCAGACACATTACCCCCCAGATAATAAATATTTTAGATTATACCCAAATGCACGCTTACAGACAGTTATTAACTAAACTAAAATTTATTTAAAAAGAGTATTGGTTAAAAAATCATTATACATAAAGACATGACTAGAGTTCTTAGGTCAGTTCATAGTAGAGATGGTGAGCTTTAGAATTGCAAAAAGTCTTTTCCAGAATTAGTTCATTAGGTTATAGTCTAATGTTCAAATATTTAATATCAGAGTGATCCAGAATGGAACTGGACACCTCAGGCATGTTACTTAAACTTCCCATGATGAAGCGTAAGCAGATGTGAGATGAAAGGATCAAGGCCCAAGATTTCTTTATATTGATCACCGGCATGCTATGATAGCCTCTTGTCAGCAGGTGTTCCTTGGGTGTTTTTGAAGTAACCTATTTCCTAACCATTACTGGTAATTAGCTACATGGATTAACATAAAGCAATTGCCTATCTCCCACCATTTACAGGTAGTTTGCTATATACTTCAAAGAGAAATTAAGACAGTGATTTTGCTACAGTCACAGTTCATTTAAATGTTAACATCTTCTTTTGATCTCTGAATTAACATAATACATGGATAGACAGGAACTGTTTGGTTTCATTGTCAACCCCTAACAATATATGTGTAAACACACAAAAACCCCACAATCATTATCTACATATGTCTTTAAAGGTTGAATCTGGGTCAATACGCCTGCTAGTAGTGTAACCCTTTCTGGCCCTGTGTCACAGCTAGACTTCTGCCTGCCTCGTTTGAGTCTGTAAAGGTGTGCTGTGCAGATGGGGCCCCTGCTGCCAATTGCCCTCCAGTGTGTTAGTGATGAGGGATGACTACCTAATGATCTCTACCCATCCTGAAAAAGGGACCTTATCCAGGGTCCAGTGACATCAGTGGAAGTGAACATCTTGGGCACGGAAGTCCTTTCCATTGACTAGGCTTTGTATCAGTTCCTTCATTCTGGGAGGGTAGAGATCACTAGTGAGTCGTCACTCCTGATTAACGTTGCATTCAAGTTTTAGGGCAAAGATGAGAGTGAGAGCTAAAAACTGTTCAGCTGACCTCAGAGGCCCTACGTTTTGGTGGGTTACTATTGAATTACTTATTGGGGAGAGCAGTTCCAGGATGCCTGGTCCTGCTACCATAGTGCCTCATCAGAGGAGTTAAAGGAGCAAGACACTGCATCTGGAGTAATTTTAGGCCCTAGAGTTTTTTCTAGACAGAGTAGGACCATTTCAGGTCTGCTTCAGAGATTGATCTAATGTGGAGGGAGTGTTGTCTGATCAGAATTGTCCACAGTCCATTGTGGTTCCCGTCTGACTGATGGAAGCCGGGAGCAAGAGAGAGAAACCAAGCACCCCTACCAGGTCAGGCTGAGAATACATAGGCTCTCTGAATGCCACTACAATTTAAATGCCGATGCTCCAGTGAATGTTTTTTGCTAGCAAAAAATCCTCACGTTCTCTTAGTGAGATGGCCACCCCTGCTCCTATGTTCCAAGCAAAGTTTATGACTCTGACAAACCAGTGTGTCTGTTTTGTCATGTGTAAAAGGCTGTGACTAGGGAAACCTCATTATGTTCTGATTAGAAGAGAATACTGACCAGATGCCTGTCTTGACTATACAGGGACTTGGGCAAATTTTTTCACTGGAACTCCATTCTAGTTTGACAGATTCAAGACAATAGTGCATGTGGTGGAAGATCCACAGGCTTGTTTAATTTGTCATCCAGAGCTGCTTTTTGTTAGCAGATTCTGTTAGATCAGCCTTGTGAAAAGCTAAATCACCTCCTCTCCCTACATGCAGGTTTCTGTTATTCGTGAGCATTTTAAGAGTATAAACTTTACTTCCGGTTTGGTTTTTATAGTTTCTACTGTCTCTCCTTCTGAATCCTCTCACCTAAACTTTGCCAGGAGCAGCTGGTGCCCTTGTTTCCCTATATTCCTAGACAATGGGACCTAGCTAGAAAATTTTCTTGTGTTTTTCAGACTTCTGTTCCTGCTGGAGCAGTTGCTTTAATCAGAAGTCCTCACTTGTAGTGGAACGCAGTTTTGGGACTTCCTTTGGGTGATAATGCCAGTGGCTTTCTCTGCCAATGGATGGGCAGGATGAAATGTATCCCTTCTTTACATACCAACCCATCACTCTTCTGCACACTCCCAATCTCCAGCCTGTGCCTTCAAAGTTGCAAGGCAGCAAACTCTTTGAAAGGCAAAAGTGATCTTCTGTCTTGGCTTTTGTGTAACACCGGAAAATAAGAGTTATTGAGGAATTAGAGGGAAACAACCAATTTGTAGTCTCTAGTAATTTTTTAAAAAGTTGAGCTAAAAATAGTTTAAAATACTACACCTGCTTCTGAGTCCACCTACCAACGTTTGTGGTTTTACAGACATTTATTCCCATTTTCTCTCTCACGTCGTATGTGAAAGACACCCCCCCCCACACACACAGGTGAAATTAACTAAGGGGTCAATCTTGCGAACACGTATGTGCATGAGTATCTCACATGCATAAGTGTTTGTAGGATTAGGCACCGAGCACCAGATTTTTGAAGATATTTAAGCATAGGCACTGCACCAATCAGCACCTCTCCCTCCCTCCCAGCACCTACTGCCCGCTGTAAAACAGCTGTTTCACTGTGTCAGGAGGCACTGGGGGTGGGAGGGAGTGAGGGCGCAGCGTGCTCAGGAGAGACCTGGGCGGAGCATCCCCCTGGAAGATTAGAAACTCGGCACTTATGTATTTAAGTGCCTGAAGATGCAGATCCAATGAGAATTTGGCACCTACATTTTTGAAAATTTCAATAGGTTCTTAACTGCATCTTTAGGCAGGCACCTAAAATATCTTTTACAAATCTTGCCTTGACTTGCTATTCTGGGAAAAACAATGAAACTGATTACTCACAAGGTTGCTGTCCAATGCACAGTGAACTAGAAAACCACAGAGGAATATATTTTTTCTTTGAGTTTCTAGTTATCTCAGATATTCCTTATAATCACAGTATGTTTAAAAAAACAATCCAAATGTTAAGGTTGATTGTGTCTCCTTAAAAAGCAAAAACAAAGTGTGTGAGTGTGAAGACTGAAGGAAGTACATCAGAGGAAGAGAGTCTGAGCATAAGGCAGGGAGCCAGGAACTCCTTGTATTTTAGTCCTGAGTCTGCTGTTAACTTTTTCTGTGGCTTTAGACAAGTTACTAAGCATCTCTTTACATCCATTCCCCCTTTTGTAAAATGCTGATCTACTTCACAAGGGTGTAGTGAAGAATAAAGCTCGTGAAAATGGGAAAACACTAAGTATTATTGCTGCCATGGTTAATGTATATAATTTTGTAAAAATCAAAAAGTTCTCCAGATGAAGTAAATGGCTCATCTGCCATTTCTTCACATCTAACAGCTGATATTTACAGGTATGGATGTGTCAATTCACTGTACCTCAGGTCTTTTAAAACAGAATTGTAGTGGCTAATCCTCCCCCGATACCTTTTCAGATAAGATGTCAAGCAACCCTAGCCTGCCTGTTCCCCCTCCTCCCACCCACCCACATGAACCAGAATAAGCATTTCATCCAGAGCCCTCTGATATAGAACTGGAAATAGTGGGTCTCTCTTTGAATTCCAGTTTGCTTGTTGGTCTCCTGCCAGCAGCAAGCTTAGTACAGAGCATAACTAAATGCCAGGCCTGAAATGTACACAGAGGAGGATCGGCTCAGAAGTCCTTGTTTCTTCTTGTTTGTTTTTGTTTTGTCAAAGATTGGAAGGAGAAAAACATGCACGTTGTCTGGATCAGGCTGAATTCCAGCCTAGAGACGGAGCCCTTTCAAAATATTGTCGGGAAACCTAAATCTCCTCCAGATTGTCGCCTGGCCGCTAGTCTGCAGTTGGCAATAAACTTTTGGTAAAGCACAGAGAAGGAAAGTGCAAGGTCATTTTGTAGAGATGAATGTAGATGAGCTGAGACCAGTTGGACTCCACAAGCTTTTGATTTGTTGGGAGCCGTGATCTGTCCTTTGTTAGTTCCTTTCCCATCTCCTCCTCTGTTCCCTCTTGTGAAGCTCGTGTGTTAGTAGCCTGCGCTCCTGGCATTCTTCCACTCTCCTCACTGGTAATCGTGAATAGATTTATTTGTCGTTTTTTCATAAGCAGGGGAACCAAAGTTCATGGCATGAGGACAGGGCTGCTCCTTCAAACTCTAAGGACTTACCACTTTCATCGCATCAAGTTTCAACCTCTTTACTGGATACTCCCTTGCTTCAGTATATGGTAGAATATACTGCTTAGTTGTCCCCCTGTCCGTACATACAGTGATCCCCATTAAGAGGACAGCATCCGCTAAATAGCTGTTCCTATATATTCAGATGGTGAAATAGTTATGAAGATTTTTTTTCCCATTCTAAATATATGGGAACACTTGTGGTACCCCTCCTCCCCCCACTTTTTTTTTTTTACTTTTCTGTGGTGGTCATTGTGCCTGCCCTTACCAGTGTTTGTATATTAACCATGTAAATCCAGATTCATAAAAGCTCTTCAGCATGTGCTTGCGTCCTGTTTACTTCAATAGGACATAAACACATGTGTAAGTGCTTTTGTGACTAACCATGCTTCCTTAAATCATGGCCATGATGATTCTTGTTAGGTAACAGAGGTCTTTTTTTTGTTCTTTACTTTATTTACATAAACTCAGGACTGTCAACTCATCTAAAGGCTTGTCTACATGTACATTTAGACTGTGGGTAAGTTGGGATGTGAACCTACACCACGTTAGCCTGCTGAGATCTAACTGTCCATGTGTACCCTGCTAATGTGCGCTAATAGTTTGTTAGAGCACTTTGATCAGACTGGCTCAAAGCGCCTCAAGGAACTGTTATTGTGCATCATCAAGGTGTAAACAGACAGTTAAACTGTAGCAAGCTAGTGCAGGGTAGTCACACCCTGTTTGTCAAGGTCTCATTGGGTGTGTAGACAAGCCCTTGGTTAAATGAGCCATTCCCTCTTGCGAGCCATTCCCTCTTGCAATCTGTGATCAGAGCTCTGTGCCTTCACATGTCTGAGATCCTCCTGTGGCTGGGCGGAGAGAAAAAACATTGCTGGAAGGTATTGTTGAATTCTTCTGAAGATGCCAAGCCAGATGAGGTTTGATAGGAGGAGAAGGAGGGCAGAGCCAAGGTTGGGACAGCTAAAAATATTCCAAATAAAGAAGGTAAATAGATGGGAGATTCTGTTGTACTTCTTTGAGGTGCTCTTTGACCAATAGGCAAAATGTTAGGTTTAAATAACGAGGTTACTGGAGCTAAACTCATTTTTTCGAAACAAATTTATTGGGCCTGGTCCTGAAGTCCTTAAACAAAACTCCCATTGTCTTCAGGATTGAGCCGGTTGACACCAAACCAGATTGCAAACCATTGCAGCATGGCTCTAATGACACACATGATCCAGTTTGGTTATTTTTAATAAACTCCTGTGAAACTCTTCTAGCAGCTCCCTTTGGGCTTATGAAAGGCCCCGCAGTCTCCTTTAGCAGACATAAAATGCTGAGGATGGTTGCACTCAGGACAAGCTTTTTGCTGTTGCAGTAAAATTGCTTTAAAATATCATCTTACTGGCATGGAGTCCTGGTGTTCACTTTGAATTCTACTCCATTCAAGGACTCTTTCTGATGCCTCGTCTCTGCCAGTCTGGACAGCTGGCTCTCAGATCTGTAGAGCATGTCAGGTGGGTGGTTGGGGGGAGAGGGACCTTTTTGATTAGACCCCCTTTGTCTAGCCTGCATTCTGACTTTATTTTAAAATCTATCTCCTCTGGTTTTGATAGGAAATTAACTATCCTTGAACCTAGTGGTTGTATCAAGGGAAAACCAGCATGCAGAGGTGCATTTGTCACAATACTTTCCCTCTTGCTAGTATCAGAAGATGACTGGTATGTCTTTGCTTTTCTTATACATACTCACTCCTGCCCCTCTATATTCTATCCATCAGAGATGCAAAGTTGCTGATGCTTAGGCTAGAGAATATCATTTCACAGTGCAACAGGAGTGTGCATGGAGCTTGTCAGGTGTCAGAAAAATAACAAGGTCTCTGCACTGTGGAGCTTACAGCCAGAAGGTATGTACACTGCAATTAGACACCCACAGCTGGACCATGTCAGCTGAATTGGACTTGGGCTGCAGGACTGTTTAATTGTGGTGTAGACGTTTGGGCTCGGGCTGGAGCCCGGGCTCTAGGACCCTGCAAGGTGGAAGGGTCCCAGAGCCTGGAAGTCTACAGTGCAATTAAACAGCCCCCCAGCCTGAGCCCTGCGAACCTGAGTCAGCTGGCACGGGCTAGCCACAGGTTTTTAATTGCAGTGTAGACAAACCCTGAGGATTCTGAATCTATTCACAGTGTAGTCAATGGGAGTTTTGTCAATGACTTCAATGGGACCAAGATTAAGCTCCAGAAATGATGACTACACAGCAGAATCCTGGCAGAATATGGTGAAAAGGGCAGTAGGAAAGGGAAATGGATGTGGAAGGGGTTGATGATTAGTGACACATGGGCTATTCTGGGAAGATAGAGAGGCAAAGGTAGTGGGGTTGCATTGTACATCCAATGATAAAGAAAGACTGTAAAGAAATCAGAAGTGATATCATGTATCAAACAGAATCAGTTTGGGTCAAAATCACCGAGAATGGATTGTTCCAGAGGTTCGATTGGAGTAGGTGTGAGGGGTTTGCTATAGACCTCCAGGGTCAGATTTGGATATAGACAGAGATCTGTGTAATATTATTAGAGAGATACATACCAGCAGGAATTGTCATTATAGAAGACTTTAAATTCCCAAATATAGATTGGAGAACAAATGCAACTAGGAAGGACTCAGTTATTCCTGTTTGTGATAACCAACAGATTTCTTCATCAAAAGGTCACTGTACCAACAAGAGGTGATGCTATTTTAGACTTGGTGTTGATAAGTAGTGAGGACGTTATAGAGGAGCTGGTTATGGAAAATAACCTTGGATTGTGAGTGAGCACAAGCTGATTTATTTTAAATTAAATGGAAGGATAGAATCATAGAACTGGAAGGGACTTTGAGAGGTCATCTAGTCCAGTCCCCTGCACTCAAGGCAGGACTAAGTATTAATCAACAACAGGTTGGTAACTAAGGTTTTAAAGTTCAAACGGGAAGACTGAGAAGTGAAGGGAATTAGTCAACTGAACTGAAGAGCTCAGGGACTTAAATGTGTAGGAGTTTTGGAATTGCTTTAAGTCAAAGGTACAAAAACGATCTGAAATTTGTATCCAAGGGAAAAAAACTTGTAGGGAGAAAGGTTCCAGGTTAACTGGATGAAGAAACACCTCAAAAAGGAATTAGGAGTATGCAGAGAGCCTATGAGGAATGGAAAAAGGGGTTGATCAGCAAAGAAAGCTAAGTCTTGATGATTAGAAAGTGCAGGGATAAAATGAGAATTGTCAAAAGTCAAGCTGAGTTAGACCTTGCAAAGGAAATTAAAGCAAATAGTAAAAGGTTCTTGAGCCATATAAACCAAAAGAGAACAAGAGAAAAAATGGGGCTGCTATGCCGCGAGGATGTGAGGGTAGAGATTAAGGATAATGTAGGTATGGCCGAAAAACTAAATGAATAGTTTGCCTTACTTTTCAAAAAGGATGATAATGTACAACATGGGGGCAAAGGCAGGATGTCTAATGAAATGAGTGTCTAGAAATAGAAATTACTACATTTGAGGTGGAAGCAAAACTCAGGGTTTAATGTGCTCAAGACAGGGTGCCTGGATAATCTCCATCCCAGAATACTGAAAGAACTGAAACCTCAAGTCTGGTAGCAAGGATTTTTAATAAATCTATCAAATCAGAGGTGGCATTTTGTGACTGGAGAATAGCTAATGACATATCTATCTTTAAGAAAGGGGAGCGAAAAAATGATCCAGACAACTACAGACCTGTTAGTCTGACCTTAAAAAGATGTAAGACTTTAAAACAAATATTGAAGGAAAGAATAATTAGACATGGAAAGAAACAGAAAATGGGATAAAATGCAACATGGATTCACTAAAGGTAGATAATGCCAGCGTAACTTGATATCTATCTTTGATAAGATAACAGATTTAGTTTTCTTGTCTAAAAAAGTCAATCTGGACTTCAGTAAAGCATTTGACATGGTACCACATGGGAAATTATTTGTTAAATTAGAGAACTGCCCAGTGTCTCCCTCTTGGTTGGTGCTGCTCCGGAATTCAGCAGAGAGAGAAAAGGTTTTTTTTGTAGGGGTTGTTTTTTTAAATTAAGGTAAAATAGTTTGTGTTGCCTTAAAATGTTTCTCACAGTTTTTCAAATCAATGTGTATGCTTGTGTGTGAACATAATGGCACATACAGGCAGCCAACAGGCATCTTAGAGAGGAAGGATGGGCCAGTGCTTAGGGCACTAGTTTAGGAAGGGACCTGGGTCTCAGATAGACTCTGGGATTACTGTGGTCGGGAGATAACTTAAAAATGCCCCTTTACATGTTTTATGCTATCGACTCAAAACAAAGGCATGGAACCAGGCTTCCATTTGGGGAGGCAGAGAGGAGTTTTGTAGCCAGGGCCAGTGTTTACAAGGATAGTGCACATGGCAGCTGACTAAATGAGAATGTTTGTGATTTGCTATGAAGATAGCTCAGCTCCTTTCTCTTTCCAGGTGGTGGTAAAATATTGTACAGTGCCATGCACACGTCTCAGAGCAATTTGTATGATATTTCTAAGAGATGTATTAAATATGTAAGAAGTGTGTGGTGTCACACAGCATGTGCCAAGGGGCTCTGAAGGAAATCCATTTGCGTGATCCGAGCAATGTGACGGGGCTGCTAACCCAGCACTGGCTCCTCTTAAAGTCTAAAGAATAATCCGTCTGCAGCAAGCAGTGAATTAAATGCATTCATTCAGCAGCAAGCAAAGACTCGTTGATGTTGAACAAATAACTCACTCTCACCTGCTTAGAATTGGGAGTAAAGTCTGTGTTGGGATCAGATGTCTCCATTCCTTTTGCTGTATCTCAGTAGCCAGTGAAGTGTGTCTCTCAGTGCTGCCCTGTGGTACTCCTGAGCATAATTTGGAGTATTATTTTTTTTTCTTTGAAGAAAATCCTGTTTAGGTACTTCATTAAAGCAATTATTAATGGAAACATTTACCATGCATCACGTAAATAGATGTGAAGAAATGAATGGAGGTTAATGGAGGCTGATTAGGAAATCTCATTAAAGAATAAAGACAGATTTTAGCTCGGAATTGCTTGTCCAACTCTGAACGGGGTGAGAGAGAGACACTCTCATTAATCACTTTGAATGTATGGAACCAGTGTGGGCAGGCGCATGGCCTCTTGTATGCATGTACATATGTGGGCATGAAAGAGAGATACCTTGAGCATCTCAGATCGCAGTAAACATTGACAAGAGCTAGTCAGGTATATATAACATTTCCCTCATAGTAAGGAGGCAGCGGTCATGATGTCAGAAATGGGAATTTGGTGCTCGGAGTTTTTCACTACAAAAAAACAACACATGGCAAGGAGTCTCAGAGCATAGGTCAGCTGACTCAGGCTCTTACTGCTGGGCTAAAAATAGCAGTGTAGGCATCCCAACTTAGGCTGGAGCCTGGGCTCTGAGACCTGGCTAGGAGGGAGGGTCTCAGAACCCAGGCTCCAGCCCAAGCCCAAATTCTACAATGCAATTTTTAGCCCTTTGGCACAAGCCCTGCAAGCTCGAGTCGGTCGACCCAGATTCTGAGACTCGCTGCTGCGGGTGGTCTTTTGCAATAGCTCCAATATGAAGCTCACTGAGGGAGTTGCTGTGTTCTCGTAGCTAACGGGCAGGGGAGCATTGCTTAGGGAGGTGGCAAGATGGATACATAGTGCTGTTGCTTTGAAAACTGCATTGTGTTTCAATGAAGTAACAACATCCCTGGCCCTGCCACTTTTTTTCAGTCCTTATCATCTAGCTCTTCAGTTGGCATTCAGTACAGGTAGGGGACAGTAATATTAATGTAAAAGAATGCAGATGTAGTTCTGATCTGCACTCTGAAGTGGACTGATGCCCACGTGCTGTTTAAGCTCATCAGTGTAATTACAAGGTTGACCCCAATAGCACTGTCCTTTTTCTCCTAATGCTGCTATTGTGAGTCTTCGCCACTGGCTCTGCTCTGAACTGATGTGGCTGCAGAGCAGGTTGCAGGGCTGATGAGTCCACAGTTGAATATCACTGTCTTAAACACTGTCTGGCGTCATATTTGTATTCAACAGGATTCCAGTTTACAATGCCAATCATGAGAAAGTCTAGACATGCCCTGCAATTCTATTTACGAAGTGCCAACCTCATTCGGAGGAGGAGTTGTAGATTGATTGGGTCCTTAACCTTCTCCTATTTATTTCACCATGCTTTGGTGCTTTTTATGCTGTCCAGCAAATCTAACAGTAGCCTTTGCTCTGTGTTTGTTCTGCAGGAGTATATCGATGCTCACCCTGAGACTATCATCCTGGACCCCCTTCCTGCTATCCGGACACTGCTGGACCGATCAAAGTCTTATGAGCTTATTCGGCGAATAGAGGCCTACATGCAAGGTAGGCCAGTGACTTTTCATTTCAGAAAAGCATGTTCCTTGCATTGTGGGTGTGACTGGAGTTCTAGGGAGGGAGCCAGCTGTGGTCACTCAATTAGGGTGAACTGGAAAGAATGGGGCAGACAATCTCTCAAAAGCTGGTGGATATTCCAGTACTTAGATTTACCAAGCCAGTGTAAAACAGCTTCTTTATTACCTCACTGGTTACTCAAGTCCAAACAACACTGTTCCCTTGAAGTGACCCAGCCTCAGGCCTCCATCCAGGTACCTAAGTCAAATATGATGATTTCTGAAAATCTTATTTCATCATATAAAATAAAAGGTTCTACCAATCCCAAAGGATCGGACACATTACCTCCCAGGTTATTGAATATTCCAGATCTTACCCAAATACACACTACAGCCAATTCTTGTTAAACTAAACTAAAATTTATTAAAAAATAAGAGTGAGAATATGGTTAAAAGATCAGTATACATACAGACATGATTCAGTTCGTTTAGGTACAGATTCATAGCAGAGATGGTGCACTTTGTAATTGCAAAGTGTTCTTTTAGAAATATTTCATAGGTTATAGTCCAATGTCCAAATATCATATTCAAGGTATACCAACATAACTGGGACCTTAATCTTGTGACTCAAACTCCCCCTGATGAAGCCTAAGCAGATCTGAGATGACAGACTCAAGACCCAAGGATCTTTTTATACAATTTCTTGTCTTTTGACAAGTTGGAGTTCAAAAGGTAATTAGCATGACTCTGAAGGAGATCCATCACTGGTACTTAGCTATAGAATTAACATAAGGCAATTTGCTTGTTCCTCCACCATTCTCAGATTATTTGCTATACATTTCAAAGAGAGATGAATACAGAGATATCCTGTGTTTACAATTCATTTAAACCTCTGAATTACCAGAATACAGCATAGACAGGGACTGTTGATTACACTGTCGGACCCTGCTCATACATATGTAAATACACAAAAACACAAACATTATCTACCCACATGTCTTTTGAGTGTTGTTTATTTTGCAGGATTTTTAACCCTCTCTAGCCATGCGTCACAGTGGGTTTGTAGCAGAAGGAACAGCTGGTTCCTGGAGTTAGGTATGTGAGTGTTAGTAGTGGGCAGAGGCTGCAGACACAGTCCTTCATAGCAGAATTGTACTCCAGAATCATAGAATCATAGAACTTAAGATCAGAAGGGACCATTATGATCATCTAGTCTGACCTCCTGCAAGATGCAGGCCACAAAAGCTGACCCACCCACTCCTGAAATAATTCTCTCCCTTGACTCAGCTGTTGAAGTCCCCAAATCCTGATTTAAAGACTTCAAGTAGCAGATAATCCTCCAGCAAGCGACCCCTGCCCCATGCTGCGGAGGAAGGCGAAAAACCTCCAGGGCCACTGCCAATCTAGCCTGGAGGAAAATTCCTTCCCGACCCCAAATATGGCCATCAGCTGAACCCCGAGCATGCGGGCAAGACTCTCCAGCCAGACACTCCGGAAAAAGACTTTCAATATCCCAACATTGACCCTCGGTACTAATTACCAGTGGTCGCACGTTATTGACCTATTGACTAAATCATGTTATCCTATCAAACCATTTCCTCCATAAACTTATCAAGCTTAATCTTAAAGCCAGAGAGGTCCTTCGCCCCCACTGTTTCCCTCGGTAGGCTGTTCCAGAATTTCACTCCCCTGATGGTTAGAAACCTTCATCTAATTTCAAGCCTAAACTTCCCGACTGCCAATTTATATCCATTTGTTCTCGTGTCCACATTAGTACTGAGCTGAAATAATTCCTCTCCCTCCCTGGTATTTATCCCTCTGATATATTTAAAGAGAGCAATCCTATCTCCTCTCAACCTTCTTTTGGTTAAGGAAAACAAACCGAGCTCCTCAAGTCTCCTTTCATACGACAGGCTTTCCATTCCTCGGATCATTCTAGTGGCCCTTCTTTGTACCCGTTCCAGTTTGAATTCATCCTTCTTAAACATGGGAGACCAAAACTGCACACAGTACTCCAAATGAGGTCTCACCAACGCCTTGTATAACGGGACTAGCACCTCCTTATCTCTACTAGAAATACCTCGCCTAATGCATCCCAAGACCGCATTAGCTTTTTTAACGGCCACATCACATTGCCGACTCATAGTCATCCTGTGATCAACCAGGACTCCGAGGTCCTTCTCCTCTTCCTTTACTTCCAACTGGTGCGTCCCCAGCTTATAACTAAAATTCCTGTTAGTCATCCCTAAATGCATAACCTTACACTTCTCACTATTAAATTTCATCCTATTACTAATACTCCAGTTTACAAGGTCATCCAAATCTCCCTGGAGGATATCCTGATCCTTCTCCGAATTGGCAATACCTCCCAACTTCGTGTCATCCGCAAACTTTATCAGCCCACTCCTACTTTTGGTTCCAAGGTCAGTGATAAATAGATTGAATAAGATCGGACCCAAAACCGAACCTTGAGGAACTCCACTGGTAACCTCCCTCCAACCCGAAAAGAATCTAGGCTTTTGTTTTTGAAAGCATGAGAATAGGGGTTTGATCTAAGTTAAACAAGGTGTGTGTTTGATGGGGAGCATATGTATTACTCTGAGCAGCAGCAGAAATGCTGTCTTTTCATACACACTGGTAAATTGAAATTATTGTACAATCTAACTGCTTGTCATGGGAATACTAAAGCCTACAGTTAGCTCTTGAGCCAACTCCTGTGTGTTAGCATTAAGTCAAGAGTAGCCTCTCCTTCTGAGTGCTGTAGAAGTAGCTGTTCCAAGAGCCAGTTGTTTATGGTGTTGAGAAGTTGCTTCTGTAAACTGTGTTCCAATGTGACATTTGACTGGTTAATGTTTGCGTCGTTCTATTGCTATCCCAGTTCTCAGGTCAGAAACTTACCCTATTGCCATCTTTTGTATTTTTATGATTTGGGATTTTTATTCATACAGTTTGTATCCACTTTGTCTGGCCATCATCATGGTGTCTGAAATCGTCCCAAGTATGTACAAATAGAAATATGAATATCAGTCTCCAACACACTCTCTTCTTTTCCAGTCTGTTGGAGAAATAGCTTAATTAGTTTTCAAGTGTGTGTGTGAGTTGTAGTTTGTTCTGAAAGCGGGGAGAGGTAGTATTTTTATCTCTTGTGGGAATGAACAGCAGAACTGGTAGAAAAATGGGATCCATTGTTCACAAACACATTGATCTACTTCTCAGTCAAGAAATGTTGAAGAAAATTTTCATTTAAATTGTTGATTTTTAAAAATGTCTGACTGGCCCTGGTTGACAGTTTGAGCTCTCCAGTGGAATGTAGCTGCCCCTTCCCTCTGTCTATGACTGTCTCTTAGCTTATCTTATGGATGGCTTTGAATATCATGACTGGAACCTTTAACTGCACTCTCTGTTGAGTGGGGACCCAGCACTGAGAGCTGAGCACCGGGTGATATGGTCCTGGTGGTCTTTGCTAAGCAGATGGGCTGCTGCATTTTGTTTCAAGAGGAGCTTTTTTAGGACATGTATGTAGCTTTATTCCTAGGTGTAATAACTAGCAATAATTGAGTCAGGGAGCCACAAATCTGTGGATCACTAAAGGTCTGTATCAGATAAACTTTTTTCCCCCTCCTCTTTAATCAGGTTGTCTAATCTGTTATGCCCTCACTATATTCTTTTGTTGTCTATTGTGCTGTGCCATAGAGTTTAGAAAGTTTAAGGCAAGCGTGATACAGCTGTAAATAACACGGAGATTTTAACAGTTGCATCAGCTGCATTTGGGTTCTTCAGAGTGGAAATCCATTGCAAGAAGACTGTCTTACTATCAAGCTGCAGCTAGGTATTGCCACAGCTAGAGATGTCCAGTTGCATCCCGAGGTAGCTGTGTGATGTACACAGTATTGGGCTGCATCGCCTCCTGAGAAGTGGATGTAAAAAGAAATGTAAAGAGTTGAACATCCGTGAAGGTAGAAATGTCATTGTTTTTATGGAGGCCCATGAGCTATAGAATCTATGTACATTACTAGTTATTATACCTGTGTTTTAGCTATAGATAAAAATTCCTTTCATGTGTGAATTGCTGTGCTCCCTTTTAGTGTAACTAAAAGTGAAATACAGTGTTTGCCCCTTCAGTTTGCATTTCATTTCAACTCTCCAGACATTTAGGGAGTTGATAACTGAGGAATGGCACCATTTAGGCTAAAGGCTAAATTCTTGCTTTGGGTTTATTTTTCTCACCACATACTCTGTCCATCACCACTCTGATGTGTGTCTAACACAAGATGAACATGTTGTGCTTTGTTGATTCCCAAATAAACCCTCTTTAGCTATGCAACTGCCTCTGCCTGGCTCAGTAAACACATTCTTGATGTATTATACCGTTCTGTAAAAGTAGCTTACGTTGCTGGGTCACTTTGCTCTGCAACTTAGGGTCAAAATTTTCAAAAGTGATGTGATTTTGGGTGTCCAACTTGAGACAATGCTCAGCACCTGCTGAAAATCAGGTCTCTTTTTTAAAGTATCTCAAGTTGGGCACCCAAAATCAATAGTCACTTGGACTGTGTCTAGCAAAAGATTTTTAAGTTGAACTGTTTGATTAATTAACTCCTGGGTCCTGGTTGAAAAGATTTCTATTTATCTAAGATACTTTTTTGACCTTCATTACCATAGCAGATCTGCCCTCCACAATCTTTAATGTGTTTATTCTTCCCTGTCTCACAGATGTTTTAGAAATACTGTTATCTCCATTTTTTAGATGGGGAACTTAGCCATAAAAAGATGAAGTAAATTGCCCAAGGTCACACAGGAGGCTTGTGGCAGAATAGGGAATTGAACCAGTCCCCCTAGTCCCAGGCTAATACTCTAACCACTGGAACATCTTTCCTTGTTGAGACCCTAAAATTCCTATTTTACTTGATGTACTAGCAGGTAATTAATGATTTAACCTGCTGGATGAAGTATAGAGATTGATCTGATTCCAGTTTCAACAGGAAATGTTTCTCTCTGAAGCAGGAAACATTTCTAATAATTCTCATTACTATGAGATGGTTTTTTATTAGAAATAGATCAGAGGCTGAGCTCTTTCCTGTTCCTTTTTTGTTTTCACAGTGCAAACACTGAATGATTGACTCATTTTGAAATCCTCATTCCTACCTTTTTCGAAGTCCTTTAAAAATTAAAGTTTGCATTCCCCACATGTGCTCCATGTAGCTGGCAGATCACTGTGAAATAAATCGCTGAAAAGTTCTGTTGGTTTAGCAGTTCAGTTCTCTCAGCAATGGCATTGCTGTGGTTTTTTACTTATCAGTGAGGGATTACTACTTGGTGCAAATATGAGCTTGACGGGAGTTTCTCCACATGATAGCAATGTTTGGGAAAACTAACTGCGTGTTTTAATGAAAAATGCATTTTCAGCAGGGCTGTGTGATATCTAAGCTGCGTCTGCTCTTTCAGTTGTTGACCTAATGAAAAATACTTTTGGATTCATGGAGGTATATTGAGAAGCTCTGACCTTCACAGCGTCAGACTTTCAAGACTTACCTTTCTTTTTTATTATGGTTAAGATGTTAACAAATATTTGTAATGATTTGCTGCTCCTGTGTTTAGACTTAGTAATCAGAATTCTTCATTATGTTGTAACTTTCCTTTCCAGGGAAGCTTCTTTTAAAGGCTAAAAATCATATTTGGAAAAATAAACCCTTACCTGTGTTCCAATAATACCTTAGGTTATTAAAACTGAAGGAATTTTAAAAAGGACAAAACCATGCCATTCTCTGTTTATGTTGTTTTACTTTTTTCCATTTTGCTTAGGGTGGACAATGGAAATGTACTAGTCAGTTTCACTTTTAGTTTCTCTTGGGCAATGTTTGGGTTGCAAATAGTACAGGACAGGTGGTGGTGTTCTTTTAAACGGTTTCCATATGATTTAGGAAAAAAAATAAAAATTCTTATTGACCTTAGGTTTTTCTCATCATTTGTTTTTGAAAACATTAAATTTGGGGTGAATTTGTCCCGATGATGCCCCTTTGAAAGAGTTCATATGTGAAGAAAACTGTGGTTCTGTAAAAGCAGCAAAGAATCCTGTGGCACCTTATAGACTAATAGATGTTTTGCAGCATGAGCTTTCATGGGTGAATACCCACTTCGTCGGATGTGACGTATTCACCCACGAAAGCTCATGCTGCAAAACGTCTGTTAGTCTATAAGGTGCCACAGGATTCTTTGCTGCTTTTACAGAACCAGACTAACACGGCTACCCCTCTGATACTTGTGGTTCTTAAGTTTCTCTCACTCCTTTGTACATCTTTGAAGTACAGGAGCCACTTCCTGAGGATACTGTAAACAATACAAAACCATTTAACTGTGACATTTCCGCCCTAATATGTAATTGAAACCATTTAAGTGCTGTTGTTTTTGTGTTATGAGATGCTGCTGCTTTGAGTGCTGCTTTCGGCATGTTTAGGAAGATTAGGAAATTGTACTGCGCACCATTATTTTTTCCCCACTAAAACTTTTTAAACCAGATCTTCCTTTAAAGAAATTCCTGTTGCAGAGTCATATGTTTTGTGTATGGCCAAAAGAGAGCGGGACGGTGTGATCAAGCAGATATAATACAAGATTGGGGCTCAGGAAGCCTGGATTCTCTACAGCAGCAGGTCTCAGACTTTAGTAACCCGAGGACCCCCATTTTGATTTAAAATCTTTTGGGACCCCCAAATCCCCTGCTAATCCCCAGGCCCCATTCCCACTCCAGCCCTTCTCCCAAGGTCCAGCCTGCCCCCCACTCCACCCCTCCCCCGACCATGCCCCATCCCCACTCCTCCCCCTCCCTCCCAGTGCCTCCTGCACGCCGGGGAACAGCTGTTCTGAGGCATGCAGGAGGTGCTGGGAGGGAGAGGGACGAGTTGATCAGCGGGACCGGCAGCCCTGGACATGATTCCGCCCCCTCCCCCAAGTACGCCCCGTCTTCGCTCCCCTCCCTCCCTCCCTCCCAGCGCCTCCTGCATGCCACTGAACAGGTGTTCCCCAGCGTGCAGGAGGTGCTGGGAGGGAGGGGGAGGAGTTGAGTTGATCAGGGGAGTTTGAGAAACGCTGCTCTACAGTGCTCTGGCTCTGGGACAGTGGACAAATAACTTTACTGCTCAGTGTTTTTGTCTGCTGGTAAGTTCTGTTTATTATTTTGGCTGTGTCTAAGCTGGAAGACTTTTGCTTGCATAGCTATGTGTTATGAGATGTGATTTTTACTGACAGAGCTGTGCCAGCAAAAGCCCCTACCAGTACACACAGTAGTTTGGGGGAGCTGAAGCGAGCTGTACTAGCTAAAGTGCAGTTTTGCCAGTATAGCTGTATCCCTGCCAGCAGCACTTTGCCGGTATAGCTATACTGGTATAACCTAGAGTAGACATAGCCTGTGTGTGTGTGTGTGTGTACGCTGCCTGGCACAATGGGGCTCAGAGCTCAGTTAGGGTTTCTAGGGGTTGCTGTAATACAGCTAATAGACCAATTGCTGGAGGGAAGACGAGGTTGGACAGCAAGTCCAGTGTTTTCAAAAGTGGGTGCCTAAAGTTGGATAGCTAAATAGGTGGCCTGATTTTTTTATTTTATTTTTTATTTTTTTATTATTTTTTTAGTGCAGAGCACCTACACCTCTGGAGCTGTGTGCGCTCAGCACTTCTGAAAAGCAGGCTAACTATTTTAAGTCCCTAAATATGTGTGCCATTTTGGCGTGCAATCTAGATCAGTGAGGGGCTGTGTCACACTTGCCCTGCAGCCTTGGGGTGCCTCACAGTGCTTTGCTGTTGTAGCTTGCTCTTGGGTCACTCACAAACCGCATGCAGGTTACACCTCAAGTATCTGTGTATAGCTGCAGCCTGTAAGCACACTCCAGTCACTCTTGCTTCTGTTAGCCTTGGTTATCATATCCAGGGTGACCCCAACACACTCTCAGTCCTGGCTTTCCCCCCCAAAACATGCATGCTGCACAGTCCCGCCCTTTCCTGGTCAGTCCAGATATATTACACCCATGGCCCCTCTAAGGAGTCAATATGCAACAATTTATCACTTTAAATGGAGTTACCCATGCAGTTCACAACACTGAATTAGTTTTGATTGAAGAATAAAACAAGGGTTGTTTTTTAACTACAAAGAGATGTAAGTGTGTACAAGTAATGAGGCATTAAAGTCAGAAATGGTTACAAGAAAAATAAATATGCAATGCTTCCTAGTACTAAATTTAACAAACTAGACTGGGTTCAAAGTGAAATTTTTTCCACAGGTCCCCAGTGTCATTGCTAACCATGTTTCATGTCAGAATCTGCTCCCAAAATCCACAGGCTGTTTTTCTTTTGCCATCTTAGGTGGAAAAGAGAGATGGTTATGGAGAGAGAACTTGGGGTGTTTTTGCCCCTCACTTTTTTAGTTCAGTCACCCTTTGAAAAGCACTTTCCTGAGAGTGACCCCTAGATAAAGTTATTTCCAGCTGAAAGCAAGGAGACTTGGAGTCTGGTAGGGAAGAGGTGTTACGCTAGTTGCTTTTTAGTTCTGTTTGCTATGATGCAGATCTGTTTTTCTCTTCCCTTCTCTCCCTTCCATGACAAAGACTGGCCACTTGATAGATAATAGTCCATCAGCTTTGATAACACCTGGCTAGGGGCGTGAATTTGTCCTTTGTCTTTGAGAAACAGGTTTACCCACTTCCCAAACTCATCTGATGAAGTGGGTTTTAGCCCATGAAAGCTTATGCCCAAATAAATTTGTTAGTCTCTAAGGTGCCACAAGTACTCCTCGTTCTTTTTGCTGATAAAGACTAACATGGCTACCACTCTGAAACCTGTCACAATTGTCATGATTTCAGCTTATGTTCTTAACTTTACATATATGGTTGTAATACATTTCACCATGATATTATTGACCAGCACGTTATTAGTTTTTTCAAATGATACCTTACAAGGCGTATTTTGTACAAAGATTATTACAGTAGTGTGTAGGATGTGAATACAGGGCTGCATTTCCTCACAATATGGATTTAGATGCACCTACCATTAAAAATTTTGTCCATTCTATTACATGTCCTATTTTTCTTTTGTGCTTTTGGACACTAGATGTTAGAACATTAAAATCTAAGTCACCAAGTGCACACACCGTTTCTGCCAAGCGCATGTGACAAAGTGTCTCTTCCCCTATGAGCTGGTCCAAAATGGCTGTTACTTACCATTGTCTTTTAGTCTGTCTATTATATATTCTCAGCAGCTGTCAGCTTTGCCCTAGCTCTGCACCTGAGAGCTGGCAGTCTGTTTCTAGCAGTAATGTGACTCTGTAGCACAGCAGATCTCAAATTTCAGCAACCCGAGGAACCCCATTTTAATTTAATTTTTTTCAGGACCCCCAAGTCCCCTGCTCAACCCTTGGCCCTGCCCCCACTCCACCCCACCCTTTCCCTCAAGTCCTCACCCCCATTCCACCCTTTCCCCTCCTCTTCTCTGCCTCTTTCCGGCCCCTACCCCGAGCGCGCCCCATCCCCGCTCCTCCCTCCCTCCCATGTGCCAGGGAACAGCTGTTCTGCGGCGTGCAGGAGGCACTGAGAAGGAGGGGAAGGAGATTAGGGGGAGGAGTTTATCTGCAGGGCCTGCGGACCCCCTTGAGTGCCCTCACAGACCCCAGTTTGAGAAACGCTGCTCTAGCAGATAGTGAGGAAAAGGAGGGAGGTGCCACAATAGCGATATGGACTTCACCTTTCTCCTTTCACTTCATTTTGCCAGAGAGTGACATGGGTAGAATGCTCCAAATTACTGAGGGGCAGGAGGTGCAGAGATCCCAAGGTCAGTCTTGAAGTCGAGTCTCCTCCATTACACTAACGCATGAGCTATTTTATTTATGGTTATAAAAAAACTTTTTCCTGTGTGAAGAAGTTATCTCAATCTCAGAACTCTTAGAGAAAAAATTAGCATATTCCTCCCAAAGCTTCCTTTGGTTTCAGCTGCCAGCCGTGAACTGAAGAGCATTCTGGGTACTGGCATGCAAAGGAGCAGCCTTCTAACGTCACAGCTGCTGTTCCCTACAGAACCACAAGTAGCTTTCAGACAAGAGTAGGGTTCAGCTAGGTAGCTGTTTTGCCCTACTGGCACCTACATGGAGGCACTGGTGCTGCTGAAGCTGGCAGTACAGTAACAGTCCAAATACAGTAAAGGTCTGGAGGTGAAAAATGGGAAAGGTTCTACATTTTGGTTCCTAAAGTTCTCAGACTAGTAATCAGTGAATTGTCAGCCAATCCTGCTCCTGTCTCCCCGCAGTATTGATGGTGGCTGAGCTCTGAGAATAAACTGTAAGGTTTGAATGTTGCTTTTGGATGCACTGAGGTTTTCTTTTTAATCTGTATGTCTTGCTAGCCAAATGTGTAGAAATCTTTCCCCACTGTCAAGCTCCTTCACTTGGCAGCATCTACAAAGAAACCAAGTTGAGGCTCTTCATCCATCATGTAGTAGTGTTGGAAACATTCATTTTACATCTATATGTATCATTTCAAAGGGTTTGTATCCATTTGGATAAAACTGAAAACATGAATAAGGTGATAAAAATGTAAGTAGTAGCTGTGATGCTATAGAGGGAGAGTGATGACCATGTGTACACTAAGATATCACTAGTGTTGAACAGTTGTAATAAATCTTATGCAAAATATGCCTTCTCATTGGAAAATTTGTAATCTGTTGAACAATGTTATCCTGTTTAAATCCATTTATCATTGGATCTAAAATTATGAATATTTGCTATGAGTTTGTATCTCAAGTTGGTTGTGTTCCTGGGTGACACCCACAAGACAGATTTGCATCAAGGCTACTCAGCTATGTGTTGATGGCCCGTTAAGGAGAATCAACTCTTCAGTCAGCCCCTTTTGAGGATGTCTCAGAAGGCGCAGTGACTCAGCAGGGCTCGTAGAACATGTGATCCCCGACTCCATGTTGAGGTAACTTTCCATATACATGGGCTGAGGGGTATAAAAGTGGAGTCTGTGACAGTAGTTACCTCTTTCCTCTGCCACATCTCTTGACTATGATTTCTAACAAAAGACCTTTGAACAATGGATTGAGAACCCCAATATTTAGGATGTACCCCAGCCCTCTGCCGCACCCTGCATCCCTCTTGCACTCCAACTGCCCTGCCCTCCGCCGCATCCTGCCTGCACCCCAACCCCCTGCCTCAGCCCTACATTCATGGCCCTGCATGCAGTTTCCACACCTAGATGTGGCCCTCAGGCCAAAAAGTTTGCCCACCTCTGAGCTAGTGAGAATGGTCTGCTCCAAATGTCTGGTGCTAGAACTAATTGAAACATGAGGAAGGGATATTGGGGGTGGAGAGGGGAAGAAAACACACATCTGGTTAAAATTTCAATGAAAAGTTTAATTGAAAACTGGAAATATGGAAACTTTTGATGAGGTCTATTGAGTGCCTTATCCTGGTTGTGTCCCTTCTTGTGGAGTGCAGCCATCTTGGCGGGTCAGGGTAATGAGGCAATCTCAGACGTTACTAGGCTTTAATTTGTTAAGGGCCTTTGAGATTCAGACCAGGACTTTGAATTTTGATTGTAAACCAGTAGAGAGCCAGTGTAATTTGTTCAGTGCTAGTGTGGTGTGACTGCATCACGTTTGTTGCTTAAGGGGCAGTCCATTGCTGCAAAGTGAGTTGCAATAATTTGGCCTAGGGGGAAAAACATACCAGGGATCAAGGTGACTAGGTCATTTTCTGAGATGAAAGTGTGAAGTCTCTGGCTAGCTGAAGTTGTAGCAGTCTGTGTGCAAGACTGAGTCCAGCATGACCTTAAGTATTTGACCCATTTTGATGATTTGTGGTCAGGTGAGGTTAGAGGTTTTTGTGAGGTCCCTGAAGTTCCTTTCCATTTTTCCTGGACGGAGTGTGCACCAGCTCCTTTTGATCATCTGCTTGCTTCTTGTGGAAATTTTAACATCTTGGTGACAGTGGAAGCTGTGTCATTAGGGGGGAGATATGGTTGAGTGCTATTTGCATTTTGATGGCACTGGGAAGTGTTGTGTCTTATGAATTCTTCAAGCAGTCTTGAATAGATAAAAGGAGAGGGGAGAGTGCTGAGTCTTGTAGGACCTTGCATAATAGCGGACTAGTTGAGGAAGAGGGGTGCCCATTGCATCTTGCTGGGATCTGTCTGAGAGGAGCAAGTGGATCCTGGACAGCAAGGTGGATAAAAATTATTTTAAAAAATTGGACATTTAATTAAATACAGATTTAGTTTTTAAGATATAAACCTATCTAAAATAAATTTGAAATTCCCAACCTATTTTAAGGCCTAAATGTATATAATCTATCAAAATCATTGACAAATAATATTAAGCAGTGCATGTTTGCTGGCACGTTTTAAAGAAAGTCATACCATTGAACCTCGTGGAAGTCACTATGTAGACGGGAACCAGTTTGTTGAAGTACTAAACCAACTTTGGCCAGCAGCAGCCCCGTCCACAGGTGCGAAGAAAATATTTTGTTTTCATTTCAGTTTATTCAGCTAGTTCAGTTTGAGTGAACTAGTCATTGTAGTTAAGAAACCAGTTGGGGGTTGAAAAAGCAGGAAAGCTGGCTTTCCTCTTCCAACCTATGGAAATAACTAGGTATGAGAGGATGAAGTGTACTAGTTGTAAAATCTTGAAGGATATGGTGATTTGAACCAATTAGTTCAGTTCACTAACTACAGATTATACTTCCTTTAATAAACCAGTCTTAAATGCAAGGCATGTTTTGGTAAACTTCTTTTCTTATGTATCCAGGATGGTTAAGATCGTTTTTATTTAGCTAATTAAAATGCTGTTTTATGCATTTTTAATTTAATTTTAATTTCCATTTAAGAAATGCATCTTTCACCGTTTTCTAACAGAATAAAAAATGTAAAAATTAAGAATCTGAATAAACGTAAGTTAAACTATATAATTGCTTAAATGAATATGTATAGCTGTAATGCATCCTCCTGCTTAACGAAAAGACCACATGTAGTGTAAGATCTATATTTAGTTTCAAATTAACATTTTTTAATGCTAGCCAGCCAGTGAAAATCAACCTTTCTTTAGACAAATAACTAAAAGGTACAAGTGCAGCACAAGATTAAAATCAGTGAGTTAAATCCAGATTTCCTGCTTGCTGATTTAAAGCATGAATCAAACCAGTGATTTAGATTAATCCATTTTGCAGGGAAATGTTGCCACATTTACTTCCAAGTATCATATAAATGTGTTCTCTGCCCTGTGTGCTCAATAGTGCTGAGGGCCACAGAGAGCTCTGAGTATAGCAGCAGCGCATATAGGCTTGTTGTCTCTGCAGGGCTAAAGAAGGTTGTCTGGTAGGATTGCATCCTGGTTTGAAATCTGATTATGAAGGATCTGGGAGGGCAGGTGCTGCTGGGGCATCCACCACCTTCTTAATGACCTTGCCAGGAAAATGGAGAGGCTGGATGCTATGCAAGATCAGTCTCATGCATAGGCCTCTTCAAAATTGGCGGAACTACTTCAGTTTATAGGGCAGCTGCTGAAACAGGATGGGTGAGGGGCAGTTTCACAGATGATGGGTCAGATGCTCATCAAGGCTTCTATGGCTTATGACTGGGTGACTGAACAAAACCTTCAGGAAGGTCAATGATTTGGTCATCCTTCCTGGGGTGGGTTGGTTTCTTTTGTCCCAGCAAGACCCTTTTTGATATAATTTAGACATTCTAATATCCCTACAC
This sequence comes from Mauremys reevesii, assembly GCF_016161935.1. Classification (NCBI taxonomy): domain Eukaryota; kingdom Metazoa; phylum Chordata; order Testudines; family Geoemydidae; genus Mauremys; species Mauremys reevesii. Next base: position 29,395,023 of record NC_052626.1, read on the forward strand.
AGAAGTCACCAATAAAATGGCATATTTTGATGTTATCTGAGATACCACAGTTGTTGCCCTACTCTCAGGGTAGGGGAGAATGCAGTGCCTTGGATACCCTTTGTAGCAATGACAGAAATGCTGATTTATTTTTTTTGAAAACAGAGAAATTGTATGTACATGTGGATGCTCGCACATGCACAGCTGTGTGGAGATTGCCCTTCTCTGCACTTCTGTCCTCCCGCAGCTCAGGTCAAGCCTACTGTATTTGTGTGATGGAAACAAAACACAACCCATGCAGGATGTGGTTTAACTAAATGAAAGCGGCAAGATGCTGCACAAAGAACAAAGAGTAGCAGTACCCAATGTGCAAAACGTACTCCCTTTGAGCATGTTTCAGGGTGTATTGATTCAGAGAAAGAAGGTGCAAAGCTTTTTTGTGTGAAGCATTGTGCGTTAACAAATGACAACTTTTACCTCATTTTAAAAAAATAATCTCCCAAATTGTAGAACTAATAGGACACATGCTAAATATCACCGTTTAGTCACATTGTTCTGGTGGTGTCCAGCCTTTTCTAATCTACTACTACTACTACTTTATTTTTCCACAGATAAAAAAGGAGTTGTTAGAGGAGAGCCAGTTGGCAATTTTTATTTGGACTTTGAGAAAAGTCCCTGAAAGAGGCTATTAATTAAATGAAGGAGTCAGGGATTGAGAGGCACTTCCTCTGACATATCTGGTACTGGCTGCTGTTGAAGGCAGAATACTGGGCTAGATGGACCACTGCTCTCATTTGGTATAATTCCTGTGTTCTCAGTACTTTTCCCATAAAATAATAATGCTTAAAGCTGTAAGGAAGATTTAGGTAGCCAGAATATGATTACTTGTATCAGATTTGAAGTATACACAGGACTCCACGGCTGACACCTCTATACTTTGAAAAGTGTCATGGGATTTGTTTTTCATTTTACTACTTTATTATTAGCAATCTGTAAGTTAAAGGGAAATGCCAAATACAGTCTATAACAGCATCAAAGCTGGAAAACCTGTAAGCCATTTTATCTCTTCCATAATGCACCTGTTTGATTTTTTCTTCTTAACAGCTTTACTTGGGGCTACTGAGTTGAATAAAACATGAAATATATGCCAGAAAGCAAGGCTTTGTGCAGGGCCAGGACTGTCGCCCTTTGGACAGATATTAATAATGTGGGACAGGGTCCTGTGCTTGTTAACGTTCTTGAGTGAGCTTGAGTTTTAGCTCTGTTAGAGGGATCAGACCCAGGTTATGCTACTTCGTTGTTTTAGACAGGGCTTTACTTGGAACTTCTGGACATTGGAGTGACTTTTTAAACTCTCCCTTTAATTTCCTCTCCAACAGCCTGGCAGTATCATGATGATGATGTACTAGCCTCACCACAAAATCTGTTCTCCCACATTAACGTGAGGAGGATGAAAAAAATGGATATTTTGCATGCCCCACACAAATGGTCCACAGTGAGGATTGTTGTTTTTTTTCAGCAGCTCTGCTTTGACAGCTGCAAGCTTCTCTTGCATCTCCCAGGACAAGGAGGGTAGAGCTCAGAACTCAGCTGTTACTAAGGACAGTTAACTTTAGACACGGCAGCAGCATTCCTGCAGAAGGGAATGTTGCTATTCCAGCTCCTTTCATATGCAGCTTGAGGATGCAATCTGGGCATTTGTTCCAGCTGGTCCTCTTACTGCCAACCAACAGCTATCAGTGAAATCCATACTACCTAGTGACAAAATGTCAGCATCCGTGTGGGCGGTGACCAGGTGACAGTGTACACTAGGCTGCCTTTAGTGATAAGCCGGGTTCCATGCTAATGATGAGGCCTGGAATATTTTAACTCCTCAAGGTTTTGAAGGCGGCAAAAGGCCTTTCTCAGCATCACTCAGGGGATGTCTATGCTGCAATCAGAGGTGTGACTAGCTCGAATAATAATACTCGTGAAGCTGCATCAGCACCAGCTATGCACTCGAATAATGATCCAGGGTCCTGGGCAGGGTCTTACAGCTTTACTGCATTGTGGATTGAGCTAGCTGGGTCAAAGCTAACTCAGGTGTGTCTACTGGCACTGCAGTTACACCCCTGAGTGCAGTGCAGACACACCCTCAGCAAGGAGGCAGCTCTCAAAGCTACAACTCATGAAGAGTTGACTCCATTCATCCAGTAAAATTAGTAGTAATAGTAGTCGTAGTACCCTGTATTATGATACCATCTAGAGGCCAATTGAGATCTGGGCCCCATTGTGTTAGGCATTGGGTAAAGACACGGTAAGAGAGAGTTCCTGCCCCTAACAGCTGACACACTAAATAAGTATTGCACCTCTTAAAGAAAACTGCCACCCCCTCTCCCCCCGCATCCCTCTTTGTACAGTCACCAGTGCACAGAGACGAGGCAGTTCTCGTTACAAGTGAACTGCAGATGGCCTTGTCGCACAATGGGGTAAGGTCTGAATTTAGCATGAAGGTTCAGATGTTTTTCAAAATACAACCTGGGAATTTGTGAACCCATGGCATGGTCCCTGGGGTGAGATGTGGCGCCAGTGTTGTGCGGGCCCCACTGTTGGAGACTGTAAAGCAGTAACAGCTGTATTGTTTAAGCCCTGACAGTCAAGCTTGATTTGCCTTGATGCTGTGAAGTAGTATGGTGGATTGAGCATGGGGCAGGGAGCCGGGCACTTCTGAGTTCTAACCTGGACTTTGTGGCTTGGAATAAGACTCTTCATTGCCCTGCCTCATTTTCCTTATCTGTAAAATGAGGATGAAACTTGCCTACCTCCTAGGGGGAGTTGTGAGGATTAACTAATATTCGTACAGGCCTTCGAAAGTACCAAGTGTGATGAGGGCTATTTTGGCTGACATACCGGGGATTGAACTGGGGATCTTCAGAGCTTAGTTTCTACAGCTTGCGCTAGAGCTCTCTTGCTGGGACTGTAACAGACTCGTATCCTCTGTGAATCAGGCACAGCTGGGGACCTGTAACAGATGCTCACCAGTGGGCGACCTAAGCATTATTAGCAGCACGTGCTTCAGAGGGAGAGAAACAAATATCTGTCTCCTGATGGGGAAAGTTATTGAATGAATGTGTTGCCTGCTGCAGGAGGGTGAGGCAGTTGAAGCCTGCTTTCCTGAAGCAACAGGTGCGTGTCACACCATGGCATAGCTTAGGTAACTGCAGATTGAGACTAAATCTATAAATAATTTGTATAATATGTTAGCTGGAGAAGCATGATGAGCCAAATGTTAATTGCTGATTTGGGGCTGCCAGCAGGAGCGTGCTAGGACAGAATTGCTGCTGTACTGAAATAACTTCAGTTTAATGTTGGTTTTCTAAGGGAAGTATGAGAAGTCTGTCCTCTCAACAGATCTCAGCAGCATGTACTTTGCTGACACAATTGTTACTCCAAGGGAGAGTCTTTTCATTTCCTTTATGCAAATCAGGTTATTGAACATACTAGGATAAGCAGCTAATTTTTTGGCAAGTAGTGAATGCAGCTCAGGAAGGGCGCTTCCACTAAGACATTTAAATCTGTGGCCATGTCTGCAATACAGGGACTATAGCTATATACAGTAAAAGCTTTTTTATCCAGCATGTTGGGGGAATGGGGGGTGCCGGTAAGTGAAAAATGCTGGTTAACTAAGAGGGAGGGAGTTTGGATGTGGGAGAGGACATGGGACTAGGAGTTGGGCGCCGGGGTGGTGGTGGTGAGGCCTGGGCTCTGGGAGGGAGTTTGGGTGTGGGAGGAGGCTCGGGACAGGGGGTTGGGGCATAGGAGGTGTATTGGGGTGGTGGATCCAGGGGGCGTTCACCTCAGGCGGCTCCCCACAAGTGGCGACCTATCCCAGTTGCTCCTAGATGGAGGTGCTAGGAGTTTCCTTAATTCTGTGACATGTCCTATGGTGTCATCAGTGTTTTGTATGCATGCAAAAAAATTCTCTCAAAGGTTTCATTCCTTTTTGGTAAGTAATATTTCTCAAATTTAGTCAGTGTTTTACTTAACTCCATGCTTTCACCTCCTTCAAATTTAAAGTTGTTATAAATATCCAATGCTTCCTCCCCAACAACATGCGAAAAGATCACTGATTTCACTTTGTCATTTTTCTCCTCTGTCCCTCTGGCTGCTGAATAGAATTCAAATCTGTCAGATTTTTTTCCAGTTCTCTGCAACATTGCCTACCAATTGCAGACTGGATGGAGGTTGCAACACATCCCTTTTTGGCTCCCTCCCCCCTTTCTTAAGCTAGTCAAGCTACTATTGTGCTCACCAAATACATGCAGAAGCCTCAGTGTCTGGTACTCCACATGCCTCTCTTTGTCTCCGCTTTCAGTTGCAAACACAGGAGTTAACTTCAAAATGACTGCAGTTTCCTTCTCATGCAGCACTTCTGACATCATGTCACGATCTTGGAGTTCATTAAACAACAAACCAGATAAATGAGAAAGGAATAAAACTTTAATAAAACAAACTGGAGAGCTGCTGTGGTGAACTGCTGCACGCAGCCATGTGGTGTTCCCAACCACGTCTCCAGGGCACATCTCCTAATTCTATATTCATAATACTGTCCCTTATGAGGGAGCATCTCTAAATTATAATCTTCTACAAACCTATCTTTACGGACATCTCCAGCATGGGGATGGGGTAATCACTAGGTAACTCAGGGGATCTCATCTGCAGAGCTGGTCAGAATTTTTCAAATTTTCAATATTTTGAAATTTTAAATAAAAAAAAATCAGGAAAACGTTCAATGGAATTTCATTGTTAAAAGCTGGTTCCCATTTTTCAACCATCTCTAAAGCTGATTGAAAATATTCCACAATTCTGAAATTTCAGTTTTTGGGGGAAAAAAAGGGGGGGGGGAATCAGTTCCCTTCTCCCATTTTTATACCCGACCCAGCTATATTTCCATACTTCCAGTTCCTGCTGACCTAATGCAGTGAAGGGAAAAGGTGAATCATCATTTTGACATTTGCTCATAAATGGAGGGGAGGGGGAAGATATCAAAGGGAAAAAAGGGAAGGGAGCCATTGATCATAGAGCTATACTATAGGCCAGGGGTCAGCAACCTTTCAGAAGTGCTGTGCCGAGTCTTCATTTATTCACTCTAATTTAAGGTTTCGCATGCCAGTAACACATTTTAATGTTTTTAGAAGATCTCTTTCTATAAGTCTATAATATATAGCTAAACTATTGTTGTATGTAAAGTAAATAAGGATTTTAAAATGTTTAAGAAGCTTCATTTAAAATTAAATTAAAATGCAGAGCCCACCCAGACCTGTGGCCAGGACCTGGGCAGTGTGAGTGCCACTGAAAATCAGCTCACATGCTGCCTTTGGCACGCGTGCCATAGGTTGCCTACTGCTGCTATAGGCCGACACGGAAGAGATCTTAACCTGCCACTGAAATCTAGCCACCGTCAAAAGGTGTTTGTGATGCCCATTCGTTCTGAACTCAAACATCAGAACTTCAGATTACTGTAAAACTGTTACTTGCATCCACAGACACACAAGGAGGCAGACAATGGGCTCCTTTTGGTAAGAAGAGTTTGAGTCACCTGTAAACCAGTCTGCTGCTCTGTCTGGGGCTTGTTGACACCAGAAAGTTATACCATTTTCCCTACAGTAGAAATCCCTGTTTTACAAACTAAAAATTGAATATCTTAAAATTACAATAGGTACGGTGCGTAAATTGCAGTATGGTGCAATACATCACTTTCTTCTTATCCTTCAAATCACTGCACTGAAGGCATCAGAATGTGATGTCGACTTATTCTTTGAGCTCAGCCTTGGTTTTAAAAAGAGGATTATTGGGAACTGCAGTCCTGAGTCAAATAGGTGTATGCTGTGTGTACAGGATCAGAATTGCATGTTTAGCACATGTATGCCTGGAATGATACCGACAGAACTTCTCTCAGCATATGCATCCCTGATTTATCCGGGAACTTTGTTTAGAAGAGAAACTTTTGATCATTTTGCTTGTTGATCTTTAACCTTAACCATTATGTTTGCTCTTTTTCTTTAGGGCTTTATCAAAGTTAAGTTAAAATAACCTGTGTCTCAACCTTTATCATTCTTGGGTTTTTTTTAAACTTTTTTTTTTGATATTTTCACTCTGTAGAATAAGTAAATAAATAATATAAAGACATTAACATGTAGAAAACCTAACAAGTAGTACAAGGTAAATTAAAAAGCCTGCTCAGAATTTCACAGCGAAACAGCTCCATTGAAATCAGCATGTCTGGTCTCGTGCTGTTGTTTTTTGGTCTGCTTTCTCTCACCCTCCCTTTTGGGTCTTGTGCAATTTTTGTTTTTCATTTCAGTTTGTCCAAGGGCACTATTTTTTAATAGCTTTCCAAGCTTATTGAGCCCTTATGGGAAAGTGATTATTTTTTCAGTTGGTAACACTAAATCCATGTGTATTGCATTTGTATAGAGGATTCAAGGCCTTACCTAGGTTGAAGTATAAGTAGCCTTTTCTTCATCTTAGAAAATCACTGGTCTTTTCAGAAGACTGTTGTTGAGGTACTTCTGTTTTTTGGTGTAGTCTTATGGATTTTTCTTCCCACTGCATATGCCCATAGTGTAACATCTAAAGGGTATTGATCCAGGTCTTACTGGCTTCAGGGCACATAGTATTAAAACTACATAGGGCCAGGCTGATTAGAGCTCTCTCCAGTAGAGTGAGTGTGTCTTATTCAGGAAAGGGAGGGGAATAAAAGGGATTTTAAAATGTTAAGGGAAAGCAGTAAACCTATAGCAAAATCTTACTGGACTGGAACTTGGAAACCATGAGTCTCTCCACAGCCTCATCACTAGTTTTTGTGGGGATGCTTGAGCATGTCATTTCCCTTCTCTGTGCACCAGTTTTCTCTGCAACTCTTTGTTGGGCCTGTCTATTTAGATGGGGGGCTCTTTGAGGCAGAGACTGCCTCTTGCTATCAGGAGGTACATTGCTTAAGAAAATGGGCACCTGATCTGGGTTGGAGACTATCAGTGCTACTATAATACAAATACTTATAATAGTGTAAAGTCAAGGGAAGACAGTCAACCTGCAGAAAAATCCAGGTAGCAGATTAATCATGGTCATACACAAAAATGCATTGTTTAAAAAAAAAAAAAAACATGTAGCTAATGAAAACAGGGACATTCTGAGTTAGGACTGGTATTTCTTTACATGTTCAGCTTTAGCCCTTCATATTGAATCCTACGGTATCTGACAGTAAAAATAACTGCTCTTGCAGTGCTTTGCATTTTCAAACGGTTATATAAAGCTTACCATAGGTAATACCTATTTAACAGGTGCTTATACAAACCACTAGCCCCAGAGAGGTTAAATGATTGTCCCAGGGTCACACAGAGCACAGAGTAGAGTGCAGGAGTTCCTGGCTCTTTCCTGTTTTCACTGCACTCTGATCATGTGGCCTTTCTAACTTCCACACTCGTATGAGATCCCTGTAATATTTAGGCAAATCAGAAGAATGCTGAGGAGAGTCTCACTTAATTCCTGGACAAACAATGAAATGGTGAGAATAGATGTCATACTCTGAAATCTGGATGTGTGAAAAAGGTTTAAGCTTAAATGTCATAATTGGTTTGTGTCATAATGTTAACACTGCATAAACCTTTTGGTTTATGGTGTTAAAAAATCCTTTTGTAGATGTGCTTGAGGGCTGACATCTGAGAAATGAATGCCTGTAGTAGGGTCTGTTGTGTAAAAGTACTGATTATTGTGCCAATATAGGGTGAATTGCATAATTGGGGGTAGGAAAAGTATTTAGAACGCATGTTGGCATATGAGGCAGAATTCCTGTGGTATTTTACTGTCATTGGGACTTCCCAAAGCTTAGGTATTGTAACTATTTAAAAAGAAATCCTCCCCCAGACCAGCAAAGATTTGACCACAGAATGGACTTACTAAAATTCTACATTTAAAAAAATAAATCAGAACTGGGTAGGGTGTTTTCTGGAAGTTGCACAAGCATAAAGTGTATTTAACTGAATCCTGGATTGATCTCATTCCTACAACATTTAAATATAACTTGCAAACATCAGTGAAGCAATACACATAAAAGGCTGATGTAATCACACATTTTTATTAAACAAACGAACCTGAAATCAGCCAGATATGTATATAGCAAAAGTGTATCTCAGAATCTTTTACTAAGGTCCTTGTCCCATTCTCTCCTTAGTCTAATTTAGGACCCTGTCCTGCAAGATGCCAAGCATCCTCTTCCAAGGAAATGAGCAACCCCAACTCCCACTGATTTGAGCGAGAACTGTAGGCTCTCAGCACCTTACAGGATGTCCTCAGCCTTTAGGCCCTGATCCAACAACTTCCTGTGCACAAGTGGCTCTCTCCACGTGCAGCTGCAAGTTCAGTTCCAGAGATCATAAACTCCTTGTGGCAGGGACCTGTGTGGTTTTTATTTTTGTGAAGTGCCTTGTGCAGCTATAATGCTATAGCGCTAACTATGATGCCAGGCTTCTGCTATTGAGTGGGGTTCCATCCCCAGCAGGAGGACATGTGGCCAAGGTTTGAGGCTAAGCCACATTCAAACCTACAATTAGGGTGACCAGACAGCAAAAAATCGGGTGGGGGGTGGGAGTAATAGGAGCTTATATAAGAAAAGACCCAAAAATTAGGACTGTCCTTATAAAATCGGGACATCTGGACACCCTACTTACAATACATGTTTCCAGGGGAGAGAACAATTGCACACACAATAGTTTGGTTGCGATATTCAAAGGGTGCTAATGGAGTTTGGAGTGTGAGAACTGGGCGTTTAACTCTTAGTCTCTCTTTATAATGCCGGCCTGTATTCTAACTTGAACTCTTACAAAGCCTTAATCACGGTAGGGGGCTGACTGGTCCTGCGTGAGCAACAAAATGTAGGATCTCTAAAGGCAGGAGGATTATGGGCTCCGATCTGAATATAGCCCTTTATCCTTGTGGGGTTCTGATGCCCAATTGGAGTCACGAGTCAGGTAAGAACTGTGCAGTATGCATGCATGGCTACACTTGCGAGTTGCAGCGCTGGTGGAGGCTTTCCAGCGCTGCAATTAGTAAGTGGCCACACCTGCAGGCAGGGGCGGCTCTACAAATTTGGCCGCCCCAAGCAATCATGCCCGGGGCCGCCCCGGAGCCAGCGGGGCGCGCGCGGGCGCGCATGCGGCGGAGAGGAGAGTCCGCTGGCTGCTGGCTGGACTGGAGCTGCGCGCTGCGGGCGGGGGCTGGTCGGGCTGCTCGTTGGGCTGGTTGCGCGCTGCGGCGGTCGCGTCAGCCGAGCGCAGCGGGACCGGGGAGCCCGCAGTCATGCCGGTCGCGGCAGGTCCCGGTCGTCCCGGTCCTGCAGGGCACTTCCAGTGCTGCAACTCCCTGGCTGCAGCGCTGGCCGTACACCTCACTCAGCATGGGGAATAAGGATTGCAGCGCTGGTCATCAAGTGTGGCCACACACCAGCGCTGTTATTGGCCTCCAGGGTATTAGGGTGTATCCCAGAATGCTTTTAACTAAATTACTCCCTTTGTTTTGTTATGCAGCCTCTCTTTGTTTTGTTGTGAACCTCCGGAGCTCCGTTGCTACCGGAGCTGCTCTACCGGAGCTGCTTATCAGCTCCTGTTTGCTGTGATCAATCTGTGAACAATTAAATGAGATCCTCCTCCCTGCGTGATTCACAGGGGTTGAGTGTTTGCTTTGCTTGAGAGAAACTGGGGGAGGGGGCAGAGGGGAGAAAGAGAGTATGTTGGATGCAGGCTGTTTTCAGTTAACAGTAAGGGGGTGGGAAAATTTTCTGATTTTGCACAGTGTCAGTTCCAAAAATCCACTCTCTCTTTTCCCCCCGGCCCCTGTCACACTGCCCCACACCCCCCTCTTTTGAAAAGCACATTGCTGCCACTTGAATGCTGGGATAGCTGCCCATAATTCATCACTCCCAACAGCGCTGCAAATGCTGCAAATGTGGCCACACACCAGCGCTGGCCCTGCACAGCTGGACGACCAGCGCTGCAACTACCAGCGCTGCAGATTTGTAAGTGTAGCCATACCCTTAGATAAGCCAGTCACTGCCTTGAGCTGTCATTACGGTACAAGGAGTGTGTCATGAGAAACAAATGAAAGCATTCTCTATTTTACCTGTAGCTATTCTCATCCAGTTGATTACATTCAAAGTAACATTTGTGGGCTGTATCCGAGAGTTCACTGCCTTTTGATGCGGAATGATGTTGTTGAAGAATGGTGACCTTTTGTTCCCCTCCTGTATCTTTTTTTCCCCTCCTTCCTAGGTTGGTATCTTATGGAAGTTAGGTTGAGAAGAGGTTGGTTTTTTTGGTTCTTTTGTACGTATCATCTTCCCCCACCCGCCCCATCCCCCCCATAAAAGGGAGGGGGAAGGAATGGGGACACAGAAGCATCTGGAAATGCTGAAGTTAAATGGCATGGCAAATCAAGGCTGCTGATCCAGTTTGCATTAATAGTTATGTTAACAGGATGTTAATCCTAGAAATTATTATTAAAGAGACACTGGCAAGTAAGCTTAAAGACAAAGCTTTTGCATTTGTGAAGTTTTATAAAACCCAATTATAATACAAATATTTTGATGAAACTTTTTTACAAAATGAATTGATCATATGGAGGTGGGGGGATGGGTATTTACATCTGAATATCCTCCTACAGTATTGTGAATCCATGACCAAAGTATTTGGTCTATGAGAACAAAAAAGTGGAAATGATAGGAATAAAGTGAAAATGACTCATCTGGTTTCACTGTCCAAACCTACTGAAGTGCAAAAAGTAAACAAAAAGCAAAAACTGAAAAATAAAGTAGATACTTAAAGATTTTTTTTTTAAGTCTCAGATGTTTCTCACACAGGTAATGAGCCTCTTTTGACTGTATCTTAGCAATAATGAAACAGATTGTTAAACATTAACAGAAGTTACTTGTTCAGTCATCAGTTGGCACATACATTTGCAAGAGAACCTGGGCTGCCCTGCACCTAATTATGATCTATATATGTTATGACAAAGTTCCTCCTCTGCCTTGGTGGGTCCTGCACTTATTGGCGGATTTGCTCACCTCAGAGATTCACAGCAGCCCTCAGTTTGGCCACTTTTGCTTGTGGCTCAAACCTGCCATTCACTCAGCTTATCTCATCACTGGCCAGCATGGGGACAAGGAAGGAGAACAATCTCCGCAGTCTCTGCTGACCCACCGAGTGGGTTAGGGGACAGGCCAGGAACTTTCTCCTCTGGTGGGACCCACATAGTCCAGGTTAACTCCTCTTATATCCAATTGGGGAGAGGGTGGAACCCGGGCTCACCCTCTACTCCAGGTTCCAGCCCAGGGCCCTGTGGATCACAGCTGTCTACAGTGTTTCTTGTAACAGCTACAATGCCCTGGACTACTTCCCCATGGCCTTCTCCCAACACCTTCTTTAGCCTCACCACAGGACCTTCCTCCTGAGGCCAGATAGCGTTTGTACTCCTCAGCCCTCCAGCAACAGCGCACCCCTCACTGACTGACTGAAGTGAGGTCCTTTTTAAACCAGGTGCCCTGATTAGCCTGCCTGTCTTAATTGATTCTAGTAGCGTCTTAATTGGCTCCAGGTGTCCTAATTAGCCTGCTTGCCTTAATTGGTTCCAGCAAGTTCCCGATTGTTCTGGAAATGCCCCTGTTATCTTACCCAGGGAAAAGGGACCTGCTTAATCTGGGACTAATATATCTGCCTTCTATCACTGTCCTGTAGCCCGGTGCTTAAAAGGATCACTCTCCTGTAGCCATCTGGCCCAACCCTGTCACAATGTTTATAAAGCCTAGAATTAATTCTATAGGAGCTGCTTAAGTTTTTAAAGCAATAACAGATGACTTATTTTAAAATGTTAATACACATACTTTACCCACCTTATGAATCTAGCCAGGGAGCTTTTCGTGGTAGTGGACACAGTTCAGCTAACTTCTAGGAATGTATCTTGAAATGTTTGTGCAAGGCTCCCTGCCCATTGGATAGTATCTCCTAGGTTTTTGAATGTCCATTGGGAAATCAGAGGGTTTGGTGGATTCTTACATGTGCACTTTTGACCTGTTTCAGAAGTTACAAGTTCAGTCTATGATGAGTTTGAATTTCTGGCAACAACTGAAGTTGCCATTGAGCCAGGAAAGAACAATGACATTTGGTTGTCTAAAGTTACCTCTCTCTGAGTGCTGGCAGTGAACCTCTTTCTCTAAAGGTTAATGAGGGACTTCCTGTGTGACTCTCTAGGTTTAGTGAATACCGTATCCCGTGGTGTTAGCTTTTTCACCTCTCAAACCCCCACTTACAGTTAGACCCTCAGCTGGTGTCAATTAAGGTAGCTCTCTTTATATTATCTTAGAATCTGAGACCTAGACTTCTGTGCGAGCATGAGCTATACTGAGAGTTTGAGTCTGGTCCCACCACCTGATCTCTCTAGGCTGTTGGTCCTTAGATTGTATTTTTTAACATATCTTTCAAGATATTTTGTTGTTGCTTTGCCACAAGCCATTTAAACAAATGTGATTAAAAATGTTTTCTGATTTCCTATTGCTCCTTGTTAGCCGGATCAATTTGAAGAGCAGTTAGAGTATGATTTCAAATCCTGACGTGCCTGAACAGTAGCTGAAAACTGAAGCAATCTTTTCCTCCTCCTGATCGATCAAGACTGACAAACTTGAAGCCTCTTGTTAGTGCTAGAGAATTGAGATCCTGAAATCCTGCCACTGAACAGTTCGGTTCAAGTAAATCTCTGTGTGTGCAGAGTGAGAGACCACCTAAGTGTTGCCTTGGGATCGCTCTTCCACCCTGGCCCGTGCATCTTTCCCTGATTTTTCAGTGTTAATTTGAGGGGCCTGTGTGACAGCACTGGTATTTGCTGACTAATGACAGAAGAGAGGCTGTGTAAATTCAGTGCAGATAGTAATTCAAACACTTGAAAACTTATTTAGTTAGAAGAGCCACGGTGTTCAACCAGGAACACATTTGTTCAGTGAAATGTTCCATCCCCACACACCACATTACCCCCCCCCCCACACACACACACAGTTCGCTGCTTTTTCCACCTCATCAGCTAATCTTTGGAAGTTCATGTTGGCTTTCAAGTTTGATCAGATCGGAACGAGCAGTCTCTCGGAAGAGGGGATCAGGAGGAGATTAGCGCGGTTGGAAACTTGATGTCTAAATTTTCAGTACTGTGATTTGGCTTTTATCTTTGGCATGACTCTCAACAGGAGTAAATTGGCTAAACTAAGTATGCTGTGGTTTTAAAAAATAACCCAGGGAGACACTTTTATGCAGTTCAAGATATGCATTTCCTAAAACAAAAAGTAGCTTGAGTGCTGAGTAATATCATATTGGCTTCAGACTTTTGCATAATGTAACAAACTTGTTCCTGTAGGAAAACTGTTTTTTGAGAGAGTAAAATCCTACATCTGGTAAAGTCAAATTTCTGGGGTTGAGTGGGGATGGATGGGAGGAGAAGTAGGGGGGGTGCTAATATATAGTCTGGGTTTTTTGTTTTTTTTTTTCAATCTAGATTCTGTGATCTTTTAAGCTTTAATTTTTTTAAATATGTGAAATTTTTAGTAGAGCAAGCGGCTAAACACTTGGGTAGCTCATATGATCACAGAGCTGCCGGTCCATTTCCAAAACAGGATTTGTTTGTTTTCAAAATTGTATGTTTTCTGATGTATTTATCAGATCATTACATCTCTAGCTGATGTCTCTAGTATGGCTGATGGCTGGACAAGATAATGTGACAGTTCCGTTTTCTGTCATTTGGCTTCCCATAATCTTCTCCCCTAGTGTGAACACTTCTAGCGCAGAATAACAATGCCCTGTAATGCAAGGCTTTCTTTCCTGTTTGGAAAATTCCCTATTTTCCAACTCCTTGCCATCATCCAGCAAATGAATTTTTTTAAAAGTCTCTGGTAAATAAAAGTAGTAATCAAGTATTTGTAGACAGAAGATTTCAGTTTTGTTCCACTGTCAATCTGGTACCTTTCGCTAACATTGTGTGTTAGATAAGATTGGAAGAATAATCTCATTCCAGATTGTGATTTTTTTTTTCTTCCTGGAAGAAGGCAGCTCTCATTGTCTGGCATGTGTAGACTCAGAACCTGGCATGTTTAGACTCAGAACCAGGATTCAGACCAGGCTTCATACCAGAAGCTATTTGAGTGCAGGTTTTTTGTTTTTGTTTTTTTTCCCTCCTGAGCCACCTCCACTATTTTAGAGCCACCAGCTACAAAACAAAAGAAGTTTGATTTAAAGCAGGTTAGAACATGAATCCTTGGAGCCAGGTTTTCAAATGACCGTCAAATTTATGCACATAAGATCTACTTTCATATGAACCTCCAGGCACTTGTATGTGCCAGTCAGAGAGACTTAACACAGACGAAGGCAAATTTAATCTACTGTGTTAACAGGTGCATGTATAATTTGGCAAGGGCAAAATTAGAGGCCACGTCTGGAAATGTGTTCCTGAGTAGGAGTTGCAATGAGGATTGGTGACAGAACGTTAACATAAGTTATAGCATCAGAGGAAGCACATTGTAATTTTAAATGAGGCAAGTAATTTTTTTTTTCTTTTTAAGCGGCCTGCTTCCCAGCAGGAACCACACTGCACTGTCACTCCTTCCCCACCTCTGCGCATCACTTTGAAAATTCCGGGATAAAACAGTCACTAGTCAGAGCCAGCGCTTGGCAGAGCTGCTGGAGTTCTGCTTTGGCCAGGATCTATGCATCATCATCTTTGAACATGAGGAATTTTTCTTTTCTAAAGCCAGTTTGGAAGGATTCACAGCAACCTCCAAGTAATCCATATTCTGAATGAATACCTCAGGAGCAGCCCATTGATGGAGTCTGATTACTTTCCTAAATCACAGGAAAGAAATGTGATGTCTTATTTAACTCATTGGATCTGGATAGATATAAACTAGCTTTTAATCTTGGCTATAAATGTGATACATTTTTGGCCTCTGTAAATCAAGTGGATGTCTGCAAGGAATGGTTTTTAACTAGTTTCTGGCCATTTTGTTGGCCTTTTGTATTTCCAGTAACTTGATGCTAGTTATAAACTTGTGCTTTCTTTTATGAGAAATATGTATAAGGATGCTAGCCACTAGTTTTTGCTTAAAATGTGACCTGCCTTTACGAGTGAAATAATTATTTTTTGCACTACTTTATCATCTTCCATCTGAGCATTTTGGAGCATTTCAGATGATAATCATTTTAGTTTTACAACCTCACTGCAAGGTAGATCATACTCTCATTTTACAGGTGAGGAAACTGAGGCACGGAGTATAATCAGCTTGTCCAATGTCACGTGGGAAGCTTAAAGAAGAGCCGTGACTTTGTTTCCAATCTTGTGTTGTAATCACAAGACCCTCCTGTTGATCTTGTAAAGTATTAATTACTGCAGGAATCCCTATAGATCTTACAGACCCTGCATAATTCTCTGCAGGGTTGGAGCACCTGAACTCCTGGGAGCAGTCACATATTACACAATGCTCTACTGACCAGTCGCTTTCCTCTCCCTTTCACAGTAGGCAGAGATTTTGATTAAAATATTTGAGTTGGAGTATTTACAAACAGCGGGTTGGAACCCTAAACTTCCCATCAGTGTGGCATATACTAAGTATAAGTATGCACATGTGTGTCCTGCGTTTAGTGTGAACTTAGTAGTTACTAGCTTTCCTTAAAACTGCAAAGTAACTGACAAAGAAATCCAAATAGTAGGGCTGGGTTTTTTTATTTTGTTTTGTTATTGGAATATTTGTCTAAATTCACCCCCTTCTGCAGTGGAGTTTTGAAGGTTACCTTTCAAGTAAACTGTATTAAGCTAGGTATTAAAATCTAAAGCAGTTAAGGATTTTCCAATTTTGCACGATTATCGTAAAGCAATATACATGACATTATTTTTTTTAAAAGTGATGCCTTCAGGTTACATCTTATGGATGCTGCTTGCAAATTAATTAAGGAAATGAAATGATCATCATGGAGGATTTGTAGCTTTCTTTATAAAGGACTCCAAACTCTCCAGAAGAGCAATATTCAATGAGAAGCTGTGGTAAAGTTTCTGGATTTTATTCACAAGACTTGCATAAGTCATTGTTCTTAAATTTCGCTGGCTGTAGTTTAACCTGGAGATCCAGACAGCTTTATGTAACACAAAGTAGGAAGTTTGGATAGTTGCGGCAGAATTTGATGCTTTTGAAAACAGATACAAAGATTAAAAGTAAAAAAATCCCAGTAGCTTTCTAATCCAGCCAAGTGAGTTGTGAAATGAGCACTGTCTTAAATATAAGGTTGTGACTTATAACAAACAAAAATATCTATGTACATTCTAATTTCCTCATCTGTGTCCATCCTTGTGTTATCTCAAGTTGGTTTCTGGAAAAATATCTCATTAGAGGTGGGTTTTAAGGATTCTGGCGCATTGTGTTCTGTGTAATAAACAGGAAGAGGAGCTAGCAAGGGAGAGTTATTTTGTTCAGACCTAGATTTCTAACAGTGTTGCCGGTGAACAAAAGATAACTGCACAATTAGTGGATACAGGTTTGAAATGTTTTATTTTTCATAGTGCTCTGTGTGAATGTTCATCCACACAATAAGTAGCTTTTCATACAGAAAACAAATCTCTGATCCTGGTCTTAAACAGAAGTACAAAGCACACACAGGAGAAGTTTGCTTTATGCAGGAAGAGTTTTAGGTATTTTATTGAAAACTACTTACGCATATTGGCCAGCTGACACAGATATTTGCAAAGGATTCCTATAGGCTTAAGAACAGGTGTTGGGAACAAGATGTTCTTATTTCAATAACAAACTAATTGTCCTTTGGCAGAAAAATCCTACTAGGTATATATGTATGTATATTCAGAATATGTGATCAGTTCCTCATCAGCTGCCCTGAATGCACTTACAACCCTCACTTGTCATTAATATGGCTTAACTTTGTCACCAGCCTAATACCCTCCCCTTTTTTTAATTTAAGATATTTGTCAGTTTCCACAGCTGGAGACCATGTTAGAGTTCACCTTCTCCAGATGCCTACAGAAGATTCTCAGTTCCTTTGGCTCATTCTCTTCAGAGCTACCTTTTATAGCAATGGGGTAGGCTTCTTCTCCAAATGTTACCACCTTCAACTTTCATTTGCATTTAGATTCAATCCAAGCATCCTAAGAGATTTGGCCCCCTGGTTTCCAGTAACATAGCTACAGTAATTTCTGCTGATAAAGGAATCACCACTATATATTAATTTTTATCTAGTTCCACAGATGATTTATGATCTAAATCACTGAGGGTGAGGTGTGAAAAGGTCATAATCATCCTTTTCCCTTTTTATATATTTGCAGGTAGCATCTGGACTGATGAGGAAGGAAAACACTAGTTTATAGTGTGGAAGAGGGTTTTTTCCAATTCTTTGTGGTGGAATCAGATGGTTAATACTTTACCTCTTGATTAGTGTGGTGGAATGTCATGTCTGTCTCTTTTTAGCCCCAGACAGACTGTAGTAAGGAAATTAGAGAGTTATCTCTAGAGGGTAAATTTCTTTTGTTAACACCACCAAAGTCTTGATACATCTGTGTTAAGCTCTCCATTCTGAGGATCATCTCTTTGATCTCTCTGTTAGATGCAACAGGACCATGTGATTCAAAGGCAGAGCCCACAAAACTCCATCACATCCTCTGTAGTGATTCCATGGAACTTCTGTTTCCTAGGCAGCACTGTGTCATATCTGGGATACAATGTAGACTGATGAACAGCTATGTCACCTCAGCCCTCTTACTTGGGGTGCCCTTCTCACTGCTTTGCTGCTGTAGCTACCACTCCTGGTCTGCTCACACACGACCTGCCGCATGTAAATCACTGCCAGTTATATTGTGTGAGTGCTGCAGCCAGTCATTCTTGAATTATTCTGCAGGGTGACACCAGCATATTCCTAGTCCCAGATTTTCCCCAGAGCTCATATAAAGTCTGTCATTCTCTTAATAGATATTATATGCACAAATCCTGTTATCCCAAATGGAGTTTCTCAAACACATTGCTTTAGATAAAACAAGTTTATTAACTACAAAGAGAGAGATTTTAAATGAACACAAGTAATGAGACATAAAAGTCAGAATTGGTTACAAGAAAAATAAAGGTAAAATGCAACTAATGCCTCACTTAACACACTAAAGTAAATCCAAAGCAAAATCTCTCACCATGTTTCAGCAGTCTTACTGGCTGAACTTCTACCAGTCAGGATCCCTCCCCCAGTCCATTGTTGTTTCCTTTGTTCTTCAGATGTCGTAAATGCAGTGGACAGAGAAGAAGGGAGAGATCATTTGGGGCACCCCCCCTTTCTATTTATAGTTCTCTCCCTCCTTTAAGAAGCTTCTCCAGATGGGAGCAGGGCGCCAGGCAGTCTCCCTGCACAAGAACTGTATACTCTTTCTTTGCGAAGATGTAGATTTTTGCCTTTGTCCTTTTTCCTGCCAATGAATAGCTACTTAGCAGATGGTAGCCCATTTGACCTTGTTTACACCTGGCTGAGGCATCAGTTTGCCCTTTGTCTCTGAAGAACTGGTTTGGCTACTCCCCAGACTTGGAACATGTGTTAGTAACACCAAACAGTGGGAATCTTAGAACTTTACATACAATGTTGCCACATGGATGTTGTTAGGATGATACTGATCAGCAAATTATGAGTTTTCAAATGATACCTCACAAGACGTACTTTGTGCAAATAATATTACAATAGTGTGCAAGGGGTAAATACAGGGGTACAGACTGTCACAGCACCCCAAAAGGTTGGTCCATTTTGATTGAGGCAGATGGGTGAATGCTTTATCTCTAGATTGCTGTGGAGGAGGTCTAAGGAAAAAAGCTGTTTTAATGAAGAATCCATTGCTTGTCAACACTCTAAGCTCACGGTTGCATATTCCCTCCTGGTGCCCTAGTTCAGTGTCGTCTCGCTTTCAGTTTGGTGTACTGTTCAAAAGCTGTACTATTCAGCAGTGGTTTCTGTTTCTACCATGGTGTGTATCCCATTTATGTTCTTTGCATTACTATTGAATGTACAGTCATCTCCTTTCACAGATAACTTAAGTTTTTCTGCCTTACCTTTTAGCAATGCACCAAATCCTCTGACAGCCTCCTTCTTTTGAACTGCTCCTTTATGTTGTCCAGACTATTCCTGAGTATTATAAGGTGGATATTGTTAAATGTGGGTGGGGGAAGCTTGTACTTTCTTCAAAAGTTTTTGCTGACCAAGTTGATATTGGCACCTGTTGTGATTGTCTAGTTCTCAACAGTGATTTTTCCATTTTCTCTGCACTATGATGCAATCAATTTCTCTTCCCGTGGAGATGTTCTGAGGAGCTCCCAGTGCATTTCCTCCTCTTGTTATAGTGCTAAAACCAAATGTTTACAAGAGATTAGCAGATTCTGAGTGGACCTCAATGAGCTGGTGTCCTTGTTAATTTCTCTCTCCTAGTGCATGTCTCCTGTTACATTCTGATAACCATCTTTCTCTCTGTTAGCAATGACAACCCCCCTGTAATTGCCAGCATGTTGTGTTTTGGCAAAGTATGAATGAGTTCCTGAGTTGTCTGTACAGCCCTTCAGTTTCCTCATCTTTTGGCTGATGCAATCAGTGCATAGATGTGAATAATAGTCAGATTTATTGAGTTGAAATAAACTTTGGTATTGCCTGCCTTGAATCCCCATAGGAGTCAAATATATCCTTGTTTAGAACCCATACAACTCCTTTCTTGATGCTTTTCCATCCTTGCATACACTGCTAAGCTAATTTCGGCACCAATGAATAGCATTCCCCTGTTCTGTGTTGAATCTTTAGAGGAAAGCTGCTGTCGTCAATCATTGGGTGATGTATCTTCCAGCTCATGGGTTACATTTGGCCTGTTTTCATGCAGCATTACATTGTATAGCTACCAGTCTGCAACATTCTCGTGGCTTCACACTGTCCTTTTCGGTGATGACTTTAAAAAAACAGAAACTACCCAAAATAGTGGTCTGACACAGGCCCTCCGATTTACTGCTTAGAATAGCAATGTCTGACTTTTTCTTCTGCTATGTTTACACTACCATTTTTGTCACTCGGGTGTGGAAAAAAAACACCCTGAGTGACATGATATGGAGATATACCTATCTCATAGAACTGGAAGAGACCTTGAAAGGTCCTTGAGTCCAGTCCCCTGCCTTCACAGCAGGACTAAGTACCGTCCCTGACAGATTTTTGCCCCAGATCCCTCAAGGATTGAACTCTCAACCCTGGATTTAGCAGGCCAATGCTCAAACCGCTGAGCTATCCCTTCCCCCAGGTTACACTGACAGAAGTGCCAGTGTGGACAGTGCTGTGTCGGTGGGAGAGCTTATGTCGAAGGCAGAGCACTCTCCCGTCGGCATGGAGCAGCTGCACGAGAGAGCTTCCAGCGGCACTGCTGCGTCAGTACAGCGGTGCTGCTGAAAGCTCTCTAGTATTGACATGACTGTAGTCAGATGCTCCCAGGGCTGGCCTATGGGAGGAGGGGGAAAGTTAATCTGCTGCTATCCGGATGAGCCTGTGGCCATGTCAGTGACTCTTCTTAGGGTACATTTACGCAGCATTTTGGATCCCGTGGAAGCAAGCCTCCCTGCCTGGATCAATAGACTCAGGCTAGCGGGGCTTGTGTTAGCACTCTAAACCATGGGTGTCATTTGGGGGGGGGGAAGAAGGGGCGTTTCCCCCCCCAAACAGGGAGACAACCCATGGCGCTGTGGTCAGGGGGGCGCCTGTGGTCAGAGGGGCTAGGCTCAGTGTATTTAACTTAATGCACCAGGATGGGCCCCTGCCAGCAGCCCCTCTCATCCCTGACTTCTTCCTCCTCCTCCTCCTCACCCCCAAGCAGCCTGGGGAGCTCGCTGTTTGGCAGTCCTGGTGCAGCCTGCGCTGCTGCGTGTCTCTGTGCAGTGCGGCAGGGAAGTGGGAGCCTGGCATGTGGCATCCACTTGCACCATGAAATAGCAGGAAGGCGGCCGCAGCAGCACCGGGAGGCACCAGAACAGCGTTGGCATCAAGTCCAGCTACTTGCAGCAGCCGGTGCCGGAGCTTCCGCAGCTCCTGCACTAAGTTCACCACAGCAACTGGGGCTCCCCCACTACGCCGGCCTTGGTAATGCGCAGCCCGCCGCTGCTGCAGGAGTGCCCGCCACTCCAGACGGGGAGAGCCAGAGGAACTGGCTTTAGCATGTGTGTGTGGGTGTGTATACACACTCAGACATACATGTTGTTGGGTCAGCCCCTCTCACACTCTGCATTTCTCACGCCCTCGGGGGGACACACAAACACAGGCACACATGTGTAGACACATACACACCGCTCCACTCACTCAGCCTGTCTTGGCATGACAAGCCACACCCACATAACCAAAGAGGAATGGACACTGAGCCCTCAGGGTCCGTGTGCGAGTCCCGAACAAACACTGGGGCAGCAGTAACCCCACAGCAGGCCTAGCACTGTAAGCCTCAGGCAGGTGCGGAGTTTGCCCCATACAAGCAACTCTATTGGCCTGGCTGGAGCTGTCCCCTCCTCCCCCATCCACCCCCTGCTTTCCCCCCCCCCCCCCAATATAGCAGTCAAACTACACCTATGTGCTAAACATAGCAGCATAGACAGTGCTTTGGAGTTGCAGCTTGGGCTGGAGCTCAGGCTCTGAAACCTGGTGGAGGAGGGGGTTCAGAGGTTGATCTCCAGCCCAAGCCACAACTTCAGAGCACTGTCTACATCTGCTTTCAGAGTGTTTGTGCAAGTCCTGTGAGCCTGAGTCTATCGACCTGGGCTGGGAGGGTTGCTCCCATGGCCTCCAAAATGCTGTATAGACAAAGCTGATCTGGTCTCAGATGTCCTACGTTATCTAAGCTCATCTGTAAATATAGAGGAAATTAGAGTGTAGGCGTTTGGGGGCTGGGATTGCATCTTCCTGTGGGTTTGTGCAGCATATGTTGTGCTCATCCATGAAGCGTGTGAACATCTAAATATACATCCTTTTATTCTAGATGTGTTTGCACAGCATCTCACGCATTTTGGGCACTATCACCCTTTTGGTGGCAGGGTTGCTGTTAAATGAGATGCACAGGCATGATCCTGCAAAGTAAACAGACTCATAATAGTCAAAACAGTGCAGTTCATATATGGTTTTAAAGTAAGTTGGAAAAAACAAACAAATACACCATAAAGCAAAGGTTTTCCAGCTCGGGGGGCGTGGAGGAACGTTCTTGGGGGGAGGGCGTGATGCATAAGGCATTTTTTACTTTTTTTTTTAATTATTACTAAGGCCCTACTTAATTTGCAATATCGCAGAAATTGCAGATCCCGCAATACCCCAGCTGTCAGCGGCTGGGGTTCCTGCTGTCAGCTACCTGGCTGACAAAATTGTGGTGCAAGCCTAATATTGCAGAATTTGCAATTTCTGTAATATGAATTAAGTAGCATTTGACCAATACAGTGCTACTGATTCACTACGCAGGAATGTGTTACACTGTGTTTAATTATAAGGCGATGTCATTTCTATAGCAACAACTACCTTTCCCGCCTTCCTGTTTAGTATAGCCTATCCTGTTGTTCCAACAAGCTGTTGTGTATTGCTTATTGTGCTGGTGAGTTTGATATTTTTTCATATCATTGTGGTGAAAAATGGATCTGTACTTACTGCCAAAAGATTGTAGTGTTTCAAAATGAAAGGCTGAAATGGCTAAATTCGATAGGGTAAAAACCTGCAAAAACAAGAAAATATGCTGATGCATATTTGGATTTTGGTTTCATTACATTGCAGTTAATGGAGAAATTGGACCTCAGTGTGTAGTATATGCAGTAACTTTTTCAGATGATAGCCTGAAGCCAACAAAATGAAGATGCCATCTAGAAACAAAACATGATGATCTGATAGGAAAGAATGGAGATTTTTTTTAACGAAAGCTACAAGATATTAACAAACAGAAAAACACAAGGACAAATGTGGTATCTACCCCTGCAAGTGCTTTAAAAGCATCACATCAAGTTGTATGCCACATGGCGAAGAATAAAAAGCCTTACGCAACTGGAGAAAAACTGATTCTCCCAGCAGCAATTGACATTCACAGAACAGTGCTTGGTGACCATGCAGCAGAGAAGTAAAAAATGATTCTGCTGTCAGACAACACGGTCAGCCACTGAGTGTGTGACATGTCAGAAAATATCAAGGCATAGCTGATCTCTTGGTTGCAATCTAGTTTATTTGCAATCCAGTTGGATGAAGCAACGGATATGTCGAAAGAAGCTTGTTTAATTGCTTGTGTTTGGTACTCTCATGAAACATTGATATTGGAAGGTTTTTTTGTTCTTCAAGCCAATTAAGATGCATGGAACTGGATCTGAACTAACATATTAAATGACTTCCTAACTTCTCACGAGTTGAAGTGGGAAGCCTGCATCAGAATCTGCATGGATGGAACCCCTTCTATGTCTAGAAATAGGGCAGGCTTGAAAGCCAAAGTGTTTGATTGCTCCACATATATCATATATGATGCACCATGAAGCCCTTAAAACTCAAAACATGGATCAGGAGCTTACTGATGTTCAGAGTTCTGCTATTAAAATTGTGAACTTTATCAAGATGCAGCCCACAAAGACATGTCTTTACAATGCTTTGTGCAGAAATGGGAGTGGAGCACAAGGCTTTGTTGTTTCACATGGAAGTCAGGTGACTATCCAGGGAGAAAGTATTGAAGAGCATTTATGAACTTAGAATCAAAGTTTGACTTTTTCTAGTGGATTTGAATTTGCAGAGACACTGTGATATCCCCACGGGCTTGTGCTTTTGGCTTACCTTGGTAATACTTTCTGGTACTGTTTTCTGGTTTGGTAAAAAAATATTATTTTTGACCTGCACAACAAGATATTAGCGTTCAAGAGAAAGTGAGCTCTCTGGAAAACAAAGATCAAAACTGGTTTGAGAGTTCCATTCCCATTGTTAACGCATGCTATTGATGAAACAGAATCTGAACTATTGAGTGTTGTGGAGCCAATCAAGAATCAGTTGACTTCTCTGAGCCAGTCTGGATAAATGTTTTCCTGAAGGAAATGCATCCTTCCTTGAATAACTGGATTATTCAACCTTTTGTAGCTGAGGCAGTGACCTTGTCTCATCTCTCAAATGACATTCTGCTGTTGGAACTTCAGAGTGAGAGGACACTGGCCATTCGATTTAAAAAAAAACAGTCTTTGGGGGATTTTTGGTTGAAAGTTGGCTCAGAATATCCAGCTTTGTCAAACTCTTTTACCATTAGGTTCATTTTATTTGTAAGAGATCAGATTCTGGCAGTGCTAAAGACAAAGTACCATTCGAGACTGGAAGTAGAGGATAACCTCAGAATGTCAGTTTCAAAAATCTCACCACAAATTGATAAACTGTCTGCAGAGAAAAAGGCACATCCTTCACATTAAAGTATCTGTGTATTTGAAACTGGCAGGTGTAGGTAATTTACTTAGGGTTTGTTAAGGTCTCTGTTAGGTATATGAGTAGGCCATCAAACATACTTTTGCATATGTCTATTTTTGTCTGGGTTGGGGGATGACAGAACAAGGAATAATGGTCTCAAGTTGTGGGGGAGGTTTAGGTTGGATATTAGGAAAAACTTTTTCACTAGGAGAGTGGTGAAGCACTGGAATGGGTTACCTAGGGAGGTGGTGGAATCTCCTCAGAGGTTTTTAAGGTCAGGCTTGACAAAGCCCTGGCTGGGATGATTTAGTTGGGAATTGGTCCTTCTTTGAGCAGGGGGTTGGACTAGATGACCTCCTCCCTTCCAACCCTGATATTCTATGATGCAACCAAAAATTATAAGCTCAAAAAGTTTGAAAACCACGGTCATAGAGCTCTGTGCTTTTAGGGTGGCATTTTCAAAGGAACCAAAGGGAATGAAGCACCCAAATCACAGTAATGAGTGAATTGCCCTTACAACCTTTTGAAAACCCCAGGGTGGTTATTGTTTATCATCAAATATTGTGTACGGAAGGTATAGGTACAATATTTGTATTCTGGCACTGTGCATACAATGGTCATCACTGTAAAAACTGTTCATTTGCCATTGTTATTTCAGTATTGGTTTCCCTTCCTGTACTTAGTGTGTGACTTAAATGCGTGGATATAGGACAAAATCTTGCTTAGTTGTCAAATTTTGATTGATTCCCAGAGATAGATATGGTCACAGTACTAAGCTGGGAGGCAGACTCCTGAATTGGGAGTAGTTTTCCCTAACGGATAGAGCAACTGGACTGAGACTCAGGAAACCTGGGTTCTGTTTCTGGGTCTACCACTAATTTTCTGGGTGACCCTCGTGCAAGTCATTTTCTCTGTAAAAGGGGGATCATAACTTCATATATTGCAGTGGTGCTGAGGATTTGTTAATGTCTGTGAAGCTCTTTGAAGACAAAAACAAGTGTACAAGTGCTATATAAATGTAGCCATTTTCAGATTATCTATAGTTGTCCTATACCCAGTATTTGTATTTTGGCCAACTAAGAGTTTAACCACAATCCTCGGGGTAAAGAAAAATTTCCATTCCCTAATTCTATTTTTCTAAAAGGAAGAAGATTAATATGCTAGCGGTTCAATGAAAGAAATGACCCTAAATATCTTTTGAAATCCACTAATTGCTTTTTGAGGTTAATCTGTATTTCCCAGAACTATAGGCAGCTTCCCCATTCTGGTAATGTTAAAAATGTTGATGTCTATTATCTGGCTCTAATTTTGTTACTAAATTCTGAGTCTGTGAACAGGCAGAAGGAAAATAACTGCCTTGAATCCACAAGACTTTAAAAGGTCATTAAATAAATCAGGCAAAAAGGAAATAGCATTGTCTAGTAAATCAAAAGATATATTTTATACAAGTCATGATGGGTCATGCCAAGAACTGTCTAGCTTGCTGTGTTTAGCAGTGTTTCTCTCCTGAAAATTAGCCAAAACTTTAGCTCTTTCCATGTGCACATCTACTGACTGTAGTGGAGTTAACTCCAGCTTTACTCCAGTGTAACTGAGGTTGTGCTTAGTTCTGTGGCTGTGCGCATTTAACTAATGAATGACTTAAATTAACTATTAAAGATAATATAGAATAAGCTAAAACTGCTTGTGCAGAATGTCTAATATGCTGCTGAGGAACTGAGTTTCCACTCTAAGAAGTATCCAGTGATGTCTCCAATTCAAATGTTGATGCGATTGAGAATCAGCAGGTGCTGTTGTGATAGTGGAATGTGACCAGACATTAATTTTGCCACTATCTGTGCTTCCCAAAGGAAATGTACATTCTTCATTAAGAGGGGATGTTCTTTTTTTTTCTCTGAAGAAGGATCTGGTGAAAGATGCCAGCTGAAGCTGATTGAAACTCGAACACTTCTCTGCAAGATCAGATACTGTGCAAGGCAGAAGGAAGGCAAACTTTGCCAAACTGGCTTGCCAGTGATCCTCAATCCTCTTCTTGATGGTCTTCCTCTAGATCATTTAATAACATGGACCAGATTGGAAGTGCTGCCCCTTAGGGGTGAAAAGTTCCTTATTATGTTACCAGTCTCCTGAACCATCTAGTCCTACATGGATTGACTTTGCTCATAAATACCTATGTTCCATTCTTCTGTTGTTAAAATGCATAGTCTGTGTCCCACCATGCACCGCAGAATAGTCACATTATGTTTAAAGGGCTCTGAGGGAATTAAGAAGGGCGGACTGCTGTATGCAATGATGCGCTTCAGATAAATGGCCTTGTGTGTTCTTTGCATTAACATTGTAGTTTGCGAATATATTATAGCTCAGTTGCCTTGGTGCTTGTTTGCAGTTTGACTCCCTCCACTCTTTTAACATTACCTGAGACGTTAGTTTTAGCCACTATCAGCGGCAGAACGTTAAGCAGTAACTTCAGGGTCAGTGAAGGTCAACTTCATTTGGGGATTTGGCCTCAGTGGAAAGTGAGTAGTTGTGATTAAGTCATACAATTAGAAACAATTGCAGCTGTATCATTTATCTTTGGCTCCTGCTGAATAAAATGGAGATTTACATTGAGCAAAAACTCCAGTCCAAATATTCTCTCCTCCTCTGTAGTTAAGATCTAGATCCAAATGTTACATGTCTACCCTAACCGGTCTTATGGGCCAAATCAAAACCCTAGATCTGGTCACCAGGGAACTTCGGAGAAATCTTGGGTCTGGATCTGAATATTGTGGTTTGATTCCAATTCTAGAATAAGAACTAAGGAGGGTGACTGCAGAGCTGGGAGCTGAATGTGTCGGTACTATTAATGCTTGTGAGTGTAGAGAGACAGTGGGGAAGAGGAGGACCAAGACACAACCTTGGAGAACAGGAAGTTATGTTGAAGGAGCAGTTAGCAAGGTGGGATGAGAACCAGGAGCAGTCAGTCACAGAACCCCTAGGATGAGAGTGTCTGGAGGAGCAGTGAATAGATTGCTGTGTTTAAGGTAGCAGGGAGATTTAGGGGAAATAATTATGGAGAAATGACCCATAGACTTGGAAAGGAATATGTCATTAGTGCCTTTTTTAAGCGTTGCTATCTCTTTTAGTGCATTAAAAAAGGCTTAATAGTTTGCAAAACTCAACTTTCATTTTTAGGAGAACATGTTCTGTACTTCATGAATCCTGACTGCCTGATTTTAGATACTACACTGATACGTGCTATAAAATCCCCTCTGATGGATACTCCAATTAAGAAAATAAATTGGTATATTTCAGTACATGTTGTGTCTCTATCAGCAGTCTGGAACTACTCACCAAGGACTGTAAAAGCCCCTCCAGATAATGCAATGTAAAGGAATACAAAGAAACAAGTTTCCAGTCACCGGAAGAGCCTATGGCAGCTGGTTATGCAAGAAAGGGTGATGTAATCTTGGTTTATTGTACTACAGATGAAAGATTCAGTAAGTGGCAACGTGTCTGTAAATACTGTGCCTGCATTCACATGGAAGAGTACAATACTTTTTGCTCCCTTCAAACAAATAAAATGCCATTAGCAAAATTTCTTGAGATTTAATCTTTGCTAAAATGGAAAGAATGATGCAGGGGAATAATTGCCTTGGCTTAACATTGGTAAGTGTGTAGTAAAACAACTGGC
Source organism: Mauremys reevesii (assembly GCF_016161935.1). Classification (NCBI taxonomy): domain Eukaryota; kingdom Metazoa; phylum Chordata; order Testudines; family Geoemydidae; genus Mauremys; species Mauremys reevesii. The sequence goes on from NC_052626.1 coordinate 29,423,169, forward strand.
GAAAAGCCCACTGCTTCCTTAGGGATTTAGTTTGGGATGCTTATTTATGTGTATATCTTCTGTGCCTCTCCTTCCCAGCCCCAAAGATCTTCTTTCCAGGAAGTGGGAGTTCTGACCACATCATTGTTTTTTTCTATTGCAGTGGCACTTAAGGACCCCAAGTCAAAGATCAGAGCCCCATGGTACTAGAAACTGTACAAACAAATAACAAAAGACAGTATCTGCCCCAGACATCTCACAGCTTTAGGGTGTAGACAATATTCAGTAGGTGACTAAACAGGCAAAGAAAAGGTAGGAGGACAAGGTAACAGTAAAGACAGGTGCAGTTGCATATATTAGTAGTCAGAATGGTCTCAGAAGTCAAATACTGAATGTATTTCTTTAAGAGCATCCAGGACGTACAGCCACATACTCTGCTTTGGGTGGGGATAGGTGTAATAGTTCAGTGCAAATTTAATCTGAATGTGGGGGATTCCTGTCCTCTGACTGAATGCAGTAATAGCGTAGAAAGAGTATTTCTCTGCCACAAAGACCCAACCTCCACCAAAAAGCAGCACCCTGGAGCTAAGGCTCAGACCCAAAAAGTTGCTGCCTTCACACACTGTGCTGCTGTCATCAGTGCACATGCTTGGGAGGCAGGACAAGGTTCTCACTCTAGATTTACAGAGGCCAAGATTAGGCTGGATGGTCTCAATCCTTCTCCCTGTTTCGGCCCATCTCCTCCACATCAGTCCCACCTGCACTTGATTGAAAGAGCAATAAACACTACACCTGGGATTTTCAAGGGGACTCTTCCTAAAGACCAGCATGAACATGGGTCAGGCTGTTGTAATTAGTCAACTCGTTGAGTCATATAAGGGGAAATGAACTAGGAGGGGCATGTGGGGTTTTCCTTGCTGTGGACACAAGATACATGTGGAAGGAATTTGAATAGGCAGAAAGGGCGTATTCATGCCTCATGTTGAAACAGTGTGATGCTGCCTGATATGATGGATTCATTAAAGATCAGTTTTTTAAAAGAGCAGTCTTGCCAAGGTCAGAAACCAGGCCTGATCTGCTTAGTAAGTGATAATTGCTCAGTTTAAATTTGCCTGGGAAAAAAATTGACTTAAGGCTTCTCTGCATGGGAAGGGGTTTTTGTTGCCTGCCCTCCACTATAACTTTATTTTTTTCAGAATAAACTGCGTTGTGTCTGCACCCAAAAGTAGTGGGGTTTTGTGAGTTATCAAGCATTTTATCCTGCTTTAATTAATCTGCTTTGAAAGCTACATAACTCTATTCAAGGATGAGTTTTACCACTTTAAGACTTATGTGAATACACTCCTGTTTTAAATTAACATTACTGCTTCAGACACGTCATGTGCCGCTATCCCACACTGCATTTCTTCAGACCCGAATCAGCCTGTTTTGACTTGTGTGCCCTCCACTGCTACAGGATTGTCTTGACCAGATGTCATCTCCCCTTTTAAATTCAGGCAGACACACAGGTGTGCCCCTTTGCCATTGCAGCTTGTGGTAAGTTCACATAGCTGGAGTCCATTACAGCAGCTATGCCCATGTGATCCCATCTGGAGTTCCTGGACTTACTTGCTGTGGGGGGAGAGGAGCATGACCACTCCTTTCTTAACAGGAGTCACTGGAAAACAAAGCTCTACAAGCTACTAGTGGAACAAATGTGGGAGAAGGGGTACTCCCAGCATAGGATCCACTGCCATGCCAAAGCCAGGATGCTCCTATAGAATTATAAAAATGCTAAAGACAAAACCAAGACTGTTGACAGTGCTCCCAGTGCATGCACTTACCATAAGCAGTGGGACTGGATTTTTACCAGGAATGCCACTCTGGAATCCCGGTGTGTTGTGGACAGTTTGAAGGCACCCAGTCTACCCCATACCCCAATGAAGAGACATTCCTCCAGACAACCCAACCTTGAGCTTAAGATGGAGTCAGAGACAGCACTGCAAATGACTCCTGAGATCCAGGTGGATAGCCAGCCTGACAGTGTTGCAGAGGGGACCTCAACCAGTGAATACTATGTCCTGTATTAGAGTAAACTGTCCCAGTACTGACTGTATCAGGGGAGTTAAATACCTTTGTTCCTGGGACCACCTGGGAGCTGCCATGTTGGCCAGATATCGCTAATTAGAAAGCTAGACATGCACCTTAGTTCTTTCCTTCCTTAGCTTTTAATACATCCCCATATCCATTGAGTGATCAAAAGGGCATCTGTGCTGGAAAGTTTAAGCTCAGTGATATACCAAATCCCTCGATCCCGACAGATGCTGGACTAAGCGTGCCAGCCCCCACTCTCCTTCCCTTGCTGTATAAGGCTCCCTCTCCTGCCCAGTAGATAGTGGCTGGCCGAAACCAGATTAATTCTGGGATATCAGGTAAGGAGTCACAGGAGTTTGACCCCTCAAATCCCAGAATTCCATTAGTTTCCAGTAGGCATCCCACAATGTGATGCAAGAAAATCCCAGAATGCATAGAGTCTAGCTATGGAACATCACACCATGGTTTATCTGCCCAGAAAGCTGTGCTGTTATTTTGAGAGAGTGCAGAGGTGTCTGGATGCAATAACTCACAAAGGCAGTAGCTTAAGACGTCATAAACAAAGTAGTATGAGCACATTCTTCTGGTATAGTTATACCTGTGTAGTTATAGTGGAAAAATATATGCTGACAAAATTGTCCCATGTAGCTACTTGTGAGGTGATGAGTCATCCCTGAACTAGAGCCTGATTAAGACACATCCAGGGATGATTCATTCCTGTGTTAGGCTCTAGGCAATCCGCAAGGTGGTCTGATGACTTTGAACAGGTATTTAAGCCTCAGAGGCGAAACAGTGTCTCAGTCTGCTCAACGTTGCCTCATGGTTTGGAATTCTCCTCTACCTGATAATGGTGACAAACTCCACAGGCCTCATCCTGCACTAGCTCCAGATTTGCTTTCAGCCCTACTCTTGCTTTGTCCCAACCCCGCTCTTGGCTCTTGATTCCTGCTCTGACCCTTGGCTTTGACTGCTAAGCTTGATTGCCACTGGTCCAACCACTGAGCCCAACTGCCATTGTTCTGACCTCAAGGCTTGACCATCCTCACCTTGGTTTCTGATGACAAGACTTCATACTTTATTCAACACCATTAAAAAAAAAAAAGGCACATTTTACGTGCTTGACTTGGGCAAGTTTCTGCCCTTTTCCTTTTTTTAAGTGGACTGCATTCCTTCCTACTCAGATATTCTCCAGATTGCAACAGTCTGGGTAATCTGAGTAATGGTGATGGATAGCATCGCTTCTTGTATACACTAAAAAATACGCCTTGTAAATAAGTGCAGAATAAAATCCTTGACTTGTCTGAGCTTCCATTTTGACCCATGTAATCCACTTCTCTAGGCATCTGAAATGCATCTAAAGATCTATTCTAGTCTTAATCGGAAATCTGAGAAGGTTCACTAATAAGCACAATATAAATCTAGCCATTACTTCACCATCACAGAACACAAGCCCCTGTGCTAGTTCTGACTTGTTAAGTATAAAAGTAAGTCCCACATACATTACAGTTCACTAGCCATACTGATGACTCTTCTTGTTAAGGGCAGTAGGAAGAGAGGATCTCTGCTTTCAGCTAATGCAGATTACCTGAAAGCCATGGTCCGATTTCCATCTGCATATGTTGCTGGCTTGATTTTTAGATTGCTGCTTAAATTCCCCCCTCCATCCCTATTTATTTACATCTTTTAAACATATGTCTGAACATTTCTCTCTCTCCATTGTGTTCTTATTTTTCCATCGTGTTCTTATATTTCACTCCTCGTGATGCAGTGTGAAATGCATTAATATCACAATGTGTTTCTTGGAAGCTGGTTTGCATAACAAAGACATACCCATATGAAAACACTAGTCCCCAAATGTGGGAAAGCCTAAGGCTATAGCAGAGTAGAAATAGGCATGTAGTGCACTAATGTGGGGATCTGAGATACTGCAAAGCTCAGGGATGTTCTGATGTGGGATTTTGCTTTGGGCCCTTCTTGGTAATTCAACAAGAATAATTAACGTTTCGTAATATTGTCTTTCATCCAAGGATCTAAACGTACAGAACACGCTAGCCCTGCCCCTTCTCTTCTGCAGACTAAACAATCCCAGTTTTCTCAGCCTCTCCTCATAAGTCATGTGCTCCAGCCCCCTAAACATTTTTGTTGCCCTCCGCTGGACTTTTTCCAATTTTAATGGCCCGGTCAGCAGTGCTGACCAGAGCCGTCAGGGTCCCTTTTTGACCGGGCATTCCAGTCGAATACTGGACACCTGGCAACCCTATGCCACCATAAGACTTGTAAAACACAGTTGAGAAAAATGGTATGGAGTTTTCAGCAGCTTGGTCATGTGCAGGGGCGGCTCTACCGTTTGCCCCCCCCAGGCAGTCATGGCGCCGGAGCGCCCGCGCGGCAGCGCGGACCTCCGGGCATGACTGATGAGAGAGGGTCCGTCTGTCCGTGGCTGCTGGACCCCCCCGGCCGGGGGCGGGGGCGGGCGGCGGATCCCGCTCCGCTGAGCTGCGCCGGCTCGCCCGCGCGGAGGTCAGCCGAGCCCGCGGCCGGGCCCGCGCCCCCGCGCCTGCGCGGTCGTCCGTCGCCCCGGTCGGTGGACCTCTCCCGCAGGACAGACGCGAGCCCCGCGCCCCAGCCCCCCCCCCTCTGCCCCCCCGCCTAGGCACCCAGCTTTTGCTGGTGCCTTGCCGCCCCCTGGTCATGTGACCAAACTCCCTTGGATTTGCCTAATAATCAGAGCTGATTTGGGAAATCATCAGAAAAATGTAAACTTACCCCAAAAATACCGAGATATTTTGAAGCTTCCACTTTAATATAACTTTTTTTTTTAACTATAAACCCCCCCATCATTCTGCTCTCTTTCACATGTGTGAGGTGGTGTGCTGCCATTCTGTTCCCTTTCATCACTGGAAAAATAAGTCTGCCCGATGTCTGACACTAATGCTTCTCTCAGCATTTCCTGTGATCTATCTCCTGAATGAGACAGATCACCTCTCACCTTTTATGTTTCTGTGGGATTGCTCTATCAGGTTCTAGTGACCAATGTGTGTTCGCCCCATGGCATATCTTAATTCCAGACATGTCTATGGCAGTACTGGTCCAATTCCAATACTCGTGAAGCTGAATCACAGTGAGTAAGCAGAAAGTTTGTTTGCAGAACTTTTATCTGTCTTAAATGGGAGTGTTTATATATGAGATAGACATGCTCATTTTTAATCAGGAGCAAATTTCCAAAACAGAATTGCATGAAACATTTGACATCTTGGAATCTAATCATTCTAGCCAGGCAGGAGAAGGGGGGCGGGGGAAGTTGCCTTCAACAAGATGTACAAGGGTAGAAACCTATATTTCTGCTCTGTAACAGTGGGAAATGCCCTCAAAAAGAGCTATTTGGGCATTGTGGGTTGCAGGGTGGGATAAACATTTTTATGGACGTGTTGGCAGTAAACAGTTAGACCACAGTTTTTTGAGAGAGTTGTATCTTCAGTATTTGAGAAGTCAGCAGGCAGTGATGACAGGGAAAGTTGTACCAAGGGGTGGTAGTGCTGACTTTCCTTTCTCGCCACCTCCGTTTCCCCTTAAGTGTCTCCTACTCCAGCCCCCAAGTTTAACTTGAATTTGCCGTGTTCTAAAACCATTTTTGACAGTCCTGAACTGTGATAGTTATAGTAGGTTTATATATTATTATGAGTTTATAATCCTGTTGTCTTTACTTTCAGGTATGGGTTTTAGCTTTCCCACTATTATTCAGAGGATCCAAATAATGCCCATTCATTATAGGTAGAGACTTATGTGGGTTTTCAGATACATGTAGATACTCCATGCAAAATTGTAGCAGTAATAGTTCGAAAGTTGGGGAATCCTACTCACAAAGCTAAGTATAACTCTGCCCTCTTGTGTCTTTGAATTATGGCACCAAATTCAGCCTTAGTGTAACTCTCTTGCCTTCAGTGGAGTTGCACCATAGGGCTAGTCTACACTTACCAGCCGGGTCGACGCGGTGAGTTCGACTTCTCGGAGTTCGAACTATCGCGTCTAATCTGGACGCGATAGTTCGAACTCCGGAAGCGCCGCGGTCGACTCCGGTACTCCACCACTGCAAACGGCGGTGGCGGAGTCGACCTTGGAGCCCGGACTTCGATTCCGCGGCGTCTGGACGGGTGAGTAGTTCGAACTAGGGTACTTCGAATTCAGCTACGCTATTCACGTAGCTGAATTTGCGTACCCTAGTTCGACCCCGCTTCTTAGTGTGGACCAGCCCATAGAATGAATTCGGCCAATATCCTCTTTGATTCATTGTATTAATTAATAATTTATAATATAATCTGGAATTTCTTATGTAGCCTTGCAGTAAGGTGCTGACCATACCGATCTTAAGACTTGACTTGATTTTTAAGCCTCAGTACTATTACAAACCAAGGTATGTTTCAACAAAATCTGTTCTGCTGATGTTGTGCATGCACAGAAATACTGAGTGGAATTTATGGAACAAATATTAGATTTTCGAAGTATTTTTTTAACACTGCTCAAAAATGGCTGAATAGATTTTTCTGAAACTTTAAAAATAAAAATAAATTTAAAAAAAAAAGCCTCTTGGCTTAGGTGTGACTTTTTAAATTTTATTTATTATCAGGTCCATTTTTATAGCAGAAATCTTATAAAACTTGTTTTACAATTTAAGAGATAAAATTCCCATTATACAGAAACACAATTATAAATTGACCTATGGAAGGCCTTAAAGCTACATTAACAAGACCTGTCACCAGTCTCTTTCTTCTTTGTGATATTGACTACATATTATGGTTGATGCTTTTCCTCTTCTCCTTCTGTCTTTTTAGTTGATAGTGTCAATTAACATCTTTCATCTCATGTTGAGATCCAAGCTTCTAGTTTTTCTTGCATTTAGATGTGTAACATGTTTATTAGTTGCCGTATCAAAACTCTACACAATATTAAGATTTTCTTCTCCTTCCTCCTGTCTGTTTTACTAATTTTGATATCTTAATTTTGAGTTTTACTTTGACTGTTGTTGAAGTGATTTCTCCCTTTCTTAGTATTCAAAAAAATTTACATGAAAAATTCCATTTGAGAAAGCTGTGAGCAACTGCAAAAGGGGGTGTTCTGATGAAAGCAGATTTTCAAATTTAACTATGGCTGTCACTATAGTAAATATATCATTATTCCAGGTATTCTGAATGAGGAAGAGACTATCATATAGCCTATGTCTACACTGTAATTAAACACCTGCTGCGGGGCTCAGGCTACAGGGCTGTAAAATTGCAGTTTAGATGTTCGGGCTTGGGCGGGAGCCCAAGCTCTGAGACCTCGGGAAGGGGAGAATTCTAGAGCCCAGTATCCCACCCAGCCTGAACATCTACACCGCAATTTCACAGCCCAAGCCCAACTCCCCCTGAGACGGGCCAGCCACAGGTATTTAATTGCCGTGTAGACATACCCTTGGTGGTTTAAAATGAGAAACCCTCAACCTAAAAGTAAACTCGCTACTAACATAGGAAATCTGCTAGATTTTTTTTTCCAGTTGAAAGTGAACTTCAGGGGAGGAGGAAGAGTTTGTTGAAGTTCGTTTCCTCCATGTGGTGCATTAGGACAATGATACGTGGCACTGACTAGATCAATAGCTGCACATCCTTCATAGCCCCGTGGGAGTGGAGTACAGTTGTGCCACTCTGTGAAAAGTGATAATGAAATGCAGCTTACTGGAAAACTCCAGGTTTAAGCTTATTGAAGTCACAAGGCCAAATATTCTGTCAATTTAAAGAAGGGCTTTTCTCTGGTCAGGGGCGGCTCTACAAATTTGGCCGCCCCAAGCAGTCATGCGCGCGGGCCGCCCCCGGGAGCGAGCAGCGGCGGACGGGGCATGGGAGCGTCCGTCCGCTGCTCGCGCTCTGCTCAGACCTCCCGCCCCGCTCGCGCAGCTCGCGGGTCGGGGGGGGGGGCGGAGCTGCTGCCAGTCATGCCTGCGGGAGGTCCTCAGCGAGAGTCCCAGCGCGCGCGAACCGTCGCAGGTCATCCCGCCTGCGGCGTCGTCCGGGTCGTCGGGCGCGGTGGACCCCCGCAGGCATGACTGCGGGCCCAGCACCCCCCCCCTGCCCCCCCGCCGCCCCCAGGCCCCGCTGCTCCTGCTTGCCCCTGGCTCTAGCTGCCCCCTGTCTCTGGTAAAGATTGAGCATTCAGAACTGTTGTTCCTTCTAACAAATCTCTTGTGATTGTTACTTTTGCTTTGGGAGCCTTTGAAAGTGGATAAACTGAACCAGTGGTATTGAGTTATGGAAATTGCCTATTTATTGTAATGATTGTTTACAAAGAAAGCCAAGACTTCAGGAGCATTCTCTTTATTGTATATTGTGTGTATTTTATCATACAGAAGTAACCCACCCTATTTCTTCAAAGCAGTCCTCACAGCTTCTACAGCCAAACGTAGAGTCTCACAGGGAAGCTGTTGCCATCTTTATAACTAGCTAGAAGAAAAGATGGTAAATAAGCAGCACCTAGCTCTTCCAGAAAGGTGGATTCTGTAAATAAACAGTTTGGCTCTCAGAGTTGTGTTACAGATTTAGTCTTTCTGATGGATCTGTAGGGGTTAGTTTTTGGCAGCTAAAATTCACAGATTAAAACTGTCTATGGGCAGTGTGTTCATTTGCTATAATAACCTTAATAATAATTTGCATTTCCATAGTGCCTTTGATCTAAGTAGCTCAGAGTTTCAGGAGCCCTTTTTAGTTAAGCTTCACAACACCCATGTGAGGTTAGTATTCTCCTCATTGTGCAGATGGGAAATCTGAGGCACAGCTAAATGAAGTTATTTAGCCAGTCGCACAGTGAAGCAGTCGTGTTGCTGGGACTAGAACACAGGTCTCCTGGTTCTCTATTCTATTCTTTAATCACTCGGCAGTGAAGATTTAAGGGAGGCTGTTGTGACTGTGGGTCTGGATGCTGGAGTCCTGAGCATTGGTGGTGGTGGTGTCCCAGTGTGTTATTTCCAGTCACAGGCTTTGCAGTACCTTGATAGGAAATCCCTGGGCTTTAGAAGGGGAACTAATCCTTTTTTGTACTTGGATTGGGATAAATAAAGCCAGTTGGTTGCACCTTGTATGGCCATGATGAAGCTTTCAGTGTGTTTGCTGGAGGCTCCCCCTGGTAGAAAGCTATTCTTCTCTTTTAAAAGATACTTTGCTGAAAGCTTCAGAAGGCTCTACAGCCATGGCCCGAGGGATGTTAATTGTTCTCATCCTAGCTTGACTTTTCTAGACGTGATTGATGGGCGGGACTCATGTTGCTTCCAGAAATAGTTGCTCCACACGAATGGAGAGAATGGGTAGTAAGAACTTCAGAGCAGAATTCTTCTCTGGAAAACCGTGTGTCTGTATCCACATTGCCATCATCCTGCGTCTGCAGTATTTGGATTCTGCTGAATTTTTTTTTTTTTACGTGTTGATACTTTGCTTCACAAATCTTAAGGATCATAGAAGTTAGAGAGGGAAATGACTTATTAGTTCATCTGTTACCTTCTCTCTGCCAACCCTGTTCTCTACAATATATCATCTGGTGCTTTGTCCAGTTTAATTTTTATAGTCCCAAGCGTTGAGACTTCCGCCACATCTCACTGCCAGAAAAAAAAAAAAATCCTGACCAATATTCAATCTAAATTTTTCTTTTTTATTAATTGCATTTAATTGCTTGTAGCAGGATCCTTGCATGTCACCCAGAATAATTCCCTTCTTGGTGTTTATACCCCTCCTGTTCTCTGTCTCCCCTCCACTCCTCTTATTTATTGCTTGGCCAAGTTATTCTTTTACTCTTTCTTCATAGGTCAGTTTCTCCAGCTCCCTGATCATTTTTTGGCTTCTGCGCAAACTACTTCCATTTTTTCTATCTTTCTGAGAAAGTGATGCCCAGAACTGAATATCAGATTCCAGGTGCAGCAGTGCCATAGAGTGCTACATCGTCACTTAGTGCCTGTTCGTATATGCCGCCCGCTTTTGCAAACACACTTATCACCTACATTTGGGTGAGCATAACCTTGAGTCTGGCCTGCATCCAAAGTGGGAAAGGTGGGGTCAAGCAGTGGTTCTCAACCTATTTACCATTGTGGGCCGCATATGCAGCTCTCTGTGTGTTGTGGGTTGCATCCACACAATATATATACTACCTGCATGGCCCTGACGATGTCACGTGGACCGAAGCTGTGTGCTGTCACATGGGCCGCAGGTTGAGAATCCCTTGGGTAAAGCAATGGAAGAAAAATAAATAAGGATGAAAAGAGACTGGGACAGAGAAGGAAAAGAAAGAGGGGAAGGAGGGAGAGAGAGAACAAAATTAAAAAAATGGGGCAGGGGAGGGAAGCAGCCCTGTCAGAGCAGAGCAGAGAAAGAGGAAGGGGGAGGGGGGGGGGGGGTAGAGAAAATATAGTCTGAGCGAAAGCAGATGCTGCAGAAAACATATCAAGACATAAAATGAAAAATAAGAACAAAGGGGGGAGAGTACAAGCAGGCACATTGACATTTCAGCTCTGATTTAATGGTGGTGCTGTTTCAAATAGCAATGACAAAAATTCTAAAACTATTTCCAGCACTGGATTGGATGCAAGACTATCCATCTCCCCCTTTAGATGTAGTGCAGGTGAGCCTCTCAAGTTCGATCCACGTTAGTATTCTTTTTCTTGCTTTGTTTGTTTTTCTTTGTTTGTTTTAAGTTGACAGATACACACCTGGGGTCTCTGATCTGGCCAAGTGGTATCCTGGTTGTGTTTCCAAATTCAGGTCTATGCCATAGGCTGCCATTGTACTAAAAACAAACAAAAGAGCCTTCTGTAATGTCCAGTTCAGAGTGAGTAAAAATAGGGCTTAAGAACTTAATGAGTCTCTTGCATCATGGCATTCCTTAGATTTTTAAAGAGATCTCTTCACTGATTTTCTTGCTTTAGTAAATGCTAGGGAAAGATATTGTTAACAATTTATGTTTATCAGGGATTGAATTAATTACCTTTTTCTTTGATCATTATTATAAATAAATTAGCCCTGAGGATTTCCAGGAGAAAAGAATGCTAGATTGTAGTTCCCCGGCAGTCAGTGGTTAGTGCTTAACAATATTCTGTAGATATTGAAGCCAGTAAATATTGTTTAGGTTTTGTAGTAAGAAAAATGAACATTTAAAAATGCTCCCTCCTTATTTAACAGCTCTGCTCCCTCTTGCTTCAGTTATTGTAAGTCATCCATAAACCACGGTGATGTGCATGGATGGAGCTGGGAAATGGGACATATGTGTACACAATAATTAGACACCCAGGGCTGGGCTGTGCCAGCCGACTTGGGCTTTCAGGGCTTGGGCTGCGGGGCTGTTTCATTGCTATATAGACTTCCATGCTTGGGCTGGAGCCTGAGCTCTGGGACCCTGCCATTTGTTCAGTAGCAGAGGACAAAAAATTATACTGTCCTTCAAAACTATCAGTATTTCTGTTGGATGACCAATGCTCTTCCTTATGGTCTGATCAGAACTGGTTGACATTTTTCCTTGCAATATTTCTTTTGATGAAAAATGGCCCTTTTTTCCATAAACATTTTCATTTCTTTTAAAATTTTCAGTGTGCAGATGAAAATATAAAACTGAAAATTGTTTGGCTTTTGAAAACCACCAAAACAAATGGTTTTTGTTGGGGAAAAAATGGAAAATTTTGATTTTTTTTTTAAAACGTTCAGCAAATACTTATAATTTCCTGACCAGCCATAGTTCTGATAATTGAATCTTTATGCATGATCGGAGGCAGAAGGATCCCACTTTGACTTTAAAATCCCAAGCTGAGTACTCAGGGCTAGCATTCAGAAAAATCCCTTGTATTTAGCCATTGGGAGAGGGTGAACATGGAATCCTCCCCAGATCTGCCATTGAAAAACATTCTTTGGCAATCATATTTTAAAGTGAAGCTCTAATCTGAAAAGTGACTGTGTAAAAGTGGCACCATCTCCTGTTATCTGTGTGTACTGAGTTATATCTACTCCTTTCCTGACAAAAATAAATGTAACATAACTACTTGTTACTTCTAACACTGCTCTAGAAGAGGTGAGGTAGGTGTGTGTACTGGGGAGGTGGCATCTTCTATTAGAAGATCTCAAAGCACTTTAAAAACATAATTACTTAGTCCTCAGTAGACCTCTGTGAGTAATGCAAATAAATATTATCCCCTTGTTTACAGATAGGAGCAAATAAGGCCCCAGTGTCGCAGAGTGACTCCGTGGCAGGGTCAGGAATAGAACACAGGATTCCTGACTCTCAATCTTCTGCTCTAATCTCTAGACCAGTTCTTGTTATGGCCATTGTTGTCCTTCTTGATGGTGGTTTCCTATGGCAACCAGAAACCATTTTTTGACTGAGAAACAGTGGCAGCATCCAATAATGCCTGATTCTGGAATGCATTGCCACGATGGGTTAAATCCACCTTGGGATGCTTGTTTACACAGGGTTTGGCTTATATGACATAACTGGGTCTCTCAGTTTCAAGCTGATGAGAACCAGGATCGAGATCAGCCATCAAACACTAAATTTGCATCCTGTCTCACATGGGTTCTGATGCTGAGCAGCTGTGTGGAGCCTGCTTTCCCTCTGATAACGGAGGCCTAGTGGAGAAAGCAGGATGCTTTTATCAGAAAGATGCGGCGCATTTGTGCAGCCCTAGAAAGGACAGTAATTGGTGACTAGCAGCTGTGTTTTTGGGAAGAAAACAAGCACTTTTAGAATCTGCAATGTGTGCAGTTAATTCTGAGAAGCAGGTTTCTGTGCTTGAGGCCAGGCTGAGATCTTAAGCTTGTGGGGGAAAGTGCTTTCCCACTGAGTTATAGGTCTGCTCCAATGAATTCAGCAGGCAAGAATCCTGTCCTTGATGGTGGTGTGGGTAGGGTTGGGGGTTTACTGTCATCCAAGTCAGCAACTCAGAAGCATCAGGACTACTCTGAAGTTCCAACAGTTTTCATTTCCTCTTTCATTCTGTGTTGATCCAGCCAGTTCGTTTAAACACTGAAGTCAAAGAAATTATAAGGACTTCTCTCTTGCCCCCTCCCCACATGTCATGTGGCTGGCAAGAATACTGCAGTGTACCAGTATCAATTGTTAGTTAGCATGGGAAATAAATAGAAGGAAGTGAGATGGAATCCTTTGTCCTTTTGAATATACTCACTGAAGACAAGAGTTATTTGTGAGCTTCAAGCATATGGGTGGGAAAACCGCCTAAGACAAAGTTGTTCCCACATCTCCATAAACTAAATCTGATTCCTCATATTAATCCAAGTTAAGAAACTTTGCTCTGGCAGAAGCTTGTAAATATTACAGTACCTGTCACTTTTGGATGCTGTTTTCTGTTTTCATAGCAATGAGCTGAAAGCTTTGAAGTGTGGGAAGTTTTGTTTTGACTTTTAGAAATTGACCTCAAAGCATCAATCTTCTTATACATCTGCTCCTTTCAGGCTACATGAAAATAGACCCTTGATTTTTGCAGGCAAAAACTTTTTATGATAACAGCATGGTTTAATGGTGAGAACTATAAACCAGGAACTCCTGAAGTATAATCCCAGCTCCAATGCCCACTGTCTCTGTCGGCTTTAATGCTTAATTTTTCCCATTTATAAGCTGGTGGCAATGTTATACCTGTCCTCAAAGGAGTAGGAGGATTAATTTAGTCAATGTTTGTACAGATGTAAAGCACGATATAAATACTAAGAATTACCATGCTCTTTTTTAAGACTATACATTCTTGAGGACAGACAATGTCCTTTTATTCTGTTTGTACAGGGCCTATGACAGAGACCTCAACATAGCTCTGAGCTATCACAATAACAAAGATAAATAGTAATGATTACATGTGAGTTTCACTTACTGCCAAGCCAAATTTCTGGTTGATCCAAAAATGTAAATTATTTCTGACAGACGTACTGGTAACAATTATCTTTCTCCTCCTCCTCCTCCTGTGTTGGTCTCCAGCTGATATTTAGAGGCAAGTGAAGCCTTCATTATTGCTGTTGAACTCTACTCTTTATTGTCACTTCTTGTTTGGCTGTAGTTTGTTTTTGTTTTTTAACCCTCCTAATTAGCAGTACTTAACTTCGGGCTTATCTTTACTGCAAAGTTAACAAGTTATAACTTGCGTGTTGCACCTAAGTCAACTTCTATCCACACACAAAACCTTTAACTCAAAGGGTCGATCTTCACTGCAGACTTAACCCAGGCTCTTACTTCCATATTGTCCCTAGCTCCTATCCACACACGCAACCCTCTTACCTGAGTGTGGTGGCCCTTTCAAGTAGGGTGATGTGAATTGGGTAGAACAGCCCTGAAATACAGAGTTCAAGTCCTGATCCCAGGCTGAATGATTCTGGGACATATTTTATCCTGGATTCCCTGCAGCACTGCTCAGTGCATGCCCAAAGCTCAGGGGCAGTGCCAGCCTCTTGCCAGTGGTGGGAGGAGGGCTGAGGTGGACCTTAGTGCCCCCACCACACCACCACCACAAGGCCTGAACCCTGTTCATCCCCTCCCACTGAGGCACTGCCGCCTGGCCATAATCTGGAGCCGAGCAGTAGAAAGAGCCACCCAGGCTCGGGGGGAAGAGGAGGAACGGGGTGGGCCTTGGAGGCAGCGAGGCTCCTGCAGGTGTCTCACTTTTGCCTTTTGAAAAGATGGTCGCTCTGCTTTCAACCCAAGCTAGCTGTCTCATCTAGGGCTATAGGCTAAAGCCTGCGTGCGGCTTACACATGGGCTGGTAACCCCCCACGTTGCAGTGTGGATGCAGGCTAATCAATTCTGCCACTGCTACTCCTTGCCTTCCCCGAACCTTCACTACCCCAAGTTCCACCCCCATGTTCCCAGAAGGATAGACAAGTTCTCACACAATTCACTAGGAAAGAATCCTAGAGAGGCTCGGCTTACTGCAATGCTAGTAACCATGGGATATGACCTCAGAAGTCCTACAGCATACTAAAGTCTGGCTTTGCAGTGTGGCTGCTCATATGTTGGCTAGGCTAACGTGGGTTCTTATCACCTGGAGTGAAGATATTCAGTCACTTAGACTCTTGAGAATTTTACCTTAAAACAATAGATTGTGAGGCAAGATTTAGGCTCTAATTTGTGCTGTGTCCTTGGGTGAGTAATGTGCAGCTAAATTTTCAAAAGTGGGCAGCGATTTTGTGTGGCTACTTGTGAACATTTTGTTCTTTCATTTCTGTTTCCTTCAAAGAGGGTCTGTAAATTGGGGCCTTTATCCACTCTAATGATCCCAGAGTCCCAAATCCATGTTTGGCGAATGATCTTACAAGTGCTTTGCTTTAATCTCTTAGTGGAATAACTAGGAAAGAAAACAGCTACTGTGGAGAGAGCCGGTAATGACCTGAACAGGGAGGCAAAAGCCCCAGATTTCCATTTGACTCCTCTTTTTGTCTTGCAGATGAGAGGATCTGTTCACCACCCTTTATGGAGCTGACAAGCGCCTGTGGAGAAGACACCTTGCAGGTCATAGAGAAGAATGGACTAACATTCCCATTCAGTATGTAAACAGGCTTTTTATCACATATTCTGAATTTTCGTCCTTTAAGAGCACTGTAACCAATGTAGAACTGCATGTTTCTTCATCAGGGACACTAGAACCTTTCTATAATTAGCACCGTTAAACTGAACAGTTGGTATGTAGAATAATATCTCTCCCCACAAGCTTCTGAAGAGCTCCCTATAGATGTTCTCTGCCTCAAACACTGCACCGCAATAAACAAAGCCACGTTCCTGGGAAATGCTCATAGTTCTAACATTTATACTGTTGTCTCGAACCTCCTCAGGAGGTTGCTCCCACCAGCCATGCTCGCTATTTTTCCTCAAGAGAATCATTTTTTCCCCTACCCCAAAATCCAGATGGAAAATGTGCCTTTTAAATGCCAGGAAATTTTAAAAAATAATAATAAATTGTGTAAGGCAGGTTTGAGGGCTGCAGCCTCAGGCAGCTGCAGTAAGCTGATTGTTCAATTGTAACAGACATCCACACTGAGACTTTTTTTATTCCTTTCCTCATTTGATCCCGTCAGTGTAAAATGAACAGAAGTGGTGTCTGCTCTGTGTCTTAGCCTCCTGTATTAGGCTATGGCTACATTACGAGGCTTTTAGCGACACAGCTGTGCCACTACAGCCGTGCTGCTAAAAGGCATGCAGCATAGCTGCTGTTTGTTGGCCGAGAGAGAGCTCACCTGCCAACAAAAAACTTCCACCCTCCACGAATGGCAGTGGCTTTGTCAGCAGGAGAGCGCTCCTGCCGACAAAGCACTATTCACACAGGTGCTTTTCGTTGGTAAAAAATGTTGTTGTTCAGAAGTGTGTGTTCTTTTAACACCCCTGAACGATAAAAAGTTTTGCCGATGAAGTGCCAGTGTATACAAACCCTTAAGCTGCAGTACTTAGTAAGTTACTGAGGTAAAACAATTGTTGTATTGCCTGGCTGCCCTCTTCTCACCGACAAATGAAGCAACACCCTATAGCCAACTGAATGATTTTGACTCCCCAGGTCGTTCACATTATAGACTGGCTAGCAGCAGTCTGGTTCTGCAGCACAGAGGTGGTCAAACTGCACAGCAGTGGTTCCCAGCCACTTGGACTGCAATTTTGCCTCCCCTAAGGTTCAACAGCCAGAAGTCAGACCTTCCCCTTCCCACCCCGCCAAAAAAAAAATGAGATTTTTTTTAGAGAGAGATTATGTTGTGGGGGTGGTGGTTGTCTGTCTTTTGATTATTATTTTTATCTCCACCTGCCCATCCCCAGTGTGTATGTGTGATGATGCTTAGTGTTGTCCACTCTCTCAATTGTACTAAGGAGAATCCTCTCTGTAGGAGCTCCCACCCTGGCCACCAATTAATTCTGCCCCATCCCTCAAATCAATCCTGCCCCCCCCCCACAGCTCCCATATCAGTTCTGCCCTCGCAGCTGCCTATCACATCAATTCCGCCCTTCTAGCCTGACCTCTGCTGCTCCTGCAGCTCCTGGGTTCTTCACCCCGCTCTTCCAGGTCTGGGGGGTAATTGCAGCCGGTTCCTCCCCTTTCCCCTAGTCAAGCCTGGTGTTGTAGGGATGGAGAGGGGGAGCAGAGAGCAGGCTGACCCACTGTTCACAGCTGGGCAGAGGGAAGAAGGGAGTGGAGCTGCTCTGAACTGCCGAGAGCACTTTCTGCTCCCTTGTGTGAGAACGGAGTGGGCTGGTGAAGAGAGGGAGACAGAGCTCTTCCTGCTTTATGCACAGTCCTGCCTGGCTGCTCTTCCCCAGAAGGTAGCAGGGAAGGCAGCCATGCAGAGCGGGTTTGCACAAGAGGACTGGAGCTGTTCACATGATTGCCAGGCTGACTTGAGCCCTGGCTGAAATCAGGTGACTCACAAAGAAATCACGCGAGTTATGAACACTGGCACTACTATTTCAGGCATTCGTAACTGGTGCCTTGTGCTACCTTCCCACCTGAATGATCAGCTTCTGTGCTGAGCCCTTGGTGCTAGTGCTGCCTCCTTCTCCTGTGTCCTGTGTGCTCTAACCCAGTGCGTATCACTCCAGTTCCAGAATAGCAGTTAAGAGACATGGGTCTGGAGCAATCCAAACTCCATGGCAATGGACAACACATAGGGCTGAGATGGCGAGCTCTAGCAAGTCTAGCTGGTACCATTGAGGTCTTACCCTGGTGAACTGCTAGATGGGTTGGGAACAGGCGGTACAAAGAGTTTTGTGTGTGGCCCGTTTCGCTCATTCACTCTCCTTTTTATTTTTTCTCTTCATTTACACAGTTTGTAAAACCAGAGTGGCCCATGGAACCAACTCTCATGAGGTGAGTAAAAGACCTCTGGGGCTTCAGTCAGCTTTATCCCCTCCTGACTGCTTATGGGTTGGTTGGGAGCTCTACTGTGCAATAATAGAATGATTGTTATCCCCCAAACTACTTCCCCTCCCCCCTTACATGTCCCTACTTCAGATACCTTTTCGAAGATTACTAGGGCTCAGTTTAAACAGGGCTTATCGCCCTTGAGCAGAAGTTCCGTCTCTAGCAACAGAGTGAGGCAAGAGCTGCGCTTGTGAGGCCTTCCTTCTTCAATCTGCCCTTTGGTGGGAGATCAGGCCAATTGGGTCTTCTCCCCCCTCACCCGCTATCTCTCAGCTCCATTGTGTGGTGCTGATGGTGAGAATTGGTTCTGAAATGTTGAGCCTTTGATCCTCCATTTCCAGGTAGAAGGGCTGCCCAGTTTCTTCTCTTCAGTGAGATGGGTGAGGAGGAGCAGCCCTCTCATACTCCTCTTCATGGCGGGGGGAAGGAGAAGGGAGAAGCACGTAGGGACAGAACCACACATAGGCCCAGTTCTCTTCATGAGGTGGGAAGGAAGAGTGTAAAGGATTGGGCTGGGAGAAGCATCTCCTTCCCTGCCCTTTCAGGGAGGTGGCCATAACTGAAATGGTGTAACATAACTATTCCTGATGTAAGTGACTCTCCTGTGTATTTAGCTGACCATAAATATAGGGAACCTGAGGTGAAGCACCTCCACCTTTTCCAGAATCTTGAGAGCAGAGGTCGAGAAACCCTATTTCAGCTCATTCTCCTGTAGCTTTCTTGCCTCCCTCCTCCTCAAATCCCAGTGTGAGAATCCAGACCCTACTCCCTGTAAATAAATATTTTCTTTCATTCGTTCTTTCGTTATTTCATTCACAACTTATCTATGGCCACATCCAAGTTTCCCAACTCCTTCTAAAATCTGTGTGTTACTGCAGCACCTTCAAGAATGAAGGGCCCAGGAGTGAAATGTAGATCTAAAGGAACAGGGTACCTGATGGTAAAATGAGGAGTGACCAATATTCACTGTTAAAGAAATCATTATTTTTCAGTTGGACCATGCACCCTCTTTTATAAAGACAAGGCACATAGGTCCCTTGGGAGTTTAATTAAGGGATTGACTGATAGCTGCTGGCCTCTCAATTTTTCAAGTACTGTTCTTTTGGAGATCAGAATCCTGTGACCCTGCTGCTGGTTCTCCTGTAACTCCCACCTGAAATGCACAAAGCTTTCAGTGCCTAATGAGTTAGCATGGATTTTCATTACCGTGATGGGCCCTTCCTTGCAGTTCTTATGAAAAGTACTGACTTATTTAAGTTTTCTGCTTGAACCCCAACATCTGCAAGATGTGATGCTCAAATAGAGTTGTACTTCTGTGGCTTTTCATGGGAGCTGATTATTACTGCACAGGTTGGTGTCCTCAGCGATGCCTGAGGTCCTGCATGACACTTCAGTCCCTTTGGAGCAGAACCATTGCTGAAGTTGCCATGTTCCCCCAGGGGTAGTATTAGGGCTCAGACGGCAGTCTATCCTGTAATAGCCACATGTGGAGAATGGCTGCTTGAGAAACATGGAATGTTGTGTTTGTTGAAAGCTCCTGATGTGAAAGCAGCATGTCCAGTGACTTGAGCACAGGACTGGAAGCAAGTAACTGTAGTTCAGTTGTCCTCTCTGTGGCCTTAGGCAAGATGCTTAACCTCTGTGTACAGTATTGGGGTTGTGTCTAGAGGCCCCATCCAGCTTAGTTACAGAAGCCGGCTTGCACAGGTTATTAACATGTGCATATTGGATATGTGCTGCCAAATAGATAGCATATAGTAGAATAATGAGAGACTAAAAAAATCAGTTGCAAATAGGCATTGGCTACATGCACTAACTTGCACTCAGAAAACATTAGAGAATCTCCTGATTGTGTATGCATGCAGAAAATTATGTGATCTCATATGGTCTGCCAGATATAGAAGAGAACAGAATAATAAGCAGCTAGCTAGAGACCTTTAGTCATAAATATATAGTCATCCCATTGCTTATTTGACTAAAAGTATTACTTTTTGTTGAAATATTTATCATCTTATTATACAGGAACAAACTAGAAAGCTAACATGAATTCAGAAAAAGCTCTGCAAACTAAGAGTACAACATAAATCAAACTGACAGGTACACATAGAGGAGATAGAAAGTGTTCCATGGTATGCAATTTGTAAAATCCCTCCGGCTAGCCTGACTTTGCTGAGATCCAGTTAATTGTAGAAAGCAAGAAAAGAGGCAGAGTTTATGGAGAGAAATGTCTATCTTTGAGAGGGATTCAGAGTCAGGGCTCATAAGCTGTGTCCTGAACTCTGCCATTGTGACCCAGGACAAATCACTTAAACTCTCTGGGCATTATTCTGGACCAATCTGAACACAATAGGAAAACTAGTAGTCCCTCTTCAAAGTGACAAGATCATGGGTCACTGCAGCCGGGTCTTTGCCCTCAAAGAGAGGGCATAGTCTTCAAGCTAATTAAAAGTGTGAATAAGCATTTCTGGCCAGTGACTTAATCAGGGTGCCCAAGCGTGGAACTGTGTATCATGTGATGTGGATTGTGCTGGCTCTTCAGAGTGTTTCCTTTTACCCATCAGCATCCCTTTCATCTTATATGGGCTAGGTTTGAGCCAGCCGCTGTTCATCGTTGAGCCCCTAAATGACTTTCTCTGTGGCATATTTCTTCCAGTCTCTGTGTCATTCATTTAAGGGGGCTCTACACTGTGGGTAATGGGATGAAACTGAGCCAAGGCAAATGTTGGCTGAGCATTGCCTAGCAGAGAGGGCGGTTAGACTCTGAAAGAATCTCTCAGTGAAGTGGCAGAAACCCCAGTTGCTTGTGAGATTTAAACCTGAACGGAACCAAAAAAAAAACCTGTAGGGAGCAACTTTCATTGGCAAAGAGGATCAGGATGACCTAATACATCTATTTCTTCATATCTCTGATTCCCTGTATAATCTGATGGGTATTTTCCAGGTTCTGTCACTCAGATATTTTATTGATTTTAAATTAAAAATGAAATGAGGATTGTTACATAACTAACAAAGATAAAATGCCATTGTACATGTTAAAAAGAATCTTAATTTAAAATGATGATGTGTGCAATTGAAAGCCATGCTGATAACACCCTCAGGGGCTTAGGCTTATTGCAGCAGTAAATGTAATAAAAGAGAAGCTAGCTGCCGAGAAGGGATTTGCACTTGGTTTGCAGCAGTAAATGTAATAAAGAGAAGCTAGCTGCTGAGAAGGGATTTGCACTTGGTTATTATCCCTGGATAGATTTTTCCCAGATCATATATTTCCGCCAGACAACAGAAAAACGTGAAATAAATGAAAGCCCAAATCCTTGTGGAGAACTGTTTGCATTTTGTGTTTCAGATGGCAATCATATTCAACCAGGAAGGCCTGAAGGCCATCCAGCCCCCCTGCGTGATTCAGAGCTTCATCAATCATAACGCTGTGCTGTATAAAGTGTTTGTGGTCGGGGAATCCTACACTGTGGTAAAAAGACCATCTTTAAAGAACTTCTCGGCAGGCATTTCAGGTAAAGTGCCCGTGTGTGCCAACTTAACTGCTAGCATGAGCTCAGAGGCCCTTGGCAGCAGAGATCCTAAATGAAAAATGTTTTTGAATAGGCTGCTAAAATTAAAACATCTGCTTTTTACATGCTGTATTTCCTCCTCTGTGTTATTTCAACAGGAAGGGAGATAACTCATCTGCTCTGGAATACATGTGAATAGGGTTCTTATAGTAAATGTTTATGTGAAATTAACCTGAATCTTACCTGTTAAAAGCTGTGTTTTATGTCATTGTGGAAGTGGAGAAACCTCCTTTACTAGAAACTCTCTAAACACTCAGTAGGTTCATTTGTCATTTGCTCTTGAGTTATAATCCCAAGATAGAGGGAAATTCCTGGATTCCATCCTTTTGGAACTTCCTGTCCCTGTCTTTACCGTGTTCATTTTTTGTTTGTGTTTAAAGTAAGCGCAGTTGAGTTCTCCCATGCAGGAGCCTCTTGGTTTGTTCATGTAAAGGCCAGGTCTTGACATTCTCAGGGGAAATACAGTTGATCATTTTCATTTGGTTCTAGTTGGCAGCTATTTTGGGGATAAGCAGAGTGGAGCTGCTGGGCTAATGGTCCTCCTGTAGTTATCAACAGGTACAGTTATAAATCTACAGAGACCGTTTGAAGGGTATTAATTGAGCCTGCTGCAATTTCCTTTTTGGAAGAAGAACAGCTTTCTGTTGTGAAGCCTGAGGAATTGAGAAACTACTTTCAGTGGACTATAGGAAGCAGAAAATCTTTAGTGGGACTAGTATGAGTGAAATAGTGATATGTTTATCAGCTAGTGTGAGAAATTAGCATTAGGAAAATGTACTGAAGTATCAACTAATTTTAAGGCATCTTTATGAAGGACAGTGCCTTAAATGCAGCCATTAGCTTGTTAGTCTAAAGTTTTAATGTTATTTTGAATCCCATGTAAAAATGAAATTTGCAGACTGGTTTCAGTGAATCCCTGGATTCCAAGTCTGGATTTCTTGGCCTAAAATCTGCTGCTGGCAAGGGACATGTTATGAGCAAGGGATCAAGCAGGTCTGACTGTTTCAAGAGTCTACAGTAGCTGGTTGCAGAAATGTGAAGTCTTACAAAGTAGGAGCATAGACAGGGTATTTGAATTTCTGCCCCTTGGCTCTGCCTCCTGGGCAGCACTTCCTCCTTCAGTGATTAGCACTGGAACAGGATGAATAAAGCTGGCCTGGCAGCATCCTCAGTAGAAAGCCTGTGGGATGTTTGTCATTTGTGTCATGAGGATTTTTAACAAATGGGCGTCTTTTCCTTCTGGGGCTGCTTCTTTGCTCCTGCCCTTCTTCATGCTCCCTGGCATTCCTTCCTCTGGTCGGCGTGGAGCGCTAGAAGGGGTTCAGTCCCTTTTGAAACAATATCTCAGGACTTATCTTGACATTCCTTTTATTTAAAAAGCCAACGTGGGATATTCGGCCTCCGCTAAGTCAGATTTGTATTTATGTCCCACCAACTTTGCCCAAGTCCAACTCTAACCTGCCCATGCTTCTCAGGAACGTGCATAGTTATGGACAGCGAAGTACACGCTGGCTGGCCACCTGCCTCAGATCTTGGCTACTGCTCTCTAACATGTTACCAGAGGTCACAGATTGTTCTGGTTTTGCCTCCCATGATTCCTGCATCTTTCCCATAATAAAGCGCAGTGAGCCTGTGGCTGTGATTAGCTGCTGTGATCCAGTCTGCGGAGGGAGCAGCCTAGTAGAAACACATCCTACATCATTCTGCAAGTGTGTGATACCCCTGCACATTCAACATTATGTTTGCTTTGATGCTGTGCAAGATTCATGTCTGGGTTTATGTATACCATGGCAGTGTCCTCTGGTAAACCCAAGAGGACAGGTTGTCATAATGGAAAGCTGCCAAAACATTTTTCCCCACCACCACCCCTCTCACCTCCTTGGAGGGGTCCTGCAGGAGGATAAATTGGCCTGGGAGGGTGCATGGCTGGAGAATGTGGTAATACAATTCCCTGAGCAGCCTCCACGGCAGGGCTGCTGTGGTGTCTTCAAATTAAAGATCCTTCCTGCCTACCCCCCACTGGGGTGAATTTTGCTCTCCTGGCCATGGGGGTCCACCTTGGGTACAAGGCGGTATAATTTACACCTCCCCTGCACTTGCTTGGGTGGATCTAGTGCCAACTGTGAAATCATCTGCTTTTCTCATCTGTCATGTAAATGAAATCTTGTACGTTTCCAGTTGAATGGTCACTTTAATTCCTAACAATTTCCTAGGAATTATTTCATTAACTTACAGAAAACGTTCTTTAATGAGTGGGATTTATTTGACTGCAGAAATGAAACCAGTTCCATATAATATACACACACCCATGTTTTATTTACCTTATCTGCGTCCTGAAATCTTGAAGCTGTGTGGGTCTTGGGCTAGGTTTTCTGCCATGGGCCGGTGCCTTTGTGCAAGAGGAAGCTTTGCATGACAGAGTCGTCTTAGTACATGCACAATGTGCCTCAGATGGCACGTGACCAGGATTCATCACCAAATTTGGTCCACTGGTTGGATCATTAGCTTCCCCAGCTTGGGCCAGATACTGACAGGAAGTGCAACATGAACGCCAATCTATGCCCCCCATGACGGAGTGGAGGACATTATTAGCCATTGAGCTGGATTAGATTCCCCGGGGTTGCACTGCCACCTAGTGTTACATACAGTATAAACCAATCCTTTTAATATTCAAATCCAACTATCAATTCATTTATAACGTTTTCTTTTAATTTCAGATAGAGAATCAATATTTTTCAACAGCCACAATGTGTCGAAGCCAGAATCCTCCTCTGTCCTAACAGCAGTAAGTAATCCAGCTCTTTTTTTTAACATTGATAGAAAACGAATCTCTTTTTCTTATGAAGCTATTAATGAATAGTGACTCTTGTACATGAATTGTGCCCTGTCAGCTCCCAGATACCAAACCGAGATCTGTTTGCTACTTAGAACCAGCACAATTTAAAGCTGTTTCCTTGTTCATTTGATTGCCCTTACAAGGTTTTTCTCCTTTCTGTTGTGGGAGCAGAGATGCTGCTGCATGTCTGTCTGCTGCTTTGCTGTGCTTTTCCTTAACTGAAAGCCAGTCCAGATGGGGAAAGGAAATGTCCTGAGTAGTAATTTCTAGTACCTTTCCTCTCCAGAGAATTTTATAAGCCTTAATGAATCCTTACAGCACTCCTGGAGGTAAGGGAGTGGTATCCCCATTTGAAAACCCAAAGCAGAGAAGTTAAGTGAGTTGTCCAAGACCATGAAGATATGCACCTAGAACGTAAGCATTCCTGAGCTCTGACCAGTAGGCCACACCTCTTTATTTATATCCTCCGAGTACATTAACTCCAAGCACACCTTTATTGTGTTTATGACTAGCCCTGTTAATAGCCAAGGTAAAGGTGGCTCCTGCAAGGTGCTGAGGGGGGGAGGGATAGCTCAGTGGGTTGAGCATTGGCCTGCTAAACCCAGGGTTGTGAGTTCAATCCTTGAGGGGGCCACTTAGGGATCTGGGGCAAAAATTGGTCCTGCTAGTGAAGGCAGGGGGCTGGACTCAATGACTTTTCAAGGTCCCTTCCAGTTCTAGGAGATTGGTATATCTCCAATTATTACCTTATTACCTGAGCATGCTCAACTCCCACTAAAGTAATCTTGCAGGATTGAGCCCATAGTGTGTCTCCAGATTCTTCTCTGGTTCATGTGGTCTAGTTGGTTTGTAGTCAAAAGTTTAATACAGTGACCAGATGTCAAATTGCAATGTCCCACTAATTGATATGCTAAATATTATTCATGTCACTGAACTAATTACAAATCCCTTCCAGTGGCTAAATTTTGTGATGACTGTATGTTTATGCATGTTTTTGGATATATACACGGCTGTTCTGTACACAAAACGGTACTTGTATTGCTCAACTTCTTGGCTAAGAAATGAGTGTGATTAAATTTCACATTCACAAGTGACCCGAGGCCTTGGCTACACTTGAGAGTTGCAACGCTGGTGGTGGCTTTATAGCGCCGTAACTCACTCCCCGTCCACACTGGCAAGGCACATACAGCGCCGTATCTCCCTGGCTACAGCGTTGCCTGTACTCCACCTCGATGAGAGGAATAAAGAGAATAGCGCTTCTGCTGCAGCACTGGGGTGCCAGTGTAAACAGGGAATAAACTTACTACGCTGTAACTGACCTCCCGACGGTTCCCATAATGCTTTTAAGTAAAGATAACTCTCTTTGTTTTGTTGTGATGCCTCTGTTTGTTTTGTTGTGAACTCGGGGCTCCCGGAGCTGCTTATCAAAAAAACAAACACAGCTGTGAATGAGCTCCCTTTGGAACGCCCACAGCTAGTGTTTGCTTGAAGAGAGGGGAAGGAAGGGGCTTGAGGAGAGAAGCAGCGCGGCGTGCGGGGGCGGGGGGGTCCGTTTCGGGGAGGCTGCTTATCTGGTCTGTGAGGAAAAAAACAGAGGGGTATTTGTTTTCAGTGAACGGGTCGGAACTTGCAAGGCAGCTGCTGACAGAGTGTTGGCTCCAAAAATCCACTCTCTCTCTCCCCCACGCTCCTTGTCACACTCCACCCCACCCCCCTCTTTTGAAAAGCACGTTGCAGCCACTTGAATGCTGGGATAGCTGCCCATAATGCACCGCTCCCAATGCCGCTGCACATGTGGCCACGACAGTGCGCTGGTAGCTGTCAGTGTGGCCAGACTGCAGTGCTTTCCCTACTCAGCTGTATGAAGACAGGTTTAACTCCCAGCGCTGTACAGCTGCAAGTGTAGCCATACCCCGAGTCACTCTTAATAATAAACAGTTCTAAAATAACCCAGACTTCAAACCCAGACCTCCCTTATTAAACAAATGCCCCAAAACACTGAGCGCAGCAGTGATGCACCTAAACACCGTCTGTTAAGTAACTCATTCTTGTCAGCCCCTTAATCAGTCCCGTAAGGCAGGTTTAATTTTAGATCGAACGTACATGATGAGAGGCAGAATATCTGCAGTGCTGGAGTAGAGGCTGCAGTTTTCTTTTGATTTTAAAATGTGTCTAATATTTAAGATACTGGGCCCAATTCTCCATTTAGTTTGGTGCTGGTGTGTTTATCCACTGATTTCCATGGAGTTACACCAGTGTAACAAATAGAGAATCAGGCCCACTGAGTACAATAGAAGAGCCTAACTTTTAATGTATATAGGATGCAGAATCAAGAAAAGCTCTTGCGGCTCTTGTTGGATCCTACAGGATATAGAATGGGGAAGCTCTGTAAATCAACATGTATACTAAAGAGAGAGCCCAGTTCAGAACCCCTCAGTTGTTTCTCTTTGTCTTTTTCACTGTAGCTTGATAAAATCGAAGGTGTGTTTGAACGGCCAAATGACGACGTCATCCAGGAGATCTCCAAGGCACTGAGACAGGCTCTGGGGGTTTCCCTCTTTGGGATTGACATTATCATTAACAATCAGACCGGCCAGCATGCAGTCATTGATATCAATGCATTCCCAGGTAAGAGAGACCTTTCAGCTTTCACTAAACATTGTGGATACCAGACCGTGTGTGTTTAGTGAGAATTAGTATTGCTGTTCGTAGAATCATAGAAGATTAGGGTTGGAAGAGACCTCAGGAGGTCATCTAGTCCAATCCCCTGCTCAAAACAGGACCAACCCAGGCCTTAAAAACTTATAAGGATGGAGATTCCACCACCTCCCTAGGTAACCCATTCCAGTGCTTCACCAGCCTCCTAGTGAAATAGTAATTCCTAATATCCAACCTAGACTTCCCCCCACTGCAACTTGAGACCATTGCTCCTTGTTCTGTCATCTGCCACCACTGAGAACAACCTAGCTCCATCCTCTTTGGAACCCCCCTTCAAGTAGTTGAAGGCTGCTATCAACCCCCCGCCCACTCTTCTCTTCTGCAGACTAAATAAGCCCAGTTCCCTCAGCCTCTCTTCACAAAACATGTGCCCCAGCTCCTAATCATTTTCGTAGCCCTCCTCTGGACTCTTTCCAATTTGTCCACATCCTTTCTGTAGTGGGGGACCCAAAACTGGACGCAATACTCCAGATGTGGCCTCATCAGTGCCGAATAAAGGGGAATAATCACTTCCCTCAGTCTGCTGGCAATGCTCCTACTAATGCACCCCAGTCTGCCTTTAGCCTTCTTGGCAACAAAGGCACACCCTTGATTCATATCCAACTTCTTGTCCACTGTAATCCCCAGGTTCTTTTCTGCAGAACTGCCACTTAGCCAGTCAGTCCCCAGCCTGTAGCAGTGCATGGGATTTTTCTGTCCTAAGTGCAAGACTCTGCACTTGTCCTTGTTGAACCTTATCAGACTACTTTTAGCCCAATCCTCCAATTTATCTAGGTCATTCTGGACCCTATCCCTACCCTCCAGCATAACTATCTCTCCCCCCATCTTAGTGTCATCTGCAAACTTGCTGAGGGTGCGATCCATCCCATCATCCAGATCATTAATGAAGATGTTGAACAAAACCGGCCACAGGACAGACCTCTGAAGCGCTCCGCTTGATACTGGCTGCCAATTAGACATTGAGCCGTTGATCACTACCCATTGAGCCCGACAGTCTAGCCAGCTTTCTAGCCACCTTATAGTCCATTCATCCAATCCATATTTTTTTAATGTGCTGGTAAGAATATTGTGGAAGACTGTATCAAAAGCTTTGCTAAAGTTGAGATATATCACATCCACCGCTTTCCCCATATCCACAGAGCCAGTTATCTCATCATAGAAGGCAATCAGGTTGGTCAGGCATGACTTGCCCTTGTGAATCCATGTTGACTTTTCCTGATCACCTTCCTCTCCTCCAAGTGCTTCAAAATGGGTTCCTTAAGGACCTGCTCCATGATTATTCCAGGGACTGAAATGAGGCTGACTGGTCTGTAGTTCCCCGGATTGTCGTCCTTCCCTTTTTTAAAGATGGGCACTATATTTGCCTTTTTCCAGTCGTCCGGAACCTCCCCCAATCGAGTTTTCAAAGATAATGGCCAATTGTTTTGCAGTCACATTAGCCAACTCCCTCAGTACCTCGCATGCATTGCATCCAGCTCCCTGGACTTGTACATGTCCAGCTTTTCTAAATAGTCCGTAACCTGTCCTTTCACCACTGAGGGCTACTCACCTCCTCCCCATGCTGTGCTGCCCAGTGCAGCAGTCTGGGAGCTGACCTTGTCTGTGAAGACCAAGGCAAAAAAAACATTGAGTACTTCAGCTTTTTCCACATCATCTGTCACTAGGTTGCCTCCCCGATTTAGTAAGGGTCCCACACTTTCCCTGACCACCTTCTTGTTGCTAACATACCTGTAGAAACCCGTCTTGTTACCTTTCACATCCCTTGCTAACTGCAGCTCCACTTGTGCTTTGTCTGACCTTCCTGATTACACCTCTGTATACTCAAGCAATATTTTTATACTCCTCCCTAATCATCTGTCCAAGTTTCCACTTCTTGTAAGCTTCCTTTTTGTGTTTAAGCTCACCGAAGATTTATTTCTGCACATCGGGATGGTTTGTTCCTGCGCCCTCAATAAGGCTTCTTTAAAATACAGCCAGCTTTCCTGGACTCCTTTTCCTCTCATATTAGCCTCCCAGGGGATCCCATCAGTTCCCTGAGGGAGTCAAAATCTGATTTTGCGAAGTCCAGGGTCCATATTCTGCTGTTCTCGTTTCTTCCTTTTGTCAGGATCCTGAACTCGACCATTTCATGGTCACTGCTGCCCAGGTTGCCACCCACTTCTATTTCCCCTACCAATTCTTCCCTGTTTGTGAGCAGCAGGTCAAGAGGAGCACAGCCCCTAGCTGGTTTCTGCAGCACTTGCAATGGGAAGTTGTCCCCAACACTCTCCAAAAACTTCCTGGATTGTCTGTGCACTGCTGTATTGATTTCCCAGCAGAGGTCAGGGTGATTGAAGTCCCCCATGAGAACCAGGGCCTGTGATCTGAAAACTTCTGTTAGTTGTCTGAAGAAAGCCTTGTCTACCTCATCCTCCTGGTCTGGTGGTCTATAGCAGACGCCCAGCACGACATCACCCTTGTTGCTCTCGCCTCTAAACTTAACCCAAAGACTCTCAACAGGCTTTTCTCCAGTTTCATATTGGAGCGCTGAGCAATCATACCGCTCCCTTGCATACAGGGCAACTCCCCCACCTTTTCTCCCCCGCCTGTCCTTCCTGAACAGTTTATACCATGACAGTGCTCCAGTCATATGAGTTACCCCACCAAGTCTCTGTTATTCCAATCACCTCATAGTTCCTTGACTGTGCCATTCTTCCTGCTTGTTTCCCAGGCTTCTTGCGTTCGAGTACAGGCACCTAAGATAACTAGCCGATTGCCCTGCTTTCTCAGTATGAATCAGGAGGCCTCCCCAGTTGCACCTTCTTCATTGTGTTTCCTCCCAGTATCCCACTTCCCCACTTACCTTCGGGCTTAGGTCACCATCCCCCAGCGAACCTAGTTTAAAGCCCTCCTCACTAGGTTAGCAAGCCTGCCTGCGAAGATGCTCTTCCCTCTCTTCGTTAGGTGGATTCCATTTCTTCCTAGCAATCCTTCTTCCTGGAACAACGTCCCATGGTTGAAGAATCCAAAGCCTTCTCTCCGACACCACCTGCGTAACCACGCATTTACCGCCACAATTCAATGGTCCCTATCTGGTCTTTTTCCTTCAACAATGTGTTCCATTTTAAGCAGGTTCCCAAGATGGCTCTCTTTTGGGCTCCCTGATCCTAAGGCATTGCTTGTTAGGAAACTTCCAACCCTCAATCAGCTACATTCTCATTTAAAATCTGTCCCTATGCAATACATTTAAAAGATACCTTTTTTGTGGGGAATTAGGAGTCACAACTGAGAGTAATTGATTCGGGAAAGATGCTGGAATCCTAAGAGCACCGAAATTGCCAGAGCGGATCGACCAGCATTCCATCTAGTTCAGTATCCTGGCAAGTTGCTAGAGCTGAACCCTGAAATATAACAATAAAAATAATCAGGTTTAATTTGATATTTTCCCCCTTGTCCTGTTAGTGCAGGATTCAGCCCAGAAACAAAAAAAGGCATTTCAATCTTTGGAACATCTGAATCTTCATTACATTTCTGGAGTCAGGCTAATGAATGTATTGTCCAAGGTTCAGGAGCTATTTCCTTGTGTTTGCTTTTCATTTGACATATTTATCCCGTTAGCAAATAGTGGTGTTGGTTTCAAGTGACACATGCAAGACTGTTATCATGGTGTAGTTCCACTACAGTGGGTCTCACATTTTTTGTGTTGTAGAGCAATTTTTAAGATAGAGTTCCTGTCATAAACCATCTCCTTCCTAATCTTTCAGTCCTGTTTCCTCACCTCCCTGAGAAGTAGGTAGAACTAAGGCATCTAGATGAAAATAAACTCACTTTAACGTGATAAATATCACTATCGGATTTGATCCCCTCCCATTGAATCTGTGTTGTCTTTCCTCTCCATAGATACAGGACTTCCTTTAAAAACACCTACTTTCCCCGCGTTATCTGCTATTCCCCAGGACATTTTACAACTTAGTTTTGCCCTTCTCTGTGTTTGCCACCCCTCCTAGTGTTTGTGTGATCTGTAAACAAATGACAAAAGATTTGCAAAAGGCGGAGTGCGAAGAATCACTTAGGATTTTCAGGTTTCAGGGTAGCAGCCGTGTTAGTCCGTATCCGCAAAAAGAACAGGCGTACTTGTGGCACCTTAGAGACTAACACATTTATTTCAGCATGAGCTTTCGTGAGCTACAGCTCACTTCTTCGGATGCACATGCTGAAATAAATTTGTTAGTCTCTAAGGTGCCACAAGTACTCCTGTTCTTTTTAGGATTTTCAGTGGTGCTTTTAAGTAACTAAACTTCAATCTCTCTCCCCTCCCAAAATGCTGAGCATCCTGGCTAGATGCAAGCTAACTGTTTAAAGAGGGGAGTGCTTCCTCACTGGGGCAGAAACATCCATGGAGCACGTGGAATCACTCTGCACCCCACCATTTCTCCTTTGTTGTGCTTCCAGCATGAGGTTGCATCTTGAGCTATGCATTAGAAATTCACTTTGTGTCATGCATTTTGAGCTGCATGATAGCTTGTGCTTTGAAGGGGGTTTGGATCAATAGTCTATTCTCTGTAAATAGGTGTTTTGGACAAAGATGCGAGTAAATTTCTTGCCCTTTTGAAAGAGCAGAGAAGCTGTGTAACTTTTTAATCTCGTTTTTTTTTTGTTTCATTATCTTAAATTTGTTATCAAGCATTACAGACAGTATGGAGGTGCAGCTGACCATTGGTATTATAACATGTATTTATTTTAGATTTGTAAGAAATTGTACACCTGTCCTGATCTCTAGGGGTCTTTGTCAAAAATGTGGTAAATTCAAAAACTTCCCTGAGCTAAAGAAAATGGCCAACCACGATAAAAACAAATTCAAACAATACTCTTTCCCCACAGACGTCAACCCTTAGCTTGCTGCTTCCTCCCCAAATGGTTGGGTAGAGAGAGATGGGCCTTGCAGAGTGCCCTGAAGGTATTACTTCAAGCCAAGAAGGCCCAAGTTTAAGACCACGTAGAGAGGACATCTTTCCAACAGCCCTTTCTGTTGGATCCCTTTCAGTACAGCTCTCAAGCAGCTCTGCTGACTGCACTAGAGTGGTGGCAGTATTACAAGGAGAGAGAGAGACAGTCTTGTAGGTAGGCAGGATCCAACCCATTTAGGGCCTTATGTTTTAAAAAAAAAAAGAAAGAAAGAAAGATAAAATACTCCAGCCTTTAACCTACAGGCAGCCCGTGTAGATCCTGGAGCACTGGTGTAGTGTGCTCATCTCTCTTAAAAACAATTGGGCTGCCACATTCAGCAGCAGCTTTAGTTTCCAGGTGGATTTAAGTTGCAGTCCCATATAGAATGCACTGCAGTCATCCAAACCTGGGAATGCCAAAGGCATAGATAATGGTAACAAACTGGCACAGTCTCCTGGTCAGATGTAGTTGGGGTGGGAGGGGGGAAAACCTCCTGGGCACTGCTGCACTAGGATCATTTAACCAAACTGGGGATCCAACAGTACCCCCAGATTGTGAGCCTAAGTCACAAATGGCAGACACACATGGTAGGGCAGATATAATCCTCACCTGCCATTTGCTTTCCCCAATCTACCAATGTCGCTCCAGTCTTATCCTGATTTAGCCAGCTAGCTCTCATCTATGCCCCACTCTCACCTAGCCACTGAAACAGGCATTTGACTGCACTGGCTGTTCAGGTGAACTGGAGTCTTGTAGCATGGCCTCTTCAGAATATAGAGAGCCCCACAGCCCAGCCATTAGCCTTTTATACACTTTGAGCCCTATGGAACTTCCACTGGACAATGCCCCTGGGGTTGAAGAGTGAGTGCTCATTGAGGAAGGAATTGAGCCATTCAGAACTGTTTTACTCCTCCGCACTGCAGTCTGCAAGTGAGTCAGCAACACCCCCAGGTCAATATTATTGAAGGAAGCTGATGGATCTCACAATGTCAAGCTGGACACCAATCTTCAGCTGTTTCATGGAGGAGATCAGCCCCTCATGCCACCAGTGGTTAAGCACTGGAATAAATTGCCTAGGGAGGTTGTAGAATCTCCATCATTGGAGATTTTTAAGGGGAGGTTAGACAAACACCTTCTCAGGGATGGTCTAGATAATACTTAGTCCATGAGTGCAGGGGACTGGACTAGATGACAGGGTGGATTTGATTTAAATGACTAGTCAGGAAGACTCAATTTAATGATGGGTTTCTACATAAAAGTACATTCTTGTTGGTTGGTATAACCTTGATACATATTCTTCGTAACTCAGAGATAGATGTAGATTTCATTCGTAGAAGGTACACACTTTTAAAGTAATTAATTTATTCTGAAAACTTTTCAGATTAGTTTTACAGCTATATCAGAAGATGAATGATTGTTTGGTTATTTCATTTACTAAAGGTAATTGAAGCAGATATTTATGAAGTCATTGGGAGGTGAACTATCTCCAATTCAACAGGTTAATCATTAATATTTGGAGGATTTTCTTGCCATGTTGTCAAGTATCAGAGGGGTAGCCGTGTTAGTCTGGATCTGTAAAAGCAGCAAAGAATCCTGTGGCACCTTATAGACTAACAGACGTTTTGGAGCATGAGCTTTTGTGGGTGAATACCCACTTCGTCGGATGCAAGTAGTGGAAATTTCCAGGGGCAGGTGTGTGTATGTGTATATATATATATATATATATATATATATATATATATATATATATATATATATATATATATATATATATATATATATATATATATATATATGCAAGCAAGAAGCAAGCTAGAGATAACGAGGTTAGTTCAATCAGGGAAGATGAGGCCCTGTTCTAGCAGTTGAGGTGTGAAAACCAAGGGAGGAGAAACTGGTTCTGTAGTTGGCAAGCCATTCACAGTCTTTGTTTAATCCTGAGCTGATGGTGTCAAATTTGCAGATGAACTGAAGCTCAGCAGTTTCTCTTTGAAGTCTGGTCCTGAAGTTTTTTTGCTGCAGGATGGCCACCTTAAGATCTGCTATTGTGTGGCCAGGGAGGTTGAAGTGTTCTCCTACAGGTTTTTGTATATTGCCATTCCTAATATCTGATTTGTGTCCATTTATCCTTTTCCGTAGAGACTGTCCAGTTTGGCCGATGTACATAGCAGAGCGGCATTGCTGGCATATGATGGCATATGTTACATTGGTGGACGTGCAGGTGAATGAACCGGTGATGGTGTGGCTGATCTGGTTAGGTCCTGTGATGGTGTCGCTGGTGTAGATATGTGGGCAGAGTTGGCATCGAGGTTTGTTGCATGGATTGGTTCCTGAGCTAGAGTTACTATGGTGCGGTGTGCAGTTACTGGTGAGAATATGCTTCAGGTTGTCAGGTTGTCTGTGGGCGAGGACTGGCCTGCCACCCAAGGCCTGTGAAAGTGTGGGATCATTGTCCAGGATGGGTTGTAGATCCCTGATGATGCATTGGAGGGGTTTTAGCTGGGGACTGTATGTGATGGCCAGTGGAGTCCTGTTGGTTTCTTTCTTGGGTTTGTCTTGCAGTAGGAGGCTTCTGGGTACACGTCTGGCTCTGTTGATCTGTTTCCTTATTTTCTCGTGCGGGTACTGTAGTTTTGAGAATGCTTGGTGGAGATTTTGTAGGTGTTGGTCTCTGTCTGAGGGGTTAGAGCAGATGCGGTTGTACCTCAGTGCTTGGCTGTAGACAATGGATCTTGTGGTGTGCCCGGGATGGAAGCTGGAGGCATGAAAGTAGGCATAGCGGTCGGTAGGTTTTCGGTATAGGGTGGTGTTAATGTGACCATCACTTATTTGCACCGTGGTGTCTAGGAAGTGGACCTCTCATGTAGATTGGTCCAGGCTGAGGTTGATGGTGGGGTGGAAGCTGTTGAAATCGTGATGGAATTTTTCGAGAGTCTCCTTCCCATGGGTCCAGATGATGAAGATGTCATCAATGTAGTGTAGGTAGAGAAGGGGCATGAGTGGACGGGAGCTGAGGAAGCGTTGTTCCAGGTCAGCCATAAAAATATTGGCATATTGTGGGGCCATGCGGGTGCCCAGAGCGGTGCCACTGATCTGGAGATATATATTGTCATCAAATTTGAAATAGTTGTGTGTGAGGATAAAGGCACAGAGCTCAGCAACCAGTTGTGCTGTGGCATCATCAGGGATACTGTTCCTGACAGCTTGTATTCCATCTGTGTGTGGGATGTTTGTGTAGAGAGCCTCTACATCCATGGTGGCTAGGATGGTGTTTTCTGGAAGGTCACCAATGCATTGTAGTTTCCTCAGGAAATCGGTGGTGTCACGGAGATAGCTGGGAGTGCTGGTGGCATAGGGTCAGAGTAGAGTCCACATATCCAGACAGTCCTTCAGTGTTGTATTAGAAGGAGAACATCACCAGACAGACATTTAATTTTGTTTTATTTAACTAAAACGTTATGTATTCTGGATTTTTTTTTCTTCAGCAGCAAACGTATAATATTTTAACAAAACAAGCATATGGTTTTTTGAATTTAGTTAAACATTCAAGTTTTTTAAAATCAGGTTTGTTTTTGTTAAAATTGTTTTTAATTAAAATAGTTAAATGAAACATTTGTTTTTTTAAAAAAACAGAAATTAAATCAACTATGTCAGCCAGGTCAACATGAGAAACTTAAAATATTGGCTTCTGCAGCTAACTCAGTCATCGTCACCTTCATTTTCCTGTTTGTTCATAATCTGGAAAAGAAAAACAAGCTTTCCTGCTTTTTCAGGTCCCAAATGATTTCTCAATTTGGAATGAATTAGTCCAAAAGAAGAAAATATTCTTTCTACTCCAGCAGAAGAAGCTACTGCTGTTAAATGAGATTAATCACTTCAACAGTCTCTGAATCCAAGTGCTTAAGTGACTTCCACCAGGTCACTGGTTTGACTTTCTTTAGAACATCAGCAGCAAACATATTTCTTGAATGATTCTTATTCCCAAACTGGGTCTCTTTTACGGCCTGCTGCCATTATAGGTTTTCCCTTCTAGCTAGAGAATGGGATGGTAGGTCTCAAATCAATGAAGGCTACACTCAGAAAGACCTCAAGACTTCTGGAATATGCTGCTCAAATAGTTTCACTTTTGTTTCTACTGCCTGTCCCTCCCTTCTCACATTTATCTCCAGACGACTTCTCCTTGTCCAGATCTATTCCACCCCCAACAATCTTCTATTCATTGAACTTTTTGAAACTTTTCACTTTTAGAGAGAGGTAAGGGATTGGCTCTGTGTACACAAATTTGCAGAGGGACAATAGGGTGAGGTCTGTTATTTCTCACCTCTATATATTATTTATTTAAACACATTTTTGGTGTAAACAAGCATGTTATCTCTGGAGACACAAATCCACAGTTTGAGAACTGCAGAACTAAGCATATAGACTCATAGACTTTAAGGTCAGAAGGGACCATTATGATCTTCCAGTCTGAGCTCCTGCACAATGCAGGCCACAGAATCTCACCCACTTACTCCTGTAACAAACCCCTGACCTATGTCTGAGTTATTGAAGTTCTCAACTTGTGGTTTAAAGACTTCAAGGTGCAGAGAATCCTCCAGCAAGTGACTCGTGCCCTCTGCTGCAGAGGAAGGCGAAAAACCCCCAGGGCCTCTGTCAATCTTCCCTGGAGGAAAATTCCTTCCCGACCCCAAATATGGTGATCAGCTAAACCCTGAGCATGTGGGCAAGACTCACCAGCCAGACACCCAGGAAATAATTCTCTGTAGTAACTCAGATCCCACCCTGTCTAGTGTCCCATCATAGGCCATTGGGCGTATTTACTGCTAATAGTCAAAGATCAATTAATTGCCAAAATTAGGCCATATCTGATAGTATCTTCTAGACTGAGCACTGAGTCCCATTGGGTAGATAGAAAGATGAACCTAAATAATCTATACAGAAGCCCCTGGAACCCCATAAGATTGGGTCCCTGAACCATTGGAACTAATTTACAAAACTTTTCTTAAACATTACATGAATATATTGTCTCATACCATAGAATTAGAATTTATAATCCCTATTCCATGATGAGACATATTTGAGCCATAATGTATCTTAATTAAAACTATCTTTGGATAGGTTTTTTCCTCAAAAAGCATTTTATCAAAAAAATCCGATTTTTTTAATTTTATTTTATTTATTTTTATCCACCTTGCTAGATGACCTCTCAAGGTCCCTTCCAGTCCTATGATTCTATGATACAGTTTCTGTCCTATCTACCTGACTTGCTGGTGGGGGATGCAAGTTTGGCTAGGCAAGATCCATGCAAGTGTAGTGGCTTCCAAACCTGGCCATCTGTTTGTTATACTCAATGGAGGTGTGTGGGGTTCCTTTAAGAAGGGCTCAAACCCTCCTCAATATAATCACAGATGGCAGGATGTGATAGGCCAGGCCAAAGCCTGTGTCAGTCCATCCCCAGACCTGGTTCCTGCTGCTGCTGCAACCAGATTCAAAGTTCATTTAAATCTGTCGGTTTCTCAAGCCAGTGCTGTGATCTTGGGACTGATTTAACGTAACCAGCTGGGAGAAGATGTATCCGTAGAGGGACCTCATTTGTCACCTGCTTCACTTAGTAACAGTCCCTCTCTCAACAAATTCAAAAGATGAATGTTGCCTATTGTCTGTCCTGTGCTGCAGAAAACTGGTTGGATTGGACTGGGCTGTGGTTACACATGGAGATCTTTAATACTAGCCAATAGTCAGGTAGCATGTGGTTTTTATGGGCTCCTGATCTGGGCAGCTGGTAAGGTGCAAAAGGTTTCATAAAGCTTGATTTTTCATGTTGCCTTAACCTGGCTTCTGTTTGCCTCTGTGGAATTGTGTGTATACTCTTCTTGTGCATTACCACCTGCACATGCAAGGTATAGATTCCATGTGCATTAGGGTGTGTGTGTGTGTGTGTGTGTGTGTACGTGTACAAGGCAGTGACTATCCTCTCCTGTGTGCTTAGGTGACCGCACACAAAAAATGGGTATTCAACTGAATTTGCATGAGTGAAGGTGCCCTTTTAAAAAGCAGGCCCACATCATTTGCAGTATTAGCTTGGGAATATTAATCATTTCCCAGAGCTGTGCGGAGACGAGCCTCGGTCTCCAAATCTAGATCTGAATCTGAACGCCCCCAAGGTTCAGGACCGGGGACTTGAATTCCTGGTTCAGCCCCATCTCTAGTTCTGCGTGGACTTCCTTTTATACTCAATTCAATGAGGTGACACTGATATTATCCACTTCACCCAGTATTTTCATTCCATTCCCACACAGGGCCAAATTCAGACTTCATGTAAGCAGATGCAACTACACTGATTGGAATGGATTTCAAGGGAGTGGCACCCACTTAGAGGCTTATGAAAAGTATGTCCTGCCACTATGCCTTGATGCAATGTAAACCCCATCCCAGCTGCTTAAAATTTCTTCAAACTTAATGAAATCATCCTTCCACTTGATCTCCTGAATGTAAATGTGCAATCTTTTCCCCTAGTTGTCTTGTCAAAATAGCTGCAGCAGCAGTGTCAGTGAACAGCACCCAACAACCTGACTGTGACCATGTGCAGGGTTCTCATATGCTGGTACCAGGAGTTAATCACTGTCTCTGTCCTATGGCCATAAAGCATTAAGAGCAACTTCATTGTGAGTTTTCCTTGTGCAATCCTAATAGGTCTGATTTTGTTCTCACTGAGCGTGTCCAAAACACCCCAAGGAACTGTGGATCTGTTCTCTGCACATTAAAGCTGTTACTATGGAGATGGCTTATTCCCAGGGCGTTTGAAGCGCACAGAGTAGATTTAAAGGCTAATCCTGGGGGAAGGGTTTACATAAGCAAGAAATCTTAGAAGGCCAACTCTTTGTGAGAGAGATTGGGATTCCATGACTCCTGTGATTCTAAGTCTTAGCTAGACCCTGGCTGATGAATAGATAGTGATGGTTAGTGTTGGTGGCCTGGCACTTTGTCATTTTTAAGTGGGTTGAATTTTTTTTTTAATGGTCTCCAAGTTGCTAAGAAAACTGAATTTTAAAAGCTACCATCTTCGACCATGAACAGCACACTAGTTGCATTATCAAAGGAGCATACAAAAATGTATACCTGTAGCTGTCACTAAAATTTAAAAAAGGCGCTATATAAGTAACAGTTAATTGATTCACCCACTGTTTATAAATACACCTTAAAATCACCAAAATACCGCTCTTTAGATTCTGATTTTAGCACACATTTTTCAGTCTGTAGTAGTATTTTTATTCTGATAGGGTGTTTTTTAAAGGGGAAGGAGATTAAAAATATAAATATTGGAGTTTTCCCTCCTTGTCCTGCTCTACCTTGTGCCCACATGATTATAGATGTTTTTAAATATATATTTACTTCGTTCATGTTCTCTTTGCTCTGATTTCACAGTGGCCTGGGAATGAGTTTCAAATGAAATTTTATAAAATATTAGTTATTTACACAGTAGCCTAGTGATCATTAAAATATGTATATAGCCTTTTTAAAATGTGTCATGTATTTGATAGATATACTTCTCACATAATTAGTCCAAATCCTTGATCTTATTATAATAATAATGTTACAGTACCACCTACTGACTCTGTGCTAGGCATTGTACAAACATACATAAACCCTGCTCCCAAGACCCTTCAATTGAAATAAAGGTTCTGACCACCTGCAGCTGACATTCAAGATATTAAGTGTTCAATGCTATTTCTTTCTTTTTCTTCTTTTATATAATATAAAGAAACAGTCACGAACCAGGACCTGATTGTGCTAGGTGCTGTACAAACACAGAACAAAAAGAACAGACCCTTTCCCAAAGAGTTTATAATCAAAGTAATCCCCCAGGGTTTTGGCCCATTTTATTTACTCAGAAAACCATAATGGTGTTTCTGTTAAACTGGGTAATGTAAATCTTTTGGCATCTTTCAGAACAAAGGAATCATTCCCATGCACAGACAATTCTTAAATTTCAGTATTTTGCCTCCTCTCACCCTCAACCATTAGACCAATATTGGTTTGAGTAATTGCTTGCCAGGTTTCAGGATTGAAATGAACGATTTGTTTCTAAATAATATTGCCCTGTTGATTTGGCTTTAGCGTTGCCCTAACATTGGCACACAGTATCGCAGAGGGGTGCATGATATAAATGCCTCATTGGATTAGGTTAGACAAGCATGAATGGAAAGTTCAGAAAGTGCATTTTCTGTAGTTTGTAAGGCCAGGCCAATTGCTCTGTGAAATATCCGCAGTTGGGGTTCTTGTGAGGAATTTCTGGAGGGTGCCTTGGATCAGCCCCTCAGGGCAATTGTACTTTAGAAGGAGTTGTCAGAAGATGATTTGGAAATTGGGTGACAAGAGTTAGTTAAGGTTGTCCCAAATAGTCTGTAATTTAGGGGTAAAAGTGGAATTGAAGACAGATAAGCTATAAAAACAAACAACTTGGGAGAAGTGGAAACCAGAGCTTGAATTGAGAGAGAACACAAGTCACCTCATCAAAATATTTAAACAAAAGTTAATTTAATTTCTACAGCGAAGTAAGGGGAACTTAGTGCAGTCTCTTTGCTACAACTTTTACAAACACCTTGTTGT
Source organism: Mauremys reevesii (assembly GCF_016161935.1). Lineage (NCBI taxonomy): Eukaryota > Metazoa > Chordata > Testudines > Geoemydidae > Mauremys > Mauremys reevesii. The sequence continues at coordinate 29,463,769 of NC_052626.1, forward strand.
TTTACTCCCTCATGAGGCTTTACGATCAACCAGACCAGATTATCTCTGGTTGCTGAATAATTTTTCCTTAGCAGCAACATAACTAGAAATAAAGTAATGAGGGGAGCCATTTTTTAAGAGCATGAACCCGATATCTATTTGCGGGGTGTGGGAGGTGGAGTTTGGCTTCTGCAGTTACTTAGCATGTAGATGTTTAACTAGCTTATTTGAGGGTGCAGTCAGGTGTCTGTCTTATGCAATTAGTTGTGTGCACCAAATGGTGCCCAGAAAAATAAAGGCCACTTTTTATGGTGTGTGTGGTGGGGGGAAAGGGGTCAGAGAAGGGAGACTTGTACACAAGGCCAGTGAAATGGAAAGATGGAACTGATGGCATTGCTTTTCTCTCTTTCTCAGGTTATGAGGGTGTTGCAGAGTTCTTCACAGACCTCCTGAACCACATAGCTGCTGTCCTGCAGGGCCAGACCCCAGAGGTGACCCAGCTAAACCTCAGCAAACTCCTGGCTGAGCAGACCGGCGGCATAGTAGGGGAGCGGACGTGCTGTGCTAGTACAGGCTGCCGAAGCGTGGTGGGAAAAGACTCCTCCTGGATTGTGGAAAGTGAGACCAACAGCTCAGTAAAGCTGCAGCACCAGAGACTAGGCTGCAACTCTGCAGTGTCCCCCAGCTTTCAGCAGCACTGCGTTGCCACGTTGGCAACAAAAGCTTCCTCTCAATAGCCAGACAACACCGTGGACTGAGGAAAAGCCGTGGGGAGTCAAATCATGGTCCTAGAATCAGAGCAGGCTGTAACAAATTTCTATTGATTTAACACGATTTGTTGATGAAATTATCTGAAAAGGAGTGGGGAAGAAAAATTATCTGGATACATTTCATCAGATTCCAGTTGCAAATCTGTAGTGAGCTTGCACATGCTTGTGTTTTTAACACTAGACCTTAATGTGGGAGGGTTGCTTTTGCGTTTTGTTTTAGATTTTATTTGTAATCACCAGTGACCAGCATTTTAAAATCAGACCTCATGGAACCAGAAAGAATTATAGTTGACATGGCGTGCTTGACAGTGCTAGAGATTTTCACCTTTCCAGAGTACTTCCCATTCCCTCTTTCCAGCTGGACCCTTGAAAAGAACATTTAAAAAAGCTTCAATATCAGCAGAACAGGTATGGCCAGAGCTTCATTGGCAACTTGCTGAGGGCAGTAGGGCTGCACCTTATTTGATGGATCAAAACATATTGCAGCTGCCCTCCTGTTTAAAACTGAGGTGGAGACTGCAGTTCCAACTCTGGGGTTCTCTTCCTTGAACCGAGTTGTTTAAGATAAAGGAAGCTTCAAATTGTATTTCGCCACAAGAATGCTACCATGGCAGTAAAGAATCTTTTCTGATCCAGCAAGGCTTGAGTTTTAAAAGCAAAGGGTGCATACTACTAGTGGGAGTTGAGTGTCTTGGTAGATAAAACACTGCTCTTTGTACTTTTGGCTGCCCATAAGACCCTAAAGCTTATTCTTTAGCCGAGAAAATAATTGTCCTTCCATTTCACTCAGGCAAAGTGTAGGAACGCTTTGCTAGAGGGCTAGCAAACAGATCCACTTTTACTTTCACAGAGTAGTGCACCAGCCTTGCACATCCTGTAAATACATGTGTAATTCACATTTGTAGCCACTATTCTCCATTAATACATGGCTATGCATAAATCATTGCTCTCAACAGTGATTGAACAGGAGCAAAATTGGAGTGAGCAGGGTTTTGTGTAAGTTAGTGATTTGTGACAGTTTTTCTGATCTAGAGACTGTTACTATCTGGGACTGCCAGAGGAGGCTAGGCGGGTAAATTACAAGAGTAGTGGGTGTACTCGTTTGTGAACTATAGCACAGTCTGATCATACATTACAGTTGAGATACCGTAGCAAAACTAAAATGTATGTTCTTTTCCTGCAACATGGCAGCATCTTCTGTCCTTTTAAATTTCCTGCAGCTTTTGTCAATCGTGAACACTAAATCGGAAGTAACTGAATCAGTCAGTGCTGTAAAAGCAGGTTTCAAGCATACACGTTATTTTTGTGGGGCTCATGGCCTTTCCACCTTTAAGAAATCCCTAAAATATGTTCACAGAGATGCTATTACGAAAGCTTCACCTTAGTTAAGCTCTGGGATGTGACAATTCCATGTTTTTCTCTGTTCAGCATTTATAGAGCATGCATCACCATAACACCGTAGTGTCAGCTATTCTAGTAGCTGATAGCCAGTGTGGAGGGAAGGAGCGGGTAGGGGATGTAACACCACCTTAGGATAGTGGAGGTAGCCAGAGCAGGAAGACGGGAGGGAGGAGTGAGCCAAACCATTTGAAAAATGCTCACTGCCATATGATGGTGGCCATCCCTCATGGAGAAGTTCTATAGGATCCTGTAAAAATCACTCTTAACCTTTCTATAGGGTTTTATTGGGGGAGGGGCTATCCATTTCTGTTAAATTCTACAAGACTGTTCCATAAGGAATGTCATTTGTCTTTGGGATTTCAGAGTCAGATTTGTATGAAACACGAATACAGCAAAGTTCCTGGATTTGTGTGCAAATCCATTCTGAATTGGGCACCTGTCATAACCCTAGTATGCATTGAGGCTGCTGAATAATTGCTGAATCCCATCACTTACTGCATGTTGTAGGTCCCAGGAGGCAGGGGTGGGAGTGAGGAGGACAACCGTAGTTATGGACTTAAACCAATGTTCATGATTGACCAAACCTTTCCTAGAGCCAAGACTGAAATAAAATAGACATCTAAAGATTTTTTTTTTTTAGATCTTTTTTTGTTTCAAGTAAAACAAAGATGCCCTCAGGAAGGAACCCACCAGTGTGTATTTTTGTATGGTACTCTTGTGTAACTGGTGGGTGGAATGTTTATAGATTTGCCATTTGCTTCCTTTATTAAAATGGAAAAAATTTAATGGGTGGTGGTGGGAGGAAAAGAGGTGATGCTTAATATGGTATAGTAATACGAGACCTTTCAAACTAACTGTGTTTACGTGAATCAGACTGTTGGATCCAGTTAAAAATGTCTGTATGCTGTTTCCTAGTTATAACATTGAATAAGAATTTATTTTCCCTGGCTACCTTCTGAATTTTGGTTGGCCTATTTTGCACTGCTTTATTTCTCCAAAATAAACTACTGAAATACAATTGTGCATTTTACACTTGTTTACAAATGATTGTTAAAAAGTTTATTTTGTAGTTCTCTGAAGCCTTACAAGATACTTTACCTATTTAAGTATAATCCAGACCTTGGCAATAATTAGAAAATAAGCTTAGTTCACTAGCATGATCCCTGACAGGGTCTTTCCAAAATTCTATAATTTATTTTTATTTATCTAGTTTATTGGCATCGCTTTAATTCACTAGGCACAAATATCATGCAAATATTCTTTAATGGCATAGCATTACAATGGGATTTCCAGATAGCTGCATGCAGCTACAATTTCAAGTAGCTACAATCGTGATATGTTTCTTCAGATTGACTCACACAGTAGAATTTTTAATTCACATGAACAGCTGGGAGACCAATGATGACCTATTGAAATTTGTGTTCATGTATCAAGTACACGAACAAATGCAGCAACAAAAGGAACAAAACAAACCATCCAACGTTACTTCACTGTAAAGACATTCAAGCATGTGCTCAACTTTAAGCATGTATTTAAGTCCATCCCTATTCTGGAAAACACTTAAACACACGCATAACTTTAAACAAGTGCTTAAGTGCTTTGCTGAATCGGTGCCTTATTTGGCAAGTGTAGACTAGCTTTAGTTACGATGATGCTTCATAGTAAACTAGTTAATATTCTATAGTGTATTTTATAAAAGTAATGAAGTTTTAGTAATATTAGACCTCACTATAGTGTCCTTGCTATTAAAACTTTCCTGAGAATTAGGGAGCGACCACTGTTTTGTGTATGTGAATTATAGGGGGTGTGAATTAGTGAGATTCTGCTGTGGTTTCAGATGTTTACATACTTATCATTGTATGGATTGATATGATTTCCACGGTAATTAGAATGGTCAACCGTTACCCAAAGTGGGCCAAATTCTGTCCTGTTCACTGTTGTAAATCTGCAGTGACACTATTAACTTTGGCCTTTCTCCACATTTACTCTTGTTTAAATGGAGCAGAATTGACTGTGAAGGTCAAAGTCTTGATCCTATTGAATCCAATTATAGTTTCACAATTGAAAGATCCAAGATTTGCCTTTATGTAGCGAATACTTGCATGGTATTAGAGTAGCCTGTAATGGAAAACCGTTACCATTTATCCATCTATCCAGCTGACCGGCTTGCTTTGCCACATTATGCTTTGATTTGTAATGGTAAATCATTCAGAAGTTACATACTGCTTTATTCAAAGTGCAGTTTTAAAATGCAACCTAACTGTGATGATGATCAGTGGTTATGGGTAGTGAAATAGAACATACACTTGGACTATGGCATTTTTCCTTTTGTTTTATCCACATGTCTGGGGATACAAAACCTATGTGCTTTAGATGCTGACTGACTGGGCTGGCTGGCTTATAGGATGCCTCTTGTAGCTTATAGACTGTTGATTTGTAAATCTAGGCTTTTTAAAAACCTGAATGGCAAAGTGGTTCAAAGATCCCAGTTCTAAATGCATGTGCACTTGTATGTAGGAGATCTGTTAGATTTTGGTGTAATCTGCAGCAGGTTGCAGAAACAAAACCACTGATAAGGTTTTTTTCCGTTTGTTTCATTTTCTTTTAAGTAGGTGAATACACATTAAGAGCCTGACCCTAAGGGCTAATCTACACTGGCAACGTGAAAACCACCTCCACAAGAGATGTAGCTACCGGCACTGGGAGCACATCTCCCAGCGCTGGCATCCGTCCACACTGGCGCTTTACAGCGCTGAAACTTGCTGCGCTCCGGTGTGTGTGTGTGTTTTCACACCCCTGAGCAAGAAAGTTGCAGCGCTGTAAAGTGCCAGTGTAGATAAGCCCTGAGACTTCAGTGAGTTGCAGGGGCTAAGGATCTCCCAAGGTGAACCCCAAAATTCTTCAGATAATTTAGGACTGTATCATGAAACATGCAATTGGCGTTTTGCACAGAAATCAGTATCAGGATACAGCCAAAAGGCAACAGAGTAAAACTGGCCAAAAACTTTAGATGTCTCTGGAAAAAAATAATCTTTGATCCTTTCCAGATTTCTCAGTTTTCAGGCAAACATTTGCTTCACAAATTGTGTGAGTGGTAGTAGTGTCAAGTGGATCTGTTTGTTTATTTTTAAAACTAGCTAGCAGCTCTGAGCCTGTACTGCTGTGCAGAAAATCTTGGTGGTGGGTGTTTTTTTTGTTTTTTGTTTTTGTTTTTTTAAATGAATGAACTCTAGTACGTAGTTTGTCACAGTTACACCTGTGCCCACTTGCAGCAATTTACTTGCATTACCTTTGCTAATTTTCTTTTCTTTTTTCCCTCCCTTTTTAGTAACTGCTGTATTGTTTTATAGCCTTTACATGTAAATTATGCACAGTATTGCAATACTTTTTAAAAATTAGAAATTGACGAAAACATTCAGTGTAGATTAAAATGTTTCCTTTAATATAATCTCCTTTTACACACACTCACACTTTCTCTCTCTTCCAGATCAGCTTGTTGATTTTATTTGTACCTGCTGCTTTAATACCAGGATCATAAGGATGTACTCACCAGAATAGATCCTTTTGCACCGTCGTTTCCCCACTCACTCTATGGATCTAGGCCACCGAAAGCTAAACTCATGACTGCATGTGTCTGTTTATATCTCTACTAGATTCAACAAGCTCTCATGTAGTTAGAGTTTTAAAATATATTTAAGTGAATCTGATTCAAAATAGTGCAGTGAAATCTATAGTAAAGTAGAGTGAACGTTATGGAATATTCCAGCACATAGCAATGTTTTGGTTGCTGTTTGATTTATACTGAACCTCTGCTTGCTGTGAAGCTTTTCTGTAGTGGGAAGACAATGACGTCACTATAAGAAGATTGTGTGTGTGTGTGTGTGTGTGTGTGTGCGCGTGTGCGCGTGTGAGAGACAAACAGATAGTCTGATGGTGTCATGTGTACTTGGAACTGTGGCTTGAGCCAATTTGTCATTTGCACAGGGAGGGATGGTGAATAACAAGAATCCAAATCCCTTTGCTGGCTTGGAGCTCCTGATGGGCTGTTTCATTGGTGCCCTGGAAAACTCCAGAATCAGCCATAATTGCTAATGATAGAGCTCATAGAAATCAGGTCTTCCTGTTAATCCTTTTAAGGAAATCCATATTGTATTTTCTTTATCTTCCATTCCTTCTACAGTAGTTTTCAGATATAAATTAATTTAACAATATTGTATGTGAAAAGGCATATATATCTAAACATATATTAAAATGATAAAAGGGCGCATCTATGTAAGTATAAAATAGTGACTCCTATGTTTTGAGATATTAGCAGCCCAAAAGAATGAGAGAGTTGTTTATCTCTTGTAAAAAGTTAGTGCTGTTAAAAAAAGAAAATGTATTAGATGTATTTTTTTTAATTATTTATTTCTTTGGATCATTTATTTGGTATTTTACATGGCTCCTCCTGCATATCCCTGTGAGAACCACACGTCCCACTGAAATGCAGTCATTCTCTTTGCAAATAATCTCGTAAAATCCTACAGCTTTAAAGAAATATCCCTTCATGTGTGAACGGAGTTGTATACCCCCTTTGTTGTGCTCTTAGGCATGTTTAAAACTCAGTGTCTCCAGTCCAAAGCCACCAGTTTTTGGGACCATTTTTTTTTTTTTTGGTGCAGAGTTTCACAAGTACAGTAATGTCCACACATGAACCCGCTTTATAGTGTTAACAAGTATGTTTCTGTGATTTGCTTCAGTCCTGTTCACAAATGACATGAAAAATAAAACCAGTTTTGTACTTAATTTGTATATAAAATATATAAAAGAGAAAAATCCATGGCTTACTGTAAAAGCCAAAAGTATTTACTCTTTGGTTTTTACTTATACTGCATGACTGAATACATGTGATGATGACAATGAAGATGGTGCTTTGTTCTCTCTGGTACCATTTATTTCAGTGGCAATTTACCCCTTTTCCTCATTTGCCAAGCACCTGTGATGGACACTATTTTGATTTTAACAGTAGAATAATATGCAGTACATATTGTATTGTTATTTCTGTAACTGTTTTGGAGACACAACTGTCCCTTTCCAACACATAATGAAATAAATGCCTTACAACATCTCTTATTTTGCATTCTGTTAATGAGTGGGAAGGGGGTAAGGTGGTTATGGGAAACTCACCTGCAGGATTTTGGATTCCACATCTAATATTGTCCTCTTTCCTTTCCAAACTTCCAGTTATTTTGATTGATAATTGCGGACCTACTTGTATTGCCATTGCTAATGAGGGAGGTTTTTCCCCCCAGTAAAACTGGTGGGAAAGTAGGATATGCATCAATCTTCACTGAGGTTTGTCCCTCAATACAGTCGGAGCCATGTTAGCTACAACTTTGTTTATGGTTGGTGATTGGTAGTGCTTTAGTGTGGTTTTCCCTTGATTGTAATAGAGATGAAATTTGTGGTCTGAGAAGCCTGTTATTAAATTCTGCTGGGTATTAAGTAATGAATAGCACAATTTGGCCAGCAGAAAAAAATCCCTGTCCATGCTGGCAGGGATGTTACAACATTGCTAAGTAGCAAACATTGTTTAAACAAGCATGAACAGGGCCTGCCTGAAATAAAATGCGTGTCTTATTTCCTTGTGTACTTTATTCTATAAGCATGGGCTCCTTAACTGGTGAATTAATGGGATACTGTCCAGTACAACTGAGCATTTACCAACAGCCCCATACTGGTGTCTGAGTTTACCTCCATTTCTTCTTCTCCTTAACACTGGGTATTCTTGACTCATCTGTGGCAACAGTCAGCAAATAATAACTTTTTTTGTTTTCTAGTATAGCTTAAAATAGTTTTATTCGGATGGGGGAAATTCTCTGAATTCTAAATACCTTGTATTGCTTTTTACTTGGTTAAAAAAAGATATGTACCTTTAGGCTTGGAAGGATTTGATTTTTATCTTTAAATGTCAAATTCACTGTTCATACACAAACTGACCCCCCCCACCCAAATTTCCATTGATGATGATCAAAATGTACTGACAGGCAAAGTAGGAAAAATGCTGCTTGAGAATTTAGGGTTTGGTTTAAGGATGTTTATTTTGTATATTTTGAAATGTGATGCTGACAATTTTGTGTTGTAATGGTTATAAAACTTTTACTTTTTGAGCCTCAACAACTACTGGTGTTAATTATTAATGTCTGGCTCCTCCCATAATTTCCCACAATTGTGAAAATTGAAATTGATAAAAATTGAACAAAATACTTAAAAGTAAACATTGACATCTATCGAAATTATTTTTAAAATGAAAATCAAATTCTCCCAAGCCTCTGTGTCTTGTAGGATTCCCTTAAAACAACATTTGTTCTTCCTTCCATTGATACCCCAATAAACTAATGTTCTCTGCTGAGCTACCATTATGGAAAGATCCTGTAGAATTTAATAGAAAATAGCCACCTTTCTGTGGGTTTTTTTGAGCCATTCTATAGAAATTGTTGTTATAGTTATATTCTAATAGCACCTGCATTGTTGAAGGCACTGTCCACATAGTCCTTGCCCCAAAGAATTTACAGTCTCTGCTAAGAACTTCATAGGATGGTTTAAAACAAAAATCCTACATGAAAGCTATAACCCTCTAATAGTCAGTAGCATTTTAGAATAATTTCTATGGAACCCCACTGATTTCTTCTCTAAAATCATTTTCATAACTGATATGGCCCTGTGAGCTAACAGAACACTGGACTAGGGGTCAGGAGTCTTGGGGTCTATTTCCGGGTCAGCCACTGACCTGTGTATGACCTTAAGCGAGTCACTTACCCTCCCTGTATCGCTCTTTCCTCTCTCTCCTTTATCTGCCTTGCCTATCTATAATGTAAGTTCTTCAGGCTTTCCCATGATGTGCATGTATAGGACCTAATGCAGTGGGGCCTTGGTCTTGGATAGAGACACTAGGCACTGGTGCCACATAATTAATAACAATGAGGCTCGTTTTACCCAAAGCATGGAATTTAACCAGTGAGGTTAACTGCAATGCAATCCAGATCGTGGGGTAAAAATCCATATACAAAAAATAAAATTAATAGGCTAAGGGATTTTATTGTTAAAGAGTCACAGATGGTATATCACAAAAAAACAAAACCTACTGGTTGTACCAGATGTATCTTTTTAAAAAAAATTATTGCACTGCAATTGGGGCAGTGGGAAAATTAGCTTTCTCTATACTAGGAACAACTGAATGAGGGTATCTGACTACAAGAAAACTGTACCTTGATTTGGATAAAAGCTCCATGACAGTGTTCCCTAACCAGCATAAGGCACATGCAAGACTGTATCTGGGTGTGACACACAGCCAAAGAGGTGTCTGCCACAGATTGGAACGTTGTTTTAGCCTGCTCTTCCGGTTTTTGTAATATGGGGTTGGGGTCAGATGGTGTGGGGGTGTCTTTTAAAAAAAAAGAGAGAACTTTTCCTAAACTCTATCCATAATCCCAGATTAGCTTGATGCATCTGCTAAAATAATGTTAATCAATTAACTATAAAAAGCAACAAGGAGTCCTGTGGCACCTTACAGACTAACAGACGTATTGGAGCATAAGCTTTCATGAGTGAATACTCACTTCGTCGGTGTCTGATGAAGTGGATATTCACCCACGAAAGCTTATGCTCCAATACATCTGTTAGTCTATAAGGTGTCACAGGACTCCTTGTTCCTTTTTACAGATCCAGACTAAGGCTACGTCTACACTACCCGCCGCATCGGCGGGTAGCGATCGATTTTTCAGGGATCGATATATCGCGTCTCATCTAGACGCGATATATCGATTCTATCGATTCCGAACTCCACGTGGCAGCGTCGATATGGAGAGCCCGGACATCGATCATCGATATAAGATACTTCGACTTCAGCTACGTTATTCACGTAGCTGAAGTTGCGTATCTTATATCGATTTTTCCCCTTAGTGTAGACCAGCCCTAACACGGCTACCCCTCTGATCCTTGACATCAATTAACTATGTAACCCTGGTGCCATATCTGTCTAGGCATTTATGATACAGTGGTAGCTGTGGCCTTTTAATGTCATTAAGTTTCAGAGTTAACACCCATTGAGATGAATGGGACAGTTCAACCCTTTTAGAGCTGTAGTTTGACTGCCGTACTGTAGACTCAGTAAGACTCTGCTTCCTCAAGTCATGTTTGAGAGGTTGCCTTTGTGGCTGTAAGGTAAAAGTTTATTTTATAGAATCTGATGGTGGCTATGGTATAAGTGCTGGCATGATGTACCACCCTGTCATTAGCTTTGTTTGACCCTGCATGGGTGTATTGTTGTGTAGCGGGACCCTTAAAGGACAAAATATGTCCTCAGTTACACTCCTTGAATGCTCTCTGAAATGTTTGAAGTTGTACATGTGCGTCTTGAGGCTAGAATTTGGCCCACAGAATGCGAGAGAATTCTGTGAACTTCTTGGCCTAAATTCTGCTCTTAGTTATAATTAAAGTTGTCCAGCTTCCTGGGGATCAGAGTGACTGAAACCAGAATTAGATTCCTTAAGCCTGGGCCTTTTACTGTTGCTGGAAGACTTTCAATAGTTTAATTCTCTGCAAATACAAAACTCACATTCTCATATTTACTAAGGTTTAAAAATTCACTTACAGGCGTGTCACATGCTCCCCAGATGACTTCCTTTTAATCCCCAAGCTGACCAGTTCCTTAATTGTCTAAACTATATTCACGTTGCTTAACTTCATGTTGTAGGTCTGTAGATCCTGGGCCTTGCTCTGTATCACCCACTGAAGTCGATCAATTGGATTGGGCCCTGTGCTTTTCTTAGCGTGAATGGCCTTTTTCCATTTATCTTTGGGGTTTGTACTGTTGCCTATCACCATACTTCCTGACCTCTGTGCAGCTTGTGAGTGGTGGGGCTGAATTACTCTATGCCCTGTGGCAGTCTTGATGTGTTCTGTTGTTTCATGCTGATGGAAGCCTATGCAAAACCTGGAGGTTACACTGAACTCTTTTCATAGTACTAGTGGAGACTTCAACACTTCCTCTACTTGGCACCATATAAAGAGAAACTCTTGCTGTGTTCAGTGCTGAGGATTGAGGCTGGAGCTCGAAAGGCAAAGAAAGGAACCCATCACAGTTTTATTTTTCCTTAGATAAATTTTTATATAGAATATATTACAGTCAGAGTTCTCAGCTTTTAATCAAAAGAGAAGTTATTGCAATTTTATCCAGTGAATCTAACGGTAGAAGTAAAACATTCTAGAAAGCTGTCTTTAAAAAAAGAGAAAAAGAAAAACCCAAACAAACAGAAAGTACATGAGTAAGTCACACTGCTCGGGATACAATTATCCAAAGGGTACAAGAGAGAACCATAGTGGCTAAGGGAGCACAAAATCAAGGAAGAAGCCGACGATGAGTGTAATATTACTGCAAAGAGGGCAAGCCTGTCATTTCCTAGCAATTTTGGCTTCCTGGACGAAATGCTTCTGCTCCGTCTTTATTTTTTATTTTTTACTTTTTGAATCAGTAACTTAAGATGCAGTGTAAAAGGATGAGTTAATTTCTGGCTTTTGCTCATGTTATGCGTAGGGGGAACTTTAGCCCCGCCTCAATTCATGGAGCTTGTGGGCGACTTTCTCCAGTTCAGCTTCTATTGCTGCCAGGCTTTCCAACTCCTGATCCTAAAACATCAGAAGTAAAAATGAGAGGTAATTACACAGCATAACGTCATCCCTAAGTCCCTTTCTTTGCGTTGACCAATCAAAGAGTTTATGGTATTTATCTGGGCCCGACAGGCGAAGCAGGGGCAGAGACAGTGTTATCTAGTGGATAACACATTGGAAGTCAAGAGATAAGGGTTCTGGTCCCAGTTCAGCCAGTGGCCTACTGTGTGATCTTGGTCAAGTCATATCACCCCTTTGTGCCTCTATTTAGACTATGAGCTTGCCAGGGCAGAGACAGTCTCCTACAATGTGGGGCCTGACGTAGCATGTTAAGGCCTGACGTTTGGCCAGAAACTCTTGGTCAGAGGTCCCCGATCTGTGGGGCATGCCCATTTGGAGGCGTGCGGCAGGGGCCTGGCCTAGACCCCGTGTTGGGCAGGGAGGGAGCACCACCCTGTTCCATTCCTAGGGCCCCGCACGCAGGGCCCCAGTTGCTGCCTCCTCTCCTGGGGCTCTGCTTCCAGCCGTGGCTGCCTGCCTCCGGCACCACTCATGGAATCATAGAATATTAGGGTTGGAAGAGACCTCAGAAGGTCATCTAGTCCAACCCCCTGCTCAAAGCAGGACCAACACCAACTAAATCATCCCAGCCAGGGCTTTGTCAAGCTGGGCCTTAAAAACCTCTAAGGATGGAGATTCCACCACCTCCATAGATAACCTATTTCAGTGCTCCTGCCCCTGTCCCCAGCTATGGCTCCAACCGTGGCCCCCTTCCCCATGTCCGCATCTCCCCCCTTCCCAGAGCTCCTGGCCCTGGCTCTGGGGTCACTGGGGGGGGCACAAGGTAAAAAGTTTGGGGACCACTGCTCTAAGTGCTACTGTAATATAAATATCAGTATGTATTCGGGGGATTTTTTGGTGGTGTGGACATCTACCCACTGGACACCTCCACAAGCCCTTTAGCTGAATTTTGCATAAGCTATTTTTGGCTGTGGTTTCAGGCAAGTGCAAATCATCCCACCTATTCCCTTTTTTTCTGAAAATAAAGTATTTCAATTAAGAATCAGGTGTGTCATGCTCTTCGCACCTACATCGGTGCTGTGGGAGTGCCTCACTGCTCTTGAGATTTAAGAAAAGGAAGGTATTTACAATACATTGATGTAGGAGTTCTGAGGCATCCAGCTGAGCAGAGAGGAGATCAGAAGCTGTTGTTTGGGGGGGTTAATTTCTTTAAAATAGAGCTGGGTTGTTCAGAGAAGCTATAAACAAACTGGGTATTGTTAATATTCATGTGCTGTACATGCCAGCACAACATTTCTCTCATTCTGAAGCATAACCCCATAAGAACATAAGAACATAAGAAAGGCCGTACTGGGTCAGACCAAAGGTCCATCTAGCCCAGTATCTGTCTACCGACAGTGGCCAATGCCAGGTGCCCCAGAGGGAGTGAACCTAACAGGCAATGATCAAGTGATCTCTCTCCTGCCATCCATCTCCATCCTCTGACGAACAGAGGCTAGGGACACCATTCTTACCCATCCTGGCTAATAGCCATTTATGGACTTAGCCACCATGAATTTATCCAGTCCGCTTTTAAACATTGTTATAGTCCTAGCCTTCACAACCTCCTCAGGTAAGGAGTTCCACAAGTTGACTGTGCGCTGCGTGAAGAAGAACTTCCTTTGATTTGTTTTAAACCTGCTGCCTATTAATTTCATTTGGTGACCCCTAGTTCTTGTATTATGGGAATAAGTAAATAACTTTTCCTTATCCACTTTCTCAACATCACTCATGATTTTATATACCTCTATCATGTCCCCTTAGTCTCCTCTTTTCCAAACTGAAGAGTCCTAGCCTCTTTAATCTTTCCTCATATGGGACCCTCTCTAAACCCCTAATCATTTTAGTTGCTCTTTTCTGAACCTTTTCTAGTGCTAGAATATCTTTTTTGAGGTGAGGAGACCACATCTGTACACAGTATTCGAGATGTGGGCGTACCATGGATTTATATAAGGGCAATAATATCTTCTCAGTCTTATTCTCTATCCCCTTTTTAATGATTCCTAACATCCTGTTTGCTTTTTTGACCGCCTCTGCACACTGCGTGGACATCTTCAGAGAACTATCCACGATAACTCCAAGATCTTTTTCCTGACTCGTTGTAGCTAAATTAGCCCCCATCATGTTGTATGTATAGTTGGGGTTATTTTTTCCAATGTGCATTACTTTACATTTATCCACATTAAATTTCATTTGCCATTTTGTTGCCCAATCACTTAGTTTTGTGACTAATCTAGACGCATGTGTAGCATAATCTGGGTTTAACCACTCTGGGCACTTTTGTGATGTTTTATATTTTTGAAGTATGTACTATACATTAATCAGTCTTCACAACACCTTTGTGAGCCAGGTAAGCAGTGCCCCTACTTTGAGAGACGGAACCTGAGAAACAGAGGGTGGGATTCACAAAGGCACCTAACTTCCATTGAAATCAAAGTGCCTAAATACCTGCAAAATGTATCTGCCTAGCTACCTGTGTTTGTAGAAGCAGAGCAGTTGCTATGCCTAGTTGTGCATTTAGGACCTGTGTACAAGAAGTTGAGAGATCATAGGGAAGAACTCAGTGTACAACATGAGCAACTCTTTTGAAAATGTGCTCTAAAATTGATAATGATTTTTCTAAAGTTGCTCTTGTGTATTCACAGCTGCTACTTTACCTGAGCATATTTTTGTTAGTAATTTAAAGATACAGATTAAGCCTCCATAACTGTATGGTGCTGGTCCAAATTCCAGTCTGTCCTGAAATCCTATTTTTTACTACAAAAATGTAAATGTATTTCAACAGGGACTCAAATCAGCAGGCTAATTTGGTACATGTGTCACTGACTGTGGCTGCATAAGCACAGACACTGATCATCTGCAAAAAGTGAACTAAGCATTAAGCAACACCAAACCACAACTCTGCACCAACTCAGGTAAAGAAAGGTCTCGCTCTAGCAAGGGCAAGACCTTTCTACTTAGCAGAGTGTGAGTGAGAGAGACATATTTATACAGAGTCATGAAAATGGCTGCTGATCCAGCTTTGGTTGGGGCTGCATTCCTGCAGGTAAAGAGCATGTCAAACCTCTGCCATTAAAAAGTCAAGCTTACCCTAGCTCTTGTTTTCAGCATTATGTGAACAGCAGTGGCTCCCTAGGGGACAGTATGGGTAACTTCCATTATGATTATTGAATTCAAATCCACTTCACACAAAACAACAAGTACTGCATCCTGCCCAAGCCAACATGTATAGCTTTTCCTGGGCTGTTCCTCGGGGTAGCTGGTGGGTCGGTCCTACTTCTCCAGGCGTTGGCCCCAGGACAAAGATGTTATGAAACCTAATTCACTGCACTCCAGCCACCACTGCTATAATAATAGAAGATATACCTATCTCCTAGAATGGGAAGAGACCTTGCCAGGTCATGGAGTCCAGCCCTCTGCCTTCACTAGCAGGACCAAGTACTGATTTTTGCCTAAGTGGCCCCCTCAAGGATTGAACTCATAACGCTGGGTTTAGTAGACTAATGCTCAAACTATTGAGCTATCCCTCTCCCCTACAGCTTAACCTATGGCCTCAGTTCTCAAACTTCATTGTACCACAACCCCCTTCTGATGATAAAAAAATTACTACATGACCCTAGCAGAGGGGAACCGAAGCCTGAGCCTTCCAAAGCCTAAGCCCCACCACCTTGGGCAGGAGGACCAAAGGTCAAGGGCTTCAGCCCCAGGTGGCGGTGGTTCTGTAAACTAAGCCCCCTCCACCCAGGACTGAAGCCCTGTGCTATGGCTTTGGCCCTGGGGCTCAGGCTTCAGTTTCTGCCCTAGCAAGTCTAATGCCACACCTGGTGACCCCATTAAAATGGGGTCCTGACCCACAGTTTGAGACCCACTGACCTATGGTAAAAATGACCTGCAATAAGAAATACCACGGAGGGGCTCCTGCAAGGCTCTTCCCACCCCCAGCTCTGTACCAGCTCCTCATCCTCACCACCAGCTCTGCACACCTCCCTGGTGCCTGGTAGGGAGCATCCCCCCAGGTTGCGGGGAGCAGGTGGAGGAAATCTGAGTTTGGGGGCACTTACACTGGCCACCAGGAAAGGGGCAGGCCGCCAAAGTAGAGTGTGCCAGGATTGGGCACGTGTGGCTTCAGGAGAGGGTCCCCTATGGAGGGTTCCCTATGGCAAGAGTGTGTGTGGGAAGTGCAGCGACGGTGTCCTCGGGGGTCGGGCAGGCATGTGTGTGGCCATTGGGCTCTTCCCAGTGCAGGGGACTTGGGTGCCTTAAGGGTTCCCTATGGGAGTTGTGGGGCGGGGGAGGTCCCCAGGAGGTGTGCCGGGGTGTCACTCCCTCCCCAAAGTCGCAGAGTGTGTGTGTGTGGGGGGGGGGTCTCAGTGTGGAAGATCAAGGGGAGGGTTCACAGGGGTGTAGGATCTGGCAGGTTCCCTATGGTGGGGTGCAGGGGGGGTGTCCCACTTGGGGGGGGGAAGATCTGTAGCGGTTAGCGCTGGGCATGTGGTATGATCTGTCACTGCCCCCTTGCAGGTGGGGGTAGGTTCCAGGGGTCTGTCAGTCCCTCTCCGGGGCAGGGGTATAGGGTATCCCTTAGGAGTGCAGGGAGGACTGTTGATCCCGCCCCCAGCTGGGATGCAGGTGGCACCCTCTGGAGTACGGTGATCGGGGGGGTGGGCTGTTAGTGCCTCCCTGGGCAGGGGGACAGGATCTGGGCTGTGAGGCGGTCTGTCAATCAGTAAATCCTAAAGTCTGACCTGTCTCTGTGAGTATTAGTATTAAGCTCCCTGCTCCTCTCCCCATGTATTGAGGTTAAACTACACCTATAATGTTTGCTGTAACTGAGCAGGGCACAGGGGGTGTAGCCCCTCCCTTGTTGAACTGAACTCAGTGGCTTATCTTCCCTCATTTACTGGTGGCTTGGTGAAGGTTGGTACTGGTGGCTTGTTGCCTCTCACAAGAGTTGTCTAGTCCTACCCCCAGCCCCACGTAGTCAGTGGGGTGATTTCCAAACTAAGATGCCCCATTCTGAGACAGCCAGCTTGCAAAAAGAGAAATTCTACTGCTGGTCTCAGGCCTATGAGCCAGGCTAGTGTGAAGGGGGTTTGGTTGCTTCTAAGACTGGCTCAAAAACAGGAGCAGATTAGGCTCCCTGCAGTTTCCTGGGAGTACAAAGGCATTGCTCCTGGTTCTGTGTGCAAACCTGGTGCTCAGAGTGACTAGTCTGCCTGGATTTCAGAGGGTCTGAAGGACAATGTGTAAATTAGTTCCAGAGTCTTATAAACTCCAGAGCAATCAAATAAAAACCAACCCTGAACTGAGAGAGGATCACAGACTAACAAAACACACCTACCTGCCTAACACTGGGCATAATAAAGTAACGGTGTCAGATATTTAAAAAAATATGGCACCTTCCTAAACCTCTCAGTGCACTTTGGATACCCTGCAAATGACTGGATTTTTTTTTTTTTTTTTTATAAAGTGCATGCACAGGTGTCACACCAACCTCTGTTCTTCTGTTAGCGCTTCCTTCTTCATCCTTCTTTTCTTCAGGCATGGCAGCAAGCGGAAACCCTGCTTCACTGCTGTCCTCCTTAGCGTGATGTTTCCATGACCTTCTCTCATCCTCTTCTGGGTTATGGAAGTCATACTTGTGGGACCTGAAGGACATTTTCATGGACCTATCTGGGTCTTCGCTGCTGTCATTTTCCTCCATGCGCTTCTTGGATGTCAGCTGCTTGGCCAGCTCATCCATTTTGTTCCATCTCTTGGAGTCTTCCCACTCTCTGGAGGGCTCCTCCTCCACTTCCTTGCTTTTGACATCCCTAGGGTGGAAGGTGTCCTGTGCCTGCATTGCTTCATCCTCTGACCGATGCCTTCCTCCTTTTAGTCCATGGGATTTCTCTTCCTCTTCCGAGTTCTTCAAACCTTGGCCAAAGCCCAAAGCATCTTTGTTATCTGAAGCATCTATTGAACAGAATGACAATGAAATGGTGTTTAGATTAGTTAGACCCAGTCTTTGTACCAAGCCTTATTTCTTACTAATTGCTCTATGTGAACTGACAGACATGCTGAAGCAACAGATTCATGGATTTTAAGGCCAGAAGGGACCATTATGAATGTTAAGTCTGACCCCTTGTATACAACACAGGTCACATGAAAATACAGCTAGATGTGCAGGAGGAGAAGACACATATGCACTGCAACACTGTGTCTAGTAGTCAAGAAGACACTGGAGCTAGTAGTCAAGAAGCTTTTAAAAAGCCTGAGGGGCTTCAATAAATGATGTAAAAGCTCTTTGAAAACTGACCAAACCCATCATAAGGCTCAGACTGAAGTAACTGATGGGCAGATTTACAACAGTATTTTGGTGTCTAAAGATGCAGATGGGCCTAGGGGGATTTGTGTATAACTGCTGGTTGGAGTTATGCTTCTAACATGCTTAGGTGCACTTGGAAATCCCACTAAACGCCTGGCTGCACTTTTAGGCCTCTAAATACCTTTGTGCAACTGGCCCGGAGCTCTCCTTATGTCAAACAGCACAAAATGAATAAGATGGCTGGGACACCATATGGGATACATACCGCTTTCCCCGGGCGTCTCCTCTGTCTCATCCTCAGCTGAGCCAAGTATTCTGTCTGCTTCCGTAGGCTGCGCATCTTCCAGGGTGCTTCTCCCAGCATCCTCTTCCTCAGTATGCTCTTGTAGGGTCTCCTCTCCTGCTTCTTGGCTCTCTTCCTGGCCCTTTTTGGAAATATGCTTCTTCTCTCCCTGAAGCTCCTGGCTTCTGTTGGTCTCTTCAGGCTGCTCCTCTTCAGCCTCTTGGAGCTTGTGCTCGGCCAGCTCATCCTCTCGGAGGTCGTCATTGATGTGGTTGTCTAAAGCATCTTCTCTTGGCGATTCTTCAGCCTCACTGACCTCGCTGCTGTCAGATTCCTCTGCATTCTCCTTGTCGTCTTCAGGGCCAGCTTCACGCAGTCTTAGCTCCCTCTCTTCCAGGCTGTTTTTCTCATCCTCCTTGGACTCCTCCCTCTCACTGTTCTGCTGGCTTCTCTCTGCCGCTAGCTCAGCAAATGAGGCTGTGGGCTCCTCCGCAGCAATTTCCCTTGAGTTATCTGTAGTGGCAACATGGCAAAACCAGAACCTCTCTTTAGAAGTCTATTTCACAAATGAGGAGGCTTCTTACTGATCTATGGCTCAACTCCGGGAAAAAAAATCACTTAATTAAACCTATGTTTCACTTTAAGCACATGAGTAAGTCCATCCTGTTAACACTGCATTTAAATATATGTTGAACTTTAACCATGTGAGTAGGCCCATTGATGTCTACTATACTGAATCATGGGTGACATTAAAGATAAACATGTGCGTAAGCCGTCCCACTATTCACTATAGTAGACTTAAGGTACCCGGATCGGTGGGTAGCGATCGATCTATCAGGGATCGATTTATCGTGTCTCATCTAGACACGATAAATCGACCCCCGAACATGCTCCTGTCAACTCTGGAACTCCACCAGGGTGAGAGGCGGAAGCGGAGTTGATGGGGGAGCCGCAGCCATCGATCCCGCGCCGTGAGGACTGGAGGTAAGTCAATCCAAGATAGTGTAGCTGAAGTCAACGTATTCTTGTAGCCGAAGTTGCGTATCTTAGATTGATTCCCCCCTGTCCCCCAAGTGTAGACTAGGCCTTAAAGTTAAGTATGTGCGTAAGTGCTTTGCTGAAGCAGAGCCTATATTACTACCTTGTCTCCAATGATAAACTACCACTGCCTTTGAGATTAAATATAAAATAGAAAATCTCTTAGATAATAATTATGCTTTACATTTAGATAGCACTTTACATGCTCAAAGTCCTGTGCAAAGACTGGCTCATTCCTACTCACAACAACCCTAAGAGAAAGGGAAGTGTTATTCCCACTTGATACAGATGGGATTAGTATGACTAGGCCAAGGCTGCTCAGACAGTCACGGGCAGCTACTGTTGGCCAAAGGGTTTTATTTATTTATTTATTGTTCACAATGGGGCCTGATCTCCGAGGGGCGTAGGCAGTACTCGAATACAATAAAGTCAGTCATTTTAAGAGCAAAAGAAAGAGGAAGAGGCGAGAAAACTAGAAAAGAGGCAAAAGTAAATGGGCATAAAGAGAGAAAATGGAATAAAGCAGTGCTAAAAAAAGCTTAAGATGAGTAAATGTCATTAATGTATTCAAGCTTCTGCATTATAGCTTATATTCCTGGCAGAAAAGTGGCATTGAAATGACTGGCTACTATCCCAGCGGGTGAGAGGGTCAGGGCCAAGAATCTTCAGACAGATACTCCCCTGGGGGCTGGAAGAGTGCACATGCCAGCAGTTTAATTTTTTCAATTTGGTTTAAATGAAAGGCTGATGGCTGGATCCTGCTCCCACTGAACTCAGTGGAAGCAGGAGCAAGCCTTGATGACGGGGAGCTTCCTGTCCCCTCAGTTTTGTTTGAATATATTAGACTCTTTCACAACTTAATCAACTGAGATGGCCATGGGTGCTCCACTGCTGAATGCAACAGCTCAGAACACTGCACAGTATGGAATAACAAAGCATGGTAAGTACATAAGAACAGCCATACTGGGTCAGACCAAAGGTCCATCAAGCCCAGTATCCTGTCCTCTGACAGTGGCCAATGGCAGGTGCCCCAGAGGGAATGAACAGACAGGGCATGGATCACTTGATAACCTGTCACCCAATCCCAGCTTCTGGCAAACAGAGGCTAGGAACACCATTCCTGCCCATCCTGGCTAATAGCCGTTGATGGACCTATCTAGTCCCCTTTTGAACCCTGTTATAGTATTGGCCTTCACAACACACTCTGGCAAGGAGTTCCGGAGGTTGGCATGAAAAAATACTTGCATGAGGTTGCGTGAAAAAAATACTTTCTTTGTTTTAAACCTGCTACCTATTAATTTCATTTGGTGGCCCTTTGTTCTTGTATTATGAGAAGGAGTAAATAACACTTCCTTATTCACTTTCTCTACACCACTCATGATTTTATAGACCTCTATCATATCCCCCCTTAGTCGCCTCTTTTCTAAGCTGAAAAGTCCCAGTTTTATCAATCTCTCCTCATATGGAAGCCGTTCTATGCCCCAATCATTTTTGTTGCCCTTTTCTGAACCTTTTCCAATTCCAATACATCTTTTTTGAGATGGGGCAACTACATTTGCACGCAGTATTCAAGGTGTGGGCATACCATGGATTTATAGAGAGGCAATATATTTGTCTTATGATCTATCCCTTTCTTGATGATTCCCAACATTTTTGACTGCCACTGCACATTGAGTGGATGGTTTCAGAGAACTATCCACAATGACTCCAAGATCTTTCTTGAGTGGTAACAGCTAATTTAGACCCCATCATTGTATATGTATAGCTAGGATTAAGTTTTCCAATGTGCATTACTTTGCATTTATCAACATTGAATTTCATCTGCCATTTTGTTACGCAGTCACCCTGTTTTGAGAGATCCTTTTGTAGCTCTTTGCAGTCTGCCTGGGACTTAACTATCTTGAGTGGTTTTGTATCATCTGCAAGTTTTGCCACCTCACTGTTTACCCCTTTTCCAGATCATTTATGAATGTTAAATAGGACTGGGCCCAGGACAGATCCCTGGGGGACACCACTATTTACCTCTCTCCGTTCTGAAAACTGACCATTTATTCCTACCCTTTGTTTCCTACCTTTTAACCAGTTACCAATCCATGAGAGAACCTTCCCTCTTATCCTATGACGGTTTATTTTGTTTAAAACAAGTAGTTCTTCCAGAAATCATACTCACTAAGTTAGATAGTGACAAGATTTTACTTCGGAATCCATTCTGTATTGAACTATATTTGCAGCAAACTAATCCCACACAGGCACTACCTTCTTCTGATATGGAAAAGAGAAGGCTGAGCCGGAGAGAATGGCCTAAAGTCTCCTTTTACTTCCACTGGGGCAACTCCAGTTAACCAACAGGATTGGCCTGGGGGAAAATAATCACAGCTGAGTTTGGTCTGTTTTAGGACCCTGCATTTTTTGTGCATCCAAAACTCCCATTGACTTCAAGCGATACATGAGCTGGCCATTAATGCTGTAGGTGCTCAGATACAATGGTGATTGGTGTCGCATGAAAACTTAGTCCAACACATAAAGCTAAGAAGATGGACTATTAAAGAGGATTGGAATCTGTCAGATCTTTCATCGTAGGACTCACCTGTCACTCATTTTAATACTGAAAATGGCAGCAGGATGGCAAATCAGTATCTGTTATGATTTAGAATTTTTCCAGTAATTATGGCTGCAAAATGAAATGTTTAAGCCATTAACTATTCCAAAGCAAACCCAAGGTCGCTAGTCTATTTCAGCAACAAAAACAGGGCTAAAATGTGAAGCAGGTTGTGTGCATCAAGGCTGGTAGTACAGTAAACAGGGATGTTCTTTCTAGGTGGATTTCCTGGGGGTTAGGCTGACACTAACCTCTTTGCATGTTCTTGTCATTCTGGCTTTCAAGGACTTCTGAAAGTTCATCTTCAAAGCCACCGTTTTTCTTCTGCTGCCAGGTTCTCTCATTAGCCCCTGTGTCAAATAGGGAGAGGGGTCAGAAAGCAACATTCCCCACTATATTTTAAAGAATTGTGTCAGGAAAACTGTTTCAGTACATTTTTAATACTAAACTCTGACAATAAGAATGCATTTTTCTCATGCCAGCTTAATTAGGCGCTACGTGAACCAACTGTATTAACCATGCTTCAGCAAAGTACATCATGTGCAAGCCAGCACAGCTGGAGTCAGATAACCCCTAAGCAAACAGGCATTTAATGGGAAGAGACACTTGGAAAACAGTAATGCTGAAGGAGACTTAGGGGTGAAAGAGGACAGAAAAGTAGCTGTTGAATTGCAGTGAGGTCTCTTTCTAGCAAAGTACTTAGGCAGGTGCTTATTCTAAGCATCTGAATGGTCCCACAGAAGCCTCGCCCTTCTCCTTCCGTGAATTACTCACTTCTACCATCATACAAAAGCACCCAGTACATGTGCACCTGTTCCCTTTTCAGTGCTTGCTGGCCCCACTGTGCTACACACTTGCCCCTCTCCCATGCATGCTCTTCTCCCCTTTGATGTATCAGCTGCCACCAGAGGCCTTGTATGCCCGATTTCCCCCCTCCCCCTGTGAGAAGATAAATAGGGATTCCTTCACACAGGGTGTTTTACAACTCATGCCATTGAAGAAGAGCAGCGGGGACTGGCATTTATTATGACATATCCTTTGTATTACATAGTGCCCAGAAGTCCCAGCCTTACCAAGAGCCCAGTCCCCTTGTGCAAGGGGCCATACAAACACTTAGTCCTTACCCCAAAGAAATTCCAAGCCGTATAGACAAGGCGGACAAAGGGGGGGAGAAAGAAGTCTTATTCTCATCAAATGGGGATGTGAGACTCAGAGACATGATCTGACTTGCTCACTGGAGGAAGAGCAGTCAGGAAGGCTGAGGCAAACCCAGGAACTGATCCCAGAATGCCTGAGGCCCAGCCAGTGCCTGAGTCACAAATCATAACACCCAGCTCTTCTATAGTGCGGTTCATCAGAACAACCTTTTTCTCCAGGCATAGCCTCTCCAATCTCAAATTAACCTCTGCCTCCAAATCTGTGTAGAGGGAAACAGGCCACCTCAATCCTTCCCCACATCTACAAACAGGCAAAATACAATTTAAGATGTGGCCTCTTCCAGACCAATTTACCTCAGCCCCAGCCAGATGTGTGGAAGAGGGAGGAGCGAGCTTTCCAGGGCCAGTGCTTCCCTTCCCCTTCCTCCCGCTGTTTCTCTACTCTGCAAGAACCATTTTCCACTAGTGAACTATGAGAATCATAGAACTCAAGATCAGAAGGGACCATTATGATCATCTAGTCTGACCTCCCACAAAATGCAGGCCACAAAAGCTGACCCACCCACTCCTGAAATAATTCTCTCCCTTGACTCAGCTGTTGAGATACATTTTGAGCTGAGCCCAGTCCTTGGGGGGTGGGTGGGGAAGGAAGGAGGCATGTGATGGAATAATTACAAGGTGTGGGGGAGAGGAAGAAAGGACGTGCCTTTAGCTAACTTAACTTGCATTATTTTAAACATGGCCTAATTTTGTGAGTGAAAGGAAAGACCCCAGTAGAGAACACATGCTCAGTGTCACTGTGCAGGGGTAGCGCTAGTTGAGAGCATAACAATGGTTCACCCTGTACAACAGCTCCACAGAGTGCATGAGCATTTAATAGGGGTTTGGTCAAACCGTGGGGAATGGCACCCCTTGGGGGTAAAAGTCCCACTGGCCCTCATTTACCCGACACAGAGCTGAGTCACCTAGCCCATCTGGTCAGGGTGTCCGTGCAGCTGGACTGTTGCTGCTGCTGCTGCTGGGCAATCAGAGGTAGCCCATTACTCCTCTCCACAAGTAGGGATCTGGGCCAGTGGATCAGCATTTTGTAGCGATCCATTGGTCATGCTCCTGGCTCACCCACATCTCGCCTCTTTGGGGAGCTCTGGCTGAGACCTCCGTGGTAGGCAGGATGGGCAGGTCAATGGTGCTTTTGCCCCCTCTGCACAGTTTTCACTTTGCTTTTAAGCTGCTTTGAGGCTCCCCTGGGGGTGGTTTGTGTTTGAATGTAACTGAGGCTCTTTAATGCACCAGATACTTTTCCTAATCTCTTGCCCTTGCACTCTCCTTTTCATTTGTTCTCGCCCTGTCTGTTGACTTCCTGGTTTCTCTTCTGAGATTAGTTCATGTTATTCCTGGTCATCCAAAGCAGGCCACATGGCTACTTCTTACCAGGGATGTGGGAAACACTGGCAATGAAATTCCAGAGCCTCAACATTCAATATCCCTGACAGTGAATGAATGAAAGAATACAAGAATTAAATGTTGCTTCTGTTCCTGCTATGTTGACTTGAGCTCAGATCCAAATGTGGTACAACACTTGTACCTACTAGTAGAAGCAGGTAGCATCTTTTCATCCACACAGGTAATGTGCTGAGAAGGGAGAACTGGTCAGCCCTATGTGCATGACTTAAATTCTGCTTTGTGGCTGCATGGGAGGACAGAGGCAGAGTGACAGCTGTGCCTGCTTTGCACTACTCAGAGTGTGTGTGCTCAAGGTCACACAGACAGAACCAGGAGCAGAACACAAATTACCCAGATGCTCTGGCTCTCTGTGGTTGAGCCTGGTTCCAGAGGACAGTGATGCAGGTGGTGTGGGGGAGAGGTCACAGAATCCACTGGCCCCCAACATTCCAAGCAACCGGTGCAGAAGACATGAAGCTCCACAGAGGGAACAGCATTACAAGCCTCCAGCATGGCCCCAGGTTGGGGCTGATGGATTTCAACACTTGTACACCAGCAGATTACCCAAGTGCTTTGGGCTCTCTACAGCAGAGCCTCATTTCTCCCTACCTGCTGTTAAGAGGGATAAGAATTAATATTTAATGCTCTGAAGTCCTCCAGTCTAAATTATGACTGAAATACAGCATTTAACAGTGGAAAAGACTCCCACTGACTTCTATGAGCTTTGGCTCTGGATCTTATACTTCATAATCAGCAGACATTGATTTGGGCAAAGTTCAATCGTATTTCTAACTTTAAAGATTGTTTAGTTTAACTAAGCCATAGTGTTTTCCTTAGGTATCTGCTATCCATAAAAGAGTAGGCTCTCTTGGGTAAGTTATACGGTCAGTTACACTGATGTAAACCTGAAGTAACTTAATTGGCTTCAGTGGAGTCCATCTGGATGTACACAGGTGTAACTGAGGACAGAAAATGACCTTCTGAGTTTATGGTCTTATTTGTTGGAAACCCTGATAGAAAAGTTTTATAAAGTTATCTGCAGAACATTTATATGACTCAAATGTACATTGAATTTAAAAAATTGCCAGGGACTCAAATAACTTATTAACACCTTCCTGCCACTTTAACTGTAGCAGAACTGTACCTTGAACCGCAAGTTCTTGAAGCTCCTTCAGTAAATTTTGATGACGAAGGATTGAAATGATCCTTTCATCTGCAACAGAAGATTCTTATTATAGGTACAGCAATGCAAACATTCTATTCACATGCTCCTTTAGCCAGTCAGTTTATTTACTGAATTTGCTCTTAATTGCAGACCCATCAAAAATCCATTAAATTAAAAAATTATGACTTAGGTTTTTAATTTCATGCAAGTGACCCCGGACTTCAGCTTTGGGACAATCAATGCTATGACTGCAGCACAAGAGCTTCAGTGCCAAAGGTTAAAGTCTCTGAATTGGTAAATAGATTTTTTCATAACTAACAGATACTCAGTATTTCATGAGACCATGGAAAAGTGTCTGTCTATACCTCCTCTGAGAGTTTCTAGGCATTCCTGGCTGATTGGCAGCGGGCTTGGCTTTGACAGAGTATCAGAAATGACCTCTACAATGCACTTCATCACCTAGAAAGATACAAACATACAGATTAAAATCTCTCTCATCTTGGCTTTATTTCTTACCCAAGCTAAATGAAAAAGATCATAGGGCAAATCCTACAAATATTTACATTCCACATACATATATACATACATTAGTTCCACAATAGGTAGAGTGGGAGTTTCTGTTCTCCCTGGCTCAGAATACAAGGGGGCTATCAATGGAATGAAAAGGTATGAAATTAAATAAATAAAAGTAGATTATTTTGAACACAACATGTGAATAACCTGAGGAACTCATAGCCACAGGAAGTCTTTGAGGCCAATAATTTAGCAATATTCTAAAAGGGATTGGACATTTATATGAATATCAAGAATATCCAAAGTTATAATTAATAACTTTAGGAAGGATTATTAAAACTTGTACTCCAGGACCTAAGCCAATTACTAACTATTAGAGTCCAAGATGAGACCTGTGTGGGGAGCAGCTTGTCCCTCAATTGCCTATGGTGGGGTTCTTACACTTTCATATGAAGCATCTGGTGTTGGGCACTGTCAGAGACAGGATACTGGACTAAGACTCTTAGCTGCTACTGTAATACTACTGCTAATAGATGATTTGGTTTGATCCTGTCTGGCCGTTCCTGTGTTTCTATGTTCCCATTTACATCAATGTAAATAAGAGAATTTTGCACCATTTGTCTCACTGATTTGTTGAACAGAAATGAGACAATGGGCTTGATTCTCATCTCACATAAGAGTAACTCCATTGGTGTCTCTGGAGTTACAGCTGATTAATATTGATGTGAGAAGAGACACAAGGCCGAAGATTTCAAAACACAAGTGCAACAAATGTGCCTGTGAGTCCATTGCACATGGAAAACTCAACATCTGCGTACACAGCAGTGTGTGTTTGAATTAAGTGATTGGGAAAGTGAGGGATGATAGCATTGGTTTGACTCCAGCAGTGTTTACGCTAGTATGCAGACCTAACCTGTAGTCTTTACTTGTGAAAATTTCCTATTCTTTTAATTTCCCAGATATAGACTGGATGACAATCTCCATCCAAGAATATTAAAGGAATAGCACATGAAATTGCAAACCCAAGAGCAAGGATTTTAATGAACCTGTAAACTTGGGGTTCATACCCTATGACTGGAAAATAGCTAGTACAGTACCTATTTTTAAGAAAGAGGCAAAAAAGGTGATCTGGAAAATTACAGGCCCATTAACTTGATCTCAGTTGTATGCCAGATCTTGGAACAAATTTTGAAAGAGAAAGTAGTTAAGGACATAGCGGTACATGGTAACTGGGATAAAATCCAACATGGTTTTACAAAAGGCAGATTGTGCCAGACCAACCTGATCTCTTTGGGAAGCTAACTGATTTTTTAGACAAAGGAACAGCAGGAGATCTCATCTACCTGGATTTCAGTAAGGCATCTGATACAGTTCCACATGGGAAATTATTAGTTAAATTGGAGCGGTGGGGAATGAGAGAATTGAAAGGTAAGGAACTTGTTAAAGGGGAAGATTACAACAGGCCATATTAAAAGATGAATCAGCAGGCTGGAGAGAGGTTACTAGTGGAGTTCGTCAGCGATCGGTCTTGGTACCAATCTTATTTAACATTTTCATTAATGACCTTGGCACAAAAAGTGGGAGTATGCTAATAAAATGTGCGGATGACACAAAGTTGGGAGGTATTGCCAGTACAGAGGAGAAGCGGAATATCATTCAAGAAGATCTGGAGGACCTTGAAAACTGGAATAATATAAATGGGATGAAATTTAATAGTGCAAAGTGCAAGGTCATGCACCTAGGGACTAATAATAAGTTTTGCTATAAGCTGATGACATATCAGTTGGAAGCGACAGAAATGGAGAATGACCTGAGTGTACTGGTTGATCACAGGATGACTATGAGCCGCCACTGTGATGCGGCAGTGAAAAAGGCTAATGCAGTCCAGGGATGCATCAGGCAAGGTATTTTCAGTAGAGATAGGGAAGTGTTATTGCCATTATACATGACACTGGTAAGATCTCAGCTGGAATACTGTGTACAGTTCTGGTCTCCCATTTTAAGAAAGATTAATTCAAACTGAAACAGGTGCAGAGAAGGGCTACTAGGATGATCAGAGGAATGAAAAAACCTAACTTATGAGAGGAGACACAAGGGGCTTGACTTGTTTAACCTAACCAAATCAAGGCTATGGGGAGATACAATTGCTCTCTATAAATACATCAGAGGGATAAATACCAGGGAGGGAGAGGAGTTATTTACATTAAGCACTAATGTTGACACAAGAATAAATGGATATAAACTGGTCATCAATAAGTTTAAGCTTGAAATTAAGTGAAGGTTTCTAACGATCAGAGGCATCAAGTTCTGGAACAGCCTTCCAAGAGGCACAGTAGGGAGCAAAAAAACCCTAACTGGCTTCAAGACTGAGCTTGATATATTAATGGAGGAGATATGATGAAATTGCCTACAATGGGATGTGGCCCATTTGCAACTGCTAGTAGCCAATATCCCTAAACACCATAGAGGGGCACTAGATGGGAAGGCTCTGAGTTACTACAGTGAATTCTTTCCCAGGTGTCTGGCTGGTGAGTCTTGCCAACATGCTCAGGGTTCAGCTGATTGCCATAGTTGGGGTTGGGAAAGAATTTTCCCCCAGGTCAGATAGGCAAATACTCCTAAGGTCTCTGCCATTCTCTGCAGCACAAGGCATGGGTCACTTTGCTGGTTTAAACTAGAATAAATGGTGAATTCTCTGTAACTTGAAGTCTTTAAACCATGATTTGAGGACCAGAGGTTATGGGTCTATTATAGGAGGGGGTGGGTGAGGTTCTGTTGCCTGCAATGTGCAGGTCAGACTAGATCTGGGCAGGGGCGGCTCTAGGAATTTCGCCACCCCAAGCACGGCGGCACACCGCGGGGGGCGCTCTGGCGGTCGCCGGTCCCGCGGCTCCGGTGGACCTCCTACAGACATGCCTGCAGAGGGTCCGCTGGTCCCGCCGCTCCGGTGGACCTCCCCCAGGCATGCCTGCCGATGCTCCACCAGAGCCCCGGGACCAGCGGACCCTCCGCAGGCATGTCTGCAGGAGGTCCACTGGAGCCGCCTTTCACCCTCCCGGCGACAGGCAGAGCGCCCCCCTGCGGCATGCCACCCCAAGCACGCGCTTGGCGCGCTGGGGTCTGGAGCCAGCCCTGGATCTGGGGTTCCCACAACAAAGTTTTTGGTGGCCTCAGAGTGCAGCCACCAACTCTTGCTGGTGGCCATTCCGACAATTTTTCCTAAAATAATTAACTTTAGGAAAAACAAAGAAATATACACATATACATGTCCTAATTATTGTAATTTATTTATGTAGGGTTTTTTTTTAAGACAATAATAAAATAATGTACAGTTGTCTCTATTCTTTACTGGACCTAAACAGAATAGAAAAACAAATAAGGTGCTTTGCATGTTCTTGTCTTTTTTGTTGTTG
This sequence comes from Mauremys reevesii, assembly GCF_016161935.1. Taxonomy (NCBI): domain Eukaryota; kingdom Metazoa; phylum Chordata; order Testudines; family Geoemydidae; genus Mauremys; species Mauremys reevesii. The sequence continues at coordinate 29,493,545 of NC_052626.1, forward strand.
TTTCTTTTGTGGGTATTTTTTTTAAATAGACTTGCTAACTAACTAGTAAGTCATCTTCTGTGAAAAGTGATACTTGTATGTTAATATCACTTTTCACAGCCTCACAGTTAGCTACTAAGTCTGTTGTGAAAAGTGATATTAATAAAACATACAACTATCACTTTTCACAGCAGACTTACTCAGCCCCTGCAAGCTCAGGGACAAATTAAGCCCTGGATGGGGAGCTGAGGGAGGCACCAGGGGCCCAGAGTAATGGGATGGGGGTGACCCCGAGGCTGGCTCCTGTCGCCACACTACTGGCAGCCTGAGCTCAGAGCCCTGTGGCCAGATACCAGAGCCCAAGCCTGATTCCTGTGGCTGGCTCCTGGGGCCTGCCACTGCGCAGCCAAAACCAGGATCTGGAGAAGCCAGTGGGGGCTGGGAGTAATGGGTAGGGCCCTACCAAATTCACAGCCAAGAAAAACATGTCACGGACCGTGAAAGCTGGTTTCCCCCCGTGAAAGCTGGTCTTGTGTGATTTTACCCAATATTATACAGAGTTCACGGGGGAGACCAGTGTTTCTCAAGCGGGGGGTCCTGACCCAAAAGAGAGTTGCAGGGAGGTTACAAGGTTATTTTATGGGGTCATGGTATTGCCACCCTTATTTCTGCACTGCCTTCAGAGCTAGGTGGCTGGAGAGTGGTGGCTGTTAGCCAGGAGCCCAGCTCTAAAGGCAGTGCCCTGCCAGCAGCAGCACGGGAGTCAGGATGGCCTAGTATGGTATTGCCACCCTGACTTCTGCGCTGCTGCCTGCAGAGCTGGGCATCCGGAGAGTGGTGGCTGCTGACTGAGGCCCCAGTCTGAAGGCAGCGCCACCGCCAGCAGCAGTGCAGAAGTAAGGGTAGCAGTACCACAACCTCTCCTCAATAACTTTGTGTCTTGCCCACAACTCCCTTATGGGTCAGGACCCCTACAATTACACCACCAGGAAATTCAGATTTAAATAGCTGAAATCATGAAATTTATTATTTTTAAAATCCTATGACCATGAAATTGACCAAAATGGACTGCAACTTTGGTAGGGCCCTAGTAATGGGGGAAGGGTGGTGAGTCCAGGGCCAGAGCCCACGCCACATGACCAGGAGCCAGGGCCAGAGGCGGTGGCAGGGGCCGGGGTGGAGGGAAGCAGACTTGAGCCTGGGGCTGGAACCTGTCACCACCTGGCCAGGGGATGGAGTCCTGGGACAGAGCCCAGGGCCTGGAGACGGAACCTGAAGCTCAGCAGCTATACCCTAAAGCCCCATGGCTGGAGCCTGCCACCTCCCACCCCAGGGCTAAAGTCTGATCTCACTGCCCCTGGGAAGGGGGGGTACGCACTGGCTGCCTACTCCTCCAGTGTTTGTGTCTCCAAAGTGGGGCAGCCCCTCCAGCTCCTACATTTAGGGGCAGCCAGGGGCTCCACATGCTGCCCCCGCCCCAAGCGCCGCCCCCAGCTCCCATTGCAGCTCTTATTGGCTACAACTGCAGCCAGAGGCAGCGCCTGCAGATAGGGGAGTGCATAGAGCCACCTGGCCGCGCCTCCGCATAGGACCCAGAGAAGGGATATGCCACTCTTTGAGGTAAGCACCGCCCAGAGCCTGCACCCCTGAGCCCGTCTTGTGCTCCACCCCCCTGCCCCAGCCCAATCCCACCTTCCAAACCCCTCAATCCCAGCCTGGAGCACCCTTCTGCACTCCAAACCCCTCATCCCCAGCCCCACCCCAGATCCTGCACCCCAGCTGGAGCCCTCACTCCCCCCCATGCCCCAACCCCCTTCACCAGCCCTGATCCCAGCCCAGAGCACCCTCCTGCACCCCAAACTCCTCATGTCCTAATGTTCTAAATGAATGCTCATCTCTTTATAGCCTGAACTTCTTTTCAATTTCAGCACGCTGGCCTTCTAAGAGTCTTAGCCTCCTAAACTGTACTACTCACAAGAGATTCAGAACATTGTGGCTGCACAGTAAATGAACACTAGTCAGCAATTTCCAGGTGCCAACAATGTTGCTTGTTCAAGCAATCAGATGTATTCATTTATCAGCTAAAATAATTTAACTGTTCACAATTTGTAAATAGCTAATTTCTTTCAACCATTTGATTTTGCAGATTAAAGGGATTTCAGAAAGGGATAAAATGAAATATCTTCTTGTAAATACTTTCACTGTTTATAGGGATTGCTTGGTAGACTAGAAGCATTAACAGAGAAATCTAACAATGAAAATAAAAACGCCTATGTTCCCTTCGGTATCGCTCTCCTATACGACAAGCAACCCATTAATATTAATTTTACGTGTATTAAAACACACCGCGCATCCACTAAACAAGACAAAGACAGATTCTGATACCCTTTCTCGTGCTGAGTAGCACCTTACTCTATGAGTAGTCCCATTTAAATCAATAGGACTTGTGGAGTAAGGTGGAGTAAGGTGTTTCTCAATATAAGTTAAAATATCAAAATCTGGCCCAAAGAAATGCTATAAACAAACATGTTGTGGTTCTATATGATCATTTTCTACCATGTCTGACTTATTTTATGTCCCAAAGGAACCTACCATTCTTTACATGCTGAATTACACCCACACATTTTATACTTGTACACATGCCTGAGATTCCCTTCACTCACCACAGAAATGCTGCCACGTTTGGGTGGAACTTGGCAGCAATTAATAGGACAATCGTGTAGTCCCCACTCAGGCAAAACTCGCTTTGATTCCACTGATTGTTTTGCCTGAGTAAGGTCTCCAGGTTCAGGCTCTAATACTCCACTGTGACATTACGTTCTCCATAGATCTGTTCTAAGTAAGATTGTGGAATTAAATGCTGAAGAGGTCCCATCCTGCTGTATCTACACAGAAGAAAATCCCATTGAAGGGTTCAGGCCCTTAAAAGGAGTGAAACAAAAGATAAGTCCCTTTGAAATATTTTCAGCAACAATAAAGGCCTTTAAGTGGGAAATACTGGCCTTCTGGGGCCCTGGAACTGATGAAGGACCAAGAGTATTTCAAATGCTTTAAGAAGTTATGGTCAAACTCTCAGTGGAAGTAATTTTGTGTTAAGAAAATATGCCTAGCTATAGAGGAACAGCTTTCAGTGCTCAAACTTCCATTGCCCCCACCTGCACATGCGTAAATTTTACTCCACCTCTCAGCCAACATCAAGAACTAGGAACACAGGTCAACATGGCAGGCAGAATCCTACAATGGATGCTTTGCGCTGAAACCTCAAAGTCTTGCACCATGGGCAGGTTGATGAGTTTCTATTTACGCTGTAACTTAGACTAGAATTTTGCATGGCTCACACTAGTGTGTTGGTAGCCTAATTACTCATCAAGGGCTTGATCCAATTCCTTCTAAAGTTAATAGAAGACCCCCTCTGAAATCATTGGGAGCTGGACCAGGTTGGGATCATGAACAAACAGAGCTCTTGGGAAATAATTCAGACTTGGTGTAACCCCACTGACTTCCACCTCGTTACACCTACTTACACAAAGGTTGGATTTAGTCCTTTAATCTTAAAGGATTGGAAAAGGAGTACTTCACACAGATGGTGCACTTAACTTTGGGGAAGACATCACAAAGCAGACTCAGAAAATCACCAGTTACAGTAGAGGGGAAATTATGGGTTTAATAGGCTTCCTCAGATGGCAACCACTGAAGCAGTCTGTATAGAGCAGAAAATGTTTCTGCTCCTTACCTACCCATGTAGCCTTTTACAATTACAGTCATTTGAACCAGCAAAAAAGACAGAGACAATAGCAAATGCCTTGCTGCATTCATGAGCCATCAGCTTTGCTCACAGCACTGCCAGCAGGCTAGGAGTTCTAAACAAAGCAGCTGCAACAGCTGTTCGGGTTCCAGTCTGTAGACAAAGGAAGGGGAGTGTTTTCTTGTAGTACTTACACTGTAAGTAACAGTGATGATGAATGGTGGAGTGCAAGGGAGCGAGCATGGAGATTGACAGGAGCTTCCCCCCCCCCCGGTAAGGAAAAGGGAAAGCGCCTTTGGTGGCTTATCCTTGAGAGAAGATTTTGATTAACAAACACGTTCAACAGGCAGGGGATGAGGACTGACATTTCTGCTCCTTTTGCAAATATTAGAGAAGTGTAATTAGCTAGTTTGAGAGAGAAGTTAATTTGAAAAGGTACATACCTGAAAGAATAATGTTAGAGAATTTTTGACTGCACCTCTCTCACAGCTGGGTAGGTTGATATGTAGATGTATGTAGATAAATAAGTAGGTTATTATACACATGTATAAGTATACATGCATATGTATCTCTGTTATGCACACATACATGTGGGTGTGCATATAGAAAGATATTGCTAAGCAAATCAAGATAGCTGAAGAAAGATTGACAGGAAAAAAAAGTGAGTCCACACGCATGTGTGCATGTGCATAAAGTCTTTACATTTTCAACAAAAGATGGCTCACGATGTGTTTATAATCAGTCAAATACAATGTAACCTTGACCAGTCACACTCTCCTTTGTCTGTTGCTGAACTTATCAGGGGGTTGACAAAAAAAAAAAACAGTTTGAATTATGCATAAAATGTAAATCCAGAAAGAGGAGCAGATAATGCAGCTGGAAAATCTTTGCCCTAATAAGAAATGATTTATGCTTCCCTAGTAACATTTCAAGTATTATTTCCAGATAAAAGAGACCAAGGTCCCTCAGGTTTCTTGACTCACCAGCAAGGGAGACATCAGCACTCCAATTTTTAACAACACAGTCTCAGAGCTTACCTTAGCATCCCCTTTATTCATCGGATTGGTGACCGGGAGGGAAATGACTAATCAAAAGAAGGAAAGGATACCTGGTTAGTCTCCCTTTCCTGGCACATTTCCAGCGACCCGGGGCACGGCTGGGGAAACGCAGGCTGAGCGCTCCAGCTGTGGCCAGAATGTTAGCAGGAAGGGGGAATCTTGGGCTTGATTTTCGACCATAAACGACACCAGCTTATTAACTATGGGCTTCACCAATCAGCAGTAATCGGGCGGACTCTAACCATAGGGCTTGGGCTTCTCCCTTAGAGGTTGACTTAAACAGGCCCCCAAAGTGAAGCAGACGAGACTGCAGGCGAGATTTTATCTGGCCAGACGTTTTGCAAGGATCAGCCTCATGTGGCTGAGCCTGTGCCGAATTCTTCTAACGCCAAGGCTCATGAAATCAAGCCCTTCCCGGTAGCCAGTACCCGTCCGGCTCCCGCTAGCTCTGAGATAGGGGCTAGAGACCGATCGTACGGCTGCTAGCTACAGAGAGACGGGCGATGGTTGCCTCTGCAGAGCAATGGAGGGGCGAGCTGGTGGCCAGATCGGGCTTTAAAAAGTGCCCGCGGGCGGAGATGACCTTGCAAGTGTGCTCAGTAACTCAGTGCATCGGGGGTGTATTCGGGGCACTTTCATTTTCCACCCACGCAGAGGCTTGTCTCAGCCCCGCCACGCAGACAGCCCTGGATGCCTGCGACCAGGCAAGGCTGGGGGGGAAGCGCTGGCTAGAAACACCTTTGCGATCCCAGCGGCTCTCGGCTGCCCCAGCCGCCGCAAGCGGAGAGGCGCTGTCCTTGGTGCTGAAAGGACAGTCACTGCGGAAGAGCGTCCGGGGCCACCTCCCGCCGCCCGGGGCCAGCCAAGGTCCCGACCCGAGCCCTGGGCGCCCCCCCCGCCTACCGTGCACCGCCAGCAGCAGGACAGCGAAGCCTCCTCTGCAGCCCATGGCGCCGGCAGGCCGGGGTGAAGGCTGGCCGAGTGCGGGAGGGGCGATGCGCGCCTCCCCCTGCAGCGCTGGCGATCGGCTGAGGGCGAGCAGGGACCGCGGGGCTCTGAGCCGGGGCGGGGCGCGGCCGATAACGCTGGCGGGATTAGCTCGTGTGTGTGGCCGCCTCTCCCCACAGCACCTCACGTCCCCGCCGCCTGTGCTGAAGCTCCCGACAGGGCACTGCAGCAGCGGCCCCCTCCCTTATATACCCCGGCCCTCGGAAATGGCGTCAGGAGAAAGCGCCTCCCCCCTCGCCCGCCCACCGCCAGCCCCTGCTCAGCCGGGCGCTCAGGCCCGCCGCGCCCTGCGGCTCGCACACGCTCCGCTGGCAGCTGCTGTTCAGCAAAGCGCGGGCCCCCTCGCCGCCCACGCGGCTGGCTCAGGCAGGAAGGGAGCCAGTGAGCGGGTCACACGTTTGATTTTGGGTAACAAGCATAGAAGAGCTGGATCAACGTCACCCATTGAACAGGGCCAATTAGTGGGGTTGAGGAAGCAGGGACGGCTCCAGGCACCAGCATGCCAAGCACGTGCCTGGGGCGGCAAGCCACGGTGGGGCGCTTTGCTGGTCACCACGAGGGCGGCAGGCAGGTTGCCTTCAGCGTCATGCCTGCAGAGGGTCCACTGGTCCCGCAGCTTCGGCGGACCTCCCGCAGGCGGGCCGCCGAAGCCACAGGACCGGGGACCTCCCGCAGGCAAGCCGCCGAGGGCAGCCTGCCTGCAGTGCTTGGGGCGCAAAATACCTCGAGCCACCACTGTGAGGAAGGCAGGGTTATTCAAGGACTAGTGGACTGGGGCTTTTTTGTCTTGGTGACCCCTTTGACACAGAAAGCCTCTGAGTGCGACCCTCCCTTGGAAATTAAAAATGGGGGGAGTAATTTAATTTAACAGGGGCTCAGGTCTGCCCAGGGGCGGCTCTAGCCATTTCGCCGCCCCAAGCACGGTGGTACACCACAGGGGGGGGGCGCTCTGCTGGTCGCCGGCCCCCCAGCTCCGGTGGACCTCCTGCAGACGTGCCTGCAGAGGGTCCACCGAAGCCGGGGGCCAGCGTACCCTCCACAGGCATGCCTGCAGGAGGTCCACCGGAGCCGCCTGCCACCTTCCTGGCAACTGGCAGAGCGCCCCCTCGCGGCATGCTGCCCCAAGTACACGCTTGGCGTGCTGAGGTCTGGAGCCACCCCTGGGTCTGCCAGCCCTGGCAGGTTGACAGCTGGCAACCCCCCCTGTAACCACATCAGGGGTCATGACTCCCAGTTTGAGAACCCCTGGCCCAGAGGAATGATTCAGGGTTACAGCCATCTTTCCAGTGGATCTGGCAGGTCACTTCTTGTGCTGGAAGACATGCCACACAGCATGCACCCTTGGCCTTTGGGGGCCAAACAGTCAGTCTGGGCAGACAAAGGCTGTCAGGATTGTGATTGTGCAAGAAGACATGCCAGCTAGCTATGCTTTGCTCAGCACAGCCCCCAGCCTAACAAAATATAGTATTAGCCCCCTTGCTAACTTGTCTCCAAAATTGGCACAAGTAAGCCTAGCTGATGATTACAAGTTTGGTTGATAAAAGTAATATTGTTGACACAATAGATTTCTGTAAGGTTTTGATATGGTGCCACACAACATTTTGATTAAAAAATTAGAATGCTATGAAGTTAGCATGGTACACATTACATGGATTAAAAACTGGCTAACTGCTAGGTCTCAAAATGTAATTGCATGTGTGGCAGCAACATTGAGTGAATGTGTTTGTAGCGGGGTCTTGCACAGATTGGTTCTTGGTCCTATGCTATTTAACATCTTTGTCAATGACCTAGATGAAACCAAAATGATCACGGATAAAGTTTGCAGCTGACACAAAAACTGTGGGAGTGGTAAATAATGAAGAGGATAGAGCTCTGATACAATGCAATCTGGATTGCTTGGAAAACTGGGCACAAGCAAACAATATATGTTTTAATATGGCTAAATGTAAATGTATACATTTAAAAACAAAGACAGTTGGCCACACTCAGAGGATGGGGGACTCTATCCTGGGAAGCGGTGACTAATAAAAAAAAGATTGGGGGGTTATGGTGGATATTCAGCTGAACACAAACGCTGAGTTTGATGCCATGGTCAAAAGGGCTAATGTGATCCTGGGATGTAAAAACAGGAGAATGTTGAGTAGGAGTAGAGAGGTTAGTTTACCTCTGTATTTGGCATTGGTACAAGTAGCCCTGTCTGGTATCCACAATTCAAAAAGGCTGTTGATAAATTGGAGAAGGTTCAGAGAAGAGCCACAAGAATAAAGGATTAGAAAACATGCCTTAGGCCTGGTCTACACAAGGGGAGGGGAGCACAAGCTAAGTTGGTCTAAGTTACGCAACGTCAGCTGAAGTCGATGTACTTAGAGGTACTTACTGCAGTGTCTTCACTGCGGTAGGTTGACTGCTGATGCTCCCCCATTGACTCTGCGTACGCTTCTCTCTCTCTGGTGGAGTACCAGAGTTGATGGGAGAGCGCTTGGCGGTTGACCTATCGCATCTTCACTAGACATGATAAATGGATCGATCGCTCCGGAGGTAAGTGTAGACATGCCCTTAGAATGATAGACTCCAGGAACTCAATAGATTTAGTTGAAAGAGAAGGTTAAGGTTGATCACAAATACCTACATGAGGAACGGGTATTTGAAAATGGGCTCTTCAATATAGCAGGCGAAAATGTAACATGAGCCAATGGCTGAAAGTTGAAACTGGACAAATTCAGACAAGAAATAAGGTGTACGTTTTTAAACAGTGAAGGTAATTATCCATTGGAACAATTTCCCAAAAGTCATGCTGGCTTCTCCATCACAGGCAATTTTAAAATTGACGGGATGTTTCTCTAAAAGATCTGCTACATAAAATTTGGAGACATTCTCTGGCCTGTGTTATACAGAAGGTCAGACCAGATGATCAGGATGGGCCCTTCTGGCCTGGGAATCTATGGATTGATTTTGGCACTAGTGCCAGTGCCCCCTCCCTGGCACTGCAATCTGCCACATCTCTACCAGGATTATTTACACACTCCAGACCTTTTCATAACAGACAAGATGACATTAAGATGCAGCTGCTAAGAGTTTTGACCTAATCTTTAGATTATGGGCTCAGTCAGGTTAGCCAGTTAAACTTCCTTTTCTAGGCAAATGCACTGTTTCTTTAGGACACGTTCAGCAATTTTTTTTGCTCCTTTCCAATACGTACAGCTGATGTTCTATATCTTTAAGAGGTCTTTAAGGTCAGGCTTGACAAAGCCCTGGCTGGGATGATTTAGTTGGGTTTGGTCCTGCTTTGAGCAGGGGGTTGGACTAGATGACCTCCTGAGGTCCCTTCCAACCCTGAGATTCTATGATCACCACCAAGCCTGAAGAAAGCATTCAGCTGTAAAGTGCTTTTTATCCATAGCTCTCAAAGCACTTTAGGAGTTAAGTACCATTATCCCCACTTGACAGATGGGGAGAAAATGAGGCACAGAGACTTACCCAAACTCACTTAGCAAACCAGAGACAGGAACAGAACCTAGGTCTCCACAGTCCCATTGCATTGGTCTAGCCCCAGGAGCACAGTGCCTCCTGCAATAGCTAGAGTGTGATATAGATCTAATATTACCAGATCTTTACTGTGGGACTGATTTAACTAAGGGTTCAGATTCCATAGCAGGTTTCCTACTTACATTTTCATGTGGCTTCTGCATTATCAAATGTCCGCCAGTATCTGTCTCGTTTAAGGGCATGTCCCTAAACGTAGGGTTGGGTTACAGAAGCCCATTCATACCAAATATATGAAGTAGAGTTCCACTTGCTTACATATTTTTCATTAAATTACAGGGCCGCCCAGAGGATTCCGGGGGCCCGGGGTCTTCGGCAGCTGGGGGCCCTTCTGTTTCGGGACCCGCCGCTGAAGTGCCCCGAAGACCCGCAGCGGGCCCCCCCTCCCAGGCCGCCGAATTACCGCCGAAGCGGGACCCGCCGCCAAAGTGCAGCCCAGTCTTCGGCGGTAATTCGGTGGCGGGGAGCCCCCTGCTGCGGGTCTTCGGGGCACTTTGGCGGCGGGTCCCGGAACTGAAGGGCCCCCCGCCGCCGAATTACCGCCGAAGACCGAGCTGAACTTCGGCGGCAGGTCCCACTCCGTCTTCGGCGGTAATTCGCCAGCGGGGGGTCCTTCCGCCCCGGAGCGGAAGGACCCCCCGCCGGCGAAGAAGCTCCTGCGCCCGGCCCCACAAGAGTTTTCCGGGCCCCCCGGAGCGAGTGAGGGACCCCGCATCAGGGGCCCCGAAAAACTCTCGTTGGGGGCCCCTGTGGGGCTCGGGGCCTGGGGCAAATTGCCCCTCTTGCCTCCCCCCGGGCGGCCCTGTTAAATTATACTGAAGAGCCGGTGGTGAATTGGTCATTTTAAAAGTGTTTTATGCATTATATTGATTAAGTGTTTATGAGACCATGAAATGAACACCAATGACAGCTTTGCTGTCTAAGGAAATCTGTACCCTCAAGTAGATGATCTTTCTCCTCTTTTCATATACCAGTGTCCTCTCCCTTCAAATAGCTTTTTGATGTGTGGCCGGGAGGTGCATTTTGGAGTATGCATCTGGTTAGGGTGACCAGACAGCAAATGTGAAAAATCGGGACGGGGTTGGGGGTAATAGGAGCCTATATAAGAAAAAGACCCAAAAAATCAGGACTGTCCCTATAAAATCGGGACATCTGGTCACCCTACATCTGGCACATTTAACATTACTGAATTGGTTATTTCCTATCTATTCTTCATACAGTAAAAAACAGATTGACCAAACATGTTATTGTTAACATAGTCAACATTCACTCATCCTTCCATATAAACATGACTGTATTAGGGCTATAAGTTAGTTCAGCCCTTACCCAGTTGCTTATGGCCTGTGCTTTCCTCCCTTGGGGCCTGCCGCTGTGAGGTTTGGAAGCACCTGCAATTCCCACTAAAATGACTTTCTCCCCCTTCTGTGAGGGTCTAACAATGCTTCCACTGAAGTCAATAGTAAGACTGGGCCCTAAATGTTACACTGCACTATAGCATGAATGATCCCTTTGGGCTCACCAGCCCTGTTGCCTATGTCCTGTTGATTTTTTTTATTTCTAACTGAAGATGAATGGATATGAAATTGTTAACTCAGCAAATCAGTCTTTTCCTTTGCCTAGCTGACTTTTGTCTCATTAGGCACAGCTATATTAGGAACTGCAGAAGTAAAGCATATCAGGATAAGAATTATGTCAAAAGGCAGTACAAACGTGATCAAAGCTGAATGTAAGAGATAGCTAGTCAGAGAGAGGCTGAAAAACAGACTTCAAGGGATGAGGGAGGTTGAGTCTCTCTCAAAGAGTCTGAGACTAAGTGGAGGACAGAAATGGCCTGTTAGTAGCTAGCAAAGTGACATTTTAGACATCCACTAGCTGCTCCATCCCTGCTCACGGCATGCTTCCAATGGATAGCCTGCTCACTGGAGTAGGGATTGTTTCTTTTATATGGTTGTACACATCTAGGACTATAGTGTCTTGATCCATTTGGGGGCATGACCAGAATATGAATAATAAATAATTTTCCATTATATCTACTGTGATCACTAACATGGTGAGGGTAGATAGATATAAATATGCAACAGTGTGCTAAGAAAAGGCCAATGAACACTGCCCCCAAAGCCTGGCTACTGATATAATAAAAAGTCCCCTCTTCCATAATCCACCCCAAGTTAGTTATATACAAACATGGTGATGAGCCCACTAAAACCGTGAGATGAGGAGAGACGAGTTGCTATATTCAGAAGATAGAAAATGAAAAAAGGTCTGGTTGTGTAACTGGAGGAGCTCAGGCACAGTGCCATGCTTAATGGGTATATTTATGTGGCAAGTTATCCATTCCAAATTCATTGTATTCAATTTGGAAATAGAGCTTTGCACTTCAGCAGTGCTTGCCACCTGGGCATGCAAAATGCTTTATTAAGCCACAGAACCACCTTGTGATTTTATAGGTAGGAAAACTGAGGCAGAGAGATTTAAAGCCAAGTTCTCAGAAAAAAATGTAAAGACGTGCAAGGTCCATGCACAACTGTCCATCTGTATTTTTACTTACAATTGCCATGATTGCATGTGGAATTAACCTGTGCATACAAGTTGTAACTGTCACCCTGATTCATTCATGAGACTGCACACAGACATCTGGCTCTCTGTTTTTTTGAAAGTCTGACTCTAAGTAAGTTAGCTGTGGTCACATGTCAAGTACATGGCAGAGTCAGTTACAGGACAGACATCACTCAACTGCCAGGCCCATGCTTTAATCACTTCTCTACTCACTTCTTCCTATGAGCATTGCCATTTTTCTAGTACAAGCCAAGAATATTTCCATGTATTGTGTCCCTAAACAGACCAGGCTATCAAAGGTCAGACTGCTGCTGCGATCATCCGTGCACACTATTACATGGCATTTTTCATTCTTTTCCTTTGTAGGTCAGCAGCAAACTGCTGTTGACTTGCTTTGATTTCCTAGACTAGACTGCATTTACGCTAATCTGAAATTAATCAATCATACCGTTCAGGTCTTTGCTTACAAACTGTCAAAAATGTCTAGTGTAGTGCCAAATCCTGCTACGGCTCTAGGTATCTATCTCCATTCTCGCCTCAATGTACCTGCATTCTTCTGGGCAATGTCAATGGGACTGGTGAATTGACGGGAGAACAGACCATTAGGTCTCAGAAGTTGGTCAAGGTGTAGCAAGAGGTTGCTATTATGAACATATTGGTTTCCAAAGTCCATTAATGATCAAATTGCATTAACATCTGAAAATTAACACACATGCAAAGACTGATTCTGTAACCCTAACTCGGAGCAGTAGCACTAACTCATGCATATTGGTCCCATTGACTCATGTTAGTAAAGGCTACCTGACATGTTTAAGGGTTGAGGAGACAGACCCATAAAGACGAATATTATCTATCAGTCTGACTGGAACTTTCTGCATTATCCACTGTAAATTGATCATTCCTGTGGAAAACGATGATTTATTTGATTGTGGTGGTAAAGTTTTTGTCACATTTTAAAAAAAAATTAAAAGTAGCATGAAACAATTTTTCCAGATCTACATTGGCCTAAAGCAAATGATCAAACAGGTTAGAACATTCATATTGCACAACATTTACACACCTTCAAAGATACAGGTGTATAAAGTCTTATTTCATTACACTACAGATGCCAGCATGTTTTATGGCTGGGAGTTAGTGATGGCAAACAAGCTCTGGAGTTTTTAATTAGGTTTTTTTTTTTCAAATGAGGAAATGTTTATTTAAACCTAATAGGCAGAGTTATAGCCTAAATAAACTACCAGACTTTCAATGGAAAATTACACACAGATGTATCACCTGGACATAGCAGATCTTTTCCTATGATACAAGCATAAAAAAAAGGTTAGTGATGTCAGTGTAATAACTGAAAGCTTTAGACAGGCACAAGCATCATGAAGCGCCTGAGCTCACACGACAGCCTTTGTACTTCCTAAGATCATTGTGGAGATGTAGCTCCCCAGTTAGCTCAAATTGGAGTGTAATTTATGCACAAGGACTGACTGAAGTTTTTCCACTTGGATGACTCTTATACGCCATCTACTTCCATTAAGAGTCGAATCCCGTATTCCTTGGGCATCCAAAACTCCCATTCAGTTCGAAGTGAGCTTTGGTTGCCTCAGGAATACAGAGTTAGTGCTGTATTTTTATCCCTGTGGTAGATCTAGTATGTTATTGTATAAAGCAATCCATTGTAAAATGAAATTCACAGCATAGGCTTGCCTGTGAGGATACACTGAGTCCAGGTCTACAGGAGTAGACCCTTTGGGCCAGAGTCAGAGGTGTTGTGTAATTTACTCTCCTACTTGTGTAATTTAAGTCCCCTCTTATTTGGCTCCTTTCTAAAGTGAGCAATCCCCTTCTACTGACTCTTCTTTATACTGAGTTGATGCCCACAGATAACGGGACTAGATTTTCAAAATAAAATAAAAACACCCGACACTTTTGTAGCAATATTTTGCCTGGTTGTGAAATGCTCAAGAGCTTCCCATTCTGATTCTTTTCTTTGATCTGTTCTGCCTGTATTGTAAAAGCTCCACTTGGAGCAGCTCAAAGACTAAGCTCTGCCTCGTTCCCCTGCACTGTAGGGAGAAGGGAAGAGTGAGATGGGGGAATGCCAGGAACTGTCTTCTCTTTCCTAACCCCCAATGGCCAGCAGAGTTTTTTTGTATGGACTAGACTGGGTCATTGGCTCACCTGGGAATGCATGTTTTTAACAGTAAGGGTAATCAATCATTGGAACAATTTACTTAATGATATGGTGCATAGGAACATAAGAATTGCCAGACTGGATTGGCCCCACAGTCCATCTAGTCCAGTATACAGCCTCCAAAAGTACCAGATGTTTCAGAGGAGTAGGCAGATGTGGGGTAATCTGCCCCACCGCCGCCATTAGCTATTAGAGACCAAGGATAAAACCTACAGACTGACCTGTTATCCGTAGTAATGTCCAGTCCCTTTATGAATCTTGCAAAGTTTGTGGCCTTAATGATTTCATGTGGCAATGAGTTCCACAGTTTAATTGTGCATTGATAAAAGGAAAATTTTTATACAGTTTTAAATTTACTCCCTTTTAATTTAATTGAATGTCTCCTCTTTCTTCTTGTGTTATAAGGCAGAGAGAACAGAAGTTCCTGATCTATCTTCTTTAGGATGTTCCATATACATTTATCATGTCCTCACTTATTTGTCTCCTTTCTAAGGTGAACAATCCCTTCAGTCTCTCTTTATGAGTTCTCTCCTTGGCCATAGATCATTCTTGTTGCCCTTCTCTGAACCCCCTCTAAGTCTGCTGTATCATTTTTGAGATGGGGTGACCAATACTATACACAGTATTCTGGGTGAGACTGCACCATTGGTTTATATGATATCTGGTTTGCTTTTTTGACCACCACTGCACATTGATCAGAGGCCTTCATTGCTGTCCGTAATGATGCTCGTATTCTTTTCCTGAGTTGATGCACGTTAATTTAGAACACTAAGGTATATGAACAATTTAAACATTTCCTTCCAAGATGCTCATTCTAGCTGTCACTGCCAACATTGTAACTCTGCAAAACTGAAAGATTTAGAAATCTAATTTACATGTCACCATTTTGATCTTAGAAGTTATTCTTTCCTTTTTGCATTTCACTCAGCTTAGGTTTGCCAACCTTATATAGGAATTTTTAGGCACAAATAACACTTTTCATTGAAATGCAAAAAACCCAAACTGAACAAAAAAAGCCTGACAACATTTCTATTGTTACATTTTTTCCCAAAAAACATCTTGTGTTTTGTTCTTTTTTTTTACAAAGCCTAAATCAGGAGTTTAAGTCACCTGACAGTGTCTCTTTAATGCATATGTATCTAGGTAACAGAAAACAGCAGTGAAATCTTTTCACAAGCTTCCTTCCAAACAAGGGCTTGTTTCTGTCATGTCCAACCCCAGTGGAGTAAATACATAAGGGTAACGTCTGAGTTTCAAGAGGATAAAAGGGATAGTGTAGGTGTGTATGTATATATATATTATACACACACACACACACACACACACACACAGAGATTACGTGGCATTTAAAGTTGTACTAAACATGATTGTTATATTTAGAAGTTGTTAATAGAAAATTGCACCTATTTTGCTCAGCATAGCAACTGGAAGGTTCACATATAAATTGCAGCTTGCATTTGTAAATCATTCATGGCCTGATTCCAAACCCACAGAAGTGAATGGACAGACTCCTGTTGATTTCAGTGGACCTTGGATCAGGCTTTAAAACTGGTATTTCTGAGCTTGCCTGTGTGGTCTCACGTGCCCAGTTTTGTGCTCTGTCTTTTGGTACCTGATAAATTTTGCCCGTCCAGAGTTTTACAAGCAGCTGGTGTTAAGGAAGCATTTCCACATAATGGGAACTCATGTCAATTACAGGTGAGCAAGGAGGGCAACAGTTAGGATGAACACAGCAGAACGTAATAATTGCTGTAAAGAGGAAGAAAGTTTTGGAAAAAATGCATGTAATTAAATTCTATACCTTGCCAAATAAAATGGTAATCCTGTTGCACCATGGTAAACCTAACAACAGATGTCAAACACTTTCTAGACCTCATATTAAGTTAGATGCCAACAAGTTTGCTTTGTCAAATAGAGGAGTTATGTAAACCTAAGCCTCACATGCTATTAAAGTTTTCTTTGACAGTAAAAGGGCCCAAGAAAGAGCTGCTGAGTGCAAAAACAAAGTCTGCATTCAGACAGGCAGTGTTGGGAGTACCTGCAGTGGCAGCAAAGAAGCAGTAGATGTGGTACATCTTGACTTTAGTAAGGCTTTTGATACTGTCTCGCATGACCTTCTCATAAACAAACTAGGGAAATACAATCTAGATGGAGCTACTATAAGGTGGGTGCATACCTGGTTGGAAAACCATTCCCAGAGAGTAGTTATCAGTGGTTCACAGTCAAGCTGAAAGGGCATATCAAGTGGGGTCCTGCAGGGATCAGTTCTGGGTATGGTTCTGTTCAATATCTTCATCAATTATTTAGATAATGGCATAGAGTACACTTATAAAGTTTGCAGATGATGTCAAGCTGGGAGGGGTTTTAATCCTATCCTCCAAATGATCTGGACAAACTGGAGAAATGATCTGAAGTAAATAGGATGAAATTCAATAAGGACAAATGCAAAGTACTCGACTTAGGAAGAAACAATCAGTTGCACACTTACAAAATGGGAAAGGACTGCCTCGGAAGGAGTACTGCGGAAAGGGATCTGGGGATCATAGTGGATCACAAACTAAATATGAATGAACAGTGTAACTGTATTAGTAGGAGTGTTGTAAGCAAGACATGAGAAGTAATTCTTCCGCTCTACTCCATGCTGATTAGGTCTCAACTGGAGTATTGTGTCCAGTTCTGGGCACCACATTTTAGAAAAAGATATGGACAAATTGGAGAAAGTCCAGAGAAGAGCAACAAAAATTATTAAATGTCTAGAAAACATGACCTATGAGGGAAGATTGAAAAAAATTGGGTTTGTTTAGTCTGGAGAAGAGAAGACAGAGGAGACATAACAGCTTTCAAGCATATAAGAGGGTGTTACAAGAAGAAGGGAGAAAACTTGTTCTCCTTGACTTCTGAGGATAGGACAAGAAGCAATGGGCTTAAATTGCAGCAAGGGCAGTTCAGGTTGGACATTAGGAAAAAAATCCTAACTATCAGGGTGATTGTTGCTTAAGGAGGTTGTGGAATCTCCCTCATTGTCTAACCTGCTCTTAAAAATATCCAAACACTTGTAAGGGATGGTCTAGGTCAGGGGTAGAGCCGGGGGGGCTCTGCATTTTAATTTAATTTTAAATGAAGCTTCTTAAACATTTAAAAAGACCTTATTTACTTTACATACAGTAGTTTAGTTATATATTATAGACCTATAGAAAGAGACCTTCTAAAAACGTTAAAATGTATTACTGGCACGCGAAACCTTAAATTAGAGTGAATAAATGAAGACTCGGCACAGCAGTTCTGAAAGGTTGCTGACCCCTGGTCTCGGTAATACTTGGTCCTGCCCTGAGTGGAGAGGACTGGACTAGATGACCTCTCAAGGTCCCTTGCAGTCCTATGATTCTAAGAGAGTTGCAAAGGGGGTGTCTTTCTCCGGCCTGCAGAGGGTGTGTGTGTGGAAGGTCCTATTGCTCTCTGGTCAGAGTCCATTGTAACAGGCATACATGTGCTAGTGTAACTGTAGACATTGATCTGAGGAGCTAGGACTGTGCTTTGTTGACTATAAACTTGGTCAAGTGAACTGAGTCTGTGGTGTCTTTGGGCAGTTTGATCACGTTCTGCTGGGCCAGCTATCTGCACAGCACTGGCACAGCAGACAGAGAGAACACACATGCAGCCAACAACTGACAACACACCTGTCATAATTTTTGTTGCCCGTCTCTATATCTTTTCAAATTCCAGTATATCTTTTTTTTTGATATGGGGTGACCAGAACTGCACACAGTATTCAAGGTGTGGGTGTACCAGGGATTTAAATAGTGGCATTATGATATTTTCTGTCTTATTATCCGTCTCTTTCCTAATGATTCCTAACATTCTGTTCACTTTTTTGACTGCTGCTGCACATCGAGCAGATGTTTTCAGAGAATTATCCACAATGACGCCAAGATCCCTTTGTTGAGTGATAACAGCTAATTTAGATCCCATGATTTTGTATGTATAGTTGGGATTGTTTTCCAATGTGCATTGCTTTATCAACAGTTAATTTCATCTGCCATTTTGTTGCCCAGTCACCCAGTTTTTTAAGATCCCTTTGTAATTCTTCACACTCTGCTTTGGATTTAACTGTCTCGAGTAATTTTGTATCATCTGGGAATGGCTTTAAACCCCAGACCCCCTCCAGGTTCCCATGAGTTAATGTTCCTTTAAGGACTGTAGAGTAAGAATAACTACTCATAGACAGCGGTGTTTTGAAAGGACGGTGGGGGAAGAGAGTATTTCTCTGTGTACCTGACAGAACAGCATGTGGAGGAGGCAGATCACTTCTAAGATCCATGCAACTGACAATTGGATACAAAGTTCTGAACTCATCACAGAACCTCATTCTTTTTGCTGTCATTACTGAGCCATGACAGAACCTTTAGGAGTTGCACACACTGTACAACAGGTGAAATCCTGGATCCGCTGAAGTCAGTGGGAATTTTGCTATTGACTTCAATGGAGCCAGGATTTCTATTCTTGTATCCATACACAAAAATGTTTGTAACAGTGCCCACATTCAGTCGGCAGCATTACAGTTGCACTTTATCAGAGCAATGCTCATCACCAGGGTACCCTGGAGCGGGTCACTGCACCATTGCAGTAGCAGTGTAGGCTCACGACGTTTGTCCACCGGGCACAATGCCTCAGTGCTTCTGTATCCTCTTCAGAGATCACGGTCTCCTCTACTCCCAATTTACTTTGTTTTGAGCTACTGCAAATTGTATAACATTGCTGCACTGCAGCTTATTAAACAGAAACGTCATCTGCATAGTCTGTAGGGTTCTCTTGTTTTAACATGTAAAGATGATTTTTATGCAATCCAATCCATTTAATTTTACAGAATAAGGCTGTTTTATGCAAGGAAAATTATTAATTCATATGCTTCACTTAAAAAAGAAGCTAGCTAGCTAGGTAGATAGATTGTGGGAGTAGTAATCCACAGTTAATTCAAAGCCCTATTTCTGAAACCGGTATGAAAATTATGGGACAGATACTCACAGTGCACTGGTACCGCAACAGCTGGAGCATAAAGTTACACATGCTCAGGCATGGTGAAGTTGACAAAAGGCGGGAATCTTATGAAACCTGAAATCAATCTGATCGCCCAGTGGATCAAGGACGCGTGGGTGTCCATTCCCTTGGGATTGATAGAAAAATCATTTAGGAAATGCTATATCAGCAATGCTCTCAATGGGTCAGAAGATGATGCTATATTTGATGATGACACAACAGAGGCTGATGAGAAGGAATCTGAGTCTGAAGACGACACTGCCGACATCTACGATGACAATGCAGGTGCAGCTGTGACTGAAGCTGAGTTTAATGAACTGCTTGGTGAATCAGAGACTGATTCAGACTTTGAAGGATTTTAAGACTTTTTAAAGTCTCATATTGTTCTGTTACTTGTTTTAAATACCCATTTACTGATTTTAAATATTGACTGTAATTTTGAAGGTGAATACATATTTGTTCAGTTATTATAACAGGTTTTCTCATTAGATTACATTCAAATAATTCTAGCAAAACTTTTGAGTGTTTCTTGTGATGCCAGCTTTTAAAATATAGCAGAGGTGGGAAAACTTTGGCTCCTGGCCTGTCAGGGTAAGCTGCTGGTGGGTCAGGATGTTTTGTTTCCTTGGAGCATCTGCAGGCACAGAGCCACTCAGCTCCCAGTGGTCATGGTTTGCCGTTCCCAGCCAATGGGAGCTGTGTGAATGCTCCAGGTAAACAAAACGTCCAGGCCTGCTAGCGGCTTACCCTAATGGGCCAGGAGCCAAAGTTTGCCAACCCCTGAAATATAGGGTCAGCTTATGAAAGGGTCATACAGTTTTTGCTGTTTTTACCTATCCATCTTGGGGCGGGGGTCGGCTTATAAACAAACAGGCTAATGAACGAATACATACGGTACTTATTTTCAGGGTCTCTTCTACTCCCCACCCATTGGCACCCCCAGACACGAGTAACTTCAGAGGAGCCAGGATTTCACCTGTTGTACAGTGTGACTAACATGTTCATACTGCAGCAGACACATTGTCAGATTTGGTGGGTTTGGCTCGGTGCACAAGTTTGCCATTATGGTTCCCAAGTTCTGAAGTGTTCAATAGGCAAACACTACCAATGTCTAAAACGCTATTCAAGGAATCAGCATGTGAACGGCACTGACATGGGCAGAGGACAGAGCCTGGAGTTGGATTTAGATTTCTTTCAAAAGGGATGAAAAGAAAAAGTGAGACAAGACAGGGAAAAGTTACCAAAAGGGGGTGATTTGTGAACTCTCCTTGTTCTGTCTCAATCCATGTTTCCAACACCATGAAAAATAGTGCTCAGAGTTTATATTTATGTTTTAGTTTCTGCCATTCCAATAAAAACTTTACAAAATAAAGGCTCACAGCTCCTATTAAACTGAAATCTATAACATGCCCTTAAGTATGATGGAGCTACTGCTCCATCACAGTAATAATTCAGTAGCACAGGAAAGGAGCTATATGTACGTTGGAGCCAAATTATCAATTCACTTTACTGACAAAACCCCACTTAAATCAAACTTTTCCTCAGAAAATGTTGATCTAAACATGCTGGTTCTCAGGGAGCCAAAGGAAATGTGTAGTGCTAGCCTTGCCTCTGTCATACTGTACAGATAGTTCCAATGACATTTCGCCTGCTATAGAGCCAAATAGTCTATTTCCAGTCAGCAAAACATTTTAAATGATAAAGGTCCCTGGAAGTCATAAGACCATTGTTTGAGAAAGTGCAACACAAAATATGTTAATGGGGTTTCTGGACACACTTTCTAGTCAAGGAACATTTATAAATAAAAGGGAAATAAATTACTAACAGATGTTGTTTAAAATGGTGACTCAATTGTCATAGAGGTCATAAGATATATATACACAACTAGAGGTGGGTGAAATTTTTTTGACTAATAATTTGACAAAAAAAAATGCAGTTTCACTCCAAACTATTAGCAAATTTGATACAGATCGTTTCAGCCACTCACCAAAAAGTCAGAGGAGGCAGCAGAGGAGGTGATGGTGCTGCTGCCTTCACCCCCACCAAGGTTTAGCCCAATGGTTAGAGAATTCACCGAAGAACTGGAAGACCCAGGTTTGAATTGTTTGCCTAGAACAGACCCAAAAGAGACTTTCGATTCTGAAAAATTCCAAAAAATTTCAGATTTGGTTTGACTCAAACCAATTTTTTTTTATTATTAGGAGCTGCCACCAAAAAAAAAAAAAAAAAAGGAAAAAGGTAGTTATTCACCCAGCACTACAAATAACTAAAGCTG
The DNA here is from genome assembly GCF_016161935.1 of Mauremys reevesii. Lineage (NCBI taxonomy): Eukaryota > Metazoa > Chordata > Testudines > Geoemydidae > Mauremys > Mauremys reevesii. The sequence continues at coordinate 29,514,928 of NC_052626.1, forward strand.
ATTGAAAATATTTAAAGACACGTGTTTTTTGATAAAAAAGGAAAATTTGCCACAAACATTGGCAATACTTCTTTTTAGTGAAAAATGTTGCCACCTTTTTCACTGAAGTGTTTGTCAAAAACATCAACAATATTTTTCATTTATCAAAAACGAGGCTTCTGGCAAATTTAAAATGTCAACATCATAGAATCATAGAATCTCAGGGTTGGAAGGGACCTCAGGAGGTCATCTAGTCCAACCCCCTGCTCAAAGCAGGACCAAACCCAACTAAATCATCCCAGCCAGGGCTTTGTCAAGCCTGACCTTAAAAACCTCTAAGGAAGGAAATTCCACCACCTCCCTAGGTAACCCATTCCAGTTCTTCACCACCCTACTAGTGAAAAAGTTTTTCCTAATATCCAACCTAAACCTCCCCCTCTGCAACTTGAGACCATTACTCCTTGTTCTGTCATCTTCTACCACTGAGAACAGTCTAGATCCATCCTCTTTGGAACCCCCTTTCAGGTAGTTGAAATGTCATCCATTCAGATGACATTTTTAATAACATTTCCAAAAGGAATTTTGGGGAGGAAATTGCTAACAAGTTTGTCAGATATTTTGAAAAATGAAAGTGGGTCAGTTTCAAACCTTTCTAAATGAAAACAACTTTGAAATACTGAAATCTTTTGCAGAATTAAGTTTTTATTCTTTGACCAGGTCGCCTTAGAACCATGGGTAATAGCCAACTATAATACCCTCTATAGAGAAGAAGTCTTGTTTAGTGGTTAGGGCACTAATCTAGGACTGGGAAAACCTGAGTTCAAGTCCTTGTTTTACCACGGACTTCCTATGTGACCATGGGCAAGTCACTTAGCTGCTTTGTGCTTCAGTTCCCAATGTGTAAAATGGGGTGTTGTGAGGACGTATACATTAGAGATTATGAGGTACTCAGACAATATGGGGGGCAACTTAGGCACTGGGTTATGTAGGATGTGTGGCCCAGGCTCAGTTTTTGAGCCAGAGGTACAACCAGAATGGCTAGCCCAGGTTAGCTTCCTGGCTGCCCTAAATTTGAGTGGCATCGTACCCTGGCGTACAGTGTCTCATCGCCACTCAAATTTGGCCTTGTTTACCCTTCCCATCCCCGCATCATTTCAAGGATTTCAAGAAGACAGACTTTAGCAAACTCAGGGAGTTTTTAGGTAAGATCCCATGGGAAGCAAGCGTAAGGGGGAAAATATTGAAGACAAATGGCAGTTTTTCCAAAGAGATGTTATTAAGGGCAAACTATCCCACTGCATACGAAAGATAGAAAGTATTGCAAGAGACCACCCTGGCTTAACCAGGAGATCTTCAATGATCTAAAAATAAAATAAAATAAAATAAAAAGAGTCCTACAAAAAAGTGGAAACTAGGTCAAATTACAAAGGATGAATATAAACAAACAAATAACACAAGTATGTAGGGACAAAATTAGAAAGGCCAAGCCGCAAAACAAGATCAAACCAGCTAGAGACATAAAGGATAACAAGAAAACATTCTACAAATACATTAGAAGCAAGAGGAAGACCAAGGACAGGGTAGGCCCATTACTCAATGGGGAGGGGGGGGGGACAACAGAAAATGTGGAAATGGCAGAGGTGCTTCAAGACTTCTTTGTTTCAGTTTTCACCAAGAAGGTTGGTGGTGATTGGACGTTTAACATGGTGAATGCCAGTGAAAATGAGATAGGATCAGAGGCTAAAATAGGGAAACAACAAGTTAAAAATTACTTAGACAAGTTAGATGTCTTCAAGTCACCAGGGCCTGATGAAATGCATCCTAGAATACTCAAGAAGCTGACTAAGGAGATATCTGAACCATTAGCAATTATTTTTTAAAAGTCATGGAAGACTGGAGAGATTCCAGAAGACTGGAAAAGGGCAAATATAGTGCCAATTTATAAAAAGGGAAATAAAGACAAGCTGGGGAATTACAGATCAGTTAGCTTAACTTCTTATCCGGAAAGATAATGGCGCAAATAATTAAACAATCAATTTGTGAACATCTAGAAGATAATAAGGATATACATAACAATCAGCATGGATTTGTCAAGAACAAATCATGTCAAACCAACCTGATCGCTGTCTTTGACAGGGTGACAAGCCTTGTGGATGGGGGGAGGGGTAAATGGTAGATGTGGCATATCTTGAATTTAGTAAAGCTTTTGATACTGTCTTGCATGACCTTCTCATAAACAAACTAGGGAAATGCATCCTAGGTGGAACCACTATAAAGTGAGTGCATAACTGGTTGGAAAACCATTCCCAGAGAATAGTTATCAGTGGTTCAGTGTAATGCTGGAAGGGCATAAAGAGTGGGGCCCTGCAGGGATCAGTTCTGTTCAATATCTTCATCAATGATTTAAATAATGGCAGAGGGTGGATGATACCAAGCTGGGAGGAGTTACAAGTGCTTTGAAGGATAGGATTATAAATCAAAATGATCTGGACAAACTGGAGAAATGGTCTGAATTAAATAGGATTAAATTCAATAAGGACAAATGTAAAGTACTCCACTTAGGAAGGAAGAATCAGTCGCACACATATAAAATGGGAAATGACTACCTAGGAAGGAGTACTGCAGAAAGGGATCTGAGGGTCATAGTGGACCACAAGCTAAATATAAGTAAACAGTGTAACACTATTGCAAAAAAAGCAAACATCATTCTGGGATGTATTAGCAGGAGTGTTGTAAGCAAGACATGAGAAGTAATTCTTCTGCTCTACTCCATGCTGATTAGGCCTCAATTGGAGTATTGTGTCCGGTTCTGGGCACCATGCTTTGGGAAAGATGTGGAAAAATTGGAGAAAGCCCAGAGAAGAGCAACAAAAATGATTAAAGGTTTAGACAAAAATTGGGTTTGTTTATTCTGGAAAAGAGAAGACTGAGAGGAGAAAGAGGAGGGAGAAAAATTGTTCTTCTTAACCTCTGAGGATAGGACAAGAAGCAATGGGCTTAAATTGCAGCAAGGGAGGTTAAGATTGGACATTAGGAAAAGCTTCCTGAATGTCAGGGGTGGTTAAACACCAGAATAAATTGCCTAGGGAGGTTGTGGAATCTCCATCATTGGAGATTAAGAGCAGGTTAGACAAACACCTGTCAGGGATGGTCTAGATAATACTTGGTCCTGCTATGAGTGCAGGGGACTGGACTAGATGACCTCTTAAGGTCCCTTCCAGTCCTCTGTCTGGCATGTTCATAGAATCGTAGGAGTGGCTGGGCCAAATTTGAGTGGCATTGCAACCCTATGCAACAGGTATGATTGAGGTATGCCAGTTGTCTCTCTCCTACTTGGGAGTCTTCAGCCCCCAGACTCCCAAATATAGAGGACTTTGCCTCCTGGACCCCACAAAAAATGCTTTAAACTTGGTGCCTTAAAATAGATCGATATTGATGTGCTTATAATATCTGTGGTTCACATACTACTCCAGTCCATAACATATTAACCCTTTGTAAACTATTTATAAATGCACTTTTAATATAAAGTGTGACCAAGCTTCCATTGTTGTTGGAGAAGATATCTTAAGTCAGTAGATGGTCTCATGTACAAAACAGACAGTCATCCTTGACAAATCTAGTACTGATCACCATTACAAACGGCAGGATTTGGGGATATTTACATATTGATTTACAATCTGAATGCCTCAAATCTTCAATCCGCTTGGGTTTATTTCTTGACTCAAGCAAAGAAATGTTTATTTAAAATTCTGAGAGCAACACCATTGATTAAGCCAGGTGGATAAGTGCAGTGGCTTATAGAAAATTGATATTGTAATACACTTAACCTAAATACAGAGCTCCTGGTGTACTATGAAGACATTATCAGAAAAAAACAGCAACCTTGAGTGCCCTTGCAATGGGCCTAAAGCTCAGTTTAATTAGAATAGATAGTGCATGCTGCGGTTAAAGAAAGCTCCCAGGGCATAGTGTACTGTTGTTTGATAGCAACAATACTCATTGTCTAATGAGGCTGTTAGCTTTTATTTAGACTGGGATGCGAAAGGGAAATCTTTATGTATCTCTTGTTTACAAAAGACAATTGGAGAAGTCAAATCCTCAGAGAGACAACCACCAAAAAGGAAGAGACTATTACCTAGTGGTTATGTAAGGATTAGGCCTTTTCCTGTAGCCATACTGTAAGGTCTGAGGTCTTTTTCTTCAGTCATATTAGGAGAGCAGCAGCCATGAGCCAAGAAGCAGAAAGTCACATCCTCACATTCCATCTAAATTACATTAAAACAATATAATATCATGTTCACATACCATGGATAACATTGCTACTTCTCTCAGAAGGATCATTTGGACATCCCTTCTTTGCATCCTTACAAAGAAATTTACAATGATGGAAAAGTTCACTACATACTCCCTAGAAGCTTATAATGTATGGTCACGCCTATATCAATCAATAGATGCTTAAAACAGGGAGCTTCCCAAGAGGGACACATGCCTACAAGCAAAATCTCCATCTTGCCTGTACAGAAAGTTCTATGAAGCATTTTGAACACAGGAAAGTCAATCACATTACAATTGGCCTTAATTTGCAGACCATCAAGCTCTGATGTAGTTTACTTTTACCATTGACTTCCATAGGAGCAGGGTCAAGGCTGACGAGGGAGGCCCAAAACATCCTACCCTTAAGGACTTATGACTCATATCACTTATGAAATATCACCCTCTGGGATAAGAACCAAGGAAATGTAGATATGGCATTGGCCACCTAGCTGACCAAATTCAGACTATGAGCGATACCAAGAATATGAAAATCTCCTGTGATCCTTTTGTCCTACTACTCTTTTTAATTTGATTCTGCTTCCCCTCCCCGCATATCCCATGTGACCTTTTCATCTGCCTCATCTCTGCTGTGCTCTCTGACTTCTTTATGTTGGTCACCCTCTTCTTTAATACTTATGTAAGAAAACAACTTGTACAGTCAACAATTCTGTTTCTCTTTAATAAAACAACAAAGGAGGAGCTTTTCAAAGGCTTAAAAGGTAGTTAGACACCCAGTCACTACTGACTTTCAATGAGACTTGCCTACCTAGCTGTCTTTCATGCCTTTGAAAGTCTCTGCCCAAAGTGCTTGTATTTTCTACACCGTTCCCCAGAGCCATTGATTTTTCTATTGGTCTGAGGTATTTATATGGTCCCTGGTCCAGTCTTTGCAATGTCTTAACCCTGCTGTGAGATAGGGGAGCGTTGTAATCCCCATTTTAGGGGCACATTTGTTATGGTGTTGCTTGGCTGAGTAAGCAATGCCTAAGCCCTAGGTTGCCTGCCCTGGTGGAGTTTTCCAAGTTAAGTGACTCTGTGCCACCGAGGCTCCCTTTACAGTGAACGGGAATAGACAAGCACCTAAGAAAGGGATTTTTCAGAAGCCAGCCAGCTGAGCAGGGGGCCACGTAAATTAGCCATGAGAGAAAAGCCAAGGAGAGGGGCTTAGGTGCTAAGTGGCTGACCTGGAGCATCTGACTGATGGGCCAGAGATAGGCATCTCCCTTCACTTGGGGTCTTCAACTGTGAACCCTCTTCTTAGGCCTCTAAGCCAGGTCAGTTGCTTAGATAGATGGTTTCAGCTCCTACAGTGTTGGCTGTCTCTGTCTCCTGCTTATGTTCCTTACTTCTCAGCTCACCCTCACCCTCAGTTTCCCTTCTGCCCTGGCTGTCTTGTGCAGGTATCAAGTCTTAGGCATGTTCAGCACATGCTGACAGGATAGGGCCGCCAACGGCGAGACAGGTGTTCCCTTGCCTCATTTGAGAATCCCGCTTCAGGGCCTCTGGGGCGTCAGCTAGAGCTAGGGTTCTGAGCAGCTCGTGAGTGGTGTGTGTGTGTGTGTGTGTGTGTGTGTGTGTGTGTGTGTGTGTGTGTGTGTGTGTGTGTGTGTGTGTGTGTGTGTGTGTGTGTGTGTGTGTGTGTGTGGAGGGGGGGCCAGCAGCACTTAGCTGGCATCTTCAAAGCAGCCTAAGAGCTTAGGGCCCTGAGGCACCTCAGGAGGGGAGGTGACTGCTGAGTGGTGCTTTTGAAACTGTTGTCTAAATGCTCGTGCCTGCCTGCCTGTGTCAGCACCTAAATCCCTTTAAAAATCTGGCCCTAAGTGAATTGTCCAAAGTCACATATGAAATCAGGGTCTCCTGAATCCCAAGCTCGCTCCCTAACCCTTTGCCATCCTTCCTCCCTCCTCTGTTACCAACTGTCCAAGTGGGGAACAGATTGAATTTTGGTTCATTTCATTGTCCTTCTCCCTATTTTGGCTACTAAGATTTATTCCAATTGCAGCCTTTTCTCTTTCCATTGTAGATCCCAGTTTTCCCATTGCCTTTGTCAATATAACTTTCCTCTGGGGCATTTCACAACGTTCCACAGATCAATTTTTACCAGGAAAGACATTTGTTGTTTACTGGTTCCAGTACTTAGCTTCCCAAGCATTTCAGATGCAATAGTAATTTGGTGACTAGATCGTGGATGTGCCCTTATTTCAGCCTTGTACTCGATTCATTTTACAGAACTGGGTCTGCGTTAGCCTCTGGCTATGGTACTGAAGCTGCAGATGGTAAAGCAATCTTAAAGTAACTCAGCTAGCATGATTCCCTCTGTAATCTCTACAACAGTTATTATTCTAGGCAACACCTGAGCTATTAAACCACTCAAGACAGAATCTGTCTTCCTAATTATAAAACGTAGAGATGGCAAAAAAGCAAACGACCGAGCTCATCTCTCTGCCATACCAAGATTGTTTCCTATTGTATGTTTACTAGTGAATCAGAGTTCATATTTCCCTTTTACTAAACTCACTGTATTGTACATAGCTAACCTGCCTGCCTCCAGTTCCTGGAGCAGTGATGGTGGTCAGAAAATGGATGTAATGATAGGCAGTATAACTTCCATACGTATGGGAAATGAGTGTGGCCTACAGGGAGCAAGAGAAGCAACTAATAGGTCCGCCTGCTTATTTAACACCCTCCTGTTAGTTTCTTTTCCTGCTGCACCCAAACTGCACCTTTCTAGCAGTTCTTATGCTAGGCATCTGAACCCCTTTTTAAGTGTAGTTGGTCTATTTTGACCTATCAGAGATAGAGATATTACAAAATAGAGAGTTTCCTCTCTCCTCCTTCAGAGAGGGAATGTTACACTCTGATGCACCCAGAGCAGCCATCCCAAAGCACAAGGACATCAAAGCCAGACATGCAGGCAGGCCAGGAACCTGTAATAACCAGGAACCGCTTAAGTCTGCAACAGTCTGAAAAATACATAATTACTGTCCAAATGGCAGGTACGTAGCTGCAGGCCCCAAGTACCTGCACACACCCAGTGTGTACACACACCCCAACCAGCAACAAACAGTAACTGGGAGCAGGAAGCAATAAGAAGGAAGACCACACACATGCACACCCACCCAGGAGCGCAAAGACCAACATTTTCAGTTATTGCCAGAATAGGGTATTGCCACTTGTGGGAGTAAGATTTTTTTCTTAAAAGGGACACTCAAGAGAAACAAGTCATTTTTTTAAATCCTGTTGGTACTAATGCTCAGTCAGATGAAAGCTAAAATCTCATTTTGAAATTCACTTATTTTTCAGCATTAACATTGCTCCTGTGCTCTTTGCTCATGAAGCTAGATCTGCCAGTGTCACACGTGTTTCACTTTCACTAGATTAGCACAATGCTGTTGGGCTTGTGTCCACCACTGCAAGAAAATTTTGTAATTAAAAAGCTATTTTCACTGATGTTTAATATGGAAAACCATTGCAATTCATAATGAGAGACAGTGTGATCCAGGGGACAGCCCAGCGGAATGGAGTCTAAAGAGGCGTTCCACTCCCACATTTGCTTGGCATGTGACCATTGCAAGTCATTTAACTGCACCATGCCTCATTTCCCCATCACTAAAATTGGGATAATGATATTTAGCCACCTTTGTAAAGTGCACTGAGGTCTATGAATTGAAAGCCCTATATTAACACTAAAGTATTATTTACTACTATGATAAAAATGTGGCTGAATTAGTGTTCTTACAACATCCCCTATTTTAATCCACAACCTATCTTTTGGTCATGAGATAAGATGATCATGTAAATTGTTTAAGTGACAATTTCATTACAACAAAAGATTCAGTGAAAGGTAACCCCAATCCTGCAGTTCAGTTGCAGACAGCAGAATTCTTTGAAATGGGCATGAGTTTTGCCTGCATAAAAACAGCAGCCCTGACTGGGGAAAACTTTTTATTGATTTGGATTTTAACTCTTGCTTCTTTTGGTGCAGCCTAATTAATCTAATTAATTGACTCAGTATGAGGCTCTACATTACAAGACATATTCCCCCTTATAATTTAAGGGCCACAAAAATCTATGTGCCAGCTCCTCAGCTGGTTTAGATCAGTGTATTGTTAATTTACACCAGCCAAAGACCCGGCTGTAAGAGTTTTAGGATTTGAGGACAAAGATAGATAGAAGGGGAGTAAAAGGCATTTTTGATGTCTATCATATTTCCCTCCACTGTAGCCAGCCATCTGGTCTTAGTTTATTATAACTGATGTATTCTGTTGGGAGGATCAGGCAGCATCTGCTAATGCATTTACATTCAAATCCTCACTGAAATCCCATCCATCCTCCTTTTTTAATGAAGCAAAACACACTTTGCTGTAAGGCTACACAGTTAAATGCTTTTTCTGTGTTTGGGAGTTCATATTATGCTAATACCATTAAATAGCCTATATATAGATCGATCTATATATCTATATAAGAACAATTTAGTACAAGTAGCTTCTATGCCAGCCCCTTAGCCCAAGCCCCAGTCAACTAGCACAGGGCAGCTATGAGCTTTTACTTGCAGTGTATATATACCCTCAGTGGGGCTAGTTCATCGAGGCTTGTACTAACTATTTGTTTGGATGCAGGTGTACCTCCATAGTTTTGCTTTGTGTTAGGGGTTTGAACACTAAATTTGTGTGAAACACAATTGAAGCAGCTGAATTTCAACTGATTTTGCATCATAGAATCAAAGAATATCAGGGTTGGAAGGGACCTCAGGAGGTCATCTAGTCCAACCCCCTGCTCAAAGCAGGACCAATCCCCAACTAAATCATCCCAGCCAGGGCTTTGTCAAGCCTGACCTTAAAAACTTCTAAGGAAGGAGATTCCACCACCTCCCTAGGTAACCAGTCATGTGACATGGTGAATTTCATGTGGTTTGGATGTAAAAATCGTAAGTCAGCCCAAGATCCCTTGAAAGACCAAACCTTTCAACAATCCTGGTGAGAGTTACAGGGCCTTTGTAATTAAACCTGAAACCAGGCAAATTTCAGGTGGGTTCAGGTTTCATTGCAAACACTTTGCACATGCCATTCAGAAACACAAAGATTTATTAAAATGGCCCTAATCTGGGAGCACTGAGGACAAAATGCAGCCTCTGGTCAAGTGCACGGGTGGGGTGGGGGCATGCAGGGATCCTCTTCCTCACTAGCATTCCCATTCAGGAACGGAGCAGTATCTAGATCCGTTACCCCTGGAGCATTAGGTGGGGGAGATGGCCTGCATGCCTGCTGGTATTCTGTGGGCTCATGGGCGTTTGGTTAGCTAAGCCTCAGGCACCTCACGTGACTGGAGGGAGCACATGCTACTCTTTGTAGGAGGACAGTAAGGTTCACCTCCCCCGTCCCACATCTCACCTGGCCCCTTTGAACCTCTTCTCTCAGGACTGTTCCAGGACCCACCACGTAGCTAATCCAGTTTTGCTCCCAACCCCCCATGCAACATCACACTCATTTTTATCCTCACGTTGTGACAGCAAAACCCCAGAAATCCAAAGCCTAGACTGACACTCAATCACTAGCCTTAGTCACTGGCAATTATACTACAAAAATATTGCAATAGCCCACAAGTCAAAGATAGAGGCACCAGAGTTGTTTGTGCCCTCATCAAATCCCATACGTTTAGGGGATTTTGTTTATAGCTTCCATCACTGTGGTACTTGAGCAAGACACAAACCTGAATTAATCCATCATCACACTCGCCTCATGACGTCGATCAGGATTAGGATCCAAGTCTATCGTAGAGTCAGGAATTGAATCTAGGTTTCCTAACTCCTGGTCTACTGCCTTAACCACACAACCATGCTTCCTCAGCTAGACTTGCACTGGGTGTGGCTGGAGTACTCTCGCATCCAGCTATTCTGGGCAGCAACAACTGCCTGTAGGGGCCCAAGTAGTTGTAAGTTAGAGTCACCTCCAGGGGTGCTTAACTCGGCCAGGGACCTTCATCCATGGAATCCAAACAACAGTGGCATACAGCCACCTATGCTGCCCCCATGGAACTCCTTACGTGCATGCTGAAGTACCTACACCTTCAGCAGAAACCCTCTGTCTGGAGATCAGCCCAAGTGAAATGCAAAGGGTGCTGCTGATGGGGAGATCTGCTGTCTCTGGAATAGGAGCACAGTAGTCTCTGTGCTGGAGCAATGGATCTCCACAGCAATAGATTGCCATCTTCCCAACCTTCTCTTGGTCTAACCTAGCTCACAGGGAGCTCCCTAGGGCATCTTGCAGGGAGCACTCTCTGCCCTGGGACAGTCAACTCACACCACTTCTTCTACATATGGGACCCTCTGCACCTGTGGAGACAGGGGCAAGATTCCCCAAAATGGGCTTCAAACATTTGGGGGTGAGTAGGGGACAGGGGCTCCCTGGACCCCCATCCATCATTTATACTCTCTTCCTCCAAGTTGGGGGCACATGTGGGGATTCTCAGAGACAAATACACAGGCAAAAGAAAGGCTTCCCCCCTTTTCCTCCCCTTGGAAAAAAGGACAATGTGGGTGAAAACAAATAAAGGCACAGGTGGCCTGGCTCTCAGGCAGTCTTGTGGAATTCAGCTCTATGAGCTCAGTCTTTCAGAGTCTGTTCCCCTTAGCGGGGCTACCTTCTGCCCAAGGGGGCATGGGGTGTGCCTGCTTTGCCAGTCAGTACAGCTTCTTGCAGCCTGTGGCTGCCTACTTCTTGGCTGACCTGACTCTGCTGACAGCAGTTTCACAGTGAAGCAGCCTTCTCTCTGTTCTCTGCCCCCTCCTGAGGCAGGTTTCCCTTTTTAAGCCCCTCCCACTCCCAGCTGAACAAGCCTTGCAGATGTACCTCATTAGGGCTGAATAGGCCCAGAAGAGCTCATTAGTCTCCTCCATGCCAGACTGATTACATGTCCCTTCATCACAGGGCCTGACTTTGCCTTCCTTGTACAGCCCCAGACTGCCACTGGGTTTGCACCCTGAGGCTGGCCTTGGTGGGAGTGGTAGGTGCTCAGGATCAGGCCCTTTGTTCCCAGAGTTTGCAAGGGAACTAGTTCACAAGCCAATTGATAAGTTTGACGTTTGAAAACCAACCTCTGTTATGAGCTCCCACAACAAGGCAGCAGTGCTGTCCTGGCTTCTATTTTTATTTTCAGTTCTCTCTCAAGGTCTAATGTTTCTGTCAAATTTTGTAAGGTAAATATGTTCCTGGGTTGCAGTTCCAGGGTGCCAAGATTCTGTCTGCAACTAATCATTGCACCTGAGTTATGAACCAGAATGTTCACACAATAGTAACTATGGAAGGACAAATGGTATGTCTATGATTCCCTTTTAACTAAGCCCTTACAACACATAAGAATTGCCCTTATTCAAGCTCAGTGTAGTGAACTATGTAAAGTAACATCAACAATATCAATAACAGACAGTGATGCAAATGGAAACTGACAAGTGCTTTTTTAAAGAGAATTTAGTACCCGCGGAAGATGCCAGACTGGAGGTGAGCTCTGGAAACTGAAGTCCCTGATTGGAACAGGTATGGAATGGGCAGTGACCGCACAAGCATCTCTATAGCACCCCTCCAGAGTGCCTCTATCCTCTTCTGGAAAGACCATATGTGACAGAGTGGGACTCACCACTGCAGCGCCTCCGACTAGATCTCCCCAGGGATCAGCTCTACTAGCCAGTGCACCCTCTTCTAGCAGCGTCTCATCCGCCATCACCTCTGCTTCTGGCCCCATGTCACCCCAAGGACGGCAGCATCCTCTTCAGGACACAGCCCTCTGGCTGTGTCACACGCAGTTCTCCCCCCTTTCAGGGGGACCAGCAGTCCACTGTCCAGCCACTTCCTCAATGGCGATTGGGGGCAGAGGGGGGGACCCAGCCTGCCTACTACTCTGGGTCCCAGCCCAGGGACCCTGTAGATGGCAGCCATGTGCTGCATCCCCTCCATCCTGCAGTCTACTTCCCTGGGCCACTTCCCCACAGCCCCAGAACCTTCTCTGGCCTTGTCTCAGGGCCTTAGCATGTTAGCAGTCAGCCTGGAGTGCACTCTTGCTCCCTGATCCCACCCAGCACTGCTCTGTCCAAGGTGCTAGCTGCCTTCTTCCTGCAAGGAAGGAAGGAAGGAAGGCAGGCAGGCAGGCAGGCAGTCCCAGTCCCAGTCCCAGTCCCAGTCCCAGTCCCAGTCCCAGTCCCAGTCCTCCCTCCCCAAGATCCAGGGATTGACTGCCCTGCTCTGCCCTGTGGCTCTTCTTATAGGGTCAAGCAGGCCTATGATTGGCTGTCTCCAGCACAGCCTCCCTATGGTTTTCTCCAATTGGCTGCCTATTGCATAGCCTCCCTAGGGTCCTATTAACCCTTTATGGGCTAATGTGGGGCTGATGCCCCATTACACACCCTCCCCCTTAAGACTGAATGCCTGGTGGTGTGTGTGGCCTCCCTTGCTTTCCCCGCTGCTGTGATCGCAAGGTGTCCCTCTCCTGTCTTAGGTTCTCCACTAGGAGGAGTAAGTTGTCCTTCTCCTCCCTGGTATTCCTATTTTTCCCTGTCTGTGCCTCTGCACCATCTTGTGCTATTAGGAAGGCCCGTTCGGTGGCTTTCAGCCTCTCCCATAGCCCCGGCCTTTGCTTTGCTGGCTCTCCCAGTACCCCTTCTCCCAGAGTCTGAGTTCCCAGCTCCCTTCAATGGGCTCTCCTTATAAGTCCCCACATCCTTCAGCTGGATGTTTAAGGGACCCTTCTTTCTCTCCCGTTTCTCCTTTCTCTCCTGCTCGGCCCCTTTGGCCTTCTCCACCGTTCTGGTGCACCCCCTCGGGGTATCTGACATCTCTTTCTGTTCCTTTCTGTGCCCCTTGCCCTTCTCCTGGCTCGGGTCCCCTTTCTCATCCTCAGTTGGGATGCTGCCCTTCCCTGGGCTCCTGTTCTGTCTGTGGGGGTACAGCCTCTTCACATGCTCTGGTTCCCCACGGGTGAAACAAACATTCCCCTTTCCTGTTCTCTTCCCAGGTTGGGGACCTTAGGGTTTCCCTGCTCTCTTCCCCTTGGGGATAGACTTCTCTTCCTGATAGGGGCACCCTCTTTTCAAGTGTCCCCTCTGCCCACAGGCATAACATTGCCCTGCTTGGGCTATTGGCCTGACCCTCAGACCTGGCTTCTGGAAAGACAAAATCAAAGAGCAAGAGATAATTTAGTCTTCAAGCTTCTATAGTCCTTGGCCTCTCTATTGAGACTCTTATCTATGGTGGCAGTCATATCACAGAATCATAGAAGATTAGGGGGGGAAGAGACCTCAGGAGGTCACCTAGTCCAACCCCCTGCTCAAAGCAGGACCAACCCCAACTAAATCATCCCAGCCAGGGCTTGCTTGTTTTATATAATATCCGCACACATCCACTAAGCTCACTACCTGGATTTGACAAGGCCATAAAACACCCGGTGTATGATAACAGCTTTCAGTTACCATTGACCTGAGCCATCTATACTGAACTAGTGACCGAGAGGTAGATGAAAAGCTCTGGATCTTGTTATACTTGCTCTGAGCTTCTCTCCAGGAGCACAGTATCTTTCTTGTTTAATAATCCTTGAAATTATTATTTTAATTATTTTGGACCTGGTCCTGCCATCCCCTTCTCTTCAGTAACGTCACTTCTGATTTATGCCCCAGGTAAGTGAGAGGGGAATCAGGAGTATAGTCTTCCTGGTTAGCTAGATTTCCCTTTTGGTCTTGCCTCTCCCTTCTGCCTCCTCTCTAGGATCAGGCCACAGTCTATAAAATGGAGGAAACCACTGCAAAAGGCCTGGAGGTGGTGGGCCACATCCTGGGGGGGAGGGGGTGCTGAGCAGCTTGTGTGTGTGAGACTGTAGCTTCTAATGATGTCAGTGGGAACTGAGTGTGCTCAGTAGCTTTCACCTATCATTCAGAACTTTGCAGAATCAGGCCTTTTAGGAGGGACAAAAATCTGGGTGTAGGTTTCCTACCTATTGAATTCAGTTTGAGTTGCCCCATTATGGCCTTCGGACCTCTGAGCATGTGGGGTCATATTAGGATTGTCAGACAGGGCCTATTGTGGTATTTGTGTTCACATAAGAACCAACCCACTGAAAGCATTCCTACCATCTGCTCTACCAGACAGCCCTGGCAGGAAGTTGAGACTGGTTGTTTTTTAACTTTTGGGACAATACAATCTACCTTTTGATAACTGACTATTTCTCAAGATTCACTGATGTTGCCAGGTGGCTCAACACCAAATCAAGCGCAGTTATGGAGAGGATAAAACACCATCTTCACCAGTTTTAGGATTCCAGAGCAAGTCATTTCTGACAATGGTCCCCAGTTCTCCTCTGAGCCCTTTAAGAGCTTGAAGATACCTGTGGATTCTCTCATAGCACATCCAGACCCTGGTTCCCCCAGAATAATGATGTCAGAAATTGAATAAAGAGTCCAAAATTATCCTAATCTCACACTAGAGGCATCCAAAAACATAGTCCTCCAAAGTCACTATGTAAAGAACCAACAGACTCTTCTGAGGAATCACTTTAAGGAGGAAGCCACAGACATTGGGAAGAAAATACTCCAGGCTGCCCAGAAAAAAATCCTGCCCACACCAGTACAAGCACAAAGGGATCCAGAGAGGGCTATAGTAAAATGGAGAAAAGAAAAGAAATACAACAGCTCATGAAAGAATGACCATGGAGTGGCAAACGGCTTTGTCTAGCAAGACCCCTCACGTGCAGGAAATGGCTTTATTTCCTGTGTCCACAGACTCTTACTGCCTCACTATAAGCCCCCTGGTGGCCACTCTAAATAGTGGCTCTAAATATTAACTAATACCCCAGTCCCTGCCCCAATGGGTTTACAATCTAACTGTATGATGCGAGATAGCAGGTGAATACAACAAACAGGTGTGGGAAGCACAAGGTAACAGTGAGCTAATGATATGAGTAATAAGCTGCGGTCACTGGACACCAGCTGCCTAGCCCTTGTTGAGTGTTTTGTCGGTATCATGGCAGATGTGAGCTTTGAAGAGAGATTTGAAGGATGACAAAGTAATGGCTTTGTGGCCTTTTTTTCAGGAAGCTCCTCCCATCCACATGGGGCAGCGTGGAAGAAAGCAAAAACCTATTTGTTGATAAATTTGACTGATGGGCAATAGAAGTGGAGCAGAGTGGGCGGATCCAAGAGCTCAGTACCAAATAAGAGATGAGAAACAGCATGTCTGTTTAAAAATGCCATTAACACATTTGAGGCTGAAATGGTTTTATCATGAAATTATTTTGAAGAGTGCAACACTATAAAATCTACCTACAATAGGAACCCAGTGATTACTGACTGAGGGTGAAAAAGCACTGACAATCATTTGCCATGATGGAAAACATATTTCCTCCAAGATCCAATACAATTGCATGTGTATTTATAGAGGACGGTTGCATTTATTCCAACAAAAACATTAGTTAGTCCACTGAGATTGGTAATTTAGAGGACACCTGACTGTGGGGACAGTGACATGGATTAAATTCCTATCTAGCTAAACCTTAACTGCACAGCTTTACTGTGTAACCTGAGCCTTCACTTATGTGTAGCATAAAAGAAAGAGCACATTTCGTGTACTTGGGGATTAAGGCCTTATCCATCAGGACAGCTATTGTTATTGGATGAGTGAAATAGAAGCCTTTTCCTCATGGATATTCTGCTGCTTTCCTTCTATCTCCTGGATATATGTTCAAGCCATTTTTTTTTTTACAATTTAATGTCATTTTTCAAATCACCTCTCATCATAATAAGAAAAATAGTCATCTGGAACATCTGGAAAGTGGAGAGAAAGTGCAGTCATTCCATTTTTTTTTTTTTGGATGGATGGCTTTTGACAGGCCTGGTTTTCAAACAAAACCGCTACATCCATCATGATTTCATTCTGTCAGTGCAACAGGTCAATATGTTTTCATCTGAAACCCTTGTCATTCATTTGTTACTAAACCAAAACAATCACTGCCTCTTAAATAACACATCTTCTAAGCCCTAATTCTTCTTTGAGCAAGTGATTGATTTTATTTTTCTTTCTATTAGTGAGGCTAAGAATTCTTGTCTTGTACATTCTTAAATTATATGAAAACAATTTAAATAAAATTGCAAGAGTAAAATTACAGAAAAGGGGTAAATGGGATTATCTGAGTAATTATGGGCTGGTTAGCCTGATATTGATCCAAGGCAAAATAAGGTAATGGATGACCTGGAACTCAAAGATGGAAATATAATTAGTAACAGTCAACATGGTTTCCTGTAAAATAAATCTTGTAAAACTTTGACAAGATTATAAGTTTGTTTAATAAAGGTAACTGTGCTGACACAATATACTATGTATATTTCTGTAAGGAAGTTGATTTAGTACCACACAACATTCTGATAAAAAAAAAAAACTAGTACTGTGCAAAATCAAAATAGTACACATTAAAAGGATTAAAAGTTGGCTAACTGATAGATCTCAAATTGTGATAGTGGGGAATCATCGGTGGGTGGGTGTTTCTACTGCAAAGATCAGTACAATTATTACAATATACAATTATTGCTGATAAAGCCTGACATTGAGGATGACACAAACTGGTGAGGTGGTAAATAAACTAGAAGGGCTGGTCACTGTTACAGAGATATCTGGATCACTTGGTAAAGTAGGAACAAACAAGCATGCATTTTAAAACAGCTAAATGCAAGATCATACATATAGGAACAAAGAATATAGGTCACACTTACATGAGAGGGAATTATATCCTGGAAAGCAGTGCCTCTGAAAAGGACCTAGAGGTCATAGTGGATAATCAACTGAGAACATGAGCAACCAGTGCTATGCTGTGGCTAAAAGGGTTAAAGCAATCCTTGGATGTATTAACAGGGGAATATCAAACAGGAGTAACAGAGGTGATATTACCTCTCTTATGGGTGGTATTACCTTGATATACAGCATTGGTGAGACAATTACTGGAATAGTGTCCACTTTTGTGCCTCACTTTAAAAAAGTAAAAAGTTGTAGAAGGTTCAGAGAAGATGTAAGGTTTGGAAAACCTGCCTTATACTTAAGGCTCTGGATCCATTTAGCATATCACAGAGGCACCTTGATCACAGTCAAGTCAATCATATATCCAATACTAAATGGCTCATTAATCTTACAGACAAAGGGATAACAAGATCCAATGGCTGGAAGGTGAAGCTAGGAAAATACAAACTGAAACTCAGATGCAAAGTTTTAACAGAGAGGGTAATTAATCCTTGGAGATTACCAAAAGGTTATGGTAGATTTTCCACCTGACATCTTAAAAGCAAGCTCGGATATCTTAAAATTGAGATAGAATGTCTTTCCAGGAAAAGGCAATTTAAGCTGGCTTCTCTTCAACGAAGTTTTAGACATAAGGGATGAAATCCTGGTCCCGTGGAAGTAAATGGGAGTTTTGCCATTGACTTAAATAGGGCTAAGATTTCATCCCAAAAGTTTTATCTGTGATAGACCATTACAGCACAAAAACGAATAATATAGAGCCCTAGTAATTTAAGGAATCATTAAAGCTCATATCATACCATGCATGCTAAAATGTATGAATTTTACTCTTCTGCAATAGATACGTGTAAAGATATAAATAGCTTAAAAAACTTGAGATAAGTTTAGAAGAGACTTTTTTTTTTTACTCCTTGCCATATAAACTTGTCTCACTCCACTTCGCTTGGCTTAAAGTTACTGACAATACCTGAATAAAACAACCATTACTTGTACTCTTGTTTTTACTATCAAGTGTCTTCATTGGTATCTTATTTCTTCTCTCATATTCAGAATTTTTTCTGCCTTATTAATTAAATGCCAGCTTTCTATAGCTGGTGATCAACTTATCTACTAATACCTGTTTAAAACTATCAGCTTTGTTCCCAATGAGAGGCAGGGGATATATTATCTTTAACAGAGAGGACTTAGTACCCGAGTTTCTGGTCAAATTCAGTGGAGGATCAAATTAACTAGTGATTGAGTTGAGCAGAAGGCACTGTAGAGCCAAATCCTTTGTTTAGCAGCGTTTTTATACACACAGGCAAAGCCCAGCTCCCCTTTGTGCCTCTGAAAATCTCTCCCTACATACACAATGGTTTTTCAATTTGCACCAGGGTATGAAAACCAAAAAAAAAAAAAGTATGATCATGTGACAGGATACAGCAAGAGTAAGACACATCAAATTCTCTCTTGGTGTAATTCCGTTGGATTCAGCAGAAGGGTTACACCAAGGATGGAAAGGACATGGATTATGGCCTCTTGATTTGTTATTGACTTGTAAAATGGCAACCAGCAGCCTCATCTGCAAAAGTGAGGGGTTCAGTGCTATCAAATTTGACTGGGGATGGACATTTGCAATGATTCAGACAGCTAAGGAGAGGTCATATCATGTTAGTGTACTATTCAACAGCAAATGGCAAAGGCTCATGAGGTTTTGGTGGCCTCACGTCAATTGCAATTGATTTCCTTGCCCCACATGGTAAATTTCAGCAACAGCAGTGGGAATCGCAGCTTGAATGTGCTGATGTCCTGTGACTCATCAGAGCCAGCTGAGATTTTCTCACTGGGTGCCTAAAAGAAGAGATGAGATGATAAAGAGGAAGATAATGAGCCTCTATATGTGGACACGCACAGTGCAGTGTTCATCTAACTTTTCAGAGGAAGTATATTCATTTAGACCTGCCTCTGAGGGGTTATCAGGGCAGCATTCAGGGAAACAACCAAGTGACTTCTTGTGCCGAACTGCAACTGACATCATTCCCCCATTACAGCAATCAGAACAACCCCCAAGGAAAGTTGTGGAGGCAATTTGAATGATCTTCCCCAAGAAGTTCAACTTGGCTTTGGTATCCTTTCCTTCCTCCCTTTTATTGTTGTGCAGTGGTGCTATGTGCTCTTAAACAACTGCTGTGTTTTATGCAAGAGGTGGCCGCATTTCGATGATACATTTCTTACCTATCTCACAAGGCAATTGTGATGCTTAGTTTCTTTCTGTATATAAAATGTTTTGACCCTTCCGATAGCCCTCTAATCTACCTGTGCTATAGAATAGTATCTCCATCCTCTTTGTTATCATTATTTAGTCAGGGTAGGGTATCACTCTAGGACACTAACTATGATCTGGTGACACATAACCCTCCCCTCATCATGTTTACATACCTATTGATAGAAGTCAATATTTCAATTCAAGATTCAGGCCTGGACTGGTGTGCATAGATGTTGCCTAGGAAACTGACTCACTCTCCTCAGACATCTCCACATAACTGGAGGCTAAGCACAGGTCCATTGATCTGTGGATCCATGTCTTGGTAGGCAGGGATCCAGGGTACAACAGACCTTAGATCCACAGATCTATTGTTGGGGCTCCACTGCTGTGGAACAGCAGTGTCATGAAGCAGCAGGGGATGGGGGAGATCCAAGTGATGACAAGTACTAGTCCAGGCCCTTTGTCTCTGAACTTAGCAAGCTGCCTGGCTAAGTTTAGTGCCCCTGTGATCTGAGCAATACTTGGGGCTTTGCTAGGCTGTTTCCATTAGGAGGAGAAATGGATTATACACATCAGATGATTCTGTGGCACAATCCTGTTTGTTTGCAAATAATGTACACAAAGTCCCGCTTCTCTGAACACAATAGAAACGAACAGCAGCAGCAGTTTCCTTGATCAGAAATCCAGCTCTGTCTTTGAAGCATGTACTGAGCCAAAAGAAGCGTTGTCTGGCTTCCTCCCATGGCCACACACACAACTGCTTCTCTCACTTTCTTCTGGCTTTCTGTTGACTTTTTGCCCTTCTTATATTGCCCCCCAGTCCACTTTGTCTGCCTCAAGAGCCAAGAATGCTTCCTGGGTTGCAGGTTTTGTCCCTGGCATGATTGTTAAACAGTCTTCTCCCTTGCTTGTTTAGCTTGATGGCTTTGTTTACCTTATATATAAATGTACTTTCATTTTCCTCCACCTGTAACCAAACCGGTCAGACAGGTTAATACATATTCCTTTGTCTAGGGCAGGCTGGGCTTATCTATTGCCTCCCAAACACATTTTAAGAACATATTTCCAGCACACATCTATAACTCTTTTTACACAACCTCTCATACATCATGCAATGATTTTTGGGACTAATATGTCACCAGTTTACTGATGACAGCTTACATGAAGCCTTTGAGATACATATTATGACAACAGTCTGTTGGGGCAATGAGTGTGTCAGGCCTGATGTGAGTTACAGTAAGAGAGACCTCTGCCATTTGGGATTGAGGGGCTTCCAGGGTCGCACCTGTCATGGTGTCTGGTATGGGTCACAACTAAGAGGTCAAACAGTTTCAGGTCAAACAGTCAAAAAACTGGACAGACATTCCCAAACTGGTAGTACGTTCTATAATTAGATTAAATCAAACCAGCAATAAATGTGTGCTTCTGGATCACTGTGCTAGCTAGCTTTCCAAGGAGCCATCCCCTTAGGCACTCCAGCCTATATTACAACTCAGACAAACTGGACTTCTGTGATCAAAGGTTATTAAAACCAAAAATCACCATACATTAGGTTCTTCCAGCCCCAAACAGCCAGTCACTTACCGCAAGTCAAGGTGTACTACAGATCTCGCCAAAAACAATGATGAAGACAATATCCTCAGTAAATTGACTAAAGATTTATTAGGTAAGAAAAAGAAATGAGAGTTATTCAGAGGTTAAAGTAGGTAAAATACAACTTCTAATTCACCTGTAATGTAAGTCCAAAATGTTAGCAGGGACATTAAATCTGCTAGTTTTCTATAAGTCTCTCTGAGTTGCCCAGATAGATCTGGGGAGCTCAGTCCTTTTGTTTAAAATTTCCCCAGTTAGAATTCACCATTTCAGAGATGGGGGAGGACAGAGGTGGCCAGGGGCCTTTGTTCTCCCCTTTTATGTCTTGACCCTTCTTGCTGGAAATATCCTTGCTGTGTCATGGGGTCAGGCAATTCCATGGTGCACGTGCTCTGCCAGATGAATTGCAAATTCTTGCTTGCACCTTCTGTGTGAGGTGTCTTCAGGAATGACATGCAGAGGCTTTCATTTACAGTTCCTTTGTTATTCCTGAAGAGCTGATCTATGGGCATTTCTCAGACTCACAACATGTTAGAGTTACAAACCCATAGCAACATTTCATAACTCTGTACACAATGTCAATACACACATTATAATGAGATAATAATACACTGCAGATTATAACTTTTTAAATGATACATCACAAGGCATACTTTGTACAATATTTATCATAATTTTGTAAAAGTGATGACCATATTCATGTAGACAGTCACTTTCCCCTTTAAACAGCATCACAACACCATCTCAGCACCACAAGGGTCTGTTAATCTACTTCCCCTTGAGATTAATTTAGTAAGAAGAAGAACTAAAGTTCTTCAGGTGAAAATGCCCATGCATCAATATTTGCACAGGCAGTTACTGAGCTTGCACATACAAATAGGGCAACAAGTACAAAAGCTATCAAGATACTTTTTGTTATTTACATGCACAATTTTGTGCATAGTTTTGCCTTTTTATTTTAGAATGTGATTCGTGGCTAGGGAAGGTGGAAGAAACTTCTTGTTATGTTGTGGTTACTAAAAACACATTTGGTTAAAAGGCAAATAACATATGTTAGTTCCTGAACAGAATGTGTCCTCCAGAGCTGAATGCTTTCTTTTGAGCACTGTTAAATGATTAAATGTTATTGGAAGAAAAGATTGTGCTTATCATCGGATGATAACATTCTTGTAGCATACAGGAAAGCAAACACAAGAGGCAGCCACTTCTTTGCCTTCCAGTCAGTACCTTCTCATAATGAATCCCCTGGTACATTTTTAAATGCTCCACTAGAAACACTGCAGGACAAACAATGCTCTGGAAGAGGATGAAGCTGTGTTTAGAGTGAGACGAACAACAGTTTTTGCCTAGCGGTGAGGTTACATGCATTAGTTAATTTTAAAGAATATTCATCAGCCCATTCAAATGCTCCATCAGGTCTGAGTTGTTACACAATGTGGACTAATTTAAGAGAATTGTTTATTGGGTGAGCAGAGACTATAGAACTACAGCGTCTGGCATTGGCAACCACAGCAGTTTCCATCTGGTAAAATGTTGTTTTGATTCTGACATCAGTAATTTTTAAATGGATACTGGACTGTAATTTCCCCTCCCGAGCCCATGCTCTCTGAGGGATCCATCTTACTCTGAGCTACTGGGACAATGCTGCTGCTGCAGAGCACACCTGCTGATTCTCTCCCGACTCACACAAGCCACATCTTTTACTCTCATTTCAATGCCCACCATCATTAATCTTACACAGGCTTTTGGATCCAAACTGAACAGAAACACTACAGTGTTGCAGGGTTGCGAGGGAGAGGTTCAGACGGCTACATGTCAGAGTTCTTAAAAGGTTTCTTTAAGCTTTTTTCTTTAAGAACTGAAAAACATCAAGAGGAAACTGCATGTTACTGTGGCTTGGGACTGAGACTCCCAAGAAACTGCACAGCTGACAGCACTTTATTTTTATTGAACGTTTTAATGTGGGCGTGAGTTTCGGGGGAATATTGACTGCTGCTTTGGGGATAATAGGGAGGTGCAACCGTCGTCTGGTTCACTACAGCATGCTGTTTACCAGGGTTTCTCATATTTGAAACATCAAGAGTATTTATCCATATTATCTACACTCAGCTGCATGCTCGTTTTAGAGTGAATGGCTCATTAGCTCCCCCAAATGTTATCCTTCTTCTAGCCTATTTTCTCTCTGTTGGTGGACGGGCAGTTCATCAATTTCATGTGTTCTTTCCCCCCGGCCCCTTTCACTGCTCAGGAAAGGTTGACAACCTGCAATGGAAAGCC
The DNA here is from genome assembly GCF_016161935.1 of Mauremys reevesii. NCBI lineage: Eukaryota > Metazoa > Chordata > Testudines > Geoemydidae > Mauremys > Mauremys reevesii. The sequence continues at coordinate 29,538,097 of NC_052626.1, forward strand.
CACTGTTTTATCCACACAATTGGTACAGCGTGAGCAGAGACAGCCTGAGTATCTGCACACTGCTGCACTATTGCTCCTCAGCCCTGTCTGGAGAATCCAAACCTATGGGTGAAAAGATGGCTCGGTGTCTTCTGGGTCAGCCAATGCAGCCAATTGATAAGGAGGTAGGTGGATATGCAGAGGCATTTAATGCCTTCCCCGGAGTGTCATCTCAGATATTCATTTCAGTTAAGTTATTGATTTCCTTTCCATACTTCTTTGGTTACAATATAATATTTTAGATGGATGGAAACAAAAAGAAATCTGTTTTTTTGAAAGCTCAAACGTTTAGAGATGTTTGGATCTAAGATTTTAAATCAGCCCATTCTATAGACAGAAAATAACCACAAAATTCAAATCTGATTTGGGTATCTGACACTGTCCCATATTGACACACTCCCAGATCTGGCATTTTGATTTGGGCTCACCTCTGAGTAAATTGTTGCCTATTTTAAAGCATTCGGGAACATTACTCATTAGCTCACACACACAGTGTATATTAGAAGTGTATCTCCAAAATTGCCTCCACTTGACCTCTGAAATTGCAACCACCACACTGGATGCTTCTGTATTTTTGTGTAAAACTTGTATTTTGAGTGCCAACTCCACTTGTGCATGAAAGATGGATAGGGAGATAAAGTTTTTACAATTGCCAATACTTACATGGAAAAATAGCTTATGCATGCAAAATAGCCAGCACAGTGTTCAAGTCCACTTTTGAAAATTTGCACCATATTATATATTATTGAATAGAACATTTTCTATATAATTTGAAAAGGAATCCTTTCATGTTTTAAGATTTAAAACCCAATGGCCCATATTCATTCCTGGTGGAACTCCATTTAAATCAGTAGAATTACCCTCCAATAAATGTGGCTGAATACCTCTGTTTTTTTAGCAGAAATATTAAGCAAGACCTTGTCAGAGCACATGCTTATCATTATCCTGTCATTGCATATAAATTAGATACATTGAGGAAACAAAAGGAACATCTAATTTAATCTCATTTTTTTCTTGCTTTATAAACATCCGTGAAATTAACTGAGAGAGTGCAAAGTTACATAGGGACTTTATTGGTTTTCATAAGCAAAGTAACCTGAGGTCAGCAACCTTGTGCTGTTGGTACAGCTTTAATAAAGGTGTGTTTGCTCAACAAGCTTTTCAAATGAAATAATTACTGTAACTATTGTATGGCTAAATATACAATGCTGCATTTTAGTTTCGGAAATTTTTTTTAAAAGAAATTGAGAGGCAGAAATCAGTTCACAGAATTACTGCATTTGAATGCAAACCAGAAGCTCCCACCAAAAAAACGATCAGACAAATATTTCCAACACAAACAATGCTTCCAACTGCCAGGGCCGGCTCTAGGTTTTTTGCCGCCCCAAGCAAAAAATATTTTGGCTGCCCCCACCCCAGCCCTGGGCTCCCCCCGCACCCTCCCTGATGCCCCAGCCCTGGGCTCTCCCCGCCCCAACCTGCACCCCTGCCGTCCCAGCTCTGGGACTCCCCCCACCCGCACCATCCTGCTGCCCCAGCCCTGGGCTTCCCCCTTCCCCTCCACCAGTGCCCCCCTTTTTCCCCACACCCCCTGCCACCCCAGCCCTGGGCTCTTCCCCCCCCACACCCTTCTTCCTCCCCAGCCCTTGGTCACTGGTAACTTGCTCCCAGGGCGGGTCATTGAGCAGGAATTTTGGATGTGCACAGAACACAGACAGAATTGGTTCCCATATGGTTACAGAACTGCAGTAAAGTGGAACAATTTTCAGCTTGTGTGATTGGAGGATATCTGGCTGCATATTATAAGACTGTCCTCCATAAATGAGGAAAAGTTGAGGTGCCTTTATTATTCTTTTGTTCCACTCTTTGTTTCTATGGGGAATTTGCCAATGCAATATCACTGTCTTCCTTTTAAACAAATAAAACTAAAAAAAAAAAGGCAATGGCTGTTGAAAATAGCAATTCCAGTCCTAAAAACCACTGGGAAGCATTTCTTGCTCAATTTTATCCTACTTTTTCTACAGCAAATTACAGTGGATCAGTATATTTGATTTGGGAGAAATGAAGTAACAGCTGCCCAAATTAAGCTTGAGCACTCCTGAATTTTGAGGTATTCAAATCTGGAAGGCAGGTGCTAGATTCCCTTTCTGAATATTAGCTAAATCTGGAAAGGAAAAGTCAATTTCTGCTTCCATGGCTCAGAAGTGGAAATCCTCCTACGTGCCTGGTACTGTATCTAAGGCCTGGTCTACACTAAGGGGCGGGGTCGAACTAAGGTACGCGACTTCAGCTACGCGAATAGTGTAGCTGAAGTCGAACTACCTTAGTTCGGGCTACTCACCAGTCCAGACGCCACGGGAACAAAGTCCGTGGCTCCAAGGTCAACTCCGCCACCGCCGTTCGCGGTGGTGGAGTTCCGGAGTCGACCGGAGCGCGTGGGGAGTTCGAACTATCGCGTCTTGATTAGACGCGATAGTTCGAACTCCGAGAAGTCGAACGCTCCGCGTCGACCCGCGCGGTAAATATAGACCTACCCTAAAGCTGCCCAGCTCCAGTAGAGCCTCCCCTCCCTTACTTTTCATTTTAAATTCTAGTGGGATCCACATACCTCCCTTGCTAGGCTTCAGATAGAGAGGGGCACTGTCCATTTAGTCCACCCAATTCTTTCTTTGGGGGCTGCAAAGTGAGGTCACACCAGTATCCCTAATCCAGTCTGGGGATGTCTTCTGAAGGGGACCTCTGGGCCAAAGCCTTCTACTCCTTGGGCACACTTGTTCCCCATTCACAGTGCCACCCCGCTCTAGCAGTGAGCTTTCCATTCACAGCAAGCTGCAGCCTGAGGTTTCAGCTACCATACTCCCTCCCCCTCCCTTTCCTGTTGATAGCAGCCAAGGGAATTCTGGGAAATGTAGTTCTTTCCCTGCACCAGGGCTGGCTCTATAAGCAGGGAGCTAACCAAGGAACTACAGCTCCCAGGGCCCCTGTTGGTTCTCAGCTCCCAGGCTGGATCCCTGCTGGGTGCCGCCCCTGCAAATGGGCTAACCAAGCACCTGCTTGCTTTGCTGGTGCCTAGAGCCACCCCTGCCAACTGCTATATATGTCCCTATAGATAAATTTACCTCCGTGGCTTGGAGTAAATTCTCTCCTTTCAGTATACCAGATATAGTGAATTATTATTGCATAGTTTCTTCTGAGGCAAAATGGGGGTGAGAGAAAGAGAAAGCCCTCCTGCAATTTTAAACAACTAGGTAAACAGTGAACTTTTGTATCTTATTGGATCAGATGGGATTCCAGTATATGGAAGTTAGCACTGGTGGATGTATTCCATTAAATCTGTGGTTGACTCAAGTGGGATTTGACTATACAACACTATCCCTTCTAAGTGTATGTCTCCAGTTCACTCACATGGAATTCTATTGGAGGGAAGTCATCTATAGTAGATCTCAGTGGAAATGTAATCTCTGTGCAGTATGAGACAAATTCTGCTCATTTGTGCACCTCTCTGAGGGCAAAAACTCAAAATTGTACACTATTTCCATTTGCTTAAAAATGGAGCTCCCACAGAAGTGGCTTAAACAGGCTTGATTCTGAGTTCTGAGCACCCTTCGCTACCAATACCAGCTCCTAGGTTGTTATTCTCCAATGTCCTATGCACTTTTATGCAGGATTCATTACACATAAGGAGTGTGTAAGGGATATTTCAGTTGCATGAAGCCCTCTTTTGACCCAGTGCAACAGTTACATTGATCACGTTCACCCTTTGCTCTTAAGCAGATGTTTTGTAACTATATCAGGCTATAGCCTCCCATGAATCATGTGCGGTGCTTTGGCTGATACACCAGGATTGATAAGGAATAATGCATTTTAAAAGCGTATCCTATTTAAATTTTAAAATGTGCATTTTCCCTGGCACCAGCCCGCATTAGATCTTTGTGTGAAATATTTGTTTAGTCAGGTACCATACTCCTGATCACAAAGGCTGGCTTGTTGCCTGGATACTTCACTCAAGCCTCAGTGTCATGACTGCCAAGGCAGTACTAAAAAACAAATCACTCCATATTTTTGAAGATTATCCGTGTGTGCTATTCCCTGCAGAGTTAGAGGCTGTATTCCTCAGGCAACATGAAATGGGCTCTCACAATACAATATGCATGCAAAAGAGATGTAGGTCATATCTTAGATTTATTTCCCTGACATTTTCTTATCTAATTTCTTTCAAGTTGAAACAGCCTTGTGTCTCCTGAGGACTTTTGCTGATGGAACAGATCCCAGCATCTCAACACAGTAATACAATACAATAATAATTCTTCATGCTTATACAGGGCTTTGCATCTTCAACTCATTTTACAAATGTGAATTAATTAATTTGCACCTTCCTCTTGTTGGGTAGTAGAAAATGTCATTGTCTTCACCTCACAGACAGGGAAACAGACAGGGCTTAAGGACCAGTTTCTGCTTCCCTTCCTTATATTAGGCCCAGTTCTCCAGTCTGCTATGCCAATTTTATGCCAATCTTACTCCATTGACTTACCATGAATTCACTATCATCATCATCACTCCCAGAATCACACTGGTTGTTGGGGCACCATCACTGATGAGCAATCAACCCAATTGTCTCCACCCCTGATAATTGTGTCAACCGCTGTCAGTGCTTGAGTCTCCGCAAAGTCCATTCCTGTCCACTCTTTTATGTTGTCAATCCATCTATTCTTCCATCTACCTCTTCTTCTCTTCCCCTGTACTGTCCCTTGGAGGATGATCTTGGATAGGGCAGATGATGTGGTTACATGGCCGTACCACTTCAGCTTGCGCTTCTTCACGGTCGTCAGGAGATCTTCATATGACCCAGTGCATTGGGTGATGATGTTGCAGACCTCTTCATTAGTGACGTGGTCAAAATCGGAGATGCTCAGGATTTTATGGAAGTATCTCATCTCTACTACCTGTATTTTCCATTCAAGTTCTGCCATAAGGGTCTATGTCTCGCACGCATACAGAAAAATGGAGATGACCAATGCGTGCAGCAGTTTCAGTTTGGATTCCAGGGAGATGTTCTTATTCCTCCAAATTGGCTTTGGCTTTGCCACTGCTGCTCTTGTTTGCACAGTTCTTGCCAGAATGTCTGCCTTTGATCCTTCTTCAGTGATGATTGCCCCCAAATATTTGACCTGTTTCACTGTTGCCAGCTCTTGTCCACTGACAATGATATGTGAGCTGATCCTGTCATGTTTGTTTGTCATCAGCTGGGTTTATTCTGCACTGATTTCCATGCTGTATTTTGTGGAGGTTTCAGCCAATCGTTTCACAAGGTTGGCAAGATCATCTTCGCTGCCTTCCCGGCCATCAGTGTCATCAGTGAACCGAAGATTTGAGATTGTTCGCCCTCCAGTGCTGACTGTGCACATGTGATCTTCTAGGGCATCAGTCATTATGCACTCCACGTAGATGTTGTACAATGTGGGCGAAAGAAGGCAGCCTTGCCGGACTCCAACAGTGGTGAGAAACCACTCTCCTATTGTGCCATTGATGAGAACTGCACTGCTGGCCTTGGCATACAGTTGTTTAATGGTAAGAATAAGCTTACAACCAACCCTGAATTATATCAATGTAAAACTGGACTAAGAGGGAGGAGAATCAGGCCCAATGAAGGATTACCTTAACCATATGTAGTCCCCATTGATTTCAGTGGGACCACTTGTCTAGGAAGATGTTTCTGAACATGAGTGAGGGTTGCAGATTCTGGGTCTAAGTGATTTGCCCAAAAGTCAATGTTGGAATTGAAGGAAATATTGTCTAGGTTAAAACACAGGACTGGGAATGAGGAGATCTGGATTCTCGTCCTGGTTCTGCCATAGACTTCTTATAGTAAGTTTTCCCAACTAGAAAACAGGGATAATACAGTTGACATACCTCAAAGAAGTACTAGGGCTTAATTCACTAACACCTATAAAGAATGTCACCGTTAAGGTCAACTGCACTGGTATTTCCCCCTTGTGATCTAGCAACAGCACCCACTCTAGGCTCCCGGCTTCTCACCTCTCTTGGGCAGTTACCCACATTGCTCTCCCTCCTGACGAGGGTTTTCCAGGCTGCACAGTTCCCTGCTCCATTGTGAGTTCCCCCAGCAAACCAGATGCCAGTGCCTACATTTTGCTTTTTCCTTAGAGACTATAAACACCATAATCGCCCACATTTAGAAGTTAGCACACAGCTCTCTACCTCAAGAATAAATGTACTTGCTTAGAAAGGCATTACAGAGAAAACATATTACATCAATATAAGAGCCTACATGCATGCTAATGAGGTCACTAGCGATCACCCCTCCAGCTCCAGCAAGGGCTCTGGCAGATGATCAGTCCTTCAGATCTCACAAAAGGGGTTTTCTGTTATGAACTTGTAAGCACAGAGACTGTGAATAGATAATCAGTCAGACAATATTTCTCTCCTCAGGGAGTAGCTTCAAAAGGCTGGGTATGGAGGTGGGAATTTGCATCTCTCCCTCCCATTACCTTCCTCAGGTATTTCCTAGCAAGCCCACTTAACATTGCTTATCCCAAAAGTTCCTTCTTATCCGTCACAATGTTTAAAATAGTCTTTGAAGATCATAACACTTCCCAGGATTTACATTGGCCATGTCTCCCCATAGAGACATTACATATAATCAGAGGTGGATTAGGGTTGTGTGGGGCCCTGGGCCAGAGTAAGTGGGGGGCCCTTCCCCACCCCTTCTGCCTGCAGTCTCCCCTGTCCCCCATCCCCAGAGCTCCTGTCAGGGAAATGGGACTGGGGCATGGGGGTTTGCCCCACCCCCCATGCCCGACACTCCCGCTGCGAAGCGGGGTTGGAGTGTGGGGGCTTGCCCCACTCCCAGGCAGGAGTGCCAGGCAGGCAGGCAGAGTGGGAAAAGCCCCTGGGCCGCACTCTGACCCCGCTCCATGGCTGGAGCGCCAGGCAGAGCGGGTTGGGGTGTGGGAGTGCCCATTTTTCCAGGACCCCGAATTGGCTGGGGCCCCTAGGGACGGGCCCCATTGGCCCAGTGGCTAATCTGCCACTCCATATAATCCCACAATAATAAATATAGTTTGCATTTATAATACAATAAACTCCAAACTTGGTTAACCTTAATTCAATAAGATTGCTCAAAGATATTACAGGAGATTGCTCTTGGTGACAGATATGGCACTGAGATGCTCAGATGGAAGGTGCTGTAGAAGTGCAAAATATTTTACAGAACTCATTAGTTCTTAGCTCACAGTCTTGCGCTCAGACCACTGGACCTTGCTTCCCCCTCAATAGTTGGGTAAAAGTTTCAAAAGCATCTAAGTGATTTAGGAGCCTTAATCCCATTGTCAAAAATAACTGAGGGCCGGACTATACTTAAAGTTACTGACATAACTATGTCAGTAAGAGCTGTATACACTCCCTTATTGAAGCAGGTCTTCTTCCATTACAAAAATTAAAATATGGATCTAACCTTCCTGTGACCAGCTCATTAAAAACTGTTTTTAGAAATCTAGAGAACCCTTTTGATGAAACTCAACTGCATGATGAATTAGTGCTGGCCCTTGAGCAATAACACAGTAAATGGGAGTGTGTTTAATTAAAGCTGACAGCCATAATGGCATTACTTGTAATAGTGTCAGGGGATTATCTGTTGCAGGGCAGTGCTAGGAGCTCTGAAAAATTCCTGCCAAGGCACCACTTCACTCTTTATGGGAAGCTCTTAATTTCTTTTTTTATGCTGAACACCTCAAATCTGTAGGGAAATGAAATCAATTTTTTCCCCTTCTTGCCTAAATCTGCAGCTGCTCTGTAAGACACAAAGCTATCCTTACGCTGAGCACGTTCAAGATAGTTCTATGACTGCTGTTATAAGGCAATCTATCATCACAGAATAAAATCCTGCCCTAGCCCCAGCCTCACTGCCACTGATGGGGTGAGAAGACTGATATAGCTGCATTTGTGTAGAGAGAAACGAACGACAGCGTCTACCTAGCATGCATGGTTAGAGGAGCACCGTAAATATACCTGTTCAGCACACTGCCTTATCTATCACACAATAGCCATCATTTCTACTGATTCAGACAGAGTGCAAAGTTGTGTTAATTATTGTAATATGTAATTCGGCATTTACCCTATTACTAGGCTCAAGCAATGTTTTTTATTAAATGTAAATATATAGCTTTCTATATCAGAAACGTGAAAGAAAACAGCACAGGGGTGCAAGCAGTAGGATGGTGTATACTGGATATGAAGTTTGGGAATTTTTTGAAGAAAAAATTCTGATTCATTGAAGCCAAAACTTTCTGTGGGAACAGATCAGTTTCAATGAGACTTTCGTCTTTAAGCATTCGGTCCAGAATGGAATTTCCAGTCCAAACCAGAGCCAAGACCTTTTGCATAAACAATAGCCCAGTGGTTGGGGCCCTCACCTGAGATGTGGGAAACCCAGGTTCAGTTGAGCAGGGATTTGAATCTGAGTCTTCCACATCTCAGGTGAATGCCCCAACAGCTCAGCTATTGGTGGGGTGGGAAAGTCCCTTGTTTTTCACTTTTTTTTAAATGTCTTGGTTTTGTCCCAAGGTAGAATGGAAAATATTTGAAATCTCAAAAATGTTCACAGGATGAGGAAACAGCTCCTACTCAGCTCTAATTGGACACACCGCCAATAGAAAAAGGACAGAGCAGAAACTCACTCCAAATAAACCACCGAGCACACATCAGAGTGAAATGGTTTCTGGTCTGTTGCTAACTGGGCCTTGCTACAAACAGCTGACACAAAGGCTCTCATCGCCAGCCTCCAGCTCCAGCCCCGCCAGCTAAACATTGCCTGATGTGTGATAACTGAGGAGCTCTGTTATTGGTTAAATAAATACAGGGTGGGCTTTTCAAACACATTCCATATTGGCCTAACTCCGAGCCCCTTGAAGGCAATGGGGCTTTTGAATGTCCCACCCTGAGTCCAAGATATTGCAAAAATGCCAGTGGGTACAATGGTGCAGGACAAACAGAGATGTGCTTGTATTAGCCAGGTGGCAGAGGAAATTAAGACTTGCCAACGGAACAGCGAATAACCCATTTAAGAGTCTCTAGGTGAGATAACTTCTTAGGGCAAATTCCAGAGTGTCAAATGTAGATTAAATTTTAGTCAGCTTCCACTCTTTCAAAAGTGGCCCCTGCTTTAGAGCAGTGTTGAGTGTGTATGGTCTGGACTAACACTAAGATTTATAATACTACTACTTTCTCCCACTCTGTCTACTTAGACTACAAGCTCTCTGCCACGACTGGCTCTTAGTACATGTATGTACAGCACCTAATACAATGGTGCCCCTCTCTCAGTTGGGCTCTCTGGGTGCTACTTGATACAAATCACAAAATATAACTGAGGTGAGTGTGAGCTGTTCATGAAACCAGCGAAACCAACAAGGCGTTAAAAAAATGCACCAAATCCTCAGCTAGAATTAATTGGTGCTGCTCCATTGAAGTCAATGCCCCTTCACACCAGCTGAGGATCTGTCCCTGTGTATGTAACTTATTTCAAACAATCAATGAAATGTTTGGAAAAGTAATATTTTAGCTTTCCAAATAAATAAAATGTCCATGCCTTTCCACACAAAGCAAGACTCTAGTTCCTTTCAACAATGCAATTCCTTTATTGCCTAACTAATCTTCTTCCTCAAAAAAGCCCAGGGAACTTAATTACAGCATTGTTTCACAATGAAATTTACAGAGCATTCCATCAATTGACTTGGGTAATGAGGTGCACATGTTAACAATGACAATGACTTTTGTTTTCAGTCAATATCTTGATATCTTGTCCCATTAAGTCATTTTTAATATTGACCTTTGCAGAAGTCAATATCTGTATGATGCAGCTAGAAAAGCCATCTAGGTCAGCATTCAAATGTACGGGCAGAGGATTATGGGGAATTCACACTAGGCCAGCCTGCACTATACAAAGCCCTTTGAAGAGCTGAAGAATTGAGGTATTCTAAAGCCCTTTCTCAAGAGAGTAGTTCGCTTCAAGACTGGGCCTAAAATTTACTTGGAAAATATCATTACTGATCCTGCAGATTCTAAACTCTCTCTTTTTTTTTAACACCTTAAACTTATCGTTTTAGGGAGAGGTAGAGTGCGGAGCGCACACACTATTCAACCCAAAGAGATTGCATGGGGATCCAGAAGCCCAGAAGAAAGGAAACTACATTAAACAAAGCAAATCAGGGACATTGCATATTGGCCAATAGGTATGAGGAGTTGTAGTAATTTCCCCATGAAGATGCTGATGTAATTGGTTAAAGGAACAAAAGTACTCCCCACCCCCACCATTTATTTCAGTGAAGGGTTTCCTCCAAAGCCCACTTACAGGCACAGTATGGGAACTAAAAACAAATATTTCTTTGGGACTGAGGGTGGAGGTCCCATGGCAGGGGAGTGGGAGACACCATCACTCTTGCACAATTCTAGCTTCACATGGTTCTTTTGAATTAAAGCATTCAGCATCCTTTTTTTTTTCGCTTTTAAAAATGACAAACTTCCCTGCAATTTTTTCCCATTGTTTTCTTCCTTTAGAACCAACGCTGAGATCTGGAAAGTCACTCCTGATAAACTTGATACAATAATCGATTTGAACAAATTCTTTCAGGGGAAAGAAGCCACAACTTTGATCTAACTTTCAAGTAGTCCTTAACATTTTATTTCTATAGCCATAAATAAATACCTACACAGAAGCAAGAGACTACGGGTATGTCTATGTGGCAGCTGGGAGCATGCCTTCCCGCCTGGGTAGACAAACATGCTAGCTCAAGCAGAGCTAGAGTGCTAAAAATAGCAGTAAGGATGTTACCTGAGCAGCAGCCGCCTCTATTAGCTGCCCAAGCACAAGCCCATCCGAGTCCCTGGGTCTGTACTCAGGTGGGTAACCCATGCCGCTGTCCAGGCTGCAAAGTCCACACTGCTATTTGTAGGGTGCTAGCTCCACATGCTCTCGCATGTGTTGCTGATATGGTCAGGAAAGAGGGGTGAGCAGGGAGACAATAACAAACAACAGGAAGGAAATTCTCCTCATGATCTAGTTTTCAGCAAAGAGCAGACCACATAATTTTTGTTTTGCATATTTCTTGTTAGCTGAGATTATTTTCTGTGATGGGTTCCTGTAGCAGCAGGTAAGGGAGACTGTAAAAGGTGGAGGATGGAACAAATAACATTTAGTACTTTAGGTTTTCAAGTTGTCCTTAATATTGTTATGCTGGGGTTGGGTGAAAACCTCTTTGAAACTGGTGGCTTTCACTGCCACCTTTCACCCAGGGTAAATATAGTAAGCAATTAAGCTCCTTTATGTAACAGATACTTGAAGCAATAGGAGCCCCTGCTCAAACCTCAGATCCTGTACATGAATCTGAGCTCTGTGGGCAGAGGGATTTCACTGGGGGAGGTATGCAAATGTAGGGCTGGGTATTGTTGGATAGCGTGTGTGTGAGAGAGGAGCAGAAAGCACCACAAAAGCACACACAGGAGGTAGCAAGAAAGCACCAGAGAAACAACTGGAGCATAATCCTGAATAAAGCTGAGAGAGCTTTTGGACTAAGGGCTGGCTGGAAAGGGGCATGGAACTGTGGGCAAAGAAACTGTCTCCTACTGTGTGCAGGGAAACAGGACTTTTGGTACATTCTTTATAAACAAACAGGATGGCATCAAAGAAATACCTGACTCAGATTGTCCACTTTTCCCCCAATGGAAACAAGGAAATGCACAAGATCACAAATCACTTGAGTCAAAAGGATGACAAAATTAAACAAATCACAACATGGCTGGTAGGCAAGCAAGCATCACCATCATTTTACAGAGTGGGAAACTGTGGCACAGAGTCCTTGTCTATACTGGAGTGGGGGGAATCAATCTAAGTTACGCAACTTCAGCTATGTGAATAACATAGCTGAAGTCAATGTACTTAGATTGACTTACCGTGGTGTCTTCACTGTGGTGAGTCAACTGCTGCTGCTTCCCCATTGACTCTGCCTGCATCTCTCGCTGAGCTGGAGTACAGGAGTCAATGGGAGAGCGCTTGCGGGTTGATTTATCACGATAAATCAATTCCCGCTGGATTGATCGCTGCCCGCCGATCCGGCAGGTAGTGTAGACATACCCCAAGAGACTAAGACCTACATTTTCAGAAGCTGATGCTGATTCTGGATGGATCCATTTTTGGGTGCTTACCTTGGGGACCTGTTGAGCCTGATTTTAAGAAGAGGCAAATCCCCACAAGTCCAGATGAAGTCACAGGGAGCTGCAGGTGCTTAACAAAAGTCAGGGTATGGATTTCTCAAGTACAGCACCCAATATCAATAGCTGCGTTTGCCCTATGTGCTTTGCCCAAGGACATAGGAAGTCAAAGACAGAGTCAGGTGCAGAGGTCAGGTATTTTAGCTCCCAATCTTATGTTCGGTCCTCTAGACCATGATGCCTCGCAGGTGGCAATTCATTGACAGTATCAGCCCTCTCACTCCAGCCCTATCAGCTAAGGCATAAAGTGTCTATTGCAATCCCACAATTTAAAACAAAACACGTTGAAGTAACATTGTAATGGGCTTTGTTGTGATTATAATGGTTTAAATCCAGATCTCTGACCATCTAATGACCTCTGGCATAGGTGCTGCTGTGATCATTTCACTGACGATGCTGAACTCTGGTCAGTGCAGAGTGACACACATTTAGGACCGAATCCCACTCACCTTCTTCGCGTAAGTCGCCGTGTTGACTTTGGTGAGATGCCTGGTGTGAGCCACGAGAGCAGGAATGAGACATGGTGAACTTAAATCACAGCATGGTTTTACTGGGGGGAGCGAGGACTCAATCTTTCAGACAGAATCTGTGTGCCATTTAGTCCCTTTAAAGCCACATTAGGGTCATTGACCTTCCTTCCATGGCTGGCGAAGGTATTTAGCAGTAAGCTGCTAAGGAGCTCATGCTTATGCTGAAGAATTGTCTTCCTCGCTTCAATACTTTACTTTGCCTCTCACTTCAGAAGCTCAAAAATGTGTCCCCATCAGCTGAAAGATGGATGTGTTTTGATCAGCCATGGATCTGGAGCCTGGTTGGTAGTACTTGCCTCCCCCTCCTCTATCCTACAGTGCACCAGTGGCCTTGTAATGTCTCTCAGAACCCCAGCTTCTGGGAGCTGGGCCAGGAAATGTAGGGTAAGTACTGAGAGGGCATTGTCACTGAAGTCCTTTATACATCCAGGAGAGCAAATGCAGAGCAAACCTGCAAGAGCACAGAACACGACTCAGCTTTGTCAGAGTGGATGCTATTAACTGTTTGTGCTCAGCTGCGTGCAATACCAGTGGCTCGGGTGGGGATGGTTTGGTTCTCTCGCATAGGCACAGGTGCTGCATCCTCAGTTAACAGCTTGCTACAGCTTTAATAAGTGATACTCACAGCATTCTGGAAGCCTGCCAACCTGCTTCATTGCTGTATTCTTTCTCATAGCCAGAGCCAGAGCCAGCAGCCTGGCAAAGAGCAATGCAGTTAATTTCACACAGCTCCCAGCCTAATTTCACACAGCTCCCACACAACTCACGGCAACTCCAACTTTTTACTCTGTGCTCTTTGGCTCCCTGATACTGCGCCTGCCCCATCTCTTCTGTATCTGACAGATAAAAAAACCTAGAGGCACAAAATGGATAAGTGACTTTCACAAGGTCACCCAGCCAGGGACCAGCAGAGGTGAGAAGAGAACTCTGCTCTTAAGTCCAGAAATATTGCTCTGCCCTTTCTGGCTTTGAGGAAAGAAAGGACACATTTAAAGCCAAATGGGCTGTGTTCGGGAGGGTCCAGTCTGAGCTATTTGTAACCTCTCTTTGGCCTTTTCTACAACTGGAAACTGAGTCAGCGCTGGTGTGGCTCCACTATTGTTACCAATGGGGTAAGCCCTAGTGCAGGCCTTTTTATCATGTCATTTACACCTGAGTAGGATTGTTTCACACTGACTGCCCCTCTCCTTTGTCAGGCTGTTAGGTCCGATATCATCGTGGTCAAAACACCTGCACAGTCGGTGCTCCAGCTGGAACATCTGGACCAGAGCTGAAACAGGCTTCTACATTTTCCCACTCTAGTCAAGGCCAAAAGGAGGGAACAGACTGAGTGGCAATGTTTTCAGCCCACCAACCCCAGCCAGTTGGCTTTAAAATCTTCTTTAAAATGCTCACAAATTCTCATCCCTCTCTGCTACACATTCTGCAGCTATTCCGTCCAGCCAGTGGGAGGTGTGTGAAAAGCAGTGTGTGTTGACTCTGCCTATCTGCACTGCACTGCTCCCTAGCATCCCTGCCATTCTGGGGAGCAGGAAACAAAGGGGCATTTAGGAACTTAGTACTCCCTGGCTGGAATATTACAAGTTAAACATTAAGAACATCACACTAATCCCAACACTGCCAAGCCATTTGCTGGGTTGTTTGGACCAGTAAAATAGTGTCCAGTTGTGAGAGATTTGTGCCACTTCTGTGGCTGTAAATAAATGGGACTACAATTTAATGACATGGACCAGAATGTCCCAAGCGCAAGCAGGCTAAGGAAACCATGCCTCACCTTTGGGATCATTTTTCTTGTTTTCACAGATCTAGAATGCCAGGTGTAAGACAATTCCCTCTCCACACAAAGCTGGAGATACATAATACACAAACATTCAGAGCTGGAATCACCACATCTTGGTTCATGATGACACCATCTGCTAACAATCACCATCATTCCCTTCACAGTTTGGTTTGACTAGTTCCAATTGCTTTTCCTTTTGACCCAGCTGCTCTTCTATCCCTCCTTTCTGCATCAACTGGGCATTCTTCTGCTGAATCAGGAGAATCAAATACTTCCATATAAGGGCCCAATCCAATGGGGGTTGACGATGGTCCAGACCTCACAGAGTTGGGCCCTAAATCCTGAGACTGACTGTAATGCTTGCCTCTGTGACTGAGTGACTGGGGGCATGGGTCCAACCTTCATTGCTTTTCCTTTGTTTGGATACATGCTGATTTAAAAAAAAAAGCTGGGGTGGGGGCATTTGAGCCAACACTGGATGTAGGGGGAATATTGGGGGGGTAAAGCATGGCTAGGGGGTTATAGGGCATCACAGCATTTTTACTTTTTAAATCTGCACCCTATTCATATGGACTCACAGCTATTGCTGTGACTCTGTATTAATGAAAATTCAATGTAAGCATCCTCCTCATAAACTGGCCCCCTTCTTTCCTTGTGATTCCAATTAATCACCTAGTAAAAAATCAGCTTTCCAAAGAGGCTGAGTTGTAACCAACCAGTTAAGTCATTTCTGCTACATGTATTTAAATGAAAATATGAAATACTAAAGCCAGAATTATCCAGCCATACTCAGGTTTCCACAACAGTGGCAGCCTCTCTCCTATTCAGTACAAACCACTTGCTTGCATTAAATGAAGCTCTTTTCAGTCTGGTTTCAAATGAGTTCTAGAGTTGCAATCACCGATCAGACCTACCTGCCAATCTTTCAGAAGGATATTAAGACTGACATCCTCAGGAAAGCAGAGGTCTGGAATGCCAGCCATACCACTTTTACCTGTCAGACGAACATGAGACAGAGCCTGAGGTCTGTGTTAGTTTTTTTATGATTTCAAGGTAATTGGTTATTTGAAAAAGAGATTTCTTGTACTGAAATACAAAAGGAGAGGGGAGGTCGGGAAGTTATATCTCGAGTTAGTACCATTAAAACCATAGACAATCATGTGCACGTCTCTGTCTCTTTTCTCCTGTCAAAGCCCAGGCTGTGCAACACCTAAACTAATCAATTTGCCAAGCAGATGATATGATCTGAAACATAAAAGGTGAAACCTTTGGTGAGGAAATGACCAGAAATGTAATGCTTGTATTATAACGGTACCTTGAGGCATCCACTGTGATCAGGTCCTGGTGGGCTAGCTGCTGTGCAGCTATACAGTAAAAAGAAAATCCCTAGGCCAAAGGACTTACCACTGAAATAGGCAAAGGGAGAGAGAAAGGAAGTATAATTACCTCCACTTTACACATGGGAGCACAGAGAGCTGAAATGCCTTGTCCAAGGCTATGCAGGTAGTCTGCGGCACACTTTCTCTCCAAAAGCTGTTGTTCAGTCTTATTCTTTTCCTAAATACTGCTGATCTGGTTACTATCCTAACTGAAAGGATGTAACACTATATAGATGTTTATTATCAGGCTAAAAAAACCCATCAAATGTGATCATTTTCCTTAGCTGTGTTACAACCACCTGGATTATTACTTTGAAATACTTTGGGGGGGAGGGAGGGGGTTGAAAGAAAAAAAGCCTCCCCACACAGTAAGTTTTCATTCTCTGTTTAGCTTTTTCACGTCACCGCTTGCAGAGTGAAACCGGTATGGCTACACAGCAACTAGACACCTGCGGCTGGCCCATGCTCGCCGACTCAGGCTCTCAGGGCTCGGGCTGTGGAGCTATTTCATTGCTGTGTAGACTTCCAGGCTCAGCTGGAGCCTGAGCTCTAGGACCCTGTGGAGTCGGAGGGTCCCAGGGCTCAGGCTCCAGCCCCAGCTGGCTGGCACAGACCAGCCGCAGGTTTTAACTTGTAGGAAGAAGCCTGAGTGGCTTCTCTTTTTCATTTATAGTCAGCTGTAGTTTTGCACCTTCTGATTCTATTGCAAGAGCGGTATTTGGCTGTGTCTGGGTTTCCAGCACTGCAGGGGAATGTTGAAAATTTTAAGTCATTGACACTTAAAAAATCGTTTCTATTCATATGACAGTTGGTAACATTTTTCTTTAAACAAAACTGACATTTGCAGCCTAAAGCCAAGGCTTGAAAAAGTAACCAAGGAGTTGGGTGCCTCAGACCAAACTTGCAAGGGCCTGACTTTCAGAGGGCATAGAACCTGCCCACTAAAAATTAGGCCCTGGTCCATGGAAGACAGACACCTTCTTTCCAAGACCTACAGTGGATAATGCTTAAGTAGAACTAGGAAGGAGTCTTAGCTCTGCAAAGTAGCCCTTGATTAACCTCTCCTTTAATCCCTAGGGTTTCTAATTTTAGACATCAAATGGGATTAAAGTGCTGTAATGGATCCAAAAAGATACTCTTCCTATGTTACACCTTGGGGCAGGCAGACTGGATTACTACATGCTACATGGTTAGGCAGTTGGTGTGCCCTGACTGCTGCTTATCACACTAATCATAATTGTCGCACTGTTACCTTGAGCTCCCTGTTTGTTACATCTATCTGTTGTCTCTCATTTTATACTTAGATTGTAAACTGTTTGAGGCAAATACCACCTTATATGTGCATTCAGCGCCTAGCACAATAGGGCTCTGATCTGATTGGGGCGTCTACAGTCTATCCTAATACAAATAAATAATAATACACTTGCCTCTCTTGCCCACTGTGCTATGTACAATTGATTAACACAATGCCTTCTTTCACATGTCAAGGTGCTGTACATTAGAGCAGAGGCTGGTTGCTTGTCATGGCTAAAAATGGGAAAAATCATTGCGTTGTCATGTCAAAAATGTAAATGAATCACTTTTGCTCACCACCACCTCATCTATGTTAATTTTTTAAATGTAAAACGTGACATTCGTTCAAATAGAAAAAATCCACAATGCACAAAATAAGAAAACCAGATTCTAACAGCAATAATATTCTGACTTGTTTAAATAAATCATGTTATCTAATACCTAATGAAATATATGGTTTTGAAGATCTATTTGTTGGTAAAATGTAGGAAGTCAGCATTTGTGTCATTTACATTCAGTTCACATTTGAGAGTGTCTTCGCAACCAAAACAACTAGACACTCGCTTTTAAAACAGAACTGAAATCTGAAGGAGTTCTGCAGAGGAGCACTGAGCATCTGTGACTTTTTAGAAAAATTGTGGAAGCCATGGCAGCAAGACTAGTGACCAGCCTTAATTATGGCCGGTATTGGATCAGGCTCACTTCACTCACCCCTGAAATGCTGCCAGCTCGGTGCAATATTATCATTTCCCCACCCCCATCTGATATTAAAATTAGTTTGTGTCATTTTGAACAGTTAAAACTGAGCTGGGCTCCTTCCACTCTGAGCTAAAAGCATGTTAGAACCTGGGTATGAGTTCATACCAAAACCTCAGCTGTGAATCTGACCTTCATATTTACATTCCGGCCAGCTGAGGAGAGCCAGAGCGGGAAGAGGGCTGTAAGGCGACAGATATACTTGGAGCTGGGGTGGTGATTCCCAGCTCATGTAGAGGTACTCGCATTAGGGCTCATGGAGCTAGTGTGCTAGAAATAGCAGAGTGGCTGAAGTAGCATGGGCAGCGGTGACACAGGTGAGCCACCCAAACATACATCCACAGGTCCAGGTGGGTTTGTACTCGAGGTGGTTAGCCCATGTCAGCCCTTGCTGTGGCCTTTGCTACTGTGGCTAGGCACTATTTTTAGCGAGCTAGCTCAGTGAGAGCAAGTAAGAGTATATCTAGGCGAGCTAGGAATCACACAGCTTGTTGTGTAGATTTAGCCTATCCAGCTTTCTACTCCCTCACTCTTGGGCTGGGCAGGGACCAGAACAACTGCTGCTCAAAATTACATTGGCTGCAGCAGTCCCATAGGGACCACTGTGCCAGCTAAGGATACGGCAGATTGCCACGTGCTTCACTGCTCCTCTGGTATTTTCTCCTCTCCAGTTGTCTCCCCTCCCCTCTGAGCTCCCTCCATCAGCTCTATGCCACCCAAATATTCACTCTGGGGCAATCCTTAGCTGATCCTTTATGGCAGCTTTTCAGCTGTTCTGTGCTGCCTCAGTAGCACAAAGCAGCTTGAGCCAGAGCCAGGAATCTGACCTCACATCTTAATAATAAGGGTGCAAACAAAACCCTGGAGTTCAACATTCCTCAAATTGGGATGAGGCTTGGAGGGGCCATGGGGGGGGAGGGGGAGCTTTCAAATCCCGGATATGATTTTGAACTTGCTGGCATTGCCAATTCTGATGATTTTATTGTAAGTCTTGGCGTTTGTCTTAAAGTTTCAGGTCCTGGCACTATGCAATTATGAGAGACCCCCAGCTTTCATTAAAAAAAAGTTTCTAGACCTCATAGTTGTAGAGAAAAGTTTGAAAATGTGAGGTAAGTGTATCCTAAAGGCCCAGAAATCAGGAGAAAAAGAACCCAAAATACATATTTAGATCTCATGATATTTGAGCCAATCTCATGATTTTTGCTTGTCATTGGCAATACGGACTTTCCCCAGTTGAAGGGTGTTTGTATTCTGTCTTCAGATTTGGTCCATTATCCAATTTGAGTCCAGGTCTTTACAATACTCACTTTAGAAAATAAAGATGGAAGAGCACAATGTTTCAGTGAGACTGTTTGAAAAAAGCACGGTTAGTGCTTTTCTAAGTGACCAGACTGCCAATACTGTACTTGTGCCTTACATCTGTTATTTTCCTACAGAAAAGGGACAGCACAGGCTATGTGTCAGTGCAAGTTTCCCCATCCTATCCTTCCAATGGACTTAAACCTGCCTTTGGGGCACAAGAGTATTCAGCCACCATGTTTATTTATATCTCAGCTCCTCTTCTAAGACTGGGGGCAACTATGGTGGACATTGGGAAGATTCTGTAATGTAGACGATACTCCTGTGACACTGGCAGACCAGGTGCCAACTCATGCTGAATCCCCAGGTCAATTTACTTGTGTAATAGAATAGATCAAAGTAACTGTTAAATGGATAAGAGAGACTTTGGTGTTTAAACTTCATGAAAATTAATAGGATGTTCCTTACATTGTTTTCACTTACCTGTATCCTGTTAAAATGTAATAGCAAACCTTTATATTGTAAATACCCCTGTAACTCAATAACCTACCAAACAGAAAGAAGCCGTGTGGAATGCAAATTAAGAACTCAAACAGAGACGTGCTAATTTCAAAGCAAGTGGTCATTGTGCTGATCGGAGGTCAGAGACTCTAAATGCATTCCTCACTCTCTGTCCTCAAAGGAAAAGCCCACGTGGGTAGTGACACTGTCAGCTTGTTTTCTGGGAGAAGAATCTATACGAATGGATTCAAGGAAAGATCCTTCATCTCTGGACTGTTTGGATGCTAACAGGGCAGAATAACTGAATGATAAGCCAGAGTTCCCCAGAGTTATTCTAGATAGCCCGGAGAGACTTTTGGGAAACTGGCAGTGTATTACACCACTGCTACCGTTTGGAATTATAGACTTTGACTCACCTGTACATATATTTTACCTGCTTTAACCTCTCAATAACTCTCACTTCCCTTTCTTAGCTAATAAACCTTTAGTTAGTTTACTATAGAATTGGCTACCAGCGTTGTCTTTGGTGTGAGATCCAGAGGCCAGTTGATCTGGGGTAAGTTCCTTACCCCAGATCACTTGGGACTGGGAGCAACCTGATGTGGTGTGATTTTTGGTTTCAGTCTTTTTATCACAAAGTCCAGTTTGTCTGGGTGGCAAGATAGACTGGAGAGTGTAAGGGGACTTCCTGTGGCTCCATGGTAAGACTGGTACAGTGAACTGGGACTTAACATTTGTCACTGGCTTGGTGAAATCTAATTATAGAGCCCACCACAAGGTTGGGGTGTCTTCCCGGTTTTCTGACAGTCTGCCTGAGGCAGGCACTCACAGTCGTGAGCCACTCCAATGTGACAACTCCATTGGGAACAGGCCTGAGATCATCAAACAGGATTGAAACAGACATCATTAGATAATGACATTTGATCACTAGTACTGATCTGGGCTGGATTTGAATCAGTGATCTACAGGTAAGAGGTTCCATTATCTCATTTTCCTCAGCATTCAGTACCATCAAGTTACCATTATTTTGTTCATCCAGAAATCATCTCTGTATGAAATAAGCGTTAAGGGCAAGGCAGGTTTGACTGTTTTCTTTTCTCAGTCACTATATTCAAAGAAACACACTGTGCCACGGCAAAGAGCTATTGAGATCAAAGGGAAAATAAAATTAACAAACAGTGGCAGTTGGTAACGCAAGCACCTAAATTTCCTGTCTGTGCCTTGACAAAGGCACAGATTGAGTCGTGTTTCCTGACATATTAATAAAAGGGTTTAGCATGAAGGACAGAGGGGCCTAGAGGTGTTTGCTCTTACACAGAAAGAAAACACATCAGCACCTTGGATTCTATAGAATTCTCTAGCCCCCGCCCCCTTCCTCATTGCTTATTTAAGAGCTTTATTTTTTAAATGAAAGAAAGTTTACATAGTGAGGCAGCCAGTAAGAGGGCAGCGTGCCAGCTCCCTGCTTGTTAGCAGCACTATAAAGGCACTAGTTTGAAATGATCATCCACTTCCTTCTAATATTCCTAGCTTGATTGCTAGCAAATAGGCCACTTTAATAAAGGCTCATGCCACATGGCCCTATTGACAGGGAGCAAGGGAAAGAAGAACACAGTAAGCAAGTTAACTTTATCTCCCAGATAAATTAGCTAGATAAAACGTGCATTTACCTTATGCTAGACAGGAAAACAGCATTTACCTACCGTTAATTTAGGACAACACCCTATTGTTAAAAGCCATGGCCTGACTGTGGTCTTAACTAGCTGGAGAGATTAAACCAGCAAAATACTCCAAAGGACTGATTACAAGTTGCCCATTTCCTAATATACATTTCTGTCCCGTTTTCTGTCAGTTCTTGAAGCTAGATCAGGGATTCTCAAACTTCATTGCATTGTGACCCACATCTGACAACAAAAATTACTACACAACCCCAGGAGGGGGCCTGCTCGAGTCCCGCTGCCCGGGCTGTAGTATCTGAGCACCACCTGAGAGTCATGAATAGATTTTATACTCATAACACCCTGCAGAGTTGGGAAGTATTTTCCTCATCTGCAAAAGTTAGATCTGAGGCACAGGGGAGAGTGTGTGATTTATTCAAGGTCACACAGTGAGTCTGTGACAAGCAGGAAGTGAACCCAGGTCTCCTGAGTCCAGTCCAGAGCCTCTCAGCTAGATCAGCTGTCCTACATCAGAACACAAGAACGGCCATACACGGTCAGACCAATGGTCCATCTAGTCCAGTATCCTGTCTTCCCACAGTGGCCAGTGCCAGGTGCCCCAGAGGGAATGAACAGAACAGGTAATCATCAAGTGATCCATTCCCTGTCATCCACTCCCAGCTTTGGGCAAACAGAGGCTAGGGACACCATCCACCCATCCTGGCTAGTAACCATTAATGGACCTATCCTTCATGAACTTACCTAGTTCTTTTTTAACCCTGTTATAGTCTTTGTATGATCCCTCTGCCACATCTCAGGTGATCCTTTGTTCCTATAGGGAAAGTTTCAGAGCTGTGTACTGAGAGCACTTTCTGTTGCGAAGCAAAAAACACTGGTGTGAATGAAACCGTGAGTCTCATTTGTTTTGTGAAGGACTCATCATAGTTAGTTCCAGATAAGACCTATGATTAAGTCCACCCCTATTCAATGACAACTATACTGCCTGTGGCAAGCCAACATATCAAGCATTACACAGATGTGACACGAGCTCAGACAGAAGAGACCCAGGGGCATATACTCCTTAACCTCACAGTCCCTAGGCTCAGACCGGGAAACCAAACTAAACAATACTGGGGTTATTTTTAAATGACATGGCATTTGTTGCCTGCATATAAACAAGAGTTGCTATAACCTCTATTTCACGATGTTGTATTTATGAAGTAGACTTTCAAAACAAAGGTTTGTGTGATGGAGAAGAGCTAAACTTGGATTTAAAATACGAGGGTCCGATGTTCAAAAGAGCTCAGCAAGCAATATCATCTCCCATTTAGGCACTTAAATAGATGACCAGCTTTCCAGAATTGTTCAGAACCCAACACTACAAGATCTGGCTTCTACTAAGGGCAACCCTCACAAAGGACAAGGAAGTAGTATGCAGAGTAAGGTATATTCAAAAGTATATCCTCAGCTTGAGGACTGGGAATTTACACATGCAGCTCCACACATCATGAAATCAGAGCACAACCTGTATTGTGGAGGCATTTGGCATACAGTGCATTAGCCAATCAGGTCCAACATAGAGAGGTAGATTACACTACTTGTAGATGTTTACATTTATATTTTCTCATGGCCTTGTCTGAATGATTTCAGAACAAAATTATTTAGAAATATAAACTAATATTTTTGCACTGCTACTGATCTAGAATAATTATCAGTGAAACACCAAATACACAAGATTGCTATATTTCTTGGCTCATCTAGAATGACACCACATGATAAAAATTGGAATTGTGCCCTTATGCTACAAGTGTTTAGGTTAAAGACAAATTACTATGTAGTCTTTTAAGTTAAAACAAGATGGCTCTGTTGGATAGAATCAGTGTAGGAATATAAGCCCACATTAGCCCTGGGTAAACTATGGTTTTAAACGGAGTTGGCAGTAGCATGAGCAATAGGCCCAAAGCATATGACCAAAAAAATGAGATCATGAGAAAGAAGAGAAGTTGTGTTAAACTTGTAGTGACCTTCAAAGTACCAGTGTTATCTTTTTTGAGGTTTTGGCAGAAGTAATAGAAATAAAAGATGATTAATTAGGTACCAGGTACAGTAAATAATTAGCTATATAAATTTGTTCAATGTGTTGTAAAAAAACTGCTTCATCTGGCCTTTGCTAAGTTCCAATAATTGTTTGTTAAAAGGTATAAAAAGTAAACTCTTAAATACTTACTCAGGGAAAATGGCACCAACATACTTCAGTTGTAAGATCCCTGGGGCAGGGACTGTCCTTAAATTTTATCTGTGTATAATGCTTAGTACAATCCATGACTGGGGCTTCTAGGCATTACTCAATTCAAATAAATAGTGTGATCATTTAAGGAAACAGGACTTCATAAACTATGCTCCTTTAATAAACCCACAATGCTATTTCATTATTCATCAGCTGCAGCAATAAAATAAAATAATTAAGCTCACACTTTGTTGCCATTGAATGAAAATTCACATCCATCTTCGGGTATGTCTTCAGAGCAGAGTTTACCTGGGCTCTTACCTGGATATGAGCCAAACCCCCTGCTCCCTCCAACTGAATACACGCACACAAACCTTTTACCTGAGTTTATATGTGCTTTGAAGTCAGGCTTGCTTACCCAGCTGAGGGGATAGGTTAGAGCCTGGCTTTCATTTTAAGTCAAGCTCTAACCTAACCCTCTTCACAGTGTGGACACAGGCTGTAAAACCAGGCTACTGAAGCGGTTCTGATAGTCCTCCAATGCCTTCCCACAATTCCTTTGAAGCCCTATTTTCCTGCCCTTCTGCCTACTCCCTTCCTTTGCATCGGAAATCACCTACAAGTTTATATACACCTGGTCAGCTTTTAAATTCCACATTCCACATGGCCTGCTTCATTTCTTCACAGCATGCAAAGAGGCAACTAGGCAGATGTCAGTTCAGCACACGGAGAGAATAAAAAACACCCTGAAGATTCCAGACTGCAATGGCAAGCCTGGTAGATCGCTATCAACCTGCCCCTACTCTGACGAGTTTGGCCAGGTTCTCAGCACTGCCCCAAGCGCAGAACCCACTGCTGGGCTGCACATGCTTTGGAGAGTGAAACGAGTTATTACTTGACCAGGGGAAAAAGGGCTGGAGAAGCCTGAACAGATGCCAGGGGCAGAGGAAAAGGAAGAGCATGAACAGAGTCCTTTGGGGGACATTCCCAGGGAATGTTTGGGAGGAGCCCAGGGAACTGAGATTGGAGGAAGCAGTGTCACACCAGGCTGGTAAGATGCCAGTGCCATCTGTTATTGTTAAGGGGGACATTACAACATTGGTGGGATGGGTTTGCTGGTTTATGACCAATCTAATTTTTGTTAGGGGATATGTTATATGCAGTGAGGTGGGTTTTGTTTCAGTTGAGAGCAAAAGCAATGCCATTTCCCTACTCCCCCTTCTTTCCCTCCCCAGACACGTGAGATCACAGATGGATTCCGAGCAGGAGGAAAACGTAAACATGCAACTATTACTTTCATCAGATTTACAGACAAAAAGTTCTATATAAGAGCTAGGTATTTTTGTTATATACCATAATGAGGTTCCCATCCTCAGATTTTAATTCCTACTGTACAACTTGGAGGCTGTATAAAGACCAGAGCACTTCAAAAGTTTCTCGGTTCTGCTGGTCCACTGCCTGTTTGCTGTGGGTGGAATCGCAAAGGGGTAGGGTGGGTGGCTTCAAAGGCAAATCTATTGCAAGCAAGTTTCTGCATCCCAGTTCAGCATCCTCTTCACATTCATCTGAATTTTAGTGATGTTTGGGAACTTTTCATAGATGAGAAACTCAAGGTGGTCTGTGAGACTCCTGGGCAGGGCAAACGTTCCACAACCCCCTCCCCACCCTATACTAGACATCTCCAGTCATTAATTTTCTGATCAGCCACCACGAGAAAAAATATCTCCTTGGCATAGATAGAGGGCCTTCTATCAGAGACCAGGAAAAGTCGTGCCCTCTTCCAATCTGGAATCACCAGCAAATTTACATCTTCCAGTGCCACTACTGCCTGAAAGTGTCAGGACCATCACTGGTAAAATCGTCCGTGCCGTCCTCCCCCAAGGACAAAAAACATTGCTTGAATTTTTTGAAAATAAAATAAATATGAAAATATTTGCCATTGTCTTGGTGGGCTGAGGACCTGGAATTCAGCTGCTTCTGAGAAGGAAAATGTAGGGAGATGGAATAAAGGCACACCAAGGAGACAGATGTATTGACTCATGGCCTTGATGTGATACACCACATTGAAAGGGAGGAACTTCTCTTCCGTCCCGTTTGCTTCCCGCCCCCCCGACAAAAAGAGCTTTCTTTGCCTTTGCAGAGCCTTCCACCTCAGCTGAAGTAAGGCACATTCCCAGACCCCTTGGGCAAGAACCTTGAATGAGCAGGGGGAAAGAAGGAAGGGTCAGGGATGACCTGCCCCAGGACATGCATGGAGACTTTGCCTACAGGTCAGCCTAGGAGAGGGAGCAGGAAGTGGTGAGAGAGTATGATAGAGCAGGACTGTCAACAGCAGAGGGAACTGTTTGAGCAGCTACTTAGCATGATGGCCAACAGGCAGCAGATACAAACAACAGTGCCTGCCCCTGCGCAGGCTTCCCTGGTACATCAATCTCCCATGGACTCCTCTCCCTGGTACCACATTTTGCAGCCATTGGAGAATTCTGGCTGTGGAATGAGCCAACTGCTGCACAGGGGTGGTGGAAGCGTGTATGGGCAGATGTACCCTGTTCAATCAATGCCAGCACATCCACGGGGGAAGGATAAGAGGTACATTGGCAATGTGCAATTCATTTTCCTATGACATTGCGCCAATGGGCTTTATTGTCTGCTCCATTTACAGCTCAATATAGATTTTGACTGCACATTGCACTTTGCATAATGCAGTGGCAGCTGGGCTGCTTGTGTTGTTTTTAATAAAATATTTGGCTGCACAATAAATGTCTGTGTGTTTGGGAAACAATAAAGCAATAGGAAGTTCAAACCAAAGCTTTTAATAAAGTGAGATTAACAATAGATAAATTGATATGTATAATTGATAGGCATAGTACAGCTGAATCCGATAACACCACATTAGCGCATTTTCACAGGCACTTCCCCTTGTAATACAAACAGATGTGGGCACGCAAGGCAGCCCATTCTTCCCTCACTGTCCCAGACCTGGCCCGTCACCAGAGGTGTGCTTTCCAGTTGCTAATACTGGGTCTGTAAACTGGCACTGTATTTGACCCACTCTTGGTGAAAATTCTCCACCCTGTTCTCATATATGGTGTGCAGTGCTGAGAATGCCCCAGGAACATGAATGGCATTATGTACATGGCATCCAAACGAGTTTGTAGGCAATACCCTCTCACCTTCAGTCCACCAAATGCACATTCTACCATCACCTTCCAACTGCTCTAGGGGTAATTAAACATCTGAGATTTCTGAGACAGGGCAGTATAGGGTACACTGGGGGTCCTCTAAAATATCAGAGAGTACAGACACCCCGTTGATATCTATATTGGGAGGCATTAAAGTCACTCACTGTCCAAATATGCAAATGACAGATCTCCAGCATATCTTGACATCAGGTACCCTGTTGGTGCATCCCACACTGGTATTCATGAGCCTTCCTCCATGGTTGACCAAGGCCTGCATAATGAATGAGGAGTATCCTATTTGACATATTCACGTGCACCTTGTGGAGGGCAGGCAAGGGACAGTGTGTTCCATCAATGACACCACTGAAGTTTGGGAATCTCATTCTCTCAAAAGCAGCAATTATTCTGGTGACATAAGCAATCTTCACCACCTGTGGGGTAAACTAGAGCAGTAAGTGCTTCATAAACTCCACCACTGCAGCACCAATGGTTAACTTGCCAACACCAGACTGGTTAGCTACTGATCCGTAGCAGTCTGGGGTAGCTAGCTCTCAGATGACTATAGCTACATGCTTGTGGGCTGGTATGGCCACCCTCACTTGCATGTCCTGGTGCTGAAGGGACAGGCAAGCTCCTCACACAGCTTCATGAAGGTGTCCTTCATGTGGACGTTCTGGAGCCACTGCTGCCATCCCAAATGTGCATGACCATGTAGTCCCACTCTGTGCGTGTGGTCCTGTTCCAGAACCACTGGTCAGCATAAGGGGATTCCACAGCTATTAACATGCATCAGCTGTCTCCATTCCACCATGTCTGCAGGCAGCCTGCTACATCTCCTCAGCAAAGCACACCACTGCCTCTTCAGAGTGATAAGCCAAAGCTGAAATGCCCATTGTCACAGCTTCAGAGTAACTGCACCTGTATTCCCCCCGTGGTCCCGTGAGGGCATCCTCTTAAGGATTCTGGCTCCCAGACATCACCTCTTTTGCATGGAGACCTGTGTGTCTCCTGCTCCTGACTGCGGTTTTAAGGCTGCACAGCTCCCTGCCTTATACTGAGATATCCCTAGCAAGCCAGTCTGCCTAAAAGCCAGTGCCCGCACTTTGCTTTCTCCCTCTGAGGGCTATGAACAGTGTATTGCCAGCAGTTACAAGCTGTCACAGAGCACTCGCTAAACAAGGACATGTATTCTTAAGATAAAAGCATTACAGAGAAAACATATAAAACCAATACAAGTCCCTAGAAGCATGCTAAAAGCTTAGCAGAGGTCACCTATTTGTATTATGGAGCCTTTGTAGGCCGCAGTCTTTTCCAATCCTTCCACACGGTTGGTGCCCCCTTTGAACAGAAGGTCCAGTCTATTTGCTGGATCAGAAAGAAGAACCCTAGTCAGTTTAAATCCAGCCTTTTTATGCCAGAAGCCCTTTGTGGTACCTCTCTGGAGGTGTTAACAACTTGAGTGATTTACCTTAATCACCCCCCCCCTCACACACACACATCGTTCTTAGTTCTTGAAGATGCTAAAGCAGGGGCGGACAAACTTTTTGGCCTGAGGGCCGCATCCGGTTTCCAAAATTGTATGGAGGGCTGGTTAGGGGAGGCTGTGCCTTCCCAAACAGCCAGGCATGGCTCGGCCCTGCCCCCTATTTGAACCTCCCATTCCCTGTCCTCTGACAGCCCCCAGACCCTCCACCGCCCCATCCAACCCCCCTCTCCTTCCTGACTGCCCCCCGGGACCCTTGCCCCATCCAATCACCCCTTCCTCCCTGTCCCCTGACCACCCCTGGAACCCCTGCCCCTGACTTCCCCCCGCCGCCCCATCCAACCCCCCCTCTCCTTCCTGACTTCCCCATTCAACCCCTGTTCCCCACCCTCTGACCACCCCAACCCCTACCCCCACCCCCACCCCCTGAGCACCTCCCCAAACTCCCCTGCCCTCTTACCGCGCTGCCTGGAGAACCTGTGGCTGGCAGTGCTGCAACCGCGCCACCCAGAGCACCAGGACAGGCAGCCATGCCGCCTGGCTGGAGCCAGCCATACCACTGCGCAGCACAGAGCATCAAGTCTGGTCCCGGCTCTGCAACTGCGCTGCCCGGCAAGACATTGCAGTCCCGCTGCCCAGAGCATTGCGCGGCCTGCACAGCGAACTGAGGGTGTGGGGTAGGAGGGAACAGCAGGGAAGGGGCTGGGAGCTAACCTCCCGGGGCAGGAGCTCAGGGGCCAGGCAGGAGGGTCCGGCCCGCGGGCCATAGTTTGCCCACCTCTGTGCTAAAGCAACCCTCTCCTCCTGGAGTGGCATACAATCCCTGGCTCACAGTGCTGCATAAACCATGCATAACCTTAATGCAGAATAGTCCCCTAAAGATACTGCATGTGATTGCAATTTCTTTCACATCCTCCACTGCATTTCACGCTCTGCCTTCTCCTGCTGTTCCCAAAATGCCAACTGCTGGAGCAGGTCATAATCCTGAGATTGATCCATGCCTTGCGACAGATTGGAACACAGGTCGCAGAAGGTCATATTTAAATAGCTACATCAATGGCCTGATTTTCAAAAGTGCCAACTACCTTGTCAATGGTCAATAGGAGTTGCAGGTCAAGAGTTTTGAAAATCAGACCTCTTATTTGAATATCTATATATGGATTGAAGAGTTTAACATCCCGTGTCCATTTTGGAAAATCTTCCCCTATGTATCTTTCACTTACTGATAGATACAAATAGGCAATTTGGGGTGTGTCTTGGCTTTTTTGTTTAGTGTGTAATTTATCTTTAAACATCACTGTGTGATCAACTGGGGAAATATGAATTCCTGCTGTTTGTTTTATCTCCTGTTTCAGTGGGGAGGAGAGGAAGAAAGCCTGCTGATTCCCAGCAGCAATGGTAAATCACAGAGGCTATCTGGTGCAATTTCACACTGCTTGCCAGGGTATGATACAATAATGATGGCATACTCCCTGGGGGGATATCCCAAGACCCCTGTTAGTTTTGCCAGAAAAGCTGGCATTTCCTGTCTCTCTTCCAGCAGACCTATGTTTTCTAATTACAAATTATACACTAATTGGGAATCATTATACTCTGTAACCACAGAAGACAGGAACACAAATGCTCACAACAAGCTTCTTCATTTTCTAAATAGGGCACTTTAGGATTTAATTATCCCTTTGAAGTGGCACATAAATAGTAATCTATATGGTACAGAGTTATCCAAGTTGCACAGAAATCTAATTTTAAGGTGATATTTTCTTTTTCGTGATGGGATATTGAATAATAGGGCACATGCTGGTATCAGCTATATACATAAAGCAGCAGAAATTGTTAATTTCACTAGAGTTACTCTGGATTTAACCTTGGCATAACAGACCCCGAATTAGCTCAATTTTCCTTCCCACCTCTCTCCATTTTGAGGCTTTTTTTCAGTCCCTGTGTGCCGTTGGAGACCTGTATTAAATGCCTGTTTGGGTGGCAAGAGCAAGGTGGAAGTCTTATTAGATCCCTGGCTGCAAAACTCAAATCAAAATCCATCAGAAAATCTGTCAGTTGGGAGGGTCAGCTGAACCCATTTAGGGGACATAATGGAATCCAGAATGCTATTAATGCCATGCACCACTTTGTCGTGAATGAACTTGGCTGTAAACAAAGAGTTTACAAGACCAATTTGATTTTAAGCCACCAAGTAGCATTTTACCTTCTGTTGAATAAGAATTTAATTTTAAGATAGAAATGAAATTGTAGGTGATAATGTTTGTGATTCATACACGAAACAACTGTTTGTACTTCCTTTTCCTTGATTAAAGAAACTTAAATCACAACATAAAAGATCCTGCCTTTTCTATTATCAGACTTCTAATTAAAAGCTCCCCTACTCACACACGAGAGTTGCTCATTCAGAATTTGAACCACTTGAGCAGCCGAGTCTGTTAACAATTACAAACATGACAAACTCCCCCCCCCACATTTTTGTCCAACAATCAACTGACTTATAAATATGTCCATGATTAGAGCTGGTCAAAATTTGTGTAAAAAAAATGGGGGTTGGTCAAAAATAATTTTCTTCATTTAAATGTTCATTTTCAACAAAAATATTTGTTTTTGTCAAAACAATTCAAAAACCAATTTAAAAAATGTTTTTTAAAACAAAAACTTGATTTTTTTTCCAAGAATTTTTTCCCCCCGACCAGCTCTAATGACGTTATCAGCTATCATTTGCGTGACCCCAGCCTTATAAGGTTTTCCCTCATTGCAATACTAATTCATTGCACTGTTCAAGCCAATCTTCTCCCCCGTTAATAACAATAGCTGGTACTTCCACAGCCCTTTTCACCCACAGATCTTATATCGCTTTCCAAAAGTGACCCTGTGCAAACTTTTGAAAATGTAACCCCGAAAGAGCATGTCTACTTTCCTTTCGTGCATTGTACCGAACCCTGAAGTCACACCTGTGCAGCCTTAGCCATCCTTCCCAAACTTCCATCTGTGTCTTGGGTCTTTTCTTTGGGACGTCATTCCCCATCTCCATCTGAAGGCTGAAAGACTGATTGTAGAAAGCAGCTATGACCACAAACAGCTCAACTGCTTACTCCAGTACCACTTATTCTCTGCGCCCTAAGCATTTGAATTCAAGTGATATTTACAGAAGTTGAAACATTTTCACATTTTCAAATTTTTTTGCCCCAGTATGTCATGTTTCTTTGAGAGAGATGTAATGACTGCAATTAACAATTGCAACAGATTTTGACTACTGATTAAAAAAAACAATGTGTCTGTTTTTTTCTTTAATTCCTCCTTTCTGCTGCTATTGTTAAAAATACCCTCAGATATCTTTATATTATCTCTCCACCAACATTTTTTGTCACATTTTTAACTTGATATACATGAACAGACCACAAAAAGTGCTCTTTAGCCAGAGATACAAGGACATTGAGCCATGTTGCACTAGTGGTAATTTACAGACAGATAAAGCATTTCAAATGCCAGTTTATTCTCTGTATTTGCAGAGCCTTTTTTAAAAAATTACCCTTGGATTTTTGTCTCTCAAGCCTTTTATCTGACTTGTTTAAGGCACATTTCAGACTAGGTAGCAGCTGATCCTTTAGGAGGGAACACGGGAAACAAACAAACTTGATACCTATAGTAAAGCAACAGCTGCTGCAGCCACCCAGATAAGCAATGAATATAATAATTATTTTGTAAATCTGGATTTTTCCCACTGATTAGTTGATATTTGAAGAGTTATTCAAAGAAAGCACTTCCTTTGTACTCAGTGTCTCAATGCACATTTAGCTGGCCTCATGTATTACAGTGATATACTGCAAATCAAGATGTTAGCAAAGCAAGGCTGCAAGGGAGGGGACATTGTTAGAACACTAGGGCCCATGACTAGCACAGGATGCCATATCAGGTAGAAAAAACAATATTCACACAAAGCCCATATTCACATAGGCCTAAATTCAGTTCTCAGCACACAGCCCAAATAACTGGGTTATGCTTTAAGCACAAGTCAGACTGGGAGGAAGGGATCCTTCCTTCTCTAGGTTACAGACCTCAGGGTGGAAGAGGACTTCACTGTTACTGCTGCTCACACACTCTGCAGGGTAATGACTGGTGAATCCATTTAGTCATGAATTCACCAGCCGGTCTCTAGCCCCAAACTCACGCTCTGTGCTGCAAGGCTTGGAGACTTAGATCCTCATAACTCCACTCCCACATTAGCCCCTCTGCAGTCAGAGCCCTCCATGCCCACAAGCTGAGGCAGCAAGCTTTTGTCGCACATCATCTCTATGTAGGCCCCACTTTGCCTGAAATTAGGCTCCTAAATCCATATTTTTTCACCTAAGTGGCCTGATTTTCAGAGGTGCTGAGCACTTACAACTCCTCTTCACATCCCACAGAAGTTGTGATTGCTCAGCAGGCCACTTATTTAGGTGCCCAAATGTGGATTTAGGAACCTAGCTTTCCCGGGCACTGGCACAATGCTGTAGGGAAACAAAAGAAGCACAACTAGGAAGTCTATAAAACTTTGACAGTGACCCTTAATTTTTCATTTGTATAGGCAACCAGCTTTGGAATGGACAGTTGCTTTCCAAAGATTTCCATATTCTTTAATATAGACTCCAAAGATGGTTTAAAAGTGACTGTAAATAGGTTTATGTAGAATATAATATAAATTTAACAGGACAAAAAATGACATATTAGAAGAGGAAATCGAGCATTTTGTTTCCTAATACCAAGCACACTTGGTAGTTTTAATTCTGCACAATGAATAATCCCTTGTCTCTAGAACATTTCCCACCCACTGCACTGCCTACGTGCTTCTAGGCTTTTGCACAGAATGATAAGATTAATTTGAAACTTTTTATTTTTAAATCAAGTCTGAGCCTCCCTGGATTGTCCTCTTATGCTGGCTGCTGCCGCCCTTCTCACCGGCAGGAGAGATGTATCTGAAAGGAAGAATTATTAGGAAGATAAAGATAGCAACTGAAGATGAAAGGAGGGATATCGTTGTGTATCACTGGAAAAAGTCAGTTCAGCAACAAAAAGATCAGCTGCTATTTTGACCAGATACATGCAACTATGTCTGTATATTGTAGGGGAAGATTAAAGCATATGGCCCTGAGTCTGCATTGGGATCCACTACCATGGATCCCTGTTCCCATGTGGAATCACACTGAAGTCAAAGAGACTATGCATGGGTCATTGATAGATAGGGTGACCATATTTCCCTATGCTGAATACGAGACACCTGGTAAAATTACTCATATTAAGGGAGTTCAACAGCAATCAATCAATCAGAACTATGCAGTACAAACATTCAAATTAACATCAAGCTGACTGAGCCCACATTAAAAAGATATACTGTGTAGTTGGATTCTTTTTATTTACCTTCTTATCTTTAAGGCTTTAGGGTTCACACAGGGAGAGATGACACACCCCTACTCCCGCCCCCACATACAGAGAGAGGTGAGACATTCCCATACAACTCTCTCACACAGGGCTGGTGGGGTGACTGACCAACCCCACCCTCCCTGCCCACCCGGCGTTCTCCATACTCTATGCCTGGCTGGGCCCCTGGGATAGACCTGCCTCTCCCCGTACCTGGCACCGCATCTTCCCGAGGCAACACATGGGCAGGGGGCACACAGAGTCACATACTCTCCCTCCCCAGATTTCTGCCAAGGTTCACACCAGAATGTGGTCAGCAGCAGCCTTTTGGCACTGTGTGGGAAGGAAGGGATGGGAGCTGCTTTCAACCACAGGCAAGGAGAAGGAGGGGAAGGGATGACCTGGCCTGTGTCTTTGCAGAGCTCATCTCTTACTCCCCCATCGCCTGTCACTGGAACTGGCTTGTCCCTTCCTGCCCACAGCATTGAAAGGCAGCTAACACCTCCAGGCGGCTGCTGCTGGCCACCGACATAACCCAGCTGCCTCCTGTCCCCCCATCATCGGCCACTGGACTCCCTCACTCACCACTGCTGGTTGGACGGCTGGCGAGCAGGGATCTGGCCAGCAGCAGGACCTGCCAGTACTGATGGGAGGGAGACAGAAAATACAGGACAATTTGCCTGTTTTTAAGAAAAAGTCAGGACACCCTGCAGGAGGGCTTAAATATGGGACTGCCCCTAGCCAGTCACCCTAGTGATAGTGGATTCTAATGCAGGGTTAGGGTCTAGGAGCCTGATCAGATGACCACTGCAGATAATTGAAGTCTTTCTATCCACTTCAATGAATGTTAGATCGGGCACACAGTATGTAACGTTTCTGGCATAAGAATTTGAGATTTGCTGAATAACGTAAGGGGTTAAAAAGTATGCTAGAGTATAAGGATATAAATACTGCTGTGGTGATCTTTGTAAACAACATAGAATAAAAGGATATACAGATGCCCCAGCACAAATCATAGGAATAAAAGGAGAGCAGAGAATGGGGGTGGGCAGGGTCCTTGGCTGGTGTAATCCAACATCTTCAATGAACCTATGACAATTTCCACCTGCTGAGGATCTGTTCCTCAGACTTAATACACAAGGAACAGACAAATGGGGTTCTTGAAATAGATGTTGAAGTTTTGCAGTTTGTAACAGAGAATCTTACCCACTCAGAGCTAGAGGCCTGGGGCCAGCTGACCCTGGTTATTGAGGAAGCACCCCTAAGCAGGGACCAACTGATTCCACTATAAAGAGCAGGAAGAAGCTGCAGAGTGGGGGTGATGCTCAGGGAAGAGACAACCAAAGGGAAACTGGAGAAAGACTTCAGCAGAGGCCTGGCAAGTCAGGGAATGGCTGCTGGGCGCAAGCAGACACCAGCAGGGAACCCGGAGGCATTGGCGGTGGAGGGAATTGAAAAAGACTAGAGAGAGCAAATGAGCTCCAGGCAGAGAGGTTTAGGGAGACCCCTGGAGGGAAGACAGAGCATGGACTTGATATGGATTTCAGTACTTTATTACAACAACAAAATCTTTTCCAAATAAAGTCCAACCCTAAGGTGGGGTGTTGCTGAACTATAGAAAACCTTGCGTATGGAGTCCTTAAGAGGCCCTGAAAAAGGGAAACGAGTGCTGCAGAGCAACCTCTGGCCACCAGAAGGTGCGTGGGGGTGGCTGGCTCATTACACAGCTTTACAAATTTTACAGAGGGGAAAAAAACCCCACACACTTGCAAAATCATGTTATGTATTTAAACACCCCTTAGCTGATCCCCTTTCATCCCAATAGGCTGTCTCCAGGAGTTAGTTGTAGCTGTAATATCACCATTGAGATAGTGCCAGCCAGCCAGGACTTATCACATTTAGTCTATGTTCAAATGGAATGAACACAATCACCAGAGTAGGCGTATCTGACAAATTTCCTTAATCGTTTTTTCATTACTCAGTCTTGAGTAATGAATGAAGGATTAATAAATGGAGGAACACAATCTAATGTAAGAACAAATTACAGTGGGTTTGATTTGGGGGTTATTGTTTTTATCATCATTACCTGATGCGGTTGCTGGGTGATGAATCTCCTAAGTGATTATGTATGGGGGAGTTTCTGAAATCATGTCTGATTATAGATTTGTAAAAAAAATATTGTTTTAATTTGGTTAACAACTGCCTAGAACAGGGGTCAGCAACTTTTCAGAAGACGTGTGCCGAGTCTTCATTTATTCACTCTGATTTAAGGTTTCGTGTGCCAGTAATACATTTTAACATTTTTAGAACATCTCTTTCTATAAGTCTATAACTAAACTATTGTTGTACGTAAAGTAAATAAGGTTTTTAAAATGTTTAAGAAGCTTCATTTAAAATTAAATTAAAATGCAGAGCCCCCCAGACCAGTGACCAGGACCTGGGCAGTGCCACTGAAAATCAGCTTGTGTGTCGCCTTTGGCACGTGT
The DNA here is from genome assembly GCF_016161935.1 of Mauremys reevesii. Taxonomy (NCBI): domain Eukaryota; kingdom Metazoa; phylum Chordata; order Testudines; family Geoemydidae; genus Mauremys; species Mauremys reevesii. The sequence continues at coordinate 29,574,389 of NC_052626.1, forward strand.
GTCCTAGGTTGCCTACCCCTGGCCTAGAATTTCAGATAGCAAATCTTAAATTTATGTAGTTTCTAAGACACCTTATGTGTAATGAGAGAGAGGTACAGAATAAAAAGCAACGACATAGCTAATTATACAAAGTGCAAAAGCAAATGGCATTTTTCAAACAGCTGAATACATCTTTTTTGTCTGAATTAATTATGAATTAAGAGTAAAAGTTCTCCTGTGCACCATTAAAAATTCCACATTTCCACATATCAGGGAAGATACATTTCTGTTGTGCTAAATGGACAAAGCTAAGAAGAATGCATAATATTTTATTTTTAAAAGGTATTTACAGAGAGATATTGCACCAGTTGTCAGTTCTGTGGTATTAACAGATTAAAGAAAAAACTAACCTATATTAACAAAATTAAAAACTAATACAAAAGACTGAAAAACAGGAAGAATAAAGTTTATTTAAATTGCTAAGTACAATTAGTTTCCCTGATTATAGCCCATGTCCAGTATGATCTAGAGTATGTACCATATACAGCTGTAATCTTAGAAATCCTTGTATCTCTTGCACATGTGAATCTTATATTGTACATGAACCATCAGAAGATTTATGTAAAATATAAAGGCTAAGCTTGGCTTAATAACTGCCTTTGCCCTGGAAACTGCTGCTGTTTTAAGTAAATTGAAGCTATGTAGTAATATTTGTCCAATAATTTAAGTTTTAAAAAGTAGCAATAAAACAGGCAAGATGGTTGTCCTTCTTCCATAGATAATGCCAGGAATGTGATTTCCCCCATATTTCCATACTAATCACTTTAAATACACTCAGTCCAGAATATAGTGAGCACTAGCATAAAGTATGTCTCAGTCTATTTGCCAGTTGGACCATCATGGTGCATTTCTGGGGTGTAGGTAAGCAGAACAATCATGACCCAGAGGTGAAGCAATGCCTGGCAAAAGAAAAGCAGGAGTTAACACACAACGGTGACTACCATCCATCATTTACAACAGTTGTAATTCTGAATGTAGACAGAAGCAGCTAATTTTGTAGACATGTTTTGGCTAAATGCCTTTCATGAAACATTTAAGGGTTCCTTCCGTTTTATTCCATTGCATCTAGCAAAGCAAAACTATTCTGATTTGCACAGTGAAGCACTGTGCCAGATTCCAACGCAAAAAGCATTTTATAGCAAATTATGAAAAAAATTACTAAAAAATTACAGTTAGCTTGTCTGAGTGTCCTGCTAGGCAATGACCATCTCTGATAAAAAAAAAAGAATTACATTACAGATGGCCCCTATAGGGCTAATTCACAATACTGACTGAGATCCAGCTTAGAACATGGTTTCAGAACCATATTAATTAGTAAAATTCTCAACTGTTTCAGTATGAAGCATTTTGTTCACCTATTAAACAGTACAATGGCAGTATTACATTAGAAGGGAAGAGAGAAGGGGGAATTAAAATGGCCAAATTCCATCTATCACTCAAAAAATGGGAGTGGTGGTGGTACAGAAAAATGTGGTTACCTTTAATTTTGTCAAGTGTGTATACTTGGCTGCTTTGTATTCCTGAAAAGTGGCAACCCTATTCACCCAGTGATTTACTTTAAAAGCATCATTACGCTTTCTCAAGCAAGGCATTTTCACTGCATATGAAATATGGAGCTAGAGTACTGAAATCTGAAATCTTTAAAGCAATAGCACACTGCAGCTCGGCTTACTTACATAACTACTGATCACATCAACTGACAGAGACATCAACCCTCTAGTGGAACAGGGAGAAATTCCACTGACAATCATGCAAGATGTGAAGAACAAACTTCCCTTCTATAGCCCAAGATTAGATAAAAATCATGCTCACTGCTTTTATAGCTATTTGAAAAGGATGATTATTAATCACTGGGCTGAGGTAAAATGTTATTAAAACATCAGTTTCCCAAGTTATTTTAATGGAAGCTAGTCAGCCATAGAAATGTACTTTCAATATGAGACTACAAAATTACAACCAGTATTAGTTACACAGAAATGTAAAAATTTTAAAGGCACTGCGAATTCAAGGCAAGACGGTACATATATTGTCAAGCAACAGGGCTCAAGAACCCATGTTCCATAAGCAGTCTTTATAGTCTACTATAAAATACAACAAACGGTCAAAATAATTAGATACCCTTTTTCTTTTACACTCTATTGAATGCCTTTCAGACGAAGGCAGATACTATATAAAACCGACTATCAAAAATTCTGCACAACAATGTACTCACCATATAAATGATGACAAATACCCTTGCTATGGGATACCGTCTTAGAAAGATTCCCAGTCGAATGCTGTGAAAGTATAATACACGTTAGAACGGAAAAATGTTCCTGTTCCTTTACCCTGACCCCCACAAAACTGTAAACATCAACTGGTATTATACATATAGTTTTCCACATTTCTGCCTTTTACTACTTATTCACAACAGCTACTGGATTGAGAGAAAATAGTCTTTAGTCACAACACAAAATTGTACATACTTTTCTGACCATAAAAAAAGCCAGTCCCCTTGTTGCTATAAGCATGTCACATTAGGCCTTGTCAGAAACAAAGGCTAGGGTTTTCAAAGAATCCTAAAGGAGTTAGACACCCAACTCCCATTGACTTACAATGAGATCTAGTTGACTAACTCATTTAAGTTCTTTTGAAAAATCTTAGTGAAAGACGTCTGTGTCATTCTTACACTTAGTTACACATGAGAAACAGACTGGCCTGTAGGATTCTAGTACTAACGCAACATGAAGTATACCGCATCAGTATTTTGCGTCATGGCCTTGTACTCTGCTTTAATAAAATAAAAATACACTAGTAGGAAAGTGACAAATACTAATACAGAAATAATATTTCAATCACAGTGTCGCATACAACAGGCCACTCATCAAGGAAGCACTGATATTTATAATCCCAATATTAAAAATCACTAGAGGTGCAAAGCATATCCTACTGAGGCATCCTGATTTTCAAGGGTTTGAAACTATTACTCCCAACTGAAATTTGACTTAAGCTTAAACTCCAGAGAAGACCTTTTTTTTTGGAAAGGCTAAGATAGATAAGATAGCTCCTGAGACAAGAGATCAGAATGAGTTAGTTGGTGGTTCCAAAGCATTTCTGATTCATTCTAGGCACATATTTTGAGGACACTTGGTTCATAGAATGGATTTATTCTTTGATACTTTAAAAAAAAGATTTTAAAAAGGATTTGATAAAGGAAACACACTGAAAAAGTAGCTAATAATTTATAACAACTACTTTTCATGCCCTTATTGCTGATCCATGACACACTAATATGTTACAGTAAAACTAACATACTGGGAACATTTCATGATCAGGCAGAATGTTCCTGGTCTAAGTAACTTAGAAACATAACAGCGATAAAGGTCTGATGCAGAGGATTTCTCTGCCAAAGACTCAGAAGGAGAAAAGAAGAGAAGAATTAGTAGTGGCTGTGATGTTGAAAGACCAGGTGCCAGCTCTGGCCAAGGCGGTAGGCATCCGCTGAGCACTGACAAATTCATAGCTGGAAGCTCACATTAGTATTGTTCAAGATGGGTGTTAGACTTGTAAGAATGTGATTAGTCTCTATAAAATACTTGTAAGTTTCTGCATACAGTAATCTCACTTGTAATGTCTGCACCTCATATTTCAAAGTAAAATATAAGTTCGCTTTATAAATGTAAAAGAGCCTGCTCTGAATTTGTGAATCAAGGCAGGAAGAGTGGTGCCCCCACCCATCAGGAAGGACTATAAAAACTAAATGGCAATTGTAGGACAAAAAAACCCCTTTGTGGCTTGCCCCATCCACCCATGAAGAAATTACGTGCAGAAGCACTCGTCCCTTTTGGTTTGAACTCTGGGGGAAGAGCATATAAAGATGGTGACAAGAAGAAACAGTTCTCTCTTTGTTGTTTGGACTCTCACAAGGGCTGGAGCAAAGAAGCAAAAGCAGAGATCCCCAGGGTCAACCTGGGCTAGCCCTAAAAGACATCCAGTGGATGGATTACATCATCCGTCACCTTTTGGAACCACAGCCTAACTCATTTCTTTTCTTAGTTAGTAAATCTTTAGTTAGTATATGATAAGTCTGGCTACCAGCATCGTCTTTGCTATGATAGCTAAGGTAAGTGACTAGTCTCTTGAGATTGGGAGCAACCTGAATATTTTGTGATCTTTGGTATATGGCAACCACCAATCACTAAGTCCAGCTTGCATGGGTGGCAAGATAGATTGGAATGCCCCAGGGGACTGTGCTATAGTGATTCAGGAGTTCACACTTGATACTTGGTATGTTCTATGATTAGGTTTCCCCAACCACTGGTTTGGGGTGTCTGCCCTGCTTTCTAACAGTTTGTCCTGCATTTGCACTCATTTCTGAACTGCAGACAGCATGATATTGGTAAAAGTTAATTTTTATATATGAAAGATAACTGCGATGTCCAATAAAACCCGATGGGTTCTTGTACCATGTACCCATCTGATAACATAATTTGTGGTAGCACAAGAATATTCTCATCACAAGATATCATGATGGGAATAAAGTGAATGGGAATTAACCATGTCAATATTTAATATGAATTTGTACCATACTAAATCTATGGGTGTGTTTTTATACAATCAGAACCAATTCAAAATAAAAGGTGTACTGAGGAGGAAGACTGTATAAGGAACTAATCCAAGAAGAGAAACATTCCTTTATGATTTATGTACTCTTACCTAAACTGATCTATACTACTGGCAGCTTTGCGAACTCTTCCATACATTCCTGCCACGTTAGCATCTACATCACTGAAAAGGACAGGAACACTTCGCATGCGAGTACCTATTTAAAACAAACAAAAACATATCTAAGTAGGCTAAAGATGCCTTCCCAGGTAACGTATTTGTCTATATAGGGTCTACATAGAGTTTAATAATTAATTTTGCCTTTTTGAAATGTTCAAGATTTTCAGTGCACAAGGGAAAACAACCAGAATAATCACTGTATATTTAAAGGGCACATCTGTTTTGAGAGGAATTGTTGGATAAGATTACAATTTTGTCAAAAATGCATCTGAGAAAGATTTTTATTATATTTCTGTATCTACTAAATAAGCATTTTAGTATTCAGTTCAGATGTTTTATACTCCAAAATAATTTCTTTGCTTCATTATTTCTTAAGTATATACTGCAAGGATTTTCTTATTTGCTGTACTTTTACCACAAAGTAACACTTGTCATACAAGAGCTGTATCTGACAGCATTTCTGATATAAATTCCTATTTTTCAGGGTTTTATAATATCATGAAAAAAGCTGACCCAGGTTAAAATTTTCATAGACTTTCAGACCAGGATACATCTAAGTGTATGCATTATTTCAGATTTTATTGTTCTCCTGACAAAGGGAGTTTAAAAGAAAGACATTTCACAGGCAAATAACTGGGCAGGCATTTTACATTGAAGTTCAAGGAGTATTTTGTTTTTAAAAATTAGCACAATTACTTTTTTCATAGAGCTGAATCAAAGTAAGGTATCAAAGCAGAATCCAATAGCAGCTGAAGTTTCTCAGACATCTGAGATATGATACTACTCAAAGCAACCAAGCCAATCTCAGTGGAGAAGACACATTTGTAGGCTACTTTCTCACAGATTTCCAAGGAAAACAGAAGGAGGGCAAACTGATTTTTAACCAAAAGGAGGACGGTGCATTCAAGGTTTCTCAGAGACTTCCACTTAAGTTTGATCACCTCATAATGGAACAGTTATTCTAACCCCCACCTTCCAAAAAACATAACCCCTCCCATCCACCTCCCCCCAAAAAAACACCCAACAAAAAAAACCCCAACCCAAACAACTAGAACCCTTCCATAAAAAAAAATTACAGGACACATATGCAAGTAATATTTAAACCCACAAAAACAAAGTAATTCACAGGTGAAATTGCACTGCTAGTTGCACTGGCAGATGTCATGGTAAACTGGGAGAATTAAGAATGAAGTTTTGCTTTATTAAATTCACTTAAAATTGCCTACACATTGAACAGCAGTCTTTATTTGGCTATTTTTGACTGTACTAGTTATAATTGGAAAGATCAACTCAAACTCCTTATTTACCATATTTTTCTTAAACACAGAGATGTTTAAGGAAATGAATGGGGAATATAAGAGTCCTTAGTTAAGCTGAGCACACACACATTTTTAAATATGATCCTTCCATGTTTACCTTCACCACTGTCAATTCCGGCCATATTAATCGTAGGTCCATTAGTACTACTGCCTTGGATAGTCTTAAGCTGTTGTTCAAGGCGTTCCAGTTGATAGACGAGGGAGTTTTTCTCTGTGCTGAGACTCTCCAACATGGTCTGCTTCTGAATCAGAGTCTCTGTCAGCTGATGAAGACGATTTTCCAGCTCTGACTGACTACTGCTGCTCAAAGCCTTGTTTGTGAGCTGAAAAAGAAAAGTCAGTGCAAAATCTAAGCCAGAAGATGAAACATTATAAAAATTAAAAACTAGATTTTAAAATAGTTCAACTCCTAAGTCCTATGAGAGAGGGGCTGACGCAAGGAGTGGGATGCCTCAGGATTTTAATGATGCAACAGCTATTACTACCACCATCATTAACAAATGTAAAAAGGAGAGAAATGTGATTGTAGAAGCATTAAGCCTTGATAATTGCTGTCACTAGGAAGCTCCTGGCAAGTATGTATGAATATAGTGCTACCCCCATGTGAACATTGCACCTAACAACAAATCCCAGCCGAAAAGAACTTGTAGTCTACTGGCTTGTGTAGGAATACATTACTGATCGGCCCATGGCCGTTATACCAGCAAGTTTCACAGAACAGACGGAAATGAGGGAACTTGATGCCAGTTAATTGGGAGGCTGTTACATGTCTAAGGGGCAGCATTAAAGAAGGCACGAAACTGGACATAAGTGAAGGAAAATTAGGGAGAGGTGAGGCAGATGGGCACTGGATATGAACAGCAGAGGGAGAAGGACGAAACGAAGGGCTTGTCTATCCATATAGCATTGCAGCGGCATAGCTGCACCGATGCAGCGCTTAGTGAAGATGCTCCTATGCCGATGGGAGAGCTTATCCCGTTGGCAGAGTTAATCCACTTCCCCAAGAGGCAGTAGCTATGTCGACGGGAGAAGTCCTCCTGTCCACATAACACTGTCTACACCAGGAATTCGGTACAGACCAGGAATTCGGTGAGTATTTTCCACACCCCTAAGCAACAGTGATACTAACAGAAGCCTGTAGTGTAGACCAAGCCTAAAGCAACATGGTCCATAGGGTCCAATTTGCAGAGATTTTTGAAAGTAAGGAGGAGACACTTCAAGTGGATCTTTCTTAAGTGATTCTGTTTTATAGTTTCTATCCAGGTTCTAACTGGATTCAGTGCACAATTCAAGGCATGTCTTGAATCTCATACATGAGACAACTGCCATGTTGAGGGTGGTGCAGACAACACTTTAACCTCTACCTGGCCTGTACTGACTTAAACACTCAAGACTCATCCTGTAAACTGTGCATGATTATGGAAATTTAGCTAAGTTTGGTTGTCCAGGAAAAAATCAGCCAGCCTATGTGCCAAATTCATAGTTGTATGCTCGGGAGAGTACTTGCTGATGGCTTAATCCTCTCAGTGTGAACTACAGTGTTGAAAAAGAATGTGTCTTTTCCCTCTCTTCTCCTTAAAGATGCAATATGTGCCTCCAAAAGGGGGTGAGCATCAGATTTCTCACATCAGGCAAGCTCTACCAGACAGGCTTGATTTCAACAAAGTCTTAGCAGACAAATGTGATCTGACAGTTTACACTCAAGAGGCTCTCCAAGTTATGTTTGATAGAGTTGCAGTGACAAACAGTAGACTTATGTTCACCTTACAAAGACAAGGTTACATGCCAGTTATCACCAGGGACACAGAAAATTAAAACCATCAGCACCAGTATACTGAAGTCATTTAATTCCTTAAGAGAGAACATTTTGTCTATTAAATATTGACCAGTATCAAGAAACTGTGCATCCTTTGGAATACTAAAGCCAAGTATAGCACCTACATAGACTCAAAATAGGTGTTAAATTGAAGATCTTACTCCTGCTTCAGTATGCAAAGCCCTGAATATACTGACATTGACCCAATCATTTAACTTGCTGTACGTTGAATCTTAGCCACCTGTGGTCATCATACATTTTAAGTGGTTAGTACACAGAGTCTACAATGAGATACCAGAGTGATCATGGACTATGCAAAGACAAATCAGCTGCATTGGGCAGGGTGTGGTACACATGGACAATACATACATTCTGAAGTAAATTTTGTATAGTGAAGTAGTATCAGGAAAGCAAGCTCCATTGGGTTCAAAGAAAAATATATCAAGACAGTTTTCAAGTCCTTTGACATCCAATATGTACAGCGAGTAGCGTTTAACACTAGACTGTCATTTTTTCCTGTAATAGTCTAAATTGCATTGTGCGGCCTTATATATAATTTGCATGAAATGAAACAAATAAATGTTACATTAACAGAATCCAGCTCAGAAATTCATACTACCCATACAATCACCAATACCTTTCTTTGTTGTTTCATAGGACAGAATGTATGATTCAGCACCTGGTTCTCTAGTTATCGTGTGCACATACAGGGCCTTATCAGACAATAGAGCCCTTTGGTTTTGAAGACAGACATTTTAAAATTGTGTTTGCTTTTGATATTTACTCCAAAGTTAATTTTCATTGTAGAGCAGATTTTCTTAAAACCTAATATACTCTGTTTCATTATTGGAATCTGAATTATTGATTACTGAAAGGATGTGCGCAAGCACCAAAGTTTATCAAATGGAATCTAACAGTTTCATTTTAACAGCTTTACAACCAGCTGAAAAACAGAGTTTTACTCAACCAGAAGTGTAAGCTAAAACAAAGAAGGTAGTTTAGTGTTTTGAATTACTTAACAGCATTAAATATTCTTAAATGCAAATAAGTTACCTGATTTCTGAGTTTTTGAATTTCTTCCTCTCTGTCTTTTATTCTGCTTTGCAAGGTATTCTTTGTCCGATACAATTCTTCCTCACTGTAATGGAGTTCCTATAAAATTAATTGCAATCAGTTACAAAACGAAGTATTAATAGACAGCTTTGGGAAGCATTTTGGGTGACATTTTAGCCATTATTTGGGACTTTACACTCAAGCAGAGGGTAGTACTTTGCCCTGAAAAAACTTACCGTCTAAAGAGACAACAGAGTGAAGGAAAGGATTTAGCCAAGAGCAACTCATTGAGTGGTGAAGATTACCATAGATCTTGTTAGTATCATAATTTGTGAACAGCGCCTTTAAATTCCCTTTAAAAATTTAACGTTTACTGTAATGTTTCTAATATCTGTCTTACTTCAGTCATTTATTGTTAGAGCAGCACATAACTGTACTCTCCCTTCAAATCACTGAGTACAGAAAGCAGAAGAAAAAAATCCTTATCTTACTGATCCTCAACCAGTCTTCAATATCAAAAGCCTAAACAGCAAATACTTTAAAGAAAGTATCAGAGGGGTAGCCGTGTTAGTCTGGATCTGTAAAAGCAGCAAAGAGTCCTGTGGCACCTTACAGACTAACAGATGTACTGGAGCATGAGCTTTCGTGGGTGAATACCCACTTCATGCATCCGACGAAGTGGGTATTCACCCATGAAAGCTCATGCTCCAATACGTCTGTTAGTCTATAACAGGGGTAGGCAACCTATGGCACGGGTGCTGAAGGCGACACGCGAGCTGATTTTCAGTGGCACTCACACTGCCCAGGTCCTGGCCACCGGTCCGGGGGGCTCTGCATTTTAATTTAATTTTAAATGAAGCTTCTTAAGCATTTTAAAAACCTTATTTACTTTACATACAACAATAGTTTAGTTATATATTATAGACTTCTAGAAAGAGACCGTCTAAAAACGTTAAAATGTATGACTGCCACGCAGAACCTTAAATCAGAGTGAATAAATGAAGATTCGGCACACCACTTCTGAAAGGTTGCCGACCCCTGGTCTATAAGGTGCCACAGGACTCTTTGCTACTTTAAAGAAACAATCAATCAATCTCCATATATAAAACGCCACATTTTATGTATGATATTACAACTATCTTAGTGGGACACTCTGTGCTCCAAAGCAGTACCCCAGCACCCCCATATTTACCGTGGCGATATACATTATACATTTTGTATAAAGTGCTTTTTGTGAGGTATCATTTTAAAAGGCTTGATCTGTTGAACTTTAATATCCTGTTGGACTGTATGGGCTATCATTGTACGTTGAGTTATGAAGTTTTGCTACATGCATATTACAGAAATATGTTGTGAAGTTGGGAACACCCACGTCCGGCCTTTCAGGTGTAACACTGGAGGAGCCAGATGCGCTAATAGCCCATTAAAGGGAATACACACTCACAAGGACTGTCCCAGGAACCTATACAATGGAGACTTCTCAGTGACAGCATGTAGACTATGGAGACTGCTTGACCCATGTCACAACATAGATGTTCCAACAAGCTGGAAGAAACTATACAGGAGGGGAAGTGACATCATCACTTGGCCTCTCTCCCCTCCCAGAACTCAACACCTGTTTCATAGGTCTCACCCCCACTTAGAGCTGTTGGGTTCCAAGATGGGGACCTGCATGGACTCCCCTAAACTAAAATCCTAGTTTAGATCTGGTAAAAGCTGCCACCACCCAATAATGTACGTGTATTGGGACACAGTCCTTCCTTCCCCAAAATCCTTGGGGATCCCAAGAGCCCCAAATCCATGGAGTTCTTACAACTAGGAGAAGTAAACCATTCTCCCCTGCTTCCTCCCCCTTCCCTTCTCCTAGGAGAGATACTGGGATTCAACTACAGAGGGATGCCGTCCTCCTCCCTCCTCCCCTTTCCCTGAGAATTCACCCAAGGAAAGATCAACCAAGTCCTTAACAGAAAAGATTTATTAAAGAATAAAAAGAAAGTAAACTGTCTCTGTAATACCAAGATGCAAAATACAGGGTTTAACTTATAAAAACTGGAGAGACTTCCCCTCCCTCCTCCTCAGCATAATTAAAGTAACAGCAAACAGGAATAAAGAATTTCCTTTAGCAAACACACCATTGCAAATGTAGAAATCAAATTATAAGACTAATCCGCCTTTCTAATTAATACTCACTATTGGATAGTAGGAACTACTCCAGGAGAACTTGGAGACATGTCTGGCCTCTCTTAGATCCAAAGAGAGAACAGAGCAAACAAGGAACACAGACAAAGGCTTCCCTCCACAGAGATTTGAAATTATCCTGTCCCTTGATTGGTCCTCTGGTCAGGTGTTTCTCAGGTTACTGAGCTTGTTAACCCTTTCCAGGTAAAAGAGACCTTAACCCTGATCTGTTTATTTATGACAACCTGGAAACACGTCTGGAGAACGAAGACTGAATTGGGGAGGTGGTTTCAAGACTGGAAAAAAAGAATCCTGTGTATTTAGGAATACCACCATCAGGGTGAGACACTGCTTGGGTCAAATCCTGTCTAGTTTATAGAACTCAGATTGCAATTTTACTTTTACTTCTTGGGTAACCAACTTTGATCTGTACACTTATTACTTATAAACACTTAAAATCTACTTAATGAATCTGTCTTATGTTTTACCTAGAACAGTGTGTTTTGGATGAAGTGCTTGGGAAATCTGCTCACGAACAAAAGCTGGTGCATGTCCTCTTCACATTGAGGGAGGGGTGGACTGGGTTATAAAAATTTACATTGGTCAGGCTTCTGACCAGGGCAAGATGGTACAGCCCTGAGGTCCTAGGCTGGGGAGCTGGGAGAACTGGCTGGAGCCTTTGTATTGTTAATTCATGCCTGTGGATGTCTGTGTAAGTGCAGTATCTGAAGAGGTTTGCAGCTTATCACAACATCAAGTGTGAGAGGGAGCCCAGGTTGGCAAGCCAAAGGGCTCAGATACACCCCACTTCCAGGTTGCACCCTGGGGAACCCATCAGACTTAGTACCAGATTTACCTAGAATTTAGGTATTATAACTCATTATGTCCCTAAAATGGAAATTTCAGTTTTTTAAATGAATATAAAAGAAAATTACCATAATTTTCACTCCACCACTGTCTTTCTTGATAATAGCATTGCCTTAGAATATATCCCACACTTGTAAGGACAGAGGTAACAGGATATACTCTACCATCTGCTTTAGTATAAAACACATTATTTAGCCATTCATCTAAAGCAGACTTTAACTTTTGAATTTTAATTAGTTCAAGCTAGCATCTAATTAAAATGTAACTTCTAAAAGGACAGATAATCCCACAAAATAAATTGTTCCCAGCACTATGGTACACTCTCCAGCCTTCCTCATCATTTTCTCTCTTAACAGTGGCAACTTATTTACAACAATAAAAATTGCTATCAAGATACAAGACACTGGTCTGTGTTCAACTGAATGATGAGCCCAATAGTACTAGTCATTAACAACATGCCCTATTATGCCATAATTTAAACCAGAGACCCCCTGCCCCCTCACAGAAATCATTGTGGCGTTCTGCTTGAAGTCTACTGACATAATATGGCCCAATGCTCTCAGAACCCTTTATTAGCAATTTATTAATACCATACACTAAGCAGTCTGGGAGTAACAGTATTTGGACAATGGATTCCAAAAAAGTCTGCATAAGTAGGCACATTTTCGAACTACTACAGGCTAATGTAATCAAGACTTCCTGAAGTCCTTTGCATGAATTAGGCAAAAAAAGTTCTATCATACCCCATTTTTAAGTGTTTTAATTTTTTTATTTAAATAATGTTTAAACCATCTCACTGGAAATACAAAATATGAAAGGAGCAAACAGATGTTACACTTATTTTCTTACAAAGAATACACCATTTACCTATGCAGTAAATACGCTGTCATTTTGACTATATTCCCATTTTCTAAAACTTAAGCTATTTTATCTTTTGTTATATACATTTACAATAGCTATATGTGGGGCACTCCTGGATAATATAGGGTGTTTCTGCATACAAATCTGTTGGATCTCCCTAAAACAGACCATAAGAGATTTAAAAGACAGCTTCAAAATTGTGCCTGATGTTCTTGTACTTGATGCTTTTGATAACTACCCCTGCTTTATTCCTTTTCTGAAAAATAAAATCTTAGAGAAAAATAAGTTTGTAATTCAAACTTTTACCAAAACTAGGATCTGGGATTCTCAGGCTTTTTGCTTTATAAATCTTCCTTCACAATTCCAAGAAATACAATGAATGCACATAAGCTGTAGATTCTGAAGGCAAGTCCCGTAATCTCTAGGTTACTTCTTTAAAACACAGCAATACGCACATCTTATAGAACAGTTGCAGAATGCATATTCTGACTATGCAGAACAAAAAGTCAAAACATACAAATACTGGGAGACTGTCATAACTTTTACTAAAAGTTTATCATTTTAATAATTTTACCATCTACATTCATAATATTTACCCCTTCTGAAAAGAAGGATGTGAAGAGTCAAGACTAGCCTCCACTTCAACTTAACAGCAAGAGAAGTCTAAAGGACTACTTGAACAGGAAACTATGCTTAAGTAATAATCTGAAATCATCGCTAGTTTATTACCAAAAATATTTATTCAACAGTGCTAAACAAGATAATCTTAGTTCATGTTTACAAAAACAGCTGGAAAAAAGGAGGTAGCTGATTAGCAGGGATACTAGTTTTCAATGATAAACAAAAAAACCCCACAAAATTCTCCGATAAAAAATCCTGTAAAAATCCACATTTTCTGTGATAGATAGATAGATAGACAAACAGAGACAGACATCAGTTGAACACGTTTTATTGATATACAGTAGATCCCTGTTTACCTGAGCCTCCATTATCCGGCTCTCTATATTAACTGAACCACCAGCTGCTGGGGGCTGACCACCCAAGCCCCATCGCTGTCAGTCCCAGGTTGCTGGTGGTTCAGTTAATATGGAGAGCCGGATAATGGAGACTTGGATATATGGGGTTCTACTCTATAAGTTTTTATTTTTTCACAAAGTGTAAAAAACTAAACATTCTCTGTAAAAACGCAAATGCTGCGTTTTTCCAAGGCAAATGGCTCTATAGGATCCCTGCTGATTAGACAGTGAAGGCTTAAGATAATACACGTATTCAGGACAGTGGAATAAACTCAGCGGCGTTGCTCCAGACTCATTTTAAAGAAAAAACAATATGGAACTAGCCAGGAAAGACCCTGGCAAAACTACCAGTGAAGTCAGAGGAAGGCAACAGGAATATCATAACTTCTCAGAGGGCTGACAGCCCCCAAGCTTTCACTGTTGCAATGGGCAACATCTTGATATACCTTGACATTCTGTGATGACTTACTACTTTTAGAACATACATTCCTAATTGCATATTAGTATTTAAATAGTAGGAAAAATAAACAGAAAAAAGTTAAATTTGTTCATGGATTATTCCATTATACCACTAGATGTCAGTCTTCCACCAGTATACCTAAATTATCTTAAAGTTTAAACTAAACTACATATACATATGTAATATTTTATAAATCTTACAAAACCAAAATACCTGTATTGAAAAACAATTAAGGCTGTTATGTAATTACATTGTTACTTATTACATCGTTTACAAAATTCAAGCATTTAAAACCTAGGAAATGAACAGTTGCTGACATCATCACTTATACTGCTCAGATTATGAGAACTGTAACAATCTTAAATAAAGTATTAAATGTGAATGAAGTACATTATTTTGTTATCTTGCATCCAATATGTAAACATGTTCTTTTAAGTAATATTGTTAAATGGGAAATATCAATTTATTTATGTATTTCATAACACTTTAATTTTTAGTAAAACTATGTATATATAGACTTGCATCTCAGGCTGATGAATATGTGTATTACAGAAGTGCTTGGGTTTTGTTTACTTTGCAAATGGGTTGTACTCTATTTCAATTTGAGTTTACTAATGAAAAATATTGCATTGGAGCTAAGCTTATTGTGTGATGATGAAATATATATTGCTTTATATTTTATAAGAATACTGTATTGTCTAATTACATGGGCAATATTTATTATTTTCTTCATAATTCTTTTCCTTTGCATTAGACACCTGTAAATGATGCAATATGCATGCTTACCTAGGTTCCCTGAAAGCTGCGTGGCCATGTAACAGGCTATTTAGGGCCACGCAGGTCCCCCTGCCTGGCCCTGCCCCAGCTGGGAAGAGGAGCCCCTCCCCCAGCCCAGCCCCGACGGAGCTGCTCTGGCTAGGGAGAGGAGCTTTTCCCCTGGCCCAGCCCCACCAGACCTGCCATGGCCAGGGGAAAGGCACCCCAAGCCCACATGCTGCTGTGGGGAGAGTGAGTTGTGAAGAGAGCCATAGCCCTGGGGCAGCCTGCATCACAAACCCCTCATCCTGATCACCACCCCAGAGCCCACACCCCCCAACCTTCTCCCCTAGCCCTAAGCCCCCTCCCACACGCTAATCCCCTCATCCCTGGCCCTACCCCAGAACCCTCACACTCCAACCCTCTGCCCCAGCTCTGAGCCCCCTCCCACACTCCAAACCTCTAGGCCCTACCCTGCCACGTGAATTTTGTTATGAGCACCAATATGGAGGTAATGCGTCACACATCACCTCCATATTGACACACATAACAAAATTCATTCCGCACATGGGTGGGAAAAATTAGAGGGAAACACTGATGCTTACACCTAAATTTGTCAAAATGAATGTTCAACACAACCTACCATCACTCTGAACAATGGCAAAAAAGTTACTGGAATGTCATACTAGAGATTACACTCCTGGTCTCTGTTTCACAGCCAATGTCTAATGTACACAGTGCCTCTCTAACATCCCATTGAAGTTCTCCGCACCACAGTTATCTCATCAGAAAAATGTCACTAACAATGCTGTGCACTTAGCTTGTGCTGTCTCATTTGCAGAACCCAAAGCACTTTACAAAAAGGGGTAAATGTTACTAGCCTCATTTTACATTTGGCCTTAAATATAGAAATTTGAGAAGACTGCATATAAAGCCCAATTTGGTTTCCAACTTCCTGTGTAAGCCACAAACTGTCTAGTCCTGGCACACCTGCTGCAAACAGACCCTTGAAATTCCTTCTAGGCCGGGGGGAAGGGGAGGGGACCACGACAAAAAGGGGAAAATACCCTTTGATAAGGTATAAAGTAATAGTTTTATCAGATCCTGTAGTTTCATTTCACTTTTGAACGTTAGCCCAGATCAGTTCAAAGTTGGATGATGCAAATATTTGTCATCACCATGATTTAATTTTTTTGGCTCCTGGCTTCAAAGAAAATCATGCATTGATCTTTCAAATACACATTTTACTATTCCTGCTCTTAAAAACTGCCTCTTGCACACGTCATTGTCAAAATCTATCTATATTTCAAGTCTGCTATGTAGAGTAGAGTAGTTTCATTAGAGATGTGGAGGGACCCAAAGAAACATTAGATGCTTTGTAAACATTTTAAAGGAACACTCTGGACTTATTTTCAAGAGTACTTACTCAGTTTAATCTATTTTTCAGAAAACGTTCTAATTGTCAATGAGACTTAACTCAGACTACAAAAGCATGAGGATCTCTCTTCTGCTTGGAGTTAAAGTGAGATAGAAATCAATCTTGTAATGAGACTGTAGTTGCAACCTTAACTATGAAGAGGCAGCCTCCTTTCCATTATAAAGTATGTTCTTGCAGAACTAGAACTGGAATCCTGTCTCTCTAGCTCTAAAACCACCAATCTCTTATCACTAGAGCCGAAGAAAGAGCTCTGAGATCAGCCACCTATAGAAATATCCTTATATCCTTTCTAATTTGCAGCCAGCCAATAGAGGGCAACATGCTCAAACCACATATAGGCCCTAATCCTGTTATCAGTTACTCCAATCCCTGTATAGTTGTGATGGGGAGTACCAGACCCTGAGATCCCTGCTGGAGGCCTCACGGACCTACCACACCCTGCCCCAGAAAAGGAGCAGTAGAGGTGAGTCCTCCAGGCTGCCTAGGGTAGCTGTGGAGAAGCAACCAGAGTCATAGAATCACAGAGTTTCAGGGTTGGAAGGGACCTCAGGAGGTCATCTAATCCAGCCCCCTGCTCAAAGATGGACCAATCCCAGACAGATTTTTTCCCCAGTTCCCTAAATGGTCCCCTCATGGATTGAACTCACAACCCTGGGTTTGGCAGGCCAATGCTCAAACCGCTGAGCTATCCCTCCCCCTAAACTGCCGGACAGAGCAGATCAGTCACTGGCTGGAGCCAGAGAGGCAAGGATGGTGCTCCTGGCTACAGGACCTGCAGAGCTGGACAGAGCAGCTGCTGGCAGGGACTAGGGGAGCAAGGAAGCTGCTCCTGGCTTACTGCAGGGTCTCAAGCAAGACTTCAGCCCTGAACTAAGGGTGATGGTAAAGGTCAAAGGACTGTGGGGAAGTGGCCTAGGAAACAGTAGCCGCACAGTTAAAAGGGACACAGCAGGGTTCCCTGGTTTTTGTAGGTTTCCTGGGTTGGGAATGGAGTAGTGGGTGGGCCCAGGTTCTCCCCAATCTGGCCACAGAGTGGCCAAAGCCTTGAAGGAGGGGAGTTTACACAGGCCCAGGGAGCAGACTGAAGACTCTGAAGAGGGTCGGCATTTGTGGACTTTGATAAACCCTCAGAAAGGGACAGAGCAGAGAGCGACTCAGCTGCACAGTTGGGGTCAGTTGGGGTTCCCAGGTGGCAAAAAAAGCCTCTAGAGAGGGAGACCTGGAGGCACTGCTCCATCTCAGAGCAGGGACTGTTTGAAAAGGACAATTTGAAAGCTAGCCTAGACAGGGGCTTAGCACTAAGCCTAGAGAGAGGGCTAAAGATACTAATTGAGAGCACTGTGATAGGCTCCGTTGGACTTGTACCCTGGAAGGGGTTTGTTGTGTTGTACACCTAAGGACTGCGTGTGACTTGGATGGAGAGCTGAGTCATAGAAAACCTGCTTGAAAAGTTAAATGCCCAACAGGGGTTGCCATAAATGGCACAGCTAGAGATAAAATGCAGGCAGATGCACACCCGATAGGAGGAACTCATGTGAGGTGAGTGGCCCCATCACAATGGTTCCATTAGCTTGAGCTGAACTCCCTGAAGGCAGAATATATTTGTGCAGATCAGACTGCAGGAAGCACAATGCCCAATTCTGTACCCACTGAAATCAGTGGCAAATAATGCCTACTGAAATCATTGGGCCTAGCCACAACACAAATCAATGCTGTTTAATTACAAACCAATTTCTTCAAATACAGCTGATGCATGACAAATGACTGACAAATTGCTTCTATAAAGTTTGAAGAGATTCTCCTTTGAGCCTTCATAGTAAGGGGGAGGGATAACTCAGTGGTTTGAGCATTGGCCTGCTAAACCCAGGATTGTGAGTTCAATCTTTGAGGGGGCCACTTCGGGATCTGGGGCAAAATCAGTACTTGGTCCTGCTAGTAAAGGCAGGGGGCTGGACTCAATGACCTTTCAGGGTCCCTTCTAGTTCTATGAGATAGGTATATCTCCATATTTATAATAAAAACAACCCCCACACACTCTGGCAACCCTAAGTCAAAATGCAGTTTAAAGCCATGGTTGTACAGGGCCTAGAATAATATTTCTCAGCTCTCTGTAATTCTTTACCTGCTTTTGCCGTTCCAGTTCAGCCTCCACTTCTTGTTTGGCCATTTTGTGGGTTGCTATCTGTTCTTGGAGGTCTTGAAGTTGTTCTTTTGCTGACTCAGCTTCACTTACCTGCTGAGCCTCCATATCCTAAAAATAATATAAATGTTATTGTTCCAGTAACATCAAGCCACGCAGCCATCCCCGTAGTAATAGCAAAAACTACTCCTGCAGAGTGGAACTTAAAGTGGCTTTACCCACTTTTTTTGCCCATCATTGCTTTCAAGAAAAAAGAGCCTCGGTATAAATGACCAAATACACACTTACAATTTTTTTTTTATTACTATGTAAAGAGATGCCTTAAAAAAAAAAATGTAGATATCTCCAACTGACTACTTCCTTTCTCATTCTGTCTACAGGCTGAAGCCTCAGCAGGTAAATTTGTACATCGTTGCTAACCGCAGACAACCCGTTCCTGCTGTGTGTGCGCGTGCGCGCACAACTTCGGAACAACTCAAGTCACCCCCCCTCTCCCAGCAGCACTCCCCCTTCTGGAAAGCAGCCCCCCTGCTCTCTGGGAAAGCAGCAGCCACTCCATGCAGCTCCCAGCTGTTCTTCTGACTCTCCCGGAAGAGTTAAAGCAGTGGTGACTCAGAGCAGCTCCCAGCTGTTCTTCCACTCCTGCCCATGCCTCTCCCTGACAAGCGCAGCCCCCCGGCTCAGCTGCTCCGCAGGGAGAGGGGCCCAGCCAGCTGTACCATGTGACCAAGTAATCGGGGGGGGATGTGACCCTGCATGCCCCCCTTGCGTTGCCTCTAGGGCCATCTAAGGGAACAGTGGCTGCCCAGAGACTACAGCTACTGTGCAGATCAACAATCCTAAGGAAGATTAGAACAACAAAAAGGTACACCCTTCACTCTCCAAAGAAATATCTAGGATGGTTTTTTGGGCAGAAATACCATCTTTCAATGGGGGCCTAGGATGGGGGTGAGGACAGACAGCAGTAGGGGCAACACTTATGTCCTCTCTCCCCTCAGACACCTTATTACCTCTACCCTACGAACTGGAGTGGTCAAGGAGAATGGAGAGAAACTGGAGTATCAATAATAAAGCATTTGTCTCACACACAAGAGATTTTTTTTTTAAATACTGATAAATAAATGTTAAAAGCAGCATAATAGTTGTTCTAACCGTAACAAGGTGTCTTGAATATCATTATAGTGGTATTAATACAAGCAATATGAAGGCCACTGTAATCCCATATACTTATGTGGTTAACTACAAGGACTGCATATAAAGATATCTACCTGTAGCTCTGTTCTCAGCTGCTGTATCTGCCCCATTAATTTCTGTATTTCCTCCTTCTGTGTTTCTTTCTCATGTCTCAGTTCTTCTAATTCCATGGTGCTTGCAGTAAGGCTATCCAGCCCTTCAATGCCAGAGCCTTCTTTTAGGCTGTTTATCAACTTTTCTTTAGACTGAAAGATAAAAATGCTTTTGTATTAATAAAGATGCTAACTATTAAATTCTACCCTTAAATACATATGCTCCACTCCACCTGAGTATATGAGATCCATGCTTGAATCTCTCGGCAAGATTTGGCTCTAAAATTTCAGGCATGAAACTAAAATTAAAAACCACATCTAACATTTTTGTAATTATCTATATATGAGTGAGTGTGTGTGTGTGTGTGTGTGTCTCTCTCTCTCATATATACTTAGGTACTGAACCTGCAATTTGATCCATGTGAATGAACCCTTACACCTGCATGGAATCCACAGACTGTAGCATTGCTCCGCATCAGCGCAGTGGTGCACCCAGCCTTTATAATATGAGGGGGCAAGGAGTCCAGGAGAGCTGGCTGTATTTTAAAGAAGCCTTATTGAGGGCACAGGAACAAAACCATCCTGATGTGCAGAAAGAATAGTAAATATGGCAGGTGACCAGCTTGGTTTAATAGTGAAATCTTCAGTGAACTTAAACACAAGAAGAAAGCTTACAAGAAATGGTAACTTGGACAGATGACTAGGAAGGAATATAAAAATACTGGTTGAGCATACAGGGGTGTAATCAGGAAGGTCAAAACACCACTGAAGTTGCAGCTAGCAAGGGATGTGAAGGGTAACAAGAAAGGTTTCTACAGGTATGTTAGCAACAAGGTGGTGGTCAGGGAAAGTGTAGGCCCCTTACTGAATGGAGGAGGCAACCTAGTAACAGATAATGTGGAAAAAGCTGAAGTACTCAATGCTTTTTTTGCCTCTGTCTTTACAGACAAGGTCAGCTCCCAGGCTACTGCACTGGGCAGCACAGTATGGGGAGGAGGTGAGCAGCCCCCAATGGTGAAAGAACAGGGTAACGACTATTTAGAAAGCTAGACATGCACAAGTCCATGGGGCCAGATGCAATGCATCTGAGGGTGCTGAGGGAGTTGGCTGATGTGATTGCAGAGCCATTGGTCGTTATCTTTGAAATCTTGTGGCAACTGGGGGAGATCCCGGATGACTGAAAAAAGACAAATATAGTGCCCATCTTTTAAAAAGGGAAGAAAGAGAGTCTGGGGAACTCGGGACCGGTCAGCCTCACCCCAGTCCCCAGAAAAATCATGGAGCAGGTCCTCAAGGAATCCATTTTGAAGCACTTGAAGGAGAGTAAGGTGATTAGGAACAGTCAACATGGACTCATCCAGGGCAAGTCATGCCTGACCAACCTGATTGCCTTCTATGATGAGATAACTGGCTCTGTGGATATGGGGAAAGCAGCGGACGTGACATATCTTGACTTCAGCAAAGTCTTTGATACGGTCTCCCACAGAATTCTTGCCAGCAAGTTTAAAAAGTATGGATTGGATGAATGAACTAGAAGGTGGATAGAAAGCTGGCTAGATTGTCAGGCTCAACGGGTAGCAATCAACAGGTCGATGTCTAGTTGGCAGCCGGTATTAAGCGGAGTGCCCATGGGTCGGTCCTGGGGACTGTTTTGTTCAGCATCTTCATTGATGATCGAATGGACTGCACTCTCAGCAAGTTTGTAGATGACACTAAGCTATGGGGAGAGGTAGATATGCTGGAGGGTAGGGACAGGGTCCAGAGTGACCTAGACAAATTTGAGGATTGGGCCAAGAACCTCATCAGATTTCTTAACAAGTACAAGTGCAGAGACCTGCACTTAGGACGGAAGAATCCCAGGCACTGCTACAAGATGGAGACCGACTGGCTAAGCGGCAGTTCTACAGAAAAGGATCTGGGGACTACAGTGGACGAGAAGCTGGATGAGAGTCAGTGTGCTCTTGTTGCCAAGAATGCTAATGGCATATTGGACTGCATTAATAGGAGCACTGCCAGCAGATCGAGGGAAGTGATTATTCTCCTCTATTTGGCACTGGTGAGGCCTCATCTGGAGTACTGTGTGCAGTTTTTCCCCCTCCCCCCCCACCCACTATAGAAAGGATGTGGACAAACTGGAGCGAGTCCAGCGAAGGGCAACGAAAATGATTAGGTGCTTGGGCATAGGTTTTGCAAAGAGAGGCTGAGGGAACTGGGCTTATTTAGTCTGCAGAAGAGAAGAGTGAGGGGGGTATTTGATAGCAGCCTTCAACTACCTGAAGGGGGGTTCCAAAGAGGATGGAACTAGGCTGTCCTCAGTGGTGGCAGACAACAGAACAAGGAGCAATGGTCTCAAGTTGCAGTGGGGGAGGTCTAGATTGGTTATTAGGAAAAACTATTTCATTAGGAGGGTAGTGAAGCACTGGAATGGGTTACCGAAGGAGGTGGTGGAATCTCCATCCTTAGAGGTTTTTAAGGCCCAGCTTGATGAAGCCCTGGCTGGGATGATTTAGTTGGGGTTGATGCTGCTTTGAGCAGTGGGTTGGACTAGATGACCTCTATTGCAGGATCAGGATTTTAATTTGCATGTCAAATATCTAACTCAGTCTTCAGCGGCATGGGATTCTATTAAATGTAATTCTATCATCCTGTATTTCAAGATCTATTGCACCATTATAATATATTGTTAATAAAGAGAGGCAAAAGCAAATATATCACTGATCAGATGTAGAAAACATAAATGGAACAAAACTAAACATGATGCTCCATTCCAATGATTCATTGCTCCGTTCCATTTTAAAATCAAGCGTGTCAATGTTTTTGGATTAACCTGGATTTCTTCTCAGTTATTTATACCCAGAAGGGAGTTGCATGCTTACCTGGAGTATGCGAGTAGCTTTTTGTTTGTAGTCCACCAATTCCTGTTTAACAGACTCCAAGTTGTTTTTAGTTACTTTGACTTGCTGCTGAAGCTCCTCCACTCTCCTCTTCTCATCCACATATTTTCGTTCTGCCGCAGTAACTGCTTCTGCCAAGTTCTGCCGCTCAACTTCCATTTTACTAAGGCGAGCAGCAAACTCATTCTATTAGTGGCAAAAAAAGTTTAAACAATTAACACAATCCCAACTTTCAGTTAGCATTGAAACCTCTTTTTTGTTAACTATATAAGAAACAAGACATTCACTCCCTCCAGGTTAAAATCTTCTTCAGTACTTTTTATTCAGACAAAACTCACACTAAATTTAATGGAGTGCTAAATCCTAGAAAGCAGCCAGATCCAAGTCATTAAACAACAGATATTTTCTCTACTGAGTAAAGAAAATTCATCTTATTATTTAAGCCATATGACTGACAAAATGAGCAAACTGCCCCTTGAAAAGACACTGTCCACTTCAGGTTTAGACCAATGTTCCCTCTAATTTTTACTCCAGGGGGATTTTGGTGCCACTGTGCATGCACGGAATTTATGATCCCCGCAGATTTCTTTGCTTCCCCGCAGAAAAATGACTTTCTGACAGGGAAACAAAGGGAAGCCACAAGTGTCATGAGATCCACCCCAGCAGTATGTTTCGGGTGCCCAGGACAGCTGGCAGAGAAGTAAATCACTCTGGGGCAGGAGGCAGGACTAGGGAAGACTTGGCTGATGGCACCTACCCTGCACTGGGCACAGCTGCTAGTCCTGGTTGGGCTGGGGAGGACGGACTTCCTCTTCCCCTGTACAGCATCCAGGGCCATGTCAGACCCACCCCCAGATTTCTCCCCTGGCTGTAAGAAACTCTGAAAACTCTCTCCTCCTTCCCCACCGCACTTCCTTGCACCCATTGTTCCTCAACTGCGGGGCGGGGGAAGAATCATGGTACAAGGAGCTACTCCAGCATCTGCCCAACCCCCATGCATCCATACCCAGACCCTCCTGCCAAGCCTCACCTCCCCGGCAGCCAGAACCCCACCCTCCTGTACCTAGACCATCCTGACAAGCCATCCGCACATGGATCCCCACCCTATCAAGCACCAACCAGCTGCATCTGGATCCCCCCCACTCCCACTGAGCCACACTCCCCCAGCATCTGGACCTCCCCCAAATGAGCACCCCACACCAAGACCTCCTGCTAAGTTCTATCTCCATCAAACCTAGACCCTCCCCCAACCACCCACCTTCACCTGGATCCCCCTGCAGAGTCCCATTACTACTGCACCCAAAAAACCCCAACAAGCCCCTGTGCATCCAGATCCCCCCCACACCCAGATCCCCCGACACAGAACCCTCTCAACCCACACCTGGATCCCCCCACACTAAGCCCCTCCACACTTGCATCCTGCCTTGCTGAGCCTGCCCACCCACACCTTCCTGGTGCATCTGGAATGGAGGGGCAGGGCCCTGGGGTGTTTCTGGGGCAGGCCCTGTCCTTGTGCTGTGTCAGGGTTGGGTGCAGCCTCATCACTGAGTCCGTGTCCTGGGGAGCTGCACAGTGATCTCCCACCTCTGTTCAGGCAATGGCTTGTGCTCCCCAACATAGGCGCCGACTTCTAATGGCACCGGTGGGTGCTCAATCCCCACTCTGCCCCCGGCCCCGCCCCAACTCCACCCCCTCCCTGCCCGTATTCAACTCCTTCCCCAAATCCCCGCCCCAGCCCCACCTCTTCCTGTGAGTGCACCACATTCCCGCTCCTCCCCCTCCCTCTTGGAGCTTGCTACAGCTGTTTGTCGACAGCAACTGCTGGGAGGTAAGTGGAGGAACGGGGATGCGGAGCGCTCGGGGGGGGGAGACAGAGGAGGTGGTGAGGTGAGGCGGGGAGCTTGGCTGCCTGTGAGTGCAGAGCACCCACTAATTTTTCCCCGTGGGTACTCCAGCCCTGGAGCACCCATGGAGTCAGCACCTGTGCTCCCCAATGCCATGCTGGAGCCTCCACATTTGAAAAATAAAATTTGCCGAATTTTGCAGAAATTTAAAATATTGTGTGCAGAATTTTTACTTTTTGGCGCAGAATGCCCTCAGAAGTAAAGCACCTCCACATAGGTGCACATAACAAAATTTATGTGACGGGGGTGGGGCTGAGGGGTTTGGAGAGTGGGAGTGAAGGCTCCGGGCTGGGGCAGAGGCCTGGAGTGTGTGTTTGTTGGGTGTAAGGGGGGCAGCTCCAGCTGGGGCTGTGGGGTGGGGCCAGGGATGAGGGGTTTGGGGTGCAGGCTGCTCCAGGCTATGGCAGGATAGGCGCCTCTCCCCCAGCCATGGCAGGTCTGGGGCACCTCTTCTCCAGCCATGGCTGGGCCAGGTTGGGGTGCCTCTCCCCTGGCCGCGACAGGTTTTAACATCTTCTTGTTGTAGAATGAACACCCAAAAAGCATACTAATTTGGGAGAATCAGGAAAAAAAATGGATCAATGGAGTCCATTGTCCAAATTAAGTGCAGTTAAGTAATAAGCAAAAAAAGTATAAACTATGGAAAGTAAATAAGATTAAAACTAGTTCAGTAATCTATTAACAACATGAGTTCGCATGAGGAGTTTTATGTTGAAACACAAAGTCTGGTAAAAACAGAACTACAATAAAAGTGGTCAATAGTTTCTGGACTGTTTCACCACTGAATCTGGAAAATAAAATTTAAAAAAAGCTAAATAAATTTGTGTACAATGGACACCTACTTCATCAGAGGCCAGAACCTGCCAAGTGCTCAGAACCCTTAACTCCAGGCAAAGTCAATGGGAGCTGAGGGCACTTGGCATCTCAGGGTTTCAGAAACCCAAAAGCAGAATCTAACACTCCACATCCATTTTCACATCTAACCTGCATCTGCTTGTAACTTTCTTGTTCTCGCTTCAATGCAGACTCTGCATCATGTAGCCTCTCCTGCACAGTTTGAAGGGCTTGATTCTGCAGGCTGCTCCCTTCACTGTGGTCTTGTATTATTCTAAAAGAGTATTACAGAATGTCATTGAAAAGTAAGCATATATACTATGCTTTCAAGGTAGAAACAAGAAGGTGATTTTTTCAAACTATCTTATGTCAGACAGTGGTAATTAAATGATTTGCCTGGTTTTCACTTTGCAATGTTTTTCTTTTCTAATGCAGAAAAAATTCTACAAATATATTTTCTTAAACACAGTTCAGAACACAGGTAGAACAGTAAGAATAAAACCTACAGCTCATCTAAAAGTAAGAGCACCCCACATATTCTGTTGCCTAAATTCTACTTCTAACTTGAAGAGTTTTACTGTTAGGTTTGGTTTGGTTTTTTTAAATAAAGGAGCAAGTATTCAACTGACTACTGAACACCCAATGTGGACACAAACAGGAAAGTTCTTACACTTGTAGGCAAACATATTTTATTTGCCCTTTTGGCCAAATATAGTCTTTACCAATGTGAGATCTCAAATTTCTCCCTCAGATATTAGAATTACACAAATGGTTTATATAAAATGTATTTAAACAATTATATCAATTCAGTCACAAACAGACACAAGCAAGTGGCAATTAATCTTATTTAGGACTCTGACCTGTTCCCACTGAAGTCAATGGCATACTTATGTTAAGTATAATGATATCTGAATCAAGCCTTAAATAATACTTACATTTTTTCTAACTAAAATTCTCAAATCTAGATATATAGGAAAGCGGTAACTGTCATTTTGACTACTGGAAACACCAATCTTTATAGCTTGAATTCTCCAACCTATTACTACTGTTTCGAATGGGCTTTAAAGTACCGTGATTTTTCACTCTGTAATGCTTCCAGGGCTTCTGTCCGAGTACTCAGTAGCTGATCAGCTTCTTGCAACCGCACTTTCAGCACGGCCAGTTGGGAATCCTTGGCAGAAACAGCTTCTGTAAGATCATCAACCTGAGCTTGAAGTTCTCGAACCACCCTGTCACTCTTTGAATGGTCAACATTCCATTTCTCTACCCTTGCTCTGGCATTCTTTAATTCTGCAAAAAAAAGGATATATATGCATACATACAATAAAATCTGCTGCCTCAAGAAAAAAATAAATAGTATTAGATGCCACATGGTTAGAATGCCAATTGTGTCACAATCACACAAGAAAAAATTAAGTGCAACCAGTTGAGTTTATATAACATTGAAAAAAAAGTGAGAGCTGACTCAAACACTAGAGCAGATTTTCTTAATTCAAGCTGCTGAAGCACAAAATAAAACTTAAAAAGTTACAACTACTAGTGTCAACGAGTCTGTGTTAAGATGACATCTTTGAGTTTGTACCTTAAAAAAAAAAAAATGACCACCATATTAGTTTTAACCTTTACTCAAAATTATCAGGTTAAAATTCATATGCAGTACTGTTTTAAAAAAAGATTTCCCTAACCTGTGGTATTATCAGCTTTGATTAGTTAAACAATATTACAAATTTAATTGGCTTTTTACTAGATTTTGCATTTCAATTAGCTTAGGCAAGGAACATACAGGCTAGTCAATTTGACTTTTTTATTGTTATTCTTGAGACTGTTTCACTTTCTGGACCTCATATTTGCATAATACATGCCATAATGTTTGTGTTTCAAATATTGCAGGGGATTGTTATTCCCTTAAAAACATTTTAAAAAATGTGTAAACATTTCTAATAGCAGTGGCCTTTCCTGAACCTTGTTTTTACACAATCTAAATATTGGGTCTAATTAATGTGTCCCTTTAATTACCACTCTTATTATTTTGTTGTTGTTGAATGACTACTCCTCCCAACTATCTCAAGTAAATTTTTTTTTGTTCCAGATGGTTTCAGTGAAGGCCATGTTACCTACCATATAAGAACATCTTTGTCTTAAATTCATTAGGAGCTAATGAGCTTAAGGTGGATAGCTCAAAGATACTTTTCATTCTCTTTAGCTTAGTACTCATTTAGACTGCCAGAAATCACTATGCTTAACAAGTCACATCTACAGATTTAACTAGAAGTACTTGAATCTGAACACAAGTCACTGATGGAGAGGCAGTACTAGTTTCTATTTTACTAGAATCTCAAAACCAGTTAATATTTCGAAATATAAGCTTCCAAACTAGACTACCTTCCTGTGTTTCTTTGGATCTCTGAATTAATGAAGCCATTTCTTGATTTAAAGACTGAACCTCATTCTGAAGCAGTTGATTCTCCAGGCGAAGATTGGACAGTTCATGCGATTTGCAATCATCATTAGCTGAAAGGCTGGGATTAGTTGCTGTATTTAATGATGAATCTTTTGTAACACACACTTGTGTATCCAATCCAGAATCAGAGCCGTCAGGAGTTTCTGTACAAAGAAATCTGAGTTAAATCAAGTATATTTGTTTGTTGGTCTACTTACTGTGAGTAGCCATACAATGATCCATATGTATAAAATAGACATTTCACCATTAAAGTGGATCACTGAATAGCTATTCGCAATAAATAGACCTATATAGTACCATTTTCTAGTACATAGTATAATGCAGATGATTTGTACAGTGTAGCGAGAACAGCCACAGATGGCATAATGTTTAGCAATTGGTTATAACAAAAAGTCATATTTCGGGTGGGAAAATGTTAACATTTTCATGACTATGCTGCAGAAAACTTCAGAGAGTTATAGAATACACTGTACATACAGTCAGCAAGCGATGTTTTTTTTTTTTTTTTTTAATATAAATGTCCAGGTTCATACTGGCTCACTGTTAGGACTTAACATTCTAAAGCTACACACACTTGTACATATTTCTAAAGTAAAATTTTTCAGCTTGGAATTATATTGCCAACAGCAAGCCTCAAAAATCTAATCCAAACACAGATGGGTGCAGTTTATTCACTTTATATAAGATTGCCTATTAAGGTTACTTCAGTTATACCCATC
This sequence comes from Mauremys reevesii, assembly GCF_016161935.1. Taxonomy (NCBI): domain Eukaryota; kingdom Metazoa; phylum Chordata; order Testudines; family Geoemydidae; genus Mauremys; species Mauremys reevesii. The sequence continues at coordinate 29,603,194 of NC_052626.1, forward strand.
TCCTCACCAACTTCTTTACTAACCACCTGGCCTCAAAGTATTTACTCAATCTATTTCTTGGGGAGGCACTTTTCAAAGAAATGTTTACTATAACAACACTGGAAATTACAATGATTTGAAGCACTGTAGTAGGCTGTGGAATATTTCCTTTATTCTTGCCTCATATCATACTTCCGTAAGAGGTTGGTAATACTATTCAAAAGTTCCTTGTAATTTTCATCCATCTAGAAATCCTAAATCATATAAATTCCCTGAATTATAGGAACTCAGTAGAAATTCTCTTTTATAGAGTGGATGCTGATAGAAAGAAAACGAGTCTAAGCTAACAGCTGACAGTGCTCTGACCAAGTCACCAGAAAACACACACCCGGAATTTGCATTCCTAATAGGGGGTAACTGAAGTCTTATATAACATTCTTGATGCCAATGAGCATATATTATAGGACCTTATCTTTAAAGCCTTGCATTGGTGTCAATATGAAACAGTATGACATGCAGGGAGAGTAAAGAAAGTTTTGTTCCACACGTGTTAATTTTACTTCAGATTCAGTGTATCCACCATGGATAACCGGATGAAAACCAGTGAATGCAGACTGAAGTCAGTACAAAGCAAGGATGTCTACTTGAATCCAGTGTTTTAAACTGTCATCATACTCTTTACTTCACCTTGTGCCCACCAACAAGCCTGCTCCACCTTCAACAGTCCACATCACACAGTGCCCTAGGGAGATGGGGTGGGACATTAATTCTGAATACTGACACACCAAGAAAAAAGCACCATAAATCCAAGATTTGTTCAATACTTCTTGAAACCCCTGCCCTAGAGTTAAAACGTTCTAAGTGCCATTCCCTTCCTTTTAGTTTATACAGTCTTCACATAACCAGACACTGTGTGACAATACATTTATTTTTGTCAATAATTATAAAATGCACAAATAGCCTATCTCCATTTTACAACTAGCTCCCACAAAAGTTATGGACTCTCTTTTATGTCAGGTGCACTAAGAGACATACTTAATTAAAAAGACCAATGATTGGCCTATAATGTGACCTATAATCAGGGTACCAGGTGACATGAATCTACAATTAATACATCTTGAGTTAATTGTGATTAATCATTAAAGAGTTAAGAACTCTTAACTATAAACACATCCAAATTTTGAGAAGTAGCCCACCCCTTATAGTTTATGTCTTTTTACCAACTTCAATACAATAAGTGAATAGAATAGGTTTGATTTAATAATACTAATACTTGCACTTACAGTACCTCAAATATTCAATTAACTGTACTGATATCAACCAAGTACTCTCATGAGACAGTGCATGTATTGTACCCATTTTACATATGGAGAAATGGAGGGAAATAGGTAAGGTTATTCCAAGACCACCCTGTGAATCAATAGAAGTGCCGGGGTTAGAATAAAGAGGTTCTTGACTCTCAACCATGTTATCATTACTCTAGAACACCTTTCCCTCATATTAGAATCTATTTCATTTACTGTCAGTAAATTTGTTTCCCTCCACGTAACATGGTTTTAAATATACCTATGTTCAATAAACATCTATAGTTCTAGTTAGCTACCATGGCTTTGACTCCTGATGGAACTGTCTTCAGTAGTCTTTATATTTTGTGTACTTGTAGGCACAGAACTAATGCTTGAAGTCCGAGAGTGATTCTGAGGAACAACTGTCTTGCTCTTCTCCTTTCTAGGGTCCATTCGTCCATTAGTTCCTTTCTCAGAACTATTGAGAAAATCAAACAAAAGCTCATCATCAGGTTCAGACTTTTTCCTTCTCACAAACTGGGAAGAAGGTCTGGGTGTGGAAACACTTTCTGCTGGAGAAGATGCCTCCGAAGACATCTTGGATGCTGCTTTAACATTTGCAGTTCCAGCTAGGATTGTAGCTTTCTGGTGTTTAATATTATCAGCTGCTGAGGAGATATAGGTTGCTTTAGATGATGTCTGATATTTCAATTCTCCGGTTTGCTGGTGCAGTTCAGGATATTCCCTGGCAGACTCCAAATCCGTATTATCATATATTACGTTCCCTGTACCATCTTTTTTGCTCAAAGCTGATGCAGCTCCTTGATCGACTCTGTTGAGAAGGTCTTCTGCCTTTCCGGCAAGATCAGCAAACCAAGACATAATGGATGTCTACTGACAAAATCTACAGAATTGAACTCCAAAAGCATGAGCTGCAAAAAGATACAAAATGGTTACAGATCAAATGTTGACTAACTGAGGCATCTGGTTTATCTTTGTTGTAAACTATGGTTATGTTAATGGTTTTGTCCTTGTTTCATCCATTAACATTACTGAAAGGAGTCCAAATCAGATGTTCTTACAGGAAAATGTAGAGTAGGGGTAATCAATTATTTTTTGTCAGGGTCCAAATTTCTCAGTCAATGTATAGTTAAGGTCCAGACTCCAGAGAAAATAAATTTTAAAATAATAATTATAATAAGTAAATAAAAAGATTTCAGGGTCCATTCAAGTGATTACCCCTACTGTAGAGGAATGAGTTTTAGTTACTAAACCAGCATAGTCATTCAGGGCATCAACACCTGCTAACTGCTGTGGCAACCCCTATAATTATAAAATGATGGCCTGCTTGCAGCAGATTAAAGGAAAACAAACTGGGATAGAGAGGGAAATAGGAAGTGATGCAGATAACCACAGGTGTATAGTAGAAAAAAGTGTATTTGACCTTTGACAAACAGACCTCCCCAGAGGCACTTGCAGGAACTCCTGCCCTAACACAAATGGTTTGATTTAAAATAGATGCAACGCCTAATCTTGTGGACTGTGTGGACCCCTTTAACTATGTTGGAGAGAAGGGCCCATATGGGCACTAAGGGCCAAGCTTTTAAAGGTGAGAACGTCAGCTGGGGCTAGGCACCCATATACCTTTGCCAGGCTGGTCCTGAGCGCCCCATGGCTGCCAGCCAAGACACACTGTGCCTGTGTTCGGGGGGGCCGTGCCCCACACGAGCCCACAGCCCTGCCCGGACCCTGGAGGAGACACGGGCGCCAGCCGTGCGGACACCAGTGACGGGGCCGGAGACAGGGTCGGCATCGGCAGCACAACAAGGGGGGGAGGGAGCAGGCGGCTCAGAATGAGGAGTCGCCCTTAACCCCCCCGCCCTGTTAGGCCCCAGCACAGCCCCGGCCTCACCTTGTCCCGGCGCCCGCCCGCCCTGTCTCCGCGGGAGCGCCCGGCCGACAGCCGGGCGAGGGATAAATCGGCGGCGGAGACCGCAGCGCTACACAGAGGCCGCAGGCCGGAGACGGCAGCTCAGCTCCATCTTCCGGGAGACGTGGCCGCCAGGTGGGTGGACGCAGGGACCCAGAGCAGGGGACCGGCCAGGCCGCTGGATGCGCAGGCGCGCTCAGAACCAGCCCCGTGAGGGACAGAAGCTCGGAGCGAGGCCACGTCCCCCGCCGCCGGGAGAGGCGGGGCAGGGAGGGAGCAAGGCCACGCCCCTTGCCACGAGATCCCGCCAGTCCCAGAGAGGCCCCGCAGCGTTCCTGGCGGGAGGGGGCGGAGTTGGAGCGGTGTGTCAGCAACAGTGTCTCGCGCCGCCTGGGGTCGCGCTGCCAGGCGAGGGCGAGGCCTGCGCGCTTCAGCCCTTCCCCCGCTGCTCCTCGTCCCGGATCTCCCTCCACGTGACCCCGCCCTCGCTCTCTCACAGGCCCCGCCCACTCGTTTGAGGTCAACGGGTCTAACGCCGACAACCCCTCCTCCCTTCCTGTTCCTCCTCACAGTCGCGAGGCGTGAAGCGGAGCGGGCCGCAGCCTCTGGAGGGCGCCGTGAGCTCACACAGCAACGAGCCAGGCCGGGCCCGAGACCTGCTTTTGGCCCCTGCTCTGTCCCGGAGTTGCTATAACCCCCCTGACTGGAAGTCTGCTACAGCGGCTCAACCAGAGCAGCTTCATGCTCGCCCCACCTCACGTTCCTCTCCCCCTCCATCCCGTGGGAACAGCGTATCTGGGGTACTGCCAGGGGTCCCACCCCTCAGCACCTGTGGGCGTCCCAATCTTTCACCTGGTTCTCCCCATGCGGCTCCTGAGAGGCAGGGCAGACCCTGTAGCCCCAGTTGTATAGGTGGGGAGCCATAGGTGTAGTTTGACTTCTGGGGGAGGGTAATAATAGGCATAGGTCTAACTTTTGGATTTACCCATTGTTGTGGTACTTAAATTACAGTGTACTTGAACTCACAAGTACAGTTTACGTTCATTATTTAATCACTCTTCATTTTTTTGTTTTAACTTAATTATTTGCCATGTTTACCAGTTACCACTTAAAAATCAACATTAGCGTAAAAACAAATTATTGAATAAACAGAACCGAGCACTTTCATGTAACTGAAGCACGTCTCCCAGGTTCTAGAGATACATAAATATGCAATGCACACATGGAACAAATCTATAGCTAAAGCCTGTCCCCTTTGCTCATCTGCCTAAGCCCATTCCACTCACACTTAACCTTCCCTGTTCACTCTGTCACTCACCTGGGCTTGACACAGTCAATGGTGTACACTGCACAGACACTTGGGAAGCAGCTCAGATCTTACGTTCACTTGCTACATGTTACCAGTGGTGCTTAAAATGTGGCCCCCATGTCTAGATGCCTGTATTTCCGGGGCAAGTCTCTTATTTTATAGGCTGCTACAACTGAAATGGACCCAAGCTAGAACTCTGCTGTGAGGGAGAGGGTCAGGAGCTGCTCTTCTGCCCTCTAGGCAGTCCATGTGGGAAAACTAACCTGGACACAAAGAGCGCCTGGGATTGTTGCTCGCGCCTCATCCCCTGAACATTCCTCTGTGCCCCCCTAGGGAGCTGGGGAGAAGCAGCAACAGTAGGTGCTCTGTGTGTCCAGGTCAGTTTCCCCAGCTGTGCTGTGCTGTGAAGTATCAGGAAGTGCTCGCCTGCCTTCCCCTTACACAGACCAGATGGGGAAACTGATCTAGCTGCATGTCACCGCTTGCCCCTGCAAACATTCCTCTGCGGGGAGGAACCAGGGCCAAATAGAAGGAGAAATCTAGGCACTCCCCCTCCATGCATCATCTCTGCAATATATCCAGTTGTGTGTGGTGGGGAATGTCCTCCAATGCCCCCCAACTCTGCCCATGTGGGGAACAGGCACCAAGAGGCTAAGTCAGGGGTAGGCAACCTATGACACGCGTGCCGCCTTCGGCATGCGAGCTGATTTTCAGTGGCACTCACACTGCCCGGGTCCTGGCTACCAGTCTGGGGGGCTCTGCATTTTAATTTAATTTTAAATGAAGCTTCTTAAACATTTTAAAAACCTTATTTACTTTACATACAATAATAGTTTAGTTATATATTATAGACTTAGAGAAAGAGACCTTCTAAAAATGTTAAAATGTATTACCGGCACGCAAAACCTTAAATTAGAGTGAATAAATGAAGACTTGGCACACCACTTCTGAAAAGTTGCCGACCCCTGGGCTAAGTATTTTGCACAGGGTTGTACAGGACACCTGGAAGAGCAGAGAATTGAACTTGTGTTTCCTAAATCTTAGGTTGCTATCTAACCACAGGACCATCCTTCATTGTCAGTATATGCTCTTCTGCTACCGCAACAGTTCCCAAATACATTTCCTCCCCAGCCCCCTTCTTTGAAAAGGACACAAATTACTTACCCCCATATTTAGCTATCTATTACTTGTACTTTAGTGTAGTCCACCTGCTAGGGTTGCCAACTTTCTAATCACACAATCACACACTGGGGCATGGGGTTGGGGTGTGGGAGGGGGTGAAGGCTCCAGCTGGGGGCGTGGGCTCTGGCATGGGGCCAGGGATGAGGGGCTTGGGGTGCGGGAGGGGACTCCGGGCTGGGGAAGGGGGTTGGGGTGTGGGAGGGTGTGAGGTCCAGGCAGCACTTACCACGGCTCTGAGGAAGCAGCCACCAGGTCTCTGCAGTCTCTAGGCGCGTCGGCGGCCAAGTGGCTCTGCACTGTGCACGCTGCCTTCGCGTCCACAGGTGCCACCCCCCGCAGATCCACTTGGTCATTTTTCCCAGCCAATGGGAGCTGTGCAGCTGGCAGTGGGGGCGGGGGCAGCGTGCGGAGTCTGCCTGGCCGCCCCAGTGCCTAGGGGCTGCTGGGACATGACAGCCGCTTTTGGGAGCCGCGTGGAGCCAGGGCAGATAGGGAGCCTGCCTTAGCCCCGGGCCCCTGCTGCACCGCCAACTGGACTTCTGATGACCCAGTCAGCAGTGCCAACAGGAGCCGCCAGGGTCCCTTTTCGACCGGGCATTCCGGTCGAAAATCAGACACCAGGCAACTCTACCACCTGCAATGAACATTATAAGGCCTTTCACCAGATTCCACCGTTTCCACATTTCAAGCAAGCTCTGAGCATCTCAGCAAAATGGTTGAGAGCAAAAAATGAACATGGGCAAAACATATTCCCTTAGTCTTGTTCTCTGAAACAGACACACTATTACAGCTGAAACTTTGCTAAAAAACAGCAGCCGCCTTAGGCAAACACCTGTCATGGAAAATTCCAGAACTAAACTGTTTAAATTTGGTAAAATTATAAGCAAGGGCAACAAGGGTCTTATAATGGAAAGGATGCCCCGACACTTATCTCTAGGCATTGCTACCTGCACTAGCTGTACAATACATGTTCTAAAGTATGTACAGCTGACTAGTTTGGCTGATGAATATGGGTGTTTTTTTAGATAAGGGAGTTCTTTTTTCACTGTTGAAAGCATCAACACATACCTCAACCAGCCATATATGTTAATAATTCTTTATGGTATGCAATGAAGGCCATAGTGCATTGTAACAGCACAAAAGAGCAAACTGGACTATCATTGAACAGTGGGAAATTAACAGGTTTTAACCTTTAAGATTAGCCAAAGATTTAAAGATGAAAACCATTTTATTGGCTTTTTAAGCAGGGAGGAGCAGGGTAGTTTGTAGTGAATGTGGAGTCCCATTTGGCACATAATATTGGAGCTCCACATTATATTCCTCTTAGCCTTTGATTTTATCCCCTGTAGCAATAATTATTGGACCAACACTAGGCTGTGCCCTATATAGAAAAATAAGGCAAGATCCCTGCAAGATATCTATTTAAAACTGAAGAAGAGCTCTGTGTAAGCTTGTCTCTATCACCAACAGAAGTTAGTCCACTAAAAGATATTACCTCACCCACCTTGTCTATTCCTGTCACTTGAGCTGCTGTACTGACTAGTAAGTTCTGCGGGGAGGAACCAGGGCCAAATAGAAGGGAGAAATCTAGGCGCTCCCCCTCCATGCATCATCTCTGCAACATATCCAGTTTGGGAACCAAACTAAGTACTAAAGCTTTCTAGGATCAGGCCCTAATGTTCCCAAACTCATAATCTGACAAACATTCTTGGTATTTATAGTTTGTTCACAGTCATAGCTATTTTTCAAATGTTTCAGTTCTTTTTCCTCTACCTATATGGCATGATGGAAAAATGATTGTAAATTAATTAATGGATTACAGTTTCAAATGTCTATGGGGTTGTATAAGTGAGAGCAAATAGTATTTTAAAAATGAAAATTGTTTAAGTAGTTTGATGGTTTTGTTTAAGCTCCCTCATCTTAATGTAACTTCTGTCTTCTGATGGCAGGAGAAGCTCAAACCTTTCAGTCTGTCTGAAGGATTGAAAAATTCTTCATGATGTATAAAAAGAATGGAAAGATCTGACTACTGAGGAACCAAATTGTAGTATTATATTACGTACCAATACAAGAGATTCTTTAAGATAATACTTTTAAAGAGCGTGTCATTTCATACAAAGTTAGAGGTAGGACAGGGGACAGAGCTGCCAAATTTCTGGTTTTGTCTTTGTGATTGTACTAGGCCCAAGAAGTAGTATTTGATTAGAGCAAAAAGTAATATCTCACTAGTAATATCTGTATTCAATATTTAAGCCCCTTCATTTTCAGTTTAAACCAGTTTTTACTGAAAATTTCCCAGGTTTTACAAAAAGTATTATTCAGTTTTTTCTGATTTTCACCCAACTTTTGTACCATTCAAATATATAAAAATAACTTGTTTTATTAGGAAAATACAATACACTGCATGAGATATATGTATTGCGATAACACAAGTCTGTGTGTATATGCAAAGCTGCCTGTTGAAGTAAGGCTATGTATTAATCTAGAAGATACACACAATGAACAAATAGACACACACGGAAGCTCTGAAGTGCGTACGCATCAGATCGTACTGATAAATCTCACATCTCCTATGTACACATTTCAAGCTGTTAGCAGATAACGATTTAAAGATCTGACACACTAAAAAGGGAGGGAAATTAAAATTTGTGTCATAAAATGTCTCAGAACACAAGGAAGTATTCAAAAGTTTAAAAAAAACAAAAACAGGAAAAAAGGATGAAGCTGAGTGTATGCACTGAAAATGGTGTGGTCCAAATATTAAATGTAAATATTTATAGGCTAATAGTTCTAAGTCTACAATAGTAAACCATTTATTCAAATGAAAAGTTTTATTTTGGGATTAGAGATGTATTGTTTTCTTAAACTCAGTGGTAGCATTGTGTTTTGAGTTCTGTTTCAGTTCTGCAGCAAACCACATTGATGAACAGAATTCAAAGCACTAATCTACTGAATACTTTTTTGTGCTGATTTTCACTTGTTTTTGTTGTTGTGGTAATAAACTCTGATAAATTCCAGGGGAAAAAATTAAATAAAATAAAAACTGAAAACGAAGGGCTCTATCCATAGTGTAATATTTGGGCAGGTATAGTGTGAGCCTCTGTGACTATGTGAATCGCCATCCAGGAGAGGGACATTAATTATTGTGAAGAGCTGCTCTTCTACAAAAATTGTTACGTGCTTCCTGAAAGAGGAGACTCAGCGATATCAGATGGGCTGTGGTTGGATTTTGCAACTGGAAATGCCTTATGTCTTTCTTGAGAAACCATCACATCAGCAAGAGGACTAAAGACTTATTGCTGTTCTGTTGTCCTCCCTGTGAAGATGAGTCATGCAAGTGGTCTCTTCCCATCAGCTGAGGCTTCAGCTCAGAGCACATGGCATGAGGGGGATAAAAACTTCAAACCAAAGTTTTTAAAAAGTCCTTTAAAGTTCATAACACTTCCCAAGATTTACCTCAGTTATTTCTCCAATCAAGTTATATACATGTTTTGTCTGACATGTTGGGGGAATAGGGAGTGCCAGTAAGTGAAAAATGCTGGTTAACTAAGAGGGAGTGAGTGTGGGTGCAGGAGGGGGTGTGGGGCTGTGGGTTGGGGCACAGAATGGGGTGGCTCTGGGAGAGAGTTTGGGTGCGGGAGGGGGCTTGGGGCAGCGGGTTGTGGTGCGGGAGGGGATGTGGGGTGCCAGAATCGGGGGGCGCTCTCCTCAGGTGGCTCCCTGCAAGTGGCGACCTGTCCTAGCTGCTCCTAAGCAGAGGCACGGCAGGCGGCTCCACATGCTGCCCCTGCTCCACCCCGAGCACTAGTTCCACAACTCCCATTGGCTGGGAACAGCGCCCAATGGGAGCTGTGGGGGTGGTGCCTGTGGGCGGAGGTATGTGCAGAGCTGACTGCTGTATCTCTGCCTAGGAGCAGCCGGGACAGGTCGCCACTTGTAGGCAGCCGCCCAAGATGAGAGCCTCCCGGATCCAGCACCTTGCACCCTCTCCTGTACCGCAACCCGCTGCCTCAAGCCCCCTCCCGCACCCAAACTGCCTCCCAGAGCCCAGGCTCCACACCCCGTCCCGCATGACAATCCCCTGCCAGCCCTGCGCCAACCAGACTATAAACCAGAATTTCAATGAAGATCAGAAATGCCGGTTTATAGAGCTTTCTGGTTGGTGAAATGACAGATAAAACAGCTTTTACTGTACAATTTCATAATGACGCATAAACATCAGCATTTTTAATGCAATGAGCTCCTAAAATATTTAAATTTAATTGACTAAAGTTTAACTTAATTCAGTAAGGTTTGTCCAGGATTTTGCAGGAAATTGCCAGACCTGTCACAGTGTGGGGTGTTTTTTTTGTTTTTGTTTTGTTAGTTTTATTTTTAGATTCTGCAGTGTTTTTTTCCAAGTAAACATTTATAATCTTCCTCTTCTGTACTGTCCTAACAGCTTCTTCAGAGCATCAACCCCCTGCACCATTCTGGCTGGATAGGAGGAATATGAAATAATAGCAGAAAGGGATCATGGCTTCATTAAACACAATTGAAATTGTAACAGATGTCTACAATTCCCTCACTAGAGTCCAGATTCTAATCTGATCATTGGCATATATTGCCATTTCTTTGAGAGTCTCTAATTGAACTTTTGTTCTATCTGCTTCCTCAGAATCTGAGACATTCAGATGTGGATTTACATCAAAGATTAGACTCTGGCTCTACATATAGAATTTCTAATTCCCTTCTTTTATTAAGAACATAAGTAATTTCTATCAAGAACTTGCACAAATTCACATTGCATATTACAGCATCCTTTCCTAAGGGGATGTAAGTCACAGAGTTAGTGAATGCACATCACAATAATGGTGTAACAGCATCACTACTAACAAAGCAAAAGTCATGTTTTCATAGGTTCACAAAAAATAATGTTTTGGTTTCAGCTTTGATTTTTTTATTTTTATTTTTGTAAAAACTGGTCAGTTTTCACAAGTGAAAAACTCATTTCTCTTTAGAAATGACCGATTTCCATCTTGAACAAATTCAGTGTTTCTGTTTTCATGACAAGAAGCTTTTTGATGGTGGAGATAGCATTTCAATATGAACCTGTTGTGTGAAAATCTGTTATTACATGCAAATACTCAGAAGAAATTTTCAGTTTCCCTTGCTCAATGTATCGAAACATACATGACTTCTATAAGCATATGACAAATTGAATACAAAAAACTATGCTAAAAGAACATTAAGGTAACAAATTCTGGCACTCAAAATTTAGAAAATACCGGAATTAAGGTTGCCTGTATAATCTTAATTCATGTCTCCCCTCCCACACCTTTGGGTGCATGCCTTATGACAGTCTTTAATTTCATGATCACATATTCTTCCATGGTATCCCTACCTCATTCATTGCACAGGATGGACTGGGCTCACTGATTAGCTATTCAATATTTCTTTTTATCCTCATCATTCAGTATGTGGCCCCTGGCCTTATTTCCCACACACCATCCAAAGTCTGCTCTGAATAAAAACTTAGGGATTTCCTCATTACCTCCTGTGACGAGGCAGAGTAGCCCCACACTAGTACCGCAGGGGTTAACCCTTCTTTCCTAGCAGAGGAAGCCATGCCCAGAAGCTCTGCTGGGCATGCGCCAACTGGAGAACAGGTATAAAAGCCTGCAGAGCTGCTCAGTCTGTGCTGACTGCTTGAGGAGGAGACGGAGACACGCTGCTAGCTCCTCAAGAGGGAGAGCTGGGGCACCAGGATCTGGAGGCCAGCCAAGCTGGGACATCCCCTGATACCCTGACGGAGGACGTCACAGGAGGAGAACAGACCAGAGGACCCCACGCAGCAGACAACCTGGCATTCATGTTAGGAAGTGACCCAGGGGACCTTTAGAGGCAAATGGTGTAAGAGCCATATAGGTGCTTGGTGTGTTGTGGGCAGATCCCTGCTGAGCGGGTGGCAAGGAGAGCTTGCCACTACCAGGGCCCTGGGTCAGGACCCGGTGGTGAGGGTGGGCCTGGGTCCCCCTATCACCTCACCCCTGAACTGTGAGGAACCCTAGGGACTCCAGCTGCTAGACCATGCTACCCTGCTTGTGAGGGGGATTGTATGGACCCTGGCCACTAGGCTGCACTATCTTGCCAGCCAAGAGTGATTGTATGGAAGGGGGCCATTAGGCTGCAACTGGTTACCCACAGAGAGGCGGGTGCAGGAACTTGAGAGTGGTGAGGTGCTGACACCCCATCCTACCCCTGCCACAAGGGGGTGCTGTGGTGCCAGGCCTGCCACACCTCCTCTATGAACTCTCTCAGCATGTTTCACAAATATTAATGACACTTATCTTCACAACACCCTTGTGAGACTAGGTAGTATTATCACCATATTACAGATGAAGAATTGAGGCACAAAGAAGAGCAATTGCAGGGAAAGTCCTGCCCAGCCCCTGAAATTCCAGGTTGGAACATGCTCAGTCAGAGTGTAGGGATGTTGCATACTCAGTCCAGTCAGCATGTAGGATCTGTGTTGTGATGGAGCATGCTCAGGGCAGATGAAATCTTCTGGTAATTAAACTGCCAAACTTAGTCTACTGAGCATGTGCAAACTAAATTTTTAGAGTCTCGCAGCATGAACAAATTTGGATGTCTTTTCATAGGGAGGGCAAAAGGCATGTTCCTAACTCTAGGACAATCACCTCACTAAATTTCAAGTTACTGCTCTAAAGTGTGAAGGAGCTAGAGTTACCAATTAAATGGTTATAAGAATTTGTTTTAACATGGGCAAAAATGTTTTTCCCCTATTTTGTTCTCAGAAATGACTGAACTATTTTATCTGGAAGTTTCCAAAAAACAGTCAACCTGAGGCAGACACCTAACATTGAAAATCTTAAATGAAATAACTAAAAGCTTGGCGAAGTTATAAGCAACTGAATACATGGAGAGTGTCGGGCAACCTTAACTCTAGCTACATTACAGTTAAATGACTACTCAAGGTGCAAGGCAGCAGTGACTCTGACCCTGAGACTATCCTTCCTCCAGCCCTGAGATTATTAAATATGGGGATTGTTAGCTGAAACATGGCTGTGGATAGAGTGGCAATCTCTCAGATTGCCAGGTACAAAATGTAGAGCTTTAAAAATATTTAAGACACTGACTAGCCAGGGTGGAAAACACCTGTGTCACAAGACTCCTCCAAAGCCACACCTCCTACAGTTTAAAGCAATAAAACAGTTGTGTAATGTCTCCTATGTACTTTATTTAATTGTAACCTAGTGGAAATCAACAATACATTTAAAAGTATAACCTTGTGTTGCTATTATTACATCCTCTTTCCTTTCCCATCATCATTCCTAATTCATTCTTCTCCTTCATGTAATAGATGACACAACTTTTCCTGCAATATCTTCAGTGCTTATTTCCTCTTTCCATTTTCTCTCCTTCTCTGTCAGAAAATTACAGTACTGATGTAGTAGTCACACAAACTGGTAACAGTGCCTGCCATTCTAAATGCTGATAGCGAGGAAAGTTAGGGGACAAAAACTGATGATGTGGTTATAAAAAAAGGGCAAAAAATCTCAAAATGAAGAGTGCATTTATTTTGTCAGACATCAGAAGACTCAGGGGTTGAAATGATAGCTGAGGATTTGGGTATTTCACCCACATCCAAGCATATGCTCAGTTTCTTTCTGGTGCATTTGTTGGAAAGAGCTTATGAGTGCTCACAGTAATGCTTTGAGGATAATAATGCTATCTACAGACACAGCTTAATGTAAAACTGCATGGAACTAAACAAATGGCATCTATCTAGATTCTTACAGCGTGCTCATTAAAGATGGTCGAAAAAAAGGATGAATTCATGAACATTTTCACAAAAAAACCTGTCCTTTTTCAATCACAATTTTCAAACTTTGAATTTTGTTTTACCACTTTTAGTGCTCATCTCCATTGTACCTCAGCACCTTTCAAAATAATGAATTTATGATATTTCTTTTTTTCCCTTTCCCTGTCAACAGGGATCAATTTCTCTTTCTTTTGATGGTGATATAGTGGGAAAGCAGGCTCAAAGAAATGGGGTTTACATTCTGTTCTGAATATGGTGATGTCTGTAATTATGTGGATATCTTCCAAGAATGAGTTCCAAATCTATGGCCACTCACCAAGAAAGTTCTATCTCTGCACATATGAATCTCACTCTAGAGGGTGACAGCACTATTGTTCCATTGGAATGCAACTGTCATGGATAGTCACAATCACACAGGGTGAGACAGTCCCTCAGGTTACTTCTTCCAAAGTTTTTCATAGGATTGATACAAGGACAGAAATTGATTTTGACCCAGTTTTTTCACAGGATGTTAGTAAGAAAGCTGAGTGCTTTTGGTGATCTGTGGCTATGTATACATAGCACACCTCTTGTGACAGTGTGTAGGGTATGTGTAGCTACACACCGCAGTGTGGACACAGCCTGCTTTTCACTGTGGTATGTAGCTACATGCCCCACAGTGATTTACCTCTCTGCCAGCTGGACACCAGAAACCTATTGCTGGGGAGGGTAACATGATCACTCCTGTAGCTTTCCTTTGCTTCCCTGTCAAAGTCATTTTTCTGCGGGGAAGCAAAAAATCTGCAGAGGACAAAAATTCTGCTCATGTGCAGTGGTGCAGAATTCTCCCAGGTGTAATTAAAGTGAACAGCATATCTGTTTAAATAGTTACATACAATTTAAGTGTGAGAACCCAGGAGCTAAGGTGCATTCAGTATCAGAAGATTCTGTACTCATGGGAATTTGGAACTAGAAAATCCAGCAGAGCTTGTTATAGGATGAGTGTGACATAGGGATTTTCCCCTGTATGTTTGCTTTCACAACCTGTATTTGTTTTAACAATGCTGAATGGTTCAGCAGACACCACACCAAAAGAGGCAGGACATTCATTACCTTCTGTCTCATATAAAGATTGTCCAATGGTTAGGGCATTAGCCTGGGACCTCAGCAATATAGATTGAATTTCCTTCTCTGCCACAGATTTTTGTGTGACCTAGGGCATGTCACTTAGTCTCTTTGTGCTGCAATTCTCCTTCCAGTGTGTTTGCAATGATACATATATTAAAAGATTGTGAGGCACCCAGATATTACAGTAATGGGAGCCATACAGGTACCTTAGATAGATGTATCCATCTACCACTAGCATATAAAGGGATGTTTGAGTAAGCTAATTAGTAGAGGTGGGCCATAATCAGAACCTTAAACCTGAATCCTTTGGAATGTATTTCTGTCATTGAAATCAGCACATGTGACTGAATACAGGAGGAGTTCTTCTAAGTAAGGTGGTACCATTTTTACACAGACCTTTTTAGATCTACATTTTTAGACAAGTGATTTGAGTTTCCTCCATTTTGGAGTGCTCAACCTGAGACATCAAAAAAAAAAGTCTGATTTTTCAGAACTGCTGAGCACCTGCCTTCTGAGAAGCAGATCCCCTTCATGTGTCTCAAGTTGGGTACCGAAAACAGGCTCTCAAAATCACATGCTGCCTCTGGAAATTCAGGCCAAAGATTCCTCATCTACAAGCACTTCCCCCCTTTATGTTGATGTTGCCCCCAGCAATGCAAGATGTAACAGCTATGATTAACGTAGCGCCATCCTGAAACTATTGTATTTAATATATAGTTATCGCCTGGAAAGCATGAAAACTTTGTAATCCATTATATTAAGAAGGTCAAGATGATATGGGCCCATCAAATATCCACAGACTTTTGTATGTGGGTGTTCCTGGCTTACTGGGGAGCAGAGAGCAGGTTGAGAACCATTTATACAGATACCTAGTCTCTTAAAGTTTGACCTCGTGGGGGAAAAGGGCAGTGACTGGTTTTACCTGTTTTCAGGAGGCTAGAAGACAAAGCAAGTGTTTTGGTATAAAAGGCACAGTTTAACCTGACAGGGGGGAGGTCATCTTTTTGATTTAATGGTTTAATAGACCTGACCTTTTGTCCAAGAGGAAACTGCATCCTCCTGAAGGATTGGAAAGAATGGAACCTGCCAGAGTCTCCATAGGACTATTGGGGGGCCTACTGGTAAAGCAATTCGATCCTGTTGTTGCTGTATGTTTTCTCTGTATGCTTTTGTCTTTAAATAAATGTACTCCGCTTTGAAAGGGCTGTTTGGTTCCTGGTAAATCACTGTCACTGTCCTTGGAGAGAAGACAAAGAGCAGGGGTTGGACGTTTACCAAAGCTGCTTGGGGAGAATCAGAGTGAAGGCAAGGAGGCTGGAAGTCTAACCTCCTGGTTGTGGGGGTGGGGGGTAGGACATGGGTCCCATCCCAGTGACAGGTGATAGCTAGAGGCTTGAGACGGCGTTCCTTGAACATACTTCGGAGGGTGTCATAGGTGCAGTTACCTTGAAACTGTGACACAATCTGAGAAATGGAATGAAGCATGAACTCCTTTAGCTCCCCAAGTTTGTTTGGCTTGAGCTGATCTCCCTGTGTCTGACTTTAGCTCTGTCATTATTTCCTTCAGAACTATGGGAACGTCAGTGAAGTCCCCTCTTATTTTTTATTCAGAAAAAATGGACTTTGTTTCTTTGAGTAACTAAGATCATCCATTCCCTGGATAATTTTGCTGTAAAAATGTAACCAGAACTAGCTCTTAAGTCTTTTCAAGGGTGCTGGATGTCCAAGGGGACCAGGATCATCCTGTTGCCGGCTCAAAGAGCCCAAGGCGGAGCAACAGCAGGGTTCGTTGCCCGGTGTGCGTCGCACTAATTATCACACCAGGGTGGAGAAGCAAAACCAGGTTTATTTAAGCCCAAATAGGTGCCAGGGAGAAAAGCATTCTCAAATCCTGCACCCCGATACAAGCGGTTTTCCTCTCTTTATACAGAACTTCAGCTACGCATTCCCATCACCCCCACACTCCTCCTCTCCCCCCACCTTTCATTCCCATGCAGCAAATACACTTTGCAATAGCAATCACATGAAGCAGTTAAGTCATACTTGGCAAAAAACCACCTTAGCTCGTTAGCAACTTTTCTGCGATCAGTTATCTGTACTTTCCCACCGTGGGGGCTACATTCTTATGCATATAACTTTAATTACAGCACCTGCTTTCCGCCTATCTTATTTAGTATTGGCTACATCTAGTATCAAGCAACCTTGCCACTGCCAGTAATTAGCACATAACACAAAAGGTTACAAAAGTTTAGTAAGGCTAACAAAAGCACTTTACATAAAGATACTTTGGGTCACATAGGCCCAAAGTCACAACTTTGGTTTACTCAGGCCTAGTGGCACCAACAATCCTGTCTGACCTCTGCATGGATTCGCAAGATAAGCAGTTTTGCATTTCTGCCACTTTGACCCATCTGCCAAAATCTTGTCTTGCTGATTTTACAAGGTCAGACTCACCACGTTGCTTCATCAACCATGTGATTTTTCTACCCTTCTCACATTGCATCTGACTTTGCTTTCAGAGTTTCATTTCCTCTTTTTATTTTGTTAAACACAAGTTATTGCAGGCCCCTAACAAAGAGAACTCTGAAGGGCGCTCAAAACAAGTCAGGACAGACTAATACAATGTGAATATTTCTGCAGCTCAGGACTGGTTTTAGGCAATAATTTAGCCAAAGCACCCAACTAAACAACACTGTGATCCTGCCAAGACAGCTTGTTGACTTCAGGGCAGGATGAAAGGCGTAGCCATTCACCTAAGCCCACTGCTTGTGGGTGGCTAGGAAGGAAATCTTTCCAATTTTAAGGAGGAGTTGGGGTGGATAAGATTGTCTTTAACCCCACCTATTTAGGCAATGTGTTGGTATTTTTGCTATGTATATATGCAAATAGGCTTATGCAGTCCATCACCTTCATGCTACCTTCAATTTTTTTGTCCTGTAATAAATGACAGCAGAAACAAACCTATAGTCATTTTTAACAGTATAAAATTAGTTGCTGAATAGGCACATTCATCTAGATTAAGTTAGGTTGAACTGCTATGGTCTGGGCTCTGAACTGTCCCAGGGGTCCTGTTATTGAATCAAATCAGAAAAGACTAATTTTAGTAGATAACATGCTTTTTAAGCAATGACATCAGCACAGTTTCAATGGTCATAATTTTGTACCATTTTCCTGATTGAAAATATTTAGTGACAATTTTCCCAACAAGTAAACAGGAAATATTTTTTATAGAAAGTCCCTGTAGAGTTTAAAAGGTACAGTCTCTAGAAAATTTTCTTTATAGATTGGCAAACTCACTAACTTCATACGCTACTTTTTCAATTCATTCTATTAATGGTGTAAGCTAAGCATTTGGTTCAGTAAGACCTATGTTTGATTTGTGGCTCATGTCAGTCTCCCCCAGACTGAGAGGCTTCATATAGATAATCCCTGACCCATGGGAGGGTTGCTGAGGTAGAACATACTTAACCTCAGGTTTGATATGCTTTTATAGCAGCCCTTCTAGTTGATTAAAAACAGCATTGAATGGGTTCCCAATCCAGTTGTCCTTAGCTGTAAGGGTAGTGAGTTGGTACCATAACTTTGTGTATGTTAGAAAATCTTCAAGGCTACACCAGAAATGTGGAAGACTTCTTTTGGGGAGAGGTGGAAAACTATGCCATTATCAGTCTCCAAAGCGTCAGCCCAACCTTGCACTATAGAGCTGGGATGCAGAAGTGAGAATTCTGTTGGAATGATATTTTCAGAAAAGGAGAATTTCAGGTAAATTATATAATTTACCACACATGACTGTGTACAATACCACACATGACAGTGTAGGACTTTCCATCCTGTGTTTACTGAAACCTCATATGAAAGCTGCAGATAAGGGCTTTTTGGCTTTTAAGAGCAGATGCATGTTCTGAGTAATTCAGTTCTGCTTTGGTCAGAAGTTTCAGAGTTTTCTAGCCAATTAGTAATTCACAGTTCTCAGTTCTCAAATAATCTCTGGCAACATTGGTCTGGTGGAAATGCACCCAAATGTACCAGGAGTTTGTCATTTGATGTCTGGGTGACAGCTGTGTTTGCTTTCCAGAATTGTCACAGCACTATCAGAATGTTTTACATGTATGATATTCTTCCCCACTGACACACACACACTCCCCATTCTCTCTCTCTCTCTTCCTCCCCCTACTCAAAACAGAATTTTTCTCCCCAACCTGCCAACAGATGCACCTGTTTCATTGCTCCCCTTCCACTAGGTGGTGATGGTCATGCTTGATAGTTAGCTCTCTTCCCTATCCCTTGTTAGATCTTTTAATTATTACACTGCTGCCTAAACGTAGCTAAACCTATTTGGAGCAATTCTAGCAAGAGTCACATTTAAGTTTTTCATTCATCCTGGGAAAGGGTTTCAAATATTTATTATTCTCATGCACAAAACCATCAAACGTCTTTTGTTTTCTGCTGCTGTCTAACCCATGGATACAGGATCACACAACTATGTTAGAATAGTTGATGTTTGACTCTCAAATCTCTCCCTCTCCCTCTATTAACTTCAGTCTAATGTCTCCAGTGCTGTCTTGTGTATCTCATCCTGATTATCATGATTAGGGTGACAATATTTTCCCAAAGGGAAAATGGGACACCCCATGGGGCTGACCCAAGGCCTCCCCTCTAATCCCCCCCCAGCAAAGGCCGGCCCAAGCTCCCCTGTGGCCTGCCCGCATGGGACCAGCCTAAGACATGCCTCTCTCCCCCTCACACGGGGCAGACCAATGCCCCCTGCTGCCTGCCCATGTGGGGCCAACCAGAGCCCTCCCCTTTTCCCACTATTGTCCAGGGCCAGTTCAAGACGTCCTGCCACCTGCCTATGTGGGACTGGCCCAGTCAGCCCGAGCCACTGTCCTGAGCCCTCCCTCCCATGCAGGGTTGGCATTGCTGCTTCCCCCCACCCACATTCCTTTGCACCCCATTAGGGGTCACACCCCACTTTTTTGGCAAAACTGGGCATTTGTCCAGTTTGCTCTTGCCAACTGATCAGTTGACAAGACTGGGACAAGGCCAAAATGGGACGTGTGGTCACCCTCATCATAATCCCAGTTCAGACATGGCAAAATTGCACACTCTCTTTCCTCTCAAATCCTCACCTCAGTGTCATCGACAAGATTCTGTGGCCTGCGTTGTGCATGAGGTCAGACTAAGGTCAGAAGGAACCATTATGATCATCTAAAGTCTATGATTCTATGATTCTATTAATTCCATCATCTCTTTTACCAAGCTTGCACCTTCGGTGTGTAATTGGACTCTTCCTCTTTCCTTCTCCAAAAGTCAATCTGTTGCCAAATCTTTCCATCTCCAAAATCTATCCTTTACTGCTCCATTCTTACCACAAAGTCCTGTCCATGCCTTAGTCCCTTCTTGCCTGGACTACACAAATCTCCTCAGTGGCATTCTTGATTCTCTCCTCACTCTCTTTTAGTCTCATGAAGACTTTTCTCTTAAGATTGATCTACTTCTCCTACACTCTACTGATGTTTCTCACTTGGCTTCCTCTCATCTGCTGCATCAGATCCAAACATCTTGTTTTTCCCTTTAAGCTCTGCACAACTGCTTCTCTTCTCTCCTTTTTTCTTACTCCTTGCTCTGCCTATGTCTGTCCCAAGCTTGCCTGCCTACTCAGACCTTTTACATTTTTCTCCCACTTTTGTCTTCTCACTGTCATTGCCATGGTCATTACACTTGAAACTCTCTCTGTATCCAAACACCCCACTCACTCCACCCAAGAAGCCTCTTAATGTTAACTCCATCAGAGAAAGAAGTGTATTAAATGAAAAAAATCTGCACCACTTTGATCAGTGATATTATGCATCTGATCTAAGTGTATAAAGATTAGGCTAAGCTCACTGGGGCAGAGGTCTTGTCTTCTATATTTTGCACATTGCTGAGCATCGCATAACACGAGTTTTTAACTATGTAGCCGTTAGCTCCATTGGAAGTAACACACCTAAATCCCAGCATGCTTACCTGGTGTAACCCAAGTACAACAGAGAAACAATATGAAAAAGACCCTTGGACTTGAAATTATTGGGTTAAGCAAGCACTCAACAGACACTAGAGCCAGAGGATATAGCTCAAGATACAAACCATAACTCTTGTAGTGTAAATTAAGATCAAAATAACTTTTTCTGTTAGAAAATAGTGTTGACCTATGAGACACAATCAATTGTAACAGTGTAGCCATAAGTTTGGGAGAAATGTGTCTGCTTGCCAAAAAAGGATTATCTCCAACATTGGTTAACCATGATCTTTTAAACCTAAGATCAGGTGATAGGTTGAGACAGTTCAACCATACACATTCCTCATTTTTTCTAACAAATTTCTGCCAAGGTCATAGCAGAATTATGTAATTAAAATTAGTTTTCTTGTATTCATGTTAATGGGTACTACAATGATCACAGATGGAGTCTGAAACAAAGATAACATATCTTCTTGAAAAGGGGAAGGGTGAATTTAAAGGCTACTGTACTTCAAAAGGGAAAATGGGCTTGTGGTGATTTATGCTTTTTTGATGCAAAAAAGAATGAGCTTTTTAAAGTGTTTTTTCCATTAGAAATTCTGGTCTTGTGTAATTTAGACTCTATTGGAGCAAGAAACCTAGTGAATAGCTATTATAATTGAGAAGGCAAGGGAATCTTATCACTAATCTACATAGACCAGGTCTACATTAGAAATTTTTGCTTGTATAACAATGTCAGTAGGTAATGTGAATTTCAATGACATTTTTATACTGGCAAAAGGCCTAGTGTACACAGCTATACTTCAAAAATGTGCTTTTTCTCATAACTTATTTTGTTTGGGGAGCTGATATAAGCGATGCTGGCAAAAGCACATTTTTGCTGCTAGAAGTTGTCTACATTAAGATGGTTGCCAGTATAGCTATATATATATATTTTGTAAAAGTTGAAAGTTTTCTGGTATTTTTTGTTTTAATTTCTTAATACTTATTTAATTGAAGTGACTAATATTTTGGAAAAGAACTTCTTTGTTAAAGATTCAAAGCTGCAACCCTTACATTGACTCAGCAAAGTTATAAGGTCTACAAACAGTTTTTGTATTAATTTAGCTATTTCAGCCTGGGATGTGATTTTATACTTATTTTTAAACTGAAATAGCTTTTATTGGTATAAAGGTGCTTATACTGGTATATCTAATGGGAACAAGCTATACTGGAAAACAGTTGCCTATGGGATTATGCTCACAGGGAAATGTACCAACATAATTATATTGCTATAGTTATACCATGATAACAGGGGACAATCTTATTCCTGAACAATGGCACCTTTTTCTGGGTTAGGTTATACGGCTTCCAAAGCAACAAACTAAAATTGAAAAAGGCACTTAATAATTCTCCATGTGGATATTATTCTAAGGCTACAACTACAGCAATAGAATTATAACAATGCCACTAAATTTAACCTGTCAAAAAACCCTATAATATTTAAACACTTATACATCACTTCAAAGTGCTTTACAGACACATTGTGGTAGGATGACAACCCAATCCCTTATTTTTAAGGGACACACCCTTATTTCATTGTTTTTGTCCCTTAGGGTGACCACTTGTCCCTTATTTTATGATGTACTACTAAATGTATTAAACTTATAAGTACAAATCTAAAATTAAATAGCTTATGTTAATTGCACTGTATACTTGTAGAATTGTACACAAGAGAAATATATACTATGCTAAGGGAAATGGCATTTCCCTAAAATGTTCCTTAAAATAAAGTGGTGTCCCTCAATTTGCATGTGGTTTTTCCGTTATTTCCACCCAACAATGATGATCACCTCAGGGGTGGGTTGTAGCCTAGATCTTACCCAGGTTGCGTTCTCAGTGGGGCACGCACAACCATCTCGTGCCAAACTGTGCCGATCCCTTATATTTCACACTGAACACCCCAGCACTACGACTCCCAGCATGCATTGCACCGAGGGCCGTTGGCTTTGCTGCCGGAGGCAGAGCACAGCATTCTGGGAAGTGTAGTGTCCATTTGGACGGCCTCGGGCTGCGCCTCTGCACTGACAGGATTGGCCGATGGCGCCGCCACTCACCCGTCTCCCCGCCCAGCCTGAGGCCGGCTGGCTCTATACAGTCCCCCCAAGCCGTCAGCCACAAATCACAGCAGCCGAGGTGCGTGTGAGGAGACAGGGGCGATTCCCGCCTAGTACCCGGTCTGGGTAAGAGCCGGCCCGGAGGGAGGCCGCGCTGCCTGGGCGGGCGAAGGGAAAGCAGCCGGGGCGGAGGGGAGCCCTTCTGGGGATCGGGGGGGCGGGGGGAGAAATGGCTGTAGGGGTGAGAGCGAGAGATGAGGGACCTCGCCCTGCTGGGAGTCTCGGCACCAGCGGGCAGGGGCGCGCCGGGGATCCACCCTGTGCTGGGGTCGGGGCACTGAAGTGGGAAAGGGACCGAGCAAAGCTCCGGCCTGTCTGGTCATCGCAGCCCGCGGGGGGCAGTGGGTACAGGTGCGTTGTTGGGGGGACGATGGGCTTTCCTCAGCTCGCTGTGGACCTGGACCCCACAAAGAGTCGGTAGGGGATGGGGGTAATGGCTCATTCCCACTAATACCGTGCCAAGACCCCTTAAAATCAACAGGCTACAGCTTGTAGCCGTTGACCCACCAGCCAAGGAGTTTTATTCAAGTATATGAGGGGCTAAGAGTAATTTTTCCCCTTGTTAATTCATGGGTGTCCATTTCAGTATCCAGCCTGTGGTAGTGGTAGTGGGGTAAAACAAACCCACAAAACAAGAAGGCATTATAAGTTTTAAGTAGAGAAACATTTGATCAGCTGCAAAATCCAGGTGCAGCAGTTCATACTGAGATAAGGAAATGGTAAGCAGGAACGGAAACAAAACTGCACCTGTGACTTTCTTAAGGAAACTTTTGCAGGAGAGAGTATTGTGGGGAAGTCACTTAGGAGCCTGTAAGTGGTCAGTATCATTAGTAATAAATTCATACAACATATTGAGCACTGCTGACAGACTTAAACCAAATCCACTTGCTGTCTATTTGTTTCCAATAGCACCCATAATGTGCTAGGCATTGAATAAACAAAGGAAGCCATAGTCCCTGCACAATCTAATAGTAGATACAAGTGTAGAAGAAAAATGTACAATTTATAAAGTGGTCAAATTGAGGAATAGCTTCAGCTTGAGTATTTGTTTGTTAAACATAAGGACTATCACCAGTTGCACCTCAGTCTAGTGGTTATTAGTCAGTTTCTCTTCTCACACTTCACATTCAGCTGTGCTGATGAACAACTTGGAAAGAGGTACTGACTTTGAAGAGCAGTTCAGGAAAAGCATTCCATGCATAAAGGGAAGGGCATAGAAGAAAGTGTGAACATTTTTGTGGGAGAAACTGTCTCTTACTGTCTGACATGCACAGATTTGGTCCTCTAGAACTGTGGTTCTCAACCAGGGGTTACACGTACCCTTGGGAATATGCAGAGGTCTTCCATGGGCTATATTAACTCATCTAGATATTTGCCTAGGTTTATAACAGGCTACATAAATGCATTAAGGAAGTCAGTACAAAGTAAAGTTTCATATAGGCAATGATGTGTTTATACTTCTCTATATACCATACACTGAAATATGCATCCGAAGAAGTGAGCTTTAGCTCACGAAAGCTCATGCTGAAATAAATTTGTTAGTCTCTAAGGTGCCACAAGTACTCCTGTTTTTTTACTGAAATATAAGTACAATATTTATATTCCAATTGATTTTATAATTATATGGTAAAAAGAACAAATAAGCAATTTTTCAATAATAGTGTGCTGAGACTTTTTTTGGTATTTTTGTCTGATTTTGTAAGCAAGTAGTTTTTAAGTGAGGTAAAACTTGCGGATATGCAAGACAAATTAGTCTCCTGAAAGGGGTACAGTAGTCTGGAAAGGTTGAGAGCCACTACTCAAGGATAAGGTTTTCATTGGAACACTAGTCAAAAGAATTAAAAATTTCCTGTATAGATAATGGACTTTCCCCACACAATGCAGATTAAGTTGGAAATGCCCTACTGCACATAAATGCATTTATTTACAGTTGAGGTGGGCAGTATTAGCTTTATATGAAAATCTGTTAAACATTTATATTATAGTGCCCCAAACTCTAATCAGGGTTGGACTGAACACTGTAGAAGTACACAGTATGACACTGTTCCTGCCCTGAGAAGTCTAAAATATAAAATGGCAAGACAAATAGTAATAAAAGATCATAAAAATGTTAAGTACAAAGTTTTCTAGTTATTTCCCCAAACCAGCCTCCTCGCTGTTCAGGTGTCATAACCAACTTGTTCTACCATGGCTGACCAAAGTGCCTATCTTTTATCCTGTTCCCGCTCAAAGAAATAGTGGTCTTGTTTACAGAATGATGCATAACACATTATATAAATTTCTACATTGATATTTGTACCCGCAGCTTGGAGAGTGATTTCATGATAAAAAATACGGACAGAATGTCCCTACATGTTAAGTATGTGAGTAGGTGGATTTGACAGCTGAACCGATTTCACTGAGACCTCGAAGTGTCATGTTACAACCTGGACTTCATAGGATCTTAAGAATAGGGCTAGTGGTTTGTCTCAGTCACAGGGAGGAGCTGCAGTCTCCTTTTTGCTGGGAAATGGGGGCACGTCGTTGTTCTTGCTGCTGTAGGAATGGAGGAGCTAGCACTGGGATAGCAGTTTGTTAAATTGCTTTAAGTTTAAAATTGATTCAATTAACCTTACACAATTTTTATTGTAAAATAAAGGCTGTCTTGATTAAAATGTGGACTAGAATACTTTCTATTTACTGTAAATATGGCCTTTTCACATTTTCAATTACTACCATTTTTTGCATAAATGATAACAAACCACTAATTCCAGTAATAATAAATGCATACATCAGTCACTAGCAGATTTAGTAAAGCTTCATGCAGTAACTATTGACTTCTAACCCCTTCCTCTACTGCTTGCAAAATTTTATATTTTTAAAAGGGAATTAAAGTGGGAAAATCCCCACTGAATTATAGAAATTAGGAGACTTTCTACATGCTGATTTCAGTGTGAGCTGTAGGTACTTTGCACTTCTGATCCAGCCACTTACTGTAGAACCTCGGTTACAAACACTAGAGTTACAAATTGACCAGTCAACCACACACCTCATTTGTAACTGGATGTATGCAACCAGACAGCAGCAGAGACAAACAAAAGCAAATACAGTACAAGTACTGTGTTAAATGTAAACTACTAAAAAAGGGAAAGTTTAAAAAAAATGACAAGGTAAAGAAACTGTTTGTGCTTGTTTTATTTAAATTAAGATGGTCAAAAGCAGCATTGCTCTTCTGCATAGTAAAGTTTCAAAGCTGTATTAAGTCAATGTTCATTTGCAAACTTTTGAAAGAACCATAATACCCACTGCTTGCATCCGAAGAAGTGGGTATTCACCCACGAAAGCTCATGCTGCAAAACGTCTGTTAGTCTATAAGGTGCCACAGGATTCTTTGCTGCTTCTACATAATGTTTTGTTCAGAGTTACAAACATTTCAGATTTACAAACAACCTCCATTCCTGAGATGTTTGTAACTGAGGTTCTACTGTATTTGGGTGCTTAACTTTAGACACCCAAATTTTGACATGTTGACATTAGTTGCAGAATGAGTTTTATGACTTGTGTGTTGAGCCTTCCCCCAATTTTCCTGGGACACTCAGCCTCTAGATACTACAGTGATTAGCACTATGAAAATACCTTCCATTGGAATGGAATTGTGACTTGATTTGTAAACAAGGTGGCCAGTGGGTTATGAGAAGCAGCTGAAGTGAAGCAAATTACAGTAAAATATTTCCTAGACAACTGGAATTTTGAACTGACAGCTCAATTAGCATAGAATCAAAGAAATTAAAAGCTGTTTAGAAAAACCATATTCCTCCAGATCCAGTGTGGCTATTTAAATGAATTTAGCGAGTAAATTATTTCATTTATAGTAGCTCTGCTATAGAGGCTATATAGTTAGCCATATTTCAGCTAATGCATTAATAGAGAACTAGTTAAGTACAGTAGAACCTCAGAGTTACAAACCTCAGGAATGGAGGTTCATAACTCTGAAATGTTCGTAACTCAGAACACCACATTATGGTTGTTCAAAGGTTTACAACTGAACATTGACTAAAGTTTCAATGCTGTATTATGTGGAAGAACAGCACTGCTTTTAATCATGCAATTTAAATGAAACAAGCACTGAAGAAGTTTCCTTACCTTGTCATTTTAAAAAAACTTTCCCTTTTTTAGTAGTTTGTTTAACACAGTCCTATATTGTACAGTATCTGCTTTTTTTATGCGTCTCTGCTGATTGCATACTTCCAGCTCCAAATGAGGTGTGTGTGGTTGACCAGTTAGTTTGTAATTCTGGTTTTCGTAACACTGGTGTTCTACTGTAGCTGTAAACAACTGCAATGTTTATCATTCTAAATATAGTGAAGACATTTTGTAATCAGGTATTAAAATTGCTGTATCTAAGGTGACTAGGTAATTAGATCTAAATTATCACCATCATCTGGGTCACCCAGCACATCATCTGATCTTTGTGTGAATTTTAAACCCTTCAGGATAGAGACCATTTCTTTGTCTTGTATAACAAGACATACTGCACAAAACATGTATTCCCAAGGTTCTACTTTATTACTAGACAGATTGAGAATTGCAGTTCTTTGTCTTTTTATTTTTAAAACAAATGAATTCTTGGTAATCAAATTAATGAACAGGTTTCCTGTTGCAATTTGTGATCTGATGGTATAGCATATGACAAGGAATTTTATTTTTATATATATAATTTCCCCCCCTCACATTACTGGTCTGGTGTCCTCTTTCAACACAGCACAGAACACTGTCTTTTTAATCTACCTAACACCTTTCCAACCGTCTAGGCTTGTCCTTCAGACAAACATTTTTTACAAGTTAGAATCAAGCAGTGACTTTAGTATAATAGCTTTCTTTGTTACACATTTGCTGTTTGAGTTTGTTCTAAAAGCTATTCAGAAAACCCTGCAGATTTTAGCATTTGACTTTTTTTTGTAACTTGCTAGTATTGCTCTATGTCTAATTACTTTTTTCTGCTCTAAATTTAAAACAAGGACTAAATCATGAAACAGAACAAGACAGACAAATAGGACTGATAAAGTAAACACTGCAAATGTTGTATAGAAATTAATCTCTATTTAAAAGTTAAGATCTATTAGACATTGAGCTGAACTCCATTCTGCTTTGAGATCTTGAATATGCCAATGACACTACCTTGTTGACTCAGTTTGGTGAATCATTACAGCTGATGGCCAGTCTGGTTGAGCAAGCAGCAGCACACATTGGTGGTTTTATTAATCCAGATAAAATTAAGTTCCTGGCCATTAACATCAAGCAGACTCCAGTTCCAGATTACAACCAGCTCAGTATTAACCTGTCAAGATGAGACACTGAGCAGGTGGCAGCTTTTAAACATTTGGGCAGAGTTATAGATAGTGCTGCAGGGTGCTTGAAAGATGTAGACACATAGCAGCAGCTACTGCCATGTTTTTGGCCCTTCAACAGGCTCTGTGGCATGGTTGTGGCATTAAGCTTGCTGCAAAGCTGCAGATCTTTAGAACCACTTTTATACAGACTATCGTGTGGAAATGGAAGGTGGGCACTGAAGAAAGCCAAAAGCCACTCCTTTGAAGTTTTTGATTCTTGTAATCTTTGTCACTTGTTTCATATCAAGTAGCAGGACAAGATCAGAAATGAGGTTATTTGAAGCCAAACCCAGCAACTGCCACCATCAGCGCTGGTTTGGTTTTGATGGCTTTCTTGGTATGGACATATTAGAATGAAGACCAACAAAATTCTGATGCATGTGTAGCAAGTAATATAACTATATGGCTGGTGATCATGTAGTCAGGAAAAGCTTTGGTGTGACAAGATTGCCAGTGGTGGACAAATATTGAATAGATCATTTTAAGCACCTTGCCAGAGATTGGTTTGGGTTGTGCTCAATTTGCCAGGAGGCCATAACACCTTGGATTTGCCATATTTTTGATACCAAGAAATAGGCATTATTTGGTTTCCTCAATATAATTTACAGTGAAATTAATGTACATGTCTTAAATCCCTAGGCTTGGGTATTTTTTCCCTGTACATGCCTTCCCAAGGCAGGTTCTAGAATAGCAGGCCTGGGGCCATGTTGCCCTCTAGTTATCCATATAACAGTTATAGCACAGGCTGGTTATCACCCCTATCTGAAAGGGGACCAGCATTAGAATGGGAGTAGTTTAGTCTTCATTCCCATTCAACTCCTTGGCTTGTCTACGGAGACTGCTAACTCATGCCAATTATAGCGATGGTTTTTGACATCTGTCTGTTAAAAACTGGACAAGAGATCCACCACCTCATTTCACATAGGCCACTGAGCAAGGATCAGATGATAACTCAGTCACAATTGACATACTTGGATTTGAACCAATGACCTACATCTATAGAAGAACTAAGTATTCTGCGAAAGGCTCAGTTTCTAATTTTTAATCCTGAGTCATCTATTTCCTCTCGGCAGTTTTCATAAACAAGAATCATGTATCTTGACTTATTAACATCTGGATGTTCTGCCTCAGTGAACAAATCAGGAAAAGTTTCCTGCAAAAAACAAATGTTGAGGTCTGAAGGATCTGTTAGCATGACATTTAACTGGTAGCATAGAATTAAACCCAAGTCAGTTAAATTTTAGGACTACCAGAGAAATGAAGAGAGCCTGAATATAGCTATAGTCCAAATACCTCGAATCATGAAACCAAATTTGGCAGGGGATTGTATGCACCATGTAAATTTATGGTATTTCGCAGATGAGTAAATATCTCTGCCTGGACCTCAGATCTGTTCACAGCACAATTATGTACTTTGTGTGCATGCTGTAAACATGGCATCTCTCCAAGACAATGGCTGTTCTGTTAAGATTAGCTCTGTACTATTGGGTTATCCGGGAGAGGGGGCGGGCGGAAGCCCGCCCCATGCTAACGGATCCCCCCACCCAGTTAAGTTAAGTTATATGTCTGAAACTTCTGAAGGGAGTGGCAAAATGAACAACTTAGTTTTTGTTGGTAGGCTAGTTTGTGTTCCTGTAGAATGCAATAGGTGTTAAAACTATAACCATCTAGTTGTAGACAAACTTTGCTTGTTAGTTCTTTATATGCTGAAAGAAGCAAAATGTTTTTTTAGCTCATTAACAAAAGTTATTGCAATTGAATGAAGTAGTTAATAATTCAGTCTATTAAATCCTACATAAATTTTAAGCATGCACTTCCAAACCACACGTTTGCCTGCAGTGGTTTAAGCCAAGGAGAGATGAATCACAAGTGTTCTAGGATCTAACAAGCTTTAGAAAGAAGGCAAAATAGTAACACTACTTTGGCTTTGATTCCCTCTTACCCCTGTCTGTGTATTGGAATTTGTCAATACAAAGGTCACAAGCGCTTCTGATTAATAAGGAATGATCCGATGTGATCCCCTGCACTTTGTATATGTCTGTCAGCCCATTAAAAGTTTTCCCTTCTCTTTTTTTTTTCCAAAGGTATATTCTCTTTTGCTAAACTATTGACAGAATTATTGGTGACCTGTAAAGCCAGTCTTGAAAAGGACTTGTGCTGTGTGCCATTAACAAATGCTTCACCACCGCACACTGCAATTTCAGAAGTGATGTTGGCTACTTTGCTTTTTTGGGGTACTTTGGGTAGTCAGTGGGGCAGATGGTTTTGGTACAGTGAGGAACTGAAGCTGGTTTTGCCTAGTCTGGTAAAGGCATAATGGTGACATGCCCACTATGCAGTGTTAGTAGAGACTTGTGAGCTGGTGGTTTTGCTCCTCAGAAAGCAGTGCTGAAGCATACTGCCCCATCTCCACAACAATTTTATATATATCACAGTAATGTTTAGCTACCAAACTTGGTTTTGGTAACTGGATTATTGTAAAATGCTGTTTATTTAGGGTGGCTGGGGGGAAGCATCTCATCTTTGTTACACCAAAGGTGAATGATTATTATGAAAGAACAGAATGTGATTTACTAAATCACATTAGATGCAGCAGACTTGCACTTTTGTGGCAAAAAAGTATAGAAAAATTATTTTGGTTTAATATGACCTACGCTGTTTATAACATACTGATTTGGTAGCACCTTACACCCACTTTGCACCAACATAAAGGATTACATGGTGCAGAGCAACAGAATTTCTCTCCATTTCTTCCCCCAAAACAGTAACACTACTTCCTTCTGCCTCTTCTAGCTGAGTCTTTTGGAAAAGGCTGTGAGGGGTGAATTGACACTTTGTGCCTGCATTGCTGTATAGCAGCTGTGGTGCTGCTCATCGGCTGCTCCTTTCCCAGTTGTAAATTGAAGTTCTCCAAGCTCTTCTCCCCAAACAGGAAGTGGAATTGAAGTCTGCCTCTTTGGCTGGCACCACCACTACCAGGGGTTGAACTGACAGACCTAAAGAGCCCATGCTCCTAGCTGGGGCTCATATGCTCAGTGGTGAGGAATGAGGACCTGGAACATACTCACCAATGAATTACATAGGCAGGGACTGAAGAAAGAACACATTTTTTTTCATTCTATTTTATGAAAAGTCTGATGGGTTTTATTTCAGAATTTTTTTTATCTGTGAAGTGTGGCTGATAGTGATACTCATTTCACATGTATGGGTCCTAACCAATTTACTAGCTATTGTAGAACAAAATATCCCAGTCTTTTGGCTTCATTTATTTTGGTCCATTTCAGATTAATTTGTATTCCTTTTTATTCTAGGTAATTGTATTTTCACTTCAGTGTCAAACTAATAGGAACTGAGTCTCACCTGTATTGTGATGTGCTATATTTTTAAAATGCAGAATTGCTGCTTTGGCTTTATTTTGCTGTTTTCTGACCTAATCTTTCAAATTTATTCCTTAGTTTCTGGAGTTGTGGAGTAAAGAAAGAAAATGATTTTGAAAGCAATTGTATTGCTAGGCTGTATCTTGGGAATCAGCACACTTCCTCTCGAGGATCCTGAAGATGGAGGCAAGCACTGGATTGTCATTGTAGCAGGGTCAAATGGCTGGTACAATTACAGACACCAGGTAAGGATGACCTATCCAGTTCATTATGACATTCTAAGAGTGTTTCATGGAATATTATAGAAATACCTGTCACTGTGCAATGTAGTTTCTTCAAAGACCTGTCTCAAACTTAGTTACATGCTCAAATGTCAGAAGTATTTACTGTGGTATGTAACCTATCACTTAAATTAGCTTCTGTACCAGATGACTGGAGGATAGGTAGTGTGACACCAATTTTTAAAATAAGCTCCAGAGGCCATCCTGGCAATTACAGGCCAGTAAGACTAACTTCAGTACCAGGCAAGGTAGTCGAAACTATAGTAAAGAACAGAATTATCAGACACAGATGAATATGATATGTTGGGGAAGAGTCAACATGCCTCATCAATCCATTAGAATTCTTTGAGGGGGTCAACAAACGTGGACAAGGCGATCCAGTTGATCCAGTGTACTTGGACTTTCAGAAAGCCTTTGACAATGTCCACCACCAAAGGCTCTAAGCAAAGTAAGCAGTCATGGGATAAGAGGGAAAGTCCTCATGAATCAGTAACTGGTTAAGAGACAGGAAACAAAGAGTAAGAATAAAAAGACTGTTCTCAGAATGGAGAGAGGTAAATAGTGGCGATCTCCAGGGATTTGTACTGGGACCAGTACTGTTCAACATTCATAAATTATCTGGAAAAAGGGGTAAACAGTCAGGTGGCAAAATTTGAAGACTACACAAAATTACTTATGCTAGTTAAGTTCAAAGCAGATTATGAAGAGTTATAAAGAGATGTCACCAAACTAGGTGACTGGGCAATGAAATGGCAGATAAACTTCACTGCTGTTAAATGCAAACTAGTGCAGATTGGAAAACAACATCCAACTATACATACAAAATGATGGGATCTAAATTAGCAGTTATCACGCAGAGATCTTGGTGTCATTGCAGATAGTTCTCTGAAAACATCTGGTCAGTGTGTTAGCTTTGACTGCCACTTCAATGTTAGGAACCATTAGGAAAGGGATAGATAATAAGACAGAAAATATAATGCCACTATATAAATATATGGTGCACCCATACTGTGAATACTGCGCACAGTTCTGGTTCCCCATTTCAAAAAGATGTATTGGAATTAGAAAAGGTACAGAGATGGTCAAAAGTGATTAAGGGTATGGAATATCTTCCATATGAGGAGAGATTAAAAAAACTGGAACTATTCAGCTTGGAAAAAAGACTACTAAGGGGGAGGGAATATGCTAGAGGTCTATAAAATCATAAATGGTGTGGAGAAACTGAATAATGAAAGTGTTATTTAGTCCTTCACAACACAAGAACTAGGGGCCATCCAATGAAATGACTAAGCAGCAGGTTTAAAACAAAAGACAGTACTTCACACAACGCACAGTCAGCCTGTGGAATTTGTTACTGGGGGATGTTGTGAAGGCCAAAAGAATAACTAGGTTAAAAAAAGAACTATATAAGTTCATCGAGGACGGGTCCATCAATCGCTATTAGCCAGAGATGCAACTCCAGGCTCTGGGTGTCCCTAGCTTATGAATGCCAGAAGCTGGGTGCTGGGATGACAGGGGATGGATCACATGATAATTGCCCTGTTCTGTTCATTCTGTCTGAAGCACCTGGCGTCGGCCATTATCAGAAGACAGGATACGGGGCTAGATGGATTGGTCTGACCCAGGATGGCCATTCTTATGTTCCTATGTTAGTTTTGAATAAGTCTGGGCACAAATAACTTTCTGCTTTCATCTCACTTTCAGTTCCAGATTAACAGATTTCCTTTTGTCATGTATTTGTTTAATTTGGAATGTTTACTGAAATTAAGTAAAATGTATAAATAAACTTTAGTAATCTAAAACCCAATCTCTACTTGATCTTTCCTATTATCATTCTAACCCTCCAACTTTCCATTGTTGCTTTTACTTTATATTTTTTTTTCTTGCTCAGCCCTCTTTCTTGACTTGACAAGCCAGAATAGCATCCTTCTCTTTTTAAAAAAAATAAATAAATAAAAATCAATAAATAAAATAAAGGCCAGAGAAGGCCATTATCATCATCTTGTCTGATGTCCTCCTAGCAGGTCATAAACTTTCACTCACTCAGTCATTACTACATCACATTAAATAACGGATGATTGAACTAGAGCAGGTTTTTCTGAAAGCCAATTCTGTATGCTCTTGTCCATAATGTTTCTTCAGCTCTCACTTCCAGCTATTTGGTGACTTTCCCCTCTCTCTCCTCCCCTTTTGCATCCCTACCAGTAAAATATTCAGTTAGTCTCACTGGTGTCCTGTTCAAGTACTTGGTCCTGGGACATCTAAAGGATTTTTAAGGCCTGCTTTAAGATATGCAGCAACAAAACCTCAAAATATAACTTCACCAGCTCCCTTACATACAACACTCTGGTGGGAGAACACTCATTTAAAAAGACAGAGGTGGGAATAACATTGTATTTAAAATTTTTAGGAAAAGTTGTTGCTGTGCAAGCTTAGTAGCAGCTTTTAAAAGATAGCGATTGTTATCCAAATAGTAAGCTTTTTTTGCAGGCTAGAAAAAGGATTTCTGTCAATGAACCCAAGTTCCCTGTAAGCTGTGTGATGGCTCAGCAGTGTATTTAGTGCCACACAGGCACTTAGGGAACCCACCTGGGGACCTGCCAGTCCCATCACTTCCCAAGTGTGTATCTTGGGAATCTTGTTGTTTTAATCAACATGAAATGGAGAGAAGAAAATATCCTTGCATTTAAAAAAATGGGCACCTCATCAAAAAGTGCTATCAAGGTTAAGAAAATCAAAACAGCAACCCTTTACACTTTCACAGCTTATAATACTTAGTGGAGACCTTTTATAATAGAATTGGTCTAGCCAACATATAGTAAAACCTGCTTTAATATCACCTTGTGAGACCAATCAAAACCAGTTGCCCATTAGGTCTAACCTTTAACTAAAGGAACAAAATTGTACTTTAGACTATTATCACACCTTCCATCTCAGAGCATGATATAAATATTGTTTATGCCTCACAACATACCTTTGAGGTAAGTATTTGTTCCCCAGTTTCCAGATATAAACTGAAATATGGTGAAGGTTAAATGATTTGGCTAAGTCATGAGCTAGAGCTCGGACTAGAACTTGGGTCTTGACTCCCAATCTCATGCTTCCTCTCTTACTAGAAATCCTTGAAAATACTTTAAAGTGCTCACATATGACACTGAGTTGCTTGGTGGAGATAAAAGGGAATTCTAGAGCCACCCAGGAATGAGCTCAATTATTCCACAGGAAGGTGTGTTAAAGATAGTGTTGTGACAGACTATACCTGCAGATAGAATTTTTATCCTAGTGACAGTAATTCAGCTAGGTATTAAATCTCTTAAACAAATCCTTTGCTCATTTGGCAGCTTTGTGTAACTTGGTTGCTATTTCTGGCAGAGAAATTGAAGAGGAATACATCACATCTTCTACCTGTTAATGAAATATTTCTGCACATACAGTCCAGTCTGTGCAAATTGAATTGTCCTCTCAGCAATATGTTACATAGCTTGTCTGCTTTCATTACCTCACTGAATGCTATTCTTCAAAAGCTTAAGGTTTACTTCAATTGCTGCTGCTAACTCATTAAAGTATGATCACCCACAGCTTATTTTGTCAAGTAAGATACCAAGATTGCCACACTTCCACTCCCCCCCCCACCATGTTTAACAGCTCAGGTGTCCAAGGCAGACAGTCCATTTACACTTCATGCAAGCTGCAAATTTCAAGTAATGTACATTTATACATAATGTTGTATTTCAACCATTTTTATTTCAACTGAATTATTTCAAACCATTTTGCATGCTATCTCTGTCCAGCATCACTGAAATGCATCTTGTAGCCACCTGCAGCAACTCCCCCCAGCAACTTACTAGCGCACAACATGCTACAGAACAGTGGGGGAAGGAACAAACCGTTTGATCAAGGACTCTAAAGCTAACCCTCCTCTTCTATAAAGTACCGTGGGATTTTTGATATCCATGCTGAATGGATGAGATCTCACCTTTTAAAATATATAAGATTCCATACACAAACTACTACAGGGAACTCAGTTTCCATACTGTACCTTGTAAGGATGAAGGAATGAGTCATCCGTGGTAGGATATGAACCTATAGTTTCAAGTAATCTAAGGCCTTTTGTATACTTGAGATTTGGTGTCACTACACTGTTGCAAACCCCAGCTGTAAGCAAGGCAAGTGCAAATTGTTGCTTTCCTTACCTACTTTAGCAATTTGCACCTTGAAGCTACAGTTTCTGGACATGATGGCTGAATTGGAATTAGTTCCAAATAAAGCCAAGACTTAAGCTATTCATTTATTTTCATCTTTCATAAACAAATCATCTTGGCACCTTGACATTTTTGTAAAACATACACAACCCAAAGTAATGAGCTTGTCCCTGCTGTAAAGTTAACTTGGAGTCCCTCTACATAGAAACCCCCTTAACTCAGGAGTGGTGGTGGTTTTAACTCAAGATAGTTGGCCTGTCGGGGTATAGAGTAAACCTTGAGTTAGCACAATTCAGCAGCTGCTAACTTGACTACTCTGCAATCCTCTAATGCCTTCCACAATTCTCCATGGGTGCCCAAAAAGGACAGACAAGTTCTCAGAGAGAGTGGCTCAATTTATAGCACTTGCACTCACATATGTGGCACTAATACTAATATCTCTGGGTTTTTTGCATCTTGTGTTGTGCAGTGTGACTGCTCTTGCTCAAGCTAGGCTAATGTCAGTTAATGGTGGTGAAGAGACACCCAATAAAACAAACATGCAGTTGGCCTCACAACAGCCCATCCTAAATGACAATATAATCCACCAGAGTATAAACAAATAAAGAACATGGACCAATCTCTGTGAAAATACCCAGACATTATATCATCCCTCCCCAGAAGTCCAGGGAAATAGATAGGCTTTGCAGGACACCCTGTAAGTCAATAGATTCAGGGCAGATCTATACTTAAAACACTGCATCAGCTCAACTGCATCACTGTAGTGCTTAAGTGAAGACCGGTTTCCCGTTGGCATAGTTAATCCACCTCCCCAAGAGGCAGTAGCTATGTCAAAAGGAATAGCTCTGTCTACATCAGTGGTTTTCAAACTTTTTTTTCTGGCAACCCAGTTGAAGAAAATTGTTGATGCCCATGACCCAACGGAGCTGGGAATGAGGGGTTTGGGTGTGGGAGAGGCCCAGGGCTGGAGCATACAGTTGGGGTGTGGGGGTGAGGGCTGTGGGGGTGAGGCTGGGAATGAGGGGTTCAGGGTGTGGGAGGGGGCTCTGGGCTGGGGCAGAGGGTCGGTGCTCTGGGCTGGGAGTGCAGGCTATGGGCTGGGGCTGAGAGGTTTGGGATGCAGGAAGGGGCTGTGGGTTTGGGGGGGGCTCAGGGCTGGGGCAGGAGATTGGAGCACAAGGTTACCTCAGGTGACTCCCAGTCAGCAGTGTAGCGGGGGTCCTAAGGCAGGCTTCCTGCCTGTCCTGGCATCATGAAGCGCGCTGCACCCTGGAAACGGCCAGCAGCAAGTCCAGCTCCTAGGCGGAGGCACGCAAGCATTCTGTGTGACTCTTGCTCACAGGCACCCTGCCCAGCTGGGAACCGGCCATTGGGAATGAGGAGCCAGTGCTTGGGGCGGGGGCAGCGCGTGGAGCCCTGTGGTTCCCCCCGCCTATGAGCCAGACCTGCTGCTGGCTGCTTCTGGGGCGCAGCTTGGGTTCAGAACAAGTAGGGACTAGCCTGCCTTAGCCAAGCAGCACCGTTGACAGGACTTTTAGCCGCCGTGACCCAGTGCCTTACACAGGGTCACAGCTTGCAGTTTGAAAACCACTGCTATAAAAGGTGGCAATAGAATCTGAGGTCTTTATCTCTGGGAAAACAGCTGAAGAAAATTAAGTGAAATCCTCCTCCAGGAAAATTCAAATGCTGAAGACAAAAATAAATGTACATAAAATATCTGAAATCTGTTGTCTTGGAATTTGCTAAAAATAACCAGTTTTGCACTTTCCCCCTACCTTGCGTTCCAGCACGGTGTGCCATTTAAATGGGAAAAGATATACATTGAGTAACATTCCAGATAGAAAAGCTTTTACTGTATTAGGATCCCTACGGTAGACAGCTAGTTTTGCTGCTGGTGTCATTTTTAGCACCCTGTCATCTAACTTGCTAGGAACAAGTCTAATGGATGTGGTTATGAACGCTGTAATGGCAGCCTTGTCTACACTAGTGTTTCCAATGTTGCTAACACTGTTACAATTAAACCAATGTTAGCAACTGGGAAATCTTTCTAAAGTGTCCCTAATACAGATCAGGCTATTGAACCAGTAGAGCACAGTTAGGGAGGTTAATGAAACAGCAGCAGGTATTTTTAGAAATAGTTGACATTTTTAATAGATATTGGCTATAAGAATACTTCACTATCAAAGATGTTATAGCCCCTCATTTATTACTTCAGATCACAGCAATGTTCCTTTAATAGGACAAAAACCTAAAGATTTACTATAGTGAAGCCAGCAATTCTTACACATACTTGAGAGATTTTGCAGCTTGATTTTTGCAGAAAAAACACACAGCCTGATACCAACACTAATGAAATATTAGAGGATAGGGGGGCATGCTGTATTTAGGGATTTTCTCACATACTGGGGGAGAGTCTAAAGCTTCCATTTATAAAATGTTTTTGGTTTCCATCTCCATGATGAAGATGCAGCCATAGTGGAATCTGTACACTATTAGCCATAGTAGCTTCAGCCAGCCATCCACCACAAAGGTGGGAACTCCATCCCTCCTTATCCCCTACACAGGTGGTTTTGACTTTCAAGTTTAAAGGAGACCATTTAAAAGCTATTGTTGTTAAACATGAACAGGGTAAGATCAGGTCTGCATTAGAAACTTTGCCAGTATGTGCTGAGTCTACCAGCTTCTATACAAGGAGCCCTTTACTGGTATAGCATATTGGCAAAATGATAATTGAAGATATACAATCTCCTAGAACTGGAAGAGACCTTGAAAGGTCATTGAGTCCAGCCCCCTGCCTACATTAGCAGGACCAAGTACTGATTTTTGCCCCAGATCTCTAAGTGGCCCCCTCAAGGATTGAACTCACGATCCTGGGTTTAAGCAGGCCAATACTCAAACCACTGAGCTATCTTCCCCCTCTCCCCTGCTCCTATTGTGGATGCAGATTGCTGGCAAAGCTGTATAGTAAAACCACTCACCATGAACAAAACAAGCTGTATGGGTAAAACAAAGTTTTGTTTATCTCACTGTGCCTATATGAGGAGCTTTTACCAGCACAGCTATACCAGTCAGGATCCAGTGCCCCAGGCTGACACAGCTGTGCCAGCAAAAGCACTGACTGTAGACCTGGCCATAGTAATGTCAGCAGGAGTATGTGCAGAAATTTAACTTTGACCCCTTTTGGTTGGGGGTGCATGTTCTGTGCCTTCCCCTCGCCCCAGTCTTTGGAGGAGCCCGCTTTTCCTGTCCCCCCTTGCTGGGGCTTGCTCACTTTGACATTCAGAGCACTGGGCAGAAATCACATTGCGTCAACACCCACCGTGGGCCTTCGCAAGGCTTTGTTTTAAACAGTCGGATTCCCCTGGTCCACACTAGTTCTAAGTCAGCTGCCGGCACTGGCTGAGGTAGAACACCGCTCCTGCCCCCATCTCCATGGAGGGGGAGAGGCAAGAGACCCCGCTGCAGCTGGGGTGATCCACAGGAAGGGCCCAGCTTGTGTCCAGCTCGTCGCCCCCACCGGGAGAGGGCGGCACCTCATCCAGCCGCAGCTCACATCCAGCCGTGCTTTGCACCTCAGCCCTCCTCTGGCCCTGGCAGGAGCTCGCTCTTCCCTCCCACCCCCTGCCCTGGCCCAACAGGGCTCGCTCTTCCTTCTCTATCACCACGGCCCCGGGGCTGAGAGACGCTCACTCTCCTATCCCTGCAACCGCTACCCCAGGACTGGAGGAGTTTTGTGCACCTGACAATTATTGGGGGGCCCGTGCCACTGTTTCTCCCCCCACTTGTGCATGCCCCAGAATGTCACTTAGGGCTGATTTTTTGAGACATTTGTAAATTGCCAAAAGCCCTATTCTCAATGCAGTTATACTGGCACAAATGCTTATTTTGCTCACCAAACTGGTCCAAGCTACACCTGCAAAAGCACTCTTTTGCCACTATAAGCTGCATCAATGCTAGCAGGCCTTTTTATCTGTATAGCCATACTGACAAGCCTTTTCAAATATAGACCTGGCCATGGGTATTGTAGGCAGGGGAGGCTATGCCTCCCCAAACTGCCTAGCATGGCTCTGCCCACGCTCCACCAGGCCCCCTCCTGCCTGCTGCTCCCTTCTGCGGCTGAGAGCTGGGGAAGGCAGATTGGGGCCCATGGTGCGCAAGGCCATGCCTTGCCATGACACCCATCTTCCAGGCACTGGGACCATGCTGAGGCTGGGGGCTCCCCGGCCGTGCTGCCTGCCCAGCGCTGGGGCCGGGGGCACTCTGGCCATGCTGCCCGCCTGCCTATCACTGGGGCAAATGGTGGGGCGGTGTGCTCTGGGCTCCGGCAGGGGAGCAGAAGGGGCAGGGCCTCAGGCAGAGGAGGGAGGGGTCGTGGGCTAGCCTCCCCCTAGGGCATGTTTGCCCGCCGCCCATGGACCTGGCCAAAATAACTAGCTGCTTTTGAAAGTCTTGGCTATGCATGCCTTCTTATTCTATTCTTTATGCAAATGCAGCTGAGGAAGAAATGAGGAAACCTAAAAGCTTAAGGTGCAGTGGAGAAACCCCAGTCTCCTTCCAGGCAACAGAGTGTGACAGCAGTTTCTCTCTGAACAATGAGTAAACAAGTGAATTCAGTTGTCATTAAAAAGACTGTCTCCTACTATTTTTAAAAAGTGCCTTAATTCCTACTGAGGCTATGTCTACACTGCACAGTTAACCCAGAATTTTGAGGACTAGATCAGCCTCACCCAGGTGTGAGCATCTCCACTGGAAACCATAGCTGAATTACTGTGTCCTCAGTGTTTCTGCACTCACCCATGTGCTGGTAAAAGACTCTTAAGTAGACTTGGCCTTTGGGACCCCAAAATGAGATGCTTTAAAAGGATCTGATTTTTAGAGACTGGATACCTATGAATTTTGAATATCAGACTCCTTTAAAGTATGTTTGGGGACCCAAAAAATCACTACTCACTTGAAAACTTTGGCCTATTTTAGACAAAAATTGATGTTTTTATGAACAGTTTTTTCAAAGATCTGATTGGCATCTTATTCACAAAGGATTCAGTCATCCTTTTTGTGGTGATTGAGAAATCTCCGAAGAGTTGGTCAGTGATTTACGTGTAGCTTTATTTTGGGCTGCATCTAAGGGTATACCTGTATGAAATATTTTTCCAGTTATACCAGTGTAATTACACCAGTATCTCCCTCATTCTGGAATAAGAGTGCTTTTTTGGCATAGCTTGAACTGCTGCCAAAGTGACAAACTAAACCAGAAAAAGACCTTCTTTTACCAGAATAAAAGTAGCCCATGAGGAGTTGTGGTGGTATGACAGTGGTTTAAATTTACACCCTATCTTGTGTGGGTGTGACTTCTCCATGTAGATAAGCCCTAAATGTACAGAGACAGCAGCTGACAATGGTTAGGAAGCTGCATCAATTATATTGTTTTATAGAAAAGAGCTAGTGTTTTGCACTGAGGTTTTACAGTGTTAACACCTGAATGGTTGGCATCACCCTTATTTCCACTGCGGTAAATGAGTCCTATGAAGAAAAAAAAAGTGTACTGGAAAGGACATTGATGAGAAAATGAGTTGCTCTAGTCTGCTTTGAATGTACATATAATTTAAAAAACCTTCCAAAACAAATACTGCACACACAATCTGCCCCCCCACCCAGAGGTTCTTAAGGTACTACTTAAGATACTTTAATGATGAGGACTGTTTAAGACAGGGGTTGGCAACCTACGGCATGCGTACCACCTTTGGCACACGGGCCGATTTTGCCTGGCACGTGGCTGCCAGCCAGGGTCCCGGCCACAGGCCCCGTTCAGCGTGCGGCCGGCTGAGTGAATTGGAACCCCAGGCCGACAGAGGCTGAGCGGGGCCGGTGGCCGGGACCCCAGACCGGCGGTAGGCGTGCCCCCTGGCTCCCCCCTCACCGTGCTCGGGTTCTGCGGCCCTCTGGAGTGAGAGCCGCCAGGGCGCGGGGCCCTGAGCCTGCTGCGGGAGGGGTGGCGGCAGCAGCTCACACTCCCGGGAACCGCAGAGCCCGAGAGTGGCGAGGGGGGAGCTGGGGGGGCACACGGGGACCACCGCCCTCATGCATCTCCTGCAGGAGCCCCCCCGCGGGGGGGGGCACCGGGCTCCCTCCTCACCACACTTGGGTTCTACGGCTCCTGGAAGTGTGAGCCGCCGCCGCCGCTGCCCCTCTCACAGCTCCCCCCTCCTGCTGCCTTAGCACTCCACGTGGAGTCAGCGTCTGACCAGCATGGGTATGGTAAGGGGAGTCCCAGGGGGCAGTCAGGGAGTAGGGGAAGGGTTGGATGGGTTGGGAGTTCTGGGGGTCCTGTCAGGGGGTGGGGAGTGGTTGGATGGGGCGTGGGTGTCCCCGGGGGTCTGTCCGGGGGTGGGGGTGTGGATAAGGGTTGGGGCAGTCTGGGGACAGGTTGGGGGTAGTGTTCTAGGGGCAGTTAGGGTGGGAGGGCCTCAGGAGGGGGCAGTCAGAGGACAAGGAGCAGGGAGGCTTGGGTAGGGGGTGGGATTTTGGGGAGCAGTTAGGGGCAGGGGTCCCAGGAGGGGGCAATCAGGGGACAAGGAGCAGGGGGAGGGTTGGGGGCTCTGACCCGGGCATCAGGATGGGAAGTGGGAGGGAGTGGATGGGGGTGGGGCTAGGGCAGGGCTCTCCCCTCTTTTTTGATTGTTGAAATATGGTAACCCTAGGTGAAGGAGGAGCCGGGGGGCGCATGGGGGCTGGCGCTCGCATGCATCCACTGCAGCCTGCAGGAGCCCCCTGCAAGGTGCCAGGCCACAGCCTGGGCAGGGGGGCGCAGCTGTTCCCCGCTAGCAGCGCCTCCGCCTTTGCAGGGCTGCTGCCCCCCGCACCGCGCTGGCTCCTCCATGGCTGGGGCTTGCTGCTGCCACAAGCGGGATGCTCTGGCTCTCCGGTGCCTCCGGAAGGCGGCTCCTCCCAGCCGAGCTGCTGCAGCGGCCCAAGCGCGGCAAAGCCAGTGAGTGGACTCGGGGCGGGGGCCACCTTGGTGGGGTGGGGAGGGCTGTGCACCCTCCAGGGGAGTTCAGGGGGTGGGAAGGGGGGAATCTGGTCTGGGGAGCAGCCCCTGGGCAGCCTGGCCCCTGGGGTCTATAAAAGCCCGTTGGGATTGGCCCCTCAATGAACCGATGTGCGGTGGGGCGCAAGGTGGAAGTTTTGCCTAGGGCGCAAAATATCCTTGAACCAGCCCTGCCCCAGGGGGTGCGTGCACCCCAGGTTAAGAACCACTGCACTAAACTGATAAGATCTGCATTTTAATTTAATTTTAAATGAAGCTTCTTAAACATTTTAAAAAACTTCTTTACTTTACATACAACAATAATTTATAGACTTATAGAGAGAGACCTTCTAAAAATGTTAACATGTATTACTGGCACGCGAAACCTTAAATTCGAGTGAATAAATGAAGACTCGGCACAGCACTTCTTAAAGGTTGCTGACCCCTGGTTTAAG
Organism: Mauremys reevesii; assembly: GCF_016161935.1. Classification (NCBI taxonomy): domain Eukaryota; kingdom Metazoa; phylum Chordata; order Testudines; family Geoemydidae; genus Mauremys; species Mauremys reevesii. The sequence continues at coordinate 29,646,674 of NC_052626.1, forward strand.
AACTGATATAGAACAGAATAACGTGAAAAGGAGTTCCAGAGAGCAGATGCAAGAAATGTAAATGATAAAATGTGGTGTTAACACCGAAAGGAGTAAAAACAGTCACGCAAACAACAAATATGGCTATGAGAACAGAGCAGGAGGATGTGTTTGGGGGAAGATAAGTAATCAAAATGAGATTTTAGACATATCAAGCGGTAGTAATGCCACCAAAGTGCTGAGGAGGAGGTTGAAAAGTGCAGAGAAAAGATGCTGAAGCAATGCTGGGGGAGGAGAAACGGCCACAGTATGGAGGAGGGTATAACAGGAGCAACAAGTGGCAAATAATCTAGCTGAGGCTGCTGCCCTATCTAGATTAATATGATGTAAAGCCTAGTCTACAGAAGTTTACCAGCATAGCTATGTCAGTTAGGAGTGTGGTTTTTTTAAAAACCGATATAGCTATACCAGTACCAGCTGTAGCCTAAATACAATTATACTGGTATACCTGTGCTTATACTAGTTCCACAACCTGGAATAAACTATACCCGTATAAACACAGTTCACTGATATAACTGAATCCACATGATAAGGTTTTGATGGTTTAACTATACAGGCAAAGCCTAATGTAGACAAGGCCTAAGACAGAATATGCAAGTCCTCACTTTTTGCCTTTTAAATGTCTCCCAAAATATCCCCTCCTTTGTTCAACTGACCTCTATTCTGATTAGTAGCAGTAGTACTAGGAGCACATGGAGGCCTGATGAGGTGCCATTTGTGCCTAGTGTTTTACAATCACAGGGTAAAAAGATATTTCCCCAAAAAGTTTTACCATCTAATTAAGTCAAGATGTAGTAAGTGAGTGTAACAAGTAATAAGGAGAAGAAGAGAGAAGACCAAGGAAATTCATACAAACCAATTTACAAAGGCTAGTTATGTCCACAATTGAATGGTTCTGGGTTAGAATATTTGTACATCAGAAGTTTTTGTTGTCCATCAGTTTGGAGCTTGTTTTTACAGGGAAATGTACTATAAATTATACCACTATAGTTATATTGGTATAATTCCTAGTGCAGACGCACTTATTCCGAAATAAGAGTGCCTTTCTCTAGTTTAGTTTGTCAGTATTGTGTAGTTTAGTTATACTGGTATGGTTATTCTGATAGAGTTCCCTGTGAAGCTAAGCCCATAGCCATTTACTTTAGGCACCACAGAAGACGTAGATCTTTGGGAAGGATTTCAAGGTCAGAAGAGTGACTGCACAGATTAGTGCTTTCCAGTTCTCTTTTTCCCTAGCAAACCTCACACACGTCCGCTTCATATTTTACATTTTTACCTTGATCTCTCCTATTCTTTTCTTGTCTGTTGTCAAGATCTGTGTTTAATGTAAACAGTTTGGGGCAGGGACTGGTGAAGTGTCATACAGATGTCTATGTTGAAATATAAATATTTAAGTTTACAGAGCTGGGTGGAAGAAAATCTAGTCTGATGTAATAGGAAATATAACTCCTTTAGCAAGGACGATTAGATTTCCAAAGTAAATCATGTGAAGAGATTGTGCTATAGCAGATTTTTTTTAAAAACATGGAATGTACCTCATCTTTTCCTGGAATCTTGCACAACTACCACTCCTTCTCTGTGTCAGACTAGACTATGAAGACAGGGCTTTTCCTATATTATTAACATTTCACTAGTATAACTAAATTGATCCAATTAAACCAGGTCAAACCCCTAATGTGGACACTCCTAAACCAGTTTAAACTTTGCTTTGCATGTGCTAATAAATTACTGATTTAAGATAAACCAATAAAAGTGAAGTTTAATCATGTTTCAATGTCTACGTCAGGAGTTTCTTCTGGTTTAATTGGATTGATTTAATTAAATCCGTGCAACGTTCCTAACGTTGACTAGATCAGAGGTGGGCAAACTATGGCCTGCGGGCTGGATGCAGCCCACCAGCCGTTTTAATCCGGCCCCCAAGCTCCTGCTGGGGAGCAGGGTCTGGGGATTGCCCCCCTCTGAAGCTCCAGCCAGGGAGCGGGGTCGGGGGCCACTCTGCGCAGCTCCTGGAAGCAGCGGCATGCCCCCCCTCCAGCTCCTATGTGTAGAGGCAGCCAGGGGGCTCCGCTCTGCACACTGCCCCGCCCCAAGTGCCGCCCGCACACTGCCCCGCCCCAAGCGCCGCCCGCACAGCTCCCATTGGCTGTGAACCGCGGCCAATGGGAGCTGCAGGGGCAGTGCCTGCAGACCGGGCAACATGCAGAGCTGCCTGGCTGCACCTCGCGTAGGAGCTGGACAAGGGACTTCCAGGAGCTGCTTCTGGGAGCTGCTTGAGGTAAGTGCCGCCTGGAGCCTGCACCTCTGAGCCTCTCCCCGTGCCCCTGACCCAGTCCTGATCCCTCTCTCACCCGCCAACCCCCTCGGTCCCAGCCTGGAGCACCCTCCTGCACCCCAAAACCTTCATCCCCAGCCCTACCCCAGAGCCTGCACCCCCAGCTGGAGCCCTCATTCCCTCCCCCCCACACACACTCCACCTCCCTGCCCCAGCCCGGAGCCCCCTCCAACACCCTGAACTCTTCATTTCTGGCCCATCCTGGAGCCTGCACCCCCAACCAGAGCCATCATCGCCTCCCACACCCCAACCCCAATTTTGTTAGCATTCATGCCTGCCATACAATTGCTATTCCCAGATGTGGCCCTCGGGCCAAAAAGTTTGCTCACTCCGGACTAGATCATAGGAAGGGGGTTAGAATTAAAAAACAAACAAAGGAAAAACAAACCCCACCACCACACAAAGCATAACCTGAAAGAAAACCTCTCTTGGTGTAATGCTATTTGAAGTTCCACAGAAATGTTGAAAAATGCATTTCTGGAAAATGTCATAGTTATCTAGGGGTAGAGGAGACTTATTTTGTCAGTAGTCCATTAAATCATCAACAGATTGTAGAGCTAAAATAATTTGATGGTGAGGGAAGTTTCTAAAACAAAATATTAGTGCTTTCCTAGTGGAGGCGTGTATTTTTAATACAAGATCACTTTAATGTACATTGTAATTTCTGTTATAAAAAAAGATTTAACTATAGCAGCCGTGTCTCTCTTTAAAGGAAATCTGCACATTCATATCCTGTTTATAATAAGGGCAAGAGTTTGATTAGAAATTCTGTATTTTATTTTTTCACAGAAATTCTGTTTACATACCCTTAAGATACTTAGAGTTATTCCACAAAGAATGTGTAATAAGGTGGGAGAGAATCTTTCCTAGCTCAAAACGCTGATCAAGTTAATTTTTCAGATGTCAGACCACATAAATCATAACTGTTTAGGCCAAGCACTTAGTCATTTAAGGCCTAATCCAGAGCTCACTGAAGTCAAGGGGAATCTTCCATTGACTCGGCTCGACTTTGGATCAGGCCTTCAGTGCATGGGATTTTAGTTTAGATTTCTTTGCAGAAGGCATTATGTTCCCAGTAACCTTTCACTGAAGTCTATTGTGCATAAGAAAGCGCTACAAAAACATTCATGTAATTAATGGCTTTTTTCCCCCAATCAGGACTTGGGCAATTGGATTTTAATTGTACAGCGATGGGTACTATTATTGTCAGTAGCCATTTCTGTGCTATAATCTAATTGCTCCAAGCCCTGATTGGAAAAAAACATTGTATTACCATAGCAGGCAGGAGTGCTAGTAATGGACGAGAAGGACCCTGTTGTGCTAGGCCAGTGTTTCTCAAATGCGGCCACCGTTACCGCATGTGGCCACTAGGGGCTTTTCTTGTGCCCACAGCCTCCTGGGCTGTGATGGGAGCAGTGCAAAGGAGAGCCCCCTCCCCTCCCTGTTGCTCCTGGATGCTGGGGCCAGCAGCAGGGGTCGGGCCCTGTCCCAGTCTGGAGTCATGTGGGACACAATGCTGGAGGAGTAGGTAGCCAGCGAGTTCCCCACCTTCCCATGGGTGGCAGGGCTCAGGCTTTGGGCTTCAGCCCTGGGGTGGTGGGGCAGCAAACTTTGTCTGTGGAGCTTCAGGCTCCAGGCCTGGGCTCTGGCTGCACAGTGGCAGGCCCCAGGCTCTGGCCACATGGCTTCAGGCTCTGCCCCTGGACCCTGTCCTCTGGCCATGGGGCTCTCAGCGGTCTGGTCGCAGGGCTTCAGGCTCCAGGCCCCCACTGCCTCTCCCAGCCCCATCTCCCCTGGACCCCACTGCCTCCCCCAACCCTCCATCCATGGCTTAATTTGCCAGGACTGATTAAGTCTTCTGTGAGAAGTGATATTAACAAACATACTAGTATCACTTCTCACAACAGACTTACTAGCTAGCAATAAATAAATTACGATTTGGACGTGTATATGTGCATATTTATTTGATTATCCTAAAGCTAATCAAGTATTTTAGGAAAAAGTGAGAGAGCGGCCATCAGCAAGAATTGGTGGCCGCACTCTGAGGCCACCAAAAAATTTGTCCTGAGAACCCCTGTGCTAGGCGATGTACAAATAAAAAATATTGTTCCCGCCCCAAAAAGTTTACAACCTTAGTTGACAGTGGATAACGGATAAAGACCAGTGGTCCCCAAACTTTTCAGGGTTGCGTCCCCCATTACAGGGTCTGTGCCCCCCCAGAGCCTGCTGGGAGCGGGGCCATGGCTTGGAGGGAGGGATGCGGACAGGGGTAAGGGGATTGAGGCTGGGGTCACAGCTGGGGGCTGGGCCAGTGGGGCTGGGGCCAGGAGCAGAACTAGGTGGCCCTCCCTCCCCACCCCTCTTGGGGGCTGGCCCAGGCCTCAGCCGTGCCCGCCTGAATGTTCCTCCATGCCCTCCCCCAGTGGGGTGCCCCCCACGGTTTGGGGACCTCTGATATAGACAAATAGATTTGGGTGGCACAAGGAAACAGTAAGACTCTATTGATAGGCAGAGGTCTCAGCTGCCTACCCATTGTCAAGTTTTTTGTAGGTATTATAGCAAAGAGTTTTAAGGAGGAATTTGAAGGTGGATAATGAATTAGTTTTGCAGATGTTTACAGGAGGCTTCTCCCAAGCATGGAGGGCAGCCTGGGAGAAACCACTAATGTGCTTGTTTGAAAGTTTAACAAGTGGGTGATGAAGGCTGATATTACCAGGGCCGGCTCCAAGCACCAGCTCAGCAAGCAGGTGCTTGGGGTAGCCAAGGGGAAGGGGCGGCACATCGGGCACTTTGGCGGTGGGTCCCTCGGTCCCTCTCAGAGGGAAGGACCTGCCGCCGAATTGCCGCTGAAGAAGAAAGCGGCGCGGTGTAGCTGCCGCTAATCGCGGCTGCTTTTTTTTTTTCCCCCCTCCTTCCCGCTGCTTGGGGCACCAAAAACCTTGGAGCCGGCCCTGGGTATTACTGGCCTATCAAAGATAAGAATTGACATTTCAATTGAAAAGAAGAGATAATAGGTAGGGTGGGGACAGGCTTTGAAGGGCCTTGAAAGTGAATATAAGCAGTTTATGTTTGATGCAATGGAGAAGAGGAAGCCAGTGGAGGGATGCAAAAAGAGGGATGACATGGTCAAAGTGGCAGGCTAGGAGAAAGCCATTAAGCCTTTGATGACAGCTGTGTGCTCAGGCTTTCCGGAGGCTCTCAATCCTTTATATTTACAAGTAGTTACTGAAAGCCCATGCTGTTGCACGGGTGTCATTCAGAAAGTCATGTGTGTAAAAAAAGCTGAAAATGGGGCCCTTGTTTCCCATACACCATGTTGTAGGGAGAAGTATTGCTGTTTGTACATGTTTCCCAAAGTCTGTGCACAGAGCTTGCCCTGGCTGGAGGCACAAGCATCTTTTTGCAATCCCCAGCTTCTCTGATCAGCTGCCACATTCCACCTGCCACCGAACCTTTGGACTCCAACATTCCATCCTGTTCTCACAGCGACGATAGAATCTGGTGATATTCTGAACAGAAGGAGCTCTCAGCCATGATTGTAACTGTTTTCATCCCTTCACACTGACTCAAGACATTTTAGGCTTCACAGTGACAATTGTGAAATCCTGTTATTTAGATGAGGATGTTGGTCCGGAGTTTCTTTTAGACAAAAAGCCTATAAAGTGATTTTTTTTTTTGTTCCCAAAGATTAACAAGGACATTCTGCTCTATTTCAGGCTGATGTATGCCATGCTTACCAGATTGTACACAGAAATGGAATTCCAGATGAACAGATCATTGTCATGATGTATGATGACATTGCAGATAATGATGAGTAAGTGAAGAACATGGCAAGAATATTAAACCATATACTGCATATTTTTTTCCTGTTCCATAGTTAGCAATAGTACTTTGTGTGTTTGTAGCACCTCAAAAAGAAGAATCCTAGCATTCCACAGAATATGTACAGGGACCACTTCACCCATCACTGAAATGAGTTCACTTTAGGATGTGTGCCTTGCAAATTTCTAAATTTCAAGAGTAAGATCCTGATCTCAGTTATAGCAGTGTAAATTCAGAGCTCCTCGGTAACTTACTTTTGCATGTTGTGATATAAGTAAACAATCTTAATTTTTATTATACGTAGTAAAAATTATCTGTTATGTAGTACTTTACAGTACAGACATGCCTATATAGAGTGGATATCTTTATGGGCCATTGTCAGCCTGTTTAATCCCCAAAGCTTACTTTACATGAAAAAAGGAAATTCCCATGCATCATCGGATTTGGTATCTTTGGCCATATTTGCGTTTTTAATGCAACCAGCTCTTGCATTGCACTTTTCACGAGTAAATCTTGAAATGCTGTACAAAGGAGGTCAGTATTTATGTGCAGCTGCACCCAGTTTCAGTGATAGCCCTTCACTCTGGACTAATTTCAACACTCAGCTCTAACTTTTGGTTCCTAGAAGCTGTGTGGGCACAGTGACAGCCACACCTTAGTCAGCTGCCTTAATTGATAAACCAGCTTAATTGATAATATTAACCAGCTGACACTAGCTGGTTAATATTTTGCTATCAGTGACTGCAATTACACAGCACTGGCAACAGTTCAGGTGTCAAAAGAGAGTAAAACTATTAAAAAGCAGAACCAGCAAGGGCTATTTCAAGCACCCAGGCTGAAAATCCAGGGATTATAGCCATCACGGACCATGTCCTGCACCCTCAGAACAATTTACCTGGTCTTGCCACTGGGTTCATGGGGCTTGAGCTAGACATATGTAATTGATAAGGCACAAAGACCTCCACATGATCATTCAAAAATCAGTTTTAAAGAGTGATGCTTTTGTAAATAAATATGTACAAATATTTGGGCTTGATCTTGTCGATGTTTCATGACCTTTTAATATTTTTCTAGTTAATTTGTTGGCACTATATGGCATATGATTTATTCTTAATACGTGTGTCCAACTTAATTTTCAGAAATCCAACCAAAGGCATCATCATCAATAGACCCAATGGCACAGATGTGTACAAGGGAGTTCCAAAGGACTATATACAAGAGGTAGGACCGAAGTAATCTACTATTCACCAATATGTATGAGATTTAATGTTCCCTAGTGACCCAAGTAAATCTTTTTTCACCCCCCAGGCTGTTAGATATTCCTGAATACATTGAGTATTAAGCCTCTGGTTGATACAAAGCACTGGAGGGTGTTCATCCAGCTAGATGGCTTGGCAACCTTTCCTAACCAGGATGTAAACAGAGGGCATATTAAAGTGGAGCAGAAACTATAACAATAGACTATTCCATTATTTCTGCACCATGCTCAGAGTGAGGGGAGGGGAAATCTTACAATTTAAAAAAAAAATCAATAACTCAATATGTAAACATGCACTGATTAAATTTCACTGTCGATTTGATGAAACAATCACTCATTGAGTGTATGGCTCAGTAGCCCAATATCTGAGTAATTTACAAGTTGCTTCTAAGAGTATGTCTACACTGAATACTCCTTACGGCGGCATATAGAGTATGTACACTGCATGCTCCCCTAGCATAGGTTTGAAGAGCAGCGTAGATGGTGAAGCACAAGTAGAGTAAAGACAAGCCTGAACTCTGTGGGTGAATACCCTACGCACAGGGCCGGCTCTACAGTTTTCACCGCCCCAAGCAGCACACGGAATTGCCGCCGCAGGCGGCGGGGGAAGTCCATGTGCCCTTATGTTTAGCTGAAGCCGACCCCGACAGCTAAACATAGAAGCTGCTGCCAAATTGCCGCCACCGCGGAAATGCGCCTGCCGCCCTAAGGACTGCCCCCGCTGCGGCAATTCGGCGCGCTGCTTGGGGGCAAAACAACAGGGACTGCTGCCCGTTGCAGATTGCTGCCCCAAGCACCAGCTTGGAATGCTGGTGCCTGGAGCCGGCCCTGCCTACGCAGCTCTACATGTCCAAGCAGTGCCTCCCATCTACATGGCTATTTTGAGCAGTGTAGTGTCCCTCTGTCCCCCTGCTGCCAGAGTCTTTCTGTGCCATGGGGGAAGGCTCCAGCATTGGAGAAGGGCTCTGGTGGGGGGAGACAGCAGGGAAAGCCTCTAACAGCTCCTAGCAGCAGGGAGGGGCTCTGGCAGCTCCCTGCTGCCTCTCCCCTGCCAGAGCCTTTCCTTCCCACAGTGAAAGGCTCTGGCAGTGGGGAGCTGCCAAAGCCTTTCCCTTCTGCCTCCCACTGCCAGAGCCTTTCACTGCTGTGTGTAGCTGCACATCACAGTGGACACAGCATGCTTTTTACTGTGGCATGTAGCTACACATATCCTACACGCTGTCACCAGTGGTGTGCCGTGTAGACGTACTTAAATTGGAGGTAGTCTCAGAGATCTGCGTATGCAACCATAAAGCCTGTTGCCAAGAGCTATAAAAACAGCGCTTAAATTTTTGTTCATACTGTCACCTGACTGCTTGTCTTCGCTACACTTCATTGAAAGTAATAATTAACTTCTCAGACAAAGACATTCCTAACTTCATGAAAAAAATAGTTACTTATTTTACTGAATCCTGCCAGTAGTTAGAGACTTCTGCTGGATAAAAAATATTGTTTGGCAAACGTGGCTTACTTTTTGTACTTGTTTAACTGGAAATGAGAAGCAGTAGCCCTTTGGTATCAGGTTAAATGGTGAGAACTTTTTGACAAAGTGAAACCTACTTAAAGGGATTGAGAAAAATCAGTTGCTTAACAGAGGAGGATCAGAACTGTGCTTGATATAATAAATTCAGGATACTTTCAGCCAGTCTCCCACGGCAGGAGATCACATAACTGTTGCCTGATTTTCAAGACCAGCCACGCTCTTAACAAACTGCAGTGAGTGACCATCATGATTAAGGACTCGTTTACACCAGAAAGTTATACTGGCATATGCCAAGGTGTAAATTTAAATAGATACAGTTATACCAATATAACTACGTATACGCTTATTTTGGAATGTGTGTCCTTTTTCAGTTTAGCTTGTGTCGCTTTGGAAGGGGGATAAGCTAAACCAAAGAACCACTTTTATTCACACATGGGGGTTTATGCTAGTGTATCTATATCATTTTATGTATACTGGTAGAGCTAGTAAAACTTTCCTGTATAGACAAGCCTTTACGGGAAAAGAAAAATGCTGCATATGAAGATCAGTAATAATGGTTATCATAGGCACCAGCTCCCAAAGCCCACCCCAACAGCATTCCTCTGCACTGTAAAACATTTGTTGGTTCTGTTGTACAGAACCTGTCTGTCTAGGTGAGTAAATAAAGTCGACTGTTACTGTATTTCATATTTAATTTTAAAACTCTCTTGATCTGTAGGATGTTACTCCAGAAAATTTCCTTGCTGTTCTGAGGGGTGATGCTGAAGCAATGAAGGGCATAGGATCAGGAAAAGTATTAAAAAGGTAACATAGAAGTTTTGTTCAGGAAATGATCATTCAGATCAACATGTGCTGATGTTGAGTAATGTTAGGATTTAAATGAAATCTTAGTTATATTGTTGTCCAGATTGAGGATTAGCAAGACTTGTCAATGGCTATTCTACGTCTTTGGCATTAGTAATGTGACAATTCTACTTTTTTTTTTAGCAATCTAGTATCAAAAAGTGTGTGTATCTGATTGATACCACATATAATGTGGATTGAGATCTAGATATCCACAATAGAGAGCAACTTGGCTACTTCAGACAAGTTGGTGGAGAGAGAGGGGAATTCTGGCATTGGAATCAAGGAGAAAAGTTACAGAGCTGGACTGTATTTCAATTGGTCATTGCCACATGGCTGTAGTCACGTGGGGCTTCACCTACATAGCTCAGGCTTAAAATATTCAGTGTATAAATACAAGATTAGAAGTGCTGAGAAGGGTTCTGAGCTTTTATTAATGAATATATTGCTGTAATGCTGCAAAATTGCTAAACTGGAATGTGGCCTAAAAGGTGAACGTAGCTAAACATTTCATTAGCCAAATTAAAAATTGCATTTAGGCCCATGGCTACTCATACACGGGCATTTTCAACCTGCCGCCCCCCCCCCGCATAGTTGTAAGTAAGGTAATGGATGTGCAGGGGTCCCAACATTTATTGCTACTCAGTAAGAAGACAGTATTTAACCTTACTTGCATCCATGCATAGTTGTCATTTGCATGAATGGAACAACCTTCTGATCCCTGCGGCAGACTACACAAGGTCTTCTGAGATCAAGGCCTTTAAGTATCCAATACAATCAGAACCAGACTAGTACAAACATAAATCTGGCAAAATAGCTAAATTTTAGCAGAATGGAGAAATAGTAGAATCCTAAATTGGATAAATACAACCATACAATTCAGAGCAGCTTGGCCACATTGTCTTCCTTCACAGTTACACTCATTAAGGGTCTTAACAACAAAGAAGAATCTTTAGAATCTCTTCCTATTATTGCTACATCTTTTAGGTATGGAAAGTCTTGTGTTAACTATGTCTGGTACTGGCCTACAATATTCCAGATACATCAGGGGAAGACGAAAATCCACAATGCACCTGGTCCTATTCTGCATTACCATACAGATGGCTTGTCTACGCTTGAAACGCTACAGCAGCCCAGCTGTAGCTGCATCACTGTAGCACTTCAGTGTAGACACTATTTATGCTGATGGGAAGGATTCTCCCATCGGTGTAGGTAATCCACCTTAATGGAGCATCAAGGATTAGAACAGTAGTTCCCAAACTGTAACAACCTGTGAACCCCTTTCACTCAACTGTCAAGTCTCGCAAACCCCCTCCTAAAAATGAATATTGCCAGGGCTTTTCTCTTTTACCTGAGTATAAATTATAAGAGCAGTGATCTTGGAAATATAAAATTTGTTTATGACACATTTATTACACACTATTAATTATTATCATCATTACAGTATTTTTATTACATTATGAAAACAGCAACACTCTTCCAAGATCTCACTTTCATAGCTTGTATCACTTTGATTAAGCCTGTTATAAGACAAGGCTCCTATGTTTCATCAAGGAGTATCATGTTAAACCAGCATGAAAGTATTTAAGAAGCCAACTCAAAGAGTTCCTCCTACACAAGCATTCAGGGCTTGAGCAGTCCAGGCAAACAACACACGTTACAACAAAGCTTAAACTTGTTCTTCATAATAATTTTAAAAACAATACTAGCTGCCTATTTAATTTTAAAAACAGCAAAAAATATCCACCTCCCTTTCCATTTTTTATAAGGAGTCTTGAAGTTTAAATCTCTTTGCCCCTCAGTGTGATATGCTTGCTTTGATCTGCTTAGCTCTTGGATGTCCAGGAGCTCCAGGCTGCTGGCCCCATGGTGCCCAGAGTTCCTAGGGACAGCTCTGTCTGCCATTAGGGAATTTTTTCCCAAGAAACCTTTGTAACATTTTGTGAACCCCCAGGGGTTCACGAATCCCAGTTTGGGAACCACTGGATTAGAAGGTTAAAAATCCCCGATTTGAGTACATTGCATTCATAGAACACATTTAAAATGTACCAGTGTTTTCTGATATTTGCAGCATATATTTATGAAGCTGAACTAGATTAACCCTAAAATTAAAAATAATCATGGAAATAGCTATTGATTCTCAGGTTTTATAAAACTATTTTACAAAAGCTTAATCTTGGACTAAATGACCCAAAATGTTTATATTACAAGAATAAGACACTTAAATCCATTTACGTTGCTAGTGTGAAAATTTTGAGCACTCTTAAAAGATACATAAAATCATACAATTGTAGGACTGGAAGGGACCTTGAGAGGTCTTCTAGTCCAGTCCCCTGCAGTCATGGCAGGACTAAGTATTATTTAGAAAGACCATCCCTGACAGGTGTGTGTTTTGTTCAGGATTCTGGCTATTTGCATTCCTTTTCTAGTCATTCATCTTTTCACATAAGTATCCAAAGTATAGCATGTCATTTGAAAAGGTGGTATAAATGAGACCACATCGTCCGATTTATTGTCATGAATACCAGCATGTCTCAATATTATAACAGGTTTTTATGTAAAGACTAAGATGAAATGTTTAGAAAGTCAATTTTCTGAATTTCTCTTGGCAGTGGTCCCAAGGATCATGTGTTTGTTTATTTCACTGACCACGGAGCCCCTGGACTACTGGCTTTTCCTAATGGTGATGTAAGCATTTCATTTTGAACATTTTTAAAGTTACCATAAAAATAAATATTTCTAAATCTAAATTTCTTAACACTATTTTTTTCTTGGGAAGAATATAAGGGGCCATGTTCTGATCTCCCAGTTTACACAAGACTGCAATTTGGGCCATGATATAAAATGGAATACTTAATATTTGAAAGCTGAAGTCCAGACAGACTATTTATTCATTGTGTGATTCTGTTGCTCAGATTTGCAGTACATCATTCAGACTGTTGTGGGCATGATTATTCATCTTGCACATTGTAGTAAATATTGTAACCTCTGTTTCCCAGGGGGGAGTAAAAAGTATAACTCCATGTTAAATTTGGACTTGATGATCACAAACTACAGTAAATCACTCATTTAAGTAACAAAAGGGGTACAAGTGTGCATTAAATATTCAAGCAACTCTCTTGTAAACTCCAACAATGAAAATATTTATATCTTCAAATAGTTAGAAGCAGTAATATATAAAAAGTAGGAATCATTTATTCTAATGAAATGAGTTTCTTCTCTAATTTATTTTGCTGAATTAAGGTGGTATTAAAACAAGTGTTCTTATTTTACAGCTCCACGTAAAGGACTTGAACAAGACCATTTATTACATGTACCATAACAAAAAATACCAAAAGGTAAATAACAGTTTATCAGATGTTGTGAAATTAATAGAGGAACTACTGCAGAGGAAGCATCTTTGTGACCTCTTTGGCTGCACTTCCCTCAATTGTATAAACAATAAAATCATAGTTGTTAAAGAGGAAGATGATTCAAAGCCTGAAATTTAGATCAATTGCCCATCTAAACGGGATATATATTCCCTTTTTGGACCATCTTCAGTTTACTTTCCAGTAAACATGTGATTTATTTGGATCCGTGTTGAAAGGTTTCATAACCTGATTTAGCAAAGTCCTGTGACTCCCATATATTTTGATCACCAGTAGAGTTGAAAAACACCCACTATCACTTCACCCCTGCCCCTGCTTATTGTGCTTTTTTCACCCTTAACCCTGTGTACTGTTACTGTAGGAAGCCTGTGTATATCTTGTGATTCACTGCTGGTTATTGTTACAAAATAACAAGTCAGCTGAGGATAAAGGGACACTTACAGAAACTAACATTTAAATTAAGCAACCCACCAATTATTTTATCTAAGTGATTTATATTCCCATTTCAGCACAGGTGAAGTCACTTAGAGCAAAGAAAACTAATTGGTATCTATAGCTGTTTGTTAGATTACCTTCTTAAGTAAGACTTTTTATTACTCATGTCAGAGTACTATAGTTGGTTGTGTTTAGGTCTGTATAAGTGGTGATGTCTCAAAAATACTGAGTCTACAGCCAACTCAGAATGGTATATTATTTCCAATTTAAAAAAAAGCTGATCAGCTAGTTGAATTCTGCTTGAATTAGCAAAAAGATCCATGTGAGATGTACATAGAAAAGCCATTAAGAAACCTTTTCAATGCAGTTTTCTTCACTTGTTTCAGTTTTTCAAAGCAGGAAGTGACCTAATTTCCCTTTATGTATGTGTAGGACTATGTATAGTGTGCTGTTTTAGGACCAGATTAATTACCACTTGAAAGGAGTTGAAACTCTTCTCCAGCCCACTGGTTTTTCCTAACATGTCTCACTTTCTACAGCTGGTGTTTTATATTGAAGCATGTGAATCTGGATCAATGATGAACCATTTGGCTGACAATATCAATGGTAAGAGTTCAGCCAGCTTTTTGGCCTGGCATTTCCCAGCTTGAAATGGTCAAAAGTTCTTGTGGCCAATGTGCTGCATATCCTGACTTGATCAGAAGTGTTGAGGGCAGTCCTGGGATTATTCTAGAGGTTTAGCAGAGTATCAGGACTATTGGGTTCTGTTATTAGCTCTGCCACCGACTTGAGACTTTATTTTTGACAACCTTTGTTCTGTTTAGCCATCTGCAAAATGATGTTACTCACCTACCCTCAAAGGCGAGCTGCAAGGTTTAATTGATTATTGGTTAAGCATATTAAGAATGTACCATGGAAAGAATTATGAAATGCAAACTGTTAAAGAGGTAATAAAGTCTTCAGTTTTGGTGTCCCGCTTTTCACCAGATTCTAACTCTTTTCTGCTGGAAACAAAATAACTTGTATATACAAAGAAGTAACTATTGTTATATTGATATCACAAATGCTACATTCAATTTCTTTCCTAGAACTCAAAAATTCTTGCAAACATACAAAATATGCCGTGCTATATCTTTAGCTACTGAGGTCTTTTAGGTGTGTGAATTTTTCAGAGCTAGGATTAGACTTCCTGTCCCAGTAATGGGATAACTTGCAGACCGTTTTGAACAGGTATCCCATCGTGTTAGAAAATACTTGACCGGTAATAGCACATTGTTGGATGGAGCTGTTGTTCTAAAGATTTTTTTACCTTAGTGTGCTCAATGAGTGTTAATAATGTACAGTATTACTACAGTGGCAGTGTTTTCTGGAAAAGAGGAAGTTCAGGGACATTAAATGAGACAAGGTGGGTGAGGTCATATCTTTTAGCTTTACACTGAAGCATGTGAATCTGAATCTGAAGAAGAGCTCTGTGTAGCTCAAAAGCTTCTCTCTCCCACCAACAGAAGTTGGTCCAATAAAAGATTAAACCTCACCCAAAAAAGCAAACAGGATGTTAGGAATAATTAAAAAGGGGATAGAGAATAAGACTGAGAATATATTATTGCCCTTATATAAATCCATGGTACGCCATCTATCTCAATGTACTGTGTAGTGGTCTCTCCTCTCACTCAAAAAAATATTCTAGCACTAGAAAAAGGTTCAGAAAAGAAAAACTAAAATGATTAGGGGTTTAGAGGTCCAGGGAGGAAGAGGAAGAGAGGCTAGGACTCTTCAGTTTTGGAAAAGAGGAGAGAGATGATAGAGGTATATAAAATCATGAGTGATGTTGAGAAAGTGGATAAAAGAAATTTATTTATATATTTTCTATTAGAACTATAGGAGTCAACAAAAAAATGAAATATATAAGCAATAAAAAAAAAAAAAAAAAAAAATTCTCTTCTTTCTTTCTTCACGCAACTTTCTGTCAACTTGTGGAGAGGTTGAGGGGGGGAGGCTGTGAAGGCTTAAAAAAGGACTGAAAAAAAAAAGGACTGGGTTCATAAATGGGCTAAAGCCAGGTGGGGTATGGTCAGGAATGGTAGTCTGTCTGTCCCTAGCCTCAGATGGATGGAGGATGATGATGGAGGAGAGAGATGATCACTTGATCCCCTGTTGTTAGGGTTCACCTCCCTTGCACTCTGGGCACTTGATAGACGGCAGGAGATGGGACAGATGGATGGACCTTTGGGTCTTTGGTCTCTTCCTATCTTGTCTCTGTAATAACCTGGGACTGACATAGCTACCACAACACTGCATAGGGACATTCAATGTTATTCCAAATCAAATGTCAGATTAATACCAATTGTTAGCATGCAGAATAGGCAGTTCAGCTGTTCAGTTAAGAATCTATCCTTCAACTAAGATAGTGTCTGTATTTGCAGCTTTTTGAATAGTAGCTTTTAATCAAAGCCCTCTTTCCCAAAACTACACATTATATGCTCATAATACAACACACAGTTGGTAAAAAGAAAAGAGCTTTTTCAGTGTTACCAACAGCAACTGTGGACAAAATATTAGCAGACTGATTTTTCCTTTCAAAGCACTGAAGTAAATGAATAAAATCCATGACATTCAGACAAGTGTAGCAGGCAGTTAAGTACCACTTAAATAAAGGCTGCTCTTCCATTTGTCTTATAGTTTATGCAACTACTGCTGCCAATCCTAGGGAGTCTTCTTACGCATGTTACTATGATGATAAGAGACAGACCTACCTAGGTGACTGGTACAGTGTCAACTGGATGGAAGATTCTGATGTGGTAAGTTACTTAGATCAGGTATTTGGTGCTTTAAATTTAAGACAAGTATAAAGCTTTAAGCATTACAGTTTTTCTTTATACAAGTTTTATTTTATCCTTTAGGTTTTATTTAAGATTAAAAATTGTTTACATTCTTAATCATTAGCAATGTGGAACTGGATGGCTTATAAACTTAAATACTTTATTGACAAATTCAATATTTGTGCAAGCTGTTCATTTAGACATCTTTACATTTAGTTCAGAAACTTAATTCCTCTTTGGTGGGTGTTGAAGTGGAAAAAATTAGAAACAGTCTAGCCACTAATTTTGAGTTCACTTAGTCTAAAGTTACTAATTTGTGGCAACATCACTGCAAGTTTTTGAACATGAATCTCAAAGTGCAGTTACTGAACAGTGTATACAAGCTTCCTTAATGATCCTTAAATATGAACAAAAGCTACTGCCATTCATTAAGAGTTGTTTTGAACCAAGTTTACAGTAGTAATGAAACACTTTAGGGATTTTTACTGCAGTTTGAGATGTCATAGAGCTCAATTTCACCCTAGTGTCCTAACTTTTCATTTAATTTCTTTTGAAGCGCTAATAGCCATTGCCCTGGTACTCCCTCCTGCTCAGGGGAAGCTACGGCTCTTTTAAATTTTCCTTACATTTTTACAACCAGGGGCGGCTCTAGGCACCAGCAAAACAAGCTGGTGCCTAGGGCGGCAAAATGGGGGGGCGCCCCCCCCCGGGGCGGCGCGCTGGCGGGCGCGCTGTCGCGACCGCGCGGAGGTCCCGGACCGGACGAGCGGACACGACCCGCCGCACGCAGCGCGGGCGGCGGGGCGGGGGGTGGCCGCCGCCTGGCTCCTCCGGGCGCAGGCATGCGCAGGCAGCAGCCCAGCCCGCCGCCAGACCCAGCCAGCCCAGCCGCAGCGCATGCCGCAGCGCAGTCATGCGCGCCTCCCCCGCTCCGGCCGCTGCTCCTCGCCCCGCCTGCCTGCGCCCGCCTGAAAAAAAAGCTGCCCCCCCCTGATTACAACAGCCATATTTTGATATCTATAAACATATAGATTTCTTCATGCAGGAGGATCTGAAAAAAGAAACTCTCCATAAGCAATTTCTGATAGTAAAGAAACACACCAACACCAGCCATGTGATGCAATATGGCAACAAAGTGAGTATTCATTTAAGTGGTTTACAGGTCAAGTCCTCCCCATATATTTTAATCTCTTCAAAATTGCTGTACCCTGGTGAGGGGACAAATCCTCAGATTCTGAATATCTACCTGAAAAACTGAAGCCTGCTCAAAGCTGGAGAAGCAGAACCCAAGATCTGAATTTTGTAGCTCAGGCCTGTAGCCACTAATATCTAGAGCTGCAGGTATTCAGTCTGTGCATTTACCCTTCAGATTGGAAAGTGCAAGACAGGAACCAAGAAATTCTCATTTCTCCCTCTTTACCCCCATTGTGCACAGCAGCTCATCCTTCCTTCTACTCTGTGAACTCTTACTCCTTCCTAATTCTCTGCTCACACCCTCAGAAGGGCCAGTAGCTATTTGCTGCTCCTCAGCCCCTCAACCTATATGTGCATCTTGAGCACCGAGTTTCATGCCAGCCTCCTGGCTACTCTTTTGTTCTCTGCTGTTGCTCCAGTCACAAGTGCCTTGAGGCCTGATGAAAAAGCAGAGCGTAGTGACCAGGCAGGCAGAATAGAATGGGCAATTCCTGGTCAGGTTTGCCTTCTGGCACCAGACCTCACCTGGCCCTCTTTTCCTACATGGATATAGCAAAAAGAAATGTGGTCTAAGGCTAATGCAGGGAATGGGGCGTGAGGACACAGAGTGACGCTGATTTAACCTCCCAATGCTTCACTTTACCCATCCATAAAAGGGGTGTACTAGACATATTGCCAGCGCATGATGAGCCTTAATAAATGATAATATAATGCTTTGAGCTCTTTGGGTAGAAGGTGCCATAAACTGGCAAGTTATTCATACACGCAATTGAAAGCATTCCATCCCATTGCTCAGTGTACTACTAAAATGATTTTCTGATGTAGTCTTCAATCTGTAAAATTCAGGCTGTTCAACCTTGTGGCCTTTTGCCTTAGGGAACTTTGAAAATGAAGATTAGCCACTTTTAGGGCCACCTACCGCTTGTAAAACAATACTTACCTTCATATGTCTTCCATAGCCAAGCAAGTTTAGAAAATTAACAGGCTTGTATGGCAACACAAAGGATGACTTTCTAGCAGAGATGTTTAACCTGTGTGTGTGTGTTTGCTTTCTAATGTGCAGAGCATCTCTTCTATGAAAGTGGTGCAGTTTCAGGGCCTGGGAAAGAAATCCACTCCTATTTCACTGCCCCCAGTGGCACACTACGATCTCACTCCTAGTCCTGATGTGCCTCTTGAAATCATGAAACGGAAGCTGATGGCTACCAATGATATTTATGAGGCGAAGAAGATTGCAGGGGAGATGAAAACACATCTAGAGGTAAAGCTAAAAATTCTAACTACTGTTCATAAGGCCAAATTCAGTTCCGTTATATGGATGTAAATCAAAAGTAACTCCAGTGAGACTAATGGAGTTACTGCAAATTGACCCCAGTTCATGACAAAATACATCTGCTGTTGGTAACAGCCATCTGATATTTTTCTTCAGAATTATTTAAACTTCTGAGATCTATAGACAAGCATCTTCTGTTGGTAACTTACCAAATGGGAATATAAACATACAAAAACTAACCTACTAGATTTTACTGCCAGTGGTTCTACCACTAGGGGATATCCCCTTACCCCCATAATTTTGGCACAAGAAAGCCATACTTCAGAATGACTGCCTACTTTAGCCTTTCTGAGATGAGACTCTCTCTAAAACCAAAGTCTCCCAAATCTCTCTAATATCATTATTGAAGAGCAAATACATTTTCCCAGAAGGCTGCTACAGCAAGTCTAGTCATGATTACTGGGCGTTTTCCCCCCTTTTTGGTTAAATGAATGCTCTGTTGAAAGCCCACCACCTGTAACCTTTCCCATTTCCCTTCTTATTTGTTCATGTTTTATTAAGGGGCAGGCCCAAAAGGGACTGTCATTTAAATGGTATTTCTTTTAGAAAAGGGAGTATTTTTAAAAGAGCCCAAGGTTTTTTTTTTTTGAAAGAAGGAAGTGGCATTCAGTTAATAGTCTCCAAGTTAGGGTCAGGAAAAGCACATTATAAGTTGTCTTTGCTTTGTGTGCAGGCTAAACAGATTATTCAGGAATCCATGCGAAAGATCATATCCTTGGTAACAGAATCAAAGGCGCGAACTGAGCAAATTCTGTCAGATAGACTGACCATCAGTGACTATGACTGCTACCAGTCAGCAGTGAATCACTTCAAAACCCACTGCTTCAACTGGCATTCTCCCTTGGTAAGTGTAACGTTAGCAAAAAACCCAATCCATTTGTCAGTAGGACAAGCACAGCTGTCAAGGTGTTCTTCCAAAGTCAGTTTTTACCAAAAAGGAAAATTGGGATTATTGAACACCCCTGGATTTTCACTTTAATTAAACTTGAGAAACATTTTCAGAAGTAAAAGGCTTGCAGACAGAGTGTCTTTCAACCATCTACAAGTAACAAGATTATCAAAATAGAGGAAGGATTTCCTTCCCTCCTTTTACTGTTTTCTTCTTGCCTTTCACAAGTAACAGGACATTCAGTATTGTTTTTTAATCAACTCAACACAATTAACAGCAGCCTTGAAATACAGCACTTATGTACTGTATATACTTGTTCATAAGATGAAATTTTAGTAAAAAAGGGAAGCACCAGAGAAGGGGGTCGGCTTATGAACGAGTATAGAGAGGGAGAGGTGGGACACAGCCCCTCCCCCCAGCAGAGGGAGCAAGGAGAGGCAGCAGAGCCAGAAGGGAAGAGTCTCTCCACTTCTGGCCACGCTGCTCTTCCCCAGCCTCCGAAGCAGCTGCAGCTCCCGGGCTGGCAGGTTGCAGCAGTGCCGCTCGGCCCCACCCCCCAGAGCAGGTTGTGGCTGCACCAACCTGCCCACTGGAGCACACTGCAGCTGTGCTGCCTGGCCCAGCCCGCTGGAACATGCTGCAGGCGCGCTGCCTGGTCTGGCCTGCCACAGCAGCCTGCAGCCACGCTGCCCAGCCAGCCGGAGCAGCTCCAGCCAGGCCAGAGACATCGTCTCCTGGCCCTCCCCAGATAAGGTGGGAAGGGATGGGATGGGGAGAGTGTGGGGGTCCCGGGCTAGGGAAGGGGTCATGTGGGGGGTAGTCACAGGGGTTACTTTCTGACCCCCAGCTTCTCTCTCCCCAAAATTTTCCCACCAGTTGCTGTCCCGGCCCATCAGGGTAAGGAGCTGGTGCGCCGGGACACTTTGTTTACTTAGGTTTACCTCCGTGCCTGCGGACGCTCTAGGTAAACAAACCGTCTCGGCCCACCTGCAGCTTATCGTGATGTCCTGGGAGCCAAAGTTTGCTGACCCCTGAATTATAGGGCTGGCTTATGAACAGGTCATGAAAATTTTCCATTTTTACTTATCCATCTTGAGGGGGTCGGCTTATAAATGAACCGGCTTATGATCAAGTATATACAGCACATAATTATATCCTACAAAGAGATCCCCTTTTTGTACACTACCTGTGACAGCCTACTAGATATTATTTGGTTCTTGTTGAGTTCAGACGTAATTTTTTTGAGCTTTACTACAAATAATTACTTTTGCTACAATAGTATCTAAGAGTCTCAGTCAATGTGCAGTGCCCCATTGTGCTAGGCGCTGTACAAACAAGTAAGAGAAATCAGTCCCTGTCTCAAAGAACTCACAATCTAGGTGTCACACAAGACACAGATGCAGAAATCAGACAAACAAGTGAGTTGAGAGCATTAGGCAACCATAAAACAGAATTCAGTGGAGAAAGCAGAAGTTTCAAGTCATCACTTGTCTAATCTATGAAGCATTGACAGAGTACTCAGCACTGTACATGAGACAAAAGCAGATATGCGCTCTGCCTAAGGAGCTAACAGTCTAGAGAGACAATCCAACACAAGGGGAAGCCACATTGGTCTTCATTAGAGTTGTGGTTTCATTGACATTGGTTAGAATTAGGAACCTTGCATAAGAAGGGAATCTGCAGTGAGATCTGAATAAAGGAGAGGGATATAAGGACATTGTATGGCTGCAGGCGCAATGAGAAGCGTGAGAGAGGGGTAACTTTGGTCTGATATTAGAATATTCCAACAAGGATAGAAATCATTGGTGTTAACAGCATCTACAAAGCTCTTTTACTTCTAGCTTAAATAAAGAGAGCCTGGGATTTGACATGGAAATGCTTAATGTTCTTTGTTCAATTGCAGTACGAGTATGCTCTGAGACAGCTGTATGCCTTGGTCAATGTTTGTGAAGGAGGCTATCCTATTGACAGGTAATCCAGCTTGCAATATCAGCCTTATTGCCTTATACTCTGCGCTGATGAGGTCTCAACTGGAGTTTTGTATCCAGTTCTGGGTGCCGCATTTCAGGAAGGATGTGGACAAATTGGAGAAAGTCCAGAAAGAGCAACAAAAACGATTGAAAGTCTAGAAAATGTGACCTATGAGGGAAGATTCAAAAAATTGGGGTTGGTTAATCTGGAGAAGAGAAGACTGAGGGGGGCACATAACAGTTTTCAAGTAATAAAAGGTTGTTACAAGGAGGGAGGTAAATTGTTCTCATTAACCTCTGAGGATATGACGAGAAGCAATGGGCTTAAATTGAAGCAAGGGCAGTTTAGGTTGAACATTAGGAAAAACTTCTTAATTATCAGCTAGTTAAGCACTGGAATAAATTGCCTAGGGAGGTTGTGGAATCTCAGTCATTGCAGATTTTTAAGGCAGGTTAGACAAACACGTGTCAGAGATGGTCTAGGTCAGTGTTTCTCAAATGTGGCCACTAGGAGCCTTTCTGGCAGCCACAGCCTTTTGGGCTGTGAGTGGAGGGCAGGGGGCAAAGTAGAGCCCCCCCCCCTCCCAGTTGCTCCTGGATGCTGGGGCCAGCAGCAGGGGTTGGGCCCTGCCCCCCTCTGGAGTCACCTGGGGCACAACACTGGAGGAGCAGGCAGCAAGTGAGTTCCCCACCTTCCCATGGGTGGCGGGACTCAGGCTTTGGGCTTCAGCCCTGGGGTGGCAGGGCAGCAAGTTCTGTCCTTGGGACTTCAGGCTCCAGGCCTGGGCCCTGGCTGCGCAGTGGCAGGCCCCAGGCTCCGGCCACATGGCTTCAGGCTCTGTCCTTGGACCCCATCCTCCAGCCGCGGGGCTTTGGGCTCCAGCCCCATCTCCTCCAACCTAATATCCAGGGCTTAATTTGTCCCTAGGCTTGCCAGGGCTGATTATGTCTGCTGTGAAAAGGGATACTTGTATGTTTGTTAATATCACTTTTCAGAACAGACTTACTAGCTAGCAATAAATAAATTACAATGATTTGGACGTGTATATGTGCATATTTATCTGGTTATCCTAAAGCTAATTAGGTATTTTAGGAAAAAGTGAGAGAGTGACCACCAGCAAGACCTCCGCACTCTGAGGCCACCTAAAAATTTGTCCTGAGAACCCCTGGTTTGAGAACCCCCATGAGTGCAGGGGACTGGACTAGATGACCTCTTGAGGTCCCTTCCAGTCCTATGATTCTATGATTGTTTAAAAAGCAGAGGCTGATAATTTGTAAATGTCTCACTACCTATTAGCTGCATATTTTTTGCTTCTCTGCTATAGTCTATTTTATAAATAGCATTCATAAGGTACAGCTACACTGCACACTCCTTTCAGCAGTGTATAGAGTAAAAACATTACATACCCCCTCGCACAGGTATAAACATCAGCAGAGACACTGAGGCACTGCTTAGGCGAGTAAAGACACGCTTGAACCCTAGGGGTATGTACGCTACACGGCTCTCTACTTCCCAAGCAGCACCTCCCCATTGACACTGCTATTTTTAGCATGTAACAGTGCCTCCCTGCTGCTGGAATCTTTCCACACCACAGGAAAAAGCTCCAGAAGTGGGGAAAGGCTCTGGCAGCTTCCCGCTTCAGAGCCTTTCCCTGCTGTCTCCCTCCACCAGAGCCTTTCACTGACACACTGCAGTGTGGACGCGGACCGTTTTCACTGTAGTGTGTAGATACGCATATCCTACACTGCCGCAAGAGATGTGCATGTAGCTGTAGCCTGTAAATTAAAGTGGAAAGACTGTTTTTGAAAAGGCATCTCTACCATAACTAGTCTTTATTTACATTATGGATGCAGATACCTAATGAGTAGATTCTAATTTCCATACTTAAAACTATCATATTAAATTAATCTAAATATGGTGAGACTACGATGTATTTAAAATTGTTGTTCTTGTCTGTTGCAGAATACAACTGGCCATGGACCATGTGTGCCTTGGATATTAATGAAAACAGCATTCCCATTAATAATCCTTACTAAAAGCGATAGCCTGTTTTTGAAACTGTAATAATCAGGACTACAACTGCATGCAAAGAGAAGAGAAACGTTAACCACTATATCAGTTTTAAATAACGCAGTGGGAGCTGTGGTGGACAACACTGAACAGATTCAGCACTTAAAAGCCTCCCATTTGACATTATGGATTTTATTGCGTCCCTCTAGCCTTTTGGATATAACTGGTGTTCTACAAAATGCATTTGGGCAGAGTTAGTGTTATCCAGGCAGCATTTGAAATGGAAATGATTTGTTTCAAAGCCCAATGCAGGCTACAGTAGCATCATTTTTAAGAGTCTCCAGTTGAACACTACATGCAGTCTATTGGGGATCCTAACTTTATGATTCAGATTTGATCTTTAACTAATTATTTTGCATTTGAAACTGTTGATGAATACTAATTAGCTTTAAAAAGTGTGGGGTTTATTATTAATGAACTTATGTTTACAAATTTGCAAACTGGTTGAAAAATGAAGAAGCCATAGTTGTACATCAAGCTCTAAATCTTTCATGGTATAAAGAAATCAGCTGTACTTGAGAATTATCCAATTTGTACATTGAATGGACATAAAGTTGCACTGTTTCCCAAAGAATAAAAAAAACCTGTCTAATGCTGTAACTTTTAGCACCATCATGTAAGTGTTATGTACACACAAGTCTGCGAGAAATGGTACAGCACTTGGAATTATCTGTGAATAAAAAGAAAGTTGAATGTTCCATGGACCTTTAAGGCATTATGCTGTTGTGTCTTAACAAAAAACTTGCTTCAAGAGCTAAGTAAAAGCTTGTACATTTTGTGTGACTGCCTGAAATGAACCTCCAAACTCTACACTTACAACCTGCTTAAAACATATACACTTTTCTCTCTTAAACAGTGTCTCAAACACTTACTTGAAGAAGCCACTTCCTACTGAGATGTCTCAGTGAGTCATAAGCTGAGACAGCTGTATCAAATTATAAAATGCTTTGTAATAGTTTAAAATTCCTCATACCTTCTTCACTGTTCATGTCCGGAGTATCACTGGAGTACTTCTCAAAAGAATGCTATAGATTGGATTACCAAAGCTCCTTTTGCTGTGCTTGGAAAGGGAATGGGCCTGGGGGAAAAAAACTAGGCCATTGTTTGGGGTGTGGTGTGGAATTGTGGGTAGCCCTTCCTATAGGGGCAGGAGTTGCTTGAAATTCCATTTATATAGGGAGGAGCAAGCTAGCGGCATTGCTCCGCCCTCAGCTTTCTGCCACCTCCTGAAGAAAGGGTATAAAAGACAAGTTCCAGAGTATGTTTTAGAACAGATGATGACAGATGTAGGGTTTGCAAGAAATGCTTTCTGCCTCAATGGACATGAAAGAAGAATTAAGCCTTCATTCTTGCCTAAACATCAGCTTTTTTCCCCACTTCTTGTTTCTTTTCAGTTGTGAAACTTTCACAGATGGTAAAAGTCTAAAAATAAAAATGAGACCACAGAATTGCAAAAGGCATGAAACATCACTATCAGCATTATGGCCCTGGGACTTAATAGTGAGAGAAGGAAAGAAGTGACATTGAAGACCACACAAAATAAGCCCCCCAATCCTGCAAGCTTTTACATGCTCACAGACCCATACACTTGTCTGGAGTCCCACTGAAGGCAGTGGGGTCTAGCTGCATAGAATAGCTTGCAGGTAGGGGGGCTGTGAGACCAGCATATTGTGGTAAGCATCCAAATTCCCTTCGAAATAGCAGTGAAAACAAAGACTCTTTCATACAGCTGTTTGAATGTATACATCAAACTAGCCAAACATTTAAGACCTTTGGATGCCAGTCTTAGACACACACATTCAGTATATTTCATGGACCCCTGGAACCCGTCATTCATAGCTTTAGCATTATTCTCCAATTTTTCCCCTTTGTAACAATACGTTTTCTTTAAACTATTCAAAAGAGCTTTACAGTCCTCCAGATTTCCACTCTCAAGGTTTGTGTGTTTCTTGAAAAGAGTCAGTAGGGTCAGGACCTTTAATGGTATTTAGGTGCCTAATTTCCATTTATATCAATGGGCGTTAGACACCTAAAAACTTTTGAGGCTCTGGGATCAGAGCTCCCCATTTCTACCAGATAATAATATGGCATCTTCCATCTGAGGGTCTCAATGCTCTTTAAATAAGCCCCATAACAAATATATATCATGAAAAATGAGGCTAAGTGACCTGCCAAAGATTACACAGCACACATGGCCTAGCTCAGCTTTCTTACCTCTCAACTCTATTTTCACAACTATCTTATACCCAGGTGGGACTTGTGCCTGAGCAGCCATTACATGATTTGGCACTAATGCACTGGGGCAGTGTAGAGCTTCACTGCCCCAGGAGAACAGAACTGGAATGACAAAGCATAAATTTTAGTTTCTTACCTCACATCCATGAACTTTTTTCTGCAAGAATAATTTCCAAAGTGCTATTTTCCATAACATGGCTACTCATGGTTGTGTAGCACCCATTCCTAAGTAACTAATATGGCATGGAAGAGAAGTCAAAAACTGTGGGAGATGCACCACACCTCACTGGATTCAGCTGAGTTCTCACCCGAAAAGCACTCAAATCTGCTGATGATGTTAGGCCTTTTCATAAGTCTTCTTTTTCTTAGCAGCAATTCAATTAAAGCCCTACCAAAAAAACTTCACTCATTTAAAAACCAATGTAGGTTAGCAGGCTCACCATTCTGCCTGACACTTAATCACCAGGGAAGAATCCACTCAGCACCAGCATGCCTATGCTAACACACAACAGTTCCCTGTTCACATGAGGGTGTTTTCAGAAACAAGTGTTAAAAAACTAGTTCAGCAGTGACCAAAGTTTGGCCAATGAGCCATGGAGTTCTACAATGCAATGCACTGCAATCATCATCCTCAAGTTTAATATGTGGCTACAGTAACTACATTTCCCAGTATGCAATGCTTCATCAGAACTTGGAAATGTGGCCACATACATATTAAAGTAAATTGGATGTTCCTTCTATGCACATTTTGTGCAGTTCTCAGCTTTCTGTCAAGGTTTCTTGCCCTAAATTGGGCAAAGTTTACATTGCTTGAGTTTAAGCGTTATTTCTTGTTTTTTATTAAAGCTATGCAAAGGGTGCCCTCCACACCTTAGATCTAAGTTGGTTTCACCGCTTCCTCCTCTTACGTTAGACGCCTGTACGAAAGTCCAAGGCCGCTATTTCGCAATTGTAGGTTCCAGGCATCAGGCTGTTTGTATGGGATCAACTTCAAGACATCCATTAAAAAGGGGCCCATAGGAAGTCATTTGCAGTGCACAACTTCCTTTACTGGTCCTAGAAAAGCTCTCTAAACAATGCAGCAGGTTCCTGAGCACCATCTACTGGCACATTATGTTCTTCGATTCCTGTCCATCAGCTCAACAACTGCGGGGAGCAAATGAAGCCTGTTACATTCTTCATTTGGTTTCTGTGGTTCACTATTCACCAAATGTTTGACCGTGACTCCTTAGCATGCACTTGTAGGGACCGATGTGCCCTTCACTAGTGGTTGCTGCCACTAGCTACCTCATGAGGGTTGGCATAGCAACTGAGGCAAGGACCAGCGATGTGGTGCTGCAGTGCCCCTGCATCTACTTGAAGCCCCTTGTGAGCACTGAGTGAGTTGTTAGGCTCAGCCCAGTACCGGTGTGGCTGGGTGCTATGCAGCCATTGAACTCCCCCCACACCCCATGTACCCCAGCACATTATCTAATAACTCTTTCCAGATATACAGATGCCTCTTGTGTAGAGCGCTCCTGTAACTGCGTGCTCTTCCATAACTCTAAGAAAGGCAAAAGAAACATTCATTTGGAGTCTGTGCATTTTTGCTCTGTAGATACTCACAGATGCCATGTTATTGTTATCTCAGTCCAGACCAAGACGAGCTGAATTGAATGTGTTCGTCACCCTAGGGTGCCCAAACCCTACAAACAGCCCCTTCTACAGTCCCATTTAAAGCCAGTGATTTGCAGGCCTGTCTGGCTCGCATGTGCATGTACCATGTGTCTTCAGTAAGGGCCAAGCAAATCTTCATCCCTTGTGCTCAGGGGAATTCAGGGGCTGAGTTGCCATGGCTCTGTCACCCCGCCAGGCACTGGCCAGAGGAGCTGTCCAGCTGCACATGTGGAGTTGGATGCACCTCACAAACTGGCATACTAGCTGCTGTGCAGGGTCTGCATCTCTGGGAGGCATTCTGAGCCCCCAGGACAGTGCCAAGCCACTCCTGCCCCAATGCAGGGCAGTGCCCAAATGGCAATGCTGAGCCTAGTGCTAGCGTATCTGCTTCCATCAATTGGCCAGTCTGGGCTGAATCGTGCAATGCTTACTCAGGGGAAAGGCCCAATGAGGACTGCAGCATGTGTATGATTATGGGTAATAACAGCCACAGTGCTAAGTCTTACTGTGCTTGTGGCATATGTACTATTCTCTCTCTTTCCTCTGCAGGCAATAAGCATGGACAAGCAATTATTCTATGTATTCAAAATACAGGCTGTGGATTAATTTATGATTCTGTTGGTGCCACTAGGCCTGAGTAAACCAAAGTTGTGACTTTGGGCCTATGTGACCCAAAGTACCTTTATGTAAAGTGCTTTTGTTAGCCTTACTTTTTTTTGTAACCTTGTTTTGTGTTATGCTAATTAGCGATGTAGCCAATATTAAATAAGATAGGCGGAAAGCAGGTGCTGTAAAAGTTATATGCATGAGAACGAGCCCCCCCACGGTGGGAAAGTACAGATAACTGATCACAACCTGGTTTTGCTTCTCCACCCTGGTGTGATAATTAGTGCGACGCACACCGGGCAACGAACCCTGCTGTTGCTCCGCCTCGGGCTCTTTGAGTCAGCAACAATTCTGTCTATCAGTAGAATGCCTTCCATTGCTTTCAATGGGCTTTGGATCAGGCCCTAAATGACCAGGATGTGTAATTGGGTTAGTAAATTATTGCCAGATGGCATTACTGGCTGCAACTAAGCGTGGCACTAAAGGCTTCAATGCACGGAAGGGTTACTTTAAAAAAGCTGGGTGTTCTTACAGACTTTGCAGTGCTCAGCAAGTTTCCCTTGGGCATGATTCCTGGCCTTGCGAGTAAATTATGTCCAAATAGTTTCACAATGTTTCTGTAGAAACTAACGCCTGAGGAGCACTTGGCTGGCTTACACAACTTCATTTGTTCATAGGGTAAAGTCCCCTGAAAGTCTATGACGCGCAGTCGATCTGCTGATCAATCGTGAGGGCTAGTGTTTGAGTCACTTAGTAATTGTGCCTTGACTAATCACATGATGGCACTGGATCATCAGACCAGGAAGTTTCCTTCAGTTAAATTGTCACGTAAGTTTCTTTTAGGTAAAGGGAGAATTGTGGAAGACACCAAGCAATAAATAAATAAATCACTTTTAGGCCAAACAGTTTCTTCCGTGTTTGCCATATTCAGTACCCGTAACTTTGGCCTCCAGCTGAGACACAATGACGTAGGACTATCTCGCAGCATGGTGACAGGATGGCCCAAGACATGTGGGCCCAGCTCCTCAAAGGTCTTTAGGCACCTAATTTCTATTGAGCTCACTAGGAGTTAGGCTCCTAGATACCTCTGAGGATCTGGGCTGTGGAGCCTTTCCTCTCCTGTTCATTGGTTCATTTCTGACACAGGTCACTAATGACTAGATGTGCTGCTCATTGTAGTGGAAGATGTCTGTATCACAACTGACAGGCTCAGTAAAGAAGCCAATGGACATATGGCCATGTTCAGTGAACATCCCTCTAGCGCTGGCATTGCATCGCCAGCTAGGAAACTACTATCTCATTAGGTCTGGCAAGTCTTAACTGCTTCCTATCACTGCTGGTGCTGGCATCTGTTGAAACTTTAAGCAACAACCCTGAGCTGGCAGTTATGCAAAGCTGTACTGCCAACACAATGCCCCTGAGAGCTCCCGCCTGTGCATGGGAATCAAAGCTGTACAGTGAATGCTCTCTAGTACGGCTGACCAGCTCTGCAACACACTGGCAGGAAGCCACCCAAGCAGCTGGACAGAAAAAAAAAAATCAGGTTTTAAAAAAAAAAAAAAGGAAAAAACACAACAATCATATTAGGAGAAATGGCATATAAAAAAACCTGGAGAGAACACTTCCTCCTCCTGCCACACAACAGCAGATCTTAAGGTGGCCCATCCAAAGCAAAAAAAACTTCAGGACCAGACTTCGAGAGAGACTGCTGAGAGCTCAGTTCATCTGCAAATTTGACACATCAGCTCAGGATTAAACAAAGACTGTGAATGGCTTGCCAATTACAGACAGTTCCTCCTCCTTTTTTTTCACCTCAACTGCTAGAACAGGGGGCCTCTCCCTGATTGAACTAACCCTCGAATCTCTCTCTTTGCTTTCTGTGCTTGTTATATATATGCCCCTGCCCTGAAAAATTTCCACCACTTGCACCACTGTATTCACCAGAAGTGGCTCACTGCCTCATGCTATGCTGTCTGCCTGATTCTTTGTTGCTTCTGCTTGCTGGGCGCAGTTAAAGAGTCCCACCACACTCTTCCTTGCTGCCCTTGGGGTGGCTGCAGTGCACAGAGTGTGGTGCTAGGGAGTAGCCCCTGCAGTCAGGAAAGTGCAGGGCCTACGTGTGTGCCCAGTGGATGTAAGTGGAGGGGGGTCATACTCTCTATCCTCACTTGAGCACTCACAGTCACCTGCCACAATCTGGCTCTCTGTGGCTGCCTTGAGCGAGGGAGGCACTGTGCGTTTCTTGAAATATATGATTTTGTTTTTATGTTTTCATTTATTGGTGACTTAGGGCTTGTCTACTCGTGGAAATTTACTCAAATAGCCATTCTAGAAAAATTATTTCAGCATAAGACCTCATGTGGCCACCTATTCTGGTATAACAGGCTTAAGCCACAAAGTGGATCCACTTTGTCAATTAAACTAATTTGGAAAATCTATTCCAGACTAGCTATTTTGATAAATTTCCAAGTGTAGACAAGCCCTTAAGATGATTTTCTGCACTGGAATGGGATCATACTGGCAGAGCTGTGGAATGTCAGGGATGGCACCCTCCAGGACTCAGAATAGACATTTTTCTCAGGATGAAAAATTCCAGAATTCAGGCTAGATTGTTTTATTTTTGGAAGACCTCAGGTAGAGACCAAGTAGCCTGTATTTTGCCCTTAAAGAACTCCTCCCGGGATTTTATTAGTATTTGCTTTAGTGTTGTTTTCATCATTTATATAGTGCGCCCTCAAGTGGTCAAGTGCTCTACATACATATAGGAGAGAAGCCCCTTCCAAAGCCCTGAGAGGCCTGGTCTACACTAAGAAGGGGGGTCGAACTAGGGTACGCAAATTCAGCTACGTGAATAGCGTAGCTGAATTCGAAGTACCCTAGTTCGAACTACTCACCCGTCCAGACGCCGCGGGATCGAAGTCCGGGCTCCAAGGTCGACTCCGCCACCGCCGTTTGCAGTGGTGGAGTTCCGGAGTCGACCGGAGCGCGCGGGGAGTTTGAACTATCGCGTCTAGATTAGACGCGATAGTTCGAACTCCGAGAAGTCGAACTCTCCGCGTCGACCCGGCAGGTAAGTGTAGACTAGCCCAGAGTCTAGACCAGGGGTAGGCAACCTATGGCATGCGTGCCGAAGGCGGCATGACAGCTGATTTTCAGCAGCAATCACACTGCCCGGGTCCTGGCCACCGGTCCAGGGGCTCTGAATTTTAATTTAATTGTAAATTAAGCTTCTTAAACATTTTGAAAACTTTATTTACTTTACATACAACAGTAGTTTAGTTATATATTATAGAAAGAGACCTTCTAAAAACGTTAAAGTGTATTACTGGCACATGAAACCTTAAATTACAGTGAATAAATGAAGACTCGGCACAGCACTTCTGAAAGGTTGCCGACCCCTGATCTAGACACTGCGCCCACAAGCAGTTATCCACCAGGTGTAGTAAGCCCTTACTACTGTGAATAGTCTCTTCGATTTCAATGGGGGATATGACACTTCTAAAAATCAAGCCACTGATTGACAGGTCTGAATATGGATTTAAGGACATTTTAAAAATGACTCATGACATTGGGTTCCTCAATTCTGGGCAGCCCAACTTGCAACACATTAGTGGAGCCCAGTTTTCAAAGGACGAGATGCTCAGCACTTTCTGTGTCCCAAGTTGGGTTCCCAAAATCATTACTTAGCTTTGAAAAATCATGGCCTGTGTGCTTAATTTTAGGTGCCCAAGTTGTGCCCTTTGGACTGTGGCAGCTAAGTATTATCCTCCTTAATCTCGAGGTAGCTATGTTGATTAGGAGGCAGCTTAATGCAGGCGGGATGGGTGGTTGTCTTTTTTCCATAAAACTTATACAGATGAGGATGTGTATGGCCATTAATAATCCCATGACACTTTTAGAAAAGATAGGTGGCCCCCTCACCATACTCCGTGCACTCATGCTGTGCTGGGTGTCATTTGTCTGGCCACTGGTGATTATGTTTGAGCAGCGGAATAAATGACTCCCAGATCTACTAACGCTAAACAGCTTATAAAGTACTTTGGGATCCTTCAGAATCAGAGGAGTTAGGGTATGTAAATTACTGTATGAGCTTACAGCTTTTGTGCTAAAAGGAAACCATACCTTGCTGCCATTATTTCACCCAGCTTGGCAAACTATAGTGACTAAGAATGTATAAATATATGCAAAATCCAGGGGTTGGGGCAGTAGCTTGTATCCAAGCTTATAGGCTGGAATAATGGTTGTGGAGGGGCTATATTACACAGCCCCATGGCATGCCCACTGGTTGGAGGATGGATTTCCTTTCCCCAGCCACTGCACAGGATGTGTACATAAAGCTGAATCACTCAGGCTTCATGTTGCCCTGGGCATCCTGAATTTCTCCCTTAGAGCAGAGAAGAGGTTGCCTCCACCTGCCCAGATGCAGAAATGTCCTTTTCACTCCCAATAAAAAGTTGCCAAGAGTCATCTCCCCCACCCCCAGCCCAAACTCCAGATGCCACAGCTCAGCCGTGTCCCTGTTCCCTGGGCTGTATTTCAAATAACACCACGTATGCAGCACCTTTGATCCGGAAGGATCCCAAGGCTCTTCCCAGAGTGGAGGGTGCCAGCCAATTGCACAGCACAAGTGCATGCGTCCGGGGAGGGCGGGAAAATGAGTCAAAGACTTTGGGGCAAATCTCTCTCATAAAGAATCCCTCAGTGCTGCACATGATATTTTTGAAGCCACAATATATTATTTACTCTTCCTAAATGTAATATCACTTTCTCCTGGCTACATGGACCCAAGATTAAATGCATTACAAGGTAACAGCCTCGGTAATAATTTGTAATTTTTAGGCTCGTTTGGTTGGTGACCAGTACAAAGGATCCATATATATTTATTTCACACACACAAATACATGCCAAACTACAGTACTAGTGAATATAGGGACATGGATTTCAAACCTCAGAGAGAACGACTGTAGACTGTCATTGTTCAGTAATGAGGCTGGGACTCTTTAAAAAGTAATGTAATAACAATGTAGTGGGACTTGTAGGCTCCAGCCCACCCCCAAAAACACTGACCATTTCCTCCTTAATGCTAGCTGGATGTAGAAGTTGTGCTGTTTGAACACACTTACACAACCCCCTTTTCTAATCACAACAATGTGTTTTTCCTACTAAAGACAAATCAATCAAAGTTGGCCTGTTCCTATAATCCTTGGGTTGGCTACTCCCACTGCACCGACAGTTACTCATATCCTGCCTGCATTAACATGAGTGGGAACTTTGGCTGAGTAAGGGCTGTGGGATCAGGCCCATGATGGATTAATATCTGTGCTTAAGCCAAGGATTCCCATGTCCATTCTTCACTACTTCTCAAGCACACTGCTTGAGGTTTTGTGTGCTTTTGCATCAGGCCATTTTATGGAAAATTCAAGCCTGCAGTGAGATTTCATTGGCAGGTTCTGAGTCCTGGAGAATAGGAGCAGAGAAATCAAAAGGAACTTCAGCAAGTTCAGTCTGCAACAGCATGTATTTACTCATGTAACAACCTGAAGATACAAAAACATCTGAGAAAATAACAGAAGCATCCAGTACTGGCTGAAAAGGAAGTGGTATTTTTAAAAAATGTGTCTGACCTTGAGTCCTTTCACTGATCTATTTGAAATCAAACAGTTTTTTATAATGAATGTTGCCTTTTCCCTCAGTGTTTTTACACTATCAAGTTATTCACAAATAGGAAGTGATTTTAGAATGATCACACATGGAAATAAATACATTTAACCAGACATTACTGTACAACAGATCTGATTAAGGCTGTTGTACATCTAAAATGATGGTGACGGAGTCACAGTCTTTAAGAGGAAAAAATACATTGATGGAAGTGCATAAATTATGTAATTCAGCAAAATGTATGCCACACAGAAAGGCTTCTTCGCGCACATACAGTATTGGATTTCATGTTCTGTTATTACATGTATTTCAAAGGTCAGTACATATAGCATAACATCCCAGGGTACAGATAGAGTTCTGCTGCATGATACGATTCTATGCTGCTGAACAGATCAATCATGAGTCATAATTTATTCAAGCAGGGTGAAATTCAACCCTGTGCAGGGAACCAGCTCTAGGCACTCACACCACATAAGTCCTCAAAAATAGGGTTTAAGTTGTGCATAGACCCTTTACAGGCCTTCTGCATAGGTGACTCTCACCTATATAACTTATAATAGGATAGATAATCACTCTTCTGTAAAAACTCAGGAGCAACTGATTAAGCTCCATTGTCCACATCCATTATGAGTTTGCTTGTTGCCATAGGGAGGTTTTGAGGTTTAATACTTCAAGTTTTCCAAAGTAGGACCATTCCTATGAATGGTCTGTTTGCTTCTGCAAATGAATTCTGCTGAGAAATGCCCAATAGTGAGACAGCATCTACAACTACTACCCTGTCCACCACTGCTAAAAGGCTGAGTTCCAACATGCTCCTGATGTCAGAAGATCTCATAAGATAAAGTGTCTCAGTCTTTTCAAAGACTGCAGCATACACAATACAAGAGCAGTTCTGCCATTATAAAAAGTCTGGCTCTTTGATGACTGGAATCTGTGTCTCTTCCTTGCATAGCAGTTTATAAATAAAATGGAAATCTTTTTTGGGTTCGCTCTTCAGAAGGTAGGATTTTATATGATGGGGTTGGGCATCATCAGCAAGCTGCAGGCACCTGTCGTCAACATGAACAAAGAGCCCATAGTTCTGGGGATCCGACACCTCAAACTTCTCAGCACATTGCTGGCCTAGCTGCTGAGCTGTCGTGTCTGTCCGCGAGGCCATCGTCCGTGTCTGGGCACTAGTCTCCAAAAAGGAGATGGAGATGAAATCCTGCAAAGAAAAATATAGATTTAAATATAACACTCAAGTTCAGGCAATAAGGATAGATTGGATACTAAAGAGGGGCCTGAGATGCCATGTTCAGAAAAGTTTGAATTAGGATTTTGGTTCAGACCCAGTTCTGGAGCATTTAGGGATTTTCATTAAGAAAACACACAACCAAGGAAATTCACTGTTAGCAGGGCCAGCTCCAGCTTTTTTGCCGCCCCAAGCGGTGAAAAAAAGAAAAAAGAAAAAAGCTGCCATTGGCGGCACTTCGGCAGCTGCTCTACCATGCCGATTCATTCTTCGGCGGCAATTCGGTGGCCGGTCCTTCTCTCCGAGAGGGACTGAGGGATTCGCCGCTGAATTGCTGCTGAAGACCCGGATGTGCCACCCCAAGCACCTGCTTCCTGCGCTGGTGCCTGGAGCTGGCCCTGACTGTTAGACCCCGATCCCGCGAAGCGCTTATCTTTAAATAAGTGATCCACCCCACTGAAGTCAGTGGGCCTCCTCACATGCTTAAAGTTAAGCACATGTAACTATTTTGATGTTTTGGGGCCCTAGTGAGAATCTCCTGCTATGCAGAAGGTGCACTCTGAAATTGTTCCCACCCTCATCTGTGAGACATGATCCAGCAAGCCAGGAAGCAAAGGAATGTGCCATCATCATGAGTAATCCACAAGCTTCTCTTCAAGACATCAAGCCTCACAACCAGATGTCTCACAGAGTCAAGAGAAGACTTGGCTCATGGGAAACCTGTCAGGTAACAACGTGGTGTAGTGTCTTCACTCTCTTGCTTCAGTAGGGTGGAAATAAATGAATGATTGTTGCGGTAGTAAATTCCATTCATGTCCTAGCCTCAATGGTCAGGCCAAGAAAATGAAGATTCCATACTTGGTTTCTCCCAGGGAAGAATCTTGCATCACAGTTCTAGTCAGCTCATAGCCCCAATGGGAAGCACAAGTTTCAACTTCATTCTCATGCACGAAGATTAAAAATTCCCCGCACTTTGGTTGGAAAGCCCTCTGGTCTCCCAGCTCAAGAAGGAAAGCTGAGAAACGTGGGGTATTTTTTAAGATGACGTGGTGGAGGGTTCTGACTCTTGAAAAATGAGACAGCTCTAAAAAGAGACTGAGTAAAAACTTCTATAGAATTGCAAAGTATTCTTACTAACAGTTCATCTAGGCCAGTGGTTCTCAACCCATGGCCCAATCAGCACACAGCTGCAGCCCATGTGACATCCTCAGGGCCATACGGGTAGTATATATATTGTGTGGATGTGGCCCACATAACACATAAAAAGCAGCATGTGCAGCCCACAATGGTAAATAGGTTGAGAACCACTGATCTGGACCATTCCCCAGCCAGTAGCGGGGTCTTCTCTCCTGTACATTTTCCAGTGATTTGTCCAGCCTATCGTGAAATGGCTCAAGGGAAGGGTAATTTGGCCGAATGTCTAAAAGGCAGACAGCTCACAGACAGTGAAGTGTTTCTTCATGGACGTCCTCTTTGTGACAAAGAGAGCACTGGCTAACCCTGGCACTGCCAAAACACTAGGGCTGTCCACAGCAACTTCTGTTCACTCTCCGCTTCAACACTCATTGTTTAAGGGCGTCCCTGTAAATGGTTAGTAACTAATCAGGCCTCTGATCTTTACTGCCACCTTGTGGATGAAAATAAGGGTTAATGTAAAGTGTTTTTAAAATTCATTTTGTGCTTGGGGAAGGTGCTGGTTTGGCAGCATATTTACTCACTGGCCAGGTGCAACACAGGGAGCAGCTACAAAGCATTGACAGCCTGCCCTTCCCGAGTGCCACACCTCTGACTTGGAAGGACATCTAGGGAGGAGAGGATAACCCAGTCTCCCTGCCCCATTCTGTCCTTGGCTTCTCTGCCGAGACTGACAAGAGTGCTTATTAGTGTCAACTCTGAGAATGTTTTTTATAATGGGGCTAGCTCTCCAAGTTGGGGGGAGGGATAGTTCAGTGGTTTGAGCATTGGCCTGCTTGAGGGGGCCATTTAGGGAACTGGGGTAAAAATCTGTGTGGGGATTGGTCCTGCTTTGAGCAGGGGGTTGGACTAGATGACCTCCTGAGGTCCCTTCCAACCCTGATATTCTATGATTCTATGAAGTAGTCACTGGAGAGAGACAGCCATCTCATTAGTAACAATTGTCAGCCTCCATTGGCATAAACCCTATTCAAGCTGCTTCTTGAGATAACATCACAGTATGGGAATGCAGCAGCCCTGGGTAGGCTAGTTACTTCCATCTCCAGGACATCCCACAGTCTTTATTTACTCCAGAGGGCATTCTGCGCCAACAAAAATTAAAATTCTGCACCAAAAAAAAAATTCTGCACACAATATTTAAAAATTCTGCAAATCTTATTTGTCAAATAA
This sequence comes from Mauremys reevesii, assembly GCF_016161935.1. Lineage (NCBI taxonomy): Eukaryota > Metazoa > Chordata > Testudines > Geoemydidae > Mauremys > Mauremys reevesii. The sequence goes on from NC_052626.1 coordinate 29,684,325, forward strand.
ACGTGGAGGCTCCAGCATGGCGTTTGGGAGCACAGGCCACTGGCTGCACAGAGATGGGAGATCACTGTGCAGCTCCCCCAGGGACACGGACTCAGCGATGAGGCTGCACCCAACCCTGACACAGCACAAGGACAGGGCCTGCCCCAGAAACACCCCAGGGCCCTGCCCCTCCATGCCAGGTGCACCAGGTGTGGGCGGGCAGGCTCAGCAAAGCAGGATCCAAGTGTGGATCCCTTAGTGTGAAGGGATCCAGGAGTGGGTTGAGAGGGTTCTGTGTGGGGCAATCTGGGTGCGGGCAGCTCAGTGGGGGATCCGGGTGAGATCTGGATGCACAGGGGCTTGTTGGTGCAATGGTCATGGGACTCTGCAGGGGGGTCCAGGTGAAGGCAGTTGGGGCTCAGCAGGAGAGGTGTTGGGGTGTGGGAGGGATAGAGCTCGGCTGGGTGTGGGGGGCTCAACGGTGGGGTCCAGATGCTGGGGGAGTGGGGCTCAGTGGGGTGGGGATACAGGTGCAACTGGTTGGGGCTCATCATGGTGGCTCATCATGGTGGTCCAGGGGCAGTGGGAGTGGGGCTTATAGGGGGGCTTCTGAGTGCGGTGAGCTGAGGCTCGGCAGGAGGATATGGGTATGGGGGTAGGTCTGGATGCACAGCAGTTGGGTGGATGGGGGAGCAGCTCCCTGTACAGGGATCCCTCCCCCTGAGGAGCAATGGGTGCAGGAAGCATGGGAGAGGGGGAATTTGTAGAGCTTCCTACAACCGGGGGAAAAATCTGGGGGTGGGTCTGACACATCCCTGGATGCTGTGCCGGGGAAGAGGAAGTCCTGTCCTCCGCAGCCCAGCTGGGACTAGCAGCTGAGTGCAGCGCAGGGTAGGAGCCACCAGCCAGATCTTCCCCCATCTCGCCCTCTGCCCCACAGTGATTTACTTCTCTGCTGGCTGCCTGGGCACCCGAAACATACTGCTGGGGAGGGCTGCATGACCACTCTTGTAGCTTCCTTTTGCTTCCCCATCAGAAAGTCATTTTTCTGCAGGGAAGCAAAGAAATCTGTGGGGGACATAAATTCTATACATGGGCCATGGTGCAGAATTCCTCCAGGAGTAAATTTATTACACCACCCACACAAGCCAACTAGAGGAAGTGTTACATGGAGGTATTGTACTAGTGACGGAAAAGAGGCCTATTAAAAAGGGAGTGGAGTGGGCTTTTATTTTCAGTTACACCTTCTTGTACATCAGCTATTACATAACCGGCATTTATGTTCTTTATCCCATCTATTTCAAATAGATCCTTTCCAAACTGTGTTTATGGACACATTCTCCCATCAGCGTGTATATGTGGTTGTTGATAATGCTAATGGAAATCACACAACAGAATAGATCCATTAATCCAGAAGAATATATCCATTCAGATTTTCAGCTTGTCTTCAGAACTCAGATCATATTGCCCTGGCATTAACCCCATTGCCTCTGCCTGCCTACAGATTTACAAATTCTCCACTCTTTTTTCTTTTCCCTGCCTTTAGTGCAGCCTCCTTGTAATTTCTTTGAATTCCATCATTAAAATAGTAAACCCTTTGGAAAAAGAACAGGAGTACTTGTGGCACCTTAAAGACTAACACATTTATTTTAGCATGAGCTTTCGTGAGCTGCAGCTCACTTCTTCGGAGAGGTGACCTGCAGCTCACGAAAGCTCATGCTAAAATAAATTTGTTAGTCTTTAAGGTGCCACAAGTACTCCTGTTCTTTTTGCAGATACAGACTAACAGGGCTGCTACTCTAAACCCTTTGGGTTGCCCTAGGGGAATTCCTAGGAGTGACCTTTGAAGTGGGGTGCTAGAGATCAGGATCTGGCCCACAGCTCAGATCCTGAATTAGGTCACCAGTGAAAAGGAGTTTTCTGGGTTTAAAAGCCAGCTTGGGTAACTTTATGATCAGTACTGATGTTCCTCAAGGGCAATGTCTGTTGTAATTCTGTGTATGTGTAATGTCTAATCAGAGCAACCTCCTGCTGTCCGGGCTCCCTACTTCTCCTCTCAACTCTGTCTAAAACTCTGCTGCAAAAATCAGCTTCCTCCTCTGATATTAAAACCAGGCCACACCCTTGTTGGCATCCCCTCATAGAATCATAGAATATCAGGGTTGGAAGGGACCTCAGGAGGTCATCTAGTCCAACCCCCTGCTCAATGCAGGACCAATTCTCAAATAAATCATCCCAGCCAGGGCTTTCTCAAGCCTGACCTTAAAAACCTCTAAGGAAGGATCAGAGGGGTAGCCGTGTTAGTCTGGTTCTGTAGAAGCAGCAAAGAATCCTGTGGCACCTTATAGACTAACAGATGTTTTGCAGCATGAGCTTTCGTGGGTGAATACCCACTTCTTCGGATGCATCCGAAGTCTTGCATCCGAAGAAGTGGGTATTCACCCACGAAAGCTCATGCTGCAAAACGTCTGTTAGTCTATAAGGTGCCACAGGATTCTTTGCTGCTTCTAAGGAAGGAGATTCCACCACCTCCCTAGGTAACCCATTCCAGTGCTTCACTACCCTCCTAGTGAAAAAGTTTTTCCTAATATCCCACCTAAACCTCCCCCTCTGCAACTTGAGACCATTACTCCTTGTTCTGTCATCTGCTACCACTGAGAACAGTCTAGATCCATCCTCTTTGGAACCCCCTTTCAGGTAGTTGAAAGCAGCTATCAAATCCCCCCTCATTCTTCTCTTCTGCAGACTAAACAATCCCAGTTCCCTCAGCCTCTCCTCATAAGTCATGTGCTCCAGCCCCCTAATCATTTTTGTTGCCCTCCGCTGGACTCTCTCCAATTTTTCCACATCCTTCCTGTAGTGTGGGGCCCAAAACTTGTAGTGTGGGGCCTCAATGGATTCCACTAGCCTTCGCATCAGCCTCACTATTAAGAGATTGTCGGATGCTGCTGTGACAAATATGGCAATTTCCTGACTTATCCCGGGGAGACGTCCATTGTATGTGATGAATGGTTCGTGTATTATTGTGGGCCAGGACTGCATGTAACTTCTTGAGGGAGTAGCTATGACAGATATAAGAGCTGGATGATCAAAGGACTATACTGAACAAACGATTTTTGGGTTGGATTTCCTGGGCTATATGTGGGGGAGGTGAATACAAATCCCTCACCTTTGGTTATTAAAAAAAAACGGCCTTCAGAAGCTATGCCCTGAGATGGGAGGTATGGGGGCATTGTCTGCTGATTACCTGTTACATGAGGCCAAGATCAAAGGCCCCAGCTGTATAGTGGAAAGACGGAGCTATTCATGAAGGTGCTAGTTCTGAGCTGAGGCTGTTCTGAACTGTTCCCCACAGAAAACACTCTTGGTGGGGTCTGAAGCACTGACTCCTACCAGAGCCCATGTTTGCGTTGGGGAGGATGGTGATCTCTGATAAGCTTATTAGCATGTGTGTAGGTTCTTTGATGGATTTGAATATGTTTTCTCTGTAGTACTTTCACCTTCAGAGTAAAGGTACTTGCTTAGAAAGATCTGCATGGTAACCTGTGACTGCTGGAAATTACAGCTGTTCACAGCCTTTGAAGAGAAAGCCAAGTGCACTTGCTGGCCTGTCTAGGATGCCTGGCTTGCTGGGAATATCACACAGTATAGGCAGGAAACTGTGAAGCCTGGAAAAACGCTGGTCAGGAGGGACAGAAACATGGGTCTACGCACAGGAGAAATGAGGAGTTGGGAGCCCAGACTGGCTGCCCTTGAGGGGCCATAGAGGGCAGGGACGGATTTACACCATACACGCACCTAGGCACAGCATCTTCAGTGCTCCCCATCTGCCTACAGGTGACTTTTGTGTTGCACAGTTTCAGAGAGATAAGGCGCCCCTAGAATGCCAGTGCCGATAGGTACATGCCTACTGTGCCTAACTGGAAATCCGGCCCTGATGGAGGGGGGATACAGATGCAGTTGCCCCAAACTGTGACAGCTGATATCGCTCTCTCTTAGTTCTTTATTTTCAATTCTTTCTCCTCCTCTTCTTCCCCCTGCTCACACCTCCCACTTCTCACAGCTCCCTTTGTAGCTTTCTTCCATTCTGCACTTCCTTGCTTCTTCCATGGTGCCCAGCACAGAACGTAAGCTCTTGCGGATAGGAACTTTGACTTCCTCTGTGCACAGTGCAGTGCCTAGCAAGCAGATGGCGTGCGCTGAGTAATAGTATTACTAATCGCGGGGAATAATTGGGGCCCTGTTTGAAGCCTGGTTTCCAGTTGGAATTTTCATCTGCTTTTCACACTATGGAAGTTGCACTCTCCACCACCCCCTTCTCCCAGAGCTGCTGACCTGCACAGACGAGCGGGATGCCCGGGCCTTGTTGAGCGTCCTCCGCCTCTCCCAGCGGTGAATTGAATCCTGCACTTCCATGCTCAGCTGCCGAGTTACTGTTATCTTATCGTAGTTCTTGATGTGCTCCAGGGCCCCATAGGTGGTAGTTAAGTAATAGGAACCTACAAAAAGACAAGAAGGTCCCAAAACATCATCACACCTGAATCTACCATTACTTTGTCCTTCCCTCCTCCCTGCTTCTATGTTCATTCACCCGTTGTGAATTGTTTAAATCTGAGATTGTGAGCTCTGTGGGGCACGGGTTGTCTTTGCATTGGTTGTACAGCAAGACCCTGACCTTTGTTTGGCATGCGTAGGTGTGACTGCAATAGAACTAATAAATAATGAGCATAGTGCTCTTCATTCCATTCTGGTTGATGTAGCTGCAGATGCAACACATGCTACCTAACCTGCTTGTGTCACTTCCCTCACTCACAGCTGGGAAGGAGCAGTGACTGCAGGCTGGCGCGCTGTGGGTTTTCATTGATATCTTACGGTTAAACATAGAATTCATGTAAATGAATACAGCATCCTCTTTCACGGAGAAACCCAAGTCACCAATCTTCCCTTAGATTGTAAACTCTTTGGGGCAGGGACTGTCCTTTCATTCAGTGTTTGTACAGCACCTAGCAATATGGGGCTCCTTGTCCATGATTGGGGCTCCTAGGTGCCATGGTAATACAACTAATGATAATGTAGCTGCATACAACTGTGCAGGAATCAGTAACTAGAGTGGAATGAATCATTTATATTTTGGTTCCGTGGCCCAAATGAAAAACCAAAAAGTATTTCATTTTGGGTCAAACAGAACATTTTTCAACCTGAAACAAAATCTCTTTTTTTCCCATTTAATCTAGGGTTGGGTTTCTTTTTAACCTTTTTTTCCTTTTTAAATAAAGCTAGCTAAATGTTGAACTGAAACCTTGTTTCAAAATGAAAACATTAAATATTTTGTTTAAAAAATGTTGGGATAAAACATTTTGACTTTTTTGAAAAAAAAAAAACCCTCTCTTTTCCAACTGCAACTATTCATCAAATTCAACCCAAATTTGCAAATAGTTTTAGTTGACTCCAAACTGCATTTTTCAGTGAACGTACTATTGGTTCAAAAAATTTTACCCAGTTTATTAGTAACTAACTAACTAACTAAGAGTGGGAAAGGGTATAATATCTACTTAGCCATTGACAATGAGCATATTGCAACCAATCCTGTCTACTGTGGAACTTCCTGAAGATCCTAGTGCTTGGAGCACTGGCAGTGCTGGTCTCCAAGCATACGGTACACCCAGTGCCCTACCAGACCAATCTCTAAAGGGTGGTGAGCCCCAGCACTTGCAGCGGGGTCGGGTACAGCATTACTGGTAGGTGCTAGGGAGGCAGAAATCTCTAATGAAAGAGCAAGGACTAGAACCTGGACATTCTAATTTCTGGTTCTGAGCATTCACCACAAGGTGACTCTTCCCCTCAGCAGGGGTAATCGTAACGCTCAGTCATCTAGTTTACCACTGAAATCAAACCAATTGTTTCCAGATTTTCCAAGTGTATCATTGTACAGCAGAGACAGGCTAAGGAAGCAATTTTCATATATGGACCAGGATCCTGTTTAGACTAAGGTAAAAGGTTGGGATTTGAGACCAGATCAAACTGGTGTTCACTTTCTGATTTGAACTGGATGGAGCTGAAGTCTCACAAGCTATTCTTGAGAGATCCATGATAGAAACAAAATTGTAGGGGCAGGTTCGGGTCCAGGGATTTGAACCCAAATTCAAAGGGATTTGGATTTGAGGTCCTGAGTCTAACCCAAGGGTGGCCAATCCGAGCCTGAGAAGGAGCCAGAATTTACCAATGAACATTGCCAAAGAGCCACAGTAATATGTCAGCAGCCCCCCATCTACCACCCCACTCCAGCTCCCAGCATCTCCCACCCACTGGTAGGAGCAGCCCCACCAATCACACCTCCTCCTCCTCCCCACTCCTCCGCAGTGCACAGGAGGCTCTGGTGGGGATGGGGGAGGAGTGAGGGCATGGCAGGCTTGGGGGAAGGGGAAGGGGTGGCAGGACCTGGGGCAGAGCAGGGGGTTGAGCAGTGAGCACCCCACAGCACACTGGAAAGTTAGCATCTGTAGCTCCAGCCTCGGAGTCAGCGCCTATGCAACGAGCCGCATATTAACTTCTGAAGAGCCGCATGCGCCTCCGGAGCCATAGGTTGGCCACCCCTGGTCTAACTCATCTCTAACTGGTATCTTTTTGGCTACGTCTTCACTACCCGCCGTATCGGCGGGTAGCGATCGATTTTTCAGGGATCGATATATCGCGTCTCATCTAGACGCGATATATCGATCCCCGAACACGCTCCTATCGATTCCGGAACTCCACCACCGCGAACGGCGGTGGCGGAGTCGACATGGAGAGCCCCGGACATCGATCCCGCGCCGTGAGGACGGGTAAGTGATCGATATAAGATACTTCGACTTCAGCTACGTTATTCACGTAGCTGAAGTTGCGTATCTTATATCGATTTTCCCCCTTAGTGTAGACCAGCCCTTTCACAGTTCTTGCTTGCTTCCAGGTTTGTCTTCTCATTCTTTATGAAAACAAATGAAAATACTAAAAGGCTGCAGATGACCAAAATGGTCACTAGATGGCAATTCTGAAACATACATATCCTCCCCCTTCTGTTTGCTCTGTGGGCTCTCTCTTGTGCTTCCTCTGATTGTTAATGAAACTCACAGTAATTATCAAGGCTGGCCAGACAAATGATGTTTAGAAAACACTTTACTTAAAACAATATTTTCAGAAACACACCAGTCCCCTAGCACAGGAGGCAAAGTAATTTAATTTTCCCTGTTCAGAGCGCTCTCCCCCCAGCAGTGAATGTTACTCCACCCCCTTTGGACATCACTGGGTATTTATCACTCAGATAACATTGCCAAAGGGGTCAGCTGGGTTACACAAATATCCTGGGGGTTGACAATTAGGCATGATCAAAGAGATACCAACCAATTAAAGCAAAGGGATCTTTTCTCATTAATAATTAAACGCATTAGCAGAATGTATTACCAACATTTATTTTTAAATAGAGAGCTGTTAAGTTTCTAACACCTGGGCCAAGGTCTTCAAAACATCTCTGCCTCTTACATCTGTATTTAGGTAGCTAAATTAGTGGTTTGATTTTCAGTAAGGTTGAGCATCTGCAGCTCTAACTGAGGTCAGTGGGAGCTTCTGGGTGCTCAGCATTTTTTAAAATCTGCTGATATGTTTAGAAACCTAACTTTGGGTCACATCGTTTTGAGGCATATGGGGGAAGCTTACCCTACAGCCGCCTGACCCTAGCTAGAGCTCTTTATCTATTTCACAAACCCTACATGCATTCTGCAGAGAAGTACATAATCGTTTCAAAAGGGAACATGAGAGAAGGCTCTTTCTCACCCTCGCCCAGCTGCAGAGCAGGGTCCATGAGCTCCATCATATACTCTACATTCAGAAGCACCTCAGTCAGGTTGCTGCGGGCCAAGACGTACATGAGCACCGGGAGGAAATCATCTGCACCATAAGGCTTCCCTGCAACCAAAAGGAACACACCCAGGTATCAACAGGTTATCCAGAAAGGCGATGGTTCTGATACAGAAGTGCCAGCTTCCCATTAAATGGCTCCTACTGGACAATTTCCTTTGGGTTACATCAGCTAAAGGGTTCATAGCTCAAAAATGCCAATGAAAGAACACTGAAAAATTTAAAATTAAATAACAGTCAAACAAGCAAAAACACCCCCCCAACACTAAACTTCAAGCACAAAATATCAGGTGGAAGACACAAAGAAGAACAAAGATTCTTTACCAGCTAAAATAAAAATGTGTTAGTTATTATGAAACACAAATAAGAGAGAATTGTGGATTGACACAAAGGCTGAATTCTTCTCTCTTGAAGCTCAGTCTGTTGTTGTTCAAAAGTGCAGTACCTGTGGTCTGAGTTGCTCCCATCAGCAGAGTGGTTTACAAACTCATCTACCCTTTGGGTTCATCCTCATTCACTGTATCTGACTGTAGAACCAGGGGTTACAACAAAATGTGAGACAGACCATGGGGAATAGTGAAAGCAGTATATTGAAAGCGGTTCTTAGGGCTGGAATCCTGCTTTCCTGTTCCTTCAGGAGGTGACTATCGTACTGTGAGCACTAAATTACAATGGATGCCCCAAGGAAGCTGGGAGCCAAGGAGAAGTATTTCTATATTCAGGGCATTAAGCTGTGAAAACAAAGATCTTTTCTATAGTACTGGTGATCAAACCAGTTTTCAGACTTGGTTTGGAGACCAGTGGCAAAGCCAATAGCAGAGTGAGGCTGACCAGTGGCTGAGGCAAATATAGTGCCCATATTTAAAAAAAAGAGAAGGAAGAAACTACAGACCGGTCAGCCTCACTTCAGTTCCCAGCAAAATCATGGAGCAGGTCCTCAAGTAATCCATTTTGAAGCACTTGGAGGAGAGGAAGGTGATCAGGAACAGTCAACATGGATTCACCAAGGGCAAGTCATGCCTGACCAACCTGATTGCCTTCAATGATGAGATAACTGGCTCTATGGATATGGGAAAGTGGTGGATGTGATATACCTTGACTTTAGCAAAGCTTTTGATACGGTCTCCCACAGTATTCTTGCCAGCAAGTTTAAGAAGTATGGATTGGATAAATGGACTATAAGATGGACAGAAAGCTGGCTAGATTGACGGGCTCAATGGGTAGTGATCAGCGGCTCGATGTCTAGTTGGCAGCCGGTATCAAGCAGAGTGCCCCAGGGGTTGGTCCTGGGTCCGGTTTTGTTCAACATCTTTATTAATGATCTGGATGATGGGATGAATTGCACCCTCAGCAAGTTCGCAGATGACACTAAACTGAGGGGAGAGGTAGATATGCTGGAGGGTAGGGATAGAGTCCTGAGTGACCTAGACAAATTGGAGGATTGGGCCAAAAGAAATTTGAGGAGGTTCAACAAGGACAAGTGCAGAGTCCTGCACTTAGGAAGGAAGAATCACATGCACCGCTACAGGCTGGGGGCCGACTGGCTAAGCAGCAGTTCTGCAGAAAAGGACCTGGGGATTACAGTGGATGAGAAGCTGGATATGAGTCAGCAGTGTGCCCTTGTTGCCAAGAAGGCCAATGGCATACTGGATTGTATTAGTAGGAGCATTGCCAGCAGATCGAGGGAAGTGATTATTCCCTTCTATTCAGCACTGGTGAGGCCACACCTGGAGTATTGTGTCCAGTTTTGGTCCCCCCACTACAGAAGGGATGTGGACAAATTGGAGAGAGTCCAGTGGAGGGCAACAAAAATGATTAGGGGGCTCGGGCACATGACTTACGAGGAGAGGCTGAGGGAACTGGGCTTATTTAGTCTGCAGAAGAGAAGAGTGAGGGGGGATTTGATGGATATTAGCCAGCATGGGTAAGGAAGGATGTCCCTAGCCTCTGTTTGTCAGAGGATGGAGATGGATGGCAGGAGAGAGATCACTTGATCATTGCCTGTTGGGTTCACTCCCTCTGGGGCACCTGGCATTGGCCACTGTCAGTAGACAGGATACTGGGCTAGGATACTTTGTCAAGCCAGGCCTTTGGTCTGACCCAGTATGGCCATTCTTATGTTACGTTCTTATAGCAGCCTTCAACTACCTGAAAGGGGGATGGAGGGTAGGGATGGAGCTAGGCTGTTCTCACTGGTGGCAGATGGCAGGGGCAGCAGCAATGGTCTCAAGTTGCAGTGGGGGAGGTCTAGTTTGGATTTTAGGAAACACTATTTCACTGGGAGGGTGATGAAGCACTGGAATGGTTTACCTAGGGAGGTGGTGGAATCTCCTTCCATAGAGGTTTTTAAGGCCTGGCTTGACAAAGCCCTGGCTGGGATGATTTAGTTGGTGTTGGTCCTGCTTTGAGCAGGGGATTGGACTAGATGACCTCTTGAGGTCTCTTCCAACCCATATATTCTATGATTCTATGAATAGGCACCTTCCCCCGGCATCTTTTAAGTACATGCATGGCATCTTTTCAAGCACACACTCATTCCCCCCACCCCAAATCCCTGGTTGCCCTTAGTTACAAAACCTGGCTCCACTGTTGTTGGAGATGTAGAATCCTGAACTACAGAACTAAGATATTGTTATAGCCATGGTACCTTGGGATGAGCTCTCCTCAGAGCTACTGAGCTAAGCCATGTCAGGCTGAGTAAATATTTGGATGGGATACCTCTAAGGTAAACGTACCTTCTACAGGAAGTGATACTGATGGGGTGAGGATGGTCTTGTGCTTAAAGCATCCATATAGAGACAGCGAGTCTGTGAAGTGATCCATATTTATGGTATATAAATCTCTTTGGGATCCTTTAAGATGAAAGGCACTATATGTAAACTCTTATCAGTATAAATCATTACAGCTCAAAATAGGATCCAAGGAGAAGTTCCATCAGATGAACTATGAAGAACCTGAGATCAGCATTTCTTATCTAGAAGCTGTTCATCTTATTTTGAATTGGCATGCTTTTTGTTAATAGTGTACAGTATATGCATGATAAGGTTGCTTCACAAGTCCATCTTTCAGGATACCCAGATATGTACCATCTTCATAAACCAAGATCACTTTCAATCTCACTGTGATCACTCATGGTGCCTGCAATGTTCAGTCATTTTCTCTTTTATGCATCTATGTCATGTCTTGGCTTCATTGGTTTGGGATCAGCCACATGTCTCACTGCTTAATCATTTGTCCGGACTCCAAAAAAAATAATCTATCCCTGATGTAGCTTTGGTAAATTACACCAAGGCTGATTTTGGCCCACATTCTAGATGTCCTTCCATATAGGGAATAAATTCCTATTCTTCAGCTGTTCCCACTGACTTGTTTCAAGTCTTTGCCATGAGTCAGCTTTCCTTATTTGTCATATATAGTTGACATAAGTTCTCCTTTGGCAGAGGAAGATCTTCTGCTGGAGTTTTAAACAAATACAAGCCTAGTTCTCGATAAAAAATGCGACTTTAAAATAAACCAGAAAATGTATCTAATGAGCAGACAGACAGATGAGTTAAAACAGAGTGCCTGAGGCTGTGACTGTTATATTCACTTCTGAAGCCGTAAATTAGACTAGTTTGTACAGAGTCAGCACATATGATAGAAGGAATCTGCGGCTCTATTCAGTGAAAGTAGAATTAACACTTTCTGTTGTTTAAATGTGAAGTCAGTTAAATGATGTTTCAGGTCCTTAACCAAACCATAAAAGGGCTTCATTGTTCGATTAGTGTCTGGCTGGATGTTTTATTCATACTGTTAGTAAGGCTGATGTTTCTATGAAAGCTTGAGTTGGTTGGCGACACAGGGCCAAATTCATCACTGCCATAAATATTAATCTAAGATGAATGTATTAATATTATTGCTATTAAAGTATTATTCAGCTGGGAAAATTACTCAACGGAGACACTGAGTACTGGAAAAACCTCAAGGAGAAGGGCCTGGATTCTGATCTCACATACACCAGAATCAATTAGGAATAATGCTATCAATGAAGTTCACACTGGTGTAAAACCAGTGTGAGGGAGCATACAATCAAGCCTCAAGGAACCTACTGAGCTTCATTTTTTCTGCCCCTTCAAATGTTTTATTTAAGTTCTGAAGTAGCTGGTGGACAGAGCTAGACCAGCATGCCTGGAAACTCAAATTTTCTGGGGAGCAGAAAGATACACTACTGCTGCAAGAGTGCAGCCTTCAACCTGTTGCCCTACATCTCAGCTGGAAGGACCACCCTTAGGAGGGGGAGGGTAAGTCAGTCTTTATGACCCTTGTGTGTCCTCTTTGCTGAGATGCCCAACATGGATATCTGTTTGTGATACGAACATTTGTCCACTAGGACCTGCACTCAGACCACCAACTTCTTTCAAAAAGCTCACCAATTGGCTCCCTGGTGGTGTTAACCTGCCATCCTGGGCTAGACTCAAATCAGGGACATGGAAGTGAATAGTTCAATGTACAGTCCCCTGAGCCAGCTAGAGCTGACAGGGGATGATAATCTTCCAGGACTCTTACAGAATCTCTCCATTTCTGTTTGGTTGATTAAGCTTTATATTTACAACCAGGCTTTGAGTCAATGATTTTTCATTTCTATCCTATCTCATTTCCATAAGCTGAGTTAGCAGCTTTGCTCACCAGTCCTTATTATAAACCTCTCTCAATTTTAAGACATGATAGAAATATTATTTGAGAAAGACTTCTGCAGTTCCAGCTGTTTGCATGACTTAATTATTGGAATCTGAGATCCACTCTTTTTTTTTATTATTAATGAGCTCAAACTAGGGAGGTTTGTGGCATACACTCTCAATTTGCACATAATAGTTGACTTAATTTCAGTCTACCTCTAGGAATACAGGTCCTGATGTCTGAGCCTCCACAAATGTAGATGAAATCAGTGGCAGTTGTAAGCACTCGCTGTGAGGAAACATTGTCTAGGGGCTATAGCATTAGCCTTAGCCAACCTGGGTTCAAGTCCTTGTTTTGCCACAAAGTACCTGTTGGATCCTGGGCAAGTTACTTAGCCTCTCTGTGCCTCAGTATCCCCACGAGGGATAACAGTACTTCCCTACCTCGCAGAGGTGCTGTGAGGGGCTTAGCTACTACAGTAACAGGGGGCACATATGTACTTAAGAAAACACCATTGAAAATTGGGCTCATGATTTTTTTTCATCATATTACTGATTTACTACTTGATCCAGAAATTTCTCAGCACCTCATGTGACATGCTGAGCATCCTCACCTCCCAGCAAAGTCAATATTGCTTAGCACCTTGCAGGATCAGGCTCTTCCTGCACCAGAGCAGATCAAAAAGATAAACACCAATTCGCCCCCGGTGAAACCCAGTGCATCTCCACTGATTTAAATGGAGTCACAGCAGCTTGTGTCAGTGCTGATTTGGCTCTCTCTCTAAAATGGGCTGATCTCAACCCTTGAGACGTTTGAAGGAGGACAGATCCAGATGTGTCGGAGCTCAGGCCCATCTCTACTCAACATGGGTGGGGTTTAGATCACAGGTCAGTTCGTTTTTACTGTAACTGGCTCATCCAGCCTTTGAAAACATCCATGTTTAGTTCGTGTCTTTCACAGAAAAGCTCATTAACAGCTTGCAGAATTACATCCTGCTGTCACCCCTCTCCCCTGCCCCAACTGCTGTTTCGAGTTCAAGGTGGAATCGTCCCACTCCAAATCAGACTTGTTTGCTTTTTTTCAATGACAGGAAACATTTGTTTCATAAACATTCATAAGAGGCTTAAAATAAGCCTTCTCCTCTGCTACAAACTCATCCTATTACACTCAAGGCAAAGTCTTTGCAATATCAGCGGCTGGCTGCGCTGGAATTGGTATTAATTAAATGCATGGTTTAATGCGATTGGAATTCTGAATGTCCATAAATAAATTAGGGCTCTGCTCTAACACATTCATGTATATGCTTCTTCAGTGGGTCTTCTGTCCAGTAGGGCTGATAATCATCATAAGTAGGCTTGGAAGGATTCAATGTTGGTAAACTTTGATTTCATCATACACACACAAAGTGATGAAAAAAATATTTCCATCAATAATAACTAACTGTGATCTACAGGTAGGAAAAGTAAGAAAAATGCTCCTTATGAACTTCTTGGAGTTTGATTTAGGGATATTAACTTTGTATATTTTGACATGTGATGTTGACAATTTGTGTTTTAATGGTTATAAACCTTAAAGTTTTGAATTTCAACATCTTCTGTCAAGAAACAATTATTGTTTGACCTCCACATAATTTCATGCGACTGAAAAACTAAATAGATAAAAATTAAAAAATGCTTAAAAATAAATAATCGATATCATCCATCAAAAAGATAAAAATCAAATTCTGCCAAGCCTAATCATAATATAGTAAGAATACTTTGCACTGATATTGCATCATCCATCCATCCAATGCTTTCAAGGCATTTTGAAAACACACATGAATGAAGTCTTACAACATTCTCCTAGGAATGAGGTGCAGGGGGGAGTCCCCAGGGCGGGAGTGGAGGCGTTGGAGAGTGAGTTCACCTCACTCTGACCCTGCAGCAGTAGCTCCTGCCCCATAGGGCTGGACCCGGCTTCCTGCTCTGGGTGTTGCAACCCCCTACCGGACTGGGATTAGGGTTGCAGTGCCAGGGGAATTGATGCCCCCTGGGCAGGACAAGGAGGAGAAGGAGGAAGAGGACACTGGCCTTCACCCCCTACAAATGTGGACCCTGAGTGAGTTGCCAACAAAGACACAATGCAGTTGGTGGGTCCCCTTACTAAAATGTTTGGGGGCCACTAACTTAATTTATAGGTCAGAGGCATCAATTCATATTGGCACTTTTAACCCAAAGCAGTAATTGTACCATATGAGATAAAGGATACTCTCCAATCCACCAGCTATCATTAACAGTAGCCCTCATACAACATCTTCTGCCAGGCCTCTGTCCGCTACAAGGCAAAACTTATACATGGCATTATTCTCTCCCTGGTAAGCAACATGTGATAGTGAGCAATGTACAGGAGCATCTTGGATTCACTGTAAATAGATTCTAGAATCGCTTCAGCATAAACTGTTTATGCTGATGCCTCCAGTGCTTAAATCCTCTTTCAAATACACAAACAGTAGCTCAGGTATGCTACTCCGTTTATGCCTTGCTCAGTGGTACCTGCCATTATCAACTGCAGAACCCTACGTAAAAAGTGAACGGACAGGGTGCAATTAATGTTCATCGGGTTGGTTGGTTTTACAGGGGACAACAAAACTTATTCCAAAAACAGGGAGAGGAAAGGTTTCTAATACAATATGACCTTACTACACTCTTGTTCTTTTCAAACTAGAAGCGCAGTACGTGTGAGTCATACTAACTGTTCAAAGCACAGAATCCTACAAAATAGGACTATTAAATTCACCTAGTCCATCCCCCAAGCCTGTGCAGACTTGTTCCTTGAAGTATATGATCCAGTGCTTGTTCAGTCCAATTTTAGGTGACTCAAATGAGGAAGTGTCCACCACTTCCCCTCACGGATTATTCCTGTTAGAAAATTGTTCCTTTATTCCTTGGACCACCCTAAATGATTGCTCTTCCCAACTAGGGGCAGCTCCAGGCCCCAGCACGCCAAGCGCGTGCTTGGGGCGACATGCCACGGGGGGCGCTCTGCCGGTCGCCGGTTCCGGTGGACCTCCCGCAGGCGTGCCTCCGGAGGGTCCGCTGGTCCCGCCGCTTTGGTGGAGCATCTGCAGGCACGCCTGCCGGAGGTCCACTGGAGCCGCAGGACCAGCGGACTGTCCGCAGGCACGTCTGTGGGAGGTCCACCGGAGCCGCGGGACTGGCGACTGGCAGAGCACCCCCCCCCGGCGTGCCGCCGTGCTTGGGGCGGCGAAATGGCTAGAGCCGCCCCTGTCCCCAGCATTGGCATTTCCAGCTTTCATATACTTGCAGGCTTAGTAGTCATCTGATTAATCTATACCACCTTAGCTCTTCCAATATTTCTCTCTATACCAATCCCTGTAGCTCCTTAATCTTTGTTCTTCCTTCATTTCCCTCCTACATACCAACAACTTTCAGGCACCAAAGTGCCTAGAACGGGTCACCGGGCTCTAGCTGTGGTCTTACCAGCTCCTTATAGCGAAGGACTGTCATCTCTTTGCTCCGTAGCACATTGCATGTTTCTGTCTCACTATCACCCCAGATCTGCATTGCATTTCATAGTCCTTATGAGTAGAGTTTGAAGCATTTAAGGCCTGATTTTGATTGTACAGCAAATCAGGCCCTTCATGTTTTGTTAGGGGAAAGGATCTGTGCTAGAAGAATGACACAGGGTAAAACAGAATGGGGAAGTTGCGAGCTTCTTCCAAGAACACAGGGCACATGTGATATGAGTGTTATCCTGCTCTCATTACGTGCCCAGTTGCCAGGGGTGGCTCTAGACATTTTGCCGCCCCAAGTACGGCATCATTCCACGGGGGACGCTCTGCCGCTCGCCGGTCCCGCGGCTCCGGTGGACCTCCCGCAGGCGTGCCTGCGGAGGGTCCGCTGGTCCCGCGGCTTCGGTGGAGCTGCGGGACCAGCGGACCCTCCGCAGGCACGCCTGCGGGAGGTCCACCGAAGCCACAGGACCAGCGGACCCTCCGCAGGCATGCCACCAATGGCACCCTGCTTGCCGCCCTCCCGGCGACTGGCAGAGCACCCCCGCGGCATGCCGCCCCATGCACGTGCTTGGTATGCTGGGGCCTGGAGCCGCCCCTGCCAGTTGCCCTTGAAGGAGGCAGCCGATGGTGTGTCTGCAAATGCTAGAGCTGACTTAACCAATTTGTAGAGTCCCTCATCAGGGGCTGGAATTGCTGTTTACATCCTACATCCAACTACAGCCACAGCTAGAACTGGTATCCACTGACAGCAGCCCTGCTAAGGAGATCTGAGCTCCAGGCTACTCTTTGCAGCTCTTACAGCTTGTTGTGCCTTCCGGGATGAAGCTGACTTCCCCATCCTGCTTAAATTCCTTACACTGTGAGAGGTGGTGCTGCAGTTAACGTGAAGGACTCTCTTCTCAGCCACCACAGACTCACCCAATGTGAGTCATATTTTACATTATCCATTAAACTGTGGCACTGTTTGATTTGCTATTTTTAGAGTATAACCATGCAAAGTATGTGCCTGATACACAGCCTCAGCAGAGCAAGAAGAGCAGGATTGCATTAGAGGCCAAAATCTGCTTCTCTGAGCCTTTTCCTGCACATTATTGTTACTTACACGATTGTTTCATTGTTATTTTGGGATCGTAAGCTCTCCGAGGAAAGGTCCATCACCTACTAAATGTTTGTACAGCTGGCTGAGGCTCCCAGGTGCTGCCACATTATATATATTGCAGAAAAACCCAGAGGCCTCAAGCAGGACTGCCACCCTGCTGCACTGGGCACTGTATAAACATATATGAAGACATGGGGCTACCTATGGTTCCTACCCTGTAAAGCTTGCAATCTAATCTGACCAGTGAGATGTGAAGGCAGGGGTAGGCAGAGGAATACAGTGATATATACACATATATAAATGTGCAATTTGTAAAAAAAAAAAAGGTTATAAATAGACCTAGCCATAATTAATTGGCTGATTTCTCACCAGCATGGTAGCAGAGGTGTGTCTTGAGTAGGAATTTGGAGGAGAGGGTAGTGGCCTGATGGATCAGTTCTGTGCATGAAGGTCAGAGTAAAAGGTGCAGAGATGCTTGTTCAGGAAGCTGACAAATGGCCAGAGAAGGCATGCGGGTAGAGTGGAGGAGGTGAGTAGGACATGATGAGACACAAGAGCAGACAAGTAAGGAGGGGCAGCATTGTGGAGGGCCTGGGAAACGAGAACAAGAAGCTTGACCTTGATGCAGTAAAACTAGGGGAGCTAATGGAGAGATTCAAGGAAGAGGGTGTGTGTATCCCACACGGGTTCAGAATGGGCCTAAGAGGACAATTGACATACAGAGCTGTGCCCGGAGAGTGGAACAGGCTTAATGGAGGATGAGGCCCAGCTGAGGAGGTGCTGGGAGAGGACTATAAACAGAAGAAGTTCAGAGCAAAAGGAGGCTGCAGATAGTGCGCAAGGAGCTCTGCAGTTACTCTCTGGGTAAAAATCAATGAGTATTTTTAAAAAATATATATATAAATCCATTTTTATTAATTTAAGGGGTTTTTCATTTAAATCCGATTGTTTTATTTTATTATTTAAATTAAATTAAAAAAATGGATTTATATTTTTTTTTCAAAAATACTCTTTGATTTTCTTTTTAAAAATAAACCTATTTAACATGAAATCTGAATTTATTACAAAATATGTTAAAGGCTAAACTTATTAAAATCTCTTAACACATTTAAGAAATATGCTGAATGTATGAGCCTATCTTGAACCTAAAGGCTGCTTTTCTATATAAAGAAAGAATCGGGGGGAGGGGAGGGGGGAATTAACTTTCAAGGTCAAGCTTTATAAATCTGGCACAACAGGCCATATACAGTATTAAGCGCTTGATCCTGTGTGGGGCTGTGCTACTGGGGGCAAGAGACTGGCAAAGTCACCACAGGTATTAAGACCTGGCCTCTGACTCCAGGAGACTCCATCATGTGATCTCACTAGGTGGCAAAAAGATGTGCCAAACCTAGTGTAAAGGGTCTATCTAGTTGTATGTCAACATGTTTTAATGATTATACTGACCAATGAGAAAGTACCTTTCTTTAGAAAATAACTGAAATACAAATGGAAAAGTTGATTCAAATCAATTATTTAAATCATTATTTAAATCACCGTGATTTAAATCAGTCCACCCTGGAGAAGGAAGAGACTGGGAGGCTCATGGAAGAAGCCAAAGGGAACAGTTGGTCCTGGGATCCTCTCCTGAATAGAAAAGTGTGGCAGGAGGCTAGGGGGGAGACAGCAGAGTGGAGCAGGCTCTGGTGGGAAGGCCTGACAAAACAGCAGGAACTGAATTTACAGGTAGAGAGCCCTGGAAGGCATCCAGTGGAGACATGAAAGGTCAAGCCCCAAAAGGGCAGAAGGGGTTTTAAGACTGTGCTTTTTAGTTTGGGATTTTGTTGAGGGATTCCAGGGAAGGTCCTGGAGTGCACCAGCCATGACAGAAGGGTGACCCTACAGAAGTTGCAGCAGGGGAGAAGGCCCGAGAAAGGCTGGGTAGGAAGAACCAAAGGAAGGCAGCAGCAAGGAGTTGTCATGGCTGGATTGTGACGAAGTGGGCAGGCCTGGGTTCCCCTACCAGCCACTGGTATGGTGGCATGAGGCTGGAGGAGGGGACAAGGATGACAGAGAGCCCTGAGAAAAGGGACTGAAGACCACAGGCCCAGAATTGGGGCTGAAGACGTGATACAAGGTCTTGGACACTGATTTGTTGGACTTTTTATTATTCCAGATGACCTGGCTGGTGAGCTGAGGCATAAGAAGGGGCAGACCAGCAGAGGACCAGTGTGGCCATTGGCAAGAGGCGCCAAAGGGGAGAGAACCAGTACACCATGCCAGGCCACAAGGAGTTGCTTCCGTGGTGAGTTCTGCCTCTTCACAGGGTGGTATGGTGAAAGGAATGGACAAGAAAGATGGATCTTGTCTTAGCTATACTTTGTACTGGTCTGAAAATAGTGGATCAGAGCCATAGCTCCTTTGACTTCAAGTCAATGGAGCTATTTCAGTTTTCACCAAATGAGAATCTATCCCATTGTGTTTAAATTCTAAACATAGCAAGTAGGGCTTTGGGGAATTTAACTGCAGCAAACTTACTGTGCATTTTTATTGTGTACGTTCAAGTTAAACTTCTGACATCAGGTTAAAGCTCTCTAACAAGTCTGCATATATGTGGGCTGAGCAACATTTTCTGCCAGGACACATCCCCCTACTTCCACCTCACACATTTGTCTTCCTTGCTTCACCAGCGAGAAAGCTGGAGACTCTACGTTTCTGCTCTGCAGTTATAACTTGAGGAATAATTAGGAACTGCCCTGGGTTGTTGTTGATTTTTATGAACAAATAAGGAATGGGGATTCACAGTTTTTAGAAATACGGTTGTGAATGTTGAAAGGGTCATGAAACTTCTAAGTCAGGCTGGGCTGACCTATGTATATACTGAAATCTCATCTTAAGAAACTGGGAATTCAGCATGGTTAAAACTGAGCCTTCTACCTTGGGCTTACACATTCTTCTCTTACCATGCATATAGGGGTTTATCCTGGTTTTGATTACAGCTCTGTGAAATTATCACAATCCAGCTGAAAAAAAACCACACAAAAGTGCCCTGGCTTGGGGTTTTGATAGAGGTGAACCTCAGCTACTGGATTTGGTTCTGAACTTTCCCAGACTTCACAGGTGTGAAGATTCAGAGTTCTGGTTTGAATTCCCCACTGCAAAGTCTGGAGAGATATAATGTGTTCCTCTCTGGGCTCATCTCTAGTTTTAATGCAAACTTGAAACCCATCGAAACCCTCTTAATGAACTTGGCTAATGTATGTGTGTGGAACAAAATCTTAAGAAATTGGCAGTTTTGCAGGGTTATGACACAAAATCAGGTGGACATTGATGCAATTGTGTTTTATCTTGAAATATTAGGTAGATTCTCAGACCTGACTTGTCCCTGAATTAGCACAAAGGAAACACAGCCAGCTGGGGAAGTCACACCAGATAGTGTAATTAGTTACTGTTATTCTACAGTTATCATTCTTGTCACAGCTAGACTTTTGTCTTTTTGGCACAAGGAAAGGTTGAATTGAGACTCCATCTGCTCTGCAATTGGAAAAGATGGGAAACTTACTGATTCAGTGATGAGCAAAAGGCACTTAATGAAGTACAGATAATGATACAGGAAGCTGAGCACAGAGTGTACTCTTCCTATGTCAAGAATACTGCCTGGACTTGAAGCTGGCCCAAAGAATGAGAGGGATTGGGTTCCTATTCTCTGGGTGACTAGGAGGGATAAAGAGAATTTCCAGCACAGTGAAATCTGGTTCTGAACAGCCTAACGCACTTAGTTAAATTTATTACTAGAGCTGTTTGGGAATTTTCCACTGGAATGCTTTTTTGACAGAAAATGCAGTTTCTGCAAATTTTTTGCCAAAAAATGTTGAATTGCTGTTAGGAAAATCAAAACAAAATATTTTGTGTCAGGTTGGTTTCACCTGAATTGGAATATTTTGTTTTGTTGAGCCAACCCCAAAATGCTTAGATCAGAATCAGGCCAGACATAAAACTGCCTTTCCCAATCAGCTCATTGCCTTATGGAAGTTGTAGTTTAGACCCCAACTCTCTTCTATGGACTAGACTCCCTGGAGGATTATATCTGTTATAATGCAACATGGATTTCCCTCTGACGTACTGGATGGCACATTATGGGAGCCATATGAATCTGGGTGCATCATGGGAGATACATTCCAGCCAAGGATCTAGCCCCTGGGGAGAATGGGGCCATCAATCTTCGAACCTACAGCTCCCATGAGGCAATGAGCTGAACTGGGAAAGATAGCGTAAATGTTTTGTAGAATTGATTTGAAATTCCAGCTCAACAAACCAAAATGAAACACTTCAATTTCAGGAATGTCAAAATGCTGTGTTTTGTTTTGATAAAATCTTAAAACAAAACGTTTCAACATTTTTGAGTCAAATATTTTCAAAATTTGACCTTTGAGACAAAAACAAATGTTGAAATATCAGAATGGCCCATAGGACAGAAATTCTGAATTTCACATAGCTCTAGTTATATCTCAGAAGCAATGCACAAGAATCACATGGAGATTATGCCAGATATGTGGCACTTAGGGTTAACACTTTGGCCAGTCAATTCAAAATGTGTTTTTAAGACTAAAATGATGATGAATTTTCTTAACGTACAGTGCTGTGTACACCACCACAATGTGTCCAAACATATTTTATTACATTTAAAGTCTGTCTTGATAGGACAGATACACTAGAGAAGTGCAATAATGGCTTTCTAAGCCTACTGAAGCAATCATGAAATAGTAACAAACAATATAAACACTTTGCACCTACACAATGTCCTGGGGACACCTTCTGCACATTTCAGCCAAGGTTTTGGAAAGACAAAACCCAAGAGACTTTCCCCAGGGAACCCCTCTCAGGTTTTACACTTAGTCCAGTGCATTGTGGGACAGGACTTTGGGAGTTTAGGGAGAGCTATGTGAATACTTGTGACAATTTAGGAAATCTGTCTGGACAACTTAAGAATTCTGGTTGTTGTTATGAAATTATTATGCAGTTGTTAATATGAAAATTGATGTATCATTAATGTCTCTCTGTCTCTGTGTATCCACCATTGTGGACAAACCTTTCAACATGAACCTCCCAAACGAGGGACAATGGTGGGCTGCTGGTATGCAACAACTAGCTCTTTGGGACAATGGGTTTGCTTTTGCTGGGAGAAAATACTTCCTCCTCTTGTCTGAAAGGTGTGGGGAAGTGGATAGAGTGTAACTTTCTCACACAGGACAAAGAGACAGAGGTTACCAAACAGGAGGTTATAAAAGGACTCACGGAAGGGAAGACTCACAGGGAACCACACAGGAAGTTTGGAAAGTAGAGAGGAAGGGAACAGATCAACCAAGGTCAGAGTAGGCAAACTGGGGGAGAAGGTTCCATGTTTCAGAACCCAAGTCAGGCACTGCAACAAAAGATCCTTGAATGGCACTAGAAGACCCTGACCCCAGCCCAAGGAATGGTCTGGAATTATGAGGAAACTGAGGCAGGGAAATGCATGCAGGTTTTATTATTTTTGTAGAGATCTCTTTGTATGGGGGAAGTCTGAGGGGTTAGCACTGCTTCCAGGGACTGGACATTGCGCCACACAGAAGATCTGTACTCCAAGAGTGCGCCAAGAAGCCCTAAGACAGTGCCAGTGCCCAAGCTCCATCCAGATTCCAGAGGCTTAAAATACATGGAATCCAAAAGCTGGATCCCCTTACAGCAGACTCCTGTGGGCCAAGAGGAGGCACTTGAATGGACCCGTGACACTTGTGCAGGACAGACATGATGATCAATGCAGCTTATAGTCATGGACCTCATTATCAGTGCTTTGATTCAAAGAACATTGACTCTCTTGGGGTACATCTTATAACATCTTCTATTTGAGCATCTCAGAGTAATTTGCAAACATTAACAGATTAAGTCTAAGCATACCTCCATGAAGGAGTTATAGTAAACATACTAGCCACCAAGTTCACTATCAAACCAAAATCTTTCCATGTAACTGCAACAAAACCCTTTTTTCTTGGGTACCATAGCCATGAAAAAAGCAAAGCAGAGATGGAGTGGACAGGGAGAGCAAATTTTTTAATAGACCTCTACTGTACCTGGGTTTCCTTGAGCCATGGAGTCATAGATGAGTTTGCAGGATTTCAGCAGTGTGCTAATCTTCTTCTCTGGGGAGTAGAACTTGTGCATGGTTGTAAACTTGTGAAGGATTTTTTCCAGCACAACAGTTTCAGGCACGCTGGTGGTGACACCCAGGTCAGTGGTGGTTGTGTTCTGTATGACCAACTGGTTCTCTTTCAGCAGCTGTAAGGATCCATCTTTGTTGTGGATTTCCCGTAAGTAGGAATCAATGGCATTTTTTAAAGGTTTCAGGACACATTTGTACAACGCTGACTCGACAATCACTTCTGCATAGGAAGGGGGAGAGGGGAATAAGAAAACATGGGATCCATGAAAAAAAATTAACTTAGTAGCACAGATGCATCCCTAGACCAACCTAGTGTAACTCCCATG
Organism: Mauremys reevesii; assembly: GCF_016161935.1. Lineage (NCBI taxonomy): Eukaryota > Metazoa > Chordata > Testudines > Geoemydidae > Mauremys > Mauremys reevesii. The sequence continues at coordinate 29,707,967 of NC_052626.1, forward strand.
CAAGAACCTGGGCCATGTCATAAGCAAATTTAAAGGACAGTGTCAGTTACAGGTGGGATGCATATAAATGCAGTTGGTAAAGTAGTGTCATTTGCATCAGGCTGGCATTCAGTAGGTGTGCCACAGGTAATTTACACACCAAAGGGGCAGACGTTGGTGGGGGAAGTGTAACTATACCCACCATAGGCCACGGGCAGGGTTTGAACCAGAGCACAATATCAAAACATAGACTTCTACCAGTTGAACTGAAGGAGTAACTCCATTAAAGGAAGCAGTAGTGTGACACACATTTTACAAGTGCATTACTATCCTGTAATGGGACAGCCAACTAAGGGGAAGTGTAAAGTAAAGCAGAACCCCACTTTCCCACACCGCTCTTGGTTGCTTTTCCTCTAACAACTCTGCTTTTCCAGACCCTCGTGTAGGTTACACTAACTTACCGATATGCAGTAATTTACACCACATTTTACGTCATCTGTGAATATGGCCCATGAAGCCTATTTCCTAACACTTGCTTAATATTCAACAGGAGAAAAAAAAACATCCAGACAACAGCAAGCTTGAGAAACTGCGGGAAATTGCATTACGCCTGTTGCCTACTACAATAATATGGTTCAATGGCACTGCAGAACAGTGCAGCCGCTCAGACAGGGAGCAATGAAAACATAGCAGTTATGTTTATGGGCATGACGTGCAGCTCTTTTAAAGACTCTACTACAGGTTACAAGGGAGACAATCTGTGTGCATGAGCAGCTAGTCTGGAGAAGAATCAGAGTGAAAACTTTTCCCATGGAAATCCCCACTGCCCTCAAAAGAGGTATCCCTGGCCAAGTTTAACCTGTGAGGAGTCTGCTGACTTTGGGCCAAACCCTCCTCTCGCTGGTCTGAAGGAATAGAGCCCATCATCCAACTACGAGTTGGGGGAGGCATGGAAGAAGGGAGTTCTGTTTCTGCAGCATTGCATTTCCAGCCATAACAAACAGATTCCTCCTCTAAGTGAGCATTAACTTAGGCAGATAACTCTCCATGCTCTGAACCTCTCCCATCTCGAAGGATGGGGGTTCCAGAGCAGTGACCAGTGGGGACCCTGCAGACAAAGGAACAGAGGAGTTCAGGTGGAGCTCTGAGGCAGGATAGAGGCCCAGAACCTCCACCAGATGGTCCTAGCCTCTGATGAAACTCAGGCTATGTGTGGGTTATTTAAGATGAAGCCTGTGACTGTTCTGAAGGTGATGGTGCTATGTGTAAACCCCACTCACTGTAGAAAGAAGAAAATTCAGGCAGTGAAAACTTGCACCATTTTCAGTTTCCTCTACAGGAATAACCCACCGTGGAGCCAGCATTTGGAGAATGGGAACTGTAGCCATACATCAGAACTCATGGAGTTCAGGGTTTGTCTTCACTTCTAAAAAAGCTGTGGCTTTTACTGCAGGGTAACTAATGCGTGCAAGCTATCCTGAAGTAAAAAACACAGTGAAGACCAGGCACTTTAGTTTTACCACAAGGTATTCTCGCTGAGTTCAACCTATGTCCTTCCCTGGGGTTGACCTCACAAAATTTATCTCATGGTAAAACTAACGTGCCTTGTCTTTAGGGTGTTTTTGAGATAGCTCACATGTGTTAATTACTCTGAGGTTAAAAAAAAAAAAAGGAAAAAAACCCACATCTTTTTTAGCACTGAAGACAAGCCTTCAGTCACCGTCTACTTTACAGTTGGGTTTTGGTTTGTTTATTCACTTCAAGGTCTGTCTTAACAATGCATATAATTCACTGATGTTCACTGGTCTGCCTGCAACCCCGGATTTTAGCTTTTGCAGCATCAACGCCTTGACGTTTGGGGAAGTATAGGCTAGATGTCCAGAGAGAAAGAGAGAGAAAGAAGACAGGACTGCAGGACATGTCAGTCACCATTAATGGTATTAGGTCAAATGCCTTATGCAAGGAGGGATGGGTGTTTCCATTTTCCTTCATATAGGTGAATTTCTATGCCTGGGGGTACTGAATAAAGAGGCTCATGACCTGTCCAGATATGGAGATCAGGAGTGATTAAAAACCAAGATAACATTACAACATAGGTGCTTCTTAAAGCAATGCTCAAGTTCTCAGGGTGGCCAGCAGGCCTTCCACTAACTGCCACAGCACAGAAATAGAGTGTGTGATTTTGCATCTGCATATATTTGCATGAGATAAAGATTTTACATTTCTTTGTACTGTTCCCACAAATAAGCTCTAAATTACTGCATGTCTTTGTACAAAGGCCACTGGCACAATATTCTCCAGGGAATTTTAAATTAAAAACTGTATTGTTAACAGTTATTCCCCTTGAACAGAAGTTGTGATTGAGGTAAAAATGAGGCGAGTGCTGTACTTTGGGGTTAGGGCTGCCAGTGCAGCTCCAGTGTTCTTACTAGTTGTGGTGCATGGAGCAAGAATTCATGGCTTCTGCCTTTGGAAACAAACCATAACCTTGCCTTTCCCAGTGAATGTTCAGCTGCTAATACCTGAAATGGATGTCAGAGGTGGGGCAAATTTCTGCTTCCAGAACTCCACTCTAATGTTTTACTTTGACTGGACCTTCTCAAGACATGGAGGTCCACAAAGAGCAGAACTTTGTAGCAGAGATCTGCTCCATGGACCTGGTGGCTGCAGACAGAGTTTTTTGTGGAGCTTAGGAAAGATTATGCTTGTTCAGTTGAATCTCTCTCTTAAAGCAATTTTGTTTGGGTTTTTTTTATTTGATCTCCAGAGTTTTAATACTGCTACCCTGAATGCAGCCAATCAGAGAGCAGCTTTAGCCCACAGCATTTACATTTCATCAGGCATCTAACAATTTTATAAGGAAAAACTTTTCTCTGTGTCACCATTACCCCCAAACGACTAGAAATCCACCCCCTGAAAAGAGTAAAATGTGAGCGTTACCTAATTCTTCTTCTTTATAAACAGCTGGATCTATGAGAGATTTCAGCTCTGTACTTTGTATTAAATAACTCTTCAGCTGAGTCATCATCATTCGAATTTCTTGTAGCATCTCTGTGCTGGAACTCTGTTTTGCCATCATCTCTAAACTGTACACTTTATAGTCCTGCACCAAATTGCCAAAGTAAGAATCCTTGTCCTGTGACAGCTCTACAATCTTCTTCTGCAGCTTTCTGTCAGCAGATAAGAAGACTGTGAAGACATTGGTTAGGCTGACAAAGGAGAGCCTGTGCTTGGCCTTGCCCAAGATTACAGAACGTGTCTTTTTAATGGCAGGGCTGCTCAGTTGCTCTAGGTCATCCTCCGTGCTGCTTGTGGAGTAAGAGTCAGGCTCCGAAGCAGAGGTCTGAGCCACTGCATTGCTTCCTGGACAGTCCAGGGAGGTATGAGAACCTTTAAGTTCAGATGAGCTAACAGATTTACAGCTAGCATCTGATTCATCCTGAGTGTGTTGGCAGGTGGCATCACCTTCTGGCTGTGGGCTCTCCTTGGATGAAGACTGTGCATTGTGTGTGGCTGGCTCTGCAATGTTTATTTGTTTTGAGTCGCAGGAGCTGGAAGAAGTTGGCAGCCGAGAAAGCCTCTTCTTTCTTGGTGGTGGGACAGGGGGCATCTTTACGATTGCCATCGGCTTCCTTTGTAGCTCAGGCAAGTTCTCTTTTTCTGCAGCTTTGGGCTTTGCTTCCTGGCACTCTGATGTAGTGCTCTCACTAATGGCAACCAGCATTTTTACTGCCTTTCTGCACTGAGAATCATTGCTCTCTGTACAAACATCCTGTTCTTCTTGAGCCTCTTCCCCTTTCAGCATTTCACATTTTCCAGGCTTACCAACGCAGCTCGCTTCTGAAGCTCTTTCAGTTGGCCGCCTCCTCGGAGGTATGGAGGGAAGAGCACATTTCGGTGGGGCGGCTGATGATGGGTCACTGGATGAGTAGGGTTCTTTTCCCTTTTCTTCCTTACCTTTACTGCCCTCAATTTTCATTTCCTTAGTGCTCTTCCTCAGTTGCTGAAGAAGCAGCTGGTCCTCTTCACAGGCAGTCATGGAATCCTTAGATAGCTTTGCAGGTGGCTTCAGAACTTGACTGTGAGGAAGAGGAGGAGGTGGAGGGGGACGGTGAGGAGACCTCTTAGGATTTGGTGTGGATGCACTACAGTGATCAGCGCTTGCACTGGAGCTCTTGTAAGGAGGTACATCTGGAGGAAGAGGATTGCTGCACTCCTCTATAAAAATAGGATTCACAAACCACAGCTTGTCATTTCCTATTGACAGCTCAATTTCACATGAACAGTGGTTTGTGCTACTTGCAAACTGCTGGTTAGACCTTAGATTATTCGTCTGGGCAGTTCTGAGGGCAGAGTCTTTCACAGGCTGGGAAATCCCCCCTCCTGTTCTTCTGTGGTTTAAAGAGGAGTCCCAGAAGCCTGTCAAAAAATAACAGAGTGAGACAATGCCCTGAGAGAATGCTATCGTGTCTGACAAGGTATGGGAAAACTACTTTGAATCGAAAGAAGTGATGCAAACTTTGAACCCACATCCACACTGGGAAAAAAACAGAAATTTCACTAGAAAACTGTTCATAGTCCAACTGTCAGAAGCAGGGCCACCCAGAGGGATGGAGGGGGGGGCAAGTGGGGCAATTTGCCCCAGGCCCTGCAGGGGCCCCCACGAGAATATAGTATTATATAGTATTACAACTTTTTTTATGGAAGGGGCCCCCCAAAATTGCTTTGCCCCATGCCCCTGAATCCTCTGGGCAGCCCTGGTCAGAAGCTCATCCAAAGAGGACCATTGACCTGATGAGGTTTGTCCATTGCTAAGTCTGAAGGCAATAGATAACAAATATGAAGCAATTAAAATAAAGTCTGTATGCCCCCTACCATGGTCATTGTCCTCAAAATATACCAGTAACCTTAGATAACTAAGGAAGGAGGGAGCATGACAGGGATGGGTGGGCATGGTGGAGCTGAGTTTCCCTACTCCAGGGCAGAAGTTGGAGCAGACCACCTGCTACTCTAATTCCATCATTGCCAAGCGGTCAAGACTCAGAGAGCTGGAGCATAGGATCAGATTGGATCAGACCCGTGTCCATACAGTCTGGTATCCTGACAGTGGCCAGCACCAGCTGTGTCGGGGAAAGTGTAAGAATCCTGCACACGTAGCCTAATCTGCCCCATGCGTTTGGTTTTATCCTGGTCTCCAACAGTTGAAGATTGGCTAAACCTTGAAGCATGAAGGTTCCTATCCCTTCTGCAAGCTGTTGTTAGCATTAACTGTTATAACTCTGGGTATTCCTGTTATCCATAGAATGCCCGATCACTCTTTGAATCTCTCATTGAAACTGACTCTCTGCCCAGCTCCACCACTGCAGCTCATGGCAGCGAAACAGAGCCTGGAGAATTCTGTGTATTGCTTTAAGGCATTAGACTGAAGTATCAGACAACAGTTTAAATATTTCAATGTCACCTGCACCTGATTGGCAGAGAAGCCATTGTTTCAGATGCAAGTGACTTGGACACACTGAAAACCTGTCTTCAGTAAGTGTATACAATAAAGGATTTAAGTGTTTTATAAGCATTTTTAGCATCAAATTTAACCTTTGACAGGACTCCCCTTCTCTCTGAGATAAATTCTCAGTCACTTGTATTAAAAGACCACACAGTTGAAGAGACCACTTGTTTTTAGTCCTTTGTGTGGCTGCTCCGTACAGGTTTCACTGTATTCCCTAAAGGAAGTATCAGGAAGCACAGGGACTACTGCAAATCCCTTATCTATTGATCTAAGGGAAAAATGACACTTATTTGTAAGGGCACCCACTGTATGGCCTATGAACTCAGGAATCCCACACCCAACCCAAAGGCATGATAGGAAACACAGAGGTGGAAGATAGCTAGACACCAGAGCTAGTGCCAGGCTTAAGCAGTCTAAGCAATTGCTTAGGGCCCCAAGCAGTTCAAGGAGGCCCCCCTGTTCACTTGATATTATGTGTCGGGAGGGGGAGGGGCTAGCACTGCCTCTGCTATACACAGTAGATTAGAGTGGGGATCCATACATCTTATTTTACCCAGCCAGGACCCCAAACAGAGAACCGGTGAGCCTTGCACACTCCCAGTGGACAAGGCACATCACTGCATTTCAGCAAGGGAAGCCAACCGGCCATTCTAGGACTGGAAGCAATGGCCTGGGGTGCAGATCCTGCAAACACTTGCTATCAGACATAATGCTCATTCTGCCAGAAGTCCCACTGATGTGACTGGAACTGCTCCCAGCAGCGGGTGCTATGCCTGCGGCAAGGCTTTCATGCCTGTGCCCTCTGTGGTAAATTCTGAGGGCCAAAGCCTCCAATCAGTTACACCAGCATAACCTCTTTAAGCTTCAGCTGAGGGTGGAACAGAAGAGCCTTTGGCCAGGAATCGGTGAAATAGCTCTTGAGTTCATTTGGAGTTTCAGTATATGAGGGCTGGTTCACCCCTGCCTTACCCCACTTTCACACCACAGTAACTCCTTTGATTTCACCTGAGGCAACTTCAGCCACCATCCGGCTTGCACACATGATGTAGCCGCACCAGTGCTAACAATGCAATTGCTCTTTCTTCCCATTTGTCATGTGCTGCTCAAAACCATCTGGTACCACCCATCCACAGCACTGTTTCTTACAGTGAAGCTTAGGGATGTCAGCTTATGGTTCTCTATGGGGACCCTCACCACCTACTTCGAACAGGATCAAGCTACTGCTTTAGCCCATAAAGGACTGGGCTGGTGTCTAGGACAAATTTTGATTTATAAGCATGTCACAGTATTTTCTTACTCAGAAAAGCTGACACTACAGTCACTTCATATTGTGATTTCCTCACAGGGGAGAGATGATGATGAACTGGACATGTCTGTCTTGAAATAAACAAACACACATTGTTGGGGCAGTTGAACTGTTTGAGAACAAATTAAACTAACAACTGCAAGAACATGACCATTCATTGTGGCATCATCTAGTCCGGGGGTTGGCAACCTGCGGCACATGGGCTGATTTTTAGTGGCACGCTGCTGCCAGCTGGGGTCCCAGCCGCCGGGCCCGCTCAGCCCGCTGCCGGCCTGGATTACAGAACCCCAGACCAGCAGCAGGATGAGCTGCTCAGCCTGCTGCCGGTCTGGGTTTCTGGCCGCCGGCCCCTTGCCAGCTGGGGTCCCGGCCGCCGGCCCCGCTCAGCCCGCTGCTGGCCTGGATTACAGAACCCCAGACCAGCAGCAGGATGAGCTGCTCAGCCTGCTGCCGGTCTGGGTTTCTGGCCGCCGGCCCCTTGCCAGCTGGGGTCCCGGCCGCCGGCCCCGCTCAGCCCACTGCCGGCCTGGATGGACAGAACCCAGGCCGACAGCGGGCTGAGCAGGGCCGGTGGCCGGGACCCTGGCTGGCAGGGGCCAGCGGATGGAACCCCAGCCCGCTGCCAGTCTGGGGTTCCGTCTGCCTCCCGCACTGCCGGTCTGGCACGCAAAACCTTTTACTGGCACACAAAACCTTAAATTAATGAAGACTTGGCACACCACTTCCCAAAGGTTGCTGACCCCTGTCCTAGTCTAATACCCTGCTTCCAAGGAAAGCAAATGGGGCACAGTTCTCTTTAAATTGTTTAACGCCACTGCACGTCAGCAAATGCAGCACAATGGAATTTGCTTATCAAAGCAGCAGGAGGGAGTTACAGCATCTTGTGGGTCGAGGAAGTGACAGGCATGTCGTGGATCAGCCTGTGAAAGGGGAAGCTGATGATTTTTCTCAGTAAATACACAGATGAGGCACTATGCAGAAATCCCAGAGCTAGGCACCCAGGCTGAATAGCCTGGCAGGGCATTGGGCAGATGCCTGGAGTTAAAATGGAGGAGGAATTCTTTTCCCAAAGTAACTGAGGGCCCCACACAGCTGTCTCCTAGAAGCTGTTCCGGGGCAATAAATATTCCCTCCCATGAAGAAAGAATAGGATGATCTGCTCCCACTCCTCTCTCCTGGCACATCCATAAACCTACATCTTCCCACCCACAACCTGCTGCCAAGTGGGTCTGCATTGCACACAGGGGTTGGCTCCTCCAGTGCTGTCCTCCCATCCACCTCCCAACACATTTAGAAGGGCTGGGTTTTCCTCTGTCTTCTCAGTGATGCGTCAGTTAAAAGAAGATTCTTTTTTTTGATGAAGCCTCTCTTTTAAAACCACATTTCAGTGCTCTACACCTTATACTCTTTAACCCTTTGTGTAATAACCAGATCCTGAAAGGGGCAATCTAGCTTGCAGTGGGACATCTAATTTCTGTCCCATGAGAATACATAACACTTTTGGAGGAAGTGGAAATTGACATCCTAGACTTTCAAACAATGTCAGCTTTCCTTCCGGAAGAAAAAAAGTGGCTGCCACCTAGCACAATCTGTCTGTACATATTAGATTTTGTTTTAAGAAGCAATAAACCCAATCCTAAATATTTCATCCTCTTTGACCTTGCTGAGATGTCATGGAGCTCTAAGGAGCTCTGGAGATTTAGCATCCCTTCTAGGCAACTGTATATTACAGGAAGTTCTTTGTCTTCAGAAACTTCACTGGGATCCAGTACACAATTTCAGATGCCATCCCTCTATTGCAGGGGTTGGCAACCTTTCAGAAGTGCTGTGCCGAGACTTCATTTATTCACTCTGATTTAAGGTTTCGCGTGCCAGTAATACATTTTAATATTTTTAGAAGGTGTCTTTCTATAAGTCTATAATATATAACCAAACTATTGTTGAATGTAAAGTAAATAAGGTTTTTAAAATGTTTACGAAGCTTCATTTAAAATTAAATTAAAATGCAGAGCCCCCCGGACCGGTGGCCAGGATCCGGCCAATGTGAGTGCCACTGAAAATCAGCTCGTGTGCCGCCTTTGGCACGTGTGCCATAGGTTGCTTACTCCTGCTCTATTGACATCATCATGGTGGAAAGAAGAGGATGAAAAAGACCCCAGCTTGCTTTTTTGAAAAGCAGTTACACCTCTACCCCAATATAACGTGACCCGATATAACACGAATTCTGATATAATGTGGTAAAGCAGTGCTCTGGCAGGGCAGGGCTGCGCACTCCGGTGGATCAAAGCAAGTTCAATATAACACAGTTTCACCTATAGCGCAGTAAGATTTTTTGGCTCCCGAGGCCAGCGTTATATCGAGGTAGAGGTGTACTAATTTTGGCTGCCTCTGTTTCTGGGGGCTCAATTTGAGACACTTTAAAGAGGCCTCCTTTTCAGAAGCTGCTGAGTCCCTGCCCTCTGCAAATCAGGGTCCTTATGGTGTCTCAGGTTGGGCTCCCAAAAATTGTGGCTCCCAAAATCACAAGCCATTTTTGAAAATGTAGGTGAGATATTTTATTTTTTGTTATAACTTTGAGCTGCAAAGTAGCAGCTTCTGAGCATTCAGTATTGGCTGGATACCCAGAGCCAAGGGTGTTTGGACAAAAGCAAAACTCAAAGCAATAATGGGGGATCCTGAAACTTGAGTGAACCTGCTGGCTAAATTCATCAAAGCTGATATGAATTGAAACTGGTGGGTTTTGCCCAGCCCTACTTGGAAATATAATACAGAATATCAAAAAACAGATGTGAAAACTCCCAAGTGATTCTATAGCATTAATGACAAATTAGGTCAATACAGATTTCAGGATATCTGATTTCAGTTCCTTCCATTGGATATTGTAATGGGAGACTATTAAAAATATTGTGTGCAGAATAAAGCATTCATATATATATTTAGTAGACAGAAAGCACCAAGCTACATAATTTTTCTGCTACATTAGTTCATGTAGAAAAAACAATGGGAGGAACTATCTTGCTGAGTACAGTAACTGAGCAAACAAGGTTTACATCACTTTGTTAAACATATCAGACACTGGCTTCACCAAGGATATAAAAGAAGCTACAGGTGTAATCTCAAAGAAAAGTCAAAGCTCATCTGGATCAAAGAGCAGAAGGAAACTAGTGTTAGAGCTGGTTGTTAGATGCAACCTTTGACTTAACTGGAGTGGGTTCAGTGGCAAGGAATCAGAGTGGCTTAGCCAGAGGCCCAGTTCAGTTAACAGAACACAGAACTTAGTGGGGAAACAAAATGAGCAAAGTGCATGTGTACAACTATTATCTAAGGCACTAAGATTTTGAACAATCATTTACAGCAAAAAGTAGAGATGTTACACTCTAGACCTAATTTTTTGGGTTGATCAGTTACCTGGAGAGCACCAAGTTCATGCACCTTAAAGCCACCAAGGATCAACTCCAAGGCGAAGTAATGAAAACAGGTCAGCTTTATACATCAACATAAATGAAGATGGTGTTTAATCAGCAAATTGGCACTGGTCTGATAGCCTCCAAATGACATTACTGTTCAGAATGGCACCAATCAAGGTAGCTGTGGGTCACGAGTTTGGAGGTGGGTCAAGTAGTCAAAAATACCCAATCTTCTGAAGACTCTGTCCCAGCTGAAGCTTGACCCAAGTAATCAAAAGCAGATAAACTCTACCACTTGGTGAGTGACCCATCCACAATGGTCATTGCATTTCCCATGAGTCCTGAGAGATTAATCCAAATGTAGAGGCTTCGCAGCTCATAATTCTTTTTTTTCCCAGTCACTTAAGAACAAGGAAAAGATTGTGAGGTGATGAACTGCTGGAGTGTGAGGGTGGTTTTAGCTTTTCATTTGCCTGGATTGCCAGTTATTTTGAATATTTGCCTGTTATGCTGAATGGCACTCATGCACTTTGGTTATGTTGGAGTGTCCTTTAGTGTCGGTATTTCTGTACCTGGGCACCTAAAAAAAGGCCTGAACAGGTGCCCTTTTTTAGTGTGTCTGTAGAAAAGAAAAGAAAATCCATCTCCCCTGCATTTAGGTGTCTCTACCTGTTCTGAGAGCAGCACAAAGCGGTTGTACTGCCTCTCCTATCCTCCAGCCATGACAACCCTCAACTGCTTTCAAGTTACCAGTTCCTGTGAACTTGTGTAAACCTCAAGCTGCTTCATAGAAGACTTACCTATCCCCAGGCTCGCAATGGTTTCGAGGTCTGCAAAGCTATTGGCCTCCAGTATTGCTTGAGGCAGCCTGAGTGTGAAGGGCAGCAAATCCCTGTGAAAATAAATAAAGCAAAAAACCCAACCATTAAGAACTCCGAGTTTTGCAGTTTGATTTTAGCGATCTGATTTGCTAGCAATTCTAGCTCAATTCTGACAGGTGTGGAGGGCCCTTAATGCCACTAAAGTCAGCAGCGGCACAGCTGCCCCAGTGCAATCCCCAAGCTCAGACAAGGAAAGCTGCAAGATGCACTGGCTGAGATTACTCTGGTCTCAAGCAGATTCTCAGCTCCAGTGAGGCTGCTTTGGGCCAGGCTGGTGACTTCATCTTAGTTTCTTCCATACTAAAGGAGGGATAACGATACCCACCCACCCTGGTCCACTGTGAGGCTAAATGCTTGCAATGTTTGTAAAACACAAAGAGACCTTTGGATGGAAAGTGCTGTGATAGAATCATAGTGTTAGAAGGGACCTCAAGTGTCATCTAGACTAATCCCCTATAGCACTTCAGTACTTAGACGGTAGGTTCTTTGGAGCATGGACCGTCTTTTTGTTCTGTATTTGTACAGTTCCTAGCACAGTGGGGGCCTGACCCATTAGTAGGGGCTGCTAGGTGCCACTGCAGTACAAATAATACAGAATAATAAGTATGTACAAAGTTATTAATTAATACTTATAATTAAAATTATCGTGGGGTAACAGACTTTCCTCTATCACTTTTCTCAACACTTCCTACTCTGCCTCCCTCCTTTACATAAAATCAGACCTTAACATATTTTAGATTCTAAATAGCAAGGTAGGATTATGGAGTAGGGTCTGGCTACACTGAGTGATGTGACAGTGAGCGACTCGACTGGTGAAGGATCAGCTGGGCAGTGGGAAACTGGCTGCTTTCATCAGTTGTCTATTCCCAGACTTTCTAACATTTGGGGTTTTGGAAGGTGTAGAAGTTTTATAAGGAAAATGTGATGGGTGTTAGCTGGATTCCACTGAAATACACCTTCACTCTGAGTTCTATGGTAATGATGCTTTTGGGATCGCTACGAATTGTTTAGGTTTGCTCCTTGTCTAACAATAATTTGCTATGCTGTCTCTCCCTACTCCCCATCCTAACAAGGCCCTTCAAAGTCAATAATAAAATTAACAAGACAGTGAAGAGCTGGGTCTGGATAGCTTTATGTGTGAAAAAGCTTAGCTAACCATTCTGCAAGCAGCAGGAAATCCTATTTAGAAAAACTAACCACATGACTGGATGGTCTCTACTTAAAAAAAGCCTGTATGACTTTGCAATTCTGAGAAGGTCCCGTGTGTTGGTAGATGAACCTACTGTGAACTGCCTTCCTCCTTACAAAACAGTGTATATTTTGCTGACTGAAATGCACACGCCATGGCTTGTTAGGAGTGCTAGTGATGATAATGTAGTATTCAGGCCTGTATATTTGTCTGAAATAGAATTTTGGGTCTTGTTTGCCCATTTGACTTTTGATATTTTTATATTCTTACTAATATGTGTGAACAAAGAACAAAACAGTGTGTGGTACATCTGCCCACAAGCAGATGGGGTGAGAAGAGATAAGAAATAGAACTAAAGTGTTGCTGGGTAAAGTGGGAGTTTAATATACGAGCGCACACTTGAAGGACAATCCTGCCTCAACTCCTCTCCTGAGATAAGGTCATGCAACCAGTCAGGAGGGGCGAGGGGGGATGGGGGAAAAGGTATAAGAAACACTAAAAGCCAAAGATATGCCTGTCCCTGACTGAAGCACAACCTCATTCCTTACCCCTCCCATGGGATACAAAAGAGGTGGTACTGAAGCCTCCAGACCCAAGACCCTCCAAAACAGAACACGACCATAAATTGTAAGGGGTGGGACCAAGGGCGTGCACTACAGGTATAATTATGCCTGCTAAGGAAGGGAAAGGGGACACAGTGAAGGCTCTGCAGCATACAGAGCTATGGATATGCTTGCTTGATTAACCCCAATAAATATTGCATTGCCGGCACTTTGGACTTCTGGTCTTCTGCTTTCTGTCTGTGTGACAAGAACCAGGGGAGGGAGAAGGGAAAGCCCTTAACAGGCTATTATGTGCATCGCTGAGCACTTAATTGTGTAACTATTTTTAATAAACTGAGTTCACGTTTGGATCTCTTTGCATGGAAAAAATTTTGGTGTAAAAGAGGAACAGAATGTGAGCCATTGGCCTTCTCTTATTCTGTTATTCGTATGGGTGTGGGGTAAGTGGGAATTGGCTTCATTTTTTATTTAGGTAAATATTTGTAATTTGGAAAATACCAAGAAATGAAACCCCTAGAAAAAATCTATTTTATTCACTAGCTGGGCTGCCATCGAGTCACCCATTCATCTACAGGTACTATTTTAGTGCTTTGAGGTAATTTAGCCACCATGCCAGAACAGACTTAGCTTTCTCCTGAGCAGAGGCTCTCAGCTATGATAAATTGTTTCCAATTATTTATAGATTACTATTTACTAGAGTCTGAGCAGAGGTCACACAACTCATCAGCACTCGGGAGCATATGCTGAACTCTTACAAACTCCCAGCACTGGAAGACCAGTGCCTAATAGCCTTTGTTTTAATCTAGTGCTGTCAGAAAATTATTTCCCGTTTACCTTCTCTTATCTGACAGCAATCTCTGAAATTAGCAGAAACATCAAGAGCATAGGTTACATTCAGTAATATCATTTATAAAAGGAACTAAGAGAAACATTTTCCGCTTTGTTGGGAATGTACATTTTTAGCTGCAATAGGCGTTACTAGAATTGCAACGCAGAAGTGAGCTGAGTTGTCTTTTTCTTTTTTCCAATGATCATATGATTAGAGACTCTGCACTAAGGCTGTTTACACCACTCTGGCAGTGTAAGTGTCCTTAAATGTACCTTACAGCCCTTTTACACAGCCTAAGCAGTGTAAAGTAGCTTTACGATAAATGAAAATCAGACCTCTCTTAAAATGTGAATATCACTGTAAGTGTCATGTTCTTTGCTCTAGGAATGACAGCATAGTGGATCACAAGCTAAATATGAGTCAACAGTTTAACGCTGTTGCAAAAAAAAGCTAACATCATTCTGGGATGTATTAGCAGGACTATTGTAAGCAAGACACAAGAAGTAATTCTTCCACTCTACAACACACTGTATTGTGCCGAGTTCTGGGCACCACATTTCAGGAAAGATGTGGACAAATTGGAGAAAGTCCAGAGAAGAACAACAAAAATGATTAAAGATCTAGAAAACATGTCCTGTGAGAGAAGATTGAAAAAATTGCGTTTGTTTAGTCTGGAGAAGAGAAGACTGAGAGGGGACATGATAACAGTTTTCAAGTACATAAAAGTTTGTTACGAGGAGGAGGGAGAAAAATTGTTCGTCTTAACCTCTGAGGATAGGACAAGAAACAATGGGCTTAAATTGCAGCAAGGGCGGTTTAGGTTGGACACTAGTAAAAACTTCCTGTCAGGGTGGTTAAGCATTGGAATAAATTGCCTACGTAGGTGGTGGAATCTCCATCATTGGGGATTTTTAAGAGCAGGTTGGACAAACACCTGTCAGGGATTGTCTAGATCAGGGGTGGGCAAACTTTTTGGCCTGAGGGCCACATTGGGGTTCCGAAGCTGTATGGAGGGCTGGGTAGGGAAGGCTGTGCCTCCCCAAATAGCCTGGCCCCCACCCCCTATCTGCCTCCTCCCACTTCCCTCCCTTACTGCTTAGTCCTGCTTTGAGTGCAGGGGACTGAACTAGATGAGCTCTCGAGGTCCCTTCCTTCTGTGATTTAAATCGAATTTAAAACTCAACTACATAAAGTAGGAGTAGGATGCTCAGACTGTCACAGTGATATGGTTGGCATAAAAATGTAGATTAGATTAGACTGGATTACTGTAGATGCATCGGCTAGGTTACCCAGGGATTCCTGCTGAAATGGACAAGATGTCATAAGTCTTTTCCAGATCTAGCATCTATACAGTATATTTTGAATTTCTGTCTTTAAATAAATGCCTGCTGTTAACTCTTCTCTCTTGCAATATTTTTTTGTTTAATGCTGGTCAATTAATAAAAATAACCCAGGAAACACTGAGGCTTCTATCTCCATCTGGATTAGATTCAGATTCCTCTAAAGTGGACGGACTAGTTTATTAGTCCAAACTTTCAGCATGGAATAGCTAAACCAAGGTCTGTCCTCAGGCTTGCAGAATTTAATCTTAGGTCCTGTCTGCTCTATATGTACATTAATAATCCATGGCACTTTTTGTAACATTAGGTTAACCGTGACACCTTTCACCAAAAATTCCCTTGCCCAACTACTGTGCAGAATGCTATGGACCAGCTGTGGGCCCAAGTCTTACAGACTTCAGACAAAACTTCCAGGGAATCATAGAATCATAGAATATCAGGGTTGGAAGGGACCTCAGGAGGTCATCTAGTCCAATCCCCTGCTCAAAGCAGGACCAATCCCCAACTAAATCATCCCAGCCAAGGCTTTCTCAAGCCTGTCCTTAAAAACCTCTAAGGAAGGAGATTCCACCACCTCCTAGGTAACCCATTCCAGTGCCTCACCACCCTCCTAGAGAAAAAGTTTTTCCTAATATCCAACCTAAACCTCCCCCACTGCAACTTGAGATCACTACTCCTTGTTCTGTTATCTGCTACCACTGAGAACAGTCTAGATCCATCCTCTTTGGAACCCCCTTTCAGGTACTTGAAAGCAGCTATCAAATCCCCCCTCATTCTTCTCCTCTGCAGACTAAACAATCCCAGTTCCCTCAGCCTCTCCTCATAAGTCATGTTCTCCAGACCCCTCATCATTTTTGTTGCCCTCCGCTGGACTCTCTCCAATTTGTCCACATCCTTCTTGTAGTGTGGGGCCCAAAACAGGACACAATACTCTAGATGAGGCCTCACCAATGTCAAATAGAGGGGAATGATCACATCCCTTGATCTGCTGGCAATGCCCCTACTTATACAGCCCAAAATGCCGTTAGCCTTCTTGGCAACAAGGGCACACTATCAACTTATATCCAGCTTCTCGTCCACTGTAACCCCTAGGTCCTTTTCTGCAGAACGGCTGCCTAGCTATTCCGTCCCTAGTCTGTAGCAGCACATGGGATTCTTCCGTCCTAAGTGCAGGACTCTCTGCTTGATACCGGCTGCCAACTAGACATGGAGCCATTGATCACTACCCATCGAGCCCGACAATTTAGCCAGCTTTCTATCCACCTTATAGTCCATTCATCCAGCCCATACTTCTTTAACTTGCCAGCAAGAATACTGTGAGAGACCGTATCAAAAGCTTTGCTAAAGTCAAGGAATTACACATCCACTGCTTTCCCCTCATCCGCAGAGGCAGTTATCTTGTCATAGAAGGCAATTAGGTTAGTCAGGCATGACTTGCCCTTGGTGAATCCATGCTGACTGTGCTCTAAATGCTTCAGAATTGATTCCTTGAGGACCTGCTTTATGATTTTTCCAGGGACTGAGGTGAGGCTGACTGGCCTGTAGTTCCCCAGATCCTCCTTCTTCCCTTTTTTAAAGATGGGCACTACATTAGCTTTTTTTGCAGTCATCCAAGACCTCCCCGGATCGCCACGAGTTTTCAAAGATAATGGCCAATGGCTCTGCAATCACATCCGCCAACTCCTTTAGCACCCTCGGATGCAGCGCATCCGGCCCCATGGACTTGTGCTCGTCCAGCGAACTACTTCTTTCTCCACAGAGGGCTGGTCATCTCCTCCCCATACTGTGCTGCCCAGTGCAGCAGTCTGGGGGCTGACCTTGTTCGTGAAGACAGAGGCAAAAAAAGCATTGAGTACATGAGCTTTTTCCACATCCTCTGTCACTAGGTTGCCTCCCTCATTCAGTAAGAGGACCACACTTTCCTTAACTTTCTTCTTGTTGCTAACATACCTGTAGAAACCCTTCTTGTTACTCTTAACATCCCTTGCTAGCTGCAACTCCAAGTGTTATTTGGCCTTCCTGATTTCACTCCTGCATGCCTGAGCAATATTTTTATACTCCTCCCTGGTCATTTGTCCAATCTTCCACTTCTTGTAAGCTTCTTTTTTGCGTTTAAGATCAGCAAAGTTTTCTCTGTTAAGTCAAGCTGGTCGCCTGCCATATTTACTATTCTTTCTACACATCGGGATGGGGTTTGTTCCTGCAACCACAATAAGGATTCTTTAAAATACAGCCAGCTTTCCTGGACGCCTTTCCCCCTCATGTTATTCTCGCAGGGGATCCTGCCCATCAGTTCCCTGAGGGAGTCAAAGTCTGCTTTTCTGAAGTCCAGGGTCTGTATTCTGCTGCTCTCCTTTCTTCCTTGTGTCAGGATCCTGAACTCAACCATCTCATGGTCACTGCCTCCCAGGTTCCCATCCACTTTTGCTTTCTCTACTAATTCTTCCCAATTTGTAAGCAGCAGCAAGAAGAGCTCTCCCCCTAGTTGGTTCCTCCAGCACTTGCACCAGGAAATTGTCCCCTACACTTTCAAAAACTTCCTGGATTGTCTGTGAAGTCAATGGGAGTTATGTTTGTAATGACTAAGGACTGCTCTGTAGTAACAACTAGAGTCTGAAAGCCAAAAGTGTAGCAGAGCTTTTAGAGATGGGAATACAGTGTGTGAGCATCCTATCCCTAAACACTGGGGAAGTTTGGCTCTGGTCTCAGACCTGGACCTGAATCTTGTGACTGGGCCTCTCTGCATAACGGTCTGAACTCCAAAATCTGGGGAAGTATGAATTTAAATCTGGGCCAGAACTTCACAATGTGAGCCAATCTCAAATTAATTCTCAATGACAATATTCTCCCCACGTCATCCCATCTTCCTCTTTTAAAAGGAGGAAGAACAACGTTTGCATTTCTAAGGCCAGATATTGCTCTTTGTTACCGGCGTGAATCACTGAGGTCAATGGAGTTACCCTGACAACAAAACCTTGCCCCTTCCTCTGCAATTGAAGCTGTGCACATAAGGAAAGGAGAAAGATCATTTAAGAATTGGTTACTCTGCACGCTCTTAAATATGACATTAGTTCACACAGAAACTTGCATATTATAGACCAAGCTGTCCTTCCTTCTGTCCTATGCACGCCTTCACGTCAAATATAGAAACACCACCACAAGAGCAAAAACCAGTTCAGGCCATGGTGTTACAGCCATGCATGAACCAATCCCTCTATGAACTCAAGGAGTCCAACTTACCTACTGACACAGTAGAACGCTATCAGTTTGAAGATGTCCTCAAACACTAGAACAGATCCTTCCAGGTACAGTACTGATGAGAAAAAAGAAAAGTATTCAGCGACTGCTCTCACTGAGCCCTGTGGGGAAAAAGTTGGATGGGTTTGATGCTCACTCATCTGAGCATAAGTGGTTTCCTAGTCATCACTTGGATTCCCTGCTTAACTTAATATTAGTTAATTTAGAGGAAGTCAATGTATTATGATGATAATAGAAACAGTGGGATGAAAAAATAGATCACAGCCAAACACACTTTGTTCTAGTTAAATCTGTCACTGACAGATGGAAGTTTTGGAACATATATGTGGCTGTTCTCATTTGCATGTTTCTCTCCTCATACCTACATGTGTGTTTGTCTGGTTGGGAAAAGCATTTTGAAGTTAAAAATGCAAATAATTATTTTTCTGCTGTATGTGTGTCTCATAGGGTTGCCAGGAGTCTGGTTTTCTATGGGAACGCCTGGTCAAAAAGGGACCCTGTCGGCTCTGGTCAGGATCGCTGACTGGGCCATTAAAAGTCCAGTCGGGGGTGCAGCGGGGTTAAGGAAGGCTCTCTGCCTGCCCTGGCTCCACATGGCTCCTCCTAGTGGCCGGCTTGTCCCTGCGGCCCCTAGGCAGAGGGACAATGAAGGAAGCTCTGCCCTGAACGCCAGCTCCACAGCTCCCATTGGCCGCCTGCAGGCACGGGCAGCGCGCACCATGCAGAGCCAGCTGGCCGCCCCTGCACCTAGGAGCTGGACATGATGGCTGCTTCTAGGAGCCGTGCGGAGCCTGGGCAGATGGGGAACCTGCCTTAGCCCCACTGTGCTGCAGATCAGAAGCCACCTGAGGTAAGTGCCGCTTGGCTAGGGCCTGCATCCTGAACCCCCTCCCACGCCCCACCCCCTGCCCCAGTCAGAACCCCCTCCTGCACTCTGCACCTCACATCCCCTCCCGCACCCTAACTCCATGCCCCAGCCCTGATCCCCCTCCCACACCCAAACTCCCTCCTGGAGTCCACACCCCAACCTCCTGCCCCATCCCAGTGAAAGTGAGTGAGGGTGGGGAATAGTGACCAACAGAGGGAGGGGGGATGGAGCAAGTGGGTGCGGGGCCTTAAGGAAGGGGCAGAGGCGGAGCAAGGGTGTTCAGTTTTGTGTGATTACAAAGTTGGCAACCGTAGTGTATCAGTATATTTCTCCCTTTCTGTATATGCTTTTCTCTATGTATTTTACAATGGGAGAGATTTGTTTTTAATGATTAAAGAGAGTATACATTTTAATTGCAAAGATTCTTTAAGGCTTCCTCCATCATAGAAATATATACTAGAGTGTTTTGCAGTAATAGTGCAAAATACTTACGTAATTGCAGAGGTTTGGGCCATTACCATGTGACAATACAAACAATAATGGCCAAAACCTCTGTATCAACTATATATATTTATATCCATCTTGGGCTACCAGTAAATGCTATGGCCACTGCATAGGTGCTGGAACTAGGGGTGCCAGGGTGCAGCTGCACCCCATGGCTTGAAATGGTTTCCATCATACACAGGGTTTACAGGGGGTTCAATGGCATTCAGCATCCCCACTATACATAGATGAATGCTACAATTTTACAAATACTCTGTGTGTGTGGTGTGCGTGTGAGAGAGATGGAATTCTAACATACTACATAGGATCCATAGCATTTAGTAATAATTATATTATAGGATGTCAATGCACCCCAGATTATTGAATTTTAGACGCTTCATAGTGAGCTTTTGATTCATATAATTCAGTCCAGTTTGGATACATAACACATTGAATACGGTTCAGACAGGGCAGCATAATCAGTTTTAGAACAGTCTTAGATGGGAATCTTTTGTTTGATTGTCTGATTCAGAATTTCCTTCCATAATAACAAAGTGACACATGGAGCGCCAACATATTTATAACAGCCCAGCAGTAGAGAAATATTGCCACATTTACCATAGCATCACCTACTAAAAGTATTTAGAATGAATCTTCCTTTTCCTCTCCACTATGAATAGCAGTGTATTACAATGCATGCAGGGTTATGCAGATTTGGAATGCCTTGGCTAATGTTGAATAGAAGGTAAAATTTCCATTTTGGGATTCTCTGATTTCAAGTGACATTCTAACTAGCTGCTCCCCGCCTGTCAGTGCGTGTTATTATTCTGTACAATGGAACATCTACACAGTACGCCATTTTTTCATTAAACTAGTTGGGCTTCATTCTCCTTTTATGTGCACGAGTGTAAATCAAGAATAATTTCACTGTAAGTAATAGGTGAAATCCTGGGCCCATTGAAATCAATGGGAGTTTTGCTATTGGTTTCATGGAGGCCAGGATTTCACCCAATGGAGTTAGATTGGTATTAAACCTGTGTAAGTGAGATCGGATTCAGGTGTCTTCACCCTACGTGGAGGTTCACGGTTATCAGGATTGCAAAAGGCACCACGGATGCAATGTTTCAATGCACTGAATGCATTTGGGACAATCATTTCTCTTATAAATTAGAGATGTCCAAACACAGATCTCAAAACCCATTTTCCACTCCCTGAATTTCTGGGAGGATGTTCTTAAGTTTTAGGATACACCGAAAATCATTCAAAAACCCCGCCAGCTGTATGCTTAACATATTTAATCTGAAATTCTGCCACGGCTCACCTATATAGATTCATCTTGGGGGAGCTGCGGAAAAGTAACAGGGTAAGGGTGAAATCCTGACCCTACTGAAGTCAATGGGACTTTAGCCATTGACTTCAACTGGGGCCTGGATTTCACTCTGGATCTTCAGCTGTGGTTACAGTCAGGGTGTGTCTCCACAGGGCGTCAGTGTATGGTATTAGGTGTTAATCTACAGCGCACTAGCCTGCCATGCACTAACATGCTACGTGGACCCTGCTACCATCCACTAAAAGTTCCCTAGTGCATTCTGATGTACTCCCATTTCAAACTGTAGTACGTCAAAGTGCACTGCTTTGTGTGCATGCTAGCAGGGTCCACACAGCCAGTTGGTGCATCGTGAGGCGATTGTTGTATATTCACACTCTGATTTGCTGTGGAGAGAAGCCCTTAGTGCAGCAGAGGTGGAGACATAAGTGACTTTAAACTTCTGATCTTGGGGCTGGCCACAGTCTGGTCCGGTCCCTAGCATAATCTAAAAGCTCATAGACAGTGGATAGTGGTTTTGTCACCACATAGTGCACTGGGGTGGTTACCATGGTAATTGTCTGTTGGTGTCATTTATCATTGAATGACAGTAATTATTTTTTAAAATAAACATTGATTGTTCCGCTCTACGAGGTCAGGTTTAGCCTTTACGCTATTTGAGGGAAATCAGACATAAATAGCCTTTTGCTTTGTTTCTGTATTCACGGCTTATCATAGATTCACAGATTCATTCATAGACTCTAGGACTGGAAGGGACCTCGAGAGGGCATCGAGTCCAGTCCCCTGCCCTCATGGCAGGACCAAATACTGTCTAGACCATCCCAGATACACATTTATCTAACCTACTCTTAAATATCTCCAGAGATGGAGATTCCACAACCTCCCTAGGCAATTTATTCCAGTGTTTAACCACCCTGACAGTTAGGAACTTTTTCCTAATGTCCAAAAACTCAGTCTCCTTCGAGCCGGAAATCATAAAGTGGTTTACATTATTAAGCATTCTTTTGTCTAATGGTTAAAGCTGCAGAGTTGCCATGTGAGAGAGGCTGGTGGTCTTGGCGACAGTGGGCATTAAAAAGAACAATGCTCTCTTGGAGACTCTGAAGAACGGGCTACAATACGGGGTGCCTTGTATGTAATATCAGATAGGTGCCTTGACAGAGTTGGGATCCTGCATAGTCCCTATTGAGCAAGCAGTTAACTCCAGGGGCCTGCCTACAAGGGAGGAAAAGGTGCACAGTTTAACGTCCATTCAGTGCTGCTAGCAGGTCACGTTGTATCCTAGGTGGGAGCCTGCGACAAGACCACATGACTTTAAATGTGTTAAACTTGTCTACATGGGTGTTAATGGACTTTTAAAAATATTAATCTCACTCAAATGAGCTAACTCAATTGGAAAAGTGCACCTATATCCTTGTTTAGACAGACCTGAGCATGGGCTCCCCTTTCCCATATTCAGGAGAAACTTGTAGATCAAAGGCATCTCCCTCTTCTGAAAGGTCACAGTCCATGGCCAGGGTCATAGTAGTGGTGTGAATATTAAGCTGGGAAGTTCTTCTGGTTTGGTTATTTATTTATTTCCCTCTATGTTAAACTTAGTCTGATTTCCTGTTATAAATGTTATTCCTAGACAGAGAGAGAGAGAGAGAGATACTGATGATTGTTCCTATGCCTGTTTGCTTTTCCAAAATATTTCACCAGTTTATGAACCTCTCTCTCTTCCTGATCAGTCACAGGGATGGATGTGATCTAAAAGGTCATTTATCTCGCTGACTGCAGCAATCCTAAAAGACTTCACGTTAGAGGTGAGAGTCACACTCAGAACACCTGTATTCTCTTCAGAGAGCTTGTTTTTCAGTAGAATGACGGATTCTTTCAGTCCAGATCCATTTGATAATTTGGATTTCCTTCTTCTCCCATAAATTGATAGGTCAAATTCTTTCTAAGCAGATAGTCACCAAAAATTATATATTTGGGTTTCTTTTTCTTTGTGTTTTTGTTTCTCAGCCTTTAGGAAACTCTCAGGCCACATTTACAAGCTTTTCACTGTAAACCTGAGGTGGAGTAGCCAACCCTCTGATTGCAGAAAACCGAACACCCTTGCCCCGCCCCTTCTCTAAGGACCCGCCCCCACTCACTCCAATCTTCCTCCTTCTCTTGCTTGCTCTTCCCCACCCTCACACATTTTCACTGGGTTGGGGCAAGGGGTAACGATGCAGGAGGAGGTGAGGGCTCCAGCTGGGGGTGTGGACTCTGGGGTGGGGTCAGGGATGAGGGGGTTGGGGTGCGGTAGGGGGTTTGGGGTTCAGGCTCCAGGAGGGACTTTGGGTGTGGGAGAGTGCTCAAGGTTGGGGTAGGGGGTTGGGATGTGGGAGGGGGTGAAGATTCCGGCTAGGGATACAGGCTCTGGGGTAGGGCCAGGGATGAGAGGTTTGGGGTGCAGGAGAGGATGTGGGCTCTGGGCAGTGCTTACCTTAGGTGGCTCCTGGAAGTGGCCAGCATGTCCCTGGGCTTCCTGACCAATGGGAACTGCGGAGCCAGTACTCAAAGCACGCGGAACCTCCCTGGCCACCCCTACACCTAGGGGCCGCAGGGACATGCCGGCCGCTTCTGGGAGCCACGCGGAGCCAGGACAGGCAAGGAACCTGCCTTAGCCCCCCTGAGCTGCCGACCGGACTTTTAATGGTCCTGTCAGCAGTGCTGACTGGAGCCACCAGGATCCCTTTTCGACCAGGCATTCTGGTCGAAAACTGGACAGCTGGCAACCCTAACCTGAGGGTTAGGGACTTATTTATTTTAAAAAAATGAAAGCTAAGATTTCATGTAATTTATTGATTCCATCAGCTGGTGCTTTAAGAAAAAGACATCACAAGACTCATGATAAAATTGCAAGAGCTGGTAATCCTGCTAGACAAATATTCACATTAGAAAGATCATCAGCTCAAGTGGCCACTAAGTGATTAAATGAGTACTGTGTGAAACAGAATTACAATAATGCACTCTAGGGACCTTTTAGTGCGTGCCTGCAGGGCCCACACGGGCCAGTTAATGTGCAACACGCTTGAGCACACTAGAATTTACACTCCTCTGGTGCAGACTAATACACTATGTGGACAAGCCCTAAGGAGTGAATGGGTCATGGAGACAGAAGTATTCCTTCACTCTTACCAGGGGCCTATCTTTTTCAGAGTGTGAGGAGGTCAGTCTCCAGGGCTGCTATAGATGCCAGAATAACCCTTAGGGTTGCCAACTTTCTAATCACACAAAATCAAACACCCCTGCCCTGCCCCTTCCCTGAGGCCCCACCCCGACCCATCTCCTCTCTGAGGCGCCGTCCCTGCTCACTCCATCCCCCTTCCTCCATCACTTGCTCTCCCCCACCCTAACTCACTTTCATCGGGTGGGGTGCAGGTGTGTGTGTGTGTGAGGACTCTGGCTGGGGATGCAGGCTCTGTGGTGGGGCCAGAGATGAGGGGTTTGGCATGCAGAAGGGGGGTTGGAGCTGGGAGAGGGGGTTGGGATGGGGGTTGCAGGGTGCAGACTCCAGGCGGGAGTTTGGGTGTGGGAGGGAACTTTGGGCTGGGGCAGAGGGTCGGGCTGCAGGAGAGGGTTTGGGATGCGGGCTCCCAGCAGCCCTTACCACGGCTCCCAGGAAGTGGTCACAGGTCCCTGCAGCCCCTAGGTGCATGGGCGGCCAGGGAGGCTTTGCGCACGGACCTCATGCCTGCAGGCATTGCCCCCACAGCTCCCATCAGTCGTGGTTCCCGGCCAGTGGGAGCTGTGGAGCCGGCCCTTGGGGTCAGGGCAGCACGCAGAGCCTCCCTAGCCGCCCATGCGCCTAGGAGCTGCAGGGACCTGGTGGCTGCTTCTGGGAGCTGCGCAGACCCAGGGCAGACGGGGAGCCTGCCTTAGCCCCAGGTCCCTGCTGCGCTGCTGACCAGACTTTTAACGGCCTGGTCGGCCGTGCCAACCGGATCCTCCAGGGGCTCTTTTCAACCAGGCGTTCCAGTCAAAAACCGGATGCCTGGCAACCTTAACACTATATGCACTAGAAAAAAATGTAAATAAAGTAAATCACAGGGATCTGCCATTGATTACCATGGTGATATTTAGTTTTTCTACTGGTGCAAGCAAAGCACAGCAAACAATTCCACTAGAAGTGGCTTGTGGAAATTTGAGCCAATGCAGAACATCTAACAGCAATGTAGGTATTATTTATTTTAATTCATATTCAGACTGCTCTCTCTTCCCCTGCCCTGCTCAGTGCCCATTATGAACCCTGGCACACCCTGTGCAAGGCTGGGGGAAATGGAGACTCGGCCTCTGAGGCAGTTGAGCCCCATATCCATGTGGATGGGATGTGACTGCACACAGCCTTCACCTCTCACTGATTAGGGGCTATGATCACAGCTGTCATTTTTACTTATATCTGAGCTTACAGGCAATATACAGAGCCCCCCCGTCCCGCTCAGATGTGTCTATCCCAACCTATTGCATGTCTATGTGTAAAATATGCAGACTTTTTTTAAAACTATAAGCTGTTGGCCAATGTTACTTACACACTACAGAGCAATGGTTCTCAACCAGGCTGTGTGTACCCTGGGGGCATACACAGGTCTTCCAGGGGGGACAACAACTCATCTAAATATTTGCTTATTTTTACAACACACTACACAAAAAGCACTAGTGAAGTCGGTACAAACTAAAATTTCATACAGACAATGACTTGTTTATACTGCTCTATATACTATACACTGAAATGGAAGTACAATATTTATATTCCAGTTGACGTATTTTATAAGTATAATGCAAAAATGAGAAAGTCAGCAATTTTCAGTAACAGTGTAGCGTGACACTTCTGTACTGTTATGTCTGATTTTGTGAGCAAGTGGGTTTTAAGTGAGGTGTAACTTGGGGGTGTGCAAGACAAAGACTCCTGAAAGGGGTACAGTGGTCCGGAAAGGTTGAGAGCCATTGCTACAAAGCACCTCACAGTACACGCAAAGCCACCATTAGTTCATCTTAAACTTTCCTCATATCACTCAGTTCAAATGACAGCAGTCCATAATCACAGTGTTTTCTTTTCATTGGTGCTTGGAAAGGAGGAGTCAGGAAATAGCTGAAACAACTTGGCAGTTGGTTTAAGTTAGCTGGCTGTGATGCATTAGAAAGCATATCCGCTTGAAATAGCGCAGCTAAGGAAATCAGTTGCAGAAGCTCAGCTATTGGACCAGCTTCCCTGCTCCACTGTTCTTTGTCTCTTCCTTTTGCCTAACTGATCCCCACCCTTCTGAACTTCCTTATTGCAGAGCTCCTTCGGCTACATGAATTGGTGTTTTGACTCATCAGTGCTGCTTGCTTTCACAGCTGCTTCTAGTAGTAATACCCATCTGCTTGTAGGAACATATACATGAGCCAGGGCCGCCCAGAGGGGAGGGCAAGTGGGGCAATTTGCCCCGGGCCCCGCAGGGGCCCCGTGAGCCCTGGCCCAGCGGCGGTTCAGGTCTTTGGTGGCATTTTGGCGGCGGGGGGCCCTTCAGTGCTGCCGAAGACGTGGCACGACTGAAGGGCCCCCCACTGCCGAAATGCTACCGAAGACCCAGACCGCTGCCGGGTGAGTACAAGCTCCGCAGCTCCCCCGCTTTGCCCCAGGCCCCCTGAATCCTCTGGGTGGTCCTGACATGAACGTAAACTAGAGATGGGTCCATAATGGAGTGGTCCAAAGTTTGATCTCTGAAATCCCATCCTTCCTCCTCCACTTCTGGAGAAGTTGGAATCTGGATCTAGCTCTTAACTTCATGAATTGGGCCTATCTCTATGAGAGGCCAAATAAGGTGATCAGTGCTGGATACAAAACTCTGATTGGTCCAACCAGGACCTGTGCTTTGATACTGGATTCCTTTGTCAACATCTCTGCTATTATCTCTGCAAGTTTTGGGAGAATATTCAGTGATTGCTCCTAAATGTCTTCTGAGGGCAGTAATTTTCAGCACCTTTCCTATCAAGGTGTATTCTTTTCGGCTTTGCTGCAGAACTGTTTTGTGTGCACCGAAGTACAATTGCTGTTTATAAGCCAAGGTACTAGCATAACCTACTATATAGATATACACAGCATTCTATAAGCCAAGGTTATGGTGCATGGTACCTACAGCACTGTCTCTCTTTACAAATAATACCATGTTTGGATAATCTGGGACATCTTATTTCCGTTTATAATATCAAAGTTGTTTGCTTTTGTTAAATTTGTTTAAGAATTTCAATTATGCTCAAATTCAACCCAGGTGTAATCTCACTGAAGTCAATGGAGTTACATCAGGCATTATTTTGGCTTAAACCTCAGAATTTTTCTTACTAGAGCAGTAATTAAAAAAAAAAAAGCCCCGACTGCTGAAGTAAGTCTTACACACAGTAAGTTAGTGGGCCAAATATACCTTTAGAGTAAACTCACTGATGTCGATAGCTTATAGCTGCAAAATTTTTCCTAATATTTGACCTAAATCTCCCTTCCTGTAGATTAAGCCCATTACTTCTTTTCCTACTCTCAGGGGACATACAGAACAACTGATCACCATCCTCTTTACAACAGCACAACCACCACGTTACATGTACTTTGGAAGGAGGGTGGTTGGGTTTTATTCATTAGTGTGACTTCCAGCGGGTTGCTTAGGTGAGTAAGTATTACACAATCAAGCCCACAGTTCTTGTTCAGACCACATCCAATGGGCCATCTGCATTATGTGTTTGGAGTTCTTCAGCGTGATTTTATGAGCTGAATACACATTTTAGGCTGGGTTATCTTTCCAGTGGGCCCTACTTCTCTGGGGATTCGCTTTTAAAGGGGGCATCCTGGATCAGTCATCAGCTGCTAGAGCTCTGCCAGTGAGCAAAGTTGGGGGCAGGAGAGGAAATACCTGGGGTACAGAACCTGATCAGAGGTACAGGGACTCTGTGGGAAAGATCTTTGTCTCCGGGTGATCACAGGATTTGTGGGTTCGCCCTGTGGTCTGTTCCAGAGAGGGGCAAACCCTGCCTCCCAACAGAATGACAGGGGACAAACCTCCATCAAGAAAATTAAAACAACTAGTGGAGATTCCCTACCCTGTACCCCCTTTCCGAAGGGGGTTATTGCAGTAGGGAGTGAGAGGGCCCAATATTGTTTGTAAAGCACTGTCCTCCTCAAGCTACTTGGGACACATTAGAGAACATCCTCATCAGAGCAACATGAAATACACATTATAGCAATAAATAAAAGACCAGTCTCAAAAATAAAGAAAAACACAACGAGGGAGGATTCAAATAAAAATAATGGGAGATTTAGGTGAATCTGTCTGAGTGGAGGAGAAGGTGCTAAAGAAAACACCTTAGGAAGAGAAAGATTTCATGTGTGAGGCAGAAGCTGGTGATCTAGATTTCAAAGGGAGAGTGATTTTCACAGCCTAGGGGACACCGCCACAAAAGCTCCAGCACCTGTCATTCTAAACACCCGAGGGTGGGGTCCCTAGAGCGGATGGTGCCAGAGTGCAGATACCTTTGAAGACAATACATCCAGGGCCAACTCAGTTAAAGCCTTAAAAAAAAAAAAAAAAAAAATCAACAGCACCTATTTAAAGTCAGTCTCAAAAACTCATGGCCAAACCTGCAACCCTCAGTCCTATGAACAGTCCAGACGTCAAAGGGACTAATTACATGAGTCAGGGTGGCAGAATGAGGCCTAGGAACCCAGGCTAATAAACCAATACCCATGCTGAAGCCCTGATGCTCATAGTACTTGAACTTGCCATATTTAGATGTCTCATACTCTAAAATTCCCTCAGCACTGATTTATTTGCCAGGTTAATTCTCTAATGGCTTTATCAGAAATGATCTGTTCTTCCTTATTCTGTAGGTGAGGTGAGTTACTTCTCTTATTCACCCTGTGCTCTGTGCATTTGGAAAGGACTCACATCCTCTCTTTTGTCAAGAGGAAGGGGAAACACAATTGTTATATGGTACACATTAAAAATTCACATGTATTTGCAGAACTACAGAAAGAAACTAAGCTTGAATCAGACATTTTATGAAACTGGATTTTAGGAATGAAAATATTGAATAATTCACATAATTTCTCAGTATTAAGCAGGAAACGTAACATATGGTGCTCGAGGAGTGCTCAGTAAAAGACATCTCCCTCTCTCACTTTTATAATCATAGAGAAGATTTATAGATGTTAATAGATAAAGGGTCATAGATGGCATTCAAGAATATGCTATGAAACTCTAATTCTACACAAGACTGAGGAGTGGCAATATCCTGGGAGTGGTGTTGGTACACAATTATCCAAATATCACATTCCTTTATTTCATTATGACTGTAGATCCAAAGAGCAGCTAGGAGTCACCATGATTAACTCGGGTTTGTGATGTGCGGGGGGCGGAGGGGAGTGGGTGGCTCAACAAGGCCTCAATTTAGAATGCTCAGAGGAACTAGAAAGGGACTTTTCAAAGTCAAAGGATGAGTGATGTCCTTGGAAACCCCCTGTGATGCTGGCAGACCAGGTGCCAGTTCTTGCCAAAGCTGTAGGTGTCAACTTAGCAATGACAAATTCATAGCTGAAAACTAGACCAGCTCACCTGTACATTCATATTGGTCAAGATAGGTGTTAGAAGAATGCGTTTAGTGTTTAGACTCTATGGAATGTTTGTAAGTTGCTGCATGCATTAATTTCACTTGTAATGTCTGTATCCCATGCTATAAGGGGATTTGTAAGTATTGCTTTATAATTGTAAAAATGCCTTCTCTGAACCTGTGAGCCCAGACAAGAGGAATGGTCCACTGCCCATCAAGGAGGACTATCAAAAACTAAACAGGCCATTGTGGAACATCACAATACAAAGACTTGGTTAGTGGCCCTCTCACACCCATGAAGGTGCTACTTGCAAGAAAGTCCATCCATCAGCTTGAATGCTGGAACAAGGGACTAAAACAGGGGCACAAGAAAATTTTCCTCTCTTTTTGCTGTTTGGACGCTCATAGGGCTGGAGCTAAGAAACTGAAGAAGAGATCCCCAGGGTCAACCTGGCTTAGCCCTAAAAGACATTCAGAACTGACAGATTACTACAATGCTGTCATCTTTTAAAAGTATATATATGGTCTGCTTTAACCTGTAAATAACTCTCTCATTTCCTTTTCCTAGTTAATAAAGCCTTAGTTAGCTTACTATAGGATTGGCTACAAGCATTGTCTTTGGTAGGAGATCTGAAATGCAAACTGATGTGGGGTAAGTGACTGGGGTCTTGGGACTGTCAGTAACCTGAATCTTTTGTGATCTTTGGTTTATGGCAACCAACTATCACTAAGTCCAGCTTGCCTGGGTGCCAAGACAGACTGGAATGCCCCAAGGGACTGTTTGTGACTCCATGGTAAGACTGTTGTAGTGCTTCAGGAGTTCACACTTGTTACTGGGGTGGTGAAATCTAATCACAGAACATACCACCAGTTTGGGGTGTCTGCCCTGTTTATTGGCAGTCTGCCCTGAGGCTGGCACTCACAGTTGTGATCCACTCCAGACAGCATGACACTCCTGTCCAGGTTCGGCAGTTCCTTGTATGGCAGCTCTAACTATAGATCTGGCAGATTGTGCCAGGGTTCAGTGGTATATTATAATAATAAGAGTACTCTGCATCTTCAGTGCACATTCCCAAGCTAGGCAATTTCTTTTGTCTGTGATCATTCAGCACCGACGTCAGCAAATGTCCCAACCCTGACGCTTACACTACTTACAGGGTTCCAAGGAAAAAAGAAATGCACTTTAGAAAAGTAAAAGAGAATATGAATTATCACAATACTAATCACAAAACCCCAGCAACTGTATTTAATCCACTTAAAGTCTTCTGACAACATGAAATTCTTTGCTAAAATAAATATCTTTCAAAGAATAAAACCTCCAAGAAGGAGATACTGTTGTCCAAAAAGACATAAATCAGAGCAGATGTATTAGGTTTTTCCAATTCTCCTGTCTTCTCATGTAGCATCATACAAAGGATACAATCCTTTAGCTTTATTAATAAGAATTCATTTGTATTCCTCTAGATTCAACAAGGTGGGCAACTTACCCTAAATGAAGAACCACCCAAAAGCATGACCCTTAGAGCTTGCTCTAGTCTGCTGCTGTCAAGCTTGCTTAGTACAAGAACTGACAAGGTATCTAGGACACATCACTGACTCAAGGCTAAAAATAATATGAAGAACCATGATAGGAATCTGACTTCTGCATGACTATGTGGTGCCATTTCTCATATTCCTGAATGGGAACTAAGTTTTAATTCTACTGCTCCATGAATTGTGCCACTTCTATAAATATGGTGTGCATTTAATTTTTTGCGGTAAATGACAGGAAGCTCATTTCTGTTTGCGCCCCAGACTATACATGTGTTATACATGAATTATAAACTGGGAAGTAATAATTTGGAGAAATGCTACACTAAATCCTTCATTTTCTTAGCGTTCTTGGGGCCAGATCCTCAGCTGGAGTAAATCAATATAACCAATGGAGTGACAGTGAATTATGCCAGCTGAGAATAGGGCCCATGGTTCTATTGATAGTTCATTAAGATAGCAAATTAAAAAAATAGCTAAGGCATTATATAGTGATTTTTGATAAGAGTATTTAATTTTACCTTTATTCACAGGAGCCAGAGATTTTATAGTGCAGATACAAGCTGAACAAGTGCAGCATCTGGATCTGATGTTGTGATAATGCCAGTGTTCAAGAAAGGAACTTGCTAACAGCTTCAAAGAATAACTGGTAGTATCAAAAAAACAATAGCTCTCCAAGCAAAATCTAAATGATAGGTTAATTTACAATAAAGAACAGATCTTTTCTCTTCAGATCATGCAGTTATTCCTTAAAGTTCCCGTATTATTTTCTTTATGAATAATGCATAGATGTTATAGATAGTTTAATAATTCTTAAATTGTTCAAGGTGATTTCACACACTCTGTGCCATGACATACCATTATGCACACACATATTCAAGACTGGATGCCTTTCGGGAAGATAGACATTGTCAAAACCAAGTTACTGGGTTCAATACAGGACTAACAATGAAATTCTCTGGCCTGTGATATACAGGAAATCAGACTAGATAATCTAAAGGTTCCTTCTGGCCTTAAATTCTATTATTCCATTAATCTAGGAATATTCCTGTGCCCTCGCTGTTTGATAATCCAGACAGTCAAACAAATATATGAGACAAAAATAAACCCAGTAACTGTGAGGGAAAAGAAACAGCTTGTGATGCTGGTTATCATAAATTAATATCAAGCATTTCAGGATGAATCCAAGAGTAAAACGTAATCCTTGTTCTGGCTGGCTATGTAACAGGGCTGGGTATACTGTTTTAACCCCTCTGCCAATGGTGTCAGCAGCAACAAGGGCCAGATATTTATTTTACAGACCTCCCCACTCCCACGGCCGGATTAATTTTTTGTGGGCCTGGACCAAACATATTTGTGGGCCCCCTGGGGGAATGAAGGGGCCAGGAGCAAGAGCACAGCAGGCAGGGTGGATTTGATTTAAATCACTAGTCAGGAAGACTTGATTTAATCATGGATTTCTACATAAAAGTGCATTCTTGTTGGTTGTTATAACCTTAATACATATTCTTCACAACTCAGATAGATGTAGGTTTCATTTTTTAGAAAGTTCACACTATACATTTTTAAACAGTGATTTATTTTGAAAACTTTAATCATTAATATTTGGAGGATTTTCTTGCCAGGCTGTATTAGGAGGAGAGCATCACCAGACAGACATTTAAATTGTTTTATTTTACTAAAAATAACGTTAAGTATTCTGGATTTTTTTCTTCAACAGCAAACATAATATTTTAACAAAAATGCATATGTCCCTCGCTTCTCACATTTATCTCCAGAGTTCTTCTCCTTGTCCAGATCTATTCCGCCCCCAACAATCTTCTATTCATTGAACTTTTTTAAACTTTGCACTTTTAGAGAGAGATAAGGGATTGACTCTGTGTACACAAATTTGCAGAGGGACAATAGGGTTGAGGTCTGTTATTTCTTACCTCTATATATTATTTATTTATTTAAAAACATTTTTGCTGTTAACAAGCATGTTACCTCTGGAGACAAATCCACAGTTTGAGAACTGCAAAACTAAGCATCTCTGATGGTATCTTCTAGACTAAGCACTGAGTCCCATGGGGTAGATAGAAAGATTAACCTAAGTAATCTATACAGAAGCCCCTGCAGCCCCGTAAGATTGGGTCCCTAAACCATAAACTATTGGAACTCATTTACAAAACTTTTCTTAAACATTACATTAATATATTGTCTGATACTATAGAATTAGAATTTATAATCCCTATTCCATGATGAGATATAATGTAGCTTAATTAAAACTATCTTTAGACAGGTTTTTCCCTCAAAAATCCAATTTAAATAAAAATTGGATTTTTATTTATTTTTTTTAAAAGTCATTGATTTTTATCCACCCTGACAGCGGGGTATGGTGTGGGGGAAGGATTGGTCCCCAGCTGGAGCGAGGCAGGGGCCAGGGGTAAGATGAGCACAGTGGGGCATGGGGGGAGGATTAGTCCCTGCTGACTGGAGCAAGGCAGGGGCTGGGGGCAAAAGCTCAGCGGGGCAGGAGCTTGGGTTGGTCCCTTGAGCAAGGGAGGGGCTGGGGGTTAACTGCAAGCGCAGCAGGGCTGGGGAGGGGGTAAACATAAAGTGGGTACCTACCTTCTCCCTGGTTCTAGCCCATTCTCTTTGTCTCTCTCTGCACTGAGCTGAGGGTGGGGGTGCAAGGTCTGGGAGGGAGTTAGGGTGTAGGAGCAGGCTCGGGGTTGGGGTGCAGGGTCTGGCCAGATGCTAGGGAGGGGGCTCAGGGTTGGGGTGTGGCGCTCTTACCTGGGGCAGCTCCCATTTGGTGCGAGGGTGCAGGTCGGAATGTGAGGAAGGGGTTCAGGAGCTCCCATTTGGTGCTCAGGATGGGGGTGGGGATGTGGGCGGGGTGCAGGAGTCAGGGCAGAGGGCTGGGGTTATGGGGGTGCTCATGGCAGGGGGCTAGAGGCGGTATGCCCTGATTCCACCTCCTTCCCCAAGGCCTCGCCCCCGTCTCTTCTCTGTCTCCTCCCCCTCCCTCGCATGGGCGAACAGCTGTTCGGCAGCAGGGGAATTGCTGGGAGGGGGAGGGGCAGGAACGCGGCACGCTCCTGGGAAGAGGCAGGGGAGCGGGGAGCTTGGCTGCCAGTGGAGCCTGCCCTGCTGCAGCAGGAGCTGGCAGGACCAAGCTTCGGCCCACTGCCCCCGCAGGAGAGAGCGGTGGGCAGGGGGCAGAGAAGAGCAGGCCGGGCCGGGGCCCCTTTGGAGCATGGGCCTGGCGCCATAGTAAATCCAGCACTGCCCACCCCCTCCTGTAACCTGGGAACCTATAACCACTCTGGGCACATTTGCTAGGCAAATCTGTACTCATGGCATGAGCACAGAGGTTTAAACAAACGAACTGTATGTGGGGGAGGGAAAGGCCAGGTTGAATGGGGACAAATATTTACAATTTACCACCACCATTTACCTCAGGGGGCATAAGTCCCAGTCCCAGGCACTTGGACCCTGACTGGTTGATGCAGTTTGTTCTACCTCCCAGCCTCCCACTCTCAGTTCATAGGTCCCCAACTTCCTCACTCACAGTTTGTGGTTCCAAGAGTCCAGGAAAATCAGGCTCCCTGTTTTGTAGATTGCTCTGGGGCTCTGCCACCTCTCCTGCTATATTGATTTCAGCAGCTAGGACTGGGGGGGCCTTGCCAGAGCCCACTAGGCTGACAGACTATTGCTCTGAATTCCTCTGCTCCCACTATATTGCATGTAACTACTCTCATGCTGCTACTCAGTCTGCTGCTCTCCTGTTAGGAGCTGTGGCCTGTGGCGAGTCCAACTGCTGCTTTGTTCTGCCTGAGGCTCAGGTGATCAAAACTGCTGCTGGTCTCTCACTTCTGCTTGCCATTGGCTAGAGAACTGGAACTTCTGGTGAGCTTGGCTTACATAAAGCCACTACATCTCTTAGCTCAGATTTTTAAATACAAGGAGATCAAGGGTCTTAAAAACGTATCCAAGTCCCTACCACTCAGAGAGAGGTTCCCAGCAATGCACCATTTCTCTTTCCTTGCCCTCTGGCTCTGTCCAGGGACTCTTACCCCACCTTGACAAACGTCAGTTTTCATCAGGGTGACCCCATGCCCAGTCATTGTCCAGGCTTTGCCTGGTGAGTTCCCAACAGGATAATCTCCAAAATATGGGCCCCAAGAACAAAACTTGGTCAAATTATACCCCAGTGTCCCCAAACTACCCATAGTTAATATGTAAATGAGGTACTGCCTCGCTGAGTCAGCTCCCCTTGCTCTCCAGTAGATGCCATCTAGAGCTCACTCACTTAGTTACCTCCCTTCTCATGTAGGCTTGAGGCCACAGGACTTACACTGTGGAACCAAAGGTGTGAATGTTCATCATTTTAATAAAAAAAATATGAACATTCTTTCATGGACCCTTCTTCTGTGAATAGCTTATCAAAGAAATTATTTGCAAACATCTTTTGGAAAGCAAAAAATGTCTTGCAATACTGATGTGAATTTCAGTGCTTAATTTGTAAAGAGGGAAGTGCCAGAGCACACAAAATGGCTTCCTTCACACAGTATGACCTTGCATGCACCGTACGTGTGAGGTCACACTGCACAGAGGATGCCATTTTGTTTTACAAATTGGCATCCTCTGCATAGCATGACCTTGCACACACCGACAGAAGAGGTGCCCGGACTGCGGCCCACCATGAAAAGAGGTGCCAGGGCTCAGCCAAGTTACAAATTAAGCTCTGGTGACTTTGTGCTCTCACAAAAGTCTGCACCGGACATGTGCCTTTTGGAGTCTCTTTGGTTTCCCCTTTTTTTGCTTATAAAAAGTTCAGTCATCCAATCAGGGAATAGAAACAACACTATGCTCTTTTGGGGACCAATCATATACTGTGAATACTGAAGAGCTGAAGACACAGTCAAAACAAAACAACCAATAGGTCAAAATATTTGTACAAAGTGTTTGAATAAGAAATGAATAAAGAATAAATTAGCAAAAATCAAAGTCTGTTGGCAGCTAATTCAAGAGCAGAAATAAAGACTAAATTAATTGGATAGATTGAGATTGATTCTCCATTGCCTTACGCATTCTATCACTACTCACACCTGTGTAAATGCTCCCATTCTCATTTGCCTGAATAAAATGCTACCCTTCTAACATGATAGCACTTTACACTACCCTGTGCACAGATACAGATGACGACACAAGGTACAGATCAGTGGAGAATTGGGCCAATTGGTCACAATGAATCTGAACAAATTTTCCTGGAGGAGTCAAGATCTACCGTTGCTCCAGCTGTGGCAGGATCTTCTTCATTGCAAGCACATTTGTGTACATACTTCGCAGTCAAAAGAAGAGCCCACCTGATGGTCAGAGCAAGAGATAAAAGGCTTGAGAAAACTTACATGATTTTTCTTCTTTAATGTTGTACTCTTGCACATCAGAAGCCGCATTCTGGGCTGGGAAGTGGACCAAGAGTACCATGTTGTTCATGTTACCATCTCTCTTAACTAGGAATATCTAAAGCAGAGAAAAAGTAGTAGGAGTTTGTTAGGCATCTGAGAATGAGACTCTTTCCAGTAACCAGAGAAAGGTCTTTTTCAATTCACATCTAACACATTTCATTCTAGTTTCACTCCAGTATGTCAAACCTTTCATGAAAAAGATAACTACTACTAAGGGGATATTTTCCCTTGGTTAAATTCAGCCCTGCAGTAGGGACTAGGAGAATCCCAATGCACCACTGATATCCCACTTAACCTGAAGGTAAAGCTGCACAACTTCACACAATTTGCCAAGTGACAACCCCTGATGCAACTGCCCTAAGTGATGGTGAATTTGCCCCAAGTTTCTAACACGAGTATAGAATAGGGGCCACCTAGACCTTTACAGGAAAAAGGATTAAAATAGCCATAAGTTGATCTTATAGCAAATGACTAACTTTTGGTCCTGAGTGGCTCAAAGCAGTGGGTGTGTTGGACTAGCACAGGAGCAAGTTTAATCAAAAAGGGAAAGGGCTTTCTTGCTGAGTCAGTCCCTTCTCTGTGCATTGTAAGCACTGTGTGCTTTCCTCAGAGTGTTTCTAATCAGACTTCCATGTCAAATATGTATCTAACTTCTAGCTTGAAATCCTAGGGGCAAAGACTCTTTGTCATCACCTCTTCCTTAAAGCAGCTTTAGGTAAGAGAGAGTCATGGTATTTATAAAAGTGATTTCAAAGATTTAGCTAATTCTAGAACCACAGTATTAACATTATAGAGGAGAAGTGTGATTCTGAAAAACAATTAAATAATTGCAGTGCACTGGAACTACACCAGGAAAGCTTTGATTTTGCGAGAAGAGGAACCAAGAGGAGCTTGTCTAGAAGCCAAGTGGCAATGCGGTGTGCTGCCAGAGGGGGAACTGAGTGTAGGTCCTGAGCACGGTGGGCTTGGAGCATTGCTAATTCACAAACCCTCAGGTCCTAGGGTTGGGAGCATCTCATGTCACATTCAAACAAACACTCTGACCACAGCTTGAAGCAGTTTTGCTAAGATGGGGAGTGAGTGTCCTCAGTCCTATCTTGTGTGGCTCTCCGTTCAGTTCAATACAACAGAGAATCTGGTAAGGTCTTCTGCTCTCTGATGTGAAAGTCAGTCCTTCAGCAGTTCATATTTACACTGGATCAGACTCACTGAAAGGGCAGCCCGACCCCACGCCATGGTGGTGAGCAGGATATAAATGGCTAGCTAGGCAGACAGGCAGGTGTCAGAGACAGTTGTGAGCATCCTGCACCTTCCCATGTACGGGGAGGGAGGTAAATCATTTAATCTCTTTGTGCCTCAGCTCCCCCAGCTGATAACTCTAACCTGCTTCACTGGGCTGTTGTGAGAATTAATGTATGTTTGACCCCTGAGATCACTGAGTTATTGATTAACACTTGATCAATTTTGGTTAAAATTCAGATTAACAAAGCGAGAAGTGAAACCTGGAAACTGGTCTGTTCTCTTTTCTAATCAGGAAGGCTTGTTGCCATGGTTCCAAAGCTCAAGTTTGGGCCATGTCTGTAGAAACAGGTCCTTAGCTGCACAGGCTTCCTAAGCTTGCAGCTAACTTGTTCCTGATTTGCAGGGTTGGAGCCTATTATGTAAATAAGTCTTTCCAGATTGTACCTCTGGGATGTTGGAGAGCTGCTCCATCCTAAAATGAGCTCCAGGAGCAGGCTGAGCATGTGTTGCCCCAGTTTTCTGACATTTAACTAGTGTATGTCCACTGCACCCCCTTCTGCAGGATACAGCATCAGCACATGCTCCCCTCTGCTGCTGGCCAGCTGTTCTCCCCTGGGAGGCACACCTCTGTGCAGGTTCCTCTCCTGGCTACCTATTGCAGAGGGGGAGGGATCATGCCTGTGGAAAAGGTGGGCTGGGGGAGCAGAAGCGGGATTTGCCCCTGAATGTCCTTCAGAGACACTGCCCATCCCTGGATGTCTTGGAGAGCTTTAAAAATGTTAAAGTTGTGGCAGCTGGATGCCATTGCGAGAACCAGCAAACGGCAGAGGAGACGCTGGTTTCTAACTTTGCCTGGGCACTCTGCAATCCGCACAGCCTATTCCCACCTTTCCTTCAGCTCAAGGTGGTCTGTTCATTTCCACAGGAACTGGTGTAAACACCCACTATGGCTTCTATTGCTAGCAAGAGATTAAAGACGGAAAAGGGGGAGGCAAGCTCTTAGCCAGACTGCCATTTTCTAATGCTCTGTCCAGGGAGGCTACATGAGCCTGAGGGAGAACTCACCAGCTAGTGCGCTAAACCCACCTCTGCCCAACAGCATCAGGATTTCCAGACCTTTTCTTCAGGGTTCAATGTTCTCTCTCTAAATTAAAACCATGAAGCACAGGTTCATCATACAGACCAGGTCCTTTCCTCAGGGCCAGGGACTCCCGCAGGTCTTACTCTTCAGGCCCCCTGCCTGGGAGCTAAGGAGAGTCTCTCTACTCCCCAGGGCCGCCCAGAGGATTCAGGGGGCCTGGGGCAAAGCAATTTCAGGGGCCCCTTCCATAAAAAAAATTGCAATACTATACAATACTATATTCTCGTGGGGGCTCCTGCAGGGCCCGGCGCAAATTGCCCCACTTGCTCCGCACCCACAGGCGGCCCTGGGAAAAATAAACCTTCTGCATCTCGGCACGAACTCAGTTTTGAGAAAACTTCTTTACAAGGTATCACTGGTTCTCAGCATCAGCTAGTGCTAAAAGGCACTAAAGCTCATTAAAAGGGTTGGACAAATATTTTCTGTCAAAACTTTCTGGATCGAAAACTAGGGTTTTTTAAAAAGCAGAAAGAAATCACGGACAACGTCTGCTTTCCTTCAAATTTGTTGTGGTTTTTTTAATTGAAAAGCTGAAATTAGTCTGCCAAAACCTGAATATGGTTTGGGGTTTCAGAAGTGTGTGGCCAAATATTTGCTGCTTGCTGTGTTTGATTGTTTAAAGAAACAAAAAAATTCTGCTTAAAAAAAATCCAAAACTTTTGAACGACCTCAGCTTGTGACCAAACGCCTGAGCCCATCTAGTCAGAGATTTTTTCAGGTTTCTGATACTCCGCTGGCTTCCTTGACTCATATCTGTCTCCATAACTTTGGGTTCATTTAGGTTAGAACATAAGAATGGCCATACTGGGTCAGACCAAAAGTCCACC
Organism: Mauremys reevesii; assembly: GCF_016161935.1. Classification (NCBI taxonomy): domain Eukaryota; kingdom Metazoa; phylum Chordata; order Testudines; family Geoemydidae; genus Mauremys; species Mauremys reevesii. Next base: position 29,747,703 of record NC_052626.1, read on the forward strand.
CAGCCCAGTATCCTGTCTACCGACAATGGCCAATGCCAAGTGCCCCAGAGGGAGTAAACCTAACAGGTAAAGATCAAATGATCTCTCTCTCCTGCTATCCATCGCCACCCTCTGACAAACAGAGGCTAGGGACACCATTCCTTACCCATCCTGGCTAATAGCCATTAATGGACTTAACCTCCATGCATTTATCTGTTTCCTAGAGACTGGCTCCATGGGGTCCCTCACAAATTGGAGACAGTTACTGTGGGTTTGTCTTTAGTATAGCTTATGTACATACTCCACGAACTGAGCATTTGAGCGTGTTCCAGAATCTGGGATGAGCCTATGTTGTGAAAACAAATGCTCAAAATAGCACATGCATGTGAATGGACACAGGGTGCTAAAATTAAATTAACCCAGGGGTTCTCAAACGGGGGGTCACGACCCCTCAGGGGGTCACGAGGTTATTACTGGGGGTTGCGAGCTGTCAGCCTCCACCTCAAGCCCTGCTTTGTCTCCAGCATTTATGATAGTGTTAAATATATAAAAAAGTGTTTTTAATTTATAGGGGGGGGGTTGTCGCACTCAGAGGTTTGCTATGTGAAAGGGGTCAGCAGTATAAAAGTTTGAGAACCACTGAATTAACCCCTTTGAAGCCTCAGGGAATGCAGGGGGGGGGGGGTCTCCCTTGGTAGGGTTGCGAAGGATATTGCTCTTCTCATGTGATCCCTCCCCCAGTGGCTAATTTGAAATGAAACTACCCTCCCCTGACATGAATCTCCCTATGGCACTGAAATTAAATATAGACTATAATTTGGCATTTGGGAAGTGAAAGGGATGGTAGCCCTAATGGAAAAGTTAACAGCTTGGCTCTTCTGCATGCCTCAAACTGCTGAATGAGCTTTAGGGTACGGAAGGCTGTGCCTCCTAAACAGCCTAGCCCCGCCCCCTGTCCGACTCCCACCCACTTCCTGCCCCCCTCAGAATCCCCGACCCATCCTGCTCCTTGTCCCCTCACCATCCCCCAGAGACCCCACCCCCAACCACCACCTTGGGACCCCACCCTGCTCCCTGTCCCCTATCCACCCCACCCCACCCGCTGAGTCCTGACAGACCCCGAACGCCCACGATCCAACCCCTCCCTTCCCTGTCCCCTGACCGCCCCACAACCTCTGCCCCTCCCTGTCCCCTGACTGTCCCGAGACTCCCTGCCCCTTAGCCAACCCCCGGCCCCTTACCCCCATCTCCACCCCTCTCCTGGAGCCTCAGTGCATCCAGGAGCTTCCCTCGACAGCGGCAGCGTGGCTCTGGCGGGGCCCCAGAGCTCCATCCCGCTCAGAGCCACATGGTAAGGGGGTGGGGCTGCGAGCTCCAGGCCGAGCGAAAGGAGCTGAGCTCAGCCTGGAGCTCGCAGCCCCGCCCCCTCACCACGCGGCTCTGAGCGGGGCGGAGCTCAGGGGCCCCACCGGAGCCACACTGCAGCATTATCCAGGGACGCTCCTGGATGCGCTGAGGCTCTGGGAGAGGGGTGGAGACGGGCGGCCCAGCTACTCCCTTCTGCCGAAGTTTTCCTCCAGTCGACTGGCTCCCAGACTTCCTAGCCTGCTTCCTGCAACTCAAGCTGCCCTTTATATAGATCTCAGCAGGCCTGGGTCTGAGTCATCTAGTTTCTACCGCGTGTGCCTGAGACTTACTCCCTTCATCTGGGGAGATGGGCTGAGCCTAGCACAGGCTTTACTCTAACCCAGATACAGCCTTTACTGTAAACACCTCCCTTATCACAAACACCAGGCCCACATTTCTTTGATCAGGCCTCCTCATGCATGAGGATTTAATGTAAAAAAACCCTCAACGACCCAGCAACATTTCAAGGCCCATGACACGATCAGACCGAACAGACTCTTTCTCCAATAAGCCCAATTCTGCTATGCTTACTCAGACTGAGGAGTCACACTGAGCTCAGTGACACTACTCAGATGGCAATATACAACTCAACATGAGTACAGGCGGCAGGCCCGGGCTCACTCTGTGTCATCTGTGCTCACTTAACCCCTTCCTGGGATTTGGCTTTATTGGTAAGCCAAAGAACAGTGAAACCATAACACTCAGCCTAAAATGTCTCCTTCAGCTTGGCTGTGCTTCAAGTTTCCCTGCAGCAGCATCTCTACCCCAAATCCTAGCCTCATTCCAGATCAGTTTTCATTTAGTTATTTTAGTCTCTTTGGTTTGCACAGGATCGTTACCTTCCTTTAGAACACCAGCCAGTGAATGAAGAGAAGTGGGGCCACTTTTTAGTAGAGGGGAAAATTGGGCTTATCTACCCTACTTCCTCCTAATCACCTCCCAATTCCTTATGACATATGAAGAATTCCTGAGAGCTTTCCCCTCACAGACTAAACAATACAAAAAGCATTTTATATCTTGCTTTGTTTACATTAGAAATTCTGTTCTTGTCTACTTTGGGAGCTTCTATGGATGACCGGAGAGGTACTATAATGATATCACAGTACCAAGGACGTGAAATCTGAGCAACTGTATCAAAACTTTTAAGAACACTACACGTTTTGTTTGTTGTTTTTGTCAACCCTTCTCTATCTTAAACACCTGACGGGCTTGGGAGAAAAGATTTTTCTTATAGCTCCAAACCCCATATCTTGTCAAGAAGGGCTGAAAGACCTGCGACTAGTTCTCATGTCCTCCTACAAGGAGGACAAGGCTTAATTTTGCTGGTTTTCCTAAGGTACAAAAATCAACAAGCAAAATTGACACCCCAAAGAAGCAAACTAGGGGCATGGTTGTTCACCTTTAAGATTTCACTTTTTAAGGAAGCTACAAGTCAGAGATATTGGAAAAATACTGCATCAGACTACAGAGTGTGTATGGAGATATCTGAAAGCACAACAAGCAGAGCTATGAAACAAATAGGAAAACTGTTCCCAGAGACCAACTGCTAAGTAAATCAAAGGTATAAGCCTTCTCTTTCACACACACCACCACTCTAGAGAGAATGGAAATGTCTATCCCATGAACATAAGATTAGCCAACAACCATGGACAAAGGAAACAAACACCAAAACCTGCTAAATATGTTTGCTTTCACATGAAAAAAAACCAAAACACACCACAGCTATCCATCTCCCCTGAGGAGTAGGAAATATGGTTGTCTGAACTGAAATTGTTTTGGACAAATGTAGACTTACCCCTGCTGTTTCTTTGCTGAGTATCTCTCCAGCCCTGTCCCGATTCATGCTCAGCTGAAGCCAGACTGGGCACGTTTTGATGAGTTTATCAAGGACACAGATGCCAGGCACTGGAAGGCAGTTTTGCAGTGTGATGGACTGAGATGGCCGTGTCACATCATTGTCTTCTTCACCAGGATCTGTGACAGGACTGAAACAGCACAAAAAAATCCCGTTAAGCAGAAGTGAAGAACAATACACTTTGTTGTGAAGAAATGTAAATACACACACACACACTCCACTACATGACTGGCATCAGACTAGAGATTATTATTATTATTAAACAACAGTTCTGTTGTGTGCCTACAAGTCAACTAGGTCAGAGCCCTATTGTGCTAGGTACTGGCACAAACATACAGGAAATGACAGTTCCTGCCCAAAATAAGATTAGCTTGAGCTATAAATTCACCTCTGGGGTTCCAGCCAGGTTAGACATTGGTGGGTATTCTGCTCTGGGGGCTGGTGGTATTTGGACTTACCCTGCTCCCAACCTCCCAGTGCTGGCACCTAAAGAACAGGGTGGAGGCAGATTGTCAGCAGCTGGGGGGAAGCTAGCACTGCCCCATGCTGTACCTCTGTGGATCCAAGATTTCAGTCTCCAGGGGCCCAGTTCACCAGCTGAAGGATCTGAGTGACTGACCTTGACTTTAAAACGAGGTATTTGTCCTCTACACTGGAAGAATAGGAGCCCCAAGCTAGCAAATCACCTTTAAGGAATGCCAAATACACTTCACTATACTGTACTTTTAAAGAGAGCAAGGGACCCTGACAGCTCATGCCACCAGAATGCCTCCGGGTCAGCCTGCTTCTTTATTCTTCTCAGGATTTCTGGCATCATACAGGAGCTTTAATGATTAGCACCTAACCCAAGCCCAGCTAAAGGAGTACATCACCTGTAAGACACAATGAGTTAGAAAGATCTAATTTTAGCTGGAAAGCCTTGTTTCTGTACCTAAGGTCCTCACAGATACTTGACCTAAGCACAAATTGAGACCCTGTAACACTGAGATTTTCCCCCTTCTGTAATTACCTTTCTCTGCTGATGCCAGGAGCAGGTGGGACAGTATTTGCAAAGTTTGACATTTGAAATCCCACCCCTGTACATGCTGGTGACAGGGTTCAGCGAGCACATCCCACAGCCACAGTGTAGCCTGGGTGGAGGTGTGTGGGGTGGGGCTGCTCCCCACCTCTGGTTAACACCATGGCAACAAATGGCCTGAGAGAAGGGGGTGGTGTGCTGAGGAGCTGGGCCTCAGTGTTTTTTGTGCACTGTTTAATTTACGTCAGAGTAAGGGTGTGCGTTTCTTTACAAAGCTTCCTCACCAAGCGTGAACTGAAAAAGAGGTCGATCCTAAAAAGCTTACTCATGGATCCAGGGTGGGTCAGCTCAGATCAGCAGAGACTGCAAGACTGGACCCAGAGAGCACCAGCGGAACTCCTCCCTCACATGCTACTAAACCAGAGAGCTGAAGTGAGTGGCTGCAATGCGTACATGTGAACACTAGAGGGAGCTCAGTGACTAGAAAGCCAAGGGGCCTGTGTGTGACAACTACACTTTTACCCAACATTGGGGATGTAACTGGGAAACTCCAGAGCTTTAAAAATAAATAAATACCCCCCCCCCTACACACACATACACCCCTATGAGTAGCTACAGCTTGAGCAGAACAGACTCACACTTCACGAATCAGCCACCGAGGGGGGGGGGGGTAGTGCACACTGAGCAGCGAACTCCACTTGCACTGCGTATGGTCATTTACACCTGGGTAAAGGAAATGTAATGGATTACCCGATGAGAATTCTTCACTCAAGTACACCCATAGCGTCATCTCACACCCAGTTTGCACTGGTGTAAAGACTGCACAAGGTGCACGGCCGGGAAGAGCCAGGCCCAAGATGTTTGCAGCGCTTGCTTTGATCTCAGAAGCCACTGGAAAGGGAGCATTTGTCAAGTGAGAAAGTAAAGACAGAAACTGTGTCAGCCCTCGCCACCCTTCAGGTGGCAGCTGTTAGGTTTATAATAGCGACCTCCACTGTGTGCACTTTTGTTGAGACTGCTGAGAAGTGGGGGGAATGCGGTGTGAGGGGCAGTGCTGGGAAGAGGGTGCAATCGCTGCTTCTCATTAGCTTTTATTTCTGGCTGCTTATTTTTAGCCCGATAGAAACCGTGAGAATAGTGAAGTGGATGCATTGTTGAGAACGAGGGATAGGTGTTCTTTTAGGCTCTGATCCTAAATAGGGGGCTGGAAGGAGGAGGAAGAGAGAAAGGTTACTCCTATTTGCTATTATCTTACTGCAGTCAGATTACCACCCGGAAACGAAGGTTGATCCAGGCTCCTGGCCCCAATCCGGCAAAGAATTTACACACATGCTCAACTTCAAAGTAAATGAGACTACCCCTGTGCTTAAAGTTAAACACACGCTTAAGTGCATTGTTGGATCAAAGCCTGTATTCATAGGCAGTGCTGCCTAAAGGATAGAGCCTGGGCTGGGCCTCAGAAGACATGGCTTCAAATCCTTGCTCTGTCACTGGCCTGCTGATGCTTTTGGGTAAGTCACTGCACCTCCGTGCCTCAGTTTCCCTACCTCTAATGATACTAACCTCCTTTGTAAATCACTGAGACCTACTGGTGAAAAGCACTAGGTTTTATCAGCATTCCCACCACTGACCCCTCTGTATATGTTTATTTTTAAAAGATCACTTTTTTGGGGTGGGGGTTTAAAAACAATCACATGGTTCCAGGACATTTCTGTTTCTTTTAGTATGAATTTCATCCTTTTGATCCGAGAGCTGAAATTAACCCGGCTCCTTTTTTTCTCTTGGTTTGGTATTACTTCAGAAAAAGGGAAAATACAGCTCTTCGTATCTAGGGCACATCGTAAAGTAGGTCACATTTCAGACCTGAACTAGTTGAATGTCTCCTGTCAAAGGCACTAAGTCAGTGCAGCACACTTGGTCCCCCAATTCAGGTTTTGTCAAAGCAACCTGTTACAAAGCCTAAACATTGCTGCCTTGTGGTAGTGCAGGATAACCTGATATTGATCAGTCCATTTTCATTATCCAAGCAGAGAGAAACACAAGACAAACAGCACAGATAGGGATAAGTGAAAGACTTACACATTTTCAATTTTAATACAAAATTATTTGTCCCACAGGTGAGGAAATTTCTTTTTAAAACTACAGAAGATGATGCTTAATCAGACAGTGCCCTTTAAGCAGCAGTACAAAGGATCCATTACAAAAAATGAATTAAAGCTGTGGCAAATACATACAATTAATCTTATATTTCCTCCCCTCCTTTTTTTCCCCCTTTGCAACAACTACTATCAAAATATCCCCATGTTAATTTAGTCATGAAGATACCAGCCAAGGAAACACATGGGAGATGATGATAATTAGTGAAAGAAAGAAGTCAGAAGAAGCAAAATATGTGGATTAAAATCAGACAAACAAGCCTGGAATCCTGAACCCTGCCAATAAAAAGTGAAAAGTGATGTGAAAAGAGGGACAATGTTCATTGTTATCTGTGTTGTGAAAGGGCCAGATTTTCAAAGATATTCAGGGGCCTAAAGATTCAGATTGGCACCTACTGGGATTTTCAAAAGTGTCCGCCTCCTAGGTGCCTAAATCCCTTTGAAAATCTAGTATCAGAGGGGTAGCCGTGTTAGTCTGGATCTGTAAAAGCAGCAAAGAGTCCTGTGGCACCTTATAGATGAACAGATGTATTGGAGCATGAGCTTTCGACGAAGTGGGTATTCACCCACGAAACCTCAGGCTCCAATACGTCTGTTTGTCTATAAGGTGCCATGGGACTCTTTGCTGCTTTTGAAAATCTAGCCCATCGCTCTCCAAGGCCTCATTCTGGCCTTGCAAAAACAGCTGGATAGGCGCAATGCCCCAGTCCTTTAATATGTAGCATGCAGGCAGTCTGCTGCTATGCCTGTGCATGTCCCACTGACTTCAGTGGAGCTCCTCGCAGCTGTGTTAGCCCACCTGTCTGCTACACACTGCAGGATCAGGGCCTGATTTAATGATATGGGGCATTTTATATATATATATATATATATATATATATATATAAAGGTGAGGGTAAGTGTGAAGCAGCATATTGCAGGGACTGGTGTTTTTAAATCTAACGTTCACAGCTAGTGATCCAGCACAGCACACACCATGTTAATGACATCCAGAGAAGTTACTAAACTGGGAGGAAATGCAAATACCAGCAGAGCCAGAAGACACAAAGCAGCCTGGAGTCGGAGATTAGAAACCCACGCAGAATTCATTGTGGAAGAATGCAAGTTTAATAAATGGAAACTGAAAGCAGTTCAATGAGAGAAGAGAATGTGGAAAACAGCACTGCTGGGAGAAACCTGATGGCAAGAGTGAACTGATGAGCTTGCAATGCACTAGGACACCAGAAAAGATAAATCCAATTTGTAGCTGCATATGCAGAGTCATCACATTGTGGGACAGGAATTGGGCAGGTCTCTCTCTGTACAGTTCCAATACAATTAAATTGGGAATATTGCACCTTATTACCAGAGAGGTAATGTCAAATTGCAGGGAGATCTGAGAACAGAACAAAACAGATTAGGGGCCTGAAGGGGCTGATTGATGAGTAAAAATAAAAGAGTTGAACATGCATAGCTTGGCTCAGTTACAGCCAGTCTATAGGCAGTGGAAGCAAGAAGGATGATTTAGGGTGGTAAAATGGGGTGCAAAGGGGAGCAAGTAATGAGGAAAAATTAAGAAAGGGACATAGGGGAAACTTCCTGCCTGTGAGAAGTATTAGACCAGGGGTGGGCAAATTTTGTGGCCCAAGGGCCACATCAGGATTACAAAACTGTATGAGGGGCCGGGTAGGGAAGGCTGTGCCTCCCTTAACAGCCTGGCTCCTGCCCCCTATCCACCCCCTCCCAGACTGCCTCCCTCATAACCCCCAACCCATCCAACCCCCACCTCGCTCCTTGTCCCCTGACAGCCACCTCCTGGGACCCTCGCCCCTAACCGCCCCCCAGGACCTCACCCACATCCAACCCCCCCTGCTCCCTGTCCCCTCACTGCCCCAATCCATATCCACACCCTCGCCCCCTGACAGGCTCCCCTGGGACTCTCACACTTATCCAACCACTCCACAGAACCTCTGCCCCATCCAACCCCCCCCGCTCCCTGTCCCCTCACTGCCCCCTGGGTCCACTGCCCCTTATCCAACCCCTTGGCTCCAGCCCACTTACCACACCGAGCAGAGCATGGAGAGCAGCATGTGTGGCAGCCGCACCATCTGGCCGGAGCCAGACACGCTGCCGCACTGCCCTGCAGGAGCGCGTAGTCCCACCGCCCAGAGCGCTGCCCACACGGTGGCGTGACTGTGGGGGAGGGACAGCCAGGGAGGGGCCGGGGGCTAGCCTCCCCAGTCAGGACATCAAGGGCTGGGCAGGACGGTCCCACAGGCCAGATGTGGCCCATGGGCCATAGTTTGCTCACCTCTGTATTAGACAGTGGAATAACCTCCCCAGGGAAGGGCTAGGAGCCCCATTGCTTGAACCTCTCAAAGCTACACATTTTAAATTCTAGAAAGCACTGTAGAGTCAAATCCTGCATTGGCAGAGGGCTGGAGTGGGTGACAGAACAGCTCTTTTCCAGCTCTAATTGCTGGGACCCCCATGCCATGCTAGTCAATACGGTACATGGTAGCAACACTTGACTTCTTCTCTGCGTGCCACAGTCACAAGACCTAGATGCCAGGCTGTGGAAGGGCTTAACCCAGCCATTTAACAGCAGACTCCACAGGTAGCTGCACAGAGCAGGGAGAGGAAAAAGCAGTGAACAGCTTCAGAATTCCCTTTGCTCTGCCAAGTGTCAGGAGCCATGCAGCCTGCCACAGTGAGCCGTCGCTTGCTCAGCCCTCACACACAGCAGATGATTTTTATCCCCAGCCTTTCTGAAGTGACATCCTGCCGCCCCCCCTCCCCCCAGCTCAGCAGAGATATTTGTTTGGGCCAACCCGGACTTTTTGTTCTTTGCAATGTAAATGTGAAAAGCCAGCCCTAGAGCTGCCTGCACCACATCTCTGTATTGAGTTCTTACTGCAAATCAGGATTAAATCCCCTCGCCCCTCTGCTGAGTTGAATTCAAGCAGCTTGCTGGAACACGTACAGTGCATATTCATTGGTAACATGGATTAGTTAATTGCATAATAATTACACTAAAACACCATGCCTTCTTTGGCAGGATTGCATGGTAGCTCTATTGGAAATAGCATGGTAATTTGCTTTGTCTCATGGTAACAGTGTAATAAATACATGTCACCACCATAACTCATTTCTTTACCATTAAGGAGCAAAATTTACAATCTATACAACCTCACTGAAGTCAAAGGCATTGATAAGGGCAGTGAGCCGGTCAGCTCAGTGCAGACTTGGGTCCTGATCTTCAGTTGTGTAAAAATAATGCAAAACTCATGGCTGTCTAGGACTTAGGGCTGTCACTTGTAATATACACCAAGACCAGCTGGAGCAGATAAAGAGAGTGTATGTTGTCTGGCTGCAGAAGCACAGATATTTATCACTTGATCTGAATGAGAACCTGTCAATGGTCAGCAGTATAGGGTCCATGACACACAGCTGAGCTATTCCAATTCCAGCCATGAGAGGGCAGTAGTATACACTCACACTAGCCAGTTAACTACAGCACTAGATGACTTCAATTTTGTTCATTAGCCAGCACCAGTTATACTGAGAAGACTCATCAGATCTTAAGAATGAACACAAGTAAAAAAAAAGTCATATATGGTATTGTGTCAGTTTGTCTTGATTTGGGATTTTTGAAATAAGCTGTTTGTCAGAATTAACTGATTTGTTCCTTTTCTTATAAATTATTGCATCTACATTTCTCTTGAATCTTACATTACATCTAGAGAGAGAGAGAGAGAGAGAGACACACACACACACGAGTTTTGCTATGCTTTCCTTGTCTAGAGAAAAATGATGCTCAGACAGATTTAGAATTGGCGTAAGAGCAGGCATCAGTCAGTCAGCATGCTACTGAGAAAGACAGAGGCAACAGCTGTCAAACATCACTTGTAAGGATGAGAACAGATTAACCTTTGTACCAAAAGCATCAAATACCAAGAGACTGCAAATGAGGACAAGCCAGCTTGTGGCAGAAGCATACAAGTCTGGGTGAGATTGTCAAACGCTGTAATATTATCTTCAAGGAGTATCAGATCCAATACAGGGAGAAAGCTAAGACCTTATGGAGCTGATGTTACAGCACTGTTGGAATTAGATGGAGAATGATGGTAATTACAAACCTAGAGAGAGTCCAGTTGTAAGCAAGGGGCTGAGTGGGGATGACACGAGGAGGATGCTTTATCTGTAACCCATGCAAAGGCTGGCAGAGAAGGAGAACATATACATTTGTGGCATATCTCACAGCCAACCACGTTAAAACAAATTTGAGTCCAGACCTTCACCTTGACCATCATAGAAGCTAACTAAGTGGAGTAAGTGGAGCTGTGCAAATAACTGATTTTATTTTATTTTTTTTGTTTGTTTTTTTCACTGACAATTCTGAAAAGTAAAAAAAATTCTGACCCCCCAAAAAAAATATTTTTAAAAAACTTGTTTGACAAATTTAAAAGTAAAAGTGATTTGGGTCAAATGAAACTTTTCATTCAGGTCAAAATGAAGTGTTTCTTATTCAATTTTCATAAAATTGGAGGAAATTTCAAAATGAAAAGTAGTAGTTTTGAATGAAAAAATTGAAACATTTTGTTTAGAAAATGTCAAAACAAAATGTTTTGGCTGTCTCAGTTTTTAGGGGGATTTTAAAATGAACAATTCAGCAAAATCAACTCAATTGCAAGAAATGTTTTGGCCAAAACATTTCTCCTAGCTTTAATCATAAATTCCAATCCTAGATCTCAAAATAATGATTAATCAGGACTGTGGTAAACTACAGTAGAAGAGGTGACAGTCTATGGTTACATTAGATGGGCCCTGTCACAGGGCTCACTACTCACACTAGGGCAGCACCCACTTTAGGCAATTCTGGGGATTGGCTCTGCCCAGTTCAGCACCCCCTTTCTTCTTTTCCACCATCCGCAGCTCACCTCCTGCTCACAGAGTTGCAGCACAGCTGCTTTGCAACTTTTCCCTCTAACCAGGTCACATCGAGAGTCACATTTGTGGGGGAGGGGGGCAGGGTAATGTCCTTCAAAGTCTTTCTGCTCAAGCGGCATTCAGCACTCCTCACACCCACTGCCCTAACCCTGTCACTCCTGCAGTGACTCAGGCAGTCTTCTAGTTCACTGCCCATGCAGTACCTCTCTGCAGTGGTTGGTAGGGGAACCCAGACCCACCCGCTGCTCTGAATTCCAGCCTAGGGTTTTTACCAAGCAGTCAAGGGCTGCAGCTTCCCTGATTTTAGTCAAACCCATCTCTCCTAGGGCCTACTAGGTCTCAGGATTGCTAGGCCTCCTTCCCTTGGGAGGGGGGGAAAGGGAATGACTGCCGCTCTCCATGCTGCAGCTGTTGCCAGCCTTGGCTTTATGTAAGCCCCACCTGTTCCCTCACATATGAATTTGCTTCCAATTAGTGGCCTCCTCCTAGGCTAAATTTCTCCCTTGGATTGGGCTCATCTGGCCTAATTCAGCTTTCTGAGGGTCAATGTGGGAAGTACACTCCATCTCAGGCCCATACTGCAAAGTGTAGATCTGCAGCCAAACTTCCTCAAAAGCTTGAGGGTATTTGGATCTGCGGGTTGGTTCAGCCTATTATAGAAATAAGGGCAAATTGCAAAGTTTAGATCTAGATCCGAACTTTTCCTAAGTTTGGGGCTAATGGATCCAGGGTTTGGAGTGAGGCATGGCTGCTCTTATAGGATTAACAGCCCTAGACTGCTCTGCACCACTTGAATCTCTCCACACAGGTCTATAAATACCTACACGGGGAACACAAATTTGATAACAGAGAACTTTTCAGTCTAGCAGACAAAGGTATAAGATCCACTGGCTGTAAAATGAAACTAGACAAATCTAGAGTAGAACAGTGAGGGTAACTAACCATAGGGACAATTGTCATGCTGGATTCCCTGGAGATTTTTTAAAACAAGATTTAGGAAAAAATCCAAAGATATGGGCTAGTTCAAATAGGAATTAATTAAGGGAAATCCTATGGCCTGTATAATACAAGGTATCAAACTACATGATCGCAATGGTCCCTTTTGGCCTAGCAATCTATGAATCTATTCACAGATGATCTTGTGCAGAGTACAAACATCTCAGTATAGTTATTGCCATGGAGCAGGGATAGGCCATGAATGTACAAAATTGGGGGTTGGGATAAGGGCTATGGCTGGGGGTGAGGGTTCTGGGATGCAGCCAGAAATGAGGAGTTCAGGGAGTGGGAGGGGGCTCTAGGTTGGTGTTGGGGGCTCTAGGGTAGAGCTGAGGATGAGGGGTTGGGGGTGCAGGAGGGTGCTCTGGGCTGGGACTGAGGGATTCAGGGGTGGGGTAGGATGTTGGGGCACAGGAGAGGGTCAGAGGTGCAGGCTCTGGGGGCGCTTACCTCAAGCAGCCCCCCAGAAGCAACGACATGTTCCCCCTCCAGCTCCTATGCAGAGGCGCAGCCAGGCAGCTTTGCGCACTGCCCTGTCCGCACGTGCTGCCCCAGTGGCTCCCATTGGCTGTGGTTCCTGGCCAATAGGATCTGCGGGGGCAGCACTTGGGGTGGGTGCAGTGTGTGGAGCCCCCTGGCTTCCCCTATACATAGGAGCCAGAACGGGGACATGCTGCTGCTTCTGGTAGCCATGCAGAGCAAGGTAAGCCCCCGACCCCACTCCCTGGCTGAAGTGGGGCATGCCCCGGAACCCGCTCCCCGGCAGGAGCTCGAGGGCCAGATTAAAACATATGGATGGCTGGATACGGCCCCGGGCCGTAGTTTGCCCACCCCTGGTGTGGAGGCATTAAATCCAAACTGACCAGTCAGCACTCTGTCCTCTACATTTTTTTCAGCCCCTTCATGACAATATACATACATGATTAGAAGAACATAAAGGTTGCAGAGTGAAGGACTCAGCAGAAAAAAAGTAGGAAATGCTATAGTTAAGATTGGGCACTATGTACAAGGGAATTGATTTAATGTTAGGTGAGCAAAGGCAAAATATAAACACAAAGCACAACTAATGGGAAGTAAAATGAGATTTAAAAAAAAAGTTTTCCATTTTCATAATATAAAGAATTATTAACCACTGTCGGCAAAAGAAATTGCATGCTTTTTTAACCAGAGGGTGTCCCTAACAATTATGTATGTAGCCCACTCAATAGCTTTGGCCCAATTGACTGGGGATTGAGTAGAAATCTCTGTCAATACCACTGGCCATTCAGTCACAGTTGGAGTGGTCTTAACCTAAAACTGCTTGACCTGCTTTGAAATCAACAAAGCAAACTTGTCTATCCTTTGCCCTGCTGGTGGCTTTCCAAATACGCCCTAATATGCTGCTTCATGGCCCGAGGAAGTTCAGAAAACCTGCTTTAATTCCCCCTTCTTAAAAAAAACCCAGGTAACTACTTACAAGAATTTCCTTCCTACACTTTTTTTTCTGGTTGCTATGGTACAAAAAGACTGTATCCCTGTGTGCCTTGTTCATAAACAATTGGCAATAGACCTGTGGAGCCCTCGTTTCAGGAAGATTTGCTTTTTGGTTCCCTTGAACTGATGGGAAAAGAACCATCGTCACGGCCTGATCCTAAGGCTATGCCTCTGGCGACGTGTAGTAGAGTACATACACTGTGCGCTACCCTTAGCCCAGGTATAAATAGCAGCATAGAGGGTGTGGCCCTCCTTAGGAGAATAAAGACACACCTGAACGCGGTGGGTATGTCCTCTACATGCCCAAGCAGTGCTATTTTTAGCAACGTAGTGTCCCACTGTCTCCCTCCTCCTGGAGCCTTTCAGGGAGTGGGGAAAGGCTCTGGCAGTAGGGAGCTGCCAGAGCCTTTTCCAGCTGCCTCCCTATGCCTGAGGCTTTCACTGCCACATGTAGCCACTCACTGCAGCATGGACGCAGCCTGATTGTCACTGTGGCATGTAGCTCCGCATACTCTATACGCTGCCACCAGTGTAGACAAGGCCTCAGTTACACTTAGGTCCCTTTACACCACTCTGGCAGTGTAAAGGCGTCTTCCAGTAGGCATAAAAGTTACGCTTACAAACTGTTAAAGCCCCTTTACCCTGCCAGTGTTGAAATGGGACCTTAATGTAACAGAATCAGGCACTCAGTTTCCAGCTGATAAAGAGCCCCATTCTGCTATCCTTACTCCTGCTGAGTAGTTCCCCTGAAATGAGAGACTACCCAGAGTGAAGTACTGCTTAACTGGGGAGTGGCCAACTGGGCCCTACATTTGCTCTCAAATGAGTAAGAATAGTTATGTACAGCTCACAATATAGCAATTCCAGTCCAGTGAATCTTCTACAGAGTTTACATGACTCCATTCCAGTGAAGCTTAAAATACATTCCACATTTTAAAGGACCAAGGGCCTGATTCTACTTAGATATGTTGACTTAAATCCAGAATAATTTAGGGCTTTAACAGTTATACCAGTATAATTATACCAGTATAGTTAAACCAACACAGTTGTACCCATATACCTGCCTGTGTGCACATCCTTATCCCAGTTTAAGAGTGTTTTTCAGTTTAGCTTAAACCCTTTGCAAAACATAAGCTAAACCAGAAACACACACCAAACAACAACAAAAAACACCTACCCCAGCCACTTATACCCATATAAATAGGGTGTAAATTTACAGCACAATAGTTATACCAGTGTAACTCCCTGCATGGGTCCTCTTATTCTAGTGTAACAATTGCGTTGTAAATTCACACTGTACCTTATCCTGGTATAACTGCCTTTGCAGACAAGCCCTTAGTTGATTTCAGTGGAGATGCTCTGTACTGATGCTGTTGTAACAGAGAGTAAAATTTGGCCATATGAACTGTAAGAGCCGGATGGAGTTGTATGCAAGCAGGAAATCACCTGTGGCTGCTTAAAGTCCAAGAGTTTAACACCTCTACACTGGTCTTCCGCCACATAGAGCAAGGGGATGTCACACAGTTATATCCATGCATTGCTAAACCATAGTTTACTTATAGCTGGGACCCTTATACGTGGAAGACTGAGGCATACATGTCACACCTTAGGAACCTGCAACTCTGGAGGTTTTTTTGCCAGACCAATGTTATCAATCACTGGGGGACATCACTGAAACAAGGCTGATTTGAAGAATCTTTAGTAACTCACCACGTTTTTTGCAACGGTTTCCAATTATAAGAAAAATACTCTGCACCTATCCAGCCCTTCTTCATTTTCAAAGTACGCTACAAAAAGTTAGCTTAGCATTACAAAGAGCTGCACAAAAGTAAATGTTAGTGACACTGGTGGTTTCACATGAAAAATGATCAGCAGTTAATTAAACACATAATAAATATGCTTCTGAACACATGGCTAGAGCATGAGGCAATTAGCAAAGCAACTAGCCCAAGGGAGATCAGAACCCCACTGAGGATCCCTTCACTATGCCTTCATTAAATGTGAGGAAGAGAAGTCCACGTCCCTCTGTCTAGGTTTTTTTATCCTCACAAACTACATTATGCAACCCACGAGTTAATGATTAGGAGCAAAGTGAAGCTCACTGCCAGACCCAGTGCAGTTCAAATTGCAGCCACCCTAAATAATACATGTAGTTTCTGGACAAGAAGAAAAGTGGCCCAAATCTAAGCTATTTCAGAGCTGAGTAAGCATGAGGAGCTCAGCATGTTGAGTGGTTTCTGTTTTTTTCTTGAGCATCTTGAGTGACAGATTCCTTGGAGATGACTTAAAAAAAAAACACAAAAAACCCCCAAACAAAAAACACACATTTTTGGCAGCTAGACTGAAATGCTGAGCCAGCTCACAGGCTGCAACTTAGCCAAATGTGCCTATGTCACTAGGGATGCTGTCTACATAGGAGACTAATAGAGATTTGCAAAACAATATTGCAGGTAGCCAGCAAAGCTGGGAGGCTGCCGGCCTTTTAGTGTTTGCTCTTGCTTGGTTAAGTTTCCCCAAGCAGCTCTTTGCTTAACCTGATTCACAGATAACCTAATTCTCAGATAGCTGCATTGCAGCAACTGCCTCATGCTTTATAAAATACAGTTTACTGTATTTAAAAAAACAAAACAAAAAACCACACGTGTGCAGCCTTTGGAGAGCCATCTCTTTGTTCTTCAGAGCAGGGTACCCCAGGACACAGGGCACAGTGCATCTCTGGCTGCAGGTGTTGCTGTAGCACTGATTTGGAGAGCAGACTCCCAGCTCCAAATCTGAGGGAGATATCCCCCACACTGGACGTGATCACAGTCCAAAACAAAGGAAAAGACAAACCAATTAATCCCGCAGTCCACAAGCAGCCTGGGCTGTGTCAGACCAAAGGTAAATAGTCTCTAAAGGGAGCTGGTTCCCGACCCACTGAGAAGCCCAGGCTCAGTGCTCTGGGCACTGGTGAAAAGCAAAGTTAAGTAAAGCGAAGATGGTCCCTCTACCTCTCTGGAGAGTCCAGCTGGCAGAGGCTCACCACCAGCTTTCTATGCAAGCAGCCCCATCTCTACAGGGCACAGCCCTCTGGGTTCTAGCTCTGCTGCTATCTAAGCACTACCCCCCAGTGGGCTCGGATTCTCCCTTTTAAGGAGCCACCCCTCTCTATGTGCCACAGGCCTCACAGGTGTGCTGGGTTGGGGCTGATTGTGTGCAGAGGAGCTTTTTCACTCCTCCCTGACCAGGGTGGGCACCTGCCCCACCACATACTCCACTATATAAGATGGAACTTGGGCTCCCCCCTAGCTAGAGTCATAGACTTTAAGGTCAGAAGGGACCATTATGATCATCCAGTCTGATCTCCTGCACAATGCAGGCCACAGAATCTCACCCACCCACTCCTGGATCAAACCCCTAACCTATGTCTGAGCTATTGAAGTCCTCAAATCATGGTTTAAAGACCTCAAGGTGCAGAGACTGGATTCCCCCACTTCCCGTGAAAAGAAGTCCACATTGCTGCGTTTTGCTCCAGCATGATGTTCTATCCTAACATTACAGGATTGGAGAGCTAAGTACCACTGCATAGCATGGGTATTTGTCTCTTTCTTTCTTTGAGCTGCTAGAGGGAGATGTGGCCCCGAACGAGGCAAATAACGACTAAGAGACTCATGGCCCATTTGATGGCTAGCGCCTCTTTTTCAATCACAGAGTGGGCCTTCTCCCTGGGAAACAGCTTCCTACTCAGGTTCAGGACTGGGTGCTCCTCACCATTCACTTCCTATGACAGAACAGCGCCAAGGCCTACACCTGAGGCCTACATCTGAGGTAAAATGACCTCTTTTGAGAAATCCAGATTGAACAGGACTGGCTCCTGGCACAACCAGTTTTTCACAGTATGGAAGGCCTTTTCACAGTTGTTGTTCCAGTGGATCTTCTTTGGACTCCCACCTTTTATTAGGTCTGTTGAAGGGGCTAGTGAAACCAGAGAGAAATTGCCTGTAATAGCCAGCTAGCCCAAGGAAGTGTCTTACCTGTTTCTTTGTTTGAGCAATGGGACATACTGCCAATGCCAGCCCTTTGCTATCTAGCAGCCTACATTGACCACTTCCTGCATTATAACCCAGATAAGAAACTTCTTTATTTGCTAGTTTGCATTTGGCCAGATTGGCTTTGAGACTCGTTTCAGCCAAGGACTGGAGAAAGACTCCAGGCGGTCGCTGTATATAACGATATCATCCAAATATGTAGCACCATATTGCTGATGAGGCCTGAGTATTTTGTCCACTGAACGTTGAAATATTCCAGGTTCTCTGTGTAAGCTGGAGGGCATTGTCTGGAAGTAGGAGAGCCAGATGGGTGTTGAGAATGTTGGTGTCATTAGGCATGACTCTAGGTAACTCAGGAGGATGGAAAACCACAGTGTCAATAAAGCCTTTCTGTAGTAGGCCTGAATGAACTAAAGTCACTCCATGTCTGACCAAAGCGCTCCCATGTTTGAACTTTAATCGACCTAACAAGCTAGCAACAGAGAATGGAATGTGTAACAGCTAGTTATCAGGTGCAACCCCACTCACACCGGTACTAGGAAATAATGATGAGGCCTGCTTGCACCTGGCTAAGGGGGGCAGAATAACAGATCAAGGAAAGTAAAACAAGATAACTGTTCACAGAAGAGTTACTAACGAGCTAAAGTGGTTTTTGCCAAGTATGACTTAACTGCTTAATGTAATTGCTACTGCAAAGTGTATTTGCTGCATGGGAATGAAAGGTGGGGGGGAGAGGGGGAGATAGAAGAGGCTTAGCTAAAGTTATGTATAAAAAGAGAAAAGCTGTTTTGCAGCTGGGTGCTTGATCTGAGACGTGTCTGTGTCTCCCTGCACCGCTTTGAGGTCTCAAATAAACTTTGTCTGCTTCTCCACCTTGGTGTGTTTATTGGAGCGAAGCACACCGGGCAACGAACCACTGTTGCTGTCCTCGGGCCTCTGTGCCGGCAACAAGAAGGTTGTTTTTTCTTGCAATGTGGTTTACAGGGGGATGTGCCAATACCCTGGCAGGCCCTACCTGTTCCAAAAGCTTGTCTACTTGTGGCATTGGGAATCCATCAAAAGTCAAAATCACATTAACTTTTCAGAAGTCTATGCATCGGATTTTGGGACAAGCATGATGGGACTCGGCCAGTCACTTTGGAACTCCTCAACCACCCCTGATCCAGTGTAGCCTGCATCTGCTCCCAAACAGTTTCCCACATCTTCTGTGATAAAGGCCGGGAGGGTCTCTCTATAGCACTAACCCAGGACTGTCTCGCTGTGGCAGTGTATCAGCTGGGCCTGGCCTGGTACAGAGGAAACTACATTGGAGAAGGCCTCAACAAGGGGTAAAACCTGAGCTCTTTTCTCAGCCAGGAGTTCAGCACCCATCTGCACCTGTGCTAGCCTTGGGGAAATGGGTACTTGGAGCCCTGGCTCTGGCAGGTAAAGAGCTATTAACACCCCCACTCTGATTTTCCAACGCTTAAGTAGGTTCCCATGTTAGAGCCTAGGTTCTTTCTGCCTCCCAGATAGGTGGATCTTGTAGTCCATGAGGCCAACCTGACAAATCCCTTCAAAAGGTTCTTGCCATCTGGTTAGCAACTCAGGGTCTGTGCTGGGAAGCAATCATAGTGTCCCCGGGTTGGAAGGGCTGTAGACATTCACCTGGCTGTATGTTTGTTCTTGTGCCTGCTGGGCTCTCAACAGATTTTTCAAGAGCAAAAACTCCTGGCTTCTTGCGGCGCTCCCTGAGTTAAATAATATCCTGGGCCATGTTGGATACCTTGGATCCTGCTCTCGCAGCCCTCCCATAGTGAGGCTAATATTCCTTGAGGCTGTCTCCCAAATAATAGTTCAAAGGGGAATAATCCAGTGAAAGCTTGTGCTGTCTCCTTTATAGTAAACAAAAGAGGAGGAAGTAACTGGTCCCAATGCTTGGGACAAGAAGCCCCAAATTGTTTTTTTAACATCTCCTTCATGGTTTTGTTGAATCGCTCAACTAACCGTCCAGCTGTGGATGACAGATGGAGGTTTTTAGTGACTTGATTTTCAATAGGGAGCATAGCTCCTGCAGCACCTGGGATGTAAAGTTGGTTCTCGGCTCCACCAGTATTTCTCAGGGGAGCCCTACTGGAGATAAGAGTGCCACGAGTTCTGGGGTGACTGCTTCATTTTGTAGAGTGCAGTGGGATGGCCTCTGGGTACCATGTGGCATAGCCTATAATCACAAGACTGTATTGGTATCCCACTGCACTTTTCTCCAGGGGATCCACCATATCCATCCCAATTGGTTCTAAGGGAGTTTCAATTTGGGGAAGTGGTATTGAGGGAGTCTTGGGGTGGTTAATTGGCACTCAGGACAAGAGTGTTTTTTTTTATTCTTCTGACCTCCAAGGGGAAGCCCAGCCAGTCAGAATGAGCCAACGCTTGGGACAAGCTATTCTCCCAGTCTAGCTACACAGCACAAGGGATGTCATGTGTTAGCTGGTATATCCAGGGTACCAGTAATTGATGCAGTATAGGCATTCTCCCAGGAGTATAAGATGGGGTGCTGTCTCATGTGTTGGGGTTGTATCACCTCATCATTCCCAGCAGCAATTTAATCATAGGCCCAGCTCACCTTTTGTTCACGGACAAAATCTGTCATGAATCAGAGCTTCTAAACTTGGCAATGGCAATTCCCAAGTGACCAATCCCATCTGTGACCTGGATGGTCGTCCTGGGGACCTCAAACTCACCTCAAAGGAGTTCCCTAGTTCTCTTAACCTGGCTTGTCCCTCCAGTCTCAGACCTGCCCCAGGTGCTGGGACTGGGTCAGCAGCCCCAGTCTCCAGTTTTCCTACTCACAGATAATCTCCCAAAAGTAATGCCCCTTCTGACCGATAATAACAAGATAGCCAATATGGAGGACAGAGCTACCAGAAGGGCAGTTAAATGTATTCATCTTCTATGATGGGCCTTCACATCCCCATGAGTGCACTGGAGGAAAATTGTCTCATCTAGAGTTCCTTCTGCCTGACCAAGGGAGTCTGCACCAAGGTCTGACTACATCCAACAGACCTAGTGCTTTCACCCCATTGGTCCATAGGGGGACTGTTATTTTAAGTCCTTTCTTCCATGCTTTGCTCTCTCTTCTCCACACTTTGGCATATTTGCCGTTCATAAGGGAGTATTCTCTTCAGATGTGTCCTGGTTGCCCACACAAGAAACAGGTCACCATGTTATGGACTGGGCCCATTCTCTCATCTGAGGATGGGATTGCCTGTTGGAGGGGTCTGGCATCTAAGTCCATATCACCCCCTCTTGGTAGCAGGGGCCAACCGCTCTGGTTAGGTTTCATCTGGGCCCTTCCCAGCCTGTTGCTGTGATTTGCCCAAAGCCGGGGTGGTTATCCTAATTGCCAGGAGGCTGAAGACGAGGGTGCTTGTCCCTGACCAGCAGAGGGTGTTCTCCCCTGACTGGATTTCACTTCAGGCCAGGTCAGCGTCTTAACTCCAGGTTTTCCGCTTCCCGCTGTGTTTTGCCCAGACACAAATACATTCCGTGTTTAGCAAAGATGCCAAAAGACTGGGAAAGACACATTGATATACATCTAAACAAGCTACATGCCCTAGTACTGCCTGGCTTGCATGAGGGTCTTTAATAGAAAGCCCATTTAGGAAAATGTGACTAGCACAATCAGCTATGCAGCGCTCACATCTGCTGTTCTCTTCCCGCTCAAGTAATCATTTTCATTCACACAAAGATCTGACTTGTACTATTTTTGGTACTGACCAAAGCACAGCAAATCACTTTAAGTGTTAACCTTCACCATGTGGAATCTTTAAGGAAATGCCAACTCCCTCTATCCCCAACTCAGAGTTCATATTGATTTAAAGCCCGAGCGCCTGGGGTGAGTTGGAATTGTTTAGGTAACTCAGAAAGGTAGCAGATGGACAGAAAAAATGTGCTAGTGGCTACAGCAGTAACCACATCTGGTGAAGCTTGAAGCTTTGCTACATTTCCAGAGCTTAGACCGTGCAGTTTGCTTGACCACAGCTGCTTGCATTGCTGTTTTGTGACAAAAAAATAAAACCCACATTTTTTCTTCACAGTGGAAAATACCAGATTAAAGGGCGTTCTCTTTGTAAAGTGAGCACAGCACATACTGGGCCTGATTCTAACCTCACCTCTACCCATGTAACTCCCCTGACTTCAGCAGAGTTACTCTGGATTGGAACCAGTGTAAGGCGCCAATTCAGTGATGCAGTTATAAATGGGCAGGTGCATAACTGTTCTGCTGAATCAGGGTCTAAGTGAGGGAAGGATCCAGCCCACTGGTTTCAAGTGTTCCCAGTTTTTTTATGTAGCATCCGTGCTGTCCAGCACGACGCTGGGAGGGGAGAAAGGAGGGAAAGTAGGTGCCATGCAGAAATTAGAGGGTAGCAGTAAGTGCCTTCCTTAGCAACTCAGGTATGGCTACACTGCACTAACACACCTTGGGCTGGCCCATGTCAGCTGACTCAGGCTCATGGGGCTCTGGCTTTGAGGCTATAAAATTGCAGTGTAGACATCTGGACTCAGGCTGGAGCCTGGGCTCTGGGACCCTGCTTCCCCCAGGGCTCCAGCCTGAGCCTGAATGTCTGCACTGCAATTTTCTAGGCCCTCAGCCGGAGCCCTATTAGCCAGCCAGCTGATATGGGCCAGCCGCAGGTGTTCTAGCACACTCAGCATGTGCTACAGCATTGTTGGCTGACTCTCTCACTGGCCAGTACATTTCCCAACCATCTTTGCATGGTCTGTGTGTCGCCAAGTACTACGGGCTGGTTTAACAGTGCAAAAGTTTAGCTTAAACTACCTACCCTCCCTCCTGAGGTTTCAACCCTGAAAGTTGCAACTTGGCACAGCTGTCATAGGAAGATGCAATCGACAGCGTATGCATGTAGGGGCTGGATAGAGTTTGATGGATAAAGTCTTGATTCCCCTGTCTAAAAAATAAATGTCACATGGTTTTGCCCCTATGTCTTTAATCAAACTTTCTTCTCTTCAGACTTGCACAGCATGCTATGTAACACTTGGCTGTTGCTCTCCACCCCAGAGGTGGCTGCATGTAAACAGTGCTGTGTTCATGGAGTTCTTTGGGATCTTGCAGGATGGAAAGTGCTCTATAAATGCACATCATTATTCTTACAGAATTAGGCCCTTAATCTATTTTTGTCTACAGCCACCTCTGTTTTAAAAGGCTATTAACTCAAAGACCTCTTACTTCTTTTGTCTTTATTTCAGAGTCTATAAAATTACTTCACTAGCTTATAAAAACCACAGTTTCCTAACACTTTATGAAAAGTTAGGTAGTGAAAGCAGCTTCCTGTTCAGAAGCACAATCTATTACTGCTTTTGCTGAAATTTCAGCTCTGAGAGGGGTTACATCTGTACTTTACCTTACTACTGCACATCCCCTCACTCTTTCTCCATCCCTTCATCATTCATACAGGTGCTCAAAGATCTGGGAGACTGAAGACACTTTGATCCTCCTTGCTCTGGTGCTAGACTCCTAAACCAGGCCTGCAGAATTCACAAGAACAGAAGAATGTCCATACTGGGTCTGACCCATGGTCCATCTAGCCCAATATCCTGTCGTCCGATAATGGCCGGTGCCAGAAGCTTCAGAGGGAATGAACTGAACAGGGCAATTATTGAGTGATCCATCCCCTGTCATCCAGTCCTAGCTTCTGGCAAAGTGCACTGAAGTCAATGGGAGTCATTCCACTAACTTTCATGGGCTGTCTGCCACACCCTATAAGTTCCAGTAGCACAGCTGCTAGTCTAGTTCTTCCTCATCAGCATTCTAAGGGGGTTAGTACGTTTTGATTTGGCAAATCTAACATATTAAGTCCCCCAATTACCAGCTGTGCCTCAAATTTGAATAGAGACATGTTCTCATATGTCCAGCTGCGTTAAAAGGCGATCTGGACATCAGTGGCTGAATGTTTTTTATATGTTAAAATACATGATAAAGGAGGCTCAAATTTCTTCCAAACCAAACATACTGGCCAAAAACTACCCAGGAAAGAAAAAACTGCTTGCTGTCCAAAACACCCCTCACAATTGCTCAGCATTGCAATGCCTAAGTCCCTTTGTGGATTCCATCTGAAGTATCCAATGCGTAATCAGACTAGGCGAGCTTGCAGAGGAGGGTGGGAGAAGGAGGAGGTGGATGGCAGACTGCAAATTCTCATCTGGAATGTGGTCCTGTAGGGCCTTTTGTCAGCTATGGTAAGTTAAATTAGTGCCTAGGGACAGAGACCAGAGGTGCTGTGGTTTCACAATCAGGGAGGAGAAACTGGCTCGCTCTAGACTAACAGACGTTCTGCAGCATGAGCTTTCGTGGGTGAATACCCACTTCTTCAGATGCAAGTGGTGGAAATTTCCAGGGGCAGGTTTATATATGCAAGCAAGAAGCAAGCTAGAGATAACGAGGTTAGTTCAATCAGGGAGGATGAGGCCCTGTTCTAGCAGTTGAGGTGTGAAAACCAAGGGAGGAGAAACTGGTTCTGTAATTGGCAAGCCATTCACAGTCTTTGTTTAATCCTGAGCTGATGGTGTCAAATTTGCAGATGAACTGGAGCTCAGCAGTTTCTCTTTGAAGTCTGGTCCTGAAGTTTTTTTGCTGCAGGATGGCCACCTTAAGATCTGCTATTGTGTGGCCAGGGAGGTTGAAGTGTTCTCCTACAGGTTTTTGTATATTGCCATTCCTAATATCTGATTTGTGTCCATTTATCCTTTTCCTTAGAGAAAGTCCAGACAGTCTGGACCTATACATTGAATGCTTCCGCCGACGTGCACAGGCAGAAATTGTGGAAAAACAACATCGCTTGCCTCATAACCTAAGTCGTGCAGAACGCAATGCCATCCACAGCCTCAGAAACCATCCTGACATTATAATCAAAGAGGCTGATAAAGGAGGTGCTGTTGTCATCATGAACAGGTCTGACTACCAAAAGGAGGCCGCCAGACAACTCTCCAACACCAAATTCTACAGGCCACTGCCCTCAGATCCCACTGAGGAATACACTAAGGAACTGAACCATCTACTCAGGACACTCCCTACACTAACACCGGAACAAATCAACATACCCTTAGAGCCCCGACCAGGGCTATTCTATCTACTGCCCAAAATCCACAAACCTGGAAATCCTGGATGCCCCATCATCTCGGGCATTGGAACTCTCACTGAAGGACTGTCTGGATATGTGGACTTTCTACTGAGACCCTATGCCACCAGCACTCCCAGCTATCTCCGTGACACCACTGATTTCCTGAGGAAACTACAATGCATTGGTGACCTTCCAGAAAACACCATCCTGGCCACCATGGATGTAGAGGCTCTCTACACCAACATCCCACACGCTGATGGAATACAAGCTGTCAGGAACAGTATCCCTGATGATGCCACAGCACAACTGGTTGCTGAGCTCTGTGCCTTTATCCTCAGACACAACTATTTCAAATTTGATGACAATATATATCTCCAGATCAGTGGCACCGCTATGGGCACCCGCATGGCCCCACAATATGCCAATATTTTTATGGCTGACCTGGAACAACGCTTCCTCAGCTCCCGTCCACTCACGCCCCTTCTCTACCTACGCTACATTGATGACATCTTCATCATCTGGACCCATGGGAAAGAGACTCTGGAAAAATTCCACCACAATTTCAACAGCTTCCACCCCACCATCAACCTCAGCCTGGACCAATCTACACGGGAGGTCCACTTCCTAGACACTACGGTGCAAATAATTGATGGACACATTAACACCACCCTATACCGAAAACCTACCGACCGCTATGCCTACCTTCATGCCTCCAGCTTCCATCCCGGGCACACCACAAGATCCATTGTCTACAGCCAAGCACTGAGGTACAACCGCATCTGCTCTAACCCCACAGACAGAGACCAACACCTACAAAATCTCTACCAAGCATTCTCAAAACTACAGTACCCGCACGAGGAAATAAGGAGACAGATCAACAGAGCCAGACGTGTACCCAGAAGCCTCCTACTGCAAGACAAACCCAAGAAAGAAACCAACAGGACTCCACTGGCCATCACATACAGTCCCCAGCTAAAACCCCTCCAGCGCATCATCAGGGATCTACAACCCATCCTGGAGAATGATCCCACACTTTCACAGGCCTTGGGTGGCAGGCCAGTCCTCGCCCACAGACAACCTGCCAACCTGAAGCATATTCTCACCAGTAACTGCACACCGCACCATAGTAACTCTAGCTCAGGAACCAACCCATGCAACAAACCTCGATGCCAACTCTGCCCACATATCTACACCAGTAACACCATCACAGGACCTAACCAGATCAGCCACACCATCACCGGTTCATTCACCTGCACGTCCACCAATGTAATATATGCCATCATATGCCAGCAATGCCCCTCTGCTATGTACATCGGCCAAACTGGACTTTCTCTAAGGAAAAGGATAAATGGACACAAATCAGATATTTGGAATGGCAATATACAAAAACCTGTAGGAGAACACTTCAACCTCCCTGGCCACACAATAGCAGATCTTAAGGTGGCCATCCTGCAGCAAAAAAACTTCAGGACCAGACTTCAAAGAGAAACTGCTGAGCTCCAGTTCATCTGCAAATTTGACACCATCAGCTCAGGATTAAACAAAGACTGTGAATGGCTTGCCAATTACAGAACCAGTTTCTCCTCCCTTGGTTTTCACACCTCAACTGCTAGAACAGGGCCTCATCCTCCCTGATTGAACTAACCTCGTTATCTCTAGCTTGCTTCTTGCTTGCATATATAAACCTGCCCCTGGAAATTTCCACCACTTGCATCTGAAGAAGTGGGTATTCACCCACGAAAGCTCATGCTGCAGAACGTCTGTTAGTCTATAAGGTGCCACAGGATTCTTTGTTGCTTTTACAGATCCAGACTAACACGGCTACCCCTCTGATACTTGGCTCGCTCTAGTTCCTGCTCCTCCCTGCACCAAGATCTTGGTCCAGGAGAGAATCTGGCCCTAACCATGGAATTAACTGTGGGTACCTAACTTTAGTTACTCAAGTTTAAAAATGTTGGCTTAAATGACTTCTCCAATAACAGACCGGGAGTTAGTGTCAGCATTAGGATTAGAACTGATGAGTTCCTGGTTCTCAGACCAATGCTCAGACCATACCCCTCTCCCTTAAACCTCTATTGTAGCACCTGTTTCATTTGTTTTAACATGTCTCTGGACTGATTGCTTCCAATAACCCTTAAGCTCACTCCTTTACATGCATATATTGTCTTTTTCCATTGTCTGTGTTCTTGGTTTTGCTGCATGCGCATTCAAAGGGCAAATCTATGTCTTTGCATTGGCTCCTTTAGCATCTTAAAAACTTCAAGCACATTGGATCTTAACTGTATTTTCTCAATGGATTGACCGCCAAGTGTCCTAATTATTCCAGTCTCAGTCCTTCCTCTGGACCTGTGCTACTTCTTCAATGTCCTTTTTTATGGTGCCCCACATTGGATACAGCATACTAACTCTGATCTAAACATCCCTTCAAAATAGTAGAATCATTACTGCTGACTTGCGGCAATTTCTTTTTTGACTTGCCCCTCTCAGATTATGGAAGACATTTCAGATTTGTAAACCTTGGGTCAAGTACTGTAGCTATTTTTAGAAATCTTATATCGGTACCTTCTTTGCTTTTTGTCAAATCTACAGTGAACGTGTTCTTAAATCAAACAACATATGCTGAGTCATCATCCAAGACTGCCATAACATGAAATATATGGCAGAATGCAGTAAAACCATGGAGCAGGAGACATACAATTCTCCCCCAAGGAGTTCAGTCACAAATTTAATTAATGCATTATTTTTTTAATGAGCATCATCAGCATGGAAGTATGTCCTCTAGAATGATGGTCGAAACATGAAAGGGCATACGAATGTTTAGCATATCTTGCAACACTGGCTATAATAGTGCCAGGAAAACACCTGTTTAGCACTGCAATTAATCGCGACTATTTAAAAAAATCTAGTTAATTTGGTTTACGCTAATTGTGTGAGTTAACTGCGATTAATTGACAGCCCTAGTCCAAAGCTGAGGTTGGACAATATTTAGTTTTTGTTTCAGGTTCAGGGTTAAGGTCCAATAACTCACCATTCTCTAGAAATCTAAATGGGAAATTTTGTGCCATTGGAGAGTGGACATTCCCCACTTTCCCATGGGAAGTCTTCAGATATTAAGGCCTTAAAAGAGAGACATCTTGATGTATATATTTCAGGTAATTTTTAAGAGATCTTTATGGCTCCCTCAAAGACTTTGATTGGATTCTGGGAAACTAAGCCACCTGGCTTTATTAGTCGAGGGATACAAAAGACGTTTCTATATAATAGGTAAAAACTATATAAAATAGATTTTCGGTAAAATACATGGCATGTATCAATACAAAATGCACAAAGGCATGATAAGTAATGCACACTGATGAGTAATGCAGCCATCTCAAACTCATGCTGATAAAAGCTTTATGTCACACTACACCACTAAGGATTTCACATACATGTAATATCAGTTTATGTACACAAACATACACACACCTTGTTTCACCCACCATTGCGTGACTTCTGGGTGGAACACAAAAACTGTTAAGCAGCACCCAGCAATTTAGGCCAGGAAATGAAGAATGCTCTATTTAGTTAACTCAGCAGTGGAAATTTCGATAAGCAGAACGTAATTAGTTGAACTCAAATGTGCGCAGGCAGCCCAGGTTAATGCCCCCCAATTTTGTGAACAGAAATATTGGGCCCTCAGGAGCCACGCAGTGACCATCAGGAGCTCAGTTCTATTTGTCTTCTCAAAGACCGACCTTCTAGTCTCACAGTGTCCCCTAGCACCATGCTGAGGCATAGCGTCAAGACTGAGTCAGAGGCAGGACTCCCTCCAGCATCACCTCCCAAATACTGACCAGAGACAATCCTGCTTAGCTTGTGACAGCTGATAAGATCACAAGCTCCAGCGGCACAGGTGCAGATATGCTTTGTATTTATCTAAAATTAACTTCATGAGGCATTTCCTGTGCAAACTCTTAACTCATCCCCCCCAGGTTTATTTCAATATCATCTCTTCTTTCCACCTTTATAGCAAGCTTCTATGTTTGGTCTTACCTACAAGCATGTAAGTCACGGTGGTGGTACTTTCTTTCCCGTATGTCAGTGGTGGGCAACTTGCAGGGACGTGCTAGCCACACGCGGCCCATCGGGGTAATCTGCTGGCGGGTCGCAAGACAGTTTGTTTACATTGACTGTCCGCAGGCACAGCTCCCTGTGGCCACGGTTCTCTGTTCCCAGCCAGCGGGAGCTGCAGGAAGCGGCAGCCAGCACATCCCTGCAGGTTGCCCACCGCTGCTATAAGTCATTTATAATCAGAATGGAAACCATTAATCTAGGCACTACTTGCTTGCCCCCTTTCTCCACCATGACTTGTAACATCTCACCATAGCAATTTATCTGTAACCATCTGACCAGCTCCTTCCTTCTCATTCCGAGAAGATGCATCACATGCGGTAGTTGGATACTTCAGTCCTACCTTACTAAGTGGAACTGTGGGCCTAGTCCAAAGCTCATTGGAGTTAATAGGAATCTTTCCATGGACTTCAGTGAGCTTTGGATCAGGACCCTTGTGAACTGAGGAATGTTGAGGGTTTTTTAAAAGACACATTACTTCTGTTTTTCAGTGCTGGTGAGATGTGCCAAACTGATGGTTCTAGAGATTAGATCTTTGTTTAATTATACAACCACACAGCACAGGCAGCACCATTGCTGGCTTTTCCAGTCCTCCTTTGCAACGTGTCTCAATTTGACCTGATGAGACAATCCTTCTAAAAGTTATAGCTCAAACAGAAATTATGGCCTTGATGCAGAAATTACTGGGTGAGGTTCTTTGGCCTGTGTTATGCAGCAAGTCAGATTAGATGATCATAATGCTCCCTTCTGACTTTAAAACCTATGAAACTATGAAGGTAATTCAGTTTCCAGATCATTCAGTTCTTGGCCACATGGGTACAAAGTTAGTTCTAGTTGTGATGGTGTGTTTTGTGCCAGGGCCAACTGTCACTAAGAAATGGACTGAGACCATCAATTCATTTCACACACAAAACTGAGTCACTGGAGAACTAAACTGGATGCAGATTGGTGACCCATAAGTGAAAACCTCCATAACTCATTCCAAGTTCCCATCCATCTATTTTTCTAAATGACTATTTAGTATGCAAGTACTGCATATTATGTTTCTCACTTAGCTCTTGTCTGCTCTCTTCATTATCTCCTCCAGAAATTTGCCAGATGTTGGAGTCAAAGCATGTAACTTTTTATGAAACCATGCTCCCTAGTTTTGATCAGCTCACATTTCTCCAGATGTTTTATGATCTCATCACTTGTTAATTTTCCTAGGAACTTGCCTGACACTAGGTCAGACTTACTGGTGTATAATTTCCTGGTTCCTCCTGTATCCCTTTCTTAAAGACTTTGATTAGGTTGGTTGCTACGCAGCTCCTAGTTACCCTTTTCCCCCCCACATCTCTCTAAGGACCTATTAATCCATTCTCTAGACCGGTAATCCCTTCAGCATCTCTCTCACATTTCTAAGGTGTCATCTGGAAAAATGTCTATATTTACTGATTTAGATTACACAGGGCTGATTCTGATGCCATTTCTAGGGACTGATACTTTGTAAATTGCAAGTGCACCTATGTGTGTTCCATATTCATACAGATACTATAAATGTAAACAGAAATTCTGCATCTGACTGGCCTACTATGGATTTAGCCAGCACCTGCAGACTCATGTAGTGCATTGGTATATGCAATTAAGAAGATTGTTTGGTCAATTGCACATGCATTTCTTTATGCACAGAATTCTAAAAATCAGCTCTCTGTCCTTCACCAGAAATTTTTCTTCCATCATCTTAAAGTTGTTTGTGAAAAATGTAAAATGCAGCTTTTTAATATTTTCCATAAACATTTTGTGATTTCTATGCTCTATTCCATGTGGTTGTAATAGGAGGTCATTTGGGCACCACACACACAAGTTCTTAACTCTGTAGTGTATCAGGCAAGAGGCCGCAAATTATATATTATAATCACATTACAGGTCTTCAGGAATCGTGTGACAAATCTGAAGAGTTAGGCATGATAAGTAATGCACACTGATGAGTAATGCAGCCATCTCAAACTCATGCTGATAAAAGCTTTATGTCACCCTACACCACTAAGGATTTCACATACATGTAATATCAGTTTATGTACACAAACATACACACACCTTGTTTCACCCACCATTGCGAGACTTATGTGTGGAACACAAAAACAGTTAAGCACCCAGCAATTTAGGCCAGGAAATGAAGAATGCTCTATTTAGTTAACTCAGCAGTGGAAATTTCGATAAGCAGAACGTAATTAGTTGAACTCGAATGTGCGCAGGCAGCCCAGGTTAATGCCCCCCAATTTTGTGAACAGAAATATTGGGCCCTCAGGAGCCACGCAGTGGAGCTCAGTTCTGTTTGTCTTCTCAAAGACAGACCTTCTAGTCTCACAGTGTCCCCTAGCACCATGCTGAGGCATAGCGTCAAGACTGAGTCAGAGGCAGGACTCCCTCCAGCATCACCTCCCAAATACTGACCAGAGACAATCCTGCTTAGCTTGTGACAGCTGATAAGATCACAAGCTCCAGCGGCACAGGTGCAGATATGCTTTGTATTTATCTAAAATTAACTTCATGAGGCATTTCCTGTGCAAACTCTTAACTCATCCCCCCCAGGTTTATTTCAATATCATCTCTTCTTTCCACCTTTATAGCAAGCTTCTATGTTTGGTCTTACCTACAAGCATGTAAGTCACGGTGGTGGTACTTTCTTTCCCGTATGTCAGTGGTGGGCAACTTGCAGGGACGTGCTAGCCACACGCGGCCCATCGGGGTAATCTGCCATGGGTCGCAAGACAGTTTGTTTACATTGACTGTCCGCAGGCACAGCTCCCTGTGGCCACGGTTCTCTGTTCCCAGCCAGCGGGAGCTGCAGGAAGCGGCAGCCAGCACATCCCTGCAGGTTGCCCACCGCTGCTATAAGTCATTTATAATCAGAATGGAAACCATTAATCGAGTCACTACTTGCTTGCCCCCTTTCTCCACCAGGACTTGTAACATGTCACCATAGCAATTTATCTGTAACCATCTGACCAGCTCCTTCCTTCTCATTCCGAGAAGATGCATCACATGCGGTAGTTGGATACTTCAGTCCTACCTTACTAAGTGGAACTGTGGGCCTAGTCCAAAGCTCATTGGAGTTAATAGGAATCTTTCCATGGACTTCGTGAGCTTTGGATCAGGACCCTTGTGAACTGAGGAATGTTGAGGGTTTTTTAAAAGACACATTACTTCTGTTTTTCAGTGCTGGTGAGATGTGCCAAACTGATGGTTCTAGAGATTAGATCTTTGTTTAATTATACAACCACACAGCACAGGCAGCACCATTGCTGGCTTTTCCAGTCCTCCTTTGCAACGTGTCTCAATTTGACCTGATGAGACAATCCTTCTAAAAAGTTATAGCTCAAACAGAAATTATGGCCTTGATGCAGAAATTACTGGGTGAGGTTCTTTGGCCTGTGTTATGCAGCAAGTCAGATTAGATGATCATAATGCTCCCTTCTGACTTTAAAACCTATGAAACTATGAAGGTAATTCAGTGTCCAGATCATTCAGTTCTTGGCCACATGGGTACAAAGTTAGTTCCAGTTGTGATGGTGTGTTTTGTGCCAGGGCCAATTGTCACTAAGAAATGGACTGAGACCATCAATTCATTTCACACACAAAACTGAGTCACTGGAGAACTAAACTGGATGCAGATTGGTGACCCATAAGTGAAAACCTCCATAACTCATTCCAAGTTCCCATCCATCTATTTTTCTAAATGACTATTTAGTATGCAAGTACTGCATATTATGTTTCTCACTTAGCTCTTGTCTGCTCTCTTCATTATCTCCTCCAGAAATTTGCCAGATGTTGGAGTCAAAGCATGTAACTTTTTATGAAACCATGCTCCCTAGTTTTGATCAGCTCACATTTCTCCAGATGTTTTATGATCTCATCACTTGTTAATTTTCCTAGGAACTTGCCTGACACTAGGTCAGACTTACTGGTGTATAATTTCCTGGTTCCTCCTGTATCCCTTTCTTAAAGACTTTGATTAGGTTGGTTGCTATGCAGCTCCTAGTTACCCTTTTCCCCCACACCTCTCTCTAAGGACCTATTAATCCATTCTCTAGACCGGTAATCCCTTCAGCATCTCTCTCACATTTCTAAGGTGTCATCTGGAAAAATGTCTATATTTACTGATTTAGATTACACAGGGCTGATTCTGATGCCATTTCTAGGGACTGATACTTTGTAAATTGCAAGTGCACCTATGTGTGTTCCATATTCATACAGATACTATAAATGTAAACAGAAATTCTGCATCTGACTGGCCTACTATGGATTTAGCCAGCCACCTGCAGACTCATGTAGTGCATTGGTATATGCAATTAAGAAGATTGTTTGGTCAATTGCACATGCATTTCTTTATGCACAGAATTCTAAAAATCAGCTCTCTGTCCGTCACCAGAAATTTTTCTTCCATCATCTTAAAGTTGTTTGTGAAAAATGTAAAATGCAGCTTTTTAATATTTTCCATAAACATTTTGTGATTTCTATGCTCTATTCCATGTGGTTGTAATAGGAGGTCATTTGGGCACCACACACACAAGTTCTTAACTCTGTAGTGTATCAGGCAAGAGGCCGCAAATTATATATTATAAATATCACATTACAGGTCTTCAGGAATCGTGTGACAAATCTGAAGAGTTAGTGAGACCAGGAATTTCCTAATATGGAAGTTACTGTCTGCAAGTCGGGATTTATTGATAAGAAGGGGAAACTGTAAGTGGGAAAAAAAGTAAAATCAAATGTGTTCCTAATAAATCTAACCAATGCTAGTATCTGAACAAGATCGGGGAACACATACACTTTGCATTATCCCTGAAAAGCAGCTTCATTACGCTCCAAATCACTGTTCTATGATATATTTACTTCCCCGTGAACCTCTAAACTGAAAGCAAATCTCTCTGCTATGCAAACATGTGGATCCTTTCAGCTGAGCTGAGAAAGACATAAAGAGCCTAATTCATTTCATTTCTCAATAGCTGGCACCTTAATCATCATGGATGCAGGAAATATCTACAAAGTGCATATTTATTTCTTTACAACAGCATCTAATACGTTGCCCTTTGGGGTCTCCACCGATCCTCTGAAGAACCGGTCTATTTGATTGGTATCTTGTGACTGTGTAAACCTGGTCCCTTGCTGGTTAGCATTAAGTTGACCGAAGTAATGTGAAAAGTGCAATCTGGAACGGAACCAAACCTTGCTCATATCAATTGGGTAAAACGTTTTGATATTGCAAAGGCAAGATACAAAGGCTACAGAAAAATCATTCAACCAGCTCTAAGGGCCAGACTGTGGAGCCCTTGCTCACTTCAGTGATCACTTCCCTACATGAATAACTCTACCAGGTTAAGTGGGAGTAAAAGTGTTCATCTCTGTGAATAAAGGTTGCATAATCCAGCCTTAAGTATCTGGAGCGTGGATATACCCACAATGCTTTAAAATCACATTGATACTTCAAGAGCAGAGTCCCCCACACCTCCTCTCCACCTGTGCACACATCTTTGTATCCCTTTGGCTCAATCCACTGTTGGTGACATTAAGGGCAGTTCCTCCGGCTGCAGAGGTTTCCCCCTTGCTCCTCCAGGCACACAATGGTCTCCTGTTTGATAACGCAAACGTATCTGTCTCCCTTCCTTGGCTGGCTCTATCCCGATTCTTCTACCACCCCCATCCCCAGGATTTCCTTTAGCAATGGGAAACGTTCAAGGAGTGTGTCAGAGCGATAAGAGGCACTCACAATACCTGGCACCTTATGTTTTTCCACTTGGGTAACCAGAGGGTTCCGCAATTAGGTCATTTCCCCCTGATTGTTTTGCATAGGAAACAGGAATGTCCAGCTTCAGCGTGGACTTTTCAATATAGCTGAGACTTGGGCGGCTGCCAGTCAGCCCTTGAAATTGGACTTCTCTCAAATGCGAAGACCAGCTTGGCCCCTCGCTCCCGCCTCTTCGGGCTTGATCCTGCAAGGTGCGGAGCAGGGGGCCCCTCAGCCAGGAAAGCGCTGACGCCCTGTCCTAACTTGAAGCCTGCCGGAGGCAGCGGACTGCTCAGGTGCTTACGGTTAAGTGTGCACCGAAATGCAAAGGTGGAGCAGAGCCCGAGGGACCGGCATGCTGCAGAATGGGGCCCTTATTCATTTCTTTCAGCATTTCGGCGAAATCAAAACAAGTCTCCTGGAAACGATTTGCCATGTTTGCAAAAGCACCCAACTCCCCTGGTGCCCACTTTTTAAGCGACAACCCGCGCTCTGCTCACCCGCTTTCCTCCCTCCCCAAATACCTGCATTGTCTCCTCACATAAGGTCCTCGAGTTTGTTTTACACAGGCACCTAGTAGCTAAAGGAAGTGCGGTGCGATCGCGTGAACCAGCTGATAACTGCACGTACCGCCTCTGAATGGAGCAGCGAGCTCTTTGTTCGGAAACAGCAGCGAGCGGAGCAACATTCTTGTTCCAAACTTGCCGTCGCTAAAGTTTCCAGACTTACCCTGCGAGACTCCAGGCTCCCTCCGCTTCTGCCGAGGCTTTCATCATTCCAGCAGACTTGGCGAGCCTTTCTGTTTCAGAATGGCGCTAGAGCTCCTTCGCCAAGCCAGCGATCCTTTCCCATCCCTGGGCAAAGCCTCCGCATCCTTATGGCTGAGTCTCAGGAAGATGGTATGTCAAGCCGGGGTCGGGGAGGTGATTTACGATCGGTTTCTGCCTCAGTAGTACCAAGGGGACAGTGGACTAACAAGTACTGAAGTGAGAAAAAAAAACTGCTTTTAGCCTCTTCTTTCTACTTCCTGTATTTATACGAACGGGGGATTTCAGGAAGAGGCAGTCCTTGGTGGTCAAGGGGGGGTGTGTGGTTTGGTTTTTTTATAAAGCCATTTTTAGTAGTGAACTTTGGCTCCGAATCTGAGAAAGGAGGGCCCGGGGTTGTTAATCCCTGCCCTGGGGGAAATCAGTTTTGCAGACCTACAGGTAGATCGGGGCAGCAGAGCACTTTGTAAAGGATTTTATAAGGCAATGCAAGGGCAGTAAGTCTCCCTCTGCAAATTCCTAAAGCGGGTGTATTTGTATTGAGTGAGTAACTGGAACCAGATGGAGTCTGGAAACCTTTATATTTACACAGGACCTGAGGGAAAGAGGCGTCTAACACTGGAGAAGTTCAGCTTTTCAAGGAGGTCGCCACTGAGTGCAAAGGTTAATGAAGGGATGTTAATATTACAGTGAAGCTACTAAGTAAGGCCTGGTCTACACTGGGGGTGGGGGGTGGGTGGGATCGATCTAAGAGATGCAACTTCAGCTATGAGAATAGCATAGCTGAAGTCCACGTATCTTAGATCGACTTACCTCCCATCCTCACGGCGCAGGATCAACGGCCACGGCTCCCCCATCGACTCCACTTCCACCTCTCACCCTGGCAGAGTTCCAGAGTCGATGTGAAGCACGTCCGATCCGGCGGGTAGTGTGGACGTACCCTAAGAAAACTACTGCGTGCGACATAAAAGCTCTATTCTGAGAGGATCAAGTGGATTATTAACCCAGTTACAGTAGCAGTGCTTGCTTACAGTATCTGAAGCACTGGAAATGTATTGAGCATAGAAGCGCTGTGTGTGTGCCTTAGGGACTGGCAGATATGTGGAGGGTTCAGAGGTTCAGATATTCCTAGTCAGCAAATACTCCAACTGGACACTCAATACTCAACTGGAGTATTTGCTGACTAACAGGAATACCATCCAGATCTGAACCACGTTATATCGAACTTGCTTTGATCCGCCGGAGTGCGCAGCCCCCCCTCCCCGGAGCACTGCTTTACCGTGTTATATCCCAATTTGTGTTATATAGGGTGGCATTATATTGGAGTAGAGCTGTAATCGGACTGAAATGGGAGTTATGCTGGGCAGGGAGCTGAGGGGAGGAGCAGCATAAGAGACAGAGAAGAGCAAAGGTTTCTTTTCCTCTCTTATGCTTGGGATGAGTGTCCCAGGTCTTGAGGAAGTAGTCGGTGTAGCGACTGAGAAAAGCAAGCTGGCTGTGCACTGCACGCCACAGCGGCAAATGGTAATAACTAGCTGTCATTGGTGTCTCAGCATCAGGGCAACTATTTAGGTTTCAGTATAGAATATTGGCCCAGTTCTGCACCCTTTGAAGTCCGTAAGAGTTTTGACATTAATTGCAATGACAGCAGAATCAGGCCTGGTGTGATTGGTAGAGTAATAGATTTTTAAGGTCAGAGGGGACCATCTGACCATCTCTTTTGACTTCTTTCAGAATGCAAACCAAAGAATTTCACCCAATAATTTCTGCATCAAGCCCATAAATTCCGTTTGAGTTATAGCATTTCTTTTAGAAAGATATCCAGTCTTGACTTAAAGACTTTGAGTGATGGAGAATCCACCACATTTGTCGCTAAATTGTTCTAATGGTTAATTACCCACCCTGTTAAAAATTTGTACCTTATTTCTAATCTGAACTTCTGGCCACTGGAGAGCATTATGCCTTTTTCTGCTAGATTACAGAGCTGTTTGCTATTAGAAAACTCCTCCCTGTGTAGGTAATTGTAGACCATAATCAAGTCACCTCAAAATTCTCTTGGATAAAACTAAACAAATTGAGCTCCTATCGTCTGACGTTGGAAAGCATGTTTTCCAGACCTTGAATCAGTCTTGTAGCTCTTTTCTGGGCCCTTTCCTTGATTGTGAAGGTTGGAGCAAAGCAGTACAAGTTATGTTCACAGAGATTTGAGTGAAACTTTG
This sequence comes from Mauremys reevesii, assembly GCF_016161935.1. Classification (NCBI taxonomy): domain Eukaryota; kingdom Metazoa; phylum Chordata; order Testudines; family Geoemydidae; genus Mauremys; species Mauremys reevesii. Next base: position 29,785,525 of record NC_052626.1, read on the forward strand.
CCCCAGTTTTGTTTCACCAAGCTGGCACCATTTGAGTTTCACTTTGGGTTCTGGATTTGAACAAACTCATAAATGCATCACAAAAAACTCAGCCCAAACCGCTGGATTCCACCTGCCCACTGGCCAAACCCTGGAATGACCTTGGGCTCTTTCAGAATTCAGCCTCACTTTTCAGCAGCTGCGAGCTGAGTTTCAGGTTCCATTCAATGAACAGGCTCCCAGAGCCCCTTGTTAAACTCTTACACCAATGTGAAGGGGGCTCAGATGTTTCCTTGCCTCTCACACAGTTCATAATCTTGTCTCACATGCCATACGTAAAGGCTCGGAGAGACTTTTGAAGAACAAATATTTTTGCCCAGGGAAGGCAACAGAATTCACCACATGTCAGGAACATCCAAACATGTTTCTTAAGGGAGCGCAAACCCCAAGTCTAGAACGCCTTAAAAATGTTTTTTTAAAATTGAAAACATATTTTTTGGCATTGTTTCTGTTTTACAGGGTTTGAAATGGACCCACTGTTTGTTTTTCACAAACTTTCTGGTGACATTTTTAATAAAAAAATATAAATGATTGTTAAATAAGTGAACATTTTGATACCCATTTTGAAAATTATTTCAATAAAAAGATCACAAAAAATAGCAAAAAGGGTCTTTTTAAAAAAAAATTCATTTTTGAAAAAAGGCCAATTTTTACTAACAATTTTTTTCAAAAATATCTTTTTACCAGCTATACCCAACAATATGCTAGGGGTGCAGTCTGGCTCTGCACTATGGCATCGAGCCCTGGAAGTGAAAAGATTATACTAAAGCTAGAAGACAGAGCAATATCCAGATATTACAAACCCTGGTTCTCTTGTGAAAAAGAGATGGATCCAAGCCACTCAGCATTTGGATCCAGATCTGAATTTCCCCAAAACTTGGGGGTGTGCAGATTTGGTGTTTTAGTCAAGCCCACATCTTGCCTAAAAACTGACGCAAATTCAAGGTGGTGGATGGATTCTTGTTTTCCTGCAAACTAGTCCACACATCCTCATTTAAAAACACAATGTTTTGTCATACATCTGAGGTTATTTTAATGCAACTGAGTTAGGTTTTAAATGGCTTTCTGGGGAAAGCACTTAAGCACAATAAGCGCATTGACTGCATTAGATGCTTTCAATGTATGTGCAGATTACATGACAATTATATTTTCCATACATGTACACACTGTCGCATCATCAATATAATGCGTGATAAAAAAGGATGAAGAAACCATCAAGCCTATTGTGTCTCTTTACAGCATGGGCCTTTCATAGCACATAATGGGCCATCATTCAAACTGCTGGCAGATCAGAAGAATGGGACTTTCCTGCATTCAGGTATTGATTTCGTTTAAACAATGGCACGTTTAAAAACCAACCTGTTCATTTCCCCAGTTAAAGAGATGTCACAAAAAGAGACAAAAGCAAAGAAATTCAAAGCTCTCCTTCCTTTCCCTTTCACCTTGCCTCCTTTGCCCTGCTCACCAGGCCATGCAGCATGTGCTGTATGCTCAGAGCTGCTCCCCTGGCAGAGAACTGGCCTGTTTCAGTCTCCATGAGAGAAGATTACTGCTGAACTCCTGCCATTCTGAGCACATTCACAATTTAAAGTTTTTCTTTTGTTCCGTCAACACTGTAATTTGTCAGACTAAGGCTGCCTTAATCAGATATGCTCTTGGTTCATCTAAAATGGCCGCAGGTTTATTGAGCGCTGGGGATTGGGGCTGTAAATGTTGGGTTTTAGGGACTGTCAATCAATTAAAAGAAAGGGGGACCCAGAAACTGCAGAGTTCTGGAAGGTCTGGGGGCTGGCAGGAGACCAACCACTGTGCTCTAAGGGGAAGTAACAAACTGTTCCCTCTTGTTCTGAGGCAGAGCACCCAGCATAAGGCATATCTGGATAGTGTCTCCTTTACAACAGACAGCCCATCCAACTCCCAAATTATTGAGAACAGTACACCAAAGAGCACAGCTTTCCCTTGTAGAACATGGTCAACGTGATTGCTACCATTCTCTTAACAGGGCTAATGAATGCATGTCATTCCCTCCACCATGTTCTCTCTCCCCTTCATTATCTACGTTCCTCCCATCTTCTCTTCCATTGGTCTTCAGTGATCTCATCATTTGCCTTTGAGATAGCCACTATAACAAAGGTGAATAAAGTCAAACAGAAGGCAGGTCCTTCTGGGTCATCTCTTTTTTGCAAGAACTCTTTCCAGATTCCTGCAGTGTGTGGCCTTCTCCATCACCATTTAGTTTCTTGCACTAGAGTATTCAGTTCTTCACCCTGAAAATACAACCTGAAGACCAAAGAAAATGGGAATATTCTGGGATGCATTTCCAAAAAGACCACGTGTAGCGGCTCCTTCACAAACTACTGGTATGGTTGCTGCTGCTGTGATTCCAGTTTCTGTCTCCTCCATCTGCTTTTGCTTCTGCTATCTCCATGTATGAATTGCTTCAACTTCCTCTGCTGTTGCTGTTGCCTGATAATCTAGGCAGAGCCCAGCAACACGGTTAGGATTGGAGATGTCTTATCATTTCCTCTGCTGATTTGCAAGTCACACTTACAAGCAGGAGAGTTCTTTGATCACAGATAAAGCTAGCTGTGAAAAAATAGATGAAATAAAGGCATTCAGCGGTCCAATGTTGATGTCAGAAAGGCACCTTTCATGGCATGTAAAGGACACCTAGCAAAACCCAAGTGAAACTACCGACTAGAGACACTGGTGTAATTAAATTGTAAATAAATTACCTAGCAAAGCTTTAGATAAAGCTTAGAACAAACTCTTAACATCTCATTTCTTTTTTGGAATGTGACAGTTTCTCTTACATACAGGCTAGATTCCAACATGGACTCTGCACCCAGCTTAGACCCTGATATGGGTGGCCCAGGTCTTGGGTTAGGGTGCATAGGAGTAAGTGGGGCTACTCACCTGCTACCTCCCTTGCTGGAGGAGGGAGAGATGGGGAATGGGCCTTGAATCCCGATCCTTCACGGCATGGCAAAAGTATAGGTCAGTGTGACCCAGTGACCCCGTAGTGCCTATTGGCAGAGGGCACAGGGGGTGCATAGGGTTTTACAGGTATCTCCTGGGACAGATTGATGCACAATTGTTCACTGAAGGGTGGCACGTGAAGTCTCTACTGAGAGCCAATAGCCCCCTGGTTGTCACTGTAATGATATTAGGGTTCACTCAACAACAAACCAGCGAATGAGATAGGAATAAAACTTGTATTAAAACAAACTAAAGAGCTGTGGTGAACAGCTGTACACAACTGCACCGTGTTCTCAACCCCAGCTTCCGGGGCTCATCTCTAAATTCCTAGCTTCATAATACTGTCCCTTATGAGGGTGCGTCTCTAAATTATAATCTTCCACAAACATATCTCTACAGTCACAATCATTGAAAAATGTGTGTTCGGATAATAGTTAAGGGGTTCTGTATCTATACTGATAATTATGTTCTCAAGGTATTGGAGTTAAGTCAGGTCACCAGCAGGTGACATACTTTGCAGCTGTTGCTTTCAAGCAGAAGGTAATGGATGCCTATCTCTCTGTCTGGCTATTTGCATACTGTGTATTGAATCCCTCACAATGCATGCATACTTGCATATCGAGTCACACACAAAAGAAGAGCTTGCAAAATCTACAAGATAGGAAATCTACCAGAATAAAAAAACCCCTCTGTGTGTGTGCGTGTGTGTGTGTGCGTGCGCGCGCAGACAAAGAATTGTTCTCGTATATCTTGGATTGCAAAGTGACACACTGGGTCCTTCACTGAGGAGGCAAACTGACAGCATGTTTGCCTGTCTAATGAAAGGGGAGGCTGAGCCAGCCTGACTGTAAAGTGCTTCACTCTTATTCGTTATGTCTAGGTTCTAGAATGAGTTTATATGTAACCATTTGTTTCCAGTACTTCTACTTGCTGCTGCTTGAATCTCTGTGGGCGCTAAATTTAGGCTTGGTCTACGCTAAATTTAGGCTTGAAAAACCCACATCCCTGAGTAATAGAGTTATACCCACCTAACCCTGGCTTCTCCTATCAACACAGCAACCACCTCTCGGGGAGGTGGAGTACCCATGCTGATGGGAGAAGCTCTCCTGTTGGCAGAGGTAGTGTTTTCAGTAAGTGCTACAGCAATGCAGCTGCAGCGGTGCTGCGCTGTGCGTGTAGACAAGCCCTTAGATATGTTTACAGTGAAATCAAGTATAAATGCTGTGTGTTATGGAGCGGTGATCTGAGGTGCAACTGGTAAACTGGGGTGTGCTGTTTTTTGGAAGCAGCGGATCAGTGAATATGGTCAGTGTCCAGTGGACCAGGGACTAGACCAGGGGTAGGCAACCTATGGCACGCATGCTGCCTTCAGCACGCAAGTTGATTTTCAATGGCACTCACACTGCCCGGGTCCTGGCCACCGGTCCGGGGGGCTCTGCATTTTAATTTAATTTTAAATGAAGCTTCTTAAACATTTTAAAAACCTTATTTACTTTACATACAACAATAGTTTAGTTAGATATTATAGAAAGACCTTCTAAAAACGTTAAAATGTATTACTGGCACGCGGAACCTTAAATTAGAGTGAATAAATGAAAACTCGGCACAGCACTTCTGAAGGTTGCCGACCCCTGGACTAGACAGTCCAGGGAGCTGCTCGGAGAGTTTCAGATTTGGGGTGTGCTAATAGCTAACCTGTAAAGTAAGTAGGGTTGCCAACTTTCCAACTGCTAAAAATCAAACACCTTTGCTCTGCCCCCTCCTCCACGGCTCTGCCCCACGCTCACTCCTCTCCAGCTCCCCGCCCCCTGGCTCACTCCCTCCTCTCCTGGGACTCACCTGCTGGGGGGAGAGCCAGGCTGGGAGGAGTTGACACAGAGCCTGCCCACCTGCACAATCAGGAACCAGAGAGGTGTGGGGGGATCAGCCCCCATAGCAAGGGGCTGAGGCACAACAGGACATGGCGGGGTTGATCTCCGGCTCAAGGGGGCGGGGAGGGGGTCAGTGCCCATAGCAAGGGGACAGGCAGGGAGGGGTTGATCCCTGTAGTGAGGGCCGGGGCAATCGGGGCACGGCAGAGGCTGGTCCCTGGAGTGAGGGGGCCAGGGCCGGGCCAATTAGGGCATGGCTGGGGCTGGTCCCCAGAGCAATGCTCCAGGGTGAGTACAGGTTGGTCCCCTAGTGAGGGGCCAGGGCTGGAGCAGAAGAGGGAACAGGGAGACTCTCCCCCACCCCAGGGTGGCAGCACCTCCTACCTTTTGGACCTGGTCCAGAAGCCAGCCACTGCTCTGTCAGGCATCAGAAGCTCCTCCATGTGGCTCCAGCTGCAGCTGCTGCTCTTCCCGCCCCACAGTGGCAGAGGTTGGTTACTGTGGTGGACCAGACCAGCCAGGTTCCCTTTTTGACCGGATGTTTTGGTCAGAAAACGGACACCTGGCAATCCTAAAAGTAAAAGCAGGGACGTGTTTGCATTGCCCGGAGCTGGTGGAGTTGGGGACTGACCCACAGCAGGCACAGACATGGCCTCCTCATGCCAAGGGCAGCTGACAGCAAGGTGCCTCACAACTCTGGGTTCCCCCGAGAAGCGTCACAGGCTGCAGTACATTAACCCCTCCCCCCGCCCCGAGCCAGAGGAAGCAGGTGAGGTAATGTGACTCAGGTGTTTTCCTGCCTATGGTTCCTCCTGGGGTGATGTAGCTCCTACACCTCTGGGCTGTACTTTATATCATAGTGCAGTCCAGTGAAAGTAAAGGTGTTTCAGAATTACCGTAGCCCAAACTGTGATACATTTACTCTACGTGAAGCCCCACTGAAGTCAATAGGTGAAAATCTTGACTCCACTGAAGTCTATGGAAGTTTTACCATTGATTTTGATGGGGCCAGGATTTCACCCAATGCAGAGTGAGGTGCTGCCAGATATAAGGAAGGGTATCATATTCCAGTCCTCTGTTTTTAGATTTTTGACAGTTGTCATGATGGTGTTTCACTTGTTTTCATACCGTGTGTTCCAGAGAACAGGAGAGCAACACTCAAGGTGTTCTTATACATTTTATTGACAGTGTACATGTTGATATATAGTACATTACAATACTGACTGCTAGGTTCTTTATAAATGTATAGTTCATTTTAACTATCTTAAAATTTTCACAATAAAAATAATCAAATACCATGCCAACATTTTGTAACAAATTATCACATTAATTCCATTTGATTTTCATGACATACATCTCTGTACAAAGGACCCCATATCACAGTGCATAAGGTCACAGTCATTGAAAAAATAAATAACGTGATAAATAGATTTGTGCTATTTACAGTTTACAAAGTTGTCACTTTGATTTCAAACTGAGCAGCTCAAGAAATGTGTCATAGTATTAAAGAGGTACCGCACCTCTGCAGGGTGCATTGTAAATGCCTGAAAGTGTGAAATAAAGGTAAATTTAACAGGATCAGAAGTTATTTCATGGTATGGCTACATTGCAGTCGCAGGGTGCGACTGGCAGCTCATGCAGACGCACCCAAGCTAGCTTTAATCTAGCTAGCTCAGGTACCAGTGCAGCGAAGCCAGGGGGCAGCGCATGCTTCAGCTTGGGCTATACAAGCCCACCAAGAATCATGGGTAAATGACAGAGAGTCAACCTTCACTGAAGTGTGCACTGGTGCATTTTCATTGCTTCAGTACGTGAGCTAGCTAGATTAAAGCTAGCTCATGTGTATCTACAGGAGCTGAAACCACACCCCATGACTGCACTGTAGACGTACCTTCAGTGTTCACAAATAATGCCAAAGAGTCTGGCAACAGAGAAGACAGTGGGAGCCAAATTATGCCCTTGGATACACTGGTGTAACCTTGAACTAACTCCATGGACATTACTGTAGTTTCACAGGTGTAAATCCAGAGTAAGTGAGGGCAGGAATTTGGGCATAGCTTTGTTGCACAATTTGAGCCATTTTGAACATAACTGCTGCCACGTTAGCAGGTTTATTTCTTTGCATGCAGAAATAGTATATGGATAATGGGCATAATCTTGCTGCAACAATCCTCTGAAAAGAAGAGGCTCAGGGTGTAGATTTTTTGGAGGCTTCCTGTCTGACTCTGATACATTCTGATACCTTTACATACTCTTACTATACATCAACCACCACATTTGCCTTTCAAGTTTACCAAGATCATCTCAAAGATCAACAGACCTAAGATTCTATACATTCTTTGTGCAGAAATAAAAAGAAACATGATTAATTACTTACCAGCAATCGCCTTTAAGGTAATATGAAAATGACACTAGTTTCCCATTACCATTTGCTTCTTTCAGACAGTATTATTATTATTTGCATTTCAGAAGTATGGTAACATGCAGAACATGTGATACATGAATGGCCATGTTCATCACCCATTTGAGCGAATGTCACGGGTGCTACACATACCACCAGTTTCAATGCACAGATGTGCAGGATCTTACTGTTTTCCCTGGGAAAAAGCTTCAGGACTCCACACATTGGTGCACTGTGTTCTGCCATGGGTACTATGATGAGGCCAGTACAGTAAAAGCTACTGGAAACAGATAAATGCAGGTTCAAGATGCCCCCTTGGAAAGTTTTTTAATATGTGCATATTTTGCTCTCAATATTTTAGCGGTGATATGTTAGAAATTATAATGTACACTTGGGCTTATTTGAATGGCATTTTTTCTTTTCTTTTCAAATGGAGCATTGATCACTTGGGTACAGTTTTTCAAAAAAGCTGAAAACTGGTTTTGGTGCAGCACTGCTGGAACTAAATTCCTTAGGAAGCCTGCAGTTAGCTAACATCAATCCTGCCACTCTGCACATTTAGAACAAGTTAGAGCTCCGGCTTAAAGAAATAAAAACGAAAATATATATTAAGTACTCATGTACACATTTTTAAATTTCTTTTTAGTGTCTGATCACATGTAAGTGAAGGATATTAAGCCTGCTACTACAGAATTTTATGTCTCAAGGTGCTGGATTATTTAATAGCAAGATTCTTTGGTTCCACCTGGGAATGCATTTCATTCAGTGTTGCCTTAAATTACACAAGAAGCTCAGAGGTTTTCCTTGCCAGGCAGTGCTTATAAACTCCACTGAGAACACCTACCCAGGTTACAAATACATGACATACCATTTCAATCAACCCAGGAATGAGCTTTGCGATGGAAAATGACAAAACTAACAGGTGAGAAACTTGTGCAACTAGAACAAAACATGTGAAGAAGAAATTGAAACAAGTACATGAATTTTAAGCTCATTCACAAAGGAATTCAAATGGAAATTCTGTATAATTAGAGTGTAAAAATAACACTAGGAAAACTGTGGTGTTTTCTCTTAAATATGAACATGATCCTTAATAAATAAAACCCAAACCAATAAAACTATATATAAATAAATAAAATAAATAAATAAATAAAATTGGCACACTAATGATGACTGAGCTAAGAGGAAAATGGCCACTCTGCTGTACATGGGGGAAAACTCACGTGTTCTTCCAGGCTGGATTGCAATCAAAGAGCAGCGCTCAGATCATCAAATAGTCACAATCAGCCTAAAGCTAGCTTTTAAGTTTAGGTTAAACAATTCAGGGCCTGATCCAGGTAATACTCCCAGTAAAATCAGTGGGAGCTTGGGATGCAGATTCCCACTGCAGAAACAGGCCCTAAGTTACAAAATTTTATAAACATAAACACTACAGCATATGTGTGAATTCCTAGCCCCATTGAAGTCAATGACAAAATGCCCATTGATTTTCACTCGGGGAAACATCTGTTAGTCTATAAGGTGCCACAGGATTCTTTGCTGCTTCTACAGAACAAGACTAACACGGCTACCCCTCTGATACTTGACACTCGGGGCAGTTCGTCCCATGACTTGTCACTGTGCTACTTTGAAGGAGTCGTAGAGGAAAGGAACTGTTCTGCAGTCAACAGGTCCTCAGTCTGCTTTCCTTCCCTTTTCATTGATAGTTTACTGCATTTTGGGGGTAACTCTTTTCCTTACACCTGCTCCACTGAAGACAAATGACTTTTCATGTCTTACAGATTGTGAAACACTTAGAAAGGTGCACAATTTGTCATGAGTTTTAAAAACAAGGGGGAGAGAGCAAGTTCTGTAATTTACAGCAATGTAAATCCACAGTGACTTCTGCAGGGGAGTCTACAAAATACGAGATGGAGAGGAAATGAAAGTGATACAAAACCCAGAGACCATGATCTGTTGTTTATTTAGGCCCCAATTCAGCAAGGCACTTAAACACTTGCTTAACTTTAAGCATGTGGCCAGTTTTACTGAAGTCAAGCTTTGCTGGATTGAGAATATTTTTTTCTGGAGTAGTACCATTTTTCAATTATATTTTCTTGGCAACTTTTGTATCACATTAACAGTTTCCCCTCTCACATCCACCAGTTTTCACTCATGCACTAAACATTAACTATATTATGCAAAAACACAACAAATTCCAGACTCCGCTAGCTTACTCTCTGCCATGATTAATAGAACAAACAGATGCAGATTTTTACATACACAATGTGAACAGATGTGATTTATAATTTTGCCAATTCAGGGAGGCAAACATGAATCCCTGCTTTTATTTTTTACTGGAAAGCTCCCAAATGTGTCGTGTTTTTCAGAACATATGAGTGATTTTTTTTACATTCAGAAGGCACAAGTATAATATTATTGGTATGATATATATCATCTTGAAGATATTTAGACAGTATAAAACAAGCAGCTCCTGACCATCAAAACAATTTTTCTCAGGCCGCTCAGTTTATCTGCATGGCTTGGAATATATTGATTTCTTTATTTTTGTTTATGGATAAAGTGTATAGAGAGAAATCTTCAGAGTAAACTAATTTACATGACAATTTTTCATCAAGGCCCTGATACAGCGCATAATACTTCTTTGGCAAAGTATATATCCCTGCTCACCTGGTCCCGTTAGACGAGACTTTTATCAATAATTATTTCTGGTAAGCAAGGTAGATTATCTGTAATATTATAAATGTTAGACATGAGGCTGAGCCCTGGGGTTCAGAGTCAGAATTGATTCAGAATCCAAATATCCTCCAAATTGAAGGGCGGAAGAAATGGGTCAGTTTTCTGGTTGGGCCCATTATAGAGATGGGACCAACCTGTGAAATTTGGGTCGAACGTTTTGTTTTGGGACAATCTCTGGTTAGGACAAAATATAACAGATAGCTGTAGAATGGGTTAACTCAACCATGATAACAGCATCCTTTTAGGCAGCATAATTCTAATCCATATTAGCACACCCAGTAATTCCATGCCTGGCTGTGTAGCGTGTTTAGGACTGGCTGGCAGTTAACCAGCACAAGATCTTTAGTCTTTTGAGGCTTGCTTGGCTCCGAAATATCCAGATCCAATCTGCTTTTCTGTCTTTGAGCCCATAAATGTGTAAAATGGTGCAACTTGTTGCTGCACAAATCGCTGATGCCTCAGCTGATCACTAGGGGCTAGACTGTAACTTGGACCATGCTCCTGTAGTTTAGGAATCCCCATTATGCCCCACCATGGGCTACCTAGGAGTTGCATCTGAATATGAGAGGGTGCTGTGAGCTTGCTACTCCCCACTACCCACCCGGCAGTAAGTAGGTGGGGAGATAATGGAGCCTTGACTCTGCTCTCCCATGCCAGCCAGCCCATACGAGCCAATATAAGGGGCATAATAAATTACTACCAGAACAGGACAATTATCCTCCTGGAACGGAAGGAAGAAAAAGGGGCAGGAGCTGTGTCCTGGAGGCACAATCTAGCCCTGGCTTGCAGCCTTTCTACAATATAAGAATAACACAGGTGTGCATAGATTCCACCTCTTCCCACGTTAAACCACTGTGAAGGTATTTTAAATGCCATTACATTTGCATCCCAGTGACTTACACATACTGGTCACACTTGCCTATTTGATAAAGCCTCTTAATCAAATGCCATTTGTTGCCATCTTTAGGATTGGTGAGTTCAACCACTTGCGTGAGGGGGAAAACTCAAAAACGTAGCTTGGTTACTAATACTGACGTTTGTAACAAAGAACAGTAAGACAAATAACAGATATGTTGCCCTTTTTCTTGAGGACTGTGTTGAAAGGATCCCATTCCTATTAAAATTCAACAGCAAAATACATTCATTAATTGGTACCCCCACACACGTCAAAAAATAGCCTTAATGATAACACATTGCCTGGGGTAATTAAGGTGGTGCATGCAATTTTGCTTGGAAAGGAATTATTGGTCACATATTAGTCAGATAAATTTAATATATGTAAAGGGACCTCTCTAATCAATTTTATTTCCTAAGGATTTAAAGTATTTTTGTTGACAAATAATGGGCATCTTGATATATAATCTTAAGTGCAAAATATTAATGCATTTAAAATGCATCAAATCTTTAGTAATCTGATAGATGTTTTGCTATATAAACATTAAAAAAATAAAAAATAAACCTATGTATAAAGTTAATTGTGCTTCTTTAGAAACCTTATATATTTTGTTCATATACAACTTTAAAATACATTTTAGAGTTAAGTAGCAGTTTCAAAATATGTTAAATTCTTTTGATGAATCTTCTTTGTAACTCCACTTCGAACTGGGACATTACACAGTTTTGGTAATGTTACTCATTATTCTGAGCCAGATTCTGTTCTCAGTTATGCCCAGGAAAATTCAGAGTTAATCTTTTAATCTAGATTTATACAGGTGCAAAGAAAATCAAAATCTGGTTCTGTGGGGTTAAAATAATTTGGCTCTAAAGTAAGACAAGCTTTAAAACTTCCTGCATACAATCTGATCAAGGAGATAGTTCCCATGACAGACTTAGTCTTGTTAGAGTTGTTTATTATATGCATTACTTAGTGTTGGGTACCCATCTCTATTAAGTTTGTGGTTACAAACAAAAACAAAACAAAATGGAGAAGATGCAGCAGCTTCTAGATTAATATACTAATAATGAAATAAATTCCCCCCCAAATCCCTGATGCATCATATTGCAAGAAGGTCTGGAATGTGTTCATGTTCTATTTTTCAGATAACAATTGCCACTAGAAACTGAGCGCCCCGTTGGGCGTTAATCTTTTAGTTTCTTGTAAAATTACAAGTGGGCTTACTAGTACCAATGCAAAATGTTACTTACAGGCTTTAATATTCCACAAAAGTAAGACTATTTTGCACATATATTCTCTTTTGAAGATTTCAGATTCTATTACTCTTAGTGTGCATCATCAAAAGTGATACGATATTAACCATTTTCTCTTCTTTCTCTGTAAAATTGTTCATGTGTTCTTCACATGTTTTAAAAAAAGAGTGATTAAATATTCAGAAATCACCAACAAAGGCTTATAAATGTCAATGCAGTTCCTCTATAAACAGAGCACTTGAAGGGGAAAAAACATATGTCCACAACAGTGCATGCCATGTTATGTGCATCGGACTTTCTGGTCCTGTAGCTCCGATGCTTTAATGGAGTCAAGAAAAGTTCTGAGCCAGCCTCTTCTTCTTCCATGGGCAGTAAATGTCAAAAAAAGAGAGAGGAGAGTTTTTTCTAGTCTTGTTCCGATTGACTGTGGTGCATTATTGTCTACATAAGGAGAATGAAAACCACAGCAGAACACCATGAAGATTGGACTTTTGATCGCTCTGCATGAGATCCACAAGTTGGATGACTGAACAGCAATACCCAAAGAGGAAAATGCTTTGGTTGCCTTGAGCTAGCATGTTAAAAGAAAGGTTTTTTTTCCTTCCAGGTAAGTAAAAGTGCTTGTTGGATGACAAAGCAGGAAAGAAAATCAGATTACTGATGAGAAGGTAGAAATGTAAAATATCTCCTATCATTTATAGCACAAGGAATAAAGAGTATGTCAGCCTCTCTCATGGTTGTGGCTTGTTTTAAAGATCTTCTCGGCACATTGGAAAGTTGACAAAGGTGAAGACATTAAACTCTATCAATACAGAGAAACACAGGAAAATGGTATAAAGAAACAGCACGTAGAAGCCTAGTTTCTTGTCAAGTTTCCATTTATTTATATGGATTCCACCCACCTGCAAGTATACAAAGTGTTAGTTAATGGAGTCTCAAAGGACACAAATGCTACAAGCTTCAAATGAGGTCTATTTGAATCTGCTGTCCTTAAACATGCTAAAAATGCAATCTTGGTATTTTACAGATCAAAAAGGACAGTGTTCATTTTTTCAGATAGAGATAAGGCACATAACGGATCGAGTTAAACATGAGGGCTTAATTCTCAGCTAGATTAAAGCCTCTTTACACTGCTCTAACATATAAAGCAGCCTTTAGTGGCTGTAACTTAGGGTGTGTTTACATTGCAACTGGAGGTGTCCTTGGACAGACATACAAGCACTAGCTTTGATCAAGCTCACTTGCTAAAAACAGCAGTGTAGCCATGGCAGTGCAGGCGGTGACACAAGCTAGCGGTCTGAGATCCTAGGTCAGAGGTGGTGCTAGCCCATTGGGAGCCCTAGGTAGGAATAGCGCTGTCTCTGTCTTAGATAACATTCAGGCAGTTAGTCCATGCTGCCATGTGCACTGCTGTGGCTGCACTGTTATTTTATAGCATGACAACTGATCACAGCTAGTATAGGTATGTCTACACATGCTGCAGCATAGATGTACCGCAAGTGAGTGGTATATTTTCAGAACCCTTCACAGGGTCTGAGCTCGGCGAAGAGCTTTTAATGTAACTGAGAATCAGGCCCATAAGTGTATAGTTTCAATATACTCTGAGTCATGCAGCTCCCATTAATTGCTTCAGTCTAAATTATCAGGTAAAAGAACCTTCAGTGCTGCCCCCTAGATCTACTATGTTCTCTGGCCCTTACAGAATGTTACTTCTTTCAATAGCTGCAGAGAAGCCGAGAACATAGTATCAAAGGTGGTCAGAAGTAATGAGAGTTAGATGGCTTGTTCCTTCATACAGACAGTTTGCCAAAATATATGCCACTCAAATTGTATTGTGCAAAGACATTGGCCAAAATTTCCAAAACCTGGGTGACTGGCCTAAAGTTAGGCCCCTAAATCCACATTTAGGCTGACATTTAGGGAGAGAGTTATGGGAATGTTCAGAAACTTTTCCATTCAGATAACACTGCTTCAGCTGTGTCAGAAGCCTGGTCATTCTGCCCATAAATACCCTGTGGACACCTTTGACAATAACGTTTAGATACCTTCCCATACCTGGCCAAACTGCTGGACAGGTGGGTGGGGGAGGGGAAGATTTATGACACAATACAACACAACTGTTGTCTTTTAAGATATTATTGGGACATTTGCTTCCCAGTGTGGCAAAGATGAGTACCAGTGTTGGTGTCTACTGAGGGTTGGGCTGGAAAGAGATTATGTCCATACATGTCACTTGTGAGATGCATTGGCAAGTTAATTGTATATTGACTAGGGTCTGATTTTTGCAATACTGGTCATCCTACCACCAAATTTAGTGTGTCATTGGTACAACACATTGGTAAGCTACAGACACGATGCAGAAATGTGAGGTCTATGGTGATGACCACATTCTCTATGTAGTCTCCACTGGGAGTCTACAGTTTGAGAAACACTGTTAGCAAAGTGTTAACGAGGATGGATATTTACACTTTCAGAGTCTGGTTCTGCCTACATTAGGCTCAATGGGAGTTTCGCCACTGACTTCAATGCATTCCAGTGCAGGCCCTAGATGCATTGGAACTGACTTCAGACCCAAATTAATGTTTCACTTACCAGGCCCTTTGTTACAAAATAAAGGCCCAGTCCTGAGAGGTACTTAGTTAGCTTCTCCTGGGAGCTGAGGTCCTCAATTCTCACTGAAATAAATGGGAATTGAAGGTCCTCAGTGCCCCCACTGGGTGCTGAGAGCCTGATTTAATGCCCACTGATGTCACTGGTTGCTAGATCAAGCTCTATATGAACAAATGCTAGTCAGAATGGTAAGTACTTCCAGTTTCTCCTGCTGCTACATGCAAAGTAAATACATGTATCAAATTATGACATGAAGTGAATACTCAACTGGGTCATATTTTAAACCACAGAAATACTTACAGTAAGAGCTACAGAGCCCAGCAGAAGCACAACTGAATAGACCAGTCCCTTGCTATTTATCTTAACCTGTGAAAATTAGACATAAAAGAGAACTTTAAAATGTTTAGGACATAGTAAGTGCAATAGAAAGTTAACTGCCTCTTGACTTAGCACATTTTCTATTCTATTTTAAAGTAATGTCTAAAATTTAAAATGAGGGGCTTGTCTGCGTGACGGCGTTCCGCACTCTACAGGGGTATGATTTCTGAAGTGCACTAACATGGTGTGCATTAACTGGCCTGTGTTGACCCTGCTCAGGTGCACTAAAGGTTTCCTAGTGTGCCTGCACTACATTAAAGTGCACTAGGGGTCTACATGGCCCAATTAATGTGCAATATGTTAGTACACTTTAGAAATCACATCACTTAGTGCTCATTGCTTCACTGTATTGACAAGCCCCCATTTACCATTTTTAAACAACATAAATCCTAGATGTTTAATTCATGGCAAAAGTTACAATAATGGGAGAACAGCATGTTTAAAAGAATCAGAACAAATGTGTAAATAATCAGTCTTGCTGAACTAAACCCCCTCAGCACTTGTATATTGCCTTTGGTCAATAACTCTCAAGGAGAGTAAGCCTTATTATCCTCGTTTTACAAACAGGTAAACTGAGACATGGAGAGCCAAAGAGATTCGCTCAAAGCTGCACAGTTAGACAATAGCAGAGCCAGGAATAAACCCAATTGCTCATATTCTCCTGCCACCCAATACAATTAACTCACATCGAAAGCAATGGGAATTAATTGCATCTTGTGACAGGAAAATTGTTTGCATGTCTCCCTGTTCTTTGGCCAGGAAATAACCTCATGTCTTATTTAATGACTAATGAAAATGCTTAACATTTTTACAATGTTTTCTTCTGAAAACAAAACACACAAAAAATTTAAACAATTAAAAAAAAAAAATATATATATATATATATATACGTACCACTGATCCATAATCAATCAACATAGTTTGCATGCCCCAGGGTACTCCAAGGCCTACTAAAATGTCAAATACATTGCTCCCTATTGTATTGGATACTGCCATGTCACCGAGACCTCGGAAACAAAAACAAACAAACAGTAATTCTCAGATCTAAACAACACACAGGACAAACATTCTGTAACAAGGCTGAGGAGGAGGGAGAGAGAGAAAGAGAATGACTGTTGAGTAGCTTTGCAATGTAAGCTGACACTTTAAAATTAGCTAACTAAGCACTCGTGCAATCCCCACATGGGCAATTTGCCAAGTACCTAAGATCAAAACGTACTTTGCGTGACATTTACGTAACCTTTTAAAATAAAAAAATGCTCACAACCAATATACTTTGTGCACGTATCATCCTTGAGGGGTGAGCAGAAATTGTTTGGTGTTTGAGTTTGATGCCAATTAAAAAAAACAAGTTGATAAGCTTTGTCCTGTTTTCTCTGTAGTCCCAGGGCAAAACTGGCCATGAGCTTCATTGTAGGAAGCTGTGTGTGGTCTGTCTTCGTCTCTTGGGATGTGCTCTGGGGACGTGGGCTCTAGCTAATTTGAAAGGCAGTCGTGAAAGGGGCTGAGCAGCATGGGAGCTGAGGACATTCAGCACTGAGCAGGAGTGGGCCCTTATGTGTGTGAGCATCAAGCTCACTTTAGAAATTTCATTTTTTAAAAACAACCCCAAACAATAATAAAATAGGAGAATAAAGTGTGAGTGGGTGGTAAGGTCACCAGAACCTTGTTCTTACTGAATCTCTGTCTCCTGTGCTCAATATTAGCTGGTGACTGATTCTGAT
The DNA here is from genome assembly GCF_016161935.1 of Mauremys reevesii. Classification (NCBI taxonomy): domain Eukaryota; kingdom Metazoa; phylum Chordata; order Testudines; family Geoemydidae; genus Mauremys; species Mauremys reevesii. The sequence continues at coordinate 29,802,414 of NC_052626.1, forward strand.
ACCATAATAATGGTGGCCGGAGTGCTCACCCCAATTTGTTTCTCTCTCAAGTACCTGCTTAGTTATCTGTGCTATTGCCAAATCCACAAAATACGTGCCAGGAAGGCGGGAAAGATCTAATATTGTTGGAAAGTGCCCTGCAGATAAGATCAGCTTTGTGGTGAACTTTCAAGCCCGTGAGAGACTTCCAGCTGGATCACATGCACGACCTCTGCTCCCAAGGCCTGGCCTGACACAGTGGGACATGGTCAGTAGCGCAGACTGTCCATCCCTGGGATAGCCTCGGGATTTGTGTTTATGGTGACTTGCAGCTTCCCTTCACTGTCAGGGCACACCTGCATTTGCCCTTTGGGAAACCCTTTACTAAAGTGCCATGCAAGGCCCACACATGTTACATGGGAGAATCAGGGATTCTCCATCTGCCACTTCACCAAGCTGTTCCTTGCCTGATATGTGGTGATGTTCTATTGCAAAATTTTGGCCCACAGAAATCAATAGTAAACTACAAATAGAATATTAACTGGACTGTGAAATAACTAAACTAAGCAGATATCTTTTTTTCCTCATTGATTACTCATTTAACATTTTGAGTTAAACTTATGGTAGAGACTCTAGTGAACAGAGATAAAGAATGATAGCATTTATCTTCTGTACAGGTTCAAGCATTATGAAGGCATTACACTGATCATTTTAGCACTCCCCCCCCCGTATTTCCTCTACAGATCTACTGACTCTAATATCATACACAGAAGAAACCAATTTTAATGGGCAGTGTCCCAGAACAGTTTTTAACACAGCTGATCTATTTTTGTGAGATTTTCCTGCATGTAATTCTTAATATGAAGTGGAGAATGGATGATTTTTAATATACAGTTCTTTTTTATTAGGCATATCCAAAACATTTAAAAACAGATTGTGTGAACTGTATAGCTCTTACAGTTATAAATGAAACATTTTAAATATGTTCATGCAGTTCACATCATTCAGATGTGGGACACTACTGGCTCCTGGTGGCTAGTTTAGGGCTTCAGAATTCTTGAAGCCTGTAGGCAGCCTGGAGAACAAAGCCATCCTTTGGCATTAAGGGCTGTAGGAGTTGGAATACTGCAAAATGCTATTATTACTATCTGCTCCTTTCTCAGTGTGATACAAATGAACACACTCGTGCTTGTTTTAAGCAACAATGGTAAAGGATGTGTCCATAAATATTTCTCATGTAAAAAAGGAAAGCTTTAAAAAAAAAATCAAAAGCTCAGCCATGTAAATATGAACTGGAAAAATCTTTGGCCTTTTAAATCGGAAAGTTAAACTAGACATAGTTAAGGTTCATCTTTCCCTACTCAGTGTTAATATTCATAGAGCCAAAAGGAAGATGCTGGCTGTCTCTAGTTGGACGAGGAATATGTTTGAAGCAAGTTAACTTTTGTTGTGCCTTTCTCCCCCAATATCTTTCCCCATCAACTTAATTTGAAATCAATGCAAGTTTTACATGCAGGACTTAGGATATGATCCAAAAAGCAAACCCTTTTTCTATGCACCTTTTTGGTGTACAATCCTATTTTTATGGCTGATCTTTTCTAGTGTAGCTCATGTGTATGTTACATCTTTCTGATCTGACTGATCTATGCTGCATATGTGAGGTCTGGTTGCTGAATGAACTGCCAGAACATTATGCAATTTCTCCTGATGTTCCATGCCTCTTGGATGTAATAAATGTCCCGTACTCGTAACCAGAGATGTAACAGTGCGGGAACCTTTTTTTTTTTTTTACAGCACCAAGCAAAGTGGGGCCCTGGTCCATGACAGGGGCTCCTAGGTGCTATCGTAATTCAAATAACAGTTTGAAAAAACCTGCATATTACAGAAGCAAAGCATGAAATTGTTGGAACACTTGAACAGAAATGATACCTTGTCTTGCTACTATTAAGCTGGCCATGCAGTCTGGTACGCTCGTTCCTGCAGCTAGGAAAGTAATGCCCATGATAACGTCAGGGATCCCCAGAGTGTATCCAATTATAGTAACCTGCACAGTAAGCAAAAACAGCCATTTAAAATAATTGGGAAGTCTCTCTTATTCTGATATTGTATTTCCAATACAATTGTGATTCACTCTTCACTTTAATTTCTGGATGTGGCCGTTATGACAGTTACACACACACACACACACACACATTTCTATGAGGAAACAAAATCATAGCAACAATCTGACTAAAAGCCTCCTACTAGGAAACAATAAATACTTGTAGGCACATTCTTAAGGGTTTTATGAAAGCCATTTAAAGTGCTCCACTTTATACATTTGTAACAGGATGTGCTGGCCCCTTAAGGGCACTTACAGACCGGTGCAGCCTGTTCTTATGTTCTGCCTGGAACAATGGAACGCTGGGTGGTTCCCAGGTCTGAAGGTTGCTGAACAGTTGGCAGCAATGCAGGCTGGGAAGAGGGAAGAACGAAGAACTATAAAAGAGCTCCCTTTGCCATAGTAAGAGAATGGCTTGGGAAGAAGTGAGACCTGTTCTGAGGGTCTTGACAGAGACACTCCTAAAGGGAACAGAACATGAGTCTCTCTAGACAAATGGCCCAGCTGCAGCTTTGGAAGAGCCTAGGGAGAGACGGCAGCCTGCAATGGGGATCCCAGTAAGGATGGGAGGAAGGGTCTCAAGGGGGGAGGGGGGGAGTGTTAAAATACCCTGAAAAAGGGGCCAGAAAGAAGGCTTAATAGCCAGCCACCTAAGCAAGCCTAGGAAGTAGCCTGTGGGAAGAGTAAGAGTGAAGCCGGAACATTTGAGACTGGAGCAGACAGCTACTTCATTGCTCAGGGGATTAGGGCTGGAGCCTGGGTAGAAAGGGTGGCATGGATTCACATAAACCTCAGTGCTGCCACCTTGAAGTATTGTGCTGGCACTCCTACAAGAAAAGCCTATTTGTAGATCCGTGCAATCAAGGGGCTCTTTTTGGAACCCCTGCAGTCAAGGGGAAGAGTTCCCACAGACTCTTAAAAGCAGGCAGTGGCCCAGAAGCCAAAAGTGTTTGCTTGGACTCTTTTTTTTGTTAGAGTTGTGGTTACCCCAGAAGGGATGGGGTCTTTTTTCTAACTTAGCCAGAGGATTAAATTAAGTTATCCGATCACTAAGACATTTTCCCACTGAAAGGGCAAGTAACCATGGAGACATTGAGGCATGGACACATCTTGAAAGAGATCAGAGACACTGTTACAGCATCTCTGAACACATCCTACTTTTGGTCTTTCCACAAAACTCCCACTGTTTTCAACAGAAGTTCTGAAAGTGGAACCAGGGTAGAGAGGTCTTACTGAAGTACAGATGCTATGAAGTTGTGGCAATGTGGTACATCAGCAAGAATGAATTGTTGGAATATGAATCTCTCAAACAGTTTTTGCTACATATTATAAAATCAGGGGAAGAGGGTTTTATTTTATAATATAATACTTTAAATACTAACTTAAGGGAAAATACTGTATCCAAGTGGAAATGGAAAAATAAAATAATCCCCAAATGTATAACATACTGACAGAGCTATCGGTATGCATCCCGGACAAGTAAAGCTGTGTCATATAACTCACAAGCCTCAAGCAAGTCATGAAGATCAGCTGCTCATAAATGAAAATGCTTCCAAAAGGTCACACAAAACTGTTACATATTTCATTTTCCAGGGTACGTATTATGAAAGAGTTAGATTTTTTCATTTTACTGATTTTTAATTGGAGGAAAATATAGGCATGTGAACGCTTTATCTACCCTGCCATTGACCTACCAGTCCTTCATCAGTACTAACATAACTTCTCATTAGCTTTGCCTCTCTTTGAATAGAAAAAAGATGCCTTTTTAAACTTCCAAAAATATTTTTTTAATGACAAAGAGTCTAATTTGAGCTACTTTACTATTCATGTCTCTTCTGAGTGAAAATGTACATTTTAGCTATAAAAACTGAGGGAAAATAAGAGTGAATCACCTGGACTAGCGTTTAAAGTAAGTGTGTTTCTGAACGGATCATACCTGATATATCTTCATCAGAGCCTACATTTTTGCACATGTTAAGAGCAACTGAAAAGATGTATGGGTAACCTCTATGGCACTCTTACTAAGAAGGATAATAATTCTTGCGACTAATATAGTCCATTCCACCCAAAGCATTTTACATTTAGTGTATCTGATCCTGCACCCCTTACTACTCACCTGAGTTACTGTGTGAGTATATTTCAAGATCAGGCCATAGGGCCATATTTTTAAAAGTATTAGGTGCCTAAAGACACAGATAGGCACCTAGTGGGATTTTCAAAAGCACCTAAGCCCTAACTCCCAATATTAGGAAGTAGGCACTGAGGAACTTTTGAAAAAAATCACACTAGGCCCCCATCTGCATCTTTAAGTGCCTACCTTTAAAAGTATGGTCCAAAAGTACTGTCCAGAAGAGAGACTAGCACATAGGTCAGATATTAGAATAACTACTAGATGGCACACATCCCAATGTGGCTACGTTCTTCTTCACCTAAAACAAACTGGGATTGGAGCTGAAGACGTTCTCCATCTGGCCTGTACATTTCATTTCTTAAAAGAAGGTTTTGTTGCATCCACTTACCATCCACACCATAAAATAGGAGAACAAAGCAATCCACAGAGTGGATAAAATGAATGTCAGCATAAAAAAGTTCTCCCAACGTGGTTTGTTGCAGTTTGGAATGGTACAAAAGAGCAGGAATAGCAATGGCCACGTGACAATCCATTTGACTTTGTTCATTTTTCCATCTGCAGAAAGAAAGGAAAACAACCTATTTAACTTTCCGGTTCCTGCCGCACCACGTCCAGTTACACATGTATGCACCCTACGTGGACAGAGGACAAAATAATAAATAGGCTTGGTTGCAGCTGTGCATTTTGGTTTGACGGTCATTTGTGTCCCTTGCCCCATGCCCGCAATTTCTGTCTCTCTTTATAATATGGCGAGTTCTGCCCTTGGATGCATGTGTAGGGTTCTCACTGATTCAAACCAGACAATGTACATATATCCAATGATGAAATTGAGCCACAACGTATTGCTCTTTTGAATTTAAAACAGAAGGCTGGTAGTACTGCCCTTTCAAGGGCATGTTATCTTACCATTAAGCCCCTCACCTGAAATAAAAAGCAAATTACAACTTTTTTTTAAAGGAACAGTGTAAAAAAATGCCCACTTCTGTTCAATATCAGTGAACGTTTTTAGCTGATATAAAAACAGACGCTGGCCTTCATTCTGAGCTGTGCCTGTGAAGGATCTAGTGCTAGAGAATTTGCAAATCACAGTTTACTATCTGCATAACAATACACTCACTCTTGCTTCACAGACAAGACATATGAAATGCCAATGTTTCGAAAGTGTGAAGTGTTGCAAATGTGCATGTAAATTTAAATTATTGAGATCAGAGGCAAGCTACAGGATTTTCACAGACTATGGATTATATTCATATCCCTTGAGACATTTTTCAAGCATTCTACAAGTTTGTTTTTTGGGCTGACAAATGAGGGGCACAGTCAAGTGCCCTTTATGTAGTTTTATTTTGGGTATATTTAAGCTAGCAGGGGATTTCTTGATGCTTGAAACAGTATAAATGCCCTGATCATTGTGTGTACAAGATCTATACAAATGTGCTGTTTTGAAACAGATGGATAATCACACCAAAGGAAAAGAATAAAAAAACAGATACATCGCCACTGCAGTCAGAGTTACACCACTGTAAAATGGGTGTAAGTGAGACCAGAATCTGGATCAATGTCCCTCAATGCATTCTTTAATGAAGCAAATATTAGTTGCAGAGAGAGCAACAAACAATATTATGCTGCCTTTAGCTTTAAAAGATAGTAGTAATGCTGAAACTCCAGCTTTCCAGTGCTTACATGAGCCTGCGCTGCAATGAAGACAGCTGGACCAATGCTTTGTAATAGGATTTCTATTTTTTGTCATAGAAATGCTATTAGTTTAGGCCTTGATTTAGCAAAAGTAGTGGAAAGTCAATGTGAACATTCATGGTTTAGCACAGGGATCTCAAACTCAAATGACTAGGAGGGCCACATGAGGACTAGTACATTGGCTCGAGGGCCGCATCAGTGATGCACCCCCCCCCCGCTGCCTCCAGGCATGCCCCTACTCCATCCCTTCCATGAGGCCCCGCCCCACCTCTTCCCACCCCTTCCCCGCCCCCATTCCAACCCCTTCCCCAAGGTCCCCGCCCCAACTCCGCTCCCTCCCTACCCCTATTCCAATCCCTTCCCCAAATCCCCACCCCACCCCTGCCCCTTCTCCGTCTCCTCCCCTGAGCGCATGACTCCCCGTTCCTCCCCCTCCCTCCTGGAAAGCGCTAAGTGCTGCCAAACAGCTGTTTGGCAGCAGGAAGTGCCTAGAGACAGGCAGAGGAGCAGGGATGCTGCATGCTGGGGGAGAGGGGTGCTGGAGGAGGGGAGCTTGGCGGCCGCAGGAAATAACTCTGCGGACCGCGTGTTTGAGACCCCTGGTTTAGCATGTCTTTAGGTGCTTTGTTGATTCAGGACCTTAAGTAGGATCCCTGTCAGGGTACATGCCCTCAACAAAGAAAATGAAAGACAGCAACTGCAAATGCCATACTTGTTATCTAGCAATACAGGGATCTCTTCTTACCCATGTGACAGGGAAAACATGCCAGTCTGATTCTACTCTAGTGTAAATCAGATCTAAGCCCAACGAAGTGTTCCACCAGTGAGAGATCAGAATCGGGTCCTTAGCTTTTCCAGTAATTTAGTGAGACAGTTGCCCACTCATCCTGCAGTTGGAGGATTTTTGCTTCATTAAAGAAAGCATCCAGAAACATTAGTCTGGATTCTGGTCTAACTTACACAAGTTTTACACTGGTGCAACCAGGGCCACCCGGGGAGGGGGTGGGGATGGGGGCGCAAATGGGGCAATTTGCCCCGGGCCCCACAGGCGGTCCAGGACTTTGACGGCATGCATTTTAGCAGCGGGGGGGGGGGGGGGGAGGGCCCTTCAGTCGCTCCAGGTCTTTGGCGGCATTTCGGCGGCAGGAGGCCCTTCAGTGCTGCTGAAGACGCAGTGCGACTGAAGGGCCTCCGGCCACAGAAATGCTGCCGAAGACCCAGACCACCGCCAGGTGAGTACAAGCACCACAGCTCCCCCATTTTGCCCCAGGCCCCCTGAATCCTCTGGGTGGCCCTGGGTGCAACTGACTAACACAGAGTTACTTGTGAATTACACTAGTGTAGCTGAGAGCAGAATAATTCCTGTCTTGTTTAAAGTATTTTAATCTTTTTCAAATCCATATGCTCTGCACTGAATATAAGAAGCTTTGGGAGCCGAACATTCCAAAGAGACAGTGCTACAATGAAAAGTCATATTAATTTTCAGTATATTCCTCTAATGCTGTATGTCCCTATTTCCTCACAAAGGAGCTTTACAGACTTTATACTTGCAGGAATCACTTTCCCATTAAAACGTGGCCATCTCTAGGTGAAAGATAACAGGTAAACAACACACAGCACAACGGTGATGAGAAGGGAATATTGGTCAATGCCCTACTTTAAAAAACATGTTATAAGATTTGCAATATCCACATATAGCAGACAGGAACTCAGTTTTAAAGTCTCACCCAAAACCCTCACACTTGGTAAACCACACAGTGTGATGCTGGAAGACCAGGTGCTAGCTCATGCCAAAGTCTCCATGTCTCAACTGAACACTGACAAATGCATAGCTGGAATCAGTCTGGCTTGCCTGTGTGTTAGTATTTTACGTCAGGTGTTAGAATGATAAGAATGTGTTTAAGCTTTATTGAATGCATGTGACTTGCTGCATGCATTAATCTCACTGGTAACATCTGTATCTCATACTGTAAGGCAGCATTTGAGTGGTTGTATTGTGAGCCTCTGTGACTATGTAAATCACCAGACAGGAGAGAGACATTAAATTAGTGTGAAGGGCTGCTCATCAACAGAAAGTTTTACATCCTTCCCAACAGGAAAGTTCCATCAACACCAGATGTTAAGAGGATAAAATACTTTGGTGTTCTGCTCTCCCCCAACCCCATGAAGATGAGTCATGCAAGTGGATTCCTCTGCCCTCCCCAATCAGCTGAGTTTGCAGCTCAGAGCACATGTTAGAAGGGAGATAAAAACCCCAGACAAAAGGAACTAGGTCTCTCTATGCTGCTTGGTCGGGGAGGGGGAGACAGGGGAAGGGATAGTCTATAGCCTGGGATAGTCGTAAAGAATATATAGACCTGGCTGAACATAGAGGCTTCTATTACCTTTTGAAACTTAAGATTGTAACTCATCTGTGTGTATATGTTTACCTGCTTTCACCTTGAAAATAGCTGTTTCCTTTTCCTATTTCACAAATCTCTATATAGTTTATTACTGAATTGGCTACCACTGTTGTCTTTGGTGTGAGCTCTAAAGTGCCATTGACCTAGGGTAAGTGACTGGTCCTTTGGGACTGGGAGTAACCTGAATATTGCTGTGATTCTTGGTGTAAGGGACGATCTATCATAAAGGTATGCTCACCTGTGTGGCGAGACAGATTGGCGTACCGATGGGACTGTCTATGGCTCCATGTTTAGGCTCTTATAGTACCTGAGGAGTTTACACTTGACAATTGGCTGGCAAACTCTAAGTATAGAATTCACAGCCAATTTGGGGTTTGTGCCCTGGTTCCTAACAATCTGCCCTGAGGCTGGTCCTCATACTCTTGAGCTGCTGCAGGCAGCGTTACACGTGGAACTCAGTTTTATCTAACTTAGATGGGCCAAAGGCTGTGATGACACTGCCAGGAGTCAAATGCACTGTTGGAGCTTAGGTATTTCAAACTTGATATGCAGGCCACTGAATCATTTCTTCTGGGAATGAAGGAGGAGCAGGTAAGCAGGAAGAGTGCATTATTCAGTGTATTACTGAGTAACTTAAATTAGGGACTGCCAGACACAGTCAAACCAATGGTCCATCTACGCTGGTATGCTCTCTGACAGTGACTTGTACCAAATGCTTTTTAGAAGAAAGTGTCAAAATCCTCAAAAAAGGACAATTATGGAGGAAGCTTCTTTCTAACCCCAGGTAGTTAGTGGTTGAAGCCGGAGTCTCGAAGCATGAGTGTTGACACCTCTTATAAATGTTTATCCCAATTGGTGATACCACAGATATTCTTACTAATTCACATAAATCTCAGCTGTAGGACTGGTTGAGAAACAGGAAAGATTTTGTAGACCTTTCTGCAATTTCTTCCTCTGTTTTTCTTTGAAATTTTGAAACTTGAAGAAAAAATGCTGGCCATCCCCACTCTAGTCCTTTTTTGAATTCTACCAAGCATTTCACTTCAGTGTAACTGGTGGCAATGAATTCCACTGGTTAATTATAAATTGATCCATATCCTCAGCTGGTGTAAATTAGAGTAGCTCTACTGAAATCAATCGAGTTGTGCCCATTTACACCAATTGAGGAGCTGGCACTCTGAGTGTGTTTGCTTTTTAAAAAGTGTTTCATTTTATCAGTTTCAAAATTTGTTACTTTAACTTTTTAAACAAAACAGTCTTTTTCCACTAATGAAAACAGATTTTAAGTTCCCTTTCTCCTGGGTCCTAATTACACTATATAATTTACAGCTGAGATTTAGGACTAATTATCATCAGTAATATTTAATTCAAATTTTGATCTTAAGTCATGTAGTAATGAGGAGTGTACAACTCCACGTAGGAGCTCTTGTACTAACCCAAGCAAGAAGTATAATTCTGCAACAAAATGATGTTATTCTCAAGGGCTAAGGATTGATTGGACTAGTGTATGAAATTTAGTGTATGTAAATTAGCCAATCAGCCTAATTTGTTTCTAAGAGTCTACTGCATGCTAGGCACTTAACAAATGAATATGTTACAAATATGTAACAAATGAATATGTTACATCCCTACTGCGGTACCGATCATGGGAGCCAGAGACACAACCCAAAAGATTCAGACTAGAGCTGGTCAGGAATTTTACGTTTGACTGTTTATTGATAGAAAATGCCCTTTCAGAATTTCAGTTTTTCAGAGTTTGATCTGCAAAACTGTTAGGTTTTTATTTTTCATCCTAAACTGGAAAATTGTATCCAAAACCTCAAAAGTTTCAGTGGGATAAAAATTCTGTTTTCCCTGCCAGTTCTACTTCCAACAAACAGATCTTTATTACAGCCTCTCAGAGATCACTCTGCCTGCACCACGATTGGATCCAGCATGTTACACTTCCCAGTGTATGCCATGACTGGGTTTCTTAAAAGCTCAGTCCACTACAATGAAGACAGATAAATTCTTCACGTCAGGGACCTACAAAGACAAATTCTGCTGTCCATTACAATGGAGTTACTCCAGATCTACAAAGGAGAGAATGCAACAAAAATAAATAAGTTATTGAGTGGAGATGCTCAGTATATCTGTTGTTTGTTCCACTGTTTGTTTGATTTTTCTTATTACTGTCTATTTTGTTACCACTTCTTTGAGCAGAGAACAGGCTTCCTATAGCTTTTTTTTTAAGCGATGGATAAAACATAAGTGGTACTTAAAAGAAAGTCATAACCTGTTACTTCGCCATCCCTTAATGTGGACCTTTGGACTGAAAATTACAAATATAAATCCCGTCACAACAGGGACCAACATCTTTCTTACCAAGGAGGAGAACAATTGGCAAACACAGACATTTCCCTGTCTAATTTATGAAAAATCAGTCTATATTTTGCATCATGTGAATCGGCACAGACATCTGTGCTGTGATAGAGAACAGCAATCCAAAGTCTGATTGCAAACAGAGACACATATGCAGCCCAAAAGAGGAAACAGAATTTTCGTCACAACATATTACTTTTAGGTATCTTTGTCTTGTGGTTATAGCTCTGTTCAGTTGGTGGGTTACCAGTGGAATGACCTAGAGCAACATTAAATCTGCAAGCTTTAGTTCCAAACCTGTCTGTTCTTAATATTGTCTTTCAAGATGCCAGTGCCATAGGATAATGGGTAGGATTTGCTAACGTCCTTGGACAGTAGCTCTATATTTTTAGTTCTGGAAAAAAATTATCTTCACAAACATACTATTTCCTTATAGTGAATTTAGGACCCATCCTGTGCAACAAGGAGTTCTAAATTTCCATTAGGTCAATGGGAGTTCAAAACAATCCACACTTTTACAAGAGGCTTGAAGATGTGGCAATAAATGGGATTTAACTACGTGCTTACAGCTAAGCATGTGTTTAAGTGCTTTTTCTGAATCGGGGCTCTAAAAAGGCAGCTAAGCTGTGCCAGGGCTCTTACACATCAGTTCATTCTCAAGATATGCCAACTCAATCTCAGTCTGATGTACTCCAGCATTTCTTAACAATGCTGCTCCAAAGGATTCACAAGGAAACCTCCCCTGCAAGGTCAAGTGAGCCATCTCCATAACTGTATACCTGGCCTCCACCTGCTCAGGAAATGAAATAATCCTGTGGTCATTCCTCAACTCAGTCTCTCCACATTTAACACTGAGCACTGCCTTCCCCTCCTAGATCATTCTGTCTTAAATGGGCGCTGACAGACCAGAGGGGATTCTGTCTTTAAAACCATCCTGAGGAACAACAATTTATTAGTTTGTGCACAATCTACAGGGCTGAGCTGAATTTAAATTCTACTTTAAATTGTGTTATTTAACAACCCCGGTTTGAATAAAAGGGATTTAAGTAGCTGTGATCTCGGGGTGGGGGGGATGGGGGGACTATACTTTTTTTTTTAATACTTTTATAAACTGAATATTTAAAAAAAAGTTTAGTTGTAACAGGGCTTTAACTGTCTCACTCATCACATTTTTTATTTAGCCCATGCGCTGTTTCCACTCTACTTTATATTAACCAAACAGCAAAGTGTCAGATAAGCCTCAGGTCTTAAGAGCTAATTGTCCAAATGTTAACCTGCAGATGAGGAGAGATCAAGGTACTCTCTTTTTAGGGAGAACGGTTATTTTTCCATACAAGCCAAAGCCAAAATCTGGTAGTATAATAATCCCTTCCCCAGCAACTGCTGCTGTTGTCTTGTGTGTTTGGAGATGGCCCTGAACCAAACCTAGAACCTCTCTGAAATTTGGGGTGTTTGAAATTCAGTCTAGGATCCTGCCTGTATTTTGTAGCTTGAGACTATCTTTACCTCCTTCACGTAACTCTCCCTTTACTCCCAATTCCCATGCCCGAAAGCCTTAGTTCTACGACTGAGCCCCACCACTGAGAGGGCACCACACATAACAGGGAGTAGATCTTTAAGACAGTACATTCAAACGCAGCATTACTCTGAGGTAGATTAAACTGCACTTACATCTCTTTCAGAAGAAAGATGTTCTGACAAAAGTAACCATGGTGTGTAACTTAAAGAAGCAAATCAAAACCAGAAAAAGATGTGACTATAGAACAGCAGAAAAAAGTTTGGACTAATCCTTGGCCATCTTAACTGGGGCTCTAAAAAAAAAAATAATTTTTTTTTAATTAAAAGTGAATTCCCTACTTTGCAAACTGCAAGCACCTAACTTGGAAAGTCCTTTCAGTGTCTATTCTTCCTAGTGCTCTTTATAGTACAGAAAGAATACATGAACTACTGATCTTTAGAAAATGTATGTTCCTTATTCCTGGCCTGAAAATGCATCAAAAGATAGACAGAGGGAATGCTGGGAAACTGTCTGAAAATTACCTTTCTCCCTAAAGCCAATTTCGAATGTCAGATTTTTTTAGGCTGCTGATTGTACCATGGCTCTTAAACAACAACAAAGCATGGTGTTGTTTCTTTACGTTTTCCCAATGTTATTGAAGTGGGTGCTTTCGAGAGCAAAAAATAACAGAATTCTCCCTCAGAGTATGAGCATCCAAGCAATAGATAATCATCCACAGACAAAAGGGGAGTAAGAAAAGCTGAAAATAATGATGAGGATTTTAAATATCTAGTCTCTCTGCGCTTATATAAACTCTTCCAGTTCTAGCTGAACTTTTGCTCTATCGTAGTCTGAAGTGTCTCATCACCTATTCCACTCCGGCCTGTTGGGCCTCAATTATCTGAAAAACACTCTTAATAAATTCAGAAAGACTGCCTTAAAACAACGCCAATGGCATAACTTGCAGCCCTGTCCTCAGTTCAAACCCTTATGCTACCATGGATATTGTAGGACACAGGAAGCCTTTATCGGATCCCTCCCCCCCTCACCCCCCCCATTTACAATCAAGTCTCCTGGGTACTGAACAAAGCCAGAAATGATAAAACTTCCAGCCACCAGAGGAGTTATTTATTGTAATAGTAGTAAAGCTTTAGGCTGTGGGTAACATTTCCCCTGCGCTCAAGTTCTGCTCTGTGCAGAAATAGGAAATGAAACATGGGACTGTGATGCTCCAAACAAAACTGGTAGCAAAGGATGTGCTGAAAATATCTAGATGAAAAATTATCTTTACAAACGTGACCATTCACCCTTGTATTTATAATTATCTGTTTAAGTTTACAGTGATTTTAAATTGTCATATTAGCATGGTCCTGTGCGTCTATATGTGTAAATAAGCTCAATTTATTCTGCTTCAGAAACAGTAAAAAAACCTGTATAAATGCACTCGTTTGTTGCCATCAATCCATCTAACGGGGGTGTTTCTTTAGCAGATCAGTTGTCTACCATGTTTTATCTTCACAGGAGAACAGGTATTTATTATATAATGGGTTCTCTTTCAGGGGGTTCCAGTACATCTCTACCCCGATATAACATGAATTCAGATATAACGCAGTAAAGCAGAGCTCTGGGGGGCGGGGCTGCATGCTCTGGCAGATCAAATCAAGTTCGATATAACACGCTTTCACCTTTAAAGCGGTAAGATTTTTTGGCTCCCGAGGACAGCGTTATATCGAGGTAGAGGTGTATTTCCTAAAATCAACAGCATTTCTGCTTTCCTCATTCACATTTTAGAAACGGGGCCCCACAGAAATCAAAGAGCATTCTCAACTCTTTAATGTTCAACATCTAAAATTCCTTCTTCAGTTTCAACAGGGGTTGGCATTATTTTTCACTGTATAGAAATGTTGTTTTCTGCTGTTAAACAGCTGGTGTGCATCACCCCAGATGTGGCTACATTTCAGTGGCAGGTGAATTAATCCCTCTTATATGATCTGTAGAGCATTTTGAAATGAATCAACATATAAAGTGCTATGTAAATCATCACGATAACACTTTTCCTGTATATAGCCCCTTTCATCAGAGGATTTCAAAGTGCTTTCAAAAAGTGGGTAGTATTAGTCACTTTTTACATATGAGAACCAAACATGTATTTAACCATGAGGGCCTGTGTTTCCACTTGTTATTCTGAACCTCCTTTTTAATTCCTTCTCCTCCAAGAAGTCTTTCTGCCCTGTCATTAACATACATGTGTGCACCAGCTTACCTTTCATCAGGAGGCCAGTGTAAATAATTCATTCCAAGGCTATTATTGGGGGTGTGCTGATTAGATTGATCTATGTAGGTTATTTATTTATTCCCCTCTTCCAACTACCACAGTTATACATCCAGCCCAGCCCTGGAGAACTCCAGATCAGTCTTGAGTTCTTACCCTAGATCTCCACTCAAGCAGCACCTTCACCACTTCTGCACATGGCAATTGGAAATCAATGGCCTGAACCTAACAATGGCCCATTTTCATTTAATGTGACCTCCAGTTGGGTTTTGTCGTCATTCAACCCTAGCAAAACAACTTCAAATCAATTGCATAGTTCCACCTGACTGACTCTTGATTGTCTCTACAACCCATTTTTGGCATTTTAATTCCGTTCTGTTGTTCATTGTTTAGCATCCTCATTCTCTTGAAGATCAAACCTACCTGGTGCTGAAAAGGGAGATGCGTTTTCATGCTCATTCTCCTCCTCTTGATTTTCCACAATGATGTTCCCATTTTCAATATTTTCATGTTTGCCATTTTGAAGCGTTTTGCTTGTGCCATTGGCAGAGTGGATCAGTCGCTGACGCTGCACAGGAACACAGACCAAAAAAACAAAGTAATCTTTGAAAAACTCTTAACTTCGCTAATCTTGTTCACCTGGTCACTTCTGTTCTTTCAAACCCTACCACCTTGGAGGCCCTGATCAAATTTTCAGATGAATCCTATTTTAGCACAGAGTAATGAACATGGCTCATTTGGAAGCATTTCTCACCTATGTCTTCAGGCCTCAAGCCAGGAGTTGGGCTCATACCTAGTGGTGATGCTGCAGTGCTGTACTCCCGGGACTGCTGCACTATCAGTGGTGCTGTCCTTCAGATGAAACATTAACTGAGGTCACTTCTGCCCCTCTCCAATTCCTTCCCCACCCAGTCCCCCACAGGTAGAATTTAAAGATCCTGTGACACTTTTCAAATGGGTGAGGATTAGCCCTGCAGCATCCCTGGTCTGATTAAACATGAGGGTTGTTCATTGCTTTTGTGGAGCACATGTTGCTATGCTCACTGCACTACAGTAGCTACAATGGTTGCTATTCAAAATAAATATTCACCATATAATGAGAGCTGGGACACTGCACTAATTTCATACATTTCGGAAAGGCATGAGAGCTGTGCTATCTGAAGTGGAATGATGCAATAACTATTGGCAATTGCTGTCTTTTTTAATGGCAGCTGCTCCAACTCACTTGAAAGTGCTTTACAGTACCTTGAACATGAAAGGTGCTGCCAGCATGTGAAACAATTCTAAGCCTAACGTAACTGAAAAGGGAATTGAAAGTAGAGAGAACTCAAATCCACAATACGTTGCCAAACTTTGGTGGTTTGCATACAGTGGAACCCACATCTGGTTTGGGGTTTAGTTTTGCAAACTAAAAATGCCAGCTTTCTGGCCATTTCACTACT
Source organism: Mauremys reevesii (assembly GCF_016161935.1). Taxonomy (NCBI): domain Eukaryota; kingdom Metazoa; phylum Chordata; order Testudines; family Geoemydidae; genus Mauremys; species Mauremys reevesii. The sequence goes on from NC_052626.1 coordinate 29,818,292, forward strand.
CAAAAATACTTTCTTATGAATCAGCTAATTGGCTGGAAAGCAACCCAGCTGCTGCTAAGTGGTTTAGCTGAACTTCTCCCACTCCCTGTACTGCACCACAGAGCTCACTTTCTAAAAACATATTTGTGTATGGTTGTTAGTTGGATTCCCCCCCCCCCCAAACATGCAGAATTTCTGCTAAACTGCCATGGACTGTTCACAGTGTGCTATAGTCCTGGGAGCTGTGTTATCTCCTCTATGTTATTGGAACTTGCAAGAACCTATTTTTCCTATACTTGTAAATCGCAAAATAAAAAGCCCTTCACTTGGACTTCATGTTACTCAGAAACAAAGGATGAAATCCTAGCTCCACTGAAGTCAATGGGGTTTTGCCATGGACTTAATTTAAGCTCAGGACCTTGTTGTTTGACCATTCTCAGGACTTTTGCGGCAGGGTTACGTGAAAGACAGGCTCCTGCGGTGACAACATGTTCACTGAGGGCTAATCTGAGCCTGTCTGAAGAAAATGTCCCTTGTGAAAAGTTTGATCTGCTTTCTCCTTTGTTATACATAACTCAGGACTATAAAGGTTAAACGCATTAGGCAAATGTCTGATGTGATTTGAAGCTCAACTATTAAAACACCTAATAAGGTCCTATGGTTGATTTATCTATTATGTTATCTTCCCTCAGTTCACTACTCTTAGAAGTGCTCAAATGCATTTCCAGTGACTAAAGGAAAAAAATCCATCTTCTTCTAGCAAGAGGAGTTTCTTAATCTTTACTCCCCTTGTACCTTCAAGGGCCCCCCTTCCACCGTGACCTACCCTTCCGTGAAAAGGGCTTAGTATGATGCCTATCACCCTGTCCTAGGCACCAATCAGTATAGTCACTGGAAAGTGACTTCAGTCTCCGCTGCCCTAGGAGCTCAGTTGGAGAGTCAACGTGTGATTCCAATGCCAAAAGCATCTCTATAAAAGAACACTGAGTGGGGAAAGTGGTCCTTTGGCAAACCCCCTTCAAAGCAGTCATTTGTTATTCTCTTAGTGAACTTACCTCATTAATAATGAGCCTGCTTGCCATCCGCAGCCTGGTTCTGGGTCCAAATTTATTTGTAATCATTATTCGTAAGCCAGCTTCAGGGAAGCGGAATTTCGGGGGACTGGAGCAGATGATCTCATCCACCATCACCACCGGGTTTTTGCCATATTGCTGCTTTCCCTTCACTAGTGATCACAATGCCAAGAGTTAGTTGGGAAATTCATTTCACCAGGCTTCCCTTTGCCGAGAGTTGCCCCATTGTGACTCATGCAAGGGATCACATTTACCTGAGTTCTTGAATTTGCTAGCAACAATCCCACAGTGTTTCTTGAGTCTCACAAATTTGATCATCATTGGCTCTCCCTCTCTACCTGATTCAGATCATGTGTTGAAGGAGGTTTTCACTATCTTGAGTGGAAATAGGTTGGTATGGTTCTCATCTAGCCATTCATACTGGGCCACCATTTTTCTTTGTTTGCAGACCATCACCATTCATCATGGGTTAGCAAGCGTTGCACAGACCACGCACAACTGAGAGAGCATATACAGCTCTTTGAAAACTGTAATGCTATCCAGTTTGTTTAAGGTGCTTAGCAGCTGTGGTCTCTTCTAGAGCCCTGTCAGGGTCCCTTAGTGTTGGGTTCCCAGTCCCTGCAGAACTTCACTTTAATTGAATAGAATATTAACAATATCTCTAACAATATGGGATTTCAAACCATCCAAATTTAACACAATTACTTCTGGATAATTGTTATAATTGATCCTTTAATACAAAGGAACTTTAAAATTATACAAAGGTCGGAGTTGTGGTATGGTATTACAATAATAAAAGGCACTATATTATACTAGGAATCAATACAAGTGTAATCAAAGGCTTCTTAAAACTTCACAAATCCATGCCAGTATTTCCATAAATGCTACAAACTACACATAGCAAGCACAGCAAGGCTCAGCAGACAGGAGACATACCCATGTGCAGTTGGAAACAGGGCAAGAAGTATGCATGTGATTGAAATAAAAAATTATCCCCTGAGTGTGTGGGGGAAGAGAGAAAACAGCATTCTTTACTGCTTGGGTTATTGCCCTTTTTTTTTTTTGGACAGCAGGTTACTTACATTAAGAGGAGCGGAATTTAGGAGGCAAAAGTGAAAGACAATCATTAGTGCATAGTTTCAGTCAGGAAGCAAAGGAAATCTGGGAAAACATTCAACTCAAATGAAGGAATTAGAATTGATCTTTCATGTAAATGCATAGAAAGCTACACAGTTACTGAGCCTACATCTGTTATTCACTCCAGTGATTAAATATTTTTGTTTTTTTTAGGATGAGGTCAGTTTCAATATACATGTGCAAACTACATCATCTATTAAAGCTTTGCAACTTGTAGCATCTTCTAACACATACGTTTTGGGATCTGAGAACAGATCCTCCCATTAACGTCCACCCCCAAAAAACTCCTGGATGAGATTGTAAATCTGCAATACACCCTTTTACCCTCCTGTGCTTGAGCCTCTTGGTACTGGGGGAGGCAGAACTTTACAAGACACTGTTTTGTGTTTCATTAAAATGAGGCTTTTGGTGAGGGCATGGTGCTCACATGAAGCACATAAAGATATCTTAAAGTTTCAAAAGAAAACATGTTCTATCCAGAGCGTCAGTTAAGTAGCTTTGGCCTTGCAGTCTAATCTACAATGAAGGATGAAACTAGGAATAATTTTGTATTGGGTGAAGGTAAAGCAGCAATTCTCCTCACACTCCCAATATCTTCATCCAAATTTAATGGGATATTGCAGTGAATGCAAAATAAGGAGCAGTGCTCTTCCGAAGGCTCTCTAGGAAGTGATTGCACTGAGGCTATTTTTCCTGTGAAGCAGTGTATAGCCAAGATATCCTGAACACTTACAGTTGTGATCTGACTCTCATTTAAAGAAGACTCAACCATAGCAGCCTAACATTTGCTTTAGTTGAGAAAAAAAAATGTTTCACAACAATCCTGGAAAAGAAGAAAGCCCTGACACTTTGATTTAACGCAGTCTTGCTAGACTAGCAACTCTCAAGTGAGTTTCTCCAGTGAAATCTCCAAAGCACTCCTTGATCATGCAACTTGTCAGTGAAAACAACACGGAAGTACTGCAGTCACAATGGAACTAATTCTAGGAGCACTAATGAGATTGTGGCAAAACATGCTCAGGTTAGAATAGGGTGACCTTATTTTCCCCGAAGGCCCCTACTGCCTGCCTGCATGGGATTGGCCTGGCCCAAGCCATTCTCCCGATCCCTCCCTCCCTTCTGCTCAGGGCTGGCATTGCTGCTCTTCCACCTCCACCCACATGTTCCTCCATGCCCCACTAGGAATTGCGATACACTTTTTTTTGGGCAAAACTGGGCATATGTCCAGTTTTCTCTTGCCAGCGGATGATCAGTTGGCAAGAGAAAACGGGACAAATGGCTGGCTTTGCTAAAAAAGTTGGGATGGCCGGGACAGGGCTTAAAAAAGGGATTGTCACGGCTAAAACGAGACATATGGTCACCCTAGGTCAGAAGGACCTTTGATGAATTACAGGGTAAAAACCTCACCATCGAGGTACAGTGCACAGATTATGGGAGTATGAATTACTGCAGCCCCAAGGCTAACACGGCACATTTATTCTGCCTATTTTTCTCTTCAATCTGATTCCATCTGTTTCTGGAGACACACGGCCCAGCTCCATATGGTCCAGATGGGTCCCATTTCACAAATGGCATAAGTGTTTTTTACAAATAAAGGGAAAGCATTTTCTGCAACTCCTTTGTACATCCTGCAAGGGGAATATCCTCCAGCCATGGTATTTTCTTTTCAGAAATAGGCAAACTTTCTGCTCAGCAAACTTTCTGCTCAGATGCAAAGTCTACTAGAGTCAGTGGAAAGTGACTCATTGACTTCAACAGGCTTTGGATCAAGCCCTGTGGCATCTAGCCTGTGTTCAGTACAGACTCACACAACACACTCTTAGCAAGAGTTTTCTGTTACCAGGGAGGAATCAAACCCACGCCATCTGAGGGGAGCATGGGGTCAATATATATATATAAAAAAAGCCCAGAGCACTGAGCCACGGTGCCTGTACTTTTAAAATGGGAGCATTATTAACAGGAGTACAAATCTTTTGCCTTCACTTCTGCATATAGAACTCGTCCTTGAAATTGAATTTTTCTCAGGGTGAAAAGCTCTCTGTATGAAAATCCAGTAATGGAACCTTTTATGTTTCACCAGTGGAAGCTCTTGAAAGTAATAAAATGTATGAGCATCAAAGGCAGCTGTACAGTATGTGAACCTCCCTTTTATCTGCACCTACAGTAATAGAATTCCCATCACCAGTATGAAGAAAGTACCTAACTGAGAGCAGCTGTTCTTTGTTAGAAAATAATCAGACTTGGTATGTACGGGCAGCAGCAGATTAAGGTCAGATCCAGCCCATTGAACCCTGGGGCGGTATAGCAGTGGATTCTGAAACTTGCTTGCCACAAGTAGAAGGCAAGGCAGCAGGCCAGCTGATGGAAGCCCCCCCCACACACACACACTCCCACACACACACCTGAAGACTGCTGGCAGTACCTGAGGAAGATGGAGTTCAACTCAGGAGGAAGCTGGCCAAGAGCAGGCCAAGGCAGAGGCAATGCAAGGTCATGGCACGTTCTTGCCCAAGAGGAATGAGGTGCAGCAGACAGCCATGTGACTGTCTTTAGGAGAAGGATCTTGCTGCCTGATGCACAAAGTTGTGAGGCAATCTGGATGAAGCACCTCTCCCACTACTCACCACACTTCCTTCTCTATCCCCTCATCTTTATCCCACCCATGTTTTCTCTTCCTCTCTCACCCTAGGCAGGTCCCCTTACTTCCCTTTGTCCACTGTCCCCATGGTAATGCCCATTCCCACACTACCCCACCTCTGATTTCTAGTGGTGGTTTGGTCCCTCCCATGTGGTCTCAGATTGTGGTAAGAGGGGGAGACTGCGGCTGGGGATGAGGAAGGGGAGGAGCATCAGATATGGGGAGGGGGTTGGCCTCAGATTTCAAGACAGCAGAAAAGTTAACAGAGAAGAAATCTGTTGTAGGGAAAGTTTGAATGGAATGAAATTTGGGTGGATCTAGGCTATTTTTAGCCTCCTTATGTAATACCTCTGAGAAACTCAAAGCACTTTACAGACATTAATTAGTCCTCACAACATGCCCATGAGGCAGATGAGGTAAGTAACTATTCAATATTATTAGCCCCAATTTACACAGTGGCTAGAGAAATTGAAGCTTAAAGAACATATATGACTTGGGTAAAGTCACACAGCAAGATGGCATCCATGCCAGAAACAGAACTCAGGTGTTTCAACTCCTAGGCCTGCATTCTAACCATCTGCCTGGTGGAGCAGACCAACCTCAACATTCCTTGAAAGGACTCTGACCAATTAAGTGATATGCAGCACTTCCAGCTTTTTGTCATATAGGAAGATTATTCTCTAATCCTGAGGAAATCTCCCATCCAAGAGAGAATGGATAGTTCACTATGGAATAGTCCTTCTGTTACCTGAAGATCCAACATAAAGAAGGATCATAATACTTGCTACAAAGTGATTCTCTCTTAATCATGCCATGGTTTCATATAAGAAATGGATTAATTTATTTGATTATTAATATTTATACTAGAATAGTGCCTATGACCCCAACTGAGACCAGGGCCACATTATGTTAGGCACAGTAGAGTATTGTAAAAGACAATGCCTACTCTGGACAGCTCCTAATCTAAACACACAAAGTAGAAAAGGGGAGGGGGCATATTCATACTGCAAGTCTGCGGTGAGGTGGATTGATCCAAAATGCACTGAGCGAACAGAGCCTTAGCCCACCTCTCTTATACCACTAGCCACCCTTTCCAAATGCTGCACACATTTCAAGAAGATGCAGCTTCCAGATACTTGAAGTTGCTTGAAAATAATGAAGCAGCAAGACCTGACTAGCCAGGAAGGACTCAAGGAGTGAGAGGGGCTGAGCCAGGCAGCAAGGACTTGGTTCTGAAGACAGGAGGGGATATAAACCCCAGACAGAAGAAAATGCAGAAGAGCTGAAAGATTCAAGAGGAACAAACGTGCTGACTCTCTCATGCTGTAGTGGCAGCAGGAAATCATCTTCCCCATGTGGCTGCCAAAACCCCTCCCCCCCAAATACTTTCCACATCTGTTTAGGAACAGACCTTGCCATCCTAGTACTCAAACTCAACCTCACATTTGGATGGTTCCTTTTGCCACCCTGGCCATCGCACCCCAATGCAGGTTTCACCTACTGCCTGGAACTTAATTCTTACACATCTTAAAGTGAAAATTACCTTCTGCATACACAGCCAAGAAAATATTTATTTCATTTATGGTTTTGTAACTCATTCACCTATTGCTGAACCAGAGAGTAGAAGACAGCAATGCTGCAGGTGTTCAAAGTAGCATGTTTCCATCACCTCTAGAAGGAAGTATGATTCTCAAAGGCTTGGCTGCACTGAATTTGTCAACTTAGTCTAATAAATATGTCATTGTCCTTCTTGCTTACGGTTGAATATTATCACTGTTTTGATCACCATTGGAAAAAAACTTCCATACACAATGTATGTCAACTCTTTGTCCAACTCCTGTCTGCTCAGCCTTACCTTTCCATAGCAATGGCATGGATGGGTCATCACAGCTTATGTCATAACATTTATTACCATCTTCCAGCTCATTGCTGACTGTGTTGCCATTCCCAACGTTCATGCTTTTGATGGTAAACAACTTTTGCATCCTCACATTGTACCTGAAAGTGCAAAAAGATGGGTCTGAGAATGCTGGATTGTTGGAATACTTCTCCAAACTCCCAGGCTGATGCAGTGTAACCCAGCCCACAAGGATTATTTTGTGACAACCTACATTACGCTAGGAAAAGCCAGAGAGTATCAAACTCAGTACTGCAGGAATGACTAAGCTTTGCCCACCTGAGGGCCATTTTGGCAACCTGACAGAAGAACAAGGACTGCACCTAGCTTGCAGGCTTCAGAAAGCAGTTTTAATTCAGAAATACATTCCATGGAGGACATTTAGCTCAAGGTAAAGCATTGCATGCTGGATGTGAAGCCTCAGAAATCTTTGTCTCTCTATCAAAGAGCATGAGAGCAGCAGCATACAGAATAGCATTTGGCCCCCAGGACAAGCTTTGGACATGCTCAAACCACATCAAGGGATCTTGAAGCACATCCTCTGTATACTGAGAGGTTTCAGCATATACAAGGGGCTCTTCTGTCTCTTAAGAATTTAGTTTGTTCCACCTCATGGGACATGAACTTTATAAGATTTCTAAAATGTACTGTAAATATACAAGCAATTACATGTAAATGAATGTCATTGAAATCTATGTCAGACACAGATGCCACATTGAATATATCCCTTCATTTTAATAAGGGTTTTGCATTAACCTCTTCACGTTCTGCAGGCTGTAACAGAACCATTACACAGCAACTATTTTTATGACATCAGTCCTGAGCTGCTCTTCTCCTTCCTTAAAGGATTACCTCCTTATCTCTGAACTCTTATGAGCAGCTTTCTGATTTAAATGCCACCATTGAGGAAGTCATTTAAAATATTTATTTCACATTATAATGCATGTTATCACCCTTTTGACAGAACTGAGAGGGAAGGATTTCTGTTGCAGTGAAAACTGCCAAGCAATGAGGACTTTATTTCCTGGGGAAAGAGGAAAATAAAGCCATAATCAGGCTCTGCATTGCCAATGAGTTGCTCCAATACAGATGCAATGTCTTTGGGGGCTGGATTTGTGGGCTAGGGGTCTGTCTACACTGCAGTTGGGAAGTGTGACTGTAGCATTTGTCGACATACCTGAGTTAGATTTAATCTGCCTAGCATAACAGTAAAGACAATAAGGCAGCTGCTCGACTATCTGGGGTCCCAGGTGGGCAGGACTGGCCTGTACTGCCATGATTTCACTGCTATTGTTACTTGAGCTAGCGATGATCTAGCTAGATGAAAGCTAGCTTGGGTATGTCTACATGTGCTCCAATCACACCTCCTGATGGGAGTGTAAATATACCCAAAGACATACTCACTATGCAATGGCCTTTTCACCAATGCTGTGCACCAGCATACAAGAGCTCAAGGTGTGATTCTCAGGAGGGTTCTCTCACCCTGTGGACTGACAGGGGCAGCACTGTGGGGACAGCTGGCTAAGCCCCACCATGAGAAAGAATCCACCCTATAGTGACCCTTCTGGTTGACCTAGTAGTGGTGCTGATGGGCTCAGGAAGGCCCTAGTGTTGAAGGGGAAGTTGAGGTCACACAGGAGATGGTTTTGGTGGGCACAAGGTAGGAGTAAATGGGAGGGCAAGAGACAAAAAGGGGGTACCGACTTCTCCATCTCTTCAGATAAGCAGACTATACCTCGTCTCCTCCCAGGGGAGGGATGATTCATAGACTCTGAGGAGGAGCGAGAAGTGAGGGTGAAAGATAAGGATAAGGGCCTCAATACATGACAGGTCTGGCAGGGAATGTTCTTGTGGTGAATCCATGCTCTGCTGGCTGCCTGGAAGCTCCTTCACATGGTCAGTCCACAGAGGTTACAAAAACCAGGACAAACTGCTGGTGTTTGTAAAACTAACAGATGCTTGGACAGGGCTCTAAAATAAGAAAGTTTCCAATTTGCAAGGACCCACAGTTACTGGCGGTGGTAAAACTGGGAGAACAAGAGCAGCCCTCCAGAAAAAAGCTTCTAAAAATACATGTGTGTTCTGTTTTACTCATAACCTCCATGCTACTTTACAGTCATGGAGCTAGAGAACCCATTTTTGACCTTTCTCCTCAGCCACCTCTTAGACCTACTGTGCCCTATTATACAACAAAAAATAAACATCCAAAGATTTGCTGCTATCTGCAGTACATACTCCAAGAGTGTGTTGATCTACCACAAGAGTGGGGGAGGTAAGACAGGGAAATGAGATTGTCGGAATTCTCCTCAGCTGGAGATCAAAGAATGATGCAATTCTAGAGAAACAATCGTCAAATTACAATTAAAGAGCACAGAGAGGGGAGAAGCACTTACTTCATAATAAGTATGTAGAAGAAATACATAACGATGAGTATAAGGCTCTCCCACCTCAAAGAGAGAAAAGGAAAGGAAAGGAATTAGTAGGGTCACGCATGCTGCTGTAATCTTATGGTATTTTCAGTAGGAATGTGCCACAGGTAGCAGTATGGGAAGTGTCCTCTGCCTTTGTGTGCACTGAATTCCCAGTGGTAACATTAGAGGGAGTTTCAAGGGCCCAGAAGAAGCAAAACTCCTTTGGGCTTTGAACATCATACATATTATGTATATTTCACTTCAACATTTTAGAACTGTGCTAGAGCTATGGAAGACAGAGCTGCACCATTCCAGAAGCAGTGACCAGAGCCATTCTACCAGCAGAGCTCATCACGGACTTTGGAGCGGCTCTTATGCCTTCTTTCAGGAGATGCAGCTTGTTCTCCCATAGATCCAGGGTTGGCTTCTCAGCTGGAGTGGGGAGGGGAGTGGGAGAGGAGAGGGCCTATGGTATGTGGTACCACTGGAAGTGCTAATACTTCTCTATAGCTTCATCTCAAAGAGCACTGCAACGGGATTTTGGCTGCCCTGGGTGCAGGTGTGTAAGGGGATGAAAGTGTTTCCTGCACCCCAGGCCTCATCCTGCGTACTCAGGCAGGATGTTAATGTTTTCTGGTCATTAAATTTTCCTTTAGTTTTCACTATTTATCATACCAAAAAAAACCCCAACAAACCTAATTAAAGACAGAAAGCGGTATCTGCCCTGGGACAAATCCAGTGCTCACTCACACCCCATTGGTCTCTCTGCCATTGCACAGGATGTAAGCACTGAATTTGGCTAAACTGTGATTGTAGGTACTGAACAGTGACATGGAGAACACACTAATTTGAGAAATTAACAATACAACTTACCATACTATTTGCTCATCATATATGAACTGGAAGAAAAAGAAACAAACAAATTGACCATTTCTCCAGTCCCACTAAAAACTGGTCAGCTGCACTGTACAGCAGGCGAAGAATCTTCACAGAGGAGTATTTATTTATTTGCTATACTGTCATTTCCAACCTGAAGCTACTGGAGCTTTCTCCTTCCCACTCTTCCCATCCCAAACCTTCTACTGTACCTGCTGTCAACTCTGCAACATCAACCATACAACCAAGATTTGGGCCTTTCTTAAAGGCTGCTATTAAAGTCACTCAGCTAATGGTGCACGAGAGATATATGCAATGTGTGTGTGTGTTTAAGAGTGAGCAACCATATGTCTGGAAGACAGGTAGTGGGCTCATACAAGAATGTGGTCTATTTTCCAAGATCAAAGGCATCAAGTCCTTTCAAAATTTGCTCCAGAATTGCTTCTCCAGCCATGCAGCCACACAGCTGGGCCATCAGAACAGCAGGTGATCCCAATTTAACTCCATTTTATGCCATCTCCTTTGCTTGAATGGGCCATTGCTGTTCTATTTTTATTATGAATAAAATAAATTAAGATGACTCTCCTCCTCCCTGCCAGCAAATACTTAAATATAGAAATGTCAGAGTTACTACACTGCTCTGAAAAAATATAATGGTCATTTCAGCTATGCCCAAACTTTGCCTACTAAACTCTGCCTGTATTGGCAATTTATCTGTGGGACAAGCCTAACATGTACTAGAAGCTGCAGACAACAGCCACCCTGCCTCTTTAATATGGTGTGCACTTTCTAAATCCCAACATGCTCCAAGAGAAATTACTTGGATCAGAATGGAACACTGCAAGCTGGGACCTGTAGTTTCTGTGAGGCAGTGCTTAATTTGTAATGAAAGAGGTGCCAGGGCTCAAGCAATTTTTTTTACTTTAATAACTAATGTGGCAAGCCCAGAGGTGCCAGGACTATGAACTGCCAAGCCTAGAGGTGCCAGGGCTCACCCTGGCTCTGAGGTATAGCAATGATCTGTTTTGCAGAGTTTAATGGGCTGACTTTGGCTATTTGAACATGCCAGCCTTATTCCAAAGAGCTGTATGAAGTTCTTCTATTTGAGCCCTTACTCACCCTAGTGTACTCTTATTCCTGTGAGTAACTGATGTTAGTGGGACTTCTTATTTGAGTAACCACTTAGCAGTGCAAACAAAGGCTTTACAGTCTGGCCATTTGGAATTAAACCCTGAAACATGTTAAATGTTAAGAGGGACACTTACAATGATAAGAAGGATCACAGAAAGCGTGTAGTACATGGAGTCCCTAAACACAGACCACCAGGTGAGACGAACCACCTGAAAAGAAGCACAGTTTTAGCTGACAAACAACAGTGATTTCAAAAGTTTGTAAGTAAAACTAAGAGCTTGATCTTAAAATATTTAGCTGCATGAGTAACTTTACTCATATGAGTAGTCCCTCTAAAGCCAATGGGGATATAATAGGGATACATTAAAATTACATGCCTATGTGTTTGCAAGATTAGGCCCTAAAATGTATCTATAATTACCACCATTAATAAAAACCTTATAAATGCCTCCCTTAAGGAAATGTATTTCTTACAAATGGTATTTTCATTGCTAGTGGTTTTAAGTGAACAAGAAGCAAAGCACAACTTGCTGCAGTTCTGCAAATTAACAATTCCCTCTTAATTTTATTTGGAGGTATATTGGATTTAATATAAAAATTGTGATATTCATGAATGCATCCTACGGAGAAGGGTGATCAAATGCTTTAGGATGTAAATAACTCACCACAGGAGTCAGGAAGGATTTTTTTCCCTCTCCACTTATACTGATTGTAACACGGTGCTGGCCTAAGAGGCACTGAACCAGCCCTTGTTAGCTCAGAACCTTCTAGCGCAGCTCCCATACAGGGGAACTGATTGGAGCTGGTAGGATGTGGCTCATTAAAGGAGCCTAAGAGTAATCACCTGTGAGCCTGCTGGGGCGAAGGCCTATAAAGCTGGCAGGCAGGGGAGATCAGAAGGATTAAGGAACTACTGCTTCCAGCTAGCAACAGGAACTAGTTGTCCCCTGGGTGGCTACCTATCTCCTATTGAATTGTACAGAGTTGTATATAGATGGTGGTGGGAATGAACACAGAGAAATAAAAGGACACTGGGTTTTGCAAAGTAAGAGATCTCTGGCTGATTTGTACTGTGAGTGACACAGTGCACATCTACAGGTGGGGGCTTGTCCAGGATCCTTAAACCAGTGAATACAGTTGATGGCAATGGAGGAGACCCTGAAATGGCTCATAGAGCAGCAAAAGCAGACCCAGTAGGCCCTGCAGACTTTCCAGCAGGCCCACCAAGCGGAGAGACAGGCCGTTTTGGCCTGGCAGGTGGAGCAACAGAAAAACCTGCAGGATTTCATCTGCGAGCAGAGCAATGTCCAGGGGCAACTCCTGCAATGGCTGGTGAGTCCTGGAACAGGGGAGGGCACCTGGCTGCTGGGCTGGGGACTCTATAAAATGAGCCCGGTGGATGACCTGGATGCCTTCCTAGGGACTTTTGAGAGGGTAGCCACGGGGGCTGGAGGGGACAGGGCAACCTGGGCCCTCTGGCTTGCCCCTTATTTGACCGGCAAGGCTCAAGCTGCCAATATGGCCTTAGGGGAGGAACATGCCCAGAATTATGAGGCCGTGACAGCCACAATATTGGACCGGGTAGGCCTGCCGGCGGAGCGGTACAGGCAAAAGCTCCAGTCGGCCCAGTGGACATTGGCTGTGCAACCACGGGCATTTAGGCAGCGGTTAAGGGACTGGGCCACACGCTGGCTGAGGCCAGATACGTGGCCCCTGGAGAAGGTAATGGACTCCTTGATACTTGAGCCGTTTTTGCAAAGTCTCCCGGAGACAGTGCGGATATGGGTAAAAAGGCACCAGCCAGGCACTGTCGAAGATGCAGTCAGAATGACTGAGGCATATATAGAGGTGGAAGGACCAGGGGCGGCTGCAGGCACAAGCACGCCAAGCGCGTGCTTGGGGCGGCAAGCCACGGGGGGCGCTCTGCCGGTCGCCGCGAAGGTGGCAGGCAGGCTGCTTTCGATGGCTTGCCTGCGGAGGGTCTGCTGGTCCCGTGGGAGGTCCGCCGAAGCTGCGGGACCAGCGGCCCCTCCGCAGGCAAGCTGCCGAAGGCAGCCTGCCTGCTGTGCTTGGGGCAGCAGAATGCCTAAAGCCGCCCCTGGGAAGGACCCCAGGGGGAGGACCGACAGCAAAAGGACAGAGAAGTGGGACGAAGACCCATAGACTCCTTCTCCAGCAAAGGCAAGGAGAAGAAAAGGGAACCCTGAGAAGTACTCAAAAGACCCACCCGGGTAACCTCCTGGTGGTGTGGGAAGCTGGGACACATAAAACAAGACTGCCCAGATATGGAGTCAAGTATCAGAGGGGTAGCTGTGTTAGTCTGGTTCTGTAGAAGCAGCAAAGAATCCTGTGGCACCTTATAGACTAACAGACGTTTTGCAGCATGAGCTTTCATGGGTGAATACCCACTTCTTCGGATGCAAGTAGTGGAAATTTCCAGGGGCAGGTTTATATAGGCAAGCAAGAAGCAAGCTAGAGATAACGAGGTTAGTTCAATCAGGGAGGATGAGGCCCTGTTCTAGCAGTTGAGTGAAAACCAAGGGAGGAGAAACTGGTTCTGTAGTTGGCAAGCCATTCACAGTCTTTGTTTAATCCTGAGCTGATGGTGTCAAATTTGCAGATGAACTGGAGCTCAGCAGTTTCTCTTTGAAGTCTGGTCCTGAATTTTTTTTGCTGCAGGATGGCCACCTTAAGATCTGCTATTGTGTGGCCAGGGAGGTTGAAGTGTTCTCTTACAGGTTTTTGTATATTGCCATTCCTAATATGGAGTGCCGTTGGGTGGACTTTTGTGCATGGACACAACAGGCGGGAAGGAACTGGGGCTTGGTATGCCCACCATGCCTGTGAAGGGGGGGAGACAGACCCAAATGGCTGTGGTGGACACCGCCTTGAATTGCATGCTGGTGTGAAAGGTGCTAGTCAAGCTACATTGGCTCATTCTGGGGGGAAAGGATGGCCCTTGGGTGCATACATGAGGACAGGAAGTCCTGCCTGGTAGCCCAGGTACCCCTGGAAGCGAAGGGTTGCTTCAGGTGGAAGTGGATAGGGGTCCTGGAGAAACTACCGTGTCCAGTAGTGTTAGGTCGGGACCGGCTTCTGCTACTGGGTGCAAGGCAGAGGGGAACCCTGAGAGGGGGATAGATATCCTGAGGATGAGAACCCCCAGAGAGGGAAGTGGGCCTAGGCCTGCGAATCAAAAGAAAACTCCTAGACAACAAAGTTCAGAGCAGGCTAACCTGCAGGAAATGTATATGGGGGAACTGGTTAGTCGGAGCCCTCCAGGAGAAGGGAGGGATGCAGGGGAGCACCCCAGAATCCTGCTCTCCATGGAGGAGGGCCCAGATTTTCAGGGCGGTCTGGGGGAAACTGAGGCACAGAAGGTCCCACCCAGAAGTGGGATGAATGCTGACCCCCCCGTTAGAGGGGGGAACCGCTGGGAGATATGAGGGAAACTGAGTTGTGGAAGATCCTGCTCAAAGATGGGGCAGACTCCGAACCTCAGCTAGACACCAAGGGGGAGCTGGGAATAGGAGACTTGCCGCTGTGTAGCTGGTGTGATGACCTGCGGGCTGAAGCAGAGATGGGGCACACCACTCCCTGAGAAATGCTCCTTCTGAGGGAGAGGGATGAAGAAACCATCTGGGGTGCTGGCTGAGAAGGACCTGGCTGGGAGCGAGGAGGCCTCTCCAAAAGAGTCTCCTTCGGTGGAAGGGCCGAGGGGCCAAAGGCGGCCTGGGAGTGCCATTCTTAAGGGGTGTGTGTGTAACAGGGTGCTGGCCTAAGAGGCACTAAACCACCCCTTGTTAGCTCAGAACCTGCTAGCGCAGCTCCCATCAAGGGGAACTGACTGGAGCTGGCAGGGTGTGGCTCATTCAAGTTGCCTAAGAGTAATCACCTGTGAGCCTGCTGGGGAGAAGGCCTATAAAGCTGGCTGGCAGGCAGGAAGTGGGAAAGGGGTGGGCGGGACAGGAGGGGTGAGGAATTGCTGCTCCTAGCTAGCAATAGGAAATAGCTGTCTCCTGGGTAACTACCTAACTCTATTGAATTGTACAGAGTTGTATATAGATGGTGGTGGGAACAAACACAGGGAAATAAAAAGACAGTGGGTTTTGCAAAGTAAGAGATCTCTGGCTGATTTGTACCGCGAGTGATGAAGCACATGTCTACACTGATCAACTGACTGAGGATGTAATGGCAAATGGGAAGGAATATCAGGTAGTGGCCACTTTGGAAAGCTGAGACAACTGCTATTTTGCAGCATTACCTATTTGTAAGATGTCTGAATTATTTCTAACATGATCACTTCCCTTGTCTTACAAGCACTTTCATGCTTGTTTTCCATTAGCATTCCAATATTTCTCAAACATTTTCCATACAAAAGGAAAAAATTAAGTAACAGAGAGCCAAAAAAAGGTAACCTACTAACCTGTCCCGCAAATATCCCACAGACGCCAATAATGCAAAGGATGTTGAAAACTGCTGACCCAACAATGGTCCCAACTCCTACATCACCATGAGTGATAAATACACCTGGAGAGAGAGCAATACATTCACAATTAACCCCTATCACTTCATGAATGGCAATGCCTATTTGTTCAAAATGTGTATCAACTGAACAACAAAAATCTGTGATCATTTAAATGTTTAACCAAAATTAGATTAATAATGAGTGCATCTATCAGCTGCGCCTTCTGAAGTTTTTGGGATTGTTAGCAGCTATTTTGTATGCATATTTTATGAAAAGGAGATGTAAAACACCTCCAGTGACATCAGAACTCTACAATGTAACTGACTTCGAATGTTACAATAAAGCACAGGAACTTTTCCCTGGACAGTTAATGTTTAGATTTCTGTCCCTTGAACATCTGCAGGGATGGCACTACCTTCAAAGAACTCCTAGCATCCACCTTGCGTATAGTCTGAAGTGCTAGGTGTATAGTGTGGGGTGCTAGTCTTGATAGGACATATAGTCTAGTGGGTAGAGATTTGCCTGAGTCTCAGGAGACACAGGTTCAATTTCTTGCTCCACCACAGACTTCCTGTGTGACATGGGCAAGTCACTTAATCTGTCTCGGCTTCAGTTACTCACTATTTTCCCCATTTTATAGGTATTTGCCTGCCTCACAAGGGTGTTATAAGGCACTCAGATACCAGGGTAAGGGGGGCCATATAACTACCTGACATGACAGAATGCAGAGAAGAAAGCTCCCATGACCATTCTGAAGCTTTTTTTTAAAAAAAAAAGCTTTGTTTTCAGCTACAATCTTGTTTGAACAAACAGACTTTGATATTATGGATCTTGTGATGCTATCACACCCCCTCTATGTAGGAGAGTGTATCTGTAGATAGATATGGACTTATGTGGGCTTTACTATATTTATATATATTCTCCTTACTGTGGGACAAATTCTTCTCTCACTATGTCAATAAGGTTGCACAAATGTAATTGAAGGAAAATTTGTTCCAGCAGATGGCATTAAAATGTCAACTTTCACCACACAGGTATGTTTAGTAACAGCAGTATCTTCTCAAACCTTGAAGTGAGTGTGTGGTAGTACAGTATCACTGCTGCAGGTTTTCAATACTGAATGGTGTCAGCTGCAGAATGGAACCCAGCAGAACATCAGAAGCTAAAACATGTTAACTCAGTTATCTCCTGCTCTAAATATAAGGAAGAATGGTGGCACTTTCATATACCACTGCATGGGAAACCACTCAATAATACAGAGGGGCAGATCTTCAGCTGGCATAAATTGTCGTAGCTCCATTGAAATCTAAGCTGAGGATCTGTCTCTGACTTTTAATTTGTTTGCAGTGTTGTTGTAGCCATATTGGTCCCAGGATATGAGAGAGATAAGGTAAGTGAGGTAATATCTTTTATACAAGAGACAAACTTTAAAGCTACACAGAGCTGAAAAAGAGCAGAAGTTGGCCCAATAAAAGATATTATCTCACATACATTGACATTTTAATGGCAACTGTTGCACACGCTATTGAGCAGATCCCTTACCTATAACAGATGCAAATAATTCTGGGGTCGAGCTTCCTGCGGCCATGAAAGTGGCTCCAGCAACATCTTCACTCAAGTGTAATTTCTGAAAGAAAAGTGCCTATTATTTCAGCCTTGCTGGTCTTTTTACACAGCACACTTTTATAGTTACAGATAGAATCCTTTTATTTCCTCAGTTACAATACCATGAAAGAATGAACTCCCCCTATGATACAGCTCAAAGGTTGAAAAAGCCTATATATGAGATATAGACAACATGCTTTGGGCATATAAAATATTTATTCCCTAACCTAGTGGGACACCAGTTAGATAATATTATCCACTTACATTATAATATTTGAACTAACCAAGCTGATTAGAGAGAGACCACTCAGATGGGGATTCTAGAAGGTGGAACGCTCAGGAATCAACACTTTTTAGAATGAAGTCATGAGTAATTCAAGAGTTACAGGGGATACCTAGCTTGTAAAATTTGGTAACAGAAGTGAGTAAAATATAACCTATGTGAATGTCTTGCAAATAGTGGGCCTGATTGTGATCTCACATTAGAATAAGCGAACTCCAATGAGGTACATGAAATTAGACCAGTGTAGAACTAGAAAGAGGACTGTGTCTCACAGACAGATCTATTTTCATTACACTGCTTCTTGAGCTCAATCTGTATGCAGTTACCTCAGAGCTTTTGAGCCAAAATCTCAGTTGGTATAAATGCAGCTAGCTCCACAATTGGGCTAGGCCTATTCACACCAGCTGAGGATCTTTCCTTTGCACTATAAAGGCAATTGGATTTTTTTTTCTTTTTTGAATTGCTAGACTCATCTTTAATATCCCATCCCACTTCCAAGGATAGAAGAGTGCCTAGTAATAAATGAAGCAAGACAGAGCATTTTTCAGGCACTCTGCACCATTCTGAGCTGGCAGGAAGGGCTTCATAAGGAACTCATGGCATAGAAGCACAACACACAGCTCTCTAAGGGTATGTCTATACTACCTGCTGGATCAGTGGGCAGCGGGGGTCAATTTATCGTGTCTAGGCTAGACGCGATAAATAGAGCGCTCTCCTGTACTCCAGCTCAGCGAGAGGCGGAGGCAGTCGATGGGGGAGCGGCAGCAGTCGACTCACCGCATTGAAGACACCACGGTGAGTAGGTCTAAGTACATCGACTTCAGCTACGCTATTCACGTGGCTGAAGTTGCGTAAATTAGATCAGTTCCCCCCTCCAGTGTAGACCAGGACTAAGATGATCTGTCACTGATAACATGACTGATAGAGTTCAGATGGATGTGCTAACTACTCTGGATTCTTGTTAGCTGTCTAGCATTCTGGAGATACTTAAGCAGAATAGATTTTATGAAGGATCAACAGCATAAGCAGCAACATTATGGTACATCTTATATATCATGTATCTAAAAGTATGCTGATAGCACATCTGAAAACAGTAAGTAAAGATCACTGCTGAATACTTTGCAAGTATTTGCTGCTACAATCTATCTTTACATCTGTTCTCCTGCTGATAAGAATATATAACTTCTACTGATGTTTGTGGGCATTCTGTACATGTGTCCAAAGGAGAGGAAAAAAAGATGCCTTAGTAGCTACAACAGCTGGTCAAAAAATTTCTGTTAATATGAAATTATGTCAACCCCACTCTCCAAATAAGGTTTACTATTTTATAATCAATTCTATAGTTGGTTGGAAAATTTTCACCAAAATAAATTTTGGATCAAAAGTTTATTTTTCCCCCTATCTTGATCAACTCTAACTAGTATCTTATAAATACATTTGTAAAGTGCTAAAATTAATGTTTTAATATAATAGCAGATTATTATTCTCAGTTGTGTATATATTGCACTATATTTTCTAGTTAAATTTCACAGATCTGGTTCAAGTGGGCCCCGTACATAAAATAACTGACTTCATTAGTTATTATAACTATATTCTCCCTTTCCAATTATTCATCCTGAATTGCCTTTGGGTGGGATTTTTAAAAGTGCTTAGCACTGACTTAACTATGCTGTTATTGAAATTAATATTAAAACTCTCACTGACTTCAGATGGGGCAGAGTTAAGCCAATGCTGGGTGCTTTTGAAAAGTCTACCAGATAATTATTTCTATACATTAACTCTCTTCCACCACACATACCCAATCCCAACAGGCCAGAAAAACAGCACAAGCACATCCCTCCCTCTGACTGATTAGTCTTGCTGGCAGAAAGACACCCATGGCCAGCAAATTAATATAAATATTTCTAGCCTTTTTCCAAGTGCCTTTTAAAACAAGGATCATAGTAACAAACCCATCTAATCCTTACATCACCCCCTATACTACCCCACCAATGTGCTTCAGACCTGTGACAGGAGGAAATCATTTGGCTGTGCCCATTCAGTCATAAGCCTCTTTGCCAAGACTGCTGTCAAGGGTGCCAATTAGCACAAACTGTAGTGGGTTTATGATATGGAGCCCTGTCCACCGGGAAATGGATTGAGGCCACCAAATTCATTTCTAACAAACTCCAGACAGCCATTGGATGGTACAAAATGGCCAAACTTAAAACCTACAAGAAACAGATTTACAAAAGGTGGTTAAATTTCTCTTTCACTTACCTCACAAATTTTCTCTAATGAGGGAACAAAGAAGTCATCGCATACTATAGCCAAGGCATAGAACATATAAAGAGCCTGCGGGAAAAAATAAAGTAAGAAAATGTAACTCAGTCACATCATGTAAAAAAGGGAGAGGAGAAGGACAGGATGTATATTCAAATAATGTAGCTACAAACCCAACATGAATATGTGGCTCCATTTCTATCTGCTACAAAACAACGGTATTCATGAAGTTATGGCATAAAAATATCAGTATGTTCTTCTACTTAACAGTATGCTTAGGAAGGGAGGGTTTGGAAAGTTAGGGAATAATGAAAATGCAGTAATTTGTTGTAATGGGGTGCCATGGTAGAGTAAGGGACATAATAACAGACAGTGCTTTGGAGGAAGAGCAGTCATCACTCATGTTTTCAATTAATTACCTGGCTAGGTAATGCAGGCAAAAGCAACACTAAGATATTCCATGTGCAAAGAACAATCACATCCTGAAAGAAATGGTTCCTGACTTTGGCTCCCATTTGCAAACATCTCAGGGGCTATGATTGTCTTGTGAGCACATGTTGTCCTCCTGATGCATATTTTCACAATGGGACCAATCCTGCAGTCCTCACTCAAGTAAATCTCCCATTTACTATTACTTTCCCAGATCTGGGACTGCAAGACTGGGCCCCAAAGACCTTTAAATGTTTTTGGTTTCTGCAATAAGATGTCAGGCCCACTACCACGTTAACAGATTTCATCTGTATTTCTTTAGGCTTTAAGGGCCTTATCCTTGTTTCTTTTGCACAGATGCACAATGGACAGGACAGGGAACAAGGAGACCCCCCATATCATCTGTTCCTGCACAGAGGACAACTGGAATCCATACCTGACCCATGCAGGGTGAAATCCTAGCTCCACTGACATCAATGCCAAAACTTCCATTGATTTCAGTGGGGCCAAGATTTCACCCCAACTGAGATTAGCAATGTTTATGCCTTCATTTCTGCTTGCATGAACACTTTTTAAAGTGCTCCAGTCGGCTTCTGCTATTTGAGAATTTGATTGCAAATGCACCATTAAAAGTCTGCTGATTTACAGAGTTCTACTAAGAAAGGGCAATGGGACTGAGTAACTTCTTGCACCTAACTAAATAAAAAAAGGAAAACCAAAAGGAACCAAGGGAGGACAAAACTTACACCAATAATATGAAACAGCACTGCTCCCTCCTGCCGATCCTTATTTGTAAATACATCTTCAGGAAATTCATTAATTGCTGAAAGAGAAAAACAATTATTTAAAAAAATTTGTAGGTCTACCTGAAAATTTTATACTTGGAAGACAGTAAAATAAAGATGGATATTTAATATTGGTCCTAAATTAAAGGAGGAGGTGATATCTTTATCAAAGACCATATCATTCAGTTTGGTGCATCACAGCCTGCCGAAGTCTCTTCAGTTCACTAGGATAAAGCAGGGGGAAGATAGTCTGCTGGTGTCAGTTGTCATTTGCTTCAACAGTTTAAACCAATATTCAATAGCTGTTAGGAGTTTCCTGCTCACAATGACTCCCTTTTACTATTTTCTCTTCTAATTATACTTCTGAAGTAACCAGCAGAGGGGCAAATTCCCCCCCCCCCCAAAACAATATTCCTGGCTGTAGTCTGCTATCCACATAGATTATGGTGCTAGATAAATGTTTGCATGTCACTTTACAGACATGAAATAAATATACAGTGCATACCCAAAGAGCTTGCAATCTAAAATTAGACAAAGAAAAGGATAATAGATAAAGGAAGGGGTGGGGAAAAAAAGGAAGGCGAGGGTTAAAACATAATAGGAGTCAGATAACAGGTGAAGAGAACTATATAACCTTTGACTTTATAAGCAGTGACTGAAGTAGGTCAAGAGGAAGGGGTAGCTCAGACAGAAGTGGAAAGTCAGTGATGGAAGAAAAGAGCAAAGAAATGCGTTTTCAAGCAGGTTCTGAATGAGAATGAGGCTGCTTGCAGTAGTTAGATGGAGCATTTTCCATGCCTAGGTAGCAGTGTGAAAAATCTAAGAGCAAGAACACCAAAGAGTGGAGAGGAAGGAAGTAGTTAGGCATCCCAGAGGGCAGAGTGTGCTGTGGGTGAGGTGGAGAGCAACCAAAGATGTGAGGCAGGCAGGGCAGAGCTGTGCAGAGACTTAGGCTTTGTCTACACTACACAGCTTTTAGCAACACAGCTGTGCTGCTAAAAGATGCATAGCGTAGCTGCTGTTGGGCAGCAGGAGAAAGCTCTCCTGCTGACCAAAAAACTTCCACCCCCTCATGCACAACAGCACTTTTGTCAGTAAAACTTTTGTCGTTCAGGGGTGTGTGTGTGTGTGTTTTAACACCTCTGAATGACAGAAAGTGTTGCCAATGAAGTTCCAATGTAGACAAAACCTTAGAAGTGAGGTTGAGGATTTTGAACTTCATGTGGAAAGAGAGGGAGCCCATGAAGAGGGTTGGAGATGAGATGGTCAGAGTAGAGCATTATTTTAGCCACTGATAGCTAGATTGGTTGGAGAGGTGACATTTTCATGCAGAACTCCCGATTGAGTTCAGCAGGGAGTTACACTTGTGGGTTGATGGTAGGATATGGCTCAAAAGTACTTTGAAATATTCATAAATGTACCAAAACCTGGTGAACAAAAGCCAGAGTCTAGTTTGATCACTTTACCCGTAGCCAGAGCTTTTCTCAATGGTACTTGCTGAGGCCTGCTTCTTCAAAGTAACAAATGCTTGAAAATATGCCTGCTTTACAATGTCCTTGCAAACACATTTAATGCCAATCCACTCACTTTTCTGGTTTGTGTATATTCTTCAGTTTCCAATATAATTCTGCAAGCAATAAGCATATACTTGGAGACCAAGATTTTCAAAAGTGACTAGTGATTTTGGGTGCCCAATTTAAGACACCATAAAGGGGCTTGACTTTTTAAGAAAGTTTGAGCTCTTGTCCTTTGCAAATCAGGCCTTTTTAAGATGGCTCAAGATGGGCATTCCAAATCTGAGGCATTCAAAACCAGTCATTTCTGAAAATTTTGACCAGGGAAAATAAAGTACCTTCATATCACTATTTGAAAAGACTGAGTTATTTAACATCTGCTCAAGGATGTATATACATGGCAAACTTTTCTTGCCCCCTGAAAGTAATATAACATAATTGCCTCAGTGCAAAGACGAAACCCTCCCTGCTCTGTTTTCATTCCTACAACCACAATTATTTTTGCATGATACCATTGGCAGCAGGAGTTGTTTAAAATCAGAATTAATAAATTTTATCTGCCTTACAATAGGCAAAGCCACTGTTTTGTGAAATCCTCTGACCGAAAGCTACCGTAGTCAGTGGTCTATAAACAATTAAGCATAAAATAAAAGTTCAACCAGATGTCATGGAGCAATGACTGTACGGCGTTTCGTTAGCCTCTTTCATAAGGTCTGCACTTCAGAGCCAGTAAACAGCATTTAATACATAGAATTTGCTCAGGATTAACATGCAATTTTTTTCTACATCACACATTTAGTTAAGGAAAAAGACAGTAGTTTAAAAGATATTTTTTTTAGACATCTATGAATGCAATTCCTTATTTCCAATCCTTTGACAAACCTTCCAGCCTATGTCTCACTTCTGTAGCCACTGGGAGAAATTGAGGGAGTGATAGTAGTAAACTTTCTGGTAGTCCAGCACATCAGCAGGATACTACCCAATCCCTAGTTGAGTTATGAAATATCATTCAAGGGACTGAAGAGTGCTTAAGTGCATAAATATCATCAGCACACCAGTTTAAGGCCACGAGCTTAAACACCACAGAACAGATTTGGCTATTAAGTACACTTTTGTAAAAATCAATAATTTCACCGAAGCCAAACCTGTACAAAACTGGTGCAAGTGAGAGGAGAATCGGGTCTTGCACCTGGATTTCATAGTAAACGTACAAGGACAGCATACTGTAAAAGCAGCCTGAGGAAACAGCACTGCTGTATCCTGGGAATGAAAATTGTACAGTAAATAAAAATAACTCATGTGGCTATAATGAAGTGCTGTTTCACAAAGAGCTGTCAAAACAAAGATAATATACAATTAAATGACCCAGTAGCTAGGAAATCTCGGATCCTCATTTGGATGGATTTGCCTTTTGAACCAGCACAAATTCAAATACCTTTAAAGAATCAAAACAGATGGATAAATAGCCTCTTTTTATATTTTTATTACTATTTCCAGCAAGCAAGGAAGAGGAAAGGGAGAGAATATCACATATATATATTGGAACAAAGTTTGTCGCATTGTAATATTTTGAGACACTGTATTAAATACAACTGGATGAAATTCTCTGAATCTTTTTTTCAGTGAAAAACACAGGTTTGGCAACACCAAAACATTTCACAGATTCATGTTGGTTTCTATGAATTGTTTCAGTCCAAAAAATTCAAAAATTCTGAAAAATCATTTTGTTTTGACATTTTTCAAAATGGTACACATTCAGTTCAAAATGACTTTTCATTTAAAAAATTTCCCTTTGCTTTTTAAAAAAACCAATAAAAATGTTTTAAATGGTCAGAAACAAAACAAAAACATTTAACTTGACCTGAAATGATTTTTTTCTTGAGTTCGAGTCACTGAAATTTTTGGGGAAAAAAAATCCACTTTTGGTTTTATCCAAAACTAATTTTTCCCCACAATTTTTTGGAAATGTCTGCAACCAAAAAAAAATCATTATTTGCACAACTTTAGTATTAAACTGGAGTGAAAGTGACATTCTTAATCTCCTGCTGGGAGACAGGGTAGGATAATCTATAAACTACTATTAGTCAGTGTTACATAATCTGCAGTGGCTTTCGACAACTTTGTAAGAGGCCAAAACAGCCTTTTACATATGAAAGTGGTAGAGCTGAATAGGTTTCTCATATTACTTAGTACTTGCTTTAGCACTGTTGTAATATTTGGGCCTACACGTTTACCCTAATTGTGAGCTCAACAGTGAGATGTGAATGAAAGATCATAAAATATCACATTAACCTATAATGTAAATGTTGATGGGGAAAGATGAAAAAGGGAGGCAGAAAGATTGGGCTAATCCAAACAAAAAGGCCTACTGATATAGCTTAACAACTGTGTAAAGATCATGTCTGGTAACAACCCACCTCACCGCAGCTGTCTATTATCCCCACCTTTGGAGTCCTGACAAACTAGGTTATAAACTCTCATGGACAAGAGCACTGTCTCTTATTTGCCTGTTCAGAGAGTAGCATAATGGGCTTGGACTCTTATTTAGGTTTCCTTGGCACTACTGTCATACCAATTAATAACTGACAAGAATAATAATTACTACAGGGCTGTTATGTGAACAGAGGGCAGGGGAACTGGCTGACAATTTCATGAATGGCAGGGGAGGTGCCTAGGACACTACCTTTCTGTACAATTTATGAAGGAGCTTGAAAACTCTCTATACTGAGCCATGAACATGGAACACAAAGAAAGAGGCTTAATCACCTTTAACAGAAGAGAACAACCCTGGAGGGCTGATTCTGCTGAGCTACCAAACTATTTACAATACAAGCACCAAAATGCATATGGAAGTGTGTAAATAATAAGTCTCAAAACAGAGTTTAAAAGGAGTTACAGAAGTTAATCCCGGTGCCTCACTTTGATTGTTTACCCTGGTTTTAAAGTGAGGATTTACAGAGCAGAAGCCAGGGGGAACCCGTGCACAATACTGACACCTGCCTATATTTAGGCTGGTTACCAGATTATTCCAGTAGGCACTGCTGACTAGCATGAGAGCATTGCTCCCATACGCCCTGTCGATTCTGTTGGAGGCAGCCTGCCAATGAACTAAGTTTCAAAATCTCATAAGCCTGACAGAAAAATCTCAGCAGCCACGTGGATCAGCTGTTTTATAACCTGCCTTGGCATGTGATTTCTTCACTTTATCACCAGTTGATTCACTCACAGAAGCAAGAGACACACCGACTCTTAATAGGCTGCTGAACATAAAAGATATTCTACATTTTCCTGTCACAGTTATTTACAATGGTAGCGGCATTCTGCTGCAGGGAGAAAAGAACTGCAATTTAAAAAAAAAAAAGAAAAAAAAAGATGCATATGAAGGGCTCTTAGAGTAAAAGCCATGCTGGAAGGGGCTTGTGCAGATGCATTTATGACCCCCTTCCTTGCCCACCCCCAGCCACTGTGGCATGTGCAACATATCTGGCTACGCTAACTTGTTCTCTCTCCAGTCGCTCAGGGAGGACATAGCACTGGCATTCTGGGTGCACCTAGTGCAGGTGCACAAGGGAGTAAAGCAGAAGGCCTAGATTAGCTACCTATGCCTTCCCTCTCCTCCACCCACTCCCATGAATGTGCTCAGAAGCAGTCAAAATCCAGACCAAAGTATTACAGCTAACACATTCCCTTTGTTCAAGCAATGAGGGCAAATCTAGGTGATACTCTCCAAATACTGACTGCATTTCTATATGTGGGTGCAGCCCTTTCTCTCATCACAGAGTGGTTGGGCCAAATTTTAAACGCCTTGTGTTTATGCATGCCCCCCCCCCATTACAGGGAGCATAACTCATTTGTGTGCTGAAACGAGCATCTGCAAGTAAAGAACCAAGTAGAGGAAGCTGGAAAGGGGAGCAGGGTCACCCCAACATTGAAGCACTGCTCTGCTGTGGCTCTCCAGGGATGTGTGGGACTGGGGCAGGGCTGCAGTTTGAGTTTGCTGGGGAAGCAGGTGGGGGAGTGGGCAGTGGCAGATTAGCCACTGGGCCAACAGGGCCCATGCCCAGGGGCCCTGGCCAATTGGGTGGCCCCCAGAAAAATGGGTGCCCTGTGCCCCAGCCTGCTCTGCCCGCCCGGTGCTCCTGATGGGGAGCTGCAGGCCCTGCTCCCCAGCAGGAGCACTGGGGGTGGGGGGGGACTGCAGGCTGAAGGGGTGGGGAGGGACCCTCCCATTTGCTGTGGACCAGGGACCTATAAACCCCTAATCTGCCTCTGGGAGCTGGGGCTGGCTCCTCTGACAGAACAATGATGGGTAAACTCTGTGTGGGGAACTTTGCAAAATTGTTTCCTTCGGCTCTCTCCCATGCAGTTTTACCCCAGGAACAATGATCCATCCTGTGCTTTGTATCATTCTTT
This sequence comes from Mauremys reevesii, assembly GCF_016161935.1. Classification (NCBI taxonomy): domain Eukaryota; kingdom Metazoa; phylum Chordata; order Testudines; family Geoemydidae; genus Mauremys; species Mauremys reevesii. The sequence goes on from NC_052626.1 coordinate 29,845,193, forward strand.
TACACACAACACACTGTCAAACCAACATGAAATCCTTGTTTGGGGATGGAATAAAAAAAATTAAACGTTATTGAAATAATTAGCATTATTATTTGTAGACCAGGAGCACCCAGGGGCCCGAACTAATTCAGGGTCTCAGTCTACTAAGCACTGTACACACGTATAGTAAAAGACACTACCTGCCCCAAAGAGCTGACAATCTAGAAGGCAAGATACAAGAGCTGGGAGAAAGGAACAAATGGAAGAAGGAAAGAACACTGAATGGGTCTCTTTATGGGTGCTCGTATTTCAGCAAAAAACAACCAGCACCAAAACCCCACACATCAGAGAATAGATTCATTTTACAACAGCTATAAAATAAAATAATAACTTGTTTTTCCTAATCATAAAGAAACTTTAAAAATGAATCCACAGCTTTCTGAAGACACACACAAAAAAGGACATATGGGATGAGCCAGGATGATAGTCATCCCAGGCAAGATAATGGAACAGCTGATACAGGACTCAATTAATAAAGAATTAAAGGAGGGTAATATAATTAATGCCAGTCAATACAATTTTATGGAAAATATATCCTGTCAAACTAACTTGATATTTTTTTCGATGAGATTACAAGGTTGGTTGATAAAGGTAATTTTGTTGATGTAATAGACTTCTGTAAGGGCTTTGACTTGGTACTGCATGACATTTTGATTAAAAAACTAGAACGAAATAAAATTAACAGGACACATATTAAAGGGATTAAAAACCGGATAACTGACAGGTCTCAGAATCTAATTTTAAATGGGCAATCATCATCAAGCTGGTGTGTTTCTAGTGAGGGACCAGTTCTTGGCCCTATGCTATTTAACATTTTTATCAATGAAAACACAATCATCACTGATAAAGTTTGCAGATGACACAAAAGTTGGGGGAGTGGTAAATAATGGAGAGAACAGGTCACTGAGACAGAGCTGTGTCTGGAATATTTGGTAAACTGGGTGGAAACAAACAATACAGCTAAATGTAAATGTACACATCTAGGAACAAAGAATGAAGGCCATGCTTACAGGAGGGGGAAGCTGGGATTCTGAAAAAGAATTGGGGTTGTGGTGGGCAGTAAACTGAACATAATCTCCTGTGGCCAAAAGAGCTAATATTATCCTGGAATGCATAAATAGGGGAATCTCAGGCAGGAGTAGAGAAGATATTTTACCTCTATTTAGTACTGGTGTAGCCACTGCTGGAATACTGTGTCCAGTTCTGGAGTCCACAGTTCAAGAAGGATGTTGATAAACTGAAGAGGGTTCAGAGAAGAGCCACAAGAATGACTAAAGGATTAGGAAACATGCCTCATAGTGATAAATAGATTGAGTTTCTTGAGTGTATCATAAACAAAGAGAAGGTTAAGGGGTGACTTGATCAAAGTTTTTAAGTACACGTGGAACAAATATTTGATAGTGGGCTCTTCAATCTAGCAGAGAAATGTATAACATGATCCAATGGCTGGAAGTTGAAGCTACACAAATCCAAAATGGATATAAGCCACAAGTTTTAATAGTGAGGGTAATTAACCATTGAACAATTTACCAGGGGTCATGGTAGATTCTCCAACACTAGCAATTTCTTTATCATGATTGGATGTTTTTCCAAAAGATCTACCCTGGGAATCATTTGGGGAAGTTCCATGGCCTGTGCTACTCAGGAGGTCAGACTAGATGATCACAGAGGTCCCTTGAGGCCTTGGGATCTATGAAAATGAATGTCCTGACCACTTTTGCTCATTGATATTCCTAAGGCATTTTTTAGTCTCTACGTTCTGATCAAATTACAATTTGAGTAATGACATTCTATGTACCTGAATTCCCCCTGGGGGTTTAGTTTGTTATGGTGGGCTGGATTTAGCCTGGGTTGTTTCTGTTTCTGCTGGCAGAAACCCTGGCACAAAGTCCCAGCTGTGAAATATCCATCATGGGAAATGGCTACCGTGGCAAAAGGCGGTCAGTGCTTTCCCTCTACTGAAAATGTCTCACTGTTTTAATTTGTTAGCTAATATTGGGTACAGCAACCCTAGATGCAGTTTTTATATCAGCTCAGGTGTTTAAATGGTAAGGGTTTCAGAAATCAGGGTGAAGAGCTTGATATAGACAGATACTACAGCTGGTAGGAATAGAAGCAGCCCGAGCAGGGACTGCTGCACTAGAGGCGAGAGGGTAAAATGGGGCCCAGATGGAACCATACCTCTCCATCTCCCCCCTGAATCCAGAACTGTGCAGGGGAGATTGCCCCAACTCAAAGGGCATTAGGATCCAGGTGGTGCCTCTCCTCCTTCCTCTCACGTGGCCATGGGGGAAACTGAAGAGAGGAGCCGGCCAGAGACTACAGTGGGTAGGAACAGGAGTAGCCAAAGCAGGGAGGGGACCTTTCTCACCTCCATTCGGGTCAAAACTGTTAAATGTTCTCTGACCTCCTCTGCCCTGTGCTGACTGGCTGTTTGCTCCCCATCTCTGCTCAGAGTCTCTTACCTCAGCTTCACTCCACTCCTGCTCCTCTCACTGTCTTCTCCCCAGCCCTGTCCCCATCCCCTTCCTTCCCTTCCCATTTTTACCAATCCCCGGCTAAGTAAATCCACCACTCCAAAGTATTGTGCAACTCACATGATGTTTGCCACCAACACATTGCTCATTCTGCATGCATTCTACACCTTTCCCCAGCCTGTGTCTGTCTTGTATACTCAGACTGGAAGCTCTACAGGGCTGGGACCATCTGGTACTCTGTCTGTATGGCACCTACCCCATTTTTGGTTGGCCCTTAGGTACTACCGTAATAAACATGATTTGTAATAACAACAGATAATGTTTGTAAAGTTTGAGATGAAAGGCACAACATAAACATGAGCTATCGTTATCTGACCCTCACATTTTCAGGTTTGTGATAGCAATAAAATTGCTTACGAAACAAAAGCAGTTATTTTGACTAAAAAAATGCTGACTGGATTTATTTGAATTTCAATGCTAACTATGGAAACGGAACAAATGTGAACATCACACCAGCATACTGTGCCATTCCGAACATTCTGTCCCAGTTTCTACTTTGTTCTTTATCACAGAAAATTCATGTTGATTTTTATTGTTTTCAGCTGAACCTCAGTGTTTGGCTGACTACAAACAGGAATAATAATTATTTAAATCAATGGAGTATCCTCTAAGTAAATAGTCTACAGGTCTTTGACTTTTTAGTGGTCCATTCCTAAACAGATTGAATACATTCTAATGTGTCTGTATAAAGACACAAAAATGCTATACAGTACATTAATTCTATACTTTTCTTCCAAATTGTCAGAAAACCCTAACTTCGTGAATGCTGTTACATGCGTGGGCTCGGCAGAATTCAATTTTTATTTTTTTCTAATTTCAACGACATCAATTTTTATTTTTAAAGATTTTTTATTATTACAGTGGCTGGGAATGAAAGGAGGGGTAGGATTGGGGTTAGGATTAGGGCTGCACTGACCAGGGGCTGCAGGGGGCTCCCTGAACATGGTGCTGGGAAGGCAGCAGTCCTGGCCCATTGCAGCAGAGGTTCCCAGCCAGGACTTCAAGGAGGAGAACAAACCACCAGCCACAGAGTGCTGCTGAACAGTTCCTGCTGAGGGATGACTCCTGCACTCGTGGCTGATGAGTGAGTCAGTGGGGCCATGACAGTGAAGATGTGGGGCTGGTGACACTGGATCCCTGCCAGTAGGGTTGTCAGGTGTCCTTGCTGACCGGGCTGTTAGAAGTCCGGTCGGCAGCACAGCGGGGCTAAGGCAGGCTCCCTGCCTGCTGTGGCTCTGCGCAGCTTCTGGAAGCAGCAGGCTCCTAGGTTTAGGGGCAGCCAGCAGGATGGAGTGAGTGGGGGTGGGACCTCAGAGAAGGGGCGGGGCAGAGGGCTCATCCTCCTCGCAGTCCTGGCTGGGGGTCAGTGCTCTGCCCTCATAGGACTGCAGCCTTCCCGACACCTGCAGAGATCAGGTTTCACTGGCCCTGCAGCAGCTTAGGGAGCCCTCTGTAGCCTTGCGGTCATGGGACTGAGGGAGCAGGGCCATGACAGTGGAGCTGCAGAGGGCTCCCTTCACTGCTGCAGGGCTGGAGACACCTAGACCTTGCAGGCAGAAGGGGGCAAAGCTGCACTCCCACCCACTGTTACCGATTGACATTTTTTTCATCGATTTCAACTGACATGCTGAAATGGATGTTTACCAACAGATAAAGTATCAGAGGGGTAGCTGTGTTAGTCTGGATCTGTAAAAAGTGACAAAGAGTCCTGTGGCACCTTATAGACTAACAGACGTATTGGAGCATGAGCTTTCGTGGATGAATACCCACTTTGTCAGACTCTTTGTCGCTTTTTACCAACAGACAGTCATTGAAATCACATCCTACCACGCCTATCCATGCACCACAAATTCAGTAATGACAACTAAATGTTTCATGGGGAGGAATGTCTCTACACGAGGAAAATGTTCTTCATGGGCAATTGATACCCAGGAAAGCTGGTATCTTAAAATGAAAATAATAACTCTACTTTTAATCCCAGATGCCAGCTGAAAAAATGACGGTCCCCAAGCTTTGAACTCCTGTTCCCATTAGACAGCTGTTTTTCAGTTTTGTATCAAAATCACGTGGACAGACCCCAAAATGATCATTTCTTCCTCTGATGAATGTTAATATACACTCACTGGTGAAGAGCAATTAGGTACCAGCACTTCAAAGACACACATCTGTTTGCATGAAACAACTCTGGAAGGAAACCCCGCTATGTGTAACTCTGTAGTAAGAATAGTTAGCCTGACTGCCCAGCCTGGGCAATGACAACACATAACAATGAAGTCTAGCATGAAACACCACTGAATCTATTTGAGGGTCTTTTGTACGTAATCAATGTAATGCTGTGCAAAGCCAAAGATGAAACTTTCTATCCAAAGCTGAGTACCATATGGCAGGAGGCACAGTAAGCTTCCCATTCCCTAGCACAATCTGTAGAAATTACTAGCAAATTTAATCTCTGCAGTATATTAATTCAATTTGCATTATCTGTGCCATGGCAAGTAGCAGCTTATGAAGCAAATGACTGCCTCAATTCTTAACTATTAAATACATTTAATACGTGTACTGTAAGATAAAAAAAGGATGGTGTATTAATGAAATAGCCTTTAAAAGCTCTCTTTCCATCAGAATGAAATTACGGATATTTCTATAAAAGACAGGATTAGCTATAGGGAAAAGTTACACTTATGCCTTATTAAAATATAAATTTACATTTAATTTCTTTTTTAAGAAAACTATTTGCACTCATTAAAGCAGAGTCAGAAAATCAAATAAAAATATAGTAACAATTATCTGCAGAAATATGGAAATGTGAAGCATATGATACATTCACCTCCTGAAGCAGCATTGCACTGTATCAGCATATCAGAGAACAGCATTTTGTGTGCATTGGTCCATCTGTTAATGTTTTTAAACTCCTCAAGCTTATAAAGGGACTCATAAGTTTGGGGCCATTGACTTTTCTCCCTGGCTCCCATTTGCTTTCGTCTTTAGAAAAATGTCTTTAAAGAGCTGGAGATTTTCTATCACCAGACTGGTTTTCTTTCCTTTGTGAGAGCACCAGGATATCTCACAGATTAGTATTAAGGATAGCTTGTGTCTGATTGCTCCACACAGCAGCATGTCAACATTATTATTGCAAGATAACAGCAGTTAGGTAACAAAACCATGGTAACCTGACTAGAAGAGAAGAGGTGATCTGCAGTTTCGATCTCACCATGAAACTGCTAGATCAACTCAAGTCAACTGTTCTAAATCAGCAACAGACAGAGGTCAAACAGTCTGTGCTTAGTTTTGGTGCGCTCTGTACATGTTCTATCTTCTGCTTTATTGTACAAGGTTAACCAAGAAAAATCAGTTTGATTCCAATGCATATTGCTAGTATCCAAAATTTACTGCCATTTGACAGCTATTCAGTTGCCTATATGAATGAACTGGTGGTTTCAGTGGCCTCTGGGAAATAAGATGGTGTCTCTCAGTCCAATGATAACTGGTTGAGTGGCTACTGTATTTCGTTTCAATAAAGAATAGATGGCTACATATCTGGCAATATTTTCATTTGGTAGAAATCTATTGAGAAAGAGCAAGAAAGGAAAAAGGCTGAACTTGCCCTCAATGATATTATCAGGTGGGCAAGGGTTGCAGAAACAGGACCCATGTCTGCAGAGAGAAATATTCAGCAAAGTAGTGGATGATCATGCTGACACACATTGTGAGAAGGTCAGAGGATCCAAAATTCCACATGTAATTCCTCATGCTTTTCATAGACAGACTTTCCAGCCCGAACCAGTTTGAAGAGATAAATGTTGACAAACAACCACTTGCTTTCCCTTAATTTTCTGTCTCATCATCTCAAGCTCAATGTTTTTTGTTCATAGGCAGTTTTAAAATTCCCTCTCAAAACCAAATTATAACAATTATTTGTGTTTGTTGTACAGCTTCTCCATTCACAAGTTCATCCAGCTCACCCATATCAAACAAAGCCAACAATCCACTGCCAAGACAATTAACATGATGTCAAAAACTCTGCATTATGACTTCACTGAAAATCTAAATAAGAGGAACTAGGAGAGAGACAGGTCTGGTTTTAACACCAAAGAGACTTGATAAATTAACAAAGAGCACTGTCAAACTTATTGAACATGTGAAGAAGCAAAGGAACACAATTTTAAGACATGTTGGGCTAGAGCAGGGGTTCTCAAACTGGGGGTCGGGACCCCTCAGGGGGTCGCAAGGTCATTACATGGGGGGTTGCGAGCTGTCAACCTGCACCCTAAATCCTGTTTTTCCTCCAGCATTTATAATGGTGTTAAATATATTAAAAAGTGTGTTTAATTTATTGGGGGAGTCGCATTCAGAGGCTTGCAATGTGAAAGGAGTCGCCAGTAAAAAAAGTTTGAGACCCACTGGGTTAGAGTCTCTCCTGTTTCAGAATTCTGGTGAAGGAGAGTGGGGGACGTCAGGAAGGTGGTTACAACTCTGTTTCTGTGAGCTTGTGTGCCCTGGGACTGCTCTAGCTTATGTCAGTGGTGTATCATCCCTATTGGACCATTTGCAACCCGACAATTAGCAGAGCAGAACAAGACCCCTTCCCCGCTCCAACACACTTCCTATATGGGTGGTGGGGGAGCAGTCATGGGAGCTGGCATGGGTGGTTTTATGCCAAATGAGAGCTCCCAACATGGGAAATTCAGAGCTGGCTAGTTATGGCCAAAATCTGGTTCTTTTGTGCTGTTTGAACGGCACAATGAAGTTGCATCAAATACAAGAATCTGGCCCACAGGTTGAAAGTTGCCTTGTTTTTTAAACATTTGAGGACTTCCATTTGTAAGAGGACATTCATGTAACTGGTATCACATGAGAGGATCAGAGTGTATTCTTCAAAGATAAAGAACAAAGATTTCTACTAGCGGTAGTCCTTTCCAGATATATGGTCATCTTTATTACTGGAAATAACTGGATTATAGCTAAAATAATCCTTCTCTGTGACAAATACCACTAATGCTGTTTAAAGTGCAATTCTCCTTTGAAAAGTAACTATATAAAATGTCTCCTTCTGACGCACCCAATTGGATACTTTCCTGCTGTCTTTAGTGAATAAAATAAGGGATCACCAGCTTTTTTTAGTTAGCACTACAGAACTCATACAGCAACAGGAGCATGTGCTGGAGGCTATTCTGCTACATGCATCCTCAACAAAAGTGCTACCCAAATTCCAGTTGCACAGCCATTGTAACTGATGACTTTGGAAGAATCCAGCTTGACTCAGACCACAGGATGAATTTGCAGTGCTGGCAGCTAGACAATCCACTGTGTTACTTGTAAACTGAAAAGATTTGATCTGGAAAACGTTCAGAGGAAAGAAATATGCAACCCCATGAGGTAGTTTTCCAGAGTCACTTTTCACATCAGAAGTACATTTTAAATGAAGCTGTCTGTGCTGCAGTGCCTGCAGCAGAGCTAATACATAATAATGGGTATTTCAATCCATTCTATTTCAGCAAGTGTAGCATGGTGACTCATGTAAAGTAGCAGTAATGGCACACATATTTCCCCAAATGCAGAATGCACGGGGAAAGAAATTAAATTCATTATTTTTAAAGAACTTTATTCTTACAATTTCTCTGAAACCCTCTAGACACAGAAAGTATAACTGGGTAGGCTAAATGTGTTAGCCTGTAGATGAAGATGAAAAATGACACAAAGCTGTAGGTGATACCTTTTACAAGGCTAAGATCAAAAACTGAATAAACTGACTATTGAGACTCATCAAGGCATGGAAAAGCAAAGCAATTGGTAGAAAGTATAGTGGCAGGGTGTCGATACACACTGTAGCCCTAAAGTCAGGCCCACAGAGACCAAAAGGGGAAGGATGTAAAAACAACGTCAGGAACAGGTGTGGTTTGGAGTTTCTCTCCTTGATAGCTTTATTTGGATATGGTGGCTGAATGCTAGAAGGCAGTGTCAGAAAGACCTATTCAATCATCTAGTCTAGGGGTCGGCAACCTTTCAGAAGTGGCGTGCCAAGTCTTCATTTATTCATTTTTAATTTAAGGTTTCACATGCCAGTAGTACATTTTAACGTTTTTAGAAGGTCTCTTTCTATAAGTCTGTAATATATAACTAAACTATTGTTGTATGTAAAGTAAATAAGGTTTTTAAAATGTTTAAGAAGCTTCATTTAAAATTAAATAAAAATGCAGAGCCCCCCGGACCGGTGGCTGGATTATTTCCAACACTACATTTTCTTGGGCATTGTCCAAAAGGCTTCGTCAATCAGCACAATGACAGAGGGAATAGCTAAAATATAAAGGTACAATAATTATACAGTAAAGGAAACCCCTGTATCCTATTTTGTAGGTAATATTTAGACTAGACTGACTAGAGGCCAGAATTTTCAAAAATGTTAAGGACCCAATGTGAATGCAACATGCTACATTTATGGCTGCTAACTGCTGAGAACTTCTGCAAGTCTTGTCCTTATTTTCATGTCTAAATGGGAGCAGAGTTCTGAAAATCTGGCCTTTATTGTGGCTGCTGAGCACCTGAACACTCAGATCATTTGTGTATTGAGAAAGCACTGTGTGTCTATATAAAAGGTGTATTTTCAGAGTCCACAAATTAGGACCATTTTAAATTCAATACCTTATGTTCCTGAGAGGTTTTTAGATTCCCTTTCCTATATTGTCCAAAAATAGAAAAATAAAAATAAAGCAGCCTCCCTCTGTGATGCTCACAGTGTGGCCAATCCTCATGATTTGATTGCGAGTCCTATGTTATTGGGTGTTTTTCCCCAAAGCCCCAAGCTGCTGTAATCATGTAATTAGGTGAGAATCACAGCTTTCATTTAAAACAAAAATAAGTTTCTAGCTCTTGTGCTGGCAGGAAAAAAACCTCAAAGAACCCTACATGCTCAAAAAAATAAAAGTAGCCAAACTTTAATTTAAAAAAAAATAAAATAAAAAAAAATCTCATGATTTTGGTGGGCCTGACTCATACTTTTTAAATATTTGGGGCTAGCAATACTGCTTACCTACTAGCATGTTTTCACTCAGCAAAACTGCAAACATTCATCTTGGTTTGCAGTTTCTGCCTGGTGATATAACATGATGCCAACATAACAAATCTTACTTATACTTTTCACACAGGTAACCCTATCACGGTTAAATAGATGAGCAAGATTTGGCCCTCTATCTTGTACATCATATTTTTCTGGAAGTATTAGAAAATGCTATCTGACTTTAGAATACATTTTCCCTTTCATTGCAGTGTATTTAATGTGCTCGTTAGCTACCTTTTGCAAAGGTACCTGACTTGCATGGTTCGGTGCTGTTTTTCCCCCTGTTGGTATTCCATTGGGCATTTGCTTCTTGCGCTATAAATTCACCAGGGAACTATAACCATCACTAAAAGAATACAGAGATTCTCTCTTTCAACTACTAATATGTAATGTTTATTTTGACAATCTGCACTTCAACCACCTCCTATTTTCAGACAGAATCTGGCCAGAAGAACAGCCTCTCAACAGTTTTGGAGCAGCCCCTAGGTCTAGTGGAAACCTCAACCCTAACATCTAATGAGGAAATATATTTTTTTCATAGATTATAAAAGCCAGATTAAGAAGTGATATGTAAGTCACTGTTAATTACACTTTAGCAGGCAGTAGGATATGGATGTAAGACGTCCTGGGGGTCAAATTCAGAGGCGATGTGTAAAGGCAGTGGGGATATAAATTGTATGTTCGTACATAGGTGCAAGACTGTATAAGTAAATACATTCAGTGGAGTAAGGACTTATCTACATCAGGAAATTGACCACAATAGCTATTCCAGAACAGATATCTAGGGATACTCTATTATGCAATAAAAGTGATTTTATTCAAGAATAAAATGACTCTGTTTTAAAAGTGCACTAAATATTCCAGAATAAAACTGATTTTTACTGCAGAATGAGAAGTGTAGCAGGGAAACTAATTAAAGGAGAGGATACAAAATTGTAAATTAAAATAGCCCCATCTGCCTTCTACTTTAACCTACAATCCTGCACACACACATATCTTCATGTACCAATAGGTAACTTGCTATTATTAATAATTTGCTATTATTAAATATTTGCATGCAATGCCACAGGAATGCACAATGCTTTATAGAGAGAACATTGGACACAGCCTTTGCCCTGAGCAGTTTATAATCTATGAGTATGACAAGACAGGCCATAGGAGCAAATAGACTTTAAACAAGGGGAAAAAGATGGAGAAGAAACAAAATGCGGTTACAGTTCTCACACCACATCAGTTTCTATTTCCAATAGTTAGTTGTGCAAGGTAATCACAGGGGAATGGGTCATCTGAAGGGCACCTCACTTCTGCAGTTTGCCCTCAGTGTTACAGTAATAATGGGTTAGTGAACTTGGAGTGATGCTTTCTAAAGACAAGTGACACATCGTTGCAGTACAATACGCCCTATGGCCGAAGCTATGTCAGAGCTCACCACTCTTACCACAAAGCATGGCCATAAGGAGCCTCATGATCTTCTGAGCTGATTTTATTTTAATTTATTACCAAGCTTCATGAACTGACCAAGAAGTTAAATATTAAGCAGAGAGTTCTCCCCAGCAATTTATTAATGAATCTGCCTTGCCACTCTGTAGGAGAGGCTTGCCTTCCATTGTTTTATTACAGTGCACACAACTCAAAATGAGGGGATGACGCTCACAAGAAAATCCCAAACCAATACATCAGAAAAATGTTTTTTCCAATACATGTTTGCACTGGTTCCATGGGATTAAGCTGCAAAGTTTATTCTTGAAGCCTCGAGGGAGATTAATTTATATAGTCTAGGAAAGAAGAGACCAGAGACATGATCACCATCTATAAGTATCTTTGAGGTAACTATATAAATGAAGACAGGGAATTATATGGAGTCCCAGGAGCTAAGGAAGGAAAAGTTTAGATTAAATACTGGGATAAAGTTCTTAACAGTAGGAGAAACAAGGAAGTGGAATACACAGCTAACAGTGGATGAATCACAACCACTGTAGATATTCAAGAATAGTTACATTATTTATACAGCTCTATAAATGTACTTTGTACAATGAATAAAAAAACCTTAGGTGTCTACTATCTAAAATAGTCTAGATAAGAAATACTACACATAGGAGCTCTGCAAAACACAAGGGGTTAGGACTAGATGATTGGGAACTTCTTTTTCTGGCTTTGCCCTGATAGGGGCTAGATAGCGATATCCGTATTCACTTTCATGATTCCAATGAGCCTGTACCCTTGGACTAAGGTGCAACTCAGTAGGTGTAAGGGGATCACAATCTGGCCCTAAAGTAATCTTAGACCAATCCCTAATATTCCAGTGAAATGTGTACCCAAGCTTACAGGATTCTCTCTTAAAATAAGCTATTTTAATAACGGTGTTTGCCAAACTGTCTCACGTTTCCACTCTCATGAGTCCAGGCACAAATTCTGCTCACCCGCCCCTCCTAACCACCCAGGAGGAAAAAGAATTCACCCATTTCCCCTCCCTCCCCCCGAAAAAATTATTTGCTCCAAACTAGTGGGCAAATAGAATTTGACGAAGAGGAGATAAACAGGCGCCTGCTGATGTGAACCAGAATGCAGGGTCATTTTATCTGAAAGCCCACTGGAAGGAGGTTGCAGTGGCACAGAAGCTTCAACCTTCCATCTGCCAGAGGACCAGTGCTGATTTAAGCGGGAGGGAGGAGTGTGCCCATGGGTAGCACGGATGAGAGAAAGCCTTAGCCACAGATTCAATCTGCCCTTCTCTAGAGTAATCCTGCAGGGGGAGCAGAGGTGGAGACTTGATCCCCCTTCCCCCACACTGGTGCTGAGAAATGCAGTCTGTATCTCCATCCATCAGCCTGGCTGAATGTAGCCTGTTGAGTATAGCAACTGGTCTGAGCTAACTTCATTAACTCAAATTATTTGGGAATGTACAAAGCCGCTATACTGGGTCAGATCAAAGGTCCATCTAGCCCAGTATCCTGTCTTCTGACAGTGGCCAATGCCAGGTGCCTCAGAAGGAATGAGCAGAACAGGTGATCATCCAATAATCCATCCCCTGTCACCCATTCCCAGCTTCTGGCAAACAGAGGCTAGGGACACGATTGCTGCCCATCCTGCCTAACAGCCATTGATGGACCTATCCTCCATTCATTTATCTAGTTCTTCTTGCTTGCTAACATATTATAATTTGTTTATTTGATCATACCATCTCAAAATCAGCAGATCTTCTGGAATGAGTATGCTACATATTTACATAACCATTTTCCTCCAGAGACCTCAAAGTGCTTTACACAACTTTGAGTAAGCCTCATTACAATTGTGTATCATTATTAGCCCCATTTTACAGATGGATAAACAGGACACTGAGGCTACAACTACACTATGGAGACTATACTGGCATAGCTATGTCGGCGTAGCTATGCCAATGTAACCCTGTAGCACAGGTGCAGCCTACACCGGTGGAAGGGTTCCCCCTCCCCTACCCCCATCAGTGTAGGAACACTACCTCCCTAAACAAAGTTAACTACATTGACAGAAGCATTCTTCTGTTAATGTAGTTGCATCTACATTGGGGGTTAGATCAGCATAACTACATCAGTTAGGGGTGTGGTTTTTTCACACCAATGTAGCAATGTCAATTTAACTTTTAAATTTAGACCTAACCTGAGGGCTTGTCTTCACTATAGAATTAACTCAAATTATAATTTGAGTGTTGCCCTAACACCCATTCTCTTAACTCGAGTGTGGTGGTGCTTTAACTCAAGCTGGCTGGCCTGGCAGGGGCACTAAGCTACAGTTCAAGTTAGCACAATTTGTCGGTTGCTAACACAATCATTATATGCAGCTCAAGGTTCGTGGCATAGTGTGGCCCCTTTCACTCAAGCAAGGCTAACTCAAGCATGCAATTCTCTGGAAGCATTTTGTAATGCTCTTTTATACAAGACACTACCCAATGAAGCTGCATTTAGACACGTTTAATTCACAGAAGCTGTTTCAAGTAGTTAAAAAAAGCAGATCTATGAACATATTCAGGTGAGCTATATTAATGTTTAAGATGAGGCAATTTTAGTAACCCAGGCTCCACTAACGAGTGGTGAGCTAAAAATAAACCTACCTATTTTAAAAAACCATGTTGGTGTTTGAATAACTATGATCAATAGGATTGATCTCTTTTCCTGGTGAAGTCATACTAGTTGGATGGGGTACAGAACCCAATTAATATTATGATTTGAAATATACAGAACAGACAATATTAGATCCTATACATCAGAAGGATTCTAGTCTACCCAGGTATATTTAACATTCAGTATTTGAGTGTACAGGTAAACATGCAGGAAAGAAGTGAAATCAAATGCATTTCGACAGGAAACTAAACATTTTTGCTCAGCATAGGACCTGGCATTAGAGGAAGAAAGAGGTAACACTGGCTTTCCACCATCTCTGACTCCTTGATTTTGGGGAAAACTGAGGCCAGTCTAGCCACTGCATAGTAGAACAACTTTAACCTTAGGATACCTGTAGCTCAAGGGGGAATCTTCCTTCTCTCCAGCCATTCCTGCAACATCACTCAAGGATCCCTCTTATACCAGAGGAATTCTTGGGGAACCAGCTTCCCTGAGAATCAGGCTAATGTTATTTATATGGTGATTCATCAGTTTTAATAACATAATTTACAATTCACAGCATCAGGTAACACCAAGCTCTTACACAGTCCAAGTACAAATACAACAAAACAGAATCATGTTTTGGCAATGTAAAATAAAAATCCATTGTCAATATAATCCCACTGTGAATATAGCCTATAAGAATACAGTGTTACATATCCAAGAGATCAGAGTAACAACATGTCTATTCATTGGTCTGAAACCATGAGAATTCATGCATGAGAATGAAAATACTTCAAAAGACATCCACCTGCTTTCATTACACTTATCTCAGATCCAAAGCGAAATATGTCATAGATTAAGGCACATCAAAGACAACAAAACAGAAGTCAAACGTGAAGGACAAAATTGGCTGTCATGTTTCTGAGAATAACCGCATAAGATAAACAAGATTATTAACTACTTAGAATAATTACAATTTAATTTACTATAGCAGCCAGCTCCATGCTAGTCTGTTTGTACAGTTATGGTGTGTACTGCATTAAATGTCTCATCCCAAAATTATTTTACTGGTAATGGTAACTATGCTTTAGATACATGCCTTTATTAAAGCCACCAACAAGCAACTTTGACAAAGCCATTGGGGCAATATACTGAACAAGATATCAGATTTACAAATCCTTACAATAATCAGAAAAGTTACCATCATAATTCTCTGGAAGCTAACAAGGTATTGGAAGAGTACGGAAGGATTCCAGGGGATATACAGGAACAGACTTGCTCTAAGGGATCACTGGATGAAAATCTGAAGAGGCTATGCTTTAACATGATAGACTGTTTCACAGAACTAGCATTTTCTGCCATCTTAGGTCGCAACCCCTAGAGTGGGCTGCTCATCACTTAACAAATCAGCGGTTTGGGTCACCAGTGTTGTTAAGTGCTGTGGAATGTTGTTGCTGCTTCAGTGTTTTTACTGTTCTTGGAGCTCCAATGTCAGCTGCACTAACAGACAGTGCAGCATGTTAATTCAACAGACCTCGATGCTGTTCATAAGAAAGACAGGTTCAGTTCAGTGGTAAAGATGCTCAGCCAGATTTATTGTCCACAAAGCACAGTACTAGCGTCCCATAGGAGCTACAGATACACTAGGACATGTATGCTTGCAACAATGGTACCAGTTCAGTCAGCACACTGGGACACTGTCCCCTTAGCTGGCCAAAGATGCCACTCCTATGACTTCTTTTATACACTGATACAAACAAATTACATAATACACTCCAGACATTGCTAGCCACCATCCCTCTCCTGTACCAGCTAACTCAAACAAAAAAACATTATTATCCATTATCCTGTCACCCTATTCTTATCTTACAGGAACACACCGACTCCTTGTACCACATTCTTAAGAATGTTTTTACATAGTTACTTCCGAACTCTTGGTTTTCTTGTACCATCCTGTCCAGTCAGGAATATGCCTACTTGGCTAGCCAATACCTAATGTGTTATTTTTCCAAGGCCAGGCCTACTCTGGTTCACATCCTTTGGTTCACACTGTTAGTTATGCCTAGGGCTCCAGCAAAGCCTACACACATTTAGGATTGCACTAAAAGATATTGAACAGTGCTGTAAGTGTAAGAAAATAGTAGTTTATGACATGTGCAATGGTAATGTTCTGACATTAAGAAGTATTCATAATCTAACAGCAACAGATTAGAATTACCAGTTAGACAGAGAACAGTGCAGCAATGATAAACTGATATCAGCAAGCACTATAAACGTTGAATATTGTCCTACTGATAAACCAGATTACATAACCTCCCTAAAACCTTGACAAACCTTCAGTGGTTGAATAGTTAAAAGCAATGACAGCTGTAGCAGCATGAGAGATCAATGTAGATGCATATGAAAATAGCAGAGCATTTTTGACTAAGCAAGATTAAAGGTGACAAAATAAACCCTAAAATTAAAGCATGCATATAATTTTAAAGACGTTAGCAATGTTTATATATATCATATATAACATATATATCTCCTTTTGTGGAAAGACTCTTAAAATGGGGCTTCTAACTTCTGAATGTGCAATTTTGTGGGCACTACTGTTTGCATGTGCAAATGATAGACTTTGTGCACACACACAATGAACAATCCCAAACAATGCACATAGAATCATGAGCAGATGAACAAATATGAGCAAAACAAAAATCATAGTTAAGGGGGAGTCTAACAATTTTGCTCTAAATTACAAGTATAAAGTTCCTCTCAGCTCAAAAGAACAAGAGATAAGAACATGTAATGCTACCATTGTCATAATATCAGTAATAACTGAAGAGAGACAGGATGTTCTAAGGCATGAAAAACAGTGTTGCCTTAAATTAGACAACTGTTAGGTCACAAAACTTTTACTTAAGTTTGTTTTAAGTAATCATTAAATAATTCTGTGACCCATATTGCATGCAAGGTACTGGTCCCCCCCAACAGCCAGAGAACAGGCACACACTATAAATTAGTGATCTCACAGGGCAAGATTGTGCCATGGGCCCATGAGGACATGTAAGGAAGTGAGGATGATTAGAGACCTACCCTCTTGTCTTGTCAAGTACAAGCGGTTCCAATCATGATTTGGGAGTGGAAGGTGGGGAGATTAGGGGTTGTATGCCTGATGCTACCCCAGTGAGTAAGGCTGGCTGGAATAGTGGATTTTTTCCCATGGAAAATTTAAATTAAAAGCAAAAAAAAATTGTTTAGTAAACTTTTCCAGAGTTTTCAGTAAGAAACTGAAAACCAAAATATTTCTGTTCTGAAATGCCATAACAATGCCTCATGGGAATTGTAATTCAGATGCATCATAATTCAGATTCTCCTCTATAGGCTGGGCTCCTTGTCACGCAGCATCCCTCATGAAGAACCATGGTTTCCACTCATGATGAGGAGAGGTGGTGTGTGGCATTTGCATGGACACAGTGTGTCATGGAAGATGAAGTCCAGGTGGGGGGCCTATCTCATAAAGGAGAATGGGAGTGTGAGACACCTGAACTACAACTCCCATGAGGCACCACTGCAGCATCAGAATCAAAATATTTCACTTTTTGGGAGATCAACTTTTTAATGAAAAAAATCAAAATTTTCTACAAGACAAAATTTTATCAAAAAATTCCATTTAAGTGAAAATACAGTTTCAACAGAAAATTTTCCACCAGTCCTATCAATGACCAATCAAACATAGGTGGGGTGGGGTCATAGCCAGGACTCAACACAGGGCTGCACACTAGCCAGCAGTACTGTTTATGCAAGAGAGGGTCAGAAAAAACACTGAAAAGGAGTTGTGAGGGGAAATTGTGACACCCCAAGAACAGGAGGTGAGTAGGGAAGTGTAGTGGGGTAGTCACCCGCTCGGGTCCTGAAAGGATTACAGCCAGCCCTGGGAGAGGGCTGGGGCTGCGAGCCAAAGACAAGGCTGATTGGGGAAGCAGCCACAGCTGGCCCTATAAAAGGCTGTGGGCCAGGAGCACAGGCAGTCTCTCCATAGCTGTGGAGAGAGATGGGCTTGGCTGCTTGGGAGCTCAGTAGGGTACCTAGGGTGGAGCAGGGCTTGGAAAAGGCCTGGGGAGCTCCAGGCTGGAAAGACCCCAGGCTGCAAGCCTTGGTAAAGGCCTTGGTAAAGGCTGGAAAGCGTACTGGGGTTGCAGAGGTGCAGCCCAGGGTAGGCAAAGGCAGCAGGTCCAAACCCCCCTTGCCGATGATGAGTGGTATAGACTGCAATCTGCCCCAGTGAGCGGGGGCTAGATGGTGACTGGCAGTAGCCACTGAGGCAAGGTGGGGGTAGAGGGTTATGGGTTCCCCTGGGTGGGGAGACCCAAAGAGTGGGGGTACTGCCAGGGGGCAGCACCCAAGCTAAAGGGGCACTGAGGTCTCGGAGGGACACAGGGGCCAGCGGCAAGCAGGACATCGGCCAGCAGAGGGCTCTCCGGAGCTGGAGCGCTAATTCCCAGGACGACCAGCAGGAGGTGCCACGCCGGTGAGGCGTCACATCGCTACAGGAAGGAATTATGTCTCTCTGCTCTATAAGCAGGACTAAGCCTAAAGAGCCATAATAGCCAGCAGTACAGTTTAAAATAAGTATTAAATACCAAATGAACCAACTGAAAGATAATATATAGCAATATTTTTGTTTCTTCTTTTAAAGTCATGATTCTTTCTAAAGTTTTTCCAAATTAGCATGTTACTGATGTAATTTCTCTGGAATTTTCTGCAAGCAAAGGCAAGTTATGAAACCTTTATTATTCTATTAGGGTACTGATCTGCCAATATGCTGAGCACCTTCACATTCCACTGACTGAGAGGACTCTGCAGCTTACAGAATTGGCTTGCAAACTGTGTTATTGTATCATTTTCCTAGACTAGTGTATATGGAAAATAATCAAGGTGATAATCTGATTGCACAAGCAACATTCTCGCAATTTAGACCCCTTTGGGTACAGTTTCAACTCAGTCCACATGGAATTAGGCATCATGCCAAATATTGTTAGTAGGAATTGATAGTGTGAATTACCTCTGCACATGCTAAACATTTATTCTTAAATGTCCATTATTGTTTTAAAAGATCATTTATATACTGACATGAATAGCACTTTACAAAATATAGTTCTATATGTTTCAAAGACAGACAAGAGAAGAACAAGAGTACAGAAGGGAGGTTGTGAAGAGATAAGGAATTGGTTAGAAAAAATTTGTGGGGAAAATAGGTTTTAAAGAGAAAAGAGATTTGTTTCCGGCACAATGAACGAAGGTGCAGAGCTAAAAAGGCACACAGAGAAGCAGTAAACCAAAGGGAGATCAGGAGGAATGTGGAGTAACAGGGCCGCCCAGAGGATTCAGGAGGCCTGGGGCAAAGCGGGGGAGCTGCGGCGCTTGTACTCACCCGGAAGTGGTCCGGGTCTTCAGCGGCATTTCAGCGGTGAGGGGGCCTTCACCCGCTCTGTGTCTTCAGCAGCACTGAAGGGCCCCCCGCCGCCGAAGACCTGGACTGCCACCGGGCCAGGAATCGCGGGGCCCCTGTGGGGCTCGTGGCCTGGGGAAAATTGCCCCACTTGCTCCTCCCCCCCCGGGCGGCCCTGGGAAGTAATAATTAGGAAGTTAAGAAAGTAGAACAGACATACAGTCTGGCGTAAATGTGTGGGAGGGGGCCAAAAGTTTAAAAGGAGAAAAAATAAGAAATTCAGTTTTTGGCAGAACACTGTGTGAGATGGTGATGTGACACATCTACGAAGAAAGGTCTGAAAGTTCAAGAGATAAGACTGGAGAAAGGTGTGAAGGTCACAGACAGAGGCACAGATTTGGGCATCATCCTCACAGAAATGGTAGTTGAACCCACGGGAGTTCAGCTGAAGAGAATATATTAAAAAAGAGAGGGGCGGGGAGGGACAAGAGGACTAAAGAGAGAACCTTGAGGAATCCCAACTGTTGTGTATTTGGTTGTCATGGTAATATAATCTTGTTGTTGCTATGGCAAGTGAGTTAGATTATTAGGGGATAGCCCAGACAGTTTTGGCTGGTTTTTGGTTTGTTCAGTGTGTAGCAATAAATGGCTGCTTTTTAGGTTTACAGCTCTGTGTTTCCAGTGATTTCTTCCTAAAACTGTTACCCCCCAAGGATATAACAATGTGGCAATGAGGATGGGATCTCTGGGCTGCCCCAGCAACAGAAGGAAGTAGAAGTTAAGGTACCAAAAAATCCCACACACACCTTTTTGCTTCTGGAAGGGGGTGAAAACTGGCTGTGCAAACTGAAACTAAAACCATGGCTACACTTACAGGGCCACTGGAACCTTTTGAGAAGACTATAGTGCAGTGGCATGTGTATACTGAGCGTTTTGAGCTTTTTGTTATTGCAAATGACACTACAGAGGAGAAGGTGCCAATATTCTTAAGTTGTAGGGGCCAAGACCTACGTGTTGTAGGGACCAAGCTATGCAGCTTACTACACCCTGTTAAGCCAGAGACCAAATCTTACAGTGACATTGTGGAAATCCTGGGGTCCCATTTTTCTCCAAAACCATTGGTAATTGTTGACAGATATAGGTTCCACAAAAGAGACCAGAAAGAAGACGAAACAGTTGTACAATTTGTAGCAACTTTGAGAAAGCTTGCAGAACACTGAATTTAAGGAGATACTAAATGATGCCCTACGTGACAGGTTAGTGTGTGGCCTGCACAGTGAAGCTCTACGGAACAGCCTATTGACAAGGGCTCAGCTTACCTCACTGAAGGCTGTTGACATTGCAGTCTCTATGGAACTGACAACAAAGGAGGTGCAATCCATCGGTGCATCCCCATGGGTACATAAGGTGTCACAAGAACCTACCCACAAAACTGTGGGGAGTCAGGAATGTTACCACTGTGGTAAGCCAGGTCACCGTGCATCAGAATGCTGGTGTAAGGACCTGGTGTGTTGACACTGTGGCAAAAAGGGACACATTGAGTATGCCCGTAAACAAAAGAAAAAGAGGCCTGTGGTCTGGCTGACCAAAAAGGGAAATCTGCATACCCTAGAGCAGACCAAGGATGACCAAGGAGACACTTCATCACAAGAAGAGCCACTCCATGTTTTGTCTTTGGCAGTGGGCTCACATGAATACTGGGTAACCTCGTTGTTGGACAGCAAACCTACAGGCATGGAACTAGACACCGGTGCAGCCATCTCGCTGGTCTCTGAGGCCTGGTCTACACTGGGGAAGGGGAAATCAATCTAAGTTACACAACTTCAGCTACATGAATAACATAGGTGAAGTTGACATACTTAGATCGACTTACCGTGGTGTCTTCACTGCAGTGAGTCGACTGCTGCCGCTCCCTCGTTGACTCTGCCTGTGCCTCTCGCCGAGCTGGAGTACAGAATTCGATGGGAGAGCGCTTGGGAGTCGATCAATCCCCGCTGGATCAATTGCTGCCCGCCGATCCAGCGGGTAGTGTAGACATACCCTTAGACTGTGTATAAAAAGCTATAGCATCTTCCGCTTAAAGCAACTACTCATGTTAAGGTGGAGCTCAATGGACAGGCTGCTAAATTGCCACTGTTTGTGGTGAGAGGTAATTACCCAGCCTTAATGAGTTAGATTATTAGGGGATAGCCCAGCCAGTATTGGCTGGCTTTTGGTTAGTTCAGTGTGTGGCAATAAACGGCTGCTTTTTATGTTTACAGCTGTCTCCGGTGATTTCTTCCTAAAACTGTTGCCCCCAAGAATATAACACCAATGGATAAGGGTAAAAAGGGAGGGTGAGGAGAGACCAAAACAGCAGTCAAAGTTGGAGGATATCAGGAAGAACACAGACTTAACAATGACAAGATAGTAGAAAATGGAGGCAGAGACCATGATCAATGGCTTCAAAGATGGCAGACAGATCGTGAACACAGAAATGCCCTTGTGACTTGGCTAGGAAGAGGTCATTACTCATTAAGTGATCATGGGCAATACAGTTTTGGTGAAGGGAAAATGAATGCATAAACAAACCACAGTGACTCTATAGTCATACTTTTCAAATTGAGATTTGAGGCACCTAAACTTAAATTAGACCCTGAGGTTTGGTAAGTAGCCTGCTTTTTCAATGGTGCAGAGATCTCTGGGACTTCCCAAGTTGCAAATGCGCTGCTCCTTTGAAAATCAAGCCAAATTTATCTAAGTTCCTACATATGGATTCAAGGGCCTACCTTTAAGAACCCAAGTCTGAAAAGCTTACCTGTTTTTTATGCTTTAAAGATAAGTAGACAGTGATTCCAAAGACCTGAGATAAGACTATTCCTTCCCCCCTGGATAAATTCAAAGACATCTTAAAACAAAAACCCACAAAGTAAAAGAAACATACATCTTTAGAAGGTGAAACTGGAGAGAAACATTTTAAATTCTGATACTGCGAGCAAATATTAGAGGTGGGCTGAGGAGGGGATTTTTGGCTCCAGAATAGATTTAGGCTTGTGTTCCGTTTGAGGCTGAATCATGGCAGTATTCAGATTCAGGTTTGAAGCTGCTCAGATCTTGCAAGCTGAGTTCACAGCACTTCTATCATCTTGAATGGTGAAAATCCCAGGAGATCAGTGACTCTCATGAGATTTTTCTTGTGTTGGGCCTTGTCTGGAACAGATCTAGAGAATTAAGCTCCTTTTGCTTTTGGATCATATCTGTAATTTGAATACCTTTCCCCTCCAAAGGAAACATTGGATGAATCAGAATAATGGTTGTAGTCTGGGACCATCTCTAGTAAATATAGTTAAAGGACTTTTACTGTGGTTAGAACTTTGAAAATAAATTTTACATCTTTTTTTTTAAATAAACATCCTCTTCAAATCCTTATACAAGAGACATAAAGATCCTATTCTCTCTCTTCAATATAAAGTTCCTTTTAATAATATAGTGCTGTCTTCTAGTGTATCTCATCTCCAGGAACTCATTATTTTGTGTCTCTTGTGCTTGAATGAAACTTGTATGCTTAGTCATTTACACTGAGCCTAGCATAAATTCCAGCTCATGTATCTCTTCCTTTTCCATTCTCCTGTCTTTCTCTGGGGGGCAGAGTTAATTATTAATGCTGGAGTGAAGATGTGACAATGCACATTAAATATATGTGGGCTTGTGAGTGCATGGTGGGATAGGTCCTTCTATTCTCAAGCTACTTAATTCAGTGAAGCCAACGAATGGAAGGATGCTTCTAACATGCCTTCCATTTTTTGCATGGTGTGGTCAGGTCTAGATAGGTTAGCTTGAACTTAAGCTGATAACGGGCAATGTTCTGTTTGTTGTTCTAGCTCAGGGGTAGGCAACCTATGGCATGCGTGCCGAAGGCGGCACGCGAGCTGATTTTCAGTGGCACTCACACTGTCCAGGTCCTGGCCACTGGTCCGGGGGGCTCTGCATTTTAATTTAATTTTAAATGAAGTTTCTTAAACATTTTTAAAACCTTATTTACTTTACATACAACAATAGTTTAGTTATACATTATAGACTTATAGAAAGAGATCTTCTAAAAACGTTAAAATGTACGACTGGCACATGAAACCTTAAATTAGAGTGAATAAATAAAGACTCAGCACATCACTTCTGAAAGGTTGCCAACCCCTGGACTATAGTGTCTGTGTTTCAGTCTGATTGCTCACTTCTCCCACTATCAGCTTCATGTCGCCTATCCTGCCATTACCTATGCTCGCGTCAGCCTCCCAATTTCTTTATACCAAAACACTCTCAACCCTCCTTGAATTCCACTTCTATTACTAGCCTTACAATCTCAGCAGTTCCTTCTAGTCTCTGATCCACTTTCCAACATTTTATTTCAGACCCTGATTCAGCAAATCACTTAAGCGTGTACCTAAATTAAGTTAACCACATGCTTAAGTGCTTTGCTGAATTATGGTTTTATGTAGTACTTCTTGTGTTAAATTGGAAGCTCCTTTGGGCAAGGATTACATATTATTTTGATATAACAGACACTGCAGAAAGCTGGTGGAATGGTGATAATCAATGGGACACAGAAATACCAGGGTTCACAATATATAGGTCACACTGGTAGGGGAGTGGCGCAATGCATGAAAGAAAGCATACAGTCTAATATAGTAAAAGTTTTAAATAAATCAGACTGTTGAATCTTTATGGATAGAAATTCAATGCTTGAATAAAAAGACAAGGCCCGAATAGCAGTAGGAATATACTACCAACCACCTGACCAAGATGGTGATAATGACTGTGAAATGCTCAGGGAGTTTAGGGAGGCTCCAAAAACAGAAAGCCCAATAATAATGGGAGATTTCAATTATCCCCATATTGATTGGGAACATGTCACCTCAGGATGGGATGCAGAGATAAAATTCATAGACACCATTAATGACTGCTTCTTAGAGCAGCTTAGTCCTAGAACCCACTAGGGGAGAGACAATTCTGGATTTAGTACTAAGTTGAGCACAGGATCTGGTCCAGGAGGTGAATTTAGCTGAACCACTCAGTAATAGCAACCATAATGTAATTAAATTTAACATTCTTGTAGGTGGGAAAATATCAAATAAACCCACCACAGTAGCATTTAAAATTCAAGAACAAGCACGACATGAAAATGAGGAGGCAAGTTAAGCAGAAATTAACAGGAACAGTCACAAGAGTAACATGCCTGCAAGCTGCATGGCAACTATTTAAGACACCATAATAGAGGCTCAAACTCCAAATTTATACCCCAAATTAAAAAAAATAAAAAACACAGTAAGAGGACCAAAAAAACCCCACCATGACTAAACATCAAAGTAAAAGAGGTATTTAGAGGCAAAAGGCCATCTTTTAAAAATTGTAAGTCAAATCCTACTGAGGAAAATAGAAAGGAGCATACACTCTGGCAAATCAAGTGTAAATGTATAATTAGGCAGGTCAGAAAAGAATTTGAAAAGCAAGTAGCAAAACACACAAAAACTAGCAGCATTTTTTTTTAAGTATATCAGAAGCAGGAAGCCTGTTACTGCTGGATGATCAGGGAGCTAAAGGAGCACTCAGGGAAAACAAGACCCTTGCAAAGAAGCTAAATGAATTCTTTGCACTGGTCTGGAGGATAGCTAATGTGATACCAATTTTTTTTAAAGGATCTAGATGTGATCCTGATCATTACAAGCCAGTGAGCCTAATTTCAGAACCAATCAATCAAATCGGTTGAAACTATAGTAAAGAAGAAAATTATCAGACAAAGATGAATATGATATGTTGGGGAAGAGTTAACACTGCTTTTGTAAAGGGAAATCATGCCTTGCCAATCTATTAGAAACATTAGATCATTGTGGTGTGGACAAGGGTGAATATATTTGGACTTTCAGCAGGGGCGGCTCTATATATTTTGCCGCCCCAAGCACGGCAGTCAGGCGGCTTTCGGCGGCATGCCTGCGGGAGATCTGCCAGTCCCGCGCCTTCGGCGTACCCGCCGCCGAATTGCCACCAAAGCCGCAGGACCAGTGGACCTCCCGCAGGCATGCCGCCGAAGGCAGCCTGACTGCTGCCCTCACGGCAACTGGCAAGCCACCCCCTGCGGCTTGCCGCCCCAGGCACACGCTTGGTGCGCTGGTGCCTGGAACCGCCCCTGACTTTCAGCAAGCCTTTGACAAGGTCCACACCAAGCCTCTTAAGCAAAGTAGGCAGTCATGGGATAAGAGAGAAGGTCCTCTCATGGAGCAGAAACTGGTTAAAAAAATAGAAAACAAAGCGTAGGAATAAATGGTCAGATTTCACAATGGAAAGAGGTAAATAATGGGGTCTCCAAGGATTTGTACTGGGATCTGTGCTGTTCAACATATTCATAAATGAACTGGAAAGGGGGGTGTAATAGGGTGGCACCAACCTCTCACAAGCGCCCCCTGACCCAGGTACATGTCTGCACTTCTCTCAGCTTACGGTGACTTCTGCCAGTGGTTTCTCAGGTGTATTTCAGTGACTCAGCCCTCCAGCCAAGCCGCACACAGTTTGTGTGACAAAACAGACCCCTCTCACTGTATAGGGGCCTATCCCAGTACTCCTCTATTGGTATCTCTGTAGCCATTCTGGAGTTCAGTCTTTAAGGAGTCCCGCAGCCCAATCTGGGCTTGCCTTCAAATAGTCCCTCGATCCTGGCATAGGGCTGTGCTCCCAGAGTTTCCTCCCTGGAGATTCTTCACTCTTTCTGGGCCTTTCTGGCCCCAGCTCTCCAGCTGGGCCACTTAACAGTTCAGTTCCCCTTCCAGGGGTGTATCCCAGTTCAATATTCAAGTCACTTCCCCAGTGGCTAATGAGAGAGAGGGGACCTGGGCTCATCCTTTACTCTGGACCCCAACACAGAGGCCCTCTAAGTACCAGCCACATGCCATGTCCCTCTAACTGTGTTTCCCTGGGCCACTGCCCCACAACACTTATCTTTCTCACATCCCAGCAACCTCCCAGGAGCACCTTTCTTTCTCCCTGGTCCCTGCCAGCCACTGTCTTGAGCTCAGTCCCAGCAGCCAGCCAGGAGCTCCCTCTTGCTCCCCCAGTCCATGTGAGCAACTGATTTGTCTGTGATCCTGCGACTCCTTCAGCCAGCCAGCCAGAAACACTGTCTTCAGTCCTCCAGTTCCAGGCAGCAACTGACTATCTCTAGTATTGCCGCTCCTTTTATATGGTCCTTCTGGGCCCCAATTGGCTGCTCCCTGCAGCCTCTGATTGGCTGCTTCCCCCACAGCCACTCTAGGCAGCCTGGAGGACTACTCTACTGTTCCCTTCTGGGATGGGGTGTAGTAGGGACCTGAGGCATCCAGCAGGGGGGCTCTGGGACTAGTCCAGCCTGTCACAGGAGGAAACAGTGAAGTGGCAAAGTTTGCAGATATTACTAAGGTTTCAGAGTAGCAGCTGTGTTAGTCTGTATCCGCAAAAAGAACAGGAGTACTTGTGCTGTTCTTTTTTGAAGATAATACTAAATTACTTAAGATAATTAAGTCCAAAACTGACTGCAAAGAGTGACAAATGGAACTCACAAAACTGGGTGACTGGCCGATTAAATTCAATGTTGATAAATGCAAAGTAATGCACACTGGAAAACATAATCCCACCTGTACATACAAAATGATGTGATCTAAATTAGCTGTTAACACTCAAGAAAGAGATCTTGGAGTCATTGTGAATAGTTTTCGAAAACATCTGCTCATTTGCAGCAGCAGTCAAAAAAAGCTCACAGAATGTTAGGAAACATTAGGAAAGGAAAAGATAAGAAGACAGAAAATATCATAATGCCACTACATAAATCCATGGTATGACCACACCTTAAATACTGCATAGCGTACTGGTGGCCCTGTCTCAAAAAAGATATTAGAATTGGAAAAGGTACAGAGAAGGGCAACAAAAATGATCAGGGTATGGAACAGTTTCCATACAAGTAGGGATTAAAAGGACTAGGGCTGGTCATCTTAGAAAAGAGACATCTAAAGGAGAATATGATAGATGTCTATAACATTATGAAAGGTTGGAGAAAGGGGATAGGAAAGTATTTTTTTACCCGTTCACATAACACAAGAACCAGGGATCACCCAATAAAATTAATAGGCAGAAGGTTTAAAACAAACATAAGGAAGTACTTTTTCACACAACACACAGGCAATCTGTGGAACTCATTGCCAGGGGATGTTGTGAAGGCCAAAAAGATAACCGAGTTAAAAAAAGAATTAGATAAGTTTATGGAAGATAGGTCCATCAACAACTATTAGCCACGATCATCAGGGATGTAACCCCACGCCCTGGGTGTCCCTAAATCTCTGACTGCTAGATGCTGGGATTGGATGACAGATGATGGATCATTTGATAATTGCCCTGTTTTCATCATTCCCTCTGAAGCATCTGGCACTGGCCACTGTTGAAAGACAGGATACCGGGCTACACATATCATTCGTCTTACTCCGTATGGCTGTTTTTATGTAAATATTGGGTCTTTTGGGGTATTTTGTATGGTATCATTGTGTCCCATAACCTCTTAATGCTAACTGGCAAGGGGGTTACAGGAATATCCTGATTCTGGTATGTAAATTCTGCTTCACCAAATGAAAGCTGGGGTCATTAATATCGTTGTGAAATGTATGTACAGATACTATGTAAGGAGTTAAATATATATATATATATATATATATATATATATATATATATATATATATATATATATATACTGAAAAAATGTCCTTAGAGTCTGTATCAAAGTATTAGTCACCAGCAGAAGTGAAAAACAGGTTTTCTGTCAGAGGAGAGATGTTTATTCACCTCTGTGTCAGGATGTAAATTAAGCATTGTAAGCTAACACAATGGATGCCTATTTACATGAGTGAGAAGTCACATGTTACCAAAAGAGATGTGAAATCAACAGGAAAGGAGCACATAGGAATAAACAAGCCATGGGAGGTTCTCTCTGTCTATGAGTAAAGATAATGAACTTTGGGGTATTTCTAGAAGGCAAAAAAGACACCCTGGAGTAAACGGTCAGAGCATTTGTACTAATGAAAGCGGGGTCTCAGCCAACCTTGTCTGAAAACACTGTAGAGAATTTTGGGTGAGATACACTTATTTAGACACTTATTTAGACTTGTTTGATAAGTTTGGTCTTTAGATAGCATGTTATGGTTTTATTTTATGTTACCATTTGTTTCCAATATCCTTACTCACTATCACCTGAATCTCTAGTCTTTGATAATAAACTTATTCTTGTTTACACTAGATGTATCTCAGTGCTGTGCTGCGCTATTAAGCAAAGTGCTGGTCCTGAGCTGAAGTTTACAAGCTGTTGTGTACTGTTATGTGAGTGTATAGTGGCTAAGGAGCTGGACACTCCAGGGAACACTCCAGGGACTCAGGGGTTGGTGTATGCCTATTGCTACCTATAGACAGGGAGCAAGGCCTGTGGGGACCTGGAAGGCAGTGCTTTGGCTGCCAGAGGCTAGTGGTCAAGGAGCTGATCCACAGCAAGCAAGGGCAGGTAGTGGTGCCTGACAATTCTGGGTACCCCGGGGAAGTGTCACAATTATATCCACCTAAAGTTCCCTATAAATAAGAGAGAGGACAATGGTCAGAGTTCACTTTTGTTTATTGCATTAGAGTAAACTACTGTGACCTTGCACATGGCCCCCTCTCCACTGATGACCACACTGCAAAACAAAGAAGAGAATTTAAAAAACTGAAACTGGTCATAAAACAAAGCATTGTTGGAAGAAAACTGATAGAGGATTTAAAAAAAGAAGTGTCCCACATAGCAAGGGCATATAGGACATTTCCTATATAATGTTTCCCCCAGCCATTTATTCATTAGACATCTTTCCTCTTTAATACACTATAGCTTTAAATAGCAAATAATTCAATTCTCTCCTTTAATCCACATATTTAATTTTTTTCTCAAAACTAGTTATTTCCAGGCAACCCTATGGACTGAGGGCTACAGCTGGATTGAGGTGAACAGTTTTTATCCCAGGCAGCGATACACTGAAGTGAAACCACTAGGAAGCCTATTCATGGTTTTATGGAACAATAGCACTAAAAGAGCAATACTCTGAAGCTAAGGAATGAAGGTTGAGATTTTCAAAGATAACTGGGGGATTTAGACCTATTTTGATTTTAATGGATATTGTGTCTGTAAATCCCTTAATCGGTTATGAAAATCTCAACTGGAAAGTTTAGACTGCATATTTGAGGAAAGAGTTTTCAAGTTTTCATTTGCAATTTAATTTAAGAGATATTTCAGTTGGTAGATCTAATCAAAAATATTCCATTAAGAGGCTGTTTTTAAATGTCATATAATAGGCTATCTTATTCTAGCATGCCCACTACTTGGTATCCAATCCCCAAATGTCATCTAAAATAAAACAATTAGCTCTCAAGTAAGAAGAATTAGTTCATCTCTGATTTCAATGCATGAAAAAGCAGAGGAATCTCAAGGCTGTTGCAAGGTTGCTCCATTTCTCCTTCTAAAAAAGGAGAAAAGAGGAAGGAATAAAGGATATAGGAAGAAGAAAGATGAATCAAAGAAAAAGTACTCACAAAGAAAGGGGCTAGAGAGGCCATAAATACTAGTTTTGGAATAGTAAGGTGCAGAGGGCATTCTTAATGATGAAACCTGTAAGTACATAGAATATCAGGGTGGGAAGGGACCTCAGGAAGTCACCTAATCCAACCCCCTACTCAAAGCAGGACCAATCCCCCCAATTTTTGGCCCAGATCCCTAAATGGGACCCTCAAGGATTGAAACTCACAATGCTGGGGTTACTAGGCCAATGCACAAACCACTGAGCTATCCCTCCTCCCCTTTGTCTATAACTCCTTTTTCTATGACCATGGCTGTTTCTGACCACCAGTGTCAGCCCTCTGCCAAGCAAAAGCAGAAATCCAGCACTTGCTAGGTAGTTTCCATTGAAGGAGAAATCAGTGACACCAACTCTGGATTTATTCTAATTGTAACTTTCTTTATATAGACACCAGTCATGAAATGAGATAGTCAAACAGTGTGCAAAGCAATCCCTTCTTTCAGGAATCTCAGCCAAACACCAATACCCTAGTTCCCAGGAAGCAACTCTGCTCCAAGACTTGGCACTAATAAAAGACAAAGGCTGATGGTAAGCTCTCCTGATGCTTGTACCACTCCCTCTCCAGAAATTGCCTCTACACAGAACCTTGAACCAAAAAACTAACAGCATAGTGTGTCTTCCCAAGACCAAACACTTGCTCACATGCTAAGAAAAACAAAAAAGATTATGTATATCAGCACCACCTGGTGACACTTGCCATAACATATATACAAGATGGAGGTGGAAAAGACCTACTATGTCATCCAGTTTACGCCCCTGTCACTGTAGGATTTCTCTTTACAACATATTTTCTACTGCTGCTAAATAGCTTAGTAATGTAAAATAAATTGAAAGACCACCCATCTAAATAGATTTCTGAACTGAGTTTTCCCCGGGATTTAATCTTAAAATGATCAAAATTGAATGTAGAGATGATTCATGGAGCCTAAGCTACAATAGCACTGGCAGTTCAATTTTAACTAACAAATATGCTACCAGTAAACCTCAAGATTTCTCAGATGGTGGTGTGATGGACAAGCAGGCAAGAAAGTAGGATGAAGCATTCTGAAATCTTCTTAGAGATGTAACTTTAATTATTAAGCATTTCCACTAGAAAACTTGGGAAATCTCAACATGAAAACACAAGTTGGATTAGGAAGTATACAGATCTAAATCAGTCTGACCCCTCAATAGTACCAGGCAAGGCCTTTCTATCAGATGAGGAAGTGGCATTACACAGAGGGGTACACAGCATACTTAATCGCTTCGTACTTACCTGTTTACATGCTTAGCTTTACATGCAAATTGTAAAAGATTAATTCATTCTTTCATTAATCAATACCATGGTAAATATTCTTAGTAGAAATATGTCTAGAATGATGCAAAATATGTATGTATCTGAAACTCCTCTGTATTCTACAGTGTTCTCTACCCCTTAAAGTTAAAAAGAAAGGTTAGAAGACATTGAATATAAAAATATCAGACTAAAATGCTAAGGTCTGATTCTCCTCTCACACTGATGTAAATCAGAAGTAAACGAACTGTACCCAACAGAATGTAAACTGGAGTAAGTTAGCAAAAAATCAGGCCCTAAAAGCTCCAGCTCAGCTGGTGAGACTCTTCAACCTACTAGAAACAGGAAATGAACGGATGTGCTCAACTGAATCAATCCCCTTTATGTAACAGATTAATGTCACAATGATTGTGTTTATTTTCTGCCTCCATCTGCTGGTAGGAGTTCATATCAGACATTGTCTGGATAGGTATAGCTGGTATCTCACCTAATCAAACAAAACCACAGACATTCAGAGCAGAACATGGAACTATGACTTTATCCAACTACACTCTTTTGTCTAAAGATTTTCCACAATTGTATAAAATAATCCACAGTTCTGGGATCCTGCAAAGGGGCGATCACCACTGACAAACAAATTACAATCTGATTTCCCTGAATATGCTGGTATGACAATCTTATGAATGCACATAGAAAAACAAGTGAAGCAAACATTAAAGAACTAATGCAGTGACTATTGTTCATCATTCTAAAACCGCCAATAGTGATCTATCTCTGTTATTCTTGCTACTTTGGACAACAGCCAAAACTTTACAAACAGACAACTAGATAAAATCAGAGGCTTGTTATGATTGTAATTATCTATCAAATGCTGCATGAGACCAGTTGATTTTAAAATACTTTTTTTTTAAACTGCCACGGAATTGAAAAATTATTTAATAAGCTAGACCACTCTCATAAGTATTAGATCTTGTATGCACAAAGCTTATGTGTGTATACCCTCTCCAACCTCCAGCAAGATTAAGCCCAAAACTGCAGTAAGTTTTAATGATGCCAATCAGGCTGAAACCTGGCCTGAAGCAACCTGTAATTTTCCTTTATTGTGTTTTTTATTTTGAACATTTGTTTCCTCAAAAGGCACCACCTGCCAAATTTTTGGAGTTACTATGTAATATATTTCATGCTTCAATAGAAAAAAAGCATGAGTCTTAATTGCATATATATAAAATGCCCAAGTGGTACTCAAAAATTCATTTTACCCTGAGTTTACCACCTTCCTCTCTCATTTTATGCATGCAGAAATTATTGAAGTTCCTCTGGGGATTAGTCCATGATTATTTCTTTTTCAGTTTCTTTTCTCTTAGGTTGAAAATATGCATTGCCAGCATATCATCAACTGTTTGCATCCAGACAAGGTAAAACATATTATGTAATTCTGAAAGTTCTGAAAGAGTTTATTCAATACTCCCTCTGCAAGAAAATTAAGCATGCAAAACAATTATCTCCTTGTCAGTATCCTGAAAAGCTAATCAGGTCTATGTCTTTGATAAAGAAAGCTGACAAGCACCTTTAACCCTCTCGTAAAATCCAATTTGCCTTGGAAATTTCTTCCTTGGAGTATCACATGTGATTCAGCCACATACAAAGGGGAAAAAAACTCACACACAACAAAAAAAGCAGAAGCCCAAAAGCATTGGAGTTAATGAATAATGTATGATGGGATTTTTTCCATAGTATAAATTATTTGAATCTAAACATTTATACATCATGTCTTACCATCACATCTTCAGAATTGCCATATCATTGCCATTTAAGTCAAGTTTGTTTTCAATATTATTTAGCATGAGCTTTTGTGAGCTACAGCTCACTTCTTCGATGCTCACAGCGCTCATAAAAAAAAATTGTTAGTCTTTCTTCCTGCAAAGTATTCTTTTTTTGTTTTTTTATTACTAACAACACACTACTGCGGCTGCTGTCATTTTAAGAGTTTGTTTTCAATATTATTTATAGGCAAGGGCTGTTTTGTACCTAAATCCAGAAGATTAATTTTAATGATGAATACCATGATATTTAGCTACCACCAGCATGCATCCTGCCTGTAGACATTACTCACAATCATGTGTAAACACTAATCATGGGGTTATACAAAAACCCTGTCAGGGATGGTCTAGATAATAATTTGTCCTGCCATGAGTGCAGGGGGCTGGACTAGATGACCCATCCAAC
Source organism: Mauremys reevesii (assembly GCF_016161935.1). Classification (NCBI taxonomy): domain Eukaryota; kingdom Metazoa; phylum Chordata; order Testudines; family Geoemydidae; genus Mauremys; species Mauremys reevesii. Next base: position 29,878,469 of record NC_052626.1, read on the forward strand.
GATTCTATGATTCAATGGGCAAAAAACAGGTTAAAAAAAATCAGGAACTTCTGAACATTGAAGTTATTTAACTAGCCATCGCTACAGTATTTTACTTTTGTACTGACCTGCTGCAGCCAACCAGCCTGGAACAGCTTAGAACATTGGGATCTTGTGAAAGCTTCTCTGACTTAGAAACCACTTCTTGGTCATATGATCATTTTTCTAACCATTATTTTGATGTTCAGAAGAAGAGAGATAGAAAACAATTTAGTTTGCAAGTTTATTAGAACCAAATTCTGCACTCAGATCAGCCCTGATTCAGCCATAAAAGAGAAAGGTCCTGAACCAGGAAGTGGTCAGGCTCTGTTTGGAAGCAGTGGCCACATGGCAAGTCAGGAGCTGCAGAGAAGGTAGATGTAGACAGAATTCCCCAGAACAATACGCACAGCTGTGAGTGCTGGACATTACAACTAGATGCAGGTCTATGTGGGTCTTATGAGGAAGCAGCAACAGCAGTTGGGCAGGTAGCCATTGCAGAGGGGCCCCAATGCACTAACTAAGCCTGGCCTGAAAACCCGCAAGCTCCTATTTGCTTGAATAGAGAATGAACTGGAGAGGGCTCCCCAAGCACTAGGCCTGATGAGCCCCGACTCTTAATTGGACTGCTCCAGGGACCCAAACATTTACCTCTATTGGTCACTTTGATCTGTAACTGTTTAAACCTCAGTACTTAGGGTACCTTTCTCTTTCCTGCCATCCCCAGTGGAATACCCTTTCCCTTAGCCATTTGTCTGAGTGGTTGCTGGGGCTGATTAGGGCTGGCACCTGCTAGGGTTTCATGTACTCCATACTGAGCAGCCCAATATTTACATAAATTTCCAAGCCAGATTATGGTATTTTCCCTTTCCTCGCTTTTTTTAAATCAAGTTTATTCAATAAACTGTAGAAATATAAATATAAACAAATATGGGCCAGATTTTCATAGATTTCAAAGCCAGAAGGGACCATTACGATCATTTGTTTTGACTTCCTGCAAACCATGGGCCAAAGAACCTCTTTGAATAATCTTTTCATCAAGCCCTTATTTTCTGTTCGAGCTACAGTGTATCTTTTAGAAGATGTCTAGTCTAGATTTAAAGACTTCAAGAATCCATTGTTCCAATGATTAATTAACCTCACTATTAAAAACTGATGCTTTATTTCAAATCTGAATTAATCTTGCTTCAGCTTCTAGTTTTCCATGTCCATTTCCTGCTAGTGTAAATTGGCATAGCTCCAAAGACTTCACTAGTGCTACACCAATTAACATCATCTGAGGATCTGGCCCATAAAGTTTACAAACATATCCAGGAGTGCAATTCTACCCCATTATAAGAAAGTATTGCAAGAACATCAAAATTAACCATTTTTGCAGTAACTCAATTAATAACTGAACCACATCAACTTGCTGATAACCACACTGGCAATGAAACACTCCATTCTGATAACTCACTATGACAAATAAGATTGGAAACTGTTCATGGCAGGGACTGTGTCTAGCTCTATATTTGTAGACAACAGGACCCCAACCCTGATAGGGGGTCTGTGGACACTACAATAATATATGTGTCAAATAACAATAAAATAAATAAGTATATATCACCAGTACATTATTAACTAATTAGGTTCCCCCACTACTCAGATGAAAAACGTCTAGGCATAAAGGTAGGGGAGATACAGTACATCTCACTGAAGAATTACTTCTCCAGCCCATTGTCACAGGCTGCTTCTTTGTACCAAAGCTCTGTCCTCCAGAACGTATCAAATACAGTATATTGTAGGGGCTTTTAGTCATTGGAACCCAAGTTAAACAAAGTCTCAAACTTCTGAAAAGTTTGATCGGAAACCTGATTTTTTCCACAGAAAGATCACTAATTAATTAGCATTTGATATAACTCAAGACAGAAGACTCAGGACTCCATCCATGTAGTAAACTAAATTCTACATGTATAGCTACCTATTAAAAACAAGAAATCAAAAAGCAAGTCATATCATACCACCATGGAATTCTACAGAGGGGGGGGAGATCAGATAATTATTTAATGGCCGTAGATGTTGAGATTCAAAAAGTTAAAGCCTTAGAACCATTAAAACACAAACTGTCAACACTGTATATCAAAATATACAAAGTAAATAGTCTAAATTAAACTCTAATACGTTCTCAAGCAGCATTTTTCTTATTTTGCCTATCTGTAAATTTTGATTATCATCAATGTTTTCATCAGTTTGTGTGTGTATGGTGAAATCAACATTTATCTACAGTTATTCTATGTTTTCTCTTTCAGGGACTTCCATATGACATGTGATATGTGTATCTTAAAGGATTTTTAGCTGGCTATTAAGGTGGAAAGTTTTACGTTTCTCCTGTTAAGGTGTCCCCCCCACTCTGAACTTTAGGGTACAGATGTGGGGACCTGCATGAATAACCCCTAAGCTTATTTTTACCAGCTTAGGCAAAACAGTCACTGCCACCACCAAACATGTTCCAAATCTTAGAGAAGAGCCACTTGGAACTCTGCCTTCCCCCAACTTTCTCCCAAGTCCCTACCCCCCACTTTCCTGGGCAGATTTGAGACTAATTCCACCCCCCAAGTCTCTATACCCTTTTTCCTGTGTAGACTCAAGAAAATTCCTCCCACCAATTCCTGGTGAGCCCAGATCCAAAATCCTTGGATCTTAAAACAAGGAAAAAATCAATCAGGTTCTTAAAAGAAGACTTTTAATTAAAGAAAAAGGGTGAAAGGAATACCTCTGTGAGATTAGAAAGCAAGATGATCTCACAGGCCACGTTTACACTTACCCGCGGTCGGGCCGGTTTCTCGCTGAGCTCGGAACGAACTATCCGGCTCTGATCTATAGCCGATAGTTCGAACGAAGCGCGCGTTTCTTCTCCTCCCGTCCACACAGGGGAGAGGAGGGTTGCCGGAGTTTGGGAGAGAGGAGTCGGGCGCCGCGCGCGCGGCCTGGATCGGATCATTTCTAAGTCGGTTTCGAATTCAGTTTCATATTTCGCGTGAATTAGCTGTACCCTAGTTCACCCAGGGCGTGTGTGTACCAGGCACAGACAACAGATTCAAAACACAGAGGATTTCCCTCTGGGCAAAACCTTAAAGTTACACAAAACCCAATTTGATTCTCCCTCTATGTTTGCAAAAGAAATGACAAAGAGAAAAATAAAGAAATCTACCACATTCTTATCTAAATACTCACTAATTTAAACAAGGGTTAGATGGTTGTTTTCTGGATTTCTGACTCCCGGCAAAAGCCCACACAGAACAGACAAAGGACTGTTTTCTCCTCTCCCAATTTTGAAAGTATCTTGTTCCCTTATTGGTTCTTCTGGTCAGGTGTCAGCTAGGTATTGTGAACTTCTTACCCTTTACAGGTAAAAGAGGCATTAACCCTTAACTGTCTGTTTATGACATCTCCAATTTAGGCTTTTAATACTTAAGGAGTGTAGGGAGATACTAAGGGCTGTCAGCACGGCTCTACAGTCTAGACTACCACAGGGGTATGAACTGCAGTGCTTTTGTTCCAAACAAGACTATGTTAATGCAAGCTACCTACCTTTTAGTTTGCACCAGCAGAGTCTACATGAGGCAGTTACAGTGCAACACATTAGTGTGCCTTGCAACTCACACCCCTGTAGTCCACGTGGTGAGGACTGTAGTGCAGACTACTGGTGACAAAATCATTTGTGCCAAATTCAACTGAGGTTTGAAATTTTGTCCAGAAATGTAGCAGGGTGGGGAGAGGGGCAGGGAGGGAGGCATGGCCAGCGGGTGGAGCCTCCCTTAGGGGAGGCTAGCCTCTGGCTCCGCCCCTTCCCCCTGCACCCATCCCCCCCACAGCAGGAACCCCAAGACCCTCTGTCCCCCCGGACACCTGCGGCCGGGGCCACAAGCCCATCCCTCCCCGTCCGGAGTCCAGAGTGTACCCTTGGGCTGGAGGAACTCCACACTGGCCGGAGGCCCAAGTTTCCTCCCTACCTGCCTGGAGGTGCTCCAAGCCCTTCCCCCTCCTGCCCGGAGGAGCCCCAGGCCAGCCGCAGCCATGCCGCGTCTCTCCTCCTCAGACCCGAAGCCACCCTGGGGGAAAAGCCTCTCACTCTCATCCAAAGAAGCTTTTCATATGCTCCATGCAGGTTCCTGGGTGGCTGAGGAGGTGGTATTTGCTACTCACCTTCCTGGTTTCATCACTATTCTCTCTGGAGTCTGGAGACTCCAGATGAACCCAGGAAGCTGAATAGCACATACAGCCTCCACAGTCACCCGGGAACCTGCAAGGGACATAATAAACAAAAACGTTCCCCCAAAACACTGCAACCGGGTGTCCGGCAGCCACGTCAGCATCAGAGGAGGCAGAGCCTCCCCTAGCCTATTATACCTGCTGCCCATGGAGGGAGGGTCAGGAGAATGGCTGTGGAGTTCTGTGTGTTTGCATGGAGCAATAACAGGCTAAGTCATATGGAAGCTAGTACATCATCTTGTTGATTCCCTCATCAATTCGGACCTAATCCTAGGCGCTGATAGCTGCAAACTTTTCCTGAAGCAGGAACTCCAGGTAGGTAGTCACGCTGCTAGGAAGGGAGTATTTTCCAGAGCCACCTCGGTAGCTGACCACGCACTCCACTCATAGATGTGCTGTTCAGTCACTATACATTAGAATACGTTGGCTGCATATATTGCAACTTTCCCACCAGCAGCTTGGAATAACATCTCCCTTTAGCAATTGGGCACCACGAGAACTGTTATGTCCTCCAACATGTGGAAGGCCTGAAATGGTAGAAAAAGTTTTTGTAGCACAGCCACTGATGGCATCACCCCGCCATCCACCCAAGTAGTTCTGCAATTTTTAGAAAACAAAAAACAGCTTTGAATTTTTATCATACCCTAGTCTCTGCACTTCTCTCACTGTGATTAACGAGGCTGCGTCCAGGAGCTTCTGTGGTCTGAAGTATCCCTCTCACAATGTACTGAAGTTCAGCTTGGAAAAGTAACATTTTATGTCCTTGAAATTCCACAAGGATTGTTTCTGTGCTCCTGCACTGAGCTATGTGAGACAATAACTCTCTGAGTCTTGTCCTGCTGCAGACTCCTTGACCTCTACTGACTGCAGTACCTGCACAGTTCACTCACAGTGCATCAGAAGCCTGGGCCAACATACCTTTGTGGACTGATGAAGCATTTGTGTGATGAATTTGTGGTTGAAGTTCTGGACAGGGCCAACAAGCAGCTCCAGTGCCAAAGAAAGAGGGAATTACTGCTAGAGGAAAGGCTCAGGCTGGCTGCACAGCTTGAGGACTGGGTTTCAGCACTGGAGCAAGCACTTGCTTTGCAGTCCCTGGAACAGAAATGGCAGCTAAGGGAGTAGGCCAGAGCTCAGCAGAAAGAACTGTTTGAGTGGCTGATGTCACTAATGGCTTCAAGAGTATCGGCTCCTGCTGCATCACTCACACCATGGCTTGAGTCCCCTGCACGGTGCTTGGAAAACTCCATGGGTGGGTGGCCCAGGCGATCAGGCCCCATGAGCGACTGCAAAAGGCAACTTTGCCCCATGCAGCCCTGTATATTAACCCATTCCCTCCTTCCCACCCCCCTGGATGCCTCCACCCTCCTCCCCAGGCACAAAGGCATGGCAAATGGGGAAAGGAGAAGAGGCCTGGGGGCATGCAACAGTAGGGGGGGTTTGCCTTGTACAGGGTTTCACTGTTTGCAATTGTTTATGTACTTTGTTGGGTTTTTTATTTGTTTATTATAGTTTATTGTTACTGTTTTTGGTGTGGTAATGGCAGCCAGTTTGCCTGGCAATAGGTTAAAGTACTTTTCTAATACACATTTATAAATAAAGCATTCTATTTTATCAAGAAAGTTTATTGCTATCACTGTATCACATCATACAAATGTGTACTTAGAATAATAAAGATAAACACATGATCAGGGGCCATTAGGAATTAGTATGCATACAGAATTCCTCTATACAGCTGTCTACAACAATCCATACTTCCATCTCTTCCTTACATCAATCCATACTGTTAATCAATGTCTCCCTCCCCATTTGATAAGTGGTCCTGTCATTCATAACTACATTGCAGGGCAATCAACCACCAACCCCTCCCCAAGCACTGAAACCCCCCTCCAAACAATAAGCCCCATCCGCCCTACCACAAGCACATTCCTAAGGGTACTATTCTCCCTCTTCCACTGGGCCATGCAAGTCCATAATGTGGGAGCACAAAGCATCCCTGACCTCTGTTGCCCCGGTACATCCAGCTCCAGTGGTGTTGTAGATGCTCCTTCTGGCTGAGTGCAGCGATTCAGGGGCCCCTCGCTGTCATAGGTCCATTCAGGGGGAAATGACTCCCCTCTGGTTTCACTAAGATTGTGAAGAGCACAGAAAGCCCCAGTAATGCCGACAGCATTGATGACACTGGAATCCAAATGGATCCGTAGACATCCCATTTTGAGGGATTTCAATCTCTCAAAAGCACATTCAGAAACCCATTCTGTATCTGCTAGGAGAGTGATTAAATTGTCCTTTGTCAGGGCCTCTGAAATCAGGGTACAGTTTCATAAGCCAAGGTAAAAGGGGGTACGTGGGGCCCCCCAGAATAACAGTGGGGACAGTAACTCCCTTTATGACAATGTCATTTGGTGGGAATAGTGTCCCAGCCTGTCCGTGAATATAGACTCCTGATCAGAGAAAAACCCATAAGCTTTTCCAGCGCAACCCACATTAACATTCATAAATCACACCCTGTGGTCCACAAGAGCCTACATAACAATAGAGTAGTCCCCTTCACAGTTTATGCACTCGTGTGGTCCTTGAGGAGGGTGAACTATAGGCACATGAGTCCCATCGTTGGCCCTGGTGCAGTGTGGAAACCCCATTCTCTCAAAGCAAGCAATTATTTCAGGAATATCTTTTATGCCCGCCCCCTTTGGGTAAACCACACACCTGATTGCCTCAGAAACCTCTGCCACCATTTTCCCACCAATGACTTTCCAACATCAAGCTGGTTGGCAGCAGACCTGTAGCCGTCTGGGGTAGCAGCTTCCTGATAGTTATACCAGCTGCTTCTGGACCAGGATGGCCACCCTCATGCATGTGTCTTTATGCTGAAGCATCGGGGCGAGCTGCTCACAAAGCTCCAGTAGTACAGCTTTCTTCATGCAAAAGTTCGGGACCCATTGCTGGTCATCCCAGGTCTGCATGACGATGTGATCCCATCAGCCTGTGCTTGTGGCCCTGCAACAGAAGCACCAGTCTATGTAGGGGCATCAGCGGCTATGCAGTGTCATGAGCTACGTGGCAGACTTGAACTGGCTGATATCTGTGTCCTTCTCCTCCTCCATAAGCTCTGTCAGATGCCTTTGGTGGGTCAGAAAACAATGCCAAAATGTCCACTAGCATTTCGTGGACGCTCTGCCCATTTACTGACATAAAAATGCAAGTGCAAGCACCAGGAGTTCTTCAAAAGGCTCCTCCTCCATTTGGCTGGCTCTGGTAGCTAGGAACATGCAGACCAAAATGACTGCTAGGCAGGCTGTTCAAACTTCCTGCAACATGCAGGATGGACAGTCAAGTTTTTCCACAGTGCTCCACGGTCAAAGGGCTAGAGGGGCCACATTTTGGGAGGATGATAGGGAGCCTGGAATATGGTTGACTCAGGTCTGTGTGCTGCAGAGTGGATATCAGAGATCCAGGTTCCAGCCTGGGCTAGAGAATTCTTAACACAGGGTTAAATAACCAGTGTTGATTCTCAAGCCCTGGGTTCTCTAACCCAGGGTCAGTTGACTCAAGTCCCGCTAAACCTGGGCTTACATTGCATTGTAGACATACCCTTAGACTCTGTGTAGTTTCAGATATGAAAAGAAGCAGCTGGCTGGAGATGTAGGATGCAATCCTCTGCTTCTAAAGTCTGGTTTGACTGGGTCCTCCTCTCCAAGAGTTGGTCTCAGGTATGAGGTGCATGGCCTTCCCCCTCTGGATTTCATCCTGGACTCCGCAGAAACCAGTGAACATGCTCTGATGTCCTAACTAATTTTCTTAAGGTACAGAGATGCCTTTCTGAGACTTAAAGAGTAATTTTGGTTATAATTAAAATACTGAGTTGTCTGTCCTCAGCTTCTGCTGAATAAAGACTAAGAGGACCCTTTAACTTCTAGCCTAGGCTATTCTTTTGTAGCTATGGGCAGATTTCCACCTATTACTTTCAACTTCATGCTTTGACTCACTATATTTGATTTCAGTTTCTCATACTCTCATTCACATTCTATTTGCCTTCTGTATCTCACTGAGTATCCTACTTCCAGGTGCCTTTTTTTCTGGTTCTTTTAAAACTCTTCTCTGTCAGGTCTCTTAGAACTTATTCTTTTCCCACAAAACCTTATGTTATTTAGATCTGATAAGGATCTTTTAACAGAATCCTTCTGTTTTTAGTGGGAAAGGTTCACATTGCCTTGTTTTAATCAAAGAACATTCCAGTTAGTACAGGATGTATTTTTCCCAGGACAAGCTCACATTCAGAGTCTTTGTTAAAACTGGTTCAAACTAATCCCAGAATTACATCAGTTTCCTCTAACTCTCATTTCACCAGATTTAACTCTTCTTCCAGCATTGTGCCTATGTGCATACAATATGATGATCAAACTGCAAAATGATCATGAGGCATTCCAAAGACAGCAAGATCTATGCAACTTATTGGTATTCTACCCAGAATTGAATATTCAGTGCAAGCAGCGTTCAGCACCTCATCTCTTAAGAGATCAGCCTGGAAACCTTTCTAGATTGTACATCTACTGCTCCGATTTGCAATTTGCAAGATAAGGAGGCTGACCACAGCAACAGTCAGGATGACTATGCCTGGGAACAACTGGTGGTTTGAAGTCTCCCTTGACATGAACTGTAAATGTTTACCAAAAGATCTCTCAGTAGCTGATGGCTAATTGACAAATCTCAGTTGCAATACCTGTGTCACAAATATAATCTGGATTCATACTGGGTGGGAAAAAACAACAGCTGAATCCTAACAGATGTTTCCATGTGATCTCAGATTCACCTGGACTCCATTATGATAATGGCACGTTAAAAAAAAATATGTTTTTTTTTAATCAAAAGTCAAATTCTGCTCTCGTACACACAATTTAATAGCCTTAATAAAGGGAAATTAAGCCACAAAAACTAGATTAGATGCCATTAATATATTACTTAAATCCACAAAGACATTTTTAAGGCAAGTGATTCACAGGTAAAAGAAAAGTGTACGTGGATTTGTATTTACTCCTGTCATTACTACAAATATGTGCATAAATCAGGAAAATGCACGTGCAACTGGTGACTTAGGTGTCTGTCTAACATTTTTCTCCATGTGTTTTCCAGATTTGCACATGCACTCATGGTAGTTGCAAGCACAAATATGGGTGGATAGAGGTACAACTATTTTTTGCACAACCAAGAGGGCATCGGACATTGGAAAATACAATCTTCAATCCAAGACTAATAAAACTCTGCCCTTATCTCACCCTACTGTACCTATAGGTTACATAAAACTGGACAAGTGAATTGAAATCCTTGTTTCTGTCTATACCAGTAAAATATTGTAAACTATTGGTTTTGGATTTAGGGAGTTCAAATTGATCTTACTGGTTCTGGTAAGAAAAGACAAACATTAAATGTGCTGTTTTCATATAGGCTTGAATATTCTGGCAACACAAAAATATTAATGGGGAATATTTTTCCCTAATGAAAATGAGAACTAACATGTTTTAATCACTGTGGACTGGTTATTGACACTTTCACTCATGCTTGGGCAGTACCAGAGACCAAGACAGCACAGAGCCAGGAGTAGGAGCACACAAATGGGTTGGTAGGTTCTACTACAAGGGTGAAGTGAAGAGTGGGAGAAAAGAGACAAAACCAGAAGTTGTCAGGAGATATGCAATGTGAAGCCTTGTACGTGAGGGCAAGGAGCCTGGATCTAATTCATTGTGCAAGAGGGAAGTCAATGAAAGGATTTGGAAATGAGCTAGACATGGCTAGAGCAACAGACAAGGTTGAGAATGGTGGTGGCAGCATCTTGGGTAGACTGAGGGAAGATGCAGTGAGAGTCAGGAAAACCAGAAAGGAGGAGGGTACAGCTGTCAAGGCAAGATATTATCAGAACCTGCAAACAGTCTTCATAGTCGGAACAGAGAGGAAAGGATGGATTTTGGAGGTAGTGGAGGAAAGATGGGCAAGATTTTGTGACAATGTTGTGGGGGGAGAAGGCGGTCAGAGATTACAGTGAAGTTGAGAGTTTGAGGGTCTAGAAGAAGGGCAGAGTTTCCAGTGGCTCTAGAGAAGAAGAAAGGATTTGGGAGGAAAAGTACGGAGCTCAGTTTTGGTCATAGTGTATTTGTGCTGGAGGCAGCAAGACCCAGGGGCAGTCAGAGCACAGAGGTGAAGGGTGAAGGTAAGAACTGAAAGTCATCCCTTTAGAGATGGCAGCTAAAACCATTCAACAGCTGTGGTCACACAGAGACAGAGAAGATGGCCAATAACAGAGCCCTGAGGAAGCCCAAGAGAGGGCAGAGGAGGATCTCCCAAAGGAGATGCTGAAGAAATATTATTTTAAAATATAAATATCAATTTATTTATTTTTTCACATATCGCAAGAAGGCCTTTGGAATGTGAACCGTAAAGTGGGATTAAAGGAATTTACATGCACCAGGGCTTGTCCTCCGTTCGTTCTGCATGCAAAACCCCCACAATGACTTCCACTGGAGATTGAGGTGCACAAGGAATGTTTGTTTAGACCCAGTAAGTTGGCCTTTAATTAAGTCCAGTACATAAATACAAGGCGGCAAGCTGCTCCTCCTGCAGAACCACAGCGAGCGGCACTGATGGATTACACAGAGAAGTACGTGAAGTTGAACAGCTCCTAGAAAGCTTAACTTGGACACCTGCCACTTGAAATTCTTGTCATATTTGTACTTTAATAAGGGCTGATCATTGCATACCTACACATATTGTAAGCCAATTTTATTTGTATATTAACTCAGGGAAAGTCTTTATTTGCAGTAAGAAACCCAGCCATTGCAGGCAAGGTTCTTCCAGAGACTACAAGCCTCTCTATGACTGCAAATACAGCTAGTATCAAATACATTATCATCATTTTTTATTATCTGAACAGCATTGGTCACAGTCCAAACAACTACACACACAACCAACCGTATCTGTGTCCCAAATGCTTAACTGCCTACAATTATTAGAAAAGACCAAACAAGAGAGAGTGTGATACTGGCCCCTTAAGAGGGAACAGGGCCAAGTGCATCTGTGGCTGGTCAACTGACCCCAATTGGGCAATAAGAGAAGGCACCTAGGCTGTAGAAGGGGAGGAAGCCTGGTGAATCAGGCCTACAAGTCAGTCAAGAAAGGAGCAGAGAGCAGCCATGGGGCTCACACTGCCAGCTTACTGGGAATAGAGAGACAGGCCAGAAGCAGGAAGTTCCCATGGGAGTGACTGCCAGACTGCCTAGGGAGGAGAGGTGGGGGAACCTGCTGTGGATGAAGAGCCCTCCAGAAAGAAAGCTCAAGGTGGTGATGCTCAGGGAACACAGCACAGAAGATTCCTGCAGGAAGTCCAAAAGCAGGAAGGACTGAAAGCTAAAGTGGGGCGGGGGGACCCTGGAAGCTGGAATGAGGAACTGTTTGTGTTGTGTTTGCCCAATGTTTGGGAAAATACAACTGCCCAGAAAGGGATGCTAGGTATAGTAGTGGGTCCTCTGTGAGTTGGGGAGAGGGCCAGCTTGTTTCAGAAAGCAACACACAATGTGGGGAACAGGGCAAAGGAAGGAAAAGGGTAACAAAAAAAAAGGTATGTTGCGCATGTTCTCTTAAACTCCAGCAATGTCCCTGGTCCCAGCTTTATTAATTGCTTGTGAAATCCTGACCCCACTGATATCATAAGAACATAAGAATGGCCATACTGGATCAGACAAAAGGTCCATCTAGCCCAATATCCTGTCTTCCTAAAGTGGCCAATGCCAGGTGCCCCAGAGGGAATGAACAGAACAGGTAACCATCAAGTAATCCATCCCCTGTCATCTATTCCCAGCTTCTGTCAATGGAAGCTTTGCTTTTGACTTCAGTAGAACCAGGATTTCACCCCATGAACATAAAGAGATTAGACTTTGCTGAAATGTCAAACCAAGTCTTTTGGCCTACACAACCTCCTTAGCATAGTATTCAGAATTCAACTAATCTCAAGAAAGAGACTGCACACAGGCCCTTTTTAATAATGAAAGTACTGTGACATTCCACAGAGTACATACAATCTGGACAGCTGGACAGCCTGTGTCCCCTCCATTTTACAATCCGGGATGTCTTTTACACTGCTTTTCTCTGAGAACAACCACTCCTGGTCAGTTCACACACAGCCTCTAGCATGGAAAATCACTCCCAGCTGAATTACATGAATACTCTGGCCAGCCACTCATGAATTACATACAGGGTAACACAAGAAAACTCTGAGTCCCAGACCTTCCCCCAGAAATGTGTGTCTTGTACTGCCCAGCACTCTCCTGGACAACACAAACTCACAGAAAGTCCATCGTTTCCTCAATGGAAAATGATAGCTCAAATTGTGTTATGTCAAGTGAAGATTTCCAAACACTTCAATCCAAATACAATGGTTTCCATAAAATAATAAAATGAGTTTATTAACTACAGAAAGATAGATTTTAAAATGTTTACAAGTAATGAGGCATAAAAGTGAGAATTGGTTGCAAAGAAAATGAAAAGATAAAACGCAAACTAATAACTAATTTAACAAGCTAAATGGATTCAAAGCAATGGTTTTTATCACCACCTGATCTTCCAAGCCAGGACCCTTCCCCAAGTTGAGTCTTCCTTCGGGCATTGTTGTTGCTGTGAGCAGAGAAGTAATTTGTGTTGTCTCTGTCCTCTATTCTTATACTATTCTGCCCTTTCTGAGGATTATCTCCAGCTGGGGTTCAGGTAGCAGCCAGTCTGTTTACACGGGAACCCCAGTGATTCCATTGTCAATATGTAAAGTTCTCAACTCATATCCTTTTTTCTGCTGAAGAACAGACGGTTAATTAGGTGAAAATCCACTTGACTTTGTTGACACTTTGGTTTGGGTGTTGGTTTGTCTTTTGTTTCTGAGGAACTGTTTTGTGCCCGCCTTTCTAAATTTGAAGCACATTATAGCAGTGTTATACAGTAGAATCTTAGAACTTTATATACAATGTTGATACACAGATTTCACCAGAACAAAAATGTGGAGCAGATTATCAGTAAGGCTACGTTTTAGTCACGGATATTTTTAGTAAAAGTCATGGGCAGTAAACAAAAATTCACAGCCGATGACCTATCCATGACTTCTATTACATATCCCTGACTAAATCTTGGGTGCTCAGGGGTGGGTGGGTGGACAGCCCAGGGGCGCAGCAGGTGCTCAGGGGTGCAGACTGGGACCCTTGCTGGTGCTGAGGGAGGCAGGCAGCAGCACATGGCCTGATGCTGCTGGGGAGAGGGGTTGGTGGGGCTGGAAGGCTCAATATCTGGCTCCACGCGGCTCCCCAGAAGTGGTGATATGTCCTTTGACTCCTAGACACAGGGAGGGCACAGGGGCTCCGCGCGCTGCCTTTGCCCGAGCACCAGCTCCGCAGCTCCCATTGGCCAGGAACCATCGCCAATGGGAGCTATGCAAGCAGTGCCTTTGGGTGGAGGCAGTGTGCAGAGCCGCCTGGCTGTGCCACTGCCTAGGACCTGAGGGAGGGAGCCCCCCTGAGATAAGCGCCACCCAGAGCCTGCACCCCAGCCCCGTCTTAGCCCTGAGTCCTTTCCCACATCCAAACTCCTGCTGCTGCTGGGGGGAGGGTGCGATGGCCCAAGACTGCCCCACTGGCTGCTGCAGAAGTCCATGACTTCCATGACCTCTGTGACAGACTCGAAGCCATAATTATGAATTTTCAAATGATACTTCACAAGGCATACTTTGTACAAAATGTATCATAGTCTTTTAAAAAGGATGAATATAGAGGTACAGTCTGACACACCAAGTACCATATGCATTCTAGCACCTAGGAAATATGGAGAGTAGATTTAGCTTCTCATCTTTAATTCTCAGGTGCCGATGAGTTTGGCATGTGGGCTGCCAAAAGTGGGCATTAGGCCAAGAAAATTTGATTTGTGCAGAAGAGTTAAAAAAAACCCAACAACCAAAAACCTGCTGCTTAGTGGAAAAACTCTTTTGCCTACTTTATGTTGCCACAGAAAAGTGAGCAATTTGTGTGTGATACACAGAATGAAAATGAATTAGGTAAAGGGTCTGTTTTCACAGCCACAATAAAGAATAATTTAAATGAAACAAACAACCGTTAATGCTCACATACAGTGTATCAGTTGCCACATCATTCAAAAGGTCTTCCTAACTGATTTACTTTTCAAGAAGGTGTCCCAATCTCTAGCAAATGAAGAGCTGCGCATGGCATATTTTGGCCCTTTTGATCAGTAGAGTATTTTGAACTGGTTCAATTGAGTGCAATAGTAATAAGTAACATACTTTATGGCACTTTCCATTTTTAGAGTGCTGTACAACATTAATATGCATGTAACAGCTGTCTACAACATTTAGCCTTACATTTCCTATTTAAGGCTCCAATTCAAGAAAGCAATTAAACTTTAAGCAAATGAGTAACTTAAGTACATGATTAAATGCTCTGCTGAAGTGGCCCCTAAAGTAGTTCTATAGTGCATGCAAGAATAATATCTAGAATCGAAATGAAAAATACATGGGAGAATCTCTCTCATGGAAAAAAATCTTAAGTCAGTTTTTAAAAGAACAACAAAAGCCTCACATTTCTCACTTATACCTAGGATGCCTATAGCTGGGAACTTTAGTGCTCAATATTCTGTGCTACCTTTTTGTAGTGTCATGGATTTAACACCACACTTTCATGAAAAATTATAACACATGATATATGTCAGTTATGAACTGCCATCTCAAAAATCCATGAAATATGTGTTTACCAAAGGTAAACTAACTGACAGATTTTTTTAGACAAGGGAAATTCAGTAGATCTAATCTACCTGCACTTCAGTAAAGCATTCGATATGATTGCACATGGGGAAATTATTAATTAAGTTGGAGAAGATGAGGAATAGTACAGGATTGTAAGGTGGTAATGAACTACCTAAGGGGAAGGTCCCAGTGGGTTGTGATAAAAGGAGAACTATCAGTCTGGAGGAAGTTTAGAGTGGAGTTCCTCAACAATCAGTTCCGGGACCAATCTTATATCATATTTCTATCAATGTCTTTGTGACAAGAAGTAGGAATGTACTAATGAAATCTGATACAGATACAAAGTTGGGAGGTATCATCAATACAAAGTAGGATAGGAATAGTATATGGAAAAACTGGATGCCCTAGAGTAGTGTTTCTAATGACCAGTCCTTGGACCAGCACCTGTCCCTGAGATCTCCCTGAAGTTTAGGAAGGCAGCAAGCTGGTCCCTGCTATCAAAAAGGTTGAGAAACACTGACCTAGAGGACTGGCATAATAGATATGTGATGAAATGTAATAGTATAAAGTGCAAGGTCATGCACTTAGAGACAAAAATTTCTGCTACAATCAGGGGGCTGATCAGTTGGAAATGAGAGAGGAGGAGAGAGACCTAGATGTATGGATCTATCACAGGATAACTACACCTCTACCCCGATATAATGCTGTCCTCGAGAGCCAAAAAATCTTACCGCGTTATAGGTGAAACTGCATTATATCGATCTTGCTTTGATCCACTGGAGTGCACAGCCCCGCCCCCCCGGAGCACTGCTTTACCGCGTTATATCCGAATTCGTGTTATATCGGGTTGCATTATATCGAGGTAGAGGTGTATGAGCCACCAAGGTAATGTGGCTGTAAAAAAAAAAAAAAGCAAATGCGATCTTCTGCTGTATCTGGTAAGGTATTTCCAGTAGAGATAAAGGAAGCAATAGTGCCATTGTACAAGGCATTGATAAGATTCCATTTGGAATACTGTGTACAACTCTGACCACCCTTTTTCAAACAAATGAATTCAAACTGCAACAGGTGCAGAGGAAGGCTACTAGGACAATCGGGGAATAGAGAGCCTATTTTTATGAGGAGCGTAAAAGGGCTTGGCTTATTTAGCTTAGCAACATGAAGGCTGAGAGGGGAAATGGTTGCTCTCTATCAGTACATTAGCTGTGCAAACACGAGGAATGGAGAAGAGATATTTAAGTTAAAGGACAATGTTGGTACAACAGCAAAGGGTATGAACTTGCTGTGAATAAACTTAGGCTGGAAATTAGGAGTGAGTGCAATGAGATCCTGTAACAGCCTCCCAATAGGAGTTGTGAGGGCAAACAACCTAATTAGCTTTAAGATAGAGCTTGATACACTTGAGTGGAATTGTATGACAGGGTGGCCCGCAATGGCAGGAGCCTGGGCTCAGTTCCCCTGGGATCCCTTCTGGCCTATGTCTTAAGATCATAAATCTCATGCTTTAGGGCTTCAGCCAGGGTCCTGCATGAGTCAGGAAGGAATTCCTTCCACTCCCAAATATATTCTATGTTTTCTTCTCCTTCCTCTGAAGCACTGGAGATTTCCACAGCTGGAGATGGGACGTAAGACAGGGTGGGCGGTGCTCTGAGACTGCAATGAGAATTCTCTCGCTCCCCACTTGGTTGGTGGGTCTTGCTCATGTGCTTAGGATGTAACTGATTGCCATACGCAGGGTTCGGAAGCAATTTTATGCAGGTCAAATTGGCAAGGACCTTGGCAGGGACCTTCCTCTGCAGCATGGGGCATGGGTCACTTGTATTTCTCACTAAATCAGTTTGATACTATTGTAGGGGTCTCGGACATGGTGAACCTGCACATCCCTCGGCCCACGCCACTTCCCGCAGCCCCCATTGGCCTGGAATGGCGAACTGCAGCGAGTGGGAGCTGCGATTGGCCGGACCTGCAGACGCTGCAGGTAAACAAACTGTCCTGGCCCGCCAGCAGATTTCCCTGATGGGCCGAGTGCCAAAGGTTGCCAGTCCCTGGACTAGATGATCTGGTGGTCCCTTCTGGCCTTAAACTCTAGGATTCTATGAAATCAGAAGGGTAAACAGTTGCTAGATGTGTTCATCCTTAAAAAAAAACACAAACTCTCCACTATGTTGATCAGAAAATGATAGGACTTAATTATTTAAAACTTTAAGTTGGTCATGTCTGAGAGACATTTTTAAATAATTGTAAATAATCTGTTTGAGATCTGTATTTTTAAGATGGGCTCCCCATTACTGGCCAATTTGGTTCAATTTAAAACAGAAAGTGTTAGCGTAATTAGACGCTACTGTTTGGCACCTTAGAGTTCACTGCATTTTGTACTCCTGAGGGCATTCTGCACCAAAAAATTAAAAATTCTGCGTACAATATTTTAAAATTCTGCAAATTTTATTTGTCAAGTAAATGTGGAGGCTCCAGCATGGCATTGGAGAGCACAGGCCACTGGCTGCACAGAGGTGGGAGATCACTGTGCAGCTCCCCCGGGGACATGGACTCAGCGATGAGGCTGCACCCAACCCTGACACAGCACAAGGACAGGGCCTGCCCCAGAAACACCCCAGGGCCCTGCCCCTCCATGCCAGGTGCACCAGGTGTGGGCGGGCAGGCTCAGCAAAGCAGGATCCAAGTGTGGATCCCTTAGTGTGAAGGGATCCAGGAGTGGGTTGAGAGGGTTCTGTGTGGGGCAATCTGGGTGCGGGCAGCTCAGTGGGGGATCCGGGTGGGATCTGGATGCACAGGGGCTTGTTGGGGGGGTTCTCGGTGCAATGGTCATGGGACTCTGCAGGGGGGTCCAGGTGAAGGCAGTTGGGGCTCAGCAGGAGAGGTGTCTGGGTGTGGGAGGGATAGAGCTCGGCAGGGGGGTCTGGGTGTCGGGAGCTCAGTGGTGGGGTCCAGATGCTGGGGGGGTGGGGCTCAGTGGGGTGGGGATCCGGGTGCAGCTGGTTGGGGCTCAGTAGGGTGGGGATCTAGGTGCAGGGGGCTCATCACGGTGGTCCAGGTGCAGGGGGAGTGGGGCTCATCAGGGGGCTTCTGGGTGCGGGAGGGTGAGGCTCAGTGGGAGGGTCTGATATGAGGGGATCTGGATGCATGGGGGTTGGGCGGATGGGGAAGCAACTCCCTGTACAGGGATCCCTCTCCCTGAGGAGCAATGGGTGCAGGAAGCTGGGGGGAGGAGGGGAGTTTTTAGAGCTTCCTACAGCCGGAGAAGAAATCTGGGGGTGGGTCTGACACAGCCTCAGATGCTGTGCAGGGGAAGAGGAAGCCCTGTCCTCCCCAGCCCGGCTGGGACTAGCAGCTGAGCACAGAGCAGGGTAGGAGCCATCAGCTGGGTCTTCCCCCGTCCCGCCCCCTGTCCCACAGTGATTTACTTCTCTGCCGGCTGCCCTGGGCACCCGAAACATACTGCTGGGGAGGGCTGCATGACCACTCTTGTAGCTTCCTTTTGCTTCCCCATCAGAAAGTCATTTTTCTGCAGGGAAGCAAAGAAATCTGTGGGGGGACATAAATTCTGCACTTGCGCAGTAGTGCAGAATTCCCCCAGGAGTAATTTTGGTGCAGCATATCTGGTTACTTGTACTGTACTATTGATTTCAGTGGGGCTACTCATGAAATCTGTAACCCTACACTCCATCTTGAGTAAGACCTGCACTACCCCAGAAGCAGAGCAGGACTCAGGGTTACTATGCAGCCCACATGTGTGTGTTCAGGCTTGAAAATATCTTACTCTTTAGGACCATACTCTGCACTATATGCCCCCTTTAAAATTTTGGAGTGACACTGTTCTTTTCAATGTTTCTGACTCTACAATGATATGTATAAGAGCAGAATTTGGCCCTCAGTCTCTGGGTCCTCTGTATTTTACAGCTTCATAATGTTTTGCAGCTACTGTACAGGAAGAGTCACAACAAGCTGGTTCCCACCTTTGAAGCAGCTCCCAAGCTCAGGCCAATGAGCCAAGACTCCACCCACTCCCCTGTCTGGGAGAGAAAGTAGCAGATCTGCAGCAGTGCTCTTTCCCAAGCACAGCAGATAACCTGCATGGGGTGTAAGGGAGTTCTTTATACTCCCTTACTCATCTGTGCAGGCATGAAGCAGGGCCCAGAGAAAATAACCGCCTAGAAATCCCTGAGGCTTTGTTTTGTAGTGGATTAGTTGGACTTTTTTCTTCCATTTAACTGTATCATTGAACAGGTAACTACACAATATTTATGTGTATGGCCACTTTTGGTAAAAAGGGTTTATTAAACATTTTGATCTCTGTTTTCCTTTGTTGCCAGGACTTCTCATCCATTTGTGATCAGCTTTGATCTTGAAGAAAATTATGCTGGAAGCACATTTCGCCTAGATACCTTAACACCATAAGTGGAGTAGCAACAAATTGCAGATATTATCTTGCTGATTTCCCAGCTAAGTACCGTAGGTGTGCTGTTTTAAGAGGCATTCGGAAAAGCAGAGCTTATGATGCTTTATACTAACAATGCTTTCCAGATCAAAACACACTCTGCAATCTCCTCTTTGTTGATGTGTTCACAGATTACACCATTTTCTGACAAATAGTTATTTAATAGTTTTGCCTAATAGAAAAATCAGTGAGACACTGACAGAAAATAAACATGGAGGATTCCTCTGACTGGAGATGTGTGTACTCTTTCACTTGACTCTCTTTTCAGCAAGCTCCAAAGGTGATGGCTCAATAGGTGACCATTTCGTATCACAAACAGGCTATTTTGTGAATAATTAATATGAAGTCCCAATACAATCAGAATTTTTAAGGAGGGTAAAAAAAGTGAAATTTATAAAATAAAGGAATGGGTTAGCAAAAACTGTCTGCAGTGTTTCACCAACAGATATTATCTCACCTAGCGAGTCTCTCTTAGCAAAAACTTTCAGTTTATGTGGAGCTGGTCAAAGTTTCCATATCCTGATTTTTCAGTTTTCAAGAATGAAACCTGAGATTTCTTTGGAACAACCAAAAAAAGGTAGGACATAAAAAACCACTAACCTTGTCCCTTCCCTGTGTTCCAACCAGCTATAGAGTGGGTTGAAATTTTTGAATTTGACTGAATTTTTTTTAAATTGACTAGTTTAATAGACAGTATTTTTAACCAAACTATTGGTCCAGTGGTTAGGGTGGTAGCAGGGCCGCCCAGAGGATTCAGGGGTCCTGGGGTCTTTGGTGGCGGGTCCTGGGGCGGAAGGACCCCCCCGCCACTGAATTGCCACCGAAGACCTGCCCCAGGACCCACCGCCGAAGTGCCGGAAGGACCCCCGCTGCGGGTCTTCGGGGCACTTTGGCGGCGGGTCCCGGAGCAGAAGGACCACCCGCCGCCGAATTGCTGACGACGACCTGGAGCGGAAGAAGCTCCGGGGGCCCGGGCCCCGCGAGAGTTTTCTGGGGCCCCCGGAGCGAGTGAAGGACCCTGCTCCAGGAGCCCCGAAAAACTCTCGTGGGGGCCCCTGCGGGGCCCGGGGCCTGGGGCAAATTGCCCCACTTGCCTTCCCCCCACCCCCCGGGCAGCCCTGGGTGGTAGCTTGGGACTTTGTAGAAGAGGGTACAATTCCCTGCTTCACCAGACTTGAGCGTCCTTTGGCAAGTCACTTAGGCTCCCTGAGTATGTCTACCCTGCAATCAGGCACCAGAAGCTGGGCTTGTAGCAGCTGAGTCAGGTTCACAGGGCTCAGGCTAAGGGGATGTTTAATTGCAGTGTAAATGTTTGGGTTCAGGCTACAGGCCAAGCTGTAGGCATGACACCCCCCTCACCCTGCAAAAAGCCTATGGAGGAGAGGGGAATATTCCTTTCCCATCGGCACACAAGGTGTGCTGATTCTCAAACTGCAGTTCTCTGAGTGCTGGGCATGTTACTATGCTAAATGGGCCAGGTAGTATTAAAGTTAGGTCCTGGTTATAAAAATGATTTTCTTTTCAAAAGGATGGCTTCCCAGTTTCAGAGCAATTTGTGTGGACCTCCTCTTTCTCAAAATATCAATTGAAAAACAGAAAAGTTATTTGCTTTCCTAATCTCTTTGGGGCCCTGATTTAGGAAAGGACTTTAAATCCTTTTGACTTCAATTGGATTTGATAAGCACATGTTTATTAAGTGTTTTCCTGAATAAGGGCCTTAATTTTGTTATGAACTCAAGTTGGCAATGGATTTTCCACCATATTCCCTAAAAACAGCCACAGATGTAGAATTATATAATTAAGCTATTTTAGATCATTTAAAGAGGTTGCAAAAAAAATGTACTAATACTAGTCTGTCACTTGGAAACTTGTGCAGTTGGACTCATGGTAACTAGGGAAACCTGATTCTACAGGCGGAGGGACAGGAAAAATAGTACCCACCAAAGCAACATTTTACAAAAAACACATATTACACTGCAGTGTAGCATAAAGGCTTTATTAGCATTTGTTTGGGATGACCTACATTGCTCACGCATGTATTCCCCAAACTGCAAACTCTTGCTAATAAAGCCTAATTAACATTGCACACCATCATAGATCATAATGTTAATTAGGCTTTATTAGCAAGAGTTTGCAGTTTTGGGACTACATATATGAGTAATGCTGGTCATCCCAAACAAATGCTAATAAAGCCTTAACATTGTACATCCTCACAGATCATATAATTACATATACACACACATACACACGCACATTATTGACAATGATAAAGTAAAACACTTTGTAGGGACAGATTTTGCCCTTTTGATATAAAAGCATTTACTGTCACAATTCCCCCATCCTTAAAGGATTCAGATTTAACCATTGCCCATTTACCATACAAGCTAAAGCATGAAACAGTCCCAGCCTCTGTGTGCTTGGATAGGAGATCCACAGGACCTAATCCAAAGCCTACTGAAGTCAGTAGAAAATTTACTTTTGGATTTCATCTGATTTATGGATCAGACCCATGATAAAGCTCACTGAACCTAGACCTCTCACATGATTCTGCACAGAAATGATGTATCGCTAATCCACCAGCTCCAGTTTTATTTTCAGTACAACCACTTACTATCCATGTCTGTTCTACTTTCCTAGTATAGCTGATCTTTTCATCTCTTCCACCAACAATGTGGTTCATTTGCCATTTGAAACACGAAGACCATGTGAGCTCATCTTGTAGAAGGCACCGATTCTACAATATGCAGAGTCCTGTTATGTACCAAGAGTAATAGGGGTAAAACTTAATATTTTATTTAGAATTGAAATTAGTATTGACAAAGCCAGACTTTCTGTATACTAGCTAACCAATCCAAAGATACATTAAAGAAACTACTGAAATAATTCAATAGAAAGCATCACTGCGTGTGTGTTCATTCTGATATCAATTTTGACTGTAATGAAACTGAATGCCTCTTCTCTACTGAATTTTGTGTGTGCTTATCACAAGAAAGTCTGGGTGTTCCAGTCCCTACTCTCACATCATGCTAAGGTTCGGAGCATCCCAGACTATGGTAGGTCTGATCAAAATTTTTCTGTTGAAACTGTTTTTCAATGGAAAAATTGGGTTTTTGAAAATGAAAAATTTTTAAACAATTTTTAAAAGGTGTTTGCTTTCCACAGAATATTTCAGGATGTTTTTTTAATTGGAAAAAAAAAACAAATGAAAATCTAAAATATCTGGATTCTGAAATGCTGTCTCAGTGCCTCCTGGGAGATGTAGCTGGGATGTCTCATGCAGGAGCAGCTCTAGGAATTTTGCCGCCCCAAGCACAGCAGGCAGGTGTGCCTGCGGGAGGTCCGCCGAAGCCGCGGGACCAGCAGACCCTCTGCAGGCAAGCTGCCAAGGGCAGCCTGCCTGCTGCCCTCGTGGCGCCGGCAGAGCGCCCCCCGCAGCTTGCCGCCCCAAGCTTGGCGTGCTGGGGCCTGGAGCCGCCGCTGGTCTCATGCTCCCATTCCCCTTGATGGGCCAGGCTCCCCTGCTGGACTTCCATCTCCGATGATGCACTGCGGCCATGTGACCGATGTGACAAATTGCCTTCCTTCACCAAGAGGGGAGACTATGGTGCATCATGGCAGATGCAGTCAGACCAAGGAGCTGGGCCTACAGAGAAGAATGGAAGATTTTATCAAAAATAATTCAGTTTTTGATTTTTCACTGAAATATCAAAATATTTTGCAGGAGGAAATAAAAAAAAAAGAACTTTGACCAGCTCTACTCTAGTAGCTATCAGAGCACGACCAGGGCCCAGTAAGGTTGGGATGAGACTTACGGAGAACAATGAAGTACTGCAGGAAATTAAGGGTTCAGAGAAAAAGGTGCCATAATAGCACTAACCCAGTCCCTTATCATGGTGGTCAAACCCTTCCATACATAGTCCAGAACAAGCACTGTCTCAATATGACTCCTCCAGTTATCAAAACACACACAATTTAAGGACAAAATTCATCAGCACTTCTAATCCCTTTCCCCAAACTTCTTGGATGTTCTCATGGTTCATACTTTATATAACAATAAATAGTGTTCTAGTTTCAAAAATCTGTCCTCCCACTACAGCTAATAAATAAAAAGTGAATAAAGGAAAGGCCCAGTAAAGCTAGACATTGTTGTCATTTATTTTATGAGACAGAGATGGATAGCTGCAGCAATACAAATGAGTCAGCTAAGCTGTCTTCAATAAAACCACATATGAGTTCCTCCAAAATAATATTTATAGTGTGAAGGCTCCTCAGTCAAGAAGGATGGGTGAAAACATAAGATTGAAAGAAGGAGTAAAATGCAAACAAATATACTCCATCACCAAATCAGCAGAAAAGCCTGGAGAGATTTAAATGTCTTTATACACATCTCGTTTTATTCCTTTGCAAAACACATGGACCACATTTTTCAGACATGTTTAATTGAGAACCCAAAATCACTAACAGGGGCTGAATTTCAGAGGGCGTGTGTCCAGTAATTCTGAAAAATCAGACCCTGAAAAAGGTGCCTCATGTTGGGCTCCCAAACACCAAACAATAAATATTGTTTCTTAAATAAAGCATTACCTTTGAACTAATACACTGTGCTTGGAATTTGGAAGCCTCCTTGATAGTAGTGTGTATACAGGGATCACTGGTTGATTAATTGCAATTATTAGTCTTTTAGAGCAGTAACTATTGCTCTGTAGAGCTACAGAGCTTTCCAACAGTATGTTGTGCGGCATACTTTTTAGTAGTTTTGTACTGTTAGGATCTAGCTGCAAAAAAATAAACAATTTTTACCCTTTCCAAAAGCAGAGATTTGAACCCCCATCTCCTACATACCAGTTGAATGCCATAGTTACTGTGCAACAGAGTCAGTCTCTACCTTGCTCTGTTTGGAGCAATGAATATTTATACAAAGTGGAACAGTTTCAGCAGGATAAACTGAGACACACACCCCAGGTTACCACATAACCTGGTGGTCAGTGAACTCACTTGGAATGGGGAAGACTCAGCTTCAAGTCCCTGCTCTAAGTCAGACAGCAGGAAGTGGACCTTGGAGCTCTCCCATCCCAGGTGAGTGCCCTATCCAACAGGATGGATGCCTAAAGACAGACTCCTGCCCAAAAAGTTGTCAAAAAATTCTTGACCTGCTTTCGCTCAGCTCCTGGTCTGTCTTTTGTAGGGGTGCTGTGCTGCCCCCTCCACATCTTGGTGGCCTCCATACAGCTGTAGGATCTGACAGGTATCAGGTCTTAGATGTGCTTGCCAGTGGGACCCAATCCTGTAGGCATGCTCAGGATCAGTCATGCCTATAGGATCAGGCCCTGATGGTGAGCTAGTGTTCCCCCACCTAGTTTGAGAATCCTGCTTTGGAGCTACTTAAGCTTCAGCTTGTGTTTGGGCTCTGAACAGCTTAATAGCTATGGAGCAGCACTGGGACTTAGGCAGCTTTGTGAACGTTGACTGGTGGAGACTTAAGCATCTACAGAGTTAGGGAGCAACTGAGTGGTAGTTTTGAAAATGTCAGTGATCCCTAAATGTTGGCCTTAGATACCTAAAGAGTCAATGGGTCACCTACATAACTTTGTGAATCTGGCCTTCAAATGCCGAAGACACTTTTGAAAATTAGCCATCTAAATCAGTTGGTCTGAGTGTAGCAATGGCCACATACCTTTAACAATCTGGGTCTGAGTGCCTGACAATCTGGGTCTGAGTGCCTGACATTCTTTATTGTATTCATCCTCAGATGGGGAGCTGAAGCAGAGAGACTAAAGGCCATATTTTTAAAGGTATTTTGGTATCTAAACATACAGACAGTGGGATTTTCTGAAGTGTCCAGGGGCCTAGCTCCAACAGAAGTTAGTAGGATTTTCTGAAGTGCCTAATTCCCTAGGTACTTTTGACGATCCCACTAGATGTCTATCTGTAGACACCAAAATACCTGACCTTAAGGGACTTGCACAAGGTCACACAGGTAGACCACGGAAGAGGGGAGAAACCTACACCTCCTAAACTAGTGCCTTAATCCTGTGACAATCCTTCTCCTATGGATGCCTACAGAGAAGACTACCCTGTCATATAGAAGGACATCACTCTTCACGGCCCCAGCTACAGTACCTGGGTTATTTATTTTATACTGTAGTGAGGCCGGGTGGCCTCCCAAGCACCCGCAGTGGGAGGGCCCCTGCACTGAGCCCTGGTGGGCAGAGCTAGGGCCTAGTTGCCCCTCCCCTAAGAAGTGGGAGGGAGGGGCAGGAAGTATAAAAGGCAGCCCAGAAAGCTCAGTGGGGAGACAACCACCAGAGAGACCAGATGCCTCCTGCAGTGGAGGGTGCCAAGAGAGCAGAGGACTGGCCTGGGCCGCCGGGGCCACTAACTGATTCAGACCTGGAGGAAGCAGACAACTGGCCCAGACTGCCCAGACAGTCATCAGACCTGACCCTGGAGGGAGAAGATGACTGGCCCGGACCACCGATGGACCAAAGACCCCCAAAGACTTGCTTGTGGTCCCGGAAGCCGCTGTCAACCTCGACCCCTCCTCATGGCAACAGGTACACCAAGAAAGGGAGCATGGAAGTGGTAGCAGACCGTGGTCTGGCCACAATGCTGACAGAGGGCAAGTCAGTGTGTTGCGGCGTGGATCCCTGCTGACCCAGGGACAAAGCGCGTTGTCACTGCTAGGGCCCTGGGCCGGGACACAGTGGAGTGGATGGGCCTGTGCCGCCCGCCACCCCAACCCAAGGGTGGCAGTCTACCCCTCTCCCAGGCCACAGGCCTGAGCTTCAGACTCTTTGTTGCCCTACCTTGATCCAGGGCTGGGGCCAACTGACTGTTTGTTTCCCGTCCAGCCTGAGCACAGGCCTGGGCCCCAGCTGCAAGTGGAGACTGCCTTGTTCCCCATGGCGGCTGACATATCAGTGACGTAGTGAGGCAGGGTGGCCTCCCAAGGACCCAGAGTGAGAGGGCCCCCACACTGAGCCACTACGTATGCAATATAATATTCATCTATCTTTGCTCATTCACTAATAAGGCATGTCATGAACTGGATGAGCAGGAAAGATATTTATTGCAAAACAAGAATTCCATAGTTCCCAGCCTGCTCCTCTAGATCTTGCCATTTGAAACCTGAGCTTTCTCCTCCTATCTCTAGTCATAGTTTTCCTAGAGAACTATATTCTGCCTTCTGCTTCTCTGTTCTAGCCCAACAATGTGTTGGGCTTAATGTGGAAGATTCTGTAGTGAAGGCAACTCATCTACTCCAATGTGAACTGCTTCCTTGCAAAGGACGACAGTGCTGCTCCTCACTAACTTCAAAGGGAAGTACTGAGGGCAGAGCCAGTGTACTCCTTCCATTACACACTTTCACCCACCCTTTGAAATCATTTTCTGAGCTCTTGTCCAAAGATCTGACTGTTGTACAAACAAATTGATGTTTGCCTTTCACCTCAAGATGTTCTTGGGGGAGGAAGCAAGAGAGAGAGTTCCCTCCTCCCTGACCTCCCACATCAAAGAAGTCATTTTAGATTTTTTTTTGGTTCGTTCTGCTGTTTAATCTGCTGACTAAGCCATGCGTAATGCTACTGTTCATTCCTCCAGGCATGACAGAGCTGAGATATCTGATTCATGCTTATGTTATTAGATGCATACCATGCTACAGAAAGGATACACAGAACTCCTAAAGCATGCCGACATCTTCTCCGTATGATCCCAGAGCCGGAATTTTAGAAGGCCGGAGAGAGAAAGAACAACTCTATAGGCCAGTGGTTAGGGCAGTCACCTGGGAGACCCAGGTTCTACTCCCTGTGACAATATTGTATACAAAGTGGAAAAAACTTCAACAGAAGAGACAGAGCACCGTTCCCCCCAACCCCCCGAAAACCCTGGGCACATATGGGAGGTAGGAGACCTGGGTTCAAGTCCTCCACATCAGGCAGAGAAGGGAACTGAACCAGGATCTTCTGTCACCAAAAGTCATCCCTTAAGATTCACTGTATTTCTACTTGAGACACCACAAGATTGTTTGGAAGCAATTGCTTGCTTCAACTACAACAGTTTTGAAATATTCTTCTCCTCCATATATACCCCCTCCCCTTAAATATTCCTCCCTTTCTAAGCTCTTTGACTTTGGGACATTTAAATATTTTAACTATAAAATTGGACACATTGGTATTTAAGCTATAAATTTGGTTGAGTGAGTCTCTACACCTGATTGCAGACCTAAATGATTTAGGAGCAGAATGGAAATTCATTATCCATTAAAATGAAAAATGAACTTCCCTGGTTACTTCTTCAAGATATGTCCATTTTTCTTCTATGACAAAAAAATGGTTACAGATAATTTAGGAATAATTTAAGAGGAAACTTTAAATTTCTCTTTTATAGGACACTTTGGTAACATGAATTAAGAATTATGTCTCTGAATGCCAAATCTAGGACTATTTCTCTCTGTGGAATTAAGATCTTAATACTTTGCCTTTCATCTGAATTACACAATATTCTTTAGATCCAACAGCACAAAATTCCAGCCTTCCCTAAATAACCTGGGGCTTGTTAACACAAATCCGTCAAATCACAAATCCTTCCTCATCTCCCCCAAATGCTGCATTTTTAAAGGTCATTAGGTGGTCAGTTAACTTATCAGAAATATGGATCATGCAAATGCAAAGTGGGCATCATATGTGATTGGGAGTTTATTTTTGCTCTCCATGTCCTATCTTCTAAAGATGTACTGCTTCTTGTGCACAATTGGGCCAGATCCTTAGGTGGTGTAAGCCAGGCTAGCGCCACTGGATTTATACTTGTTGAGGAACTGGCTCATTGTGAAGACACCAGGCTACAGTGATAGCAGCCAACATCAATATTTTGTTGCATGAGGCTGACAGACAGATAGCTAAATAAGCAGTAACTCTTCAGGAATTTGAGAAAATAAAAAATAATTCAAACCTCCCCAGTTTTAAGCCACAATAATGCTGCATGAATAGTGAAAAGGTTTATTTACATAATTTATTCCATTAAGTGTAGTCCCTTGATCGTATTTTCACAGCTTCACCAGAGGAGCCACAGGGATGAAAGTATTTGACTCTGCTGGGGAAGATCTTGCAGATCTTGCCGTGCTTCTAGTGATTGTTAGACTTACCTTTATCTGAAAGACATTAGCATTCAACCTGTCATGCTCCATTCAGTTTGACAAATAACACCTGGTGAGAACAACTTAAAAAAAATCTATGAAACAGTGATCTACTGTAAAGTATGCTCCTCTTATTGGTTAGACATTGACTACATGATAGGTTGTTTCATCTAGTAGGAGAAGTCCACTACTGCATTCCCTACCCATGCACAACTCCCAGCCAACAGTAGCTGAGAAAGGGCTGCTGAGACAAGATTTTTTTTTAAGAAAAAACATCAGACATTGATCCTTGTCCCAAATCTGCAAGGTACTTAAGTAGGTTCCTAACCATAAAGTCAATGGAACCACACTCTTGCTTAAAGTTAGGCACATGCTTGAAGCCACAATTTAAGAAAATGCTTAAATGCATGGTAACTTTAAGCACATGCTTAAGTCCTATTGCTTTAAGTCTAATTGGACTCCATGGAACTTAAATACTTGCTTAATTTTAAGCACGTGCTTAAATACTGTCCTGTATAGAAATGCTTTCCCAGGTCAGGGACATTAAGAGTGCATGTAGGGCCTCACCTATGAGGCACTGAGCACCCTTAGCTCCCAAAAAGTTAGTGGGAGTGGAAGGTGCTCCTCACAGGATCAGCCCTTAATGGTGGTTTTGTCTATTAAATAAACACTTATAATTAATGCTGTAGATACTGTAGAATGTAAGATACTGCTTTTGTTCCTTTTAATAAAAAAATGCTGTCTTACCACAGGGACCCTGTCAAAATCCTATAAGACTCAGGTGTTCATCCCTTTAGAAATAATTCTAGGAGCTATTTGACAGCAGAATTAATTCTTCTCTTTTTTTAAATTACTATTCACAATCTATTCATTGTTTGAAACATTCAACATAATACCCTACCAGGCCCCCATATTGATATAGCAACTGCCTCTTTAAAAAAAAAAATTGAAGCTCATAGAGCAAGTTCCATTTTTTCAGCATGCAGGTAACTATGGCCTTGTCTACACTACAGGGAAAAGTCAATCTAAACCATGCAATTTGCATTACATGAATAGCGTAACTCAAGTCGCCATAGCTTATATCTACTTATCGCAGGGTTTACACTACGCGACATTGACGGAAGACAGGAGAGTGATCTGTGGTCAATTTAGCAGGTCTTCAGTAGACCCGCTAAATCGATCACCAATGCATCGATCCCCCAATAAGTGTAAACAAGCCCTATGTGTGTTTTGTGACAGGGTCAGGCCAGATGGCTACAGGAGAGTGATAGAAGGCAGATATATTAGCCCCACATTAAGCAGGTCCCTTTTCCCTGGGTAAGGTAACAGGGCCAGTTCCAGAACAGTCAGGAACTTTCTGGAACAAATTAAGGCAGGCAGGATAATTAGGACACCTGGAGCCAATTAAGAAGCTGCTAGAATCAATTAAGACAGGCAGGCTAATCAGGGCAACTGGTTTAAAAAGGACCTCACTTCAGTCAGTGAGGGGCGTGTGTGAGAAGCTGGGAGCAAGAGGTGCAAGGAGCTGAGAGTGAGTAGGTATACTGCTGGAGGACTGTGAAGTACAAGCGTTACCAGACATCAGGAGGAAGGTCCTGTGGTGAGGATAAAGAAGGTGTTAGGAGGAGGCCATGGGGAAGTAGCCCAGGGAGTTGTAGCTGTCACACAGCTGTTACAGGAGATACTATAGACAGCTGCAATCCACAGGGCCCTGGGCTGGAACCGGAGTAGAGGGCGGGCCCGGGTTCCCCCCATCCCCTCAACTCCCTATTTGATATAAGAGGAGTTGATCTGGACTGGGGATCCCACCAGAGGGGAAGGTCTCTGGCCTGTCCCCTGACCCATTAGGTGGGCCAGCAGAGACTGCGGGGATTGTTCTCCTTTTCCCCATGCTGGCCAGTGATGAGGTTAGCCAGGTGAACAAAAAGATCCAAACTGAGGTCTGCCGTGAACCTCTGAGGCGAGCAAATCCGCCAGAAAGCGCAGAGCCCACCAAGGCACTTTATCACAGTTTACACCAATGCCTGGCCTGTGCCCTCAGTCTGGGAAGTACAAATGTTGAGAAGCCACTTTTTTGCTGTGAGAGGCAGCAACATAGGAGATAGCTGAATTTTTACTTGTGATAAGCAGCAGGAATAATACATTGCATTTCTATCGCACCTTTCACCTGAAGATCTCCAAGGACTTTCCAAATGAATAGTCCACAAACACCCATGTGATATAGGTGTTATTTACTATAGGCCTCAGACAGGTAAAAGGCAAAATGACTTGCCCAAAGACACACTGAGTGAGAGGCATAATAAAAATAAAAAATAACAAATAATATTCTATCAACTTTTTAGAAAGATTTCAGGAGCCATTTGCAACCAGGGCTTTCATTAAAGTAGGGGATTAAAAGACAGCGGTTTTAAATCATAGGATTTAGGAGCCCTAGTCATGGACCAGGACCCTAGCGTGATAGGTGCTGGAAAAAAACACCAAATAAAGACATGGTCTCTGCCCCAATCTATGTATTAGACAAGAGGCACCAGCTGGAGACAGAAAGATTGAGGAGTACAAGGAAACAATGAGACAGTATTGGTCTGCATGACAGGCAGAGGTCTGAGCATATCAGCAGCCTAACCGTTAAAGATTTTTGTAGTCATCACAGCAAAGGAGAGTTTTAAGGAGGGCTTTGAAGGTGGATAATGAGGTAGCTGTGCAGATATTTATAGCAAACTACTCACAAGCACGAGGGACAGCCTGGAGAAAACATGAAGGTGTTTTTTTGAAAATTTAACAAGCAGAAGATGGAAGCTGGCACCATGGGCCAATGAGAAGCAGGAGTTAGCAAATGAGAGGTTATTAATGTCATCTGTTCCCACTCTTTAAGGGCCGTGAAAATGAGCAGCTTATGTCTGATACAATAAAGAATGCATCCATACAGTGGCTCCCCAAAGAGAAGGATGGCATGGGCTAGAAAAATGATCTCTGCAGCAGCATTGTGAATGGGTGAAAGTGGGACAAAATGGATTTGTCAAGGCCAGAGAGAAGGATGTCGCAGTATTCAAGATCCAAGATGAGAACTTGGACAAGAGTTTTAGCTGTGTGGACCAACAGGAAAGGCCTTATCTTAGAGCTGTCATGCAGAAAGAATTAGCAAGATTTAGACATAGTCTCAATGTGAGGACACAGAGAGGTCCAAGTTGAAAATGACACCCAGGTTACAGGCCTGAGTAACAGGCTAGGACAGTGGTGGTGTCCACAGTGATCAAGAAAGGGAGATAAAGAGGAGGATGGGGGTGAGGGGGGATATTAGAAGCTCTGGTTTTGCCATGTTGAGCTTGAACTGTGAGAGAAAGGCCAAGATTTTAGTTTGGACAGAAGAAGGCAGGTCGGGAGTAAAAGCAGTAGATCTGTGAGTAATCAGCATACAGATGGTAACTGAATGAGTGTTCGTGGATGAGATTTCCCAGAGACAAGGCATAGAGGGAGGAGAGAAGGGAATGAAGGACAGAGCCTTGTGGAACCCTCTGAGAAAGTTAAAAGGGATGCGGAGGATCCTCTGAAAGACACACAAAAGGAGCAATTGGAGAGGCAGGAGAAAAAGCAGGAGGGGACAGAGTTACAGAAGCCAAAAGGAGGAGCAGTCTTCAGAAAGATGCCAGACAAGTGAAAAATTAATCTCACCACCTAACAAAACCCAACAACTCTCAAAGAGATTATTCTCCTAAAAATCAATATGAATATATCTGCAGTTTAGAAGTGAAGACAAATATGTTTTGTATGAATCATTTCACCTCAAGAGATGCCACTTATCCTATCCTCAACTCTGCATGTGAGGTTTACGCTAATCAGCTTTTTCTAAAGTGTAACTCCAGTGTCACTTCAGTAGTTATTACACAACACTGAGAAATACTGATCTACAAAAGGCTACCCAATTCTGCTTTCAAAACACAACTGTTCAATAGATTTTCCCCCAAAAGATGAATGAATTTTTAAATCATAAATAATTTGTTGAACAAAAGTTCCAGCAAAAATAGAATGAGATACTGAACAACATGTCCTGGGACAAGATATTTGACAGATGGCATTAGTCTTTGGCAATCCTTACAAAATGGATTTTAAAGATTTTTATCAGTTAATTCCTTGGCATAATAGGATTTCTCATTATTTTATTGATGTCTTTCCCTTTTTGAATACTGGTGTGTGAAAATTATTGGGGGGGGGGGGGGGAGGCAGGGAGTCATGTTTCCTTTTCTTTTGGAGCTTTGCTTGAAACAAGTCAAAAAAGACCTGGATTATTTTCTCATATAACATGGTCCATGTAGTTCTACAACCAATACTGCCGAAACTCTACTACTGTTTTTTCAGTAGTGAAGCTGGCTGGCATTCTAAACAGTGTCTGAAGCAAGAAGCCTAGAATTTAAGCCTTTTCAAATCATATGAAAATCTTTTGGCTAACAGCAGTTTCCTAACCAAAAGGTCAAGGCATGCTTTCAATCAAAGAGCACATGTATTCACATACCCATGGTCTTAAGGCAGAATCAAAACACAGTGTAACTCTGGTTAATCTCATAATTGCAAGAGGCTTTTATCCGTGGCTGTTAAATAATAAGATCCAAGTTGCCTCTTCAGTTTAAACATAGAAAATCTCCATGCAACCAAAATAGCAGGTCAGTGAAGGGTCTGCTATACCACTTATATAAACAATGAGAATTTGATGGAAATTACCTTTCAAACAATTACTATAGTTTTCGCAGCATGTAGTCATTGTAATGACAACTGTAAAGGTTTAATGGGACTAGCATCTATTTAATAAACGTATTATTTAAATAAAAAAGTACCCATTTGAGTGTATAGGGATGGAAATATAAGGAGCTAAAAATAAAAAAGGGGGCAGAGCACTAAGCTGAATGACACAGGAAAAAAACAAACATCTATAACTTCAGTTGATTTCTACAAGCTGGTTCATGTTTATATTCTGTTTAGATCAGAATCTGAAACATGCTCCATGTAGGTTTTCATCTTGCATTTTTTGTGCATCCAAAACTTTCAGTGACTTCACGGAATGCCCCACAAGGTCTTCATTTTGCTTAACTGCAGACCCTGACTGCAGTACAGTAGTAATAACAGCACTACAAAGATGCTTTTCATATTTTAAAATGTCCCAGTCTAGTTTGATATTGTTTGTAATAGAGCCTAAAGGAGTTAACAAACTAGATGGATTTTGGGCATCTAAGACTGGCATTTCCAAGGAACCTAAGTCTTCATAACAGCCCCATTTAACAGTCGGTGCTGGAGTCAAGATGTTTGCCAGAAGGTGGGAATGGGAGACAGGGAATGGATCACTTGATTCCTGTTCTGTTCATTCCCTGTGGGGCACCTAGCATTAGCTACTGTCGAAAAACAGGATACTGGGCTAGATGGACCTTTGGTCTGACCCAGTATGGCCATTCTTATGTTCTTACCAGAGTTCAGAAGTTCCTGGCTCCAGAACCTGTGCTTAAAGCACTGAACCACACCCCATACAGAACTGTCTCTGAGGTTACTTGTTATGTGCCATACAATCCACATTAAAGCACAAACACCTAACAGACATTCTAAGGCCCCACCTAATGGATTTAGCAAAAATAACCGTGTTTAAATACAGCCATGACACATTTGTAGCCCATGATTGTAATGTAACCTGGTTCCCTTCACTAATTAAACCAGAACATGCAGACTCGTCTGAAAAACTGTTCCCTAACATGGCTGTAGAAAACTCTTTTTTTGATGTCCAAAAAGAAGCCATGTTATAAAACAGCAGGCCCTCAATCATGCTATTTGAAGGGAGAAATTCTTCTCTCAAAGCTATATGGCAGTCTTCCTCAACTTTAATTTTCTGACCTCCCTACTAGTTTTGTGATGCAGAAAGACAACAGATCCACCGAGTGACTCAAGGAGGTAAATTTTAAGCATATAGGTAGCAACTTTTTCATTAACAAATAAGTAATGCTCCCAGCCCCATTCCCCTCCTATTTCCTCTCCCATAACTGAAGAATGAGTGAAGCTGGGCAAAAAAAAATTCAGAATGTGAAGATTTCAGAATTACAGAGATTTCAAAATTTGAAGAATTTGAAGATTTTTCCAACCTAAAAAGGGTCACAGTTTTCAGGTGACTTCATCAAAGTTTTCCCCATATCTCCAACCAGCTGAGAGCACAGTCTCACTGATTTCAGTGGGAGCTGATCCACAACAGCTTCTAGAAGCATTCAGTACCTTGTAGGACCACGCCGATGATGGGATGAATCTGAGTGTAGCCCATGCTCCTCCTGGGTGTGGTGCTCTGTCCCCTCTAGTGGCACAGAGACCACTTTGGGATTAATGAGTCTGCTACAGCCACAGCTAAGAGCCATGCAGTAGAGGCTCATGCATTTAGCTCCAGGTTTGATCCTGCCCGCCAACAACCAGGGTCTGTCAGTGTACCATGAGCACAACACTTGTCTTTTCCAATCTACTTCACATCTCTTTTCCTGTCCCTGTGGGCATGAATGGGAGAGACAGTTGCTAAACAGAGTGAGCTTTTCCAAGTAGGAATACAGCAGACTTTAATTATTCTCTAGCCACTTTGTGCCTCCTCAAAACAAACTAGAGAGGAAACCCACAAAAACTCATCTGTATTGTTTTGTAAACAAAGTTCTAAATAATCCTTTGAACCGAAGTCATCTGTGTTGTGTCACTTCAAACATTCCTTACTTTTTACTATTAGTTTTGTTCCTACCGGTGAATCCCAGTAACACACCAGAAAGCCATTTTTTGTCAGCCTTGGGTCCACCCAGTAGAGTTATACTGTATACAGCAAGTAAAATTCAATCAGGTTGCTTCATTTCTGTTTCATGACTTATGGTGTCTTGCTGAGACAGCAACTGAGTCTTGTCCTTTATCTAAGTAGCACTTACTAAGGCCTTGTCTACATGACACAATTTTGTCAACAAAAAAGTCAGCTTTCGTCGATAAAACAGTGGAGGTGTACACACTGCAATGCTTCTTCTGCCGACAAAATAAAACCACCTCTATGAGAGGCATAGAGCTTTTTGTGGCAAAGTAACATCGACAAAATGTCAGTGACCCCAGCGTGGCAGAATTTACAATATTGTCCCTAGTCACCTGCAGTGATCCCCTTAAAATACTACCTAGACCCTTTCCCCCATCTTGAATGCCCAAACCCCCAACCCAGGCCGAACTCACCATGTTTAGGGTATTCGCCAAGGTGTGTGCTTTCCAAAGGACAGAGAGAAAGTGATTTGTATGTTAAAAAGAGGACAAGGTGTATTTTATTATAACGATTCAATGCTGTGCATAAGTTAACAATCATGCTTCTGTGTATTGTTTCTTGTGCTTTTGCAAATGTGGCCTTCAGCGGAACCCCCTACGCACTGGCAGAGTGCCTCTGTCAGATAAGGAAGCAGCCAAGGTAGAGCAAGGAGGACATGTTCTGAAGGGTGCTCCAATCCTCAGAGGATTGGAGGCGGGGGGGGAGAAGAAGAAGAACACAGGGAGTGGAGAGAGACCGTGAAGGAAAAGTTTAAAATTGAAAGGCAGAATAGAAAGTAGAGTGAGGAATGCATTGTAAAGGGCCTGAACCACATGATAAAAGTGATGGAGGAGATGTTGAAGTCCCTAATCAGACTCCAGGCAGAACACATGCATGCTCATACCTCCCCTGCCCCCCTGCAGCTGATACAAAACTGCTTTCCATGCCCTCCCCAAACTCCTCTCACACACTCCTTGCAAAATTCCCGGAATGTCTCGGTACCCCATTCACTCCACCCCTTTGGACAGTTTCCAAAATTATAGCTGGAATTACACACAGCTATGAGAGCCCTGCACTCTCATCTCCCTTCCCACCAAGCCTTGTGTGTTGTTAATTGGTATTTAATAAAAACAAACTCTCTGAAAGATAAGCAATCTTTATTTGTCTGCTATAAATGGTTGCTGCTGCTGGTAGTAACACATAATGTCAGTTTGATCATTTGCTGACTGCAAATCCCAGTCAGGAATCATCACAATTTTCATGCAAGGCAGCAAGTTAACAAAGCATGGCAGAGTGCTGTATAGGAAAACAACACATTACTGATGCTCGTTGTCAAAATGTTGCTTCAAAGCCTCCCTAATTCAAATAGCACCCCCCATTGTGCCCCTCTAACCACCTTGGTACTGGCTGCTCAAATTCAGCAGCCAGGCGATCTGCCTCCGCACTCCACCCTGGGGAAAACTTTTCACCCTTAGCTTCACAAATATTATGACCATGGGAATATTTTCCTCATTTTTAGGTCTAACCTGCCATAAAGGCAGCACCAGCATGCTTTTAATCTTCCAAAGGCACATTCTACAGTCATTCTGCATCTACTCAACCTATTGTTGAAGTACTCCTTGCTGCTGTCCAGGTTTCTTGTAAGGCTTCATGAGCCATGGGAGCAAGGGGTACGTTGGGTCTCCCAGGATCATTTTGGGCATTTCAACATCCCCCTCTGGAGTTTTCAAGCATGTTCCTGAATATGCGTGCATCATACACCTTCCAGGACTGCCCTGTGTTGATGTCAGTGAAACGCCTATGGTGATCCACAAGTGCCTGCAATACCATAGAGAAGTACCCTATTGATGTACTCTGTCGCAAGATGATCCAGGGCCAAAATTGGGATATGCATGCCATCTATTGCCCTGCCGCAGTTCAGGAATCCCATTGCCACAAAGCCATCCAATATTTCATGCACATTACCAAGAGTAACAGTCCTTCTTATCAGGATGCAATTAATAGCCCTGCACACTTGCGTTACCGCAGCCCCAACAGTCCACTTCCCAACTCCAAACTGATTTGCGACCGACTGGTTACAGTCAGGAGTCGCCAGCTTCCAGACTGTGATCACCACACATCTCTCCATCAAGAGGATAGCTCTCATTTTGGTGTCCTTGCACCACAGTACTGGGGCGAGCTCTGCACACAGTTCCAGGAAGGTGGCTTTCCGCATCCAAATGTTCTGCAGCCACTGCTCATCTTCCCAGACCTGCATAATAATGTGATCCCACCACTCAGTGCTTGTTTCCTGAGCCTAAAAGCAATGGTCCACTGTGTTCAACTGCTCCAGGAAGGCCAAAAGTAATCTGGTGTTGTTTCTTTCCATGGCACACAGCAGGTCAGGCAACTCTGATTCCTGTTCAGATTGGGTACCCATGATATACTGCATGAGCATCTGCAAAGTGCTCATAACAGCAGAGAGCAGTGTGGGATCCATCCTTTCAGACAAATGGTGAGCACACTGTAAACAGGGGTCATTGAAAAATGCCACAAAATGCAGTCAGAAGCCCATGGAATGCTCGAACGGAAAGTACTGCATCATAGGACATTGAGCTTGCACCCATGATGCACTGCGATCCACTCTGCCTTCCCACCACTCCTAGCTGCAGAAAGGAGGTGAGTAACAAAGTGGGCTAGCTACTCACAATGCACAGCTCTCTCTGTTGCTGCTAGAGCACCAACTGTGGATGCACTCAGCCAATAGAAGAAGTGTTGTGCAAACATACACAAGTGATATAATTATACCAGTTTTTGACTGTCAGCTCAACTTGCGTTGACAAAATTCTGTAGACAATGCCTAAATCTTAGTTGCCCTGGGTCAGTGGTTCTCAACCTATTTACCATTGTGGGCCGCATATGCAACCCATAATGTGTTATGTGGGCCGCATCCAATACTACCTATATGGCCCTCAGGATGTCACATGGGCTGCAGTTCTGTGCTGACCGGGCCACAGGTTGAGAACCACTGCCTCGGTATACACAGACTAAAGCAGTTCTGGAGGTGATGCCAGATAGTTTTTCCAAATAAGAATTCCTTCTTCACAAACTGTTATATCAGACACCCCCAGCTGATCAAATAACTATACTAAACCCACAGAAAATTAATAAGCCTAATCAACTCTCTGTAATAAATATGGACTTGAGAGATGCACTAATACAATGGAACCCTCTCGGGGTAGGTCTTTATTGTGCAGTTAACCCAGGTGATTAGCACCCAGGTCTCAGCATCTCCACCAAAAAGTCCTATGCACATTAGTGAGTCCTCACTCTTTCTGCACTCCCTTCTATGTGGGTGGGAGCATCCCATGCCTTTTTTTGTGCTGAGATGCTATAAGATTTACAGTCCATTGTGTCAATTGCAGGCAAACCTGTCTTTCCTTCAGGGGCAATAGTGGGAGGAGCACCGGAGGACTATCAACACTTGTGTAATTTTGCCTGTGTCCTCACTGCAAAGTGGACAGGTTCCAGCCAGAGTTAAATCAGAGCCTGGCTGCTAATCCACTCTCCCACTGGAATAAGCTCCAAACCCAGGTCACAGGTGTGACAGGTTCCCCCCTGGGGTGCCACCTGGACCTGGGGTACCACTGAGCCCCCCTGACACACCAGTCTGGGCTCCCTTCTACAATGTACTGCTGTGACAAGCTGCCAAGCCCTCCAGGCTTCAGCCAGTACTTTCACCAGCATACATACAGGTAGGGACACACTCAGTTGCAGTACATGCAGACAGGCTCTTTAACCAGACCCTCCATGGGAAGGCTTCAGCTAGGGCACCTCCCAGTTCCTAAGGCACACACGCTCTCTGGAGTATAAACCCAAAATTATACCATCATGCACTGCATAGGGAATGGTACAGCATAAGCTCATAAAATTCACCCCTCTCTCAATGTGAAGAGAAATATGCAACAGCTTTCTGCCCCTGAGTTATGATTTCCAAGCACTGGTTTTAGATGAAGCAAAAACAATTATACAAACTACAAATGATAGATTTTAAGTGATTATAAGGGATAGCAAACAGATCAAAGCAGATTACCTAGCAAATAAACAAAACACAAACTAAGCTTAATAGATCTAAACTAAATAGATTGGATATGAATCGCAGATTCTCACCGTAGGTGATGATACAAGCAGGTTGCAGCCTCGTAAGGGGCAAGCTGCACTTGCTTACAGCTTGCAATCCCCAGGTGTTCCATTCACAGGCTAAAACTCTCTTTAGCCTGGGTCCAGCACTTCCCCCAGGTCAGTCTTTGTTCCTCAGGTGTTTCCAGGAGTCTTCTTGGGTGGGGTGTCAGTGAAGAACCAAGATGATGTCACTCTCCTGCCTTAGGTAGCTTTTGCATATGGTGGGAACCCTTTGTTTCAAAACCTGGTTCCCACGCCAGTCAGTGGAAAAATATTGACATCCCAAGATGGAGTCCAGCACCAGATGACCTGTCATGTGTCCCTGTTGTGTCACAGCAGCCATTACTTGGAGGCTGTCTGTAGCATCCTCAGGAAGGCTCCCCGGATGGGAGATAACCTTCTCCTAAGGCCTACTGTTTCTTCTTAATGGCTCATTAAACTGAATGGGCCCTTCCCAGCCAGCTATCTAGACTGAGAGCATTTTGCCTAGTGGGTGTTGCCCAGGTGTAACTACATTTTGAAATACAAATACACAGTCAATATTCATAAATTCAGATACAAAAATGATACATGCATACAAATAGGATAATCATATTCAGTAAACCATAACATTTCCAATGACACCTCACATGACTCATCTTGCATAAAATATGTTATGATTATGACATAATAATAATATCACTGAAGAATATGGGGTGCAGTGTCACAACGGGTTTTTCTGTGTGGGTGGTAGAGGGGTTTGGGCTAAAACCAATGTAGGAGCCTGGGTTAACTGTGTGGCGAAGATCTACCCTAGAAGGCCATATCTTCACTCTTCTGAGGAGCAGCTATATTTAAGCCAGCCAGGTACCTCTTCACATCCCACTGGGAACAACTGTGGAAATGTAGTCATTCAGGGATTCTGCTTCACTCCTCCCTACGTTATAGATCTCTTCTTCCTCTCAGCCAGAGCAGAGGAGGAGCGGGAGGTGATAATCACTTTGGATGCAGCACTGAAAACCTATATGGTAAAAGATAATTGCTGCACTCCTCAGGGAACAGCTTGAAACTTCACTTTATAAACTATGAGCTTCAAAAGCATAAAAGTTTTTAAGTGCAGTGGAGCAGTTCTGGACTTTCACTCCACTTTACTGTGACTTCCTAAACACACTGAAAATACACGTATGTATTACAAATAATTTCATATTTGTAGTGCCAGCAGGATCAGTGCACCATTCTGCTAGGTGCTGTAAAAATCATGTAAAAAGACATTGCTTACATTCTAGTTAGAAATGTGCATTAGGGGAGCAAGAAAAGAGGATGTGACCGGTGGGGGGAGGGGAGGATGTGGGTAACAGTAGATCTCACAGCTGATATGGACTTGCTATGAATACAGCTTGATAAAAAAATCCCTAGCTTTGCCACAGACCTGGGCAAGTCATTTTACCTTTGTTTCCCTTCCCACCCTTTGACTTGTCTGTTTAAATTGCACACTCTTTGGAACACGGACTGTCTATGTATTTGGACAGTTCCTGGGGCAATGGAGCCCGCAATCTCAGTTGGGCCTCTATATGCTACTGTTGTTTTAATAATAAAATACTAATAATGTGACTGCCTCTTAAACCATCCAACATTCACTGGCTGATTTCTTGAAAGAATCATGACAGGAGTGGTTTGTGAGAGCAGATTTGGAGGAGCAGAGAACAGCTACTTTCCAGATTAGTTCAGGGAGGACATTCTGTCCATGAGGGAAACAGAAGAGGATCTACGGATATTCAAATCTGGTATTACTGGCAGAGTGGAGGAATGAGCAAGGGACATATACAAGAGCCCAGAGCAGATAAGTATAGAGGGAAAGACTTGGCATTGAAGTGTAATAGCATAGCTTGAATTTTATGCAGTGGCAAACGGAGTCAGTGGAGGGATTCAAAAAGTGGGTATGACATGATCAGATTGACAGACAAGGAAGATCTTAGTCGATTCCACCAAAAGTATTATCTAGGATGACACAATGCTCATCCCAGAATAATTACATTCAGAAAACTAAACTATAAGCAAATTCTCAACATCCAACTCCAGGGAGTATGTCTACACTAGGAAATTAGGTTGAATTTATAGAAGTCGATCTTTAGAAAGCGATTTTATACAGTCGATCGTGTATGTCCCCACTAAGCACAGTAGGTCGGCGGAGTGTGTCCACAATACCGTGGCTAGCATTGACTCACGGAGTGGTGCACTGTGGGTAGTTATCCACAGTTCCCGCAGTCTCCGCCGCCCATTGGAATTCTGGGTTAAGCTCCCAATGCCTGATGGGGCAAAAACATTGTTGCGGGTGGTTTTGGGTACATGTCGTCAGTCGCCCCTCCCTCCGTGAAAGCAATGGCAGACAATCATTTCGCGTCTTTTTTCCGTGCAGATGCCATACCACAGCAAGCATGGAGCCCACTCAGCTCAGCTCACCGTCACCACTGCTGTTGTGTCCTGGATGCTGCTGGCAGAAGACGGTGCAGTAGGTCTGCAAACCATCGTCATCCATCGCTTCTGCTGCAACTCTGCTCTCCTGCTGTTGTAAATGAGCTCAATCTCAACTGAGTAACTGATGACTGAGCTCAATAGAGTAAATGAGCTCAGTCATCCACCGCTTCCACTGCAACTCTTCTCTCCTGGTGCCATAAATCCACCTTGCAGGTCCTCTCGTGGCATCCGTTGTCATCCACTGCGTCCGCTGCAACTCTGCTCTCCTGCAGACGCCATACCATGGCAAGCATGAAGCCCGACCAGCTCACCGCTGCTGTTGTGAGCATTGTAAACACCTCATGCGTTATCCTGCAGTGTGTGCAGAACCTGCAAAAGCAGGCGAGGAGGCGATGACAGCGCAATCATAATAGTGATGAGGACATGGACACAGACTTCTCTCAAAGCACGGGCCCTGGCAATTTGGACATCATGGTGGTAATGGGGCAGGTTCATGCCATGGAATGCTGATTCTGGGCCCGGGAAACAAGCACAGACTGGTGGGACCGCATAGTGTTGCAGGTCTAGGATGATTCCCAGTGGCTGCGAAACTTTCGCATGCATAAGGGCACTTTCATTGGAACTTTGTGACTTGCTTTTCCCTGCCCTGAAGCGCAAGAAAACCCAGGTGACAGCAGCCCTCACAGTTCACAAGTGAGTGGCAATAGCCCTCTGGAAGCTTGCAACGCCAGACAGCTACCGGTCAGTCGGGAATCAATTTAGACTGGTAAATCTACTGTGAGGGCTTCTGTGATCCAAGTAGCCAATGCAATCACTGAGCTGCTGCCAATAAGGGTAGTGACTCTGGGAAATGTGCAGGTCATAGTGGATGGCTTTGCTGCAACGGGATTCCCTAACTGTGGTGGGGCGATAGACGGAACATATATCCCTATCTTGGGACTGGACCACCTTGGCAGCCATTACATAAATTGCAAGGGGTACTTTTCAATGGTGCTGCAAGCACTGGTGGATCACAAGGGACATTTCACTGACATCAACATGGGATGGCCGGGAAAAGTACATGACGCTTGCACTTTCAGGAACTCTGGTCTGTCTGAACAGCTGCAGGAAGGGACTTACTTCCCAGACCAGAAAATAACTGTTGGGGATGTTGAAATGCCTATAGTTATCCTTGGGGACCCAGCCTACCTCTCAATGCCATGGCTCATGAAGCCATACACGGGCACCCTGGACAGTAGTAAGGAGCTGTTCAACTATAGGCTAAGCAAGTGCAGAATGGTGGCAGAATGTGCATTTGGACATTTAAAAGCATGCTGGCACAGTTGACTGACTCGCTTAGACCTCAACGAGACCAATATTCCCATTGTTATTGCTGCTTGCTGTGTGCTCCACAATATCTGCGAGAGTAAGGGGGAGACGTTTATGGTGGGGTGGGAGGTTGAAGCAAATTGTCTGGCTGCTGATTACGCACAGCCCGACACCAGGGCAGTTAGAAGATCACAGCAGAGCACATTGCGCATCACAGAAGCTTTGAAAACCAGTTTCATAACTGGCCAGGCTACGGTGTGACAGTTCTGTTTGTTTCTCCTTGATGAAAACCTGCCCCCTTGGTTCACTCTATTTCCCTGTAAGCCAACTACCCTCCCCCGCTTGCAGAGGCAATAAAGTCATTATTGTTT
This sequence comes from Mauremys reevesii, assembly GCF_016161935.1. Taxonomy (NCBI): domain Eukaryota; kingdom Metazoa; phylum Chordata; order Testudines; family Geoemydidae; genus Mauremys; species Mauremys reevesii. The sequence goes on from NC_052626.1 coordinate 29,922,173, forward strand.
CAAAATCATGCATTATTTATTAATTCATCACACAAATAGGGGGATAACTTCCAAGGTAGGCCGGGAGGAGGGAAGCACCAGGTGAGGTGGTAGATGAGGGGAGGAGGGAAGGACAAGGCCACACTGCACTCCAAAATTTATTGAATGACAGCCTTCTGTTGCTTGGGCAGTCCTCTGGGGTGAAGTGGTTGGGTGCACAGAGGGCCCCCCCCCCCCGCGTTCTTGGGCGTCTGGGTGAGGAGGCTATGGAACATGGGGAGGAGGGTGGGCACAGGGGCTGCAGCAGCAGTCTGTGCTCCTGCTGCCTTTCCTGCAGCTCCACTATACGCCGGAGCATATCAGTTTGATCCCCCAGTAGCCTCAGCATTGCATCTTGCCTCCTCTCATCGCGCTGCTGCCACCTCTCATCTTGCTCCCACTACCTCTCATCTTGCTCATCCCTCCTGTCCTCGCATTCATTTTCTGCTTTTCTAGACTCGGACATTGTTTGCCTCCATGCATTCTGCTGAGCTCTTTCAGTGTAGGAGGACTGCATGAGCTCAGAGAACTTTTCATCGCGAGTGCGTTTTTTTCGCCTTCTTATCTGTGCTAGCCTCTGGTATGGAGATGATAGGGGGAGGGTTGAAACATTTTCAGCTGCGTGAGGAAAAAAAAGGAGAGTAGTATTTAAAAAGACACATTTTAGAGAACAATGGGTAGACTCTTTCAGAGTGAACCAAGTTGTTAACATTACATAGCACGTGTGCTTTAGGGTGCAAGGTCGCATTTTGCCTCTTAGTTGAGGGCCTGCTGGTTTGGTGTGAGACATCACACACGCAGGGCTGAGCAACAGAATTCGGCTTGCAGGCAGCCATGGAAAGCCACAGTCTTTCAGCTTCTTCAACCTTCATAACATGGGAATGGTTTCAAACAGCAGCACCCTCCTTTCCCATACCAAGCACCCATTGGATTGGCCATTTAAAAGGAGGGGCTGTACTGGCCACAAATGTATCCCAAGTCTTCAGGGCAAATTAATCATTAAACATGCTTGCTTTTAAACTATGCATTATATTTACAAAGGTACACTCACCAGAGGTCCCTTCTCCGGCTTCATGGTCCATGAGCCCGCCTTGGGAGGGTTGGGAGCGTATTGGCTCCAGGGTGATAAACAGTTCCTGGCTGTCAGGGAGAATGGTTTCTCCGCTTGCGTGCTGTGCGCTATCCTCATCCTCCTCCACCTCCTCATCTTCCTCGTCCCCAAAATCCTCATCCCTGTTGCATGAGACTCCCCCCTTGCAGGTGTCCACAGACAGGGTGTGGTAGTGGTAGGGCCTCCCCTAGAATGGCATGCAGCTCATCATAGAAGCGGCATGTCTGGGGATCTGACCCAGAGCAGCCATTTGCCTCTTTGGTAGGCTTGCCTGAGCAACTTAATTTTCATGCAGCACTGCTGCAGTCCCTGTTGTAGCCTCTGTCCATCATGCCCTTGAAGATTTTTTCAAATATTTTGGCATTTCATCTTTTGGAACGGAGTTCTGATCGCATAGATTCGTCTCCCCAAACAGCAATCAGATCCAGTACCTCCCGTATGGTCCATGTTGGTGCTCTTTTGCAATTCTGGGACTGCATGGTCACGTTGGCCAAACAGGATATGAAATTCAAAAGTTCCTGGGGCTTTTGCTGTGTACCTGGCTAGTGCATCTGAGTTGAAAGTGCTGTCCAGAGCGGTCACAATGGAGCACTCTCAGATAGCTCCCGGAGGCCAATACCATCAAATTGCATCCACATTACCCCAAATTCGACCCAGCGATGTCGACTTCAGCACTAATCCCCTTTTTGGGGAGGAGTACTGAAATCGATTTTAAGAGCCCTGTAAGTTGACAAAAATGGCTTCATTGTGTGGACAGGTGCAGAGTTAAATCGATCTAACGCTGTTAAATTCGACCTAAACTCATAGTGTAGACCAGGGCTAAGGGGCAGCTCCTCACCTGGTATAAATCATCATAGCTTTAGTGATTTCAAGGGAGCTATAACAGTTTACACCAGCTGAGGTCTGCCCCTAAAGAAACTTATGGGACCATAAAATCCTCTTAGAGATTCAGTATTTCAGGTTAGAAAAACATCATAAAGTTCAAAGCTCAAACTGAATCACAAAAGCTTAAAAATCCATTCCTCCTCCCACACTGTTCTTGTACTGCTAAGCTTCCAAAGTTAAAAAAATGTTCCACTTTCTACATTTTTCATAACTTGTCCCTTTGAACTATGCCTATTTGGAAACTCAGGTCACTCTTCAAAATAACTGGTTTCCCTGCAGCCACACATACTTCATTTCACCATTCAGTGGTTTTAAAGTACTTATTTCAATCCCTCGTCCCACTGAACAAGGGTCTACACCACAGTTGGCACCTTGTTGGCTTCAGAAGGAGGCCAATGATTGAATGGGTGTGGAGGTACATTGGCAGGACACTGGTGGGAGGACAGCACTGGCTGTTTGTGCTGCACCAGCTCTCTGGATAAACTGAGGACTTCACTCTCCTGGGCTATTAATGTAGTACCTGTCACCAGCACTACGTTAATGCAAAAAGTTATAAAAAGTTTAAATAAATGTGCTCTTACGCACACACCCCATTGCTTCTACCTAGAGAGTCCACCCCACTGTACTCACATGTCAATGGACCTACAGCAGGGATGAATTCAGTCCTGTTTAAGGCCACAATGCACAGTCGCTGACTTGTATTTTTCCTGGTGGGTGCTCCGTCCCCTACTCTGTCCCTTCCCTCAAGGCTCCACCCTCAGTCCACCTTTTCCCGCCCCTGCTCCACCCTTTCCCCCAAGGCCCTGCCCTCACATGGGCTCTTCCCACCCCACTCTGCTTCCTCCCCCCGAGGCCCTGCCCTATTCCATCCCCCTCCCCCAGCCCCACTGCCCTTCCTCCTTGACCCTCCTCCCCCGAGCACCTCCTGCCCACTGAACAGCTGATCAGGGGGCCAACTCCGAGGCTCAAACAAATTTGTTAGTCTCTAAGGTGCCACAAGTACTCCTCGTTCTTGTGGCTGGTGGGTGATGAGTGCCCCCTATTTACTCCCAAGGGGTGCTTGAGCCCCAGAGCACCCACAGAGTCAGTGCCTCTGCCATAATGTTGCACACTATAATGTCTTCAGTGTTTGCTAACTTTAAAGAAAAAGGAATCCATCACTCTTTAATGCCTTAAAGTTTGCTTCCCTGTTTTAATAGCAGTGATGCCACTTTTACTGCCGACTCCTTCATGGAATACTTTTGGCTTGGAGAGTGGGCAGCCATGTCTATTTCTGAGACAATTCATTGACACATTCACAAATACAGTAAAAGCAATAGAAATAGGATGTTTAGTTCATTAGCTTCAGTGACAGCGAATCAAGTCCAGGCTTTCAGATGCCGTCATTTTACTTTATTGCCTTTTAAAATGCCTCTTCCATGAGCCAAACTTTACCAATATTTCAAATGTGTTGGTGTATTTTTGTTGGGCAAATAGAGGGGAACAGATACCTTGCATCAATTTTTAAAAATGGAGCCATTTTAAAGTCTTTTCTTCAACTGAGTCTAATTGTCAGTGGAACTGATCCATACATGTTTGAAAGCATGAAGATTTTTCTACTTTTCTCTTTCCCAAAGTCCAAACCAGCCTTAGAATACAGCAGTAGTTTCAAGTTTCCTGGTTCACCATTCTGCCCTCTCCAACTCTCTGTTTGCCTCCACTGGCTTCCCCCTTCTCCACAGCACACGTCTAGGATTCACCTTTAAAGCTCTTCATGTTTTAATCTCTCCCCACCTATCATATCTGTTACCTTATTGCACTGCTGACCCCCACCTCCACTCTGCCAATGATACTAGTGTCAGTTGTCTGCCATCCCTTATATGGGAAAGGGGGAGGGGAGGGGGAAGAGATATTCAAAATGCAGTCAAATTCTGTAAAACCATCATTTGGATTCCCTCCCAAAGACGTACCATATATACTCGATCATAAGCTGGTTCATTTATAAGTCGACACCACCCCTCCCCCAAGATGGATAAGTAAAAATGGAAAAAAAATTATGACCCATTCATAAGCCGACCTATAATTCAGGGGTCAGCAAACTTTGGCTCCCAGGCCATCAGGATAAGCCACTGGTGGGCCGAGATGGTTTGTTTACCTCGAGTGTCCGCAGGCACGGAGGTAAACCTAATTAAACAAAGTGTCCCGGCGCACCAGCTGCTTACCCTGACGGGCCGGGACAGCAACTGGTGGGGAAATTTTTGGGGGGGGAGAAGCTGGGAGTCAGGGGAGTAACCCTTGTGACCACCCCCACATGACCCCACCCCTAGCCCGGGACCCCCGCATTCTCCCCATCCCATCCCTTCCCACTTTATCTGGGGAGGGCCAGGGGAGGATGTCTGTGGCCTGGCTGGAGCTGCTCCTGCAGGCTGGGCAGCGCAGCCGCAGCCTGCTCTGGGGAGCGGGGCTGAGCAGCATGGCTGCAGCCTGCCAGCCCCGGAGCTGCAGATGCTTTGGAGACTGGGGGGAGAGCAGCGTGGCCAGAAGTGGAGAGACTCTGGCCCCGCCTCTTCCCTTCTGTCTCTGCTGGCTGCGCTGCCTCTCCTTGCCCCCTCTGTTGGGGGGAAGGGCTGTGTCCCACCTCTCCCTCTCTATACCTGTTCATAAGCCAACACCCTTCTCTGATGCTTCCCTTTTTTACTAAAAAAAATTTGGCTTATGAACAAATAGGGTGACCAGACATTCCGATTTTATCGGGACTGTCCCAATATTTACTTGTTTGTCCCACGTCCCGAACGATGTTGGTCAGGATAAGAACATAAGAACGGCTGTACCGGGTCAGACCAAAGGTCCATCTAGCCCAGTATCTGTCTACCGACAGTGGCCAATGCCAGGTGCCCCCGAGGGAGTGAACCTAACAGGCAATGATCAAGTGATCACTCTCCTGCCATCCATCTCCATCCTCTGACGAACAGAGGCTAGGGACACCATTCTTACCCATCCTGGCTAATAGCCATTTATGGACTTCACCACCATGAATTTATCCAGTTCTCTTTTAAACACTGTTATAGTCCTAGCCTTCACAACCTCCTCAGGTAAGGAGTTCCACAAGTTGACTGTGTGCTGCGTGAAGAAGAACTTCCTTTTATTTGTTTTAAACCTGCTGCCTATTAATTTCATTTGGTGACCCCTAGTTCTTGTATTATGGGAATAAGTAAATAACTTTTCCTTATCCACTTTCTCAACATCACTCATGATTTTATATACCTCTATCATATCCCCCCTTAGTCTCCTCTTTTCCAAGCTGAAGAGACCTAGCCTCTTTAATCTTTCCTTATATGGGACCCCCTCCAAACCCCTAATCATTTTATTTGCCCTTTTCTGAACCTTTTCTAGTGCTAGAATATCTTTTTTGAGGTGAGGAGACCACATCTGTACGCAGTATTCAAGATGTGGGCGTACCATGGATTTATATAAGGGCAATAATATACTCTCAGTCTTATTCTCTATCCCCTTTTTAATTATTCCTAACATCCTGTTTGCTTTTTTGACCGCCTCTGCACACTGCGTGGACATCTTCAGAGAACTATCCACGATGACTCCAAGATCTCTTTCCTGACTCGTTGTAGCTAAATTAGCCCCCATCATATTGTATGTATAGTTGGGGTTATTTTTTCCAATGTGCATGACTTTACATTTATCCACATTAAATTTCACTTGCCATTTTGTTGCCCAATCACTTAGTTTTGTGAGATCTTTTTGAAGTTCTTCACAATCTGCTTTGGTCTTAACTATCTTGAGTAGTTTAGTATCATCTGCAAACTTTGCCACCTCACTGTTTACCCCTTTCTCCAGATCATTTATGAATAAATTGAATAGGATTGGTCCTAGGACTGACCCTTGGGGAACACCACTAGTTACCCCTATCCATTCTGAGAATTTACCATTTATTCCTACCCTTTGTTCCAAGTCTTTTAACCAGTTCTCAATCCATGAAAGGATCTTCCCTTTTATCCCATGACAGATTAATTTATGTAAGAGCCTTTGGTGAGGGACCTTGTCAAAGGCTTTCTGGAAATCTAAGTACACTATGTCTACTGGATCCCCCTTGTCCACATGTTTGTTGACCCCTTCAAAGAACTCTAATAGATTAGTAAGACACGATTTCCCTTTACAGAACCCATGTTGACTATTGCTCAACAGTTTATGTTTTTCTATGTGTCTGACAATTTTATTCTCAACTATTGTTTCGACTAATTTGCCCGGTACTGACGTTAGACTTACCGGTCTGTAATTGCCGGGATCACCTCTAGAGCCCTTTTTAAATATTGGCGTTACATTAGCTAACTTCCAGTCATTGGGTACCGAAGCCGATTTAAAGGACAGGCTACAAACCTTAGTTAATAGTTCCGCAACTTCACATTTGAGTTCTTTCAGAACTCTTGGGTGAATGCCATCGGGTCCCGGTGACTTGTTAATGTTGAGTTTATCAATTAATTCCAAAACCTCCTCTAGTGACACTTCATGTAAATTGATGTAAATTGTCCCGATATTTTGCCCTCCGGTGCACAGGCAGAGGAGGCTCACACCCTCCTGCCCCAACTCCACCCTGGCCCTGCCCCAACTCCACCCCTCTCTCCCCCATTGGATCCCTCCCCAAATCCCCACCCTGGCCCTGCCCCCCCCAGCCCCACCCCATCACTGCCCCTCACTGCCCTATTGGAGCACTTCCCAAATCCCCGCCCTGGCCCTGCCGCATTCCTCCTCCTCACCCCTCCCTCCCAGGTTTGTGCGAATCAGCTGTATGGCGGCAAAAGCGCTGGAGGGAGGGAGGAGAAGCCGGACACAGCAGCCAGCCTTTTTTTTTTTTTTGCCTTTTTTTTTTTCTCCGCCACCAGAGAGTTTCATAAAAGAAGCTGATTCCCTCCTGATCTATGGAGAGTTCACACAGTAACTGCATAAAGTATGTGTGTCTTATCCAGCCCAAGTGAGCCTTCATGGTTACTGGCCTTCAGAAGCTCTACAAGCTATATGGTCTACCAAGCCACAAAGGTTTCTTTCAATTTCCTGTGGCATGAACATTAGGCATTTCAAAGCTATAAGACCTGAATCTGGGATACCATCTAGCTTGTTTCCATTGGGCACTTCAGAATGATATTGAAAAAAATTCAGGGATCTCTGTACAAGTAAGGACAGATTCTTCCCTGGCTAAAGAGAGATCTTTAAAGAGACCGCACTGTCATCCACAGCACTTTCTGGGGATTTTAAGAATTGAGACAATCTATTTTTAGGGAGAATTTCCTTTCCAATTACCCCTCTATTTAGATAGCCTAATCTTATCCTAGGAAAGATAAGAAAAAAGGGATTCAATGACAGACACTAGGAGAATCAGGACAAGCAAGCAAGCCAGCCAAACAAGACTGGAAAGTACAGCACTTAAATATAATACACAGGGTAGGATCAAGGCCATCACAAACCAGAGCCACCTATTTAAAATCAAAGAATGGTTACAATGTTTTAAAATCTATCAAGCAATCCAACATCTCATAAATACTTTGTCCTATGCTGACCTCTGAAGCATGGATAAACATTTATGATGCCTTTTCAACCCCAATTTTCAAGAACAGTGGAGCAAAGTATGAATGTAACTATGCATGATACAGAAAGATGGGAGCATTTTCCATCATGATTGCAACACCTGGCTATGTATCAGGGACAATAGTAATGGCAAAGGTGGGCAAAAAGTACAAAAGTCAGTAGTGCAAATAGGAAGTATGTATAAGGCCAGTAGATGTAAATATGGCCTTTCTACCAACAGAAAAGTGTCTAGAATTTCCATGTGGATTTAGTGTAGGAGGAATCAGTAAGAGCCTAGCTAAACAGCAACACTAGAGGAGAAAAGTATATCCAAAATACACACATGCACACACAGTTTCTAATGAAGACTGAGATTTTCAAAGCTGCTTAAGGAGATTTGGATGTCCGTTTTATTAACATTAATTTTGAGAAATCTCAGCATAGGAGTCCAGTCCTGTCCCACTGAAGCCGGTGGGTATTTTGCTGGGGCCCTAAAACAGAGGTTTTTGTTTGTTTGTTTGTTTGTTTTTAAGGGATGGTCCTATAAGTAAGGTGTTAGGCTGAGACTCAGGAGATCTAGGTTCAAATCCATGCTCTGCCACAGATTTTATGTGTAACCAAGTCACTTATGTAGTCTCTGTTTCTCATCAGCAAAATACGGATAACAGTACCAACCTATCTTACAGGAGTATTGTGAGGTGTTCAGATACATGGCGATGCAGCCATATGAACCTAAATATTAGGGTACGTCCACACTACCCGCTGAATTGGCAGGTAGCGATTGATCTATCGGGGATTGATTTATCATGTCTCATATAGACATGATAAATTGATCCCTGCCGCACTCCCCGTCGACTCCAGAACTCCACCAGGGCGAGAGGTGGAAGTGGAGTCAACAGGGGAGCCGCGGCCATCGATCCCGCGCCGTGAGGACGGGAGGTAAGTCGAAATAAGATATGTCGACTTCAGCTACGCTATTCTCGTAGCTGAAGTTGCATATCTTACATCAATACCCCCCCACACCCAGTGTAGACCAGCCCTTAGAGCTGGACTCAAACTGCACAGTTTACATCTCAATCCATAGTTAGAGTTCTAGGGTATTCAAGGCTGGAACTTTGGTTCAGACCATTAGAGAGAGTGAGAGCATCCACCCACAAAATTCAGATTTGGTTCTGAACTTCCCCAGATTTTGGGATCTGTGATTTTGATTCAGGATCATTTCCAATTTAAACAGAGACTTACCTTTTAAGAATGACGTTATTCATATAATATGTTCGATACCATAGAAAAATTAACAGTATGTGAACATGAGTCACATGAAATAGTGATTGTATCATGTAATACTTTTACATAGTTCAACAATAGAAGTATATATATTGAATGACATTTATTTGTTTCGTCTGTTTTTGTTTACAGTGTTACTAAATGCCAAGTTTAGATAGATATGTAGTTACTGTGAGTTTAACTACCTCTTGCAGTCTAGGCACCTAGAGCTGGGAAATGGATAGGTTACCCTGGAGTTCATCTTGTGATCTCGCTCTCAAGGGAACCCTGCTGGCAGGTTGTGCCAAAATGCAGAGAGCTCTGTTTCACTGCTTTTTAATGTTTCGGGCATCAGTTTCAATAGAACATTGGGAAGAAAACAGCTTAGGCAGGTGATTGGTTATTCCTAGAATTCTAGCTCAGATTCAGATTAAGCACTTTGCAAAAATTATTTCACAAGAAGAAGAAAAAAACATGAACAAGACATTTCTGCCCTTACAACTTCAATGGCATCTTCCTCCTGCCAGCTCTTGTAACACACCCATCAATAAGCCTGACATAACAATGACAATGTCAGAACCTAATTCTAGGAGTAAATTCTGATTGGCTCCCAAGTTCACTAAACAAGAATAATCTGCCATTAAATGTTTGTCAGTTGCCCTCAACAAGTCCACTAAAAATGCATTTAAATCACAGATCCAGCTCCCCTAGGAAACAGAAAAAAAACATCCAAGTGAGATCCCAATCCACAGAGTTCAGCACTCAGCATTTACAGAGTCAAGAGAGAGTCCAGAGACTATTTTTTACAAGACAAGAAGATGACAACTAGCAACTGGAATAAGTTTTGTGCTTGCTGGTTAATAAATCTTCCTGCAGCACGTGTATAGAGAGAGTTGCTCTCTCCATCTAAGAATTTGTATCTGAAACCAAGGCCTCTTGAGCATTACCTTGTTTTCAGTGTCTTTTAGCCCAAGACTAAGATTAAAGTCTGCCAAATTACTGGCTGGGACTTTGGGAGTTTAAAGGATGTGACTAAAGTAACATTTAAAGTCAAAACTTGCATACTGTTGATAAATCAATGGTATTAGTGTGGTTGTTCATTTTCTATGCCTCAGAGCAGGAAAGCTGGAGTAGTTATGAAAGAAAAGGAGCATTTGCAGAGCATAATACAGGTTTTTGTATTACAATAGTGAGATAAGAGCCCTACTCTGTAGGCACTGTACAGAGACAATGACAGGCACCTCAGGCCTTGATGAGCTCACTATTTAGATTGTCTTATAATGAAAGCATGGAGGAAAAAAATTATCCCCATTTTACAGATGAGGAACTAAGGATATATATTCAATGACTTAATCAAGGCTACACAGGGAGCTGATCTGAGAAGTGAACCCAGACCTCCTGAATCAGAGTCTTGAACATAAGAATGTCCTTTGTCTATTCAAAAATACTGTTCACACTGATTTTAAAGAAATACTGTGTTTAAGCATGGTTGTAATAGTGGATCATGTTACAGCTTTTACATTAAAATGCTAAACAAAACCTTTCAAAATTTAGTCATCATTTGGGTACTCCAGTTGCAAACTGGGAATGTGATTTAGGCTAGACTGTTACAGCTTTATTAAAAAAAAACACCTTTAAAAGGTACTGGGTGAAAAGGGGAGGTATATTTTACAGGCAAAGGAGTAATATTTACATCAGCATGATGTATAGTGTCACTGAAGTATTAAAATGGCTGTGAGAATTAAAATTAAAATACCTAGCTCTCATCTAGTGCTTTAAAGAACATATTCTTACTATATCTTGAGAAAGGTGTATTTATCCTAGTATAGTGTTTATTAAATGAGGTTAATGGAGATGGGTGCTATATAAAAAAAAAGTTTGTGAATGCACAATAAAAAAGGGCTCTCTTCCTAGCAAAATGTTTGGGAACCAATCCTGATGCCACTAGAGTGAATGAGAACATAATTAACTTCTGCGGGAACAGGATGGGGCTCTCATTGCGTTAACTACGATATACTAACAAAATCTGTAGTTTCTTTACAATTTACAGTATTCCTCACAAATCTAAAGCTTGAATAATTAAGTGTAAAAAAAAAAAGAAAATGTGCAAATCTGAAATAAATGGTGAGCCCCTGAGCCATCCTTCATCTTATATCCCATTTATATCCATAGGAGTGGCACACTGAGCCAGATCCTCAGCTGGTGTAAATCAACATAGCTCATGAACTGTACAGGGAGGGGTCTCTAGACAAAGAGCCACAACTTCCATTTCAAAGCAGCCCACCAATTAGTTTGAGATGAGTACGAACAGCAATTTATTCTAATATATGTATTATTCCTAATCCATGGCAAATTATTTAAGTGTTCTCCTATTCAACGCAGTTATTAGTGGAGAATATTTTCTGTGTTGGAAGCAATCCAAATCAATTGCTCCAATATTCTAATGATTCAGCTGAGTCACATGACTGGATGTTGCTGTGTGTCTTCCACTTAGAAACATTCTAATCACCCCCCACTTGTAATTGCTCTCAAAATGTTACTCAGAGTTCTGGAGAAAACAGAGATCGTGGGAGCATTTTGAAACAAGAGGCACTGTGGCATCAGGAGTCGAGAATCTGTAAGTCAGTCATGGTGGGAAGATGGCACTGTGAGCTACTGTGACCACTGGCAGATGGCAATAAGAATTTGGATAAGGCAAAAAAGGTGGTTGTAAATGGATTAGAACCACGAAGATACTAATGATGACCATTCCTTTCTGATGGTTTTCTTACTACCTTGAGGGTCAATCACCCCATCCTATGGAAAGCTACAGAGGAGTAGCAATAATGCACCTTTTCAAAGCAGGTTGTTTGATGGGTGGGAGTTACTCCACTTGGAACAAGCAGAGAGTTCAGTCTCCAGCATCCTTGCAAGATTTTCTTGAAGCCTGAGCCATCCACATAGGAGCCCTAGGCCTGGCTCTGTAGCTTCCCAATACCCAATTTCTTGGCTTTTTTGGAGTTTTGTTGGCCAGACATGCCTTTTATGGGATGTTCCTGAGGCAGCTAACTCCCACCCATCAAACAACCTGCTTTGAAAAATAATAAGTTTCAGTGTTTCAGACACTTAAAACTGAAATTTCATGGTGTTGTAACCGTAGGGATCCCAACCAAAAAGGGGGTCATTTGGAGGGTCACAAGGTTATTGTAGGGGGATTGCTACCCTTACTTCTGCATTGTTGCTGGCAGTGGTGCAGCCTTCTGAGCTGGGCGGCCGGAGAGCAATGGCTGCTGGCCGGGTGCCCAGCTCTAAAGGCAGCACTGCCACCAGCAATAGTGCAGAAGCGAGGGTGGCATGGTGTGGGGAGAGGAGAGAGTCAGCCATACGCATGGGCAATGTGGGTAACCACCCAGGGTGCCATGGTTGGGGGGGGGTGCATGGTCCACCCTCACACACGCACAGCCAGCCCAAAGCCCCTTTAGCCCTCCGAGAGCCAGGATGCTGGGCCCAGAGCCAGGGAGGGGCAGGGCTGGGGGTTCCCTGGCCGAGGGTTCCTAGTGTATGCCAGGCTCCAGCTGCTGATCCTGGCTGAGCTGGTGAGGAATGAGACGTCCTCTCCCCATGCAGGGGCTGCTCCTGGGGCCGGGTCAGACCCACTTCCAGGAACCTCCCCCAGCTGCAGGAAGGTCTGCCATTGCTGGCTGGAGCCCAGCTGTGAAGGCAGTGTCGCCACCAGCAGCAGTGCAGAAATAAAGGTGGCATGGTTTGGTACAACCACCTTTACTTCTGCGTTGCTGGTGGCTGCGCCACTGCCTTCAGAGCGAGGCTCCCAGCCAGCATCCGCCATTCTCCAGCTACCCAGCTCTGAAGGTAGCACAGGAGTAAAGGTGGCAATACCGCAACCCCCCTACAATAGCCTTATGACCGCTCCCCTCACAGCCCTCTTTTGAGTTGGCACCCCCAGTCTGAGAAATGCTGGTCTCCCTCGTGAAGTCTGTATAGCAATGGTCCCCAACGTGGTGCCGGGGCGTCTATGTGTGCCCGTGTACTGGCTGGCAGACAAGCATCTGCCGAAATGCTGCCGAAAAGCAGTGTCATCAAGAGGTGTCGCCGCCAAAATGCCACTGAAAAGCGGCGTCACCAAGAAGCATCGCCGCCGAAATGCCGCTGACTTTTGGCGGCATTTTGGCGGCGACGCCTCTTGATGTTGCCGCTTCTCGGCAGCATTTCAGCAGATACTTGCTGGCCACGGTCCTCGGTGGCTCATCGTCCAGCGCTCGCCACCCGGAAAAGGCTGGGGACCACTGCTGTATAGTATAGAATAAAAGTATACAAAAGACCAGATTTCACGGATGTGAATTTGGTAGGGCACTAGCAATTACAATTACTGGTTTTGTCACAAACTTTGTGTGACCATGGACAGGATCCTTAACCTCTCTGTGATCCAGTGCTCATATTTGCAACAGGGATCATACTTATTGGGTATCTCACAGAGATGATGTTAGTGTTACATGCTCACTCTTTTGTAGGAGTCTATGGTCTATATTCAGGGGCGGCTCTAGAAATTGGGCTGCCCCAAGCAGCCGCGCGCGCGCGCCGCGCCCCCCCCAGTCCCGCGGCGGGTCCCCCCTCTCCGGCTCCGCCGGGGGGGGGGGGGCGGCGCGGCCTCGGAGCCTCGCATGCCCCCGGCATGCCACACAGGGGCCGGAGCCGGGGGGCTGCCGCCGCCCCGCGGCGGCTCAGCTGGAGCGGCTCCCGGGAAGCGGGGACGCGGCCGCATGCGCTGCGGCGCCGCCGGCTGGCCCCGCTCGTGGACCCCCGCCGGCCCGGCGCGGCGGGGCAGAGGAGAGCCAGCCCCCCCCCCCCCCCAGGATGCCCTGCCGCGGCGCTGCCTAGCCCGCTGGTGCCTAGAGCCGCCCCTGTCTATATTGCTTTGCCTTATAAAGCTTCAGGCCTCACATTCCAGCCTTTAAAACGGACAGGAGCAGCAACAATAGAAAATCTCACAGGCTCTAGAAGTTATCAGCTAACAATAATCACTTCAAAGCTCCTAGGTTCTTAAGGCATCTTTCCTCTCTAGCTACAAACATCACACTTTCACAGAGGGAGCCTTATATCTAGACCAGGGGTCGGCAACCTTTCAGAAGTGCTGTGCCGAGTCTTCATTTATTCACTCTAATTTAAGGTTTCGCGTGCTAGTAATACATTTTAACATTTTTAGAAGGTCTCTTTCTATAAGTCTATAATATATAACTAAACTATTATTGTATGTAAAGTAAATAAGGTTTTTTTAAATGTTTAAGAAGCTTCATTAAAATTAAATTAAAATGCAGAGCCTCCCGGACCGGTGGCCAGGACCTGGGCAGTGTGACTGCCACTGAAAATCAACTCAAGTGCCGCCTTCGGCACACGTGCCATAGGTTGCCTACCCCTGATCTAGACACTCCCTTGGTCTCTCTTCTTGTCACCCTACGGTGCACTAGAGATAAGCTATACACAAACTGTAGAAGAGGAAGTGACTCAAAAACACTGCTGCTATCTTCCTGTGATATGATTTGGTAAATTGATTTAAATATTAACTTTAGGTAACACCTTGTTTAAAAAAATCTGACTTAAGCAGCATTGCCAGATCTTGTTATTTTATCGTGAGTCTCACAATATTTGGTGTTTTTCTTAAAGCTCCAGCTCCTGGAGGCATGTGACTGAGAATTTCAGCTTTTACATTTTTTTTTTAAAAAGTGTAAGTTTTCCAGCCTTCATAGTTGTGGAGAACAGCTTGAAAATGTGACCCAAGGGCACCTTAAAGGTTCAAAAAAATCAAGAGAGAAATACATGGAGGGGGGAGAATTAGTTTAAAAATCTTTCATGATTTTGGGGGGTTGTTTCATGATTTTTGAATTCCTGGGCTTGTCAGCACTGCTCAAGTCATTCCTCCCCTCTTTGCTATACATAGGATATGGAACATGATTTCCCCCATATGTGTATATATAATCTCCAGAGTAAGGAAATGAACTCCCATGTCATCCCAGAAAGTAACTTCCATTAATACTGAAGACTTTTACAGAGAATCCCTTTGATCCATTTCCTGGAATATTGTACGCCTCAGTTGGCTCAGCACTGTCGACATGTGTGCACAGGCATGTATGCACGTACATATGGGCAGACACGCATAGTAATGCATTATGCTCATAACATACACATGAGTAAGAAATTTGACTATTCATCAGGAATAGCCAGATCTTACCAAAAGATATCTGTTTTGCTCTTCTATATGAAGAACTTTTAAAGTGAAGTCAACTGTCACCGTTTTACATGTGCAAATATACCACAGACTTCTTTGCACATATTGAATACCCAATTAGAAACTCTGGATCATCAACATAGATAGAAAGGTGTGTGTCCTACTGACGCTGGTTAAACCTCTTTCACTTCACCCTTAAAAATGCACATGGCCAGTAGTGATGCTACCCTATGGAAAGGTGCATTAGTGCTTCAATAGATACCCAACTGAAGAAGGGGTTGCATGACTCCCAACCCCTCTAGTTAATGGAGGCTGGTAGTATTATGGAATTAATGCCATCAGCTTTTGAGAGAGGGTGCATCTAATGGCTGATCAACGAGCAGTGTTGCAGTTGATGAAACTTCCTTCCTCCGCCCCACCATGAACCACAAAGGGAGGGATGATAATAGGAAGACAGATGGGAGGGTGAGAGCACTGGAGGTCCAAACTCACATCAGGCAGTATCTTCTGTTACTCCACACAATCACTATCATGGCCAGGACTGATAGGGTGAGACAGAGAGAATGCTTAAATGCCCCTGTTCTTCCTCCCTCTTCACAGACAGCAATTCTGACATTAGTGGAAGCTAAGAACCTGAACAGATAGCTCAGTGCAACATTAAACTTACAGAAATTGATTCAATGGTACTGTAAACCCAAATAAGCATTTCAGTCTTGTAACCTTTACTATCCACGGTTTAATAAAAAAGTGCACCATTACTACCAACACAACATACATAGCAGCAACAAGACAGAAACAATGACCAAAAAGGAAAGAAAATGTGTGAGATCCAGCCTCCAAGACAAGCCTCATGAGGACTCAGACACAGTTTTATGTCTGAACATTACCTTTTAGCTTCAGTAGATAAAACCTTTGAGTTGCTTAGCAGTATCACCAATTACTTTGCTCATAAACCTTTTTTCTACATGGCACAGTCTTCCCCACCACCACCACCCATGTTTGACACTTTTATATTCACAGTGACACATTACTGCAGCTTGGGCTATGACTGCACAATATGGTAGATCTCAACAGCTTACAAAATACCAGAAAGCTTTTGGGTTTTACCTGGCGCTGTACAGTTCTTTTCTTCATGTGTCACATTATGTGAGGCCATCAATCTTCTATTCCTCCATATTTCTGACAAAACATTTTTGTCTGTAATAGTGGATTCTTGTCCTATATTAAATGCAAAAGTGTTTGTCAGCATTGTTATCCATATCTTCTTAATTGGACTATATATATCCACCCAACAAGAACACTGAGAAACTAAGTTAGATGTTGAAATCTTCAGATACACATATATACACGCACACGTAAAATGTTGTATATTGTTTCCTCGAAAAAATCACATGCACACTTTTTCCAGCTACTTTTTATTTAACAGCTTAATAAGTCAAGTGTATCTATTGTAAGGAGCTGACCCAGTCAGCACTAGAACATTTTGGCAACTATATCTATTCAGATTTTGTAGGTGATTGGTTAAGACAGAAAGACAGACATAAATCAATAAATCAATAAATCTCAGATCCTTCATACCTTAATGGGGCAAAATTCCCATTAAAATTTTTGCCTAAGCAAGTATTGCAAGATCAGAATTTGTTAAATTTATCTCAACACAGCATGTAAGAAGCATTGTGCATAGCTTAAAAGTGCGTACCTTCCACCAACAGAAGTTGGTCTAATAAAAGATACTGCCTCGAGTACCTTTTCTCTCTCATATCCTGGGACCAACACAGCTACAACAACAAAGTAAACAGTTTTGCTAATGGATGTGACGTAATTATAACCAAGGACAGAAAAGACCTTTTTAAGTTCATCATTTTCATCATGACCCTTATAGTGAACGATTTATACCAGAAGTTGCTCAGGGTCTGATCCTGTAATTCTTACTCAGACACAATTTATCTTCAGTGGTGTGACACAGATACACCTCTTGAGTGCCTCCCAGCAGCTGGGTGTGGTACTGCACTTTTCCTGCTCCCGGTGTCCCCTGTAGGTTGCTGACCTTGCTAGGTAGGTCTTCAAAAAGGATTTTCCTTCCTCAGGCTCTTCCCAAAGAGGAACTCCCTTTGTTCCTCCCTCCTCCCCTCTACTGAGCTCTCCACTCTATTTAAGGCCTAGCTCCACCTCTTCTAAAATTTTGTTCTGAGCTGCCGCCCCCTGGAAGGTCAACAGTCTGTGCCTTCACCAGGGCACAAGCTTCATCGCTTTGACTTTTTTTTGTAGCTGGCACACTTCCAGGTGCAACTGATCCTTTCCCCAGAGTGCCCCCTGTACTTCCTTTCAGAATCTCTCCACTATAGAGTGCAACCTTCACACAATCTCCTTTGTTTCTTGGACTTCAGCTACACGTGTTCCCAAGATTACAAAGAGTCAGCCTTCTCTGTCGCCTCTGTATTCACCTCAACTTCAACCTACTTCCTCTCTGTGGTAACAACCTTATTCCCCAACTTCTACCCATTTCCTACTGTGCAGGCCTTTTGAGTAGGTATATTCTCTACTGCCATCAGCGCTACACCCCCTTTGCCTGTAACTATTGCTTTTGCACTGTGGGTTACCCCTATTCTTTCTTGCTCACCCATCCACTGTCACTCCTTTGACTATTCCTGGGTTGCCTGATTTTTGGGGTCTCCTTTTCCTCTTGTTGCCACTCATTTCTCTATAAAGGCAATGTCATTTTTAATGCCCTGCCACCCTGGAGGCAAAACATACCACACTGCCCCAGCTTTGACAACTGGCAGAGTATTCCTTGAGGCCCTTTCAGTACCCTGTTGCCCAGTCACTCTTGCTATCATGGTTCATATAGGGGTAGATCCTCCTAATACGCCCAAATTGACCACAGGCAGAGTATGTCCTCAACTGGGCCTCATGCCTCTTCATCAGCCCTGGAGGAGTTTCTATGGCTCTTACCAGCAACTCAGTCTTTTCCCCCCGTTTGCCCAAGGGCAAGCCTTTCTGAAATGTCCCATCTGTCCACAACCATAACATCTCCTTGGCTAGGCCTCAGGCCTCCAGCCCACTAGATCCTTCTTGTCTTTCCAGGATCAGTAGCCAATGCTGTGTCTTCCCTGCAGGATCCATAACAGGCACTGCTGCTGCTCCTCTAGCCAGGCTAGCCACTGCTGTAGGTCCTGCCACACCTCCTGCCATTCTCTGTGAGCCTCACTGAGCTGCTGAAGCAACACCAAGATTTGTTTCATGGCCACAGACCTCCCCAGAAACAGGTGTATGAATTTTGGTGTCCCCGTCTGTCATAGCTGCTGGGATTCTTGTTACCCTTCAGCTAGCACCTACTGAGTTTCAGCAGAGCAGTGCTGATGCTAGGTTAGAACTCCTCAATTCTCCATTGTGCCCTTATTTCAGGGTGTGGTTCCAAAGTTCCCACTTCCAGTACCAAGTTGTGATGGGGACACTCACTCTTGAGTGCCTCCTTGTAGCTGGGTGTGGTACTGCACTATTTTTCCTGCTCCTGGCACCCGCTGTCACAGTCAAAAAAGGACTGAACCTCTTCCAAGAGATCAACATTTTATCTGCACTCACCAGGGTCTTCAGACCCATCTCTGGGCACTTTAAATCCCACCCTTCTCAGGGCTTAAGGCACTTAGCTAGTGGCCAGTGGGGAACCCAGCCCATCCACTACTCCAGGTCTCAACCCAGGGACCCTATAAACAGAAGCCAGGTGTTGCTGCCTCCACTTCACTGCTGCTATTCCCTGGGCCTTTTCCCACATTGCCCCTTTCTCCTCATCCTTAGCTCAGGGCTGAAATTCTCAGATCCCCTTCACTGAATGCCAGTGCCACCAGAACCCATCTTGAGGTTCTCTGTCAAGCTCCAGTGACCAGCAAGGAGCACCATTCCTTGATCCGATGGTCCTAGTCAGGAACTGGCCTCTTCAGGCCCTGCAGCTCCTTTTATCTAAGCCTGCTGGCCTTTGATTGGCTGTTTTATGCAGCCTGTCTAGAGAGGCCTGGAGGACCCACCTTTGCTGTTCCTTTCCTGGAGTGAGTGTGGTAGGACCACATAGCTTCCACCAGGGGCCACCAAAGGCCTTGTGTACCCCATCACAAGTGGGCATTATGCCTGAGTAAGGACTGAAAAAATCTGGCCCTAAAGTTAGTTTGGTCAGTGCCATTGCCAAAATGTTCTACTGCTGCAACAATTACAGCGAACTGAGAACTAATAACAGTGTTTATGTGATGATTTGTTACCAATTAATCAGCTAAAAACAGTACCTGACCCAGCTTTTCCCTGGTTAGTCAGGGTCTCCCCTCTGTGTCTGGAGAGCTTATATAGCAATTTCTGCTCTGGTTTCTCAGGGTCTTCTCTCTCAGGCCTTTCTGCCTGGAGAGGGTAGGCTGAACTTGTAGGTAACAGTTGAAATGTAAAGTGTAGCTTTCATGATACACTTGATCATGCATACCAAGATTTTGTGACCAAAAAAAAATCAGTTCTGAGAAAGCTTATTTGCATCCAAAAACTCATGACCAAATCACATTGCAGTTAGTTATTTTCACAAACCAGTGCAACAAAAATCAAAACTAGGTATAATAAATTGTTCAAAATGTGGAAAACCGTAGTTTTTTAGACAACACAGAATAATTTCCAAAAATCTGAAGCCAATAACACGCTTATAAGAGTGTAGAGTACTAACTTCTTTCACTAATGGCTTGTCATCACAGATCAGTATCAAGTGTAACCAGAAACAGTTTGAACAGGAGAGTGTTATAAAGCATTAAAACTTCCACTGGAATTGTTTTTAAATAAAGATTTTAGCTCCAACTTAAAGAGAATAAAGGGCCTGATCTGCTCTTGCAGGACCCTGATTGTCTTAAATTAAAGCTAAAGCTAAAATCTGTGTTTAAAAAATAATTCCAGTGGAAGTTTGATGGGTGCATCCCTGCACCTGTGCAGTGCCCCACTAACCTCATTGGGTCTCCACAGGTGTAGAGCAGTCTGAAAATTGAGAACCTGCAGAATTGAGACCCAAAGTTACATTTTTAAAGCACAAACTGTGTGATCAGGGGGAAAAAATGAGCAAACTAAGGAGAATGAAATGCATTCCAGGATCATAATGTATAAATGCAGCAATTCATAATGTCCTAATTTAAAAATACTTGTACAGATGTAACAGACTAATTTAAAACATATAAAATGTTTAAACAATATCAGACTCTCAATATTATTTGTCCTAAAATCGGTTCAATCAGTATGGTACTCTGGGGAAAAATGACATAGTTTTAGATTATATCCAGATAGCCAATACCTTATCTTGGTCTTTTTAAAATTCTGCAAGCGGTCAAGTGGCTAGAGAAACAATGGAAGTCACCATTCCTGCATTCTACTTCAGGCTCAAGTACTGTATGACTTTGTGCAGTGCATGTAATTCCTGTGGCTGGGTTTCCTCATCTGTAAAATGAGCTTAATATTTATGCCCCTCACAGGGATGCTTTCAGAAGTGCTTTGGGATCCTTGAATGAAAGGTGCTAGAGAAATGCAAGGTATTGTTACATATGATTTGTGAGGAGGAGCCAGTCCTCTCACCCTCTCCTTAACTGCAAGCGAAGTTGTTCAGTAAAAGGGAGCCAAGTCATGAACTGTGAAATGCTCCTACCGAGAAGGCAGCTAGCTAAAAGGTGTGGTTATCTGAGCACTGCGTTGCTTTAATCCCACTGGGCATTAAGCATCATTATCCAGGCAAACTCACCCAGTTGCGGGCGCGGGGGCTGTCACTTTTTACTGACAGGGCTGGGGGCAGCTGAACAGCTTAATGCCTCCTCCTCCCCAGGAGCCAGGACCCAGCCAGCCCATCCTTCCTGACCTACCTGCAGCCTCCCTGCTTTACAAACATGTTTGTTGCCGGAGTTAATAACGATACACAAGCCAGGAGCTACCGTGCCCCCTGACAATGAGCTAGGCTGGCAGGGGCAGCGTGCAAACAGCGAGCCCCCCACCCTGGTGCACAGCCAGGCACTGCCCCAAGCCAGCCCCGACATCCCTGGCTGCCCAGCGGCCTGTGCCCTGCTCACCCCCGCGGCCACCTACCTAGCTTGGAGAGCAGGCTGGACATGCACCACACGAAGAAGAGGATGGCGCAGATGAAGCCCAGCTGCGGCAGCAGCATCTCTCGCCGCTTGCGAACTTTCCTCAGCTTGAAGTGCATGGTCTGCGGGGCGGCGAGGGGCGGCCCTTCCAGCCCCATCGGAGCCAGCGGAGGGTGGGCAGAGGGCGAAGAAGCCCCAGGAGACCAGTGGGGTTCACTTAGCGGCACCCCCTGCGGCGGGCTTCATCCCGAGGCGGCGGAACGGGCAGCGGGAGAGCTCCAGGCAGCCGCGCCAGGGCTGGGGGAGAGGCGCAGGTGGGAGGCGTGCGGGGGGGGGGGGTGAGATGCTGCCGGGGTCACTCGAGCTGTCAAGGGGAGGGCTGAGCCCGGCGCCCCGCTCCCACCATGGCTGGGCTGGGGGGGGGGGAGCAGCAGCGCCTGGCCTCCCGGCCCCGCAGATGCTCCTCTCACTGGCAGGTGCGAGTGGCGCCGGGTGGCGAGCTCAGTGCAGCCGCTCGGCTCCCGCGGGCAGCCCGCGCAGCATCCTCCAGTCCCGGTTAAAGTTCATCCTCCGGCCGCCGCTGCGGGAGGGGCGCGGGTTCCCGGGTGCAGGCTCAGCGGTCCCGCTCCAGCTCGGGGCTGAGCCAGCAGAGCCGCCTCCCGCGGGGAGCTCCGAGGTGACAACCGCGCCCGTCCCTCCCCGGCTGCTCTCCCAGGCAACTTTCTCGCCGCTCCTCGAGCCCCCTGGGCAAAGCGCATGTGCCGGAGCCCCGGCCTCCCTCGGCCCCTCCCGCCTTCGCTCTGCCCTCCCCGCTCCCCCCTCCGCGCCGGGGGATTAACTGGCCAAATTAATCCGCTCCCCTAAATGGCGCAGGACTTATCCACTCGCCGGCTAGCACTTGGCATCGCCGGGCGCGCGGGGACGGGAGGCCCCGGGGAGCAGGCAGGAGCACGTGCCGCTGCGGAGCCAGCCTCTCTCCCGCCTCCCGGGCTCGGCCAGGGAGCCGCTTGCCCTTGCCGAGCGAGTGCTGCAGCCGGGGGCTGGGGTGAGGGTGAAAGGCAGCCCGTCCTCGGAGCTGGGGGCAAGCCACAACGGAGCTCCCGGCAGGCTCCAAGCGCTCCCAGGCTGCGGGGGACGCACGGGCATCTGGCCCATCTCTGGCACTTAGGGACGTCGCTGACCCAGCCCCAGGGATATTATTTCCTGTTCTCTCTAAGAATAGGTCACACAGTCAGGCTCTCTGCCAGCCCTACCATTGATCGGAGATAGGCAGTTGGATTTCCTACCTTAGTTTCCCCATCAGTAGGACGGGTGTCACACAGGGCTTCATTCTTAATGTGTAGCAAGTGCTTTGAGATCCTGGTGAATGATGCTATACAGGGAAAGGGAAAGGGAGCGGATTATTCTACACAGTGAAAACCAGATGAAGGTTATTATTTGCATTACAGTGGTTCCCACAGGCACAGGGAAATTCAGTGGGAGTTGGGTGCCTGTCTTGTTTAGGATCCTTTGAAAATTCCAGTTTAAAAATTCAGATGCATTTCTTTTTGGACCAGGCATTGTACATTTTTTTCTTATTACTATACATGATTTGCCATCCACAGGGCATGAGAACATATTTGGAACAGCAGACTGAACTGAATAAACCATTTTATAAAACAGGCATTATTCCTAGACTGTTCCAAAATGGAATTCTTCTCTTAAAATCTTTTATCACCCAATTTCCACTAACAACATGAAACACCTTCTAAAAGGATTTGTACTTATTTTCTATGCAAAATAGTTATTTTCAACTTTATAGAAATACAACTCAAAAATATCTCCCCCAATCCCAAGGAGGCACAATGAACCAAAATGGCAAACAGCCATCACAGACCATGACAACAGCACCAGGTTAAAGCCCCTGCTATTTTTTACCATTCTTAGGGTCTATATTGGATATTTTAGGTCTTCATCCTGTTTGTGGTCTCATCATCACCTTATGTATATCTGTGCAGGTGCTGTTCTACCACTGGAGCCAGGCTATTTTCATTATGTATCAGAGACGAATTATTCCTAAGGATTTTTGCATCTGTTTTCTGGTGCTGAGGTGTCTATAGCCTCCCCTTCAAGTCAGAGTAACATTCTGCTCACCAGATGTGAGAAGGTGCTTTTAAATCCCCATCCCTCATCTTTCCCTGCTTGTTGTTTTGTACTGTGGTTTAACATCAGGTGGGGTATAGACAGAAGAAGAGATGGCTGGAAGTGGCCTGGATTGTGATCTTCTATGCAAGGATTTTAGACAGAGGTACAAAAGAGCTGTGATCAAGGATAAGATGTTTTGTGTTCGTTATCTTCTTCACTCGGAAGATTGGTCAGACTGAAGGGTTTCTGATGGGCGGTCTCCTCCTGCTTAGGTTTCTGATGAGAAAACCTATGGTTGATTAGGGTTTCCTGCAGGTTCAACACTTGCCCAGCTTGGTTTCTTAGAGAAAGGCAGGAGATGGGATGGGATGGGGGGTGGTGGTGGGCAATGATACTACTGTTGATGGGTATTAGTGAGAAGAGGATGCTGACCATCCTTAATCATACCCAGAAACATCTCTTGGTGTTGGAGTACCATTCCTAGTCAGACACTTCATAATGCCTCAGTGTGTGACAAAGACCCAACACAGAAGTCACTAAAATAGTGGTAGTCCAAGAACCTGAAATCAGATGCAATTAATTCCTTAATACAAATAACATTTTCTGTCACTCCAGATCAGTGCCATAGCATTCCTGATACAAACAATTCAGAATATTAAGACAGATAATAGCAGGTTTGTGTGGGACTAAGTAAATCTGGGTCCAAAGATGAGGTTATGAAACACATATGCTACCATGAGTGCATTCTACACATGCTTCAGTTTAAAAAAAAAAGCAAAGAATTGAAGTATTGTTGGAAGTCTCTTGGTTTCACCCAACATGTGAGGGATTTTCATGAATGCTGTCAGGTCTTATGAAAATCACAAGGATCAAGTCAAAGCACATGGTTAGTTATCAGCATGCAAGTATGATATCTCCTTTTTTACTCAGATTGTTTTATTTTTAGCTGTCCATTAAAGAGTTCTGTTTTATAGGTAAAGCCTAGTAACTATAGAAACCCAAGGGGTGGCCCCTTGGGGAGGATCATAAGGAGAAAGAAATGAGAAGAGATCTTTTGTGAGTCACTTCCACAAAAGAAACCAACTAACGGTCAAAACAATCCTCAGAGTTATCAGGGCGGGAAACAGGGTGGGCATGGAGCAGTTCAAAGCTAGGGCTATATTAATCTCCTGGGCTCCCAGTAAACACTAGACATACACACTTCCAATTAGCATTTATATCAAAGTCCAAGATCAAAGGACAGTCACAGAATTGTGCTTGAACATTTAACTTTCAGATCAGAATCCTGATTTACACCTGCTTCAGTTCTGCATAAAAAGTACCAGAGAAGCTCTGCAAAGTGCAGATCCAGGTTTCAAACCCCTGCAAGTTTGGGGTTGTTGTACCTGGGGTTTTGCTTTTAGCACATTATAATAATTAAGATCCAGATCTTGACTGAAATCCCGAAACTCTTCTCTGGCGAAAGATGAGGGTGTTCACAGTCAGGGGTCTAGTTTGGGCCCTCTCCTGATATGGTAAATCCATGTTGCACAGATATAAATCATTATACAAGGTGTAAAGCAGTGGAGAATCAAGCTCTTTATGACAGAGCGTGCACCAGAGCAGTCTACATTTAAAGTTTGTCATCTTAATTTAAAGAAACAATTATTGCTGTCTTATTGGTCTAGTGTTTTTAAAATGTAGCAGGCCTTGACAGTACAGACATCCCATGAAACAGGAGACTTTCCGCATAATTTTCTGAACAGTGTCTGAACCGCAAATGGGTTCTATATTTCAAAATGTTCAATATCGCCAATATAATCAAATGTGTTTTTCAGCAGAGATCCAGGAATTCCTGCATATACACACAAAAAAAGAGTTGCATATCTAAAACTAGAGGGACCAGAGAATCAAAGCAAGATACACAGGAATTTTTTTTTAAGAAGTACTTGTCACCTTGAACTAAAAGAGCAATATTAAATCCGACCCTCTTTGCCTATCAGCATGGTATTTTAACTCTCTCTCACCTAAGTCCCAAGCTAAAATGGCTCATTAGAGAATATGGCTAATGCTAGCTTCAACCTATCACCTCCAAGTTTCACTGTTAGTATTTCATCTTTAGCACAACTGGTATTTCATACTGAACAACAGCCAAAGGGCTTTGAATTTAGGAGCTGCCTCGGAGGACATCCATGAAAGCAGCACTTCTGAGGAGAAAATATTGACACTGATGATAGTCAAAAGGAAGCATAGCAGTAAGACTACTGGGAATTCCCTGAGGAATCCCAGTTAAAAGCCCTGAGGAACAGGAAGAGTAGCAGCACAGGAGAATATCCAGAAGCCTGAGGAGTTATAATTTAGCCATGAAGACTGTGCCAGTACAGCAGAGCCGGTGTAGCTGAAGTTGCATCAGCTGAGAATCCCTGAGGAACAGGAAGTGATCACTTAATGTGGGCCTCCAACTAACCCAACAGCCTAGGGAAAGCCGGCATTTCCGGCTGGCACACATGGGAGTCAATGCCAATGCACTCAAGTTCAAGAGCTAGTGTCAGAGAAAAGTCAACAATGCCAGTGCCAAAACCAGACCAGAGGAACCTCCAGTAAACCATAAACAACCCAGCAGAGGGGATATGGAGCTGGCAAGAGACAGAAGAGTCTTCTACCTCAATGCTGAAAGTGGCTGTAAGGTGGTCAACCTCCTGGTGCTTGCTGTGCAAGAACCTGATTTCAGTCCTGTTAATAATCACGCCTGTCCAGAGGTAACAATTCTGAGCATACTTGGGGTTCTATAACTATAAAGGAAACAAGTGCTGATATGAGATGATGAAAAGGAGCCTAGTGACAAAAGCCATGTATGTAATAACGTTTTACGGTTGAACTTTAACCTAGATCATCATGTCTCTGCCAAATGCCCCCAGCCCTCTCAGCAGTAGTGAAAGGTGTTGGAAAGTGATGGGCTGGCTATCCTCAAGACAGCGGCTGGCTATATCAGAATGTCCTATTGAATGCCTCAAAGGCAGAAGTCCTCCTTGATGAAAAGTTCTTTTTCTGTCTCCTCTTGCTCATTCCGCTTAGCTCAGACCTTTGCTTTGCTCTCAAGGCCTGAAATCACTCAACCTGGAATGAGAACTTACACATTGGGAAGAGAAAGTGACTCAAACACTATCTGCTGAATATGGACATCGTTATACTTTACCTGGACAGTCGTCATGCTTTGAATCTCTTGCTGTCCCAACTACTGCAATTTCCTTTTTTACAATCTGGGCTGGAGTGAAGCCAATTCATACTTTTGGCGAGCAGTCCCAGATTCTACGCTTACCTAGCTGCTATGGATTTTGTGCAGAGCCTACAGTTGGGGCTCCACTGAATAGCAATGGGATCCTCCCTCACCCCACAAAGGGGTTGGAAGCAGGGGATACTCAGACCTTACAACTTGATAAACAGCCCCATACAAAACTGGGATGTAAAATTGAGGGGGGGGGAGGAAGGCAGACAACAGCTGATTCTCTTTTCACTTATTCCACCACCTCATCTGCCTCCTTTGCCTAGCACTGCATGGGGCAGATATTCACAGAGGCCACAGAAGCAGAGGATGTGGGAATCTGCATGAGTATAGTGAGGGTCAGCCACCCACTATCACTCATGAAGGAAGAGCTGAGTGTTTCCCTTTAGGAGTGAATGAGGAGAGATTCATGGTAACACTAGGCTCAGCTCCTCTTTCCCTCTTTCCCACAAGACTTCAGCCACTATATATTTGGGTGGGGAGATTGTGCTTAAGCCCACTCACGAGCCTCTGATTAGAACTACACCATTATATAGTTTTCCTAAATCCCTATATTGTAAGGCCTCTGAGTCAGCAAAGCACTTAACCAAATGGGTGGACTTACACACGCTTAAAGTTAAACATGTGCCTAAGTGCTTTACTAAACTGAGGCCTAAATTGCTGGGGATCCAGAAACATGGCAAAGCCAGAATGCTCTCTCTGCATGCAGAAATCATCAGTAATATAACAATTCTATCCCTCTGTTATCTTCACTATCTTCCTATCCTAGTCATTATTATTTGCACAGTTTTTACAATGCTCTGTGGACTTTCTTCTCCATTCCCCTCTGACTTTATATCCACCTTTCTTTTCTGCCTGCTTCTCTGTTTCCCCAGTCTTAATTTCCTCTGTGTGGCTTCTGTCAAGGAGGATGACAGGGTTCTTATAGGGGTCACCCCCTCTGCTGCACTGCTGTGGTCGCAACGTCTAGTAGCAGCAAGTGTCCACAGAGCTGCCCTTCCCTTCAGGGCAGCTAAGCCTAGTGGCAAGTGTCCACAGAGCCTAGAGTTGCCACCCATCCGGCTTTTACCCAGACAGTCTGTTTTTTGGCTTCTGTGTCTGGGTGCCATATTAAGGTTAGCAGGTGGCCGGTTTTCAGGCACCTGGCAACCCTAAATGGCACCCAAACCACAAGTCCAGTTACCATTGGGCAGAGGGAGGCACCAGGTTGTTACCCCATACCAGAACCTGCTCAGCCAGGGCTGCCTCCTCCCTACAGGCAGGCTCCTTGAGACAATCCAGCGTGCAACAGGGGGAGAGGAGCAAGTGATGGGTACCAGGCCTCGAGGGATGAGACAGAGCAATTAGAAAAGTGGCAACCCTAACAGAGACACCATTCCCTTCAGGGCAGCTAGGCGCAGTGGCAAGCAGTGCTGTAACAAGGGTGAGGTGAATGAGGCACTTGCCTCGGGCACGCAAAGCTGAGGGACGCAGAAAAAGATGACGTAAGTGCCTTTGTCTGCAGAGACAACAACCGTCATTCGAGTAATTGTGTTCTAGTATTCCCAGTGAGCACACGCTTATTATATATTAGGACTTCTCAGATCCGCTTAAGACCCACCAAACAGTGAGTTCCTTTGTTTATCATTCCTTATGGAGATGACAGACTGGGAATCTGTGACCTCTATAATATATTAATTTTGTTTAATGTTTAGACAAATGTAATACATTTATTTATGTATTTTTAATTTTTATTCCAGTCTATTGAATAAGACCCTGCATTATGAATAGTATGAATTCTAAACATCCGAGTGGGGCAGAGTACCATAAATGACTAAAACATGCTACAGCAGAAAATGAAAAAATGTCAATGACAATGGGGAAATGGCTAGTGAAAAATGCATCAAACGATGGGAATACATCAATAGCTGATGTCTCTGATGACGTTAAGTTCAGCACTACTATCTAATAGTAACAATGAGAATTATACAACTTCAGAAATTATTGTTGCTATCGACCAGCAATTGGATCATAAGGTTACAATTTCACCTTCAGTATCAATTACTGACAATGATGAGACACTTGACATCTTCAATATCATGACTAAAACTAATGTGAATGGCCGCGATCAGAACATAATTCCTCTGCAAGGCAAATCATTGAAATAAATTTTAATGATCCACCATCCTGGCCCTGTATAAACGATAAAATAAGATGCCACCTTATTGAACATGGACCTGACCAGGGAAAATATGCAGATTTCCGTGAATCAACATCGGAAGATGGAAGAAAATTTTCAGGAGACTGTTTTTTTAAAAAGCTTTTTAATGGTGAAACCATAGAGCATAATTGGCTTATTTACTCGGAAACCAGTAAGTCCATTTTTTGTTTTCCATGCATGTTATTCGATCAGTGCTTTACCAAACTAATATTGCAAATCAGAAAGTAGGATTTAATGATTGGAAAAATTTAAACCGTGTTGTGGAACATGAAAATTCAACCAATCATCGTGAAAATTTCTGTAAATGGAAATCCTTACAAAAGAGATTACTAAGCGGAGACTGTGTCGATGATGCACTACAAAAAGCTATTGAAACTGATAAACAAAAATGGAGACAAATTCTAAAAATAATTCTTGATGCCGTGATGTTTTGCGCCAAAAACAATTTACCACTTAGAGGATTGTGTAGCAGTATAGAAAACCCTAATTCGGGAATATTTCTTAATCTATTGGAATTTATAAATCATTATGATGTTCAAGTAAAACAGCATATCGTAGCTCACAAAAAAGGTTCAGAGAGTTATTTTTCACCGGCTATACAAAATGAATTTATTGGCTTACTAGCAAACCAAGTTCATAATGAAATTATATCCAAAATAAAAAAGCTAAATATTATTCTATCCTTCTGGACTGCACATCAGACATATCTCATCGAGAGCAAATGTCCCAGATTATGAGATATGTGAGAATTGATAATGGAATTGTATCTATAGCAGAAAGTTTCATAGACTTTATTGAAACCAAAGAAAAAATGGGAAGTGGATTAGCCAAAGAAATAATAAAGAAGCTCGAAAATGATGGGCTTGATCTTCAAAATGTGAGAGGCCAAGGCTATGATAATGATGCAAATATGTCAGGTGTGTATAAAGGCGTCAAAGCTGTCATTTTGCAAAAAAATAGATTAGCGAATTTTGTACCATGTTCAGCCCACTGTCTAAATTTAGTCAGAATATGTGTTGCTTCCATAAATTCTACTATGGTTTCATTCTTTGCCACTGTACAAAAGTTATACACATTTTTTTCTCATTCAACCAGTTGCTGGGATATTTTAATGGGTATGTTAAAAGTATCACTAAAAGGTCATGCTGATACTAGATGGTCATCAAGAGCTAATGCAATTGAAGCCTTAAATTCACAGATTACAGAAGTGACCAAGGCTCTAAAAAATGTCGCTGTTTCATTGAAATGTCCAGAAGCAGTATCAACAGTTAATAGCCTTTTGAAAAATTATGAATTTTTGTGCACGTTATCCATATGGTGCAATATCCTAACTCATATTGACAAAATGAATAAAGCCCTACAAGCAGAAGGCATCACTGTTTCTCAGGCTTGTAAAATGATCAACGGATTACGAAATATTTTACAAGAGATGCGTGAAAGCAATAACGATATGGTCAATATTTTTACAGACTGTAAAAAAACGGCTGAAAATATAGAAATACTGGCAGAATTTATTGAATCCAGAAAGCGAAAAGTAAAAAGGCAGCAACTTTATGACTGTGCAGACGTATCTTCTAATTTATCAGCTGAACAATCTTTCAAAGTACAAATAAAAACCATATTTGACACCATAATAGTTGAGTTAAATTGGAAATATGAACCTTTAAATGAGATATCTTCTGATTTCGATTTTCTTTTGGGTGATTCGCTTGTTAAAATGGACATTACTAATCTTCAAAAAGCAGCAGTGGATTTAAGTCTCAAATATGACAGCAATTAGAATGCCTCAGAATTCTCGTCAGAGATTCAGAGTTTCAGGGCCGGTGCAACCATTTAGGTGACCTAGGCGGTTGCCTAGGACACTGGGATTTGGGGGGGCACCATTTTCTTCGGTAGCGACCGCAGCAGCCGGATCTTCAGCCGCCCCAGTCGCCGCCGGCATTTAGGTGGAGGGAGCTGGGGCAGGGGAGCGCGGGGAGGGCCGCCTGCAGCAAGTGGGGGGGTGGCACGCAGGGGAACTCCCCGCCCCAGCTCACCCCTGCCCCGCCTCCTCCTCGAGAACGCCATGGCTGCTTCACTTCTCCCGCCTCCCAGGCTTGTTGCGCCAATCAGCTTAGGCACCGCAAGCCTGGGAAACGGGAGAAGTGAAGCAGCCACGGCGTGCTCGGGGTGCTCATGAGCAGAGCAGGGGTGAGCTGGGGCAGGGGCGTGCCTCAGGGTGGATGGTGGGGTGGGAGCTGCCGCAGGGGCGCCTCAGGGCAGAGGGGAGCTGCCGCGGGGTGCCTCAGGGCGGGGGTGCGGGGGAGGCGCAAGGTGGAAGTTTTGCCTAGGGCGCGAAACATCCTTGCACTGGCCCTGCAGAGTTTTAAACATCAGGCGTTAGCATTGTTTCCAAACGTTTCATGCGCAAGTAGTTTGGATCCTCTCTAGTTAATTCATGAATAAAATTTGGCCGAATCTGATCCAAATTTAGAAATTGCATTAAGAATATTTCTCTGCTTGCCAGTAACTGTGGCTTCTTGTGAAAGAAGCTTCAGTAAGCTCAAATTAATTAAAAACTACCTTCAAGCAACCACGGGTCAGGAGAGATTAACAAATACGTCCATCTTGTCAATAGAACATGAAGTAGCAAATAAGATTAATTTTGATGCAATTATTGATGAATTTGCCTCATTAAAAGCACGAAAAGTACAATTTTGAAAAATAATCATTAATTGTATCTGATATGGTTCTACAGTTAAATTTTATTTGTGATTATTTAAATAGTACGTTACATGCACTATGATGTACACCTTATACGTATTAGTTGATTTCATATGTGGAACTTATGATTAAAATAAATAAACATTCTATTATCATTATTATTATTGTTGTTTACATATTTTTCTTTTTTTTACAAAGTAACTACTATGAAATTATATGGAGTGGGGAGGGCGCAATTTTATATTCTTGCCTCGGGTGCAAAAATAGCTAGTTTACTTATGCTCTGGTGGCAAGTATCCCCGGCTGTTGTGCCTAGTACTGATAGTCCCCAGCTGTAGTGCCTAGGCGTAGCTGCGGGGAGGGGTAGGGTACTACTTTCCCTGGGTTGCAACCCAGGGCCCTTTGAAACCACTCACCCCCAGAGGAGGGCTCAGGTCTCTATGTCTCCCGGGATGTCCCTGTGTCGCTTCCTACCCTTAGACCTGCCTTGGGCATCTTCTCAGCTGGCAACGGCTCAGTGTCCCCTTCATTCCCTGCAGTCAACTGGTTCTTTGCGGCACAGTCAGGGTCCCCAGCCTCGGCAGTCTGGAATCTTGGCAGTTCTTCTGCAGAATCCTGCAGTGCACATCTGGTCTCCTCCTCTGCCAGGCCAGACTGAGATAAACTGCTTTCTTTTATATGCTCCCTCCTCTGGGCGCATGCCCAGCATGGCATGGGGGCATGGCCTCTTGGGATCAAAGTAGCTGGTTAACCCCTGCCTGACCAGTGCAGGGTTGGTACACCCTGTCACAGCTCCCAGCAGTTATATTCCCCTCCTCTTGGTCGTGTAGAGTCAGTGTAAATCTTTCATTTGCAGCACACGCTGTAACTGGAACGCTTTCCCTCTGAAGCCATTTCTCTTCAACTCTCCCCTTTACCCTACACATTTGCTTGAGCCTGTTACCGACTAAGCCCCATTCCAAAAGGCCTTACTAAGTCTGATTGTATTTAATATAATTGTGAGCAACCCAGTTAGCTGATATTATGCTGACCATAACTAGTTAAACTTCCTGAGGGTTTAACTGTGGCTTAATTAACCATAAGGTCCCTTCCAGACCTACATTTATATGATTCTATGACTCATTGACATAATGCTGAACTCAATCAATTTTTGTATACACTGACCCATCAGTCATGGTCTTTAAAAAAATTTTCCAATCTGATCCTAACCTTTCAAAGAAAGGATGTTGTACAGGAAAATACATTACATTACAGTGAACAGGATTTGTAGCTGAAATTCACTGAAATTCATCTTGGTTAATGCAGAGTAATCATAATGTTCCCCTGGCTTTCAAAAGTGTCCAGGATATCCAGGTTCCATTTGGCTAATCTAAACTGTCTATTTTCTTCAGGTAGCAGGAGGGATATGCAATTGCGGTGAGTTACTCACTAGCCTACTGTAGCAGTAGTAGTAAGAATGAGTGTGGGTGTTGCTTACCTGCCCTGTTTGACTCACCTCTCCTTCTTTTTACTGATTTCATTTAAATATTTAAATGCTGAAATATTCAAGCCACAGACTGTTTACATTTCACTTCACCAGAAGGAAGCGAAGTTTGAAAAGTGTTACCATGGAAACAATGGAGTGAGGCGGCAGCTAAATATGAAAGGAAGTCACCCAATATTAAACATACAGAGATGTTTCGGGGTAACTTGAAATGAAAAACAAATCTTATTAGTTGGGCCACTGCAGAGCATCCATTTATCCTTATTACTTCATTACAAGAAACAACATGAGGCCTCCTCTTCAGTCCAGTGTGACAAAGTAAAAACATTTTCCATATGAAAAGCCATCATTAATTAAATCAAACCCTACATACGAGATGATATATTCTTGGAGGATAAATGGCAGATGTGGGCAGGGCCTAATTCAACTGGTTGGTCTACACTGATGCTGGCTATCGGTACATCAACTTTTAATTGATGTTTTTGTGACTGATTCTTTACTTAAAATTGATGGAAGGGGAATATGCTTATAAAATGAATGCACACATCTATCCGTGCTATTATACTAAGGGGAGGTTGTGGTGGGTGCTCTGACAGACCATGGGGCTGTGAGTCAAGAAGTCCTGAGTTCTAATCCTTCCACTGACATGTTGTGTGGCCTTGGGCAAGTCCCTTCATCAGTTTTTCCAAACCTTACCCCTCCTTTCCCATCCATCAGTCTGTAAAATGGGGATAATGTGTATTCACTTACATCCCAGAGGTATGGTATCATGAGGCCTAGTTAATGTTTGTTTGAGGCTTTGAACACTTAAAACTCAGTTCTGATTTAATTTACAGAGGTGTAAATCAGAAGTAACCCAGCTGACATCAGTGGAGTCACACTGGGGTAAACAAATGCAGAATCAGGCATGTAAAGTATTTTTAAGGGCCAGATCCTATACTTCTCAAGCAAACCAAGCTCCCATTGACAGTAGGGAGTTTTGCACACATGAGCTCTGAATTATTGCACTGCAAGACATTTTCCAACGTTTCAGCAGTTTGGGGCAAAAAGAAGATTAGCATGTAGAAGTATGAAGCTAGACACACAGTGCCTCTTCCAATGATACAAATGAGCGCACAGAGTCATGCTGCTGTGAAGTGGATTTGAAATCATCCTTGTGGATAAATATAAAATTGTACCTTTGTCAATCTATCACCACATATCCTGAAATTCCAGAATCACTTCTTTCAAGCATGGGTGGGAATAACCTCCTGCTACAGTCAGTGCTCATGTCACAGAAGGATTTCCAACATCTCTAGAGAAAATATACAAGCTGTAGCTTTGCTGAATTTTATTTTTCTATTGTGAAGGCAAGGGAAAATAATCCAATTTGCTAACAGCATAGATTATTAAAATTAAAGTATAATTAGCCAGGCTACAATAGAATTTGAAGAGCAACTAGCAAAAGACACAAAAACTAACAGCAATTTTTTTAAGTACCTCAGAAGCAGGAAAGCTGCCAAACAATCAGTGGGACCACTGGATGATCAAGCCACTAAAAGAGCACTCAAAGAAGACAAGGCTGTTGCGGAGGAACAAAATGAATTCTTTGCATCACTCTTCACTGCAGAGGATGTGAGAGAGATTCTCATACATGAGCCACTCTTTTTAGGTGACAAATCTGAAGAACTGTCCCTGCCTGACTTGTCATTTGTAATGTCAATTTTAAAAAAACTTCAGAGGTAATCCTGGCAATTACAGGCCAGTTAGCCTAATTTCAGTACCAGGCAAATTGGTTAAAATTATACCAAAGAACTGAATTATCAGACACATAGATGAACACAATATGTTGGGGAAGACTCAATATGGCTTTTGTAAAGGGAAAGCATGCCTCACCAATCTATCAGAATTTTTTGAGGGAGTCAGCAAGCATGTGGACAAGGGTGATCCAATTGATATAGTGTACTTGGACTTTCAGAAAGCCTTTGACAGAGTCCCACACCAAAGGCAAAGTAAATAATCCTGGGATAAGAGGGAAGGTCCTCTCATGGATCACTGTCTGGTTAAAGGATAGGAAACAAATGGTCAGTTTGCACAATAGAGAGAGGTAAATAGCAAGGTCCCCCAAGTATCTGTACTGAGTCCGGTGTTGTTCAACATATTCATAAATGATCTGAGGTGAACAGTGAGGTGGCAAAATTTGCAGATGATACAGAACTGCTAAAGATAGTTAAGTCCAAAGCTGACTGCAAAGAATTACAAATGGATCTCCCATAACTGGATGATTGGGGAAAAAATGGCAGATGAAATTCAATGTTGATAAGTGCAAAGTAATGCACATTGGAAAACAATCCCAATATATGCAAAATGATGGAGTCTAAATTAGCTATTACCACTCAGGAAAGAGATCTTAGAATCATTGAAGATAGGTCTCTGAAAACATCCTCACAATGTACAGCAGCATTCAAAAAAAGCTAACAATGTCAGGAACCATTAGGAAAGGGATACATAATAAGACAGAAAATATCATAATACCACTATAAAAATCCATGGTATGCCCACACATTGAATATTGTGTACAGTTCTAGTCATCCATCTCACAAAAGATATTAGAATTGGAAAGTTACAGAGAAAGGCAACAAAAATTATTAGGGATATGGAGCAGACTCCATATGAGGAGAGATGAAAAAAATTGGGACTGTTCGGCTTAGAACAGAGACAACTAAGGGGCATATGATAGAGGTTTATAAAATTATGAACGGTGTGGAGAAAGTGAATAGGGAACTGCTATTTACCCCTTCACAAGAATCAACAGTCATCCAATGAAATTAATTGGTAGCAAGTTTAAAACAAATATAAAGCAGTACTTCTTCGCACAATGCACACTCGAGCTCGGAACTCTTTGCCAGGGAATGTTGTGAAGTATAACTAGATTCTAAAAAGAATTAGGCAAGTTCACGGAGGATAGGTCCATCAATGGCTAGTAGCCAAGATGGTCAGGGATCCAACTCCATGCTGTGAGTGTCCCTAAACATCTTGACTGCCAGAAGCTGGAACTGGGTGACAGGGGATGGATCACTTGATAATTGCCCTGTTCTGTTCATTCCCTCTGAGGCACCTGGCATTGGCCACTGTCAGAAGACAGGACACTGGGCTAGATGGACCACTGGTCTGACCCAGTATGGTCATTCTTACATTCTTGTGATTAGTGGTTAGAGCTGAGTGTAGGGAAAGGTGGGGGACTCAGGACTAATTACACAATGTCATAGATGCACTAACCCCACCAGTGCCTGGCTGGGACCTTGTCACCACAAAGTATGTAAACCCTTTGGAGAGGGGCTGTGATGGGGTGTCGACCTCACACAAGGCCTGAAGGGGTAAAAGTGGCTAGATGGGCAATTAAGCACTGAGGCTGCACCTGGAGCAGGAGCCAGAGAGCAAGAACTAATTAGGGACCAGGCGCAGTTGGACAGGAACAGGAGGGGCCTGTATGAAGCCTAGGAGCTGAGAGCAGAAGGGGGCTGCAGTCACTCTCAGGGTGAGGTAAAGCAAGGTAGGAAATAGCCCAGTGATAATGCACTAAGGTTTAGGACTGTGCAGATCTTGACTGCTGGTCACTGGTGTGGCTAGGATACTGCACGAAACGGACCTCGGGAATGATCCAGTCTGGCATTTCCCATATTCCTTTTTGTTTGCTTTAGTTGCTGAGTTCTTGGCCTCATAAAGGTCTATACAAATGCATGTTTTCCATCTCTGGCTTTGCATAACATTTTACTTTATGCTACAATGCTGATAGAAGGGCCTATGGATATTTATCCGTGCAGCAGTAATTGAAATGATATCTATAGCATTACCTACCTTGATTTTGTAAAGCTGCATTTGTTTTATAAGGCCACATGATTTCACCAGTTTCCTCCAGATTTTCAGTTCTGCTTCTAACCTTCCCTCCTTCCTGTGCTTTAAGACAGATAAAATCATACATCAGAAGAGCACAAGGCAGTAGAAAAGGTGTGTTCAATGCACTGCCCCCGGTTTCAAAAGGTTTATACATGTAAATATGCTCTCTTCAGTGGGGGGGTGCACAGCAGAGCAATTTAGGGGCCAAAGTCTCCAAAAGCTGTTGACAAGAGGACTGCCCAGCACGCTGCTCCCAGACACTGTGGAAGGCCCCCTATGCAGGGCTGGCGTTAGATTCACTGGGACAGAAACTAAGGAGTGGGCTCCCATGGAAGGTGTGTGCAACGGTCTCTGGGGGTGGAGCCAGCGCTGGGTGCCTGACCCACAGGTTGGGTGGCTCACTGAGGTGAGCCAGGGGTGGAGGTGGCACTCCCTCTCTGAGCCAAGGATGAAGCATATAACTTAGCTTTGTGGGAACCCCCGTGGCATGGGGGCCCCAGGCAATTGCCCTGCTTGCCACCCCCTAGTGCCAACCCTGCCCCTTTGCGAGGGCTCAGTGAGAGTTTGGAATTGGAGCCAGAGAGCAGCTACTCTGTCTAGTATGCTTTTTCCCAGCCCTCTCCCCCCGCCCCCCGATTTCCTGTTGGAAACCTGTATGGAATGTAATGCTGCCAAAACAGTGTGAACTTCTGCTTTGCACCTGCGCCTCCCTCAGAGTGAAGGGTGTGACGTTGCACTCCATATGATTTTATGAAAATATGCTAATGAGTGTGAATATAATGTAACTGGAATATGCTTCATGCAAAAGGTCTCTTGTAAGGTATCATTACAAAGCTTATAATCTACTGAGTGTGGTCATCCTATTTGTATAAATGTATCACTCTTGTATCTGAAACTAGAATTATGAAATATAACTCTGAGGGCCTATTGTAATTATGCAAAGTGTGGGCTATTAATGGTGGTTTGGAATCTTGATGGCTCCCATCAACTAGGACAGTTGGTTGTAAATGGCTCTGTTTACTTGCAAGCCTTCCTGTGAGTCAGGCCAGGAAGAATGAAGGCTTGGGGTCTCACAGGACATGTGACCATGTCACCCGGTACTGGAATCCATCTTAAACCTGGTGCTTTACCATTTAGAAGGAGGGGTGGG
Source organism: Mauremys reevesii (assembly GCF_016161935.1). NCBI lineage: Eukaryota > Metazoa > Chordata > Testudines > Geoemydidae > Mauremys > Mauremys reevesii. Next base: position 29,960,104 of record NC_052626.1, read on the forward strand.
GACCCAGAGGGACAAAAGATTCCCGCCTTGTGCCAAAGCTATAAAAGGGGGTAGAACAGAACAAAGGAGGCTGCAGTCATGAGAAATCCCCTAGTTACCACCTGGAGCTAACAAGAACTGCACCAGGAGAAAGGATTGGGCCCAGACTAGGAAGGAGTCTAGTCTGTGAAAGAAGCTTATTGGAACATCTCTGAGGGTGAGATTTTATCTGTAATCAGTTTCTTAATGTATTAGGCTTAGACTTGCGTGTTTTGTTTTATTTTGCTTGGTAACTTACTTTGTTCTGTCTGTTATTACTTAGAACCACTTAAATCCTACTTTTTATACTTAATAAAATCACTTTTGCTTATTAATTAACCCAGAGTAAGTAATTAATACCTGGGGGAGCAAACAGCTGTAAACATCTCTCTATCAGTGTTATAGAGGATGGACAATTTATGAGTTTACTCTGATGCATCCGACGAAGTGGGTATTCACCCACAAAAGCTCATGCTCCAATACGTCTGTTAGTCTATAAAGTGCCACAGGACTCTTTGCTGTCTACTTACTGTTTCTTTCAGCCATTACTAGTCAGCTGATTTCTTGTAGGCAGGCATCACAAAAGGATATCTTGAGCCGAAATTGAAAAGATGAGCAAGTAGTACCCTTCTGGATCAGTTTAGGAAGGGGGCGGCACATGTAAGAGGTGGCATGGAAGAAAGCGTGAAAACAGTGGTGGAAGAAAGGGACAAACTACTGAGGGCATCCCATTGTTCCAATGGTTAATTACCCCCACTGTTAACAATTTGCACCTTATTACTCACTGCCTGTCTGTGAAAAAGCACGTACTCAACACAGCACTTAGTATAAAGGACAGCACATCTCATGAATTCATCTCTGTGCTTTACTCAAGCATTTATAAGCCTTACAATTACAAAAGAATGGTTAAAAAAAGGCAATATCAAGATAGGCTTCACTGAAAGGCATTTGACAATACATTCATAGGTAATGGGCCAGGATTCTATTCTCATCCATTAAAGTCAACAGTGTAACTAAAGAGAATCTGGCACCATGATGTTTGTCTTACCCTGATAACTTTCACCCTTTTCTAACAGAGCAATTCCCCATATAAAGATTTCCATTCCCCCAGAATTAAATAGTTTGTTTATGGAGGTAGATTTTCCCCACTCCTCCACAATATTTGCTTCATTTATTAGCTAAACAAAAGCAGAAGTTTAATGAAAGTAAAGTTTCAGAGATTCAAAAACCTAAAAGAAATAGAAGTCACAAAAGGGGCAAGACTAGCTAGAACTAAAAGAAAGATGGAGCCCATAAGGACAATATAATTTGGATACAGAGTTCTTTAATTCTATCATAAGAATAGACATACTGAGTCAGACCCTTGGCCCATCAAGCCCTGTATCCTGTCTTCCAACAGTGGCCAGTGCCAGATACTTCAGAGGCAGTGAACAGAACAGGACAATTTATCAAGCAATCCAACCCCTGTCATCCAGTCTCAGCTTCTAGCAGTCAAAAGTTTAGGGGCACCCAGAGCATGGGGTTGTGTCCCTGACCATCTTGGCTAATAGCCATTGATGAACCTATCCGCCAAGAATTTATGTAATTCTTTTTTTAACCCAGTTATAATTTTGGGTTCTAATTCTAATATATTTAAATGGGAAAATTGTGCTTAATACATAAATGCAGTATTACTCCAATAATCTTTTAGATTAGCTTCTGAAATGGACTAGATTTTTAAAACAAGGAAGAGAAACAAAGACCAAACTGGGACACTTACGACATGAGTCTGTGTGTTAGTAGCAGCCTTGAGGGAATGTATTAATTCCCCTGAAAACCAGCCCTCATTTATATTGTGTGCTACTAATTAACACAGCAACTGCAATGCATAAGGGGAACTTCAATCTACTCCACTGAAGCTGCTTACACAAACAGAGAGGTGATGTCTTCTTTCTGAACGCATCTCAGTTTGTGTTACAGTTCCCCATATCATGTAATGTCCTTGTGTTAAGCAACAGAAAGACACTGCAAGAAAGATACAGAAAAAGGCTAAAGAAATTTAGCATCTTACAGTAAATAACATTCATCAGTGCAGAAAATAATTGACAAATCTTTAAGTTCCAGGACACAAATATCAAGTAAGCACTTTACTTATATGGTACCCGTATTAGGTATATGGGAATATGGATTGTGCAGTTACAAAGTGAAAACAGGACAACATTTGTCTGCTAAGTAAACCACTATTCAAACTGCAAGCACATCACTTTTTTAAACATCCAGCACCACAGCACCAAGGAATCTGAAGCCATTACATTTTGATTATGTATTGTGGTCTACAAACGTTTTGCTTTTGAGTAAATATACATGATTACTAGTTGGAAACATTTTGCAGTGATCATAGTACTGTTTGACTTTTTGCAATGTTCCATAGTATTCACACCTTACCTGATATCACCTGAAATGGGCATATTTCCCCTCAGACAAGCAGTGTCAGTCCTAGGAGCAGGTAATTAGGGCAGTTGCCCTGGGTGCCAACTTCTAGGGGTGGCAAATCAACATTTGGGGGGCAGGCACCAAATTGGGGGAGGATGTAATTTTTTTGCTCAGCCATTTGGAGCAGGGGCACAGAAAATATTTCCCACCCTGGATGACAAAACATCTAGGGCTGGCCATGTAAACAAACAGTAGAGCTGCAAAAATATCACTAGTGTCTGTCTATGCTCTCTCATTGGCCTAAACAGATGATACCAGCAGGAGTCTCAGTGGCTAGATGCTGGCCTGGGACTCGGAATGTTCAGTGTTCAAACACAGAAAGGGAGAGCACCACAAGAGTTTAACATTCCGGTTTTATTCCTTTATCCAAATATACTGTCTCCTCCAGCATTTCCTGAGAGTGGATTTCTCTATCCATAATTATATCATAGGTTTCCTACAGGGGATGTTATGACAGCTAGCTCCCCTTTTGTCATATTTGAGATACCAAAATTAAACATTAATACCATACCTGCTTATATACCTAACATTCTATTCTATTCCCACAAAGCCTATATCACATTTATATATACAGGCATAAACACTACATCATTTTTGTTTGTTTGTTTGTTTGTTTTTAAAGAGTTGGTGTTAGCTCAACTTGCTTGGCAAGTAAGGTATTTTCCTCTGGGCTTGGGAAGGTTGTTCTTTCATGTCTTAGTATTGTAGAAAGTCTTGTGTATACTTTGCAGGTGGTTTGATGTGGGAGCAAGTGCAAGTCTTTCTTGTGACGACAGAAGACGGCCTTGTACTTGGTGCTTCTGATGGAGTTGTGTTTTGAGAGTCTGTTTTAATATCCATCTGCCATTCATCAGATGTTCCTTCCACGTCCTGCTGATCACATCTCAGTACAGTGCGTATTTCACCATCCTCAACCTCCAGGTTTATATTGTGTTTGTAGCAATAAATGCCCATCCACCCCTACGTTATGTGAACTAGGATTTATCTGTCCAACACATAGCGCTTGCACTTGGAATCATGATTTGTCCTGAGGAGACAGTTTGAGCCTGACAGGATCTCTCAGTTGTAATTCCAGGATGTCTTTATCTTGTTGGTCACAGCAGGCTTTGTCATATGCATGCCTCTCTTCCTTTTTTGTCCTTTACTCCTTCCATCACAGCTAGGGCTATAGGCACTAAGGGACACATGCATCTTGTCATCAAGCATTGTACTGAGCTACTATTAAGGCCTTCTGTGGGTATGTTTCTACATTCTAGAATGGCTTGCCATATGTTTTCTTTGCTTTTTGAAGCTTTCTGAGGTCCAGTCTTAGCAATTTTCAATGCCAATTTAGCTTTGCCATGTGACTGGCTGTGGTATGGTGATGATGTGATATGATTGAATTCCCATTTCCTGGTAAATTGTTCCGACTTCCTGAAAGTAAACTGGGGTCCATTGTCTGAAATTACACAGCATGCCCACTGAAACGCTTTATTGGTTTGTCTGTGACGGTCCCTGCAGTGGTGTCTGGCAGTTCATCTGGTTCCCAGAAGACTAAATAGTAGCCTACATTAATGAGTCAGTTTGCAGTGAAAAGGTCCATTCCTATTTTGCTCCAAGGTTTGCTCGGAATGTTGTATATTTTCTTTGTCTCTTCTTGCTGCTTGGCCTACATTTCCCCACATGTATCACAACTTCTCACCAGATCACAGATATCCTTGGTCATATTTGACCAGATTATAGTGCTTCGGCCTTTCCAGAGCCATGCTGCTATCCCAGAATGGCTACAACATATTGAGAGAATTTCTGTTCTCAAGGATCTGGGTATTATGATTCAATTGCTTTTATATATGATGCTCTCTTGTACACTCAGCTGGCTTCGATAATTCCAGTATTCTTGGGAGTCAGGTGGGGCTTCCCCTTGGGTTTCTGGCCATCCTGACAGAATGATGGGCATGAGCACTTGTAAATCTTTGTCTTGTATAGTTTGTTCTCTGATTCTTCCTAGTCTCTGCCCTGAGGCTGGTGCATAACTGGCTTAGTTAATGCTGTCTATGTATGTCTCCATTTTCTGCATTACTATCAGGTTGAGGATCTCATATTTTTATTCAGCATTTTCATACTGCAGGATTACTCTGGATAAGAAGTCAGCTATGTTCATCTCAGTCTCTTTTTTATAGTGTACACCTAGTGCTGTAGCACTAGAGTTTCAGTAACACGGGCTAAGGTTGTTTTGGGGCATTAGCAGTGGCTTTTTAAGAAATGCTCTTTAGTCATTTTTGGTCACGTTCTATTTAAATAGTTTCCCATCCTTAGACATACTCGTCAAACGTATCACAAGCAAACCTATTGCGAGATATTCTTCTTTAATTCAGAAGTATTTTTGTTCCATTGGTGACGGTGATCTTGATGTGAAAACACTTGATGTACCAAGCCGGTCTCACTGGAATCACGTTGTACAGTTGCCTCTTCATGCACATCATATTTCAATTTTGCTTTGCTTGGTTGCAATTTTATTTTTTTCTATTGCATAACGCTGAGGAAGTCTTCTCTTCCTACAACATTCACCGATGCCTCACTGGCCATTTGGCCTTCAACTTCTTGTTGGTAAATTGCTGCCTTGCCTTTACATCTGGTGCTAGTCTGAGCTAGTTTGCGGTTGTGCACTGCATTAGTGTCATAAATGCAAAAATCTGAGTCACTGCTTATTTCCTCAACATGGTGTATTTTTTTCTTTGCTTTTCTTGCCCCAAAGCTTTGGCATAATGATTTCTCATGCCACAATTATTGCATGTGACCTCATATGCAAGGCATTTTCCATTGTCATGTTTGTCTCCAGAGGTCTTCCTTTGCATTTTGTGTTATCTCCCCTTCCTTGTATTTGTGCCTTTGCTTTTGCACAAATGTCTGTGTATTTTCCCTTGTATTTTCATGCTTTCCTTTGCTCCTTGGTGGATTAGATCTGCATCTGCTTCACTTACACTCTACATTGGGTGTGAACTTGCAATAGCTTTGCACCTGTCTATGGTTCTCGATATAGTTAGTGCAGGTTCACTGAGCATTTTCATTTGAGCTCCTGTATCTTATGTCCGTATTACTAATTATAAATTAGTTCATCTTTTAAGATTTGATAATCGCAGGAGTCATACATTTTGCACAGTTTGGCAATACACTGAGCTATTGTTTCTCCAGATTCTTGATTACAGTTGTTGGAAATATACCTTCCTTATGTCGTTTTTGTGGGTAAATGATCTTGGTCTGCCTCTACAAATGTATATGGCGCCACCCAGACTGCTGCTGACATCCAGCTGCTGCTGGAACATGTGGCAGCCTTTTCCCATTATAGCTAATAGTGTGGCTGCTCTTATTGTGTTTTCTTTATTATCCAGCCCTGTTGCAATTTTGCTGTGATCTAAAGATTGCTCAGTGACTAAATACATCCCCTTACATGTCCATCTGCTTGGGACCAGGAATCTGATTTACCATGATTAGGCTTTTCTGTGTTTTGGTTGGTTCTCTTTTTATGACTGGGAATTTTTGCAATAGTCTTAGTTTCTGATTTTTATGAACTCGCAGAAGCTGACTCACATCTGACGCCATGTTCACTGTTCAAGCATAAAGAGAGAGAGTGACAAGCCAGTGCAACGTTCTGGCTTCACTTCTTCCTCCACACCTTCTTGAGCGGCTAGCCCAGATTGTAGTCTGTGCTACTGTGGCTTCACTGTTATTGACACCTGAGCTAGCTCGATCCAAGCTACTGATATGTCTACATGTACTGCAATCACACCTCTGATTGCAGTGTAGACATACCTATACTGTCCTCTCATCACAGACTTCCTGCAAGTAGAGTTCCTGCACACAATCATAGTACAGCTTCCTCTACTAGGTAATACAGAAGATCAGAGTTCAAAAATTCCTGTAGCTGTGCTACAGACTTCCCGTGTGATCCTGGGCAAGTCACCTAGCCCCATCTGTAAAATGGAACTAAGAGTACTTCTGTACCTCACCAGGGTGTTGTGAGGTAACTGTTGTAAAGATGATGAGGTGCTCATATAATATGGTAACAGGGCCATAAGGATCAAAGATGCATAGATACCAATATCTGCTAGCTGTGCCAGAAACAGGAGTAATCTATATTGGGATAGGTGCATAAGGTCAGAGAAATGTTACAGGTCAATGTGCCCTGTCCCTGAACTCCCCTCTGTGGTTCTGGATTTGAATGGGATCCAGAACAGAGGCAGAAAAAGTTCTTCTAGGGGTTTCCCAGTTAGGCCATGCAGACCCCAAGTCAGATTTTAGCACTCTATTATAAATACAAAATAATGGTACTCTTTAACCTTAAGCAATGTGACATTATATAAAATGGAACATCTCTGCAAATAGGGTATGGAATTCTCTCTCGTTTAGACCAACAAGGAGTGGTTGGGGTTAACAGTCTAATGACTCAATGTTGAATTGAGAGCTACCCCTGAATTAGCCTCCCAAAATGGAATAGCATGCATTCAGTGAGTTACCTTGTAGTGAGGTGGTGTGGCCTCCTTCTGAGCCAAAGGAGAAGGAACACCCTCCTTGCCCAAGTGGGTGGAGCCAGGTTGGCCTCATCCTTCCCACCAGAAATACGCAACCGGGACAGGAACTATAAAGAGCGGGGCCTCCTGCTCAGTTGGAACTGGGGCACTGAAGGAGGCAGATGGATCCTGCTCACTCCCTGCATCTGACCCTGCTGCTGAGCCCAGTGACGCCCTGCCTGCTGGGGAACTTGCTTCTGCCATGGACCTGCTGGGACTGCCATGGGCCACCTACCCAGAAGAGCTGGAGGATGCCCCACTGACCCAGGTACACCCCAAGGGAAGGGGAGGGGAAGAAGTGATCCAGGGATAGCCAACCTTAGTCTGGCTATAGCTCTTCATGAGGCACGGTCAGCGTGTTGTGGTTGGGATCCCCGCTGACCCAGTGGTGGACCACTCTGCCACTTTTAGGGCCCTGGGTTGAGATCCGGTAGAGTAGGGTGGCCAGACCCCACCTGCCACCCCACGCCTGGGGTGGCAGCCTCCTCGCACCAGGTCCAGTGGCCAGTGGTCATCCACCAGAGCTAGAATGCCTGACCTCTGGCCCCTGGGGTTTGCTATGTCTCTGCAGCCAGAAACCAAAGCTTATTGACTATGGTGTTTGCTCTGTCTCTGCAGCAGGAGATTAGAGCTAACTGACCACTGGCCTTTGCCCTGTCTCTGCAACCAGAGACCAGGGCTAATTGATTACTGGGTTTGCCCTGGCTCTGCACCAAGAGGCCAGGGTTAATTGACTACTGGGGTTTTCTCTGGCCCTGCTAAAAGAGCCTACAGCTAATTGCCTGCTGGCTTTGCCCTGTCTCTGTATCAAGGGACCAGGGTTAATTGACTACTGGGTGTGCTGCCAGAGGCCAGAGCTGAGTGACTCTTGGCTGTGTCCTGTCGCTGCACCAAGAGGCCAGGGCTAATTGACTATTGGGGTTTTCTCTGGTCCTGCTAAAAGAGCCCAGAGCTAATTGCCTACTGGCTTTGCCTAGTCTCTGTATCAAGGGACCAGGGCTAATTGACTACTGGGTTTGCCTTGTCTCTGCATCAAGAGACCAGGGCCAATTGACCATGGTGTTTACACAGTCCCTTCTTAAAGAGCCCTAGGACTCTTGACTGTTCAGCCCTTGCTTTGGGGCAGGGGCATATGGGCTCTGAGGAGAACCTGTTTCCGCCTGCGGGCCGAAGCTAATTGCCTACCTGGGAATTCAATCCCATTAGGCATATTGGGATACTAACATCTAAATGCTAATTGCCCCCAAATACTAGGCCAGGATCCCAATGGCATAGGGAGGCGGTGTAGCCTCCCTCTGACCCAGAGGGAGCGGAATGACCACCACACAACTATGTACCTACAACTTCTTCCCTAAGGTACCTTAACTGGGATACTCTTGTTCTCCCAACCATGCGCTAAGACAGATGTGTCCGCATTGGGATAACCACAAAAAGTGATGGTTGGTTTCCCCCATAGAGGAAAAAAATACAGTTATTCACACTGAAAAACCAAGTGTAGCTGTGCAACATTTCATCTTTCATGTACTAGCTGGGATAAACAATGTACAGGAGCCTCCTGAAAGGCCTAGTCCAGTGGTTGTCAACCTGTGGTCCACGGGCCCCTGGGGTTCTGCAGACTATGTCTAAGGGGTCTGTGAAAGGTTGTCATTACCATAGAACAGTGTTTTTCAACCTGTGGTTGGCAGACCTTTGGGGGTCCACAGACTATGTCTAAAATTTCCAAAGGGGCCTGCACCTCCATTCAAAAATTTGTAGGGGTCCAATGAAAAAAGGTTGAAAACCACTGGCTTAGTCAATAGACAGTCCTCCATCTCCTGGTGGTTTTGCATATAGTATTTACTCGGATCTAAAAATAAAACCCAGAGCTTAGGCAGAGCCAATGGGAGTTGTGACAATCTCTGGCAAACTGTTAGGCCTCCTAGGAAACTCTGAATGGGCTACATCTAACCAGTTAGGTAGTTTTGACATGTAATACTGTATTATTTGTCATTTAATAAGTCAGCCAAGTACAACTTAGTGCAAGTTACTGACATTTTTAAGGAACAAAACAGCCTCCATTTTGTTTAATGGTTTCATAGTGCCTTGTAGGAGAGAACAAAACAAAACTGGGCATGGACTATAGCCATGTAATGTCGTTTTTTGTGATATGTGGCCTGTGTCTCAGTGATGTGACAGGCTGGCCATTCCTTTTTGTCTACCAAGGTATGTGGCACGGCCAGCTTGAGATGGCCATTTCCAGTCATTTAGGAACATGCCACACAACAGCAGATGTGAACATAAGGGCTCTAACTCCATTATTACTAAGCTGTGCAAATTTGCACAGTGGATCAAATCCTCTGCTGCAGCAAAAGCCCATTCAGCACAGATGACAGAGTGGCTGAAAGCCACCAGTGCACTCACAATCCTGGGGCTCTCTGAGTGCTAGGCAGGTCACTGGCAGCCTGAAGCCTTCTCTAATTGGCACTGGCTTCTAACAGCCCCATGGCACTGTTCGAGCCATCCAGAATCAGCCAGGCATAGAGACAACCCTAGCCAGACCTCCTGTGTGCTGGCCAGAAGGAAGGTGACATGGGGCTGCTGTAATGACTTCTAAGGATCTCCCAGCACTTGGGGCATCCTCCTAGAGCATTCTAAGCTGCCGTTAGAACTGTTTTGCTTTGCTCCAGTGGAGTGGAACTGGAGAACCTAGGCCAGTAAGTGAGATTGCTATGTTATGCAGTACAGTTGGGAAAGTTGCCATTTTGGTTCAGGAAAGCAATGTACTCTCAGCCTCCTGGCAATATCCCTTAAGAGATGCTCAGAAATACTCATGCTAAAAATCTCCCCGGTTAGATCCTACTAGGTTTCTGTTTCTTTTTTCTACTTCACTGTATATATTTTCTTGCTCTGGGAATGTAATGAGGACAGAAAAGGCAACACTGGATTTCCCTTGATTTTAAAAAGGAACATTTGTACCCTGTGTCCTAAGCAGGCTCGATATTACCATGATGAGTGCAGCATAAGTACTAAGCAAGGTAGAGACCGTACTGAGAACTCTTTAAAAGCATACATAATGACATGGCTTTTACCTAAGATGTGGGCATTACACCTACAAAATGTTTTAGTCAAAGGTAGAATTAGTCATGACACAGTAAAATAGAACTAATCCTCTGAAGAGAGAAACTAAATGTTCAGTGCTCTCACCAAGCAGCATCTACATCACAGATATTTATATATTCACAGCCAAATAGCTGTATCAGCTGGAGATTGCACAGGCATCATAAGGCCACTAATAGGAAATAAACCATCAAAAAAAAGTTACACAAAGATGTATACCCATGCACTTCTCTATAACGATAGTTTCCTACTGACAATGGCTTCTTCATAAGTTCCAGACAGTTGCTTCATTGAGATCATTGACTGTAAAGAACCTTTGTCCTTCTTTAACTTTGATGCAGAAATTAATTAGTCCGTAGGACTTGGTAATAACAGGCCAGGGAAACTGATGTTTGCATGTCCCACTGACTTCCACAATAAGCTGTACAGCCATCAGTAAATCTACCAAGAGTAGGAGAGTATCTGGGGAGTCAGCTGTATATTTTTATAGGATTTCTGTCTATTAAAAGCTCCATATGACTTTTTTCAGAGGTGGAAAAAAGGGCTTATGCAATAAAAAGTCTATTTTGATTTCAGTTCTATGTTTTCTCTAAGTGGCTTTTAACCACAATGCAACAGTAGGTGGATGCTGGGAGCACAAGGAAACAGACAGTATTTGTCAGTGGTCTCAGCATACCAGCTGCCTAAGCTACTATAACCAACGTCTACTTGCAGAACTATGGGCCCCAGTCCTGCAAGGAGGTCTGTGTGGTTGGTCCCCTGCATCTGTATGGTACCCAACTAAACTCGATGGGTCTCTGCCCCTGGGGAGTTCCTTTCTGAATCAAGCCCTTAGAATGGGCAAGAAGGCTCTGACTGTGGGAGTCCGATTTTTTTTTAAGTGGTACATTAGTTTTAAATTGACTTTGGAATCAGTTCATAGGAGCTTACACATTTAGGGGGGAATTGTTTATTTACCAAACCCATTGCTACCACACTTCAAAGGCATTGCATGAAATGGGATGGTGGGAAGAGGGTTCTGGTGCACAGATAGCTCATTGTGCTACTGCTCTGCCAATCCACGGAGAGGCAAACCTGGTTTCCTCTCAGCAGTTTCCAAGGCCTCGCCCCTTCCTTCCAGTGCAAGGTCAGGAACCCTACTGCTAGAGGAGAGAATGAGAAGAGAGTTCTGGGATGTGAACCTGGCAGAGTTTTCAGTCAGCCATTCCTCCCTTCCCAAGGCATTACCACAAGAGGGCGCAATGATTTGTATTATGGTAGCTCCCAGACACCCGTTAGGAGTGCCACATATTCACAAGATTGGTGCTACTCCCCAACTTGGAATAGTCTCTTGGAGGAACCCCATTGATATGCCAGACCCCCAAAGGGTGTCACTCTTCCTTCAGGGTAGGCCATGCTGCCTCGCTGCCTCCTGAGACTGAACCTCTGGGGCTTCAGCACTCCTACTGCATACCAAGCTCTGTTCAGAAAGTCCAGCCAAGATAGACTCCTGGTGGAGACTTGTCCAGTCTTCAGGGATTAATGCACCTCACCAAGTGACACTCAAGCAGCACTTTCAAAACAGCAGAGTTTGTTAGTCCACTGGAACACAGCCTAGGAAGTTCTTAAGTTAGTACAGAGAAAGGTAGGTTAAAGCATAGCCCATTCTGGTTATTCCACCAGCCAAGGTGTAGTGAACTCCATTTGCCAGCTCTCTCTCTCTGACTTCCTCCTTTAGTCAGTTCCCAGGCGAGAGAACCTCCAGCTTCTTAAAGAAGCCAGCCCTTATCCCCCCACCTCACACCTCCCAGAGCTGGGGTCTCTGCTCTGCTTCCCTGCTGAGAGGCAAATAAATCCTCCTCCCTCTGGGTCATTGGTTTGATTGCCAAGTGTCAATGTCCTGGTGATTGGTTTTCCACTGATATGGGTCAGCCTAGGCCAGTCTTCCTTAATGACCCAATCAGTCCACTCAAACAGCTATGAAACACACATACTTCTATGTCTCTTACCTGCCCTGAGAGCAACACAGTTCTTTTTCCCCCATTGAGTACCCATGCCAAGTATAGGGGAAACAGAGGTACACATAGGATTCATAAAAATATTACATACAATTCCCACTTCATCTCACTGTTCAAATCCCATGTTCCTAATGTTTGTGTTACTTTGAAAGTTAAAATGCCCCAATTTAGCTAATATGAATTGAGTTTGTCAGCATCATACAGCCATTAAATCTGAAGCACCTTCATTTTGGCAGGCTTTCTGTATCTTTGCAATACGGACATTAGTGAACTGTAACTGGGGAAACCATTGCAGCTCTGGTGTTTTATGCGTAAGAGAAGAGTGGCTAGATTGAGAAGGCCTCCAGTATAGAGCTGGTTCAATATATCCATATACTCTTCAACCTCACAGAATGAGAAATCCCCAAAGACTTCAAAATATTCCCTGAGACTGGCAAAGTCTTTTAAATTTAATGGAGATTATTTATTTTTACCTGTGATGAAATGGCAGCAGGTGTCTGGAGACTGAAACATCAAGTTACCAAAATAACCTATGAAGAGTGGGAAGAATGTATTTACAAGACTTGAGTAAATAATATTTTGCACTTTGAGAGCAGCTTTCAAAGCACTTTGCAAACATCAATTTAAGACTCATAACATCAATGTAACAATTCTTACATACCAATTGTGCAGACAGGTAGGACAGAGAGGTTGGGTGGCTTGGGCAAGATCACATAGTGAGGTAGAGCTTGCAGTAGAACCAAGGATTTCTGACCCCTCCCCCCCAGTCCTTGGCTTAGTCCAGCTGCCCACGTATCTCTCCCAAATGAAGTTATAGTTCACAAGCAACACTACACATCCTCTTCACCGACCACAAGGCTTCTCCAGAGTAGAAGCTTCATGAAGAATTTGGCACAGATGAATTTTGAGAGTCACTGGCAAAAGATCTCATTTTTTTTTGTTTTCTTGTTCTTTACTAGTTTGTTCAGAGGACGTAGCGGCAGAAGGAGGAATGGACAATGGACCCCTGGCATTGCCAGGAAGGTATCACAACTTCCAGAATATTGGGGCAAGGCGAACCATCTCAGGACTATTTATTGCAAAGATAACAGGTAAATTAGAGCACATCTACTTAATGATTGAAAGTTGGAAGGTATCCTACCAATGACAATTTTTGGGTGGCTTTGGGTAGCAGGTTCATACACAAGGGATTATTTTAGGAGATAGGACAGGACTGGTCTTCTCACATTGGCATCATGCTGCTCTTCTGCTTGATAGTTCTTGAGTGACAGTGGACACAACAGTAATAAAATTGCTCAAGGTCACAGAGAGGAGTTAGCAGAACTGAGAATAGAACCCAGGAGTCATACCTTTCTGTCCCACTCTCACCATTAGGATACACCCCTGCCTTTCTGATGTGCACCGTTTCAGTAACTCCGACTACGGAACTGTCTATGGCATGACAGCTTTTGGCAGCAATTTTCACAGCCTTCCTCAATCTCTCTTCTTGTGCCAGGTGTAACAAGACGAGATGCTGCTTAGAGAAAAATAGTTGTAAGTTCTTATTTACTAGGAACTGCCACCTGAACTCAACAGTAGCAGGGCAGAAAAAAAATATTGTAGTTCTAGCAGGGAGATTTATTTGTAGTCTTCTAGTTAGACAGACATAAGAAGCGACTCTGTATTTATACAGTTACAAGATGCAGAACATATCCTGTCTGCAACAGTGTTTCCTGTTAGAGCATGCTAATACCGTCCTCCCTCCCCCTAAAAATAAACCCTGGCAAAACCAGCAACAAGTTGTAGACACGTTTCCCTTACACTAGAGCATCTATTAGCAGCAATGCTAAGCTGCTTTCCAGCCTTGGATACTGCCCTCTAGCCTTGTTTACAGGTATCCCAGGACTTTATAAAAATGTAGATGTGGTCTATTTTCATCCTCCCCCTCCTCCTTCTTGTCGTAGTTATTTCATTCCAGATAGGATGCTACCCAAATGATCTCATTTTAGACCATGATGTATTTAGATCAGAACAATAAGGGGAAGAAACAAGTAGCAGATTCATAGTGCTGATATTGGATTGCAACAGAAGACGGGGGGAAATAAAGGAGAGAAGTTATACATTTAATACAACAAGCATATTAGCATACAGTGAGACTTAATATAAAGCACTGAAATAAGAAATAACTTGTTTGATCTGTGTTATTTAATAAAGGAAGGTTACATATCATAAGGTGAAAATGCTTTAGTTTTGTTGGAGGGGATGGCGTGGGAGGAGGACAGAACAGAGGTCAGTGATTTTGTAGAGGATAAAAAGGCACTGGAGAAAGAAGTGTAGGTACCTTAACTTGAAAGCTGTGCTGTAGGTGTTACATGAGACCTCCTAGCCTAAGCAGGATTTGTGTGCAATGTATAGTCTTTGATGTTTCTTCAGAACACTTAGTCAAGGGCAGTGACCGTTGTAAACCTCTTAAATTTCAAGTGCTATTTTTATGGCCTCTTTATGATTGGAGAAGCCTCACTTAAAAGATTACAGGGGTTACTTCATGTCTTTGTAGCCACATGCATTCCAGTAAAGGTTAGATTGATCCAAAGTCAACTGTTATCTTTAGCTTACATCAGTGATTGTTCCCAAAACCTCTGCACCAGGCCTGTCGCTGGGGAATGTACACCTACGGTAACCCACAGGCTGGCTTCTCAGCAAGACTAGCAATATCAAATGCAAGAGTCATATCGCTGACATTTCTAGGAGGACAGGAACCCTCCTGAAAGCAGAATCCAATTATCAGCATCCAGCTGATCATCTTAAGGGTGATTCGCTGATATGGCTTCGGTGTTTGCGACTTTTTTAACGAAGTTATTTAAATAGGGGGAAAAATCTTTGCTCATATCTTTTTAAGTACAGTTGCCTCATTCTCCAACCAAAAGAAATCAGTCTAGGTGTGAACTGTTTGGACAAACAAGACCAAAGCCAAGAAACATGTTACAATACTCATTCAGTTAGTCAATGCAAATTATAGTAGAAATCCTATACAGATGCCTTGTCATTAACACCGGAGAGCCATGTGACTTATGGTAGTAGTAAATATCAGAAAATGAGTAATGATTGATTATGCTGTTATTGCCTAACTCTGCCTTGGAAAATGCACTCCTAGAATGTATTTTGAAAAAACCTGTTCAAGGAATATCGGTGGCATGGCTTAACTCCTACACTGTAAAACACCTTAATGTTTGTGTGCCCCACTGCTCTCTGTTAGATCAAATCACAACAGCTCATTGTGCACTTTGTATACCAGCACCTGTACTGCTATCAACTGAGTTTCAAGGAGCTTTTGGACAAGAATGATCTGAGATCTATTCCCCCACCGTTGTTTTGATGTTGCAATAGATATGGAGTGTAACAAGACAAACGTGAAGTCCTAGGTGTCAAGAGACATGTGTTTATGTAACCTGTATTACAGACACCCACACTTATTCACATGTGGCAATTACACCGATTTCTAAAGCATTCTTTATAATGTAGGTGGCTACTTCAGCCTCTACAGATGTCAGTAAAATGACCCAGCTGCTATATTCCAATTCAAAGGAAATTCATTTTATTTAGGAAGAGAATTGCACCAGGAGACTTTTGACATATTAGGTTGATTGCAGCAAGGCCATTCAAAACTAAAGTTGAAGCTGCTGCAACATCCTTAGTTCATAGTAAAACAGTGGCAGAAGTTATGACCGCACCAATCTAGCATCAGTAACAGCCCATTTGTGGGGCTGAAACTTGCGACATCTGAACTAGCACAGCCAAAATCCTGCTGAGCACTTTGAAAGTTAGCTGTTTGGGCTCAATCCAGCTCATTTAAAAATCAATGGAAAGACACCCATCCACCCCACTTTGATTAGAGTGAAGTTGGATTGGGCCCTTCCTGGTTATTAAAGATCTTTTTCCACATTTAGTTTTCTTGTTTTCAAATCTTCCACATCAGTACATGAGACCTGAGTGAGGCCGTTCCAATCTCTGTGGTAAATATCTAACTAGGATGTTTCTAAACTGTGTATTATTGACTTTAGAGACTGTATTTTGGGTCAATACATAATTAGGTATGCAATTTGCCCAAGAGATGGAGTGTTTCCAGCCTCTCAGTTAAATGTATAATTAGTCAGGTTTTAAAGACCGTATATTATTTCTTATATTGAGGGTGGGAGTTATTAAATAAAAACTATAATGTGGTGCATAGCACTCAGATCAACAGGCTATAACAACAGCATTCTGGCCTGTTGCTTCAGTATATATATTTTTAAGTACACTCCAGAGTAGATAAGAATCTCCCCGTGAGGGTACTTATATGTTTACACTTTATGTATGCAATAGAAGTGTGTACAGCACAGAGCATGCTTTCCTGAAATTCTTAATAGTGAACAGGCTGTGTCACTACCTCACTCCCAACACAGCCCACATACTCTGAGGGTCCTCTTCCTGGGGGTAACTTTATTAGCAACTCATGAACATCACAGTATCAATATTGCCAACCCCAAGCATTCTCAAAAATCATGAAATTGGTTAATCATGTTTTTTTAAAAATAATGGAGTGCTTTTTGTGTGGCTTCTGGTTAGAGGTTTTAGAGAACACTTAGGTCACATTTTGAAGCTTTTTTCTGCAACCATGAGTACTAAACATTTTTAAATGAAAACTGAGATTCTCATGAATCTAGATCAGGAGATGGGGTTTGAAGAAACATTATGTTTATGGAAAAAGCACAGAAGTTAGGTAAAAACAAAATCCTCTTGCTCAAAGGTTGCAACATAACATTAGGTTATTTCTTGGAGTCCAGAATGATTACACACAAGAACTCAAAACCAGAAAGAGACAAAGCAGGCTGCTCCCAAAGGCAGTGAGACGCAACTCACTCACCTGTCTTTAAGCTGGCTCTTTCCAGACTGCTGCTAGGCCCTGAGTGCATATGTCACTACAGAGCCCTCTAGCTTGCAAGCAGGACCAGGAAACCCTGTCCCCACACTCTTAACATGGTAGCTCACAATTCTAACAGAGTCCTCAGTACAGAGTCCTCAGTCCAAGTATCATGAGACTTGAGATAAAATTGTGGAAGTTGGTAAAACACTACAACATAAAATTATTATATTTTCTACTTCAGCTTGGCTGCCCTAGGATATCTCCTTTGCATTTTCTCTCTCTTAGCTCAATAATTGTATGCAGGGTCTTTGAACAAATTTTGAAAGAGAAAGTAGTTAAGGACACAGAGGTTAATGGTAATTGGGATAAAATACAACAGGGTTTTAAAAAAGGTAGATCATGCCAGACCAACCTTCTTTGAGAAGAAAACTGATTTTTTTAGACAAAGGAAATGCAGTACACCTAATCTACCTAGATTTCAGTAAGGCATTTGATATAGTTCCACATGGGAAATTGTTTGTTAGTTAAATTGGAGAAGATGGGGATTAATATGAGAATTGAAAGGTGGATAAGGAACTGGTTAAAGGGGACATTACAACGGGTCATACTGAAAGATGAACTGTCAGGCTGGAGAGAGGTTACTAGTGGAGTTTGTCAGGAACGAGTTTGGGGACCAATATTATTTAACATTTTTATTACTGACTGATGGGTCTAGCACCGCAGCGCCCCTTTGTGGCAGGGGAGAGTGGGGTACCAGGGCCTCGCCTTTCAGATTTCCCTGCCTGCCTTCTTTAAGGGCATCCCGATGGGGGCCTAATGGCAGGTTCCCACGTGCTCGCCCCGAGTATCAGGACAGCATGGCCCAATGGCCAGAGTCCATACAACTTGTCCCAGGTATCAGGCCAGTGTGGCCCAATGGCCAGAGTCTGTCTTTCCCCCTCTCAGGTGGGGAAGTGTCACCTAATGGTCAGAGAAGTAGGGGGACCCAGTCCCACCTTCTCCACCAGGCCCCGACCCAGGGCTCCCCTATTGGCAGGGTTCCTCTTGCTGTTGGCTCAGCGGGGATCCGCCCACAACACACCAAGTGTCAGTGCTGCTATAACGCAGCTTGTTCCTAAGGTTCCCCTGGGTCACTTCCTACCCTCAACGTCGTATTCTCCCCTCTGGGGCGGGGGAAGGGGGTTTACCGGTCCATATCCCTCTGTTGGGTCCTCCGTCTGGGATGCAGGGTACGTGCCGGCCGGGCAGGATCTTGGCGTGTGGGCTGTTCCTCCTCAGGAGCTGGTTGTGTGCGTCCTCCTCCGGTGGTCAGCCCTGACTGAGCAATTTTGCAGGCTTTTATACCTAGCCTCCAGTTGGAGCATGCCCAGCAGGACTTCCGGGGCAGGGCTTCCTCTGCTGAGAAGGAAGGGTTAACCCCCGCGGCACCAGTGCGGGGCCGCTCTGCCCCGTCAGACTGATCTTGGCACAAAAAGTAGGAGTGGGCTAATAAAATTTGCTGACGACACAAAGTTCGGAGGTGTTCCCAGTACCAAGGAGGACCGGAATATCATACAAGATCTGAAGGACCTTGAAAACTGGAATAATAGAAATGGGATGAAATTTAATAATGCAAAGTGCAAGGTCATGCACCTAGGGACTAACAACAAGCAGGGCCAGCTCTAGGCACCAGCACTCCAAGCATGTGCTTGGGGCGGCACTTTCTAAGGGGCAGCACTCCGGCTCCTTTTTTTTTTTTTTGCTTGAGGCACAAAAAGCCGGGAGCTGGCCCTGAACGGAGGTGAGCTGCAGTGGTGGGGAGCGCGGGGAGGACCGCAGGAAGTAACCTGGGGGTGCGGGGCAGAGGAACCGCTTCTCTCCAGCTCACCTCCGCTCCACTGCCACCTGCTCCCCTGAGCATGCTGCCGCTCTGCTTCTCCTCCCTCCCTCCCAGGCTTGCTGCACAAAACAGCTGTTTTGCGGCAAGCCTGGGAGGGAGAGGGGAGAAGCGGAGCGGCAGCGGCGCGCTCAGGGGGAACAGGTGGAAGGGAGGGGAGCTGCAGCGGTGAGGGGCATGGGGAGGGCCACAGGAAGTAACCCTGGGGGGGGCAGAGGAACCGCTCCTCCCCAGCTCACCTCCGCTCCACTGCCACCTACTTCCCCGAGCACGCTTCCGCTTCTCCCCCCTCGGGAGAGGGAGGAGGGGAAATGCGGCACACCTGGGGGGGGATTTGGGGAAGGGGTGGATTTGGGGTGAGGCCAGGGAGGCATGGGAAAGTTTTTTTGCTTGGGGGGGCAAAAAACTTGGAGCCAGCCCTGACAACAAGATTTTTTTGCTGTAAGATGGGAACATATCAGTTGGAAGTGACAGAGGAGGAGAAAGACCTGGGTGTATTGGTTGGTCACAAGATGACTATGAGCCACCAATGTGAAGCGGCCGTGAAAAAGGCTAATCCAGTTCTAGAATGCCTCAGGTGAGATATTTCCAGTAGAGACAGGGAAGTGCTAGCATATTAATTATTATTACCATTATACAACCACTGGTGAGATCTCGTCTGGAATACTGTGTGCAATTCTGGTCTCCCATATTTAAAAAGATGAATTCGAAGTGGAACACGTGCAGAGGAGACTCAAAGAGCATGGCTTGTTTAGCCTAGCCAAAAGAAGGTTGAGGGGAGATGATACATCAAAGAGATAAATACCAGGGAAGGAGAGGAGTTATTTAAACTAAGCGCCAATGTGGACACGAGAACAAATGGATATAAACTGGCCATCAACAAATTCAGGCTTGAAATTAGGTGAAGGTTTCTAACCATCAGAGGAGTGAAGTTCTGCAACAGCCTTCTAAGGAGAGCAGTGGGGGCAAAAAACCTAACTGGCTTGAAGTCTAAGCTTGATAAGTTTATGGAGGGGCTGGTATGATGCGACTGCCTACAATGGCATACAGCAAATATCTCCAACGGCCAGTGATGGGACACTCGTTGGGGAGAACTCTGAGTAACTACAGAGAATTCTTTCCCAGGTGTCTGGCTGATGGGTCCTGCACACATGCTCAGGGTGTAAACTGATCACCATATTTGGGTCAGGAATGAGTTTTCCCCCAGGTCAGATTGGCAGAGACCTGGGGCGGGGGTTCACCTCCTCTGCAGCATGAGGCATAGGTCACTTGCATGTTTAAACCAGTGCAGGGTTTCTCAAACTTCACTGCATTGCAGTCCCCTTCTGACAACAAGGGAGAGGAATAGCTCAGTGGTTTGAGCATTGGCCTGCTAAACCCAGGCTTGTGAGTTCAATCCTTGAGGGGGCCATTTAGGGATCTGGGGCAAAAATCTGTCTGGGGATTGGACCTGCTTTGAGCAGGGGGTTGGACTATATGACCTCCTGAGGTCCCTTCCAATCCTGATATTCTATAACAATTACTACAGGACCCCCAAATAGAAGGCCAGCCGAGAGCTTCAGCCCCAGACAAGGAACCTGCAACCTGAGCCTCACTGCTTGGGCAGTGGGGCTCAAGCTTCAGCCCAGGAAGTGGGGCTCAGATTTTGGCTCAGGCCCCAGCAAGTCTAAGCCAGCCCTGGTGACCCCACTTTAATGGGGTCGTGACCCACTTTGGGTCCTGACCCACAGTTTGACAACCACTGAACTAATATAAATGGTGGCCTTGGAATCTATATGTTGTGCGGCAGAAGTGATGCAGCATATCTCAGAGGGGACCCACACTGTCAGGGTGACTTGAGTCCTGCCCGTTTCCCTTCATCACAGATAAAATACATTGAGATGGGGAGTTGTACTTGTTCTTTACAAGAGCAGTGTGCAGAGTTCTGCCCTGTGTCATTCCATGCTCATCAGCAGGAGGGGGAGAAATCCTGCTAATATGAAAAATTGAACTGGACATTTCTATATTGCTAAAACCAATGACTGTTTTTTCCCATGGTGATACTTTATGGTGCCAGTGCCTTTGCCTTGTGCATTTATTTTGCTTTTCTCTCCCTTTGTATTCCTGTTCCCCTTGGCAGGTTGCTGAGTGTCAGAAATAGCCTGGGGGGTGGTGGGGACAGGCAAAAGCCATCACTGCAAGCTGTCTCCCTCTCAGAGGTACTGCTAATACAATTGCCTGCCATTACCCAGCTACTTGGAGTTTCAGCTCAGTAGTGCAATTTAAACAGTAAATTAAGTTGTTGAACTACAGGATCTTTCTCACTCACAGCAGTCTCCCCTGGGAGAAAGACTTCGTGTCCTAACCGCTCTACCAATAGATCTATATTCCCTGCCTGGAGCATATTTAACACCAGACACTCAGAGCTGGCTGGGGTTTTGTATTTCCAAGAAACGGCAGAGTTCCAGAATGGAGCCCTCGTATTTGAGAGCTCTCCACAAAACCAGCAAGTATATAGCAAGAACCAAGGCCCAGGCTTGATTGCTTATTAATGAAGCCAGGGCCTGGTGCAGCAGGCCTTCCTGTGAATGGAGCACCACTGAAGTTGTTGGGACTCGTGGTGCATGTAAGGTATATGTTGTTGGACTGGATCCCTGGTGCTCTGTTTCAATCTAATGAGGTGGGATGGAGGTCACCCAGGGAAGCTTCAGACACACTTTGCAAGCAGGGGCGGCTCTAGGAATTTGGCCGCCCCAAGCACGCCGGTCCCGTGGCTCCAGGGGACCTCTTGCAGACGTGCGTGCGGATGGTCCGCTGCTCCCGTGGCTCCGGTGGAGCATCTGCAGGCACGCCTGCGGGAGGTCCACCGGAGCCGTGGGACCAGCAGACCCTCCACAGTCATGCCTGCGGGAGGTCCACCGGGTCCGCTTTCTTCGGTGGACCTCCCGCAGGCATGACTGCGGAAGGTCTGCCGGAGCCGCCTGCCACCCTGCCGGCAAAGTGCCGCCCCAAGCGCGCGCTTGGCGCGCTGGGGTCTAGAGCCGGCCCCGTTTGCAAGGAAGGGCCAGCAGTCACAGTCTGGTAGCAGTGGAGACTTGAGGATAAGCTTTCATTTAGTCAAAACACTTTCTCTGTAGCTCATTAAACTGATTTTGATTGGCTGATCAAGCTTGTTGGTCTGGTTTCAAGATCAGTTAAAAAAATAGTGAGTATGAGGCTTAAACAACAGAGCTGAATGAAAGCCTAACCCCTGCCTTTCATTATCCTGATGCGTGGCTCAGAATAACATTTTAAACAAAGGCTCACAAACAAACATTTCACGGAGATTCAATAAAATTAGTTGCGGCAACTATTAAGAGAATGTATTTACGACATCCTTGTTCTGTTCTATTCAGCTTCTTAGACCACATGCATCCCCATGGTATCTCTAGTGCTTAGAGATACCATGGGGATGGGCATGATCTAAGAACCTGAATAGACTAGAACAGAACACCAAAGAGTCAAGATGCCTGGTTTCTTATACCTTCTGCACTGACTTGTAGTGTGACTTTGGCCAATTGACCCAGCGCTTGATTCAAAGGCCATGTAAGTAAATGGAAAGACTCCTAGTGACTTCGACAGATTTGGGGTCAGGCTGCTACAGCCAGTTTTTTAAAAACGGCCACTGATTTGGGGCACCCTTTGAAAGACTGAAATGTGGAGCACCCACAGCTCCATTAATGCTTGGACAATCCTCATCAGCTCTGAAAATCAGATCCTAGGTATCTCAAATTGGGCATCCAGAATTAGTGGACACCTGTGATCATTTTGGCCATAACATGAGTGACGCAGTTTGCCATCTGTAAAATGATTAGATTAACACTTCCTGAGCAAGGTTGTAATAAGGTTTATTAATATTTTCAAAGTGCTTTGAGATTCTTGGATAAATGGAACCATACATGTGCAAAGCACAGGCTTTGACTCCATGGGTGCTCCAGGTCTCAAGCACCCATGGAAAAAAATAGGGAGTGCACAGCACCCACAAGCAATAGTGGTTCCTGGCATCCCCTGAGTTTTGTACCTGAGATCTGATCACAGGGCATGCCTTAGCTCCAGACGGACCATGAGTGTGGAATGTGATAAGCTCTGTGCTGCTAACACAGCACAGAATGGAGAGAAATAAACAGTGGTATCCCCCAGGTGCCTGTACTGGGACCAGTTCTGTTCAATATATTCATAAATGATCTGGAAAAGGGGGTAAACAGTGTGCTGGCAAAAATTACAAATGATACAAAATTACTCAAGATAGTTAAGTCCAAAACTGACTGCACAATCTTACAACAAAAGGATCTCACAAAACTGGGTGACTTGACAGCAAAATGGTATATGAAATTCAATGTTAAATGCAAAGTAATGCACATGGCAAAATATAATCTCAACTATACTGTAGTGAGGCGGCCTGGCTCCCAGCTGCACCTGAGAGGGCCGAGCCAGAACAGCCGCCGAAGTGGGCGGAGTCACCGCCACCTGTCCCCGCCTCCCGGAAGTCAAGGGGCGGGACAGGAAGTATAAAGGCCCAGCCCCAACGCTCAGTTGCTGCCTGGCCACTGGAGAGGACAGATGCTGGTGCCTGAGCTCCTGCTGGACTGAGCCCGCTACCCTGAGGAGGACTGGCCGAGCCTGCCCCGAGCCCGCTACCCAGAGGAGGAGTTGAGCCCACCCATGCACCCATATCCTGAGGAGCCGATGCTGGTAGACCCCCCCCTGCTGAAGCCATGATGACACAGGTACCAGTGGAGAGGGAGATTGGAAGTGGCCCGGGGATAGCCAACCCCAGTCTGGCTGCAGCAGACCTTGAGCCTATGTCAGTGTGTTGCGGCCAGGATCCCCACTGATGGCAGTGGATCCCTGCCGCTGCTAGGGCCCCGGGCTGGGACTCAGTGGAGTGGGTGGGCCTGTGCTGCCCCCCCCCCCGCCAGCCCCCTCATGGGTGGCAGTCCCCCCCTCACCCCAACGCTCAGGTGTAGAAGCCTGGACTTACCTGTTGCTGCCCCGCCCTGAGCTAGGGCTTGGGCTTTACAAACTGGAACTCCTGCTCAGCCCTGCCTGAGGGTCTGAGCCCTGTGCCTGTGTTGCTGCCCCGCCCTGAGCTCGGGCGTGGGCTTTACAGACTTGAACTGGTTGGTTGCTCAGCCCCTGCCTGAGGGTCTGAGCCCAGAACTACTGGTTGTTGCCCTGCCCTGACCTAGGGGGTGGATTTTAATACTGAACTGCTTACTCAGCCTCCTGTAGTGAGGTGGCCTGGTTCCCAGGCGCCCCGAAGGTGAAGAGCGACCCCTCACCCGACTAGGGGACCCGTACACGGACCCTTACACATACATACAAAATGATGGGGTCTAAATTAGCTGTTACCAGTCAAGAAAGAGATCTTGGAGTCATATGCTCCCAGAGTACTGCACATTTATAAGAATCTTTCTCACTGTGCCTGTATCATTCTGAACTGCAGAACACTCATTCTCCAGCTTCAGAAGATTTAAAAATTATCTCAAGTCATCAATGGGACAGACGTAACTGAAAAATGTAGCTGTCCTTAATGTGCATGAAGACTGTATCAGGGAACTAGATGCAAATAAGATTGCTGACAGTTACCCAGAAAGCTACAGTGAGACATAATGTCTTTAAACTGGGATGTTAGTGAAGACAGCTTGTAGGATTTTGCAATGATTTTAATATACTGTAATTCACAATGATGTAATTATGTAGTTCATAACAATTGAATCAGATAGTAAAGATAGACACATATTCAATAACTAGAATATGAAAAAAGTGTATAAATATGCTGAAAATGGCCTCCCCCACCCCAAAAATGTCAAACTCCCTCCTTCCCCCCCCCAAAACACACACACACCTCTTCATAGCGCACCCACCAGCAAAAACAAAAGTCAGCACCTATCATAGAATACCAGGGTTGGAAGAGGCTCAGGAGACCATCTAGTCCAACCCCCTGCTCAAAGCAGGACCCATCCTCAGATCCCTAAATGGCCCCCTCAAAGATTTAACTCATAATCCTGGGTTTAGTAGGCCAATGCTCAAACCACCGAGCTATCCCTCCCCCCTATGATGCAAAGTAGTATTATATATTGGGTAAGGATTAAATGCCATGAAACAGATATTTGCAGAGACTACTCAGAGAGAAGTGAAAAAAATCCCACTGGACATTTAACCATTTGCACAAAATGATAGATTGTGATAAAGGAAACAAGGAATGATGAGCAACTGTTAGCTAAATAATTTTAATCTCAGTGCCTCACTTCACCATTTGTATAACTGAGATGATAATGCTTCCCTACTGTACTGTGGTGGGGTGAAGATAGTCATTAATGCTTGTGAAGTGCTCATATCCAGGATTTAAAGATAAATGATTATTCTTTTACTTATAAATAAAAATAGGGGCAAGTTATGAATATACTCTATTGATTAGCAAGTGATTAAAAAGTGGAACTGTCATGCCATTTTTTTCATGTTTTAAGGAGAGAATTCTAACACTCAGTAAATGGTACATTCTGCCTTTTGACATTTAATTACTATACTAGCCCAAGGAGCAGCAAGTCAAATCTCATATGGAGACTTTCCAGACAGATTTTGTGTGTGTGTGTGTTGACAACTGACACATATAAGGTAATAACAGAAGTCTTCAGCAAAGCAAGAGAGACAGAAAAGAAGAGAGAAACATTGCTAGCATGCATCTCCTGGGAGAAGCTACAGAATCTGTGATATGACTGAACAAAGTTCACTGAAATCAATCCTGCGCTTCACTCTCTTGTTAAAGTCAGTTTGTGGTTTACCCAATTTAGGCAGTGGTCTTATCTGTCCAGGTACCAGGTAAAGATGAATTGGAACTGAATTATCGGCAGACACAGTGTGACTCAGGGCCCTCCTGGGCTCAAACCAGTACTGAGACCTTGATCAGGCATAAGAAAGCAAAAATGGGTTTATTTGGTTCTTATGGTCTTCAAGCAGGGGACCATCTGCCACAGACCTATTCAGCAGAAGCAGCAAGCAAGGCACAGATTGCAAACAATCGTCTCCGATGCAGCCTGCCTTCCTTCAGGGAGGCCCTGGCAGGTGGCAGTCTCTCAAGGACGTAACAAGTAGGAAAAAAGTCCTATGCCAGGCCCACCTTCCCTCCGGGAAGCTCTCCAGCAGTCCCTCAAGGAGTTTCTGTTGCCAGCCTGGCTGTGCACAGAGTGAATACTGAAGGGCTGCTCTCCTTCGGTCAAAACCCGACTGTGCTGCAATTAAGACTTAACCCTCAAATAAGGCTACTCTAGGACTTATCAACCCCTTTTTTTGTATGGGGTGGGCAAGTACCTGTGACTGAAGAACCTCTTAATGTCAACTGGCAAGGGGGATACAGAAATCTCATGAGTTTGGTGTGTTCATTAATGTTTTGCCTTTACGGTCACTACTTCGCTATTGTTTATCTGTTTGGGTTCTGTCTGATTCTTTGATTGTTTCTGTCTGTTGCATAACTAATTTTGCAAGATTTAAATCAACTAAGGTGGTGAAGTCTGATTGGTTAAAGAATTGTTTCATAATGGGCTAGGATTGGTGGAAAAATACTGTTTTGTAGGACTTTACTTTAAAATGATTGTTACGGTACAACTAAGCAGGACTCAAGTTTAACTATATAAACCAAAGGGAAGTTCTAACTCCAGGACACAGCCAAAGACAGCTACCAGATCTCAACATGCTGCCAATCACACCACGCAGAAGCTGGAGGAGCCCTGGACGACCTGAGCCGGACTGGCCACCAGGAAAAGTTCATCTGCCTTATTGGGAGTGGTGAGCATTGTATGCTTAGAGTGTGTATTCTGTTTTGGTAACTTAATAAACAGAGGTTAAGGATATTACTGTGTGAAGCTCTTTCACTGGTAAAAGGCCCTGCAAACATGCAGAAGATTACGCCCTCAGCCCTAAGAACTGGGTGAGGGTAGGTGCCTTTCACCCGGAGTCCTAGGAACTGGGAAAGGGCGGGGTGACTAAATTAATTGGATTACACCTTGAGCCCATGGAAGGGTAAAGATGGCGTGCCCTAGATTGTGCAAGTAACAGTAGGCATGATGACAATACATTTATTTATATAATGCTTATAGCATGAAAGTACTTTCAAACATCAATGAATTGAGCCTCCCCATGACCATGAGAGGCAGGTGAAACGTGACCCCATTTCGCAGATAGGGAATCTGAGATACAGAGAGGCTCAGTGGCTTAGATAACTAGGATGTGTTAGTGACAGCCTTAAGAAAAGGTAGCCATCTTTGCTCATGGCAGAGCACTAAATATTCCTGGAGAGCAGGGCACCATTTGCCACAATCAAACTGTGCACAGAAACTGAAAACAGTTTTCAGTAAGATTCTTGTGCAAAGATGTCAGAGTGGCTGAACTCAATGTTTGTTGCTCTTCTGATTAGGCTTAATCATCAGGGGCTGGTTAGTTATTTTTTTGTGATTATTTGTGCCTCATACAAGGATTTTGTGTTTAGAACATGTGTAGGGAGCCATTCTGCTGAAAGAAGAGAGACAAAATGTTGAATGCTTCAAGGGATATTTGTGCAGATTACAAGGGTTTTCTGGCCTCTGGAGAACCCAAGAATAGATAGTTTCACAAAGTGCAATTTAAAAGTTAATCCAGACACACCACAATTGGCATCTGGAGCTCTGACTATTGCCTCCTGTATTAATTACGCTACAGGCCAGATCCCTGTGACTCAAGGTGAATTCTCATAAAACAGACACTTGGTACTTCAGCTAATAGACTCTACAGTCACCAAATTAAACTGGATTTACTAATTTGGAACAAAGAAGTAAGGTGGGGGAGGACCCTGAGGAAGCATTACAAGCATGTGTTGTGCTCTCCTATTCAGACTCACATCAGGGCAAGATGATATGCAATTAAGGCTTAACCATCAAATAAGGCTATTTAGGGACTTTTCAAACCCTTGTTTGTACCTGTGACTGAAGAACCTCTTAATGCCAACTGGCAGGGGGGATACAGAAATCTCATGAGTTTGGTGTGTACATTGTAATTCACCAAAGACTCTTATGGGAGGTCTCAAATGAAAGCTAGTGCCACACTGGTCAGCAATATCTTGTATGTATAGATATTATATAAGGAGTTACGTATATATACTGAAAATATGTTCTCAGAGTCTGTATTGACCAGCAAAGGTGAAAAACAGGTTTTCCTCCTGACAGAAGGTATGAAAAGTGAATCTCTCTGTTGCGATGTAAATTAAGCATGGTAAACTAACATAATGGGTGAACATTTACATATGAAGAAATGTGAAATCAACAGGAAAGGAACACACAGAAGAAAACAAGCCATGGGAGGTTATCCTGTCTATGAGTAAAGACAGCAAACTTTGGGGGAATATCTAGAAGGCAAAGAAGACACCCCTTCATCCTGCACCTAGGAAGTAAATGGGCAGCATTGTGATACGTTCCCCCTGGGGTGCCACCTGGAACTGGGGTACCACTGAGCCCCCCTGACACACCAGCCTGAGCTCCCTTCTACACTGTACTGCTGTGACAAGCTGCCAAGCCCTCCAAGCTTCAGCCTGCACTTTCACCAGCATACTACAGGTAGGGACTCACCCAGCTGCAGTACATGCAGACAGGCTCTTTAACCAGCCCCTGCATGGGAAGGCTTCAGCTAGGGCACCTCCCAGTTCCTAAGGCACACCCCCCCTACAGTATAAACCCAAAATTATACCACCTTGAGCTGCACAGGGAACTGTGCAGCGTAAGCTCATAAAATTCACCCCTCCCTCAACTGTGGAGAGGAATATGCAACAGCTTTCTGCCCCAAGTTATGATTTCCAAGGTTTTAGATTAAGCAAAAACAAATGTATTGACTACAAAAGATATAATCACTTAAAAATCTAAGTAGGGTCCTACCAAATTCATGGCCATGAAAAGCACATCACAGACTGAAGTCTGGTCTTTTGTGTGCTTTCATCCCATATTACACAAATTTCATGGGGGAGACTAGTGTTTCTCAAATTGGGGGTCCTGACCCAAAAGGGAGTTGCAGGGGCATCATAAGGTTATTTTAGAGGGGTTGCAGTATTGCCACCCTTACTTCTGTGCTGCTGTCTTCAGAGCTGGGTGGCTGGAGAGTGGCAGCTGCTGACTGAGGGCCCAGCTCTGAAGACAGCAGCGCAGAAGTAAGGATGGAAATACCATACCAAGCCATCCTTACTTCTGCGCAGCTGCTGGTGGCGGCTCTGCCTTCAGAGCTGGGCTCCCGGCCAGCAGCCACAGCTCTTCAGCTGCCCAGCTCTGAAGGCAGCACTGCCGCCAGCAGCTGCGCAGAAGTAAGCTAACAGTACCGAGACCCCCTGCTACAATAACCTTGCAACCCCCTCCCAACTTCTTTTTGGGTCAGGACCCCTACAATTACACTACCATGAAATTTCAGATTTAAATAGCTGAAATCATGAAATTTACAATTTTAAAAATCCCATGACCATGAAATTAACCCCAAATGGACCATGAATTTGGTAGGGCCCTAATTATAAGGGACAGCAAACAGATCAAAGCAGATTACCGAGCAAATAAACAAAAAAATGCAAACTAAGCTTAATACACTAAATAGATTGAATATGAAAAGAAGATCTGCAGCCTGCTTGTATCACCACCTAGGGTGAGGATCTGAAGGGGCAAGCTGCACTTGCTTACAGCTTGCAATCCCCAGGTGTTCCATTCACAGGCTAAAACTCTCTTTAGCTTGGGTCCAGCACTTCCCCCAGGTCAGTCTTTGTTCCTCAGGTGTTTCCAGGAGTCTTCTTGGGTGGGGTGTCAGTGAAGAACCAAGATGATGTCATTCCCTTGCCTTATTATATGCCTTGTATATGTGCCTTTTGCATATGGCGGGAACCATTTGTTTCAAAGTTTGGTTCTCAGTGGAAAATAACTGACATCCCAAGATGGAGTCCAGCACCAGGTGACCTGGTCACATGTCTCTGTAGTGTCACAGCAGCCATCACTCAGAATTTGATCCCGACCCTTAGAATGACAGACTGATAACCATGAAGTCTGAGGTGACTATGGATTTGCTACATTGGTGAGAGAAGCAAGTTGTGAAATCCTAGGTGCTTGATAATAAGCTCTGTCCACCTAGGAAAGTATGAATGGGAATGGAATTAGAGCTGCTCAGCTGTGGGTTTGTCTACATTGGAGCTGGAGGTATAATTGCCAGCTTGGGTAGACATACCTGCGCTAGCTCTGATCAAGCTAATGCACTAAAAATAGCAGTGTAGCCACAACTGCATGGGTAGCCTGACAGGGTAACTGTCACAAGTGCATACTGAGGGTCTCGGACAGGATCATACTTGGGGTAGCTAACCTGTCCTGCCACACATGCAGCCAGGGCTTATGCTGCTATTTTTAGGGTGCTAGCTCTGATCAAGCTAGCACAGTATGTCTACCCAAGCTGGAAATTACAGCTCCAACTCCAGTGTCAACATAACTGAAGTATCACAGGCCTATGCCATTGACTAGTAAAAGGTATTTTCCCCTATGTAATAGAGATCTGTGCTTTTAGAACAGCAAGATCTGGTGGCAGGTTTAAGTTCCAAGTGGGCATGGTGTGCATCACAGAAACAATCTTAAGTCCTACATGACTGTTGATTAGTTACAATCTTTTCCAACCTCTCTGTTATGATTTGCTAATGTTTGTAGAATGTCTTGAATTCCTTGGGTGGAAGGTGCTATTGAAATGGAAAGCATAACTAAGAATGAAATTTAATTCTCTATGTGGCAATGAAAACCGATTTCACCATATAGTCATGCATTTCTGAACAGATTTTTTTTTTTAGCGTTGTGCGAAAGGCTTGCAAAAATATTGAAAACCCACAAATACTGGCTGAATTCCTGTCTCATTACAATCTTGAGACTCAGCTCTGGTTCATCAGAAGGTTGCTGAAACAGTTGAGGGAACTTAGCTATGTTAAATCACACAAGTCAGTTTCAGCTGGCTTCTGTGTACAACCAAGTGGCACTGTAAGGTTTTGGCTTGGATGTTTTGTGTTTACATGACCCTCAAAATGCAAAGTGAAACAGAGGAGAGGGGAACCCTTGCAAAACAAGAGCAATGAGAAAGTTTGTGTAACAAACTGGCAAAGTGTGACCCACTAGATGATAACAGTCTACTACTGCTACTGGTGTTAACTCCTGAGGTCCAAGTGGTAAAGGCCTGTGCTGCAGTGTTGGAAACTGCAAGTTCATGCCCTTTTGATGAAGAGAGAAGTTGTTACAGCTGTGTGATTTCTTGTGACCTGAAACCACTGGGTATCATAGATTGTACACACACAATATTTTTATTTGAGATTTGTCATTGGAGGTGCTGCTCACAATGCAGAGGCCAAACACAGATATACCCACCTTCCTGATAAGGATTCAGGGTAGCCTCAGAAGCACTTCCTGAACTAAGTACTGTAATTAAGGTTTCAGAGTAGCAGCCGTGTTAGTCCGCAAAAAGGAGCACTTGTGATCTCTAAGGTACCACAAGTACTCCTGTTCTTTTTACTATAGTTAAAACTATCCTAGAGAGCATGCAAAACTCTGTACTGTACTGCTACATTATACACACTGCTCTATTTGTATTTTATTTCTAAAATAAAAAGTAAAAATACTAACAACTTGCTGGTAATACAGAATAAGAGACTTAAGAAAGGCACAATCAGGTCAAATTTGGCCCCAAATTCATGGTTTTGCAGAAATCAAACTTACAAAACTTAAAATTGATGGAAATATTTGTGAGGCTTTTATTCTGATAGAAACAAGCAAACAGTCCCCTACAATGCTTACAGTCCAAGCATTGGAACTTTGTTCTAATTGTTACTGTAATAGTTGGGGCTGGTAAAAAAAATTTAAAAATGTAGGAATTTCTTGTTTTCTGTCCTACTCCAATGCTAAGTACTCTGGAAAAACAGATCCTAGGCATCTTAGGTTGGGTCCCCACAATTAGTGGATACTTTCGACCTTAATCTCTCTCTGTGCCCTATTTGTAAAATGGAGATAACACCACCCCCTCATCTCATGGGGTGTTGTGAAAATAAATTAATCAATATTTGTGAAACACCTGGATACTTCAGTGATGAGCACGATAGAAAAGCCAGTGAGGAAGTTAATAATTCAGAGCAGGGTTTGAATGGTGGGCAGTCAATAATGCATGGAGTCATACATTGAACAATGAGGATAAAACAAAATATTGAATAGCGTCTCATGCAATGAGCACTGTCCATGCTGTGCATTGAATGGGGGGGGGGGTCATGTAGAAAAAAGAGTGTGATCATGTAATTAAAGATCATCTCATAATGCATATGTGCAAGAGGGCCAAATTAAAGTTGATGGGCAACCCTAATTCCAGCATTTCCTAACTTTTGAGTGCTTGACTTTGCAACCTCAGTAATGTTCTTCTAATGCAGTATTTTGATGTGTAGTTATGTATTATTTATGTAGGGCCTTCTGTGCTTTGCTAGTGCATGAGGCCCTAAAAGTCAAATTGACAAAAAATGGGCTATTTAAAAAAAAAAAAAAAAGAAACTGACTAGTTTTTTTTTATATTGGCTAAACTAAGGAATGCAAAAGATAACTAGCAAAAAGTAAATTAGAGTTTGTAATTTCTTGTCATTTCAATAATGTGAAGTGTTATTGGCAATATCAACAAGGAAGGTTTTAAAAATACTTGACACTGTCCTCTTGATAAACTCAGTGAATGAAGTTTGCAAAAAGTTCCGAGTAAACACTTTTTACTTTAGTTCATGCCCACAGGAAAGCAAAGCTCAGTGAGTTGCCCTGTTACAATGTGTCTCCAGTTTCTTTCTTTTTTCGGTGAGAAAACAGAAAGGAAGATATTGGTATGAACAATGAATAATATATGTATAAATTCCCTGCAGTTTTTTTGACATTGTCTTACAATGAGGTTTCTGGAAAAGATTATAAATCTTTTCAGAGGTCACTCAATCTAACTGGGGGATCAGATGGTTCATGGTACCAATAACAATTACTGATGCACTGCAGTGTTTTAGAGGGTGGTTTGGGGTGTTTCTTTTTAATGCTCACAACAGATTAAAGAGGTTTCTTTTTCTCTCCAGTGAAGCTGTCAAGCAGTTCCTTTAATTACCATAAGTAACTCATTATTTATTAAGAGAAGCACCAAGCTATGAATTTTGTTCCAGAATACAAGCAGTGATAGGAATATAAAATAAGTTTTCTGGGTGTCCAGTTCAGGATCTATTAATCTCTTCCCAGATTGGCTGCAGAAAAGTTCCTGTTTGAGATTAGCATTGCACGAGCTCAGCTACTGAAATTCTCACAATCCTCAGAAAAGAAACTGTTCTGTTTCTCAGGCATAAAGTGCTATATATGCCCTTTCAGACTAGATGATGTACTCTTTGCTAACTTGCTGTTTTCCTCAGAACATATATAAAGTGTCCCTGCGAGAGAATGCAGTATGACTGTCATTTCCTAAGCACCTATGGGCCAGATCCTGGGCCCAGTATGGTACCTTAAGAGAGCAGCTGAGAATTTTTCACTCCATGAGGGAATCTCCAGCTAGTGTTGAGAAGGCAAATCCAGCCCTATGGCATCTCTCCACAGCAGGCGTAAAAGGCCTATTGGGAAGACTGGAGAAAGGGACATAGCCTAGCTGGTGTGAGAGCCCCTTATGTGCTGTTACGAGCTGGTGCAAATTAGAGTAGCACTGAGACTGCTCTAACTTATGCCAGAAGTTCCCAGCATCCCTTGGGAATCACAAAAGTGTTGCTTTGCCGCACCCCATCTTCAATTCCTGTACACAGCGCAACTCGGCCAGATGTGAGGATGGGTCCGTATACCTTGCATCATCTCACAGACCTGCTCCCTAACAACCAGACAGGTTTCCTTTACTCAGAGGTAAAGTCCCCAGTAAACAGAATAGTAGCTACATACAGCACAGAAAGGTTGGCTGGTCTGGTCTGATTACTAGTAACTGCCAGCACAGAAATATTTCCTGAGAAGCTACAATTCTCTGGAAATGTTGGAGAGGATGATCATTCCCTTGCTGAGAGTTCCAGTTAAGAAGGGAGTATTATTAATGATCAGAATGTTGGCCAATTCTAAAGAATATGTTTCCTTTCCCTGAAACACACGTAACGACATCCTAGACGTTGCAAGAGATCAATGGGATGCCAAGACTTCAGGCCAGAGGCCATTTTTCATATTGTATCTTGATTGCAGTTGTATTTTGAAGCTGGAAAGGCAGTGTGGTCTCATGGTAAGAGCAGGGGACAGAGGGTCAAAATGCAAAGGTGTGGAGGCAGTGAAACAGAGGTTGAAGCTTGCAAGACTGAAGTTTGTAGCAGCCCAAGCTCTAGTGTGAATTAGAGCACACATTTGTGAAAAGGAGCCTGTAACCTCACTTGGTACAGCTGAGGTTTAAGGCGCCCATCCTTCAAATTGCTCTGCCTGGGAAGGTCTTTTTTTCTACAGTGCTATGTAAGCCCAAGGTCGGTGGGACCTGAGTCAGCTGACCCATGTCAAAAAACCCTAAGCTTGAGCATCTGCATTGCATTTTAAACCTAGGTTAAGGATTTTCTGATCCATGCTCAAACCAAGAGCTCTGACATCCATATTGCAGCACACAGGCCAGAGTCAAAGTAACCACATCCCAGAGCCCCTAGCAAGCTCCCTGCCGCCCAAAAGGAGGTCCCTCTTGTCCTAGGACATGCCCTGCATGTTACCAGGAAGCAGCTCACTTTGCAAAAGGCTTGATCAGTTTGCTCTCTATTGCAAAGCCAGGAGGCTCTCTGAATGTGTGCTTGCAGATTGGTGATCGGAAGAGAATGAGTTAACACTAACTTGAAAAATGGGAGGTGACTTCCATTTTCAGTAGAATGATTTGCAGATTGTTGGGATAGAGAGGACTAAGGAAGTTGTCCCATGGAATTGTGGGATACCTCCAGATGATTCACAGGACCTGAGTCAAGCGGGGCTGCATCTACAGTGCACAGCAATAAGGCTCGGACCCTGGGTCTCAGCTTAACTTGAGTTCTGACCCTCCAGCCCTGCAGGGTCCTGGGACCGAGCCCTGAGTTAGCACAATTGCGGTGTAGGCACAAGGGGAACGGGTTAGCCTTGAGCCCTGGCTCAGGCATGGGCTTACTGGGCAGTATAGACATACCTTTTGAGTCCAGTGGGGCTCTGTATGGGCATATAGGTCTGCCCATATAGAACATTTGCCAGATTGGGCTCTAAAATCTGACAAATCAAGACAAGTGCCCATCAAGGTTCAAATTGGGGCTGGTCAAAAATTTCCATCAACATTTTTATGATGGAAAATTGGGTTTTCTACTAAATGAACATTTTTCATAGTACGTGTGTGCTTTCCTCTGATTTTTTTCCTTTAGAAAACAAAAAAATGGCCAAAAACTGATTTTTCTCCCGTTTTCAAGTGCAAGTTCTTTAGTTGCCAAATATATATATATATTTCTTAAACCACGCACACAACACTGATGCAGGAAAAAAACCCTTTTCCAACCAGCTGTAGATGTAACTCACTGCCCCTGACGACTTCGGATACTGTTTCACTTCCCTCCATCCCCTTTCTCTCTGCTGCTAAGATGGACATGAACACTTTTAGATTATTTCTGATGGGCTCTCTCTATTTACTATCTGCTTCGTTGGAGAAGAGAAACATCTGCAATAAAAATAATAATAATAATAATGGGACATAGAGGCAGAAGGAAAAATACTCAGACCCAAAATGACTTAAATGCTATCTC
The DNA here is from genome assembly GCF_016161935.1 of Mauremys reevesii. Classification (NCBI taxonomy): domain Eukaryota; kingdom Metazoa; phylum Chordata; order Testudines; family Geoemydidae; genus Mauremys; species Mauremys reevesii. Next base: position 29,995,778 of record NC_052626.1, read on the forward strand.
TGATGTCAATAGTCATCCTTGCTAAATGTTCCTAGGCAATCAAGTTATTGGCAGCTACTAAAATCCTGGCTTTCAAGGATGCTTGGTGCATGTGTGTAACTATTTCTGAGAATTACACAGGCATATTGGCAGCAGATACATCTTTAGACAGTGCAAGTGCAATAAGTTTCAATGTCTTTTCCAATTGCCTTTGTGCAAATGAAGCTTGACATGCAATAAAGATGACTTCAAATCCATAGTGGTTTAAAATATGAATTAAATGTGCAGGCACCGATAGAGGGACGGAAAGTCTGTGGTTGAGATGACAAGACATATATATGGCAATTACTTAATTGCTCTGGAGAGCTGTACTGAGAGTTTGGAAAAGCACAGAGATAAACTGCTCGGTAGTCCTTTTTCTGTCCATGAAAGAAAAAAAAATCCTGACAACCAGCTGCACATGAAACACAGCACAAATCCCATGATTTTTATTTGTGGCCAGCCCTGCTTCCTGCCTCACCACATTAGCTGTTGCCACCACTCACTGTTTGAGGTCTAACTTAGATGTTAAGTCGCCTAAGGGCAGGTCCTTGTATTCTTATGCTTCTGTGACACACCTTACACATCCCACAGGACTGTAAAAAAGACATAGCCTATTTCTCAATGTCACAACTGTAGAAGGCCATTGATGCCCCTGATCAGACTCTTAAAAAAAAAAGAAAAAGAAAAGAAAAACAACAACCCTGAACAGTCTTTACGTATCCACACTGAGTTTTACATAAGAATCAGTGTATGCTGGGACAGGACACACAGGGCCCAATTTTTCTCTTGGTTACAGGTGAGTAAGCCCATTGATGGGGATGCAACTTAAGAATTTGTATCATGGAGATGAAGACCATGACTCTGTGCTGATTTATCCAGGTGGATCTGTGCACCTGAGCAGAACATCACTGGTTTCAATAGCACTCCATGCAGAGATCCCCCATAAAGGTCTCAGTACAAGTTTGGGGCCATATTCAGTTTTCGCATAACTGTCCTGCCAGACGAACACACCTATTGGCTTCTTATGTAAGTACTTAGTCAGGAGGGCTAATTCTCAGTTGCCCTGTACCTCCTGCAGGCTGCTATACTAGTTGCTGTAAAACAGTCTGCACCCACTTTCCACTCATGTAAGTGACTCCACAAGGTGCAGGGCAGTGGAAAATCTGGCCCAGAATGTATTAATAAAAGGTTCCCAACAACCTCATCCTCAATAAGGTTCTTAAGATCCCCTCAGCTTCTAGATTTTCAAAGCTCCACATTTTGTTCTGCCATGGATTTCCAAGAGGGTCCCCCCTTCTTACCTAGATGCCAGCTATGTCCATAAAGACTTTTCTGTACAACTGTGATTGTGTAGCTCTTATGAGGCCTAACTAATAATGGTTTTAAAGTACCATATTAGTATATGAGTGAAAAGTAGTAAAGCCAGTCAATGGCAGAGATGGGAATGAAACTCAAGAGTCTTAGATTCCCAGCCTCAGAATGTCAAAGGGGAAAAAAAAGTAATGGGCAGGTATATTTGTAACCCCAGCCCTGAGGCTTGGCTACAGGCTGCTCCCTTTTCTCATCAGGGTTATTGGTCCTGGGTTCCCCTATAAGGGCACCTAGTGCCTCCACCCAATGAAACCCTCCTAGTACAGAGACCACAGAGGGCTTGGGGAAATATTTAACACAATCTCACACAGAGGAGCATCAGTTAGAGTACACAAAGATACAATAGCTATTGCAATTCCCAGCATAAAAAAAAACCCAGTAACTGGGGCTTTATTAGGTATGGGGCCGTCAGGATAAGGAAGAGCGGAAATGGGGATTAGGATAATAAAGAGACAAAAACAATAATACACAACTCTACCCCTCTCAGCATTTACAGCCAGTACATACCACCCTGCTCCCTCCCAGCACAGGCCTAGCGAGTTTAGGCTCAGTGTTTGATGGATGGTGCAGAGCTGAATGTCGGAGGCTGGCTTAAAACAAAATAGCAAAAAAAAAATAAAAAATGAACAGGGGTGTTCTGACAAAGCATCCACACCAAGGATGGTACAATCAACCTTGTGACTCTCTGGTCTGGATTCCCCACATGCAATTAGGCTCGCTCTTGGCAGCCTGCCTGTGACTTGCCTCAGCCGCTTGGGCTTCTGATCTCTGCTGAGATGACACTGTCTCAGAAATCCCAAAAGAACCCAGTCTGTCCTGGGATAGGAAAGTGGAAGGAGGAGGATCCTCCCTGGCTGTGATCCTTCTCTTCCTGCTACACTCCAAACACAGACAAATCTGAAAATAAAATCAACTCTTTTGTCTCTGAGTTCCATCCTCTTTGGAACCCCCCCTTCAGGTAGTTGAAGGCTGCTGTCAAATCCCCCCTCATTCTTCTCTTCTGCAGACTAAATAACCCCAGTTCCCTCAGACTCTCCACATAAGTCATGTGCTCCAGACCCCTAATCATTTTCATTGCCCTCCACTGGACTCGCTCCAATTTGTCCATATCCCTTCACCAGTGCCAAATAGAGGGGAATAATCACTTCCCTCAATCTGCTGGCAATGCTCCTACTAATGCAGCCCAATATGCCGTTGGCCTTTTTGGCAACAAGGGCACACTGCTAACTCATATCCAGCTTCTTGTCCACTGTAATCCCCAGGTCCTTTTCTGCAGAACTTCTGTGTAGCCAGTCGGTCCCCAGCCTGTAGCGGTGCATGGGATTCTTCCTTCCTAAGTGCAGGACTCTGCACTTGTCCTTGTTGAACCCCATCAGATTTCTTTTGGCCCAATCCTCTAATTTATCTAGGTCCCTCTGTATCCTATCCCTACCCTCCAGCATATCTACCTCTCCCCACAGCTTAGTGTCATCTGCAAACTTGCTGAGGGTGCAATTCATCCCATCATCCAGATCATTAATAAAGATGTTGAACAAAACCGGTCCAGGACCGACCCCTGGGTCACTCCACTTGATACCGGCTGCCAACTAGACATCGAGCTGTTGATCACTACCTGTTGAGCCCAACAATCTAGCCAGCTTTCTATCCACCTCATAGTCCATTCATCCAATCCATACTTTTTTAACTTGCTGGCAAGAATACTGTGGGAGACCATATCAAAAGCTTTGCTAAGCTAAAGTCAAGATATATCACATCCACCACTTTCTCCATAACCACAGAGCCATTTATCTCATTGTAGAAGGCAATCAGGTTGGTCAGGCATGACTTGCCCTTGGTGAATCCATGTTGACTGTTCCTGATCACCTTCCTTTCCTCCAGCTGCTTCAAATGGATTCCTTGGGGACCTGCTCCATGATTTTGCTGGAAACTGAAGTGAGGCTGACCGGTCTGTAGTTCCCCAGGTTCTCTTTCTTCCCTTTTTTAAAGATGGGCACTATATTTGCCTTTTCCCAATTGTCCAGGACCTCTCCCGATCACCAGGAATTTTCAAAGATAATGGCCAATGGCTCTGCAATCACATCAGCCAACTCCCTCAGCACCCTTGGATGCATTAGATCTCTACCTATGGGACTTGTGCATGTCCAGCTTTTCTAAATAGTCCTTAACCTGTTCTTTCATCACTAAGGGCTGCTCACCTCCTCCCCAGATTGTGTTGCCCAGTGCAGCAGTCTGGGAGCTGACCTTGTCTGTGAAGACTGAGTCAAAAAAAGCACCGAGTACTTCAGCTTTTTCCACATCATCTGTCACTAGGTTGCCTCCCTCATTCAGTAAGAGTCCCACACTTTCCCTGACCTTCTTCTTGTTGCTAACATACCTGTAGAAACACTTCTTGTTACCCTTCACATCCCTTGCTATCTGCAACTCAATTGTGCCTTGGCCTTCCTGATTACACCCCTGCATGCTCTAACAATATTTTTATACTCCTCCCTAGTCATCTGTCCAAATTTCCACTGCTTGTAAGCTTCGTTTTTGAGTTTAAGCTCAGCGATTTCATTGTTAAGCCAGGCTGGTCGCCTGCCATATTTGCTATTCTTTCTGCACATCGGGATGGTTTGTTCCTGCACCCTCAATAAGGCTTCTTTAAAATACAGCCGGCTCTTCTGGATTCCTTTCCCCTTCATACTAGCCTCTCAGGGGATCCTGCCCATCAGTTCCCTAGGGGAATCTAAGTCTGCTTTTCTGAAGTCCAGGGTCTGTATTTTGCTACTTTCCTTTCTTCCCTTTCCAATCAGAACATGACTTTGAAAAAAAGTGTCCACAACCATACTCTAACAGTTCTAGCTCTGGGGCACTGAAATCAGTTCCCCACATTTTATCATGTGAGACTCAAAAGGGTATCCTGTGACTCATAAGCCAATCTATACAGCATGTAAAAGGAAAACACAGGAAAGGCTGTGCATGGCTCACATTTCATAATGATTTTGGTCCAGACATTGAGTGGGGAGATGGTTTCCGCAGTCACATGTCAAGCAGTGACAGATGCAGGGCAAATTTACATCAGCAGAGGTTAAAGATATGAACTGGTCCGAAGCTGTAAGAGCCATGCTTCTTTCCAGTTATTAGTGAACCTTTCTTTTTCAAAGAAAAGATGACAGGACCCTTTCCGAAGAGCTGCCATTATGGCCTCACGAAAAAACACAAACAAGTAATGGGGTGGGATTGGGAAAAGCAAGTGTTACAACATGGTTCAAATTCTGCATCCAATTATAGTGGTGCAATTGCTGAGGATCTCCAGTGATTGATTTATACTAGAGTCCTAGAGCAGAATTTGGCCCAGGTGATTGGCATTGTAAGTTTCGTATGGATTTTGTCAGCTTGAAATCTCTCTCTCTCTCTTTCTTCTCTCTTTTTCCATTGTGAGAGAATAAAGTCAGGCATGAGGGCTGCAGTAGGTGGCCCAGAAGTGGAGATTAGGGGGCGGGAGCCAACCAAAAGAAGGGAGTTTGAAGAAAGTGATTGAAAGAGGAGGAAGATACTAGGCGCAGAGGAGTTAGGGAAGCTGTTACAGATGTAAAAGGAGGCGTTAAAGCCTGTGTGCTTCTTGTATCCCTAAGTTTTAAAAAGAAACAGAGGAGGCTGGAAGCCCCTGCTCAGTTTTCAGAATATCTCACACACCCATGCACTAAAACAAGATGGGGGTTTTTACGCCTAATCTCTGCCATCTGCAGTGAGAGAAAAGGTGTCAGCAGCTATTAAGCCATCAAGGAGGACAGCTTTAGCAGACTGTGTTGATGTCACAATCCCACAATATAGTGCTGTGAACCCAATTAGTGGGCAAGGAACTGATTAGAGTGCTGTGCTCCCAAACACTTTGTAATAATGTTAACATGCCCTAACTATGGGATCCCCGTATTAAAATCCACACTGGGGATTGGCCTCACACGTGTAACTTGTGGTGGTTTTTGCTAGAAACCATGTGGCCAATAAATCTGTCCTGCCACAACTCACAAAAAGTTTTTGTGTTTTTTTAAATCCCTGCAGTGGTGGCTGCAACCAAGCCCAATCACAATCCAAAATATCAATCAGACTTTATGGAACTGCTTGCATCCATGTACCTCAATGCCCTTTGCACACATGTAATGAATTTATGCAGATGAGGAAACTGAGGCACTGTAGTGGGGCTGATTGGCCGCCCACAGACCCAGAGTGGGAGGAGCCCAGTGGGCGGACCCATGCCACACTCAACCCTCTCACCAGATGTTAATGGGCGGGACTGGAAGTACAAAAGGCGTGCCAGAGAATTCAGTTGGGAGGCCAGACGCCTCCTGTGAGCTCCCAAGCTGGGAGGCTGCTGCAGACCCCAAGGGAGCCAAGGACTGCCAGGGCCATTTACAGACCATAGCGCAGAGGAGCTGCAAGTGCTGACAGAAGCCTTCTTCCCTGACGACCAGGACGACCATCTACAGAGCCAGGAACGCCCAAAAGGGGAGCTAGGAAGTGGCGCGGGGTAGCTAACCCCGTCTGGCTGCAATGCTGCCAGCAACTGAGTCAGCGTGTTGAGCTCAGGATCCTCACTGACCCAGTGCAGACTGCTCTGCTACTGCTAGGGCCTTGGGTGGGATGCAGTGGGGCGTGGGTTGGGCCTGCGTTCCCCTTGCCACCTCAATCCGTGGGTGGCAGTCTCCACCTCTCTTAGACAAGAAGCCTGCGCTTGTTGGCCCGCCACCCGAGCTACGAGGCCTGACTGTTTGCTGCTCAGCCTGAGTCCCTTAGACTCTCTACTGCCCCACCCTGATCAAGGGCCTGGGCTGTTTGCTGCCCAGCCTGAGTACAGGCCTGAGCCAGACTCTTTGCTGCCCCACCCAGACCAGGGGCTGGGGCTTTGTAACTGTGTTTGTTGTTCTGCCCCAACCACAGGCCCGAGCTCATGTCTCCCTGCTGATTCCCCATGTCAGGCAACCCTCAGAGATGTAGTGGGGTGGATTGGCTGCCCACAGACCTGGAGATGGAGGAGCCACTCCCCTCAGTGGACTACAAGCACCAAGATCTTAGGGGACTTATCTGAGGTAACACAGAAAGCTTGTGGCAGAGGCAGGAATAGAACCCAGATCTCCTGATTTAAAGTCCAGAGCTCATATATAGCACTTTTCATCTGTTGATCACAAGAACAATTTACTAAGAGAGTAGATATAATTATCCCCATATTACAGATGGGGAACCTGTCTCAGTAAGGTCAAGTGAGTTGCCCAAGGCACCCAGCAGACCAATGGCAGAACACCTAGGCTCTCTGAATACCAATCGCAGGGCCATAGTCTCTGGGCCACAACAAGATCACCCTTCCAGCTAAAATAAACCCAAGGAGTGTCTAACCCAGAAAAGTCTCTCTTCCTCCATGTTTGCTGGGGTGAGTTGTGTTCTAACCCTTCAGAGGACATCTGGAGTGAAACAAATTTGGTTATAATGGATCCAAAAGAATCAGAAATGAGCTTTGATGGGAAGGATGGATCTCCAACGTGGGATTCCTGCTCTGTTTGTAAAGCAAATATTTGATTGGAGAGTAGAACTGAGATTGGCAACTGTCATTTGAATTATTTGCAAGTGGACACAACAGGTGCTTCACTGCCCTGAAAAAAAAAATCAGACTCCAAAATCCATGTTCTTTCCTTTTGGAAGAGCCCCATTGTGTTGTTACATGAGCAGTGGAAATATGACAGGGTGCTAGTGTTTACATTCAGAGAAGATGCATGCAGCTTCCATCTGTTCAACATTTGGAGCCAATTTGTGGTAAGTACTCGGGCTGAAAATTGCTTTGGAGTTTTGTCTGCAATTGCTTTATTTGAAATAAATCACTGATGTGTTCCCTCATCTTCAAGCACATTGACAAGTATACCAAAGCTCAATGACATCAGCAGCTTGCCTGAACTTTGGGTGCTCTGAATTCCAAAATATCCAGGTGTCACTTGCTGCCAAATGCTCGACCCACCACTTTCCTGCAGCTCTACACTTGTTCGCTGGGCAACAGCTCCACCTCTGGCTGGGTGAAATTCAGCCCTTTACAGAGGAACAAGGCCTATGTGCGCTGAAGACCCAAGGGCAGTACTTCAAGTGCGTGTGGGAGTTGTCAAGGGTTTTAGATCTGGAAAGAAAAATATCAAGCTTGGTTGCTGAAGGGCCAGTTTTAAGCCCTGCCTAACCAAAGCTCTTGCTCCCAGATTATGATATACCCACACACACACCTTTTCCAGGCCACTTTAAGAACCGCCTGCATGGAATTTAAGTCATGATAGGCCTTAAGCAGGAGCTTAGCACGGAGGTGAACTTCACCCAGTGTCACTACTTTGCAGCTGTTTATGTTACTAAGCAATGTTGTCTAGCAGTCTCAAAGAGGCCTCCATCAATACCCCAACATCAAATGCCCCCAGACATTGGGACTGTGCAGGTCCAGATTCAAATCCAAATGTTGAGGCAGCACCCTCTCTCTGTAATGGGCTAGACAATAATTGTGGATCTCCAAAACCTGAAAACTTTGGAAACTTAGGATCTGGTTTCAGTTTTGAAGTTTTTGGCTCAGGCTGCTCTGTAGTTCCAAATCCCAGTGACATTGGGGACACTGAGTCAGAAATTGAATCAATGAGGTGCAGAAAGAGAAATTCAGAGAGTGAAAAACACAGTATCCAACTGCAGGGAGAATTCAGGGAGGCATAATGTAATTAACAGATTGGGGGCTTTGGCCAGGATACTGCAGTTAACATCCCTACACCGGCAAAAATTGCCATAGGATATTTAATAAGCACAAGTGAGCAGGACCTCAATTTCACATCTTAACCAAAAGATAACAGGGTCAGCGCCCCAATGGGTCAGAGGGTCGTCTCACTGAGGGGGAAAGAGTGCCACTTCGAGCCCAATCCTGTGCCACTGAAGTCAAAGGGAGTATTAAGGTTGAGCTCAATAGGAGCAGGATTTGCCCCCAAATCACTAGATTCACTTCCTGCAGCACCTTGTTGGTGCTGGAGCCTCCCATATGAATATAGACCCTGCCCCAGCCCCAGGGCTGGCTCCAGGGTTTTTGCTGCCCCAAGCAGCCCCCCCCCCCCACAAAAAAAAAAGCCGTGATCGCGATCTGCAGTTCTACTGCCGCTGCTTCAGTCTTCGGTGGCAATTCGGTGGCTGGTCCTTCGCTCGGAGAGGGAGTGAGGGACTCACCCCCGAATTGCCGCCGAAGACCCAGATGTGCCGCCCCTCACCGTTGGCCACCCCAAGCAGGTGCTTGCTGGGCTGGTGCCTGGAGCCGGCCCTGCCCAGCCCTGCTTAGCTTGAGAGATCGAACCAAAACAAGACAAAGTTCTTGCCAAGTGAAAAGGACAAGAATGTGAATGCACATGTTCCTTTTGTGAACTGGGCCAGGCATGTGGGTGGCGGAACTGGTGGGAAATTGGCTGAAGGGACTCGGTGTGTGTTTCCAGCCCCTGAGCCTCTGTAAAACTTGTTGACAACGGTACTTCAGCCAGGCAGCTCTGGAGGACGAACAGCTTGGCTGGTTAAAAATCTGTTCTGTGGCCACCCACACCATGGAAGCCAGCAAGCAGTGGGTTTCTGATGGAGAAAAAGCAGTTTCTGAGGCATGAAACTTCCTCAGCTGTTTGCCTATGACAGGCTTGAACAGAGCACTTCGCTAACACCCTATGACTGCAGCAGGACTTGTAAGTCCCTGATACTATGACATCAGCTGCCTATGGTGCTTTGTACTGTACAGGGTGTATAAATTAACAAATGGAAGATGTCAGCTTTGATCACAACTGTTATGCTAGTGATTTTACTGTATATTTGATAGTCCTGGAGCCTTAAAATGCCACCTGCATTGCAAGGAGGAAGGGTCTTTTTTTTTTTTAGGTTAAATAGGAACAGTGTTATTCAGTGGGATTGATCCCTTTTCTCCCCTATAGGGGAAAACCCATATAGAAAATGTGGAATTTTAAAGCTCCAGGATTGTACTAGACAGGATTATCATAGTAGGGTCAGGGAAAGGTCATTTAGGTCAGTGGCTCTTCCAGAGGTACATCAACTCATCTAGATATTTGCCTAGTTTTTTAGCAGCTTGCATAAAAAGCACTAGTGAAGTCCATAGAGACTAAAATTTCATACAGACAATGACTTGTTTATACTGCTCTATATACTATACACTGAAATGTAAGTCTAATATTTACATTCCAATTGATTTATTTTATCATATGGTAAAAATGAGAAAGCAAGCAATTTCTCAGTAACAGTGTGCTGTGACACTTGGATTTTTTACATCTGATTTTGTAAGCAAGTAGTTTTTAAGTGAGGTGGAACTTGGGGTACACAAGACAAATCAGACTCCTGAAAGAGGTACAGTACTCTGGAAAGGTTGAGATACTCACCAATTTAGGTCATCAAGTCTGATGTACATTTCCTGCTGAAGGATCCAAAAGTGCTTTATAAATAATATTCCAAGTACAGCCCCTGGTTATATCCATCGACCTACCTTAATCACTGAGGTAGCATGATTGGAAATCAATGCAGAATTTGGCCTTGTACTTATAGACATCATTCATTTACTACTGAAGCACAGCCATCCCTGGATAGGAACATGGCAGTCATCCTACATGAAAGCACACCAGTTAAATTCAGAGAGGAATTGAAGAACTAAAACTAACCAGTATTCCATAAACCTGTCATATCACTGCTAAACTAACCCATGCCCACAGACAAAGAAGGGGTGGGTAGATTTCAGGGGGTTTACAGTCATAGGCACACTTCAGAGTAAATCAGTCAAAGGACTAAACAGCTGCCTACTTTCCAGGACTAGCTACAGTTTCTGAGGGTATGTCTACACTACGGGATTATTCCGATTTTACATAAACCGGTTTTGTAAAACAGATTATATAAAGTCGAGTGCACGCGGCCACACTAAGCACATTAATTCGGCGGTGTGCGTCCATGTACCGAGGCTAGCGTCGATTTCCGGAGTGTTGCACTGTGGGTAGCTATCCTGTAGCTATCCCATAGTTCCCACAGTCTCCCCTGCCCATTGGAATTCTGGGTTAAGATCCCAATGCAAAAACAGTGTCGCGGGTGATTCTGGGTAAATGTCGTCACTCAATCCTTCCTCCGGGAAAGCAACGGCAGACAATCATTTCGCGCCCTTTTTCCCTGGATAGCATGGCAATCATGGAGCCCGTTTTGCCTTTTGTCACTGTCACCGTATGTGTACTGGATGCTGCTGACAGACGCGGTACTGCACTGCTACACAGCAGCATTCATTTGCCTTTGCAAGATAGCAGAGACGGTTACCAGTCATATTGCACCGTCTGCCATTGTACATTGGCGATGAGATGACGGTTATCAGTCATTCTGTACCATCTGCTGCTATCATGGGTGCTTCTGGCTGGCCTCGCTGAGGTCGGCCGGGGGTGCACAGGCGAAAATGGGAACGACTCCCCAGGTCATTCCCTTCCTATGTTTTGTCTAAAAATAGAGTCAGTCCAGCCTAGAATATGGGGCAAGTGTACTAGAGAACCAGAGAGCACAGCCGCTCCATGTCAGAGCCCCAGAGATCCCACAGAAATGATGAGCTGCATGCCATTCTAGGGGGTGTCCCTGCAACAACTCCACCCGTTGCTTCCCTCCTCCTCCAACCCTCCTGGGCTACCGTGGCAGTGTCCCCCCATTTATGTGATGAAGCAATAAAGAATGCAGGAATAAGAAACACAGACTTTTTAGTGAGATAAAATGAGGTGGAGGAAGCCTCCAGCTGCTATGATAGTCCAGGCAGGACATTAAAGGGCGAGTGGGGAGAGGAGACCAGCCTTCCGCTGCTATGATAGTCCAGGCAGTACAGAATCTTTTCTTTAGACATGATGGGGGGGGGCTAATGGAGCTCAGCCCCCAGTTGCTATGATGAGGATGGTTACCAGCCGTTCTGCACTATCTGCTGGGAATGACCAGGAGTCATTCCTATTTTTACCCAGGCGCCCCCGGTCGACCTCACCGAGGCCAGCCAGGAGCACTCACAGGATGATGACGAGGACGGATACCAGTCCTTTTGTACTGTACCATCTGCCACTGGGGAGGGGAGGGGAGAGGAGAGGATGCTGCTGTTTAGCGCTGCAACACCCCGTCTACTAGCAGCATGCAGTAGACATAGGGTGACATTGAAAAAAGGCGAGAAACGATTGTTTTCCCTTTTCTTTTGGGGGGGGGAAGGGTGTAAATTGACAACATACACCCTGAAACACCCGGGAAAATGTTTTTGACCCTTCAGGCATTTGGAGCCCAGCCAAGAATGCAAATGCTTTTCAGAGACTGCGGGGACTGTGGGATAGCTGGAGTACTCAGTACCCCCTCCCTCCCTCCATGAGCATCCATTTGATTCTTTGGCTTTCCGTTACGCTTCTCACACAGCACTGTGCTGAGTACCTGCTGTGGCCTCTGTCTATCATAGCCTGGAGATTTTTTCAAATGCTTTGTCATTTCGTCTTCTGTAACGGAGCTCTGATACAACAGATTTGTCTCCCCATATAGCGATCAGATCCAGTATCTCCCGTACAGTCCATGCTGGAGCTCTTTTTGGATTTGGGACTGCATCACCACCCGTGCTGATCAGAGCTCCACGCTGGGCAAACAGGAAATGAAATTCAAAGGTTGGCGGGGCTTTTCCTGTCTACCTGGCCAGTGCATCCGAGTTCAGACTGCTTTCCAGAGCGGTCACAATGGTGCACTGTGGGATACCGCCCGGAGGCCAATACCGTCAATTTGCGGCCACACTAACTCTAATCCGACGTGGCAATACCAATTTCAGCGCTACTCCTCTCTTCGGGGAGGAGTACAGAAACCGGTTTAAAGAGCCCTTTATATCGATATAAAGGGCCTCATTGTGTGGACGGGTGCAGGGTTAAATCGGTTTAACGCTGCTAAATTTAGTTTAAACGTGTAGTGTAGACCAGGCCTGAGTGAAAGTACAGACTCCTGGAGTATGGAGGAGTGGCAGCATCAAGAAATGCAAATCCCATAAGAAGCATGCTGATGAGAGAGAATCAGATGAGTTCTAACAGGAAGTTTCTCCATTTCATCTTATTGTCGATGTATCCTTTATTCCCAGATAGAGCTATAAGAAGATCTATATCCTTTATTCCCATATAGATCTATAGATCTTCACTCTACTGGATACCACACAGTGAACATGGTTTCTATACTGTCCAAGGTATCCCTCACCCTATGAAGGTCTGATCAGAAGCTTAGTCACAGGTAATCAAGCTTCTGATGCTGTGAATTTTACAACCACCCTTGTGCTTCCGACGCTCATGATTTTATTGCAAGTCTCACAATATTTGGTGTGTTTTTTAAGATCCCGGAATCACGTCATTGCATGAGTGTCACCTTTGTTGGTTTTTTTTAAGTACGTTTCTAGCTTTCTCAGTTGTGGAGAAAAGCTTGTAAACATGGCCCATCTGCATCCAAGAAATTCAAGAGCTGGAAGGTGAATAAAAAGACACAGTATTTTATTTTAATCTCATGCTTTTGGGGGAGGGGGCCTGACTTCTGATTTTTGAAAGTTTGCGGTTGGCAAAAACATATTTGTCAGGAGAGCTTTCCAATATAGATAACAGAGACAGCCTAATTTTCCACCCTGTTCCTCTCTATGGAGTTACACTTGGGTAACAGTGGAAAATCTGACCCACTGGATTCAATTTAAAGTTCCTATAATAATGCTTTATATAGCACCAGTCAGCCAAGGATCTCTGGCTAAGTATTTCCGGAGTGCACTGGTTTCTAGGCACTAGTGGGCATTGGAAACATCAGCTATCATGCGACCTGGGTAAGTAAATGTTAGAGCTAATTGGAAAAAAGATTGCCACAAAAAATGTAGATGTTGTCACGTACATGAAAAAGTTTTGGGTGAACCCCCACCCCCAAAATTTTTAATGTATGCAGACACGGTCCATGAAAATGTTCATTTAGTTGAAAACCCAATTTTCTGTAACAAACCAGTTTCAGTGGGAAACTTTCAAGCAGCCCAAGGAAGGCTGAGACACATTTTACAACTGATTGTATGTTGGAGTGCTCTGAACAGTGCAGCCCCCCAGAGAAAGGGCTCCAGTCTCTTCTCATTTGCACTGGGGTTAACTACTGAAATCAGTGGAGCTACAGCTGGTCAGGGTAACATTGGGGAAAGTGAGAGAAGAATCATACCCATTGTCTGACCCAAGGATTTATGGTCTAAAGGGCTCTAGTGAAGTATTGCAGGTGCTCAGCACCTCTCAGGATCAGGACTTAAATTTGTAAATTTAAGAGAGCACAGCGAGATTAAGTGATTTACTCAAGGTCACACCAAGTCAGTGTCAGAATCAGTGTTAGAATACAGAGGCCTGAATCTGCCTTCAATTTATGCTCATATAAATCTGGAGTAACTCTACTGAAGTTATAGTGGGTCAAACAAAGTGAGAGAGCAGAATATGGCCCATAGCTCTCCTGGCTCTCTCGCTGATCATAATGGCTAGCCCATAGTTCATCACAAACAAAACATACAAACTCCCTAAGGCTCAATTTTTGAATCTGTAAAATGGGGAGAGTACCTAGTAGTGGTTGTGGACATCTTAAAAGCTATGAGCTAGATTCTCAGTTGGTGTAAATCATCATGTTTCCATTGAAGTCAATAGAACTCTACCCATGTACAGCAGTTGAGGATCAGGGCCTATATATTTGTATACTTCACTTGAGTAAATATCGTGCCCCCAATTTTATAGCTGAGAAAACTGCAACATAGTTGCAGAGATGAAGGAAGAAGGGGACACGCATCAGGGCCCTAATTATGCCCTGGGTGATCACTACTTCCCACCACCCATCACAGATGTAATGAAGTTGAGTAGTGCCCGTATAAGAGAAATTAAAACTACTAATTATTCCTCAGAAAAAGACTTTTAGTGACTTTTGGCTATAAAGGCAACACAGACAAAATAAGAAAAGAAAGATTAAAGACCAGTACTGAATAAGGATTAATATAAATGGCAAGTTATACTGAAGACAAGTACACGTAAAATTATTATTTATGAACTACTTATTTCTATTCTTAACACTATAGTATTGATACAAACTTGAGATCAATTCAGCTTGACTTCTTCACTCCATAATCTTACTCTGCATTCGTCCGAAAATACGTTAGCCTTCAGTCGGCAATTTTCTGCACTGGCCAGGTACAGACAGTCGAGAAATGCATGTCCCTTCAGTTCAGGGAGTGTGGGTCAGGTTTCCCAATCAAAGAGGGGTCCCCTTATGACCAAAACACAGACCTTTAGTCCTGTGCCTTCGTACTTTTTATCTTATCTGTCGGCCATGTTTTAAAACGGACCAACCAATCAGGGTGGGCCAAATTTTTAGTGTGGTTGCTTTGATTTTGTAAGTTATATGCGGGTGCATAGTTTATCTCCATGTAGCCAATTATCTCAAATGTGGTCACTGTGTGTCGATAATCCATGTATGAGCACACAGATTATCTCAATACATATGACTCAGCCTAAGGTGTTATCTGGTTGCAGAGCACCCTGACCACAAGTTTCAGCTTAATTCTGCAAAGCTTGATTTCTGAAGCTTCCAGAAGTTTGAGGCCTAACATTGACAATACCCTTGTTCATTTTAATCTTGACAATACTTTTGTTCATATTAATCAGAATAGTTTTGGATTGGCTAGCATGGAAAAATCTTATCCACTTTCCCAGCAAATAAAGGAGACATGTCAGCACCACCCCACTCACCAAAACCCTGAATCTCAATATCTCCTCCCAAGTGCCCAAGGAATAATTATTTATTTACCTCTACCTAGGAAGAAAGAGCACTGGCTGCAGATTAACTATACGCAACCTGCAAGCTCGAGAATAAAAGGAACAGATGGCACAGTGGGAATTTGAGATTTTATTTTACCTTCTTTCTGAAGCCAATAGAGAGATTTTCCTGAAACTCAAGAACAAAACGGAGCTCTCTTGGACTACGAATCACTCAATTTCAGCTGCTGAGGGGTTCATTCAAGTTTATTACAAAATAGAAGAAAATGGTGAAGAGACATCCTGGCTTCGGCGTGGGAGCTGTGAATAAAGAATGCTACAGGCCCCAGAGGGAATTCACCACTGCCCTCCCCCATGCTCAGAGCTTTGTCCCACCTGCTTAGCTTCATAGAAATTAGAGATGGAATAGACCTGTCAGATCAACCACGTCTCCACCAGTGCAAGACTGTCCTCTACACAATAGTTTTGGGGATGGTAAAGAGATGCACAACCCAAGCAGGAGCTCTGGAGCACAGTGGACCTCTGGGGGGCAGAATGCATTCTCTCCACCACCGTGGGTGACCAGTGTGTTGGTTGACTGGCAATCCCTCAATTCAAGGATGATTTCTACCATGCATATACATATGGGTCCTGAGATGACTCAGGAGTCTGATCCTGGAACCGCAAAACTGTCCGCACTAGGTACAGACAGACCTGCTGCCTGCTGGGAGAAAGTTTTTTTTTCTTTCCTCCTCTCTCTCTTTTCAGCTTTGAGGGCAAGGCGCTTCTCCTCAAAGCAAGCCACTGCCTGATGGAGGATATGGCACTATTGGGGGTCAATTGGTGGCTTGCTCTTCCCAGCTTGTGATGTCCACATCAGTTTTCTTAAGATATGCTTTCAGTGTGTCTTTGTAATGTTTCCTCTGACCACCACGTGATCTCTGACCCTGGGTGAGCTGAGAGTAGAGGACTTGTTTTGGGAGGCGAGAGTCTGGCATCTGCACACAATGTCCAGTCCAGCAAAGTTGGTGCATGAGGATCATTGCTTCAATGCTGGAGTTAGTGTGGTGATTTTGCCACTTCACATGAAGGATCTTCTGGAGGCATCGTTGGTGATATCGCTCCAAACTCTTGAGGTGCTGTCGATAGGTCACCCAGATTTCGCATCCATAGAGAAGTGTAGGAACAGCAATTGTCTTATAGGCCTGGATCTTGGTGTCCTGCCGTAGGTCACAGTCCGTGAAAACGCGTAGGACAAATTTCCCAAAGGAAGCACTTGTGCACTGTGCTGGATCTCACTGTCAATTTTTGCATTTTGAGAAAGTTGGCTACTGAGGTAGCAAAAGTGCTCAACTGTCTCCAAAGTCTGACCCTTGATGGTGATTTGTGGTCGGTCATGTGCAAGGCATGAAGCAGGTTGATAAAGCACTTTAGTCTTTTCAGTATTGAGTGAGAGTCCTAGGCTTCGGTAAGCTTGTGCAAGAAAATCCAGTATGGACTGCAGGTCATTCTCAGTGTGCATGAGGATGACACAATCATCAGCATACTGAAGATCAGTAATGAACGCCCTGAAGACTTTAGACTTTGAACAGAGATGTCTAAGATTAAAGAGCCGCCTATCTATTCTATATTGAATTCCATTGGGGAGGTGATCTTTAATGAGGACCAAAATTACTGCTATATAGATGGAAAACAGGGTTGAGGCAATAACGCATCCTTGTTTAAACCCCGTTTTGATGACAAAAGGTTCTGTCTAAAGGCCATTACAGAGAACTGTGCCAGTCATCTGATCATGGAGAAGCCTTAGGACCTTAATACATTTTGGAGGGCAGGAAAATCTGGCCAGCACCTTCCACAAGGCTTTGCAATTGGCAGAGTCAAAGGCCTTTGTCAAATCGATGAAAGCAATGTACAGGTCCTGATTTTGCTCCCGAGACTTTTCCTGGATTTGGTGGGCAATGAAGATCATGTCGGTTGTCCCGCGGGATGGTTTAAAACCTCACTGAGATTCCGGCAATATTTCCTCAGCAAGGGGAACTAATTGGTTTAAGATGATATGGGTAAGAATTTTCCCTGCTGACCAGTTTGTAAGCTTTGGCAGGGCATCTGGCTCATAGTATGGGAGGCAGAGCACTAGTTCTACCCACTCCCTGCCTCTCTTTAAGAGGCTAGTATCACTCTGATTCTAACTGGAGCAATCTTTGTGCTTCCAGCTGCAAAGACTGCAGTTTTGCCTGGCTTTTGCACAAGACCCAAGGGAAGGTTCCTTGAATGCTCTATCCCACATTCCATACCTTGGGCACCCGCACAGGGCTAGCCACATAACTGCTAGTGCTGTGTCCAGTCTACTTTGAACCTTCATTTAGTTTTGGAACTACATCAGCAGATATGTAGATAGCAAGGGAGTAGTTTCAAGCCAAGTGTGAGAGTGGAGGGGAATCCCAGTGGTAGGGGAAATGCTTTCATTTCTTAACACTCCTGTCAAACAGCAGACATGATCTGCACTGGGAGCACCCTCACGGTGAAAATCCTTCCCATGGCTGCCTGCCAAAGCCAGTGAAAATCCCTTGTTAGCTATTTTAGATGTAGCCTGTTCATGGGAATGTAAATCTGCTGTCCTCACTGATGGAGATTACGGAGGCTGGATTTAATGTGCCTAAGCACATCTTTCTTAACTTAGATCACAGGGTTGCCTGCTTGTGTGTGTGTCTTTGTGGCTTGCTCCAGGCCTCTTAATAGCATAGTTTCATCCAAAGGGACATGTGTCCATAGCTTCCTGTTCTTTGTTCATTCCAACCTAGTCAAATATAAAATGATTCTGAGTCATGGAATATTTAGCCAGAGGGGAAAGTAAGCTGGTACGGTCTGGTACGGCATACCGGGAAGAAAAGCCGGATGTACTGGCAGGGCCATTGATCGGGGGTGGGAGCCAGCTGCCCTGGTACCCGGTGATTTAAAAGGGCCTGGGCCTCCCAGCAGTGGCTGGATCTCCGGCCTTTTAAATTGCTGCCGTAGCCTCAGGGGACTGGGTGCTGCCGCTGCTACCCTGGGGCACCAGCAGCAGTTTAAAGGGCCTGAGGTTCCCAGCCGCCACCGCTACCCCAGGGTTCTGGCTGCTGGTGCGGTGGTGGCTGGGAGTCCTGGGGCTCTGATGGCAATTTAAAGGGCCCGGGACTCCCAGCTGCCGCTACCACACCAGCGGCCAGAGCCCTGGGCCCTTTAAATTGCTGCCAGAGCCCCAGGTTGTGGGGGTCGGGCAGTGCTGAAGGGCTGGCAGGGAGAGTCTGGCCCCAGCCCCTTCCACCCGAGGCCCCACCCCTTCGGGGGGGCGGGACAGAGCCGCATCCCCCACCTTGTCCAGGACCCCGGACACCCTGCGTATCAGTAAGTCCCTTAAGTTACTTTCACCCCTCTATTTAGCACATTATATGAATGAAGGAAACAGAGTTTGCAATGAATCCTCTATACAGAGACCCCACACTGAAGAATTTAATAGGGATGAAACCTGACGAAAGTTATCAGCATTTCTAGAAAGTTGTCTGAAAGCTTTTAGGATTTAGTGAATAGTATTTCTGAATCATCATATAGAATTCAATACCGGTGCTAAAACATCTGTTATATTTTATAGAAAGGTACTGATGTCTATGGGGCTTTCCCCAGAAGGGTACTTTTTTCTCCCAGTGTACGCTAAGTAGTTTAGAGCACTCACTAGGGTGCTCTGATGCTGTTCTTACAATGTAAGATGCAGTTGACTTTGCCTCTTAATTGCTACTGGTACAATAGTGATGCTCTTGTTAATGCTGAAACACTCATTTTCTAGTGTCCTAATGGCACTAGAGAGCACTGGTGATGACTGGATTATAATGCATCATCTTGTGTATTAAGCATGCCAGGAACACAAAGACACCTTCCCCTTCATAATTCCAATCTTAATAACACCTGGAATATAGGGTACATTTTGATGAATTTATTGTGTTTGCTTATTCTGCAGTTTAAAACCAAAGGCTTCCCAAGTTCCTTGGGATTCCTACATCCACAGAATGTCATAGATACTGATACTGCCAGCAGAAATGAGCCTTGAGTAAGATTTGCCCGGGTGTCAAGATAATTTCCCTCTTTCCATTCATAATCTTCACTCACTACCAAAATACAAATGCTATATATCAAGCTTGGCAGAATTTGATTTTTATTCTTCAATAATTTCAGTGGCTAGTATCCAGGTAAATATTGTTTTTAAGCATTTTTTTCAATTTTTATCCATTTAGAATTTCACAGTTGTGCAAAATTACGTGGGGGGTCAACAACACATGTCAAAATATACAAAGTAAATATCCTTAAATCAAACCCTAATAAGTTCTCAAGCGGCATTTTCTTATCTTGCCAGTCTGTAAATGTATTATTATTGATTGAAGTATTTTTGTCGGCCTATGTGTGTACAGACAAATTGATGTTTACCGACATTTACCAATTAAAAATCTAATCCTTCCAAGCCTGTTTATATCTCGGGTAGTTCTAAATGGCAATGCCCTGTAACATGTCATTGACATTAACTCCACCTGCTGCACACAATTCAACACTGATTGGACTTGATCCTTCCTGCTGCTTTTTAGATGGTTTAATTACACATGCTGCTCATAGACCAAGTGTTTAAAAACATGACAAAAATCTCAAAGACCTTTATATTAAATTAATGAGCCATAAAAGCCACCACCAAACTGTCACACACTGACCGGCAGAGAGAGAAAAGCTTACCTCCCAATGTAAGATTATCCATTTAGTGACACTACAGCATTCAGTTTGCTAGTAAATCAATGCATCTTTTTCTAGCAAATAAAGCAAGGGAACATACACAAGGCTTCTAAAATTCCATGAAAGAAGACACATACCCTGA
Organism: Mauremys reevesii; assembly: GCF_016161935.1. Lineage (NCBI taxonomy): Eukaryota > Metazoa > Chordata > Testudines > Geoemydidae > Mauremys > Mauremys reevesii. The sequence goes on from NC_052626.1 coordinate 30,015,839, forward strand.
AAAATCTTATAGGACTAAAGTGTTACAGTCACTGACATGTAGAAAGCAGAGTACGATTTAGTTCAGAATCTCTGCCATAGACAAGAAACAAAGGCGAGATCCTTATCCTCTCCCAAGAACCCTTTGTGCAAGTGCACAGTAACGCAAACTACTCAGCAGGTGTGGGCTAGCAGAGCTACCCACTCTCCTCCACCAGAGTAGGTGGTGTTTTAGGGCAGGTCTGTGTGTGATGAGTTCATTTGAGCTGTTATCTGCTGGAGTAAGTTGAAGCAGCTATCAGGACATCCTGCTTTAACTTACAAGGGTTCTGCTCAGACCCAGGAGGCCCAGGGCACTGGAAAGGTGCCACAAGGCCATCTATACCTCTCCCCTCCCTAGGTGAGAGGACCACTTCTCTCATACACCAGGGGATTTAATCCAGAATGTTTTCAAATGCTGTGTACTGTCCCAAAGGTTTGTCCAATGTGCAGCCATGAATAGTTAATTCAAAACAGCACACAGTCAACTTGTGGAACTCCTTACCTGAGGAGGTTGTGAAGGCTAGGACTATAACAGCGTTTAAAAGAGAACTGGATAAATTCATGGTGGTTAAGTCCATAAATGGCTATTAGCCAGGATGGGTAAGGAATGGTGTCCCTAGCCTGTTTGTCAGAGGATGGAGATGGATGGCAGGAGAGAGATCACTTGATCATTGCCTGTTAGGTTCACTCCCTCTGGGGCATCTGGCATTGGCCACTGTCGGTAGACAGATACTGGGATAGATGGACCTTTGGTCTGACCCGGTATGGCCATTCTTATATTAACAGACAAAAAGCACAAGGCTAACAGATCAGATACTCATTCACACACACACTCTTTCTGTGACTTTTTTTTCATTCCAAGAGCTGTTGTTCCAGGACCTAGATACACGTCAGTCTCCAAATCTCTCTTCTAATATAAACCTAAAGATCAGCCAGTTCCAGTTAGTTTGAAGCCTGTTTTCTTTCTAGATTACATTCAAAGTTGAACAATGTTTTCACACACTATTTTAGCTCAGTCAGTATTTTCATTATTAATTCTTTCCTTCAATGTATAGATAAAAATAAAAAGTGCCTATTCTATGCTCTAGAATTTTTAAACAGATTTTAAAAATTGAATCACTATTATTAGCGTAATACTAGTGAATTTAGTTTGCTTGCCTGGGATATAAATTGGACTAAATAATCACAATGAATAATAATTTGGATTCTATATCATTTTTTATCCAAGGATCATACAACCCATTAGAAACATTAATTACTTAATCCTTGAAACACCCAGATGAGGGAGTTAAATATCCATGGCTTCACTGATTTTAAGGCCAGAAGGGACCATAGATCATGTAGTGTGACCTTTTGCAAAACACAGGCCACAGAATTTCTCTCAGGTATTCCAGTATCAAGCCAATGAATTCTGCTTGACCTAGAACCTAAAGCATATGTTTTAGAAAAACATACAATCTTAATTTTAAAATTCCATGTGATGGAGAATTTACCACATGCCTGAAAATCTGTTCAAATGGTTAATTACTGTACCTTAACTATTAAAAATTTGCATCTTACTTCCACAGTGTGATCTTTGCTGATTTCAATTTCCAACCATTGGATCTCATCCCTTTGTCTGCTAGATTAAGCAGCCCTCCCGTATTAGACATCCTCTTCCAGTGTAGGTGCATGTACACCGATCAAGCTACCTCTTAAACTGCTCTTTGATAAGCTAGTCAAAGCCGCCCAGAGGGGGGGGGCAAGAGGGGCAATTTGCCCCAGGCCCCGAGCCCCACAGGGGCCCCCACAAGAGTTTTTTGGGGCCCCTGGAGCGGGGTCCTTCACTCGCTCCGGGGGGCCCGGAAAACTCTTGCGGGGCCGGGCGCAGGAGCTTCTTCTGCTCCCGGTCTTCGCCGGCGGCGGGACCCGCCGCCGAGTTCAGCTCGGTCTTCGGCGGTAATTCGGCGGCGGGGGGCCCTTTCCTTCCGGGACCCGCCGCCGAAGTGCCCCGAAGACCCGCGGCGGGGGCCCCCCCTCCGCCGAATTACCGCCGAAGACCAGGCTGCACTTAGGCGGCGGGTCTCGCCGTGGTAATTCGGCGGTGGGGCGCTGTGGGTCTTCGGGCGCGGGTCCCGGAACAGAAGGGCCCCCCGCCGCCGAAGACCCCGGGCCCCCGGAATCCTCTGGGCGGCCCTGAAGCTAGTTACATTGTTATAAGTATAACTCATTTTAGTGATAGCAAAACTGAGGTGCAAAAAAGTAACCTGACATACCCCAGGTCAAAGTGAGTCAATGGTAAAGTCAAAAATAGAGTCCCAAAATCCTGATATCCAATCTTCTATTTTAGAAAGTACTGCCTCTAACCCACAAAACTCAAAGCCTGCTTCACTATCTGCATTATTGCACAAGAGCATAAGGTAAGTGGCTATCTGCAGGAGGCTGTAGCATGTGCTGGAAGAATGCTTGCATTATCAAACCAATTTACATAAACAATGAAGAAGTGTGGCAAGAAGTGGTGAGATGATTTGTATGTGATTTAGAGAACGGAAACGGTCATTATAGCAGGTACTGAAACTGCTCTCATAGCATAGTCTCCGGAATATCTGCAGCTGCTTGCCAGGCATATGCTGGGAGTGTAGTAAACTAATTTATAGAAATATTTTAAACTATTTATTCGTTTGATAATTTGTATGATTTTTCAGAATGTTTAAAAATATGAGCAACACAACCCAAAAAGGACAGGGAATCCAAGATCTGCCATTAAAAAAACAAACCTACACACTTTTGGAAGTAAACTGCCTGATAGCTGCCACTAAATATTAATAAAACAAAGGGTACATAATTCACTATCCAGCAAGGATTTAGCAGGATAAAACCAGATGCCAATGATTATTTGTTTAGGATTAACAGTAGGAGAAGAGCTGGATTAGTGGACGTCTATAAGTATCTGGGTTTCTCATTGTTCCCTGAAGGCTCCAACTGTAAAGGGATAGTGCCACCTTTAGATGGAATTTAGTATTAGATCACACAGCCAGTCTGAACTCCTGCCCCTTGATGCACACTGTTGGCTGTTTTTGACAGTTCTACAAACATCTAATTGGGTAATTTCAAGCGTAATCATAAAAGGAGCCTTTTCCCCCTTTCTATCTCCTTTTGTCTCTAACCCGTCACTCCTCCTTTATACAAAATTAAAAAGGTGAATAGGAGACAGATAGGAAAAACTCTCTTCCCCTAATTATCTCATTACCCTAGGGCTGATCCAGCTCTCATTGAATTCATGGAAAGATTCCTATTGATTCAGTAAGAGTTGGATCAGAGCCCCTCATAATCAGGGTCCAGATTTACCAAGGTACTTAAATATATGAATAGTCCCATTGAAGTAAATGGAATTATTCATGTACCTAAAGTTGGGCATATGTTTAAATACCTTTCTGAATTGGGGCCTTAAGCAGCAGATTGAAGTACCCAAAGTACCAGAACTTTCTATCTCTCTTCCCCAGAACATACCTGGAAATCTGTGATGAGCCAAGGCAGGTATGTGAATTAATCCCTGGCTATCAGAGGTGCACAGTCTGGTTATTCTAACATGGCTGAATTTGGATACTGTCCTTCAGAATTAAACTTAAAAAAAATCCATCTCCTAAATAAGCTCAGGCAAGTACGCAGTGTCTTTGTTGTTGTGAAAAGCATGTTCTAATATACTGACAATCAATTCTAAAATCATGTGCAGTATTGGCAATCTAATAAAATCTGTCAAAGTATGGAAATGATTGGACAAATCCCTGGAGAGAGGCAGGTGCTACCAGTTCCTCATTAGCGTTAGTTTTCTTTCTCCTATGATCTCTACAAGTACATGTGAACTTCATTCAATTCTCAGAGGCTCTGTGATCATTTCTACCATGAGAACTCCCCAGTTTTCATTGGATGATTCCCTCAAAGATTCAGTGCTAGAAAGAAATGTGATCAACACATACTTCAGTTCAGACACTCTGGCACAGTCTTAAGATGAAGATTACACCAAGACACTATCTAATGCATCACACACATAAATGCAACTGACAATTGGCAAGAGGTAGATCCTGCAGTGAGTCAAAATAAAGGAAGGGTCTTTTTTCATGATATGTCCCAATGGAACCAATTAAGTCTGCTCTCTGGGCACTGCATCGCTTATTTTTTCAGGCTTTCAATTTTTAATGAATTTTTTTCTTCATTTCCCATATGATGGAGAGGATGAGCCTGATTTCCACCCAGAAATCTGTTCTGAAACCAGTGGAGTTATCTGGGTATGAATGAGTCAGTAACACTCATACATCCCTCTGATCCTTAGAGCCGATTTAACTGAGCAGAATTTGGCCTGTCAGGTTGTACGATTTACATGAGCATGCCACAGCCCTCTATTTAGGTGAAGTTTTGAGCATTCTCACTTGCAAGAAAAACATATTGACATGCATCCACTAGCAACCGGAGTGAGATCACTAATGCATTTCAAATCAGCCACCAAACAGCGACCACGTGCAAAAGGTTTCTTACCCATTATCAATTACCCAGTCTCATTTTCAACCAATTCTCTCAAGCTCTTTTCCATGTTTGGTTCTAGTCATGAATGCTGGTGAGACAGCACTTGATTCAGTCTCCAATAGTTACCTGTGTAAACACAATCACCAAGCCCAGACTGAGGGGAGCCAACAGACAAACAGATATTTCAATTCTGAATCATGAGATCATTACAATGATGATCCCTTTCATTTTATCAAGTACTACGGGTACACTTACACAGCAGTTGGGAGGTGTAATTCCCAGCTCAGGTAGATGTAGATGTACCAACTCTGCTCAGGATAGCACTTAAAATATCAGCGTAATGGTGAGGGAATGAGCAACAGGTCAGGCTAGCCATCCGAGTACAATCTTCCCTGACCCCCGGATATGTATTTGAGTGGCTAGCCCGAGCCACTACCTGTACTGTCATGGCCATGCTGCTACTTTTTAGGCGTTAGCTTGAGTAGAGCTAGCACCTGTAATTCCCCAATGTGGGAATTACACCTCCCAACTGCAATGTAGACACACCTTATGAAACAGTCTGGCTTGCAGACAAAGATATCTTAGCACTTTAAGCCACCTTTCCATTCCCACAATCCTGAGGACAGCTGAGCACTTGTTCTGTCTCCAGCATAAATGCTGACTCTACAGGTGGTGTTGGAGAGAAGGCTTTGGATTCTTCGACCAGGGGATGGTGTTCCAAGAAGAAGGAGTGCTAGACAGAGACAGGCTCCACTTACCGAAGAGAGGGAAGAGCATCTTCGCAAGCAGGCTGGCTAACCTAGTGAGGAGGGCTTTAAACTAGGTTCACCGGGGGAAGGAAACCAAAGCCCTGAGGTAAGTGGGGAAGTGGGATGCTGGGAGGAAGCACAAGCAGGAGAGCGCAAGAGGGGAGGACTCCTGCCTCATACTGAGAAAGCAGGACAATCAGCGAGTTATCGTAAGTGCCTATACACAAATGCAAGAAGCCTGGGACACAAGCAGGGAGATCTGGAAGTCCTGGCACAGTCAAGGGCAGCACAGCATGGGGAGGAGGTGACCAGCCCTCTGTGGAGAAAGAAGTGGTCCAGGACTATTTAGAAAAGCTGGACGAGCACAAGTCCATGGGGCAGGATGTGCTGCATCCGAGGATGCTAAAGGAGTTAGCGGATGTGATTGCAGAGCCATTGAACGTTATCTTTGAAAACTCGCGGTGATCCAGTCCCGGATGACTGGAAAAAGGTTAATATAGTCCCTATCTTTAAAAAAGGGAAGGAGGAGGATCTGGGGAACTACAGGCCAGTCAGCCTCACCTCAGTCCCTGGAAAAATCATGGAGCAGGTCCTCAAGGAATCAATTCTGAAGCACTTAGAGGAAAGTGATCAGGAACAGTCAGCATGGATTCACCAAGGGCAAGTCATGCCTGACTGACCTAATTGCCTTCTATGATGAGATAACTGGGTTTGCAGATGAGGGGAAAGCAGTGGATGTGTTATTCCTCGAATTTAGCAAAGCTTTTTATATGGCCTCTCACAGTATTCTTGCCAGCAAGTTGAAGAAGTATGGGCTGGATGAATGGACTATAAGGTGGATAGAAAGCTGGCTAGATCATCGGGCTCAACGGGTAGCGATCAATGGCTCCAAGTCTAGTTGGCAGCCGGTATCAAGCGGAGTGCCCCAAAAGTCGGTCCTGGGGCCGGTTTTGTTCAATATCTTCATTAATGATCTGGAGAATGGTGTGGACTGCACCCTCAGCAAGTTTACAGATGACTCTAAACTGGGAGGAGTGGTAGCTACACTGAAGGGTAGGGATAGGATACAGAGGGACCTAGACAAATTAGAGGATTGGGCCAAAAGAAATCTGATGAGGTTCCACAAGGACAAGTACAGAGTCCTGCACTTAGGACGGAAGAATCCCATGCACTGCTACAGACTAGGGACGGAATGGCTAGGCAGCCGTTCTGCAGAAAAGGACCTAGGGGTTACAGTGGACGAGAAGCTGGATATGAGTCGACAGTGTGCCCTTGTTGCCAAGAAGGCTAATGGCATTTTGGGCTGTATAAGTAGGGGCATTGCCAGCAGATCGAGGGACGTGATCATTCCCCTCTGTTTAACATTGGTGAGGCCTCATCTGGAGTACTGTGTCCAGTTTTGGGCCCCACACTACAAAAAGGATGTGGAAAAATTGGAAGGAGTCCAGTAGAGGGCAACAAAAATTATTATGGGGCTGGATCACATGACTTATGAGAAGAGGCTGAGGGAACTGGGATTGTTTAGTCTGCAGAAGAGAAGAATGAGGTGGGATTTAATAGCTGCTTTCAATTACCTGAATGGGGGTTCGAAAGAGAATGGATCTAGATTGTTCTCAGTGGTAGCAGATGACAGAACAAGGAGTAGTGGTCTCAAGTTGCAGTGGGGGAGGTTTAGGTTGGATATTAGGAAAAACTTTTTCACTAGGAGGGTGGTGAAGCACTGGAATGGGTTACCTAGGGAGGTGGTGGAATCTCCTTTCTTAGAGGTTTTTAAGGTCAGGCTTGACAAAGCCCTGGCTGGGATGATTTAGTTGGGGATTGGTCCTGCTTTGAACTAGATGACCTCCTGAGGTCCCTTCCAACCCTGATCTTCTATGATTCTATGATATGGGGAATTCCCACGGGGTGAGATCTACAAACTTGATGCACACATCATACCAGCCCTGCCAGCACAAAAAGGCCACAGTAGAGTGAGAATCTGGGCCGTGTTTATCATTCATCCCACCATTGATTCACCATGAAACCACTATTCTTCTCAGTTTGTTTCTGAACAGCCTCAAACATTTTTATACTCATTTATCAGACGAGTAAATGGTAGTAAGGAGGTGTTAATAAAGAGTTGCCCAAGGTCAAATGAGTCACCGGCCTTATCTTGACTCTAGATTTTAGTCATGTTGTAACAAGTGGTAACATGTCAACTGGCATTTACAAATGTGTTTGTGGAAGCCAGTTAAGACCTATAACTACCAAAAATTCTAGTCTAGACAAGGCTTTGGGGTCAGATTTTCAAACTTATTTAAGTGCCTAAAATTGCAGATAGGCACCTAGCAGCATTTTCAAAAGTACCTAAACAAGCTAGATGCCTAATTCCTGTGGAAATCACAAGAAAAAAAATCAACGACTTCAATGGGAATTAGGCACCTAACCTGCTGAGGCACTTTGGAAAATCCAACTGCGGGCTTATCTGCATCTTCAGGTGCCTAAATATCTTTTAAAATCTGGCCCTTAGTCCCTAGTTCTAACCACTGAATCCAGACAGACTTCCTTGACACATCTCACTTCTGCTTACGGTGGAGCAGGTACTGTAATACCAAACCTGACAAAAGCAAACACCAAAATGTAATTGAAAACACAGGAGAGTTTGTTCCTTGTATGGCTGCAGCTCACATTCCCTTTGCACTCTCTTGCTGGATGGCAAGCAGAAACGAAATCGCTAGCCAGAAGGGAATTAATTATCTGCCGCTCTTGAAGTTGGCTGTCTCATGCCTGCCTAATCATGCATTAAGTTACATGATTAATCTAGATATGGTTTGGTTCCAAGGAATTCCATACTCTTACAAATTACCAGTCTAGAAAAAACCATGTACTGTAGATCCTGCTTAAACAAGGGTTACATAAACACCGCCTTTGACAAGGACAAGAATTTTGTTGATTGATTACAAGTTGCTGCCACAATTTGTTATACATTTATATTGTTGGATGACCAAGAAGTGGGAAGGAGATTCAAGGGGGTTGGGAAAGATCACCCCAAAATGTCACTAAAGGGATATCATAAACAGGCTCAATCTTATGTTAGCTATTCTGGGCCTAATTGTCGGTAAAATTATGGTCCTTTTGCACCACAGACTCTAAAACTGTTAAATTAGCCACCAGGGAATAATCTCACTTCAAGAGAAGTCCCTATTTGGTGCAGAGCTGGAGTAATGGTGGAGTTACTTGGTTTATTATAATTTTAGTATGTCTAAATTATAGCCTGTCATTTTCAGAGAGAGGATGGGACTTGTGGATAAAGCAATTATGGGACTCAGGAGATCTGGGTTCAGTTCTTAGTTCTGCCTCAGACGCATTGTGTGACCTTGGCAAAGTCACTTACTCTCTATGCCCAAGTATCCCATCTGTAAAAATTGAGAATTCCTTTCTGCCACCCCCTCCTCTATGTCCATCTTTTCAGTTTACACAGTAAACCCTTCAAAGTAGGGACTGTCTCTTAGCATGTGTCTGTACAGCACCTAGCACAATAGGATCCCAGTGCCGATTGGAGCATTCTGCTGTCATAGGTAAGGTTCATTCTAGTTATTTGTGGCTTTCAGGTATCTTCCAAATCTGAGAAATTCATCAAGGAAAGGATCTGATCTTGCATACACTACCAGAATACAGAGACTGATGACACTGGAAATGTTATTTTAGTTGGACAATAATGTAAAGTGCTCTTGGCAAAAGATTCTCACATGACTTTGGTCCAGACTTGTATTCCATATTCTGATGGTCCATATTCTGAATCTCTCTCCTTTTATGTTTTTCCATAGGTTCCCTTTTGCCCTGTCATCTATACTGGGCTCAGAATATAATTGTGGGTTACTATTATCTACACCCCATTACAAATCTTTTCACTTAAATCACTTTTTGAAACTGCTTTTGTTTCTAAACTAGAGATAATTTGCAATAGCACTTCTGTTCAAAGGAAAAATACAAAAAATGAATTAACATTTCCTGCAGCATTGCAGGAGGTTTCAAACAGCTGTAGGAAGGTGAATTTAAAATAAGAAGAAAAAAACAATTACCCCTTTAAGTTCAGGTGTCAGAAGTGAAGCTTTAAGTTGATGCAATTTTAAGGTTGTTAGTGAGCACAGTTTGTTCAGAAAAAAATGTCATTTCAAATACAAAAGTACCATTTGAACACATTTAATTTGTGCCAAGGAAAGATTTTATTCCAGTTAGGGCAGTGAGACATATACATCATAGCATAGGCGCTAACTTTTCCAGGCGCCAGTGGGTGCTCGCCCCCGGCCCCACCCCACCTCCACATCCTCCTCCATCCTAACCCCTTCCCCAAAGCCCTGTCCCAACTCTGCCCCTTCCCTGCCTCTATTGGACCCCTTCCCCAAATCCCCGCCCCAGCCCTAACTCTTCCCTCAGCATGCCACATTCCCTCTCCTCCTACCTCCCTCCCAGCACTTGCCACCGCAAATCAGTTGTTTCATGACTGGAAGTGCTGGGAGGGAGGTGGGAGAAGCGGAGCCGTGGCGTGCTCAGAGGAGGAGGTGGAGGCGAGTTGGGGTGGGGGGGCGGGGAGCTGTCAGTGGGTGGAGAGCACCCACCAATTTTTCCCTGTGGGTGCTCCAGCCCCGGTGTACCCACGGAGTTTGCGCCTATGCATCATAGCCCTTCAAGGGAACATCTGTATGACTTTAAGAAAATATCCTGGATATAATTCACCCACTGGAGTTGCACCAGGGATAATATGGCCTACTAAACTTTGCCCTCTCAGGTGAAATTGGTTCGTAAACATGCAGCGCTCAAAGCTGGTTTACAACACTGGCTAAAGATCAGAATACATCTGATTCAAATAAGGGTAGGCATTCCCCCACACTAATTGTGGGTTTTTATTTTTGGCTAACTGTATTTAATTTGTGTCAAAAGTGCTTAGATCTTAAGAGCCTGCTAAACCTGTAAGCTGCTGTAGCACTTCAGTGTAGATACTACCTACGCCAACAGGAGAATCCCTCCTGTTGGTGTAGGTAATCCAGTTCCCCGAAAGGTGGTAGCTAGGTTGACAGAAGAATTCTTCCATCAACCTACCACTGTCTACATGGGGATTTAGGTTGGCTTAACTACGTCGCTCAGAAGTATGGATTTTCCACACTACTGAGAGATATAGTTATGCCAACCTAATTTTCTAGTGTAGACCAGGCCTAAAACAGGTTTCTATCCTTATGTTTTATAAGAGGATGCCTATGGGACAGATTGCTAAACAATTATGCATGTTGAATGAAATCCTAGCCACACTGAAGTCAATGAGAGTTTTGGTTTTCACTTCAATGGGGACAGGATTTTTCCTGCTGATTAGTACCTTACTCTATGAGTAGTCCCATTGTCTTAAAATGAACTACTCTGGTGTAAGGTATCATTCATGATGACTAAGAGAATCACAATCTGGGGCTACATACATTGTATTGTTTTATTTTAGCACACTTTTGTTCATGGTTTGCAAATATGTACTATTCACTTAATCTCATATGCAGGCTTAAGAAAACTGCTAGGTAACAGGAAGGCTTCATAGACCATGACAATACGCTTATAGTAAAATCAAGCTACGTTGTAAAATTAGTCTTCTAAAACCAACTCCACTACACAAATGATTTGTCCTTTAAAGATCTTTAAATCGTCTCCACTATCTTAGAAGTTTGCATCCACCTTCACAAAAATAAAATAATAAAAATCCAGCATACCATATCTCATGCACAGACATACAATAAAGGAAATGTTCAAACAAGGTGGAGTGCAAGTACGCAGAAGACCACTCAAAAAGAAAAAAGGAATAAAAGAGCTGCCAACGTTTTGCTTGACTCAAGAAAAGGCACGCAGAATCCTAAATACTGGGATTTTTCTTACCCCATGAAAGAAAAAAAAAAGAGAGAGTCCTTTTGCTGCAGTTAAATCTGAATGCAGCATAAAGAATTCATTTACTTGCCCCAGAACTACAATATAGCATACAAAAGGCAGGTTTTAGGCTTTAAGAACGCAGCTAATGGTAACAATCTCATCAAGCAAAGGGAATTCTGAAATGCATCACTACTCTATTTCTATAGCTGTTGAGTACAACAAAATTTACACAAAAAATTCAAAGAAAATGTCCTTGATACTTTGTCCTCAGGGTCAGCTCAGAAAATTTTCATGTTATTAGTCTCTCATTAGGAATGCAGCATTTTGAAAGGGCTCATCTTTGTGTTGGTTCGATAGCACAAAATGAAGCCAGACTAACGGCAGGTTCGGATGCTGACTCAGCTCTAAGGTGTCAAGTATCAGGAGGTGTCTGAATTAGCTGGGGGTTCGTTCAAGCTTGGTATTGAGTGAGGAAAAACAGGCAGGACCAGGGTAACACTGAAAAGCCAAGTGGCTACGTTTATTTAGGGGATAATTACAACTTGGGCTGGGGGAGTAGGCAACTTTGGCTGGGATGGTATCAAAAGTACAAACACCCCCCAAAACACAGTAATAATCCACTTTATACTGCTCACCACACCACACCAAATAGGCAGACACACCAATCACACAGATAGGAATCAGGTTCGTCAGGGCGATGCCTGGTGCAAACACAGAAAAGAGACCCACAGGCCACTGCCTCAGCCACCCTTGCTTTCACACAGAGGGTAAACCCAGAGTGTGGTGCGGCTGCAGCTGGGCAGATTCCACTCACTCAGACCGCGGGACTGGACCCCTTGGTCAGCCACCCTCTAAGTAGAGGCAGCTCCCCAGTTAAACACACACACACTGGGCACAGACAGAGCAGTGATTCAAACACATAAAACACTTTGCAATTAACAATTCAATAACTAATAGAACAATAATACAAGCTAGCTAAACAATTGTGCAATTCTGAGCTCACTAATACAATCCTGAGTAGATATTTGGTACCAAGTTAGGGAGGGGAAAAGTAAGAGGCTAAATAAGCTAACTGTCAGATATCAAAAAGCAAATACCACACTCCAGGGGCAGCTGACCAGCAGAACAGACACCAGAAGCATGACGAGCTGACAGGGATCAGGTCCAAACGACAACGAATCCAAACGATGCGACACGAGTGCACTTTACCGGGAGGAGACCCTGGCCGAACGAGTGATCAGGTCCTTCAGCTAACACGCGGATGCTCCACACAAATTTTGGGGGGAAAACTAGTTTTATAGAAGGGTCTCACTCCCTGTGTCAACATCTGATTGGCTCCCTGGTCCCTCCTCCCTTCAGGTTTCGAGCTGTTGCCACCCCACGTCGGAAGACTTTGCACACGGCACACTGGAGTTGACGAGTAAACAAACCTGACCCTTAGATGACTGGGTCCAAAAAGAGCGGGAAAGTGAGTCTCTGGGCAGAACTAAGGCCTGGTCTACACTAGGACTTTAATTCGAATTTATCAGCGTTAATTCGAACTAACCGCTCAACCGTCCACACCAGGAAGCCATTTAATTCGAACTAGAGGGCTCTTTAGTTCGAATTTGGTACTCCACCCCGGCAGGTGGAGTAACGCTAAATTCGCACTTGCTAGCTCGAATTAGGCTTGGTGTGGATGCTAATCGAACTTAGCAGCTCCGGGAGCTATCCCACAGTGCACCACTCTGTTGACGCTCTGGACAGCAGTCCGAGCTTGGATTCTCTGGCCAGCCACACAGGAAATGACCCGCGAAAATTTGAATTCATTTTCCTGTCTGGGCGGTTTGAATCTGACGTTCTGGTTGCACATCGGGGCGAGCTCCGCAGCACCTGCAACGATGCAGAGCTCTCCAGCAGAGGAGTCCGGGCAATCCCAGAATAGAAAGAGGTCCCCAGCATGGAGTGACCGGGAAGTCCAGGATCTGATCGCTGTGGGGCGAGGAGTCTGTGCTCTCGGAGCTGCGCTCCAACAAGCGGAACGAAGACGTTCGAGAAGGTTTCTAAAGCCATGAAAGACAAAGGATACAGCCGGGATGCGATGCAGTGCCGCGTGAAAGTGAAGGACCTAAGACAAGGGTATCAAAAAGTCAGAGCGGCAAGCGGACGCCCGAGCCCAGCCCCAGACATGCCGCTTCTACGAGGCACTGCATGCCATTCTAGGTGGCTCTGCCACCAGTGCCCCACCAGTGACGGTGGACTCCGAGGACGGAATAGTGTACCGGGACAGTTCCCCCTCCCTGTTCGCCGATGGGGAAGATGAGGAAGGGTCTTTAGAGGACGGCGCAGGCGACATCGAACCCACTCCCGCTTTCCCTGACAGCCAGGATCTCTTCATCACCCTCACAGAGATCCCCTACCAACCGTCCCTGCCCGTTAACCAGGACTCGGAATCAGGGGAAGGATCAGGCGGTAAGTGCAACACACGTATAAACATTTATTTTTTATAACATTGTTATAGAAAAAATAGAAACAGTATTTACAAAATTCTAAATATTAAACTATAATATATATTAAATTATATGAAGAGAAGGTCCACACAAATGGACTTTAAAAAATTCTAAATATTTACAATTTAAAACATTCTAAATATTAAACTATAATATATATTAAACTATATAAAGAGAAGGTCCACACAAATGGGGATAGAAAAATAGTCCTCTAGCGACATTTCTGAAGGTGTCATTCAGTTCCTCGCAAAGCCTCCGCATGAGGTTCGTCGGAAGAGGTCGCTTGTTGGGCGCTCCGTGGAAGCAGACTCTTCCACGCCAGGACATCCGAATATAGAGTGGAACCATCGCCTCTACTAGCATTGCTGCATATGGTCCTGGTCTGTGCAGTGCGTCCCGTAACATGCGGTCTTTCTGGGCACGAGTGACCCGCCTCAGGGTGATCTCGGTCTGCAAATACTGCATCTAAGTAGGGCAATTAGTGTAGTGTTACTATTGTTAATGGTTTACAATTAGGTTGCATAACAATGACCCTCGCCTAACAGCCACGTGCGAGGCCACAGAGAACAAGCATGCATTGATCGTTCCGTGCGCTGGCGGGAGGGGCTGCAACAGGCTTCTCCTTTCTGCTTTGCACAGTGCCTTGAGCAGGAGAGCACAGCTAACCAGTAACTGATAAGCAGTATGTACTGTAAGTCTTACCAGGACTTTGTGCAAGAGGGATGCAGCTATCTTTCCTCGCATGCGCTCTCCAGTGCAATGGCGCCGCCAATGAGAGCGTATTCGAAATCTCGGACTAGTTCTGAGATCTCCTGAGACTTAGTTCCCTCTTTGGTCTTGTTCACTGAAACTGACTAGACTGTGTTTACTGTTGGCAAACATGTATGTGTTCAAGGAAATCACCTACTTTTTCACATCACACAGCTTCGGCTCCTTCCCGGACTGCCCGCCATCCCCTGCAGAGGCTGGCTCGGATTAGACGCCGAAAGAAAAGACAAGGGACGACATGTTCCAGGAACTGATGGCCAGCTCCAGAGCGGAGGCGGCAGAGCAGAGACAGTCGAGGAGAGCCTGTGTCAGCAGCATCGCACACACCTGGAACGGGAGGATAGGTGGCGGCAGGAAGACCAGCAGGCGACTCAAACGCTGCTTGGTCTAATGAGGAGCAAACGGAGACGCTCCGCGCCTTGTAGATGTTCTGCAAGACCGCAGTCAGGAGGAGAGAGCCCCCCTGCAGTGCATCTGCAACCGCCCTCCAACGCCAAGAAGTCCTGTCCCCCCCTCACCCAAAGTGACAAGACGGAGGCGGTAGGGGCCGTGAGAACTGTCCCTGCACCGCAGCACACCGATAATGTTAGAGACAACTGTCGCTGTAAATTTGTACAAGCTCTTTCTTTACAGCATCAACCAGTCCCAACTCCAAGTTCAATCACCCCACTGTGTATTACATTATTAAAAGAGGATTGGTGTTAATGTCTGTTACCGTCACGTTTCTGGTGTCAGACGACTATCTCTTGTGCTGTGGGGAATTGTAATGTCACTGCATAGCCCACAGTGCCATGCTACAGACTTGGCTGCAGGGTCAACTGCAGGGCACACACAGACTGCAGTCACTAGGCACCAGGGACAGTCTGTGTGGTGTATGCTGCCCCGGGTCTTTCCTTGATGTGTATGCTTGTGCAGGGTCCTGGTGCCTGACATCTCCGAATGTAAAGGCAGGCTTCCCTTCACATGCATTTGGACCGTAGTCACGATCCTCCCCGGTGCCCCGAGCCCCAAAAAGAGACCTCATCCAGGGGCAGATACTCACCCTTCCCACACCCCTCACCTTCCAACGCCCAAACCCACAGCCGTCATGGTAACCCCTATCCAAGGACGGCACCTCGCCCCTTCCTGCAAACCCACCCATCAGTGCACACCTTAACCAGCACAGAATGCTTCCATGTTTCAACGAATAAACAGAAATGCAAAGTCAACGAAAGATTTATTATTAATTACTAAAACATGTCCTTAGTTTTAAAACGTCCTTGGGAAGTGGGGAAAACTTGGTTTATGATCAGGCTCTCTTAAAATCAAGTGGACAGTCACAGGTTACCCTGCTCTGCGAGGAAACTCACTTTCAAAGCCTCCTGATGCATATCGCTTCCCGCTGGGATATTCTCTCAGCACGGGTGTCTGGCTGATCGTAAACAGCAGCCAGGCGATTTGCCTCAACCTCCCAAGCGGCCAAAAGGTCTCGCCCTTGCTCTCACAGAGATTGTGGAGCACACAGCAAGCAGCAATAACTACGGGGATATTCTTTTCGCTGATGTCCGAGCGAGTCAGTAAGGTCCGCCATCTCCCTTGAGACGTCCGAGCACACTCCACCACCATTCTGCACTTGCTCAGCCGGTAGTTGAAGAGTTCCTTTTCAGTGTCCAAGGCGCCTGTATAGGGCTTCATGAGCCAGGGCATTAGCGGGTAGGCCGGGTCCCCGAGGATCACTGTAGGCATCTGCACATCCCCAACCGTTATTTTGTGGTCCGGGAAGAAAGTGCCTGCCTGGAGGCGTCTAAACAGACCAGAGTTCCTGAACACACGCGTCATGAACCTTGCCCGCCCACCCGACGTTGATGTTGGTAAACATCCCCTATGGTCCACCAAAGCTTGCAGCACCATTGAAAAGTAGCCCTTTCGGTTAATGTACTCGCTGGCCTGGTGGGCTGGTGCCAGGATAGGGATGTGAGTCCCATCTATAGCCCCACCGCAGTTTGGGAATCCCATCGCGCGAAGCCATCTATGATGGCCTGGACATTTCCGACAGTCACTACCTTTGAGAGCAGTTGCTCAACGATTGCGTGGGCTACTTGAATGACAGCAATCCCCACGGTAGATTTGCCCACGCCAAAGTGGTTCGCTACTGACCGGTAGCTGTCTGGCGTGGCAAGTTTCCAGAGGGCTATGGCCACTCGCTTCTGCACAGTCAGGGCTGCTCGCATCCTTGTGTCCTGGCGCTTCAGGGCAGGGGACAGCAAGTCACACAGTTCAAGGAAAGTGCCCTTACGCATCCTGAAGTTTCGCAGCCACTCTGTGTCATCCCAGACCTGCAGCACTATGCGGTCCCACCAGTCTGTGCTTGTTTCCGGGCCCAGAATCGCCGTTCCACACCATGAACTTGACCCATTGCCACCATGATCTCCACTGCCCGGCGTACCCTGCTTTGTGAGAGGTCTGCGCCACTCTCCTCACCGTGCTGCCGGAGCCTCCTCGCCCGGTTTCTCAGCATCTGACTGTGGAAGAGGTGGACGATAATGTGCGAGGAGTTGACAATGGCCATAAGTGCAGCGATGATCGCAGCGGGCTCCATGCTCGCAGTGCTGTGGCGTCCACGCTGTAACCGACCAGAGAAGCGCGAACAGATTTCCGCCGGCGCTTTCAAGGAAGACAGGGAGGCGGGATTGACGGTTCAATGGCGACACATTTTTCCCCAGCATGCATTGGGAAATCCCACAATTCAAATGGGCAGCGGGGAGTGCGGGAACTGTGGGATAGGTTCCCACAGTGCACCGCTTCCAAAGTCGAAGCTGGCCCTGTGAATGTGGACTAAGAAGTTCGAATTTGTGTATTTAGTATGGATACACAAATTCGACTTATTAAGGTCGAATCCACAAATTCGACTTAAGTAGATTCGAAATAGTCCTGTAGTGTAGACAAGCCCTAAGGCTCTGTATACAGTACTCTGGAGTTACTAGGCAGAACTAGCCTGACCTTGGGTCCAGACGACCGACCCAAAAAAAACAGGTTGCTGGGCAGAATCAGGCCTTCATACATAGAACTAGCCTGACCTTTAGATGGCCCAGCAACAGAACAAAAAAAACAAAAAACACAGGAGAGCACAACTGACTTGGTTGTGGATTCCACCTACTGCAGCAGTTTTTACCAGAGTTTTTTGCCCTCTCATCTACAACAAGAATCTGGTCCAAAATGGAGGCTGCCTTGTCCTTTTAGCAGGACAAGATGGCCGTGGACCAACAATTGGCCATACAGAGCCATAACTATGAATCGGATTGCGACATGCCCCCGTGGCCGATTGGCGGTCCATCACGGGAGGGTCAGCTTACACCTAGGAGGGAACGAACCTAGGGAACATAAGGGAAAACCGAATTTAAGCAGAAAGCTCAGAGTCTGACTGGTCGTCAGCTGACGTGAAGGCAGTGTAGTGCACAGTCTGGATAGGAAGTGCTGACACAGCTCTGTTAATTAGAGCTTTGGTACATGCAAGGCTTAAGCAGAAAATAACAATAGCTACTGCTGCTGCAATTAACCAATATTTTAAGGATTGTGCCCATTGTCCAAGTCCCCAGCCTGACAAGGTTGTTTGCCACCAGTCCCAGGATTGACGCTCCTCACGGATGCGGACAGCCAGGGACGACAGTTGTTGGGTGATGGCAGAGACGTTGTTCCAGCCAGGATGCAAGCGGAGGCAACATTGTCCCTTGAAACGTGAATCGAGATTCTCAAGGGCCTCACAAAAGTCCTGGTGCAGGAGGGTCTGTATCATTAGGCGGTTCTGCTCAGCATACTCAGCTAGGATAGTAAGGGAATTGTCAACCTGTTGGAATCCAAGGGCTGTGAGATTAGTAAGGGTTTCTAAATTTCTAGATAGGCTACGGATCTGACCAAGAGTGAAAGCATAACTATAAGGGTTAAACTGTACATAACCCCAAAAGAGGGTTTCAGTAGCAGATTTGAGACGAGTCCACCAGGTGAGTTCACGCTTCTGTGGATCAAATATAGGGGGAGGCTTGTGGAAAATACCTCCTCCTTTAATGTAAACCTGGCCGAGGGCACAGATGCCCTTGGGGAGGCGGAGATGATTATACGCTATGCCATTGCCACAGAACCAATAAATTCCAGGAGGGGAATGCAGGCTGAGGGTATTGCTTTCATTTACAGCTGTGGGGTCACGGGCAACTGCAATCCAATAACGATGTGCCCAAACAACAGCCCTAATGCCAACCGTTTCCTGTCTAGTATCAAATGCACGGCTGGGAGTGCCAAATACCCGGCTGGGAGAGGATAACCACGAGATAGCATCGAAAATAATAACAGGGACATTGAACTGTTTCAGAGTGGCTAAAGTAGACTCGAATGCCTGGCAATACCAGTTAGGGGAAGTAGGTAGTTGCCAATTGTGTTCCTCACTACAATGATATCGCTTACCGCACCATTGACAAGGGGCTGGGGGCATATAAAACTGGGAACAGGAAGGATATGATCCCCAAGAACGGAGAGATGCAGGGCCTAAGAATACGAAACAGGGACTGGCTGGCGGCTTGAGATTAAACATAGAAATAGGGGCACTAGGGGTTTGAAAGCGGTCTGATCTTATAGAGTTACAGGTGAATAGGTGCCGCCAAGGCCAGCTGTGGTCATCACATCGAGAGGCGGGCTCTTCATGGGTCACATTATGAATGGGAAGAAATTTAAAGAAATAGGGAGGTCTTTTAGGGTCAAGCAGGGATCCTGAGCATATTATACAGTGGTGGTCTGGAGGAATGGAGGACACATCACTCCAATTAGCAGCCAGAAGTTCCTGACGAGCATAAGCCAAAGTCCAGTTGACCAGAGGGTTTGGATGGAGATGGCGCCGCTGTGAATTAACCTGAAACGAAAAGAAGAGAGAATAGGACGAGCCCTAGGGCGGGTCCCTTTATGATCTCCGGCTAAGCCAGTTATGGTGGACTAGCTGACTTTCTGACTGGCCAGTACACACAACATGGTATGTGTTAGGAAAGTGACCAGGTTTAGACACAACAGCTGGAAGGGGTTGTGGACGCCCAGATGCTACTGGGGCAGACAACCACACTAGCTCCTGCGGGAAGAAAACTGGTTTCCAAGGAGGAGGAGGTTCTGGATCAATATCTGGCCATCGACTATAGGCTGCATTTAAAGTGATCAGGGCCTGGGATAACACTAGATGCCAACCCTTATAGTCCGGCTTGCCAAGAATAGCACGGAGCTGTGTTTTAAGGATTCCAATGCGACGCTCCACAACACCGTTGCTATGGGGCTGATAAGGAAGGTGAACATGGAGTTGAACACCCCACTTGGTAACTAAGGTCTCAAAACTTTGACTGGTAAATGGAGGACCTCCATCTGTTTGCACCTCAGAGGGAACGCCCCAAGCAGCAAAAACCTGAAGCAAGGCTTTATTAACATCTGAAGCTGTGGTTCGCTTCAGGGGGGTACAGTGGACTTGACGGGAACCTAAATCCACAACTACTAAACCTTTGGGGAAAAATTTAGCCCCAGCTAAAGGACCGATCAAATCTAACTGCCAGTGATGTCCGGGTTTGAAAAGTTGGGGTCGTAGGGCTCCGTGGAAAACAAAAGGTCGGGACGTAAGACGGGTCGCCTGGCACTGCTGGCAGGCGCGTAAGACATTAACGCAGTGCTGACGGGTCAATTCCGGTTTCCCGTGCCCGCGTACCTTAAGAACCCGGTAAAGGGCCTTTCCAGGCAAATGCCCCCACTCCTCATGCATCCAGGTCAGGAAAGGGTCCTGAGGACCAGGAGGAGCGGCAACAGATACCTCAGGCCTATCAAGGGTCTCAACCTCAAAGGCACGAAGGCGTCGGTCAAGGGTAGTATGGAGTGAATTGCTGTCAGGCCGGTGAGAAGGACAATGAGTAACAAACCAAGGGAGTTTAGTTCTGGACATGAGAGGGAAAATTTGCTCTCACAACTCTTCATGGGCTCGTGGCTGTCCCTCACGAGTGAGGACTGATACCCCATAGGCAGAATTGATGTCAAGGACAACCTGGGTACGAGGATGGGCACGGGCAAGGTGAGAGGCAGCTAGGAATATTCCCTGAACTTCAGCTAGTTGAGCTGAAGTGTGGCTTGGGAGAAGTTCAGCATGAAACATGTCACACCGCTGACATAGAACACCAGCTCGAGGGGAGGGGGCCGTGCCCCCGTCAGATACAATCCAGGGATTAAACGCACTAAGATCAGCCAAATTAGGATCCTCTTCCTCAACTACAGAACTCGAACATAACTTCCACTGACCAAAAACTTCCTGAGCTATAAACACTAACTTTTCCCAGGTAGCTACTGAGCCATGAAACTGTGGAGCTGGGGTAAACGATAACCAGGGAATAAGCTGTACATGGGGACCTTGGAGTTCACCATAAGCTAATTGAGCCCAAGGGGCAGCTAGTTTGACCCCGAGGAGCATGTGTCCCACCGATCCGTACCGATATTCCGGACCATTAAAGGTGTGGGCACTATGGTACACTGGGTGATTTTCCTGACTGACAGAGATGCTTACGCCATGAACCATCACGGATAACACAATAAGGATAGGATTGCTAGGGTCCCACCGATAAAGAACTGGGTTAGAATGAAGCCATGCTGCTAAACTAGTCACCGCTTGATCAGCATCCTCTGTCCAGAGCAGCTTCTTGCTCTTTGCAAACTGCTGGACAGTGGAAAGGGCATCAAGGAGGTTAGCTGGGAGGAAGGCCCGATGGTAATTAACAATCCCAAGTACCCTTTGAACCTGCTTACGGGGAGGACAAACCCCCACCTTAAATTCAGGTTGCAATGCATGGTACGAGGTGTGCTGGAGAACTCCTTCCTCAACATCAAACCCCAGAAACTGAAATGAGGTGGATGGGGACAAACCGCTTTTTGCCTTATTGACTTCCCACCCATCTTTGTCTAGGGTTTGGAGAACCTCGTCAGTAAGGGTTTGGACAGAGTCAGGATCGGGACCACAGATAAGGATATCATCCACATAGTGAACAACCTTAGCCTCTGATTGGGGTGAAACAGCTTGAAGGGTTCAGGTTAAAGCTTCAGTGGCACAAGCAGGTGAATTTCGGTACCCTTGGGGACATACCCGCCACTGATATTGGGCACCCTCATGTGCAAAGTTTAAGAGCCCCTGTGGGTCATGGAGGGGTATTTGGAAAAACATGTCCTTAAGGTCAAGGGTACATGCCCACTTGGCCTGTTTGTTGAGTAAAAGGCGTTCAATTGTGGGTAGGTCCCACTGGCTGGCAAAGACAACTGCTTCAATATGCTTATTAGCTGATCTATAGTCAATTACCATACGGTATTCATTAGGCTTGTGAGGCTTTGGGATGCCCCACGCACTGGACAGGTATTTACTGGTAGCCACACGACAAATTCGCTGGGCTATTTCAAGCTGCTTTATGAGCTGGCTGATTGAAGCTTTTCCCTGGGGAGGAGTAGGGATCGGTTGGTACCTCCAGGGGGTAGGATTACTCGCTTGGGGCTCATGGGTTTTTTTATTCAGAATGACTGACAAAACGGAAACAATAACAGAGGCCAATTTAAAAGCTTTTAGTTCACGGACTCCAAGGAGTGCCTGGCCTCCCAGGAGGGCTGTAAACTGAATGGGAACACCCCGAAGGGTGGCCTTAACTCTGACTTCAGGCCGAGGCTCAATACTATTGAGCCCCTGGACGTAAATAATGCGGCCTGTGCGTTTATGGGGGACAGATGGGGGAATAATAGATACCTGGGCCCCAGTATCTAACAAAAACTGGATCTTTTCACCATCAGGAGTGACTAAAGGAAAATACGGCCTGGCATCGTCGGACCGGGTGTTGGCCGTCATTACACACTCGGTCCTATCGCATTTCCCTGGTTCAAGTCCCTTGACTGTTCCTTCCACCCTAGAGCTATTGCTAGCTCTTTCTGCTGTGCAGGGCTTAATTTGCGGATAATGTCTTTACTGAGTGCTCCCTTATTAAGCAAAAACCCAAAGATTTTCCTCTCTATATAGGAGCGCTCAGGGAATTTGGACTTGGGCGCAGAGGGTACATCGCCCGCAGCTACGGCAGGTGGTTGAGGGGCCGGCCACTTCAGGCGATCCATAGCCTGAAACAGCGCTGTTACCGGCCGCCCCTGGAACCCCCGCATCCACAGCAGCGTGCTAGTGTCCCCCAGAGGGCTGCTATCAAGGGCTATGTCTATCCCCTGCTCTTGGATGGGAATAGCAGCAGGATCAGTGACATAGCAATAAGCCTCAAATGACCGAAGCTGTTGCTGCGCCAGTGTTAAGCCCAGGGGGTTTTGTGCAGGCTCCCACCAAATAAGAGATGCCCCTGCGATGGTAAAAATGAGATCGCGTGGGGTAGTGATCCCGCTGGGAGGTAGCTGAAAAGCTACAGCACTATTTTGAATCTGAAGGAAAGCAGCTGCTGGCACGGAGATTGGCCAGACAGGAGCAGCTAACAGTACCCCTCGGCCCGTTCCCCTTGACCAGGCAGCACTCCGGGAAATAAGGGTTGCCTCCTCCTGATCAATAAGTTCCTGACCATATTCCTAAATAAGCCGTCCTAATCAGGTGAATACAGGTTCGTTTGGTCCCCGCCCTGTGTCCTTGATAAACTCTTTCATCTCTGCCTTGCTGCGTGTACGCCACTCAAAAATGACATTCTGTGCCCCTGTGGGGTCCACCTTAGTCCGAGTGATTTGTACCGGCATAGCTTCGGCAGGATTAAAAGCTACCTTTTCGGGGGTCAGTGATGGCAGGGTCGGGTACAAGCTAGGCGCTGTTGGATATGGTGGAGGGAAGGGTTCGGGGGTTGTAGGGGTTGGCAGAGAGGGAGGAGATGGGGTTGCAGGTAGGGATTGGGTTGTACCGGGATCCTCAGGGGTATCAGCCATCTCCCGAGCAGTGGACGCCAGAGCCCCCATAACAACGGTCAATTTGTCCAGAGCCAGACCTAAAATCTTGTGATAGGTACTGGTAACGATCTTAGATTTGTACTGGTCAGGGAGGAGCTTTCTGGACTTTTTCCCTTCCTCTAATTCCTGCACTAGCTGGACTACCAATTCATGTGCAGGGCCCCCACTTGGGAGTCTCGGGGGAGTAACAGTTGATGGACAAGTGCCCCCGGCTGCTTTTAAAATCTTTCGGGCACCTTTCCACAGCTGGACTGGATCAGTCCCAGCACCGGCTTCCCCTGCCTTAATGCACGTTGGCCTGTCACTGGCCTCCGTGGGGGTTAACCGCAGACCCATGTGGCATGTCAGGAGACAGCCTGCAGCACCGACAGTCAAGCTGGCAGCATAGGTTCGGCTCAAGTGGCCTTCCCCAATGATACAATTCCAGCCAATGGCCTCTGCCTCCCCCCGATCAAGTAAAACATGGTGTTGAAAGTGATTAAGTTCGTCCTCTGGGGTTTTGTCAGTGACCCTGGTACGCCACGGACAGACAGACTGTACAGACAACCGGGAAGGATTTTCCTCACTCAATCCTGTTCGTGACGCCATGTCTGAATTAGCTGGGGGTTCGTTCAAGCTTGGTATTGAGTGAGGAAAAACAGGCAGGACCAGGGTAACACTGAAAAGCCAAGTGGCTACGTTTATTTAGGGGATAATTACAACTTGGGCTGGGGGAGTAGGCAACTTTGGCTGGGATGGTATCAAAAGTACAAACACCCCCCAAAACACAGTAATAATCCACTTTATACTGCTCACCACACCACACCAAATAGGCAGACACACCAATCACACAGATAGGAATCAGGTTCGTCAGGGCGATGCCTGGTGCAAACACAGAAAAGAGACCCACAGGCCACTGCCTCAGCCACCCTTGCTTTCACACAGAGGGTAAACCCAGAGTGTGGTGCGGCTGCAGCTGGGCAGATTCCACTCACTCAGACCGCGGGGACTGGACCCCCTTGGTCAGCCACCCTCTAAGTAGAGGCAGCTCCCCAGTTAAACACACACACACTGGGCACAGACAGAGCAGTGATTCAAACACATAAAACACTTTGCAATTAACAATTCAATAACTAATAGAACAATAATACAAGCTAGCTAAACAATTGTGCAATTCTGAGCTCACTAATACAATCCTGAGTAGATATTTGGTACCAAGTTAGGGAGGGGAAAAGTAAGAGGCTAAATAAGCTAACTGTCAGATATCAAAAAGCAAATACCACACTCCAGGGGCAGCTGACCAGCAGAACAGACACCAGAAGCATGACGAGCTGACAGGGATCAGGTCCAAACGACAACGAATCCAAACGATGCGACACGAGTGCACTTTACCGGGAGGAGACCCTGGCCGAACGAGTGATCAGGTCCTTCAGCTAACACGCGGATGCTCCACACAAATTTTGGGGGGAAAACTAGTTTTATAGAAGGGTCTCACTCCCTGTGTCAACATCTGATTGGCTCCCTGGTCCCTCCTCCCTTCAGGTTTCGAGCTGTTGCCACCCCACGTCGGAAGGCTTTGCACACGGCACACTGGAGTTGACGAGTAAACAAACCTGACCCTTAGATGACTGGGTCCAAAAAGAGCGGGAAAGTGAGTCTCTGGGCAGAACTAAGGCTCTGTATACAGTACTCTGGAGTTACTAGGCAGAACTAGCCTGACCTTGGGTCCAGACGACCGACCCAAAAAAAAACAGGTTGCTGGGCAGAATCAGGCCTTCATACATAGAACTAGCCTGACCTTTAGATGGCCCAGCAACAGAACAAAAAAAACAAAAAACACAGGAGAGCACAACTGACTTGGTTGTGGATTCCACCTACTACAGCAGTTTTTACCAGAGTTTTTTGCCCTCTCATCTACAACAAGAATCTGGTCCAAAATGGAGGCTGCCTTGTCCTTTTAGCAGGACAAGATGGCCGTGGACCAACAATTGGCCATACAGAGCCATAACTATGAATCGGATTGCGACAGGAGGTAGCCGTGTTAGTCTGTATCCACAAAAACAACAAGGAGTCCGGTGGCACCTCAGAGGTTTTTTACCCATGAAAGCTTACGCTCAAATAAATCTGTTAGTTTTTAAGGTGCCACCAGACTCCTAGTTGTTTCAGCTCTAAGGGGATGTCTACAGCGACACTGGGAGTGAGACTCCCAGCTCAGATAGACAGACAGGCGCTAGTTCTGCTTAAGCCAGCATGCTTTAAATAAAAGCAGTGTGGATATTGTGGCATGAGCAGTGGCACAGGCTTGCTGGCTGAGTACAAGCCTGCCCAACCGCCTGGGTCTGTACTCGGGTGGCTGGCCTGTGCTGCCACCACCACCATACTGCTATTTTAGTGCACTAGCTCAAGCAGAGCTAGTGGGGGTCTGTCTCTGTGGGCAGAGAGGCATGCTACCAGCTGCACAGGAGACAGACCATAAGTCTCTAACCTCCCTTTGAACAGCTGGGGAAGGAAAAAAGGAGAGTGCAGCCAACACGTCCCTTTTTCAGAAGTGCTGAATAAAAAAAACAAACAAACTTGCAAGGACAATTTTGACATCGGAGAAATTTCAAAGAGATCAGAGCAATGAGGCAGAAGTATACTAAAAACAAACAAACAAAATTATAGCAGAAAAGCCTGACCAATTTGGGCAATATTTGACCACATTTTATATGTACAATTTTGCCTAGAGTAATTAAATAACATGCACAATATTCAGTCAATTACATTTTCAGCAGAAGCAATGTAGCCTATTGGCTCATACAGGGTGTGATGGATATGACGCTGCTCTATGATAGTTTATGAATACTGTATGTGATCTGGTATTGGGGTGCTTACTGTATAAATATGCTGGTTTAGTTTAATAGAGGACTGTAAGGAAAACAAGCAGGAAGAACAACGAATGGCTTGAAATAAGCCATTAAGTAGTAAACACTCAAGGGTTGTTAGGGGACAATGCCTGAGCTATTAAATGTGAATATTTTTCTACCTCCTGACTGCAACCAGCCTACAGAATCAGCTTTTCACAAGCAAGGCCAAAAGCCTGGGAACAGACAAGAACCAAAGATGTCTGGCTGGATAAAGAGACTCTCTCTTTCCACGGAGAAGGTTACTGTTGGCAAGCTGATCAAACACAGGCATGTCCTAGGGTGTCTGAAGAGGCTATGCTTGTCAAGGCTGCCACTGGGGGATGGGAAGCCTATAGGCAGTGCTTAATTTGTGCCAAGACTTGCCAGGGCTGAGCCCTGACACCTCTAGGCTTAGCAGGTCATAGCCCTGGCACCTCTGGGTTTGCTGCATCAATTATGAAAGTAAAAAAATTGCTTGAACCCTGGAACCTAATTGCTTGAGCCCTGGAACCTCTTTCATTACAAATTAAGCACTATCATATGCAGACAAGTGGTCTCTGCCAAGACCATCTCTAGATGGATAACATCCTGTATTAAGATTGCATATAAGGGAACGTCCACACTAGACGCGATAAATCGATCCCCAAATGTGCTCCCCGTCGACTCTGGAACTCCACCAGGGCGAGAGGCGGAAGCAGAGTCGACGGGGGAGCTGCGGCCATCAATCCCGCGCCGTGAGGATGGGAGGTAAGTCGATCTAAGATATGTTGACTTCAGCTACACTATTCTCATAGCTGAAGTTGCATATCTTAGATCAACTCCCCCCCCCCCCCGCCCGCAGTGTAGATCAGGCCTTAGATAGCTTCAACTATGCCTCCTCAATTGATAAGAGCTCATTTGATAAGAGCACAAGTGACATTGATAGTGTTCCTCAGTGACATTTCCATATTGGACATTTGTAGGGCGGCCATACGGTCATCCATCCATCCATGGACCATTATGCCATTACCACATCTTCCAGAGTGGACGCAGACCTTGGTAGGGCAGTCCAGCAATCTCTATTTCAGGAGACTGAGAGCCCCCTCCCCCCCACCCCGCTTCTTGGATGAGTTACTGCTTGTGAATCACCTAAGTGGAATACACTTTTGCATCTACTCGAAGAATAAGAAATGATTACTTACTATAAAACTGTGGCTCGAGAAGTGATGCAGACGTGTATTCCATGACCCATCTTCCATCCCCCCTACATCAGTCTCCCCTCTCATGGGCTTTTAGGGCAAAGAATCTGAAGAGGGTTAGGGCAGCGCTGCCTCATATACCCAGGGAAGGGGCCACAGCCGCAAGACAAGTGCAGCCCCTCTACGGGTACTGCTAGGCAAGTCTCCAGCTCCAGTGCCCTGGGCACATATACACCTAGGTAGAATGCATGTCTGCATCACATCTCAAAGAACCACAGTTACAGTAAGTAACTGTTTCTTCTCAGAGCTTTCCATCAAGATGCTCAGGTCCAGTGGACTTAATGGGATCATCTGTTTTCAGTTGTCTGGGAACAAATCTCTCTGTTAGGTCAACAAACTGGCTATGATATGTTGCAAATGTTTCTGATAGTTTGGCTCAAACATATGAAGGAGCTTATCAAACAAACTAGCTCTTTTTTATTAGGAAAAAATCCGGAGATACTAGCAATAGCACAGAGGAATAAGGCAGATCAGCTTTATGAGTAGAAAAGAACTTACTGTAAAGACATACTGTAGCCCTATTCTATTGCTATTTGCCTATACAGACGCTCCCCGGGTTACGCAAACCCGCACTTACAGAAAAGTTCCATAAATTCCATAAGCGGCGTGGTGATTTTTTTGTGTAATTGTCGGGTATACTTCCCCAACTTACGCAAAATTCGACTTACGCAAGCGTTCCATTCCGGAATGCCTTGTGTAAGTCGGGGAGCGTCTGTAGTTCATCATGAGTCCATTTACATATTGTCCTTTCTCCTTCCAAAGGAAGCTGCATCTGGCTAGGTTTCCCATGTTAGATTTGTTGCTGCTCAAGCAGTCTGAATACAGTTTCGTTTTGAGTGAAGAATATCTTTTTGTTCAGTCCCTAGACGAGACTTTACACATCAAGTGTTTTCCAGCAGGTTAACAAAACATTCTCAGCAACTGAAAAAAAGCATTGTAAGCACATTATGAAATATCCTATGTATATTTTATCTCCCAACACAGCAAGTCTTAATGCAAGGATCTTCTAATTAAGGGCTTGATCCAGCAAAGGATTAATGCACACACTTAATTTTAAGAACAGTAGTACTCCCATTTAAATCTTAAATGTAAAATTAAGCATTTGCCTCAATCCAACAAACCATTTAGGCATGAGTGCTCAGAACTTTACAGGATTACAGCCTAGATTATCAACTGGAAGTGGGATTAAAATCATGTCTTGTGGTCACTTTAAACATTCTTTATAACAATATTTTGATTTTTTTTACTCATGCAAAATGGGAATTTCATCAGCAATCAAATGAATTCTGAAAGCAACCGAAGTAGAATTTCAATGATTGACTTTTAAAATCTTTTTGAAGTAAATGTGTGATGCAAATATAGATGCAAAGTATCATTAAAATCAAATTCTAGTGATTAGCACTTGGTAATACATTCTGCTTTAGACAAAAATTTCAGATTGATTTAGGTGCCTCTATTTTTTGTTACATAGGACTCAATTAACTGCCTTATTGTAAAAGGATCAAGAACTAAGAAAGTCTCTTCCCTTCTCAATAACAGACCAAGAAACATTAAAATATGCTCAGATTGATAACAAATGTTGATATATCTAGACTTCTTCAATGTATATTATGTTTTTTTTATGGAAGAGAAATTTGTATTAGTTGGATTCTGGAGAATTCTAAGAAGAAATAACTAATTCACAGATAGAAAATGAAAATTTTCCCTTAGTCTTGACCATTATCATAATAATCAGATGAATAAATCAGGAAGGACTTTAAACCAACCTGAATGTTTGAAAATGCAATTCTAACACACAAAAATAGGGAAGTGCTGAATGGAAGGCAATTTAAGTCTCCTTTGAGAAAATAAATAGAATTTGAATATGGACATTTAGTAATATATTTGAATAGGGGCAGTGACCAACAATCTGAAAACTCATTGGAGGGATATTTGATCTGATGGGATTAAGAAAATTAGATCAACCATGCATGATCTAGGGTCAACAAGAGCCAGATGATGAACAGATGCTATGGAACTCTATAGCTTTCATGTATGCTGGGAATACAATATTATAGGTTTGCAGTTTCTTTGGTACATACATTCTAAGAATATAAAAGCCCAGGGGAGGTGTGGGGTACATTTACTGTAGTCCTGCTTTCTTCCACAAACTCTGTGACTTCATATATTAAAATCTATTTATTTAATTTCCATGTATACATGTAACCTGTAACCATTCTGCCAGGTGGAGCCGGCAGCAACCAGGCCTGGGTTCTATATTTAGGGGTTCCTTTTCAGTAATACAACACTGAACCGGCTCAAGCCCCCACCCACTAATCTGGGAAAATTACACACCACCCCTGGGTGCCTCTGAGAGGCAATACTTCTCCATTTGCAAGCAGAATCTGGGTGTAGAAAAGAAACTTTTAACAAAACAAGGGATGTTACCCAACATTAATTAGGGAAGATGTCACAAGCAGGATTCATAATCATAAAACTGAGCAGGACACCCACCCCAGAGTGTGTGGGGCAGTACCTTCTGCCTCAGGTTCTTGAGTTCTACAACAAAAAGTTCCTTTTCTGTGCCTCTCTCTGCTCCCTCACCATACCCCACTCACAGTGATTGTCCTTGGTCAGGAGGACCCAGGGTTCATCTGTGAGAGTACACCTCCCACCCAGGGAAGAAGACACCTGGCTTGCTTCACCATCTGAGCACTTGCTCTGTCTGTCCTGCCAGCGCTGTTCCTCGTCGCCGCCTGCCAGCCAACTGCCCGCCGCCTCCCGCCAGCCAACTGCTGTCCACTTTCACCGGCTGCTCCCGCCAGCCAACTGCTGTCCACTTTCACCGGCTGCTCCCGCCAGCCAACTGCTCGCCACTTTCACCGGCTGCTCCCACCAGCCAACTGCTTGCCACTTTCACCGGCTGCCCGTCAGTCACCTCATGCTGCCACCTGCCTCTGCTGTGACCTCTGCAGGTCAAGCTCTTAGTGATTTTTATCTCTCAGCAGGCTGTGCAGAAACACTCCCCCTCCACAGGTGATTTCAGCTCTCATTGAGTACTTAACATAACAAAAGGCTCCTAATGAAGCCTATTTAGCTCTACCTTTGAACAAGGGGGAGGAAAAGGTTAAACCAGACCAGGGATCCTTAGGGAGAGTCCACTCCTCCTGGCCGAGATACCTGTACCGCCCCCCTTCTTTCACAGGGATCTGGCATTCGAGCCTCTGGCTTAATGAGGTCCTTTCAGCTGAGGGTGACCCCCTCATTTGGGACAAGTTAAGCACAGTTCTACTCCCCTTTATTCATACAATAAAGACAACAACACTGATAACAGTATTTCACTATCCCTGCATTCAGTACCAAAGTGATTTGTAACCCAACACCAGCCAAAGTTGATCACTGTAAGCAACACCTCTCTATCTGCTGGATATCAAAACAGAGTAGGTGTGTTCGTGTAAATACAGTTTGCTACTGAAGTCTTTCCCCCTCCCAGATAGCTGTCAGGGGGGAGGTCATTCAGACCCTGCTTACATCCAATTTCAACCTAATCTGAAACAGGCAAAGTTGGGAGTACAGCATTTGTCTTGATTTGGGCTATTTTGCCCTTTTAAGAAAAACTGAAGAGTCAGGCCATGAGAAAATGCCTGGATATATATAATTAAAACAGCAAGAAAATTGAGTTCCAAATTTTTCAAGTCTGGGAAAATATTTCAGGAGCATGGACCTAGGTAGCTAGAATGGCAAAGGAAATGTAGCATTTTTCCTCTTCTGTAGTTACATTCTGATGTTTTTAAACTCATTTTACAGCAGAATTCTGAAAGTGTTTTGCCTCAGTTTTACACTTCTACAATCTTCAGCCTCTTTATTTTTGCAAACAGTTTTGAACTCTGTACAGGTAAAAATTCCAGGCATCAGACCAGTAGGAACATAAAACATCCCTGAAAGGATGCACTCCAAGAAAACTTTTCAGTGATTTTATAAGAACATCTTTATCCCCTGGAAAACTTAGCATAGCATTTATTGGCTCAGTGAGCCGGAAGCTTTGGTTTAGCTCACTTGGTAGAGCTGTTTAAAGACCACAGCTGTATGGTTTGAGTTTCAGCACTGTGATGACCATCCACATTACAGGCCGCCTACACACTAATTTCACATAATGAATCAGGCCACAAGTTGGCAGACACAGTAAACCTACACTTGTATTCAGTAACCTCATCCGGTTAAGCTATATTGATCTATTGCATTGGCTGAAAACAGCTTTAGGGGAGCCAAGTATTTCCCCATACGGTCAAAAAGGAGCAATGTGCCTCCCCTCCCAGAACTCCTACACCACTGCCAAAAAAACCCAACAACCAGATCCGAAGTTTCATTAATAATGTTTGGTTTCTCCCGCAGAACTAACTGAACTATACATAGTCATCTTGACTGAATTATCATAGGTTATAAACACTCACTCTATAAGTAGCAATCACTGGTGATGCGTCTGTGTCTGCTGGAATGCTCAAAAAATATTAATCAGGTTAGAGGCACAATGCCCATCAGTCCTCTGTTTCTAACTGAAGATGGGCCCAGGCAGGTCATGAAATTCAGATCTATAGCTGAGCTTCTGCAGTTTTGGAGAGGTTTGGGTTCCGTGTTCCAGTGAGACCCACTACAGGGATAGGTCTGAATTTTGAATGGTTTTGGCTTGTATCTGCTTTTTCTCTTGAGTTCTGAACCAAGTAAGAAGAAAGAGTGAGGAAGTAAAGAAGGATTGAGACAAGAAAAGCATGTATTGGGCATGTAAAGATCAGTTTAAGCTTCTGCCAAGCCTCAGTCAAAGCTTTTCTGAGAAGAACACATTTGTCTTTCCTTCTCCACAGTGAGGGCCACAGCTAGTTTGTTCCTTTTGTGGTGGTATTACAGAAGCAGGTGCTGCTTTTGCTCAGCTGCAGTCCTAGAAGCACTTCATCTGTACATGGCACGATGGTAAACAGAGGAAAAATAAACTGCAAGGTATCCCAAAATGTGCCCCGATTGGACTAGCAGTCTGCTTGCCATTCAAAAATCAGCCAATCTCTGCTGGCTGGGTGAAGCAGCAGTGCTTTCTCTGTGCTGTTTGCTTCCTTGTACTGAGTCTGCCAAAATCAGCTGTGTCATAAAAATAGCTCTCTCTACCCTCACAGAAAAAAAAAAGCATAAACCTGAAACCGGAAACAGTTCTTTTGAAGAAGAATGGATCCATGGATACTTGTTCATTCTACCAAGTATAGCTAAAGCAAACCCAATGTGCCTGTTGTGCAATGAGTGTTTGTCATACAGAAATACAACTTGAAATGCAACTTTCAGATGAACTACCCAACTTTCAACAATTATCCTTTGAACTCAGATGCAAGGTGATCAAAGGTTGACTCCCTGATTACATATTATAATTAATGGAAGTAAGATTCTCACATATTCTGAATCACAAGAGGAAAAGGCTATGGCAGCTTCTTTACCGGGGGCTTGGACTCTGGTGCAAAAGAAGCAGCCCTTTACTCATTCTGAAACCATCAATGAGTGTATTCTGGCTGCTCTCCAGGAAGTGGCTGCTGATGAGAAAGATGAATGCAGCTGTCCTGAATGCTGTCAAGCAAGTTCCCCATCAGATACAGTCATAATGCGCCATGTTCAGGAATTGAGGATTAAGTGCTCCTTTATCATTGAGAGATCAGAGATGTGCTGAGCTTGTGTCTCTGGCCATTGACAAATCAACAGGCAATAAGGACATAGCACAGCTGTATTTGTACGTGGACTACTTTGATGGCCAAATCTTCCAATAGGAACTCTTGAGTTTGATGCCTCTGGAATCATACATCACTGGAGATGTCACATTTGAGAAAGCCAGTGCAGCGTTTGAGAACAGGGACTCTCGCTAAGCAAGACTTGCTTTCTGTTAACAGATAGAGCATCTTAAATGTTGGCCAAGCAGAAGAGCTTTGCAGCATGCCTGGCAGTAGTAGCACCACAAATGAATGCCCTGCACTGCATCACACTCCAAAGCATGTTGAGTGCCAAGCTGAGTGGGGAACTGAAAGATGTGATGGAGACTGTGATGAAAATAATCAAATTTCATCGGCATCTCAAGTCTGCAGCACCAGCTACTTTGTGAGCTCATCACTGAGTCCTCTGCAAATCACGAAGATCTTCTCCACCACAATGACATTGGCTACCATGGTAAAGGTACATTGCTGGCATGCTTCTGCAAGCTCAAGTTGAGTTCCTTCAGCATAGCACCTACAAGAAGGCAGCTGAATATCAGTCCCTTCAGGCTGGCAGAAGACAATCAGAAGTCTTCAGAAGATCTGGACAAATCTCTCTCATTTTTGCACTTCACTCAAATCTGCAACTACCCATCAGCACTGGAGGCAGATCTGATCAGGCCCTCCATGACAAAGCTTCCTTCAACAGCTAAGGGACAATTTCAGTTCCTGATCTGGAGATTTTTTCATGATAAAGGATGTTATTGGCTTCATATGTAATCCTTTCTCCATAGTAACTGAGTGACTTTCTATCTCATTCCCAGGGAGTCCTCCCCTTAATAGACGAGGGTGCACTTTAGCTGGAACTGGTTGACCTGCAGACCTCCTGAAGAGTGAATTTAAGAACACCAAAATCATGACATTCTCAACATGTTATCTGGACTCAGAGACAAGAAACTCTGCTTTCTGGTGCTCTCAATGTTCAGATCAACATATACGTGAGAATCCAGCTTTGCAGTCATGAATGTAATCAAGAACGATACTCAAAACAGACTGACAAAGGAGTCTCTGGAGAGCTGCCTTGGTATGGCAGTCATTTCACTGAAGGTAGATTTTAACAAGCTAGCACAAAGCAAGAAGTGCTACTTGGCTCACTAGTAACAAGAAGCAAATTATGTTACAGATGATCTTTTATTAGCCACCACTACACCAATAAATTACATGGAGAGGAGTGAAATCTGTTTTATATATTAAATGTTAGAGAACCTTTTATTCAGACATAAAATTCAGTAAAACAAAAGAAATTCAAAAAAGGCAATAAAAATGATGTGATGATGAGGTTTTATATGTCAGAAAGATCGGAAACAATGATGCAGGAGTAAAGGGAGCAGGCTGTGTGAAAGTACCAAACATTTCCACTTCAGCTGGGGACAGAAAGTCATCTCCCAATAGTCTGTCAGCATGGTCACTGACTTAAAGGAATTTCACTGTGAAACTTAACTGAAAATATCACTTCCTTTTAGCTGGACACCCTGTTATGCAAAGGTATTGGATGTCTCCCAAGCCATTCAGATAAACAGATTTCACCTGTATTTCATTAAGAAACTTTTAATTTATATGTAAACACACTGGAGCTAGGCTGTGTTGATACATTTCAACTTAAAATGGTACACTTTTAATCAGGCACTTAATCAGACATTTAGGCAACATACAGCGATAGGTAAGGATAAAATTTTGTCATAGATATTTTTAGTAAAAGTCCCAGACAGGTCATGGGCAAAAAGAAAAAACTCATGGAAGCCGTGAGACCTGATTTTTACTAAAAATATCCAGGACAAAATGGGGATCTGCAGGTCCCCACACTGCCTGAAGCAGGGCAGCTGTGCAGGGGCTTCAGGGTACTCCTGCCACCTGCAGCTCTGGGGGTCCACTGCTGCCCAAGGGGGCCGGGAGCTGTGGCATTCCTCTGCTGCCCACAGGGAATGGCAGCTGTGAGGTGCCTCTGGTGCTCATTGCTCCAGGGGCCTCCCATGGCCGACCAGGAGTTCTCCCGCTGCCACCACCCATGGCAGCCGAGAGCTGCTAATCTGTTCTGTCCCTATTTTGGCTTGTGTTCCTTCCCCCTGGTTATTGTGTTGAGTACCTAGTCACCATTAACTTTTTTAGTGAAGACTGAAGAAAAACAGGCATTAAATACCTCAGCTTCCTTGATGTCATCTGTTATTAGCTCTCCTTCTCCGCTATGCAGAGGACCTACATTTCCCTTCATCTTTCTCTTGCTCCTAATAATGTATTTAAAGAATCTCTTCTTATTGGTTTTTACATCCCCAGATAGATTTAACTCATTTTGTGCCTTAGCCTTTTTGATTTTGTCCCTACATGCTTGTGCTATTCTTTATATGCCTCCTTAGCAATTTACCCATTTTCCACCTTTTTATAGAATTCCTTTCTGATTTTCAGATAATTAAAGAGCTCCTTAGGCAGTTTTCCAGTTAGAAAAAGAAACCTTAAAAGCCATTACTTAGCTTAAAACAAGAAAGATGGTTCAACTACACAAGTTACCAGCCTCTGAATTGACAGATGTGTGCCAATCATTGCGGAGTCAGTGATTTAGCCATTAACTCCAAAAGGAACAGGATAAGGATTGTGGCTTGCAATAGCAGTGTTCTTTCGACTGTAATAAAAATTAAATTTAGATCTAGTTACATAAAAACAACAACCTTAACACTTTTAATCAGCTTATGAGGTTTAGAGGTACTCAAATGATTTAAAGTCCATTGGCTAATTTTGTAGTGCATTTGCAATATCATGCATTAGTAAAATCATGGGGATTATGAAAAAAATTGAAGCATAAAATTACATAACTGACAAGCTAAAAAGGATAGATCAAATCCTGCTCCCACTCAAGTGTGGGAATTTTGCCAGAGTACAGTGGATCCAGAATTTGGCCCTATATGAATCCATGCGGGTAGAGGAGGGGCTAAAGGACTATGAACTGTCTGGGTCATACAGTCTGATTATCTGATGTGTTAGGAAAACAGATTGCGGTACTTTTTTGTGGGTTTTTTTAATGACATGTTAACTTATTTGACCCAATGAAGCGCATGGGGGAAGGAAAGCCGATTTTTCTCATTTATCTGTATGCTATTGAATGCAGCAGCACATTTCCATGGGTAGTGCAATAGTACAGAGCAATCTGGCAGGCTTTCAGTGCCACAGCTGGAGAGATGACTGGCAGCATGCTCAACCAGCTGTGCAACTGCTTCAGGGGCAGCAGAAGAGGAAAATGTGTCTCAATTTTTAAAAGCAGAGATTCCCAGACTGTGGTTTGTGGAGTACTTGCTGATTGTCTGGAGGGAGCTGGCTCGTCACATGGTGCTGGCTCTCCTCCTTGTTTGCAGCTGCTAAATAAATACATTACCAGACAGCTGAAAATACACACTTTCCTAATGTTATTTTCCCATGTAATTAATGGCTGTAGTTTCCACAGGCATGTTATAGAATTGCAAACAGGAGGGAAGATATCAATAAACATTTGCCATCTCTAGAAGTTGGGAACCACATCATGCAGGGGTCGGCAACTTTTCAGAAGTGGTGTGCCAAGTCTATATTTATTCACTCTAATTTAAGGTTTCGCGTGCCAGTAATACATTTTAATATTTTTAGAAGGTCTCTTTCTATAAGTCTATAATATATAACTATTGTTGTATGTAAATAAGATTTTTAAAATGTTTAGCTTCATTTAAAGCTTCATTTAAAATTAAAGCTGTGAAGCTTCATTTAAAATTAAATTAAAATGCAGAGCCCCCCAGACCGGTGGCCAGGACCTGGGCAGTGAGAGTGCCACTGAAAATCAGCTTGCGTACCATGCCATAAGGTTGCCTACCCCGGTCTAAAGCATCAACACTTCTACAAACACAGAGACTAGTTTAATGCTGTCATCATTTTTGTATAGCTCAATGGGGTGGGGAGAGAAAGCTAAAGCTTTAGTTCCTTTCAGCAGAGACTGACAGACCTTCAACTGTCTAGCCTGGTGTTCCCCTTTGCTGGAATTTAACAATGGCTATCACCAAAACATATCAATTATCATAGGCAGAAAGGAATTGAAGTCTCTCTCCCAAAATATTGTAGCGTCTTCTAGTATTACAACAACATTTGGGACTATTGGAGAAGGGCATGCAGCCCATATGATCTCAAAATAAGTTACTGGGAAGCTTGGTTACCACAAACACCTGAAATAAGTGCATTACAAATTCCTACCCTAACAGGTTTTCCATTACTTTATAGAAAAGTACAATATTCTACAGTAATGGTCCACAACAATAGTGTTGTTACAATGATTATTGTTCTATAAGGAAGAGAAGGAGAAGTAGCTTCCCAAAGATTGGATTTCTGCAATTGGCTTTACATGGGATTACCTTTAAGTAACCGCACTGGGTTTAAGAAGATATGAAATCTGGCAACTTGGTTATTAAGAGCTTTTTTTGACAGCAGCACTTGACATCTGTGGTCTATGCTGACTGCCTCTTGGTTTCAAGGTGGAGTTTTGACCTATACAGCCCTAAATGACTCGGGACTGCCCTGTGTAAAAGCACAGTACATGGAGAAAAGCAGTCTACCATAGTTATGAGCAGCAGTGTTGACTGAACAGGAGGTCCCTGAAGAGGGCTAGCCAGAAAGGGTTTGCTGTGAGGGGCCCTCAGCTTTGGAATGTTGTA
Organism: Mauremys reevesii; assembly: GCF_016161935.1. Lineage (NCBI taxonomy): Eukaryota > Metazoa > Chordata > Testudines > Geoemydidae > Mauremys > Mauremys reevesii. The sequence continues at coordinate 30,053,704 of NC_052626.1, forward strand.
AGATAATCAAGGTTAACAAACCAGGCTATCTATTTATACTTGGGTCTTGAGAATTAAGGTTTGTTTGGGAATGGGATCTTTTCAGCAAGTTGGCTTGTAGGTTGGGTATTATTGGTGGCCGTTGGTAGGAGCAGAGCAGTTAATTTCAACAGGTGGGGGAGGGGTATTTGGTTTTTTGCAATTTATACCAAAGGCACACAGAATGCTAGAGACTTCTACATAGACTGAAATAACTATACAAATGCAACACATAGTAGTGGAAAGGGTAAACTCTTCCAAATCATTCTCACAATCCCTTTACATAGAGATGTGAGTTACCATAGTTTGACAGGTTCAATCACTATTAGCAGACAAAGACTAAAGCACAGTATTTATTTTAATTTATATATTTACCTTAGGTGGCCAAAATTCTATGTACTACATAAACAACTTTTTCCCTTTAGTGTCTCTTATATAGGGCTAAAAGGACAAAAAAGCAGATGTCAAAATTTCTGCCTGAAACATAAAAAGGGATGGGCTGTATAGTCCAACACAGTCACAAAGGTTCTATTGTCAATTCAAAAAAACAAATTCTAAATTTTAGACCATTTCAGGATCAGACCTTACATAAATTTGCCTCAATCTGGAAAATCTGCATGGAGAACATAAGAATGGCTATGCCAGCCCAGTATCTGGTCTCTGACAGTGGCCAGTGCTAGATGCTTTAGAGAGAATGAACAGAACACAGCAATTTCAAGTGATCCATCCCATCATCCAGTTCCAGCTTCTGGAAATTAGAGGCTTAGGGTATGTCTACACTACAAGAGTACTTCGATTCAACTTAAGTCGAATTTGTGGAATCGACCTTACAAAGTCAAATTTGTGTATCCACACTAAGGACACTAATTCGACTTTGTGAGTCCACACTAACGGGGCAAGCATCGACATTGGAAGCGGTGCACTGTGGGCAGCTATCCCACAGTTCCCGCAGTCCCCGCTGCCCATTGGAATTCTGGGTAGAGCCCCCAATGCCTGCTGGGGGAAAAAATGTGTCGAGGGTGGTCTTGGGTAACTCTCATCATTCAACCGTCACTCCCGTCAGCGGGCAATCAGTTCGTGTGCACTTTTCTGGTGAGTGACAGCGCGGACGCCACAGCACTGCGAGCATGGAGCCCGCTGCGATCATCGCTGCACTTATGGCCGTTGTCAACTCCTCTCACCTTATCGTCCACCTCTTCCACAGTCAGCTGCTGAGAAATCGGGCGAGGAGGCTCCGGCAGCATGGTGAGGACATGAAGTGTCAGAGTGGCACAGACCTCTCACAGAGCACGGGATCCCGTGCCGTGGAGATCATGGTGGCAATGGGTCATGTTCATGCTGCGGAACGGCGATTCTGGGCCCGGGAAACAAGCACTGACTGGTGGGACCGCATAGTGCTGCAGGTCTGGGATGAATCACAGTGGCTGCGAAACTTTCGCATGCGTAAGGGCACTTTCCTTGAACTGTGTGACTTCTTGTCCCCTGCCCTGAAGCGCAAGGACACCCGGATGCGAGCAGCCCTGAGTGTGCAGAAGTGACTGGCCATAGCCCTCTGGAAACTTGCAACGCCAGACAGCTACTGGTCAGTAGCGAACCACTTTGGCGTGGGCAAATCTACCATGGGGGTTGCTGTGATGCAGGTAGCCCACGCAATCATTGAGCTACTGCTCTCAAAGGTAGTGACCCTGGGAAATGTCCAGGTCATCATAGATGGATTCGCCACAATGGGATTCCCAAACTGCGGTGGGGCTATAGATGGAACTCACATCCCTATCCTGGCACCGGACCACCAGGCCAGCCAGTATATTAACTGAAAGGGCTACTTTTCAGTGGTGCTGCAAGCACTGGTGGACCATAGGGGACGTTTTACCAACATCAACGTCGGGTGGCTGGGCAAGGTTCATGACGCGCGTTTTTAGGAACTCTGGTCTGTTTAGACACCTGCAGGAAGGTAGTTTCTTCCCGGACCACAAAATAACTGTTGGGGATGTGCAGGTGCCTATAGTGATCCTCGGGGACCCAGCCTACCCGCTAATGCCCTGGCTCATGAAGCCCTATACAGGCGCCTTGGACAGTGACAAGGAACTCTTCAACTACCGGCTGAGCAAGTGCAGAATGGTGGTGAAGTGTGCTTTCGGACGTCTCAAGGGGAGATGGAGGAGCTTACTGACTCGCTCGGATCTCAGCAAAACCAATATCCCCATTGTTATTGCAGCTTGCTGTGTGCTCCACAATCTCTGTGAGAGCAAGGGGGAGACCTTTATGGCGGGATGGGAGGTTGAGGCAAATCGCCTGGCTGCTGATTACGCTCAGCCAGACAGCCGTGCGATTAGAAGAGCCCAGCGGGAAGCGCTGTGCATCCGGGAGGCTTTGAAAGCTAGGTTCCTCAGAGAGCAGGGTAACCTATGACTGTCCAGTCTCTTTACAGAGAAGCTGAACCTGCCCGTTTCTTTACCCAGTTACTGTTGACTATCCGCTGCAGTTACATACCCTGTTCACCCCGTTTCCCCCCTTCCAACACATGTGTAAAAATAAAATCCATGTTTCATTGTTACTTAACTACGTTTTCTTTATTAATGACTTTGTGTTAAAGGGTTGAAACTGGGACGCAGACTGTGCTGGGTAGGGTGTGTAGTGATGTAAATACCGCTTCTAAACTCGAGGAATGACAGGCTCCTGCTCCTAGAGCGGTCCGCAGTGCCGGACTGGTTGTTTCAACGGAGCCTGCCATCCCTCCTTTTTGGGACTCTGTGTGCGGGGGCTATGTGGCCTTGTGGCGGGGGAGGACGGTTACAGATTCCCCTGCTGGTGGCTCTGTGGTCCAGGACAAGGACCGCTGCATAAGATCTGTAACCGCCCTCCCCCGCTACAAAGCCACGTACCCCCCCACCCACACAGAACATGGAAACCACCTCCCATACCGACCAGGGTGCCTACTGACTGCACTGTGTGTGTGACCTGCTGCTGATCCTGCCCCCGTGTCTGTACCCTGGTAAAGGTGACTGTCCTATGCAATTACCAACCCCCTTCCCCCCCCCCTTCAAACACAGACTTCTGTACAAAAACATGATGGAAACAGTAATTAACAGCAAAGTATTTTTAATAATCAACTAGACAGTTAGGGGATGAAACTGGGATTGGGGCTTGGGTGAGTCAGGAAGGGAAGGACTTCTCAAAATTTAGGGAATGAGAGCTTTTGGGTAATTGAGCACTCTGCTGGGGTGGAGTGACAGTTTTCACGGCCCCTGGCGCCCCTCCTTCTTATTATTTTGGGTGAGGGGGGTATGGGACTTTGTAGCGGGGGAGGGCGGTTGCAGATACACTGCAGGGGGGCTCTGTCCTCCTGCCTGCGGTCCTGCAGAACATCCACAAGGCGCCGGAGCGTGTCCGTTTGCTCCCTCATTAGTCCAAGCAGCGTTTGAGTCGCCTGCTTGTCTTCCTCACGCCACCTCTCCTCCCGTTCGCTGTGTGAGCGCTGGTACTGAGAGAGGTTCTCCCTCCACTGGCTCTGCTGGGCCGCCTCGGCTCAGGAGCAGCCCATAAGTTCAGCGAACATCTCGTCGCGTGTCTTTTTCTTTCGCCACCTAATCTTTGCCAGCCTCTGTGAGGGGGATGCTGGGGCAGGTCGGGAGACACTCGCAGCTGTGTGATGGGAAAAAGGGAGTGAATTCCTTGCAAAGATACATTTTTGCGAACAATGAACACAGTCTAGTCTGTCTCTGTGAACAAGACCATGCACAGCACCTATCTCATGCGCACTCAGGACAAGTTTGAATTTTCGGCCTTCGCTTTCATTGCCTGGGGTCTTGCACTAGAGATCAGACAAGCGGTTCAGGACAGCAGAATCCGTGTAGCAGCCAGGCCTGGTAAGCCGTAGACTTTAGGCTGCTTAAAACTTAATGTATAGCAGTGCCCTCCTGCTGCAGGCAATCCGGAAAGCATAAACTTTGCCCCTGTTCCACCCACTCGCGGCTGTCCCCGGGAAAGATCCCTGTATGCTGCCCCTCTGCAGCCTCCACCACGTGGCTGTAAAATGACGCTTATTGTTATGCAAAGGAAAAGTGAAGCATTCCCAATACTAACATTACACTAATTCCCCTAATTAAATGCAGGAGTCGCCGAGCGAGATCACCCTGAGGAGGGTCACTGAGGCAGACAGAGAGCGCATGCTGCATGAAAGCCAGCACAAACCAGGGGCCTATGCTGCCATGCTCGTGGAGGCAACGCTCCCGGAGTACCTGAGGATAGCCTGGCGTGGAAAAGTGTGCTACCACGGAGCACCCAATAAGGCAGCTCTTCCCAGGAACCTCATGCGTAGGCTTTTCGATTACCTCCAGGAGAGCTTCGTGGAGATCTCCCAAGAGGATTTCTGTTCTATCCCCATATACATTGACCTTCTTTTCACATAGTTAACATTCCTGTTCTTTCAAAAATAAATGCTTACATGTTTATAGCACTTACCGACTGATCCTTCCCCTGACTCAGGGTCCGGGTTAACGGCCGGGGAGGGTTGGTAGGGGATCTCTGTGAGGGTGATGAAGAGATCCTGGCTGTCGGGGAAATCAGCATTGTAAGCACTGTCGCCTGCCTCGTCCTCCTCAAACCCTTCCTCATCTTCCCCGTCCGCGAACATCACCGAGGAACTGCCCGTCGACACTATCCCATCATCAGAGTCCACGGTCACTGGTGGGGCAGTAGTGGCAGACCCACCGAGAATGGCATGCAGTGCCTCGTAGAAGCGGCATGTCTGGGGCTGGGCTCCGGAGCGTCCGTTGGCCGCTTTGATTTTTTGTAGCCTTGTCTCAGGTCCTTGATTTTCACGTGGCACTGCGTTGTGTCCCGGCTGTATTCTCTGTCTGCCATGGCTTTGGAGACCTTCTCGTAGGTTTTTGCATTCCGTTTTTTGGAGCGCAGCTCCGAAAGCACAGACTCATCGCCCCACACAGCGATCAGATCCAAGACTTCCCGGTCAGTCCATGCTGGGGCTCTCTTTCTACTCTGAGATTGCATGGACTCCTCTGCTGGAGAGCTCTGCATCGCTGCCAGTGCTGCTGATCTCGCCCCGATGTCCAAACAGGAAATGAGATTCAAACTGGCTAGACAGGAAAAGGAATTCAAATTTCCCCGGGGCTTTTCCTGTGTGGCTGGTCAGAGCATCCAAGCTCGGACTGCTGTCCAGAGCGTCAACAGAGTGGTGCACTGTGGGATAGCTCCCGGAGCTACTAGCGTCAAATTCCATCCACACCTAGCCTAATTCGACATGGCCATGTCGAATTTAGCGCTACTCCCCTCGTCGGGGAGGAGTACAGAAATCGAACTAAAGAGACCTCTAGGTCAAACTAAATGGTTTCGTTGTGTGGACGGGTGCAGGTTTAATTCGAATTAACGCTGCTAAATTCGACATAAACTCCTAGTGTAGACCAGGCCTTAGAAACACCTGGAGCATGGGGCAGCATCCCTGACCATCTTGGCCAAGAGCATCCTCCTCATGAGGATTAGTAGTACTTAATTAGGTACAATTTATGTCACTGAAATCAAGAACCCTTTCTTTACTGTAATTCCCATTTACCAGACTTGCAGTACAAACTAGCCTTTGGCAGGGAATTTTAGCAGTTGCTTAGCTCATTATCGTTCAGCTGTTGAGCCACAGCTTCAGACTACATCACCACCTAAGAGGATTATGCAACAACAGGTGATTACTGCTTAAACCTCTAATATTGAGCTTGTCTCCCATAACATTTTAGGCTTCTATGGATACCTTTTTTCAAGGAAAATAGTTAGTGGTTCAACAGACATCTCACTTGGAAAAAATGTAGTTTATTTTACTTAATATTACAGTGGCAAATTATCATTGTCCATGAGTGTACAGTTTGATGGTGCACAGTATGATTAAAATCTAGTCCCCCAAATCTCCATGTATTTTTAAAAATGCATTTTTAAAGACAGCAGTTCTCAAACTGTAGGTCACGACCCTGTTTTAATGGGGTTACCAGGGTGGCTTAGACTTGCCTTGGTCCTGGGCAGCAGGGTTGAGATTATATCCCACCAGCCTGGGACTGAAGCCCTTGGACTTCCACTTTACTCCCCCTCCCCCCCCGGGTGGTGGGGCTTGAGCTTTGGCTCCTGCACCCAGGATCAGGCTTCGGTTCCCCCCCGGGGCTGTGTAGTAATTTTTGTTGTCAGAAGGAGGTCGCAGTGCAATGAAGTTTGAGAATCTCTGTTTTAAGACTTATCCTCTTCTGCAGATTTGCTAGGTAGCATATCTAAATATACACTATATACATATTTACAATACAAATGTAAAATACCTAATGAATAATTATAGCGGTTAAGCATGTTTCTGGGGAAATAAAAAGTGGAGGAAAGGAGATGCTAGGAACCACCCACCAGCACAAGAATATCTTCCTTAAGATTTTCTATGTCATGAGTGTTTGTAGTATAAAAGAATCTCAGTATTTAAGAATATGGCTGACTTATTTAGGAGGAACAAGTTCTCATCTTCTGTTGACTAATTCCTAAATTCTTTCTAACATTAGGAACATTCTTTGAAGACAACTGGACACTTTGCCTTGGAAGTAGATCTGGAAATTTCAGCCTCCTCTTCCTCACTAGATATGTCAAAACTATCCTCACATCTAGTTGTTAGCCCTTGAGCTCTGCCTGAGGAGTACCAACCAAATATTTGTTAACTCAGGTAACTTATGCCAGGGACTAAACCTGGCTCCCTTGAATGGAAAGATTCCCCAGCAGTATCTAAATATATGTGTATATATATATATATATTGCATATATTTTTTCTCTAAATTTCCCCCCTCCCCCCCACTGTTTACTAATATCAAAGTGTTGCACACAAAAAGACCTGGATCATCTAAAGCCACCACTGAAATGCAACCATCTTTGCAGTACAATGTGACAACAAGGCAATGATACACAAAATATTTTTTAGGGCAGGGAAGCGAAAAGTAACTCATAAAATTAGGGGAATTTAGGCAGGCAGAATGCAATGATCTCTTCCATAATTTGGCCATGATGGGTCATGCAATATGATATACATCAATAATCCATAATGCATACCAACCATTATCTCACACAAAGTAAGAAGTTTAGTCCAGTTGGGCATTGTACCTTGAGGAAACAGACTTCACCATACAAAATTCTCTATAAAAAGCTTCACTTATTACATAGGTGTACTCAACCTTGCTGGAAACAGAGAGAGAAAAAAGCAGCATTTTCTAAAAATGAGTATATCTATATGTCAGGCCCAGTAAATTGCCCAATTCTGGGTCTACCAAATGCAGGAGTCACTATTCTACAGATTCTATTACAAAACAGAGCCTCAGAATGATGAACAGTTGCTTTTGAATAAAAAATGTTTATTTTTAAACTCAGATGTCTTTTCAACCAGAAAGCTTCTCTATAACACAGGAAAAGGTCTTTAGACCTCCATATTTATAACTTACCTTACACTGATAGTTTACAAAATTCTAAACATTGTAAAATATTTTGATGAGTAATGTCATTTACTGTGTGCACAGCGCACTTGGAACTTCCATTAAATAGTAATCCCTGACACAGATGTTTTGGGGATTGAGCCCTATACCTCAAATCACCATCCAATTAAAAAGAAAAACCAACCCCTCCCCAACAATCATTATTTTTAAAGGGTGGGAAAAAACAAACATTGTGGTGCTTCGTATGAACTAAAAACCAAAACTGATTTCATCCTTGTGACTGGACAGATGTCTTTAACAGATTTGTATGCATAAAGGCTTTCAATTAATTTAACAAATTTTAAAACATAAAATATCGGTAACAACCATGGAATGTAAAGTACTATACGAGCTTCTACCAGCTTCTATCTTGAAATCTTACTGAAAGCCTTTAAAAAAAAAAAATCTTATGCTTGACCTTAAAATGTTCTCCAAAGGCAAAATGCTTCCTTTCCCAATTGGAAAATTCACACACTTTTTTGAGCCATGCTACATCAGAGTGATTTTGATTCAGCATAGTAGCAATGAGTTTTATGGTGGAACTTTTATCACAGATGGGACCCAAAGGGTTTGTCTCTTTGCTTGTTTATATCAAATGAAGAGGTGTCTGACTACAATTACAATTAGATCAGGGGTACCAGACACCCCAATTTTCCAGCATAGTTTTACCAAAGGATTGCTCTCAAGTGTTTTCATAAGAACCTTTTCATTCCAGTTTAATACTGAGCATATTCTCCTTCCCCTCTGTTAAAACTTATTTGCAAAGGCTTCCCTGAATCTTTTGCCTTAAACAATTCTCAATATTGCCCAAGGGGGCGGGGAGGGGAGGAGAGTAGATTTTCAACTTTGGTAGTGTGTATTTGAGTTGAAGTAAAGCAGAATGAATAAAAATTAGCCTTTCACCCACATGAACGTAATTTAGCTTCAAGGTAAACCTCAACTTAGATTATGGGGACTGATGATTAGAGAAATCTTCATTACATTTATATATTAAAAGGCGTGGTGCTACATTTCTTTCCCATAAAAAAACCTACTTACTTAAAATTCCTTCATGGTATTTCCTCCAAATTCTATGAAATGGTGGTAGGCAAGGAGAGGAGAATGAAGAAACTGGGGTTCAGCCCCCAAGTACTGCAGATCTCTCATTATTTCTAGCCAGGAATTTGTGTGTATCAAAATACATACATTTCCTCTCGATCATATTTTAGAATGCATTACACATTTTTACATCTAGTATCAGAAGTTTTTGAATGCTTATCCCAGTTTTCTTTTAAGTTCCTATTCCAACTTTTAACTTTTAAACAGTATAAACAGGCAACTTGAAGAATAGCTATACAATGCCTAATAGTCAAGAATGAACAACAAACTAATCTTCACTTCAGCAGCTGCCCATAGAGCTGGTTTTTGCCATTTCATTAAAAGTTTTGTTTGCCTTTTTTTAAATAAACACATGAAAGCAGAACTCAAGTTTAAGCCACCGTTGTTGTAATAAACAAAGAATAATTTCAAACACTGGTTAAAACCAAAGGTCAAGAATAAAAAAGTAATTTCTCATTAATAGACCAGTGCTCTGCATGTGTCCCATCACTGTTTTCAATTCAGAAATGTAAGAAGTTAAGTGACCCAAGACTGTTCATATTCAACTAAAAATTTAATAAATTTTGGTACCAGTGGCTGTAATCCCACTGCCAGCAACAGGAAAAACAAGTAGTATGAAACCTGATACCAAGGGGATAAATCCACAAAGTGAAGAATTCAGACTTAAGGACAGAATACCTTCCTGAACTTAGCTCACTGTGCACTGCTTATTATAAGTAACAGAAAGCAGGTGGTTTTTTTTTCTTGAAAGTATTAAAATCAAAATTCTCAAAAGATAGGTATAGCTGGCATAACAGATTGCAACAACTAGAAGTTATATATATATATACACACATATACAGTAGCTAGAAAATGCAAAAACGTGATTAGCAGATCTGTCAGACAACTTTTGTTTTTCCAGTCATTCTGTATTAAAGTACCTTATAACATTTTAAAGCTGGCTTTTTGACCCAGGAAACTGAAATTTTATTTCACAATATCTTATGATGTACTGTATCAATCAGTAGCACGAAGCAGTTACAGTATTAACAAGGATGCATATTAACCATTGCAGGAAAGCCACTATTAAGCACTTGGCCAATTTTCAATGGCCTAGAAACTTTTTACTGAAACTTCTACTGTTCAGTAGAAGAACCTCCCCACAAAAAGCAAAGACAACCCTTACATTTTTAAAATAGGAAAAATGATTCTTTTTATATATTTGCATTCTTAGGCAGAGACTTGGAATGCCATGTCATGTGAAAGAGCATGTTTATGACCAGTTAAATCCTTCTTGGAAGAAAGTTCATAAAAGAAACTGTCAATCTCAATTATAGCATACCAATGGTATTTGCAACAATATTCTTTAACAGTCTGAAAGCCAACCATGTGGAATGTACCAAGAGATGTCTTACATAGAACTGTGGTAGCAATTATTTACCTGTTCAGGTTAGTTTACTGGATTTTGACGTCAAACTTTTCTGAAGAATCAGTATTCTCTATAGAAATTAGAAAACTACAAAAAGATACCCACAAAAATAAAAAGGTAGAAATCTCCACAATCTTTTAAAGTTCAAGTAAAGACATCATCTTCACAGCATCTCCTTTAGACAATGGCATATTGCTCGTATAAAAGATCTCTTATTCTATAGAAGTCCTGGCAAAGACAGCCTTCCAATCCAATGCGCCCTGTTTCAGTCTGAAACAAAAAACATACTTGAATTTATTATCTTTACAGTGAAGTGGTGAGAGAGATGCACATAATGCGTTGCATATATTCTAGATATTTTTAAAAACCAACATACTTACCCTACGAACAGCCACTAGGTTGTTGCACACAAGCACCCCTCCTACAAATTCAGCTTGAATTCCTTCTCGCAGAAGAACTTGTTTAAAATCAGACAGTCTTGGCTCATTCATGAAAACAGACTGATGTCCAATAACCTTTCAATGAATAAAGATTGTAGTAAAACATTTTTATGAAGCCTTTATAATAAAGTAACTCAGCATATGATTGGAAAAAAATATATATTCTAGGGCTGTCAAGCGATTAAAAAAAATTATTGCAATTAATTGCACTGTTAAACAATAACAGAATAACATTTATTTAAATATTTTTGGATGTTGTCTACATTTTCAAATATATTGATTCAATTATAACAGAATACAATGTGTACAGTGCTCACTATTTTTATTACAAATATCTGTGCTGTAAAGAACAAAAAAATAGTATTTTTCAATTCATTTAATACAAGTACTATAGTGCAATCTCTTTATCATGAAAGTGAAAGTACAACAAATGAATGTATTATTAAAACAAAAAAATATTTTTCAAAAAAAAATACCAACACAAACCTTTAGACAAGTAGTCTCAGTCACTCAGCAGTCAAAGAGACAAAACATTTGTTTACATTTGCAGCTGCTGGCTGCTTATTTATTTTATATGCACCAATGGTGAGATCAAGTGAGATCATGGCATGTTTATTTTGCAGCATTGCTGCATATTTACACATGAGATGCTAAGATGCACATATGTCCTTCACACTTCAGCCACCATTCCAGAGGACATGTCACCACAATAATTATACCCAAAGCAGTGCACCCCATGCATGTTCACTTTCATCATCTCTCATCATGCCACCACCAGAGAAGGTTTTTTTTTTTTTTTTTTGGTTTTGTTCTCTTTAGTTTGTTGCCATTGGTGTTTTGCTTTAAGACTTCTGATGAAAGCCACTCACACCTCCTCTCTCTCAGATTTTGGAAGACACTTCAGAATGACAACCTGTGAGTTCTGCTATCTTTCTTATCTATCTCACTTCCTTACACTGTGTTGTTTTTTAAATTTTTTTTTTGTTAAATTTTAAAACAACAAAATACAATCATCATATAAATATATATAATATATATGGCAATAATAAAAAGGCATGCAGGAAGACATAGAGACATAGACATTCTATTCTCAGTAGTCAAAAACAATTTAACAATTTTTTTTTTTTATCATCAGCATGGAAGCATATCCTATCCTCTGGAATGCGAAAGCAAGAAGGGTGAATGGATATATGTTATCTGTCTCGTAAATGTTTGCAATGCTATGAAAGTGTCATCACAAGGCCTGTCACACTCCCTCAGTTCAGGTGAAAAAAAAAGACACTTGTTAAATTAAGAATGTAAATTAAATAAAACAAACTTGAAGAAGATTGACTGAAGAAGAAAAGATTGAGGACTTGTGACTAGGCTCTGAAGTTTTTTTTTGTTTTTTGTTTTTGTTGAAAAAAAAAAAGAAAAAAAAAAAAAAGTGATTTTCTCAATAAAGAGACTTTTGGATGGTGTATATGGTGAGGTGAACTGTAAAATTGTTTTTAAATTTTGTTTTTTTTATTTTTTAATATTATATATAAAATAATAAATAATAAAAAAAAAATAATTAAGTCAAAATATTAAAATGTGTATGAAAAAAAAAAATTATAATAAAAAAAAAAAAAAAAAAAATAAAAAATTTCAATTGGCATTCTATTGTTTAACAGTGTGATTAAAACTGAGTTTAATCACGATTAATATTTTAAATCAGAAATCAATTTTTTTGAGTTAATAGTGTGAGTTAACTGCGATTAATCGACAGCCCTAATTTATTCAATTTCCCCTTTAATAGGTGTAATGATTTTAAGAAGGCCTCCTCACTCGCAACTCCTGGTCTGTGCTGGGAGCATGAACCTGTGGGACAGGGCATGGGAAACTCTGGTTTCCTTTTCAAACTCTGTGATCTTAGCAAAGTCTACTAGGGTAAGATTCTCACCAATACTCAAGCCCTTTTATGCCAGATGAAAGAGCTCTATAAGCCCTGGATCTAGCCAAGAGATGATTTCCCCCTACGTAGGCATTGTGTAAGACAGCCATAAGGCTACCTTTGTAGGATGTACTCACAAGCCCTGGACAAGGGGTGTGCTGGGAGCGGTGCCCCGACAATCAACACTGTGGTTCATAGCACAGCCCAGGGAGGTTGCCATAATTTAAATAGCCCTAGGTGCCTTCCTAAATTATGCTCCAAGGGATACAGAGGCCCTCAGCAGTACTGGTTTGGGAAGATACAAAGGTGGCAACCTACCTCCATCTGGGCTAAGAGTTGCAGCACAAGACCTTACCCTTAATATCTGTATGTCTCAGTTTTCTCTTTTTTAAAAGGAGTTAATGGTATCTACCCAAATACGCAAAAGTATTTGAGGACTAAGGACGAAGAGTGCTATTAAGAATTGCACTGTCTGATCCTCTGCTGGTCAGTTAGGTGCTTCTTTTTGAAATGATATTCGTGCATGTATCTATCTTTAACCTACATATGATGAGGAAACATTTACCAGTGTCAGATGAAATTTAAGGAGTAAATCCAAGGAGTGATACCAACTAGGGTTGTCAATTAATCACAGCTAATGCCTGCGATTAACTGAACACAAAATTAATGCGTTAATTTTTTAAACACATTAATTGCATACCTCTGGGTGGAGGGGAAGGGGAGAGAGGCATTGGCAGTGAGGGAGCTGAAGCCCCAGCTCGGAGCCTGGTGTAGGGGTGGAGGCTTGAGCCTGGAGCCCCACGCAAGCCCCGAGCGAGCCCCAAGCAGGGCTGAAGCCCCAAGCCCCCTGCCTATATTTGAAAATATAGAAAACATCCAAAAATATTTAAATGGTATTATGTTACTGTTTAACAGTGCGATTAAAACTGTGATTAATCACAATTTATTTTTTTAATCTGAGGATTAATTGCAAGACAACCCAAATACCAACTGATTTCCAAAGCCATGTATGGTAAGTGCACAGGTCACATAATAAATATTTTTTTTATTGCATCAGTACCTAGAAGCCCCATCTGAGATCAGGGTCACATTGTGGTAGGCGCTGTATATTATATATAATAGAGACATTCTCTGTCTTGAAGAGCTCACATCCTGAACAAAGAAAGCAGTAGCTGTGTAACAACTGTAAAAATCACACTAAGGGCTGGTCTTCAATATGGGGATATAGACACTGCTGCAATCAATGCAGCAGTGATCAATTTAGCAGGTCTAGTGAAGACCCGCTAAATCAATGGCAGAGTGTTCTCTGGTCGACCCCGGTACTTCAGCTCCCTGAGAAGAGTAAGGGAATTCGAGGGGAGAGCATCTCCCATCGATGCAGCACAGTGAAGACACTGGGGTAAGTCGACCTAAGCTACCTAGCTGGAGTAGTGTAATTTAGGTCGACTTACACCCGTAGCGAAAACAAGCCCTAAGACACCAATTTACAACATGAACAGTCCGATACTGGAGGCCTTATTCAAGCGAAGCTCCTGACTTTAATGAGACTTTTACCTGAGTAAGTCCCACTTAAAGTCAGGCTCTAAATGTTGAAAAAACTATACCTGCAAATCATCCCCACAAATATAAGACTCAAATCCCCACAAATATAAGAGAGCATGTAGCCAAGGGAAGGCAAAAGCTTTTCTACCTCATGTGGTGGCAGTGGTTCTAGAGTAGGAATGATCTCACTCTCCTCACATACTTCCTTATCATCATCATCAAACAAACTCTTCATAGCCTTTTGCTGTGCAATAACACTGGAGTCAGAAGAAGGCATATCCACTTGCATTTCCAAGTCTTCTCCATCTTCTCTCAGCTCTCCTTCTTCCAGAATGACTCCTGTGTCCACTTTTGAAACCCGCATGTCCAGGACACCATCTATCCAAGCTAGTTCTGCATCTTTCGCTTTACAGAACTGAAGGGAGCTGACCAGAGAATCTTTTAACCTGACCTAAGTTGCACACAGACAAAAACTGTAATGACTTATTTACATAAGCAAACCTGACAGCACATTTCACAGGCTCTTTCGAGAATTTCGAGAAGCATTTCAGTTTGGATTTTCATTGGAGTTTCTCCAACCAGCTCTCGCATGCTCTCTTTCATTCCCCACTCCCTTCAAACTGAGGTATGTACTCTTCTCTCTAGCCCCATTGCCCCATCATTAGATCTCTGCTTCAAAGCTTAGTTGAAACCATCTATAATGCTGACATGGTCAGGCAATTTCTCTAGTTTCTTTCATGTTACACACACACAGAGAAACAAACACACAAACATACAGAGTAATGGTATAGTTAAGGTTTTTAGTAAAATTAAGTTGCTCTTACTTGACATGCATATTTTCAATTACTACTTGCACTATTTCTTTTGCACCCAAAACTCTTATAGCAGTTTCAATAAGAATTTTGGATATACGTGGAATGCAGGACTGGGACTCAAATGCATACCTAAATATATACAATGTGTTCAGCAGAGCAAGTTGAATGAGATACTTTCCTTTTGCACTTTATAATTGCAGGCTTAAAATGTAATCTCAAACATCTATTAATGCAGTGATTGCATTAATAATGTATTGGTATAACATATGTAATATCCACAAGATTATAATGGAAATGTTTCCATCTTTCCCCAGAAATAAGTTCATTGTCTTGCCACAATATGACTAGATGTAAGTGCTCATACCATTATCTTTCCCCCCAAAAGACACAGCCAAATAATGACACAATCTGATCAATATAGGGCTCTCACAACCCTCAGTACTCATACAATTGATTAATTCCACTATCTTACCTGATAGATGTGAGTCTCACTGGTTGCATCTACAGTTTCATGCAGTTTAGGCATATAAACTTTAATATCTTTCCCACCAAAAGCTCTGCAAGACTCTGAAAGGTCCTGGCTAGCCTCAGGTGGACCATGGACAATGATCAACTGTCGTGGCTTCATCTGGTTAATTATTTTTTTAATGGAGTCACCATCTGAGCGTCCTTCATAGTCTATGTATGTAACTCTGGCTCTAATTTGATTTTAAAAGAAAAAAAATAATTAATGCTTTGTCCTAAATTTTGAGAGAATAATTATGTTGTCTTATTGCTGTAACACTTGCTCTTCCTTTCCCATTCCCCCTCCTGCCCTATCCCACATCATGTATAAAAGTAGACTATAAACTCTTCAGAGTAGGAACCATGAGTCAAATTCTGTGCCACCTCCAGGAGCAGCAGCACAAGAGGTGCAGCCCACAGGAAGCTTTAAGCCACTTTGTGCCTTCCTGACTTCAAAACAGGCCCCTGCCTAGTTTAGGCAGCCTGAGGAGGTGGGTCTGCTGTAAGTTACAGAAGCTTCCCCAGTGTTGCTTGCAGCATAAGCCAGAATGGCAGTAGTTATGTGCACTATGCCCCCCAAAATGCCAGAGACTGCAAGAGGAAGAGAGCGGGGAGAAGGCCACAGTTGAGCCATATATGGCAGCCCAATGCAGCGCTTGCACCAGTGGAATTCTCCCCCAGCCCCTTTAAACCACCCAAGCACCATCTAAGGTGGGGGTGAGGGAGAGAAAGGGGCAAAATCTTCTTTTGTGTCTTTTCATCTGTGCTACAAGGCACCTAGCATCCTTCTGGGTGCCATAAAATAATGATTAATGCTACATTGATGTAGGTTTCTTTCCATTAATTTTCTTTTTAAAAAAAAAGATTTAATAGGTGATACTTGAAATACATGCAGCTATTTCAATGATTTTTCTACCCTTTTCACAAACTTAAAAAAAAAAACCCAACAACATTATCGTCTAGTTCCCCAGAAAAATCTCCCTCTGGACTTGGAAAAAAATAAGCAGCCATCATGAAGTTTCAGCCTGAAAAACATTTTTTGAGGAAAAAACAAAACAAAACATAAGCAACTAAACACTGTTTGCAATGCATCAGCCATTTCAATTGTGAATCCCTGACAAGCAGTGCCCTCAAGTTTATCTAAAAATCACTCACTTTATTTCCATTGATTCTGTTGCTGAAATACATTTGGTAGGAACATCTGATAAATCTTGGTCCATAGGCTCATCTCCATTTGTCAAACCAGATTCTAATTTACTCTTTTCTTCTTCAGTTGCTTGAAGCTCTGGAACTAGGAAATCCTCAGGCCTAATGTTGAAATGTTTAATTATTTGCATTAAAGTAGCACCAGGGTTCTAGGTGCTACACAAACAATATTTACTATTACACTATATTACTGTTGAGTTGCTTTGCAATTAAAAGTATATAAGCTCAGCAGAAATGCTTTTAAGATTCCAATATCTAAACATGCTCAAGGATATTCCACCCCGGATTAACTATATTTCTTCCAGATTAATATCTTTTAGATATTCCAATTTCTGGCATTTACATTCAGCCAACAGTCTACAAGATTCTCTCTCTCTTTTTAGTACGAGTTCCTTAAAAGACAGATAGCCTCTTTGCTGGAAGATAGCGGTTTCTGTTTTCTCTCCTTTTCATTTCAAAGTTTACAAATCAGATTGTGTAATTTAAACAAAAATCAGGTTCACATTGAATCAGGTTCACAAGAATCAGGAACCAACAGAAAAGAATTTAATCACTTCTCTCTTCTAGGATAAAGAAAGTGCCTAGAGAGGGAGCATGATTTAAATGGATTGAGCATAAGGAAAAAAGGAGGAACTTCTTAATTTCAGTCCTGGCACTATCACTAATTCTCCGTGTGGCCTACAGCAACTTGTCTTAATTTCTGTCTGTTATCCTTTGTCTAAAGTGGGGCTAATACCTACTTCACAGGTCTGTCGCAAGTGCTAAAAAAAAAAAAATACTATACAAATAATATTACTATTTTTTCCTCACACATACTTGATAATCTCCCCATATTCATCCCATTTAATTCTTTCTTCTGGGGCTGGAAACATCGGATAAGACTTCTTGGCCTGTTTGAAGAAGCTTCCTTTTCGGCTTCCTTCACCTTTCATCATCAAGTCATGTTTAGTTTTATGCACTGATGGCTGATCAATATCCTCTTCAACATCACTCTCATCACTGGAATCAATATCTACCCTGAAATGTCACCCCAAAATGGATTTTAAGTTATTTCTTTTAAGTTTCATTTTACACACTCACCCACACACACACATAAAATTTCATTTTAAGTTACGTATCAAACATTTGCTGGCCATTGCCTGCACTCAGATGGTCACATGCCTAATTTTGCAATTAATGAACATTTAGAAACATTTAAAATCAGTTATTGCTGGAGAACTAAGATGATTTACAAACTTCAGAAAGGATTTGTGACTGTCAAAGAGATCAGCTAAAAGGGGCCCATTAAAACAAAATTCCATAGCTGACTAATGAATGATCTGATATACAGTAACTCCTCACTTAATGTTGTAGTTATGTTCCTGAAAAACGTGACTTTAAGTGAAACGATGTTAAGTGAATCCAATTTCCCCATAAGTATGAACGTTAATGGGGGGGTTAAGGTTCCAGGGAAATTTATTTTTGCCATACAGTACAGTACTATAGTTAGGAGGTGCCCCTGCCTTACCCCACAAAGGCACAGCCCACTGGCACTGGGGACAATGAGGCAGGCAAGGAGGCTGAAGGTGCTGTAGGCTAGGAGAATCACGTTGTGCAGCAGCGGCAGCTTTCCCTACTCTGCAAGCACCAGGGGCAGGAGGCTCAACCCTTGGCCCACCCACTCCACCCCTTTCCCCAAGCCCCCCCCCCTTAACCCGCCTCTTCTCCCCCGCCCCAGTTTACTCCGCATGCCATGTCCAAGCTCCTCCCCCCCCACCTCCTGCCCGTGGCAATCAGCTGGCTTACAGCGTTCAGGAGGGAGGAGCAAGGACACGGCACGCAGGCTCCCACATCCCGTTCTGGAGACAGGGGAGGGAGGGAGAGCCTGCGCGCCGAGTCGTCGCTCCTCCCCCTCCTCCTTCCTGAACTCTGCAAGCCAGCTGATTGCTGCGGGCAGGAGGTGGGGGGAGGAGGGGGAAGGCACTGATCCACAGGGTCTGCCGGAGGGCGGGAGGCACTGGGGGGGGGAGGGGAGCGGGCGTAGGGGAGCTGATAGGGTGGCTGCCAGCTGTGAACAAAGCAGGCAGCCAAACAACATTATAGCGAAGCGTTGCACAACTTTAAATGGAGCATGTTCCGTAATTGAGCAGGGACATAAGATCGAAACAACGTTAAGTGAGAGGACGTTAAGTGGGGAGTTACTGTATTTTCACCTATGGAAGCTACAATTTTCAGCTATTTCCAAAAGGTAGTAAGGTATATTGGTTACTTGAAGGCTGTGTCTTTGGCATTAAGAGCTCACTGCATTAACAGGAAATATACTTACTCTTTGGACTGTTCTAACTTTTTAGCTGCTTCTTTCTTTAGTTTCTCCTTTTCTAGGTACTCCTCAAGTTCCTTCCCTTCAAGTTTGACACGTTTCCTCAACTAAAAAGAAAAAAAAAAGAAGTGTGTGTGTGTGCGTGTATAAAAATATAAAAGGAGGGGAAAAACTGTATTAGAGTAAGCAACTTCAAAATAAGCTGTAACTTTTATTTGAAAGTTTTAATACCCCTTCTACTGCACCAACTAAAACTTTTACCCAGTCACAATCAGTATCAGGATACCAAAGTGATTAAGGCTACTTCTGCCACCCACATTGAGTTCAGTAGTAACTTACTCTTAATGTAAATAAAATCCCTAGTACTGCTAAAATTGAGCAAATATATTATTACCATGCTTAACAATAAAATAGTTATAGTAAAACTGTATTAAAAATCAACTGATTCACTTTGCAAAACTCCTAAATTGAAACTGATCTTCATTTAGTAACTTACAGTGAAGGAATTATTTTTTCCCCTTCTTTCAGTAACTGAACAGGGAAAAATTCATCCCTAAATAATATTTGGTGTTGGTATTATGGTTTTCCTGTCTTTGACACTGACAAACAAGAGCAGAATGCCAAAACTGAATATTATTATAGGGAACAGTAGCAAATTTTGCTCTGGCTTTAAAGAAGGCATACCACAGTACACCTCTAAACCGCTATTAAGAGGGGAGCCAAAAATCCCTACTGCGTTATAGCACAAACCCCGTTATATTGGGGTACAGGCGGCAGGGCTCCAGCGGAGATTTAAAGAGCTCTGGGCTCCAGCCGCTGTGTGGAGCCCTGGGCCCTTTAAATCATCGGCGAGCTCCGCTGCCGCAGCCCCAGGGTAGCGACAGCAGGGCTCCCGTGGTGATTTAAAGAGCTCCAGGCTCCAGCCACTGCGGGGAGCCCAGGCCCTTTAAATCGCCGGCAAGCCCCGCTGCCGCAGCCCCGGGGTAGCAGTGGCAGGGCTCCAGCAGGATTTAAAGGGCCCGGGGCTCCCCACAGCAGCTGGAGCCCTGGGCCCTTTAAAGTGCCACCTGAGCCCCACTGCTGCAGCCCCGGGGTAGCAGCGGCAGGGCTCCAGTGGTGATTTAAAGGGCCCAAGGCTCCCCATAGCAGCTGGAGCCCCGAACCCTTTAAAGTGCTGCCGGAGCCCCGCTGCTTCTGCGCTATACGTAAACCCGTGTTATATCGGGTCGTGTTATAGCAGGGTAGAGGTGTATATGTTTTCCTAAATAATACTGTATCCCGAGGACAATAATGCATGAAGTATTCTATTGTTTTAGGAAATTATAAAAGAAAGCTGTAGAATCTATATGGGAATTGCTAAGAACCCCTTTAAAGTCACAGGTGTACACACTCCCATACAAACCATAAAATTTGGCAGGTGGAATCAGGAGCAGGTGTAGTATGAAAAATTACTTAAATCAGCTGTATAAGTCAACTATTCCTGTTTATTTTCCACCCTTCGTTTTCTTTTTAAATTTCTTGTGTTATATTAACCTCACTCAGCTTGACTTTCTTTTTCCAAATGATTTTTTTGTCCAAATAAGCAACTGTACCTTGCCATCTAAACGTCGACGGGAAACTGTACAATTACTTTCTGTTTACTGTAACATGGGTGCGCTTCTGTGATTTGAAAGGTATTTTTAGCAATTTTTATGCTACAGATTTTATAACCTTGCCCTTCAGCTAATATATAATAATTCCCTACCACAAAATCTACTTTTGATCCTATTCTTATTTGACGATGCCATGCTTAACTATAACTACAGTTTGACACATCAGGAAATAAGTGGCTTAAGAGTTCTCTCAGCAACTAGACAAAATTTTCAATAGTACAATCAAAAAAGAAATTTAAGCTAGGTCTTGAACAGACTTCCACAGTTGGTAAACATCAGAAAATCTGAATTGTAACATATTGCCTTACCTCTATATCTATAACTTTTTCAGAAGGGTTATCTATAAGAAATCGTGCTAGCGTCCCAGGTGTGGTCCTATAAGTTAAAATTACAGAGTTTTTGGGATCCTGACACCACTGTATAAAGAGATCTCTTGAAAACCCACATTCCAAATCAGGCTGGCTGGCAAGCACGACTTTTGGGCTAGGTACTCGAGCCAGGTCAGAAAGACCATGACATAATGAGAGATGGCGGAATTGAAATGGATTGTTCCTCTTGTCTTCAAAACACCTCATCAGTTTGTCACTCATCCATTCAACCTAAGGGTGGTATTGGAAAAAAGAGTTAAGTCATCTTTAAGATTTTTACATGGTACTTTGTAATAACTAAAACTGATGTACAAACTCGATACTTGTACCTGACAACATTAAAAAATGCTCTTCTAGAGATTCTCAAGTTGACGGGTGCAGTATGCACACACATCAAATCAGTCTCTTTACCAATACCTCTTTGTGGGCAATCACATATCATGTATATAAATTAAATATTCTTTATCACACCTGCAACCTAGGCTAACGGATCACGTGGTACAAAGAAACTGGATTTCCCTATCTATCAAGTCATACTACTGGCAGTATTCTGGTTGCATATTACTTGATGGAGGGAATTTAGATCATGAGTGCCCACGCTGGAATAGGGAAGTCAGACCAGTAACACAGAAATTTTTCTTCCTGTTAAACAGAACTACATGTCTTTGGATAAGCCTACTGTTATCAAGCAACATTAAGAATGAAAATAATTAGCCTCTTCATAATTGTATTTTAATATCAGAACACACCTGTGATTTAGAAAACTCCACTACATTGTAGCTGACATTATTTAAAAGTGCTAAAGAGTAGACTCCTAATCCTGCATCTTTTGTTCTCCAAATCTGATCAAGAAGTTGGGCAAGTTCCAGAACTCTGCCTGCTGTATCCACGGCTATTAACACATTTCCATCACCTCGCAACGTCTCCAAGACATTGGCTGGAGTGGGATGGGAGGGGAGAAATAAAAATAAATAAATAAATAAAATAAAGTAGCTGCACACTGAACCACAATTAGAAGAGAAGAAAGATTTTTATTTTCTCTACCAAACATCAACTATAATCAGAGGAAAACTAAACTCAAAGATTAACTGACAATAAGCAGCACTGAAAAAATCTCAGCTTCAAAGAGATATTGATGCACAATTCCCATTTTGGGAGCTGTGCCCCTCTTATAGAGCTTTCAAAGGCTCAGCCTTAATATTTAATAGTAATTTCTTTTTTTAAATCAATTTTAATGATTTTTTTTAAATGAAGCACAAAGAACTATTGAAATTTACTTCCTTATCTCACAGGAACAGATCAGCTCAGGCTACATCAAAACATCAAGTCTTTGAATCAATTTTAGCAAGCATGATTCAATCACTTTTTATCTGAAAGTATGTTTATTCACAGGATCACTAGAGTTAGAAAAAAATAAAAATGAATCAGAAAATTAAAAGAAAATTAAAGATTCTCAATTTTCATGTATATTAATTTGTTATTGAAGTTTATAACACAATTGAAAAACAGATATTTTCCATTGCTACTGCTTTAACATACTTAACAGTTGTTCATCTCTTTGCTTCCGTCTGGGTTGTACATACGTAGCATTAAAGGAATCTGTGATAAGCAGCGAAGGCCTGCTCAACATTTCCAGAGAACATCCATTTAAATGGCTGAAGAAAAAGAAGTTAGGCCACACAAGTTCAGTTTTTGTATTGCTAACGAACGACAAGGCAAAAAAAGTCATAAGATTGAAAACCATCACATTGAGAACTATGTGCAGAACTGGCATTCCCCATTATTTGGCAAATTTTCAATTAGATTCTTACTGTCTTTTAACAACAACAACCACCACCTTGAAAAAACCCCTCTATCGTAGGAATCAGATGATATTTCTTGAGAGAAAATGTACTAGAACATGGATGATCTGGCTTCATAACCATGTACTTATGCCATGTTTAGAAAGAACAGTTTTTTGTTAGGCCAAAAGCATGGGCACTTCACGCTGCTTTCATTTTCTACATGCCAGGCCTTTCCCTTCCCTGAAACCTCTCACCATCCCTTAAATTTAGTTTAAGACAAACCCCAAATAATTTATGTTTTAAATCTGCAAACTTCTTCCACTTTGATTTTATTCTCGTCTCCATTTGTCCCTTTAACACATTTTAATTTAAAACAAAATCTTCCTAAAGCAACACAGAATATAATCTCTCTTTTCTGCGGGAGCAGGGGGGGGGGGGAGGGGGGAAGAGAGAGAGAGAGAGAGAGAAGAGATTTGCTCTCTTCTCTTTTTAAAGGATCTCAAACATTTCCACAATAATCTAAATATAATTATTTCCTCATTTTAAGCACCAAGTCACCTATGTACTTTTTTTCATTTTCTAAGAAATGTCTGTCCCATTTGACTTATTCTTGAATTACTTCTATATGAGACCAGCTGCGAAAACTCCTACAAGCAAAAATTGCCCTGTAATCACATTTTAATCAAAGGAGAAAATGAACACTGCAATTTCCCACAAATATAAATCTAAGATTCAAACCCTCCTTCTCCCCCACATCCCCACCCCTGAAGCCTTTAGTATCTGCATTTTGTACCTAGATTATTATGCAACATTTATGTCTGTCCCGACTCCCAGCGCATCTGCAGTCTTGATTACAAGTTGGACCTTATATTGGCATTCAGGGGCTCATTAGCATGGTTGTTTTTCCCTTGATAAAAGGGACAGTTATTTATCATTGTCTTATTCTTCTTAGAAGATTGCTTCTTTTTATTTTTATTATAAAAGACACTATATTTTTATATTCCTTTTTCAACGGGGAGGAGAGATTTCCCCTCCTCTCCCCAGCTGTAGCACTGGACATTTTCTGTTTCAAAATTTACAATTAAATTGAAAACAGGATTTGAGAACCAGGAAAGAGAGACCTTACTGCTCTGCTGTACATAGCCACCATCAAATCCAGCTATTTGAGTTGAAGTGAAGTTGGCAATCTTAATATTTCATGCCAGTGCAAGTATTTATCAGGCACTGTTAAATTACACCGCAATACTAACTGAAATTTGGGAAGAAAAAACAAAAAAAAAAGGTTTGCTGTGTTGTACATACATCTCCCTCTTGTGGTTGAAGTCAACAGCATAAACAATTTCTTCTTCTCCATCTTTGACAATCTTCCAAATTGTGCCTCCTATCATGTGACCAGCCGGCAGTGGTGTAATAGAAAGACCGTGTCCTTTCCCTATAGGAACAATATTGTAACCTCTCAATATTTCAGATATAGCATGCCTATTACAATACATTATCCCAACCACAAGGCAGTCTGAAATAAACCACTAACCCATAGTTACTACTGAGGGAGGTCAGAAGTCATTATTGCCTCCAGCCTGACTACTAACAACAGTGTAAGGTTCCAGAATTCCCTGTGATTAGGGATTCTTCCCCATTTGGCCTCCAGAAAATGGAGAGCTGGGAAAGGTACACCAATCTCAGGTTAAGTTTGTTCCAGCTGTGCTGTATTGTCCATGAAAACAGGAGGAAAAGAAACACACACCTGGCAGCACTTTTTGCCAGTTATTCTATGAACATAACATACAAACCACACTGGTGAAATGCAGTCATCTCTGGGGTAGAGAGTGGCTGCATTTAACCATACAGCAATATTACAGAGCTAACAGCAAGTGAACAGCAAGCTTTAAATTAAAGTTTCTAGGAAATTACAGAGGGTGCAAGTAGTTACACAGATTAGAAATCAGCCAGACCATGAGGACACACAGTAATCTCTTATGAAAAATATCAAGAAATGTGTTTCTAGTGTTCCACAGTTAGGTAATAGACCACTTATCTGCATGGAAATACTCTTAGAATTAATGACAACACGCAAGTGTGGTCATGCAGCAGTAGAGGGAAAGGTGGAGCATAACTTAGCCTGTAACCAGCACAAACATTCTAATCTTAGAAGTGTCCAGCATGCACTCTCTGAACTCATTTACATTACAAATATGACAAGTCAGGGGGCCCAGTTATAAGACAGTTCAAACTTTACATGTCTTCTCATTGGTTTAGTTAGTGTGGACAGGACTTCACTTTGTCCCAGTAAATGTGTTAATGCCTTAAACCAGTGGCTCTCAACCTTTCCAGACTACTGTACCCCTTTCAGGAGCCTGATTTGTCTTGTGTATCCCCAAGTTTCACCTCAGTTAAAAACTACTTGCTTACAAAATCAGACATAAAAATATAGAAGTGTCACATGTGTCACACTATTACTGAAAAATTGCTCTCTCATTTTTACCATATAATTATAAAATAAATCAATTGGAATATAAATATTGTACTTATAATTCAGTGCATTGGCTATACAGCAGTATAAACAAGCCATTTTTTGAAATTTTAGTTTGTACTGACTTCTCTAACGCTTTTTATGTAGCCTGTTGTAAAATTCAGCAAATATCTAGATGAGCTGATGTGCCTCTTGGAAGACCTCTGCATACCGCCACGGGTAGGCATACCCCTGGTGAGAACCACTGCCTTAGACTACTATAATTTGAGCAGAAATCTCCAACACTCCTGTCCATTTCCTGAAGAACTTGCTTTTCTGTTTTTATTTGTGCTCCTTTTCACTTGGGGAAAATATGTAAGCAACTGTCAATGTTGCCTTCAATTAGCTAGCAACAAGATGTATTTTAGAGATGTGGAAGATATGAGAAAAATAAAGATGAGAAATAAAACATAGGATAGGACAGTCAAATTCAATCCAGCATAACCCTTACTAACTTCAATGGGAGTTGGGCCTTTTTCTGAAATGTAATTATTGGGGCAGATCCTCAGCTGGAGGTGGAGCTATGACAGCTTACACCAATGAGGATCTGTTACTTTGTGCTGCTACTGATCCACTTTTAGTGAGTCAGAGGACCTATGCCACGTACTCTCCTCAAAAAAGCAAACTCCAGTTCAAAATGAAAATGCACAGTAAATCCATTAAAAGACAAGTCATCTTCTGCATCTTTTGCTGTGTTTTTACCTTTCAAGTTCACAATCTGAGAGAACTTGAGCTGCTGTATTTTATCAAAAGCTGCATCTACATCATCCAATGTAAAGAGAGTGAAATCTTCTGTATTGTGGCGAGACTAGCATAAAAAGGAAACAAAGGAAAACATATTAAAAAGCCCGAAAATCATCTTCTATGAAACAGTTTAATAAATTAAATACAAGTGAAAATGAGAAATAAAATATACCTGATACAGATCATACATAAACATTTGTCCCATTTTATATACAGGAATGGTTGCATAAATAGCACAATTTAAACCCATTTTTCCAACTGCATAGGGGAGAGCACCAAGATGTAGAGGATCAGGGTGAGAAAGTAGCACTGCATCAACCTGGTGTACATATCTAGGAGGAAAAAGGAAATATACGTGAAAAAAATTACTTAAAAAACAAAAAAGACTATTTGTAGTAACATCAAGTGCAAAACGGCCAAGCAGAAAAAAAAAATCACTCAGTTTATCCCCAACAGAATGGGAACTTTGAACTAAGGAAAAGTTTTAATAACTGTTATAAAAAATAAAGATTAAGGATAAAATTTTAAGAAGCTCTGAAGTGACTTAGGAGCATAAGTGCCCAAGTCATTTTTCAAACTGGGACTTAGGATCCCAAGTCACTTAGAGTAAATGTTTCAAAGTGCCTAATTTCCTAATTTGGCAAACTCCAAACTCACAGGAATTGCATTACTACTATTTCAGACAAGTGATAAATAGTAAGATAAGGGATTAAAATATTTCCAAATTGAAATAGCTTGAATCCAGTATTCAAACAGATTTAGTATGCAATTTCCCTTAGCTTTTCACAAAACTAGTTTTCCAAAGCTCTTGAAAACTATACACAGTTAATTATTTATGACTGTTTGGTTGGCTCTGGAACATGAAAACTTCTAGCTGTACCATGCCAACCTGACATTTTAATGTAATATTTTCTTTCTCCTCCAGAATGATTATGCTTGTTTAGTGCTTATTTGTATTACAATTATAAATAATAAAATATGACATGACTTAATATATTTGCTACTTAATTGAATGGCTAACACTATCAAAAGATTTTAAGAAACATTACATTTATTAATTGTGAAATTAAATTAGTCTAGGACGCAGGGCCCAATTCTACAGCTTTTACTCACTTGAATAATCCCATTTAAAAAACCTGAATAAAGGCTACAGAATCAAGTCCCAAATCTGTAAAAGCCAAATTAAAAAAATATCTATTTAAAGAAAGAGGAAGAGGTCAAATGTAAGTATTTCAAACAACAGTAAGTGGCTGGATTGTTATTAAAAAAGTAAGAAAATGGATTCTTTGACCTACTGGCTAAACATTTTATAAGAACAGACATCTCGAACAACAGACAAGTGAAAAAAACTTATTAGCTGAAATGCTAACAACATGTATATTGCACATATCTGAGTAGCATGTAGCAGGAAAGCCCTTTTCCTGAAGAGTAACTGTCTGGTTCAAGAAACTTTTCAAAATATTAACAGCCATATTGCAATTATTGTATCATAATATGTAGTTGAAAGATTTTAATGTGTGATGATGCTATGAATAGTGATTAAAATTGGCATTGTGAAGATTTTATGTTTTTTCAGGAACTTCCATATTTAGACCCCCACCTTGTAATCACCGGAAGTACAGGATGACCCTTTTCTGCACATGCACAGAGCCATCATTGAATTAAATGGGGTTCAGTGCAAGAGCCCACCTGCTCAGTTTAAAACACAGATTTTTTTTTTCCTGACAGCCCAAACACCCGATAGCAGGTGAGGGTCAAACTGTTTTCTTTCTGGCTTATACATGATCAGCAGTAAGATTCTACTATTTGTATTTAGTTAATTCTGTCGATAATTAAGGCTACGTTTTAGTCATGGGTATTTTTAGTAAAAGTCACTGCCTGTGACCTGTCCATGACTTTTACTAAAAATATCTGTGACTAAAACTTGGGAGGGGGGCCATGGGCGGTCCAGGGGGACTGCGGGTCCTGGGGGAAGTGGCTCAGGACCCCTGCTGGTGCTCGGGGCTGAAGTGGGGAGGGTTGGCAGGGCCTCCCTATCCGGTTCCACGTCCCTGTAGCTCCTAAGGAGCGCAAGGGCACAAGCACTGGCTGCCGCAGCTCCCATTGGCCAGGAACTGCAGCCAATGCGAGCTGTGGGGGCGGGACCTGTGGGTACAGGCAGCGCGGAGCCAGTTCCCTCACCCCCGACCCCTTGCCACCTGGGAGCTGCAGGGCCATGCCAGTAGGAGCCCCCTACCCTGAGGTAAGCGCCCCCTAAACTCCCAACGCTCTGCCCCTAGTCCTGAGCGCCCTCCCACACACCCAAACTGTTGTTGCTGGCCCAGGGGCTGCCCACTTTGGGTAGCCCCTGAGCCAGACCCAGCCACTGCAGAAGTCATGGAATCCGTGGCCTCCCTGACAGACTCACAGCCTTATTGATAATACATAGGCCAGAATTGAGCCAAGCTAAGTATCTCATAGCTGTATACAATGGATCTGCAGGGCTATTAGATAAAAAAAATCATATTTATGTAATTAATGCAAGCTGATATAACTCAGAATATACACTAAGCAGATCTATTTATTAAGGTTTTAGAAGAGTGATTTTCCCTATCATATATGCAATTTTAAACAGAAAACAAAAATTTTGGATTTTCATTCTACATCATGAGCATAAAATATCATGCTTTAAAACATGCAGTAATGTGTTTTCAGGGCTTTTATTAGAAAAACAAACAAAGGATAAGCAATTACTTACTTCCTTAGAGAATCAATGATATCCATTGAAAAATTCTCATCCCAGCCACAGTCCAATAAAAAACGAAACTCGTCTACCTGCAGCAGATAGCAGAGAGCAGATTCCTCCTGCACCCCTGAGAGCGTAGTCAACTTGATAATGGAGGTCATTTTGCTGTCCAAATGTCTGCTTACCAAAACAACTATTTTAAAAAGAAAAAAAATGTAAACACCTAATACAAAAGAAGTTTGTATTTAGATATTTAGACCAACCGTTATTTTATTATTTGTGTTATCAATTACCAGAAATTCTACTGACACTGTTATTTGAGCTGCTATATTTTAAATACAAAGACAGAAAATCTCTTATTGTTCTTAAATTGGGATTGTTTTCAGATACTTCCCCAAAACCTAACAAATTTTATGGATGTCATCAAAAATGTTGCAAGTCAATGTATGGCAACTTCATATTTAAAAGGGATTGTTCATTAAAAGAAAACTGGATGGAGACAGACATACACAAGCTTCCACTGAAGATGAAGAGAAAGGCAGATTGATAAAGAAACAGAAAAAGCCTGAGAAACTAGATCATAAAAGTGTAGGACTGTAAGGGACTTCAATAGGTCATCTAGTCCAGTTCCCTGCACTCAAGGAAGGACTAAGTAATAACTAGACCATTCCTGACAGATAATTGTCTAATCCAGTGGGTCTCAAACTTCATTTCACTGCGACTCCCTTCTGACAACAAAAATTACTACACAGCCCTGGGCGGGTGGGGGGAGGAGGGGACAGCCAGAGCCCTGACACCCCATGGAGGGAGGCTGTAACTTGAGTCTTGCTGCACAAGGCCCAGCAAGAGAACTAGATAAATTCATGGAGGTTAAGTCCAATAATGGCTATTAGCCAGGATGGGTAAGGAATGGTGTTCTTAGCCTCTGTTTGTCAAAGGGTGGAGATGGATGGCAGGAGAGAGATCACTTGATCATTGCCTGTTAGTTTCACTCCCTCTGGGGTACCTGGCATTGGCCACTGTCGGGAGATAGGATGCTGGGTTGGATGGACCCTTGGTCTGACCCAATATGGCCATTCTTATGTTCTTAAGTCTAACACCAGCCCTGGTGACCCCATTAAAACAGGGTCACAACCCAGTTTGAGAACCACTGGACCTGTTTTTAAAAACTTCAAAAACAAAGATTCCACAACCTCCCTATGCAATTTGTTTCAGTGCTTAACTACCCTGACCGTTACAAAGTTTTTCCTAATGTCCAACCTAAACCACCCCTGCTGCAATTTAAGCCCATTGCTTCTTGTACTGTCCTCAGAGTTTAATGAGAACAATTTTTCTCCCTCGTCCTTGTAACAAACTTTTATGTCCCCTCTCCCCACATCTTCTCTTCTCCAAACTAAACAAACCAATTTTTTTAGTCTTTCCTCATAGGTTATGTTTTCTAGACCGTTAATCATTTTTGTTGATCTCTTCTGGACTTTCTCCAGTTTGTCCACATCTTTCCTGAAATGCAGCGCCTGGCACTGAACACAATACTCCAGTTGAGGCCATATCAGCATGGAGTAGAGCGGAAGAATTACTTCTTGTGTCTTGCTTACAACACTCCTGCTAATACAACCCAGAGTGACATCCACTTTTTTTGCAAGTGTTAAATGGTTGATTTATATTTAGTTTGTGATCCACTATAATCTCCGAATCCCTTTCCATAGTACTTCTTCATAAGCAGTCATTTCATATTTTGTATGTAATTGATTGTTCCTTCCTAAATGGAGTATTTTGCATTTGTCCTTACTGAATTTCATCCTATTTACTTCATACCATTTCTCCAGTTTGTCCAGATCATTTTGAATTTTACAGTAGAACCTCAGATTTATGAACATCTTGGGAGTGGAGGTTGTTCGGAACTCTGAACAAACCATGGTTGTTCTTGCGAAAGTTTACAATGAACACTGACTTAATACAGCTTTGAAAATGTATTATGCAGAAGAAAAATGCTGCTTTTAATCATCATAATGTAAATGAATCAAGCACAGAAAGAGTACCTTACTTGCTTTTGGGGGGGGGGGGGGAGGGGGGAAGAGATGAGGAGTGCCTCTGCTGCTGCCTGACTGCATACTTCTGGTTCCAAATGAGGTGTGTGGTTGACCCGTCAGTTTGTAACTCTGGTGGTCATAACTCTGAGGTTCTACTGCAATCTTATCCTCCAAAGCACTTGCAACCCCTCCCATCTTGATATCAACCACAAACTTTACAAGTGCACTCTCTATGCCATTATCCAAATCATTTATGGAGATATTGAACAGAACTGGACCCAGGACTGATCCTGCAGGACCCCACTAGATATGCCCTTCGAGCTTCATTGAGAATCACTGATGATTACTCTCTGGGATTTGTTTTCCAACCAGTTGTGCAGCCAACTTATAATAGCTCCAGCTAGGTTATATTTCCCTAGTTTGTTTATGAGAAGGTCATGCGAGACAGTATCAGAAACCTTACTAATGTCAAGATATACCACATCTTACTCTTGAGGAAATTCTGCACCAAAAAAATTAAAATTCTGCACATTTTTTAAAATTGGGGAGCACTTGCCACTGGCTGCATGGAGGTGGGATATCACCCTGCAGCACCCCCCCAGAAACAGACTCAGCAGTGATGCTCTTCCCGACCCTCACACAGCGCAAAGGCTTTGCCTGTCCCACAAACAGCCCAGGGTTCTGCCCCTCCACACCAGATGAACCAAGATAGCAAGGGAGAGGGGCATCCTCTCTCACACATACCCACTGGTCCCCAATCCAGGTGTGGGGCAGGCAGGCAGGCTCAGACCCGCAGGACTCAAGTGTGGAGGGGGGGGATCCAGAAGTGGGGTGAGAGAGTTCTATGTGGGACAAGCTGGATGTGGGGGATCAGTGGGGCAGTTCCTAGCCTCTGTTTGCCAGAAGCTGGGAATGGGCAACAGGGGATGCATCGCTTGATTAATACCTGTTCTGTTCATTCCCTCTGAAGCACCTTGGCCAATATTAGAAGACAGGATTCTGGGTTAGATGGACCTTTGGTCTGACCCAGTATGGCCATTCTTATGGTCTGAGTGTGAAAGGGGAGGGAGGTAACTAGATGCACAGGGGCTCATTGTGGGGGTTCCCAGGGCAGGGGGAATGGGACTCTGCAGAGGGGTCCAGGTGAAGATGGCTGGGGCTCAGCACGGAGATGTGGGGGAGATGGGAATCAGAAGAGAGTGTGGGAGGTTCAGCGAGGGGGTCCAGGTGCTGGGGCAGGAGTCCAGGGGCAGCTGATTGGGTCTCAGTGAGTTGGGGGTCCAGGTACAGAGCTTGTTAGGGTGGTCCAGGGAGGAGTTCATTGGGGTGGAGGTTCAAGTGTGGGGGCTCAACAGGGGCTGGTAATCCAGATGCAGGGGGAGGAGCTCAGCCAGGTGGAGGTTCAAGCACAGGGAGGGTAAGGCTCAGCAGGTGTAGGTATGGAGAATATGGATGCACGGGCGTTGGGTGGACAGGGGAGCAGGTCCCCATACACTGACCCCCCCTCCCATGGCTGAAGGAATGATGGGGGCAGGAAGTGGGGATGCGAAGCTTCCTGCAGCCAGGAGAGGTTTCTGACCCAGCCCCAGCCACTACTTGCAAGGGAACAGGAAGTTATGTCCTCCCCAGCCCAGCCGAGACTAGCAGCTGAGCCTGGCACAGGGTAGGAGCCACCAGCCGGGCATCCTGCCCATAGTGATTTACCTGTCCGCTGGCTCCTCCCGGCACCCGAAACAACATGCCCATGCTGCTGGGAAGGGGCCCATGACCACTCTTGTGACTTCCCTTTGCTTCCCTCTCAAAAGTCATATTTCTACAGGGAAGCAATGAAATCTGCAGAGGCCATGAATTCTGCATGCAGTGGTGCAGAATTCCTCCAGGAGTAAACATCTACCCTTTTCCCCCATTCACAAGGCTTGTTACTAAGGCTATTAACTGCAGTTAACTCGCGTGATTAACTCAAAAATTAATCACAATTAACCACAGTTTTAATCACATTGTTAAACAATAGACTACCAATTGAAATTTATTAAAAATTTTTGGATATTTTTCAGATTTTCAAATATATTGATTTCAACTACAACACAGAATACAAAGTGTACAGTGCTCACTTTATATTATTTATTACAAATATTTGCACTGTAAAAATGAGAAAAAGAAATAGTATGAGGTGAACTGAAAAATACAAGTACTGTCGTGCAATCTCTTTTTTGTGAAACAACATAAATGTAGAATTTTTTTTGGTTACATAACTGCACTAAAAAGCAAAACATTTCAAAACTTTAGAGTCTACAAGTCCACTTGGTGCTACTTTTTGTTCAGCCAATCGCTAAGAAACAAGTTCGTCTCCACTGACAGAAGATAATGCTACCAACTTCTTATTTACAATGTCACCAGAAAGTGAGAAGAGGTATTTGCATGTGACTTTTGTAGCCCGCACTGCAAGGTATTTACGTGCCAGATATGTTAAACATTTGTGTGCCCCTTCATGCTTCGGCAACCGTGCCAGAAGATATGCTTCCATGTTGATAATGCTCGTTAACAAAATGCACTCAGAGGGATGAGGTGTGGAACATGCTTACAGAAGTCTTAAAAGAGCAACATTCTGATATGAAAACTACAGAACCCAAACCACAAAACACACCCAACCTTTTGCTGGTGACATTTGACTCAGATAATGAAAATGAACATGTGTCAGTCCCCACTGCTTTGGAGGTTATTGAGCAGAACCTGTTATCATCATGGAAGCATGTCCCCTGGAATGGTGGTTGAAGCATGAAGGGACATATGAATCTTTAGTGCATCTGGCATGTAAATATCTTGCCAGGACGGCTACACCAGTGCCATAAGAACACCTGTTCTCATTTTCAGGTGACATTGTGAACAGGAAGCGGGTAGCATTATCTCCTGCAAATGTAAACAAACTTGTTTGTCTGAGCAATTGGCTGAATAAGATATAGGACTGAGTGGACTTGTAGGCTCTAAAGTTCTACAATGTTTTATTTTTGAGTGCAGTTATTTTTTTGTACATATTTGTAAGTTCAATTTTCATGATAAAGAGATTTCACTACAGTACTTGTATTAGGTGACTCAAAAAATACTATTTCTTGTTTTTATAGTGCAAATATTTGTAATAAAAATAAAGTGAGCACTGTACACTTTGTATTGTGTTATAATTGAAAATGTAGAAAACATCCAAAAATATTTAAATAAATGGTATTCTATTTTGTTTAATCACACAATCGCAATTTTTTTTTTTTTTTTTACAGGATTTGTTCTTGTCAAATCCATGTTGACTGTTACTTATCACCTTATCATCTAGATTCTGGGTACTGAAGTTAAGTTGACTGGTCTATATTCCCCATTTTTATAGACTGACACTACACATTTGCTCTCTGCCAGTCCTCTGGAATCTCTCCCATCTTCCATGAGTTTTCAAAGATAACTGCTAATGGCTCAGATATTTCTTCAATCAGCTCCTCGAGTATTTCAGGATGTATTTCCTCATGCCCTGCTGACTTGAAGATATCTAACTTGTCTAAGAAATTTTTAATGTGTTCTTGCCCTATTTTAGTCTCAGGTCCTACCTCATTTTCATTGGTGTTCACTATGTTAGATATCCAAAAACTACTGATCTTTTTGGTGAAAAATGAAATAAAATCATTTAGCACTTCTGCCATTTCCACATTTTCTGTTATTGTGTCCCCCTCACTCCCTGCGATTTAGTAATGAACCTACCCTGTCATTGGTCTTCCTCTTGCTTCTAATGTATTTGTAGAATGTTTTCTTGTTACCTTTTATGTCTCTAGCTAGTTTAATCTCATTTTGTGCCTTGGCCTAATTGTGTCCTTACCTGTTTTTTTTTAAATATTCATTCTTTTTAATTTGACCTAATTACCATTTTTATAGGACTCTCTTTTGAGTTTCAGATCACTGAAGCTTTCCTGGTTAGGCCATGGTGGTCTCTTGCCATAGTTATCTTTCCTATGCAGGACAGTTTGCTCGTACCCTTAATAATGTCTCTTTACAAAACTGCTAACTCTCTCAAACTGTTTTTCCTCTTAGACTTGCTTCCAATGGGATCTTACCTACCAATTCCCTGAGTTTGCTAATGGCTGTCTTCTTGAAATCCATTATCTGTATTATGCTGTTTTCCCTCCTACCATTCCTTAAAATCGTGAACTCACCATTCATAATGGTCACTACAATCATGGCAGTTTTTTAAAATATAACTTTTAAGAAGTACTAATGAAAACAGTGAGTCACACTTTGCCCTTCTTTTTCTGAAAATTGGGCATATTTAGTCTGGAGAAAAGGAAACAGAGGGGACCTGAAAACAGTCTTCAAATATGGTAAGTGATGTTATTGAGAGGATTATGCTCAACTGGTCTCCATGTCCACTGAAGGCAGGACAAGAAGTAAAGGGCTTAATCTGCAGCAAGAAAAAAACAGAGTTAGAGGTAGAAAATATTTTTCTAATATCTAACAGTAGTTAAGTTCTCTTCCCAGGAAACTTGTACAACACCCATCTTTGGAGGAATTTAAAAACAGACTGGACACATACCTGTCAGGAATGGTCTAGGTTTACTTGCCATGGGGATAAACTAAAGGACCTCTCAAGATCCCTTACAGCCACATGTCTAGGATTTTGTGATTGCCAGAAGGCTAGAGATCTCCCCAAAGGAGATCCAATGCTAGTAGGAGACACACACACACACACCAGGTGCATGACTCCTCCACTCACTGTCCCCTTCCCCCACTGTGAGAAGCGACTCCCACTCCCGCCTCTCTCTGGAGGTGCCCCCGCTCGAGGGTCTCCTGCCCCAGCTCACCCCCGCTCTCCGGCGCTCCCGGGTAGGGTCCCAATCCCAAGACATCCCGGGGATAGGGCAAGCGCCTCTCCCCGCTCTCACTGACGGGGGGGGGGTCGCTTAGAGAAGTCCCCACACCCAGACCAGTCCCCCGGGCCTCATGCGCTGGGACGCGGAGCCTCCTTGCTCGCCAGGGGCCAGTGCGCAGGTCGCTGTATCAGGCTCTGCCCGGGGACATGGGCGAAGCGAGACACCCCAGCACCTACCTCACCACCAGCCCTACGCCGCTGCCCCCAGACCCCTAAACCCAGTGGGGACAGCACAGGGGGGACCCCGGCCGCCTCCTCAGTCAGACCCCATGTCTTCCACAGCCGCCGCCATTTTGAACTGAGAGGGGGAGGCGGGGCCCGGGAGTTTGGCGTAGGAGAAAGCGAAAGGGGAATGGACTGTACCATTGGCAGCCCGGGGGAGTACGGAGCGGGACACTCGGGCCTCGCATCCGCTTTAGTTACGGGAGCCGGGCCATAGAGGCTCATAAGGGCAACGGCGTGGAACTTTGAAATAAACGCTCCCAGGGTTAAGCTAATCCCCCCCTTCCTTCGCAGCTAATGGTCTGTCCTGCCAGGCTAGTGGCTTATCCAGTAGCAGCAGCTTGAGTGGCCCCAGTTGTCCTTGGGCTCGGCGCCGGCGGCAGCAGGTCTAGGCCCGGCAGCGCGCGCGGCAGGTGAGCGGGGCCTGTGGGTGAGGAGGCCCCGGGGGCTGCACGTTTGCCTCGTGCTGGCCGCTGGCCGTGGTGCCTTCTTGGCTGAGAACACGGCTCTAGCGCGTGGGGTGGGCCAGGCCAGTCGCTGTTAGTGCGATGTGCGAGGGGGCTACTGCAATAATACTGGGCCCGTGTGGAGTGACTCTCGTCCTCGGATCGTGTGGTACTTACACCGTAATGCTACTGGGAGTAGCCGGGGCCCTGTGCTAGGTGCTGTACAAGTTGAGTGGCGGATGCCTAAGCTCCAGAGTGCTGGACAA
The DNA here is from genome assembly GCF_016161935.1 of Mauremys reevesii. NCBI lineage: Eukaryota > Metazoa > Chordata > Testudines > Geoemydidae > Mauremys > Mauremys reevesii. The sequence continues at coordinate 30,090,085 of NC_052626.1, forward strand.
ACCAGGATAAATTAGGCAGCGGAACACTTAACTTGCTTGTGGGGCCTGATCTGGTAAGTGTGTTCAGACCTCATCTACCGGATTGGGCCTTATAGACAAGTTCACACAATGGCCAGAGGTGGGGAGGAGCTGTCATCATTTTTAGCCCAGTGGTTAGGTTACTCATCTGTGAGGTGGGAGACCACTGGTTCAACTCCCCCCTCTGCCTGAAGGGGAGAAGGAACATCAACAGGATCTGCCACTTCTCAGGTGAGCTTCCTAGCTACTGGAGTATGGTATATTCTGTTGTGGGGCTCCGTCAGTCTCTCTGATTGAAGATGTTCCACTGTGTATGAATAAATAAATGTCACTGAAGCAGAGGGACAGGATCATGGATCTTCTACCTCTGTGGTGAGCATAGGTGGCAGGTTTGTATAATTTTTGGTGGTGCCCAAAATGGTGGGGCCCCCCTACTCCCGCCCTGTAAGCCGATATAAAATGAAGCTACAACGCGTCAGTGCCACAAGATTACAAGGGTCAATTAAAAGTGGAAAGTCAGAAGCAGCACTTGCCTACTTCAATATACAGTATTATATTTTGTTGCACCTGTTGTGATGAAGTGGGAATGTTCTTAATATTTTCTCTGAATACTGTGTGGGTGCCTCAGTTTCCCCTGCAAGATGCCAACTGAAGGTGTTGGGGACAAAGAGATCAGGTGGCCTCCTTGTCCGGAAGAGACACAGAGGCCAGAGGAGGGAGTGTCAGTTTGGAGCTGGCTGGGGAAATGGGGAGAGACCCAGAACTTGGTTCTGGGCTCCCCACCCCCCAAGATGGACCTGACAGAGGGGTTCTGTTTTCTGTACCAACAAGCTCTGTTTAAACTGTGTTCCCGTCATCTAATAAACCTTCTGTTTTACTGTCTGGCTGAGAGTCACATCTGACTGCGGAGTTGGGGTGCAGGGGCCTCTGGTTGCCCCAGGACCAGCCTGGGCAGACTCGCTGTGGAAAGTGCATGATGTGGAAGGGCATGCTGAATGCTCCGAGGTCAGACCCAGGAAGGTGTAAGCTTCTTGCCCTGGAGACAGTCTGCTCCGAGAGAGGAGGCTCCCCCAGAGTCCTGACTGGCTTTGTATGGAGTTGTTCCAAAGCATCACAGCATCCCCCTCCACACCGTGCACTTCCCAGAAGTCCGCACAAGCACTGACACTCCCTCCTCCGGCCTTTGTCTCTTTTCCAGGTATTAGGAGGCCACCCGATCTCTCTGTTCTCCAACACCTTCAGTTGGTGCCTTGCAGGGGAAACTGATTTGGGAGAAATGAAGTAAAAGCTGCCCAAACCGAGCTTGAGCACTCCTGAATTTTGAGGTGTTCAAATCCAGAAGGCAGGTGCTGGGGGTGGGAGAGGGCTGTGGGCTCCATGGGGGAGCATGGCAGCAACTGTCTGGAGCTGCACGGAGCCAGACACTCTGGTCTGAGTGGCACAGTAAGCGGTTTGGGGGTTGGAGAAGAGGTAGGGAGTTCCGGGGGGCAGTCAAGGGACAAGGAGCAGGGGGGGTTGGATGGGGCAGAGGTTCGAAGGGGCAGTCAGGGGACAGGCAGCAATTGGATAGGCATGGGAGTCCAGGAGGTTTATCAGGGGACAGGTAGGGGGTGCGGTCCTGGGGAGGAAGTTGGGTGGGGTCTCAGGAGGGGGCAGTTAGGGACAAGGAGAAGGAAGGCTTAGATAGGGGCTGAGGTCCTAAGGGGCAGTTAGGGGCAGGGGTCTCGGGAGGGGGTAATCGGGGAACAAGGACCAGTGGTGCTTAGATAGGGGGTGGAGGTCCTGGGGGGCAGTTGGGGCAGGGGTCTGGGGAGGGGGCAATCAGCGGCCAGGGGCTGGGATTCAAAGGGCTCTGGGCTGCTTGCAGCCGCGGGGATCCCAGAGCCCTTTAAATCCCGCAGCGGGCAGCCCAGAGCCTCCCTGCCCGCGGCGGCGGGGAGCCCAGAGCCCTTTAAATCTCAGCCGCGGCTGGGATTTAAAGGGCTCTGGGCTGCCTGCAACCGCGGGGAGCTCAGAGCCTTTTAAATCCCAGCCGCGGCCGGGAATCAGAGGGCTCTGGGCTGCCCGCTGCCCAGAGCCCTCTGATTCCCGGCCGCGGCTGGGATTTAAAAGGCTCTGAGCTCCTCTGTTGCAGCCCAGCGCCCATTAAATCCCAGCCGCGGCTGAGATTTAAAGGGCTCTCGGCTCCCCGCCGCAGCGGGCAGCCCAGAGCCCTCTGATTCCCGGCCACGGCTGGGATTTAAAGGGCTCTAGGCTGCCAGCAGCGCAGAGCAGGGGAGAAACCTAGCTCCAAATATTGCTGGAGCAGAGCCCCTGTCTGTGAATATATTCCTGGGGCTAAAGCCCCAGGAGCCCATATACGTTGGCGCCCATGGTGGTGAGTGCTCTAACCACCATACTACAGAGTCATTCTCACGCAAGCACTTTCTATCTCTTCTCCCCCTGCCCTCTTTCTGACTTCCCCCGATGTTGAAACTGTTGCACTGTGGATAATAATGAAAGAATTATTGGACCAGAGAGAGAGCAAGAGCAAGCATGAGAATGACTTCGTGGCCTTTTGGCTAGAGTATTCACCTGGGAGGGGGGAGACCCAGGGTATGTCTACACTGGAAACTTCAAAGTGCTGCCACGGAAATGCTCCTGTGGCAGCACTTTGAAGTATGAGTGTGGTCAAGCGTGAACTGCTAATTGCGCTCCCCACGCTCAGAGCCTGTCTACACTAGCACTTTAAAGTGCTTGGACTTGCTGCGCTCAGGAGGGTGATTTTTCACACCCTTGAGCCAGCAAGTTAGAGTGCTATAAAATTTAAGTGTCGACAAGCTCCTAGAATCCAGTTTCCCTGCTCCAATGACTGTTTAAAATATTTAGCCACGGTGGAATAGCTTCAACAGAAAAGATTGAGGGAGCTTCAGATTAGAATAGCTCAGAGCCCAGTAGCTAGGGCACTCAATCAAGAGATGGCAGATCCCTGTTCAATTCACATATTTCCCTCAAGTGGAGTGGGGACTTGAACTTGGGGTCTCCATGTCCCAGGTGAGTACTTGACCATTGGGCTAAAGATTATGAGGGAGCTTCTCCTCTCATAACCCTCTGTCCCCTCCGTTCATTCTGTCCCTTCCCTGTTCCTCTTCTCCCCCCCCCCCCATCTTCTTGCAAAAATGGTATAGGTACCTATCTCTGAGACAGCATTTGCAGCTGAGAATCCCAGTCAGAGGGATACACCTTCCTGCAGTCCAGACGTAGGTGCCTAGCTCTGAGAGAGGGGTATGCCTGAGAGAGAGGTATGCTTCCTGTTGGCTACCTTAGGCAAAGAACGTCCTGGCATGCTGCCTTTTGTGAATTCCATTGTTAGGCACCTATCTCTGCTCTTAGCCTTTCATTGTATAGGGAGCCTAGGTGCCAACCCAGGTTTTGTGAATCCTGTTGATTTTCTAAGCGCCTAAATTTCTTTGTTAATCTAGCCTAGCATGCCCAGTTCTTTCAATTTTTTCATGTCTTACACCCCTGTTAATGTATACCAGAGTGACAGTCACTTTTTTCAAACAGCATCATATTGTTGACTCATATTCAATTTGTGATCCACTAAAACCCCCAGATCCTCTTCTACAGTACTGCTGCTTAGCCATTTATTCCCCATTTTGTATTTGTGCATGATTTTTCTTTCCGAAGTGTAGATTTGCGGTTGTCTTTATTTAATTTCATTTTATTAATTTCAGTCCAATTCTCCGAAGCATCAAGATCATTTGAATTCCAATCCTGTTCTTCAAAGTGCTTGCAGCCCCTCCCTGCTTGGCATCATATGCACATTTTATAAGAATACTCTCCGCTCAATCATTCAAGTCATTAATGAAAATATTGAGTAGTACCAAACCAATGACAGATCTCTTCAGGTCACCATATGATAGGTCTTCCCAGTTTGACAGTGGACCATTGATAACTACTCTTTGAGGATGGCCTTTCAACCAGTTGTGCACCCACCTTACAGTAATTGCATCTAGACTTATAGATGAATACTATGAAAATTTCCTGCTTTATAAATGTTTGTTGAGAACAGGTATTATATTTTACAACAAGGCAAACTCCTCATAAATGGTGCACTATTAGGATGATTTCTAGTGAGGGACTTTTGCCATAATTTTAAATGCAAATACTCAACCTATGGTCACCTTGAAATAGTTTATTAATTGGGTTGCATTCCTATTCCCTTAGGGCAAAATTCTACTGTCAGTACTGCAAGTTCAATCTAGATTCCAGTATCTGGCTGTTCCCAGGAATTCTGTGTGGACCTGAGAGCAGCATTTTTCTCTTGTTAAAATATGTGCTGTCCTTCAGATGTTCATGATTGCATAGAGTACAGGAGGTTATATGTACTAAGTATATGCAGTTATTTCTATGTTCAGATTTTTGTCTACTCTGACCCCTGCCCCATTTTTTTTTTCGTTCTAGCAATCATGGTGAATTTTGTCCAAGTTGTGCGTGATTACTGGGTCCATATTTTGTGTCCCATGGGATTTTTTATTGGATGCTATCTGGACAGACTGAATGATGAAAAACTAACAGCTTTCAGAAACAAGAGCATGTTATTTAAAAGGTTAGTTTATGACACAACTTTTTAACAAAATAATCTGTCTGAAAGGCCTAATTCTGCTCCGATTGAAGTGATGTGAGTTTTGATATTGACTTCAAAGGAAGCAGGATTTTGCCCTATAGGTCCTGTCCTGCAAAATGTTGGCACCTCAAGTGAAGTGATCATTGTTCTCAACTGCCTTTTAAATTAGTTGGAGTTAAGAAATCTTGCAATCCTTCCCTATGTGAATGTCATAAGAATGGCCATATTGGGTCAGACCAATGGTCCATCTAGCCCAGTATCCTGTCTTACGACATTGGCCACTGCCATATGGTTCAGAGGGAATGAACAGAACAGGGCAATGATCCATCCCCTGTTTTCCAGTCCCAGCTTCTGGCAGTTAGTAGTTTAGGGACACCCAGAGCAACGTTTTCTGTCAAAGAGTTCCACAAGGTGACCTCATTGTGTGAAGTACTTCCTTATGCTTGTTTTAAACCTGCTGCCTATTAATTTAATTGGGTGACCCATGGTTCTTGTGTTGTTATGTCAAGGGTTAAATAACACTTCCTTATTCAGCAAAGAGTCCTGTGGCACCTTATAGACTAACAGACGTATTGGAGCATGAGCTTTCGTGCGTGAATACCCACTTCGTTGGATGCATGTCACTTTCTTATTCACTTCCTCCACCCCATTAATCATTTTATGTAGACCATTAATCATTTTATCATCTCCTCCTTTAGTTGTCTCATTTGTAAATTTAACAGTCACACTCTTTTTCATCTCCTCATATGAAAGCTGTTCCATATTCTTAATCAATTTTGTTGCCCTTCTCTATACCTTTTCCAATTCTAATATATCTTTTTTGAGATAGGGTGGTCAGAACTAGACTTAGTACTCATGGTGTGAGCATACCATGGATTTGTATGGTGGCATTATGATAGTTTCTGTCTTCTTATCTATCCCTTTCCTAATGGTTCCTAACATTCTGTTAGCTTTTTTGACCACTGCTGCACATTGAGCAGATGTTTTCAGAGAACTATCCACGATGATTCCATGATCTTTAGTGGCGGTAACTAATTTAGACCCCATCACTTTGTATGTTTAGTTGGACTTACATTTTCCAAAGTGCATTACTTTGCAGTAGGGCTGTCAAGTGATTAAAAAAATTAATTGTGCGATTAATCGCACTGTTAATAATAGAATGCCATTTAGTTAAATATTTTTAATGTTTTTCTACATTTTCAAATATATTGATTTCAATTACAACACAGAATACAAAGTGTAATATTTTTTATTACAAATATTTGCACTGTAAAAAAAATAGTATTTTTCAATTCACTTAATACAGGTACTGTAGTGCAATCTCTGTATCATGAAAGTTGAACTTACAAATGTAGAAGTATGTATTAAAAAAAAAAAATTAAAAAATAAGACAACGTAAAATTTTTGAGCCTGCAGATCCACTCAGTACTACTTCTTGTTTAGCCAATTGCTCAGACAAACAAGATTGTTTACATTTGAAGGTGATAATGCTGCCGGCTTCTTGTTTACAATATCACCTGAAAGTGAGAACAGACATTCTCATGGCACTGTTGTAGCCGGTGTTGCAAGATATTTACGTGCCAGATGCACTAAAGATTCATATGTCCCTTCATGCTTCAACCACCATTCCAGAGGATATGTATCCATGCTGGTTCTGCTCAATATCTCTCCAAAGTAGTGCAGACCAATGCATGTTCATTTTCAATATCTGAGTCGGATAACACCAGCAGAAGTTTGATTTTTCTTTTTGGTGGTTTGGGTTCTGTAGTTTCCGCATCGGAGTGTTGCTCTTTTAAGACTTCTGAAAGCATGCTCCACACTTCGTCCGTCTCAAATTTTGGAAGGCATTTCAGATTCTTATACCTTGGGTCGAGTGCTGTAACTATCTTTAGAAATCTCACATTGGTACCTTCTTTGCGTTTTGTCAGCTCTGCTGTGAAAGTGTTGTTAAAATGAACAACATGTGCTGGGCACAGTTGCCAAATTTCACACGGTAAATAAGCACCTGATTTTCACAATAAGCCAAAAATCAAGCTAATCTCCTTTCAAAACGAGACCAAAACAAGCCAGTCCCTAAGAACCCCAACACTCTATGTGACTAGATCCCCCAGCATGCAGTCTGGGACTGTGGTGGGCCTGCTGTGCGCCCCTGACTCTTCTCTCTTCCTCCTCCTCCCCGCTGCTTGCCCCTGCTTGCCAGGAGCCGATCAAAAAAAAAAAAAATCAACAAGCTACAAGCCAAAAACTAGCCAACAAGGAACTCTTAAGCCAATTAAGCAAAAAACAAGCCCAATTGCTGTGTGTGTGTGTTTGGTTTTTTTGTTTTGTTTTGTTTTTTTCCCCCACGGGTTTGGCATGTCTGGGGCTGGGTCATCATCCGAGACTCCTATAAAATGAAATATATGGCACAATGTGGGTAAAACAGAGCAGGGGAGATACAAATCTCCCCAAAGGTCAGTCACAAATTTAATTAACGCATTATTTTTTTATGAGTGTCATCAGCATGTCCTCTGCAATGGTGGCTGAAGCATGAAGGGGCATACAAATGTTTAGCATATCTGGCAAGTAAATACTTTGCAGTGTTGGCTACGAAAGTGCCATGCAAATGCCTCTTCTCACTTTCTGGTGACATTGTAAATAAGAAGAGGCAGCATTCTCTCTCATAAATGTAAACAAACTTGTTTGTCTTAGTGATTGGCTGGACAAGAAGTAGGACAGAATGGACTTGTAGGCTCTGAAGTTTTACATTGCTTTGTTTTTGAGTGCAGTTATGTAACAAAAAAAGAAATCTACATTTGTAAGTTGCACTTCCATGACAAAGAGATTGCACTTCAGTACTTGTATGAGGTGAATTGAAAAAATACTATTTCTTTTATCATTTTTACAGTGCAAATATTTGTAATAAAAATAATATACACTTTGATTTCAATTACAACACATAATACAATATATATGAAATATAGAAAACATCAAAAATATTTAATACATTTCAAGTGGTATTCTATTGTTTAGCAGCGCAATTAAAACTGCAATTAATCGGTATTAATTTTTTAATCACAATAATATTTTTTGAGTTAATTGCATGAGTTAACTGCAATTGACAGCCCTACTTTGCAGTTATTAATACTGAATTTCATCTGCCATTTTGTTCCCCAGTGACAGAGATCCATTTGTCACTATTAGATAAGTCCAAAGCTGACTACAATCTTGAGTAATTTTGTATCATCTGCTAATTTTGCCACCTTACCGTTCATCCCCTTTTCCAGATCATTTATGAATATGTTGAACAGCACAGGTCCCAGTCTATGTTCCCTGTAAGCTGTGCGGCCATGCAGCAGTCTCTCAAGGGCTGCGCAGACAGGCACCCTCCCACAACCCGGTGCAGCCCCACCGGAGCTGCCGGGGAAAGGAGCCCCGCCCACGGCCCAGCCCCTGAACCCCTCCTGCACCGCTCATCCCCAGTCCCACCCCAGAGCACACACCTCCAGCCAGATCCCCCCCACACCCCAACCCTCTGCCCCAGCCCTGAGCCCCCTCCTGCACCCCGAACACATCATCACTGCCCCCACCCCAGAGCCCACATCCCCAGCCAGAGCCCTCACCCTCCCTGCACCCCAACCCTCTGCCCCAGCCCTGAGCCCTCTCCCACATTTCGAACCCCTTGGTCCCACCCTCACCACATGAATTTTGTTAGCACTAATATGAAAGTGATGTCACACACCACCCCCATATTGGTGCACATAACAAAATTCATTCCACACATGGACATAAAAAATTAGAGGGAACACTGGTCCCAGTACAAATCCTTCAGGGATCCTGCTTTTTATCTCTCTCCATTGTGAAAACTGACCACTTATGCGTACCCTTTGTTTCCTATCTTTTATTCAATTACTGATCCATGAGAGAACCTTCACTTTGTCCCATGACTGCTGACTTTGCTTAAGAGCCTTTGGTTTGGGTCCTTGTCCAAGGCTTTCTTAAAGTCCAAGTACTCAACTGGATCACCCTTGTCCATGTGCTTGTTGACATCCTCAAAGAATTCTAATAGATTGGTGAGGCATGATTTCCTTTTACAAAAGCTGTGTTGATTCTTTCCCAATAATTCTGTTCTTTACTAGAGTTTCAACTAATTTGCTTGGTACTGAAGTCCCATTGACTTTGTTGGGAACAACACATACATAAGGGATTGGCTCCTAATTCCATCATTTGCTTTCATGCTAAAAGGGGCAGGGAGTGCTGAAGATGCACCTTAGACGAGATGCTAGAAAGCAACTGAACAACTATTTTATGGGTCTTTGTCATGCTCCTAAAGTGTCTACTTCAAGCCCTCATTAGCCACACTTGATAACTAAGGCCACAGTTGTCCAGTGAGCTCAACTCCAATGTGAGTGGACCCTGCCATGAAGTCCCATTTTAGTCAGTAGAGATATGCTGCTGCAGGATCTTCTCCACAGCACTCATTGAGGGGGGTCCTAATGTCGAAGGAAGTCAAGAGTATCATAAGGAAAGTACACAGAAAAAAGCGATCCTAACCTTTAAGAAGAGAGGAAGGAAGGAGAAGACCAGTTGTTCAAATGATAAAGTTTTTGATTAACAGTTACAAGGGAAGTCAAGGATATTAATTATTCTTAAAAGTTAATATAGAAATCAAGATCTGTTACAAAATACTTCACAATTAAGCTAGTGAAACACTAACTTAAATCTATGAGCAGTAATGTAGATTACAGTCTGCAAAAGTCCTGTGCACTACCTAATTTTACTATCTTCATTTTTTTTCCCCCTCCACACAGGGAATTGAAACCCGGTGAAGAAGTTACCTGGAAATAAAGGCTGTCTGTGAAATGGGAAATGCTTCCATGTAATTAAATTAGCATGTATAACAAGTGGATGATGTCTTTGTTACTGTGTCATCTGTGGAACAGGAACCATGTTTTTACACTTGATACACTTTATGCCTAGTATTAAAAAAAAAAAATAAAGCCACTGAAAAGTGTAGTTTAGCTCTGCCAATTTAATTCCCTGTTCTCCATTTCCATTGTGAAGGACAATTTAATCATATGACTAATAAATATCCTGTTCAGAAATGTTTTTTCTAAAAAGTCTTGCTTCTAAGGCAAAAACATACACAATAAGCAGAAAAACTATGTAAAAAGCACTCACATTTAAAACAAATGAACAAAAAAACCCTCCAAGGCTAGGACAGGTCTCTTCGTATTTTAATTGAGTAAAATGGGGGGGGGGGGGGCGGGAAGCATTAACAGTGAAATGGAAATTAATTTGCCTTTAAAAAAACAAAACAAAAAACTACTCGTTTAGTTATAACAAAGTGTGTGTGTTTGCCTAAATCATTATCAAGTAGAGAGACCTGTTGGTCCTCTAACTTATTGTTCTCGTGTAGGTATTCTGAGCAGTTCAGAGGGTGCAGCCATGGCTTGGGCACAGGTGCTTTTGTCCTATGGCAGGTTGCAAATTCTAGGCATAGCTAGGTGTTTGCCATTCACCAAGCATAAAGTGGAGCAGCCTTTGGAACTTCTGTAATTTATGGAAACTTCCAGAAACCAGTTATAGGCCATGCCACAGCCTGTTCTTTGCACCAAGGCCTGTGAGGGGTAGAGACATAGGGGCATTATATTAGATCGTAAGCGGCTGGAGCCAAGGACTGGAGGATATTTAGTTCTGTATTTCTACTGTGCCTAGCTCAACAAGATACTGGTCCACGATGGGCCTCTTTGGTGCTACAGCAATACAAGTAATTAACAACTCTATGCTGTTCAAGGAATTCCCTGTGCTGAGGAAATTTTTGGCTTTGGGGGAGGGGTTCCAGCTGCTTTCCAGACCTTTATGATCATGGTGTAGTGTAAAGGTGCTTAAAACACAGACGTGAATTCAGTCATAGAGTTTGACTGATTTTTCTCACAGTGGTTGCTCTCCTTCAGAACATGAAAGGGTCACCCCTCAAACCAGCAGCTTTCCATAAATCTGCATATTGGTTCAATACCTCCCAGACTGTCTGCTATAAAAAGTCTTTGGTTTCCCCAAATGCTGCTGTTCCACAATCCTCAATGGTTTTCAATGAGTTTTGGTATCAGTATTAACTTACACCAAGATCCCTGTGGTGTTGAATTTAGAATGATGCTATAGAGAGCACTGGAGGTGAGACTTTTTAGTCATTGTGCAGTGGTGTCAGTACTTCCCACTTCTGTTTCTCCTAAATGATGACAGAGCCAGAATAGGATAGTAATCAGAATATATTGCCTCCCTGAAAGCCCATAATTTATCACACATGAAGTGGTAGACTACTGGGACAGCTCATCTGGAAAGAGGAAAACTCCAAATTAAGCACCTACTGTTAGGACATGCTCCTTTGGAAGAGCCATTTTTCTGTACTCTAGAAATGTCATCCACCTAAACAATGTTCTGATGGATTTGTAGCATAAATTACATGCGCTAGCCAAGAGTTCATCCTAGCACTGATCAGTTTATGTGGTCGGGCTATGCCCATCATTCTGGTATCTGAGAGTCTTAGTGTTCAGATATTACAGTGATGGGCAATACAGGTATAAGACAAAACAGGTAATTTTATCTTTGCTGGTTGATTCTTTCTCTCTTTTCCTATTTACTGAGGATGAGCATGACCAGATTTGTTCTGTCTCAGTAAACTTTTTGGGAAAGGAGTTGTATCTTCCTCATGTTTGGCAAGAGCCTAACAGATTTCTGATGCTGCTGCACTCTTTAAAAATGTCTCTTCTCTTTTCCCTTTTGCTCCATTCTAGCCCCACCTTCCTGCTGGAGCACCTCCCTGCCAAATTCTCTGTGTTCTACTCTCCCTTCCCTCTTTTTCCTCCCTTGCGTTCAATATTAATATTTTATGTACCAGAGTGTCTATGACTGGCTGTTGCCTATGTCTACCTCGCTTCATTGCCAAGTGGTAGCCATTCCCTCCCTTGCTTTCTCCATCCTCTTCATTTGCATCCTCCTTATATTGGTTGAAATGAATGAGTTTAGGGAAAGCAGAGAGAGAAAGAGGTTTAAGTCAGCAGAGCAGACAGCTGGTTCACTTAATTAAAAAAATAAATCATAGTCATTAGTTTTCAAATGCCACCATTTGTACTGATAAAGGGGAGAGTAGGAAATGGCCTTCACAATTCATACAGACTGACAGGGCCTTCAGCAGGAGCCTCTTTTCATTCAAATGCACTGAATTTAGCTGACAATTCTTTCCTTCAATTAAACGGACAGTTATGAGAAATGGGATAATTTGCTTTGAAAGTGAATTAAATTCATTTCTGACTGAGTTAGTGTAGAATAGTATATGGGCATTGTGACAAAACTGTGGCTAACAGACTTAATTATCACCACACTGAACAAGGTGGATTTTGGAAGGACCTGGCCCCTGTAGGAATAAAACAGACCCTGCTGCTCACAAAGCACAACCCTGCCCCCTTAAAATACCATGGAGGTGCAGGATAATCTCCATCAGCTCCTGGCAATACAGGGCTTGTGACACACAGGGTGGGGGTCCTATGCACAGCTCCAGCCAACGCGTTACAGGGCAGACAGCTGAGACCGCCTGGATAATCAAGTGGTTGTAAGCGCTAACAAAGCTCTTCAGACCACAGCTATGAGCTCGGGCCTGAGGCTTTGACTGCGGCGTCCATCCCCCACTCCCCACGGCAGCCGATAGGGGGCGCCCGCGCCAGCTATGGGAACCCCGAAGCCGCTTCTGGCTCCCGCAATCCCCGCCCCCAGGACGCCAGCGCAAGCACTGATGTTGTGATCACATGACTGTCACGGCGCTGGAGAGGCCGTGGTTTATTGGGCGGGGTAAGATCACGTGGTGGGCAGAGGGCGAGGGGGTGCGGGGCTGCTGCGATGATTGGCTGCTGTGGGGCTGGGATGTGGTCACGTGAGGTGGAGGCCGCTGCTGGCTTGGGACAAATAAACATGGAGGTCATCTTCCACGAGAGGGTGAGTGTGCGGCGAGGGGAAGGGGCGCTTACGGTTGAGCGCGGGGCTCGGGAGTGGGCGGGGGGCGCCGCAGAGAGCCAGCGGTTGGGGGGGGTATTTCAGAGGCTTGGGTAGGAGCTGGGGCTGGGCTGGGAGAGGAAAGGAAGGAAGGGGCGGTAGCCTAAGGCGGGGAGGGGGTTGGCAGGTGGCAGCGGAGCGGCATCCTGGGGCGGGGGAAGTGAGGGGAGCCGTAGCCAGTGGCTGGGAGCCGGGGGTGGTGAGTTCCCTCCGTCCCGTGGATGACTTAGAGTAGGGTAGTACTTGAAACTGTCTTTTAAACACTCCCCAAAACAACCCCCTGACTACATTCTTTTATCCAATTGAACTTGAAGTCATATTGCCCCTTACTATAACATCTTAGTGCTGATAAGATTCCTCTCAAGTGGAAGGGGAGAGCCAGGTGAAATGACAGTTCAACTAAATACATCTTAGACGAAATCTAGTCCCCTTTCAGAAGGGGAATCTAGTTTCTCGGGCAGTCTGCTGGCATAACTTGCCAATACTGAAGTTTCTACCAGCTGAGTGGTTTCAAAAAAATGGCTGGACAAATAAGTCTATAAAGCTTCAAAAGTGGTCACAAACAAGTGTCAATATTACTTCCTTTTATATAGACAACTTTTTTCATGTTGAGTTTATTTCCTGATTTTTTTCTTGGTCCTTTAAAGATAAATATAGAGAACTTGATCGTGCAGAATGAAGTTTTTACTCTCTTGAGAAAGGCAGCATTGCTTAAATGAGAAATGAGTATAAAGATGGGAAGCAGGAGATATGAGCTCTATTCCTGACTTCTTCTGTCTTGCTGTGCCTTTGCTCATGACAACCTCTCTCTGCCTCGGTTTCTGCATGTACAAAGTGGAGATTATGACACTTATTTCAAAGTGGGTGTTGTTAAAATTTATTTAATGTCTTCTACAGTGCTTCTGAAAATGTAAAGCACCATATGCGTGTTAAATATTTTGTTTCAGGTGACAAGTACTTCTGCTACTCATGATTGCCTCCAAACTCCTAAACAATAATCTCTATATCACACCATCACATTCTAGTGTCTTCTTTATGTGTTTCCTGTAATTTAGTTTCTTTAGCCATCTTTATTATTAATAATTGTTTTTCAATTGGTCATTCTTAATAAATTTTCTTTTGTAAATGCAGATTGCTCTAGTTATTAAGAGATACAGTAATTAAACCAAACTAGTTCCTATCTGACCTAGACTGCCATGTGTAGGAGGGGAATTTAAAAAACAAACAAAAAACCCCAACATTTTTTGTTTTAAAATAAGTTACTGTGGAAAGATGGCTTTATAGGATTGGAATGATAGAAGTAATTCTGCTGAAGATTGATATTCTTATTTATACTCTGCCCTTTAATCTATGTTGCAAAATAATTGCCATTTATTGTGTAAGTGGTGTAAACTGCAAATATTTTACATCAGTCTGCAGTACAGGAAATGTGTTTCCGTATATGGAAACATACTTGCTCTTTGACAATTTAGTAGTTAGATTACTTAGGTAGAGATAAAACATCTAGTTAGATATCTTAAGCAGTAAACAACATATATTTTTATTCTGTTGTAATAATTATTTTCATAGGTTCTGAAGCCAGAATTGTGATGATCTAGTCTGACCTCCTGTATAGAACAAGCCATAGAACTTCCCCAAAATAATTCCTGGAATTTGTCTGTTTGGATGTTTTTCTATCTTGATTTAAAAATTGACAATGATGAAGAATCTACCACAATCCTTGGTGAATTGGTTCAATGGTTAATTACTCTTGGCATTAAAATGTATGCCTTATTTCTGGTCTGAACTTGCCTAGCTTCAATTTCCAGCCATTGGATTGTGTCATTCCTTTGTTTGCTAGACTGAAGAGCCCATTATTAAATGTTTGTTCCCCATGTAGGTACTTATAGACTGTGAGCAAGTCACCCCTTAACCTTCTCTTTGTTAAGATAAATAGATTGAGCTCCTTGAGTCTGTCACCATAAGGCATGTTTTCTAATCCTTTACTCATTCTCATGGCTCTTTTCTGGGCTCTTTCCAATTAATCAACCCCCTTCTTGAATTGTGAATACCAGAACTGGACACAGTATTCCAGCAGTGGTTGTGCTAGAGCCAAATATAGAGATAAAATGATCTCTCTACTACTACTCGAGATTCCCCTGTTTATGCATCCCAGGCTCGCATTAGCTCTTTTGGCCATGTCGTCCCATTGAGAGCTCATGTTCATCTGATTATCCACCCTGACACCCAAATCTTTTTGGTCACTGCTTTGCCGGATAGTGTTCCCCATCCTGAAAATATGGCCTACATTCTTTGTTCCCAGAAGTATGCATTTACATTTAGCCATATTAAAATGCATGTTGTTTGTGTGTGGCCAGTTCACCAAGTGATGTAAATTACTCTGAATCAGTGACCTGTTCTCTTCATTATTTACCATGCCCTCAATTTTAATTGCCTTCACTGGGGAAAAATGTGAACAAGTGTGTATGTAACATCATTTTTAATAAAGATCTGCATTTCAGTTCACTGGTAGTGCCCCCATTTCCTCCAAAGTATTCAGAATGCTGCTTACGTGTTTATAGTTAAAGTATTTTAATACACACACATCAAATTCTTAACCATAAAATCAAGCGTGAAAAGAAAATAATATAATTTTAAAAGGTAGGTAGGGATACCTTTTCAGATAGGTCTAAGGGGGGCAAGCTCCATGCCTAAGGAGCCACTACTGTAAAAGACAGGAAGTTCTGCTCTAGGGTAAAATGTTGAAAGCTCTAATAAATGAATGGCCAGAGCACAAATGTATGTCAGGACAAGGTTGAACGAGGAGGCTTCTAATTATGAAAGAATGCTATGTCTCCACACTTAAGGTTAAAGCTACTTTCAGTTATAAATTATGAGCCTAATTTTCTTGCCTTCCCCTGCTTGCCCCTCAATTCACCCTTAATGTCACCAAAGAAAAACCCCAGTGCACCTGAACATTTGCATACTATATATTATCTTAGGATGGTAAAAATATTTGGGGCAAATCCCATGAGGACTTTCAATGAAGTAGGGTTTAAAAATTTCCCTATCATTCTCTTACAAAGATTTTCTTGATGCTTTGACTTATATTTTAAATCTGATTCACATAGAATCTTCAAAACCAACTTTTTCAAGAGTCCCTAATAAATGGGAATGCCTTTCATATGATTGAAAGTGCATGTATATTGAAGTTCTTAAGGTAAAAAAAATACAAAAATATGCATTTCTATTTACTTTGGAAAACACATGCTATATACATGTGTATATTTGGATGCATTTAAGAGATGCATCAGTTTGAGGCAAACTTATAAAGTCTTCATGGCCTACGTGCAGAGGTGGGCAAACTACAGCCCGTGGGCCACATCTGGCCTGTGGGACCCTCCTGCCCGGTCCCTGAGCTCCTGGCCTGGGAGGCTAGCCCCGGCGCCTCCCCTGCTCTTCCCACCTCCCCTGCAGCCTCAGCTCACTGCACCGCTGGCACAATGCTCTGGGCAGCCGGGCTGCGAGCTCCTGGGGCAGTGCAGAGCGCAGTTGCAGAGCCCGGCGTGATCCGGTGCTCTCTGCTGTGCAGTTGCACGGCTGGCCCCAGCTGGGCGGTGCGGCTGTAGCACCCCCAGCCACCGGTGCTCCAGGCAGCATGGTAAGGGGGTGGGGTGGATAGAGGGCAAGGGAGTTTGGGGGGAGTGGTCGGGGCGGGTGTGTGGATAGGGGTCTGGACAGTCAGAGGGTGGGGCACAGGGTGGTAGGGGTCCTGGGGTGGGTGGATGGGGTGGTGGTGGGGAAGTCAGGGGCAGGGGTTCTTGGGGCAGTCAAGAATGAGAGGAGGGGTTGGATGGGGTGGTGGGGGCAGGGTCCCGGGGCCATCAGGGGACAGGGAATGGAGGGGTGGATGGGGCAGGGGTCCCGGGGGCCATCAGGGAACGGGGGGGTGGATGGGGCAGGAGTCCTGGGGGGGGGGCTGTCAGGGGGCGTCGGATAGGGAGCGGGGTGCGGGCAACGCCTGGCTGTTTGGGGAGGCACAGCCTCCCCTAACCAGCTCTCCATACAATTTTGGAAATCTGATGCGGCCCTCAGGCCAAAAAGTTTGCCTGCCCCTGCCTACGGGTGTATATCCATGATGGGGGAAGCGACATAGGGGTACATGCAGGGGCGGCTCTACAAAGTAGGCTGCCCCAAGCAGCGCGCAGCGGCGCCGCGCCGCCCCCCCCAGTCCCCGTCCGGGTCTTCCTCTTCTTCCATCCCGGGGCGGGGAGGGGTGAGCGTCTGGAGCTCTCGCCTCTCTCGCGGGAGCTCAACCGCGCTGCTGGAACCAGCGGGACTGCCGCAGGCATGACTGCGCAGGGGTACATGGCACTGTTGTGGAGAGAAAAGAAGAGGGAGATTTATATGGGACAAGTGCATCTGGTATGGAGAATGA
Organism: Mauremys reevesii; assembly: GCF_016161935.1. NCBI lineage: Eukaryota > Metazoa > Chordata > Testudines > Geoemydidae > Mauremys > Mauremys reevesii. Next base: position 30,107,154 of record NC_052626.1, read on the forward strand.
GAGAGTCACATGTGGAGGCTGCCTGGGAGAGAATGAAGTCTGTAGCTGCTGCTGTTTGCAAGAATAGTTGGAGTCCCTCTGTGACTTCATCAGTCTGCAGAGACTTCTGTCACTGGCCAATTCTTAAATTATCTTCTAAATTAAAAGTAAACTTACGGACTAAAAATGTTTACATTTCTTGAGAAATAACCCAGGGTCTTACAGGCATGGAGACAAGTAATGCACTGTAGGAAAGCTTGGGGGTAAATATACTCCCTTGGCAAACATAGATGATTGAAGCAACGAAGATATAATAAAACATTTAAACAATTCTTGTATATATTTTTGTTCCTTTACAATTTTAGCAAGAAGGCTCATTGTGCGCTCAGCACTGTCTGAATAACTTACTACAAGGGGAATATTTTAGCCCTGTGGAGTTATCTTCTATTGCACAGCAGCTAGATGAGGAAGAGAGAATAAGAATGGCAGAGGGAGGAGTGTCTAGTGAAGAGTACAGAACGTTTTTACAGGTAACAATCATTTTAACGTTAGATTGCTTGACATCTGTTTGCCTTTTTGAAACATAATTTTTTGTTTTACAAATTTGCCATTCTTGCTTTGTTATGGGAGCTCCATTTTCAAGTGATAATGCTTTTCAATTTTATAGTCTTTTTCAGACAAGTATGTTAAATTGGCATTTACAGACATTAATTCACTACTACAGCATCACAACACTTCTATGAGAAATATATTATCCCCATCTTACAGGCATGGAGAGAAGGATATGGGATTGAGTTTTTTCACTAAAAGTGTATTTTGGGCAGGGCAAGCAGTCTTTTGAAATGGGTGTACAGAGTCTCTGTTGTAGGTGTACACGATTGTATTTATTTTTACACTTGATTTCTCATAAACCTTTTTAGAAATGTGAGCTGATCACAATTTTTCTTTTTCTCCTCCACCCACATTGAACAGCAGCCTTCTGGAAATATGGATGACAGTGGCTACTTCTCCATTCAAGTAAGCATGACTCTGTGGTCAGAACAGTTTCTTACAACCAGTGAAGTTGCATTATATATATTTTCTTCAAAAGAATTTTGATAACATTTAGTAATTCTTCTCCAATTTCTAGTGTGTAGGATTAATGCAGGAGAGTTCTGGCTTTCTAGAGCATCGGGTTTAAATTATGGATTACAGAGGCCTTCCTGGTGATTACGGGGTCCATGACAGAATCCTTCTCTTACAAAGTAATCTGCAAAATGAAAAGGCTGCAGAATTTGTGTTCCAAAGGCTTTATTTCACACTTCTGAAACTTTAGAGCTATTTGGAAAAAAGTTTATTTTTAAAAAGGGAATTTACTTAATATGTAGCGAATCTTTTAAATACCTGTAATAGAACCAAAAACCCCATTAAAAAATCCCAGAGTAGTAGCTTCTATCTATATTGGATCCCTAGGTCATGCTCTGTACCTTTTGTTTCTCTTCTTGTGGCCCCCATGTATGTTGGTCAGTATTTCTTTCCATACTCTCATGTAAACTTCTGTTCCCATTACTCTGTTTTGTAGATGCACAGGGCTCTCTTTTTATTTGCTAACTTTACTTCCCAGTCTCATTTCTGAAATATATTTTCTGCCATTGCCAGCATGGCAATTCCTTACTTCCTAATTGTGCTGCAGTGACCTTGAAGCTGATAAAAATTGCTTCCTACTTTGTTTCTACTTTCTTGCTCTACCATTTCTTTGCTCACTTGCTACACTTTTGACTGGCTGAGGTGAGGATGAATTGTTAATCTCCCCATACCTTTATCCCAAACAGCTTTAAGTGAGTAGTGTTAAGAGGTTTGATTTCATCCATAAATTTCAAACGTACTGATTAATGTTTAAAATGAGTTAGAACTTTAGCAGATATTAGGGAGATCCCTAGTTGGAAGTCTAGGATTTTTGGTAAGCCTTGATGCTCAGGTCTACACAAGTTGTAATGGAGTCAGGGATCTTGTTGCAACTTGGTTCTAGTTTGTAGTGTAGCAAAGTTAAGGACCTATGTGAGTTAAAAGCCTTAGTGGACATGTCTTCAGAAAGGATGAGAGTAGATGATCCCTAAATATGTTAAAAGTAGCCCTAATATTGTTTCTTGTGTTATCTTAATGGCTGCAAAATGCCAAACAGTTTTAATAATGTAGTTTTGAGGGTGAAAATAAGAAGGTAATAAGCATACAGCTGGATATAAGACTATAACCTAATCAAGGAGGTGTGCTTTGCGAGAATCTCTCTGTCAAACTGTAGTTTTGTAATTCATCTTTGTTGTATATGCTATCTATGTTGTGTGGTGATCGTAGATTCATGAAGGTTGCATTTTGAATATTCTGATCCCGAGGTTTCCTTTTTATATCAACTTTTTAAAAGCACAGCTTTATGAAAACAATATAATTGTTCATAGTGATTAAAATGGTTGCATTGCTTAAATTTGGAGTTGACTGGTTTGTCTCATGAAAAGTACTATTTTTTGACAGGTTATAAGCAATGCCTTGAAAGTTTGGGGTTTAGAACTAATCCTCTTCAACAGCCCAGAGTATCAGAGGCTCGGGATCGACCCTATGTAAGACTTTCTTTTTAGCACCCTGCTTTCATTTTACAGACAAGTAACGCTGAAAATCTGTGATTACTAAGTTTCTTTTAGAATTACTGTTTCAAGCTCTGTTACATTTTGATGTTTCCTTTTTTATCCCCTCAGCCTTTTATTTTTCGTATTTTGGGGATTAATATGATCTGTCCTCTGAGCCTTCATGACATCTCAGTATCTGTGGCATCACAGTATGCTGATTGAGTTGCATGTGATGTCATATATGCTTTATGACATTACCAGGTTTATATAGACTTCAGTACATAATTAAAAAGAACACTTTAAAATGTTATGAATTATAATAAGAGCAATTTAAACACTCTATAGCATCAATACTTACGTTGTATTGCCAAAATATTGTAATTTATTTATAAATTAGTGATAACAAATAATTTAAAAGTTAGTATGAGCTCCAATATTAGAGAATTTAATTTTATGTATACCTTGTGTTTTTCTTTTTGCAGAAATGAAAGATCATTTATTTGTAATTATAAGGAACACTGGTTTACAGTTCGAAAGTTAGGAAAACAGGTGACCTTGTCTTTTTTTATTTAAAAGTTGACTTCAGAGCGGGGGTGGAAAGAATGGTTGCAATGAGGCCATGTGCTGGCCTTTCATCTTTTGAAGGTCTGGGTTGAAATTTGTTTTAGACTATCCCAAATAAATAGGTTGGGTAAATGCTCATTTATATCATAATGCTGCCAGGCAGCTTGGCATTAATGTTTGCATAAGGAAGGACTCTGGATCAGATCCCCTAAGAATCTGCATGCTGTTATAAGAAGCAAGAGCTGCAGCTCTGGTTACAGCTTTATGTGACATCACTACATATTCGTCAGAAAAGAGAGAAGACTTAATATAACAAACAGCCAGAAAAATCATACTTTCGAAAAAAGTTTGAGGTCATCTTTATACATTATAAAGAGGTACTGAGGGTCAGATTTTTTTTTTTTTTTTTGCTGCATTACACATACTATTACATTGGTACTGTAAAAATACATTGCAGGTAGTTTCTGCATCTTAAATGGCTAGTCAGTATATGGGAAATATGATTAACACATTAGACCTTTGAATATTTATGTTTGCCAACATTGGAGAGGTATTAGTAGGGATTGTAGTGGGAAAAGTAGAAATGCAGCTTTTAACTCTGTAAGATTTAGGAGAGCTTCTAGGAGGAATTAAATTAGAAATAGTAAAATAGATCCCTAAAAATAAGGGATGGTGTGCCTGTATAAAGTGTTCATAACCAAACAGCCAGATAGATCAGAAAAAGTTGGGTCTTTTTAACACACAGAGATAGAATACCAATCAAAGTTGTCCCTTTCTAGATGACATTCTATAATACTTCATATAACTAAACTACATTTTTAAAATGTATAAAACACTCCTAAAGTAAACTTTGTAAAAACATCTATAATAATGGAAAGGAGCTCACATAGCCATGAATAAGGTTTTTGGAAGCTGCAGCCATGCTGACATCCAGGTGAGAAAAAATAAGTAAACTTTTTGTAGATGAAACTAACCAGGCCACTGCTCTCAATATGGCACTGAAACTTTTTGTTTTCTGCTGAAAAGGCCCATTGAATGCACCAAACATTCCCGATAAAGCCTCTTTGTTAAAAAATTAAAGCTCAAAGTGGTTTGGCTGCAAGTGTTGCCTTATACTAGTGATGATTTTTCAGGCCAATACAAATTTCAAAAGTGCACTTAGATTGTGGTTTACTTCAAGTGGAAATGACATCTGGCGTAAATGGTGGAAATGGGGAATACATTACAGACTTTACATTCAGGATTAGTTTAAAAATAATTTATGTTCATTTTGTAAGCATTTTTTCATGTTTTATATCAAAGGGACATTAGTGTTCACTTTAAAACTGTTATCTGATGGGGGAGAGCATTCCAGGCTAAATGCATATGTGTAGTTCAGATTTTTTTTGGTAAGCTGCTATTCTGTCACTGTGATTTAAAAATAAAAATAAAATTGGGTTTAAAACTTTATTTTTTTAGATATTACATAGTTTATAATCACAATAAAGCACTTCTTGGTGTCTATTCAGAGAGTGATACAGAAGGAGGATTCATTTTATAAATTGTTAATCCATCCCTAGACAATATAGATTAGCTCAATGAAGGAAACATTAATTTGACTCGTTCATCTCTATTATTTGTTATACTATAAAGTAAAACTATTATCTCGAAAAGGTTTTTTCTTCAATCCCCATTTTAAAAGCCCAACACTCACGTACATATATCAATACGTTACCTTTTTATCTCTACCCCACACCCTTGGCCCACACATCATTTGGGGATGGATTTAAAAAAAAATTTTTTTTTTTAAGAGGAAATTTTGTGGCGTGAATGGGGTAAAATGTTGGCCGTATGATATGGAACTATTTGATGACTCTATTCCAGGTGAACAGTAATCAAGACCCCAATCCTGCAGACACATGCATGTTCTACTTCAAGGACATGAGGAGTCCACTGATTTCATTTAAATGTGTTTAAAATGTTGCAGGATTGGGCCCAAAAGTAACTGGTGGTTCAGTAGCATCTGAAATAAGTTAATAGTCTCATTCTAGCTATCAATGGACATTAGCCTCTATCACAAAGAATATACTTATATATTAATTAGTACTCTTGTTGACAGTTTCAGTAGATTGGCCAAGAATTGTATGGAAAGGAAACTGAATTCTGTTGCCATCTGAAGTGGTTCTGGAAGGTCATGATTTTAGCACAATGGAAGAGTGTTGTGAAGAGATAGGTCTGATAGTTTTAATGGCTCCTATAATATCCATCTCTCCCCAAATTGGATACATTTTCAGTTATTACCATAATTACTATTAATGACTAATTGGCCTTTTGGAGTATGTGTGCGCGCAGTGATTTATACGGACACATCTTTATATCCTGTCTCGCCGCCTCCTAATATAGGCTGTGTTTGTGACACAGATGATAAAAGCATTCCAAGTGAACTTGGTTGATATAATTATCTTTAAAATACATGTAGAGAAACCAGTTACCTATGATTAAAGCAATCTTTTTTTATAGTATCCGCAGTTAAAGGCAGCACTGTTACACATATTCTTAAGAGAAAACACTCAACTATTTCTTCAGCCATCCCTTTAAATAGGGATTCTGTCCACTTTCCACTACAAATATGAATCTATGGTGGAGTGACAGAAGGAAAAAAACCCTCAGTGTATCAAATGACAATCTCCAAGAACAAATATTGCAAACCAGAACAAACAGTATCATAAAGTAACAGCAGAAACCATGACATAAAAATTGTTCAAATTTCTCCCCTTTAAACTCTCCTGATATGAGTAGGGAGGAAGCCTGAAGTTACATAAATTTCCCTATAAAGTTTCAGAGTTTGTGTCAGCTGAGGACTGTTTGAAGGGTGGCAGGTGCAATACTTATGTTGTTGTGCTTTTGTGCTTGAAAGGAATTTTTGATGTTTCACATGATTAGTTTACAAATCCGATATTTCATTGTGGAAATTGACCAGATTGCCCAAAAATAAATTCCATGCTAATTTTTTTCTCTCAAATCTTTTTTTGTTTTCAAATTATAGTGGTTTAACTTGAACTCTCTCCTGATGGGTCCAGAACTAATATCAGATACATACCTTGCACTTTTCTTGGCTCAGTTACAACAGGAAGGTAATACTAGTTTGCAAATGTTAAACCTCATTGGCTGAAAGCACATGATTAAACTCAGATAATTAACCTTTATTTATAAGAGTGTTTGTATCCAGTCTATCTTACATCAGTTTTGTGACTGAATTGGTGAAATAACTATACAATCCTTATAATGAGTGGCAAAGCGTAATATTGAATGTCTATTATATTGCTGGTAATAAATTACATCTTTTTTTATTTCATGGTATATTTAGTTGGGGGTATTTAATAATCCACACACTTTATACTTAGTATTTCTGCTTTTATTATTCCCAGGTTATTCTATATTTGTTGTAAAGGGTGACCTGCCAGATTGTGAGGCTGACCAACTACTGCAAATGATTCAGGTACAGCAGATGCAGCGACCAAAACTGATTGGGGAAGAGACTGCACAATCAAGAGATGAAAGGTAAGGTAAATAAAAATTTATTTTTAATAGTGTTGAACATGATTTTTTTTAGCGACTGATGCCTACAACCAAGGCACTTATTTCTAAGTAAACTTACAAAGTAGTATTAGGTACCTCTAATTCATTATATATACTATTATAATTTCACTGAGTTGTAAAGCTGCTATTTTCTGATTTATCCTACAAGTACAACATTAATCCTTAAATGTTTCCAAATCTTAAAACATTTTAAAATACTCTAGTCAGCCCGGTATAGTTTTGTTCCATTTTATCATGTTTAAATTTTATTGCTTTTAAAGAGATTTAAGAGAGCTTTAAATTTTCAAAGGAATTACTTCATAAATGTTCCTTTCTCTTGGTATACAGGTTAACTTCCATGGCTCTGCAATAGGTAAAAACAGAGATCTTGTGTGGCAATATAGCCTAGTTGATAGAGCATGGGACTGGGAACCACAAACTTCTGAGTTCTGCCCTTCACTGTGACACTGACTAGCACTGTGATTGTGGACAAATCACTTAATTTCTTTTGTATTTCTGTTTTTCATTTGTAAAAGGGGGAAATATTTAACTACCTCAGAGGTGTGTTGTGCAGATAAGAATGTTTTTACAGTACCTTGAAAATGCAGAGCTAAATCAACGCGCAAAGTATTATTCTTTATTATGAGATTCAAATGAAAATGTTATCTAAGGCTAATTGCAATGAGATATCTATTCTGCAGGGGGCAAAAAACTGACCTGGAACAAGCTTTAGACGTTAACCATCCCTATGATGGAACAGGCATGTTAGATGAAGATGAGGAGAATTTCCAAAGAGCCCTTGCTCTAAGTAAACAGGAAATTGATATGGAAGATGAAGAAGCTGATCTTCGTAGAGCCATTCAACTTAGTATGCAAGGTAAAAGACTTACTTTAAAAGAAGCTACAATTTTATCCAGTGATCACTTTGACTAGTTGAGTTCTTGTGAAAAGTGAAATTTGACAGCTGAAATCTGTTCATAGGGTCAACTACAGTAGCTGTTTTCCCTGTGAATGTGTCTCAGGCCCACTGATCAGGCCCTCTGGAAAGTCTGCCTCCTAAGCAAGAAGTGCTTAAGTGTGAACTTTGGTCCTTTCCTTGTGACTCTTAAAAATGTTGTCAGTGATGATGTGAATAGTTGATCGCTAGGAAGTATACTGAAAGTTCATCTTATTCTATGCATCTGAAGAAGTGAGCTGTAGCCCACAAAAGCTTATGCTGAAATAAATTTGTTAGTCTCTAAGTTGCCACAAGTACTCCTGTTTTTTTTGAGGATATAGACTAACACGGCTGCTACTCTGAAACCTGTCATTAATTTTTAGGTTGGCTACTGCATGGGTAGATTTGAACTGTTGATCTTCAAGTGAAGTTCTCTGTTCCCCAAATCCCTGAGCCATTCACTCCTCACCAGATCTATTGTTTCAAGACTTTTGTCTGTAGTAATAGAGATTAGATAATTGTATATGATGATCATGTTATAAACAATTTTTTCTTCATCGAGATTTGGAGAGGTAATTTTAGCTTTGTTACATTTGTTAGTTTAAAATTTCCCGTCTTGATTGGTGTAATGAAATACCATGTTCTAACTTTAGGAGGTCATCGAAGTGAGTTTTCAGACTCTGTATCGCAGAATATACCACATTCGTCTGGTATAAGTCAGTCTGAATCTCTTTCTTCAGAAGAGCTGCGAAGGAGAAGACAGACATATTTTGAAAAGTAAAGTATCTGGTGAAAAACTGAATTTGCTTGTTGAAGTAATTATATTTTAGGATAGTAGAATATTTTTTTCACACATTGAGGTCAGATTTAGCTTTATTTATCTTTTTTTTTTTAATGGCCTTTTTAGCACTGTATTCTGGAAATCCTGTAGCTTCTAATTAGTTACTTGAGATACTAGTTAGAAGGAGATTGTTTGCCGTAAGGTAAAGGTCCAGCTATGTGCACACATAGGTACTAAGATACTGTTTTATATGAAGTCTTTAGGAGTATTGTTGTAAATAACACTAATTATTTTATAGAGGGTATGTGTCCTTCATGATTTAATGAGAGTACACTCCATGAAAAAAAAACAATCAATATTTAGTGGGGGTATGTGCCTGAGAGGTGAGAGAGAAATGCAGGGAGAGTCACATAATTTTCATCTATTGAGTCCTTCCCCCTCTGAACAAAATGTTAGGCAGAGCTTGTTCTCTGCTAACCATAGCAAGTAGATTCTTAATACCAATTCAGCTTCTGCTTCAGAACTATAAACCAGTTGCATCTCTTCCGTTGTTACTATTGCTTTTCCTTCTCTCTATCTTGATCTTCTAGTGAGGAAAGAGAGGGGAACCAGAAGGAAAAGTGAAGTAGCAAGGGGATAAGATTGTGGATGAGAATGCCAGACATTTGAATTGAAGGGATTTGGGGTGCAAGGGCATATGATGGTGCCTAACACCATCCAAATATTTCTCACTCATTGGCTTTCCATGGAATGAAAAATTACTTTTTTGCAGAGGGGAGGTGTCAGAACAGGACTTCAGAAAAAGACAATAACGACAAGATGAGGAGCTTTAAATGGAGACTGTGGATTTAAATTTGGACCTGTATGTAAATTTTGGGGGGAGGGGGGAACAGATGTAAAGCCTCAGATCCAGGGAAATGTTTCACAATTAAAAAAAAAAAAAACTCAGTAAAAACAGTTTTTTAACAACTAAATATTTTCCTGCAATGTGTGGAACCCTAGCAGTAAGGAACTGAAAGTGAATCTGATATAATTGAAAAATATCAAAGCTGATATAAATGTTAAAATTAAATGGTATAAATTGTGACGTTCTCTGGTGTTTTAAAGTTTTGTCTTTTAATGTATGATATAAAAGAGACAAAGTGGGTGGGTTAATATTTTTTATTGCACCCACTTCTGTTGGTGAGAGAGACAAGCTTTCACGCTTACACTCTGCTCGAAAGCATCTCTCTCTCACCAACAGAAGTTGGTCCAATAAAAGATATTACCCCACCTACCTTGTTTTTCTCATATCATGGGACTGACACAACTACAACAACCCTGCATATAGGGTTGCCAACTTTGGTTGTATGAACTCCTGAAGGTTTCATCACATGGCATTATCTTTAATTAAAGATTAATCTTGAAGTCCTGGAGACTCCAGGACATCCTGGAGGGTTGACAACGCTGCACAATGTATGGTGTTGAACATATGTAAAGAAACTTTGTTTAGAACATAAGATTTTTAAGTTGACAGTACTACTTTAATACATTTTAAAAGTTCCCTTTTTCATAATTCTAACTACCCACTATGGGTTCCTTAAGGTTGATAGTAGGTAGCTATCTATTTTCTGCCTTTTTTTGTGTGTGGATCAAATTATTTGCAGGGATCAGAATATAGTGAAGTGAGTGCCTAATATAAAACCCAGAGATTCTGGATTATCTCACGGTCAGTTTTGTGTCTGGTAATATTTTCTTAAAGTATAAATGTGGTAACTTGAACTCTACCAGATACTAGGAACTTAGAAGTTTGTCTAGTTTATACTATTTTTGTGCTCCTAGTTTTGTTTTTTCACTAATTTAAACTATTTTGGTAATTTCAGACAGCAGCAACAGTCGCAGCAAGGCCAGACCCCAGATTTCCATGATAAACCAACTACAAGTTCAAATGCACTAGGAACAGACCCAGGTATTGTTTTATTCAACCTATGGTTTTCAACACAGATGTTAATCTAGGTTTTTCCCTGGTGGGTTTTCTCTCTGCTGAAAAACAGTTCCCCAATTTTCCTTGCCTTAAAAATAAATAAATAAATAAATTGGAGATAGGTATATCTCCTAGAACTGGAAGGGACCTTGAAAGGTCATTGAGTCCAGCCCCCCTGCCTTCACTAGCAGGACCAAGTACTGATTTTTGCCCCAGACTCCTAAGTGGGCCCCCTCAAGGATTGAACTCAGAACCCTGGGTTTAGCAAGCCAATGCCCAAGCCACTGAGCTATCCCTTCTCCCCCCTTTTTAATTCTCCTAACAACTGCCCTTGGGGCTGCATGACGTAGCCACTATTTTTCTTGCTGGGGAGGATATAATAGGGCTCTTAGAGAGCCTGTTCTGCTGTGTTGGCCAAAAGGGTCACTTTTGAGTGATATGAGATCACCTGTCCCATACGAATGGACTGCATTACCTGCACACTGCTCTCAGCCCTGTTGGCCTAAGAATCTAGAGATAGTGATTGAATGTAGATCTCTCCTTCTTGGGAGTGCACAGCACTGCTCCTAGATCAAGCAGGTTCTGGTTTTACTTTCTTTCTAGTTGAATATAGTATTGTAGCTCTTGGTGTAGGTGTATGCAGCACTTCTTATTACCAACAACAGAATGCATGTTGAAAAATAAATCTCTCTCTCTAAATGTCTATTCTCAAGTTTTGTAAAAAAATATATGTCTGTTCCAGCCTAATGTATTATTTTTAATTATGTGTGGAAACATGTTAACAATGTAATTGAGAGAGAAAATAAATCTGTGAACATTACTAATGTTAAATATCAAAGATCTAAAATTAATTATACATTATTTCATATCTTTTTATAGAATGATTACAGTGCATTGAAAAGTAAGTCTGAAATGATCATTTGATAATAGAAAACAAAAAAAGCAAAAGACATCTGAAAAAACATGGAATGATAAACAAATAGAAACAAGAGGCAAGAAGTGATATGAAAAATGTTTACTTTTTTATAGCTGCATTCCAGAAGTAATTAGACATAAATATTTTGTGTATGTTTGTCTCCTGGCAGGAGGTGATATGAGTGAAGAAGACATGCTTCAAGCAGCTATGAATATGTCCTTGGAAACTGTTAGGAACTGCCTGAATACAGAAGAAAAGAAATGACAAAATGTTTTTTCTTTTGTCAGAACACTCAATCTCCATTATAATATTCTTGTGTGGATGCTGTACAAGCAGGGTTCATTTCAGAGACATGGGATATTGTCTAACCACAGATGAAAAGAAGGGGGGCAGAGTTAAAAGGGGATCTGAAAATAACAAAAATATTGCACCAATTTAGATATTATGGCCCTGATGCTGAAAAACACTTCAACTCATGCATAATTTTGCTCAGGTGAGTAGTTTCATTGACTTCAGGAGGATTACTCAAGTGAGCAAAGTTAAGTGCCTTGTAGGCTCAGGGCCTGTGTGTTGGATGCCCCAAATAAGAGGCAAGTATAATTTACCTTCTTTTCTTATTAACTGTCAGCTGCTTGGAGAATTCAGCACAAAATTACTAAATTAGTGCAGTTTTCTTATCAGTGAACTCAGATGCCATTCAATAATAATTTAAAAAATACAAAAAAGTTAGGCTCTTAAATCATTAATAGAAAATATGGACACATTTTAAAACCAGTAAGCACATTTTAAAATTAAAAAAAATTTAATTCAATCTTTTACCCTCTAGAACCTGAGTTCATGGTTCTGTGTTTCTCCTGCAAGAATTGATGGTATTTCGCTTCCCAGAACCTAGAACAGAGCTCTCTGCTTTGCTGTTTTGTGCTTGCGATAGGATCATTTCTGCAGGAGAAACACAAAACCATGAGGTCTTGGCAGTTGAAAAGAAAAATCTTCAGTATATTTGTAATTATAATGCTACCCAAGTTATCTTAATGATTTAAGATCGACATTTTTTGTACTTGCAGTACCTTTAGCATTATTTGAAAATCATCATTAAAAGAAGGTTCATGTCAAAGATTTCTCCAGTTCTCTTACTTTAGGTCAGATGATTTGGCTACCTCTTCATACTCTTTCCACCGAATGCCAAAGTTGGCTTTACTGGAGATGGTACTTTTTTCTGTGAGAGAGACATAACATGTTGGCAGTTGGGCTAAACAGTTTATTCTTGTTTCTAATTCTCCTGTTTTGTCTTATGTTTTTTCTCTTTGAGTTCCTCCCCTTACCTTGGCCTCTCACCATTTCTTCCTTCACACTACTAGTAAGAATCTCTCTCTCTCTTCCCTGGTTAGTTAGTTCATCAAGCTTTGTTGAGAGTGGGGGTGGGAAAGGAGGGAGAAAGAGATTTAGATGCCATAACTTCAGTGCCACATATCTAAGGAGCATTCCTGCAATCTGAAATGACCCCTGTGCAAGTAGTTTTGTTAAGACTGACTGTTTATGTTTGTATGTGTGCGCATGTTTTTTCTCAAATGTTTTTATGAATATCTTCTATTTTGTCAGAATTTTACAGCTTTTTCAGGAATGGCCTTCATTCATGCACCTTACAATTTGTTTATCATGTTGTTTCTCTTACTGAGAAAAATGGGGAGCAAAGTATGCAAGCTAGCTTGTTCAATCAGTTGTAAGACTTACCCTTTGATACTCAAGATGAATGTGTGACAGAGTGACCAAATTTGGCTTTCAACTTTACTGCAACAGTTTAAACATGTTCTTTTTTCATAAATGGTGCTTTAACTATAAATTCTGTTTACATATAAATTATATGGAAATATGTTATAGATGTATGGTGTTTAAGCTGTTTTTCATTTAGTATGTAAGCAGTTGCCACAGACCTTCTAAGAATAATTTTTTGAAACTATACATTTGATTTCTTTACCAAAATATTTTAAAATTATACTATTGCACCATAGTAATGTATTTAATTATAATTAGTTAGAGTGAATTATAATTAGATGGAAATAAACATTCAGCACAGAATAGTACTGTATATAAAAGGGCCGTTAGGTTTTGGTAAAGATTTGTATAGAATGATGGCTTCTTGATGGCTTAGAATATTACTGTAAAAGAGATCCTTAGGCTAAATTTTGTTTCCTTTACTTGTATGCTTAATTTCCACTGATTTCAGTAGGAACACTTGCATGAGTAAGGCAATGTGGATATGACCAGAGGACAAGTAATGCTTTTTAGAATTGCTTTTTAGTTCCACCATTCTCATCCTTGGTAGGCAATACTGTTGTGCATTTCAGTCTACCTAATTGACTAACAGATTAACTCTTTTGCCATGCCTGCTGCACCAAGTTTTTAAAACAAAGTTACTGCTTTAAAAAACAAAACAAAAAACAACACCCTCCTTCCCCCCCTCCCCCAGGTTTGCAATGCTGAATGGCTGCACAAACCTATCAGTATAGATTTCAGCTTCAAGATTGACTGTTCCTTGTAAATGAAAGTGAAAAAGGATGCATATAAAGCATGAAATACTGTTTTTGTGTGGCTGGAAATTCATCATGATTTTTCTTTTTTTCTGCCTACATTTTGCCTGTCATAAACATTCTCCTTTTTGGCATGAGGCAGACAACAGCTGGATGAACTTATTTGACTTAATTTAAAATGCAGGATTTTATCTTTATAAATGGATACAGATTTGTAAAGACTGGTTAAAAGACTTCTTTTTTAAGACATGGTAATTGCTAATTTCCTCTTCAGTTATGTTATGTTATAAATTAATATTTCTTTGGCTATATACTGTAGCATTCCTATATAAAAATCTGAATTCTTATATTCTAGTGATGTCAAACCACCTCACTGCCTAAGTATTGTAGCATACAAGAAATGTAAGATCATGTAATGCTTAAAAGGCACAACAGAGTGAATCGGATGTTATGAATAACCATATTCCTTTCAATAAACGGTATCATCTAAAAATTAAGTGAGCTAATTGTGCACTTGGCCTTCTGAGAAGTAATAAGCTCACTCAGACTGGTGACCTGTTAGGAATTAGTTAAGAGGTAGCCCTGGAGGCTACATACATTAATTGCACCAAAGGAAAAGGTGAATATGAACTAGTGACAATACACATATTACAGTGTAGATCCAAAGTACAGAATGTGTGGAGCTGCCAAGAAGCCATCAATAAAAACTGATCTCATTTTCTCAATGTGCATTCTTTAAGTGATAAGCACTTACTGACATGTATAAATTGTGAAACACTTTTGTAAATAAAGTTTAAACTATTTGAGTCTTTTGCTAGCAGTAGCCATCTTTTGAAACTGAAGTTTCATCCTAATATTGTAGCATTAGTAGAGAGCCCATTATGCAGGAGAATAAATCATTTTTGTTCCAGTCTGACATTTGTAAGATCTTTAGATCCTGTCTATCCTACAAAAATTATCATCTTTATCATTATTATGGTCCATGTGATGTAGTATGTTCTTCTGTCCACAGAAGTCAGGGAAGAAAAAGTGATATCCATGTTGAGTAGCTACAGAATTAAAACACGGTTCTGTAAAACTATTGTAACTTTTTTTCTGTCCTCCCAGGTAAGGAAATGATCATGCTATAACAGTTTCAGGCCAGGTCACAATCATGCTTAATTATGGTTAATTTTAGGCACTATAATATAAACTCTGCACTATAAATGCTATTCCAAGCCTACCTTTCCAGCCAGCACTCTATACCCCGAAAGCCTTTTCTCTTAGCTTTCTCTCAGTAAAGCTTTCTTACCAGCCTTCTGTTACTGTCTTCATGGCTTTCTCTCAGACAGCCTCCCCTACCTCAAAACATTTCCACCAGTCAAACCCATAGGGCCATATGATCAGCTTTTGCTCAGAATGTCCATGTGCCTATATTTTGGGTGCTAATGTTATTGTTTCAGCCACCTTGTTACAATGGCTTCTTTACATTTATCCTATATGTAAGGTGGGGCCATGCCCAACCCATAATTACAAAGTTTAACTCAACAAGTTCATTCACGTTACTGAAAAGCTGATTCCACTTTGATAGCTATTTCCGTTTCTAAGGAAAGTGAATTTCCTCAGAGAGTGGTTATTTAACTTAACCAAAACTATAGTACAGGCATTTTTTTTCACAGCCCCAACAGCATGCCTCAACCCAAATCAGCTACTCAGGTGTTCACTCTGTGCCTATTGAGTTATTGACTTCTCTGTACAGTTAAGATTTCAGTTGTCGTGTGTGTGTGTAGGGGGGTTGTTTTGTCTCATTTTACAGCATCACTTAACCCCTTACAGCTGTCCCTGAGTAATAACCTGATAACTACTAAAGTGGCTGAATTCAAACCAGTCCCAATAAGCCATCCAAATCCCTGGCTAGTTTAGTAACAATATGAATATAAATTTTATACCTGCACCTTATATTGATGCATTGTCTGTAAGACTGTGACTGCTCCCCAATTATGTTGTTTCAGGAATGTCTTTTTATTATTATGGAAAAGCTGAATGGATATACAGCTTCTTTGGGGAGAAGGGCTGTGATTAATTTAAAAAACAAGTCCATGCTGTCTAGGAATGATTTTTTTTTTAAGCTTAATCTTAAACTTAAAAAAACCTAAATATTTCCTGAAAATACCTGTTAGTGTTAGAATTTGTAAATTATTTTTTCTTATACTACCTATATTTAAGGCCTAAATTTCATAATATACTATTAATAGGCAAGTATGAGTATCTGGGATAAGTTTCACATTAATCATAGGGTTTTATTGGCCTAGTTTATGCTTTTGGGTGACACATGGGTCTGAATGTGGGGTAATACTTTTGTTTGTCTGCATGCCTCTGATGCAGTGTCATTTGCTGACAGATCAGTGAATGAACAAGGAGACCAATGAATGTTGCTGTCACAGTCTCATCTGTGAGCTATTCATAGAACAGTACCCAGAAGAACTCTCAGTAATTTTGCAATTACACAAAATATACTTTATTTTGTTTGGGTACCAATTAATGGAAATGATAATGATCAGGCTAATGTATGCTTTCTGGTGAGAGAATGACTGTAATGGGACAAGGATGGCCCTTATAAACTCAGGGTATCTTGTATTAATGATCACTTAATATCCGGTAACATCTGAAAAGCTATTAAACATTTTCCTATATTAACTGTACAGAAACACCTGTTGTAATAATGATCAGAGACTGGATACAATACAGTAAATTCAAATAGAGAAACATTTTATATGTATTACCTTTAATATGACCATTTTAAATCAGAGATTAAATTCTGACAAAGGCTGATGCATCAGTGATGAAAATAAAGACAAGTTCCATAGTTTATTGTGGTCAGATCTCTACATTCTGTATACAAAATTAACATAGTCCGTATTGAATGGATTAAAAATTGGCTAACAGAGAGATCTCAAAAAGTAATTGTGAATGGGGATTCATCAGCCAATGGAGGTGTTTCCAGAGGGGATCTGTAAGGATCTGTTCTCTGGTCCAATGCAATTTAATATCTTTATCAATGATCTGGAAAAAAACAAATCAGGGCTGGTCAAATTTGCAGATGACACAAAAGTTGGTGGAACTGTAAATAATAATGTGGATGAGCCTAACCAAGATCACTTGATAACATGAGCTGATATGAATAGCACATGATTTAACACCGTGAAATGAAAGGTCATCCAGCTAAGAACAAAGAATGGAGCTCACATTTATAGGATGGGACTGTGTCCTGGAACAGTAACTCTCAAAAGGACTTACTTTAGCGGTCACAGCAGCTAACCAACTGAACATGACCTCTCAGAGTTAAGCTGTAGCTAAGAGGGTTAATTACAATTCTTGGGTGTATAAGCAGGGGAATATTAAGAGTAGAAAGGTGATATTACCTCTGTATAAAGCATTATTGAGACCCTTACTGGAATATTGTGTCAGTTCTGCAGTCCAAACGTCAAAAAGGATGTTGAAAACTGGAAAAGATTCAGAAAAGCTACAGAAAGTTGGTCTAGAAAACATGAGTTATAGTGAGAGATTTAAGAAGCCCAATGGGTAAGAGAAGGTTAATAAGTGACTATCATGATATGCCACACACTCTACATGGGGAAGAGATTTCTGAGAGGAAGATGGCTCTTTACTCTGGCAGAAGACATGATGAGATCCAGTGGTTGGAAGCTGAAGCTCAGAAAATACAGACTATGCGGGTGCATATTTTTAATGGAGAGGGTAACTATTGGAACAATATCTACAGAGTCTAGTTAAGAGTGGATATCATTTTAAAGGATATTCTATAGTTCAAACAAAATATGGGCTTCATGTAAAAATTATTGGGTGAGGTTCTTTGATTTGTGTGATGCTGTGTGTTTGCGTGTAGCTGGCGTGGTGTGAGAGCGGGGACTCAGGAACTTCCCTGGGTCCAGTGTGTGTGTGACTGGTGGGATGCCAGGTGACTCCCCAGGGGCCAGGTTTGTGTGTTGCAGGTGGGATGTGAGGGGCTTGGCCCGGGGACTCTCCGGGGGCCAGGTCTGTGTGTAGCTGTCAGGGTGTGAGGGGCTTGGGTACTCCCCGGGGGCCAGATTTGTGCATAGCTAGTGGGGTGTGAGGTGACTCCCCAGGGGCCAGATGTGTGTGTAGCAGGTAGGGTGCGAGGGGCGAGGGGACGCCCTAGGGGCCAGGTGTGTACATAGCTGGCGAGGGGCTCGGGGACTCCCTGGGGGTCAGGTGTGTGTGTAGCTGGCAGGGTGTGAGGGGCTCGGCTACTCCCCAGGGGCCAGGTTTGTACGCAGCTGGTGGGGCGCGAGGGGGCTCCCCAGGGGCCAGGTGTGTGCATAGCTGGCGAGGTGCGAGGGGCTTGGGTACTCTCTGGGGGGTCAGGTGTGTGTGTAGCTGGCAGGGTGTGAGGGGCTCAGGGATTCCCCTGGGGGTCAGGTTTGTGCGCAGCTGGCGGAGTGACGAGGGTGACCAGATGTCCTGATTTTATAGGGACAGTCCTGAGTTTTGGGTCTTTTTCGTATATAAGCTCCTATTACCCCCCACCCCGTCCCGATTTTTCACACTTGCTGTCTGGTCACCCCAGCGGAGTCTTCGCACAAATGAGAAGAGACCAAGGGCGCCTGGTAGTGGAAGCGGCTCAGTCTGGGTGCCCCGTGCGGCCGGTGCTATGCCACGCGGTGAGTGGCGGTGGCGGACTGTCGGTGAAGGCCCCGGCCAGGTGCCCCGGGAGCGAGCTCCGGCGGTATCACACGCCGCTAACTTACACCTGGACGGAATATGCTGTTCGACCGCCGCTATCCCGAGCGCCTTTGCTGCTGTGTACACGTCCCAGTAGTCGTGACGCCGCTCTAGCCTCACGTAGCGATTCTCTATGGTTATGCAGGGAGTTTGTGTGGACTCGGAGGTGTCATGGCGTCCGTTGAGGTGGCAGCGCCTGAAGCTGCCGGGAGGAGCCGCTGAAGCCGAGCTCTGAGCGGGCAGGGAGTAATGGCCGGGGCGCTGGGACTCTTTCACTAGGCGCCAGCAGGAGCCCGGCCTTTCCTGAGCGTGCGGGGTGGCAGGAGCCGGCTCTCCGAGCCCAGGCTGCCCAGCCCCCGGGGCAGATAGCGAGCCGGGGCCGAGCTGTTCTGGGGTCCGGCGCCACCCCTGGTGCGGGTGCTGCCTCGGGGAGGCCTCTGGCCAGCGCTGAGGACAGTTGGGGTCCGTTGAGGAGCAGCAGCAGAGATGGCCTCCTGGTTAGGGGGCCTGGGCTCGGGGCTGGGCCAGTCCCTGGGGCAGGTAGGGGGCAGCTTGTCCTCCCTTACCGGCCAGATCTCCAGCTTCACCAAAGACATCCTGCTGGAGGGCACCGAGGAAGTGGGAGGTAAGAGAGGGGGGGGGGGGAAGGAGTTGCTGCGGCGGCCATGGGAGGGGGGTGCCAACCCTCTGCGATAAGTGTGGGGCTGGGGGGGCACTGAGTGCTGGGGAAAGATTGTCAGCTCTATGGGCTGTGATGTTTTATATGTGTGTTTAGTACCATGTACTCATCTGATAGCATATTAATGATAACGAAGAGATATAGCAATTGTTGTAAGTGGGTAACAGTTTATTTAGGTCTGTGACCAGCTAGACCACCTGAATTTAGAGATAAACATGACTGAGATTTTAAGTGTCTTACTGGAGTATACCAGTTTAACGAGAGAATTGCTACCTTCATTTTCCTTTTTTAACAATAATAAAGAGAAATAAAATGTTTAGTGCTAGTGGAGTTTGTTGTTACACCTATTGGAGTTGGTGAGGGGTAGCATTAACACTGCTGATCAAAACAACCAAAATTTTCTTCTATGTGTTTTTTCTGGAAGGGGGTGCTCTCTCTCTCTCTCTCTCTTTTCTTCCTTTTTTCTCATAGAATACAGAATATCAGGGTTGGAAAGGACCTCCGGACGTCATCTAGTCAAACCCCATGCTCAGAGCAGGACCAGTCCCCAACTAAATCATCCCAGCCAGGGCTTTGTCAAGCCTGACCTTAAAAACCTCTAAGGAAGGAGATTCCACCACCTCCCTAGGTAATCCATTCCAGTGCTTCACCACCATCCTAGTGAAAAAGTTTTTCCTAATATCCAACCTAAACCTCCCCCACTGCAACTTGAGACCATTACTCCTTGTTCTGTTATCTGCTACCACTGAGAACAGTCTAGATCCATCCTCTTTGGAACTCCATTTCAGATAGTTGAAAGCAGCTATCAAATCTTCTCTCGTTCTTCTCTTCTGCAGACTAAACAATCCCAGTTCTCTCTGCCTCTCCTCATAAGTCATGTGCTCCAGCCCACTAATCATTTTTGTTGCCCTCTGTTGGACTCTTTCCAATTTTTCCACATCCTTCTTGTAGTGTGGGGCCCACTGGGACACAGTACTCCAGATGAGGCCTCACTAATGTCAAATAGAGGGGAATGATCACGTCCCTCAATCTGCTGGCAGTGCCCCTACTTATACAGCCCAAAATGCCATTAGCCTTCTTGGCAACAAGGGCACACTGTCAACTCATATCCAGCTTCTCGTCCACTGTAACCCCTAGGCCCTTTTCTGCAGAACTGCTGCCTAGCCATTCAGTTCCTAGTCTGTAGCAGTGCATGGGATTCTTCCATCCTAAGTGCAGGACTCTGTACTTGTTCTTGCTGAACCTCATCAGATTTCTTTTGGCCCAATCCTCTAATTTTTCTAGGTCCCTCTGTATCCTTTCCCTACCCTTCAGCATATCTACCACTCCTCCCAGTTTAGTGTCATCTGCAAACTTGCTGAGAGTGCAGTCCACACCATCCTCCAGATCATTAATTAAGATATTGAACAAATCCGGCCCCAGGACCGACCTTTGGGGCACTCTGCTTGATACCGGCTGCCAACTAGACATGGAGCTATTGATCACTACCTGTTGAGCCCAACGATCTAGCCAGCTTTCTTTCCACCTTATAGTCCATTCATCCAATCCATACTTCTTTAACTTGCCGGCAAGAATACTGTGAGAGACCGTATCAAAAGCTTTGCTAAAGTCAAGGAATTACACATCCACTGCTTTCCCCTCATCCACAAAGCCAGTTATCTCGTCATAGAAGGTAATTAGGTTAGTCAAGTATGACTTGCCCTTGGTGAATCCATGCTGACTGTTCCTGATCACTTTCCTCTCCTCTAAGTGCTTCAGAATTGATTCCTTGAGGACCTGCTCCATGATTTTTCCAGGGACTGAGGTGAGGCTCACTGGCCTGTAGTTCCCCGGTACCTTCTCCTTCCCTTTTTTAAAGATGGGCACTACATTAGCCTTTTTCCTGTCATCTGGGACCTCCCCCGATCGCCATGTGTTTTCAAAGATAACGACCAATGGCTCTGCAATCACATCCGCCAACTCCTTTAGCACTCTTGGATGCAGCGCATCCGGCCCCATGGACTTCTGTTCGTCCAGGTTTTCTAAATAGTCCTGAACCACGTCTTTTTCCACAGAGTGCTGGTCACCTCCTCCCCATGCTGTGCTGCCCAGTGCAGCAGTCTGGGAGCGGACCTTGTTCGTGAAGACAGAGGCAAAAAAAGCATTGAGTACTTTAGCTTTTTCCACATCCTCTGTCATTAGGTTGCCTCCCGCATTCAGTAAGGGGCCCACACTTTCCTTGACTTTCTTCTTGTTGCTAACATACCTGAAGAATCCCTTCTTGTTACTCTTAACATCTCTTGCTAGCTGCAACTCCAAGTGTGATTTGGCCTTCCTGATTGCACTCCTGCACTTCTGTCAAGTTCTTATTCTGTGCACACCACACTATCTGGGCTCTGTGGAGAATAAACTTAGCAAAGCAAACTAAGTACAGTATAAACGTATTTAGAGATATATATATTACAAAAGTTATTGGCATGTGTCCTGTTCCTGTTCTTATTTTCTTGTCCTGAGGTGTTGGAATTGCATTAGGGTACTTTGTTTACCAGGTTTGAAAGCATATCAAACTTGTCTTTGGCTTATTATGTTTATTCAGTTTATCTACAGCTTGGCTTGATCGGTTCCATTTAGAATGGGGGAAGTTTTCTAAAACTGTAAACAAATTGCTAGTTCAGTATTTTCCACATATGTATGTGATTGTAAGTCTGACGTGTCTCCCAGGCAAGGCTTTAATATGATGAGATTTTTATTATTTATGTTACAGTAGTGCCCAAAAAATCCAATCAAGATCGGAGCCCACTGCATTAAGTACAACAAAATAGGAAAACACAGTCATTGTCTGAAAGAGCTTAAAATCTAAAATGAAAGAAAGAAGCAAAGGGGGAACAAAAGGGATGTAATGTACAAGCAAAGTGATCAGTTCAATGACAGTCAGACACAGTGTTAATTCTATGTCTGTTTTAGTATTGGTGTTCAATTTTTCCATGGCATTTAAGCTTTTTAAATTAAACGTTTGACTTTGCCTTATAGCTATCTGCCCAACATGGTGAAAATATACATACATTAATATAGTTAACATAATATTACATCTGAAAATTATGGCTTTGTTAGAGAAATACTCTTTAATTGAAGTCTTTGTGATTTTAATGGTTTTGTTATTACCAATAGTAGGACCAGAATTTGGAATTAAACATCATAATTTCAGAAGTTTGATCTTATGAAGTGGGTAATCATTAAAGTAGGAATTCTCTGCAGGCGGGCTGTTCCAGTATTAAGTGGCTCCAGTATTAAATGGGATGAAGATATTTTGGTTACAGGACTGCCAATTTAAAAATGCTTCAAAAGAGAGAGGAATTTGTTCTGATGGCTGCAATATACTCTGAGAAAAGATTGTCTGTTGCCCTCTACTCTGAAAGATCTACTTGCAGTTTTAGATTTAATAATTGTTTTAACATTCCCAAGCTTATATTACAGTACAAGCTTTGTTATCTGGCATGTTGGGGAAATGGGGGGGGGGGTGCCAGTAAGTCAAAAATTCAGGTTAACCAAGAGGGAGAGAGTTTGGGCGTGGGAGGGGGCTCAGGACTAGGGGTTAGGTATGGGAGAAGGTGTGGGGTGCTGGCTCCGAGTTGCACTCACTTCAGGTGGCTCCCCGCAACTGGTGACATGTCCCTGCTGCTCCTAGGTGGAGGTAATCCAACACCAGCCAAAGTGTATCACTTTGAGCAACGCTGTTCTATCTGCTGGATATCTAGGCAGACTAGGTGTGTTCATGTAAGTACAGTTTGCAGGGGCGGCTCCAGGCACCAGTGCACCAAGCGCGTGCCTGGGGCAGCAAGCCACAGGGGGTGGTCTGCCAGTCACTGTGAGGGCGGCAGTCAGGCTGCCTTTGACAGCATACCTGTGGGAGGTCCGCCGGTCCCGCGGTTTTGGTGGCAATTCGGCAGCGGGTGCGCCAAAGGCGTGGGACCGGCGGACCTCCCACAGGCATGCCGCCGAATCTGCATTTCCAGTGGACATCCCGCAGGCATGCCTCCGAAAGCCGCCTGACTGCCATGCTTGAGGCGGCAAAATACATAGAGCAGGTGGGAAATTACAAATGCAGTAAATAGCCAAGCATTGTTTGTTAGAGTTTTGAATGAAGTAAAGTGTGAAATAAGAGGACTGCCAACGGTATTCTATACATCTTTTAAAAACATTGTTCCCTAGTAAAAGGAAGTGTTAATGTAGTGTCTGACTGCTAAAAAAGGGGATCCAAGATAAATTGTACTAGAGTGGTGAGCTTTACCTGTTTTTTCAGGGAAACCAATTATTACACTGTCCAAGGATAGACTATACTTAATGCAACAATCATAATAACCTTATATGGTCAAATCAGATTGGCTTGTGTTAAGGAAAATCTGCCTTTCATATTTGTTTTGGGAAAAGTATAAAAGTACACAAAAGGTGACCCATTGGACATCATTTATTTGTATTTTTAATGCGATCATCACATGGGAGTATTAAGAAAAACAAGTAAGCCTTGTGGAAAGAGGCAAAATCCTGGTATGGATTAAAAGTTTATTCAGCAATAAGAAACAGTCACATAGAGTTAGATTCCCAAAGGTACTGCTGTAAGGTCTCCCATGTACCCCTCTATGCTGACGGGAAAGAGCTCTTCCGTCGGCATAATTAAACCATCCCCAACAAGCGGTGGTAGCTATGTCGGTGAGAACGTGTCTCCTGCAGACATAGTGCTGTCCACACCAGCACTTTCGTTGGTGAAACTTACTGGTCAGGGGGTGTTTTTTTCATACCCCTTGACTGACAGGAGTTTTGCCAACAAAAGAGCTAGTGTAGACACAACCTAAGGCACCTATCTTGCTCTATGCATTGTATAGGGAGCCTAGCACCTAACTTGGGCTTTATGAATCAGTGTTGTGATTTTTCTAGGTGCCTAAAAATTAGGCATTGTGACGTTCAGCATCACGCTGTCTACGTCCCTTTCTGTATGTAGCTCGTAGTGAACACCTGCTCCTCCAAACAGAGACAAGGTAATAATGAGTCATAGTCATAAGGAAATTTAAAAAATGCTAGAGGGGAGTGGGCTAAAGGAAGTGAAGGATATTTTCGATCGCATATGACCCTATGTCATGATACAGAGCACATTTCCCAATTACTCGAAGTTATTTTGGTTATTAAAAACTATGGAAGATTGTGAGCAGCTCCAGTTAAATTTAAACACAATGGTGGCAGGACGCAGAATTGGTAAAATGATGACAAATTACATTTAATTTGGATAAGTGTAAGGTAATGCACACTGACAAAAATAGTCTACATTTCTGTTATATGGATAATCAGTTCTGAATTTTGCAGACTTCTTTGGGGAAGAAGACCTAATGGTCATTATGCTCAATGAAGAGGCATATCCGCCATCACACAACTGTAGTAAGGAAAAAATAAAAATAGAATACTGGAGTGCTTTAAAATGGGTTAAAATCATGCAGAAAATATTACCTACGATATGTAACAGTGATATACCTTCATCTATAATACTGTGCTTTTTCTAATTTTGGTTGTCTCCCTTCAGGAAAGGTATAGCAAAATTGAAAAAAGCTCGAAGAAGTGGGACAAACATTTAGAGGCAACTTGAGATTTATATGATTTGTGTTGCGAAAATATGATAGGAGGAATTTCATTGAGGTGTTTAAAATTTTAAAGGGTACAGTAAAATAGAACATTTAAATAATTTCAGATTAGAATAGTAGTTTTAGATGCCACAGAAATAAATTGACAGTTTAAGTTACAGTTTGCCATTGGTTCCAAGAAGTTTCTTTAAAAAAAGCCTAGATAACAGAAAATATTCCAAAATCCTGAATTGAAGAGGTTTTTTTGCACTGTAGTCCATAAAATGTTTTTAAGAGATAAAAGGAAAATAACTAATACATTTAAGGAGTAATAATATGTAACTAAGCCAAATAAAGACTTTAAAATATTCTCTTTACCTGAACATTCTATTTTGTGTCTCTTCCTGTGGAATTGTCACAGCCAATTCAGATGAGCACAATGTGAGTGGGTTTTTTTTGTTTTTTGTTTTTGTTTTTTTTTTAAATCTTTCAGAAGCACCAACAGAACTCCAAGTATCCAGTTCTAGGCTAAGAGAAATAGAAAGTACTCATGCAACACAGAGATTGGAGGTAAGCAATTCTGGAATGCAGGTAATTAGGCAAAATAAAGGGATGCTGATCAGGCTGATTTTGATTGTTTCTACATGTATTAGAAATATGATTTTAAAAAAAAAGCTTACTCTAGAAATGAAGGTGACAAAGGTGTTTAAATCCCAATCCATCATTACATTCAGAGGGCCAGATTTGTTTAGTGGGCATGGACATATGTGTGTTGTAGATTTGTTACCTCTTACATTGATTGCCTTCTCCATTCTGACATTGTTCATGTCAAACAGTGGGACCTTGAAATGTAACAATAGCTCCTGGCTCTGAGATGGTCTCAAGTCCAGGTTTCTTGTAAGTTTTCAGCATTTTTCTGGCTGATAAGGAGATAAATAGATGCTTTATGAATAGCTGGGTTTGCATTTCAGACTTGGACACAAATCAAAACTAATCTAGAAGATGTAATTTCCGGCCTATAACCCTCAATCCAGATTTTTATATGCGGTATTTTAAATTTCAAAGAGGGGTTTAAGTTTGAAAGAGTAAAGTAGGACAACATGGGAAGTCAGCAACATAGCTATTTTAATTTTTTCTCCCGTTAGCAAATTCCTTAGGAACATAAGCTGTAGTTTTTTACATTTATTAATAGTCACTTTACACTTTTCTAGAATGAGAGACTGAAGAAGGTTTGCAGTGATCTAGAAGAAAAGCATGAAGCAGCAGAGCTTCAGATAAAGCAATTGTCCATAGAGTACCGAAATCAGCTACAGCAAAGAGAGGTACGGTGCAGCATAAATAATTTCAGGCAACATATGTCTATTCGTTAACAAAAATGTACTACATTAAGTTTGTTTATATACTTATTGAAGAGATAACTTTATCTATTATACAATCTGTAAAGGTGAGAGGCCAGCAGACTGTTCATCATGATATAAAGTACTCTATTGCTCATCCTGTCATTTATGCTGTTGCTCATTTATAAATGTACAGATTGTCTCAATCACTCACAAAATGCTTCCAAATCATGTCACATCAGTTTACGCTTACACCTGCCAGATGACTTAATATAATGTAGCTATTGATCTAAATAGCCTCAGAAATACCTTGTCTGATGTCACAGTTTCTCCCTATTTTATTACCACTAAGGAGCAACAGAGGAGATTAACTACTACATATTATCATAAATTATTTTATAGTCCTAAATCATACTTTTTGGAAGGATAGGTAAGAAAGGTAAGAGAAAATTCTCTTTAAAAGTGTTTATTTCTATTGTTCTTTCAGATGTTCATTTGGTTTAAGTGTAGACTTAAAAATGGGACAGGATCAGTATTTGCAACTCTGGAAAGTTGATTTTTGAGCATAAAGTAATCCTCTATGCATGCAGCTGTATAATGTGAGATTTTAGAGTCTTCTAAACAAGGAAAACTAGCAACGCATTTATAAAAATTGCTTTTACTGAACAGGTTTTTAGCCGAAATAATACCTTTGAGACGTGTGTTGCGCCCATTGAAGTCAATATCCGATCTCCCATTGACTTCAGTGAGAGCAGGATCAGACCCTTGATTTGTACGTGCATAAGAAAGGACATATTGAAGTTGGAAAAGCAACATCTGGATATTTGTAGTATTTTGTCCATTCTGTATCTTAGTGTAAACAATTTTCTTTTGCTCTAAGAGTGACTTGTTTAATATAGTGTGTTGTGAATGCAAAACCAGCATTACATTGAAAAGTTGGAGTATAAAATAACCTCAATTTTAATATCAAAATAAATAACCTGAGGAACCCTGTACTGTTTTGTTTTTATTTTAATATTTAGTTAAAAAATCTACCACTTTTTATATTTAACTGTGTTGTGAGACTTGGCACTCAGAAGCCTTGCTGTAGAATTTAGGTACATTTGCCTGCTGAATACCCCAAAACCTTTATTTACAAGGGAAGCATTCTTTTTAAGGGGAAGTGCGGATACTTTGCTTATATGGTGCCTTTTGCTGACTAGTGCTTAAATGGTAAAAGAATAATTTTTAGAAGCAGTTTTTACAAGAGTCCTTGCTTTATAAGAAGCCAGTCAAGAACATTCCTCTCCATTGAGTTAGAGAGAAAACACCTTTTTTTTTCTCTAGTGAAAGAACAAGGAGACTTCAGTAATTTTATCTCAGATTAAAATACAAATAGCAAGTTTAAATTTCATCCATTTACAAGAGATAAAGTGAATATACTTTGAGATTTTCTTCTTACTAAAATCATGCACTGTATTCTATATATTTAGGTTGAAATCAGCCATCTAAAAGCTAGACAGAATGCACTACAGGAACAATTGCAGAAGTTGCAGACAGCTGCTCAGTCAGCACAGTTAGGAGCTGGTGTTTTGCCGCCAACCACTACATCAGCTTCCTTTGTTCCTGTGGTTAGACATCATTCTTCAGGTTTTCAAGGGGATGACATGGACTTTGGAGATGTAATCTGGTCCCAGCAAGAAATAAACAGACTGTCCAATGAAGTTTCTAGGCTTGAATCTGAGGTTGACCACTGGATGCAGATAGCACAGGTGGGTGATTTTTCCCTATATTTAGTACATTGAGTGAATTGGTCACTCTTGAAACCAGTCGTGTTCAAGTTCATGTTCAGCAATTAAATGTAGAGAAGTAGCATTTAGGTTGACATAGCTGCTGTGCTCAAGGGTGTTACAAATCCACATCCCTGAATACCCATAGCTATGCTGACCTAATCCCCAATGTAGACACAGCTAGGATGATGGAAGAGTGCTTCCAGCGACCTAACTACTGTTGCTCAGGGAGGTGGTGTTCCTACAGCAATGGAAAAACCCCTTCTGTTGGTGAAGGCTATGTCTACACTGCTGGGTTATGCTGGCATAGCTGTGGCGCCGTAGTTGTGCTGCATTAATCCCCATAGGCACTAATACATTCTAATTCTGGTTTTGCTGGTTGGTGACCCTTGGTACCTTTCAGTCACTGTTGTCCATTTGTAAAAAATTGGTAATACATAAAGACCTGCCTTATAGAAGTGGTATAAAGATTAACTAACCTGTAGATGATGATTTGAAAAATATATAGCACTATAATTTCTAAATATTATTTTTACTTTCTGAGAAAAGGAGCCATAGTAAGACTTAGTTATGGAGACTGAATTTCTTTACTCTTCAGCATTATATTAATAATACCGCCTCTCCCACCGCCTTAAAATCTGTAAAAATGTTTTATAAGTAGGGCTGTCAAGCCATTTAAAAAAATTAATCTCAATTAATTGTGCTATTAAAAAAATTAATTGCACGATTAAACAATTAAAAATACCATTTATTTAAATATTATTGGATGTTTTCTACATTTTCAAATATATTGATTTCAATTATAACAGAATACAAAGTGTACAGTGATCACTTTATATTTATTTTATTGCAAATATTTGCACTGTAAAAAAAAAAAAAGAGAAATAGTAATTTTCAGTTCACCTTATACAATTACTGTAGTGCAATCTCTTTATCATGAAAGTTGAACTTACAAATGTAGAATTACGTACAAAAAATAACTGCATTCAGAAGTAAAACAACGTAAAACTTTAGAGCCTACAAGTCCACTCGGTCCTACTTCAGCCAATCGCTCAGACAAACAAATTCGTTTACATTTTCAGGAGATAATACTGCCCGCTTCTTGTTCACAATATCACCGAAACGGAGAACAGGTGTTTGTTCTCACGGCACTGTTGTAGCTGGCCTTGCAAGATTTTTTTGTGCCTGACATGCTAAAGATTCATATGTCCCTTTATGCTTTAACCACCATTCCAGAAGACATGCATCCGTGCTGATGAAGGGTTCTGCTCGATAACCATCCAAAGTAGTGCTGGCTGATGCATGTTCATTTTCATTTTCTGAGTCAGATACCACCAGCAGAAGGTTGATTTTCTTTTTTGGTGGTTTGGGTTCTGTAGTTTCTGCATCGTAACGTTGCTCTTTTAAGACTTCTGAAAGCATGCTCCACACCTCATCCCTCTCAGATTTTGGAAGAAATTCTTAAATCTTGGGTCGAGTGCTGTAGCTATCTTTAGAAATCTCACATTGGTACCTTCTTTGCCTTTAGCCAAATCTGCAGCAAAAGTGTTCTTAAAATGAACATGTGCTGGGTGATCATCTGAGACTACTATAACATGAAACATATGGCACAATGTGGGTAAAATAGAGCCGGAGACATAACATTCTCTCCCAAGGAGTTGGGTCACAAATTTAATTAACGCATTCTTTTTTTAACGAGCCTTATCAGCATGGAAGCATATCTTCTGGAATGGCAGCCGAATCATGAACGGGCCTACAGATGTTTAGCAGATCTGGCATGTAAATACCTTGCAATCCCGGCTACAAAAGTTCCATGCGAACGCTTGTTCTCACTTTCTGGTGACATAAATAAGAAGTGGGCAGCATTATCTCCTGTAAATGTAAACAAACTTGTTTGTATTAGCGATTGGCTGAATGAGAAGTAAGACGGAGTGAATTTGTAGGCTCCAAAGTGTTGCATTTTTTTGTTTTTGAGTGCAGTTATGTAACCAAAAAAAAATCTACATATGTAAATTGCAGTTTCATGATATAGATTGCACTACAGTACTTGTAATAGAAACAGTATTTTCCAATTCACCTTTTGTTTATCATTTTTACAGTGAAAATATTTGTAATAAAAATAATTCTATAAAGTGAGCAGTGTACACTTTGTATTCTGTGTTATAATTGAAATCAATATATTTGAAAATGTAGAAAAACATCCAAATATTTTAAATAAATTTGAATTGGTATTCTATTGTTCAACAATGTGATTAATCACGATTAATTTATTTGAGTTAATTGCATGAGTTAACTGCAATTAATTGAGCGCCCTATTTATAAGCCTATCATATTTGTTCAGGCAAAGAGTTTCTTAAACATTTACAAGGGTTCTACCCAAAATATTATAACTTCTTTGGGGATTTTCATATGTAGGCTTCTAAAAAGTACTTTTTCTCTTGTTGTTTGTGCTATTGATTGTAAGTTACTACTCTGCCAATACACAAAGTGATACTGTAGTTGCCAATTTTTATTATAAATTTTACCATCTGTAATTTTCCCTTACCACTTAACTTGATTTTCTGTCAGTTACAAAAATTCTCATTGCTGTGATCAAGTAGAGCCCAATCCTGCAAACTCTTACTTATGTGACTGATCTTTACTCAAGCAACTAGTGCATTTGATTTCAGTGATATTACTTGTGTCCATAGCATCTACAGTTACCTATACTGGAATTAAAATACAGTGAATATATAGGTTTTCTTTAAATGCAAGAAACTGTTAAATATGCTAGCATGTCATAAATGCAATCAATATACTGTGAAATTTGTGCACAAAGAAATCCAATAGCTGTTCTTATGTTTCAATAGAGCAATGCTATTTTATATTTTTTTTCTTTGAAAACTTTACATTTTAATAGCCCCTCTTTATAATAAAAATACCTATGTTTGAATGTAGTGATAGAGGCTTACTTACTTTTAGTAAGTACTTTTAGTGTCCTTGCATTTTCTATTTTATTAAGAATTATTTGCTGTTGAAGTGCTCAAAGGAAAATAAATTGAGATAAACAACAGTTTATTTCCCAAACTAAAGTATTATTTTTCTTCTTTTATCTAGTCTTCCAGAGTACAAGGAACAAATAATGCTGATCAAAGTGAAATCTGCAAGCTGCAAAATATTATCAAAGTAAGGTGACAGTTTTCACAAATCAATCCACACTCATAAATTTTTAATAATTTGCAGCTAAGCCCCCAATCCTGCAAATATTTACATGTGTAGTCCCAATGACTTCAGTCACGTTTCATGTGAATCAAGTTAAGTGTATGCATAAGTGTTTGTATGATCGGGTACTAAACAAAGTGTATTGGCATATAATGTAATTGTGTTTATAACTGAAATGTTGCCACACCGCCTATATTTTAAAAAAAATTCTGATTGATTAGATGAATGAGTGTCTCTCAGGTTGGTTATGCAACTGGTTTGCTACAATATTATAGGCTTGAAAGCATAAAGTTTGTAAGATTAAGGCCAACACTTCAAAAGTAGCCAGTGATTTGTAGTGCCTCAATTTTTGGATGCCCATCATGGGATACCTTGAGGTTGCTTTCCCTCCCCAACCCCTTTCCAAGTCTCTACAACTCCAAGTGAAGTCAGTGTGAACTATAAGTGTTAAGCACTTCTGAATTTCAGACCCTTAATGGCTAAATTAGACACCATACAAATTTTGGTCTTATTTTGTACATATCTGGATGTAATTTTGCTCTGTTCTGAGTCCTGTTTTTCAAGTTAACCACTCTAACTTATTAATGTACTAATAAGTGTGAAGGCATATACTGGTAATGTTACATGGTATACATATATAAATACATAATGTAAATGGTGAAATAAGACAAATACATTTTTATACTTACAATGAAGCTGGAAAATCAAATCAGTTTTATCTTCAATACATGGTAAGGTGAGAGTAAGTGTATTATCTAGTATAACTTAAATTTTCTAGTTTGTTTTTCTCCCATATTTGTGTGTTTTAATGTAAGTTATAATGAATGATGGAGAGATGACTTCCTGGTAATTAATACTTACCTGGAGAAGTTCAGGGAATGACAGGAAAACTCCCCCTGATCACGCATTGCTGCTATTAAATGTTGGTTATTACATCCTTATTATTTATCCTATGTAAGTAAACAGTGCTCACCTTTTTTCTGTATTGAAAAGTGAAAAACCTCATTGCACCTTGCCGGGGATGCAGAATTCTAGTTACAGTACTAGAAACAGCTATTTTTTCTAGAGTTCCAATAAGCTTATAATTTTGAATTTATAAATATGATTAGAAAGAAGGTATATTGTTGCAGTTGTCTCTTCCCCAGAGTCTTGGATACTTAAGGCAACTTTCAAACTAGGAAAAGCTCTAATTCAGTAACTCTCAACCTCTCCAGACTACTGCACCCCTTTCAGGAGTCTGATTTGTCTTGTGTACCCCAAGTTTCAGCACACTTAAAAACTACTTGCTTACAAAAACGGACATAAAAATACAAAAGTGCAACAGCACAATATTACTGAAAAATTGGTTACTTTCTAATTTTTACCATATTATAAAATAAACTAATTTGAATATAAATACTGCACTTACATTTCAGTGTACAGTATATAGAGTAATATGAACAAGTCATTGTATGAAATTTTAGTTTTTTCTGACTTCGCTAGTGCTTTTTATGTAGCCTTTTAAAACTAGGCAAATATCTAGATGAGTTGATGTACCCCCGGGCAGACCTCTGCGTATCCCAGGAGTACGCAAACCCATCATTGAGAACCACTGCTCTAAATAAGTATAACAGAAGTCTGAGTGAGCTCTGCAGCCCTTTTTACATACTTTTCATTGTGGACCAGCCTCTTCCACAAGTTGTGTGACACTTTGCTCTGTGGCTGGTTCAGAAAGTTAGTCTTTCTTTTGCCTTCTGTGATGTATTGTAATGTGTCTACTAAGGTGTAAATAATCCACACACTGTAACTCTTCCCAAAACAAGTGCCAGCCTCTAGTCCTATGCCCTGCTCCTGCTCCAAAAGAAGTCTGTTGCAGGGCTCTCATTGACTTCTGTTGGAGCAAGTTTAAGCCCTCTGTGAGAATCTCAGGGTTGTGGAATCTCTTCCAAGATGAGTCCAGGTTACAGAATTGAGCCCACTTTCTGTCAAAATAGGAGCAATCCAATATTTTAATTTTTTTAGCCATTTGTGGCAGAAGTTGGGGTTTTTTTGGTTTTTTTTTTTCCACCAGTACAAATGAATTGACCATGATCTTGATTCTTCTTTCAAGAATAGTCCCAGCTACTCTCCCTAGTGAGGCTGAATTTTCTTGTTGCTTAAAGAGGAGAAAGTTGAGGCTAAGGTTGTGGGCTACATTCTGGCTGTTAGTAAATTCCTGTGTTTGCATAAGGTAAGGGCTTGTCTACGTGGAAAGTTAGTACCCAGCAAGCCAGGATGTGAATGTACAGGGCATCAGCTTGCCACTCACTATATGGACACTGCTACCACACAGTAAAAGTCCCGGAGTGTAGAATAGTACTTTGGCACTTCCACTGCACTATAATAATGTCCCCGGGGCGAGTTAATGCATGGCAAGCTTGTGCCTTGTAGATTCACATGCTGGCTTCCCAGGCACTAACTTGTCATGTGCACAAGGCCTAAGTTACTTTTTTGATGAAAGAACACTGCCAACTATCCCTATAGTTGATAAATGTTTTTGTTTTCAATTTTGTATTACAGTCAAGCTCCAAGATGACATTTTTTCGTTTCAGTATTTGTAAAGTTCTTAGAAGATGTGACATGCTGTTTAAGTGCTAAGTACTTTTGTTATCTAAGTGATAATGTTCAGAGTGGGCACTTCCAGGGACTTGAGGATCTGAAGAAAAGCTAAGGGTATTTAACATAGCTAGCTATTAACTGCTGCTATGGATTGCTTTACCTGGGACTGTAGGGGGGTGTGGGGTATGTGTCACTATTGCTTTACTTTTCTCTGTGCTGAAAAGATCAGAGTAGAAATGCATATCCATGGGACACAGCATGGTGTTATACAAAAGTAGTCAGACAACATGTACAGTTACAAATAGGAAAATAGCATTTTGTGCTCATGATTCCATTAAAAGCGCACACACACAGATTTTTGTTGTCATTAATTTCTTGTTCAAGAAACTTGTTCACCTGTTTACTTGGCAGCCCTGATGTATCAGTCATTAGCGTTTCCTAATTAACATGAGTTCTCCATCCAAACAAAAATATTATCTGAATGTTCATTAATAGAGGTTAGAGATGTTTTGTCTGTCATTGAAACAAGGTGATAGATCTGAAAATACAAGTTATTTGACATTTTGAGACAATATTAACCTGATTATAATTTATCTAATGTGAGTGGGAGTGTGTATATGTGAGAGGTGAGGTGGGGGATGTCCTAATGCAGGGATCAGCAGCCTTCGGCATGCGGCCCATCAGGGGAAATCCGCTGGCAGGCTGGGACGGTTTGTTTACCTGCAGCATCCGCAAATTTGGCCGATTGCAGGCCAATGGAGGCTGCGGGAAGCGGCAGCCAGCACATCCCGTGACCCACGCTGCTTCCTGCAGCCCCCATTGGCCTGGAACAGCGAACCGTGGCCAGTGGGAGCTACGATCGGCTGAACCTGCAGACGCTGCAGGTAAACAAATCATCTCGGCCCGCCAGTGGATTTCCCTGATGGGCTGCGTGCTAAAGGTTGCCAATCCTTGTCCTAATGTATACATTCTCCTATGTGTCTGAGATTACAAGTTCTTTGAGGTGGGGCTCTTTTTAGTTTGTACCATGCCAACCACATTGATTGTATGTATAAATAATTTTTAAACAGGCACGTTTTATTTTTGGTGTAAAATATTTGGCAGTATCTTTGCAGGTGCAGAAAAATATTCTTTTAAAATGTACACATACTGTGTGTCTGCATTCTAAATATTTTTTTTTCAATTACACTTTTTAGGAGCTGAAACAGAATTTAAGTCAAGACATAGATGAACATCAGCATGAGCTTTCAGTATTACAGGATGCACATCGACAGAAACTAGCAGAGATAAGTCGTCGGCACCGGGAAGAGTTAAGTGAATATGAGGAGCGAATTGAAGAACTTGAAAATCAGTTACAGCAAGGTATTTATTACCCTGCGATCATTCTATTTTATAAGCTGTTACCCTCAGCTTTTATATGGAATGAACTTTATTCAGAATATCAAATGCACATACAAATGAGC
This sequence comes from Mauremys reevesii, assembly GCF_016161935.1. Taxonomy (NCBI): domain Eukaryota; kingdom Metazoa; phylum Chordata; order Testudines; family Geoemydidae; genus Mauremys; species Mauremys reevesii. The sequence goes on from NC_052626.1 coordinate 30,142,328, forward strand.
AGTATAATATATGTCCAATACATTCATATGGATTTAGCAAATCTTTAGTTTGATTAAAATTGACTTGAGCACATTTAATTACATTGTTAATGGCTGCTCTTCAGAAGAAAATACACGTGACTTTCAACTGTCCACCACACAGATTCTGATCTAGATACTGAGTGAGAAACTCTTCAAGTCTGTTAAATTAATTTTTCAGACCTATGGGTTTACTATCTGTGGAAGGCTTCTCTCCTGCTATTCCCCAATCTACTAGAGTTGAAAACTATCTGAGAAACAGATATCTCTCTTCACTTGTATTCATTGCGGGATATTTTTTTAAACTCCTGGACATTAATTTGTCCCCTCATAATCTACTTACATCCATATCCTCAGGCAGGTGGTATGCACCAAATCAGGAGTTCTCAAACTGGGGGGTTGGAATCCCTCAGGGGGTCATGAGGTTATTACATGAGGGGGGTTGCGAGCTGTCAGCCTCGACCCAAACCCCGCTTTGCCTCCAGCATTTATAATAGTATTAAATATATAAAAAGTGTTTTTAATTTATATGGGGGGGGGGTTGCACTCAGAGTCTTGCTATGTGAAAGGGGTCATCAGTACAAAAGTTTGAGAACCACTGCACTAAATCCATAAAGCCAAGACATGTTTGATTCCAATCCAATATTGATTTGGAAAGAGACTGCAGAATAGAGTGAAAACTTTTCAACACAAAAAATAATTCTGGAGGCAAGTAGTAGGTACTAAATGGGTCACTCACTGAATGATATGAAGTCAGAGTTGATGGTGATGAGGGCTGTATAAGTTCCTGGTTGGATGGATTGGTAAATAGCACATTTTCTAGCAACAAGTGCCTTTATCTGTTTTTCTTGTACTGGGATATCTTTGGATGCATAGAAGTGAAAGTTTGTATGTCTTATTCATTGGGTTTCTTTTTGAAGGGGGCCTCATTTACAAGTTCATATCTAAACTTAATAAGTTTCATTTGTAATTGATTCATCAAAACTATGCCACCCAAAGAGTACACGTTACCCTTTTGGGAAAGAGACGTACTTCAAATGACAACTGTCCCTTCCCAGAATGAAAGAGAAACTCCATTACCAACAGTGTCTCCTCAGATATAGAGTTAGGCAGAAGCACCATGTAAGAACCTTTTGAGGTCTCAACCAGAGTGGTAGGGAATTGACTCATGGTATCGTAATGCCTGTTAAAATTGTTCTGTCTTCTGACTTCTTTCAAAAGAATCCTTTTAAAGAGTCTTGGGTGAAATCAAAGGCATGAGCCACATATCTCTTGCATCATGACTCAGCTGTAAGACAAAATACTTCTCACACTTCTTAGTATGATATTACTCACCTATGACCATACCCTTGCTAAATTGCGTTTTCACCCATCTGGGATCGTCTGGATGCAGAACCTAGAAATTCTTGTTTTCAGAATCTACGTAGTCATGAATAGACAAGCAACATGTCGTCTTTTACCAGCTTCTATCTAAATTTTGGCTTTCTGCCTTCTTGAACTCTGTAACTTGTATAAATGATTTGCATTATAAGTTACGCTGGCTATAGAGAGGCTTCTAAAGTTTTAGGGACATTATATCTTGTATCTATAAAAACCCAACTTCTCTTGAACATGACCTTTAGGTTGAAAGTCTGAGAGTTTTATTGCAGAATAATGTGTCTTTGCTTCTATGCTTGACAATGTACATTTTTTAATGTGAACCTTTAGAGGAAAAGTCAATACTGTTTACTGTATATTGAATTATAAATGTAAGGATTTATATATAAAATGGCAAAACCAAATGTAATGAGAATTTAAATGTTGTGTTTGTGTATAGAATATATGATTGTCATCAAAACATTCTTTAATTCTTGAAGGAACTTAAAATAAATCTAATATGCTTGTACTAATCTCCAGTTTTCAGCCACAATCCTGAGAATTTAAAATTGATTAAAATGAATACATATGAAATATACAAATTATTATAACCTGTGACAACCATTCATTAACTCTGTTACATTAAAACAACAAACCACAAAATCTAATGTCCTTTGATCTGGAATGAACCTGGTAGCTAACAGTATTCTGGAGAAATAGTTTTAGGGACATATGAAGGACTGACTAGACAATTTTATTTTTTGATGCTCGTTATGACTTTTGATTATTTTTCCCTTTAAGTCCATTTTTTAACTATTGGTGATTAGAACTGTATCTGCCTCACTTCACTTATTTCAAAATTGCCATTTTATAGTTATCAACATAAGCAGCTGTGAGGTGTATCTCTTCTAAAGCAAACCACGTATCTTTATATACTTCAAACATTAGTTCTTCTAAATGTCTCTCTTGCTTTCTGTAGATGAAGTGAGTGCCTCCATTTCACTAAAGTTATTGTTTAACATTGCCAACCTTTCAAGAATAAAAATTCTTAGTTGGTAGCTGTTCCAGGAGAAAATTCTATAATGCTGACTTTGGTTACTAGTTTAAACTCAATCTCTTGTGCTTTTTCAGGTGGTGCAGGCATTGAAATCACTGATTATTCTAAAATTAGCGACTTGCAAAAGAACATTCAAATCCTACAAACTGAAAAACTAAAGGACACACAGAATATGAAGGAACTGGAGGATAAAGTAAAAAATTTAAATGAGAAATTGTCTTCTGTAGAAAATGAGAACAAAATCCTGCTGAATGAGAGAGAACTGGTAAAGATGGAAAACAGCCAAATAACACAAGAATATGAAAGACTGAAATCTGAGTTTATTAAGCTTCAAAATTATGTTGCAGAACAGGAGACCCTTCTGAAAGAACAGGGGAAAAAACTCCCACTGATGACATCGTCAGAGGAAGAAGTGCTCAGACTACAACAAGCACTGTTGGGTAGGAAGCAATTGAGATTTTCAGCTCCTATCCAAAATATTTTACACATTTAAAAATAGAAGCCATTTTAGGAAAAATAGTATGAATAAATGAGATTGTGATAACTATGACTAGAGCCTCTTTAGAAAAGGGTTTACCCCTGAAATGATCAAGTAAAACAAGATCTGAAAGGTCTACCTTGGCACTACTCTGATAGTGAGGTAGAAGTCTCTGGATAGCTTAGTGAAGATGCCTGGCTAGAGCCTAGCAGGAATTTTTGTTCTCTGTTTTGCCGTAATGTTAAAAAAAAAAAAATGCCAGTTTTATGATGGTGGTTTCTAATATTGTTTGCATCACTCTGTAAACATACAGCTAAGATCAAAATATGTAGAGAGATGCTGACAAATGTTAGAGATATGGCCGGTCTTAAAATGTTATTGAAAATACTAAAATTATTTACAGTGGAAAGAAGAGACGCTAAAGATGACAATTGAACAATTTAAAATTATGGCATGGCACATGAAAAATGACCTTTCCTGTTGGCTTGGGTTGCCTTCCCTTATCAACCTGGGCTTGTTTTCTTTTACTTCCCTTTTTCGGATCCATTTGCTGTCTTGCTCTGACACTTTGTCTTGTTTTACTTCTCTTGCCCCCAGCAAACCCTGGGCTAGGTATGGTATACTGTAGATATCTGAACACAGAGGTCCTCTGAATATGGATCTCCCTATCTGCAGCAGTATTTGGTTTTTCCCACAAAACCCATAGAGAGTTCTTTGCAGGTCCAGAGATCTTCTCTCAAAGTGTGAGAGGGAGGGCTGCAGCTCCCCAAAGTAGATCTGCTCAGGGGTTAATACTGTCTGAGCCCTATCCATTTTATAGAAGCTACCATTCAGGGTCTTCCAGGGCATTCAGTCTGGGAAGTCCTGGCAACATGGTGGTCCAGCCAGGGAGCCTCTGCAGTAGTTTCCCAGAAAATAGCAAAGCACAGGGCCAGAAGTCCTTATTCTTTCACAGGGGACAAACCCTATTCCTGACTGCAGAATCCAGAAGAGACTGAGGAGAACCTTGTAGTGTTTCTTTTCCCCTAAACTTTTTCTACATAGGGCTTTTTGGGGTTTCTTGTGAGGGAATTGCTTTCAAAACGAGACTGTTAGCCATGAGTTTTTCCCACAGTAATGACCACTTTTAAGTAACAGAAGCATATGTTTTTGCTTGTAACCATTATAGAAACTCAGTAGTAGGAGTTACGTTTAAATGAATATTTTTCCATTATAGTGAATTGTTTTTTGATGTTATAGGAATGTAATTCACAAAAATAAAATGCTGTCTTTGTGATTTATAGGCAGTGTCTGTGTTATGGTAAAATATGTAATCCTTTCATTTTGAATATTTTTTTTGGTGTTTTATAAGTCTTAAGTACTTAGTCATTCAAAGCTAAATTTCAGTAACTACTGATGGACTGTGTCTGTAACTTTGTTTGTGTTCTAACATCTTGGCTTGACTCTAGCTGCGAAGTGATGAAAACTGAATCATACTGTTGTGTTGTTACATTATGGGTTTTTTCCCACTGATTGGAGCATGCTGATGAAGTATACAGGTTTATTGCTTGGAGACATCAATTTGGTTTTAGTTTCCTAAGATTTTTCTACTTAATTTGTATAGCAATTTAAATGACCTAATCTTCTGGTTGTCAAAATAAATAATTTAATTTTGTTGCTCTTTTTACAGATGCAGAAAAAGAAATAATGAGACTTAATACCTTAAATCAGGTAAACTGATTTCGAAATGATACCAACGCTGAAGTCATAATAGTAAGAACTAATGTGAATCATAGAATCATGCAAATGTAGGACTGGAAGGAACCTTGACAGGTCATCTAGTCCAGTCCCCTGCACTGCCATAGGCCTAAGTATTATTTAGAATATCTCTGGCAGGCATTTGTCTAACCTGTTGTTAAAAACCTCCAATGATTCCACACTCTCTTTAGGTAATTTGTTCCAGTGATTAGCTACCCTTACAGTTAGACGTTAGGAAAAACTTCCTAACCTAAATCTCCCTTGCTGCAACTTAAGCCCATTACTTCTTGTCCTTTCCTCAGTGGTTAAAGAGAACAATTTATCACTCTCCTCTTCGTAACAGTTTTTTATGTACTTGAAGACGGTTATGTTGCCCCTCAGTCTTCTCTTCTCCAGACTAAACTCATTTTTAAAAATCTTTCCTTATAGGTCATGTTTCCTGGACCTTTAATCAATTTTGTTGCTCTCCTCTTGACTTTCTCCAATTCGTCCACCTCTTTCCTCAAGTATGGTGCCCAGAACTGGACGCAGTACTCCAGTTCAGGCCTTCTCAGTGCTGAGCAGAGTGGAAGAATTACTTCTCATCTTGCTTACAACTATCATACTAATACAACCCAGAATGTTGTTTGCTTTTTTTGCAACAGTATTACATTGCTGACTCGTATTTCGTTTGTGGATCACTATAACCACCAGATCCTTTTCTGCAGTTCTCCTTCCTAAAGTCATTTCTTATTTTGTATTTGTGCTGTTGATTTGTATTTGTCCTCATTGAATTTCATCCTATTTAATTCAGATAATTTCTTCAGTGTGTCAGGAAGATCATTTTGAATTCTAATCCTGTCCTCCAAAGTGCTCACAACTCTCCCCAGTTTGTCATCCGCAAACTTTAAGTGTATTCTCTGTACCCATTATCCAAATCATTTATGAAGATATTGAATAGAATCAGACCCAGAACAGATTCCTGTGAGTCCACACTCAATATGCCCTTCCAGCTTAATTGTGAATCATTGACAGCTACTCTGAGTACATTTTTCAAGCCAATTGTGCACCCATCTTATAGTAGATTTGTGTAGGCTATATCTCTCTGAGAATGTCATGTAAAACAGCATCAAAAGCCTTACTAAAGTTGAGATATATTACATCATCTGCTTTTCCCCTTATCCACAAGGCTTCTTACCCTGTCACAGAAGGATATTAGGTTGGTTTGACATAATTTGTTCTTGACAAATCCTTATTGACTGTTACTTATTCCTCATTTTCTTCTAGGTGCTTACAGATGGATTATTTGCGCCATTATCTTTCTGGGTACTGAAGTTAAGCTGACAGGTCTATAATTCCCTGGATTGTCCTGTTGACCTGATTTATGGAGGGCTGGTTAATTATATGCATCAATGATCTGATGAGAAGATTCATAAACTTTAAACTCATAGACTTTAAGGTCAGAAGGGACCATTATGATCATCTAGTCTGACCTCCTGCATAATGCAGGCCACAGAATCTCACCCACCCACTCCTGTAACAAACCCCTAACCTATGTCTGAGTTATTGAAGTCCTCAAATTGTGGTTTGAGGACCTCAAGCTGCAGAGAATCCTCCAGCAAGTGACCCCTGCCCCATGCTGCAGAGGAAGGCGAAAAACCTCCAGGGCCTCTGCCAATCTGCCCTGGAGGAAAATTCCTTCCCGACCCCAAATATGGTGATCAGTTAAACCCTGAGCATGTAGGCAAGACTCACCCACCAGCACCCAGGAAAGAATTCTCTATAGTAACTCAGATCCCAACCCATCTAACATCCCATCACAGACCACTGGGCATACTTACCTGCTGATAATCAAAGATCAATTGCTAAATTAATTGCCAAAATGAGGCTATCCCATCATACCATCCCCTCCATAAACTTATCAAGCTTAGTCTTAAAGCCAGATATGTCTTTTGCCCCCACTACTCCCCTTGGAAGGCTGTTCCAGAACTTCACTCCTCTAATGGTTAGAAACCTTCATCTAATTTCAAGTCTAAACTTCCTAGTGTCCAGTTTATATCCGTTTGTTCTTGTGTCCACATTGGTACTAAGCTTAAATAATTCCTCTTCCTCACCAATATTAATCCCTCTGATATATTTATGAAGAACAATCATATCCCCCCTCAACCTTCTTTTGGTTAGGCTAAACAAGCCAAGCTCTTTGAGTCTCCTTTCATAAGACAAGTTTTCCATTCCTCGGATCATCCTAGTAGCCCGTCTCTGAACCTATTCCAGTTTGAATTCATCCTTCTTAAACATGGGAGACCAGAACTGCACACAGTATTCCAGATGTGGTCTCACCAGTGCCTTATATAACGGTACTAACACCTCCTTATCTTTGCTGGAAATACCTCGCCTGATGCATCCTAAAACTGCATTAGCTTTTTTAACGGCCATATCACATTGGCGGCTCATAGTCATCCTGTGATCAACCAATACTCCGAGGTCCTTCTCTTCCTCTGTTACTTCCAGCTGATGTGTCCCCAATTTATAACAAATTCTTGTTGTTAATCCCTAAATGCATGACTTTGCACTTTTCACTATTAAATTTCATCCTATTACTATTACTCCAGTTTACAAGGTCATCCAGATCTTCCTGTATGATATCCCGGTCCTTCTCTGTGTTAGCAATACCTCCCAGCTTTGTGTCATCTGCAAACTTTATTAGCACATTCCCGCTTTTTGTGCAAAGGTCAGTAATAAGGTTAAATAAGATTGGTCCCAAAACTGATCCCTGAGGGAACTCCACTAGTAATCTCCATCCAGCCTGACAGTTCACCTTTCAGTATGACCCGTTGTAGTCTCCCCTTTAACCAGTTCCTTATCCACCTTTCAGTTTTCATATTGATCCCCATCTTTTCCAATTTAACTAATAATTCCCCATGTGGAACCATGTCAAATGCCTTACTGAAATCGAGGTAAATTAGATCCACTGCGTTTCCTTTGTCTAAAAAATCTGTTACCTTCTCAAAGAAGATCAGGTTGGTTTGGCACGATCTACCTTTTGTAAAACCATAATCAGGTTCTTGTTCTGAAATCAGGCCACAGAATTAGAGAATGTAGAGAATCCAATACTTTGTAAGGACTCTCAGGGTCTGTGGCAAGAACACTCCTGCTGAGGACAAAGCCAAGCTTTAGAGATTTTTATTAAAATCAAAGCTCCAAACCATAGAATTAGAAAGAAATAATATAGTTCTATGGGTACCTGTGGTATCATTCCTTACAAAAGCTACTCACACCCTTCCTTGGGGACCTGGTGATGGAAGACAAAGGACTAACCTTGTCTCTGGCATGACAAATGAGTCCGATGATCCAGGTTCCTCAATGCTGAGATGGTGGGGAGAAGGGTCAAATGTAGAGTAGCCAAGGCAGGGGTGGGCAAACTACGGGCCGCGGGCTGGATCCGGCCACTCAGGGCTTTGGATGCGGCCTGCGGCGCCGCTGGCACCACATCCCTGCAGCCCCCGGATTGGGGGGCAGAGGGTTCCAAGCGTTGCCCTTGCCTCCAGGCACCGCCTCCCGCAGCTCCCATTGGCTGGAAACGGGGAATCGCAGCCAATGGGAGCTTTGGGGGAGGTAACTGGAGGCGCAGCAAAGGCAGTGCACGCCAAGCCCTCCGCCCCACCTCCCCCAGGGGCTGCAGCGCTTCTGGGAGCAGTGTGGGGCTGGGGACAGGGAAGGCATGCAGAGAGCCTGCCCTGGCCCCAGTGCGCGCCGCTGCCACACGGGCACCCGAACCCCTCCTGTATCCCATCCCCCAACTCCCTGCCCTAAGCCCCCTGCCTGCACCTTGAACCCCTCCTACACTCCAACCCCCTGCCCTGAGGCCCCTCATACACCCTGCACCCCAACCCCCTGCCCTTAGCTCCCTGCTGCACCCTGCACCCCTATGCACCTCAATCCCCTGCGCTGAGCCCCCGCCACACCCCACATCCCTCTGCACTGAAACCCCCTGCTCTCAGCCCCCTCCCGCAATCTGCACCCTCCTGCACTCTGCACCCCTCCTACACCCCAACCCCCTTCCCTGAACCCTCTCATACATCCCGCGCGCCCAGTCCCTTGCCCTGAGCCACTTCCTGAACCCTGCTTACAATTTCCCCACCCAGATGTAGTTGGTAGCTAAACAAAAGATGAACTAAAAGAACTAACTCTGCTTGGTGGTTTGCCCTCTTATAGGGTCTTGGACTATCCTGAATATTCATGTCAGTTCCCAACCTTCCATGCCCAAATCTTATTCCCTCACCCACATAAATCTTTGGGTACACTTACTATATAGGCTAGCATATTTATGCATATTAATAGCACATCCATACAGACCATTTTGTATTTAAAGTCTGCCTTCTTCAAGTCCGTTGTCTTTATTTTGCTGTTTTCCCTCCCACTGTTCCTTAGAATCATGAACTGTATCATTTCATGATCATTTTCACTCAAGGTACCTTCTATCTTCAGATTCTCAACTAGTTCCTCCCTTTTTGTCGGAACCAAATCCAGAATAGCTTCTTCCCTGGTTGTTTTCTCCACCTCCTGTAATAAAAAGTTGTCTCCAGTGCATTCCAAGAACTTGTTGGATAATCTGTGTCCTGGTCTATTGTTTTCCCAGCAGATGTCTGGGTAGTTGAAGTCCCTCATTACCACCAATTCCTGTGTTTTGGATGATTTTGTTAAATGTTTAATAAAGCCTCAGCCACCTCTTCTTCCTGTTTGGGTGGTGTATAGTAAATCCCTACCAGGACATCACCCTTGTTTTTTTACCCCTTTTACTCCTGACCCAGAGGCTTTCAACAGGTCTTGCTCCCTCTTCTATCTCAACCTCAGTGCAAGTGTAAGGAAAAGCACCCTTTTGAAATTGTATGTTTTATATTGAACATCTTTAAAGCTTTTTTATTTTCATGTAGATAGTCTTATGATAATCAAGGAAATAACTTTAGGCTAATAATTTCATGATTAAATATGCCTTCCCTATCTCTTCTATATACAATCTGGTATGAGAAACTCCACACACTCTAGTAGTTAGAACTATTGCACTCCCTCTAACAGTGTATTGTTCAATGTAATACAGTGTGTAACTTGTTTTTAATTAAGTGGTGAAGGCATCCTAGAAATCACATGTAGACTTTTCGACAGTATTACAGTATTTGCATTGTCACTTTCTAAAAATTGTTTGTTTTCATTCTTACATGCTCCTTTATAGAAAAATCTAAAATGTTGTAGACATCTTGCAGATGCTATTGTTTTGATACTTTGATACAGATTCAGAAGAAACAAAATTATCAGATGAATTACCAACTTTTTTTTTGTAGGCTGATAGTTTTATTGGTGCAGGAGAAGATGGTCTAAAGGTTAAAACAGATACACAAGTTTTAAAAGAAGAAAATCATAAACTAGAAAAAGAAAAGGTATGTTAGTTAATTGACCATCTTTGCTTTTAGTTTTATATATACGTTTACTGCAGTATAAGAGAGTATTAACAAGCACATTGTGCACGTATTACTATTCTGTGTAAAGTTTTCAGACCAGCCTTAAATCTACTTAGAAAATTTGACTTTGTTCATTAAGGTATTTGTATGAAGTTGTTGGACTTGTAGTATATTTTTATTTCTCAATTTTTTACAAAAATCTCAAGAAAATTATTTAATTCCATTTCAAAATTAAAATAAATTATTTCAGTTAAATTCCCATATTAAAATAGGTATTCGATTCTGAATTGTATTTGTTACTACTGCTTGAAAGTACATCCCATTGACATATTGTAAGGGAAAGAGACTGCCTTTGCACTTTTTGTTTACTTGATAAATATTACATCATAGAAGCTGATGTATTTTGAGTTGTAAATTAACCATTTTACAGAATTGCATTGATATGTTGCCTCAGATGTTGATTTAAAAAAAAAAAAAGGAAAAGGACAAAAAGAATCTCTGAATTACTAGCTTTGTAGCTATTGCTTTCCATCAGCTTCTGTCAGTGTTTTGTTAAATATGATTCCCCTTCATATTTGGCATTGCATTGTGGTCTCTAAATTCTGTTTGCCGTTATTTTCACACTGCATCCCACCCCGCGAATGACGACGACATTTTGATATTGCACCATAGATCCAAAGATTTCAGTTTCTTTGGTAGAAAGTTGTTAACATAGAAAAATGACATAGTGCTTGAAGCATCAAGTTTAAATACCTGGTCTCCCTGGAAATTTAGGTTCTTCTTTGAGTAGTGTGCCTATGGGTGCTCCACTGTATGTGATGTGATCCCCTGTGCCTGGGATTGAAGATCTTTGGTAGCAGTGCCCATGGGGCCCCACATGCACTCCTCCCCATCTTGTGCCGTGGGTAACTTATAGCTGTGTGGTCCAGCTGCCCTCAGTTCCTTCTCAGTCGCCTGTGGTATGGAATCCGGAGCAGAGCCCTTCTACCTCCTTAACCTTTAGAGAGACTCTCATTAGCTAACCTTACATTAGTAGGTGAATAGCCATTTCTGTTAATTTTCTCCCCCTAAAAACATTTTTTTATAGTTACTCTTACCTTCCCATTACCTTACGCTTCCCTGTTTTCTGCTCTCCCCAAATGGGAGCCCTCATCCTCCTTGGGACTGTGCCAGGATCTCTTGGGTTCAAGAGGTACCTCTCTTGTTAGGAGGCCTTTCCTGTGAGTGACGGGCACTCATGGTGCATCCGCTGCCTCAGTGAGGGCCACGTCGCACAGCAGTGCACCCACTGCATCAACTTGACCTCCAAGGCCCAAAGGACTGTGAAGTCAGACTCAAAATTCTCCTCATGGAGAGTTTTCTACGGCCAGCTTTGGATCCCAGCCTTGATACCTCTCTGGCCTGGCTCTCGCCCTCATTTCGGTCAGCAGTCTATTCCCACTCGCCATGGCCATCCAAGAGGAAATCCTCTTTTTCCCACTCAGATGGGAAGAAATGGGCCACTACTTCACCTTCCAAGGAACCGTCTCAGAGAAAGCCATCTCCTGCAAGGTCAGTAGCCTCAACATCATCAGGGGTGAGACTTAGCTCCCATGACCATCTGAGTACCTCTGATACTGGAGCTAAACGGAAGTCCAAGGGCCCTAAATGGACAGGACCAGAGGCGGATACACTGTCTCTCAGGACCGAGAAACACAGTGCAAGAGCTTCCGAAACGGTACTGAGTGCCTCATCCAAGACAACCTTGGGTGCGTCAGCACTGACAAGTGTCGGCATCGACCAAACCCTCAGCACTGAGCAAGCTCTCGGGATCAAGTAAGACATCTAAACCATTTACTGGCTGTTCGAGGGAATGCACTCCACCCTCGGCATTGATAGTTCCTTCAATTTCTAAACAACCACTGGTGCTGATGATGCTCCTGCCTGTGCTACAGCAGTTCAGATATCCAAGGGACCTGGTCATCGGTGATACACTGGAGTCTCCGCTCCTCCATTGCAAGCTCCTTATAGTTCATCCTCTTCCCAGAATCAGAACCCTAACCCCTTCACCACTGAGAACTGCACCACCCTTTCCCAGCAACGACAAAGAGGAAGAGGATGACGAGTACTCCATTCCACCTGCATATCTGGAACACAGACAATCCTCTGCTCGTCTGCGTTATCCAGAACCAAACCGAGGGCCTGGTATGGACCCCCATGGATTGGCTTTGGTCCTGCTTTGAGCAGGGGGTTGGACTAGATGACCTCCTGAGGTCCCTTCCAACCCTGAGATTCTGTGATTCTATGATGCCAATCTCTCCAGATTGGCCCTACTGGGCCCCATGGGCTATCTGTATGGCACAGTTTTCCAAACCACCCATAGAGCAGATCCAGAAACACGAACGATCGCCATCCTCATCTGTTTCTTGACCATCTGATGTCAACCCAGTAACGATGGAGGAACAGCAGGAAGACACAGAGGAAGAGGTTACACCACCACTCCATTTCTCCTCCTCTTCCCCTGATGAGGCGATCATGCCACCACCTCCTACGTTGGCAGACTATTTCAGACACTTTCAAGAACTATTCTGCAGAATCGCTGAATCTCTCCGGATCTTGCTGGAGGAAGTCCCAAGAGCAACAACACAAGCTGTTTGATATCCTACATGCCTCCACATCGGTGACGATAGCCCTCCCTATTCATGAGGTCCTATTAGACTCTGTCAATGTGCTCTGGCAGACCCCAACGTCCATCCTGCTAACCTACAAGCAAGAAGACACAAAATATTATGTCCCCACTAAGGACTTGGAATTTTTTTTCCCATCCTACTCCAAACTCCCTGGTCGTCAATGCGGTACATAAGAAGGGATGCTAACACCACCCCAGGGCAAACTCCTACAAGAGGGACTGGATGAAACTAGACTTGTTTGGTCTCAAAGCATATTCTTCTGTGACACTCCAGTGTCATCTCACTAATTACAAGGCTCTTATGGCCAAATACAATTTATATGAACTATTCTAAAATACAGGAATTCTTCAACATCTGCCAGACAATAAGGAGCAATTCCAGACATTTGTGTCTGAAGGACACCACCTTGCCTGCACGGCACTACAAGCTTCCCTGGATTCTGCAGTCATGGCTGCTCACTCCATCGCAACAGCTGTGTTAACGAGACAAGTGACATGCCTTCACCTCTCTGGATTCCCTAAAGAGGTGCACAGTCCGTAGTCAAGGATCTACCTTTGAAGGTTCCAAACTATTTGCCGAGCACATGGATGAGTCCCTACATACTCTAAAGGACTCTTGAGTGATTCTCCGCTCTCTCGGCATATATAAACCAGCGCTGAAGAGACATCAGGGGAAATACCAGCTGAGATCCTGAGTTCCATGTTTCCCTCCTCGCTGTCAGTATGACACGCAACAAAGGCGACAGATACCCCTTCTGAAGTGCAGACAAATACCGTCTCATGAAGCTACCTCTTATGCACCTTCATCTAAAATATAATTTTGAAGGTTTGGTCAAGGCCCGAGAAAGCCGCCTCCCGTTAAAGTTGCTGCAACCATCTTTAACAACTCACCAGTTTGACGACCGTTTAGCCCCTTTTTATCTGTCATGGTGACAAATCACTTTGGATACATAGATCCTGGAAATAATCAACAAAGGGTACTCCATTCCATTCCTATCCCTTCCCTCCTTCCTGTCCCTCTTCAAACACCCTTATCACAAACATCTTCTATGAGAAGAAGGAAATAACCTTCTGAGACTGGGGGCTATAGAACCGGTCCCATCCCAACACAGAGGGAAAGGTTTTTATTCCCACTATTTTCTGATCCAAAAGAAATCCAGTGTCTGGAGACAGATCCTAAACTTACGAAACCTCAACAAGTTAATTTAACTGCAACACTTCAGTCTGGTTACACTATCAACCATTATCCCAGCATTGGAATATGGGTACTGGTTTTCAGCCCTCAACTTCCAAGACACACATCTTCACATCACCATACACCCTGCTCACAGATGATTCCTCAGATTCATCCTGGGAACCAGTCATTACCAATACAAGGTACTACCTTTTGGACTCTTTACAGCCCCTCACCCCCAAGTATTCTCCACAATTTTTGTGGTAGTGGCAGCATACCTGTGCAAATAAGGTATTGTCATAGTCCCATACTTAGACAACTTTCTCCTCAAAGCTCCATCTGAACCTGAAACAATTCACACCATATGAAAGATGGAGCTTTTCTTGAACCTTGGCCTTGAAATAAACATCCAAAAATCGACACTGTCACTTGTGCAACATCTTGACTTTATTGGGCCACACCTGGATGCAATACAGGCCAGAGCCTTCCTTCCAGCTCACAGATTTTCTATAATAGTCGACCTCTATTTTCTATAATAGTCGACTTCCTGGCGGAAGTGCCTCCAGCTGCTCTGCCATATGGCAGCGGCCACATTCGTGGTAAAACACGCCAGGTTGCACGTCTCCATGTGTGGCTACACACAGTGTATGTACCTCACAGACACAAGTCTTCACAAACTCCTATTCATGTCTGGTGGACACAACACCAAAATGTCTGTATGGGGGTCCCTTTTCTCCAACCAACACTGTCCCTGATTCTAACAACCAACGCCTCCCTAACTGGTTGGGGAGCACACCTTCAGACCCACAGGGAAGGTGGTCTCCTGCAGAATTCTCCATGCACATCAATTTTCTAGAACTGTGAGCGGTTAACAATGCGTGCCGACATTTCCTACCACTGATCAGACATCAAGCCATAAAAGTAATGACAGATAATATTGCCTGCATGTTCTACATCAAAAGACAAGGCAGAGTAAGGTCCCACTCCCTATTCTTGAAAGCACTGAAATTGTGGAACTGGTGTATCCAACAGTAAATCAACATTTCAGCTGCATACCTTCCTGGAAAGCAGAACACCATGGTAGACTCACTGAGCAGCCAGTTCTTACAAGACCATGAGTGGGAACTAGATAAAAGAGTCCTTCAGTGCATATTCAGCCACTGGGGATTTCCCCACATAGATCTCTTTGCCTCACCAACGATGCCAATTTCCCTCGATTCTGCTCACAAGCAGCTCTAGGCCACTGGTCTCTAGGAAGCACCTTCCTTATTACATGGGATGATCCACTACTCTGCCTTTCCACCTTTTCCCCTCTTGTTCAAGGTACTGAACAAAATACAGGTGTAATGAGCCTGAGTCATCCTCATATTCCCAACATGGTCACGACAAATTTGGTATCCTTACATCCTGTGCATGACATTGTGTGCTTGGATCACCCTGCAATTGATTCCACACCTCCTCTCGCAGGACATCACAACCTCATCTTGAACTGTCTCACGAGACCACCATTTGAACCCATAACAACATGCTCTTACATTCATCTTTCAATGAAAACAGAATTTCTTGTAGCCATCATGTCTGCCTGACAGAGAAGAAATAGGGGCTCTCATGGCATACCCCCCAAATAGTTTTTCATAAGGGCAAGGTCACATTATGCACACATCCAAAATTCCTAGCCATGGTGCTGTTCTTCCATTTGAACCAACTTATCCACCTTCCCTGCTTTTTCCTGAAATGCATACCAACCAATATGAAGCAATGCTACACACCTTGGACATTAGGTGAGCATTAGCCTTTACCTTGATAGAACTAAATCTTTCAGACAATTGTTGTGCTTATTCCTCCCAACCACCAAATGATCAAAGGAAGTGGCTGCATCCAAACAGTGTCTTTACAAATGGATCTCTCAGTGCATATGCCTTTCTTATCAACTGCACAACTCCACCTGGAACTTGAGCGCATTCCATTCGTGCTCTCTCCACATTGATTGCCTTTCTCAACAATGTGCCGATCACTGACATTTGCAAAGGGCCACCTGGGCATCTGTGGACACTTTTGGCCAACACTATGCACTATCCATGTTGCAGTATCAGATCCCTTACTAGGACACACTGTCCTCTCCTCCTTATTGGACACCACTCCAAAGCCCCAGCCTTTACATCTATGGGCACTGCTCTACAGTCATCTACAGTGAAGCACCCCAGAGGGACACTACTGGAAGAAGAGAAGGTTGCTCACTATGTGCAGTAACTGAGGTTCTTCAAGATGTGTCCCCCTATGGCTGCTCCACTACCTGCCCTCCTCCCCTCTGCTTCAGAACTCAAAGATAAACTCTGCAGTAGAGAAGAAACTGAGGATGGTTGGAACACACAGCACTATATATAGATGCCCCCCCCCCCCCCATGGCGTGAGACAAGGAGAAGCACCTGTGTGGCCCAGGTGCAAGGGGTGCTGCTACACTGCCTACAGTGGAGCACCCATAGGAACAAACGTCTCAATGAATATGTTACTGCACATGGTGAGTAACCTCTAACTTTTGGTAGGGTTGACTCGTTATTCTATGGTAATCAGAGTTCCATGTAGTTTATTATGTGTTTGGAAGCACTTTCAAACTGAGGTCCCCTCTACTCTGCATGGACACTAAAAGTCCCATTGCATTTTTCATCAGAGGTTTACTCGGATACCCTTGGTCAAAACCCTCCCTTCCCTCTTCCATTATGCATCATGCTGTGCTCCAAGAGCCACATCCATTATGCAGCTATGACAGTGTACACCAGCTGAGGACAGATTTCTCTTGTGGATGATGTGATTTTTCTTTGTGCAGTTATAAGTTGCTCTGGGATCCTTGTGATGAAAATACTTCTAATTTATGTATATTTATTAATGTTAATGAGACACCTTCCTCACACTGAATAATGCTTAGTTGGGATAAAACTCAAGTAAACTTGTTCTAGTGTCCAAAAGACTTGCTTTTTTTTGTTCAAACTTAAAATGCTCTAGTTGACTAAATATAAAGCCTGTTTTCAAACCAGTGTTTAAAAACTTGAATAATAGTATAAAATCCAATTTATGTCCAATATAAGGAAGAACTTCAGAAGAAACTAGCAAGTTTACAACATAAAGATGAGGATGTTACATCTGCATCTATTGAAGACACGAATTTGGAATTAAATCAATTAAGGCAAGAGTTGGAAAGGAAGGAGCATGAACTCAAAGAAAGTATTACAGACAGAGCAACACTAACAGCAGAATTAGAAGAATTGGACAAGCAGAATCAAGAAACTGTGCAGGTAACAAATATTGCCGAGAATTAATGGACATATTTACTTTTTAGACATTCAGTGTATGATGTTAATCTTTGCTCACAGATATCAGGGCCTATTAGGTTCCCAATAGTCTATTCTTGCCATACTAGATAAGACCAGTGGTTTATTTAGTCCAGCATCCGTCCTGACAGTGGCTGATACCAGATTCTTCAAGGAAATGCAAAAAAAATCCTGTAATGGACAATTATAGAATAACATACCCACTACCCACAATGGAAATTTCTTACTAATTTCTGTCAGGTAGTGGTTATCATGTGCCCTCTAGCATGAGGGTTTATTTCCCTTTTGAGGAATGTTGCAATACCAAGGATATGATTAGAGTTTTTTAATTCTAATAAAATCTTGACCTCCATAATAACTTGTGACAATGAATTTGTACGTTAACAGTGTGTTATGTAAAAAGTATTTCCTTTTATCAGTTTTAAATGTTAGTAGTTTATAGTAGCATAACATCTTAAACTTTTTTTTAAATCATCAGATTTTGAACAAAGTATGTGAAACTTAGTGATCACAGATTATTTTAAATCAAATATTAATAGTTTTATGTTTGTCACTATTTTAAACTGATATTCAGATTTAAAAAATGTATTTGAAATACATCTGTTTCACATTAACTACTTGACTTTTCAGAAAGAAAATGGCCAATACCACAATAACTAGGGCCTTACCAAATTCAAAGTCCATTTTGGTCAATTTCATGGTCATAGGATTTTAAAAATTGTAAATTTCAGCTATTTAAATCTTAAATTTCACAGTGTTGTAATTGTAGGGGTCCTGACCCAAAAAGAAGTGGTGGGGGGGAGGTCACAAGGTTATTGTAGGGGAGTTGCGGTACTGCAACCCTTACTTCTGCACTGCTGCTGACGTCAGCGCTGCCTTCAGACCTGGGCAGCTGGAGAGCGGCAGCTGCTGGCCGGGAGCCCAGCTCTGAAGGCACAGCTGCTGCCAGCAGCAGCACAGAGGTAAGAATGGCATGGTATGGTATTGCCACCTTTACTTCTGCACTGCTGCCTTCAGAGCAGGGCCCTCAGTCAGCAGCCACCACTCTCTGGCCACCCAGCTTTGGATTCAGCACTGCAGAAGTAAGGGTGGTATGGTATTGTCACCCTTACTTCTGCGTAGCTGCTGCCATAGCACTGCCTTCAGAACTGGGTGCCCAGTCAACAGCTGCCAATCTCCGGCTGCCCAGGTCTGAAGGCAGTGAAGAAGTAGGGTGGTAATACTGTGATTCCCCTAAATTAACCTTGTGACCCCTCTGCAACTCTTTTGAGTCAGGACCCCCAATTTGAGAAACGCTGGTTTCCCCTGTGAAATCTATACAAAAAGGCACACACAAGACCAGACTTCACGGAGGGGAGACCAGATTTAATGGTCCATGATGCATTTTTCATGGCCATGAATTTGGTAGGGCTCTTACAATAACATTACAAAATAGTATGACAGCATATGAAACAAATGTGCCGTGTGAGTCAAAATACTTGTATCTTTCAGGACAAAACTTCCCATAAATTTGAGTCTACCTGCCTTATTGAGCATATGCTAATATAAACTCAGAATAGAAAAAACTGAATTGGTATGAAAAAGCCACACAGTTATATCAGCTCACTGGTTTTATTTGCAGGGTGTTCTGATCTGCAAAATGGCAAAATTGAAGGAGAGAGAAGAGAATTCTGTAACGTCCGGGGAAAGAATTATAGTGTTCAGAAATTTAAAAACCCCTATTAAATCATTCTGTTATCCCTATGGACCTCCCCTCTTCGCGCCCCCCCCCCCCCAAAAAAAAAGAAAAAGCTTTCTATCCAATGCAGATTTGTTCCCTACAGATTCATAGATTCAAATCCTAAGGCCAACAGGGACCATTATGATAATCTTGTCTGACCTCCTGTATAACACAGGCCATAGAACTTCCCCAAATAATTCCTAGAGCATATCTTTTAGATAAACATCCGATCTTGATTTAAAAATCATCAGTGTTGGAGAATACACCACACCCCGTTGTAAATTGTTTCAGTGGTTAATAACTCTCAATGAAAAATGTATGCCTTATTTCCACTTTGAATTTGTCTATCTTCAACTTCCAGCCCTTAGATCGTGGTATACCTTTCTCTGGGCTTGGCTACACTTACGGTTTGCAGCGCTGGTAGTTTGCAGCGCTGGTCATCCAGCTGTGTAGGAGCAGTGCTGGTGTGTGGCCACACTCACAGCTACCAGCGCTGGTGTGTGGCCACATTTGCAGCATTTGCAGCGCTGTTGGGAGTGCTGCATTATGGGCAGCTATCCCAGCATTCAAGGGGCAGCAACGTGCTTTTCAAAAGAGGGGGGTGGGGTGTACTGTGACAGGAAGCGGGGAAGAGAGAGAGAGTGGATTTTTTGGAGCCAACACTGTGTGTTAAGTTTCCTGGATTGAAAAATCACAAAATGTTCGCGAGCCCTTAGTCTTAACTCCTAATTGCAAACAGCCTGCCTCCAACACGGACTCCCCGCTGTTTCACTCACTCCCTGTGGTGTACTGTGACAGGGAGCGGGGAAGAGAGAGAGAGTGGATTTTTGGAGCCAACAGTTTAGCTTCCTGGATTGAAAAATCACAAAATGTTCGGGAACCCTTGGTCTTAATTGCAAACAGCCTGCCTCCAACGCTGTTTCTCTGTCAAGCAAATGTTCTCTCCCTGCCTCTCATTTGATCGTTCACAGCCAGGTACAGATAGCTCCTGTTTGCTGTGATCAGTGTTTGTTTTTTAGATAAGCAGTTCAACGGAGCTCGGATCGGAGTTCACAACAAAACAAAGAGAGGCTGCATAACAAAACAAAGAGAGTAATTTAGTTAAAAGCTTTCTGGGATATCTCCTTATTCCCTGGAGGCCAATAAAAGCGCTGGTGTGTGTCCACACTTGATGAGCAGCGCTGGATCACCAGCGCTGCAATCGCTACACCCCAACCTGGCCAGGTGTACAGCCAGCGCTGCAGCCAGGGAGTTGCAGCACTGGATGTGCCTTGCAGGTGTGGACGGTTACTAATTGCAGCGCTGGAAAGCCTCTACCAGCGCTGCAACTTGCAAGTGTAGCCAAGTCCTCTGCTAGATTGAAGAGCCCATTATTTAATATTTGTTCCCCATGTATGTACTTATAGACTGTAATCAAGTCACCCCTTACCCTTTCTTTGTTAAACTCACAATAAGGCATGTTTTCTAATCCTTTACTCATTCTCTTGGCTCTTCTCTGAACCCTCTCCAGTTTATCCACATCCTTCTTGAAATGAGGGCACCAGAACTGGGCACAGTATTCCAGCAGCGGATGTGCTAGAGCCAAATATACTGATAAAATGACTTCTCTACTAACTACTGAGGGGAAAAACGACTGAGGAGAGTTGGCAGTTTTTCAAAGGGACACTATTAAGGGCCCAAAAGCAAGCTATTCCGCTGGGTAGGAAAGATAGAAAATGTGGCAAAAGACCACCTTGCTTAACCACGAGTTCTTGCATGATCTAAAAAATAAAAAGGAGTCATATAAAAAATGGAAACTAGGACAAATTACAAAGGATGAATATAGGCAAACAACACAGGAATGCAGGGGCAAGATTAGAAAGGCAAAGACACAAAATGAGCTCAAACTAGCTACGGGAATAAAGGGAAACAAGAAGACTTTTTATCAATACATTAGAAGCAAGAGGAAGGCCAAAGACAGGGTACGCCCACTGCTCAGTGAGGAGGGAGAAACAGTAATAGGAAACTTGGAAATGGCAGATGCTTAATGACTACTTTGGTTCAGTCTTCACCGAGAAGTCTGAAGGAATGCCTAACATAGTGAATGCTAATGGGAAGGGGGTAGGTTTAGAAGAGAAAATAAAAAAAGAACAAGTTAAAAATCTCTTAGAAAAGTTAGATGCCTGCAAGTCACCAGGACCTGATGAAATGCATCCTAGAATACTCAAGGAGCTAACAGAGGAGATATCTGAGCCTCTAGCTATTATCTTTGGAAAATCATGGGAGACAGGAGAGATTCCAGAAGACTGGAAAAGGGCAAACATAGTGCCCATCTACAAAAAGAGAAATAAAAACAACCCAGGAAACTACACACCAGTTAGTTTAACTTCCGTGCCAGGGAAGATAATGGAGCAAGTAATTAAGGAAATCATCTGCAAACACTTGGAAGGTCGTAAGGTGATAGGGAATAGCCAGCATGGATTTGTAAAGAACAAATCATGTCAAACTAATCTGATAGCTTTCTTTGATAGGATAATGAGTCTTGTGGATAAGGGAGAAGCGGTGGATGTAAAAATGGCCTATATTCTTTATTCCTAGGTGTATACATTTGCATTTAAGTTATTAAAACGCACATTGTTTGCTTGCACCCAGTTTACCAAGTGATCCAGATCTTTCTGAATCAGAGACCTGTCATCTTCATTATTTACCACTTCTCCAATTTTTGTGTCATCTGCAAACTTTATCAGTGATGATTTTATGTTTTCTTCCAGGTTATTTGATAAACATGTTAAATAGCATAGGGTGAAGATAACAATCCCAGAGGGACGTCACTGGGAACAGACCTCTTTGATGACAATTCCCTGTTTACAGTTACATTTTTGAGCCCCATCAGTTAGTAGTTTTAAAATCATTTAATGGGTGCCATGTTAATTTTATATCGTTCTAGTTTTTTAATCAGAATGTTGTGCGGTGCCAAATCAAATGCCTGACAGAAGTCTAAGTATATTACATCAGCACTATTATGTTTATCAAACAAATTTGTAATCTCTGTAACAGGGTGTGCTGAATCAGGAGCTGACTCAGCATCCTGTCTCTCAAATCCCCACCAATATAGATTAATTGAGAAGGGTCAGTCAGCTGAGTAGAGCTACATCTGAAGGGCTAATTAGAGGGGGAAACAACCCCAGTATCTGGGAGCCTATAATTTGAGAGGAAGGAAGCTGTGGAAGGGCGGGCTGAGAACCAAGGAAAGCAGAGATGGGCAGGGCTGACTGCTGCCAGCTCTGTTCCCTTCTGCAGAAGCAAGTGCTGGCTAGGGCTTATAAATATAAATAAATAGCACTACAAGTAGAGACCTGCTGGCACAACAAAATAAAACATGGTGATGGTAAAGGAGACATGAAGTGGTTTGGGTTTTACTTAAGGCCTGAACGGATTCTCAGGGGATTACCCCATAACAATTTTATCAACAACAGATATCAAGTTTGTTTGACAGGATCTGTTTTCTGTAAACCCATCTTGATTTGCCTTAATTACATTACCCTTCTTTAGTTCTTTATTAATTGCATCCCAAATGAGCCATTCCATTATCTTCCCAGAATCGATGTCAGGCTGACAGGCCTATAATTAACTGAGTTATCTCATTTAACCTTTTTAAAAATTGGCAAATGAGCTTTCTTCCAGTCTTCTGGAACTTCCCAGTATTCCAAGACTAATTGAAGATCAACATTAATCATCCAGCAAGCTCAGCAGCCAATTCTTTTATACCTCGAGTACAAGGTAATGTCTAACTTTAGTAGCTACTGTTTAACGTCCTCCAGAGATGTGAGTGCAGTGGAAAGTGTGTTATCACCATATGATGAGACTATATCATCTGTTTTTTTCCCCCAAATACAGAACAGTAATATTTATTGAACACTTCTGCCTTTTCTGCATTATTATTGATAATTCTACCATGTCCATCTAGTAATGGGCCAATACCATTGTCAGGATTCTTTTTGTTCCTAATATATTTTAAAAACTCCATCTTATTATCCTTAATTCTCCCGGCCATAGATTTCTCCTTTTGTCCCTGGGCTTCCCTTATCAATTTTATACAATTCCTAACTTCTGATTTATATTCACTATATCAACTTCCCCTTTCTTCCATTTGTCACACATTTTTTACAGCTGCCTTCACTCTCCTTCCCTCTAAACCAGGTTGGTTATTTTACCAGCACAGCCTTCTTCCTTGATTGTGAGATTGTGCCTTTTGGGGCATCTAGTAAGGTATTCTTAAAGGATTCCCAATTATCATTCACATTTTTCTGATTAAATTCTTCCTCCTGTCTGTGATCATTGCACACACCAGCGACTCCTTGCATTCACTACAACAAGCCTCTTGTGTGCCACCCTTCTATCCCCCTTTTACTTCAGTGACTCACTGCACACACACAGCCCAATACCAGAGAATCTTTGCTTTCTGCCCCCCATTCTCACCTCCACCAAGTGTGTGACTCCCCATTCCAGGGGCTCTGTGTGCTGTCTCTTTACCTCTTCCCCCATACCAGGGTCCCTCAGTTTCCCTCCCATGCAGGAAGCTATGTGCACCCCCGTACCTTCCTTCCAAACTGTATCAAGGTTCCCCATTTCCCACCTTCATTAGGGATTCTTTGTGACCCCTCCATTTCCCCAAATGCCAAGGGCTATGTGTGGCCCCAAATGAGGGTCTTCCCTTTACCCCCTTGGTCAGGGATCTGTGTCCCCCATTTCTCCCTCCTCTCCATGCCAGGGGTTCTGTGTGCCCCCATTTCCAGGTCCCCCTTTTTCTCCTGCCAGAGCTTGTGCCTGCCTCTATTCCTTCATGCCCCAATACCATGATCCCTCATTCTCCTTCTCCCTCTGTGTGTATCTCCATTCCCCACTACCACCGTTCTTAGTCTCCTTCTCTCCCCCTCCCCCGTTTCTTTCCCTTTCAATGTGTCAGCAGCATTGGGAGGATTGGCAGAACTCAAATGAGGTGGTTTGTTATGCTGGAATAAATTAATGAATGCGATAAATCAGTTCTTCAATTTATAGACAATTACAAGGGTGATTGGAGATGTTAGCTCTGCTAACCAGATGCCAGGGGCTTAATGTGTCCCCCATTTCCTCCTTAAGGTTTTCATATTTTTCACCAAATTGAATAGTGTTCTGCCCATTAATGCTTCGAATATTCCCTTAACTTTTGGAATTGATTGGATGAGATGGTCAAAAGTTATTGCATTACACCCAAACAAAGAAATGCAGTCAAGCTTGACCAATAATACATCCGCACAAGGCGGTTGAATGGGCAACCTTATTCAAGCATTTTGTAGGCTTTTTACTTTGCAACCTCAGTGTTCTCTTAATTTTTAAATTAATTTAAATTTAAATTCTAGATATATTTTGTTTAATGTAATTTCATATGTTTTTAAGAGGCTTGAAGAAAATTGTTTTTTCAGTTATATGGAACCATGTTGGCCCCACATGTGAGTCATCTGTAGGATTGGGAGCTTTAGATCCATAGCATAGACCTCTGCCATGGATCTTTAGATTCATAACATAGACCTCTCCCACATGAGCTAACAGAGAAACTGGTAGCAATGGAAGACTGTCACCTTCCATGTGGACCTGCCATTAGACAAGGAGTGAAGACACACTGTCAGGTGGATTTCATAGCTTTTTGCTAAACTGCAAAAGAATATTGAGACTATAGAATAATGGTTTCAATTCTCAGTCCTATAGGGGAGTATGCCCAGTGGTTATAGACCCTTCTGCCCCTGTCTTTCTGCTCCTATTCCTGCCTTACCCTCACCCTTATTCTTCATTTGAGTCAGGTAGCTTCTTTCTCCTCTATTTTGCCTGCATGCCAGTAGAGAGAGCATTGGGAGTTGCTCTCGATTCCTGTCCTTGTCACTACAGCAGCTCCTGGCAGCCAGGAGGAGTAATTGCAGTGAAGGTCCTGTTCAGTCCCTGAAGCCACAGGATGGTGCATGCTCCAGCACACTGTGGGCATGAATCATGTGCAGTCTAGTCAGCACATAAGAGCTGTGAGAAGTGGAGCATGCTCAGTACAAATGGAATCTTCAGAAAATTTAGTTGCAAAACTGTAATGTCTCTCTACTGGGCATGTGCAAACAGACTTTTTTTTTTTCAAAGGATTAGAACTTTGCCAAATTTGGATGAATTTTCTCAGGGACAGCAAAAGCACATCACTAGCATTAGTGGGAGAGACTCCCTAACGCCTGATCCCATTCCCCCACTACAAAATTTCAAGTCCCTGCTCCAAAGTATGGAGGTGCTAGAGATGCTCATTGAAACTATTGTAAAGACTTTCTTAATATGGGCAAAAAGGTGTATTTTTCACTAATCTCATTCTCAAAAATGGCTGAAGCATTTTAATTGAAACTGTCCCCAAAACATCAGCCTTGGGCACCTGGCATGAGAAATTTCAGCCCAAATGGTTTGTTTGGCAAAATTAACTGAAAACAAAGTCTTATAATGGAAAATGTTGGGCATCTTAACTGTATGCATCACTGTCTGTGCTGTCTATAATAAATGAGCTGTCTGTCAAATTTTCAATTGTATTTTGTTACTACTGTGTTAAGAATTTTAAAGTTCCAAATGTTCATTTGACCTAGTTGGAAAAAAAGTTTTCCTTTGTCTTAACCAAATCTTATATGCACCTGGGATTTCTTTGATGTTAAGGCTTCCTGGCTTAAGCTATCTTGTAGACCAAAATGGGTTCTCTTTTAAATATAATATGCTATTTCCTTCCAGTACATCACTTGAACGCCAGTGGTTTGATAGAATTATTACGGTATATCTGAAAATCTTAGGCTGTCCGCTCTTGGGAAGCACTAACTTCTCTTAGGGGCACTCAAGCAAGTCCATGAAAGGACAGTACGTTTTGTTAAATATTGGGTTTCTTAACATAAAAATGTACTGAAACAGAGCTGTCTATTGAAAAGTGAATATTCAATAAATTTCTTTGCTGTTGTGTGCTAATGTCATTGTGTTTTGACCATGTTTAAAATAGTCTCAAAATGTTCCATATTTTTCATAGGCTTTTTATAAAGACTGGAGGAAGAAATATTCTTATAATTTCTAATAACATGATTAATCTCTGTTTGAGTCCCAAATAGTCTGATATGGTCTATATTAGGCAGGCATGCTGTACCAATTTATCAAGTTTTTTGTGCAATTCAAATATAAACACTTTTTGCAGGTGGTACAGACTGTATGTTAATTCATATTTATGTATTCATGTGAATGAACATTAATCACGTTTACTTATTTGTGACTTGATTTAACGCATCACTAACTCTAATAGCTCAAAATATATGGAAGTACACAGCTAAAATGAATTTTTACTGTATGCCAATTTAATTATCCTGAGAAATCCTGGAAATTTTTTACTTTTACATTCGACTTATTCTTTTGGAGAGTGATTCTATAGGTTTGATGGAATATATTTTTAATAATTTGAAAAGAACTGCTTAGTCAACTCCTTTTAAAAAATCCTTTACATTCTTTTGTGATCCAGATGATAAGATGAATGAAAGCTCTGTTTTTACTGGCTCTGTTTTTATCCTGATGAATGCTTGTTTCTGTTTATTTTAGCATATGATTACCCTGAAAGAGCAGCTATCAAAACAGCATACAGAAGCTGATAGTACCATCAACCAGCTGAAACTTGACATAGATTTTGAAAGAAGGAAAGTGTCTGAAGTAGAAGCTGAGAAGATGGAAATGAGTAAGGAACTAGATACCCAGAAATTAAAAATGAACCACTGTACGTTTGCACTTAATGATCTGCATATGAGTAATCAGCAGCTTCAGCATAACATTAAGGATTTACAAGAACAACTAAAGAAATTCCAAAATTGTAACTTGAATAATAAAAAGGAAATTGCAGAATTGAAGCAAAATCTGAAACAAAAAGAGGAGGAACTTTCTGTTTCCCAGAACAAGTTAACAAAGATAATTAATCAAGAATCTAACAGTAACTATCAAGATCTTTCACTTAAAGAAAGAGAAGCAGAAATTGAAAAACTAAATAAAGATATTTCAGAAAATAAACAACTAAATCAAAATTTGGAGAAATCAGTTTGTGATCTTAAAATAGAAAATGGAAAGCTGCTGGCAGTCTGTGAAGAACTAAAACAGCAGTTGCATGAAGCCTTTGCTGAGAAAAATAAGATTTCCCTGGAAAAAGATACTATGTTAGAGGCTTTGAAAATGGAAAAAGGACAGTTGGAAACTGAATTAAGCCAGACTGAAAAGCGGCTGTTGGAACAAGCACAAAAATATGAACAAACCATTGAGGACCTGTCAAATGCACGTAACATGAACACCGATGCATTACAGCTTGAACATGAGCGTCTAGTGAAATGCAATCAAGAGAGGGACTTTGAGATAGCAGAACTCAAAAGAAACATTGAGCAGATGGAAGCTGACCATGAAGAAACTAAAGAGATGTTGACAACTAGCTTAGGAGGACAAAAGCAGTTGACAGAACTCATAAAAGAGAAGGAGATGTTTGTTGAAAAATTTAAAAATAGAGCTCTAGAGTTGCAACAGGAACTTGAGGAATATGTTAAGGATTCCAAAAAGCATGATATTTTAAGACAAAATTTAGAAGAAAAGGACAAAAGTCTTGCAGCCATGAAAGAAGAAAACAATCATCTGAAAGAAGAGATTGAAAGACTAAAGGACCAGCAAAGCAGATCTCCACCTGTGGCTGAGCCTAAAACACTAGATATTATTACTGAACTTGAAACTGAGATAGCACAGTTACATGTAATAAAGAATAATCTTGAGGAGGAAATAAAACTTCACAAAAAAACAATTGAAGATCAGAGTCAGAAAACTGTGCAACTTCAACAGTCTTTGCAGGAGCATAAAAGGGAAATAGGTGAGTCTAAATTTCAGTATGAGCAAATGAATGTCACACATGAAAAGCTTTTCTTGGAGAAAGATGAGGAAATTAAAAGTTTGCAGAAAACAATTGAACAAATTAAAACTCAGTTGCACAATGAGAGGCTCGTCTTTCAGACAGACTCCTCTGATCTCTTTCAAGAAACCAAAGCCCAGGCACTTAATGGAGAAAATGGTAACGAAAAACATGACTTGTCTAAGTCTGAAATTGAAAGACTAGTGAAAGGTATCAGAGAGAGAGAAAGGGAGATTAAGCTTCTGAATGAAAAGAATGTCTTTTTAACTCAACAAATTGATCACTTGTCTAAAGATCAAGTTGGTAAACTCACTCAGATCATCCAAGAGAAAGACTTAGAGATACAAGCTCTCCATGCAAGTATTTCCTCTTCATCATATAGACAGGATGTTCTGTACCTTCAACAGCAACTGCAAGCCTATGCCATGGAAAGAGAACAAGTGCTGGCAGTTTTGAGTGAAAAAACTAGAGAAAACAGTCAGTTAAAAACAGAGTATCATAAAATCATGGATATGGTGGCAGCTAAGGAAGCAGCTCTGATGAAGTTGCAAGAAGAGAACCAAAAATTATCTAATAAGTTTGAAAGTAGCAGCCAAGATATGTTTAGAGAGACTGTTCAGAATTTGTCCCGTATCATTCGAGAGAAAGATATTGAAATAGATGCCTTGAGTCAAAAATGCCAAACCTTATTGACTGTCCTACAGACATCCAACATAGGTACTGACAGTGGATCAGGAGGTGTTAATAGTAATCAGTTTGAGGAGCTTTTACAAGAGCGTGATAAATTAAAGCAACAAGTAAAGAAGATGGAAGAGTGGAAGCAACAAGTAATGACTACAGTCCAGAACATGCAGCATGAGTCAGCTCATCTCCAAGAGGAGCTACACAAGCTTCAGGCACAAATTTCTGTTGACAGTGATAGCAATTCTAAATTACAGATAGATTATAATGGCTTGATCCAGAGTTATGAGCAGAATGAGAAAAAAATGAAAAGTTTCAGTCAAGAGTTAGCACAAGTTCAGCATAGTATAGGACAGCTTCATAATACCAAGGATCTTCTTCTGGGAAAACTTGATATGGTAACACCACCTCTGCTGATGGCTTCTTCTGTTTCACAAACATCAGATATTCCAAGCAGTACTCCTCCTGAAATAGTCAGTGATGCATCCAAACTCCTTCAACAGGAATTGGAGCAGCTTAAAAAAATGTTACAAGAAAAAGATGACACTATCAGAACTCTTAAGGAAAATAATCAAAGATTGTCTGATTCCATGGCTATAACATTAGAATTAGAAAGAAAGGGACAAAAGGACACTGATCCAGAGATGAAGCAGATAAAGGGAAAATGTGATGTTTTCCAGAAGTCACTTAGGGAAAAAGACCTCTTGATTAAATCTAAAAGTGATCAGTTACTTTCTGTAAGTGAAAATCTTAGTAACAAAGAAAATGAAAATGAGCTTTTAAAACAAGCTGTCACTAATCTTAAAGAAAGAAATCTAATTTTAGAAATGGACATCTGTAAGCTGAAAGAAGAAAATGAAAAAATAGTAGCAAGGTGCAGGGAGAAAGAAACCGAATTCCGGGCATTACAAGAGACTAACATGCAGTTTTCAATGATGCTGAAAGAGAGAGAATTTGAATCCCACTCAATGAAAGAAAAAGCTCTTGCCTTTGAAAAACTATTGAAAGAAAAAGAACAGGTATGTGAGGAATTTTTATTTGTTCTATTAGTTATAAATATTTAAGTGAGAAAATACAAACTTGAAATCATACATATGACTGAATTCTCACAAATATAGTCTGGAGGTATTTGCCTAAAAGCAGCTTCTCATCTACTATATGAAACCTCGCAGAAGTGAATGAATTTCAAAGTTTAGTGGGTGTTTTGTTCAGGATCTCTTAGAAACCTGTATTTGTCTTCAAAGGTTATAAGTATTACTGTTAATGTTTAAATAAACCACTGCAAAGTAACCTGACATAGTTTAAGTATGATGATATTTTTGGCATCACTTAGAGCATTTTGTATCTACCAAGTGGAATCTAGAGCACAATTTCTCTGAAAAAGAATGTCTTTGTAGATTTTAAAAATGTACTTTTTATGTAATTCAAATAACTTAATCTTTATGGCAGTTAGAATTGTGTGGGTGTTTTTTGGTTTTGGGTTTTTTTTTATCCATGACATCTTCAGACACATGTGAAGTACTCTTGCCAGTCCAAATTTCTTACTCCGTACTGTTCTAACTAAATACTGTGAAATTGCAATGATAAGGCACTTCAGTGATTTAAAATACAGTTTGGTTATGTAAAAACTATAAAATGTCATTGTGGGGTTTCATGTTTACTCTTGATCTTGTATCAAATAAAGTTACAAATAAAAAGATTTTTTTTTAATGGCCAGCCCTGCAAACTCAGCCAGGCTCTTGAGAGTCAAACTTGTTTCTCTCCATCTCTTGCATAATCCTCAGTAATAAAAGTCCTGCAGACTAAATTAGGCCTCTTGGTGTCACCAGTGCAGCCCAAATGTTTTAAATGGGGTTTCACAAATATAACTGACTGGAACTTAGTAAACAACTTATTTGATGTTGCACCAGATAGTATAGCTCTCTCTCAGCTATGTTGGCTGTGCAGAGCTAATAAGAGTAGTAACTAAATAAGAAGAAGTTTCTAGCGTTTTTGTTAAAGTCAACTGATATGATTTTGAATACATGCAGAGAGCAGATCTGTGTAGATGGAAGATTCCATTTTTTACATAATCATTTTATTTTTATTACTGAAAGTTCATAGTGGGCCTAAAAACATTAGTAGCCACTGTTTGTTTGTTTATTTCATTTCTACTCATCTGACTTTATACCTTTTGGAATGTGTTTATTTCTATATAGCTATCATAAACAAATAACATAAATAATAATATAAACCACATGCCCAAAGAAGATTCAAATCAAGTTACTTTAGAAACAGCTTCTTAACAGGAAGTATAGCTTCAGAAATTGTGTTTAGGGGAATTGCAATTTCGAAGTTTACATGTCTGAAATGGAGGGGTGCTAGATATTTATTTTACTGCTGTTAGTGAATACATTATATTTGTGCATGACTTCAGAAACAGTTTTTAATCTATCAGACAATATGCCAATAAAATCATTGCAAAATAGACAACTGTTTCTTCAAAGGATCTTCTGTCCAGTAAGCACTCTCGTCTTCTATCCATGTCTGTCTATTTCATCTTTTTTTTTTTTGGAGTGCAAGTTCTTTGGAACAGAAACTGTACCTCCTTTTATACAGTGTCTTGCATGTTTATGCAGAAATGCCTAATAAATAGTTATAATAGACTCGTTTAGTGTTTTAAACAAATAAAAAAAGTTTTTATACATTTCTAACCTTTCTTTAATTGTATGTCCTCCTTCCAAAGGGCAAGGTGGGGGAGTTGAATCATCTGTTAAATGAAGTTAAGTCAATGCAAGAAAAGGCTGTTTCTTTTCAACAAGAAAGAGACCAAGTCATGTTAGCACTCAAACAGAAACAAATGGAGAGCAGTGCCCTACAGAATGAGGTATGACATTAAACAAGAGTAAAGCACAAAAAGGGTGAGTGAATAAGAAAAATCAGAGAATTTACCGTGCCTTAAGAATTCTTAGATAAGTATAAAAAAGGCATCTAAAATATATATCTATGCAATACAATTAGGGCTGTCCATTAATTGCGGTTAACCCAAGTGATTAACACAAAACAAATTAACAAGACTAAAAAAGTCATGATTAAGAGCAGTTTTAATCATACTGTTAAACAATAATAGAATACCAATTTAAATTTATTATAAATATTTTTGAAGTATTTCAACATTTTCAAATATATTGATTTCAATTACAACACAAAATACAAAGTGTACAGTGCTCACTTTATATTATTATTTTTTATTACAAATATTGGCACTGTAAAAAAAACCCCAAAAGATAGTATTTTTCAGTTTACCTCATTCAGGTACTGTAGGGTAGTCTTTTTATCACGGAAGTGCAATGTACAAATGTAGAATTTTTTTTACATAACTGCACTCAAAAACATAGGCTCATAAGTTTTACAGTTTTAAGTCCACTCAGTCCTACTTCTTGTTCAGCTAATTGCTAAGACAGACAAGTTTGTTTACATTTACAGGCGATAATTCTTCCCGCTTCCTATTTACAGTGTCACCTGAAAATGAGAACGCATTCTCATGGCACTGTTTTAGCTGACTTGCAAGGTATTTATGCACCAGATATGGTAAACATTTGTGTGCCCCTTCATGCTTCAACCACCATTCCAGAGGCCATGCTTCCATGCTGATGACACTTATTAAAAAAATAATGTGTTAGTTAAATTTATGACTGAACTCTTGGGGGAGGATTTTATGTCTCCTGCTCCGTGGTATCGCATTCTGCCATATATATCACGTTCGGGCAGTTTGGATGACGACCCAGCATAGGTTGTTCGATTTAAGAACATTTTCACTGCAGACTTGACAAAAACGCAAAGAAGGTACCAATGTGAGATTACTGAAGATAGCTACAGCACTCGACCCAAGGTTTAAGAATCTGAAGTGCTTTCCAAAATCTGAAAGGGACGAGATGGGGAACGTGCTGTCAGAAGTCTTAAAGGAGCAACACTCCAATGTAGAAACTACAGAACCTGAATCACCAAAAATGAAAATCAACCTTCTGTTGGTGGCATCTGACTCTGATGATGAAAATGAAGGTGCATTGGGCTGCACTGCTTTGGCTCATTATGAAGCAGAACCCGCCTGTTCTCACTGTCAGGTGACATTATAAATAAGAAGCAGGCAGCGCTATCTCCCATAAATATAAACAAACTTGTTTGTTGTAACTATTGGCTGAACAAGAAGTAGGACTGAGGGGAGTTGTGGGCTCTAAAGTTTTACATTGTTTTGTTTTTGAGTGCAGTTATGTTAAAAAAAAAAATCTACATTTGTACATTGCACTTTCACGACAAAGAGTGCACTACAGATTAATAGAAATACTATTTCTTTTGTTTTTTACAGTGCAAATATTTGTAATAAAAAATAATATAAAGTGAGCACTGTACACTTTGTATTCTATATTGTAATTGAAATCAATATATTTGAAAATGTAGAAAAAAGCCAAACATTTATAATACATTTAAATTGTTATTCAATTGTTTAACAGTGTGATCAAAACTGTGATTAATCATGATTATTTTTTTAATCTCACCATTAATTATGATTTTTTAAAAAATAATTTGAAAGCCCTAAATATAAATCAAAGGAAATAATTTGATTTGCTTATAGTATCATGCACAAAGAAGCATGTGTCATCGAACATACACTATATTTACCCAGGTGCAGCATTTACGTGATAAGGAGCAGCGTCTAAACCAGGAACTGGAGAGGTTGCGCAATCACCTCTTAGAAATGGAGGACTCCTATACACAGGAAGCTTTAGCTGCAGAGGACCGAGAGACCAAGCTAAGAAAGAAGGTCATGGTTTTGGAGGAAAAACTAGTGTCCTCTTCTACTGCAGTGGAAAATGCCAGGTAATATTTGCCTCCATCCAGCATTAGCATTTCCTTGAATAATTGAAGTATTCTAGAGTGATGGTGATACGATGTTTATTAGCTTTAAAGAGCATAGATGTGCTAAGCGCTGAGTAAAATGAAGGCATGGAACATCGATATTCTTCGAGTGCTTGTTCATGTCAGTTCCAATCAGGTGCATGTGCGCTGCATGCACAACAGCTGGAAGATTTTTCCCCTAGCAGCATCCATAGGGTTGGCCTGTGTGACTCCTGCAGTCGTGCCCTCATGGCGCCCAATATAGGGCCTTGCCGACCTGCCACCCCCTCATTCCCTTCTTACACCAGTGATGGCTAGCTGGAACTTCCCTCGCTCTTGCTTCTGCAAGTGCCTTTAACAGTGTCCCATTGTATTTTATATATAGTTAATAGTTTTTGTCTTAAGTTAGTAGTAGTAGTAGTAGTAGTGTTAGTTGGCTATGTTTTCATTGTGGGGGGGGTTCTCCCTCCCCCATTTCTCCCTCGCCACCAGGCATGCCTTGGTCGCTGGGGTTCAAACCATGTGGTGAAGTCTGCGGAAGATTGATGCGAAAAAGTGACCCACACACTTTTTGTTTGAAGTGCCTTGGCGAGAGTCACCAGAAGGACAAGGCATGATCCGACAAAGTGGGTACTCGCCTACGAAAGCTCATGCTCCAATACGTCTGTTAGTCTATAAGGTGCCACAGGACTCTTTGCTGTTTTTACAGATCCAGACTAACACGGCTACCCCTCTGATACAGAAGGACAAGTGCCGCATTTGTAAAGGGTTTGGGCTGAGGATCCTTAAGGATCGCGAGCAGAGACTCAGACTTATCTTCATGGGGGCAGCCCTCCACCTGCAATCCAACCCTGGGTTGGCGGAGCCCAGGCCAAGTGCCACTGCCTCCGTGTGCAGTGCAACAGCCCCGATGGTGCATGCATCAGCTCCTAGAAAGGAGACTAAGAACTCCTGAATCATAGAATCATAGAATATCAGGGTTGGAAGGGACCTCAGGAGGTCATCTAGTCCAACCCCCTGCTCAAAGCAGGACCAATTCCCAACTAAATAATCCCAGCCAGGGCTTTGTCAAGCTTGACCTTAAAAACCTCTACGGAAGGAGATTCTACCACCTCCCTAGATAAACCATTCCAGTGCTTCACCACCCTCCTAGTGAAAAAGTTTTTCCTAATATCCAACCTAAACCTCCCCCACTGCAACTTGAAACCATTACATCTTGTTCTGTCATCTGCTACCATTGAGAAGAGTCTAGATCCATTGTCTTTGGAACCCCCTTTCAGGTAGTTGAAAGCAGCTATCAAATCTCCCCTCATTCTTTTCTGCAGACTAAACAATCCCAGTTCCCTCAGCCTCTCCTCATAAGTCATGTGCTCCAGCCCACTAGTCATTTTTGTTGCCCTCCGCTGGACTCCTTCCAATTTTCCCACATCCTTCTTGTAGTGTGGGGCCCAAAACTGGACACAGTACTCCAGATGAGGCCTCACCAATGTCAAATAGAGGGGAATGATCACGTCCCTCAATCTGCTGGCAATGCCCCTACTTATACAGCCCAAAATGCTGTTAGCCTTCTTGGCAACAAGGTCACACTGTTGACTCATATCCAGCTTCTCGTCCACTGTAACCCCTAGGCCCTTTTCTGCAGAACTGCTGCCTAGCCATTTGGTCCCTAGTCTGTAGCAGTGCATGGGATTCTTCCATCCTAAGTGCAGGACTCTGCACTTGTCCTTGCTGAACCTCATCAGATTTCTTTTGGCCCAATCCTCTAATTTGTCTAGGTCCCTCTGTATCCTATCCCTACCTTCCAGCGTATCTATCACTCTTCCCAGTTTAGTGTCATCTGCAAACTTGCTGAGAGTGCAGTCCACACCATCCTCCAGATCATTAATGAAGATATTGAACAAAACCAGCCCCAGGACTGACCCTTGGGGCACTCCGCTTGATACCGGCTGCCAACTAGACAAGGAGCCATCGATCACTACCCGTTGAGCCCGACGATCTAGCCAGCTTTCTTTCCACCTTATAGTCCATTCATCCAGCCCATACTTTTTTCACTTGCCGGCAAGAGTACTGAAGGAGACTGTATCAAAAGCTTTGCTAAAGTCAAGGAATAACACGTCCATTGCTTTCCCCTCATCCACAGACCCACAGTGGTACCCACAGACTCCTGGCACCAACATGTCACCAAACATAAGACTTCTGGTAGGTGCCGATCTGTATCCCCGGTGCCCCAGAAGAAAAAGGCAGGAGAGTGGTTGCTGTTCCCCTCCTAAGCCTAAGGAGACACCGGCAGGGAGACCTCAGCCCACCCAGCCTACTTTGGGCCTGGCAGCTCCCAGGGGCTCATTGACTCCTGCCCCGCAAGGGGTCCAGTTGAGTCCGGCCCACTCCCATTCTCTGGACTGTCATGGCCGGGACATTCAACTCCACTCCAGAGACTTTTGAGGTGGTGCAGGACCTTATTCGTCTGATGGCTCCGCCTTCTTCAAGGAGGGACGAGGCACCGGTGATAGGCCAAAGTCAGCAATGATGTCACGCCACTCCCCTGCTCCAGCACACTACTTCCTGGTGCCATCTGCCCATGGAGGGGAACCGCATCAGTCCCCAGAGGGTCTGCATCACTCTTCAGCATCATCCAGTACTGCTTCTCCGTGCTCTTCTTTTTTGGAGACCTCGGAGTCCGAGGCAGGGTCATATCGTCCAGCAGCAGCAGGTCTAGATCTAGGCAACACCGCCAGCCTCCTCCGTGACCATGGCCACCTCTGTGGTAACTACCAACTCAGTGGCCCTTTTGGACTCCCTGGGCCCAGCGTCAGAATCAGGCGTCAAGATCCAGATCAGTGTTGATCGCATCAGCATTCGTTGCCCCTCCGCAGGAACTGGCACCTGGTCCATCTCCGGTGATGACTCCTGCACCCCCGCCTGCCGCTTTGAGCTCGGCACTGGCAGCCTCAGCACAATCAGCATGCCAGTCCCATGAGCACCGTGACTCTCTTGGCGCCGAGGGCAGTGACCAGGGCCATGGGCCAGTGTTTTCGTCCTCGTCCTGCCCAGATGAGGCTGTTCTGGGTACGTCAACGGCCCCGGCCTTGGAGGAGAGTAGGGTCCTGCAACAGTTGTTGCACAGAGTGGCCCAGAACCTGGGGAACCAGGCAGAGGAAGTGGTAGAGCATGCGGATCCCATGATGGACATCCTTGCCCCCTCTGGACCCTTGCGTATCACACTGCCAGTTATTAAAACTATAAACGAAATCACAAAAACTTTGTGGCAGACCCTGGCCTCCTTGCCCTTCCCCATCCCCCCCCCCCCCCATAGCAAGGAGGAATGAAAGACGCTATTTTGTCCCTTCAAAGGGGTATGAGTACTTGTACACTCACCCTCCACCCAACTCCCTGGTGGTGGATGCTGCGAACCAAAGGGAGTGCCAGGGGTTCCAGGGACCCTCCCCTAAAAACCGAGAGGCCAAAACTTGACTTATTTGGGAGGAAAGTATAATCCACAGGTGGTTTACAGCTCTGAATTGAAAACCAACAGGCCATCATTAGCAGATACTGCTTTAACACATGTGGAGCGATGACCGAGTTTGCCAAGCTGTTACCACCAGTCTCTCGTTCTGAATTTAATGCCTTCGTTGATGAAGGCAAACTCATTTCTAGGGCCTTCTTGCAGGCGGCTCTTGATGGCGCGGATGTGGCCGCCCATACAATGGTTACAGTGGTGGCCATGAGGAGATCCTTTTGACTCCAGGTCTCTGGACTACCTCACAAAGTCCAACAGACCATCCAGGACCTACCTTTTGAAGGTCAGGCATTGTTTTCTGAAAAGACAGACAGAAGACTTCACAGTTTAAAGGACTTGAGGGCTACGCTCAAGTCCCTGGGTATACATACCCCCGCCACACAATGCAGGCATTTCAGGCAGAAACCTCCTCTGCGGTTTTACCAGCACAACCAACAGGATGGTTCCCGGAAGAGGAATCTGAGTGGCAGGAAGAAGCTGCACCCATCCTCAGGGCAGGGCTCTGGCCAGACCAAGCCTTCTGAGGGCCAGAAACAGGCCTTTTGAAGGTGCGCAAGAGGATAGCGTACCAGATCAAGAACTGCATCTACCCCACCTTACCTTTTCATCAGACTATCCCCTTTCTACCATGCATTGTTCCTTATCACTTCGGACTGCTGGGTGCTCCGCATGGTAGAGAGGGGATACTCCATCCAATTCTGTGCCCTCCTGCCCTTCCATCCCCTTCCGTGTCCCTCTTCAGGGATCCCTCTCACGAGCAATTCCTTATACAGGAGATTCCTCGCTCCTTTCACTAGGGGCAGTGGAAGAGGTTCCTCAGGAACAAAAGGGCAAGGGCTTCTATTCCCGATATTTCCTAATACCGAAAGCCAAAAGAGGGCTCAGGCCTATCGTAGATCTGCAAGAACTCAACAAGTTTATGAAGAAACTCAAATTCCTCATGGCCTTTTTGGCCTCCATCATCCCTTCACTGGATCCAGGAGACTGGTATGCCACCCTCAACTTGAAGGACGCTTACTTTTACATAGCAATAACTCCGTCCCAAAGAAAATACCTCATGTTTGTGATGAACAATACCCGCTACCAGTTCACAGTCCTCCTGTTTGGCCTGTGAACGCCACCTCACGTATTCACCAAGTGCATGGCAGTCGTAGCCACATTCCTGTGCAGGCGACAGGTGTTCCCGTACCTCAACGACTGGCTGATCAAGGGCCAATCCAGGGCTCAAGTAGAGATGAAAATCGCCTTCATAAGAGTGTCTTTTGGTGAACTGGGTCTGCTACTGAACGAGGGGAAATCAAAGCTGTCCCCGATTCAGAGGATAGAATTTGAAGGGTTGGTACTGGACTCGACGCAGGCAAGGGCATTCCTTCCTGAAGCGAGATTTTGAGCTCCCAGCAACATCATTCAAGGTCTGAGGCAGTTCCTCACCTATACAGCATGGAACTGCCTGAAACTTCTAGGACACATGGCTGCTTGTACCTACATAGTACAGCATGCTAGACTCAGACTTCGACCTCTTCAGTCATGGCTAGGGTCAGTGTATCATCCAGCCCGGGACAGTTTGGACAGAATTGTAACCCTGCCTTGCCCGGTACTCAACTCCCTCCTGTGATGGCTCGACCCGCAGGTAGTATCTGTAGGGGTTCCCTTCACCATCCCGCAACCATCCCTCTCACTAGTGACAGATGCGTCAGACTTGGGTTGGGGGGATACATTTGGGAGACCTCAGAACACAAGGCCTCTGGTCTCAGGCAGATCTTGCGCTACACATCAATGTCAGAGAGCTGAGAGTGGTACGCCTGGCATGCCAGACTTTCCGAGCCCACCTAACAGGGAGATGTGTATCGGTCATGACAGATAACACCACGGCGATGTTTTACATCAACAAATGGGGCAGAGGGTGCACACTCCTCTCCCCTGTGCCAGGAAGCCCTCATGCTTTGGGACTTCTGTGTAGAACACTCAATACACCTGCAAGCATCATACCTCCTTGGAGTACAGAATGAGTTGGCGGACCATCTCAGCAGGTCGTTCCACGGCCACAAGTGGTCCATCGCCTGGACGTCGTGAACTCAATATTCCATCAGTGGGTCTTTCCCCAGATAGACCTTTTCGCCGCGTGATGCAACAGGAAGTGTCAGCAGTTTTGCTTCTTCCTGAATCGCAGGCTGGGCTCCATCACAGATGCGTTCCTCCACCTATGGGGAGGCCGTCTCCTACACACATTCCCTCCCGTCCCTCTCGTTCACAAGGTGCTCCTCAACATATGGAGGGAAGAAGCTTCAGTGATACCAATAGCTCTAGCTTACCCCGCCAGCAGTGATACACATCACTCCTGGAAATATCCGTGAAAGCTCCAGTCACCTTGCCGCTCTTTCTGAACTTACTAACTCAGAATCACAGCTGTCTCCAACATGTAAACCACGAGTCACTCCACTTCGTGGTGTGGAAGCTCTATGGCTGAACCCAGTGGAGCTTTCTTACTCTGATCAAGTCAGACAAGTTCTCCCTGGCAGCAGGAAACCCTCCACAAGAGTTACGTACCTTGCCAAGTGGAAGAGATTTTCAGTCTGGTTGTCGCAGCACCATTCGTCTTCGCCGCCGCCTTGGTGCCACTAATACTGGACTATCTTCTCACCTCAAGCAGCAGAGACTGTCTGTGTTGTCAATAAGGGTTCACTTGGCTCCCGTCTCTGCCTTCTGCCCAGGTGCAGAGGGATGCTCGGTCTTTGCCAACCCGTTGGTCAGCCATTTTCTTAAAGGTCTTGACAAGCTATACCTGCAGGTCCGACAGCCTGTCTCAGTTTGGGACCTCAGTTTGGTCCTATCCAGACTTATGGGGCCGTCATTTGAGCCTTTGACGACGTGCTCCCTGATCTATCTCTCACACAAGGTGGCGTTTTTGGTAGCAATAACTTCGGCTAGGAGGATGTCAGAGCCCCCTTACACTGTATTCCATAAGGACAAGGTTCAGCTCACCCGGCTTTTCTCCCGAAGGTTGTCTCCCTGTTTCACATCAACCAGGACATCTTCCTCCCTGTTTTCTACCCTAAGCCGCACTTGAGCGGCAGGGAGCAAAGACTTCATTCACTGGATGTTCGCAGAGCACTAGCCTTCTACATTGAGAGAACGAAACCGTTCCGAAAGTCTGTCCAGGTATTCACTGCAGTGGCAGACAGAATAAAAGGTCTTCCTGTCTCTTCTCAATAGATTTCATTGTGGATCGCATCCTGCATCTCTGAGTGCTACAACCTGGCAGGGGTGCCTGCTCCTTCAATCACTGTGCACTCCACCAGGGCTCAGGCCTCTTCAACGGCATTCCTGGCGCAGGTTCCCACCCAGGAAATCTGCAGAGCAGCGACGTGGTCCTCCATACACACTTTCACCACGCATGATGCAATCACCCCAATACTAATTTCTCCCCACTGTTACTCAGACCTTCTTGTCAACTGTCTGTAATGGCCACTCTCTTACCACTTCAAAAGTTATTTTTCCTCCCTTGGTATTCTGCTGTTAATTGGTTTATCTTGTTAGCCTGACCTCACACTTGGTAAAGCAACTCCCATCCTTCCATGTATTTATACCTGCTCCTGTATTTTTTCACATCATGCTTCTGATGAAATGGGCTCTAGCCCACAAAAGCTTATGCCCAAATAAATTTGTTAGTCTCTAAGGTGCCACAAGGATTCCTCGTTTTTATTTTGTTCAGAGTTATGAACATTTCAGAGTTCTGAACAACCTCCATTCCAGAGGTGTTTGTAACTCTGAGGTTCTACTGTATTCAATAAGCAGTTTACACACTATACTACACTACATTCCTGTTCAGCTGAATGACCTGGGGGACATTCCCAACTTTTGGATCAATGGAAGTGCTATTAATTAACATGGGGAATGCACTCTGGATTCAGATAACTATCGGCTTATCAGATAGAGGGAATAAAGAGTACTGGAATTATATGGGTGTGTGTGTATGTATGTATATAAAAAAATATTTTCTTTTCATGAAGCCATCAAGCCAGTCTGCAGGTGGAATCCTTGCAAGAGCAGCTGAACCTAGTGTCCAGACAGAGAGATGAAACTCTGCTACAGCTTACCATGTCACAGGATCAGGTGAAACAGTATGCACTGTCACTGGCCAACCTGCAGATGGTACTAGAGCAATTCCAGCAGGGTAAGTTGCATCAAAAATCTTGAAGAAAAGATTGCAATGAACATTTTCAGTCAGTATAATAGAGTTGTGGTTTGGTGCATTGTTTTTAATTTTGGCGATCACCAATTGCATTCAAGTAGATTTTAATTTCAAAATCTCAATTTTACCTTTAATACACTTAGGGTGAAATTCTGGCCACATTGAAGTCAATGGTGAAAATCCCATTGACTTCAGCGGGTCCAGAAATTTCACAGTTAGCGGTGCTGTATTTGGATTTCCATACCTTAGGTTTTGTGATGTGTAGCAGTAAAACCTTGAGGATTAGAAAGTGTGAACTAACTGTGTGGGTTTTGGTTTTTTTCCCCCTTTTAGAGGAGAAAGCCATGTATTCAGCGGAACTAGAAAAACACCAAAAACAGACTGCAGAATGGAAAAAAAAAGCTGAAAAGCTAGAAGGAAGGGTTGAGTCTTTACAGGTGGGCTGAGAAGATTTTTAAATTACTGTATTAAATAATCCCGATTGTTGGGTTTTAAATACCTTATTACACAGGAATATATTAGATAATGCTGTTTATAAGTCATTAGTAAAATTTTTGACTGGTGGAAGGGAGGAGAAAAGGAGGGCAAGCTAGCCAATTAAGTGAAATTGTGCTGATTATTCATTTTCCTCATATGTTTACAGTCCAAGAATTTAAAATAACAGTGATTAAAATCTTTGAGTTTGAAATACTTTATTTTTGTCATCACAATAGATTATTGTGATAGTGACTTTCCTCTCCTTACAGGAAAGTTTAGAGGAAGCAAATGCTGCCTTGGATGCAGCATCAAGGCTGACTGAGCAG
This sequence comes from Mauremys reevesii, assembly GCF_016161935.1. NCBI lineage: Eukaryota > Metazoa > Chordata > Testudines > Geoemydidae > Mauremys > Mauremys reevesii. Next base: position 30,184,300 of record NC_052626.1, read on the forward strand.
TTGGATCTCAAAGAGGAGCAAATTGAGGACCTTAGGAAACAAGGTAAACAAGTTGATTTTTTTTCTAAAAGTGTGCAAGAAATTGAGGAGATGGTGTGGTACTCTGGGAAAGTTAGCAAAGGTGTGAACTAATAACTTCTTTGAGTGTTGGTCCCTATGAATATTTCACTCTGGGATACAAACGTTCTCCATGCATCTGGGACTGGAAGAATCTTATCCATTGGTCCATACCTGCTCCCTTGCTCTCCTTGTGATTCAAACCACAGGCATAAGGGGCAGTGCAGACCAACCATCTTTCCAGTTCCTCCTTACTGACATATGATCTGTGATGGACCCTCCACTGTCCAGAGCTGATCCTTCTCTTCATTCTGTAAATATTCAAAATAACATAAAGTTTTGTGAGGTTTTATAGACTTTCTGCTAGCTAGTATTAGTTTTATTAGTATAGTTAGCTATTAGTTAGAATCCCACCCCAATCCCTCCGGTACGCTCCTATATCCCATACTGGGAAAGCTGGATTATGCCCAGGATACCAGGCTTCAAAACTGTTTCCTGTCCTTGCTCCTTTTCAGTCAATGACAACCAGCTAATGATGCCTTTATTGCCTCAAGGAAGCATATCTCCACTAAGTTCAGTATCTGCCACTCAGATAGTCCCAGACTAGGGGGACTCCTTGTACATCAGCCATAGTCATCGAAGAGCTTGCCTCCCTGCATGATGTCATACTCAGGAGCAGGAAGAAGCAAAGCTAAAGATCCTTCGTCTGAGTGGTCTTATGAGAGTAGGGGACATTCATAAACATAAAAGCAGATTCCTCTGTAAATCCACTGCAAGGAAGAGAGATCCCTCCCTGACCCTGTCAGAGTGGGGAGAGTCTTTGGACCCAGGAACTTAGGCCCTCCTAAGCCGCATGGCCATGATTAAAAGATGCATAGGAGCAGAGCTCCTTCTGTACTGAACTCTGCACCAACAGTGGCACCAGCTCAGACACTGACAAAATCTAAGTACTGGGACTCTAAGGACCCAGAACTGTTGTTGTTATCCATGAAGAGCACTCAAAGGGAGATGCATTATGGGCACCCCTGTAACGGTTCACCAACCGCTAAGACTCTAGCTATGTCGACACCAACAGTGCCAGGTGATAAGACTCCATTATTCTCAAGGAGGGCAGAGACTTACACCTCTCTGGAGGATATGTTCCTCCTACCAGGTCTGAAAACTCCCCTACTGTCAGGGCCATCCTGACTAGGGAGATTATGACTTCAGGAGGAAGCAGGGTCTCTGAAAGAAGTCAACCTTCCTGTTTGCTATCTGCAGCTTCAGTGGTACCACCACACCATTGATGGAGATGGACCTGACATTGTTAGGAGAATCAAATATACCAGAGGAACTTCCATCAACTCCACTGAGAGAGATCAGCCCAGACAGGGGATCAAAAGTCTCCTGCAACCAGCCTCATCCACCCAACCTAGCATATCTTTCTTGGAAGCAGTAGTACCCACTGCCGTCAGGGCCTCCACAGCCTACATTTGACCCCTCCTACTTGGTATTGGTACTTGGAGTCCATGCAAATGAGTAGGGAGTCATGTTACCCTCTCCTCCAAGGGGTCAGTCAGAATCTCATCTGGAACCCACAGAAGAGGAAGAGGATGAGCTGGAATCACCAATACCAACAGTGAGATGGTCACTCAGGCTTCACTCTCTCCTCCAAATGTCCATTGAAAGTTCCAGGAGTTGCTATGGAGGATGGCATAGGAGTTGCAGATCTCCTTAAAAGAGATCCAGGACACACTGCATAAACTTCTGGATATCCTACAATCCATGATACTCAGTTGAATAGTGCTCCCGATCAGTGAAGCCATACTGGAACTGGCAAGACCCGTATGAGATACGTGACATGTGCCGCTACCCCCAAGAGGGTAGAAAAACTGAGGGAGCAGAGTTCTTCTTTTCCCATCCTGCCCCAAGCTCCTTGGTTGTTCAGGCAGCCACTGAAAGATCCAGGCAGCATCACCCCAGGGTCACCCCTGCAGATAAAGAGGCCAAATGCTTAGACCTTTTCAGGTGGAAAGTATTTATGTCTACTAGCCTCCGATTTGGAATATCAAACTACCAGGCTCTGCTGTTCAAGTATGATTTTATAAATTACATAAAGTTTCTGGGCTTCAAAGAGAAACTCCCTCAAAAAGACCAGGCTAAATTTCAAGCCCTTACAGATGAAGGCAAGTTAGTGGCCAGAACCTCTTTGCTTGTTGCAGGAGACATAGCATCAAGACGAATGGCAACTGCCCTAGTGATGTGCTGTCAGTTGTGGCTACACACTTGAAGAGTCCCTAGAAAAGTCCAAAACACCACAGAGGACTTGTGCTTTGACAAAACCAGCCTTTTTAATGAAAAGATGGATGATTCCTTGCACTTGTTAAAGGACCCCCAGGGCAGCCCTCTGTTCCCTGTATACACACCAATCCGGTAAAGATGATTTTATAAGCAGCTGTGCAAACATATGCCCTTTCTACACCCTTTTATTATTAGTGTTTGTATGAGCCGCCTTGCAAACGGCAAAAGGTGCAATGATCTAGATTCGCTGCTCCTTCTACATCAGCTGCATCTACTCAACCTCAACCCCTGCAAAAAAAATAGTTTTGACAGGACACTCAGAAGCTGTGAACTGATGTTGATGCCATATCCACTCAATTCCAAGGTTCACTTTGGTGGTCACCTAGCCCAATTTTCCCACAATTGGAGAATAACAACAGACAGATGAGTGCTGGATATTATCCATCCTAGCTATACCATTAAATGTATCTCTCTATCCCATTCAAAACCCTGTTCCCTATCCATCTTCAGAGATCACTATCACAAGGGGACTCTCCTGCAGGAGATTGTTTCCTGTCATAGGAGAGAGACTATTGAGAGGATGCCACCTCAGCATCAGGGAAAAGGATTCTATTTGAAATATTTCGTGGTCCCCAAGAAGGGAGGGTGGAGACCTATTCCTTACCTACTTCAACTCAGTGTTTTTATTTGTAAACAGAAATTTTGCATTATCACAATGACATTAGTAATTCCATCCCTGGTCAAAGACACATGGTTTATAGCTCTTAATGTGAAAGATGCTTATTTTCATGTGTACATTCACCCTTCTCACAGAAGGTTCCTCAGATTTGTAGTGGGTCCTGACCGCTACCTGTATAGAATTCTTCCATTTGGCTTGCAGCAGCACCCCATGGTCTTTACAAAAGTCTTTGCAGTAGTAGCAGCACAGCACAGTTACAACAGCTCCACCATCCTCCCATACTTAGATTGCTGGCTTTTGAAAGGCAGGTTGTTACGGAGTCACCGGACCAATGCTCTGGAACTACTCCATACGAAGCCAGTCAGGACTCTGGGGGAGCATGCTTCCTCTCTCTGAGCATACTGTTGCCAGGGCAAGAAGCTTACACAGCTTCGACCTTCCTGGGTCTGACCTCGGAGCATTCAGCATCCCCTTCCACACTGTGCGTTTCCCACAGTGAGTCCACCCGTGCGGGGCTGCTGGGGGGAAGCCAGAGGGCCCTACACCCCAACTCTTCAGTTAGCAGTGACTCTCAGTCAGCATGTAGAACAGAAGGGTTTATTAGTTGACAGGGAGACGGTGTAGGACAGAGCTTGCTATCATAGAAATCAGTGACTTTCACCCAAGTCCATGTTGAGGAGTCCTGAGCCAGACAGCCAGGATTCCCCCTCTTCCAGTCTCCCAAGCACACTGCCAACCTCCAGCTACACGACCTCAGAAACCCCCGTTGCTCCTCCTCCTTGTCTTTGTCTCGTTTCCCAGACAAAGAGTCACTTGGTTGTATTCCCCCTCCTGGGTCTCAGGTTACAGCACCAGTCATAGCATATGTGCAGGCAGCTGGAGCAGACTCACTTGCCCCAGAGGTCTCAGCCAAAGTCACACACCCCTATTCCCAGCACCAACATATTGGTGCAGCACAAAGGGAAACTGAGGTGCGCACAGTATTCTTGCAAAACAGTAAAACTCACATAGGCTCAATAGTAAGACTCACATACAACATAACAAGGGAAAATCCCCACTTCGTCACACAGGTCCCGACCAGAAGTCCTGGCATCAACTCCATTGCTGCTCCATCTCTTAACATTTCTGAGTATCCGCCTGAATTTGGAAAAATCTATTCTGACCCCGACACACTCCATAGAATATAGAGGAGCAACTCTGGACTTGAGTCAGGGCAAGGGCTTATTTTGCTACAGACCAATACCATGCCACAATTGATCTAATAGACCAAGTCATGTGCAACCATCAGATGTCACTTTGGGTATGCCTCACTCCTCTAGGGCATGTGGCATCATGTACTTATGTGAAAGGAAGGAGGAGGATCCGGGGAGCTACAGGCCAGTCAGCCTCACCTCCGTCCCTGGAAAAATCATGGAGCCAGGTCCTCAAGGAATCAATTCTGAAGCACTTAGAAGAGAGGAAAGTGAACAGAAACAGTCAGCATGGATTCACCAAGGGCAAGTCATGCTTGACTAACCTAATTGTCTTTTATGACGAGATAACTGGCTCTGTGGATGAGGGGAAAGCAGTGGATGTGTTATTCCTTGACTTTTGATGAGGTCTCACACAGTATTCTTGCCGGCAAGTTGAAGAAGTTTGGGCTGGATGAATGGATTATAAGGTGGATAGAAAGCTGGCTAGATCATTGGGCTCAACGGGTAGTGATCAATGGCTCCATGTCTAGTTGGCAGCCGGTATCAAGCAGAGTGCCCCAAGGGTCGTGATTTGGAGGATGGCGTGGACTGCACCCTCAGCAAGTTTGCAGATGACACTAAACTGGGAGGAGTGATAGATACCCTGGAGGGTAGGGATAGGATACAGAGGGACCTAGACAAATTAGAGGATTGGGCCAAAAGAAATCTGATAAGATTCAACAAGGACAAGTGCAGAATCCTGCACTTAGGACGGAAGAATCCCATGCACTGCTATAGACTTGGGGCTGAATGGCTAGGCAGCCGTTCTGCAGAAAAGGGCCTAGGGATTACAGTGGACGAGAAGCTGGATATGAGACGACAGTGTGCCCTTGTTGCCAAGACGGCTAACGGCATTTTGGGCCATATAAGTAGGGGCATTGCCAACAGATTGAGGGACGTGATCATTCCCCTCTATTTAACATTGGTGAGGCCTCATCTGGAGTACCGTGTCCAGTTTTGGGCCCCACACTACAAGAAGGATGTGGAAAAATAGGAAAGAGTCCAACGGAGGGCCACAAAAATGACTAGTGGGCTGGAGCACCTGACTTATGAGGAGAGGCTGAGAGAACTGGGATTGTTTAGTCTGCAGAAGAAAAGAATGAGGAGGGGTTTGATAGTTGCTTTCAACTACCTGAAAGGGGGTTCCAAAGAGGATGGATCTAGACTGTTCTCAGTGGTAGCAGATGACAGAACAAGGAGTAATGGTTTCAAGTTGCAGTGGGGGAGGTTTAGGTTGGATATTAGGAAAAACCTTTTCACTAGGAGGGTGGTGAAGCACTGGAATGGGTTACCTAAGGAGGTGGCGGAATCTCCTTCCTTAGAGATTTTTAAGGTCAGGCTTGACAAAGCCCTGGCTGGGATTATTTATTTGGGAATTGGTCCTGCTTTGAGCAGGGGGTTGGACTAGATGACCTCCTGAGGTCCCTTTCATCCCTGATATTCTATGATTCTATGAAGTGATGCCATTTGCCAGATTCCATTTCTGTTGCCTACAAGCTTGTCTCTGAACAGTATATATACCCTCAAGGTGAAGGCTTCGCTGACATGGTGGAAAAACCCTCAATGTGTATGCATAGAGAAACACAAAATGGTAATTACAGATACTCCCTTTCATATAGATGATCACAGAGCACAAGGCACTTGAACACCCTGGGAAACTAGAGTGCACATAAATCTCCTGGAACTAAGAGCATTCTGAAGCTTGCATGTCATTCTTACCACTCACATGATCCTGATATATCCTGATAATGCCAGACAAAATTATGGCAATGTTCTACATAAACAAGCAGAGGGGGCAAAATCCACCCACCATAAGCGGTCAACTTATGGAATTGGTGTATTGGGAACCACATTATGCTGTCATTGCATCTACTGGGTGGCCACAATTCACTGGCAGACAGCCTCACCAGACATTTTGCCACTGATCATGAATGGGGACTACATGACTCAGTGGTGAGCAACATCTTCACTTAGAGGGGATCCCCTTCTTGAGATGTTTGCATCCCAGGTGAGCAGGAAGAGTGACACATCCTGTTCCATGAGACTTCAGGGACGCAGCTCTGAAGGAAATGCTCTCCTGTTGTCCTGGACAGGCCACCTGAGGTATGCCTTTCCTCCCATTCTGCTATTACCTCAGGTTCTGTGACAGAGCGCTTGTCATTCTCATTGCTCTCAAATGGCCCAGGCAATTGAAAGCTATTCATGCCTTCACTCACCTTGTGATATCAAGTGTCTGATTAGAACCCTCCCACCAGTGATGAAACCAACCCCACAATGGGAACTCATCTTCATATTCTCAACATTGACTAGGCCGGGGTCATCACTTATTTTTAGTCAAGGTCCAAATTTATTGGTCAAGGTACAGTCAAGGTCCAGATTCCAGAGAAAATAATACAAAAATAATAACAATAATGATAAGTAAATACAAAGATTTTGTGGTCCATTTAAAAGCATCTAGCTAGCAGTCTGGATTTGGTCCATAATCTGCCTATTGACTACCCATGGACTAGGCCTATTGACTACCCATGGACTGTTAGCCATGTCCCACTTGTCCATAAAAGTTGCCTTCCTGGTTGCCCATCACGTCTGCTAGAAGAGTAGGTGAACTCAGGACCCTGGTGGCTGATCTACCATATGCTGTAGTTCACAAAGACAGTCTCGCTATGGCTGCACATAAAATTCACCCCTGAAGTAGTTTTAGATTTCTGCATAAATCAGGCGATACACTTACCTGTGGGTTTTTTCTGAAGCCTCATATCACCAATGAAGAGAGCAGACTTCATTCCCTCGATGTGAGATGTACATTAGCATTTTACCTGCAAAGAATAAAAATGATCAGAATGCCACCTAGATTATTTGTTTCTATAGCAAAATGAATGAGAGGGCAAGCTTTATTCTCTCAAAGAATCCCTAAGTGCATCTTGGGTTGTATCTCCCTTCCTACAAAAGCAGCCTCAGTAATCATTTCATGAGGTGTCCTTACTTACATTTGCAAAGCAGCAATGTGGAGCTCTAGCCATACTTTCATGAGGTACCACACCCTCTTCAAGCCTCCACAGATGATTAATCCTTTGGGGTGGCAATCCTACAATCCTAAACTGCTTGCAGCTTTGCACCCTCTTCCTACCTCAGTATTGCTTGTGAATCATACACAGTGTAATACAAACAGGGGTGAGCACTCGAAGAAGAAAAGGAAGTTATTTTATTGTCACTGGAGTTCTCTGAGATCTGTGGTCCCTGTCTATGTTGCACAACCCGCCTTCCTTCCCCTCTGCTTCAGACCTTTAAACAATTTGCAGTAGAGAGAGAACCAGAGGTGGTTGGTTTCCACCATCCTTTATGGAGTTCTCAAACTTCATTGCACTGCCACTTCTGATAACAAAAATTACTACATGACCCCAGGAGGGGACCAAAGCTTGAGTTCCACCACACAGGGCAGGGGGGGTGAGGTGCGGGTGGCTAAGCCAAAACCCTACTGCTCCAGGCAAGGGGTCTGTAACCTGAGACCCGCCACCCAGGGATGAATCCCTCGGGCTTTGGCTCTGGGCAGCAGGGCTTGGGCTTTTGCTTCAGTCCTAGACCCCAGCAGGTCTAACACCAGCTTTGGTGACCCCATTAAAACAGGGTCGCGACCCACTTTGGGGTCCCGACCCACAGTTTGAGAACCACTGCCTTATATCATTGTTACAAAGCACAAGGAGAGCTAAGATGTAGCCATAGACCAATGAACACTGCTTGCAAATTCTTCCAGTCTCAGGTGTGTAGAGTGCATGCATACCCCACAGTAGAACACAGGTAGCAGCCATGCATATTGGGTTACAATAAGGTAACTTCCCTTTTTTCCTCTTGTGAAGTAAAAGAACAGTTTTGTGCCATCCTTGACAATCTTTAATTTTTTCTTATAAACTGATGATTTGAAGGAAGTTTATAGTTCTTTTATTGATGATCTCCTACCAGGAGAAGCCATTTGTATTCACACTTCTTTCTTAGATACCTGTGCCCTTAAGTGAGTTTTGTCACCTTCTTTAAAAGCATGTTTTTAAGGTGCTCAGATATGACAGTGATGAGTGCCATAAAAATATCTTAACTATAAATAGTTTCCATAATAAAATATGGATATGCAAATAGAACTTGACTTATTTCCTCTCTCCTGGAGCGTCAGCTTTTTTTCTTGAACATTAACTGTTTTTCTGTTGTGTTTATTATCCCGGGTCTGTGTTTTTATCCTGTTTAAAAAAATACCGTGTCTTTGATATAAATTGTATTTGGAAGTTTTGATCTGAATTAAATAGTTACAAAATTAATAATAGCAGAAGAAAAATGAAAGGTAAATATAGAGACAAGAGAGAAAGATGTGCTCAATTGAGATTTGAAATGAGATGAAGAGGCAGTGAGGCAGAGAAGTAGAAGATGTTCCAGGTAGCAGAAGTTGCACCAGCAGAGGTGAGATTGGATGGAGGGGCATTCAGAAAGGTAGTGATTGATATTAGAGTAGAAAAAGGATATGATGTGTTATGGTTTGACATCTGTGTGGCAATAGGCAAAAAGCAATTTATATTAATACTTTCTGCTTGTTTTTTTAATCTTCATAATAAAGCGTCAGATCACCTCACGTACACCTATCTCCCACTGACATCAATGGGAGTTATGTGCCTATATCAGAGACTGTATTTTCGGATCTGATTTCACCTGTTTTGGAATGCAAGATTCTTGATTGCACTATTGTTTAGAAAGATGTCTTGAACATATTCTTGGATTAAGTACTCTAAATGTTGTTATACTGTACTTTATTTTTAAGACAAAACTTGGCCAGACAGTGAAGGAGTTTGCCAGGAGAAACAATTTTGAAAAAGATAAATGGCTTTTGCTTTATGACTGCACTTAGACATGAATCGTGTAAAGAAGAGTTGTGTGGCTTTTTCTTTCATAAACAAGCTGGAGATTAATGATTCATTGTCATAAAGTTTTAACATTAAAACAATGTTAGGAAACCTTAAAAGGCACAGTAACATTGTAGCGAAAATGATCAAATCTGCTTTTTCATCTCTCTTATCAGCACATTGTATGATATGGTCTCAAGTTCCCAAAGTGAAAACTTAAGTTGTGAAAATTTAGGTGTTTATATATGGCAAACAAACATCAGTAAGGCTAGATTGTGAGAATACTAGTTTTAAAATAGATGCCTCTGATGCAATTCAAATAATTGCTATATGAAGAACTTTGGGTTCATTTTGTTTTTATTTTCTTGTTGAATTAATTGTTGTTGCCATCGGAGTGGTCTGATAGCATCAAACGTGCTAACTCTCCTACACAGCTCTGTCAGTATAACCCAGTCCTTACCTGTTATCTCTTCTGCATTAGTCATGTTCCCTTCTTGAGTCAAGATTTATAGTTATGCCATTGCCTCAAGTTTTATGGTGGTTTTGTGATCTGAACAAATACCCACAAATAATTAAGGGTACTGAGTTTGTTAAATAATCTAGCCCAGTTTTAAACCTTTTTTTCCAGGCATGAGGGGATGTTCTGTACCTGTCTTGTTACCTTTTCCTTCTCTTCTTTCTTGCTCTTCTGACCATCCCTCCTCTATCCAGGTGCCCTAGTCCAACTGCTTTGCCATTACTCTACTTGCATGCCCTGCTTTCAACCTACCCAATTCACTGCATGGATTCAGGCTTGATATGAGAGTCTAGGGGTAGGAAGAGAGCCAGAAGGTGCCCATGTTAATTAGTGTCTGAAGATGAGGGGATGGCAAAGGGTCACTTGTGCCCTGCAGTCACTAGCAGCTCTTGGTTTTTCTCATTCTCTTCCCCCTGTCAAATGGAAATTATTGGAAGATCCTTCTTCTTTTGAGTTTCCTTGGGGGAAGGAGCCCAGAGTGTCTCATCCCACCCTGTAATGGTAGCTTCTGCTGTTGAGCAGTGAACATATTCATCTGATTCCTACTGCTCATTTTAAAACTTTTTTGGTGTTTTTATTTTTTTGTTCCTCATCTGCATTGACCAACTCATTCTTGTCCCTTAAAACAAACTTTTCATTTTAAAGCAAACAGATAGGAAAGCTTGGGGTTAGAGAGGAAGTAGGGGTGCAAAGTAATTTGGCAACTCTCAGCTATTTCAGCAACTATTCTCCAGAAAAGCTGTGACTCTTACTAGTTCATTGAATGAGTAAAAGCAGCAAAGAGTCCTGTGGCACCTTTATAGACTAACAGACGTATTGGAGTATGAGCTTTCGTGGGTGAATACCCATTTCGTTGGATGCATCAGATGCATTGAATGAGTGTTTACTCAAATTCCAGTTGTGTGTGCGCAAAACTTGGCCTCCTGTGGGCAAAGTTAGGGGTATTTTCCCAAGTCCACATATGACTTTTACAGCGTAAATTAAATGTCAAGCTGCAACATGAAGATGCAGCTAGTTACCTTTTTTGGTTTGAGTTGAACCATCTGTATATATAGCTTGATTTCAGTATAGTCGTTCCATGTGAAACTCTCCCTGACACCAAGGACCAAATTGAACCTCGGCATAAGCAGACAAAACTCCCCCCCCCCTCCCCCGTGAGAGGGTGTGCTCATGCCAGGGTGAACTTAGTCCCATAGTTTTGCATTTGGTGATTGTGGTGGTGGGAAGGTTGGTAGGTCTCAGTAGGTTTGAACTTACAGGCAAGGTTGGATCTTAGTATGGTTTCAAACAATAATATGATATTTGCAGTGTTGTTTTAGCCATGTTGGTCCCAGGATATGAGAGAGACAAGGTGAATGAGGAAATATTCAAATCTCAGGAAGAGCTCTGTGTCACTCAAAAGCTTGTCCCTTCCACCAATAGAAGTTGCTCCAATTAAAGATACTACTTCACCCACCTTGTCTCGCTCAGTGTGATATAAGCAGTTTAGTTTAAAAACTTGATGCATAAGGGAAACAACATTTTACTTGGTTAGAAGTACCTATCAAATAGTAGATTTTTTTTTTCAGAAAAGGCTCTCAGTTTTTTAACATGTTATTTATTCAAGAAAACATATGATGTCCTGTTGAAAATTGGCCAAATACATTCCCAGACACAGCTTTGTTGGCCAAATCTTTTGAAGAATTTCTTTATGGATTTTTTTGGCAGGAGAACTGATATTTAATGGGAAAATATAAGACATACCAGATGCAATTTTTTGAATTGCCCTAAATGGCGTACAAATTATTGGAGACTGTCAGAAATGTCTCGTTTACAGCAATCCATGCTGAATTTTGGCTCAGGTCTCTTCTGCTATGCGCTCTTTTCATACCCATGAAATAAATGATTAAATTGTATTCAACTGTGTAATTATACTTGTGATGTCACAATACTTTAGAAGGAAATATATTTCTGAGATGTGGACTGATTATAAAACAGTTTATTCACTCTACAAATGTGTAGATGTGTAATAGCCATTAAAATTGACCCTTATTAAAATTATGATGGAATATAGCTATTAAAGTGACCCTTAATGAGCTCATGATAGAATAAATGTTTTGACAAAAGTAGAATAATATATTTAGCAATAATATTTTCACTTTAAAAATGTATTGGTAATGTTTGTATTGACTATGAGGAATAAGTTTTGAGATGGACAGTTGAAAAATAGTGTAGTCTAAAGCAACACCATTAAGTTGAAATATGTTCAATTAAAAAAAAAAGGGAGGGGGGAACTGTTAAAAGGTATTTCAGATACTACACCTGCTCCTGAGTTTCTTTGTCAATTTTTTTGGTTTTGTAATCACATTTTCCAATTTTTTAAAATGATTTTCTCTTCCCTGTTCCTTTCTGAAAGACCTACACAACATACCATGTCAACTAACTCATACGGCCCCCAGAGCTGTCATCTTTTCTTAACATTTCTTTCTTTAAACTTTGGTCTTGTGGAATCCCACATATTAAGTTATTTTATATAAATTATGCTTCTTTATATCTTTAAAACATTGATTTTAAAAGCAGTGTAATTTTTCTCTCCCCCCACACCCTTTTATGTCTAGCATTTGCAAAAAATTGGAATTTGCAAGTGTGTGTTTGTATTTAAGCAGCCATTCTCTGGCACTTTACACATCAGGATGGTTCTCTGATCTCATCACATCTCAGAGTTTGTTAATGCTAATATGTGGGATTTCTCAATATACCCTTGTATTCAGAGTGTAATTGATACAGATGTACAATAATGAATCTGATTATTAGAGGTGTGTGTGTGTAATTGCGAAGACAGATTAATCAATCTTTACTTTGTTTTGAATAAAAAGACTAATCCTTATGCCTCTGGAGTAAGGTTTTTTTATGCGTTACACTAGTTACTTTCTTTCCGCTTTGTATTCTATAAAATTCAGTTTCTGACTGACAATTATTACAGTTATACTTGGAGTCCTCAAACAGGATACATTAGAACATATCAGTTTCACAGCTAAGGTCTTTGATGTATATAGAAAGTCCTGCTGAGGGTGGCATGGGAGTTATTATTGTTAATTGAGAAAACCCCACTGTGCCAACATGGTTGTGGGCTGAATTTTATAAAGGATTACAAGCCATGTGGAAATTAGAGTGAAGTGTTTTTCCATGTATGTCAGATGATTTGTAACCAAAAAAGGTAGATAGTTACGCTCCCCTGCCCCAAATATATATTTACTTATTGATAGTAATTCATAGGAATTTTACCTACATATTTTAGTGATTGAGGCTTGTAGATGTCCATATCTCATGGACAGCTTCTTAATAGAGAAAATATTGGATTTAAATTTAAAAAGTTTACTTAAAATTTACAAGTATAATTTGAAATGCTCTGAAATATACAAACACATGAGCAAGGGGAACCTCCTGCAAGGGTAGATTAACCTGATGACATTTCCTGGGACTGAAGACGATAGCCACTCAACTCTGCAGAGGAAGGGAAGGAAAAGCTCCTGGTCTCTGTTAGTGTTACTTGAGCGTGAAATCCATTTTACCACAGAGGCTCTGCATGAAGCTCCTGTGTCCCAGTTAATCCTTTATATGTGGTACATAGAGATTTGTACCTGCCCTTTGCATTAGATTGAATGTAACCCTGAGAGAATACATCTTGCAAAATCCATACTTGGCAATCATTTAAACCCTAGTCAGGGGAGAAGACCTCTCCAGGGTCATTCATGTTGTGACGGTGTTTATCAAGATGGTCAGCTTCAGTATAATCTAGTCAATTGTCCATGTAGCTGAGGTGGCTAAGAGATTCTCTGCCACTGAGGTGAAACTGACCAATGAAACCTTGCGGAAAGGGCATTCCGGTATCCTGTGTGTTGATGAGAAATGTAACTAGTCAAAGATTGATCCAAGTGGTGCTCGATCTGCAAAGAGGCCATTTTCCTTTGGGATTTGCCATGATGATGAGAGGAGAAGAAACCACCAGAGTTTAGCATCTAACACTACCATTTATCATCTAATACTACCCTGGAAATATCTTTTAGTTCCTAAGCAATTGTCAACTTTTTCTTAAATCCCAAAACATTTTGAAAGTGAAGAAGTTGTCTAGCAATTACTGTACTGTTTCATTGTGCAAAAGATCTTTAATTTATCTAATATCAGCTATTTTTGATTCCATATTTTAATATAAGTTTGAGTAGGAATCTTGGCATGTTTTCTCACAACATTAATGTTGAATAAAATGGTTTTGTTGTGTGAATTTTCTTAGGGATTTATTTTTCTCTCATAATATTTTAGGAATTCATAAGCTATTTTTATCAGCTTATGAATGATGAAGGTGATGGAAGGTCAAACAGAGTCCAGGATACATTTCCATAGGGTGGTTAGGTGATTGTATGTGTATAAGAAAAGGCAAGCAGTTGAGTTATATGTAATACTAGATGCATAGAGAAATGGATGCCATTATACTGTTTGGGAAGAATGATGATCATAGCAACAAAAGGACTAAATCTGATGCCTGTTTGGTCTGTATGAAATGAATCATTGTTCTTGGTAACTTCCATACTGGACATATCAATCACAAAACCACACTGTAGTTGACCATTCTGCCTATGATTTCCACTCAGCTGTGATCCAGCAGATCAGGATATTGCATCACAACAACCAATTGGAACATGGAGCTGGCAAGTAGGAATTCAGGATAGTGGATAAAGATCCATTTTTGAAACTTTTTTATTTAACTCCATAAGTATTGATAGGTATATCGTATGATTTGCAAATTAAATAAATAACAGCTTTTGGCCCTCTCATTTGTCCCTCAGCTCCGTGTCTCAAGGAAATGTCATGGTATCTGTGATGTTCCAGTCCAACCATTTTAAACTGAATTTTCATACTTCCAAAAAGCCATTTCAGTCTCTCCTATAACTCCTTTTCATCATATGGGTTATTGGCATAATGGACCATGTAAGTGTGCTGGATCTGGAGTGCATGCACATGTTTCAGCACCCTGTTCTGCGGCTTGGGACTGTGGCTGAGTTAGGTGCTGGCAGCCCAGGGTTGCTAAAGAGAAAAAGAAGAGAGACCCAGGGCCAGAGGAAGGACCCTGGTGGGAGGCTTCCGTGCCAAACAGATGGGACTGCCTAGTGGGAGATACCTACAGAAAACAAAGATTGAAGCTTTACTGATGAGAGGCTGTAGGTCCACAGTTGGATCTGGTTTTTGGGAAAGAATGCTGGAGTCTGTGAAAGTTTGTTTTGCATTGAGGTGATGTTGAACTGTGAAGTTACTTTAATAAACCAAACCCTGAGAAGGGATGGAACTTCTCATGAGAGTCTGGGTGTACTTGGAAGCTAAAAAGGCAGCACACACATGACCAGATGACATACACTGACCCTGTTACAGACCAGAACACACCGTAAGAGTCATTGCAGTCTTGTGTCAAACTGGCAGTCTGCAAAATTATACCTGGAAATTGGGATAAAGTAAAATACAAATAAATGTTTCTATTTCCCAGTGTGAGAAAATGGCTCTAAAAGTGCTAACATTTCCAAGTCTGTTGGGGTGTCAATAGTGATTTATGGCTAATTCAGGAGACCCAGTGGGGTAGGTTTGGGTATTATGGTGACCAAAGTGGTTTCTAAGTTCATACTCTACACTATATAAGATTTCAGATAGGACTGAAATCATACCTAGAATGTACTGAAGCAGCTCATGAACTGTTGCATAAGATCTTATTTTCCAGCTTTAGTTAATTTAACTGCAGCTGAACAATTTACCAAGCCTCATGCAGTGGATTTATAACCTGCTGTCTGTGCTTTGGCTTACTTTGCACTGAATGTGCTGGGTATTTTAGCTCATATTAAAATATTAAATACCTTATTAAGTGAACACTTTCCAAATACATCATCTTTATTTTTAAAAAAAGTTATTTTAATAATATTGATGCATTTTATTTGAAAACATATGTGTATATAACTTTGAAGTGTATATTATCTTAAAATCATCTATTTTAGTTAATTTACAGTGAAATTACATATTAATTCTCTAGGTGAGATCAAACAAGAAATGTTAGAAGATGCACAAAACAAACTAATGAACCTTATAAACAGCACAGAAGGGAAAGTGGACAAGTAAGTGACTTTTTTAATTGGTGTAATTATAAGTTCTTTGCTCTTCATCCTATACATCCCTTCTTAAAACTACACTAACAGAATAAGAATAGTAGTCACGGTGTAGATATAGGTTTCTGCATAAAATATTTCAAAAAATAGTGAATACTTGCATATTTTCCATTGTACAGTCATTTTAAAGCTTAGTTTTGAAAATTGAAATAAAAATGTTTGTCTAAACAGAATTAAAATATGTCGTCTAAACAAAATTAGCATTATTGATTGTTCCTTATTTATAATTCTAGTTTTACTCTAATTTCTTGACTTTCTATCTGTAGTTCAATGCTAGTACATTGTAATCTGTCTAGGGCACAAAAAGTAAGCCTTCTCACATAGCTGGTATCATCTGGATATCAGACTCTCATTTGATTCCCCCCACTTAGAATTGATATTAAAACTATAGCCACTCCACTGTTTCCTCCCTTAGGATTGGTTCAAGACAGTACTTTGCTTCTTGCTCCTTCCTCCATGTCAGTGAAATATATCACTTCCTCAGCATGTGAATCATTGTTTCCTCTGTCTCAGTAGACAATAAGGCCATTTGCAAGCTTCTCCAAATTATAACCCACAGTAGAGGAAGTGTTTTGGGAGCTTAAAGGAAATTGGTGAGGTTGTCATTTATTTCTTGCATCATACATTTTGACTTTGGTTTATGATGATGATGATAAATTAGAAAAGTGTATGTGAAATCATTTCAAGAATAAGGATTAATATGTTAATATTTTGACAACATGAGTTTTGTAAAAGATGAATTGATTAATTAGCTCTTTCTCTGCATTTTTATAGGGTCTTGATGAGAAATCTCTTCATTGGGCATTTTCATACTCCAAAGAATAAGCGTCATGAGGTCTTAAGGTTAATGGGAAGTATTTTGGGGCTCAAAAAGGAAGAACTAGATCAGGTAATACCGTGTTAAAAACTAGACTTCCTCTTTCATTTAACATATATTTGTGATGTTAGTAAAATACAATGTTGTTTTCTGCTGCTACGTTAAATGCCACGGCCAAGCAATGTTTATGGAAAATAAAAAATTTGGCCTTTCATCTGTGTTCATTCTTAAAGAGGAACATGCTGATTCTATTGGATCTTACAATGATTTTAATAGAATAATAGATGCAAGATGTCATTTTGTCTGATGGATGTTGCTGTAGAGGAAGGAAAGAGCTTCACTTGGTTGTTAGTACAGTAGCTGTAATATGACAGTCTCAGAATGTTTACTTCAGTTAGTCAAACTAGTTTAACTCATGTATACAGGCTTATTTAAACAATGGTTTTATGCATAACAAGATTTTAGACCAGTGGGATATTTCAGAGGGGTGGAGAACAGTTTTAAAGCTTTTGTTAGTAAATAAGGGTTCGCTGTTCGTCAAATAAGATAATCTGGAACAGTTCCCTTTGCCATTTGTGAGCAAATGTAAGGGAGCCAGCCCATAAGCTGATTTTTATTGTTTGTTTGCTTTTTGTTGGTTGGTTTTGCTGTTTTTTCTTTATTTCAGCATTTCTCTTTTTTTTTTAATTCTCTCTAGTTAGTGTCTGAAGACCAAAAAGGTGTTACCAGATGGGTGACTGGTTGGCTTGGTGGAGGAGGAGCTGGATCAAAGAGTGTCCCGAGCACACCTATAAGACCAACTAATCAATCTGTTTTCAATAGTGTAAGGATTAATTATACAATTCTCTACATTTGAATGCAAAAGCCATGACAGTTATATATAAATGCTAACATTTTTAGTTTTGGTATTTTGGTCTTGATTTAATGTTGGTTTTATTGATAATAGATCTTAAATTACTTGTGTTCTTAGTGCAACTACTTAGTTTTCCAACATTTTTTTTAAACCAGTAATAAACAGGAGGTTAAAAGTCATACTGGCCTGAGGTCCATGCTAAGTGCTGGGCTACTACCAAAATATTACAGCTCTTCTAGGGATTGATGACATCATTGTCCACCAGGGACTTTTATTGTGTGAACCTTCAGAACTAGAGGTTAAATGCATTATTTGAAAGCTGGGAGTCTTCAGCAGGCTTCAGGATATAAGACCATGAAATCATACTTTGATTACAATTTTGTCCTTCCCTTTCCCCAAAGACCCCCCACCCTCCTTTCAATTTTAACTTGAAAGCTGGAATTCCTAGCTTTTCTGTGCTGTATGTCATTGGTCTTAGATTCAGAAGTTCTTGAGAAAGCAGCCACTTTTCAAGTTTTATAAAGTGGTGATTCTGACACTGTAGTAATAATAATAAGTGGAGATATACCAATCTCCTAGAACTGGAAGGGACTTTGAAAGGTCATTGAGTCCAGCCTCCTGCCTTCACTAGCAGGACCAATTTTTGCCCCAGATCCCTAAGTGGCCCCCTCAAGGATTGAACTCACAACCCTGGGTTTAGCAGGCCAATGCTCAAACCACTGAGCTATCACTCCGCCCCCACCTCCAGTAGACTGGAGTCTTTCTTGGTGATCAGCAGAATGGAACATATTTGAGAATCAAGCAGTGAGCAATAAGAGGGTTTGGAAGTTGTTTTTTGTTCACCGTGCCACAGAATAAAAATGTTGGAGAATTTATGTAAAGCGTTAATCTCTAACTGTAAGCTTATGGGAGGATATTGGCTACTTAAAATGACACAAGCAATGAAGTGGAGTAATAAAGTAAGCCACCAGCCAGAGCTGTGATTTTTAAGGTGTAGATGTCAATTAATTTAATTTAGAAAATGTTTTTTCCCAGTGTGTTTGCTAATAATGTAAATTGTCTTAGTAGTTTCACAGGCATAAAGAGGAAGATTAATAATTTTGTATCTGCAGTGCTTATTCTCCTAGCAAAGTCTGAGTACTGTGCTTTTGCTGACATCATAAGCAGTCTCATATCCATGGCATAGTGTGTCAGATAAACAAAGTGGAGAAAGTAATGGCCTTTTTAAAAAAAAAATCTTACATTTTCTCCTCTTTATTAAGCTGTTGTAACTTGGGTGACAATATTCCTGTGTCCATGTTATACTGCTTATGATGTCAGTAGCATCATGGGATTCAAAAAACAATCCGACTTTGATGGTGGAGGTACAAATGTTATCTTTAAAACTTTAATAATTTCCAATTATATTTTTGCTGTGTCACTGAAGGTTAACTGATATTTTTTAAATAAATTCCTTGATCACCGCATGTTAAAGTCTGATTTCTTGTGACCTTAGGGCTAGAAAAATTCTTGCAGGCCAGTACAGATCTTTTCAGGACCAGTCTTTCTTTCTAAATTCTGGTCCAGAAGCAGTTATCAGTTAAAGAAAATTATTGAAAATGTTCTAATTAGTGGGCATGTTCTTTCTAGTCTTTTTCAGAACTGTTTGTGAAGTTCCTTGAAACAGAATCACGTCCAAACCTTCCCCTACCCACGCTCTCTGTTCATGACATGAAACCTTTAGGAGCAGCAGGAATTTGTAATCCTAGTAGTACCAGATCCAGCAGCCATACAGGTAACACCATATCTTGGTGGAAAATTTGAAGTTCTGGGTTAAATCTAAAGGGAGAGAGAAACTGTGTGGGTCCGTCCGTCCTTTCATTCTGATGGGATTTTCTAAAGGGCATACATGAGTTAAGCTCCTAGCTCCCTTAGACCCCTTTGATATTCTGTTTCCCCCTTCGCCCATCCCCAAAAAAGTCCCCTTAATCTCTGAGTGAATATATTGCTTTTGATGGTGAGAGCCAGCACTAGAGCCAGACAGATGGTAGTTAATCTTCCCTGCATGTGGTGATGTCTGTGCTCTCTAGTCCTGATCCGCAGCATCCCTGCTGTTTAGCCTGGGTCTCATAGAGCTAAGAATGCCAAGCTTATGATGGTTTGTGATGTGTAACACCAGTTCACTTCCTAAGTATTAGGCTAAAACTAGCAGATTGTTTAAAAATGTGAGCTAATCGGAGATTGATTTTTTGATCTGAGAAAGGATCTCTAATTTGTTCTCCGTGTTGGTAAAGTCAGAATACTTTAACAATTATGCCTGTACTTGAAATACTTCCTAGCAGGTATGTGCAAAAATATCAATTGACTTTCCTTTAGATTCTGATCCTGTAAGACACTGAGCACATGCTGCTGAGTAATACATGTTTAGGATGCTCAGCACCTTGTAGGATCAAGTCTTTAATTTAATTAATCAGAGTTCTGCATATGGAATGATTTTTTTTTAATATGCTTTTTAGGACTTCATCTTTAGATGCCAACTGTTGCTGATCATAGAGCCTTTTTAAATTAAAATTTCAACAATTGTAAGCTGCAATATTAAGATTTAAATAACTTTTTCAAGCCACAAGTAAATTGGAGAAACATAAAGAAAGAATTTCCAATTTGCCGTATCAGCTTATCTCTGAAAGTATTATTTTCAATAAACTTAAATTAGGTTTCATATTTCTTTGTACTCTTGTCATTTATAATAATATAGGCAGGGTACCCTATTTTATCTGGCAAAAGCCCATTTTCCTAGTCTGGAAAAACTAAGTTCTGAGGTCCTTTATTCATTGAGGAACCATATTGTTCCGTTATAAAACCAGACACCCATGCTATATCCCTTAATTGTTTTGGTTTTGGTATCTAAGTTTTCAGTTGCTAGAGATATACCATATGGAAGAAGCATAAGATAAGGATGTAAATCCCATACCAATGCAAAAGGACTTGAGTAGCCTTGCTATATTTATAGGAGTTTGATCCAGTTGTGTGATAAAAGATCCTTTTTAAAAAAAACAAAACTACTGAATTATTATGGAGTGGCATTAGCAACTTAGTTTCCACTATAAACCTGATATATATACTTTTCTTTTGCCTGCTTCCCCCTCTGATAGCTGAACACAAAGGAAAAACATAGGTTATATCTAGGGCCCTACCAAATTCACAGTCCATTTTGGTCAATTTCAGGGTCATAGGATTTTTAAAATCATAAATGTCATGGTTTCAGCTATTTAAATCTGAAATGTCAGTGTTGTAACCCTGGGGATCCTGACACAAAAGCGGATCATGGGTGGGGTCACAAGGCTATTTATTGTAGGGGAGCTCATGGTATTGCCACCCTTACTTCTGCACTACTTCAGAGCTGGGCAGCGGGAGAGCAACAGCTGCTGGCCAGGCACCCAGCTCTAAAGGCAGCACCGCCACCTGCAGCAGCACAGAAGTGTAAGGGTGGCATGGTATGGTATGCTATTATAGGAGGTGTCACAGTATTGCCAGGGCCGGTGCAACCATTTAGGCGACCTAGGCAGTCGCCTAGGGCACTAGGATTTGGGGGGCGACATTTTCTTCGGCAGTGACTGCGGCGGCTGGATCTTCGGCCGCCCCAGTCGCTGCCGGCATTTAGGCGGAGGGAGCTGGGGAGGGCTGCCTGCAGCAAGTAAGTTCCCCTTGCGGCACGCAGGGGAACTACCCGCCCCAGCTCACCCCTGTCCTGCCTCCTCCCCGAGCACGCCGTGGCTGCTTCATTTCTCCCGCCTCCCAGGCTTGCGGCGCCTAAGCTGATTGGCGCCGCAAGCCTGGGAGGCAGGAGAAGTGAAGCAGCCACAGCGTGCTCGGGGTGGAGGCGGAGCAGGGGTGAGCTGGGGCGTGGGGGGGGGCCTCAGGGCAGAGGGTGGGGAGCTGCTGCAAGGGGGGCACCTCAGGGCGGAGGGGAGCTGCAAGGGGGAGGGGCGCTTCAGGGTGGGGGCTCGGGGATGGGGGAGGGCGCAAGGTGGAAGTTTCACCTAGGGCGTGAAACATCCTTGCACCGGCCCTGAGTATTGCCACCCTCACTTCTGTACTGCTACTGGCGGGGGCGCAGAAGAAAGGGTGGCAATTCCATACCATGCCACCCTCACTTCCGCGCTGGTTATGGTGCTGCTTTCAGAGCTGGGCTCCCAGTCAGCAGCCACAGAGCTTCCTGCAGCTGGGAGGTTCCCGGAGGTGGATCTGACCCAGTCCCAGGAATGGCCTCTGCTGGGGAAGAGAAAGTCCCATCCCTCCCCAGCCTGGCCATGACTAGCAACTGGAGCATGGTGTACTGTAGGAGCCCCAGCCCTGCCCCTCCCCTACACTAGACAGATTTCACAGCGGAGATCAGATTTCACAGTCGGTGATGCATTTTTCATGGCCATGAATTTGGTAGGGCCCTAGTTTTATCTGGGACTGAGATAATTTTTATACTGAATTTGAAATGACTTGGACAAAAGCTAGTATGGGCAGGAGTTTTGTCTAAAAGGGGCAGATTGTGAGAAGTTGATATATGGGCAATCAAAGCTAGCATAATTTTACCAGTGGGATGTAATAATAAAGTAGATAAGTAGAGAGGATGCAGAGTTGTGAAAGGCCTTGAAGTGTAGGGCAAGAAGATTGAATTTGATGCAACGAAGGAGGAGGAGTTGAAGGGTAATCTGCTTTCTACACAAATGCGTTGAAAATTGGTGGATTGTAAATGTTTTCTAATGTGTGTGTGGTTTTTTGTTTGTTTTTTTGTTTTTTTTTAAATCTCAGAAACTACAGGCTCGGGAACCAGTAGAAGACCAGATGCGAATCCGTTCTTGGCACCCCGATCTGCAGCAGTGCCCCTAATCACCCCCACTTCTCTTGGAGCTGGTGGATCAGGGCATCTGCTTATGAAACCTATTTCTGATGCATTGCCTACTTTTACACCACTGCCAGTGTTGCCTGATGCCAGTGCTGGTGCTGTACTAAAAGACCTCTTGAAACAATAGATGATTCTGAATCAATATTGATGATGATAGCACTTTAAGAAAAATGAGAACTCTATATTTTATATAATTGATCACAAAGAGGCCTTTTGTAAAAAGCTCTGTACTTGTTTGCAGATGTACTTGGTTTTTCTTTAAATTTAATTATGAACTAAACCGTGCTTTGGAAATTGTAGGAGTCACAGGAATAACTGCCCTCTTTGTTCATATTGGTTCTGAGGTAGGTTTTAAACTGGAGAGAATTTATTCTATCTCAGTTGTAGAATTGCAAAACAAACTGTAGGACTCATAAACACTAGCTGTATTCTGAGTTGTTTCAGGAGTGCAACAGCAATATTAACTCTTTGGTATTGGGGTCAGTTTGTCAAAGAGCACAATCTGTTATTGACAATGGGCATGTGAGGAAGCACCACTCCAAATTAATTAATATTTCCAACCAAAATTAATATAGAATAATATTTGGGGTGCCCATTCATGACGCAAATTCCAAAGGAGGAGGTAGGGAAGCATGTAGGAGCTTGATTATTGGAGACGACAAAAATACTTGCAGTTACCCAACTATATTTACGTAAAAACATATCCCTCTCTTAATAAGAGGATAAGTTGCACCCCAAATTTTGGGCCACTTTGAGGCACATCAATCCTTTTTGCACCAGGAGCTATATTTTTCCCAGTCTAATAGCTGCTTATGGCAATCCAAAACCACAGGCACCAAGGTGTTAATTCTGGAAACAAAGGAGTTGGAGAATATCTTTGATTTTTTTTTTTCCCTAAAAACTTCCATGTGATGAATAGCTATCAATGGAGAATTTAACAGATCCATGGGAATTTTAATATATATACACACATGCTGCAGTACTGTAATGGTTTAAGATGTATATTTAAAAGACTTTTATCGTGCAGGATTTGATTTGAAACAGGTTTAAAGTTTGAACATATGTATAGAATTTAGGTAAATAGATGTTTACTTATCCCAGATTTGTAAATAGGTCTATATAAGGCCAGAGCCAAAGCCAATTATGTAAATTTAGCTGTGATGACTTGTACACTTTATACTACATGTTGCAGATAAAGTATTGAATTGCATACTGAAAGTTAAAACTAACCTTCTTAGAAAAACAGTTAAAATCTGCAACAAAGCTGCTTCGTTTAAAAATGTCTAGTTTCTAATCCTGTTTATGCCATTCCTTGTTTAGTCGGTGTTAAAGGTGATTATTGTGCAAGTTCTATATTAGAACTGTCAGCCTTTAATCCTCTCCATTTTCATTACGTACCCTTAGTTTAAATTGTTGCGAGAGTTATGTTTAAATAAAATTAATCACAGAATCTTGTATCAAATCTGTCAAAATAATGAATGCAACAAAACTTTTCTTTATTTATATATAGATAAAATGGTAACATCCCTTCATTTCCTTTAAACTGTTCTCTAGAAAAGTTTCTCAATTTGTTACTCCATCTTCACGAAGAATTCAACTTCAGAATCACTTTCATACAATAATGACATTCCCCAATGTAGCAGAGTTTTATGGATTTGAAATGGAAGGTTAAGGCAAATTTAGAAGCAGATCAATCATGTTGAATTTTTGTTTCAGATCACTAGTATCTGTTATAAAATCTCTATTATGGATAAATTAGTGAATGCATTCAAGTCATTTGAAATTTGATTTCTGAAAGGTCAGTAGGCATATTTGATTTATGAAAGCAAGTATTATGTTGTATAAGAACTAAATTTTAAATTCCTATTAAATTTTTGGATACCTTTGTTGAGAATATTCAGGTAGGTTACTTAAAATGTGTATTGTCATTGGAAAACCACCATCATGGAATGGTTATTTTTTGTCCAAAAGACTCTAAAGAAAGTTTAAACCATGTGGTGTATCTGTGCAATCTCTTATATACGTGTAATTATATTTATTTCAGGGTGAGCAATCACTTTGAATAAAATCCTTTTGATGAGCTGATATAGACAGAAATGTTTGCCTTTTAAAAATAATGTATTTTACAGATTAATAATACAGGTGGACACGTGCTGGCAGCTGTCTCCTGAATTTAGTGGTTGACAGCCACATTTTGGCTGATTACTATTTTTCACAAAAAAGTCATCTTGATTTTTTAAAATTATATAGAACTTAAAATGCACAGAAGTGAAACAAGTTAGCTTCATAGCTAACGGAAATAATGTGTATTAGGACCATTGACTTCATTGGACTTTAGATCAGGTCTGTTATGCAATAGCTTGGTAACTGCCACCTAAATCTTCCCATCCTCTGGAAAACTTGGGCGGGGGAAAAATAGGCAGGAAATGTCAGAGTCCCTAATTCATGTTTCCCTTGGAGAAAGGAAAATGTATCAAATTCTAATAAGCCCCTGGAATTGCAGAGATTGCTTCTGTAGGCTTGGGACTATCTGTTTAGAGGGACTGTGTTTCCCCCACTGCATTCCTCCTTGGGAAATAATACTGTTCAGTCCATTATTTAGCCACTAGAGAGTAAAGAAAGGACTGAGCTGACTTAATCACACTTCCTGCTGCTATTGTAAGTAATGCCCAAGATTGCTGTTACTGAAAGATTAGTGAAAATATCTTCTGATCTTTTCTCTTTATTGACTTTGTGCATTTAATGATTCTTTGTACATAGTCTGTTTCCCATATTTACAGTCAATTAGTTAATCAGTTTTTCCTGTTATTTGTGTGGGTCTTTCCCATAGTAGTGGCAGGGGAGAAACATTTTACATAGCAAAAAGGTGAGTATAAAATCACAAATTGTCTGTGGGGCTTAGGAGCAGGAGCAGTCCTTGAAACTTCTTTTCACTTTTTCTTAATGGACTAGATTTTACGTTTTTTATTTGACTGTGTCCCCCGAATCTCCTTTCCCACAGGAAGAGCTGCATAGTGAGTGCAATCTAGGTGGACACAACCAAGTCAAATGGCAACTCATAATCTGCATCTCATTTACCTTCTTGATAATTTATGCACTTGACAATGATTTTTCACTAATAATTTGTAACAAGGCAGGCTACTTGAAAGAAGAATTTATAAAGCAATGGTTGACTGATACAGTTGCATTATTAGTACCAAACAAAATGTAATTTAACTCATATATGTTTCTTTCACGTTATAAGTAGGCTTGGAAGAAGGATAAGTTTATCAGTAAATATTGGTAAATGTCTATTTCACTGTTTACACGCAAACCCGATGAAAATAAAATGTCTCATCAGTGATAATTGAAATTTACAGATAGGCAAAGTAAGAAAAACACTGCTTGAGAACTTATTGGACTCAAAACCCCGTGATTTAGACTTCTGAATTAGGCTGATTACAAATGGACTAGGAGTTGATTAGTAAAAATAAGTATATGTTGATATAAGAATATTTAATTTGTATATTTTCACATATGTTGACAAGTTATAACTCTTTGAATCTCAGCATCTACAGTCATTAAATAATTCTGACTCCCCATCCCCCTAATTTCCCACAACTGAAATTTTTAAAATGTTTAAAAGTGGGGAAAATGCTTAAACCCATAATTTCATGCAACTCAGAAAATTTAAATCAATACAAATCGAAAACAATGCTTAAAAAGAAACATCAATATTATGCACTGAAATTATTTAAAAAAAATTGAATCCTGCCAAGCCTAGTTACAAGCTTCTTGGAAGTTTTGTAGTTAAGTTCTGACACTGTTGTGACCACAGTTTTCCAGGTAGCTCAGTTGCTACTTTACCACTGTCTTAAAGTTCAAGACTTATATCTTCAGTCAGTTGCAATAAATAATTTAATATGTTTAATACACATTTGTTTAATTATGTGTTGTGGCTTTCTAGGTATCTTACAGTCCCAGTTTGAGAGAAGATTTAGCTGTAACAAAATGTCATTAAACTTTTATTTAAGAAAAAATGCGAATTTTTAATTTACTGTGGAGAAAAAAACTTTGCTGTGGAAACAGAAATGACAGCTTAAAGAATCAATTGCACAAATTCATGCAGGGCCTAAATTTAGAAGAACAAGAAGTATTTATAAAAAGAATTTTGAAAGCCGAGCTCAACTTAGATTTATGTTTATCAGAATGTAACTCTCTTGGTTTTATTTGTATGTTCAAAGTCTTCCTTTCATCAAAGTGCACTTTTTGGAAATCCCTAAATATCAAATGCAAATTGAGAAATTGAATTCTGTACATATAAATGTCTTTAAACATTTTAAAAAATTCTGGTATATTTTTATATGTCTTTACAGCATGAGATGTCTTATTTTGCCACACCTGATAGTTACTAAAATCCTTATTAGCTGTTAAATAAGTGAATATCTGTAAGGTGAAAATCTACAGATTGTGGCATTTGTTTTGTGCTGCATTATGCTGTATTAATGTACATACTTTTCCATTTTTTTGCAGCATTGCAAAGCTTTATAGCTAACAACAAAAATGATACATGTAAGTTGGCAATGTATGATGCACAATGAAAAAAATTAGCAAAACAGCTGCTGGCTTTTATTTAAAAAAAATAACTTGCACATGTTGTTTACAGCAGCACAAATGTGATATGTTGGGTGAACTATTACATGCAATTGCTACAAACTTACACTTAAGTACAGGGTTGGGGTTTTTTGGGTTTTTTTGCAGTTAAGATTTAGAAACCTTAAATGTGTAATCAGTGGAATACTTTTTGTATCAAATAATTTAGTGCCCCAGAAAACTGATATATTAATAATAGCTAGGGATAAAAGAGGAAGTAACATCAGAGAAAATATGGCTTTTCTATGCTGGCTGTATTAGTTGATCTTTTAGAATGGTAATTTGACAAAATTACTAACACTTGCCGATTTGATCAAACAAAAGAAGTAAAAGCAATTGATCAAATAAATGAATGTGCTTGCTGAAATAAAGGTAAATATTAATTAGACATAAATACAAGAGGACATTTATCATCCAGTAAGTGCCCACATTGAGTGATTGGGTATTGTTCTGTGCTTCCTTAACTGGCGCATGTGACATAGACTCTTAATTTTTATTTTTTTAAGGATTTACATCTGTTGTTTGTATCAACTCTGAGCTCACTCTTTTAATGAATTTGTTCACAGCCAGTGTAAGATTCTTATTGAATGGCTTCTCACAGTCTTGATGGGATTTAATGGCATTTTTGCTCAGAATTTTCTGGCAGCCCATGTTTTACTGGCTTTGAGAGGTGACCCTCTCTTGGTCTTTGATGGACAACTCATTAATATTATTGTGAATTTCACAGTAACACTTATGTTTCCTCAATTTTCAGACCTCTGTAAGCAAGCAAAATGGATACTTATTTGTAAACTTCCCTCTCTGCCAGCAGACATTTTGATTTGACTGTTTTATACCCTTTTTCCCCCCTACTTGATCCTATAGAGAGCTGTGCCACAAAGTTATCTGCTTGATGGTATTGTTTTTAATCTAGGAAAAGAGTGAATCCACTGATGATATTTTAAGCTAACACTCAAATGGAGTGTTTACATGATGGGTAGAAATTAGGCCTATTTTTTTTAAAAAAAGGGAGATTCCCTTAGAAGAAAGACATTCATCCTTTGACTCAAACTTGCTGCTATATGTGCCTATAACAACTGTGTAAACAAAGGGTTACTATTGTGACTGCATAATTTCCTTGGCCACCTCCTTCTTTTTCTGAAAAGACGCTGTCTACTATTTTTCCCCAATCCTGTCTTTCTCCTACCACAGTTCTAGCTTTTTCCATCTGGCTTTGAAAATACACCCTTCACAGTGCTCCCTGCACCAGTAGAAGATGAGGACATATCCTGCTGCCACAGTCAGCATGACTTTCCTGGTTGCAGATGCAGAAGATATAGATCCTGCCAAAGCAACCACCATAATCATAGAGACTGAAGAGATCCTCTTGGTGCCTTCATGCAACTGGGATATGTGGAGTGGTGAAAGGATAATAATTGGGTTTTCTTGTGGCCAAGGAAGAAAAGATGCATCCTTACCAGAGGATGGAAGTGAAGAAAAGCCATCTTGTACATCACTAGTCCTAACTGACACAAAGTCACAAGTTCTTCTCTGCGGGCACATATTGGGACTAAAAAAGTTTTGGCAATATTAAGTGTCAGCAGCAGTCCTTGCAGTGAACTATCAAGTATAAAAATATATGTAATCAGTGGCATGGTCCCTGAAGGTCTGCCTTCATGAATCCAGGAAAAATAAATTCATCTGTATGTCTCATTTTCATCAACCCTCAAATCCAGCTACAGGCTATTTCCATATTAGCCAACTTGGCAGTCATCACCTTCCTAGATTTAAAACTATATTCATGTTTGCTGATAATAAACATAATAAAATATTCATCTTTATAGCCACCAAATCTGCTGCTTGGGGAAAAAACCCTGACTGAAACATTGATATTGGGAAAACGCCTATATAAACTGATTAATCCTACCTCCTGTTCTCAAATTGCAGAAGTTGGGCTGACAGACTGCAACAAGGAACAAATTCCACAGCTAGGGATCTGTCTTTTAAGACTGCCCAGCTACAAGCCTTCAAGAGAAGAACGCTGGGAATTGAAGACCAAAGTACCCCCAGCTGACTTCTGCAGTTGCAACAGGCAACTTCTAAACTAAGTCCCCGCATCATGTAGCACCACCAAGAAGTTCTTAGTAGTCTTAAAGGATAGCCCAAAGTAAAGCACATTGCCATAGTCTAATTTGGAAGTGATAGAGGCTTGAGAGAGATAGAAGACATCAGATGAAGAAATGAACTCCAGGCCACAACTTTCATCTAAGATCCTAGGAACAGTGATGGATCCAACAGGACGTCAAAGCTGCCATCAGTTGACAAAAGGAAGACAAAACCTCTGCCATCTACTCTCACAACCAGCCAACATCCTCTTATCTTTTCTGGATTGTGCCCCAGACAGTTTGTTCTCATCCAAGCCTCAATCTCCTGCCAGGTATTAGGAAAGCAAAAAGACGACAGAGTATATAGATCATGTAGAACAGAGTGTGATCTACATAAAGATTTCACTACAACCCTAAATACCTCAAAATCTCCTTTAGTGACCTCAAATACACATTGAACAGGAAGGGTCCCAAGAAGAAATAGTGTGACCCTGCACAAGAGAGCCCTCACACATATATTTCTAATGTCCTTTTTCTACTGAACAGTTGCTCTGAAGAAATCCAACCTGCAATTGGAACTTAAACCCCTGTTTTGAAGAAATGTTTAGTGCTGACCATCAGCTGATTGCATTTTTCTTTGTGTTTTCTTAGATCCTATTTTTATGGCATTGGTAAAAGTTACAAGCAAGGTGCAGTAGAACACAACAGAATAGACAGTGAATGTTTTGGAGTACTAATAGTTACAGAGAAACATGTTAAGGAGTCCAAGCCACAAATTGGCAAGGATGTGACTTAGCGAGGTTGAGAATGTTGATCAACAACAATCAGAGCCAGCTATTTTGTATGTGGAGGGGGCAGGGGTGATGAAACTGCATGGTTCTCTAAAAGGACACTTATCTTTTCTGGCCTATGTGATTCTTGAGTCTGCTAAACTAATCTAGCAATACTAAAGAAAATTATTTATTTGGGGAGAATTCATGTGCTTTCTACAAATGAAAAAAAAAGCACTTTAATATATACACATATAAAAATACATCTTATCACATCAGGTAAACTTTTTTTTTTCTATCCAGCTAATGATTTTAGATCTGACTTCAAAATATTACAGAAGATGGGTAGCTCCCTTTAAAAAAAATCTCCTTTGCCAGTTATTACAAGACCAAAAAGTCATGTTTTTAGGATATGCATCACTGTTTAAGAGAGTGGTTAGAAAAGACAGATGCATCTGTAATATAATACAATGCATACAACCTGTGAGTAGTCTTTCCACGAAAAAAATTAATCATTTTCTCCAAGTGAGTATTTTGCAACCCATCAGAATGCTTTCACATTCATGCAGCTGTAGTCTCAAGCTATATTTCTAATTTCAAAACCTTAGCAGAAGAAACTTACTAGAGAAAGATGGACCTCATCATGGGTCTGTTTAGCAGAATATTTGCTTTTATAATACAGCCAAAGAAAACTTCATCCAGATCATTAGAAACACTTGAAAACAGCCCTTCTCCATGCTCTGCCTGTTTCTACAATATTTGAAGTCTGACTATTCTGTAAACTAGATATAACAAGTGAAGTGCAGCTGAGGTACTTGTACTAGATTTGTGAGACTCAGAACTCATTATATCTGTATATTAAATGCTTGTTAAAGGTGCCAGATTGAAAGCTGTAAAGAGTGACATACTGAGCCTATCCACTGAACAAGAACAGCATTGACTCCATGGTATTCCCTCAGTGCCTTGCCAACTTGCCTCAGTCCTGGAGAGGACCACTTTTATGGGTCAGAGAGGGTGCTGTGATTCAGTCTCTATAGTCAATCAGTGCTTGGCCTGACTGCTGAGCTTTCCAGTAGTGGTTAGTTTGCATGTGTGTCCACTGGGAAATGAAATTAAACACACTTGTGTAGTGTGTACCTCTGTACATGTAGTTTTTGAGAGGGAATGGGTGATAAAATCAGTGTTTCCAAAACCCTTGTTTTAAATGCTTTGATTTGTCTTCATGAGAAAAATGCCTCATTTTTAAACATTGTTTGGAAAAGAAGCAAGAAGGCTTCTAAGCTTTGAGTCAGGGCAGGAGTTGTTAGGGGAGTGTCCTGTGTCTGTATTCACAAACAAAAACTTAGTTAATGCGGAGTTGAGGTTGCCTAGGGGTATTTCATCCTTCCAAAATATCGAGTTTAGTTAAACTTAGACCTCTGAAAACCAGGAAACCTTAATTTTGCCCTTCTGGAGCTGGCAGTAGCCGCTGGGAATAGTTCAGTAAGGGTGAGGTAAAGGTTAACAAACTACCATGGGACATTAAAGATGAGAATGGTCTGTGGGTTCAATGATGGGTTACTGAAAGTATAGTGTTAGATGAAATCCTGTAGGTAAAGGTGAAGAATTATAAAAGGGGATGAAGAGGTTATACAATTTAACAAGTGTGAGCTTTTCTGTTGAGGAGACTCACTGAGTGTAATGTAGGGGTAAGTGGCTTCTCTTGAGTACACCTGACCAAAACACAAGTTTTGCCTTACAAATTAAAGGTGTTAGATTCTGTCCTACAGTGCTCATGTGCCCTATTTCTTGAATGTTCTGTAGTATCTGCAAGAACATAGTGATAGTATGTGTGTCATGAGTGTGTTGGGGCCTGCTCAAAGAGGGCAGCATTGCACAGTTGTGTAGCTTAACTCTGTATTGCCTAGTTTTCAGGGGTTGAGGAACAATTAGAGCCATAGTTCCACTTCCAACCCCAGGTATGTGCCCCCCCCCAATAAAAAAGGGGGAAAGAATGAGTTAGTTTTGTAAAGTGATGTTTTTAGGAGAGTGTATCTTGAAAATACCTTGCTCAAATAACCCCAGATATGTACTAATAACCCTCCTCCAGGAGGCACAGCAAATGTTTAGACATTCCGAGTAAGTGTGCAGATTTTAGAGAACTTAGACTAGTCAACCTTTAAACAGAAAGCAATACCTCAACCTTAACTTGAGCAGAGCTGCTGCTCTGCTGTAATATATGTAAATAGGTAAAGTGTCAGTAGATGGTGCTACATTTTTTTTAGATGAATAAAAGTAGTTGTGTACTGCAAATGGTTTCCTTTGTGCAGCTCTTTATATCAGATTTTAACCAGAGTGGTGAGTGTGAAGGGCAGATTGAAAAGGCAGTGGAAAGTGGTATTGCAGAAATTCCACTAGGGAATACACCCATTCCATTTTTCTGGAAATAGGTTTCTCGACTGTACTTATGACCAGCCCAGACAGTGGGTGTTATACACTCCTGTCAGCACATGGAAACAGAAAAATAAAAACTTATGTTATGTAATTCCCTCTCTAAAGGGAGCTGGTTAGCTGGAGAATGCTCAGTTCTCCTCTTGTCCTCAGCAGATAGACCCTCTTCAGACTAGAATCATAGAAACATAGGGCTTGAAGGGACCTCAAGAGGTCATCTAGTCCATCCTCCTCTGCTGAGGCAGGACCCAAGTCAACTTAGATCATCCCTGACAAATGTTTGTCTAGCCTGTTCTTAAAAATTTCCAATGATGGGGATTCCATACTGGCTGATGAACCAAAGCTTTTACCCTGAGGTGTTTCTTTGTCAGCAGCCTTGCTCTGCCTCCTTGGCACACTTAGTGTGAAATATGATAGTGACCAAAATCAACTGAGCCAGAAGGCTGACCACCAGTCATATGAAATGAGCCTCTCCACTACAAACGTGGGTATTCATGAGCACAACTTAACTGTAGAGAAGTTCATCTTGTGTCTTGACCCATCTGCATAACTTGTCAGACACCCCCAGTGGAGAGGGAGTTGAGTAATAAAAAAAGACAAAAAACAATCTATATCTATCTATATAATGATCTCATAACTTGGGGGCTGATCTCATGATTTTTGGGGGCTGATCTATGATTTTTGGACCCTTATTGGAAATACTGTAACTTTGGGTAATCTACAAGTTTAGCTACCTCACTGCTCACCCCCTTTCCATATCATTAGTATATTAAACAACATGGTACCTACCATACAACAATGATGCACTGCTGTTAACCTTTTGCCATGATAATATCATTTAATCCTACTTGCTTTCTGTCTCCTAGCCAGGTTTTGATCCATGACAATATTATGCCCCTCACCCCTTGCCTGCTAAATTTCTTTAGCAGAGCTTTTTGGAAGTCTAAATAAATTGTCAGCTGGTTTTCCTTCATCCAATATTTTGACATGCTCAGAATTCTAAGAGATTAGTGAGACACAATTTCCTTTGCCTCATGACATCAGCAAGTCACTAAGAGACAAACTTTCAAAAGTGGCCACTAGTGTTGGGTGTCACAAATTGGGAGCCCAGCTGTAGATGACTAGGGCCTGATTTTTCAGAGGTTCAAAGCACAGGTAGTTCCCACTGACTTTAGTGGACTTGTGTTGGGCACCTCTGAAAATCCTAGCCTTTCTGGCTAAAGCAGAGTATCCAAAATTAGAGACTGCTTTGGAAAGTGCTAGTCTTAACCTCTCTGTCCCTCAGTTTCCTCACCTGTAAAATAGAGACAGCTTCTAAACTCTCTGAGAAGATGATAGCATTAAAGTTTGTAAAACACTCTAGCTCCTCAGGTGGAAGACTCCATAGAAGTATAACACACATTATATCCATATTTAATTTCTATATTCATTTCTGCAGCCAGCATAAACTTCCCTACATCTGTCTAGTAACATATCTCTGTAATGTCTGTGCTGATTAATTCTTGTTTCAGTCCTAAGTGGAGCACAGGATCTGATCCAAGAGGTGAATATAGTTGAACAGCTCAGTAATAGCGACCATAATGTCATTAAATATAACATCCTTGAAAGGGGGGGAGGGAATGCATAGAAATCCTGCCACAGTAGCACCAAATGTCAAAAAAGGGAAATGCAGAAAAATTAGGAAGCTAGTTAAAAGGAACGTGACCAGAGTGAAATCCCTCAAAGCTGCATGAAAACATTTTAAAAACATAATAGATGCTCAAACTATATGTATGCCCCAGATTTTAAAAAAGTGGGGGGGCATAAGAGGACCAAAAAATGTCACCATGGCTACCAGCAAAATAAAAGAAGTGATTAGAGTCAAAAAAGGCATCCTTTAAAAAATGGAAGTCAAATCCTACTGAGGGAAATAGGAGCATAACTCTGGCAAGTCTAGTGCAAAAGTATAATTAGGCAGGCCAAAAAAGAATTTGAAGCGCAACTAGCAAAAGACACAAAAACTAACAGCAATTTTTTTAAAGTACATCAGAATCAGGAAGACTGCTAAACAATCAGTTGGGCCACTGGGTGATCAAGCTGCTAATGGAACACTCAAGGAAAAGAAGCCCATTGCAGAAAAGCTAAATGAATTCTTTGCTTTGGTCTTCACTTCAAGGGATGTGAGGGAGATTCCGACACCTGAGCCATTCTTTTTACGTGACAACTCTCAGAAACTCTCTCAGATTGAGGTGTCAGTAGAGGAGGCCTTGGAACAGCCTAATAAACAGTAATAAGACATCAGGACGAAAGGGTATTCACCCAAGAGTTCTGAATGGAACTCAGATATGAAATAGCTTATATACTACAGTTAATAGTTCTGCAATTGCTTAAATCAGCCTCTGTACCAGATGACTGGAGGATAGCTAATGTAATGCCGATTTTTTTTAAAAAAAAGGATCCAGAGGTGATCCTGGCAATTACAGACCAGTAAGCCAAAATTCAGTATCAAGCAGATTGGTTGAAATAATAGTAAAGAAGAGAATTATCAGACACATAGATGAACACGATATGTTGGGGAAGAGAACACAGCTTTTGTAAAGGGAAGTCACGCCTCACCAATCTATTATAATTCTTTGAGGATGTCAACAAGCATGTGGACCAGGGTGATCCAATTGCTAAAGTATACTTGGACTTTCAGAAACCCTTGGACAAGGTCCCACATGAAAGGCTTGTAAGCAAAGTAGCCAACCATCAGATAGGAGGGAAGGTCCTCTCATGGATCAGTAAGTGGTTAAAAGATTGGAAATAAAGGGTAGGAATAAAAGGTTACTTCTTCAAATGATTGCTTATGTCTATTCCATATTGGGGGTGTGTGCTTGCCACTTGCACCAGTGCTGGAAGTTTTTCCCTCAGCAGTATCCGTAGGGGACCAGCGCCGGGGGGGCCCTGGAGTGGCGCCACCAGCTTCCCCCCCCAGCTCCTTCTTGCCGCCAGTGACGGTTCTGGAACATCTGCTGCTTTGTCTAGTGTTGTTTCATTTTCTGTTCTTGTGAACTTTGAAAACCTGTAATATAGTTGTATATAGTTAGTAGTTCCTTAGTTACCCTTAGTAGTAGTTCTCAACTTTTCATTAGTCGCAAACGGGTCTCAGCTGGAGAACGGGGCATGCCCCGGTCCCCAGGCTTTAAGCCCTGCGATCGCTGCAAACAGCCTATGCCTGTCAGCAATCCACATACCGGCTGCCTAAGGTGCTTAGGCATAGGGCACGTAAGTGACAAGTGCCGTATCTGCAAGTCCTTCAAATCTAGGATGAAGAAAGAGTGTGATATCTGTCTGAAAGCACTCCTAATGGAGTCGGCACTCCAGCACTGGAGCAGCAGTCCAACTCCGCACTGAGCACTACGGTCTCCATGCACAATGCTCCGCCAGTTCCATCCACGAGCCAGAATGTTCCCACTCCACGGCTCCAGGGAAGAAGACTGGGAGGGCAAGATCTCCTACCTCCTGTAAGGGACAGGAGAGGGCTGGGGGTGCCAGACAGCTCAACATCCCGTTCGGAAAGTCAGGCCCCAGCTCAAGTTGAGTGGTGCAGCCCATCCCATGCTTCGCCTGAGACCCTGGATAGTGGTGCAGGCCCTAGCCAGCTTCAGGTGCTGTCGATGCTCAAAGCTCTTCGAGCGGTTCAAGAGATCCTGACGCTCCTGGTGCCGCTCACACTGGCTCCCATGGTACCCCAGTCTCGGGGAAAACCTGCATTGGGACCTATGTGTGTATTCCCACCTTAGCATACCGATCCTCATTGAGAGGGACGTCCCACCAGCGTTCGCCCACCCAAAGCCATCATGCCTCAGGACTAGAAGGGCAGGTTCAGTGGAACCCTCTTTGGTCCCAACACTGGGAGCACCAATCGAGGGACTCGAGGCATACCTCGCCAGTAGACCCTCTGAGGCATGTGCCACCAGGCAAAAACTCCCGGGACCGATCAGACACCAGAGACTGCCAATTGCTGGGCTGTCATCACCTTTCTCCAAGAAGGGGGTCGTCCTACTCAGAACGATCTTCCCAGCAATCGGCCTATAGTAGCTCCAGGTCCCGTTCAACATCCCGGTACCGGTTGAGTAGCGTGAGGCATGGATTGCCGGGTATCCAACGCAGATCTGCCGAATGCCATCGGTCCCCGAGAGCCCAACCAAGACAGTCTGACAGGTCAGTTTTGGGACACAGCATCCGTCACCGGTTGGACAAGAGCCACCACTCAGCCCGATCCTGGTCACCCGGTACTGATCACTCCACTGGTAGCTCCGGCTTGGAGCAAAATTCCCTGCCTGTGGGACAAGCCCGGTACTGGCAGTGCCATTTACATTATTAGCAACAAAACCTGTCCGATGGCCCCAAGCACAGTGGCTGACGCCATGGTATCAGTGGAACCTTTGGGGGTTCACCCAGCCTTCCCAGGCTACCTGATTGGTGTCAGGCATCTCAGAGAGGCCAACGGCCTTGGTATCCTGTCCACTTCCGGTGCTGAAGACTTAGGGGAGTAAGACCCCACAGGTCCAGGAGGACCCAGGGAAGCAAGCTGCTGGACCACCAATGGATGTGGCAGTTCCTGCAGCACCGGCATTGTCTTCGTCATTGCCAGGCAAAGCTATCACGGGACCCCCTACCCAGTTCCTCAGGATGACAACAGAGCACACCAGGAACTTTTGAAGAGGGTCACTTCTAACCTGGGGCTTCAGGCAGAGGAATTGGAAGAGCCTTCGGACTCTGTTTGATGTCCTCTGTTCCTCTGCTCTTGCCAGGGTGGCTCTAACCCTTTGTGAAGGGGTTTCCAGAATCACTAATGCCCTGAGGCAGACCCCCTCTTCCCTGGCCTCTATCTGTAAAAGGGCTGAACACAAGTACTTTGTGCTGACCAAAGGACACAAGTACTTATACTCCCAGCCAGCCCCTAATTCCCTTGTGGTTGAGGCGGTTAACCATAAGGAGAAGCAAGGACAACCTGGGGCCATCCCCAAAAATAAAGACTCAAGGAGGTTGGATCTCTTTGGATGTAAGGTTTATTCGTCTTCCAGCCTTCAGTTGAGAGTGGCTAACCACCCTTGGCTGATATGACTTTAATATGTGGTAAGCCATGGCCAAGTTTGAAGGGTTGCTCCCCGAGGCTTCCAAGAAGGAGTTCTGAGCAATCCTCGATGAGGGCACGACTGCTGCCAGGGCAGTCCTACAGGCGGCAGCAGATGCTGCTGATGCTGCCCGCACCAGGGCTTCCGCTATCTCTGTGCAGCGAGTCTCTTGGCTGCTCCTCTCTTGGCTGTCCACTGAGGCCCAGCAGTCATTGCAGGACCTGCCCTTTGATGGCAGGGCCCTATTTGCTGAGCAAACAGACAGCAAGTTGCATGGCCTCAAGGACTCCCACATCACCCTGAAAACCCTGGGTCTCTACATCCCACCCCCGGCGTGTAAGCGGTTCAAACCGCAGTAGCCTCAGGGCCAAGGGTGCCAGCCTCAGCAGGACCAGCCCCATAAACAAGCCAAGGGTTACAAGCACCACCTGAGCCACACACCTCCATCCTTGGCCCAGTTGGGCTCGACCTGTAATAAGCAAGGGGCCAGATGGTCATTTTAAGGGTGCGCCTGAAGGCGATTTACCAGACTATTCCCCAGATCCATCTTTCCCAGTGTTCTCCGACTGCCTTTCCCCTTTCCTCCCAGCGTGGACCGCTATAACTTCGGACCACTGGGTCCTCAGCACAGTGGAATGGGGTTATATCCTCCAGTTCCTTTCTGAAGGATGCATACTTCCACATAGCAATCTTTTGAGGACACAGATGCATCCTCTGGTTTACGGTGGGGGTCCCACCACTACCAGTTTACAGTCCCCTCATTCAGCCTGGTGACAGCACCGAGGGTATTTACCAAGTGCATGTCGGTGGTGGTGGCTTACTTCAGGCTCTGGGTTATCCAGATCTATCCGTACCCCGAAGACTGGCTCATCAAGGGTGGTTCCAGGTCTGAAGTCCGAAGGGATGTTGCAGTATTTCAAGCCACTTGCCACTCTCTGGGCCTACTGGTGAACGACAAAAAGTCGACGTTAGTGCCAGTGCAGAGGATAGAGTTCATCGGAGCAGTCCTCGACTCTACCTGCGCCAGAGCGTTCCTGCTGCTGGAAAGGTTCCACCTGATGGCAAGCCTCATCGCGGAAGTCTCTGCATTCCCTCTGATTACAGCCAGGGTCTGCCTGCGCCTTCTGGGCCAAATGGCAGCGTGCACTTATGTGGTCCGCCATGCCAGGCTCTGGATGAGGCCCCTGCAAGTATGGCTGGCGACGGTCTATTCCCATTCCTGAGACCCTCTGGAGAAGATCGTTACCATTCTGTTGGTGATATTTACTTCGTTGAGATGGTGGACTGACCGCAGGACAGTCCTAGAAGGGGTTCCGTTCAACAGCCTCCTCACTCCATTGAGTTGGTGTCAGATGCCTCGGACCTCGGCTGGGGTGCACATCTCAGCAATCTCCAGACACCGGGAATGTGGTCCCTGGAGGAGATGCGGTTACACAAATATCAAAGCGTTCCAAGCAGTCCGGCTGGTGTGTGGAGTCTTCTTGCCCCACCTGTCGGGCAGGGTGGTACGAGTCCTGATGGACAACATGGCCTCGATGTTCTACATCAACAGGCAAGGGGGAGCGAGGTCGTCGCCTCTCTGTCAGGAGGCGCTCCGTCTGTGGGACTTCTGCATCAACCACAAAATCAACCAGGAAGCTTGTTACCTTCCTAGCATCAGGAATACGTAACAGACCAGCTCAGCAGTGACTTCTCCTGCCACCGTGAGTGGTCGCTCCATACAGTGGTAGCCTGCATGATCTTCCAAAGGTGGGGAGCTCCCCAAGTGGACCTGTTTGCTACCAGACAGAACAGGAAATGTCTCCAGTTTTGTTCTCAACAGGGTCTGAGCAAGGACTCCTGCCTGATGCCTTCCTTCTGTCATGGTCAGGGAGCCTGATGTACGCATTCCCTCCGATTGAGCGCCCCAGTGTGGCCTTGCCAGCATTGGTTCGGCATGCTCATGAGCCTGTCGGTGGCCCCTCCCTGGCCCCTGCCCAACCAACTGGTCCTGCTGTTGTAGGACCATGGTCGGCTCTTACACCTCAACCTCGGGTCCCTCCATCTCTTGACATGGATGCTGCATGGCTGAACCCAGAGGAGTGGACCTGTTCGGAAGGAGTCCAACAGGTCCTCCTGGAAAGTAGGAAGCCCTCAACTAGACTGACTAACCTGGCCAAGTGGACAAGGTTTTCCCGCTGGACATCCAAATGGGGCAGCTCTCCCTCCATATAGGCTGTCCTAAACTACCTGCTCCATTTGAGGAACCAGGGCCTGGCACACTCTTCCATTAGAGTGTATCTCCGCTTTTCACCCACCAATCCAAGGATAGATGGTGTTCTCCCATGACATGATGGTTGGATTCTTGAGAGGGCTGGAGAGACTTTCCTGCAGGTGTGGGATCCCGTCCTGCAGTGGGATCTTAACTTGGTTCTCTCTAGGCTCACTGGCCTGCCCTTTGAACCGCTGGGGTCCTGCTCCCTTTCCTATCTGTCATGGAAGGTCGCATTCCTGGTGACAGTGACATCAGTGAGACAGGTCTCAGAAATTGACCTCAGACCTGCCATACATGGTCTCCTACAAAGATAAGGTTCAGTTGCGGCCCCACCTGGCCTTCCTGCCAAAGGTGGTCTCCACCTTCCATATGAACCAGGACATCTTCCTCCCAGTGTTCTGTCCCAAACCACACAAGACCAGTGAAGAGAGGCTTCTTCACGCCCTGGACATCCAGAGGGCCTTGGCTTTTTACTTAGAACATACCAAGCCTTTCCATAAATCGACTCAACTCTTCATCACTTCAGCGGGTAGGATGAAGGGTCACCTGGTGTCCTCGCAGAGGATTTCCAATTGGATCACCTCATGCATAAGGGCCTGGTGGGGATTCCACAACCACCGATTGTCAGAGAAATGAAAGCTCAGGCATCTTTGGTGGCCTTCCTAGCGCACATCCCTATCCGGGATATCTGTAGAGCCGCAACGTGGTCCTCAGTCCACACGTTTACCGCTCATTATACCATCGCTCAGCAGGCCAGGGATGATGCTGGGTTTAGCAGAACTGTGTTGCAATCTACACGTCCGTGAACTCCTACCCACTTTCAGGGGTACTGCTTGGGAGTCACCTAAAATGGACTGGACATGAGCAAGCACTCAAAGAAGAAAATACAGTTATCTTTTTTGTAACTGGTGTTCTTCGAGATGTGTTGCTCATGTCCATTCCATGACCTGTCCTTCCCCACTGTCGGAGTTTCTGGCAAGAAGGAACTGAGGGTGAAGGGAGCCGGCAGGGCCCTTTATACCATGCTATGCATGCGCCACTCCAGGGGGTGCCAGAGCCGGTCCCCTATGTATACTGCTGAGGGAAAAACTTCTGGCACCAGTGCATGTGGCAAGTGCACACACCTAATATGGAATGGATATGAGCAACACGTCAAAGAACACCAGTTACAGAAAAGGTAGTTGTCTTTTTTCACAGTGGAGAGAGGTAAATGAACAGTATAGGTCCCAATACAGAACTTTGAGGATGCTAACGTATTCATAAATGATCTGGAAAGGGTGGGGAGATAAAGAGTGAAGTGGCAAAGTTTTGCTGATGATACTAAATTACTCAAGACAGTTAAGTCCAAAGCTGATTTAAAGAATTACAAAGGGTTCTCACAAAATGGCAGATGAAATTCAGTGTTGATAAATGCAAAGTAATGCATATCGGAAAAAATTATCCCTACTATATAGGCAAAATGGTGGGTTCTAAATTAGCTGTTACCACTCAAGAAAGAGATCTTGGAGTTGTAGATAATTCTCTGAAAACATCTGCTTGTGTGCAGCATCAGGCAAAAAAGCTAACAATGTTAGGAACCATTAGGAAAGGGACAGATGACAAGACAAAAAATATCACAATGCCACTATATACATCCATGGTACACCCACACCTTGAATACTGTGTGCAGTTCTAAGGTAATAGGTAATAATTGGAGATATACCAATCTCCTAGAACTGGAAGGGACCTTGAAAGGTCATCGAGTCCAGCCCCCTGTTTTCACTAGCAGGACCAATTTTTGCCCCAGATCCCTAAGTGGCCTCCTCAAAGATTGAACTCACAACCCTGGGTTTAGCAGGCCAATACTCAAACCACTGAGCTATCCCTCCCATCCAAGCTCCAAAAAGATATATTGGAATTGGAAAGGTGCAGAGAAGGGAACAAAAATTATTAGGGGTATGGAACAGCTTCCATATAAGAAGAGATTAAAAAGACTGGGACCATTCAGTATAGAAAAAAGATGACTGAGTATATAGTAGAGGTCTATAAAATCATGAATTGTATGGAGAAAGTGAATAGGGAAGTGTTATTTACTCCTTCATATAACACGAGAATCAAGGGTCGCCCAATGAAATTAACAGGCAACAAGTTTAAAACAAAAGGAAGTACTTCTTCACACACAAGGCACAGACAATATGTGGAATTCATTGCCAGGGGATGTTGTGAAGGCCAAAAGAATAACTGGGTTCAAGAAAGAATTAGAATTCATGCAGGATAAATCCATCAATGGCTATTTGCCAAGATGGTCAGGGATGTAAACCCATGATCTGGGTGTGGCTAAACCGTTGACTGCCAGAAGCGAGGACTGGTCACTCAATATTGCCCTATTCGCTTCATTCCCTCTGAATCCTCTGGCACTGGCCACCAGGAAGACAGGATACTGGGCTAGATGGATCATTGATCTGACCCAGCATGACCATTCTTACATTCTTATATATGTTCTGCTTGACCTACTAAAAGTCTGAGGCAAAGTCACACAACACCTGAAAAAGTATTTCTCCTCCTCCCTCTTCAATCAAAGCTCCAGCCTTAAAGCAGACAGAAGGAAAGTGTTTTGGGTTTCCTGAGAAATCTTCCATTTTACAAACTGAAGCCTTAAGTTTGGCGTCACCTTGAAAATGGCCAAAATTTCAGACAATGCTGTTACTTCCCCTTGAGTGTCTAATTTGTTTTCTCTTGTTTTGAAATAAGTCAAAATTATATAGTCCCTGTAATTGCAATTGCCATGAATTCAAGTCATTCATCTCCCGGAGGGCCAGAGCTTTCATCAGTATGCCATTGGCATGAAGTATTGCAGTGCTGCATATTCATCATCCAAGCTGAGACACCAGTTACAGGGCCCCAGTTTTTTGCTCTGAACGAAAGGAAAACAGTCCCTTTTCCAGCCCCTTGATAAGGGATTCTATCCAATAACAATGCAGCCTCTGCACGAGGCACGTTTACTTGTAAAGTTTGCAGTAGGAGAGGCTTTCCTTAAAGCTGTGTCTTTTATCCTGGCAGGCTCCTCAAGATTGTTGTGAGGAGTCTAGCCAGTTGGTGAGCTCTGTAATCTAAACCAGCTGTCTCCAGACTGAGGCCCCCATTTGCATTGTTTAACATACTTAGAAAATGAAGTGTTCATTTTTAACATTCCTCCTTCAATTGGTTTAATGCTGAATTACAGAAGAGAACTAAGCAAAACCAGGTGCTTTTGCTGTATTCTCTCCAGTGTCTGAGGAGGAGCAGACCTCTCTCTGCCCTTTCTATTATTTGGTATTTCATTCTTTGGAATACAAATGACTGAGGAACTCAAGTGCTAGCAAAACGCCGATGTTCAGACACGTTTTTTAGTTATTCAGCGTGCAGACTCCTTTTTTCCTTCTTTCCTAACTAATGTTGGACATGCAAGAAGTAAAGAGGTAAGTACTGTGCATCAAACTATTTTACTGACTGAATGGAAACCTACTCATGGAAAACGTCTGTGGCTACGAGTCACTATGCCAGTTCACTTGCTAAAGCCATTTGCAAAGAGACGGGATCTTAATGGTCAGAGAGAGGGTAAAGCGCTTTTTGTTTGTTATAAAAGCTGTGCTGTCTAGCAATTTCTGTCTTGATTTATGCTGTATTCTGCATTTAGGAATCTGTCTCTTGTGGGAATGCTGAATTGCTACAGTAAAGGGTCTTCTGGCTAAAATCACAGCTGCTTTCTCTGCAGATATGATTCACAGTAATTGATTTAA
The DNA here is from genome assembly GCF_016161935.1 of Mauremys reevesii. Taxonomy (NCBI): domain Eukaryota; kingdom Metazoa; phylum Chordata; order Testudines; family Geoemydidae; genus Mauremys; species Mauremys reevesii. The sequence continues at coordinate 30,227,706 of NC_052626.1, forward strand.
ACTTCACTAGCTATTGTTGCAGAAGATAATTGCTATTTTATAATAATTTGTCTGCTGACTAAACCAACAGGACCAGCTTAAAGCAATGTTGTTGGTTGTGTTGTGTTATATGTCTGTTAATAATTCTCAGGGGGACGAGAGAGCTGATACTGTAAAGTCAATTGAAGTAGTGATTGCAGCCCAAACCCACGTCAGGAAATCTCTGTATTGTTCTATCACGTTCCTCATAACTCAGAAGAACCTAGTAGCTCTTAATTCTTGAAACCGAAGGATGTATGTAGTTGTGGATACTATCAATAAGTAGATATGAATTTTTGCTGTACATCAAAGAGTAGCCTTGTTAGGCACTTTTAACATAGAGCGATAAAACGTTTCATTTCCTTCCGTTATTCCTCTTTCTATATACAAAATGAATGTGCAGTAATGTACACAGTGCATGCTTGAGAAAATGTGTTCTATCCCTCAAAAGGATTTAAGGGATCCATAAAAGAGATGCAGTCCTAAATAGATGATGCAGCCTTAAATGCATTACCTCCATTTCTAGGGAAAAGTCTTTACAGAATTTGCCTGTTTGTGTCACTACAAAACTTGCCAAACAAACAACATTTGCCTGTTACACAGCACCACGAACAACTATGTTAGGGGTTGTGTGTACTTTTCAGAGCTTATTCCTCAACTAAACATACTGGTGTTTTAAAATGTGCCTGTCAGTTTGTGAGTAGTCTTGTCTGATGTATCTAATAGGTCATGTTCAGTACCTTGACTTGCTATACGAATCATAGACAGAGCTAAAAGAACCTGTAGGGAAAGTTGGCTGCTCCTTTAAGTAGCAGAACTGAGGCCACCTAAAATTTTCCTGCTTCCCATGTTGTTTTTAGAAATATATTGTATACGCTATATACATTCAGTAATAGTCTCCAGCATAAATGAGACATGGCTCTAAAATGTATTGAAAAGGATCTTTATATAAAGAAACTGGAAAACACTGAAATTGAAGTACACAAAATAAAATCAATTTCTTATTATTCTTTCCAGATTCAAATCTGGCACTAGTTAATATCCATCACTTTGATTTGGCCAGGGTATTTATATGGGCAAAGCATACTTCCAGGGCTCAGTCTATAGCCAAATATTTAATAGCAAAGGGCCAGATTCTGTAACTGAGAAGTTCCTTGCTTTACAAAAAGTCCTTTGGAAATACATAGGCCAGACTCTCAGCTGCTGTAAATCAGCATGGTTTCGTTGAAGACACTGATTTATATCAGATGATGACCTGGCACAATGTATTTACTTGCAGAGCAAGATAATACTCAGTGTGAGTAAAGAGCTACAATCTGATCCCAAGAAATCAGTTGATTTTGAGAGTACTTTCTTGGGGATGAAGCGTGGTCTAGCCCTGCTAATGACTTGCTCTGTGGGGTTTGTGCTTCAGTTTATCCATTTGTAAATTGTGTATAATACTGACCTAACTCCTAAGGATGTTGTGGACTAAATTAATGCTTGTGAAGGGTTTTGACATTCTCAGAGGACAGGTGCCACAGAGGGATAAAGTTTTATCATTGACTATTATAAACTTACCCTTTGAAGAGTTTGTGTATAGCCTATAATAAAGGACATGGATTAGCCTACAGATATTTAGGGCCTGATTCTGATCTCACTGGTGTTAGTCCAGAGTAAGAACACTGACTTCAGAGTTCTGAATCTGGGCCATATACTTAATGTTATATGTCAGCCAAATTCATCTATAGTAAGCACTGTGGAGTGCACTGGAGTTACACCAGAGATTAATTTGGCCTCGTATCTAAATCTGTGAATTGAACATGTGCATCAAAATGTTTACATCTTATTTTCTATGCGTATTATAGGATACTGACGGTTTTCATGCTGGCCACCTGCCTTACACGCCCTGGGAAAGCACAGGTGAGATGAGCACACCGAATACATATACTTTTTTACACTAAAGCATTTCATAGCATGAGGCTTACTTTGATAGCAGGTGAATAGGAAATCTGTGGTCTGGGGCTTAGATGAACAGGAAGCTATGTGGTCTAGGGTTTAGCGTGGAGGAATGGGAGCCAGCAGGATCCTGGAGTCTAATGTGGACTGTCAACTCAGCAGGAAATTCTTGGAGAAAGACAGGTCTCAAAGAAAACCAGACACTGCCTCTGAACTAAGTAGTCCTTGAAAATGAATGCGCAAAAGCACCAACAAAGGAGCTTTGAGTCCTGAGTTCTACCAGTGAGGACCCTCCATATTTGGAACTCCCATTGATTTGAATGGGAATTCTGTGTATGGAAAGCTTCCAGGATCCAGCCCTAGGCCTTTCAGCTGTGGGTTTGGGAGCCTGGAGATGTCATCCTAGTCGTCATTCTAATTCCTTGGAATATCCAAAAGCATTGGAGCTCAGGATTGAGGGATATTACATTAGTAGGGCTGCATAAAGAAGTTTACACAGTTCCTGCCTGAACTGAGCCTGGCTCAAGCAAATTTTATTAGTCCTTCATGTTCCTGGGCATTAAATTCACTGTAAATTAGGCGGGGAGGTTAAACTCTGATTTGAAGGTAATAGTCCTATATTGTTCAGGGCTGTGTTTCCAAATACCTTTTAGAGAAGGTTTTGAAATTTAGTTGTTTTTTTTCCTCCTGCTGGATTGACAGTTGACTGCATGTGGCTTGTTAATTGATATTTTGCCAACATTAGAGCTGGGCAAAAAGTTTTCCCATCCGGTGAGAATTTTAGAGATTTTACATTTTTTCCCATCCTGAATTGGGATGAAAAGTTGAAATATCAAACATTTTCACAAACTGAAAATAAAATTTAAAATAATTGAAATTTACTTTTAAATGAGTAAATTAAAACATTTTCTTTTTATAATTTTGCAATGTTTCATTCTGATTTGGACATTTTAAATTTTTTAAACCTTTTTTTTTTTTGCTATAAATTAAAGTTCAAAACAAAGTCATTTCCAGCTGAAAAATGGAACTCTTTCATTTTGAAAATGTCAAAACAGGACATCCTTCTGACAATTTCTAAACTTTTTTTAGTTTTTTTTCAAAACAAGACATTTGTTGAAACCAACTTAATTCCCGCAAAGAGTTTGTTTCAACTAATTGGCCTTTTTAAATGAAAATATTTTTTCATCTAAAAGTTCCCAACCAGCTCTAGCCAACATAGGCAACAGCCACAAGATGTGAAGAATGTCACTGTAGCTAGGTGAAGAGGTTAAAAGCACACAGAGTATGTATGTTCTTTACATGACAGACTGAAAATAGACTCTCCCATCAGAATACCCTTGGCTTCCTCCAGATGATGCTAAAACATCTCATAATGTCAAAGTAAGTGCCGGCAGAATTCCCCACCACATGATCTGTAACTGGAGTGCTCTTGTGGGTAGATGGAGGGACTCACTTCATACATTTAAATGACCATTCATGTATTTCCTGCCATGTCCCCTTAACCCTTTAAAAATGCCTGTCTCAGTGTCTTGTTCATTCCACTCTATCACTCCCACCTGCAGTTTACATTGCTGCCAAATATGCATGACACACTTTCCCTTCCCAGCTCACCAAGGCAACACTTTCTACTGACTTCAAATACTTGTAGAAAACTCACTTCTTCCTTGACGCCCAGAAGAAAAACACCACTAAGTCCTCCTGCCCTCTGGTTCTTCCAGTGCATCCTGTCTTCGATGTCCCTATTTCTTACACTGTCAGTGTAACCTACTGACAGATTGGGTATCATGCTCCCCTCTACTGGCTGACCAACTGTTACCAGCTGATGGGCTGATCCAAAACCCATTTAAGTCAATGGCTGTCTTTAAACTGACTTCACTGGGCTTTGGAGGAGGCCGTACAGGAGTTACTTCTGTAGCTGACATGGAGCGGGCTCTGCTGGCATACTGGAGACCGCCGTTCAAGCCCCGCTGATGGTCTCTGTGGTGGGGTGAGGAGACTGCTGTAAAGCATGCACCCTTGAAAAAAGCTTCCTCTAAGGATTTGTCTACAGTAGGATTTAAAGGTGTGGTATTTGCAACGCGTCTACATGTGTGCTAAGCTGGTACCCTAGAGTCCAACTCCACCTGCTTAGCATGTGTTTAAAAATATATATTGCCTTGTCAACACTAGAGTTGGCTAATGACTTTTAACAACACACCTTTTCTCCTCATCAAGACAAGTGCTAACAGGAGACAGGGCCGGCTGCAGGCACCAGCAAAGGGAGCAGGTGCTTGGGGCAGCCAATGGAAAGGGGCGGTATGTCCGGGTCTTTGGCGGCAATTCGGCGGCGGGTCCCTCACTCCCTCTCAGAGCAAAGGGCTTGCTGCTGAAGAATTAAGCGGCGTGGCTGAGCTGCCGCTGAAGTGCCACTGATCGCAGCTTTATCTTTTTGTTTTTGTTTTTTTTGTTTTTGCTTTGCCGGCTTTGGGGCGGCAAAAAAGCTGGAGCCGGCCCTGACAGGAGATATAATAATTCCTAGATCTTATATTGCACTTTCCATCCATAGATCTTAAAGTGCTTGACAAAACAGGTTGTCAGTATCATTATTCCCATTTCACAGATGGAGAAACTGAGAGGGAGGTGACTTGCCTAGGGCCACTCAGATTGGTGGCACAGCCAGAAATTGAACCCAGCTCTCCTGAGTCCCAGTCCAGTGGCCTATCCACTGAGCGCTAAGCCATTGGCAGACTAGATATTGGTTTCTCCATTAGAGAATGACAGCCTGCTACTGCTGCCAGCTTATAGAATTACTGCATGAGCTAAAGCAAGAGGTCTGTGCTGCAGTGCTGAAGGTTCTGAGTTCAAAGTCTGCTGACTTCCCATATGAGAGAGTCATGACAAAGGTCCTTTGGAGAAGGGACTCTGTTCATTTTTTGCATATTGTACAGTGCTGAACACATTACACTATAATAATAATCCAGATGATCACATGATTTTTTTTTTGTCATCATCCAATTTCACAATCACTGAGTGTCCTTTCTTTTCTTGTTTTAGCAGCAATGCACTAACGGGTTTGACCTGGACCGTGCCTCTGGGCAATGCTTAGGTAGGATTTTGACTGAATCAATTCATTTACACTGGGGTTCAGACCCTCTGGCTTTGTTAAATTAATAACGTGCTACTATCTGTGTATTTTGGCTGAAGGATGCTCTCAGTGTCTGGCAAATATATATAAATTATGCACAAGCCTTTGGAAATTGTTCACTTGCATAATTTTTTCAATATGAAAATGTCATTGTTCAGACTGGGTGCAGTGCTTTTCTCATGGCTGTGATGACATGAGTTTGGGAGCTCAGTCTAGTTGCCAGAGAACAGGGGTTCAGTATCATAAATACCCACTACTTGCTACTTTTGGCAGCTTCAGCCAAGAGGCCAGGGAGAGTTCCTCTCACCCTCTAGTTCAGAATTAAGGTGCACTTTGGGGCAGTGCAGGGAAACTTGAACTTTGCTCATGGAGCATCTTTTCTGTGGATTAACAGAGGACTTCAGAGGGGCTGTCAATATAGCACCTTCCACATACGCTAACAAATAGTAAGTTAAAAACAGTAACATAAAAACAGAGATGCCCTGTCTGAGCTTCCTAGCAGTTCCACCCTCCCAGCCAAGGAAATGCTCAGATCCTAATAATCTCTCTGCATCTTTCTAAGGTCAAGACAAAAAATCCCAGGCAGAACAAAAAAGAGACCTGAACCAAATCCCCAGATTTGAACATCTCAAACTTTGTGTGTGGGAGGCACTGCGGAGTCCCAGATCAGAATCCAAGTTTCACAGCTGGGCAAACCAAACCACCAGTGTTTGAAATCTGGAGCTGAATGTTGTGGCTTGGACAGATCCATTAGGAGAAACGGGCTGTAGGATCAGTGTTTAAACTGAGCATCTATAGAAAAGAAAAGTGGTTGGTTTTTTTCCCTGATTGTAAAGTAGAACAAGTAGAACACATGCTAGGTTGAAAATATGTGCTGTTTCCTGTTATGATGTGAGCTGACTTCAAAGTGAGCCTCTGCAAAGGAAGCATAGCTTTTCCTAACACAAACCATGTATATCATATTCAGCAAAATCCCAAGTAAACCGTATCATATGTGCTGTTCTGTGCATGTGTCACATTAAGGACCAATTGTGGAAATTGCTGATCTAATTGCCATTCTATTACTACATCCTTCCAGATATTGATGAATGTCGGACTATTCCTGAGGCCTGTAGAGGAGATATGGTGTGTGTTAACCAGAACGGTGGCTATTTATGCATTCCCCGAACAAATCCAGTTTATAGATCACCATATGTGAATCCTTATTCAAACATTTATCCACCACCTCCAGCTCCCAACTACCCCACTGCTACAAGACCTCTGATGTGTCGGTTTGGCTACCAAATGGGTGAAAACAACCAATGTGTTGGTAAGTAGTAGAACACTTTATATATTTTAAGGCTAGAAGGGATCACTGCGATAATCTAATCTAACCTCTTGCATAACTGAGGCCAATGTTACACACTAATTCTTGCTTGAAACCTGATAAATTGTGGTTGGACTATAGCATTTCTCATAGAAGGACATATGTTATGCTGCTTGTATGGTCTTAGTTCAGGGCAAACAAAGGTATTTTCTCCAGTCTGCATGTTTTCCTTAAAAATGAAAATCCATCCTGTTGATTTGAAAGATGGCTCTGTCAGGTGATTCACTGGTGCATACAATGTATGAATTTTCACCATCATGAGTCTGTCCTTGAGAGAAAGGAGGGTCTATGTTTAAAGAACTGGAGTAGGACTCGGGAACTTTAGGTTCAATTCCAAGCTCTGCCACAGACTTCCTGTGTGACCTTGGGCAAATCTCCTAATCTCTGTGCCTCAGATCCCCATCTGTTGAATGGGTATAATAAGACTTCCTTTCTCCCACCATTTGTCTGCCTTGTCTGTTTAAACTGTAAGCTCTTTGGGACAGGAACTCTCTCTTACTATATGTATGTATAGTGCCTAAAACTAGTATTATTACTAGGATAACTTCAAGGCCTCAACTAAAAATGGACCCCTCTGTACTAGACACTGTACAAACATGCAGTAAGAAACAGTCCCTGCCCCAATAGAGCACTGATCCTGTAACACGAATAATAAATAACTATTCTTACTGTTGCCTCCATTTTGTAGCTTTTCTAGAGGTGCATCTTTTGGGCTTGATTCTGACCCCATGCACACCACTTTTACCCAGCTATGATGCTTGCTATCCATGGAATTACTCCTGATTTACATTAGTTTAAGTGAGAAAGAACAACCACCATTTTTGTTTTTTATTTGTTTTTTTTCTAGCTTCAAGAGTACAGCTTGCAAGCCAAATTCTATGTCTGCTACACCTATGTCAGTTTAATGTCACTAATCAGCAGAGTTACTTTGGTGTGAAACCGGTATCAGAGAATCATAGAATATTGGGGTTGGAAGAGACCTCAGGAGGTCATCTAGTCCAATCGCCTCCTCATCACTCTCAGGCTCCAAGTGTTCTGTTGTGCAGGAATCATGGGTTCAGCCTCTGTCATTGACTTAATGTGCAACCACTATCTTTTGCTGCACCTCAGTTATGCCACCTGTAAAATGGAGATAAGAAGTTGAAAATTTTCAGTCAAAAGTGTTGGAAAAATTGGGTTTCAACAAAATGATTTTTCATGAAAATATCTGCTTTCCATAGAAAAATATGTTTTTCATTGAAAAACAATGCCCAAATCTGGAAATATTTCTATTTGGATATGCTGCTGCAATGCCTCATAGGAGTCGTAGTTCAATTTCCTCATGTCCCTGTTCTTCTCTTGGGGTTCAGTTATCTCTTCCATGATGCACTGCTTCCCCTCTCCAAGAGGGGAAACCCTGGTGCATGATAGGAGATGTAGTCTGACCATCCAATAGAGAAGAATGGGAACTTAAGGCATCCAAACTACAATTCCCATTAGGGAAGCATTTCTGAATTAAAATAGTTTGGTTTTCAGCCAAAATATTTCTGGATTTTGGCAGAAAATTTTTTGTATTTGAATTTTTGCCAAAAAATTAAATTTTTCATGTGGGGAAAAGCCCATTTTTCAACCAGCTGTAATAAGAATAATGGATGTTGTGAAGTTTAATTAATTTTTTGCAAAGAGTTTTGAAATCCTCAGATGACAGGTGTTGTGAGTTAAGTATAGTATTAATTAGTCCTACTGACCCTACTGAATTAATTCACATAATTTCTGATGATGTTGTGGAACTATAAAGGCCAATGCTTCTTTCAATCAGCACCATTCCAGTAGAGCCACCTGGAGTTGAGAATACAGCAATTAATTGCTAGGGGAGGCTGTGCTGAATGCAACCACTGACCAGAATAGCTGGGAAAAGATGGAGAGTGGCCCATCAGAATCACAATTAGCTGGAAACATTTTCTGAACCTCCCCATCAGGTTTGAATTGAGGCAGATAATAGTTAGTGTTTGTGTAAGGACAAAAAACAAAGCTTAAAGAAAGAAAACAAGACCTCGCCACAGCCATTGGGTCTCCACTGGGTTAGACTTTGTTTTAAACTGTGTGTTATTTAGTGAAGTGCTCTGGAGACAATTTGTGTTTCACTTCCCTGAGATGGGAACGGAAGGCACCTAGATAGACAGTATAGAAGATTGTCACGCTACGCTGTAGCATCCATGAGTTCCTCTGCAGTAACTGTAGGGCCCATTTTAGTATTTCTTGTACATCCAGAACACTGTATTTTATGGAGGTAAAGTTCACCCTTGCACTGGAGGACAACACAAGGCTTATGTATCACTTACGCCCTCAGGGTTTAAATAATGGATTGGGCTTGTTCTGATCCTCTGCGTAGGGGTGAATTTCACCAGGCATACACAAGAAATGCTGAACCAAAAGGGTGCCTGAGCCATAAAAACAACTGCTAGTGTCAATGACCCTTCAAGCTGCCCCTGCCCTTCCCCACTTGTCAACGTTCCAGGCCCCTTGAAACCTAGGACAGTCTTTTACCATGAAGTTTTCAAAAATGCTCACTACGAGCCTAACCACTTCTATTGAGGTCCATGGGCCTTTTGGCCATTGAATTCAATGGGAGCAGAGGTAGCCTAGTGGCCACTTATTCTATGGAGTGTAGGTTATAGAAACTCTCTCAGATCACATTTAGGGTTTATAAGATATCCCTTTGCCAAACTAATGCAATAGAAATCTTTTCTTTACTTTTTTCTTTTTTTAAATTCCAGTGGAAACATTCTTTTTAATGAATGAACCATCCCCTGACAAACCTGTTTTCACTATCCGAGCTGAGAGAAATGCAAGAACGTTGTGAGAGGGTCTGTCTATCCTAGGGTGACCAGACAGCAAGTGTGAAAAATAGGGACAGTGGGTGGGGGGTAATAGGAGCCTGTATAAGAAAAAGACCCAAAAATCAGGACTGTCCCTATAAAATCGGGACACCTGGTCACCCTAGTCTATCCCATCCTGGCAATTGGTTGGTGAGCCAACCCTCACTTTGCCTTAACTCTTCAAGGAATGCACACCCCAGGTGGTTCAAATAATATTCCCCCTCCTAGGGGCTGATTTATTCCAACATAGCTAAAGATAAACATAAGTAGTTCCTCTCCTGGCCAGCAAGAGTTCACAAGGAATCCATCCCTTTCTAGCCCTCTAGCCCTCATCCTTTCTGGCTGGAGTCACAGGAGCAAGGTGAACGGATTCCTTCCCCAGTCCTGCCACGACTTGGCTCTCCTCAATCCTAACACAGTCCTCACCCACAATCCTGCAGCCAGAGAGCCTCCCTCTAGAGCCTCTTGCACTGGGTGAAAAGCAGCCCCTCTTATAGTATGCACTGCTTCTGACTCCCCTCCTGAGTGTCTTTTGAAAGTTTGTCTCTCTCACTAACAGATGTTGGTCCAATAAAAGACAGAGACAATCACCTACCTTGTGTCCATAATACCCAGGGACTAACACAGCTACAGGAAACCTGCATGCTCTAGAAAGAAATTGCTATGGCCACTTACAGAGCAGAAGGGGATAACCCTTTCCCTGCTGGTCTAGGCCTGGGGCTTCTGCACTGTGTCCCAAAGGGAAACAAACAGCTTACAGGCAATAAATGAAAGCTTAAGTGCTCTCAGTGTTAATAACCTAAGAGCTGCTGTTAGCACCACAGGGAAAGATATTTGTTTTCTAGAAAGACAAGCAGGCCAACAGAGAATCTGTCCTCATCTTGTATAGTCTGTCTGTCTGTCTATCTAAAGGTGTGTGTGTGTATATATATTTGGCATTATTCTTAAAGCCCCAGCTGCTGGAATGGTGATGTTGCATAAAAATACTGAGCTTTCATTCAAAAAAATTAAGTTTCTAGCCCTTGTAGTTGCAGAGAAAAGCTGGAAAATAGGACCCAAGTGCCACCTGAAGCTTCAAAAATCACCAGGCATAGAAAAAGATACCAGAGGGTGGTGGTAATTTTTAAACCTCCTGATTCTTTGAGGACTGACTCGTGGTTCTGAACACTTGGGGCATGTCTACTTTACAGGATTATACCAGCATAGCTAGGTCACTATAACTATGCCGGCATAGCCCCAAAGTGTGTACACACAGACAAAACCAATGGAAAGGGTTTTTTGATCGGTGTAGGAACAATACCTCCCCAACTGATGACATTCTTCTGTCCATCTACTTACATCTACATTGAGGTTAGGTCAACACAACTATGTTGCTTCGGGGTGTGGATTTTTCATACTCCTGAGTGATGTAGCTATGTCAACCTAAATTCTAAGTGTAGACCAGGCCTTGGGGTTGGCAAATGCAGTGTTCATTACACCAGTAAAAAGTGTGTGTAACTTGCTACTTAGAATGGGAATGATTTATGCCCACTCTGCACATTATTCGCACTGGTGTAAACAGCAATCTCACCCAAGAGCTCTAAGCTGCCAGTGTCCCTTTTAACTTGTATAATTTCTGACTCTTTTTTTCCTTTCAAATTGTAGACTGCTTAACTATCATAATGCCCCTTTTGTTAGAGGAACTCAGTCCAGGAACCGTTGGCAAGACTGGATTGGAACTAGAGCCCGTGTTCTTGCATTATACATTCATAAGCTGAGAGTTCTTTCCAATTTCCCTTCACTCCACCCCACCATTTCCTGATTTACAATGATTTTTAAAACATGCCTGAAGTATAGATCCTTCTGGGCATTGTAGAAAGATTTGAAACTTTTGTTTTTACTATTTTTATCCCATTAACACGTCTGTCGAATGGGAGGAGCCAGGGATGGAAAAGGAGAAAGAATCAAGGAAAGCAGACAGAAGCAAGAGAGATCTGTGGTTTTAGCTCAGTGGGGCTCTGGTTCAATCCTCAGTGCTGGCAATGACGACAGCCATTACACCAGCACAGTTGCAAGAGTGGGTGGCCTGGGAAAGGGTGTTATCTGAGAGAGGGCATAATTCAGTGCTTCTCCTGAGTAACCTGCACCAGCAAGGTGCCTATGAAGTCCTGCCCATCAGCTAATTCCACCTCTCCCCCCACTGACCCTAGTGGAACCTGTAGGGGAGAGAAATGATGTGAAAGCTGCCTCCCAATGGTGTGAATCAGTCTGTGGTTGAAGCGTCTGTGTGTGCTGGCATAAACTGAGCCCTCTGGGGTTAAGATTGTCATCCCCTTTCATGCCCATAAACCCCTGTGCAGAAGGAGCATGGTCTAGTGGTTAAAGCACAGGGGAGCACTCAGTTTGTGTGTGAAGGTTACTGCTTATATAGGAAGAAGCAACTCTGAACCAAGAAATATAATGAGCGAGCCAAGAAAGCTTCATGTCACTAAGAAAACTGGCATCTCTGGAACACGCTGCAAAAAAAGAGCTGGCCGTCTGGGGATGGTGAAGTGTAATAGTAAACAAGAGTATATCATCCTGCATATCAGTGCCTTACTGACTAATTGTACTGATGTGTGATGAGACAATAAAATAAACTCACCAGCAGCGGAACCACAGATTAACTTGTTTCAGCTAAAGAGAATCTTGATGACAGAGTGCCAAATTCCACACTCAGATATGGGTGTATGATTCCTGTTGGCTTCAATAGGATTTCAGAATCTTGGAGCCAAATTTGTCCCAGTGAGTCTATCTGAGTTAGTTTAATCGAATCATGGGCCTAAGCCACATGTCCCGGCTCGGATACAGAGCTGAAGCATCCCAAAGTTCAGGGCTGTTCTCCTTCTGCAGCATGAATAAGTCTTACTGACAGTGATGGTCTGGAACTATTGCTGCTGCTGTTAAAGTCTGATCCCATTTTTATCCCAGGAGATGGTTGGGATTCAGCTGGGGCCAGTAGAAGTGGTATGTCAATCTGGGTCTCTCTCTCTCTGGCCCAGTCTGGTGAGGGCATCTCTCAGGATTAGGGTGACAAAGGCCTGGGGTGATGGTGGAGGTGGCAGCCAAGATGGTGAAGCTTTCTTAAGTAGCCTCCATTTGTTCTTCCTTCGTTTTCTCCACAAATCTCTTTAAGGACCCAAAAAGGATGTGATGGGAGAAATAGTTCAACTACTCACTATTTTGTCCTCCAGTTAGGGCTAATATCTGACATATCAATTCTGGGCCATTAATTTCCAGTTCCACATCTGTTTTTACCAAGCATGATTTCAGCAGCCCTTGAATCATGTCAATGTGGCCTTTTTGGTTTGGACTAATTTAGTCTTTCTGACTGATTCTCTTGCACCGGGTTATAACATTCATTATTGAAAGCAGCTTGACTTACGTTCCATCAACATTTGTTACTCTAAGTTATTGTCACAGCTAATGACCTTCCATATATTTTTTTAAAATTGAGGTCACACTTCAAGTAAATTGGTTGACCCAGTTATAACAATGGGACCCTTCGCTAGGTTACTTGGAGCTGCTCCCTATGATTGCTGAGTTGCATCTGTTTATAGTAATTTCTTTAGCTGCTTATTGGGTGGGTGACTAAAAGTTTTGGGGGTTTTTCAGTATGTTGGTGGGGAGCTGGTTGTGGGTGCTAGAGCTGCTTTCTGAACCTGCTGAGGAACAGGACAATGAAACAAAGGAGAGTGTGGGCAACTGGTTGAAAGGGAAGGTGTCACCCCACAGCATACAGCACGGGACCCTGCATTCAGGCACAGCTTTGTAAGCATATATGGGGCAGTTGGGCATGAGCACTTCCCTGTGTAAATTGGGATCCTGTCACAGCCAGGTTCACATCCCCATAACTGAGAACTCTTAATCTCCTTAGAATCTGTTATTCTTCGCTACTCTCTGTTCTCACTTTGCAAGCTCCAGAGTCACCTTGCTGTATGATGCATTGACATATCAGGTGCAGACAGCTCAGGGAACTGCAGATCAGATCCTCTCCACAGTGCTGCAAGGGATAACCTCTGCACAGTGCTGGCTAATATGTTGGCTTGCATGCCACGGCTCAAGTGAGCATGGTCTGTGAGTCAGGGGTCACCTATCTTTAGACTCCCAGCGGAGCAGCTTGTATGCTGCAATTGGCAGCAAGGACTGGCCAGTGGGAGGTTACACCAGGCTCAATTGAGAGGAGTAGCGTCTTGATGTCCCAGCCCACCATGTCTTTTCCTGCAGCAGAGGACACATTGTGCACTGCGTCAGCCAGGGCAGGATTTGACCCACATTGTTAATCTCTAATTGATTCCTTACACTCTTTGTGGATCCCTAATTTAATATGAGGGACTGCAAGGCTGTTTGCTTTCAGTATGTCTTACTTTTCTCTCACTTCCAGAGATTGCAATAGGGCCAAATCAGTTAAAGTCAGAATGTGCCAATTAATTCTGTCTGCGCTGGGAGTGGATTAAATGAGCACCACTTTATGGGCTAGCTCTTAAAGTAAAAGAATGAACAGGTCATTCTGGCCAACCAATTACAGCATTTCTTTTTCTTGAAGTCATGACTTGATCTTGGAAGATCTGCCTGAGTCTTTCTTCTCCAATCCATCAAGTCTGAGACTTGTTCCTCTCTCCATTTTCTAACTTGACTCTGGCCAACAGTCCATACATAACATTCCATTGAGACCTGAGGGCTTCCATGTTTCCTGAACAATTCTCTCTCTCTGTCTCTCTACCCTTCGGCAGCATAACGTGGGTTACTGTAGTCTGAAACATACTGGAAGCCTTATTCATTTTCACTGTAGTATCAATGCAGTGCTTAGCCCTGCATAAGGCTGTGTCTGCAGTGTCTGGAGTGCCTAGAGATGGCAGGATTCTTGATGACATAAAAGTCATTGTTATTCTTGGCTCCTGCCTTATATTTCTTGGGTCAGCTTCGTTTCTCTCCATTTGGCTCCAGGCTGAAATTGGCCATAGTTATATGTCACGATCGAGATGTTTGGCCAAAATATATTAAAATATGAATTGGCTCTTTCACAAATGTAAATCGTCCAGCTCAGCCATGTGCTGTGCCAGACTGTATAGGCAGAGTAAACGTGCTGGCGTTGCTCTTGTGTTTTGTCCCTAGGACTTAAGAGGCCATGAGGAAGCTGCAATGCAGAAAAATAAGAGATGCCTTAAATTGTGTGGAGATTAATATGCTCTAAACTTTTCATCCATCAGTTCACTGGTTTCCCACTTTATTATTTAAGAAGTGTGAGAATGTTTTAAAGAAAATAAATTTACTAGCACATGCATGAGATCTATACTGTCCCAGCTCTGTTCAGTAGAATACCAATTAGTATTCCAGCCGTGAGCTGAAGGGGCTGCCGAACAGGAACAATGGGTCAAACCCAGAAGTCCTACTCATTCTTGCTTTCCTGTCATGTAAGCGAGTACAATTGCACATGGAGGAAGGACTGTCCGGTGGTTAAGGCACTAGCCTAGGACCTAGGAGAGAGAGAGTCAAATCCCTGTTCTGCCATAGACTTCCTGTGTTACCTTGGGCATGTCATTTAGACAAAGATGTTCAGATGTCACCAATGATTTTTGGGTGCCTCAGTTTGTGTCCAACACTAACACCTTAAAGGGGCCAGATTTTTGGAGGGCAGATGCTCAGAACTTCTGAAAAATCGGGCCCTTGGAAGGTGTCCCAATTTAGGCACCCCCAAGTCACTAGCCATTTCTGACAATCTTGGTCCATGCCTCAGTCACCCCAGCTGTGTAATGGGGATAAGAGTTCCCTACCTCACACAGGTGTTGTGAGGTTAAATACAATAAAGATTGTAAGACACTCAGATCCTGTTGTAATGAGGACCATATCTACCAGATAGACAGATAGGGCCTATGGTACTGAAGAAGAGGGATAGATAATTTAATATAAAATGGGCCAAATTCATTCCTGCTATAACTCCACTGAAGCCAATGGAGTTACACCATAGATGAATTAGGTAGTGCATTTGATACAGTACTATGAAATACTAATTCAAATTAGCTTGAACATAAACTCTGTCACATGGGTTGAAAGCTTGCTGAAGGGCTATAAACGAAGGATGATGATACCTGGCAATGACCTGAGTAGATAGAGGTTTCTAGGGGTGCTGCAGGGACCATTATCAAGTCTGGTCTTATTAAATATCATCTTTAATGATCTGAAAAAGAGTGTTCACTGGCTTCAGAATGGTTTTATTGGCCATCCTCAGCCCATGGTCATATTCCTCCCGTCTAATATTGCTCTGTATCACTGTTGCTGGGATTATTTGCAGCTGGCTCTACAATCCAGAGGGAATCATATTAATCATTGATCTAATAGCACATAGCTGCAAATATGGCATTTGAATGGCTGGTGGTCATCTTCTACAGTGTGTGTATATTTGAGAGTCTTTGGATCTGCTAAAGTCACACAGCAGATAGCCTCCTCTTCACTGAAAGTTTCTACAGCGTCAGTCATAATGTGTGCTGTTGGTTTTTTTTTCTTCCTGGGGTAGTTGCAGCATTGGGCTATAAAGTGGTTGTTTACCAAACACCTTGCATCCTTGACCACAGGCAGGATGTTTTTCATTCTGCCGTTCATGTTGCATTCCACAGCATACACCCCGATACACTGGACTATGATGTCCTCATTCCCAGTTGGTCTATCTCTGTTCTGCCTCCTGGGTTCCTCTAGCTTGAGCTTGTGTACTTGTTCCACACTAATAGCTGTTATCATGTTGATCCTTTCCCTGAACAGTTCAGCTGCCCTTACTATATGAGGGCATTTCTCTAGGATTAGGATTCTCTCAACAATCTGGGATCCCAATACTCAAGCACCTTTCTCAGCTGTTCCAGTGTTTTGGGCATTATTATTGACAAAAAAACGTTACCTCATTTTCTCATCTTTATCCCCCTACAGACAACTGTTTATACAGACTCAGCTCTTATTTCCACTGTTTCCATGCTTGTGCAAGGTTTATTGTCTGGACTTTCAGCCTACCTGGTGGGCTGTCCCTCCATGCCTATTTGCTCTGCTTCTAGTTGATGCTTTGTTTGCCTGTTTTTCACACTCCCTGCTGACGAGTCTCACACCACCCACTGCCACCATGTTTCATGTGTTGTGTTCTGGATAATAACCTTAGAGGATTCCATATTTCTAAAACTGAACTGGCTCTGTATTAACAAGCATTTACAGAGATGCTGCAGTGACAACTAGCATTCTAGCCATGGGCACAAGGACTGGCATCCAAGTGCCTCATCCAAACTCTTCCCTTCTGCACTCTATGTTCCCCTCTCCAAGTTCCATGCAAGTAGCTGCCGAAGGGGTTAACAATGCATTAACTATGGGTCCAATACAGTGCTTGTTAAGTCAATAGGAGTCTTTCCCTTGGCATTGGCTCACGTCCTATATCTGCAGATAACACTAAATGGGAAGATTTTGTGAACTACACTGTGGGCAGGGGAATAACCCAGAGAGACTTAGGACACATCTACACAGCAGATTAGAACCTGCAGTAGTGAGTCTCAGAGCTCGGGTTTACAGGCTTGAGCTTGCACTATGGCGCTAAAAACAGCTGTGTAATGTGGCTTGGACTGGAGCTGGGGCTCTGAAGCCTCTGCCCCATCCCTTGGCTTCCAAGTCCCAGCTCCAGCATGAGCCCAAACATCTACACAGCTGTTTCTGGTGCCATAGTGCAAGCTCAGCAAACCTGAGTCTGTAGCCCTGGGCTCTGAGACTTGCTGCCATGGGTTTTAAAATGCAGTGCAGACATACCTATAAAGAGGTTATAGACTTTCCTTCCTATGGGCAAGAAATTAACAAAAGTAAATTCAACCTGGACAAATATATGTAGGGGAGGGAAGGAGAATCCAAAACCACATCTATTTAATGGAAGAAAGAGTAGGAGGCAGCTGGAGGGCAGAACCAGGGCTGGAGGTGGGGGCTAGCACCCCCATTTGGAAATATTTTAGGAGCTGAACTATGTTTCTGCCCCTGTGTGTTGGGCTGGGGATGGAGCAAGTAGGAATTGGGCACCCAATGAGGGGAGCTGGTCCTGGGCCAGGCAGCTCCGTTCCCTCCCTGTTGCTGCAGAGCATCTTCTAAGTGGGCTGGGCACATGCAGAGGTGCTCAGTAGTGGGTCAGTGTGGATGAAGCTGGAGACACTGCAGCCAGGACTGGGGAGGGAAGCACAAGGTCTGGAGCTGCCGGGTGCCCAGGATGGAGCCAAAGCCGGGTGACATTGGGAGCTGGGAAGCAGACAGTAGAGACAGCAGAGCCCCTGTGGGGAGCAGGAGCTGGGCACAGGTAATAGGGAGGTGGAGCTTTGTGGGGAGTTACCCCAGGTCCCCCAGATTCCCCACTGCCCTATCTTCCTCCCAGCTCCCTCCATTACCTCCCCTGTTATCCTCTGCTCCCTGCCAGGGCCTGCACCCCAAATATACATCTCAGCCCTTTTTCCCACCCACCCCCATTGAAAGCAAGCTTCTGCCACCTCCAGAAGGCAGTAAGGCCAAGCGGAGTCTTGGGGTGCATGGCAAGTTACAATATCACATAGCAGCAAAAAATTCTATTGCATGTACTGAGGTTTCACATCACAGAACAGGGAGTACTTCCAACCACTGATGGTAATGGAGAAGCATAGGGACAATGTTGTTTTAATTATTTTTTTTTAATCTGAGACTTCGGAGAAAAGGTTCATAGCACACAATAAGGTTTTATAGCATCCACATTTAAAGAATTTAAAATTATGATTATTGGGCCAGATTATGGTCCACATTAAATCAGATTTCTGCCACCCTGGTGGAACAAACCAGAGTTAAAGCTGGCTTAAGTGGCTAACTAAGGAGTATTCTAGTGTAAGAGAAATCCCAATGTGCTGTAGAGTCCACTCCTCACAGCCTCTAATGTAGGAGCTGGGTCAGAGGGAATGAGATGTTCTTGGAGCACTGTAGACTCTGGCAATCCTCAGCTGTTGTAACATCTCCCTGGCAATCTTTGCAGCTGGGCATATTTTAGAGCAGCTTCGAGGCTATGCTAATTTATGCGTGGGGATGAGCCCAGTAATAAACCCAGCATATGCTGCTGGTGGATCACTGAGCATTGCAGCTGGGACTTTAACCCAGTAGCCGATTGCGGTCCTTTGCATTTGGTGGTGTAGTTTTGTGAAGCTAAATACCAGAACAATTATTCCATTCATACTTTGCCCTTATCAAGTAAAACTCTTGTTAAAGTAAATGAATTGTTTGTCTGAGTAAAGACTTCAGAAATTGGCCCATTTATATTTTCAAAGGGCTTTGAGCTTCTCAGAATGAAGGTGCTATATGTGCAGTGTTGTTGTCAAAGTGTTATCAGGAGTAATTTTAAAACATAAGACAGATTTTTAGGGTGGAAAACCTAAGGAGTTTGATGCCCAGTTCCCATTAAAATGGATGGGGATTGGATGTCCAAATCCCCATGGCAATTCTGAAAGTCTCAGGCTAAATTTGAAGCCAGACAACTTTGACATGTAAACATATAAGTGGATTGTAGAAAACCTTGTAAATGTAAATCTGTGCCCCAGGTTTCAAAGATCCTGCACCAATGACCAAGCAGAACATGTGAAATGCATTTCAGTTCTGGAGGTGATATGAAATTGACATGTCCTGAAGTTATCATGGAACATCCCCAAGCTGAAATCTATTAAAATCTCAAACTCCTGTTTGGAGTCTCTTTGAGATCTTTGAATGAAAGACAAAATACAATGATGACAATACTTAGCACTTATATTGCACTTTTCATCTCAAAGTGCTTTATAAATATTTGCAAAATAGGCCTTACAACTCCTGTGGGATTAAGAGGGTAGTGTTTTCTCTTTCTATCGAGGGATGAATTGAGGTACAGAGAGTTTGTCCACAGTAGGACAAAGGTTCTGAAACCTAGGGTTCACTTAAACCAGCTAAAAGGTGTTAAAATGGCAAACTGCCCTGTCTACAGTAGGAGTGAAATCCTGGCCCCACTGAAGAGCAATGGAAGTTTTGCCATTGATTTCAGTGGAGCTAGGGCTTCAAAACATGTTTAGCCCAGGGTTTCTCAAACAGGGGTCGCCGCTTGTGTAGGGAAAGCCCCTGGCGGGCTGGCCTGGTGTGATTACCTGCCCCGTTCGCAGGTCTGGCCGATTGCAGCTCCCACTGGTCGCGGATCGCTGCTCCGGGCCAATGGGAGCTGCTGAAGTGGCGGCCAGTACGTTCCTCGGCCTGCGCCGCTTCCAGCAGCTCCTATTGGCCCGGAGCAGTGATCCGTGGCCAGTGGGAGCCATGATTGGCCGGACCTGCGGACGGGGCAGGTAAACACACCGGGCTGGCCCGCCAGGGGCTTTCCCTACACAAGCGGCGACCCCTGTTTGAGAAACCCTGTGTTAGCCATTTTGTCTTAGCTATCACTGTTCAAGACAGTCCTAAAAACACCTCAGACAGGGGTCAGCAACCTTTCAGAAGTGGTGTGCCGAGTCTTCATTTATTCACTCTAATTTAAGGTTTCGCGTGCCAGAAATACATTGTAACATTTTTAGAAGGTCTCTTTCTATAAGTCTATAACTAAACTATTGTTGTATGCAAGGTAAATAAGGTTTTTAAAATGTTTAAGAAACTTCATTTAAAATTAAATTAAAATGCAGAGCCCCCAGTGTGAGTGCCACTGAAAATCCGCTTGCGTGCCACCTTCGGCATGTGTGCCCTAGGTTGCCTACCTCTGCCTCAGAGGAATAAAGGGGTTGACGGGGAGTGGATTTGAAAGTTCCTGTGCTCTAGTATGGTGATTAAAAGTTTGCGTTATAAAAACCTAATTCAAGGATAGGGGCTCATCCATTTCTGTAGTAAGTCCAACTCTCTGAGACGCAGTAGCTAGGTCGATGGAAGAATTTGTCTATCGATCCAGAGGGTCTCAAATGGGGTGGGGTGGGTGAGAAGCTTTTTTGAGGGGGAACCATGCCGTGCACATTTTACCCACAACAATGAATAAGTATCAAAGCTCATTGCTCCAGACATATTAGGTCCTTGGATGGCGCTGTGTACTTGACTCTAGATGGTGCTGCGTATTTTGACGGATTTCTGTTAAGCTTGCATAGCATTATACAAAGTCGTTGCCATCTGTACAGTAATCCGTTTGCTACGATGCGGTGTGCACATTTAATTGTAAGAATCAGCCACAAACACAGTTTTGCTTGTGCTCTTACTGCAGTGGATCATTGGCTCTGTTTGAATCAATGCCTTGCTGTTTTTAATATTTAGTGAGATGCATGTTGATTTGTTTTAATCGATGTACGTACTTGTGTGGCGGGAAGGAGGGCATAAACTACTACAGACATAAAGAAGGAGGGCACAATCAAATAAGTTTGAGAACCACTGTGGTGACCTATCAGTGTTTAGGTCAAATTAATGATATCACACAGGGCGTGACATTTTTCACAGACCTGAGCGAGGTAGTTAAGCTGAGCTAACTCAGTACTGCAGACCATCCCTAAGTATTGCTATTGAATAGGATGAATTCATTAGAGTAGTGGATCTTTCACAATCCATTATAACTGATTTTTGTATAGTGTCAGAAGTTTCACACTTTACTCTCTATACATGCATAATCAATCTATTTCAATGGATAATAGCTTTCATCTAGAGTGTTCTCTGCATAAGACAAACTAATCCAACTAATCGATCCCACACTCAAAAAGAAAAGGTATTTTACAGCCATTTATTTGTGATTCAAAGGGACAGTTACAGGAAAGCACAGAGAGCATGCTCACCGGTAAACAAATGTAAACACACATACCTGTATTTCAATTTCTTGAATTAGAAACCCAATACGGACAGTTTCCCCATCTATCACCCAAACCAATAATAGACGCAGTCAGTTAAAACATTAAAATAAAATAAGATTTCTCAGGATATAAAACCATATCAGAAACACTTGGGCTGTCATTGGTCCGTTTACTCCTCTGAAGTGTAGGTGGACTTTGAGGTTAGTGTTATCTGCACAGTATAATTGAAGATGAAATAAAAATATTGAAATGTGTCTGTGTTAAAGGAATTATTACGAACTCTTTTGCACTGAAGATGTTGCATTCCCAGCATGTGGTGGCTTTTTTACATGAATAACTATGACAAAAGCCCTTATAGCTCAAAGAGGTTAATAAACAAAGTGCTAAGACAAAGGAAAAATGCAGTTTGGTTTTGACAATGGCAGGCTCATATAATGATGGAACATGTGCTAGTCTAGAATTACAGCCTGCCTGATGGAGAGCCAGAGAAATAGTTTGCTTCAGAAATAATACTAAATGGCCTAGTCAACAAGTACTTCCAAACTAGAGCTGATCAGGAATTGTCTGTCAATTCTTTTTAACTGAAAATGTATTTTCTGCAGAATTGAAATTTTCTGCAGGAAAATCTAAATGTTTTGTTTCAGGTCAGGTCAGCCTGAGTCAAAACATTTCCTCTTGTCTAATTAAAACATTTTGGCTTGGGTCGGTTTGACATTAATCTGAGTCTTCCTGAGCTGCAGTCATGTGCCTTATGCTCCTATACTCCCCCAGGGGCCAGGCTCCCTGGCTGAACTACATCTCCTGTGATGCACCGTGCGGCCCCTTCGGCTGAACTGCATCATGGGAGATGTAGTCCAGTTGGGGAGCCCAGCCAATAGAAGAGAATGTGGGCTGGAGGCCACCATACTACAAATTGTGGAAATAAATGTTGAACTGATCTGAAATAGAATGTGGACATTTCAGAATCAACATTTTTCAGACTCTTGGTTCCCCAAAAATGTTGGTATTTAACTTTTTGTTCCACATCAGAATGGAAACAAATGTCAGCCATAGTCCTTTCTTACACTTGCATTGTGTAAGGTTTTCTGTGCTCTAAGCACCCCACCACCTACTTATGTAAAAATAATTTGGTTGATGTACCAATTTATAATGTACAAGGAGAAGTAGTTGTAGAATTAGGATATGGAGCCCCAATCCAGCAAAATATATTAACACATTTAGGCAAGTGAGTAGCCTCATTGACTAACTTTTGTGCTTAACATTTAGAATGGGTTGGAAATTTCTGAATTTTGGGCATCTTTCATAAACATTCTTGGGAAAAAATATTCACCTTTATTAAAGCTATTCACATGCTTGAGTGGTTTGATAGGTCAGCACCTGCATGCTCAGGTTTCTGTCTTGTATTTTGCCCATTGAACTTGTTCTTGATCATTATTTTTACAGAACCCAGCATAATGGGGCCCCAATCCTGCTAAAGATTTACCTTTAACAATAAATTACACAGGGGCTGCCCAAAGTATGTGATACTGAGAGCCACATTGGTCACAAAGATGGCACCTAATCTGCATGTAAATGTAAAGGATTTTTTTAAATAAAAATAAATGTGCTTGGGCTTGGATGGGTAGATGAATCACAATTACCTATTTTAGTTTGGTAGGAATAAAGCTTTGCAATTGATCGGCTTTGACCTCAGGTTTCTGAAGGTGAAAAGTCAGTGTATTGGTGCAGTGATTAAAGCTCAGTAAGGGGAGTCTGGAGAGCTGGAGTCTCTCCATCTCTGACACAGACTTACTGTGTGACCTTGGGTAAATCACTTAACCCATCTGTGCCTCAGATTCCTGATCTGAAAACTGGAGAATGCACTTTCCTACTTCACTGTCACTTCCTGTTTCTAAACTGTCGCCGGATAGATGGTTACACAGGAAAGTGAAGTATTAACAATAACCTGAAATGAAGAGCTTGGGTCTCCTTTTGATTATGCTGGTTTACAGCAGCAGAGCTATGTTGTCTTCAGTGAAGTAATTTCTGATTTATACTGAGTGAGAGGATCACCAAGGCCCTCATGTTCAACAGATTCATTTTACACCAGCACCAGAACAGGGGAAGAGGATCTGATCCTTTCTTTTTTGAGTCATCTATGTTGTGGGATTTTAAGCTGGTCCAAACTGACCTAAGCGAAGCTTAATTAAGCAATCATTTCATGTGCTGCACTTTGAACCCTGTCCCCTACCTCCAGGGACGGCTCCAGACCCCAGCGCGCCAAGCACACGCTTGGGGCGGCATTTTGCCGGGAGGGCGGCAGGCAGCTCTGGCGGACCTTCCGCAGTCATGCCTGTGGGAGGTCCACCGGCGCCGCGGGACCAGTGGACCTCCCGCAGGCATGACTGGGGTGGGTCTACTGGTCCCGCGGCTCCGGTGGACCTCCCGCAGCCATGACTGCGGAGGGTGCGCTGGTCCCGTGGCTCCGGTGGACCTCCCGCAGTCATGCCTGCGGGAGGTCCACTGGTCCCGCGGCGCCAGTGGACCTCCCGCAAGCATGCCTGCGGCTGCTCCACCGGAGCCGCGGGACCAGTGCACCCTCCACAGGCACGTCTGCAAGAGGTCCCCCCCGAGCTGCGGGACCGGCGATCGGCAGCGTGCCCCCTGCGGCATGCCGCCGTGCTTGGGGTGGCCAAATTCCTAGAGCCGCCCCTGCCTACCTCGTTGCACTGATGAGAGCCATAGGTGCTAGAACTATGGAGGTGTGTGTGGGGAGGTGTCCGCACCCCATGGCTTGACATGGTTTCCATCATGTACAGGGTTTACAGTTTGGTTCAATGGCTCTCTGCACCCCACTACAAAAATTGTTCCAGCACCCCTGACAGGAGCTCCATTACCATGCAAAATTTGGCAGCCTCCTCAGCACCACTGTGTTGTACCAGGCTGGCTGCTGGGTGAGAAAGAAGCAGCCTTGGAAGTTGGTGTAATATACCCTCTCTTTGCTGCTGGAGGCTGGGAGCATCTGCCAGTTCTTGCCAGTCCAAAAGTCTTGAGGGTTTTTGTTTGAATTTATCCATTTAAAGAGAATTCAGTAGACGGGGGAAAACAACTGAAATGAAATGTCTCTCTTCCACGGGATCCCTATTCTGAGATTGGGGAAGGAGGGTATAATCAGCTCTACACATCCTCATCACAACAAATTAAAACAAGATAATAACTCCGTATACATTCAGTTTTCATTCATTTGAGAAGGTTTAGATCCCGTTTGGCCAGTAGCACTTTTAGGTAGACTGTGGCTAGGAATTCCAAGCAAATGTGGCTCAGTGACTTTAAACCAATACGTGCCAAATCTGATCTTAAACCAGTTCTTATTTGAGTTGGAATTGTAGGCATTTTCCAACCATCACCACTGCAGAAACAAATCAATAGGTGGCTCGTTGTGTACATACTTAGAGGGGAATGTTGCTCAACATGCATAGCTCTTTTCAATTAACAGTAATGAGGACACAGCTGTCTGAGCCTGAAGCTAGTATTTTCAGAGAATAATTCTCAAGGATTTTTTCTCCTCCATTGGCTTCTGTACAGTACCAATTCTTTGCTTACAAATGAACCAAAAGGCCATGATGTTTAGACAAGAATTACCTTGGTTTGTGGCGCTTTTAATATTGTGGTAAAGCCTGTTGGCACATGGCCAAACTCAAAATCAAATGAAATTTGAAAAATAACATTCTCCCCTGATAAGTCCTTAACTTCCACAAGCCCAAGCATCACAATCTTCCAACCAAGCAGGAGTGGATAACACCCTCTTTTAGGAGCCCATCAAGTCTGCTCCTAAAGCAGCTGGCAGAGGGATATGCAAGGCCCACTCTTTCTGAGAATGAGTACACAGCTCTTGTAAAACTCCGAGTGCTTGCAGGCCTGGAGCATTACTGGTGGAGGCTGAAGCTCAAACTTTGATCCAGAAGGATCTAATCACTAGGCTACCTAGAACTGGCCAGCACTGCAGACAATTTGAACTGCTGCTTCCCAGTCAGAAGTGAGCATGTCTCGCCACCCTCCCTGCAAACACACAGTGGGTGCTGCTATGTTATTTTCCTTCTTTCCTGAAAGAATTGCCTGCTATTTATCCCTTTCAGAACCCTGCGAAATGCTAACTGAGTGAGGGAGGTTTTATCAGCTGGGTTCAGGGCAAGCGGTATCAGATTGCCAAAGGAAGACAAAACATTGCAACCTTCAGTGTAGATGAATGTAGCTTGCACAGAGCAGGGGTGTGATGAAGCTATCTACAGCCATAGCACCTTGGGCTGGGAACCTTTTACATCTCATAACTACATAACTTTGGATCTCGTCAGTCCTTGAATGGGATATCTCCAACTAAAACCAAAGTATTGGGAGAAGTAAGTTTGTGATTAGGTATCACACAGCCAATTCTCAGCATGGTGTTAGAGCAGTGGTCCTAAAACTTTTTCTATTGTGCTCTGCCCCCTTACTTGTAATGGAGTCTGACCATGCCCTGGCCCCAGGAGCTGGAGCCGGAGCTGGGGCCGGGGCCAGAGCCAGGGCTGGGAACGGAGGTGGAGCCAGGCTCCAAAGCTGGGGCTGGGGCCACGGTTGGAGCCGTGGCCTTGGCCAGAAGTGGGACCATGTCCAGAAACAGAGCTGGGTCCAGAGGCCAAGGCTAAGGCCTGGGCCCTGCCATGTCCCCCCAAATGTTTGTCTGCGCTCCCCTAGGGGGAGAACCCCACAATTTGAGGACCACTGTGTTAGCGGGAACTTCCAGCATTACAGTGGCCTCTGTTATTTGCATCTGTACCTGAGGTCCTGATCTCTTGTGGACAATAAAGACCCCATGGCACTTTCTGGGAAAGTAGCCTCAACATCCAGACTGAATTCCCAATGTGGGTAATTACATCCTGCATACCTGAAGTTTCTCTTGCATTTTTAATGGAATCACTCATTTAATATCTAGCTAAATGGCTAGGTAGTATTCCTGCACAATGTTTAAAACAGCTGGCACATTTCTCCCCAGAGGTGGCTGCATTTCAGTGGCAGGGTCCATCACGGTGAAAGATACCATTATCATTACTTGCAACTTGATATTTGCACACATCTGTTTTCTTGACTACCTTAATTTCTATTTAATATCTCCTTTGGGTTGGTTTCTTCTGATAAACTGTACTTAAAAATGTCTACTCCTCTTTCCACTGGCTATTGTGATCTATCAACAGCCTCTATCATCTTTAGCCTGCCAAAGGAACTCTTGGAAAAGGAGCTCTTAATGATTCAGTTAAAATGTGCGGTCAAGAAGTTCACTCATTAGAGGAAATGTAAACTGACCACCAATTGGCTAAATCAGTTGGCTGGACTGTTTGTGCTAGTGATTTCTCCAGGCTCCCTGGGGCTTGAGAGCAGTAATAGCAAATCTGTTCTCTCCGCCTCTCCCCCACCCGCACACACACACCCTTTTCTCATGTCCTAGTCCCTAATGGAAAAGTCTTATAGAATTCAATAGGTGATTAAGCCAATAGGATTCTATGGAAATGTAAACGGGTTTTATACATATTACTCTAACATCCTATATATTTAACAGAGGTTTCGATAGGTTCTTTTAAAACCATGCTATAGAATTAAATAGTAAAGCTATAATTAAAAGCTATAGGAAAGTTAACATTTTTCTGTTGAGTTCTATAGGACTTTTCTATATGGGTTGGTCTTTCTGTGTGTTCAGACCCATATTTCATACCATGCAGCAATGGAATAATATGCCCTTTTGCTAGAAGTATGTCCCAAGACACTGAAATAATTAATATTGTGGTTGTCTGTGCAACTTTGGATTCCAGCTGCAACCTCTTTCAGCTACCATTGCTGATGCAATAGAAACTGTCGTTCAGTAAATAACTTCACAACAGCTGGGAGTATTCTTTCCAAGCACTCATCTGGCTCCCATCACTGTAGTATTCAGTACAGACCTTGGAGTCCTGCGGTGATATACTTATGTAAGTGTCAGACATTATGACACAAAATTGATGTATTTATTCAGCTGAATAAATACAATTTGTTGCTGATGAAGATGAAAAGATGGAGATGCAAATTTTCTGCTAATTAATTTAATGGGATTGGTACACTGAATATTATAATAAATGTTCCCCACCGCCACAGGACATCCTGCTCCCTACTGTTCTGTCACATTGTGGCTACTCAGAACTTCACCGGGGGAGCAGGGAAATAACTAAGATCCTTGTGCTCCAAAACTAGGCCACTAGCACTTGAGCTATAACACACAGAGAGGCTATTCTGATTCCATCTACTCCAGACTAATGGCATGCCTGCGCTCTAGCCAGTTTATTACATACTCTTATTTAGACAAAAATCTTCCCGGACAACATGGGGTTCAAATAATTTCTGATTTTGATATAACAAATCTGTGGCGACACAGAACTGCACAAGTGTGAGCTTTTTGGTGAGCAAGGACTGCCTCTCGTCATGCATTTGTACACGATGGGCCCTAGCCTGGTTGGGACCTCGAAGCACCATTGTAATATAAGGAACGCCAGCAGCAGGGCAGAAAACACAGCCTCTCACCCATTGAGCTATTGCTTATTATCATCATCATTTCTGCAGTGCTGAAAGGGTGCTAGCTAAAGGAGACTCTCCATTAGCTCTCAGAGATATTGAGCCTAGGACACACAGTCAAGCAGTTCTTATATTAGCCAGTAGGAGCAGTGCTACACATTAATGATTACCAATATTCAGTGTCCAAACTCAGGCTGCCCATCTATCTATAGAACTGTGTTAGCCCTAGCAATCAACTGTTACTATAACGTAAATGGGATGCAGAGCTAAAATGAATTCAACCGTCAAGGGCCAGTTCTCAGACCCTGAAATTTGCAATTAAACAGGTGTATAGGGAGTTGGTCTTGGATAGTTTCCAGTCTCAGCTGGGCTGGCTGTCCTTGGAAAATAGCACTGACCCCACACAGCAGCAGTTTGAAGTTGGCTTCAGTCTGCACTTTAGGAATGTGGCATTGTTATTTTCCCCTTTCTTATCAACTGTAATTATCATGAGAAAAAAACCTTCTGAGAAAACATGTGATTTCACTGTGTAAAAATCTACTACCAAGGAAATTATTTTCTCAGTGTCCAAAAAGGAATGGTGGAGACATTTAGGGAAAGAGCTTTGTTCCAAATAATCTTGGAACCAATACTCATGTCCCAGAGCTCGTCTGTTTAGTCCTGGCTTGTGATTATTCCTATAAACAATAAGAAGACATTCGTTCTATTTATTGTTCTAAAAGTGAGCTGCCAGTGTTTTAAATTACCAAACCAGTTCTGTTAGTTAGGGAGGTGGGAAATGATGCTGGGAACCTGCAGCCCCTCAACGTGTTGCAAGAACATTGGAAGATGCTTCCCTAGAACCTGTGTAAGCTCCCATAGCCATGTTGGTTTAATGGTGGGAGCCGGGGGGGGAAGGGAGAGGAAAAGTAAAACACCCCTAAATCAAAACATCTAGAAGAAGGGAAAGTCAGTCTGCACTTGTCTTCTCTATAACATACATCCACTGCTATGCAGGGCATCCCCACTCGGATGACTGGGCCACATCTAGTCACACACACTTACACACTCTTTCTCTCTCTAAAACAAACATCAGCAGAGGAGCTAATCATTTTTTGTATGAAAAGATTTTTTTTCTTCCAAAATTGGCCCTCTCTCAGAACCAGAATTTTTCATTAAAAATTGTTGCTGTTGTCCCTTTGACCTGACCAGTTTAGACAATATTCAGGGCCTTAATAAGCTGTTTCCATTAGCAGATGTTTCTTGGGCGCAGCCCTGTTCATTTACAAAGATTGTGCACAAAGTCCTGTTTCCCTGAACGCCGTAGAACAAACACCAGCAACTTCATCAGCAGCAAATTGTATTTATTCAGCTGAATAAATACAATGTCAATTTTGTGTTATAATGTATGACACTTATATAAGTATTTCTCCCCAGGACTCCTAGGTCCGCACTGAATATTATAGTGATGTGAGCCAGATAAGTACTTGGATAGAATACTCCCAGTTTCTATTGCATCAGCAATGGTAGCTGAAAGAGGTTGCAGTTGGAATCCAGAGTTGCACAAACAACCACAATATTAATTATTTCAGTGTCTTGGGACATGCTTCTAGTAAAAGGGCATTGATATTATCCCATTGCTGTATGATATGAAATGGGGATCTCCAAATCCCTCCATATCACTGTTCCATTTCAGTGCCTCTCATGATGGCCTCTCCTGCTTTCTAACTTTCTCACACACGTACAACACTTGCTAAAACAATTCGCTAGGTACAGTGTTTGTAACTAGTTCCAGGGATCTACTTCTGACTACATGACTGAGCCCTGCTGAGGATTTGAGAAGGTTTAGATCCCGTTTGGCCAGTAGCACTTTTAGGTAGACTGTGGCTAGGAATTCCAAGCAAATGTGGCTCAGTGACTTTAAACCAATACGTGCCAAATCTGATCTTAAACCAGTTCTTATTTGAGTTGGGATTGTAGGCATTTTCCAACCATCACCACTGCAGAAACAAATCAATAGGTGGCTCGTTGTGTACATACTTAGAGGGGAATGTTGCTCAACATGCATAGCTCTTTTCAATTAACAGTAATGAGGACACAGCTGTCTGAGCCTGAAGCTAGTATTTTCAGAGAATAATTCTCAAGGATTTTTCCTCCTCCATTGGCTTCTGTCCAGTACCAATTCTTTGCTTACAAATGAACCAAAAGGCCATGATGTTTAGACAAGAATTACCTTGGTTTGTGGCACTTTTAATATTGTGGTAAAGCCTGTTGGCACATGGCCAAACTCAAAATCAAATGAAATTTGAAAAATAACATTCTCCCCTGATAAGTCCTTAACTTCCAGTCTGTTCTGTCTGTTCTGCATGCTGAGGATTTGCCATGCTGCCAATTGCCTATGGCAGTAGCTTCTATTGTCTCCAGCTACCTCATTCCAATAAGGGGTTTAATTGCTCCTTCCCGTTAGCCTGAAAGAAGGGTGCTTAGAATATCCATTGGCTTTAACCAGGTGTATGATTGAGGGAAGCCATTAACACCTTCTAGAATAACAATATTATCAGCATTTTCTGATTTTTCAAAGTTTTCCAGGCTTAGAAGGAAGAAAGAGAGGGTGATTGTTATGTCTATTTCTGACTACTCCAGAGGAGCTCAGATATAGTGGTGGTGGGGCTCCTGGGTACCTAGGTAGATAATATGCCTCTCTCATGGTAATTGATTTATGAATTTTAAATCAGAAGGGACCATTATGATAATCTAGTCTGACCTCCTGCATCGCACAAACTGTAGAACATCACCAATAATTTCTACATCAAGCCCCTGGTTTGTGACTGAGCTATAGCAGATCTATTACAGTGTCATTGCATTCCAGGATATTGTCTCCCATCTTGTGGGAATGACATAGGTTCTTTGTTCTTAGATGTATGACCGCAATTGCATATGTCTGTGTTAACACGAGTTGTTCCACGAGCTCAGCTTACCAAGCAGTCTGTATAACTGACTTGGCCCTACCATTATTACTACTACACCAATTTGTGTCATTGGCCTTTTACCAATGATTTAATATTTTCTTCCAGATCATTAATAAAGTTGTTAAATAACACTGCACCGAGAACAGAGCTGTGCAGGGCCCCACAAGAAACACTCCCACTGGCTGATGATTCATCATTTACAATTATTTTGAGATCTGTCAGTTAACTAGTTTTTAATCCATTTAATATGGGCTACATTGATTTTGTATAATGCTAAACTGACATTATCCTATTCTTCCGAACTCTTTTATCAGGGGTTTTCTCTCTATGCTGTTGTGTCTTGTTATATTGTTGTTACAAGTGATCCTGGACCCAATCCTGTGTTCTTTGTGCACGCGAGGCCATAGAAATGAAAATAATCATGCATGCATTCTGTTGAGGAGTAGCATCATTAGGGAGGGATGGTAGCAGCATCCTGTTTGATTGCTATGTTTTCCTTTTTATATTTACAACATATATATTTTTACATGTTTGCATGCATTGCTTTTTTAAATAAAAACCCAGTGAGTTAATGTTCATTTGAATTATGGATGTAAATACAACATTTTATTCATTATACTATAATGTTGATTTCCAAGGTACCAATCCCCACAGCAGCCCCGGGCCTAGATTCACAAAGGGGACTTAAGCACTGCAACGCTCAGTGTCTCACCACCCAACTCTTTAGAGACGTTGCTGCCCAGTGTAATCCCTGGCCCTGACTTATGTGCCCAAGCTCCCCTAGACAATGCATGGGGAGAGTTAGGTGCCTAAGAAAGAGATTCTCAGAAACCAGCACACATTGAGTAGAGAGCTGCCTAAGCTGATCCAGGAGTAAAATGCAGAGGATTGAGGCAGTATTTAAGGTCCAGATCCACAAAGGGACTTAGACACCTAACTTCCATGATCTGGGCTTTAGGTGCCTGTCTCTGGTCAGAGTTCTCCTGGAGTCAGGCACCTAAGCCAGGTCAGTCCTTTCTTGTGAAAAACCAGAGACACCCACCCCACCCAAATCCTGGTGGATAAGGCACTGACCTGAAATGTGAGACCTGTTTTCAAATCCCTGCACTGCCTGATTTGGCTCAGAGACTTGAACTCAGGTATTCCATGTGGATGGGATATAAATACTGTGTGTAGCACAGAACAAGCAATAGTTACGCTGGTAGAGAGCCTTTGAACTTCACTGAACTTTTGGAGGGGAACTTGACGCATAATAGCTGTGGATCCTCATTTACAGTTCGATCCTGCGTTCTGATGCATCACTTGCATTGCCACTTACCATATCTTAGGAAATCAGCTCCTGCATTTTTTGATACACATGAGAGACAGTGCGGTCTAAGCGAAAGGATTGAGAGCAAGGAACTTCTGAGTCCTGAACTGTTCGGCCTAAATTTTTCCATTTGTAAAATGGGGATAGTAATGTTTATCCATCTTACAGGGTTCTATGAGGATTATCACTATAATTAGTATTACAGTATCACTTAGAGGGGCCATTCAAAAGCAAACCTCATTGTGCACAGGTGCTGAATAGAGGGGGAGAGAATTCCTGCCCTAAAGAGCTTGCAGTGTAAACAAACAAGAGAGACAAGTTGTGTGTGAGAAGAAATATTATTAGCCTCACTTTACAAATGGGAAGTGAAGCCCAGAGAGATTCAGGCTCAGATCCTCAAAGGTATTTAGGCATCTAAGGTCCATTGAAATAAATGCACATTAGATGCCCAATTACCTTTGAGGATGGGACCTAAATAAGTTGACCAAAATAACAAGGGGACTGCACTAAAGCAGAGTATTAAGTTCATGTTCTCAAGTCCCAGTCCAGTGGCTTAACGACAAAACTCACCATCCCCTCATTAATTAGGTCATACTTTGTGAAGTATCTTGAAAGGAAAATCACTAGCAAAGTGTTAAGTATTATTGATTCTATATACATCATGATGTGTGGAGATAACAGGAAAAAGCCCAGGGAGCACGCACCTAGCCCTTTGCCCTTGTATTGAGAATGGGATAGAAATAACATGCTCTCCAACTAGAAAAGGAAGTGACTTTCACAGAATGCGCTAGTTATATGACTTTTACTTTTAATTTTCCACGGTACCAAAGGATGCCAAAGAATGTCCTTGGCGTGGTTGAATGTATTTTTCCTGCAGGTATTTAAGTCCAATGTATTCAGTATGGGCAACCTGTCTATGGGTCACTATGTTTTATAGGTAGTTTTTGCCCCGGTTGGTTTGCTTTTTCCCTATTAAATGTTTAACTTCATCTTTATCAGAGCACCAATGTGAGAGATGATATGGCGTTCTCACTCCCTGTGCCTCTGTGCTAACAGGTGTGCTGCAGTGCTGCCAGTCCCTCTGCCCCTGCCATCTCCCTGCCCCATCTTCTTTCAAGGATATAGGCAACGGTTACCAAATTCCTGGGCAGATATTTTTCCCAGGGTATAACTGTCATCTATCACTTAACAAGCCAACGCCATGTAAATACGTACTGGCAGACATGAGCATTACATATTATACTGGAATTACTCTATGTATTTGAACTGAGAAGGCAACTTGCCAAATAATACCGGTATTTATTTTATTCCACTGACTGGGGCTTTCAAAGTTTTAAATGTGCATCATCGGTGGGGCTTGCCCTGGAGGAAGCCAGCCAGTGAGGTGGACCGTAAAGTTGAATGTTTATATTAAGGCCTAATCCAGGCCTATGAAGCTGCACATAATGTATACATCTTCTTTCAAAGATATAGGCAACGGTTACCAAATTCCTGGGCAGATATTTTTCCCAGGGTATAACTGTCATCTATCATTACATATTATACTGGAATTACTCTATGTATTTGAACTGAGAAGGCAACTTGCCAAATAATATTTATTTTATTCCACTGACTGGGGCTTTCAAAGTTTTAAATGTGCATCATCGGTGGGGCTTGCCCTGGAGGAAGCCAGCCAGTGAGGTGGAACGTAAAGTTGAATGTTTATATTAAGGCCTAATCCAGGCCTATGAAGCTGCACATAATGTATACAATTTCCATGGCCCATTATGTTGCTGCCCCCTGCAGTTCATACCTGCCTTCTGTGTGCAAGGCCAGCCTTACCATGCAAGTCAATCAGGTGACCCCCCCCCCCCCCATGGGTAGCAAAATATAAGGGGCAGCAAAATGTTTTGGGTGGGTGACTGCACACTAGTAGAAGTGGAAATTGGCCAGTTTTCCTAAGGTGGCAGAAGCATTGCTCATGGCCCTCACTGTCCAAATTTTGCTTTCAAATGGAAACAGAGGTTGAATTGTCTCCTCTACCCCGGCGGAAGACTATGGTTTGAAAGTAAGCTAAGGACTCTTCCCAGTAGGTAGTGGAGACAACAGCAGTGATGCCTTCATTTCTAGAAGTAGGTACAGCCCATGTAACTCTTTAGCAATGTCCTCACAAGACCAACGCATAGAACAGAGCTGATTTCAGAGCAGCCCGCTGCTTTAGGTGAAGGTAAGTCTTATACCTGCTTCAAGAACCTGAGTGTAGAGGGGTAGGGGAGCTACTGTGCATAAAGAATGAAGAGAAAACAGTGAAGGAAGGTCAATATTGTTGTGTATTTGGTTGTCGTGGTAACAGAATTTTGTGTTGCTATGGCAACTGAGTTAGATTATTAGGGAATAGCCCAGCCAGTTTTGGCTGGCTGTTGGTTAGTTCTGTGAGTGGCAATAAAATGGCTGCTTCAAGGTTTACAGCTCTCTGTGTCTCCAGTGATTTCTTCCTAAACTATTGCCCCCAAGGATATAACAAATACTCTTCAAACACTATTTGCACCACATAATACCTTGAGATCCTCCTCCTGGCCGCACTTTGGACCACACAGTGCCTCTGCCATTAATGGCACTGGGAGTTGTGAGCATGGAACGAGGGCATGGCCTGAATGCAGCCTTTTGTGAGGCGCAGGGCCAAGCCCTGCCAAGAACTTACTGTGGGCAGCAGCAGTCATGGCTGCTAGGGTCCCACGTTCCTGCCTTTAAAATAAAAAGCGGAAGTAAAAAACTGAATGCATTTTGACGAAAAACACATTACCATAATTATCTGTATTTGGCTGGTACCCACAATGTGCAGTCTACATGCAGGGGAATATACAAGCCCTACCCCAAGGGTTCTCAATATACTAAGACAAATAACATATGATAGTTGTGGAAAGTGTGATCCCCAGCTTACAAGCAGATTTCAGTCATGACACAATAAAGTTGGGGTTAACAAAACAGCAAGGGAGGGTTTGAGGGAGTAGCACCAATATGATGACATGATAACGCAGCAAAGGCCAGCGCACAGTATGATGGAATCAAGAATAATTTAAAAATCATCAATAAAACATAGATATCTCAGTTGGCTGAAAGAATGTCACCATTTATCATCTGACTATTCCATTTCTGATCCCTAGAGCCAAACGCAATGCCAGAAACACTAGGAAAGATATCAGACAAGGAGGGATTCAAATTGAACTTATGACTCTGAAAGGCATTTTTAATCAATCTTCTTTGTATGCTGATGTAGAGCAACAACTATAATTTTACGTTCAGATGGTTATGCCAGATAATTGCGTCAAGATTAGCGGAGGGTATCGCTGTGATGCTGCCTTCATATTTGTGAATCAGGCATTGAGTTGTTATATGTTCCATGGTCTGTTCTGGGTGACCGCAGTTGCACACTGGAGAGTCTTTAATTTTCCATTTGTGCAGCAAGTATCTGCATCTGCCATGGTTTGTGCAGATGTGGTTTAGGGTTGTCCATGAGCTTCACAGAAAATCAAAGCCAGGGATCTTCTGCACTAGGTGTTTGTAACTTCTTGTGAACTCTATTTGACTTTCCAAACTTCAGAGTTGCAATTGCATTGGTGAAGGTTAAACACATGAATCCAAAAGGGCTTCGGGACTTCAAGTGGCAGTGAGGGACATTGTTAAGGCCCTGGTGGATGTGGAGACGTTCATTTTCTATGATCTGCTAGAATTCCCAAAGTGTTGAGGCATTGCAGAGAATGGATTGGGGAGCACCAGCAGCCAAGGTGTTGGGGTCAACTTGAGGGTTCCAATAATGCAATTTTTTAATCAATTAGGTTACAGTATCTCAGTTTATATGAATATCGAATTATTTGCAAACAAACAAATAACCCCAAAGAAAGTGGTAATAAAATGCCAAATGCATTGAAATCAATAAGGCTAGTTAATGTTTTTTGAGTGAAACATTTTCCTATTAGAAAGACAAGTGAGTAAAGTAATACCTTTTATTGGACCAACTTCTGTTGGTGAGAGAGAGATGCTTTCAAGCATACACAGAGCTCTTCTTCCTCTTGGAAAATAGGGTTTCACTGAAATTTTCAACAAGAAATCAGGGAAATTGAAATGAAATGTTTTGTTTTGGGTACGTTGATATTAGTCTTTGCAATGGAGCCACCAAAAATGTCTGGTGCGATGGAAATTCCATTTTTTTGATCAACTCTAGGAAACAATCACTTTATGGGATTGATCCTGCAGGGATCTGAGCACCTTCTGAGAGGTGTGGAGTACCTTCCCCACTGACTTCAGCACCTCGAAACTTGGAGTTTTCTATGAATTTCTGTGCAATGCCTCAAACATTGAGTATGTTCAACTTTCTTTGATTTCTTCTCAGATTCATCCTCTGATATATTTCAAGTGTCCATACAATTAAAAAAAAATCACCATTTGTTTTAATAATTATATAAAGCTTTGATGGTACATTTCTGTATTTCAGATATTGATGAATGTGCTTCCGAGTCACACCAGTGTAACCCCACCCAGATCTGTATAAACACTGAAG
This sequence comes from Mauremys reevesii, assembly GCF_016161935.1. Taxonomy (NCBI): domain Eukaryota; kingdom Metazoa; phylum Chordata; order Testudines; family Geoemydidae; genus Mauremys; species Mauremys reevesii. Next base: position 30,264,163 of record NC_052626.1, read on the forward strand.
GAGGATACACCTGCTCCTGCACTGAGGGCTATTGGCTCTTAGAAGGCCAGTGTTTAGGTATGTTCTTCTGGAGTGTTGATATACATTCTCTAGAGTAGTGTTTTTCAAACAATGGGTTGCTACCCAGTAGCGGGTCGTGGCATGTAAGGCGCTGGGTTACCTTGCTCTGGTCAGCACCACTGACGGGACGTTAAAAGTCCTGTCGATGGTGCTGCCCAGCTAAGGAAGGCTAGTGCCTACTTTTTCTGACACCACGCTGTGCCCCAGAAGCAGCCAGCGGGGGGGGGAGGGGGGGGCCACAGGGCTCCGCGCTCTGCTCCTGCCCAGAGCATCGGCTCTGCATGCACATTGGCTGGCAACCAGCCATGGGAACTGCGGGGGGGGGGGAGGGGGGAAGGGCGATGTCTGCGGGCAAGAGTCACTCGCGTCTGCCCAGGAGCCAAACATGCTGCTGGCCACTTCAGGGGTGCAGTGTGGTCTGCCGCTGACCGGGAGCCACCAGAGGTAAGTCTGTGCCCCAACCCAATGCCCCAATCCCTTTTCACAAACCTGAAACCCCTTCCTGCATCCCAAACCCCTCATCCCTGGCCCCACCCCAGAGCCTGCACCTTACGCATCCTAACCCCCAGCACTGAGCCCCCCACAAACCCAGAGCCACTCCCACACCCCAAACCCCTCATCCTCAACTCCGTTGGATCACAGGCATCAACAATTTTTTTCAACTGGGTCCCCAGAAAAAAAGTTTGAAAACCACTGCTCTACAGTGATTCTGGAAAATCAGTGTCCATCTGATTAATCAAATTCATTTTAGTCAGAATTCTGGTCTCTTTCTGTCTCCCCAATGTTTTGATGATAATTAAAGTTGGATTGTTATCATGGGTCTCCCAAATTCCATAATTTTCATATTTTCTTCTGTGTTCAAAATCTTCCATCATTTTGGACAATTTAGGATTCTGGTGTGTGCATATGGTGGTACAGAGCTGAACTGACATCACTGAGAGTCTTTGTCAAATACAGAGCTCAACCTTGACCTATGTGGAAAACTAACATCTTTCTTATTTGTTAAGTGCCAATAGTATGCTTGGCAAAAAGACTCCCACATGCAACAAAATGGCAATGCCATATGACTGGCATCCATGTTACTGACTGCCACCATGAAAGCAGCCTCTTTTGTATGTTCTAGTTCATAAAAATATGACATACCAGCAACATGTGCTTTCCACATGGTCACAATCCTGACCTAAGGCGCTTACATTACTAGAGAGCAGGAGCTCAGTAACAATAACATCAAGAAACAGAGCAGTGAACCCACTGGAAAATCTTGGACACAAGCAAACATATGAGTCTGAAACCAGCGCTGTTTCAGCAGATTCAGAGCTCTTCTCTCTGTCAGCTGCAGAGAGTCAATCTCTGTGTCTGCAGTGCCCTACAATGTGAAAAACCAATCCCTACCAAACAGCAGCAACAGCAAAGGTGCAAACTCTACCACTTCCCCCACCCATTCCCCTCAGTCAGTAGTCACAGGCACTGACATGGGCTTTAATTTTAGGCCAATTCATCTAAGTCAGAGACATGACCAAATGTGTTTTTAATGTTCTTGTTACACTCTCTCCCTGCTTTTTTCCCCTCTCAGCACAGGCTGTTTGCCCATCGGTTCTCCAAAATGGGACTTCAGTGTCACTCCACCTCAGCTGGAAGGAGAATGGGATTTTCCTGCTCATTTTCCTTGGAATTTATTTCTCATCTCCTCCTCCTGTCTAGCAGTTGTACTGGAGGATTGCATGGCTGCTTTTTTAACTGCTGCTAAAAGCTGCTGTGTAACTCACCTGGGGGTGATATGAAGTTATCAAGTCCCCTGCGCCTTTAATTCTAGAGCAGGTTCCTGTAACTCCTATTCTCCTAGAGACCTGGGAAGGAAAAGGCATAGTGCTAAATTCTCTGGTTTAGTAAGGGCCTCAGAAAACCCTATGTTCAGTGGAAATTGAGTAATTCTGCCTCCTGGGGTAGAAGATGTCACAGATAGGCCATTCAGGAAGCCTACGCACTTTCTGTGTGACTCCTCAGCATACCTCTTTAGGTGGGGAGTTGGGGCTAGCGAGTGATCTGTGATATTATGGATGCACTGGGTTAATCTTATGCATGGGGTTGTGTGTGTGTTCTGCACCATGCCCTGGTATGTGATGATCCCCATGTAGTTCCCTTGTGCACAACCCAAGTACATGAGCTGTGTGCAGGAACCAGGATTTGGCCCCGAGTCAGAATTCAAGCACTTTGGTGCTTGGTGTAAGTATCAGAGACCATAGCTGTTGCCCTGCTGAGCCGAGTTTGCCCAAGAGTATCTGTTATTGTCTCTTTAAAACAGCATAAACATCTCAGTGGTTGATTTAGGTAACTGTGAGTAAGGGTGGGGAAGATCATCACAAAGCAATGCAGAGATGTAACAAGAAAAGCTGTGCTGAAAAAACTCCTCTGCATTTTTCCAAAAATGTCAGAGTCTTCTCAGTTCTCTACTTTTCCATAGGCCCTGGAGAATCCATTTCCACTGGGCACATGGCAAAAAAAGAGATAATTTAAAAGTATTTGGAGGGCTGGGTTGAGTTTACAAAGGCAGTCTCTGTTGGTACATTTCTTCACTGTTAGTAAGAACAGCACATCTGTCTAACCAAATTGTTGTTGTTGTTGCTATTTAACATTTAGCCAGTAAGTGCCAGCACAGTAGTTACACAGTGGTGCCAAGAGGAGCCAATCAGGAAAAGGGTTCCTACAAAAACAAAGTCCCTGGCTTGGAAACCTGTAGGTCCTGATCCTGCAAAGACTTAAGCATGTACTAAATTTTCAGTGCTGAGAGTGGTGCCACTGAGGAGAACAGAAGTACTCACGTGCTTAAAGTTGAGAATGTGTATAAAACTTTGCAGGATTAGGGCTTAACCTATCTAGCGAGACGTTTATATGACACACCTGTCACTGGTATGTGGGTCATCTTGGTATTGGACTAAAACAGAAAATAAATCTATTAAAGGTGAAAATCAATGCCCCTTAATGCTTTTAAACATATTTCCATTACTTTTGTCCTGTTTAACCTAGCTTCCTGAGCCATTTCTTTGACAAAATTGCCACTCAAACCCAAAAACTTAAACCTGATAAACTGGATATAGCTAGCTAGCAGCTACCCAGTGTTGTCTATTCTTCATGGTCATATAAAATCACCTAAATATTCAAACTATTCAAATATTCCATTGTATAAAATAGTCTTTAACACCTAATTTCTGCTTTAAAATCCAAACCGGGAACATAACCAATTTGAAGTAAGACATCAGAGAATGCCTATATTATGCCAAAAAGTACATGATAAATGACAAACAATGAACTGCTATTTGTGCATTTATGTGTGACAGACAAAACTGAAACTATCAGTATTCTGATTTTCACGTGTTGGAGCTTCTGGAGATACTTCTGATATAACTGATACCATAAATGGCAAATCCTGCTTTCCTTACTCACCTTAGTAAACAGATGGAAGACAAGAAGTCTAATTGGCTTTTGCCAGTGGAACTCCATTCACATCAAAGGCGTTGCACCAGCATGGAACTGGTATGGCAGAGAGAAGACTCGGGCCCAGTGGATATACCCTTGTGAGTAAGGGAGCAAGAGTCAACCTAGAAAATCAAATTCAGAAAATGCAGCTTTCAAAAGTTGCTGGAAACATATGTCTTCTTTTCAGAGGTGGTCAGCACCCGCAATTTCCACTGAACCCCATGAATGCCGCAGGTTCTCATCGCCACTGGACATTCACATCAAAGGAGTTGCACCAGCATGGAACTGGTATGGCAGAGAGAAGACTCAAGCCCAGTGGCTATACCCTTGTGAGTAAGGGAGCAAGAGTCAACCCAGAAAATCAAATTCAGAAAATGCAGCTTTCAAAAGTTGCTGGAAACATATGTCTTCTTTTCAGAGGTGGTCAGCACCCGCAATTTCCACTGAACCCCACGAATGCTGCAGGTTCTCATTGCCACTGGACATTCAGCCAAGAATCACCCTCTCATTCAAGGAAGTGTTTGTTTGACTGGTTTTCTATGTCTACCTTAGTGTTTCACTGGCTGGATGTTATCATTTAATATTCCACCACAGTGTCTTAGGGATGCAGTTTTGAGAAAGCTCAGGTCTGGTTATACAAGTGCAAATTTGTTAAGCTTTCATCAAACTGAGTTATTTTTCCAGATCACCACAGACTTTTATATAATTATAGTTTTTCCAAACACAGCAGTACTTTCCAGCTCAAACAAACAGAGAGAGAGAGAGAGAGAAGAATGAATAAACCATTCACCCATGACCTTGTTTACAGGAAGCACTCATATAGGGAACGTCTTCCAATACCGTCTTTCCCATCTGCTGTCACTACAAGGCTTGGGTTGTCACTAGAGATAGAAGTTGAATATCAGTGCAGTATTTGCTCTGAGAGCTTATTTGAATCACCCATAAAGAAAAATCTAAGCAGGGTCATAAACTCACTATTGGAAGGATATGAAGTTTTGAGGACAGCCAAAAACCAAACTCCATAAATTAGAAGGCAGCTGATCCAAAAGAAAATGAATAGCCACAAAAGAGACAATTCATCAGGTGTTTTATTTCTGCTCTGAAGCAAGGAGTAAAGCTCTTCCTAACTTTCATAATCATGTTTATTAGGTTCCAGTGCCATCAGAGAGTACATTTACATTATGCTTGTGTCTTTCAGTCTTGCCTCTTGCTCATGACAGTCAAATGCAATGATTGTTAATGCTGCAGTTCAACAAAAAAACTGTTATTTTAGCGACACTATGAATTCTTATATTTTAAAGTTTCCTCATAAGCCAGTGAAAACAGCTCAATAAAAATAGTTTTTCAGGATGATAAAAATATTTAAAGATTGCCACCTCTAAGACTAAAAGCAGCTTTTGGGGCTAAATTCTGCTCACCTTACTATGGAAGTAGCGCTGATATGTGTGTCTAAGTGACCAGGATTACAACCTAACCATTACAAAAAAACAGTATAATGTTTTGGGCTATACTCTAATAGACACAAATCGAGAGTAGCTACGGAGGGTGTGTGACATGGGCTTTTTGATGATGTAGCACATTGAGCAGAATCATTTACACCATGGAACCAATCAGCTCCCATAATTATATTTCAGCTATTTATAACAAAATGTATTGCTGTGTTGTCTTGGGGAGAGATGGATTTGAACAACCTTCCATCCGAATGCTCTGGAATTTAGCTGTTCGAGTTCTGGAGTCAGAATATCATATATTAATCCCTTCCCCCCTCGCTATGAGTAAATTTTAGTCCTATGGTTATATGAGTTTATCTAATGCTATGTATGGCAATTACAACTACAATCTTGTCTGTACTTTGAATCTTTTTATTTTTAGATATAGATGAATGTCGCTATGGCTACTGTCAGCAGCTGTGTGCCAATGTACCTGGTTCCTACTCCTGTACATGCAATCCAGGTTTTACCCTTAATGATGATGGACGATCATGCCAAGGTACTGTATACAGGCAATAACTACTGCAGTGTTGACCCCAGCCCAGCAAAGCACTTAAGCATGTGTGTAACTTTAAGAACATGAATATCCTGCCGAGTTCACATGTGTTACACTGTCTGTTATAGGGTATGGTTACACTTTGAGCTGGAGGAGACACAGCTGTGCTAGCTCTGATTCAGCTAGTGTGCTAAAAATAGAGTGTAGCCACTGTGGTGTGAGTAGCTAGCCACCCCAAGTACATCTATATCCAAGTTGTTAGGCACATACTCAGGGTAACCTGCCACAACCGCATTCTGTTTTAGCATGCTAACTCGATCCTGCAGGTATGCCTCCTCATGCTGGAACTTCAGCTTGCAGGGTAAACGTTCCTGAAGGTACTCATATGGTTTCCATCACTGTAGTATCTGAGCACCTTCTAATTATTACTGTATTTATACTCACGACACCCCTGTGAGGTAGGACAGTACCATTAGCTTCAGTTTCCATATGGAGAACAGACACAGAGAGATGAAGTGACTTGCCCAAAATCGCATAGGAAGTCTGTGGCAGAGCAGGAAATTGAATCCAGGTCTCCCAAGTCCCAGGTTAATGCCCTGTTGGACCATTCTTCCTCTCCAATGTGTTTAAATGCCTTACTGGATCAGAGCCTCTGTGATCTCATGATCAACGTTATATTTCTGTTCTTGAACAGTAAAATACTTCAAAGCAGCTGCTCAGGGAATGGCCCAGCGTTAATGGGATAAAGACATTCCAGGAGTTGCAAGTGTCCTAAAAAGAAACTATTTACTTTATGGTAGCCACAGGATTCTATAAGGATCATTTCCTCATTACATCAGCATTCCCTAGATTTATCCTGCTGCTTTTGGCCTGGTCTTGCTCAGATTAAATCAGTCGGAGACTCTTATAATTACTAGATAAACAAGGAAGCATCTGCAGTAAATAGTTTATCCCAGTCTTTCTTGTTATTTTCTGATCTTAGACAGATCAAGCAGCTTTTCCCCCAAGAAGTCTCAGTTGTAAGTGACCCTCTTCGCTCACTAGGGGTAGGTTCAAGAGCTGGCAGATTTGTTAAATATGAGACTATCTGATCTCATATTCAATGCTATCTAGTGCCTCAGCAACAGCATTAGGGACGGTGTTCCCAATTGCTTTACATACAGAATGGACTGGGTTTCCAACCACTTTTTTCATTACAATTCATCAGCCTTAAATACCAACAACAATACAAACTGAGTCAAACCTTTGCAAGAGACTGCTGTGCCTGTACTGTTAAGTCCTTTCTAATGTTTGATTGTAATAGTAACTAATTAGATACAGTGCCTTGGGAGAAGTCATTGATAAACTGAGTATTGGTTTCCCGTAGATGTGAATGAATGTACAACCCAGAACCCTTGCGTGCAAAACTGCGTCAACACATATGGCTCTTTTCTCTGTCGCTGTGATCCTGGCTATGAACTGGAAGCGGATGGAATCAGCTGCAGTGGTAACTGTCTTCAGTGATTGGATGTGGGGAGGGGGTTAACTGTCTTTAAATCATTCGTTGTAATGTGTTATTTTTTATATGCCTTCCTCTGAAGTTTCAAATATGGTTCACTGTTAGAAGTAGGATATATCTACCTATCCAATCCAGTAGAACAATTAATCTTTTCCTAATTTCAGTTAAACAGGAGGGTAAAAGCAAGAAACCACACACAAATCAGTGGTAGTGTATGTTTTTTCTCATACTGGTATTAAAGAAATAGATTAAACATTAGAACTGTTCTGTGACAATGGTAAAGAACCACAGAAAAGAGTTGCTTTCTTCTAACACTCACCAAGGAACTTTATTGGCATAAATAAAATAGCATTATTCCAAAATCTATTCTTGCCCTGATACAGCAAATAGCTCACTTTAATTCAAAAGGTACTTAAGCACATGTTACCTCTCCTGCCCTGCTTTACTGAAGAACTTTCCCGAACATTTTCCAGCCCCACCTGCCTGCTACAGATTTAAAGAAACGAGAAACCTCCTCATGAGCACTGTTGAATCTAATCAGATAGGAGCGATCCATCCACCATGGAGCAGTATTATTGGAAAATTGTTACACCATTGTTCTTTCCCCCGCTCTCATTTTCCTTTTGTTGTTTTATTTTGCTTAATTGAAAAAGAATAGTTAGGCTAACTTCTTTCATGACTGTCCCCACAGTCTGTTTAAATGAGAGAGACCAGCCAATATTTCTTGGAAGGAAAAAACCTCCCTGGAAAATATTTGTTTTTTAATTTACACTAAACAGATGTAAAGGGCTGTGTTTGAGAGAAAAAACATGTGACGTGCAGTGTATGTTAAGCCGTTGTTCTTTGTAAGCCTAATTATAAAGAAAGGGACTCAGGCCCAGATTTTAAAGGTATTTAGGGGTTATTCTGCTCAGCACTGCAATGCCTAACTCAGGAGCCTAAGTCTCACTTTCAAAAGTGAGTTGGGCACTTAGGACCCTGAGTGTCAGTGAACATCAGTGGGAGTTAGTCTCCTAAATGTCTAGTCACTTTTGAAAATGGGACTTAGACCTCGCAATGTTGAATACCTTTAAAATTCTGTTCTTAAGTCCTTGTTTTGGCAGTGAGATGCTAATTGGTCCAAATTCTGGCTTTAGCAGGATTACACAAGACGTAAAGCGGTGTCTGTTTTTTCACACTCCCTGTTGATAAAGTAGCTTCATGGCCTGAAGTTAATAACAACAATATCGAGCATGCTCCCTCTATAAACCACTTTATAGATACTTACTCATCCCTACAACACCCCTGGTGAGATGGTTAAATATATTTAACCCCCATTTTAAAGATTGGGGGAATCAAACTGAGAGCTTAAGTGATTTGCTCAGGGGAGTCTGTGTGTCAGAGCTGGGAATAAGTACTCAGGAACTGGCGGCTCAGACTCAAGCCTTTGTTTCTTTGTAAATTAAGTTGTCATGGGATAAGGGAAGATCCTTTCATGGATTGAGAACTGGTTAAAAGACAGGGAACAAAGGGTAGGAATAAATGGTAAATTTTCAGAATGTCGGGGGTAACTAGTGGTGTTCCCCAAGGGTCAGTCCTAGGACCAATCCTATTCAACTTGTTCCTAAATGATCTGGAGAAAGGGGTAAACCAGGGGTCGGCAACCTTTCATAAGTGCTGTGCCGAGTCTTCATTTATTCACTCTAATTTAAGGTTTCACGTGCCAGTCATATATTTTAACATTTTTAGACGGTCTCTTTCTATAAGTGTATAATATATAACTAAACTATTGTTGTATGTAAAGTAAATAAGGTTTTTTAAATGTTTAAGAAGCTTCATTTAAAATTAAATTAAAACGCAGAGCCCCCCAGACCAGTGGCCAGGACCTGGGCAGTGTGAGTGCCACTGAAATTCAGCTCGCGTGCCGCCTTCGGCATACGTGCCATAGGTTGCCTACCCCTGGGGTAAACAGTGAGGTGGCAAAGTTTGCAGATGATACTAAACTGCTCAAGATAGCCAAGACCAAAGCAGACTATGAAGAACTTCAAAAAGATCTCACAAGACTAAGTGATTGGGCAACAAAATGGCAAATGAAATTTAATGTGGATAAATGTAAAGTAATGCACATTGGAAAAAATAACCCCAACTACACATACAATATGATGGGGGCTAATTTAGCTACAACTAATCAGGAAAGAGATCTTGGAGTCATCGTGGATAGTTCTCTGAAGACGTCCACGCAATGTGCAGTGGCAGTCAAAAAAGCAAATATTCAAAAATGGATAGAGAATAAGATGGAGAATATCTTATTGTCCTAATATAAATCCATGGTACGCCCACATCTCAAATACTGCGTACAGATGTGGTCTCCTCATCTCAAAAAAGATATACTGGCATTAGAAAAGGTTCAGAGAAGGGCAACTAAAATGATTAGAGGTTTGGAGAGGGTCCCATATGAGGAGAGATTAAAGAGGCTAGGACTTTTCAGCTTGGAAAAGAGGAGACTAAGGGGGGATATGATAGAGGTATATAAAATCATGAGTGGTGTGAAGAAAGTGAATAAGGAAAAGTTATTTAATTGTTCCCATAATACAAGAACTAGGGCCCACCAAATGAAATTAATGGGCAGCAGGTTTAAAACAAATAAAAGGAGGAGGTTCTTCACACAGTGCACAGTCAACCTGTGGAACTCCTTGCCTGAGGAGGTTGTGAAAGCTAGGACTATAACAGGGTTTAAAAGAGAACTAGATAAATCCTTGGAGGTTAAGTCCATTAATGGCTATCAGCCAGAATGGGCAAGGAATGGTGTCCTTAGCCTCTGTTTGTCAGAGGGTGAAGAAGGATGGCAGGAGAGAGATCACTTGATCATTACTTGTTAGGTTCACTCCCTCTGGGACACTTGGCATTGGCCACTGTCGGTAGACAGGATACTGGGCTGGATGGACCTTTGGTCTGACCCAGTATGGCCGTTCTTATGTTATGTTCTCTTATTAACTAAGCAGGGGAATAAGGAAATGATTAACAGTAACCTTCCTTGCATGTGCTTTCCCCTCAGACATGATCCCATGTGGAACATTGGGGTCCTGCTTTCTCACTTGTACACAAAATTCTGCAAATTATGTTGATTTAGCAAATCAAGAGTAAAAAGAATGAAAACCAGCATTTCTGTTTTTAATCCAAGATTTGAAAGGCTGCTCAGCTTCCCTGATATTTTAGAGATCTCTAGGCATTCTGGAAGACCTGCACTGAGCTAGGATGATGTTATTAAGCCATATTGGAATGCCTAGGAAATAAATGAATAAAGGCTAAAAACCAGAGCTGGCTGCTGCAGGGGTGGGATGCAGGATTTCTGCTGGGACTGTTGTCACTCTCTTGGAGGGAAGGCTTTGCTTTCCAGAAAAGATTTTTCCCTTTATAAAATACTCAAACCCACCGCTCCCTGCGAGGGAAGACTCCACACACACACTCATTACCATTTGTTTGAGGAGAGGCCTTTCACTCCTATGCCTTAGATTAGCACTAGGTCAGGTCTGTAACATCTGGATCATGAAAACATACCTATGTTCCATGGGTAGTTCTACCTGTGAAGTGAGATAGAAGTGAATGGCCAATCACATGGACAATTAGAAACAGGTTTTCTGACAATACAGGAAATAAGAGCAATGTATCCTTTCGCTCTCTAGTTTTTCACTCAATGCTACCTCACCTGTAGAGAAAGCTTAATTAAAAAGTTGTGAAGTAACATTTCAGTTGGATGCATTGATGCACCAAACAGAATAGATGACATGGACGGACTCCGTTATTTGCAAACCCTCTGCACTACACCCAAATCCTCCCCTTGTACCTGCAGATTAGTGGAGGGTGTACTTCTGCTACTGAGTGCCAGAGCTAAAAAGGTGCTGAATGCCTTAACCTTCAGCTGCCATCAATGGGAAGTGAGGCACTCAGCTCCTTACAGGAGGAGAGCTAGGTCCCCTGTATAGCTGCACAGAGAACTGTCAGCAAGTCATTCTGGGCCTGACCCTGTGTTTCTCACCCACCAAAACCCCTCCCTGAAGTCAAAAGGAGCCTTTGAATGTACCAAGCATGCAGGAGTGGGCCCTAAGGTGTGCAAATACTCTGGTGACACAGCAGAATTGATTATACATAGCAAAGAGCTTTAAAAAAAATGCACTGATGAAGTCCAACTGCACTCCTGAAGGCAATGGCCAGTTTTGCCATAGTCTTCCAGAAGAATTAACAAAACTGGTTGTATTTTTAAAAATATAGCGAAACCTATTGTAGGCCACCCCACCACCTTGACTCCCATGATCTGCAACATTCAGTTGCATAGTAGAGATGACCCTGAATTAAAATGGCTTAGTAGCCTTGGGGCTACCTGTGGCTGAATGTTCTTCCCTGGTACTGTATTCTAAAAAGTAGCTATTTAAAAATGGCCCCCTGGAGTCTGTCATGACCCAGATCACAGGCATCACTTTAAAATTAAAACAATTAAAACATTTTTTTTATCTGGGGACCTAAGAGTCAAGTTTCTTCTGTCATCACCGGTAATAAAACTTCTGCAGGCCAAACTATACCCTGAATGACAAGTAACTGACTGGAACTTAAGCAAGTCTCTTGATGATGCATAAAAAGGAATAAAATCCAGTTCACTCTCTCTTAGCTATGTTGGCTCTGCAGGGCTAACAAGAGTAAGAAACACTAGAAGGTTATTTCAGTTAGTCAAGTAAGCCAGCCTCACTGATTACCCACACTGAGCAGGTATATTGAATAGAAAGGTGCCAGTCTACATTTCATTCAGGCTAGAGTCTCGCTTTTAGACAGGCTTGCCTACTGGATGGTCTTCTGAGAGTGGGTTTCATTATCATTTATTAATAGTTGTAGGCCTGACTTGACATGGGTGAGGCTTAGAAAACAATAGTGAATTGGATCATTTTCCTTTTTCAAGTAAAGTAATAATTTACATTCATTCCTAGCTACCATGAGCCATATTCACCCTGGTATACCTTCAGCAAAGTCAGTGGATTTACATCAAAGTTGAATCTGGCTTATTAAACCGAGTTGAATAGCAAACACCATGATCTTGTAGCTCTATGAATTTTTGTGGTGACAGGCACTGTAGTTAGGACGGAGTTCAGGGGAAAGTCCTTTTTACTTTAACACAAAGCATTGTAAACTTCATTCTACCACTGCAGACATGGATGAGTGCAGCTTCTCAGAGTTCCTTTGCCAGCACCAATGTGTGAATGAGCCCGGTTCTTACTACTGTTCCTGCCCCCCTGGCTATGTTCTGCTTGATGATAACAGAAGCTGCCAAGGTAAGAACATTCCAACCATGAATTAAAATCCAACCAAACAGTAAATAGCTCATAGTTCTGGAAGGCAAATTAAGTTGATTCACTGAAAATCAATACTTGAGACGTTTGTTTGATCTTGGCATTGCAAAAAGTTGGAAATATCTTACGGGGTGTATTGTGCAGCCATGCTGATGAGTGCTTTCTCCCATGAGTGATCCCATTGATATCAATGGGGTTATTTGCATGAGTAAGCGCTTACTATTGTGAGTAAGGGTTGCACAGAAAGGTACCTAATGGGCCAGTTTTGCTCCCCCTGAAGACAGTGGCAAAACACCTACTGACTCCAATGGGGGAAATGAGGATTGGGTCCATTGAGAGCCCCTACTTTACTCTGGAGTTTTTGAAATGCCGTTAAGTCATTAAAGTATATTACTGAGTAGAGCTAATCTCAAACTTAGAGCACTGGTCTCTGCATCTATGGATGTGTCCTGCACTATAGGATAAGAAAGAGATAGCAACTGATTTCCATGACTGTGCCTGGGGCATTCTCTTTTTTATTGCATCTCCACTTATTGTTCTGTATGTTCTGCATTAAGCTGTAGCCGTGGTTGTACCATTGCTGCTGGACTCGCTTCTCCCTTTCAATACAGCTTTCTGTTTGCGGCTTCTTGGCCAGTTTTAAGCTGGCTGTGAGCACAGGAGCAGTCTGCTTTTTCTTTAATGTCCACCCTCTATACATTCACTGAAAAAGAAATCCTGCAGAGTTCATCGATACGGAGATTTTTTTTTAATCGTCTCAGTAGCAGCATTCATGGAGTCAGTTAAGTGATAGATTTAGGGGTCTGGTTCCCTATTTTTGGAAACTTTTTCCAATGGTGGGAAGTCATTGCTGTATACATACTCACACCCACACCCACCCACCCAATGGTTGTGGGGAGCATGCCAAAAATCCCTGGTTTCAAAAATTGCAATACATGCCCCAATCCCTTCCTGGTCATGGACTATCACAATATCTGTCTGTACTTCCTGGGGGAAGTCAATGTCTCTTCCAGTATGCCCCTGTGATATCCGCAGGTCGTTTCTGAGTAGGAAAAAGCAGTGCAGGGAGTTTCAGCTCCAAAAGTTCCTCTTTGAGGAGTACATGAAAGTAAGGCGTATGCCCCTGTACATCAACCTGAAGAAGGTAGGATTGGTGCCTCTTCTTTGGTCTCCAAGACCTCCACCCCTCACCGGCTCAGAGAGGCTCAGGAGAGCAGGGAAGGGAAGGGAGATACAAGTGCATTCATAAGGACAAGAGGGAAGATTCCCCATTCAAATCTAAGAAGAGGCAGAAGTCCCTGCCCCATTCCAAGTCACTGGGAGATTTGTACTTCAGAACAGGACCATACAGTACTGAGAAGGAACAGACTGGGACTTCTTCAAAGGGCAAAACTGCAGCATCTTCCAGTACTGGGGACTGCTTCTTCAACACCGAAACCCTCGTTGGTACCGTAGGATTTAATGACCTCTTCTTCAGTGTCCTGAGCTGTGGAGACATCTCCCATCAACTCTGTCTGGCTTTCTGATTCCTGAAAATTTTCTGCTATTCCTAGAACTGAAGTCACTCCTCCTTTCCAGATCTCAACACCTGGCACCAAGACTTCAACTGGTGCCAATATCTCTGTGGTACCACTTTCCAATCCCCACCAACAAGTTGGGTTGAGGCAGACTGTCTCCGATACCATAAATGAGTAAAGGCAGATCACTCCCACCTCCTGCAATATGAAGAGCCTCCCTTTCTGGATCTGAGGTCAGAATCCTCAAAGTCAGAAGAGGACTGCAGCAGACACCTGTCCCAGTCTATGTCCCTAAGGACTCCTACAGAGCATTGAGCCCTGATAAAATATTGAGAGTCTCCACACTACCTCACTACTCTTGTACTAGAGGATACCCTCTCCCCCATATACTCACTGGTACCCAGCACCTCGGTGGCCATTACTGAGGGGCTACAATGTTGCACAGTGATGGTATTGAGTCTGGAGGCTCTTCTGGGACCATCATACAATATACCCACAGTATCTCCATCACCAGGCTCATACAGCAGATCTGTTTGAGCCCCTGAACATCCAGACAAATCCTGCTTATCACTGTTGGGTCATATGGCCACCAGTACTTATGTGTAGGGCTGTGCGTCTGTCTCAGAGGTCACGGAAGTGATGAATTCCGTGACTTTCTGTGACCTCCGTGACTTCTGCAGCAGCTGGTGCTGGCTCAGGCTGCCCAAGCCAGGCAGCCTCTGAGCCAGCAGTAGCAGTTTGGGTTCAGGGCTGGGGCAGGGGATTGGGGTGCGTGGCGATGGTGCTTACTTGGGGATGCTCCCCAGCTCCCACCAGTATGTTCCTGCAGCTTCTAGGTGGCGCGTCCGGGGGCTCCACGTGCTGCCCACATCTGCAGGCGCTGCCCTCACAGCTCCCATTGGCTGTGGTTCCCAGCCAATGGGAGCTGTGGAGCTGGTACTTGTGGTGGAAGCAACACATGGAGCCCTCCTAGGCACTCCTCCCCCTAGGTGCTGCAGAGACATGCCAGTCGGAGCCGGGTAGGGAACCTGCCAGCCCTGCCAACCCTCCCCCTCCAGCACCAGCGGGGTTCCTCGGCTGCGCGCCGCCACCTCTCCTCCCCCGTCCCAGCACTAGCGGAGATCCCAGACCACGCCTTCCCAGCACCAGTGGGGGTCCCAGGCTGCAGGCCACCTCCCGCTTCCCCCCTCACCTCTCCCCTCCAACCTATTCTGGGACAAGTTAAATAATATGTCCCTTGAGGGCAGCATATGAACTCACTCAACTTGAGCTAAGGCAGCATCGGTAGCTTTCTTTAGAGACGTTCCTATTGCTAACATGTGCAGAGTAGCAATTTGGAATTCCATTCACACCTTCACTAGACAATATGCACTGGTGCAAGCAGCTGCTTCTACTGCCTCTTTGGGCAGGGCAGCTCTGCAATCTGCTGTGTCAAAAGACTCCAGGCAGACAGCTCCTTGAAACAGACACTGCTTGTGAATCATCTGAAGTGCATTACACATAGGGACAGCCACTTGAAGAAGGATGGGTTACTTACCTTGTAGTAACTTGAGTTCTTTGAGCTGTGCAGTGCACTACCAACACTCCTCCTCTGCTGCCTGGTCTCCCCCTACCTGGCACTGATGGTAGGGACAGAACTAAGATGGCGGGTGATCTGGCAGTGCCCTTTGTGCACACATGGCCCAAACTCTGCTAGTGAAAAACCTCTGGTCCTGGATGCATGCACAATCTAAATAGCACTACTCATAGAGACAACACATCGCAAGAGCTCAAGTTACTACAAGGTTAGTAATCCATCCTTACTTATCAGAGGTAGCCTTCTAATACAGATGGAGCAGGGTTGTGCTTTGTTTGGTGATACTTTGGTGCAATCTCTTAATAGGAGAGGTTGCTTTATTATACTAAAATACAAATAATAAATGATATCTAGCTATTCTATAGCTGTTTTCATCCATAGATCTCAAAGTGCTTTATAAAGGAAGTCAGTGTCACAGCCCCCATTTTACAGATGGGGGAAAGTGAGGCACGGAGTGGGGAAGTGACTTGCCCAAGGTCATCCAGCAGGTCAGTGGCAGAGCCAGGTCTCCCGAGTCCCCATTCAGTGCTCCAACCACTAGGCCACACTTTACAAGGGTGGCATCTTGTAGAGTTTTCCTTGTATTATCCTCCCTCTCATTTTTATGTTTCAGATATCAATGAATGTGAGACTAGAAACTTCACTTGTACTACACAGCAAACCTGTTTCAATATCCAAGGAGGATACAAATGTCTAGACCCAGTAAAGTGTGAGGATCCTTATATCCAGATCAATGACAAGTGAGTAACAGACCCATAGAAGTGGAGGGCAGTAAATATGCTTGAGGCAAATAAATTGCACTTCTGCAACTTGACAGCAAAGTACATCTAAAGTGCTATACAGACGCTATTGTTGCATTTACTATTAGCAAGCTTTATAAAAATATAAATTGCAATTACTTGCCAGGTGGTAGGAGATTCAGTTGTGTGGAAAGTTAAGCTGGAAAAGCCCTCACCAAAATGAGTGCAGCAGAGAAGACCATAATGGTTGTAATTCAACAAAAGAAAGTTAGTTACTCCATTGCCACCTCCCTTTAATCATACTTGATCAAACACAATCTATTTGTTAATAATAGTACTTCCTTACCTACCTAATCCAGGGGGTTGTGAGGATTAAGTAGTTAATGTTTGTACAGTGCTTTGAAAGCATAACACACTGTACTATAGAGGAGTGGCAGCTCTGCTAGAGTTAAGAGTGAGTCGCTTACCGTTTAAAAGATGACTCTTCTAAGAGTTGTAAAATCCACACGCTGACTGACATTGTCTTGAAATTTGCTTTGCCTCATGGGGTTCCTAGGTACTGTTAGTGATCCACATGTGAGGTCCTTTGAGCACAGTGTTCCCAAGATACAATCCCCCTACTAAAAGCCCCAGCATCTTACAAAATCACATGGTGGTTCTAACTTTTTTTGCACACGCTTGGGAGTCAAATTATGGCTGAAATACTCCCCAGTCTTGTCAGTCACTTTGGATTTATTTAAATCATCTTATGGTACCTGCAGCCCCCTTGCGAAGTTACTCAACATTATGCTTAAAACTCCAGATGGTATGTCAGTAGCTGAAGCCAAAGAGAACAAAAGACATGCAACAAGACTAGGGCTCTGTTAACATCCAAAGGGTTTCCAGCCAAACTGTTATCACCAGTTCTAGTAACTGGGTGGCTCAAGGTGACATGCTCTGGTCACTGAACCTGAGCAACACTGATGCACTGAGAGTCTGAGCACTTTCAGCAAATGTGGCTTGGGCATGTTTCTTGCTCTCTGCCTGCATTCTGCAGGGGCTTCTTTTGGGAGTTTTGCCCCAAGATCAAAATTCTGGTTTTAAGAGCCATATTTTAAAGTGCTTTAAAATCTATATGCAGACTCTGATTTTACTTTAGAAGTACTGTCAAGGAAATTAGCATTACTTAAATAGAGGGAAGATGAGAGATTCTAGGAAGCAGTTAGGGTAATGTCATCAACCAGAACAATGGGATTTAGTGTGATCAAAGGAAAGCAAGTTGCTGGGTCTTTTAATATTCACAGAGTTTAAGGCCAGCAGGGACCATTAGGACATAACATAGATAACAAAATTTACCTTTATTGGCTGTCAGTGCAAGATATCTCTTTGGTCAAGTATTTGCTCAAGTTCAGCCCATCCATGGGGTGTTTATGGATTATGGTTTGTGTGTGTAATAAAGAGAGGAGGCTATTTAGATCATCATTGTGGACTGTCTGATTTAATTAGAGATGTACCTGAAACAAAACTCCAGACCCAGGCTTTGGAAGAACTGGACTTTGTGGCTCTGGCCAGGCTTTAGATTTATTCTCTGACTGTATTTAATCTATGACATGTACCTGAAAGGTGTTCGACACACAGCCTGTCCAAAAAGTAATATAATTATTTATATAGCCCCATTGATGTTCATGGTTCTGCACCGTAAGTGAGCTAGGCCAATAATTAACAGGTCCCTAACCTGAAGAGCTTATAGGCTAAATTCCTACCAGGACAATCGTGCATTAGGAGTCCACAGCTGCAGAGCTGTCAGAAAAGAAAGTCCAAATTCTTGAGGGATCAAAGGAGACAAAAGTTTCAGTATGAAGAGCAGTTTTGGCAGAGCCTAGAGAGCAGAAGGAAGATGAAGGCAGAGATATAGGAAGGATGAGGGTGGAGCTATGGAGAGCTCTGAATGCAAGCAAAGGAAATGAAAGTTTCATGGTTCTTTAAGCCAGTTAAGTTTTGTACTCCATTATTTTTTGCTTTCATAGCAACATGTAGTGAAATAGGTGTTGCAGAATTGGCTCAATACTGATGATAATTCTGTCCACATTAGTCGCTGCATGTGTCCAGCTGAAAACCCCGGTTGCAGAGATCAACCATTCACCATCCTATACAGAGACATGGACATCATGTCAGGACGGTCCGTGCCGTCTGACATCTTCCAAATGCAAGCAACAACTCGCTTCCCTGGTGCCTATTACATCTTCCAAATCAAATCAGGGAATGAGGGCAGAGAATTCTACATGCGGGTGAGTAAGTCTGTATAGAGTCCTACCAGTATCTTATAGTTTGCCACATCCTTCTCTGACAGCTGTACTATGTTTTTAATGTGTACTATTTAAAATTTCAGTGCAAGATCTCTCATAGGGGCAGATGTGTGCCTGTCATACTACATCCAAAGCCATGCAGTGTAATGTACTGGTCATAATCACAGCGGGCTGCTCAAACCCAGAAAGGCTGTAGATGCTAGTTCTGCAGGAAGGTGATGTATCCCAGGGAAAGATACTTTATAATGGCAGTGTAGGGAATTCACCAGACTAGCCCAGCATGCCCCACTTGTGCTATTCCATACGTGACAATATGGCTCAGTGAGATCTGTGATCTCACATCTTGAAATAGCTGAAGAGGGAGGCTGGTTTAAAATGTTGTCAGGTTGTTTGTTGTTTTTTTTTTAACTGAAAAACTGAGTTTTATATTAAAAGAAAGTTTTGCAGAGAGTGTCTGTTTTCTTCAGGACGACTTGATTTTTTGTCAGGAAACTGAAAATACAAAACCCAAAATGCTCAGTCAAAACACAAACATTTTTGGCTAAAAACTGAAAAAAATTCAGTTTGCAGGGGTTTGGATTTTTAATAAAAAGTCCAGATTTTCCGCACAATTTGCAGCTGACCTCTTTCTTCTCTCCCCCCCCCTTACACGCTTTCCATTGGATATGTATTGGACAGCTGGCATTCTTAGAAGGTGGGACTCAGAAGCTTGGGTAGTAACCACAAGTAGAATCTGACCCTGATAGTCAAACCAAGTGCCATTCATTGGAATACACATAATGACACTTTCAGCATATCATAAGAAATAATATTAGAACAGACTCTGGCATTTCCCAATTCACATTCTTCATGGTAGCATTGGATTCCAAACTTTAAAATGGCATCAGCTTTGTCTTAAGGTTCCAGGCAGTTCCAGGGATAATCATTTCCATCCTGTAGCAGCATTTTGCTGTTGTAAAGTTGTATTGTCCCAGATTTTTTCACCTATCTGGATTGATCAGTCAGTTGTGTGGGGTTCACAGACAAATTCCATTGTTCAAATCTGATTCCGTTCTTTCATTTATCCCAGAAAGTACCCAAGGCCTTTCTTTTATTGGACATGTTGCACTTTTCCTTTAACTGGTAACAGAATATTCCCAGAGTGTCTAGGTTATAACCAGCAGGTGGTGCCTGTTCCTTTGTTTTGGAAAATAATAAAAACGAGAGGTTGTCGATGTGGGGGATGAGGGTGGGGCAGGCAGATACTGCTGTATTGTTAAAAGTGCCATCTGTCAGGTGGGTTGTTAAACTTAAGCCCGTGCTGCCCTTCTCTGGTGAGCTATCCCACTGTCAGCTCAAATTTTTGTGGTACTTTTTCAAAACCTAGCAGGAGCTAACCAGAGTGCTCTGGCTAACATGTCTCTCAGTAAAACAGGTCCCAGGCTGTGTGTGTGATGTTCTGCTGAATGGTGATTTGCTGCTCTATTTAGGAACACCGGACCAGATTTTCAAGTGCTGAGAACCAACCATTTTGGCTAGATTATCAAGCATTCAGTCCCCATTTAGGTACCTAAACGAGAACCAGATTTTCAGAAGTACTTGTGGGATGAGTTTATTATGAGTGCTGAGCACATCTGAAAATCTGACCCACAATCACAGCATTGCTTTCACCTTTGTGTATAATACATTTAAAGGAGTCTCTCAAAAGGGTCCGATTTTGCAACACATATTTATGCAAATGAAAAACCAACCCTCTTTCCACTGAAACTGGAAAAATATTCATGAACAGTTTTCTAGACATATGAAGTATCAGAAGGGTAGACGTGCTAATCTGGATCTGTAAAAGCGGCAAAGAGTTCTGTGGCACCTTATAGACTAACAAACGTATTGGAGCATGAGCTTTCGTGGGTGAATGCATCCAGCAAAGTGGGTATTCACCCACGAAAGCTCATGCTCCAATACGTTTGTTAGTCTATACAGTGCCACAGAACTCTTTGCCGCTTTTATAGACATATGAAGTTTTTGTAACTTCATTATATTATTTTTAAATAAAGTCTAAATTTTGGAACTTAAAACCACTTCACAGTGTCTCTTTAAATGGATAAAAAAATTTCTGCATCAAACCAAAATAAACTTCATGAAGCTTAAGAACTAATGGAAACAGGAAAAGAATACCTGGCCCAACATGCCAGCACCTCTTGAATCCATGGTCTTGCTTTTTCCTCCAGATAATAATGATGGATTTATATGTACAATAACAACTTTCATCTGCAAGGATCCCCACATGCTTTACAAACTGATAAAACTGTACAAAGTGACACTTCCTATACCATTGAAATGCAGCCATCTCTGGGGTGAAGTGCAGTAGCTCTCAACAGTGCCTGTAAATACACAACAGTTCAACACAGGAAATGCAAAGCGCCTTTTCTAATTGAAAGTGGACTGTAGGAGATATTTAGGCAGGCAGAATGTAATTGTCTGTTTAAGAATTTACAGTGAGCGACATGGGTCTTTAATTACCTCTGTTTTATACATCAGCCAAATACAGCAACCACAGCAGCACAGTGTCCTCTACCACTCTGCTGGAGCACTGCTTCAGTAATGACAGGGTATGTCTGCACAGCAAATGAAGGGTGATTAAAGCTAGTGTAAATCTAGCGAACGTGTAACTATGAGAGAGGAGACAAGGCAGCACAGACTGCATCACAGGTTAGCAACCCAAGTGTGTGCCCACAGTACCCAATGGCTTGTACTAGCCCCACTGAAGCCCAGGCTGCCACATCTTCACTACTGTTGTTACCCATATTAGCTAAATTAAAGGTAGTACAGGTATGCCTATCCGCACTATGATCACACCTCCATTGCTGTGTACATACCTTTAAAGAAAATAGTGAGACCTATTGAATCACCAGTCCTCTGGAGGTGTCCCACCCATGTACTCACCAAGTCAATGAGGTACAATGTATAGGGCACTAAACTAGGGATCAGGAAACCTGGCTTTAATTCCCAGCTGTACCATTGACTTTCTGCCTGACCTTTGTTCACTTAACTATTCTGTGCTCAAATCTTTCCATCTATCAAAGAGGAATAATGACACTTGCCCACCTCAGCAAAATGGATGGAAGGGCTAAGGAAGCATCATTTTGAGATGTGAGACACTCAACCATTAAGTAGTATACTCTAAGATCATAAACTTAATGTATCATCTTTGGAAATCTCACCTGCTTCTCTCTCTGTTTTGCACACAGCAAACGGGACCTATCAGTGCTACTCTAGTGATGACCCGTCCCGTGAAAGGGCCCCGTACCATTCAGTTGGACTTGGAAATGATCACAGTCAACACTGTCATCAACTTCAGAGGGAGCTCTGTCATCCGGCTGAGGATATACGTATCACAGTACCCGTTCTAAACCTTCAGTACATTCCCTTTAAACATTAAAAGCAACAACAAAAAGACATTATCCCCTTTCTGCAGATCTTTTTCCTCAAAAAAATATAGCAGCTCAAAACCTAACCAGCGTTACCACAGACACAACGGCCTACGCCATCTGATGAGAGAAGCCTCTTCATATACAATCCTTCCAGGATGCAGACATCTGAACATGTATTGTCAGCAGATCCCGTATGATTTTATATGTGATTATATGTTTTAAGAACCTTTTGTTGTTGTTGTTGATTTTAAAAACTTTTCTAGGGTGTGATTTTATGCTCCAAAGACTGTGAACTTCCCCACCTCTGTAACTGCAACACTGCTTAGCAAAGGCACCAAACAAACTGAGGGAAAAGCTGGCTTTTGCTATTTTGCTTTTTTTATTTTAAAAGGAAGGCAAACAAACAAAAAATTCACCTGTCCAAACGTGGAATCTGAGAAGCGCTAACTACCATTGCCAGTTGTTTCTGGAATTGTCAGTCATACAGTCTGTCTCAGTTGTCCCTACATTTGGCTTAGCTCCATCTGTCCTTTTTGACCGTACTTCTTAGTTGAGTCATTGTAAGTTAATTCTACAATACATGTTGTACTATGCTTGCTGGATCTATAAGCCCTCCTTTTTAACAAAGTGTCACCTGCGTGGGTTCCTCACTGTATTAAATATTTCCTACATAATTGAGTTCAAAGAGGTCTATCACTGGATTGTGTATTTTAAAATAATTAGGGCCTGATCCTTATGTTCACCAAGGCAGCATGAGCATAAATGTATGCTGCCAGAATAGTATAAAGGGGCCTTAGCATAACTGAGAGTCAGGTCCTGAGTGTTCAACTGCTTTGCATACTTTAATGATTGTGCATAATTAGCAAAGATTATGAAGTGCCTGTGCTAGTTCTGTGGTTATGGCCAGAGCTAATTTCCCATTGTAACCCCAATATTCAATTTTGCTAAACCCAATTTCCCCCAAAAGAAAATAATCACCCAAAAATTACATATGCCCAAACTCTTCCCAGAATAGAATTTTTCTGAAAAGTTTTTTGGGAAAAATTAGAAGATGAATTTTTAAAGTTGTGGGATAAAATCTTGGTCTGGTTGAAATCAAGGGGAGTTTTGCCATTGACTTCAGTGGGCCAGGATTTCACCCTGATGTGGTTTTTGTAAGTTTTTCTCTTGTTGACTGTTTACAATGTTTCCAGTGTTTTTTTTTTCCTCTCCATTGGCTAATCTTACCTCCCAAATGGCTTGGCCAACAAAGGCTAAATTTTGCAGGCCTGAGGACAAATGGCTCAGTGTTTCTCAGAGGGCTAATAGGGGATTAACAAAGATATATAATGTGAAACAGCTCGGAATGAGGTGTTTGTACTCCCACGTTATGGTAGGCTGGGAAGCAATATATTAGAGCTTCATTAGTGTAGGGATGTAAAGAGGAGGACTGCAGGCTCAGGAAGCTCTCAGGCACAGTTGCATGAAGGAATGGAGAAACTGACTATCTTGCTTATAACAGGCTTTTCAAATTCAGGACTGTTTTTTATTTCCCCCAGCAGAAGTACCCTTTGTTTACCAGGTTGCTCTTTATTTTTAATCAGTATGAAGAAAGCCCTGGTACTTTGGAGCCGAGCAGAGAAATGCTCTGCACAGAACGGAGTGTGCCTTAAAGTAGCAGGACACTGTATTTTGTTTCTTTATTATTTTATCTTTTCCTGTTACCTCAGCTGCAGTGTGATACGCTGGGACAGAGCTGTTTTCACGTGTCTACAGACCATCATATACAACCCTTTATATGATATATAACAACCCTGCTGATTTCTGCCAGGCTGTGCTGAGCCAGAAATAAAAGGTGGGAGGTCAGGGAGACGTGGTCAGGCAGCTGTCCTGGAGGAGCTAGGGAAGGAGTATAGAGAGAAGGATCAACAGGGACTGAGGCTCAAAAGGGGTCCAAGCATCAAATTCCTCAGTCTTGGAGGAAAGGGGAGGGCAGGTGATGGGAGGCATATGGTTGGGAGGGCAGGATAGAGAAGCACTGACAGGTGACAGGGGAAGGTAAAAAGTGAGACACAAGGGATCTGGGAGCAGGACAGGGAAAGGCAAAGTCTTGCATTAAAGACTTTAAACTCTTAATGCTGTCTGTTATGAAACTTTAATGCTTATAGTTTTCTATGTAGCAAAATCCCTCTCCTCTCCTTCTCCCTCCACTAATCCCTTAGCCCACCAATACGGCTCTGTCCACCCCCCATATCACCCACTGGAGAGGAACCCCGCTTTGTTGGTCCTTATATAATCTCTTGGAGCAGGTCTCTTCTTCTGGGCCACTCTATGGGAACTTAATCGAGCCTTTGGCATTCATTAAAGCACATGAAAACACTAGAGGAATTCCAGAACAAAACACTTGTTGAAAGAGATTTAAGGTTGAAAGTGTGATTCAGCAGAGCCCAGGAATGCCCATAAAACAATATTACACTTTCAACACAAACACTTTGTGCCTTAAAATATGTGAAAATGTCTGGAAGCCATGAAAATCAGCCACTTCCCCTCTGCCATAAAGTCTTGTATCACTTGCTATCACCCCAGCCAACCTGAACCTTGCCAAACTATATACCAACCTCAAAATAACAAATTACTACACGATTACAACATCTAACACCACCACATTTTCTATTCAAAGGATCTATTTCCAATATACTAGTACACAAGCACCGGTTATAGCAGTTCTGACAAATAAGGACCACACATGTTAGTTTTCACATAATATAGATTCGGATGGTTAAAAATGCAAACTTTCAGGCTCTGCACACACTTACATAACCCTGTGTCGCAAGGTAGCTAGGCCCTGTCAGCAGAGCAGGTGTGTCCAGTTGAGATAATTAAATGGGATAGAGCTAAACCTGGGCAGGGACAGCAGGCAGGGAGAGGAGGTATGACAGGCTATGCCTGGAATGGGGAACTGTAGAGGAGTGGTGCTAATGTCTCTGGCAGGCCCTTAGAGCAAGGGGCCATGTACTCAGGAAGGTTATCCTGGAGTTGCTTTTCCAGAAGAGCACCAGAGCTGGCTGAATGAGGACTGGCTGAGCAGGGAGCTGGATGAGGTAGTAGGAAGCAGCATTACTAAAGACGCCTGGGAGGGGAGGCTGTGAAACCATAGGACACTGGGAGGAACTTCCTGTTTGCTTCAGTTTGAACAGTAAACTGGGCCTAAAGCAAGTGTGGGTGTCGCTATAAGTGCTTGTTACACTCGGGGGAAGCCCTGCTCTGCTACCCCCTACAGCTCCAAACTTCCTCTAACACCAGCCAGAGCCATAATTCTAGTCTTAGTCATACAATTAGTCTTCTAGTCCCCAACCACATCATGTTGGGGGGAAGTATATAGAACTCTGGCATATCTCTATTTACTGGGCATTTAATAAACAATAGCTCTAATCAACAGTGTAGAGCTGGCAGCACACATGGTCTAGTGAATATGGCACTAGACTGGAAGTCAGGAGACCTGAGGTCTGTTTCTGGCTCTGCCGCTCACCTGCTGTGTGACCTTGGGTAAGTCACTTTGCATCTCTTTCCCCTTCCACCCTGTGACTGTCTTGTCTCTTTAGACTGTAAATTCTTTGGGGCAGAGAATCTCTCTTGCTATGTGTTTGTAGTGTCTAACATAATCTCTGTAGGGGTATAGCTACACTGGGTGACCCATGCAGCTGGCTTGGGCTAAGGGGCTGTTCAACTGTGGTGTAGCTGTTCAGGCTCTAGGACTCTGCGCAGTGGGAGGGTCCCAGATCTTGGGCTGCAGCCTGAGTCAGAACATCTGCATTGCAATTAAATAGCCCGAGCACCATGAGCTTGAGTCAGTTGGAACGAGCCAGCCACAGGTGTCTAACTGGAGTGTAGACATACCCTGGAAATACTGTAATACAAATAAAGAATAGTAATCTTCACTACAGAACAAACTAGGGTGACCAAGACAGCAGGTGTGAAAAATCAGGACGGGGGTGGGAGGTAATAGACGCCTATAGAAGAAATGCCCCAAATATCGGGACTGTCCCTATAAAATAGGGACATCTGGTCACCCTAGAACAAACCAAGCAGGAAATCTAGTCCCACAAATGGGTAGAGGGGATGATGCGAGCCAGGTAGGATGACAAATGAAGATGTGTGGTGAAGGATGATATGGTAGTGGGGAACTGACTGGATCCTCTAATTGTTTATTTCCAGACTGTTTAACTTGGGGATCTTTTTAGGGGTATACTTTTTATGCAGCAAATGGGATGTTATTTTCTATTAACTGACTTCCACTGAAACATACTTTCAACCAGAACTTTTTTAAAAAATGAAGGTTTGTTTGGGCATAGTTCCTATTCTGCTTCCTGTACAACTTGTAGAATCATAGGATTGGAAGAGTCCTTGAGAGGTCATCTAGTCCAGTCCCCTGAACTCATGGCAGGACTAAGTATTTCTAGACCATCCCCCTACAAGGGGATGAATACACAATCACAAGCCAGGCTTCCATTCATGGATTTTTAACTGAATAAAATTGACACTGACCTATTTATCAGTCTTCTAACTTAGATGAAACCAAATGCTCAGGGTTTGTCTACACAGCAAGTTACTGTGCAGTAAGCCGGGGTGAGTATCTATAGTACAACAGCTTGCTACACAGTAACATCCTGTGTGGATGTTGCTCTGAAATTCCTGGAGTGTGGCTTGATGTGTTACTACTTCGAAGTATGGTAAGCTGAGCCATACTCCAGGACTTTCAGGTGTTCTGTAGCAATGTCCATGCACAGTGTTACTGCACAAGCTGTGGGCTGTAGATTCACACCCTGGTTTGCCACAGAGTAACTTGCCCCTAGAGGGTCTGAACACCCCAGGTTGCTAAGAATTGAAATGTCAGCATCTCTCAGGACTTAGCTCATGCATAAGTCAGGATTGTTAGTTCTCAACATGGGAGTCTACATTCAGCTTTAGCCTTCTCTGACTTTCTCTTGAAAGACTTGTCCCTCTATTCAGATGTAATCCTAGGTCCTGCTCCCAAGCCTAGCTTGATCTTTCATTATGTCTTAGGTGCATCATTAGCATCAGCACAATCAATAAATCCAGTCTTCTCTAGCTAAAAATGGACAGAACAACAGTATCACTGTTCAATGGTTCCCAAATCTAGTCTGTCTCTAGGATTTCCTGTTGCACTTGTCTCTGTAGTAGCTGTCCGTGTTAAAAACCTGTTGAAAGAAATTCACAGCTCAGCAACATGGAAAAGAAATGAATCTTGCTTGTATGTTGTTTAATTCTGCCAGATGATTCATTCTTGCTATAGTTAAGTGCGGAATGTTGTACAAAGGCGAATAAGTCTGTCTACAGGCAGATCCTCGGCTAGTATAAATTGGCATAGCTCCATTGACTTCAATAGAGCTATGACAAATTACACCAACAGAGGATCTTCCTGTAATTTTTCTGTGTGTGTGTGTATGTATGTATGTATGTACACATTTCTGCATGAATCGAGGGAGAATTTACAATGGCTAAAATTGGATGAGATATGGTGTGTATATATACATCTGGAAGTAGCCATAACTAAAGAGTGCAAGGTGAAGAGAGATGACTGAGCAGTGTTTGATCATCCCAAATGAGTATATATAAATAGCTTGATTACTCCACATATTGCTGCTGTATATTGTGAGTCAAACTGTGGCTTGCTCTGCATAGAATCATGTGCCATCAAACCTATGGCCAGCTGTAGAAGCTTGGGGCAGATTCTGGCCAGCCCTAAGAGTGGCCCCTCTGCAATATCACAGGTCATTATGACAGATGGTACATAGGGGTCCTGGAGAGTTTATGCTTGGATACTCTGCCCTCCTGCTGGGGCTGAGTGGGGTAGCAGGGTGGAGGTAGGGGCTTGGCCATCTCACCTTCTCCATAGGGACTTCGCTCTGTGGCCTGAGTGACCTACCCCCAGCCACAGCCCACCCTGGGCACCCCTGCCCCAATGTTTATACGTGGCTACCCCTAATCCAGCAATGGCTTCTCTTCTCACCTCATCCCTATGTAAATTATTCCTACTTTTTGTATGAATAGGCTGCAGTATGGGTCTTGACCAGAATACTCATATATCTGAAGGCCAGAAGGGGCCATTGACGACATCTAGTCTGATCTCTTGTATAACACAGGCCAGAGAACTCCCCCAGAATAATTCCTACTGCAGATCTTTTAGAAAACATCCAATCTAGATTTTAAAATTGCCAGTGATGGAGAATCCAGCATAATCCATGGTAAATTGTTCCAATGAATAATTACCTTCACTGTCAAAAAATTACACCTTATTTCCTTCTGTATTTGTCTAGCTTCAGCGTCCAGCATCGGAATGTGTTATACTTTTCTCTGCTAGACTGAAGAGCCCACTATCAAATATTTGTTTCCCATGTAGGTACTTTGATTTGATCAGTCTTTATCTTCTCTTTGTTAAGCTAAATAGATAGACTCAAATTGCTCAATCATTATAAGACGTTCTCTAATCCCTTAATCGTTCTTATGGTTCTTCTCTGAACCCTCTCCAATTTATCAACATCCTTCCTGATTTGTGGACACCAGAACTGGAGACGGTATTCCAGAAGCAGTCACCGCAGTGCCAACTGCTGAGGTAAAGTAAACTCTCTGCTTACTCAAGATTTCCCCTGTTTATGCATCCCAGGATCACATTAGTACTTTTGGCTACAGCGTTTCCCTGGGAGCTCATGTTCAGGTGACTGTCTGCCATGAGCCCCAAATCTCCTTCAGAGTCACTGCTTCCTAGGAGGGAATCCCCCATCCTGTAAGTGTGGCCTACATTCTTTGTATACATTTATATTTGGCCATATTAAAACACATAGTTTCCTTGAGCCCAATTTACCAAGCAATCCAGGATGCTCTATATCAGTGACCTGTCCTCTTTCTTATTTATCACCTCCCAATTTGTGTATTATCTGCCAATTTTATCACTGATGATTTGATGATTTCTTCCAGGTCATTGGTAAAAATGTTAAATGAGGTAGGTTCAAATGCTGATCCCTGCAGGATCGCCCTAGAAACCCTGTTTGATGATGATTCCTCATATACAATTACATTTTGAGAGCTTTCAGTTAGCCAGTTTTTAAGCCATTTAATGTGTGCCATGTTAATTTTGTATCAATCTAGTTTTTTAATCAAAATATCATGAGGTACCGAGTTAAATTACATAAACACTTACCTTAATCAACCAAACTTGCAATCTCAAGTTAGTTTGATAGGGATCTATTTTCCATAAACCCATGTTGATTGACATTAATTATATTACCCTCCTTTAAATCCTTATTAATGGAGCCCTGTATCAGCTGCTCCATTATCTTGCCTGGGGTGAATGTCATACTGACAGTCCTATAATTACCAGGTCATCTTGCTTACCCTTTTTAAATATTGGCACAACATTAGCTTTCTTCCAGTATTGGAACACCAGGGAAGTTCCAGAAGATTTACTGAAAATCAACATTAATGGTCCAGCGAGCTCCTCACACAGCTCTTTTTAAAAACTCTTTTGAGTTCAAGTTGTCTGGACCTGCTGATTTTAAAATGTCTAACTCTGCTGTTTTACATCCTCCTGAGATACTGGTGGAATGGAAAGTGTGTTATTGTATGATACAAGTTTTCCCCCAAATACAGAACAGAAATATTTATTGAACACTTCTGCCTTTTTGCATTATTATTAACAACTTTACATTTCCATCTAGTGATGCACATATTACTGGTAGGAGGTGGGGAGGAGTTATATCTGTTCTTAGGATGTACCAATTAGAATTTGGATGTCTATTTGTATAATGGATACCCATGGGCCAAGTTAATCCCTAGTGTGAACTACATTGATATCACAGGAGTCACATCAGGGATGGATTTGGCCCAATTTAGATCCACCTTGATGCAAACAAGTCAATATTAATGCATAAAAATAATTATCAGAGTCAGGCTGGGTAAAAATGGGGTTTCTAGAAAATGCTCCATCTCATAAGACACCCCTAGCAACTATATTTCCTGATGGCATGAAATAGTCTCCTCTGGGAGGCTTTCATCTCTTTTCCCTTTGATGTATCCCTAATTGTAAATTACTTCACACTTTCTGCCTCTGCAACCCATGCGCCAGGTCACAATGCCTGGAGTGGGGAGCCATGCCCAGACCTCTGGGACAGAAGCTGCTGCTGCAGGGTGAGTGTGGGGCAGACTCGCTCCATTACCCAGGCACTGCTGCCCCACCCCACTGGAGTAGAAGTGTGTTTTTACCTGTCTCTGCAGCCTTGGTTTCATGATTTCTATGAGTGCAGCAGAGCCCATGCTAAAGCTGCTACTGCTGCCCAGCCCACTGTTTGTACAGCAAGCTCTCGACATTCTTATGTTTCCTCTGGAAACATAGGCATGGCACTGCTCTGTCGGCTGCTTTTTGTTCTCCCTGCAGTTACTGTGATGTTAAGCTGCAGATCCGTTCTCTCATGGGGAAAATGTTAGCTCTGATCTGATTGCTCAATCAGCAATCTGCTTATAGAACCTGATTTTACGAAGAAGATAAAGAAAATTGGCTTTCAAGGTAACCAACACTTTGTTCTAGCAAGTTGCTTCTCTCCTGAAATTTTGACACTCTTGCTGGTTTGGGAGTCTCAATGCATCCTAAAAAAGTGTCACCTTTAAATCCATGTCTATAGCATCTCTGCAGCTGCCGTAGATAAACACCCAAAGAGAGACAGACAATCTCTTTAGAAAAATGTGTGTGTGCTGTATATAGCTATATGATGAAGGGATCCCACACTGATTCTGGAAAGCAGGGGATCACCGCCCCAAACATCCAATCACCCTTGTCTTATACTAAAAGGGATTAAGAGCATGTGCTCACCACAAGAACACAGAGGAGCCGATTGCCTGACGGGTGGGTATATAAGCTTTCAGGAACAAAAGGAAGAAGCCAAAATCCTGAAAGAATAGTGGGGATTGGCCTCTTGCCACCTCAGCCTGAACTCCTTTTTCCTGCCCCTTTAGGAACTTTGGCAGAAGGAAGCTCTGTTCAAGCCTTAAAAAGGCAGGAAAATGTTCAATTACTTTTGTTTAAGGTTTTCAAAGTCTCTTGCTTATCCTACTGCTGCTTCAAACTCTCGTCTAATAATTAATACTAAAAGGCAGGCAGGGTTTCCAAAATAGCAAAGATAACACAACAAAGAATCCTGTGGCACCTTAAAGACTAACAGATGTATTAGTCTTTAAGGTGCCACAGGACTCTGCGTTGCTTTTTACAGATCCAGACTAACACGGCTACCCCTCTGATACGTGACACCATGGAAGGTATAACAGTTTTTCATGTAATTAGTGATAGCTGTAGGGACAGGTTCACTGCCTAGCTCAGCAGCTGTTCCATTAAACTTCTGCTTCTGTTTAAACAGTCATTTCCCTAACCCTTACATTCAGGCTTTCCAGATTGCTAAACACATGCTATGTTTTGTAACCCTAGGCTGTATCAAAAGAGAACTGTAATTTAAAATAGATGGCTTCACTTTTCCTCATGACCCTTTAACATACAAACCCTTACTTCATTTGTATCTGAAAAAGAGTCTAATTTGTGTACTGTTTTGCAACTTGTGAAGGATTTATATTGGATATGCCAATGTGGGACTGTTCTTAAAGCTTTTTTTAAATAAAACTATAATTGAATGAAACTATGTTGTGACCATTGATCTGAATGTGATGTGTTTTCTAAGTGGTAGTTTTGATTCATTTAATGCATTCATCTGGCGGGAATCTCTTTACAAAAGAAATTGAATGAGTTTGAGATCATTACATCTATCAGGCATAAGTGCTGTTATAAAATATATAGTATCATAGCTATACATCAGTGTTCCTTTAAATATGCCATGTGGTACTAGATAACAAGCCATGATTAGTGAATGTCACGAATAATTAAAATTTCATTCTTAAGAAACTAGAAGACATTAATTTTGTTGCATTGATTCACAGTTTGAACATCCATCTAGACTGCAACTAGCTTTTGTGTGCATGTGTCTTAGCTTATTCTCCCGCTGATTTTTGTTGTCTGTTAAGGCTCATGTTAAGCCAGATTAACGTTTCAGCAGGTGTGCAGGGAGAGAGATGGGCACAAGGGGCCTTCCTCCTCCTCAAACTGTCCATCAAAGTACGGGATCACTTATACTCCCCTGCGCTTTTCTGAATGCAGGCACCGCTTCCAGCTAGTTCCCATGGGGCACTAGCCAGGCCCTCTCCCAACACACGGCAAGCATAGCTAGCCTGCTGTAACCGGGAGTGCATGCTGCACCCTCTCACGTGTGGTATGCTGCTGCTGCCTGCTGTGGAGGTGATGTACTTTCCTGGGCCTGGGGTAGTATCACTCCATGCTGTCCCAACAATCTGGCTCTTTGCCTTTGAGGGAAGGTATAGAGTGCACATGTAGTTGCTGAGGTCAGAATTTCAGCCTTAGCTTTGCAGGGTGATCTAGCCTTTGCAACAAAAAACTTAATATGATCTAAATCAGACAACTCAGTCTGGTGGCCATACGTTCCAGGGGGACTTCCTCATCACTAATCAGTCACCAGTTGTTAGTTTTCATCCCCACATGCACTACATGGCTTATGGCTCTGATACAAGAAAGTATTTCCAGTTTTTCTGCATGACAGGTTTAATTATCTCTAATTTGTTTTCTTTCAGGTGGAATGTTCTCCCATTGTTTATTACAGTAAATTCCAAAGGCAGTTGAGTCATTGACTGTATTTCCTTTGTCTAGGGGCTAAATGACGCTGGGTCATAGCATTGCTTTTCCTGCCTCTCACCGAATAACTCCTACGGCTGACTGCAGTAATGCATGCCATGTCAATTTGACATTCACTGGGAATATGTTGACTTACAAGCTATTCTCGGTGCTGATAAGGATCTTTCGCTGTTTCAAATAAAAATTGACAGCTAAGTTGCTCTTTAACAGTGTCACTAGTGCGCTGAAGTCACTGCACTGCAAACTCGGAATCAAGTGATATTGAAAGAGCATGGTACAGTAGTTGGTGGGAAGGGGAAAGGAGCCCAAGGGCAGGAATACTGGTTAGAAACACTTGAGCAGAATCAAACGTCCCAATAAACCTACCCATGCTAAATGTTGTTAGCACTGTTCTACGGCCCATGGCCAAAATCTTCAAACCGGGAGCATAAAATCAGGCTCTGACAGCCCTATTGGGGCATCTAAATAGAAATGGCCTGATTTTTAAACCTGCTGAGCATCTGCAGCTCACATACACTGCCATAGAAAAGGGGCTTGTGTGGAAAGCAAGTCAGTTTCATTTATGTGTCTGAATATGGCTTTAAAAGCCTGACTTCAGGCTCACAGCTTTGAAGAGGGTGGCCTCTCTCTAGCTGTTTCCCTGCGTGCTTTTAAGGTCAGTGTTGTTATAATCACTGGAGTGTCACTGTCTTCTGGGTTTGTATATAGCACTACTGCCACCTCCTTTGGCCCTATTTACAGCACAAGGATAATCTGTTTCTATGGCCAAGGGTTGTCCTCTGCTAGGGGCTGTCCCACTGCCCTTTTTATATGATCTCACAGGCAAAGCAGATGGGGTTGTCTTTCTTCAGGGAAAACCCACAAGGGCTGTGGAAGTCTGACTACTCTTCTCTCTGTCAGTACTGAGCCACAGCACTGCTGGACATGTCGTCTTTTGGCTAGGGTGTAAAACTGAGGTCCTGGCTATCTGTAGTCACTACATTTCCTGTTGCAGTTTTCCTAAGAATAGGCGTATTAACCCAACTTTCCTGACTAAATCCCAGTTGGGGAATTGCATTCTACCTACCTAAATTTCCCCTTGCACTTTCAATGGCAGTAGGCATTCCTCCCCCCCGCCCCCCCCGCCGTGTGTCTGATGTTACTGAATGCTGTTAACCCCTTCCTCCATTTCAGTACCCAGGGGCCATCATCAGTGGCAGGGGAAGTGAACTCTGTAAAGCCAGATTGTGAATCCCATATTTGTACTAGGGAGCATTTTCTCACACCGTTAATACTATTGCTTTCATTTGGACGACTCATGTTAGTAACTGCTCACCAGCATGAGTAAGAAGTTCCCAATCTATCCCATAGTTTATAAAGCATTTTGAGGTCCTCTTGGATGACAGGTGCTATACAAGAATAAGATGAGTAGTAAGGATCTTCTCGGTGTCTCATTTCCCATTCTACCTTTAAATATCTCTCCCTGCCACGGTTCTTCCATAATTCAGTCACAATATCATTACAAGATGATCGAAGTTCCTCTAACATAGAGCACTGAAATAGGGTTCAAAGCAAAGTCTGCTTGACCTTTGCATGTTAATGACGGATTTGAAGATTACACAGCCACTGCGTTGTTTTACCGAGAGCACTTGGGGAGCAATCAGTGCATTGACTGAGAAGTGTGCAATAAAGTTTACTTAGTCCTTGAATAGGCCATGAACTGCTTGAGTGAATGTACCCTTCACCCCCACTGGTCATTTTTCATCCTGTCACTTGGATACATATACATGTGTTTTTAATGTGATGTTAATCCCTGAGCTGCAGTGAAATGATTAACCCTTCACCCCAGAATGCCTTGCTACCACATATGTGGCTCTGATGGTGTTAAGGAATTAAAGCAATAGTGACTGCTGAAAATATAGCAATACTTTTGAATGGATGGGTGTTTCAAAGTTAGCAAAGGACCAGCCTTCGTGGTAAATATGAATGCTTCCTCTCAGAGCGTAAATATATACCAAATATAGCTACCTTTCCCTGCAATACATATTATACGTGTAGTTATTACTCGTGCCTCCAGTTGTTTGGAATTACTTTGTCAATCAAACACTTTCAAGAATAAATGCTATGCAATTTGCAGCTTTTAGTGTTTATGCTAACACTGGTTTGGAATAGAATTGATAATGCAGCTCAAGTTATGAGATCAAGTTACACATGAATGGAACACATCCTGCTCTGTGTAGTCACTGATGTGATCTGTGTAGACATATACACACTCATCTCATGGAGCATGGATTTATGCATTCAGCTTCATGGGAGTTGTAAAACCCTGC
The DNA here is from genome assembly GCF_016161935.1 of Mauremys reevesii. Classification (NCBI taxonomy): domain Eukaryota; kingdom Metazoa; phylum Chordata; order Testudines; family Geoemydidae; genus Mauremys; species Mauremys reevesii. The sequence goes on from NC_052626.1 coordinate 30,299,074, forward strand.
CCATCAAGGTGAGGATACATTCCACTATGGGCTATATAGTCTATCCTCATTCCTGGCATGGAATTCCTGGTGATATCAACAGCAGTTTTGCACAAAGAGTAGAATAGCTACTGATTGCTGTTTCCAATTGCCTAAGAATTGCACACACAGGTAATCTGTGATAAAATACCCAGTGATGTTTCTTACCCTGTCCTCTCACCCCACATGCCCCCCTGTTTTGGCTCATCTATATGTTATTTCTTGTATACTTGATTGTAAGCTCTTTGGGGCAGGGACTGTTTTGTTATATGTCTGTACAGTGCCATAATTCAGGGCAACTGCTCCTGTATTTGCCTTTTATAGTCCAGCAAAGACACCCACACTCAGTCACCTCTCTTGGGCAGAGACACCTGTCTCTCCCCCTCCCTCCTAACCAAGGTATTACCAGGCTACACAATTCCGTCCCTTTACACACTGTGTTATTCCCCAGCAAGGCATAGAGTCACTGCAGATAATTCCACAATAATACATAAATATTTGCATTTTTAATATAGTGAAGTCCTAAGATACTTCAACTTAATTCAAAAGAGTTTAACTTAATTACATACAGTTTGTCCAGGATTTTGTCATACCTGTCACATACAGCACCTTGTACAATGGATCCCTCACCTGACTGAGAATTCTAGGTGCTACTGTACTATAAACATTAATTTGTTGATGAAGAAGAATGGATTATTGGTTTAGTATCGACTCAATGGTAAGAGTCTACCTACCAAATCGCTACCACCACTTCCAACACCACTCTGGATTTTCCTTGAGGGTTTGGATAGAGCTCTCAGCTAAATATTGCCCAGCTCCAATCCTGCATAACCTGTAAGAGATGACACAGTCATGGACTAGCTCCTCAGATGACACAAATCAGCAGAGCTCTATTGAAATTGGAAATGGAATTAAAATGGAGCTATCCTGATCAGAGGTGGATTAAGATTTATTGGGGCCCTGGGCACAAAGAACATTGGGGGTCCCTCCACACACACCCTACAGGCCCCCGTCCCCTGCTCCTCCCCTTCCCCCTTGGCCCTGCCTCCAGGCCTGGCCGGAAGTCAGGCCATGGTAAAAGCTGCCCAGGGAGCCTGGGCTGCTGTGGGGAGCCCTGGACCCTCCACCTGTCCTGGATGGTGGGCCCTGGAGGGCAGGGACATGGGCTGGGGGCTGCTCTCGGGCATCCCGGCTCCTTGCCCCGGACAGATGGAGGGTCTAGGGCTCCCCACAGCTGCCTGGGCTGCACAGAAATAAATATGAATGAAAATAAATGGTTCAATGCACTAAAAACGTGGCTATCTTCAAGATGTCATCTTGTCACTACATGGTTTGGTTTTGAATTAATAACCCTGCTGACACTTGTGGCATTAGTTCTGGAGCCTGCACTATCAGGTGCGTGAGTGTGGACAGCTGCAGCTGTCTGTCCACATTATACAGCATTATGCCAGAGAACTCTGCCAAAGTGCCAAATATTGTAATAGCTGAGACATGAGGATTTTTATTAAAACAATATCTGTTGGTAAGTGTTGAAGACTGGGAGTCAGGACACTTGAGTTTTCTAACTAGCAGTGATACTTGATTCACTTTGTGCTTGACTGTAGGCAATTGACTTAACCTCTGTATGTTTCACTATGCCCATGTGTAAAATGGGAGGAAAGGGGGGGCAGCTCCATGTGGGAGGGAGGGGGAAGGAAAGTGACTTAGGAGGGCAGCTCCACATGGGAGGGAGAAGCTCGGGGGAGGGGGCAGCTTCGCACAGGAGGAATATGCTCAATGCTCACCTGGTCCAGCTTGGGGCCTCAAGGGGGAAGAGGAGGAGCAAGTGTGGGGCAGAGTTCTGGCTTGTGGAGGGGACCCTCCAATTGTCCAGGGCCCCTGGGCATGGGCCCCATACGGTAATCCACCACTGATCCTGTTTTACACCAGCTGAGGATCTGGCCCCATACTGCAACATGGCATGGCTGTAGTAAAACGCTTGGTAGGCTTCCACCTTGAATAAAGGCTGCTCCCTCTTTGAGAGTATTGTGCATTTATTTCTTTAGCTTCTCCTTTTCATTTTCTCCTTCAGTAGCAACCTCCGGCATTTGTATTCCTTGCAAGGTTCATATGCTAGGGAGAGTACAGTTCTTTTTAAGCCTTGATTATGCATGTACTTAAGTGCTCTCCTGAATCGGGGCCGCTATTACCAAGCTAATTATGACTGCGCTACTTGAAAACACAAAGGCTTCTTTGTTTATAGCTATTGTTCCTTAACATAACTTTGATTCAGGTTAAGTAAAGTAGCTCTGTGAGATCTGTTATGTCCTTGGCTTAAAAAATAAAACAACTTTTTACTAGGTTACACTAATATTTTGTAATTCATTCTTTATATTATTCAATAAAGCTCTGCACAAACAATCCATCCCACAGGAGGAATATGTGCCAGATGTCAGACACATTTGCTTTAGATACCAGAGTTCATGAGCTTTTATGTTTGTTAATGTGATGCCATGGAAATTATTTAAAAAAAATAAAAGTATAGCAGAATCAGGTGTTCTTACAGGCAGTTTTCAATGATATAATCTTTCCTGGAACAGGTCTTTCCTGTTTTTTTCCTAAGCATTCAAGTATTGGGAACAATTGTAACCTTACTATTGAACTGAGTCCAGCTGTACTATGATTTGCACTGAAATAAAGACAACGTCAAAGACATCTCCGGTTTCACAGTCACGTGGTGCATAGGTTGGTTTATAGCATAATATCAGAATAAGAAATTATTTTAACGATGCTGATTAAAATGACAAAAGGGGTATGCCCACTATTATTGACTGTTTGTATTACCATAGTGCCTAGGACCCCTAGAGGTGGACCAGGACCCCACTGTGATTCTTAGACGTAGTGTACTAGGTCTTAAAGTCAGAGACCCACTGCCTGGCACATTCTCATAGACTTAAGATGCCTTGAAGAGGTCCTGCGATGCCCTGGGCTCTATTGTCAACAATATGCTGATAGTATCTAGTTCCATCTCCTTGTCAGTGGATATGACAATGGCATCACAAAGCCTACACAAGATCAGTGCCCAGATGAAGAGCAACTGGCTCATACTGAATCCAAAGAAGACTGAAATGATACTGTTGATCAGTGCCAGAACCATGGCACTGACCTCTCCATCAAGCTATCCTCCATTAATCAAGATGGTAGGACATCTCATGGTCTTCCTAGTGTCATCACTAATCCTGGATACCCAGGCAGAAACAATGGCAAGAAATGCCTTCTTCCACCTCCTTCTTGCCAAGAAACTGCACCCGTTCCTCTCAGATGATTATCTCTTCACAGTGACCCATATGTTTGTCACTCTCTAGGGCTGAAGATGGAAGCAAGATGGAAACTTCAGCTTACACAGAACCCAGTGTCCAGCCTTGAGAACAAATCACATCACTGTCCTACATACCCTGTCCTCCACATCCTATATACCCTGTCCTCCAGTTCCTGTCCCATGCCAATCTGAGGGCTTGAAGAAGGCCCAGCTACCTCAGAAACAACCTCGCTATTCACAACACATCAGTACAGCTGAACTTCTGTGTGTCAGAAGACACAGTCCAGAGTAAAACTCATGAGAGACAGAGAAGGTTTTTTTTGTCAACCGCCTTCAGAAGTGGGATGACATACCAGCATCAAAAAGACTGAGCCCAACTTGGCTTATTTTCAGAGCATGTTTTATAGCTTTTCATAAAAGTTTTCTTGCTATAACTGAAGGCAAGGAATTACAACAATAAGAAGACAAAACAAACCACCCCAAAGACACAGTTAACCAAGGCTGCTGAACCAGGAGAGGCAAAGCAAAGAGACTGCTATGGACAATTCTGGTGTATCTTACTACTTAATTATTTGATGCTCTGTGCTCCCTAGAAACACTTTAGATAGATTTATATAGATAGTGTATTAGAGTTGTGTTTCAAAAGCATTGCAGTATTGAATATCTGGCAGTCATTGCAAATAGTAGCTAGAAATCTCAAAGAGAAATGTCAGAAAAAAAAATAAAAAAATATATAATAAAAAAAAAAAAAAAAAAAATATAATCAGCTCTATATATATAAAATGATGACCCCCCCCCTGTTGGGGGTGGGGGAAAAAAAAAAAAACAATGAGAAGAGAAGGAGAAAGCCAGTTGTCTGTTAAACAAAAAAGCAAGGTGGCAAGTGGAAAAAAGTGAAAGAGATTATTCTTTTTTTTTATTATTCAGGATGCAGTTTGGGGTTCCTCCCAATGAGAACAGGGAACTCTGTCCCTTGTTCCTCCCAAGGGACAGAGTCTGAAGAAGTTTTTATGGAATTGAAAGACTCTGGCTGCAGAAGTTGGCTGCAAGGAAGGTGTATTAACTCCTTACAGGCTCTAGCTGCGAAGAATTTATATTCTGCTGTTTAAAGACCTTGCCTGCTGGGCACTTTTCTCTCTCAGAAGGCTATGGATATGACAGCTTTCTTTAATGGCTAAGCATATACCTGAGCCAGGCACCCTTTGCTGTGTGCCCCCGCAAAACCCTAGTTTTAAATCCTGAAAGCTGGACAAGGAATAGATGCTGATGTATGCTTACCAAAACAACTGCTGTATGCCCAATTCACCAAAGGGGAAAGGAAATGAGGAAGCCAAAAGAAACACTTTAAAGACATCCTCAAGGTAAACATCAAGAGACGTGGCATCGAAACAGCACACTGGGAGACACCAGCACAGGATAGGGATAACTGGCGAAGACTTGTCAGAGAGGGAACATCTACTTTTGAGGAAAATCGCCTTGCCCTGGTCTCAGAAAAACACCAGAAAACAAAAGAAAGACAACAGTCATGCAGCAATCGTGGCCCAACCGTATCTTCCAACACCACCTGCAATGTCTGCCAATGAGCCTGTGGCACAAGAATTGGACTCTTCAGTCACCAAAGGACCCATGAAAAATAAAACCTGTGAAAAATCATCCTCGACCTTGAGGGATTGCCGACGACGATAAATACCTACATGGGGAACAACTATCTAATAATAGGCTCTTCAATCTAGCACACAAAGGTATAATGTGATCCAGTGGCTGGAAGTTGAAGTTGAAGCTACAGAAATTCTGACTGGAAAAAAGGAGAATTTTTTTTAACAATGAGAGAAACAATTTATTAAGGATCATGGTGGAGTCTTCATCAGTGACAATTTTAAAATTGAGATCGGATGTTTATCTAAAAGATCTGCTCTGGGAATTATTTGGGGAAGTTCCATGGCCTGTGTTATACACGAGGTCAGACTCGATGATCACTGAGGTCCCTTCTGGCCTTGGAATCTATTAAATCAACTGTTGTCATGAACAGTAAAAATATATTGTTCAAATCAATTAAATGTAAAGTGATGCCTTGAAAGATTTATTTAAAGTAAGCTTCAGACAAACAGATGTTTTAGAAATAGTAGCAAATTACTTTTATGCCTTTAAAATATTGTAGCATACTAGCTAGTGTGCCCTCTGCTGGAGAGAATAAGGGCTGCTCAACCACGTGGGGGTTGGCTCTGTACTGGTGACAGAGATTGTAAGAGTCTATGCTTTTGGAGTAGGAAGAGTTGAGGCTCTGAAGTTTCATGTGGCCATGCCACATAACATGGTGACAGACATGATATTCATAGTTGGCATCAGATCTGTGACAATATGAATTTTAAATATTCTCAGACTGGGGAAACCTCAAAAGCGCTATAGTTCAGGTGCATTTAGTATGATCACTCAAAATTTGGAGACTTTTTTGAATTTTCCAAAATTCTAGACTCTGCAGAATTGCACTGGAAATCCTGAGTGCCTGGTGTCTCTATTTTCCATTTCTACAGCTGAAAATGCCACAAGTAGAGCCTCTCTCAAGGGATTTCTGGTTTTGATTTTTGCCAGAACTGGAAGGGAGGAAGGGGAAGTGGAGGAAAGAGAGGACCTACCTAAACACTGAACTTATGTAAACATTTTGGAATCTCAAGAAACATTGTTAGTGAGTGAGTCTAGAAATGAGCAAATGTTCTTGGGGAAAATTCTGAATTGCTTCACTGTATAGACTGTGAAGACTGGGGGGCTTTACAGTACAGTGCCTAGCACAATGGGGAGCTGTTTCCTGACTGGGGCCTTTGGGCATTATACCAATATAAGTAATAATTCACTCCTCCCTAAATAGTCTCTTCTATAGAGGTTTTAGTGCACTCAGCACCATAGTATGTGGGCCCAATCCTGATACTAAACGCCTAATCCCAGTCCCAATTCGTTCATCGGGAATGTTGCCATTGACTTCAGTGGGAGCAGGATGAGCACCTACGTATCACAGTAACTGGGAAGCTAATTTAATGAAATGTTTCCTGAGTTTTGCCCTTCTCAGAAATCCCCTAAGCAGCCACACCTGTGAGGCGCTGCGGTCAGCCTCGCAGACGCGAATTTACCAGGGGAACCAGCTCCCTCCTCTCCTAACAGGAGCGATCAATCACTAACCAAGGGGAACCGCTCCACTGAGGGAGGACAGATGAGATTTACAGCGGGCTGGGGCTGCAGGCTTGGAAACTCCCCCGTTGGCAGCCCTAGACTTGTCAGGCGTTAGGACCCAAGGGAAAGGCTGCCGCAGCCGGTGTCCAGGAGCGCGCTGGGCAGGTAAGGAAGCCAGTGCCTGGGGAGGCAAGTGAAGAAGGCAGAGGGCTGCGGCACCAGAATCGCTTGCAGGTTAGACAGGCGGGGAGCGGCTGAGCCCAGTTCCAGCCGTGTCAAGGGGCAGGCGAGGGAAGCCCTGGCAATGAAAGCTTAGAGCCAGCTGCCTACAGGAGAGCCGGGGAGAGGCTGTAGCTGGGAGGAACCCGCACTGAGCCTGCAGGTAGCTGGGGCAAGGTCCAGGAGCTGGGTGCGTTGAGCCAGCTGTGGGGTAGGAGCCAGCTGAGCAGAGGAGGTTGGGGGATAAATCCTGGGCATTGAGTCCTAAAGCCACCTGTGTGCGGGGGACAGACGCTAGGCACAGAGCCAGCTGGGTGCAGGTGGGAGGGGACAGACGCTGGGGATTGAGGGCTCCAGCCAGCTGGGGGCAGGTGGGAGGGGACAGACGCCGGGGGATTGAGGGCTCCAGCCAGCTGGGTGCAGGGGAGTGAGGGGACAGACGCTGGGGATCGAGGGCTCCGGGCAGGTGGGGGCAGGGGGAGTGAGGGGACAGACGCTGGGGATCGAGGGCTCCAGCCAGCTGGGGGCAGGTGGGAGGTGCCGGGGAGGCTGGGGGAGAGGCGCTGGGGAGAGCAGGTGCAAGCGCCGTCCGCTCTGCAGCATGGCGAGGGAGCCCGGCCCCCAGCTGCCCCGTGTCCTGCCCGCCCAGAGGAAGCTCCGCAGCGGTTTTGCCAAGCCCCGGCCCCTGTGAGGAGGGGAGAAGTTGGCGGTGAGTCTCACACCGCAGCCAGCCTCTGCCTGGCCCCGGCGCCCTGAGGAGGAGTCCGGTGTTTCCCGCGAGGCCGCTCAGCTGCGCCGGCCGCCGCCCGCCGGCAGGAGGATGCGGAGCCGCGCTGCCCAGGGGGAGATTGCCCAGGTAACCAGCCCAGTCCCCGGCGGCGCTGCAGCTGCCCGGGCGGGGCCGCCCCTCGCCTTGGGATTTTTGGTGCCGTCTCGCCTGACGCGGGGGATCTTGCTGCTCTGTTTGAGGAGGCTCTGAAGTCCCCGGGGGTAAAGCTCTGGGCTCTCCCCGGTCAGCTTGGCCCGGCCTCGCCACGGCCCTTTCAACCCTCCGCGGGTCAGAAGGGTTTTCCTGTTGTACTAAAGTGCAGTCAAAGCCCCTAACTGAAACCTGACCCTGCGGTAAAGGTCCAGCAGCAGCATGTGCTTGGTTACTGACCCAGTGTGAAACCCCAGGTCTTCTGAACACTGTTCTCAGTGGTAGCAGATAACAGAACAAGAAGCAATGGTCTCAAGTTGCAGCGGGGGTGCTTAGGTTGGATATTAGGAAAAACTTTTTCACTAGGAGGGTGGTGAAGCACTGGAATGGGTTACCTAGGGAGGTGGTGGAATCTCCTTCCTTAGAGGTTTTTAAGGTCAGGCTTGACAAAGCCCTGGCTGGGATGATTTAGTTGGGAATTAGTCCTGCTTTGAGCAGGGGGTTGGACTAGATGACCTCCTGAGGTCCCTTCCAACCCTGATATTCTATGATTCTAATACAGGCTCGCTTTAAAATAAAAAAACTTTCTCCCTGTTAGTGAATGATGTTGCTCTGTCCTTCAAAGGCCTAAAAAAGAAAACCACAGGCCTATGCCAGCAACAACCCCATGTCTTGTATTGTTGCACTCCAACATTAGGGAAAGTATCCAGGGCATTGGCATTATATTGTGATTATTGCCTTCTCTTTACCAGATGCAGCCCGCCTGCTCTCTTTGGCAAATTGCAGGAGTGCGTTGGCAATGTAGCTGCATAACTGATAAAGCACTTATTTTGAAGGCATGTCAGACACTCTCCACAGTCAATGGTTGGGTTCTAGAAACAATTGAGTTAATTCTCTTCCTTCCGCTCCCTTATATAATCACTTAGGCCTGGTCCACACTTATAAGGGGAGTCGAATTAGGGTACGCAAATTCAGCTACGTGAAAAACGTAGCTGAATTTGAAGTACCCTAATTCGAACCACTTACCCGTCCAGACGCGGTGGGGTCGAAGTCCGCGGCTCCCCCGTCGACTCCACCACCGCCGTTTGCGGTGGTGGAGTACCGGAGTCGACCGCGGCGCTTCCGGAGTTCGAACTATCGCGTCTATATCAGACGCAATAGTTCGAACTCCGAGAAGTCGAACTCGCCACGTCGACGGGGCAGGTAAGTGAAGACCTACCCTAATATGAAGACTAAAATTTAGCTCTACAGGTTTCACAAGAACTACATTATTGTAAACCCACACTGCCACGCAATGCGCTCTGTAATTCATGCTGTGCTTGGCTATTGCAAGAAGTGTTCCCTAAGAGTGACTAGGAACAGAGTTAGGAGAAAGTGTTTGGAGAAATTCTGATTAGGGCCAGCCTTTAACTGTAACCACTTGGTTTGTTGGTAATTAAAAATGTAAATATTAAGAGCTGATTGGAATGTGAATTGACATGTATGTACATTAGGTTTATATATACATACCAAATGTAAAATATTAGAGTGCAGATTATTATTCCATGCTGATGTATACAAGGTTCCTGTGCAAGGAAAATAAACTAATGCACTGATCCTGCAAACTGTTTTGTGCTTAACTTTACATATGAGACTGTTCATGTGTGTAAAGTATCAGAGGGGTAGCCGTGTTAGTCTGGATCTGTAAAAAGCGACAGAGTCCTGTGGCACCTTATAGACTAACAGACGTATTGGAGCATGAGCTTTCGTGGGTGAATACCCACTTTGTTGGATGCATGTGTGTAAAGTTAGACATGCATAAGTGTTTGCTGGATCAGGGCATTAGTTTTTATAACTTCACTGAATCTTTGTCACTTTTGCTAGTGGCATAAAGGTAGTTCTGTGTAATTTTAGTTGGCAAAGTATCAGTTGTAGACATTAGCGATAACCAATTATCAGTTCATGAGAGGTGCTGAGGACTCGCAACTTCCATTGACTTGAGTGGGAAGTCAAATTGAGTCAATGGGACTGAAGAAATCCATCTGTGTGCTACAGCTTGCAATATTGGGGCTTTTGTTTTTATTACAATCATGTTAGTTTTAAGCTGACCGTATCCCATTAAAAATCTGCTCACAACAGGTCTTTCCTTCAAGTTGCAAACAGCCAAGAATGGAGCTTGATGGTGGAACTAGTTACTACATTCAACTATAGAATCATTAATTTTGCATAAATTATGCCATAGTCCAGTTGTAATCCCATACATTCAGAATTTTCACATTGAATCTATTACTAAATCATCATTACTGCATGAAGTTGTTTGACTTAAAATTAAAATATTTAATGTAAACCAAGGGTCCCCAATGCGGTGCCATTTCGCTGGCATTTAGGCAGCGACGCTTCTTGTCATTGCCGCATTTCGGCAGCTGCTTGTCCGGCGGCCACGCTCCTCAGTGGCTAGTTGTCTGGTGCCCGCCACACGGAAAGGTTGAGGACCACTGATGTAAACCAAGACTGATTATGACCAAAATCCAACTGGGCATTGTTCATTCTTAAACTCAGACAAGGAGCATTGTAACTAATCTAATCATGTGCAGAGGAGCTCTTTACAGAACTAGTGGTTTAGCTTAACCACAAACAAAAATAGTGTTATCAACTGAGGCATCTCTCCCTTATTAGCAACAGAACACATCTCATATCAACATATTCTAAGTTATAATATGGGTTGTCTATTAACCCTGGTCTATTAACCTCCAAGTATCATTTGTGAATTAGAAGTGGCTTCAAAACATCCTGTTCTAAAGCCAGGCTGTACTTTTGTTAATGCATTCTGTATGCTTGGGTTATTGAGTGTGTTCAGACACTCTATTCTTACAGTGCTACTTTAATGACTGAAGATTTGGTTGTAATTAAGCTCATCTTATAACTTTAATTATTAGGCATGCTGCCATACTGAAAGCAACACATTTTCTTAGTTAAGAATGAAAGGGCAAATATTGTGGAACCGAATCTCCTTTAACTTACACTGGTGTAAATTGGCAGTAATTCCTCTGAAGTCAATGGAGTTGTAACAATGAGAGGAGGAGAACTAGGCCCTGGACTTTCCTCATTAGCAAATCTAGTAACCAACAATAGAAGTAGTTTGTGTTCAAAGATGTTCATTCCTGCACTCTGGGTTCAACTGACAATAATACTCTTAATTTTGACTTTGCTTGATTAATTGAAATAAACACTGCCATCTCAATCAGTGGGTCTTTTCTGACCATTAGCAAAACTACTCATTCCCTTCTTTAGGCTTTTATTTAATTTTGCAACCTAGCTAACTCTATTTAGAATAAGCTAGTACATTTCTTCAGATGCCTTAAATCTGGTAAATAACCTCACTCTAATCTTCCTCAGACAAATCCCTAACTCCCCAAACACAGAATTTGGGACTTGCTCTGTTTGAAGTCAAGGGTCAAACTCTCACTGACTTCAAAGAGCGCATTGTGTTAAATCCTGTTATTCACCCAGTGAATAACACTACTCAGTTTCCCTGGCAGCCTGATGGATGAGCATCAGTGGATGAGCCCCCTCTTCCTCCAGTCATCTAGATGGTGAGAGAATTGTTAATGATAATGGGGGGTGTGTGAGAGACAATTAAAATGTTCTAAATAAATTTTACTTGGATAGCAAACATAATTTGAAGATTTGCATTGTGACCCTTAGAAAGAAGTCAGTGATTGGGGATACATTTTATGTAAATATGAGAGGCGGTGGCTTTAGTGTGTGTGTGTGTGTGTGAGAGAGAGAGAGTGGATTCTGAATAAGAACCTGCTTATGGATTTCCCAGAGGACCTGATCTTGCAAATAGTTATGCACATGCTTAACTTTACTCATAGGAGTAGTTCCATTGAACTGCAAAGGTTTACTTGTGAATATAGTTAAACATGAGCATAAATATATGTAGGATTGGAGCCTAAACTGGGAGGAGAGTCAGATCCTGGGTTTGGTTTGAACCTATCTATACTGCATAATGTTTCCTAGCTATGTTAGCCCATCTGAACATACAGAATTACCTAGGTCACATCTCTTCTGCTTAGTATGTGTGTTCGTCTGCCCGTCATCTTAGCTAGGTTTAACCTGGTCAGTGCTTTAATAATTTATAATAAAAACCTAAAACCACCTTCACTATAAACGCTGATGCTTATCTTCTCTCTGGATTGCACCCCTGAATTTGTTAGGAAATTCTGTACTGTAGTGAAAATTGAAAATATTTGACCAGCTCTAGTGAGGAGTTCATTTTCATGAGCTGTCTGTCCATACACCAAAAGTATCTTAGGTGTGTCTTGCATAGTCTTGGGGCTCAAGAGATCTGGATTCTATTCAATGCTCTGCTTAGTGTGTTACTTTGAGTAAGTCACTAAGGGACACATTTTCCAAGTTAGGCCCTCAAGTCTAGCCTAAGACCCCGAAGTGATAAGATCCCTTCTGCCTACAGTATTCTCTCCTGGTTATAGTGTTTGTGAATGCTTACAAATGGCTCCAGTTCTTCAAGTATCAAAGGCATAGCAGAATACCTGATAGTTCTATTCTTCCATCTCATGTAAGAAAGTGGGGAGAGACTTCTGGGTGCAAAAACATCTTGGAATCACAATAAGTTTAGAACATGTTAGATAAAGTAAACCCCTTATACTTAAACTGGATTATAAAGTAACCATTGATGACTAGGATAAATAGTCAATAGTCTGCTGTGTTAGAATGGATGAAGCCCCTCATGTGGGAACTACTGCCACATTTTCACTAGAAGTCATGTTGTTCTTGCAGAAGTTTCATTCTCAGAGTTTTCTTTCATTGCCAGCCCCCATCTGAATCTGAATGATCATGCTATCCAACATTCATTTGCATTAACCACTTCCATAACTTATTTCACTGTCTTTTCTTGTCCAAGTCAGTGAACATATCTCCAGCTCTCAGGAACAATGTTATCAATACAAGAATTGCAGTGGTACTTGCCTAATGCTGTGTTAGGCACATGGCTATAGTACCTCCAACAGCTATTACAGGCCATGGCTGGGGCGTGCATGTTTCAGTATATTAAAAAAAAAAAGGTTTTAAGCATTATCATGGGACTATTTTATAATGCCCTTTCCTTTATATTTGAGCTAATCTTGCATGTGAAGAATTGGCTGAGATTTATGGATATTATGCTTTTGGCCCTTTTTTTAAACTATATTAATCATCTGGTTACTAGGACTTGGATGATGACTGTATTTAAGAACTGCAGGTGCAAGACTATAATGCTAACTTTAAAAAAAGAGTGATTTGGACACCAGCAAACAGCTGCTCAACTCACTGGAGGCTCCTGTTGCTGCAATGTTTTCCTCCAAGGGGCTTTTAAAAAAGTCTAAGCTTAAGATGCTCTTTCACTTTTCAGTTAGTTTTTTGTCTCTCCAAAGCACGCTGGCCCTGCATCAGGGAAAGGTTGGCTCCATTCTTGTGACTGTTAGGGTGCGGGGGAGGGGTGTGTGGGTCAAAGCAGAGTTGTCATTTGGGGCCATGCCACAGGAACAACTGCCCATAGTGTTCTCCTGCCAAAGTTTACTTCCCCCTTCTCCGAGGGGTGTCTTAAGAGCAGAGGCAATTGTTCCTGCAGGTGCAAAGGTTCAAACGCACACTTGCTCAACTTTATTTTTCTTCGGGGAGGTAGCCAGCAGCAATTCAGTTTTACTTTGTGCCTTATTACTGTGCTGGTGGTCTGTTCCTGGGCTCTCTGCACAGATGTATTGGTTTGGGGTGGGTGGGTGAGGGGTTTTATCTGCCTTCCCCAGTATCTGCAGCTGCTGCTTCATCAGGCAGAGAGCTAAAGCTAGACTACACCAGTGCTCATCCTGTGGAGTTAAGTTAAAAAGGCCCGCCTGGAGAAAAATGTGTATGTAGATCTTCTTTGTAAGGGCGGAGACGTCTGAACAAGTTACTTTTGGCCAAGCACGGTAGTCAGGAGGTATCGGCTATTCTGCTGCAGGCAAAAACCCGTTCACAGGCCACTGTGGTAGTTCAGCCATACCTATATGCCCCCTCCGCACAGGAGCCAGTGCAATGAACAGTAGAACCACAGTGAACCGTATTTCTGTTATCAACAAACCAGCTTCCTTTGGGGCTTGTCTGCACATGGATGTTACATCAGAGTAACTGTAGATTGTTTGCTTCATGGTGGCAACACACATTTTAAAAAAAAAAAAAGTTACGAAAATTCTTTCGTGTCTTAGGCTGCAGCAAGTGATCCCTCTTGGAACAGGAGTAACTCTACTTTTGCACTGAGTTTGTTCACTTTAAGGTACATGTGGTCCCTTTCCTAACTATTCCACTGCTGGTAGTCTTCCCAATGCTATCCCACACTGCCCTGCGTCACACCTGAATCAGCCTGCCTGTGTGCCCTCCATTGCTTCAGAGTCTTCTTAATTGGGTGTCATCTCTCTGTTTAAATGCTAGTGTAATGCTGACAGACCTCGGTTATCAGTGGACGGGATCAAACCAGGGACCTCTGGAATTTAGTGCATGAGCCTCTACTGCAGGGGTAAGCAACCTATGGCACATGTGCCAAAGGGGGCACGTGAGCTGATTTTCAGTGGCACTCTCACTGCCCGGGTCCTGGCCACTGGTCCTGGGGGCTCTGCATTTTAATTTAATTTTTAAGTGAAGCTTCTTAAACATTTTTAAAACCTTACTTTACATACAATAGTTTAGTTATATATTATATACTTATAGAAAGAGACGTTCTAAAAACATTAAAATGTATTGCTGGCACATGAAACCTTAAATCAGAGTGAATAAACGATGACTCTGCACACCACTTCTGAAAGGTTGCTGACTCCTGCTCTACTGCATGCGCTAAAAGCCAACTGGCTGTTAGCTAAGGCTGCAGGGCAGACTCATTTTCTCTCTCTAAGGGCTGGTCTACACTGGGGGTGGGGGTAGGAGGGATCGGTCTAAGATACTTCGACTTCAGCTATGCGAATACCATAGCTGAAGTTGTGTATCTTAGTTCGACTTACTTGACCGTCCTCACGGTGGTGAGCCGACTGCCGCGGCTCCCCCATCGACGCTGCTTACTCCTCCTGCCGAGGTGGAGTTCAGGCATCGATTCGCAGATCAATTACTATCCGGCGAGTAGTCTAGACGTACCCTAAGTGGTCTCAGTGCCCCTAGATGGAACAAAACACTACCCCCAGGAGGTGTGTGGGTTACATTAGCACTTAGCCAGGTGTAACCCTTATGGATACCAGGTGAGGTGTCACACCTAGTCATATACCAGTTATAGCAGCTATGCTCACCTGTCCCTGCTTCCATGTAGACCTTTGCAAAGCTCCTGGGATTGCCAGCCCTCTTTGGAGAGCTGCATGTTCAGTCCAGTCTGGAGAAGTCACCAGAATGCAGACATCTACCAGATGCATTCTGAGCAAATGAAGATGAGGGAACGTTCCTGGAGGTGGGGCAAGTGCTGATTCAAAGCCCAGGAGCACCAGCACAAGGCAAAGGACCAGAACAGGACCTCTAGTAATGCTCCCACTACCTTCCCATACTGTTAGTACCTGGAATTGCATTTTTCGAAGGGATACTCATGCCACCGCCACGACACAAAAGTGATGTGATGGAAAACTTTCCAGAAAG
Organism: Mauremys reevesii; assembly: GCF_016161935.1. Lineage (NCBI taxonomy): Eukaryota > Metazoa > Chordata > Testudines > Geoemydidae > Mauremys > Mauremys reevesii. The sequence goes on from NC_052626.1 coordinate 30,314,316, forward strand.
CAGCCAGAATCCCCAGAAGGTGCTTTTGACTGCCCTAAAATCCAGGGGATCTAAGTAGGAGGGATTTTTTCTGGGCAGGCAAGAACTGTGAGACCCAGTAGATTCAGAGATTACACAGGAACCCTATGCAGTGGAACAGAGCTCTACCAGCAGCCAGCCTGAAAATGCTGCAAAGGGGAGCTGTAGCAGTCAGTATTATGGGCTGTATTACAAAACAGCCTTTTCTGGGTACCAGCTGTCCACCACTATGTTCGATGGAGCTGGGAGCCTCTCTCCAGCTGCTTGGCCAAGTCTCCTTCCTGAGCCGCTTGCTGTTGTGGAACCTTTCTCGCCACTGAAGCTGGGGGGGAGGGATAGCTCAGTGGTTTGAGCATTGCCCTGTTAAACCCAGGGTTGTGAGTTCAGTCTCTGAGGGGGCCACTTAGGGATCTGGGGCAAAAATTGGTCCTGCTAGTGAAGGCAGGGGGCTGGACTCAATGACCTTTCAAGGTCCCTTCCAGTTCTAGGAGATTGGCATATCTCCAATTATTACCTGTCAGCACCATGGTGATTAAAAATCAATTGCTTTGCATGGCAGATACAGCAATAGAAAATAGCTTGGCTCAAAGTTCTACAAATGCCCTCAGCTTTTCGCTAACGTGAGATTTTGAGAAATTCCCCCAACCAGCCTTCAAAGATATTTCAGAATGCATAGATGTTTTTAAGCCATAAGGCATTCATTCCTGGCTGTCTGGAACTCTTGGGTTCAGAAGAACTACTGCAGTTTTATATATTTGGCAGTGCACCTTATACTGAGGGGAGAGTGTCATAAAGAGAATTTAAGATACAGACAGTGCTCTCTTGGTGTGCACAAATTACATGGAGAGATGGAGAGGTTGGATGGTCCAATGATTAGTACCCTAGTCTAGGATTTGAGGCACACTAATTCAGTTCCCTGCCCCACCACAGACTTCCTGTGTGACCTTGGCCAAGTCACTTAGCTTCTCTGTGTCTCAGTTCCCTATCTGTGAAATGGGAATAAGAATAATCCTCTACCTCCACAGGGGTGTTGAGGCATTCGATACTATTGTGATAGGGGCTATATACATTCCTAAGACAGAAGGCAATGCACCTCTGCTGGGATACCTGTATATAGCTAGTGTTTCCCTCCTTCGACTCCTGCAGCAATTGGAGCATCACCCTCCTAGCCAATAACAGGGCTGTGTAGCTTTCTGGTTTGCCCATTGCCTTTTTTAATAGGACCCTTCTGTGTCTCCTGGGGAATTTGTCTCAGAGGGATATGACAGCCTGCAGAAGTGCACATGTAAGTACTAGGCTGCCTACACCCACCCGACATTTTTACAGCGCTATACAAGGTGGGGGAAACTTGAAAAACAACATATTGTCTCAAAGCAAACCCCAGCATGGGAAGAGGAGATGGGAATGGCATCCCAAAATGGTGGGAAAAGCAGCCCTTTATCAGCGCTGGCACAGCAACTAGGATTGGGAAGATAAATACTTGGGCTTTTTCTGACTTCCCTCAGCACCTGCAATGCCCCAGCTTGCACATACAGAGGACTTATCACCTCCCAAGAGAGGGACAAACCTCAGAAGGAGAAAAAGGCAAGAGGCAGTGTTCAAAGGATGAATGACTGCAGCCCAGCAGAGGGCTGGGAAGCCCTGAAGTGTGGAGGGAATGGCTTCCTGGCGCACACTCAGAGGCTCAAAAGGGAGTGTGGCCCTGGAAAATGTGATGCAACCAGTGCAGAGGCAGTAGCTGCAGTGCAGCACCTTCTGTTACAAAGGTCAAGCACAGTGCCTGATCCCAGCACTGTCCTGCAAGCTATGGGGAGCATGCCATACTGGGATCACCCTTTCAAGCAACTAAATTTCAGGCTCTTCCCATTGCAATCCACCCCCCTCAAGAAAATAGTTTACAGGAGCGTGTGAGCATGCTACACTATGAGCATGCCACAGTTCCATTGCTTTTGTGTTTGCACTATGTTCTTGGTTATTTTTTAAACTCAAGCAGTGTTATGTTACCTATGAAACTTATAAAAAAAATCATAACTCTGCTGATAAAGTTTGAAGAAATTGAGGGGGAAAAATCATCTGATCACAGTGCATGTCTTCCATGCTGCCTGACAGCAATGCGAAAATGGCACTTGCAAATTACAGATGCCAGGAGACGAATGATGGGAGTTTGACACTAAGTCTCAGAATTCCTGTAAGTTCTAGTAGGCATCCCACAGCACACTGAGAATACCACTGCACACAGATGAGTGGCAGAACGTTGTACCATAGGATATCTGCCCAGAAAACTTCATGGTTAATTTGAACAAGCATAGAGCTGTGTATGCAGAGATTCATAAGGGAAGTACTTTAAACCAGCATAACAAAGCGGTGAGAGTTCAGTTCAATATAGTTAGTTCACTGTTTCTAGAGTGAACAGACTAATCCAATGTAACATCTTCATGTACATAGTGCCTTATATCAGTGGTTCTCAACCAGGGTGTGTGTACCCATGGGATTATGCACAGGTCTTCCAGGGGGTACATCAACTCCTCTAGAGATTTGCCTAGTTTTACAAAAAGGCTACGTAAAAAGCACTAGTGAAGTCAGTACAAACTAAATTTTCATATAATTACTTGTTTATACTTCTCTATATACTATACACTGAAATGTAAGTATGCTATTTATATTCCAATTGATTTATTTTGTAATATGATTAAAGGAGAAAGCAAGCAACTTTTCAGTAAATGTTCTGTGAAGCTTCTGTATTTTTATGTCTGATTTTTGTAAGCAAGTAGTTTTTAAGTGTGGTGAAACTTGGAGGTACACAAGACAAACCAGACTCCTGAAAGGGGTAACAGGCCTCTGGACAGGTTGAGAATCACTGCATTAGAGATTTGCTCAGAGTAGGGTCATCAAGAGTCTCCCATTTGAGGATTCCATAGAAGACTTTCTTTAAGAACATTTCTGCTTTTGTTGCATTGCTGGACGAACTCTTGTGTGACATTATCCATCTGGAATGATGTGGACATTTTAAATGAGGCCTGGGTTTGACTGTTAAGAACTGGGATGCTAGAAAACCTGAAATTGTTTCTGCAGCAGAGGCAACTGTAGTATCTGTATCTGGTCTGTGATTTTTGGTTGCCTATTATTAGCTCTGTTGCACAATAGCAACACAGAGTTTATTTGTATATTATACCGCAACTAAAGACTGCTTCCTGAGCTGATGCTCTTCCTCCACCTTGGCTGGCAACCTGCGGAAGTTGATAGTAATATCAGTACTTTCTAGACACATCGTGAATGCTAGCAACAAAATGCAGGACAAATTGTTGGTCACGAATACTTCTTAGTTTAAGTTTAGCTGTGGCTGTCTTCCCCTAGTGAGCATAGCAGTCATCCCTATCTGAATCTGAAGATTCTGTCTGAGGCGGTTAATGGAGGGATGGGGAAGATTGGCGATCATTCATAATGGCAATGGGGTCATTGGGCTAGGGAACGAGAGTGAAAATGACACTCGAGCCTGGTGGTTAGGACAATCATGTAGGATGTGGGGAAACCCATGTTCAAGTCAATGCTCCAATGACTCTTTACACACAGTGGAACAGCTTCAATGGGAGAGTTAGAGGGAGTTCTCTGCCAGAATATCCCCTAGCCCTGTGGCTAGGGTGCTCTCCTACAAAGTGGGAGACCCAAGTTTAAATCCCTTCTCCACATCAGGCGGGGGGTTGAACCCAAGTCTTCCACAGCCCAGGTGAGTGTTCAATTTACTGTTTTTTATTGCAATTTTTTGATTTGGTTTGGGTTGAACCAAATATATATTTTTTAATAGGGCACTGCCAGCAAACAAACAAACAAAAAAAATCAGTTATTCACCCAGTTGTAGGTTTAAATTTACATGGAGGACATACTGTGGGAGACCTAAGGAGCTCAATCTGTTTATCAAAGAGAAGGCTAGGAGGTTATTTGGTTTATACATGCCTATGTGGGGAGAAGATATCTGATATTTAAGATTTCTGTTAATCTAGTGGGCAAAGGCATAAAAGATCCAATGGCTGGAAGTTTAAAGATAGAAACATTTTCAACAGTGAAGGTAATTTACCACATTCCTTGATTATATGTTCCAATGGTTGATTTTGTTGTCCAGCCTTGATATAAAGACTCCATCTTGCTGAAGGACTTGCCCTTGTTCAGTCATATACTGCACTTGATGCAGGAATAAGTGGCTGTAATTCTCTGACTTGTATTGTATTATATAGAGGGTCAGACTAGATGATCACAATGGTCCCTTTGGCCTTAAAATCCATGATTCTGTTGTAGGTGAGGGTTATCCCCATTATGAGTGGGAAGCATTCTGGAGAGGAAAGTCTGGTGCCTGGAGGAGAGTGGTGTTGGTGTTTTTGTGTGTGCACAAGTTTCAAGCAGAGGACTCGCCAGTGGAAACGTGATGGGTGGGCTGCATGCTGATTAAGAAAAGAAACGGAATGGTGGGCATGCTGAAGATGATCAAAACTATGTCCTGCTGCACAACCTGGGAAATCCAACTACTTGTATGCACAGAAGGAGAAAATATCTTCTTTGTGGTCAGGCCCCAGAAGGAGCCACTTGTCAGGCTCAAAAGAAAAAGCACTGGGAACTTTATGGACCCTCCCACCCTGCATCAGTTTCTTCTTGCTCCCACCAGTCTTGAAAACTAAACAAAATAAGAATGTTCCCTCCATTTCTATGGATCCAATTAGAGTAGTTAATACACATAAGAAAAAATCTCAGACATTTTAACTTTTAAATGGATGTTATGAGTAGTATACTTAAATGTAGTTTTAAACTTCAGCCTCCTTCCTTCTCTGACCTTGAGGTGGTGAGATGGCTCTGGTTGACTCCTCACAGCGGCTGGCACTTAGACAACTACATATTTGTATCAGATGCTTATGTCCTGGCAGCTGCTCAGCAAGCATCAAAGCAGCACTTCCAGAAGATCAAAGGCTGAGGTAGCCAGGGGCCCCAGTTTTCCACATTGCAGGATATAAATCCTGCTGACTTCATGCAATGTTACTCATATCCTGCAGTGGGGGAGTAGAGCCCCAGCAGTGACTCTGATCTAGCAGATCTGATCTACATCTCTCAGTCAAGGGCATTCATTTCCAATGTCAGGGTATCCTCAATACAAGAGAGGCATTGAGGAACATGGATACTGCCATGCTGCTGCCGATCAGTATTCCATCTAGTCCTGTATCCTGTCTCTGACCATTGCTAGTACCAGATGCTTTATGTGAAAGTATAAAGCCCCCACACTGGACCATTATACAATAACCTAAGCAAGTGGGACATTTCTTCCTAGCCCCAGGCAGTTAGTGGTTTGTTTGCAGCATGCCATTTTATCTTACCCTGTGTAACTGTATTTTTATTACTCTTATTTAAATGGGATTTTTTTAAACCATGCTATGCTCTCTGCTTCAGTACTGTTTTGTGAGAGTCCATCATAGCTTTGTGTGTGTATATTAAAAATTCCATGACTTTTTATCAGTTGGAAATTTATTCTTTTTATGGTGTGTCATCTTGTTTCTCGTATTATGAGAGGCTTAATAGCAAAGCCAGATTTACTCTGTTCATTATGTAATACTTTGTCACATCCTCACTTGGAAGACTTTCTGCCTGTAATAATTTTCATTGCCCTTCTCGGGAACTTTTCTATTTCTGCTCTAACCCTTTTGACAAATCTTCCAAGATCCATTGGTTTGAGGGGCTACATCTCCTGTCTCCTTCTGGGGATGGGAACAAATGTCCTCCCTGCATTTTCCCAAAAGACAGAAGAATTGGAAAGAGACTCTGTATGCAAACTCCCAGGGTTTCTACGCTCTTAAGTTTTATCTATGTAGGGAAGAATAGGATCCTTGGTGAGTAGATACTTAACAACTAGCTTGCTATAAGCATTACTGATTGTCGGGGTTCTGCTACTCTAGGTAAACCTGTCAGCAGCCCTCCCTACCAGGCTGTAGTTACATAGATAGTAACCTCTACCAGCAGAATTCAGTAGTCTATACACTTGAATTTTTACTTGTTTAACTTGCATTCACTAGAATTGAGTAATGGTAACTTTAGACAGGACACAAGTGTTTTATTCCTACTCAAACAACCTTCTGCTACCTAGGGTTAAACTCAGCTAGGAACAAATGCTTGTGTCTGGCCTATTAACAACTGTTCGTACACAATTAAAAAGTCAAGTTTAGATCTACCCAAAGTGACGACAGCATATTCTACCTGTATGGTCTGAACCAGCCAGGCCTAGCTACAGAACTGAACAAGCAAGACTTTGTTTTTTAACCACACGCTCACTTTGGCTTATGGATGTGGTGAACGACGAATACGTGTGCTTACCCTGCTGCTACTTTGTCTGAAGGCAAATTTCTCAAAACCATTTGCTCTGCTTCTCCAGTTTCTTGATATTTTAATCTAGGAGCCTTCCCTTTCCAATTGCATGGTCTCCCCAGCCCAGCATCACTTACACAGCTACTCCCAGCAACCCACCTGACATTTGGCTGCAACCAGTTGGTCCTGCTAAGACATGCACAGAGAGTCTGAGGGAGCCTTTCCAGCCTGCAGTGGAAGCAGCTTTTGCTGTAGTGTGTTTTGTTAGACCTCCAGTGATGTGTGGTGTTACCATTATGCTCTTTGCAGGATTTACAAGGCTTAAAATGGACTGGATCTCCTAGGATTGAGATCTAGCCAACAGGGAAAACAGAGGCTTGCGTGATCAGTACCTGGTGAGGGAGTGATAAAGTCCAAAGTGGCACTGTTCAAGGGGCAGATGGTCAGCTGGCATAAATGCTCCCAGTGCCAATGAAGTCAGTGGAGCTATGACCACCTATGTCAGCTGAGCATTTGCACTCAGATGGCTAACAAGTACTGACCGTTCCTCCTCCTAGTTATTTTGTTGAATACTTGCTATTTTGTCAGGACACGTTGCTATTTGCAGTAGTGCTGTAATGTACTTGTGGAATGGAGGTCTGGGAATGAGTTGTATGTATTTCAGGCTAGAAATAAATCTCAACTGTTTTGGTGTGTCCTCTAAATGTAATCCTTTGGGAAACTGCAGTATGGCAGATCCAGTCAGGGATCAGAATATTTCACTTTTATCTTCATTTAAAAACACCTGTCCACCTCCAAAAAGCAGTGGTATTGTTAAATAAACAAGCTATTCTAGCTCTAATTTTTTTTTAAACAATATATTTGCATCATGGGACAATAACAAATCTGACATTTCTTTGAGACCACTTCCAGCCTTGAATATTTATACTACATTCAGCTATTTCCGATCCTGTTCAGTTTATTTAATGAGTTGTTGAAAATATTTGCATCTCTGTCCAAACATTTGTGTCTCATGTCTTGCAATTATTCTGAAAGCATCTGGCAGTAAAGTCTTTGATATCCAGTTTATCTGATTTAACTCATTTAAAATTTGTATCTGAGAAACCTGGAAATCATTAAGGTAATTATCCTTTCTGGTCTAAATAAATTAAAATAGCAGTGATTTAATTCTCTGGATTGTGTGTGTTGTTTTTTTTAAACTATATTCTTTCATCTTGTCTTCCATGTTATTAGGGGAATAATTGGACTTTCCCTTTTACTTTATCTTTTTGTAAGAGGACTATCACTGAGTTATATTTGATTATCCAACTGTTGGATGATTGGGGAAGATAAAGCTTACAAGAGAGTCAAATTCATATTGAGATGTGGTGTGAGGAAAGATTGGGCTTTGTGGATAAAGCACTGGATTGGCACTCAGGAGAGCTGGGTTCATTTCTGCTCTGCTACAGTCTTCCTGTGTGACCTTGGGCAAGTCACTTAATTTCTCTGTTCCTCATCTGTAAATTGGGGATAACAACTCTTCCTTTCCTCCATCCCCTTTGTCTGTCTTACTTATTTTTACATGGTAAGATCTTCACAGCAGGGACTCTCTATGTATGTATAGACCTAACAAAATGGGGCCCCAACCTCAGTGATAAACCAGGGCAGGATTCCTGATGCTGACACAGCCTTTCTTTGGTGCAGTGGAACATCAATCTCTTGTGTGCTTAACGTATATTTTTGCTATTTTATAAGTGTTTCTTTCAATTGGGGCTAAATATAGATTGGCCCTCATTTATATGTGAGTACAGTAGTGAGGCACTGTACTGAAAATTTTGTAACTAGATGTCTGAGCAAAGGGTTCTGGTTTACAGAATCCTTCCTTCTTTACAGCCAGCACCAAAATCATGCAGTACTTGATAATTATTGGAACCTATAAGGACAGTCCTATACTACTCCCCAGCAGGATTTTTTTAAATTAAATAGTGTATATACAACAGAACTTCAGTATTGCCAATCTTAAGAGAACCAAAATCATTAGTCAGAACCCTCTAAAATTGAGACTTGCCCCCAAAAAATCACAAGATATTTTTAAACAAACAAATCCTTGTTTGTTTTTGTTTTGTTTTTAAAGTCTCTTTTGACTTTTTAACTCCTCTCTATTCCTCTGCCACTATGTGTGGGAATTTCAGGTTGAAAAGTCAACCTTTAGTACAAACACATATATACACCTCTCCCTAGCTGCTCAGGTGGTGACTGCTGCCCTCATCCCTATGAGAGGGGAACAGACATTCATTTCTTATTACTGGCTGGGACTTCTCCATCCAGGATCCACCAGCATCACCCTTCCCCCATTCTGCTGCCCCAGGCCCCTCTCTCGCTGCTCTAGGACCATACACGAAGGTAGGGCTCAGTGGCAGGACAGGTCTCTATCCTCAGCCCCAGGGTTCTCTCTCACACACACACACACAGCTCTGCCCGCAAGCCCAGCTCTGAAAATTGTGGGATAGAAGGAGCTATTCGCGTCATAGTGATATCTCTTCCTGTAGGTGCCAAAATACTGTGACTTGCAATCAATTCATGAGTTGGCAACATTGCCTATCACCAGGCTAGGAGAGCTCCCATCAGATTGCCATCACTATTCTCTGCCCCCACCATTTCCCTGCAATTCTATGATCAGCCCCCTCCATTTTCCCCATCTTCCTTTCAGAGTCTCTACTGCTTCTCACAGCCCTGGTGTCCTGTCTAGCCCTAGGAACCCTGGAGTGGCAGCCATTTTGCCTGTGGACATGGCTTCAATCTCACTGAAAACAGTGGAAGATCTCAGGCAACTTTCTCAGGCAGCCTCACTTCCATGTGCACACAGACTGTAGGGAAGTATCGGCCATCTTGCTCTCCTCAGCCCCATGGGCAGTAACACAAGATATTTTCAATTTTGAATAAGAGAAGATTCATGAGTTTGCAGCTTTTGATCAGGTTTTCATGAGAAGTTAAAAACATGCCAGAATTGCTAAAGTCCTGATAAAATTGTGGGAGTTGGCAATGCTGGAATCTGTTAAACAAATCTCTATCCCACATAACTTCACTACTACTATATGCATAAAATCAGTGGCAGTTGTGTGCCTAATCCTATATGACTCTTTGAAAATGTAGGAGTGAGAAGCTAAGTGCACTGGGGACTGGTAGATAAATTATTCTGAATTATTTTAACTGCTACTCAGTTTCTAAAGTGGAAACAAGGAGCTGTAACATCTAAATTTGAGAGTAAAGCCTTTCACTATATTCAGGGTATTTAATTATTTATGGTTAGCTTTAAAAATAGTTTTTAGAGCATCCAGTTGATCACGGAGGAACCATGTCAGACACGCTAAGCAACGTAAGTCAAAACCATGTTTCAGATGATCAGTCCCTTAGCAAGCCTTCAACATGTTTCTGTAATGTGCTTGTGCCACAAGCACAGGCTTCAAAACTCTATGCAGAAGATGCCACCTGCTTTGAAACCTTTATGTTCTTTAACACAGAAAATGCTAGCACAAACATGGCTTTTAGTTACCTATTTGCTCTGGGAACTTTCTTTTTAAAAAAGTCTAATTTAAACTAATGCTGTGATGTACTTAGTACGTGTCTATATACTCTGCAGTTTGCCATTGATATTTCTCTGCTAGTAAAACATTAATGTGTAAATAGCATTATCTGAGCATGTTTGTTTCTGTACAGTAGATGATGAATTACTCTTATACATACAGTATAGAAATGTGTGGCTGGTCCCACACTGGACTTGACCTCATGTTTTCATTAATCAAATGATAAAGTCACAGTTTGTTTTAATTTTAACAGAATGTGGCCTGCTTTTATTTAAAACAAAAATCTGCCTAGGATGCAGAAATAAGATACTACTATTATTATAAAGTCAATTAAAACAATGCTTATGTCCTTCTTCCCAAGCAAAGGACTCAGCATAGTGATGAAAAGGAGGTAGTTTGTCATTGGGGTAATGAATGGGCATAACTATTTCCGATCACAATGGGTCCTGCTCAGTAATGTTAGGAGTATGAATTAGTAGATCTGTTTTAACTGCCATGTACTGCAGTGGTCTCCAAACTTTTTTGATCGTGCACCCTATCAGTAAAAAATTTTTGAGCATGCATCCCCTGCTGTGCCAGCTCTACCATTTTTGCCAAAGTGCAAAAAAAAAAGAAAAAAAAAGCCACTTGGACTCCAGCCCAAACTGCCAAAACAAAAAAAAAAACCCAAACCACTCCTCCTGCCGTGTACCCCCAAGCAGTCATGCCTGCGGGAGGCGCACCGGAGCCGCGGGACTAGCGGACCTCCCACAGGCATGACTGCGGAAGGTCCGCCGGAGGTCCACCCGAGCCGCGGGACCAGCGCACTCTCCGCAGTCATGCCTGCGGGAGGTCCGCTCGTCCGGCAGCTCCGGTGCACCTCCCACAGGCCTGACTGCGGAAGGTCCGCCGGACCCGCCTGCCGCACCTCCCCGGCAAAATGCCACCCCACGCGCGCGCTGGGGTCTGGAGCCGGCCCTGCCCTCAAGGATCCTCTTGCGCACCCCACTTTGGAGACTGCTGATGTACTGAACTGTTTCTGGTACATGTGTGGAAAATTAGTTTTCTTGCCCTTGGACACCTGGGGAAGTTCTAAAAGACTTTTGGTCTCTGTGCTAGTGTTGGCAATAAATTCAACCTGGTCATTCTAAGATAGAGAATGTTATGCCCAAGCAAAGTGTTGTCAAGTCTTAGGTACCATTGTTAGAGCAGGGGTGGGCAAACTTTTTTTGGCCTGAGGGCCACCTTGGGGATCCGAAACTGTATGGAGGGCCAGGTAGGGAAGGCTGCGCCTCCCCAAACAGCTTGTCCCCCGCCCCCATTTGTCCCCTGTCCCCATTTGTCCCCTCCCACTGCCTGGTCTCAGAACCACCGACCCATCCACCCCCCCTGCTCCTTGTCCCCTGACTGCTGCCCCCACAGGACTTCAGCCCCCCCCCCCCCGTCCCCTGATTGCCCCCTGGAACCTCCTGCCCCTTATCCAACCCCCCTGCTCCCCGCCCCCTTACCATGCTGCTCAGATGCAGCGCTGCCCAGCAGAAGTTCACAGCCCTGCTGCCCAGAGCACTGGTGGCATGGCGAGCCGAGGCTGCAAGGGAGGGGGGACAGCACGGGAGGGGCGGGGGGCTAGTCTCCACGGCCCAGAGCTCAAGGGCCAGGCAGGATGGTTCCGCGGGCCATAGTTTGCCCACCTCTGGATTAGAGCAAATTTAGCAGCTGTTACAAGTCCAGTTTAAACACTGTGAAAAAGAGAAGAATATAGGCTCCAGTTGCGTACTGATAAAAACAGGGAAGGAAAATCAGTAAAGTAAACCTCTAATTCCACAATGCTTAGCCAAGAGGTGGTATGAGCCTGAGGGGTAGGAATTCTTATACTGTACATCTTTTTAATTGATGTGCAGAAAATCTATTGGTGTAATCCATTGGTAGTGTTCTCACATCCAAAGATTGTAGATTCAAATCCCACATGGTAAAATGAGCTCATTAATGATTCTGAGGCCACTTCCTACAGTATACATCACTTCCTTAATGCTCAGTGAGAAGTGTCCTCTTAAGAATGAGATATTAAACCAAGGTCCTGCCTATCGTTGAAAGTTAAAGATCCCATAACTCCTTTTCCAAAGGAGCAGAATGTTCTCCAGTTTCCTGGGTAACATTCTGTCTTTCAGCAAAACATGTCCCATATTCAGGCTGCTTCTGAGCCCATAATAGTTACCATAGTTGAATATATAATCACTAGGCTACTGGTGTTTAACTCCTTGGCCCACAGTGAGATCTTGAGCATGAAGGAAAATAGATGAAGTTGTGGTCCCCAGCTTCATTCCTGAAAATAACCACAACCCTTCAGAGAAGTTAAAGTAAATTAAAATTACAATAGGCTCTTGCCACACTGGTGGAACATTCACTTTTGTGACTTACTAGGGTTTCAAACACCTGAAACTAAAAGCAAGAGGGCTATACGTGACACGTCTTTCCCTTTAGTCAGTTCACCACCACAGCTCCCAGTAGAGAGAGAGAGAGTTGGTGAAGCAATATCCATTTGCAGTCAGCTATTCTGGAACTTTTATGCAGCAATTGTAATAATGACAAACCTTTATCTAGAGAGAGGGCATTTCCATTTACTTTTCACTTACATTGCCATCTTGAACTCATGTAATTCACAGCCTTCTAAGTGAAACCATATGTGGGTTATGCATTATCATGGCTAACAAATTAAAACATATGCTATACTTATCATTAGTATAATTAAGTACCCATTGATCACTTATTTCCCACTGATAGATACAGTTGAAAGAAAAGTCACATATGGCAAAACACCTGTGTGTTTTTTCTTTCTTAGGTTAGATGTATACAATTTACAATGGCTCCAGAAGGAATTTATTGGAATATTTGGTGGCATCTAATATTTGTTAATAGAAATGACATTTAGCAATAAAATCATTTGATCAGTGTGTGATGCTCCCTAGCTGTCTCTTTGCATACCAAAAAAAAAAAAAAAGACCAAACTGTTCAAAGCACACATGGGAGTAGTCTCTATACTGGAACATGAAAACGTTCAACATAATTTCCTGTGACTAAGATATCCAACCATAAGTCTGTTTTTTGTATAACTCCCATCTTCTCAATTTGTTGTCTTTCCCACCCCTTCTGCTTGTCTCCATGCTCTGTTTGACCTCATCTTGTAGCTCCAAAGGGAGGGGATAGCGAAGACACAATCTTCTGTAAAGAAATGCAATGAGATGTGTGTAAATAATAAGGCAGCTAGAATGTGGGACAGGAGGCAGTGCAGCTGTTTAAGTCTCTCTGAAAAGAGATTATAAGCATATGAGCAAAAGAGACATTTAAATAAGAGGCCATTTATTACTGTCATAAAGTACTTTTAATGTTAACCAACTGTTATAGGTTTGCTTTTATTCCTCTCCACTTAGTTTGCTAGAAGCTGTCGGCAATTTCCACTCTTTTGTATATCTGGAGGACACAATTGTGTATGAAATGGGTCTTCCATTTGATACATAACCTGAGAAAGCAGTAGTTCCATGGAAAAAGTAATGTTTGGTATCATGCATAAATATCACAGTGTAAATTCCATGTTTTACATATTAACATGAGTAATGTAAAATTGTGTGAAATATTAGACAATAAAAGGACTGTGAACAAAGGAAGTTGGATAAAAAGAAACATCATGTAACTGACTTGACTAATGCTAATAAATTCTGTGGAGATTAGTGGATCATATGAATGTGAGGAGAGCATTCGCGCTTTTGAAAAGAAGCATTTTGTTTATCTTCAGTGTCCCAACCTTAGAAACACCAAATTTTAAGATACCTTTCTCCACCTCCATGCTTTATGTATAAGAAAAACTAGTTTAAAATATGATAAACCTAATGGTACTGCTCTTGTTCCCATTGAAGTCAATGGTTTGGGCCTCAGGATGTGATGTGGCAGTAATTTTAAAATAATGGTGTTGCATTTTAATTTCTGCTACTCTCATGTTGTGTGTTTTCAGAATTGACTTCTGCGTTGGAGCATTGTTCGTGTTTCACTTACGTTGAAATATTAGAAGCTATGGCGAAAGAATGCCTAAAGAACTGCTGCAAAGGGTGTTTCTACGTGGAGAAGGAAAAGAATGACTGTGAGTTCCACACCATAATAATAAACATGCAGGTTAATAGTTTTGATATTGAAGCTTCATTAATAACACTTCCCAGGGATAACATGCTAAATCATCCACTTCTTTTGGATTAACTTGAATTATTTTACAGCATCCACACTATAGCCTTGATTTGAAAGTTAGCATATTGTGATAAACGTTATCAATCAGGGACTGAAAATGACAATTGTACAAAGTCTACTGCTTGTTGTATTTGGCCCTGGAATACTAGCAAAAACAAAACCATTGTTACTCCGAGGGTCATGTAAAGGTCTTATCTCTCTCAAATAACAAAGGCTAGAATTCAGCGCTCTACTTTCTGGAAGATTGTAATCACAGCTTTCAATTGGTGTAGTGTATTAATCCCTTTTCTTACTGGATCATGATACACTGTATGGTGAAGTCTTGTAAGAACTGAAGTGAAAGCAAGGTGCTTATTACAATAAAGTCTGGGTGGCAACACATTTTGGGACAATACAAATGCTTCCAGAATCAGTAAACTTTCCAGTGCTGCTCCTATATGCAATGACAGTAAGGAAACCCTGTGAATCCTTGATCCTGTTAAACACAAAAGATCTCTTCAGACTGAATGCACTTACTACTTTATTTCTTTTAATAGTTTCCATGGAGAAGGAATCTGAAGCTGCAGCTGAAAACAGGCAAAGCATTGTGGAGAAACCTCCATTGTCTTCTGTGTCAGTGAAGCGTCAAGTTGGCTGTTCCGAGGATTATCTCCTTGCAAAACTGCCATCAGATGGCAGGGAGGTCCCATTTGTGCTCCCTCAGCTTAAACTAGCTTACATACAACCCAAGAACCTTGGCAGTTTGTCGCACGTTGGGGAAATTCAAGGTAAATTAGAATTCAGAATGGTGAAATAGTGCCAAAAAACCCCAGCAGAAAAATGACACCATTTCATTAGGTATATTTATTAGGCCTGTGCCTAAACAATGTAAATCAGACCAGTCTCCAGATGGTGGTTTGGATTCCAATGCTTCCCAACCTCACTGCCTTACCAAAATGTGAAGGTAGGTCCAGGAATTTTGCTTTTAGACAGTCTCTCTGTTTCTAATGTTTAAACTAATTTTATCCTGGCATTATAGCAAAATGAGGGTTTGATGTTTTATTTTGGCTTTTTTCCCCACATTCTTAGTAAAAATCCATGCATCTAGAAATTAGGTAATAGTTGTTAATATATTAGGTATTAGGTAATAGTCCCAGAAACTGCTGTTCAGCCATTGTTACATCTTGGGGCATTCAGCCTCTTTGGTTTCCCCTTCTGTAAATATTCATGGCAGATTCTGAGATTAAGAATTTCTCCAGAAGCCCAGTCTCCTGCCTTTTCCTCAGTCACTGCTCTCTTGCCATCTACAAGAGCTGCTTTGAGGAACACTTTCACAGTATGGAACCCACTTGTTCTGCAAGATGAGAAATGTTCAAAGTTGACATCAATCAACAAAGCCCCCAAGTCTCAAGTTTCACTCAGAGTAGAGAACGACATCTGGAGGAAAACAAGTTACCTGCAAAAAAGCAATGTGAAAAGGCAGTTCTGTAAGGTCTTGGAGACCAGAAAAGGCCTAAGACATCCACACCAGCCAAACTTCCCATGAAAGGAATGGGATGATGAGACCCACCGGCAGCAGTAGTGACTCAGTGGCTTTCTTTCCAAAGACAATGACCAGTGTAGGCCAGCATTTATGAGTTACCACACAGCTCTCCAAAGCAAGCACATGTATTTTAATGACACAAGCGCACAGAGAAAACCTTAAAATGTCCTATATACCTAGTAAACGTGCCAGGAATCACCCATCTTCTATGTGGAGAGTTCGGTAAGCAAATGGCCTTCCAACCTTTCAGCAGAATTGGAAGAAAGCGCACATCCATTTGTTGGATCAGGAAGTCTTTTTAAATTCAGTTTTTTATACCAAAAGCACATTACTTGTCTCCTAGTTGTTGGAGAACCCAGTCTGAATGAGTATATGTACACCACATGTGGGGGGAGTATCTCTCTGGTATAGTTCAGTCTTGGCAACTTGCCTTAATCACAGCCCTTCCTCACCCCGTACC
The DNA here is from genome assembly GCF_016161935.1 of Mauremys reevesii. Lineage (NCBI taxonomy): Eukaryota > Metazoa > Chordata > Testudines > Geoemydidae > Mauremys > Mauremys reevesii. The sequence goes on from NC_052626.1 coordinate 30,330,427, forward strand.
CGGAGGAGCTGTGATAACCATCCCCCATGAAGTAGAAGAGTGATGTGCAAACTGGGGGGTACGAAGGAACATTCGGGGGGCAAGCAGCGGCACCAGGCAGCTTGGGTTAGCCCTGTGTGGCGGGGCCTGCACCAGCCCCTGCCAGGGACAGGGAGGGAGTGCCATCTCCACCCTGACTCACCTCAGCCGGCCACCCAGCCTGTGGTGCACCGATTTCTGCTCCTGTCAGCCTCTGTGCCCAGCGCTGGCTCTGCCCCCAGAGAGACTCACGTACACCTTCCTCCACCCTGGAAACCCGAGGCGGGTATTGGTCCTGCCCTAGGAGTGCAGCCTGGCTGCTGAGGAAGCTTGGCTGTGCGGTAATGGAGGGGTGGCATGGACAGATTCCGTTAACGATAAGGGAAAGTTTGCTCACCACTGGAGTAGAACACAATCTTACATCAACCATTCATAAATGTAATACAGTGGTCCCCAAAGATACTGCATGGGGTTGTCTTATCTTTCACAGTTGCACTGTATTTTGTATTTTGAAAATGGCTAGTTGCTATGACGTTTTGTCAACAGAGAATACCAGTGCTTTTCAACTAGTCGCACTTTTGAGGGACACTCTGGGCATAAGCAGGAAGCTACTGGGGTGTGGGTGTGGGTGTGTTCAGGAAAACACCTCAGTTATTCAGTTGTAATAATACATGGACCACTATAAAACAATACTTTTACTCAGCTTTGATTGCTTTGTATGTTCAACAACCAAATTTCTTATTTTGTAAGCATCATGCTTTTGCAAAAGTGTAGACCTTTAGACTTTTTTTCACTATACATCATGCTACTATCAGGTGACTTTTGTTCATTGGAATCTTGGATCATTGTTTTCTGGAGAGCTCAGAGATGTGCTATAGGTGATAAGAAAAGTGTCTCTTCACAAATATGCCTCATGAGTAAGCATTTAATTTAAGCTTAAGTATAATTCTGACAGCAAATAAGAAACTGTGTCTTCCTGAAATGATTCTGTTCGTTCTTAGCAGTAAAAATGTATATTTATATTTGGGAAGGACAAATAGCTTTTAAGAGTTGTGGAAGCTATTTGTGTTAAAGGCAAACTACTTTTTTAGGAAGATTTATTGAATGTAGAGAAATGTGCTGCAATTCCTTCTTCACTATAATGTAACACTAACTAAAGCACTAATATGTTAAAGAGAACCATTAGAGTACTTGGTTTTCAGCCATAACAGTCCAAACTCTGCTGTTAATGCAACACCATTTTCTGTATGTGTGATTGTGTATTTTCCTTTTTTAAACAGGAAATTACTCTCAGAATTGCTGCTTGCATCCTTACTGAAAGTGACTATGCTCTGGCAAATTTTCTTTGCGAGGCTTGCAACAGTTTGTCTCATGGTCTTACATGAGAAGCTAAGCTAGCAAAAGGAAATATCGGTTTCTGACCCCATATGTTAATATTAATATTCATCTAAATGACTGAATGCTCTGAACTAATTTAACTTTCTGGAGTTGGTGCTTCCATCACACTTGAATTCCTGAATGATCATTTCTTTGTTACATAGGATTCTTTTAGTTAGTCTCTGTTTTTATTCATTCTGACACCATCTAGAGGAATGGATGGTGGGCTTCAGATAAATAAAATGAAATTATGTCAGTCTGTTTTATTGTTCTGTTTACCAAGACCTTAATATTTTGCCTGAACTCATTAGAAGAAGAGGAAAGAGAAGTAGGGCGGCTATGGTCTAAGGAACTGAGCATGCAGGTGGGAGACAGGGATTCTATGGTCTATTCCTGACTCAGTCAACGAGTGAGGTGATCTTGGGCAAGTCATTTTACTTCTCTGTACTGATAGGTATCCTATTGAAATTAAGCGAAGAGTATACACAGCCACAGGCTATATTCTCTCTTCTTTCTAGACCCTCCTGAAGGTTCTGGGGCTACTATAGCAATGTGGAAGCACAGGTTCTCTGCACACATGGTCCAGTTTCCTGTAAATATTTGTCTTGCTCTCTGTCGTTGGAACTATCTATGTATAAATCAGGTTAGATTTATATTAAGGAACTCCAAGCGGTGTGTGATTCTCAATGTACAGTTTCATTTTTGTGCCAGTAATTCCTAAGAGTGCTGAAATCTGACATAACCTGTTAGTTTTACCTAAGCAGGTAGCAAAGTGTCCTTTGCCTGAAAGGCATGTTGCCTGCTTCATGAACCATGACAATACATTAATTAACTGCTAAGACTCTTACACGTGGTTTATGTTGTGCTTCACAGGATCTGCCAGAGCCTTTGTTAGTGACAGGAAAGCAGAACTTTCCAATATATACCAGCAAGGGCCCCATGGTGACGTGGTGTATAATCCATTCTATAGGCAGCAGCATATTTCACCAGATCTGACTAGGCGCTTCCCAGAAAAATCAGATGTGAGATTATATGGATCAGGTAAGAACTCATCCTGTTCTCTCTCCTTTCTCACCAGAAGGTTTAAATGCAGAAGAGAGCACCCATTGGGAATATGGACGGTATGTCCGAATACAGCAATTCTCAAACTGTGGTCCCGTTGGCCACAGAACTAGCTGGTCATGTGATACGGGCTCCTCCTCCTTGTTCCCAACAACTCTGCTTGCTTCTTGCCTCTTCAGGGCCTAAAAGACCCCATATACAACCTTTGGTACACACTAAGAAAATATTTGACACTTGATCTTAATATTAATAAACCTGAGAGCAAGTACTATTGTTCACTAGACACTTAAGTGAAAGAGTTGAGACTATTTGTTATTGGAGCAACTTCCATTGGTGAAAGAGACAAGCTTTCGAGCTTACATAGAGCTGAAGAAGAACTCTATGTAAGCCTGAAAACTTCTTCCTTTAACTAACAGAAGTTGCCCCAATACAAGATGCCAACAGTGATGAGTACTGTCATTAACCATTTCCAGCTAACCAGGAGACTCTGCTCTTCTTCTCAAATGAGGACCTTGCTATTGTGATATCACACTTTGTCACCTCCCAGTTAAACTATTGCAACTCGATCTACCTGAAGTTTATATATAGATGCAACATGAGAACTGCACTATTAATGACTTTTCCCTTGCAAGGTTTCTGTCACCTCTTTCAAAATCTAGCTGGTACTCTCCTAAGCCTGCTGTGCTGCAGCATGAAGAAGTTCCACTGTGTTGCATGCTTGTGAACTTAAAACTAGAACTGGTTTAAAGTACGTAAAGGGAAAAATTATTTATGATTTTTTTCATTTCATAGGGTTCAAAATAAGCAGTTTTCAAAATGGGTTAATCAAAATTTGTTTTTTATAAAATGAAATTTCACAAAATTTTAAATTGTGGTTACCAATTTTTTGTGAACATTCTTTTTTTGGAAAAAGCCGCTCTTTTTTGTCAGTCTATTCAACTGAAAAATGTCAACAAGCTGTACTAGAAACATACTGTAAATATCCCATCTTCAAAACCTCCAACTGATTTGTAATCCTTTCCTTTAGCTACAAGAGTAAACAACTGGATAACAGTTTCCCAATAGTCTATGAGAGTTCCTCTGTTTTGCATATGGATTATATTTTAGTAAATATATTTTCACCTTGTATTAAATCAAGTTATGGGCTTGCCTCAGCTCATTTGCTTCCATTACATCAAAACTATGTTTCAAGGGCTTGCATGTTTCTGTAACACAATATTTCTGTATAAGATTTTGTAAACAGACCAGAAGTCCTGTCTCTCTCTTGCAAACAAAGAAAGATAATTTGGAAGTGATCCCAGACCCACAGATCTTCACTAAAATGTGTCTGAATACTGTTACTGCTTTCCCCTCCCTCCTCCAAGCCAAGTCAGAACTGTGTTTTCCTTTTTTGCCTCTCAGGAAGAGCATTACTCTGTCATGACAGCTCATACTAAGCAAAATTGATTATTTCCTTTTGGAGGTAGTGAGGCGGCAACTGAAAGTGACAACATCCAAATTTTCATTGTGTCCTCCTTTTGAACTGCAAATAATGGAAATCTCTTGAAATACTGAAGTGGCCTTCTAGTAGGTTTAAAATTGGAAATTAGTCAACATGGTGGAGTTAGAGGTATTTGCAGGTCTCTTGAACACTGATGTTGAGATGGAGTTAAAAAGCTTCTGAAAAACAGTGACAGTAACTCACCCATGTTAAGGTGTATTTTCTGTTATTAATGTTGGGGTATTTGGCTGGTGCACAGCCACTCTGCACGGCTTCTGGGCAAAAAAAGATTCCAACAGCGATGAGTTCTGTCTTCAACCATCTCCAGCTAGCCAGGAGATTCTGCTCTTCCTCTCAAATGAGGACCTTGCTATTGTGATATAATACGCTTTTGTCACCTCCCAGTTAAACTATTGCAACTCAATCTACCTGAAGTTAAATGTAGATGCAACATGAAAACTGCACTATGCAGCAGTCTGCTCATTTAGCAAGAAAGGTTAATGATAAATTACCTCACTGGTTCTCTGTGCCACTATGGCCTCCAGACTGACTTTATAGTCCTAATTCTAATCTACAAAACTCACTAGGAACTGGACAGTTGAGACCAGTTTCCCATCTGTGACCTAGCAACACAACTATGACCTACAGAGAGACTGCAGCAGGCACAGCCAAGGATAAGACTCCTTGGTGCAGAAGACAAAGCACTCTCGGTGATGAGACCCTTGTTGTGGAAAACCTTAACTAAGGAGGTCAGCTTGAATCCCAAGCCTGACCAGATCTAAAGATAAGACCCATCTCTTTGCTAAGGCATTCCATAAGCATTGCTACTTCCTGCCATTAAGGAGGAGAGAGAAGTGCATGAAGAAATAAGGAGGCAGGAGAGGATGTCAGTTTGGTATTTGGCACATAGGTATTTCTAAGGCATCGATCATTTCCCTTTTTCTGGTTATATATGTAGTTCTGTATATTGCAATTTGATCTTATAAAATTTGCAGGATGTGTGCAATGCAGCAGCGTTAACTTTGATGCTGAAACCTTAACTCTTGCACTTCCTTATTGCTTACAGTGTGAACTGTGCACCCTTGTGCACGTAGCCTGACTGGGTTTGCTGAGCACCTAATGGCTTCTTGAATTTAATAGTAAAATAAAAGGTGCAAAAACTTTTGGAAATCCTCATTTCCTTATGTCTCTTTCTTAGTGATTTATTCTTAAGTTATAAGTAGCTTTTCATTTGAAAAACGATGACCAGCTCTTTCTCATCCAATAATGGGCTTTTTTTCCCTCCCCAAAACAAAATTCATAAATCACTGACTCTTTCAATCAAAACTCCATTTTCAGTACCCCTTTTTGGTAAAAATGCTGATTTTTAAAAATGAAAGGGAGCTGGGTCTTAACCTTTCAAAATGGAAAGTGTTGCAATTTTTCATGATTGGTCCCACCCCCTAGGCACTTTCCATGAACTATCTTTTAAGGGTTATTTTAACTTGTTCAGCAAAAGCCACAGACACATTTTTTTCCCACTCCAGGTATGAACTGTCACTAACCTAGACTTTGTTCTGTGGCAAAGTGTATTGTATGCTGTAATTAATATCACTACAAAAGTTATTTTTCATGCTCTTTGCAATTACAATGTATAACCCTGTAGATAATATATTAAAAATGCAGTGATTTGGGTATGGCTCTGGAGTACATGTGTGTGTGCTCTACCATGCAGAACATCCACATGCACCTAAATGGTTACAAATGTTTTCAAACTTATAATTGTTTGGCTCCAGACTGGATGAAATAAGAAAGTTTAGGGATGGACAAACATCTGATTAACTTGGTTTTGAATCTGGCATTTACTAAGAACTACTTTCTCTTCTTTTCTTTTCCTGACAGTAAAAATGTTATTTACTTTGAACAGCAGGAACTATGTTTGTCTCTTTCTGTTTCAGTTTGTGATTTAAGGAGTAGCACACTTCCTGGATCACCTGGTTTAAGCCATTCGCTGTTTGATCTCACAAATCCACCCCATCGTGTCATCCAGGTGAGTTTTTAATAACTTAGGCTACACCCAGAACTCATTTTCTTTTGTGTACCTGTGCCTGATACCATCACATTTCAAGAGTAAACATTTAAGGGCCATTCTGATGTGCAGTGGAAGAGCTTGAGGGAAAAGTTCAAAAGTGTAAATAATTTCACTAGGTTCTTTCCTAATCCCTCCCTTCTCCCCCACAGTATAGTTGGGACATTTGAGGCAGTTGGTTATCAGAAAAGTATAAGCAACTGTGGTTCCCTGTTTTGCACTTCCCTTGCAAAATATAAAACTGGACAGTGGGGTGATGTAAGGGGTTTGTTTTCCATTGGTGCAGCAGGAGATAAAGATCTTACTAACTCCTATTTATGCAAATAGGACAGAATCTTCATGCATCAGTAGGGGGAAAATCAACGCTGACTGTGAATGCATTTTATGTTAAATCCCACCACCAAGGAAATCTGCACTGTCAGCTTCAAGGGGTTAGTAAGGAATGAAAGAACTTCAATTTACATCCTCCCAATTATCAGTGTGTCCCATCTTTTATGATCAGAACTTGCTGGGCTCTTTGTCACACTCACTGCTCTGACTAAAGAGGCATTTTCTTTGCAGAGATATGATTCAGTCTCCAGTGTACCCAGTAGTACCTCCTCGAAGAAGGATTCGCAAGGCAGTAACAGGAGCCTGGGTAATAATTGTTTGTTTTGTAACCAGCAATGGAATAATTGCCTTCACACAGTGATATCTAAATACAGTGAAACCCTGCTATAACGCGACGTTTGGGGACCAAAAACTTCCATCGCGCTAAGTGCGGAGTCGTGGTATAGCGGGGTTTCAAACCACTCGGTTTGTCAGTGGTTCCCAAAGCGGTGCATTGATGTGCACCGCCTAGTGCCCAGCAGGGGAGAGGAGCTGCGGGGGACAGAGAACTCCGGGGCTGCGGGCGCCGGTGCTCTCTGTCCCTGGCAGGCGGGGGGGCCGTGGCTTCTCTCCAGCTTCAAGAGGAGCTGCGGCTCCCCGCCTGCCAGGGACAGAGAGCACCGGCGCCCACAGCCTCGGAGTTCTCTGTCCCCGGCAGGCGCGGGGCTGCAGCGTCTCTCCCCTGCAGTGGTGTTGGGGACCACTGATACTGTACAGTACTGTGAAAACATTATCTAAGTTATATCCGCCTTAAAGGGGAGCCAACCCATGATCGCGTTATATGCGATTTCGTGTTATAGCGGGGCGTGTTATTGTGAGGTTTGACTGTATTACACTGTGTTACTGCAGACAGTGATTTTATGGAGTGGTGTTGAGCAAAACAATTGGTGGGTAGTTTGTAACTTGATGTGTAAGATGCCTACTTTACTCAGTCCTCCATCTGCAGCTTTCCTATTGAGAGATTGAACATGGGATTTTTAAGAGCACCTTAGTGACCCAAGGTATGGAGATGCCATAATTGCAGCTTGTGTGATTAAAGCTAGCTAGATCGGCGACGCTGTGGCAGCGCAAGCTTCAGCATGGGCTAGCCCCATGAGTAATTACCCAGAGGTCCAGGCATGCTTGTACAGCCTGTGCTGCCATAGCTTCACTGCTCCAGGATCTGAGTTAGCTAGATTAAAGCTAACTCGGGTATGTCAGCTCAAGCTGTAGTCGCACCCTGTGATATGCAGTATAGATATACCTATAGGAGCACAAGTTTTTCAGTGCTCTGGAAAATCCCACCCTGAGTTAACTAGCCAGTTAATTAGGATATTAGTCCACTCTGTGGGGGGAGGGGGAAAGGGAAGTATGGTAATAGCTTTCTCCTCCTCTTCTAATGGAGAAACTTGCAATCCAATACCACTATTATTGAGACCAATAGTGGAATACTGCATACAGTTCTGGTGTAAACATTTTGAAAAAGGATGGTGAAAACCTGGAGAGGGTGCAGAAAAGAGCCACAGAAATGATTTGAGGACTGGAGAAAATGTCTTTATAGTGAGATACTTAGAGCCGAATTTGTTTAGTTTATGTAAGAGATTGAGAAGTGACTTAATTACAGTGTATAAGTAAGGCTGCAATTTTGTCATGGAGGTTGCGGAAGTCACTGAATCCGTGATTTCCAGAGACCTCCATGACTGCAGTCCTGGGGTGGTGGAGCTGGAGCTGTCAGCTGGGGGACCCCCTACGCGCAGCTCCCTGGCCACCACAAACAGTGGGGGACCCCAGAGCCCCAGCAGCGATGGGTGCTGGAGCCTTCTCCCTCCCCATTCTGTCACAGATAATTTTTAGTAAAAGTCACCAGCAGGTCATGGACTTCTGTGAATTTGTCTTTATTACCCGTGACCTGCCCGTGACTTTTTCACTAAAAATGTTTTGAGACAAAAATCTTAGCCTTATGTATAGGTACATTCATGGGGAGAAAATACCAGCTAGTAAATGTCTCTTTAGTCTAGCAAAAAAAGGCACAACAAGAACCAATGGCTGAAAGCAGAAGCCAGACAAATTCAAGTTAGAAATAAGGCACAGATTTAACGGTGAAGGTGGTTAACCACTGGAACCGACTACCAAGATAAATTGTGGAGACTCCATCTCTTGATGGCTTCAAATCAATACTGGATGCGTTTCTGGAGAATGTTTTAATCAAATACACATTATTAGGCTAAATACAGAGCAAATGGGTGACATTTAATGCCCTGTAATATACAGGGGGTCAAATTGAAGATCTATTGGTCCCTCCTGGCCTTAAAATCTGAGCTGAGATATTTCAAACTCAGTTTGAGAGAGCTTTAAAATATGCAGGTCACAAAACTGAACAGCGTCTCAGCTTTTCAGAATGGGCTCTAAGATATTGCAAGGCTTTTAAAAAGATTTGTTGGCTTTTTCCCCAGATACCATTACGTTATCAGGTGATGAACGAGACTTTGGAAGAATGAACGTGAAACTGTGTTATGTTCCTTCTGCAGAACAGATCTGGATCACAATCTTGCATGTAAGAGAATATTGCTGGGCTTAAATAACTGACTCAGATGGAGACTTTATTGTACTTAGTAATCTGTGGTATCAGTTCTCCCAGCTAGGCCGGGCTTTTTGCTTCTGTAAAACAATCTCAAAACTGAAGAATCAAAATATACCCTCAGTTTGGCCTAAATGTGATACACCTTTCCCTGCTTCTTTCAAGACGTCGTCTCCTCCTGGATTCTTACTGTTTTAATCACTAATGGACTTCTTTCTGCCACGGTTAAGGCTGTGAGTTTGTCATGGAAGTCAGATTCCATGACTTTCTGGGACATCCGTGACTTCTGCAGCTGCTGGTGTGACTCCAGTTCCCGGCCAATGGAAGCTGTGGCGCTAGCGCTTGGGGCAGGGGCAGAGCGCAGAGCTAGGAGCTGAGGGAGGGATATGTCGCCACTTCTGGGGAGCCTCGAGGAGCCGGGTAGGGAGCCTGACAGCCTCACCAACCCCCCCCCCAGCACCAGCAGGGGGTCCTGGGCCGTGGACTGCCCCCCTCCCCTTGAGCAGCATCCCTGCCCTCCTCCCACTCACCCCCAAGATTTAGTCAGAGATACATAGTGCAAGTCATGGACAGATCACGGGCCGTGAATTTTAGTTTACTGTCCGTGACTTTTACTAAAAATACCTGTGACTAAAACGTAGCCTTAGCCATGGATAGTATGACTGCTTGTGGAGTAAAGTAGTGTGCAAGAGTGGCAGAATCAGGCCCTATGTGATTGCTTCACTGCATCTTATTTCAAGAGCAAAGCTATGTTTAATTCTGCCAGTACTTCAGTGGCAAAACCACAACACTGGTATATTTTGGGATGTAACTTCTTGTGGCTTTTCCGTTTGCGTGTGCAGCAAGTGTTTACACAATTCCATGAACTGTGAATGATTTTGCGGTAGTGGAATTTTGAATAGCCAGGGACCCTGCAATGTTGCATGAAACAATACACACTGCCTTAGGGGCGTTTTCCTGACTGACTACTATTGTAATGCCATATAATTAATTCACTAAAGTTTCCTGGATAACTATTCTACCTTGCTGCAGAAATTGATTATCAAATACTTCAAAAATTAAACTCTAAAGCAACATGGACATCAAATGTGCTCTGATTTACCTTAAAAAAATATCCTGAAGCTTTTTTCCTTACGGCATACAGTAAACAAGAATGCATGCTTCTGTGTTAGCCTAAAACTAGGGGTTTATGCTGTCTAAAGTGACTCTCTGTTTTCAATGTCGTAGTGCAAAGATCTGAGCTGGCCTTCTAGTTGTGGAGAAAATCCTTATATCTCTGTCAAAGGAATTCTGATGTTGCCTAAGCCAGTGCAGTTCAAATCTTCAGCTAAAGAAGGTTCCAATGTAAGTGGTAGCAGAAAAACATCAATACATTTTTTTTCTGCAAACATAAATTATTTTGATCCTGTTTCTACTTCATTCATTTTCTTTGCACCAGGTTATCCATAAGAATTGTTTAGTGTCAGGACATTATCATTATAGGCTTCTAAGAAGTTAAAAAAAGGGATAAATCTTGTTTCTCTCACCATTCCTCTCATTCACCCACCCGCTTTTTGCAGGTGTAGAAAATGCTGAAAAACAGCAGAATTGCTGAGGCCCTGCTCCTGCTCCTTTGGAGATGGAGTTCGAGTGACTGGAGACTAAATCATAGAGCACTGATCTGCAGTGCATTTCTCTGCAGAAGTTCAGAGGAGAAGTCAGGAGAAGTGGCATAAGGCCAGTGGGTGCAGTTGTTACATATGCCCACTGGCCAAGACACTGCCTTAGAGTGTGTACATGGCTCTCGTGGTTCTCCTCCTCATGTTTTCTCTGGCTTGGGGAGCAAAGTGGAGACTTCAGTTTGCCCCCATCTCTGTACAGGTCCCCGTGCAAACTTGTTAACTCTGCCTCTGCACAAAGAACAAGAATTTGGCTCTAAGTGTGACAATTAACAGTACACTTTGGAAAATATGAACTAGTATTGGGGGAAAGTGGAGGAGTAAGACATGATTATCTTTGTAGGCAGTGTTTTCGTAGCCATGTCAGTCCTAGGATATTAGAGAGAGAAGATGGGTGAGGTAATAGCTTTTATTTACTCCTGGGAGAATTCTGTGCCACTGCGCACTTGCAGAATTCATGTTATCCATCAATTTCTTTGCTTCCATGCAGAAAAATGACTTTTGACAGGGAAGCAAAGGGAAGCCACAAGAGTAGTCATGCACCCTTCCCCGGCAGTGCAGGCACATCGGTTCAGGCACCCAGAGCAGCCGGTAGAGACATAAACCACCACCTGGTGGGGAGAAGGCTGGGAAGTCGTGAGTGAGAGAGAGAGAGAGTGCTTGCTATTGCAGCATACTCTCGTGGAGGGGTAGACGTGGGGGACGTAGGCAGTAGGCAGGCTCTATCCCCTCAGGCAGAGCAGAATGTAGCAGCCTGCCTTGTTAGTGAATTCCCCCAGGAGTTTAAAACAGGTTTAAAAGTTATAAGGCTTCTTTACATTGCCAGAGTGGTGAAAAGGAGCCTTATTGTAAAGGATAGTGTGGCCTTATAAATGCTTTATTGATTAGAACTGGTCTAAATTTTTGTACTGAAAAAATTTCCTATCAAAATGTGCTCTATGAACTATTTGCTACTGATCTTTCTGGAGATGGTCAGTAGCCAATATAAATTGTGAGTTTGATTTCCTAGCCCTCACTTGCTCTTCAGCTGCCTATGATGTAACACTGAGCACATGGCTGCATATATTTTTTGACTAATAATTAGAAGTAAAGGGTCAAACATAGCTACATTACTATTAGCAAAGGGGGTTTGGGGATTTCCTTCCATGCTCCCCACTCCCATTCTCCATGCATTGTATTGTAGTTTAAATAAATTACCAAAATAATTGAAACCGGTGTGATTATATTGCATTAGTTTGACAAATGAAATTTGCAGAATTTTAAAATATTGTGAGCAGAATTTTTAATTTTTTGGCACAGAATTCCCCCAGGAATATTTTATTGGACCAACTTCTGTTGGTGAGAGAGACAAGCACAAAGGAAACCTGCACACCACTTTCAAAAGACGAGCCTTGGAACTTAAATTCATAACTCTGCTAGACACTAAAAATCATGAACTGAACAGAGATGCTGGATTTAGGGCTTATTACAACAACCTATAATCCACTAGCAACTCCCCCTACCCCAGGTTCTTTCCCACCCCCTTATGATTAGAGGTGTGTTAATGGGCTACTTCACCTGGAATGCTTCCTTGAAATATGTGCTAACTACTTATGTTAAATAATCTGTTCCACCTTATATGTAGCTGTGACACTGAGGGCTTGGCTACACTTACAAATTTGCAGCGCTGCAGCAGGGTGTGAACACCACTGCCTGCAGCGCTACTAAAATGCCGCGCGCGCCAGTGTAGTGTGCCGCGCGCTCCCCCAGCCGCTGTCCCCCCACCCCACCAGAGAGGAGTGCTGGCTGGGAGGCTGGGAGCGCTGCTGGCGCTGGCTTACTGCTGCTGCGCTCTGCGCGCGCGCGCTGCGCGCCAGCAAAAGCCCAATGCAAAAGAGTACTTTTCCCAGACCTGAAGAAGCGCCCTGTGTAAACTCAAAAGCTTGCCTCTCACCATGGCTATCTTTGGTGATATTTGATTATTAGAATTGGGCATGAAGGGAGAAAATGGCACAGTCTGAAATGTTACCCAACACATCTAGATCCTCCCAGTCCTTTTGGAGAAATGTGCAATTTAACACTTTTTCTGAGTTCCCTTTTCCATGCTTCTTTGTACAAATATGAATTGGGGACTGTATCATTTGGTGCCTTAAATTTTACTCTGCATTTCTCATGTGTCAGGGTCCTACTGGCTGATTAATGACTGAGTATCCACTTCGACCTGTCAGGAGGGCTAAATGAGAAAAAGACAGGCCTAGAATCACCTTGCTTGTGCAAAGGGGATAGAAATCCTAAAGTTAGGGACCTACCTTGTGGAAGCCAATCCCCAAACTCCTACTGACTTCTGTGAGAGCACAATGATATGCTGTGGTACCGTCTAGAGGTCAACTGAGAATGGGACCCCACTGTGCTGGGTACTGGATAGGCAGAGTATTAGGTAGTCCCGGTCCTGAAGGATTCATAGTCTGAGAGGTCAGACACCCGGAAGGAGCCAGAGGTGTAACATACAAGCAGAGGAATGGTTTGTAAACATCCATGTTGGTGCCACAATTTTTTTCTTTGGTTTTGTTGTTGAATTCCTTTTAGGGGGTTAGTAAGGAGGGGACTAACTATATAGAAAGTCAGCAGAGATGGTAAAGACAGGTGGGGCAGAGAGGTGTGTGGAGGGCAGGTGGAGTGAGGCTGAAGTGAAAAGAACGAGAGAGTTAGGGTAGGAGGGGTTGGCACAAACAGCCAATCAGTACCAGGCAGAGAATGTCCTGACTGAGAACTGTGTAAGGCTATGTCTGCACTGCCAAAAAAGGTGTGTTTTTACGACGAGATAACCAAGGAGTTTTAATTGTCTCATCGAATTTTACAGTAAGACTTGGTGCATGTAGTTTTTACTGCAGTGTATCACATGATTGGTCTCTCATCTCCAATTGACCTTGCCTAGTTACACTGCAGTAAAATGTACAGAGCGCTCTCTCTACAAGGATTTCACACGAGATAGCTAGTCCATGTTAGTTATCTAGCTATAAAAACACACCTCTTTAGGCAATGAAGACAGCCTAAGTATATTTCCAATTACACCTTTTGTAGGATTTAATTTTTTTTCCCCCTGGGTTTCATGCTGTATAGGGCTCTTCATTGTTTTGATTGTACTGTTGTATTACATATGTGTCCTTTCTTCTAGGACATTGAATTCATGGAAACCTTTGTGTTTACTATCAAATTGCAAATTCTGCAGACTGTAAGACTGGTGTTTAAAATCCAAACTCAGACTCCCCGAAAGAAAACAATTGGAGAGTGTGCCCTGCCACTACGAGAGCTCAATTCACAGGAATCCAATCATTGGCTGGATATAATGCCTCCTTCCAAAGTTTCAGTAAGTGACTGATTACCAGTTATGCACCATACACCATGGTAGCTAGTGTCATCACATACACTAGAAAGAGAGCTGAAAAATAATGGGAAGAAAAGTAAAATCACAAGTGTAAGACTAATTCTAGAAATATGAGTGTTATAATTAATATCTTCCTGCACTTTGTATTTAATTCCAAAAGACTTTACAACTGTACACTTTATAACTAAGCTCCGGAAACTCAGCTGCTTCTGGGGTGAAGGGTTGCAACCAGCTGTTACACAGAACACACACTCTGGCAACTGGGGAAATTTTTGACCAATGACAAATTCTCAGCCCTCGGATCTTTATTGTTCACTCAAAGTAGACGGCCTGAATTCTTATGGATTAAAAGTACTAAGTAGTATTACTTGCTCTTTATTGATGTTTTAACCATTTAAATGTGTTTACGTTCAAGCTGCATGCTCTGGAGCAATAATTCAGGCAGTTAACTGAGCAATAAACAGCAGGTGGTTGCTAAGTGTTACAGGAAAGAATAATAATAATAATAACCTGGGTTAATTTATAGGACCAACTAAATCAGAAACTACAGTAAAGCTATCTTTTGAGGAAATGTAATAAGGTTTGTTTTACTTGCTATTCCCAAGCCCAGTTCAGTGACCCACCCACAGTATGGCAGTTATTACAGAACTGCATGTGTCAATAGCAGGATCATCTTAATTTTCATTGTGGGGTTTTCCCCCTAATATGTTTGCCATGAAAATGTGCGCAGATGCTAGTATTTTCTATCAATCAAATTTGAGTTAATGAATTTGGAAGCAAACTGCATCTGAATAAATCCATAATGTTCCAATGAAAATGATACTTGCCATGTGTAGATATTGTTATTGAATAACCATAAATGCTCCTCATTCTTCACCTGAATCTATAATCCTCTGTGTGTGACATCCGAGAGCATTAAATAATTAGTGGTAGGATTCAGATGAACTCTTAAACACAACATCCATTGCAATAGATTCCTGAGCTTCCCACTTCCCTGCGTCTGACAAAGTGGGTATTTACTCACGAAAGCTCATGCTCCAATACTTCTGTTTAGTCTATAAGGTGCCACAGGACTCTTTGTTGCTTTTTGCAGATCCAGACTAACACGGCTACCCCTCTGATTCTTAAACACAAGCAGCCCCACAAAGAGCCAACTCCTGAGGCTTGCCTGGTTTAAAAAAAAAATCTAAATTTTGCTTTCAGATTCTGTTCATGAAATTCCATCCTAATAACTCAAAATAGGCAGAGAGATACTGGAAATAATGTACAATCATAGGCATTTTTTATAGAGCTTTCTAAGATACTCCAACAGGTCTTAAAGTTTGTCCTGAGCATTTCATTTGTGTAGTGTTGTTCATTAAATCCGAGATCTTATTACATTTACACGATGTTTGTTTATGGAACAAATACATTTTACATAGTAAAACTCCAAAGCCTCTGGTCATCCATAAACACATTGGGTAAGTGTCAGGGTATTTATGGAATAAAGTGATATTTATCTGTCTATACCTCAGTACACAGAAATGCACGAGGAAAGGGTCACCAAAGCACGTTTTGGGTGCTTGTGGAATAAATCTGGTTTCTATTTCATAGAATCATAGAATATCAGGGTTGGAAGGGACCTCAGGAGGTCATCTAGTTCAACCCCCTGCTCAAAGCAGGACCAATTCCCAACTAAATCATCCCAGCCAGGGCTTTGTCAAGCCTGACCTTAAAAACCTCTAAGGAAGGAGATTCCACCACCTCCCTAGGTAACCCATTCCAGTGCTTCACCACCCTCCTAGTGAAAAAGTTTTTTCTAATATCCAACCTAAACTTCCCCCACTGCAACTTGAAACCATTATTCCTTGTTCTGTCATCTGCTACCACTGAGAACAGTCTAGAGCCATCCTCTTTGGAACCCCCTTTCAGGTAGTTGAAAGCAGCTATCAAATCCCCCCCCTCATTCTTCTCTTCTGCAGACTAAACAATCCCATTTCCCTCAGCCTTGCCTCATAAGTCATGTGTCCAGCCCCCTAATCATTATTGTTGCCCTCCGCTGGAGTCTTTCTAATTTTTCCACATCCTTCTTGTAGTGTGGGGCCCAAAACTGGACACAGTACTCCATATGAGGCCTCACCAATGTCGAATAGAGGGGAATGATCACATCCCTCGAATTGCTGACAATGCCCCTACGTATACAGCCCAAAATGCCATTGGTCTTCTTGGCGACAAGGGCACACTGTTGACTCATATCCAGCTTCTCGTCCACTGTAACCCCTAGGCCCTTTTCTGCAGAACTGCTGCCTAGCCATTTGGTCCCTAGTCTGTAGCAGTGCATGGGATTCTTCCATCCTAAGTGCAGGACTCTGCACTTGTCCTTGTTGAACCTCCTCAGATTTCTTTTGGTCCAATCCTATAATTTGTCTAGGTCCCTCTGTATGCTATCCCTACCCTCCAGCATTTCTACCACTCCTCCCAGTTTAGTGTCATCTGCAAACTTGCTGAGGGTGCAATCCACACCATATAAGTAAATTCATGTGTTTCATGAGTTATATGCAACTTAATCCAGATATTAAAGCAACATTCTTCTTTTTATAGGTGTGCAAAGCAGAACTTCAAATAGGAACCTGTTTTCAAGCAATAAACAGCAGGATTCAGTTACAGATTCTTGAAGCCCAAAGCCTCCCAAGCTCATCCACACCGCTCTCTTTAAGTAAGTACATCGGCTGTCTCATACCTCCTGTCTAGAAGCATTTGTAACAGGTAGAGTACTGCTTGAATGACCTGGCAATTCATCGCATTCCGCACAAACCTCAAGCTAATATTACATAGTGCAGTAGATTTCCATTGCCAAGATTCGTTTCCACAGATGTCAGACTAGATTAAATTTGTTGTTTGGTTTGATGCTATGTTGGTGTGTTTGGGGTTTTCTTTTGTCCTAATATTAATTCTGACATGCAAGAGCATTAGCCTGCCCTTGCTATTTGGATGCTGTGTTAATCAGTTCAATGTTATTGAATGTATTAGGCATGTGTGATTTTAATGAAAGCTCTTGTATGGTTCTTGCAATGTTTAAGTAAATATGAACACATTTGGCCCTGCTTTTAGCAGGGCTGCCCGGGGGGGGGAAGTGGGGCAATTTGCCCCGGGCCCCACAGGGGCCCCCATGAGAATCTAGTATTCTATAGTATTGCAACTTTTTTTTTTTTAATGGAAGGGGTCCCTGAAATTGCTTTGCCCCAGGCCCCCTCAAACCTCTGGGCAGCCCTGGCTTTTAGGTAATTATTAGAATATAAACTACATACATGGCTCTTGTCAGGTTTTAGTGCATTACCCCCTTTGTGTGTCTCACATTTTTCCTTTATTCTAGATTTCTTTGTGAAGGTTTCAATGTTTAGTACAGAAGGGTTGATTTATAAGAAAAAGACTCGTCTATTGAAACCCACCAATGGCCAAGTGAAGTGGGGAGAAACGATGGTTTTTCCAGTTAGCCTGAATGAACAAGGAATTAATTTTCTCATCAAACTCTACAGCAGGACCTCAGTGAGAAGAAAACACTTCCTGGGACAGGTTGGTTTTTATTTTTTCCCACCCCCAACCGCTGGTAACTAGCATAAATCCAGAGGTTAAAAATTTACGCACCAGGATCACTGCTTAGCTACTAAGTTATGTAATCTCTGAATGTCAATCATTTTGTTCAATAAACAGCCAGTAGCAGCTTTGGGCCTTGTCCTACAAGGAACTGAGCATCTCCTGAGTGGTGCTGTGCTCCTACAGTGCCCATGCAGTGGTAGTTGAGGGTGCTTATTGCCCCTCAGAATGCACTTTGTACCTCACAAGATTGGGCTCATTGATTATTCTTCCCCCAGAGTCCCACCATGTGAAATATCACTCTCTCTCTCACTCACATACATACAGATGAATACTTAACCGACCAAGGCTTTGTCCATCTTTTGTTGGTCAGAGGTGTGGGGGGGGAAATCCTCCTAACCCACAAAAGTGCTGGTGTGAACAGCGGTATGTCGGCTGGAGACACTCTCCCGCAAACATAGCTACCATCGCTCGTTACGGGTGGTTTAATTATGCTCGTGGGAGAGCTCTCTTCCCACTGGCATAAAGCATCTACACGGGAGACCTTACTGCAGCGCAGCTGTGCCACTGTGAGGTCGTTAGTGTAGACAATAGCTCAGACTTTCTAAAATAAAGCAAATCTGGCATTCACAGGAGCACTGCAGCTCTGAATAGCCTCTACAAAAAGAGAGTGTATCAGCTTGCAGTGCTCAGGCAAGTATGCAGAGAAGGAAATGTCAAGAGCTTAATGACTGCTTCCCCTCCCGTCCCCTGCTATTAGGACATTAAATGTTACCTTTGCTTCTCTTTCAAGTCCCTGAAAGGGAAGCAGGAAGCTCAGGAATCTATTGCAATGGATGTTGAAACTAGCACAGTTCTGAGTACGCAAGACCTAATCACAATTCCATTGTTATCTTGAACCTCATAATGATATTTGTTTGCTGTAGATAAAATGCTTGAGGGGAATGCAATATTTTCTTTTATGGTAAAGTTGGTGGTTTCCATTGCACCTTTCTGAAAGTACCATGTGGCTACATTTATTTTACTAACCAAGAGTTTTTAGTTGGGCTTTTTAAAATCTCCCCTCCCAACTTCCTTCTCTTCTGTCCTCCTTTCTGTCTCTAGTGGATCACAGGTCGGTCTTGATAACCCACTCTCAGTGCTGTCTGATCTGTTCCAGAGCCCTCAATGCTAGGTAGTAGTAGTAGTTGTCTCTCTGAGAGCCGTAAAATAACACATGCACCTAAATTTTAGAACCCCAAAATGTCTGGGTTTTTTGAGAGCCTCATTACCTTTATAGTGTCCACATCCCTCTGAGGTCCTATGCTCTTTATCACAGTAAACATGTAACTTCCCATTGTATCGGTATACCTTGTGCGTATGACATTTGAAACGTGTACAGTTACTGGAGAGCTATAAGTTCTATGGAGGCCATATCCTAGCATGAGTGATTGTAAGGTGAGCTTCCCCATGCTGGATAGAGCAGCATTCCACGTTTGTGCTGGATCTCACTGTGATCCTGTTACTAAAACTATATTAAAAAAGGAAAAAATAGGCTTGTGCTTTCTAGCTATTTTAATTTGGAGTAAATAATAACATGTGCATGATGCTGCAGTTGTCAAGCTTTGTCACTTCATCTTGATTTATGGGGCTGCTTTTAATAATAATTCTTGTGGGGGTTTTTTTGAAGGAAAAAAAAAGTGCACTACCTCTGCTCTTTAGAGCTGATTTGGAAAGGTTTGTTTAGGCTGAAACAGGCAGACACTGCTATATAACACAGGCAGATACAAAACATGGCCATAGGAAAAATGCACTGCTAGCAACTGGCTGTAGAACTGGAAAAAGATTAATATAGCTGAATCCAGTAACTTCATTCCTTAAAGAATGTGATATTTAATTGGATGACATTCTCGGAAGACAACTTAAAGTTTAGACTGTGCTGTTTGTAGGTACGTCTTTGATCATAAGCATGACTATTTTAATGCATAAAGGAGTTTATTTGGTGATCTTTATTTGGTGACCCAATCCTTTGGTCCTCTGGCTGGCAAAATTCCCACTGACTGCCCTGAGAGCCAGGGATTTGTATTAGCAAGATTGGTCCTCTGAAGCATGGAGAAAAGAAATGAAAAGCCTTCATAAATATTGATAGAGTTCTGTTTGTCCCAATACCTTTTGTTAATGGAAGGGGGGGGGGGATGTGGGAGGGAGATGATTAGACAGAAACTTCCTCCTTTGCTCTGCACTATATTTCCTCATTTTGTATCTGCTGTCTATTACCTGAGCACTGCTGACAAACTGATTTTTCTCGCATGATTATACATGGTATCGGGCACATTCCTTCACATGTTGTTCTAGCCATTTCACCTGGAATGGCCTTTTAGACTATGTGTTAACCACTTATGCTAAACAATCTGTTCCACCTTGCCTCGCTGAGTTCCTTTCCCAGACCTGAAGAAGAACTCTGTGTAGCTTGAAAGCTTGTCTCTTAGTCTTTCACCACCAGAAGTTGGTTCAATAAAAGAGATTACCTCGCCCACCTGGTCATTGGGGCAAGAAGTCCATTAAGTTCAATGGAATGCACAGTTAGGCCATATCTGTTTTTTTTAATTGTGAATTTAAATGCATTGTGCAAGTTCTGTAGAGCCATTCTGAGACCTAATGAGTTCTGAGACTCCTCCTGAGTGTTGACTTTCAGCACCCATGGAATTCAGAGATCGCAAATGATGCTCAACTGGCTGTGTTGCACAGTGGAGATATGTATGTTGTTGCCTATGATGAGTTCACCAAACTCCTAGTCACTGTCCAGGACAGAAATTGAACTCAATGTTTTAACACCCTGTGCTCCCAGCCCTGGGCCAGACCATACTAACTTACTCTGCAGATACATGCTAGCTTTCATTATATGCATGCACTGTTCAGAAGTAACGTTGAGGGGATTGGCTGAGGCTCCAGTAATGTGATCTGTATGACAACTCAGCTGTGTGTTTTTTGTTTTTTTTTTCTTACCACAGGTCTGGCTAAGCTCTAATAGCAATAGTAGTGAAGCAGCAGATCAGTGGAGAGATACAATCGCAAACCCCGAAAAGGTAGTCATTAAATGGCATAACATAAATCCATCCTGAAGATGTCAGAGATGAATTCAGTACTGATATGGACTTGCTACAAGAAACTCCTGCGCACTCTTAAAATGAACTAATACAGATAAGAAGAGGGAAAATACTGCCTACTTGAATGTTTCAGAGAGTCTGGACTTGCATCACATATTGTTAACTGGAATAAGCCAAAAGGAAAAGGGATCAGAGCTTTCAGAGAGTACTGCTGGCAAAATACTGGTATAACAACAGCTGGGAATGAGTGAAACTGTACACTGAAGTAAAGCACCACCTTGAGAAGTGAACTGTTGTTGCTGTAGTTTTTCCAAGAAGGATTCTATAGTATAGTGTTTATGTAAATGTAAAGCATATTTTAAAAGGGGTGTGTGGAATTAAGCACATGTCCTTTTGCGTTTTAAACTTCTTTAATAGAAGGCTCGAAAGGGGTTTTGTGTATATTTTTGGTTTTGGTTTTTTTTGGTTTGGTGTTTTTTTTTTTTTCCCCAAAAGGATTTCTCTGAACTTTTTCAGTAACAATAGAAATGCAGTTCTCATCTTCCCTGGAAATGTCTATAGATGACTGGAGAACTGGCCGGATTATATCTTTGATACCAAGCAAGTGAAATCAGACTGAAAGGGAAAGTGTTGTTATAAACAGTCTAAACAAACTCTTTTTTTCTAAGTAACTCCTGAATAAACAGGAGAAAAGATGCAACATCACAACACTTCCATTAAGGGTTGAGAATGTTCCCATCCTCCTGAGACTTTCACAAAACAAGGGAAATGAAGACATGATATTCCTGATATTTCAAAGACAACACAAAAGCAGCAGAATTTAAAAAATAAACAAACCCCTTTTAGGCCACTTTTTTTTCTACTTTTTTAAGTAAAAGAGGCAACAAACATTTTTCTTTTTCCTTGCAGATTCTGTAACAATGTTGGTATCAAGTCTCTGAAAGCAGAAACTTGATTCTGATTTTTCCCCATTGTTCTCTGTCATGGGTCTCCATGTGAAGCCTTTAGTTGGGCAGGCTCACATTGACATCAGTGGGAGTCTGCCCACATACGTACTTCCCTTTTGGGGCCCCTTCATTAAGATCGAGGGGGTCGCATGAGTTTTGACTCCATTTGAACAGAATGAAATGAACATCTCTACAAATGAGCAAACTTCAGGGGGTAGAGCCTCAGCTGTGGCCTTGGAGCACTTAGCACAGCTAAGGAGTGGGGAACACACAAGGACCCTGGGGTCACCCCAAGCAGTAGTCAGAGCCCAAAGACTGCTCTACCTTGTGCCAGCTGGCAGCAGCCACAAAGAGCCATTCCAGCAGCAGGGATAGTGGTGGGGCACAGACCCTCTTTTCTCCCAGCTGCCTCTGCTATTTTTGACACTGGGACGGGTTGGATCACAGAAACCCTCTTGGGAGCTGCCACGCGATGTGCCAAGACTACTTCTACCCCTGCCTTCCCTGCCAGCTCAGGGCCCCAGCACCCTGTCTTGCTGAGCCAGACACTCCCATCTGCTCCAACAAAGACCCAGGGTCTGAATTACTTGCCCCAAAGCTGCAGGTTTACCTGAAAGCAGCCAACAGAAGTGTTCCTGTCTTTAACGCTCCGATGCCCAACTCCCAATGGGGTCTAAACCCAAATAAATCCATTTTACCCTATATAAAGCTTATACAGGGTAAACTCATAAATTGTCCGCCCTCTATAACACTGATAGAGAGATATGCACAGCTGTTTGCTCCCCCAGGTATTAATACATACTCTGAGTTAATTAATAAGTAAAAAGTGATTTTATTAAATACAGAAAGTAGAATTTAAATGGTTCCAAGTAGTAACAGACAGAACAAAGTAAGTCACCAAGCAAAATAAAATACGCAAATCTATGTCGAATCAAACTGAGTACAGATAATCTCACCCTCAGAGATGCTTCAGTAAGTTTTTTCCTCAGACTGGACACCTTCCAGGCCTGGGCCCAATTCTTTCCCCTGGTACAGCTCTTGTTCCAGCTCAGGAGGTAGTTAGGAGATTCTTCATGATGGCTCCTCTCCCCTTTGTTCTGTTCCATCCCTTTATATATCTTTTGCATAAGGCGGGAATCCTTTGTCCCTCTGGGTTTCCACCCCACCCCCCCACTGGAAAAGCACCAGGTTAAAGATGGATTCCAGTTCATGTAACATGATCACACTGTAAGACTCCAAGCCTTCATTCCTCCCAGCCTGACTCACAGGAAGGCTTGCCTGCAAACAGAGCCATCCAGTCAGTTGTCCTGGTTGATGGGAGCCATTAAGATTCCAAACCACCATTAATGGCCCACACTTTGCTTAATTACAATAGGCCCTCAGTTATATTTCTTATTTCTAGTTTCAGATACAAGAGCCATACCTTTATATAAATAGGATGACCACATTCAGTAGACAATAAGCTTTGTATTGATACCTTACAAGAAACCTTTTGCACAAGGCATATTCCAGTTACATTATATTCACTCATTAGCGTATTTTTATAAAACCATATAGACTGCAACGTCACAGACACAGGGAGTGGAATAGTGCTGCAAGAGTTACTATGGCTACTCTGTGCTGCCCAAGGATCTCCCTATGCAGGCAAGGTACTGCAGGGGCTGGATCTGTTTGCTTTAGGGCTGCTTTGTGCTGGTGGAATGGGGAAAAGTGGCCAGAGCAAAGCCTGGGATTGGGGCCAGTATTTGTGGATAAACTTCTCCATTTGTATTTTTTAAAACATAAACCACTTCCTATCTAATCAATGATGTTGTAGTGTTTACTTACATTTTTTGAAAGCCAGACTAACCTGTACTGTGGAACGAGCAAATATTTACTGATATAGAAGTGCTTATAAAATGTTCATTAGAACACAGCACACCATAGGACTCGGGTTTTATTTAAGAGGTAGGCCAAAAGTGAGAGAGAATTTTAATACAGCTACAGAATCTGAAGAATAACTACTTGAGGTTCATCTTCAGTGCACATGGCACCAATATTTATTTATTTTTGTGGTGCCACCTTGGCACACCATAGCTAAACCTAGCTTCTTTTCATTCCATATCTTCACATAGCTGTTTATGAATAATAATAATTTTCACTCTGGGCTTTAATTTGATAAATAAGCTGGATGTATAATATACAGACATCTAAAACCCACAAACCTTTTTGCGCTCCTGTAACTTTTGGAATGTTAAAATAAATCTGAAAATAAGTATTTACACAATCACTCATCCCTTACCAATTCCTTATTCGCTACCTATACAGAGTGCACAGACACTGTCTGCGTACTCTATATGGATAGACAAAATGAGTTTATCTTATTGGTTAACTTCAAATCCACTCACATGATGGGTTTGCATACTTGGATTTGGATGAGAATGTCTTTGGAATATGCTCTTCTTAAAGGAGAGAGAGGCTGTGGGAAGGAACAGCTGAGGGCCAGAGAAAATAATCTAATGGAAGAACACACACCTTGTAGATACAGTCCTGTAATGTTGGTTTACAGTTTGATGCAGGGGAGGATTTTCATGAAATGTCTTCCAGTTTTTTACCAGTTATATTGTTGGCTGAAACTTTACAAATTTCAGCAAATTTTCATTAGCATTTGAACAAAAAACAAATGGGGGAGAATGCAATGATTTTTTTGTGTGTGTATTTCCACTTTTTTCACCAGCTCCAGAAAACAACTAAAACAAGATTTTAATATTTTAGCCCTGGATCCTCACTGTTAGGAGACAAATTTTGAATCCTGCTCCTATTGATGTCAGTTGCAAAATTCCCATGGGGCCCGACTCATCCTAGGTTATAGTACTGATTTATGTCTGATCAATTTGGTCTGCTGACTTCAGTGAGAACAGGATCTGGCCTTTGCTGATCTTTCTGTAATCTCTCTATTTTAATATGTCCGATGTATCTCCTTTCATGATAACAAAAGTATTGTAAGCAGCAGTGCAGAGTATCTGTTGCTTCATGCAGTCCTGGTAGGGGGCGGGGAGAGGGAAGGAGAAGGGCAAGGAATGTTCCAACATTTTGGAAGCCACAATTTATTACAAAGTCTTCTCTAAAGAGGAGAATTAGAACTGTTTAAAATTACTTATGGTTGTCTTCAGACATGGAGCCTTGTTTAAAACATAACTGGTCATGTTCCCTTCTCGCTATGTTGACATTTTAACATATACCTTTTATGTTAACATTTTATTCCAAATACATAGGTAATAAACAGAAGTGTTTACACATCTGATTTTTTTGTTGTTGGTTTGTCTAATGCTTACCTAGTCCTCCATACTCCAGTACAGTTCCTATATTTTTCTTTACCAAACTCCTTTCAGCTTGGCAATTTGTGAGGGGGGTGAGTTTTTTAATTAAAAAGGGGTGTTTACATTAAAACTGCAGTTGTGCATGGTCTCTGCTCTTTAAAGGAAGATCTCTCATTTAAAATTAGATCTTGATCTCTCTTCATTGCCAAGGTAGCCTAGAAAATATAATCAATGCAAACTGATTAATAAGATTGAAAGGAATCGAGAGCTGTATAATTCCTTTGCATTAGGAAAGTGGAGGAGGGGGAGAAGAAAGGGGTGAAAGATCTTTTCTTTCTCTCTCTCTCGCTTGCTCTTTTTTTTGTGTAAAATATTATTGGTCAGTTGAATTGGGAGTCTAACCCCAAGAATATTTCCCCCTGGCTGTGTGATGATCTGGATGCAACCAAGTAAGAGAGCTGCTCACCCAACACAAGCCAGAGACTGCAGGATGACCCACCTGACAACACTGCTGATGGTCTCAAGGAACAGCTACCAAGTAAGGGAGTTGCCTACAAGAGCTTCCATGAGGTGCTGGGAAGGGGAAAGAATACAGTGGGTTGGAAGGTACTGGAACAGAGGATTGGGGTAGGGAGGGACTGATGGATTTGGAAGTATGGAGTTGATTTTTATTGTTGGGAATGTGAGAAGAGTGTGGTGCTGACTGGATACTTGGAGAATATACATAACACCCTGAAGTGGATTTTTTGAATGCTTCCTGTAAAACAAAAAAGGCAGCAAATTGTAGTATTATAAATGCCAATAACTCAGTTCTCAGATGGGGGGGATTCAGGCAAGGTCCTTGGAGCAGATGCAGCAGCAGCTAAACCATGAATCAACTGAGAGGTGGCTGATGAAGGACTCCATCGGCAATGTAGACTAGATGGGAAGTCTGTTTAGGGAGGCAGCATGGGGATGGGAGATCAGAGACGTAGAGTGTGGTTAGGACCACAAGGAAGAGTCTGTGTAGAAAGGCTTGATGTACACTAGGGGAGCTGAGCAAAATTTTGGTGGCTCTGGGCCTAACCTAGACCCTGAATTTCCTCCCACTGAAATCAGCAATAAAACTACTATTGATTTCAGTGTAAGCAGGAGTTAGTCCTCTGTCTTCATCTACACATGGGCCTCAAAAGCATTCGCAAGTTATTTCAGTGTTGTTAGGAGATCAGCTGAACACCCCAGGTAACTTCTCCTGAAAGCTTTGGCTCTTTGCAGCAATTTGTAATGAACGAGGTGCTGGGGCTCAAGCAATTATTTTACTTTCACAACTGACTCAGCGAGTCCTGAGGTGCCAGTGTTATGAACTGCCAAGCCCAGGCTCGGCTCAGGATAGCCCTGGCACAAATTGAGCACTGCTTTCCAGGAGAGTGCTCTAAATCACATGCAAAAGAAATTAATCTCTAATGGGTTTTTTAATAGATCCTCTTTCTCAGCTTGTCTTGTATATTGTAAAGAAGTTAAGGTGAACACAACCAGTTACTGAGAGCTGTGTGACTACCTGTTGGGTAAGAGATAGGGTTCTCAACAACTTTATAGTGTGGGTGTGGAGAGCCATTGAACCAAACTGAAAACCCCATATATAATGGAAACCACTTCAAGGGGGTGCAGGAGCACCCCCTCACCCCGCTAGTTCCAGCATCTATGGTAAGAAATCCTGCTGCTTAACTCCAGAATCCTTTTCTTCAAGAGCTGGTAGCTGCCATGCTATCAGGACTTGTGTAAAACCCTGACTCCATTTAAGTTGATAGCAAATCTCCCACTGACTTCAATGGGGGGTGGGGGGGGCAGGATTTCACCTGTAAAACTGTAATAGTGGAAAAATAGCCATCACTTTAGGAGCAATCTTCTGACACCACTTAGTGAAGTCACATGTACACTTGATGTCTACTTTGACAAGGGGCGGCTTTAGCTTTTTTGCTGCCCCAAGCACGGCAGGCAGGCTGCCTTTGGCGGCTTGCCTGTGATAGGTCTGCTGGTCCCGCGGCTTCGGTATACCCACCGCTGAATTGCCGCCAAATCCGCGGACCTCCCGCAGGCAAGCCGCCGAAGGCTGCCTGACTGCTGCCCTTGCAGGGACCGGCAGGGCGCCCCCCGCGGCTTGCCGCCCCAGGTACACGCTTGGAGTGCTGGTGCCTGGAGCCACCGCTGGTTCTGACTATCCAAAAAAGATGGAGGAAAAGGGAAAATGTAGCAAAGAGCTTTCTTTAAAGGGGCAACCTAAAGAAATCACTCTTGCGTATTAACATTTTAAAACTACTTTTGGTTACAAGTGACACCCAAGCTGGCTACCACTGAAAAGGCTAGAGAAAATATTTCTCTTTATTTCAGTTAATTTACTTTGTGCATTTGGCAGTAGGTGGTGTATAGTCACTTTCACCATTTCTCCTGGATAGTCCATTTCTCCTACATGTTAGTTTGATTCTCTCACAGCAACAAAGGGGAGAGAAACACTTTTCAAAATGTAATTGTAAAACCACACACAATGGGAAGAGGACTTCAGGGCATCTTGGAGGACACACCAGGGTTTGGCCTGGGGACCTCCACAGTTTAGTTATCAGCAGTGTCCCTCTCTGTAGTCCAGGAGGAAAACCTGCTCTCAGGTCTCAGCTGTTGCCTTTCTTGGGTGGAGACCTGTGTGTCTCTCCCTCCTGAATGGGGTATCTTGGGCTGATCAGTTCCCTGCCTTCACTGTGCTAAAGAGTCTGCCTCAGCTTACCTGTTTCACGTCTCTCCTCAGAGATGGTACACAGTGTGATTGCTACAGTTATAAGGTACCAAACATCATTTCCTATGCAAGCCTATTTTATTAAGGTGAAAGCACTACAGAGAAAACATGCTGAAAACAGTAAAAAACGTATATGCATGCTAAGCTTACCAGAGATCACCCCCTCCAACATGGGCTCTGGGAGGAGCAGTCCTTCAAAACCCCACCCAAGAGTTTTCCTATGATTTCGAGTTCATCACACCCTTTGCTCAGAAGAAGAACCCAGTTTTGTGAGGGCCTCCATAGGCCAAAGTCCTTCCAAACCTTCCCTAAGGATTGGGACCCTCTATGAAACCAGAGGTCCTGTTCATCTGCTGTATCAAAAAGAAGGCCCTGAATCAGTTTAAAGTCGGGCTACTTATTCAGAAGTCTTTTCTTTGTCTGTTGGGCCCTGGAGAATCCAGTGTGAGTCTTTGATCTATCCTTATGTAACAGGTGATCAGCAGACAAAAGGTCTCCCCCTTCAAAGGCTGTTCATAAGTGTGGGTTTGCAATTCCCCCCAAAACCCAGTATTTCCTAATAATTCCACTTCACACATATAGTCCTAAAAGGTCAGTTGTCTTCTATATTGTTCATCAGTGTCTTTTTTGAAGTTCACAATACCCCAAATATTGCATTAATCCTGTCTTCCTCCAAAAGTACTTCTATATATCCCACAATACTATGTAAACATTTGCATTTTTAATACAACCAGCTCCCAAAATACTTAAACTACTTTCAACAAGGTTTAACTTACTTCACTAAGGTTTGTCCAGGAAATTGCCCTTACTCACAGAGAGAAGGAGCCAAGGATTGGTAGCCGTCACCTAACAGACCCATATCCTCGGTGGGTTGGATAGATAGGGACATGTTTACACACACATACGTCTTCTGGACAAAGGAAGTTCATTCAAAGGGTCTGAGGTCCACAGTAGCTTGGTTCCCAGACATGAGCTCATACCCTCTGTGGATCAGCATAGAGGGAGATCTGTATCATGCACTGAGCAGTGGGTTACAAGTGCATGGCCTTGTCTTATCTCAGGGGTTGTACCAGTACAACTTAAATCAGTTTGAAAACAGCCGTAGATGAACAGGCACAGATACCTGCCTGGGCACACTTTTCAGTTGAACACTGGCTATAAACCAGGTTTAAACAGACTTTTAAGAATGTACATACATAAAGTTGCATCAGTTTCACTAAATCAATTTAAAATAAACATTTAGTTGATGTAGAGTTGCATCTAGACCAGGCCCATGAAAATGCATTTAACTCTCTAGATTTCAATTTGATGGTGTTCCTTTGAGAAAACAATGCAAGATTCTTATTTTAAAGATGGTTGAATGTTGTATTGAGCTTATAAGTCATAATATATTTTAAAAACCCCTCAACTCCTTAAGTGATTGTGTTTTATATTTAGGGCAATAATCGTTTGTAATGTTCTGTCCTGGAAAATCCATTTGATAACACCAGCTCCATTGTTTGCTGGCAAGACGTGTATGTAACGAGGTAATTTCTAAACATTAAAATAAATACACATGCTGCTTAACTTGACATTTCTGTCTGACACACATAGCTTTAGCTCTGAGTTATGAGTTTGTTTTGCAGCCAGAATGTATGGTTGATTACAAACCGGGAGTGAGGGTGTCCTCCTAGTTGCTTTTAGTCTGGCAAAATATACATTGCTTAGCTACATGGGGGGAGGTTGTGGAAAGCCTGTCCAGTATGATTTGTGCTGAGAGTCACCTTCCTTGTTTTTCCAGCTTCTGCTGTAAAATTACATCACAATGTAAATACAACCCTGTACGTGATGTAATGCTTGGTGCTGCTCTTAGCAATGTTTTTTCCATGCACTATGTTCTACAAACATTTGCTTTAGATGGCTTACATTCTTCTACCTAGCTTACACTGAGACCTCAGTCCATATCCCATCAAAATCCTTGACATAACTACCATTGCATTCAATGAAAGCAGGATTGGTCCTGAAGGCTATTTTAGGTATCACAGCATCACTATAATATAATTTATCTCCTAAAATAACATGTTTCCCATAATTTTTTACATAGAGAAGATTGTAGAAGGGCTTCTGTTTTCAACTATATTTCTATATATAGATACAAGATATACAATTTTACAGACAATGGGAATATTAAGTACCTGCTCAATCTCCATTTCAGTGCAGATGTAGATCCCTACAGTCCATGGACAAGTGCCTTGTCTACTTTTTTGTTTAAAACACCCAAGTCATGGTGCTTCCATCTCTTTCCTTCGGAGAACATTAGCTGTCCTAATAGATCTCACTGTTATCAGTGTCTTCCTAAGAGGGTGATTCTAAAGCTTATTGAACTCAATGAAGGTCTTTCCACTGACTTCAACGGCCTTTGGATTAGGTCCTATTACTGCTAGAGCTATGTAATCCTTTTCCTTGCTTTAAATTATTTGTAGATTCTTTTGTGCACATTCCTTCTCTTCCTGCCCCTCATTCTCCGTTAATCACGCTCCAGTCCCTGGATCATTTCTCTTGCCCATCTCTTAATGTCCACCATTTGGTCAATATCTTTGCAGGTTTGAAGAGCTGAGGAGCAGCTGGTCTCTATGGCACACTACTTAAAAGTCCATCATGAGTTCTAGTCTCAAACCCACTTGCAAGTTACATCAGCAGAGACCTACAATAACTTATCCTGTGTATCTGCAAATCTCCCTCTCTACCAGGATTTTTTTTCCTGCCACTGATAATAGGAAATCAAGCTCCTATGCATTCCAAGACCCATGTTGCTATACGAGAAGGGAACATTAAAGGAACTGTGCTGAGGCCCAGAGCCTCCAGGCAGTTGTGTTCCATGTCCAGCAATGTCCCCGAATCCACATGCTTCTTGGGCTAGCTACTAACTTAGAAGGTTGAACCCCTGCCAGGTGTGCTGAGGAAGGAGCAATCACGCTGCTTATTGTACCCCCAGGGGAAAAATCAGGGAGAATCTCTTATGATATTTCCTGGCATCTACATAAGGAAGTCCACATAGGAGTAGCATGTGGCTCATAGATTTCTGTGCAGGGAGAATTCAAAGCATGAAATACTTGGGGACTACTTTTAAAATAAGTATGCTAGGAATCCAACTTTTCCTGATTTGTAGCCAGCGTATATCACTACCATGACAAAAGAATGGCCTTTGTCCTGCTAGTTTGTAGCACTAGAGGAATACTTCACATCGTTCCCCAAATCAGATGTGGAATCAGTCACATGGGAACAAGGCAAACGTAGTTGCTTTCTTCCTTTTCTTGTCCTGCAAAAAAGAGGTGCAGGTTGGAGGGAAATTAGTGCAGGAACAAAAACAAGGGTTTGTTTCTGAAAACAGTGCAACATATTAGTAACTATTGACAAAGTCTTTTATTGCAGTGATTTAGTGTTGGTGATTTTTAGCTGTTTACTTAAGAACTTTCAATAATTTCTCAGCTTTGTTAAATCCCATGTACTTCCTGATGCTTCATTTTGGTGCTTTTAATAGGCAGCAGGTTTAAAACAAATAAAAGGAAGTTCTTCTTCACGCAGTGCACAATCAACTTGTGGAACTCCTTACCTGAGGAGGTTGTGAAGGCTAGGACTATAACAGTGTTTGAAAGAGAACGGGATAAATTCATGGTGGTTAAGTCCATAAATGGCTATTAGCCAGGATGGGTAAAGAATGGTGTCCCTAGCCTCTGTTTGTCAGAGGATGGAGATGGATGGCAGGAGAGAGATCACTTGATCATTACCTGTTAGGTTCACTCCCTCTGGGGCATCTGGCATTGGCCACTGTCGGTAGACAGATACTGGGCTAGATGGACCTTTGGTCTGACCCGGTACGGCCTTTCTTATGTTCATTTTGGTGCTTTTCTTGGCATCTATAAAACAAAAAATGGCAGATGACATTTTCTACTCTTCATTAGATTGGACTGAATTAGCTGAATGTGAATGTTCAGTGGTGGTTAGAAACTAGGATACATCCTTCCAGAGTCTTGCTGATTGTCTCACCTATTTTATAATGGCCAATGGGCAGAAATATTTAATAATACTGTAACTCTTATAACACCTATGCATCAATCTCAAAGCATTTTATCAAGGAAGATGACAGTTATCTAGTCTTATATTATGGATGAGGAGATGCCTAAAGCATCTGTGAACTTCAAAGCTTGTCACAGTGGATTTGAACTTTTCTCATAAAAATAACCCCTCTGTGATAATCTCAAATCTTACTAGCTGTGGAGAGTTTATTTATGTTGGCTTGTAAGAAATGCTTGCTAAGTTTGATAGGTAATATAATGGCCAGTGGCAGCATTCACAAGAATGGCACCCTCACATGCACTCTGATCTGATCTGAGAATTCTTTAAGGTCCACAGCTAGCCAATGGTAACAACTTTTCTTCGCTACCAATCTATGCCTCACATGAACCAGTGAACTGAAGATGAAAAGTGCAAGGCAATCCCGTCCTCTCCAGTCTAGTGTGTATCTATATTAAAAGATGGCTGCATAGACAGAATTCAAGTGCAAGCTCTTCTGCTGAAGTATAGTTTTTGTTTGGCACTCTCCAATTCACAGTCCATTTTCTGCTATGCTCCCTTCCTCTCTAGCCTGTGGAAACCATCCCTTGACTAGTCAAGTATGAGTTGACTTGAAAATTCATAACTGTATCTAAGTTATACAAGCCAGAGTGTTAACTTTTTACCACAGCTTCAAGACTTGCCCTGGGATCAGGACAGAACCTCAGAAGTTCTGCCTCTCATATCTGTGTAGCTTGAGGCAATGTTGTTTGTTTCCAGAGCACATAGACTGCATCTCATTGGGATCTTGCCAAAAAAAAAAAAAAAGCAGGCATGGGACATGTCTTTTACTACAAGACCTTTCTCAAAGTACTTGATGATGGATCGAAGTGAGAATGCAATAAGAAACTAGAACTACTGGAAAATCAAGTTTTTAAGTGCAGCATATATAGATACTAGGAATCAATAATGGTGAAGGTGCAACATGTGCTTGACATTATGATGATATACTGCCAGTTTACAACAGTAAGCTGATACATCTTTGTAGATAGAGGAATGCCTCAAAGCCCCTATAAAAGAAAAGTATGAAATGGGATAGTTGCACTATTACAGAGGAAATGCAAAAAATGAGGATAAGTATATTCTCCTCCTCAATGTGCAGATGAAGAAACTGAATCTTGGAGACATTAAGTGACTTGCCCAAGCTCTCGCATTAAGTTGGGCTGCAGTTGGGAATAAAACCTGGGTCTTCTGAGGCCCAGTCCTGTGTTTTAACCCACTAGACTTCAGTGCCTCCATCCACACCAGGCATTTATGGGCCATGCAGTGTCTATTCTCTGGGGGGAGGGGGGGATTTCTTGAGCAAACTATATCCCTTTTTATATGATTGATTCAAAGCAGGTTATAATTAAAGGACTTATGGTATTAACTCTGTTTTCAAAGCCAAAGCTCACAGAATCTGTTACATTTCCTTTATTATCTATGTAAACCACCCTAACACCTTTCTGAGATATAGCAGATGCTGACATTCTCACCCAGCTCAAAACAGCCTGAACAGTACTCATGGCACCTTCTGATTCTCAGGTACTTTATTTCCTCAGCATCCTCTTTCTCCTCCCCACAATTGCACCTCTGCATTAGTCACCTGACAGGCCAGGGGTAGTCAGATATGTCCAGCTATTACTACTACCTTTAACCTGCCAAATAGTAAGTCATTGGGGTGATAACTGTCTTCTATCCTCTGGGACAAGTTTGAAAATTATTTGCAAATGGCCAGCTGTATGACCAGATCAAAGTGGTCCACAGAGTATCAACCTTGTCACCTTCATCAACACATCAGCTTCTGGCAGAACATGTGAGTGAGAAATTTGACTCTGAGCTAGATCACAACTGGACTTCACTTCAACAAGGCTATGGCAGTTTAGCTCAGAATCTGGACCTATAGAGATGAATCAGCTCTCAAATCATAGAAACAACAGTCTTTGGTTACAAAGTGATAACCATGGTTACAGCAATGGATGCAAGAGTCACCATTCCTTACCCAGCAAGGCTGCAATTGAAGCTCAGAAGCAGATATTATGGGATGAAAGTGCAGCTTCAAAGTTATAAATAGAAATGAGGAAGGAGATGCATGGCAAAAGTGTCAAATTGATGCTGATTATTCTTCTCTTTTCCCTTTCCCATGAAGCTCCATGAACTATCTGAGCTGGATATTTTAAATACTAGTAGTTAGAATATGGTTTTAAGATCACTTAATAAACCTCATTCATTTTTTTTTAACTTGCTGAACGAGATTTCTTGAATTTTTTGTTGGGGGTGGGGACGGTGTATTGTAACCTTTGTCAATGGTTTGATGATTTCTTCTGACTGACAGAACTCTGGTGTCAGTGAACGGCAGGCTGACCCCTTTGTTAGTTGAAGGATGGCCTTGTGGGTAAGGTGCTGGAACACAAAACCCCAAGGTTTTATTCTTGGCTCTGTTCTATTTTTTGTGATTTTGGGAAAACTACGGAATCTTTGTGGGCTCACAGGGATGTTGTGAGGCTAAATTCATTGAGAAGTTCTCAGATAAATGCCATGAGAAAAAAAATCTACCAATAAAATACATTTGGAATTACAGTAAATGCTACACATATTGTGACATTTGTACTATTTTAAACCTTTTTTTTTAAAGTCCTAACCTGTTGTTGAACAGTTTAGCTCATTAAAACTGCTCGCATTTGTGTTTATTTTTCACTAGTTATGCTGTTTGTTAAACTCTTGCATTTCTCTGAGCTCAATCAATGCAAATAGACTAGTCAAGTTTACTTTTTTGAGTGAATTACACATTTCTTCATACATGAACAAAATGTTGCAGTGTTTGGGCTACTGAGTGTGACATTCCCCAGGGTACAATCTGGACTGTTGAACAGCTGTGTCCCCTCTCACTCTCCAGTCTGGGGTGCCTTTTAAACTGCTTGGCAGTGAGAACAACCATTCCTGGTCTGTTCACACACAGCCTCTAGCATGCAAAATCACTCCCAGCTGAATATGAGTGCTTCTAGACAGCCACTCCTGAATCATATTACAGAGCAACATCAGCAAATTCCCAATCCCAGACTTGTCCCCAGAAATAAACCATAGTGGACGACCAGCCCTGCAACTACCAGCGCTGCAGATTTGTAAGTGTAGCCATACCCTAAGCAATGCAAATATGTTGGTGTAACCTGAATGCCACAAAAACTCACTTATAAAGAATAAAACCTATAAAATCCTTCCTTTGGGCATTTACATTCTGCTCAATACAAGTAATTATCAGTCCATTAAGTAACTTTCATGCCACTATTACCATAGCATAGTGGTGTAGAGTATGCAAGACCCAGGTTCTGCATACAGTGCCTCATCCACTAATTCCTCATGGTCTGGGTCTGGCCCACATAAGATGTTTAGCTTTGCATCATAAAAGAAATGGATGAAAGTTTAAAATTGAGCTCTACTGACTTTCTTATTCTTGGGCCCTATCCTGTCGTCTTTGTCCCTCTCCCCTCCTTCCTTGATTTCAGAGGGAGTTTGGGGTGTGCAAGGAATGTATTTTCAGGCCACTCCTGCATTAATATGTATCTCCAAAGAGCTAGTGAAAGTTTTTTCAAGCATTTATTCAATGTCACTTTGATCTTGCTTTGGAGGCTTTAGTATTGATTTCCACTGACTCTATCCATCCTCATCTGCTTAGCTGATGACAAAGATGTTTAATAAAAGAGGATAACTGTGTCCACAGGAAAGCTGCAGTGGTATGCAATTGAAGAGGGATTTGTTCCAGCAGCGTGAGTTCTGGCTGCCTCCTGGACACATCCAGGACTGGATAGAAATCGGTGAGAATGCTTTCTTTTTTTTCCTTTGAGAGGGTGTCTCCACCCACACCACCATCATTTTCTTCTTTTACTTAACAGCAGGAATCTGAAATCTCTGGTATTATGCATCTCTGTGGGGATTGCAACTATTTATTCATGGAGACTAAGTTAATAATGTGGAACACAATACAGACAATAATAAAAACAATTGTTCTGAATTCAAAGCAGGAGTGAGAAAAATGCGAGTTGTTTTAGTGTGTTGAATTGGTGGTAAATTTAAATCTGTTTCTGCACTGGCTTATTAAAGTTCAAAGTGTCATTCTCTGGTAATTTATGCCCTGACATTTAAGATTTTTTTTTTAAATGTAAGTCCTAATATCAACAGGAACATTTTCATAAAGTGAATTTCAGAAAATTGCTTGTGTTGAAACCTGTTGTTTTTATTGTCCTTACAATAACACGGAGCTTGCCAGCCCCATGGCACAGTGGTATTGAGACAATGTAGATTTTAATGCCTAATATTTATTATGTATTTATTATTTCCTTTTCAATCTTGGTTAAATAATGTTCTTGAATTTTAAAACCCTTGGTGACCTAGCCTGAATGTCTGTTTTATACATAAAACTTTTAAGGCCTGGATACTGTTGTCTTCATTCAGGCAAAACTTCCACTGGCTCATCTGGGAGCCATCCCTCACTGCCCCAAGTCCAAGGGCTGCAGGGCTAGGCCTAGAATATCTGTGTGTTGACTTTATTGCACCTTACTGACATACGGAAACCTTTTTCCTTTACAGAGCTTCCTGCTGGCACACGGGGTTTTCTGAAAATACATAATCTCGGCTCGTTATGCAATCTAGTGCAGTCTAGTGCCAGCTCTTTGTTTAAGAAGGGTGTGAAAGGATTTGACCAACAAGAAGGTGATGCCAAATGTTAACTGCAACGTCATTCAAGCACCTGCCTTCATGAATAATCCCGGATCCTCTCAAAGATGTACGTACACTTGGAACTCTTATCAACTTAAACATGAAACCAGCCATAAAAATCACATGACTCCTTTTTATCTTTAGTTAATATACTAAATAAGAACTAGTTTTTGTTTTATATGAACCATGAATGAAAAGGACCTATCAGACATTTAGTACTTCTCAAACTGCTTTAAACTCTGGCCTGGACAAAATTCCAACTGTAATAATTACGTTTTGACATTGTAAATTTCTTCAGCTGTTTCATTTTGGTACCGCAATCTTCACTTCCCATCTTAAGCTATTGTGTAGTGTTGCAGGGTGCTGCTAAACAACTGAGTCACATTGGGGTGGCTGTACTTCATTGGCTGTCAGTTATTCCTATATATCCCTTTCTTGAAATAAAAGGTTGTAAAGAGCTTTGGTTGTGCTTTACCAATGCAAAATTATTCAGCAAGGCAACAGCTGAGAGTCTTTTTGCAGGACCTGACGAAAATGGATACTGAGTAGTCACAAGATTTTGGTTCAAAATTTTATTCCCTAACAATGTAGGGCCTTCTGCCTTTGCATGCTTATCTTTATTCAGATAAAAAATGCCAGATCTGCTCTTCGTTACTTTGGTGTCTCTTTAGTAACTTCATTGACATATAACTGAGTGAATTTGGCACAATAAGCAAACTTCAGTTTTCGTATGTGTTTGAGCATATATGTAGTGAGTACTTCTAGCAATCTTTAAGATGAAAAGCACTGTGTGAAGCTAAGAAAACAGTACAGATTTTAAAAGATTTGCTTCTGTATTTATTGTCCATCTTTTCGAGGGCTGGGATTTTTTATGTAAATAAAGTTTAGATATGAACAGAGAAAGGGATTTAACAAAACACTGATTGCAAGTAAAGCTGCTTTTTTGAAATGGTTGGCTTAAAGCTCAGGCTAGTTAGGACTCCAGGTAGGGTCCTTCAGTAAACAAGTACTGCCTTCGCTATTCAGTCAGTGATTATGAATCTTTTAGAATCGTCGAATGCTCAGCAATGTAGAATTCAGAGGAAGAGGGTCCTTGTTGAAAGGTGCAATTTTGTATTAGAATTGTTTAAAAAAACCTCAGATTTATAACACAATGAAATTTTTAAGATGGGAAAATATAATATAGGTGTGAATTAGTGAAACCATTATCCCCTGATACAACAGTTAAACATGTTTCAAAGGTGACTGAGGTTTGTCATATAACATCTGTGTTTACACACACACGAGCATCTCTGGTATACTGCACATGTCAGAGACCATAGGATTCTCTGTTATGAAGCTCTATGTGTGTTTATAAAATGAAGTTATAGGTGGGGCTGGTAGTGTTTCCTATTATTAAGGTTGCCTGACACTTCCCATTATAAGACCCTGTTCTCAGTTGCTTATAACTTTGCTAAATTTTTATGGGCTTTGGGCTAAAATTTTCCTTGCTGTGTGTCTGCCTCAGGTTGAATTTGTTTTGGAAGATTTCAGCCAAACAGTTCAGCTGATTCCAAGAATAAGGCCAGGAAAAAAATACATTGTTTTGCTCATGTTTAAAAAAAAAAAAAAAAAAGACCTTTTACTTGAAATGCTGAAGGGCCCTCTGTTTTAGAGTAAGGACTTGAAAATCGGTAAGGCGGGGGGTGACCTTTGTATCATGGATGTGCCTTTTGCCATCCCACAAAAATCTATCCCAATTTTGACAAGTTATAAACTTTTGAAAAATCTCAATTTGCACATGCCTAGACACTTCTTAGCTTTTAACAGCTTAAAATCTCCAACGTCCATCCTCTCTAAGCTTGTTCCATCCCCTCTGCTGACCAGACTGCACATGAGCAACTGAATATGCTCCAAACCAGGGATATAGACGCGAAGCAGGACTTGCCCTGTAATTGCTGCTGTCAGGCACTGAGAATAAGGAGCCTGTCAGCCCTGTGCTCTCAATGATCCACCATACCTGCTGGCACCCAGGCATATGGAGAAGGAAGCCATCCAATTCAAATGCAGAGGGGACAAAAGCCAGACCAAAGGAAAGGGGAAGAAGTAGATTTGGAAAAGGAGTCTGATGAGATTGGGGTGGAAGGAGTTAAGTTGTTTTAAAAATACATTCTTATTCAATTTTCATTTTTTTATTTATTTTGTGTTGAGTTATTTAGATATATTACCATTTGCTGGAAATCCCAACTCAGTAACACTCTGTTAAGTTCAATGAACAGTGAGTATCCTGCAAGAAAGATCAGGACAGTTGGAAGAAGGAAACTGGGCCTGGCTGGTCAGGGAGAATGGGATCAGGAACCAGTGGGGAGGAATGGGGCGGATGGGTAGGAGAAGAGAGAAGTCTGAGAAGCAGCTGGGGAGAAATGGAACGGGCTGGGCAAAAAGACTGGGATTAGAAAAGGAAAGACAAGAGACTGAAGAAGGAGAATAGGACTGGGTGGCTGGGACAGAAAGCTGGTGTGGGGAAGAGACAAGCCTAGGACAGGGACAAATTGGAGAGGGTGGCATAAAAAGAACCAGAATTGGGAAAAATGGGCAAAAGGTCTGTGTTAACTAGAGCACACTCCCCATGGAGCCTGGAGTGGACCCCAAGATGTCTGAGTTTCTCCATTCCTCTGCTGTGAGCAAATATCTGTGAAACCCAGTGGCAAAGTGTGTGCCCCATCCCCCACTAGTGCTGGTCCACACAGAGGATGACAACCTACTGTTCCTATCATTTTCTCCATTAGTTCAAGTCTCCATTAGCTCAAAATCTCAAGCAGAGGTCTGTGCCTTGGATCTAAAGGTCCAAACCCTGCTGATGACAATGTAAGTGTCAATAAGATGCCACATGATGGAATTCTTGTGTTTTTCAGTTTGCTTTTACAAAAATCTAGGACATTTCACAGGAAAAATGTTAGAAGAACATTAAGGTTGCAAAGTCAAGCACTTAAAAGTTAGGAAATACAAGAATTGAGGTTGCCCATGTGCATTATGAGGTTGCCCATGTGCAACATTTCACTTTATGAAAATGTTCCTGTTGATATTAGGACTTACATTTAAAAAAAAATCTTAATTTATGCCCTGACATTTATCAGAGAATGACACTTTGAACTTTAATAAGCCAGTGCAGAAACAGACTTAAATTTACCACCAATTCAACACACTAAAACAACTCACATTTTTCTCACTCCTGCTTTGAATTCAGAACAATTGTTTTTATTATTGTCTGTATTGTGTTCCACATTATTTTTTTTCCCCACAGGCCCCTCCATCTCCTTCAGTAAACAGTGTAGACCTGCTTTTGGGATGGATCAAGGTTGTGTAGTGAAGGAGACTGTCTGACTGAACCCTGGCTTTGTTTATTGAGTAAGATGGAAGATGTGTAGTGAATGAGGCAGGGGACTGCAGAAAGAAGAAAATATGGTTAAGGTAGTTAAATGCTGCTCTGGGAAATTGGATTCTAACCTTGACTCTGTCACACTGTTCCTATGTGATGCCAGGCAAGTCACTTAAACCAGACTTTCCAGAGGTGGTCATTAATGTGTGTTCCTCATTTTATGTGTGTTTGACTTCAGACCATGAGGGTCTGATTTGCAGAAGCACTAAGCATTCACACAACTCCATCTGACGTCAATGGGAGCTGTACGTTGAATGTAATAGTAAGTACTCCAAAAAAATCAAGTCCTAAGTATCTCACCCAAAATTTGTGATGCCTTTGACTCTAATTTCTGTTCCTCTACCCATCTGTAAAATGAGGATAATAACATTGTCACCTCACAGGGGATTTATGAAGATAAATTGTTTCTGAAGCATTCAGATACTATACTGATGAGTGCCAGAGAAAATCCCATGAGGAAGGCATGAATAGTGTGCAATACATAAGGCATGAAGCCACATGTGGAAAAATGAGGATAAAACAAAATATTGAGTAGTTGCTTATTCAATGAGCACTGTCCATCCTATGCACTGAATAAGGCAGGAGTCCTGTAGAAACACTAGAATGTGATCATGTAATTAAAGACTGTATCATATGCATATGCACAAGGGCACAAATTAAGGTTGCCCAGGTAACTTTAATTCTGACATTTCCTAACTTTTGAGTGTTTGACTTTTCAACCTTTAATGTTTTAACAGGGTTTTTTTGTGTGTCTTATATGAATATATGGGGGTGTCTGTGTAAAATATATATAGGAGTCAATCATTTAAAAAATGGTTAGTGATTTTGGGTCCCAACTTAAGACACTACAAAGGGCCTGATTTTTCAGAACATGGCAATTCAGCTCTTTCTGAATCACAGACCCTTTAAAGTATCAGATCATCTCAAATGGGCACCCCAAATCACTATCTCTTTAACATGTTTGGATTTCTTTTAAGTTTAACCTTAACTCTGGATTGATAATGCTTGGTTTTGTGATTATTATATCATTCCTGTAATAGATTTTACCCTAAATTATTGATCAATATGCTTAACCTACCTGTATCTTAATGTAGTTTTTGTCTGGGAATATAATTGCTTGAGTTGGTGGAAAGTTGTCTGATGAACATGTTGGGTTTTTTTGACTAAATGCAATTTTTTTTTGTGAAAGTTGCTTTTCTGTGGAAAATTTCAACTTTTAATTGAATAACCAAATACCCCAAAACTATAATGTTTTTGATTTTTGGACAAAACCTGAACATTTTCTATTTGGAATTGCCAATGTGATGCATTATGGGAGTTGTAATTTGGGTTTATCACTCTTCTCAATGGGCAGGGTTTCCCAGCCAGACTACATCTCCCAGGATACACTTCAGCAGATCATGTGGTGTATCTTGGTAGTTGTAGCCCAGCAAGGGATCCCAGGTCATATGAGGAATGGGGACATGAGGTATCTGAACTATGAGGCACCATGATAACATGTCTGAATTTAATTTTTTTGATTTTGGATGAAAGGTTTTTTTTGGGGGTTGTGGCTGAAAATTGTCACATCTTGGGTTTTTTTTGTTTGTTTTGTTTTAATTATAGAAAAGTCAAATTTTTCCATCAGTGGGTGGGATTTCCAGACAGCCTTACAAATCGCAATAGAAATAATGAGCATCATCTCCCTCCCACTCTCCAGTCCCATCATCCTTACTCTTTCTTTAGATATTGCCTTCTCTGAGGTTGTAAATGGCCCTCATTTTAAGCTTTTCATTGAAAGGAAATCCCTTCTAAAGTGTTAGAATTGAGAGGAGACAGCATCTTTCAGGATTGGTGCCAGTATTTTCAGCTAACAGTTCCTCCAATTGACAACTAATTTGAATACTTTAAAAACCTGCTAGCTCAGGCTCTGTTTGTCTTATAATGATACTTTTGAAGATGTAAAGTGCTACATAACTTTTAAGCAATGTACAAACATGATCTAATCCTTAGAATATCCATTTATGAATTGTAAACAAATAGTCTTACCCTCATTTTACACTATCCTCTTCATCTACCAGTAATTCAGACTCAACATCTGGTTTCATCTGGAAAGAGCAGACTTACGGTAACTTCTAGAGTCACTTGACTTTGGTCCAAACAATAATTCATAACAGAACATCTGCCTGAGAGAGACTCTCCACATTTGATGATAGATGTTTAATGGGCCTTAATATGATACTTTTTATTTATATATATATATATATATATATATATAAATATTTTTTTACTTACTGGGTGTTGTTTAATCTCTCTAAGTATTTCACAGACAGATATTCCCCCAAAATATTAGGCTGGGTTTTTTTGTTTGTTTTTTATATAAAACAAGTACAGCTTAGCTTTTTATTACATGTCAGAGAAACCATGACCAAGGTCCCCTGTATCAGAAGCAAATTGGATCTATATTTTGCAACAAGAACATAAGAATGGCCATACTGGGTCAGACCAATGGTCCATCTAGCCCAGTATCCTGTCTTCCGACAGTGGCTAATGCCAGATGCTTCAGAGTGTGTGACATTCTATATCTTGGGGGAGCATCCTGTAACTCCCATATTCCTCATTTATATATAACTGTGATATTGCATATATAGCAGGCCATGTGAGGTATCCAGGGAAAGATTATGATCTCCTGAAAGTCATTTTTCTTTCTAAATATTTATATCATTAATGCATATGAAGTTATGAGAATGTGTTGTATGGTTGTCACTAAAATATGCTGTGGGTTTGGGAGGTGCCCAGATACTAGCTCTCCAGAGACAATATCAAGGGAGGTAACCAACACCTGGGTGCGTGCTGAACAGACATCTTCAGCAATTGTCCAGCACAGAAGGTACAATTCAGTGACTCACTCACAGGAGACACACCAGGGTATTGCTTCACCTTGTGACTCTGCAGTGCCCACCAGACATGCCTGGACTTGTGTTCTCCAAGCACATGGACTAAGGGTATAAAACAGGCCAAGCATTTGGCCACTGTTCTTTCTCCTTCTCCCACCTATGCTGGAAGCAACAAAGACACTCAGAAGACTGAAGACTCCAACAGAGGGGATGGGCCCAGGTTTCAGGAGTGAAACCTGTATACTATGAACTGCAATGTCCAGTGGGGTGAGAAAAAACTGCTTAATCTAGATGTTGCCAAGTCTAATAGGGTTGAGAGTTTAGACTGCGTGCTTAGGTTTTATTTTCTTTTGGTAACTAACTCTGACTTTTTGCCTATCACTTATAATCACTTAAAATCTATCTTTTGTAGTCAATAAATTTGTTTAACTGTTTATCTTTACCGGTGAGTTTGCCTGACATGTTTGGTAAGGGTGTTTGCTCAGGTTTACAAAGGCTGGTGTACCAATTAATAAATTTGCACTGCTCATCTTGAGCAGTGCAAGATGGTATATTCCTGAGGTACAAAGCTGAGAGATGGGGGGATCTGGTTGATGCCTTTCTCTGTGTGATTCATGAGTGGCTCTGGGAGCATTCATGCAATCTAGCTGTGTGTGGGGCTCCACATGCGGTTGTGCTGAGTGATAACAGTGCTTGGAGGGGCTTGCTGCTTGTCACTAGCAAAGCATTGTGAGAGAGAATCCAGGTTGGAGAGTTAAGGGAGCACAGCAGTCCCAGGCTGCACACCAGAGATCCAGTCACAGAGGGAATGAACAGAACAGGGCAACCATCAAGTGATCCATCCCGTCGCCCATTCCCATCTTGTGGCAAACAGAGGCTAGGGACACTTCAGACACTGCATTCTGGTGAGAGACACTGCAAATTCTGCAGCAGCATTTACATTTAAAAATGGGAATTTTAAAAATGAATAACATCACAGGGACACATCTGAGTCATTTTGATAATAGATTCCCCACCAGGGGAGGAAGGTCGGGCTACGGATAGGCACACTTGATGGATATAGCTGCTAAAATGAACAACCGTGGAACAGTTAAGTGTTGATATTTATATTAGAGAGACAAGGTAGGTGAGGTAATATCTTTTATTGGACCAATTTCTGCTGTGTAAGCTTGTCTTTCAACAGAATTTGGTCTAATAATAGATATTACCTTACCCACCTTGTTTCTCTAATATCCTGGGACCAATAGGGCTACAACAAGACATTTAATATTGTCATCTTTCATTTTCAGAGTCAGAGTTTATGAGGCAAGTAATTTTTTATGATTTTCTTCAGAGCCTTAAAGACTAGAAATTTTTTTTTTAAATGAGTGATTTTGCAGCAATTAATGGATCCTGTTGCAAATTCTCTAGCCACAGAATTGTGGAATATAGTATAATATTATAAATGAGTAAGAATAAAAGTTGCACTTTTAGTTAGGCCATATAACTGACGGTCATTTCTTAACTTAACTATCTGTGCTTTGCACTGTACAATGCAGATCAAAACAGTTTGACAGTTTAGAAGACATGAAGAAAAGCCAAATGAACAGAGATTCCTATGGAGAAGTTAACTTGGATAATATTTTTCTCTTAAGCGCTTTCATTTATTCCACTTGCAAAATACTCTGTTCTTTGTACAGTAAGGGCCTGATTCCACATTCCATGCACAGCTGAAACTCTCCTTTAGTGTTCAACAGGAGATTTGGTGTAACAAGAAATGTGGGATCAGGCCCAATATGTGTGGTTTTATACACTTTTTTGTGTAAGTAATAAAGTTAGTTGAGCTGCAGCTTTCTCAGTACTTCTGCTGTCCCACTGATTTCTCATTGCTCTATTACCCAGTTTTATTACCTGTTTAACTTGTCACTCTTACTTGGAAACTACTGCACATTTTAAAAGGGC
This sequence comes from Mauremys reevesii, assembly GCF_016161935.1. Lineage (NCBI taxonomy): Eukaryota > Metazoa > Chordata > Testudines > Geoemydidae > Mauremys > Mauremys reevesii. Next base: position 30,375,068 of record NC_052626.1, read on the forward strand.
ATAGAATGGGTGTGAATTTGTTGCTCATGAAAGTGAGGAACTGCTAGCATAAAACAGGGAACTCATCCCGTAAAAGCTTCAGCTCTCCGGCCCCAGTTTAGCAAATGACTTTAAGTATATGAGTAGCTGCATTGGCTTCATTGCAACTAATGGTTTGCAGAGTCATATCAGATGGCTTAGTGCACTAAGTGACTTTTTACTCAGAGAGACTGACGAGTTTTCACTATTGAAACAATGCACAAGTTGGTAGGACAGAATCTCCTCATACTCCAACCCAGAGGTAAGGTGCCCATCTACTACTGAAAGCTCCAAAACACAAAGCTGAACAGCCACATCTTGCTTTGTCCTTTACACAGTTTCAATAAATAAATAAACCCATGTGTACTCAATTTGCAGGCTGTTTGCAAACTTACATGAGTTTTGTGTTTGCAGGAAAACTCCAAACCTTTGTGATTTTGCCTGGTTTCGCATTTCATTATGAGTATTTCACAGGGCTGTGCTTAACACTATTCTCCAACCACAGCCTGGTTTAGTTCTGAAGTGTATTTTGGTAAAATGGCCTTTGAGGGGGATGGGGAGTTAATGGCAAAGCTAGTGTACTGTGACCACTGCTTACTACACCAGTCATAATTGTCTCACTGTTTCCTTGTATTCCTCCACATCTGTTTGTTATAACTACCTGTTGTTTCTCATCATATACTTTGGGGCAGGGACCAGCTTCTTTTTATATGTGTCTACAGAGTGTCTAGCACAATGAGTCCTTGATCCACGGCTGGGGCATCTAGGCCCTACCACAATACAGAGAGTAGTATTTCATTATTATTTGGACAATTGACCAGGGCTTATTTACAAAACAAAGCGCTTCTCATATCTCTGATGATCATGTGCAACATTTTATTTTAAATGATGATTAAAATGCTTGTTTTCAAGACATGTTTCTTGCTGTAATGTCTGTGGATCGCCAGCTTTTATGTTGCTGAGAGAACGGTCTTTTGTTTTTTTTAGGCCTCAGCGCTTAATTTGACACATTACATTAGCCTGGACTTCCCCCCGTTTTATCTGCTGCCTTCTTTGGAGAGGATTGCATTTAATTTTATTTTTTCAAGCCATTTTTGAGTTTTGCCTGGCTGACCAGCCCCTTCTGACATGTCCACATTCAATTCATGCAGCCTCCATGCCTAGAACAACCTTCTTGGCTGGATCTTCCTCCTCCTCAAGGTCCTTCTTGAAACACACTTCTTTAATAAAGTTTTGTATAAACTATAGCCATAAACATACAACAACCCCTTCCCGGTCTTCCCTGGTGTAATGCTCAAGATGTGTGCACTAACCTAGCCAAGCAGCAGCATAAATCTATTTTCTTCACCCTCCTTCACGATATTCTGTTTGTCTTCTCATGGTGTACCTGTTTTCTTAGTAGTACTGTCTGTAATTTTTTATTGTGGGAGTGCACAGATGCCTGAATCAGGATCCCATTATGCTAGGAACCCCACTCCTCCCCCCACCCCACACACAAAAGATGGTTCCTGCTGGCAAAGGCTTATGATCTAGGAGAAAATTTGAGCGCTGCCCCATGTATGAGACTGTCTGGTGAAATGTTGGCCTTCTAAGGCGGAGGAAAAATAGTTGTGTTCTACTGCTACACAGTGGCTGCTGTGAAGAACAGCAGAGAAACTTAAGTCTTGTCTAAGCTACTTAGTATTGGAATTATGATAGGGACTGCCAGAGCTGAAATCCAAGACCTCTTGTGGTAGGAGGTGTTAGACTAAATAAAACAGTCCCAGCAGTGCAAGACAGAGCCTTATAGCCTCTTGTAATGGAGATTAAACTACACAAAAATTGGCCTCCTAGCTCTGGCTGTGGAATTCCAGTACAGGTGTGTGTCTTCAAGATTTGCTCAGGTTGGGGAAGCTGGTTTCTCTAATATGAATAGGTGAAATAGGCTAGCAACAATAAGTCTCTCTTGAGCCACAATATCTACAACTGGATTTATGTCTGAGAAGACGAGTCCCCAAAGAAATCTTTGTTTAGTGATCATTCTGGAGGGAAAAGAGGTGTTTGATGTGTATCAGTCTTGGAGGGTCTGATACACAAAGTTCAGGTAATGCCAAAGTTGGGAGATGTTTGGAGTCAGTGTTCCAGTTTGGCTCATAGATGAGAGAGCAGGAGAAATTAAATTTGGACCTGGATCAGGATCAGAGTTTTTGGACCCATTATTCCATTTCAGGCCCATTTCTGATTTTGTTTTGAAGAATTCCTGTGCTTCCCTGAAAAAGAACACTCTTCAATTTAAGGGCATCCACTCTGCATTTAGAATTTTTCATTTAATTAACTATGGCATTATTTGTATTGCCCAAGGAATTTACAATCTAAAAACAACTGTGTTATAGAAGTGGTTGGGAAGTTTTCAGCAAATCATTTTTATAAAAAAAAATGCAAATCTGTCTGTTTTTGAAACAGGGTTGGTTTCAGAGAATCTCCCAACTTGAAGAAAAAGTATCAAAATTCTCTAAACCTTTTGCTTTGATGCTTCCTAAATGAAAAATCCCAGTTTTCCAATTCAAACTGATTTTGTTTTGAAATTAAAGTAGACTGAAAAAATTAAAGGAAAAAAGAAAAAATGTTCAAAATAGAAGCAAAATGTTTTGTAATTATCAAAACAAAACATTTAACCAAACTGAACTCTATTTTCAGTTTTCGATCATGAAGATTTTCAAGATTTTGACTTTCCAGATTTCGGATGGGAAAACTTTTTTAAAAATTCTTGAAAATATTCATGAGACAGGATAACCAGAACAAAAAGTTTCTGTCCAAAAGAGTTTACAATCTAAGCATGAGAGAAGAGTCATCTGCTATTGTTCTCTATTCCAAGGAGACAATTTGAGTGCCCACAAACTCAAAACTTAAAAGGAAATCCCATTGTCTAAAGTAGTTTTAATATAATGTGCTGGAGTAGCACAAAAGAAATCAGTGGTTGATGTACCAGAGTTAGTTGTAGAGTAAACTTTGGAAAAGATCTTACATAAATCAATTTACCTGGCTGTGTTGAGGTATACAAACCCCACACTGGGATGGAACCCAACCCCGCAGCTCATGCTCCAACTGGAGACAGGGTTGAAAAGGCAGAAACCCAACTCAGAAGGCTGGAGAGGAATACAGACCTACCCCACAGGCTCCCACCAAAAGGGGCTAGAGACACTTCCCTAAAGTACCAGGACTATATGCTGAGCCCAGCATAGGGGCTGACAATTTGGTTTCCTTTTTATTTTTCCTTATCTGAGACCAGGAGTGTAGGGAGCAGTGCTTGAATTAGAAAAGAGGATTTAAATCCTAATCAGAGAAGGCAGAGAGACAATAATGCTCTGCAGAGTACAGTACTACCTGAAAAGTAAGGCCTGAAGAATAAGAGCAATAAAAATGTCAAAGGTAACTAGAAAGTCAACCCAATTAATATTAATAACAAGGGGGAATGAACTGCAACCCAAAACGGGAAGAACGCATTAGCAACTTATTTGGATAAATTAGATGTATTCAAGTCTGCAGAGCCTGATGCCATTCCCTGCACCAGGTTACCCCTCCCTGTCAAGGGACTCATCGTCCTTTGAAGTAGCTGCTGCAGCATGTGCAATTGCTTATAAAGTCGATCGTGTCTTCTTTTTTTCCTGCCACTTGGGGCAGCAATAATGCTGGAGCTAGCCCTGATCAGAGACATGTGCCGCATTCATTGATTTGAGTGTTCACACTGATGATGTGGTCTCTATTCTCCAGCCATACAAGAATAAAGATGGGCACCTTTATAGAAAGGTGGCATGTTTATAGGAAAAATATATAATGTGAGAGACTTTGTGTTTGCATTACACTTTTAATGATTCCCATTTGATAAGAGGTGTAAGAAATCACCCTATGAACTCAGTAACTTTCATGAGCAGATCAGGAAATCCCATACGTCATATCAAGTTATTTAAAACTTATCCAGTCTCTTTCAATCCCCCTTCTTGTGTGGGCTGGGGAGGAGGATGATTTAATATTGATTCACTCCTTTCTTAGTGATCCCAATCTAACTGGGATTGTCCTTCCTCCCCAGTGAGGAATTTTGCTTTCTTTAATTAAAGAGTCTCTTGGAGCAGAGTAAGGGGTTTTGAGCAGGCAGAGAGAACAGAGTATCAGTTGAGAGAGCCATTGTGTGGATCCAAGAGCAGAATTTTGTCCTAAGTTTTTAGCTCTCTCTGTCATGCAGTGTGTCTGTTTTAATTCTAAAAGGAAAGAAACAGCTCCTGGCCTGGTGCAGGAGCAGCCTGTGTTACAGGATAAGAACCAATGTGTAGATTAGCCTGTGCTCCCTGTTAACTCAGTAATAAAGACATTAATTAAGACAAGCCTGTTGTCAATTATGTGAAAAGGGGTGAACATAATAGCCCCATGCCCGTCAGGGATCTGCACTACCGTTCTCACTGGAGGGACTTCTGAGAGCCCTATGCCTGCTGTTCATGGAAGCATGGCGCAGAAGGGCTGCTGCTCATCTATCTGAGGGGACAGTTGGAAAGGCCAACTGCCATCCTTCAGAATCCTGAAGCTAGTCCCGGGTTAAGGAACTTTTGATTGGCTGTTGCAGAAGATAGGCATGACAGCACAGCCATGCAGATGGGGAAGCAATGGTAAAGAGACCAGTGTGGGGTTGGGGGAAGAGAAGACTGGGTCTATTTTGCTCGCTGTTTTAGAGCTGCACTCAGAGGAAATGAAGTGTCTTGAATACACAAAAAAACAAGACTAAAGTGAGCCAAATGGGGACAGCATAAAGAAGAAAAGATTAAGACACAGAAGGGACTTATCAAGAGTTGGGAAATCCTGATAGTTAAATGCTGTATATTTTATATAACACCTTCTATCCCAGGGTCTCAAAGTGGTTTATAAATATTAGTTCTCACAATGCCCCTGAGAATTCCCACTCTACAGCTGGGAAAATTGAGGCACAGCGAGGCAAAGTGATTTGCCCAAGGTTGCACAGCTAGTCAGTGGCAAAAGTTAAACATAGACCCTAACTACTAGTTAGCACAGTCTGTTCTGCAGCATTCTCTCTACAAGAGAGAATTGCATTGTGGGGCATTGCAGGATTGGTAGTGTAATCCAAATTATAAGGAAAATATGGCACAGAGAAGTCAAGTGAGTTGCTCAAAGTCAGGCAAAAAGCCAGTGGTAGAGAAGGGAGTAGAAGCCAAGAGTCTTGCAAGTCTCTAGCATAATTTTTTGTGAAAAGGCCTCAGTTTCTGTAGAACTGATAAAAGATTCCCATGATATATTGTTAAGATTATAAAATGAGGGTGGCTGTTTTGTTTTGTTTAAACAGATGGACTCACTGGTTTTATATATTGCAGTTGGAGCAATTTTAAAGATGCCTAATCTATCTTCAGGAATCACTTATAATGTGGAAGGCAAGTTGTGATATAGCTCTGTCAGGGGGCTTTCAGATATGTTAACTTACTGGTAGTCAGTGTAGGAGGTGAATAGTTACGGACTCACATTCAGAGATGTAAAGTGGTAATATTGAAACTATCAGTACCATAGTGCTTCGTAAGTCATCATGGGCCTGTCTTGTATCACGTGGCAAGGTACCATAACATTTTTATGCACATTGGGCCAAACCATTCGTTTGTTCAAACTCATTTGATCTCTTCCCCATGCTGATTACTACAGCATTTGAGTGCCTTACAAAGATTCTATAATACCAGTAGTCATCACTCACACTGGATGCCCAGATACTGACATAGGTGAGATGCTTTCTTCCACCTTCAGCTTGTTAGAAGACTGTGCATATTCCTTTAAGATGAATCCATGCATTTGTCACATCCAATCTAATTAATGTAACATTGCTCCTAGAGTTGAAGGTGGAAGTAATACAGAACCTCCAGCTTGTACAGAATGAAGCAGCCTGTCTTTTCAGCAGAAGAAGCCATTGAGATCACATGACAGATTTCTGCATTCCCCTCTCCCTCCCAATTTGTTTTCAATGCCAACTTCTAGGTTTTAGCATTGTTCTACAAAGCCATCAATGGATCACAACCCAGCTTCATTACAAAATACCTAGCTACCCACAACACCCTGAGAAAACTGTATTCTGGTGGAAGCTGACAGATAATGCCCCGAACAATGGCTAGTGAGAGATTCCAAATAATCTGCTTAATTGGGTTATGAGTATTTCGTGGTTGTTTATTATGATAGGAAAGCTTTTGCAAAAAGATGCATCTGGTCGTATCCTTTCAAAGCAGTCAGACTTTGGCTCAGTCCAGTAGCCGCTGGTATTAAATACGAAATCACTGCCCTTGGACCAAGGGCGGCTCTAGGGATTTTGCAGTCCCAAGCACGGCAGGCAGGCTGCCTTCGGCGGCTTGCCTGCGGAGGGTCCTGCATCACACTTTGGGAAAGATATGAACATCTTGGAGAAAGTCCAGAGGAGAGCAACAAAACATGATTTATGAGGAAAGACTGAAAAAACTGGGTTTGCTTAGCCAGGAGAAGAGAGGAATGAGGGGAGACGTGATAACAATTTTCAAGAATGTGAGAGGTTGTTATAAAGAGGTGGGTGAGAAATTGTTCTCCTTAACCACTGAGGACAGGACAAGTAATAGGTTTAAATTGCACCAAAGATTAGAAGTTAGGAATAACTTCCTAACTATCAGGGTAGTTAAGCTCTCGAACACATTACCTTGGGAAGTTGTGGAATCTCCATCAGAGGTTTTTAAGAACGGGTTGGACAAACAACTGTCAGGGCTGATCTATGTTTACTTGGTCCTGCCTCAGCCTATCTGGACTAGATGACATATGAAGGTCCCTTCCAGTCCTACATTTCTATGATTCTATGGTCAGATCCTGATAGATAAGTGTAATTTTTTCAAATGTGCTTGCTAATTTTCCTTATACCTAATACAAGTTAGTACATTACCTTTTTTCCTTTCCAAAATTAATATTTAGCTTTAACAGACATTTCTACAAAGGATATTTCAATGATAAAACTATATTTTTGTCTCCCTCAGTGAAGGAGAATTCAAGTTTCTCTTGCTATACTGAACCATTAGATGATGCAAGCCCAAAGCCCAAGGTCATTAAATTGTACCTGGGTTTACAAAATTTGGTAAGTTCCCAAGAGAAGCTTTATATTTGTAATTGTTCAATGCCTATAGACAAAAAGTACAGTACTGTGCTTAACTGTTCTATTATAATTTGAGGACTGTGAATTAATTCTTCTTAGGAGTTGAAGGTATTACCATATGTGTAAACCTATCATGCATAATAAGGACTTCATTAAAAGTGAAATAATTCACATTAGATTGACTGAATGATGACCTCAAAGTAACAAATTAGATTTGAGAGTTGACCTATAGCATTGAAGAGTGCAATGATCTGGTATCATTCAAAAAGGTAATTTTCCCTAGATTTGCAATGGATTACTGCTTTTACCTAACATCTCAGTGACCAAATAATCTGGATATTTCTTAATCAGCTTACTTTTACTAATGGATATATATAACAATAGACTGGAATTATCCCAGGAGAACTATTCCTTCCAATGAAGAATGGATATATGAAGAATATCCAGATTATTCAGTCACTGCGTGTGTGTGTGTGTGTGTGTGTGTGTGTGTATATATATATGTATATGCATGCAAAAGCAAGCTTTGGTCACTGTGATGGGGTGGAACTCACCACTGTGGCACCTCCTACTGGCTGTCTGGGGAACTAGTTCTGCATCCTCTTCTGGTGGTGTCTCACCCACTGTCACCTCTGCTCTTGGACCCATGTCACTCACAGGACCGTGGTGTCCTCTTCATAACACTGCCCTCCAGCTGCACCACACTCTGGGTTCTCCCCTTCTGGGGGACCTGCAATCTCCATCTAGCCACTTCCCTCAGTGGTAACTGCAGTCCATTGTCACAGGGACACTTCCCATGTAGCTCCAGCACCCTCTTCTGCCCTTGCCTCAGCCTCCAGGCCCTTGCAGCCAGCCAGAAGTTTTCTATAGCTCCCTTGTCTGCAGCTCTTCTTATATAGGCCTGCTGAGCCATGATTGGCTACTCCCCTCAGCCCCTTTCTAATTGGCTGCCTCCGGTGCAGCCTCGCTAGGGCTGTTTTTAACCCCTTTTCTGCCAGTGAGGGGCAGCTGCCCCATTACAGTCACCAATGTGACACTAAAAATGGCACATTGGTTTACTGCACTTACACAGTAGCTCTTTTTAAAGTATATTTGGAGTCATATGCACTTGTATTTCATAGGCAAATCAGGGCCACCCAGAGGATTCAGGGGGCCTGGGGCAAAGCAATTTCGGGGGCGTCTTCCGTAAAAAAAAAAAAAAAAAAAAAAAGTTGCAATATTATAGAATACTATATTCTCGTGGGGTCCCCTGCGGGGCCCAGGGCCTGGGGTAAATTGCCCTACTCCCCCACCACCACCCCCGGGGCAGCCCTGAGGCAAATATGCATTTTCTACTATTTCAGCTGCAAAGGCTACTTAACTGCAGAACTGCATTTTGGTCTGTCTCATGCATCAATGGCAAGCTTTCCAGATTTCAAAATCTTACAGCCAGATCTTGATCTTAAACTCAAGCATGTACTTTATAGGTGTGTAATTGTGCACCTGCAGTCATTTGCAATTGTAGTTTTTGCACACTATCGCTTTGATCATTTGCCTGCACATTTGGATGACCCTGATTGTTCAGACTTGCTTGCACAAATTTGTTTTCCTTTTACAGTTAGTGCATAAAAATCATAGCTTCAGTGTGTAAAACTTACATATAGAAGTGATGGTGCATGTGAAGTTGCTTTCACACAGATAGACAGAGGCCACATTTTGAAAATTAAAGTTGTAATAACATAGGGTTTTGTGTTTAATTAATTACATTGTAATTACCTCTACTGACAGAATCCGAACTCCTCAACTGACCCTGTTCTGTTAACTATGAATGAAGATTCTCCTTCAGCTCAAGTGGTAGGGGACTGTCCTTCTGGAACTAGAGGATCTTATTCATATGCCCACGGCTGACTTGAAGTTCAGCATGGCTGTAATGTGCATTGTAGTGATAACTGTGAAGCCCTAGCTTTGGTCATGGATTTGTTATAATATGTTTATTTGCAGGGCAAATTGATATGTGCAATCAAATCCCACTAATAAATCCACCTAAATTGGCCTATTGAGTGGTTGATCATTTTGGTAACTGAAGCATGTTGGGGGAAGAAAGGTGTTCCCCTGCTAAAAGTTTGTGGGTTTTTTTCCTCCTCAAAGAAAATCAGCTGTCATTTATATAATGTAAATGAGGAGGATACTTTGGAGAACAGAAAAAAGCTTCTTCTGCTATATACCTCATCAGGGCTTGCTCCCACCATTCAGATCTTCAACAGTACCTATTCTGGGATCTTCTACTTCAGAATGAAGCTGGTAACATTTTGTTCTTTTTCAATGCATGTTTGATAAACAGTAATTTGGCAAGCACTGGACAGTGTAAAAAAGCAATTTTAGCCAGTTCCTCTCACGTAACCCTTTTTCCTTCCTACCAGGCTGTTGGATTACCTTTGCATTTCTGTCAGAAGTAGATACAAATACAGAAGAACTACACTTAAATAAGGTTGAGTCCAGTGTAACCCCTTCATTCCTGAGACTTTTTTATAGTTCAGCAATGAAGCGGGGAGAAACGGTAGTAGCAGCTGAGCGGTCAGGTCGGGAGTGGTGGCTTGGGTTATTTCTGAGCTATGAGGTGCGGAATTTGGAGAAGTAAGGAATGGAGTGTGAGAGGCAGGTAGAGAGAAGTGGCACCAAATAGGGAGGCATGGGCAGAGGAACAAGAGGCAAAGCAGAATTCAGGAGAACCTAGGAGAGCTAGCTACAGGCCAGCAAGTCAAAAGACTAGCAAGCTGCAAACCAATTGAGAAGGAAATGCACTGGGTTGGGATCTGGATGGAATGCCAGAGCCTTATCTGCACAGAGAAAGGAAGTGCTGCAACCTTTCAATGTTTCAAGCTATTCTGAATGCACCATTTTAGTGGCAGGTAGGAATTAAAGCATTAAGCCCAGAAGAAACAGAAATTCAGGTTCCGGATGCCACCCTTCTTCCCCACACTTTGTTCAGGCTTTGCAGGCATTTCAGAATGGTGGCTTACAACGCAGAATAAGTATGACACAATCTTATTTCTTCCATTTTGGGACATCAATTGATGAGAGTGTCTGAAATTTCAGCAGTGTTGAATCAGATCTGAATGCTAGTCCTGCTCTGGCTACCTATTCAAGCCATCCCCAGAGCTTTAAATGAGGCCTTATCTACACACACAAGTTGTACCACTATACTGTAACCCCAGAGGGTGACTGCAGCTCGAGCTGACGTACCTGAGCTAGTTTTAATCTTGCTAACTTGGGTACTGGAGCAGGGAAGCCATAGCAGCACATGCTTCAGCATGGGCTTTACAAGCCCATCTGGAACCTGGGTAATTACTCGTGGGGCCAAGCGCACTCTGCCATGGCTTTACGGTGAGGAATGGAATCATGCTTATTCTTTTCAATGAGTTTTATCCATCATCCACATATAAAGTGTGGATTGTAATGAATAAGTACCATAAAAGAGAGAATCTGACAGCAGCTTGTGTGATGGCAGTGCTTCCATTTCATCACAGATGATTTAACCCAAAGTTTTGACACCCTTTGAAAATAATGAGAAAAAGGGAAAAATAAAATGTGTGACTTAGAATCACAGAGAAATAAAATATTTAACTGATTTTTTTAATGAAAGGAAGAAAGTCAGTCTACCTGGACTATCGATATCCCCAGAAGAAATATTACATATAATACAGGTAAAAACTATCTTTTTAGTTACATACATATCACTATCACCATGTTCTCCCTCAACTTCAACTGAAGTTTTACTCTTCTTAATTTCATCCCATTACTACTAGGCTTACCTGCTCTTTGCCTTGGGGGTGGGAGCTAGCACTGGGGCCAGAGACTGGGACAGCAGCGCACGACGCCGGCAGGAGGGGGACATGACACTGAGCCAGGGTCAGGAGGGGTGGGCGGAACATGAGCCCTAGTGGGCCCCCCACACACCCTATGGGCTCACCCCACAGCCTGTGCACTCCAGGTGCCTACTGAGTGGGAAAGGGAGTGGGGGGAGGCAGGCTCCCTGAGCCCTCCTGCCCCCCTACCCAGGGCACTGGATTCCTTCTGTGGTCCCTCCCTTTCATGCTAACTATCCCTCCTGCCCCCGCTCTCCAGGGCATGGAATCCATCCTGTGCCCCCCCCCCGGTCCTTCCTGTCCCCCTCCCATCATCCTCCCATCATTGCCCGCCCACCCAAAATCCAGGGCCCACCCAGTTTTTCTGTCCTAGCTATGCCACTGCTTTGTACCACCCTATGTAAGTCTTTTTCATTCTTGGCCCCCCTCATATACTTGTAGATCATGTCCCCATATAGTAATCTCTGCCCCATTCTGTAAATAGTTAGCCTTGTTAATCTTCCCTTACAAATCTAGTAATTTTTGTTTTCTTTACCTTCATTTAATTTGTTAATATCTTTTTGATATTGAGTTATGCAATTCTGAATGAATTTCAGTGACAGCTGAAGGTGCTCATCACTTAACAAATCAGACCAGAGTTATTTAGGTGCCTAATTTTAGGCACCTATTTTTGAATAACCTTTGCCAATGACTATCTTCTCCTTGGTTGAGATTTCATGACTTCGTAGACAAAATTACAGTGGCATATTGCACTGGAAACTCCTGTTTGTTTTCCACTATCACCTCTGTTTCTTATAGAGTTACGGCTTTCCATATTCATTCCCTGCCTTGTGTATCTGTTTTTCATATTGTTTTTCCTCCTCTGTATTGGTTTTCACTTTCCCAATCTGAATCTTTTTGTTATGTTCTGTCCTCTTTTCTAACATATCTAGAAATATTTCTCTGCTGTCACTGGTGTTCACAGTTCCTCCTAATGTAATATAATCTGTTAATTTCATTATTTGGTTTACTCCCACTTATTTAAAGATGTTAAATAAACCCATGTCAGACTAGATAGACCCACAGCTATATTAGCAGTTGCCTAGTTGGTGGTCCTTCAGCTCTTTTTCACTCTGTGTGGCAGTGTTCGTATCCAAGACAATGCAGATAAATACTTTGACTAGGAGTCAGTGACACACTGTAGCTTTATCTTTTTAAAAAGCCAAATATACTGCATCTTATATATTCTCTGTATTGTGTCACCTTGCTACATGAAATGTTGAGAAAAGAAGCCACATAATGAATAGTCTTTGAGCCAGAACCTGATGCACTTTACTCAGTTTATTTAAGAGACCTTCCCATTGACTTCAATAAGTGTTTTTGCTGAATAAGGCTTCAGAATTCATAGAAACAAGGATAATCATAGAATATCGGGGTTAGAAGGGACCTCAGGAAGTTATTGAGTCCAAGCCCCTGCTCAAAGGGGATCAAATCCGAGACAGATTTTTATCCTAGTTCCCTAAATGGCCCCCTCAAGAATTGAACTCAGAACCCTGAGTTAGGCAGGCTAATGCTCAAACCACTGAGCTATCCCTTTTGGTTCTTTTTATAAACAGGAATATCATGGGAAGTTATTCAGTTTGGGTGGATTCAAGTTATGGGAAAACCCTTGTATGAAGGCAGACTGAAGTATGAAGAAAGAACCTTCTTTGCAAAACACTTTTCTGTTGTGTTTTTAAAAGACTCTAAATGCTGTCCATTTGTATTCACTTTATGTTCAACCAGATATTGCTCCAATAGAGGAATGGTTTGTAAGATTCACCATGCATCATAGATTAAACATGTTTGCTACTGAAGGAACACTACTAGATGTTTTTAGAGGTAAGATACATTTAGAAAGAGAATCATGTAGAATTCTAAAAAAAAAAAAAAGGACCCTGTAAAAATGGAGTTAAGGATGATATTAGTCTGAGTTAAGCTTACACTTAAATCTAAACATTTTAAGATATGGAAACATACTGCTAAGGCACACAAGTAACCTTAGCTCTGCCCTGTAGTGACAACATTAGGGACAAATTGAAAAAAAATCTTTAAAAATCAATTTCTTCTACACATGCTAAAATGCCTTAATCATATTCATATAATTATTGTACAACATCAGTACAGGACAGAGTTCATCTAAAAAGTTCTGTCTGTGGCAAGCTATAACAAGATGATCAGTGCACCTTTTTCAGATAATTTTATTAGAAAACTATGTCCCTTCTGTAGAGCAAGCTAAAGAGCCTTCCTAATTTCTTTATCAAGTCTATTGTCTTGTAACATGGTTATTATTGGAGTGGCTGTCAACACTGCCTAATTAAGTTTGCTCATACTTCCCAGGAAAGATCTCCTGTTTTCAGTTGCTTAGAACTTTGTGAAATTTCAGTGGTTTGGGCTGAAGTTTTCTATGCCTGGTGTCTCCCTCAGGCTGATTTTTTTTTTCAGCCAATATAGTTCAGCAGTTTCCAAGAATGAGGCTAAGAGGAAAATATGTCTCCCCCCCCCCTTAAAAATACTTTGAGATGATCTAAAAGTCCCCCTGTTTTGGAACAGAAACTTAAAATTTGGCAAGGGAGTAGCCTTTGTGTCAGGCCAACCCCTTGTGCTTTTTCCTGACCCTGTGAAAATCTACCCAAATTTGGCCAAGTGTCACAGAGTGCCTCCATAACTACCTGGTAAACCTCACTGCCTGGCCAGTTCAGATGGTTCATAATCTCAAATGTACACCATGCCATTTATCTTTCACCAAAGTGTGAATTTATTTCCCTCTTTCTTCACAAGAATATGCAACACAGGCTAATAGCAAGAACTGGCTTCCCTACAGCTCTCACTCCTCAGCCCTGGCTCGCCTTCTGAGCTGCCTTCTGAGCTGAGCTCCTCTTGCACTGCTGTTGAGTTCCCCTTGCTTCCTGATCGTCCCCTTACATTCTCCCCAGTTACTTTGTTAGCTCAATGATTGTCAGCCAGGTGCTCACAATCCCCAGAAAGTGTGAAATTGCCCTCAGCTAGGCTTCTGTAATGTCAATAATCAGGGTGCTGCTGATAGCATCCTGTCACACCAAGTTATAAACCTTTGAAAAATCACAGTTTGCACATACTCAGTAGAGATGTCTGGACTTTTAACAGTTTGGATCTAGAGATTCCATCCTCCCTGAGCATGTGCCATCCCCTCACAGCTCCTAGTGGTGAACACACTATACATACACCATCCCGGTGGAGTAAATGAGGCTCAGAAGGACTCTCTGTTCCAGTCCTGGGTGGAGCTATGCAATGGAAGTGAGTATACAGAGCTTGTCTCGCCTGTGCTCTCAGGAACACCTCCCACCCACACCCAGGTAGTGTGGGTGAAGAAGCCATCTGATCTGAATGCAAAGGGGACAAAATCTAGAGCAGGGGGAGGGAAAGGAATCGATTGGACAGGAAGTCTGGAGAGACTGGAGTTGAAGAGGGGCGAGAAACTGAGGAGGAGTCAGAAGGGGAGACTAGAACTGACTGAGAGAGAAGATGGGGAGACCAGCTTTTGTGAGAGGAGGGTAGGACTGGTTGGGCAAGGAATGGTAGTTGGAGGAGAGAGACTGGTAGCCAGTGAGGGAAACAGGAGGGGAGGCTGGGAGCCATTTGGCTGGGGTAGGGGTATACTGAGGTTGGACAAGAAGCTGGGGGAAAGGGAGACTGGGAATAGGAATCAGTGTGGGAGGAAGATGGATTGAGGAAGGAGGATAGAGTTCTGACAAGGAGTTGGGATGTGGGGAGAGAAATGGGATTGGCTAGATGGAGACTGAAATGAGGAGCAACAGATTGGATGAAGAACCCCAAGATGGAGACAAGAACTGAGAGCCCATGTAGGGTTGGGGAGACAGATTGTATGAGGAGTCAGGAGGGGACAATTGGGCCTGGCTGGGCAAGAAAGCTGTGGGGTCAAGAAATTGTGAGGAGAAAAAAGGGGGAACTGGTATTGGCTGGGAAAGGAGACTGGAACCAGGTGTGGAAAAAATAGTATGTGAGCATTCAATTAAAGACTATGTCATAATGCATAGACCCAAGGAGGCTAAAATAAAGTTGCATGGGCAACCTTAATTCTGGTACTACTTAACTCTTGAGTGCTTGACTTTGCAATCTCAATAATGTTCTTTTAAATTGTTGTGTGCATAATTTTATTTTAAGCAGCAGGATATGCATTCTCCACTAAGCTTCATGCAAGTACTTTTTGCCATTGCACTTCCTTTTCCATGTGATTAACATGTTTTGTATTTCAATGGCATCCTTCATCTTAGGCCTGGTCTACACCTAAAACACCAAAAATTTTTAACACTCATGAGAGACATAGTTAAGCTGAACTTAAACCCCAGTGTAGACACCGCTAGGTCAATGAATGACTTCTTCCATCAACCTGGCTACCGCCTCTCATAGGAGTGGATTTACTCTAGTGAGGGGGGGAATCCCTTCTGTAACACTGTAACAAGTGTCTATGCTACAGCAGCATAGCTGCAGTGCTGGAGCTGTACCACTGTAGCGTCTGTAGTGTAGGCAAGCCCTTACATATGCGCTCGTCCACGTGCACGTTCTTTCTCCATTGCACTTTAGGTACATTTCTTACTTAGTCTCTTATAACCAAGTATATTTGTATTCTGTTTATCCATGAAATATATAGGACAAATGGTAAGGATGGTTAAATAAACATGCAGTGTATTCATGCTTTGTATATTTTAAACATCTAGACTTTTTTCTTCCGCAGAGCCTCTTCTTCAGTGGCATCTTGGCAAACCAATAAACTCTACTGAAATTGCTGCTTTAATACCCGATGTAATAAATATCACAGTGTCAAAATGCCCCTGTGCTAATGATGTGGCAGTAATTGCTCTTATATGCAATGATACAGTACATGGTAAGTTGTGCATTTGTGTGTTTAAATATATTCACCATAAATCTGCAGACCAGTGCAAGGCAACGTAAGTTGGATCAAACAGTTTGTATTATTCACATACTCTCCCTAGTTTTGAAATAAATAGAACCTCTCGCATTACCTTATGTAAGCATCTGTACCCTCCCTTCCAAAATTAGACAGGTCAGTGACATTGTCTGGCCCAGTGTGCAATCACAGCCAAAAGGTGAAAAAAGAAACCTTCCAAAAAACTATATTTCTATTATGCAAATCAATGATACCTCCTCACTTTGACTGTTGAATTTAGGGTGCATCCCTTCATTTAAAAAATGCAGAAGGAGAAGAGGTCTGGAAAAAAGCAACTGAAATTATCTGAGACATGCAGAGAGATTTAAAAGCCAGCACTGTTTGGAGGAGAAAGAACGAAATAGGATTGTCACCTGACCTAATGAATGGTATAGAAAAGTCTTAATTGGGCACTTCTGTTTTGCTCATTCCCAGAAGAGGGCACTCTATGAAATGCTTTTTTAAGCAACACATAAATAACTTGTGGCTCTCAGTGCCTCAGATTCCCAGCTGTAAAAATGATCTGAAGCACTGAGAAGTGATTGTGGTCAAGTTACATCACTCATCAAGTTGATGGTAGAGTTGGAAATAAAACCAAAGTTGTCCCCCAGTCCAGATATATTCTGATCATCATTTGGGTTCAGGAAAATAATTCCCAATAGGGTAGTGTTGCACACTTCGTTGAATTATGAAGGTTTTAAATCTTCCCCTGAAGAAGCCAGCAATGAACCCCTGCTGGAGGATGGACCATTGGTTGATTTTTAGTATGGCCTTCTATAATTAGATGTCTTTTGGTCCTGATAAACTTGATCACATTTAGAAAATTACTCTGAGGGTATGTCTACACTACCCGCCAGATCGGTGGGAAGTGATCGATCCAGTGGGGATCGATTTATTGCATCTAGTCTAGACGCGATAAATCGACCCCCGAGCGCTCTCCCGTCGACTCCTGTACTCCAGTGCTGTGAGAGGCGCAGGCAGAGTCGATGGGGGAGTGGCAGTAGTTGACTCACCATGGTAAAGACACCACAGTAAGTAGATCTAAGTACGTCGACTTCAGCTATGTTATTTACATAGCTGAAGTTGCATAACTTAGATTGATTTCCCCCCCATAGACCCAGGCTTATACTCTGTTGTACAGTATGGTGAAATTGGCTTTAATATCTCAGACAGACTAGGCCTGAGATGCAAATAAAAGTGAGCACTGCCATCTAATGGTAGATGTAGGAAATGCTGAAAAGTAAAACCAGCACAAACTACCTGGCAGGGGAGATACCAGTAATCTTGTAAAACAAAAACTAAAGTAAAGATACAGATATTCAGTAACTTACTATTGTTTAGCTATATCTGTTGGAAAAAGCAGCAGAGTTTATGGGTAATCTGGTCTGTCACACCATCATGGGAAGAGCTACCAAACCAAATGTTAATCCATTTTAGAGATGGGCAAAATGGTTTTATTTATATAGCACCATTGGTATCAAAGGTGCTTTATAGACATGTAAAATGATAAATTCACAGACCCAAAGATTTTAGACTCCAAATGAACAAAATAGAGGTAGGACAGGAGGGAAGGGAAGCAACAGAAAAGCAAAATGATTGAGCAATTTTAAAAATTGTCTTCGCTCACTTCGTGTGATAAGTATTCTGAGTCTGATGAGTCATCCCTGAGCCTGCATGTTATGAACCTCACCTCTCATCTGAGATAATTACCTGTGAGTCCTAAGGGTCCAGCCAATCAACAAGCCAGAGTCTAACTAGGTGACAGCAAAGCAGGTATAGAGGCTGCTAATGAAAGCAGCCACTCCAGTCTGCTCAACATCACTACCTTGTTGGGGATACTCCCAGCTGCCTGGTAGCTCTGACAGACTGCTACTGCTCCAGTGACAGCCAGATGCCTGCCTGCCTGTCCTGGTGCTTCTTAGCAATTCCATGGTACACGTTTTTTTTAATACATATTGGCCTGAATCCTGAAGTTACTACTCACTTTTTACTCCATTTTTACTCAAATCAAACTCCTTTTGGCATACATGGGAGTTTTGACTGAGTAGAGACTTCAAGATTCAGTCCATTGTGGTCAAACCATAATATAGAGTAGATGAAAGGATTATGAAGAGAGGGCTGAGAGTAGGGATGAGTGAAAGCCTTGCTGAAATAAATACATTTTGAATAGGGATTTGGAGGAAGGTGAATTTGCAAGGCATACTAGACCAGGGAATCTGTTTCAGGCATAGGAAGAAGCATGAAAAGAAGTAGTCTCACAAGTTGTAGGAGATGAGAGGTGGTTTTGCACTTGCTTGTCTGCATATAGACTCATAGACTTTAAGGTCAGAAGGGACCATTATGATCATCTAGTCTGACCTCCTGCACAACGCAGGCCACAGAATATCACCCACCCACTCCTGTAACAAACCCCTAACCTATGTCTGAGTTAATGAAGTCCTCAAATCATAGTTAAAAGACCTCAAGGTGCAGAGAATCCTCCAGCAAGTATCCTTCATATATTCCAGTGTTGGTTGTCAAGATGAATTTTTTTGCTCAGCAGTGTCTGTTGGGGCCGCACTTGCACCCTATGTGTCTTCGTGCCTCCAGCTGAGGACATAAAGAGTTGTTCCACCCCTCTGTTCCTTCTCACCATATGTGGCTACAAGTCAGTCAGAACTTGCAGTGTCCGAGCTTTTTTTGAGTTGTGTGGCCTTTTTCTGTATATGTGAATAGTCGTAGGTAGTCTGATAGTACACACTTAGTGATTAGTATAGTTTTTGACTTTTTTAATAGCATTTCCTTTCATCTTTTTGTGAGGAAACTAGTTTTATTTTGCTTGAGGGAGGTACTTTCAACATTGAGTTCAGTCACTTTATATAATCATAAACCCCAGGCTTTAAGAATTTCCCTTTGTATAAAGCCATAGTGCCGTTAAACTATGGACAACCTAGATGCTATTATGTCTAAGGGAAGGGCATGTCATCAGAGAGATCAGCTGTAAGTCACGTTCAAAGACAGCCAAAGAGCCAGGGAAGCTCAGCTAAAACTTTTTCTGATGGAGAGATTGATGCATCCTTCCTCTGATCATGGATCCTTGATTTCCAGGAACAGAAACATTTGAGCACTCTCATCTGAATGTGCTCCTGCTGCCTCTTCCACTTGTGTCTCTGATGTTCCTGTGCTGAAGGATTTGTTCTCTTCCTCTAGTAAAACATTGGATGGCAGTGGGAAGAAGGAGCTTTTAGAGAAAAGACAGATTTCCTTCTCTGGGTCCTTCTACTTCTAAGGCTCATTAATCTTCTTGAGCATCAGAGGCCAAGGATAGCTCATGAGACAAAAAGGGTTCGACCAGTGCTCATTCAGGCACCAGTCACTTTATCTCAGGACCTTCATCTTTGGTGCTGAAGAGATCACCTGATAAGGACA
The DNA here is from genome assembly GCF_016161935.1 of Mauremys reevesii. Classification (NCBI taxonomy): domain Eukaryota; kingdom Metazoa; phylum Chordata; order Testudines; family Geoemydidae; genus Mauremys; species Mauremys reevesii. The sequence continues at coordinate 30,394,431 of NC_052626.1, forward strand.
CCTCAGTGCCAAGGCATCTGGTACTGATGTTCCCAGTACTGACTCTTCCAGTAGCCTCTACCTCAGTACTGGTAATGGCAGCTTGCTTACCATAGGCACTGTCATATTAGTACCAAAGATTTACGTAGCATCCAAAGACCTATCAGTCTCCTCAGTAGCAGACCTCCCCTCTGTTACCAGCGGTAAAGTCACCACTGCTAGTACTGGCCACTGTCTCAACTATGATACCGAGTGCATCCTCTGCGAACTAAAACACATTCTGTGGTGGCTCCACGCAAGCCTACTCGTATTGCCTCTCATCTTAAAGAGGAGTATTCTTTTTCCTCTTCTAGCTCTGAGGACAGTAGAGAGCCTTCATCAGCTAAATTGCTAAGGTCAAGGTACTCAGGAACATTTACCCCTGGGAGAGATTCCCCCTGAGAGAGTATTCCATTCATCATGTCAGCAGTTTTCACAGAGTGCCTCATGGTAGTGGCAGCTTCCCTCAGAAATCTATCTATTCAAGTGTTCCCATACCTGGATGATTGGCTTATTCAATTATAGCAGCAAGTTGTGGGCTCCATTCAGCAAACTGCATCTCTCTTTGGACTGGAAATAAACAAAGACAAATCAATAGTGACTGAAAAAAACATAAATCTCATAAAAGCCAGTCTCTACTCCACAATAGTGGTGGCTTATCTACCATCAGAGATTCCAAGCCATTTTAGACCTATGTTACCATCTAAGAGTTCACCCCAAGACATCAGTAAGAACTTGCCTCAGACTGCTTGGCCACATTGCTTCCTGCATGTTCATAAAATCATAGAATATCAGGGTTGGAATGGACCTCAGGCGGTCATCTAGTCCAGCCCCCTGCTCAGAGCAGGACCAATCCCCAACTAAATCATCCCAGCCAGGGCTTTGTCAAGCCTGACCTTAAAAACCTATAAGGAAGGACATTCCACCACCTCCCTAGGTAACCCATTCCAGTGCTTCACCACCCTCCTAGTGAAAAAGTTTTCCCTAATATCCAACCTAAACCTCCCCCACTGCAACTTGAGACCATTACTCCTTGTTCTGTCATCTTCTACCACTGAGAACAGACTAGATCCATCCTCTTTGGAACCCCCTTTCAGGTAGTTTTTTTTTCCATCCACGTTTGAAAAAAAAAGGTGAGGCAAAGTTGCATACATTAGATGGCCTCTTATTACACACAGATAGAACTAGGCCACTCAGATCATCCCCAGACTATTCATAGCATATAGTGATAGGGTTAAGGACCAGGTCTTTTCTACCCCAAGACTCTCGAACTGGATTTTGGTCTGTATCAATCTATGAGTTGGCTTCTGTAATCCCACCATTAAGGGTCATAGCCCACTCTATGAGAGCACAAGCAACTTCTGTTGGCTCTCTGAGAAATATACCAATCATAGACTTTATAGAGTAATAAGCATGGCCTTTAGTTCTCATATTCATCCAACTCTGTTCTGTCATGGAGCATCCAGACCTGATGCTGACTTTGGCAGAGCTGTCCTATGGTCATCATTTAGGGTAGACTCTGAGTACTTACCTTCTATAATTTCACTAGCAGTGAAATATATACTGTATATACACGAGCAACAAAGGAGAAACAATTGCTTACCCTACAGTAGCTGTGGTTCTTCAATACATTTCCCTATATAAAGATTAGACTAAATACATTACACAATCTGCCTCAACCTCCCCCCCATACTCCGTGCTATAGAGTCTGTTAACATCAAGATTTCATGGGGCAAAGAATCTGAGGGGTAGTTGGGGCAACACCACTCTTCAGTCAGAGGCATAAGGATACTCCAACAGACAATGCTGGTCAAAGAATCCATCTAGAGCGCAGCTGGTGCATGCACTCAAAAAGTGGAATATATATAGACAAGACATCTTGAAGAGCCAGTTATTGTACGGTAAATAACTTTTTTTTCATGAGGTAACAAAGCCTGAAACTTCTCCCAAATCTAAAACTAAACCAAATCTACAAAAAAAATTTGAAATATTTTTTCTTTTTAAAACTTTCCATACTCCTCTGCCCTTCCTGCTTTTTGGCCAGGACAAGAAAAGGAAATCTCATGACCACATTCATTAATGTCACAGCATTTCAGAGCCAGATGATCTACTAGAACTCCAGTAAAGCCTGTTTTGTTAAGATTTACGCATTAGTTTTCAGAGTTTTGGATAACAAAAACACTACCTGAAACTTTTTGCAGTTTCTCAGTCACTAATTTCAATGAAATCATAACATCAGTGCTTGAAATACAGACTGAGACACCTGAAATATCTATTGTAGCTGTTCCAAGTTTTCATTACAAACACTGACAGCGGTCAAACTCAGCTGAGGAAAGACCTGATCCCATAAAAGTGAAAGGTAAAACTGGCTTTTAAGGGACCAGGCACTTCAATAAGTCATGACAAACTCAACGTATACATCTTTCACTCTTGTTAGATACATCCTTCCTTCTTCCCTTTTTATCTCTGTGCTGAATGGCTACTCTCATTCCATTGAAATGCTTCCTGAACTTTCAACAATAACCCTCAAAAGCAAGATGTGCTTAATTAAAATCAGAGACGAAATCTGCACTCCTGTAAGTCTGGACCTTCATCTGGTCAGGTGCATTGAGCATTTAGTAAATAAAAATCACAGCTCAGTTTGTGTTCCTAAAAAGTCTGCAAATCCTTAAAATGAGTTCTAGTCTCTGTTTCAAAATAAAATATGGGTCTCATTTATGGTTTCATATCAAAACTATGTGGTACTGATTGATTTGGAAAGTCAACATCTGAACCTTATTGTGGTTTCCCAATCACAGTATGAAAACAGGTAAAACTTGGCAGTTTCAACTGAGTTTTACTTTTGATTTTGGAGTTTCAGACCCAAAATTCAAGTTAAAAGCTCCAAAAAGTGGTTCAAAACCAAAGACAATGGAGTTTCAAACACCTCTGATATCCGTAGCCAGATTCCGGAGTCCTTACTCAGTTCTCATTCACTGAAAAGTTACATAGAAGCTTTTGTATTGAAGTGATCAATAGAAGACAGCATTTGCAACCCTGCAGTTAATCCTATGAAGTCAGTGGGAGTTTTTCCAGAATGAAGAGTATAGGATTTGGCCTCATATGATTGTACCAGAAGATGCTTTTACAAATTGTGAGACATCTGCTTTTAGGTTGACCTTTTATCCTTTAATTGCTACATCAATCTTCTTTTTTTTTTTATTTGTAGGAATTTATTTAGGAGTTACCCATTCTGGATTTATATCTCGAGAAACACAGTGGTTCAATATGACAAACAGCCTGTGTAGTCTCCTAGACGATGGTAATTCCTTCTTGTTCTTAATAATTTAACAAGTGCAGTGTTCATGATTGCTTGGGTGGTACATTCATTACACTGTCATGTGAGAGACTCAAGTCTGCACTTAGACTTGTGTTGACAGAACCGTGATGGGATGCCCTGACCCATTTCTGCCCACATTTTTTGCTGCCCTTGAGGTCAGTAGAGATCATCTTGAATTACATCAAAATATAGCATAATGTGTATGTAATTGTCAATAATAAAATAAAAAAACTTAAGAAATAATAATAAACCAAAATTTATAAATCCATAGCAGGCATGCATAGAGAAGGAAGGCCTGCTTAGATCAGTAGCAAGTAGTAGAAACTAATTTGAAATAGTCTTGGTCCCTTGCTTGACCACATTCTCAATCCAGACAAGAGAAAAGGTAAATATCACAGGTAGTGCTTTGAACCCTGTCAGAGAGAAGAAAAGGACATTACAGAGTTGCCACGGTGGTCCCTACTGGCTAACTGGAGTGGAAAGTGTGCTCTGGAAAGGGCCATCTCCCAGTCCTTTGTAAGATGAGAAGTACTTAAGTACTGGGTGAGTGCTGAGCTGACCTAGGAAGCTCTTAAAGAGTCGGTGCTATAACCTGCAAGACAAAAGGAATAATCGGTTCCTATAGGAAGAAAGATATATGGGTTTTGAAGCTATTCTGAAGCAGCAAAAAAAAACCCTAATTCCACACTACCTATCCTTCTGGCCTTATTTTCAGGTTCAGGCTGGCCAGCTAAATGGCATTAGTGTCAAATTCTAAAACCTACATGATTTGTAAAAATGTCTCTCATGATTTTATATGCTGAATCCAGAGGGGAACTGAGCACTTGTAATGATACCCACAAATGTTCTAAATGGCTAAGTGATTCTTTGGCTTGCGTGTAGACTATAGTCATGACAGATGTTTGAATGCACAAAACAAAGCAGTGATTATTCATAATGCTGTTTTTTCTCTTCCATAAGACTGTGCTGGCCTTTCACTTGTGAATATAATCTTAACGAATAATCATTTAATAATCCTCACTACATTGGGCCTTTTCATTAGTCAAGATCTACGCTATCCAACCGGAAGGATTTTAAATGTATGTGAGTTTGCTTATAAATTAAGTAACTTTTAAAGCCATATTTGTAAAGCTTAAGACAAATAAAAATTTGCACAATTGTGCAGTTATTTTTTGAGAAATCCTCATGGAAATATAGTAAGGGAGATTTTAACTTGTGCGACTAGTGGGATTACCTTTTTCTCAGCCTTTTAACATGAGATTAGGAAATTAGGAATAAAGGAAGATTCAGGATTGTTAAAATTCAGAATCAGGAAACACAACTGTCCCATAGCATAACAATTAATTTGTAGAGTAATCTTATTGTAAGAATGTTTTGTGAGAAATGTAGCACATTTAGTCATGCTCCTGTTAACTATTTATTAGATTAATAAACTTTAATGCCAGAAGAGATCTTTTGGGTCATCTAATTTAAACTATCCATACAAGAAGTTCCTCTGTTAGTCTGAAAGCAGGGTTTTCAATGGACTTGCTAACTTACATGTTCTGAAACCCACATATGGATGGGTTGACCAGAGTTGCTTTGCCACCATAGCAAAAGGATTGGGTCCATCTTTGCAAATGATTGGCTGTGCCACAAGTAACGTGGCAAGGCCAATTCATTTGATCAGCACTAGTGGTAAGTGGAAGGTTGGTTGATCACTTAGAACTTGATGCTGCAAGATGCTGAGCCTTCTGGTCTTCATCCAAAAAAGCACTTAAGCACATGCTTAACTTTAAGCGTGTGAATAGTTCCACTGAAGTGAAAGATATTAATTCCTACTTGCAGGCTCAATCTTTTTAGTCACATACATTTACTCTCTATAAGCAACTTATTTCATTATGTCCCTAACTGCTTACAGTGGACCAAATCTCTGAAATCTTCTGTTTTTAACTCCACACTATAATGCTTTCTTAGGGTGTCCAGAACTGAGAGTCACCTTGTTACCCTCATCCCTGCATCAGTGAGAAAGACGTGCTTGTGCTGAATTGGTTGTCTGCTCCCTGACACCACCAGTCTGTTAGCTACTCAAACAATCTCCTTCGAGCATTACCAGCCCTTACTTTGCCTTGCAGGTACAAAAGGTAGACTCCAACTCCTCAGCCCCTCTAAAAGCAACCCCTGCAGTGTTCAGCCCCATCACTGGATGCTTTCAGAAATTACCAGGTTCGCTGTCACCAAAGGGAACTATATACAGTACACATCAGCTTGTTTGATTCAGCTGACACTTTGCTTAATAACACAGGGATGTATTTATAATAAAAACGAGAATAAGTTTATTCACAAAGAAAAGAGATTCAAAGACTCAAATGAGACAGAAGTATAAGATGCTTCTTAAGCCTGGTCTACACTAGGCGTTTAAACCTGTTTTAGGAGCGTAAAACCGATTTAACGCCACACCCGTCCACACTGAGAGGCCCTTTATATCGATATAAAGGGCTCTTTAAACCAGTTTCTGTATTCCTCCCTAACGAGAGGAGTAGCGCTAGTATCGGTATTACCATATCGGTTTAGGATTAGTGTGGCCGCAAATCGACAGTATTGGCCTCCGGGCGGTATCCCACAGTGCACCACTGACCGCTCTGGACAGCAATCTGAACTCGGATGCAGTGGCCAGGTAGACAGGAAAAGCCCCGCGAACTTTTGAATATTTCCTGTTTGCCCAGCGTGGAGCTCCGATCAGCACGGGTGGCGATGCAGTCCGAAATCAAAATAAAAAAAGAGCACCAGCATGAACCATGCGGATGTGATCGCAGTAAGGGCAGGCAAATCTGTTCTATCAGCGCTCCATTACAGAAGACGAAATTCAAAATCATTTTTAAAAAATCTCCAGACAGACGCCATAGCAGGGGCTCAGCGCACTGCTGCGTGACAAACGTAACGGAAAGCCAAAGAATCAAATGGACGCTCATGGACTGGAGGACTCAAGCTATCCCACAGTTCCTGCAGTATCCGAAAAGCATTTGCATTCTTGGTTGAGCTCCAAATGCTTCTAGGGTCAAAAACAGTGTCCGTGGTGGGTCAGGGCATAGCTCGGCAATTTACGCACCCCCCAACCCACCCCCAGAAGTGAAAGGGAAAACAATCCTGTCTTGACTCTTTTACATGTCACCCTATATTTACTGAATGCTGCAGATAGACGCGATGCTGCAGCACTCAACACCAACATCCTTGCTCCCCCCCCCCCCGCCATGGGTGGCTGATGGTGCAGTAAGACTGATACCCATCGTCATCATCAGCCTATTGGCACATGGGGCAGTGCAAAAGGACTGGTAACCATGCCGACTAGCATCCATTAGGTCTATCAAGGGCGCCTGGCCCTAATTTTTCCTGGTAGATGGTGCAGTATGGCTGGTAACTGTCCTCATCATAGCAACAGGGGGCTGAGCTCCATCAGCCCCCACCCTTCATGTGTAAAGAAAAGATTCAATTGCCCCTGGACTAGCAGCGCGATGCTGGGCTCCTCTCCTCCACACTGCTTAATGTCCTGTCTGGATTATCATAGCAGCTGGAGGCTGCCTTCCACTCATTTCTCACTAACAAGTCACTGTGTCTTATTCTTGCATTCTTTATTACTTCATCACACAAGTGGGGGGACAATGCTATGGTAGCCCAGGAAGGCTGGGGGAAGAATGGAATCAACAGGTGGGGTTGTTGCAGAAGCACCCCCTGTGAATAGCATACAGCTCATAATTTCTGCTGGATCTGACACAGAGCAGCTGTGCTCTCTGGTTCTATGATACAGTGGTTCTCTAGTACACTTGCCCAAATTCTAGACAGGACTGATTCTATTTTTAGATACCAAAAAGGAGGGATTGACTCAGGGAGTCATTCCCAATTTTGGCTTTTGCGCCCCTGGCTAAGAGCAGCCAGGGGCACTTATGACAGCAACAGATGGTGCAGTGCAAAAGGACTGGTAACCATGATCATCTTTTTACCAATTTATGGATTGGTAGATGGTACAGTATGGCTGGTAACCATCTCTGCTGTCATGCAAAAGCAAAAGCATGCTGCTGTGTAGCGCTGCTGAATCGCCTCTGTCAGCGGCATCTAGTACACATACGGTGACAGTCACAAAAGCCAAAACAGACTCCATGATTGCCATGCTATGGCATCTGCCAGGGCAATCCAGGGAAAAAAGCCACGAAATGCTTGTCTGCCGTTGCTTTCCCAGAGGAAGGAGTGACTGATGACATTTACCCAGAACCACCCGCGACAATGATTTTTGCCCCATCAGGCACTGGGATCTCAACTCGGAAATTCCAAGGGGCGGGGGAGGCTGCGGGAACTATGGGATAGCTACGGAATAGCTACCCACAGTGCAACGCTCCAGAAGTCGATGCTAGCCTCGGACCGTGGACGCACACCACCGATTTAATGTGTTTAGTGTGGCCGCGCACACTCGATTTTATACAATCTGTTTTACAAAATCGGTTTATGCACATTCGGAATAGTCCCATAGTGTAGACGTACCCTTAGAGTCTAAACTTAATGTTAACAGGATCAAATCCTTGTCTGAAGTAGGTTCTCACCTAAAACAACTTCCCAGCACTACCACCCAGCATGGCTGGGATCCACTTTTTATGAATGCAAAATGTGCTGTCCTTTTTGCTCCCTCAGTGATGGATAAAAAGCTGTCCCTTTCCCCCAGATATAGTCCAGTAAACCTTTGAAGTGTATTCTTTTGAAGTGCATCCCTAGATAAAACACTTCTCCCGCATTGTTCATTTTCCTGTGTGCTCCATTCCTGTTGACTTCACAGGTCTCTGATGACTTGGAATGTATATGTAGCTTCCACTGTGTTTGCCTCACCATACTTAATTTACATTGGAGACAGGGATAAGTGAATAGGCATTCTTCGTCTGGTATTAATGAAGAGTGTGTCACTGGCTTTCATTTAATACCTTAAATGACACTATTTATGGATTAATACCATGAAAGCAGTGTGTTAGGTGGTGTGAGGGCATCAGGTTTGATAGGCGTTACTGTTACAGAACAGCAAACCCTTTATCAGTTGGCGTTGGAGGGTCTGAGGGTCAAACTCACTCATTAAATGGTAATTTTGTCTGAGTAAGGATTTATGGATTAAGATTTAAGGATTTGGCCCAATTTGATTACTAATTTACCTTGTTTAAAGCTCAAAGTACATGTCACTGGCCAAATTTTGCCTTTATTTACACCTGAGCAAATCAACAGAGACCTGTGTGGGTGTAGCTGCGAACAGAATTTGGCTCCATGTGCTTCTATATACTTACAAACAGGGGTGGCTCCAGGCCCCAGCACGCCAAGCGCGTGCTTGGGGCGGCATGCCGCAGGAGGCGCTCTGCTGGTCACCAGGAGGGTGGCAGGCGGCTCCGGTGGACCTCCCGCAGGCGTGCCTGCGGAGGGTCCGCTGCTTCCGCAGCTCCGGTGGTCCACCAAAGCCGCGGGACCAGCGGACCCCCAGATCACCGGAATTGCCTGCCGCCCTCCCAGCGACCGGCAGAGCGCCCCCAGCGGCATGCCGCCCTGCTTGGGGTGGTGAAATGTCTAGAGCCGCCCCTGCTTACAAAATGAGAATAAAATTAGACTGACTGTAACTGAAATATTTATATAATTAAAAACTCCTAATTACAAGTTATCAAAACAAATCCTATTAACTTTTAAATAATTTGTACTGTACATGTTTCTACAACTTGTTATTGCAGATTGGATAGCCAGTGATTTTCAATGAGTTTATATTGGAGATAGGCCTGAATCAAAACCATGGATTCAAATGTCCCAATAACTTGAAGAAATTCAAAACCAAATTGGGATCTGAACTCTGGAGCTCAAACCCATCTATCATTTCTGTTAATCATGAACATATTTAATAACTGATAGGAAAAACATTTCTTGATTGTTAATGACTGGCTGGAGAAATTGAATATGCCTAATATTATTGTTCATGAATTGCCAAGAAATGCCCTCCCCTATTGATTTTAATATGTATATTATATGCAAAAAACTATGCTAAAAGAACATTATTAAGGTTGCAAAGTCAAGCATTCAACATTTAGTAAATACCAAAATTAAGGCTGTGTGTGTGCAACCTTAATTTCATCCCCTGGTGCACATGTATTATGATAATCTTTAATTACATGATCACATACTAGTATTACTAATTTTTTGCTTTCTTTTTTTCCCTAGTTCACCAAACCAAGTTTCTGTGGCTTTGAAAGGGTGAGAATCTTGGAAAAGGAGTTTTCTTAATTTTCTGTTTGTTTTACGTGTTCACAATACGAGATCACTTTACACCAGTGAATTAATATTTTAAAAAAACCCAGAAATATTTGTAATTTCTGGGTTAGAACACCACAATTGCCTAACAGTCCACAAAAACATTTTAAGTTAGGCTAGCCTACTAAGAATAATACAGCAGAGGGAATTGTAGGCACGCACAATTTACTTTCTCAGATTTGAACTTGGCTTTAGACACTGAGTAGCATTATCACGGGATCGTTTAATGACTACCACTTATCAAGGCTTTGGTTTCACATGTTGTTTGCAAAATTACATCTCCAACAGCTTTATGTTCAGGCCTTGCTTATTCCTGACTTGGAGATTCCGGAAGTGGCTGTATTCTCCAACTCCTCTTTCCCCATCAACCAGTATTTATTCTTATCTACATTATTGATCAAGCCCAACCCTCCTTGCACCCTCCAGTGTCTTTGCAGGATTCTTTAATGCAAACTAAGCCATTATTTATGTACAGAAAAATTACATCACAAAGGGATCAATTATTTTAATTATATATTTCCCTCTGTTTCTCATAGGATGATTATTTCAGCGCAAATGTATGGTATAATGTGCAATGTCTAGCTAATGCAGAGAGCTATGAAGGTGAGAAGTTCAGATGTGAACATTTTTAAATCTATGAAACGGAGGGAGAAAAGGAAAAAATAGTGAAGCATAGTTATGAACTGAGTTGTGTTCGTGTTAATCACTTGGGGTTTTTGCAGGAGCCTAAGGGAGCTAGGCACCCATATCCCACTCAATTTCCATGGAATTTGGGCACCAAACTCCCTTAGGATCTTCTGAAAATCCCAGCTTTAACTATAAAGTGTCTTTAGTTTAGGGGCTGATCCCACAATGTATGTACCCAGGAAAAATGCTAAAAAACAGTAGAAGTGCTGTGGTTCTTCTTTGAGTGGTGTCCCTGTGGATGTTCCATTTTAGGTGCGTATGTGTGTCCGCACCTTTGATGGGAGATTTTTGGTAGCAGTGCCTGTTCTCCCATGCATGTACGCACACATCCTTGTGCCCTATACCAAGGCTGCATGGGCAAACTGTCCTCAGTTCCTTCTCAATCACCTGCATCCAGAGATGGAGTGTAGTATGTGCCTTTAAGAAGTGCAGGGCCCAATTCAAACATTTTTGGTGGGGCCCTGGCAGGGATGACTAAAAAAAAAAATATGAAAAAAAAAAAAAGCCTTTCATTTCTTAGCAACCGGTTCCCTATAAAAAGTTCTGATTTAAGGGATGCGCCACAGTATGTTTTTTTTGTACCAATAGGGTTACCATACATCCGTATTTTCCCAGGAGAAATTTTTAAATTTTAAAAATTCCTCCCAGATGGCTATTTAAGAACCAAAAAGCCTGACATGTCCAGGAAAATACGGATGTATGTTAACCCTACCTAAAGTTCTTTTTTAAAAAGATGGGCCTGAACTAGAAATGAGCTCCGTTTCACAAGTGTGGGTCCCCGCCACTCCCTGGGGGTGTGCTAGGGTGACCAGATGTCCCGATCTTTGGGTCTTTTTCTTACCGTATTTTCCGGCATATAAGACGACTTTTTATACTAAAAAACAACCCCCAAAAATCGGGGGTCGTCTTATACTCCGGGTATAAACAGCTTTGGCTACATACAGAACGTCCCTGTGCTGATACTGTATGTACCGCGCTGAGCCAATCCCGACAAGCGGTGTATTCTATTAATGCATACAGAGCCTGCTCGGATTGGCAAAGGTTGTAATAGCCCGCCTCTCTGACTCAGCCAATCCGAGCAGGCTTAATAGATGACACCGCTCCCGTGAACGCTCCGCCCTCCTTCTCCTCCCCTTCCCCGGCTTCCCGCGAATCAAATGTTCGCGGGAAGCCTGAAAAAAGGAGTGGGCAGGTAAGCCGGGCGTGTGGGGGAGGGGGCAGGACGGCTCCTCCTGGCCCTGGCCGAGCGCCCCAGCCCGGTCCCAGGCAAGCACCTCCGGCTTGGGCTGGTCCCGCCTGTGCGGCTCGGACCTGGCCCAGCTCGGGCCCCGCGGCTGCGGCTCCGGCTTCGGTGTCAGCCGGGCCCGGGGAGTCGGGCCCCGCGGCTGCGGCTCCGGCTCCGGTGTCAGCCGGGCCCGGGGAGTCGGGCCCCGCGGCTGCGGCGCCGGGCCCGGTGTCAGCCGGGCCCGGGGAGCCGGGCCCCGCGGCTGCGGCGCCGGGCACGGTGTCAGCCGGGCCCGGGGAGCCGGGCCCAGCGGCTGCGGCGCCGGTCCCGTGTCGGCCCGGGAGCTGGGCCCGCGGCTCCGGCTCCGGCGTCGGCCGGGCCCGGGGAGCTGGGCCCCGCGGCTGCGGCGCCGGTCCCCGGGTCGGCCCGGGAGTTGGGCCCGCGGCTGCGGCACCGGCTGCGGCTCCGGTGTCGGCCAGGCCGGGAGCCGGGCCCAGCGGCTGCGGCGCCGGGCCCGGTGTCGGCCCGGGGAGCCAGGCCCCGCGGCTGCAGCTCAGACCCTGGCCCCCGGCAGGGGTAAGAGGCCAGGGCCAGGGCTGGGACTGGGGCGGAGGAGGAGGGGTTGGATCGGGCAGAGGTTCTGGGGGGGCAGACAGGGGATGGGAAAGGGGGGGTTGGGTAGGCACCGCGTGGGAGTTCCTGGGGTCTGTTGGGATGGTGGTGGATGGAGTCGGGGCAGTCAGGTGTTGCCTCGGAAGGAGGGGTAGTCTTATACGGCGAGTATAGGCCAAAACCTATGTTTTAACTGGAAAATTAAGGGGTCGTCTTATATGCCCAGTCGTCTTATACACCGGAAAATACGGTATATAGGATCCTATTACACCCCACCTCCATCCCGATTTTTCACACTTGCTGTCTGGTCACCCTAGGGTGTGCACACGTGTGGGTCCCAGCTGCTCCCTGCCCCCCTCATTGAAGCAGGTGTGCAGGGTTACTGCCCTGGGAACTGCAGGGCACCAGGGAACATGGGGCTGGCTGGAGGCAGGGCAGGGGCTGACTGGAGGTAGGGTCTGGCTGCAAGGGGTGCAGGGCTGGCTGGAGACGGGGGTGTGGGGCGGGCTGGCTGGCTTTAGGCAGGGCCGCAGGGGGGTGCAGCAGGGCTTGGCAGGGTTGGAGACAGAGGAATGAAGGACTGGCTGGCTTCAGGCAGTGGGGTGCGGCAAGGGTTGGCTGGAGAAAGGGCAGGGGGTGCGGGTCTGGTGCAGGCAGGACAGGGGGTGTGGGGCTGGTGCGGGCAGGGCAGGGGGTGTGGCAGGGGCTGGCTGCGGGCAGGGTGTGCAGGGCTGGCTAGAGACAGGGCAGGGAGTGCAGGGCTGGCTGCGGGCAGGGGCTGGCTAGGGCAGGGCAGGGGGTGCAGGGCTGGGGCTGGCTAGGGGCAGGGACGGCTCTAGGCACCAGCAAAACAAGCTGGTGCCTAGGGCGGCAAAATGTAGGGGGCGTCCCCTGCCGCCGGGGAGGGCGGGAGGCTGGGCCGGCGGACCTGCCGCCGTCATGGCTGCGGCAGGTCGACCGGAGCCCGGGACGAGTGGACCTGCCGCAGGCATGACTGCGGAGGGGGCGCTCGTCCCGCGCCTTGGCGCAGGTCCGCTCGTCCCGGGCTCCGGTCGACCTACCGCAGCGGGAGCTCAACCGGAGCCGCGGGAAGAGGGGACCCGCCGCAGGACCGGGGAAGGGCGTCGCAGCGCACCGCGCTGCTTGGGGCAGCGTGATTTCTAGAGCCGCCCCTGCTAGGGGTAGGGGGTGCGGGTACAGGGAGTACAGCCCACCCTGTATGGTGAGTGCCCCGTCCTCCTCCCCGCCCCCCGGGGTAGCAGCAGCAGCCCGGGGCTACCCTGCTTCCACCGCCCGGCCCTGTAAATAGCTGCGGGAGCTCTGGGGAAGTGGCAGGGCTCCAGCGGCAATTTAAAGGACCAGGGCGGCAGAGGCAGCTGGAGCCCCGGCCCTTTAAATAGCCCCCGGAGCCTCCTGCTAACCCAGGGCTCTGGGGATTATTTAAAGGGCCAGGGGCTCCCCTGCTTCTACCGCCCTGGCCCTTTAAATAGCCAAGGGAGCCCTGGGGAAGTGGCAGGGCTCCAGCAGCTATTTAAAGGGTCGGGGCAGTAGAAGCAACAGGAGCCCTGGACCTTTTAAATAGCCCCCAGTGCCCCGCAGCCCTACCCCAGGGCTCCAGCAGTGGGGCTCTGGTGGCAATTTAAATGGCTTGGGGCTCCAGCCCCTTGGGGAAGCAAGGCCATCCCGGTACAGTGCACCGGTACGCCGTACTGGGGCTTGGGCGCGGGGCTAGGGTGAGCAGATGTCCTGATTTTATAGGGACAATCCCAATTTTGGGGCCTTTTTCTTATATAGGCTCCTATTACCTCCTACCCGTCCCGATTTTTCACATTTGCTGTCTGGTCACCCTACGCGGGGCCCTCTTAGGGGCGGGGCCCGATTCAGGGGACTTGGTTGAATTGGCCTAAAGCCGGTCCTGTGTGCCTTTTTACTGTGTACCTATTCCCACTCTTTTATTAATGTTTTTGCTGTATAGTTAGTTCTTAGTCATAGTAGATTTAGTACCTGATAGTTGGAATGTATGTTCCTCTTTTTTCTTTTCTTTCTTTTCTTTTTTCTTAAAATATGTACATGTGCGCGCACACACACACACACACACTTTTTTTTAAAATTTTTCCCTATTGAGGGGTTGAACAACTTTTTCTTCTGTTGGGGATACTGGGCTCCCTGAAATGTAAAAGGTCCCTCTCTTGTCAAGAAGCAATCCCTGTTAGTGACAGGCATTCCCACTGCATTCATTGCTTGGGAGACTCTCACATTCCCAGCAAGTGTAAAATCTGCTTTTTAAGGGAAGAGTCTATAAAAACAGGGAAATTAAGTACAGATTATTAATGGTGGCCTTAAGACTGCCTTAAGACTGGCTTTGGATCCAAGTACAGAAAACCCCCTGTATGGGGATCCTCTCTGTCTGTCAGTGCCCCGTCATCATTGAGATCACAGTGATTGAGAGCTTCCAAGGGGAACACAGCAACAAAACCCCGGTCTCCAACACTGCCTGTAAGGGACTGAGGCATAGGCAGTTTGGCCTAGCAGTCACTGCTGGGCTGGAGTCCACAAGTGCCAGGGACAGTAGTCAGTGATCATGAGTCAGAGGAATTGCTAAAGCCAGGTTCATTAGGCAAGAATCAGTGTCAAGGTGAGGTTGGGATCAGAGATCAGAGGTAGTACCAGGCTAGAGTCAGAAGGCAAGAGTCAGGGTGAAATCGGAGGCTGGAGATCAGGAAATAATGTGAGGTCTTGAGTCGTAGTTGTTGCCCAGACAATAGGGTGATTGGTGAATCAGAGGGCCACAGGGTACTGTCACTCTGTCTCCCTTGGGCGGTACTTCCTGTGGCAACTATTCTTCACAATGCTAACATCAGCCATCATTGGTTCTACAGACCAGGGTTCTAGCCCCTGCATCCTTATACTCTCCTTGAGTGCAGTACTGATTACCACACTGCCAGTACCAAGAGCTTCCCACTCCAAGTATAAGGAAGGGGATAAGAGGAGCAAAACAATGGAGAGTTCATCATTAAAGAAGATCTGGTCCCCAGAGACCTCAGGCCCCAAGAGGAATGCTAGTGAAGCTCCAAATATTAGGCATGTTAAGTTTCAACTAAGTCCTGTACCTTCTTTGGTAAAGGGCTTGGTACCAAAGATTACTACTAACAAGAGACTGAATCTTCAGCCCCATTAGTACCTTGCACAATGGCCTCTGCAACATCATTGGTGCCAGTACCAAGTTCTGTTCTGCTGCAGGAATTCCGGTACCTGAAAGACCTTATGGTACCAAATGAGCCTGAATCTCTTCTCCTTGCAAGCTCTGGATGCCCCTCAGTACTGAGATTGGCTGGGTCACTGTCTGCTCATGTTTCTGGGAGACAGACCTACATCTTCGACTATCCATGAGGAGGAGTTGTCACATGCAATACAATCTGTAGAGGAGCATTCTGACTCAGACTTTGAACTTTCTTCAGTTTATTCCAGGAGAAGTTATTCCCCTCTGCAGATGCAACAGACGCAGGACACCAGACCCCTGCCTTCCAACAGTTGAGATGACCAGTGCTGGATTCCTCCCACTGTGCCTTATGGTCTCCCTCATTGCCCTTACTGTAATCCACGAGCAATGTACTGCCAACAATTTCAAGGGACCTCAGTTCAGTCCCATAGGGAACACAGAAGACTGTGTTCCGCAGTACTATCCATCTCTTCTCCCCATTCTGAGCCTGAGGAGACCTTTGAGGAGCAAGAGGCAAGGGCAGACAAGGCCGTGACCCCCATCTCAAACATCTCATCATCACTGTATGAGTCAATCAATAGTCATCCCATCCTCACCATCATTAGCTGACAGCTTTAGACCATTCCAGGACCTGATGAAGTGGGTCACTGACACCCTGAAAATTCGACCAAAAGATGTCCAGGATTCCCATCACAAGCTCCTGAACATATTGCACAGCTCTGCCTCAGCATAGATAGCACTGCCAATTAACGAGGCCTTCCTGAAGCCAGCCAAGTCCATCTGGCAAACTCCACCAACACCCCCACCCTCCCACATGCAAGAGGGCTGATAACAAAAATGTTACATCCTGGTGGCTCAGGACTGTTAATGCACCCAACATACTCAGTCTGGTATCTGTACCCAGTCAGGTCCTACAGTCAGTCACCTGGTGGATGAATGCATCCAAAGTCTGTGCAGGAATCCTTTTCAACCAGAATCCCCCTACAGAGGGGTCCTATTAACATTGGACATTTCCCTCTTGGAATGGGCAGTACATTTAGCGTACCACACAGTCCAAGGCAAATGGTTACAACAGGAACAGCCCTTGCATATCAATCTGTTAGAATTAAGGGTGGTCAGAAATGCTTGCCTCCACTTTCTTCCCCTACTCAAAACCAAGTCTATCAAGATCATGACAGACAACATAGCATGCATATATTATATCAATCATCAGGGCAGAGTGCATTCCCCTCACTCTGCACCGAAGCAATAAAGCTTTGGAACTGGTGTGTGGGGTTACATTATTTTTATGCTGCCTTGGTGGAAAGTTACAGCAGCAGGACAACAAAAATAGAGGAGTTAGATAAAGTTGTTATAAAAAAGTTGAGAGCTAGCCCGTGGGAGACAGACGTCAAATGGCCTAACTAAAATTAAATAAGTTGCATGGGAAATGGGAAACCAGTAAGCAAAAAGCCATGCATGTAAAAAATGTATATATTAAACAAAAAACCAATCAGCAGCAATGTAATGTTAGTGTGTCTAACGTTTACTAATATAAAAAAGCCTATATAATATAATGCATTGTAAATAATAAACAATTCAGCTTGCAATCATATTAGTTATTGTGCTTTATCCGGCCCGCATGCAACGCAACACTGGTGCACAGCCAATCGGATAGTCATCTTGGCTTCTTACCTCCTGGGTATACAAAACACCATGGCGGATGACATGAGCAGACACTTCTTCCTAAATTACATATGGGAGCTGGACTCTCAAGTCCTTAACAAAATACTCGTAGCTTGGGGATTTCCAGAGATCAATCTTTTTGCAACGTCAGCCAACACAAAGAGCAGGAAATTCTGTTCTAGGCAGGGCTCAATCCCCATCCTCTAGGAGACACTTTCCTCTTTGCATGTACAAAGGGTCTTTTCTATGCATATCTTCCAACTCCATTGCTCTTAAAGGTCTTTATCAAGAGCAGACAGGACCAAGCCAAAGTCATTTTGATTGCATCATAAGAACATAACGGCCAGACTGGGTCAGACCAACGGTCTATCTAGCCCAGTATCCTGTCTTCCAACAGTGGCCAATGCCATGTGCCCCAGAGGCAATGAACAGAACAGGCAATCATCAAGAGATCGATCCCCTGTCGCCCATTCCCAGCTTCTGGCAAGCAGAGGCTAGAGACACCATCCCTGTCCATCCAGGCTAATAGCCATTGATGGAACCATCCTCCATGAACTTATCTAGTTTCTTTTTAACCCTGTTATCGTCTTGGCCTTCACAACATCCTCTGGCAAGGAGTTCCATCAACTTGACCATGACAAGTTTGGTTTCCTTACTTCATCAAATTCATCTCTCACACTCCACGGCAGCTCGCAATCAGACCTCAACTATTGTCTCAGGATGTGGGTCAGACACTTCACCCCAGTCTGAATGTCCTGCAAACTTGGTTCCTCAGTGATTCTCAGGATTAGAGATCATATGTTCTTTGGAAGTACAAAAGATACTGTTAAATACCAGAAAGGAATCTACTAGACATACTTATCTTCAGAAATAGAGAAGATATAAACTTTGGTGTTAAGAGCTGGGGTGAAAGTAAAATACAGCTCTCACCGGTACGGGTCCCACTGTGGTCCCCCGGAAGGGGCGGGGTCTCAGATGGAAGGGGCAGGGCCAGGGTGGAAATAAGTTACATTTCTTACCCGTACAGTCCAAACACAAGCAACCCACCTCTCCTACATACTTCATGGATCCCTCCCATTGCATGACTTAGATATAGAAAATAAAGCTACTACCAGTACTGTCTGTAATAGAACTTTACTACTGGAACAAGCCTGAAAAACTGAAAACTCACTGTCATATTTTTCATCTTGTTCTCCCTCCTCCTCCTCCAGCCAGGTTGCCAAGGTGGCTAGGCTCCCCGTTTCCCCGACCCCCGCACTCAGCAGGGGCTGCAGCGGCTCCCCTCTAGCTTGTAGCAGGGGGACTGGCTGAGGGAGAAGCCTCCCAAGGTAGTCTGCTGCCTGCATAGGGACAGTTTAAACTTAGCTGTTCACTCCACGGTCTGAACCGGGGGATCCGGGGCTATTTCTGGCATCCTTGTTAATTTCACTCATGGTTGTTTGGGGGGGGGGCGTGACCAAAGCTGGGGCAGTTCTTTTCTGCCCCCTGGATGAGGCGATCTTCAATAATATAATACACAAAAAATACAATCAAAATCATCTCATCCAGGGGGCAGTGATGGACTCTGTTCTCAACCTCCCACCTTCTTAAAGGGTTACTGCTAGGGAGTCACCTAAAGTGGAGTTCCCCCAGGGACACTTCTCCAAGAAGAAGGAGAGGTTATTCACCTTGTGCAATAACTGGAGTTCTTCAATATGTGTCCCTGTGGGTGCTCCACTATCCACCCCACTTCCCCCGCTTTGGAGCTGCCTTTGTGGGATTTGCGATCTAGAAGGAACTGAGAGCAGCTTGCCCACATAGCCCTATATAGCCTCGGTTCAGGGCACGAGGATGGGTAGGATGCATGCGTGGGCTGAACGGGCACTGCTACCAAAAATCTTCAATCAAAGGTGCAGGGATGAATGTTCCCCTAAAGTGGAGCACCGCAGGCACACATACACTTCTCAAAGAGCTCCAGTTACTGCCCAAGGTGAGTAACCTCTCCTGCTGCATGAGGAATAGGTGGTCAAGAGGCTGCATGGAAGAGAAACCTGTGCTTTCTCAGTGCCCTACAGCACTGCTCTGCAGCAGTTCTCTGCAAGGAATGGGCGGAGAATCTATAAACTTCACAGATCCACTGATCAGAACATTATTTAGTGGACACAGAGCAGCAGCAGCAGCAGCAGCGGCGGCTCTTATAACCCAGACACTGCTGTAGTGGCCACATAGTAGCTACTCTGAAACCCAGCTCCAGGTTAGGGTGACAATTCTTCCCTAGATCCCTGTGTAAAGCCCATTCACTCAAGCTTTGAAAAGGGAGCAAGAATTTAAAACCCAGACAATTACACACAGATTTAAATTATTTACAAGTGTATTTGTGTAAACAGTTACAAGAGGTCTCCTCATCTCCCATCCATTGCATGAGCACGTGGGGTAAAAGAGTTTTTCTAGCACCAATGGATATTTTTATGTTCTTAATTTTCATTTGTACTTGTATGTGGGTGCACAGTAGCTACTTTAGACAGGCAGATTGAAATCAGCATTCCACAAATCCAGTTCACAAATTCTGTTCTGTGTAAATGCAGTCTATAGAGTAAAGAGGATTTGCTTGTCCATATCCCAAATTTGTCATTTACCTTACTCGTTTGTTAATTGGTTATAATTTCCCAGATTAGTGGTTCCCCTTTTATTGATCCAGTGGACCACTTTAGTGTAAGAGAGGTGAGTAGGGAAAAAGGATTAAAACAGGAGGTATGGAACAGAATACAGTAGAACCTCAGAGTTACGAACACCAGAGTTACAAACTGACCGGTCAACCACACACCTCATTTGGAACTGGAAGTACGCAATCAGGCAGCAGCAGAGACAACAAGTTTCAAAGCTGTATTAAGTCAATGAAAGAACAACCATAACGTTTTGTTGAGAGTTATGAACATTTCAGATTTACAAACAACCTCCTTTCCTGAGGTGTTCGGAACTCTGAGGTTCTACTATACATATATCTTCTTGCAGATCCACCTCCCCTCCAAACCTCTTCATCAAGGGGAAATGAAAGAAACAGTTATCCTAAAACTGTTCCCCATGTAGCTAAGTGCCTTTTTGGCAGTGCTTTCTGACCTTTCAGCCATTTCCTGTTCTCACTTGGCGTAATGACAGCTTAGCTGCAGGATATTCTAGCTTTGCAACAGAGAGCTTTTCACTTTTTCATGTATAGACTTTTCCAGTTATCCTTTGACTAAAAAGTACTTTTCATATCTAAAAAATATTGATCTTTTTATTTTACTGCTCTAATCCTTAAACTCACAGATTTTGAAGAATCCTCCTGAGGATTCTCCCTTTTAGAGGGACTGCCACTTAAAGGCTTCCTGTCTCTCCACAAGTGCTGAGCCAAACTCCCAGCAGCCTTCTAGGAGTTCCCTCAACCAAAGATGTTATTTGAACCGAACCCTGAAGGGGATTTTCAAATGGTGGAGGGGGACACAACGTAATTTACCTAAACTCTGGTGGGATGGAGAATCAGGTGGAACTGGAATCCGAAAGAGAACCCATGGAAGAGTCTCTCTAGGGTTGGATGAAATGTGGCACATACCACAGAGGCAATCGTTCCCTTTCCAACCTGCCGAAACCCAAATCAGCTTGTACAGGTTCCCTCTCTGTATAAGGAAGAGGGTTGGTGTGTGTGAGGGAGGGAGTATAAAATTTATATATAGAATGATATATATATATATATTATATGAGCTGATATAAGCCTTTATTTTCAAAAGTGCTGAGCATGTTGGGTACTGAGCTGTTTTGAAGAACTGGCCCCAACTCTGGGAAATCTGTCCCATAAAGATGAAACCATATTGGTCTTTTTACAAAACTATATTACAGCTATTACATGTTGACTTCGATGTTTAGATAATACCTTTGTTTTTTCCCTAGTGGATTACATTAGCCTCTCGTTCAACAAAGATAAGACATTAAGCCAGGTATGGTAATGCTGTAAACCAGGTAAGGTTTGCATTGGTTGATCGTAACTGCAGTACTAATGCAACAGTATTCCCACTGATATCAGTCTATATTTTTTAACTTCCTATTTCTTTGCCATTTTTCTGTCTGAACATGTAAAGTCTTGAGGTCATAGCTCATTAGTAAAAAGTTGGCATGCTATATGTCCCCTAGTTAGTTTCCTAGCTTTAAAATTGCTTTCCAAATTAATATACAATAACATTTAGCTCATACTATGACCCTGTTGATACTTCCATTGGGTAACATTGGTGGCCCCAGCACCAATGTGGATCCCACTAAAATCAATTAGGCTCCATATGGGCACAAAAGGCGGTCTACATGGATGTAGTTGCAGATTAAAGGGCCTAAAGTTGCAATCATTTACTTGAACTGCTTCCTTAATACTCCAAGAAAATTCTCATTAACTTCCACTTACTTACCAGTTCCCATTTGTCCATATCACAAATCCAACATAGAGGTTGGCTTCCAGGTAGTTGTCAATTTCTGCCCCAAAGAAGAAACCCAGGACCCGAGTAAGACTGAGTTTGGTCTTGCTGAAGGGATTTGTGCGAAAGCTTGTGCAGTTTTGTTAGTGTCATGCTCACAAGCATTTCACTGAAGTCAATGGAGCTGAGCCAATTTACACCAGCTGAGGATCTGGTCCTCCATTCTGTTCTGAAACCAAACTTATGATACACTACATACAAAGCCATTCAAACTTTCACCATATTGAGTTCCTAATCATATATTTCCTTCCTCTTAGGTATCTACCTGTTTCTATAGTAATGATCCATATATAGAATGGTACAGTTGCTTGCCCCATAGAATTCATGGTGGAAAGACACTTTCTAGACGAGTAGTGGCATTTCTTATTGACTATCAGCAGAACACTGGAATAGGTCTTATAACTGTTCAGGTACAGTATGGAACCCCAGGCATAATTTCCGTCACTTAGCACATCTGAACTTTAATTTATAATTTAAATTAAATTGCCCATCCTTCCATGCCATTCTGTTGTTCTGTTCAAGACAATGGTTTTTGGATAAAGGATGCCAAACAATATCAGTGAGTAGTAGAGGAGAGGAACTGAAACTTAGGAGATCTGAATTCTATCCCTGACGCTTTCACTGGTTTGCTTTTGGGGCAAGTCACTCACCTTTCTGTGCATTAGTTTCCCCATCTGTAAAATAAGGATAATAAAAAATTATTAATCTACAGTGACATTCTCCCCTGTGCAGAAGTCCAGAGAAAGGCCTGTGTTGGGTGGAAGTGGTGCATTGGCTTGGTGTTGAACTTCTGCACAGGGATGAACTTCACCCTAGTGTTTGCAGGTACTTTTTGAAATCTTTGCATGGAATGTGCTACAGAAGTGTGAAGTAGTAATGGGATATTTCTCCTTTATTTCTGTATATAAAATGGGTCCTTCTTTAGGTGCTTTGCACTGAAAAAAGGTTAACTGTGCAAATGGCTCTTCACGAGCAACTATATTTTGATGAGGAAAATCAAACATTTAATTGCAGTTCCCAGGATGTCTTGTAGCACAGCTGGAAACAAAACCCAGCTCTCCTGGTTCCCAGTCCTCTGCTTTATTCACAAGCCCTTTTCCCCCTCTTCAGAACTTAAGTTTCCGTCTTTTCTAAATGCCACAAAAGCCTTTTCCTTCAATTACTAGAAATTAGGGAATGTTTCTATTTGACCGGTCAATGAAAAGTAAAAATTTGTGCCCAGTTACACAATAAAGTGCAGGTTTCTCTCTCTAAGTTCTGTGTATTACTGTCACTTGCTAGACGTAAATTTATAACCACTTAAATGTGCTGTACATTCTGTCTCTTATGATATTCTCTATGCTAGTGGTTTAATGACTGGTGCAAAAATTTTACCTGCCTATAGTTAATATTTTTTTTCTCTTTAGAATAAAGCAATGGTCTCGGTGTACAAGATAACAGACCACAAATTGAACAGGCAAACAAAATTTCCAGTATTCTGGTTTCCAGACCCTAAGTTTTTGCCTTTTGGAATGTTTTTTCACCCAGGAAGTCACTTTCTCTATGTTTATGGAAGCCAGGTGTGCATCTCTGGGAATATATATGGAAGTGAGGTATAATTTTAATGGTGATTTTTAGGAATGAAAGGTCCAGGTCTATCCTTCTTGATGAAATTTTGTAAAACTCCTATCAACTTCAGCAGAAGCAAGATCAAAATGAGAAACTGTCATGCATTTTCTAACTGTGGGAAGAAATAACTTCTCACAGGGTCTCATTCTGCAGTGCTTGCTACCACTGAACAGAGTCTGTGAATGGTCTTGTTTAAATCAAGCGTGACTTTGTGGAGTGAGGTACTGCTCATCTTAAGTAAGGATAGGCCTTTAATTCCGGGGGGAGAGGGAGAGAGGAAATACTCAAGAAGTGAGTTATAGTTAATTATGAACAAATTTTAGTTACAGGGAAACATTGTATTGCTGGATAGGGGTTATTTTCTAAAAACATCAAGTTGTAGATTTTGGGACAGCCTGATATTTCTGTAATACTTATGTATGTATGCAATAAAATGTATTGCATTTTTATAACTGTAAGGCTGGGGTGTTTACTTTGATTATTTCCGCAAATGTTAATTTGAAAAAGATTCTGTCTCTATAATACTCTGTGAGCAAACTATTAATGCAGATAGCAGTTCAACAGTCACAATTGTTTCTTTTCCATAGGTCTGGTTTTCTGATGATGGAGGCAACACTTTTATGTTGTTAATCACTCTGGAGAATGAAATAATTATAAAAACAAATATGTGTGTTTATAGTCACTCAGTTGCATTTGTGACGGACAAGGGAAACATCTTCTTTACTAAGGCAGGTGAGGAATTCAGAATTAGTTCTGCAGTGGTCAGGAATTGACCCAGGGCATGCTTTGCTAACCATGCTCCGGGAAAAACAGTTAAAGCTAGTTCTTTGTTACCATTATTTTACAGTACATTGGCTGAAGGGATACAAGAAGTCTTTTAAACTGCTACAAAAAATAATTATTCAATTCATATCTTCTGTTAAGTTCTGAACGAACTGTCATTAGGTTGGAAAAACTCTTTGTATTACTAACATTAACATACACATCTAAAACTGCAAAGCGGATAATCTGTTTGGGCTGAGCATCAGTAATGGTATGCTCCACACTATGACTGAAGTCAGTGGGAGTTTTGTCATTGACTTAACTGATTGCAGGACTGAGCCTTGGGGCTTTGAGCCTGCAATGAGCATGTATGCGTGGATCCCCTGACCCAGGCAGAGCCTCTTTGACAATAATGGACACAAGGGCTTATCCCAGTGCTCAGTGCAGGATCAGGACCTTATATAGTATGTGCCTTAGGAGATAATCATTCAATTACATTTATTTGTGATTTTGTTCTAAACAGTTTTTATTTATTAACTTACCATAAGCTTGTTTCTTCTGAGATTTTTAAAAACAGAGGCCTCATCTTGAGCCATTACAGCTCCCTCAGAAGCCAACAGCAGCCTTCAGCCCTATTGCAATAAACCGAAACTCACTATGCTACCAAGTTTTGCTTGTGCAGGTGACCTATTTTCAACATCTTGTCCTATGTTCTTTCTCTGTAGGTTTAGAAAGATATGCCAAGCTTACAACATCAGCACACGATGTTTTCAATTTGTACTACGACCATTTGGGGTCTTTAAATATAATTTCTCTGAATGAATCAGTCTCTGATAGTCTGGAAGTACACCTGCTTGATGTTATCACTCTAATACAGGTTAGTTGTATAACAACATTATCAAACTCTTGTAGAATACTTTTAAAACCACTCCTGCCTCCCCAGGCACAAAGTTCAAGGAAATTTCAAGGAAAGTTCAAGGAATCCACCCTTTGGACAAGCTACAAGGCTGCTGTGGAGCCCCTGTCTGGGTATTTCTAGTCCAGGACCTGGAATAAGTCACAGACCTTTCTTCACTTTTATGCTGAGTACAATTAAGTGTGGATCCAGTAGTCCATCTCTCCATTCCACTTCAAACATCATTGTCTGGCCCTCCTATTTGGGTTCATCACAGGTTTGCACAGGCCTTTCCCCACTAGCAGATGGTGCAATGCTATGCTTGAATAGAGCAGAAGGTTTTGAGTGTGCCCTCCACACGCAAGTGGATTTCACCTTAAATGGAAGAGAGCCGAATCACCCAGTGCTGCTCACACATAGAGCTGGTGCTGGTAAATTGTATTTCTTTTTATATAGTATCTTTTATGCAAATTATTTCTCAGTGCTTTGCAGAATTTGAGTTTAAATAGTAACATTTTAATTAAGTGAGCAGAGCAATTCCCAAGTGTATGGTGAGACGGAATAATGTACTGAATAATACCAAAAGAAGAGAAGGCTTAAGAACTATGAGGAAATGAACTTTCTTTCACAGTAATAGAGAGAAGCTCATGATGCAGGAATAAGAAGTGGGAGGCTGAGTGGAATTTAGTCACATAGGTAAAATCTGATCAGTCTATGGGCCTAAGCAACATGGTTAACCTAAAAAAAAAAATCACTTTTCAATTATAAATATTCCAGGAAATGTGACCTTCATCCATAGTTGCTAATAATGATGTAGTAAGAAGTTGGCATAATACCTGTTAAATCAAATGGGCAACAAGTAATTGTCCAATAATATAGTCCTTGTACTTACTGGGTTTTTTTCTTACTATTTAAAAAACATAATCAGTGAACTCAAAAGAAATACCTTTGTTGCCATTTAAAAACATTTGCCAACAGTTACACATCTCAGATGCTGCAGTTTTCCCTTTACTTAGCAAAGGAAATAACTGCTGTACCTCAAATACCACTCTCTTAAGCTTGGTTACTGTTGCCTTTTTAATGGGATGGCCTCTATATTTAGAGGCCTGGTCTACACTAGGACTTTAATTCGAATTTAGCAGCGTTAATTCGAATTAACCGCGCACCCGTCCACACCAGGAAGCCATTTAATTCGACATAGAGGGCTCTTTAGTTCGAATTCTGTACTCCTCCCCGACAAGGGGAGTAGCGCTAAATTCGACATGGCTATGTCGAATTAGGCTAGGTGTGGATGCAAATCGAACTTAGTAGTTCCGGGAGCTATCCCACACTGCACCACTCTGTTGACGCTCTGGACAGCAGTCCGAGCTTGGATGCTCTGACCAGCCACACAGGAAAAGTCCCGGGAAAATTTGAATTCCTTTTCCTGTCTGGACAGTTAGAATCTCATTTCGTGGTTGGACATCGGGGCGAGTTCAGCAGCACCGGCAGCAATGCAGAGCTCTCCAGCAGAGGAGTTCATGTAATCTCTGAATAAAAAGAGGGACCCAGCATAGACTGACCGGGAAGTCTTGGATCTGATCAGTGTGTGGGGCGAGGAGTCTGTACTTTCAGAGCTGCGCTCCAAAAAACGGAATGCAAAGACCTACAAGAAGGTCTCCAAAGCCATGAGAGACAGAGGATACAGGCGGGATGCAACGCAGCGCCGCGTGAAAATCAAGGACCCCAGACAAGGCTACCAAAAAATCAAAGTGGCAAACAGACGCTACGGAGCCTGCCACCATTGCCCCACCAGTGACCATGGACTCTGATGATGGGACAGTGTCGACGGACAGTTCCTTGGCGATGTTCACGGACGGGGAAGATGAGGAAGGGTTTGTGGAGGACGAGGCAGGCGACAGCGCTTACAACGCTGGTTTCCCTGACAGCCAGGATCTCTTCATCACCCTCACAGAGATCCCCTACCAACCCTCCCCGACCGTTAACCCGGACCCTGAATCAGGGGAAGGAGCAGTCGGTAAGTGCTTTAAACATGTAAACTTTTATTCTTAATATAACAGGAATCTGAAGTATGTGAAAAGGAGGTCTCTAAATATATGGGGATAGAACAGAAATCCTCCTGGGAGATCTCCACGAAGCTCTCCTGGAGGTAATCGAAAAGCCTCCGCAGGAGGTTCCTGGGGAGAGCTGCCTTATTGGGTGCTCCGTGGTAGCACACTTTTCCGCGCCAGGCTTTCATGAGGTACTCAGGGAGCATTGCCTCCCCGAGCACGGCTGCATAGGGCCCTGGTTTGTGCTGGCTTTCACGCAGCATGCGCTCTCTATCTCCTTCAGTGACCGTCCTCAGGGTGATCTTGCTCGGAGACTCCTGCATCTAATTAGGGGAATTACTGTAATGTTACGCCTGGTCCAAAGTATTTTTAAAAAATCTCCGGACAGACGGCGTAGCAGAGACTCAGCACGCTGCTGCGTGACAAGCGTAACAGAAAGCCAAAGAATCAAATGGACGCTCATTGAGGGAGGGGGGACTGAGGACGCAAGGTATCCCACAGTTCCTGCAGTCTCCGAAAAGCATTTGCATTCTTGGCTGAGCTCCCAATACCTGTACGGTCAAACACATTGTCCGCGGCGGTTAAGGGTATAGCTCGTCAATGTACAACCACCCCCAGAAGGAAAAGGCAAAAAACCCGTCTCTTGACTCTTTTAAATGTCACCCTATGTGTACTGAATGCTGCTGGTAGACGTGATGCTGCGGCACTGCACTGTAGCATCCTCCCCCCCCCATGGGTGGCTGACGGTGCAATATGACTGATATCCGTCGTCGTCATCATCAGCCTTGCTGTAGATGGTGTAGTGCAATACGACTTGTACCCGTCCTCGTCATCAGCCCATAAGTAGACGGCCTGCTAACCGTCTTCATCATAGCAACAGGGGGCTGAGCTCCATCAGCCCCCGCCCTTCATGTGTAAAGAAAAGATTCTGTACTGCCTGGACTGTCATAGCAGCAGGATGCTGTTTTCCTCTCCCACACACTGCTTAATGTCCTGTCTGGACAATCATAGCAGCTGGAGGCTGCCTTCCCCTCATTTCATTTCAGTAACAAGTCACTGTTTCAGGGGACACTGCAACGGTAGCCCGGGAAGGCTGGGGGAGGAGGGAAGCAACAGGTGGGGTTGTTGCAGGAGCACCCCCTGTGAATGCCATGCAGCTCATCATTCCTGAATAATCTGACACGGAGCGGCTGTGCTCTCTGATTCTGTGAAACACTGGATCTCTACTACACTAGCCCCATATTCTATGCAGGAATTATTCTATTTTTAGATACCATAAAGGAGGGATTGACTCGGGGAGTCATTCCCAGTTTTGTCTTTTGCGCCCCCGGCTAATCTCGGCCAGGGGCACCTACGACAGCAGCAGAAGGTATAATGCAATACGACTGGTAACCATCATCACCTTGCCAATTTACAATGGCATGGTAGATGGTACAGTATGGCTGATAACCATCTCTGCTGTCATGCAAAAGCAAATGAATACTGCTGTGTAGCGCTGCTGAATCGCCTCTGTCCGCGGCATCTAGTACACATACGGTGACAGTGACAAAAGGCAAAACAGGCTCCATGGTTGCCACGCTATGGCGTCTGCCAGGGCAATCCAGGGAAAACGGGCTCGAAATGATTGTCTGGCGTTGCTTTCTCGGAGGAAGGAATGACTGACTACATTTACCCAGAACCACCCGCAACAATGAAATTTGCACCATCAGGCACTGGGATCTCAACCCAGAAGTGCAAG
This sequence comes from Mauremys reevesii, assembly GCF_016161935.1. Classification (NCBI taxonomy): domain Eukaryota; kingdom Metazoa; phylum Chordata; order Testudines; family Geoemydidae; genus Mauremys; species Mauremys reevesii. Next base: position 30,423,003 of record NC_052626.1, read on the forward strand.
GGTCGGGGGACACTGCGATGGGGTAGAACAGGGGCAGAGTTTATGCTTTCAGGATTGCCTGCAGCAGGAGTACGCACGAGATAGGTGCTGTGCATGGTGTTCACAGACACAGACTAGACTGTGTTCATTGTTCGCAAAAATGTATCTTTGCAAGGAATTCACTCCCTTTCTCCCATCACACAGCTTCAACTGTCTCCAGACCTGCCACAGCATCCCCCTCAGAGGCTGGCAAAGATTAGGCGGCGAAAGAAAAAGACACGGGATGAGATGATCGCTGAAGTTATGGGGTGCTCCCGAGCCGAGGCGGACCAGCAGAACCAGTGGAGGGAGACCCTCTCTCTGTACCAGCGCTCACACAACGAACGGGAGAAGAGGTGGCATGAGGAAGACAAGCAGGCGACTCAAACGCTGCTTGGACTAATGAGGGAGCAAACGGACACGCTCCGGCACCTTGTGGATGTTCTGCAGGACTGCAGCCAGGAGGACAGAGCCCCCCCGCAGTGTATCTGTAACCGCCCTCCACCGCCACAAAGTCCCATACCTCCCGTCACCCAAAGTAACCAGAAGGAGTGGCGCCAGGGGCCATGAAAACTGTCACTGCACCCCAGCAGAGTGTTCAAGTACCCAAAAGCTCTCATAGCCTAATTTTTGAGAATTCCTTCCCTTCCTGACTCACCCAGGCCCCAATCCCAGTTTCATCCCCTGACTGTCTGGTTAATTATTAAAAATACTTTGCTGTTAATTACTGTTTCCGTCATGCTTTTTTACACAATGCTGTGTTTGAAGGGGTGGGTGGGTGGGGAAGGGGGTAGGGTATTGCATAGGACAGTCACCTTTAGCAGGGTACAGAGACGGGGGCAGGATCAGCAGCAGGTCACACACACAGTGCAGTCAATAGGCACCCTGGTCGGTATGGGAGGTGGTTTGCAGGTTCTGTGTGGGTGGGGGGGGGTACGTGACTTTGTAGCGGGGGAGGGGGGTTACAGATCTCATGCAACAGTCCCTGTCCTGGACCACAGAGCCACGCAGCAGAGGAATCTGTATCCGTCCTCCCCCGCCGCAAGGCCACATAGCCCCCGCACACAGAGTCCCAAAAAGGAGGGATGGCAGGCTCCGTTGAAACAACCAGTCCGGCACTGCAGACCGCTCTGGGAGCAGGAGCCTGTCATTCCTCGAGTTTAGAGGTGGTCTTTACATCACCGCACACTCTACCCAGCACAGTCCGCGTCCCAGTTTCAACCCTTTAACGCAAAGTCATCAATAAAGAAACCTTTGTAAAGTTACAGTGGAACATGTATTTTATTTTTAAATGTGTGTTGGAATTGGGGGAAGCGGGGTGGACGGGGTATGTAACTGCAGATGCTAGTCAACAGTAACTTGGTAAAGAAACAGGGGCAGGTTCAGCTTCTCTGTAAAGAAACTGAACAGTCACAGGTCTCGCTGCTCGCTGGTACTTGAAGAGTTCCTTGTCGCTGTGCAAGGCGCCTGCATAGGGCTTCACGAGCCAGGGCATTAGCGGGTAGGCTGGGTCCCCGAGGATCACTGTAGGCATCTGCACATCCCCAAGAGTTATTTTGTGGTCCGGGAAGAAACTACCTTCCTGCAGGCGTCTAAACAGAGCAGAGTTCCTGAAAACACGCGTGTCATGAACTTTGCCTGGCCACCCGACGTTGATGTTGGTAAAACATCCCCCATGGTCCACCAGTGCTCGCAGCACCATTGAAAAGTAGCCCTATTTCTCAGCAGCTGACTGTGGAAGAGGTGGACGATAAGGTGCGAGGAGTTGACAACGGCCATAACTGCAGCGGGCTCCGTGCTCGCAGTGCTGTGGCGCCCGCGCTGTCACTGAGCAGAGAAGTGCACGAACAGATTGCCCGCAGGCGCTTTCGGGGAGGGAGGGAGGGCGTGATTGATGGTTCAATGATGACAGTTACCCAAAACCACCCTCGACACATTTTTCCCCCAGCATGCATTGGGGGGAAATCCCAGAATTCCAATGGGCAGCGGGGAGTGCGGGAACTGTGGGATAGCTTCCCACAGTGCACCGCTTCCAAAGTCGACGCTGGCCCCGTTACTGTGGACTCACACAGTCGAACTAGTGTATTTAGTGTGGATACACAAATTCGACTTCATAAGGTCGATTCCACAAATTCAACTTAAGTTGATTCGAAATAGTCTTGTAGTGTAGACATACCCAGAGAGTCCTGTAGGTGTTAGAAAACTTTTGTAACATTTTATGTGGGGGGAAGGAACAGATTATTTGAAATGTCCTTATTGTACTAATTTGTCTTTAATCAGTTTTCAAGGCATCAGCACAATTTTATATTTTACATTGTTTAGGCAAAGAAGAATAAAAAGAAAAAGGATAACCACCACCATTTTCCCTCCATTCTAGGAGGACGACATAGGTTTTGATGGCCCATTGTCACCACAATACATCACTGAACAGCAAATGGTATTTTTTGAACATATCCCATTGAATGGAAAATCAAGAAGTGTTCAAAAGTCAAGATTTTATGGTCTGCACAAAGGCAAGGTGTTACAATATCGGTAAATAGATGAACTCTTCCTATATTATTAGTATCAAAGAGCGTTCAATATTTTCATGTGCTAATCATTTAAAAGAGCATTGCTAAATACTTTTTTTCATGGTTTGTATTTTATTAAAATGTTTTATATACCATTTTAGGAACGTGGAAACATTGGGCAAAGAGCTGCCCTCAATCATACTTTCCAAATCTATTGGCTTCAATGGGGTTACCAGGGTATAACCAAGGGCAGATTTTAGCTGGATATAGATTTTTCTGTCCATTTTTACTTTTTCCATTCTGCAAAGGATGGGTACAGTCTTGGTGTACTCCAAGCAAAGCTTGCACTGAAGTCCTATAGTCCAGTGGCCTTCGGAAAGCCTTTCTTTGCCAGATGGCTAGCAGCAAAAATTGCCCTCTAATTGTCCAATGGAGCAACGTCAGCAGAAAACAATCTAAGTAAAATGGCAGAATCATGAAGGAGAGTCATAAGTGGAGTTTACTAGGAGACCATTAAGTCCAGTGGGAGTTCAATGGTAGTTTTATTTGCTTTAGGACTGTAGTATCTAGCCCTTACATTTGTGTGTGTGTGTGTGTGTGTGTGTGTGTGTGTGTGTGTGTTTTAATGGAGCTTGGATTTATTGCAGTTTTTTATTTACTTCCTTCTTGTGTACACTAACATCATGTGTTAAATCAGCACTACACTGGTGCGAAGGGTTTTTAGAAATAGCTGAGAGCCACATAAAGCTTCATTTTGGTCTAGTTCCTATATTGCTTGTGGTTATTTTTGGTTTTAAATGAATGTAATGCTCATGAAAATGTCCTAAGACTGCTCTGCCAGTTTACATCAACTCTGCTTCTCCAGCCCAGTGCCTCATTTGCATAGCAGCAGACAGTCATAACCTAATTATGTGTTGACTTTGTGTTGAATATAAATGTCTGCTAGAGCGTTCAATATCATTAGAGACAGTTTCTCTGTCTAATGGGCTAAATCTTACCTTCTGGTTGTTGTGTGAAGAACATTGTGGCAGTACTAGTGAACAGGCACCCACCTGACACAAACCGCCACCACTACAACCCTTTGCTTGTCTCAGCAGACAGGCAAAGGGCTGCATAGGTAAAGAAGCTAATCAACTGTGTCAATCAGCAGTTATGTTTTAAATATATTTTGAGCTCTGCAGCAAACCAAGCTTCCTCACTCTACCCTTGCCAGCAGTCACCTGTCTGTCTTCAGAAATAACAGTAGAAATCATCAGTATAGCCTCTTTCACTCTTCTTTCCCTTTGCATCTGGATTGATTTTTTTCAGCTGCAGCTTTCTGATGCACCAAGAATTTACTTCAAACTTTGTCTACACTATGGAATTGTTACAAAAAATTCCTACTGTTTCTAAGACCAGTTCAGCTGCAGTGGTGCTGGGACCACTGGGAATTCTAGTACACAATGTTTCTCTTGCTCTGGCAGCATTTTTAGCTCCACGTGTGTTAAAACAACATGGTGATTGAAAACAGCTGCCATCATAAGAGAGCCTCTGCACTAAGTCCTCCAGAGGCAGGAACATAGTAGAAGAGGAACAGAGTGGCAGTGACTGCTTTTATAGTCCATGGGCTGGAATATCAGCTTTAGAGGGGTTGCACTGAAGCTCCATAGCCTGCCTGCAGGTTAGGAAGTGAATCTATCTCTGCTACTCGCACCCAACATTGTACACAGTCCAACTGTTCCGGCTTTGTGTTGGAGACAGACATGGGTAATTTCTACTCTAATGGACCTGACTAGCACCTTAGTTCATGAAAGCATATCCGTTCAGGAATGGTGTTTAAGCATATGCTTGACTGTCTAAACTTATGCTTAAATCCTATTGAAGTCAATTGGATTTATGTATGTTCTTTAAGTACTGTTGTGAATAGGGTTGGACTTAAGCATGTGTAAATTATTTAATTAGCGAATTGTCTAATGTAATAACAAATATATGCTTCCCGCCCATGTAGGCCAAGAGGATCAGCTACAATAGTCAATGTTTTCCATCATGAATATCCTCCACAATATTTGTCCTCTATCACCGTAGACGTTCTGGAAAAGTTTCCCTTTAGAGATGAAGAGAGAAACTCCTTTATACGTAATTCTTTACGTATTTTGAAGGTGTCAGACACCACCAGAGTTAAGCTTCAGCTTGTTTCTGAATGTAAGTTACAGATACCATTGATTCTGTACAGTAATGAGGTCCTTTTTTTTTTTTTTGGAAAATAACCTCTTATATGACCTTTTACCAAAAAAAAAATCCCCATTCTAGCTGTCTGAATGTACACTATATTTAACCTGCAGATAAAGGCATTCACATTTCAGTGGGGTTAGTTCTCCAAAAGTGTAAAACTGAATTTCTTTTCTATTTCTTCATGGATAGATATCTCAAATTCTTCTCTTAGTGCTTGTCTTTGCTTTGACAAGCAAGCAAGTCCTTAGCACCAGCAAAGTGGTTGGTTCTGAAGAGTTATTCAGTATTGGCTAAATCAATAATTCTACTACCAGTACCAGCTACTTCTTTCCATGTAGGATTAATATAGCAAGTGCCTTCTCCTCAATTGACACCAGCACCAGATAGATTTATTCTACCCCAGGATCTCCTAGTACCAGAGGAATTGGAATCCCTTCTTTTGTCAGGAGACATGCACCTGTCAATATGAGTCACAAGACTGTCATCAAAACCAACTGAATCTTCAGTACTGACCAGAGCTTAGACCTTACCACAAATTACTCCACCTTCTACTGCATGCCCCACTTTTGAATTTGATGTCTCTTATCAGATTCACAACATAGAGATGAGAACACACAACCTTATTTTTCTAGGAGTCCCTCCCCAGAATATCAGTCAGAAAGGGTATCTTGGGTGTCCAGGCAGGATAGGGATGCACAATTCCACCCACAGCAGAAAACCTTCTACAAGAAGGACATATGGGAAATGGAAGAGGTTCTACATTTGGTCTGCTTCCTCTTGAGTCACAGCTATCTCCTGTTTTAGATTACTTATTCCTAAAAAATAGGGGGCTGTCACTGAGTTCCATTAGAGTGCATTTGGCACCTATTAGCAGCTTTCCCCTCCATTAGAAGGTTTCTTGATTATTGTTTTTCCCTTGCCCATTGACATAGGTTTATCAAGTGGTTACTGAAACTTTTTCTACCTATTGGGATCCACTTTGGGATCATAATTTGGTCCTTATAGCACTTGAGTCCCCTGTTTAAGCCTTTAGCAAGATTTTCTTTCCTACATTTGCAGTGAAGACATCTTTCCTAGTAGCTACTATGTCAGCTAAGATGAAATAGTATCCAAATTCTACCTTAATTAGGACATTCAATTACCAACATTTTATCCTAAATTTCATGCCAATCTTGAAGAAGCAAGATTGCACTCATTGGAGAGTATTAGCCTTTTATCTCCAAAGACTAAAGTCCTGAAGAACCTCCCGGATGCTCTTTATTTCATTTGCAGAAAGGTGCCCCTGTTTCTACTCAGATTATTGAACGGGGTTTCAGGGTGAATAAGAACATGCTATAAAATCATGACATTAGACCCCTCCCCCCAGACTATTCTTAGAGCTCACTCCATTAGACTTCAGTCTACATCTGCAGCCTTGTTGAAAATTATCTCTATTATAGATATTTGTAAAGAGGTTATTTGGGGCTCTATTCACACCTTCTCAAGGCATTAGGCCAGAAGTCTAGAGACTTCTGGCCTAATGCCTTGAGAAGGTGTAGAAGTCTAGAGACTTCTGGATTGGAATCCTCTTTTGGCAGGGCAGTACTTCATCTGTACTAGATAGGATGCTGAACACCCAGCTCCATAATTAGTTTACTGCTTGGGAGGCACTTACAGTGGAAAACCCATAGGGACAATTGCTCAGAGAGTTTACCTGTACAGTAACTGGTGGTCTTTAAGATGTGTTGTCCCTGTTGATCTTCCTTCACCTCTGCTTCAGAGTCCCTAGCTTATGCTGGGTACTGTGATGGAGTGGCGATTGGTCCTGCCACACTACCCTTTATACCCTTGGAATGGTGCACAAAGATAACTAGGATGCATGTGTGGACCAAACAGTTATTGCTGGCAAAAATCTCTGATCAAAAACATATTGGGTGCATGCACATCTGAAGCAGAACACCCATAGAGACAATGCACCTTGAAGAACTCCAGTTACTGTACAGGTAATTAACATCTCCTTTCTTTTCCAAAATCTTAAATGTTTGAATATCAGACAGGTGATGATTTCAAATTGCATTACTCTATTCTCTTCCCTGAAACTCCATACAGGTAATGTTCTCTAATAGTTAGTGGTATTTCTAGTTAATATGATTTAAAAAATTAATTTAAAGCTTGCTAATTTCACTTTTATATCGAGTTTTAAATTCCATCTGCCTTCTCTGATCAACTTACTTCTTCATTACTTACATATCTGACTTCTATAGAAAAGTTGGGGGACAATTATAAAGGTTTATTATTACTTAACATTTATATTGTGGTAGCACCTAAAGGCAACAATCTCACTGAGCTACTTTCTGCCAGGCACTGTATAAATACAAAATAAATGATAGACCCTGCCCCAGAGAGCTTACTGTTTAGAGCCGAATCCATTAACTTGGAGAATTCAGGACCTGTGTAGCAAGGAAGGGTCGAGACATCTAGAGGAGGGGGAGCAGGAGCGGCTCTGAGAATAGGAAATGTAAGACCCAGCCTCCGATTTGGAAAAAGATGACTCTCCTTTTGCTGACCACAGAGGTGCCATACCAGATGGTGCCAGCAATTGGTGCAGAGGAGAGGTCCATAGAGAAGTGAACATCATGGGTTTTATCATTCACGGTGCCAAAGTAAGAGCTGTCAGGGGTACATGAGTCTGGCATGGTACCGAGCTCTATAATGATCCTGCTGGTTCTCCTGTGTCCACCAGCACCAATAGCATTGGCTCTTGTACTGCTGGCAATATTGGCACCGGCAGGGTCAGGAGATCCCTGGCAACCACAAATGCCTCTAGCATGGCCGGTACTGAGATAGTGTCAAAATGTGGTGTGGTGCCACGGATGTGGAAGGAGTCCCTTCTGGCTTCGGACTTGACGTCACCCACCTAGGTGCCAGAATCAATGGTTCCATCTTCTGCAGTACCAAAGCAGAAGAGTACTTAGACTGCACTCTACTCTTATCCCCATGCCTAATAGACTTCAGTGCCAATGAAGTCCCCTGCTTCTTATGCCTCTTCTTAGGCACTGGTGATGGTAAAAGCTGTTGCGACTCAGACATGGTATGCACATGTGCATCACTCAAGAAGAACAAAAGTATATATACCAATTGCGGGGGGGGGGAGGGGGAAGGATAGCTCACTGGTTTGAGCATTGGCCTGCTAAAGCCAGGGTTGCAAATTCAATCCTTGAGGGGGCCACTTAGGGATCCAGGGCAAAATCAGTACTTGGTCCTGCTACTGAAGGCAGGGGGCTGGACTCAATGACCTTTCAGGGTCCCTTCCAGTTCTGTGAGATAGGTATATCTCCATATATTATTAAACAATGAAATCAGAACTGTTTTAACAAATTTGAGACAATTATCTCTTGCTTCATTTTTAATTATTACTAAGAAATAGTCATATGTAATCCTTATATTACATAGTGTCCAAAGGCCCCATAGTGCTAGATGATATACAAACACATATGAAGATATCTAAACCCTGAAGATCTAAGGAGCCAAGTGATATAAAAAGAGTGGAGGGAGAGAGTGTTGGAAGTACAAACATGCTGAGAATTCTGAGTTGTTTGCAGACTTCCTCATTTTTCTTTCAGAGTAGCCAAATAAGCAATATTACAACCACCATTAACATATTTTGAAAAGCCATTGTATTCTAAACCCCGATTTTCAGTCCCTCTAAATACTTCCTTTGAGTCTGTAACTCCACATGTTTTTTTCTCAGCCTCAGGCTGAAACTGGAAATTTACCACTAGTTCAGATGAGCTGTCCTGGAGTTATACAAGCATGGACAAAGTGTCCATTTTTTTATATAGATATATAATCTTTCAGTGGAATCTAGCTTGAACGCCACTCAAAATGGTTTGTTTTGTTTTGTTTTGTTTGTTAGTTAAGAAATGCCATGGACTTAGTTTTCCCAGAGGAAAAATGACTATGACATACTTAAAGAAATTTATATACAAATAAATTATAAGCAATCAAAATGGTGCCACTGAAAGAGAGTATATTGCCACCCTAAACTTATTCCAGAAATGGTCATTTTGTATCAATACTGAAAGCTGCAAATTCACCCACCCAAAAATGCCCTTCTGTAAACCTAGGGCTGGATGCTGCCTCCTGCTGCTGTGCACAAAGCAGCTGCAAAACTGGCTCAAGCAACTACCTCAGGGTTTCCTCAGTATCAAAACCCCATGCTGGAGTAGAGCTGGCGGTGCAGCTCTTATGTCATGGTAAGAGGAGGCACACAGCATTTCACAGGATCAGAGCCTATGTTTAATAAAATGTATCGCAGTTACAACAAACACAAATGTTTGAAATCCAGTATGAATTTTTATTTCTAAACTTACTTATGAGCATTCTTTATTGAAATTATGAGCCAGATTCTGACACCATGATTCACACTGAATAATATGTTAATTTACATGTGGTCATACCAGTGAAGGAATAAGGTACTGCTCAATTTTAGTAAGGGTACCATAATCTGGCCCTATATTTGCATGCTAAAAATTATTGAACAGAAAATGTAATTATTCTGTTTTCTTAATTTAGATTATAATAGTTCGGAGCAGGTTGTTTCTTCAAGTCTTAATGAATTTAAATCTTCTGATATTGAGAAGACTGTGGTGATTCCTGGCTTTAGCAGCTTCCTGATTGTTGAAGTTCTGGATAGTCTGAATGCTTTGGCAGATGCTACCATGCCTGAGAGAGTGCAGTTCAACAAAAGTTTTGCCTCAGACATGTGGTTTGTGTATGACTTTGGCACTAAGAATGGAAGAAGATGGAAGATTATCGTAGATACCTGTAGATACTGGGTACGAGAGCTTGATAATCTACCACTGAATGCCATTAAATACCTGGATCTTACCCAAACCTTCAATTTTGGATTCAGAGTAACCCCTGTTAATACAGGTGAGACATTTTGAATTTTGTTTTATTTCTTGAGCTCTATAGTATGAACACAAAACATAAAATAGCAATGAGGCTGGTTTGGGTGAATTTTACATGATAATGGCCAGATACTGATTTCAGTTAGATGTAAATTTGGAGTAACTCCAGTGAAGACGATGTCCTACATTTCAATCCCCTGCCACTTGCTGGAATTATAAACTGAAATTATACATGGTTGGTTTTGGACAAAAGGAAATTTTTTAACCAAATTCTACTTACCTCCACTCCCTCCTCACACCCAAAACCAAGCACCTTAGTATGGCCATTGTAACAGTTACAACATTTTGACAGATGGTTTCTTTTTGCACTCGTAAATAGGTTAATTTTAAACCTTCAAATTTGCTATATGTGACGGGTTCGGTCACAGACACCCCCTTGGGACTGTTACCTGATGTGCTGAAATTACCTCTGAGCCTGGTTTCCCTGCCAGCTTGGGACTCCAGAACCCTGCCTTGTTGAGCCAGACACACTAGCCTTGTTAGTTCCAGAAGATATCTTAGGTGTTAACTAGGGTTTTTTTCCATGACTGGCTCTCCCTTTGTCCTGCTCCACCCCCTTTTGGCACAAAGTGGGAATCTTCTGTCTCTCTGGGTCCCCACCCCTCCTTCTAAATGGAAAAGTACCAGATTTAAGATGAATTTAATTTACAAATAGGATGAACACACTCAGTACATCATAAGCTTTGTAATGATACCTTACAAGAGACCTTTTGCATAAAGCATATTCCAGTTACATTATATTCACATTCATAAACATATTTTCATAAAGAATATGGAGTGCAACATCACATTATAGACTTAAGGCATGATCCAAATTTCATTATGTCAATGGGAGTCTTTCCATTGACTTAAGTGAACTTTGGATCTGGCCCTCTCTTCTTAGCAAAGGCAAGTAGCTTTTGACATGCTTGAAGAAATACAGTTGAAGAAATTTAATGCAAAGTTGAAGCTGAATTTTTTCTTTTAAAATGTCAAGTATCAGAGGGGTAGCCGTGTTAGTCTGGATCTGTAAAAGCAACAAAGAATCCTGTGGCACCTTATAGACTAACAGACGTTCTGCAGCATGAGCTTTCGTGGGTGAATACCCACTTCTTCAGATGCAAGTCAGATGGGCTAAATTCATCCCTGACTTGCATCTGAAGAAGTGGGTATTCACTCACGAAAGCTCATGCTGCAGAACGTCTGTTAGTCTATAAGGTGCCACAGGATTCTTTGTTGCTTTTAAAATGTGTTTCCATTGATTTTTCAATTACATATAAGCACCAGTTGATACCCTGACTTTTGGACCCTTCTTTAAAAATAGTTGGCCAAAAATAGATGTATGACTAAATCAAACCAATGGAATAAAATAATAACAGGAAAGAGAACAGGAAGTGCCAGGGGCCACAATTATTAAACACAGTTTTTTCATGTAAACAGTGCAGTATGGGTGCTTTTTCCACTTGTGTGTTAATCCCCAGTGTCACTAGGCCAGGCTTCTCCCGACCTCCAAAATATATGCTGCCATGCCCATTGTCTTGCAAGCAGGGCCGGTACAAGGATATTTTGCACCCTAGGCAAAACTTCCACTTTGCGCCCTCCACTCCCACCCCTCCCCCTGGAGCATCGCTTATTATAAACTTTCCAAAATGAATACTGCATAATGTGGCATTGTTAATTAGAATTAATACACATTTGGCTTGAAAATGTATTAATTTAATTATTTAGTCTACATATTTAATAAAAATAAATAAATAACCTGACAGGGTGTGGGGCTGGCTGGCTTCAGGCAGGGCAGGGGATGCAGAGCTGGTTGGAGATGGGGTGTGGGGTTGGCTGGAGACAGTGTGGGGTGGCTGGTTTCAGCCACGGGGGTGTGGCAGGGGCTGGCTGAAGAAAGGGGAGTGTGGGGCTGGCTGGTTTCGGGCATGAGAGTGCAGCAGGGGTTGGCTCCAGGTAAGAGGTGTGGGGCTGGCTGCAGGGGGGTGGGAGTGGAGGGAACCACCGCCCCTGCACTCACCAGCAACACGGCTGGGTCCGGGTCTCTGCACTTCCCACCGCTGGTGAGTGCAGGCCCGGCCCTGCTGCAGAGCTCAGGGGAGTGGGGATGGGGCGGGGCAGGGCTGAGCAGAGGCGGGGACCCTGTGGCAAAGCCAGAGCAGCAGGGAGCAGCGCAGCACCCCCGCAGCTGGAGGAGGAATGACATCACTTCCCGGCCAGCCGGCCGGCCGGAGCTGATCAAAGCCGCAGCGCCCCCTCGCACAGCAGCGGGAAGAGGGTTACACGTTTAGCCGGCGCTAGGTGAGCATCCCAGATATTTTGGGCGCTGCTTTTTGGTGCCCTCAAATCTTGGTGCCCTAGGTGGCCACCTAGTTTGCCTAGTGGTTGCACCGGCCCTGCTTGCAAAGAGGCTCACTTTCTTAATAGAAGCCATCAAATAAAGAGAAAAACAATTTTAATTCAGTCCTTGCTCTCAGGTTGCTGCTCTACCACTCTCAGGACCCTCTGGCAGGTTCTCAGTTCTGAGCAGCCTCAGGGCTGTCTCCCTGAGCACCAACCCCCACTTTATTCCGGGGGATCTACCAGGAGTTAGCTGTAATCCAGTGTGGCTCTCCCTCCCCAGACACAACCTATGTCAATCAATCCCTCCTCTTCCTGCCCAGTACCAACCCTTTATAGCAGTGGTCCCCAACGCGGTGCCCATTGCGCCCGCAGGGGCATCTTAATGCGCCCACGGCCTGGCCCCCAGGAGAGCACCCACCGAAATGCCACGGCAGGGACGCCTCTCGATGACGACGCTTGTTGCCGACAAGTGACGTCATCGACAGGCGTTGCCCCCGAATTTCGACGGGGACGTCTCTCGCTGACGCTGCTTGCCGTTGACAAGTGACATCATCGAGAGTCGTCGCTCCCGAATTTCGGCGGGGACGCCTCTCGCTGATGTCGCTTGTCAACGGAAAGTTGGGGACCACTGCTTTATAGGTACAGGGGTAGATCAGACTTCTTTAACTGGCTACACTGAACTCACCTGCTTGGTCCAAGGGAGCTAGGCCTAGTCTATCCTCAGGGACTAACTGCTTTGTGCCGCCCAGTAAGAATCAAAGAAAATTAAGCATTGGTGAGAATGTTAGAAAATTAGTGTCAGTATTTTAGGACTTGTTCCTGCACATGAAATAGCTTCAGTCGTATGAAGAGTCTCCTTGACTTCAGTGAGTGTCCTCACATAAGTCAAGTTTCTCACATGTGTAAATGTTTGCAGGGTCAAGCCATTTAAAAAGATAATTATCAGAATCCCTGGTATAGATCTCTCCCATACGTGCCAATGTAAGTGAATGTAGTTGTGTGGGTGTATTTGATAGCAGAATTTGACCCTAAATCTGCAGTTCAATCCCAGGTTGAAAATTTTAACCTTATGATAGTGTGGTTGATGATGTACAAAACAAAGAGCAACACAGTACCTAATCAAGGATTTTGCATCCTAAATTAGGGGTACATAACAGTTCCTACACATCCGGTGGGATTTTCCAAAGCACTCAGAGAAATATAAATACAGGTCCCACTGGAAATTTAATGAGACTTGTGCTCCTAAATTCCTTAGGCACTTTTGAAAATCCCATCACAGGGCAATATATTAGCAGAGGAGGGTCAAATTTCTAAGTGATGCTGAGTTCTTCTTCCTTTTAACACACACACATACGCACACACATTGCATTGATGGATTAATGTTGGTAAGCTTTGTGGCAGAATTCTGTTTTAACAAAGAAATTGAATGAAGAATGAATGTTTGGAAAATAACAGGAAGCATGATATTCTAAGCAAAAGAGGTGGCATGGAAAAAGGTGCAAAGGCCAAGGTGGGTGAGGCATACCAAAGCTGCATTGCTGAGGGTAACAATATTGGTGAGAAATGAGATCTGAGATACAGGCCAGCATAGAATTGTGCAGAGCACTGAGAATGAGGGCGAGAAGCTCGATTGTGAGAGCAAGTCTGATTCAAAGACAACAGGAGTGACGTGATCGAGTGGTGAGATGGGAAGATGATTTTAACAGCAGCACAGACTAGAAAGAGTGGGATGAGATGAGATGCAGGGAGGCCAGAGAGGAAAAAGTCAGGAAATTCTCAGATATGGTTCCCACAAAAATCTGCACTCATCTGTGTAAGGACACATTACAGTAACAGGTCAACTAACCTGTTTGGCCAAACTAAGAAGCGACTACTAATGTTGAGGAGGAGGAGGACGTTCAGAGCTGTGAGTAGGGGATAACTCTTCCCTGGTCACGCCATATGGACACAAATCTCTTCCCTTTGAGTGGAGCATTAGATGGCAACTCTAGAGTTCAAACTTTGAGTCTTGTGCATAATTGTTCCTCACTTGAGTTTTTCCTATAGTAAGGGAGCACGTGGCTCCAAGTAATTATGATCTTCATTTCTGTGCTTGATTTCACAGCCTATCCAATCTTTCACATGCCACTAATGAAGCTAGTAGTTGGAAATCCATCCATATTTAAAGTGAAGACAAATGATTACTGGGATGACACTGATAGTTACACCATGGAATTCTCTGTTACTAACAATTTTTACAAACAAGTAAGAGCAGACAAGTAGTAAGTAACATACTGGCACCTACAATAGTATCTTTCATTTTTTATTTAGCAGAGTTTTGATAAAGGGGAGCAGAGCAGATGATTATACATTGAGAGAATTTACACTTATGTAGTGACTGGGTCATGTAGAATATCTTTGTTAAAGGACTTTGCTATGAAACATTTTCAACATTTGATCAAAATTTTGTGAATATCTATTGCCTGTTGACCCTCAGTTCTTGTGTAAAGTTCTCATACATGTCACTGCGAGTTCCACCTATGGAATGAGTATGGCTCAAGAATCTATCTAGTATATATAATATAAAATTATTTCCAAGTGACGTATTCTTTTTTACTTATTTCTGTTCTCCCCCACATCTCTACCCTCAGTGTAATTTGTTATGCATTCATATGATTCATTATCAGTGCAGTTTATTTTCTATCTTCCTCGGGGTAGAGACCTTGTTATTCAAGTTGTCTGTATGTGGGTCTACATAAGCATATTGCCTATGAGGTGTAAAAGATTAATGGAGATCAGAATGTAAGCTTTGAGGCCAATTAATATTAGTGTGAATGCCCCACGGGGAAGTGACACTGCCATGCCAGAGCATGGAAATCTTAGATTAATGACAGGAGAGTTACCCACCAGGTTTCACCTTGATAGTCTCTTTTTTTCCTTTCAGAGTTTTTGGTGTTGGGGTAAAGTCAATATTTGTCAAGTAATATGGAGCAACTCAGGAAAAAATTACCCCTTTGCAAAGTTTTTCTTTTTATTCTTTCACACACACCCCTTCCATTGCTGTGGGCTTTTTCACAAGCATGACAAAAGCACATAAAAATAAAATCAGTACTAGTGAGATAATGACTTGTCTACACAAATTCACATGCTATATGTACCCACATTAATTCTGTTAATCAGAACACCCCCTCTTTTATCATGTCATAATCCTTAATTCACCCCTTTCCCCAAAGTATCCTGGTTAAAAAAAATGGCTTTTACAGCATGACCAGAAAATTAACAAGCATGGGCTGTGGTAGATTAAGTGGAAGAGTGAATTGCTGAGTCAAGGATGCCTCACAGAGCATGTCCTACCATCCCCACCCCCTTCCCCTTCCCATCTAAAGCAGGTAGCTTGAGTACCCCGCTGATCACAACCATAGTCCTATTACATGTAGAGAGAGGCAGCTGTTGTGGTAATTAAGCATATAAATTTATCACAATTGTGAGCTCAACTGTGAGGAGTGCAAGTTTATAAACTGTCACAATAAGCTATACAAATATTGATGGGAAAGGTGCAGAAGGGAGACAGACTGAATTAATCCAAACAGAAAGGCCTACTGATCTAAGTCAGAGATTTTATTAAGATCATGCCTGGTATCCAAGAGAAGTGTGGGTCCAGAAATCAATTAACCAAAATCAATGTGTCGGAAATTAGTCCTATTGGACAAAATAATGAAGAGATGGGCTAGTTCACCTATCATCCCTTTTGGGGTGCTTAAAAAAAATAAAATTGGGGGAGGGAATTCAGATGAACAGAAGTGAAAACAATAATTGCTGACTGCATAATTGTACCTGTAACTGTAATTGCACAACTTCCTGGTGCAACTACTGGAGGAACCAACCAAGGCCGTTTTCCTCTTGACCTGTTGCTTACAAACAGGGAAGAATTGGTAAGGAAACTAGAAGCAGGTGGCAACCTGGGCAGCAGTGACCATGAGATGGTTGAGTTCAGGATCCTCACAAAAGGAAGAAAGGAGAGTAGCAAAATACAGACCTGGACTTCTGAAAAGCAGACTTTGACTCCTTTAGGGAACTGATTGGCAGGATCCCTGGGAGGCTAAGATGAGGGAGAAAGAAGTCCAGGAGACCTGGCTGTATTTTAAAGAAGTCTTATTGAGGTAGCAGAAACAAACCATCCCGATGTGCAGAAAGAATAGCAAATAAGGCAGGTGACCAGCTTGGTTTAACAGTGAAATCTTCGCTGACCTTAAACACAAGAAGAAAGCTTACAAGAAGTGGAAACTTGGACAGATGACTAGGGAGGAATATAAAAATATTGGTCGAGCATGCAGGGGTGTAATCAGGAAGGCTAAAACACAACTGAAATTGCAGCTAGCAAGGGATGTGAAGGGTAACAAGAAGGGTTTCTATAGGTATGTTAGCAACAAGTAAAAGGTCAGAGAAAGTGTGGGACCCTTAATGAATGGGGGAGGCAACCTAGTGACAGATGATGTGGAAAAAGCTGAAGTACTTAATTATTTTTTTGCCTCAGTCTTCACAGACAAGGTCAGCTCCCAGACTGTTGCACTGGGCAACACAGTATGGGGAGGAGGTGAGCAGCCCTAAGTGGTGAAAGAACGGGTTAAGGACTATTTAGGGTATGTCTACACTACCTGCCGATCGGTGGGTAGTGATTGATTTATTGGGGATCGATTATCGCGTCTCATCTAGACACGATATATTGATCCCTGAACGCACTCCCATCAAATCCGGAACTCCACCAGGCTGAGTGGAGGTAGCGGAGTCGACAGGGGGCGCCGTGGCCATTGATCCCGCACCATGAGGACGGGAGGTAAGTTGAAATAAGATACGTCGACTTCAGCTACGCTATTCCCGTAGCTGAAATAACGTCTCTTACATTGACCCTGCCCCCTAGTGTAGACCAGGCCTGAGAATAGCTGGACATGCACAAGTCCACGGGTCCAGATCTAATGCATCTGAGGGTGCTGAGAGAATTGGCTGTTATGATTGCAGAGCCATTGGCCATTATCTTTGAAAACTCGTGGTGATCAGGGGAGGTCCTGGATGACTGGAAAAAGGCAAATATAGTGCCCATCTTTAAAAAAGAGAAGAAGGAGAACCTGGGGAACTACAGACTGGTCAGCCTCACCTCAGTCCCTGGAAAAAATATGGAGCAGGTCCTCAAGGAAACCATTTTGAAGCACTTGGGGGAGAGGAAGGTGATCAGGAACAGTCAACATGGATTTACCAAGGGCAAGTCATGCCTGACCAACCTGATAGCCAGTTATCTCATCATAGAAGGCACTGTAGATATGGGGAAAGCATTGGACGTGATATATCTTGACTTTAGCAAAGCTTTTGATACTGTCTCCCACAGTATTCTTGCCAGCAACTTAAAAGAGTATGGATTGGATGAATGGACTATAAGGTGAATAGAAAGGTGGCTAGATTGTCGGGCTCAATGAGTAGTGATCAACAGCTTGATGTCTAGTTGGCAGCCGGTATCAAGCGGAGCACCCCGGGAGTCAGTCCTGGGGCTAGTTTTGTTCAACATCTTTATTAATGATCTGGATGAAGGGATGAATTGCACCCTCAGCAAGTTCGCAGATGACACTACGCTGGGGGGAGAGGTAGATACGCTGGAGGGTAGGGATAGGGTCCATAGTGACCTAGACAAATTGGAGGATTGGGCCAAAAGAAATCTTATGAGGTTCAACAAGGACAAGTGTAGAGTCCTGCACTTAGGATGGAAGAATCCCATGCACCACTACAGGCTGGGGACTAAGAAGAAGTTCTGCAGAAAAGCACCTGGGGATTACAGTGGATGAGAAGCTGGAGATGAGTCAGCAGTGTGCCCTTCTTTCTAAGAAGGCTAACGGCATATTGGGCTGCATTAGTAGGAGCATTGCCAGCAGATCAAGGGAAGTGATTATTCCCCTCTATTCGGCACTGTGAGGCCACATCTGGAATATTGCGTCCAGTTTTGGACCCCCCACTACAGACAGGATGTGGACAAATTTGTGAGAGTCCAGTGGAGGGCAACAAAAATGATCAGGGGGCTGGGACACATGACTTACGAGGAGAGGCTGAGGAAACTGGGCTGAGTTAGTCTGCAGAAGAGAAGAGTGAGGGAGGATTTGATAATAGCCTTCAACTACCTGAAGAGGTGGTTCCAAGGAGGATGGAGCCTGGCTGTTCTCAGTGGTGGCAGATGACAGAACAAGGAGCAATGGTCTCAAGTTGCAGTGGGGGAGGTCTAGGTTGGATATTAGGAAACACTATATCACTAGGAGGGTGGTGAAGCACTGGAATGGGTTACCTAGGGAGGTGCTGGAATCTCCATCCTTAGAGGTTTTTAAGGCCTGGCTTGACAAAGCCCTGGCTGGGACGATTTAGTTGGTGTTGGTCCTGCTTTGAGCAGGGGGTTGGACTAGAAGTCTCTTCCAACCCTCATCTTCTATGATTCTATGAAAGGGGAAGGAGTGAGCTTTCACCATTGGGGTGCTATCCCCACCATCTCCTGGGGTCCTTGAATCCAGCATGACACCATTGTGCTTTTGTCAGCCTGATCCTGAGAGATCCTGGCCAGACTGGGCCAGAGAGAGGGACCTAGAAGACAAAACCACTTCCACCGGCTTTGGCTAAATCCCTTTTTATTTGTCTTTTTTTTCTTCTGTTTAATAAGAATTTGGTTTAGCTAGTTGGGACTGTATATTTTGCAACATTGCTATAAGCTTGTGATTTAGAAAGGCAGTTAAAAGCAATATCCTACATTGACCCGTGCTGAAACAAATATGCCAGGTCTCCAAGTGGCTGAAAATATTGTTTCTTCAGCAGTGTGATTGCAAGTGAATTTCTACACCAGGGACAGAAGCTGCATTTTCTATCTTTATTGTTATTTTCTCTTCCCTCTTGTGTGTGTTTGTCATGTTTTGTCTCCTACGAAAGGGGTTTGGACTTTAACAACAGCTCCAACCCATCACAACTAAGTTCTTCTTTTCTCCAAAAGGACAATTATTACCATCTTTAATTCCATCTAAGAGACTGTCAGACAAGGGTGGTAGGGGTGGGGTTCCTTCCAAAGATTCTCTCCCACTAAAGGGAAAGGGAACAAGATATGTTGTTGAAAGAAAACCTTTATTTAATACTTTACATTTCAAATGCTTTAACCATTTTCTCTTCTGTTTCTGTATTTTTAATAAAAGATTAAAAAGGATTTGTAATGTGTTTGCCCTGGTACTAAGCAGGCTGAGGTCTCTCTATACCAAATCCCGAACCTTGTTTAAAACTGTTTAATGTGGAATGGTGAGTGGGTCATGTTAACAACTTTGACTTTTTGGCCCCATATATTCCATCTAAATTAATACAAATTCTCCAGATAAATGGTATCAAGTCATATAGATTACAATTTTCCCCTTTAACTCCACCCAGCCAACCAATCAGAACAAATTATGAAGCACTGCTGTGTCTAATGGTACAGACCATTCCTGAAGAAGACTGTATAAGCTATAGGCCATTTCTAGCTTTATTTGCTATGTTCATTGTAATGGTATATTGTATATGTTTTGGATGTACTCATTTATTTTTACCATATGAACTTCCACAGGGTAAATCTTCAATAGCTGTCATTCTCACAAAAGCATCACTTGTTTGTGATGTGTCAACAATTGTGCTAACACTGAAGAGTGGCTGTTCGTACAGTAAATCAATGCACTACATTTCTCCAGTTTCAATCTCTGCCCAGAGTTGGCTGCATGGGGACCCAAAAGACCCATATGGTTTCAAACTCTTAAAACAGTTGCCGGTAAGAAAGCTAAGTAGTCAGCAAATCTATATCCAAAGAGAGTAATGTTCAGCCTCCAATTTTGTGCGTCCACTTTTGTAGGAGACACTGATTTCACAAGAAAAAGTGGAAGCATGCTTATTTGCACACAAAAGTTGAGGAAGTGAATATATAAACTGGTGTCAACATATTTTTGTAGATGATTTAGTTGTGCACAAAAATGTGTGTGCAAAATTAGAGGCCAGGGCTTGAAAGTTGGATCAAAAATTATTATATTTTGTTACAAATATGCCATCAATATTTAGTATGTTTAGGCTGAGTAAATCAAAATGTTTGTAGAGTCCAAGGCCAGAAGGGACCACTGTGATAATCAAGTCTCACCTCCTGTATAACAGGCCACAGAACGCCTTCAAAATAATACTGTTGAATTAGGGCATATCTTTTTATAAAACATCCAAATTTGATTTACAAATTGCCAGTGATGGAGGATTCACCATGACCCTTGGTAAGATGTTCCAAGGGTTAATTATTCTCACTTCAAAAACTCTTACACCTTATTTCCAGTCTGAATTTTTCTAGCTTCAATGTCGAGCCATTGAATCATGTTATACCTCTGTCTGCTAGACTGAAGAGCCCATTTTCAAATATTTATTCACCATGTAGATACTTACAGACTGTGATCAAGTCACCCTTAACCTTCTCTTTGTTAAGCTAAATATATTGAACTCCTTGAATCTACCACTGTAAAACATGTTTTCTAATCCCTTAATCATTCTCATGGCTCTTCTCTGAACCCTCTCCAATTTATCAATGTCCCTCTTGAATTGTGAATACCAGAACTGGAGACAGTATTTCTGCAGTGGTCACGCCAGTGCCAAATACAGAGGTAAAATAACTTCTTTACTCTTACTCGAGATTCCCATGTTTATGCATACCAGGACTGCATTAGCCTTTTTGGTACAACATCGCACTGGGGACACATGTTTGGCTGATTATCTGCCATGCCATGACCCCAATATATTTTCAGAGTCAATGCTTCCTAGGATAGAGTCCCCCATCTTGTATGTCCAACATTCATTGTTCCTAGATGTATACAGTCACATTTAGCCATATTAAAACTCATATTGTTTGCTTACACTCAGTTTACCACATGATCCAAGTTGCTCTGTATCAGTGAACTGTCCTCTTCATTATTTACCACTCCCCCAATCTCTGTGTCATCTGCAAATTTTATCAGTGATGATTTTATGTTTTCTTCCAGGTCATTGATAAAAATGTTAGATAGCATAGGGCCAAGAACTAATTCCTGAGGGGCCCCACTAGACATCCATTTGATGATGGTTCCCTATTTACCATTACATTTTGAGATCTATCAATCAGCCAATTTTTAATCCTTTTAATGTGTGCCTTGTTAATTTTATAACATTCTGTTCTTTTCAAACAAAGAATCACATGGTATCATCTCAAATGTTTTGCATAAATATAAGTATATTTCATCTACACAATTACCTTTATCAATCAAACTTGTAATCTCATTTTTTTAAAAAAGATATCAAATTAGTTTGAAAAGATCTGGTTTCCATAAACCCATGTTGATTGACATTAACTATATTACCCTCCTTTAATTCTTTATCAGTGAAGTCCTGTATCAGCCACTCCATTATCTTGCCTGGGACTGATGTCAGACCAACAGGCTTATATTTATCCAGGTCATCCCAATTTACCCTTTTAAAATATTGGCATAATGTTAGCTTTCTTCTGCCAATTCCCCAGTGTTCCAAAACTTATTGAAAATCAACATTTACAGTCCAGGAAGTACCCCCACCAGGTCTTTTAAAACTCTTCAGTGCAAGTTATCTGCTGATTTTAAAATATCTAACTCTAATAGCTGCTGTCTAACATCTTTCTGAGATGCTAGTGGAATGGAAATAGTGTCATTGTTGTTATCATCATCATCATCATGATATGACAACATCATCTACTTTTCCCCAAATACTGAACAGAAATATATATTGAATACTTCTGCCTTTGGTGCATTATTATTAATAATTGTATCATTTCCATCTAGTAATGGACTAATACCATTGTTAGGTTTCTTTTTGTTCTTAAGAAAAAGTTTTTTTATTAAAAAACTTATTTTATTATTGTCTTTAACTCTGCTGGCCATAAATTTATCTTTGTGTCCCTTGGCTTCTCTTATCAGTTTTCTACAATTCTTAGATTCTGATTTATATTTATTACTATTGACTTCTTTTTTCTTCCATTTGTTATATATCAGCTGGGAGGAAGAATTTAATGAGAAAAAACAATGATAATTGGGAATTGTCTAAGATATAATTGTTCTTAAACAATTCCCAATTATCATTGTTTTTTCTGATTAAATTCTTCCTTCCAGATGATTTGGTTCATAATTATTTTCAGCACCGAGTATTACTGATTTGGGCTTTTTTTCTGTTGCATATTACAAATATGATCAAGTTATGATCACATGTACCAAAGCTTCCATTAATTTTTAGTTCTGTAATCAATCCCTGTTTATCTGTCAAGATGAGGGCTAATATAGAATTCCCCCATGTTGGATGCAACACTGTTTGAGTTAAGCTATTGTCATCTATAATATTTAGAAATTCCAAGGATGTTTTAGTACTGGCAGCATGAGACCTCCAGCATGTCACTCAGATTGAAGTTCCCCATGATCTCACAGCTTTTTTCCTGACACTTTGTAGATAGGCACAACAGGAGTAGGTCATCCTGTTCTCTACTGTGATTTGGTGGTCTGAAGCAGACACCAATTAGTATCCCAGCTTGTGCATTATCATCTGTTAGGACATTGATCTCTAAGCATTCAAGAGCATTTTTTTCCAAGTTGTCAGTGACTTGGAAACAGGTAATGCCATTTTTGGCATATAGAACCACTCCCCTCCCCTTTTGCCCACTCAATGTTTTCTAAATAGGTTATAATAATTGCTTTTAACATTCTAATCATAAAAATACTTTCACTACATGTTAATTCATGATTTCAAGGCTACTACTGTCCTCCAGAATATTTTGTTTTTTCTGTCAAGATTCCTAAACCCCACAAATACAGGAGCTCTGAAATGGGATTGGAAGCAGGGAGCAGAGCAAGATAGAAAACCAAGTTACCGAGTTATGATATTATTAACTTGACTATTGAATACCTTGTTCTTAACATTGGTTTATTTTATACACATAGCCAATTCATATGACTGAATGGTTCATTTTCTAACATGGCTTTTTAATCATGTGAAATGTTCTAGATCAGACTTAATATTGGACAATTCTGTAATATCTTAATTATATTTAAGATACAAAATATACAAAACTTTGCACATTGTTAGACCCATATTTCAAACACAGATGCCTAAATAAGACAACCAAATCCCTTACTAGGATATAGCATATAGACGTGTCAAATGTGTATGCATATGTGTCAATTTGAACATTCAAATATAGGCTCTGAATGTTCCATTTAGATGCCCATGTTTGAAAATTGAGTCCACTTGGTTTATAATTCAGTTTATTAAACATTATAATACATACATTTTAAGGAGATAGATACTTTTCCATTTGGGACAACAATGGACATAGAAATGTGACAAAAAATAAATGAATCAGTCGGTTTTGTGTCATCTGTGGTATTAATACCATATATATTTCTTCTGCCAGTTATTCTGACATTAAGAAATTATTGTATTATCCTGTTGACTACATCTGAATGTGTATTTATTCCATATCCATCTCTCTTCTGTTGTATTATATACAGGTAAACTACAGGCCTCCATCTAAACTGGGAATAGCTGTTCCACTCACTGATAACTTTTATAATGCTGACCCCAGCAAACCTAGAATGAGAGATTATTTTGCTGGATCAAAAGTAAGTCTTCTCTAATCATTTCACTGCTGCTGAATGTTCTGGGATCATGGGTGCTTTCTCAGGTTGTAAGCTAGCTAAGTTGAGGAGGTAAACACGCCACTGACAGCCCAGCCAGCTGGTGGCTGAAAACAATGGCTAAAACAACATGGAAAACCAAGTCTCAGTTCTCAGCATGTCCCTTGATCCCCACTCTGGAGGCAGTGAGGCATTCAAATGACAAGAGGCTGCAAAGAATCTCAGATGCCAGGTCAGCAAAGGAAAACCAGACAACTCTCTCAGTATGCACTTATAACTGCAGAACATTGACAAGGGAGGAAACGATAAACCATCTCATGGAGGAAAAGGCAAAAACAGCCTGCAATGTGCTGGGTGTTTGTGAAACACAATGAAAGAAGGAGATGGAGTTCAGCTGGAGGGATGGAAGCACAGTCATTCTAGGAAAAGGAAAAGGCACAAGGAGAGTTGGAGGAGTCGGATTAATCATAAACAAGGAATGGTCTTCAAAAATTGTATCATGCCATTTGAAGTCACCGCATATCGGGGTGCTTTACCTCTGACTGATCCGAAATAGTACCCTCAAAATCATCCAGATCTATGCTCCCACAAGTGAATGCGAAGATGACAATGTGGAAGGATTCTATCAGGAACTGGAGGAAACCCTCGTTCAGAGTTCCACATATACGGTTGTGATGGGAGATTTTAATGCCAAGGTTGGAAGAGGGAGAGAGGGCGAATAGTTCATAGGAAGGTGCGGTATCGGAGAACGAAACGCTCAAGAACGACTAGCTATATTGACAGAGATGAGGAGAAAGTTCATTGGTAACACCTGGTTCCGAAAGGAGGCCAACAGAAGATGGACCTGGATCGCACCAAACGCAAAGACAAAAAATGAAATTGAATAGTTTCTGATAGATAGACAACACATCGTGCAGAATATTTCAGTAGTGCCATCATTCAATATTGGTAGTGATCATTGCCTACTGAGAGCCAGACTCATGTTCACTGTGAAGGTGGAGAAAAAGGCGCTGTGTATGGCGAACAAAAGGCACCAACCGGTAGCTTTTGACGAGGCAATCCTGAAGGAAAACATTTCTAGGGAAGATTGGAGCCTCCTGAACGACTGTGATGATGATTATTAGAACTTCAGTAAGAAACTGAAGAGACTCAGCTGAACATGAAAGACCAAGAAGAGCTAGCAGAAGAATCTCGGCGAATACAAATACTTTATTGGAGAAGAGAAGGAAAATGAAAAGAAATGGTAGCGACGGGCTCGAGTACTCCCTTCTCTGCACGCTCATACAAATTAAATTGAAGGAAGACTTTGAGAAATTTCAAACCGAAAAGCCCCTAAAGGCTGCTGAAGATCGTAAAAGTCTCAAAAAAATGCAAACAGTAATTGGAGTTGTACAGGTCATCATTATCAGCTTTGAAGAACAGGGATGGAGAATCAGTAACCGATGGAACAGAGATGGAGGCAATCTGCAGGGATTTCTATACCCAGCTGTTTGCATCCTGTATAGACATCCCAATGCCATCACTTCAGGAAACCGATGAACACATACTTCAGGTTCTCATTAGCGAAGTCTGTCACGCAGTCCATCAAATGACGGAGGAGAAGGCTCCAGGTAAGGAGGGTCTGACAGCAGAAGTGCTTAAGGCGGGAGGTCAGGAACTTTGGAAAGCTCTCGCACAAAGGTTCAGCTGCTACCTGGAAATCTAGATGATTCTGTCCAGTTGGAAAGAGTCCAATACCATCTTGCTGCATAAGAAAGGCAATCGAGAAAATCGAAAGAACTATCACCCAATTTGCCTGCTTTCGCATATCTATAAATTGTTCACTAAAATAATAATAAATCGACTGTCATGAAACCTGGATGAACAGCAACCTAGAGAGCAAGCCGGCTTTCGAAGGAATTATAGCATGATAGACCACCTCTTCACTCTAAACCAACTACTAGAGCGTTGAGGGGAATTTAAGTTCCTTTGTGCATTGACTTCGTGGACTACGAGAAGGCATTCAACAGCATAGAGACTAACATTGTCCTTGAAGCTCTTTCAGAACAGGGAATCAGCGTGAAATATATCACATTACTAAAGGAAGCAAACTCTGGCTGCAGCACGGACATATCACTGTTTGATACTCCCCTCCAAATCCCCATCGAGAAAGGTGTGAAACAAGGAGATATAGTTTCACCAAAATTATTCACAGCCTGTCTTGAATCGGTTTTTTACTGAGCAGACTTGAAAGGTGGGACTAATATCAACAGCGAGCGGCTAAACCATCTCAGGTTCACAGATGATATAGTGCTGGTAGCCAAAAATACAGCCCAACTTGAGAGAATGCTTAAAGAACTGAATGCGAAAAGTAGTCAAGTTGGATTTAAAATGAGATCAGATGTTCTGCCAAAAACCCACATAACTCTTGGAGGAGAGCAGATCCAAGAGGTTGATAAATACATTTATCTGGGCCAGGAAGTCAGCATGCGACACGATCAGAAAGGTGAACTGTCACACAAAAAAAAAGCTGGATGGTGCACATTCAATGACATCAAGGACATCCTCCAAGGAAAGATCAGCAAAACAACTCATGTGAATCTTTTCAACTCAACCAGGCTTCCAGCAATGTTATATGGCAGCAAAACATGGTCGCTGACAAAGATTGAAGAACATCAACTATCTGTCACACAGAGAGCGATGGAACAAACATTTTTGGGCATTTCTCTCCGCGATCACATCCCCTATGAAATAATTAGGCAGCAGTCTGGAGTGCGAGACGTTGTTGTTGAAAGCAGGCTCAGCAAAATGTGGTGGGTGGGACATGTGGTCCAATTCAGCAACAACGTATGGCCCACAGCTATATCCGTGTGGTATCCACAAGAATAGAAACGGCCGCACGGTCAGCTTCCAAAGAGGTGGGATGATTTCCTAGCAAGCATGGTGAAGGATTGCCAGAGTGAGATATTAGAAGACGTGTTGTGATTGGCTCAGTTTCAACTGATGGACTGACAGTCTACGTAGACTACGCCACATACTTTGATGGAAACTGCAGTGTACAACTGTGGATTCTGCAACAATAGAGAGGAAAGACAATGGAAACTAACTGGTACTAGAGCTGCTGGAGACTTTTTCAATGGAAAATATCAGTTCCTCAGAAACATATCCATTTTGATTAAACTTTTGTTGGGAAGGTTTTTCAGATCCAGGACAGGAGTTCTGGTGAAAAATGAGGTGAGGGTGAATGGAGGAAGAGACCCATCCCAGAGTAGCCAGGTGGTTGGGGCACTCACATCGGATGTGGTTCAAGTCCCTGCTCTGCCTGCTTTGGAACAGGGACTTGAACATGTGATTCCCACATCCCATGTGAGTGCCCAGCTACTGGTCTATTGGATATTGTAGGGTGGAAGTGGGGGGTCTCTCTCTCTCTCTCTCATTAACTTGATGACAGGTCTGGTCAATTTCAGAGCTTCTATTCAATGGTGAGCAGAAGTGAAA
The DNA here is from genome assembly GCF_016161935.1 of Mauremys reevesii. Lineage (NCBI taxonomy): Eukaryota > Metazoa > Chordata > Testudines > Geoemydidae > Mauremys > Mauremys reevesii. The sequence continues at coordinate 30,450,168 of NC_052626.1, forward strand.
CTGACAAGGCTCATGTCTATTTTAATAGCCACTACCTGACCTTCCAGCATTCCCAGCTTCACTGCAATGGGGGATTCTAGGGAATATATTTTGTTTTGGAAACACTATGCTCTTCTTCAAGTGGTTGCAGAGATGTATTCCACTCAGGTGTGCATGTGCCCAGCATGCCAGAAAGGGACAACTTTTGCTTAGCAGTACCTGTCAGGTGGCACATGCACCCTCACACCTCCTTTTGGTCCTTCTCAAGGATATATAAGGGTGACACTGCCCCAGCTCTCCTCAGGTCCTTCTCACTCCCACAGCTTGAGTCATAGCATTCAGCGTGGTCACATTTTGGTGTCACAGTGCCTTTCTCTGTGAATGCCTTTAAATAGTTCTAGATAGTGGTAGTAGTAGTACTCTTACTATTTAGTTAATTAGTGTGATGCTGGTAGCACTGGTGCCAGCTCTTGCCAAGGCTGTAGGTGTCAGCTGAGCACTGACAAATTTATAGCTGGAATCCAGGCCAACTTGCATGTATGTTAGTATTATTCAAGACCGGTGTTAAACTAGTACGGATGTGTTTAGACTCTAAAATGCTTGTTAATTGCTTTATGAATTAATCTTGTAATGTCTGTATCCCATGCTATAAAGTAGGGCTGTCTATTAATCACAGTTAACTCACATGATTAACTCCAAAAAATTAATCACGATTAATTTTTTTGAGTTAAATCACACTGTTAAAGAATAGAATACCAATTGAAATGTATTTAATATTTTTGGATGTTTTTCAATATTTTCAAATATATTGATTTCAAGTACAACACAGTATACAAAGTTGACAGTGCTCACTTTATATCATTTTTTATTACAAATATTTGCACTGTAAAAATGGCAAACAAAAGAAATAGGATTTTTCAGTTCACCTCATACAAGTACCATAATGCAGTCTCTTTTTCGTGTAAGTGCAACTTACACATGTTGATTTCTTTTTGTTATATAACTACACTTAAAAACAAAACAATTCAAAACTTTAGAGCCTACAAGTCCACTCAGTCCTACTTCTTGTTCATCCAATTACTCACATAAACAAGTTTGTTTACATTTATGAGAGATAATGCTGCAACACTCTGATGCGGAAACTACAGAGCCCGAACCACCAAAAAAGAAAATCAATCTTCTGCTGGTGGCATCTGATTCAGATTATGAAAATGAACTTGCTTTTGGTCTGCACTGCTTTGGGTGGTTATTTCTTTTAGGGCTGACCCAAGTTGTTCCTAGGATGTCTCTGCTTTGTTTCCTAGTTCCAATCCTGGGAGAGTTCAAACAGGAAACCAAAGAAAAATTTCCTGTTGGCTATCTTTTCCTCTTCCATGGACTTATCGAACAGCTTCAGATTTGCTCTGCCTCTCTGTCTCTCCTTTAATACAAGCATTCAGCTGTGGTAGTTTCTTCTGCAGCCTCAGGACTGCCTGAACTGATTTAAGATTGTGCGCTGTTGCCTGTGCTGCCTTCAGCACTGCTTAAAAATCAGTGTGCAGAGGAAAAATCAGTTCCTTTTACTGGTACAAAGAGATCCCTTTGGCACTGATGGCAATGTTGGCTTGTGCAGTTTCAGTGCAGACCAGATCTACAGGTTCAATACTAACATTCGTTCCAGTGCCAACTGTCTGTGCAGCCTCAGTATCCCTAGTGGTACTCAAGGCGCTGGTTACCATACCATCTTTAATACCAATGTGGTCCACGTTTTAAACCTCAGTCAAGTATGGGCGTTTGCTGACTCCACCAGGGCTGGCTCCTTTGTTGTCATTGGACTATTTGGAAGATTCCTTGCGTTGGAGCTCAACGTCATCTACTGCCTCTCTCTGTCCTTCCAAGTACCAATCTTGAAAGTCTTTGAGGCCTCCAGGGAATCACTATCATTACCAGAACCAGCACCAATCCCACAGTAAGGGTAGGGGTTTGGGGCCCATGTGGCTCCCCTGAGTTCCCACGAGACTCCACTTCAGGTTGTTTATAATGTCTTTGTCTTGTTTTCCCTTTTTAAGCTCCTCCTCTCCAGGCACAGCAAGCCCTACAGGTGTGCCTAGTTAGTGCTGAACAAGCCCAGAAGAGCTCATTAGTCTCCTCTCTATTATAGTGAGGGTTAACTTTGGGGATGCTTCTCAATCTTCAAAGACCCAATCCTCTTCTCATTGCAGAGCAAGATCACTGAACCTTCCTATTGTCTCACTTTCCAACTCAGCTAGACTGGAGTCTCATACTCATTTCTCCCTCTGAGCTATTACAGTCTGAAACAGTATTGCAGGAGCAAGCTTTGCTACAGGAGATTCCACGGGCTCCTCTTCCTTCCTCATCTTCCTCACTGGATGATTCCACAATGTCGGATTTGTCTTCTTCTGTTACTCAAGACCCTAAGTCTTATCAAGATCTGCTGAGGCGAATGACTACAGCCTTGGGCATTTAGACAGAGTTTGCTCAGGAGAATACCCATAAATTGGTGGACATTTTCCAACCATTAGTTGCAGGAGCTCTCCCTGTAAATGAAGCTCTTTTGAAACATACACAGCATATGGATAAGCAATACTATGTCCCTATGCAAGGCTTTGAGAGTTTCTACTGCCATTCCATCCCAAACTCTCTCCTTATAATGGCTGCAAATGGGAGGTTGAGACAAGAGAGATTCAAGCTGATGCCTGAAGATAAGGCGACTAAGGGGTTAGATTTAATGGGAAGGAATATTTATTCTACCTTGTCATTACAGATGCACATTGGTAATCAGCAGGCACTGTTATTGAAATGTGACTTCCTAAATTGGAACATGATGTCTAAATTTATAGATAAATTGCCAGAAAACTCCAGAGTTCAAAACTGGTTGGCTTTACAAGGACCAGGATCCAGTCTTTCATGAAAACACCCCAGCTCCACAAGATGTTTCCTCAGTGAATGGATCCAGAGTGCCTCTTCTTAATCTGTTATACTGAAACAGTCTTATGTCTCTACTCATAGGCAATGTGATCCCCTGTCTGTTGTAATGTTCCTTTTTTACATCTAGCTGGTTTCAATTGTTTACCATTGTCTCTGATAGTTTTCCATTGATAGCCTTGCTCCATCCCGAAATTAGATAGTTGCGTTGAATCCCGCCTGTTTGAATGTGCCATCACCAAGACATATTTTTATCCCTTGGTAACTAACTTCACTCCAAGACCATACTTTCCATATAGTTACATTTTTCCTTAAATATTACCCATACATAATTATTATAGGTCTTGTTACAAGCTATCTGTCTATGCCTTGCAGGTTACCCCTATGGATAAATACTTTTCAAGACATGTGTTTGGAGTAGTGAGTTTGTCAGGCCTGAAACAAGAGTTGTTTTCAAAGAAGAGAGGATCCTTTGCCAAGGGGCCTCTGTGTCTCAATGGGCCACATCTACACAAGAAACCAAGTGGCTTCGGTCACGTTTGTCAGTGACGTTTCCCTATTGGACATTTGCTGGGTCACTACCTGGTCTTCTGTGCACACCTTTACCAAACACTATACTACACTATTATGACTGCATCTAGGCTAGATACAAATTTTGGAAAGTCAGTTCTACAGTTGCTGTTTAAATAGCCTCTGAGTCTCACCCCCTTCTATTACTGCTTGTGAGTCATGTGAGCAGAATACATGTCTGCAACCACTTGAAGAAGAAAAAACAGTTAGTTACTGGACTGTAACTGTTGTTCTTTGAGATGCGGATGCAGATGTGTATTCCATGGCATGTTCTCTATCCCTTCCAGTGTGAAGGAACTGAGGAGGATCAGGGCAGTTCCACCCTTAAATAGCCTTGGGAGGGACCAGAAAAAAAGGCATGAGGGCACATGCACAAAGTTCTCTGTCTTCAGCACACTGAGCACATCTGAGTGGAATGCACATCTGTCCCCGCATCTAGAAAAACAACAGTTATGGCACAAGTAAGTAACTCATTTTTTCAATGTTTCTGAAATAAAATATCATGGGATTTCAGTTTTGGGAAAAATTTTGAAATTTTGGCTTTTTGTTTTAGTATAGAAAAAAAAATGTTTTCCCCCAAACTCAAAAACATTCACAAAATTGAAATTCAGCTTCCTGAACAGCTCTAGTTAATATAATGTAACATAAAAGTCAAAATGATACAGTCAAGATTAAACTAAACATTAATTAAATATTTTGGGAATATTGCATTTCAGGGAAAATTCTGAGATTTTGGTTTTTTTCAAAACCACATGAAATGAAACCATATTTTGCAACCTCAGAATTTCCCACAGAATGGAAATTCTGAATTTTGACCTTCTCTAATACCCAGATTGGTCTTTAGCAAATCACACATTTACATTTTAAATCTCTCTGATAAATGCAGATAAATAATTGCCTTTGTTTACTCATGTTCTTTCTTTTTAAAAAAAATAAATCTTGTTTTCAGAATGTAGGTAGGAAAGTGAGGTAAACTGTTTTTATGTCCTTTCCACAGAATTCTGGAGCCTACAAGCAGTGTGCCAACAAGTCAACTCGAGCAGAATGTAACTGCAATGACAACGAGAAACTTTCCTTTTTTGTTGCTTTCTCAGATTGCAAGGAGAAGGTGAGAACTGTAACTAGACAAGCTTGAAAATAATTTTTTATTAAGACTGAATTCTGCCCTTAGCTACGTCTAGGCAACTCTCCTGACTTGAGTAACAATTGTATGGATGAAACGGGGGCAAACAATCCAACTCTGAAGGAGACATCCCAGCTCATCATTCTAGGTATGTGAGTGTGGAAGAGTTGACTCACTGTTAACACTCCCCCTCCTAGCTGGGCATGATGTAGCAGCTCTTTCTGCTCTAGTACTCCCCTGCCAATAGTCATTCTGGTCCTGTGGTGGTCTCATCTCGCAATTCATCCTCTGGCCAAGTCACATTTTAATTGCACCCCTTCTAGTGTAACAAAAGTACAACTGAAAGTCCAAAGCTGTTGTAATACAAATTATCCTTTTGCCCCCTCTTGGGCTACTATTTAGCTCTTTCTTGACGCTCCATCTTCAGCCACACTCTGGGCTAAGCAGTCCTTGTATCAGGCTTATACATGCCTTTCTCAGGGCTGGTTGGAGAACTCAAGCCCACCTTCAAATCTATGTTCTGGCCTAGAGGACCCTGTCTTAAGTAGCTGGGTCTTCTTCAGACATGCTGCTATTTCCCTGGGCCCATCCTATCTCTCATTCCTCCTGTGCTACTTCCCAGCATCCTGTGCTTACCACAGCCTCTCCTCTGTTTAACCAGGCCTCTAGCTTCTCTCTAGGCCTTCCCAGCTCCTCCTTTCTCTCCTTGAACACCACTCCTTCAGGCAGGGCCGGCTCTAGGTTTTTTGCCGCCTCAAGCAAAAAAAAAAAAACCTCCGAAACCGTAACTGCCAAAGCAAAACAAAAACAAAAAACCTCAGAGAGCACAACTGCCAAAGCAAAAAAAAAAAAAAACCTCCCAGAATGCCACCCATGGAATTGTGCTGCCCCAAGCACGCATTTGGTTTGCTGGTGCCTAGAGCCAGTCCTGCCTTCAGGACTCCTCTGTGCCATGCTACCTTTCCAGGGCCACCACTGGGATTAATTCCTGTAGCTAATTCCTGTAGCTTTCTTCCAGCTGCTTTCCCCAGGCCTTTCCCAGACAGAGGGAATCTCACTACCTTTTCTCTCTTGGTTTCTCTGTCTGGGACCTCCCCTCTAGCTTTCAGATCCTTCTTTTATCCACTTATCCCCAGCTGGGTCTAATAACAAATCAACTCTGACACATCCTCCAGGTGCGTCACGGTGGGCTAACTGAGCTCTCAGATGCCTGTTAACCTTTGTTCATCTGTATGGGATAGACACCCCATCACAGTGAGGCTTCAGTGTTTAATGAGTGAATTAAAGAAGAAACACAATCTTTTATTTTCAATGTAACTAAATAGTAATATACAACTTCAATTTTAGGCTTTGAGGATGAAATATCCAGTTACAAGACTTCCAGTCAATTTCAGAGTTGACAGTGAGAATGAATATACACCACTGGTATCTCCTTTTTTTGTCACAGTCACAGAGGTTAACCATAGGACAAACTGGGAAGTTGCAGGTATGGATAGAGGATTTGCAGAAAAGTTCTTTTTGATAACAGACAAGACTAGGAACAAATGTTAAAATCTGTAAGACTTCTCTCTAAATGGGCATTTCTGCTGGAAGTTTACCTTCCTTTCTCATCTATTTTCTTAACGGATCCAGGCAAGGACTCCTGTTTAGCCCCTGATGTATGTACTATATCTGTCTTAGTGGTCAAGTAGGACAGTGGAGGGTTGTGAGACTGAGCATTGTCTGATTTCTCTCAGCCAAGACATTCTACTGTTTAAAATACAGAGTAAAAGATGCAAGAGGAAAATGTAAAACCCCAGCCATTTACCATTGAGTTAAATGGGAGCAGGATTCAACCCCCTAACATTTAAAATATCACATAGGACCCAACTGGGCAGTCTCCTTCCACAGACACATGAAGACTATAAAAGCAGCAAAGAGTCCTGTGGCACCTTATAGACTAACAGAAGTTTTGGAGCATGAGCTTTCGTGGGTGAATACCCACTTCGTCGGATGCATTGAAGACTATGGGAGTTTTACATGCCCGAGGTACTGCAGGATTGGAGCTATTGAATTTTTGGCCCAATAGAAGTCAATGGCAAAATTCACAGTAGATAGATCTACTTGGATCTTCCATGGATCTTCAAATTTAAAAATTATGCAAGCTGTTCAAGGCAGGGACGCCGGCTTTAAGTGTATTTGTACAGAGTCTAGCCCATGGGTCCTGATACTGATGTGGTTCTCTAAGACCTATTGTAATCAAATAAAAATTAGCATCATAATATTAGAACAGAAGGATTTAAATTTGTCCAAATTAGGATGCAGAGTGTAATCAAACATATTAGCTGCCTAGGTTAATCAATTATCATTTCTAAAAGAAATGATTGAACAAAATCGCCATTAAATCATTTCAGTTTGGGCCATATATACACCTCTACCCCGATATAACGCTGTCCTCGGGAGCCAAAAAATCTTACCGCGTTATAGGTGAAACCGCGTTATATCGAACTTGCTTTGATCCACCGGAGTGCGCAGCCCTCCCCCCCACCCCCACCCCGGAGCACTGCTTTACTGCGTTATATTCAAATTTGTGTTACATCGGGTCACGTTATATCAGAGTAGAGGTGTAGGAGCAAAATACCTGGGAACCAACCTCCTTTCTGAGCATTGCTTAAGAACAGTTGTATATAAATAATAAAATAATGCTCCTGCAAGAATATTATTCCCTTTCCCTTGTTTTCTGTTATTTCTCTTGCTTTCCTACTTTCACTATGATTTGTTTTTATTCATTGGAGTATCAGTATAATTTATTTTCTAACCTCCTCAGCGCAGGAACCATATTTTTCTCTTTGTATATCAAGAAGCATGAATACCTATGGAGCAACAAAAATAATATTTTTGATTCATTAAAATTGAGGCACCATATTATAAGTAAAAAGAAATTGAGAGAAATATTAGGTGACTCACCTTACACTCAATTCTCTTGCATTTCTTCTTGCTTGACTGTAACATTGTATGTAAGAATCTCTCCAGAGGTACTGTTGGAAGAAGTGAGCTCTGGGGAGGTGGATGAAAAAGGAGGAGGGGCAGTCACGTGACATATGGGACTATGGACAGACTTCTGCACAGAATGGGGAATAAAGGTGATGGGGAGGATACAAAGGGGTGGTGAGGAGAGAGTCTTGGGTGAGTGAGGGGGGAGCAGGAGGAGATGCAGGAGGGAGTGGAGCTGGGTAGGACCTAGCAGGTGAAGAGAAGTCTGACCTTGATGAACAAGTTTCAGGGAGGGCAGTTCAGGGCTCTAAAAAAAAAAAATGTGTGACATGAGCAAAGTCACAAGGGAAGAAGATAATTTTAGCAACAGCATTTTAACTAAACTGAGGGGAGCAAGAGGAGAGGCACTGAGGCCAGAGAAGAGAAGGCCGCAGGAGTAAGGTGACCAGATGTCCCATTTTTAAAGGGACAGTCCCATTTTTTGAGACTTTTTCTTATATTGGCTCCTATTACCCCCCACTCCCTGTCCCATTTTTTCACAGTTGGTATCTGGTAACCCTATGCAGCAGTCAAATGAAGAGATGACCAAGGCAGGGAGCAGAGGTTGAGGGGTGGGGATGAAGAACAGAGGGGATTCAATAACAGCCTAGCCCTAGGTGACACAGTGGAGTAAAAGGCAGCATGGAGATTGCAAGTCTGAGTGGTGGGGAGGTCAGGGACAGACTGAGGAGCAGGAGTGGCTCAAAGTAGCAGGAACTGTCTGTAATGAATCTTATTTTCCTTTGTCTCCTGTTGGCCTAGAGGGAATCCCCTCAGACCTGGAAAGCACTTTGAAGTCCTCAGAGGGTGATGATCTAGGAGGCCAGGACATTCAGGTTCAAGATAGAAACTGTATTTCTGCCACTTCCACACCTGTTTCAGCGGACAATTCTGCTGGGTCCTTAGCAATCACATATGCTTTGGTTTGAAGGGTTGTGATACCGCATAAGATAAGAGCATTGCAACATTTCAGGGAATGCTGTAGCCCTCAGAGGGCAGAACCTTACTCATTTTGGTTAAAATCAAAAAACCTGAAAACCTGATTTCCACTGTGTGAGAGGAAAAAACGCCCCTCAGAGTTCTCATTTGGTGCTGCAGGCAGAGGAATCTTTATGGCGGCACACATATCCTAGCAGCTTAATATGCTGCTCTTATGGGGTACACAGCTTAGCCTATATAAGTAATAAAGTGTATAGCCCTTTAGTTTGAAGTTGTCATCTGTAGCAACTGTCACAGAGTTTCAGGATAACTGCAATTTCCCCTCCATGGTCCCTCAAGGGCACCCACTTAAGATTTCAGGCTCCCAGCCATCACATCTCTTAGGTGGAGACTGGTGCTTCTTTCTCCCTCCTGAAAAGGAGTTTTAAGGCTGCACAGCCCATGCCATCCACTGTGATATCCCCAGCAGGCCAGGTCACCTAATGGCCAGCATTGTCCAAGGACAATGTTTTCACCAGTGACCACACAGCTCTTCCAAAGCAAAGTACATTTATTCTTAGCCAAAAGCATCACAGAGAAAACATATAAAAAAATCAATGAACAGATTTAAATATGCACTAAACAGTCCAGGAATCAACCAGAAATCTTATGGGTACTAGTAAGCCAAAGTCTTTCCAACTTTTCAGCAAGGGCTGGGGTCCTCTCTAGGACCTGAGATCCTCACCATTTTTTTTAACCAGATGCAAGAGACACACAGAAGTCTTTTTAAACTCAGCCCTAAACCAGTATATATAAACTACCCCATTAGAGAGTACTCCTCTGGAGCTGTTTACAATCTGTGGGACTGTAGTGATCTCACACACACACACACACACACACGTTCTGAGTTCCTGGAGGAGCTCTGATAACTTTGCCCCATGGAGTTGCATACAATCATTGGCCTACAATGATACATAAACATTTGAAACTTAATACAATAAGATCCCCAAAGATACTGCATGCAGTTGCACTATCTGCAACAGCAACCTTAAAGTATGTTCCTTTATTTTGCTTTTTGTAATACTGTATAATTGGAGCCCCCAGTCTATATGTTTTTGTGGATGCAGGGAAATTTTTCAAGAAAAGGGAGACTTTTTTTTAAACAAGAAGGCAAAAATTTCCTAATTATCCTTACTCTGTGATGCTCAGAAACTCAATGATAGGTGAGTGATCAAAACTACATAAAGGCTGGATCCTACAAGATTCTGAGCACCTCTCATAGTATTGAGTGCCTCTAGCTCCCATTTTCTTTAATGGAAGTTCATGGTACTTAGCATCTCGCAGGAAGCTCTCACCATCTCACAGAGGTAGGCCTTTAGACTAAATGGGCTAACACACGCCTCTTCCCTTGTCTGTCTGTGACTCATAGAACCTATATTATCAACTACCCGTAATATAGAAAATGGAATTATTTAAAAAATGTGGGGGAAATAAAAAATGGAATAACTCTACTATTTTACAGGTACCAATGAAACACCAAGCATGTTAAAAATGAGAGCGTATTTAGCTGATAAACTCAACATTACACTGTATAATCCAGAAGCCCTAGCCCTAAACATATATGTAAGTTTGTTTTTTTTATTTCAGATAAAAATAAATATTTTGGACAAAAATGGGCATGAATCAAAACTACATATCCAAACACCGTTCAACTCTGAGGAAGTTCTGATCTGAATACAAGCTTCCTTTCCATATAAAACCCAGATCCAAGCACACCCATTCATAGATCAGACCGATCTGTAATCTGGATAAACTGTCTTTTATACCTTATGACCATACCATATATAGCCTTTAAAGGTGCTGATCCTTTAAGATAGTAAAGAAAGTATTTGGTAGTTGTTTCACATATGATCCTTTTGATTATGTTACTTTATAAGTTTTGTTCAAGACATTACCATCACTTATTTCACCAGCCTGTTTTATATGCAGTCACCAAGATGTTCCTTTGGAAAAAATACTGATTACAAAATAAGGGCATATTTGATCTATCAATCTAATCTACTTTATCTATCTAATCTAATATAATCTATCCATAGATTATGTTTTCTAAGCAGTTTTAGTAAGCCTCTATTCTGGGTACAGTCTTTCAAAGCCACTTTTTTAAATATTTTGCTTAAACTTTTAAATATCACAACTGCATATTAGAGCTGAGCAAAATTTGGAATTTCAGTTCCATCCCATAAGAAATTTTGGGGGAAGTTCTATGACTTGTATTATGCAAGAGGTCAAACTAAATGATCACATAGGATGAAACTTTGAAATTTCTATATTTTTTTGCTGAATGGAAATTCTGAAAATTTTCACTGCAGAAACTTCAAAATGTTTCATTTCAACATTGTTCATTTTTGATAGAATCAAAACATTCTGACATTTCTGAAATCTAAATGTTACATTTTGTTTTGTTGAAATGACCCGAAAGCTTCTTTCAAGTCAGATCAACATTAAATTCATTTTCCTAGCTTGGTGAGCTGGATCCACATTGTATTGTGGGAGATGTAGTCTTCCAGGGAACCAGTCTACAACTCCCATAAGGCCATGTGCTAGGGAAATACAGTTTATATCTTTTATTAACTGATCTGAAGTTAAATGTTTTGGGGCAGTTCAGTAAACAAAATATTCTAATTCTGGTTAAACTGAGTCCAAAAAAAGTAATTTCATTTTTTCTATGGAAAATCAAAAATATTGGCATAACTTTATTTTTGTTTTCAGTTGAAAAATCATTCTATTGGAAAATTCTCAAACAGCTCTCCTGCCTAGTACTCTAGCAGCCCTGTCTTCCAAAATGTTTTTTTAAATAATTTTATTAAAATGAAGTAGTATTTTATTAAAAATATGCTTTGCATATTTTAGCTTTTTTGCTTTCTTCTAAAGTTTTCAATAGAAGTATTAAAATAATATTAAGCACAGATTAAAAATTAAATTTTGAAAGATTTTGGTGTGTTTGGGAGAGTCCTACACTTTTCTTCTGTATAAAAGAGTATGGGCCAAATACAGCCCAGGTGTAACTCCAATGAATTTATGGCCATTTATACCGGGGCTAAGATTAGCACTTGGTTTTTCATTTAACTTCTTTCAGAAGTTAGATTGCTCTTTCAAAACTAGGCCATTTACGGAAGCGGAAACCAACATTGGCATTTTCTAGTGAGGTATTCAGGGGACCAGTTGAGGCCCCATTTCCTAGTAAATCTACTTAGAAATGCCACTTTCTGAGAGCAATCCACTCTGCATGTTTTGGAGCAGTAGAACCCATGTCCTCTGCCCCTTCAAAATGTAAAAAACACTCTAATTTGTCCTAGAGTGCTAATGGGATTGGGAACTACTCAGTCTTTTGATTTCCACATCAGCTATTCTGAAGTGGAATTGGAAGTAGGCAAGAATATTCTGTTCCCTTTGCCCCCATGCTGTCCTGCTGCTGAGTCTTCTCTGATAATGAGGGAAATGAAGATGACCCTCTAGATTTTAGGAGCAACCTCTGGAGAAAACATGCGGTTTGCAGTGGCTCTCCTCATGGTCTGCTCCCCACCCCTTGTCATTTTTATGTTGATGCACACCATAATCAAGAAATCACACACTGTTAGAGGAAGATTGTCAGCCCACTGATGGCCCCAATTAATCCCCTGCCCTACTGCATCTGCAAGCAAAATATGTTTGTCCCTCACTAGTTGCTCTTACTTTTGCCAACTTTGCATGCAAAACTGCAAAAAAGTTTCAAGGAACCAGCTGAAAATGCTTTCTGTGCATGTTTCTGCTCAACAGGGCCTCCAATATGTATTTTCTTTAATTAAATTTTGTTCTTAAAACAAGAGATCCATCAATGCTGTTTTGTTTTGTTTTCACAGGGGTCTGAGCTTTTTCATTTCAGGGTAGCAACTATTCCTGGAGTCTCCTTTTGCAATCTACTTGATGAATTTCAGGTACAGTAAATAGCCCATAATTTCAACAAATGTCACTTTAAAAAAATGATCACAGCATTTCAAATGAAAGACAAGAGCTGTCACAAAAGGTGTACTTGCTAAACTTGGATTTACACATTTTGTAAAACAGGGATACTGCCCCCACATTTTGCCATTCACACAACTGGTCTTCCTCAGATGTATCCCAGAGTCCAAAATTTCCACAGCATTTTGTGGAAGTTGCTGGGCCTTGCAGCTCTCTTAAGGAGCTATATAGGAGTTGCACAATGGCAGGTGAGGATGACCAGACTCCAAGTGACTGAGCAAATTAATAGGAAGTGGATACTGGCAATAAAAAGTGAGTTTCAGCTTCCTAATATAGCTGGCCATTCCATTTTTGGTGGTCATAAGCCAGAGGAAGAAAGCAAGTATCAAATGGGAACACTGCCCCAGTAGTACTAAGCCACTACTTCTCTGCAGCAGGTATGGGACTCCTGCAGCTCTGTCCTGGCTCCCTGGTCAGTATGGTGCCTGGCCTACCCATTCCCAGAATTCACACTTCAAAAGGGATTACAAAAGTCATGGAAAGTTAATGAATGCAAATTAATACAATCTCCAGTCCCCTTCCTGTAACCTTTGGGTGGGCCAGAGTTTACTTCATTGCCCTTCTTCAATGCCTAAAAACCCCACCTCCCATAGAAAAGTAGCTGGAGACCCAGAGTTCAGTCTCTAAGGATTTTCAGCAAGGATTGCACAGGGTCAACCTCCCCACATTCAAGTTCCAAAAGGAACTAAAGAAATGAATTTAATTAAATAACTTTATAAAATCTTACTATAAAGAAACAATCTAATTTTTACAGCATAACATGGCTATTTTATAATCCACAGACATTATCTTCACAGTTATACATAAATATAAATAAAGAAAACAAATTGAGATCTGAACAGTTAAGTCCCCAAAAGCTTAGGTTTAGTTCACCTACGTCTCCATTAGAGTTTTTGATCAACAAATCTATACACCCCTCCACTTGCTTATAGGAAGATTCAGTTAGAATCCATGCAGACTCTTCTGCTGCTGAAATCACTGTTAGCCACTCAGCTAACCGGTTAACCAATCACTCAGTTAAGTGTATAGATTTAAAGAAACCCCTGTTACAAGAAAATACAAAACTGAGAATAACAAAATATAAATGACTCTTTCCTCATTACTACATTTAAGGAAAAGTTGGTGAGTCATATTAGTTGAGACAATTTAGCTAGAACAGTTTAGCTAAAATCAAAACAACATTCAAAGCATACAACTAACATAGAAGTTATTTTCCCTCCCAGTTTGCTATAATTAATTTTCTATACAATATAAATACAATTTACTGTAATTGACATTGCCCAGGCTTCCCGTTTAGAGGGTTCACAATATCACCTACCTGCTGCAAAATGCTTCAGAGCTAAGGACAAGCGCCTGCTTTCTGCTCCTTGGCTGAGCTTCTGTCAACTCACACAGGGGACATGGCCCTTTGTAAAGCAGCTGCCCTGACTGCTTGCCCTCATGGAGTCTGACCCCAGCAACATGGAACCTATTGGAGCAGACCCAAAACTTCCACACACAAATCCAGAAGCTTCTGGATGTGGAGTGCTAAATCTGCCGAGCAACAATGATCCGGACACTACTCACTTCTACCTCCCCCAATGAGTCTCTTAAAGAGATATCGCCCTATTAGGCACATGGGTTACGTTCCCACTTGCAGATGCCCACATCTGCAGAGAGATCTCCAAGTGGAATGCTATTGTTGAGGCAGCTGACCCTTTTTCCATGTGGAGTGAAAGAGCTGCACATGCAGAGGGTTCCATTTATGTGCATATTATTATTCATTATTTTATGTAACTACTACTACTAGCAATAATAATATGTGAGTACTTCCATAGCACTTATCCATAGATCTCAAAGTACTTTAAGAAAAGGTCAATATCATTATCCCCATTTTACAGAGGGACAACATAGCACCTAGAGGCCCAAATCAGGATCAGGGCTCCATTATGCTGAGTGATACACAAATCCATAAAATAGATACATAATCTCTGCTCCATAGTGAAAGAAGACAAGTGATATATTAAGGGTGGGGAGAGAGGATGTATATGAGCTAACTGAGGAGATATCTGAGCCATTAGCAATTATCTTTGAAAACTCATGAGATGAGAGAGATTCCAGAGGACTGGAAGAAGGCAAATATAGTGCCAGTCCATAAAAGGGGGAATAAGGACAACCCAGAGAATTACAGACCAGTCATCTTAACTTCAGTACCTGGAAAGATAATGGAGAAAATAATCAAGCAATCAATTTGCAAACACCTAGAAAATAATAAGGTGATAAGGAACAGTCAGCATGGATTTGTTAAAACCAACCCAATAGCTTTCTTGGGTAACAAGCCTTGTGGATGAGGGGAAGCGGTAGATGTGGTATATCTTGGTTTTAGTAAAGCTTTTGATACTGTCTCACATGACCTTCTCATAAACAAACTAGGGAAATGCAGTCTAGATGGAGCTACTATAAGGTGAGTGCATAACTAGTAGGACAACCATTCCCAGAGAGTAGTTATCAGTGGTTCACAGTCAAGCTGGAAGCCCATGTCAAATGGGGTCCCACTGGGTCCAGTTCTGTTAAATGTCTTCATTAATGATTTAGATAATGGCATAGAAAGTACACTTGTAAAGTTTGTGGATGTTGCCAAGATGAGAGGGGTTGCAACTGCTTTGGAGGATAGGATTAAAATTCAAAATGATCTGGACAAACTGGAGAAATGGCCTGAAATAAATAGGATGAAATTCAATAAGGACAAATGCGAAGTACTCCATTTAGGAAGGAACAATCAGTTGCACACATACAAAATGGGAAATGACTAGCTAGGAAAGGAATCTGAGGTTATAGTGGATCACAGGCTAAATATGAGTCAACAGTGCAACACTGTTGCAAAAAAAGCAAACATCATTCTGGGATGTATTAGCAGGAATGTTGTAAGCAAGACACAAGAAGTAATTTTTCTGCTCTACTCCATGCTGATAAGGCCTCAACTGGAGAATTGTGTCCAGTTCTGGGTGCCACATTTCAGGTAAGATGTGGACAAATTGGAGAAAGTCCATAGGAGAGAAAAAATTATTAAAGATCTAGAAAACATGACCTATGAGGAAAGATTGACAAAAATGGGTTTGTTTAGTTTGGAAAAGAGAAAACTGAGGGGAGGGACATAACAGTTTTCAAGCGCATAAAAAGTTACAAGGAAGAGGGTGAAACAATGTTCTAGTTAATCTCTGAGGATAGAACAAGAAGCAATAGGCTTAAACTGCCGCAAGGGCGGTTTAGGTTGGACATTAGGAAAATCTTCCTGACTGTCAGGGTAGTTAAGCACTGGAACAAATTGCCAAGGGAGGTTGTGGAATCTCCATCACTGGAGGTTTTTAAGAACAGTTTAGACAAATACCCATCAGAAATTGTCCTGGCTTGATGGCAGGGGACTGGACTAGATGACCTCTTGAGGTCCCTTCCAGTCCTACACTTCTATGATTCTGTAACTTCTACATAATTGTTTTTATTTACAAAAATACATTTCCCCGCTCCATCTTCTCACTGTGCCTCCCCCGCAGCTTTGAACCTAGCTGTTCTATGCTGGAATTTTTGTTGTAGGTGTTGTGACAGAGATGGGTCTTGGAGAGAGATTTGTAAGAAGGGATGAGTAGTGGCTTTATGAATCAGCTTAGGAAGAGCATTCCCTGTTTAAAGAACAAAGTGGAAGAAAGTATATATACATCTGTCTGAGAAGCTGAATATGAGGCCTTGAAGCTGGCATCACTGGAAGAGCAGATGAGGCAGGGAGTGATGCAATCAGATATCAGAGCAGATAGGTAGGGAAAGGGAGCTCCATAACTGGTCTTGATAGGAAGAACAAGAAACTTTAACTTGATACAGTGGCTGAGTGAGCATAGGTGCTGGAACTAGGAGTGCTGGGGGTGCTGCCACACCCCCTGGCTTGAAGTGGTTTCCATCAGAGACAGGGTTTACAATTTGGTTCAGTGGTTCTCAGCACCCCCACTATACAAATTGTTCCAGCACCCCTGTAAGTGAGAGCCCCATGGTAGGAAGGATCCAAAGAAGGGATGATGATGTGGTCAAAGCCATGGCCAAGGAAGATGGACACCAGCAGTTGCTTTTTGTACAGACTGGGCGGGGGGCTGATTTGAGTATGAGGGAGGCCAGAGAAAAAGAGGTTGCAGTAGTGAACATGGAAGATGCTGAGAGCCTGGGTCAGAGCATTAGCGCAGAAAGAAATGTTCAGATTTTGGAAATGTGATGGAGGCAGTAGTGGCGGGGTTTGGACATAGCCTTGATGTGCGGTTCAAGAGAAAGGAAGGAATCAAAGATGACCCTTACGTTAGTGAGCAATGAGGAGGTTGGTGGTGGTGGTGACAGTCAGGAAGAAAGGGCAAAGCAGAGAGGGTTTCAGATCATGAGTACAATCTCTTGCTATGTTCCTAACACGGTTCAGTTCATGGCACTGCTTGATTAAGAACTAAGTTTTTAGGTCAGTTTTGCCGGTCCTCCAATGCAGCTGCTTAGAGAACCAAAGCAATTTCAATCGGAAAACCCAGAAAGAAAGATTTTTTTTACTAACCATAAATTTGTGCTTGGATATTATGGTCATGAGTGTGTTAGAAATACATGGGTAGGCAGATTAGATAGCAACAGCTTTTATATTTTTAAGAATTATAGTTAGGATTTGATAGGCATCAATGACATGTTGGAAAAATAGGTATTTTTTTTACAGCAAGATAGGTAACACGTTGTAGAGTCCTAGTGTAGTCATGTCAAGATGTAATTTTACCTCTGTGTAGCTGGTCAAGATGAATCATAGGCTAAGCCAGGCCTGCACAACGTACGGCCCCCGGGCCACATGTGGCCTGCATGGGCTCACTGTGCAGCCGCGGGGGGTGAGTAGGTGGACTCAATGTGTGTCCATTCCCCGTCCTCCCCCCCCCCCGCCAGCCCCAGAGCGTCACTGCCAGAACAAAAGCTGTGCAAAAGCTTTGCAGCCCTCCCCTCCCCCAGCACCCACCTGGAAGAGACGCCAAGGGGGCTTCCGGCGGGAGACAGGATCATCTGCAGTGGACCTCACTCACCTGAGCAGCTGCTGGGCCTTCGGTGAGTGTTTGACCCTGTGATCCACCCCACCCCCCCAGCCACCACTCCTGCAAAACTGGGCAAGAGGCAGCCCCATCCCCCACCCCCAGTGAGGCTATGGTGAGGGGCAGCAGGGGAGGAAGGAAGCCACATGTGATGGCAGTCCCCTCCCCCCAGCACCCACCATCCTCTCCCAGAGCCCACACCCCCTCTCCAGCCCCCAAACTCTGTCCCAGAGCCTGCACCCAGCCTTCCGCACTCCCTCCCAAAGCCTGCACCCCTCCACCCATCCTGCACCCCCACCCTGTGCCCCAGCCCAGAGCCTGTACCCAGCACCCAAACTCCATCCCAGAACCCAAACTCCATCCCAGAACCTACACCCCAGACTCCAGCCCAGAGCTCAACCTCTCAACCATCCTACACCCCAATCCCCTCCCCCAACCCAGGGCCTGCACCCAGGCCTCCCCCCCCCCCCATCCAAACTCCCTCACAGAGCCTTAGGCAGGTGGGGGGCGGAGTTCAGGGGGACAGGCTCTGAGCATTCTGGGCACCACCAAAATTTCTACAAACCTGCCACCTCTGATACTTGGGGGGCAGGGTGAGGAGGTGAGTGGCAAGTCGGTGGATGGAGGGGGGCATCCATTTTCAGTATTTTAATTTTGGTACTGCATTGATTGACTGCTGTGTGCATTAATATAGTGACCCCCTGGGTCTTTGAATGAGGCTTTATACTTGGGGGCGGTGAAGAGGTGAGTGGCGAGTCAGTGGCTGGAGTGGGGCAAATCTCCCAGATTCAAAATCTGGGACTGTGTCCGTTGGTCTTTTTTGCTGCTTTTCTCTGGGCTGGGGGTTGTTCCAATGCTGCAAAGGAAGGTGCTTGCTTCTAACCGCCGAGGCCATCAGTATGTCTGCTCTTCTCTAGTCATCCCACTTGACAAGTTTGATTGTCCTTGGTCTGGCTCCCAGCCCCTTTCCAAGGGTTGCAGCTGTCTGGAGGTGCTGCCTTCCATGCCTTCCTTATTCACATCTCATTCATTCAACAGGGCATTTGATCACACAGTGGGGGGACGATCTTATTCTACTTCTAGCAAAAAGACATTTTTCTTTTACCTTAATTAGGGGCCTTAGGGGCCCGCTATAACATATTACCAAGCTTCAATACAAAGTCATATAAAAGTTATACAAAAATGCATAATGCAGAGAGTTATCTACAACTGCATTGATTGGCTGCTGCGTGCAGTAATATAGTGACCCCTGAGTCTTTGAATGAGGCTTTATACTTAGGGGCGGGGGGCAAGTGGCAAGTCGGGGGGTGGGGGGCAAAGAGGCGAGCAGTGAGCCAGCAGGGGTTCTAGGGGCGGGCATGGGGATTTCTGGCAGGGGAGGGAGAAGGTGAAAGGAGGCAAGTGGTGGGTGGGGGACTGACTAGGAGGGAAGCAGCAAGCCAGCGGGTGGCTTGGGGGTGAAGAGGAGTGTGATGGTGAGGCCGAGCAAGGAGGGGGCGGGTCCTATTTTACTGCTGTGATCTGGTCACCCTTTGCATGCTGTTTCTCCCCTCCCACTCCACCACCTTCCTTTTCGGCCCACAGCTGTTTCGGCTGGGAGGCGCTGGGGAAGGAGGGTTTGTTTCCGCGGGGCAGGCGGCGCTGGGGGGCGGGGTGTTTCTGCAGGGCCGGGCAGCTCTGAGGTGAGGGGTGTTTCAGCGGGGCTGGGGTGTTTCGGCCCTTAGCTGTTTTCTTTGGAGTAATATGGCCCTTGCCGCTTTACAAGTTGTGCAGGCCTGGGCTAAGCAGAATTTCTAAGAGGAAGCTGCTGATGAAGGAAGAGATAATGTAATATTTAGCCAAGGAAACCATTTTTATGAGAGATGAGTATAAAGAACTATTAGACTTGGAGGGATAGCTCAGTGGTTTGAGCATTACCCTGCTAAACCCAGCGTTGTGAGTTCAGTCCTTGAGGGGGCCATTTGGGGATTGGTCCTGCTTTAAGCAGGTGGTTGGACTAGATGATCTCCTGCGGTCCCTTCCAACCCTAATAATCTATGATTCTAAGACAGACTGTTTCACACCTTCAAAGATCTTAACTAACTAGTGAAGGTTGAAAGCATGAAGTTTTATGTAAAAGGATTGCTAGGTTTTTTTAAAAAGCGTAGACTCTTATTTCACTGAAGCAATTGCTAGACTATATTTACAGCCATAGCCATGGCAAATTGCATTCATTAAAACAGTGGTTTTTAAACTTTTTCTCTGGCGACCCAGTTGAAGAAAATTGTTGATGCCCATGGAGCTGGGGATGAGGGGTTTGGGGTGTGGGAGAGGCTCAGGGCTGGGGCAGAGCGTTGGGGTGTGGGGGTGAAGGCTCCGGGGTGGGGCCAGGAATGAGGGGTTCGGAGGGGACTCTGGGTTGGGGGGGCCACAGGGCTGGGGCATGGGGTTGGGGCACAGGCTTACCTCGGGCAGCTCCCAGTCAGCAGTGCAGCGGGAGTGCTATGGCAGGCTTCCTGCCTGTCCTTGCGCCATGGACCGCACTGCACCCCAGAAGCAGCCACCAGCAGGTCCGACTCCTAGGCAGAGGCCCACAAATGGCTCGGCGCAGCTCTCACACGCAGACACTGTCCCCCACCCCCCAGCTACCATTAGCCAGGAACCAGTCAATGGTAGTGCAGAGCCGGTGCTCGGGGCAGGGGCAGCGCATGGAGCCCCATGGCCCCCCGCCTAGGAGCCGGACCTGCTGCTGACCACTTCCAGGGCACAGCGCGGTGTCAGAACAGGTAGGAACTAGCCTGCCTTAGCCAGACAGCATCGCCGACGGGACTCTTAACAGCCCGGTCGGCGGTGCTGACCAGAGCCTCCGTGACCCAGTGCCTTACATTCCACGACCCAGTACTGGGTCGCAACCCGCAGTTTGAAAACCACTGCATTAAAGGACATTGTGGTCCTTAAAATAATATCTAAGATCAGTGTTCTCTGTAGGAGAAAAGTATTTTCTTTTATATTGTACAAAAGACTGTCCTGAGCATAACAAATGCAAAATAATGTTTCACAAAAAATGATAGTCTAGCGTATACTAACCAAACTCATCCCTGGTATAACTGCTTTTGTGGAGTCATGCCAGGAATGAACCAGACCCAGTAAACCTTTGTGAAGCCTATCCGGGTTTGTTAATACATCAAAGTAAGAAGGCATGTGCATAATCTGAACTTAGAGTACTTTTATATAGTCCAAAATATTATATCTGAACTGTTTAGTTGTCTAATTTAATCCCCAACATTGGTCCCATTGAAGCAATGGCAAAACTTCTGCTGATTTCAATGGAGCAGAACTGGGTCCTATGATTGTCAGCTCCCGGGGAAGAGAATCTCCCTTTTCTTTCTCTTTGTTGAGCACACTAACAGTATTAACAAATAATAAATAGGACATGTTAAAACTTTGATATAGTATTTTAGTAGTTAGATTAAGACAATATAAGGATATGTTAAATGTTTTCTGTTGCAGATTTATGTTGATGATGCTCCTTTGGCCTTCCCAGGACAATATCTTGTTAGCACAGTAACAGCTGTATTAGTAGGAGGCATCATCTTTGTCATATTTATGATGCAAATATATGAAATAAACATATGGAACAAAGTGAAAAGTAAAGTGAGGAAAAAGAACAAAGTATCGGTGTCTGAAACCTCAGCAACTGTTACTTCTACTTCTTCCTAGGTTGGACAACCACACTTCTAAATGAAATACAAGGTGACACCCAATAGCAAGTTATTCCATCCCCCTTTATTAAATCTCTCTCTTATCTACATTTCCCAAGACAGACGTTGAAAGTAATTCCTATTTAATATTGTTATGTTATCTATCTTCCTTCATTGATATTTTTACATATGTAATTTTTCCATCAGGATTTGGTTTCTTTATAAATGTATGTATTGAAATCTAGAGGAAAATATATTCATTTACAAATTATTTTATTAGGAAAGTGTTTTCAGATGTTGTAAAGAACTTCATTTGTAATAAGGTACTACTTAACATAAGTGAGAGTGCCAATACAGTAAAAGTCTGTAACAACACTTACACTTGGTTATGAAGAGAACCGGGAAGCCTTGGCTAGGCAGTGCTGCAAATGTTGTTCCTTTTATTCACCTCGGCGAAATAAAAAGAGACCCGCTTGCTACAATATTGACCTCCCGTGGTTCAGCAAATTCTCTGGTTTGGCTCTGGTCAGATCCCGAGGGTACCAGACTAGAGAGGTTCAACCTGTATAAATTACTCAAGTTTGTTGTATTTGGCTATTAAAGGGCAGACACAAGAACAGACTTGGCTAATTAGTGTTCTTCCATCCTGTGGTTGGATGTGCTTGCTGTGTGCATGCCCTGCATGTTACTGCAGTTTGCAGCATAATCCTGTCTGCGCTATCCAAGTCTCAAGGTTTTGTTGGTCCTTATTGTTATGAGCACCAAATGCACTCTTAAAACTGAAAAAATAAAACCTCTTGTGGGTGAGTAACTACCAGTAGTGGGTGAATAAAGGTTCCTTCAAGATTCATAGCTAAAGTTCATTCTTCTTGAGAATCCTCACAAGTTTCTGGCATTTTGTTACTTTTATCTATTCAATAAAATCTAATATGTGGTTCACCTATTTCTCCAGAGGGACTTGATCACTTTCACTTTAAATCTTGAATATTGGAGCTTGAATATACTTTAGAGTGCAATATAAAATTAGGTGGATTCATGGAGCTAGTAGAAGAAAAGCTGGATCCAACAACATAATTTAAAAATTAGGGAGTGAGAAAGAAGGCTGGGATTAGAACTAGCTGGGAATTTTTTAACAAAACATTTTTCATAGGAAAATCCAATTTGTCAAAATCAAAAACTTTTTGTGGAAACATACTCATTTCAACAAAACATTTGTCAAGGATAGAATTTCAATCAAGAGAGGCATGCACACACCCCACCTCCATAATATCCAATTATTCAGTGATTAGGACACTTAGTTGGATTGTGCGAGATCTACGTTCAAGTTCCTGCTCTGCCTAATTCAGGGCAGGGACTTGGGCTGGGCTCTCCCACACACCTGTTGAGTATCCTGATCACTGGGTTATAGACAATGTTCTCCCTTGCATGAATGCTCTCTCTCCCACTCCCTGTCCCCTCTTTATATTATTAATTCAAAGTGGAACAACTCCAGTTGGTGAGAGATTGAGGCTATAGCCCGGTGATTAGGGCACACTCTTGGGATGGTTATTGGATATTCTGGGGTTGGTATCACCCCAGGTATGGTTATTGGCTCACCTGGCAAACCACAACTCATCTGGAATGGTTATCAGCTATTCTGGGGTGGGTCTGTCATAGTTTTTTGTGAAATTTTTTTGAAAGGTCTCATTTTCATTCTGATGTGGAACAAAAACAAATGTTGAAATCTTGATTTTTTTTTACAAAATGGAATTCTTTTTTACAAAATGGAATTTCCAGTCAGCCCTAGTTGGGATGTGCACCACAAGGAAGTGGGAGATAAGAAAAGGGAACTAGAAGGAGCTGGTATGAACAATACATGAAAGCGTTTAGAAGAGGGGAGAAGATAGTATATTTGGAGGTAATGAGGGAGGTCAGGGCATGTTAGGTTACAGTAGAGGTTTGGCTGAGGAGAGATCTCCTTAAATTAACCTAAAAGAAGACCATCAGTACTCAATATGTTAGCCTGATGAGTTAGCTGGAGAATGATACAATGTGCTCCCTTGCTCAAAGAGCTGAGTGTAATGCTTAATATTATGGAAGTTCCATATATATATATATATATATATGGTAAATGATTTTACTTGGCAGGTTTCGTATGTTTATCCAATTTTGGAAAAAAGTAAACCATGGGTCTGAAACAATCTTGCATGCTTTCATCAAAGATTTTCCAAATACAGTAGGCCACAGTGCTGCACCTGGGTATGGTCAGAGGGAACTAAACGAGAATGCGGCACACCAGAAAGAAGCCACGGAATGGCTCTTAACAGTTATGGAGCACCAAGTGGACATGCTCTAGGAGATACTAGCTCTTCAACTGAGCAGCCTCACTCCCGCCCTCTCATGCAGCTGCTGTCGCAAAACTCTTTCCCATGTGCTCCCTCCACACTGCCAACACACTCTTATCAACCTCCTGGCTCCATTCTCTACCCACAGCATTCCACCCCTCCCTCCTCACCAGGGGTGGCTCTAGGTATTTTGCCACCCCAAGCACGGCAGGCAGGCTGCCTTCGGCGACTTGCCTGCGGGAGATCCCCGGTCCCACAGATTCGGCGACAGCCTGCGGGAGGTCCACCGAAGCCGCAGGACCAGCAGACCCTCTGCAGGCATGCCGCCAAAGGCAACCTGCCTGCCGCCCTCGTGGTGACCGGCAAAGTGCCCCCGCCCCCCTGGCTTGCCACCCCAGGCACACACTTGGCATGCTGGTGCCTGGAGCCGCCCCTGCTCCTCACAGTCCCGCAGTGCGGAATCCCACTACCCACTGCATTCAACACCCATCCCTCTGCTGTTTGGCCCTGCTGAAGTACAGCACCCGCTGCATCATACTCCAAAGGGGAAGGTTGGGTATGATCCCCTGGACATACACAAATCTGTAGCTGTCCTGGGACCCCCTCCTCTTCTTGAGACCTTCCATTCCCCCCATTCCTTCCAGTTTCCCCCACGGCCCTCCCTGCTAATTAATTTTTTCATTTGACTCCCCTCTGGTTGTTATCTTCAGGGCCGCCGAGGGTGAGTTCGGGCCCCAGTGAAAAAAATTTTTCGGGCCCCCCAGCAAGGGCAGACTGGCTAAACAGGGCTGACAAAGCTGGGCCCCGTGCCCCCTTCCGGACTGCCATGCCCTGGTAATTTGTACCGGCTTTCCCCACCTCTCGTCGGCCCTTATTCTTTCAATAAAAGAATTGTGTTTGTTTGAAAGCAATTTTTATTCTATTAAATGAAAGCAAAAAGAGCACTGCAAAGCAACATACATGCAGCTATGTTAAGGCCCCTTCTTGCATCATGTGCACCAATCACCTCCTAGCATTACAAGCACTGCAATCCCAAGCATAGCAACAAATATTAGTGACTTCAGCTTCAAATTGCTGCGTCAAAGCCAGGGATGGCTCCAGGGTTTTTGCCGCCCCAAGCAGCGGGAAAAAAAAAAAGCCACAATCACGATCGGCAGCACTTCAGCGGCAGCTCCACCGCGCCGCTGTCTTCTTCGGCGGCAGGTCCTTCCCTCCGAGAGGGACCGAGGGACCTGCCGTCAGATTGCCACCGAAGAGCCGGGCATGCCACCCCTTCCCCTTGGCCACCCCAAGCACCTGCTTGCTGCGCTGGTGCCTGGATCTGGCCCTGCTCAAAGCATCCCTGATCCTTATGGCCCCGTGCTGTGCCCCTCTAATAGCCCTGGTCTTTGCCTGTTCAAACTTAGTCTCCAGGCTCTGAGCCTCTGTGGTCCAGCCCTGAGTGAACCTTTCACCCTTCCCTTCACAAATATTATGGAGTGCACAGCACATATACGAAGCATAAGCATAGGAATATTATCATCGGCCATGTCCAGTTTCCCATACAGGCATCACCAATTGGCTTTTAAACAGCCAAATGCACACTCCACAATCATTTTGCACTTGCTCAGCCTGTTGTTGAACCACTCCTTGCTGCTGTCAAGTTGCCCCGTGTATGACTTCATGACCTACGGCATTAAGGGGTAGGCAGGGTCTCCCAGAATCACAATGGGCATTTCTATTTTCCCCCATGGTGATCTTCTGGTCCAGGAAGAAAGTC
Source organism: Mauremys reevesii (assembly GCF_016161935.1). Lineage (NCBI taxonomy): Eukaryota > Metazoa > Chordata > Testudines > Geoemydidae > Mauremys > Mauremys reevesii. The sequence continues at coordinate 30,475,583 of NC_052626.1, forward strand.
CTTGCTTGCAGCTTCTTGAATAAGCCAGTGTTTCTAAAGACGCATGTGTCATGCACCTTTCCGGACCAGCCTGCATTAATGGCTGTGAAACGCCCACAGTGATCCACAAGTGCCTGGAGAACCATTGAGAAATACCCCTTGCAATTAATGTACTCGGTGGCTACGTGGTGCCAGAATTGGAATGTGGGTGCCATCTATCGCCCTCTACAGTTAGGGAAGCCCATTTGTGCAAAGCCATCCACAATCTCACACACGTTGCCCAAAGTCACGGTCTTTTGGCACAGGATACAATTAATGGCCCTGCACACTTGCATCAACACGAATCCAACGGTCAACTTTCCCACTCCGAACTGGTTAGCAACCGATCGGTAGCAGTCTGGAGTAGCCCGCTTCCACAGTGCAATCGCCACGTGCTTCTCCAACAGCAGGGCAGCTCTCATTCTCTTGTCCTTGCGCTGCAGGGCTGGTGCGAGCTCATCACACAGTCCCATGAATGTGGCTTTCCTCATGCAAAAGTTCTGCAGCCACTGTTGTCCCCACAGATGTGCATCACAATGTGATCCCACCACGCAGTGCTTGTTTCCCAAGCCCAAAAGTGGTGTTCCACAATGGTCAGCACCTCCATGAATGTCACAAGAAATCTCATGACATAGCTACTACTCGTGGCAAGATCAATGTTGTACTCCTCTTGCCTTTGTAATTTAAGGAATAACTCTACTGCCACTCGTGACACATTGGTCAGTGTGAACAGCATTCTTGTCAACAGCTTGGGATCCATTTTTGCAGCCATAAAGAGGCAGGGCAGAGCACGCAGTACACAAACCGTTGAAAAATGGCGCTAAATGCGGATGGAAGCACAGGTATTGCTGGGATATGAAGAAATGCATCATGGGGTATTGGGACAGGAACCAGGATGCCCCATGACCCCTTCCACCTTCCCACAAGTCTTAGCAGCAAAAGAGAAAGAGGTACTCTGTGGGATAGCTGCCCAGAGTGCACCGCTCCGAATAGCGCCACAAGTATGAACACACTATTGCGCTGGCAGCTGGCAGTGGTGAACACACAACAGCGGTGTTCCTTTGGCGCTCTCTGAGAGGTGCTGTAACTGTCGACACTGTAACTTTGTCGGTGTAGACATGTCCTGACTTGCTGTGTGACCTTGAGCAAATCAAATAACCTATCGCTTCCTCAGTTTCCCCTGTAGCTTTTAAAATAGTGATAATTACCTACCAACCTCACAGGTTGTTTTGAGGCATAAATAGTTAATGTTTTACAGCATTTTGAGTGTGTAAATTGTAATGGGAGCAAATTTAGGCCAACACTGAGTGCTTCTAAAAGTTCTACTCCAAATTCAAAGATGAGACATTGTGGATGTGTATTTGCATAAAGGCATGGACTAACCTATCAAATAAGCAACTATACTGTAAGAAAAAGTTAATCACTCATGGAGAGTTAGGCATTTTTCATATGTAGCTGCAACATTCCAAGACAATATAAATAAGTGATTCAAAGTTCTGTAAACAGAACTCATATGTGTGGTAACGTTTTGGAAAAGTTTTATTTCTGAGAATGATTTAACATTCTAATAAACTTTTATTTTCATGATCCATGTAACCTCATTTACTAGCAATTTTCTAATATTTACATATTAACTTGACTTAAATGAATAGTATAAATAGTGAAACAATAATGGAGTCCTGTTAAAATCCATAGGGAACATCCATGTCAATCCCTGAAGTTACCAAAGAGCCAAATTCATCCCTTGTGTTCAAAGGTCATGTGGGGACCCAGTTTGGAGAAGCAATGAATGTTTCTTGGAACAGCTAGTTCTGGAGCATACAAGTAGTCTATACTCTTGTTGTAGGGTAATTGACTGCCCAGGTGGCTGATTAGTAAATAAGCACCTGGATCTAATAATGGTTACCCAAGCTCATTTAGAGAAACTCCACAGGGAGACAAGAGGTTCCCACAGACGGGAGCCCTCAAGAGGAACCTGAGCCAGAGGGCTGAATACCTAGAAGGTGAACTCTCTGAGGAATCTGCTAGGCGGGGGAGCCTGTAAGAGTAGCTCCTGGAGAGGGGAGTCTCTGAGGCAGAAGGTTTTACCATTCATGCCTCCAAGCCCAGCCTGGCAAGGATCACCTGCTGTCCCTGGAGAAGAGTTGCAGTGGATAGACCTCCCTGGAACCCAGATTCCAGAGAAGAACATTACTCTAGTAGGGGCAAGAGACCTAACACCACGGGTAGAGGCTGGAACCAGGGAGGAAGAACATGGGTAGAGGTGAATGTGACTCAGGTGAGGAACATGGACTAAGAATGACCTTGTCACCCCACTGGGATATTGGGGTGAAAGTTTTGTTTATGTTCTGCATTGGCTTTTTCGCTAATAAATTAGACCCTCCACAACAAGGGCCTCTTTAGCACTTATCTGGCTGTTTGGACATATTGATACCCTGACCAAGGGAAAAATCAAGTAAGGGCTTGTCTGCAACATTGTGCCTGCCTGCAAGGGGCTGAGCTGGGTCAGGCTGGAATGGTGACAGGTAGGTTTGCGAACACCAATGCTGGACAAAAAGGAAAGGTTTATGATGCCAGGGTTCTCAAGAGAGTGGAATTGTACTTGAGAAGGGAAGAAGAGACTTAATTACCCAGAAACCACATGATTCTCTAAGGTATTTCTGTACCAGCAGTTAATTTGGGGAACCCTGTATACCAACTTCTAACTTGGCTAATGTAACAAAACCCCAACATCTCTGATCCAACAAAAAGGGAATTTGGTTACAAACTGAGTAGCTGCAGAATGGTCATAGAGTGTGCATTTGGGCAGCTGAAAGCTCATTGACAATGTCTGCATACCTGTCTGGATGCCATTGTGGCCAACACCCTTTGCATAATCGTGACATGCTGTACCCCTCACGACGTATGTGAAGGGAAAGGGAAATAATTCAGTATGGAGTGGGCACAGGACCAGAAGTGCCAAAAGGGCTATTCCCCCTCCCCCCTCCCGCCTTTACTGGCCATAAGGGTGAGCAACAGGGGGAGGGTGTGGAGAGAAGTGAGTGGTGGCTCAGGAAGAAGGGGTGGGTCAGGTCCTCCAGGGTCATGGCCATCGTTCAGGTGCCTATGGTCCCCTCACTTTCAGGGTGCTTCCACCACACCTGCACAGGACAGAACTAGTTTGCAAAGCTTATACTAACAACTAGATTCCGTCCATGTGAACACTAGTCCTGGTTCCTGTTGGGCAAGTGAAATCCAGGATGCAATATATTCTCACATCCTGAAACAGCAGGAAGGGAGATAGTGACTTCTGCCTCTGCTGAGGACACTATCTCTGGGAGCCACTTTTAAAGCACTAGAGAACACTCGCATAGAGTTGCAAGCCAACATACATTTTTGTAGGTTTTGATCTCCTACAGCCAACATTCTGTACCTATTAACCATAGGCAATTGTGTGAAGGCACCTCCTCAAGGTTAATACCTTTAGCCATGTGTTTGTGTGGCGGAGAGTGCTGACACAGTTCTATTAACAATACAAAACATTGCACAATTATGGCAACACCTCTGTTAAGCAGTTCCTTATCAAGAGTAGTCAATTAGTTGTAAACCACTTTAAAAACAGTTCTGTAAGTGGTTGTGAGGGGCTTCAGAATATTTCTTTTCACCATTCACTTGCCTATAACATTTATCTGCTGTTATGCCTGACTACGCCCAATGTTTAAAGTGGTCAAGGTTTGTTGGAGCTTGGGGGAGGGAAGGGCCATTTAAGCACTGTTTGGTGTCTGATGTCTTTACTGTTAATTTAATTGTCTCCTTTTTCTGTATACTAAATTAATATATTAACCAAGCCACAAAGATATGTATGTAAACTTTTCCTATGTGTTTAATTCTGCTGCTAGTGAAAGTATCCAGTGCATTCTGATCACACTTTACTTTTCGTATTCTGCCAGTGGGCTTTTTTAAATTATGATATTTAGGGACCAGGGAGCGGGCATGGGGGAGAGAGGGAATTCTTTGCAGTGTTATGGCTGCAGTGATTTATGGAAGTCGGTCACGTACTGTGTATTTTTGGGCCCAATGCCAAATCTGGAGAAAATAGCCCACTGATCATACTAGAAAGGAGGGCCAATGCACAAGTCAAGGGAACAGTAACATTACAAGTGACACATGGAACATAAAAGGGGGGGGGGGAAATCTTGACAACTGCAAATCCAAAAACAATGGGTCAGGCTCCCTGAGCAATGTGCACACATTATTGTCGGTGAACCTGTCTCCTTGTCTTTTCCCTCTCCCTCCCCATCCCCCTGGAAATAGCAGTGGAAAATTGTCCAGGCAGGGACATCTCCTGTGTGGAGTTAGAGGGGCAGACACAAGCTGGGTTTCAGGGAGTGCCACAGGCTCATTGTTCCCCTCCTGCATGCTCAGGGGGGTTCAGGTGCTGGTAGAGGTTGTTGTGCCAGGAGTCCTGAAGGATCCTCCCTGTCACTCAGGAGGTTGTATCCTCCACCTCCACAGAGCCCTGGGGAACAGCTGAAGGAGAAGGAGCAGCAGGAGGAGAAGGAGATGGCGCCAGCTCCCAGAGGGACACAGTGGCCCTGGCTGATGGGGGGCCCCAAATTCGTTTGGCTACCAGCTGAATGAGTGACTACATCAGGGCTTGATGCCATTCCTTGAGGCATGCATCCCGCTTCAAGAACTGGTTCATCAGTGCCTTCTCCTGCCACAGAGTCTCATGCTCCCAAGCCTTGAGGAACTCAAACTGCTCCTGATTTCTCCTGTCCGTGCCACTGAGCAGGACCTCCAGGGTCCTTCTTCATCTGCCTCTGATGTCTCTGGGGTGCTGCTCCTGCCCTCCTTGCAAAAATGGTTTTCATTTGGCAGTGGAAATTCCTGCCAGTTCAAAGGCAAGGGTAGCATTACATTTTTATGTCCTTTGAGGGAAGCTAATAAATCCTCCCACACAACATAGCTGTGTTGCCAAAGGCCTCAATATTGATACTTTTTAGCAGTTCAGGAATGTGACTGTTACACTCTCCTTCAGTCTCAGACTTCTGCAGTCCCCTAGGAAGGAGCAGAGGTTAATAATAGTAAGATACCTGTAGTAATGTGTAAGCAGGGTCTGAATGAGCTCTCCCGTGCTGGAATCAGGGGCCCATGCCCTACCCCCTGCCCCTTCACCACTTTTAAATAAAAGAATCACATGCACTGTGGGGAAAAAACATGATCATATTGCTAAAGGCCAAGATGCATGTTGTACTCCTGGGAGAATTCAGGGCAAGTGCAGAATTCATGCCCCTGCAGATTATACTCTCTCTCTCTCTCTCTCTCTCTCTCTCTGTTGGGGAGGCCCTGCAATTACATCTTTTGCCTACCAAGGGCTGCTGTGGCACCAGAAGGGAGGGAAACTGGCTCACCACCGGAGCAGCCAGCTGTGGAGAGAGAGGACGCTTTGGGCTTGGCCCCTCCCTCTCCACTTCTACAAAGGTTCTGGCACCTTTGGCTCTCCCCTGAAATCTACGGATGAGCTGAAGGAAAAGATTTCAGGAACTCAGGTTGTTTGCATAGACACACCTACTCTGCCTAGGTGCACAGCGTGATGGAGCTGTTTTGACCAAATGATCGCTTTTGGCTGTTGTTGGATTGCAAGTCACTTGGGCTCTGGGTGCAATGAAAGGTGGTTGTCCTTGTTGTGTGAGTGTGGGATGGCAGAACTGTGCTTAACCTGCCCAGGTTGAGGGGGTTACCCTCAACTGAACTGCATTCACTAAGGAAGGGGTAGGGATGCTAAATCCCAGTGAAAAGGAAATGGGTGGGGACAGATAAGTGTACCTGATGGTGTGGTCTTTAGCTAAAGAGTCCTGGATACCATTTGACACTTTCCCTCTTCTGTGTTGAATGACAGAACTGATAAGACTCAATAGGAAGTCATTTGTTTTGTTACAGAATGTTAGAGCTGAATTCAGTGATAACCAGGTCTAAGTGCTAGGCTTACATCTTCTGTGGGCCAGCCTAGTAGTGAGGCTTTCCCCCCACCACCCATCACCACCTCCCCAGTTGAAATCACTGTGTTAAGTGGTGAGACCTTGAGACACTGCAGAGGTTGGCAGTAGAACGATGCAGTGGTGAAGTGAATGATGATGTAGCAGCGGTGGCAGCAGGCATCAATGCAGAGTGCACAGCGCAGCAGCAGCAGCAGTTGAGGCATTGCTTGACACCTCCCACACACACACTTCAGGGTGGAAGGTGAATGCACCTCTGGATCTTTTATGACCAAGGACAAAAACTGTATGTGGGGTGCAGTGGGGGGAGAGAGGAGTGACATGTAAAAGGAACGTTTGTTCGACTTTCACATTGTAGGGTGAGAACCTGAGACAAAAGTCACTGCCCAACATACTCTGGGGTGAGTGTTTTGCTCATGGTCATATGCTTCCAAGTCATGCTTGTGGCATTTTCCCAAACTAATGCCAGGTTCTATTCCACTTTTTATTAAAAATTTTCTTTTCTATACTCAGACTCAGTGCTTGCAAGACAAGAAGTATTGCGTCTTGGAGGCACCCAAGGGTGGAATGTAATTTTCCCAGGTTACTGGGTCGGGGCTTGAGACAGTTCTGTGTTATGCTGTAAAAGGAACCCCTAGATATTGAACCAGGCCATGTCACTGCCAACTACACCTGGCAGAAGGGTTACAATTTTTTTTTAACTTAGTGTATCAAAGAGGGGAGGAGGTCAGTTCCTTCCAGGGCTATGTTACCAGTTACCTATTTCTTCTTTAAAAGCTGGTCATCATTTGGAGAACATAGCAGTTTTCAAGGTACCAGAATGGAACAGAGGTGTGGCTTTCCAGTCCTGTGGAAGAGATCCAGCCATCTACACAGTGAGATGTTTCTGCTAATGATCACCCCTTCACACATTGCTCAATGGAGCGTTTGGTCAGTTATGAAGGTGGACCAAACACATTTGCCATTAACCTGAAGAACCAGATGGAATTTCTGCTTCACCAGAAATTTGCTGATTGTTTTTATAGGACTGGGAGGCAATTTGAGAGAAAATTGACTATATTCTAAGACTAGCAGATGGAGTGTCTATGGAAGCGAGGAAGCAAACCACTGAGAATGCCCAGCCACTCTCAACCAGCATTTCCAGGAAACCTGGACCCTGTGTCCAGCAAACATCTTTGAAAGGGACAGGGAAAGAGATGCACTATAACTTTATTTGTTCCCTGAACTTTCTGATCAACACTGCAAGACACTAGCATCTCCACTGCTAAAAGATACCACATTGTGTTTGTTCAGCCACCAGAGTGGATCAGCCCCCATTTCTCCCAGCTTCTGCAGCGTGGGGTAGAGTGGGGAAAGGCCACACACCAGGTACGAGGAATGGTGAAAACATTTGTAATGGTCACAGAGAGAAAGGACTGCTGCGATTTTCCTTGGACAACCAAAGTTTCCTTCCCAGACTTAAATGACCTTGCACCTAACCCAGCCCCATCCCCTTCAATGCAGCTACCATTTGTAAGGGGACTGGAGGACCAGAGGGAAGTGGAGGAGTGGTTTTGTGCCTTTGGATAGCCATAAGTTTTCTACTACTGTCCTATCCCTGACTGGTCCCTTTCCAAACCTGTCTCCTCCCTCCCTTTCCCCCACTCTGCGTGGGGTTCTTGGGGGGTCGCGAGCTGTCAGCCTCCAAACCCCACTTTGCCTCCAGCATTTATAGTGGTGTTAAATATATAAAAAGTGTTTTTAATTTATAAGGGGGGTCGCACTCAGAGGCTTTCTCTGTGAAAGGGGTCACCAGTACAAAAGTTTGAGAATCACTGCCATAAACTATTGTACCTAGAGTGCTGGCCTAGAAATGCACAGACATAGGGCACAATGACAGTTCATTAATAATTTGTTTTATAGCTTTTGCTAAATGCATAATGTGGCCGATGGAAATTCAATGAAATTCTTGATTTATAGCCATGTCTTGCTCAGGGACCATTTTGGGGTGGAGCAGGGACTGGGGTTCAGGCATGTAGCACCAGGACAAGATGGGATATGGGTGGGAGCCCATTGCAGCTTAGCAGCCTCAGGTTCTGGTTCCTGCTGCAGCTCATTGTTGGCAGGGGGAGAGGGTTGCCTGCTCAACCAGCTCTGTCGGGTAGAGATACAGAATGAAATGCTTCTTTTCCTCTGGGGCTTCCAGGGCTTCCTCCATGGTCCGTCCTATCTCCACACCCTAGCCCCTACTGGCATCCCATTGTACGATGAGGCAGTGGGGTTGAGGAAGGGGTCATGAGATACTGCAGGCTACTACTGGGAGCTCTGGAGAACACCAGGTCTAGGTCATTGTAGTATGGGCATGTATGAGAGTCCCTTTTGGAACAATTGTTGGAGTCCTCTACCCTCCAGTATTGGAGTCTCGGGTGTTTCTTTCATTCCTGCCATTGGACTGGAGTGCTGTGAATTCCTGCCTCCTCCAGCCTCCTTGAAATCTCCCAGCTCAGGTGAATGTTCCTGCTGCTCTGGGAGAAGTCCTGGAGGATGGTATAGTCTAACCGCACATTTCGATCCAGCCCAGGTATGCTTGGCAGACAATGCAGCTGCAGTCAGAACATGATCCATGTTCACCAGAACAGTTTTCTGCTGCACTCTTTTGATGAGTACAGAAGTGGTCAGCCCAGTTTGCTACTACCACTGGCAACAGAGTTATGAGGCTTTTATATAGATGCGGTAAGGGTCAAGCAGAAAAGGGTTCACTGCATTGTGGGAATGGATCTGGAGCAATACTGAAACTTGGGATCTGGTACGTACCTCTTGCCCCGTCCACACACTACACTCTACCATGGGTACAGGTCCATGCTATAGTGGAGGCATATACATACCCATGCCCTCAGGCATGCTAGCTTCCTCGTCCTGTACTCGCCTCCAGACTCAGGCTTCAGGGATTTAGGGGTGTGTGTGTATGTGTGTGAGCTATAGCACAACAACACACATGGAGACATGCATAGTCACTAGTATTGTAGCCTAAGAGACACTGTTTTCCAGGATAAAGTCCCCCATTCTGTTGGTATGACCTGCATTCTTTGTCCTAAATGTATGATGCTGCACTTGGCTGTACAAAAATGCATTTTATTTATATGGTCCCAGATAAACAAGTGATCCACATTACTCTGTATGACTGCTCTGGCCTCATCATTATTTACCATGCTGCCAATCTTTGTGACTGCCACAAATTTTATACACCAGGAGTTTACATTTACCTCCAGATCATTGATAAAAATGTTGAATAGCATTAGGCTTAGTAATGATCCCTGCAGAACCCCCCTAGAAACACCACATTCGATAATGATTCCCTATTGATAACTACTATTTGATATCTGTCAGTTAGCCAGTTCTTACCCCATTTGAGATTTGCTGCCCTGGCAATGAGAGTAACCTGTCTCCTGGTCAAAACTAAAAACTTGGTCTGCCTCTCTGACATCTCCTTGTGGATGTCTGACCATCAGCTAAAGCTCAGCATAGCTAAAATAGAGCTCTTAAATCTTTCCCCCAAAGCCTTCCTTCCACCTCTTTTCTCGATCACTCTGGACAACATCATCATCCTACCTGTCACTCAGGCCTGTAACCTGGGCATTATCTTTGACTTGGACCTCTCTCTAGGTCCTTACATCCAGGCTATTTCTAAATCTTGCCAATTCTTTTGGCATAACATCTCAACAATATTTCCTTTCCTATCTATTCACACAGCTAAAACTCTCATCCAAGTTTTCATAATCATGTATCTTGATCTCTGGCCTTGATGAATGCTCATGTCGATTCTGCCGAGATGATTCTCTAGCTCATCTCTTTGACCATGTCACTCTTCTCCTCAATTCCTTCCACTGGCTCCTTCTTCTCTATTGGATTAAATGTAAGTAGCTTGTCTTCACTTTCAAGACTCACAACAGTCATTCTCCATGCTATCTATCATCTCTCACTGACTATTGAGATGTCAACTCCTGCCTCCAATCAGTTCATGATGCCAGCCTCCATTACCCATTTGTTAAATTTTCAAACAAGCACCTTTCTACTTTCTTTTAGGACCCCCTGATACTTCGGAGGATCTCCCTGTAAATATCCACAAAACTAACTCATTATCGCCTTCAAATCCCTACTTAAAACTCTCCTTTGGTGTGATGCCTACAAAAAATTTGACAATGGCTAGGCCATTGTTATGCTGAGCCCACTGCCTGTCATACTTGACCAACATTGCTCTGTTGTTTCCTTGTGCTCCCTCATCTGCATATCTGTATCTAGCTAGTGTCTCTTGTCTTCTACTTAGATTGTAACTCTCTTTAGAGTATGGACTGTCTTTGTCCTGTGTTTGTACAGGGCCAAGCACAATGGGGTCCTGGCCCATAACTGGGGCTCCTGGGTGCTACAGTAACACAAATAATAGCAACCTGCACCTTGTTCAAGTTAATTTTCTCACATCTTCTGCTACTCCCTTTTCTCCAAAACATCCTGCCTCTATGCTGTCTTTCCTAGTATCCAGCACCCCAGTCTCAGGAAATAGGGTAAACCTTTGGCTTATTTTCCTACCTTGCTCTGATCCCTGGTTTACTTGCACATTTCCACAGGTCTGTAGAGTATACCAGTTCCTATTTGAGCATTGGCCTGCTAAACCCAGGGTTGTGAGTTCAATCCTTGAGGGAGCCATTTGGGGAACTGGGGTAAAAATCTGGGGATTGGTCCTGCTTTGAGCAGGGGGTCGGACTAGATGACCTCTTGAGGTCCCTTCCAACCCTATGATTCTGTGACACTATTTGTACGTTTGCTCTCCCGGATCTCAAATGGTCCAGTCCTACATGGCAATTGCCAGTGCTGTTAGATACATTGCATATGTGTCAACAGTGTAACGCTGTTGCCAAAAAAGCAAACATCATTCTGGGATGTATTAGCAGAGGTGTTGTAAGCAAGACACGAGAAGTAATTCTTCCGCTCTACTCCATGCTGATTAGGCCTCAACTGGAATATTGTGTGCAGTTCTGAGCGCTACATTTCAGGAAAGATGTGGACAAATTGGAGAAAGTCCAGAGAAGAGCAACAAAAATGATTAAAGGTCTAGAAAACATGACCTATGAAGGAAGATTGGGGAAAAAATGGGTTTGTTTAGTTTGGGAAAGAGAAGACTGAGGGGGGACATGATAACAGTTTTCAAGTACGTAAAAGGTTGTTATAACAAGGAGGGAGGAAAATTATTGTTCTTAATCTCTGAAGATAAGACAAGAAGCAATGGGCTTAAATTGCAGCAAGGGATATTTAAGTTGGACATTAGGACAAATTTCCTAACTGTTCAGAGTAGTTGAGCACTGGAACAAATTGCCTAGGGAGGTTGTGGAGTCTCCATTATTGGAGATTTTTAAGGGCGGGTTAGACAAACACCTGTCAGGAATGGTTGATAATACTTAGTCCTGCCATGAGGCAAGGGACTGGACTAGATGACCTCTCAAGGACCCTTCCAGTCCTATTGTCATAGGTTTATTCCCCACTTTGAACTTTAGCGTTCACAAGATGGGGACCTGCATGGACTCCTCTAAACTAAAATCCTAGTTTAGATCTGGTTCTCGCTGCCACCAGTCAGTTTTTAAGTGTCTGACACACTCCCTGTTTCCCCAAAACTTTCCCTGGGGAACACAGATTCAAACTTGAATCTCAACACAAAGGGAAACAAACCATTTCTCTCCTCCCCTCTCCTAGCTTAGGAGAGATATCTGGATTCAAATTCCTTGAATCAAACCAAAGAGGGATTCACTTTTCCCCCTCCCCTTCCCCTGAAAATCCAAACAAGGGAAGAAATCAATCAAGTTCTAAAAGGAAACGATTTTATTAAAAGAAAGAAAGAAAGTACACTATCTCTGTAATACCAGGATGGAAAAATATCACAGGGTCTGACTTATAAACCTGGAGAGACTTCCCCCTCCCTCCTCCTCAGCATAATCAGTAACAGCAAACAGAAATAAAGAATTTTTCCAGCAAACACACAATTGCAAAAACAGAAAGCAACTCAAAAGACTAATCCGCCTTTTTAACTAATACTCACTATATTGAATAGAAGAGACTATTTCAGGAAACTTGGAGAACTTGAAGGATATGACTGGCCTCTCTTAAATCCAAAAAGAGACTAACTCCAACAAAGAAACACAGACAAAGGCTTCCCTCCACAGAGATTTGAAATTATCCTGTCCCTTGATTGGTCCTCTGGTCAGGTGTTCATCAGGTTACTGAGCTTGTTAACCCTTTACAGGTAAAAGAGACTTTAACCCTTAACTATCTGTTTATGACACCTATGATTCTATATCCTTGCCTCTGGGCATGGCATGAGGGTGATCATGTTTGGGAAGATCATGCCTATTACTCTGTGGTTTCTTTGGTCTGTTGCGTCATTTGTTCTCACCTTATATGTACTTTTCAGTGTTCTGTATATTGCCTTACTATCTTTTTTTTCTTCCTCCCTTCTAGCATCCTATATTAGGAGATGTAGTATGGGCTCATCTCTGCCAGGGGGACAGGCCATTGGTTCCTTCTATGGTGTCCAGCCAGTTTTCTCCATCCTGCCTCTCTACCTAGTTCCAGTGGAGCCACTTGTGAAGACAGGGGATGACTACCAGATGACCAAAAACTATAGGAAGGTAAGTGTCCTTTCTCAAGGCTGTTTCAGATGGGACATGGGGAAGGAACCCACACTATGCTCTTTCATTGATGTACTAATTATAACTTATGTATATCAGCATGCTGGATGGCTTAAATTGCTCCTCCAGAGATGCCTGAACATCCCACATACACCAGTTTCAGATATGTATCTTTTGGGGTGGGTGATGGTTGTGCAGCATCCCATATCTGTCTATATTTTAACTTATATAATTAATCATCTTGGTTGAATTAGTTGTTTTTCAGACTGAACCACAGGGAACTGTTCTCTTTCCTTCTTTCTAATACAAAACAAAGTTTTAGTTTTGAATCAGCTCTGTGTCTTTACTTTACTTTACTATGGCACCAATACCGCCAACCCCAAGCATTAAAAAATCATGAGACAGTACCCAAAATCATGAGATTGACCTAAACATCATGAGATACTTTGGGTGCTTTTTAGAACCTAAGAATGGCCATACTGGGTCAGACCAATGGTCCATCTAGCCCAGTATCCTGTCTTCTGACAGTGATCAATGCCAGATGCTTCAGAGGGAATGAAAAAACAGGTGATGGATCATGCAATAATTCCCCTGTTGTCCAGTCCCAGCATCTAGCAGTAAGAGACCTAGGGACACCCAGAGCATGAGGTTGCATCCCTGAACATCTTGGATAATGGCCATTGATAGACTTAACCACCATTAACTTATCTAATTCTTTTTTGAACCCAGTTATATTTTTGGTCTTCACACCATCCCCTGGCAATGAGTTCCATGGGTTGACTGCATTATGTGAAGAAGTACTTCCTTTTGTTTGTTTTAAACCTGCTGCCTATTCATTTAATTTGGTGACCCCTGGTTCTCATGTTATGTGAAGAGGTAAATAACACTTTCTTCACACCATTCATGACTTTACAGATCTCTGTCATATCACTTCTTAGTCATCTCTTTTCTAAGATGAACAGACCCAGTCTTTTTAATCTCTCCTCATAGCAAAGCTGTTCCATACCCTTAATCATTTTTGTTGCCCTCCTCTGTATCTTTTCTATTTCTAATATAACTTTTTTGAGACGGGGTGACCAGAATTGCACACAGTATTCAAAGTGTGAGCATTGGATTTATATAGGGTCATTATGATATTTTCTGTCTTATTATCTTTCCCTTTCCTAATGGTTCCTAACAGTTAGCTTTTTTGACTTCTGCTGCACACTGAGCAGATGTTTTCAGAGAACTACCACAGTGAATCCACAATCTCTTTGTTGAGTGGTAACAGCTAATTTAGACCACATCATTTTGTAGGTACAATTGAGATTATTTTCCAATATGCATTGCTTTGCATTTATCAACATTAAATTTCATCTGCCATTGTGTTGCCCAGTCACCTAGTTTTGTTAGATCCCTTTGAAACTCTTAGTTAAGTCCAAAATAGACTGCAATCTTGAGTAATTTTGTGTTGTCTGCAAATTTTGCCACCTTATTGTATAACCCTATTTCCAGATCATTTATCTGAAAGTCCAAGTACACTATATCCACTGGATCACCCTTGCCCACATATTTGTTGACCCCCCTCAAAGAACTCTAATAGATTGGTGAGGCATGATTTCCCTTTACAATAGCTGTGTTGACTAAACTCCAACATACTGTGTTCATCTATGTATCTGATCATTCTCTTCTTTATTATATTTCAACCAATTTGTCTGGTACTGAAGTTTGGTTTAGTGGCTTGTAATTGCCAGGATTGCCTCTGGAACCTTTTAAAAAAATTGGCATCACATTAGCTAACCTCCAGTCATCTGGTACAGAAGCTGATTTAAGCTATATGTTACACACCATAGTTATGCAACTTCATATTTCAGTTCCTTCAGAATTCTTGAGTGCACACTATCTGGTCCTGGTGACTTATTACTGTTTAATGTATCAAGTTGTTCCAAAACCTCCTCAATTGACACCTCAGTCTGGTACAGTTTCTTAGATGTTTCACCTAAAAAAAGAATGGCTCAGGGGTAGGAATCTCCCTCACATCCTCTGCAGTGAAAACAGATGCAAAGAATTTGTTTAGCTTCTCCACAATGTCCTTATCTTCCTTGAGTGCTCCTTTAGCATCTCAGTCGTATAATGGCCCCACTAATTGTTTGGCAGGCTTCCTGCTTCTGATGTCCTTAAATTTTTTGCTGTTAGGTTATGTGTCTTTTTGCTAGTTGCTCTTCACGTTCTTTTTTGGCCTGCCTAATTATACTTTTACACTTGACTTGCCAGAGTTCATGCTCCTTTTTATTTTCTACAGTAGGATTTTACTTCCAATTTTTAAAGGATGCCTTTTTGGCTTTAATCACCTCGTTTATTCTGTGTTTAGCTATGGTGACTTTAGTTTTGTCCTCTTACTATTTTTTTTAAATTTGGGGCATACATTATATTTGAGCCTCTATTATGATGTATTTAAATAGTTTCTATGCAGCTTGCAGGCATTTCAGTTTTGTTAGTTTCCATTTAAGTAGCTTCCTCATTTTTGTGTAGTTCCCCTTTCTGAAGTTAAATGCTGGTGTGGTGGTGGTCTTTGGTATTCACACCCCATCAAAGATGTTAAATTTAATTACATTATGGTTGCCATTAGTGAACAGCTCAGCTATATTCACCTCTTATACCACATCCTGTGCTCCACTTAGAACTATATAGAGAATTGCCTCTCCCCTCTCCTCTTGTAGGTTCCAGGACTAGTTGCTCCAAGAAGTAATCATTACAGATTTCTAGAAATTGTATTTCTGCATCCCATCCTGAGGTGACACATACCCAGTCAATATGGGGATAGTTGAAATCCCCCATTATCATAAGCAGTGAGTTCCCCTCTCTCCCATGGGTGCTCAACCCCCCCGTCCCTACCTTCATTCCCACTCCACCCCTTCCATGATGCCCTGCCTCTTCCCACCCTTCCCCACCCCCATTCAAACTCCTTCCCCAAATCCCCGCCCCAGCCCCGCCTCCTCCCCTGAGCGTGCCAATACTGCCAAACAGCTGTTTGGTGGTGGTCAGGTGGGAAACACTAGGCGGTAGGTGGAGGACCAGGGACGTGGCACGATCAGGACGGGGAGGAGGAGGAAGTGGGGCAGAGGGAGAGGGGAGCTTTGCTGCCAGTGTGTGCAGAGCACCAACTAATTTTTTCCCGTGGGTGCTCCAGCCCCAGAGCACCCATGAAGTCGGCACTTATGCCATTATTATTGAGTTTTCTACTTTTATAGCCTCTCTAATCTCCCTGAGCATTTCACAATCACAATCGCCATCCTGGCCAAATGGTTGGTAGTATATTCTTACTGCTATCTTATTATTATTTAAATGTGGAATTTCTATCCGGTGGTACAGTTTGATTCTTTGAAGATTTTTCCAATATTTGACTTTATGCTTGCTTTCACATATAATGCCACTCCCCCACCAGCATGACCTACTCTGTGATTGCTATGTATTTTGTACCCTGGTATTACTGTGTCACACTGATTAGCATCATTCCACCAAGTTTCTGTGATGCCCATTATATCAATACTGTCATTTAATATCAAGCACTCAAGTTATTATTCAGTTAGTATTTAGACTTCCAGCATTTGTATACAAGCACTTATCAAATTTGTCAATATTTATTTGTCTGCCTTCATGTGATATAACTGAATGGGACTCTTTTTTCATTTGACTGTTTCTTTTTTGTTCCTACCTGTACTTTATCAACTTCTATCCTCTCCTCTTTTCTAGGATATAGAAAATCCTCATTAATAGATCCTCCCCTAAGGGATGTCTCAAACTGTGTGCTCCTCCACACCTGTTGGCTTTCCCCCAGCCCTTAGTTCAAAAATTCTTCTATGATCTTTTTAATTTTACATGCCAGCAATCTGGCTCTATTTTGGTTTAGGTGGAGCCCATCCTTCCTGTATAGGCTCCTGCTTTCCCAAAAGGTTCCCCGGTTCCTAACCTAAAACCCTCCTCCCTACAGTTAGACTCTGCAATTCTGCCTGTCTAACTGGCCCTGTGCGTTGAACTGGAAGCATGTCAGAGAATACTACCATGGAGGTCCTGGTCTTTAATTTCTTACCTAGATTTATATTTAGCCTGCAGGACCCCTCTCTTCAAATATCTTTCCCTATATCATTGGTACCTATATGTACCACATCTATCAGCTCCTCCCCAGCACTGCACATAAGTTTGTCTAAATTACTCAAGAGATCCACAACCTTTGCACCCAGCAGGCAATTTACCATCTGGTTCTCCCAGACATCAGTAACCCAACTATCTGTATCTCTGATGATCAAATCCTCCATTACTATTACTGGTCTCTTCCTAATAACTGGGGTTCCCTCCCCTGGAGAGGTATCCTCAGCATGAGAAGATACCATGGCATCATTTGGTAGGAGGGTGCTAACTATGTGATCATTTCTCTCCACTCCAGCTTGATGTTCTCCTTCCCAAAGACTTTCATCCTCCTCAACAGCACAGAGGCTGTCAAACTGCAGGTGGGACCATTCTACTGTGTCCCAGAAAGTCTTGTCTATGTACCTCTCTGTTTCCCTTAGCTCCTCCAGTTCAGTCACTCTGGTCTCAAGAGCCCATACTTCGTTCCTGAGGTCCATGAGCTGCTTGCACTGAGTGCACTCATACACCACCTGTCCACGAGGCAGGTAATCATGCATGCTGTGTTCAGTGCAATAAGCTAGATAGCCCAGCTCTGCTGCTGGGCTTCTACCTGCATTATTTTTACTCCTGAAGCTTTTATTGGGGGAGGGGTTGTTTGGGGTTTTTTTTCAGGAGGGGTGAATATTGGCCCAAGTTTAAAGAACATCAGGTATAGCCGGCTCTCATGCTCCTTCTCTGTACTCTTTCACAAAAATCCTGTTTGCTGCTTTTGTTCACTAGCTCCTTTGGTCACTTAGGAGCTGGCATTTTAACCCCCTGTTTTCCCTGAGTAGCCCCACTCCCTGGTTAACAGATCCTAAAGGGATTACAGATCAAAGCCTCATTAAGTAATTCTCAGCCTTGCCTAACAGGCCACTAGGCTCAGCCATGCCCTCCCACCAAACAGACCACACTGTAGGCTTCAGACAAGCAGCAAGAACTCAAACAACAAACTAAGAGACAACAAACTCACCCCAAGGGTCATGTAGTTGCTTCTCCTTCACCTGGTGGAGAACTCCCTTGCAAAACTCCTGTTTGCTAGCTCCTCTGCTGGCCTTCTGGTCTCTGAGCCTTTAGTCACATTTTTGAGCTTTTCTCTGCTTTCATGAGGGCTAGAAACTTACTTATAAAATTGAGATTCTCATGTAATCATATGAATCTGGGAGCTGAGGCATCATGAAAAAACAAATATGAGAGTAGGCAATGCAGTGACACTGAGACTCAAGAAGGGTGATTTTTTAAAAAAACCAACAGTCTGGTATAAAGAAACTTAAGACAAAGTTAAGAAATTAAAGGTTATAGACTCCACATGGAGCCTGCTTGAGCATACCATTCTGTAATTGCCAAAAACTGAAACAAAGAAACCACAATAAAATAAACCAAGGTCCACATTTATTCCCATGGCCGCAAAGGGGTGCAAATTGCAAATAACCACTGCTCTCCCTCAGATTTTCCATTGGCAGAAAGCAACTTCAGATTCCAGCTAGGACTCTGTACAGAAGCCCTGTTGACAGAGGGTGCTTGGGTCAGGTAATGAAGTAGCTCATCTTTGGTTAGATTGGCCCCAGTGCCTCCCAGACCATCCCTGTATACTTGTGGCATTGTGTGGGCTAGCCTGGGTGTAATTAAGGAAGCCCTGCCCTGCCATGGGGATTGGCTATTTAAACAGGAAGCTGGGCAAGAGAGAAGGCAGTAGAAGTTATGTTGGTTGCAGCAGGTGGTGGTTTATGTTTCAGGAGACTAGTCTGACCAGATTCTAATACTTCATGTGAGAGCTCTGAACCAGGGTGAGGATGTTATGTATTGTTTCATGTAATTGTGTCTGTCCTGAAACCTTATTAAAAGGGGATGTACTATTTTGTTAGTTTGTGTTGGCTTTTCCTTGCCCAGATCTTATTGATGCCTAATCAGGGAAAGTAAGGTGGAACTCGCCTCCAGTGCCACACCTGGCTACATGAGTGCCTTCAGGGATGGCCTCTGCATTTACAGGTAGTGTGCATTTCTGTGCACCTGCTCCAGGACTTCCCCTGGGCACAGATCCACAACATGTGGTTCTCAAAACACCAATAACACTTTATATTCACTAGTCAAGAGAACTATGGTACAACTGTGTCTCTGGTACAGTTTCAGCCATACTATAGATGCTTTTTTAAAATGCTTGTCTTCATAGTGTAGACAGAGATATCATCACAGACAGCAATTGGATCCCTGCTGAAACCTAGAGGTGGGCCCCAACTAAATGTCCACAACTGGACTTTAGAAGAGTTCACATATGGATATAAATTTTGTGGTTAGCTATAAAGGGCCAAACAAAAATGTATGACAGGGATGTGGAAATAGTGGCGATTGGATACCTCTTCCTGAGTAACTGTTAATTGGGGAGATAACCTGTTAGTCTGATTGTGGCACACTAGACCCAGCAAAATGCATTTTATTAATAAATACAAACATCCATTTAATAAAGTAAAATACAATGAGCTCCCATGTGTAGCTAGAATGTGTCTTGTAATAGACTCTCCCCGTACAGTGATGGGCCTATAAGGTCCCCACAGCTCTAGTGTTTTTTTGCATATTTTTTTCAATTTTGATGCAGTCGTCAAAAAAAAAATCTGTCAGACATATGCTCTGATGTTGACAGCAGCAGAGAATCAACAGCGTCTGTTTGTTACTGCACTTGTTGGATTGCATCTCTGTCTGGTGACTCCAACAGCCGTTCTACCAGAAGCTGTTTAACTTTTTGTACCATTCAGGGAGCCTCCTGAAAAGATGACTTTGCAGCAGGATCACTCCAGCTTTGCTGGACAAAATGTAAGCAAACAGAGGAGAAGAATGCGGGACTCAGATCAGGGAAAAAAGGGAGGTTAGAAACTCCCTGGAACTCACACTTCCTGTTCAATCAAAGACATCTGATCACCAGTTGTCAAGGTAGAATAAAGCCTGGGTTCATGCTGGGCTCCTCCCCACTGCTCCTGGACATGCATTTTGGGGCAAGGAATGATTTTCACTATCTTTGAATGGCCAGAAGACTCTGGATCTTGCCAGTGTGATCTATGTATTTGTCACCTCTGGGTTAGACTTCATATTTGATATCCCTAAGGAAGCCAACAGCTACTGAACATATCATAAGCTGCAGCTCTTATACCATACAGCATCCTGCTTTGAGACCAACAAAGGTGGGCAGGAGCTCATCACACCAGCACTCTCTCACCATTGTTGATCACTTCAGAATGAATTTAAAGTCTTAAGGCTCAATGTATTGTTACTCCTGAATCCGGATCCAAAGAAAGGTAGTGAAACAAAGGTGACTTTAATCACTTTGGTAGTTCCTCTAATATAGGGCCAGACTGGGGGAGGGTAAAGTATTTCCCAGCACTATACTATTTACAGTGTCATTATACACACTGGGCTTTGGATTAATGAATGGCTCCTGCTCTGTGATGCCAGAAATGAAACACTGCAATATAAGTGAAATATTATTTGTTATGGTTATTTGGCCCTCCTGCATAGCCACTGTTATGTGGGGTGCTGCATGGGTGCCACTGTTTGGCTTAAAGGTAGGGTGTTGTGGGTAGGGCTACTGCTCTCTCACCCCAGGTTGAAATGCACTGTAAAGGGTGGAGGTGGTGCCCTAGTACCTAGGGGGGCTACACCATAAAGAGTGGGGGTGGTGTGCAATGATATGTGGGGGTGCTGGGCAATGGGCTTCTGCCTTTTCAGGCTGGGGTGCTGTGAAGTACTGTTCTTTTACACCCTTAGGTGCTGTGTGGTGATCAGTGGGGTGCTGCACTGTAGGGCTGGGCCCTAGCACCCCGGGGTGCTGTGTGATTAGTGGGGTGCTGTGGGTGAGGTGCTGCACAGGGGGGTGATATGTGGTCGTGGGTGGGGTGCCACAGTGATCAGTGGGGTGGTGCATGGTCAGGGGTGCTACCCTTGCCCCTCAGGCTATGGCCTGCTGATGAGTGGGCTGCTGTGTGGTTCAAGGTAGGGTGCTACCTGGGGGCTGCACACAGTTGGTGTGTGACACAGGCAGGCGCTGCTCTCCCCCATAACAACCCCTTCCGCTCCCTGAGCCCACGGCTGCTGCTGGCCCTTTAAATGCTGGCGGGCGGCCCGTGCCGCCGCTGGCTGGGAGACCCCGCGCCTCCAGTGAGAGGTGAAACCAAGATGGCGGCCGCGCAGTGACTGAGGCGGAGATAGAGCCAGTGGGAGACGGACGGGCCTCGCCGCGCCTTAGCCAGCCAGCCAGCCCGGCCGGGGAGGGGCCTTGCCTGCCGGGCGCCCGGAGCGGAGCCGGCCGGACTAGCGCAGCGGGCCGAGGAGCCGGGGCTGAGCCGCAGCAGTAGCGGGAGGAGGAGGAGGAAGAATATGGCGGCGGAGCCGGGCTGGGAGTGAATCTGCCGCGAGCCCATGGGGGAGACGGGGCGCTGAGCCCGGCCGCCTTCGCACCCCGCCCGGGACGGGCAGCGCCCGCTGGCCGCCCGCGAGCCGCGCCTCCTCTACCCCCCGCACTGACGAACGGCGAGCGAGCGAGGGGGCGTCGGGCCTGGGCAGCGCCCGCACAATAGAGCCGAGCGCTGGGCAGGGGGTGAACTGACCCCGCTCCCTCCCCCTTGCCGCCGATCTGCCACCACCCCTTGTCCCCTCTGCTAATCTAGCTGCTTGGTGTCCCCTTCCCCGGCCAGCACGCTGTCCTCCCGGCTCACCCCTCTCCTGGCACCCCTGCTCCGCAAGCCCCATCCCCTGCCACCCTTTCCCCCCGCTTTCCCCCCACCCACTTCTAGCCTCCATAGCCATCTTTCCTCTCCTTCACCATCCCTCCTCTAATACCTCTGCTCCCTCCCCACGCTGCCCCTTCGGCCTGTCCCTTTACCCCTGGCAGCCCAACTGCTCCCTAGGCTTTCCCTGCTGACTAACACCTCCCTGGTCCTCTAGCACGCCTCGTAAATAGCTTTCCACCAACCACCCCCTTCCCCAGCACTCTGCTGTGTCTCCAAATATTGGGGATGAGGAGAAGACTGCCCCAGCAGTGAAGAATAAGGAGAGATCCGGGGGTGTCTGTGTGGGACTGCTACCTTCTTTCCTGCTCCCCTCCTTTGAGGGGGGCCTAGCCCCCCACCAACCTCCTGTTCCTTCAGGTGTCATAGGCCAGGGTGGTGGCTGTGGTGTGGCAGGCGGCAGGATGACAGACACCCGGCGGAGGGTGAAAGTTTACACGCTGAATGAAGACCGCCAGTGGGATGATCGGGGCACCGGACATGTGTCCTCTGGCTACGTGGAGAGGCTGAAGGGCATGTCCCTGCTTGTCAGGGCAGAGAGCGATGGTAAGTGTGTGAAAGCATGCAAAGTATTGGTAGTCGTCTTTTCCTAATCCACCTAAAAAGAAAGAGGGGAACTGGCTTTGTATATCTGTTCCATGACACTATCGGCATACTTTGTATGCAATTCTGAAATGGGGGCGGCAGCAGCTATGGTTAACTCTTGTTAGGCCAAGGGACAGGGTTGGACGATTAGGACAAAAGTCTCCTACCCATCAGGTACACACTGTGCATATTGGACACACAGATGTAATGGTGCATACCAATACACTTAGTCCACATTATACACACTGTATTGCACACCAGTATCCTGCTTCTTGGCCCCCCAAAATTATCTTTGCCACAAATACTACTTGGGATCTCTTCTTCAAAGAAATGATAATCCTCAGATTAAAGAAACTACTCAGAGTTTGGATTACATTTGTTGAACATAAAATATTTTAAAATTCTTTCAATGTACTGTCTACCCTACTCAGCTCTCAGTAGTTGGGTTTCAAATATATTTTTCACTTTTTAAAAGTTTTAAAGGTTGTTTAATACTATATGTATATCCACACTTTATAACATTGTTGCTTTCAAAACAGTACAAAGAACAAAACAATATTGTTAGGATATATTTTAAGCAGCTAGAGTATTCTGCACTCATGCTAAAACTGCTTTAGAATTACCCCTTACATAATAAATTAACTTAAAACAAAGCATATCACTTGTTTTCCTCACGTTGCAAGCATGTTTCTCTGCAGATCGCTACATTATGGTAGGTTTTTTGTAAGAACTATACATAATTATTTGATCAGTTAGTTAATGGTTGCTGTAGTTACTGTGGATTAAACTTTGAAGTATATCTGGCTTTATTTAACACAAGTAGTATGAATGAAGTCTGTCATCTCATTTAACCATATAGTTGAATATTTGGTGATGTTTTTCTGAGGTTAGCTATTTCCAGGCTTTTTATCTTACATCTGGTTAGGGTGGATCATTCTTGCAGATTGCTGTCTACAATTGATTGTAATCTCCCCTCTCCCTCATGTTATTTGGCTTTCCCTTTGCTGATACTGAATGATAGAAAACTTCATTGAGGTCACTTACTTAATGGAGTCATTGTTGGGGAAATTTCTGAGAACATGCGCTATAAGGAAATCCTAAATTGATATAGTAGGAATCAAATTTAGAAAATTGATTATTATAAAAAAACATGTTTAAATGCTAATTACATTGATTTGAGTCTTTTACATTGCCAAATTATTAATAAATTATGAAAACCAAATATGTAATTTTTTCCGAAAGAAAATATCAAGACTGTTCTCCCTATTCTTTACAGCATGTCTTATTTCTTATGTAAGATGAACAACTCGAGATGGCAATGGACCTCTACTATTGAATTTAAGGGTGAAAGGGAGCACAGTGCAGGGGGAGGGGAGGAGAAGGGAGCGAATCACCTTTTGTAAACTGGCTTATTTTACAATGGTATAATTATAGCACTGACCACCACCAGGACAGCTTTCAAGAGCTGAACAAATGAGTAAAGTACAAGTGATACATCAAATGAAAGAGTGCCATTAAAAAAACAAATGTGCGTAGAATTTTTGAGTATAAAATGCTGCAGGTTGTAATCTCACTGTCGAGCAGTCTATTCAGGCTACACAGACTTCCACTGATTTTAGTGGGATTTGCATATGCAGATTGATTTTGGTAGTTTATTTGCTGTAAATGAGCTTGTTTAAATCTATAAAAGAAAGTGGAAGTATGACGTATTGTAAGTGTTGCTTTAAGGTTTATCTAGGAGTTATTGATTTTAAAGATTATCCATATTTTTAAAAATATTCAGCAAACTAATATTTTTAAAAATTAAGTAACTGAAATTAACATAATTTATTTAGCATGTACAGTTTATAGGATTATTAGATAATGCTCTTCAGAAACTTACGTTGTTTTTTTTATCACTGAGGCTAATATATCACTCCTTTTAGGCAAACATGCCCTCTAGTAATTGTTTGTTGCCTTATTCTTGTCACTTTACCTTATCAAATTAATATTCAGTTTTCTCTCAGTGTCAGAAGTCAGTGGCCAAATTTGAAGGCAAATTTGTATGCAATGAAATTTAAAAAAAAAAAAAAATTTGGTGTATGAAATGTTTGTAAGTGTGAACAGTTAATTCATTCCCCCCCCCATTCCAAAAAAAAGTGACACCAGATTGTTATACTTCAAATGCATTGATGCCTTTTATAGGGCTCAAGTCCCTTGTTCCTCCTCCTTTCAGTCACCCTTCAGATTTTCTGTTGAATTGCTTTGTTAAATGTAAGGATCAAAATTAACAAGTACTGTACACCCTACTAGTGTTCTACATGTCTTCGCATCCCTGTGTAGTTCTTTCATCTTCTTTCCTTGACAGTTCCTCCCCTTTCCATCAAGGTGTCTTCTTCCTTCCTCCCTTTGAACGGTTTCTTCCTACAGTTTGGGGTCAGGACTCAACTTCCTGTTATTTGGTACCTTATTTAATGGCTTACACACAGAAGTTGATAGACCAATTTAGGTTTCAGAATTCTCTAAGGGAGAATGCAACCAGTAGTCAGTTTTTATCCGTGGCCTGTTAGGACACTGTAACCACTTCCAACAGATGGAACATAGGAATTATCAGATCAGGCCAGTGGTCCATGATGTGTCTAGTGTCCTGTTTTTGATGGTGGCCAGAAATGTCAAGTAAGGCCTGGTCTACACGGGGGGGGGGGAGGAATCGATCTAAGATACGTCAACTTCAGCTACGCTATTCTTGTAGCTGAAGTCGCGCATCTTAGATCAACTTAGAATGACTTATTTCACGTCCTCACGGCATGGGATGGACGGCCGCCGCTCCCCTGTCGACTCCGCTTCCGCCTCTCGCCCTGGTGGAGTTCTGGAGTCGACGGGGAGCACGTTCGGGGATCGATGTATCGCGTCTCATCTAGACGCGATACATCGATCCCTGATAGATCGATCACTACCTGCCAATCCCTTTTAGTTTGACTGCATGACCCCTTGTATTTCTGTTAGACAATAAAGGAGTGCCTAATTTCCACTCTTTTTAACATTCTTTTTATAAATAACTGTATCCTATCCTCTCCTTGTCACTTCCATTACCTGAACAGTCCTATTCTTCATAAGACAACCTTTCTATGCTTTTAAATAATTTTCATTGCTTGTTTCTGAACCTCTTTTATTTTTGTTGTTTTCTCTTTTGAGGTAAGGTGTCCAAAACTGAAAGCAATATTCCAGATGAGGGTATACCATTCACTTAATGATACAAATATTTTTCTATCTTAGGGATTGAGAAAATGATCAGGCACTTACTAGTATAAGGACTCCGCTTATTTGCCTTGTCAGAATACACATTACCAAGCCATGCCTCCCCTTCTGCCTCGTCTTCCTCTGGGCAACACCTCCCTGCTGCTTGGGCCTGAAGACCCTAGCTTCCAGGTCGCTGAATTCTGAATCCTAATTAATTCTGTGCCAGTCCTCCAACAAATACCGGTCTCTACCTACCCGCCAAACAACAGTGGCAGCAGACAGGTCTCCTATGCCCCTGTTACAGAGGCAAGAAGCTGCTCTGCCCCGAAAGCAGTGGTGGCACTGCTGCTATCTCTCAGCACAATTAGGAAGACATCACTGGTTTGATTTATACTTCCTCCCCATTTGGAAGGTTTTCTTTGTGATCACAATGTCTTGAAACTATTTTTTTAAGTAAAGTTTAGGAGTCTGCTAAAGTTGATGGCACTTGCCCAGGAAAGTTTGGTACTCACTCTGGAGGAGCTTATTTTTTTTGTCTCCCCCTGCCCAATCCCATTCTCTATATGTCCCAATGCTGTTTTGATTGCCGCTAATCACTGAACTGATTGGTCTGTAGACTATGACTGGAGTGCATGGTAATGCCCGTTAGTGATGCTGTTCTACCTGCCCTGATGTCTTAAAGGGTGATTTTATTAGCCTCAAAGATCTTATATGGCTCTGTAAGGCAGGGGGTCTCAACCTTTTTTTTTTTTTTTTTCTCTGAGGCCTCCCCCTCAACATGCTATAAAAACTCAAAGGCCCAGTGTGGTTGGGGAGGCTTGGGGCTCCGGGCGGGAGCCCTTGGGCATAGGCATAGTCTGACTTCTATTTTCTTTGGGGTGGGGGCAAGGGTTGGTGGGGCAAGGGCCAGCTCTGCACAGTGGGGTCCAGAGAGAGTGCCACCTCCCCTGAGTGCAAGCAGGGATGTAGCTAAGGGTGCAAGGAGAGAGGGATAGTTAGGGGCTGTGTGCTAGGAGTGCTCCCCTTGTGGTGGCTGTTTTCCTAGGGCTCTGCTGTCCTGGAGACAGGTCCCCCTGCCTGGGCAGCTCTTACATGCATGAGCAGTCAAAGGGGGCTGGGAGCTGAGGAGCAGCCGCAACCCCGAGCACCAGTAGCAGATGGGAATGCCACAGCTGCCATCTCCATGGCACCACCAAGCAGAGGAGCAGCTGTCCTGCACTGCCTGGCTCGGCTTCCCACCTATGATCTGGCCAGAGTATGGGACCTGAGGAGGACTGGCGGAAGTGCGGTGGGAGCTGCCCCTGGGACAGCTCCACTCTGGATAAGGCACTGCAGTTTAGGGGAGGTAACACTCTCCCCCACTCTGGACATGGACTCTGCTTCTGCCCACGGGGGGCGCCAGGGCTTGGGATTTCAGCCAGTCCTTTTGGGTAAAACTGGGAGTGATGGGTTGAAATTAAAAGAAACATTTAAGATGGAAAATAATGAGGAAAATGTTAACACCATCTATTAGACTGTGAAATAGTCTCTCAAGAAAAGTAGTGTATACACTGTAGTTTGTTCTCCTGTCACTGTGTGGACCCTTTATAAGAAAGGTTTTAATAGACAGAGCTACATGAATTCTATAACAGCAGACTTTACTGCAGAATCCGCCTTTTGCGCGCACTTTCCTCCAGCATTATGCTCCTAAATTGAAGTTCTCATTTAAAAAAAAAATATATAACCCTCCATTGTTGTGAAGAAAACATTTCCACTTTTGGGTATGTTAATGATGAAGTATTTTCCCAAGTCTGCAGGCAGTCTGCACTAATAGTTGAGTAGTGTGAATTGCATTGTTAACTAATTTTCATTGCTGGTCACTAGTAGCTGAAGCATCCAGCTCATTTTTAGGGATGTGGGAGAAGTACCCCAAGTGCCACCTCCCGCCTCCCTTTCAAAACACAAAGAAGGATGCTGAGAACCACTGGCTTAACACATTTAAAGTATGTTTCTTCCCTAAACAGTAACTCTCAATATGCCATTGTGGAGTTTTGTAGTTATTCTTGCTTGCTTCCCTATCAGAATTGTTTTGTTTGTGAATCAAACCATTCCCACCAGACCCACTTCTGCAAAGCTGCCCTGAGCTGTCAGACTCAAGCTGCGTTCTTTCCATCTCACATACAACTCCCAGTACTAGAGGTTCTGTAGACTAAGTCTTACTTTCCTCTCCAAAGGTAACCCTGCTGTCTTCACGTTATTCCTTCAGTGATGTCCACATAAACTCATTAGCTTTAAATGGGTTTGTATAGATGTCACTTAGTGCATCATTTGGTCTGCAGAATTTTTTTCTTGTGGTTATGTAAAAAATGCAGCTTGACTCTGAAGTTTTAAGATGAGTTTTCAGGGCAGGCAGTTCGAAAAAGTGTTTAGAAAAATGAGCAAACTTCATATGGAGTCATTAGTGAACATGGAATCCTGCTGACATTTTTAAAAATTTGCTTTACATGCTACAACCCTTTTCAAAAAGTAATGTGGATAAAGTCTTGGAGAGTATTCTAGGGGCTTGTCTACACATACAACAATGCCGTGCATCTGGTGAAGACACACTATGCTGACAACAGAGAGCTCTCCTGTCAACATAATAAAACCACCTCTGCCCTAAGCAATAGCTGTGCTTCTCCCACTGACATAGCGCAGTCCAAACCAGTGCTCATGTCAGAGTAACTTATGTCACTCAGGGGAGTGGTTTATTCACACCTCTGAGCAGCATAAGTTACACTGACAAAAGCTGTAGGATACACGTAGACTAGGAGAGCATCAAGAAATGGAAGGTATATTTTACAAATTTATTAGACATGTTTAACAAGATTGATTAAACCCAACAAAACAATTTTTAAAAAATGTTTTTAAGTATACTATTCAAAAGACCAGGACTGGAATCCAGTATTTTGAGTGGAGAATGTATGTAGTTAAAAACAAGAAATTTTATTAGCTGCAGTCTGACCTATTAAATGAAGGTTGACATTGTTAATGTTTCTATTATCACTACCAAACCTAACTATTATTTACTATTTTTACTATCCACAAATGTGCTTCAGGTTCCTGCCTCCAAAGAGCTTACTGTCTGGGAGCCTTATCCTGCAAAAGCTTATGTATATAAGTAGTGTTTTTTTTCAGGAGTAGTCTTACTGACTTAACTACTAGAGTAGTTATTAACTTGAGTAACGATCTGGAATGTCAGGCCTGTTACAATATCCTTACAAGTCCATCATATTTCCTAGGTGGAGTGGAGTTGAGGGAGGACATGGGTTACAGAGAACTCATTTATTCATTCTTACAACAAAATGTGGTGGTTTAAATGTTTTGAGTCTCTAAAAAGTGTGAAAACGCATGCTTTTGTTAGGTGATACTGCATAAATGAGTAGGAGTGAGTTGAATTGTGAGTTTGGAGCCTTGACGATTAGATTTTAGAAGGCTGTTGCAGGCATCAGGTACAGAATATTAGAATGCAAGATTTGTGATAACAATAGAAAAGGGGTATAAAGACTGATCTTTTTGATAGTCCGGAAGGATGAGCCTGGAAGGAGGTTATGTCAGACATAGGCAAAGACTTTATTGTCTTAAGTATTGGTTTTGAATTATTTTTTCCGCATTCTGTATACTGTCTTGTCAGTCATAGAAGTAATCACATGCACGAGGTCATCTCGCATATTCCCTTGACTTTTTTCAGAAATCTAGTATCTGTAGAATTTGTCCAAAAGGCATTCATCAAGACGCATAGCTTGATGATTTCTAGTGACTTTTAGTTCCACCATCCCTTTTGGAAGTTGTTTCCAAGTCTGACTTTGTCACTCTAAAACCTAGTATGTCTGTTTAATCAGCGTGAAGTGATGGAAGCTGCTACAAGCTCATGAGAGCTCTTTTTGCTTAAACTGTCACCAGGTTCAATCATTCAACTGGGATTTGTGGTCCATTACTGTCATTTGTAAGTTTGCACCCATTTTGACTTTACAAATTACACTGGCACAAAGCATGGACTTTCAGTTACAGTAAGGCATGTATTTATGCGATGCCAAGACCATTGTGATGATAGAGGTAACTCAACCAATTACCACCCTTAGTCTACAGCTAATTTGCATGCAACAGTTCAATTGGTTGTATGATGGAGACTGCACAGATGGTGGGTTACTTGGCCCAGCTGCTATCCTTGCAGCATCCTTACAGCTTTCACCTAATACAAATTAACTTATATTGAACACATTCCCAGCAATTGCTTTATATGGTAGCGTTGCTTAAGGGAATAAAAACCAACTCAGACAATGTTTCCCACTCCATATTGTAAAAGATTATTTTCTTTTGATAATGCTGAATTGTTGCCTTTTCACAAGGATGGCAGTTAAAGGGGCACTGCACAACTGGGTTCCCAAAAGCAAAATGAGTTGTATAGAAATAATCTCCTATCACAAGTTGATATTTATGACATCTATCCATCTGAATGGGACACACGTTCTAGTTCTTAACATTTCTGGTTCAATTGTTCATTGTAGAAGTTAGCTAAGCTAATCATGGGGAAAACATACATTTGCATGTAATGTATTTACACATTTTTTTTAAAAAGGACTTAAAATTAATGTCTGCCACACAAGTAAATTACCTAGCATTACCACAAAATTCTGTTCTGCTCCCTTGTGCTATTTGTGTTCTTTCCTGTTGTTGCTACTTACCAAGGGTGAGTGTTTGAACAGAAGCTCTCTTCTTTATAGTGAGATTCCTCCTCCTCCTCCTAGGTTCCTTTACAAATATAAAAATATTGAGGAGATCTCTGTAGTAGTGATCCATATCAAAATCTTCAATTAATATCAAATAGCTGGATTAGAGTTCTTTTAGGTCTTGTCTGCACATGAAGATATTCAGGAACAGCTGTTCCTGAATAATTCCATGTGTGGACATTTCCAGAATAAGAGTGCCCTGTTGAACAGG
Source organism: Mauremys reevesii (assembly GCF_016161935.1). NCBI lineage: Eukaryota > Metazoa > Chordata > Testudines > Geoemydidae > Mauremys > Mauremys reevesii. Next base: position 30,505,916 of record NC_052626.1, read on the forward strand.
GATTGAGTGTACACACATGGCGTTATTCCTGAATAGGTCCATGTTGAGACAAGCCTTTAGTCTTTCTACATACACTTTTATAATCAAAAAGGACTTGTCCGTTCAGTGGTATGTTTTTGTTTTGTTTTTTTTAAGTCAATGTCTGACAGGAATTTTACAGATGGCTTAAGGCTGTTTACAACTTCCTTAGAAAAAGAAAGATTTGGGTTAGCAGATATGGTTAGCTGACAAAAGAATATTTATATACTGCAAAACTTGTGAGAGGAAAAAATAGTTCAGGTCTACAGAATGTACTGTGTGAACTTCAACTTGCAAATAGCTTTACATTTTAAAACACATGAAAATCTGTTTCTCCTCTTCTTTACCTGTCAGCTTCTGAGTTGAGGATTCTGTTATGCAACAATTGATGATATATGTACAACCATCGCTCTTTGGAATCATCAACAGTTCATGAGAGCTTTTAGGTGGTTGCAAGGCAAACAAAATCCTGAACTTGGGACTTAGGCTTTGTGTACACTACATAGTTTTGTTGGCAAAAGGCAGCTTTTGCCGAAAAAACAGTGGAGATGTACAGGCTACAAACCTACTTTTGGCAGCAAAACTCTGTTTTGCCAACAAAATAAAACCACCTCAATAAGAGGCGCAGAGCTTTTTGTGGCAAAGTTAAAGTGATAAAACATCAGTGTAGATGCTGCCGTTCATTATGTCGACATAACTTGCCTTCCCCAGTATCCCACAACACCCAACACGAGCACTCTGCTCACTCCTTTGAACTCTGCTGCTCTGCATCTAGCTACACAGGCATGCGTCCCTCCCCTTTCAAAGCTCTGGGAAGCTTTGACATTTCTCAGCATTTGTGAAGAGCTCACAGAGCTGCTGAGGATACCACTTCTGGTAGCTGAGGAGGCTGTGGGAGAACTCAGAGGGAATCACAGAATCGTTAATGTGAAATTGTCTGGCAGGCAGGCAGAGTGGGCTGCTGCTGAAGGGTGGCGGGAGAGGGGAGTGACTACTGCTGTGCAGAGCCAGGGGCTGATGGGGGCTGGGGTGTCCCTCTCCCCCTGCTTCAGGATTTGTTGGTGCTGGCAGCTGTCTGAACTTAGAGACAGTATTCCAACACTCTTCTTCCTCCTCCCCCCCCAAACACACACACACTTCCCATCCCGCCGCGAGCATACACATACACTCCGTGTCTCTCACTTTCCCCACCTTCTCCCCCCACTTCAGTTGAAAAACAGATGGTAATCTAGTAGGATGCCCATGGAACGATGAGATTAATGTGCATCATGTGACGCTGTACCTGTCCCATGAGGCATTGCAAACCTTTCCCAAAGCACCATGTGGCCAGTTGCACAGTGGGATAGCTACCCACAGCGTACTGCTCTGTGTCAATGCAAGAGCTGCTAGTGTGGATGCGCTCTGCTGACACGAGCATAGTGTGGACATGTGACAGTGGTTTAATTTAAAGCACTTTAATTAAAGCGCCATAACTTTTGTCAACAAAACTATAGTGTAGACAAGGCCTTAGAGTTAATAAGTAGTACACTAATTGCAGGTAAGTTTAAAAAAAAAAATTACACTGTCTTCTTTAAAGTGAATGTATGTCATTTTTAAAAAACTATATATTCCGTTACTGACTTGGTTTGTGTGCCTCTTGTTTAAACATCAACATTTTGTAACATTCTAAATTTATAAGGTAAGAAGCACTTTTATCACGGGAGAAACTATCATTAACATTGGTATTCAGTTCTACTGCTTTTAGTAGCCATCTTGCTGAAAAAGTAACATGGTCTCATTCTGCAGTCCTTTTTTAAGCAACAGTCTTATTGAAGTTCACTGGAAATTCTTCAGATAAGGTCTGTATGTCTAAACCCAGGGTTTGTGACGGACAGTGAGAGAAACAAGTGTAAGATTCTTTCAGTAATTCTCTCTATATTGTTAATATAGGTTTTTAAAGTATGGATTTATAATTAATGAACTGTTCAGGTATTGAACATTATTTTCCGGTGATCAGTTCAGAAAGTTGGCTCCTACCATGAGATTCAGAAATGACCATTTTAATTACAATTATCATTTTCAAATTCTGTTTATTCATGGAGAATTGCTTCTCACCTTTTAGAAATTTCAGAGGTTTGCACTAAGAAAAATGGGTTTAAGTATTTTAATTTCTCCTAAATTCCTGGACAGTAAGGTTCAGTGAAGGTTAAGCATGCATACCAGTAACGTATGGGTAAGAATGACTAAATAAAAATAATTAGTGATGATGTAATTATACTAAAAACCCAGGAAATTCAGAGTTAACCTAAAAGAAGTCCAAACAGGTAAAGGTATGGAAACGCACAGTTAAGGCACCCCATACAATTTTAACTCTGCCTGTTGTCACAAGGTTGTATGGGTGCCTTAACTGTGCATTTCCATACCTTTACCTGTTTGGATTTCTTTTAAGGTTACTCTTAATTCCGGGTTTTATAATGTGATTGTGTGGACTACTTCCCACTGGTGATAGAAAACATTCTTGTGGCAACTACAGTAACCGCTTCCATAGAAAAAGTAGTATCAAGAAGTTGACATGGATCATGAACTTTTTAATGAGATTTAGCAGATGGAAACAAGGAGAGCCAGCGTCATGTGACCAGTGTCTGTAGACCACCAGTAAGTGCTTTGTGGACCACATCTTAGGAACCGTTTATTTTTCTAGTTTGATCATCTCAACCATAAATGCTGTTTGGGGGAGGCAATAATGAAGTCAAAATAGATTATGGAGATTAAGGCCCAAATCCTGCAAATACTTATGCGTGTTCTTAATGTTGTTTGTGAGGAGTCTTGGCGACTTCAGCGAAACTACTCGTGAGTAAAATAAATCATGTGCATACCTGTTTGCAGGATTGGGGATGAAGTTCTGAACATAGTCTTAGGTTGTGTGTATTTTTGATGTGTATTTAGTGTATCAGTGATTAAAAAGAGAATTTTCAATCCTCATTATTGAATTCACAATGCAGCTGTAGAAGTAAAGCAGAACTTTCTTCTTTTTTTAATTCCTTCAGGTTCTCTTCTTTTGGAGTCCAAAATTAATCCAAACACTGCATACCAGAAGCAACAGGTAAACTTTAATTATTTTACCTTTTCTTTCTTTTTAAAGGGAGACTGTTATTTCTTTAATAGGAATATTCTATGCGTTTACTACCCTTTATTACAAGTAACGCTACCTGTCACTATAACTGAAAGATGAGAGAAAATACTTTTCAGTGTTTTTGTGTATGATCGTACAACCAATCAATTGTATTTTGTGTAATGTACTGTGTGTACTTTACACAGCAACAAAACCTATGGAAAAACAGCAGTCTGATTGTAAAAGTTTTAAGGCATACAGATTAACTCTGTCCAAAATATGCCACCTCTTTCCAAACAAATAGATGAAATATTGGTGCCTGCCTTCTTTTTTGCAATCCTAGGGTTGACTGTTTTTTTTTTTTTTTTTTGTCAATAAGACTTTCACATCTTAAGCTAGTTAGTTGTGTGCATTGCTAGCCTGGAGAGTCTTTTTGCTTGAAGAATTAAAATGAAATTTGATGGGTGTGTCCTGTTGAAAAGCACAATATTCTTTCAGTATTAGAAACTATACTAGAAAGGGACAAATGCTGCTGTCTTCTGGTTATTGTTATATTGAACTTAGTTTATGCAAATTAAGCCTATTTTCTAATCAGTTTAATACTGTGTTGCAGATAGAGGCTAGCTTCAGTAATGCAGTTCATGGTATCTAGGAAAAAAGTGCCTGTAAAATTGTCTTTGTTTGGCATTTTTGGCCTTTAGTTGTCCTAAACACTTTTTCCCCCCCTGCAAATAAGACTCTAGAGCACTTGTAAGTCTGGAACTTATTGCTTGCTTAGGAGTTTAAGTAGATTCCCTTTGACAACTGCAAAATTACTCTTCCTTTCTGTGAAATGAGAGATGGGATTCCAAACTTTTAGAAGGACAGGCTTATTTATTTTTCTTTTGGCTGCAGTTATGATAATCTGATACCCTTTTTTAAACTGGATCAGTAGCCAAAAGTATCATTTAAAATTACAAATTTTCTGTTCTTTTTCTCGTCATTCTCTCCCTCCCCTCCACTCTTTTTTTTGTCTCAACTTTTTTTAGGTTTTCCCCCATCCAGTACACTCTCTGTACACCCTTCTAAAGGAACTATTTCCATCACTACCCTTCTTCCTTCTCCAAAGTCTCACCTCACATGCACAGTGGTGACTCACTGCAGCTGCGGAGGGTTATATCCTATCAACAATAACTTTTTCTTTCATCCAAGGATACCTTATAACAATGATATTTGCCATGTTAGCCACTCTGATCTCTTTAGCATGTCTGTAACACTTCTCTTGTCCACACAGAAGTGCTCCAGCAGATGTGCATGATTGGCAACCGTTGCTTGGATTAAATTTGCTTCCAGAAATGCTGTCTTGTTGTCTCAACTGCATTAGTTTTGTCAGTGTGAACAGAGATCACTAACATAACACTAGTGGTACAAATATTGCTATCCAAGAATAAATCTGTTTACACTTCAGTGACAGCTTTCACAACTCAGAACTCTATTGTCACTTGTCAAATTGGTTGTATGCAGACCCAAAACCAGCTTTTGTTGGTTTTGCTCTCTCTGGTCCCCCAGCCTCCAGAGCATCAGTGAAGGACACAAAGATAACAGAACTTTATTATACCAGACGTATCAGATCTTTGTTTTTTTTTCCTGGAAAGCCAAAAGCAAAAGTTAGCTTTTATTTTAGATTGCATTCTCTTATACACGCAGAGAAATGCCACAACATAATTATTTTAATTGGGGGCTGACTCAGCTTTTTAACCCGTGTTAGGGCAGTTTTCCACATCCTGGAGCTCTGAAAAACAAAACAGAATGGGGAAATTGGTTAGCAGATGCACATCAAGCCTATTCCATGTGCCTCCTCTTGCCTTCAAGCCAGGGTGGATTTGATTTAAATCATAATTTAAATCACTAGTCAGGAAGACTTGATTTAATCATGGATTTCTACATAAAAGTGCATTCTTATTGGTTGTGTTAACCTTAATATATATTCTTTATGACTCAGAGATAGATGTAGGTTTCATTTTTAGAAGATACACACTATACATTTTTAAAGTGATGTTCCTTTCATCATCTTCAATGCAGCTTCCTCATGAGAAAGGAACTTCTCATGATGTTGTTTCATTTGGGCAACAAGGCCTTGCATTTCTTTGTTGCACTGTTTGCATTTTGCACGCATGCCTGTCTTACCCACGGGTAGAGGAACTTCATTTAAAATATTCCCAAACTGAGTCTCTTTTACAGCCTGCTGCCACTGTAGGTTTTGCCTTCTAGTGAGAGAATGGTATGGTAGATCTCAAATCAATGAAGGGTACACTCAGACCTCAAGACTTCTGGAATATGCTGCTCAAACAGTTTCACTTTTGTTTCTACTCCCTGTCCCTCCCTTCTCACATTCATCTCCAGACTTCTTCTCCTTGTCCAGATCTAATCCGCCTCCAACAATCTTCTATTCATTGAACTTTTTGAAACTTTGCACTTTTAGAGAGAGGTAAGAGATTGACTCTGTGTACACAAATTTGCAGAGGTCTGTTATTTCTCACCTCTATGTATCATTTATTTAAAAACATTTTTTGCTGTTAAGAAGCATGTTATCTCTGGAGACACAAATTCACAGTTTGAGAACTGCAAAACTAAGCATCTCTGATGGTATCTTCTAGACTGAGCACTGAGTCCCATTGGGTAGAAAGATTAACCTAAATAATCTACGTAGAAGCCCCTGAAGCCCCATAAGATTGGGACCCTAATCCATGAACTGTTGGAACTCATTTAGAAAACTTTTCTTAAACATTACATGAATATATTGTCTGATACTGTAGAATTAGAATTTATAATCCCTATTCCATGATGAGATATCTTTAAGCTATAATGTATCTTAATTAAAACTATCTTTAGATAGTTTTTCTCAAAAATGCAATTATTTTTAATTAAAAATATTCTATGATTATTTAATTCATTGAAGAAGACACGGTCCATTCACTAAAGAGTTTATATTCAAATATAGACAGGCACTACAGTTAGCTATGTAATACAATACCTTTAATCTATAGATAGTAATGTCTATTTTTAATATTATACTGTTAACTAATGGAGTTCATTTTTTAGATTATTTTAAACCAATTATCAAAGCAATTGTAAAAATAAAGAAAATTAGGATTACAAACAGAAAAGGCAGATGGAAATGGTTAGTCCACTAAATGAAGAAGGTACACTCAAAGGTTGATTGGAATATCCCAGTGAGTATGGACATTAAACAGATTAATTTTGCATACTTTAAGCAATACCCTTTTTTTTTAAACTCATTCCTAGTTCATGCTGCTTATTTATTTACATTGTTGTAACAATTTCTTGGGTGCTGTCCACACATACAGGAACAAACTGCCTTCCCCCAAAGAGTTCACAATGTAGACATGGCTATTTCTTAAGGAAGAGACGCTCCCTTCTATCCACTCCAAAAGAACAAACATAAAAATAAAGCCTCTTCTATGAGAGATAGTAAAGCATGCAGTCATGCAGACTTTTGCAGATACTTTTTGTTCAAGGATAATTATGACAGTGGTCCTGCCAGTGATATGGCAGTAAAATCTGTAGTTCAGATATCTTAATTTAATTTCAGATGTACCTGAAGATACACTCTACATTTCAGCTAGTGTACTATCTACTAATGAAGTAGTTCTGAGGCAATTATGGCTTTAATGTTAAAAAGTAGCCATGTCAAACTATCACTAACATGACCTAATTTGGGGGAGCTACAAAGAGAGAGACTTGTGAGGAGATTATGACAAAATGTGCAGAAAAGAAGAAACTTGTATTTCTACCAGTGGGACAAACCTGAAATAATTGAGACCGTAGGAAATAAAACTTTTGGCCCTATAACTAAAGACAACTTAGAATATGGACTCGGAAGTTGTTGGGACAGAGGAAGCAGAGCAAGAGAAGATAGTGAATGCCTCCTTTTTAATAGGAGAGCAACATGATGCCAAATTGGTTCTTTTTCACTATTGCTGGACAAAGCTGACTAAATAGATAAATCATAAAGGGAGTACCGCAAGGCCATATTATGGAATCAGTAAACTGAAATATATTATTCTATCCCATGTTCTTGAAATATACTGCAACTAAAAACAAAAGTTCAGCTATTGAACATAGGAGCTAATAGACCAAATGCCAGAAAAAAGATCACGTGTAGATATGTACTTGATATTTTTTGCAGTTTTCAGGAGATGCAAAGTGATTTTACAGAGCCAGGTACCTCCAGGTTGAGCAAATAATAGGGACCAAATTCAGAATGAAAGTATTCGTGTCAGTCATACTAGCAATATCACCAGAAGATTACTTCAGTAGGTATCAGCTGAAACTGTCTATTCATTCCTATCTGTTTGAGGGAACGTGGTGTTCTGGCTTGACATAGCTGATGCCTCAGAGAATATTTTGAAACTTGGTTTACCAGCAGGTCAGGCTACAACATGTCATCAGAACCTCATGTCACGGCATCAATTAGATGGTAGATTGTATGACTGAATAACATTAAGGTGTCTTTTCTGTTACATCCTCAGAACTGACTATAGATGCCTGAAAAGATGGCTGATGATCCTTTAAACATGTTAGTACCCGTGCAAGAAAGGACTGCAGAACACCGTCAGTTTTCTAGAATTAAGATCAGCATCTCTTGCTACAAGATTCATCTCACTACAGAATTGTTTCCAAGGCAGCAACTCTTAAGAAATTACTCATTCTTTTAAAGCCCCAACTCTTCCACAAGCATAATTAGTAACCATTTCACTAACATTCAAATGAAACCACTCAAGAATCTGCTGAAAAATAGTGTGATGTGGGTTTTTTGGGTAGGGTTATGGGGAGAAGAAAGTGAGAATATGATAACATGGAGCTAACACTGGTCCCACTTAAAAAACTTTTTTTGTTTTTGTTTTTTATTTAAAAAGTAACTTTTAAAAATGAGTAGAAATTAATTAAGACATGTCAAGGGTGAGTAAATTCTGGATGGTAGCCCTGCTAACTCATGGCAAAGCAGCAATCACCGGTTGATTTGATCTACAGTGGTGAGATTCCTAAAACAGTGTCTCCAGAAAGATATGTCAGGTTGAGGCTTAAGAAAGAGATCTCAAGCGTGGCCATGACCTATAACAGGGGTCAGCAACTTTTGGCATGCAGCTCGCCAGGGTAAGCACCCTGGTGGGCCGGGCCAGTTTGTTTACCTGCCGCGTCCGCAGGTTCGACGGATCGCGGCTCCCACTGGCCGCGGTTCGCCGCTCCAGGCCAATGGGGGCAGTGGGAAGCAGCGTGGGCAAAGGGATGTGCTGTCCGCTGTCCCCATTGGCCTGGAGCGGCGAACCGCGACCAGTGGGAGCCGCGATCCGTCGAATCTGCGGACGTGGCAGGTAAACAAACTGGCCCGGCCCACCAGGGTGCTTACCCTGGCGAGCTACGTGCCAAAGGTTGCCGACCCTGGCCTATAATGTTAGGGCTTTAAAAACAATCATCTGTCACTTTAAGCAGCCAAAGTTTACATATGATGGACATAATATGGTGGGTGATGGCAAACCAGCAACTAATTATTGTGCTGCATTCTGAATGAAATTCAAGAGATAGCACTACCCTGTTGAAAGTGTGACAGTAAATCAATCCTTATGTTGATAAGTGCAGAACCAGGTGCAGCCTCTGCAAATAGTGAACCTGAAAATACTTAAATTCCATGTTCAATACATAGCTTTCTTTAAAAGGGACATGGTCAGAATTCCTGGTTGGGATTCTTAAGTTTACTACCTCTGACCAAGTATTACCAATATGAGGATATGAAAAGGAGAGATTGCTATTGACTACCTTTGCCAAACAGCAAAACTTCTCTTTTCCCAGAACAAGGCAGTGTTGACTCCATCCACCCATCACAAAATATTTCTTCAAAGCAGCAAGCAGACATGCATGATTCTCAGAGTTGAGAGAAAGAGTTAGTCAGCAGTAGCTTGCTGATGATCTTCTCTCATGCGTTTAGATAAGTTCTTGTTAAAAAGTGTCTACTATCACCTTCATCAATCGGTCCTTCAGCCCTCATATAGCTTGTGCCGATCTCAACAAGTCGTCCATTCTTCTGTTATCCTGAGCTTCCTTCTCCATATGCGGCCATGCCTTTTCACGATAAAATTATCCTATATCTTTTTGGAGATCGACTGAGTGGTCATTTCAGTTCCCATAGGTACCACTTGGTGACAGCTGCAGTTCATCTATTGTCAGTGAGCCTAGCTATATTCCCTGCCCATTGCATTTTATTGTACCTGCTTTCAACGATGACATCCTGCACTCCACTCTGCTGTCTGATCACTTCATTGGGGACTCAGTCACGGATTGAAATCCCCCAAATTCTTCTTTCCACCCCCCTTCTCCATGATAGACAATTGTTGCTCCTCTATCTTCGTTAGAACCCATGTTTCGCTGCCATACATTGCCAGCAGTACTGTTGAGTTGAAGAGGTTGGCACGTGTTACCTTGTTGATTTTTATTTATTTATTTTTTTTCTTGGAGGACATCCTTGATAGAACTGAATGTGCACCAACCAGCTTTCTTTCTTTGTGAGAGTTCGTCTTCCTGATCATGGTGCATATTAATTTTTTGGCCCAAATAAACTTATTGCTCAACTTCTTCTATTTGTTCTCCCTTGACTATTATTTGGACTTTTGGCAAGGCATCAGACCGCATACATTTTGTTCTCTGTAGTTTGATAGTATTTTCAGTAATCAACACAATATTGTCCGTGAATCTGAGGTGGTTTAACTGCTCTTCGTTGATGCTGATTCCACCCTTCCAATTCATCCACCTCATTACCATTTTGAGATAGACTGTGAAGGGTTTTGGTGAAAGTGTCTCCTTGCTTCACACCTCTTTTGACTGGGATGTGAAGGGGAGTGTCGAACAGAGTTATACCTGTAGTGCAGTCAGAGTTTACTTCCTTTAATGGTCTGTAGTTTGTGTCGATGCCCTACTCTGCAAGAGTTTTCAGCAGTCCATTGAGCTCCACGCTGTCAAACACTTTTTCATAGTTGACGAAGGCAATGCATAAAGGGAATTTTGTATTCTCTGGAGCACTCCAATAGCTGGTTTATAGTGAAGATATGATCCGTTATGCTGAAATTCCTTCAAAAACCTGCCTACTCTCTCAGTTGCTGCTTGTCCAGACTCTGCAAGAGTCGATTTGTTGTTATTTTGGTGAACAGCTTGTAGACATGTGGGAGCAGGCATATTGGATGATAGTGTTTTAGATCTTTGCGATCACCCTTCTCGTACAGCAAAATGGTGTTGGACACCTTCTAACTGTAAGGTGATCATCTGCATTTCCAAGTAATGGCTAAATCTCTGAGTAAGGGTTTTCCTGATGTGCTATGACAAAGAGAGGAAAGATCATTGTGGGATGCTCCATATAAAATCCCCTAGCCATGAGACACTTGTCCATCTCATTAGGAGACAGCAGCACCATGTGCTGTCAATCTACTACCAAAGAATTTGCACTGTACTCTGTCTTGCATGAGGATACATCATTCATTGCAGCTTTTTCCCTTTTGTATTTTGGAGGTAGCTTGCTAAATCTCTTCCTTCTGTCCGCCACCTCTTCCCCAACCCTTTGGAAAAAGAAAAGGTAAACTGCCATTTGAAAGATAAACCCAGTGGTATATTTGAAGCTGTATAGCTGCTCTGGTAATGGCAAAAGGATATTATTTTCTTGATTGACTTGCTCACAGTGGAGCAGGGTAGTAGTGCTGCGCTATTTGACTAGTTTTTTTTTTTTTTTTTTTAAGTTTTCGGGATTGTGTAATGGGTAGACAGAGGCAAAAATGAAGATTTTTTTTGGCAAGTGCACTTTAAAATAAAAATGCTCACTTTCCCTTTATGGTTATTATCCATTTAATGCTTGTTGAAGTAAACAAAAATCCAATTGACATATGAAATGTTGAATTATGTAAGTCTCTCTTGTAACTTCTCACTGTGATAAATTTAAAATGAACTCTTTTAAAAATGAGAATAGTAAACTAAACAAGGTTACGCATAATGTAGCATAGGTATTCTGTTTTATAGCATGCTTGAGATTTAAATGTTGAATTTGATCAGAAAAGAGTTTGATGTTTTTTAATTTTTTATATATCAAATGAGTGAGTGTATATTTTTGCATTTGACTACAAAAGGTGGGGTAAAATGTTATATCCTTTCACATTTAAAATAAAGGTGGGGAGGGCATACATTTGAGTATAGTGGTAGAAAAAGACATTCATGCAGCCAGTAAATTAGCTCCATGCTTATCAATAAATTTGAAACTATGACAAAACTATAGGCATTTTTAGAAATACAACTCGGTGGTATTAGACACTGCATCAGCATAGTGCTTTCTGGGGCATAACAGATCTGGAAGATGACTGTGACCCTGATCCTGCACATGACATGCATATGTTTGATTTTATGCACTGTCATTAGTCCCATGAAAGTCAATTTAATTTAACTGGTGTATTGTACTTGTTAGCATGTTTTATTAGGGAGGGAAGGAGAATAATTACATCCTGAAGCTAAAGAATATTTACATTATTCAAATATAATTTTTAATTGCGTAAAGTAAGATTAAAACAGTTTTCAGTATTCTTTGACTTTGTTTATTTTGGTTTACATAAAATGTGACTATTTCAAGATCCTAGAAGCTTCAAACATAACTTTAAAATATGATCATTGAATAGGTATTGTTATACTGTCCTTCTGGTTTTTGGTTTCACATTTGCCTTGTTAAATTAACTGATAGATCACTCTTTAAACATTTTTAAAGCCTGTTATAGCTAAAATATAACTCGCCTGAAAGATACTTCTTCTTCATCTCTTTCAAGGACACTTTGATTGTGTGGTCTGAAGCTGAAAATTATGACTTGGCACTTAGCTTTCAAGAAAAAGCTGGATGTGATGAAATATGGGAAAAAATATGTCAGGTATGTTTGAAAAATGGAAGATTTTCTGGATGTTGTAATGTTATGCCTTTGATTTTTATGGTCTGTTTTTAGCAATGAGATTAAGCATAGTACTTGTAAGTAAAAAATACAGAGGAAAAAATTACATATTTGGTAATTTGAGAAACTGCTGCTTTCCCCATAAAAGTCTGGTGCTAAGTTTAACAGTTATATATGAAAGCTCTCCCCAAAACTGTGTTTAAAAGTATCCTTTTTGAGATTCACCCACACTTTCCCTAAGGAAAGTTTGCATAAAGTGCAAGTTCATGAAACACGTTAGACAAACACCTGTCAGGAAAGTTCTAGTTTTACTTAGTTCTGCCTTGAGTGCAGGGGACTAGACTAGATGACTCTCAAGGTTCCTTCCAGTTGTACACTTCTATGTTTCTATGAGGTTTTATAACAATGATTTCATTAGTTACCAATTACTTCATTTTTTTAAGGTGGGAGATACTTCAACATTAAAATGCATTTTGAAGCTGATTATAGAACCATAGAATAGAGGTTGTATTTGATTTAATCTACCTGTTGTCTTTTCCATTTTGTAGGTTTCTTAATGCTAGTCTGTTTTGTCTCCTAATTCCCTGTTCTTCATATACATTTTTCTTCTTATTTGTGCATTTCTCTTCCTTCTCTCTCATACCCTCCTGTTTGTTGCCTTTCTCCTGTAACAGAGAGAGGAGAACTTGGTTAATTTACTTGAGTGGATTGTTCTTCTGCATGTGTGTAATGGAGTACCTGTGGTGACTGGCAGGGGTTGAAAGATTTATTTGACATCTTTTAGGTTGGGAGTCAGATCTGTACCTCTATATTCTCCCCCCAAAGTCCTGACCTTTTCAATTTAAAGCAGTTAAACTGTTCATTGTACACTGCATTTTATTTGTGACATGTCAATCAACTTTCTATTTAATACAATTTTTAATATATTTTACTAGGGCTGATTGAATAGCAGAAAATGTATCCACTGCATGTATCTGCTGTATTCCACCAGTGTTAATAGTATTTGACAAGCTATGTAGATGTTTGAATACCACCCAAAGGATTAATCAAATAAATTCATTGAATATTATTACTAATGTCTCATTTGCTTGATGTTACTTTCTCTGCTTCCTAGCTTCACTCCGTTCTTTTTCTTTTCTGTAATAAACCATGGTGTGTGTCTGCTTCCTTCTCTGCTTCCCTTTTCTTTCCCTCCCTGTCCCTTATCTCTCCCACCGCCCCTTTATCTGTCTCTTTCCTTTCTCTCCTCCTCTCTTCTCTCTGTTCTACGTTCTGTCCTGTATATTTTCTTATTCCTTCTTCCACTTCTCCTCTCCATAGATCAGTATGTCTTCATACATCTCTTTATACACACATACATATCGTACTCATTTTCTATTTTAGCTTATTGATCTTTCTTACCCATGAACCCACAATCAGAAATACTGCCAGAGGATTAAAACTGTTAGCTAAAGACAGATTCAAAAGATAGGGTGGCACCCACTGTTCCTGGGGAATACCCAGGTGAAAAGCTAATCATCCCCCAGCTTTGGGAAAATTGAATGTGCTAGTGTTTTTGCCAGGTTGTTTTCCTTGGACTGTGTTTTGAGGCCCCACCATTTATATACACCTGTGGCTGGAGGGCATCCAAATTTGAAGCCTTGGGGTCTCTCTCTCCCCGGCCTTCTTTGGCTGCTATGAGGATGGCAAAGTGTTCTCACTGTTCTTCCATCCTCTTCCACAGCCTTCTGGCTGCTGCAAGAATGAGGTGTTTATTGCTATATATCTCCACTAACCTCCTGGCTGCATCATTGTCAACCTCTTCCATTCCCTTAGTTTTTTGGCTACTGCAGATATATTGAACAAAGGCAGAGTATTGGAAACAACCTTCATTTTTTGGGTCCTCTTTCTCAGTGAATAGCACCAGTGCCCATCTCTGCTGATGTTCTGTTTTCCCAAACAGTAGCAGAACAAAACTTGACTTGATTCTTGTAATTTTCACTACTACCCACAGGTGTAAGAAATAGAAATAAAAGCTGACAAGACTCTGGTCAATTCATTCTGGTGTAGCTCATGGAAAGCTCTGATCAGCAGCAGAGGTAGTTGAACAAGTTGAATATAGACTTAAGAAGATTGTGCTGCATCAGTTTAATATCTGTTTGTGTTAGAACCTTCTATTCAAAACCATAAGTGTTCAAACAAATTTATTTGTAATTGGAAGTTTAGATTCTGCAGAAGATGTGTTGTTCACCTGGGAACACTTCTTATTCACCTTGGGCAAGGGGACCTTTCAAGCTCTAGTGACGGACACCCGAGAAGTGCTAATAATAATGTCTTCCTTTTTCCTGAAGTATTCAGAATATTATGCTATTTCTCTATTCCCTATATTTCCAGTTTCCTGACATTAAAGTATTCAGCTTTTTGCGAACTAATACAATTAAATATCTAGTCCAGAAAATTACTGTTTCAAAATCATATATTAATGAAGGTATTCAGTGTCCCAGACTGTGCCTTTTATGCCAGCATTCAAAAGCACATCAGAACCTGAACTGCATTGTATTTAAATGGCAAACTCTTATTCATGCATTTATTTTTGGCTCCAGGAAGTAGAATCATTGATAGTCCAGATCATGCTTTTAATAAAAATACAATCAGAAGTCTTTCTACCATCAAGGAGTGTAATGTGGCTTTTGGCTTTTTTCCTTCACCCTCTGTCCCTTACCAGAAACGCACATTTTTAGAAATATTTTTTTAAAAAAATGCCGGTAGAAATTTTAAAAAATTACTTACAAAAAATGTCTCATTGTAATAGGTTCAAGGAAAAGATCCTTCAGTGGATATTACTCAGGACCTTGTAGATGAATCTGAGGAGGAACGTTTTGATGATATGTCATCACCAGGTCTAGAATTGCCATCTTGTGAATTAAATCGGCTAGAGGAAATTGCAGAACTTGTGGCATCTTCACTGCCTTCCCCATTACGTCGTGAAAAACTCGCACTAGCATTGGAAAATGAGGGCTATATTAAAAAGCTCTTAGAAATTTTTCATGTGTGTGAGGACTTGGAGAACCTTGAAGGACTACACCACTTGTATGAAATTATCAAGGGAATCTTCCTTTTGAACAGAACTGCACTTTTTGAAGTAATGTTTTCTGAGGAATGTATAATGGACGTAATTGGATGCCTAGAATATGATCCTTCTTTATCGCCGTCACGGAAACACAGGGAATTTCTGACAAAAACAGCAAAATTTAAAGAGGTGATTCCTATATCTGATCCAGAGCTGAAGCAAAAAATTCATCAAACATACAGAGTACAGTATATCCAAGATATGGTTCTACCCACTCCCTCAGTGTTTGAAGAAAATATGCTGTCAACACTTCACTCCTTCATCTTTTTTAATAAAGTGGAAATAGTTGGTATGTTACAGGTAAGTCGGAAGCTCTTACTTTTTACATGGAAAGTTGACTTGAAACTGGCTTTCAGCATCTTAAGATTTTTTTAATATATATTATGTAAAAGATTAACAGAGTTTGGAAGACTGAGCTATAAAGTTGATATTCTGCAATTAAAATGTGAACTTTAGACTTATTACTGTAGAACTTATAATGTAAATGTAACAAACTAATTAGTACCTAATTGAACACCGTTGAATTGAAGTTAGCAAGGTATACTGAGTATTCTTACCCAGTTGTTAAGCCTTTACTTGTTAAGACTCCAGCCTCTGTAACTAAGAATGAATCTGCCCTAAATCTTTTCACCTAAAATTCACATGTATGATTTTATGCCAGGGTAGAATTTTTCTAAAGGTTGAGGCAGCTCAGAAAAGTTGTTTGGAAGATACAAATTTTTAAAAAATAGTGGTGACTTGGTTTCTTAAACATGTTCCTAATTATTTTGGCTCATAATTGCAAAATAGTTTTGCCAAGAAACTACCTATCTGTTCTAATGTGTGTCTTGTTTTGAATTTGTGCATTTGTTGAAAAGCTTTAATGGAGAAATTTAGATATTAAAAACAATTTATGCCTGGTGGTCTTACCCACACACATTGCTTAGGTATTCACATCAAACTCTATGAACTGGGCAGAAGTAAGTATCAACTTTGTGTAGCACAGTGAGCGCTATAAGGCTTTCATCAGAGCCGGGTAGCATTGCTAAGGCACACAGATGTGTATTTTATTAATATGCAGTCAGTGGATGCCAGCTTCTTAAACCAAACAAAAGCAAGAAGGATGGAGATAATGGTCATGTTTTCCTGTTAACTATGTAGTCTGAAGAAGTGAGCACAGTGTTAAATGTTTCTGCAGACTTGCTGTGACCGGGGTCCTAGTAGGGGCCAGCTATGGGCACTCAGTTAGGATGAACTGCAAAAAATGGGGCAGCCAAACCCCAAAAAGCTGGTGTATTGGAATATCCAAGATTTATCAAGCTAGCATAAAACAGCTTCTTTATTACCTTACTGGTTACTCAGAAGTTCAAACAACACAGTTCCCTTAAAGCGATCCAGCCTCAGGCCTCCATCCAGGTACCCACATCAAATATGATGAAAATTTCTGTAAATCTTATTTCATCATATAAAAGAAAAGGTTTTACCAATCCCAAAGGATCAGACACATTACCTCTCAGGTTAATGAATGTTTCAGATCTTACCCAAATACACGCTACAGCAATTCTTATTAACTAAACTAAAATTTATTTAAAAAACGAGAGAGAATGGTTAAAAGATCAATGTATATTCAGACATGAGTTCAATTCATTTAGGTGCAGATTTGTAACAGAGATGGTGGGCTTCGTAGTTGCAAAGAGTTCTTTCAGAAATAGTTAATAGTTTATAGTCCAATGTCCAAATATCATATTCAGAGCGTACCAGCATAACTGGGACCTCAGTCTTGTAAGTCAAACTTCCCCTGATGAAGCCTAAGCAGATCTGAGATGACAGAATCAGGATCCAAGGATCTTTTGTACAATTTCCTGTCTTTTGACAAGTTGAAGTTCCTCAGGGAACAAAAGGTAATTAGGATGATTTTGAAGGAGGTCCATAACCAGTACTTAGCTATACGAATTAACATAAGGATATTTGCTTGTTCCTCCATCATTCACAGTACATTTCAAAGAGAGACGAAAACCAAGATATCGTGTTTTTACAATTTATTTAAATGCTAGGATCTTCTTTTGACCTCTGAATTGTCAGAATACAGCATAGGCAGGGACTGTTGATCACATTGTCGACCCTACTCATGTGTATGTAATTGCACAAAAACAAACATCATCTCCCCACATGTCTTTTGAGGGTTATTTATTTTGCAGAATATCTAACCCTTTCTAGCAATGCGTCACACTTGCCTTAACATTTTAAGCTTAGTTTATTTAGATGAGCCTCAAAACACCCTGTTGAATATTGTTATCCCCATAACAGATGGGGAAACTGTGGCTGAAAGATTAAAATTATTTGCCCATAGTTACATGGGCAAGTCAATCCCAGGTCTCCTGATTTCTAGTCGATCTAACTCACTAGACTACGATGCTCCCCAGCTGAATCACTTGATCTTTGAATGTGTTTTCCTGTAGAATGGGGAGAATGCACATATATGGCCTAAATTTTCAAAAGCTGACTAATAATCTTGGGGTGGCAGCAAACACTTTAAAGGCCTGATCTTCAGAAAGTGCTCAGCACCCATCCTTTCAAAAATGCTCAGGTCCCTTATGTTAGGCATCCAGGCTCATTAGTCACTTTTGAAAATCTTGGCCTCTTTGTCCACCTCACAGATGCTTACCCTCCCCTACCCGTTGCCATCTTACTTATTACAAAACTGGAACACTGTTTGCTGATGGTGTCATTTGCTGACCCAACAAACATCAACCACTGACTCCAACATACATGAATTGGATAAGCTTTAGGGAGGAAATTTGGGCAAGAGGAGTTAGTACTGCAACAGTCTCAAGCAGCAAGTCATGCATCACATGTGCAGCTGTCAGAAATAAGAGTAGTATCTGTTGTACAGGATGAAGAAGTTGATAGAATAATAGCAGCCAGTTTCTTCTCTACTGTTGGTTTCTGGTTTTAGCCAGTGGTGATATTGTATTGCATGTGAAGTATGGTTGAGGAACTTGTATGCAAGGGGTATAATGAGGCTGGAGACTTTGGTTCTGACGTTGACTTGCTATATGACCTTGGATAAGTCACTTAAACCACTCCCTACTTCTGTTTCTGTTGTCTGTAAATGAGAATAATGCCTATCAACCTCACAGTGGGGCTGTGAGGATTAATGATTTACTTTAAACCATAAAAACTTGTGTCCTGTTAAATGGCCTCTTTAGCTTTGAAAAGCAGAGAGCAGCACTACACAGAGCAGAATAAACATCCTTCACTGTATCCTAGCTTTTCTGACTTCCACAAAGTACCAAGAAAGAGGGAAAATTCTCAGGTATATAAATTGGGAAGGATTAGAAAATGGTAGATGTTTGGCAGAAACATCTAATTTTGCTTCTTTCTGGAAAAAATAAAAGAAGGTAAACAGAATAGTAATGAATGTTTTACACTGTGCTAGAGGGAATGGCTTATTTTTATATTGTTAAAAAGCTTGGAAAATGTACCAAACATTACTAGCCCAAAGTTTAAACCTAGTAACCTGGCTGAAATACAGCTATGCCTCAAGCCAAGCCCCTCCCAAACTGCGTTATCTGAGATTTTAAAGCAACAAAAGGCTTTTGAACAGTTAAACTTATCAAGGTAGCAGTTCACCCCCAATAAATTAATTTATGCTGCCCTTTCCTCTTCTTCCCATGCATAGTAAATATTAAGGTTTGGCACAGTGTTCTTTCTTAATTTATTTTTTCTTTGTGTGAGATCAAAGACTCCGAGATGAAATTTTAAAACCATCAAGCTGTCTTTTCACTCTCATCTCTTGTATCTCCTCCATTGTTCAGTTTACATCTTTATTGATTGACTCTCATTCATTCCACTGCTCCACACTCTTTCTTGCTTCCCTTCCCTACTCTGGGAGAGGAGAAAAGGCAGTGGTGGAGCTAAATATGAGGTATAGTTTATGGTGGAGATAAATATGGGATCTGGCTTGAATGAAGGAAAATATTCCTATTCACTGGCCACTTGGAGCAGCTGTAGGATAGATGGGAGACGGCTGCTCTCCCATCTATCCTATGGATGCTCCAAGTGGCCAGTGAATAGGAATATTTGAAGCCTTCCTTCCTACCACAGCTGCTGTGGCTTATAGTCTGAAGGCTAGCCTTTCTTCAGGTATGGCTACACTTGCAAGTTGCAGTGCTGGTGGAGGCTTTCCAGCGCTGCAATTAGTAAGTGTCCACACCTGCAGGGCACATCCAGCGCTGCAACTCCCTGGCTGCAGCGCTGGCTGTACACCTGGCTCAGCATGGGGAATAAAGATTGCAGCGCTGGTGCTGCAGCGGTGGTCATCAAGTGTGGCCACACACCAGCGCTGTTATTGGCCTCCAGGGTATTAGCAGATATCCCAGAATGCTTCTATAAATTACTCTTTGTTTTGTTATGCAGCCTCTCTTTGTTTTGTTGTGAACTTGGAGCTCCGTTGATCCCGGAGCTGCTTATCTACAAACACAGCTCCTGTTTGCTGTGATCAATCTGTGAAAAATCAAATGAGATAATGAGGCAGGCAGGGAGTGAGTGTTTGCTTGACAGAAACGGGGGAGGGGGGGCAGAGGGGAGAGAGGGAGTCCGTTGGCTGCAGGCTGTTTGCAGTTAAGGGTAAGGGATCGGGAACATGTTCTGATTTTTCAAGGCAGGAAGGTAACACACAGTGTTGGCTCCAAAAATCCACACACTCTCTCTCTCCCCCCGCTCCCTGTCACACTACGCCCCACCCCACCGCCCCTCTTTTGAAAAGCACGTTGCTGCCACTTGAACGCTGGGATAGCTGCCCATAATGCATCACTCCCAACAGCGCTGCAAATGTGGCCACACACCAGCGCTGGTAGCTGTGAGTGTGGCCACACACCAGCGCTGGCCCTGCACAGCTGGACGACCAGCACTGCAACTACCAGCGCTGCAGATTTGTAAGTGTAGCCATACCCTTCTTCTCCCTTTCTCTTTCATTCTCTCTGTAAAATGAATGACTACCCTAGCTCAAGTTTAAAAAACATACATGAGTATAGTCTCTCCCACTTTAATTTCTCTTCCACTAATGTACCCCCCCCCATTCTTTTGTAACCTGATTTTTATAAGGAACGTACTTCCTCAGGCTGCTTGCCTCTGGGATTCTTGACTCCTTCTGCCCCATCCTGTTAAAGTAACAGTGGTGCTTAGACTGCTATTCTCCTTTCCTCTTCTGAGAAATAGCATACAGCTCCCTGGTTCCACTGGCAAAATTACTGCTCAGCCTGGGTGAGTAAGTTTTTTTATGCTTTATAAAAATCAGGTTAGAAATATTTACCTGGAGATACAGTTTGGTTAGGGTTGCATTAGCAAGGTAAAATAAATGAGTTCCTTGAAGTTTACTTGGAATTTTTTTAGACAGAACTTTAAAACTGAAGGTCTGTCTGTTGTGTGTGAATATAATAGCCCCAATAGTATTTTTTGTTAGCCTAAAGGCTTGTCACAATGTAACTGAACAAAATGTTCCTTTCTGACTATTGTTAATCCTGTGTATTAGTTGGTGGTTGCTGTCCACTGTAGAAGCCATTGTAGTGTAGCTGGTTCTCTCTCCTTTCCATCTTACCACTTCCTGCTGGAGACTGGTGCTGCTGGGGACTGAGGTCTTTATAAGCTACCTTTTAACTGAAGAGACCCCTGGACTTGATGTTTGGAGTGCTTCACAATAGTCCAGTGGGAGCCAAGGATGGAGGATGCTGCATGTGTGGCTGTCTTCTGTGGACCATGGTAGTGCTTGTGGTGGTGATACCGCTGCTGTTGATTGTAGGTCAACCTTGGACAACTCTAGACCCAATGAAGGTGGGCTATACAGGAACAAAATGGTTCTGTTTTAAGTTTAAATCAGGAGTGGGCAAACTACGGCTTACGGGCTGGATTCGGCCTGTAGGATTGGCACTCCTGTGGGGCTATGGTCCCTGTGCCACTGCTGGAAGCGGCTGGCACCACATCACTGTGGCCCCTGGGGGAGAGGAGGCAGAGGGCTCCGTGCGCTGCCCTCACCTGCAGGTAACCCCCCCACCCCGCAGCTCCCATTGGCCAGGAATGGGAAACTGTGGCCAATGGGAGCTTCGGGGGAGGTGCCGCAGGGGAGGGCAGTGTGCAGAGCCCTCTGCCTCTTCCCCGCCCCCGCAACCAGAAGGCCGCAGGGACATGGTGCTGGCCACTTCCAGGAGTGGCGTGGGGCCAGGGCAGGCAGGGAGCCTGGCTTAGCCCTGCTGCATGCCGCTGCCACCCCGGAGGTGCTCCAGGTAAGCGGCGCCAGTCCGGAGCCCACACCCCGAACAGTTTCTGCACTCTGCACCACAACCCCCTGCCGCATCTCTCCTGCACCCCAGCCTCCTTCCCCGAGCCCCCTCCTGCACTCCGCACCCCCTCCTGTACCGTAACCCCCTTCCCTGAGTCCCCTCATACACCCTGCCCCGAGCCCCTTCCTGCACACCACACCCCCTCCTACACTCTGCACTCCATCCTGCACCCCAGCTCCCTGCCCCAGCCCTACATGCATGGCCCTGCATACAATTTCCCCACCCAGATATGGCCCTCAGACCAAAAAGTTTGCCCACCCCTGGTTTAAATACATGAAGTTATTTAGAATGTAAGGCATTATACACTCCATGCACAACATCTGTGCCTCTTCTCTTGCAACCTGTGCCTTTCTTCCCTGACATAACCCTGCTGTTCACATGAGATTAGGACTGACTGAGATGAGGAGCCTGGAGTGGGTGGGAAGAGACAGGACTGGGCCCAGCTAGAGTGGACAGAGGTAGAAGGGAATCAGGCTTAGGGGGAACAGGAGCCCAAGAGTCCACTAGAGCAGCGGTTTTCAAACTATTTTTCTGATGACCCAGTTGAAGAAAATTGTTGATGCCCAGGATTCAATGGAGCTGCAGATGAGGGGTTTGGGGTGTGGGAGAGGCTCGGGGGGGGAGGGCTGTGGAGTGGGGCCAGAAATGAGGGTTCAGGGTGTGAGAGGGGGCTCTGGGCTGGGGCAGGGGGTTGGGTTGTGGGAGGGGGTCAGGGCTGGGGGTGCAGGCTCTGGGGTGGGGCTGGGGATGGGGGGGTTTGGGGTGCAGGAGGGGGCTTCGGGTTTGCGGCGGGTTCAGGGCTGGGGTAGGAGGTTCGGGTGCAGGAGAGGCTATGGGCTGGGGATGCAGGCTCAGGGGTGGGGCCATGAATGAGGGGTTTGGGTGCAGGAAGGGGCTTAGTGCTGGGGCAGGGGATTGGGGCATGGGGTTGGGGTGCAGGCTTACCTTGGACGGCTCCCGGTCAGTGGCACAGCGGGGATACTAAGGCAGGCTTGTTGCCTGTCCTGGCACTGTGGACCATGCTGTGCCCCGGAAGCAGCCAGCAGCAGGTCTGGTTCCTAGGCAGAGGCATGCAAGCGGCTCCACTCAGCTCTCGCCCGCAGGCACTATCCTCTTTCCCCCAGCTCACATTGACCGGTTCCCAGCCAATGGGAGTGTGGAGCCAGTGCTCGGGTTGTGGGCAGTGCGCGGAGGCCCGTGGATCCCCCACCTAGGAGCCAGACCTGCTGTTGGCTGCTTCTGGGGCGCAGCATAGTGTCAGAACAGGTAGCGACTAGCCTTAGCTGGGAGGCACCGCCGATGGGGCTTTTAACAGCCCAGAGCCACTGCGACCAAATACCTTACATTCCGTGACCCAGTACTGGCTCATGACCCGCAGTTTGGAAACCACTGGACATTGCATGCTACCCCACAGAATATGGAATGGAACCCTAGATTCTTGAGTCTCAATATTCCTCTGGTGTCAGAAAATATTTGTGGAACCAAGTGGCAAATTATGTCTCATCTCTCTCTAGTGGCTGGTCTACACAGAGGATGATAACTTACGGCTACTATCAATTACTCCATTAGCTCATGTGGCCCTGCAGATGACCTATGTCAGTATCAGTATTATGCAACCAGATAGAATTTTGTTTTTCAGTTTTTCTTTTTTAAAAACCTAAGACATTGCGCACATAAAAATATTAGGGCTCTCAGACAATTTTAAAAAATAATCGGGAGATTAAAAAATGTTGCAGTTAATCACAGTTTTAATCAGACTGTTAATAATAGAATACCAATTTAAATGTATTGTAAATATTTTTGCATGTATGTCTACATTTTCAAAATATATTGATTTCAGTTACAACACAATACAAAGTGTACAGTGCTCACTTTATTTTTTATTACAAATATTTGCACTGAAAGATAAATAGTATTTTTTCAGTTCACCTCATACAAGTAATGTTGTGCAGTCTCTTTATCGTGAAAGTGCTATTTACAAATGTAGGATTATTTTTTACATCACTGCACTCAAAAACAAAACAATGTAAAACTTTAGAGCCAAAAGTCCACTCAGTCCTAATTTTTTGTTCAGCCAATTGATAAGATAAACAAGGTTGTTTACATTTACAAGTGATAATGCTGCCCGCTTCTTATTTACAATCTCACCTGAAAGTGAGAACAAGCATTTGCATTGCACTGTTGTAATATAAAGTGAGCACTGTACACTTTGTATTCTGTGTTGTAATTGAAATGAATATATTTTGACAATAAGAAAAATGTCCAAATATTAATAATAAATGGAAATTGGTATTCTATTATTTAACAGTGCGATTAAAACTGATTAATAGCAACTTTTAAAAATCTAGTTAATTTGTTTTGTGTTAATCGGTTGAATTAACTGTAATTGACAGCCCTAGTTGCAAAGTCAAGCGCTCAAAAGTGAAAAATGCCAGAATTAAGATTGCCCCCATGTGCATATACATTATAATACAGTATTTATTTACATGACGAGGCCTCAGCTGTGCCCAGTTCTGGGTGCCACAGTTTATGAAAGATGTGGACAGATTGGAGAGAGTCTATAGGAGAGCAACAAAAATAATAAAAGGTTTAGAAACCCTTACCTATGATGAAAGATCATAAAAGCTGGTCACATTTAGTCTTCAGAAAAGAGGACAGAGGAGGACTTGATAACACTCTCTTCAAATATGTTAAAGGCTGATAAAAAGAGGACTGTGATCAATTGTTCTCTATGTCCACTGAAGAGGTAATGGGTTTAATCTGAAGCAAAGGCGATTTAGGTTAGATAATAGGAAAAACTTGCAAACTATAAGGGTAGTTAAACTGGGTAATAGGCTTCCAAGGAAAGTTGTGGAATCACCATCACTGGAGGGGGGTTTTAAGAATAGATTAAACAAACACCCATGAAGGGTTTACTTCGTCATGCATCAGCAGAGGGGGCTGGACTTGTTGACTTCTTGAGGTCCCTTCCAGCCCTGCATTTCTATGATTCTGTAGTATTTTGTTCCACAGGACCCTGCTTCATTCAATGAATTGGATAGATCTGTGTGTAGTGAAAGAGGCTGTAGTCTGTAGGACTGCTTCCTCATTTGTTGCAGAAATTGGAAGGTGTGTAGTGAATAAGGTAGGGTGTTAGCAACTCTGTGGCAGAAAGAGATGTGATTTTTGGGCAAGTCATTCAAACCAAACTTTTTTTTTTTTTATTAACAGGTGAGCATTAGTTGTGTTCTTTGTTTTCTGGATGCTTTACCTGGGGTCTGATGTGCAAAATTGCTTAGCACTCACAACTGAATCTGAAGTCAATGTGCTTTGAACATAAAAGTCATATAAAGCTAAGTACTTTCAAAAATAGATTGTTGGGGTGTCAAACTGAACTCTCAAAATTAGTGGACACTTTTGTCTCTCTGTTCTTCAGTTTCCCCATCTGTAAAACTCTGATAACGTCACCTCATCTCATTGGTGTGAGAATAAATTCATTCATGCTTGTGAAGCAGTCTGCTACTATTGTGATGAATGCCATTATAAATGGATGCATCTATTTTGTAGTGCTCCTTCAGGCCAACTGTGGCTCTGCTGAGGCATGACTCAGTTTCTCTTTAAATCAGGCTCCCTTTTAATAAAAAGTCCACATAGGCCAGATGTTGCAAACATTCCTCCTTTTGGGGTCCAGTTTGGTACACCCAGTGCAAAGTCTTTCAAAAGAAAATTTAGACCTTCAAAGACTTCATCCCAGTTTCAGCTGAGCCCATCCTCCCCCCCACCCCCCCCCCAAGGGCCTGTCCTCTCTAACAATTCAGTTCTTCCACCCCAATCCCAAATTGGGTGCAGCCCCTCCTCCCTGAGGGCCTGTCTTCCTGCTCTCCAAGCACCTCTTGCTTAAAGTTTGGTCTTCTCTACAGGCCTTTCTGATTGCTGCCTTTCCCCATTGACTCAGGGCCATGCAGAAACATCCTTACTCCCTCCAGTATCTGCAAGCATCCCTCAGCACTTGCAGCTGACACCCTTTTTATAAGGCCCAGGTGCCTTCCTTTATACCCAGTTGGGTATCAGCTAATCTGTCCAGGTACACTGGACCCTGCTCCCTTTCTTGCAGGGAGCAGTCATCCTGTCACAGCCATAAAAAAGCCACTGGGGAAATTAATACTGTCTTCCAAGCAGGGTTTGAATGGTTTGCCTGGGACCACAAGCCGAACAATGAGAATAAAACAAAATATTAAACAGCAGCTCAATCAGTGAGTATAGTGAATCCTGGACACTGAATGAGGCAGGTATTCTGTGGAGAAGGGGTGGAGTGGGTGGGCTGAGGGTTGAGCTTCCCCCACCCCTGGTGCTTGCAGGGAAGGGGAAGCTGACGCTGCTGCTGTGCAACATGCTTCTCCTAGTCTACAGCACCTTCAGCCTCCTTGTCTGCCTCATCGTCTCCAGTGCCAGTGGGCTGTGCCTGTGTGGGGTAAGGAGGGGGCACCTCCCAACTATAGTACTGTACTGTATGGCAAAAATAAATTTCCTTGGAACCTAAGCCCTCTATTTACATTCATTCTTATGGGGAAATTGGATTCACTTAACATTGTTTCACTTAGTCACATTTTTCAGGAACATAACTACAACCTTAAGTGAGGCGTTACCATATTATTTATGCGTTGATACAACAATATTATTTGGCAGTTATGTAGTGTGGTGGGGCAATGCCAGCCCCACGCAGGGGGAGCTGGGCTCCAGCAGGGGTGGGGGCAGGGCAGGGTTCCAGCGTGCGGGGAGCAGTCAGGGCTCGGGTGAGCAGGGACACCAGTCTCGTGCGGTGGGTAAGCAGGACTATATCTATGGTTGGAAGAATTAGTTTTTTATCAGTAAGTGTCGGTTTCACCATACAAACTGCTGAAAAAATATTTCCGTAGATGATGACCAAAATGTACAAATACACAAAGTAAGAAGAATGCTCCTTGGATTTAAGGCTATTTACTTTGTATATTTTGACAAATTGTCAAATTGTTAAAACACAATTTGTCAATGGCTATAAAACTTAAACTTTTTGAATCTCCGTATCTGTCATTACATAATTACCAGACTCCCCCATAACTTCCCACAATCAAGAAAATTAAAATCAATAAAAATAAATCTTAAAACCCATAATTTTGCACAGCTGTGAACACTTTAAGCTTTTTTATTTTTATCAATTTAAAATAAACATAAATATTATCTATCAAAATTATTTAAAAAAAAAAAAAGTTTTGCCAAGCCTGTCCTTGGCCTATGTAGGTGGTGTAATAAAGGCATTCAGCACATAATTGAATTTAAATTCGTTCCTTTTTTTTTTCCCCATCATTTTCTTTTTCATCCCTTCCTAACTGCCAACACAGCTTGGTGTACCAGCATGTGCTATTCTACCACAACTACCAAAAAAAACCCTGACTGGAACCTGGAGCTGACTAATTTTGAGAATGGGGGGGAAGACAGGTAAGTGATGTTTCTTACTTTGTGACGCTCTTTTGCAACTAAAAATATTACTTTATACATTTCTTCTCACATTGGAGGCCATCAGTCCTATCCCTTTGTATTAAAGTTTTAAAAAAAAAAAAAAAAACTTGCAAAACTGCGCCATAGAGTGAGTAAACACCATTTACTTGACCCCCATTATTGGCTGGTTCTGTGTGCCAGCAAACTCCTGTGATGTTCATAATGTTGCCTGAATAAAGCACGCTGTTGGGCTCACGTGAAGTCTATGATTTGTGTTTTCTAGGGATCTGAAGAATTTAATAGAAGGGGAGGAACAGATAGTTTAAAATAATGTATGTACTTACTGCTGTCTTAGCCCTTGCTACACCTCTACCCCGATATAACACAACCCGATATAAAACGAATTCGGATATAACATGGTAAAGCAGTGCTCTGGGGGAGTGGGGCTGCACACTCTGGTGGATCAAAGCAAGTTCAATATAATGCGGTAAGATTTCTTTTGGCTCCCGACAACAGCGTTATATTGAGGTAGAGGTGTATTTGGGATGTTTAGTGCATGGCCTTACTACATTATAATTTTCCTTTTATGATATTCATCAGTTTTCAAACAAAGCAATCATTTTTGTTTAAGCCAGTCTTTTTAAAAGGGTGGAATAAATACAAGATTGTGTACATATGTTTATTCTCAGATTGCATCATCCTGCTACCAGATCCACATGTAGTAATAGCAGTATTTTGCTCTTTATTTTGAAAGTGCTTTACAGATATTAATTTGTTTTGCATCACCGTTTGATGTAAGTATATATTATCTGTAGGTGATTTGGGGGAACTGAGTTAGAGAAGTTTAGCGATTTTGACCAGATATTAAAGGGAGTGCATCAAGCTGAAATTAGATTGTCTCAGAAGGATACATGCTGTCAGCAGTAGGCTCAGAAATGTCAGGTTTAATTTATTTGCACTTTCAAATGCATTTTACAGAGTAGTTTACTATGCAAATTATCTGCTGCACTAAAGTAAATAAGGGCAGTTTTCCAATGGGAAATAGCTCAGTGAAATGATGCATGCAAGTGTTGCATATTGGTGGTATCAGAGCTTAGTTTCTTCTTTCTTCCATGCTAAAAAAATAGTTTGGATGTGTATACTATCTTGAAAATATGATGGGTTCCTGTTACTACCAAAGCTATGCCTAAACGATAATGGAGAAGTGTCTCAAGGGGGAAATTACTTATCAATAGTTTATTAAAGGACTGGTGTGAAGTAGGATAGCTCAAGATCAAGGGGATGAGGGCACTTTAATCTATATCACAAACTAATCACTGGTGTCTGACTGGGGGAGGGATAGCTCAGTGGTTTGAGCATTGGACTGCTAAACCCAGGGTTGTGAATTCAATCCTTAAGGGGGCCATTTAGGGATCTGGGGCAAAAATCTGTCTAGGGATTGGTCTTGCTTTGAGCAGGGGGTTGGACTAGATGACCTCCTGAGGTCCCTCCAACCGTGACATTCTATGATTCTATGGGGGAGGGAAGGGTTATATAAAGCAGGTGCAATATTACAACAGGAGCAGCAACAATAGCACTATACTTAAGGCTGATACACTGTTTCTGTTCTAGGAACTTATTTGCTTGTAACTTTTTATTAAACTTTCACCTTTTGGGCTGAAATGTTCCAGAAGTTAGCTCAGACCAAAAGGGAATATGAAGAAAGCAGGGAGAATAGGGGGTGGTTGTTGTTGTTTTTTTTTGAGTGAGGGGTGGGTTCTTGTCTGTTTTTCCACAGCTGTGAAGTGGATAGACATTGAAAGTTAATTTTGCTTCACAGAAATAGCCCTAACTGAGAAGTGTGTTTCAAATGTTCCAGCAGGGAAAATTGCATTTAATTTGACAATTTGTCATGCCTTTGAAAACTGCATATGGAGCATATGCAGTATATTTGTATGAGATTTTTTGCTAAAGTTCATGAAATATATAGCTAAGGAAGTCTGAGCTGCACATAGGTACATTTTTAATGTTAACTGTGTAGTTAAAAGTACAGTGGGCTACAGTGAGGACTTTGCAGGAGACCTTAGCTCAGTCTCTGCACAGACTTTATAAGATGCCAAAAGGCTAAGAAAAGCTGCTGCAATCTTTCAGAAGCTTAATGTACAAGCTTAACTTTCAGCACAGTCCCACTGAGTGCTATAATTGTACAGCCATGTTGCTCATGTCCATTCCAAGACCCATTTGCCTCCTCTCTCTCGGAGTATCTGGCAAGAAGGAACCGAAGAGGCGGCGGGTCAGCAAGGACCT
Source organism: Mauremys reevesii (assembly GCF_016161935.1). Classification (NCBI taxonomy): domain Eukaryota; kingdom Metazoa; phylum Chordata; order Testudines; family Geoemydidae; genus Mauremys; species Mauremys reevesii. The sequence continues at coordinate 30,535,157 of NC_052626.1, forward strand.
ATATACACGGTCATGTAGGCGCCAGGGGGCTTCATGGCCGACGGGTACCGCTAGGGAAAAACCTTCTGACAATGGTACACGCAGCGCACACACGCCTACTTGGAATGGACATGAGCAACACATCTCGAACAACAGTTACAAAAGGTAGGTAACTGTTTTTTCTTTCACTTAGCTTTTATATATCCGTTTTCTCTAAAGTGCTTTTATATAGAGTATAATACAAATATTGTGAGCAATGCATACTGTTGTTCTTTTCAGCCAGCAACACCAGCCTTTAAGTGCATTTAATGGGCTGAGCTGTAACTACAAAGCTAATTGAGTTACAGTCACAGGTGGCCTATATTGTCCAGCAAGTTCTTCTGTTATAACAGCAGCAGCTTATTGTGCACGTCAGATACAAGATTTGTATGCATACTATAGGATGGGATTTTTCAAAAGAACTCGTTCCTGTCTTAACTCTACAGTGACTTAAATGGGAGTAGGGCTAGGCCATGGCCGAGAGCTTTTGAAAAAAATCTCATCCACAGAAAACACTGTGTTTACTAGACGTTTGAGGGGGAAAATGTATATTATATTTGCAATACAGTTTCATAAAGTTTCAGAACAGAAGGTACCATTATTAGATCTACTCTGGCCATTTGTATATCATAGGTAATTACATTTTGCTCAGTTACCTTCATTTTGAACCCAGTTACTTGGGTTAGAGGAAAGCATGCTAGTATTCATGAGACTACACTGTGTGCCACAAGCAGAGAATAGAAGAGATTGAGATGCCACCAATGCCTCAGGCCTCTGCAGTGGCAAGCAGTTGACTCAGTGAGATATGCCCAGATGATCCTAGCTGCTAGGAAGTAGATGTATGTGATCACAGAATACTGTATTGCAGGAGTCGGCAACCTACGGCACGCGTGCCAAAGGTGGCGCACGAGCCGATTTTTAATGGCACACTGCTGCCAGCCGAGGTCCTGGCCGCCGGCCCCGCTCAGTCCGCTGCCGGCCTGGGTGAAAGAAACCCCAGGCCGGCGGCGGGCTGAGCGGGGCCAGTGGCCAGGACACCAGAGTGGCGGCGGGCTGAGCGGCTCAGCCCGCCGCCACTCTGGGGTCCCAGCTGCCGGCCCCACTCAGCCCGCTGCTCTCCGACAGGGAGTTCCTCCAGGAAGGGCAGGCAGTCGCCAGCCAGGCATTCTTCTCCACGGGGCAACGGAAAGGCACCTCGGTGATCTTGGATGTGAGTTCCGAAGCCCCTGCCCACAGGGCTCGGGGAGCACTGGGGGAACTGGGCTCTGGGAAGCAGCTGCATTAGGGCTCCCAGATGCTGCATGAGCGGTTTGTAGACTCTCTCCTGGCCCCTGGATTTTAAAGGGGGAGCCTGGACTCGTGCAAGGTGCTGCGAGTCGCAACTGGCCTCCCTCTTTGCATGGCGCGGCTGCCACCTCATGTTCCTATTCTCATCTCCCCTTCTCTAGCATCGCATCAGCCCAGGAGAGGGCTGTGCCCCCAGTGCCCCTGAGCCAGCCAGGCAGTGGTGGGGTTGAACAGGTTTTGCAGCCTCTGGAAAGAGCAGATGGAGTCAGGGAGGCTCTTGCTGTTTCTGTGCATGCTAACACAGTGGCACTTCAGCTCAGGAGAGAGTGGCCCCCAGGAGAGTTCAGGTTTTAAATGCGCAAACTGCAGAGTGATCTGGGTAGGTCTTGCATCGCAGGTGATCTGCATCTCAAAGGGGGAAGGCAGTGGGAAGCTCAGTGGTCCCTAGAAGCAGCCATATGAGGTTTTTTTGGGCAGCAGGGACCTGGGTCTTAAGGGCCACTTCTGATAGCTCCAATCCCTGCTGTATCAGTTTCATGTCAGGAGTTGCAGCTGAGCTGTGTCTCTGAGCCACTGGCATCACCGAAAGAGAGAAGCTGAAACTCCCCTGGGCACTGTGTCAATCAGAGTATTCTGTGCACAGGTTCATTTGAAAGAACCTCCTAATGCTCCTTTATGTGGTAGCAATGCCCCCTTTCCTCCCTCTCTCCCCCCCACCCTGTTGCTGGTACAGTCGCTGCTTTTCATCTTCAATGCACATGCTACCATCTTCTGAACTTGAAAAGTATCTGGGGTGTTTGTGTGGATCAATATTGCAGGGAGAGATGGGAGCTAGAAAGGGCAAAATCTGTATGGACCTTCCATTTAGATCAGCAGTAGGCAACCTATGGCATGCGTGCCAAAGGCAGCACGCGAGCTGATTTTTTCAGTGGCACTTGCACTGCCTGGATCCTGGCCACTGGTCCGGGGGGCTCTGCATTTTAATTTAATTTTAAATGAAGATTCTTAAACACTTTTAAAACCTTATTTACTTTAATGTATAACTAAACTATTGTTGTATGTATAGACGTATAGAAAGAGACCTTCTAAAAATGTTAAAATGTATTACTGACACGTGAACCTTAAACTAGAGTAAATAAATGAAGACTCGGCATGCCACTTCTGAAAGGTTGCCGATCCCTGCTTTATTGTAATACATACAGAGAGGGTTATAGAGTTACGGTTGCATACGCAACTTTTAGCACTTAGGGAAAAATTTTCAAAATGCCTCTCTGATTTAGGCTCAAATCTCATTTTCAAAAGTGATTTAGGAGCCTTAAATCTCATTAACTTTCAGTGAAAATGGTACTAAGCTAAAGTCACTTAGGCACTTCTGAAAGTTGTACTCTTCCTGACTTTTGAGTGCTTTTAACGCTGCAATTTTAATGTTGTACTAATTTAGCTTTTTATACTCACTTCCAGGGATTGTAATTGAGATGAAAAAGATGTGGTGTAGGCCATCCACTCATTCCCATTCCTAGTAAAGGAGAAAAAATGTTCCTTGTGAGGTCATCTAGATGACAGTTATGATATGTTGCTATCATGGCAGGGATGAGCATGGATCTTGTTAAAGGTTTCAGTGGTAATAGATGAACCAGATTACTACTTTCTTCCAGTTTGAGGTGGTGGTATTAATACTGTACAGTTCAATGTGCCACCCAGATCTACTTAGTCTCCTCTTACTTTGACTGTTATTCAAGGATGGTAATTTGGATTTTGTTTCAAGAAAATCTTTTTATGTTTGGAGTAAATAACTGAACTGTTGTGGTGTTCGGGTAAATAAGAGTACATTGGTCTCTCTACAATCTGTCATAAATTTAGTATAATTTCTGTAATTACTTCATGATAGACTAAGGATTTAAACAAAACATTTAGAAATTCAAATGGTAGACAAGTGCCAGATAACCACACCTGTGTTCTCTCATAAAAAAAACTATTGAATTGTAGACCCCCATACTTGAGTTTCTTGGGTATGACCTCAGTTGGAATCTGGAATGTCCGCTCCAGGCTATTAGTAAGGGTTTTTTTTGTTTGGTTGTTTTTTTTTGTCTACTCAGCTATAACTCAGTTTGGAAGATCACTAAGCTTCAAGTGAGGCTTCTTAGATCTCCTTTTGTTGTGAGTAGGTGGTTGGCATTGCTCATCCTGATCGGTGCCAAATAATTGCAAGATTGACGAATGGCCTCCTTTAAGTATATAGGACTCTTCCAAAAAAAATTTGGGGTTCAGTCACTGTTTTGTTTTGGGTTTCTTGGCCACTTATTGCATTAATAATGTATTAAGTATATTTCAACTTAGTGTTGAGTAGATTTTTTTCAAACGCTGCTTATATGTGGCATGTAGAAAGCATTTGCCTGGAAAAGCTATCAGTTACTGTTTGGGGGCGGGGGATTGTTTTGTTTTTAAGGATTTTTAGCTCTTAGACTTATACTTGGTTTATGTTTGGAAGGTTAACTGATATAGTGCTGTCTTAAGTCTGCAGACAGATGGCTCCAGTGTGTTTGCCGCTGCTCAGCTTTGCTAAGCTTCAGCAGCATGAATGTTAATCAATTTTGACTGCTGCCATTAATAACCTTGTGAGCAGCAGTGGAATTGATAAGAATCTAATCATTTTCATTTGGTTTTCAGCACTCACCCCTTTCCCAACATCTTGGTGTTGGAATCTTCCTTTCTTCTCATATCATTTTTTAAGCTACTGGGTATAGTTATGTTAAGGTCTCTGGTAAAATTTCCAGGCCCTGTTTATGAGTGGATCATATGGATAGGAGAGAGTGATTTGATTGCATCCGACGAAGTGGGCATTCACCCACGAAAGCTCATGCTGCAAAAGTCTGTTAGTCTATAAGGTGCCACAGGATTCTTTGCTGCTTTTACAGAACCAGACTAACACGGCTACCTCTCTGATACTTGATTTGAATAGGGTACTTTTAAAAAAAAATAAATGTGAAAATGAGACAGTCAGATAGAGAGTGATTTTTTGGGGGGAGGGAAAGACCAAATAGAGGGGTGATAATCAGACAATATAATGTAGGGATATTTTGCAAATTGAGAGAGACAAGGAAAAGAGAAGACTGACAGATGACAACATAAGATGTACCACAATTGGAAGGAAAATGGAATGAACCTAGGAAAGAAAATTGCATATAACAGCATACAACAGCAAGGAAAGGACACATAGTCAGTTACATGTCACCTTGATTGATCGGTCCTTCAGCCCTCCTATAGATTGCGCCAGTCATGACGCATCTTCCATCAGTTACATGTATTAAGTGGAAAGTTGATTGACACTGTTACAATTAAGTATCCTACACAACTGTATTTTCCCTTTAAAATTATTTCCTGGGGGAATTCTGTGCCAAAAAAATTAAAAATTCTGTGCACAATATTTTAAAATTCTTCAGATTTATGCATAAATAATACAATGTAATCACACTAGTTTCAATTATTTTGGTAATTTATTTCAAAATATCTATCAGAAAGTAAGTCTGTAATACAGACAAAAATAGATATCCGGAGTGTTTGGTGTTTTTTGACAAATTCCTTACTAGGCAAATTAATAGAGAATTTTGAGTAATCCATCTAAACTACAATACAGAAACTTATTTCCCTCTCCCCTCAGAAGCAGTGCAACGGCATGGGGCAGGGTGCTGCGCTGTGGGCTGCTGGTCAGCCACAGCTATCTGTTCTGGCATCACAGTGGCCTCTGGTGGACGAAAGGTGGAACTGCAGCACCTCTCAGGCAGAGTGGTTTTTTTCTGCACAGAAAATACAAATTTCTGTGCCGGACATAAATTCTGTGCATGCACAGTGGTATAAAATGTAGGAGGCATGGCTTTGGGGAGTTAATATTATGAGGGTTAGCTTCAGTATTGTCAAATAAACACATGGCATTATTTTACTTTTGTAGGAAGATGAAAAATTTCTGACAGAATTGTTTGCACAATTAACAGATGAAGCCACAGATGAGGAGAAAAGACAAGAATTGGTAAGCATTTGTAAAATATTCATGAAGTGACTATTTGTTGTCTGAATGTTGTTAATCACTAGCATGTTGTTTTCTACATTTCAGGTAAACTTTCTCAAAGAGTTCTGTGCATTTTCTCAAACATTACAACCTCAAAACAGAGATGCTTTTTTCAAAACATTGTCTAATATGGGTATACTGCCAGCACTAGAAGTCATCCTAGTAAGTTAATGCAATATGTATTTTTCTGAGATGACTTTTTGTAAATATTTGTTGTAACAGTTATATTTTTTCATTTCAGAAAAGATAATTATTTAAAAAGTAGTTACAGCAACACTGCTGTGTCATGGCTTTCTGAAGTACTTTAGTGATTTGTTTTGTCTGAAAGGGATACTGTCATCTTGAAATTCAGTCCACTTGAAAGTTTTTTTTTGGTTTGGTTTGGTTTGTTTTTAAAGTAGTCTTAGGTATTAGATCACTAAGTCCCCCTAGCAGTTTTTGTGAATTTGCAATTTTTTTCCCCAATCTTTATTCCTTTTTCTGGTCTGTTTCTGTGTTCAGACTAAAACAGGGCTATGACCAATAAACCAGAGAAACTGTTAAACTGATTACATACAAAGCTATCAATTAAACCAGAAAAAAACGGTGGGGGGGAGCCCTCAACTCTTATTTATGGTGACTTTAGTTATTACTTGTAACAGTAATAGTTAATAATAAAAATTCAGACAGAACTATGATTTCTGAAATGGCTTCTGCTCATTTTAAAAAACTACTGTTATGCCTTTCAAGTACAACGATTTTTGTTCTTTAAAGTACTTAAACAGTTTTAATTGACTTTCCAGGGTATGGATGATGCACAAGTGCGAAGTGCAGCTACTGATATATTCTCATATTTGGTTGAGTACAATCCATCCATGGTACGAGAGTTTGTTATGCAGGAAGCTCAACAAAATGATGATGTAAGTAGGAGGTCCTCTGAAGCTTTTTTAGAAGGTTCATATTTATGTCTCTATTATTAGTGACTAAATCCTACTTTCTGAGTTTTTTCATTTGACAAATGTGCATTTGAAATAGTTTTCTAGAACCTTTCCTTTTAAAAAAAAAATTAACTATGTTTGGAAGGTTCTCTCTCGTACCCATCACGGTAGTATTTACAATAATATTATTAATCACAACACAATTATATAAACTACAGCTTACCCTATTTTATCTATTAATTTTTCATATTTGGAAAGGTGACCATATCTCATTTGCATAGCCTTTTTGGACCCCAGTCCTGCAAACACTTAGTCATGTTCCTTAACTTTAAGTGTATGAGCAGTCCAATGGGGCCTGAGCACGTTCTTAAGTACTTACAGGATTGGGGTGTTTAAATAAAAAGTAACTTTTCTACCCTGCCAGGTTGCTTATTGGAGTGCACCAATTGATGTGTAAATTTTAGGGCTGTCAAGCGATTTAAAAAATTAATCACAATCGCACTGTTAAACAATAATAGAATACCATTTATTTAAATATTTTTGGATGTTTTTTACATTTTCAAATATATTGATTTCAATTACAACACAGAATATAAAGTGTACTGTAAAAAAACAAAAATAGTATTTTTCAGTTTGCCTAATATGAGTACTGTAGTGCAATCTTTTTATCATGAAAGTTGAACTTACAAATGTAGAATTAGGTACAAAAAAACCTGCATTCAAAAATAAAACAACGTAAAATTTTAGAGCCTGCAAGTCCACTCAGTCCTACTTGTTCAGCCAGGTGCTCAGACAAACTCGTTTGTTTACATTTGCAGGAGGTAATGCTACCTGCTTCTTGTTTACAATGTCACCCGAAAGAGAGAACAGGCATTCTCATGGCACTGTCGTAACCAGCCTCGCAAGATATTTACATGCCAGATGCGCTAAAGCTTCATGTGTACCTTCATGCTTCAACCACCATTCCAGAGGACATGCCTGCATGTTGATGACAAATGTTCTGCTCGATAACAATCCAAAGCAGTGCAGACAGATGCATGTTCATTTTCATTATCTGAATCAGATGCCACCAGCAGAAGGTTGATTTTCTTTTTTTGGTGGTTCGGGTTCTGTAGTTCTGTAGTTTCCGCATCAGAGTGTTGCTCTTTTAAGACTTCTGAAAGCATGCTGCACACCTGGTCCTGCTCAGATTTTGGAAGGCACTTCAGATTCTTAAGCTTTTGGGTTGAGTGCTGTAGCTATTTTTAGAAATTTTTGTGTATTGTCTAATCTGCAGTGAAAGTGTTGTTAAAATGAACAACATGTGCTGCATCATCATCCGAGACTGCTATAACATGAAAAATATGGCAGAATGTGAGTAAAACATAGCAGGGGACATACAATTCTCCCCCAAGGAGTTCAGTCACAAATTTAATTAACAGATTTTTTTTAATGAGCATCATCAGCATGGAAGCATGTTGTTTGGATTGGTGGCCAAAGCATGAAGTGGCATACAAATGTTTAGCATATCCCGCACGTAAATACCTTGCATTGCCAGCTACAAAAGTGCCATGCAAATGCCTCTTCTCACTTTCTGGTGACATTGTAAATAAGAAGAGGGCAGCATTATTTCCTGTAAATAGAAAGATGGAATTTTGAATAAAAAATGAACCCATAGCTGTTTAAAAATGTATTCTGGATCTAAAGTACTTGGTATATATTTTTAGCTGCTTTATATACCTGTCTCCCATAATCTTTTTTGTTACTTTCAAATACAGTTAGCTAAACAAATAAATAAATTGTACTACCCTTTATTTCCATGGTAATTTAAGATGATTCTGATCATAGCTCTATTTAATTTCTGTATTGGTGGCTTAAGACCGTAATTAAATAGTGGGATAACTAAAATATTTTTAGTTCATATTTGGCCAGTTTAGTAGAAATATCCAGTGTTTCAAGTTAGTTTTAAAACTTGTTTTGTTTCAGGAAATAGTTTACTTTCATATTGTACAGCTGCTAATCTTGTTTCTGTATGGAAAACCTCCTACAACTATGGAAGACAAGTTATAATCTAAGGCCCTGATCCTGCTAACATAAATTTGCTTAATTTTACTTGTGAGTTGACCCATTGTCTTCATTTGATTACTCAGGTGTGTAAAAGTAAAGCATGTACATAAGTGTATGCAGAATCAGGGCCTTAACCTGATGTCTCAATTTCTGGATGGCCCTGCTGTTGCTGGTAATAGGGCATGCAAGCACTAAGGGATTATATGAGAATGGAAATTTTTACTCTTGAACTCCTATTCTGCAAACATTTATGCATTTGAATAACTTTACACATGTGAGTAATCCCGTTTAGTTCAGGAGTCCCATGTGTTTGCAGAAGTAGGGACTTGCATTGTATTTTAAAAGGACACTCAGGTTAAAACTCCTAATTTCAAAAAAACAAATTCCATAATGCACATCATAAATTCAACATAAGAATTTTATGCATGTACCTTCTCACCATTTATTCTGTTTACTTTTTTTTTGTATTTTCAGTTTAGACTAGTCTATTTTTTTATCCAAGTTTTTTATTTATCTGCCATTTGTAGTTGCTCTGAAAGATTCTCATGGATGAGTATAGTGCATCAGTATTAGGGATACAAATAGAGTAGGTTTTCATGGGCATTTTTTAAAATACATTTCAAGGATCTATTTCTGTTAGTTCTAAATTTTGTCCTAAAATCTTTTATTTTACAAAATCTTTAGTTTTGGGCCAAATTTGACCTGACAGTGTCCCTTTTTAATTTTAGTTTTTCTTAGTCATAACTAATCTCTTCATTTTTATATCTTCTCTATTAGGATATTTTACTCATTAACCTCATCATAGAACACATGATTTGTGATACAGATCCTGAACTTGGAGGGGCAGTCCAACTCATGGGTCTCCTTCGTACTTTAGTTGATCCAGAAAACATGCTGGCCACAGCCAATGTAAGTGCATTCCCAAATTCAAGTATGGTTGGGTTTTTTCGTGTTTTAAAATTTTGTTGGTAATTTAAGTTACTTTCATATTAAAATATTGATATATTTTTTATCCTTTAGAAAACTGAAAAGACAGAATTCCTGGGTTTCTTCTATAAACATTGTATGCATGTTCTCACAGCTCCCTTACTGGCTAATACAACAGAGGAGAAGCCTAGCAAAGGTGAGACTACTGTGGATGTTGGTAGTCATGTCCATGGCTATTGAATTGTAATACATAGAATAGAATAACTGTCAAAGGATGTCAGAAACGCTGCATGATCAGAATAAGAGTATTTCAAAAGATTTGTCTGATTTGAACCAGAAAGGTGACTCAGAGCCAGGTGAAAACATTGGAAGTATGCTTTTCAGTTACTCCTTTTGAAATGCATATATTCAACAAAGAAAAATGAAATATAATTTCGAACCAGCTTCCAGAAAATTTTGAAATTGTATTTTATTTTTCTTTGGGTCTCATGTGCATTTATAAGAGCCTGTAACTCAACTACGTTTCAGATCAACTAGTTTTACATTTTTTTAGATGAAGAAATCTGAGTTTAAATTTTCCATTTTTCTCTTGTTTTTTAACTTATCATTCTAATGAGTCCATCAATAATTGCATCTTCGCTCTAGTGCTAGGTTGTAGTCTAGAAACCTTTTAAAAAAAAAACAAAAAAAAAAACCCTAACTTTTAAAATCTTACATGGCTTTTAACAAATTACCTTAGGCTAGGTCCACATTAGAAACTTTTGCTGGTATAGTAATGTCAGTTAGAGATGACTTTTTGGTACAACATTTCTATACTGGCAAAAACCTTAGTATAGATGCAGTTATGCGGGGCATAGCAGGGCTTTTACTAGTCTATCTTATTTTGCTCACCAAACTGGTATAAGCTATACTGTCAAAAGCACCTTTTTGCAGATATAATCTGTGTCTATAGTATAGGAGTATTTGCTTGGGTAACAATCCTGGCAAACCTTTTCAGGTGTAGACCTGGGCTTTTGGTGAAAATACCAAATCCAGGGATTGTATATTTGTTTTGTAAAGGTCTAAGCGTGGCTTCCAGTTATTTACCTAAACTAGGTGCAGGAGAGCACAATGGCATTTAAGTATCTAGTTATCTGATTGCATCTGCAAATTTGAAGTCACTTTCTGAAAAGTAGGCCCTAAATATTTTTAAATTCATGTTCTTGTTAACGTTTTGTTTTTTGTTTATAGATGATTTTCAGACAGCCCAGCTCTTGGCATTAATATTGGAATTGCTAACATTCTGTGTAGAACATCATACGTATCACATAAAGAACTATATTATTAACAAGGATATCCTACGGAGAGTACTAGTTCTCATGGCCTCAAAGCATGCTTTCTTGGCATTATGTAAGTTTGAATTATAGAGAATAAATTTAGCTGTGTGAAGATTAATATTCTTTGATTGTATTTTACTGGAAGAAAAACACATTTACAGAAGCATGACAGCTACCAGTTCAGCACAGATATGCTACCTTTACAACTAGGTCTATATTTCTCATAGCAATTTGTTGATATGTTATTCCTCAATGATGAGGGAAGATGAAATTGAAAGAGGCTGTATTAATTAAACTAGCTAGGGGAACACTCCATAGGTTTTAAATAGTACTTGCTTTAGAAAAAATTTCAAAAGCATTTTTAATTGGACATCTGGATCTCTATCTATAATAAATGTAACATTTTAAAATACTGAAGATCTTCACTGTTGATGCATGTTCAGATGCTTCTCCTGAGCTAGTATTTAGAATTTAGTAACACTACATTGGTCAAGGTCAGCACTTCTTGGGTTTGTTGATAAGGGCATTAGTCCACACCAGAGATGTGTAAATTCTAGTGTGTTGCACATTAACTGGCCTGTTTTGACCCTGCTGGCACATACTAAAAGTTCCTTGGCATGCATTAACGTAGTCCCATTTAAAGCAGAATTATGTTAACACACATATGAGCTTTTAATGTGCATCAGCGTGGTTCAAGTTGGCTGGTTAATATGTGACAACCTAGTGCACACTAGAATTAACACCTCTCTAGTGTGGAGTAATGCACCATATAGACAAGACCTTTGTTGTGCTAATTATAGTACTTCATTCTGGAGAGAAACACTTCTGGTGGTAAATGTCAATGAGCTTTGCACAGCCATGTAAAGAAAAGTCATTTCATTGTCAAGACTAGTGGTGGGAAGACCCTGAACAACAACTCCAAAAAGTAAAGTGACTAATTGAGCAGTTGTTAATACTTTGCAAAATGTCACTTGTAAATGTGAATAAAGAGTAGGATAGAAAGTTGAAAATTTGCAGGGAAATAAGTAGCTTGGATTGAGGAGAGCTTTTTTGAGTGTTCCATTGAAAATCATTTTGGCAGAATCAAAGCCCTTCAATAATGACATTTCACACATGCATAGTTGGTCCATTTTCATCACTTTTCACAAAACAATGGAGGGAAGGTTACCTGCATTAGCCTTGGTCTACAGTACAAACTTATGTCAGTATAACTACGTTGCTCAAATGTGTAGAAAATCCCCATCCCTGAGCAATGCAGTTATACTGACCTAACTCCTGGTGTAGACAACACTGAGTCGAGTTATAGCTACTGCCTCTCAGGGAGGTGGAGTGCCTGTGCTGACAGGAGAAGCTCTCCTGTTGGCATAGGTAACGTATTCCCTAAGGCTGTGGCTACACTTAGCACTTCAAAGCGCTGCCGCGGTAGCGCTGCCGCAGCAGCGCTTTGAAGCGCTAAGTGTAGTCAAAGCGCCAGCGCTGGGAGAAAACTCTCCCAGCGCTGTCCGTACTCCACATCCCTGTGGGGAATAACGGACAGCGCTGGGAGCGCGGCTCCCAGCGCTGGGGCTTTGACTACACTGGCGCTTTGTAGCGCCGCAATTTGCAGCGCTGCAGAGGGTGTGTTTTCACACCCTGCTGCAGCGCTGCAAATTTGTAAGTGTAGCCAAGCCCTGAGACTACAGTAGCGTAGCTGCACTCCAGCAGCGCTGTAAGTGCAGAGAAGCAAGCCCTCGGTTATCTACAGTAAGGTGCTGTGAGACCTCAAATGCTAAGATAGTGCTGGAGTTCCTCAGAAGGGAGAGCCTTGAAGATGTAAATAGATCAAGGCTCCACTGTGCGTTTGAAAGAGAGAGAAAATGCCATTTCTCATTTAAAATTAAAAAGGTTTACATTTAAAAAATTAATACAAAAATAATGAAATAGATTCAAGACTTTCATTGGAAAATAGAAATTTATGAGCAAAATTCTGATTGTAGGAAAATATGTTGAGAATTTGGTCATGAAAGTGTAGATTGCACAGGGAATACCAGTAGTTTATCTTTGACTTTTGATCACAAGTTAAATAAATTATGTAGTCTCTGTCTAAATTCCAGTGGGCTTCTAAATCTCAAAAGCATAGCACAGTAAGGTTGACAGTGTCTGCTCCAAAGAGGGCTGGGACTGGATTTTAAGATTTAATGATAAATGCTGGGAAGATTCAGCTAATCACCCAATACAATACCTGATTACAGTCTGTACTACTTATTTCTTATTTTTGTTAATGGCAAATTTCTCTTTTTTTTTTTAAATGATTACATCATAATCCAACCATGAATCTTGTCAATGATTCCTACATTGTTAAATGATTTTTCTTTTAAACTTGAACTGTTGTTTCAGTTACACACTAGCAGTGTAATTATGAAATGTGCCTAATTTACAGCATTCTGTTTTGTTAAAGCATGTTCACTGAAAAGAGATGACCTGTGTATTTAGGATTACTCTGAAGGATTTTTTCCTCCTGGTAATGTAAAATGTCATTACATTTCAATTCTAGTTTCAAGAGCTACTGTAGATTGAATCCACAGGGTACTGGATATTTGAGTACGTAATCCATTACCAACAATGTAAAACTCTGTGAGAGTTGGGATTGGGAGTATCCTTCTTGTAGTCAACTTGGAACAATTGCTGGGTTTTTTGCTTTTAAATGTAAAATATCAAAAATTCATGGCTTTTTAACAACCATTTCTCTGTTTCAGGTGCCCTTCGTTTTAAGAGAAAGATAATTGGGTTGAAGGATGAATTCTATAACCGTTATATAATGAAAAGCTTTTTGTTTGAACCTGTGGTCAAAGCATTTCTCAACAATGGATCCCGCTATAATCTGATGAACTCTGCTATAATAGAGATGTTTGAATTTATTAGGGTGGTGAGTACTGTCTTGAATTGACCATTTAATTTTTATAATACATCATGTGTATTTCGAGTTAAATACTTGAATTTATGATACAATTATGGATGCCCAGTTATTTCTGATGGTGTTCAGATGAAAGCATCATAATAATGTGACCACTAGAAATCCATAATTTAAGTGAAGTTTTGTATGTACCACTGTTTGAAAACACTGCCTTTGTTGTCAGAGCTCTACATTCAGTGGATATATAGTGTTGAAGTTGCTCTCCATTGTGCCTAGACTTAAAAATGTAACCATTGTATAAACTAACTCTGGATTTGATTAACTTTTTCTGGAAAGTATTAAAGAATAGATGTAACTTGAAATTTCACACATGAACACACTAATTGTGTGCTCTGGTGCAACTATAGTAATACTAAAGAATATGGAGACGTGTGTTAATCTAACTGATATAAATATTGGTCCCCAAGATTTCTGGCTGGGCAATAAGGGACTAGTCAGTTCCCTCCAGAGAACTGTTCCCCCACCTGCCACCTTCACCCAGACCCTGGCAAGATGCTGTCTGGTTTTAAGATCCATAAGGGGGAAGGGCAGCCTGATGTTAGGTTGGGGTGGGGGTCTGGAGGACATTAATCATTCCCCACTAGTCCTGTAGGAATTACTTGACAAATGTAACATATCCTGGAGCTTTAGTAACTCTCTGTGATGGGGATCATCCCACTTACATGGGGGGGGCCCAGGATAATCAAGGCCTGGGATAGTCGTTGTTGGTAGCACAACTTCAGTGGAGTCAAATTTCTGGAAGTGGAGAGAGTGGTATTTGTGTTGAAGCTCCAGAGCCAGAGGACCCTGGCTTCCTACTGGTCTCTTAAAGTTCTGTAAGATTGAGAGCTGTCCCCACAGTTCATTCTGTGGAGAAATAAACCTCTTTCCCCTTGTCTTCCCTCTGACATAAAAATATAATGGTTTGTTTTCCTTTTTTTGTTGAGTAGTGATTGTTGTTTATTCTAGAGAGGGAGAGAGGAAAATAAAAGTATTGACTTCCTTGTTTAGTTATTACAACAAATATAAGGAGACTGACATAAAAATGTGTAAATTGCCATACAGAGATCTTAATTTTTTTTAGAGTTGCTTTCATTGTTTTTATACTGGCTTTGTAGATGGTTTTTTACCCTTTTTTTTTTAAAGTTTAGAAGAATTTATGAATACAAAACTGTTATTGTTCTCTTTTTTATCAAATTATTAATCAGAAGTTAAGTACCAGATTTCAGCTACACTGGTATTTACAATGTTTTTTTAATTAAATAAATTAGTATGCCTTACTTCAAAGGCATTTTATGAATATTGCATCTTTTCCATATCTTTCAGTTATACCCTGCTGTATTTTTATTACAGTAACAAGATAAATTAATTGTCTTGAAGAATTAAAAGGTCACTGTTTTGATTGTACTTTTCTTATAGGAAGATATAAAATCATTAACTGCTCATGTAATTGAGAATTACTGGAAAGCCCTGGAAGACGTAGATTATGTGCAGACGTTCAAAGGATTGAAACTACGATTTGAACAACAAAGGGAAAGACAAGATAATCCCAAACTTGACAGGTAAATATACATTTCAATGTATTAATACGTCCATGCTAAATTGTATTTGAGGCTATAGGCATTTGGATTTCTGTGCACTAGCAGGGCAGCCATGAATAATTCAGACCCTTTGCTGTTTGCAGCTCAGCTCTTGCTGAACAGATCTGATTGATAGTGTGATTTCCAGATCTGTGTTGCTCAAACACTTGGTTGGTGTTCAATTGATGTTTTTGAATTATTTATATTGTGGTTTGAACACATTGAAAACACATTTGAATGAAATTATGCATGTTACCCATTGCAGAAGTTTAAATTTCAGATAGAGTTGCCAACTTGGTAATATATAAAAACTGGACACTCCAGCGGGAGTGCCAGAACCTCCCCTATCCTCCCACTTCCCCCTGAGGTCCTGCCCTGCCCTGCCTCTTCCCCCCAGGCCTTGCCCTGCCCCACCTCTTCCTCCTGAGGCCCCCCCCCACACACACACTTGCTCCTCTTTCTCCTTCCCCCTGTTGCACGCTGCTCTTCCACTCTGCATGGGTCAGGAAGGACTTGCCTGCTGAGCTGGGGCTGGCAGCTGCAACTACCCAATGCACGTAGGAGGCAGCCACGGCTGAGTAGGGGCTGGCGCGTGTGATGACTCGGCACCACCCAGTCTCTCTCACCTGCAGCAATTGAACTTTCTGTGTCCAGTCAATAGATATGACCGGACACTGTGAGGTCCCCTTTTGAACCGGCATCCAGCCACCCTAATTTCAGAACATGCTGTGTTATTTTAATGTATATTTGACTTCATTCTGAGAGATTTCTTAACTCTGATATTTCAGTTTGAGCATCTGAAAATTTAAGCAAAGGAGCAGGATTACAGCGGATTTGTTTTAAAATGCCATAAATGTCTTTAATAGAACTACCATGTTTGAGAGTGTGCTTCAAATATACAGTATTTTGTGCTAATATGTTGTGTTTAAATTTTATTACTTTGAATTATTAGTATCTAATGCCTGGTGAATGGAGCATTTCAATATACGTAAAACTCAAACCCTAGAGCTTTTGTATTAGCATGCGTGTGGGAGGGAGGAACAAACATTCAGCCATATCATAGATTTCACATCTGAGGAAGCTATTTGACAGTTATTCCCACATTTAAAGGCATCACATTATCTCTACTTAATTTATTGATTTGTCAGCATATCTGATTTAGAGGTGCATTTCCCTTAATTAAAAAAATAAACAATATTCTCTCTTTGCCCCTTTATGGCATTAGCCCAGCACAGAAGAAATCCCTCTCTCCTATTCAGTTAGAAAAAAACAAAACACTAAGAGCTAAATTGTCCTTTGCGTTTAGCTCAGGCTAAGGGATAGCTCATAGTTGTGCTGTCTCAGAGCAGCCTAAGGAAAGAATTAGGGCCCTGAGAGGCACAGTTGGCCTAACTTTCCTCCTCCTATGCCTATAGTGGATATGGGGGCAGCCCTCCTATTCGGAGACAGCATGGGAGGGGAGTGTCTTGCTGTCATTTACATTCCTTTGTGGTCTCGTAAGCCAGGCCACTAGCTGGCCCTAAGTGAAACATGCAAAAATAGCAAAGATTTGATTATGCGGTTTAGTGCAAGAAGTACTTTGGTTAAGACAGGTCCACAACTTGGGAGAGTGTGAGCTCCAGAATACTCACAAGGGTGTAGGACTTAGTTTGATTTAAGATGAAAACTTCTAAACTTACCAGAATTCTAAATTCAACAAAATTAAAAATGGTACTGAACATCTGACTGGCAATACTGCGGTCTTGCTGTGTCTGTAAGTATTAAAATATCATGAGTCAGGCCACAAAAAACATGAGAGGTTGAAAACAAACTGTTCTGGATTCTTTTTATTTGCCTCCTGATTTTTGAGTGTAGAGGGCTCATGTTTTTAAGATTTTTCTCTGCACTCAGAAGCGGTAGAAACTTACTTTTTTTTAGTGAAAAATTAATGTAATTTCCTGACTCCAGGAGCTGGACTTCAAAAATATACACTAACCATCAGATTCACAATAAAATTGTGAGAGTTGACAATATTGACACCTCATTCATGACATCTGTTGTTATAACATTTGTATTTACTGATAAATGAAAATTCAATCAATTAAGTATAATTTGCACTATAGGACAACGATAATGCATTAAAAATGTCATAATACTGATCTACAATTGCCAAAATAAACAAACGACAATACTCCACAATTTACTTGTACTAGACTATTCTTAGTAATTTAAAGACTTACAGCACCTTTTGAAGAGAGTGGTGATGTGTGTGTGAATGTGCTTATTAGTGAGGCTTTACTGTGCTATATACTACAAAACTTTCTCTTGTTGGATTTCTTTGTGTAGTCCACGTGAAGTAAATAAATGTACTGGTTTCAGGATGACTTTTTAAAAAAATAAAATATTGATAGTTCTTTTATCACATTATTTTTGTCTATAAGCTCAAATTGTGTAAACCTATGCTGTGCTGATTTATTCCAATATTTATGTAAATTTAAAGTGATACTTGAGTGTCAAAATCCTTAAAACCTACTTGTTCCACAGCATGCGCTCCATCTTGAGAAATCATAGATACCGCAGAGATGCGAGAACCCTAGAGGATGAGGAGGAAATGTGGTTTAATAGTGATGAAGATGATATGGAAGATGGCGAAGCAGTGGTGCCCCCCTCTGACAAAACTAAAAATGATGAAGACATTATGGACCCTATTAGTAAATTCATGGAAAGGAAAAAATGTAAGTGACTGGAAGGAGAATGGCAGTGTATCTAGCTTAAATGAAAGCCTGGGCTTATTTTTAAGGAAGTATTATTTCTACTATAGTCAAGGGTTTGCCTGTATTTTCATATAAAGCCTTTATTTTTAGTTTTAGAACTTGCTACATGCAACTAAACTCAAACCATTTTAGGTTTTATTCATATCTGTTTAAAGGCATAAAAGTGCAAAAATAATGTTCTCTGAATGAATTTGCCTGTTTTTCTTAAAGGACTGAAATGAAGAAAATCCCAGCTGAATAATCAAGTTGTCCATATGCTGTTTGCTTAATTTATATCTAGTCAGCTTCTTTGTACATTCAACAAATAATATCACTGAATAGTACACAATGGGGTCCTGGTCTGTGACAAAGGCTGTTAGGCATTACAATAATACAAGTTACTATAAAAATATATTCATTTATCTCCTTCCACCAAGGTACAAGTGAAGTTAGACAGATGTAACTTTTGTAGCAAAATATTAAACATTTCATAACTCACATTTATTTACAAAAGTCACTGGGGTAGCACTCAAAACTACATTTCTTTTCTACAGTGAAAGAGAGTGAAGAAAAGGAGGTCCTTCTGAAAACTAATCTTTCAGGTCGTCAGAGCCCAAGTTTCAAACTTTCCTTCTCTAGTGGTACAAAAACTAACCTTACCAGCCAGTCATCTGCAAGTAACTTGTCTGGCTCTCCAGGATCGCCAGGATCTCCAGGATCACCAGGATCACCGGGATCAGTTTCTAAAAGCACATCTCAGATGGCAGCTATTACTACCAAGGTATCTTTCAGCTGCCATTGGTCAAATTTTTATTCTAGCAAATTTAGAGCCCATCTGATCACCTACATAAATTTGAGTTATTTCCTTTTGTACGTTTTCCTGGTCTCTGGCACTTTTGAAGAGCCTTGACGTAATATAAACAAAAGGAGTATTTAAATAAATTTTTTGTGCACAAGTTTGTGCACCACTTCAAAAAAATCTTAAATATAAAGTATTTTTTAATGTATTCTCCATTTTCATTTATTTTTATTGTGGACTATAAAAAGCAATCTATATTCATTGGGTTGCATAGGAATACTGGGGGGGGAGGGGGGCAGAAATAGTTTGCTGTTGAAAGAGTTAATGGAAATATTACCAAATTTTGCTGCATACCAATATACGTCCCTAGCAGCAATTCTTACAGCAGTGTTGAGACTCCTACAGCTGTTTTATTAGCTGTGGCCATATATTCTTGGAGACAGTTGCTGTATGCCACAACACACGTGTGATTATTAAAATTTTGCTTCGAAAGAAATTTCAGCTTTTTTTTTCAATTGACTGTCGGTTTTCAGGTGCAGCACACTAAACTAATAAAAAAAAATCATTAAAAAGGATTATTAGTAGTTGGTGTTTTAATATGCTCCTTTTGGAAATTTCATACAACACTATATTTGTAAATGCAGTTAACTACATTTTGTCCTAAAATTATATTTAACATTTGTGTATTATCAAGATCGATTTTCACAGTGGGAAAAGAATATATGGAGAGCAGAATTTCATGGTAATAGAAACCAACTAAGAAAACCAGTACCGACTAGTACTGAATTCTTCCATTTCTGAAAAGTTGCTTGGATCTTTCTCTAGTCATGTGTTCTCCCAGAAGCCTGGAAATGAGGCCATTTCATCAGTTTTTAAAAATCTGGATGCTTGTTCTTCACCTCCAATCTCATTTTTGTTCTGTCTTACTAAATTTTTTTTCTATCAGTCATAGTATACCTGCAGCAGGGAATCCTGATTGGAAAGATAACTAATGTGAGATTCCCTTAAAAATGTGTCCTCCGAGTTCTTTTGTAGGGAAGAGGGGTGGCAGATTTGTCCCACCCATGGAAGAAGCAGTAGATCAGGTATTCATGGAATTTAACTGTGTCTCCAACAGATTCTCTATCCATGTGGAGGCTTTTGTTCCCTCACACGCCTCTGGTAGCCCTGCTGCACTCCCTAGCAGCAGAGCAGAGTTAAAACTCGGATACCTTTAGGACGTTCCTTACATTAGTTACTCTTCAGAACGGAGGGGATTCTACTAAAACATGAATACAGGGATTGCACATCTGCCTACTCCCCTGCATGCATGGGTCATTGAGTATTTGGGGGAATATGGGAGAGTAGGATAGTGCCACAAAGGAAACTAATGGTTCTGTTCTGGAATAACAGTATCTACACACAGAAAACTCCCCTTTATGTACAGATATTAGGGGAATGATACTGCCCTTGTTTTTTAGTATTCTATAAATTAGTTTTTGTTTTTATAACTCACTCACAAGCTGAAAAGCCAGATCAAAAGTGAACTTTAACTACAATACTTAGATTGTTGACAGTTTCCTGATCCTGACAACCCCTCTTCCTTGATCCCATCTCCAAAGATTATATTTACACTACTATTGTGCAATTTGTTGGGTTATCTGTTAATACAGTGCAACAATGGTCTTTCTGTATAAGATATCTTTCTCCTAATTTAATACAATAGTATGTCTGTGGATTCTGAACATTTTTCTCTAAAAATGCTGTTATCACTTTATTCTTATATACACCCATTAGAAATAACATTGGAATTAGGTTTTCTAGTAACATTTATTTGCTCACATTATTTTTATATATATACACACACACACACACACACACACACACAGTGTAATGCTGTATAAAATACAACTGTATATTGTGTGTGTATATTGTATACAATATACTTGTTGCATTTATGCCTTGGTATGCAATGGCCAAAATTTCCTAACTTGGATGTCTGAAGTTAGGCGCCTAAAAAAGGGACTTGATCTTCATAGATGCTTGGCGCCCATAATTCTTTGTAGTCGTGTGTTGACTAAATTCCAGAAATTGGAAAATACTGTAGTAAGTCGGAGTTGTGGGTGCTTACCACCTGGTAAGATCAAATCACATATTTAGGTGCCTAAATATAGATGTAGGTGCCTAACTATAGACATCTGAATTAAAATGGTTTGGTCAGTATGTTCAGTGTAGATGAGTTCATGTTACTAGAGATACTTCTAATTTTGAATTTCCTAAAATTGTTTAAATTTTGTAACCTTCACATATTAATAAAGCTACTTTTCATATAATAAACATATTTACAATTACTATTACTACTTTTAAATTAGTGTTAGTGAAAAGAGACCATATTATAAAATTATCCTAATTGATAATTCAATTTGAAGGATGTTCCATATTGTCTCTGAAGTTCTGCCAGATCGCTCATTGCTGCAGTCCAGTCAACTATTCTAGGTAAAGGAAATTTCCATCTTTGTACAGATTGAGCTGCAATGACAATTTTTTTGCTGAGTAGTTTGCATTTTCTTTAATTTCTACCCAAATTATCCCCATAGGTAGGATTGTTTGGAGGGGTAGACCATTTTTTTTTCACTTACTGTAATCAGCACTTCCAAAAGACATTGCTTTTGTGCATGTTGGAGTTGGGTTTTTTTTTTTAACAAAACTTCAGACTTATCAATATTCTTGTGGTAATAACATTTTCTAGTATCTCTGGGATTGAGCAATATTTGGTTCATTTTTGTGTACGTCTTAATTATTTGTATTTCTTCACAGGGAGGTCTAGTGGGGCTTGTAGATTATCCTGATGATGATGAAGAGGATGATGAAGATGAAGATAAGGAAGAAACTGTACCTTTGTCAAAGAAAGCAAAACTTGAGTCGTCGTAATGGCAACCATCTAATATCAATTCCAGTTGGGGAAGGAAAAAAAAACTACTAATTTTTCAAATTAAAAATAATACACAACAAAGCGGCAATCTTTTGTGAATTACTGTGTGTGACACAGATCAACCTATACAAATGGATTTCTGCTAATCAAGTGCCAATTCAAAGGAGCAGAAGAAGGGGAAAATATTACATTTAGGGGGAAGACTTATGCCTTTGAGCTCTCCAGCTTGGACCACACATTGCCCTTTTCTCAGGGAAGGAAATGGAAAAAATAAAAAGCCAACAGGGCAGGAGTTTTGTTCATGGAACTCTGGATTGGCTGGTCAGTTACTACAATCAGAATATGCTTTCTTGGACAATGTATGAGACTTTTGAAGAAAAGGCTGTCTTATCATAATTCTTCACTAAGAATGCCAGCAGTTTCTTTGTATAAAGAGACCTGCCTTTGAAATCATACATTCTGAACATTTTAGTCAAGCTGCAACAGGTTTTAAAAACCTCTGTGTGGGAGGGCCTGAATATAAAGTTTCCTCTTTTTTTATCTGTTCCCTTTTGCCCTTTAAACTGCAGATTTTTTTGGAGGTGGGGGATTTGTCTGTCCCTTCTTGATTAAAGATTGAGTGGAATTCTAGATGTGGTCACTTTTTGTGTCATAATTTTATTTTATTTTATTTTATTTTGCCCCCCTGAGTGTATGCTTAGTTGTTGAGTATATATTTGGGACCATTAAAAATTTTTTGATGTAATATAATCTCACTGTTGTGCTGGTACCTGTTTCACCCTGTGTAATTTTGTTCTGCATCACAAATCTTGATATGTGTAGGATTTTATGGAAGATGGTATAGTTTTTATTGAAAAAAAAAATGATTCTTGCCACAATGTGCATACAAAAGCAATACTATTTTGTGACTAAATATTTTATATTAAACTTTACATCAGCAACTGTCTTGAGAAACGATTCAGGGAAATAGGGTGGAATTTAAAAAAAAAAAGTTGAAGAAACCTATAAAGATGAAATTAGTATTCCAAAGAGATTTTGAAATATCATAACTGGGAACAGTGATGGTATACTTACGAATCAAAATGGATGATGGATGATTTAGGCACACCAGTATATTGACATATTTGACTTATGAAAATAAAAAAAGAAATAATTAAAGGTGAAGGAAAATCTGCATTAGTGGTATTTTTTAAACATCTGACTCCCTTTGGAATACCAGTTTTAGTATTGTTATAAAGATGTTTCCAGGATTATTCGCTTACCAGAATACCATCTGTTGAGATCTATTCTGATACCTGGCTGGAAAACAGTAATGAAACTCAGTAACCATATCTGTTTTCCAAAACCTGATGAGTCTCAATTCTTAAGTAGAGGGATGTACTTTCAATAAGTAGCAAAATAATAAGAGTATCTTGTTAGTTAGAAATTAGTTTAATTCTTTTCCAATCAAAAGATACCTGCTTAATGAGAAGTTGATTGCCCTCTGCTCATTCACATCACCAGACTGTCACAAGTACAAATATGCCATTTTATAGTGGGATAATGATCAGTGGGGATCCAGGATTTGACCATAGATAGCAGCTTAGCTTTTAGTGTCTGTAGGTGGAATGTTGCATGGAAACTGACACATTGCCTGTAAGGTGCCTACAAAAAATACTTTTCGGATTGTGTGCCAGTTTTCATTGTCAAAGCAATTTGAGCTTCATCTTTATTAATACATATGTAATTGCACAGTAATTCCAGATTTAAATGAGAAAACACAGTGGAGGGGACAGGAGGGGAAAGTGAATTTGTTGTTCTAGAATACAACGTGAGTTAATCTTTCTTTGCACTAACTACCTTTTCCTCAACAAGTTACTTCTTGCATCAGTTTTTCAGGTCCATTGTTACTTTATAAGTTATATTCATAGTGTATGGTTGTGACATACGAGGATACAATCCAGACTAATGAGCAGCTGTGTGACCCCTGTCCTGCAGCCTTGGGTAAATTACAATTCCTTGCTGAAGTAGCTCCCATCTGGGCCACAGACAGCATGCAAGCCATGTCCTGAATGTCTGTATATAACTGCAGCCTGCCAGCCACACTTGGGTTACACTTTGGCTATCACTAGCCTTGGTTATACAGTAGAATGACTAAAACAGTCCTAGATTTTCCCCCAGAACTGTGTCCTGTACTGCCTAGCTCTCTCCTGGACAGTATATATATTTTAAGGAAACACGCCAGCTTATTGTTTCAGATAGTTATTCAGACACTTCAATTTAAACACAGTTTTATCTAATCCAGTGTAAAACATAAATATGAGCACCAGCAAAACAACGGCAAACCTGGAATTGGCCAGATTGGAGAAAGAAGCAAAGGACAAAGAACATGAATACTAAGACTGACACCTGAGATGAGAATGAAGGAGCAGGAAGCTGCCCACTGGTGAGCCATGGAGCTGAAGGAAAAAGAAACAGCTGCCCTCCAGTGAGCCCTGGAAGCTGAGAAGA
Source organism: Mauremys reevesii (assembly GCF_016161935.1). Lineage (NCBI taxonomy): Eukaryota > Metazoa > Chordata > Testudines > Geoemydidae > Mauremys > Mauremys reevesii. The sequence goes on from NC_052626.1 coordinate 30,559,175, forward strand.
AAAAAGAAAAGAGAAGCAGCTGCCCAAAAACAAGCCATGAAGCTGAATGAAAAAGAAAAAACAGCCCTCCAACAAGCCTGAGAAGCTGAAATAGAAACAGCTGCCCACAAGGGAGCCATGGAGCTGAAAGAGCAAGAGGCCCAAGAAAAGGAGAAGGAGCAGAAATATAATCTGGACTTGATGGGCAAAAACATGGACGGATCCCAGAGTCACCAGCCTCTCCCTCAATTTAAGGAACCCTCAGCTGAGACAAGTTGTGTTCTGCATACAACGAATCGGACTGCATTGAAGAATACCTTACCACTTTTGAAAGGCATTGTAAGGCACCCGAGGTTGCAGGGCATGAGTAACACAGCTACTTATTCGCCTGGATACGTCACAATGGTGTTCTGTAAAAGGACAATTATCAGTGAATTTTGTACTGATGAAAGGTGTTAACCCAAAAATGAAGTCATCTGTCACTAACTGAACAGGTACAACCCACAGTTGAAGTGGGAGTTTCCCCACATTGCCTTGCTGAAGTGGCTCAATGCCAACTTAGAGGGGTTTATCTTTATGGATGAGGGGGGGTGTATTTCAGTTGTTGGTTTTTGGTTGGTTGGTTTTTAATTTAATTTATCTGATCTGAAAGTCTGGCTAGCTGTAAGCCAGTCCTGGAAATGGTATTGCTCGAAAACTATCGACTGTTTCCCCATTGTGGTAGGTTCAGCTGTACCAACTAACTGGAAATGTGAGACACAATTGATGGTCATTGGACAACAATTTGAAAACCAATGGCTTTGTATCTCTCTGGATGTGCCACTAAAGGGCAGCCATCAAGGCAGGAACAGGTGCCACTGTTCATCAGCAAAGGGCCTAAGAAGATTCTTGGTATCTAATTATTTTCATGCTACTGCTTGTTAGCAGTAGCAAGTGCTGCTTCTTTGAGAAGATGCAGCTGTGTATTTCACTTAGCTGTGTGCACACCCATCGCACGGGAGCCAGAGAATTTTGCCTAGCATTACCTGTACAGGGTTGGAGCTTGCATCTCATGGCCATAGTCCCTCCCCTCACTATATGAGGTGGTGCCACTCTGACCCCTCCCTCAGTTCCTTCTTACCACCTGTTGGTGGAGTCTGAGCTCTGGGTGGTCTTAACCGCACAACCTCCCGCTATTTTAGTCTCTCTTTGTAGTTGTATATAGTTAATAGTACCCTTAGTGTTATATTAGTGTTAGTTGTATTTAATTAAGCATTCCTCTGTGGTGCCCTCACCGGGGTTTAAATATCGTCCATCATGTGGGGAAGCAATTCCCAACAATCCCCATACATGATGCATGCTGTGCTTGGGCAAGGCCCATGTGAAGGAGTGATTGTTCCATTTGTTGATCATTCATGAAACAAACTCATGGCTAGGGATCTTTGCCTAAAGTAGCACCTATTCAAACAGACCATGCAGCCTGCTTCTGCACTGAGGCCACCTTTGTCTCTGTCTGTAGTCTTAACCTTCCACAACAGTTTGCATGTTCCTAAGGCTCTTAGGCCACATGTCCACTTGCACACAGGTGGTTTGTTTGCAAAGCTGCGCCTTTGTCTTCTTCAAATATAGCTCAGGACCGTTTAACATCCAACCCTTCACGCTCTGGACAGGTTGGGGTCTGCCTCCCTCCATTGATCCTGGACTCCTTGAAATGGTGGAAGGTTCAGAGGACTGTATGTTGAGGCGTGCCTTTTGCACCAGCACTTACCAATCAGGACTGTTGTCATTAATACCTTCCTGGTAGGTTAGGGAGCACATCTGGAGTCTCTGAATGTTCCTAGCCTGTGACTGGAGCAGGATAAAGGGGAAGGTCTTTTCATGGATTGAGAACTGGTTAAAAGACAGGGAACAAAGGGTAGGAATTAATGGTAAATTCTCAGAATGGAGAGGAGTAACTAGTGGTGTTACCCAAGGGCCAGTCCTCAGACCAATCCTATTCAACTTACTCATAAATGATCTGGAGAAAGGGGTAAACAGCGAGGTGGCAAAATTTGCAGATACTAAACTGCTCAAGATAGTTAAGACCAAAGCAGACTGTGATGAACTTAAAAAAGATCTCACAAAACTAAGTGATTGGGCAACAAAATGGCAAATGAAATTTAATGTGGATAAATGTAAAGTAATGCACATTGGAAAAAATAACCCCAACTATACATACAATATGATGGGGGCTAATGTAGCTACAACGAGTCAGGAAAAAGATCTTGGAGTCATCGTGGATAGTTCTCTGAAGATGTCCACACAGTGTGCAGTGGTGGTCAAAAAAGCAAACAGGATGTTAGGAATCATTAAAAAGGGGATAGAAAATAAGACTGAATATAATTGCCCTTATATAAATCGATGGTACGCCCACATCTCGAATACTGCATACAGATGTGGTCTCATCTCAAAAAAGATATACTGGCACTAGAAAAGGTTTGGAATGGGTCTCATATGAGGAGAGATTAAAGAAACTAGGACTCTTCAGTCTGAAAAAGAGGAGACTAGGGGGGGATATGATAGAGGTATATAAAATCATGAGTGATGTGAATAAAGAAAAGGTATTACGGGAATAAGTAAATAAAAGAACTAGGGGTCACCAAATGAAATGAATAGGCAGCAGGTTTAAAACAAAAGGAAGTTCTTCATACAGCGCACAGTCAACTTGTGGAACTCCTTACCTGAGGAGGTTGTGAAGGCTAGGACTATAACAGTGTTTAAAAGAGAACTGGATAAATTCATGGTGGTTAAGTCCATTAATGGCTATTAGCCAGGATGGGTAAGGAATGGTGTCCCTAGCCTCTGTCAGAGGATGGAGATGGATGGCAGGAGAGAGATCATTTGATCATTGCCTGTTAGGTCCACTCCCTCTGGGGCACCTGGCATTGGCCACTGTCGGTAGACAGGATACTGGGCTAGATGGACCTTTGGTCTGACCCGGTACGGCCGTTCTTACGTTAAGTGCAACTGTATATCACTGACCTGGAGTTTCAGGCCATCTACAATGCCTGTCTCACTTTCCTAGACCTCATCAAGGGTTCAGTAGTTCCCATAATACTATCAATACCATCATGTTGTAAGTATGTGAACAGGCAAGGGGGAGCACACTTGAACGCTCTGACAAGAGGTGATCAGGTTGTGGCAGTTCTGCATCAACAAGAGTATCACTCTGATACCCAGTCACTTGTCTTGGGTCCAGAATCATCTTGTGGACAATCTCAGGAATTTTGCCCTGGACCACAAGTGGTCTCTGAAGCTCAGTGTTCTGAGAGTCATCTTTGCAGCGTGGGGCATCCTGACAATTGACATGTTTGCTACAAGGGACAATAGGAAATGCCATCTGTTCTGCTCTCAAGAGGGCCCTAGTCCAGGTTCTCTAACTGACTCCTTCCACCTCAGCTGGCAATTGGTTCCCTGTATGATTTTCCTCCAATCCTGATCATTCCACAGGTCATCTTGATCAAGCTGAAAGCAGATCAGGCCAAGCTCATCCTCGTTGCCCTGGCATGGCTATGGCAGTGCTGGTTTGCCGACCTTCTTGCACTAACGATTCAGCCTCTCGTATCCTTTCCTCTCCATCCTGACCCGCTTACTCAGAATCATGGTCATACTTTATATCCCACGCTCAGCTCCCTGCATCTCACAGCATGGCTGCTCTGTGGTTGAATGAGGAGGAAGAGTGATGTTCAGCAGCTGTTTGACAGGTACTACTCAGGATAAAACTCTCCACCAGGGTGGTCTATTAGGCAAAGTGGAAGTGTTTTTCAATATGGTCGTTGACCCGTGGAGTTCAGATGATGCTGGCTGGTATCCAAGATCTCTTGAAGTATTTGCTGCATCTTCAGTCATCAGGCCTTACACTTAGCTCATTGAGGGTGCATCTAGCAGCGACCTCAGTCTTTCATCCACCCATTCATGGATCATCACTATTTTCCAATGCCTTGGTGACGTTGACCTTAATGCTTGTCTGAGTGGCTTTCCTGGGACCTATTCGAGCCTCTGGCACCCTGCTTCTTTCCTCTCGTGTCAAACTGCATTCCTCATGGCGATAACATCTCTGAGGAGAGTGAGTGTTGCAGGTTTTGATGACAGAGCCTCCTTACACACACTTCTCCGAAGACAAAGTGATGTTGCATCGGCACCTGAACTGTGCTGAAAGTAGTTTCTCGGTTTCATTTAAACAAGGCAGCATATTTGCCTGTGAACCCTTCCCCCGCCCCTCACCACGCCGCATTCATCTTCAGAGGCGCAGCATCTTCACATGCTGGATATTAGATGTCTGGCCTTTTATCTGGATGGGACTAAACCCTTTCAGGCTTCGCCTTGTTTGTTTGTATCATATGCAGGTTCTATGAAGGAACAAGCAATCTCCTCACAGATGATCTCGAAGTGGATCACTTCCTGTTTCAAGACTGCATACAAAACAGGAACTGGCCAATGGGAGTGCGGAGCCAGTGCTTGGGGTAGGGGCAGCGCATGGAGCCCCATGGCCCCCCGCCTAGGAGCCAGACCTGCCGCAGGCTGCTTCCAGGGCGCAGCACGGTGTCAGCACAGGTAGCGACTAGCCTGCCTTAACCAGGCAGCAGCGCTGACAGGACTTTTAACGGTCCAGTCGGTGGTGCTGGACAGAGCCGCTGCAACCCAGTGCCTTACATTCTGCGACCCAGTACTCAGTCGTTACCTGCAGTTTGAAAACCACTGGTCGAAGGCACTGCTGAACATCAGTAGTCAGTATCCTTTACTCTGTGCTGGGAGATGTGTGAAAAAACACTTTTTGGCTTGGGAACAAGCTGGCAAAATATCAGGGTGGAGGGAAACTGGCTTTTTGAAAAGCTGTAAAACAGAATGTTGATGAAACTACAACTGGATAATTATGCATCATGGTTGTGGCTTTATTCTGAAACTTGACTGTTGCAACTTAGATGCATCAGAGTATTAGCAGCAAAGAATTTATAATTTATTTAGTCTTTATTTATTTGTATTACATAGGAACTCTAGCCATGAACCAGTACCCCATTATACTAGGTGCTCTACAAACACAGAACAAAAAAGACTGTTCTGACCCAAACAGCAGTTCTTGAATGATTTAGTTAAGTTTCAAATTAACATAGCTAATACAATCCACAAACTAACAAAATTGTCTGAATTGTAATGTTTTTAAAACTGTCCATTTTATGAGGTGCTAGAAGACCACTTAAGTGCTAAGAGATATTTCTGTTGTATCGTTTGTACCTTCCACTCCTTTTTAACTAACAATTCTGGCCCAGTTAGACATGAGTATCTAAAGAGGCCATAGCATCTTTATATAACGTGGTTATAGACCAGGTTTGGGATGGAAAAGTGATCTTGCACAGTGATTCTCATACCATTTTCATTCCGCTTTTCATGGAAAACTTTAAAAATGAAACATTTTCAGAACAAAAAAATTGTGAAAGGGTATGGGTCCATAATATCTCTCATACAAAGTGGGCCGCAGGATGAAGATGATTTATAGATTCCATGGCCAAAAGAGATCATCTAGTTTGACCTCCTGTATAACAAGCCCTAGAACATCCCCAAAATAATTCCTAGAGCATATCTTTTAGAAAACCTCCAATCTTGATTTTAAAATGGTCAGTAATGGAGACTCCACTACGACCCTTGGTAAATTATGCCAATGATTAATTACTCATCGTTAAAATTTTATGCTTATTTCTGGTCCGAATTTGTCTAACTTCACCTTCCGGCCGTTGGATTGTGTTGTACCTTTCTCTTCTAGATTGAAGAGCCCACTATCAAATATTTGATGATGAAGAAAACTGTTTTGCCCTACATTTCTATCTAGTCTAAAATAGGGACAAAGCTATGATCTTTCTTGTAGCTCCCTACTGGCCATGGCAGTTTTGGGTGACAAACTTGTTCCAGATGTCTGTTCAGTTTCTGATCCAGCTCCCAGACTGCCCCAACCTGATTTTCGCAGCACCACAGCCAAATGCTTCATCCAGACCCAAAGTCAAGTCACTGTATCTGATGATGAGGCTGTTAGCTTCCCTACAAGAAATCCAGGCAGGAAAACATCAGTCAGTAAAATATATTCTTCTTGTTCTTGGTATGGGCAGCCCAGCATAGTCTTGACTCTGATACCAAAGAATTTTGAGTACTTATTGCATTTGAAGCAGGCTGTACTTTCACTCAGCTCAATTTAGATCCATTTTGTGACAATTTCAATTTGCCATCAGCCTGGGCAGTTCTGTTTGGTCTTTTTCTCATCCATCAGTATCAAAGTTTCACAGGAACTATTAGATATTTACCCGCTGTGATGGCGAAGAACCTACTCCTGCCTCGAACCTCCATTTACTACTCCTGATGCTGGTGGAGCCCCCATTTGAATCTCTGATAGTTCTTTACCCCACCTCATTCTGAAAACTATCTTTCTATTGGTTGTTATTTTGGTCAGAAGAGTAAATGAGCTTCAGACTCTTTTATGGCTGAACTCATATATATGACATTCCATAGGGACAAGGTTTTTCTAAGACCTCATCCAAATTTAATTCCTAACACGGGTCTCCGAATTTCATCTAAACCAGTCATTCAGCCTGCCTGTCTTCTTCCTGAAGCCACACCCAGCACTGGGAGAAAAGACATTGCACACACTAGATGTATCCAGGACTTTATTTTATTATATTGACAGGACTAAGCCATTCAGACTGTTGCCTGACCATGACGTCAGGGGGACTTTATTACACACACTAGATCTCTCCTAAACTTTTCCTCTCTATTTTGGAAAGATCTAAGGGATCAACAATATCAGCTCAGAGATTCTCCCAAGTGAGTCTCAACATTGCCTAATACAGTTAATCAGCTCTGCAACATGACCCCGCCAGATAGCATTCCCACACACTGCATGAGGTCAATCATTTCATCCGTCACCGCCTTCAAGAATGTCTATCTCTCAGAAATCTGTGGCGCGGTGACATGGTTGTCAATCCAAACCTTCACAAAACAGTATGTGATCAGACTCTGCCTCCGATGCCATCTTTGATTCCATGGTATTGTCATCTGTAACTGACCTGACTCCAAAGCCCCAGCCTTCCAGTACGGATACTTCTCGTGAGTCTCCTACAGTGGAGCACCCATAGAGACACTACTCGAAGTTGCCGTGTGCAGTAATGATGGTTCTTTGAAATGTGTGTCTCTATGGGTGCTCCACAACCCACCCACCTTCCCTCTACTTTGGAGTTCTTGTCTCATAGAGAAGAGGGGACTGAGGGGGGTTCAACAATGTGCTCTGGCTAGCCTCGTGGCAGGGCACAAGGAGAGACAGTGCATGTGCTGGTCCAACTGCTACCAAAGTTCTCCGATCTCCCATGGGTGAACACATCTTGAAGAATTATTGTTACTGTATAAGGTGAGTAACTACTTCAGGGTCAGATCAGCTCCAGGGGAATTTTTTTCCATATAAAAATAGCCATACATGAGAACTCCCAAAAGTATTTTTCTGCTAGCGCTAAGATCACGCTAAAAAGCATAGTCTTAGCTTTCTTATATAAATCAACCCAAAGATAGGGGAATTAAAGCTAAGTGGTAACAAAGTAACATCACTCCTATATTATATAGTTTTTAAAGCCAAAACAGTCCAGTTTGTCATCTCAAGTTTGTCAACTCAAACTGCAGCCGTCTATGAACCAAATTCTGCCCTCATGTGTGCACAGCACTACATTTGATTTCAGTTAGAGTTGTATGCATACAAGAGAGTAGAATTTGGCCCTGTGTGTGAACAATAACAAACTTTTGGAAGTCTTTTGTAACAGAGCTAACCTAGTCACACAAAGTATTATAATTAAACAATCCTAGATCAACTTGCATTGAAGCCTAGGATCAAGTTCCTGAAAATAAATGTCACTAGCCCTGCATGTACATTGAAAAGGTGTGAATTAGTGGCCCTCTGAGTTGTAGTTTTTGATTAGCCTGTAACTGTTTCTCATATAAAGCAGTCAGTTCCCATGATAAAATACTGTGGTGGTTGTAGGAAGAGGAGGAGAACCTGTCATTAATTATGAACTGATTCCAGTTGTATCACAGAACAGTCTGGTATAGGGCAGCTGTTATTGTGGAGCTTCTGTGGTGGTCTTCAGCTCAGCTTTCAACCCTGTTTAAGGGTGATCTGCATTAATCAGCTGTCTTCTCTGTCGGATGACTGGTGCACATTTGGTGGAATTGCCTGAGACATGCATTAGACTCATGGATTTGATTTGGGGTAAGTGGGAGCAGCATGGAATATGTGCCAGTTTCCTCTGGGAACCTTTTGTGCTTCCCTTAAGGTTCCTCTTAAAGAAGTGTTCAGGGATACACTTTGTGTATGTATGTGCTGGGCTGACCTGCAGAGCTTAAAAGCAGGCCAAGCTACACATTTAGTGGTGCCCACTAAAAGCTGGATTTACTGCCTCCCCTACATGTTTGCATTTGGTCCTGTTTGTCTCAACATCATCAAAGACTGATTTGGGCAAGGAAGTCTATGTGTAGGCTGCCTAGCCTGCCTCTTTTCTGCCAGGTCCTTTGGGGAGGGATTTCCAGATAGTAACCTTGGAGCATGAGCCCCAGGTTGAAAAAGAGGCACATGGGTCAGTCTCTCCTTATGCACCTAGCAGAAGAAAAGAGTCACAGTGACCAGCTCCAAGAATTTTCTTTCCAACAAGGAGGACAGTTCATGAGCTGCGACCACTGCACACCTCTATATTAGCATTCTGTTGCACAGCTGCTGTCTTTATTCGTCACTCAGCCTCAACCTTCAGCTCAGTCTGCCTCTGGTGGTAGAACAAGTTGGCAGCTCAGTTTTGCCGTAACCCTTTTGTTTTTATCATTTTAATTACTATACAAAAATCCAGTGACCTATCTTCTCCCCCCCCCTTCGCCCCCATCTCATAAATAACGGCATGGTGGTTTTAATCACCCAGATCTGTTGCTACCCACCTTCCTACTCTCTGAGACACCTCTTTCCCCCACTCAGGCAAGGCAAGGCAGAGCTGTTCTGCAAGCTTTGGGATAAATCAGGGGTGCTCCCTCTGTGAAGTAGCATTTACAAGCTTGGCAGAGGGAGAATTATGTCCTGACTGCTCCCGGTCAGCAGATCCTTGCACTGCCAGTGTACAGGGCTCAGAGGTGGACCGGCAGATTGGGTCCCCACCCTGCCTGAGGAGCTATGGCTCCATTGCAGAAAAGCCTGAGTTTCTGAGCTTTTGGATGGAGAGTCCAAGGACAAGGAGGAAGCCACTTGGCCAGCTCAGAGAGTAAGTCCCACATCAGACCTGGGCTGGAGGAATAAAACCCCGAAAGGGTCCAAAATCCACTCCCACTACTGAATTGGGTCCTCTGCTCCATTCCTTCCATTTTTGTGGTATTCAGGGGTGAGTCTTGCAAATGCCAGAGTCTCGTTCCCCAAAAGAGCAAAAGCTAGCTTTGCCTTCCTGAGGTAGCAATATTGTTAATGAACAAGTGGGGTGAAAATCAGAGAGTAAACAACTCCTCCTCCTCCCCCCACCCTATCACAGAGGGAGTGTTTGCTGGGTGTTTTTCTCCTAAATGGTCTCAGTTCTCTGCAGGTTCACTGCCTGTACCTCAGCCTGCAGCATGTCTGGGCTCAGCAGATACCCCTGTTCCTCCTGTGCAGCCTGCCTAAGGCTGCAGCTAATGGGAATTGTGCCTATCTGGCACTCTGCCAGGGGAAAGGGCTCTGTCAGGCAACTGTGGCATGGGAACTGCCTTTTGAGCATCAGCCATAAACCCTGCTCTGCCAGGGAAAGGAGTCTGAAAGATGGGGAAAAGTCTCTGCCTATCCCTCTCCACTCCACAGGCTGGCTCCATATTTAAGCCTTAGGAGACTTTCAGGCAGACTGTGACCAGTACAGAAGATTGGAGTGTCAAGCTGTCCTGCAGTGGCTCAAGAGCGTGGGTACCAACCTTGAGGCAGACTCTGAGGAAACAGAGCACAAGCCTCAAATTGGTTGAGAGTTCTATGCTTAGATTTCACCAACTAGTTATCAAGTGTTCACTCCTCAGGCACCGCAACAGCCTTACCATGGAGTCACAGACAGTCCCCTTGGTTACTGCAATCTGTCTTGCCCCAGGTAAGCTTACCTTTGTGATAGCTGGTCTCTTACACCAAACATCACAGCACTAGGTTACTGCCAGTCCCAGAGGCCCAGTCATTTTCCCCAGGTCAGTTGCACCTTAGATCTCATCCTGGAAAACAACACTTGTAGCCAATCCTATAATGAGTTGTGTAAAGATTTATTATTTAGGCAAAGGAAATGAGTATTATTTACAATGTGAAAGTAGGCAACCATACAAACATTCAAATGAGTTCCAATCTTAACTTTCAAGAAGTAGCAGAAACTTCTATAATAAGCAAGCTCTATATGTCCTTCAGGGCTAACCCAGGCTAAACCCTGGGGATCTCTTGCTTATGCCTAGGAAACCTTGCCCTTGAGAATCCAAGCAGCGCTGAGATACAGTTCCTCTTTGTTCAGGCTTTATATTAATTTCCCCTCCTCCCACCCCGTCTGCTTTGAGTTGCAAACTTAGCTGATGGGAGGAATTCACTTACACATCTCATCATGGAGAGAGAGCTTGGGAGGAAGGAGGGAAAAGAGAGAGAGAGAGCAATCAACCAAGTCTTGTTCTCTAATCCACAAATTTTGTCTGGTGTCGATGGGCCTTTTTTTGTCATGCAGGTCAAACATCTTCTGTTGGAGACTAGTATTTCACACTAATTAATGCTTTTCTTTTTTCTGGTGATTTACACAGTTAGAGACTTACAATGCAAATGCTCAAATATAACATCTGTATCCCATATTGTAAGGTAATAAGTGAGATGCAGGCAGCAACTTGCAAGTATTCAATAAAGTCTAAACACTAAGCACATTTTTATACTTTTAATACCTATTTTAATATTAACACTACACAGTTTTGTTGACAAAAGTCAGGTTTCATCAACAAAACAGTTGAGGCACACACACACAAGTGCTCCTCCTGCTGATTTAACTCTCCTGCTACGCCAACAGAGTAAAACCACCTCAATGAGCGGCATAGAGGTTTTTGTGAAAAAGAGCAACACAGTATCAGTGTAGATACTGTGTTTGCTTATGTTGCCATAAGTGGCCTCAAGGAGGTGTTCCACAATGCCGATCGTGACCACTCTGGTAAGCAGTTTCTTCTCTGCTGCCCTGCCACCAGGTACGCAGGCGTCCATCCTTCCCCCTTTAAAGCCTCAAGAATCTTTGCAATTCCATCTCCTGTTTGCTTGGTGTGGACAGCTCACATCGCATCTTCCTAGCTGACTATGCTTGCTTTCTGCAGAAAATAGGCTCCCTTGTGGAGTATATCAGAGTTGCTGGATCTGTTCGGTCTGTGGGGAGAGGAGGCTGAGCAGTCGCAGCTTTGAGCCATAGGATGGTTCAGGTGGCTGAGAAGGGCACAATAGGGACATGCAGCAGTGCCGTGCTAAGATCAAGGAGCTGAGGCAGGTGTACCAGAAGGCAAGGGAGGTCAACTGTCACTCTGGTGTGGCACAGAAAACATGCAGCTTCTAAAAGGAGCTGCACACCACTCTCACCCCACCTTTGCTGCCAAGAGCCCTATGGATACTTTGATGGGGACTGGAGGCAGCGCCCAGGAAATCAACCCCGAAGGTGAAGTGGTGGACAAGGAGGTCGAGTTGGAGGAGGATGTGGGACAGGCGCCAGGCTTGTCTGGTGGCCTGGTGAGCCAGGACCTCTTTTGTCTCTGGAGGGGTCTAGCCAGTCCCAGCAGTCTGGCTCTGTGTCTGAAGCAAGAGAGTGGAGCTCTGGTAAGTACTTTTTTTTTTTTTTTTTTTTTCCTGACAGTTACATAAGGTAGAGGCGTCCTTTATTTTGTTACATGGTGCACGTGGGATAAGGGATCAAAATTAACAACACTGGGTACTGTTTGCATCTGCTTCACACTCCCCTGTGCAGCTACGCAGGGAAGGCCCTGCAGAAAAGTTTAATACACACTGAGATCTCCCAGGAATCCACCATAGAGAACGCTAGGAAACTTCCCTGCAGAAGGTAGGACAAGAAGTAATAGGCTTCATCTACAGCAGGGAAGATTTAAATTAGTTGCTAGGAAAAACTATCTAACAATGAGGATAGTTAAGCACTGGAATAGGTTTCCAAGGGAGGTTGTGGAGTCCCTGTCTCTGGAGATTTTTAAGAAAAGATGCTGTGCAATTCTCTGCCCAAGGTTCCTTGGCAGAGCTGCTTTGTTTCTTCTCCCATTACAGGACACTTTGTGGCGCCAATCGGCAGTTACTTCTGGAGGCACCAAAGTAACATACAGACGAGCATCAAACATCTTCAATTACCCTCAGTAGTGCGATTTCAGCTTCAGTGCCAGTATTCAGAATAGTATCCCTAGGCGCTTGTACTGATCCCCTTCTGGAAACCCAGACCCTTTGTCCCATCTTGCACAAACATCACCCTTCCCCACCCCCACCCCACACCCCTGGGCCGAACTCACCATGTTTAGTGCTCTTGGCAAACATGCAGCATGTTTGCCAAGGGAAAGTGAAAAAGAGGTGTATGTAACTTTTATGATTCAAGACTGTGAGTGCACCCACAATACTAACTTTGTGTATTGTTTCTTTTGCTTCTGGATGTGCCCTGGAGGGCCAGCTCCTACACAGAGATAGGAACTTGTGGGTTTTCAGGCCAATCTCAGTTAGTGTGTTTCAGTGGGACAAGCATGTGGCATTCACACACCAATAGTACCCTGCTCACCTCATTCTACCCAAAATGCCAAGGCCTTAGAGTTGCTGCAGGAAAGATATAAAAATCCTGCATCTGCTGGCATATTAAGCATCTGGGAAGCTATTCACAGAAGCCCCTACTGACACTGAGGAAAAGTAGGTTTCCATTTCTCTATAGAGGCCTCCTTCAGTAGAGAGATGCTACTGGGTTGGTTCCCACATAATTCCTTGCCTTATTATGGGGGGAACTTTCATTACTGCTTATTATTCTGCTATATCACTTAAAACTCTGCTTATTTCATCCACTGCTGCTGTGTTTTCTCTGCTTTCCATTAGTGACAAATGAGGAGAGACGTTGTAATATTTCTTTTCTGATAATTTTCTGTTGCACGGCTTTTCTCCTCATTCAACGCCCCCAATAGTCTGGTAAATGACTAGAACACAAATTGAAATTGTATCTAAAGGAAAACAGTTACATGTCACAGGCTCAAGGTTAATTGATACATTATATCAAGTTGTCTTAACGCTAATAATCAGTTGCTGCAGTATTTCTACAGCTGTGGAAGAAATCTGGTGGTGGCCTAAGCTGCAGAGTGGGGCTTAGTCCTGGAGCCTCCAGCAACAACATTAGGTTGCCTCCGAATTTCACAGAGGAGGCAATTAACCCATTATTGGTGAATGAAGAGAGAGCCTTCTAACAAATAATTATCAGGTAAGAAATTTCTCAGTAATGGACCGTAAGGCCCAACCCCCTTCTTTCTCTCACACACCTAATGCTGCTATGGATTTAGTTACTTGGTGGTGGACAAAGGATGTTAAAACTCTTCTGTTAGATCTCCCTGCATAGTAGAACTCTAGTGATTGTGACATTTAGAACCTTCTGTGCCTATGGTTAAGAGGGGAACAAGCTTTGGCCCTTACAGAATGTACTCTAAGGAACAATCTGACAATGGCATTAAGTCATCTGAATAGTCTAACAAGTCTTTTCCATATCCGTTTATTTTTATAATCCCATTCAGAGGAGACTAAACTGAAACGAAACACTCTCAGTGAGGTAGTCTCTTGTCCCGAAATTCTTCAGACATCTTCAAGTAGAATCTGTCTTAGACTGCTCTACAATGGAAAGGAAAATGCTAGGTCAGAAAGCTCATAGAAGCGTGTGCTAACTAGCTGCAGGGAGCCAGTCCCAGTGCCTAAACTTCCATAAACAATTCTGCTAATGCACCTCCTCCCAATCCAATAACCTCCCCATATTGTACTATTCCTGGGCACCCTGAATGGAAACTCCCAGTTGTTAGGTAAATTGGTAACCCAGAAAGGCATCCACTAGGTCAGAATTTCCCCAGCTGTGATCTGTGCATGCTGGTTGCACACAGCGGCGGCTCCAGGCATGCCGCCGAATCCGTGGGACTGGGGACTTCCCACAGGTAAGCCGCCAAGGCAGCCTGCCTGCTGTGCTTGGGGCAGCAAAAAAAGCTAGAGCGGCCCCTGGTTGCACAGAACTGGTTTCTCCTTATTTCTAGTTGTTAAATTATGTCAAACATGACGAAACATACATTGAAACTTCCCAAGTGTCACTTTTCCACTTAAGCAATTGCTGCCACTGCTCCAGGGGATATTCTGTGATTACAAGTGAGCGTGAAGTTGTGAATTGGAGCATGTGTATCTACCAACTAAAATATGATTCATGTGATGAAAGTTTGAAAACCCCTGTGCTAGACAACAATAAATGGAGAACAACAATTTCATTTGTGCCTAAAATCAGATTTAAAATTAGATTTCCAAAACCAAAAATAATTCATCCCCTAGATTTTTTTTGGGGGGGGGAGGAGGGAGGGAACAGGAGTTGGCCAATATTTAATCGTCTTATAGGGTTGAGCCAGCAGACTTGCTGTAGAAAGAGCTGTTTCAAGCTTGTAAAAAGATTAAAATACTGTAATAAAAAATTGCTGTAGACACTGGACAGCAAGATATGGGGAATCTCCTGTCAATGCTGCACTAGCAGCTCTTTTCACACTAGTTAATTTAAAATAATTTGTTTTCATTGCTAAGACTCTTGTGAACAAGAGAGTCATATTTACAAGCAAGTTTCTTAATGACACTCCTAGGCAGACAGAAATAGAAAACCTACTTTCATTACCATCAATTTAGCTGTCCTATATTGTAATCTTGGGAATAGCAGAATGTACATCACTCAGGGCCTTACACTTCAGACAACACATGAATGGTGTAGCTTTGTTGATGCTTATAGCTGTTGCCAGGGGACAGTTTGAGAGAGGTGAATTATGCTGCGTACAGTCAGCATAAAGGAACATTTGAAAATGCTTGGACTTAGAAATTTTCTTCTTCTGTAGTGTGTCTGTCTGTCACACAACTACAGCATGATGGTGGTGGGTGCTTTAGAAATGTGTGCAGTAATAATAAATACAGGCAATAATTATGGCCTCTATTTTTAATGGCTTGTATTCTCTTAGCTGCTTAAGGACATTGTTCTGGTGCATTTTGGTACTCTAGTAACTAAGTTTTTTGTTTAGAGGCTGAAGTTCAGCATTTGTAATGGAGAGAAATGAGCTCTTTGCCAAATCTTGACAAAAAGATTTAGAAATGAATGTTACAAACCACTAGAAAAATCACATAATACAAACGTGCACATTATTTTCCTTACTGATCTAAGGTGGAGAGTGCTCCATATCCATACAAATACTCATGCTTAGACCTAGCTCTGATCACATTCAGATAAACATTTATTTCACTGCCTTTTTGACAGCAGCAGCACCAGATCCTGTCAGTGGTTTGGACAGGGACAAGAACTTAATTCTTGATAGGTGGGTAGGTGTTGGAGAAGCCAACTCTTGCTTTGGTGAGATAGGATGGGGGAAGTGGGCTGATTATACTATGATAAGGGAGACAATGAACAGGGAGTAAATATAGGAAAGCAGTGTGTGTATGGTTGAGGGCTGGGTCAAAAACATGAGACAGAATCTGTAGCAGGGAGGAGATAAGGGGGGAAAAATCACATTGGACCAAGGACTCCGAAGGCAGGTGGAGCCTCTGTTCCCCAGAATACCTTTATGCACTGAGGATGGGATTTTCAAAAGCACTCAGGATTGACCTAATTTTTGCTCCCATTGAAGTCAATAGGAATTTTATCCTTGACTTTAGTAGGAGCAGAGTTAAGCCAAAACTGAGTGCTCTGAAGGAGCCCACCCTGAAAATCATGGCTCCGCTCCAGGATAGGAGGGAGAAGTTGGAAAGCAACAAACTTTCCTAGTCATGGGCCCAAAAAACTCATCCCAAAAAACTCTCTAGCCTTCATTTTTTAATTTTTGTATTTAGACTCTTTAGGCAGGCATCTTTCTTCTTATGTAGTTTTAAAACACCTCATTCACTTTTGGGTACTAGAGTAATGTATATTTTTTAAATTGTGTGTGTGAGTGGGGAGAAAGAGTATAAGAAAAGAATGGAAGCTCATGTTACAAAAATAAAAGGTATCACACTTTCAAAGTGCATCCATTTTTCAAAGCTTATATTTTAATTTGTTTTTTCATCTGAAATGTGCACTCCCCGCAGGTTTTTATCTTGAATTCAGCATAGCTATCTGGTTATTTGACAGTTTCATTTACCGATGCTGTGCCTTTCTGCATCCACTAGAAAGCATGCTGTGCTTTCCTGTATCCACTAGATGGAACTCATCTCCTTACACAGAGAAGTGAAATCATGGGGTGAAATCCTGGCCCCATTGAACTCCCATTTATGGGAGTTTTGCTACTGATTTTACTGAGGCCAAGATTTCACCCAGAGCATCTGCTGCTGTGAGGGGCCAAATACTGAATGCAATGGGAGCTGAGGTGCTCAGCACCTTTCAGGAGCAGGCTTATATTCCCTTGGGGCCTTTAGATCAGCACACACTGATTTTATAATTTGTGATCTATAATGACTTTCTCCACAGCTCCTTTCAATTATCCCATATTCCTAATGCCCAAATCCTATGCTGAGAGACTGCTCTAGTTTAGGACTCTTTGAGATTCAGGAAAGTGCACTCAAGTCATGACAGGTAAGGATATGTTTACACTTTCAGATGAGGATCTCACACCACTTTACAAACTGGGTAATTATCCCCATTTTATAGATGGGGAAGTTACAGCTTAAAGAGGTTAAATGACTTGCCCCAAAGTCACATAGCCAGTCAGTAGCAGAACTGAAAATAGAATCCAAGGTTCCAGACTCCTGGCCCTATGCTTTAGCCAGTTAGATCTTCTTGAACACTGGTCCCCTGCTCTAGCCACTAGAGAACATTCACAAATAAGTGGAGGAACAGACCAGTCAATAGTATGGAAGATCACAGGGTACAAGAAGTTAAATTGTAACAGTCAACCCCTCTAAAACTTGTAGAAAAATTGTTAACCACTCCTATTCTGCCTTTTTCTCCATTCTTTCTCAGGGTTAGCCTCATAGGTACCTGAGACACTTAGTAAGGCACACTGATGGGTATGTGGCCCACTGTTTTATGACTTTTTTGTTTATTGTTCAGATACCGCGGTTCACTTTTCTCAGGAAAGCTAGAGAGGCAGATATACAGGGATGTAGGCAAGTGACAATTCATGTAGACCAAGTCTGCCAAGCACCCAGAAGTTTAGGAGGAGTTGTAAAATTTGAACCACTGCTAAATTACAAGTGTCTCTCTACTAACCAACCCCTTAGATAGGAATAGCCCTGAATTGTGCAGACATCCAAATGCAGATCTGAACTCTGAGGCTTGAGCCTATCTTGATTTGCAGTAAGATACTACACTTCTTACAGTGGGGAATGGTAGATAAACATGTTTTCCGGATGGACTGATTTAATGAAGTAGACAGAGCACAGGTTGTTCAAACAGGAAGTGATTTTCCACTTAGTTTACCTAGTCTTTAAATGACAGATGAGTGAGTGTGATCAATCCCATGTTGTCTCAGCAACTCCCTCCAAGTTGGAGAGAATGTTTTCTTTCCTCCTGTCGTATTAGAAAAATCTCTGTCACACACACAGGGCCTAATCTTTTTCCCACTGATGTCAAGGAGATTTTTGCCATTGACTTCTACAAGAAACAGGCTCCTGGGGATCAAGGATCTACTTATCTACCTATAATTATGAGCCACTAAAACCCAACTTAAATGATATGAAAAAGACACTACAATTAACATTGACTTCTACCATTTAGCAGTAGACTTTTTACAAACTGTACAGCTATATTGTTCAAACCAGCTGATATTTTCCTGGGACAAAGTGGGGAAAGTGCAGAAAATAATTTAAATGGTATCTTTACCGATGTATTCTGTCCTATTTGCTTACCTCTGCTAATGTGCTAGACCCCTCTAAAATACCCAAAAATAAAAGCAGTCTCTGATCTAGAGAGCTTAGTGTCTAAACAATAGAAAGATAGGTTGTACTAGGAAAGCCAGTGATGGGAAGACTGATAAAGAGGGTAAGTAAAATACTACATATGTGAAAAACAAATGTAGTAAACTCTAGCTAGATGCTAAAATTTTGCATACAATGGTTTTATTTCAAATCTGAGAACCAATGAATGGGACAGATTTAATTGTAACTATCAAAATGCCTACTAGTAATTTATTGAATTTGATAGGACTATCATGCAGTATGTTAAATTATTTTGAATTTTTTAAAGCTCAAATAGGCTAAATTCTGTCTGCAAGAAGATAATTCCCACTTCCTTTTCCCAAGATTATATTTTGGCATCCATATCCCAATATGCAGCATTTGACAGTAGTAAATATTTTGTAAGTGTTGTTAAAGAATACAACTAGCAGAGTGTAACCAGAATTAACCACCTGATTTTGTATTTATTAAAAAAGACATGCTGTAGTTTGCTTCTCACTTGCCTGACTGTGCATCAACCTTTCTCCGTTTCCCTCTTCTGTTTCTTGCTTCCTTCAGTAGCTCTGACACATAAAGTAATACATTTTAAAACACCACTAGGTTTCCTTTGTTCTAGCCCACTTAAATACATCGCAGTTGCTTTTAGAGTCTTCATTTTATTTCTTCAAAAGATATCCATTAATTTAATATGTTGTACTTCTATTGCCTTCCACCTGAAGCACTTTATAAATGTTAATTAACTGCACAATTTTTTTGTTGTCAGTAAGGAGTAGCAGCCCTAGTTATAGCCTCCAGCAGGCTTTGGATCAGGCCCTTAGTCTTTTCACTGACTTCAATGGGCTTTGGATCAGACTCTCACACATGGAGAAACTAAAGCACAGAGCGATTAAGTAACTTTACTAAGGTTACACAAGAAGTCTGCAGCAGACTTTTGAACCCAGAGCTCTAGAGTCCCATTTCAGTGTCTTAACTGCATGACTGTCCTTCCTCCCTTTCAACCTCTGTCACTACAATAGAAGAGAGGTTCATGTAATAATGTACACTAATTTTGGGGACCACACAGAGAAACCACAATCCCCCATTGAGTTTCTGTAGCCACCTTTTCTTCAGTTTGTTTTTCTATGCCATTGCATTTTGGGGCAGAGAGGGACCTAATTTTATTTTTGTGGTTTATTTTTTTCCAAGGAATTTTATGTGAGTGGATGAATAAGAGTTATGGTCATTTACATGGGGACAAACAGCAGTGATGACCTCTATGATGATTGAGTTGTAGCTAATTTGGGTACACTGAAAACAACACAAGAAGTCCCCATACCACCTGTTGTATTTAGCGGTGCTGCTTGGAAACCTATCTTCAGAAATAACTAGTTTTGGAGGTCTGCAGAGACTGAATGGCTCAGTTACTCATTCGAGGGGTCTTTCAGCCAATCGTGTATGGATCAACACGGGCTGGCTCCAGCAACCTGCTGCTCTTCCTCTCAGACCGGACATGGTGCAGACTTGGCAGCTGAGCTGATGAAAGAAGGGGAGGAGGGATGCATGCAGCTATCAGAATTTAGAAGGAGAAATAACACCGTACATAGCTCATATAAATACCCCAGCCTCCCCAGTGCCATCCTTTGGTTAAGGGATGACGAAAAGTCAGAGACAATAAGCAGAGCCCCCCCCTTCCCCCCGAAAACGAGAGAACGTGGAACTGAACGAAAGGGGTCACTGTTGAAAGTGCTGCATGTGAATCTAGTCATCCGCTCCCATTGGAGTTCAAAATTAGTAGGGCTCCGAAGTTAAACGGAAGGATTTAGTACTCTGTCTAAATGGTCACTTGCCCAACCGCCTTCCCTCGGTTTTGGGAAGCCCTGGGCATGAGTTCATGTTTAAACACAAGCGGGCTAGTACTGGAGTCATGCTAGCAATGGCCATTAGCATAGACGAAAAACATCCTGCGGGTCGAAGAAGGTTTCTCTCTCTCTCTCCATTTCTCCCCCACCCCCCTTTCCTTCATTGTCTTTTAGCTTTACGCGTTTATAGATCCGCCCTGTTCAATACTCGGAAAACAAGAACTGGTTTTCAATACCGATCTCTGGGCACTGACTGATACCCCTCCCTGCCTTCGGCACGGGTAACTGCTCCCACACCCGGAGTTAAGGTAGCGTGGTGGGTTAGTGACTGGGGAACACACTGGGAGCCAACTGCAGGCAGGTTCCCCCGCGGGCATCACCCTCCCCAAGAGCAGCCCGGATTCTTCCCCCGGGCGCGCAGACGAGCCAGGCCACCACGCGCCACCCCTCCGCGTCCCAGCTAGCGCCAGCGCGCACCTCCCCACCGCGCAGCAGGGACCAGCCCGCCCCACCACCTCCGCCGCCCCTCCTCGTGTCCGCTCAGCCCCAAAGTAACAGCAAGCTTAACCGACACCAAAAATAAGCCAGCGGCAACTCCCATTGGTCAGGTTCAGTCCAGGCTCCAGCCTCCCATTTGCAGCCGGCGATGCCTGTCAAAGCTCCTCCTTACCGCCCCCTCCCACCCCGTGTCTAATTGCGGGTGCAGGGACTTTCCTAGCTGCTACAGGTAGTCGCGAAGCGAAGGGCGCTACATCGCCCGCTCTGCTGCAAGGGGCTGCGCGCTGCCCGGCCTCTCTCGAGCGCAGGGGAGTTTCTGGGCCGTGCTCCTTTATGACTATTAATGCACCCAACTTCCCCGCGCGCCCCTTCCTGGCGCTGACAGGGCTGCGGCGAGGCGCGTGGTTCTCCTGACTCCCCCGAGCGCACGCTTCGGAGCCCGCTCCTGCCGCGCCGAGTAACCCGCCGCCGCCGCGGAGTGTGTGCGGAGTGGGAGCGTCTCTCCGGGGCGCCGCAGCCTGCCGGGGGAGTGACTAGCGAGCCCTTGCCGCGAGCGGGGGCGGCGGGACCGGCCTGCAGCCGAGGGGCTCCGATCCCTGGCGGGGCAGCCGGGCGGGCGGACTCGCAGCCGGAGGAGGCGGCCCCGCGCACCGTGTGCCCTCAGGGGAAGCGGGGATGGACCTCGCATTGTTCCTCTGCTAAGCAACTCCTGCGGGGCGCCGGCGCCGCGGACCATGGGCTCCTCGCCTTTGTCTCCCGAGTGAGCGAGCCCTTCGCACGCCGCCTTTGTGAGCCGAGCCCCGCGAACATGGATGTGACCATTTCCGAGCTCATGGAGCTCTTCCTGCAGAGCCCTTTGGTGACCTGGGTAAGTGGCGCCTCATTGTTACGGGTTCTGGGACCTGTGTGCTGGGCAGGGGGCTGCCCGCTCCCCCCGCGCCCCGGGGAGCACCTGGCCGCGCGCCCGAGGGGCCGGGGACAGGTTGGCGTCCCGCTGCGCGCACACCCGCAACGCTGCTTTTTGATTCTTTAAAGCAACTTCATGCAGAGATCTCTTGGCCAGGCTGAATTATCCCCACCTTGGCGGCTGGCAGGGGGACAGGTTTATGGGTCCTGGTTATTTTACATAATAATAATAATTAATATCAACTGTCTACTCCAGTTACAAAGTAGCTCTATTTTTCAACTTTAAATAAAGCTGCTGCAAGTGACTGCCTGCGACCAGTCCGGGGGTCTCCTAGCGATCTGCCTGCAAAACAAAAATAATCTTTCCTCTCTGAGAGCTAGGTGCTGATCACAATAGGTCCATAGAAGAAAAGGGATTTTGACCTGGGAGGGGGGGACCATCTTGAAAAGAGGAATTCAGTTATTCTGTTGCTACTTACCTGCTGTTCAGAGGTTTGAATGCTAGGCCTAAAGCAAAAATACCTTCCAGGATATGACTGTCAGATAAACCATAGATAAGTGTTGTGAGATCAGTAATTAGGATGAATCTTTTCCAAAATCTGAAAAAGGACCATGTGACTCTGAAATGGGGAGTGTCAAACCCCACCTTTGGAATGGGGGATGGGAAAGGAGCCTGAATGATGTAAATCTTGCCCTGGTACAATGAGAGCAAAGAGCTTTCTTTCTATGAATTTGACATCCACCACGGGTTGGGAATCTGTCTCAATCTTTTAATTTAAATGTGAACAATGTTGTCAAATAGGCCTGGGCACCCTCAGCCAAAAATATTTGTCCCTGTTGGTGATCAGAGTCACCGAATAAGAACCACTGTCCTTTGCTTTTATGACACAGGTACACAGTTCTTGCTGGAGGAAGAAAAAAAATATATGTAGGCAGCAAGAACAGGGTTGTGAAGAAGCTTGAGTCAAATTCATAGATTCCAAGGCCGGAAGGGACCCTTGTGATCATCTAGTCTGACCTCCTGTGTAACATAGGCCAGAGATTGTCTCCAAAATAATTTCTAGAGCAGATCTTTTAGAAAAACATCCAATCTTGATTTAAATTCAATGCTGGTGTAAACAAGTCTAGCACTGTTGAAATCAACGGTTTTACAGCAGGGCTGCTTCCCTCCCCTTATGTCAGAAAGCCTATTCGCAGATGAGTCTTTTGTGTTTAGAAGATGTGCAGGGATTGTTTAACTACTCAGTTTGTAATTGTTTTGGCAGGAGTGGGGTTGGAGGTGGTTTCTAGCGAGACTTGGGACTTGTGCAATTTTAAGTTACTCTGTAAGAAAATTGTGATAGATTATTAAAATATCTGCTGTTTTTTCTGACAGGTGAAGACATTTGGCCCATTAGGGAATGAAAATGAAGACAAATTGACTATGTATATGGATCTGGTCGATGGTGTCTTTCTGAACAAAATCATGTTGCAAATGTAAGTAATCTTTTAAGGGATAATGAAAACTGCTTAGTGTTACAAGATCCAACCTTAAATTACGGTAATTGAGTTGACTTGTATTTAAATGTATACTGGAAATCAATACTTCTGAATAGACAGGTCAGTTTCCTGATATGCAGATTGCCTCATTTTTGGTGAATTAAATGTGTTTTCCCATTGAAGGTGAAGTGTGTGTTACTGTTGTTTGACAGGCATTAAAGCATTTCAGTCTTCTCTATAATTGATAGAGAGTTGGTTGGAAAACAGGTGCATGGCGAGAGGAAAATCTTTTGCAATATTTGTTCCTAGGTTGAGAGGGGGATTGGTGTGTTTGTTTTTTTTAATTTCCTGAATTTGAAATTGACCACACAGGAAAAATTGACCCAGGTTTAAAAATGGACTTAAAAAATTGCCCTGATACATTCGTTAATTGTTTGTTTGTGTATCCCCCTGTGATGGCACATTTCATCATCTCTGGAGAAATGAAAAAGCCTTATCACGTGAAACTTTACTGTAGTTAGTGTGTCACACTTGCGTAGAAGGTCTGAAATATCGATGTTCAAATATAAAGTTTCACTGTGCTCATATAGTTCAGTAAAATACTTTTTCATTTGGGTGGCGTGTTTGTCACGGACCACTGCAGATAGAACTAAGACATTTATAAATAGTTTAATCTGAAATAGAAAACAGTTACCTTAATCTACTCTGGTTTTTTTCCTTACATTTAAGTAAGCTCTTAGTAAAAAGTTTCTACGTTAATCTAGTTTTGACCACATCCTTTCCTGTCGCTGAATTTATCATGTGCAGATTCTGTTTCATATGAATTTGCATTTGGCTTTAAACATAATGGACATATTTAAGATGAAGAATTTATGTGGAAAAGTTTTTATTTTATTTTAACTTTTAAAGGTGGAATTTTCAAAAGCACGTAATATGGGTCTAATTCTGCTCCCATTGAATGAAGTTTATTGACATTTTACCATAGATTTCAATGTATTCAGATCTACGCCAACCCTGAGCACTTTTGAAAAGCCTGCTGTAGATGATTAACTTGTCACTGGGAGCTTACTGTGGAAGTATTTTCTGAAAAGTGACTTTGTAAAGATGGTGTCTTGAGTCTGGCTTCTTACCCCAAGATATCGAGTCCAGTATCCTGTCTCTGATGGTGGCCAGCTCCATATGCAATCTGCAAAGTGAAACTGAATTCTTTGTGGTTTGTGCATTACCAGCCATTAAGATTCTGTAAATGGAATTTAGCTAACAATTAACACGA
Source organism: Mauremys reevesii (assembly GCF_016161935.1). Lineage (NCBI taxonomy): Eukaryota > Metazoa > Chordata > Testudines > Geoemydidae > Mauremys > Mauremys reevesii. Next base: position 30,583,287 of record NC_052626.1, read on the forward strand.
GCCAAGGTTGATTCCAGAACACTCCCTCTGAGGTGTATTGTTTCTGCAGTGCTAACTGAAGTGGGTTTTTTAAAAAAAAAAAAAGTGTGTGTGGGGAGGGTGGGGCCAAAATCTTACATGACCTATGACTCTGATTACAGAAAAGCCACGTTTCTTAGTCATTTTTCATGGTAGAACTCCTTTTTAAATAGCATTTCTAAAATCAGGGTTCCAAGCATCAATATTTAGATCCACATCTAAACTTTCTCAATGTATAGAAGTGGAAGGGGGTTTTACATCATGTCCATCTTTCCTTAAAGTACTTCTCCATGCCAGACAAAGTTACAGCTGTAGTGAGGCTGCTATGGAATTAACTAACTAGAATTAACTAATTTATGGACAGTGTTGGAAAAAAAATTTTTAGAAGACTTTGTACATCCAAAGAGAAAGTACCTAACAAAGGAAAACAAAAATGGTGCTATCTTGGTGTCTATTTACAACAAAGAAATATGAGCAACTGAGTTTTTCTTTTAGTGATAGAACTGTAGAAGATCACTGTGTCTCATAATAATGAATCCAAAAGTGCTTTGCTGACTAAAATTATATGTGCGCATATATTGATATATAATTAAAACAGAATGTTTACATCACCTCATCAACCATTGAAATGCCGCCACCTCTAGAGAGGAACATAACTGTTCTACAGTGTACAAAAATTTAACAGTGTTTTGGGACAAGAAGTGAACAATAAAATCCAATTGAAATTGCAGGGGGGGAAGAAATCAGGTTAACTGTAATTATGCTGTTGGAGTTTGGTCAGGATACCATACTCTGGCGAAAAATGCCATGGGGTCTTTAATGACCAATAGCATTCAAGAGCTTAGCCTTACATCTCACCCAAAAGACAACTCTGCCAGCAGCACCATGGGAAATGGGGGAGGGGAGGAAGCACTAACGCACAATGAGTACTGGAGTAAGAAACTCCCATTAGATTAAACACAAGCAGGCAGAACTTTACTTTTTCCTTTTTATTTTAGATGGCTTTGGCAGTGCTTCTGGTGGTATCTTGGGATCAAAGAAACCAAAACTTTTCTATCGAGAGCCCAAGATGATTTAACTAAGGAACCAGCACTACAGTATTTATGTACACCCAAGACAGCAAGGTGCTGAAGAGAGCTGCTGTCCGTGACCTTCACTCTTTGTTAGCCAACCTTTAGAATTTGCAATGCAATTACTGCTTGCCTGTAAATCAGGAGAGCCTTTCTAAATGTGTTTCTGCCCCACAAAGTTTTCAGAATAGAAAAACAAATGTGTCTCAGAAATGCTCGCTCAGCAGTTCCTCAGGTTCCATGTAAGGTTGATTTTAAATGCTTGCGTCTTACTGAAACTGAGCTTGTCAGGGTCCTTGCTAAATTGGATAGTATATTATGTGCTATGTTAAACTAATGTTGGTGCTCTGAAGGTGGAGTGTAGTAAAGAGCTCTTAGACAACTATCTGACCAATCAGGTGTTCTCTTCTTGTCAGTCCTACTTGAAATTGTTTCGCCTGAGGAATATCCTGTTGACAAAGTTGTTTGAACACACACAACACAGGCATATGACTTCACACCTAAATGACAGTTTGAGTTTTAGGCTTGGATTTTTTTTATGGTCCCGTGTGATTGAAACCCTTATTGTTTAGCTGCAGCGAAACAGGTGTCTCTAAATGGGAATTGGTGAAGCTGGTATTTGTATTACCTCCCCTCCCCCCACCCCTGACCAAAACTTTGTTTTGAGTTGCGGGGGCTGGTGCTGTAGGTGTTTCATTGTTAAAATACATTATTTCTGTCCTGCTGTCAAGTGAGGTTTAATGTCCGATCATCGCTGAAAGGAATCCAGTGGCTCTATTAAGTGGCATGGTTAAACTTGGTGAGCTTTGATTGCTGGCAAAACATAAGGCTTCGACTGTGTGCGGTGCTGAGCAGGCTCCATTCACACAAGCAGACCAATGATTTCTAAATACGGTAGGCTGGATTAGGCCCTATACGCCATCTGGCATGCTGGTGTGGGTGCAGAAGGGCCGTGCTGCAGCCAGAACCCCCAGGAGGCATTTTGGATGACTTGGTCAGATCAGCATGGCAACTGCACCACCCTGGGAGGGAGGTGCAGTGCAGGCTGCCATTCTTTTTGCCTGTCCAGGTCTGCTGGCTGTGCGAAATGGGGGAGGGGGAGTGAGGGCTGGCCAGTGGCCTGCTGCCACCCTGTCCTTTTTAGACAGCTAGAGTTCAGAGAGACTCAGAAATGAGCTGAGCCTCAGGCACGCTAAACTTTTCAAGGAGGGACGATAGGCCTCCTTACCCACTCATGCAGGTGATAGTTACATATTGAGTCAGACTGTGGCCAACATCCAATGTTAATGTCACTACATTTTTAGATACTGCTAAACAGGATAAGTCTTTTTGTTGTTGATGATTTCTTCCTTCTGTATTCTGACACAGTTGACTCTGACCTAAGCACGGATATGGCACAGTTGCATATCTGTAAATAATATCTCTTATGAGCAAATGATACAATATTCTTTAGTGGGGCGCTAAAATAATACAGGTATCCATAGTGAAATTGCAGTAGTACTAGAACGTCTGGATTTCTTGTGAGTGCATTTGTATCAAATTAATACGCTATTCTACAGCACATTTCAAAGTTTTTCAGACTCTGCTGCATACAGTTTTGTGTCACTCCTGGTATGAAAGTGACACAAATCTGATTGTCATGATTACATTGGGGCAGGAATATCTGTTAGTGTACGCAAATATTTACTGCTTAAGCCCCTAGCTTTTTATGATGGAGTGTTTTTATCGGGAAATGGTGGATGTATATACACAAGAAGCCCTAAATATTTGTGTATTGGCTTGTTGAACAATAGGTTACACCCCTAGACTGGAACATATCTGACAGGAATAAAGTAACAAAATATCTGACAGGAATAAATCTGACAAAACCATCATTTTTTGTAACTCCTAAATGAAAATATCTTTGAACTTTGCTTGGAATTGTCATGATTTATAATATCAACCTATCTTCTATGATCTCAGTATATGTGATAGGAGTAACCAATACTATAATGGAAGCAGCAAGCAGCCATGTATACATGAGGGTTACATTATTTGGAAGCATATTTCTTGTATTATTTTTAAATCATATTTGAATATTTATTTTACAGGCAGTTTAGGACCCAACCCTACTCTCATTGGCTTTTAGTCTAATAGATACGAAAGAAGAGGAAGCTGATATTTGAATCATGTAGCAATTAAACTAAACAAAGTCCCCGTCTGTTGTTTGTTTTCCATTAGTGAATTACTTCCAGGAACAAAGTGCAGGCAAAAGAATACAGGAGATTGGGACTGCAGGATAGTTTTTCTCAAACCAACTTTTATCTCTGACAAAATCAGCCCAGAGGCAATAGAATACTAATGACCCTTGGTACATTTGATTATCCGTGATATTTGATAATTCGCTGGCCCTATTTGAGGGCTTCCCACTGATTTGTAATGGTTTAACTGATGGCTAGCTCTCTGAGCTCTTCTCAAGCACAGTTAACCAGTATTAGCAGCGCAAAGCATTCAACCATCAAGACCTCCCCGCGTCCTCCAAAAAAGATCGGATTTTTTTAATTAATAATTTTGTGGTCCTTTTATTTGCCTTCTGTTTTTTAAACTTCTGAGTTACACTCAACTCATGGTTTTTCTCTGCAATCATGAGGGCTAAAAACATACATTCTCTTTAGAAATGAAAGTTGAGATTCTCATGTACTCATATGGAGCAGGGGCTTTAAGGAAAATGCTGAATAGCGAGGTGCTCATAAAATTCAGTTCAGCAGTCTCAAACTCATTCATAGTGGGGAGCATATTTTAATACGGAGATTCTTGTGAGCTGTCACCTCCACTTGCATAATATCCCTGTTAGTTTCTGTGTAATCTAAGTATGATATATTTCTAGTTTGTTTTAATACAATTTTTAATAATGTCTAGCTCTTAGAGATCTTTTCATTGAGAGCTCTCAAAAGGCTTTACAAAGGGAGGTCAATATCATTATCCCCATTTTACAAATGGGGAAACTAAGGCCAGTGAGTTGCTCAAAGTTGCCTAGCAGGCCAGTGGCTGAGCTGAGAATGCTTGGAATTTAGAAGCTGGAAACAAGGAGAGCCAATATCAGTCCATAGGCCGTGGTTTGAGACTCTTTGTCTCAGTTTAATGAAAGGAAAAAGATATTCCTGTAAATGTGAAGCTTGCTTCTTATTGCACAGCTTACTCCAGTGTCTTATGATTTTGTTGAACCCTGTTCCCACTCCTTGACTTTGCTCCCTCTATTCTTTGCTATTACAGAGTGAGTTGTACCCTTTTCTGTGTAGTTTTGAGTAGCTTCCTCTCTCTTTCCCTACACTGAGTTCTGTTCTTTTGCTTCTCCCCTAGATTTCTGGTATCTTCTTCTCTCTCGCTCTGTGTTTTTGTCTTCATTTATCTTCTCCTCCCCCAAACTTCCTTCTTCTCACTCCCCAGAATCACATCTTCCAACATACCCACCTGTCCTGCATGTGTCCATATGCAGCCACACATTCACAGGCTGATTTCTGGTTCCCCCATTTAAAGAGAAGTGGGGAGATGCCACTCTGCTGCCTCTTGTCCTGAAAATACAGGCATGTCCCCTGGATCACAGTGGTCCTGTCTTTCTAACGTCTAAAAGGAGCGGCTGCCTCCTGTGTTTCTGTGGGTACGTCTACACTACGGGATTATTCCGATTTTACATAAACCGGTTTAGTAAAACAGATTGTATAAAATCGAGTGCACGCGGTCACACTAAGCACATTAATTCGGCAGTGTGCGTCCACGGTCCGAGGCTAGCATCGATTTCTGGAGCGTTGCACTGTGGGTAGCTATTCCGTAGCTATCCCATAGTTCCCGCAGTCTCCCCCCACCCCTTGGAATTCTGGGTTGAGATCCCAGTGCCTGATGGGCCAAAAATCATTGTCGCGGGTGGTTCTGGGTAAATATCGTCAGTCACTCCTTCCTCTGGGAAAGCAACGGCAGAAAATCATTTCGCGCCCTTTTTTCCTGGATTGCCCTGGCAGACGCCATTAGCATGGCAACCACGGAGCCTGTTTTGCCTTTTGTCACTGTCACCGTATGTGTACTAGATGCCGCTGACAGGCGATTCAGCAGCGCTACGCAGCAGCATTCATTTGCTTTTGCATGATAGCAGACATGGTTATCAGCTGTTCTGTACCATCTACCATGCCATTGTAAATTGGCAATGAGATGATGGTTACCAGGCCTTCTGTGCTGTACCATTTGCTGCTGTCATAGGTGCCCCTGTCTGAGATCAGCCAGGGGTGCAAAAGACAAAAATGGGAATGACTCCCTGAGTCAATTCCTCCTTTATGGTATCTAAAAATAGAATCAGTCCTGTCTAGAATATGGGGCAAGTGTATCAGAGAATAAGAGAGCACAGCTGCTCCGTGTCAAATCCCGCAGAAATGATGAGCTGTATGCCATTCACAGGGGGTGCCCCTGCAACAACCCCACCTGTTGATTCCCTCCTCCCCCAGCCTTCCTGGGCTACCGTTGCAGTGTCCCCCCATTTGTGTGATGAAGTAATAAAGAATGCAGGAATAAGAAACAGTGACTTGTTAGTGAGATAAAATGAGGGGAAGGCAGCCTCCAGCTGCTATGATAGTCCAGACAGGACATTAAGCAGTGTTGGGGAGAGGGTAGCCCAGCATCCCGCTGCTATGACAGTCCAGGCAGAACAGAATCTTTTCTTTACACATGAAAGGCGGGGGCTGATGGAGCTCAGCCCCCTGTTGCTATGATTAAGATGGTTACCAGCCATTCTGTACCATCTACTGAGAAGTAGTAGCACTCATGGGCTGATGATGACGATGGATATCAGTCATATTGTACCATCAGGCACCAAGGAGTGGGGGCGAGGATGCTACAGTTCAGTGCCGCAGCATTGCGTCTACCAGCAGCATTCAGTATACATAGGGTGACATTTAAAAGAGTCAAGAGACGATTTTTTTACCTTTTCCTTCTGTGGGTGGGTTGGAAGGGTAAATTGACGAGCTATGCCCTGAACCACCACGGACAATGTGTTTGACCCTACAGGCATTGGGAGCTCAGCCAAGAATGCAAATGCTTTTCGGAGACTGCAGGAACTGTGGGATAGCTTGAGTCCTCAGTCCCCCCTCCCTCCCTCCATGAGCGTCCATTCGATTCTTTGGCTTTCCGTTACGCTTATCACGCAGCAGTGTGCTGAGTCCCTGCTATGGCCTCTGTCTGGAGATTTTTTTTAAATGCTTTGGAATTTCGTCATCTGTAACGGAGCTCTGATAGAACAGATTTGTCTGCCCATACAGCGATCACATCCGTACGGTCCATGCTGGAGCTCTTTTTGGATTTGGGACTGCATCGCCACCCGTGCAGATCAGAGCTCCATGCTGGGCAAGCAGGAAATGATATTCAAAAGTTCGCGGGGCTTTTCCTGTCTACCTGGCCACTTCATCTGAGTTCTGATTGCACCACTGACCACTCTGGACAGCACTGTGGGATACCGCCCGGAGGCCAATACCGTCGATTTGCGGCCACACTAACCCTAATCCGATACGCTAATACCGATATTAGCGCTACTCCTCTCGTTGGGGAGGAGTACAGAAACCGGTTTAAGGAGCCCTTTATATCGATATAAAGGGCCTCTTAGTGTGGACGGGTGCGGAGTTAAATCGGTTTAAAGCTCCTAAAATCGGTTTAAACGTGTAGTGTAGACCAGGCCTGTGATTCCACAGTTGCTCCCTTCCCTTAGCAGCCAGCCAGCCACCCCCGTCTCTACTCCCCTACATCACTCAGCGCATTCATGCTTGCCACATCCCTACTAGCCTAGGGCAAGTGGATTTTTAAATCCTGGTAAGTGAGGTAGAGAGAGCAGCAATCCAATCTGTTCCCTTTGCATTATGCTGCCCACTCACACTAGACAGAAAATCAAATATAGAAAACATATTGTAAACACTTATTTAAAAATATTATAATGAAGTATCAGTTTTTCTTGCAGAAAAGCTGAATGCCTAGAACACCTGGGGTTCGTAAGTAGGTTCTCATCCAAGTCCTAACTGGGCCAAGATGCCTTTAAGTTACAGAATTGTGTAAGACCAAGCAAACCAGGATCCGTAAGATAATCTGCTTTTCAGAAACCAGCCATTGTCTCAACGAGCAACTTGCCATGACTCCCATAACTTACTGATCTCCTATTGCACATGTGCATCTCCAGTATCAGTATCTGAATTTGTTATACAGTGAGCATTAACATTTCATAAAGTGCTTCTGTGGTGACAAGTTGAAAAGCATTCCTGTTTCAGGGAAAGGAGCTGCTTACCTCACCTCATGCATAAGATTCCATGCTGCTTAGGACGTTTATAAAGTTGCTGTATACATGATCTCACTTATCCCAGTCTGTCCTATTGGGCAACAAACTGTATATGATTGTGTTCTGTATACTGACTAGCAGCTGTGAGCTTTCGGGGCATTGCAAAGTGCCCCTTTCTGACGTTAAACAAACCTGCCTACTTATGCAATTTCTTCAAACATCTGTAACATAATGTTCAGACTATATTTTATTTTCAAGAAAGCACTCGGCCTCCATCTCAGAGTGGAGATGATGGAACCGCTTAAATAACACCATTTACTCCGGTCTGGCTCCACAGGCAGATCAACAAGCCTCGTGGTCAATGATATTAAAGGCTGCCCTGGGCAAACTCATTATTGTCATTAAACGTAATAGTGGCAGCTGAGGAAGTTTTTTTTTTTTCCCCTCATGCCCTGATCCTGCAAACACTTATGGATGTGAATAGTCCCAATGATTTCAGTGGGGCTACTTGTATGTGTAAAGTTAAGCGGCTGTATGGGTGTGTTTTGCAATTTCTGGGCGGTAAAGGGGGGGTCATTTTTTTTTTCAAAGATGTCTAAATGATTTAGGAGCAAAAGTCCCATTAAAAGTCAATTGACCTTGTGCTCCTGAGTCACTTAGGTGCTTTTGAAAATCTCACCCTGGACCTAAAACTGCCCGATCTAGGAATATTCAAAAGAAACACCAGTTCTTTGCCATGGCCAGTTGTGTGTTTTCCTCTCGTGGGTTTTTTATTAATCAAACGTTTAAAGTCAGCTTATTTTCCAGCCCCATCATCATTCCTAGTATGTCCCAGTGATAGATTTGTGAGATAAGCAACCATCAAAAATAATATTTCCTTTGTTCAAGTATGGCAGCAGGTGCCAAATAGAACAGCCAAAGCCCACATCTCTTCTTTCTGGATCTAGACTTTGGGCTAATGGGCTGTGGTATTGGACCGCAGCACCGCTACGTAGTTCATGAATGGATTGGTTCATGTGGAACCTGGAGGACTTTGAACTACCCCTTCTCTTTGTTCAACTTCTCTTTACTATTTGTTTGCTTCCCTGTGTATTGTAATGACTTTAATCACAAACCTAAGTATCCAGCATCCATCAGAATCAGACTCTCTACTAGTATTCTTTAAAGCATTCCCCATACAGGCTGCCCTACCAAGGACCTGGAGAAGCCAAACCCAGGTTCCCCTTTCAAATCTTGCACATGTCTTGTGCTGTTGCACTGCTGGCTGATCTGTCTCACTTGTATAACCCCATCACCATAGTATTTGAGCATCGGTTTCAGTAACAAGGGCAAGTTAATCTCATGGCTGCAAATATCAACAAAAATGAGACGGTTCAGGTAAAGGCATTCATGTTGAAGTCCTATGTTTTTCTTAACTTGTGCATTAAAACTGCAGTCAGTGTGCCAAATATTACTGCTTTTGTAAGAGTGGATGAAGAGGAGTCTTGCCTATTTAGGCCAGAGGCAAATTTGCCACTTTGTACCTCAGTGCATTTAAAATCACCAACTGCACATGCGTATAGGTATCAAGTCTAATAGCAAAGCAGGACTTTGGCCATCTCTTCAATGGGAGAGACGCTCTGTGATGTCTACACATATCACCCATGTTCAGTGCAAAGATGAATTGACGTGGTTGTGCTTAAAAACAAAAAAATACTCTTAACTGCTTACGGTACTTGTGTAAACTTCGACAAACAGTGACACCGTATGTCAGTTCCCCTTTAATTCACCTGTCAACACCAAAATTCAGTGTTTCCTCTGGAAAGTTGTCAATGGCTAGATTAACTGCCAGAGCAGAGTCCTGGATGCAGATGCCAGTGTTGGTTAGGTGTCAACTGATAACACTCTGAACTAGGGGATTGACTGATCACAAGTTTTTCAGATCCCTTTTAAGGTGCATTGATGTGTTTAACTTCCATACAGATTCTCTTAATCATTTGGAGCTTTTCTTTACCTGAGAAACAGTCATTTCAGTTCACCGTTGAGATTCAATTGTAATCACTTCCTTTAAAACAAAGAAAACTTCTAGCCTCCTAATCTCTCCCCCCTCCCCAACCCGATTAATTGCTCTCTTGCACGTGCATGCACCTTTATATATATCTTCCAATAGTTCCTAGAAGCCCCAGTCAGGATCTGGGCCCCAGTGTGCTAGGCACTGAACACTCATAAAATATAAGACAGGGCTTAAATTTAATTAGGCAAGACAGAAAATGGCCTGTGTCTGAATGAGATTTCCTTGCATCAGGGATGGTCTAACTATATGTATGCTGCATACCCCTTGCTCTGGGAGTGCATAGTGGTTGTAGGATGCTGTTGCTTAGAAGTGAGGGAGGCTCTTGAATGGCCACATAGGGTCACCTAAAATGTGTTACGCAGAGTGGTATGTGGAGGAGTTCCAAACTCTCTCCCTCCCTTTCATTGTGGTGTTAGTTTATTGTACTGTAAGTTTGTATGTATTGTACTGAAATATTCAAATGCTTAAGAGTCCTCCTTGTACTGCATTATTATAGTGTGACAGGATAGAGCTGATGCATGCCCAGTCTTTAACATTGGGTTTTCTCTTTTTTTTTTTTTTTTTCTTCTAGAGATCCACGGCCGACAAACCAACGTGTCAACAAGCACGTCGATAATGATGTCAACCTCCGAATCCAAAACCTGACCATCTTAGTCAGAAACATCAAGATTTATTATCAGGTGTGCCTTCTGCTCTTACTGGTGTCTGCCAAGGGTTGTGGTGTTTCCGCTAGTACAGGAATTAGTAGTCTGTTAAAGAAAACTACCACAGGAAATGAAGAGGAAATTGTGTTCATGTAAAAGCATTTTCAGCCATCATTGCCAGCACTTTGAAATATAGATAGAGCTAACTTTTCTAGCCTTCATGGCCCATTGGCAGATTTTAAAAAGGAAGGAAAAAACTGAGTTTGAAGGATATGATAGCACTTTGGTTAGCTGTGTCAATATTCAAGTCTTCTGCAGGATCTATGAAATAGGACTAATGTCTGAGGATATAAAACGTGTTTAAAACAAGTAGCGTTGCTTTCACTCCTAGAGACATCTTGAAATGCCAAGGAGTATTAAAATGGCCCTGTACGTACATATTGTGTTTAAAGAAGTCTCATGAAAGACTGACTACATCAACTCCCATTCCCAGGTTCTTCTCATCCACCTGCATCTCTTCTAGCCATATGCTGTACACTAGAGGCAGCTGGGTGGAGTGTTGCATCTCTTGAGAGTGTGGGAGAATAATGGTACTTCATTGACTTTAATTACAGTTCTGTGGCTTGATGCCACTAAAGTAGAGCGAGACCCCAAAATATTACTGCCACCAATTGCTATCTGTGCTACAGAGCTTGCTAAAGAAAGTCTCTGAGAGGGATTCATGCAGAAGAAAGTAAAATAGAACCGATGACTGTTAAATGCAAGTTATGGCAGCATGTCAGGAGAGTAGATTGTGTAGCTTTTTGATCTGAGGTGGTATGTTGGCATTTTATATATTTTTGAAGACAACAAACGTATGGCTCAATCATTTAGCATTGTAGGTATTGCTGGAATGGGTCGTCATTCACTTAAAAAAATAACTTTAATTGTCCCGTTGAGTTCTCTACCCGAGCAGGGAAATCCCATTTCCTCAATCTTTCAACATAACAGGATGGGATTTCCTTGTCTGTCTTTGTTATTGCTTACTCAGCACCATAGATCTGTATGAAGTTTTACAGACATCAGAAGACAGAGAGACAAGGTGGGTGAGGTACATTTATTTTTATTTATTTTCCTCCCCCCCTTTTATTGGACCAACTTTTGTTGGTGAGAGAGACAAGCTTTTGAACCACCCAGATTCTTCTTCAACTTGTCTGTCTCGCCAACAGACGTTGGTCTTATAAAAGATATTACCTCACTCACCTTGTCTCTCTAATATCCTGGGACCGACATTTCTACAACTATGCTATGTACAACATCAGAAGACACAGTCTTTCTCCACAAAGTTTGCAATCCAAGAACCTGATCCTTAATTTGCTGAGAGCCCTAAGCATTTAGTCTCACTCATGGGAGTTCAGCACCTTGCAGCAGATGATCAGGCCCTTTGTTAGACAATGTACGAACAGGGGCTAGAGTATGGGAGAAAATAAATGTGATTCAGAATTATGTGACCTGGCTTGTTTAGTGTCTTGTTGGTTTTGCGCTGTTGGGTTTTTTTTAATATAATCTAATCCAGCCAGGCACTACAGTAATACCTTATAACACACTTTCTTATTATTTGTAACAGGGAGCAAGAGCTGTGGCTGGAGATGGGAGGCATAATAATAAGACTCTGGCCATATTCCAGAAGAATCGTTCTAGACCATTACTTTGTCAGGCTAGTGCATCTCCCTGCCTCAGGAATGCATACCCTGCATGTAAATAGTATGATAGCAAAAATTAATTAGTTTGTTCTTGAAAATATTAAATAATAGCAAATCTAACAAAAATTAAATTTTTGTATCTATACACTACATGTAAGGAGTTCATTTCTCCTTTATCACATCAAGATCTTTAGGGCAAATCCAAGGCCTCTTGTTAATCTAAGAGAGATTCCCTTTTAAATGACGCTGCATAACCTTCAATTCCCAATAGCCTGGAAGGAGTTAAAGGCTGTCTGTGCAGCAACCTGCGCAGTTCTATATATGATTGATATGCAACGTCACATTTCTACTAATGGTTGTTATATTTTGGAGGATTTCTTGTGTGTTAGAAGCCCAGCTAGTATATATCATTTGAATTAAATGATGGTTCGTTGTTACAAAGTATACCCAAGGCATCTAGAATGGATATTTCGGGATGTGCTAGAGAATTTTGCCATCTAAAACTTTTCATAGTAATTATTGTGAAACCTCTCCTCCTTTGAACTTTTTTGTTTGTTGTTATTGTTTTTTAAGTAGCCTGAAATTAGTTGCGTTTGTATAGTTGAGTAATCTAAGTCAATAGCTCGAGATGAGGCTAGTGTGTTACTGACAGAAAACATCTAATCAATTTCAGTGGCAGTCTGGAAGTGGGAGGGAAGGTTCCTGACAAACAATAGAAGCACAAATTGCTGCTTCCTCAAGGGAAGCACAAGCTTAAAAAACAGCATGTTGGCCTTGGGGAATTCCCTTCACTTTCACCAAATGGACTCAAATCTCGTTTACAGCTAATTCCTTGTATTTGGTGGGGGGAGTGTATATGGAGGGAACTGAGGGTGATTATTCTTTTGTGTGTTATTAAACAAAGGGTCAAAGTGGGTGTGTCAAAACAAAAGCCTTCCCCCCCACCCAAAGACAAGGAAGAATAAAAACATAAGTTCATGGTCCCTTAGTCCCTGTGTTTTGTGGAATAAGATATCAGTAGCTACTAAAATTAAACTATTTTAAGATATCACTCAAAGGCTGGATAGTTTTTTGGGTCCATATAAATGTCTAACATAACTGTGCTCAGTATAATTGATCTCCTTGTTAAAACAAAATTTATTTCAGTATTTGGTGATATTCTTCTGAATGTAGAGGTGGGAGTAAACCAGAACCCTGGACCCAAATTGCCCCCCACAATGTTAGGACATTCCAGATCTGGATCGGAACTTTGAGGCACTATCTCTCTAACAGGCCTGAGCTGGGTATCTGGGAAATTTGGATCTAGATCTGACCTTTGTGGCTTGGACTGATCTCTTTTTAAAATTTGCTTCACTGGGCATAAATGGGATGAGCAAATGCACTAAAGAAACACTTTTACACTGGAATCAGAACAGTTTAGGTGGCTCTGTCATTCACCTGGTGTTTCAATTGCTGTTTTTGTTAACTCTGTCAAAAGCAATTAATCTATGAATTCAGTGAAGTTATGCCAGCGCTTACAGCAGCACAAAACCTTGATCACTGAGGGCTGTAAAAAAACAACCACCAGTGCTTTGTGTCATGATTGTTGCAGTAAAATCTGGAGAAACATTGACAACTTTTAAGATGAGAGAATTTTGATTTGGCCAGTTCCAATTTTTTATTTTAATGGGAGTGTATAAAAAAGGGTTAGTCCTGGTGGCAAGTAAAGTCTCTACATTTCCCAGTGAGTATCTGCACTTTTACAGGCTCTGTAATCATGGCCTGTGAGAACTTCATCTCCTGAAACTAAGCAAATTAGTCACTTTGTTGTGGGATTTCTTGAGCAGAAATCTGTAAAAGAGGATCTGCCACTAATTCCATTTAATGAACATTGTGCCACTGGCTAACAGCAAAAATGCTGGTAATTAATTTTTTGAACTTTTGTGACATTTTGGGAAGGCTTCTATGAGGGAGAATGTGAAATGTCATTGTCAGCTGTGTGTGTGTGTGTACGTGTACATGTGTGTTGGAGGGTGTGTTTGCACTTTCTAGCTAGTGCTTTGATCAAGCTGATGGTTCAGAGCATTGGCAGCTTTCCACTGCCCTTGTTGATGTATGTAATTGTATGTCTTTAACGAACTGAAAATCAAAAAGGAATCCTAGAAAAAGTGGAAACATGGATGAATTGCTTAGGAGGTGTACAAAAGAAGAACACAAGCATAGAATCATAGGGTTGGAAGGGACCTCAGGAGGTCATCTAGTCCAACCCCCTGCTCAAAGCAGGACCAATCCCCAATTGGCCCCCTCAAGGATTGAACTCACAACCCTTGGTTTAGCAGGCCAGTGCTCAAACCACTGAGCTATCCTTCCCCCCGTGTAGGGACAAAACCAGAAAGGCTAGGACACAAAATGAGTTACACCTTGTAATGCACGTAAAAGGCAGTAAACAGGTTCTACATTAGGAACAAGTGAAAGACAAAGGAAAGTGTTGGCTCACTACTTAGAGGAGAAGTTGACCTAATAACTGAGGACATCAGGAAGGCTGAAGTGTTTAATGTCCATTTTGCTTCAGTCTTCACTAAAAAGGTTAAAGTTAGCAGATAACACAATTAATATGAGCAACAAGGGGGAAGGAAAATAGGGTAAGAACAGGTTAAAGAACATTTAGATAAGTTAGATGTATTCAAGTTGGCAGGACCTGATGAAATTCATATTAGGGTACTTAAGGAACTAGCTGAAGCAATCTCAGAACCATTAGTGATTATCTTTGAGAACTCATGGAAGACAGGTGAGCTCCCAGAGGACTGGAGAAGGACAAACATAATACCTATCTTTAAAAATGGGAGAGATGTGGGGAATTGTAGACTGGTCGGCCTAACTTTGATTCCTAGAAAAATACTGGAACAAATTTATTAAACAGTTTGTAAACAAGTAGAGGATAAAAGGGTTAAGGTGCAGCCAGCATGGGTTTATCAAGAATAAATCATGTCAAACCTGCTTAACTTCCTTCTTTGACAGGGTTACTGGGGAAGCAATATGGGATATATCTTGACTTTAAAAATGGATACTGTCCCATGTGATGGTCTCTCAATCAAACCAGGGAAACATGATGTGAAATTACTATAAGGCGGGTGCAAATCTGGCTGAAAGACCAAGAGTAGTTATCAATGGTTCACTGCTCAACTGGATGGTGTTTTTTAGTGGGGTCCCTCGGGTCAGTTCTGGGTTTGGTACTATTCAATATTTTTCATTAATGATTTGGATAATGGAGTGAAGAGTGTGCTTATAAAATTTGTAGATGACATCAAGTTCGGGGTGGGGGGGGTAAGATGTAGCTAGGACAATGGCAGGAGAACTTGGGGAAAATCCTGAGTGTAGACACACCCTATTCTATTCTGTTTGGTTCTTATACTGAATTCATCACCATAGCACCCTTTACCACACTGTAGGTAATGCTTTATTTAGCCTATGGATGCTAGCATTAAACCATTGTCAACACCAGTGCAACTGCATTCTTTACCAACAGCGGGTACAGAATGTGCTTGTGTGGACTAGGCTTTGGAGTGGTTATTTGAAACAAGCCTGGGCTGGGGCAGACTGGCAGGGTAGCCTGGGGAAGCTTGAAGTGTCATGCTTCTTCCATTCTGTGCATCGGCCTCTGGATCTGACACCTTTTATGGGCAATGAAATTCATTTTAATTATAGTTTGAAAAAACTAGAAGCAACAAAAGGATCTGTTTCCATATCTGCTAGATCATTAACTTTCAGACATGCCAATATTCACTCAAATGGCACATACTGCATCACAAAAACCCCTACAGTTTGCATAAAAGCTTGTGGTTGTGGGAAGAAAAGAATTAACATTATCATCACTTGGCTAGTGCCTGTGAGGTTTTGAGGCATATCTTTCATTTGAAGAATGCAGATTGGAAATGCCAGTGGAAGAAGCACTGTATGTGGTCACTGCTACATTTTGATGCCTGTAGTTCCCATAGTTGTGACCACTAAGTCCTTGGACAATTGCTTGACATTTCTAAATGGCTGGAAATATTTCTGCATTTAAAAAAGAATTGCTGCTGAGAAGCAATTCTGAAACCAGTTATACTCTCAAAATGGCTCATGTGCAACTTCCACAAGTAACTCAAACCTTAAGTTCCATTAATAATGGTGGGAGGAGTAAATATGAAGTCATTCACTGAATGTGCAGAAAGAACATTATATATATATCGTATTGCTGCAAATCCAAATTCTGGTTTTGGTTCATAGCTTGTGCCCAATAGCTGTGTTGCCAGCTGTAAACAAGTTTTTATATACAATGTGCCCCTTTGTTGAATTTACATCTCTCTTCTAATAGTAAGAAGACCCCCAGGAGTCTCTGATTTGTTGCTTAATTAATAGGCCTCTATAGGTAAACTTTATTTCTTAGTACTAATACATATCTATATTTCAAGCTCTCTCTCAGTTCAGGAACTCAAGGGAGGAACTTTTTTCTTGAGTTTTGAAATCCAAGCTTGTAAACCACAATATTTGTCTCTTCTCAAGACCACAGTTTTTACAAATAGTCCCTTATAAAGTCACCCAAACTACTTTGCTGACTATACACTATGGGTTTGTCAATTTCCTCTCCAAGGTGTATGCAACTGAGAGCACAATTTGTTTGTAATATATATTTAAGTGCCTGAATCAGTCTCACATGTGTAATTTTGAACATTAATGTGCCCCTCAAAGATAACAGATTTTAAACTGTGATAACTTGTAGCAGGATATGGGGAAGGTAAGGTATAGAAGCTGAGATTCTTAGTACCATAAACCTTGTTACGTATACTGGGAATAATTTAGTATCAAGTACTTGTCCTTTTTACAAAGGGGTAATTTGGTCAAGTGGATTGGGTGGTAGGAGATGTTGGTTTTAGTCCTAGCTCTGGTGGTCACTTTGGGCAAGACCTTTCTGTTTTCTGTGCCTCCATTTCAGCTCCTACCCTTTGTCTATCTTTATTTAGATTGAACGTCCATGGGGCACTAACTGTCTTATTGTGTGTTTACGCAATGCCAAGCACAGCAGGACCCCAATCTCAGTTGAGGCCTCTTGACACTACTGTGATGCAAATAAAATTTGTGGTCAGGTTTTCCATTATGGAATCACAGAATGTAGGGCTGGAAGGGACCTCAAGAGGTCATTGAATCCACCCCCTACACTGAGGCAGGACCAAGTAAACCTAGACCATCCCTCACGGCTATTTGTCCAACCTGTTCTTTAAAACCTCCAATGACAGGGATTCCACAACTTCCCTTGGAAGTTTACTCCAGTGCTTAACTATCCTAAGAGTTAAAGTTTTTCCTAATATCTAACTTAAATCCCCCTTGCTGCAGATTAAGTCCATTATTTCTTGTCCTACCTTCGCTGGAAATGGAGAACAATTGATCACAGTCTTCTTGATAACATAAACAGTACTACCACCGAGCCAGTTATTCCCTGTTTTGTAGTTATGCATTTGATTTTTCTTTTCCTTTCTAAGTGTAGTAGTTTGCACTTTATTGAATTTCCTATTGTTGAATTCAGAACAATTCTCCAATTTGTCAAGGTCGTTTTGAATTCCAATCCTATCCCCCAGAGTGCTTACGACCCCCACCGTCCAGCTTGTTGTCATCTGCAAATTTTATAAGCATACTCTCCACTCCATTATCCAAGTCATTAATGAAAATGTTGAATAGTTCTGGATCCAGGACTGACCCCTGAGAGACTCACTAGTTACACCATCCCAGTTAGATAGCAATCCATTGATAACTATTCTTGGAATACAGTCTTTCAACCAATTGGACACCCACCTTATAGTAATTTCATCCAGACAATGTTTTCCTAGTTTGATTATGAGACTGTCACAAAGGATGGTATCCCTTTCTAAAGTCAAGATTTAGCCTGTCTTCTGCTTCCCATGTAGGCCAGTAACCCCATCGGAGAAGGAAATTAGGTTGGTTTGGCATGATTTGTTCTTGACAAACCCATGCTGGCTGTACCTTAACCCTTTTATCCTCTACTTACTTACAAACTGATTGTTTAATAATTTGTTCCCGTATCTTTCCAGTTATCAAAGTTAGGCCAGTCAGTCTATAATTCCCCAAGTCTCCTTTGTTTGCCTTTCTCCAGCCTCTGTGAGCTCACCCATCTTCTGTGCGTTCTTGATAATCGCTAATGGTTCTGAGATTGTCAGCTAGCTCTTTATGTACCTTAGTATGAATTTCATCAGGCCCGACTGACTTGAATGCATCTAACTTATCTAAATATTCTTTAACCAGTGTACTAGCTACAGTATGAAATACGAAGTATACAGTATGTTAAATGGATACTAAGGATACTCATATACTGTAGTCAGGTGTGCCATGTAAGTGAATTCTTAGTTCTGACACAGATTTCTTGAGTGAGCAGGCAATCACTTAATCTCCCAGTGCCTCAGTATCCCATCTGTGAAACTAATGGTACCGCCCTACCTCACAAGTGTGTTTGTAGAGATAAGTATACTAAAGATTGTGAGATGGTCAGATAGTACAATAATGGGGGCCATAGAAGTACCTTTTATAGGTAGGTCCCTAGACAGGTTACTCATCTGTACCAGAGAGAGAGGATCTGATACTGTGTAGTGAGATTTATGCCATCTATAACTCTGGTGGAAATAGACAAATTAGCCATTTGTCCCAGAGTGTGGTGGCTAATTTGGAAAGATATCAATATTTTGAGAGCTACTATTTCAGATGGTACAGGGATCCCGCCACATGTCATTGAGAACTCTGCTGTTTACTAGCTGTGATTCTAGGATGCATTGTAGCTGATATATTGGATTATGTCTGAAAGCTTAATACAGCACTGAGCTTTGAAAGGCACATTTTTCCCCCTTGAGGCTCTGCATATATTTTAATCCTGAATGAAATGGTGAACTCAAACAGATTGGAGGGGAAAATAGCCCGGCTTTTAAACTTCTTTATGCCCCGTAATTTCCTGGAGCTGGAATATAGGAAGGACAGAATAGGCTGGCATGTGCCTGGGTTAGTTCTGTCTTTGTTTTGGCTAATAAGCTAGGAAGGTGTGAATTCATTGTACAGACAAATGGGGAAACCAAGCTGAGATAGCAAGGGACCTCATGTGTGCTCCTATAATATAAATACTAAAGGATGACAATGAAGATGACTCTGAATTCTAGACTCATAGCTTGAATGGAATGTACTTGGAGGAGAAGGGCTGTGCTGCTGTCATCAGCTGCCTCTTTTGTTCCGATCCAAGGTTTCAGTGGGTTTGTTGTTCTAGTTTGTGGCAGCAGTTGGATAAGGTTGCCACATCAGAAGTAGAGTCAAAGGGTCAATATTCTGAAAGCACAGGTGAGGAGGTAGGATGATCACGGCTCCAGCACCTACTGGACCCGAGGGTGCAAAAATGGGTATTGTACAACATGAAATATCTCTCTGGCTTTTATTCAGCACTTCTTGATTTAACCCACAACATTTTATCATCAACTAGGGGTGTGGGGGAAGAAAGATACTTGGAATGGTCTGAATTAGAGAATATTTCCACTGTCATTTAGACAGCTAAAAAAAAAAGTGAACGTTTAATTTAGGTCTGTACTAATTTGAATTTACCTGGTGTAAATCTTCTGTTTAAGAATTTAATTTATTCAAGTGTTAACCTAGTAAACTGTTGCACTACAACTTGCAAGAGTAAAACCCCAGGGCATTTTGCTACCTTCCACTACCATATCTATTGTGAGTTTTTGATTAGGTTTAAGGCATATATCACTGTATCTAGACAATCTCATCAGATTCAACATGCTTTTGACTCCATTCTGCTATCTAGACGTAGGCAAAATTCCCATTTACATCGGTTGGAGTATTGTTTAGGTAGGTACTGCAGCCCTAGGTTCCCTATTGCCTAAGGAAGCTACAATTTCAGATATATTGGAAAATATTCTGTCTGCTGTGTGCAGTGTATAGTAGTAAAGGGATTTATTTCTGCTAAATTAATTGTTTATACAGGCAGTCCTCGACTTTACGATGTTTGACTTACCATGAATGGCACCTACGACGTTTCTGAATTGCCACCCTGATTCAACTTACGACAATTGGTTTCAACTTTACGACATTCGATCCCGCAATGGAGTGGATTGCGGTTCTGAATTACGACATTTTGACTTACGAAGCAATTTTCAGGAACCAATTGTGTCATAAGTCCAAGGACTGCCTGTAATGCCTGTTGCATAGCTATAATATCTGCAGCTCTAAAGGCCTGCTTTGGTCAGTTGTATTTCTATAATGGGTTCCATTTAATTTAGCCTTTTGCATACAGATATTTTAAAGTGAAGTGTACATGAATGCCATAAATATACAGTAAATTAAAAAAAAAATCTTCCAATTGCACAGCAGTTCCCTAAACACAGGATTTCTGCTTCTTCTTGGCAGGTCACAAATGGAAATGATATTTCTTTGATTATATGCACATTCTATCAATGAATAATTTTATATTATGATCTCAGAAAACATAATCTGTATACATCAGCATATGTAAATGGTGTATATGAACCATATTAGATCCATTCTGTTTTAGGTGCTGGTTTCCCTATAAATCTAGATTAATCTCCTGTACAGACGTGGTATATAAAGAGGGGAATTAAAACCTTAATCCTGCAATGTCATATGCACCCCATTGACTTTAATGGGGCACTGCATGAGCAAAGGGTTCTGCCTGTGTCTGAGAGTTTGCAAGATCGGGGCCTATGACTTCAGCTGTATCAGCACTTAATCTTAAAAGTAGCAGTTACTTGGCCATCGTTTTAACATAGGCTCCCCCCCCCAAAAAAACAAACAAATAACAAAAAACAAAACAAGGAATTGGACCTGCAAACCATACCTCTAGGGTGTTTTTTAATTTTGGAAAAAAGCTTGGGCGAATTATTTATTTATTTAACTCATAGGCATTCCAAAAAAGGAAGTTACTGTTTTTAGATTTGCTTTTGATACTGTCATGTGTCTCATGCAGTTCATTGTTGTAACTGGCCGGCAGTGTTTGTCTGAAACACCCGATCCTCCTAGCAGGTGTAGATCCTGCTGGGGAAATGGGTCAGTGGAGTTTGCGGAATCGTGTGGCTGATTACCGCACCTGGATATAAAGGAGTTGGGAGTGACTCTCTAGAGAGCGGATGTAGAGTGTGGGCTGAGCAGACCTGGTGTAGGAATGGAGCAGGTCGGGGAGAACACTTGAGCTAAACTTTGTTTTGTTAATAAGGGCAAGCCTTAGGAATAAGGTGAAATTTTGACACTACAGAGCATGGACTGTGTGTCAGAATTGGTTGTGAAGGGCAACTGTTCACAAGTGTGTGTTTAAACTGAAATTTGTCATCCACTAATCCCTAATATGCAATAATGCTTCTGGGTTCATGGGTTTGTTTTTTAATGGGGAAGATTTTTAAAGACACCTCTTACTTTAAAAAAACCAAACAAACAAATAAACAGCTGTGCTAGCACAACGTCTGTTTCTTGTCTCTTTGAGATAATTTGAATGTGTGCACTGATGGTTACACTGTCTAAACCACACAGCATGTAGCAATCTAGATAAATCCAGCAGCTAAGGAGTTAAGCTTTTAAATTCTATCAGGCCCTAATCTGGCCAATAAAAGTCCCTAAATAAGAATCTGTTCAACAGACTGAAATCACCCCTGTGGAGCTGTCACTGTCTGTCAGTTTAATAATTAGCATTATTAAAAGTCCCTAGATACTTACGTAATCTTGGGTTTTAGTATTTCTAAAGACATGGATAGAGGCCATTAATTCTGCTATTCCTTTTAAAAATCAAGCCCATCCCTTATAAAGTAAGATATCATGCACACTGCATCTAAATACCTCTCTCCATTAAAAACTGAGCTGTTGGAATTATTGAATATCTTTAAAACCTTTTAACTAATAAGCTTAGTCCTTCTCTCAGGAAAATGGATCCAATTTGTTGGATTTAGTCACCTCATGTTAAATGGCTAATTTAAAATATTTGCCAAACCTATTTGCTTTGAGGTTTAAAAGCAAGAGAAAAAGTAAATGTAATTTTTTCCATGGCATCTTAAATACATATTTTTTTTCAAAAGCTGGCCCAATAGACTAATGCATAAAAGATCCGCCAATGTGGCCTTTGGAATGGAGTCCAATATCCAAATGGTGTTTGCGAAGAGACCTACTTCTGTGAACCCCTTTGGTGCACAGTGTGTTAGAGGAAGGAGAAGGTCATGTTGGGGTTAATGCCTGGTTTATTTGGAACAGCTGTGTTGCAGTAAGACTAAATGGCTGTAGTCCCATGAGAACCATAAGAATTACCACTAGAAAACAGTGGTGGGTAAAACTTCTCTTGCAAATGTTCAATCCAAAATTGTCAGTTTATGAATTATAATAGACCTTTTATAGGATACCTGTTCAAGATTGATTCTTTAGAACATTAGCTATCATACTTTAACACAGAGTAATGTGGAATTCAGTTTTTAAACTACCTTTTAAATTTACTAATTACGTGTTTTGCTTTAAAGTGAGTTTATGATCCAAAATATGAGCCTCCACACTTGCTCCTTTCAAGTCATACCAGCTTATTTTAGTGACAGAAGTATCATTCTGGGGTTTTCTTTACTGGTGATCATCACTGCTAGCTCTCCTGAGCCAAAGCAGCTAAGGCAGAGGGAGGTGGGTTATTTTCTGGCTCACAGATCCTCAACAGAATTCTTAATTAAATTTCAGTTATAGCATCTTTGTTACTGGTAGTGACACTGAAAGCAAACAGCTTGACTTCCTGGTCCCAAGCTGAGTCCTGGTCTACACTACGAGTTTAGGTCGAATTTAGCAGCGTTAGATCTATTTAACCCTGCACTTGTCCACACAATGAAGCCATTTTTGTCGACTTTAAGGGCTCTTAAAATCAATTTCTGTACTCCTCCCCGACAAGGGGATTAGCGCTGAAATCAACCCTGCTGGGTCGAATTTGGGATAGTATGGACGCAATTCGATGGTATTGGCATCCAGGAGCTATCCCAGAGTGCTCCATTGTGACCACTCTGGACAGCACTCTCAACTCAGATGCACTGGCCAGGTAGACAGGAAAAGCCCTGCAAACTTTTGAATTTCATTTCCTGTTTGGCCAGCGTAGCGAGCTGATAAGCACAGGTGACTATGGAATCCCAGAATTGCAAAAGAGCTCCAGCATGGACCGAACTGGAGGTACTGCATCTGATCGCTGTACGGGGAGACGAATCCGTGCTGGCTGAACTCCGTTCCAAAAGACGAAATGCTGGAATATTTGAAAAAAAACCAATGGCATGAAGGACAGAAGTTATAACAGGGACCCGCAGCAGTGCCACATGAAGCCTACCAAAGAACCAGAGAGGCAAAAGGCTGCTCCGGGTCAGAGCCCCGACATGCCACTTCTATGATGAGCTGCATGCCATTCTAGGGGGTGCCCCTACAACTATCCCACCCCTATGCTTCCCTCCTCCCTCACCACTCCCGGGCTACTTTGGCAGTTATTCTCTCATTTGTGTGATGAATTAATAAAGAATGCATGAATTTGAAACGATGACTTTATTGCCTCTGCAAGCGGAAATCAAAGAGGAGAGAGGAGGGCGGTTGGCTTACAGGGAAGTAGAGTGAACCAAGGGAGTGGGTTTTCATCAAGGAGAAACAAACAGAACTTTCACACCGTAGCCTGGCTAGTCGTGAAACTGGTTTTCAAAGCTTCTCTGATGCACAGCGCACCCTGCTGTGCTCTTCTGGGAGAGCAGCCTGAGGCAGAAGCCTCCAGCTGGCATGATATTCCAGGCAGGACTGAATCTCCATTAGACAAAATTTAAAAAAGAAAATGACCTGGAGTCATTCCCATTTTTGTCCAGGCGCCCCTGACCTCACCGAGGTCGGCCAGGAGCACCCACAGGACGACGACGGCAGCTAGCAGTCATATAATACCATCTGCCGTCCGCAAGGCAAGGGGATGCTGCTGTGTAGCACTCCAGTTCCGCATCTGCCAGCACCACCCAGGAGACATACGGTGACAGTGAGCTGAGCGGGCTCCATGCTTGCCATGGTATGTCGTCTGCACGGGTAACCCAGGAAAAAAGGCGAGAAACGATTTTTTGCCATTGCTTTCACGGGGGGGCTGATGACATTTACCCAGAATCACCCGTGACAATGTTTTTGCCCCATCAGGCATTGGGAGCTCAACCCAGAATTCCAATGGGCAGCGGAGACTGCGGGAACTGTGGGATAACTACCACAGTGCAAGGCTCTGAAAGTCGATGCTAGCCTCGGTACTGTGGACACACACTGCTGACTTAATGCGCTTAGTGAGGACGCGCACAATCGACTATCAAATCGATTTCTAAAAAAATCTACTTCTATTAAATCGACCTAATTTCATAGTGTAGACATACCCTTAGTCTGTAGGGGTGATAATGAGAAGGTTTAATTAATATGAGCATGTTTTATATGAGTAATTAAGAAATCATAAATGTGAGTTCTCTTAATAGTCATTTTTCAGAGCAGAACCATAGTGTAACTTTAAA
Source organism: Mauremys reevesii (assembly GCF_016161935.1). Taxonomy (NCBI): domain Eukaryota; kingdom Metazoa; phylum Chordata; order Testudines; family Geoemydidae; genus Mauremys; species Mauremys reevesii. The sequence continues at coordinate 30,607,582 of NC_052626.1, forward strand.
AAAATAAAATAATAATAAAAAAAAAGTTACCCTCTCATACAATTCATGTCTTCAAGTTGCTTTTTGGCCTTTGCCCCTTAAAAAAGAATGCATGTATTTTTTAGGTTTTCATGAATGTAACAGGGTGCAGCCACCTTTTGTCTTCAGTGTCATGATTTGTGGGTTTTGTCTTCAGTGTCATGATTTGTATTTATCTGAGTAGCACGTTGATATTTCTTTATGGTTTTATGTGCAGAAGGCATAAGCTGATACACAGTAACAAAAGCTGCCAGTTTTGCAAGAGTTGCTTATGTTTCAGTGCCTGAACACTTAATCTTGCCCTCCGATTCCAATCCTACAGAGAAAATAAAGCCAATTTGTTCCTTTTCATTCTCTAACTTGGAGCCTGATCATGAGTGCTACTGAACACCTTCAGTTCCTCAGCTGGCTTCAGGTGAGATGCTGGGCATCTCCCATGACTGGGCCCTAGAGCAGTTTTGTTTGATACACTTGTGCATGGTTAAAACAAAGCTGGATGCCAGGTCACAGTTTGCTTTGGCTCTTCTCCCTGACAGCCTGTTGCAATCTTAAATGCTTTTCAAGGTACTGGTCATAGCTTATTAAAACTAATTCTTTCAGTGTTTACAGCAACCAGCTGGATACCTGAAACCATCCTTATCAATTGTTTTCATCTTTGTGCACAAGTGGGTTTCTCAGGCTTGCTCAAGCATGTTAGGTTGATAATGCATCTCTGCCCATCTTACCAAAGAAAGAGCTTTTTTAGTTAGTCAGTGCTGTTGCCTATTTCTACAGCGATCTTAATACCGCTTTTCTATTTTCCAATGTCCAGAATTAAGGTCAGACCTATTTCTTCAGTCATTTCAGCAAGACTAGATAGAAGTTCCCTTAACGTGATCCTAGGTCATGCTTTAATTCTGCAGCCATCTAGATACGAAACATGAAGGAATAGTTACATGACTAGTGATCCTATTCTCCTGGGTCTCTGGTGATTATCTCCAATACCAAATTCAACAAAAGCAGAAGGATGGACCTAGTCAGTATTCATGGTGGAAGCCTCATATATTGGACTAACCTAATCCATGTCCTAGTATATATAGAAAGATAATGTAACCATGCGTAATTGCCGGCCTCAGTTTATTTGTAGTTGGCTATCCACTTTGCAGAATGATATGCAAATAGGCAAGAATCTGACTGCCCTGGTTTTGATAACTTGTAAAATATGATGCTTATCCAATAAATGTCGTGTAATCTAGCATTTGGGATGTTTATGTATTAAGTAATTACATAATTAGAGAAAGTCTTTAAGTTGTTATAAAAGTTGGTGACAGCCAGGTTACACAGCTAAACAAAAAGCATATTTAAAATGAACTTCTGCGTTTTGCTACTCTGTGTACCTGAGCATTAGCATAAAAACAGGAGTCGTAGCTCACCACTTGCCTGAATTATGCTACTTTACAGATGCATGTAGAAAGTGACTGAGAATATGGAATGCTCACCACACTTGTGGGTTTTAAAGGCTTACGGTAATATAAACAAATCCATATGCAAGACCTGGTTTGTAGTTTGAACTGTATGATTTTTTTATTTTTTTTAAGCAGAGGCAAATATAACCTATAAAAGCAAACATGACAGGATTACAGGTCTCCTTGCTTCCCTGTTTGTTGTCTCCTCCCAGGGCTGCCAAAGCTGCTGTGTGGCTGACTACCACAATAGTCTCTTTTTTTTTATGGTACAGTAGTAGCAATAGTTGTTTTTCTTTCACTATGGTCACAGGTGTCAGTTCCATGCCTGTACAGTGCAAACAAATGGCAAAAGGAGAACTGTGTAATATTAGAGACAGCTAAAACTTGTAAGTAGTTTTCTCATCCAATTCATGATTGCTGGTTATACTGTCACCAAATTAATATCTATGGGTATTAGAAAATGTACAAGAATGTGAAGGTCGGAAAATGCTGAAATTGCAGTAAAATCAAGAAATGCTTTATAACCAGATGTTCACTTCAAACACTGCAAGAAAATAATTCAGAAGTGTATGATGTTTCCGACTTCAGTATATCTGACTTTTCTCTGCCTCTTTTCAACATTTGAAAAATACATAAATATTAATATATTGGTACTTTAAAAAAAATTACCTTGAAGTATTTTCACTATAGTAGGCTAGTTTTATGTTACTGTGTTCCTCCATCCCTACTTATTTAAGACTTTAGTTCCCAAACTGTGGTCTAGCAGAGAGCTAGTTTGTCCCATAGTGCTGACGACTCCTCCCCAATTCTAGCTGCTAAATTACATTAAAACGCAGCTAAAATATATTTAATACTTCCCTATTGCTCTTCCTTGAAGACAACCATTGCAGTTGATACAAGCATGTTACATGGTTACAAATGGGTGGGGTTTGTGTAATAGAGCCCTACCAAATTCACGGCCATGGAAAAACGCATCACACGCTGTGAAATCTGGTCTTTTCCCATGAAATCTGGTCTTGTGTGCTTTTACCCTATACTATACAGATTTCATAGGGAAGACCAGCATTTCTCAAATTGGGGGTCCTAACCCAAAAGAGAGTTGCAGGGCGGGTGTCACAGTGTTATTTTAGGGGAGTGGTACTATTGCCACTAATACTTCTGCGTTGCTGCCTTCAGAGCTGGCTGGCCAGAGAGCAACGGATGCTGACTGAGGGCCCAGCTCTGCAGGCAGCAACACAGAAGGGTGGCAATACTGTACCAAGCCATCCTTACTTCTGCACTGCTGCTGGTGGCAGCTCTGCCTTCAGAGCTGGGCTCCCAGCTAGCCGCCACAGCTCTCCAGCTGCCCAGCTCTGAAGGCAGCACCGTTGCCATTAGCAGCACAGAAGTAAGGGTAGCAGTACTGCAAACATCCCTAGAAAAACCTTGTGACCCCCTCTCCCCCAACTCCTTTTTGGGCCAGGACCTCTACAATTACAACACAATGACATTTCAGATTTGTGTAGCTGAAATAATATTTATGATTTTTAAAATCCTATGTCCATGAAATTGACCAAAATGGACTGTGAATTTTGTTGGGATCTAGTAATAGTGCTTGGGAGGAAGGAAGACCCCAAGATGTTTTCTATTATCATTCACACTAGAGAAAAAGTTAGACAACCTCTGTTTTTTAGGAGAGCACCTTGAACTAAATGCAAGGCACACATAGGTGAGGCTAGAAATTCTTTTAGTAATCTAGTTCCTGCCACTGTCAGAAGGTCCTGGATTCCAGGAGGTAGATTGCTTCTTTATTGGGAGAGAGATCAGTTGGTATAGGTACAGGATGCTATGTCTAATTGATTTACAACATGCAATCTGCAGAACAGAGATGAAATGACAAAAGCAAATCTAGGATGTAGTATACCACTTCCAGAACTCTAGAAACTTTATTCAGACCCTCAGCCGGCTGGATGGCTTTAGTCTCTGTTGCCTACGCTTTGTGCAGGCACTTTTGTTCATGCACAGTGGGTGTGAAATGCTATCATGGTGATCTGGTACTGTTTTACACTCACGCTGCTGATGTGAGTGACTGCACAAGTTGCAGGGGCACACAGAATCAGACCCCAGGTGTATTAACCCTCATCAGATACAATAAACCCTTCTTTGAGCATGTTCCCAGGCAGTTATTCAAACTTAAAGACCAAAGCATTTGGGTGTTGGGTATGTTGTTCCCCTCCTTGTCTCTTGCTGTTTTACAACACAAAAGGAAGCTCACATGAACTGAACAGTCTTTTCTTTTAAATCTAGTGACTCAAATCATTGCTGGTAATTGTCCCTTCCAGTGTAAAGTCTTCCAAGAACTCAGTTTAATACTCGGGGGGAGGGGAAGAGGAGGATGTCTCTAGTCATGGTCAACCACCCCTGCACATCATCTACTCCCCATCTCAAATAAAACACATTTGTAGATTTTAGCATCTTGACATGTTCATCCATCATGGCCAACAAACAACTTGCCATTTATTCTATTTACACAAAGGAGGGTTCAGAACACAGTGAGGCCCAGCTGAAATTACAGTGCAGTGCTTTTCACTGACTGCTCTGATAAGCCTATTAAATAGATGCTGTCAGCCTGTTTAGCATTAAAATATGGCTAGTCTTAAATATGGGGGACTAGAGTGGAGATTGTACCCTGCATTCTAAACATGTAGGTCTAGAGAGAATTTCACGCACATACTGCTGGCAGTATTTGGCTCTTAAACATTTTTTAAAAATCCACCCACCAATTTTATTACTGTGAGGTTTTTGGATTCTAATGCTTTGGATTCTAATGATTCCATGCTTCTCCCCACCCCAACATGTGGTAAGAGGAAGGCCCATCTGAATTCCACTCATCTTACAAGCAAGTAGGCACCCTGAGACATGCCGCTGGAGTATCAGAGAGAAATTAGAAATAGAATAAACTGGTTTCTTGGCATTCAGACACCGATGTTAGTGCTAATGCACAAACCTAAAAAAGCAGCCATGCTGGCAAAATTAATATAGTACTAAATACACAGCATAAAATATTCACCCTAGTAGAGGGCCAAACCTGTGTGTTTGCTTTCAAAAAAGCATCTTCTATAGGATCATTAAACAGAGAAATGTCATCTGTTTATCTCATTGAGGGGCCAAGTACAAGGATAGTTTTTTAACTGCTGCTGCTTGCCTCTTTTTTTTTTTTTAAGGACAAGCCATTCATTTTTCTTGGTTTGATTTGGAGCAAGTCTCTTCAGGTTCTCTTCCCAGAATGTATGATGTATGCCCTCAAGGGGGAAAGCAGTTAACAGTTATGAGATGTACTGTAGTTAGCTTACAAATAAACCTACTGAAGCAATAGCCTGCTGGGTACCCGTGAAGTTCCCCCCGCCCCTACAAAGCAGGGATTTCGAATGCTAGCTTAGGGTTTTGCAGGAGAGAGAGAGAGCTTTCTTGTGGTTAACAAGAGAATCCTTCCTATATCAGAGCAAAAAGCAGAATGAATTTTGTTGCATGAAGGGTAACGTAAGGGGGCATGAAAAAATGTAAACATCAGTCACAGTTTAAATGGTTACCACAGCCCTGGAGATGATAACATTTTGTGCTGAGCCAGGGCAGTTTTTAGCTTTGGCTACATGTAGTTTATCAGACTGTAGAGCTAATGCAATAAAGTCTCATTTCCTGACTAAGTTTTAACAGTTTAAAACTCAGACTTCTTCCCTGGTGCACCACCCTGCCAAAGCAGCCTGACCTGCTAACCCCCCAAATAACAGTTTTCCCATAATTCATTGCTCTGATTTTTCCCCTTTGTGGGATACCAGCATTAGTGACCTGATGCTCTCTGGGCCCTCCAATGTCCTGTGGTATAAGGATCTCTGCCACTGCAGAGTTGTGCCTATGACACTTGGCCACAGGCGTTATGCCCAATAGATCCAGGAGGAGCTTGTGACCAGCTTTTACCCAAGTAGGAGGTCACCATGAATCTGCATTGGCTAGCCCTCCAGACCCTGCAGCTCCGAGAATCCATAGGAAGAGTTTATTTCCAAACCATTTCTTAGCAAATCCTTCAGTCAGCCTGTGTTCATAAACTAATTAATTAATTTTTTTAAAATAAATTTGGCCAAAATTAGGTTTTGTAAAGCACTTGCATGGAATATCTTTCAGCACAGAATCCATGAACATTAATACCTGTGAAGCTCACAGGGTCTTGGGTATTATACATGTGTGTTCTCCCCATTTATATTCACGAATGATCCTTATTTTAAAGGAGGAGCATCTCAGGCACAGAGAGGTTAAATGACTTGCATAAAATGTCACAGCTGGTCCGTGGCACAGGTGGAAACAAGCCAGGAGTCCTAATTCTGTCACCTGCTCTAACCACTGGGGTTCATTCCCTGAGCTAATTGAATTCATGTAAAGAGTAGCATGAGTTTTTGAACCCAAGGCAACTATACAGGATATAGAACAATTTAGAGTATACAGTAATTGCAAATGTAGCTGGGGGGAGGGTTATAGCTCTGATAAATAAATGGTTAGGAGTTTAAAGTTCATATTGCTTGGCTGTTAAACGTATTTTTTGCCAAGAAAATTCCTGTATTAAATATGAACAACTCAAATATGTAGTTCCATATAACAAAGCTCTTTTTTCAGTCTATAACAAGGAGTGGTGTCAATTAGCCAGAGAAACCAAGACTATATTGTATGTATTCATGAAGCAGGAGGCCCTCATTAAATATGTATTGTTAGTTACCACCTGCTATTTGTTTCATGTGATTCATTCTTTAATGTGGCGATGTGTTTTTTCCCCATCATTATTCTTTTCTGAAGTACATTATTCAGTGCTTTGAACCATATGGGCTGAAATACATTCAGATTTCTGGTCTAGCCATCCCCAGGGAAAAGACTTCTAATGCACCATCTTTATGATCAACTGGAAAAGCTGGTTGATGTTTTTTCATCCTGATTTGGTGGCCCTTGCATAATAACTAGAGCACTAAATGTGTGACCCTAGCCAAGAGCAAGCAAGATGATCAAGCTACGTTTCTGAGTAGGTAGCAACTGCCTTATGGATAAAAAGAGGCTCCCCAAAGTTCCTTACAAGGACTGAATTTAGGCTTTATCCTTTGGGGTAGGGACCACATCTTTCCTAATCTTCTGTGAAGCACCTACACTAACAATAATAATTGGACCGTGGCTACTAAACATGCATAAGGGGCTTGATCGTCATCTTGCATCAGCTTTACACTGGTCAAACTCCACTGATTTCAGTGGAGTTGTTCCTGATTCCAACCAATACAAGTGCCACCTCTGATCTCTTAAATATATTAAAAAAAAAACAGTTCATATAGCATACGTGTAGAGCTGTACTCTCAAAAGAGTGAGTGTGCGTGTATATATCTATAAACCTTTTTGTTTTATTGAGGAAAAGGGAGAGGTGGCAAAATATCCTGATCTTGACTTGGTTTCAAATCCTATCTTACATCACAAGTGGACAAACTTAATTTCCTCCTGCTCCCTATTATGCAAATCATAAAACTGCCACACAATTGGATGAAATGGGCAGTCTGCCCTAGTGAGGCCTGGGGTTTGAAATACCAGGAACGCTGCAGCTCAGGGCGGAGTTGTATGGGCAGAGCTGTTTGAAAAAACTTGCACAGCTCCTGCCTGCATTAGTTTTGGGTAAGATTAAAATGGCAGTTCCCTCTGTTTCATGGTATCTTATTCAGTCGTAATTCACAATGAATTGTTAATCTGCTGATCTGGAACACTAGCAATACAGTCTTACCTTCTGCGTCATTTGTACATGTATATATGTTAATGCTAGAGATCGGCATGAGTCATCAAGTTTGGATCAAGGCACAAGCTTCCTCATTATTTGTGGGTATTGGGGATTCCTGTCTAATTAATACTTTATGTAGCCCCATTCGTTAGAGGATTTCAGTGTGCTCTACAAACATTCCTATGCACCCCATAAGATAAGTGGCTATTATCATATTATCATTATCAGGTGCAGAAACTGAGCACTTAGATCAAAAATTTCAAACTTTAAATTTCTAACCTTTAGCATCCTTATTTAGACATGTCAATATGTGGCTGGACTTTTCAGAGGCACCGAACCTATGCAGCTTCCTTGAGTTCAAAGAGAGTGGTAGGACTTTGGCATATGTGAAAATCAGGCTACTTCTGTGAAGGTACCTTGTCATCCAGATCTACATTCAGATCCCTACATAGAAGCGGTCTGATTTTTTTCAGACACATGGAGTATCTACTACTACCTTTGAAGTTAATGGGAGCAGTGTGTGCTCAGTTCTGAAAAATCAGGTCACTTATTAGGCATCTGTAGTTAAGTGCCTAAACTTTAAGCATGCAATTTTGAAAATGTCGGCCCTCATACCTAACACACTTTAATTGTAGATTCTAAGAGTCCCAGACATATTTGTTTCCCTGCAGCACTTGCTTTGGTAAGCAACTGAGAGCTAATTCCCACCGCTCTCCAGTTTCAGATCAGCCATTCACCAGAGTCAACTAATTCACGGTATTCTCAGCAAAGAACAGGTTTGACAAAGTAACCTGACACCTTAGTATAAATATATTTAAACAATGATTCAGGGAAGTTTTAATAAGTGATGTGAAAAGCTGTTTGTAAACCAGAACAAAACTCTCCTCTCCCCTAACTCCACCACTTACCCTCAACTCTTTGAAGCTCATAATAAACACACTGTTGCTCTAGTTACACACGTGCTTTGTGTGCCACAAGAATGAAAGATGACACAGTCCCCTTGCTGATTAAGTATTAACTGAACTACTTGCTTGGGCTGTGCTTTTCTGACTTGATTTCAAAGCCCTCTAAACTTAGTTGCAGTAGGAGAGACAAACTCTTGCCATTAGCTACAGTGTTGACTCAACACGATATAGGAGAGGCAAGCCCGCCGACAGCAATTCCAGGCCCCAGGGCAGCACAGTCAATGGACGCTCTTCCCGGAACAGCTGGGGCTTCCACATGCCTGCCCAGCTGCGTTTGCCGCCAGCACCACCTCGTATACACCTAGGAGTCCTGCCACTGCTGCAACCATGTTAGCAGCTGGGAGTCCTGGGCCCTTTTAAATTGCCCAGGCCCCCAGGCAATTCCCCACCCCCCGGCAGGCCTGAGGAGAGAATACTAGGTACGGAACCATTATAGCCTTTGCATCAATTGTTAGCAATTATGACAGAAATTTAAACTAGATTGTAATCAAGATATTTGTGAATATTACACTAGTATTTATTTTAAGCTTTTTAAGGAGATTTGAGCCCAAATGCTCCAACTCCAGTGCCTAAAGGTAAGCCCTTATGTCTATATTTAGGCACCTAAATAAGTGACCTGCATTTCTAAGGCACTGAGGATCTGCAGTTCCCATTGAAGCTGTTGGTTGCTTAGCACTCACTTGTTTAGGCACCTAAATATGGATTTTGCGGTTTAACTTTAGGCACCAAGTTTAGTAAATGTTGGCCTTATTTCCCTACAGCCTTTGCTACTTGTAAATCAGCATTTAAAACCCTCCTAGAGTGAGAGCATGAGAGGCACTATTATCCCTTCAGCGTTCTGAGGCTTGATTCTTTCCTTGCCTGAAGCATTCTTTCTGGGGATTTAACATTTAGTCCCCTTTCATATCCTCCCTCCCTCAGCTTCTAGCTAGCTGGGAGGTCAGCCCCATCGCAGCAGCACTCCTGTTGTTTCATGATCTGGCCGAGAGAGAGTACAGATAATTTGATATACATCTTCTTGTGTTTCTTCGTTCGTTCCAAGCCTGACTGTGTTACTTTCACAGTAATCCTCATCTCCAGCAGCACAGGTAAAGGGTGCGGTGGGAGAAACACATGGCTGCTTTTGGACATTGCCTTAAAGCATCGTAGTCTTGCCAACCGCCAGCCCCTCTGCGAATGTTGACACGCTAGGAAATGTCATTCTGAGTGTCGCTCTCTCCCAGCTGTTAAATCGAAAGAAACCACGGATCAAGAAGTATAACTGAGAAATGAAATTAGTAACACAGGGGGCTTTCTGTAGCACGTGTGATAACTCCCAGCCTCTCTGTTTTCCTGACTTGTAGCAAGAATAACACCGTCCTTCTGGTTGACTGTCTCCTCAGTCCATAACAGCCTATGGGCTACTTTTGAGGAAAATGCTGTATTGCCAATCCCACGTATTCAAAAATAATAAGCCAGACCCCCCCAAATCATGAGATTTTAAATAATAATGCATGTACGGTTCTTTTTATTTGCCTTCCAGTTTTTGAACCTGTAGAGCAGTGGTGGTCAACCTGAGGTCAGCAGGCTGCAAGCAGCCCATCAGGGTAATCTGATTGCGGGCTGTGAGACATTTTGGTGACGTTGACTGTATGCAGGCACAGCCCCCCCCGCAGGTCCCAGTGGTTTGCCATTCCTGGACAATGGGAGCTGCGGGGGGCCGTGCCTGTGGATGGTCACCAAAATGTCTCATGGCCTGCAATCAGATTACCCTGATGAGCCGCGGGTTGCCCACCACTGCTGTAGAGGGTCACATTTTTCAAGTTTTTTCTCTTCAACCACGAGAGCTAGAACCTTTCTTTCTGTCTCTGTCTCATGAAAGTAGAGGTTTGTCACATAATTACCTGACTCCAGGAGCTGGGGCTTTACCAAATATCACAAGACTTGAGATTACAATGGTGAGAGCTAGCAATACTGAAAATATAATGCTTGGAAGCCTTAACACTGGAATAGCAGGGGTATTAGGTCCTTAATCTTTTGTGAATGTTAATAAATTACATAGTGACACAGTTTACCTTTGTCTCTGTGACAGCTGGTGGAAGAAAGGAGTCCTAGAATGCAGCTGCACCCTCTAAATTTTTCTTGGGGTTTAATGGATATTCCCAGGATATTATACGTATTAAGCATGTCAGGACTACAGCAGGTATTAGAGAAGGCAAGTCAAAAAGGGGAGAGGAAATCCCTTTAAAAATGTGTGTAAATTATTTAATGGCTTTCCACCCTAGATCCACAAGGATGACACTTAAATAATAACTCTAGCTAAGTCATGCTCTAGTTCTGATTTAAAAGAAAACCCTTAACTCAGGGACTCCAGGGAGAGCCTGGAGGGGAGGGGGGAGGAAAAGGAGAGGTTAAAGCTCTGTTGAGTTAATTAATGTTAACAGTTGCTAGTTTTCTGTAAAATCCACAGTAGATTACACAGATTGTATTAAGCAGGGCTAATCAGTAGTTTCAGATCTTTAAAGGGACACTGCTAAAGTTGGCAAGTCTGAAACAGTGTTCCTTAAAACTGTATGGACACTGTGTGTGTACGTGTACACACATGGGTGGGTTACAGTCAATAAATCAGCCTTTCCTAACAGCTACCACACAGAGACATCTTGGATACGCATTATTTTATAGTCTAAGTATAAGCAAAAATTGGGGCAGCTGTTAAAATCATATTTCCTAATGACTGTATTTGTGTTTAAAGAAACTGTTCTGCAATTTTTACAACAATAGTAATACCTTTCTGTATTTAAAATAGGAGATAATATTACAGTACCACAATCACCATGGGGTGGCAAATTGTTTATTTTTAATGGCATAATTTATGGGATGTGTGTGAAATAGAATATGCAAAACTCACATGGTAACATTCAGGTTTTATCATAAGAGTGAGATGGGTGCATTGTTCATGAGTGGCAAAACCACAGGTGAATTATGCAGCTCATCTCAAACAATGCCACACCACAGCAAAATATGTTCTGTACATGCCACGTATGTTAAAAACATCTGAGAGTTTGAGAGTTTTTCAATAGCATTTGGGCTATTTATTTTTATTTAATCCCTGAGCCTGTGAAGCCAGGTGCCTTAATAACTATGTTGCTAAAGACTGTAGAGTTTATTTTATTTTGTGCATAAAAATGGGACATTAAGTGTTGTGTGTTCCACTGAAATGCTGGTAATCTGTCCCTCCCATCAATAGTATAACTATATATTATAGCCATGTGATTTCAGACATTAAAGTTACCAAATACATTTATATGTATAGAAGATTTGTCAATGCTCCAAGAATGAATCTTGCCCATCCTGGGCCTCAAGCAGGTGTAGTATAATTGAAAGGGAAATCCACACTTGGAGGAGGAGGAGGAAATATTTCGCTGGTAAATTAATATGGGGAAAAAGATAGCTCAGGCATGTTAGAATAGGTGCTAGGAAAATTAATTAATAGACAAAGGGAAGATTAAGGTTAGAGGTACTTGATAAAGTACAGAACTATGAGATAAGTTCACTTATCACATAGCCATATGTAACAGATATGTAGTGTGTGTTTGTATAAATATATGTTGCCCATCACCTTTCCTGAAAAATTCTCAGCTCCACAAACTTACTCGTTTGCCAGGCCCGCTGATGGGGTGGGGACGGGACAAATGGGGCAATTGCCCAGGGGCCCGGGGACCTCCAGTCACCACCGCTGCCAGCAGCGCCGCAGTGCTAGAGGCAGGCTTCCTACCCACCCTCACTCCACACCGCTCCTAGAAGCATCCGGCATGTCCCTGCGGCCCCTGGAGAGGGGGGTTTTGTGCGCTGCCCCCGCCCCGGGCACCGACTCTGCAGCTCCCATTGGCTGGGAACTGCAGCCAATGGGAGCTGTGGGGGCAGTGCCTGCAGGCAGTGGTGCGTGGAGACCCCCTAGGCCCCCTACCTAGGAGCTGCTGCCAGAGGGGTGTGCTGGTCACTTTCAGGAGCCCCCTGAGGTAAGCGCCGACCCTTGGGCCCCTCCTGGACCCCAACCCCCTGCCCCAGCCTAGAGACCGCATCCAAACTCCCTCCCAGAGCCTGCACCCCACACCCCCTGCCCCAGCCTGTTGAAAGTGAGTGAGAATGGGGGAGAGTAAGCGATGGAGGGGTGGGGCAGGGGCATGGTCTCAGGGAAGGGGTGGGGCCAGGGCCTTTGGGTTTGCGCGATTAAACAGTTGGCAACCCAACCAGGTAGGCATGTGGAAGCCCTGGCTGTGCCAGAAGAGCGCGCCCAGCAGTGCAGCTGGCAGCTCATTGGGCACCACAGCGCCGGCGCAGCATTGCCCAAGTGTCAGGCGGGCACGGGGGGCCCATTGACTCTTCTGCCCTGGAGCCCAGAATTCCTGTCAGCGGGCCTGTTGTTTACTCTGTGCTTATTTGCTCTGAGTGATACTAGGGCTAAATGGAAAATAGTCTTTCCCAGTGATGCTTTGTTATGTGCAAGGTGTTTTGGCACTACTGGTATTGGGTGCACTGGAAATACTTCGATGGAAAGTGGTTCTTGAAGAGTGCTGCATGAGAGCTAATGATGATTATTTATTAAGTGATACAAATTCCAACTTATTTGCTCACCAGCACATTTCAGGGTGCTGCTGAGTTTCCCTTCAGCCACACACATGCATGTTACAAACAGCAGGGAATAATTGCTAACACATGGGGCTGAGTTGAAAGATAATGTAACTCTATTAAAGCCAGTGCAGTGCCTCTTGTTCACGTCAAGTCAGAATTAGACTTCGGCTTTCAGTATCTGCAACGACTTGTTTTTACTATTGCAATACAAAATTTCTAACCCTTGCAAAAGCTACTAGTCTGGTGTCAGGTTATACTCAGACAGTAAATCTGAACTGTAAGCTGCTGATGATTTAGCTTCTTGCCCCTCCCCTTAGTAAACCAGGTGGAGATGGACAGGATGCAGTGCCTCTAACAATGAGGCAAAAGGCACCATTTCCATTGGGAAGTATTAGCTTTGTCACCATTGCATAAACAAAGCTTCCAGAGTATGTCCCTGCTCATTCCACATTTTTCTTGGCCAGTTCCTGCATTCTTCATGTGCAGCACCCCTTAAGGAGCTTAAAGGGTTAAAGTAATGCAAGGCTGTGTCCTTCCTCAGCTCTCCAACAACCCCTCTATCTTCCATTTGGACTTTGATGTAGTCACAGAACAAGTCAGTCTGTTCCATTAAGAGAGCAGTTGCTTTTTCTGACTAATAAAAGCTGCTTCCGTTGTCTATCTTGCTCTTGATTTTTTTTAAGCTTGGCTAGTTTTGTTGTGCTTTATGTATATCATATAATAAGCTAGGGCAGAGAATGAAAGAAGAGATGGTAAAAGCAGAGATCTCCATGCAGGGGCGGAAGCTGAGGCACTTCTCTGGTGCCCTGGTTTCCTTCTGACTCTGCTTGCATTTAGTAGCTGCTGGGCGCTATTCACTGTGGAAACGCTGTCTCTTTTTGTCATGGTAACTTCAAGCTGACAGTTAACAAAGTGAACAGATGTCAGTGAAAGGTCTCATTGGAATGGAAGGGGGGAGGCTTCTCTTTCAAGTGCCTTGATGGCAGCAAGTTGCAAAAAAAACAGCGATTTTGTTCTGCTGGTGATATGATACAGTAGTCTCTGGGCCACACATGACTCTGCTTTGAAGAAACAAATCTTCTTGTTTTGCAATCTTCTTGATTAGAAGCTGAGTGTCAGTTGCAAATAAATGCCTGTCTTCATCTTCACATGGGATTGCTCTGCTATGGAGAACTGCTCCCTCCTCCAAAGGATGCATAGTGGCCAAGCCATCAGAAAGTATTAGCAAACTAAGGCCATGTCTACACTAGGAGCCCTTTCCCGAAATAGCTGTATCAGTGTGCTATATCAGCAGTGCTGTGCGGATGCAACTTATACTGGAAATACCGCTTTTCCCGGCATGCTTATTCCAGCCCTCCTTGAGCAAAACAAGCTATACCAGTAAAGTGCAAAACAGAATCTACACTAGGGGCATCTGCCAGCTCCGCTTGATCAGTCAGAGATCACAACTCGTCACACCCCATCCTGACAAACATAGTTATCCTGGCAGAAGTCTATAGTGTAGATAGGATGACCAGATGTCCTGATTTTATATGGACAGTCTTGATATTTGGGGCTTTTTCTTATATAGGTTCCTATTACCCCCCCACCTCCTGTCCCGATTTTTCACTTGCTGTCTGGTCACCCTAAGTGTAGATGTGAACTAAGGGGAAAAATCCAAAATGTGCAGCAGGGTGGGGGGGGAGATTTTGAGGGTGTGGAACCTTTTTCAGAAGTTTAGCTCCCTTTTGTGCCCCACCCCCTTTTTTGTTAGGGCTACTGAATAGTTTCTGTCACTTGATAGAGTATTAAAATTGCAGCATGGCCTGGAGATCAGACTGGCATTGGTGTGAGGAGTTCTAGGATCTTTTCTCAGCTCTGTCGCAGGCTTCCTGTGTAACCTTGGGAAAATAACTTACTGCTTTTGTGCTTCATCTTCTCCAGCTGTACAAAGTCCTTGGAATTCTGTGCAAATTACCAGCCTGTGACGATCCACTCCCCTACTAGCTTTTGCCAAGGTGAGGGACGGAGAGCACTCCTGTAGAGCAGTGCTTAGAGGAATCACATGATCTTTGCCTCAAGATTCCTCATCGGCCACCTCAAGAAAAAAAATTATGTGCACACAGTTGTGGAATAGGATAAATCTTCTGGCTAATGACCTGCTCGTGGATGATTTTGAAGGTTTCCAAAAACTGATAAACTAGATAGGCCCTGACTCTGGTAGTAGATCCTGGCAGTAATACTGTATGTAACTAATTAAAACCACAAAGGGACACGCTAATCAACAGGCCCCAAAGTTAATCTACATTTTAAAAACAAGACTCCATTTTGTCAGGTCATCATTCCCCTATTAAAACTTACCAACAGCCTTCCTGTGTTAGATGAAAGCCAAACAGAACCAAGTGAAATCTTCCCTTCAAATACCTATTTTAAAGATTTTACACCATTTAATAAATACACAGAAGCAGCAGTTCCCTTGTCATTGAAAGCCTAGAGAAATGATGCTGAGTTGCTTCAGAGAAGCCTGGAAGCAAACTAATCTCATCTGTCTGGGTATCTTTTTTACACAGCCATAGCAATTAGCAGTAAAAACGTTTCATTTGCTCTCACTCCCTGCATATCCTGCCACCTAACTGCTCCCTTTGTCTCCTTCTGGCCCTCTTGGTTTCACACCTTCTTTCAGGTTGGCTCTCTGAGCTCGGATCAGCTTCTGAATTCTCACGCACAAAGTTACTCTTCTTTCTTCCTTCCAGCCTCTTTAAAACTTGTTTCTTCTACAAATCCTACATTGATCTCTGTACCTTCTCATGGCTCCACTGTTGTCCCATGTGTAGTATTGTCTAAGTAAAAAGATAAGGTCCTCTCCACTTGGACTTTGTCTCTCTGCGCATATGTGTAATGGTAGGTTCATTTTGCAATAATATATTTATAAAATAGGCTGTATGAACACACAGTTTTATACTCTTATTGCAAACTGATGCCCGTTTTAAGCTCTACATGTATTTCAGAAATTAAGCATGTTTACATTTATTTTTAACAGTTTCTATTTATTTTTGGGGAGAGGAAAGTAAGATGGTTACCAATAGATTCTTATTCCTTTTTATAGTTGTGATGGATAATATTGGTTTATTTCTGTTTTTATCTATTTAAATTTTAACAGTTATGGGGAAGGAAGGCAGACTAATGACAGCAGATGTTGAGATTCAAAAAGTTAAAGCCCCTGCACCAGTTCTGCTAATGCCGGCATTGCAACATGTTTTATTTATATTAAGGTGGGAGTCTAATAAGCTCTTAAGTAGCATTTTTCTTTCTTTGCCTATCTGTAGATTTTAATTATTATCAATAGCAATATGCTCTCATCAGTTTTTGTGTATACAGTGAAAACAGTGTTTACCAACAATTACCAATAAAAATCGAATCCTTCCAAACCTACCAATATAGACCAGTTGCTCACTTATTTCTAGAGCCCTGCAAATCTGCGGATATCCGCGGACCATGTTTGCAGATCGTGGCTTGGATGAGGATACAAATTTTGTATCCATGCAGGGCTCAACTTATTTCTCTGGTATTCGTAGACAGCCCTCACAACCGTTTTAATCCAGGAGCTGATGGTTTTACCATTGGCAGAATTTATTGCAGATCTCCACCTTACATTAACCATAGGTTGGATCACTACATACCTTATTATTGATCTGAAGAACTCTGAACTATACTTTAGACATCGCTTTGAAACCACCTACTTATCTGATTTATTCCATACGTACAGTAGATCAGTAGTAACTGTCCTATGTCCATATATCTACTGCTGCTTAGTTTGCAGGTACCTGCTTATAATGTTTTGCATTTCCCTAATGCCATCCAGCCAAAGATCGCAAAGCAATTTACAAACATTAATGAATTGTCTCATGATTCTTGTATGGTAAATGAGTGTTAGCCAGGTAAACTGAGGCCAGTAAATGATGCCTCTTTATAAAACGTTAACAACTTAGCAGCTGTATATCCAAGCAACCCTGAAGTCATTTTATGTACTTAAGACCACACTTCACATTGAGAAATGCGTACTCCATGAGTAGCCCCATTGAAATCAGTAGGGCTACTTGCTGAGTAAGATACTACTCATTATGAGGAAGAGTGGCAGGCTATAGCCCCTAGTCTCTTTTGGGGCTTAACTGGCAGACTTTCAATCTGAAACTGACACAGGGAAGGATATCCTGATTACCACACTTGCAATGACCGGTCTGTGTGCTCCTGGCTGAGTTTTGTACATTCTGTTTGGAGTCATTCGTGAAGCCTGATTCAGACAGCTGTTCTGAACTTGATGATGTCTGCTAAGATTTTCATTTCTTACTGAAACATTAGTTGTGACAGGCCAGTCATTTCTAAAATCCCCCACGGACCATCACTGCCCCCATCTCCAACGTCCGGCTATGTTCCTGTTTTTGTCTTGCTTGCTCTCAGTTTAACGTTTCAGGAGTTCAATCTTCTTTGAAAGCTGAAGTTGACATCTCAGTGTCTCTCTGGAGAAACTTGGAAATGGCTCCAGCTTGTGGCTGGCTTTGCTTCCTCCTGGTATTAGCCCTTGGATCAGCAGCTTGTGTTACAATATTTTCCCCAGTGCATGTGGTTCTTTTCAAAGTACGACAAGAATGAAATACAGTAGCTGGGTCAGAGTTTGGTAAGGGGGCTGTGTTTTGAAGGGGGGCACTTTACACCTTTGGATATAGCTGTATTACTTTGTCTCATATTCTTTGTTCTAATTTTCTTTCCTACCTGTCAGATCTGTGTACTTCCCCACTCTCTAGTACAGTTTGTACAACATCCTCCTCTTCAGACCTTACCTAATGGCTAACACCCGTATGGTCTAAAAGGACAGGATGGATTCCTCTTTGAAGCCCATGAATGATACTCTTAACTTGACACAGTAATAATTGGTGAGCAGCATGAGACATTCCCTCTTCCTCACACCATCCAGGGGCTGAACCTTCTGCTTCCACAGCAATCCCAGGCCTGGTGAGCATGAAACAAGACTCAAATCCAGATGTTTCATTTGCAGTGCAGAGCTCTAACACTAGGCCATTAGACCAGCCCCACCGCTCAATACATGGTTGTCTCTTAGGCTGATCATTTTGGCATGTCTTCATGACATTTAAGATGCCATCTTACAAATTGATCACTTCATGTTACCAAATCCAGTGGCAGAATTTAACATCAAATGTTGTTCTATGCCAAGAGGTGTCTGTTAGTAGCAATGGCTTCTCTCTGAACAGAGTTAGAAAACTATCACCTATTTAAGATCTATAATAAAAGCAGTTTTTGCAAGCACTTATCGGGGTGAGTGGTTTTTTGATGAGAAAGTAAAATGTTATTGTTACATTTGTCATTAACACTCGTCTCATTAACAGGCAGCCTGATAGAATTTGTTGCTGGGCTGGTAAATGTTCATGGCAATTTTGCAAGGCTGCTGTAAGTAGGTAGCAAATTTCAACCTAAAAATTTAAATATACTTAATGATTCAGTGTTAGAATTTGATGTACAATGTCAAGGCATGCACGTGCACACACACACTGCTCAAACTGTGAATGATTTTTGTTTAAATGGGTATTTACTGCTGAGTTATACTGAATTTTAAACCACTTTAATTTTATTTCTTTTCAGCATGTGTTGGGTTAAATCATTATGGGCCCTTGAGACCACCACAAATTAACTGGATGTATGTTGAACAGATGGATTGCATTTTAGCTGGTTACATCTGTAATTTTAAGTGACAGCCCTTTAACACAACACAGTTTGTTATTCCCTGCTACTGCAAAAACCACCCCTGCACAATTTGGAGGCGGAATTAAATAAAAGTCTAGAGTAATTTGTCTGGATACTGTTATAAGCATGTGAAGTCACTTGCACGGGCTTTGAAGGGAGTTGAGGATAAATCAATAAGCTTTTTATTTTCAACGAGTGGTTAAATTAGTAAAATGTGCTGCTGGCAATAAAACCTGGAGGACACAGACCTCGACATTTGGATTTTCCCTTTCAGGGTCAAATCAATAGTGCCACTAGGACCCAATTGCAGTGCTGCATATTGTATGGAAATAAGTGATTGACATTTCTGAGTCAGGGAGGCGAGGGAATAAAGTTTGTATCATACTGAATTACTATGTAGAAGTAATCTTAAAATGTGCACCCTATATTTTGTGAATCCTTGTTTTACACTGTTCGGCATGGCAGTTTTTGTATTTTGTTTGATAAAATAGCTTTTTCTGTGCTTATTACTTTGTGGTATGTAAATCGCAGGGAGTCGCTTTTTACATGGAATGAATTCAAACTTTAAGGAATGGAACAAACATCTTAAAATGCAATACATTGTGCCATATTTTAATAATATTTCAATAGCCACTTATATATGCCAAGAAGTGCATCTTAATCAGAACTTCTGTTACATGACTTGCACATTATGAAATCATTGATCAGACCCCCCTGCCTTCCTTCATGCCCTCTTCAAGCCCCACTTCTGCTGCAGTTTCCGCAAGACATCATCCTGTCAGTGGTGGTTTCGTTGTGTGCCTGACAGGAATAGCCAATGTATTTATTTTAAAAATAATAATAGTAAATTTGGTACCTTCAGGAATAATCTAATTATGCAGTATCTCTCTTTATAACCAGAGGATCTTATTTTCATTTTTTATCTCCTCTGTCCTCCAGGGTTGCCAAGTGTCTAGTTTTCGATCGGAACATGCGGTTGAAAAGGGAGCTTGGCAGCTCCAGTCAGCATCACTGAGTGGGCCATTAAAAGTCCGGTTGGTGCAGGGCTGGCAGGCTCCCTACCCGGCTCCATGTGGCTCCCTGGAAGTGGTGACATGTCCCTTGGCTCCTAGGCGGAGGGACGGTTGGGGGGCTCCACAGGCTGCCCCCACCCCAAGTGCCAGCTCCGCAGCTCCCATTGGCTGGGAACTGTGGCCAATGGAAGTTGCGGGGGTGGCACCTGCAGGTGCATGCAGCAGCCAGAGCCCCCTGGTCGCCCCTTTGCCTAGGAGCCAAGGGACATGTCATGTCGCTACTTCCAGGAGACACCTTAGTGAGATAAACGCTGCCTGGAGCCCAGGCCCCCTTCCACGCCCCAACCTCCTCCCCCAGCCCTGAGCCCCCTCCCACACCCAAACTCCCTCCTGGACCCCACACCCTAAACCCCCTCCCACGCCCCAACCTCCTCCCCCAGCCCTGAGCCTCCTCCCGCACCCAAACTCCCTCCTGGTCCCCACACTGTAAACCCCCTCCCATGCCCCAATTCCTTGCCCCAGTTAGGAATCCCCTCCCACACTCTGAACCCCTCAGCCCCAGCCCAGAGCCCCCTCTTGCACCCCAAACCCCTCATCCCCAGCCCCACCCCAAAGTCCACACTCCCAGTCAGAGCCATCACCCCTTCCCGCACCCCAACCCCCTGTCCTAGCCTGGAACCCCCTCCCACACCCCAACCCCCTGCCCAAGCACGGGGAAAATGAGTGAGGGAGGGTGGGGGAGTGTGAGTGACAGAGAGGGGGGGATGGAGTGAGCAAGGGGAGGGGGCCTCGGAGAAGGGGTGGGGCAGGGGCGGGACAAGGGTATTCGGTTTTGTGCGATTAGAAAGTTGGCAACCCTACTGTCCTCCCTTGCCTCCTATTTGTCACATTTTCTTGTTGCACTTGGTCTGTAGATGATAAGCTAACCAGGGCAAAGGTTATTTTGTAATGTGTTATTACAGCATGTAGCATGTTAGGATCCGCTTCTGACTGAAACCTCTGTGCTCCCGTAATACACATAACAATCATAACACTGATCACTAGTGATGGTATCTGACCAGTAATGTGTCACTGGATTGGTGGAAGATGGCTTTATGGAGGTTCTCTTTTTATAGTGCCAGTTGTCTATAGAATAACCCTCTGTATGCTGCCATGACCCTATTAAACTTTTTAATAGAACATTGCTCATGCTGCACCTATGTTGGGTTTATTTTTCTCTCCTTTGGCTGCTACTGCAGTTACCTGCATCCCACATACGCTTTGTATAGTTATGATGAGATATGATTCCTTCACTTTGCCCTCCTGCTGAAATTCCAGCCTATGATTGTCAGGGCTGATTATTCTCAACGGATGAAGCCACAGCTATTTTATTGGCTTTTAGTTTCCACTTGATGGGGTTTTGGAATTGAGCTTTCTAAGTTGCTGATTTTCAAAAATCGCCCTTGAAACACTTCTAATCCTATTATCCATCAAATAATAAATAAAATTGTTGCAGAAGTAAGCAAAGTTCTTAATCAAATAGTTTGTCATGTATATAATGTGTTACCTGGGGAACAAGTACCTCCTAGTTGTACAAGAACTGTGCTCAGGTATGTGCAAATTGTAAGTTGTATATGTAGAGATTTTTGATAGATCTGTTTGTATTTAATTGTACTGAAATTTCCCAGCAACAACTTGTTTTATCTTGTCTAACCTTTAAAGGGGCACTGTCACATTGGTTTACAACATTGTATGTTTAATGTATTTACTCGTGTAACTAGTAACCCCCGGGCTCATTAAAACTGAAATATTTTTTAAAATCTAATTTACTTGTCAGTTTTTAACCTTTATCCCAGTTGGGGCACTGAACATAAAATTTCCTTCCTGGTTTTTGTTTCTGCAGTCTGCAAGCAACAGGTTATGTTACTGCTTTAAAAATAACTGTTTTCACCGATGTATAAAAACAAAATTGAAAACATTTAAATTTATCTTAGATTTAATATAATTAAATTAGTTTTGAAGAAAAGCCTATTTTTCTGTATGTTCTCTAGCAAATTAGAAATTGCTCTGAGCCAAAAATACCTTGAATCCAATCACCTCTTTGACTTGGGGTCTATCTCTCTAGTCAGTGCAGTTTTCATTCCATGTGTACTCCCGGATTCTGTGAGAGCTAGGTATAATGAGTGAAGCGATCAGTTGCTATCATGATCCTGAACTGCTAACACTTACTGTTGTGGGAGCTGAGCTTCAACTGGTATAAATTGTCAGATGTCTACTGACATCATTGAAGCTCTGACAATTTATACCAGCTGAGGAGCTGCCCCAGAGTGTAGTGCTTACTACAGTGAGTCCCACTCCAGGTGATATTTCCAGAATCAGGCTCATAGTTTCATTTTTCTGGTACACATATTAAGGTCATAGGTATAGGGGGTGAAACTATGATCATAATGTATCATTAACAACAACTCAAAGAAACTCATGACAAGCCTTAATATTTCTGTTAGCCCCATCTACTCTATGGGGCTTGAGTTTATGTTGAAATTTAAACTAGCCACTCTGGGTCAGTAGTGATGTCTTTGTGGTGAAGACAAAGCAGGTGATGATATTTCTCATGGTAATTATGAGTAAGTAGGAAAGAGCCATTTGGCTTTCAATCATCTGGGCAATTAGCATTTTCTAGTTAAATAGTATTCTTAAGTGGACTTACCTGGCTTGGGCATTGAATTATAATGGCCAAGAGACTGCAAATTTTAGATAATTTATTTAGTGCCTACATGTGTTTTTAGGATTCAGGGGAAGGTTAATTTAAATCTACAGGAGAAGCTAATGGTGAATGTACATTAACACTGTACTGTGATGTAGAGAGAAGTTTCAGTGTAGATCATATAGTAGCCTTTGAAAAACATGTACATGGATGGTACAGCTGGGCTGAGGAGGTAGTGTTTGGATCCTGATTAGGCCAGGATTCTGGTTTGAGGCTGAATCAGGGCTGAGGTTCAGTTTAGGGTTTGAATTTCCATGTCACCTAAATCTTTCAGGTTGTTCTTGTGAGATTTCAGCTGCCCCATAGCCTTAAAATGAGCCTCTTAAGGCTTTAGATCCTACTTGCAACAGAAGTCTTCTTTCCCACCTCCAATCCAGAAACACATCTTTGGAGTTCTGGGGTTGGCACATCCCTGGTTAAGTGGGCATTTTAAGTTCTGTTTCCCAGACCAGACAAGCAGAAAACCCCAAAGCCCAACTTTGGAACTGGTAAACAGAAAAACAGTCCTTCTCAGGTCTTTATTTCAGTTCACTTAAAAGACAAAAATTCATCCACAGTTTGATTGGTTCAGACACTCATCAGAGGGGTATGCTATTATAAAGCAAAGGATTATACAAGCAAACAAAAGAAAGTTGTTTTTATTTCCCCAAGAGAGACTCATTGGCACAACCTGCATCCTTCCAGGTCTCTCTCAGCTGTGGAAAGGCCGGTTTTACATACTTCCTAGCATGCTTTGTTTAGAGCAGGGGTCACAAAGTCATGGGCTTTGTTATAAACTTCAGAGCTGCTTCCCTGAAACCACTTGTTCCTCACTCTGGAGTTACTATGGCTGCCACAAGAAACTACCTTTTCCAGCAACCTTGCTTTCCTAATACAGAGAGATGCCACTTAGGAACCAGTCTGAATCAGCTTTCTACCTCACTGCAGAGGGGACAGAAGTCTAGCCTACCCTCCAACCCTGAGCTCCCGTGGAGCCATCTGTGCACGAGCTGTTAGAAACTGCAGACTGATTGAGCCGTTTCTCGCACTGCTGATTCACAGGTATTTTTAAGAGCCTAACCTGGAATAGGGTTGAGCTGCCCAAGAATGTTCCCTTCTAAACTTCAGAGGATCTATCTAACTAACCTGTTGCTGAATAAAATATTAACATATGACCATGCAGACTAAGAATGGGAAATGCTTTTACATCCCACCTGCCTACAAAGACAGACAAGCAAATATCCTGAGAGTAATCTTGGGTTAGTAAAAAAGAAAACTAGAGTTTTCAGCAACTCCTCAGGAATAAATTAGAGCACTTATCAGCCAAAGAGAATGAAGCAAAGGGGGACCTCATGACTCAGACTCCTAATAATGCCATGTTGCTGGCTCTTGCGAGTCTTGTGCTATTTTCTGTTTATCTTAAATACCCAGCTGCTGCAATCAAAGAACTGTGGGAGAATCTCAACTTTCATTTTTTAAAAGTGAGTTTTTCATTTTAGTTGTTGCAGAGAAGAGCTTAAAACATGACGTGAAAGCACACTGAAGGCTCAGAAACCAGAAGGCAAATAACAAGAAGCCAACAAAATTTATTATTTTAGGAACATTTCATGATTCTTAATCCACTCTTATGATTTGTGGGTGCTTTACCAATTAATAGAAATAGACCCAAGTTGCAGTTTGGATCTGAAGCTAAACATCCTTAAAGTTTGGGGTGTTTCACTGCGGGGAATAGGGCTTGGTTCTGCTAGCTATAGGACAGCCTTGTTCTTTGCAGTTCAATATGGCACCTGCCAATAACATAAAAGGGTCCTAGATTTCAGAAAATACATCCAGCCTTCTGATATTCCGATCTTGGGAGAGGCTGGTTTCCAATATCACCTCGTTTGCGCTGAAAACTGAGTAATGAGCTATTTGAATCGGATCCCATAAGTGTGGCTTCCTGTATCAAAATTATTTTTTTCATGGAAATTTCATTACGAAGTAACATGGAAAACCGTAATCTCCGTGAAATGATTTATGACTTGCAGTTAATGGCCACTTGGTTTGTTAATGGCCTCAGGTGTAAAGCTGACAGCATTACCATTAATTGTTCTAATAGCTTATAGTTAAGGCAGATTGGTACCATATGTTGTTGCTCTTACCTTTATTGTTTTAATCAAGAGTTAGTTTGGCTGTTAAAATCATTATCTGGATCTCTCCTAGGAGAAAGGAGGATTTATTGTATACCAGCTCTCCCTGATGCTCTGAAGAACGCCAACCTTTCTGGACAGTGTAGTTTCTTTATTCTGCTGTTCTTTTTAGTGCCTCTCCTCTCACATTGGCTACCATACACAGTGTAATGTCTTGGAGTGAGGGGAGGTGGAGGAGACTTGCAGTTTCTTTCAGACTCCTCTGTTTCAAAATCCATATCCAGCCCCAAGCATTTAACAAGTATTACAACCTCCTTGTTGTCTAAGGCTTTGTCTACACTTGCGGTGACATGTACACCCGGCACTGGAAAGCAGGCTGCGTCCACACTGAGATGTGTAGCTACATGTGGAGGTGAATGGCTCTGATAGTGGGTAGGCAGCAGGACATTACCCTGTTAAAAACAGCAGTGTAGACGTAGGAGACACTGCTTGGGCGCGTAGAGAACTGTGTAGGGAATATACCCTAAAGTTCTAGCTTGTCTGTACTCACCTAAGCAGTGCATCACCATCTACAGTGCTATGCATATCCATGCTACGGCAATGTCTGTGCACTACACGCTGCCATAATTGTAGATGTAGCCTAATACAAGTGCTTACTACACCTTTAGAAATAAGTTGCACTGTATTTACCATTTGCTTATTGTCAACTAAGTTCCAGTTGTAGGGCCAGATTTCGTTTTCATGTTCTCCTGTTCATTTACTCATGTTGTAATACAGTTGGGCTTGTAACACTGAAAATAGAATTTGGCCCACAGAATCTTTTTAATACTGGTGATTCAGAAGCCGTAAAGAACACAGCTCCATTGTTGGAGCCCAGGTTGAATTTGAAGGGCTTTCATTGGGGAGGGGAGGTCTGTCTTGTAGTTGATTTGCAAATCACTGGGACAGTAAACATTCCAGCTCATTTTTAGAGTCACATGTGAGTGCGCTCAAAGCTCAAAATTGCTCCATATTTATAAATCCTGATGTCTTCAAAACCCTCAGCTAATAGAAATGTTTGTAATTTTTACAATTCCAATAGAAAACAGCTGCCTTTAAACAAACATTTTCCTTCGGTGTATGCAACTCAAATAATGCAGCATTGAGGATCTGAAAGTAAAACTGGCTGGATGGATTTTCGTTGTCCAAGCTGAGAGGAAATGCCAAAACTAAACAAATAAAAGAAATATTGATGCACATGCAGGATGTTAATAATTCTGTGATCTTGTTTGCGGGAGGCGGTGTGGCTTAATGGATAAAGTATTGGACTGGGACTCTGGTTCTATTCCCAGCTCTGTAATTGGCCAGTAGTGTGACTCGGGTAAATCATTTCACTTCCGTGCCTCAGTTTCCCCATCTGTAAAAGATGGATAATGATACCAACCTCCTCAGATCTACTGATGAAAAGCTCCATATAAGAGCCTTACTATTTACTATATAAGAGTATTGCTATTATTAATATCTAAGATGATTCTAATAGCACAGGTAAAGATACTGTTCTTTAGGTCAGAGAGAAGTAGGTACAATCTCTTGCATAAGATGGAATCTTTTAATCTGAATTAGAAAATCGTGGTTTGATGTGATGTTCACAGTTTGGGCCCATTTCTTAACAATTAACAATTAAACAAAGATTCTTGCATGCCACCTCACAGAGAATAAACTCACATCACTAGAAGGGAAGCTAGTCATTTAAATACTGGGTGAGGTAATCAAATAATAATTTGCAGAAGGAGTGTGTGGGAATGCTAACTACATAAAGTTTAGCCCCAGTGCCTTTTGTCTCTGTTAGCTAAATAGCAAGAGATCTGATGATTAGACAAAGACAACAAGAATTCTTTATGCATTCCTGCCTCAGTGCCGCTCCATGTACTGGATGATTGAAAAATTTTTTTTCCTTTGCCAAGGAACTCAGTAGTAAGAGCCAAGTTCATTAACTGAATTGTCAGAATTTGCATCTGCCAAAGGAGACAATGCATTGTGGAACTGATTAGCAGAGTATCATATTCCGGCCATGTGCTGTGAAATCTAATATGTTTTGCACCTGTTGGCAACAAGTGGAAACAAACTTTTGTTTAGCATGTCTTGAAAATACGTGTACTGTACAGCATTTGGATAATGACTCAGCAGTCAGTCCAAGTCACAAATCTTGATGCAATGTAGTGTTTGGTTAAATTCTTGTTTCCTAACATCACCAAAGGTATCAGCTGTGGTATTAACACATTTCTTCTTTATGCAAACTAACCATTGCTTTAAACATGTGTTGTTTCTTTAAATTGTGAGCAGAGAAAAGATTAAACATATTGCACCCAAAATGGTTTTAAAAATCCCTTCCAATTCCTTCCTAGACACTGCTAGATCAGTGAATGATTTCCTTACCCATTCAGATTCAGTTTTCCTTTTGTGATGGTTCTCAAAGTGCAGAAATACCAATCCAGTAGTTTAAGGGGGGAGTGTGTTTGGATGAATTGGTGACACTTTCTAGAAGTGTGTGTGTGTGTGTGTGTGTGTGTGTGTGTAGAGAGAGAGAGAGACACACACACACTGTGTGCTTTATTTATAGTCTTTGCTATGGCTCTGGTTCCCATAGTATGTGAGACACTAATGAATTTATCTTCACAGCATCCTCTGAGGTAGGATGGGAAATGGAGACAGGCAGGTTAAGGCACTTACCAAAGGTTAGGGAGAGATGGGTAGAGAATCTGGATCTCCTGAGTCCCAGTCTAGTGCAGAAACACAAGACCATCTTTTTATTCGGGGGAGGGGAAAGAGAGAGAAATAATGGTGTCGTCCCAAATGAGTGCTAGTTACCTTCATGCCAGGTTGCAAAATATTCATGAATCACATGGTTCTGTAATTTATCCCATGAATGTCATCTCTGTGATGTACTTACCATGCTCCTTTGACCACTGCACCTGCCCTCTGGCTGCCGATCCATCTCCTCAGGACCCATTCTGGCACTTCAAGGCCCTGCTCAGCTTCAAATAGCTGACAGTTTTTGAAAAATGGAACCTGCCAAAGTAACGTGACCTCCTGTTCTCTATCTGTTGTGGGGATTTCCCCACACACCTCAAAATTAAAATGACACTTGCCCAAGACCTATGATGGGAAAACTTAGTATTTAGGCAGGGTGTCAGCTCTCCTGTACCTAAAGAATCTCAGCTTTTCTGTCCAATTTCTCACAGCAGTGCAGGAGATCACATTAATAGCTTTCTTTCCTCCTCCCCTCCCCCCAATCCATCCTTTAAAATGTCCAGACCCATGAATTATTTGAATTAACCAGGCATACCAGAGTGGCTTACATAGCTTTGGTCAACATGCTGCAGCTATAAATCCAGAAAAATGGCAGCAACTATGGGTTGAGCGCTATACGAACAAAGGTCTTGTCAGGAGGAAAGGTGTGATTGATGGCTATGCCCAGGCATCACTTCGCATTCATTTTTATTAGTATCGTGAGACCCTTAAGTCCTACATTAACCATCATTATAAGAGATCATTGGTGTATCTCAGTTGTAGAGTCTGTAGCCATCTTCAAAGAGTGATTTATGTCTCATGTGAGACTTTACTTTGTGACCTCCTTAACTGCCAGCATGCCGAAGCCTTGTGGATCAATAGAGCTGTGTATTTTGCATGATTCAATTGATTTGGATTCTTGACTGATTCTTGTTTATAATTTTCCATTTCATTTAGGAGGTCCTCCAGCAGCTGATCGTAATGCATTTACCAAACGTTTTAACAATTGGCAAAGATCCTCTTTCCGGTGAGTAATTTGGGTAGTTTTTTCCTTCAAGTTGTACACAACTTTGTTAGTTCCATAATGTCTTTTTCTTTTGATGTTGTACATGCAGTTTCCCAAACTAGGACTAATCTGGGGGATGGGGAGAAGAGAGAAAAAGCTAATTCTTTCTATCTCAGGTACTTATGTGGCCCCTATTACCATAGTATATGAGTGCCTCGCAATTTTTTGTGTGTGTATTTATCCAGACATTACCCTGTGAGATGAAGAAGGCTTATTATTTCTATTTCATAGATGGGAACTGAGGCGCAGAGAGACCCTGTGTTATCTTGGGAAAGTCACTTAAAGTCTGTGGCAGAGCACAGAATTGACCTTGTCTCTTGAGTCCTATACTAGCACTCTAGCCACTGGCTCATCCTTCTTCTTGTGGAAGATTGGCTCTGGACCCACTCCCCATGTGCTCCCATAGCTGGTAGAAGAGCAGCGAGGGTTTTCTTGGAAGCTACTTTCCTTGGGTCTCTGCTCCAGTACAGCCTGTGATGTAGGCTGACATGGGAATGTCTCTTGTCCTGCTGTGTTCCTGTCCTCTGCTCCTGCAGCACTCGGCTCAGTTGTGAGAGCACACATGGATGTGGCCCCATAAAGCCAGCTGTGGATGCTTGCACCAAGAGCAGTGCTGTCTGAGTAGCCATTTGCTAAGTGGTGGCATGTGCTGTGATGAAGGGACTGCCACCAAGAAAGTGGGGGAAGAGGCAATAATACACAAGACAACATGGAGAAAGGGAGAAAATGAAAAGGAGGAGTATAGGGGAACAGGGAAAGGAGAGAATAGGTGGGGGAATGGGGCAACAGATGGTTAGCAATCATGCCAGGCATTTTGCTAAGGGACACCAGGGCGGACACCCTGCCCTGCCACTCCATCGCACGGAGAATACCACCAAAAATAAGTTGGGAACCACTGAGCTAATGTTTGACTTTCCCAGTTCACTGCTGGGATTTAGCCAGAATATTGAAAATGATCGCTCCCAGCCTGCATGTCTCTAAAATTATGGGTTTGTTGTTAGATTTTGACTTTATGCCAAATGCCTATTTCCTTCCCTCCTTGCAAAAGCCAAGGAAGAAATACCAGTTTTACCATAGAAGGAAAATTGGATAGCCAGTGTTGATTGAGAACGATGTGGTGTAACAAACATCTCACCAGAATAGTAAGCCTCAGCATGAGGTTTCTTTTTGCTGTGCTTAGCAGCAGTGTTGGGGTGTTTTGTTTTATTTTTAGTCAGAAAATAAATCTACCCTCCAGTCCATGGACCACTACAGTTTGTACTCCTGGCACCTTTGCAGTTACGATTGCCATTTGCTCAGCATGCCCACAAAAAGGAGCATAAGGTCTGCAAGCCCAGCTCCCCCACCCCCCTTACAGGCTACCTGAATGGCCAGTCCCAATACAACAGGGAAAACAGGCATGGGAGTGTGCCGTGTGCACAGAGAACAGGTGAGGGCAGAGCCTTGATTCCATCCATCCAATGCACCAGGCAGCAGAGTTGTCCAGGAGCAAATGGGGAGTTAATCTGCTGCTGGCCAAGAGTAGGCATGAATTACTTCTTCCTTCCCTTCAAAGGTGAGTTGTGAGTCAGAGGGTTGTTCTTGGTCTGTCCCTGGAGCAGCTTAGCTACACAACACCCCTCGCCCAGGGCAGATTATGAAGTTGCTGTCTCCCTTTAATATATTGCCAGTGTAGTCTGTGTGTTACATACTACATAACCCCTCTCAAGTACTTCTGTTCTCTGGGCCACTGTTCTTTTGGAAGTAGATGTAGCTGTGTTGCTTTCTACCTTCAGAGGTCACTAGTCCTCATCCTTCTCCCCTCTCCTCCTATCTCGTAACATCCCTCCCAGAGCAACTTTGAGATCCATCTTAGGAAAAGGCTGGTTGGCCTGTCTTTCTGGCCTGATGTGAGCATCAATTGACAAAAAGCTACCACGGTAGGTTCTCAAATCCCTTCAAAGTGGAAGCTGCATTCAAAACATCCAAGAATGCGAACCTGTTGGATATCTGCATTTAGATACCACTTAATATTAAACAGTCCTGCCACTGTGTTTGGTGAGGAGATCATTGCTATGGGAGTCCGGTTGGTGTAGAACTCTCTTCCCCCACCTGAAATCAGTCTCGGTCCTTCTTTCCCCACTTTTAACAAGCACTTGAAATCTTTCTTGTAGAAAAGTCTTGCTTTAGAATGGCCACAGTTGGCCCATATTCATTACTTTCCAAACTTCTGTTACAAGCACTCACTTGCTTAATCCCTTTGAAGTTTTTTAGAAGGTGGATTTCAATTAATTGTTACGCAGGTACAGGGACACTATAAGTATTATTGCCAATATTATACAGGAGTGTACACTGCAGTAGAGGCTTGGTAATGCAGAAGTGGAACAACATAAAGGCTGAAAGCAATGGGATTGGTGGGAAAATTTGAAGTTATTATTTAATATTTATATTATCATAGCACCTAGGAGCCCTAGTCGTGGACCAGGACCCCACTGTGGTAGGTGCTGTACAAAAACAGAACAAAAACACTGACCTTTAAATGTAAGACA
The DNA here is from genome assembly GCF_016161935.1 of Mauremys reevesii. NCBI lineage: Eukaryota > Metazoa > Chordata > Testudines > Geoemydidae > Mauremys > Mauremys reevesii. The sequence goes on from NC_052626.1 coordinate 30,638,357, forward strand.
AGAGGTAACAAATGGATACAGACAGGTATTCAAGGGGAGTACAAGGAAACAATGGTTTCAGCACACCGGTGGCCTAGCTGTTGTCAAGTTTTTTTGTAGGCATCACAGCAAAGGAGTGTTTTGGAGAGGAATTTGAAGGTGGATTATGAGGTAGTTTTGCAGATGTTTACAGGGAACTTTTCTCAACCATGAGTGGCAGTTTGGGAGAAAGCATGAAGGTGCTTGTTTGAAAATTTAACGAGTGGCCGATGGAGGCTCATATCATGGGCCAATCAGAAGTGGCAGTCAACACTTTGGTAGTGAATGAGAGATGATAGGTAGGGTGGGGCTAGGCCTTTGACAGTGGAGACGATAGGTATGTTTGATACAATAAAGAGGGAGCCAGTGAAGGGATGCAAAGAGAAGGGTAGCATGGTCAAAGTGACATGGTACAAGAATTATCTTTGCAGCAGCATTCTGAATGGATATGAGTGAGGCAAGATTGCATTTGCCAAGGTCCAGAGAGTAGGCTGTTGCAGTAATCAAGATGTAATATGATGAGGGACAAGCGCTTCAGCAGTGTGGAATGATAGGAAGGGCCGTATCTTAGAGGTGTCGTGCAGAAAGAATTTCAAAGATTTAGACATAGCCTAGAGAGAGGTCTGATTTGGAGGAAAGTGAAACAAGGAGAGAATCAGTAACCATATCGGTGGAAGAAAATGGGGAGAGAGAGAGAGAGAGACGCAAGGAAGAGAGGGCTGAGAGCAGATAAGAAATCAACCACGCTGCTGCACTGGAAATCATAGAAGTGATAGGACAGTGTGACAGGTAATAGTTGGAAAGGGGGAACTCCGCAAGAGAGAGATTAGAGAGAGAGAGAGAGATGAGCTTGATGAAGACCAAGCTGAGTCCTTTTCATGAGTGGAAGAGTTGAACCAAGGCTCCATGTGCGATAAAGAAGTGAGGATGAGGGAACGTGAAGCTAAGGGGTCAGAGGAGTCACCAACATAGAAGAAGTAGTTACTGAGGATGCGTGTGGGAGACTATCAGGAGAGGAAGAGAGAGACGAGATGAAATCAGAGAGGAAGGCTGATGTTTGGGGGAGTTGGGTGGATGGTAAACAGCATCAACATGGAAGGGGAGAGGAGAGAAGAGTCAGCTTCAGTACTGTTCAAAAGAGGAGATAGAGTGGGAAGGGGGAGAAGGGAGGAGTTGGAAGTGACAGGAATGAAAGAGGAGAAGCCCAACACCCCCAGCAGGGCCTGATCCAGGGCAGGGAGTGTGAAAGAAGGAGAGGTCTCCGTAAGAGAGTACAACTGCTAAGGCTATGTCAGATGAAGGAATCGTGGTCTCTGTGATAACCAAGAGCTGGAGGGAGCAAGATGTGAAGAGGTCATGGATGGATGTGATTATTTATAGAGATGGAATGGGTATTCCAGAGACAGCAAGAGGAAAGAGGAGGATGGGTGTGAGGTTAAGAATGATGGCATAAGAGGGTGGGGATGGGTGTGGGAGACGGAGAGGAGGGAGATGGAGGGAGGGCCCAGGCTGGGGCAAATGTCACTAGAGGTGAGGAGGAGGAGGCAGAAGAGGGTGTAGATGTGGGATCTGGGTTTGTACTGATGGGAGCAGGGGGAAATCAGGAGTTAACTAACATGGGTAAAGGGTCTGTATGCTTTCCTGGAAAAGGGAGAGGTTGAGACAGCCATATTAGTTGGGGAAATAAATCAGATCCCATATTTAGATTGCTGAAATTTTGCTTAATTTAAAATAAGTAAATAAATAAAGGGATGATTTGTTTTGCTCAAACTGTGAAAGGTTTTTGAGTCCCTTCTGCCTTCATAGAGTCATTAATTCAAAGCCAAAAGGGACAATCACTCTTGTATTGAGCCCAACTTGTGTTTGCCTAAAACATACCTTCCAGAATTGCCTGTTTGACGATTCAAATTGTGACTTTTCCTTTGTCTTTGGTAAGATGTAGACCAAAGTGCCGTTATATATGTTAAAATAGGGATCTTGGTAGTAAGTGAGGATACTTATATCCCTTAAATACTCATCCATGTTATATATGTGAGTGTTTCAGTCCACTGGGACTGCTATATTGCTCTTAGAAGTACAGTCACATCTCCTGGACTTAACACTTCAAACAATGGCATTACAGTTTTCGGTGGGACAGTGCTTATGCAATGGCACATGCCCACTGGGTTTAGAAGATGTAACCCTTCCCCGTGCCCTCTGAATATTTTTTCCAGTCCATGCTAATTTCATCTGGTTCAATTCGGATGAAGATAAGGATAAATATTTCAAAAAAAAAAAAAAGCCTCTGAGCGAGCTGAATTGTTTCATTTAATACTTAGTTCCTGAAACGTAAGGAACTGAAAAAAAATCTGAGAGTTCATAGCGGTTGAAAACTTCTGAGACACATTAGACAGTTCTGCTGGGAGCTGCAGGATTGGTTCTCTCTCTACTGCTTTGTACAATATACAGTTGTTAAAGCATTGCATTCACATGTTGCCATCTTCTTCCCTTTGGAATATTTTCCCCAGCAGTGGTAATTCTCACTGTACAATCTCATCATTTCATTACAACTCGACATATCCCATGGCGCATATGGGGGAGCTGTAATGAACATAATACACCATAGTTGTCTTTCGTAATTTCCTCTTTGCCGCATGTCTTACCCCACCCCCACCCCATACACACAGAGTGAACTGGTAATGTATGATGATCCTGAACTTCTGTAACTGACTTTGTTTCTTTTTCTCGGTTGCCCGGCAACCTTCACTTAGACCCAAACACACACACTACTGATACTTCAGAAGCTGATGGAAACGAACATTTTGAAATGTGCACTTTTTTTTTTCTTTTTTTAAACTGAGCCTTTCAGGGTTTTTAGCTTCACTTCCTTCAAAAGATTAAAAAAAGTGACTTAATTTACTAGACCTACAGCTCATTTCCGTCCTCTGGAAACACTTTGCAGGTTCAGTACATTTTTCAAATTAAAGGCCGTTAAGTCCTTGCACAGGAGTGAGCCAAAAGTCCCTGCTAATAAATGTCGGTAGAAAATGTTTTTCATTATAATCATAAAAGATTTAGTCTCCCACTGGTATATTTTTTTCCATGCCTGATTTCCTTCCTTATTTTGTTTCATAACTGTCCAAGGAGACAAAGGCTTGTAAAATATGTTGTACAGTTTTTCCCTGTTAATAACAAAGCTCTGTCTCTAAAATGTTAACTGTAGAGTTCAGGCTTATATAATTTGGGACTCTGTTCTGACTGGAAGAAATGAGTGCCGATGTGTTTTCCCACGTTTCACCTGCTCCACCGTCTGCTGGATGTTAACCCCCGCCACACAAACACATTACAGTTCCCTGTTTTCTGCTGAGGAAATTTAATACACAGTAGGAATGTGAATAAATAAAATGTATCAACTCATAATCTACCATTTCTTCTGCACTCTCTCTTTCTCATCTCTCTCTCCGGCTTCCTCTCCACCTCCCCTCATTTATCTCTCGTATTTTCTCTTTACCTTTATCCTCCTTTTTGTTGTTGTCTCCTAATCTCCTTCTCCTCCCCTCCCCCAATCCTGCCATCTGTTTCTCACCCTCCCTCTCCTGAGAGACCATGGGGATGTTCTGGGCCCACAGCATAGAGAGAAAAATCCCAGAGCACAGGATTTTTTCCTAAAAACCCAAAGGCCCTTTCCCACTGTTGAGAGCAGATGGCTTTTCTGCAAATCCTCAGGTCACTGGCTGCCTCACTGGCTCAGAGACCTAGCATAGGAACAGCTGCCCTGGAATTTTCAGCAAGGTGGAAAATGCTGTTGTGTTGAATTTAGAGCCCTTCTCTTTGGTTGCTGGTTCAAGTCCACTCCAGGTCAGTCGTTGGTTGACCTACGCGATAAGTGTGTACATCTCAGTTCAGTTCCTAGTAGACATTATCCACATCGCAATGTAGCTCTCTTCTTGGCAATCTCAGCAGAGATCCCAAGGGCTGGATTGAGCTGGGCACTATCTTCTCAACCAGATAAGACAGCGTTGAAACACTTCGGTGAAGCAGCCTAGGGACGCTTGCCTACGACTGCTCATGCTGTGCCTTTCCTATGGATGTAGGACTTCAGTCTCCAGTTTTATCAGCATGGTGCCTTATGGCTTCCCCACCTCATTATGATAATGCAAATCAATCCTTTAGAAAGCACTGCAGGAGTGTGTGCTGTGGAGGAAGCATTATTAAATTGGAGATAAAGAATAGTTGTTTTTGTTCAAGGTATATTGTATCCCAAATGTACATGATTCTGTACATAAGTCCCAGGTCTGTTACTGTGTTGTTTTAATCCCAAGTGTACACAGTACTGTTTTAGTTCTAGCCAGTGACTTGCTCTGTAATCTGGTATAAGCCACTTAACCTTTCTGTGCCTCAGTTTCCCCATAGAATTGAACTAAATGTGGCTCTTAAAACTTTAACACATTATCTTTAAAACATTTGTGCAGCCTATAGAGTAAAACTATTAATATACCTCATGACCTTCAGAGTGTGTCTAGTGAGCCATAGAAACCAGCTTTCATTAGATGTGCATTACATACCCTGAAGCATTAAAAAATGTTAATCAAAAAACTCTGCTTTGGAACACTTCTGACAGCAAAGGGTTCTGTGAGTACTAGCTACTACGCTGGAGTCTTCCTTTTGATTTCTCATTCCTTCCCCTAAACTCTGGCTTTGCCTTTACTACAAAAACAAACAAACAAAAAAGTCATTTGTTTACTGCGAGATAATTTGAAGTGCTTTAGCTATTCTGCTGTAAAATCCTATTGGAGACAAGGCACTTTTAGTTTTTACCAGGAGGGAAATGAAGCAAGGTCTAGCACTGACCTCACCTAGCTACCCCACAGCAAAAACTAAAAGTGCCTCACCGCCCTCAGATCTTACAGCAGGATTTCTATCCTGCTTTAGTTAGCCCATTGTCAAACAAATAAATTGTTTTGCAGTGAAGACCTAGCCAGACTGGATTAAGTAACATCTACACCTTTTGGGTTAATTGGTTGTACACTTACTAGCAGGACCGACTCCAGGCACTAGCCAAGAAAGCTTGTGCTTGGGGCGGCAGATTCCAAGGGACGGCATTCCGGCCACCCTTTTTTTTCTTTTTCTTTTTCTTTTTGGTTTGCCGCTCCGGCTGCCCTGTAGGGGGCAGCAGCGCGGAGAAGGGGAGCGCCCTGCAGCAAACTCGGCAGGGCAGCCCACGTCCTTCCCTTCAAACCGATTGGAGCTGCGCAGAGCCCTCCCGGCAGGTGGCGCGGTGGGAAGGGCCATGTGGTGAGCACAATAGACAAAGTATTTTAATGGTGCCCTCTTTTCATAGAGATATAGTGATAACTTCCTAATGCAGGTAAGCACTTAGTCACACTCCTTTGACATACTTGAGAGTGTTTCGTATGTAGATATGGTGGCTATGGCCAATTATTGTCATCGGAGGCACCTGATTAATAGTGGAAGTAAGACTGTGTCGAGTGTCTTCCATTTATATCATGCACAAGCGGGCAGAAAGCTGAACATAGTTTTCAATGGTCAGTGAATAAAGCATGAGTCACACCTGCTCTATCTAGGCTTCACTGTGGATAGAACTCTCACATATCATGACCATTGTACAAAGTCAGCAACTAAGGTCAAAACGCACAACAACTTGCTCGGAAAAGTGGCCAGAATGACATGGGGTGCCAACGTCCAAATGTTACACACTTCAGTCTTGGCACTGTGTTATTCAGCGGCAGAGTACTGCACTCCAGTATGGGCTCGCTCATCTCACACAAGGATGATCGACATACAACTTCATTCCAATGTGCGTATTATTTCAGGCATACTTAAATCTACTCCTCTACCACGATTACTGGTTCTTTGCAATATTGCTTCACCCAGTGTTCGCAGAGAGGAAAGCCCAGCAAAGCTCGTGATGAAATTGTGTGATATACCACATCTACTGTTAATTAAAGATTTGTTTTAATCCACCATATGGTCGTCTGCCCTCACAGCGCTCGTTGTGGATAAGTTTACCAGGTGAGGGATTTATAGTAGAGGACGTAGGGCAAGCTTCATGGTTCACAGAGAAAGTGACAAATAATTATCTTATCTTGGACACCACACAATGTCAACCTGGATTTGATTTATTATGACGGCAATGGAGCCTTCTCAACCAGTTTCATATCAGACATGGAATTGGTGCTGCAGCAGAATTTCGGTGGCATTTTAAAGACGGTACACTATGTCAATGTGGACAGCCACAAATCATCACACACTTTGTTGAGGACTGCAAAATTACTCAGCTTCCTGGAGATCTTCATGCCTTGAACATTGTTGATAAGAATGCTGTGGCTTGGCTTGACCTGATTGCATATGCTAAATAAATAATGCAGAAGCAAACAAGATTTCTAATTTAGATCCATGTTCTGCTCTTCCTGGAATGTAAACTGTTCATTTCAAAATTGTCCTAGGATTGTCCTATTAGATGTGTGAGATGCCTGGGCAATATCTGTAAAACTGCAGGAATTTTTCAATGACACATTTTTTTCATCAGAAAATACTGATATGTCAAAGCCAAAACCATGTCCATTTTGATTAAAGTTTTATCAGGAAGGTTTCTCAGGCCCAGGATGGGAATTTCTGGTCAGAGAGAATGACCCCAGAAGAACCCCAGTGACTAGGCCATTTACTTGGGATCTGGGAGACCAAGGTTCAAGTCCCTGCTCAGAGTCTGCTCTGAAACTGATGTGGAATGATGCCAAAACCTCCATTTTTTTATTAAATGAAATTCTTGTTTTCTGGCCAGTGCTAAATATCTGCCTAGGGCAATAGTGACTGACTGGACCAAATAGTTATCAGACACTGGCTTCAAAATGTGTGGGGCCCCATTCCTGTAAAAGGAGTATTTTGTAAGCACAGGAAGAAAGCTTACTTTACACCCATACAGGATCAGCTGATTCACCTGAGACAGCACTTGCTATATAGTAAGATTCAGCTGCATTTGGTGGGAGGATGGAGAAAGGTATTGGAGTTGTTGTTTTTTAAATAATGTTTAAAAGGTTCATCAACTTTAAAAGCACATCTCTGAATTGTTTATGTTCCTGTTGTTAAAACACCTAATAACAAATCTTCCTGTATAGTCAGTCAGTTTTACATAGGGTCTTTCATGGTGTAACAGGAGACACAGAAAAAAAATTAATTAGGAAAATTTGATTGTAAAGCCAGAAGAATTGGCAAGCGTACGTAGAAGCAGAAATATTGTCTGAAACTACTTCTAACTCTGTTCATTTTTGGTATTGACTACATTTCACGTTGATTGTATCTCTCAGAATAATGTAGCATTATTTTATTTGTGCAAAACTGTGGATTCTATGTGTACACAAAAATTCAATTGTACAAAAGAGCCATGAATACTGTAACACTGTGCCTTTATGTAGGAAGGGTGTTAATCCTTTTTGAAAAATAGGTTTCAAATAGCCTGAAGGGAAATAAAAATATACCTGTAATATAGCCTGGGATCTGGTAGGGTTTACAACTGTAGGTTTTCTTAGAAGACTAGAGCTCTGCTTATGGAGCCCTACTGATAAATCAGCTCTTATACATATCAGGCACTGCGAATTTGTGTGAGGCTCTCTTGAAAAACTATTTATTTCTTTTAAAATTGATACTTATAAAATTGTTGTTTTTTCTTTAAGTAGACAAAGCATCCTGTCCTTAGGTTGTCCTGGAAAATTTAGCTAACAAAAATGGTTTATTTAGATGCTTCAGGGCACTTTTGTTAAAAGAAAATAGGGAGAAAAAAAAAGCAAAATAATTCTTTTTTTTAAGAGTAACTTTGGTTGGTCTGCATTGCAAGAGTCTCAGGTTGAAACTCCACCCTTTTGCTAATTTAGGTCAGTGTGCCTTCTTTGTTAATCTGAAATGCTGGGTTAGCATAATTGATTAATCAATTTCACTCCAGTTCTCTACTGTCAGTCCTGCAGATGCATGAAATTTACAGCACAGCACAGCCTTACAAGGGCATGGTGGTGTATTAATACAGTTACACACAAAAACTTCTCAGTGAGCAGAGGGAATTTCCTTCCTCTGCCTGTATATAGATATGAACAATCGAACACCCAAGTAGAGAGGTGCAGAATGTGAAAATGTTTATCTCGCTATTATACAGTGTGTGAAGAGTGCATACATTTACAGATGTGTAAGGGAGAGAAAACTATGCATTGCCTATTTTTTTGGCATGGTGTGTATGATGTCAGGCGTTTCCTGGATGTTACATTTTGAATCTAACTTGCCTCCAGTTTTTTACCAGCTGGAGATGCAATTTCAGTCATGCCTCAACCTTTTGTTCTTCTAATTTCTTCATCCCTTATCTTTACTATATATAACTTTCTTTGCTTCCCAATGAGGAGGTAATAGCCATATTTTAATTTTGCTGAGACAAGATCTGAACTTGGCAATAAGCCAGAGCAATTTCCCTTCCATAGCACTCTTTTTCTTCACCTAAGAATGAGAATGATACTTGCTGGGTTCTTGGTCACAGCAAGATTCCCTGCAATAGCATCCTGCTTATGCCCCTTCTCCCCGCCAGATCCACGAGCATATGGTAGCTGAATATTCTCCGTTCTACACAGCCCATTTTTTTCCTCTTAGCACATGGAGCATTCACTTCAAAGTGTGTACACTTGGTTGCAACAGAGACAAAGCTCCTTGCTGAAGCATACCACTCTTTGATAGACAATGAATTTAAGTACGCACTAGTAGTCTTCAGCATTCTGATTTTAACTCTAGGGGAAGCTGTGTGGTGATTACTTTTAAAATGTGTAATTTGGGTTTTCAGGGGGGGTTCCTTTTAAAAACAACCCCCCCCCACTCCTGCTTTGTATTTTTACTTCATCAGAATTAAGGGATCAAGCATGGTGCCTGTACAGGCAAATGCATAAGTGCTTTGATGGATCTGTTAATTGAATCTATAACAACCATTTTGCTACATTGAAATCATGTTAAACAGATCTAGATGTGTGTGTATATATGCAAGCACTCAGTTAAATCAAAGGGTATTACTCCAATCCGACAGGGCTTGCTCTGCGTTTTGAGATAATCACTTTATGCAAGTATTTTTCGTGACTCGTGTTGTGCATGTGGACTGATCTGCCTCTTTTCTTTCAATGTAGGTAAAAGTATGGATGAAATTAAGAAGATGCTGTTGTTGGTGCTGGGCTGTGCTGTACAGGTGAACATGCCTTATGGAATTACAAAATATTTTAATATGTCATTTGAATCTGATTTTGGTGCTGGAACTAGAAGTGCCAATCAATGATCCAGTCCCATTATGCTAAGTGCTGTACTGCCCCAGACAGTTTGTGGTCTAGAATTGTGAGACACAATAGATGGATGAAACAGAAAAACCAGGGGAAAGGAGATGGGAGAAAAATTAGCACATTTTGCATAATAAGCTATAGCCTCAGCTTGCCACCTGCCTTGCCACTGTTTGAACCAGTGCTTTGATACATGCTGTCACAATTAGGCAATCGAAATCATTGGCACACAGTAATTCCTGCAGGAGAGAATGGGAGTGTGAACAATCTCCTTAGTCTAAGGATTGTTGTGGGGGAGAGGGAGTTGGTTTGTTTTTGTTCTGGGGTTGTTGTTTTTTGTTGTTGTTACAATATACAGGAATGTAGTGGAGTACATTAATGCAAAGAGAATAGATAAACCAACATCTAATCACTATCTTCTAACGCATACTACTCAGCCGCACTTTTTTTTTTTTTTAATATGTGTAGATAGAAAGTCCTAAATAGGAACTCTGTATGATCACATGAGGGTTTTTATGCTGTGTTGTTAAACCAAGTGGACAGCCGATACACATGGTAAATTCCCCTGAAATACATGACAGTTAACCAAATAAAGGAATCAGTGTCTTGCACACCAAAGCTCTGTGTTTGGAATTCCACTGTAAACTGTTGTAACAGAAAATAGGAATGTTGCGGGCCAGTCTTTGCTTATAATTGACCTTGTTTGTGTGTCTGTCTAATGTTCTTGTCATGCCTTAGGACACTCTCCCTGCCCAGCTATGTCAAGTCAATTATGTCAGAGCAGTGCTCTCTTCATGTGGCTGTTCGGAACTTTATACTTACTAACACATTTTAACACAAAGAATAAAAGGCCTGATTCGGCAAGGGGCTGAATAGTCTCAGTTCCTGTTTAAAGACCTGAAGTGAATGGTTGTACTCAGAATTGAGCCAAAATCGGCACTGTGTATCATGGAATCAACAGAAAACAGACTGTGGAAATGTTCAACTTCTCTGTTACTTCTGTCTAGAGATTCTGCCAACTTGGGGTCCCAAATTTTCACTGACTGTCATTGTGTGGGGTATTTTTTTGTTTTTTAAGATTTACAAAACTAATTTGATAAAAATAGAATTGTGAAGCTATGGAGTTAAAATGTCATTTATTTTTCATTAAATATTTTACATACGAAGCAAACATTTAATTAGTGCCCAAGAACCAATAAATGAAGCTTAAGTGAGCAGAAGCAAAACCAAAACCAAAACCAACTGATCTGTTGTCATTGCCCAAAATGAGCAAAATGCAAAAAGTAAACAAATGGTTTAAATTATGTAAAGTAAAGTTAGGGCCAGATCCTCAGCTGGTATATGTTGGTGTAGCTCCTTTGAAATCAGTGGAGCTTTGCTGATTTACGCCAGCTATGGATCCAATCCTTGATTTTTAGCTTGGATGGGGGGAGGTTGGGTTTTGGTTGGGTTTCTTTTTTACATTTAACTTAGCCTTAAGTTTAAAAACTTTTGGCAGGACTCAGTCACCCTTACTCAGACCGCATGTTCATTGGTTCCTCAGTTAGTTCAGTGACCTCAAGGAGTATTGGAATAGTGCAATAAAGCACTAGCTACTCAATGTGAGTAAGCGTGACAGAGTCTGGCCCTTGGTGTTGCAAGTGTCCTTTTAGCTGTGCAGAGATGTTCAACAAAAACAACACCGTGGTAGAGTTTTGATCCATAGCCGTTTTCAAGTGACGTGTATTTATTTTCTGTTTGTTTACAGTGTGAAAGAAAGGAAGAGTTTATCGAAAGAATAAAACAACTGGATATTGAGACCCAGGCTGGAATTGTTTCACACATTCAGGAGGTAGGGTTCTCAGCACTTGAAGCTTGCTTTCTTCTTTTCTTCTCCTGATGGTTCAGTGGTATTGTTTACTTTGCTATGTAGTAGCACAGGTTAACCTTTCATAGTGGCACTAGTGTGTTTGACGCAAAGAAAGATACATTCCATGAATGTATGGGTATATCTATTTTTGGGCTTGGAGGTCTGATTCCCAGCTCGCATAGACATACCCACATTAAAACTAGTAGTGTAGCCCGGATAGTCTGGGTAGCAGCTTGGGCTACCTGCTAAATATGTGCCTACCCGGATGCACTAGGTATGTACTTGGGTGGCTAGCCCGAGCCACCTTCCCTGGCTACTCCAGCTACACTGCTGTTTTTAGCATGCTAGCTTGTGTAGTGCTAGCACAGGTATGTCTATGTGAGCTGGGAATCACTGCTTCCCTCTCAGTGTAATCAAATTAAAAGGTAAAAATTACTAGGTGGTTGGGAAATTAACTGGGCTAACCACTTCTCAAAGAGTGCCAGTGATAAATGTCAGAACTGCCAAACGTCAGCTCAGACTGAAAGTAGTTTTATAAGGATACACAAAAAGGGTTTCAGGTAAAATTTTCAGAAGCACTTTAGTGATTTAGTCTTATTTTCAAAAGTCACTTAGGAGCTTAAGTCCCATTAGAAGGCAATGAGACTCCCAAGTGCCTGCAGCACTTTTGAAATTGGGACTTAAGCACCTAAGTCACATAAGTGCTTTTGAAAATATTATCGATGGTCCAAAATTTGATTTCAGTCTTTTAAAAATGGTATAATTTGGTGACATATGATGCCTGGATTCTAAATGCTTTGTTTAAAGAAAAAAAAAAGTTTGCTCAAACAGCAGCTATCATTCCATTTTCTGGGAGTTCAGGTGAAGCCTTCTGTAAATGCCCTCTACGGGACAGGCCTCAAGTACAAAATGCACGTTCTCTCAGGATGTGCTGGCTTCATCGGATGCAGAAGCGAAAAACCAACTAACCTAGGTGGGTTGGGGAACACATACTGTTAGAAGATGTTGACAATAACCTTTTAATATATTTTAAAATCTGCTTTCTAAAAGCAGATCCCACAGACTAGCAATTTCATTTAAAGACTAAGGAATATAAAGAATATGGTTCTGGTAAAAGCAGAAACATGTAGAGCCCTAAATGTGGACATAGCAACTTGAAAATAACCTTTCCAGTGCAGTGCAGTTTTCAGCAACAACATTTGGAAAAAAGCAATTTTTAGAGAATTATAGTTAAAAAATTTTTTTTTTCCCCATACCAGATTAGATCACTGCCACATCAGATCTATTAAGTCAGATAATCCCTGTGGCAGTGATCAAATACCAGAGCGTCAGGGGAAGCACAAACCTTGTCACCCCCACAATAATGCATCTAGCTAATTGTGCAATACAGGGCCAATACCTTCCTGACTCTTGCAGAGACTAGCTCACCCGCATGAAGATTGAGAGTTGAGTACAGTACTCTAAGTGTTCTTGAGCACAAAATTATCCAGCCACTTTTTCTAAATCTAGCTATCTTGTGAAAACTAGAAGCTTTGTTACATGATGTTGCAGTTGAACTGAGCATTTCTGCACCATTTCCTGGCTATATTGGCTGAAAAGTGACATTTATGACTAGGTTTGCCCACTTATCGATTCTTGAAAATTGGTGACAATTGGAAGAGGAACTGTACTGATTCCAACAGCTGATTTATATAAGTAGCAAACTTGAAAGAAAATCCTTGCACAGAATGAATCAATTCAACAAGCAACATTTGAAAATATATCAGGGAAAATTAAAAAAACAAAAACTGTATTTTGTTCTTGTTTGCAGGTGACTCAGAACCAGGAGAATGTGTTTGACTTGCAGTGGCTAGAGCTGCCAGATATGGCCCCAGAAGAACTGGAGTCTCTCTCAAGGAATATGGTTTTCCATCTCAAGAGGCTTATTGATGAGAGAGACGAGTGCACAGAAGTATGAATGAGATGTCTGTTTCTCATACAGTTCATTTGAGGGATCAGAGACAGGCTCTGCTTTTCTATTGTCTTTTGCTTCTGTACTGATTGCCTCTATGTTTCATTTAAGGTTCAGTCTCTTGTCACTCTATTAAATCTCTAAAAATTCTAGCATTCGTTAGAGTGATGTTTAATCATCCCTTGCTGCTCTCATAAATTGTATACTCGAGCTACAGAGAATTGATCTGTGAAGGAGAAGTGTGTGCAGGAAACACAATATGCTTTATTTTGTGAATTTGCCTTAAAGCTTTTGTCTCTTATTCTCTTCTCTGAGTGGATACTTTTCTGTCCTTCCCACAATATCTGCCATTGTTGGTTCAAGAGCCTTGTCTCTAGCTTATGCCACCAGTGACATCTTTTCTCTTTATCTGTGACTCATCAGTTAATCTTATTTCAGTTCTCTGCTAGAAACCTCTCTTCTCCCGACTGAGATCTCTTAACTTCCTCCTCTTCCTACTGTTATTGATTTGACTCTGATTATATTTGTTAAACCTGTAAATTGTTGCAGTTTTTATAAAAACTCAAAGCAAAATACAGTCCTTATCTGAAACACTAGGAAGTAGTGTATTCCGGTGGTCAGCAAAGGACTGGGAATCAAAATTGTGTTCTGTTCCCAACTGTGTCACCGATTTCAGTGTGTGACATTAGGTACATCACCTGAACCTTCTGTGCCTGAGTTTCCACATCTGTAAGGTAGGCTAATAATTACCCACCTTTGCAAAGTACTTTGAGATGCTTGAGTGAAAGGAGCTATAAGTGCAATGTGTTGTTATTTCTTGTTAATGCCACTGGCCTCTCTCCTTTTCCAGCTGATTGTGGATCTCACTCAAGAGAGAGATTATCTGCAGTCTCAGCAACCACCAAGTCCTCTGAAAACATCTAGTCCAGACTCTTCACCAAACCTAGCCAGTCGTCTCTCCAGTGAGGATAAGCAGCACCTGGCTGTTGAGCTGGCAGACACACGAGCAAAGCTGAGAAGGGTCCGACAGGAATTGTAAGTCACTAAACGCCTGGGCTGCTGGAGAAGTGCTCTCTATTTCAGGTTCTTTGCTAACAGTGTCAAGTAAACGTGTATTAAGCCTGTGTCTGCAGCATCAGGTTGCCCATTGGCTTCAACTCCTTGACTTGTCTCGGAGTTCAGCATGCAGACTTGCTGTAGATTTGGGTCTTGTACGTTGGGGGTGGACGGTTGCTCAAGGAAAGGATGCGTGTAAAGTAGCTGGCTTCACCTTCTCCCATCTTCCCTCTTTCTTGTCACCAATCTCAAACATCCATTAGTTTGTCTTTCCCTTCCCTCTTTTCTTGCCTTCCCACATCCATCACTCTTTCTTCCCCTTTTCCTTCTTTCCCTCCCCACCCCTATGCCATCCTTAAATTTTCAAAGATTGTTGATTCCAGTTGGTATTTCCCCTTCCCCACATGCATACATGTTACCCTTGCTTCTTGGCAGTGATTGTTGGGAAGAACTGATTACAAATTGCTGGTAGCTGTGGCGGCAGGAATGGCAGGTGAAATGATGATTTAAAAAAGAGAGACAGTCCCAAATTTTCTGTGGCTCAGGGCCCCACACGAAAACATCTGCAGCTATTGGTAACTTTGAAACTGGAGCAGCACCAAGAAAATCTAGACAGTCTTGTGTCCAGATTATCCTGGTTGACTCCTGTGACTAATACCCCCTGCATCTTGCCATGATGTTAATGCCATGAGTATTGTTCCAGGAACTCTTGTTATAGTTTCTTATTAAGTTTTTCCTAATCATTTTCAGGGAAGAAAAATCTGAGCAACTTGTGGACACTAAACATGAAGCAGAACAGCTTGTACTAGAGCTGCAGAAAATAAAACAGGAGGTAAGTGGAGCTTCTTCAGTTGTAACACTGCCGTGACACACAACACTTTAAAAATTGCTTTCAATAGTAAGATAAAAATTCTTCTCATGAAATTTGAATGATGGAACCAAGTTACTGCAGCATGTTGGTCTGATTGTGACAGAGTAATGCAGTGACTTACTGGTGAGAGCAGGTCTCATCTGTTCAGTTCACTGACTTGTCCAATAATGCCTGGAGCATATACAGCACTGATCATTGAAAACTGAAGAATCCCTGTAGGCTGAGTTACCACTCAATCCTGCAATGAGTTTGATGGCTAATTGAAGGCTTCCCCACACTTGCACCGTGGGGTCACTTCTGGCTTTCCATTCACTTCCTCTCATTTGGACTTGGGGGCAGGGGAAGGGGTATGTCATGAGTTTTACAAGCATGGGGGGGTTAATTTTATTTTTTTCCATTTGTCTGTCACTTTTCCCAGAACATCCATCTGGCAGCTGATGCACGCTCTGCCCGAGCATACAGAGATGAACTGGATTCACTGAGAGAGAGAGCAAACAGAGTCGAGAGACTCGAGATGGAACTGGTCCGGTGTAAAGAGAAACTGCATGATGTGGATTTCTACAAGGCTCGTATGGAGGCAAGTGAAGATCAGGAAAAAAATCTGCTGTGCAGGGCCCATTTTCCCCAGTGCTGCTCACCAGTTCATGCTTCATTTATAATCACTCTACCAGCACATTAAAGCAAACTGAAGTTCCAGAAAATACCTGATGGATGGGATTTTTGAAAGCACTCAGCAATGGCCTAGCTCTGCTCCCCCATTGGAGTCAGCGGTAAAACTCTCAACAGTGAGAGATGGGCTAGGCCAGTGCTGAAAAGCCCCCTTGTTATAGATCTATTGGGTCTCCATTATGTGGCTGACTGTAGCAGCCCTGTTCTTTGACACTACAGGTCTGGGTCCTTGCAGTAAATTTTCAAGCTGTCTTTGTGCCAGAGTTGATTCTTTGGCCAAAATTTTCCATTTGTGAGTACCCTGTGCTAATTATCTAAATACGTGGCCTGATATTTTCAGAGGTTCTTAGCATCTGCGGCTCCAATTGAAGTGGCTAGAAATTTTTAAGTATAGTTTCAGATGGCAAACCTTAGGAATCGAAATCTGCAAATGTTGGCCTTAGTAAATAACAGAGAAACTGCTCTTAAGTGGAGTATTTGTACCTATAAGTTTATGCTATTAGTAATACCAATATCTTCTGCTTAGCCACTTCAGGCCACTGCTCATCCTATTTCACTCTCTTTCTAGGCCTCTTGGCTAATCTCATCTTTAACTCTCGAGATCCCCTACATTTCCCTGATACAGAGGGATACCTGCCACCCCATTTCATCTCACCCACAGTACAAGCACCTAATTCTACCCTTCTGGAGTTTTTCTGCTGCTCATTCTTACTAATTCTTTTCCACCTAAAACTAATAGAGAGGGAGAGCTGAGGATTCTGTGCTAGAAACATGGATGGACCTGTTTCTGGTAATGTGGGAAGATAGCAGTGACCTGTGGCAGGAAGGGTTGCCTCAGTACCAGGGCTGTCCTTAAGGGGGTGCAGGGTCTGGGGCAAAAGTGATGAATCCGTCACTTCCGGGACCGACCACACCAGCCAGTTGGTCCGGCCCACGGGGCCCCCCAAAGCACAGGGCCTGGAACAGTCACCCCAATTCACAGTACCCAAGGGACGGCTATGCTCAGTGAATTTGCATTAGCCCTGCTTGCTTCTGTTAGGGTTCATGCTGAAGAAAATGGATAGACTCAACGTGTGACTAAGATTGTGGGAAACAGCTGTCAACAAATACTTCACTGAATCTACTGTATATGGGCTCCAGAACTGAATCAGACTAATACTGAAGTCCTCTACCTTGCAGCATCCAATTCGCTTGTTTATTTTACTGTGTATGAAACCTTTATGTTAACCAAAAACAGACAAAATTCTTCTGCTTGTCCTATGGATAAATATCTGATTGTGATTGTCATGCCACTAGCAACAAAGAGAATGCTTTGGGCTGGTTGAGTAATTCTTTGCCTTTCCAATGGAAGAATGTGGCACTTTAGACAGAGTCAGGTGCAATCAAAAGACTGTCTGAGATTGATTCTGGAGGCTGAATCTTGGAATTATGTAATCCCAGTTCTGCTTACATTGAAGCCAGAGGAAATTTTGCAATTGACTTCAAGATTGGGCCCAAACTGTAAGTAGATGAAGCTCCTGGCTCTGAGATAATGGGGTGTCAGTGTCACTAAAACATATGCCCATAACACTCCCTGCTGAAAACATGGCAGTTCTTTATGGTTTGCAAACCTCGCCTTGTAAATACATTTTTCTCTTTGCCAACCTAGGGGACCAGCTGTCCACTGCGTCTTATGAATAGGTCCACTAAGCCTGCTGAGTATCAAATGTATAAACTGCAAACTGAGGCAGGCTCCTCTCTGCTGGCAATTTCCAGTTTACTGGAATCTCTTACTGTAAGTCGTCTCTCTCTCCTACTCCCTCAAGCTGGCAAGTCAGTTGTTCATTAACCCTATCATGCACACTAGATAGCAGAGCCACGTCTTGACATTTTCCCTTCAGCTCTGTGCTGCTGTACTTTAGTCTGCTGCCCAAAGCATGCAGAGGAGTTGGTTCTGGTAGAATGGGAGAGGCCAGTGCTTCCTCTTATCTTCATCTGAGACAAGAGGGCAGCCATTCTATTGTAAGTACTTGGGTTCTCAGAACTGTGGCTTGCCCTGGAGCCAGCGATACCCTCAAACTAACCACTTCTGTTTCCTATGTAGCAAGTTAACTTGATCCATAATGTAAAATTTACAGAGCTCTCCTTCATGTCTTTTCTTCCATCCCTTATGCAGTCTCCCACCTCTGTCTCTTCCGTGTTGGGTGTCGAGGTTCTGCATCATAGGTGAGATTCTGTGCTGCATCTCTAAGAGCTGCAATCTGGAGGCATGGGGATGAAGCAAAGGTCATTTTACATCTTCTTGGCACCTTTCTAACTCTGCTCTAGGGAGTCAGTGTGTCCTCTGGCATAAGTTAGGACAGGGTTTGGCAACCTTTCAGAAGTGGTGTGCCGAGTCTTCATTTATTCACTCTGATTTAAGGTTTCGTGTGCCAGTAATACATTTTAACGTTTTTAGAAGGTCTCTTTCTATAACTCTATAATATATAACTAAACTTTTGTTGTATGTAAAGTAAATAAGGTTTTTAAAATGTTTAAGAAGCTTCATTTAAAATTAAATTAAAATGCAGAGCCCCCCGGACCAGTGGCCAGGACCCGGGCAGTGTGAGTGCCATTGAAAATCAGCTCGTGTGCTGCCTTTGGCACGTGTGCCATAGGTTGCCTACACCTGAGTTAGGAGCTGCTTCAGCTGCCTTTGGGCTGCTCCACAGTGTAAAATTGCCAGTATTTTGCATTCCAGCCACTCC
Organism: Mauremys reevesii; assembly: GCF_016161935.1. Lineage (NCBI taxonomy): Eukaryota > Metazoa > Chordata > Testudines > Geoemydidae > Mauremys > Mauremys reevesii. Next base: position 30,656,787 of record NC_052626.1, read on the forward strand.
TTGTCCTAAATTCTCCAGCACATCCCACGATGTAGAAGGGCAGCATAAGTCTGTCTCCTCTGGCCTTGTGCTGCCCCTGCTGGCTGCATTCAGGAAATTCCCCAGGGGGGATTCTGGCCCTCTTATGTTGCTGTACCAATGTAAAGAGGCTTCATTGAAGCCAGAATCTGACAATATATATGTCCTTCAGCCAGTGTTATCCCTCAGTTTCCCTTCCATTTCCCCCCTGCCTCAAGCAACTGTCCTTCAAAGTGAGGTGTAATGAATAGGACTTAATTCAGAGCTGTGCCTACTCACATTCCTCTCACCCCCTTGAAAAATAGCTGGATTTACAGTTTCCTCAGAACCACTCCCAGCGTCGGAGCAGGGGTCTAGTTCTAGTCTCTCACTTGACAGTGAGAGATACCACTAGGCTATAAAGCTGGTCCAACTCCCCTGATGCTTATTGGTAGCTTCCTAAGCTCAGAGGGTCTGAGACTCTGAAACAAATTTCACATAGATGGGGCCATTTTAACTGCATGCACTTCAGTGAAGAAACATATGATGGGCACTTAACAAGCCTCTAGTTCTGGTACTTGAAGTACAGCCATGAAAACATGCCCCTATTGAATGTCATCTCCAGGCAGTGGTCATGAAAGTGCCATATGGAGGGCAGACCATGTGAGGCAGTTTACAAGAGGTAAGAGAAGAGAAATTGGAGTGAGACTTTAAATAGCTCCTTAAACCACAGGCTAAAAGTCCCTAATGGCAGGAGGGAGATTAGAGAAGCTGCCTTAGAACAAGTGCAAAAGGAGCAAGCCTCACTGCAGGCAAGCAAGACTTGACATGTCTGAGCAGGTGAATGTTTTCCTTCCACGTCTTTCACGACAAGAAGAAATTACCAAATGCTGTTTTAATTTGATTATATCTTTAAGAAAACACAATGCAAATGCAGTCTATGGACCAGGGCCACCAGGGTTGGGGGGGGGGGAAGTGGGGCAATTTGCCCCGGGCCTCACAGGGGCCCCCATGAGAATATGGTATTCTATAATATTGCAACTTTTTTTTATGGCAGTGGCCCCCAAATTGCTTTGCCCCAGGCCCCCTGAATCCTCTGGGCAGCCCTGCTATGGACTTGCCCGCTGTGGTGGCTTAATGAGGTCATAGCTATCAATGTGCAGGGGCAGGCTTAATGCAGTGCTTCCTCTGAGGAGGTGTTTCCCTCCAACGTAAAAACCCTGCTGCAGCATTCCTCTCCATTGAGTCTAGTGCTGCTCCAGGAGACCAGATTCTTTTTGGAGACCAGGGAGTCTTGCTTGCATTTCCCCCCCCCCCCCCCAACTGCAATAAGTTTCCCCACAGGATAATGGGAAGAAATTCCTGTGAACATTAAAAAAAAATAAAAAAAAGCATTTCTTTTACATTTTCATTTAGTTTGATTGATGCAAAATGCAATTATTCCAGGGCATTTGCTAACATTTTTGCAGCTCAGCAGGAGCAACTTCCATAGCGTGCGTGTGCGTGTCTGGCCCCAATCCTGCAAATACATATGCCAAGATTTAATTTTAAGTGGTCTACTCATGGGTGTGAGTGTTTGCAGGATCAGGGCCTGTGTTGTTAAGGCTGCAGACCAAATTCTATGGTTTAATTCAGTCAGAGGTTTATGAAGGCAAGATCAGAAATTGTTGGATATTTTAAGGTAAATTTCCTCTAATTGATTTTGGAATCTCTTATAAGTAAATGTATTATAAATCGTAAAAGACCATAGATAACTATTCTGTGCTGTTGATTTAAAAGTACCCCATGGCTATAAAACCATTTTGAGAGTTTTATTAATTTAAAAGGAAAAAAATATCTTAATTCCCATGAAGAATACACCCAACCATTCTGCTTATCTAATACAAAACTGATTTATAGCCAAACCAATTCTCAGGTCAGTTGTGCTACCCTAGGGTTATCTGTGGTGACATTAGTTATAATATGCTGTTCTAAGAACAATTCTACCTTCCAGGCTCTGAAACATAACTTTATAAAGCTATCCTGGAGTAATTACTTAAATTAAGTTTGCACTATAAAGATGACCTCAGAAATGGGTGCAAGTAAGTAATGTTGGCCCAACTTTAACAGGCTTCTGCAAAAGGTTCTTAATTTAAGATTTCATCAGAAACCTTCTGATCTGACAGGTCTTCCTCCCCCTCGCCCCTCAGGCACCTGCATGGTGTGTACCTCCCGTTTCTCAGATATTATGGCTCCCAACAATGTGTGATTTGCAAACAGAGACCAAATATGTGTATACCTTACTTGGCACACAATTAGACTCTTCATGAGACACTTAAATAATCAGTTCCTGCTTGGTAAGCAGTTTCAGAGATAGTTCTGAGGTGATGTTTATGAGGTAAAACACCATCTTACTTCTCACGGCTGTGGTCCAGACTGAGCAGGACAGTTTGTTAAATATATTCTGATTGACCCATTGTTTCAATATGAGTATTTTTGGTACTTGTTTTACACCCAGCATGCTGCCTGTTTTTAACTCCACTCATTCTCATCTGTTTTGGTGTCAGACAGTTTAACATATCCATCCTCTCTGGTCAAACTTGGCCCAAAATTTAGGTCTTAAAATATCAGAGTTTCAACGTTTTCTCTTTATCATTTACTCACAGACGTCTCTATTGCAGCCACCATCATAGTATCTCCTGTGAGCACAAAGTGCAATCATCCCTATTTTACAGATGGGGAACTGAGGCATACATCGATTAAGGGATGTCTCTAGGTGTAGGATATCACTGGAAGTCTGTACCGATGCCGGGAAACGGAATCCAGAGTTCCCGAGTCCCAGTCCAGCCTTAACCACAAGAACATCCTTTCTCTTTTTATAAAACCTAAAACTAATAGAAATGTTTCTCCATGGATTCTTACCACTAGTGGAATTGTTCTAAAAACACATTAATCTAAAGTTTTGCAACAGCTTTGCACTAATCAGTTTCAGTGTGATGGGGACTTAAAAGCCATTCCACACAATAGGTGATGGAAGTGTTGATTCTAAGCAATAGCAACAATAACCAGGGATTTTTCTTTTCTATGGGCTAGGAGATATTTTTTTTCCTGCCAAAGTTTATTTCCAAGAAATTGCTGCATATCTCCACCCCACAGCACTCTCTATTTCTAAGGAGCGTAGCTGATGGCTAGAGTTTTGCATACTGTGGGAAAGTCCTATAGGAATGGCAAGAAATGCCTGAAGATTAGTTGGTTGACTGCTGACTCTTCCCACTGGCTTTAGGATAAATTAGGGTTAAATTGAAAGCCTTTGTATGCTTTCTCTTTAGGTCAGCATTAATAGACTGGTTATGGGTTATGATTAAGGGTTATGTATATATTAGGTTGGTATGCATGTTAGAGCATGAACACCATTTCATAACATTCTCTGCAAACTATGTTCTGAAATGGGACATTCAGACCTGGGAGTGAGTCTTACTGAGCTGCCGTGAGACTTTTGAGGCCACTGATTGTATCCTTCCAAAAATGGGAAGGCAGCTGTTGTCCAACGGATCACCACAACTTACTCATTCCTGATCATCTTTCAGTAGTCTATGTGTTTTGAAGGTTGGTTGTTCGAGAGAGCAGACTCATTCACTGATATCAGCAGAGGCTTTACAATTTGAAGGCTACTGTCCAGCAATAAACTGTCAACCCATAATTATTTCTCCATGGATGTGTGCATGTTCCATTTTTTTCTGTATGTTGGAGGAAAAAATAAACTAATAAAAATCTTTTTAGCGGAACAAGGTAAATTGCTGGGTTTTTTTTCCCCCACTCCACCCTCGGTTCCCCTGTGTAACATCCTGCTCTTTCTCATCTTTCAAATGCCCATCACTTTCCTGAGTGAGAGAATTGTAGGCCTTACATGTATGTTTCTGATATTAAAAGCATTTAAAGATAAAAGTAAGCAGTCATTTTTTTTTAACCTGAAATCAGACAATTTAAAGCTGTTCTGACCTGGTCAAGAATGTCAACCAGATTTTATGCTGCGGACATGCATTATTTCTGGAGATAAGGTATATGAATGCATGATGCTGCAATTTTTGCTTTGTTGTGGTTCAAACAACAAGGGGAGCACCATATAATTCACCAGACTTGTTCCTAGAGCTGTGCTAGAACTGCTGTAGCTGCAGAACCCGGTTGGTTTGTGTTCCACAAAACACAAACCAAAAATGCTGCTGGCCTAAAGGAAAAACAAAACTGTTCATACAGTTAATGATTGTGTCAGGTGTTTAAAAGGTCATTGCAAACCAGTGCTTCTTTAAGTGAAATAAAGCCATATACATGAGAGAGAGGGAAAGAGAATTCTTTCTGACATGTTATTGAAAGGACTTTTTCATGTAAATGATCCCATAACCTCTAAAGGTCTAGGTCTGTTTGTTTATATTTTGCACTCTCTGTCTTCCAAGTGCTTCACCAACGTTGATATTGGAACATTTTAAAGTATAAATCTTTCTCTATGGGATCTTCATATGTAAAATTGTCATTTTGGAGGTAATGATTAAAAGGTGCTATTCATAGTTAAATATCCAGTATTTCAGTGCCCTTGTTCTAGGTGTGCTATATATCCTTTTTTCCAAACTGTAGTATATTAAAGTTGTCTGATGTTTGAAACGTAAAATTCTGAAACTAGGAGATTAACTTCATATGCTGTTTTTCTTTTTGTTTTATAGGAATTGAGAGAAGACAACATCATATTAATTGAAACAAAGGCTATGCTAGAAGAACAGTTAACAGTAGCAAGAGCTCGTGGTGATAAACTGCATGAACTAGAGAAGGAAAACTTGCAATTGAAATCCAAACTTCATGATGTAGAGCTGGTACACACTCGTTATTTAACTATGCAATTTTTAAAAAATCATATTTTAAACTAGGTTACACACTCTTTTTACATAATCCATTGGAGTTGGACAAATTCCATTTACAAAGTTTTCAATATGTCTCAGGCCATGTGATCTTTGTGTCAGTGCAGTGCATCGTGCATGCTTAAAATAGCATGACACTCGACTTACAATAAAAATATATTTCTATTTTATATAAATATATTTAAAAAATCTGCTTGGGAGAAGCAAACAGTTGGACAGATTTCAGGTTACATGAGCATATATCACCAAGTTGCAAATACTGAACCTATGTACATGGGTGTTAGAGGGTTTAGAATGTATCCGTTTAAAAAAAAAATCTCTTACACATGGAGTATGAAAATCTGCTGCAATGAACAACTGTTCTTGCTGAAAATAAAATGTAGAGTTATTGCAGCAGGTCTATGAGGCACTGACCACTGCAAAAAATAAAATGTTCTCAATATTTAATACTACATAAATCAGAGAAAAGGGGCTTATTCATTTGAACACAAATGAGAGACTTAAGACCTGGCAGTTTATCACTCACAACTAAAAGGCTAATACATTACACTGGACATTTATTATTGCATTAAACATAAGAAATGTTACTTCATGTGCAGTAACTTTAGTTACTAGTATTCCTCATTCTTATGGGTTCGTTGTTCTGAATTCTTGCAAAGTGTGGTCATTTATTAACCTGAAAAAGATTTTGCTGGAATGGAGGTGTTGGTCAGATCCTCCCCTAGTGTTATGCTAAATGCCCGGCTCAGAACATTGTAAATTAAGAAACGAAACATACCCAAGATTTTCAAATTGGCTCATAATTTTGGGTGCCTCACATTTTGGGTGCCCGCCTTGAGATACCTTGAAGAGGCATGACATGCAGAGGGCTGGCACGCCTTTCAGGTGTCTTGAGTTGAGCGACCAAAAATGTATTGCCCCAGATCACTAACCTACCTGATGCCATAATTTTGGGTGCCTCACATTTTGGGTGCCCGCCTTGAGATACCTTGAAGAGGCATGACATGCAGAAAAATGTATTGCCCCAGATCACTAACCTACCTGATGCCTTTCATGTTGAGTGTGTTTCTCATTTCAGTGCAAACATCATGCATGTAAATATTATTCAGAGTGATGCAAGTATCTTATAAGGAGAAAGGGGTGGGGAGTGTGTGTATATGTGTGTGTGCTTGTGAGAGAGAGAGAGAGAGAGGAGCATGCCTGCACCTATATGCTACACTGGTACTTTGACTGGGAACAGCTGTTCATCACTCTCTAAAGTCTATCCCATTCAATACCAACTCACTTTAATGGACATTTTTCTGTGTATATAAGCCTATTTTTCATCTGTTTATTAGAATAATTCCCATTTTGTCAATCAGCAGTAAAAAACTGACTTCCATTGGGAAACGTTGAACAATGTCTCATTGAGCCCATGCATATTTGGTGCATTTTGCATGTGAAAGGCAAGAATTAAGTCAAGAAGTTAATGTCAATTAGAAATTACTGATTTCCTACCCTAACAGCACTCAGTTCCAATTACAGCATGTGATATCACCTGGTATGGTAGTTTTTTAAAGTACATTATATGAATTTATTTTCCATTTATTCACACGGTTTCTTTGTTAAAAAGCTGTGTGAAACTGACAATGATGTGACATGAAGATTTCACTTCTTGGCATTTCAAGAAATGAAGAAAAAATACCTTTGATTCTGTGATGTTTATCTTCAGCTTTAGGAAGAGAAGAGAGCTTATTTTGAGCCCAGATAGTGTCAAAAAGTTGTGTCAAGTTAGTAGTGAAATTATGCAGGCTTGATTGTATTAAACATGTCTTGAATCGTCCATTTAGTATTTCAGGTAATTGGAGATGGACCAAAACCCTGGATCTTTGTACCTCTGAACCTGGGGAAGTTTCATTTGGGATCTGGCCCATCCAGAGGGTGGCTTTAATCTTGGATCTGTGAGATGTCTCTCTTAAAGAATAAATGGACACAAATCAGACGTCAAGAATTATAACATTCAAAAAACAGTTGGAGAACACTTCAATCTCCCTGGCCACTCGATTACAGACCTAAAAGTCGCAGTATTACAACAACAAAACTTCAAAAACAAACTCTAACGAGAAACTGCTGAATTGGAATTAATTTGCAAATTGGACACCATGAAATTAGGCTTGAATAAAGACAGGGAGTGGATGGGCCATTACACAAAGTAAAACTATTTTCCCCATGCTTATTTCCCCCCCAGCCCACCCCACACACACACACTACAGTTCCTTACATCTCCTTGTCAATTGCTGGAAATGGGCCATTTTCATTACCATTACGAACAGTTCTTTTTCTCTTCTGCTGATAATAGCTCACCTTAACTGATCACTCTCATTAGAGTGTGTATGGTAACACCCATTGTTTCATGTTCTCTGTGTGTGTGTGTGTGTGTGTGTGTATATATATATATATATATATCTTCCTACTGTATTTTCCACTTCATGCATCCGATGAAGTGGGCTGTTGCCCACAAAAGCTTATGCTCAGATAAATTTGTTAGTCTCTAAGGGGCCACAAGTACTCCTGTTCTTTTTGCGGATACAGACTAACATGGCTGCTACTCTGAAATCTCTCTTAATATTGTATGTGTATATTAACATATGCACATGTTGTATAGAGGGGTCCGTTCAATTCTTGATGCATTCATCACTCCTAGTAACGATAACTGTGCAAGCCTGATCAGGCTCCCTAGTTAATAAACTCAGTATGACGTTCCATTTGCATGCTCTTTCCACAGGACCGGGACGCAGACAAGAAACGAATTGAAGAGCTGCTGGAAGAGAATATGGTACTGGAGATCGCGCAAAAACAGAGCATGAATGAGTCTGCACACCTGGGCTGGGAACTAGAACAGCTGTCAAAGAGCACAGACCTCGCAGATAGTAAGTAGCAGTCATGAGGCAACTCTTAATTATTATTGTGCTTGCGCAAGGTTTCCTTGTAGAAGAGGAGGGGAACAAGTTACTGCATTGGGCAGGAGCAAAACCTCAAACTCCAAGCTCAGTAGTTCACATGGGGAAATAAATTTCTGTATTTAACCACTTGACACAGTAAAGCTTCTAACAACGCCACAGCTTCCAGCTTCTTTCCGTACATTACGTAACTATTAACAATGACTTCTTTATATTTAAACCTCCCTTGAGAAAGTGCCCAAAAATAAACAAACACCCCCGGATATTGCACAGTAATGATCCCAGCACAAGGTATTTTTAACTAAATAGTGTCTGGGAGGAGTCAATGACCCTTCTCTACTCCCAGCTGATCTTTAAGTCCCAGGAAAAAGCCTATGCTGTGAGATAACTATTTTTAATAGAAGGTGAAAAATGAGTGGGAGGGAGGGGAAATAACTGGCTGGATATTTTTTAAGTGGGTGATTCACTTTCAGTAATTATATGCAAGACATAAAAAAAAAAATCAGTGCCCTGTATCATAGGCTTGATAATTAGTTTCTTTCATATAATTAATTCAGTTTATAATACTAGGATACAAAATCATATTTTTAAAGAATCCTGGGATATATAACAGGATGTTACTGGCAGAAGTTTTCAGTATCAGAACTTTGCTGAACACTTACCTAATCCCTCAAAGACTCATGCACATGCTTAGCTTTACGCATGATGAGCAGGTTCATTGATATCAGTGGGGCAAATCACATCCTGTAAACCTTAGCATGTACACATGTCTTGGTAAAATCAGGGTCTTGTAAAGTAACTATATGTAAAAATGGCACCACCACCTTGCTCCTCCAATTGGCTTACTGTGTGTATTCTGAGCTATGTCTACTAACAGTAGTGACTAATTAGTTCTTATTACTTTGTTAGCCCTGCAAAGCGAGCTCATCAAAGTTCAGAGAGGGTGAACTGTATTCTGGTTCATCAACGTTGAAACATTTTGGGAAAACAGTGCAATTTTTCTATGACAAATTTGAAACAATGCAAAAATTTCTGCCTTGTTTCAAATTGCAATTTTTGTTTCATTTCTGGTTTTTCCCCTCCTTTGTTTGCTTTTTCCTGTATTTCTTTTTTGCTGCTGAATACATTAGAATGAATGATGTCTAGGTTCTTTCCCATTTTTCATTTTTGTTATTTGTTTGTCCATTTTTTAACCTTTCAAAACTTCCTCAACTTTAGAAAAGTTATCAAGGGGGAATAATAATTAATGATAAACTTTGTAACTCTAACTGTCTGTAACTCTTCAAAAGTTGTAGCTTTTCAAAACTTCACCAGAGTAGCAAAAGAAAAGTGGAGGGGAGTCAACGACAACATTTACTTTATTGCACTCAGTGGCAAAAGGAAAAAAAAAGGGGCGGGGGAAGAGGCAAAATTTTGAAAATCTGAATAAAAATCATTAAAATTTTGGAAAAAAAACAAAAAGTTATTTCATTTTTTTTAACCCTGTGAAATGAAAACAACTTAAAAATTTCAAAATCTTTCACAAAAATGTTTTCCTATTTTTCAGCCAGCTCCGTTTATGAAGTTCCAATTAGTTACACTTTATCCCACTGAGGACAGCTGAATTTTGCAGATGTAACTGAGAGCACAGTTTGGTCTCCAGAACTTTTATTTTAGCTGTGGTGATGATCAGGAAAGAACCCAGCTTGACTGTTGGATCTCAGGTTGAGTTTGGAAGGATGACACGTAGGAAACCTCCCCCCTCTCCCCTCCCCTTTTTTTTAAACTTGTAAACTGCGCACAGTTGGTACAGAAATCAATGGGTAACAATAAGCATGGAAACCAGTAAAGCCACTTTTAAAGTCTTTATTTCAGAATAGAATTGAAATTGAACCATGCTGATGGTATTAGTGTTAAACATCGATGCAACCAAAACTCACCAGCATATTGCTCATAAAGATCATGGATGTTGTAAACCATTCAACCTCCCAGGAGTTTCAGCCAGTTGTAAGTGCTATTTAAGGGGCTGTAGCAGCAATAAATTTTGTCTTTCTTCCTGCAAGGATGAGTATTTTCTAAGACTAGAACACAGAGTTAATGTCACTTGCATGTTAAACGTATGATTTTTATGTAGAGAGTAGATCTGTTACATTTGAAACAGGAAGTAGATTTTTAGTTACTCCAGTGCTGAGTTACTAAAATCAAGCACTGTGAAAAAGGTAAATGTGCAGTGGAGATGCCGGTATTGGGAAATGTCACATGAAATGTGATAAAACTTGTAAACTCTAAACACCTGGGGTGAAATCCTGGTTTTGTTGAAGTCAGTGGCAAAACTCACACTCATAGAGAATTCTCTGTGATTGATGCTTAGTGCATATGTATCCAGCCTTAAAATACACACACTGCTTCAGTGTGTGCCTGTTAAAGCATTTGGGTAACCCAGAGCACTGGCACCCATTCACGTGAGCAATTTCAGTGGTTAATATACAAGTTTTAATTGGCCATGTGCGGAAGCTGCAACTTCATGGTATAAATGATTGAAAATGGTATTTTTCCTAGTTTCAGATATTGATTTTTTTAAGAATTTCTATCTCAGCAAAAGTGTGTCACACCAAACGTTTCTAGTTGACCATTCAACTTAGTAACTAACCCGACTCTTAGATATGAGACTATAAAGATAAGCAGCTTTTGCTATATCATGTCTTTGGACACTTTCCTGTTCATGAAGGGGTGTAACTATTATCTATGGAAGTATGCTCCATTTTTTTTATGTAGGTGTTTTTACTTAGGGACCACTCTACCACCTAAGATCAGCTGAAGTGCTAGGGGGCTGGCCCTAATTATCTGTTTTATGATCCTAGAAATGATAACATGTTTATGAATGTGTATAAACTGCATTCTGATTCTTATGTTTCAACAGCTAGAAAGTCCTTTGTGTTTGAGCTAAATGAGTGTGCATCGAGTCGCATTCTGAAGCTAGAAAAGGACAATCAGAGCCTGCAAAACACCATCCAGGAGCTCAGAGATCTCTCTCTGAGCACGGAAGAGAGCAGCCTAAAGTTTGTAGAGCTGGAAAAGGAGAATCAACAACTTAGCAAGAAGGTAACTCTCACTAGGTTCATGCTGGCCTAGCTATCTGGGAGCTGATTGTGCTGTTTCTAACAGTGTGCTGGAACTAGACCTGTTACACGCTGCAGCTTACAGCATTCCTGAATGCTGCTTGAGGGCAGTACTGTCAACTCTGGAGAGCTTCTGCATGAGGTTCTCAACTCATTTTTTTTAGTGCTTGCCTAGTTAATTATAGTCATCCTCTTCCTTGTATATGCACTTTATGGAGCTATTCTGCCACTGGCAGATTGTCCTCTTGTCTCACTTCCTGTTCCTGTGACAAGTATTTCCTCAGCTTGTTCTGTTACAGGGGAGAAAACAATGGGCTACACTCATCCTTTGTGTAATTCCATTTAAATCAATGAAGTTACATGAAAGGTGAGTTCGGACCGATATATTTTTAAAGAAACGTCCTCTGCTATTCATGGTCCTTGATTGACTTCTCCGCCTTGTCTCCTTTTCTGGCTATCACAGTGTTCTGCTGCATCTCCCCTTCCCACAAAGCCATGGGTTCTTTTCATTCCTGGTAATGAATGCGCTGCTCATCACATTTTTTGCTACACTCCCTTATCGACTGCTGGTACTTTTAGCTCATGTGCCAGCCTAGCTCTGCCTTTGGAAAGGAGTGTTCAGTTCTGCCACAGCCACCTGCTTTGGTTTTGTCTGGCTACAGCATGCATTCTGATCTCCAATTAACTGAACCCAATGCCAGTGGGGAAACAAGATGCTTGTTAGTTTGGTGCATCTGAAGAATTCCCATGTAAGGGACTTAGTTCTCCTCACTCCTCTACATAACACTAAACATGTTATGGGGCCTACTCCTGCCTTTTTCTTTGCTGCTGTAACTAATGTCTTTTGTGGTACTGATACAAGCTTATACAACACTTTGGCCCTGAAACATATTGGGCTCCCCTCTTTGCTCAACTTCCCGTTAAAGATGTGCTGGACCATTCGGATGCCCTAAATGAGAGCACCCATTTGCTGTTTTGTAGATCGTAGTCTAGATGTAGATTGGCTGATTATAATTAGCACAGTACCTGCCTCTATGCAAGTGAGAGAGGGTTGGCATCCCTTTACTACAGGGAGCACTTTGACAGATGCTTTTGCCAACGTGAGAGAACAAAATCCACTTCTCAAAGTCCCTATCTGGGCAAGAGAGAGAGTCTGCAAAAATTCATCTCTCCCTATTCCCACTCCACTCCCTCACAGCTCCTTTGTGACAGTGATTCAAACTAGGTTCTCTAATTAAAACACTCAGAACTTGAGATCTGAGGGTATAAAGTGCCAAACAAATGTCTCTGGTGCCCAGCAACTTAAGTCGTTTGAACAGCTGCAGTTGACTTTGGCTTACCACATACATATTTCTTTGATACCTCAAGCTGTGGCACTATATCAGTAGTCTGATTTGCTCTTGTTTTGGCAGTCGGACCCAGTAAGCCTGGGACCCAGTAAGCCTGGGTTACCTAAAGGTTTGATCCCCACCCTTAAATGAGTAGGATTACCCAGTAATAGAGAGTGCCAGTGCAGGGGCAGGGCAGAATGTGTGGGCATGAGACAGAGCAAAAATGCCAGTGGGTTTAAAGTGTTGTGATCAAGAACAGCTGAGATTCATGAAACAGAACTAAAATTCTTTGCTAATGATGCATCACTTTCGGAACAGGGAGGTAGATTGTAATGGGAGCTAACCTAGTCTGCGAGTGTTGAGTGAATATCACAATCTGATCATATTGCTAGTGACTCTGTCACCTATTCAAGGAGATTTGAGAAGAAGTTACTGCACAGTCATTTGCCTGCTCAACTACTGTGTCAGTGGTACATAGTCTGTTGATACTAAGAGATATGAGGCTTGTAAAGTATCTTACATTGGGTTTATCGGGTGTTTTTTTAACAAAATGTGTCTTCCTCACACATGCTGTGTGGAGACCTATAATGTTGAGATTCCTGATGCTGACAAAACTGCATGTCCAAGAATGATCAATGGATTTTTGTAGAGTGGGAAGGCTTTTTTGTTTTTAATGCAGCAGCAAAGCAAATATGAATGGTGAGGGAGACTCAGAACTTCTACACAGGTGGCCTGTGTGTCAGATACAGGGAATGTGGAAAAGGGGTGATGATAGAGGAGGTTTTAATGGAGGAAGACGTAATTTAAAAAACAGTAAACCAAACCATAGTTCCCTCACCTATCCAGCAAGTCTAATGCAAGCAGGAAGAAAAGGACACTATAGTGTTGAGTGTAAGGACTACTAAAGACAATAGGGCAAAATATTGATGTAAGTGGTGAGATCAAAGATCTAGCAGCCACATTTTTAGAAGTGTTCTCTAATTTCATGTGCCTCCATTTTGGGTGTCATGCAGAACACTTGTTCAAATATAAGTCAAGGTGGGTTTGAGCAAAAATAACTACACGTGATGGTGTCTGCTGCTCATCCCCATTGCTCTTTGGGAACCTTGAGGTACCAGGTGTGAAATCCTGGCCTCACTGAAAACAATGAGAGTTTTACCATTGACTTAAATAGGGCCAGAGTTTCACCCCTAGTCCCTGACTAACTTTCAGATTTCTGAAAATTCTGACCTAAATTTGTATAGTTGGTTAAACAGTGGTTGGCAACTTTCAGAAGGGAAGGGTTAGTTTGCTCAGTCTTGTTGGTTTGACATAGCCCTTCAGGAACAGATAGCATCTTGGCCATCTATTTAATCTCGACTTTTCAAAATGCCCTGAAATAAAAACAGTCATGGTTCAATTTGTTGTCTGATGTATTTTGTGGTGCTTTCTCCGTGCAGATTGAGAAGTTGCAAAATCAGATTGAAAAAGAGAAACAAAGCAACCAAGACTTGGAGACCTTAAGCGAGGAGCTGATAAAAGAGAAAGAACAGCTACAGGGTGTCATGGAAACTGTAAAAGCTGACAAAGACAGACAGGTGCTGACTTCACACATGTGATCCAAAAGCTCAGTAGTGGTAATTTTACCATGGCCATTTAGAGGGTCTCGATGGCTCAGGGGCTTGGTAATAGCCTGCAGAGTGTATTGCATGCAGAACACTTGTTCAAATACAAGTCAGGGTGGCTTTGAGCAAAAATAACTACATGTGATGGTGTCTGCTGCTCATCCCATTGCTCTTTGGGAACCTTCAGGTTGTTTGTAACATTGGTTCTTCCCTGCCCTTCAAAAAGCCTTGACTAGACAGATTAGGATGTACAATTCAAATCCCATATTGCTGAAGAAGATTGGATTGATACCAGCTATTTGTTATGGTAGATTTCTTAGACTTCCTTGATCTAAGTAAAAAAAAATGCTGAGAAAGCTACAACACCCATAAGACTGACATTTTAAATACCCTGCAGCCTTTACTGCTGTGATGCAGTTTAAGTACAATACCACTATTTTACAAGCTGTCATTCATACTTAGTAATTTAATAATGGGAATAGACGTGTAGGTCATTGGAGAATGGTGTGCTTGCTTTTAAATATATTAAATTGATTTGTGTGACAAGTCTGGGGTGAGGTTAAATAATAAAAGTAAACCTTGCATTTATATGTAGTGCCTTTTATCCTGAAGCATTCTTAAGTGCTTTACAGATTTATACTCCGGGAAAACTCCACCTCTGAAATATAGCAGTAGTGAAGCACAGCTGCTGTGTAAAAGCACACAGGAATTCTTCATGACATGATAGGAAGTGAAGAAAACTAGGATAAGCAGAAACTAGGGTAGGGATGGCCTTTACTCATGCCTAACTCCATTTGATTTCAGTAGGTGTTCTGCCTGAGTAAGAACTAGGTAAAAATCTGACTAAGGATTTGAGTATTTGGTCCAACGTAACTACCTCAGCTGGAATTTGGCCAAGAAATCATGATGAACTCTCTTCCCTTACAAAGAATATTTTTTTAATTAACTCTTTAACAACTACTAGTGTTTAGCACATTAATTTTACATCTTATAAGAAAAAGGGCACTTGTGCTTTCAGTTTTCACAGAGATGAGTGGAGAATATGAACCTAGAAAGAGAGGGAACCGTGCCCCTGAGCACTGTGCTAGGACATTGGTTCAATCTGACTCAGAGACAGGAGTGGCTCCTCATAAATCATCAAGTCCAAGCTGTTCCATGGAGATCTCCCATCCATGGACTGACTCTGCCTAGACCTGCTTAGTTCAAGATTTGAAAGGAATAAAGCACAATGTTTAACTCACTAGTACCTTGAGATACCTCATGTATGGTATTAAAAGGGCTAGATAAAACCAAATTTTCTTCAAGAAGCCTCTTCCTTAGTTTGGATTGGTGGGGAGGGTTTAAATCAGGGATGACAGTGGCTAATGGTTGAAGAATTTGTGTTGTGTTAAAGGGGCATTGTTTTGTTAATACAGAGTTCTGACTGCTTCGAGGGTAAATTGCCAGACGGTACATTGCTCTAAAAAAACATACTCTCTAGGAACACCTCAGGTACTGTCTACTCTACTATAGATAACTCTCTCCTTGTTTTATTTTTAATGTAGATTAATGACCTCAAACAAGAGAATGACCACCTCAACCAAGTGGTTTTGTCCCTGAGGCAGAGGGCTCAGGTTAGTAGCGAGGCCAGAGTAAAAGACATTGAAAAAGAGAACAAGATGCTCCATGAAACAGTTACAGAGACTGGTAGCAAACTCAGCAAGCTGGAGTTTGAGAAGAAACAATTGCATAAAGATTTTGAACAGGTTAAAGAAAAGGTAGAACGAGTGGAGGAAATGGAGAAAGAGCTCCATCGGCTAGAGAGGGAGAATGAACAGCTCACAAAGAAGGCAGCAGCCATGAAAATTGTAACAGAAAAAGTTGAGGTTCTAGAGCAGGAAAATGGGGATCTGGAAGTGGAGAACAGGAAGTTGAGAAAGTCCCTGGATACCTTACAGAATGTTTCCATCCGTCTAGAGGACCTGCAGAGGGACAACAAGCAACTGGATGAAGAGAACTTGGAGCTCAGGAGGATGGTAGAGACCATGAGATTCACCAGCACAAAAATGGCACAGATAGAGGAAGAAAATAAAGAGCTGGAGAGGGAGAAAGAGGAGCTAAGAAAAAATGTGGAGATGTTAAAAACACTGGGAAAGAAGTCGGAAAGGCTGGAGCTGAGCTATCAGAGTGTGAACTCTGAGAATCAGAGGCTTCAGCAGATCCTGGAGAACAGCAGCAAAAAAACCCAAGAGCTAGAGAAAGAGCTACAGGGAATGGAAAGTGAAAATCAGGTCCTCCAGAGAAAACTTGAAGAGCTGAAGATTTCCAGCAAACAGCTGGAGAGGTTAGAAAAGGAGAACAAAGTGCTGGAGCAAGAAGTGTCCCAACTGGAGAAAGACAAAAAGATGCTAGAGAAGGAAACAAAAAGGCTTTGGCAGCAGGTGGAGTTGAAAGATGCTATTTTGGATGATAACACAGTAAAGCTGGCGGCTGTGGAGAAGGAAAACAGAACACTTGAAAAAGAAATGGCTCGATTCAGAGAGTCATCTAATAAGATGAAAGAATTTGAAAAAGACAATAAAGACCTTATAAAGCAAGTTACCATTGATAAAAGAACACTAGCTACATTGAGAGAGGTAATCAAAATAATAATATTGCCCTCATTATATGTATTTTATTTATTTAATTTATGGTATGTGGTGTAGACTGTGGTCCATTCCATGCCAGTTTGATCCAGACCATGAATTAGGGAGACCGAGAGACCCTGTGTTGTGACTCTAGGCATCACAGGTTGTGCTGCCCAAGGAAGTGGAATCCTAGAGTTTGTCTTGTGTCCATAGCTCTATAATCAGGCTTAGCTTTGCATTCACTATGCTGGAGTCCTGACCCTTTTCTGCTGTGGCACAAGGCAACACTACTTATTGTGCCTCATGTATTATACAGTAGTGGCTCTTTAAAAGCATACCTGTTGCATAAGCACCTGTTCCTGCAATTGTATCCATATGGCTGGAGCCTTTAGCCTAGGCAGAACCCTGTTAAAACTAATGGGGTTTGCGTGGACACATTCAGATGTGGTTGCAAGATTGGTGTCCAAGGAAGTATTTCTAGTATTCAAGAATTTTCTGTAGAAAGTATAAGGACATGTAAGGGAATATTGTAGATATTGAGATAACTTAGTTAAATGACCAAGTTTTTAAGGGATGCCACAGCATAAGCACAGAGCATATAATTATTATTATGTTGAAAGTTGGTTTTATTTTAAAAGTCTTCAAGCCACCCATGTCTAGTTTACAAATTAGGCTGATGTTTTTCAGAATTACTTTAAACAAGATAAAGTGAAAAGCTGAGTGCTGTTATTATCTATACTTCTGCTTAGTCTTCTGTGGTCTAAACAAATGATTTCATATGTACAAATGGGGCTAAATTGCTTTGGGGAGATAACATTTGAATTTTTTAATTAAAAAAAAACACATTTTTTAATTCAGTCTAGCTGCTGTTCAACATCCACTTTCTTTAGTTTTAGAAAATGTTTCTTGGGGAAAAGTTTGTAATCAGTTGTCTGCCCCTCTCCTCCCAAGGATGGTTTAAGAAAGGATCTCGGTGAGGAAGTAGTCTTAGTGCTTGTCTACAATTACAGCACCTTAGCACAGGGATAGGCAACTTACGGAACGCGTGCCAAAGGCGGCACGCAATCTGATTTTCAGTGGCACTCACACTGCCCAGGTCCTGGCCACCGGTCCGGGGGGGCTCTGCATTTTAATTTAATTTTAAATGAAGCTTCTTAAACATTTTTAAAACCTTATTTACCTTACATACAACAATAGTTTAGTTATATATTATAGACTTATAGAAAGGGACCTTCTAAAACATTAAAATGTATTACTGGCACGCGAAATCTTAAATTAGAGTGACTAAATGAAGACTCGGCACCCCACTTCTGAAAGGTTGCCGACCCCTGCCTTAGCACTTAGTGAAGACACTACCTACACCAACAGGAGAGCTTCTCCCATAGGCATAGGCACTCTACCTTCCCGAGAGGCGGTAGCTATGTCCACAGAAGATGCCCTCCCATCAACATAGCACTGTTTGCACTGGGAGTTTATAACTGTCACTTGGAGTCAGGGGCGGCTCTAGACCCCAGCGCGCCAAGCAGGCGCTTGGGGCGGCCGTTTCCCGGGGGGGCGGCATTTGGCTCCGGTGGAGCTCCCGCCGGCATGCCTGCGGCAGGTCCACCGGAGCCCGGGACGAGCGGACCTGCCGCAGGCATGACTGCGGCGGGTCCCGCCTTCCCGCGGCTCCGGTTGAGCTCCCACAGGCATGACTGCGGCAGGTCCGCTGGTCCCGGGCTCCGGTGGACCTGCCGCAGGCATGCCGGCAGGAGCTCAACCGGAGCCGCGGGAAGAGGGGACCCGCCGCGGGACCGGGGAAGGGCAGCGCAGCGCTCCGCGCTGCTTGGGGCAGCCTACTTTCTAGAGCTGCCCCTGCTTGGAGTGTGGATTTTCTATACCCCTAAGCAACATAGTTATACAGACATACATTGGTAGTGGAGACCAAGCCTTCACATAAAGCCCTGAGATAGATTTAAGTTCAGGAATTTTGCCCAACATTTTGCCCTATCTTAAATCCTTACATCAACTGCCAGTGTCCTCTGGTTTTTAAATTTAAATTTTAAAAATACATAGATATAAAAGAAAATTTGTCAGTAGGAAGAACATGCATAAACAGTTGAAGGAATCCGCACCTTCAGTGTCAAAATAGGCATTCACACCCATAATCCATATCCTGTTGGAATATAATCATCTCAGAGGTCATGCAGAACCATTTAAGTAGCTCTAGGTCCTGTGTGCAAGCTTAAATTTGATGCATGTTATTTATAATACCGTTTTTCTAATAGCTTATTTGAATCACTGAAGTACTGGGTGAAATCCTGGCTCCATGGAAGTCAATGACAAAACTCCATTGACTTCAGTGAGACCAGGATTTCACCCATTGTTTAATGGGGGGGAGGGGGGGGGGCTGGTGTGTATAATATGCCAAAATTTTCAAAAGCGTTCTGGGTGCTTAGGAAACTCAGGACTCTTTAAAGGTGTCTCCAGTTGGGCACCCAAAATCATTTGTTGCATTTGGACGTGGAATCTGACAATGAAACCAAGAAGGTTACCTTACATGTCAGTATTTCCTTTTACATACATAGAGCTCAACTACACAGGGAAATTTACTTGCATAATTATATTGGTATAATTATGCCACTATATTTATACTAGTATAACTCCCTGGGTGGACACTTTTTTAGTCTGGTGTAATTAATACTGCTTTGAAAGCAACATAGCCTAAACCAGAAAAAGGCACTTGAATAAGAGTGTCCGCACTGGGAGTTATACTGCTATAATTATGCTGGTAAATTTCCACATGTAGACTAGCCCTAGGTTTAGGAAATATCTTCAATACTGTAAATGCAGAGGTTAATAAACTGAAAATGTTATTTAATTATCACAGGAAATTGGCAAATTGAAGTCCCACCACTGTATATGTATTTGGTTTTCATTAGTTAATTTTTGTGCTATTCAGAAGATTTAAAAAAAATTTACTTTTACATGTAATTCTAAAACGTTTTTTCGTCTTCTTCTTTTGGTTGGATTCAGAAGACTGTGAGCTCCCTCTGCTGGCCCAATATCAATTCACTAACAAACCTGTGCTAATGGAAGCATAAAGAATTAAATACAAATTAGGAAAGGCCAAAATCTGAAGGAAAAATCCTTCTATTTTATTTGAGAAAACTACAAATAGAGAATGAAAATAGATTGCTGTTTAAAAACAAAGCAGCTGATTCTCCTCTCACAGTGATGTACAGTGCAGCTGCTCTTAATTTACACAGGTCTGAGAGAAGAAACAGGCCCCAAAAAACAATGAGTGAGATCCTGACCCCATTGAAATCAATGGGAAAACTCCCTTTGACTTTAATGGGGCCAGGATTTCACCCAATGCCCTTATCATACCTCAGGGTTTTTAAAATCACTGGTACTGTGTAATTATCACAGTCTTCTGTATGATGGTTAATGATATTACTGTTACAGGATTTGGTCCTTGAAAAGTTAAAGAGCCAACAGTTGTCTAGTGAAATGGACAAACTGAGCCAAGAGCTGGAGAAGATTGGATTGAACAAAGAGCTGCTGCTACAGGATGATAATGGCAATGACAAGTGAGGAAACTGAGTTCCTTTAACAGTGTAACTCCATAACTCCTTAAACCTGCTAACCACATCCTTTTGCTTTTTTCATTTTCACATTTTGTACCCCTCCCACTTCCACCCACTCCCACTGAAATCATGGTTTCATGTCCTAGACAAGAGAGACTACACGAAACCATTTGTCTTAGATTTTGTTTTCTAATAGCAAAGCCACTGTAACAAGTCTTAATGGAAATCATGCAGGCAGGCTACCACAGATGGGTGTTCTGTATCTACTTGAAGGAGAAGTGAATTCCAGTTCAATTTGCTGTACTGGTGACATTAACTTTGTAAAATCATTACATATCTTCATACTGCAGTACATTTGGATTACAGCTGTTTTGTGTCCCCCTATAAAGGTGTGGCACGGGACATCCCTGATGGGCAAGTCCTATAGAATTTAACAAAAAAGATCTTCTTTCTATAGGCTTTTTTGAACTGTCCTATAGAATTTAATGGATGATTATATCCTTAATGCAGAATTTTGCTGGGTTGGGTTTCCCCTCTAAGCTATAGAAATCCACAGCAGGGATATAATTTTCTATTAAAGTCTACAGTGTGGTTAGGAAAAAAATTAGAAAAGTTATTCTATATTGAATTCTGTAGTTTTTGTTTCTTCCATAGAATTGAATTGGTTTTATCCCATTAAAATCTGTTGGATTTTCCCATAAGTAATTTTTTGCTTCCTTAGTAATCTTTCAATTTACTTTTGTCCAAAAGTATAGAGTAGTGATGGAAATCAGGTGTATATGAGAGCAAATACATGTAATTATGAGAGATGTGATGTGGGAGAGAAATGTCTGCAAGCCAGATGGGTGCATGTTTTCCAGTGACAAATGTTGGAATGTTGTTCTCGTTGTCTTTCAGCAAATATAAGATTCTGGAAAGCAAAACTGACTCTGCACTAAAGACAACACTAGCCATTAAAGAAGAAAAGATTGTATTGTTAGAGTCTCAAGTGGAAGAGTCTCTTAACTTGAATCAGCAGTTGCAGAATGAGCTAAATACGGTAAGAGGAAACTCCATTTTAAGGTGTAAGGTTTAGCTATTCTATAGGTTGGCATGGCACATGCATTTTTACTCCAGAGGAACAGATAGCCAAAAAAAAACCTTATTTGACTTAAATGCCTTCTTCTATCATATCCTAGCCAATAATAATAATAATTAATAATACCGGCATTATTGTTATTTTGGAGTCCGGGATGAGATTTTCAAGAGTGCTCAGGTTTGGCTTAGTCCTGTTTCCTTTAGAAGTCATGGAGTTTTACCACCATCTGTTGTCTCTTGTCGTATGTTTAGATTGTAAACTCTTTGGGCAGACACCACCTTTTTGTTTTGTGTTTGTTCAGCACGTAGCTCAGTGGGTTCCTGGTCATGACTAGGGCTCTTAGGTGCTATAGTAATACAAGTAAAAATAATAATCTTCAATGAGAGCAGAGTTCTGCCAATGTTGAATGCTTTTAAAAATCCCCACACCAGGTATCTCCTTTAGATTATTTTTATTTATTAGGAGGCAGGGAGTTCAAGTGGAGAGGGCACCTGACTTGGAGTGAGGGATGTGCATTCTTTTCCTGATTTATAATTTCACCTCTGTGTCTCACTTTCCCTATCCATAAAATGTGAATAATGATACTCCCCCCCCCATCTTTTATAAAGTATCTTGAAATCATGAGAAAAAATTCTGCATAAGACCTAATTATTATTATTAATGTTTTATTTATTTGAGTGTGCTGCAATTACTTTCCAAAAAGCCAGTTTTACAAGCATATTTCTTGTCTACTTCACAGATAAAGAAGGACTTTGAAGTTCTTAAGCAAAGTCAAGAAGATGGGCTATGTGTGAAGAACTCAATAAAATCTCCTGCAGAAAAACTCATTTCCAACCACCAGATGAAAGAGAAATGGGAAACGGGACACCGAGAAACAACAATGGAGCTGTTGAAAGTGAAAGACAGGGCTATAGAGCTGGAAAGGAATGTAAGTCTTCTCCTTCACGATGCGGGTATAAGGCATTTGGGGATGTTTGTGTCATTTTTTTAAAGTAGGAAGCAACCCCGAGTTCTGTGTATTCAGAGAGGATTAATGGTACAATGGTCAGCGTGCTAGCCTGGGACTCGGGGATTTGATTCCCTGCTCCACCACAGGCTTCTGGGGGACCTTTGGGAAGTCCGTGCCTCAGTTCCCCATCTGTGAAATGGGGCTGATAGCCTCACAGGGATGTTATGAGGATAAATACATTAAAGATTGTCAGGAGCTCAGATACTATGGTAATGGAGCATACAAGTACTACAGCATGGAATAATTTTATCATTGCAGGGGAAATTTACCCATGTGCAGTGAACCAACACCAGGCCTATGCACCACGCCTATGCACCACTTAAGCCCTCACCTTAGGGGCTATGTGGGACTTGCATGACACATGGGTCTTGTGCTGGCCTCTGTCCAGGGGTGACTCTTGCACCATAACATCTATCCGACCTTTGATTTAATGCTGTGAAGTATTTGCTACTAAAACTTCATGGCTTAAGGGGTATCAGAAGTTTGTTCTCACCTTTGATAGGGCTCTAAATAATCAGAACAGCTGTTTAATTTTTTTCTCCCCCCACACTTCCATTCTATTTCTCTGTTAGAATGCAGCCCTCCATGCTGAGAAGCAGCTGCTGAAAGAACAGCTGAAGCATTTGGAAATGCAGAATGTCTCTTTCAACAATCAGATCCTAACACTACAGAAGCAAAATGGCTTCCTTCAGGAGCATAACACTGCTCTGCAGACCCAAACAGCCAAGCTCCAGGTCAGAAGAACCAAATGCCAATGTCTCAGGAAACTTTGGATTTGATTTTAGTTGTGTAGAGAGGATGGAAGCTGAGAAGGAAGATTTCAGTGTTGACAATAATCAGATGGTGTTGAAGCAAGGGAATTCAGATTCAGATCTGAATTTCCTTCAAATTAAAAAGGGTTTGGATCCAAAATTTCAGCCTTGGCTCATCATTATTAAGAAATTGCTATTTATAGTACTTGGGAAGAAGTAATTACCGTATATACTTGTTCATAAGCTGAATATTTTTGGTAAAAAAAATGACGCATCAAAGAGCGAGGGTTTGCTTATAAATGGATCTACACCAAAATTTGATGATTTTAAACTCTATGGAATCATTGAATATCTAATACAGGGATCGGCAACCTTTGGTATGCGATCCCTGTAATGGTAATGGGACCAGGGTAATGGGACGCCTGATGGGACGGGCCAGTTTGTTTACCTGCCGCGTCCGCAGGTTCGGCCGATTGCAGCTCACACTGGCCGTGGTTCGCCACTCCAGGCCAATGGGGGCGGCAGGAAGTGGCGGCCAGCACATCCCTCGGCCTGCACCGCTTCCTGCCGCCCCCATTGGCCTGAAGCGGCAAACCGCGGCCAGTGGGAGCCGCGATCGGCTGAACCTGCGGATGTGGCAAGTAAACAAATCGGCCCAGCCCACCAGGGTGCTTACCCTGGCGAGCCGTGTGCCAAAGGTTGCCGATCCCTGATTCTAATACATTGTAGTTTTGTTTACCTGGAGCATCTGCAGGCTCCTCAGCTCCCTGTGGCCGCAGTTCAACATTCCCAGCCAATGGGAACTTCCCGCAGTTCCCATTGGCTGGGAACAGCGAACCGCGGCCACAGGGAGCTGAGGGGCTCCACGCCTGCAGATGCTCCAAGTAAACAAAATGTCCCAACCCGCCAGCGGCTTACCCTGACAGGCAGGGAGCCAAAGTTTTCCAACCCCTGAAATATAGGGTCAGCTTATGAAAGGGTCATACAGTTTTTGCTGTTTTTACCTATCCATTTTTGGGGGTCAGCTTATAAACGAACAGGCTAATGAACGAGTATATACGGTCGTTATCCAGATTTACTGTTGCAGCTAGCCTATCATATGTTCCTTCTTCATCTTAGTTCTTTTTTTCTTTTCCTATTGTGTCCCAGAAAGAACTTTCCCCAGGGAAGTGAGAATGAGGTGGCATATGCAAATCAGCGTATTTCAGTTTTCAGTCATTTGATTTCTTGATGAAAAATAAGTATTTTCCATGAAAAGCAGAAACTTTTGGAGAACAATTTCATTTAATTGAAAACCCAATTTTCTATCAAAGCAGTTGCAATGGAAACTTTTTTAACTAGCCCTACTCTGCCCACTACTTCAACTTTACTTTCTTCACCTTTTCAACATGCACTTTACACCACTTTAGATTCACTTAAGCGTACTCATGACCATGTGGTCACCACAAACCCAATGCACCAGGTAAGTACCAAAAGTGATCTGACTTGAAATATAGATTTCACACTGGCCCCCTGCACAGTGGTAAATTTCACCCCCACTTGCGTTAGATGAAATTAACAAGCTTCCATTCAGTTGTATATAAACATGGAGCAATTTCAGTTCTTGTACACTCTTGTCAGAGTTATAGATGGGACCCAAATGTTGCAGGTTACTTACCTGTCACAAATCTAGTCTTAATATTGCTGTACCAGCTTTGAGATTGTCTTGCTACAGGACAAACATTGATCTCACGTATGCCATGACTTCATGTCCTGTACATTACCAGTAATACTAAAAGGTTGCTCAAGTGTCCTTTCCAAATTTCTTCATGTTCCCAGTAACTATATAAGCATCTTTTGTGTATGTTTACCTACGTCTGAGTGTATACTGCATAGCATGTCCTTGGTGTGTACCAGCATTTGTATATAAATATAATTACTTTTTATTTGAGAAACTTTAGGTAGAAAATTCAACCCTGAGCTCCCAGAGCACTTCACTGATGGCCCAGAATGCTTTACTCCAAAACCAGCAGACAGCTAAGGAAAATGAGAATGAAAATCTACTGAAACAGAAAGATCAGCTAAAAGCTGAATACGAGTCACTGCTGCAGGACCACGAACACTTTGCCTCACTGCATGAGCGACAGTCCACAGAATATGAAATGCTAATAAAGCAGCACAGCTGCCTGAAAACATTGCACAAAAATCTGGAACTGGAGCACAAAGCTCTTGGGGAAAGGTATGAATTTTTAAAATGCATTACAATGTGCTGAATAGTCACTAATAATGGAATTACAGTTCAGCAATACCCAAGGGAATTGCATGGCTAGTGTGTGCTAAGTACTCATGTTGCAGATTTCTATTTTCCTTTTTGTTCTCTGAGAGTAGACATAACTAGCATTTCATTAGAGTAATTCATTGCTTCTGGAGGCCTTTCTTCCTATTCTTACTTTCATCAAGGGGTTAAGATTGGAAACATAATCGCCTGCAAAGGAATAGGTGTTACAAGAGGGTGAATTTGGGAATTACCAAGCAGATGCCTTTCAATGAAATGTAGGATCCTAAGTGTCTAAGCACTTGTGAAAATAGGACTTAGGATCCTTGATCATTTAGGCACTTTTGAAAATTTTGCCCTTAATGTCTTTAAAATGTAGACCCTTCAAAGATTTCCCTGATCCTGTTTTGTGGTGGTAGAGTCACAGGGTAAAACCTTTAAATCAGCTAATTAACTAGCAAAGTGAGAATGATGCATTTCTTGAGAACTGTGAAACAATATGAATCACTGAGAATTGTATGGAGGAAAGATATGGATTATTGTGACAAAAGAGGTTGTCTTAGTGCAGTGGTTTTCAACCTGTGGTCCGCAGACCCCTAGGGGTCTGCAGACTAATACCTAATATTTCCAAAAGAATCCACATCTCCATTCGAAATTTTTTAGGGGTCCACATATGAAAATAGGTTGAAAACCACTGTCCTAGAGGCTATGTCTGCCCTGCAGTTAAACTCCTGTGGCTGGCCCCTGTCAGGAGGTCACAGAACTCATGCTGTGGGACTGTTGAATTGCAGAGTAGAAACTCAGGCTTGAGCTGGAGCCTGGGCTCTGAGATCCTCCCACCCCACAGGATCCTAGAGCCTGTACCCCATCTCTAGCCCAGATGTGTACACAGCAATGAAACAGCCCCACGACCAGGGAGCCCGAGTCAGCTGGCATGGGCCAGCCACAGGTTTTTCTTTGCTGTGTAGACATACCCTCAGAGGCCCTGTTGGGATAGATGTAAATTATGTTTTTTATATATTTTGTTTTCCTTCTACTTTTCACCATCTGTGCCATTTAGGTGCTTCAGTTTGCACAATGAAATTAGACTGATCTGTTTCACTTTTAGTTGTGAGTCGTTTTCACTTTCTGGTGATCGTGGTCTAATGCTCGAGAGTGTGTTTTTCCCACTCCCTGCTCTAAAGAAAAAAAACCAAAGAATTTTAATTGTAATGTTTTGATTATTTTTCCCAACATATCTGTATTCACATTTAATTTTTATATAAAAGGTGAACTTGAGGCTCAGATTAAGTTGACAGTGTCCTAGGAGGTGGATTAATAGAAACTTTTCTGTCCTAAACTTGAAGGATCTGGCCATACAACGTGCAGCAGGATTTGATAGGGTACAGAAATAAATGTGCTGTGATGAAAATATTCATTAGAGCTGTATGACAGGACAGCTGCCTGACTGTCAGCTAAATGAGCTATAAGTGATTACACAGGCACCATCCCTGCTTGCTGTGTCTTTCACAGACTGATTAATGGTTTCCACCGATGTGAGCCTTGCCTTAGCTTATCACACTGCCATGTGCAGACAATTTGCTGACTTCCATGTTTTCTTGATGAGTATCAATATTTAAACGGTTGCAGCCTGAGGAGTCAGTGGTTTGCTGAAAAATACGTTGTTGTCACTGATAAGCACTCTGATCATCATTGCCTATGCCGGTGATAACGTTTCAAACTCTCTTGCCCCAACTATTGCTGGGATGTAACTACCAGTGAAAAATGCTAGCGTGGAAACAGATGGTGACCTTTTGTGTACTCAGAACAGATTGATTTAGGCAGTTTTAAGAGTAGGATGCGCTTCTCCATAATCTCATCTCATCTCAGGTCAAGTTAGGAAGATATTAGTCAAGGTGATTTGTGTAAGGCCAGCCTGTATCTTTGTTCAGCTGTCAGAAAAAAATATACCTGTTACATTTTTTTTTAAATCTGTGTGCAACATGGAGCACAACTGGCTGAGAGCAGTCTAGGGAGGAAGTTAGCAAAAAAGCAGGAAGCGAAGTCATCTGTTTTCTTCTGCTACTCAGGAGGTATTTAACTGATGACAGGAAATTTCTCACTTTCACCTTCAACTAGGATGCACCACCCAGGAAGTGCACCCAAAATTTGTAAGTGCTCCTCAGCATGACCAGTAGGCATGAAGTAACTGTCTACTCTATAATGTGTCTGAACAAGGTTTTTTTTTGTTCCAGGCTACCAGGCAGTAGGTTTTTTCTCAGATGATGATCATGAATATAGATCCTAGTCCCACCACATAGGTTGTATCTAAGTTCAGTGAAATAGTCTGCCAAAGCTTAGCCATACACAGAAGCTGTGGGTTTGACTTAGGGAAAGGAGTAGTTGACATGTTACAGGGCGTCTATTAAAAACATTTTCTTTATGCTGTCGCGTGTTTGGCTGGCTTGTGCTGAGAGGAACTGGATCCATCTTCTGCATTTTTGGAGTACTTTGGATACTACTTAATACTAAGGAATCATAATAACTAGCCACCACTGCTAGAGATTACACAGTTCTGTATGTCTTGCTGTGTAGAAACCTGTAATCCATCACAGATATTGAAATAACTCTTCTCTTCTCGCTGGAGAAGGTAGGTCCTGCCAGGCAGGGTTACATGCTGCAGGGACTTGCATTATTAACTTACCAAGGCTGGTTAGCAGTCCTGCTTGTGGGCTGCTTCTGCGTATGTTTCTCATCATGGCTGTGCATTTTTAAAATGTTCTCAGTCACAAATATCCACTCATAGTATCGGTACAAACACAGCAGCAGCAAGTGGAAGCCAAGTAATATTATCAGAACAGGAGTGTAGAGGAATATGGCCATTCAAGTCCTTGATCAGTGTAGACTGAATCAGTACTGAGATGCACTTGGTCTGTGCCTAGAGTGAAATCTTCCCACCATTGGACTGGCACCAGTGCTATACCAATGGTGGGGATACTAGTGAAGACTGGCCATAGACTGATTTACCTCTAGATTATCTAACCCTGCTCAGAGTTGTACACCTGGTGTAAAGCTGCTGGTAGCAAATCTATACTAGTGCCAGTCAAGCTGCAGAAACACGAGAGCAGTGATAAGAGAGTTTCTGAAAGGCTCCATACAGACAAGGCCTTGATGACCTCTGTCAGGATATTGACGTAGAGCTGGTTTGGTCAAACTCTGGGATTGACATGGGCTGTCTTTCGAAAATAATTCTTGAAGCTGGACATAAAAGTCTCAACTAGAGCCAAGATCCAAAGGCAAAGGATGGGGGTTGTAAAAAAAAATTTTTTTTTAAAAAATCCATAAATGTTTTCACAGAAGAGAAAATAATTATAGAATCATAGGATTAGAAGAGACTGCAATGGTCATCTAATCTAACCCCTAATACCTCAGGTTTACATGAGAAACTATCCTCCACATTCAGGATCTTCCATTCACCATGTGGACGCTGAACGCTCAGTATTTAAAATGTCCTGCAGCTGAATGAGAGAAATAAACAAGGTTAATTCAACTCCATTACTGCCCCCGGTGATGAATAGTAAAGAGCAGCTTTTTGTCTGGCAGATAGGTACTCCTCTGTGAGGCAGCTCACTGGGCTGGAATTTGGAACAGGTTGTAATGTGACCCCTGAGGGAGAGAGATGGTAGCCTGAAAGAGAAATAACTTGGCAAGGCTCAATACATTTGGTGCTGCTCTCTTTCTTTTGTTTTGTTTTTACTGTTTACTGTGGCTGCAAAGTAACTATCCTTGGTCTGCTTTCACCTCTCTTGAAATGAGAATTGCCAGTGCCTGGTTGGATGAATGCAGTAGAAGTCTGTCTGTTCACTGTACCTTTTTAATGTACTTCTCTATCCTCTGTTTGGCTGCTGTTTTGACACTTCTTATAACAGCGTTCTTCCATGAATCACAACAGATATACCTGCCCCAGCAAGAGCATGCTATGGGAGTGAAAATCTGCTGTCCCACCTCCAGCAATGGTTTCACACCATTGTCACACAAAGCTGTGCTAAGTCAAGACACTGGTCATTTCCACTTCACTGAGACAGATTCCTATATAGTCTACCCCAGTTTATGCAAACGTAAACCTTGACAGAGGACCCCAGTTGCAGAAAATCCACCTGAGAACAACTTACTACAGTGCAAAGTGGCCACAGCCTGCCTTATGTTAGGGTGGCAGTATGGGGCTAGTGTTATCTGAGAAATGGGCAGCCATGGCTTGGAAGGGGCACTCAACCCCCTCATCCATGCCTGTCTCCTTTAGACATTAGGGAAATTGTTCCACCGTGCCAGTAGGGTCAGGAGAGATGTCACTATAAAGCTAGGTATCCTCAGCACAGAGGAGACACCACTGTGCTTTCTCACTCCCTTCCTCGACACCCTTGATGAACAAATCAGGAGGTGAAATAGAATGCAGCAGAGTGGAGGCTTCAGGGCAAATAAACCCCTGTGCTACCCTCTGAGATTTCTCATTAGCAAACGAGCAGAACCATTTGAGCAACCACTACAAAAGGCTACAACACTCCATTGGCACTCACGTGTCATGATCACATTGTCTGCCTCCTATATCTAATGTTTGAGGGTTGATATAAGTAGTTAATTTCACTCCTTTCTTGTTTTTGGCTGCCTCTTTATGCTCTGCACAGATGCTTTGGGACCTGCCCCTAGTAATTGATTCTGAATGGTGTGTTGGAGTAAATGGTGCAGCACTGTCTGGGAACCCTCCCTTTAGGTTTCCTTCACCCCAGAGAAATCCTTGCTTTGTACCAGTTGATTAGGATGTACAGAGTGATCACAGTTCTTACAACTTGCATTTCAATTCAGTCAAAAATATAATTGTGCAGCCTCCCTGTAGGCTTATAGACTAGCCTGCATTCACTCACTCACTATAGATTTCTTTTGAACTCAACTAAAAATATATATATTGAAGAAGTCTTGTTTTCTGATGATGCATTTTTATCTACTGAAAAATCTTGAGCTAAAGGAATAAAATTTTGTAGGCAAAGCCCAGAAGATGCTTATTCGTCTCTTTTAGGTACAACAGTTTAGTAAAACACAAGGCAGAATTGGAAGAATTGGAAATTGTTCTAAAAACTGAGAGAGAGGTTCTGCAGCAAGAAAGGAGAACAAATACAATAACCACTGGAGAAAATCAAAAGATGAGAGAAGAACTGGACAGGTATGGCTGCTTGGAACTGTGTTTTGCATATATTAGTAAAAATTCAATCCTATGCAATATAGACTTGCTCTAATCCGCTGTTGTGCTAACATAAGGTTCCTGGAAGCCTTCATCAGTGTGTCTAGTCATAACAGAATTTCTGTTCCCTAATAGCTCTGTTTTGCTAATCTGCTCATGTTTGCTTAATCGCTGGTAGATAATCAGCTTTCTAATAATTGTAAATGGGCCGTTAGTCAGTGATTCAGATGTAGTCTGTTGCTGTGACTTGGACTCATTCCAGATAGGCTGGGGCTATGGTTTTTGTTTGCATGTGTATCTGTTTTATAAAGGGTCTACTGACCAAATTCTGTGCTGACTTCTGGCCGTTGCAATCTCATGAAAATCCATGGGATTGCATGGGGCATAAATCAATGTGGAATTTGCCTCATGGTGGGGAACAGGAGGAACATGCCTTCCAATTGTTGAGGAATCACTAGAGGGTGCTTTGTATTCAGTGTCAGCTGAAATTGCTACCCAAATACCCAATACTGTCTCCCTTACATTTGTAACTATATTATTTCTGATGTTCAAGATGTGCTCTGGTGCCAGGAGTTAAAGCCCTGATGTTCCTTATTTTAAGTTGTAATAACCTGTCCAGACTAGCAACACTGTCAAGGTTTAAGTACAAGAACTAAACGTGGTTTAAAAGTGGAATCAGTGGTTTGTATACTCACTGGGCACATTTTAAACCATGCTGGAACCCACTGAGCAGGTTTAGACAATGTTTCAGGCTGGTAGCACTACAGTTGTTGCTACAACCAGTGAACCTGCACTGTTCAGGCAGGTTCATGAGGAAATTTTAAAAAGTAGCTTGGTGTAAGCAAGACCTGAGGCTTTATGTCTACATCATAATTTGAACCATGTTTAAAAATCAAACGTTCTTTGAGTTTGCTGACGATATACTCTTATGCTGTTCTCATGGAATGCAGCTTATTGCACTACTGCTGTGCAAGCCAGGGTTCTCTGAGCTTGCTCTTTTCAACCATGGGTCATTTTCCTATGTGGACAGGGCTTGGGAACAGTGTCCCAAAATTGCAGAGGGTTTGGGGAGAAGTAGGTTTGTTTGCTTTATTTGTCAACAGAGTCAGAATTCATTTTTGGCATCCAGGAATAGTAGATATTTTTAGCATTACTACTGACTTAAAAAAAAACCAAGAAGTTGTCTAATTTACTGAAGTATTGCAATGTCTATGACATACAGTGCACAATAACACTTACATTTCATGCATCAAGAAAATAAATTCCAGTAGATAGTTTTTTCCTGTGCCCAGTGGGGCTGTTTTTACATCAGAATGCTTTTAGGTGTATTTTTATCGTGGAAACTTGTCCTGTCCTAAATGGTTAAGTACCAAAGAAGGGTGGTGAGCATTATGCTCTGTATTCTTTTCCTTTCAATTATTTTGTAGAGATGGAACATTTTGTAACACTGTCAGTGCTGTAGCAAACATGTAAGATACATACATATAAGTAAACATACATTTAAAAATTGGCCTTGACAGATTCTGTTTAGATTTGACAACCATGGCTCAGCATACTGGTATTGTGGCTTTCAGTTGTTGATTATTATTTGTAAGCTTCCTGGTTTCTTCATTTTCAGGGTAAATTTCTTGCATAGCCAGCTAAAGGCAGAGTATGAGGGGCTGCATGCACACACTAAGGAGCTGAAAACCTCATTGAATAATTCTCAGCTGGAGCTGAACCGCTGGCAGGCTCGTTATGATGAACTGAAGGAGCAGCACCAGTCCATGGATATCTCCCTGACCAAGCTTGATAGCCACTGTGAGGTGAGCATCTAGCAGCAGGACATTTTCCCAGCCTTTCCAAAGGGGCCATCTCCCTCTATGTTAAAAGGGCGTCTGTGCCCCGGTCCTTTGGAAATTGTTGATCTTGAGCTCTAAGCAACAGAAGAAAATCACCTTCGGTTAAGTGTTAGAACTTTGAATGAGTTCTAAACCTACTGGCTAAAGATCCACTTCTGTTGAGTTGAATTTCCTACACACCTTTTTAGGGCACAGTCCTACAAAGTACTGAGCACCCTCAGCTCCCCTTGCTTAAGTGAGAGTTGAGGGTGTCCAGTGATGCTCAAGAGATACTCAGCACACTGCGGTGCTGGACTTTTGGGTAGCAGTAGGGCAATATTAGCAAGACACAGCTGGAGAGAGGGAACTACAGGATATTGGGAAGCAGGGTGATCTTGTAGGTAAGGCACTGAACTGAGATTTGGGACACTGGGTTCAGTTCCGGCTGTGGTATACAGTCCCTGTGTGACCTTGGCCATGCCACTTAATCTCTGTGCTTCGTATCCCCATCTATAAAATGGGGATACACCACTCCCCTACTCCAAAGAGGACTTGTGAGGACAAATTACCACAAGATACGGGATCAGTTCAGGAATCACTAAAGGAAATTCTTTGCCCTGTGTTATGCAGGTCAAATTAAGTGATTATAATGGGCCTTTCTGGCCTTAAAAATCTCTGACTCTGTACCCAGGTAATTCTGTACTCGTGCTAGTGTATTATATTGCATTCAGAGTGAAGTCAAGTGCAAAAGGAAAATTCACCTCTTATTCTGTTGACTAGCTGCTTACCCGTCTAAAGGGAAATCTGGAAGAAGAGAACCATCATCTCCTGAGCCAGATCCAGATGCTGAGTCAGCAGAACCAAATGCTACTGGAGCAAAACATGGAGAACAAGGAACAGTACCATGAAGAGCAGAAGCAATACATGTAAGAGACTAGAAATATTGACTTTTGACAACTAGAAGTAATCTGGTAGGCAAGAAAAGAAATGGTGAGTGTAGAAAATGGAAAATGTTACATATCAGAAGCAGAAAGACCAAAAGAACTGGTGGGCCCACTGGATTCCCCAGCTAAGTAAAGGACCATTTAAGGAGAATAAAGACTTTGCAGAGAAGCTATATCTTTCCATGCCTCCACCACAGAGGATTCTGAGGCAATACCTACCCTAGACCAGGGATAGTCAATAGTTGGGCTGCAGGCCAACTCTGGATGAGCAAATGCTTTTGAATGGACAGTAAAATCTTTTTATTTACATATTATTGTTATTACGGTGTGAAAAATGTTTCTGTGGAGTACGGACCTTGACTATACCTTGTCTGAGAAATTTGGACTTTGACAAAAAATAATTGACTACCCCTGCCCTAGACCAACTCTTTTCAAGTAATAAAGATGAGGCACTGTGAGATGTTGAGGGGAGAAAACAGGAGGTGCTGAAACCAGACGATAAAAGAGCAGCATCCAAGAGCTCTGAAGGAACTTAAGAATGAAGCGGCTGACCTGCTAACAAAAACCTGTAGCCTCTCATTAAAATAAGTACAATACTGGAGGAGTGGCAGATAGCAGGTGTTCCAGGCACTAAACATGGGATGCCGCCAATATTTAAGATCATTTTAGTGATTTTCGTTACCATAAATATTCAACACAATATTCTTTTAAAGGACACAGAGTCTCTAAGAGTCCAAGTTCTTCATCCACTTTCACAATCTCCTTTTTAAATAGACTGATTCACTGAAGTATGGCACTGTTTCCTTCTTTTTTACATCTACAGACAATCTAATCTTCACAGGGATATGTGGGCTCTCCCTGTACTACAGTGAGGATGAACAAAATACATGCTTGTTCCTATCTAGGGTAGATCCTTGGATTTACAGACCCAGGAGCTAGGAGTGATCTTGGGAATAACTGATTGAGTTTTACTTCAGTACCAGGAAAAATTATTGAAACTGTGTTTGTAAATGAAACACCTGGATGAACATATGGCAGAGACAAGCCAGCCCCGCTTCTGAAAAGAAAAATTGTGCCTGTAGATTTGCTAGCATGTCAGTTAAATGGTAGCTAAAAGAACTGGGAGAAATAATTTAGCATTGTAGCATGACTCTCTGGAAACATTGGCATTGTTCAAAATACAAGGTATTTTGGTTTCCTACTTCCTATCTTCTCTTTATTGAGACCATAACTGGTGAGCCTTCTGTCTATGACAACTGTAAGTAAGGTTAAGGTGTGTTTGCATTTTGTTTTCCCAGATTGTTAATGAATAAGATCGCTAGGGTTAAATTACTGCTGCTGCTTGAATGCACTGGATAAGAAGGCTTTTTGATCTGTAGAAATCTAACCTGTAGGATGACCTCTTTCTTCTCCTGGTGATTGTTGGCCTTGCTCTTCCATTTTGTAACCGTTGTGAAATCCAAGCAAATCCTTCAAGATCTACCTTTTTTATTTTTTTATTTTCACAGTGATAAATTAAATACATTAAGGAGACACAAAGAAAAACTGGAAGAGAAGATAATGGATCAGTACAAGTTTTATGATCCTGCTCCAAAAAAGTAAGTTCCCTTCCATTTCAGTGCCACTATTGCAATACAGAATTGAGAACAAAAGGGGCTCTTCATAGCCGGAGAGGACCGAAACCCTGTGACTCCCTGTCAGGAGATGTGACAAAGAGGGCAACTGGTGTGTCTGGTCATCACTACGCTCTCCTCCTCTCACCCCAGAAGCCTCTTGCTTTAATTGGGATTCTCCTTGATAGGAGCCTGTTTGTTGTCCCCCACACTCTCCCATTGAACAGCCACACAAAAGTTAACTGACTCAAGCGGCAATCCTGCTTTAGCATGTGCTAACATAGACCCCTGTGCACATGCGGAGTCCCAGTAACTTCATATCGGGATCTGAGTCAATATAAGCTTCTACAGGGAGCCATTTTGCCCTGAGGAATACCTTCTTCTTCCTCTTCCAGGAGTAAGTTTCAAGCAGCAGAACTCATCACAGTGAGGGAGCCGGGGAGGGGCAGGAACAGAACAGTGCCTCCATTGGTGCTTTAATGCTTTCCTGAATCAGGCCCTGAGTTACTGTTTATTAAGTAAAATCTCAGATTCTTCTATTTAAAAGACCAATCCCTAAGCCTGCTTCCTGGTAAGAGGAGAGAGAAAGAGAAATTATCGTATTTTAGTAACGGGAGAGGCAGAGGTATTACAGTGATGAGGGCCATATAAGATCCTGGTATCCAAAGGATGCTGAATTGCTGATCAGGTTGGGGTCGTTTAATCTGTTTGTGAAAGCCTCACAATATAATCTGTCAGCTTTTGTTTCAAATCCTGTGCTCAAATTCGAGCTGGGGTGTCAGATCTGAGGAGCAGCTAGGCAATGAATGGCCACTAATATGGGCTGTCAAACTAGTGGGATGGTTTAATCAACAAAGCCACCTCTGTCTGTCTTTGGAACTGCATCTTCCTGTTGACACTGAATTGGAATCACAGAAAATGTGACCCAGACAATGATTAAGCAGCAGCGCTGCTCCCAGAGCTGCTCTTTCAGTGGGGGATAAGCAGTCCAAAAAGAGGAATAGGCCTTTAAAAAAATCATATAAACAACAAAGCCATGTGAACCCCAACATAAATGTCTGACACATCCAGTGCACGGGAGAATCCATACTAATGGTTAGAAGTCTTGATTTCACAACTTTTCAGGCTGTTCATGTAGCAAGACCTCCCACCTTTTTAAAATGTTTCATGTGGGTCCACATATATGGTTTTGCTTCTAACGATAGGACTAGCTCTGGAGAAATATTTCCCTAGACTGATGCTGACCTTGAAGGAGGAGAACCAGCCACTTTCATTTTGTGAAATCATTCCCCGACCATGTGTTTAATGATAAGAACTCCACATCTCACACTCTGGGGACCCTGCACCATGCCTTAGTTTCAGCATAATTTAAAAGTGCAGGAGAGCGGAAGCTGTGGCACAGTTCTAGATTTCAAGGAAAAAAATTTCAAGTATTTTATGGTCTTCCGTTATCAAAATGTGCCTCTAACAGGAAAAACCACTGGATTGGAGCCAGAGCTTTAGTCAAACTGATCAAGCCAAAGAAAGAGGCTACAAAGGAGCGATTGATATCATCGGTGGAGAGTCCTCCATGGCACTCTGAATCCACAGAGACAGCATCTTCGCCATCTGCTTCTCAGATATTCAAGCATCAGCAGGAGAGTCTGGATAACACCTCTCTGGGGTCAAACTCTATGGAAGAGAAAGTGAGCCACAATGGAGCTTCAAACAAAGGTATGTGTCTGACTTAGGGTAGGTCTATACTTATCTGCTGGGTCGACGGGTAGCGTTCGACTTCTCGGAGTTCGAACTATCACGTCTAATCTAGATGCGATAGTTCGAACTCCGAACGCGCTCCAGTCGACTCCGGAACTCCACCACCGTGAATGGCGGTGGCGGAGTCAACAGGGGAGCTGCAGACTTCAATCCCATGGCGTCTGGACAGGTAAGAAGTTCGAACTAAGGTAGTTCGACTTCAGCTACGCTATTCGCGTAGCTGAAGTTGCGTACCTTAGTTCGACCCCCCACCCTAGTGTAGACCAGGCCTTAGAGAGGTAGTTAATGAAATAGAAGTCACACACTAGGCATTTTATTTGTTGGGAAGGTTTAATAGGCATGATTCTTATATAATATATTATGTCACCATGTGTTATACCCTTTTAATATTAAACCAGTATTTATATTTATTAGTTTTCCTTATCTGTGACTTGTTTTTCAGCTTCACATTTCCCTACATATGTGGCATGTTAGTTAATAAGATGATGGGCAAAATTAAGTTAGCTTGCAAAACGAAAATAAAGTCCATCTGTGAAACTATGCAATTCACTAGCCTTTTCTGTTGTTAAAGTTACTGGTGTGGTATTGTCTGTCACCAGCAGAGGGCACTCTCAGAAAATAAATGCAAGAAGAGTAAAATAATGTTAATTTCTAATAAATGCCTATTATTTGTGGAGACAGTGGAGTGTTTCCATTTGTAGTCGATTTAAGAGTTTCCTAATGCAAAGTTATAACAAGTGATTTCTGTGATGTTGCAAGAATGTGATATAAAAGGTATATAATTTTGTGCATGTATATGTAGTGTAGTGTGTTGGTTTTGTGTGCAGGTGGGAGAATTATTTTGTACAATAATCGGATGTTCTCAATAATGCAGAATTTTAATGGAAACCCCCACAAAATTAATGAATTATTAACTTTGCAAAAAAAAAACCCTCCAGCTTTCACTGCTGCTACTGAGATCGCTCAGATCAGCCTCCCTTTAACTTTTTGTCCTCTAAGAATATTTTTCAAGGAACAACTTTAATGGTCTCAACATCTTACACTCATGGTTTCATGCTGGGTGTGAGGGAAGAATGGAGAGCTCCATTATTAGAAATGACAGTTTAGAAAAGTCTTTAATTGTTTTCATTCCTCTTCTCCTCCCCCACCCCCCCCATTCTGCATGGTCTGTGATCAATATACAATGAAAAGGCATATTTAAAATCATCTGTATCTTAGCACTGTGTAATTCCAGAAAATGTGAAATGCAATCTGTGTGCATTCAAAGCTCCCACTGACCTAAAGGAAAGTTTGAGATGAGCAAGAAATGTAGAGTCAGGCCCCTTCAGAGTGCCAGGGACTCCATGAAGTCCTCTAATCACTGTTACTACTGATTTTACAAGGAAGGTGCTCAGATCCTGCAGTGGTGGACGTCTGTATAAAACCCTAAGTAATCTGTATACTGTACCACTAAGTAATGTATCGATGTACATGAATTATATCAAATGTGTATATATAGTATGTTATTATACATTTTATATCACGGATGACATTATTGGCAGTTTTAGGTAGAAGTTGCTCATGTGTACTGTATTAACTAATCATGAATCTGATTCCCTAAACGTTATTTAGTGTTGGTTTAGTCTTTTTCATGTTTCACTGAATTGTGTTGTCACTTAGCTGTTTTAAGACATTTTAGTTATATTTTTATTTTTTGTTCACTATTTTTCTTCTTCTTCTTTTTGGAATACCTGGGTGATAACAATTTAGCTACTCAACGCAAAAAGATTGCCTTTTTGAGAAGCAAAAGCAAGGACAAAGAAAAGTCTCCTAAGTCTCCATCGAATCATCAGTCTCTCACTAATCGTCTGCGGTTCTGGTCTTCTTCCGACATCCCATCTTCTCCTAATGAACCTCTTTCTTTCTCGGAAATGGGAGATTTCTAACACCTTGTCTTTATTTTCATATATTTCTCAAGTTTAAAACAAAAAACCCACATGCTTAAATGAACACACACCTTGCTACAAACACTCAGCATGTCCTTAAAATAAACTAAATACAATCACAGATTAGTGAATGTGGACTTAATTTTTTCAGTAGAAGATGAATCATTATTGCACACTATGGATCATTTCTTCAATGCAGTACACTTTTAGGGGACCTCATGACATACAGTATGCTTATGTATACTGGCTGTGGTGCACATTATAAGTAAGTGAAGTTGCTGTGCGCTTCATTGTCTTCTTGCAATCACAGACTTGCATCATGTCCAGTTGAAATGTGGAAATTGCTTTTGCTATGCTTCCTACAATGTATTATCACTACTAAAATACGAAGCTAATATATAAGCACGCTCAAATCTTGGAGATTTTTCCAGTGCTCTGTGCAGCTAAATTTAAGATGGCCAACTTATTATAATTTCGCTGTGCTTCCAGGCAGTCTAAATCTGGAAATATAGTGGCACTCATTAGCAATGCTACTCTCCAAATGTCTCAACATTTGCATTCTAAACAGCTATTTTTAGAAGGTTTATAAGTTGGGAGGTAAGAGCTGAGCCTCTGAGAATTTGGCTTTTGAGAATGTTTTTATGTCAGAAAAGGTGATCTGATCTCTTTTAGTTGCCCAAATGCCTTACCATCTAATAGTCATTGCTATTTGGTAGCTTGTGAAACAAACTCATGGTCACAATCCACTTCCTGTTGGACAAGTGTCCATATCACAGATGGTGCCCTTGTGGTCATCCTCAGCAGAGAGGCCAAACTCCCCTTTCTCTCCTAGAGGTGATTCCTCCATATCAGAGCTGAGCACACTGGCATAACAACATAGAGAAGTTTGCACTGTCACTACCTTTCTTTGGATTAATAGAGAGTCTCCAGAGCTATTAATTCAGCATCTTTGAAAGGCACTAAATTAATTTTTCAAAGGCAATTTGAAATATTGACTTGCATGGCAAGTTTTAGCCCATAACAATTTTTATGGCTGTGCTATAAACGTATAAAATGTGGGAGAGAGTGAAAATGGTGCAGACCCCATGCTGTAGTAGCACACACAGACTACCTCTGCTATACAAAACTTTTTTTGAGAGAGAAACTTTCAGAAACAGCATAACCCAATAGTACCCTAGTCCACCTTCGCTAATACATTTTTGTTGCTGCCCTGTGCCTTTGAACTAACTGGTTTTGTTTTGTCCCTGCCAGCTGTTTATATTGACCGCCTTGCTCTGCTTTGTTTTCAGTATCTAATTACCATTAATTAACCTCACTTCAGAAAAATTTAGGAAACCAGAATCTTGCTTCTCATCAAGGCTGTTTTCTAAAATGAAGGCTTTACATTTCGCTCTGTTTTATTTGAGCCTTAAAATGTGTATCAGCTGTGTTAATTTGGGGGTTTTAATACATTTCACCTCATCACTGGAAAAAAGCCTTTCTGTCCATCTAGGTGTGTTTAATATTTTAGCAGGCAGTATTTGTTGTTATCCAAAAATCCTGTTTAAGAAATCAGTGCATTGAAGGAGGAGAGTTTAAACCCTCTGGAGAGTCTGAGCTCTTACCACAGCAGAATTCTGTATGGACAGAGATTATATCTTTGCATGAATCCTGTTAGGTGATTTTAAAATCAGGAACCTTTGTTTTGAATATGGCTTTGACTTTCAATATATCAAAGCTTTATTCCCTTTTATTACTGAAGCAAGTGCTTATAAAATGTACCTTAAGGCATTTCATATCCCACTTATTTTTTCTGCTTTCACGTCTTTGCTCCCATGTCTATCCTCTTCCTTTCACAATATGTGTTGCATGTATAAAATCAACCTTCCTACTGACACTAAATTAGCCCTTGTCACTCCTAAGCTCCCTAGTGTGCAGACATATGATTGCAAAACTGGTTACAGAAATCTCTTCCCCAAGAGTGAACTGGTTCTTGAAAAGCTTGCAAAACTGGCGCCTCTGTTGTGCGTTTTTGTGTGTGCCTGCTTGTTGTGTCTCTATGAAAGTGGATAGATACATGTTTGATTGTGTTGTCCTCTATTGCCTCCTTTATTTACCTCTTTCTCCCCTACTCAGCATTAATGGATCTAAAACAAAACCGAATTTCCCAACGTGGAGGCAGCAATGATAATGTTGAAAATTCAGCAGACTCTGCTACTAAGCACTGCATGGAGCTGGGTTCCCGAACTTTCTCTACCTCAGCCATCCATTTGACCACTTCAAGCTCTACTCCCACTTCCAGGCACCAAAGCAAACCCAAAGGTGTGTTGTGTAAACTTGTATTTAGTCTATCTACAGCTAGTCCAACTCCCAGGACTTGTAGCCCCCACTTCACTGTAATGTGACCCTCCCCCATCATAACAGATACTGCAAGGTACATAATAGGCTTTCTGCAATTACAGAAGCTCAGCACATGCTATAACTAGAGCCTGCAAATCCATGGATATCCTCTTCATATTCTGTGGATAGCCGCATCCCCGGATGCAGATATCCACGGACCATTTTTGTGGATAGTGGATCGGATATGGATACAACCGCACAGGGCTCTACTCACTGGCGGCACCTGCCCTGCAGTATCCAAATTGGCCAGCCCGAGGGGCGGAGTGCGCTTGGGGCCAGCTGCCAGTGGCTGGGATTGGGTGGCAGTCCAGAGTCAGGGCTCTCCAGCACCTGCTCGCGGCTCCGCTTCCTGTCCAGCAGCTCAGGTCCCTCAGGCAGCGCCAGCGTCCCCACCATGACTCGTCCTGACAGTACTGGCCATGCTCCTGGCCTGCAGGCTCCTGGGCAGCAGGGCCTGCTCCTGGACACAGGGATTGGAGCAGGCAGGGCCCCAGCTCCTCACCCCTTCTCCCCACTGTGATGCAACATGGACTGCTGCTGCCGTCACTTGGAAGCCCCCAGGAGCAGCATGCAATGCGATGCCCCTTCCTCCAGCCCCCTCACCGTCCCTTCTCCTCAAGACCCCGGCCCTGCCCTGCCCTGCCCCTTACCCCAAGTCCCCGTCCTTGTGCTGCTTCCACCCTGCAAGACCCCACCCCCCCGCTCGCTCATCTCCGCTCCCTCTCCCACCCTCCCCATCACTAGCCCTTGCAAGACGGCTTGCTGCTGCGAGCGCAAATGCGGATACACACAGAAGATGGCTAGCGGATCGTGGGTTGGATGCACGTTGATTCTGGTGGGTGAGGATTGGATACGGATCCACATTTTTGTATCCAAGCAGGGCTCTAGCTGTAACAGAGGGATCCCCTTCATAAGTTATAGGTAGGGCCCTACCAAATTCACGGCCATGGAAAACGCATTACGGACAATGAAATCTGGTCTTTTGTGTGCTTTTACCCTATACCAGGGGTAGGCAACCTATGGCACGCGTGCCGCCTTCGGCACGCGGGCTGATTTTTCAGTGGCACTCACACTGCCCGGGTCCTGGCCACCGGTCCGGGGGTCTCTGCATTTTAATTTAATTTTAAATGAAGCTTCTTAAACATTTTGAAAACTTTATTTACTTTACATACAACAATAGTTTAGTTATATATTATAGACTTAGAGAAAGAGACCTTCTAAAAATGTTAAAATGTATTACTGGCACGCGAAACCTTAACTTAGAGTGAATAAATGAAGACTCGGCACAGCACTTCTGAAAGGTTGT
Source organism: Mauremys reevesii (assembly GCF_016161935.1). Lineage (NCBI taxonomy): Eukaryota > Metazoa > Chordata > Testudines > Geoemydidae > Mauremys > Mauremys reevesii. The sequence continues at coordinate 30,698,864 of NC_052626.1, forward strand.
CGACCCCTGCCCTATACTATACAGATTCCACAGGGAAGACCAGTATTTCTCAAACTGGGGGTCCTGACCCAAAAGAGAATTGCAGGGGGATTGCAAGGTTATTTTAGGGGGGGGGAGGTCATGATATTGCCACCCTTAAATTCTGGGCTGCCTTCAGAGGTGGACAGCCAGAGAGTGGCGACTGTTGGCCGGGTGCCCAGCTCTGAAGGCAGTGCCCCACCAGCAGCAGCGCAGAAGTAATATCATACCATGCCACCCTTACTTCTGCACTGCTGCTGGTGGCCGTGCTGCCTTCAGAACTGGGGTCCTGGACAGCAGCCGCCGCTCTGCAGCTGCCCAGCCTCTGAAGGCAGCACCACTGCCAGCTGCAGCACAGAAGTAAGGGTAGCAGAAGCGCAACCCCCCAACAATAATCTTACAAACTCCCCCCACACTCCTTTTTTGGTCAGGATCCCCACAGTTACAACACCATGAAATTTCAGATTGAAATAGCTGAAATAATGAAATCCTATGACTGACAAATTGACCAAAACGGACTGTGAATTTGGTAGGGCCCTAGTTATAGGACTTCTTTACACTAGCAAAGCTACCATGTGGGAGGTTGCATTACAATGCACTAGTCTTTCCCTCCAACTCAGCTTGACTGTGGGCCCATTGATTCAAAATGGTGGCCAAAGAGATGGATACTTCTCCATGTAACCTTTATAAAGTCACTCAACAGGCTCTACCACTTATACTGTAATGGTCTGTTTGAGGTAAATCTGTGGGACTGACCTTCCTAAACTTAATGTTACCTACTAAATTTTATATTCTTTCCAGGATATAATTCAGAGGATAATCTTTGTGACCAATCTCCTGAGGTAGAGTTTTCAAGAAACAGACAACATGGTAAGTTTATGGAATGTAAGATTGCACTAATCCCGTATATTGGGGCCTGCTTCATAATGTCTAAACAAACCCTCATAGGCCATTATAGTTAAACTTGGATTATAAAATGATCTGAAATGATTTATTATTAATTTCTTTGGGGTTTTGGATTCAAATGTTTTATTTTTATTTTAAGATTTTAAAAAAAAATTCATTATTTCCAAATGAAACTTAAAAAAAAAAAAAAAAAAAACAAGGAAGAAATTCCTAATCAAGACAAACAGACCTGCCTCAGCAGCAACATGTTCAGTGCATGCAATACAGGTGCATGCACTGATTTTTCAGATCAATATTTACATATAACAGGAAGGGAAGGAATCAGCCGTAGTAGATTTATTTGGCGGTGGTAGCAGCAGCACTGCATAATAAGTGCCTTTCTGGACTTTCAGTTTGCAAGCTGGTTAACAGTCAGCACTAAAAATTCACTAGCTCACCTCTAAAAAGAACTTGAAAATAGAGGAGAAGTTTTAAATAAAAATGCATGTTTCATAGTTGGACCAATAAAAACTACCTTAGTATATCAAACATAACATCACATTAGCCTTTTTCATCATAAAAAAATTCTCTTTGTGGCAAACCTAATTACTGTAGAAGCAAACTGAAGAATACATTTCTCTGCACAAAATGATAGTAAGAAAATGAGATGTTCTTAAACACCTGACAAAGGAAGAACAGGGTTGATTTGTGTTGTGTCCAGGCTTTCTCACTTGATGTACATCACATTCTGGTAAAATTTTCAAGTGCCAAAGTCATATTTTCAAAAGTCGCATCCTAAGTCTCACTGGAAGTCAATGGAACTTAGGCTCTTAAGTCACATAGGCACTTTTGAAAATGTTAACGTTTTGTCCAGACCTTGTTATGTGCTCATGAACTTAATATTCCTCTTTCTTTACAGTTTCCAAGCCAAATAGTTTAGAGAGCAGTCGAAATGCATCCAGCAGTAGTTCACCTCTGAACTTGAAAGGTAAGATATTTTCAGAGCTGAGATGCCTTCTGATGAACAGGAAATGAAATTGAATTGCATGCAAAGCATTTTCTTTTCTTTCCAGTTGGGCTTGAACAAATAACATGGTTTTGTAACCTGAGCAGGGGCCTGGCTACCACAGAGACTTGAAACAGTATTAGCAAAAATGATTTTTTAAAGCATGATCATGACTAACGGGACATGAATTCTAGGACAGAGAGAGAGAGACCGATTCTTCTGCCATATCAAAGGCATCATTTTGGGGTATTCTGATGGATGAAAGTCCAGACTTAAACTCTGTCTGTATATACAAGCAGTTCTCCAGCATTCTCACTCTATGCACAACTTCGTAAGATAAACATGCTTTTTGGGCCCCACACTACAAGAAGGATGTGGAAAAATTGGAAAGAGTCCAGCGAAGGGTAACAAAAATGATTAGGGGGCTGGAGCACATGATTTAGGAGACGAGGCTGAGGGAACTGGGGTTATTTAGTCTGCAGAAGAGAAGAGTGAGGGGGGATTTGATAGCTGCTTTCAACTACCTGAAAGGGGGTTCCAAAGAGGATGGATCTAGACTGTTCTCAGTGGTACCAGATGACTGAACAAGGAGTAATGGTCTCAAGTTGCAGTGGGGGAGGTCTAGGTTGGATATTAGGAAAAACTTTTTCACTACGAGGGTGGTGAAGCACTGGAATAGGTTACCTGGGGAGGGGAATCTCTTTCCTTAATGGTTTTTAAGGTCGGGCTTGACAAAGCCCTGGCTGGGATGATTTAGTTGGGGATCGGTCCTGCTTTGAGCAGGGGGTTGGACTAGATGACCTCCTGAGGTCCCTTCCAACCCTGATATTCTATGATTCTATGCTGTCTAGATTGCTAGAGTTCTGTCTATTAACAAGGATAAACCTATTAGGCTAAACGTGGTGAAACCACTTTGTGCTGCCTCACTGGCAAATTCTGGCTCTCAAGTTGGCACAATGCCAGGGCTAGGAGGCTCTTTTAGTGCCACAGAGCTGACACGGAGGCTCAACTGTTATCCCTGCTGCTAGCAAAGAGTGTGGCCATAGGAAGGGATGTGGCCAGGATGCTACCACCCTGTACCAACCCCCTGGCAGCTGTTGCAGCTCCTTAGGACCATTAGCAACCAGCGTAATTTAGAGGAGCATCAAGGCTGCTGTACCTTGTACTTGAGTACTGGCCCTGTACACAACAGCCCCGAGATCAAGGTAGTGAAAAGCTGACTTTTGTTGTGTGCTCTTCTGTTATGGCTCAGAATCTGGCTCATGAAGTAGAACTTCTTACTCCTGTTCTGGGGACAAGTACCTCGGCTCATGTAACTGGATTCCTTTTTGAAGCTCTGGAATAGGTACTGTTCCTGGTATTCTGAAGCTCTGATTTCATGTGGTTTTGGGGAGGAGGAAATAATGATTGTAAAGTCCAATTTTAGTTGACATATTCAGCATGGAAAAGGAACTGAGTCATACATACCTACCTCAGTAGAGAGTTGACATTCTGCTAAAATAGAGGAAAATAAGTGTTTTTAATGTTGCTTTTTTTCCCTCCTCAGGTTCTTCAGATCGTATCTACGGCAGAGCTGAGAGCCTCAGCAGTGAAGATATGGTGCCAAGTAGAGACACACCTGCCTTGCCCAGAGACGGCTACATCTGTCGTTCCACTTCTGCCATCTTAAGCTCTAACAACAGACAAGACCCCTCCCTTCACAGGAACAGCTCGACTTATGACATACCTCAGAGGAGTAACCCAACCCAATCCTATGCTGGCAGGCAGCGATCTGCTTCTCCTGGAAGCGACATGGTGACTTTGGAAGAGTTTCTGGAAGAGACCAACAAGTTATCCCCACCGAGTGTACGTAAAATAATACTATAGCTATCTTAGGTGACATGAAAATATTCCAAGCTGATCTGACGGGGAGGGGACAAATAAGAAATACAGTGAGATCCTCACTAATGACTGTGAGACTCATTAAAGTGGAAAGGTGGGTGAGGTAATATCTTTTGTTGGACCAACTTCTGGGGGAGAGATGCCTTCAAGCTACACAAAGCTCATTGTGAGCTATGAATTTTTCAAATCAGTATTTAAGGGAACAACCCCTGCAAAAAAACTCAGGATAATACATCACAAATATCCTGTTAGTTTATTTTTATATTTGTAGCGAGAGTTAGTGAAATAATTCATTACGTGATATTTGTTGGAAAATTGGTATTTTTTTCATCCAGTAATTCTTTGTGATTAAACTTTCCCATTATTCCACCAGCTTTAAGTTTAGGTGAGTTATAATTATTTGTGAACTAGTAACTGTACTGTGCAGTATTCTGCAGAATTAAATTTTAATCATCTGAGCCTTTGATACAGTTCTCGGCTGCTAAATCTCTGCCGAAAACTAAAGCTTGATGACCATCATTAATTGAATTATAAAGTGTGGATCTTCAAGAAGGTCTGCTCTATTTAAAAAATCTCATGATCCAGTTTTTTCAGGAGGATTTTATTAAGGATTTGAGGGAGGGAAGTCTCTGTTCCCCTGGATTGTTTTATCTGTTTCTATGAACCATGTGGTACTGTTGTGCTGTTGGTGAAATCAATGCTACAATATTTCACTGTGCAGTTAAAGATGTTTTGTAGGAAATAATATGCATTTGTTTGTAAATGTCTTGTATCACTTAGTGATGATGCATACCAGTCACATGAAATGTCGCAGTACAAAACATGTTGATATCTTCAGACCAAATTCACTGTTGGCATAAGTGAGTGAAAGTTAATGGTACATCAACAGCCCAGTAGCATTACTGATGTCATCGGAGTCCCACCCTCTTATGACATCAGCGAATTTGGTCCTCAATGTTTAAGACAAACCTTTTAAAATGTATTGTAATCCCTTGTTCTGAGTCTCTAGGGGTCAATTAGTTGAATGCAAAACACTTGTCTGTAACCATGTGATCATGTCTCCATTTTCATTCTTTCTGTCATCCTTGTTCCTTTTCAGCGGCGACGCAGCTTAAATGAGACCGAAATTATCTCATTGCACCAATTTCTGTTAGAAGCTGACGCACTGTATCCCTCTTGCCATTTCCCATCTCATTCCCTCCATCAGGAACCTCCGCGTTCAGTCGAACCAGTCCTCAGTCATTCGTGTTGTGACAGTCTGAGGCCCAGAACTGGCAGTGGGAGTAGGAGAGCAACTTCGCTGTATATCCCCAGGGTATCCATCGCTATCACTGTGCAGTTAACAGCTCCCCCCTCACTCCAGCCTGCAAGCACGTTAATGCCTATGGAAGCTTGTTTTAATGTTTCAGCGTTACTTTAGTTTAAAAACTAAAGTAGCCAAATTACTCATATTAATGATCCCTAAAGTATTTCCAGTGTTGAGCATGAGCCCCTGTTTGCTGGGAGGATTGTAATAGCGCAATATGGTGGCCCTCTAATTTTAACATGCACAACAGAGATTTAGACTAACATAAAAAAATAACCCAGGCTCTTAGCATTTGATTGAACCTGGAATGCTTCTGACACAGTAAGGAATTATCATGAGCTGCCGTTTTATAACTATTACTATTTACTATGAGCAAAATGGGTTTTGCTACTGGAAGTAACCTTCTCTGTAAACTCTAGTGAAATGAAAAGATATATTAAACCATGACGTACTTCCCAGAGAAGAGTAAAGAAATGAAGTACAGATGCTCCCTGACTTACACAAGCATTCCGTTCCAGAACACCTTGCATATCTCGAATTTTGCGTAAGTTGGAAACGTATCTCTAACCGTTACGCAAAAAAACCCTCCTATTTCTAGCTTACGGAACTTTTTCCATAAGTGCAGATTTGCATAAGTCGGGTCTTGCGTAACCCGGGGAGCGTCTGTACATCAGGTTGTTTCAACACATTCTTTTTATAACTAACATGTCCGTTAACTATTCACAGCATGCCTTTTACTAATACCTCAACAGCAGTTGATAGTGTCATCCGTATGTTTTGCATGAGTCCATCTCCATTAAGCATTTATTGTATATTTTATTTTGTGGCCAGGTTAATTATTTGCCTTCAGAATATTGCACATTAATTTCTGGATGCTCAATCATTCATCTATTGTACATACAGCATTTAACACATGCAGTATGTTGGCCTTGGTCCAAAAAACCCCAAGCCCAATGAAATTGCCCTATAGTAGGCTGCTAGCACATCTCCACTTAGAGTAATCTCCTGTTGTTTCACTAATATTGAACAAGGTGTTGTCCAAAACAGCCTGCGTTCTAGAAATGACAAACACTCAATCACTGATGTGCACTAAATTGGACGATACTAAATGAAGCAAAAGAGCTGCAGCCCAGGGTGCTATCAAGATGAATTTCTTTAACTGGTGACAATTAAACTGGCAAATAAGGCTGTCACAATCTAATTTTGATCATCATGTAACTCATTGATCTACATTTACTCTTTCCCCCAGTGCTCTCAGCTATAGGCATGAAATAAGTGGTTTTATATAAGATGTTGAGAGTCCCTCAAAAGTTGACACTGACACACCAATTAGTGCGTAAAGCACTTTGAAGGTGAGGCATGTTGTACGTAGTGCCAAGTGCTCTCTCTCATACAGTTACTTTGTGTTGATCCCTGGGTTGCTTGATGTGTGGAATTATGTTGTGACATCCTTGAGAGGAAAAGTGCTTGCTAAACACATTTTCCTTATAACACTGTTGCCATTAATGTGCCCTGTATGTATTTTCTCCCCGTAGGACACTTCCAGTAGCAGAGATGACTTGCTGAGTGATTATTTTAGAAAAGCAAATGAACCCACTCCTGTTGGGAACCAGCTGGGTCAGCCAAGTAGAAAGGAGACAGCTAAGACGCCTACCAGCTATGTGTCACCAACTATAAAAATGACCATCGCCAGTGAAGAGGGGAGAGTGGCTAAACCTGGACACTATGTCAAACCCAACCTTAGACCAGCTGAATCTGAGACACTGGCCACAGGATCTCTTAAACTTCCTCCCACACCACCACATCAGCCACTCAGTGGGCTGAGGCCAATGGCACAACCGCAGCAGACCAGTACGATGAGCCAGAGGAATGCCTCACTGAGCAGAGCCTTTAGTCTGGCCTCTGCAGACCTCCTGAGAGCCACAGGCCCAGAGACATACAGACAGGAGAGCCCTCAGAAGCTGGGTGCAGATGTTCATGCAGGCAAAGACTCTGGCAGTCAGACCTTGCGGCTCTCTGTGCCCCCAGGCTCTCACGCTACCGTACGAGACAGACCACAGTCTGCAAAGGCAGCGTGCACTTTGCAAGCTGTCGATTCCCGTTGTCGGCAGCTTGACGTGAGACGTCTTTCTCTGGCACCTCCAAAGGAGGAGAGGCCTCTTTCGTTTCATCAGTCTTCTGCCTCTGCCGGTGCCAACAGTGTACAGCAGCCTGAACAAGTGAGTGCAGTGTCTGGGCAGCACTATTCACCCACACAATATACACCGGCTAAAGTCAAATCCAAGCCAGCTGCACGCTCCGGGGAAGTGGCCACCGTGACTCCTGTCAGAGCTGCCTCTAGTAACAGTGAGGGCGATGTTACCCAAGGGCAAAGTCGGAGTGATGCCCTCATTACCAAGTGCCAGAGTAGGTCACCAGAAGGCCACGCTGGTGCAGGGGGAATAGAGGAATCCAACAGAGGGGGCAGCTCCAGGAGCACTCCTGGTTCTCCAGATCCCCATGGGGACCAGCAGACCGTCTGGTATGAGTATGGATGTGTGTAATCCGTTGATTCTCTTGGTAACGTGTTTTAAGCTGGTGACATTTGGGTGGAATTTGTTAGTGACATTTGTCTAAACACTGTGGCAGGTCTTAAAAGGCATTACCTGCACCTAATTTTCTAGTTTGTCTAAATGCCTTCCAGCCACTGGTTTTTAATGGAACAAAGGACATTTTCACGGTTAAAAAACAGAACTGAACAGCCGAACCAGGGCCTTTCCTTTCACACTATAGTGCCTAAAACAAAGTGGACCCCTTACAGACTCCCACAAAAGACTTTGGCCTAATTTTCAGAAGTGCTGAGCACCCACAAATCCAGCTGAAGACAAGGGGATCTGTGAGGGCTCACCACTCTCTGACAATTGGTCACCGCCTCTCCCTATCTTCATACTGCCCTCTCCCATGCTCCCCCAGATTCTGCATTAAAGAAACATTCATGGGTCAAATTTAACTGTGCTGAATTCAGCCCTCAGTTTGAAAAATGACTTAAGTTGCAGAAAAGATCATGTAAAAGCCAAACTCCTCCCTGGGGAAAAGAACCAGACGCTTGCAGCAGCTTAAAGAAAAGCTGAAGGGCAAAAGTGTATGGCTTTGCAGTGGGTGTAAGTAAAAGCAATTATGTTTGTGACAGCTGCATTTTATAAATAGGAGGAGTAGAATTAAAGGGTCTCATATTAACCTTTCACATTGGGAACTGTTTGAACCCAAAGAGGTCAGTGTATTTGCCTCACTCCTCCACTACACACACAGTTCAGCGGATCCTTGATTCTGAAAGCCAAGTGGTGCTGCCTTTTGACACTTGCTTTATCTTTTATACAAACACTGGAACTGATACAGCCTGTTCAGGGAGATGCCTGATTTCAATGGCATTGCAAAGATGGCATCCCATGTACAAAGGTGACTTGTACATATGTAAATGAAAAGTAAAATCATTGTATAGGATTGCTGTGTAAACTGTATTAATAAATGTGCTATCACTTCTTCTTGCATCCCCATGTGCGTGATTGCCCATGTCCTAAGTAATATACAGGAATCTCTCTCATAGGATGAAGTCTTTGTTTCTGTCTTAAAGAACTTGTTCAGTGTAGAAACCAAAATAATGTTATATACATGAGAAAGAAATCTACTTTAAAAAAATCTATTTATGTTCAAATAAAATTTCTCATGTGTCTGTCAAGTTTCATCAGCTGCTTATGTATATATGATGAAACATATCTTTAATTCTATTCATGTTTGTAAATGTGTTTTCCTTGTGATAGACTAAATCCCTAAAAAATTTTAAGGTTTTCCTTACACTGGCTCCGATTTAATATAGCAAAAGACATATGTAAGCAATTTTAAACTGATATCTGGTCAGCTAGGAATGTTTTTGTTATAGTATGTAGCAATCACATTCTGAAAACTACAGGATTGTTTATAATAAAAGATTTAAAAAAAACAAATAGGTGCAATATATTTTTTCCTTTAGAAAATCCCAGATTCACAGAGATGGGGCTAGATCTGAGTTTAGGAGATTTGTGTAAATTTATTTTAATACTGGAAAGTATTCACGTGCAACTATATTATTTTTCTCTGTACAATATTTCCATATTAGCTTTATCATAAATTGATATTGTTTAGATTGTAATCTCCTTAATGAGGGCTTCAGAGCAACGAATTGTGAATTAAATGACAGGCATGTCTTTGTAGGAGAAGGCACTTAGATTTAAGCATTTCTGAGCAGAGATCATTTTAAAGAACACCAAGCACATTGCTGATATTTAACAAGTATGAATTTACATAACACTTTTCATGCATCAATCTCAAAGCATCTTACAAACGTGGATAAACGTTATCTCCAAACTGAGGAACTGTAGTAAAGTGACCTGCAACATTCCCTGTTATTTCAATCTAGAACCCCCAAAAGGCATATGTCTTTATCTACTGCATTCTCCTCTCTTAAAAATCCTTCATCAAGGAGTTTGCTTGAATATATTCACCGACCTCCAGGTTAAACTGCTAAAGAGTTAGACCCCTATCTGGGAGGTTACAGGCTCTGATTTGATGGAGACACATGAGATTCATCACAGCCTTGAGCTCTTCAACTTGAAAAACAATGTTTCTAATTATTTATTAAACTGACATGCGAGGTGTTTTTAATTATCCTCTGAATCCCTATGTGTCTTATTTAAACTTTTATTGCCTCTATCTCATATCTAAGTGCATCACATAACTTGAAAAAACACAAATTGTAACAGTGAATATATCTTAAAGTGGTCTTAAAAACCAAAGCCACTGTGAGCCTAACATCCTGTGCTGTAGCACTCAAACTGTCAAGAGAATTAACATTGAAGAGTGAATAGGCAAAGGTGAGTGCTCTGTTATAGGGACATTATATTGCAGTCTGTTCAATGTATATACATCATTATCACTTGACCTTTAATAGACTTGGTGGCTATAAAATCTTTCCTACGGAGTATATCAGTCCACTAATTTTCTATTCAGCGTGAGCAGTTGGATGATTTCCCTCTCTCTGAAAAGGCCTCTGAGACAGGGAATCCCATGCCTCAATGCAATAGAACTCCCTCAGGAAGCAGTGGAATCCCCAACACTTGAGAAATTTAAAAATAGGCTACATAAGCTGATTTCCTAATACAAACTAATGGAAAAAGCACTGTGAAGAACAGTCTAGTGCTGACAGGGACATGGACCAGGTGATTTAATAGATCTATTCTGGCTTGAATTTCCACAATACCACTATCTTCCTTATAGCTTTCATTCTATGTTCTGTGAAGTGGGTGGGTGTAAAATGGGATGTGAAGTTTAGAAAGATTTGCTTTTATTTTGCTTTTTTACCTCAAAAATTCAAAGTAAATCTATAGCCCTCCCCCCCCACACACACACCCACAGACTGCTAGAGGGCAATAGTCATGGCTTTTTTTTTTCCCTGGTGATCACGTTTTGCAATAAGGGCCAGATTTTCCAAAGAAGTGCTGTTCATAGTTAGGCACCCAAATAAGTGGACAGATTTTTCCAAAGAGATCGACTCCTTGATTGCTGAGCTCTGGAGAATCTGTCCATAAGTGCGATTAGATTTGTACTCAAGGCTTGTGCCCATGGAAATACGCTCACTATGCAATGCGCTCAGATGCAGAAATGGGCGAGGCTGTTAAATATAAGTGAGTAATTTTTATTTTAAAAATCACCACCACCCGAGTGACCTTGTTAATCTCTTGAGTTAAAAAAGCAGCTGGTATGTACAGTACTTCTTGATAAACCCCTTTTGTTCATTGATGCCGTCTCATCTAGTGTGGCCTGGTTAGGAAATGTAAAGCCCTGCTCCTCTAAGGAGCAACCTTGTCACAGGCGTGTTTGCTCTATTGGATATTCTGCCCCTGCGCCCCAAAGTTTGAAGTTGTCTTTCAAATATACAGACTGTTTATTCTGAGTTTAACTGGGACTAAAGTATAGGAAATTGAAAAAGCAGAGTACCAAATGTAAGTTAGTTTTTTTCCATAATAAAGGAGTGCAGAGTAGGAGCGCTTTTTAAAAATGGCTAAAGCATGTATGTTTAGATTATTGACAGACACACACCACATAGCTGGAAATTATTTCTGATCAGCCAGCTGGTTTGTGGGTGGGTGAGTTGGTTGGTTTGTTTTTTTAAGTTTGGTTTAAGGTAAGTAATTTTAAACCAGGAAAATCTCTGAAACATACAGAGGGAATCTCCAATTAGTCATGAAATGATTTATAACCTATGGATTAGCTGAAGGTAAGGAGTGTATGGGAAAGAGGAGAAAATAGTACTCTAATTATTATTACTAGGGAAGGCCATGAGAATTTTTAGCAGGATATTTCAGCTTGAGAACCAAATGAAAAAAACTAAGGCATCTCCAGAGACTATTGAATTGGAAGCAGGAAAAAGATTTCTGCAATAAATAAGTAGAAAAAATGTTTGTAATGCACTGAAGCAAACTCTTTGTGCTGTTTCTAAAATTATGATTAGTTTACCGTTCTGCAGGGCATTTGGAAGGTTATGGGACTCACAAGATTGTCTTCCTGTATCTTTAAATATATTTTACAAACATTTCTCAAATTCCTTGTGATCCTATGAAAAAAGCTGTAAGTACTTGTGAATGATTAGAAATATTTTTTCTTTAGTTATCTGAAAATTTGAATTTTTGTGTGTGGGCATTGTGGATTTATGTAATGCCATTTAATCTGCAAATTTGGATGCAGAGGAGTGAAAAATGTTAAACCATCAAGGATCAGGGAACACGTATTGATATGGGAGGCTCTTGGAGATTTTAGGGGTTTTTAGCCTGACTGCAGGGCTTTGAAGCAAGAAGCTGTATCATGGTAATACAAAATTAAATGGAGAAAAGCAAGCACTATGCACCAAGTAAGCCTTGTATTAGCACAGTTTGTAAAGCTGTAATTGGGCCAGAGGCAAATATGATGCATAAGGTGGGTAACCTAAACTACCTTTTACTCAGATTCTTCTTCAGCCTGTTCACACTCACTTTGCCCATGTGTCAGGAAGTCTAAAGTGGGGGTAATTTATACCCCGAAGAGCTATCATAACATGGTGTATATTAAAGAATCCAGCTGTTTAGGGTGTAAATTACACTCAGAATCCTTAACACCTGGAGAGAATAGATCTAGGGGATCCTGAATGTAAAGGGGTGTAAATTAGCATAAAGGGAGAGTCTAACTCTGACACCATTTTATAAATCACTTCTGAATTTGGTCTATTGGCTGCACAGGTGCCTTTATGAATTTTGAGTAACCAATGATACATTGATAAGTTACATAACTTGTGTTTTTGCTTAATATTTCTTTGTACAGGGTGAATAGCTGTTTTTTTTAAAAAGAATTGTGTGTGGGGAAGAATCAGTTTCTAGTGTCAGTGTGCTCACTAAAATCACTTTCTCAAAACTACTGCATAGCACATGCCTGTGTATCATCAATATAGTTGCTCAGCTTAGAATAGAAACAAGAAGTTCTTTGGGTCCTTTGTTTATAGGTCTGCCTCAAATACAGCTTCTGAATTAGGCCTTTGCATGGAGAATTGTGTTTAAAAATACTTCACTGTAATATTTCAGTAAATTTGTCTAATTTTGGTATGCAGCCTTCTTACCACTCCAGTTAACACACAAATTATTAGTGCCACTGTCATTTCATCCCTATAATGGACAAGCTACTAGAAACTGACTGCACTGCTCTTCTCAAGGTCTTGATTACTTCTACTCTAGATTTCATCCTCTCCAGCCCACTGAAACAGCCTTTAGAAAGGTCGCTAATGAGCCATTCCTAGCTAAATCCTGGGAGCACTTCTGCATGATTACTCTTCTTGATCTAGTGCTGCCTTTCACAGCACTGCTCCATGTGCTCACCTCTCTGGGCCTTATCAAATCACTTCTAGCTCCCATCTTATCTTGCACAATTCTCATTAGCTCTGGCCTGTTGGCACCTGCCAGGGTTCCATTCCCAGCTTCCGCCTCCTCCGCTTCAAAATCAGCAACATCATTTACTCCCAAGGGTTTCAACTACCACTTCTGTGGGGTGATTCCATATCTACCTTCCACCCCTAAATTCACCCACTCTATGTCCTACATCTCCAGCTGCCTTTCAGATGTCTCCCAAGGGATGTCCTGCAACCTCAGTCTGCTCATTTTTTCCGTCTTCAGCACCTACCTTCTCAGTCACCATTGACAACTCCACTCTCCTTTTTTTTTTTGTCTCCCAGGCCCATCCCCACAGTGTTATCTTTGACTCGTCTCTGTCCTTCAATCTTCCCTCATAGCTAGTCTCTGTTCAAATCCTGTTCCCTATTCATCATTTCATATCAACAATCTGCCCTTTCATCATTACCCTACTGCTAAAAGCCTTCACTACACCATAAACATTTTTTCTCTTTACTTCACCTCTCTGGCCTCCCACCTCTTAGAACTGCAGTTGCCTTTTTCTGTCACACCATCTTCACTGGCCCCTTTGGTGGCATCCTGTTTCTCACAACATCAAATTCAAGCTTCACATCCTCTCCTACAAGGCAATGCTGATACATAGTCTTGTCCCTACCTATGTATCTGCTCTCAATTCCCTCTGTTGCTCCTTAGCACTTCCCTGTACAATCACCTTGCTGCTTCCTAAGTCATCTTTCCCCACTCACAATCTGGCTTTCTGTCATGCTACCCTAACAAATAGAACAATCTCCCTTTTCTCCTCCACCAAGAGCCCTCTTCTCCACATCTTGCCTTAAAACCCATTGCTACCAGCAATTCTTCCTGACAGCTCGTCATAAATAATCCCCATGCCCTCCTTTAGCTCAGATGTATTACCTTGTTTTGGCTCCTTTTCATGATGTTGGCTAGTTGAGATTGTAAACTCTTTAGGTCAGGTAATATGTCGCTGTATAGGTGTGTTAATAATGTCCAAAGAAAGTATGTTGTTCAATCTAATTTCAAAACTTGTTTTCTATTTGTTACAGAGATTTACAACTTTTCTATATTTCTGTATTAAAATTCCTAATACACATAGCAAGATTTGAATGGTGCCAGACTTAATAGCTATTTTTGGACAGGAGGCTTTGCAGTATTTTAGGTTTGTTGTATAGAAAAGCTTGTTGGCTAAACCTTTGGAAGAATTAATTGGTAGTATAAAATAACAATAGAAGTATATAGACATTTAAAAGAGGCCGTAACACTCTGTATATATTCCCCATGCCCATTCTACCACTTTGAAGTTACGTTGTTTAAATAGATCAACTTTCCACTTTATTTCCATTGTTTTATAAACTCAAAAGAACATTTCCTTCCTTGCTGATTTTGGGAACTACTGAATTCCTCCTGGAGCCCCAGTGAACAGGAGTCTGTTTCCTGGTTTATATAACAAATATATCAACAATTGCAGAAGTTAACAAGACTTTGTCAGATTATATTTGGCCCCACGTTTAGGTTTTGTAAGTAGAATCAATAGAAATCTTCCCACAGTATGTTGCATTCTAATGGATTTAATTGTTTATGCTAATGCAGTGTTTGCCATGTAAAAATTTCAGCCTTGGTGTGCTGGAGCCTCTGAAAGTCAAAGTTGACTAGAAACCCAACTGTAACCAAGAGTAAAATTGACTAGCTGTCCATCTTTCACTAGCCAAGCTGAGAGCAATACAGTAAAGTAGCTGGTTTAATGGTGACAAGCAAATTATATTTTAGGAACTCTAAAGAGATGAGGTGATGTGGTATAAGGGATTTTTCAGCATGAGTCTGTGATGAACAGGTTATTCACCAGAAACAAAATCATGAATGAATTATGCAGATCATTCCAAATTAATGCCAGTGAACACATTTATATCTCACCACACCATCATGTATTCTGCGTATGCCATGACCATTATAGAAAAACTATTTGTTAATTTTTTTTATCATCATTTTTCAAACTATCATCCCTGCTGGTCAAGATAAGAAGTGAAATCGTGGCCCCACTGAGAGTTTTTCCATTGACTTCAATGGAGCCAGGATTTTACCCCAGGTGCTTTATCGTGTTTCCCACAGTACATACTCTTGTTCTTGGATTATAGTAAATTGAAACAGCCAATTTTCATTCTCTATATCATTTTTAAGGCTCTGTCATTTAACCTCTTATTCCTCTCATCACTGATTTTTTTCTATTGCATTTAACTTTATTAATATCCTATCAATTTCTTTTTACAATACTGTCATAGCCACATGCTTCAGTGAGCACCATTTACAGGCTGTTACAGCAGTCAGCTGGTGTGGGAGTTATTTCTCGGGGGCATGTTTTTTAAAAGTGGAAGATATTTGTCCCCACATCCTCACAAGACTCACATGTCTGAAAGGATTTTACTCAACTTTTCATAACAAAATTTGCCCTTAGCCAGAGCTCGAGCAGAGATGAGTGTGTGCTGAAGGAACATTGTATTGAAATTTTGGAGTAGATCCTCAGCTGGTGTAAATTGTCAAGGAGCTATGCTATTTTACAGCCACTGTAAAAGCTGCTCCTTTTGGTTATGTCCTGGATCATATGTTAGTCATTGCGTGACTGGTCATCTGAGCCACTGGGCTGTTTGTTCTCTGATTGGATGATTGAAACACAAACTGTAGGAAAAATGTAGATAAACACTTGTGGAGATAGCCTTTGTGGAAAAGGAGAATGTCACCACATGAATAAGAATAATAAAAAAAAAAACCAAATCTCTCTCGCAAAAAATTTTATGGAAAAAATTAAAAGGGTCATGAATAGCATCCAAATTGTATTTCCAAACTTCCATTCAAATTTTGGATGTATTCTCCCACGTCAAGTCTAAATTAATTGACAATGTCCCTCTAATTAGTAACTGGCATTAACAGTATCAGTTTAGCCCTGTTCCTTTTTAAGCACAACATTTTTTGGTTATGCCACTTGCCTACCAGACGTTACCCTACCGAATGGGGCTAATTAATCATCACAAAAGTAAAACAGTCTCCCAATGCAAAATGGAAAGAATTATTGTCACATGCACAGAATAGTTATTTCAGTTTTGAATAATTCATTAGAGAGAAAAGACGATAAGTACTTTCATTATATTTTCTTTTTAAGTGAGTCCCAATGTGCAATGAAGTGGGGAGGAGGGAGAGGGTATGTGCGTGTGTGTTAATGGCAGTAGAGTTTGTTCTAGACACTTGTGAATTAACTGTGCTCCTGAAAGGAGTCGCCCTATATTTCAGCCAATCCTCTGTTTACACAATTCCCAAACTCTCCAGAATCCCCATAGCTGAGCTGTGTGTTTTACAGCAACTACGCTCATATGTGTTTTGTTTTCTTCTTTTAAAAGCTTGTCGGGATGTTTGCCAACAGACACAGTCAGAGGCAAGTTACTCTCAAGCTGTACAGCTTCCACCTCAATGAACTGGACTGAGAAGAGTTGTATTTAATGGATGGACAGAACAAAAACCAACCACAACTATGCTGGGTTTGCTGGGTTTTATTGTGGTCTGTTTCTTTTTTTTCTTTTTTTGGAGGGAGAGAGGGGTCAAGAGGTGGAGATACAATTCCATCCAAGATGCCTGCTTCAGAGAATGAAGTATAAAAATAATTCCTTTACAGTGGATTCTAATGGAGAATGATGTGTCCAGAGTCCAAGAGTCTGATTTCCAGAGACACTGATCAGCCACAGCTCCTGTTGACTTCAGGTAGAGCTCCAGTGTTCAGCGCCTCTGGAAATCAGGGGTTTAATCATCAGACTTGGGGGTCTAGAAAAGAGATTCTGTTCACCAATATTATTTTTGATCGTCTCTCTACTTTCAGTCCGTCACCTTGCATGGACACTTCCTGAAACAACTCCTGGGCTCAAACAGAGTGCCTGGACCAATCAGTGGCCATGAGTGCAGTTATCAGTCGGGCCTTCTGAGGGGAACTTCCTGTGGTGCTCATCTCCTCAAGGTCTATGTGATAAGGCATATGGCCTCATCACAGCTGTGGGGTAGAAGCATGGAAGCGTTGAGCAACCCACAGACCCAGGTTCCGGTCCCTGCAGAATCTCACATGGACTGTCTTTCATTATGTTTATGTAAATAATGTTTCTGTATCTAGCACAGTGGTTCCCAAACTTTAACAACCCTGTGAACCCCTTTCACCATAATGTCAAGTCTCATGAACCTCCTCCTAAAAATGAATATTGCCAGGGATTTTCTCTTTTACCTGAGTATAAATTATAAAAGCAGTGATCCTGGAAATATAAAATTTGTTTTTATGACATGCTTATTACACACTATTAATTATTTATCATTACACTATTTTTATTACATTATAAAAACTGCAACACTCTTCCAAAATCTCACTTTTGTAGCTTGTATCACTTTGAATAAGCCTGTTATAAGACAAGGTTCCTATGTTTCATCAAGAAGTATCAGATGTGAAACAGCATGAAGATATCTAAGAAGCCAACTCAAAGAGTTCCTCCTACACAAGCATTCAGGTCTTGAGCAGTTCAGATAAACAACACACGTTACAACAAAGCTTAAACTTGTTCTTCATAATAATTTAAAAAAAATACTAGCTGCCTATTTAATTTTAAAATCAGCAAAAAATATCCACCTCCCTTTCCATTTCCTAGAAGGGGTCTTGAAGTTTAAATCTCCTCAGTGTGATAGAGATGCTTGCTTTGATCTGCTTAGTTCTTGGAAGTCCAGGGGCTCCGAGCTGTTGGTCCCGTGCACCCGGGGTCTCTAGGAATAGCTCTGTCTGCCATTAGGGAATTTTTTCCTGAGAACCCCCTGTAACATTTCGTGAACCCCCAGTTTGGGAACCACTGACCTAGCATGATGAGGCCTTGATCTCATATGAGGCCTCTAGGAGCCACTGCCGTACAAATAAAACTCTGTATGCTTTGTGTGTGTCATGTAGGTGTGCACATTGTGTATCCAGACATACTACACACAGCGATATCTGGGCTGTGTGTGTTTAGTCCCTGTGTCTAGGATTTGTGTATATATGCTAGACTTGCTTATGTCTGTGACCACCGATGTGTTTGTGTAGGTTTGAACAGTTGTGCATATTGTAGAGCATATGGCTGTGTGGTTATTTTCTAGTTGTGATTTGTACACCTCAGTATGTGGTTTTGGTTTCGTGTCCTCTGAGCGAGTGAGGCAGGAGGGAACTGATAGTCTCACTCCTCTGCAGTGGTACCAGCAAGAGCAGCAGGAACTGAAGCACAATCTCCTCCCCCATCCTCCTCCAGACTCTCTCACTCACTGCCTTGCTCGGAGTGGGGCGGAGGTCAGCTAAGCCAGCCAGCCGGAGTCAGGAGCTGGGAAGACAGAAGATCTGTGCTGCCACACCTCAGTGAATTTCCTTATATCCCAGCGCTTCCCAGGGATCCCCTGCTCTCAAGTGAGTCTCTGTTTTATTCTATTTTTTTTAACACACATGAAGTTTTTCAGCACTGATCTGCACTGTTCAGGGTCAGGGACCTGGTGGACAGGCAATGGGGCATCAGTTTCTGCTGAAGTGTTAAAAGCAGAAGCAAAACAAAGAATCCAGGAACTTGAGCAAAGAAATGTGCATAGAAAAGCACACCTTTAAAATAACTTCCTTGATCTCCAAAGAGCCAGTTCGCCATAGTGTAAGTGCTTTGGACAGAGGTTCTTTTGCAGAACATAGATGAGTTCTGTTTAGATAAAGGGGAAGTTAAGTGTTGAAGATACAGTGGTGAAATGGAATGATTAGAACGGACTGGAAATGATTTCATGTTTGCAGATGGACTGGCACAGAGACAGATGGACTGACTTTTTTTAAGGCACTTCCAAAGCATGTCAATATGAAGGTACCAATGTAAGCAAGTTTGAACTGATTAACAAGTGATTTGTCGAGGGCGATCCAGAGGGAAACTGCCAACCAAGCACCTGGCTAGATATGTATTCTGTGTACTGCTGTAGGGTTTACCTGTGTAACTGATCACTCAGAAGGACCCAATCTAAATATTTTCCTCATCTGTAAACAATTTTTCTCCCTGTTATTTATGGTGACCCTTGGGGAAACTTGACATTGGAAGGCTTTCTACTGAAATCCTTCCACCAGAAAACATGCTGATTTGCTACTGAACAGCATAAAGTTTCGTTGTTGTAGGTGCTTGTGCTGCTGAAAATTTCCTCAGATTTCTGACACTTCTTTTGAACAAATCACTGAAGGACTGGTTTTGTGGAGGCTGTAAATGCATATATCGAATTAAGAAGAAAATATTCAGCACTTACTCAGCGATTTCTATGTACAGCTATTAACTAGTAATCTAAAAAAAGAGACTTTTCAACAGGCCTGGGAGAAATGGCCAGACACCAGATCACAACATAGTGTAATTCTAAGAATTTCGTGACCATCTTAATTATATATTCATAAGCGATCTCAGTGTCTTTTACCACATTTCACTAAAAATGTCCTTCCCAGCCTACTAGACCACTTTCCCCTCCTCATTCAGATGTCTCCTTCAGGCCACAACACCCGCAAGAAGTGAGTCAGACACTTATTTATATAAAATGTATTGTATGCTGTACACTCACCTTTGCTGCACATGTAATTTTAATTTGTAACCAGCCCTTCCTTCGCCCCCATCTTCCTGATTGTGCTGTTGTCCCGCTCATTGTGTCACTGCCTGTAACTAATTTGTAAACTCTTCATGGAAGGCGGGGGATGAGAGTGGGAGGTGTCACGTCATCTTTTCTGTACTGTAAGGCATCTAGCTGCTGTCAAATAGTAAATAAAGTGATATAGTGTGAAATATATTCCCTACGTTTCAGTCATTGCTTGGAAGTCTTTCCAGGGCCTGTGAATCATGTTGTGGTGCAATGATGGAACATTCTTCACTGGAGTCTGACCATGAGTTGACTACATGTGGTGGTGAAGCATGATGTTGGGACACAATGTTATAACATGGTATTGCAGTGTTAAACATCCGTTTCAGGTGAAAAGAGAAGTGGTAGCCTGGCTATTTTAATTTAAACTGGTGCCTATGCTAGTGTTAGACCCTGCAGGACTAAAACCTGGGACCACGGAGGTTCTGGGCCATCAATGCTTCTGCATCGCCATTGGGAGCTCAGGCTGGGGTTCCACCGGAAGACCTCATGAAGCTAGACACTGCAGGAAGTACTACTCAGTGGGGCCTGAGTGGTGTCCTCCCTGCAGCCTACTGATTAACTCATGCTGGTGTATATAACAGGAAGCCAGCATGGAGAGCTGTCTGAGCAATGATGCAGACCACCTGCTTGCTTCTGCTCCAGACTTTGCCTTACTGTGAACCCCAGATTCCAGCTCCTGACCCTGATTTGTCCCTGACTCCACTACTTGCTTCTTGTCTGTCACCTGATGCATGACCCTGACTTCCTGGCATCCTAACCCAGGTAGATCCCAACTCCACTTACACATCCCTTGACCACAACTTGGTAACTGACCAGTGCACACCAGCCGCCCATGGCTTGACCCTAACCAGGGGCGGTTCCAGGCACCAGCATGCTAAGCGCGTGCCTGGGGCGGCAAGCCACGGGGGGCGCTCTGCCGGTCGCCGCGAGGGTGGCAGGCAGGTTGCCTTCGGCGGCATGTCTGCGGAGGGTCCGCTGGTCCCGCAGCTTCGGCGGACCTCCCGCAAGCTGCCGCCAAATCCACGGGTCCGGGGACCTCCCGCAGGCAAGCTGCCAAAGGCAGCCTACCTGCAGTGCTTGGGGCGGCAAAATACCTAGAGCTGTCCCTGGCCCTAACAAATGGGGGCTGTATTGACCCCACCTTGTAACTGGCAGTAAGAGCATAAAAGCCTTTTCTCTGAGCAGAGAAGCTAGCCCAGATGCTCTTGGGGAGTGTGTCAAGCAAGGCTAGCTCCATTGTAATTTCCCATCAGAAGCTATGTTCTTGAGCTTTGTGAGTTAACATTTTGGCACGTCATCAGAAATCTGTAGATAATCTGCCTGAGGAACAAGACGCAGTAATAGTCTTTTACAAATTCTGTTCCCATCTTATTCCTGCAGTAGAGGGAGACTGATAAGAAGTTTACCTTGATGCATGCAGAATGTTCCCGCAGCCTGTCATGGCTAATGACATAATGTCATCGGGAGTAGTGGCTGAGCCACTCAGGGACAGCAGATTTGTCTGTAAACTGGTTTGGATTGGAGGTTGAATCTGATATTGGTATGTGGAAAGCACTAACCACACTAAGGGCTGGAAGAATGGTAGCTCTGATCTAGTCTGTAAGTAACCGAGGGTGCACTGTACTATACTTCTGTTACAGTCCCCCCATGACAAATGCACTCATGACATTTTCCTACTCATCAGTTGCCACATATAGTTGTTGCTGCTGAGATAATTCCCGTCTATTAATTTTAAACATCACTATTGTAGTTGCCTATCTACAAACCTTCATGCTCCCTTGTTCTGGAGCTTGTTTATTGCTGCCTGAGCTCTAAAGTAGTGCTAATGTAGTTTTAAAGATGTGGTTTTAGCTATCAGGAGAGAGGAAGCGAAGAAGCTGAAATGGGAGCGTTACAAAAATAAAAAATATTCTAACAGATGCATAGACTTTCAGACCAGAAGGGACCATCATGATCATCTACTCTGACCTTCTGCATATTGCAGGCCACAGAACCTCACCCACTCATTCCTGTAGTAGGCCCATAATCTCTGGCTGAGTTAATGAAGTCCTCAAATTTTAGATTCTCTGTAGTGTGACGTCTTTAAATCATCTGCTACAATCACAGATTGTATTATGTAGCAAAAATGGACAACACCAGAAGGAGGGAAATGTAAACATAATCAGAGAGATGCAATTTATCAAGATTTTTGGCTTTGGTTTGGGATTTTTTGGCACAAGATTTTGAGATCTATAGTACTGTTTTAACCACATTAGTAACAAATAGAATTAGAATATGTTATTTCAGGGAAATAATTGGGAAGTGTTCCCATCATCCTTATGTCATGGAAAGAACCCAACTAGCAGAACTCACTCTGCCCGTGCAGGATAGTGATTTAGCTTCTATGCACATACCTAATTTGGGGAGTTAACTGCTTTATGCTTCTGCGTGTCACAATCAGACATAACTACGGTATTATAAGGAAGGTTGCTTAAATTGACCCTTTATGACTATAGATGGGCCCAAACCAGAATCCCTCATCTGAATGCCCCAAAATAATGGGATTTGGAATTCACACTGGTCTCCACATTTTACAGCTGGACCCTTATCCCAGTACATGGGCCACACCAAAACCCATGACCTGAACATCTCAAAACTTCTGAACACTGGGGTCTTAAATCTTTTAATCCAAATATTCCATCTAATTAAAATAGAATTCAACTGTAAAGACTATTTGTGAACTTGTTGCTCTGATAATTTCAGAGTGAGGGACTTGGACCCATTCTGGGCACCACCAAAAATTATACAAACCTGCTGCCCCTGTCATCCTATGGTCTTCCCTCTTAACTTAAGTGGCCAGGCTACTTGGATTCAAAGAGAGCATTTCATGCTGGGCTCTGCACTTTCCACAATCCTCATCTCTGTATTAAATGTGAAGGTGACGGTGGGGTGTATGTTAGCCACCCCAGAAGTATATAAATTCACACTCAATGTACACTGTGCATACACACAGTATATACAATATTCCCATAAACTTACTGTGAATTAGCCTTTTGGAAGAAATTAAAAACACACTGTTGTTCACGATAAACAAGGTTTCGAGTTTTTAAATAAGCAATATTAAGAGGTAAGATTAATTATGCAAATACATCTTAAGGCTACATTTGATGATAATCTTAGAATTCTAAAATGAATCCAACTCTCAGAGAGACAATAATAACACTTAACGATGAAGACGAACTCTTAAATAGACCACTTAGGGAACTCTTCAAAAAGGCATTTGTCATTTGAACTCCAGTGTTGACACTCTCATGGAAACTAACCAATACAAAGGTCTCTGGATGAGTTACTCCATAATCCATGATGAGGCAGCGCTGCGTGAAGCCACCTTTGTGTGCTGATGCTAAAGGATCAACTTATAATGTTTTAATTAGGAGCCAATGCAAGGAGTATCAAAACAAAACAAAACAAAGTAATTCTGTGTAAGCCAGAAACACAAACGGTGCAAAAGAATGAGTAATTTTTTAAAATGTTTTGGGTGTGCTCTCTGAGGCCCTCTAATTCAGCAGACTAATTTCCTGTGATGAACTATGTCCTGTGAATTAAAATAAATGCAGTGATGTGAGGTAGTATAAGCTGCCAGGGCATGGGCGGCCTACCTAGCAGGTGGAGCAGGACATGGACTGGCGATTTTGGTGGCAGTTCAGGTAATGACAAGTGTAGATCCAGAGATCAGGCACCTGTCCAAGGCAAAGCACTAGTCTCCAAGCAGAAGGTCAGAACCAGAGTCAGAAGCCAAAGCCTAAGCCAACGAGTAAACCGGAGTCATAGTCAGGGATGTAGCCAAGATGGGGAGCCAGCAGTCAGAAACCAGAATGAAGCAGGAAATAAGGCTTGGAGCAAGGATTGTAAACAGGCTGGAGCAGGAAGCAGAAGTTAGAGCAGGGTAAGTGCATCTGTGGGCATGATACACACATGACTAGCTGCTGTAAGGCCGAAGTTGCAGACTGAGCAGGGCAGCCAGCAATCAGGGAGATCAATTGTTTGGAGGGAGCTCATTGGGCCCAGCTGAGCTTGCTAGGTTACCTAGTGACCAGGCTGGGAGCTAGCTGTGCCACTGACAGGCAGCGCTGTTCCAAGTTCATTTTCTTATTGTGTGAACAAATGTTCAGTCTTAGGCCTGGTCTACACTACACGTTTAAACCAAATTTAGCAGCGTTAAACCGATTTAACCCTGCACCCGTCCACACAACGAGGCCCTTTATATCGACGGTATTGGCCTCCGGGTGGTATCCCACAGTGCACCATTGTGACCACTCTGGAAACGAATCTGAACTTGGATGCACTGGCCAGGTAGACAGGAAAAGCCCCGCCAACCTTTGAATTTCATTTCCTGTTTGCCCAGCGTGGAGCTCTGATCAGCATGGGTGGCGATGCAGTCCCAAATCAAAAAGAGCTCCAGCATGGACCGTACTGGAGATACTGGATCTGATCGCTGTATGGGGAGACAAATCTGTTCTATCAGAGCTCCGTTCCAGAAGACGAAATGACAAAGCATTTGAAAAAATCTCCAGGCTATGATAGACAGAGGCCACAGCACAGTGCTGTGTGACAAGCGTAACGGAAAGCCAAAGAATCAAATGGACACTCATGGAGGGAGGGAGGGGGTACTGAGGACTCCAGCTATCCCACAGTCCCCGCAGTCTCCGAAAAGCATTTGCATTCTTGGCTGAGCTCCCAATCCAGGGGAAAAGGGCGTGAAATTATTGTCTGCCGTTGCTTTCACGGAGGAAGGATTGAGTGACAACATTTACCCAGAATCACCCGCGACACTGTTTTTGCACTGGGATCTCAACCCAGAATTCCAATGGGCGGAGGAGACTGCGGGAACTATGGGATAGCTACGGGATAGCTACCCACAGTGCAACGCTCCGGAAATCGACGCTAGCCTCGGTACATGGACGCACACCGCCGAATTAATGTGCTTAGTGTGGCCACGTGCACTTGACTTTATACAATCTGTTTTACAAAACCGGTTTATGTAAAATCGGAATAATCCCGTAGTGTAGACATACCCTTAGGAAGCATGCTGTGTTGACTTTGGTTGTGGTAATGCAAGGTTCTGTGTAGAGTCAGTGGCCCTTGGAGAGGGAGCTGTGTAAGCTGCAGAAGAGTTGCTTAGGGTGACCAGATGTCCCGATTTTATAGGGATAGTCCTGATATTTGGGGCTTTGTCTTATATAGGTGCCTATTACCTGCCATTCCCTGTCCTGATTTTTCACACTTGCTGTCTGGGCACCTTATCTGTGCCCTGGTCTATTTTTAGTCAATTCCTGAGCAGAGTTTCTCTCTGGAAACTAGGGAATTAGTGTTGGGCTGAGATCCCTGAAAGTAGAGTGTGTTGCATGCTGTTTCACACCTTATCCCCCATTCCAGAGCTGGTGTATATGTGTAAATAAAGCAAGCTGCACTTAGAATATACCCAGACTCTATATCATTGATTCCCCCTTCACTGGAAGGCTGACCTACAAGGCCTAAACAGCTGCTTAGCAGGAGAACAGTGCTGGTGTCCGACTGGGACAGAAGAAGGGGCTACAATAATTCCCATTTTACAGCTGGGGAAAAACCCAGAGAGATTAGGTGATTTGCCCAGGGCTATAGAGAATATTCTATGTCAGAGTCAATTTAGAACATAGGCATTCCTGGTCCCCAGTCCTGTGCCTACAGCACACCTTTACCAACACCATGTATATGGGCATGTGGAACACTTGTCCCTTAGCTGGGATTTTCTATGTCTCACTGTGTTCTACATGGCTTGTGACTGGTAATGCAAAAACAGACTTAGAATTTCTGGTATTGTCATTTTAAATGGGGATTTTAGGCATTGTTTGATGATGGCAAGATAACTGCCTATTTGCCTGGCTTTCCGTTCATAGAGCATGGTGGTTTGGTTTCCAGGGATTTTGTTCTTTTGAGGGGTGGAGGTGTTGGGATTTGGATTTTGGCAGTTAATAAGTATAATACCAGCCATGGGCTTGATCCCAAATCCCTAATTCATCGAGGTAGTTCTGCTCACGTCAATCAGATGAATCACATGGGTGAGAACAAGGCAGGTGATGATTTGAAGGCTCACATCCCTCTTTGTTCGATGCCAAACTGGTGGAGAACCCAAAGGCTTGCCCTGAATATTTGTGTGACTTTAAGAGCAGCAGGGAGAAGAGACTGATGTGGGTTGTCTTTCACAAGGCTCTGGGCCAAACCCTTACGGAAATAAATAAATACAAATTTAAAAAATAATTTTAAAAAGGTGTGTGAACTGTGCTGTGCCAGGAATAGGGAATTCCAGGAGGAATCTCTAGGCTCCTTTTCACTCTGTCCCTGTGGTTAGCACTAACATGAGAAACTCTCTGTTCAGCCCTCGCTACACAATAAAAAGCAAAGCAGTGGTGTCACAGGATTGCTGGCCACAGTTAATGCCCATGTGCCAGAACTGGTGCTCTGACTTTAGTCAATTGGGGGGGGGTAATATGGTTGGGGGGGCTATAAAAGATCCATGAGGGACCTGATGAGAGTCAGGAGACTGGAGGAGAAGGTCTTTGGGGGAAAGCTGTAGATAGCTCTCTGCAGGCTCTCTCTGGAAAGAGGGAGGAATTACCAGGAAGCCAGTGGGATGGGACTTCCTGAGTTAGAGCTAGTGCCAGGAGGCTGGAAAGGGCTGAGGGCTAGGAAATCAGTGGCGGGGAGAACTTGCTTATCTTTCCTGAGCCAAATATCCTCAGCCATAGAAGGCAGGCGAGAACTGAAGGTTTATAGGAATGGAGATGCCTGCTGGCTCTTGGTGATAGAAAGCTGAAGCCAGAGGGCTGGAGAGGGCTAAAAGCTGGGAAATGATGGACATTGTGAGCCTTCTGATATCTCCAGGCAAGAACTAAAATGAAACCTGAGTTTGAAACAGGTTGAAGAAACTTGCTAGTTAGAGGGGCTATGGTGAGGCATGCTGAAAGGTACTGGAGAACTGGGGCATTGTGAGGGATACCAGAACCATATGGATTATCGTTATGGGTCTTGGCTTATGATATACGTAAATAGGGCTTTCTTCTGTCATAAATTAACTCTACAAGGGCTATTTATACTCAGAAAGCCTGTTTGAACTACTGCTGGGGAGTGCAAAGGAAGGAGACCGAAGCAGGTGTGTCGGTCATGCCACAGCCTGCCACAAGAGGGTGCTCCTGAGTAGTGACAATGGATAAAACTATGATGATCCTTCACACATGGGCTGAACTGTATTTATCTTCCTGCCCATCTTATTTACATGTGCTAGGACCCCTTATTGCTCATAAACAAGCTAGCCTAGATGGAGCTACTATAAGGTGGGTGCTGAACTGGTTGGAAAATCATTCCCAGAGAATAGTTATCAGTGGTTCACAGTCAAGCTGGAAGGGCATAATGAGTGGGGTCCTGCAGGAACCAGTTCTGGGTCCGGTTCTGTTCAAAATCATCCATGATTTAGATAATGGCATAGAGAGTACACTTATAAAAGTTGCAGATGATACCAAGCTGGAACAAGCTGTAGGTGCTTTGGAGGATTAAAATTCAAAATGATCTGGAGAAATGGTCTGAAGTAAATAGAATGAAATTCAATGAGGACAAATGCAAAGTACTCCATTTAGGAAGGCACAGTCAGTTGCACACATACAAAATGGGAAATGACTGCTTAGGAAGGAGTACTACGAATAGGGATTTGGGGATTATAATGGATCACAAACTAAATATGAGTCAACAGTGTAACATTGTTGCAAAGAGAAGCTAACATAATTCTGGAATGTATTAGCAGGAGTGTTGTAAGCAAGACACTCTACTCTGCACTGATTAGGCCTCAGCTGGAGTATTGTGTACAGTTCTGGGTGCCACATTTCAGGAAAGATGTGGACAAATTGGAGAAAATCCAGAGAGCAACAAAAATGATTAAATGTCTAGAAAACATGACCTATGAGGGAAGAACGAAAAAATTGGGGTTGTTTAGTCTGGAGAAGAGCAGACCAAGGTGGGAAATGATTACAGTTTTCAAGTATGAAAAAGGCTGTTACAAGGAGGAGGGTAAAAAAATGTTCTTGTTAACCTCTGAGGATAGGACAAGAAGCAATGGGCTTAAATTGCAGCAAGGGAGTTTTAAGTTAGACGTTAGAAAAATTTCCTGTCAGGGTAGTAAAGAACTGGAACAAATTGTCTAGGGAGGTCGTGGAGTCTCTGTCATTGTCTAACCTGTTCTTAAAAACCTCCAAACACTTGTCAGGAATTTTCTAGCTATTATTTAGTCCTGCCTTCAGTCCAGGAAACTGGACTAGATGACCTATTTAGGTTCCTTCCAGTCCTATACTTCTATGATTCTATTATATTGCTACCTGTGGGAAGCCGGACAGCACTAGAACAAAACTTAGAATGACAAGGAATTAATTTTTATATATTTTCTAATGTAATACACGCTGCCTGCTTTGTTCATATATGGTATCAATACGTCAAGTGCTTTAACCCATGGTGGGAGGAAAAATTGTCAAGTTCCCAGTCAAGCAAATGTTTGACCAAGACTATGAGCCTAGAGCAACATACGGAAAGCCAGCAAATTCAACTTCTGGTGGAGAAATAGAGGTGCCAACTCCATCGCTAGGGATTCTCAAACAAATAGCTCCTGGGCTTGATGGGATTGGTGGTGAAATAGATAATATTTTATTATCCTGTCACTGATTCCAATCTGGCTAAGATTTGAGTGAATGAACGTGATGGGTAGACTCTGTGAAACAAGTGGTGCTGCTCTTATGCTCCTACCCAATCATTGTCATCCTCAGTGGCATCTTCAGCAGTGAGGCCAAGGTATAAATGGCACCAGAAACAGAAATTATTAGGAATACCAATGGGGAAACTGGACTTTATTGCTGCCCCCCATACTGTACCTATGCTATGGATAAATAGAGAATATTAGTTTCCAGCACTTATTAAATCAAACAAATCAACAACATACCAGCAGTATTCTAGAGAGGGCATTGGATGGTACTAGGTGATCTGGTACTGAAAGATATCAAAGAGGACAGTATGATTAGGTGTTGGATAATAGTGGATTTGATGGAATAGGATGGGCATGTACGTTCTTGGGTGGGTAGGCCTGGGACTGGATCAGATAGGATGGTAATATGTGGTTGTGACAGTTCTCAGGGCACCCACTGCTGCCAACAAGAGGGAGTCTTCCTTGTGGTAGCTGAGTGTTGGCTCCCTGACATTGTCAATCTTTCAGCCATTCAATCACTTTCCTCTGGGTTATGTCAGGCCTAACATCACCTTGCAGGTTAACAGTAGATGCACCCAGTCCCTGAGTCCCTTTCAATCGTTCCCCTGTGATATCTATCCCCTGACACTAGCTACTCACAGGTTTCAGAGAGGTAGCCATGTTAGTCTGTATCAGCAAAAACAACGAGGAGTACTTGTGGCACCTTAGAAACTAACAAATTTATTTGGGCATAAGCTTTTGTGGGCTAAAACCCTCAGCCCATAAAAGCTTATGCCCAAATAAATTTGTTAGTCTCTAAGGTGCCACAAGGACTCCTCATTGTTTTAGCTACTCATAGAAATTCCAGATTCTCTGTGCCCAAAGGTGCAGTGTACCACAGAGCACAAGTTTTACCTCACACCACAGCTCCTGTAAACCAGACAGCACTTGTGAGCACTTCTGATAAAAAAAAAGTAAGTTTATTGAAGAAAGAACAATGATTTAACTAGAAATCAGAGACTGATGAAAACAAGTGGCTACAATGCAAAACAAAATCATGAAACACAAACCTGGGTCTACATTTATGAATGGTTACCTTTCCTATCTCATAAAGTAGATTTCCCTTCCTCCCCACCCAAAAGTTCAGTCTGTTGCAGAACTGGCTGGTTTCCCAAGAACCAAGATCCAAACGTTCATGAAAGCAGCCCCACTCCACAAGGGGTTTCCTCAGTGAATGAATAGACAGTGCTTCTCCCTCTGTGTTATACTGAAAACAGCCCTTTGTTTCTACTCATAGGGTGAACCTCTGTCTTGTTGTAAAACTTTTTTTTTTTACCATTGGGGTTTTGATTGTTTATAGTTGCCTCTGATGGTTTCCTGTTCAAAGTCTTAGTATTGTACAAACAACGTTAAACAACTGAGCCTTGCAGTGCATCATTGGCCAAACAGGGCAAGGTTACAACTCCACCTTGCCTGAATGGGACATCATCAAGACACACAATCTCTTGGTAACTAATTTCTACTCCAAGTCCATAAAACGTACTTTCAATATAAATACATTATTCCTTAAATATTACACATACATACATCTCTCAATATTATGAATCTCGACAAGTTACAAGCTTTCGGTAGATTCCTTGCATGTTACTCTTTATGGGTAAAGATCCTGTAAAACCTGTGTTTGGCATAGTGAGTTTGTCAGGTCTGAGGTAAGAGTTGTTTGCAAAGAACAGAGGACCCTTTGCGAAGGAGTCTCTGTGTTACAGTAGTATAGTATTAGACTAAATTATCTATATTATTGGACAGGATGGGATGAAAGTCTATTGGATGGGATTCATTACCAAAAGAGAAATGAAGAAATGTTATGTCAGTTAATGTATTGCAGTATTCTAGATTACTCACCTAAAGCACATCAGTAACTACAGTGGTGTAAACCGTTTCTGTGGAATATTATAGCACTTTTTTCCATGTAGAAAACATGTCCAATCCAGCACAGTTAATAAACACTGAATTCCCTCTGAGGAAAAAAGGAAATTTCCTATTAAAAACTGATACCCAAATCCATTTAACAGGTACGTGCCAACATATTTATGGTCATTAGTCCTGAATTTACAAAAATTACAACACAGGTGGCATCTGAAACTATCAATTTCAGTAATTAAATACTTAAGGACACAGACATGTTTCAAACATTTGAAGGATTTAATTGAGAAAGTTTTTGCCACTTGTTGACTTCCTAACAGGAAATCAAGAGAGTGATGGGTGAAGAAGTTTAGCCAATGCAATGAGTAATTATGTGTCTGTGTTCCAGGAAAATTGTATGTAGAATAATTCATCAATTGTTTATATGAGGTTTTAAAAAATATTGCTGGCTTCCTTTTTTACAATAGATTTTTATAAATGAAGCCAAGTAGGGATGACAAAAGTCAAGGAATGTATAATTTACAGAATAATTCAATGATTCCCTCCCACTGAAACAAATACGAGTCATTATTATTGTGTATAGGAATACAAGTCAGAGGGGCCCATTTACAAGTTAATAAAACAGACTAGCATTGAGTGGGTAGTGTTCAGATCTGAATTAAGTTTTAGGCTGGGGCTCAAGTTTAAGGTAAGGAAGCATTGTGGCTTTGTTTTCTGCCCTTTACTTCTCCTTTAGGATGAATGAAGGTGGTGTCAGATTCAAAAAAAAAAGTTAATCTTTTTGCTGTAGGTCTTTGGCAAGATCATCTTGAAAGAAAAAAAAAGCAGACCTGATCTTTCTAATGTAAAAAGAGAAGTGGAGAAAAACTGGAGGGTGGGTATAGCAGGGTGGTCAACCGCTCCTGCCCTGAGGTGGTTTAAAACAGCCCAGGAGAGGGCTGTGGCTGGGGCAAGCAGGTCCCAGGCTGATTGGGGAAGCAGGCACAGTTGGGGGCCATGCCCCAAACAGACCTCAGCTAGCCCTTATAAAAGGGCTGTGAGCCAGAGGCTCAAAGAGAGTCTCCTCTAGCTGTGGAGGGAAACGGGCCTGGCTGCTGGGGAGTGTACCAGGGTACCTGAGGTGCAGCAGGGCTGGGGAAAGTCGAGAGGAGCTGGGGAGCTCCTGCCTGGCAACTCCCCAGACTGCTGACCTTGTGCAAGGCCAAATAGGTAGTGGGGTTGCAGGGGGCAGCCTAAGGGTAGGCGGAGACAGCAGGTACAAGCCCCCCTTGCCTGTGATGAGTGGCTTGTAAACTGCAGTCTGCCCCAGTGAGTGGGGGCTAGATGGTGACTGGCAGTAGCCTTATACTGAGGCAAGGTGGTGATAGTGGGTGGGGGTTCCCCTGGGTGGGGAGACCCAGAAACTGGGGGGGGTACTGCCAGAGGGCAGCACCCAAGAGAAAGTGGCACCGGGGTCCGGGAGGGGCATCAAGGCCAGCAGCAAGGCAAGACACTGGCCTGCAGAGAGCGCTCCGGAGGCTGGCAAGCTCATTTACTGAATGAGCATCGGGAGGCACCGCAACAGTGAGTCTCACATGGTCACAGCAGGTATAGCAGAAAGACTTTGAGGAAGACTTAGGACTGAAGAATCCCATGCACTGCTACAGACTAGGGACCGAATGGCTAGGCAGCAGTTCTGCAGAAAAGGACCTACGGGTTACAGTGGATGAGAAGCTGGATATGAGTCAACAGTGTGCCCTTGTTGCCAACAAGGCTAATGGCATTTTGGGCTGTATAAGTAGGAGCATTGCCAGTAGATCGAGGGATGTGATCATTCCCCTCTATTCGGCATTGGTGAGGCCTCATCTGGAGTACTGTGTCCAGTTTTGGGCCCCACACTACATAAAATGGCATGTTCAGACATATACTAATGTTGACCCATATTCCTAGGGTTGGGTAGAAGTATGGAGCTAGCCTGGAGAAGCAAAAGAGTGTAAACAATAATGAAACATTTAACTATTCAGTAGTTGGACCATTTTTTCCTTTTTGCTGAACCTAACAGTGCCACTGTGGTGCCTGTGAGAGGTATGTCTTCATATCATTGGCCAATTTTTTCATTACCTGACACCCATACCTTGGAGGCTTGTGGGCACACAACACAGGGTACTAGTTGTTTACCAAAGAAATGAGTCTTTCTGGGTGAGTATGAGTGTTTTGCGAGGAAGTGTGATCTCATGAGGCTCGTTCAGTGGAAATGAACTTGGTTAATGGGTTCACAGACCTCAATGTTCTGTGGATGGACTTCTGGAGAGTCTCTTGATCAGGCTGCTTCACCATGCAGCTGGGTCACTTACCTTCTCTATACACTTCAGGACCCCATTTTCTGGGATGGCTGCAGAGGAACAACCAGCCCTCTCTTCCAGTACTTTTGCTCAAGCGATTAGCCCTGACTGCAATATGCCATTGCAACAAGTGTCTGAACATCTGCAGAAGCTCTGAAGACTCCTCCCATCTCTGATTTAAATGTAACGTGTGGGCTTGGTTTTCTGAACTGTAGTGCTATGTCAGGCCAGCTGTGTCAGCTATGTGAGGCAAGGTAATCACAGTATCATAATGCATATGCACACGGCTGAATTAGGGTTGCACAGGCAACCTTAATCCTGCTATTTCTTAACTTTTGAGTGCTCAACTTTGGAAAATTAATGTTCTTTTAAAGTAGTTTCTGTGTGTACCTCACCAAGTTTTTATAAAAACGAACAAGGGGAAAAAAACAGAATTGCATCATGTGGATGTCAATATGGTGCCACATGGGTCATCAGCAGAATTGGAACCTTTAGATCCATTGCCCAGACCTCTCCCACTTTACCTAATGAAGTAACTGATAGAAATAATATGTTGTCCTCCTCAGTGTGGATCAGCACTACAAGAGCATGAGATACACCACCTTACCAGTGGGTCTCACAGATGTTTGCTGACAAAGAAGCAATGTTGTGAATCAGGAAACTTGGATTCCATTCCAACTTCTGGAGAGGAGTGTGTTCTAGTGGTCCTAATCTCCTTTGCTTCCATTCCCAGGCTCCTCTGGGGCCCCATTCTAGTCTCCCCCCACTAGGCTACTCATCCAATCTGTTCCCCAGTCACCATAAGCCAAAACTAATATCTGGGATACAATCCCCCAAATTTAGGTCATTGCTGGAGATGGGATTCTGGATGGAGAAGGCTGGTGCTTTGAGATTGTACTGAGAATACTCGCTCAGGTGCTTGCTTCTTGCTCACATGCTCAGGGACTAACTGATGACCATATGCGGGGCTGGGAAGGAATTTCCTCCCAGGTCAGATTGGCAGGTACCATGAGGGATTTTGCTTTCCTCCGCTGCATGGGATGGGGGTTGCTTGCCAGGATCATCTGGGTATATCTCATTTAATCAGTTCCCTGCCACTGCAGGGCCTGCTGGCACTTGTGTGCCTCATTCTGTCCTATTCTCTGCCTGTGGTCCACAGTAGCATAGTCTTCTGAGGGTTGTAATACTTTGGTCTAATTTCAGTTGCTGGGTGTAGTGTGCAGGTATTGAGTGGTGTTAGTGGCCTGTGATATGTGCAGGAGGTCAGACTAGATGATCTTGTTATGCTTAAACAAAGCACACGAGATCTTTTATAGGGGAGAAGGCAACACCGCATTTATTGAGAATACAGTTAGCATATGCTTTTCAGTCACACACACACATACACCATACACACAGTCCCGCCAGTCAATGTTTATAGTTACCAGTCCAGAATCTGGATCGATCTAGTGGCCAGATTGGTCCTAGAGGGGCTCTGTCAGTCACGATCCGATGCTCCTGGGGTTGTGGCAAGACAAACTTAAAGTCCCATGGTAAAGCACCCTGTTCTTATAGTCTTTTTTTTCTCTGTTGAAGTCTATGGATTTTGCTGTGTCAGTTTATGACTGGTTACTCCTTAATTGGTGTTATCTTTTGATGTAAACATTCCAAAACACCTCCGAGATGGTCATCCTGTCCTGGATTTGATTTAATCAATTGTCTTTAGGGGTGCCAGCCTCCACCTCATGGTCATCAATCTGTCCTTCCTCACTTATAGATGCACGTTGATGGTTCTCTGGTGTCAATAAGTCTCGATAAGTGTCTTCGCTCCTCCTTTCTTGACCATCTGGTTAACTTTGGCCTTCACATCTTATCTTTTCCTGATGCATGCATTCCTCATTCACACAAACAGTCTTTTACAGAGACCTTTGAGAATACAAACAGCAGTATTTCATATCAAGCAAAAAAACATTGTAAATTAAACCTTGCTAAGTTTTATAACCAAAACAATTCACATTGAGGCCCAGGCCTTCAACGTTCCTTTAATCTACTTAACATAGACACAATACAAAATCCTCTCTCTTACTAACTACACCTTAAAACAAAGAACTAAAAAGGGCCCAATTTGTAATGCATATGGGAAACAGAATCCCATAGTTCCAGGAGGTCATTCCTTTCTGCTATTCAAACAGACGAAGTGGGTATTCACCCACAAAAGCTCATGCTCCAAAACATCTGCTAGTCTATAAGGTGCCACAGGATTCTTTGCTGCTTATTCAAACAGGGTGGCTGGAAGATGAAATCAAATCATACGTTAATTCTCATAGTACAATTATAAAATCCTGCTCCTATAATCTGGTGGTCCCTTTTCACCTTAAACTTGGAAGTGAACTTCATGTCTGACTTTTATCAAAACAATGGGCTGAACCAAAGTCCCAAATATAAACAACCTCAAGCGTTGGGGAAGTTTTGATCTAAAACGTGCACCTTGGCCCATCTCCTGCTATAAAAGACAATTATTCAAGTCTGTCTTCATTGTGTGACAGGGGTAGGGGTAGAGGCAGATTAGAGATCAAGAGATCCAGTGCCACAGAGTCAACCCATTGTGTGCACAAAGGCACATCTTACTACCGAAGCTGTTCATGGAAGTAAGTGTCTTGTGTGTGAGAAGGGCTGACTGCAAATTTCATACGTGCCTAAGGAAGGCTCTTTGGAATAGGGCCCTGCTACTGAAGATGTGGGCGAGAGTGTAGAGGGATTTCCTGTAATGCGTCATTCAAACCAAAGGACCCACCCTAGCTACACATTATTACTCAGTTTGAGTTTGCGAAGGCTTTTATGTTGTTTCCTATACCATCGCCAGCAGACTGTACTTGGTGCAGACATGATGTTGCATAGTTTTGTATGGTTTTTTTTTTTACAGTTTAACTGCCTTGGGAAGGCACTACTTTTTTGGCTGCAGTTAGGATACAGAGAGATTGGTGAGGAAAGAACCTCTTGCAGGTGTGAGAGTGGGTGGTGAATGTTTGTCTTTGTGTTGTGTTTAAACCAGGAACAGGAGGAGTGATTGGGGCATCTTCAGATGTTGAGGGGAGTCTACTTCTGTCTTTCCCACCTTTGGAAAATTTGGCTCTAAGATGAGTCTATTAAAAGAAGACATAGTGCAATAG
Organism: Mauremys reevesii; assembly: GCF_016161935.1. Taxonomy (NCBI): domain Eukaryota; kingdom Metazoa; phylum Chordata; order Testudines; family Geoemydidae; genus Mauremys; species Mauremys reevesii. The sequence goes on from NC_052626.1 coordinate 30,734,732, forward strand.
GGTGAGTAGAGATGGGAAAGGAAACCATCAGATGACCAGTGTGATAAGTAATTTGCCTAGATTGTGGCCACAGAGTAGCAGGGAGGTGCTGCCACTGTTACAGATCGTAGCAGCTGTGTCATTTCTCAGAGCTACTATTTTGTTTTTTAAAGCTATCTTAAGAAAAATGTGCTTATCTGTTACCATCTCTAATTGGTGTTGGTAGTAGACCAGTGACTATCTTCTGGTTAGTCATTGGGTTTAGTTGCACCACAAGCAGTTTTTACAGAGCAACTTATTCATTTCTCTCTTTTTAAAATTTCTTCAGCTGTCTGGGTTGGCTTAGACTCTCTTTGCCTTAACCTCTGATTGTTGTTCCCTTCAATGCCAGCTTTTCTGGTACATTTTACAAGGGAGTTATTTGTCAGTTTCATAACACCAGAGGAAGGAAGAGGGGAAATGGTGGATTTAAACAACCTTTTATCACCTCGATCCTTGAACCATCGACACTGGCCTTGGGGCTACTTTACTTTACGCTGGCTGCCAAGCACCGATAAATTAATGGCTGGAAACCTGTCTGTTTCATCCACGTGTTAGTATAGTTAAGGTAGGTATTGAATTTACAAATATTTCATGAAGTCTAAACACGTTTTCAGTTGCCGCATGCATTAATCTTATAATATCTTTATCACATGCTATATGGTAATATTTAAGTTTTTGCTTTATAACTGTGAACCAGTGCTTAATCTGTAATTAAAGAGGTGCTGGGGTTCAAGCAATTTTTTTATTTTCATAACTAACATGGCAAGCTCAGAGGTGCTGGGTCTATGAATTGCCAAGCCTAGAGGTGCCGGGACTCAGCCCTGACACAAATTAAGCACTGCTGTGAACCCAGTCAGGAAGGATCATCTTCTGACCATTAAGAAGGCCTATCAAAACTAAATGGGCCATTGTGGGACAGCACAATACATAGACTTTAATTGCCCCCTTCACACCCATTAAGAGGCTACATGAAAAAGGGCTCATCCTCTCAGCTTGAATTCTGGAAGAAAGAAATAAAAATAGCTGTGAAGATTTTTTTTTCATCTCTTTTGTTGTGTAGATTCACAGGGCGGGAGCTATGAAACAGAAGCAGAGATCCCTAGGGTCACCCCTAAAAGACATTCAGAGTGGACATATTACTACAACTCTGTCATCTTTTGGAAACCATAGACTGTAACTTGTAATTTGTGTGTATTTGTTTGCTTGCTTTAACCTTATAATAACTCTCTCATTTCTTTTCTTAGTTAATAAATCCTTAGATAGTTTACTATAGGATTGGCTACAAGCATTATTTTTGGTGTGAAATCTGAGGTACAAATTGACCTGAGGTATGTGACTGGTCTCTTGTGACCAGAAGCAACCTGAATATTTTGTGAGCTTTGGTCTATAGCAACCAACCATCACTAAGTCCATCTTGCCTGGGTGGCAAAATAGACTGGAATGCCCAAAGGGACTGTCAGTAACTCCATGGTAAGGTTGTTATAGTGCTTTAGGAGTTCACACTTTGTTACCGGATCAGTGAAATCTAATTATAGACCGTACAACCAGTTTGGGGTCTCTGCCCTGCTTCTTGACAGTCTGCCCTAAGGTTGGCACTCATGGTCATCAGCCACTCCAGACAGCATTGACAGAAGTACTGGAGGAATCCTCCAAGCTCACTGCTACCTCACACAAGTAGACCAGTGCATAGCAGCTACCGTGCAGCCAAGAAGCTGGACTTCTGAGATTTTCCCCATATTTGAACCATGTGTTAAGTGATAAAGAGATAAAAACCTTAAAAGGAGCTCAAGTATATATTTTAGCTGTAACAGGGCAAAGAGTTTTATAGAAGCCAATTTCCTCTCCTTCCCCACTCAGATAACACACTCCAGCACTTCTGGGAGGCAGTGCACTTCATACAGTAGCAGGAAATCTTGTTGCCATCAGGTGCTAGTTTAAATTGGATTAGAACAATATTGTTTCAAGAAAACTTTTGCTGTGGCCTTCACACTGCGCTCCATTTTGAATTCTGGCAAAGGCTTACGGAAAACAAACCCAACTAACTTGGGGATTTCTCATACTTATGGGATTTGGTTTTCATACGGAGTAGTACTGATATTATAATAATAATATTTTGAATTCCTTGGAGGAAAAGTACCATTTGCAAAGCACTTTACAAATACAGATTGCATCTGATTTTTGTCTCAGTGCAATCTACATTCACCGTGGAGTTATTGTTATCCAGTTTAAGACTTTGGTACTACATTTCCAAACTTTTTGTTCTATGGGAGAAGATTTATGACCATAATGAAGAGAAAACTTCAAATCAAACCATTGATACTTGTGACTTGTTCCCTTCAAAGAGCTCTTCTTCTGCCACACTTGATTAATGCATAAAATAATTATGACACTGTCCACAGTAGAGGTGCACAGTTTTGTATGAGAATGCTAAGCAGGAGACTAAACTCTCCATACTTCACTGGATTCTACTTGTCTAACACACAACTAGCTTCAGCGAATGAAATCAGTGATATGAGAAAGGTAAACAGGATTCGGCCTACTGTCTCATGTTCCTGATTACTGAGTGGAATAGTGTGAAGGTGTTCCAGCCTGGTCACCGGGAGATCCAGGGTCCTCCTTCACCTCAGAGGTGATTCAAACCTTGTTGAATCTGTTACATGTTAACCAAAGTTGCAGTCTTCAATTATCATCATTTAAATGAAAGTTGCATGAAAGATTATTTTACTTTCTGACAGATATCCTTTAAAACATAAAATCAGCGATATAACTGCTTAAAAGTGAAAACCCAAGATTAGGCAAATAATTCAGGATGTGCTGTCCTAATGGTAAAAAGGTATTATTATGATTAGGGAAAATGGGACTGAGGTTTTTAACCACCCATGTGAAATATGCACAAGAAGCCATGTTTCTGTACTGAGCGTCACAGCCTCACACCCACAGCAGTGTGTCCTAGTGATTCTCGAGAAAGACTTGCTCCTGACCAGTCCTCCTGCACCACAATGTTGTTTAGGGGAAAGGTGTAAAAATAGCATCCCAAAATGTGTGTTCTTGCTCATGCTGCCTTCCTGGTATGCAGGTCATCCAAACAAGCACACAAACCAATTAGTTAGAATTTAAGACCCAGTCTTGCAATCTTTAGTCACATAACTGAACCTTACTCAAGTAATTAGTTCCATTGGTTTTGGTCTTGTCTCCCAGGGAAGGCTCTGTAGTGACTGGATGCCTTTATTAAGCATTCAAGATGCCCTTCCCTTCACACAGGATGTAAGGGCTCACATCAAACATATTTGAGATCCCTAAGAAAGCCTCAAGCAAGACCAGGCCTGATATTCCTGATGGGAAGGGGAGGGAAGCAAAAAAAAAAAAACACAAGCACAATCTTTCAAAGACATGTTTATGCTTAACTTCACTGTGACTTCAGTAGGACTACTCCACAGTGAGTAAAGTGAAACATGCATGAATCTTTGCAGGACAAGGTCAATGTTTTTAGTCTGGGGGGAAAACCACTTCCAACCATCTTCATCACATATAGAAGTAACATTTTTAAAACTTCTTTTTAGGTCTCTGTTAAAGGACTGTAGCCCATTAGCTCCTTGAAAAAGACTACAATTCCTTTTATAAAAACCATTAAAAAAATTCTACAATAACATTCTCAAACACTGCAGCACACAATACAACTGCTGCAGTGTTTGGGGCAATTGCTGTAGGAAAGGGTAGCTTTTGTTGTTGTTTGTTGCATTACATTGGGAGGGTTCCTACAACCTGACACTGCACAGAGATGAAAGGAAACAAACAAAAATACAACTAGGTTGAAATCAAACAGGGAGAGGAAACATGCAGAAGCTGTAAAGATCATTTCTACTCTCCCTTAGAATGCTGGCATTTTTTTGAACTGCCTAATATTAATTTGAGCTTTAGGAAATATACACCATATAAAAAGGGTTATCTTCACAAGAGTAAGCAGGCCTTCACCCCTGAACATCTACACTGAAGCCTTTACTTTTACTGTGATTGAACACACCTGTGAACAATCATGTTAGATGACCAAATGCTGACCATGATTTAGTGGTTGGTGGAGATCAGGATTTAATCAGTTAGCTGCCTGATGCTGAGCACAATTTATTGTGGTCTGTACTGACTGCTAAACTGTAGTCAGCTCTTCACAACCATGTTCAAACACTGTAAAATTGTGTAGTGTAGACAAGACTTGTATGGCTAGAGCTTTGGATTATAAAAGGGCTCCTTAGCTAAACATATTTATACCCATGTACAGTGGAGATGTACAAAGTGAAACTTGCAGCAGACGGATTTTTTTTGAGGATCCATTGTAAGTAAGCAGATCTGCAATGGAATATCTTGCAGGGCAGAGACAATGGATATGTTGTTGTTAGAGATTTTTACAGGATTCTGGAAATCTTTCCCTGCAAGATTCTTTTGATAGGGAAAAGTAGCTTTGCAACTGTGTCTGTGCAGGAGAGACTGCTTGAAAAGTGCAATTTCCTTGCAGGAATTGCTGAGTCAGTACATTTTGTTCAGGAAATTAAATTGCCATAGCTACAATGCCCTATAAGAAAGTCTGAATAGGACTCTATTCACTACTCTGCCTTGGGAAGCATGTTATCCTGAGCAACTAACTTAATATCTCTGTGCCTCATCTGTAAAATGGAGATATTTCCTTATCTGATAGCATGGTTGCGAGGCTAAACTGATGAATGTTTGTAAAGTGAAATGCTTTGGTGGAAGATGCTATATTCATGTATTTACAATTCCGAAATTATGAGATTTCTGAGGCAGGTCTTGTGTTAGAGAATTTGAGAGAGCTCAGGGCTAGGACAATTCAGTTTATTGAAAATGATACTATTTTTCAGTGATATTCCTCATAAGAACTTTCATATGTTTTACTTCCAGGTTGCTAGGATCCTAAGGCAGACAGCCACCTCAGTAGGAAGAGAGTGCGGAAGAAATGAGTAACTTATGAAACGGGATGAAATTAAAATTTACATCTCCGTCTTTGGGACCCTGATGAGAGATGTATGGTCACTGCTAGAAGATGCAGAATTCGACACAGAATGGGACTGGGAACAGTTCTACTAACTGCACCATTAATCACAGCATACACCAGACTTTATCCCCCACTATATACATACTTGTCTTTGCAATAGGTCTCCCAGCTAACTGCCTCTCGCTGTACTATGGGTACCTACAGATCAGGGCCAAAAATGAACTGGGGATCTATCTGTGCAATTTGACTATAGCAGACCTGTTCTACATCTTCTCTTTGCCTTTCTGGCTCCAGTACGTTTTGCAGCATGACAACTGGACCTATGATGCAAATCTGTGCAAAATCTGTGGCATACTCCTGTATGAAAACATCTACATCAGTGTGGGCTTCCTCTGCTGCATCTCCATTGACCGCTATCTAGCAGTGGTACATCCTTTTCGTTTCTATCAGTTTCGGACAATAAAGGCCGCTGTGGTAGTGAGCATCATAATCTGGGGCAAGGAAATTCTGATGAGCTGGTTTGTCTTTCAGCATGCTGATACTAGTATTGATGCAGAGAGTCATACAATATGCTTTGAACATTATCCCATCAAAGATTGGGAGCACAAGATCAATTACTACCGCTTCTTTGGTGGCTTCCTTTTCCCCTTCTTCCTACTGCTCTTTTCTTACTGTGGCATTTTACGAGTTGTCCGCAAGAGCCATGGTACGCAAAATAAGACAAAAATCCAAATTAAACGTCTGGTTTCAAGCACAGTTATAATTTTCTTGGTTTGCTTTGGACCATACCACATCCTGTTGGTAATTCGCAGCTTGTTTGAGAAGAACTGCATGTTTGCAGAGAAAATCTTTAACATTTACCACTTTTCTCTCTTGTTGACTAGTTTTAACTGTGTTGCTGACCCAGTATTGTACTGCTTTTCCAGTGAGAGCACCTACCAGAATTTTGTCAAAATGAGAGACTCCGGTTTAACATGCCTAAGATGTTTAAGGACTAAAACCCAGGTATCTTACCAGATGAAAACTCTAGAAACCCTCAGAAAAAGCAACAGTGTACCAGCAGTTGAAGAGCCAGAGTTATTAAACAAACTACATACTGTTAATGAAATGAAAGACTCTTCCATTGTCAGTATAGACAGACTTTAGCACCCGTTAGAAAGGCAGACTGATCTAAAGTTTCCAGGTCTAAGTTTGGGTTTCAGTCTTTGGTTTATAAATGTATTGCAACTGCTTTACATTCTAAAGAGCTTAATAACTCATCAGTATTATAAGCAGAGCTGAGTTGATACTCTTTCCACACGGGGAATTCCTTAGTTCCCTTGAGTAACCTGGGCCTTGACATAGGGCAGGGAAAATATACACCAGGTCAGTTTAGCTCAGGTCACATGTATATATTACTGACTCAGTATAGCGCTAGTCATGGGGAAGCTGCTTTTCTGATGACTGGACTGGCTGAAATAAGATGTTAGTGGTGTGAATTTTCCATAATGGTCTTTAATTGCTGATTGTTTGTCCATGTATTGACTTTATGAGAAAGCTGTCAAACTCTGTGATCACCTTGCTGAAAAGGTGGAAGATGGAACAAATTTATGTAAAATGAAGTGATAAACATTTCCCAAAAGAACATCTTTTGTCTATGTGTATGTTTTCTGTAACTTTGTCCCAATCATCCTCAAGCCATGCAACAACCAGTGAGCAGTGAATGCAAAGACACAGCCAAACTAAAAAAGCAAAGGAACCAGCCAACAAAATCATGAGGGATATATTAGAAGAGAATTCACAATGAAACTGTTTTCCATAACTGATAGTTAAGTTAATGTCTGTTGGGTCTTGAGCCACTGCTCTTTGGGCTTGATCCAGTGCCACTGATTCCCACTGACTTCAATGGACACTCGATCTGGAACTTAGTGGGCAATTAATTTATTCCATGGACTTCAAAGGAAGCATTAGTTTGGGGGCACAGATAGAGTTGACACCACATGCCAGTGCACTGATTCACAGTATTTGAGGATACACATTCATTTAAATCCATACTCCACTAACCAGTTTAAAATTTGGATTGTTGTGTTTTTTCATGTTTCTGTGTTTTGTGCAGCACAGAGCATAAAGGCACTTAAATTATAATAAATTGTAGGGCAGACAGTGTGTTGAACAGGATGAGTTTAACTTCTGTGTCCCCCAACAGATTTTTTTAAAATTCTCTAGTTTGATCCCTTATAAAGGGAACCACTTTTCCTGGAATGCAGTGTCAAAATGCATTGTATGTAAAGTGATCCATAATGGCTTTTGGTATACACACAGGGAACAGAAAAAACATAGGGAGGTCCTATTATACAACAAAATGTATTGGCAATAAAAGAATGGAAAGTCGCATATGTATAGGCTCCCACAATGCTTCCTACCCACATCTTGTTTCTTATACATCTTTGCTTTGCTAATCAATACTGCCTCACCTTTACTTCATCTCCTTTTTGAAGTCTAATTTTTGTGCCTTCTTGCCTTCTGCCCCTCACATCCTAATATCCCACCCGCACTGCTGCTCCTGGCATCCACCTTCTGCTTTCAAAGCTCTCCTTAAAACACACTAATTCTGTGCAGTGCAACCCACAGACAGACAATAACACACAGCAATGTAAATACCCAATATATTTAAAAAGACATTCAAAGGCAGATCTTTTGCATCTTGTGTCTGATTTGTGTTGTCTGTATGCTTAACACATAATACATACTGAACGCTGCACTGAAAATCACTGTGAAAGTATACACTAGAAATAATTAGGGAATACGTTTAATAATTAATGCATTGATTATATTTTCCTCCTATATTGATTTGTTCTGTGATTGGAGTAACTATCTTTTGGCTTTGGCCCACAGAGTCCATTTGTGAGACTTCAGATCATTCTCTCTTCCCTCCTTGTGCCCAAAGAAATCATATCCCCACTTCCAAAAGAGGATTAGGTCTGTTTACATTAACACTCAGCTTGTTTAGTTCATTTAAGTTTCATTATGCTGAGAGCTCCCACGATGCTGGGTTGATTTCCTTATACATGCACTTTTCTCCTGATCATTGTTATTTAACGTTACTTCCTTCCAAACCTTTCCCATTCCATTCTGCCCTCTAGGTCACATGGCAGCCGTTCCAAATTGCACTAAGCAAATCTAGAATGTTGTTGGGAATGCAGCCTGCACAAACACATCTTTAACTATTCATTCTCCCTGATCTAAAATGGTGTTAGGCACACACCAGTTTTGGATTAAGAAGATTGAAGGCATTTGTTGCCTTGTTTATGTTAACTCTTTTATAGTCTTCCATGTCAATTAAAATATGGAGCTGGAATGAAGAGTATGGCATCTTACATGCAACTGTCATCTACTAGAATAAGGCTAATCTGAGTTGGTACATGCGTGGGGCCAAATTTCGTTGTCAGTGTAAAAGCAGATTGAAACCTGTGCAACTGAGTCAGAATTTGGCCCTTAGAATTTTAAAATTTCTTCTATCCTACAGAAAGGGAGGTGTTTGTGGTTTTCTTTTTCTAAACATGAACTCAGTGCTGCTTAATGAAATTCATCCTGCCGGACAGGTGCAATTTTAATGTCACGACTATACCAGTAGTTTAATTATCACAGATTTTCACTATGACGGCCTTTTACTCTGCATATAACATCATATGCCACATTGCAGTTGTCAGGAAAATGCTATACATCGCCACCAGATTAAAGTCTCATTAATGAAAAAGAGCTGGGATTTTTATTATTATTTAGAGAAAAACAACAAAGTGTTAAACTTAGTATTTCCCAGTAATAGCTGTCTGACATATCCCCGTATTTGCTGGAAGATGGGAGTGGATAAAGACTTACTGATTCAAACATTCTTGACTAAATTGAGTGTTGTAAAATACATTTGTTACAGCTGCTAATTGGTGGTTACAGAGTTAAGTAAATGCAGTCTTAGTGGAGTGCTTTCATCCCCGCACTGGACTGTGTGTGGATGCAGATGTGAGAGAGAGACACACACAAACCAGGCCTCTCTTTCACCAAAGGGAAATTTCTGCATAATGTCAGTTTCATTATTTCCCCATGCTTTACACAGGAGTCATGCAATGCTACTATTATTTCACTAATTCTGGTAAAGCTTCCCTTGTTTATTCACGATCAAAAGAATACACAGTCAGAGGGGCTGCAGGAACTGAAAATTGCTGAGGGTCTCGACAGACCACTTAATGATCTTTCCAAATGTTGTTTGTACCATTAGCTAACTATTGTAAAGCGCTTTGGATAAAAGCACTGTATTAAAAAAAAACCCTTAATAATAATTAATGTTTTGGGGTTCTACACATAAAGGCACACAACTCATATTTTAATATCAGTAGTCTTACCTTTCTAATGCGATGGATGTGCCCTCTCTCCCCTGCCACGGCAGTGCGAAGGGGGCAGGGAGGATGGGCTCTGCCCCTCCACAGAGCTGAGGCTGGGAAGGAGGGTCATCGCTCCCTGCCAGCCGCAGCCCTGGAGTTGAGGAAAGTCGTCTTTCTATGGCCGCCGCAGCCCTGCATGTCCCAAATTCACTCCACCCCCTCTTCTCACCCCACTGCCCCCTCCCACCTACCCCTTATTCCCCCCCAAGGCCACCACCTCACCTTACATGTGCGTCTTTTCCAGCGTCCAGGCACCTAATTAGTGGAGCCCCGCTTATGCAGCTCCACTAATTAGATGGGTGGCCCTTCATTCTCTTGTGCGCGGCTGCACAGGCACACACCTTGGAACTATCCGTGGACTACCTGAATGGAGCTCATGGACCACCGGTGGTCCGCGGACCACAGTTTGAGAACCTCTGGTGTAGATGATACATTTAGAACTTTCACTGCTATAAAGCCTCTTTTTTTTTTTAACCTGCACCTTTATTGGAGCTGCTTTCCATACTGTCTTTTAAAAACCAAGTTGCTACAAGCACTACTTCCTGTTGCAGCAATGTGGCTTAGTAAAACAGGAACAAGCAATGGTTACAACACTTCTGCATTTAATGGAAAGAGACACTTGATTTTTTCATGAAACACGGGTCACCTTTTACTATATAAGGCCATAGATTGTCTGAGTGAGTCATTATAACTAAGAGTTTTATGCTTATCAAACAGGAAAGATGGGCTTGTGGTGAAGGCAGGAGGCTGGGACTCTTGAGAGCTGCATTCAGGTCTGTGTCAGACTCTTGATGAAATAATTTAATCTCTCCATCTCTCATGTCTTAATCTGCCAAATGGGACTAATGAAACCTCCCTATTTCACAGCAAAGTTAGAAGGATAATCATTAATGATTGTGAGGTGCTCAGACACTAGTGATGGAGACCATATAAGTACCTTCAAGCCTTTTCTGGTCTTCCATACCTTGTTAGATTAGGGGTGGAGAGATACTCTAGAGTTTAGAAATGGTTAGGGAAAAGGCATCACGGTATCTGCTCCAGAAGTTTTTCAATCATAACTGAGTGTATATTGTAGAAGGGCAGTCCATCCACTTCCATTTCGAGACTGGCAGTTATTCCACTACGGACTCCATGCTGTATAAGTGTCTTCAGTAACTTTTCTTCCTAAAACAAGGTATAATTAATATATTACTAATGTAACTAATAAGGCAAAGAATATTCCTCAAAAGCTTTCAATTAAACATTAGAAGACTGTGACCATATCTGCCTAAGAATTTATTTTGGCTAGCAGTATCAAAAACATTACCACTCTAAGGGGGCCAAAGGGTACTTTTAGTAGCAGGAAATGCAAATGCTAAGGAATTAACAAAAGGCAGTATTCATAGATACCCTTTTAATTACTGTGCAATGTTAATGGTACCAAACCAAAAGCATATTAGTGTCCATTCAGAAATCTGAATCCACCGCATTGAGATTCTGGCTAGCTTCATGTTAGTAAATTTCGAAAAGTGGAACCAAACACATATTCACACAAAGCATCTTAAAGACTATCTGGTTCCCCCAGAAAATAATGGCTTAAAGCAGCCTGGATGTGACATGTTCTTTTAGGGCTAACTGACTGCTTTTATTGGCTAGGGCTGGCAGTGTGCGTGTGTATGTGTGTGGGGGGGGGTGTCCCCCCATAAGTAGCATAAATTCACCCGTGGGAGGGCTTCTGCCATCCTTTGGGCTTCTCATCACTAACTAACTTATTTCCTGATATATACAACAGTCGGAAACAGACAGATTTTAAAGAAAAGAAACAGGGGGAAAGAGAAAAGATGGGGAGATAGAGAAATAGAAAATACTGGGATAATCTGTGCAACCTATATCCAACTTTGCACAATGATCAGACCCTCAGCTTCTACTGATTTCAGTGAGACTTGAGGGAGCTTAGCACCACACCTGGTTGGATCCTAATACAATGAGAGGATAAACAGGAAGGAAAGAAAAGAAACATTTTTAGTACTTGTAGTTCGCTTGATACAAGAATTCATAAACCAAAAATGTCAAGTATTCCCGTTCATGAAATGGACACTATTTGTACATAAATGTTTCAAACCCTACTGATTACAATAGTTTTACTACAGTGTTTGGATATATGAATGAAGTATACTGTAGCATTATTATACATATGTATAATGTACTTTTGTGTGTGATTACATTTGAAATTTTTTTGGAAGCACTGGAATAGTCTCCCAAAGCCAATTAACAATTGAAAATTTGTTAGCTGGTACCCTGTTTTTCTAACTGTACCCCTTAATGATTGCTATCTTTCTTAAATTTCCTGATCCATGTGATATATATTTCACAGCCAAAGCAGTCTTAAATAAGACACAGCTTTTACAGTAAAGAACCAGAAAATGCCTAGGTACATTATGTCAAACTGTGCACAGCAACCAGTTAATTAACTTCTTACAGAAAGCATCTGGCTTCAGCTTTTGCATAAGTGCCAATTTTCATAAGATGGTGACATGATTCTGATCATAACTGTGCTTTAACATCTAAATATATCAAGTGCAGAATCCAGCTGTAAATTTAAGTATGAGCCCTTTCCCCATGCAAAAAGTTTCAGAGTAGCAGCCGTGTTAGTCTGTATCCGCAAAAAGAACAGGAGTACTTGTGGCACCTTAGAGACTAATAAATTTATTTCAGCATGAGCTTTCGTGAGCTACAGCTCACTTCTTTGGATGCATAGAATGGAACACACAGACATGAGATATTTATACACAGATCTTGGGAGACAGGCCAGTCCTTGCTTATAGACAGCCTCCCAACCTGAAGCAAATACTCACCAGCAACCGCATACCATACAACATAAATACTAACCCAGGAACCTATCCTTGCAACAAAGCCCGATGCCAGCTCTGTCCACATATCTATTCAAGTGACACCATCATAGGACCTAATCACATCAGCCACGCCATCAGGGGCTCGTACACCTGCACATCTACCAACGTGATAGATGCCATCATGTGCCAGCAATGCCCCTCTGCCATGTACATTGGCCAAACCGGACAGTCTCTACGCAAAAGAATAAATGGACACAAATCTGACATCAGGAATCATAACATTCAAAAACCAGTGGGAGAACACTTCAACCTCTCTAACCACTCAGTGACAGACTTGAAGGTGGCAGTTTTGCAACAAAAAAACTTCAAAAACAGACTCCAAAGAGAGACTGCTGAACTCGAATTAATATGCAAGTTAGATACATTTAACTCAAGCCTAAACAGAGACTGGGAATGGTTGGGTCATTACACTAATTGAATCTATTTCCCTATGTTAAGTTCGCCTCACACCTTCTATGGGTCATCTTAATTATCACTTCAAAAGTTTTTTTTCTCCTCCTGATGATAGCTCATCTCAATTGATTAGACTCTTCCTGTTGGTATGCATACTTCCACCTTTTCATGTTCTCTGTATGTATAAATATCTCATGTCTGTGTGTTCCATTCTATGCATCCGAAGAAGTGAGCTGTAGCTCACGAAAGCTCATGCTGAAATAAATTTGTTAGTCTCTAAGGTGCCACAAGTACTCCTGTTCTTCATGCAAAAAGTGTCTCTGAACGCAAAATGATGTAAACTAAATTTCTCCTCTGGACTCATGAGGGACAAACAAACTAGATGGATTTATTCTCATCTTGTAGCTATAATTCTTTTACCTTTAGCAAGTACATTTTACTTGCTAAACATCTCTGGCCTGACTACACTGAAAAAGCTTCTTCTGTTTAATACGATGAGATTGTCTCTGCTAAACTATATTCTACTGTCAGATATGTTACTCTGTGTATGTCTGTAATGGGCAAACACAATGTGTAACAGCTTTCCTTAGCTGTGGAGTTCTTTGCAATTCACTCTCAAATCAATGTTTACAAAAGTACTTCAAACTGAGCGCAAAAATTAGGGCAACAAGAAATTCAAATTAAATAACCGAAATAGCAAGCAATACAGTAGAAATACACTGATTTGCATTAGTAATGGGGAAAACCCATTTGTGAATTTAACGAGTGAATAAATAATAGTAAAACAAGGATAGTACATCTTTATATGCTGTTCATTTATGCAGACAACTATAGTTCAGCTTGAATTTGTGATAGTACATAATGTGTGAGTGAATGATGTGTAGTATATTTCGTAATACTAATAATGAAATTTTAGCCATACAGCAACTCCCAAAAGAAATGGTTCTTTGAGATGCAGATCTACTGGAAGAAGAAACTTACTCTAGCGGTGGTTCTTCAAGATGTGATAAAGACGTGTATTCCACTTAGATGCATGAGCGGAGCTGGAGATTTTGCCTGACAGTACCTATAGAGGGGTGGCACCTCATGGCTGTGGCCCCTCCCCTGGCTATATGAGACAGCACCACCCTGCTGAGTTCCTCCGTTCTGAATGCCCCTGAGAGAAGACTCCAATGCACAGGGGATGGAGGGTAGCCTGTGGAATACACATCTGCATAACATCTTGAAGAACCACAGTTACAGTAAGTAACCGTTTCTTCTTCTTCTTCTTCAAGTAGATGTAGAAGTGTATTCCCCTTAGGTGACTCACAAGCAGTACGCTGTCCAGGAGAGGCGTGTTAAGGGTCTATCGAAAGCGGGATCACAGGACTGTCCTTCTAAAGCTTGCATCCACTTTGGAAGATGCGATAATAGCATAATGATCTGTAAACGTGTATGAATGACCATGTGGCAAATATCAAATATGGAAAAGTCACTGAGGAACACTATCACCATTGCTTGCACTCTCATCAAATGAGACCATATCAACTGAGGAGGTACAGTTCAAGCTATCTTGATATGCACAATCTTGATACAGAGATGGTCTGTGAAGAGACTGCTTGCCCCTTTGTGCGGTCTGCATATGCCATGAACAGGTGAGGCAAACCACGAAACACTTCAGTCCTATCTAGGTAAAAGGCTAGACATTGTTTGACATCCAAACTATGGAGGTACTGTTACTCCGGGAATGAATGCAGCTTAGGAAAAAATACAGGTAAATACACTGCCTGGTTCAAATGAAACTGAGACCCCACTTTGGATAAAGACCTTGGGTGTGGTCATAAAGTTACCTTGTCTTTGAAGAACTGTATGTAAGGAGGCCCACCCATCAGGGCCTGCAACTCTCACACCCTCCTGGTAGATGTAATGGCTACGAGGAATGTGGTTTTCTGAGACAAAAGAGGCAGTGGGCAGGAAACAAGGGGCTTGAGTAGAGGGTCCATTAAAGCCGCCAGAACTGTATTTAGGTCCCACAAGGGGACTGGCTCACAGACCAGAGGATTAAATGGAGAAGACCTTTTTAGAAATCTTGTCATCAAGGCATTGGAAAAGATTGAGTTTCTGTGAACATGAAAGATTGCTGCTAGATGCACTCTTAGTGAACTGACTGCAAGGCCCAGTTTCTGTAGATGTAGTACAGGGGCGGGCAAACTTTTTGGCTTGAGGGCCACATCGGGTTTCCAAAATTGCATGGAGGGCTGGTTAGCGGAGGCTGTGCCTCCCCAAATAGCCAGGCATGGCCTGGCCCTGCTCCCTATTCTACCCTTCCTACTTCTCGCCCTCTGACAGCCTCCCCGGAGACTCTTGCCCCATCCAACCCTCCCCCCCCCGTTCCCTGTCCCCTGACAGCCCCCAGAACCACTGCTCCTGACTGCCCCCCCAATCCAACCCCTCCTCTCATTCCTGACTGCCTCCGCCCCGGGGACCCGTGTCCTATCCAACCACCCGTTCTCTCTGTCCCCTGACCGTCCCTGGAACCCCTGCCCCTGACTGCCCCCCGCCGCCCAATCCGACCCCCCCGTCTCCTTCTTGACTGCCCCCTGAGGACTCCTGCCCCCATTCAACCCCCCTGTTCCCTGCCCTCTGACTGCCCAAACCCCTATCCACACCCCCACCCCCTGACCACCACCCTAAACTCCCCTGCCCTCTATCCAACCCCCCCCCAGCTTCCTGCCCCCTTACCACTCTGCCTGGAGCACCGGTGGCTGGTGGCACTACAGCTGTGCTGTCCAGAGCACCAAGAAAGGCAGCTGTGCCACCAGGCTGGAGCCAGCCATGCCACGCCACTGCACAGCACAGAGCACCGGGTCAGGCCACGGTTCTGCAGCTGTGAAGCCCCAGGAACTCGCAGCTCCGCCACCCAGAGCATTGCGCCAGTGGCGGCACGAGCTGAGGCAGTGGGGGAACAGCAGGGGAGGGGCTGGGGGTGAGCCTCCCAGGGCAGGAGCTCAGGGGCTGGGCAGGAGGGTCCCGCGGGCCGGATGTGGCCCGCAGGCTGTAGTTTGCCTGCCTCTGATATAGTAGGTACCCCAAGGTGTCCTGGATAGAAGATTACACCGGTTGGATCCCACATGGAAGACCTCTTCCACTTTGCTAAGTAAGCCATCTTAGTAGAGGACTTCCTTCTAATGAGCAGGACTTGTTGGACACTGAGCACTGCTCTTTCTCTTCATTAAACCATGCAGCAGCCTCACTGTAAGGTATAGGAAGGTAAGTGCAGGATGGAGAGTGATGCCATGGTTCTGAGTGAGCAGGATGCAATGGGGAAGAAGTGGTGTAGGAGGCTGAACCAATGGTCCAAGACGGTCCAAGAACCAGTACTGCCTCAGCCATGCTGGAGAAATGCGGATGAGCTTGGCCTGATCCACCTTGAGCTTGAGGATGACCTGAGGAATGATTGGGATAGGGGAGAACGTATACAGAAGAGTCGACTGCCAGCTACAGTGGAAGACATCAGAGAGGGAGCTCGGGTTGAGACACCTCCACCAAGAGCTCAATAGGTGACACTTCCTGTTTTTGCTCATCACAAACAGGTTGACCATGGGAATGCCCCATGTTGCAAGGATGACCCGGAGGACCCTCGCCTTCAGGGACCACTTGTGACTCAGGTAGAAAACCCCACTTAGATGGTCCATGAGACAATTCTGCATGCCAGGCAAGTGGACAGCTATCAGAGTGATGTCCTCTTAAATGCAGAATTGCCCAGGTTGATCATCTCTAGGCATAGTAACCTACAGTGTGCTCCCCCTTGTTTGTTCACACAGTACATTGTGGTGGTATTGTTGGTGAGTATGTGAACAATGCATTGTGGATTGCCGAAAGCTCCAGCATGCTGCTATGGAGTGAGGCTTCCTGTTCCAACCACAGACACTGTACTCTCAGTGAGTCCAGATGTGCTCCCCAACCCTGAAGGGAAGCATCGTAACTACTGACTTATTTGGAGAGAGCTGACCGAAGGGGATGCCCTGCCATACATTGTGTGGGCATGCCCATCACTGTAAGGCGTACAGGACTAGTGGAGGAAAGGTGAACCAAACTGTCCAGAGAATGCAGGGCAGAGTGGTAGACCATCTACCACATGTGAAGGGGGTGAAAGTACAGCCTCGCAAATTTGACTACATGTGTACAAGCGGATATGTGGCCCAACAGGCACAGACACACCTGGACTGTTGTGGAGGGCTGAGAATGTAGACTAAGGCAGAGATGTTGAACTGCATGGACGTGATCAGTCAGCAGGAACACCCTTAACATCATAGAATCTAACAGGGCCCCAATGAACTCGATTTTTGATGGGAGCGAAGGTTGACTTTATGGTGTTTAAAATGAGATCCAGACGGTTTAGCAAACACAACATGGTGTTGATGTAGGCAACAACTTCCTCTCTGGAGCTGCTTCTTAGTAGCCAGTCATCAAGGTACGGGAAGATGTGGATTCCCTTCCTCCTGAGATATGCCATAACCTTGGCCATGCAACTGGTGAAAACTCAAGGGACAGAAGAGAGTTTGGGAAAACCATATACTAAAAGTATACTAAAACCATATACTAAAAATGGGAAAACCATATACTAAAAGTGGTGTTCTCCTACAATGAAATGGAGAAACTTCCTGTGGCTTGGTAGAATCGCCACATGAAAGTAGGTCCAGAGCAGCAAACCAGTCGTTCTGAGACAGCGCAGGGAGGATAGTCAATAGAGTAAACATTTGGAACCTCATGTATTTGATAAACTTGTTGAGACCACAAAGATCGAGTATGGGTCTTATTCCACCCTTGGGTTTGGGTGTCAGGAAGTACTAGAAGTAGAAGTCTGGTGTTCTGGAAGAACTTCCTCCAGGTTCCACCACTCCCAACGCTAGCTGAGAGTGGACCTGCTCGATGAGCAGTGTCTCATGAGAAGGGTCCCTGAAGAGGGCTGGAGATGGGAGAGGAGGTGTAGAGAGCAACTGGATGGCATAACCTGATCTGACATTGTCTAGGACCCAGTTGTCGGAAGTAATTGATCCTCAAACATTATTAACGTGGTCTAGCCTGTCCCCAAAGGAGTAGGGGGGAAGAAGAAGGTGTAGCAATGACTGGAACAGTGCTCTGGACCAAGGAGTCAAAATGAGCACATAGAGGGTACAGGGGGAAGACACATGGACTGGCCAAATCCCAAGCTTGACTGCTTCCTCTTGTGGGAACAATCCCTTTTTCTTGGGTAGTCCTGCTGTTTTGGGGGGAAGAAATGCACAAAGGAGTGATGCAGGCAGTACTACTGCTGCTGAGCACCATAGTGGTGCCTCTGTGTCAACAATGTGTACCTCCGCAAGAACCTCAAGATAGCCCTGGAGTCCTTAAAGGAGCACTAGTGTGTAATTGATCTTTTCCGAGAACAAGGTCCATCTGTCAAAAGGCAAGTCCTCGATGGCTTGGTGGACATCATGCGCAATTCCAGAGTTTTGCAGTCAGTAAGCCCTCCTCACAGTGATTACAGAATGCATCACCCTGGCCAAAGTGTCTACAACTTCAAGAGCAGACCGCAGGGATGTCTTGGGCACCAAGCAGCCTTCCATGACAAACACCCAAAACTCCTCACAAAAGGTCTCAGGCCCACAGATTTGTACATAGCTGTCCAATTAAGGAAATTATATTTGGACACCAAGACTTGTTGATTGGTGATCCACATCTGTAGGGACAAGGACGTGTAGACTTTCCAGCCCAGAAGGGCCAACAGCTTGGAGTCTCTGTTGTTAGCGGTGGACTTTCCGCACTGTCGAGCTGTGTCACTAACCACCATTACAACCAGGGAATTCAGAGCCGAATGGGAATAGAACTCCTCAAATCCCTGCACAGGAACAAAATAGCACTTTTCCATGCACTTAGCCAGTGGCAATACCGAGGCCGGTGTGCTCCAGAGGGCTTTTGCTGGTTCAAGAAATGCATCATTGATTGGGAGGGCAACTCTCCAGAGACAGATGGCTGCAGAATGTCCACCAATTTGTGGGTGTTCTCATGCAGGAACTCTGCCTGAATGTCAAGGGACATGGATACAGTGTAAAAGGTCACAGTATGCCTGAAAGTCCTCCAGTATGGAAGGGGAGGATAAATCGGACAGAACAGCATCATCTGGAGATGAGGACGATGTTCTTGATTGAGCCAAAGCTGGATCTTGCTCCCGGGATAACTTACCCAGATGGGAGGACTCCGGAGGCTCTACAAGGAGGAGACCCGCTGATGCCTGGGCTTGCAGCTGATCTTCAACCATCACTGTTGATTTGGTGAATTATCTTGCCATTGAATGTAATGAGGAGTGGGATCTCTGCAAGCGAGGGACATCCTACTGAGTCCAAGGAGGCCACTGACATGAGTAGGACATTGCTAGCCAGTAGGCACCAGGTCAGGGACCTCTGTCCTGACCACAGGGTGCATGCCAAGCCTGGGAGCCATAACAGTCCATTAGCGGCCCGCAGTGCTCATTGAGTGATGTGGAGCAGGAGGAGGATGACCCCAACTTGGATGCGGAAGAGTTCTGGGATCTTGGTGATGGGGTGGAGCAACAGCAGAGGAAGAGGGTAAGTGATCTGATTCATCCATCGCCCAGAATGAGGCAGGAAGTGGTGCCTCAGATGAGAGCACATGCCTGTGCCAAAAGCCGTGTCGGTCCTGACGCAAATCCTGGTACCAGGGTGCCCAAGTGTATAGATGTCGCGGGTGCTTTATTATCTTAACTGGGCACTTGGCCAGAGCACTAAAAGCAACTGTATTTGAGAGGTAACTGCCAGCAGAAAACACAAACAGTCTGGAATTTCTTCCTCAGTTTTTATCTTTTTACACTAATGGAGTAAGGTGTGCTCAAGAAATTTGCTGCAGTGTTTAACTGTTCCAAGGTTTACAGTTAGAGGCATCATAGCCTCTTGACAGAGAATTTGTAATTTTCTTTCTCCCTACAGAGCTGTTTCCATTAGTTTTATCTGAATGAATGTTAGCATTGACCCTTCAAGGGTCCTTCCCATTATCAGATCATTATCAAGACTGCTAGCTGTAGAACTTGGTAATACAAATGCAAGACAGGATTTGCTCTGTGAGATACTGTGTTTAATTACAATACCTCTCAAAAATAACTAAAAAGTGCATGCACTGTTCTGAGAAACTTTTTGTAATACCTGATGATTTAAGCACATGATATGAAGAAGCAGTCCTGAGTATCCTGTTTTTGTTGTATTTGCCTAACCTGGAATATTAATTTAGTTTTTCTAGTGTTAAATAACAAACCTGTCACCGTGATTAATGTGAGATATTTTGATGGAATTTTAAGTGGAAACTATTGTGAGCTCAGTAGAAATACTACTGTGATGAATACAGGATGGATGGATGGACAGAAGTTGCCTAGGACTTTGCTTGCAGATCACACAAACAGTATTGAGTGTTTCCAAGTCCTTATGATGGTCATTCTGCCAATGAACATTTAGGAAATCCAGACTGGTGTGTAATTGACACAGTATACCAGACCCTGCTCTCTTAATGATGTTCCTTTTTATTATCAAAGAAAAAGTATAACTATGACTCTTCTCTGCCATTTTGAAAACCTCCACAGGATTACAGATTTACACCTAGTTCTGAGTTGTATTGGTGAAATATGTTTGAAACTTCAGAACTTCAATTATCTCTCCCTTCTTTAATTTAGAAAAAACTGAAACAGTGGACATAAAATCTGGTAAATAAAATTCACTCCTGGGCTTCAACCTGTGATAATCAATTTCAGCCAAGAACACTTTTACAGTTGGCTCCCTCAAATGGAAACCTTTAGATTTCCAATTATAATCTTACTGTCAGGCATCAAATCAGTTTCTACCAACATAAACATAATAAGGAGGGAAGAAAGGTTATAATTCAAGACAGAGAGCAGTGTTACTGTAAATTGAAAAAACAATAAAACCCTGTTAGGGGATTGGAGAACCCCTTCCCTCCCAAAATGCACTTTTACATGCTCCTGTGTCCCGGGGATGTGGCACCTTTGCCCTTGTTTTAATGTTTATCTTCTTACCACCTGTTTCACATTTTCTAGCAGTAGGGGAAGCCATGGTTGGGCATGTCTGGACATGCTAATTATGTGACATGTGACCATCACAAGACACATGAGTAACTTAGAATCTATACCGGGTGTTAAGAGCTTCTCTTTGTGGTGTTATGGTGACAGACTCTGAACAGCCCACAACCAGTATGCCTTGCTGGATCACCCAGCAGGGAGGGCGATTGTTTACTTTATTTGCTATAATATAGCCTAGGATCACGTAATCTATTGTAGTTTTCAACAAATGGTTAAAATCCACCTGGTCTCTCTCAAACTTAACTGAATTGCTTTAGGGGAAAGGCAGCTTGTAACATCCTAGAATTGTTTATATTGAACCTTCAAATTGTTTATACTACTGATTCTGTCGAAATACTCAAAAAAAACCCCCAACCAAACAAAAAAAAAAACCAGCAGCAGATGTATTCAGAGGACAAAGTCTACATATTTTTGAATATTTTTAAAATGATTTTTATGCTGCTGAAAGGAGTCTGGCAGCCACTGAGAGTGAAATCTTTTTTTTTAATCCAAGGAACAGGTACAATACAGATACTTTCAGTATACAAGATTTCTCATGTTGCCCCATTAATTTGCCTCAACCCCATTCTGGATGGCACATGTATAAGAATAAGGAGGTGGTTCAGTTTTCCATTCTCACATAATCAGTGCACCCTTTCCTGAGAAAGTTGGTTGTGGTATGTGCTCTTGTCCACTGGGAATTGGACTGAGAGCCCAAACTCATTTCCTGTAGCCCATTAAATAGCTATGGGCTACAGGAAACCAGTGACCAATAGCTGAAGGTGTCAACATCCCATTAGCAATTCTCTAACCTATCCACAGAGAATACCTTAGTAATGGATGGAAGTGCTGATGCCCAGTTTGCCTTCTTGGACAATCTGGGGAACCCAATAGCTTTCCGCAGATAGCGATCGTGTATTTCACAGGTGTTGAGGATATACAGAGCACAAGCAACAGCATAGCCTCCCCAGTTAGAGACTCCTGCAAGAGAAAGTCACCATGAAACTGGACAGTAAAAATTAAATGTAAAAAGTTTTTAAAAAATTGTGAGTGAACCTAATCCACATAAGTCTCAAAGGGTGGGGAGAGAGGTAGGAATGTCCTAATAATATTCATTTGGAACAATAAGGGTTTTTTAATGAAATCTTTTAAGATAACACAAACATTTCTCACAGTACATTGTACACACCCTACTAGTTTACTAAATTCTGAAAAGTTACTGTACTACTCAATCTAGAGCTATGCTTTGAAATTAACTATGTTGAAAAACTCAGCTGTAAGGGCTAAAGACTGGAGATGTCTCTAGCTTTCCACATTACTTTGATAGGTTAGTTGCCAGTGACAAAGTTAGCCACAATCAGAAACCAATTTATGGACCAGTGGTGGAATACACAATTTGATGGGGTTTATTAGCAAGATTTTCCTAGTGCCTGTTTTGGATTGAAATAGTCTATAAGAACAGGCACGTGCTGTTTCATTAACTGTTCCACAGAGATATTCTATTTTTAATATGTCTTACAGTTGTTTATTTTTATCCTTGCAGAAACATTTTACCAGGAAACATCTCATGGGGAATTCTACAGCATCAACAATTTTCCTGCAAGCTATTATTAGATTACCTATGTTATATTAGATGCATCATATAGCTTATTGACATGCCTCTGAAATCAGTCCTTCAAAGTACATATTCATATTTGGGGTGATACTAATTATCTAACAATAAATGAGAGAGCCAGGAATAGAATTGAAGAGTCTTGACTCCCAGGCCTGTGCTTTGACTCCTAAATCATGTTTCATCTCACTTGGTGGATACAAATCTTGTCATTCAGGTTCACATTTGGGTATCTTCTGTAATATAAAAGTTCCTAACTTTGCTATATGCTGTATTTGTCTGTCTAATTTAGAGTTGAGCAACGTTTTTTAGCTGTTTGTGTGAACTTTTTTTTCAGATCCAATAAGCGCAGGTTTGCAGCTACTAGTTTAGTTTGGGGGTTTGTGGTTCAAACAAGTGCAAAAACTCAAAGGGAAATGGTCAAAAACAGAATTTCACTTGGCTTTGCCAAAGCCATGGATTCTGTGTGGCTTTGACTAAACCAAGTCTTGCCAACTTTTGCAAACTTAAGATGAGCTGAGTTACCAGCTTTTCCAAAACCAGGTGAGATTTGCATGGTGTCAGATTTTATAATGAAAGTTTTATAAAGTTCATAGCTTATTCCTTTTGTTCACAAAGAGCATAGGCCACGTAAAGAGTTCAGCCATTTTATGGGAAGAACAGCTGTGATGAAAACAGCAAATGACTGTCTGTGGACTGCTGATGAAGTCTATAATTCTTCCCCCCAACTACTTCCCATTCCTGTACCATTGGTGTTGGAAATCTAGTCTCCCAACTCCCTTCTATTAAACTGACCTTCCATTATTATACATACATGGGCACCCATTGCACTGAGCTATAGCACAATATAGACCACACAATTTGTAAATCTGTCATTGCTGAATCTGTCTCCTTCACTATTAACTTCTCTAAAGTCTGCTTTGTGCTGGCCAAGACAATAGGGTAGGAAAAGGTTCTAAACATGAAGTTGTATTTATGTTTTGTTACATGCAACATTTAGAATGCATAGAAGCCCTGTAGACGTTATTTGATAGAGTTCGCATCACCCCATATGGAGTATATTGCAATTGATTTTATCCTGGTATGGTACACCCCCAGGGCACTAACAAATACATGAAAACTTATATTAATACAAAGTTTAATTCCTGCATAGAAGATGGCTGTACAGTTCTCCTTGAGAGTCAAATGATTTTAATAGTTATTTAGGGTGGGAATTTTCGTAAGTACTCAGTGTTGGTCTAGTTCTGCTCCCATTGAAGTAATGCTGACTTTAATGAGAGCAGAGCTATGCCAATACCGAGCACTGACTTCAATGGGAGCAGAGATAGGCTGAATGCTTTTGAACACAACACCTTTAATTGCTTAGTACAGTTTCTACATTAAATTAACAGCAGTCTAAAAGTTAAAAAGGCTTCAAAGTAACTCACAAACAGGATTCTAGAATCAAGTGATGATCTTTGATCTTTTATTTTGCAGGAACTCATTATGAAAAGTTCAATCCTGTGGCATGCTGAGCATTCTCCATTTTCAGTTATACCAGGGGAAGATGTGGCTGCTCAACACCTCACAGGACTGGGCACAAAACAGAGAAAGCTCACCGTACCTGAATGCTCAGTAGGTCATTTAGAGAAAGTGACAAACCAAAATTAATCTGCAACACATGTGCTTTGTTCTCAATATTTTAAAACTTACCGGCTACAATAGCGAAATCAGCTTCAACGTCACAAGCTATAACATCTCCATTTTTTATGTGCTTCCTTACAGCTTCTTTTACTTTTCCCATTCCAAGTTCATTTCCTCCATCCCCAATGCCTTCATTAAAAAATAAAAAAGATCCCATGAGTATCCAAACCACCTTACAAATACAAACCCATTTATAAGCTATCCAGTGCCTCTCACAAGGGTCTGTGTATAACAGGTTAGCCCTCTTGAACTGTTTCAAAAGTGTCACAAAACAGGAGATCACAAAAACAATAGGTGAAAACATTGTAGAGAGGGGGTGTGGTCTCCCTCCCTGACGGATGGGGAGAGAGTTGCGACTGCCCCCTGGTTCCATGATTGCATCATTCATGGGTAAAGCGATTTTAGATTATGCTGATGTTTGCAGGATTGGGGGAGGACAGCATATGCTTCTTAGCCACCATTTTAGCTTGGTGGTCTGTCATATGAGTCACAGACAAAGAAGAGCCCCTGTGAGAGGCTGTAGTTGGTGAACTGTGTTCTGGGGGGTCCATGCTTCTGGTTCAGATGTTAGCTGGAGAGACTTCTCCATGAGCAGCAGTTTAAGCTGCAAGTCTCTGGCTTTCCTGGTCCGGGCTGTCAATTTGTGACAATGAGGGTACTTTTGAGGCATGTGTGCTTTGCCTAAGCAGCGAACACACTGAGCATGCCCGTCCGACACTGGGCTTGATAGCCTACAGGTGAGGCACTGTTTAAAGCCCAGAGAACCAGGCATGTCCCTGAGGAGAAAGTTTCATCCTCCTCCAAGGGGGGAGGTGTGAGTAACGGTTCAACAAAAACCTATTTCTAGTTGGGATACAAATAAGGTGGTGTTTTTTTTAAATAAACAGGGACTAGAAAATGAAAGGAGTTAACTATCTCTAACAAAACTAGAACTAACTAAGGTATACTACACTAACTAAGCTCTTTGAGGCACTGCTGAATGCTCCAATTTGTAGCCACGGACAGTAGAGAAGGAACTGAGGGGGGGTTGGTCGCACAGTGGCAGTTAACCGCCTGAGGCGGCACGAGATGGGGACTGCGCATGTGCAATCTAACCAGGCACTACTACCACAAATCTCCGATTACAAGCACAGGAGCGCTCAACACCTTAAGTGGAGCACCCATAGGGACATCACTTGAAGAAGAAATATAATTAAGATATATTTTGTACAAAGTATGCTTTGTGAGGTATCATTCTAAAAGTATTAATATGTTAAACATTAATACTCTGTTGGATTGTATTTGTTGTTATTGTATGTGAAGTTATGAAGTTTTGCTAAGTATGTGTTACTTGAAAGATGTGAAGTTGGAAACACCCACAACTAGCCTTTCACGTACAACAATGAAGAAGCTGAACAGTGCTAATGACCCATCAACAAAGACAATGGACCATGGAAAAGGCTTGTCCTCACCTGGGAACCCTTCAGACAGCCTGTGGATAGCTGCTATGACTCAGTGAGGCATGCAAGGGCACGTGACCAGACCACATGATATTGAACTCCATTTTAGTACCTGTATTTTTCCACAAAGGGGGCTGGGAACTTGGCTTAGAACAAAGGGGTTCCCACCCTATGAAGAAACTATAAAAGATGGGGAGTGACATCATTTCAGGGCCTCACTCCCCACACAAGAGAACACCTGAGGAACAAAGACTGAACCGGGGGAAGTGCTGGTTCCAGGCTAAAATGATTTCTAGCCTGTGTATGGAAGCTTGATGGACTGTTTGTACTATCTAACAGGGTGAGACACTGTTTGATTAAAATCCTGTGTAGTATGTTAGGCTTAGATTGCATTCTTGTTTATTTGCTAGGTAATCTGCTTTGATTTGTTTGCTATCACTTATAATCACTTAAAATCTATCTTTCTGTAGTTAATAAACCTATTTTATGTTTTATCTTAACCAGTTTATTTTATTTTAAGGGGAACCAGAGATTTTCCCTTAACCTGTTTGGGAAAGTATCAGGGGTAGCCGTGTTAGTCTGGATCTGTAAAAGCAACAAAGAATCCTGTGGCACCTTATAGACTAACAGACGTTCTGCAGCATGAGCTTTCGTGGGTGAATACCCACTTCTTCAGATGCAAGTCATCTGAAGAAGTGGGTATTCACCCACGAAAGCTCATGCTGCAGAACGTCTGTTAGTCTATAAGGTGCCACAGGATTCTTTGTTGCTGTTTGGGAAAATCTCAACTCAGTTAACAAAGATGTTGTACATATTTCTCTCCACATCAAGGGAGGGGCGTACTGGGTAATAAATTCATACGGGTTAGGTTTTGACCAGGGAATGACAGTAGAGATCTGGAGTCCTAGGGCGGGGAACTGGGGTTATTTTGGCTGTAGCCTTTCTATTTTTGGTTCATGCAGTGGCTGGCCAGAGCCTATATGTAACTGCAGCTGGGTGTGTCCCTGCCTGTGTGAATGCTGGTGGGAGTGTAGGACTGGGCGTGGTCTGCAGCTTGTCACAGCAGCAGTGTGTGAGAAGGAACCCAGGCTGGGGAGTCAGAGGACTCAGTGGTACCCCACTTCTATGTTGCACCCTGAGGGGGGTTTGTCACAGTTTTGTTCTTGATCAATGGGAGAAAATGGGAACACCCATTGCGAACTGCCCGTAGCTCCAATAGATTTACCGTATTTTTCCATGTATAAGACTATACTTTTTCCTAAAATCCTTAGCCTAAAAATTGAGGGTAGTCTTATACACGGAAGTAAGCCTCCTGTTCCCTGCCCTCTGCCCCCCCCAACCCCTATCCACCCCCCCACCCCGGAACTCCCCTGCCCTCTCTCCAACACCCCCTCCCTGCCCCCTTACCGCGCTGCCTGCACGTGGCTGGTGGCGCTACAATCTATCCGGCTGGAGCTGGGAGCGCGGGGCCGGGCAGTGTCCGGAGCCGGGCATCCGGGTAGGCGGGGTCGCGGCCGCCGCAGTGCCCGGACCGCACTACCGGAGCCGGGCAGCCGGGCGGACGGGAGCCAGGGAGCCGGCGGCTCGCGTCCCGGCTGCCCGCCCGTAGTGCGGTCCGGCACCGCGGCTGGGGACTGGGGAGCCGGGCGGCTGGGGAGCCGGGCGGCTGGGGACCGAGGAGCCGGGCGGCTAGGAGCTGGGGAGCCGGGCGGCTGGGGACGCGGGAGGAGCCGGGCGGCTGGGAGCCAGGCGGCTCCCAGCCGCCCACTCCCGGCTCCCGCCCCCAGCTGCCCAGCTCTGGTAGTGCGGTCCGGGCACAGCGGCGGCTGGGGACCGGGGGAGCCGGGCGGCTCCCCGGCTCCGGTAGTGCGGTCCGGGTACTGCGGCGGCTGGGGACCGGGAGAGCCGGGCGGCTGGGGACCGGGGGAGCCGGGCGGCAGGAGTCGCGCGGCCGGGGAGGGACGCGGCAGGAGCCGGGCAGGGCTGCCGCCGGAGACCAGCCGGGCGCACGGCCCTCCTCCTTCCCTCTACCCCTACCTCCGCGTCCTCTTCCTGGGCCTGAGCAGCAAAGTCGGGGGGGACAGCTGCAGTGCGGCTGGAGGGAAAAGAAAACAAAACAAAAAAACCTGGGGCATGGCCGGAGCGGCAAAGCAGGGGAGAAAAAAAAACAAAAACCTGAATTTGGGGTTAGAAAAGTGGGGGCGTCTTATACATGGGGGCGTCTTATACATGGAAAAATACGGTATGTGAAGGAGAGATTCTGCTGAGGACCAGTGGCCTTGGACAGCGTGGGTGTTCAAGTGTTCTCCCCAACCTAATAGGGAGGTGTCCATGGTTATTACCATCACTGGAGCGTGTTGGACGAAGGGAACCCCTGAGTAAACATTGGTTGGTCGTGTCCACCAATGTAAGAAGACCTTTACCTGTTTTGGCATGGTGAGGCATTTGTGTATATTGTATCTGTTTGGGATGTAGACTGTACAGAACCAGGCCTGCAGGCAGCGCATGTGTAGCCTTATGTGTCTGATGACAAATGTTGTTGCTGACACATGACCCAGTAATTGTAGGCAAGCCTTAGCCAAGATCTGGGGGCTGTTCACTGCTGTGAAGATGAGATTTCATAAGGCTGTGAAATGTTGCTGAGGCAGGGAGGCTGTAGCTTCTAGAGAATTGAGGTAGGCTCTGATGAATACCAGTTTTTGTACAGGTATCAGTGTTGATTTTTGTATGTTTATTTGTAGTCCCAGATGTGTAAAGAGACCTACCATGTTTTGTGTAGCCTCTATTGTCTCTGGTTGGGTTGGCACTGTCAGTAAGCAATCGCTGAGATAAGGAAAAATTATAATTCCTTATCTTCTGAGATGAGCCATGACCACCGCAAGGACTTTTGAGAAAACCCAGGGGACGTGGATAGTTCGAAGGGCAGGACCCTATGCTGGAAATGTTCTATTCTGAGGATAAACCTGAGAAACTTCCTGTGTGAGCATTGTATCATTATATGAAAATGTGTGTCCTGCAGATTGAAGGCTGAGAACCAATCCCCTCTTTCCAATGCTGGACATATGGTTGCTATTGTGATCATTTGGAAATGTTGGGTCTTCATGAATTTGTTGAGCTGTCTCAAGCCAAGAATGGGCCTCATCCTTCCATTTTTTCTGAGTTAGAAAGTAGTCTGAGTAAAAACACCTTCCACTGTGTTGAATTGGTACTGCTTCTAGCTGTCTAAAATGGGTTACTTCCTGTCACAGTAGTTGACAGTGAGCTTCTTTTCCTGAGACACCATGAGAGAGCCTCTGTCAAAGCTATTGTGGGAGACAGTTGTCCAGGGGGGAGTCTGGGTGCAGAGATTTCTCCAACATAAGGAGTTTTAGTTGTAATTCTCTGGCTTTCCTGATGTGGGCTCTCAGTTTATCACAGTGTGTGCACTTCTGTGGTATACGTGCTTTGCCCAGGCAGTGAACACACTGAGAATGCCCATCTGAGATAGGAATTGAAAGCCTGCACGTCAGGTAGCGTTTGAAACCCGGGGAGCTGGACATGCCCCTCTGAGTGGGGTTTTCTCACTCAGGGGAGAACAGCTCTAATCTAAGGGGTCACTAACAACTGAAACTTATCCTGAGAGAAATTTTTTTTAAACCATAACAAAATAATAAAACAGTTAACTATGTGAACTAAGTTTAATAAAGAGGTGCTGCTAAGTGCTCTGACAGAAGCCAAAGGCAGCAGAGAAGGAACTGAGGGTGAGGGGTTGTCCATGCAATGCTATGTAACCACCTCAGGTAACACGAGACAGGGACGACGCATGCGCATCCCAACCGAGCACAGCTACTACAAATCTCTAATTACCAGCGCAGGGGCACCAGAACACCTACAGTGGAGCACCCACAAGGACACTCCTCGAAGACAAACTGGACTGGACTTCAGAAACAACACTGACAACAGCAGCACCAGACCTTCTCAACTAACTTCTTCTCTTTTCCCCAAATGGACAGTAGTTACCATCTTTAATACCATCTAAAAGACTGTCAAACAAGGGGAGTTCTTTCTAAAAACTTTCTTCAGTTAAAGGGAAAGGTAACAAGGGATATGGTTAAATGAAAGCCATACTTAATATTTTACATTTCAAATATTTTAACTATTTTTCCTTCTTTCTGTATCTTTAATAAAAGATAAAAGGATTTTTAATGGTGTATTTGCCATGGTACTAAGCAGGCTGTGTCTCTGTATATCTAACCCCAAATCTTGTTTAAAACTGTTTAATGTTAGAGAGTTTCAGGAGCATGTTAATACCTTTGAGTCTTTGGGCCCATATATTCCATCAAAATTAATACAACAGTACCTATCTTTAAAAATGGAAACAAAGAGGACTGTGGGGGTTATAGACTAACTAAGATATCTGGAAAGATATTGGAACAAATATTTAACATCAATTTGTGACCATTTCGAGGATAATAAGATTGCAAGGAATAGGCAACAAGGATTTGTCAAGAAGAAATCATGCCAGATCAACATGATTTCCTTCTCTGACAGGGTTACTGGCTTAGTAACCAGGAGGGGACTGTAGACTTGATATATCTTGATTTTAGTAAACCTTTAGACAGAGTCCCACATTCTCATAAGCAAACTAGGGAAATGTGGTCTCTAAATGAAATTACTATAAAGTGGGTGCAAAACTGAGTAGTTACCAATGGTTCGCTGGCAAAATGGGAGGTCATATCTAGTGTGAGCTCACAGGGGTCAGTCCTATTTTCGTTAGTGGTTCAGATACATGAGTACAGAGTATGCTTATATTTGTGGATGACACCAGGCAGGGAGAGGATACCAGCACTTGAGAGGACAGGATTAGAACTGAAAACAACCTTGACAAATTGGAGAATGTATCTGAAATCAGCAAGATGAAATTCAATAAAGACAAGTCAAAGTACTACTTAGGAAGAAAGAAATCAAATTAATAACTCAAAATGGGGAGTAACTGTTAGGCAGTAGTACTAATTAAAAAAAGAGGACTATAGTGTATCATAAACTGAAGATAAGCCAACAATATGATGCAATTGTGAAAAAGGCTGATATCGTTCTAGGGTGTATTACCAGGAGTACTGTATGTGAAACACAGGAGGTAATTGTCCTGCTCTACTCAGCACTGGTGAGTCCTCAGTTGGAGTACTGTGTCCAGTGCCACACTTTAAGAAAGATGTAGACAAACTGGAGAGAGTGGAGAGGACAGCAACAAAAATGATAAAAGATTTAGAAAACCTGATTTATGAGGAAAGGTTAAAATAACTGGGCATGTTTAATCTTGAGAAAAGAAGAGTGGGGGGAGGGGCTGATAACACTTGTCAAATATCTTAAGGGCTATTACACAGAGGACTGTGATCAACTGTTCTCCATGTCCTCTTAAGGTAGGACAAGAAGTAATTGGCATAAACTGCCATAAGAGAGATTTAGATTAGATAGGAGAAACCTTCTAACTATAAGGATAGCTAAGCAATACAATAGGCTTCCAAGGAAGTGTGTGGAATACCCCTTATTGGAGGTTTTTAAGAACAAGTTAGACAAACAGCTGTCAGGGATGATCTAGGTATTTTGGTTCTGCCTCAGTGCAAGGGGCTGGACTGGATGACCTCTAGAGGTTCCTTCCAGCCCTACATTTCTCTGATTATATAAACCTTTCTAAGGACGTTTTTCTGCTAGCTGGTCCTTTCCATTTGGCAGAGACAAACAGTGGCAGTCCTGAAGTCTTTTGGAAGCTGGCTGCTGCTTTATCCTCTCTTCCTTTTCTATGTTTTGCCTTTCTCTTATCATTGAGGAGATGCCACAGCCTCACACTTACCTGTTGTTGTGACTCCAGGGATGTTATGTGCAGCTAGAAACAGTTCATCTATGGGATCCACTAGATGCTTAATATTGACTTTCCTTGCATTGTAATAATTGCCATCAGCAGACATCCCTGCACGTTCTATTGCTATCAGGTGATCAAATCTAGTCAGAGACAAGGTGATAAATTAGTTAATGGGGGGAATTGTGAAACTTACATCTTACATTTTTCTGTCAGTTGCTTTTCCTGCCACATGCTTCGCTTCTGTCTCCTTAGGTACAAGTTATACTCATTTTGCAAAGCTTCTGAATGTCAGATTGGACCATTTGCTGTACATCTATTTTCCCACCAACTTATATCCAACAGGTAATTTACAGCACAGTTTATCTCAGTCTTGAATTTGGGCCTATACATTTTGTTTTCAATATCTGGTTTGTTTTCTTGGTAGCTTTAATGCAGCCCCTTCACACTGCCAGCAACGAATGGAGAGAGAGGTGAAATCTTTCTCTACCCAGTGGAGCACTGGGTGAATCACTTTAGAGCCCAGATCCTCAGAGATATGTAGGTACCTAACTCCTATTGATATCAATGGGAGTTAGGCACCTATATACCTTTGAGGATCTGGGCCTTAGTCTCTCTGTGCCTCAGTTAAAAAGTAGGTAGCACCTCACATAAGGATACTGGTTTTAAATCATTAAAGTTTGCAATGCAGTTAAAGATCCTCAGAGGGATCCTCAAAATGCAGTTTATTGTTTATAATGTCCTATTTAAAGTACTGTACTGCTTGTAAGTTATTCATTTATTTGGTTTCTTTTATTTAACATTTTTGACAAATTTGGTGCTTGTAAATGTGGATGGGAAGCAGCAGATAGGATCTGTTTTAGGCAGCCCATGTTTAGGATTCTCCCCTCTCATCCCCAAGCTCTGCCAATATACCTCAAGCCTAATGTGCAACATCCTGCTACTCCAGTTCTACTGAATAGAGGCTACCAATTGTGCCAAGTTACTAAGTGGTTTTATGATATGGACTAATAGACACTGTGACTGCAGCTGTACTTGTGCAATTGAATTTCCAACATGAAAAAATATTCAGTTTAGCCTCCTAGGATTATGGGATCTACTGAGGTACAAATCAGCTGTAGCTGAATTATGTTCAATTATAAAAGCATCCTCTTGAGTCTAGTGTATGAGAAATGAAAACAGGGTGTTACTGAAATTACAGTTTTTATTAACCCATAGAAATAAGTGGAAATTGAATGCACTGAAGATGCATATACTTAGATAAGCTGTTATTAAAGAGAATTGGCTGCTAACTGAATATGGCTGTATATGCCCTAGACTTTCATTACACACCTATACACAGAGAAAGTTCAAGGAAAAAAACCCAGTAAGTCCTTTACAAGGAAAGGTAAGTTGTTGGCCAGATATTCAATGTATGTACATTTTAATGCAAACTCCAGTGCATGTATACAAACCCTCAACATATGCATGTTCAAATTGGGGTTTTGTGGCACATCAGAGTTTGCACTTGCATAGTTTGAATGAGTTTTCAGAACTCCATCCACTCTTCAAATATTTTGGCTGGGGTGTCTAAAGACAATGAGGATCTTTTTCAGACTATTAAAAACAGATAGGAGGATTCTGCATACTAGAATAAAATGGATTATCAAAGATCTGAGCGTGGATGAAAGTGGACTACAGTCTTGGACTCCAGTATTCTATTCCTGATTCTGCCACTGGACTTTGTGTAGTCTTTGGAAAGACATTTAATCTCTCTGTTAGTGGACTTTTCCCATTGATAAGAATGGGGATAATGACGTACAGTATTTCACAGGTGTAGTGTAAGTTAATGAATGTTTGTAGAGGTCTTTAAAATTTTCATCTGAAAGGTGCCATATAAATGCAAAGTAATGTACTTCCTTCCCTATTTCCTGTTGTGCATTGGGATTGCAGAGGTCTCAGAATAATGTGGAATCCTGTATTTCACATGTGCTGCAATACTACAGCAGAGTGGAGTGCTTGTCTCAGAATTTTCTTCCTTTAATTTCAGACCTTCCACTGCTATTGTAATATTTACTTAATGTATATTTTATAAAACCAGTCATTTAAAAAGAGAAACAAAACAATTTGATTGCCAGATACTTCATACTTCAAAGGTTTGCTTGCAATCATTATATCTTCTGTGAACAGAGCTGTTCCTTTTACTGTGACTTCGCATAGCCT
Organism: Mauremys reevesii; assembly: GCF_016161935.1. Classification (NCBI taxonomy): domain Eukaryota; kingdom Metazoa; phylum Chordata; order Testudines; family Geoemydidae; genus Mauremys; species Mauremys reevesii. The sequence goes on from NC_052626.1 coordinate 30,768,327, forward strand.
CCTTGCTACTCATTTTCACGAACTTAGTACACATACCTGGGTCTTTCAAGATTCCCATTCTCACACAAAAACATCAAAGCTGACTCTGCAGCATCTCCCTGATAACTCAATAGAGGCACTGGTGTCTTCAGTACCCCTAGAGCAAACAAAAATACAAAATGGTTTCCATAGGTCATTTTTTGTGTGCTTAGCTTGGATTTTAAAAGAACAGAACAGTTAGAACTGTAAGGTGATTCTAGCAAACATATGATTGTGTAAGACAATATTTCCCAATTGGAAATATTGGACTAGTTGGCCATCTTTAGCTTTTGCACAATTCAGAGCTACAAGCCAGAGTCTAGAGATGTTATTTGGACTGACAAAAATGAGAAGATGTGCAGGGATGAAGACACTTTAAAAATAAGCTCTCTTCTCACCTCCTTCTTTTTGATGATACACTAAATTTCAAAATACAATGGTAATAGGAAGAAAGATTCTAGATGGATTTCAAAAGATTAGGGACTATACGCTCAATTGGTATAACTCAGTGTAGTTCCAATGAAGTCAATGGAGCTATGCTGATTTAGCCAGGTGCGGATCAGGCCCTTAGAGATTGCACTGAAATAGAGCTTGAACCAGATTAGCAAATTAAAACTGAAAAGCTAACTGTCTTTGTTGCCTAACTGCATGTTTTACCTTGCTGAACAGCATCCTCAATAATCTTTTTATTCAAACCCATGGCTCTCTGGTCTGTTACTATAACAACATCTTTCTCCAAGCTCTGCAACATGGCTGCCATAGCAATGGCTCCTGGAGGTCCATCATTCTCTTCAGGTGGCTCATGGTTGAAGTGAGTAGGAAATCCAGTGGTTATCAGCACTGATCGGGCATGTGAAAGGGAGAGGCAAGTCTTTAGCAGCTCATCCTGGCAGCACAAATGTTTCACGCCCCGGTCTCCTAAAAATAAAAAACAATTTTTTAAAAAGACGGTGCTAGATTTTTAGCATATTAATACCTCTAAGAGGCTCTGTCAGGACCAATCCCTGTCCATCACTGTCAGAGTTCCTGGCAGGGCCAACGAGAAGAGCAGCCAGGCTCTATCACTATTGATCCAGAGATAGTGACAGACCAGGGGAACGGAGACCATCAGCAAAGCACATCATCTCCCACTACGTAAGTGCAGGGAGAGTCTCCTGAATGAACTTATAGAAGGTTGTGAAGACTATTGTCCATTCTGCAGCTCTACTGGGATCACTACCCATGTGTGTACTTGTGAAGGATGTCATAAAGTGGTCATAATGGGGTAAATGAGTAATCCAAAATGTTAGGGGATGGAGCCATGCTCTACCCCTGCCTACATCATGTTTGTCACTGGGAGTTCCATACCCCCTAAACTAAATTTGTTTGAGATACATTTGAATAAAGCAGCAGGTTTCCAGCCTGTAATCCTGGGAGTAGAGTGTTATTTTTGTTGTTCCTAGTGGTCCCTTTACAAAAAGGAGAGGTTGGGAAGCCTCCCTCAGCCTGGACTGAACTGTGGATCATTAATTTGGAAATGAGGCTGAAGTGCAGAATTCAGATCTGGATTCAGATTTCTGAAACCCCAAACAGATGAGGGCTTCATTTCAATTTTTTATAGAGAAGAAGCCAATGGGGTATTGGTTCCGCTCATTGTAAATACTGAGCGAGTGGATAAATTCAGAACCAGATCCACGCTCATATTCAAAATCACTGCTAAATTCAGAAGTGTTGGGGGCAGGAGTTTTGGTAAGTGATGTGAGTGAAATGAGAGGAAAATAAGAGATGTGGGAAAGGAATGCAGAAGATAAACCTAGAAAATATGACAAAAAAAGACTCTGGGGCAGAGAGGATTTTGTTCATTGATCCTCCCATTTGGGAGCCACTTTTCTCTTTTAAATAATTCAAGCGTCTTGGCCCAAAGTTGTTCTGTAAAGAACAAAATCAGATTCAGAGAAGATCCAGACCCCAGTTATTTTACACAAGCAAGCTCAAGCACATTCCTGTGTGCATGTCCAAATGCACAGATAAACATTTAAACTCAGGCTCATGCACATGCTCACATGTACACATAGGAAAACTGCACCAGGACAGGGCAAGGCAATCGATCTGTAAGTGGGCATTTCACACTGTGGCTAGGGACTGTCTCTGAAATGGGAAAGGGAAGATGTCATTCAAACTTGTCCAAACCTGTTAGCTCTAGCCTGTTTCTTCATCAAAGATTATTGAATAATGGCCAAACCAGTAATTTTTTCTGAACTGGTTGAGGGATGGGGCTTGAGGGAGAGTGTAAAATTAACAGGCTGTGATTCCAGTGTAAGAAACTCAATTCCCTGGAAGAAATTGGAATACCGGGCCTAGCACAACAGGGACCAACCTGGCTATGGCCTTTAGACCATACTGCATGATGAACATTAAATAATAATATAGTCAGATTGAGCCCCATGTGGCTTAGAGCTATCTGGGAGGAAGGAGTGGGACTGGATCTATGAGTGTGTGGTCAGTGAAAATGCCATGATTTCTTTGGTCAAAAGCTCTTCAGAGCAGTTGGATGCAGTGGCAGATTTGCCAACTGGGGCTCCCCAGAAATATGTGTGCTCCCACACCCCGACCCATTTCACCGACCCGGTGCTCCTGGCAGGGAGCGGGGTCGGGGCACAAGAGCTTGCCCCGCTCTGCCTGGTGCTCCTGCCAGGGAGCGGGACAAGCCCCCGTGCCCTGACCCTGCTCCCTGGCAGGAGCACTGGGTGGGCAGGGGAAGCCCCTGTATCCCAACCCCGCTGCCCTGCAAGAGTGCTGAGTGAGTGGAATGGGACAAGCGCCCGCGCCCTGACCTTGTTCCCCGGCAGGAGTGCTGGGTGGGGGAGCGAGGCAGGGCAAGCCCCCATGACCCAATCCCATTTCCCCGCCAGGAATGTGGGGTGTGTGTGATTGTAGGCAGAAGGGATGGGGAGGGGCCCTCACTTGCTCTGGCCCAGGGCCATACAAAAGCTTAATCCGCCTGTGGTTGGATGTCACAATGCAGATGACCTCATCTATCCAGTAGGTTGTGTCAGGACCATCCCTGTTCTGCACTGTCAGTCTGGCTGAAGGAGAGGAGCAGCCAATAACCTTTTCCATAGCCCTAGCACTACTACAAATTGGAGGATTGGGCCAAAAGAAATCTGATGAGGTTCAACAAGGACAAGTGCAGGGTCCTGCAGTTAGGATGGAAGAATCCCATGCATCACTACAGGCTGGGGACCGACTGGCTAAGCAGCAGTTCTGCAGAAAAGGACCTGCAGATTACAGTGGGCGAGAAGCTGGATATGAGTCAGCAGTGTGCCCTTGTTGCCAAAAAGGCCAACGGCATATTGGGCTGTATTAATAGGAGCACTGCCAGCAGATTGAGGGAAGTGATTATTCCCCTCTATTCGACACTGGTGAGGCCACACCTGGAGTATTGCGTTCAGTTTTGGCCCCCCCCACTACAGAAGGGATGTGGACAAATTGGAGAGAGTCCAGTGAAGGGCAACGAAAATGATTAGGGGGCTGGGGCACATAATTTACGAGAAGAGGCTGAGGGAACTGGGGTTATTTAATCTGCAGAAGAGAAGAGTGAGGGGTTAGGGTTAGGGGTATTTGTTTTTATGGCTTCTTACATGGAAAATGAGTCCAATCCTGGATTTGCAAATGTGGTTGCATGTCTTGCAAGTGTAGTTGTTGGAAGAAGAGCTTGAGGCGCTGGACTTATGACATGCTCTCTTCTCCTGCAGAGACTTCACACACCACTCTTCAAAAGTAGACATGGCCGTATGGCACAGACCTCTCCATCTCGGTCTCTCCCGTGCAACGAGTTCCCAGGTTTTAATGTCCATCTTGCATGCATTGAGATTGGCCTTCAAAGAGTCTTTATATCTGAGGATGGGTCAACCCTTAGAGTTGTTTCCTGTGCTCAGCTGACTGTAAAGCACCACTTTTGCATACAGGAAACCTCCATATAGACTGCATGTCCGACCCAACAAAGTTGAGCCCTGATGAGCATGCTCTCAATACCAGGGATTTGACAACTCTCAAGCACTTCGGTGTTGGGGATCCTATACTGCCACTTAACACTGACGGTTTAAGCTCTCCAGCTTTTTGATGTGGTATTAGTAGAGCATCCATGTCTCACAGCTGTAGAATAAGAATAAGGTGAGTACAATAGTGCAGAGGATTTTTATCTTAGTTCTGAGGCAGACTCCATGCTCCCTCCAGGGCCCGTGGGTGAGGCTGCCAAATGCCAAGCTGTCTTTGCCAGGCACTGAGTGATCTCATTATTCAACATGGTGTTCCTGGAAAGTATGCTACGCAGGTAGCAGAATTTTCTGACCAAGTTGAGGGGTGTGTTGTCAATTGTGATGATAGGATCATGGTGCTGGCGATACTGGTGGTCTGCTGCTGGCTGTCTTTTTTCAGGCTGATTGTGAAACTGAAGCACTTCGAGGCATAGGCAAAGTGGTCCACAATAAGCTGGATGTCCTCAAGCATGTGTGCAATGAAGACACGGTCATATTAAAACAATGACTATAATAAAATCTCATGTTTCTTGGCTTCAGTTGGCCATCTGTAGGGGTCTCAAAGGAATTTATTCCTCTTCAATACACAATACGCCAAATCCATTCTGGATTTTTTTTTGCTTTCGTCTGAAGCATCAGGAATTGACCATAGCTGGCGGCAGGGCACCGGGCAAAATGGAACTATGTTCTAAAGTGGTACCTTGAATCCTTTGTTCCTAGATGCTTAGCTGTTGAATCGTGCTCATGTGCTCAGGGTCAAACTGATTGCCAGATTTGGGGAAGAAGAAGGCAACTAAAATTGCTGTAGGCTGTGCAAATTGCAGGCTGTTATTTCAGAGACTCAAAGGGAGTTTGAAGGAGACTGTGGGACTATCACTTGTTTCCCAGACTTTAAAGAGCTTGCTTTCATGCTCTACAGAGGGTTTGGACATCATTCTGCAGAGACTGAGAGGGGTAAAATTTCCCAGAAAAGAACCTAGCGGAGTGTATGTATGTATGTGCACATAATTATATTTTGCACTGAGACCTGCAAAAGTAATAAGTACTAAAACTTGGGGGAAAAACCCTTAAGAGTTGTTGACATTGTTCACAGTTACTTCAAGAGTTGTAGGAAAACTGTTATGCATTCATAGATGGATAGATATTTAGTTCATAAATTTTCCTTTAGAGATTGTGTCATTCTCCTTCTATCTGTACAAACCCTGAAAAAACTAAACTTTGGTCTGTACTACAGCAGAAAGGTAAGCTGAAGTACTGAACAGAAAAGAAATACAATACCTGATCTTAGTATGTTGCCTTCCCCAAATTTGTTATACATAAACATTTAAGCTAAGCAAGATATTATTCCATTCAGAAAAAGTCAGTGTTTAAAAGTACATAGACAAATAAAATCCGTAGCACACTTTATATATGAAGGAGTGAAATGGTACTGAAAAGCTGTTAAAGCAGTAGCCCTCGTCGACATCATCTCACATAGGGAATTATCCTTGAGCTGATGCTAGTATGTTTAAGAGCTCTGCAGTTCATGTACTAGCATATGCTACTAGTATTCATTTATATATAGATCCCTACCAAATTCACGGCCATGAAAAATGCATCATGGACCGTGAAATCCGGTCTCCCCCATGAAATCTGGCCATTGTAGAGGGGGTCATGGTATTCCACCCTTACTTCTGCACTACTGCTGGTGGCGGCACTGCCTTCAGAACTGGGCAGCTGGAGAGCGTTGGCTGGGAGCCCAACTCTGAAGGCAGCACTGTCACCAGCAGCAGTACAAAAGCAAGAATGGCATGATATAGTATTGCCACCCTTACTTCTGTGCTACTGCCTTCAGAGCTGGATGCTGGAGAGTGGCGGCTGCTGGCCGGGCACTCAGCTGTGAAGGCTGCATTGCTATCAGCAGCAGTGCAGAAGTAAGGGTGCCAATACCGTGACCCCCCTACAAAGCCTGGCCAACCCCGCACTCCAACCCCTTTTTGGATTGGGACTCCCATGGTTACACCACCATGAAATTTCATTAAATCTTATGACCGTGAAATTTACCAAAAGGGACCATGAATTTGGTACAGCCCAGTGCTTACTTTGTGCCAGGGCTTGCCAGGACTGAGCCCTGTCACCTCTAAGCTTGCCACGCCAGTTATGAAAGTAAATAATTGCTTGAGCCGTGGCACCTAATTGCTTGAGCCCCAGCACCTCTTTCATTACAAGTAGGGCCCTATTTATATACAGTAACTAGATTTCTTCCTGGTGAGAACTAGCTTGTGGGTCTCCAGTCACCTTGCAGCAGTCAGGTGCATCTGCCTAGGGTTTTCAGTGATGGTCAGCAGTACATGATGTTAGCGTGAAAATGAATGTAAGGCAAACCCTCAGCTGGACCAGGGCTGCTCACTCAGCTATGACTCACCCCTCCAGCAGAGCCTGCAGTGACTAATCTCTCAGGCATGCTGCAACAGCCTATCCAGGGGCAGGGGCTGATGACCCCCCCGGCACAGGTATTTCACACTCCCCACCAGAGCCACAACTTGGTCTGTGCAACAGCACCATTTGGCTAGGAATCTTCCTGCTGCCTCATGGTGTTACAGATTCCCTAGGCTTCCAGCCTGCCCTTGATCCTATCCCTGTTCCTGCTCCAGCCTTGCCTAAGCCTTGTTCTAGCCCGCTTCAGCTGCTCCAGCCCTGGTCCTGACCAGTTCCAGCCCTGCACCCAGCTCCTGACCCCCCAGACTCTTGGACTGACTCCAGCCCAGTTTCGGCTTCATCCTGCTTCCAAATTCTGACTACGATCCTGAGTTGGCACATCTATGGACTCTGACCCTGGTTCTTACCCACGGCTCGTCCCTGGACCTCAGTTTCAGTGCTGCCCTCGGCCTGGTCCCAACTCTACCTCCTGCTTCAACCCTTGATATCTGTTCTCGGATACTGCTTTAACCACCAGGCATGACTGTCTAGAACTCAGAGTCTGAAAATGAGACCAGGAATGGGAACTGAATTGATGCCTGACTTTATCTGGTGCAGACCAGTACCTTAGGCTGGCCCAAAGTAGTCCATTTGGTAAGGTGGAAGGGGAGAAGTAACAAGGTTCAATCAGAATAATCTAACATTGGAATTCTTTGTAATGTTTGGAATTACCTTTCAATTTTTACTATTTAAGGTCAACTATGCAATAGCTAAATGAACAGAATGGATCACACTAATTTAGTATGACAAATCCTATGTTTCCAGAATTATTAATTCTACAATAACTCAAGAAATTTTTTTTTTTACCTGGATCTACTCCAATTAGGCTTTCTAGCTCTCTTATCTTTTGCACAGCTGTTTCTGATGCAATGCTATAATGCAAAGGATTTTGAGAAATGCAGTGGACCTTGGGGATTTCTTTAGAGTTATGAACTGGAGCATCTTCATTCTTCAGGTCAGTAATAAACATGCACCCAGGAGAATGTGTAAAAGCCAGCGGAGACTCTATAATAGATGGAAAAACTTCAACTCAATAAACTAATACAATATACTAATAACAAAAATATTATTGATAAAGCACTGGAACAATAAGAAAAATAGAAAAGTTGCATCCTAAAACATATACATGTTCCCTACCTCAAAGAGCTTACAATATAAGATGACAAGTGACACGTGAAGGGAGCTAATCAAATATATACATAAGTAACATTGTAAGTTTATGTGTGTATGTGTGTGTGTATATATATATACACACACACTAACACATCTGGAGGAAAGAACGGTGGGCTTATGAATCAGTTGAACGCATTTTCACTTAAGAAAAAGACTATATGAAAACGGATTTAGATGATCGGGCTTATATTTTCAGAAGTGTCCCCATTTTTGTTACCCAACTTGAACGATTTAGAACCTGATTTTGGAGGCACTGAGCACTTGCAGCTCCTAATGGAGTTAATCTGAAAATCAGATCTTAGATGTCTCAAGTTGGGCACCCTAAATCAGTGATAATTTTGACAATTTAGGTACAAGTGACTTGCCTACAGTCATACAATGAGTCAGTGGTACAGCTGGGATTAAAAATATAATCAGTCACCCACTTCTGTAGTACAAACACTAAACAACATTGCCTTTCTTTAGTATCTGTATTTGCTGTATAGTAAATGTGTGTGAGAGGCAGCCTACCCACTGTAAGCACTGCTCTAGTCCATGTTACTAAACTCACTTTGCAGAAGCACTAAAAAAATACACTGGGCCTCATTCTCCATTGCTTTTGCCTTGTGTAATCATTTAGACCCAATGTAAAAAACTGCCACTTTGATTTGCAAGCATTTCACATCCACTGTGCCCTCACTTCGCATTAAATATAAATGACTGCATAAGGTGCAGTGTAGAGCTGTGTGGAGAATGGAAATGCTGTTTCACAAAGAATCCTGAAGTTTGTTTTTGTTGTGATTTGGAACAAACCCCTAAATTTTTGAAATTCTCTGTGAAAGAAAATTCAGGAAAAATTTTTTTTTGGATCAGTCAAAAAAAATTTTTTTTTTTTTTTTTAGAAAAACAAAATGTTTTGTTTCAGTTGACTTTATTTTATATTGTAAAATATAATTAGGCTTGGCAAAATTAGATTTTTAAAGTAATTTTGACATGTAATATTGATGTTTATTTTTAAGCATTTTGTTATTGTTAGTGAATTAAATGTTTATAGTAGTGTAAAATTATGGTTTTAAAGAACAGTAAAAGCTGTGTTATACGGCCCTGTACCAACCAGAGAGTTCTATAAACTGGCATTTCTAATCTTCATAGAAAGTCTGCTTTATAGTCCCGGTTGGTGCGAGGCCAGCAGACTCCCTATGTGCCTTCCTGGCAGTGGCGACATGTTCCTGCTGCTCCTAGGCGGAGGAAAGGCCACGAGGGGTTCAGAGTGCGGGAGTGGGGTGCAGGGCTGGGGTGCGGGGGGAGATGAGGAGCACAGGCCCTCGGACGGAGTTTGGGTGCGGGGGGGGATTGGGGCACGGGCTCTAGGATGGGGGAGGGGATGCGGGGTGCTGGATCCTGGCAGGGTGCTCACCTTGGATGGCTCCGCGCAAGCAGCGACCAGTCCCTGTGGCCCTTAGATGGAAGCGCAGCTAGGTGGCTCTGCGCACGCTGCCCCCGCCCCAGCGCTAGCTCTGCAGCTCCCATTGGCTGGGAACCACAGCCAATGGGATCTGCGGGGGTGGCGCCTGTGAATGGGGGCAGCGTTTGCAGAGCTGTCTAGCTGCACCTCTGCCTAGGGGCCGCAGGGACTCGTCGCTTCTTGCGGGGAGCCACCTGAGGTGAACAACCCCAGATTCGGCACTCCGCGCACCCCAACCCTCTGCCCCGCACTCTCCCCCACACTCAAACTCCCTCCCAGAGCTTGCGCCCCGCGTGCCCCCACTCCCTCACTCTTAGTTAATCAGAAGTTTTTACTTATCAGCACCCACCATTCTCCCAACATGCCAGATAAAAAAGCTTTTACTGTATTCTCACCTTATTTTTAATCAATTAATTTTTTTACAGTTGCTGGAAATTATGGGGAGGGTCAGGCAATAATTATTTAAGACAGTATATATTGAGGTTCACAAAGTTAAAGCTATATAACTATCAAAACAAAAATTGTCAATGTTACATGACCAAATGTACAAAGTAAATATCCTTAAATCAAACTAAAGTTCTCAAGCAGCATTTTTCTTACTCTGTCTATCTGTAAATTCAATTATTATTGATGGAAAGATTTTTTAAATCATTTTATGTATGTATGGTGAAATCTATGTTTACTGACGGTTAGCAATTAAAATCTAATCCTTCCAAGTGTATATATACACAATATAATATAAAATTTGAAAAAAAATGTGAAAGAAAGCAGTTTCAAAATGAAAAATGAAAATGGTTCTTTACCAAAATGCTGAAACGCAACATTTCTACATAACACTTTTTCTCCAGTTTTCCTCCTAAACAAAATTTTGGTAAAATTAACAAGATTTTGCATTTAATTTTGATTCTGACGGAAGAAGAGGTTACTTATCATCTTATACAGTAACCTGAGTTCAAGTTGTTTTGTCCCTGTTGGTGCTCCATTTGAGGATGTGCGTGAGCTTGTGCACTCTCCATCAGAGATTCTTCTGCTAGTATATCCCACAGGTCCGCACCTGTATTGTATGCTGCCTTATGCTCTGGTAAGAGGGCATATAGATAAAAGCAGACCCACACCTCTCCAGTTCCTTCTCAACCTCAGAGCATAGTAAAAGTCCGAAGCAAAGGGGAAAGGAAGGTGAACAGTGGAGCACCCATACAGATGAAACATCTCAAAGAATTCCAGTTACTGTACAAGGTAAGTAACCTCTCCTTCTTTGAGTGTTGTCCATTTGGGTTTCTCATGAGGAGACTACCAAGCAGTACCTTAATGTGGAAGAGAATGCTGAGGAGGTGGATCCAGTACAGAGTGCAGAACAGCTTCACCGAATATCATGTCCACTTTGGTGGCATGGAGTAAGGGATAATGCTGTGAAAAATATGTGAATGCAGGACCAGATGGCGGCCTTGCAAATGTCCTTGAGGCATACCTTCCTAAGGAGGGCACTGGAAGTAGATTGAGCCTGCATGAAGTGAATAGTGACTCTAGGAGGGTGGGTACAATCAGGGCTGGCTCCAGGTTTTCTGCCGCCCCAAGCGGGAAAAAAAAAAGCAGTGGCAGCGCAATCGTGCTGCTCCACTCTTCAGCGGCAATTCGGCAGGAGGTCCTTCACTCCAAGAGAGACTGAGGGACCCGCCTCCGAATTGCCGCCGAAGACCCGGACGTGCCGCCCATTGGTATTGGCCACCCCGAGCACCTGCTTCTTTAGCTGGTGCCTGGAGCCAGCCCTGGGTACAATCTATAAATCTCATAGCATGCCAAAATGCATCCTGATACCTACCCACACAGTCTCTGAGAGGAGATTGAGTGACCCATCATCCTCTCTGCAAAGCAAACTAAGAGCCTGGGAAAAACCCTGAAGGGCTTAGTTATGCCTGCTTGAAGTTAAAATATGTTGATATGTAGTGACAACTTTCGAGGAGTCCATTTGCCTTGGGCTTTAGGATTTTGCAGTTGAGCACTGGAGGCTATAAGGGAGGCAACCGTGGTGATGATGTGTGTGGGAGATGGACATGAGAAGGGGGTTCCCATACAGACTTTTAAAGGGTCCTTCCAGCAATTGAGGGAGTCGAGTACCATCTGAGGGCCTGACACCTCCCTGGGAGTGTAGGTTGTCTTGTGCCTGCTGGGAGTGTAGGTTGTCTTGAGCCAGGCTTGAAGACACCAGGAGTTCAGCCTTGCATGAAGGATTACAGACGTTCAGACTGCCTTGTGTCCCAGAAGCTGAAGACAAGTTCTCACTGTGGTTCGTGGGCTCTGCTGTAAGAATGAAGATCAGGTTGGACCTCTTGGCAAGCCTGTCCACAGGTAGGTATGTTTTGGCTGTCTCCGAGTCTATGCAGTGCATGGGTGTCAGGGTTCATATGTTGAGGCGAAGGCTTTGGGGGTGGAACAGAGCTAGGGCCTTCTTAGTGGCCAACTGGACTTCCAGGAAAGTATAGTCTTTGAGGAGCCAGTTATCCAGATACGCAACAAGGACTATTCCTAACTATTGAAGGTGGGCTTTGAAGCCGGAGAGAAGCCGCGGCCCGGCACCTGCCAGGGACAGAGAACACCGGCGCCCGCAGCCTACAGCCCCGGAGAAGCCGGAGAGAAGCTGCAGCCCCACGCCTGCCAGAGACAGAGAACGCCGGCACCCGCAGCCTGCAGCCCCGGAGTACTCTGTCCCCAGCAGGCGCGGGGTCCCGGCTTCTCTCCCCTGCTGGACACTAGGCGGGCCTCGCGCCTGCTGGGGACAGAGAACACCGGTGCCCGCAGCCTGCAGCCCCGGAGTTCTCTGTCCCCGGCAGGCACGGGGCCCCGGTTTCTCTCCCATCCTGGGCACTAGGCGGGGACCGAGAACACTGGCGCCCAGAGAAGCCGGAGAGAAGCCGCAGCCCCACGCCTGCCGGGGACTGAGAACACCGGCGCCCGGAGAAGCTGGAGAGAAGCTGCAGCCCCACGCCTGCCGGGGACCGAGAACACCGGCACCCACAGCCTGCAGCCCCGGAGAAGCCGCAGCCCCACGCCTGCCGGGGACCGAGAACACCGGCGCCCACAGCCTGCAGCCCCGGAGAAGCCGCAGCTCCACGCCTGCCAGGACAGAGAACACGGGCACCTGCAGCCCCGGAGAAGCCGGAGAGAAGCCGCAGCCCCACGCCTGCCAGGGACGGAGAACACCGGCGCCCGCAGCCTGCAGCCCCGGAGAAGCCGCAGCTCCACGCCTGCCAGGACAGAGAACACGGGCGCCTGCAGCCCCGGAGAAGCCGGAGAGAAGCCGCAGCCCCACGCCTGCCAGGGACGGAGAACACCGGCGCCCGCAGCCTGCAGCCCCGGAGTTCTCTGTCCCCGGCAGGCGTGGAGCCCTGGTTTCTCTCCCATGCTGGGCACTAGGCGGGACCTGTGCCTGCGGGGACCGAGAACACCGGCGCCCGGAGAAGCCGGAGAGAAGCCACAGCCCCACGCCTGCCAGGGACAGAGAACACCGGCACCTGCAGCCTGCGGGCCCTGGAGTTCTCTGTCCCCGGCAGGCGCAGGGCCACGGCTTCTCTCCCCTGCTGGGCACTAGGCGGGAGCACATAAATGCCCCGGCGGGCACCATGGCGCCCGCAGGCACCACGTTAGGGACCACTCAGCTACGCTATTCACATAGCTGAAGTATCGTATCTTAGATAGACCCCGCACAGTAGCGTAGACAAGCTCCAGTACAGGAGAGGCAGCTGGAATGCCTATCACAGAAGGGAGAAAGACCTGTGTCAGGATTGGAAGGGCTTGAATCCTGGGGTCTTGGGCATACCCTGCCAGGAAATCTGCCAGTCAAGAAGGCCTGAGAGAAAAGGGGGCTCTCAAAGAAAGAAGGAACAGATGGGGGAACCCACCTTCAAAGAACATCTGTGCTATAAAATGTAAATTAACAACAGCAAAAACAAAACAAATATCAACAACTAAAAATTAATTATAAAACAAAAATAAAGAGTAAAAGGGCAGAAGAATAACTGTGTCAACTAGATAGCTGGTACCACAGAACTCCATCTCAAGCTGCAGGCAGTTAAGAATGAACTGGAGTAGCATGGGTCCACTCCTCCCTACATATTTGCATACTGGAGCACAAGGAGGTGTACAGCGCAGGTGTGGCCGTGCAGGCACTACTAGCAGAAAGGTCTCCAAGAGTGCATGGGCATGTGCACAACCACATGTGGAGCACCCATAGGGAAAATAACTCAATGAACTGTTCCAACAGAAAATGAGTCCATCAAAGATTTTTCATCCTGCTCTAGTTCAGGGCAATGAAGATCAGACCCACTAACCACATCCTGCCAATAAGAACTCTCTCAGTGTACAGTGAGCAACATAAAAATGAAACCACTGTTATCTCAAACATAAAAAGTCCATCATACTGCAGTTGCTGACTGCTTCCACCCCTGTTACTCCACAGGCCCAAAACACTGGAACATCCTGAGGGTGAGGCTGAACTGGATCTCCATAGTCTGGGCTGGAAAGGTTTTGGATTCCTAATAGGCCTATGTTTGACAAACAGTAAAAACAACATTAAATTCCAGCAAAGCAGTAATGGTATAAAGCTGAGCTCATGCAATGACACTATGTTAAAATTGCAGCATGAAAAGCAGTAATGGCAAGGCCAACCTATGACTCAAATGGCCTGTTAGGTTCCCTTAGCATGCGTGTATGTGTCCTCGATTCCTGTCCTAATATTACATGCCTTACATTTTTTTTGTATATTAGTAAAACATGGATGATGACATTTTATTACATATTATATCTGGCTATATCTGAGACAAATGAAAACCTGCTGAGCACTCTCTGAATTTTACAGTTCCTAGGAAACATTCTTACAATATCTGATCTGTTCACTCCGAGATACTTTCATAAGAGTAGTGGTGGGTTATTCCTATTTGCCCATGCAGGCATGTTCCTATCCAGTGCTTTGTCCAGCCTATTTTCATTAACTAAAGATATGGGCCTTAATTACTTCCCTTTGGCAGTTATTCCACAGCCTATTAGATCTCACTATCAAACTTTTCCTGTTCTTTGGCCTAAATCCTTTGCTTGATTTAATTCAATTATTTCTAGTTATACTGTCCTGGATCATCCTCAACAATTGCTCTCTCCCCTTTGTGTTTACATTCTTCAGACACTTGCAGCTGGTTTTCTTATTTCCCCCCCACCTGCCTTAGACTTCATTTGAGTAAGCCACATGTGATTATTTAAAACACTCCTCAGGGACCAACAAAAATAGCCTCTTAATCATTTTTGTTGCTCTTCTCTGAACTCACTCCAATTTGTAGTTTGCCTTCTAGAAGTTAAATACCCAGACCTGTATGCATTATTCTAGGTGCAGTGTCACTAGTGCCATATAGACCTCCCTCCATGCTCCGTGATTTGATATAGCCAATAACTTCACTGGTTTTTTTTATTACTGCCATATCATAATAAAAGGTCATTTCTAATATGTTTTCCACTGTTGCCCTTCGATATTTTGCTTTCCAAACATAATCTTCCTATTGAATAGCTGTATTCCATTTTCCCCTACATGAATGAGCTTACATTTTTCTATGCTGGACTTCATTTTGCTTGTTCCTGTCTATATTTCTAAACTCTTCAATTCAATTATATTATTTTCTCTGTCCTCACAGTTGTTTTTAACACATCTTAGTTCAATATTATTTTTAAATACAATGTGATGTTTACTTTCAAGTTCATTACTGAAGATGCTAAATAATACCAGACTTACAACTGATCCCATCTTGAAATTGACATCCTCCAACACTGCCATTTATTGTTACCCTTTCCAATGACGGGACAGTGCACATATTCAAGCCAAACCACATGTATTTTTCAAATAAGATTTAATCAAATACTTTACTGAAATCCAAATAGACTACAATGAGGAGTCCTTGTGGCACCTGAGAGACTAACAAATTTATTTGGGCATAAGCTTTCATGGGATATAACCCACTTCATCAGATGTATGGAGTGGAAAATACAGTAAGCAGGCCAATTCAATTAGGCTGGACGTGTCCCATTGGCCTCATTAGCACCGAGCCCTCACTTGGTAAGGCAACTCCCATCTTTTCATGTGCTGTATATTTATACCTGCTTACTGTATTTTCCACTCCATGCAGCTGATGAAGTGGGTTATATCTCACGAAAGCTTATGCCCAAATAAATTTGTTAATCTCTAAGGTACCACAAGGACTCCTCATTGTTTTTACTGATACAGACTAACACGGTTGCCACTCTGAAACCTGTCACCAAATAGACTACATTACTTCTTTCCCTGTTTCACACATCCATCTTCTTATCCAACACATTTCCTCTGTTCAGTCACATCAAACCTTCACTTCCAGCTAAACTAAATTGTAAACAAATCAGTACCTATGTACCTATAAAAAGGTTTAGGTTTTTATGTAGCCACTTGAAATTTAGGCTGAAGCTTATTGTCCCATATACTTTTTGTCAATTTTTTTCCTTAGCTTTATGGCCAGTGTAATACACTCTTAGAGTGAAATGTATGGAAAGTACACTGACCAGGGTTACCAATATGAACTGGTGCTCCATGTGAGTCTTTCAATGGATAAGTAGCTTCCACAACTGCTTCTAACTTGTCTTCAGGAATCGGTCTCATTGTGACCACTAAATTGCAGCAAAAACTAGCAACTCTGCAGCAAGGCATATCTGTCTGACAAAATTTAAAAAATAACCAAGGCATTAGCAGGAATTGAAGAACTATCAAGGCTTATTTTCAGTTCTGAAATGACTATGCACCCTTGAATTTACAAGGGGCACATTTTAACATACATTTTTAAAGGATTTTGAGTAATATTGTAACTAGCATCCAATGAAAATAATCCATTTCCTATAACAATCAATAATGAATAAACCAGACAGTCTACCCTTTAGCTCTTGTAATTAACATGTTTTGCAGTGAATATCTCCATTAATTATATTCTAAGAGCTAAATCCTTAATTTGGCATATGCAGCACAAATCTTGGTAAACCCAGATATACTGTGGACCCCAGGTGCTGCCAGTTTTCTCTCCTTTTGGGAGGTGGGGCGGGGAAGCACAAAGAAACAGATCTATTGGCCACAACCCTCCATGCATGCTAAAATGCAGAGAAACTGCATATAGCAGAGTTTGCAAAGATCCTACAGATCCTTATCGCAGTACACCCCAAAACTGGCAATCTTCCATTTACATTGCAGAAATACTCAAGTTCCATTGGGCCAGGGCCTTTCCTGCCCATGGAAGAGGAGCCACAGATTGGTCCTAAGAAATTTTAATGTTGAGTCATTTCCACTTAGAAACACACATCTAGGTTATAAAGACAAAATGTCATTCCAAGTTAATTTGTCATTTGAGATATAGTAAGCAAACCAACAAATAATACTGTCTGCACAGGAAATTTTTAATAAAAAGTATTTGATTTCAATTAAAGTATAGAGAAATAATAGTTAAGGATCATTCATAGGTCTACATTCAAAAGGTAGCATTTATTTTACCTTGATATTGCCATTAGTGCAATAAATAATGATATTTTTAAATTCTAGAATGTAATAAACACAATTAGACCAATTCTTCTTTGTAAACAACTTCATGTATTTTCTCCAACCTGAAGACTAACATAGGCTCTCACTGTGAGAGTGATTTTTTTCTTCTCATTGAGACCAAGAAAACAGAAACAAACATGTTGAATGATAACCCAAGGTGAAACAAAAATCCATTGCATAGTACAGTCAACCTTTTAACTAAACAGCAAATCCATGTGGAGATACTAAAAGTGGTTTAATAATAGTCAATATTGTGTGTATTGGAGATGGTCTGCAGTACAGGTTTCAGTGTACAAAAATGTGCTGATGTAACCCTATCTGAACCTCGATGTAATTTAACAATTATTATGTTCTTACCTTGTACATGCTTACGTTGCATTTCTGCTCAACGTTCCTTAGAGGAACACCAACTTTGTGGGCTGCCTTTTCAAATGAGTCACTGCAGCCTAAGTAAAAAGTCACCATGTCTTTAAGCTGATCAAAATAATCCTTTAGACTTGTCAAAGTGCCAGTACAAGCTCCATACTCATATATCCTGTATTGCAGGCAATCAGTTCTAATGAAATAAAGAAAGAGCTATACTGTCACAATTATCACAATTTTTTTAAGCAAAATGAATTAGAAGAATTCAAGAAATGTTGACTAAATTGACATTCATGAAGTGTTAAAGCTCAGGATTTTTCCTGTTCTGTCCATTTCTTTTTCTTCTTGGTGACAGTGTAACCAACACAAAAAAAGTGGTTGATCTACCTTGCTGTAACAGTTGATCTTTAATATGGGTTGCACATGTCTGTTCACACTGGGTGTGAGTGCACCCTGTCCACAGATGTTAGAGATTTTTTTCCCCTCAGCGGCACCAGTCGGTGTGGCTTGAGCAGGGCCGGCTCTGGCTTTTTTGCCGCCCCAAGCAAAAAAAAAACAAAGCAAAAAAACCACCTGCGGCGTGGCCGGAGCGGCAAAGCAGGAAAAAAACAAAAACCTGCGGGGCGGCCGGAGCCAGGGTGCAGGGTCTTCAGACCACTGCAGATGTGCCTCGGCTAGCGGGGGAGGGTGGGAGGGTGAGGGAGCGGGGGGAGAGAGAGAAGGGGAGCAGCCAGGGCTTCAGCAGGGCACTCACCCACGTGGCCCCGACCACCGCACCGCCTGCCGGGAGGGCTCTGCGCCACTCCGGTCGGCGGGCAGGGAAGAACGCGGGCTGCCCTGCCGGGCTTGCTACAGACCTGGCATCAGCTGGGGCAGACGGAGCGTGCAGCCCGCTCCCAGCAGGGCACTCCCCTCCTCCACACCGCTGCCCCCTACAGGGCGGCCAGATCGGCAAACAAAACAAAAAAAAGCGGCTGTGCTGCCCTAGGATTGGGCGGAATGCCGCCCCGTAGAATCTGCCACCCCAAGCACAAGCTTGGGCTTGAGAGCCCTCTGTCGCCATGCACCACTGCGTGCTGGTATAAGAGAGCAGAGCTGCCACTGACTCGCCATAGTTCCTTTGTACCAGACAAACTCCAATAGAGAGGGGATGGTGCGAGGGCTGTGGAGTGGACATATGGAACACATCTTGAAGAATAACAATTAAAGAAAGGAAGGTAACTGGTTTTTATTCTTTGAGTGATTGCACATGTCCATGCCACTGTAGGTGACTCAAAAGCAAACATGCAAGGAGGTGGATTTGGAGTCTACCTGAACAGTGATTTTAAGAGAGCCTGTCCAAAACTGGCATTGTCTCTGGACCAGTGGTTCTCAACCTATTTACCACTGTGGGCCACATATGCAGCTCTCTCTATGTGTTATGTGGGCCGAATCCACACAATATATATACTACCTCTATGGTCCTGAGGATGTCACACGGGCAACAGCTGTGGGTTTGAGAAAAACTGCTCTTGACTGACAGAAATGGCATAATGAGATGCAAAAGTGTGGCCTGATGACCAAGTGGCTGCTTTACAAATGTCTATAATCGGCACTTGCACTAAGAAAGCTGCAGAAACTGCCTGCGCACTAGTAGAATGCACCAGCTGTCTAGTTGGTGGGATTATATTAACCAATTGGTAGCATAAATGAATGCATGAAGAGATCCAGGAGGAGATTCTCTGAGTGGAAACTGGTTGGGCCATAGCTCTGTCTGCAACTGCTACAAACAACTTCATATGGGATCTAAAAGATTTAGTTTGTGCCAGGTAGAAAGCTAAAGCCCTTCTTCTCACATCCAAGAGTGAAGCTTTTCTTCATCCATATGTGCATCGTGTTTCAGACAGAACATGGACAAATAGATTGCTTGATTAATATGAAAATTAGAGATTACTTTTGTGAGAAATTTTGGGTGAGGATGAAGATAAACTTTATCCTTATGGAAAACTATATGGGTGACTCTGACATCAGAGTTTTCAGCTCACCCATCCTTCTGACTGAGGTAACTGCCACCAGAAATGCTATCTTCATGGAAAGGTGAAGGAGGGAGCAAGTTGCAAGGGGCTCAAAGGGTGGTCCCATCAATTTTGCTAGGACTAAGTTCAAAAGATCCCAAGATAGGATAGGGTCTCATACGTGTGGGTGTAATCTGAACAAGCCCTTTAAGAATCAGGTGATGATGGGGTTAGAGAAAAGGGATCTATTATCCACCAAGACATGGAAGGCTGAAATAGATGCCAGATGCACCCTTTTTAAGGGTTTTTTAATTTTTTTTATTAATGGAGATATCCTGTCTCCAAGAACTGGAAGGGACCTTGAAAGGTCATTGAGTCCAGCCCCCTGCCTTCACTAGCAGGACCAAGTACTGATTTTGCCCTGATCCCTAAGTGGCCCCCTCAAGGATTAAACTCATAACCCTGGGTTTAGCAGGCCAATGCTCAAACCACTGAGCTATCCCTCCCCCTATAACCCTTATAGAACTAATTGCAATACTCTGTTTTAAATCTAGAAGATAGTCTAGCACGAGGTTCAGGGGCCCGTCTCTGGAAATACACCTTTCCTATAAGATCAAATGGAGAAGTGCTGCCATTTAGCCGGTAAATGTTCCTAGTTGAGGGTTTTCTGCTACTCTGAAGCACTTTCTGCATGTCCCTTGACCAGGACTTTTCAAAAGTTGTCAGCCATAAAGCATCCATGCTGTCAGATGGAAAGTTTGGATGTTGGGATGGAGTAGGTGCCCATGGTCCTGGGAAATGATATCTGGATCCAACAGGAGAGACAGAGGAGGCTTCACTGACAAGGATAGTAGGATTGAGTACCCAGTGTTGAGGAGGCTATGCTGGTGCTATGAGGATGAGGTGAGCATGGTCTTGTTTCTCTTTGAAGATGACCCTGGGAAGTAAAGGAATCAGAAGGAAAGCATACACAAGGGATTCCTTCCAGGGCAGGAGAAAAGCATCTATCAGTGAGCCTGGACTGAGCCTCCCCAGGAACAGAACTGATGGCATTTTCTGTTGGTTCTCATTGCAAACAAGTCCACTTGGTGAGTCTCCCAGAGTTGGAAGATGGACCTGGCCATGTCTGGACATAGTGATCACTAATGATGATCAGAGAAGGATCCGCTCAGCTGATTCACTAACATGTTCTGTTTCCCTGGAAAGTAGGCAGCTCTGAGATAAACTGAGGCTATACAGAAGTTCAAAGGCAAATTGCCGCCTGGCACTGTTGGTTTGATCATGTTCCTCCTTGTCTGTTTATGTAAGGCATGGGCACCAAATCGTCTGTCAGAATTAATAATTTTTTCCCCACTACGTGGGAGAGGAAGGCCAAGCAGGCTAGACGTATCACTCTTAACTCCCTAACATTTATGAGAGTCTCTAGATCTTGGGATGACCAAAGACCTTGAATCTGCAGGAACCCCATATGAGCTCTTCAGACCACTGAAGACACATCTGTGACCAGACTGAGGTTTGATAGCAGGGGGAGAAAGGGAATCCTCAGGCAAACTTTCAGAGGGTCCATCTATCAATCCAGAGATGACAAAACTAACGTAGAGACTTGAACCACTAGCCATGCCTGCAGCTTTCTGAGATGTAGTCTGGAGTGTCAAACTACACAGGTACATACTACCATGTGGCCTGGAAAACTGAGGCAGCTATGTACTGTTACGAGAAGGTATGTTCTCAGTTGCAGTACTAGGTCTTGTAAAGTTGTAAACTTTTTGAAGTTTTGAAGTTTTGAACCTGGCTTGTGACAGAAAGGCCTTGGCCTTTGTGGAGTCTAAGACTGCCCCAATGAACTCTATTGTCTATAACTGAGTTCAGGGTTGATTTGTCTCAATTTAGTAGGAGCACAGTGCAAAGAATGTGGACAGGACAATGTATATAGTGGGCAAGACTTGAGCCTTGGACCGACCTTTGATCAACCAGTCATCCAGGTACAGGGACAAACAGGGACGCCCGATGTTCATAGATGAGCTGCCGCAACTGCCACACACTTCATGAACACCCAAGAACAGCTGACAGCCCCAATGTAAGCACCGTGAACTGATAATTGCAACCATTCACCACGAATCAGAGAAGCTTCTGATGGTCATGGCATATTGCAATATGGAAGCAAGCATCCTTTAAGTCAAGGGCAGAGTACCAGTCCCGCTGTTCCAGGGAAGGAATAATTGAAGCTAGTGTCATGATACAGAATTTTATTTTCTTCAGGAATTTGTTCAACTCTCCTAGATCTAAAATAGGCCTGAGTCCCCCATTTGTCCTGGGGGATGATGAAGTAGCAGAAATAGATGCCCTTCCTCATGAGGTACAATGAGACTTCCTCTATGGCCTCTGCCTGAAGAAAACATTAGACTTCCTATTGAAGGGCAATTTTGAGAGCGTGGTCTCTGAAGAGGCATTGGGAAGGGGCCATGCTTAAGCACTAAAACTGTCTAAAACTAAGTATAACTAACAAAATACTAATTTACAACAGTATCTATATGCAGAAAAGAATGAGGGAAGCACGTATTACTTTAAGTCTGGATCACTCTGACAACCGTCACTGGTGGTAAGAAGAAACTGAGCAGGTCAGGGAAGACTGCGCTCTCTTATACCAGCATGCAGTGGCGCCTGGCAACAGAGGGCACTTGAGCCATCCTGCTGGGTACCACTGAGGGAAAAAAAATCTCTGACATCTGTGCGTGGGGCATGTGCACAACCATAGTGGAATGTGGAATCACTTGAAGAAGAACAGTAAAAGCCTGCTTGTCCTACACAACTGCATATTAAGCCAGAAACCCCGTGCACACATTCAAGCCATCTAAACATTTTATTCTTACTAGGCAAATGCCCCTGAGACTGATCTCCTTCTCATGAGCATTACAAAATTATGTTCTTCAGAGTTCTGACTATTGCTCTGACTGCTTGCTCCAGAAGTCAGTCTCCTAACCGCCTCTGAGCAATGTAGAGCAACCATGTCAGTGCTGCTATGAAATGGGGAAAAATACTGTAGGCTAACTCTTAGGTTTACTATTAAGAGATCTTTGCAACTAAACATAACTTAATTTTTTGGATCACTGAAACAATTGAAATGTTGACAACATGGATTGTAAAGGGGTGTTTTGTAAAAAAACAAGGGCCAAATTCTATGCCACTGCATCAGTCCATTTACTTCAGTTGCAAAGGTATAACAGAAAGCAAGTTGGGCTCACTGTGCACAAAGCTATGGATGGTTTGCACTCTGGAAAATGTTATCTTCCAATAATGTCCAGTATCAATATCAGACCTGTGTGACAGCTGGAAAGACTTCCACACTTACTTGATATCAGAATTGCTGCTCAGAGAAGGACATTTCCATTCACCTGGTTTACTTCTGTACAGCAGCGGGAGAGGTCCATCATTTGCATGGCAAAACTTTTCAAAGTCATCAGCAAGGGATTTGTGCAAAATCACAACATTTGCCTGTTTATAGCCTTAAAGCATTTAAGGGAACAATTATCAGCAACTCGTTCAATTGTTAATATATGTGACAGTAATATTG
This sequence comes from Mauremys reevesii, assembly GCF_016161935.1. Classification (NCBI taxonomy): domain Eukaryota; kingdom Metazoa; phylum Chordata; order Testudines; family Geoemydidae; genus Mauremys; species Mauremys reevesii. Next base: position 30,790,951 of record NC_052626.1, read on the forward strand.
CTGTATGGATCTTATCTAGAGAAGAGATTCTTGTCCCTTGAAAAAGAGAATTTTTAAATATAATACAGACTATGATAGTTAAATAAAATTTCAATGTTTTTGGAAAGACTGTTTATAAAATCACTCCTAGATATGCTCTTCATAGTCAATGTCTACTGCAATCATTTTAGTAGTGAAAGTACTTGGCATTCACTGGTTTGAGGGGGTCGCTTCTCTCTAATAAGCTATTTTATGGGGAAACCAGAAGCCTACAATGAATTTAATTAAATAGTCTGGCAAATTGTTATGTTATAGAATAGATTATTTTATTTGATGTAAATATTGGCATGGAAATAAAAAGAGTACAATACTTTGTGCATACATCATTTTATTTTTCTTGTGTTAATGCAAAACTGCAACTCAAAACAAGTCTAATAAGTAAAGATCTTTCATTACACAGCCCATTTTTCAATGGCATTTGAAACTTAGCCTTGGAAATGTACTTTGGGTTGCAATTTAGCATACAGGGTTTTCTCCTAGGAATGAAATTTTGTCTGTTAGGTTAGATTCAAGTCATTACAACTATTTCTAAAATATAGGAGGGAAAATAATAAAATTGTTACAGATTCAGACACGTCTGCAATCGACTCAGAACCAGTTTTAATTTAAAATATGTCATTTTTGCAACCTGCTATTCTGTAATAACAAATGAAATAACAAATAACAAATGAAATAACAAATAACAAATGAAAAAAGCAGATATTCATCTTTAAGCAGCAACTACTAAAATCTACTAAACTACTATATGATGCTCATTGACTACAACAGGGATGCAGTCAAAGGAGCCAGTCCGGTCTACAGTGTAAAATACACAAATTAATAGTCCCTAAAGCCCACATTTTTAAAGGTATTTATGTGTTGCTGTACTCCAGGGGTCGGCAAACTTTGGCACGCAGCTCATCAGGGTAATCTGCTGGCAGGCCGCGAGACAGTTTGTTTACGTTGACCATCCACAGGCATGGCTCCCCGCAGCTCCCAGTGGCCGCAGTTTGCTGTTCCTGGCCAATGGGAGCTGCAGGAACTGTACTCAGTGCTGCAACACCTAACTGATTAAGGAGCCTGTGAAGGGATTGACTCACCACTAGCATCTCCTTGTGGCCAGCCAGGCCTGGTATAGCAGCTCTTTCCCCATCAGATACCTTCTGTGGTGGTCTGCCTCTTCCTGTGACTTGGCCCCAGGTCATTTTAAAGTCTCCCTCCCTTCCCCCTTCCAGGATAGTCAACAAACAGAAACAAAGGGAATTAACACAAATGAATCATCCCAAAATTGGGTTAAGGCTCTCTTCCTTCAGAGGGCGCTTGTTATGCTGTGGTCCTAAATTGAGTTTACAAGTAATAGAAGGGAATGGCTATATCTCAAGATGAGTCAACATCTGACACTCCCTTCCTTCATGGAGGGTCCATCAGGCAGTGGTCATCTGGGGAGTTTCTGCCGTCAGTCAGCCCTTTCTACAGGAGCGGAGGACTGAAGCTCTGCTTTCCTTCCTGATCTGTCATCAACTGAGATATATTTTTCCCTCTTAAGCTACTTACTCCAGTCCTGACATCTCTCACATATATAAGGGGGAACAGCCACCCTGAGCCCACATGAGCTCATTAACCCTGTGTTGCCCCATTATTGAGTCTAAATCTCAGTTTTAAAAAGTGACTTAGGCACTTCAGAGCTTAAATCCTATTGACAATCAACAGGCTCCTAAATCAGTCAGGCATTGCAATGTTGAACACAGCAATGCCTAAATACCTTTCAAAATCTGGGACGAACTGTGCCATTAGTACAGGTGATCTCTGACCTGAGGGTACATCCTTCCCAGGCCTTTGAGAAATCGGACGACCATCTCGTGGGAGAAGACTGATCAGTTGTCCATCTTGGGATGGAAGGCAGAAATGGCCATTAGGTGGACCTTGATTGATGAGAGGGCTAGGCCTTGTTGTTCCAGGAGCAGCAGGTACCCCAAGATAAGCTGTATAGATGATTGTAAAGATGGGATCTGTCATTGGGAGCACCAGATGGAGAATCGCTTCCATTTTACAAGGTAGGTGATTCAGGTGCAGGGCTTCCTATTATTCAGTAGGACCTCATGGACCTGCTCAGAGCATGCCTGCTCCTTCTGGTTCAACCAGGGAGCTTACAGGCAGTCAGATAGAGAGAGACAAGATTTGGATGTAGCAGCTGACCATGGTCCTGGGAGATCAAGTCCAGGTGCAATGGAAGCTGAATTGGCGCCTCAACAGACATGCTGAGGAGAGTGGTGAACCAATGCTGTCTGGGCCATGCTGGGTTTATGAGAATGACTCAAGCTTGCTCTTGCTTGATTTTCACCAGAACCTGTGAATCAATGAAATAGGAGGAAAGGCGCAGAACAGGTGATTCGTCCATTGCAACAGGAACGTGTCTGTCAGGGAGCCTGGGCTATGGCCTCACAGAGAGCAGAACTGATTACATTTCTTCTTGATGTGGGTGGCAAACAGGTCTATAAGTGGAAAACTCCACCATTGGAACATGTGCCTCACAATGTCCGGTCAGAGAGAACACTTGTGGTGAGAGGAGAAGAAACTGCTGAGGCAATCCGCTAGCCAGTTCTGGGTTCCCTGGTCTTGACCCTTTGGGGATCCCAGTAGTGGTAGGGTGAGATGGTCCCTGGCCATTGTGAACACCTCAGGAGTTGACGGCATTGCAAACTGGCTGGTGCATTGTCTGCTCTGAGGTTGCTCCTCTGTAGGTGTCCAAGGAGCTTGCTGTGGAACCGGAGTTGTTGACACTTTATATTGTGATGCCAGGGGAGACGAGTGGTCCAGTGCAGATCTCGCTCTCTCCCTGTCTCCTTTGGTTTCAGCACCAGAGACCTGGACTTCTCTTGGTGCTTCTGGTGCTTCTACTTAGGCACCAGGGAGGGCGATCAGTGCCAAGACTCCCCGGTCGATGGATGAGTGCTTTGCACAGAAACTAAGGTGCTTGGTGCTGAGTTTGAGTGCGGTTCCAAAGCCTGTCTTAAGGCTGCTTCCATGAGGAGGACCTTCAGTCGAGCCTCTCAGTCCTTCTTGCTCCAGAGTCTGAAGTCCCTGCAGATTTGGCAGCAGTCTTTCCTCTGACAGGCACTTGAGACAGCTCAAGTTGGAGTTGCTGCAAGGCATAGGCTTACTGCAGGCAGCGCAGGGCCTAAAACCCGGCGACCAAGGCATGCCCCAGCACCGGGAAGGAAGACAACCCCGAAAATTAAGTGCAGAAGTGTCTGAGCTATTTAAAACCTAAAACTACTCTAATTACTAACCATAATAACTACTTACACTAAAATTAGTATGAAAAAACCACTAGGATTTTTCCCACAAACCATTGCCTAAGTAATGAAGGATTCAAGCCAACCGTCACAGGTGGTAAGAAGGAACTGAAGGGGAACAGGGCTGGCAGGGCCCTTTATACCGGTGCCATGTGCACACGGCACCAGAGGGCACTAGAGCAAACCCGATGGATATCAGTAGGGGAAAAATGGGGCGTGCACATACCTATGTGGGAATGGACATGTGCAAGCACTTGAAGAATAAATAGTGCACTCGGCCCATCAGAGGACTGCAGGTTACTGTCACTCTGGGTGGTATTTCCTGTGGTGCCTATTCTCCACAGTGGTCCCTGGACATGGCACTGCATGCTGTCCCAGTGGCACTCTGGGAACTTCAGCTGTCCCAGGTTCTGCAGACCTGGGTTCTGGTTCATGCATCCTTATACAAACTGCAATTGAAATACCTGAGATGTGATAGAAGTGAATGTTCTTTACATAAAGGAAAAAATATCAATATTAACTTAACATCCTAGGTCTGACCTAAACTGACAAAAGACAGGAAACCAAGAGACAAGGCTACCTACCCTGCTCTTAAAGGAAAATTGCCAAGCAAAGGTGAGAACTGAGGTATGCACAAATTTATGTAATGAATGCTCCCCCACCCCAATCCAATCTCTAGGGAGTATTCAGCACAGAAATAAATTTTATTTCTAAATATACATACTAACTACAGAAATAAATTTATTACCAAATAAATGTACTAAATTTTATACTAGCCATATTTAATACTAAATGTAAATAAATATATTACATTTAATACTAAATTTAAACAATTCCCCCCTCTGACGTCCACTGATATGCCCTGCTTTGCTGAAGATATTCCAGAAAGCATTAATTCATGCTTTTATTGAGCAGAGATGTAGAACACATGAGGTTAAAAACATCAATCAAACCATCTGACATCATGCATCCATAGCTTACAAATCTACTACAAATTCAGGAAATGAAGGTTACTAGAATTCTTCAAGAAGGATTCTGCATATTAACACTCTTGGGAAGTGCCAACCGGTGTAGTATGAACAGTGGAACTTGCTGGTAGTAATGCCTATTAAAGGCTCACGTGTCCCTCCTACAACCTATTAGTGTTCAAGCACATTTGGAGGGTATGGCTATAAAAGGGGGCATGTTGCCAGCTGCCCTCTCAGTTCCTTCCACTGCTAGGGCAGAGTATAACAGTATTACTTAATTAGGACTACAACAGAAGAGGGGAAGGTGGGCAGGGAGTGTGAATATGCTGAGTCCATCTTGAAGAACTCTGGTTACACATAAGTAACCTTCATTTCTTCTTTGAGTGTCCTCTGCATATTTCCATTCTTGGGATAGCTTGGCAAGCAGTTATTTCAAGAATGGATAGAGGGTTGCAGAGTCCTAATTAACAAGGTGTAGTGAAGCGGCCTGGCTCCCAGCCGCCCCAGAGAGGGACAAGCCCCTCCGGATGCCAAAGTGGGCGGAGCCACTGGAGCCTGCACCCGCCCCCCAGAGGTCAAGGTGCAGGATAGGAAGTATAAAAGCCCAACCCCAGGGCTCAGAAGCTGGCTGGAGAAGCCGGATGCTGGTGCTCTAGCTCCCGCTGGGGAGACTCCTGCTGCCTGTGACCGCCCCAAGGACTGGCCATACCCATGGAGGCCGGACGGCGACCAGACGCCGGAGAAGCCAGGAAGCCTACCGGTGAGAAGGGACCCAGAGGAGCTGCCCAGCTTGCTGCTTGCTGAGTACCCTGAGGAGCCCATGGTGCTTGATGCCGTGGAAGACGCCGACCAGACGCAGGTACTGCTGGAGGGGGAGGTTGGAAGTAGCCCGGAGGCAGTCGACTCTAGTCTGGCTGTGGCACACCCAGAGCTGATGTCAGTGTGTTGCGGCCAGAATCCCCACTGACATAGCAGCAGGTCGCCTGCCGCTGTCACGGCCCCGGGCTGGGACACAGTGGAGTGGGTGGGCCTGCGTCCCCCCTGCCACCCGACTCACGGGTGGCAGTCTCCCCCTCGCCCCGACGCTCAGGACCAGGAGCCTGGGTTTTGCTGCCCTGCCCTGACCCAGGGCCTGGCCTTACTATTGAACTCTGTGCTCAGCCCCTGCCTGAGGGTCTGAGCCCTGAACTGTTTGTTTGGTGCCCCGCCCTGACCCAGGGCCTGGGCTTGTTACTGAATTCTGTGCTCAGCCCCTGTTTGAGGTCCTGAGCTCCCGACCGAGCACTTGCAGCCTGCCCTTATCCTGGGCCGGGCCAGTCACAAAACTATTTGCTCAGCCCCTGCCTGAGGGCCTGAGCCCTTGACTGTTTCCTGCCCCACCAGGCTAACCCCCCCTGACTCACCAGACTTGTGTAGTGAGGTGGCCTTGCTCCCAGCCGCCCCAGAGGGGCGACCCCAACAGCACCTGCCTACACAAGGATTGAAGTACTGCTCTGCTAAATGGAGCATTAGGTCTGGCTGTCAAATCTAACACATGATGTTTAGTGAAAATGTGAATTGAATCCCAAGTGGCAGCTTTGCAATATTTTAATAAGGGGAACATGGCTAGCACATGTTGCAGATGTAGCAACCGCTCTTGTAAAGTGAGTCCTAATACCAGCAGAAGGAAAGAAGGAAGAAATGTTGTAAGACTCATCTAGACATTGACTAATCCATCTAGGCTAGGACTGGGCAGAAATAGCTTGACCCTTACAGTGTCCAGCATGGGAAATAAACAATTTTGGAGACGCACTAAAAGCCTTAGTCCTGCCCAGATAATATGATAAAACACTCTTTGTAGCTAAATAATGCAATCTGGATTCAACTTTATGTGCATGGGGTCAAGGCATGAAAACTGATAAATCAATATACTGAATAACATGAAAATCTGAACATATTTTAGGAAAAAATCTGAGGTGAGGTCTAAGAACCCCAAAGTCTTTTTGAAAAACGGTATAAGGAGGAAGATATTGCATTGCACATAATGCATTGCTGACCTTTTGTCCATGGCAACTTGAACCACTGAGTTGTGCACTTGTGGAAGGAATGACTTGAGAGCTAGGCACGGTTCAAACATATTTATGTGTAAATTTGAGTCTTGGTGATTCCAAATGACTCAAATAAATTATTGATACATGGTACGCATCCCATTTTGAAAAGTATCTGATGTAACTATTACAGTAGAAGATGGGAGTTCAACAAAACTCCTTTGAGAACATTTTCTGGTCTCAGCCACCACATTAGAGATATTTGGATATTTCTTGGAAGAGTGACTACCTTGAACATACTGTCCATAATGGGTTTGAAATTTCTTGATTCCCAGTATTGAAGTGTCTTCATTCTGAGCCTGGCGTATGGTGTCACATATATTATTGAGGCTATGAGGCCTAATAAAGTCAAGTATATCACTTTTTGAGAGAGCTCCTGAAGTAATCTCTGAATACTGGAATGCAACTTCATGATTGGAATGTTAAAATCAGTGGTTATAATCTATTTAGGAAGGATCCAGTGAGCAAAAACGGAGAGAGAGTGGCACTCTGCATCAAAAATGGCATAACCTGTTTCCAAGTCACTGATAACTCAGACAAAAATGATCATGAATGCTTGTGGATCAATGTCCTAACAGACTAAGGACAAGATAGGTACAAATAAGGTATTAGCTGATGTTTGATACAGGCCACAAAATCACACAAGGGAACAGGATGACCAGCTCCTTATGCATCTATCTATAATATGTGTGTGTGTGGTGGGAAGCTACATGATCATGGGGAAATTCAGATTGAATGACAGATGCTGGAGGTCTCATGCTGCCACTAATAAAACATCCCTGACTGTCTAAATATTATAGATGACAATTTTCTAACTCAAAATATTTTCCACCCAACATGGGGAACTTCTATATTAGACCTCATCTTGACATAAAGAGGAATTGATCACAGACCTAAAAATTAGTGATAGCTTAGGTTCAAGTGATCATGACTTGATCACATTTATAATGTGCAAACAGAATAAAGTCCAGACCAGTAATTAATATACACTTGGTGCTTTAAAAGGGCCAATTCCACTGACATTACAGGGAGCTTCTGGGTGCTCTGCAGTTTTAAAAATGAAGCCATTTAAGTGAGTTAAGATTAGAGTGACCATAGCGTGACCAGATGTCCTGATTTTATAGGGACAGTCCCGATTTTTGGGTCTTTTTCTTATATAGGCTCCTATTACCCCCACCCCGTCCCGATTTTTCACATTTGCTGTCTGGTCACCCTAGTTAAGATGGATTTGGGAGCCTAACTTTAGACACCCAGAATTTAAAAAAGAACCCAAGTGAAATAGATACAAATGTCCAGTTGATTTTCCATTGGACTTCTGCGTATCTATTTCACTTATATGCTTTTGAAAAATCCTGGCCATTTACTATCTAGGAATGGGACTTATGTGTCTACATACAGCTGTTGTATTCACTTACCCTCAGCCATTCCAGAAGTATTACTTATATTGAGTTTGTTGAATCGAATTAGACTTCTGACTGCAAGGGGAAGAAGAGATCTCAAGCCTCCTGTAAAAACCATCTCTTCATCCTTGAACAGAAGAATGCTACAATTACTATATTATAAACTTAAAAATACAGCAAATGCATTTTACTATTGCTTTAAAATCTAATGTGTCAGTTTCAAGGTTTGTGTTTCCTCTTAATGTTCTGCCATGTTTCCTCTCTATTTGCAATTCTCCGTCTCAAAACAAAATGCAAATCACAAACTCAAAGGGTTGATTCACTGATGGTTAGTGACTAAGCAGAGGCTGAATCTCCTAATGAATTAGCTACTGAGGTTTAGTTTATCAGTCTGGCTGAAATGTAAAATCTAGTTAGCTATAGGGAGTCAACATATAGACTTTATTCATTTTGGTAAGTGTTTAACTTCTGAAGTTTTTGGTTCCCAAAATCTTTTTGAGACTCACAAATTCACAGCTAGATTAGTCCATCGGATTTTGACGTGTAGAACTGATTTACTAACTGAAAATGCCTTTGTAGATTAGAAATTTAACTCTTTGATAATCAGAGAATATATTTTCTGAATATAATTGTAACCTTAATACTTCCCGTTCATATAGTATGATGGATACTCTTGGGTCAAGTTTTCTGTTGGGGAAATTTAGGCACAGAGATGTTTAAGTGACTCATCCAAGGTCATGTTACCTAACCCTGACCTTTTGTAGATGCAAGTTAACACCTTTTATTTTGATTTAGTTAATCAGAGTCTACCCTAAATTCCCCACTCAACCTCAACCTGCTAAGCAGACATAAAAGTTGTTAACTTGAATCTACATTAGGAAAACATTTAAGTATAGGTCAGGATAAGGTAATGTGTTAGCTAGCCTGACTTAACTTTGGACATTTGTCTTAGTCCAGACAAACCCCAGTGCAGCAATTTTTATTTTTAGCATGCTAGCTTGAACTCTGCTAGTGAGAGTCTGTGTACCCAGGCTTGAAGGCTCACTCCCAGCTGCAGTGTAGATGTACCCAAAGAGAGAGGAAACTAGAAGCCAAGACTCCTGGTTCCTAGCTCTCTGCTCTAACAACTAACCTATGCCACCTCAGGACTATGCTCAATTCCTTGTTAGTAAGAAAACACCCTCCAAGTAGTCAAATTACTTTACCATTGAAGTTATTTTTAATTCTGGAGAAGCCAGTATTGTTGATGTAATTCCTAAAGAAGCAATAATGGTTTTAAACATAGAAAATTCAGTGCTGTTCTTTTAAAAGTTCATGAGTTTCCACATGTTATGGGTTTCTAGAAAATGGTAACTTCTGTTAAAAATCTACAATGTTTTGTGTTATTACCATGACAATGCAAGATTCCAGTCCTAAGAGGTCATACATGAACCACTTTACTTTAATAATTTACATTTCTGAGCAACTTTATTATTAATTAACTTGCACTAAGAGAGCAGATGGGTTTTGATGGTGAAATTCTGATCTGATCTTGAGTCCAAATTTCAAAACCCCTCCCAAAGTTTGAGGTATTCTGAAGTGGGGTTTTGATTTGGTCCACTGTGAAATTCAGATCAAGTTTTGGGTCTGGATTTTGCACCCTGTACCTCATATGTTTATAATAGGTTGGCAGCCCAAAGGAAGGAAGGTCTGAATTTTTTTTCTTGTCTTTTAGGGATTCAAACAAACAAAAAATAACTCTGTCACAGCTCCTTTGCAGTTTATTCTGTCTTCTTTGATTTTATATATCTGACTGTGAACTGAATGGAAGGACGTTCCTCGTTATGTTTCTTTGTACAGCACTAAGCACACTGTCAAAAGGTACCCTCCCGGGCCTGATGAAAATGACTGAGTGAGTGAGGGTGGAAGGAGAGCAACAGAGGGCAGGGAGATGGAGTGAGTGGGGTGGGGCCTCGGAGAAGGGGTGGGGCAAGGGTGTTCTGTTTTGTGCAATTAGAAAATTGGCAACCTCAAGTTTGGATTTACAGACGTGAACCCCCTCCTGATGTTAGGCATTCAAGTTAGGCCAGTCCTTTTTCAAGAAAAACTGAGGAGCTGGTGGTGATGTGACTTACATTTTGCCCATAATGTGGGAAACCCAGGTTCAGATCCCAACTATGCCTAATATGAAGGACTTAAACCCAGGTCTTCCATTTCCCAGGTGAGTGCCCTAATCACTCAGCTCTGGGTGGATCAATACCTTCTGTTGAAGCTGTTCCACTTTGTATAAAATATTTAAATAGGCATTGGAGTAAGGGACTTGAACTCCTTCTAGATGTGTGCCCTAAACACTAGGCTATAGAGTCAATCTCTTGCTGGACCAGGCAATAGGTAGGGGAACCCTATGTAAGAATATAAATTAACATTAGATTTGTGCAAACTATGGTTTTAAATTGAGTTTGGATATTAGCATGAGCAATAGGCCAAAGCACATGACCAAAAAGAATGAGGTGATCAGAAAGAAGAGTTGTGTTAAACTTGAAATGAGCTTTTGAAATACCAGTGTTATTTAAGGTTTGGATTGAAGTAATAGCTGTTAATAGGGTCCCAGGTGCAGTAAATTGACTATATAAGAAACTGCTTCTTCTGGCCTTAGTTAAAGTTACGCAACTGGTAACAATGTCTTTTCTTTGTTAAAGGGTCAAAAGAGTAAACTCTTAAAAAAGTTCATTGCTAATACCTGCCTGACCAAGTTGGAACCAACTTCTTATGGGTCCCAACACCTCTGGGTCTAGCCCTTTTATAATATCTTGATCAAATGCTTATAAATGTATTACTATTTTGGATGTAGTAAATTGCTTAGTTAGGCTCTTTAGGTATGTTTAGAGCAATTTGTATAAATACCATCTGGCCTTTGATCTTAATAAAAGAATTTATGGTTGAGATATACCTATCTCATAGAATTGGAAAGGTTATTGAGTCCAGCCTCCTGCTTTCACTAGTGGGACCAAGTACTGATTTTGACCCAGATCCCCTTAAGTGGTCCCTTCAAGGATTGAACTCACAATGCTGGGTTTAGCAGGCCAATGCTTAAACCACTGAGCTATCCCTTAACCCCCTGTAGGTAAGATCCTGCGTAAATAATAATTCCAACTCCCACTGGGGCTTAAGTGTGAGTTAGGTATTCAGCTGCTTGGTGGTGCCAGGTCTGAGGAGGCTATGCATGTTCACAAGCAGAAATCTAGGTGCTACAGGGACTTTACCAGTGAAAACTTAAGTGCTTAGGAAATGTAGGTTAGGCAACAGTGAGCAGGGATTTTGAGAATCTAAATTAGGACTTAAGTGCCTGAGGTCCTCCTTCTGAATCCAACCCCAATTGGATTCACAAAAGCACCTAAGCAGGTTAGGTGCCTAATTCCCATTAAAATATAAAAAATCCTATGTATGAGATTGGGAGTGTTTAGCAGTCAGGGTTCTTGATATTAGGAAGTAATGGGAGAGTATTCTTATCTGAAGGAAGATTGATTAGCGACCTTCTTGTTATAAGAAAGACAGGAGGTCAGAGGAATTTAATCAGATGAAAATAAACATGTATGTGTATAGGCCTCTAGGGCTTGGTGCAGGGTTTAAATTTAAATCACTAGTCAGGACGACTCCATTTAATAATGGATTTCTACATAAAAGTGCATTTTTGTGGGTTGTTATAACCTTAATACATATTCTTCACAACTCATAGATGTAAGTTTCATTTTTAGAAGGTACACATTATACATTTGTAAAGGGATTTATTTTGAAAACTTTTCAGTTTAGTTTTACAGCTATATCAGAAAATGAATGATTGTTTGGTTATTTCATTTACCAAAGGTAATTGAAGCAGATATTTATGAAGTCATTGGGAGTTGAACTATCTCCAATTCAACAGATTAATCATTAATATTTGGAGGATTTTCTTACCGTGCTGTATTAGGAGGAGAACATCACCAGACAGGCATTTAAATTGTTTTATTTAACTAAAACAACAACGTTATGTATTCTGGATTTTTTTTCTTCAACAGCAAATATATAATATTTTAACAAAACCAGCATATGAATTTTTGAACTTAAACATTCAAGTTTTTTAAAATTAGGTTTGTTTTTCTTAAAGTTGTTTTTAACTAAAATAGTTAAATGAAATATTTAAAAAAAATTAAATTGACTGTCAGCCAGGTCAACATGAGAAACTTAAAATATTGGCTTCTGAAGCTAACTCAGTTGTCTTCACCTTCATTTTCCTGTTTTGTTCATAATCTGGAAAAGAAAAACAAGCTTTCCTGCTTTTTCAGGTCTCAAACGATTTCTCAATTTGGGACAAATTAGTCCAAAGGAAGAAAATATTTTTTCTACACCAGCAGAAGAAGCTACTGCTGTTAAAAGTGAGATTATCACTTCAACAGTCTCTGAATTCAAGTGCTTAAGTGGCTTCCACCAGTTCACTGGTGTGACTTTCTTTAAAACATCATCAGCAAACATATATTTCTTGAATGGTTTACCCTTAGCGCCGACGTTTATTATAGTTGGCATTATGGAGGGATGATTGCTGGATGTCCATATCATAGCCAACTCCTCTTCTTCAGCAGTTAAGGTTTGACTCTGGCACTGAGTATTGAGAATATTTACAAGAAAATGAGCTGGAGATAGTGTTTGTCCCATTCGTTTTTTAATGCTTGTAATTTAACTCTGTCATTGCATATTTCTCTTTTTAAGATCTCACTAAGTTCCTTCCAAATTTCAACAGCATTAGCAAAAAACCCGCTATTTCCCAGAATTTTGTTCCAGCCTATAGAAATAGGCTTCAGGGTACTCAGCATGTGTTCAACATTTCTCTTAAGCCCAATGTTGAGAACTTTGGCTGTGGCATTACCATCTATTTTTTCACAATTTTGTTCACAAACTGTCATCAGATTTAGTGCTCAAAACAGTCCACTACTGAGTTCCATCACATGTCTTGTGGGAGAATTAGCTTGGTTCCTCCCACTTTTTTCAAAGCAGCTGCTGCAAAGTGGTTGTTACGGAAGTATTTTGCAATTTCAACAACATTAGCCTTTATTTTTGGAACACTGAAGTCTTTGGCTAGGAGGTGCATCAAATGAGCACTACAACCATATATGATTAGCTTGGGACTCTCTTCTAAATAATTTCTTCTCATCTTGGATACATTTGCAGCATTGTGTGTGACCAAGCTGCATATTAGACATTTAATTTTTTTTTCAGTTCGTTATAGCTTTTACTGCTACTTGTAAGTATTTTTCTGTGTGTGCATTTCCTGATGTATCAATTGTTTCTGTAAGTAAGACATTGCCTTCTTCTGTTGTCACATAAGCACATACAACAGGATCATTGTGGACACTGCTCCACCTATCAAGACCCAGGTCATCAATTTTACCCTCTAGACCTTTTGCACACTGCTCAATTTCTCTTTCAGACACTTTATCCAGCAATTTGCCTGCGACATCTGCTCTGTTGGGTGGACTGTATCCTGGTCTTAATGACTGAACCATGTTAATGAAGCGTGGGTTCTCAATCATACGGAAAGGAGAGTTTGTTGTATAAACAAACTGAGCACTTTTTTCATCAATTATCTCTCTTTGTAATCTGCTGGTTCTTATCACAAATTTATCTATGGTTGTTTCTGGATGATGGAGATTTTTTTTTCTTTTTGCTACAGGTGATATACTGTGGCTAAGTGACATATATGATGTGACCGAAACATTATCATTGGCAGATAACTCTGAAACTAAAGAAAATAATGGTGATCTTGAAGGTGGATAGTCTTCAGAATCCTGTATGTTGAGGATGGATTCTCCTAAACAAAATAAATCAATGCAGTTATATAATAATTATTACCATACTGCTCATTTAGTATTACTCATTGCATTCACTGACACTCAGTACTACTTTAAAGGTGAAGTTGTAAACAGAAGATCTGCCTATTTCAGCTATTTATTTTCTATCACAACTGCATCTAAAATGATACTACCATAGAGTAACAACTATGTTTTTTGCTCAAACGAGAGAATTTAAGAATAATCCAGAAGGAAGATAGGCAGTCCTTAAGAAAGAAGTATGAAATAAAAAAAGATTACCAACCTGAATATCCTGCATGTTCAGACATGTTCCTTTCATCATCTTCAATGCAGCTTCCTCCTGAGAAGGAACACTTCTCATGATGTTGTTTCATTCGGGCAATCAGGACTTGCATTTCTTTCTTGCACTTCTTGCATTTTGCATGCATGCCTGTCTTACCCACAGGTAGAGGAACTTCATTAAAATATTTCCAAACTGGGTCCCTTCTACGGCCTGCTACCATTATAGGTTTTTCCTTCTGGTGAAAGAATGGGATGGGTAGATCTTAAACCAATGAAGACTACCCTCAGAAAGCCCTCAAGACTTCTGGAATATGCTGCTCAAACAATTTCCTTTTTGTTTCTACTGCCTGTCCCTCCCTTCTCACATTTATCTCCAGATTTCTCCTTGTCCAGATCTAATCCGCCTCCAACAATCTTTTATTCATTGAACTTTCTGAAATTTGCACTTTTAGAGAGTGGTAAGGGATTGACTCTATGTACACAAATTTGCAGAGGGACAATAGAGTCTGTTATTTCTTACCTCTATATATTATTTATTTAAAACCATTTTTGCTGTTAAGAAGCATGTTATCTCTGGAGACACAAATCCACAGTTCGAGAACTGCAAAACTAAGCATCTCTGATGGTATCTTCTAGACTGAGCACTGAGTCCCATTGGATACATAGAAAGATTAACCTAAATAATCTATGCAGAAGCCCCTGGAACCCCATAAAACTGGGTCCCTAATCCATGAACTATGGGAACTCATTTAGAAAACTTTTCTTAAACATTACAGGAATATATTGTCTTATACTATAGAATTAGAATTTATAATCCCTATCTCATCATGAAATATCTTTGAGCTATAATGTATCTTAATTAAAACTATCTTTAGATAGGTTTTTCCTCAAAGAGCATTTTATTAAAAAAATCCGATTTAAATAAAAAAAATCTGATTATTTTTATTTAAAAAATAAATCATTGATTTTTATCCACCCTGGCTTGGTGTGATTCTCAGGTCGTCTGACTGGGAAATAGGAGGAGGAAGGCTTGTCGAAAGAAAGATACAACTTTTTTTATTATAAACCATTTTAAAAGTTCATAGTGACTAATGGCTTTCAAACTCAGTTCATACTATGTGTGGGGTGGTCAAATACTAATGCCTGGGTTTCAGTATAAAACCTGTAGAAATATACTCTTGCTGTTTATTTGGTTTTGCTTGCTAAATGTAGAACAGTAACACAGAACTTTGCTTTATAAGGCGAGTTTTGAACCTAGAAAATCCCTCAAACTACAGTCATATGCACTACCATCAAACCCCAGATGGACCCACAAAAGCAGCTGGGAACTCGTGAAGAGCAAGGCATTAGTTCTCTGTTAATAATACATCAAAGTTCACTCAGGCAGATGTCAGAAAGTTTAGGTGTTTCTCTTCAAAGTTTTAGAAATATTTAAGCAAACATGTAACTTTTCCTCTCTAAGGACTAGAATGGATGGCATGACGAGTTTCCTGAAGTTTGCTCACTAAACATAAAAATTGTTAGATTGGCAGGATGTATATAAAGAGATTAGCCTCTCTTTCTCTGTCCCCCTTCCAGTCAAATATAGTACTAGCTTTTTCAGGTATCAGGAAGATCAAATTAACTATAGGTATTTTGAGTGTAGCCAACTTCACTCTGGAAAATATTGTACAAAATGTTCCATTCACTCTGAAAAAGTAAACTGTACTATACCCAGTATTTCATTTTGGACGCTAGGAAAAATACTTCATATTCAGTGGCAGACTGTGTTAAAGTGAGCTGTTCTCAGTTGCAACGGAATTACTCCAGAATTATATTAGTACAACAGATCACAATTTTGCCCCAAATGAACAGCTTCTTATATTTCAAGATATAATATATACCATATGGAATAGATTAAAAATTTGACCTAAAGTATGATTTATATGTTTTTCTAATCTAATCTAGTATACAAGGGGACACAAATCAGTGTGCTGAAAAAATATGAATAGGGTTGTCTAGGGAGTAGTTTGTGTGTATATTTAAAATTAAACAGTGACTAGTTGAAAATATTAACAAGAAAATACACTTACAGTTTATATACACTGTGTAGGAATGACACGTCTGAAATGGTTTCCTTAAAAGAAGAGAGAAATTGGTGTACTTCAGTGTTTCATGTCCTGTTTCTAGTTGACATGCATTCCCAACAGAAACACCACCACAACTGGGTTTCCCACTGGCAGTCTCAGTAAGAAAGTCAAGCGTGGATATGAAGATTGTCCTATCCCTTCACTAAGGGAGAGATAGCTCAGTGGTTTGAACATTGGCCTGCTAAACCCAGGGTTATGAATTCAATCCTTGACGTGGCCACTTAGGGATGTGGGGCAAAAACCAGTACTTAGTCCTGCCTATTGAAGGCAGGGGGCTGGACTCAATGACCCTTCTCTTCCAGTTCTAGGAGATATGTATATCTCCATTTAAAAAAAAATCCTCTTGCTCTTAGAGTTGGGCCCTGCAGGTTTTCATCAAGGCATATTAATAAGAAGCTCTTTGAGGGCAGAGACCGTCTTTCTGTTCTGTCTCTGTACACCAGAGGTGGGCAAACTACGGCCGACGGGCCACATCTGGCCTGTGGGACCATCCTGCCTGGCCCCCAAGCTCCTGGCCTGGGAGGCTATCCCTGGCTCCTCCTCCGCAGCCTCAGCTTGCTTGCTCTGCCACCGGTGCAATGCTTTAGGCAGCGGGCCTGTGAGCTCCTGGGGCAGCGCAGCTGCAGAGCCTGGTCTCTGTGCTGCATGGTGGTAGTGGTGGTGTGGCCCGGCTCAAGCCAGGTGGCGTGGCTGTAGCGCTGCCAGCCACTGGTGCTCCAGACAGCGCGGTAAGGGGGCAGGGAGGGTTGGATAGAGGGCAGGGAGAATAGGGTGGTGGTCAGGCGGCGATAGGGGTCGGGGTGGGAACAGGGGGTTGAATGGGGGTAAGGGTACCAGGGGGCAGTCAGGAAGGAGTGGGGGGTTGGATGGGGCAGTCAGGGGACAGGGAGAAGGGGTGGTTGGATGGGGCAGGGATCCCAGGAGGGGCTGTCAGGAATGAGAGGAGGGGTTGGATGGGGTGGCGGGGGTCAGAGGCCATCAGGGAACGGGGGGATTGGACAGGGCAGGAGTCCTGGAGGGGCAGATAGGAGGTGGGGGCCATGCCACAACCCCCTCCCCTAACCGGCCCTCCATACAATTTACAAAACCGGATGCAGCCCTCAGGCCAAAAAGTTTGCCCGCCCCTGCTGCACAGTGTCTAGGACAATGGGGTCCTGGTCCATGACAGGGGCTCCTATGTGCTAATAATACAAATAATAGTGCAAAGAAACCGGTTAACTGTACTGTACATCTGTTCTGTGACTGAAGCCATAAGCATATGCTTCTACTGAACCAAGGACAACCTCCAATATGCAATTACGTGTTTTATGTGATCACGTTAAAGTATCTCTCTGTTCCTGATTATAACTGTGATGGACATGTAAGAGAAAACAAAGGCACTCTGGCTGGAAATAATGTTTCTCTCCCTCTCTAAGAGGGAAGCTGTTAAGATTGCTCTTGGGGAACTGTTGAGAGAGAAAGAGAGAGAACTGCCTGAGCTATGATTAAGGGGTACTAAGCCTATGGGTAAGATAGACATCCATAGATGTTTCTCTGCAAGCTTTAGTCCTACTGTTAAGATTAAACCATATTTTGGTTTAAGAAGGCTATCTGGTCACTATATTCTACCACAGGAAAAATAAAGGACATATGAGAGGGTGTACTCAGAGACCAAAGAAGGGTCAAATGCAGCTAGCCCTGTAACCAAGACAATACATTTCTTCAGTCTTTAAAGACCATCTCATCTAAAAATCTGTGGCCTGATTTACAGAAATGCTGATACACCCTTCACCATTCACTGACCTCTGAAAATCAGGCCATTAGCATTTACAAGTTCCATAACTCAAATTCATGTGAAGATCACTTCGAGCTGGCTCTTGCATTAAGCCTAAACTTTTTTTAAAAAAAAGGCAAACCCTATTGGATGTTTTAAAAGCTTCACATATTGCTTAGCTGTGGGGCTGTTGTTTAGGGCATGATACAAAGCAATTGTTAGAGGGCTTATTCCTTCACCTGCTTACTTCCCTGGTCCTTCTTGCATGAACAGAGAGCAACAATACCTGAAGTCCAAAGGTACAAACAATTTTTTGTTTATTGGGGTGAACTTCAAGCAAGCAATGATTCCAATTTCCTTCCTTAGCATTCCCCTTCTCAGCTCGGACAGCACAGAGCCTTGCCTGTGTCCCTGTTCCCATTCCCCCCCTTAGCAAAACATGATTCCAATTCCCCCTCCCATTCATAGGCGGCAGGTTTGTATAATTTTTGGTGGGGCCCAAAATGGTGGTGCCCCCTCGCTCCCGCCCTGTAAGCCGATATAAAATGAAGCTACAACGCGTCAGTGCCACAAGATTACAAGGGTCAATTAAAAGTGGAAAGTCAGAAGCAGCACTTGCCTACTTCAATATACAGTATTATATTTTGTTGCATCTGTTGTGATGAAGTGGGAATGTTCTTAATATTTTCTCTGAATACTGTGTGGGTGCCTCAGTTTCCCCTGCAAGATGCCAACTGAAGGTGTTGGGGACAAAGAGATCAGGTGGCCTCCTTGTCCAGAAGAGACACAGAGGCCAGAGGAGGGAGTGTCAGTTTGGAGCTGGCTGGGGAAATGGGGAGAGACCCAGAACTTGGTTCTGGGCTCCCCACCCCCCAAGATGGACCTGACAGAGGGGTTCTGTTTTCTGTACCAACAAGCTCTGTTTAAACTGTGTTCCCATCATCTAATAAACCTTCTGTTTTACTGTCTGGCTGAGAGTCACATCTGACTGCGGAGTTGGGGTGCAGCGACCTCTGGTTGCCCCAGGACCAGCCTGGGCAGACTCACTGTGGAAAGTGCATGACGTGGAAGGGCATGCTGAATGCTCCGAGGTCAGACCCAGGAAGGTGTAAGCTTCTTGCCCTGGAGACAGTATGCTCCGAGAGAGGAGGCTCCCCCAGAGTCCTGACTGGCTTTGTATGGAGATGTTCCAAAGCATCACAGCATTCCCTTCCACACCGTGCACTTCCCAGAAGTCCGCACAGGCACTGACACTCCCTCCTCCGGCCTTTGTCTCTTTTCCAGGCATTAGGAGGCCACCTGATCTCTCTGTTCTCCAACACCTTCAGTTGGCACCTTGCAGGGGAAACTGATTTGGGAGAAATGAAGTAAAAGCTGCCCAAACCGAGCTTGAGCACTCCTGAATTTTGAGGTGTTCAAATCTGGAAGTCAGGTGCTAGGGGTGGGAGAGGGCTGTGGGCTCCATGGGGGAGCATGGCAGCAACTGTCTGGAGCTGCATGGAGCCAGATACGCTGGTCTGAGTGGCACAGTAAGCGGTTTGGGGGTTGGAGAAGAGGTAGGGAGTTCCGGGGGGCAGTCAAGGGACAAGGAGCAGGGGGAGTTGGATGGGGCAGAGGTTCGAAGGGGCAGTCAGGGGACAGGCAGCAATTGGATAGGCATGGGAGTCTAAGAGGTTTATCAGGGGACAGGTAGGGGGTGCGGTCCTGGGGGAAGTTGGGTGGGGTCTCAGGAGGGAGCAGTTGGGGACAAGGAGAAGGGAGGCTTAGATAGGGGCTGAGGTCCCAAGGGGCAGTTAGGGGCAGGGGTCTCGGGAGGGGGTAATCGGGAACAAGGACCAGTGGGGCTTAGATAGGGGTGGAGGTTCTGGGGGCAGTTGGGGCAGGGGTCTGGGGAGGGGGCAATCAGCGGACAGAGGCTGGGATTCAAAGGGCTCTGGGCTGCTGGCAGCCGCGGGATTCCAGAGCCCTTTAAATCCCAGCCCGGCTGGGAGTCAGAGGACTCTGGGCTGCCTGCAACCACGGGAGCCCAGAGCCTTTAAATCCCAGCCGGCCGGGAATCAGAGGGCTCTGGGCTGCCCGCTGCGGCGGAGCCCAGAACCTTTAAATCTCAGCCGCTGCTGGGATTTAAAGGCTCTGGGCTGCCTGCAACGCGGGAGCCCAGAGCCTTTTAAATCCCAGCCGCGGCCGGGAACCAGAGAGCTCTGGGCTGCCCGCCACGGCGGGAGCTCAGAGCCTTTAAATCCCAGCCGCGGCCGGGAATCAGAGGGCTCTGCGCTGCCCGCTGCGGCGGGAGCCCAGAGCCCTTTAAATCTCAGCCGCGGCTGGGATTTAAAGGATCAGGGCTGCCTGCAACCGCGGGAGCCCGCAGCCCTTAAAACTCAGCCGGCAGGGATTTAAAGGGCCCTGGGCTGCCTGCAACCGGGAGCGCAGAGCCTTTAAATCCCAGCCACAGCCGGGAATCAGAGGGCTCTGGGCTGCCTGCTGCAGGCAGCCCAGAGCCTTTAAATCCCAGCCGCAGCCGGGAATCAGAGGCTCTGGGCTTCCCGCCGGGCGGAGCCCAGAGCCTTTAAATCCCAGCCGTGGCCGGGAATCAGAGGGCTCTGGGCTGCCTGCCGCGCAGGCAGCCCAGAGCCTTTAAATCCCAGCCGCGCCGGGAATCAGAGGGCTCTGGGCTGCCTGCTGCGGGCAGCCCAGAGCCTTTAAATCCCAGCCGCGGCCGGGAATCAGAGGCTCTGGGCTCCTGCCGCGCGGCAGCCCAGAGCCTTTTAAATCCCAGCAGCCGCCGGAATCAGAGGGCTCTGGGCTTCCTGCTGCGGCGGCAGCCCAGAGCCTTTAAATCCCAGCCGCGCCGGGAATCAGAGGCTCTGGGCTGCCTGCTGCGCAGGCAGCCCAGAGCCTTTAAATCCCAGCCGCGCCGGGAATCAGAGGGCTCTGGGCTGCCTGCTGCGCGGGAGCCCAGAGCCTTTAAATCCCAGCCGCGGCTGGGAATCAGAGGGCTCTGGGCTCTCCGCCGCGGCGGGCAGCCCAGAGCCTTTTAAATCCCAGCCGCGGCGGGGAATCAGAGGGCTCTGGGCTGCCTGCAACCGCGGGCAGCCCAGAGCCTTTTAAATCCCAGCCGCAGCCGGGAATCAGAGGGCTCTGGGCTCCCCGCCACGGCAGGCAGCCCAGAGCCTTTTAAATCCCAGCCGCGGCCGGGAATCAGAGGGCTCTGGGCTGCCTGCAACCACGGGGAGCCCAGAGCCTTTTAAATCCCAGCCGCAGCCAGGAATCAGAGGGCTCTGGGCTTCCCGCTGCAGCGGGGAGCCCAGAGTCCTTTAAATCTCAGCCGCGGCTGGGATTTAAAGGACTCTGGGCTGCCTGCAACCGCGGGGAGCCCAGAGCCCTTTAAATCCCAGCCGCGGCCGGGAATCAGAGGGCTCTGGGCTGCCTGCTGCGGCGGGCAGCCCAGAGCCTTTTAAATCCCAGCAGCCGCCGGGAATCAGAGGGCTCTGGGCTGCCTGCTGCGGCGGGCAGCCCAGAGCCTTTTAAATCCCAGCCGCGGCCGGGAATCAGAGGGCTCTGGGCTGCCTGCAACCGCGGGGAGCCCAGGGCCTTTTAAATCCCAGCTGCGGCTGGGAATCAGAGGGCTCTGGGCTCCCCGCCGCGGCGGGCAGCCCAGAGCCTTTTAAATCCCAGCCGCGGCGGGGAATCAGAGGGCTCTGGGCTCCCCGCCGCGGCAGGCAGCCCAGAGCCCTCTGATTCCCTGCCGCGGCTGCGATTTAAAAGGCTCTGGGCTGCCGGCAGCGCACTGCAGGGGAGAAACGTAGCTCCAAATATTGCTGGAGCAGAGCCCCTGTCTGTGAATATTCCTGGGGCTAAAGCCCCAGGAGCCCATATAAGTCGGCTCCCATGCTCCCATTCCCATACTTAGCAAAACATGATTCCAATTCCCTCCCATCCTCCCCTTACTTCCTGATTATGGACTATATAGTAAAACTTGAGTTCTGCTTAGCTATATCTTAACCAATCATTTTACTGAAATTTAACTAACCAATCCTAAGATATTGTAACATGATTATCTAACCAATTATATCCCACCACCTTAATTGGTTTACACCCAACAAAATTAATTATACAGCAGACAGAAACAATCACAAAACCAGACAAGAGATTATACAGACAAACAATAGGGAAGTGGAGACTACAATGAAAAAACAACAAAGAAATGAGGATTTCACACCCCTGCTATTGATAAGTGAGTTCTTGCCAGACAGGATGCTATCAAACTAAGTTTTCTTTAAATCTTCTAGGCTCTTCCATTTCTCTGGAGGTGATAGGCATTATCAGGGCAGGATTGTATTCCTAACAGCCAAATAGCACCTTATTTCAATGTGACTAGTTTGGAATGTAAGGATGTGACCGTTCACTTCCCAGTTTATAGATGCCTCTGCTGCTTAGCCAGGGCCTCAGAGTGTCACAGTAAGAGAAGGCCCTTACACCAGAAGATGGTGATTTTGATTCTTTCTTTTATACCTCTATAATTAACTAAGTGATAAGAATACACCTAAATTCTTAAAGTATAGGCCTTTGCAGACAGGCCTGAGTAGCATATCCTAACAGCCATGATAGGCAATCAAAGGCTTTTCATTGACTTCAGAGAGAGTTGGAACAGCTTCTCAACCAGGTGTCTTTAGTTGTACAGCCAGTTTTTTATAAGAGAGGCTAACCAATTGAAATCTGAATTTTGGCATGTAAGTGATGTAGCTAGTAACCTGACCCCTAAGGAACAAGTATCTTTCCCTTTCCACAGAAAGTTATTACAGAATTAACTTCTGAAGGTTCTATATAGTCCCAACCCCAATGGCAGAATTTTCTTCTTCACTCCATGCTGGTGGCTCTTTTACATCCTAAAGGATTACTTTCCCCCTCCCCATCTTCTATCACCATTCCTTCCTCTGACCCACAATGCAGCCATCCATTTAATGACTAGATGAAACATTGAAGATTGTTAGTGTTGCTACTCAGATGGATTAAGAGGCCACATAGGTGATTAACAAATGTGTTTGCCCCATTCCTGTCCATGCAGAGATCGAATGCTTCCCCTTCACAACAATCCTACACTCTACTGGCCAAGAGAATCAGAATCTTATTCTTATTTACATTACATTTGAAGAAATATTTAAATCCTAAACTAATTTTAGGAACATAAAATCTGCCATACTAGATCAGACCAGAAATTTGTTTATCTCCTCTGCAATGTTGTTCTCTTCCTTCATTGTTCTTTTAGCTCTTTGGGAGTTTAGCAGATGCAACAATTCCCCCACAGGTATCTCGCTTTTGACATAATTAAGTTCTTTGTCTCTCCCCCCTCCCCCCCCCCCGGGATTATTTGTTCTTCAAAACCTCCCCTTAGTTCTATTTTCATCTTACATTTTATTACCACTTCTGTTGGCTTCACTATCATTGGATTTCCATTTTCTGAAGGATCTTGGTTTGTCTAGAATAACCTCTTGAACTCTACCATTTAATTAATTTTCTTTCTGATCTTTTTGCTCCCTTTTTTGTTTAGGGATATATGTGCCACCTGTGACTCTTAAGATGTGTTCAAGTGGCCTCTCTGCTCAGTCAAAGGATTTTAATTTCCTCATTTTTTACTTTAGGATCACATTGACTAGCTTCCTCTTTTTTGGAAATCACCTTTTTGGAGTTCGATGTCAAAATTGTGGCAATTATAGGTATGATTCCTCTGAAGAGGGTGTTGAATTTAATTAGAAGCAGCAAAGAATCCTGTGGCACCTTACAGACTAACAGACGTTTTGCAGCATGAGCTTTCGTGGGTGAATACCCACTTCTTCGGATGCAAGAAGTGGGTATTCACCCACGAAAGCTCATGCTGCAAAACGTCTGTTAGTCTATAAGGTGCCACAGGATTCTTTGCTGCTTCTACAGAACCAGACTAACACGGCTACCCCTCTGATACTTGAATTTAATTAGGTTCACTGTTACTCAGTGGCTCAACAGCAGTTACATTATGAACCCATTGCTGTCTATTTCTTAGGTCTAAGTTGAGAATCGCTTCGCTTCAGGTACTACTTGTTCCAAGACGCAATTGTTTAAGTTATTGAGAAATTCCTTCTATAAACCTTGACTGGTAATAACATTTGAGTAAGTTTTATAGGTGGATAGTTGAAATCACTCATTATTGCTTTATTAGAATGAGTTGCCTCTCTGCTCTCCTTTAATATTGTTCACTTATAGTGACTACTTAGCCTGGGAGGCTGGTAGTATAACACTAGTAAAATATTTGTACTTTTATCACTTGAAATTAATAACTATACAGATTTTAAAAAGCTGTATTTTAAGATTTTGTCTGAAGGGAGAAGCAATGTGTAAAAAGGACAACAGCAGTAAGACTAAGGTAAGGTTGGGGTGTGAAGATTTAAACCATAGTCAATAACAAATCTTTATTACTTAAACTAATTTTTTCAAGAAATGACCCATTTCCTGACAGAGTCCTACCATTTCTGTTAGAATTATTCAGGTTTGGATTAATTTCTTAGTAGTAACCTCTGCTTTCACAGTATTACACTAAGTGGTTTTAGCAAGAAGAGAACTGTTGAGTATTAGGACAGATCAGCAAAAAAAATATGCTTTAAACAGCAAATTTACATACCCAGTCTGCTTTTGTGACAATCATAATGCAGTTTGGCTACAGACTCAAGAAATATGCACATACAAAGACTAGATAAGAATGGGGAAATGAATAGTATTAGGGAACTATTGTATAGTATTCACACAAACACACACAACTTCATTTATATGGAGCTAAGGTTGCAGGTTTTTGAGTCTGTTGTGTTGGAAATGTCACCTTAACTCTTAAAATCATATTGTGGGAAACCAGGAAATTATTTTTTTCTTGCAGCAGTAATGTTTGCATCCGGAATAAGGGGACCTTAGCAATATTTTCTGGTCTTCCAACTTTTGAGCTTTGGGAATTAAATGCATGTTCTGGAAGAATACAATGAACAAGGTAATATAGAATTTGTGTACCTTTAAATTTTCATTAGTGTGGAGGTCCATGTGGTGTGTTTTTGCCCCGCTTCCCACCCCACTCCAAGTAAACTTCTGCACTAGGAGCAAGGGGAGCCCTGGAACCCTTTTCCACCTTGCCCCCATCAGAAACCTCAGGAGTTGTGCAGCTGTGAGCGGTCTGCGGTGTGCAGCTGCAGCTTTCTCTCTGTTGTGTACCAGGTCTGGCAGGACTCTGTACACAATGTTAATATTCCATGTAGTGCTGACGGCAGCCTAGTATACCTCCCCCTAGAACCAAACATAGTTTAACAACTCTTTTTAATATCTGGGGTCTGGAACTGGTTCTTGGGCTGGATGCTAGCTCTCAACAGAAATCCAGTGATAAGTTTCATGTGGATACTGCCCACGGTATTTTTTCCTACTGCTGTGCAAAAAAACAAAGTAAAATAAAAATTCTAATGCCAGGTAATTATCGGGTGGGAAAGGGAGAATTTTATAGCTTCATAACCCATTTTACCCAGATTTGCAGCACATAGTCAACACCAAGCCTTGCACTGCCATACCAATGTTCAGCTATACATGTGAATATTAAAACAGGTTGAAAATTGTTTTAAGGAATCCTATTGCCACCCCATACTGTTGCATAGAAAAAGGTTGTTTTTTACCAAACACGTTTCTTCTTTTGCAACATTGTTCTATTGATTTGCATATGTGATCATGCCACATATCACATAGGAAATATTGTAGCCAGTTGGATTATTTCACTGACTAAATTAATGCAAGAGGATAGCTTCCATAGCAAAGGCTGGCTTTTCCTTTCCAATCCACAAAAGAGACCTCTTAAGGGTTATTCTGTTCACCCTACAGATGTGGATTCCCTTCCTCTCTCCACCATCCATCCTTCCTGATTCTCAAAGGTAGGGTTGATTTCATGCATTTAGAGATAGCAGAGCAGCCTTGATTACATCTACCTTTGGCTTGGAGGTGAGATTCTAGCCCAGGGGTCTCAAACTCAATTTACCTTAGGGCCAGTGCCAGTCCTCAAATCCTCCCAGTGGGCCAATAATGTCACTGAAAAGAAAATATTATATTTTTAATTTTGAATTTCTTAGAAATAATAAAACTGTCATACAACTTTATACAATTCTTCGCCTGCCAGAGTGTTTTTAGTGTTTGCCAGACACCTGGCAATGCTTCAGTTCTGTCAGTTTGTTGATGTTTGGCCTCAATGACTGAGCAGTTGAAACCTTCAGGATTGCAGCAAGGTGTGCATCAGATAGTTGTGTTCGGTATTTTGACTTGTTTATATTCATTGTGGAAAAAAGTAATGCTGCCTCCGTGGCTGACTCTGCCCAGCAACTAATGATGCTGCTTCATGGCTGACTCTGCCCAGCGACTAGTGATGATATCTCTGTCCCTTTCCCCCAACCAATGGGAGCTGCGGGGGGCGGCACCACACTGCAGGCTGTATGCGTCTCTCCTTCATGGGCCGCAGTGGGGAGGTTTTGGGCTGCAGATGGCCCGTGGGCCGGGACTTTGAGACCCCTGTTCTAGTTCTAAACTTCCAGCTTTGTTAGTGTAGGGAAGTCTTTATTTCTAAAATAACTGAGCTGTTAGGCCACTTTTTCCAGGGTGTGATTGCTGCTTCCACTAATTGATCACACTGAATACTCAGCTTATATAAAAATGTTTGTGTGAGAACTGTTGTAGACTGCCCCTGAATCTGTTACTTTTTAATCTAAACTCTCTGGGGCAGGGACTGTCTCTTGCTATATGCATGTACAGCATCAATCACAATAGAGTGCTGACCTTAGTTGGGGCCTCTACAGTTACTGCAATACAAATATGTAACTATATACAAAACAAACCCGCCCCCACTACACTAGAGGAATATTAAGGTTGCAAAGTCAAGCATTCAAAAATTAGGAAATGTCAGAATTAAGGGTGCCTAAATAGCCTTAATCCAGTCCCCTTATGCATATGTATTATGATTAAGGTTGCGTGTCTTTCATGGAGGTCACAGAAGTCATGGATTCCGTGACCTTCCGTGACTTCTGCAGTGGCCGGTGCATCTAGCTCAGGTGTTGTCTAAGCTGGGCAGCCCCTGGGCCAGCGGAGGCAGCAGTCTGGGTGTGTGGGTGGCGGCTCAAGGCTAAGGCACAGCATACGGGTGCGGAGTGGCACTTACCTGGGGGGGTCCCCGGCTCACACCGGCATGTCCCTGCAGCTCCTAGGCAGAAGGGCCAGGGGGCTCCACATGGTGATGATTTTCTAGCAACTTGCTAAGTACCTCACAGTGGGGGTCCTTTCTAACAAGCCTCCTAGAAAAACTTGCACCTCTTCCCTAGCTGTTTTTTCAAGCAGACAGAAAGAAAAAAGGGAAAAAAAAGAAAAGAAGAAGAAAAAAAATTCTTTTCTAACACAGCCCGTTAGAAAACCTTATCTCCCTCAGCTAAACCCAGCTGAAAATCTGTTTCCAAAAAAAAAAAAAAATCTCCCCCTCCTGGCTTCCAAGAAGGTAGGAAAACTGGTTTTGCCACTGTCTTTTGCAAATTGCTAAGTACCCTCTCAGCAGGGTTTTCCTTGTAACAAAAGCCTGGTTAGAAAAACTAATTCCCTCCAGCCAAACTGCTGAAACTGCTTCTAACTCTGAAAACTGCTTCAAAACTCCCTTTTCCTCAAGCTGCCTGTCCAAGCAACCAGAAAGAAACTTGCTTCCAACAAAGCCTGCTGGAAACTCAATTCCCTCCAGCCAACCTGGCTGAAGATTCCTTCTAACAATACCAGTTAGAAACTGAATACTTGTAAACTCCCTCTTCTCTCAGGTTGCTTTCCTGCTCTAGAAGAAGAGAATAGCTCCCTTCAGCTTAGCCCAGCTGAAAAAAAACTCCTTCTAACAAAGCCAGTTAGAAAACCTTGTCTGTTTGCCTTCGGGGTATCTCTCCCTCCTAACCTGCAGTCCTGCTTAAGGAGAAGAGAATAGCAATGGCTGTCTGGTTCAGAAAAAAATCCCTCACTGCTGCCCACCATGTCATAGGTCTCACCCCCACTTGGAACTGTTGGACTCCAATGTGGGGACCTGACTTGGTTTCCCTCTAAACTAAAATTCTAGTTTAGATCTAGTAAGCTGCCACCACTCAATCAGATATGTGGATTGAGACACAGTCCCAAAATCCTAGGGGATTCCAAGAGCCCCAAATCCATGGAGTTCTTACACCCAGGAGAAATAAACCATTCCCCCTGCTTCCTCCCCCTCCCTTTTCCTAGGAGAGATACCGGGATCTAACTACAGAGGGATACCTCCCCCCAGGGCCGCCCAGAGAATTCCGGGGGCCCGGGGTCTTCGGCGGCGGGGGGCCCCGCTCAGGGGCGGCTCTAGACCCCAGCGCGCCAAGCAGGCGCGTGGCTGGGGGGCGTCTTCCCGCGGCTCCGGAGCCCGGGACGAGCGGACCTGCCGCAGGTATGACTGCGGCGGGTGCCGTGGTCCCGCGGTTCCGGTTGCCTGCGGGAGGTCCAGCCGAGCCGCGGGACGAGCGCCCCCTCCGCAGTCATGCCTGCGGCAGATCCACTCGTCCCGGGCTCCGGTCGACCTGCCGCAGGCATGCCTGCGGGAGCTCAACCGGAGCCGCGGGAAAACGGGAAACACTCCAGGGGCCCCGGAAAACACTCGTGGGGGCCCCTGCGGGACGCGGGGCCTGGGGCAAATTGCCCCTCTTGCCCCCCCCTCTGGGCGGCCCCGCCTCCCCCTTCTCTTTCCCTGAGAATCCACCCAAGGAAAGACCAAACAAGTCCTTAATAGAAAAGAAAAGAATTTATTAAAGAATAAAAAGAAAGTAACTTGTCTCTGTAATCCAAGATAGAACCATACAGGGTCTAAACTTATTAATCTCTGGAGAGAATCCCCCCCTCCCCCTTTCTTTCTCAGTGAAAGCAAAGTAACAGCAAACAGGAATAAAGAATTTCCTTTATCAAAACACACAATTGCAAATGTAGAAATCAAATTATAAGACTAATTCACCTTTCTAATTAATACTCACTATTTAATAGTAGAAACTACTCCAGGAGAACTTGGAGACATGACTGACTTCTCTTAGATCCAAAGAGAGCTCTCAGAGCCAAACAAAGAAACACAGACAAAGGCTTCCCTCCACAGAGATTTGAAATTATCCTGTTCCTTGATTGGTTCTCTGGTCAGGTGTTTCTCAGGTTACTGAGCTTGTTAACCCTTTCCAGGGAAAAGAGACCTTAACCCTGATCTGTTTATTTATGACACATGTGACTGCAAGCACCGCCCCACAGTTCCCATTGGCTGCAGTTCCTGGCTAATGGTGCTTGCGGCGGGAGCAGCATGTGGAGCCCCCGTGACTGCCCCTCCCCCTAGGAGCTGCAGGGACATGCTGGTCCGAGCCGGGTAGGGAGCCTGCCAGCCCCCCCAGCACCAGTCCCAGAACGCATGCCACCACCTGTCCCTCTCCCTCCACCCTGGGCTGCGTGCAGCTGCCTGCCCTCTACCCACCCACCCAGTGCCAGCAGGGGTCATGAGCCATGCACCGCCACCCACCTCCCCGCCCCCAGCACCAGCAAGGGTCCCAGGTCACCACTCCTAAGACCCACGGTGCCTGGGACCATCCCCCCAAATCCCCCCCGGCCCAAGTTTTAGTTAGGGGTGTATAGTAAAAGTCATGGACAGGTCATGGGCCGTGAATTTTTGTTTACGACCCATGACCTGTCCATGACTTTTACTGAAAATACCCGTGTCTAAAACTTAGCCTTAATTATGATCTGGTCTTTAATTATACAATCAAATAACTTCCTTTTTCTAGAGGACCCTTGCCTCATTCTCTGACATGGCTGAACCACTTTAGCTGATACTCTTTGCAAACTTTAACTGTTCAGACTGAAATTTTTTGAAATCTATAAACATCTGAAAACAAGATCTTGTAATTGAAAGTATTTTGCACCCGTCACTGTAAGACAGGAGTAGGCAACCTATGGCACAGGTGCCGAAGTCAGCACGCGAGCTGATTTTCAGTGGCACTCGCTGCCCGGGTCCTGGCCACCAGTCCGGGGGGCTCTGCATTTTAATTTAATTTAATTTTAAATGAAACTTCTTAAACATTTTAAAAGCCTTCTTTATTTTACATACAACCATCGTTTAGTTATATATTATAGAAAGAGACCTTCTAAAAATGTTAAAATGTATTACTGGCATGCCAAACCTTACATCAGAGTGAATAAATGAAGACTTGGCACACCACTTCTGAAAGGTTACCGACTCCTGCTGTAAGAGGTGCTACTAGTTCTGTCTATAATTTTGCCAGTGTAGGGACAGAGGGGAGGTGGCTTGCACCTTTTTTCTTTGGGGCTGCCAGGGACCAGTTTAGCCCACGTGCAGGCTAGACCAGCTATCACATTGCCTTTCTTGTGCTCCTTTTACAAGGGCCAAATAGGCCATTGCAGGGCAAAATACAACCTGGTTGCAGTTATGCCACCGCAATGCCTCCTGCAGCTGGGACTGCTGCAGAAGCACTACAGAGCAAGCAGTATTCACTGGTAGTGAAAAGGGGCCTACTAAAGTTACAGACTCAGAATTATAGATGGCTTCAATTTTAATGTAAAATATTTTCTAAGCAGATTAAAAAATATAGCTCTCTATATTGAATGTATGTATAACAGATTTGCTGATACAAAACTGTCTCTGCATCAGAAACTTCCTTGGTATTTTCCAAGCTGCTCAGGCAAAGCCCTCTAATATTAAGGCACACCAACTTGAAAACGACATCTTTGTCAGAAAATTATGTACTTTAAGATTTAGTGAAAGACAATCTTGTTTTTCAGTTTATAAACTGTGTATTTGACAGGACTTTGTATACTGTTTCGCTCTTTCCAGTGTATAGCCAATAAGGCACTCATCCATTAGGTTGTTCTGTGTGGATAGACTCTTGCATCCATATGGAACCCCACTGACATTACTGGGGCTCCATGTGGGTGTGCCAGGATGCAACCAAGCAGAATAACTTTCAGGATTGGAGGCCTGAGTTGCTCTCTCTCCCTTGCTGAAAAAACCCTTATAAATATCCCCAGAGGAGCACAGTAACCCTTATGAATATTTTTCAGAAATTAAAAAAAAATCCAACAAATGAGCGCATGCAATTTAAATAGGACTCTATTAGAAAACAGATTTAACTTGAACTTTTTTTAAAATTGACATTGTGCCTTTAAAAATGACAGTGGCTGCCTGTGTGTATTCATGTAAACTGTAAAGCAGCAAAATGTAGAGTAAGAGATGGACTACCAGAAGCAAGTTTATTTCATTGGAGTCTATCAGAACTGGGCTCTCTGCCTAAATTGAACAGAACTGTCAAACGTGATTAGTGCCATTGAAAGTAACTGCAAATTAGCATTTTATTATACATTCAATCTCTAACAGAGAAAGTGTGAACATGAGCCAGCAGCAGTCTGCAGGAAGAAACCAGGGGAGACTATACGCAAGATTCAGAAGAAGGAAAGAAGGAACTTACTTATACCTGGTTTTAACAGTCAGGAAAGGAAAAGCAGGTAAGCAAGAGATATAATAATAATGGATAAGGGAAACCAGAAGATAGGAGTAGGGACAGCAAAAGGACTATGCCCAATCCAGCTAGGAAATTGGTTGAAGTCAAGAAAAAAAATCATATTTGTAAACTAACATGAGGGGCCTTGGCACCAAAATAGAGGAATTAGACCCACCAATGCAGGTTGTTAAAGGGATAACAGAAATATGGCAGAATAGCAGTCATGACTGAAATACAGGTACTAATGGGTACATACTGTTCAGGAGAGAAAGAAGTAAAGATACTGGGATAGCATTGTAAAGAAACGAGAAGAGATAACAAATTAAACAGAATCCATTTGGGCCAAAATCACTATGGGGAAGGATTGTAAAAAGAAGTTCTATTGTGCTAGTGTTAGGGATTTGATACAGACCTCCAGGGTCAGTTTTGGATATGGATAGAAGTCTCTTAATATTATTAAAGAGAGAACTAATGCAAATTGTCATTATGGGAGACTTTCTTCTCCAATCTATAGCTTGGAAGTTAATCTCTACTAATAATGGTAAGGCCCAGTGAGGCACTAGATAACAGGTTTCTTCTTCACCAAATAATCACTGAACAATTAGAGGTGATGCTACATTAGACTTGGTTTGGGTAAACAGTGATGAGACTATAGAAGAAAGCCTTGGACTGAGTGATCATGAGGTAATCCAGTTAAATTTAAATGGAAAGAGACTCAAAAACAGGTTAGAAATAGGTATTCAATTTCAAAATGGCAGAATTTGGGAAACTAAGGGAACTAGTTAGTGAAGTCAAATGGATGGAAGAGCTCAGGGACTTAAATTTGTAGGAGGTTTTGAATTTCTTTAAGTCAGAGGAGCAAAAATTTACCTGCAAGTTGCATCCCAAATAAGGTGAAAAAACTTACAGGGAAAGGCTCCAGCTCTAACTTGCTGAATAGCCATCTCAAAAAGGACATTAGGAGTAAAAAGAGAGTATACAAGGAACAGAAAAAAGGGACACATCAGCAAAGAAAGCTACAGCTTGGAAGTCAAAAAGTATAGACATAAAGTGAGAATTGCCAAAAGTCAAGCTCAGTTTTGCTCATACACAGTGCTCCAACTGCACAATCAGTACTCAATAAATAATTATTATAGTTAGGTCCACCATCTTGTCAAACTCTGATTAGGGAAATGAAGTAAAAAATGAGCAGACCTGTTATTCTAACCAGTAGATGGCATAGTAATACTCATACACAATAGCAAATCTTTCAAATGGTACAGCAAGGACATAAACAAAGGACAACAAACAGCGTGACTGAAAACAAATGTTGCAATACATAACTGTAAATCTAATGCAGCTGTACCTTATCACTAAGGCTGCATGTGTGTCATGGAAGTCACAGATTCCATGATTTTCTGTGACTTCTGCAGCAGCTGGTGTGGCTGGCTCAGCAGTTTGGGTGTGGGAGAGGGCTCAGGGTTGGGGCAGGGGATTGGAGTATTGGGCAGCGCTTACTGGGGCTCCCACCGGCATGTCCCTGTAGCTCCTAGGCAGAGGGGCCAGCGGGCTCCGCACACTGCCTGCAACTGCCACCCCAACTCAGCTCCCATTGGCTGCAGTTCCGGGCCACTGGGAGCTATGGAGCTGGTGCTTGTGGCGGGAGCAGCATGCGGAGCCCCCCGGCTACCCCTCCCCCTAGGAGCTGCAGGGACATGCAGGTTGGAGCCAGGTAGGGAGCCTGCCCCCCTCCCCCCCAGGACCAGCAGGGGTCCCCGGGGCTGTGCGCCACCACCGTGCCCCCCAGCACCAGCAGGAGTCCCAGGCCACATGCCCCTGCCACCGGGACCTCCCCCCGCAGCGCACCTCTGGCCCAAGTTTTAGTTAGGGGTATATAGTAAAAGTCATGGACAGGTCACAGGCCGTGAATTTTTGTTTACTGCCTGTGACCTGCCCATGACTTTTACTAAAAATACCTCTGACTAAAACTTAGCCTTACTTATCACTAACAGAATTATCTCTGGGTCAGAGGGAAACAGAGGAATCTGCCTAACAAGTGGCATATTATTTCCACAATGTAAAAGCTGTGGAGACCTAAGTGAGGGTGAAGGCCTAATATGATTCTAAACACATAGTTCTTGTTTTCTTAAAAATTAACCAAAAATCAGTTTTCTATTAATATATCTCCCAGCCCACTTCATATGAAAATAAACCAAATTACATAACTCAAATACCTATTCATGAATTGATGTATTTCTATAATAGGTTCTCCTTTCCTCATACCACAAAATATTCAGTGTGTAATAACAGCACATAACACTCCCCATCACATTTAACAATTATCTGGTAACAGTCTAACATAGTGTAAACAAGCAATCTTACTGTTAGTTTGGCCTTTCATCTATTGCAAAGGCTGTTTTATCTTCAAGTAAACACAATCTTGGTCTTCCATATTACCCTGTCTCTTATTGCTCCCCAGAAAATAATCTAATGCTCTTTTGCATTTGCTGCAATTCTAAGGAAAAACAACTTTGCTCTGACACCATGCAGCCCAAGTCTCTTCCTGCTTCCTCCTTCTACATTAAGGTTACATGCAAACAGGAAACACTAAGCCACACATGTATTTAAAGACATATACACACTCTTTCCAAAACTATATCCATCATTCTTCCCTTACCTCCCCATCCCCTTTAAACAGGGATATTCTAACAGCCTGTCCAATTAAGGCCTGCACTGACAATTTGCCAGGAGACAGTGCTGCACCTAATCTGTATGCAACTAAACAGACTGAAGATACCATTGTTTTTAATATTAGGTGCATCTCACTGATACTACAGATCATAACACCATAGGCAATGAGAATGCCTGATTCAGCAGAAATGCCTCATGTTTTGAGCCCAAGTGTTAAAAAAATCATGAGTTAGACCCCAAAGTATCATGACTGGCTTAAAAATTGAGGTTTTTTTTTAAATCATAATTTTTGGGTTCTCTTTATTTGCCTTTTAGTTTTCAAGACTTTAAAGTATATATGCTTCACATTTTCAAGCTTTTCTCCATAACCATGAGGACAAGAAACTATTTTAAAAAATTAAAGCTGACATCTTGATTCTTGTAGCACGATCTTTAAGAAAAGCACCACGTTGTGTGAGACTCTTAGGGCTTGGCTACACTTACAAGTTGCAGCGCTGGTCGTCCAGCTGTGCAGGGCCAGCGCTGGAGTGTGGCCACACTGACAGCTACCAGCGCTGCAGTGTGGCCACACTTGCAGCATTTGCAGTGCTGTATTGAGAGGTGCATTGTGGGCAGCTATCCCACAGAGCACCTCGTCCCATTTTGGCGCTGAGTATTGTGGGAAGGGGAAGGAAGTGTGTGGGTCATTCCGCTTCCTGTGCCAACGCCCCGTGGTGCATCGCTTCACATCCCAGCATTCAGTCTTTCCGGCAACGTTTGGCGCCATTGTGAGTGTCTTTCTGTTTTACTCTCTGTGTGTGAATCGCGATTTCTATGGGAAATGGAGCCCGAGCTGCTGAGGACTGTGCTGATGAGTGTCGCCAACACAACACGTTTGGCAGTCGAGCTATTCCTTCAGCTCCAAAGTGACAGTGAGGAGTCCGACGATGATATTGATATCGATTTGCCTGCCGCGTGTGACACTACAGTGCTTGTGGCATTCACGGAAATGCTCAGCACCGTTGAACGCCGCTTTTGGGCTCGGGAAACAAGCACTGACTGGTGGGATCACATCGTCATGGAAGTCTGGGATGACGAGCAGTGGCTACAGAACTTTCGTATGAGAAAAGCCACTTTCATGGGACTGTGTGCTGAGCTCGCCCCCACTCTGCGGCGCAAGGACACAAGATTGAGAGCTGCCCTGACGGTGGAAAAGCGGGTGGCTATTGCAATCTGGAAGCTGGCAACTCCAGACAGCTACCGGTCGGTCGGGAACCAGTTTGGAGTGGGAAAGTCGACCGTTGGAATCGTGTTGATGCAAGTTTGCAAGGCAATTAATCGCATCCTGCTAAGAAAGACCGTGACTCTGGGGAACGTGCAGGACATTGTGGATGGCTTTGCACAAATGGGTTTCCCTAACTGTGGAGGGGCGATAGATGGGACGCATATTCCTATTCTGGCCCCCCCACACACACACCTGGCATCAGAGTATGTTAATCGTAAGGGGTATTTCTCTATGGTTCTCCAGGAGCTTGTGGATCACCGTGGGCGTTTCATTGACATTTACACAGGCTGGCCTGGAACGGTGCATGATGCACGCATCTTTCGGAACAGTGGCCTGTTCAGGAAGATGCAGGCAGGGACTTTTTTCCCAGACAGGAAGATCACAGTAGGGGACATCGAAATGCCCATTGTGATCCTTGGAGACCCCGCGTACCCGTTACTGCCTTGGCTCATGAAACCCTATACAGGGAAGCTTGACAGGAGCAAGGACCGGTTCAACTACAGGCTGAGCCGGTGCCGAATGACTGTGGAGTGTGCTTTTGGGCGTTTAAAAGCCTGCTGGAGATCCTTGTATGGGAAGCTAGACTTGGGGGAAAGCAGCATCCCCGCGGTTATATCCGCTTGCTGTACCCTCCATAATATTTGTGAAGGGAAGGGTGAAACATTCAGTCAGGCATGGACCACCGAGGTTCAAGTCCTGGAGGCTGAATATGCACAGCCAGAGAGCAGGGCTAATAGAGAGGCCCAGCACAGGGCTTCAAGGATTAGGGATGCCTTGAGGGAAGAACTTGAGGCTGAAAGCCAACAGTCATGTTTGCTGCCTTGCATGGGAGTGAAGTGCACTGTTTACACTGTTATTCTATTATCCCTAAAATGATTTGCAGTGCCTCTTTCTTTACTGGGCTAAGGTATCTTTCACTATCTGCTATAATAAAGACTGTTTTCAAAGCCAAATTGTTTTATTGAAAAGAAAAAAACTTCCTTGACAGACAGACAGACACACACAACATTTCATGAACACAAGAGGGCAGGGGTGTGGGTTGGTGAACTGCACAGTCACAAGTTTGCATATGTCCTGTCTGGAGTGCTGTGCAATGAATCCTGCACTTCAGGGTGCATAAACTGCATGGTGATGGGGGTTGAGTGCAGAGGGTAAGGGTTGTAGTTATCAGGGCTGGTTGGTGAACGTACAGGTGTTGGAGGCAGCTGGTGGTGGTAAGAACCTGGATGGTGGGGAAGTGGGGTTTGAGCACACATTTGGGACGGGGGGTGGGGTGGGGGAGTAGCACGGTAGTGCTCTGCTTGCATGGCAACGAGTGACTCGATAGAGTCCGCTTGGCGCGACAGGATGCTTAGCAGCTGCTCTGTGCTTTTCCTCTTGGCCACTGCATTTCTCTTGCGGATCCTGCTTTCCTTTTCTCTCCACTCCTGCAAGTTTTTACTCTCTCTAGCAGAGTGAGCAATAACAGTTTTCAGCATGTCCTCCTTGCCCTTTGGGGATTTTTCCTCAAATTCTGCAGTTTCTGTGCTGTGGTACATCTGGTCAGTCCAGAAGTCAAGGTCACTTTAGAAAGGCAGAAATGACAACATTTAACAGGGTAGCATTGTTTTCATTATCTCCAGACAGAAATTCCCACACACTGAAGGAGTTCTTAGTCCTCACTTTAGCATTCTTTTACCACACACATAACACAACAGAAGACATGAAATGGTGAGTGAGGGGTGCTGCATAGAGGGAGAAGTGGGGCTTGAGTGATAGAGGGGTGCTGGTTGCTTCGGGTAAGTGCACCGAACAGCTGAAGTGATAGAGGGGTTGAGTGAAGATGCAGCTGCAGGGGTGATCTTCACTATCTCCCTATCACTATCTTCACTAAAGAGTCTCCCAACATTTTTCACAGGAGTTACTCCTGGAAGATATCTCCCTGCTGCGGGTCACTAGGGAAGAGCGGGAGGCTCTTCTACAGCAATGTGGATTCCGCCCTGGACCCTATGCAGCTTGCCTGTGTTCAGCAATGGTCCCCCACCCCTCGCGGCACAGTGGCGCGGACGCGTTAGCCTGACTGGGACAAGGACCACAGTGGCTCTCCCTATAAATCTGCGCAGGCATATTGCCCACGCTCTGGCTGAAACTTTTGAGGAGATTACTGCAGCCGATTACCGCGACGTGATAGACCACATCAATGGGCTATTCCACATCTAGGCTGGCATGAATGCAGCCCTAACCCCCCTTCCTCTCCAGAAACATTTCCACCCAGAAAATAAAAGCCGCTTACCGGTAACCCGCTGCTATGCTTGTCCTTCTGCAACTGCTGGCTGCTGCGATTGGGTACTTTCCTCCTGGCTTGAGAAGAGCTCCTGGCTGCATGCCTCCTGGGACTCTGGGGTGTCTTCCCCCATCCCAGTAGCTTCACTCGCGTTTTCCTCCCCCCCACCGCTGCCTCCGCCTCCTCCTCCTCCTGTCCCCCACCCTGCTCAGAAGTGTCCATCGTGGTCCTGGGATTGGCAGTGGGGTAACCCCCAAGTATCGCGTCCATCTCCCTGTAAAAACGGTAGGTCGTGGGGGCAGCTCCGGATCGGCGATTACCCTCGCGGGCTTTGTAATAGGCACTCCGCAGCTCTTTAACTTTCACCCTGCATTGTAGTGCGTCCCGATCATGGCCCCTATCCAGCATGGACCTTGATACCTGCTCAAAGATATCGTAATTCCTACGGCTGGAGCGCAGCTGGGACTGCACAGCTTCCTCCCCCCAAACACTAATGAGGTCCTGCAATTCGCCAGTGCTCCATGCTGGGGCTTGTTTGCCGCGTGGAGGCATGGTCACCTGTAAAGATTAACTGATTGCACTCCACACACACCTGGCTGCAGCAAACAGGAAGGAGATTTTTAAATTTCCCGGGGCATTTAATGGGCGGGTCACCTGAGGCAAGAGCAGTAGAGTGCAAACTGATGAGCAGAGTGGCTGAACAGGAATTCTGGGATAACTCCTTATTCCCTGGAGGACAATTACAGCGCTGGTGAGTGTCCACACCTGATGAGCAGTGCTGGATCACCAGCGCTGCACTCCTTATACCCCAACCCGGATGGGTTTTCAGCCAGCGCTGCAACCAGGGAGTTGCAGCGCTGGTTGTGCCCTGCAAGTGTGGACGGGGTGTAATTGCAGCGCTGGAAAGCCTCAACCAGCGCTGCAACTTGTAAGTGTAGCCAAGCCCTTAGTAAAACCAGAAGAGGTGCCAACACTGTCTTAGTGCAAAGGCTGATTGTATTGAAACTGGATCTTAATCTGTTTGCAACATAAGACTGGGCCAGATGATTTTCTCTTCTGTTCCTGAGCCTGGTACCATACAGGAGTGCCTACTCTAGCTGCATCCTAGAAGCTGCATTCCCCAATCCTAAGTACATCTCTGCTATTTTCAGTGGAAGGAGCAGCATCTGCTTCTGCTGATGTGCCAAAGATCTGGGAGAAGCAGTTTCAATTCATATGCTGTTTGGATTGGCTTACCTCCTGACTTCTGTGCTCTTCAGGAAAGCCAAATGAGGTGAGGTGGAATATGTGCCACTTCTAAGCATATGTGCAATGTGCATTTGCTACCATGGTGGTTAGATCATTAGCTTTCCCAGCCTGGGCTGGGCACAGATGGGGAGCCGGACATGAATGCTGATCCACATCTCCTATATGTGCCACTACCTGTTGTCTCCAGTCACCATACTGCTCATATTGATGTGGCAAATTGTATACTGGGAGCTTGAAGTCTCTTTGCTACAGTATATGCACCTAAATAAATAGATATGGGCTGTGGTGCTGTGAGAGAGAGGATGCATTGCATGCTGGGGGACTTGGCTTTGCTGTGGGTTGTGTTATCAGGATCAAGATAGAGCACTGGGTTTTGCTGCATCGCTGGAATGGAGCTAGGATATCTAACATCTAATGTTGTTGCAGGATGTGTCACTGGGACTGATACAGTACATTGCATATTGGCATTTCCCTTTGCTGCAGGTCATGCTGCTGGGACCGAGTGGTCTCCTTAAAATTCACCTCTGCCAAAGAACCTACAAAACACTTGATTTTGAAAGGCTAGTCAGCTGGTGTGCTGTGACCGCTGTTTATTACACTTACCGTTATCCTTTAACTGTTACCATGTGTTTCTCCAACCTCCTCGTTGCACCCAGCTTTTGGCTCTCGGTATGTAGATATTAAGGACTTTGGGACGGGTCCCACCGTTTTGTTGCAGATGCACAGAAGTTAGCTCGAGGGGTCCTCACTCCCTGAGGGGTAATACTACTGAGTAGCTAGCGCACGGTGCTGTGCTCCGGGCAGCCAGCTCAATGCTCCTGTCTCGCTCTGTCGCTCTCATTAGTATTCCCATCTCCGAGAGCCGGGAACCCTCTTCCCCCTCAGCAGCAGGGGGCGGGGCGACCCCTCCCCTTTCTTCTCCCACTTCCCCCATTAGGGGGTTGGCGGACCCGATGGCGGCAGAAGCCGTGTCCGCTTTTCGGGGTTAGGCGAGTCAGGGACGCCTCGGGGGGGGGAACATCTTCTTCCCTTCCCCCACTACCGCGCCCCTCTTTTCCCCAGAAGTATGAGAGGTCCGAGCCGGAGGGGGCACTCCTCCCTCTCTCAGCCTAGAATGACTGGCAGTCCCAAGGAGCCAGTCAGCGTCGTCCCTTCATCTCCAGGCGACCTAGCACCCGCCCACTTCAGGAGGCGGGAGGGAATGTTTACAAATAAAACGGCGGGTGGGCGGGGGAAACGGCAGAAAGGAAGGGGGAGGAGCAAGCGATTAGCGCAACCTGTGAACCAATAGGGCAGCGCGCCACTCGGCGGCTAGGGGGTGGGGACCGAATGTCCAACGCTCTCTGACCAACCGTCGCCCGATGTGAGGGCGCGCGCGCCAATGAGCTCTCAGCTCTCCACCGTTCCTCTCTGAGGTCTAGAGAAATGAGGGGCGGGGGAACAGTGAGTAGAGTCTCCTCTTCCTCGCATAGCCCCCCCCCATCCCGCCGCCGGGGCTGGGTCCCCACCCCACTGCTGTTGGGTAGGGAGGGGAGCCGGAGCGAGGGGGGAGCTACAGGGACTGGATTTTGGGGAGGCGGAATTTTAATGTTTCTTTTATTATTTTTTTGTTTAATGTTATGGCTTTTAACCCGCAAATACGTCTCTGAACAATAAAATCCTGCCAAACACGGTGACCCTACACGCACACCCCAGGCGGGAGGCAGAGAGAGGGGCGGGGGGTGGTGAGCCTGT
Organism: Mauremys reevesii; assembly: GCF_016161935.1. NCBI lineage: Eukaryota > Metazoa > Chordata > Testudines > Geoemydidae > Mauremys > Mauremys reevesii. The sequence continues at coordinate 30,831,450 of NC_052626.1, forward strand.
GAGAAAATGGAGGGACCCTCCGGCTCCGCAGAGGAAGGGGAGCTGCCCCTCCTCACTGTCAAGCACGAGCTGAAGAACGGTGAGTGACCGCACAGCGCCCCGGGGCGGAGAGGGGGTGACGGCCAGGCGGGGGTGGGGGTGCCTGGTAAGGGCCGAGGTGGGCGGGGGTGAGCCATGAACGAGGCCGGTGGAAGCGGAGTGAGCAGAGGGCACGGGTGTCAGTCAGAGAACGGTTACGAGGGCAACGCGAGGTTGGGATGGGGGTCGTGGCGTGCGGGGGGTAGCAGGGCTGGGGACGTTAGCGTGGGGCAGGATGAGCTGGGGTAAATGGAGCGGTAGAGTAGGGCCATCGATGGAGAGAAATGGGGACATCGGGCGAGAGGTGGCACGGGGGAGACGGAGGCTGAGCGGAGAAGGGAGTATGGGGGACAGAGACACCGAGAAGACCGGTGGAAAGGGGAGCGCGGGGTGGCGGCTCCAAGAAGAGGCCGGAGAGAAGGGGGTTGGTGACTGGAGAGAAGCGCTGACCATGGACGGTGAGGGGGGAAGAGAAGGGAGATTCGAGGGAGCTGTGGCGCTTGGGAAAGAACTGGGAAAAGAGAAGGCGAAATGGCCTGGCATGGGGAGGTGAAACAGGGAAAGGGGCCTTTTAAAAAATATGTATATATATATTAGTATTGAGTTTTGGTGATTTTTAATTTTCCCTAACGTGTAGTGTCTGATGGTTTTGAAGGGCATAAATGGCTGGAGACTGCCTGTTGCCTACCATAAATTCACCATATCTTCCCATGTGTGGACTTGAGTTCTAGTTCTTGTATATGTATTTTAAAAGGTGTTTTTTTTAAGAAGTAATGATCCAAAACACTGCAACTTACTATAGTATTCACCAGTTTCCCTTCCGCCCACTCAAAATTCCATGCTTTCTTTTTCTAAAGCATCATTAAGTGTCCTCAGCTATGGCAAGTACAGCTTTTTTTGGTATGCTGTTAGATGCTCTGACTTTTCTGCCTGGGTCTTCAAACCTCCTCATAATTAGGTAGCTGTTTGAAAACCCTGTGTGGAAATATTTTCACAAACAAAATATACTATATAGTGTTAAAAAACACAGTAGGAATGCTGTTCTAAGTTGTGGTTTTATGGATGATTTTGGTATCTTGTTTTCGAAGCGGTCTTCAAGTAACTTGAATGCTACAGGAAGTTTTGGGCTTATTTTAAGTTTACAAAATGCACACAAGGACATAGACAAAATGCATGCACAGTATTTTAAAACAATCCATGTCCTGTGACCTATGCCAACCAGAAAAACAATAGCCCTCTCTCCTTTCCCCTTCAGCCCCAAAATAAAGTAAAATTAGCTGCACCACAAAACAGTAACATGGTACTTCTGTTAAGAAAAAGGAAGAGAGAGGTCTTAACCTACAAGACAAAGTGTAACAGATTCCGTCTTTAGACCACTTGTGAAAGCAAATTCAATAGTCAAGGACAGGCCACTGAGAAAGTGCAGATTCCCACTCTCAGACATTCAGATCTAGGGACTGTGTACAAAAGCTCCCCAGTTTACCTTAACTGTCACTGCAGCACAGAGAGAGAAGCAGTCTTTTTTGACAGCTAGATCCATACCACCTTATATAGGGGTTGCAGGGTTTTTTTTAAAGAGTGTAGATACAGAACAAATTCACCTTCAGTTTTGAGATAGGGTGGTGTGTGAGGTCGTGTGGTAGGTGTAAACACAATACAACTTTATTTTATAGTTTTCAGACTGCTTCACAACACTAAAAAGTAAGACTGTATCTGACCAACACAGTTGTACAAAGATGGTATAGGGAATAAAGAAATGTTTTGAAATGTGAGAGTGTGGTTTCTTTAGCATCACTCTTGATTTTGGTCAACTCTTACTTTAAACTCTTTCTAGCTCTGAAGAGTCCATATATTTATTTTTAACAGAAGGCTTTTATATAAACTTCTTTTTAGTATCTTCAGTATAATGGAATTCAGTTGCATGCTGCTTTTTCCGTGTGTGTGTGTGTGTATATATTTTTGAGTTTTACTCCCTACCAAGTATCCAAGGTTTTCTTTCTTTCAAATGCTTTCGGGAAGGATTCAGGCTACTTTTGGAAATATTTGGAGTGCATGGATGAGGGAAGAACTACATCATATCTGCCTGGAATTAAGTGTCAACAATGTAATCACTATTCAGGGCACAGATTCAAAGACCCTACCTCTGAATTTACAATCTAGATGATGCATGGAAAGATGAGACACATTGGAAGAACTAAAGAAGGGAATTGCACTAACTTTTCTGTTTTAAAAAAATGTTAATCCCTTGATCTTATTACTCCTTTTTGTGGGTGGCTTTCTTGGATGTCTTTGTTCCCTGCCACCCCTCCCAGTTATTTTTTTGAGTTTGCTGTCTGTGTGGTTCACTGAATGATTTACTAACTACACACTGAAAGTATCAGTAAGCAGAGGAAAATGATGGTCACTCTCAACAGCATTTTTTAAAAATCATAATATGATTACTAAAATAGGAGTTGCTTTGAGAAGAGCGTGACTTCTTATTTACACATTTTGGAAGATGCTGCTTGGATCTTTGTAAGGGTGTTTTGGTAACTGTGTTTCTATTGTCAAAAGCACTATACCACATTCAGCGAACAGTCTTGGATTTAAATTGAGCAATATACTGGCGGACACATGCTCATACTTGAGTTTATTTTCTCTGTTATCATAAGAACCTCACATGGGATTGCTCTAAAAAATAGACACTGATTACAGTATATGCTTGTTTACCTAATTGCCAGATAAGAAAATGGTTAAATTAGTTTTCAGGTTGAGAGTACATATCAGTAATTTAGGGTGAAGTACATTATGGGGGCTGTTATAGTTATTTCCCTAAAAATAAATTACGGAAATATACTATTAGGGTGTATAAACAATGTTAAATCTATCTTGTAGTAACCCCTTACAATGCTCATATGATTATTGACTATACCTTAACATGTTTACATTTCTTTCAAGTTTAACCTTAACTCTGAATTTATAATGCTTGTTTATGGGATAATTACAAGGACCTTAAAAGAATGGCTCAGGTGTGGGAATCTCCCTCACATCCGCTGCAGTGAAGACCAATGCAAATAATTCATATTGCTTCTCCTCAATGGCCTTTATCTTCCTTGAGTGCTCCTTTAGCACCTCAATTATCCAGTGGTCCCACTTATTACGTGGCAGGCTTCCTGCTTCTTATGTCCTTAAAATTATTTTTGCTGTTAGTTTTTGAGTCTTTTGCTAGTTGCTCTTCAAATTCTTTTTTGGCCTGCCTAATTATACTTTTACACTTGACTTGCCAAAGTTTATGCTCCTTTCTGTATTCCACAGTAGGATATGACTTCCAGTTTTTAAACGATGTCTTTTTGTCTGTAACCGCTTCTTTTACTTTATTGTTTAGCCATGGTGGCACTCTTTTGGTCCTGTTACTATGTTTTTTAATTTGGGGTGTACAATCAATTTGAGCCTTTATTACAGTGTTTTTAAAGAGCTTTTAGGCATTTCACTTTTGTGACTATATCTTTTAATTTTTGTTTAACTAGCTTCCTCATTTTTGTGTGGTTCCCCTTTTTGGAGTTTAATGCTACTGTGATGGGCTTCATTGGTGTTCCCCTCCATAGGATGTTAAATTTAATAATATTATTGTAGCTGTTACCTAGCAGTTCAGATATATTCACCTTGTGGAGCAGACCCTGTTTTCCACTTCGGACTAAATCAAGAGTTGCCTCTCCCCTTGTGTATTTCAGGACTGGCTGCTCTAAGAAGCAGTCATTTTAGGGTGTATAGAAGCTTTATCTCTGCATCTTGTCCTGAGGAGACAAGTACCCAGTCAATGTGGGGATAATTGAAATCTCCCATTATTACTGAGGGTTGTGTTTTTTAGCCTCTAATCTCAGAGCATTTCACAGTCACCATCAACATCCTGGTCAGGTGGTGGGTAGTATGGCCATATTCACTGGTATGATATGGTAGCTTTGTTCTGCCCTGGAGCAGCACTAAGCAGTCAGAACATACTAATTGGTTGGGCTAGTTTTACAACTGCTTTGAGTCATCAAAACAATCATAGTATACACCTCAGTTTTGCCCTTCATCTTGTGCTCCATGTTCCCCTACACATAAACACATCCCTCAATAGTTCCCTCCCATCTCTTGAATAGTTCTGGCACAGCTGGTAGAGCAGTGGACTGGGATTCTGCAAGGAGTTGTTTGAATCAGTTTTCCTAAATGCTTTGTTTCTTTTGGCAAATAAATGTTATCTCTCTTTTTTTTTTTTTTTTTTTTTTTGTTAAAGTTGTTGTTTTTGAATCACTTTATACACCCACGGTCACAAGCTCCTGATGGAAAAGGATAGAGGTGCCAAAGCTGGGCGTATCAGGTTAACACCATTGAGAAATAGGGTGCTGCAGCTTAGAGATCTGGTTGAAGAGTGGTTGGACTGCAGGGCTCCACCCAGACAGAGGTGGAGGAAGCCAGGCCTATCATTCAGAGGGATGCACTTGAGAGTGACAAAAGGAGTCTAATTTGCAGCTTGCCCTTTAACTGTGCCAATCTTAAATTTAAAAAAAAAATCTTCAAATGAAGCCTACTCGGAAGATATTACAAAAGTTTAGAGGTATTGAATTAAAAAAAAAATGTTGACCAGAATGCCTCAATCCCCGCTTAAACCTTTCTTTTCCACCCCACACCAATATTGGGTCAACCTTCGGGCTAAGGAAAGCTAGATATGGATCTCTTCAGGACCAGTTAGTATAACTTGAATTGGCTGAAAAAGTTATGAAAGAACTTAGTATTCCCTGCCATCTTTCTGTCATGCTTATAACTACTTGTAATAGAGTTTAGAGTCCCCAACCTCTGAACCCTTAGTGCAGTGCACTGCCTTCTCTTCTGGAGCCTATAAGTGTTTTAAAGGAGATCAAACTTTGAACTTGAACTAGTTAGCAGTGTCTCTTTCAACAACGTCTTGTAGTCACAGTGATTCTCATGAACTAATGCTGAAATGAAGGCTTTCAGTTTGAACGAGAAATAGAAAGGCAAAAGGTTGATAAAAATTCATTCTCAAAATAAAATTAAAAGTAGGGATGACAGTAGAATTGAAAAAAAATTAGATTAGTGCCTTAGAAGGACTAAAGCATTGCTATACTTTTCATATCTAATTAAACCATAATGACTGGCAAACATTCGAATGTAGAAAATCTTTATCATAGGGTTTGCAGGTTTTTTTACAGTTCTAAAATAGATACAATTTTATAGCTCAACCCAGCGTGGCTTGCAAATTTGAGAAATGTAGGTAAAGGTACCATACTGTTGACTTGTTCCTAATGTGCTTATTTGCCATATTAACCCAGGATTGGCTTCAGAACTACATAGTAGTTATGTTTGAGTGCCTTCTGGGAGTTGCAGAATGCCTTCATTTTCCACTGAAGTTAATAGGAGTTGAGGGTGCTCAGCACCTCACAGGAGGCTAGATTTGATCACCTCTCCATATGGACTGGAGAGTATAGTGTGTCCCGATTTGCACCCCTCCCTGCTCCAGCCACGAGCTGTAAACTGCCTGTGGCACAGTCTCCAGACCTTCAGGAGGGAGTTCTGTAGGGTTGGGAACTATGTGGGGAATGGGGGAAAGAGTAGTAAATGTGTAGGTCAGGTGTGGGAAGTGGAAAGCCCATGAATAGTTGGTACAGGGTTGGGGATGCACATTGTTCTACCACCCTCAAACTGGTCCTGCAGCAAGTACTTGGGGAAATGCTGGGGCAGCTCCTGAGTAGAGCCATGTTGCTAGCTTGGGTGGCCTTTTTCCTTTGTGGAGGCTGAAAGATTTGCAAGGTTTGGGTCTGGTTTCACAGCCTATCTTTCCCTTCCAAAATGGAATGATTTGGAAGGAACTCAAGTAAGGAGATTCTTCTGGTATTTCTGCTGTAGCCTGTTCCCGCAGCCAAGATAAGACCCTTGAGCATGTTGAAGGATTTCAGTGGTCTCCTATAAATCATCTCTTCTTAAATATTTAATAACCTATCTGGAAGAATTGTCCTTCCCGCTAATTAAATACTACTTGTACACAAGTGCTTTGGTAGACTTCAGCTTCCCATTTCTAAAAAGGCAGACAGAAAATACCATGTCCCAGCACAAGGCTTTGTGCAATTCTTTATGCACTCAGTGCCAGTTTCCCTTGTTGTTGTTGCAGCAAATGAGAGGTCCAAGTAGATCCCAATAAAGTCTGCTCCTAAGGAGAAGGGCTTTAAATGACTAGATCTGTTTGCCAGAAAAACCTTTTCCATAGTGAGCCTCCAAATGAGGATATCCAACTGTGAGGCATTGCTTGCAAAATATTCTTTTGTTAATTGGGACTCAGTCTTAGAATTCTCATCCAAACTGCCAGAAGACTATAGAGACCAGTTTGACATTTTGTCTCAGAAGGTCATCTCATCAAAAAAGACATCCCTTCAGGCAGTCACTGATAAAGTGGATACAACTTCTTGCTTGGTGGCAAATGCCATAGCAATGTGACAGTCTGTGGCTGCGATCCTCAAGCATTTATTAAGAATTAACAGACCATGTTTGAGGATCTGCCTCTGAAGGACTTAAGCTGTTCCTTTCCCTCCGTCCCTCCCCCCCAAAGTCTCCCCCTCCACAAAAAACAAAACCCTAATGAGTGAGGTCTCTTAAAGATTCCACAGCCATACTCTGCTCTTTAGGAACATATGTGCTACCTCTAAATGGCATCAGTATAAACTTCAGCCAGCCTAGACAATCTTTGTACTAGCACTAACAAGCTGACGTGTCTAGGAGGAAAGGAAAACCCTTCAAATACAGTCAGTCTGCATCAGCAACTGGAGCTTCTGCCCACCAAGGTTCACCTTCTACCAAGCAAACCACTTAACAATCAGGGTGAGAGCGCTGTGCCATGTCTATCATCTGTTTTGGAACCTTGACTAGCCTTTGGAAGTTTGGTATTCCTTTTTCTTTGTATCTGGAAAGCAATAGCAATGGACAAGTGGCTTCTCAAAGCATTGAAGACAGGATATTCTATCCAATTCCTTTCACACCTTTTTCCAGTCTCTCTTTGTAGGCACCCTCCCATGAGACTGTGTAGCTTTCACAAATGCAGTTTGTTAGATCGGGGAGCAGTATGGGAAGTTCCTCCACAACAAAGGCAAAATCTTTTCTATTCTCGTTACTTCCTCATCCCCAGGAAAAAAGATGGTATGTGATTCATCTTGGACTTAAGAAAGCAAAATGCCTTCATAAAGAAGACAAAGCTTGGGATGAATCCTTTTGCTCCGTTATCCCTGCTTTGAATCATGGAGATTAGTATATTGCCCTCAGTTTATAGGATGCATATTTCCATGTGGTGATCCATCCAAGCCCCAGGAAGTATTGAAAATTCATGATAAACAATACTCATTTACCAGTACATTGTGTTTCCATTCAATCTCTCATCTTCCCCCAGAGTGTTCACAAATGTATGGCAGTGATAGTGGCCTGTCTCAGAAAGACAGGCATACAGTTTCCCCTTATCTAGATGACTTGCTTGTCTGGGACCTGGACTTCTGACTTGCATCTCAGAACTTGTAGCAGATCCAGTCTCTGTTCAACAGTCTAGGTCTAAAAAGTTCTTGTCCAAAGGATCCAGTTAGTTGGAGTGGTTCTCAACTCCAGTTCCATGATGGTACAACTAACTTGAGACCACCTTCTGCCCATCAAGTACATACCTGAGGATCTGAAGAATGATCCCAGAACCACAATGAGGTCTTGTCTTTGCCTTCTGAGGCACATGGTATTACGCATGTGTGTGTCAGCATGCCAGACTTCACCTCATGAATGTAGACCTGGATTAGCTCAGTTTACAAACCAACCATCATCTGATCATGCTGATTTATGTGAGTGCTGTCATCCCCTGATTGGTGAATGGAGCTAGACAATGGATGTTCCATTCTCCTCTCCACAGCCATCTCTGACTTTGGTTATAGATGTATCCATGATTATCTGGGGTGCCCACTTGAGGCATCTTCAGTCTCTAGCCCTTTGATTGTCACAGGAGTCATCTCTCCACGTAAACATACTGGAGTTAAATGCACATTCACTGGGTTGAAGTCTTCCTGAAGTCCATCAAACTATGTCAGGAGGGGGTCCAATTGTGGAATTTCTGTATGTGCAACAAAATCACCCTGAAAGCTTTTCATCTCCCTGGAGCAAAGAGTACATTAGTGGACTGGTTAAGCAGGAATTTCGCATTCCAGCCTGAATGGTGTCAGAAGGACACTGTAAGGTGCTGGCTTGTCCCACACCTCTGAAGAACCCAGAGTCACACCCAGAACCTCTTTCCAGGCAGTCTTATTTTTCAGACATAAGCAAAACTCAAAAACAATTACTCAGCTCATCCTGGACTACAGGGGATTTCCCACTTTTCATTTCTCAGTACTGGTATGTGGATCTTCAAGAGCTGTTCATCCAGCCACCAATAACTCTTCTGTACCAGAAGGTCTCCTGACACAGAACCAGGAACAATTCTTTCATCACAGTCCTCACACTCTACACCTAACAGCATGGCTCATCAGTGGCTGAACCCGATTGAAAGATCTTAGTCTGAACTTTCTTATAGCGTCTTGATATCCAGCAGAAAGGAGTCTACAAGATGCACTTTCCTTGCCATGCGGAAGAGGTTTTCAGTTTGTGCATTATCCTATTAATCATCTCTTAGTACAACTCACATTCAAGATATTCTGTGATGCTTATTGCAGCTCGAACAATCAAACCTTTTGATTTGTACAGTTAAATACACTTCGCTGTTATATCTGCCATGCATCCACCTACCGAGGCTCTTCAGTGTTCTCTCACACTACAACCTTCAGTTTTCTTAAAGATCTTATCAGAACTTTATTTACTTAAGAGCCAGATTCCTCCTTGAGATCTGAATGTTGTCCTTTACTGTTTGACAGATCCTCCCTTTGAGTTAATGGCTTCATGTTGTACAAGCCTGTCTTCTTGATGGCGATCACTTCTGTTAAAAGTGTATTAGAGCTTCAGGCTTTAATGATCGACCCACTCTACACCATTTTTCACAAGGCCAGTGTATCTTTAAGACCTCCCCCTAAGTTTATGTCCAAAGCGTTTAGGATTTTCATTTGAATCAAACAGTGCATCTGTGTTTGTTTTTCCCCAGAACTCATTCTTACAAAGATGAGCAGAAACTTCATGCCCTACATGGTAGAAGGGCTTAGTCCTTTTACATTTGTAGAATTAAGTTTTAGATCTTGACCCAAATGCTTTATAGCATTTGCAAAGGAGTTAAAGAACAGTCACTTTCAGCTCAACAAATGTCAACCTGGATTTTTGCATGTATTTGGATTTTCTATGAAATCGTCAGTTTAGGCCCTCCGGCTATAACACCACCACATTCAACCAGAGCACAAGCAAGTACCTGAGTCAGAAATATGCAGAGCAGCTGCATGGTTTTCAGTGCATGCCGTCATTCAGGCATTTTGGGCTGACACAGACTGAGACTGGAGGACAGATCTTCCAGTGTTTTGCTAGACTCTGAAGCCCTACTGTCATCAGTGAATTGCTTGGAAATCACCTGTAATGGGATGGATATGTGCACGAGCATTCCAAGGAGAAAAAAATTACTTGTGTATCTTTAGAATAACTATTTCCCCACTCTGGCATTTCGAGGCAGAAGGTGGGGGCCTGCAAGTATTCTAAAAGTTAATACTGGCCCCTCCAAGCTGGTATTAAACTTCCAAGGTCACAGCTTCTGTCTGACCTCAGATGGGTAGATGCTGCCACCACCCAAATGCAAAACCCCTTGGAACCCAGGAAGGCGCACTTGGGAATTCCTTCCTGTGGGGTACCCTCAAGCCCTTTCACCCTTCCTCCTCTCCCCCCAGGAAGAGCTGATAAAGGAAAGCAAAGAAATCAGGTGTTGCCACCAGCTAACTAAAAAACATGTGCACAAACCTCTTAAAGACACACAAACCCAAATCCTGTTCTTAAAAAACATAAATTTTATTAAAATCAATAAGAAAAAAAATACATCTGAAAACTCAAGACTATTGCTAAATTTTTTTTAAAAGAGCAATTCCAAAAATTAAGCACCCAAAATAGTTTTCTGGGGATTCAGCTTAAAGGTTACAAGCAACAAATGCATCTGGGGTTAGCACAGAGGAGTCCACAAGTCAAAATAAACCTAATCACATCTTCCTACACGTTTTCTGGTTTACTTACATATCTGGGCTCAAATGAGGCGTTTTAGATATGATCTGATGATTTCCATACCTGACAAAAAGCTTTTTACAGCATAGTCTCAGCCCTGTCTCTGCTCTGTTCTCTCTCTCTCTCTCTCTCTCTCTCTCTCTCTCTCTCCAGAGAACAATAACAGACAAAGGGAAAGTTTTTTTCCCTATTTTAAAAAGTTCTAGCCCTCCCATTGGCTTTTTTGGTCAGGTGCCCACTCCTTTCCTTTTACCTATGGACTTGCTAACCCTTTACAGGTAAAGCAAGTAGAGAACTATCACCAAGAGGGATTCTATAACTAATTGGCTGGCTGGGTGTCCACAAAAGGGAACTATACCTCCCCCTTCATTTATCACATGCCCCCCAAATCACAGATGGTGCTGGCCAGCCTGGTTTAGGTTGGATCCACACCGGCTGGGATTTCTTCCTGGAGGTTTAGGAAACAGAGTTAATAAGATACATGCACCTCTAATTTTACTACTAATTACATGAAGAACTAAACAGTATTTTTCACATTTCAAGTGACTTAGAATACAGGGACATTTTCACCTGTCTGATTCTGGGAAACCTTCCCGGGTTCTTCAAGATGTATTGTGTACATATACATTTCCACACCCTCAGTTACCATCTTACTTTCTCTGGTGCAAAGAAACAGAGAGATGGGGCAACTGTGCTCTTCATGCCCTTGGCACAAGGATGTGCAGGCCACATTCTTTGCGGTATCAGTACTGCTATCAAGTCTCCAACCTAAGTGCACTGGGTGAGCAGACACTTATAGTGAAATGTGTACTTGCACAACAAATTTCAAAGAACAACAGTTACTGTACAAGTAAGTAACTATTTTTTATGCTTCACCAAGGCTGAATAATTTTCTCCTTCATAAAATTTTGAAAAGAATTGGCCTTTCAAAATAGCTGCCGTATCCTATTTTTTTTTTTTGCAATGCGACTGAGACCACTGCTTCCACTCACCTGCTCCTCGCATTGTTGCTTCGCTCTTAGTTCCCCCCCCCCCCCAATGATTACAGGAATATCTTCTTTGGAGGTCAAAAAATAGTAGTTGCTATTTTGAAACTAAACTCAGGGCAGTCTGTATCCTCCTTGCCATTGATAACAGTGGGAGAGGGCAGGCATTTTTGAAATGCACAGTTCTTTGAGTTTTTTCAAAGGAGACTATTTTGAGCCAGTTTCTGAAGCAGAAACGTCCAGTTATGAAAATTGTTGTTAAAATGATCTGTGATACTTAATATTTCTTTTTAAAAAATCTATCCATTGCACACAAGCTCTGTTCAGCAGGAGTGAGGGAAACTAAAGGATGCGTGCAAGGGAATGTAGAGTACCAGAACTAAGGAAAAAATGGGGTGTGCCCTCTGGTTGCTTTGCACTTTCTTAGCTACGCAAAGAAGTTGTGAACAGCTTAACTGGCCATTAAACTATGGCTGTATGGCACTTCTCCACAACAGCGTAAAGCAACCTGAGTGTACTTGCTGAATCTAGCCTAAAAGTTAAAATAAATATTGTTAAGGTTGATAGTACGTATCTTGGAATCATTACAAACATCACATTTTAATAGTCTCTTCAGTTTCTTTTTAGTGTTGGCTTATGATTTTTTTTTTAATAAAAAAACCTAAGGAAATTACTAGGAAAAAAAAACAAACTGAAGATGGAATTATGGTTGAAGGAACATGTCAGTAATTTAGGGTAAAAAAAGAGCTGGGACGTTGTAATTATCTTAGAAACAAGCATTATAAACTCAGGAAGTTTGGAGTTAAGGCTACATTTAAAATATAGCTAAACGTGTTAAGATGTGGAAATGCATATTTATGGCACAGCCTTGTGATGACACTTGTTATGACACTATGAAAGGGTGAGAGTTTCACTTAATCTAGGACTGCAAACATATTAAAAGACAAGTATCAGAGGGGTAGCTGTGTTAGTCTGGATCTGTAAAAGCAGCAAAGAGTCATGTGGCATCTTATAGACTAACAGACGTTTTGGAGCATGGGCTTTCGTGGGTGAATACCCACTTCGTCGGATGCATGTGACATATTCACCCATGAAAGCTCATGCTCTGAAATGTCTGTTAGTCTATAAGGTGCCACAGGACTCTTTGCTGATATTAAAAGACCTTAACCATATGGTTTTTGCATAGGATCTGGGTTCAGTTCCCAGCTCTGCCACAGTCTTCCTGTGTGATCACGGGCTGGTCACTGGTCCAAGACCTGCTGAAGTTTATGAGAAAACTCTCCTTGACTGCAAAGGTTCAGAACCTTAATCTCTCTGTGCCTCTATAACTTCATCTGTAAAAATGGGACAATAATCCTTTGTTCCCCTCATCTATATTATATTGTAAACTCTTCTGGGCAGAGGCATCTCCTGTTGTAGGTATGTAGACAGACTTGATAGAATTCAATTATTATTTTTATAATTTTGATGGATAATAATGTTTTATTTTTAAGCTTTTTCTATTTTTAATCTATTTAAATTTTCACAGTTATGGGAAATTATGGGGGATGGGGTCACTTTAATGACAGACTGAGATTTAAAAAGTTAGATTTATAACCGCTCAAACACTTATTGTCAACACCACATGTCAAAATATACAAAGCAGATAATGCTTAAATCAAAGTAATGTCTCAAGCAGCACTTTTTTTCTTTGCTAATTCATAAATTTCAGTTATTATCAATGGGAATATTCTTTTGTTGGTTTGTGTGTATGGTTTAATTGACATTTATCAACGTTTACAGATAAAAATCTAATCCTTCCAAGCCTACATATAAGGCATCTAGTAGAATGGTGCCCTAATCTGTATTGGATCCTTCAGGGATCTGCAACCTTTGGCACACATCCCGCCAGGGTAAGTACCCTGGTGGGCCGGGCCAGTTTGTTTACCTGCCGCGTCTGCAGATTCGGATAATCAATGCTCCCTCTGGCTGCAGTTCACTGCTCCAGGCTAATGGGGGCTGCGGGAAGCAGGTGGGCCGAGGGATGTGCCAAAGGTTGCTGATCCCTGCTCTAGGCAGTACTGTAATACAAATAATGTCAGAATATTTCTTGAAGAGTCTCTTTCACTCTAATTCTGCCTCAGATGATATTTTTATTTGAATTATACACTCATTCTTTCAAGAGGAATGTCTAGCTTTGCTCTACATGCTTGAAATATTTAAAAAAAATACTCTAGTAAGGCTCTTCTGCTAATAATGAACATACATAAATAACCTAGCACCTGAAAACACATTATATTCTTAGGTCTCCCTCTAAAGTCCTCCCAGTATCTTACCTCCATCCATGGGGAGGTGATCAGATAAGTAGGTCACAGACTGTTTAGAACGATGTAGCTCAAAACTGTCCCCTTAATTTCTGCGTGGTATATAATAGCGAACCAGAGCAGATCCAATAGCACTGTTATGTTCTACAAAGATGTAACCTGTGACTTTTCTTTTCTTTAAGGAAAGATGATGACTACTGTGCCAGCTTCAGTTTCTGGATAGATTTAAGATCTAGCATCATGTGGAACATATTGTGGTAGTGTAATCTGAAGGTGATAAAGACATGGGTAACAGTTGCAAGGTCTGCATCCAGAAGATATGATCTTAACCTTTTGGCTGTATGTAGATTTGAAAAAGTTGATCTGGCCGTAGCTGTTTCCACTGTCCTAGTGGTTCACTTAGATACCTAGATTTTGCACTTGCTATACAAACAAACGATTGGTGAACCCTCTGAAAGGGGATAATTATTTTAGTAATGAAACTGAGTCATTTTGTTGTCTTCTTCCTCAAGACACTGAGATTCATCTAATCTAAGTAGGTTTATCTCCGATAGTTCTGATATTCTTTTACTGCATGAAAAATCATATAGGAGTCTTAGTCATGCATATTAGTGCATGTGAATTGCATTAAGTAATAGCAGGTCATACAAATACTTGACAGTAAAAACAGGAGTTGGGCTTCATAAGTATCCCTCCCAAAAGCTTTGTTTCATTAGTCTGTGCCCTAAGATTCTATAGCTCCTTTGTATTCAAGCTAGTTTGATAACACTTTTGTTTTCTTTGTGTCTTTATCTTTCACTTGTCTAATTCTTTCTGCTTAGTTGTCTGGAATCCAGATACTTTTGATATGCCATGGCACTTGAGAGAGACTTCAGTTAAAAAAAGAAAAGAAAGATTGGCAAGATTCCAGTCTGTTTAGATTGAGTTGCAACTTTCACTTCTTGCTGAGGATAAGGAACAGAAAGAAACTGTGTTACTGCTCAAGTGGAAGCAGAATCAGGTGAAGAATATCTGTCTTGGAGACATAAAGTATCTTACTTGAGAGGTAGTAGATTTTGATTCATGTTAAGAAATGTTATGACTATAATTCCTGAATTCCAAAACTTTATATAGGAACCTCTGTGTGTCATGTGCTGTTATCCTTCTACCCCTTTCTTGATAAGTACAACTGGTTGTTCTAATCTGCTGCTAATTTTGTTATCATAAACAGGCTGTCCTGTGACTCTTCAGAGTTACATATTTCATTAGGTTTGGGTTTTTAAAATTTTTGTTCTTCCTCAAGAGCTTATGTCTTGGATATAGTGCCTCAGCCACTGAGCTGTGGAACTGCCTTGAAAATTGGAAAGTGCATTAGCGGTCTGGTGTGAGGGTGACACAGTTGTCCTACCTTATAAGGGAGTGCATCCCTGACTGCCTCAGTTCCTTTGCCATTGTCACAGAGAGCTAACAAAACTCACTTTTCATGTCCTCTGGATATTCCTAGTATTCTAATTCTTTTCTTGTACATAGTTTAATTAGTTCAGTGAAGTGTTAGCATAGTTTTTTAAGTGGCTACTTGCCTTAGGTAGCCCCTACAGTCATGTTGGTCCCTGAGTCCTTGAAGAAGTGTGTGCCTTACTCAGTGATGATTCCTGAAAACACCTATGTTAGATATCTCATATGCCTGGGAGAGACCTACTTTCTGTCCCGGTGTGTGATGTGTCATGCTTTTACTCCTTGGGCAGCTGTAAAAAAAAAAAAAAAAGCTTTCTGAGGCTTTGGATGTACGTGGCTTCTTGGCACCTATAGATGGCTTCTTCAGCTATTTCTTTGGGAGTAGCAAGGCCAGCCTCTGTGTCAAGGTCTTCCAATAAAGAGCTATGACACACCTCATCACCTCAGCTTCAGCACCACCCTCCATATTATGCCCAAGGTCTGTGTCTCCAAGACCACATTCTGGGGTGGAATTTGCTGTCCCTCCATTCTGGATATTTGACTGTCTACTGTCTTTTCACCACCAGTATGGACGAGAGTTTAATAGGATGTACCCAGTACCTACTAAGGATTACAGTACCTACTAAGGATTATCAGTTTTTACTCCAGTGCCTTCTGAGAAATTCTGTGATGGTATCTGCAATACAGAAAATTTCTAGAGGTGGTAAGGCATCTCAGTCTGCTCCCTCAGATGCGGAAAGCCATAAATTGGATACTTTTGTCGGAAAGACATAATCTCCCGGTTCTTGGGTTTTCATGTAGCCAGTTATCAGGCCATCATATCCCGTTATAACTATGTTCTATGGGATGCCATGAGGGTAAGGAGTCTAGAATACAAGTAAGAAGTCTGGACTCCTAGATGATGTTCTGGCTGTATACTTTGTGGTTCTGATAATTGGGCCCTATGAAATCCTTTTTTTTTATTATGGATTTTTGGATTTATTATTTTCTGATTGTTTTTTAATAAATGGAAAAATTAATTCTGTCTTTTTTAATCAAAATCATGTGCTATGTTGACAATTAAATAGCCTTACTATATAAATGCATACAAATGTTCAGAATTGGACTGCAATGGGAAAAGCTGATTTTTTTTTTTTTTTACAACCCCCCCCTACAATTTAAACAAAACGTCCTGCTCATACACGGTATCTGTTAAAAGTAACACAATTTAAATCACTTTTTAAAGTAACACTCGGTAATATGACCAAATTGACATTGCTGAACTGTGTGTGTGTATATGTATATGTGTGTATATATATAGTATTGTGTGTGTATGAGATACTATATGTCTTAAATGTTAAGGAAATTTGCCCTCTAAAAATGTCATTTCAAGGGCATATTCCTATATTAAGGAAGTTAGTAAGAGACCTATTTCAAGGCTGTAACAACCTGGGAGAATTAAGAACCCTCCAGGAATTGTAATAAATAAGTAAAAAACAGTGTCCCTGGGGTCCATAGTCTAACTGAAAAATATTTTCTGATTAAGATGTAGAGGAATGTACAATAACTTGTTCTGATTTCCATCAGGAGCAACTGAAATGTACAAGGGACGCACTGACTTTCACACTGAAAATAAAACTGGTCAGCTTTATGGGAGAGACTTAAGGAGATCAGCACTCAACAGGTCTCTTCTCTCAGCCAAGGCTAACCAGAAACTGTTCTCTCCTGGATCTCATCCTATCAGTTGGGTAACGAGGAGCTATTTACCCACATGAAGTGCTTTGAGTACCCCTCTGGTCCTGGGGCTGCTGCTGCCTGTGGGGGCTGGCAAGAGTGTAAGCTCTCCTGCTCCTGGGCACGGAGCAGCCAACACAACCAGGGAAACATGAGCTGGGAGGGGAGAGGAGAGGGGTGCTGCTGGTCTACCTCCTCAGGGACAGCCCTGCAGCAACTTCTCAGACCACAGCTAAGGGCATCTGGTTCCTCCAGTGAGAGTGAAAGCAGCAGTTCCTTTTCCTGTTTGCACTCCACTGTGATGCGAAACTCAGAGGGATGGGCACGTGCCCCATCCCTGAATGGGGAGTTGCTCAGCTGCAACTCCCAATATGAAACTGACATAATGAGGAACTTAGTTCTCAGAAGCTGCTCTTAAATTCCAGATGCTAGCACTTCTCCACTAATCCCTGCACTCTCTCATGGCTTTAGCCCCCTGCACCTCCCTCCTCATGCCCACTAGTCTCTTTCCTCCAGTGGCTACACATAGCTCAGCCATGCAGCCTGCCTGCTGCTGCAGTTCTCTTGCTGGGGAGAACCTGGATTCCATGTTGTTATTTCGATTCTGTAATTCTGTCCATGTTTTCGTTAATGCAGATTTCATAAGGCCCTATGATAGTGCATGCCACAGCCCAGATTGGAGGCATCAGTGACGACTGTAATAGTGGGGTAGAGAGGAACAAATGGTACTCCTTTGTATTTGTTCTCCTACCAGTGGTGTTGCTGGAGTAGTCAGGGAGTTATGGTTATGTAACTGTGGCCGTTGAGTGTGGTGAGATGCTACCCTGTGTTGTAAGGATCTCCTTTGGATACAAGTAAAAGGCGGGATTTGGGTTGATGAGGCCATCAGGTCTTAGAGTTTTAAGAAAAACTGCATAGTTTGTCCTGGTTTGTATCATTAGAGTTCTCAGAAAGCATCATCTGGGAGAAAGGGCCTGGCTTGACGGGTGCCTGGGGCTGCTCTCATGAAAATGATTCTCTGTGTAGGTGCAGCGAAGAACTCTCCTAGTTAATTAGCAGTCCCAGAGATTTCAGGAGGGTGCACATGTAGTGAATCACAGCAGAGAGATCCTTTCTGAGAACTGTTCATGTGATATCTGTTCATGTGGGTATCCTGTAGTTGAATAATCTGTTGAGATTTCTGTGGGCCACAATGGGTTTAAGGCAGTTGCTCTTCTTGGGTATTAGAAAGCAACATGACCTAGAACTCCTTTCCCTGATTTTCTTATGGAACCTCCTCTATGGCTCCCTTTTTTACGGAGGGAATCTAGTTGCTCTAATACAGTGGTTCTCAAACTGGGGTTTCGCACGCCTCAGGGGGTTGCGAGGTTATTACATGGGGGTCGAGAACTGTCAGCCTCCACCCCAAATCTCGCTTTGCCTCCAGCATTTATAATGGTGTTAAATATATAAAAAAGTGTTTTTAATCTATAAGGGGTGTCACACTCAGAGGCTTGCTATGTGAAAGGGGTCATCTGTACAAGTTTGAAAACCACTGCTCTAATAGGTTGCTCATGAGATGAGTCCCTGAAGCATGAGGGAGGAAAGCGAGGTGGCTTGGTGGAGAATTGGATGGAATAACTGTCACGGATGGTTTCCAGTATCCTGCTATGGGAAGTAATTCTGCACCAAGAGACATAAGTGAGCAGTAATCCACCATCCTGTCAAAACTGTTGCTTGGAGGCCAAAGCTATTGGCTGAAATGCACAACAGAGAATTCTGTTTCTGTATACAGATCTCTTATTGGACACAGGCTTAGCTGAGGAAAAAGTGGTCCCATTTCTAAGGCTGCATCTTTTGTTGTAGACTTGAGAGAGACTGTCTCTGGAAGTGGAATGTTAGATAAAAAGGGTTTTGTTCTTGTAGAGGATGTGGACTGAGTAAGTCGTAAGGGTCAAACTCACCTTTTTGAGGTTTTGATATTATCCAAAGTCTGATCAGTCTTGACATTAAGAAGATCTATGTTTTCAAAAGGAAGATCTTTGTTCTGTAGTGTTCTGAGGATCTTAACCATGAGTATTTTCTTAGGGCTATATCTGTGGCTGTAGCTCTCATGCTAGCATCTGAGGCATCATAATGTCTTTTGTTCATAGATTCCATGCCCAGAAGGGATCATTTAGTCTGACCTCCTGTATAACACAGGCCATAGAACCTTTCCAAAATAATTCCTGGAGTATATCTTTTAGAAAAAACATCCAGTCTGGCAGTTTTTAAAATCAAGTGATGGAGAATTCACCATGACCAATTGTTCCAATGGCTAATTGCTCACTGTTAAAAATTTATACTTTATTTCCAGTCTGAATTTGTCTAGCTTCAGCTTCCAACCATTAGATCGTGTTATACCTTTCTCTGCTAGATTGAAGAGCCCTTTATTAAATATTTGTTCCCCAGGTAAGTACTTGTAAACTGTAATCAAGTCAATCCTTTTAATCTCTGTTAAGATAGATTGAACGCCTTAAGTCTATTTATCACTGTAAGGCAGGTTTTCTAATCCTTTGATGATTTTTATGGGTTTTCTCTGAACCCTGTCCAATTTATCAACATCCTTTTTGAACTGTGGGCACGAGAACTGGACACAGTATTCCAGCAGCAGTGACACCAGTAAAATATATAGAGGTAAAATAACTTCTCTACTCCTACTCAAGATTGCCCTGTTTATTCATCTGAGGATTGCATTAGCTCTTTTTGCCACAGTGTCACAGTGGGAGCTCATGTTCAGCTGAATGTCCACCATGACACCCAAATCTTTTTCAGAGTCATTGCTTCCTAGGGTAGAGTTCACAATCTTGTAAGTATGGTCTATGTTCTTTGTTCCTAGGTGTATACATTTACATTTATCTGTATTAAATGCATGATGTTTGCTTGCGCCCAGTTTAACAAGAGATCCAGATTGCTCTGAATATAAGAGCATCTATACTAGGTCAGACCAATAGTCCATCCAACCTGGTATCCTGTCTTTGGACAGTGGCCAATGCCAAGTGCTTCAGAGGGAATGAACAGAACAGATAATCATCAAGTTATCCATCCTGTTGCCCATTCCCAGCTTCTGGCAAACAGAGACTAGGGACACTTCGGAGCATGGTTTTGTATCCCTGCCCATTCTGGCTAATAGTCATTGATGGATCTGTCCTCCACAAATTTATCTAGGTTTTTTTTTTTAAACCCTATTATGGTCTTGGCCTTCACAACATCCTCTGGCAAAGAGTTCCACAGACTGACTGTGTGTTGTGTGAAGAAATACGCCTTTTGTTTGTTTGTTAATCCTGATGCCTATGAATTTCACTTGGTGACCCCTAGTTCTTGTGTTATGTTACTTTCTCCATACCAGTCATGATTTTATAGACCTCATTTCATATCCCCCATTAGTTACCTCTTTTTCCAAGATGAGCAGTCCCAGTCTTTTTAATCTCTCCTCATATGGAAGCTATTCCATACCCCTAATCATTTTTGTTGCCCTTTCCTGTACCGTTTCCAATTCCAATTTATCTTTTTTGAGATGTCATGCAGTATTCAAGATGTGGGCATACTGTAGATTTATATAGAGGCAATATGATATTTTCTGTCTTATTATCTATTCCTTTCATAATGATTCTGTTAGCTTTCTTGACTGCCAGTGCACATTAAATGGGTGTTTTCAGAGAACTATCCCGAATGACTCCAAGAGCTCTTTCTTGAGTGGTAACAGCTAATTTAGACTTCATCATTTTATATGTAGAGTTGGGACCTGTCTTCTCTATTTACCACACCAGTTTTTGTCAACTTGTAGTCCATAGAGCTAACTTAGTTATTTTATGCAGCAGTTATGCAAGAAACCTATGAGCATACATCCTTAAGATATTAGCTGAAGTAGTTAGCATAAGGTTTTGAGGCCTGTGAGCTGTTGCATAAGTGAGTTACCCACCAGTACCCTGAGTTATTGGGGAACTGGGAATACTACATTTATTTGGGTTGGAACATTTGTGTTTTTACTAATTATGCTAATAAAAGTATTTAAAGAGTTCTTTTGCCCTGAATGTGAGTGTTGTGACTGTGCATGTTGGGGTTCCCATCTGCGTATTGAATTTACTTCTGTTGTGCCTAATTCTGGGACTGTAACCCTTTAAACCTCAGAAATTTTACTAAGTAACTAATTGGAAATTCTTAATAATAAGAATCCACTCAACAAATCAGGCAACAATCTGCAAACTTTATCATTTACGATTTTGTTTTCTTCTGGTCATTGATAAAAATGTTAACTACCATAGGGCCAGATACTGATCTCTATGGCATCCCACTGGAAGCAGACCTGCTCAATGATGATTCCCCATTTACAATTACATTTTTAGACCCTTCAGTTAGCCAGGTTTTAATCCACTTAATATGTGGCATGTGTGACAGGTTGGATTACAGAACCCCCCTTGGGAGCTGCCAACTGGTGTGCCAAGACTACTTCTGCCCCTGCTTTCCCTGCCAGCTTGGGACCCCAGCACCCTGTCTTGCTGAGCCAGACAAGCCCGACTGCTTCAGCACAGACCCAGGGTCTGAATTACTTGCCCCAAAGCTGCAGACTTAACTGAAAGCAGCTTACAGAAGTATTCTTGTCTTTAACACTTAGATGCCCAAATTCCAATGGGGTCTAAAACCCAGATAAATCCGTTTTACCCTGTATAAACTTTATACAGGGTAAACTCATAAATTATTTGCCCTCTATAACACTGATAGAGAGGTATGCACAGCTTTTTGTGCTCCCCCCTCCTGGTATTGATGCATACTCTGGGTTAATTAATAGGTAAAAAGTGATTTTATTAAATACAGAAAGTAGGATTCAAGTGGTTCCAAGTAGTAGCAGACAGAACAGAGTGAATTACCAAGTGAAATAAAATAAAACATGCAAATCTAAGCCTAATACAGTAATACAATTGTGTACAGATAAAATCTCACCCTGAGAGATGTTTCAATAAGTTTCTTTCACAGACTGGACGCCTTCCTAGTTTGGGCACAGTTTTTTCCCCGGTACAGGCCTTGTTCCAGCTCAGGTGGTAGCTAGGGGATTCCTCATGAGGACTGCTTTCTCTTGTTTTCTTCAACCCACTTATATCTGACGTCTAACCAGGAAAGATCTGAAGAGGTCGTATTTTAAAATCGCACCAATCTTATTTCTAGAAAAGCTGGTTTAGTTATAACGCTGCTAAGAAATGGAATAGTTTTAAATCTCCTCTACAAGGTCTGTACGATTTAACTCGTATTTATGGTGCCTAACTTTACAAGGTAGAAGGATACAAGAACACTTGCAGTACAGTTTTTAAAAACCTTCCTAAAACATTTCTAATTTTTGTTATGTAATATGTGGCATATTCAGAATGCATGATGATGTAATATGGAGTGAAGGTTTTATTAGCATCTATTTAGGATGACCTGCATGATTCACTTGTAGCTTCGCCACTCATGAGTAACGTGGGCATTCCAATAAAATCTGTATATCTCATTACTGTAATGTATTAATGAATAATCAAATATATAACTTACTTTCGTAGGCATGATGTGCCCTTAAACAGGTGTAAAAGGCTTTTAATCCCTTAATTACTGGAAATGTTTTTTGAAAAATATTCAGGATTGGGTTACACCTTGTAGGTGTGTTGTTTGGGTATATAACAACAGTGGGGGACAGGTGGGCAGAGCAATCCAGGAGAAGCAGCCATGGAGTAATCCTGGAAAGGCACAACCTGGGGAGAGGAAGAGCAGTGAGATATATGGAGTGCAGCAAGTGAGAGAAAGTAGGAGATGAGCAAGAGAATGTGGAGGAGGGAGGTGTGTTTTTTTTTTTTTTTTTTAAACTCTACACCAAAATAAGCATTGTAGGGACAGCAGTTAGTCCATGGCTATCTTTGAAAGCAGTGGTAGGGGGTGGGGTATAATATTCCATGATTACTTGGAGATGAGTTCTGGCATACTGTTATGTTCTGTTCAGTATTGTTTCAGATTCATTTTAAGAGGCAAAAGCAAAGAGGGCCAGAGTTTTGCCTAGAGTGTTTGGTGGTATAGTTTTTAGTGATAACTTATTATTGGGATAAGAATACCCTGCATAAGTGGTTTAACTATATATATATCCTTTTTAGTGTTTTTGTCAGCACAGCTGAATAACACTTAAACTGCATCTGCTTATGGGTATCAGATTGTAATTGCTCTTCTCCAATATAGAAAAATTTTCTTTTCTCTCAAGCTCATTATTGGCAGATATTTTGAGAATGTGTGCCCGTATTAAGGAGTGAGGATTATGTATCCTCACTGTTAAAAATATTTTGCAGCTGTTTTGGGTCTAGACTTATAAAAATAAATTCTGGACTATAATTGTGGAGAGGATGCAAGTACTAATATACTGCCTTTTGCTATAATGGTTTGAGAAGAATGATTCTCTTCTTCTTCGAGTGATTGCTCCTATGCATTCCAGTTAGGTGTGCACGCGCTGCGTGCACGGCTCTTCGGAAGATTTTTACCCTAGCAACTCCGGCGGGTCGGCTGGGCACCCCCTGGAGTGGCGCCGCTATAGCGCTAGATATATACCCCAGCCGACCCGTCCGCTCCTCAGTTCCTTCTTACCACCCGTGACGGCCGTTGGAACAGTGGAGTGCTCCTTTGACCTCCACATCCCTAGCTTATCTCTGGTTCTTGTTGTATATAGTTATTTAAAATAGTTAGTTTAGTTCGTTAGTGGATTAAGGGGAATCGGGGGGGCTTAGCCCCTCTTTTCCCGAACCGGTGCGGGCTCATGCCCAAGGCACCAGGGTTTAAGCCCTGTTCGGCTTGCCAGCGGCCCATGCCGATTGGAGACCCTCACGACTCCTGCCTGCGCTGCTTAGGAGAGTCCCATCATGCAGATAAGTGCTCTATTTGCAAGTCGTTTAAGCCGAGGACAAAGAAAGAGAGAGACTTTTGGTTAAAGCAGCTCTTGATGGAATCGGCACTTAGCCCTACGGTGCCGGCACCAGCAGCTCAGCAGTCCTCTTCGTTGCGGAGCGCACCAGCGGTCCCGAGCTGGTCCGGTACCGAGACTTTGAAAAAACAACAGCCAGCACCGACGTCCCGGCACCGTTCCCTCTCTCCTGCGAGGAAGCGTAAGCCGGCGCAGATGGCCTCCAAGCCTCCTGCACCGGGACCGCTCACCCAGCCACCGCCGGCACCCCCGGCACCGATTGTGGTGGTGCACAAATCGTGCATAGTACCGTCCACTCCGGCACCGCAAGAGCCGTTGAGTCCGGTACCGCCCTGCTCCCCGGTGCAAACCGTGGTCGAGCTGCCTCTCCCGTCGACGCCCGAAACTTTCTCGACGGCGAGAGAGCTTATAGAGCTCACAGAGCCACCGTGTCTCCAGCCCCCGGCACCGCCGGTGCGGGCTGTGAAGTCAGTGGGCAAACCGGCCATCATGAGGCCTCCTTCACCTGACAGATGGGATAGAAGGCATTCCAAGTCCCGGTCCCGATCCCGGAGACGTTCGCCTTCTCGCCGATCTAGATCCCGGCACCGGTCACAATCCCGGTACCGTTCTCCATCTCGGCGCCGGTCGCAGTCCCGGTACCGCTCCACATCGCAGTACTGGTCGCACTCCCGGAGACGATCCTGGTCACCCGACTGTCGGTACTGACGAAGGTCCGGATCCCGGTACCGCTCGCGGTACCGGTCATCTCGCAGCCGCTCCCACCGACGTCAGTCGAGATCTCATCGACCTCCCGGCACTGGCACGGTCGATGGTCCCGTTCTCGCTTCCGGCACCGCGATGACCAGCACCGTTCCCCGGCACCGTCCAGGGACAGATCGACGGCACAGTCCCACAGTGCCTCTGCCCCCCCATGGCCTTCCCGCCAGCCTTCAGTCTCCTCCCAAGCGGGCAGTGTGGGCAATCTACGCACCGACCCCCAAAGGCAGGACCACGGCCCCCAACAATGGGGCTTCTGGACCCCCTGGGCCTATCACGAGGCTCAAGGGGTCCCCTTCACTCAGCGGCCCAGGACTTCAGACCACAGGGCACCGGAAGCCACGGTCAGCGGACCTCCTCCATCACCGTTGGTGGAGGAACCGCCGCCACCTGTAGTGGGAGAGTATACCACAGACGCGGAGGCCTCACAGCGCATGGACGAGCCCCCACCGGAAGCCCTGACCCAGGGCCTGTCATCGTCTTCCTCACCAGATGAGGCGGTGGCAGGGGCATCGGCATCAGGCCCTCCACCGATTGACCTGCGGGCCCACCAGGACCTGCTTCGACGGGTGGCCCAGAACATTAACCTCCCTGTCGAGGAGGTTGCTGAGGACGATGACCCAGTGACCAGCATAATTGGAGCTGAGGCCCCGCTGCGGGTGGCCTTGCCCTTCATTCGGACCATACAAAGAAATGCCAATACGGTGTATCAGTCACCGGCTTCCATCCCTCCCACTGCTCGAGGGGTGGAAAGGAAATACTCAGTTCCACCCAACAGGTATGAGTATTTATACACGCACCCAGCTCCGGACTCCTTGGTAGTGCAGTCTGTTAATGACCGGGAGCGGCATGGGCAACCAGCTCCAGCGCCAAAATCAAAAGAAGCGCGAAGGATGGATCTGTTGGGCCGGAAGGTCTATTCGGCCGGTGGCCTCCAGCTAAGGATTGCCAATCAGCTGGCTCTCCTCGGTCGCTACACTTACGATACCTTGGTGTCACTCTCAAAGTTTACGGAGCTGGTACCAACAGACTCCCGACCTGAATTCTCAGCCCTTATTGAAGAGGGCAAGAAAGCCTTCCGGTCATCCCTCCAGGCCTCTCTGGACTCAGCAGACTCAGGAGCCAGATCTCTGGCCTCGGGAGTGACCATGAGGAGAATCTCCTGGCTGCAGGCCTCCACCTTGCCGCCCGAGGTCCAACACACTATTCAGGGCCTACCATTCGACACCAAGGGCCTCTTCTCTGAGAAAATGGACTCAAGGCTTCAGACTCTCAAAGATGGCCGAGTCGCCATCCGCACCCTGGGCATGCACACGCCGGCTACCCAGCGGAGGTCCTTCCGGCAGCATCCGTACCGCCAGTTTAATCAGGTCAGGCCACGGCCTGATAATAGGCGCAGAGGCAGGGTGAACCGCCGTAGACCGTCGGGCAACCGGGGTAATCAGTCCCAAGCGCCCTCCAAGCCCCTTCAGGGGCCTAAGCAAGCCTTTTGATGGGACGGCCAAGGACGGCCCATCAGTGTATTCACCGGATCCTTCCCCGTTATTTTTCACCGTCTTTCCCACTTCCTTCCGGCGTGGTCCCAGATAACAACGGACAACTGGGTACTTTGCACGGTGGAGTATGGTTACCGCCTTCAGTTTGTTTCGCCCCCTCCCCGTCCCTCTTCAGGGACCCCTCTCACAAGCAATTCCTCTTGCAAGAGGTCGAGACTCTGTTGAGTTTGGGTGCCATAGAGGAGGTGCCGAACGGCATGCGAGGCAGGGGATTTTATTCCCAATATTTCCTAATCCCCAAGGCGAAGGGAGGTCTATGACCTATACTAGACCTCCAAGAGCTCAACAGGTACCTGCTCAAGCTCAATTTTCGCATGGTAACCCTGGGGACCATTATTCCTTCCCTGGATCCGGGAGACTGGTTTGCCGCCCTCGACATGAAGGACGCGTACTTCCATGTCGCGATTTACCCTCCTCATCGACGCTACCTGCGTTTCGTCGTCAACAACATGCACTACCAGTTTACGGTGCTACCCTTCGGCCTCTCCACCGCACCGAGGGTCTTCACCAAGTGCATGGCAGTGGTTGCCGCAGCCCTCTGCCGTCGTCGCATACATGTGTACCCGTATCTCGACGACTGGCTGGTCCGCGGACCATCCCGCCAACTGGTAGCAAGTCAACTAGCCGAGATCCTAGCCCTGTTTCAGCGCCTAGGACTTATGATAAACGCCGAGAAGTCCGCTTTAGCTCCATCGCAGAGGGTGGAGTTCATCGGAGCGGTCCTGGATTCCAATTTGGCCAGGGCCTGCCTCCTTCGACCTCGGCACCAGACTATGGTTTCCTTCGTCCGGGACCTACAATCCTTTCCCACAACAACGGTGCGGTCCTGCCTCCGACTCCTGGGCCACATGGCGTCATGCACGTTCGTGACCATGTACGCGAGGCTGCGTCTTCGCACATTTCAAACTTGGCTTGCGTTGGTGTACCGCCCGCACCGCGACTCCATAGACATGGTAGTCACGGTCACGAAACCGACCCTCGATTCGCTCAACTGGTGGCTGGACCCAGAGGTCGTGTGTGCCGGAGTCCCATTCCGCCCTCCTCGCCCGTCGGTCACCCTGACCACGGATGCCTCGGCATTGGGGTGGGGGGCACACCTCGGCGACCTACACACCCAGGGTCTCTGGTCGCCCCAAGAGCTCTCCCTCCATATCAATGTCAGGGAGCTGCGGGCGATCCACTTGGCATGTCAAACCTTCCACGCCCATCTCCAAGGGCGCTGTGTGGCTGTTTTCACGGACAACACGACGGCGATGTTTTACGTCAACAGACAGGGCGGGGCTCGCTCCTCCCTGCTTTGCACGGAAGCGATGCTCCTTTGGGACTTCTGCATAACCCACTCTATTCACCTGGTAGCGTCGTTTCTTCCAGGAGTGCAGAACACGCTGGCCGACCATCTCAGCAGGTCATTCCTCTCCCACGAGTGGTCCCTTCGTCCCGATGTGGTGCACACAATTTTCCAAAGGTGGGGGTTTCCCCAGATAGACCTGTTTGCCTCCAAAGAGAACAGGAAATGCCACCAGTTCTGCTCTTACCAGGGTCGCTCCCACGGCTCCCTATCGGCGCAGGAACGCGTCCCCTGGATGGGTCACCTGTTGTATGCTTTCCCTCAGTTTCCCCTCGTGCACCGCGTGCTACTCAAGCTCCGGAGGGACAGGGCCTGCCTCATACTCATCGCTCCGGCCTGGCCGAGACAGCACTGGTACACCCTGCTGCTCGAGCTCTCCGTATGGGATCCCATTCCTCTCCCATTATGGCCGGACCTGATAACGCAGGACTTCGGCAGGCTCCGCCACCCGACCTGCAGTCCCTCCATCTTACAGCTTGGTGCCTACATGGCTGACCCGCGCGGAGCGTGATTGTTCGGCTGCGGTGCAGCAAGTCCTGGTGGAAAGCAGGAAGCCTTCCACTCGCTCAACCTACCTCGCGAAATGGAAGCGTTTCGCACTCTGGTGCGATCAGAGAGGCCTTAATCCTTTCGTGGTCCCTATTCCTACGATCCTGGACTACCTCTGGTCCCTTAAGGAGCAAGGACTCGCGGTCTCCTCCTTGAAAGTACACCTAGCGGCCATGTCCGCCTTTCGACCGGCCGTAGAAGAACGGTCCATCTTTTCCAATCAGATGGTTTCCCGCTTCCTTAAGGGTCTAGATCGCCTGTACCCGCCGATACGGCGTCCTACCCCATCCTGGGATTTGAACCTAGTTCTAGCCAAGCTTATGGGAGCCCCCTTCGAGCCCTTGGCCACGTGTTCCCTGCTCTATCTGTCATGGAAAACGGTTTTTCTCGTCGCTATAACTTCAGCGAGACGAGTTTCAGAGCTTCGTGCCCTAACGGCTGGTCCACCGTATACCATCTTCCATGGAGACAAGGTGCAGCTTCGACCACACCCGGCCTTCCTCCCTAAGGTGGTGTCGGCCTTCCATTTGAACCAGGACATTTTCCTCCCGGTCTTTTTCCCGAAGCCGCACGCCTCAAGTCGTGAACAACAGCTTCACACCCTTGACGTCCGCAGGGCCCTCGCATTTTACATAGAGCGAACGAAACCCTTCCGGCGTTCGCCCCAGCTATTCGTAGTGGTTGCTGATCGCATGAAAGGAAAGCCGGTCTCCTCTCAGAGGATTTCCTCCTGGGTAACATCATGTATCCGGACATGTTACGAGCTTGCTCGTGTGCCAGCTAGCCGCCTCCCCGCTCACTCTACGAGAGCACAAGCCTCGTCTGCTGCCTTCCTGGCCCATGTCCCCATCCAGGACATCTGTAGAGCGGCCACCTGGTCTTCTGTCCACACCTTCGCTTCCCACTATGCGTTGGTGCAACAATCTAGAGACGATGCAGCCTTCGGCTCAGCAGTCTTACACTCTGCCACGTCTCACTCCGACCCCACCGCCTAGGTAAGGCTTGGGAATCACCACCTAACTGGAATGCATAGGAGCAATCACTCGAAGAAGAAAAGACGGTTACTCACCGTTGTAACTGTTGTTCTTCGAGATGTGTTGCTCCTATCCATTCCAGACCCGTCCTCCTTCCCCACTGTCGGAGTAGCCGGCAAGAAGGAACTGAGGAGCGGACGGGTCGGCTGGGGTATATATCTAGCGCTATAGCGGCGCCACTCCAGGGGGCACCCAGCCGACCCGCCGGAGTTGCTAGGGTAAAAATCTTCCGAAGAGCTGTGCATGCGGCGCGCGCACACCTAACTGGAATGGATAGGAGCAACACATCTCGAAGAACAACAGTTACAACGGTGAGTAACCGTCTTTTACATAATGTTATAGAAAACAGGAATATTTGGAATTCATCAAAGAACATTACCATAAGAACTTAAAAATGCTTCTGCAACAGAATAGTTATGGATTTACTAATACTACTGACGATCCAGCCTGTCTTTTGGTTGAGACAAACTGTTTCAGAAATGATAAACTTTTCTGAGATGTGCTGGTGAGGAAGAGAAACTGGGTTCCTGATATAGCTGAGCTTTTAACTTGATTTTTGCATTTCTGGGAGATGTCTGCAATGAGTACTTGAGTGGCTTAACCAAGTAAATGAACAAATGAAGTTAAGGTCTTGATCTTACAAACATTTAGGCATATCATTTTATTCATGTAAGCAATTCCATTAAGATAGTTTCTGATGGTTAGCTCAATAAAGGATATTACAGATTTCTAAAAACTGCATAGACTGAATTGCCACATTGTCCTTTGCTACCTCATAATGATAGCTTCTTTGTTTCTCTTACTGTGCAGATAGTTTTTCTTCTTCGGGTGATTGCACATGTGCATTGCACTTTAAGTGTGCACTACCCTGAGCACAGTTTCTGGAAACTTTTCCATCAGTGGTACCCATTGGGGCAGCTCTAATGCCCTCTGCAGCCTTGCACCTATTGCACTGGTATAAAGCGCCCAGCCGACCCCACGTCTCCTCAGTTCCTTCTTATAGCCCGTGATGGTTGCTAGAACTGCTATCCTTGCTTTGGCAAGCTCTCTGTGGTATTTTTTTCTTATCTGTACATAGTTATTTGTAGTCAGTTTTAGCTCGTTTTAGTTAAGTTCTGTCATTTTGTGTGTTAATGGAGTTTTTGTCTGTTCTCTGGTGCCAAGGCATGCCTCAGTCACTGGACTTTAAGCCCTTCGCCTCTTGCAACAAATCTATGCACCTGGGCAACCCGCATTCAAGCTGCCTGAAGTGCCTGGAAGAAGCTGACATTGGGGACTGTTGTCAGCAGTTTTTCTGTAGTGGAGTAGTTTTTAGGATTTTAAGGATTTGTGGATGCCGTTTTCCCGATCTCCCATCCCCCTTCCCCCAGCACCCATGCTTGGGTTCAAGATCTGCTCCTCTTGGCCTCGTTCATTCTTGGTCAGCAACAAGCACCAAAACTGCCTTTACTGCTTGGGGGAAGCCCATGTCGCATCCAGGTGCAGTATCTGCCTCTTTTTCCCAAGTTATACCTGGGAAGGCTCTCCACCTCAAGAAGCACCTCATGGAGATTGCTATGAGGCCGCAGTCAGATCCAGACTGAAAAACACCCCCAGTTTGGGCCTGCGGACTCGGGGAGCACACCTCCTACTGTGAAGCCCCAGTCCGCTTCCACTGGTACTAGTGCTACAGACCCCAAGCATGACAGTAAATCTTCCTCAAGGCCCAAGAAGAACGTTGTACCCTTCATGAGCTCCAGCCATGGAGAAGCAGCACATTCCAAGGCTCTCACACACACAACAAGAAGTTGCACAGGACACGGGGCCTACTGGTCCCAGTCACTGAGCAGTGTACCCCTTCCGGATCCACACCACCAAAATCAAGGGACTTTTGGTTCTGAGACAGTTCTCTGCTCCAGTTCTGGCTCTGGTTCCAACTTTGGAACATGTACTGCTGATGCTGGGGAGGCTTGAGTTGGCTCCCGGGCCTCATAAACACTTTGCCCTGGAAAAGGTGAGGTCTCCATCTCCTGGTGCACTCACCTCCTAAAAGAGGCTGCTCTCCTAACTTGGACTTATCTCTTTCAGGTCATGTTCCTGATCGTTTCTCTGTGGCTTACATGGTTCTGCCAGCACTGCTGTTCAAGCAGGGCTCTGACTTCTCAATATGGGAGGACTCGGATGGAACGCAAAGTCCACCCCTCTCATACCATTGGCATGACTTCCTGAAGATACTGCCAGCTCAGTGGCAATACCTTCCCTTTCTCGGCACAGGAGTCGTTAGTACCTAGCTCCATGGGGCCCCCCACAACAACTGCTGTTTGGCCATACTGGGGGTCTTGGGCACAGTATCCACCTTTTCAACCTTCCCGATCCACCCAAGAGGAGTCTCCCATCACACCACTCCACCTTTCATCAAGTAGATGTTCAAAACCAGGACTGGAGGATGCACCGATTAGCCTGACTCTGATACTACTCCCAGAACCAGAGTGTTTCCCCTCATTGTCTCTGTATCCAGCAGTGTCGTCTACTCCTTCCTCCCCTCTGGATGACTGGATCTGGTGGTAAAGAGTAGCTGATGCCCTCCACTGGAGAAAGTACAGGACAGCCTACATCAGTTACTTGATACCTTCCATCCGTCAGTACTGGCCAGGGTGGTACTACCAATGAACAGTGCCATTTTCCAGCTGTCCCAAACTGTCTGTCATGCTCAGGCCACTTGTGTTCCCACCCCAAAGGGGGTGGACAAGAAGTATTATGTAGTGGCAAAGAGGGTTGAGTTTCTGTTTTCTCACCCTCCACTGAATTCTCTGGTTATACAAGCAGCAACAGAACTGGCCAGGCAGCAACATCCACATTCAACTCCAGTAGACGAGGGTACGAGATTGGACTTCCTAGGTAGTAAGGTCTCTTTTTTTGGCCAGCCTTCAGTTTTGGATCTCCAATTACCTGGCGTTATTAGCTAAATATGACTCTCTAAATTACAACCAATTAGCAGATATTGCAGACAAGCTTCCCCAGCAGGATCGTGCCTGCCTCCAGACTGTCTTAGAGGAGGGCAAGCTGGGCGCCAGGACAACGCTCCAGGCTGCTGTGGATTCAGCAGACACATCTTTGTGCACGGTGGCCACCGGCATAATCATGCAGAGGAAATCCTGGTTGTACTCTTCTGGTTCCCCCAGGGAAGTGCAGAATACCATTGAAGACCTCCCTTTCAGTGAATCTCACCTTTTCAGCTAGAACCCCGACAAGTCCCTACACTCCCACAATGACTCCAGAGCCACTCTGTGATCACTGGGTATCTGTACACCTGCACCCAAGCACAAGTTCTACTACCCGCCTCCTGCACAACAGTTCAGAGTTCCTCAATTCTTTCATCAGCAATCATAGGAGCCTCCTCGTAAGCATCAGAAGACCCAGTGGTCCTGTCCACCTGGTCAGTCTGTTCAGTCTTTGACACCACACACTCAGCCTTTGCATAAACGATTAATTCTGAGTGAATTTAGAGAACCATCAACTTCCTTGGATCCTACCATACTTATGACCCACCTCTTCTTTGGGGGAAGCCTAGCACTCTTTCTGCCAGCTTGAAGTGTGATAATAATGGACAGGTGGGTCTTGGATGTCACTCGACATGGCTATATGATTGAGATCACGATGCTACCTCATCCACATGTCCCATCCCGATCCTGCCTCTGGGACCACTCTCATGACTGTATTCTTGCCCCAAAGGTTGACTCCTTACTGCAAAAGGGAGCAATAGAGGCTGTTCCTATTGCCTTGCAAGACACAGGGTTCTAGTCCACATATTTCCTGGTACTCAAGAAGAAGAGAGGATGGAGACCAATCTTAAATCTCTGTCTCAACCGCTTCATATGTAAACCAAAGTTCTTCCAATTAGGGGTGTGTGCACTGCGTGCATGTTCGTCGGAAGATTTTTACCCTAACAACACTCGGTGGGTCGGCTGAGGTGCCCCCTGGAGCGGCACCACTTTGGCGCCGGATATATACCCCTGCCGACCCATCACCCCCTCAGTTCCTTCTTACCACCTGTGACGGTCGTTGGAACTGTGGAGCACAGCATAGCTGATCTCCACCTCCCTAGCTTTTCTCGTGTTTTCTCTACAGGTAGTTGTAGATAGTTCAATAGTTTTACAATTATAGTTAGTTGTTAGTGTTTTGTATATAGATAGTGTGTATATAGTATTTGGAGGGATCGGGGATCATCCCCCTTCCTCCAGCCTGGTACCAGGGCCCATGCCCAGGTCACCGGGTTTCAAACCATGCTCGGCGTGTCTCAAGCCGATGCCACCGGGAGATCCCCACGACTCCTGTCTGAAGTGCCTTGGGGAATCCCATCTACCTGATAAGTGCCGCATTTGCAAGGCTTTTAAGCCTAGAACGAAGAAGGAGCAGGACTTTCATTTGAAGCAGCTCCTAATGGAGGCGGCACTTAGCCCGGTGTCCTCAGTACCGAGCACGGTGCAGACTCCTTCGGTTCGAAGCGCTCCTTCGGCACCGGAACGATCCGGCACCGCTAAAGAACCTCGGCACCGACCTTCTCTGGCACCGATAACATCGTGGCACCATTCGCTGTCTCCGCGGCCTAGGAAGCAGCACAAACCACCTGCTGCTTCGGCACCGCCTGTGCCGCCACCAGAGCAACAGCCCAGACTGGATCGCCCTACCAAGGCATCTACTGCGGCTACACAGGCTTCGGCACTGTTGATTCCGGCTCCACAAGGGCCGTCGAGTCCGGTGCTCCAAGGCTCCCCAGTGCGCACCGTGGTTGAGCTTGGTCTCCCGTCCACTCCGGAGACCTTCTCCACCGCCCACGACCTGATCGCGCTGACGGAACCTGGACCACCTGGATTCAGTCAATAGGTAAGCCTGCCTTGATGAGGCCTGCCTCCGTGGGAGTGACTGATAAACATCGGTCCCGATCTTGGTCCCGCCGACAGTCCCGATCCCACCGACGGTCCCGGCGCCGCTTGCAGTCCCGGCACCGCTCTCCATCGCGGCACCAGTCGTACTCTCGGCACTGTTGTACCTCCCGTACACCCGCCCGGTACGGTCGGTACCGATCCTGGCACCGGTCATCTCGGAGCCGATCTCGACGCCGCAGATCATTGTCGAGATCCAGGTCGGCCTCCCGGCACCGCTATAGTCGTTGGTCCCGGTCTCAATCGCGGTACCGCCGAAGATCCCGGCACCGGTCTCCTGTTCCAACCCGCGACTTAACAGTTTGGGATGGCGCAGCATCTCAGGGACGCTCAGCCCCCCCCCCCCTTGGCCTTCGAGGCACAATTCGTCATCTTCTCAGGCGAGGAGCGGCTACTATGTCCAAGGTCATGACACAGAGGGCGCTAGTCAGACCTACGTTGAGAGTCAAGATCCGGATCAGGGACCACCACAATGGTCCTTCTGGACACCTTGGGCATACCATCAAGCCCAAGGTGCCCCCTCAGATGCCTCCCGGTCAGCCCATTCTGACCATCGCATTCCTGAGACCACCGTTAGCCGTCCTCCTCCTATGGACACAGATGACATTGTTGTCCCACCAACCAACACTCAGGCCCCGGCTGTACCTGACCCCGAACACCAGGACCCACAATACAGGAGCTTCCTCAGGATCACCTGGTTCCTGGTCTTTCCTCCTCCTCCTCGCCAGATGAGGCAGTGGCAGGCACATCCTCCTCTGGTCCTCCACCAATAGATCTGCGAGCTCACCAAAATCTCCTGCGTAGGGTGGCGCAGAATATGAACCTCCAGGTGGAGGAGGTTCCAGAAATAGAGGACCCGGTGGTTGACATTTTGTCGGCAGATACACCTACCAGGGTTGCCCTGCCATTTATCAGGACCATTCAGGCGAATGCGGATACAATCTGGCAGTCCCCAGCATCTATTCCTCCCATGGCCAGAGGGGTGGAGAGGAAATATACGGTGCCATCCAAGGGCTATCTGTATGTACACCCTCACCCTTGCTCCTTGGTCGTACAGTCGGTTAATGAGAGAGAGTGGCATGGCCAGCAAGCTCCTGCCCCAAGTCCAAGGAAGCCAGGCCCCTGGACTTATTCGGTCGTAAGATCTACTTAGCAGGGGGCCTTCAACTTAGGGTAGCTAATCAACAAGCTCTCCTAAGCTGTTATAATTATAGCACGTGGACCTCCATGGGGAAGTTTAAAGAACTTGTTCCCCAAGAGTTCCGACAGGAGTTTGCGGCCTTACTAGAAGAAGGCAAAAAGGTGGCAAGGACTTCCCTTCAGGCGTCCTTGGATGCGGCGGACTCTGCAGCCAGAACTCTAGCCTCTGGAGTGGCCATGCGGCGCATCTCCTGGCTTCAGGTGTCCGGCCTTCCGCCTGAGTTTCAGCAAACGATTCAAGACTTGCCCTTCGAAGGCCAGGGCTTATTCTTGGTCAAAACTGATCCCAGGCTCCAAAGCCTAAAAGATAACCGAGTGATCATGCGCTCGCTGGGGATGCACACCCCAGTAACCCAGCGCAGACCCTTCAGTCCCCAGTCTCAACGCACCTATCCTAACCCTCGGCCATGGCAGGACTTCACTAGACGACGTGGCTGGGGTAACCGTAGGAGGCAATCTGGTCCCCAAGGGGGTCAGAATTGGGGCCCCCCAAAACCACCGGCGGGGCCCATACAAAACTTTTGAAGATATGTTCGAGGACAGAGCACCAGTTTCTTTCCCGGATCCTTCTCCACCCTTCTGCAACCGCCTTTCCTATTTCCTCCCTGCGTGGTCCCGCCTGACCTCAGATCGTTGGGTCCTGCGCATGGTGGAATTGGGTACCAATTTCAGTTTGTTTCACGCCCCCTTCCCACCCTCCCTCCCCGTCCCTCTTCAGGGACTCCTCTCACGAGCAATTCCTCGTACAGGAGGTACAGATGCTCCTGGATATCGGAGCAATAGAAGAGGTCCCAAAGGGGCAAGGGGTTTTACTCCCGCTACTTCCTAATTCCCAAGGCAAAGGGGGATCTAAGGCCCATCCTGGACCTGCGTGGACTCAACAAATTCATGGTAAAGTTGAAGTTCCGCATGGTATCCTTGGGAACCATTATCCCTTCCCTGGATCCGGGAGATTGGTATGCCGCCCTCGATATGAAGGATGCGTACTTCCACATAGCGATTTACCCACCGTACAGACGATACCTTCGCTTTGTGGTCAACCAGCAGCACTTTCAATTTGCGGTCCTTCCATTTGGCCTCTCCACAGCACCAAGAGTATTTACAAAATGTATGGCTGTCGTCGCGGCCTCAGTCCGTCGACGTCGCATACAAGTCTTCCCGTACCTCGACGATTGGCTCATTCGAGGCTCCTCTGAGACGCAAGTGCGGTATCATGTGCATCTCATTAGAGAACTGTTCAGGCAACTCGGCCTTATGCTCAACATCGAAAAGTCCACTCTGGTACCCACACAGAGGATAGACTTCATTGGAGTGATCTTGGACTCCAGTCTCGCCAGGGCTTGCTTACCACAGCCCCGCTTTCAGCCAATGGTAGCCATAATTCAAGGCCTCCACAACTTTCCGACCTCATCGGTTCGCACGTGTCTCTGTCTCCTAGGTCACATGGCCGCCTGCACTTTCTTGACCAGACATGCCAGACTATGCCTCCGCCCACTTCAGACCTGGCTTTCCTCGGTGTACCGACCGGGCCACAACAGCCTGGACATGATTCTCACGTCTTAGCCTCCTTGACTTGGTGGCTGAACCCCTCCCTGGTCTGCGCAGGGATGCCTTTCCAGGCCCCACAACCTTCGATGGCCCTGACCACAGATGCGTCATCTCTAGGTTGGGGCGCCCACCTTGCGGGACTCCGTATGCAAGGCCTCTGACCTGCCCAGGAAGTGACCCTGCACATCAATGTGGGGGAACTAAGGGCAGTATGTCTCGCGTGTCAAGTGTTTTGTGAACACCTCCAAGGCCGTTGTGTTACAGTATTCACAGACAACACAACGGCCATGTTTTACATCAACAAGCAAGGCGGAGCACGCTCCTCCCTCCTTTGTCAGGAAGCCATACACCTCTGGGAGTTTTGTATAGTCCATTCGATCGATATGGTGGCGTCCTTTCTCCCAGGAGTCCAGAATACCCTGGCAGATCACCTCAGCAGATCTT
This sequence comes from Mauremys reevesii, assembly GCF_016161935.1. Classification (NCBI taxonomy): domain Eukaryota; kingdom Metazoa; phylum Chordata; order Testudines; family Geoemydidae; genus Mauremys; species Mauremys reevesii. The sequence continues at coordinate 30,868,446 of NC_052626.1, forward strand.
TCCTAGCTCACGAGTGGTCGATTCGTCTGGACATCATCCATTCTGTTTTCCAGAAGTGGGGATTTCCCCACATAGACCTCTTCGCCTCTTGCGAGAATCAGAAGTGCCACGTGTTCTGCTCCCTCCAGGGGCGCTCCCCGGGCTCCCTCTCGGACGCATTCCTGATAACTTGGAACGACCATCTGCTCTACGCCTTTCCTCCATTCCCACTGGTCCACAGGGTCCTGCTCAAGCTGCGCAGAGACAAGGCCCGTTTAATCCTGATTGCTCCAGCGTGGCCAAGGCAGCACTGGTACACCACGTTGCTCGACCTGTCGTTGACCGACCCAATTCCTCTACCACTGTGGCCTGATCTCATAACTCAAGAACACGGCAGGCTACACCACCCAGACCTGCAGTCCCTCCATCTCACAGCATGGATGCTGCATGGTTAAATCAATCCGAGCTGCGTTGCTCCGCCTCGGTACAACAGGTGCTCCTGGACAGCAGGAAACCTTCCACTAGGTCCACATACCTGGCCAAGTGGAAGCGTTTTTCCTGCTGGTGTGCCCAGAACGATACTGCCCCCATGCAGGTACCAGTCCCTACCATCCTGGAGTATCTCTGGTCCCTGAAGCAGCACGGCCTAGCGGTTTCGTCCATCAGGGTACACCTGGCAGCCATCTCAGCCTTTCATCCAGGGGAGAACGGACGTTCAGTCTTTTCTAATCCTATGGTTACCAGATTCCTTAAAGGCCTGGAGCGCTTGTACCCACAGGTCCGTCGTCCGGCCCCTACATGGGATCTCAATCTAGTTCTAACTAGGCTCATGGGTGCTCCCTTCGAGCCGATGGCCACCTGCTCGCTGCTGTACCTTTCCTGGAAGACAACCTTCCTAGTCGCTATTACATTGGCGAGGCGAGTGTCGGAACTTTAGGCCCTCACAGCGGACCCCCTGTATATAGTTTTCCATAAGGATAAGGTACAGCTGCGACCACACCCCGCCTTCCTCCCTAAGGTGGTGTCTGCCTTTCACATCAACCAGGACATCTTCCTCCCAGTCGTCTTCCCGAAACCGCACTCCTCATGTAGGGAGCAATAGCTGCATTTCCTGGACATACGTAGGACTCTCGCCTTTTACATCGAGAGAACAAAGCCCTTTCGAAAGACACCTCAACTCTTCATAGCGGTGTCAGACCGGATGAAGGGCTTACCGGTCTCCTTGCAGCGAATTTCATCTTGGGTGACGTCTTACATCTGTGCCTGTTATGACTTGGCTCACGTTTCAGCTAGCCATCTCACCGCCCATTCTACTCTGGCTCAAGCTTCATCTGCCGCCTTCCTGGCCCATATACCCATCCAGGAGATCTGTATGGCAGCCACCTGGTCATCCGTGCACACCTTCGCTTCACACTATGCGTTAGTGCAGCAGTCCAGAGATGATGCGGCGTTTGGTTCAGCGGTACTTCAGTCCGCGACATCTTACTCCGACCCCACCGCTTAAGTAAGGCTTGGGAGTCACCTAATTGGAATCGATATGAGCAAGCACTCGAAGAAGAAAAAACGCTTACTCACCTTAGTAACTGTTGTTCTTCAAGATGTGTTGCTCATAACCATTCCAAACCCGCCCTCCTTCCCCTCTGTTGGAGTAGCCGGCAAGGGTATATATCCAGCACCATAGTGGCGCCACTCCAGGGGGTGCCTCAGCCGACCCACTGAGTGTTGCTAGGGTAAAAATCTTCCGACCAACGTGCACGCAGCGCGCACACACCTTATTGGAATGGATGATGATGATAATAATAATAATTGGAGATATACCTATCTTCTAGAACTGGAAGGGACCTTGACAGGTCATCGAGTCCAGCCCCCTGCCTTCACTAGCAGGACTAAGTACTGATTTTTGCCCCAGATCCCTAGGTGGCCCCCTCAAGGATTGAACTCACAACCCTGGGTTTAGCAGGCCAATGCTCAAACCACTGAGCTATCCCTCCCCACCCCCAAATATGAGCAACACATCTCGAAGAACAGTTACAAAGGTGAGTAACCGTCTTTTTTGTATGGTCAGCCTTGCAGCCATTATATCCTCACTAGAAAAAAGGCATGTGGTTTATGACTCTCCATATATATGCAAGACACTTATTTCCACGTAGATATTCGTCCTACCCATAGGCAGTTCTTGAGATTCACCGTAGGCCCTCAACACTTCCAATACAAGGTTCTACCGTTGGGACTCACCACCGCTCTGTGGTTTTTCACCAAATATTTTTCTATAGTGGCGGTCCATCTCCGGCATCAAGGAATCCTTATATTCCCTTAGTTTGATACTGGCTGCTAGCAGCGCAATCCAGACAAGAAGCTCGAGCCTCGACTGCCCTGCTGCCCCTACTCCTTTCCTCTCTGGGGTTGCTCATAAACATAGCTCCCACAAGCCTAAGAGTTCATGGGGGCATGAATTAATGTGATCTCTGTGTGTGCATGTCTACCAGAGGACAGGTTCCAGATCCTGCAAGAACTGATTGCCATGGTGATTTCCAGTCATTCTGTTCCAGCCAGAACCAGCCTTTCCCTTCTTGGCCACATGGCAGCATACACGTAGATCACTACCTTTGGTCATATCGCTTCTGCTATCTACAGCTCTATTCTCTTATGAACCATTCTGTGGACCTCTTCTTGACAGTTCCCCCTGAGGTTCTCTCCTACCTTTGATGGTAGACAGACCCAGTTCAGGTTTACACCGGGATACCCTTTCTTCCATCCTCCCCATGATCATCACAGATGTATCACTCAATTGATGGGGTGCCGACATAGGCGAGCACATGACATAGGGAACTTGGACTGCTCAGGAATCCAGGATGCACATCAACCTCCAAGAACTTAGGACGGTAAGAAAAGTATGTCATGCATTTCTCCCATCCATTCTCTCCCATGATGTTCTCATCATGGCAGACAACACCACCACTGTTTACTACATAAACAAACAAGGGAGTGCGAGGTCATCAGCACTTTGTGCAGAAGTGGTTCGTCTCTGAGACTAGTGCATCGCACACAAGATACTGTTGTTAGCAGCCTATCTTCTGGGGAATCAGAATGTGATTGCAGACTCTCTCAGCAGGAAATTCATGGCTGATCACGAATGGGAGCTATGTGACTCTGTTGATATTTTTGACCTCTGGGGACTCTGACCAGAGACCTTTTTCCCTCCTGCACCAACAGCAAATGCATCCTGTACTGCTTCTTGGGCGGGGCTCGGCACCCTTTCCCAAAGTGATGCCCTGGTCTTCCACTGGCTGGACTAGATCAGTTTTTTCTTTTCTCCTCTACTGTTCCTGCCATGGGTCCTCACAAGATGAGACGGGAAAGAGCTATGGTCATCCTGATCACCCGATTCTGGCCTCGGTAATTCTGGTTTCCCCTCCTTCTCTGTATGTTGGCGCATCCCCCTGCTTCCGCTGCCGGTTTCTCCAGAGCTGCTCACACAACACAGTGGCAGAATCAGATGTCCCAATCTGCGGAAATGTCACCTAAGAGCTTGATTTTTTTGGATGGGCATCTTCACTAGAGCAGGAATGTTCATCAGCAGTGCAAGACATCCTCTCAAGTTGCAGCAAAGAGTTCATGAGGCAGTCCTATAGGGGCAAGTGGAAACTTTTCATCTCCTGGTCCCAGCAGAAGGGTCTTCCCACTGAGGCTGTGGGTATTCCTCTTTTTGTGGACTATTTCCTATCCCTGAAGGCATCAGAACTTGCTCTTAACTCCATCGAGGTGCACATGGCAGCTATTAGTGCTTTCCACCCCCTTGTGAAGGGACACTGTGTCTTTATGTACCCCTTGACTACAACAGGTTTTGGAGAGGCCTCTTACGGACTTATCCTCCCATTTAATCTGTAGCTTCCCAGTGTGATCTTAGCCTCATCCTCACGGTGCTGATGAAATTGCCCTTTGAACTGCTGGCCTCCTGTGCCGCCTTTCCATGAAGGTCACCTTCCTGGTAGCTATTATCTTCACAAGGAGGGTAGGCGAATTGGGGGCTATGATGGTGGATACCCCCTTTACCATGTTCCATAAGGACAAAGTTTCCCTGCGCTTGCACCCCAAGTTTTTGCCAAAGTTTGTTTCCCATTTTTCATCTCAACCAACCCAACCACTTGCATGCATTCTTTCCGAAAGAGCATGCATTAGTGGAAGAATGACACTTTCACTCCCTCGGCGTCCACAGGGCCCTGGCCTCCTACCTGCAGAGGACGAGGTCCTTCATAAAGTCCCCTAGGTTGTTTATCACTGTAGCAGAAAGGATTTAGGGGCAAGCAATCTCCACTTAGAAGCTTTCCAAGTGGATTTTGGGGTGCATTATGCTCTCTTGTTGACTATTGGGACTTTCTCTGCCCTTTGGAGTATGAGCACAAGCATTGACTTTGGCTGCGCTTCACGACATACTGCTTACGGACATATGTTGGGCAGCCACCTGGAGATCTTTACATATTTTCTCTTCTCATTACGCCTTGGTGCGAGACTCTGCGACAGGTGCCTTTTTCAGCGCAGCTGTTTTCTGTTCCCGTCATTCTTCCTCTGACCCTCCTCTTAACTAAGTACTCTTTGTCAATGGCTTCAGTGGAATACAATAGGGAGCATCACTCGAAGAAGAGAAGGTTACTTACCTGTAACTGGAGGTTCTTTGAGAGGTGTGTGGGCCCTATCTGTACTCCACTTCTCCTTCCCCTGGGGACTTCTTGGATTGCGGTGGAGAAGGAACTGAGGGCACAGTCTGTCTGCCCTGCCCTTTTTCACCTGGGACAAAAGCATGAGGTGAAGCAAGGGTGCATGTGTGGATGAATGCACACTACTACTTTCAAAATCTCCAGCTCCGGACAGATGATGTATGCGTATAACCCTCAGTGAGATACAGATAGAGACCACACATCTCAAAGAACCTCCAGTTACAGGTAAGTAACCTCCTCTTCCCTTCACCTTGCCCCAACATACCATATCCATATAGGTTGCAATCCTTGTCATACTGGTTTCCTTGGAACTTGCAGACTGCTTAGAAATTCTTATCAGCTGAGTAAGTTAACTCCATCTCATATCAAGGCACAGTCTGCTACTGCTCAAGCAGCCTCCTTTGGCTTTTTAAGAGGCATCTCTATATTTGAAATCGGAAGAGCTGCTTCTTGGAGCTCCATACATGTTTACAAGCTAATATTCTCTAGTGTCAGCCTCTAGATCTGATACACAGTTTGGCAGGGAAATTTTACAGTACTTATTTAAATAGGACTCCTAGCACCCAGCACCTTAGAGAGAGAGAGAGAGAGTTTGTTAGTTGCCTTCAGTGGGATCTATGTGGATAAATACTTGAAGAAAAATGGTTACTTACCTTATAGTAACCATGGTTCTTCAAGATGTTTTGTCCACACTGATCCTATGATCTACCCCCCTTCTCTGCTAATCTGAAGTCCTTTTAGCTTTGAGGATTTTGTATTGGTGAAGGAACTGAATAGCAGTTAGGACTGCCCTGCTCTTTGTGCCCTCAAGGGAAGGGCTTAAGGACATTAAGGGCTCATGCAGGGGCCCAATGTACACTGCTAGTCAAAAAGAATCCAGTCTCAGGTGCATGCACATACTGAGTGGTATCCATGTGGATAAAACATTTTGAAGAACCAGGGTCACTGTAAGGTAAATAACCATTTTTATTAGTTTTGGAAGGAGCTACATCTATTTACAGAAATTGATAGCTTTGTAAAGTAGTAACTTATAAAATTCCTGGTAGTGCATCCAGTTAGAATGTATTCAAATTATATATTTGATATTCTTGTCATTTGAATGCACCTGTTTAATGAGTCTTCAAAAGACTGTTTTAATTTTATTTCTTCTAAAATGCCACTGGAAAACATATTGAATACAGAGTCCCAGATCCTGAAAATGTTCCCTTTGGATGGATCTCTTGTACCCATATGGAACAAGTTGCAGCATCAGGGCCAGAATTAGTGCAAAAATGCTTTCGCCTTTAGAGCACTTAAAATTTTTAGAATAATCAATAAGGCCCTGATAATGCAAACACTTTTATGTATCTGCTTGAGAAGATATTTCTCACATGTAACTTATGGTGGACCACTTTGTACAAGTTTCAGAGTAGCCGCCGTGTTAGTCTGTATCCGCAAAAAGAACAGGAGTACTTGTGGCACCTTAGGGCAGGTCTACACTAAGGGTGGGGTCGAACTAGGGTACGCAAGTTCAGCTACGTGAATAGCGTAGCTGAATTCGAAGTACCCTAGTTCGAACTACTCACCCGTCCAGACGCCGCGAAATCGAAGTCCGTGGCCCCAAGGTCGACTCTGCCACCGCCGTTTGCAGTGGTGGAGTACCGGAGTCGACCGCGGCGCTTCCGGAGTTCGAACTATCGCGTCCAGATTAGACACGATAGTTCGAACTCCGAGAAGTCGATCTCACCGCGTTGACCCGGCTGGTAAGTGTAGACTAGCCCTTAGAGACTAACAAATTTATTTCAGCATAAGCTTTCGTGGGCTACAGCTCACTTCTTGTGTAGAATGGAACACACAGACAGGAGATATTTATACATACAGAGAACATGAAAAGGTGGAAGTATGCATACCAACTGGAAGAGTCCAATCAATTGAGATGAGCTGTTGTCAGCTGGAGGAAAAAAAACCTTTGAAGTGATAATTGAGATGACCCATAAAAGGTGTGAGGAGAACTTAACACAGGGAAATAGATTCAATTAGTGTAATGACCCAACCATTCCCAATCTCCGTTTAAACCTAAGTTAATTGTATCTAATTTGCATATTAATTCGAGTTTCGCAGTCTCTCTTTGGAGTCTGTTTTTGAAGTTTTTTTTGTTGCAAAATTGCCACCTTCAAGTCTGTCACTGAGTGGTTAGAGAGGTTGAAGTGTTCTCCCACTGGTTTTTGAATGTTATGATTCCTGATGTCAGATTTGTGTCCATTTATTCTTTTGCGTAGAGACTGTCCGGTTTGGCCAGTGTACATGGCAGAAGGGCATTGCTGGCACATGATGGCATATATCACGTTGGTAGATGTGCAGGTGAACGAGCCCCTGATGGCGTGGCTGATGTGATTAGGTCCTATGATGGTGTCACTTGAATAGATATGTGGACAGAGCTGGCATCGGGCTTTCTTGCAAGGATAGGTTCTTGGGTTAGTGTTTATGTTGTATGGTGTGCGGTTGCTGGTGAATATTTGCTTCAGGTTGGGAGGCTGTCTGTAAGCGAGGACTGGCCTGTCTCCCAAGATCTGTGAGAGTGAGGGATCATCTTTCAGGATAGGTTGTAGATCTTTGATGGTGCGCTGGAGAGGTTTTAGTTGGGGGCTGTAGGTGATGGCTAGTGGTGTTCTGTTATTTTCTTTGTTGGGCCTGTCCTGTAGTAGGTGGCTTCTGGGTACTCTTCTGGCTCTGTCAATCTGTTTTTTTCACTTCAGCGGGTGGGTATTGTAGTTTTAAGAATGCTTGATAGAGATCTTGTAGGTGTTTATCTCTGTCTGAGGGATTGGAGTAAATACGGTTGTATCTTAGAGCTTGGCTGTAGACAATGGATCATGTGGTGTGTCCTGGATGGAAGCTGGAGGCATGTAGGTAAGTATAGCGGTCAGTGCGTTTCTGGTATAGTGTGGTGTTTATGTGACCATCGCTTATTAGCACAATAGTGTCTAGGAAATGGACCGCTTGTGTGGATTGGACTAGGCTGAGGTGGATGGTGGGATGGAAATTGTTGAAATCATGGTGGAATTCCTCGAAGGCTTCTTTTCCATGTGTCCAGATGATGAAGATGTCATCAATGTAGCGCAAGTAGAGTAGGGGCGTTAGGGGACGAGAGCTAGGGAAGCGTTGTTCTAAGTCAGCCATAAAGATATTGGCATACTGTGGGGCCATGCGGGTACCCATAGCAGTGTGTTCCATTCTGTGCATCCGAAGAAGTGAGCTGTAGCCATGAAAGCTCATGCTGAAATAAATTTGTTAGTCTCTAAGGTGCCAGAAGTACTCCTGTTCTTTTCACTTTGTACAAGAAATCCTATCACAGACTGATCTCCTTTACCAACACCTCTGTTCCCAAGTACTTAGTTCTCAAAACCTTTTGTTTTGTGAATGACCTGGAAGATCCCTGTGGACAACTGGTAGTCGAAAGACAATAGATTGAGAGTTACTACCCTGGACTAATTTGGTTTTATTTTAAATGTACAAAAATGTGGGTTTTTTTTTTTTTAAGTTTCAAATTGAAATGGTACAGTGTTCTTTTAGGGTTCCTTTTTTCCCTTCTATACATTAAAATGTTCTCAAAGTGCAGAAACGTGTCAGAATGTCTGATATATCAGTGCGTTACATCTCTGAAGATTTTGACGTGGAAATTTTTTCTTTTTTTCTCAGCAAATTTGACAGGCCATGCAGAGAAGGTGGGCATTGAAAACTTCGAACTCTTGAAAGTTCTTGGAACAGGAGGTAAGACTTTTTTTCTTCTGAGGTGACCTTTGGAAGTAATGCTCTTTAGTGCAGCTCTGTTTCCTAGCTCAGTTTTTGGAAGAAATTATCTAGAGAGTAATTGGAACAAATTATTTAGGGGGATTTGTCTTATAAAATAAGGCAAAGACAACCTGGGATATGTAAAGAACAAATATGCACAATTATATCATATCAATTTTTTTCACATAAAAGAAGCATCCTTTTGAAAAGATGGTCAAATAGAACAACATTGACTGGTGACTCACATGACAGTATAACAAAACATTTAAAATCTGGTACTAAGTTATAAGGCATACGCTTGAAGTTTTCATTAAATTCTTCAGACCGCTACAGTTGATGAAGATCATAGTTTGTGGAAAAACAGGAACGTCTGCCTCTTCATCAACTGGAATCTTCATTCTTTTTAACTACACTTTTTCACAGAAGTATCATTGGCGGCTATATCTCTTTTGTCATGCAAGCAGAATAGCACTACTTTTTAAGAAGATAAATGAAAGCACTAAGTATTGGATTTTGAATTTTATTATGGTAGGGGGAGCTTTGCGTGTGTGTGCGTGCATGCACTTTTAAAAGAACATTTAGAGCTAGAGAAAGATGGTGGGTTGATCTTTCAGGAGACAAGATTCCCTCTCTGTACGTAGAAAATGTACAGTAAGAGTAACAGCAGTATATGCTTCCTCTCACTGTTTTTGCCGCTGTTCTTCAGCACTAACTTGGAGGAACAAGGGTTGCAGTGGTAAGAAGGGATTTCATATCTGTGGCTGTTCAATGATTGTGCTCTGTGTGATTGCCAGAGAATTCCAATTATGAGAATAGATTTTAATGTGGTGGGCACTTAACTGCTGAGATCACTGAGTTCTCAGTTTAACTGAGATCACCAATTCCTTTTATATAAGCCATCAAATAATCCGGAGTAGGATAGTGAGGACCAAGGGCGGCTCCAGGCATCAGCGGCTTTGACGGACCTTCCGCGGGCATGCCGTCGAATCCGCGGGACGGGGGACCTCCCACAGGCAAGCCGCCGAAGGCAGCCTGCCTGCCGTGCTTGGGGCGGTAAAATACCTAGAACCGCCCCTGGTGAGGACTCATTGTGACTACCAAATTTGAACTAATTAGCAAGAGATGCAATATGGAATTTTGCTATCAGTCAAAAGCAGTTGCCAAATTGCTTATTCTCCTCAGAGAAATCAAAATGTCCTACATTCCTGTTTATGTCAAAATCAGAGAAGGAAGTGTAAATGGGAGAAAAATAAATTGGGGCAATGCCTTGTGCAGAAGCAGGGAAAGATCTCATGATGCTCCCTGCCCACATGGCGGGGGGAAACACCTCGCACACCAAGCATCTCAGAGCAAGTGGAAGAACATTCTCCAGAGAAAATTAACAATCCTAGTATCCATGAGAAACATGGACAAATGTCAGAGGATACCCTTCCACATTCCACTCATCTTGCTGTGGAGTTTCTGTAGCTAGATTTTCAAAGTTTTTAGGAAAAAAGAGTGGGGGGGGGGAATCCACCAAGATCTAAGCAGGTGCTAGCTGACTTCTTTTCCAGTGAAGAAGGAGCCTTAGGAGGCTGTGATGCACAAATTTTATATTTTAAGGTAGATGGAATTAGTGTGATCATCTAGTGTCTGACCTGAATAAAACAGGTCATAGGACTTCCCTGAATTATTTCCTGTTTGAACTAAAGCATATCTTTTAGAAAAGTGTCCAACCTTCATTTTAAAGTTGACAGTGATGGAGAATCCTCCATAATCCTTGGTAATTTGTTCCAATGGATAATTACCCTCATTCTTAAAAAATTGTCCCTGATTCCTAGTCTGAACTTGTCTAGCTTTGAAGTCCAAACGTTGTATCTTGTTATATGTTTCCTTGCTAGATTGAAGAGCCCTTTCTTATCACATTTCTTTTCCCATGTAGGTACTTAAAAACTGTGGTGAAGTCACAGTTAACCTTTCCTTTGTTAAACTAAGCAGATTGAGCTCCTTATGTCTATTCCTATAAGGGAGGGGTTCCCAAACTTTTTCTCCTGACGCCTACCTGTGCAGTTACAATAGGCATTATGGCCCACTATTAACACTTCTTCTTGAGGAAAAATATTAATTTTGTTACATACATATAAACTAACACTAAATAAACAATGTATGTTTACTTTTCATTTTAATGTAAATGATTGTAATAATAGAAAGCCTTAGCAATATGCAGTCAAAGAAATGCTTCAAGATGTTTGAAACCAAGCAGTTTTAGTAAAACTACACTTGAAAAAAATGTGTTCAAACAGGGAAAACACAATTTGTATAAAACTGAACATAAGCAATGCAACAACATTTTTAAGAAAAAGTTGTTTGATTTTAAAACAAAATAGTTGTCCAACTTTGAAAACGATATTGTTTTCTGTTTTTTGTGTGTAAAATCTGAATTTCTGTGCGGGGTAAGTAAAGACCCAACCCTATTCTCTACTAATTAGAAAAGAGTCAAATTCTTTATATTTTTAGTTATAATAACTTACAGTCCAGGAGTCATCTTAGTGGGATGGATTTGCCTGCTTCTCCTTGCACTGGGTTTCAAGCTGGTAACATCTGTTAGTGAGGCTCAACCTGATCTCATTTTCAATTTTCAGCCTTTCAGCCAGCTCAGGGTGCAGGCAGGAGGTAGTTAGGAGCTTTGTCTCTGGGGGAGTATAACTCAGGGAGCATGAAGAGGTGATGGCTACAGGCTGTGTTAAGGCAGGGTGGTAGCTCAAAGTGCAGGCAGGGGCTATGTCCGAAGAGGTGCTGCTGTGTCCGAAGAGGCCCGGCCTTGCACTTGATCCCTCATTAGCACAGTGGGGGGCAGCTCTGCTCCTTGTGGCTCTGTGAGTCCTGTACTGTCCTGCACATTCACTATGGCTGTGGACACTGAGGACTACAGTTACTTGAGCCTGGCGGGTGTGGCATCCATTATTCAGCCCACATGGGGAAGCTGATCTGGTTGCTGTGCTCCCCCCCCAGGGACCTTGGGGCTGGAGGGCGAGTGTTGATGCCAGGTGCTCTGTGCGTCCAGGTCAGTTTCTCCATGAGGACTGTGCTTTGAGGCGTCAGAAGCTGTTCTCCCACCTTCCCCTTACCCAGCCCAAGTGGGGAAACTGACCTGGACGCACAGAGCACCTGGTATTGCTACTTGCCCCCACCCCCAAAATGCCACCCATGATGGCAGACCACACGGGACAGTGCACAGCCTACCTTTGGGCTGCGGCCCACAGTTTGTGAGCCCTTGCCTATAAGGCATACTTTCTCATCCTGTAATCTTTCTCATGACTTCTCTCTGAACCCTCTTCAATATATCAACATCCTTCTTGAATTGTGGACACAAGAACTGGACATAATATTCCAGTAGCTGTCAATCCAGTGAAAAATACAGAGGTAATATCACCTCCCTACTGCTACTCAAATTTCCTGTTTATGCATCCAAGCATCACATTAGTCCTTTTTGCCACAGTGTCATGCTAGCCACCATAACCTCAGAATCATTGCTTCCCAGGATAGAGTCCCCCACTCTGTAAATATGGGCTACGTTCTTTTTTTTTAAATGTATGGCTGTTACATTAGGCAATAGTAAACTGCTCTGTATCAGTGACCTGTCCTCATTATTTGACTCCCTCAGTCTTTTGTTATATGCAAACTTTATCAATTATGATTTTAATTTTTTTTCCCCAGGACACTGGTAAAAATGTTAAATTATGTTGGGCCGAGAATGATCAAGTCATAATTACTTGTACCTATGCTACCACGAATTTTTAGCTCTTCAAGGGAGTGTGCATGTCCGTTTCACTTCGGGGTATGTGTATTGTTGTCTGATTTTAGGAAGCTAATATTATTAATTTGATAGTATTGATTATAGGCTCGCCAATTAATCTGATCAGAAGATAATAAAGTTCTTGTCCCAGAATCAGGCTATACAGAGTTGGCAAGGATCCTTGGGATGTATGACAGGACACTCACACTGAGACAAATGTAGCCTTAAAGACTTTTATTGAGATAAATGGAATAATAATCAAATAGTAATCAAATGGTAAAATAGAGTTATAAATGCAATAATATTGTTCTAGAGATACATGTGATGGTATATACTATAAAGCTTTTGATTAATATACTCACACCCTTCCTTGATAACGTGGTGGTAAGAGACAAAGGACTAGCCTCGCCTCTGGCATGCCAAGAGAGTTCAGGTCCAGGTTCCTCAATTCTTGAGTGGGAGTATAGAGCTTAGGAGAAGCTTAAGAGCTATCAAAGCTAATTTAGAGTTTTACTTAACTGACTTAAAACTTACAATTAGGAACTAACAGACTAATAAACAAAGAAGCCTGAAAACTTGAAACTTGAAGCTTAGAAACCCTGAAGCTTAGAAGCTTCCTTGGCATGGTGGGTCACCTCTCTTTTAGAGCTAGAGTACTTGAGCCCTCCTTCTATGTCCAAACTTAGTTTCCTCCTCCACAAAATGTTAGGGTACACTTACTCCATAAGCTGGTATTGATGACATATACATACATATTAATGACATTAGATCATTCTCGGATTTATTTCTGTCCTACCGGTTCTTTAGGTTCTTTCCATGTGGTGTACCTGTTACGTTTACAGAGGCTATGAACTTAGGAAGCCTCCTGTGCGAGCCTTATGCTTTAGCTCATCATCACCTATCTAGGTGAAAGGTCCCAAACATATGTGTACTAACTTTGCCTTAGCTCAACATAACAAGTATGACCTATAGTAGAGATGTACATAATATGTAAAAACAATAACCGTGTAACCGATTAAAATTCTGTCAGTTACACAGTTAAATGTTTGACCGGGGAATTAAGGGTGTGGGGGGTGCTGCAGCATTCCCACCTTTTAGGGGGGATCCCTGCTGCCAGCCCTGCCCCCTCAACTCCATTCAGGCAAAAGCGCTCTTCCGACACAGATTTCTTAGTTTCTCCTCATTGATACAGTACAATCCAGCCCTCAGATTTCGGCCAAACGTTGTCTCCAGCTCCTGAGGCACAAGGCTGTGGGCACATCAGTTTTTGCTCACGCCAGACTACACATGAGGTGCCTCCCAAGCATGGTGTGGTTTGATTTACAGGCTGCACAGAGACAACATAAGCAAAGTACTATCAGTGTTCACCAGGGTCAAGCAATCCTTGGCAGGGTGGATTTGATTTAAATCAAATTGATTTTAAATCATGATTTAAATCACTAGTCAGGAAGACTCGCTTTAGTCATGGATTTCTACATAACAGTGCATTCTTGTTGGTTGTTATAACCTTAATACATATTCTTCACAATTCAGAGATAGATGTAGGTTTCATTTTTAGAAGGTACACACTATACTTTTTTAAAGTGATTTATTTTGAAAACTTTTCAGATTAGTTTTACAGCTATATCAGAAAATGAATGATTAGTTATTTCATTTACTAAAGGTAATTGAAATAGATAGTTCACCTCCCAATGACTTCATAAATATCTCCAAGTCAAAAGGTTAATCATTAATATTTGAAGGATTTTCTTGCCATGCTGTATTAGGAGGAGAACATCACCAGACAGGCATTTAAATTGTTTTATTTAACTAAAACAATGTTATGTATTCTGGATTTTTTTCTTCAACAGCAAATATATAATATTTTAACAACACAAGCATATGAATTTTTGAATTTAGTTAAACATTCAAGTCTCTTAAAATCAGCTTTGTTTTTGTTAAAATTGTTTTTAACTAAAATAGTTAAATGAAATATATTTTTAAAAAAAACCCAAAATTAAATCGACTATGTCAACCAGGTCAACATGAGAAACTTAAGATATTGGCTTCTGAAGCTAACTCAGTCGTCTTCACCTTCATTTTCCTGTTTGTTCATAATCTGGAAAAGAAAAACAAGCTTTCCTGCTTTTTCAGGTTCCAAACCATTTCTCAATTTGGAACAAATTAGTCCAAAGGTAGAAAATAGTCTTTCTACACCGGCAGAAGAAGCTACTGCTGTTAAAAGTGAGATTATCACTTCAACAGTCTCTGAATCCAAGTACTTAAGAGAGTTCCACCAGTTCACTGGTGGGATTTTCTTTAAAACATCATCAGCAAACATATATTTCTTGAATGGTTCACCCTTAGCTCTGAAGTTTATTATAGTTGGCATTATGGAGGGATGATTGCTGGATGTCTATGTCATAGCCAACTCCTCTTTTTCAGCAGTTAAGGTGTGACCCTGGTACCGAGTATTGAGAATATTTGCAAGAAAATGAGCTGAAGACAGTGCTTGTCCCATTTGTTTTTTTAATGCTTGTAATTTAACTCTGTCATTGCATGTTTCTCTTTTTAAGATCTTTCAGTTCCTTCCAAATTTCAACAGCGTCAGCAGTAAAATAGCTGTTTCCCGGCATTTTGTTCCAGGCTACAGAAATAGGCTTCAGGGTACTCAGCATGTGTTCAACATTTCTCTTAAGCCCAATGTTCAGAACTTTGGCTGTGACAGTACCACCTATTTTTTCACAATTTTGTTCACAAACTATCATCCAATTAGGCCAGTTCTTGATACAATGCTCAAAACAGTCCACTGAGTTCCATCGCATGTCTTGTGGGAGAGTTAGCTTGGTTCCTCGCACTTTTTTTCGAGCAGCTGCTGTAGAGTGGTTGTTACGGAAGTGTTTTGCAATTTCAACATTAGCCTTTATTCTGGAACACTGAAGGCTTTGGCTCGGAGGTGCATCAAATGAGCACTGCAACTGTATGTTATTCACTTGGGACTCTCTTCTCGTCCTGGATACATTTGCAGCATTGTCTGTGACCAAGCTGCAGTCTAGACATTTGAAATTTTTTTTTCAGTTTGTTATAGATTTTATTGCTACTTCTTGTAAGTATTCGGCTGTGTGCGCATTTCCTGATGTATCAGTTGTTCCACCCATCAAGACACAGCGGGCCTGAGCACAGGTGGCACAGCGAGCTGAGGCTGTGGGGGAGGTGGACAACAGGGGAGGGGCCGGGAGCTAGTCTTCCCGGCTGGGAGCTCAAGTGCTGGGCAGGACAGTCCCGCGGGCCAAATGTGGCCCGTGGGCTGTAGTTTGCCCCCCTCTGCTTCAGACCTTTTGCACACTGCTCAATTTCTCTTTCAGACACTTTATCCAGCAATTTGCCTGCGACATCTGCTCTGTTGGGTGGACTGTATCCTGGTCTTAATGACTGAACCATGTTAATGAAGTGTGGGTTCTCAATCATACGGAAAGGAGAGTTCGTTGCATAAACAAACCGGGCCATTTTTTCATCAATTATCTTTTTGTAATCTGTTGGTTCTTATCACAAACTTATCTATGGTCATTTCTGGATGATGGAGATTTTTTTTCTCTTTTTGGTACAGATGATATACTGTGGCTAAGTGACATACATGATGTGACCGAAACACTATCGTTGTCAGATAACTCTGAAACTATAGAAAATGATGGTGATCTTGAGGGAAGACTGAAAAAATTAGGTTGGTTTAGCCTGGAGAAGAGAAGACGAGAGGAGACATAACAGTTTTCAAGTACATAAAAGGTTGTTACAAGGAGGAGGGAGAAAAAAATGTTCTCTTTGCTTCTTGTCCTAACCTCAGACGATAATCAGCTTAAATTGCAGCAAGAGCAGTTTAGGTTGGATAGTAGGTGCAGATATTTCATGATAATCCGTGTGTGCTTGTGCTTCTCTTATGTTGGTGGATCCCAAGCCAAATGTTTCTGCCTCAGAAATAATTTTGTTCAGATCTGTATTGAGATCTACACAATAGACTCTAAGGACAGAATTTGGATCTTGATCATGAAATTGAACTTCAGAAAATATAACTAAAATATATTTCTGTATAATGAAAATAAATTGGATTGAAATCAGAGATTATCGAGTGGCGAGACTCTTACAGTGAGCTTCATCTTTGTCAGGGAAGGAATTATAGGTCTACAGCCCTGATTCAAGGTAGTAGTTCCAATGGATTTTAGGAACCTGTGGTGGTAGAGAAAGGATTCTAATTTTAGTCAGTCTGGTGTACATCAGGAGTAACTTCATTGATTTAAATGGTGTTACTCTGGATTTACACTGCTGTAACTCATATCAGAATTCGGCCCAGTGTCTTCAATCTTATGTCTGCCTCTGGTTACTAAAGAATCAGGTTTATTCGCCAATGAATCTTTATATTGATGTTTGTTTAACATGACATAAGTGCAATTTGGAAACCATTTCTAAAATTTATATTTACTTATCAGCTAACTTTTTTATAAGATGCATTCATAATCATAATTACTGCTATTCCTATTTTTACTGCAAGCATTAATTTATAGGAAATGCATTAACATTTCTTGTAATAAGGCGTGCTTCAGTTAAGTAGACTATAAAATGTATAGGTTTTCAATCTTAACTTTCAATTTGAAATAACTTTTTATTAGTCTGTTTACAATGAATGTGGAGTATTAAATTAACTTCTATTTAATAGTTAGGATGCACTTTTCAAAAGGGTCTAATGTAGTTATGTTTCCTACTCTCACTGAAAATCAATAAGAGTTGGGAACCTGACTCTTTTTGGACCTTTAGAAAATCTCATTCTTTATTCACACCTCGCTTCTCAAAGCTCTGTTGTTCTTATGTCTAAGGAGACTTTTATGGAACACATTAACTGTGGGTGATATTGATCGGTTCTATATTGAGGAGGACTGTTCAGAAATTAACAGGCAGGAAGTCAATATGCCTCTGGCCTGGGAAGCAGGTCATATGTGTTTTTATTTATTACAAATACTTTCTTGATTGCCTCTTTAGTATCTTAAGCAGCAGAGAGAGGGACCATATTGAAAAAAACATTTGCAACATTGAAAACACTGGTAAAATACATTAAACATGAAATGGTGTTAAAATAAAATTGCTAGGGTTGCTAAGTCAAGCACTCAAGCTTTAGGAAATGCAAAAATTAAGGTTGCCTGTGCAACCTTAATTCATCTCTGTTGTGTATATGCATTATGACGAAGTCTTTAATTTCCTGATCACATACTATTTTTTTCCACAGTACCGCTGCGTCATTCAGTGCACAGGCCTATTTGCTCCCCTGGTTAGTGATTGATTCCTTTCCATCCATTAAACCAGAAGGGTCGCCTTCTCTTCACATGGGAAGAGAGAGAAAGAAAAAAAAAAAACAGAGAAGCACCTACATTTGGGTGACCTAAATTCCCTGAAAGAGTCCAGGGAGATAGGGGACGCTGCCTACAGGTACTCTGCCTGGAGACGTGAATAGATGAATGTTCAAAAATGAGCCCCACAGGTCACGAGGACCCCCTCTTCCCCATTTAACCCCCCTGCCTGGATTGATATTTGGCTAGCACCAGGAAGAGGTTGATGAGGAGGTCTCATGACTTTGTGGGGTAATGAAGGGAGAGTGTATAAATAAAAAGATGCAGGGAAAACTGCATCCAGAGCCTCAACAAAAATTTCTGATGAGGAGGAAAAAGGGCTGCAGTCTGGTACACTGCAATATGCATGTGCCAGGGTGTCTCTCTTACCATAGGAAAAACAAGGGTTGGAGCATCCAAAAACTGTCAGTGATACACCTGTGCTCATGGCTCCATGAAGGAGCTGCCATCTTATAACCCTGGTGTGCCTTGGACCCAAGGTGAAATACTGGCTGGCCCACCGGGGTTCGTTGCCCTCCCTGGAGTGTGAAAATATCCATGCTCCTGAGCGTCATAGTTGACCCTGGTGTAGACACAAGTAGGTTGACAGAAGAATTCTTCCATTGACATGGCTACCATTACTGAATGAGGTGGTGTTCCTACAGTGATGGAAAAATCCCTTTTGTCACTCTAGGCTGCATCTAGAATATGTGGTTATGTCAACATAGATATGGTGCTGTAGCTATGCCACTAGAGTCCCCGTAAAGTGGACGTGGCCGAAACCAAATTTTTCAGAGGTGGTCACTAACTGTGTACAGCTCATTTTCTGCATACCTGTACCCTGTGGTTTGATTTACAGAAGTGCTGAGCTCACAGGACTCAAATAAATGAGGCAAGGGTCCTGTGGAAAAAACCAGCATGTGATCTTGTAATTAAAGTTTGTATTATAATGCATATGCAACTTTAATTCTGGTATTTCCTAAGTTCGGAATCCTTGACTTTGCAATAGTAACAATGTTCTTTTAACATAGGTTTTGTGCGTGTATGTAATTTTCTTGGTTTTTAAAAAAGCAAACTGAACAAATAAATTCTGTCATGTGTCATCAAATTGAATCCTTCCTGCTTCATCAGTTGTGTTGGAACCTTTAGATTCACGACACAGACCTCTGTTACCTGAGATAAATAGAGTAACTGAAGGCAATAGCAGGTTGTCATCCTCTGTGTAGACAAGCACTAGAGAGGGATGAGACCCGCTTGCCAGTGAGCAAGATGGATAAAAAAATCTATTTAAAAATACCAGATTTTTATATTTATATTAAATACACTTTCTTTCTTAAAAAATAAACCTATTTAAATTTGAAATTATGACCTAAATTTAATATAATTTATTACAATTATTTAAATAATATTCAGATAGTATTTGCTACTATCTAACTCTAATCAAGTTTTAGAGAGTTAAGCCACTGAACCTGGTGCAAGTCCCTAGCTGAGCACCTGGAGCCTGAGTTTGTTGAAGTGCTAAACCCACTTTTGACAACAGTAGCCTCTTGTGCAGGGGCAGAATGAATGAATTAGTCAAACTGAAATAAAGAAAATATTCTAAGTTGAGAAATCAATTGGGAGTTGAAAAAACAGGGAAGTTTGTTTTCCCTGCCAATCTATGAATAAAAAAGAAGCATGAGAGGATGAGATCTAGTAGCTCTAAAATCTTGAAGGACATGGTGACCCAAAACAATCAGTTTAGTTCACTAACTATGATCATACTTCCTTTGTTTAATAAATCAGTTTTAAATGCCAAACATGTTTTGATAAATTTATTTTTATTCCCCTTATGTATCCAGCGTATTCAAAGTAGTTTTATTTAACTAATGAAAACATTTTAAAATGTTTCTGTGCATTTTTAATGAATTCCAGTTTCTATCCAGATGTAGCTTGACACGAATCACAAGTAAAAAAAAAGCCTTAATAATCTAATACATGTCATTCACAGTTTTCTAACATAATGAGAAAGAATAAAAGTTAAGAATCTGTATAAATATATGTTGAGCTATATACTTTAATAAATGTGTATAGATACAGCATATCCTCTTGGTTAGCAAAAAGTACCAAATTTAGTGTAATGGATGTAGTCTGACATATCCAACATTTGAATAAGTTGATTTCCATGAGAAACAACTTTTCCTTAGAAAAATAACTAAAAAACACAAATGCAAAACAAAATTAAAATCCATTTAGATGAAAATTGGAATTCAACTAAAATTTCACAAAAACATAATTTCAAATATGTTTTTCAGTAGTTAAATAAAAATACCTGTTCAAAGAAAAGGTTGACAGAATCTCTTACTGTAGGAAGAACAATGTATTTATTCCCTAGCTGCCTTCTCTGAAAAAGCTGAACCATTTTGATTGAAATGTTCAGAAATATCTAGCCTGAGACAGGCACCTGACTTGGAAAATTTCGTCCCAAATGGTTAAAGTTTGGCAAAGTTATTAGCCAGTGAAAACAAGTGTTGTTATACGACGTGTGGGGCAACCTTCCTAGGTTGTACTACCCAACCCTATCCATGAGAGAGAGGGTTTGACTATTCTCTCTGATATACTTGTTTTCTGCTGGTATAATTCCATTGATTTAAAAGGAATTATGTAAGAGAAGGCAGAATCTGGCTCAAAGCATTTTTGCATTTATACAGTTTTTAATGTGGAAATGAAGAAACCTATTAAAGTGATTTGCAAGAAACAGCACTGAAAACTGTGTGTGCTTTTTTAAAAACATATTTTTGTCGAACATACATATATTTGACCATATGATCAGTTTAATCTCTTGCTATTTCTCTTTGATTAATTGTACATCTCAATTTCCCTTCTCCACCCCCCCTTTTTTTTTTAAGCTTATGGAAAAGTATTTCTAGTGAGGAAAATAAGTGGCCATGATAATGGGAAGCTGTATGCCATGAAAGTATTGAAAAAAGCAACAATAATTCAAAAAGCCAAAACAACAGAGCACACAAGGACGGAACGACAAGTACTGGAACATATTAGGCAATCACCATTTTTGGTCACATTGCACTATGCTTTCCAGACAGACACAAAACTTCATCTCATTTTAGGTAAGTGGTTGTCATGATTGAAGTTGATTATTAATTTTTATTTATTGTTTCCCATTATTTAATATTCTGTATTCTCCCCCCACCACCACCTTTTGTTAAGTTCACTTATATGGCCTGATCCAGTATGTGAAGTCTGAGCACACTTACCAGATTGGGTCCCAAAGGTGACTTAGGTAGAGGAATGCCTATCTTACCCTGGTTTGTGCATTGCAGTGGGGCTTAGGTACCCAGAACCTGGTGCAGAGCAACAGTCTGCATGCACACAGGCAGAAACATGGGTGCCGAGGGAACTTTTACCACATTCAGGCACCAAGTGAGTTTAGGTGCCTGTAAGGTTTGGCCGCAGCTAAATAGGGTTTTGTGAATCTCACTGGGCCCTGATTCTGGGATTTAGGTGCCTAAAAAGGCAGTTAGGCACCTAAAGCTTTTGTGAAGCTAGCACTTGTTTGTTGTGTTTCAGTGTCAGTACTCTGCTCATATATGGTTTGTTTTTGTTTGTTTTTATCAATGACTCCCTTGTATCATAATTCTGTATGGCTATGAGAAACCTGAGAAGATGGACAAATAATGGAAATACATTTTCTTGAACTTTTAGGGAATTTTCACTCACTTCTTGATTTGACCATGATTGAATTTCATCTGTTTGCTGTTCTGAAAAATTTCAAGCAAAGTGTTTTTGCTTCCTTGAATATTTGGGAAGGAACTCTTATTTATGTGAATAAGATATAATCATATGAATGAACATATTCACTTTGGAAATGTTCCTCGCATCCTCACTCCCAAACATGCAAAGATAGTACACCATATTTGCGTACTGTCTTTGCATATTTGGGAGTAAGGAACCAGGGAGTGTTTTTAAATCACTGACTTTATTGTGAGCTGTGAATAAAAGAGAAAGGGAAACCAGGGAAAAGGAGGATGTTCAAATAGCAGAAAGGCTGCTTGTTGAGAGACACTGCACATGTTCCAGCTTAACTACATGGAATAAGGTGTCTGCAGTGTGGTCAGACATTTTCACAATATTTAAATAGGAAAATTAGGAATCTTACGATGGAATTTAAAAAACATGATTAAAGGTATAACACACGAGTTCTCTGAAGTATATTAGAAGCAGGAATCTTACATGAATTGTTGGGTCTATTGGACCACCAGAGGGAGCAAACAGAAAAGAGTGCTGTAAAAGAAGCAATTAAGGAAGATAAAGACATTGCTGAAAAGCTAAATGATTTCTTTGCATCAGTCTTCATGACATAGGATTTTGGGGAGATATCTAGCTTGGATCAACTCTTTTCTGATTTAAAAAAAAAGATTAAGTACTGTCAGGGACTGAGATGTCAAAAGAAAAAAAAGTTGCATTTACCAATCAGGTCCCGATGGTGCATACCCAAAAATTCTGAAAGAATTAAGTGATGAGTTGCTTGCAAAAATATGGAGTCTCTCTTTTAAAATCAGCTATTAAACCAGAGGGATAAAGGGTAGCAAATATTGCCTGTAGTTAAAGAAGACTTATTGGTGATCTGGAATTACAAGCCTTTAACCCTTACTTCTGTACTGGGTAAATTGGTTGAAGCAGTAATGAAAAATAGAATAATAGAACACCTAACAGATCATGATACAAATAGGGTTGAACCAGCAAGGTTTCTGAAGAGGATGATGGTGCCTTGCTGATCTATTAGAAATATTTATATGTATCAATAAAAGAGTGGCTAAAGAAAAACTCATTTGGAGTTTATTTTGGGTAAAATAAGTTATGTAAGTCCTTTGAAAAATTTTACTCTTAGACTCTCAAAAGGCCTTTGTCAAAGTCCCTCACAAGGGTAGGAGAGTAAAATATTGTCATACATCAGAAACTGTCCAAGAAAAACAAAGACTAGAAATAAATGGGCAAATTTAATGATCACAGAACGGTAAGAGCAGGGTGTCAGAAGGTTCAGTACTACGGTGTTTCCCAGCCAGTGTGCCGTCAGGTATGAACAGGTGTGCCATGGAATTTTGGAAAAGTCACTTGTGAGGAGAAAAAAAATTCTCATTTATTTTAATTAGTGTCACAACCAAATGCATTTTGTGCTGTTGCTCTTCGGGTGTTTGTGTGTGAGACAAGCGTTACACACAGTGTGATTAAATTACCTTGCTGTTCGCATGGTATCATGTGGTAGCCATGTTTTCTTATCAACCGTTAAGTTACAGTGGTGAATTTTAAATTGAAGACTTGAAAATGGACAAATATTTGAAGAAAAGAGTCTGACACCTACACATCTATTTTCAGTGATGAAGCTGAACATGAACAGAAAGTCAAAGTTGTGAGCCAACACTATTGTGAGAGCATTTGCAATTTGGATTTTTGTTTACAGGTGAACCATCTTACTCTCTTCATCAGTATTATGTGTGGAGCAAAAGTCTCAAACCGTGCAAGTTTGCCAAGTAAGTTTAAAATGACACCTTACAAGCAAACATCTATCCCTTGCCAACAAGGGCATTTTCCTTTTTGAGCGTTTGAAGGATCAAAATGAAAAACAAGTGCAAATGATGAAATGCTGTGTCACAGTTTCTGATTAAACCATTGGAAGCAAGCTACTTGGTTGCTGAGCTTGTAGTGAAGGCGAAAAAGCCGCATACAGTCACAGAAACATTAGCATGCCAAGAAATGGTGAGAGTAGTGTTAGGGGCAAATGCAGTCAATGAAATTGCAAAAGTTCCCCTTTCAGATAAAATAAGTCGCTGCATTGGTGAGATCAGCTGACGCTGAAACTGTACTCTGAGGAAAAAAATTAGATCAAGTGGAAAATTTGCACTGTAGCTTGATGAATCAGCAGATATCAGTTGTCATGCTCAACTCTTAGCTAACATCAGGCACGTTGATGGAAATAGTATAAAATAAATTGTTTTTATTTTTCAGACACGTGCCAGATCACGTGTCTGGGGGGTACCTTGAGGAGGGAGAATTGCAATGGAAAAATTGTCTTAGTGTTTGCACAGACAGGACTGCCCCCATGACTGACAAAGTGAAGGGGTTTGTGTAAACAAGGCTAAAGAACAAAATCCAGTTGTGCTGGTGACCCACTTTTTCCTGCACCGTGAAGCTCTTATGGCCAAAACACTGCCAGAAGAAATTTCCTTAGAGTTAGATGGAGCAGTACAGATCGTCAACTTAATAAAATCATGGTTCTTAAAATGTTGCCTTTTCTCACTGTTGTGTGAGGAAATGGGATCAGAACACCAGAGTTTACTTTTGCACACAGAAATACCCTGGCTTTTCCATGGAAAAGTTCTATGTTTTTATGAGCTGAGAGAAGAGTTAAAAATGTTCTTAGCTTTGGAGGAATCAGCATACACGGACCTAATTGTTGGTCTGGCATGGTGTGTAAAACATACTTACCGGCTGATATATTTCACCACCTCAGTGAACTGAGCAGGAACATGCAAGGTAGAAATGAGAATCGTGTCGCCTTCATGGATAAACTGCATGGGTTTAGATCTAAGTTAGCCCTCTGACATGAAAAAAAGTAGCAGGATGTACTACTAGAAATAAAATGTTCCCTCTGGAAAACGTGACAGATCCTACTGATAGTATTTTGGTCAATGTCATTTCTGAGCATTTAAATAGTCTGGAAGAATAATTGAGCTTATATTTTCTGTCAACCTATATAGACAATTTTGACTGGTTCTGGGATCCTTGGCTTTCCTCTGCAATGGAAAGTGCTAAGAATCTTACAATAATGACTCAAGAGAATTAAAGGATGGACCCTCCTTTTAAAATTAAATTTGGTGACATGCCTTTGGACTTATTCTGGTTGACAGTGGTAACCGAATATTCAGTAATCTCAGACCTTGCTATCTCCATTTTGTTGCCATTTTCAACAACATACCTGTGCATGTTACGCTTCTTCAAGCCCGACTTGCATCAAAACCAAACAAAGAGAGCATCTGAGATTGGTGGAGTAAGAGCTCTGAGTTGCATTCTCAATATTTCCTGCCAGGAAGGACTCTGCATATCAAGGCAAGCTCAGATTTCTTATTAAAAGTATGTTTTGTTATAATAATTGTAATGCAGGGCAGGAGTGCGCCGCACAAATCTTTTACTGAGGTAATTGTGCCTTAGACTGGAAAAGGTTGGGAAACACTGCTGTACTAAAATGGGTGGTGTTTAATATAGTAATGATCTGGAAAAGGGGGTGATAGTAAGAATAAAATTTTCAGGTTAGTCAAGACAAGAAAAGATAGAGAAAAATCAGAGGGACCTACACAAGCTCAGAGAATGGGCAACATTATGGCAGATGAAGTTCAATGTTGGTAAGTACAAAGTTATTCATATCGGAGGGAGCAGTCTGAACTACTCATGCACCTTACAGAATTCTATATTAATTTTATCAACTTGGGAAAAAGACTGTTCATCATTGCTGATAACTCACTGAAGATCTCTGCTCAATGTACAGCAGAAGTCTAAGAAGCAAACAATGTTAAAATGCATAATGTGAAAAAAATTACAATGGCCTTCAGAGGTGAACACAGTGACCTGGAATATTGTTTTTAGTTTTGTTCACAGTATCTCAAAAATTATATATAAAAAGCGAGGGTTTGGAGACTGGTGACAAGAATGGTTAGAGGCAAGGGGAAATCTTTCCTACACAGAGAGATTGAAAAGATTAGGATTATATTGTGTGTTACGTTATAGAAGAGGTGAGTAAGAATGGACATGATAAAGATACCAAAACAATAAATGGTATAGAGTAGACAGATTGAGTAGATTTATTCATATCCCATTATGATACAGGAACAAGAGGACTTCCAATGAAATTGAAAGGTGGCAAATTCAAAACTAATCATGAACAATACTTTTTCACACAATCTGTAGTAGTTTGTGGAATTCATTGCCAGAATATTGTGGCCTGGAGTTGAGCAACATACAAAAAGCGATTAGATACTTATATGGATAACAAGACTATACCAATTGGTTTATAGTAAATATTTAAAAAATGGAAGGAATATAGACCCCTCATCCTTCATGGCTTAAAAAGACAATTTTCTAATTACTGGGTGTTTTTTTTTAATTACCCTGTGCCTAATTCTGGTGCTGGCTGCTGCTAGTAACAGGCTTAGGTCTGGCCAAGCCCACTTGACTGCTGCAGACAGAGAGAGGAAGATCAATGCCACTTGGAGAAAGATTCCCCTCCCCCCTCCCTTTCTCTTACTGTTAGGATGACCAATTACCAGGTGGTGATGGCTGGTAATCAATTCCATCTATGGGAAAAGACGGCTGTGTATGTTCAGGATTTGCCAGATGACAACAGAAGGCTGGTAAAAGCTATTTTGATAGGAGAACAGAATGTTGTGAAACATGCTCATCCTTTGTTTGATGCATTGGACTCTTCTGTCAGAGCATTGGCATCTGCAGTTGCATTAAGGAGTCAGGACTAGCCTTGTTCCTTGTCACTGGCTATGGATACTAGAATTAAAGTGGAAGAACTTCCCTTCGAAGGGGATGGTCTTTTCAGCAACAAGACTGATGAACTGTTTAAAAAATAAAATTGAAAGAAACTAGCTCCATCACTAGGTCTTTATTCTTTGGTCATAAGCAGGCCTTCTTACCCATTCTTTTTGGTAAGACAGTTTTACCTTGTTAGTCTACTTATTTTTCCTTAAATCAGAGATGTCAGCAACAGCATCTGCAAGCTTAGTCTTTTTTCAGAGCCAGCACAAAAAAGAGGTCTTTCAGATCCAGACCTAAGACAAAACAGCCTGCTCCCTCCTTTTTTAACACAAGATCTCAGATCTGATGTGAAGATTGAGAATCATGAGCCAATAAGTGAGGATCTGTCCCTTCTTTTATGAACAATTGGAGGCTTATTACGTCGGACAAGTGGGCCATAGGAATTGTTAAAAAAAGGCTATGCCATTCATTTTGAAAACTTACCTCCTTTCAGTTCCCTCTATTCTTCCTTTTTTCAAGGGACTTACAAGGCTATTATACTTTCAGAAACACAGAAACTGCTCTTGAGGAGGTACCCAAACATCTGTAGGGTTGGGAATTTTATCCAGGATATTTCTTGGCACAGAAAAAAAAAAAGGTGAGGGTTTTTGTACCATTCTAGATTTAAGAAAATTGACCAGACAAATTGTCTTCATATGTGAACCATAAGCACCCATAATTCTTCTTCGAGTGAATTGATCATGTGTATTCCTAATAGGTGTGCGTGCTTGCCATGTGCACTGGTGCTGGAAGTTTTGCCCCTAGCAGTACCCGTAGGGGAGCGCCCCTAGTGACCGTTAGAGTGGCGTGTCCATGGCGAGGTATAAGGGGCGCTGCGCGCTCCCCCATCCTCAGTTCCTTCTTGCCACCAGTGAAGGTGCTTTGGCACTGCACTGCTCCAGCCTTGCTACAGCTCTCCTCCAGAACTCTTGTTCATTCAGTGTACTAGTATCTATAGTTAAGTAGTTTGATTAGTTTAGTTTAGTGCGCCTAGGCCAGTACCCCAGGTTTTAAGTCATGTGACACTTGTAGGCAAGCGATGCCAGTGAGTGAGCTGCACACGGATTGTTTACGCTGTTTGGGTGAAACCCATCTCAGCAATTGTCGTTCAAGTCTCAGACCAAGAGAGAAGGAGACATTCGTCTCCAGGCCATCCTGATGGAGTCAGTGTTGACCTCACTCCGGCACACTGCTCTGAGTCAGCACTGGGTACCATGGTGTCTGTGCGCTGCGACCCTCCAGTGCCATCTACCAGTCGGCACTGCTCCCCATCCATGGTGCACACCAAGAAGGCTAAGAAGAGGCCTTCTCCGCTGTGGCACTGGAGCAAGATTGAGGGAGAGACTAGACCCATGTTGTGCAGTCTTCGGTCCCCATTGGCCTCTAGGCCTCTGACTCAGGCTGAGTGGAATAGCCCGGCCCATTCGGAGCAGGCTTCCCCAGATGTCCAGATGCTCTCCATGCCAGAGGCCCTGCAAGCAGCCCGGGACGTTATGGCCATGTCAGTACCAGGGGCACTGCAAATGTTGGCTCCACGATCCAGAGGCAAGCCGCCGCTGGGATCTCCGTAGTCACCCCTGACTCGGTACTGGTCACGGTCTAGGGAATGTTCCTGACGCCGTTCGCTGCTCAGTGACCGTCCCATGTTTAGTCCTCGTGGGTCGCCGTCGACCCCCACCAGGTTGTCTGGCTGGGTTCCGACTGACAGAGACTCCAGGCACCGCTCTGCCTCGAGGAGCGGACACAGAAGGGACTGAGGTAGACGCTGCCAAAGGTCCTCGTCTCTGAGGGGCTATTGTAGCCAGTTTCGACACAAACGTTGACGCCGTTCCTGTTCGTCGTCTCGCTCCAAGACCCTGCCACGGCACCACTCCTGCAGCCCTGGGTGTTGATCACCGCCGTCGTGGATCCACCCACCAGAGCTGATCGCGGAGCAGCTGCTACTGGCGGTACCGTTCCTCTACATCGGGATCACGGTCTCGTGGTCGGCACCGCTCCCAGCACCGCCGCTCCTACTGGTCCAGGGACAGCAGCAGGTCGTACATCAGCCCGGCCTCCCTTCATAGTCATCAATCGATGGGACAGGCCAGTCAGGGCGAACAGCCTGCTCTGCTGGTGCCACAGCAGGTGCAGTGGCACCAGGCCCCGTGGCTCGCACAGTGGTACCAGTGGGCACCGTGGCCAGAGCCTTGGAATGGCTGTCGTCCTCCCTCTCTCAGCTTCCGAGGAAGGAGTCGGTGGGACGTGCATCTTTGGTGCCGTGCCCGGAGAATGACCAAGTGATGGATCCTCCGGTGCCAGTGGACTTGCAAAGTATTGCACCCGCCTCCTCAGCCTCCCCTGATGTGGCGACTACGGCCCTCTGTCCTGCAGGAGGACTCTAAAGCCCACCAGGAACTATTGAAAAGGGTGGCATCAAACCTCAACCTTCAGGCAGAGGAGGTGGAGGAGCCCTCAGACTCCCTTTTTAACATCCTGTCTGCCTCGGTACCGGGCAGGGCTGTCTTGTCACTCCACGAAGGGGTGGCAAAAATTTCAAATGCCTTATGGCAAACCCCGATCTCCTTGCCCGCCATCTCAAAGAGAGTGGAATGCAAGTATTTTGTGCCTGCCAAGGGACATGAATACCTATACACCCACCCTGCCCCTAACTCCCTGGTGGTCAAGTTGGTCAACCACAGGGAGCGGCAGGGCCAACCAGCCCCTACTCTGAAAAATAAAGACTCAAGGAGGCTGGATTCATTTGGGAGAAAAATTTATTCGTCCTCGAGCTTCCAGTTACGGGTGGCAAACCATCAGGCTCTCCTGGGCCGGTATGAGTTCAATCTGTGGGACTCTCTGCCCAAATTCGAGGACTTCCTCCAGGAGCGTGACAGGAAGGAGTTCAGAGCTTTGGTGGAGGAGGGTACAGTGGCTGTCAAGACAACCCTGCAGGCAGCGTTGGATGTGGTGGACACGGCTGTGCAGTTCATGGCCTCCGCGGTATCCATGAGAAGGGCGTTGTGGCTCCTGCTGTCAGGGCTGTCCAGTGAGGCGCAGAACTCCTTGCAGGACCTCCCGTTTGACGGCAAAGCTGTTTGCAGAACAGATGGACATAAAACTACATGGCCTGAAAGCCTCCCACGCACCGCCGCTTAAGACTCTTGGTCTCTATGTTCCGGCTCTGGCTAGACCTAAGTTTAAGCCGCAGCAGGCTCCCACCCAGGCCACCCACTCTAAATACGAGCCCCCTTATAAAAAGTCGTGGGACTATAAGAAACGCCTGCAGAGGCAGTCCTGGTCTGCCCCCCAGCCTGGGTCCTCCAAGGGCAAACAGTCAGGGAAATGACAGTTTTGACAGGACTCCTGGGGGTGACCTACCAGGTCACATCAGGGATACACCCACGATAAAGCTTCCCTTCTCCAACTGGTTGTGTGCTTTTTTCCCGGAGTGGTCACGGCTGACCTCGGAACGATGGGTCCTCAGCAACATCTCCCAGGGCTACACCCTCCAGTTTACCTCTACCCTGCCAACCACCCTCCGCCCCGTCCTTCCTGAGGGACCCCTCTCACCTGAGCAGGAGGTGGTGCGGCTCCTTGGCCTAGGAGTGGTGGAAGTGGTGCCAGCGGAGTTCAAATGCAAGGGGTACCACTCTTGCTATTTCCTTATCCCGAAGACCAAAGGGGGGGGGGGGGCTCAGGCCCATCCTGGACCTGCAAGGCCTGAACCAGTACATGGTGAAACTCAAGCTCCGCATGGTCTCCCTGGCCTCCATCATTCCCTCCCCGGATCCTGGGGACTGGTACGCCGCCCTCGATCTGCAGGACGCATACTTCCACATCCATATATTTGAGGGGCACAGGCGTTTCCTCCATTTCACGGTTGGACAGGAACACTACCAATTTACGGTCCTCCCATTTGGCCTGTCCACTGCCCCCAGGATATTTACAAAGTGTGTGTTTGTGGTGGCACCTGTCTCAGGTGCCGTGTGGTCCAGATCTTCCTCTATCTGGACGACTGGCTGGTCAAGGACAGCTCCCGGTTGCAGGTGTGGCATCATGTGGCGCTCCTTCTGTCCACATGGACCACTCTGGGCCTGTTGGTGAATGACACCACGTCCACATTAGTCCTGGTACAGTGCATAGAGTTTATCGGGGCAGTCCTGGATGCCACGTCGGCAAGAGCATCCCTCCCACCGGACAGGTTCAAGACCCTGAAAGGGCTCATCGACACAGTCACAAGATTTCCAGTGACAACAGCCAGAACGTGTCTCCAGCTGTTGGGTCACATGTTGGTGTGCATATATGTGGTTCGCCACACCATACTCAGGATGTTAACTTCAGATGCACCACACAATGGACGAGGAGTGCATTTGGGTCATTTTACAATTCAGGGCCACTGGGCTTCTCAGGAAAAGAGCTTGCTTTTAAATGTGTTGAAGTTAAGAGTCATGCGTTTGATCTTTCCTTCCTCAGGTAATGAACAATACAGCCACTATATGCTATATCAACAAGGAAAAGGGTGTTGACTGTTCGCAGTTATGTGCTGAAGCTGTCATTATGGGACTCGTGCATTCTTCACATCTGTCGAGCGGCCCTGCCTTTAGCAGGGGAGAGCAATGTGCTGGCAGAATGTCTCAGCAGGGACAGTTCTTAGATGCATAAAAAGAGTTCTAACCTATTATTTAAATAAATGATCTCCTAAAATGTAGTTTTAAGTTGAATTATTATGCTAAGAATCATATGGTCATAGTATGTTTGCTCACATATTTCCAGATAGGTTAAACAGTGTATCATTGAAAGTTACAAGTTAATGACAGTTTGTGTGCATTCTGTTGTAAGTTCTCATTCTGCTAGAGCAGTAGCAGCATCTTTTGCTTGCTTTACACTAGGTCTGTTAAGCGATTAAAAAATCGTGATTAATCGCTCAATTAAAAAAATTAATCACGATTAATTGTGCGATTAATCACATTGTTAATAGAAGCAGCAAAGAATCCTGTGGCACCTTATAGACTAACAGACGTTTTGCAGCATGAGCTTTCGTGGGTGAATACCCACTTCTTCGGATGCAGTGCAAAAGGGAGGGGAGGGGTGATGACACATGAGGTAACAGTTCCTTTGATACTTCCTGCCAACAGAGAGTTCTCCTGCATAGGGGGAATACGTCACTGGCTGTTTCCAGACTCTTTAAGCCCACTTTGTGCTACATAATTTTGCACTGCTTATGTTGTACAAAGTTAACTGAAGATTCCGCTTCCTTGTTGTTCTTCCCTCTTTTATAAGTGTGCACAAATGTGATGTTTGTAGGTCTTATATTCCTTTTCTAAGCCTCTTGGTAAATAAATGAAAGACTGACTCTTTAAAAAGAAAATTCTTGGCAATTTGCCTTTCATACTTTTGAGATAAATAGGTTTTTGCTGTTACGGAGCTGCTGTGTGAAAAGTCTAAGGAAAACTTTAATTTTGGGCCTTGGATTTGAAACTTTATAAAGATTCTCATATTCCTTCCTCAAGGGATTTCAAGTGCTGTATATGTATGTATAAAAAGCTATATACATATATGTAAAATATTATTAAAATACAATAAAAGCATCTAGTTCAGAACATTTTTTTTCAAGAAATGGTAATATGTCAAAATAATTTTTA
Organism: Mauremys reevesii; assembly: GCF_016161935.1. Classification (NCBI taxonomy): domain Eukaryota; kingdom Metazoa; phylum Chordata; order Testudines; family Geoemydidae; genus Mauremys; species Mauremys reevesii. The sequence continues at coordinate 30,900,235 of NC_052626.1, forward strand.
AAAAGCTTTCAAAAGAAAGTGAAATTACTAGATTTTCTGTTTTAATTTATAGATTATATAAATGGAGGAGAACTTTTTACTCACCTTTCTCAAAGAGAGAGATTTACAGAAAATGAGGTGCAGATATACATTGGAGAAATTGTACTGGCTCTTGAACACCTGCACAAGGTAAGACAGTTTTTTCCATCAATGTTTTCTTGTGAGTTACATCTTCATGATTATATACAAAATAAAAAGGACTTAATTTTTTTGTTTAGAAATATAGCTCATGATTATATACACCAATTTTAAATATTTAATGAATTATAAATGTCCCTTTATTAGGTATTCATCTGTAGTATCTGTGCACAGATTAAGACTAGAGTCTACACTCTGCCTCTGGAGTCAGTATTTGTTATTTTGCCAATTGGTTGTTACTTTCTGAATATCTCCATTTCCAAAAGTATCTTCTTTTCACACATGAAATGTCATTGTGACTCTTATTTTCTTTCAACATAAAGAACAGAGATGTCTGCAGTCAGTTTTTATAACTGTGTCCTCTCATTAAAATTATAGGTTAAAATTTTCAGAGCTGAGGCGTAAAATTAGACACCTAATTTCCTATTTAGGCACCTAAGAGAGGCATAATTTACAAAGATGTCCCATTGAATTTACTGGGATTTGAGCGTCATAGACTTTACGGCTAGAAGAGACCGCCAGATTGTTTAATCTGACCTTGTGTATATCACAGGACACCAACACTACCCAGCACCCACACACTAAATCCAACAACTGAAATTAGACTAAAGTATTACAGCCCACAGAAGACTAGACTATTATGTGCCATAGGCAGAGAATAGAATGGAGAAAGGTGCACCAGTGCTTGAGGGCTCCGGAATGTCTGATTAAGCAAGATATACCCAGATCATCCTGGCAAATAACCTGCACCCACATCCTGAAGAGGAAGGTGGAGGAAAAAAAACCAAGATCGCTGCCCATATGATCTGGGGGGGGAAGTCCTTCCTCAACCTATATGTGGCAATCAGTGAGACCCTAAACATATGAGCAAGAACCAGCCAGCCACACACCTGAGAGAGAGAATGTTTGGTGTCACCACAGAGCCCAAGAATCCGCCAGCCCAAGTACCTGAGAGAGAGAATGTTCAGTGCCTCCTTGGGGCCCTGGCCTATCCTGCTTAATGTCCCATCGCCAGTCATGGTCATCCCTGATGCTTCAGAAAAAGATTAAAAACAAAACCAAACCCAAACCTCCAAGAATACATTGGGGGAGAGGGGGAATCCCTTCCTGATCCCTACAGGTGTCCTGCTGAAACTCTGAAGCATGAGCTTTAGGAACGTAAGACATAGTAATACTAATAGTGCAGTCTCTGATGAATTGTTATTTTAATGAAGCAAAGAGAGTGGAAATTTATGTGAGCAAAATTGCCATGCAGCCTGCTGTAGCATAACTGGCTCCTGCATTGTGTTTATGGACTCTTACATAATCTGCAGAGACCAGCCAGGAACCTATATTCTTATGAATATAGTTGCTGGTGGTTCCATTATTAAGGTTGAATTCAGTTTTGCACTTAAGTAGGGATTCAGCCACTTTCTTATATTTGAAGAATACAGTTTATACTCCCCTAAATTACAACACTTCTTTAGTTTCTGATAATCTACAAGTAAGTCATTTAATTAGTTTACAAGTTAAATTTAAAATGGGTCCTTTAAGAATCTTAGCTTTGGTGTTTTTAGGTGTCCTGAATAGTCTTAATCATGGAGTAACATACTCTTGAAACCTCCCATATAGTTAAAATCTTGAAATCTCATGCATTGCCTACTGTCGGAGAAAAACAGAGTTCTCACTCTCAGGTTGGGTGCAGCAAGTCAGATATTTCATTATCTCTAGCAGTTGCGTAAAAGGATAGGGTAACACAGGTCTCTCACAGGTAAACAATTACAGCAAGCATTTATACCTTTTGTTACATACAATAATAGGCGACAGCTGCATTTTGTTTATACATATGTCATCCTGATATCTTACTTTCCTCCGCAATTTAGACTATAGTCTACATTCCATACTTACCTAACACAAGGTCGCAACAACTTCTCACACAGTTCTTTCCCACTCGCCTCACACAATCCTCTCCTACAAATCTCATGTTATTAGGATTACAGCTAGCCTGACGGTTGCTCGCATAAGGAGACTGCGTGGATTTGAAATCCCCTTCAAATCCCTGTCAGTTCTTTCTCTACTTCCACACTACATATGAAGAATTTTATGTAGGAGTAAGTCATTTCTTGTTTGTTTTTTCATAACGGAAAGATTTTTCTTCAGCAGAGGCTGAAAAACACTATTCTTCTACAGAGAATTCCATGAAGATCTGTGTCACAGTTACCTTCTTAACTGCACCTGGAACCCCTTTCTAGTCTCTCCAAGTGCACAGCCCTCTCAGATGAGAGGCTTCCTGCCTATACCTCTATCTGGGTGGAATCTCACACTTCTCTGACTTGTAGATCAGGGACCTGGTCTATATCCTTGGCATACTTCCCTCGTTCTCTCGGCAGGCCCAATTTACTGAGCCCTGCAGGTCTTTCCTTCAGGGCTTTGATGAGCAGTTACTATACAGTGATCTTCTCAAAAACAGTGTGTGTTGCTTATCTTTAACAGTAGGAACACTGCTCTGCATAAGAGAGAGAGAGAGAATTTGAGCCCACTAAACAATCCAAATGCCTGTCTAGACTACTATTCCCCTGGTAGTAGCCAGATAGCACAACTTAGACCTTCTCACAGAATCTGTCTCTGTTTTGGACTGCTCTGTGTAAGCATCCCCAACAACTCTCACCTCTTTCTCAGTAGAGAGTCACTTTAACTGTTAAGTATCCTTTTGATCTTTAGGTTCCAGCCGTGGCAGAACACTAATGTAACTCTTGGCTGGAGCCTGTAAGTGGAATATTTACAATTAATTGCTCAGCCTTCTTGTGCTTTTGTAGCTTATTTGCACTCATTGTCTAGTGTTCCTGACTGTTTTTTGAACAGCCTAGTATTAAAATGAACTACCCTGTGTGTTCAGTTCCCATTAACCCAATATAGCTACTAAGTACCTATTTAATTCAACGATCAGACAATCATATAAAACATACAGTTTTCATGAATTAATACAAATTAGCCCTGTGTCCTTCACAATCCATCCTCTTTCAAAATGGGAGTTGCCATCTCTTACTGTTCTCAATGGATGTGAAGCTGCGGGTTGCTATCAGAAAGATGCTCTCTTTCGAATGTTTACTGCCTGCCATTGTTTCCATTGAGGATGAAGCCAAGATGCCCTCAGGGAGGATGGTGGCTACCAACTCACAGAGCCACCATTCTTCTTGATGGCAGTTTGACTTCATGCTCGTTGGGGACAGTGGGAAGTAATGGCCATTTTGAAACAAGGGATCTTTGCTAATGGTAACTTGTAGCTTCGCACCCATTGAGAACAGTAAGAGATGGCAGCCATTTTGAGATGGAAGGTCTTCATGGAGCCCCTAATGCCTGCTGGGGGGAAAAATGTGTCAAGGGCGGTTTTGGGTAACTGTCATCATTGAACCGTCAATCACGCCCTCCCTCCCTCCCTCCCCGAAAGCGCCTGCGGGCAATCTGTTCGTGCACTTTTCTGGTCAGTGACAGCGCGGACGCCACAGCACTGCGAGCATGGAGCCCGCTGCAGTTATGGCCGTTTTCACCTCCTTGCACCTTATCGTCCACCTCTTCCACAGTCAGCTGCTGAGAAATCGGGCTACTTTTCAATGGTGCTGCAAGCACTGGTGGACCATAGGGGATGTTTTACCAACATCAACGTCGGGTGGCCAGGCAAGGTTCATGACACGCGTGTTTTCAGGAACTGTGGTCTGTTTAGGCACCTGCAGGAAGGTAGTTTCTTCCCGGACCACAAAATAACTGTTGGGGATGTGCAGATGCCTATAGTGATCCTTGGGGACCCAGCCTACCCGCTAATGCCCTGGCTCATGAAGCCCTATACAGGCGCCTTGGACAGCGACAAGGAACTCTTCAAGTACCAGCGAGCAGCGTGACCTGTGACTGTTCAGTTTCTTTACAGAGAAGCTGAACCTGCCTCTGTTTCTTTACCCAGTTACTGTTGACTATCCTCTGCAGTTACATACCCCGTTCACCCCGTTTCCCCCACTTCCAACACACGTGTAAAAATAAAATACATGTTCCATTGTTACTTAAGAAAGGTTTCTTTATTAATGACTTTGCGTTAAAGGGTTGAAACTGGGACGCAGACTGTGCTGGGTAGGGTGTGCGGTGATGTAAAGACCACCTCTGAACTCGAGGAATGACAGGCTCCTGCTCCTAGAGCGGTCCGCAGTGCCGGACTGGTTGTTTCAACGGAGCCTGCCATCCCTCTTTGGGATTCTGTGTGCGGGGGCTATGTGACCTTGTGGCGGAGGAGGACGGATACAGATTCCTCTGCTGCGTGACTCAGCGGTCCAGGACAAGGACCGCTGCATAAGATCTGTAACCGCCCTCCCCCGCTACAAAGTCACATCCCCCGCACCCACACAGAACCTGGAAACCACCTCCCATACCGACCAGGGTGCCTACTGACTGCACTGTGTGTGTGACCTGCTGCTGATCCTGCCCCCGTGTCTGTACCCTGGTAAAGGTGACTGTCCTGTCCAATTACCAACCCCCTTCCCCCCCTTCAAACACAGTCTCCTCTAAAAGAACATGACGGAAACAGTAATTAACAGAAAAGTATTTTTTTATTATCAACTAGCCAGTTAGGGGATGAAATTGGGACGGGGGCTTGGGTGAGGCGGGAAGGAAAGGACTTCTCAAAATTTAGGGTATGAGAGCTTTTGGGTACTTGAGCACTCTGCTGGGGTACAGTGACAGTTTTAACGCCCCCTGGCGCCCCTCCTTCTGGTTATTTTGGGTGAGGGGGGTATGGGACTTTGTGGCGGGGGAGGGCGGTTGCAGATACACTGCAGGGGGGCTCTGTCCTCCTGCCTGCGGTCCTGCAGAACATGCACAAGGTGCCGGAGCGTGTCCATTTGCTCCCTCATTAGTCCAAGCAGCGTTTGAGTCGCCTGCTTGTGTTCCTCATGCCACCTCTCCTCCTGTTCGCTGTGTGAGCGCTGGTACAGAGAGAGGTTCTCCCTCCACTGGCTCTGCTGGTCCGCCTCGTCTCGGGAGCAGCCCATAAGTTCAGCGAACATCTCGTCCTGTGTCTTTTTCTTTCGCCGCCTAATCTTTGCCAGCCTCTGTGAGGGGGATGCTGTGGCAGGTCTGGAGACAGTCGAAGCTGTGTGATGGGGAAAAAGGGAGTGAATTCCTTGCAAAGATACATTTTTGCGAACAATGAACACAGTCTAGTCTGTCTGTGAACAAGAGCATGCACAGCACCTATCTCGTGCGCACTCCTGCTGCAGGCAATCCGGAAAGCATAAACTCTGCCCCTGTTCCACCCCATTGCAGTGTCCCCCGACCTTTGGAATTCCGGGTTGAGATCCCAGTGCCTGATGGTGCAAATTTCATTGTCGCGGGTGGTTCTGGGTACATGTAGTCACTCATTCCTTCCTCCAGGAAAGCAATGGCAGACAATCATTTCGAGCCCGTTTTCCCTGGATTACCCTGGCAGACGCCATAGCGTGGCAACCATGGAGCCTATTTTGCCTTTTGTCACTGTCACCGTATGTGTACTAGATGCCGCGGACAGAGGCGATTCAGCAGCGCTACACAGCAGCATTCATTTGCTTTTGCATGACAGCAGAGATGGTTATCAGCCATACTGTACCATCTACCATGCCATTGTAAATTGGCAAGGTGATGATGGTTACCAGCCGTATTGCATTATACCTTCTGCTGCTGTCATAGGTGCCCCTGGCCGAGATCAGCCGGGGGCGCAAAAGACAAAACTGGGAATGACTCCCCGAGTCAATCCCTCCTTTATGGTATCTAAAAATAGAATAATTCCTGCATAGAATATGGGGCTAGTGTAGTAGAGATTCAGTGTTTCAGAGAACCAGAGAGCACAGCCGCTCCGTGTCAGATTATGCAGGAATGATGAGCTGCATGGCATTCACAGGGGGTGCTCCTGCAACAACCCCACCTGTTGCTTCCCTCCTCCCCCAGCCTTCCCGGGCTACCGTTGCAGTGTCCCCTGATTTGTGTGCTGAAGTAATACAGAATGCAGGAATAAGAAACAGTGACTTGTTACTGAAATGAAATGAGGGGAAGGCAGCCTCCAGCTGCTATGATTGTCCAGACAGGACATTAAGCAGTGTGGGAGAGAGGAAAACAGCATTCTGCTGCTATGACAGTCCAGGCAGTACAGAATCTTTTCTTTACACATGAAGGGCGGGGCCTGATGGAGCTCAGCCCCCTGTTGCTATGATGAAGATGGTTAGCAGGCCGTCTACTTATGGGCTGATGACGAGGACAGGTACCAGTCGTATTGCACTACACCATCTACAGCAAGGCTGATGATGATGATGACGGATATCAGTCTTACTGCACCATCAGCCACCCATGATGCGGGGGAGAGGATGCTACAGTACAGTGCCACAGCATCGCGTCTACCAGCAGCATTCAGTACACATAGGGTGACATTTAAAAGAGTCAAGAGACGATTTTTTTTCCTTTTTCCTTCTGGGGGTGGGGGAGGGGGGTACATTGACCAGCTATGCCCTGAACCGCCGCGGACAATGTGTTTGACCGTACAGGTATTGGGAGATCAGCCAAGAATGCAAATGCTTTTCGGAGACTGCAGGAACTGTGGGATACCTTGCGTCCTCAGTCCCCCCTCCCTCCATGAGCGTCCATTTGATTCTTTGGCTTTCCGTTACGCTTGTCACGCAGCAGCGTGCTGAGTCTCTGCTACGCCGTCTGTCCGGAGATTTTTTAAAAATACTTTGGACCAGGCGTAACATTACAGTAATTCCCCTAATTAGATCCTGTAGTCTCCGAGCGAGATCACCCTGAGGACGGTCACTGAAGGAGATAGAGAGCGCATGCTGCGTGAAAGCCAGCACAAACCAGGGCCCTATGCAGCCGTGCTCAGGGAGGCAATGCTCCCTGAGTACCTCATGAAAGCCTGGCGCGGAAAAGTGTGCTACCATGGAGCATCCAGTAAGGCAGCTCTCCCCAGGAACCTCCTGCGGAGGCTTTACGATTACCTCTAGGAGAGCTTCGTGGAGATCTCCCAGGAGGATTTCTGTTCTATCCCCATATATATAGACCTCCTTTTCACATAGTTCAGATTCCTGTTCCATTAATAATAAAAGTTTACATGTTTTAAGCACTTACCGACTGATCCTTCCCCTGATTCAGGGTCCGGGTTAACGGCCGGGGAGGGTTGGTAGGGGTTCTCCGTGAGGGTGATGAAGAGATCCTGGCTGTTGGGGAAATCAGCGTTGTAAGCGCTGTCGCCTGCCTCGTCCTCCACAAACCCTTCCTCATCTTCTCCGTCCACGAACATCGCCGAGGAACTGGCCATTGACACTATCCCATCGTCAGAATCCACGGTCACTGGTGGGGCAGTGGTGGCAGGCTCCGGAGCGTCCGTTTGCCACTTTGGTCTTCTGGTAGCCTTGTCTCAGGTCTTTGATTTTCAGGCGGCACTGCGTTGCATCCCGGCTGGATCCTCTGTCATGGCTTTGGAGACCTTCTCGTAGGTCTTTGCATTCCATTTTTTGGAGCGCAGCTCCTAAAGCACAGACTCCTCGCCCCACACAACGAGCAGATCCAAGACTTCCCGGTCAGTCTGTGCTGGGGCCCTGTTTCTATTCAGAGATTGCCTGGACTCCTCTGCTGGAGAGCTCTGCATCGTTGCTGGTGCTGCTGAGCTCGCCCCGATGTCCAACCAGGAAATGAGATTCAAAATGGCCAGACAGGAAAAGGAATTCAAATTTTCCCAGGGCTTTTCCTGTGTGGCTGATCAGAACATCCAAGCTCGGACTGCTGTCCAGAGCGTCAACAGAGTGGTGCACTGTGGGATAGCTCCCGGAGCTACTAAGGTCGATTTCCGTCCACACCTAGCCTAATTCGACATGGCCATGTCGAATTTAGCGCTACTCCCCTCGTCGGGGAGGAGTACAGAATTCGAACTAAAGAGCCCTCTATGTCGAATTAAATGGCTTCCTGGTGTGGACGGGTGCACGGTTAATTCGAATTAACGCTGCTAAATTCGAATTAAAGGCCTAGTGTGGACCAGGCCTTAAATTACTGATAAATTTAGTGAAGGTTGAGAGAATTTAACATAGTTTTGTATCTGGGATTTTTAATCACTTTTGCTAGATTCAGATTTAGAAACATTCTTTTAACATATCTGTTTAGTATTTCCAAATCAATGTTATATTACTGTTTTTGTGTTTATTTGCAGTTGGGGATTATATATCGAGATATAAAACTTGAGAATATTCTACTTGATTCTAATGGCCACGTTGTGCTGACAGACTTTGGTCTGAGTAAGGAGTTTCTTACAGATGAAGTGAGTATTTGAATATTCAGTGATTGTGGACACAATCCAGAAAGAATTTGGTTAGAAGAAAATAATCGTTTTCTATCCTATTGCTTTATTAAGGGGAACAGCTGAAACAATCTTAAACAAATAACATTCCCAAAAAATTAGGCTTATATTTAACTATATTAAAATCAGAAATTTATCAGAAGTGAGACAGAGTATACATTTTTAAATAAAAATATAGTTTAATAATTTGGCATTATACTGGTTAATTTACATCTCATGGAAGCACTGAACAAGACTTTTTTTAAAATTTATTTCATAAGTTTCCTTTTTCTAGTGTAGTACATTCTTGATTTCCTTGTATAGCACCTGTCTTGAACTCCAAATCTGAATCTACAAATGTAAACCTGACTTGTGACATATCTGCTTATTTAAACACACTTCTTTGAAGGACCTATCATAATCTCTCTAAAAAGTGCTAGAACCTTGAAGGGTAAGGGGTGAACAGTGTTGCTCGGCTTAATCACATGTGCTTTCATAATTATCAAGACACAGCATTACCTTGTTGCCCACAAAAGTAAATGGCTATTAACAAAGAATGGTACAGTGATCTGTGAAAACAGCTCAGATTGAACACACCCAAAACAAATACCTTGTGTGTAGTCTAAAATGAAAACAATTTGCTCCCAAGAAGAGAGGGGGTTGTTTTTTGCACACTGTATATTATGGAAAGAGTTTTTTTTTTAATAAAGGTCAGTATAGCTTCATGAATATGGGAGCCAGAGGGTTTGATATAACATCAAGTTTAGCCAAATTGCAAAGACCTTTATAAAAATATATCATTGTATTTACTTACACATTTTATCATGTTATTTAGAGCATTAGTAATGTACCTGGCAGAGATCATATAAATTGTATATTGGAGAATGTCCTGTAACATCTAATTGGTTATACTCTATTTTAAGTCTAGATGACATTTTTGTTTTAAATACCAAACATTGTTTCATGTGCTTATGTTAAATCTGCCCCACAAATTCATAATATTGTAGTGCTTGCCTAAGAGGTAGTGAATAGTCTCAAGGGTTCTGGGTTAATTCTCTGTATGATGGAAGGTGATTTGTCTATGCAATTCTGAATTGTTTGGATGATAGCTGTGGGTCACCAGCTGTTAGTTATATATAGCCCTTATTCACTGTAATCATTTGATACCAATATGTGTGTCTTTTTTAGAATGAGAGAGCATATTCTTTTTGCGGAACTATAGAATACATGGCTCCAGATATTGTCAGAGGAGGAGACACCGGACATGACAAGGTGTGTTTCATCTCAGCTTTCTTTTGTCACTGCCTGTTTACATTCCTGATTAAAATGAATCCTACTGTGTAGTTTTTTATGTGATTATTTGCCTGCCCTCCAAAACTTCCTCACTCCATTTCACAACTCAGGCTTTCCCAACTAAGGCCCAGAAAGAAGTGAGAATCAGACATGTTGAAAGTCTCTGGGTGAAGATAAAAGAAGGAAAAGGTGGGGAGGCGGTAGGATGTCTACTGTAGACCACCAAATGAGGAGGAGGAGGAGACAACATTTTTAGAACGAATAACAGAAGCAGCCAAAACACGAACCATGGTAGTAATGGGGGACTTTAACTTCCCAGATACTTGTTGGAAAAATAATTCAGGAAAACAGACTGTCAACAAGTTCTTGGAATGTATTTGGGACAACTTTTTATTTCGGAAGGTGGAGGAGGTAACAAGAGGAGCAGATATTTTAGATTTGATTCTGATTAATAGAGAGGAAGTAGTTGTGAGTCTGAAAGCAAAAGGCAACTTCAGTGAAGATCACAAAATAATAGAATTTATTATTCTAAGGAAAAGGAATGAGAGCAGCAGAATAAGGACAATGGACTTCACAAAAGCAGACTTCGACAAACTTAAAGAACTGTTATGTATGATATCTTTGAAAAGAGAGTGTAAGGCAAATGGAAGTAGTACAGGAGAGCTGGCAGTTTCTCTGAGACAATATTAAAAGCAAAACAGCAAACTATATCCTGAGGCAGAAGAAAAATGGGAAGACTAATAAAAGGCCAATATGATTGTTTCAGGAGTTCTTTAATAACGTGAAAATCAAAAAGGAATTGTACAAAATGGAAACAAGGACAAAATTGCTAAGGATGAGTGTGAAAGAATAGCACAAACAAGCAGGAACAAAATCAGAAAGACCAAGGCCTGGTCTACACAGGGGGCTGGGAGGGGGAGAAATTGATCTAAGTTATGCAACTTCAGCTATTTGAATAGCGTAGCTGAAGTCGACGTACTTAGATCTACTTACTGTGGTGTCTTTACTGCAGTAAGTTGACGGCTGATGCTCTCCCATCAACTCCATCTAGACTAGACACGATAAATCGACCTCCGTTGGATCAATCACTGCCTGTCGATCCAGCAGATAATGTAGACAAGCCCTAAGGCACCAAATGAGGTATACCTAACGAAAGGCAAAAGGCAGTAAGAAGAGGTTCTATAAATACATTGGGGCAAGAGAAAGATAAAGGAAAGTGTAGGTCCATTACTTACTAGGGAAGAAAAGCTTATAACAGATGACACAAAGAGGACACGTGTTTAATGCCTATTTTGCTTCAGTTTCACTAAAACAATTAATTCACTAGATGCTTCACCCAATATTAACAACAAGGAGGAAGGAACACAGGACAGAATAGGGAATTAACAGATTAAAGAATAATTAGGTAAATTAAATCTTGTATTCAAGTTGACAGGGCCTGATGAAATTCATCCTAGAGCTAGCCAAAGCAATCGTTTTCAAGAACTCATGGAGGATGGGGAAGGTCCCAAAGGATTAGAGAAGGGGGAACATGATACCTATCTTCAAAAAGGGGAACAAAGAGGACCTGGGAAATTATAGACTAATCAGCTTAACTTAATAATAATAGGCAACATGGATTTTGCAAGAATAAATCATGCCAAACCAATTAATTTCCTTCTTTGACAGGGTAACTGGCCTAGTGGATAGTGGGGAAGCAGTAGACTTTAATAAGGTTTCTGACACAGTCCCACATGACATTCTCATAAGCAAACTAGGAAAATGTAGTCTACCATAAGGTGGATGCAGGACTGATTTGAAAAAGTGTACTCAATGGTGATTCTTTGAGTGAAAGTCCCTATGTGTATTCCACAGGTGGGTTTGCACTGGCTGCATGTGTCCAAGTCCAGAAATTCTTCAAAGGAGTGTCCATTGACCTGCACATGTGTGGTAGATCCCCTCATGCTTCAGACCCAGGGTGTAAAAGCAGTGTAGGTCAACGCCAGTCTAGTTACTTCTTACCACCGTATGGCCTGAGTTGGAATAGTGTCCTGTTTCACTCTGAGTATAAACTATAACATGCAATATTTGTAAATAGTTTTTCTATATTTGTTTAAGAAGTTTGTTGTTATAGTATAGAATCATTTCTCAACCCACTCTCTGGTCTAAGACTATGCCCAGAGTCCCGAGCTTCAAGACTTGTGTCTTGTGCACTTCTTCTGCATCAGTGACAAGTATCAACGGTGCTTCTACTGTATGGGTGAAGCACATATCTCTGCACAGAGCAGTATCTGTAGATCCTTTTCCACCTAGAACTCGAGAGGCCCAGGAGCTCCAACTTAGCCTCCTCTATCAGGAACTTTGTGTGAGGTCCTGCTCTGATCTGGGCCTGGGAGGACCCCCCTGTACAATGGCCTCCACCAACCAGAAGTGCCTCTCCAAAATACGCCTTAGAGCAGAGTCATCAACCCCAAAGCCAAAGGACTCTTTTTCCAGGCCGCCTCTTGAGAGTAGAGAGCACTCTCAGGGTGCAAGGACAGAGGATGGTCCATAAGAAATGCATTCTGTTCCTGAGCTGGTCCAGTTTGGGTGACACACTGTGTTTGGAACCATGGAACCGGCTCCACTAACACCCCTAGGAGGAGGGCAAGGCATGCAAAAAGAAGGATCAGTCAGTTCCGACTGTGACTGTGGTACCAAAATGGAAGAACAGATGCTCACCAGTTCCATATACATGTGTGAGTCTGGACTCATTGTTGGTATCACCGTGTTCATCTAAAGACTGTTCAGCTGCAACAGATGAGCCAAGTTCTTCAGGCATATCTGCTGAAACTCCCTGGGCAATAGAGACTTATGTAACACCAGAGGATATTTTCCTCCCCTACCTACAGTCTCCACTCCTTTCTGGCCCTGATCTTGTGAGGGATGTCCTTGTTCTGGAGGAAGAATCTTTACTAATGTCTCAGAATTCAGCAGTTCCATCTTCAACCATCGGGCAGGAGTATTCCAGTACCAATGGCATTGCTGCTACCAACAGAACAGTCCTCAGAATTGGAAGAGGAGATAGCTGCATCAGTATTTCCACAGAAGGACAGGAGACCCAATAGACAGTTGAGAGGCTATACGAGGGGTCGGCAACCTTTCAGAAGTGGTATGCCGAGTCTTCATTTATTCACTCTAAGGTTTTGCATGCCAGTAATACATTTTAATGTCTTTAGAAGGTCTCTTTCTATAAATATATAATAATATATAACTAAACTATTGTTGTATGTAAAGTAAATAAGGTTTTTTAAATGTTTAAGAAGCTTCATTTAAAATTAAATTAAAATGCAGAACCCCCCAGACTGGTGGCCAGGACCCAGGCAGCGTGAGTGCCACTGAAAATCAGCTCGTGTACTGCCTTTGGCACGCGTGCCATAGGTTGCCTACCCCTGGGCTATACTTATCATCCCTCCCGGTATGACCCCCTTCGCTCCCAGCACCACTGGTACCAATTCCTCTGGGAGCCATTGCGACTGATGGATCCCTCCTTCTGGCCTTATTGGGGACCACAGGATTCCTATGGCAGGAGTCTGGACCCCTCTTATGAGTTGTACCACTTCTCCACTTCTTGATGGCCGGTTCCATTGGTGTATGAGGAGGAGGTGCCAGAACCAGTTCTGCTGATTTGATAGGAGCTTTGTGATAGAACACTGAGCAACAACAGTTGAGCCAGCGCTCTGGTCACTGCAGCTTCAGTTAAGCACTGCAGAAGAGACCTTATTAAGAACTGTGTCTTACTGATGGGTGGAGACTAACTGGAAGGCTAATTAAGCTATTAGGCGAAGGATATAAAAAGGCACAGGGTGGAAGTGGTGGGGAGGAGCAGACAGGAGCTGAGGGCTCCCTAAAACTGTAGGAGTTAAGACTGTATAGTGTACAAGGGTGGTGGGAACCAACATTATAAATAAGCTGCACTGGCTGTTTTACTAGCATAAAGGTCTCTGTGCAGTTTTTTGACTTGAGCAGAGGCTCTGCCACAGGCTGCTACTTCATCATCTCTGGACAATGCTGTCACTTAGTCATTGCCTTCTCCACCAGATGACAGTCAGTACTAGGAGCTGTTACATAGGGTTGCAAACAATCTACAGATCCCAGTAAATTAGATCCCCAGTACTGGTGCCCGGACATTTTGCAACCAAAGGGACTGAGTAAGGTGGCCTTTCCAATTAACGAGGCTATACTAGAGCCAGCCAGAGTGGTATGGCACACACCAGCATCTTGTGTCCCTACACCAAAAAAGGCTGAGCGAGAGGGGGTAGCTCAGTGGTTTGAGCATTGGCTGCTAAACCCAGGGTTGTGAGTTCAATCCTTGAGGGGGCCACGTAGGGATCTGGGGCAAAAATCAGTACTTGGTCCTGCTAGTGAAGGCAGGGGACTGGACTCGATGACCTTTCAAGGTCCCTTTCAGTTCTAGGAGATAGGTATATCTCCAATAAACTAAAATAAAATGTGGTTTTGTTTCTCCCAAAGAAACTGACTTTTTGTTTTCTCATCCTGCCCCCAACTCATTGATGGTACAGGCAGCTCTGGAAAGAGTTAAGTCACATTACCAGAAATCCATCTTGGCAGTCAGAGACTGGACTTTCTGGGAAGGAAGGTGTTCTCCACAGATCTGCAATTTCATATGACTAACTACCAAGCATTGTTAGTGAAATATGATTTTAACAGCTATGCCAGACTTTCAGACTTTAAAGATAAACTTCCCATAGAGGACAGAACCCAATTCCAGTCCCTTCTAGGTGAAGTGAAGTTAGTAGCAAAGGTGGCCCTCCAGGCTGCAGTAGCTACCGCAGACATGATGTCCAGGACTTTGGCCACAGAACTTGCTATGGTGAAGGACCTGTGGCTACAGTTGTCAGGATTTCCTAGGGAGGTCTAAAACACCTTGCAGGACCTTCCCTTCAGTGAGTCCAACTTTTTTAATGAAGAGACATATAAATCCCTGTACTCACTAAAGGACTCAAGATCTACTCTGAGGTCCCTGGGGATTTACACTTCAGTCCCCAGGAGGAAACACCATAGACATTCCTTTAGAGCAAAACCTTCTCTGCATGCTCTGTATTACCAGTGTCTACCTGAGCCTGTACGCAAATGCCAGAGGACTCAGAGGTTCAATTTCTCACCTCCCTCTACTGCCACAGCTTCCACTCACTGTCTACCGCAGGCCAAGGGCCACTTTTGACATACAGCTTGAGACCCGCATGCCAGATAGATGCCACCCACTTCTCCTGTCACCTTTGGCAGTTGTCTCATTCTGTTTGCCTACAGCTGGAATAAGATCACCGTAGACAGTTGAGTCCTGGAGATTATCAGGGCTATTCCATCAAGTTTCTCTCCTTCCCTCATCACAAACCTCCTTCCCAATCCCCCTTCAGGGACCACTCTCACCTCTGCTGTTGTGAACTCCCAGGGTATACGTAGTTTTATTGTGATGTGGTTTCTGATACACCAGTTCTTCTTCGAGTGATTGCTCCTATGCATTTCAGTTAGGTGTGCGCGCTGCGCGTGCATGGCTCTTCAGAAGATTTTTACCCTAGCAACACTCGGTGGGTCGGCTGGGCGCCCCCTGGAGTGGCGCCGCTATGGCGCAGGATATATACCCCTGCCGACCCATCCGCCCCTCAGTTCCTTCTTCCTGCCCGTGACGGCCGTTGGAACAGTGGAGCGCGGCTTAGCTGACCTCCACTTCCCTAGCTACTCGTAGTTTCTCTCGTTTAGTATATAGTTCAGATGTTTATAGTTGTAGTTAACTTTATTTGTTTGTAGTATAGTATTTATTTTCAGGGGTTCGGGGTTTATCCCTTCCCCTCACCCGGTGCCGGGTCCGATGCCCGGTCCACAGGGTTTTACACTGCTCGGCCGGCCACAAGCCGATGCCGACAAGAGATCCTCTCCTAAGTGCCTCGAGGAATCTCAACTAACAGATAAGTGCCGTATTTGTGAGGCCTTTAATCCGAGAACAAAGGGGAGCGGGACTTTCGTCTCAATCAGCTCCTGAGGGAGGCAGCTCTTGCTCCTCCGCTCTCGGCGCCGAGCGCTGGTTAGTCTTCAAGGAGCGCTCCCTCGGCACCGGATCGCCGGTACCGTCAAGGCCTCCCGGCACTGGCCCTCGCTGGCTCCGACGTCCACTCGGCATGGTTCCCTCTCCTGGAGGATGAAGAGGCACAATATACTTGCTGCGTCCGAGCCCTGCTCCGCAGCCGAGCGCTATGCTCAGTCGGAGCGCCCGGCACCGATGTCGGCTGCGGCTCCGACAATATCCGCACCATTAACTCTGGCCAGGCAAGAGCCGTCGAGTCCGGTGCTGGACGGCTCCCCTGTACGAACCGTAGTAGAGCTCGCTATGAAGCTGCGTCCGAGCCGCCTGCTCCGCAGCCGAGCGCTATGCTCAGTCGGATCGCCCGGCACCGATGTCTGCCGCGGCACCGACAGTATCAGCACCGTAGACTCCGGACACGCAAGAGCCATCAAGTCCAGCACCTGAATGCTCCCCGGTGCGAGCTGTGGTCGAGCTCAGTATTCCCTCCACGCTGGAAACATTTCCACAGCGAGGGAGTTGATGGCAAGGGCAGAGCCTGCGTTGCTTTAACCCCCGACACCGCCGGTGCGGGTTATATTGTCTATCGGCGAGCCTGTCTTGCTCACGCCACCCTGCGTCGGCACCGCAGAGCGGCACTGTTCCTGATCGCGGTCCCGCAGACGTTCTCGGTCCCGTCACCGATCGAGGTCCCGACGCCGCTCGCAGTCTCGGCACCGTTCTCTGTTTCGGTACCTTTAGTACTCGCGGCACCGGTCAGCGTCCCGTTCGCTGGCCCGGTACACTCGGCACCGATCCCGCTCCCGGCACCGCCCCAGGCATCGAGACTCCCGTAGCCACTCCTGAACATCGAGCCTTGCGCTCTCAGTCGACCGCCTGGCACAGTTCCGGTGGCAGGTCCCGTTCTTGGTACCGGTATGTCTCCCGGTACCGATCCCTGGTGCCACGTCGAGCGACGTCAGTTAGAGAAGGAGACTCTACCAAAGGCTCTTCAGCTCCTTCAGGGCCTTCCAGCCACGCATCAGTGTTGCCACGTGCGGACACTTCATATGCGCAGTACTCTGTTTTCCGATGTGCCCTCCAGAGTCTCCCAGGAGACCTATCAGTGGTCCTTCTAGTCACCTTGGGCGTACTACCACGCCAGAGGCATACCGGTGCTCCCATCTCGCTCCGTTCCGTCGGAGCTCTGGGTGCCAGAGGCGACAATTAGCCGTCCCCCTCCGACCGGTACGGAGCAAGCCCCGGTTCAGCCACCGGGCTCCCAGATCCCACCGGATCAGGAGGTCGTCCAGGAGCGCGAGCCCACACAGGACCCACTTGTCCCTGGCCTTTCTTCTGCCTCCTCCCCAGATGAGGCGGGGGCAGGAACATACTCCTCGGGCCCTCCTCTGATCGGAACGCAAGTGCATGGTATCATCCAGGGGGTACGAGTACCTATAGGTACATCTACCCCCCCACCCCGCTCCCTTGTCGTCCAGTCCCTCAATGGGATGGAACACCATGGCCAGCAGGCACCAGCCCCTAAAGCCAAGGAGGCTAGGCGAATGGTCTTACTGGGCCGTAAGATGTACTCGGCGGGGGCCCTGCCACTTCGTGTAGCAAACTAGCAAGCCCTGCTTAGCCGCTACTATGGGTGGCGGTGGGCAAATTTACAGAGTCGGTTCTTCAGAACTCCTCTCAAGAGTTCGATGCCCTCCTGGAACGAAGGAAGAAGCTGGCTAGAGCTTCCCTCCAGGCCTCGTTGGATGCAGCTGACTCCGCTGCCACGACCCTGGCCTCGGGTGTTGCCACGAGGCGCATTTCATGGCTCCAGTTATCGAGCCTCCCTCGCAGCTGCTGTACATTATACAGGACTTGCCCTTCAATGGCAAAGGCCTGTTCTCTAAAAAGAAAACGGGCCCTAGGCTGCAAAGCCTGAAGGGCAGCAGGGTCACTTTGCGCTCTCTCTCGGCATGCACACGCCGGTGCTTTAGTGCTGACCTTTCCGTCCCCAGCCTCACCGCTCTTACCCTGCGCCTAGACAAAGACAGGACTTTGCCAGCAGGCGTCACTTACATGGTCGTAGGCGTCAATCAGGCCCCCAAAGAAGCCAAAATTAAGGTCCTTCTGACCACCAATGGGGCAAAAGCCTACCCATCCTCGTCCCTCTTAGGGACCCCTCTCACGAGTGATTCCGCTTGCAACAGGTGCGGACGCTCCTCTTCATCAGAGCTATACAGGAGGTACCCAAGGACGAAACCTAATCCCCTGGGCGAAGGGAGGTCTCAGACCTATCCTAGACCTGCGGGACCTCAACAAGTTCACGATGCAGATAAGTTCCGCATGGTACCCATGGGGACCGTCATCCCATCCTTGGATCCCGGAGACTGTATGCCGCCCTCGATATGAAGGGCACGTATTTTCACGTCGCCATTTCTCTTCCACACAGAAGGTACCCCTGGTTGGGGGTACCGTTGTTTCCAGTATACGGCCCTCCCGGTTGGCCTCTATACTGCCCAAGTGTATTCAAAGTGCATGGCGGTAGTCACCGCCTCTCTTCGCCACCGTCGGATACACGTTCTCTGTATCTAGACAATTGGCTCATTCGAGGGACCTCCCGGCCCAAGTTACCAGTCCTGTGGGCATCGACACGGACCTATTCCTGTGTCTAGGCCTGATGATCAATAGTAAAATCCACTCTGGTTCCCACACAGGGAATAGAATTCATTGGGGCCATCCTGGACTCCAGTCTCACCAGAGCCTGCTTACCTCAGCCTCGGTTTCATGCGATGGTAACAATTGTACAAGGTCTACAGACCTTCCCGACAACTTTGGCTCGCACTTGCTAGGTTTCCTGAGTCACATGGCTGTCTGCACGTTTGTTTCCAAACATGCCAGGCTTCGCCTCCGTCCACTTCAATCGTGGCTCACCTTGGTGTACCACCCGGGCAGAGATAGCATACTCCTGGTCGTCTCGTTCCCCCTGAGTATCCTAGGCTCCCTCGACCGGGAGTCAGCATCCTCCCTGGTGTATCCAGGCAGGCTGTTCCATTAACCCCTCGGGGTCCCTCATGACAGACACCCCATCTCTCGTCTGGGTGCTCACCTGGGTCAGTTTCGCACTCACGGCCTTCGGTCGGCTCAAGAGCTGGCCTTACACATCAATGTCCGAGAGCTGAGAGCAGTCTGCCTTGTATACCAGGCGTTTCAGCTGGCGGATCGCCTCAGAAGATCCTTCCTGTCTCACAAGTGGCGTTCCTCCGGACATTGTCCATTCCGTTTTTCGGAAGTGGGTCTTTCCCCGCATAGCCCTCTTCGCTCCCGCGAGAGCGAAAAGAGAGAGAAGTTCTCCTCATTCCAAAGCTTCTCCCCGGGCTCAGGTTTGGAGGGGTTTTCTGATGCCGTGGATGAGCCATCGGCTGTGCGATTTCCCACCGTTCCCGCTGGTTCACAGGGTCCTGCTAAAACTCCGCAGGGACGGAGCGCACCTGATCATGATCGCTCCAGTGTAACCCAGGCAGCGCTGGTACACCAGGTTGCTACCCCTGTTGGTAGCCAACCCTATTTCCCTACCTCTTTGCCCAGACCCCATAACGCGGGATCACGGCAAGCTTCACCACCCAGACTTGTAATCCCTGCACCTCACAGCATGGCTGCTGCGTGGCTAAACCGATCCGAATTACATTGTTCTGCCTTGGTTCTACAGGATTCTCCTGGGTGGTAGGAAATCTTCCACTCGGTTAACGTATCTGGCAGGGTGGAAGCGTTTCTCCTGCTGCTACGAAACGCACAATGTTTCTCCCGCCGAGGTCCCGATCCATTCCGTCTTGGACTACCTCTGGTCTCTCAAACAGCAGCACCTGGCACGGTCCTCATTAAGGGCATTCTTGGCAGCCATCTCTTCCTTCCACCCAGTGGAGAGTGGCCGCTCCGTATTCTTACACCTTGTGGTTTCTAGGTTCCTCAAGGGCTTGGAGCGTTATACCCCCCCAGTTGGCCCCCGCCAAAACCTGGGTCTTCGACCTGGTTCTAACCAGTTTTATGATTGCCCATTCGAGCCACTGACGACATGCTCGCTGACATACCTGTCCTGGGAGACAGTTTTTCCTTGTAGCCTTTCCATCGGCCAGACGAGTCTCCGAGCTTCAGGCGCTCACGTTGGACCCACGGTATACTGTGTCTCTCAAGGACAAGGGCAGTTGTGACCACGTTCGGCCTTCCTCCCTAAAGGTGGTATCAGCCTCTCATATCATCCAGGATATCTTCCTTCCGGTCTTCTTTCCGAAGCCTGCCCTCCCTAGACGTCCGCAGGGCATCCACAATCTATATCGAGCGGACAAAGCCCTTTCGTAACGCCCCCAAATCTTCGTCGTGCTGGCGTGCCGGACGAGGGGCATGCCTGTCTCCTCCTAGAGGATTTCGTCTTCGATGACATCGTGCATCCGCACCTCCTGTGTTTTGGCCCATGTTCCATAGAGCCACCTTACTTCACATTCCACCAGGGCTCAGGCTTCTCTGCTGCCTTCCTGGCTCACGTACCCTTTCAGGGGATGTGTCGTGCAACTACCTGGCCCTCGGTCCACACCTTTGCCTCATTGGCCCAAGAGTCCAGAGATGATGCAGCCTTTGGCTCAGCAGTTTTGCATTCTGCAACATCTAACTCCAACCCCACCGCCTACGTAAGGCTTGGGAATCACCTAACTGGAATGCATAGAAGCAATCACTCGAAGAAGAAAAGACGGTTACTCACCGTTGTAACTGTTGTTCTTCGAGATGTGTTGCTCCTATCCATTCCAGACCCGCCCTCCTTCCCCACTGTCGGAGTAGCCGGCAAGAAGGAACTGAGGGGCGGATGGGTCGGCAGGGGTATATATCCTGCGCCATAGCAGCGCCACTCCAGGGGGCGCCCAGCCGATCCACCGAGTGTTGCTAGGGTAAAAATTTTCCGAAGAGCCGTGCACGCGCGGCGCGCACACCTAACTGGAATGGATAGGAGCAACACATCTCGAAGAACAACAGTTACAACGGTGAGTAACCGTCTTTTCTCGGCTATCGCCCCTCACCCTCCCCTTTGTCAAGATTTGACTGCCTTAGAGTTTCTCTCTAACCCCTAATCTCTGGGTATTCATCATGCACAGTCTATCACTGACGCCTTATACCAGAGGTATCATCATGCCCACATTCTCCAACATGCTGTCACAGTGTCCTATACTCATTTCTTGATGATGCCCCCTTCTGGAGATTCTGAGGATAGCTCTGCCTTGTTCAGTGCTCCCTTTTTTCTCTTCCACCATTGCAGCTCTCCTCCATCTCAGAGTCGCAGTACAACTGCTTTGTGACTCAGCCCTCCGGCCAGGTCACACCATGGTAAGTCCCTCTGCAGCAGCATCATCAGGTAGTCCTCATGCCCACTGCCCTGAGTATGTCACTCCCACAGTGACTCATGCAGTCTTCCCATTTACTGCCCTAGCAATACCATTTTGCAGTGGATGGCAGGGGCACCCAGACCCGCCCCCAACTCTGTCTGTTTCAGTGTGGGGCATACAACCCATCACAATGACCTGTGAGGAAAGACTGAAAAAAAAATGGGTTTGTTTAGTTTGGAGAAGAAAAGACTGAGAGGGGACATTATAGTCTTCATGTAAAAGGTTTTTATAAAGAGGAGGGTGATAAATTGTTCTCCATAGCCACTAAGGACAGGACAAGAAGCAATGGGTTTACGTTACAGCAAGGGAGATTTAGGTTAGACATTAGGAAAAACTTACTAACTGTAAGAGTAGTTAAGCACTGGAACAGATTACTTAGTAAGGTTGTGAAATCTTCATCATTAGAGGTTATTAAGAACAAGTGAGACAAAGACCTGTCGTGATGGTCTAGATAACATTTAGTCCTGCCTCAATGTAGGGGCTTGGAGCAGATAACCTATGATTTAGTATTTTCTCATAAATCCAAATAGGGAAATGTGCATATATATGTTTTATTTATATATAAAAACACAGTTAAACATTTTCTACGCTATCTCAACTTAATTACTCTAATATCTTAATTCTGTAATTTCACCATACCCTGCCTTTGTGTGTTAAACTGCAGCATAGTTCTCTTTTGTCAGCTATTTCCTAGGATTTTGTTTTATTTTTATATGCTTTTTAAAGTACCATATATATAATTTTTATTTTATAGGCTGTTGATTGGTGGAGTCTTGGTGTTCTTATGTATGAGTTATTAACTGGAGCATCACCTTTTACAGTTGATGGAGAGAAAAATTCCCAAGCTGAGATTTCTAGGTAAGTTATGAAACAATAATGTGTGTGTGTTTTCTCATAGAAAATTATTACAGTGCCACCCTGTAAATTATTTTGATGACTTTTATCCTGATTTAGAAAAAAATGCAATGTAATCTGTTTCAGTTCAGTTAAATTACAGATGTTAGATTAAACACCTACCAAATCCTTATCAGAAATTCAGCATTTCTCACTGAGCCATCAGGAAGCAGACTGGTTTCATTAACTTCTGCAGGTAGACCATCAACAAGAGTCAGCCTAGTATTTATAATATTTAATTGTAATAGCACCGCAGCATGGTAGGTGGTTTCCAAGCATAGATGAAGATGTATTCATTGCACCTAAATGCATACAACCTTGCTCCAAACAGAAAGAGGCAATGGATGGTCTGTGGCAAGGATGTAATCTCCACCTGTACAACCTCCACTCCACATTCGAAATAGAGATCTTTGAGCTAATTCAGAAGTCCTCATGTGCATAGACATTGAAGCTTTTGAGAACAATCAGTTGTAGCATTTTTAGTGCTGCTGCAGAGAGGAGCTCCATTAGCACAAATAGAAACTTTGTGTTGCGGCAAGATCATCTTTACACAAGTGCTAGCTTCGTATTAAAGCTTTCCAAAATACTCATGCAAAATGAGGTGTAGTTGTAGAATGGAAGACTATCTACATTTGAAACCATATGCAAACAGAACAGCTGCCTGTCATATCTTGTGTCATCTAATGATGAACTGTATGCTTTGCAGAAGGATAGCTTTGCCAACATATGAGCCCTTGAAGGTCATCCAAGTGGATCATATATGCAGAATTGGGGGTCTCGTTCTTAGTTTACATCATGGGTGTTAGTTACTTTATTAACTAACAAACAACACAAATCAAAGAACATGGTCTCTTTCTGCCAACATGATGCACTTTTGAGAGGAGACAGTGAAAACAGTGTGCACAAAACTGAACATCTCCTTTCAGATTGTTTAATATACAGTTTTTTCTTGTCTTATAAACCCTTACTCAAGAGATTTAAGAGGCCAGTCACCCTGAACTAAACCTTTGCTTGAGCACCCAGCATGTATCTGTATTGTTACATCGGGGTGGTACCTAGGTATCTAAATCTAAATCTCTGAGCAGGCTGTAGAGGCAATTTGAAGAATTGTTCCCAGATAAGATACCCAAAATGCATCCATACCCAAAAGGATATTTCCCATTTCTAATTTGTTTCTTGACTTTATGGGTCTTACATCCCACAAGTTAAAAGTCCTCATTAAACCTTGCTCAAAGAAAGAGAGTATCTGTTTCCCATTGATCTTGCTCCCAATGGACAATGACAACTACAGTCCTCACCCCCAGACACCAATGCTATAATAATTGTTAGAGTATACATAAGTGAGACAAAGAAAGAGGACCTTTGATGCTATAAATTCAGGAAATACGTGTGTGTGTCTTTTCTGTTGATTCACGTTGTCTTCAAGAGCCTAGAATCTCCATGAGGCTTATCTTGAGTTTTTTAAAAAGAAACTTAGACCTCTTTCTTTTTGCAATCTGTAGTGGAGTGGGCACTGCTATAACTAGCAATTTGTATGTGTTGCCACTAGAGATGTGTATCCTAATTTTTAGCTTATGTATTAATTATATTGATTACATAAGAATCCACGGGTATTACTTTAAGGGTTGACAGGTTCTTGCCCAAGATCAGACCCAGTATTATACAAATTATTATATAGTTAGGAACCCTGATGTGCAAAATTGCAACACTCACACTATGGGAACTCTTCTATATTTAAAAATATAATTTATTAATACATTTAGCACAGTCATAAACACCCCACTTAGTAAGATAGAGATTCTACAGAATGCACATTTGCACATCTATATACTCACACCATCCCTTGTAGAACAATCTGAAATGTTAGCCATCATCTTCCTCATCACCATCACTGTCGCCATCATCACCAGTGGCCATCCCAAGGACTACATCTCCTTCTCCTACTGCCCCTAGACTGTGATGCAACTTTTATAATATGATATATTAGTGACACTATATTTGATGCATATTCAGTAGGGGTATTTCCCTTTTTCCTTATTTATTTGTATGTCCTTACCTTACTAATTTTATAGGTTAGGTTAGTATATCCATGATCTCAACTTACTATCATATACATCAGTTCATTACCATTGCCCTTTTGTGGTTAGGTATCTGCGGATGTAGCTTATGTACCTGTTATATATGACAATTCATTGCCATGACACTTGTGGTTGGATCATGTACCTGTGGTCAGAACTTTCCTTTAAATACTCTATTGTTAGCATCCCAACACAGTAACTCCTCACTTAATGTCGTCCCGGTTAACATTGTTCCGTTGCTGGTCTATTAGAGAACATGCTCGTTTAAAGTTGCGCAGTGCTCCATTATAATGTTGTTTGGCAGCCGCCTGCTTTGTCCACCGCTTGCAGGAAAAGCAGCTTGTTGGAGCTAGCTGGTGGGGGCTTGGAACCAGGGTGGGCTGGCAGCCCTTATCAGCTCCCCTAAGTTCCCTGTGAGGCATCTGCTCAGCAGGCTGTCAAGTGGCAGGCAGTTCAGGTGTCCCTCCCACCACTGCCGTGCGCTGCTCCTGCCTTCTGCCTTGGAGCTGCTCCCGGGAGCCTCCTGCTTGCTGTGCAGGGGGTGTGGGGGGAAGAGAGGTGTTGATGTCAGGGTGTCCCCCTGCTCCTATACCCCATCTCCACAGAGCAGGGTGGGGGACACCACGGGGTTCAGGATGGAGGGAGCTTGCTGGCAGCAGCTGCTGTCTCAACTTGCTGATATACTTAAAAAGGCAGTGTACTTAGAGTGGTGTCAATGTACTTAAAGGGGCAATGCGTGTGTCTCTCACACACACACACTCTCTCTCTCTCCCTCCACTTTTCAGAGAGAGAGAGAGAGAGAGAGAGTGGTTCACTCCAGTGGGATAATCATCACATTCAGTTTCTGCAGGGAATGTTTGCAGCCAGTGCCATGTATCTATTGTCTCTCTTCCCTTCATTCATGCTGCCTTGTAGAGTGTGAGCTTCCATTAACAACAATGTATTAATCCTTAAGGGCTCACCCGAGTGCTAGTTCATCATTTAGCAGTAAGGCATTCCCTGGGAAATATCCCATCCTCTTCCACCCTCTGACTTCACCACCTCAACCAAGCTTTCACAATCATCATTGCTGTATGCAGTATGAAATTATTTGTTTAAAACTTATACTGTGTGTATATATAATGTCTTTTGTCTGGCGAAAAAAATTTCCCTGGAACCTAATCCCCCCCTATTTACATTAATTCTTATGGGGAAATTGGATTCACTTAACACTTAAAGTAGCATTTTTCAGGAACATAACTACAACATTAAGTGAGAAGTTACTGTACTTGTATCAGATACTGGCAGTGTATCTGTACAAAGTTTATCTGTTCCAAGTACATAGGCCTCAAGCCTTATGCCAACTTGCTGAAGATAAATGTCTTACAGGATATATAGGCCTTTAGGTTCTGAATATAATGCAGAGTAGAATATAATAAAGGCAAGCTAACTCACTGGGCTACAGACTCGATTAAAGTGTTGGCCTAGATGATGGCAGGAAACATTGTGACTCACTTTCTACAGCTAAAACCATGAACAGGTGTCTTAGAATCTAAGCTGCATCTTATTAACGTCTCCTGTTATGAAAAGAATAACGGTTTGGGGAATAGCCTGTTCTAGACTTTGAAAAACGTTGGTCCAAAGACTTTGCTTCTTTCAGACAGACCCAAAAACTCAGGACCATCTCAACTAAGTACTTTAAGGACTGACTGTCCTTTGGCAAGTCCACAGGCGGATTTTTTTCAGGTTATTTTCCAGTTGCCCCAAGATCAACTTCAGAAATAATAAATCTCACAGACCTGTTAACCAACCCACACAGGCTATGCAGACCTCCAAGAACTGCTGCTGAGCCAGTTCCTCTTCTCTCTATCTACACTGACTAAAAGTTGAACTGCAGGTAACTTTCAGTCAACTGCCAACAGTGAATAGATTAAATAGTTATCGCTGGCATAGACGTGAGTTGACAGAAGCATAATTCTTTTTTGAGTAATGATCCCTATGTGGATTCCAAACACGGGTGCGCATGCACGCCATATGCCGGAGCCGAAACTTCATAATATTATCCCTTGACCCGCACATGCTTCGTGCGTTGGCCATGTGGCACGTCTGAGGTTTTAAGAGGCTGCTTTGATTGACAACTAAGAGTACTGCGTTTGCCTTTTACTGTACATAGTTTTTCTCTAGTTAGATAGTTGTCCGTTGGTTCATAGTAGTTAGTTAGGTTCTCCCTTGAACTTTTTTCCTCTATTGGGGACTTCTCCTCCTCCCTGGCACCGGGACTATGCCCCACAGGCCAGCTTCAAGAACTTTTCCTCGTGCTCTCACTCCTTTTCGGTGAGCAACGAACACGCTCATTGCCTTTACTGCCTGGGTGATGCCCACATAGTTTTCCACTGCTCCATCTGCTTCTTGTTTCCACGGTGGACCCGAGCAACTCGAGAACTTTGCCTATATAATTTTCTAATGGAGGAGGCAATGCGCCCACGTGCACAACCTGATCCGGCTCCGACACAATCATTGGAGCAACATCCATCACCAGCGGTGAACACCTCACTGGATCCCTCATGTGCATCGCCTGCAGCACCGCCACACCCACCGAAGCCCTGCTGCATGCACAAGAAGCATAGGCACAAGGGCGGTTCTCCGAGAGGACCGTCTCAAAATGCAGCATTACCTCCCCAAGCTGTGATAGGTCGGGTGAGAAGTTGCACATCATGATGGAAGCTCCAGTTCCAAAGAGAGTGTGTACGGAGCACTGTTCCAAATGCTATTGCTCACTGCCAGCTCCATCTTCCATTCTGGCCCCAGAAACTCCTACTTCACTCCCAGCACCAACTCCCCCGGGACCCTCATGTTAATTGCACTGAGTCCTGCACACTCCGGGCCATTTATCGCCCTTGACACCATCAGCAGAACTCATGTTGCTGTTTGTGGACACTTTGCCATGCTCTGGACCTCTGCCTGGCCCCAGACTCCCTTTTCCGGCCAATGAACCTCTTGTCCTCCACCATTCTCCACCAGCTCCGGTGGTGGACGAGCCACTTCTGCTCATTCACAATCCTCCCGCGCCATGTCTGGCACCATTGGTCCCACCAGCGCTGACGGCTCCTTCTCTCTTGGACCCTTCGAAGTTCAACTGGTTTTTGACCTGGACACGGCCCTTTCCCTGGCCCGCTCCTACAGTCCAGACCCTTGACACTGGTCTTACCCTCTGGACTACGGTCCTGCATCTGACCCATGGTTCCATTACCTATGGGTGCTGTGGATGCATGGCTATCCCTAATCCTGACCTCACTGGCCCTCCTGGGCCCCCTACCACCATCACGGTATGTATTGCCTGCACCGCTCATCTCCTTCCCTACTGCCACCTTCCAGGAGGAACCCCTGGGTGCTCCCACACCGTTGGCCCCAGCTGCACCATCTGAGCCACTGGTCCCTACAGGTGCTTCGTTGTCACTGGATGATGCCCTTATTCCACCTTCCCTCTCACCACCAGAGCACAGTACCAGTCCCTGCTCCGTCACATGGCTGCTGCTCTGTCTCCTGCTGGAGAATGTTCAAGACTCCCCGCCAGGACCAGTTCCTGGACATCTTTCAACCTCCTGGACCCTCTTGTACGGCCTTACCAATACATGACACCATCTTACAACCAGCCAAATGGTTTGGCACACACCAGCATCCTGCGCCCCTACACTGACTTCCTTTTTACCCACTCATTCCCCAACTCTCTGTCCATGCCGCCACCAAATGTGCCAGTCAGCAGCACTTCAAATCTGGCCCCCTGACCATGCTGCCAAAAAACTAGATTTCCGGGCTGCAAAGTTTATTCTCAGCAGGGTTACAGTTCCGCAATGCCAGCTACCAGGCTATTCTTGCTGAATACGATTTCCTGTCCTATTCCAAACTGGCAGACTTTCAGGACTCTCTTCCAGCAGCCAGGCAGCAAGAGTTCCAACATCTGTTAGACGAGGGCAAACTGGTAGCCAAAATGGCCCTCCAGGCTGTGGTTGATGCCATGAACACTGCATCTTGCTCCTTGGCATCCAGCGTGGTACTGTGCCCCAACTCTTGGGTCCAGTCTAGTGGCTTCCCCAAAGAGGTCCAGACAACCCTTGTGGACCTCCCCTGCGAGGTGACAAAATGGACGAGTCCCATCACTCTCTTAAGGACTCCCGAATAACCCTTCGTTTCCTGGACATTTATATTCTACCCCCCACACACCGGCAACAACACCCATCCCTTCCGCCCTTGCCCATGGGTCACTTACCAGCCATACCCCCAGCGGCCACTTGATCCACCTCATCACTGCCCTGACTCCCAATGGTCTCGCCATTCTTCTTCTGCCGCCTCCTCCACCTCTCACTGACTGTCTAAACAACCCTTTTGACTCTTCCCTAGTGATCCATGAACCCTCCTTGGGCCTTCCAGCCACATCACAAATAATCTTCAGGGGCCGTCTTGCCTTCCTTGCCCACAACTGTGGCAGGATCCCTTCTGACTGTTGGGTGCTGGACATCATCCACCAGGGCTACATTGTCGAATTCCTTCCCTTTCCCTTCTCACTATCCACCTGGTGGCTGCCCTCCAGACCCTTCCCAGGACTCTGTTCTTCACTATGAAGGCACTGTCCTCCTCCAAAAGGGTACTCCTTCCCATCGGTGATCCTGGTCTCCAGTGCCTCAGAGCTGGGGTGCGGAGCCCATCTGGGCAATCTCAGCATGCAAGGTTGTTGGCAGCGAGATGATCTCTCCCTCCATGTAAACGTCTGAGAGCTCAGAGTGGTTCGCTTTGCCTGCCAGGGTTCCCAGCTCATCTGAGGAGCA
This sequence comes from Mauremys reevesii, assembly GCF_016161935.1. NCBI lineage: Eukaryota > Metazoa > Chordata > Testudines > Geoemydidae > Mauremys > Mauremys reevesii. The sequence goes on from NC_052626.1 coordinate 30,929,259, forward strand.
GGGTGGTAAAGATACTGATGGACAACACCAATGTGATGTTTTACATCAACAAGCAAGGCGGAGCCTTGTCATCAGCCCTTTGCCAAGGAGCTCCTCGGGGGGTGGGGGGGAGTACTTCTCTGTGTAGCATGCCATTCATCTTGTGAGTTCGCACCTCCCCAGGGCCAAAAATGTGTTTGCAGATCACTTCAGCAAGACTTTGTCTTGCAACGAGTGGTCACTCTGTCTGGAGGTGGTCAGCATGATCTTCCGGAGGTGGGGAACTCCCCAGATGGACTGCCTGCATCTGATTTTGCTACAAAGGGGTGAAAGTGCCACTGCCGGCGATCATAACTGCCCATTCAACCAATGAGGTGGTTGCCTCATTGGCAACCTTCCTGGCCCAGGTACCGATTCAAGATATCTGCAGGGCCGCTACCTGGTTGGCCAGCCACATGTTTATGTCCCACTGTGCAATCACACAGGAAACCCGGGACAGTGCTGGCTTCGGTAGAGCAGTGTTGCAAGCTGCACGCCTGTGAACTGTGATCCCACCTCTATGGTTACTGCTTGTGAGTCACCTAGAATGGAATTGATATGAGCAAGCACTTGAAGAAGAAAAAATGGTTACCTACCTTTTGTAACTGTTGCTCTTTGAGATATTTTGCCCATGTCCATTCCATTACCTTCTCTCCTACACCTCTGTTGGAGTTGCTGGCAAGAAGGAACTGAGAGGGCGTAGGGCCGGCAGCGCCTCATATACCAGTGCATGAGCATGGCACTCGAGAGGGCACCACAGCCGGCCCGACAGATACCACTAAGGCAAAAAATTCTGACAGCTGTGCACATGGGCACACACTCACTTAGAATGGAATGGACATGAGCAACACATCTCGAAGAACAAGTTACAAAAGATAGGTAACTATTTTTTTGTGTGCAGTAGTCCTTTCATGGAAAAATTTATCTCCAATTTGAGCCTGTAATTATCATTCCCCAGACATCCTCTTTTGTTTTAAAAACAACTTTAATAATTGTTATTACTTTGGCCAGATGAGTTTTTGACTTGAAAGATGTCTTCACCAGTAATTTGTTCAGGTAGTCCAGCTGAGGAGTTTTATTGCATTCATTGGCTTTCATATTTCTTCCCAAGCCAATTACTCAGAAGGTCATATTGTCCAGGTTAGCATATTGCACAGAGAACAAATGCAATAAGCTCACATACAAGAATACTGTATGTGACAAGAGTGGCAAGAAACTGTACATTTCTTATTGTAGAACTATCCAATATATACATAGCAGTTGTCTTTTGTTTTAATACCATAATGAAATGTTATTAAGTAATTAACATTTTTTCTACAGGAGAATATTAAAAAGTGAACCTCCGTATCCCCAAGAAATGAGTGCTTTAGCTAAAGATGTAATTCAGCGTCTTTTGATGAAAGATCCCAAGAAAAGGCTGGGCTGTGGTCCAGGTGGTGCTGATGAAATCAGACAACATCCCTTCTTTCAGGTGAAAGAAATAAAATTCTTCATAAATTATTCTTCTCTCCCTTCACCTCCTTTGGAAATCTGAATCAAACCAGTTCCCATTTTTCTATCATGAGCCCTGATTTAGCAATATAGCTTAGCAAGTACATAACTTTAACTGTATGAATAGTTGCATTGCACATGCTGAAGTGCCTTATTGAATCAATACCTTTACATTTACTTCAATATTTTAAATGTTATTGTTAAATAAAACAAAGGGACGCAGCTTGCAGTGTTGTAAAATAATCAAATTTCTTTGCTCCTAATATCTTAAATTATTAAAAATGAAAGACTGTTTAAAATCATTTTACTTTTCACTATTTATGCTGTCTGTTTTTTACATCTTCCTTAGCTTGGATAATCGAAATGGAAACTGGATTAATACATTGTATATATAGTCAAATTCAGATTTTAGTGCATTTGTGTTTGGGTTCCAAATATTGAAATAGAATGTTCTTGTGTAAAAACAGCTATACAACTGTTTCCATTGGCATAAAAAAAAACAAAAACTTGGAAACATTCCTTTTAGTCTTAAGCATAATCAAGAATTTTATTTTTAGAAAATTTCAATTTTAAACTAAATTTGAATTGTCAGTTATTCCTTTAAAATTAACTATTCTTTTAAAATAGGGGTAAAATTTTAGTGCTGAGGAAAATCAGGGACTAATGGCACAAGTTAGTTTGGGAAAATATTATTTAAATTTTCCTTGAAAGCTCTATCTTGACTTTCAAATATCCAATATTAGTCACTTAAAACATCCAGTTCCTTCGTATTCCTTTGAATTTCCTGTTTAAATACTGACAGAGTCCTGTGGTACCTTATAGACTAACAGACGTATTGGAGCATAAGCTTTCATGGGTGAATACCCACTTCGTCAGACGTCAGTTGTGTCTGACGAAGTGGGTATTCACCCACGAAAGCTTATGCTCCAATACGTCTGTTAGTCTATAAGGTGCCACAGAACTGTGTCGCTTTTTACAGATCCAGACTAACACAGCTACCCCTCTGATGTTTAAATACTGTACAGGATAAATAAGCACTGACAAATAATTTTATGAAATCCGCTTCTGTTTTTCATTCTTTGGTGTTCGTGTCTGAAGATACATTTTTCTGCAGTGAGTGTTGCACATTCCATTACACAAGTATTGAATGGAGCAGGAATTAACAGAGCAATTTTCTGTTAACAACTGCAATCATGGCCTCTAGTTCTGACAATATATTTGCATACAAGAATCCTCAGGTATGAATCTGTCACAGAACGCGATATAAAGATTAGTTGTTAAGTGTTTCCATAGGCAAGAAAAGACACAACATTGGTTGTTTTGTTTCTGATCTGACTTATAAAATTGTGACTATTGTCTAATTTTTTTTATTAGAAATGGAGAGAGAGATTTTAAAAAATGAAACACTATTTAGAATTCTATGGCTTGTTTTCACTCATGTTCTAGGAAACAGTTTGTGCCTAAACAGTAGGTATGTTCTTTTAAGGAAATTAAGTATAAGTTTGAGCAAACCTTTTCTTCTTTAAGCAATTGTACACAGATTCCGTTCTTGGTATGCATATGTTTCATGCACACAAGATCCCATTCTTTTTTAATAGGAGTGTCCTTTAGGGCTGTGCCTGTGTCGTGAGAGCTGTGAGACCACCAGGAGAGCATAAGGGATGGATTAGCCTCAACGACCTCAATCCCTTCTTGCCACCCATGGCTGTGAGACTGAAACTTATGGTGCCCGTGTCTTTTCAACCTGCAAGAAATGTATTAGTTATGGTTGTTCTACTTCCTATTCAGCAGTTGTCAGTGCATCCATTCTTTTTTTTTTTTTAATGAATTTAGATAGAAGTTCCTGTAGAAACATTGATAGGGTTTCTGTCCCCTCCCCCTCAGTACAGGGTTAAACTCCCATCCCTACTCCATACCTGAGGCCAAAATGACCAAAGACTGACGTCCAGGAATCAAGATCTGCCCCTCCTGTGACACAGCAATGCCCATCAGCTATGCTCATGCAAACTGCCCTCCATACTTAGTTGAGGGGCAGCTGCCTGAATGCTGTTTGGTGTACAAGACTTTCTCAAATTGCACCCTGAAAGCTAGATATGGCAGAAGAAGATACATCTCCTTGAGACTGTGATGCAAATGTTGTCATACCTAGGCAAGCCTGCTGTGAGACCACATCCTCCTGGCCAGTCTTACTTCTCCAGTGCCCCTGTGAGCCTCAATGTCACACTGAGCTTGAAGGACACTTACAAATCTTGCTTTTCAGCAGCTTCAGCTTTGACACAGTATGGGTAACAAGGAGCTCCATGTTAGAGACCAGAGAAAGTGCTGATGTCCCTCCTCATCTAAGGCCTGGTCTACACTACGCGTTTAAACCAGTTTTAGGAGCGTTAAACCGATTTAACGCCACACCCGTCCACACTAAGAGGCCCTTTATATCGATATAAAGGGCTCTTTAAACCGGTTTCTGTACTCCTCCCTAACGAGAGGAGTAGCGCTAATATCGGTATTACCATATCGGTTTAGGGTTAGTGTGGCCGCAAATCGACAGTATTGGCCTCCGGGCGGTATCCCACAGTGCACCACTGACCGCTCTGGACAGCAATCTGAACTCGGATGCAGTGGCCAGGTAGACAGGAAAAGCCCCGCGAACTTTTGAATATCATTTCCTGTTTGCCCAGCGTGGAGCTCCGATCAGCACGGGTGGCGATGCAGTCCGAAATCAAAATCCAAAAAGAGCTCCAGCATGGACCGTACGGATGTGATCGCTGTATTGGCAGGCACATCTGTTCTATCAGAGCTCCGTTACAGAAGACAAAATTCCAAAGCATTTTAAAAAAATCTCCAGACAGACGCCATAGCAGGGACTCAACGCACTGCTGCGTGACAAGCGTAACGGAAAGCCAAAGAATCAAATGGACGCTCATGGAGGGAGGGAGGGGGGTCTGAGGACTCAAGCTATCCCACAGTTCCTGCAGTCTCCGAAAAGCATTTGCATTCTTGGCTGAGCTCCAAATGCCTGTGGGGTCAAACACATTGTCCGCGGTGGTTCAGGGCATAGCTGGTCAATTTACAGCCCCCACCCACCCCCAGAATTAAAAGGGAAAAAAATTGTCTCTTGACTCTTCTAAATGTCACCCTATGTCTACTGAATGCTGCTGGTACACGCGATGCTGCGGCACTCAATTGCAGTATCCTCTTTCCCCCTCACTGGTGGTAGATTGTGCAATATGACTGGTAACCGTCCTCATCATCAGCCTTATGGCAGATGGTGCTGCACAATAGGACTGGTACCCGTTCTCATCATCAGCCCGTGAGTGCTCCTGGCTGGCCTCAGGTGAGGTCGGCCGGGGGCGCCTGGGTAAAAAACTCCTGGTCATTCCCACTAGATGGTACAGAACGGCTGGTAACCATCTTCATTGTAGCAATAGGGGGCTGAGCTCCATCAGCCCCCGCCCTTCATGTGTAAAGAAAAGATTCTGTACTGCCTGGACTATCATAGCAGCGGGATGCTGGGCTCCACTCCCCCACACTGCTTAATATCCTGTCTGGACTATCATAGCAGCTGGAGGCTGCCTTCCCCTCATTTTATCTCACTAACAAGTTACTGTTTCTTATTCCTGCATTCTTTATTACTTCATCACACAACTGGGGGGACACTGCAACGGTAGCCCAGGAAGGCTGGGGGAGGAGGGAATCAACAGATGGGGTTGTTGCAGAGGCACCCCCTGTGAATGGCATGCAGCTCATCATTTCTGCGGGATCTGACATGGAGGGGCTGTGCTCTCTGGTTCTCTGAAACACTGAATCTCTACTACACTTGCCCCATATTCTAGGCAGGACTGATTCTATTTTTAGATACCATGAAGGAGGGATTGACTCGGGAAGTCATTCCCATTTTTGTCTTTTGCACCCCGGGCCGATCTCAGCCAGGGGCACCCATGATAGCAGCAGACAGTGCAATATGACTGGTAACCATCTCTGCTTGTCTTTTGCGCCCCCGGCCGATCTCAGCCAGGGCCACCTATGACAGCAGCAGAGGATACAGCACAAAAGAACTGGTAACCATCATCTCGTAGCCAATTTACAAGGGTATGGTAGATGGTACAGAACGGCTGATAACTATCTCTGCTATCATGCAAAAGCAAATAAATGCTGCTGTGTAGCGCTGCTGAATCGCCTCTGTCAGTGGCATCTATTACACATACGGTGACAGTGACAAGAGGCAAAACAGGCTCCATGGTTGCCATGCTATGGCGTCTGCCAGGGCAATCCAGGGAAAAAGGGCGCGAAATGATTGTCTGCCGTTGCTTTCCCGGAGGAAGGAATGATTGACGACATTTACCCAGAACCACCTGCGACAATGATTTTTGCCCCATCAGGCACTGGGATCTCAACCCAGAATTCCAAGGGGCAGGGGAGACTGCGGGAACTATGGGATAGCTACGGAATAGCTACCCACAGTGCAACGCTCCAGAAATCGATGCTAGCCTCGGACCGTGGACGCACACCACCAAATTAATGTGTTTAGTGTGGCCGCGTGCACTCGATTTTATACAATCTGTTTTACTAAACCGGTTTATGTAAAATCGGAATAATTCCGTAGTGCAGACGTACCCTAAGAGGAAGAAATCCTCTTCTTAGGTTTCAACTCATCAGAGTCTTAGGACTGAACCTTGCCTAAATGCGAAGGCAAAAACCGCACCAATGGTCGCTTCCCAGAATAAGCATTGCACTTTCCCCAGTATCGTTCAAGCAGCTGACTCTGCACTGGCACTGCACACCAGTACTAGACAACCTGTCACCAAGGAAACTGATGCCAAACTTGTGGATACCAAGTAGGCCCATTGACACTGGAGGGAGTTGGGGGGGGCAAAAGGGGCAATTGCCCAGGGGCCCAGGTGATTTAAAAGAACCCAGGGGGCCCTGCCCGCTACCGCAAGCCCTGGGCCCTTTTAAATTGCTTGCGGGGGGGACGTAGGGCTCCTAGGTGCACACACGTGTGCCTGCTCCGAGTCCCGCAGGCCAGCGCAAGCGGTCCCGGAAGTGACAGATTCATTACTTTCACCCCAGGCCTCGCCCTCCCCAGGGATGGCCCTGGCCCTAGGGCCCAGAATTTCTATTGGCAGGCCTAATACCAAGCATCACAGTGCTGAAGAAATCATCAGAGAGTTCTTTACCAGCACACGTGGGCTTATTAGTACTGATGTAATTTTTAGCACCGGCAAACTTAGTGGCGAGACTAGTAGCAAAGTCCTTGATCTTAGACAGACTCAGAAAGGCCAGGTCCATCTCACAGTCTGTCAAAACCAGCCATAGACCTAACCAGACAGGACTCTCTTGGAGGGCTATTTCTCATCCATTGAAGAAGACTTTGCCTTTTCATCTTTCTCAGGTGATTGCAGCAGACCATCCTTACCAGAATACAACCAACCCCTCCAAAGATGGCCCAGTGGTACATGGACAGTCAGTCCAGGGAGGAGTCCATAAGAGGCAATCACATGTCACCAGGCTCCTCTAGAGAACCACCAAGCTGGTGTCCATCCATGTGCCTACTTCTTCGTCAGTACCCCACCAACCCAGGACCGACTGGGCCACTTGGGCGTAAACCCCTGCATCAGGAAAATGGCCACCTCAACTATCTCTAAACCAAAGTCGGCCTTGCTCAAACTGCTGCTACAGTTGGCACCATCTCAACAACCCTTAGTAGAAGAAGAACAAGCGCTCAGTGGGGATGAACACCTTCAGCCACTGGCTATCCCTCCTCCTCGTCCCCAGACAAAGCGACTGATCTACCATCCATACACTCTCTGAACAAGTTGAATGTTTCACAGGATTTGCTGAGGAGGCTAGTGGATACTCTCAATATTTCGCTCGAGATCATGTAAGAGAAGCAGCACAAACTATTAAACATTCTTCTGCCCTCTCAATTGGTAGAATGGCCCTACTGATGAATGAGCTTAAGTTATATGGTACACACTTGCATCAATGCCCACTGCCTCCAGAAGGTCAGATAGAACATAAAAGGTTCTGGTGAAGAGATTTAGAGTATGTCTTTCCAGCACCGCATCCTGGATTCCTGCAAGCTGCATGGGACGCCATAATGACAAACTAGGGTCTCCCCCACCCTGAGAAAGGGATCGAAAGAAGCTGGACCTTGTGGGACAGAAGGTGTACTGCTCTGAGAATCTTCAACTCAGAGTTACTAGCTATCAGGTGCTCCCAGCAAAGTATGACTTTTTTTGCCACGAGCAGGCTCCCCAGTGGATATTAAGAGGAACTAAGATCCAACATAACAAAAGAACAGTTCACCTCCAGAACAGTGCTCCAGACAGCCCTGGATGTGTCAGAAACTGCCACTAAAATGGTTCTGACAATGAAGTGGTCCCCCTAGCTGCAGCATCCCTTGCAAGGTCCAAGTTACCAGAGAGGACTTGCCATTTCTAGGAAATGACCTCTTCAACAGCAGCATGGATGAAGCTCTGCGCCCTTCTAACAGATTGGAGAGCAACCTCCATTCACTGGGGCTGTACGTTCCAGCTCCTAAGCGTAAGAAGCACCACAGCAGCCTCAGTCTTCATTCAGAAACAGGCCCCAGCAGCAGTTCCAACAACATCCCTCAGAACCACTGAGGAAGCTCCAACATTTCCATCAATGGCACTTTTCAACTACCTCCTTGATAACCTTGCAGCAGGGGCTGGTGCCCCGCAAACAGTTTTGATGGGACAACCGAGAGCTCATCTGGATCATCTTTGAATCCATCCCCTATTTTTCTGTTAGGCAGCTGCCTCTGTTATTTCAAAGAAGCTTGGTCTGGGATTACTGTGGACTGGTGGCTCCTTGAGATCATAAACAAGGAGTATCCCATCTAATTTCATACTTTTCCAACATCCTCTCCTCCCTCCCAGTCCGTCTTCAGGGACCCAGCTCATGAGTCACAAATACAAGAAGAAGTCAACTTCCTATTGCATTTGAGAGCAGTAGAGGAGGTTTATTAAGCTGTCTGGAGTGGCTCACGAGCATGACTACCAACCTCAGGGCAGACTGCAAAGAAGCAGGGCACAAGCCCCAACCCGTTTGAGTTCTAAACTTAGATTTCACCAACCAGGTATCAAGTGTGAATTCCTCAAGCACTATAACAGCCTTAATATGGAGTCACAGACAGTTCCTTTGGGTACTCCAGTCTGTGTTACCACCCAGGCAAGCTTGCCTTTGTAATGGATAGTTCCTTACACCAAAGATCACAGCAATATTCAGATTACTCTCACAGCCGGAAGACCAGTCACTTACCTCCGATCAATTACACCTTAGATCTTTTACCCAAGACAGTGCTTGTAGCTAGTCCTATAGTAAATTAACTACAGATTTCTTAATTACGAAAAAAAATATTTACAAGATTAAAGGTAAACATACACACACAAATGAGTTACAGTCTTAAGTTCCAAAAGGTAATAGAGACTTTGATAATAATCAAGCTCTATATGTCTTTTAGGGCTAACCCAGGCCAAGCACTAGGGAACTCTTACTTATGCTTAGAAATCTTTGCCCTTCAGAGTTCAAGCAGCATTGACATAACAATTTCTTCTTGACAAGGATTTTTATTCCTCAGAGTTCAAGCTGATGGGATGAGTGCTTGTGAACATCTCTTCTTCTTGGGTGTGGGGAAAGCAATCAACAAAATATTTTGTCCACTGATGTTCCACAGTGATGTCTGTGGCCCTTCTTTTGTTGGGCAGGAGATGACACTGTGACGTTATTGACATGAACTGTGACAATATAGATCATTGTGGCAACCAAGGTCTTATAGTTGCACCAAATCTTGTACAAAGGAGGTCAAGTAAGGGGGAGTGAGGGATAGCTTAGTGGTTTGAGCATTGGCCTGCTAAACCCAGGGTTGTGAGTTCAATCCTTGAGGGGGCCACTTAGGGATCTGGGGCAAAAATCAGTACTTGGTCCTGCTAGTGAAGGCAGAGGGCTGGACTCAATGACCTTTCAAAGTCCCTTCCAGTTCTAGGAGATAGGGATATGTCTATGGAAAGGCTATAATTTGCTGGTTATAATTATGCTATCTGTATGTGTGTATCATTTTTGTATTTGAAGTTATAAATATTGGCTATGTATTTGTATCTCAATGTATATGATTCTAAGTAGCATCAGTGAAGCATTTGGTCAGCTTCTTGAGAAAGGACTATTCTCAATAAGTGCCCAATCAAGATACACTTAACTGACAGTTATCTTTGGGAGATGCCACATCTGAGCTTTCCTGGGAACGTTTAAACTAACAAGTAAACAATGGCATCGGCCTGCAAAAAGCGGAATCATTTATGGACATGTGACTTGCCCAGGTGGCTACAAACTCCATCTTGTTGCTGTGACTTTGCACAGAAGAACGAAGGGGTTTCTCTGAGGATGAGATTTACCTATATTCAGTTTCATATTGTATTAGGCTTAGACTTGCATGTTTTGTTTTATTTTGCTTGGTAACTTACTTTCTTCTGTCTTATTACTTGGAACCACTTAAATACTACTTTTTATATTTAATAAAATCACTTTTGCCTACTAATTAACCCAGAGTAAGTAATACCTAGGGGAGCAAACAGCTGTGCATATCTATCAGTGTTATAGAGGGCAGACAATTTATGAGTTTACCCTGTATAAGCTTTATACAGAGTAAAATGGATTCATTTGGGGTTTAGGCTCCGAGAAAGACTGAATCCTGGGTGCTGGGAAAGTCCCTGTTAACTGAGAAACCCCTGGGCTAAGTGAATCTTAGTTTCTGTGCACTGCAGGGGGGCATGGCCCAACCTCTTGGTCTGTGCTGTAGCTGACTGGAGTGTCTAACTGAGCAAGACGGGAGTGGAGGGAAGCCTTCTCTGGCAGGGGGGTTGGCTCTCAGTGGTATCCCAGCACATCTAGTGACAGTCTTGAGGGAGTTTGTGACTGAACCCGTCAGAGATACCTCTTCTGGAGAACTAGTATTTCACACTTGGTAATGAATCTCTCTTTACTGGGGAGGTTTAGAGTTTCAGAGCAAACGTTTGATACTACTTTTATAACATGGGCTGTTGGATTAGTGCATGCAGCAACTCACAAGCATTTCATAAAGTCTAAACACTAAACATATTTTTATAAATCTAATACCTATTTTAACAAGACTAACACACAGGGTGAGCCAGACTGGTTTCCAGCTATATTGTATCAGGGGGTAACATCTGAAGAAGTGTGAGGTTTTTTTACCCATGAAAGCTTATGCCCAAATAAATCTGTTAGTCTTTAAGGTGCCACCGGACTCCTTGTTGTTTTTGCAGCTATATAGTGTCAGTGTACAGTTGAGCCCTAGGGGCCTTGGCATGAGCTGGTACCTGGTCTGCCAGTGTCACACCTCGAGGATTCAGAGGGAAGGCTTCTACTCCCACTATTACTTGATCACAATGAAGAGATGTGGGTGGAGACCCATTCTAGACCTTTGATATCTCAATGTCTTCATTTGTCATTTCAAGTTCAGGATGGTCACCTAGTCTCTATCATCCCCTCACTGGATCCCATGGACTTGTTCATGGCTTTTCGACTGCATGATGCCTACTTCCACAGCTCAATACTCCTAGCACACAGAAAATTTCTACAGTTATCAGTAGGGACATCCAGGATGGATTGATTTAAATCAGGATTGATTTAAATCACTAAGTAGAAAGCCTTGATTTAAATAACCTATTTTAATCAAATTTTTCATTTATTCTTTTTATTTCCTAAAGAAAGGTGCATTCTTATTAGTTGATAAGACCATTAAAATGCATTGATTTACAAGTAAATAGAACCTTTTACACTAGGTTTGATGCATTTTTTTTCTGTCTGGGAAAGTACACTATAATGATATACAGTTATTTAAGGAATTGTATAGCTTAATATTTTCAGATTCTTATTAATTGTACATTTTAATATGTTAGACAATTGTGAATGATATATTGCTTAGTGAATTAACTTTTTGCTTATGATTTGTGTCAAACTGCATTAGGATGGTAAGTGGATTTTAATTAAACATACAAAACAGGATAGAATTTTTTTCATTAAACAAAACAATCTTAAATATTTGATGAGATGTTTATGTATCCAAAATTTATTTCACATTTGCAACTAAATGATTTATTAAAGAGGGATTAACTGTAGTCAATAAATTAAACTGATTATTTCAGGTCACCCTGAAAATATCTTCAAATATGCCTAGGTGAAAGTGACAGGAGCGGTAAGTTCCTAGTTTCACCTAAGTCTCTTGAAAATGAGAAAGTTACTTAGGCTGACCTGTTGGGCCATATTTATAAAGCTTGACCTCAAAAGTAAGAATAGGGGGAAAATACCTTTCTTTATATAGAAAAGCAGTGTTTAACTCAAACATTTTGATAGAGGGCTGTGGGTTCAGCATATTTATTTTTTTATTTAAATGTTTTTTAAGAAATTTTAACTTTTGGCCTTAACATATGTTCTAGTACATTCAGATTTCATTTTAAACAGGTTTATTTTTAAAAAAGAAAAAAATGTAGCTTAAATAACAAAATAAAAAATAAGATTTAAATTTAAAAAACTTTTTTTCTTCCAAAAAACCACATTTTTTAATCCACCCTGGAGGCATCTCACTATCTGTACAGTAGTCCTACCTTTTGGTCTTTCCACTATCTCAAGGATATTACCAAGTTCCTCACTGTGGTGGCAGCACACCTAAGAAGACTAGGAGTCCAGGTTTACCTGTACGTAGACAAATGGCTGATATGAAGCTCTTCTCCATAGCAAGTCAAAGTGTCCAGTCAAGACCTCAGACCTCTTCATCTCTGTGGACCTGAAAGTCAGCAAAGACAAATCCACACGGACCCCAGCATAAAGCATCAAATTTCGTAGGAGCAGTGTTAGATACCAAATTGTTGAAGGCATACATACTGCAACAGATTCTAATGACAGACACCATATGGCAGCTTCATGTGCAAACACTATTACAACCAATAAAAACTATCCAAAGCTGCATAGGCACATGTCAGTGTGTATGTACATGTCACAGTGCCAGATTTCACCTTTGTTCACTCCAGAAGTGGTTGAAATCAGTGTAAACAACAGACAGCATAACAAGATGATCTCTCTTCCCAAGGAAAACCTGGTATTAGACTGGTAGATGCAACTGGAGGATTATGGAGGATAGGTCTATCAATGGCTATAACCAAGATGGTCTGGGATGCAACCCTGTGTTCTAAGTGTCCCTAAATCCCAACAGCTGGAAGCTGAGACTGGATTACAGGGAAGGATCACTTAATGATTATCCTGTTCTGTTCGTTCCCTCTGAATCACCTGTCACTGTCAGAAGACAGAATACTGGGCTAGATGGACTATTGGTCTGCCCCAGTATGGACTATCCTTATGTTCTTTTGGGGTGTGAATTTGTGACTCTAGCCTGCCACAGACTAACTGTCCATATGGGCCCTGCTGATGCACATTAATAGTTAATGTACTTAGTTTAGTCCTGTTTCAAAGAGGCACATTAAGACTCAAGTACTGTATTAGTACAGCACTACTTAGAAGTGCCAAAAATTGTCAGAAAAATTACTTTTAAAATTCTCATTATTTCTTTCCTTAATTTGGAGGGGGGGTGTTCCAGGTTATTCCTTATGCTTCTGCTGCTTCTTCCTTACCCCAAAGGCTTGTAGTATGCAGATATGTACTTTCAGCTGAGGTCTGAGCACAGCTCCTTTTAATGTCTGTTAATGCTACGCTTTGGTTGAATGGTGTTACTCAAGAACCTCACATAAAATTCCCTGCCTCGGGGATCCAGACTTACAGAACTCCTATCCCCTGCAAAACAGCTTGTTTTGTTGCCACTGTTTGTTTATTAATTTAATGTTATTTAATTTGTATTACGGTATCACCTAGTAGCCCCAACTGTCCGCTTCCAGGGTGCAGCACAGTGTCAGAACAGGTAGGGACTAGCCTGTCTTAGAGGAGCAGCGCTGCCGACGGGACTTTAATGGCCCATTTGGCGGTGCTGACCATAGCCACCACGACCCAGTGCCTTATATTCCACGACTCAGAATTTGAAAACCACTGATCTAGGGTGAGGTTTGCTAAGTCACTTGTAAGGGTCTCGGTATTTGTGATGTTGCGCAAATGAAAGCAAATCTTGTATTGCTGAGTCCCTCCTGGAGATCACAGTGTCATAACTCTCCATAAGACATGGAGCTCAACAAGTGTGGTGAAGAAGAGCAGTGGTGAGGAAGTTTTTTCAGAAATTATTTTGACCAGGAGAGAAGGGGGGAAACAGATCATGTATAAAACACAAATTATATATCCAGTAATGTTTAATCATTAATTCAAAGCAGAATGTTGTGAATGAACTAAAGTTGTTGCTATTTATTGGCTATTCATTGAAATGATTATGGTGAGTCTCATTATAGATTTTGGTGGGTAATCATCCACAGAACCACCTTTTCAGAAGGCACAAGTTACCCTGGTGTAATCTTTGACTATTATTTCCTTTTCTGCTGCATCTGCACCCAACATATCTAGTATCTTGTAAAAGTGTATCGATTGTCTTTTTCATATACCTCAAATCTGCTCTTTTTTCACTGTTCTCACCATTAAAGTCTTTATCTATATGCTGGTCATCTCCAATGTTAGTTACTATACGTTTCTGTTGCCTGGTCTCTTATCCTCCCCAATCTATCCAAACTGAAACTTTGAAAGTCATTGTCCTACTATCACCGCTTTGTACATGTTATAGAAACATAGTAAATTAAGTGTGGTTTCATTCTACAGCATTCCTTATCTGTGTATTTTATTATCTTTATTATTATTTATTGTGAACAAATCCTGTTCAGAATATAGTGTGGGTGCACAAAGTAGATTTTTTTTTCTGTTTCACAGCTTCTCTCCTCATTCATTACTAATGGGCTAATTTCCTCCCTCTCTGGAATTTGGAGGCAGTCCACATTTGTTGCTGGAGACTCTATGACTAAACTCCATCCTTCAGGCCACCAGATTTTCTGCATCCAGCAGTAGAACAAGTTGGCGGTTCCGCTTTTCACAATCATTTTTGTTTTCAAACCTTTTGTTTTATTCATTTTCATGCAGTTGCAATTTATAATCATTCTCCTCATCATCTGGACTGGATAAATAGCAACATGGTGGTTTCAACCATCTCGATCTGCAGCTGCAGTAGCTCCCTGCTGGACTCCTCTTCCCCCACTCAGGCATAGTAGAGCTCTCCTGCAAACACCTAGCTTAAATATAAGCAGTGCTCCCTAAGTGAGGCAGCATTTACAGGCTCTACAGAGAGTGAATTATGCCTTATCTGTTCCTACCCAGCTGGGGCTCAGAAAAAGACCAGTATGTCTGGTCCCCACCCTCCCCCAAGGAACCAGGACTCCAATGCAGAAGAGCTCAATTGGAATTCCTGAGCTTTTGTGGAGAGAGTCTAAGGATGAGAAGGAAACTATCCAGCCAGATCTGGGGGGATAAGTCCTGCAACAGACCTGGACTGGCAAGGGAAAACCCCTGAAAGGATCCATAGGCCTCCCCGTGCTGCCTCCTCACCACTGTCACAAGATACTGAAGTGGGTCTCTAGCTTCCTGGGGAAAGAAACATGGCTTCTACACAGCTCCCATTCCTTCCACTATGAATCAGGAAATTCTCATGATACGTTGGGGTGGGGGTGTGTGTGTGGAGGTGGGGGGGTTGAGTCTTGCAAGCCCCAGAGACTCTGAATCCTAAAAAGGCAAAAGCAAGCGTGTCCTTTAAAAAGTAGTGATTACTATTGTTAAGGAACAAGTGTGGTGAAAATCAGGGGTTAAACTTCTTGTCCTGTGCCTTCTCCCCCCCCAAGGGAGTGTTTGCTGTAGCTTTTCTCCCACACGGGGGCTCTCATATTTGGCAGCTGGTATCAAGCAGAGTGCCCCAGGAGTCAGTCCTGGGGCCAGTTTTGTTCAACATCTTCATTAATGATCCGGATGATGGGATGGCTTGCATCCTCAGCAAGTTCATGGATGACAAGTTTGACTTACCTGGCTGTCCTCAGGGGGGCAAATCGACCGCCGCAGCTTCCCCGTCAAGTCCTCTTACTCTTTCTGCCGAGGTGGAGTACGGGTGTTGATTCAGGGATTGATTTATCTCATCCAGATGAGACATAAATCGATCCCCGATAGATCGATTACTACCGCTGATCTGGCGGGTAGTGTACACGTGGCCTATTAGGCCACATCTGGAGTATTGCGTCCAGTTTTGGTCCCCCCAGTACAGAAAGGATGTAGACAAATTTGAGAGAGTCCAGTGGAGGGCAACGAAAATTATTAGGGAGCTAGAGCACATGACTTAGGAGAGGCTGAGGGAAGTGGGATTATTCAGTCTGCTGAAGAGAAGAGTGAGGGGGAGATTTAATAGCAGCCTTCTGCTACCTGAAGGGGGGTTCCAAAGAGGATGGATCTAGGGTGTTCTCAGTGGTGGCAGATGACAGAACAAGAAGCAATGGTCTCAAGTTGGGAGGAGGTCTGGGTTGGATATTAGGAAAAACTATTTCACTAGGAGTGTGGTGAAGCACTGGAATGGGCTATCTAGGGAGGTGGTAGAATCTCCATCCTTGGAGGTTTTTAAGGCCTGGCTTGACAAAGCCGTGGCTGGGATGATTTGGTTGGTCCTGCTTTGAGTAAGGGGTTGGACTAGATGATGACCTGAGGTCTCTTCCAACCCTAATCTTCTTTGATTCATAGTTAGGGCCCTACCAAATTCACGGCCATGAAAAATGCATCATGGACTGTGACACCTGGCCTCCCCCCTCCTGCGAAATCTGGTCTTTTGCCTTTACCCTACACTATACAGTTTTCAGAGGGAGACCAGCATTTCTCAGATTGGGAATCCTGACCCAAAAGGGAGTTGCAGTGGGGGTATTGCCACCCTTCTGCGCTGTCTTCAGAGCTGGGTGTGTGGAGAGCGGCAGCTGTTGGCCAAACACCCAGCTCTGAAGGCAACTCCCAGCCAGGAGCAGTGCAGAAGTAAGGGTGGCAATACCATGCCAGCAGCAGTGAAAAAGTAAGGGTAGCAGTACACAATGCCCCCTACAATAACCTTGCAACTTCTCCCCTCCCCCCAAACTCATTTTTGAGTCAGGACCCCTACACTTACAGCATTGTGAAATTTCAGATTTAAATACCTGAAATCATGAAATTTATTATTTTTAAATTGACAAAAATGGCGCGTGACTTTGGTAGGGCCCTATTCATAGTGCTCTGTATCATGCACATGGCCCTTCCCCATCCCAGCATGTGTGGGCCTCCAGAAAAAGCCTGTATCCTTCTGTGCAGCTCTGCCTCAGGCTGCAGCCTAATGAGTATGGAAACCCTCACCCTGCCAGGGAAAGGAGCTCAGGTTTCAGGCAACAGCAGAATGGGAATTGGGCCTTCTGAACATCAGCCACAAATCCTTGCTCTACCAGGGAAAGGAGTTCATAGTGTAAAAAGTTGACAAGGGTCTCTGTGTCCCTCCAGCCCCGCTCTACAGCCAGGGGCCACATTAAAACCCTAAGAGCACTTCAGCCATTCTGTGACCAGAAAATGAGGATTCCACTCACTATGATACTGGACCATTGTGGGATTGCAGAGGGGTAAGTGAGAAATCCCTTTCCATGTTCAAAATGATCCTGATTTACCAAGCAAAGCCCTGAGTGGTGGTAGGTTGCTCCTACAGTGTTTATTTGGGTGCTAACCAGCCTGCTGGAGCAGACAGGCAGCATTTGAGGCTTTTGGGGGCAATCTAGTGAGCCACTTCTACAATCGAGCTATGTACACCAGTATCCCTCCGAAGTTGTGTGGGCCCCATGCCAGGATGAATAATAGACTACCTCCCCCTGTACACACCCAAGGGAAAAAGTACTATACATGCAACATCAGGGAAAAAAGCCCAAACAAAACACAGGACTTTTTCTGGACAGAATGTCAGTCAGTGGCTTGCAAGGAACTAATTAATATTAGTGAACTATCTTCCATTTCAAGCATTATTAGATATATGGTTTCCTACTGATGCCTCTTTTGAGGGCATCATGAGATTCAAAAGAGCACATCTGATTAAACCAAACATTAAAACAAAATTTGTATATAAAAACAAATTTTGTAAATATGGGGAGCCTAAAGGTGGTACAGCAGAAGTTCCCCCAGTGAAAGACAGAGTCACAACTTCAGAAGGGAAATTCCTTCCAAAAGGCCCTAGACCATAAGAGTGATGATTCACTGCACAGCAATTTCTAAGCCTGACTATAGCCATTCAGACCAAAGGTCTTTAATATATTTAGTGAGGAAATTCTGTTTTTTGAAAAACAAGTAACTCATTGTCTAGGAGTGTGAACCTTGCTGGGACCCAGGTTCTGTCTTGGTCAAACCCTTGATGTGATTTGTGACAAAGAAGGAATTCTAACTTGTTGGTTACAAGGAAGTGATGTTATGCCCATGAATGGCCATCACACATCCTAAATGAATACCTTGTACAACTGGACTTAGACGTAAGGAGCTTTTTGGGGAAACATTAGAGAGATTAGTCGCTGAGATTATAGAGAGTCCTCAACCCTTACAGTCAAAGCTATCATAGCCATTCATAGGTTGCTACCAACACCAAGGGTATCCAAGAAGGGACTCTTCCCTGACAGAGGGGGGAAATCTGGAGCAGAAGCTTCAAAGGGAAGCCAGATTAATTTTCCTCTAAACCAAAAAAATCCTCAGCATGCCAGATAAAAAGAACCTTTGTGTCTAGAACCTCACAATTCCTGTGCAAGAGTCTTCCTTCTGATCCTCTCTCTATGCAGAGTCTTAAGTGTCTGGTGGTAGTCACAGCAAGGCACAGGTCTCACGTTACACACTATACTCATGCATAAACAACATGCAAGCCCAAGTCAGCTATCTTGGACCAGCCTTGGGTTTTTAATGGCAGTATAGACATACCGCCAGAGGTGAAAACAGCTGGTTCTTGCTGTAATTTTAACAAAAAGATACAGATTTGCAAAAAACCAAAACTTTGTTGCATCAGTCATTTCCTGAAGGCTCATCCAAAGGCTAGGATTGCTAGTGCCATACATCAACTTCAGCCCCTGAGTGGATTTCTCAAAATGCACCTACTGTAATTCCTTCTGGGGACATAGAACGATGCACTTGATGCAGTGCAAATTAGGTATCATTTTCAGATCCAAATTATCCTTTGTGGGCAGGTAAGTACAAACAACATGCTGAAAGCCAACCCTAATTTCATTGTAGACCCTTGCATACTCACTATGGAAGCAAGTATACTTGGAAGACAGATTTCTAAAATCTCATAATACACATCCTTTAAATTCATTACAACATCTCTATCGGTGTGTCTTAAAAAAACAACAAACATGGCAATATAGGATAGAACCAGTGGTCTGTTGAGTCCAGTATCCAGTGACTGATAGCTGAATCAGTTGAAGATGCAAGATACCACATAGTGGTCAATTATGGTACTTGCAGAGGAAGCATCCCACCTCATTAGAGGTTGGCTTATGATTAAAATGTTTGTATACCTTCCAAAACCAGGGAATAACCAGAGGTCTGTGCCAATAGATTATTTTTGGCCCAGGACATTTTTTCTATCTTTGAAGACAATTCACATAAAGGACACAGAAAAGAGGAAAAGGGAGAGTTGTGGTGGTCTTCCTAGTGCTCCACTAACCCAGAAAGCACTTTAAACTTTCCAGATAACCAAAGACTTCATATTTTCATGCAGAAAACACAAGACTTTTTTTGTAGCAGTGACTCCATTCATACTGGTCACAGTTAACAGAATGAGCGTTGGAAGACAAGTGTAGTTCACCATGAATTGTCCATTAACTTCTGATTGTTTGGTATCCACACATAACTCAACCAGGATATTTCATCATTAATCTCGTCAAATTTACATTTCTGGTGCAAGGGGAAATGGCAGACTCTTTGGGGCAGTGCTCAGCACAACGTGGCTTTGATTTCTAGATGCTATTGTAGTACAAATAATAAACACAACGTTCTGGTGATCTCAGTTACGCTAGTGTTTCTCCAGGAGGTTTGGTTGGAGTCCAACAATCAAGCATCTTAAATGTGTGGTTACCAGCCATAGTGGTATTTTGTAGACAGGCACATCAGATTCTCTCTTTGAGTATCTGGTGCCCAGTTTAATCACAATGACAAATTAAAGAAGCCTGAGGCTGGTCTTTCTTGTTGCCATTACCTCTGAAAAGCAAGTTTTGAAATTAGTTCCCATATATGTACAAGAACCCCACTGCTTTTGTCATTAGGAAAAAGATTATTCTTATAACTTCAGATACCTTTCTGTTTAAAGTAAGTTCATCTTTTCACAATTCTGGGGAAATAGTTCTCCCATCATTTTGTTCTAACCCTTGGAAGGTTGTGGCATAAATGGGTATTCCTACAGCCCTAAAGATATATTTCAAGGATATGGCGTACATATGTCAATTGTATCCTGTCCATTTCATTCTGTCCAAAATGCCAAGGCCTTACATCCTCAAGGTTGCTGCAGGCAAGATATAAAATCCATGCACTAATTGGTGTATTAGGCATTTGGAAAACTATTCACAGAAGCCCCTAGAGGAAGGCTGAAGAAGATTTGCAAAGTAAATTTTAATTTCTCTTCAGAGATGTCTTTTAATAGGAAGGTGCTACTGAGTTGGTTCCCACATAACTCCTTAGTTTATGAAGTTCTTGCTTTATCTGGAGGCATGTCCATTCTTGCCTGTTGTTTAATTATTATAGTATATCTTCCCTCCTGAGCCCCACCCCCCACACTTCTGGAATTTACTGCTCACTACCTAGAAGTAATGGATGAGGAGAAAAGCTGTGCAATAGAATGAGAAATTTCTTCCTTAATAATTTTTTTTCTGTTAGCAGCTTATTTCTGAATTCAACCCATCCTGGTAGTCTGGTAAATGACCAGAGTATAAATTGAAATTTTCTCTAAAGGGAGACTTAGACATATATTGTATTGAGGCCAATTTAATACATTATATCATGTTGTCTTAGTGCTAATAATGGGTTTCTGGACTGTTTCTGCAGCTGCGGAAGAAGCGTTCTGGTGGCCTGAGCTGTAGGGTAGAGCTTAATTTTGGGCCTTCTAGCAACAACATTGGACCATCTCCAAATTCCACAGGTGTGGGGGGTGGAGGGTGGGGCATTAGTGATGAATTCAGAGAGAAGCTGCGAACAGAAAATTATCAGGGTAAGAAATTTCCCTTTCAGTGTGTCATAACTGAGTGAAATCAGAACCATTTTCACTGGAAGACTCAGGTGCCTTTTCTCATTGTGCATTATTTCCTTGCCATATTTCAATTTGCCATTTTTTGCATTAGGCTATAGATTTGTTCAAAACAATGGTGCGGGAATTATTTTTATAACTGATGGATGTTTACTTTTTTCAAACATTGTGTGGACAGATCCCTGCTCTAAGTGAAGTATTCATTCTCAGCACACAATCAGACTTTTTTTTTTTTTTTGAGAGCAGTGTCCATATGACTACGCACAAATGCTGCTTATTCTTCTGCCTCCAACTTGAGGAATATATAAGGGGATGTAGCCTCAACAGTTCTTCCTGACTTCTATAGGCAGTGAACAGGGGCTGTTTCAATTTGGAAATATTAATCTCTCCTTTTAATATGTCTGTCTTGTTAAATTTACATTTTGATTCAAAGTTCATTTGTTATTTCTGGTTTAGAAAATAAACTGGGACGATTTAGCTGCCAAAAAAATACCAGCTCCGTTTAAACCAGTAATCCGGGATGAGTTGGATGTTAGTAACTTTGCAGAGGAGTTTACAGAAATGGATCCCACATACTCTCCTGCAGCCACACCACAGACTTCAGAGAGAATATTTCAGGTAATTATAGACTATTACAACTCTCTTAAAATATACATTTCCCGCATGTATGGCCAGATTTTGTCCTTGCCATGTGTGTTTGTGATTGCCATTGAAGTTATTGGGAGTTGAATACAGAATCAATGGTCAGAATTGGATCATTAATGTAGTTTTAACATATAAATTATGCTATGTTACACCTTTTATAGAAATCTTTCTTGAGGATAGAAATTGTGACTTATTAGTAAAATTGATAGTTTAATAAACAGCCAGTGTTACATTCTTGTATACTTATTATTATATAATACATGTTTCTCACTTAACCACTGTGTTAGATTTTATTAGTATTATTTTTGGGCCCAATTCTACCCCTAGGAAGTGAATGTCAAATCTCTTGTTGATTTCAGTGGGACAGGATCAGGTCTATTATATAAGGAAATATCTTTGCTACCAGATTCTTTTAACCAAATACAGAAGCAAATTAATCTATTTGATAACAGGAATGCTGGTTTTGTCTGATTATTCATATGTACAAATTAGGGCTGTCAATTAATCGCAGTTAAGTCACGTGATTAGCTAAAAAAATGAATCACGAATAATCACAGGTTTAATCGAGAATACCAATTGAAATTTATTAAATATTTTGGATGTTTTTCTGCATTTTCATATATATCTTGTATTCTGTGTTGTAACTGAAATCAAAGTATATATTTTGATTACAAATATTTGCACTGTAAAAATGATAAACAGAAGAAATAGTATTTTTCAATTCATCTCAGAAAAGTACTGTAGTGCAATCTCTTTGTCCTGAAAGTGCAACTTACAAACGGAATGTTTTTTGTTACATAACTGCACTCAAAAACAAAACAATGTAAACTTCAGAGCCTACAAGTCTATTCAGCCCTACTTCTTTTTCAGCCAATCTCTACGGCAAACAAATTTGTTTACATTTACAGGAGATAATGCTGTCCTCTTCTTATTTACAATGTCATCAGAAAGTGAGAACAGATATTTGCATGGCATTTTTGTAGCCAGCATGGCAAGGTATTTATGTGCCAGATATGCTAACCATTCGTATGCCCCTTCATGCTTCAGCCACCATTCCAGAGGACATGCTTCTGTACTGATGACGCTCATTTAAAAAAAAGAATGAGTTAATTAAATTTCTGACTCAACTCCTTGGGGAGAATTGTACGTCCCCTGCTCTGGTTTACCCATATTCTGCCATATATTTCATGTTATGGCAGTCTTGGATGATGACCCAGTACATGTTGTTGTTCATTTTAAGAACACTTTCACTGCAGATTTGACAAAATGCAAAGAAGGTACCAATGTGAGATTTGTAAAGATAGCTTCAGCACTCAACCCAAGATTTAAGAATCTGAAGTGCCTTCCAAATCTGAGAGGGACAAGGTGTAGAGCATACTTTCAGAAGTCTTAAAAGAGCAACACACCGATGCAAAAACTATAGAACCTGAACCACCAAAAAAGAAAATCAATCTTCTGCTGCTGGCAACTGATTCATGATTAAAATGAACATGCATCGGTTCGTACTGCTTTGGATGGTTTTCTGGCAGATCCCATCATAAGCATGGATGCGTGTCCTCTGGAATAGTGGTTGAAGCATGAAGGGACATGTGAATCTTCAGCGCATCTGGCATGTAAATATCTTACAACGCCAGCTACAATAGTGCCATGAGAACGCCTATTCTCACTTTCAGGTGACATTGTAAACAAGAAGCGTGCAGCATTATCTCCTGTAAATGTAAACAAACTTGTTTGTCTGAGCGATTGGCTGAACAAGAAGTAGGACTGAGTGGACTTGCAAGCTCTAAAATTTTACATTGTTCTATTTTTGAATGCAGTTTTTTGTATATAATTCTATATTTGTATGTTCAACTTTCATGATAGAGATTGCACTACAGTACTTGTATTAGGTGAATTGAAAAATACTATTTCTTTTGTCTTAGATATAGTGCAAACACTTGTAATAAAAAATAAATATAAAGTGAACACTGTACACTTTGTATTCTGTGTTGAAATTGAAATCAATATATTTGAAAATGTAGAAAACATCAAAAAAAATTAAACGGTATTTGATTATTGTTTAAGTATGATTAATCGTACAATTAATCTTTTTAACAGTGCGAATAATCACAATCAATTTTTTTAATTTCTTGATAGCCCTAGTACAAATTAGTCTTAATGATAATTGCTTTTGCCTTTCGTGTGGATCTCCCATTTCCTTGAGGGAGGGGAAGAGACTAAGGAGAAGGGGAGTGTCAGCTATCTTCAAGACACTGTACCTCTACCTCAGGCCATATGCCTCTGTGGATGCAGTGAGGAGAAGGTCAAGGTATAATCTTGCAGATTTTTGTCCCTCTGGCCCTGGGCCTATAGATGTTTCCACAGAAATGGCAATCCACCAATATGCTGTCCAGACAGGTGAAAAATACATTCAAAAATTTCTTATTGTGCTTCTTGCAGTTGGAATTCTTTCTATATGTAATGATTTGGGCCCGTATAATATTTCAGGATGGGAATAATTTTCAGGATGACCTAAAACATGTTTTTAAAAATTCAATAAGATTTAGATGCATTTGAAAATTTTATCAGATACCCTGTAAATTCTTTTTGGTCGCATATTTCATTTATATCTTTGAATTTACTTTAAGTTGTGTTCTTTAAAGTATGTGTCTATTAGGAACATAAATGAATGCCATTTTCAACATGTAGTCCACTGGGAAATTGAAAAAAAAATAGGTTGTGATATTTGAATGGTTTGTGTGGTATTAAATAACTTTCAATTTTTGTAGACTTAAATATCTGTTTTCTAAAAGATTACTGTCACTTATTTTCCAAATACACAAAATAAAATTACTTAAGAAAAAATATTGATCAAACAAGCACTTTAAATATATACTGTGGGGAAATTAGACTTTTAAAAATCATAAATAGTTAGGTCACTATTACACCTGTAGTCTTGGATATATTATTATTTACAGGGAATTAACCTTTCCTGTTTATGAAGTATCCATACTGTTTTATTTTAAGTGATTTTATTTGCTTAGTCACTTAGAGAAATCCAACTTATTTGGGTATACATCTACCAAAAATACATCAACATAATAATATTTCTGTGTGCTACAAATCACATTCAAGATAGTTACCTTAAATTTTAAATATGTTTTTGAATTTCGTGTGTGTGTGTGTGTATATGTATGTATGTATGTATGTGTGTATATATATATATATATATATGTGTATATATATATAAAACATATTATCTGAAGATAATTACACTAACAATTCAGCACACCATTTTTGTTTGGCCATTTAAAGCAATTTTTAGACATATGCCCCATCATAATGTAAATTTATTTGATACCTTAACTATAGGTGTTTTGAGAAGCTAGCCAGTTTGAAGTATGAACCTTTGTCACCAGTGAAAAAGAACTGAATCTGTGAGTCAGATTTTCTGAGCATTTTTTGTACACAATCTCTTATTTTTATTTTTTAAAGAAAGAAGATTGTATAACCTCTTTCGGGAAGGCATTTTTCTATTGATTTAAAATGAAGTTGCATTTACCCATTTTTCAGTTGATTACTTTTTACTGTCTGCATTATGATAGGCTTTATATTTATCTTCTGTCTTTGTTCTGTAGGGATATTCTTTTGTTGCTCCTTCTATCTTGTTTAAACGCAATGCAGCCACAGTAGATCCTGTTCAATTTCATATGGGAGTTGAAAGACCTGGAGTTACAACTATTGCCAGAAGTGCTATGACGAAGGTAATGATAATCTCCAAATAAACATAACCCGTGATAATTTGAAGATGCTTATGATTTATGAGGTAATAATCTTATTCTAGGCTAAATAAATTCTGAGCCCAGAGGCTGAAGTACTAATTAATTGTTAAGAAGTAATTTACAGTCATTATGCAGTTAGCTGCTCTTTGTCTGCTAATGGATCTTCTGCCAGTTAGAGCATTCAATTTACATACCATATAGTTAAGAAATAACTTGAGTCCAGCCTTGAAAAACTGTTGTTAAAAATCACAACAGAGGCACCACCTTACCAGCAGAAGAGCAATGAAAATATTAACAATGCTTTTACTCAACTGTCAAAATGGTACTCTCCCTAGGTAAGTATATGTTTTCAAAGCTGCTGAGGTTATTAACTCACATCTCTCTTTCTATGATACATTCGCCTATATTTTCATAGATAGATACAGCTAGAAATAGATTCTGTATGATAACCATCATTGTGGTATCTCCAAATAACCACACAGTTAGTGGATCAATATCTGTAAATCATCCCTGGCACTGTCTGAATATTTTTGTAGCTAAAGCTATTCTGATAGTAAATTTATTTCAGAATTTTTGTTTAAAGTATCTTAAATATGTGTGTACTCTCTGCACCATTAGAGAAGTTTATGTATATAATTGCACATTATTATTCTCAGACTCAATTTATACTATGTTGTTTACCAAAATGAGATCTCTTTTAAAAATGTATTTTTGGATCTTTAAATGCAGATGAATAATTATCACCAAAATTTATTATGTGTCTTTGACTACCAAAAGTATTCCACAGAACTAAATACAGTCAGTTTTATGACAGGACTCTCCATTTTATCACCACTATGAACTGGATCTGAAAGAGAAACCACTGGGAGAAGGAAGTTTTTCCATCTGTCGAAAGTGTTTACACAAGAAAACTAGCCAAGAATATGCAGTAAAAATAATTAGCAAAAGGTATAAATATTTACTAAGACAATAAAAACTTTTTTTTTTTGCTCAGTATCACCAATGAACTTGAATAATTTTCACTGAATTTTGCATGTGAAAAAAAAATGTTGGTTTAAAACATCAGTTTTCTTTTGAGAATTCAAAAGTCATCATACGGTAATATGAATTTTTTTAACTGGAAGATTTTGCAGTTTGAGGCTAATTGTGCCTCTTGCAGAATGGGATAAAGAGGAAAGAAACCGCCATAATACTTTTCTTGTGCAGATTTGTTCCCAGTTGTTTTGTGCCCCCATTACATTCCTCTCCCAGCAGAATAGTTTGTTGAGTCCTCTCACAGAGTCTCTGGATCCACTTGGGATCTTTAGAAGGTCAGGGCCATCTGAATGGCAGTCTATGGTAGCTTCCCCTGCACCCCAGCCAGCTTCCAGGCAGCATAAAGCCAGTAGCTGATCTGGGGATCCCCAGCATGGATTCAGAGACAAGCACAAAGTTAATAGAATCTCAGGCTATATTAACTTTCTGTGAGAAGCTCAACTGGGCCAATGAGGGATGATGTGTTTCCCTTTCCTGACTCACTGTGGGGCCCAGGACAAGGAAAACACTACTGTGGGGGCAGCTGTCCTACTTTCTGTGCTCCTCTGATTCCAGAATACCAGTGGCAGATGAATTAGAATGAATAGAATTCTAATTTTTTTTCAATGTGTTGTTACCTTCCTTTCCTCAGCGGTCACTGAAACAATTGTGCTTATCAGTTTGTAGACTGCTGGCAAGGAAGGAGAGGGTTGGGGAAGTGTGAATATTTAGTAACCAAATAGATAGATGATGATCACTTTGGGATCATGACTCCCCCCAGTCTAGGATATTTGGCTGTACCTCTTTCTGCAAATATTGGAGGCAGTTCAAACTTGTCCTTGAGGCTCTGGGATTTGACTACACCCCTTATGCCTTTATGCCAGATTCTCCGTATTGGTTGGTGCAAACAGAGCATGAGTTCAGTGCTCCTTATCCATTAATTTACTAGCTTTTAAAGTTGACTCTGGTGATAGTGAGCAACATCTTTTTCTCTACTCTTTCCTTTCCCTTACAGGACCAAATTTTCAGGGGCTTTGTCCCTAGATAGGATCACATAATAAGTTCCTTCTTGTTATTTCTCCCCCTACCCCCCGCCCCCCAAGTATGCCAGTGCAGGCTGGAGCAAGCTGAAGGTAAGAGTTGTTCCACCTGCAAAGATTTCTGCCAGCTTTTTATGGAGCTCAGAAACTGGAGAGCTTATTGAGACTTCTGTTTCTCCCATCACCGCTTGTGCACGCCACAACTCCCAACCACTCCCTCAGTCGAGACTCCCCTGAAATATGGGTCAGTCCTTTTCAGCTCTTGGGATTCAGCGAACTGCATTCCCCTCACAGGCTCATTATTCTTCAAGGGTAAGTCTAAAACTCTAAACTCCTTGATTCAGTCTCCTATAAAGGGAAAAGCTCCAGGGTCCTATATTAGGTCCACATGTGAATAATTGAGTCACATAGTAAAGACTTTGGCATCTTTTCAGATTTTCTTCCTAAAATGAAGATCTAGGTTCCCTTAGGGATGTTCTCCCTATGCTTCTTCTAGTTACATTTCAGATGATGAAGTGCACCATCATCCCCACTTTATCCCCCACCCCTCCCAAAAAGTCAGACCTTTTAATCCATCTCTCAGCTCCCGCCGGGGAGCGGGGTCAGGGACTCCTCCTGCTCTGCGTGGCTCCTGGGATGACCCCCCTCCGGCTCCTATGTAGTATGTGGAGGCATGGCCAGGTGGCTCTGCATGCTGCCCCGTCCGCAGGCGCCGCCCCCTCAGCTCCCATTGGCCACAGTTCCCAGTCAGTGGGAGCTGCGGGGGCGGTGCCTGCAGACAGGGCAGCATGCAGAACTGCCTAGCTGTGCCTCTGCATAGGAGCCAGAGAGGGGGACATGCTTCTGGGAGCTGCTTGAGGTAAGCACTGCCTGGAGCCTGCACCCCTGATTTCCCCACTCCCGCCCCTGTGCCCCAATCCCTTGACCCAGCCCTGATCCCCCTCCCACCCTCTGAACCCCTCAATCCCAGCCCGGCGCCACTTCTGGTACCCCAAACCCCTCATCCACGGCCCCACCCCAGAGCCAGCACCCCCAGCCAGAGCCCTCATACACCCCCGTACCCCAGCCCTCTGTCCCATCCTGCTGCACCCCAAACCCTTCATCCCAGTCCCACCCCAGAGCCCGCAGCCCCAGCTGGAGCTCTCATCCCCACACACCCCAACTCTCTGCCCCAGCCCGGAGCCCCCTCCTGCACCCTGAACTCCTCATTTCTGGTCCCACCCCAGAGCCCTCACCCCCCTTCTGCATGCTTACCCCGAATTTCATGAGCATTCAGGCCCTGCCATACAATTTCCATACCCCGATGTGGCCCTCAGGCCAAAAAGTTTGCCCGCTCCTGCACTAGCACCTCTCCCTAAAAAGGAGAAGTTTTGCCTTTGGTTCATAATAAACTGTAAAACCAGAGAATCGAAAGGTTTTTCCCCCCAGGCATGTATGCAACTAAGGGGAAGAAAGTGGTAGCTAAAGGGAAAGGATGAGCAGGTTAAAGCCAGTAGCAAATATCTCCCAGTCAGAACTAAAACAGAATTTGCTATTCCCCTCCAACCTCCTCAGAAGAAATCATTAAGATGGAATGGAAAACACCTAACAAAGGGAAAAGTCTCATTAGATAAGCCCAGGCTCTTAGAATCTATTTTTTTTTCTTTTTATGCTCCCTGAGATTGATGTAGAAGTGGCATTCCTGGCAGTGGACATGGTCATTCCTGCTGAGGGTGATTTCTTCCCAAACAATGCCACTCACAAGAAGATAGAGACCACCCTTAGAAGGTGGCTCTTATCGCTTCACTGACTTTTTGTTAGAGCTAAAATCACAGACAGTCATGTACTTTGTTATTGCAAAGGCTTAAAAAGCCTTGAGCCTCAGAATCATGATGAATTCGATTCAGCACTAAAGAAAATATCTCTAGTTACTGCATTCATGATGGACAGATCCATACTCTACATAAAGCAGGCAGCAAAAGTTGTGGCAGAAAACTCAGAGGTCAGGTGCGAACTCTGGTTTAAACCCTACAGTAGATAAGTAAATCATCTATGCCACACAATTCTGAAGGATTTTTATTCAGGGAGAAGATTGGTAAGGTGGTAGTTGCACACACATCAGCCCAGGCATTTACTCTCCACTCCGGTTAAGTCTGAGAAGGACTACAAGTGCTGATACAAAGGCAGATGCTCTTTTCGCTCCTACCCATAGCAAATGTACCAGAAAAGTGACTCCAATTCCTGGCTAAAATCTGGACCTGAAACACTAGATGAAAGCCCAGATCAGGAAAGTGGTTCAATCCCTGCTTCTAGCCCAAATAGCCAGTATGTCAACAACTGGCTCACCTCCAACCAGTTGTTCTTTAAATGTATTATACATCCAGGTATGAAGCACAGAGGGGGTTATCTGGGTTACTTCTTGCAAGCTTCCCAATTCCCTATCACACTATTGTCTACCTAAGAGTCTAAGATAGGTGCAAAGAGAGCCAGAGTCTTCGTATTGCTGGAAAGGTTCAACAAAATCCAGACACTGATCTCTGAGGTGTTATGAAGCTGCATGTCATTGATCCATCTTTACTGTGACTCCTAAGTCTTCTCGTCTCATGCTTAGAGATTCCTCTAATGACAAGACAATATAAGACAACGTAAGGGATTCTTCTTAAGAGCCTGGAATCACTTTCAACAGCAAATGAAAAGTAAAATGAAAAGACCATCCAAAGTGGTTCAGTTTGTCCCTTTTGGTTACAGGAAACCCACATGATAATAGGGTCTTTCCTCCACAATTCATATCTCAAAATCCTGTCCATAAGTGACACCCTTTCATTTTGAGCACAACTTGAGAACTGCAATATATAGGGGACATGTTCAAGGTCAAAAAGGATGCAACTGGTGATCCATCAACTCCTTTATAAATCGGTACAGACCTGACCTTCCCTCTGCAGAAGCAACCTTTGGCGGGAATGTTCTTCAAGCAGTTGCCCCAAGATAGATTAACATTAATTTTGAGGAAAGAATCCCTACAAATTTTTTTTTTCATGCTTCTAGCTGTGTCCCACATGTCTTGGATTCAGGGAGATGTCGGTATAGACTGAAAAAAATTGTTACCTGATGATTCTTCTTCAAGAATGGGTGCTCCATTTCAGATGTCAGTGTGTTCAACCATGTCAGTGTGATCAACCACTGTTGATCAGAGATTTTCAGTAGCAATGTCCATCTGGGATGCATGTGTGCAGTAGTTGTCTCGCGGTGCTGTTGGTACCTCATCTAGTATGCACAGGGTCCAACCCCCTCAGTTCCTTCTCAATTGTCCTTGGCATGAGATAGAACTCCATGGCGATATGCCAACATCTCTCTCAAACCTAGAGAAATATAATTAGAAATAGTTTTAGCTTTTTCCTAGTATAGTTAGTTTAGTTTAGTTTGTTTTAATCAGTTCAATTTTTTTTCTTTTTATTTTCCTCAGAGTGGGGAACACTTAACCTGATTCAAAATGCCTGGTTCCCAGGCTTTAAGAGATGTGGGTCTTGCCACGAAGCTATGCCCATCTCAGACAGCCATTCTCTCTGTGTTGACTGCCTCAGTGATTTGCATGTTCCCCAGAAGTGCACTCACTGCAGCAATTTGAAAGCGAGGGCCAGGCATGATCGAGACCACCATCTAAAACTTATTCTGATGGGAAATTTCTCCAACCGTCCTCCAATCCAGGATAACAGACTCCTTCCACAGGGGACTCTGTGGGCACATCCACTTCAACCAAGGACAACACTCAGTCCTCTAAAAGATCGAGGAAAAGAGCCATGACCTCTCTGCAAAGAGAGCTGAATAAACAGAAACTGTCTGTTGCCAGGTCGCTGTCCTCAGTGCCTGTCAACCCCTGGATAAGCACCTTGAGGCACGGGGAACCTCTGACACCATCTGCACCAGGACCTCTGCTGAGCCCCATCAGAAGGACAAGGAGTCGAGGCACAGATCTAAGACTGCCTCCTCCCCTATGGCACTGACCACACAGGTGAGAGACATGGTGCCAAGACCCTCACTAGTGGCTATGCCTCCACCACCAGCTCCAACAACCCCATCGGTACCAACGGACAGCGCAAAGACAGCACTGTCCACACCAAGTAAGTCGAGCTACAAGTCATCAGCACGGTCCATGGTACCGCCTAAAATAGCGACATGGGTACTTATGGCACCGAAACCAACACCACCGCAGATATTCCTGCAACAAAAAGACATCATGGTCTTTTCAATTCCGCAGTCCCCGCTCTTTGGCACTGATGGCTCCCCTGAGCATACAGCATCAGACCAAGCAGTATCACCTACCATCCCACTATTCACAAGCAAAGATGATGACCACCAGAAAGAGAGGGTGTCTTCTCTTCACACCATTCTTCACCTACAGAATACAGACCACCTTGGGGACCCATGAAATCAAAGGCCTCTTGCATGCAATCATGGTACAGATAATCATGGATGTGCCCACCTGTGCTCTTCTCCAAGCAATGGTCATCTTGGGATCCATGGGCAGCGTACAGGACTCGTTACAACAGACCCTCAACTCCACCCAGAGGTGAAATCAGATCACCATCCTCCATAATGGAGATCTTGGAAGCCCAGGAGGAAACAGGGGATGAGAGGGAAGAGGGCACCAAGCAGGACATAACATCACCTGTGCATAACTCTTGTTCATCACCAGAGGAAGCATTAATGCCCCTACCTCCCACCACAGCAGATGATTTCAAACACTTCCAAAAACTGTTCAGAAGGGTAGCTCAGAGTCAG
The DNA here is from genome assembly GCF_016161935.1 of Mauremys reevesii. Classification (NCBI taxonomy): domain Eukaryota; kingdom Metazoa; phylum Chordata; order Testudines; family Geoemydidae; genus Mauremys; species Mauremys reevesii. The sequence goes on from NC_052626.1 coordinate 30,961,250, forward strand.
GAGATCCCAGAGTGCGGGACACCCATCACAAACTCCTCCAAATTCTACAGACATAGTTGACTTCTAAAATAGCGTTGTCATAAATGACACCATCATGTAACTAGCGGAGACAGTCCGGCAAACACCAGCTACTGTCCCACTAGCATGCAAGAGGGTGGACAGGAAGTACTACATGCCTGCCAAGGGTATGGACTTCCTTTTTTCCTGCCCACCACCCAACTCCTTAGTAGCAGAGGCCGCAAATCGTTGCGGCAAACAACCACAGTACAGGTCCACTCCACAGGACAAGGAATACAAGAGATTCGACCTCTTCAGTCAGAGGGTCTATTCCTCGGTGACAGTACAATTCCGAGTGGCAAATTATAGTGTGCTCCTAGCCAAGTATGACCACGATAATTATGGCAAGCTGAATGAATTTATTAATGATCTCCCAGAGGAGAGGCTTGCAAAATTCAAAGCCATACTAACTGAGGGACAGCTGGTTGCCAGAACAGCACTACAAGCATCCCTGGACATAGCAGTCGCCGCAGTGAGAATAGCAGTGACAGCCATAGTAATGCACAGAGCATCATGGCTGCAATCTTCGGGGATTCCAAAAGATCTCCAAGTGAAAGTGGAGTATCTCCCATTTGACAGAGAAAAGCCTTTTTTCTACCAAAACAAACAAGATCCTCCACTTGATGAAAGAGTTCTGAATGACTCTCTATACTCTTGATATATACACCTGCCACAAAATGGAGACATTACCAGCAATACCAACGAAACAGACATCTCATTCCAACGTCAGCAACAACAAGAATATGAACCACAAAGTCAACATCCACTACCAATACAGAGTCCTACGTTTCGGACTTTCCCTCGTGGTAGTAGTGGCACACTTCCTCAAACAAGGGATAGTGGTTTTCCCATATCTAAACTGTTTACTAACAGGGCCTACCTGGTTAGAAGCAATAGACAACATTCAGAGGACTATCACTCTCTTCTGGAAGGTAGGGTTACAAATAAACAAAAACCAACCCTAGTTCCTATACAGCAATTGGACTCCATCAGGGCTCGCCTCGACTATAGAGGCCAGGGCATCATTACCGATGGACAGATTCATAACTCTGACCAATCTTATCTAGGTAGTCACGACTAGCCCACAAATATCAGCATGAACCTGCTTACAACTATTAGGTCACATGGTGGCCATGACCTTTGTGGTAAGACATGCAAGACTATACATGTGCTGCCTACAAGGTTGGCTGAGTTCAGTGTACATATCAAGCAAAAACAACCTGAACAGAAGGCTAACACTGCCATCAAAAGTACTGGCATCTCTACAGTGGTGGACAAGACTGGAGAATGTATGCACGGAGATGCCCTTTCACCAGGATCCACCATCAGTAATAATCACAACAAATGCCTTGATAGGTTGGGGCACCCACCTGAACTAGCATATGATCCAAGGGAGGTAGTCATCTACCAAGAGCCAACTACACATCAACCTATAGAATTACACACTGTGTACAATGCCTATCTTCACTTTCTCCCACTGATAAATTACGAAACAGTATGCGTGATGACCGACAACATTGCCTGCATGTTCTATATAAATTGACAAGGAGGAGCCCACTCTCTCTCACTATGCATCGAGACCATGAGGCTGTGGAACTAGTGCATAAATGACAATATAAACGTCTCAGTCTCCTACCTTCCTGGGTGCTAGAACATGACAGTGGACACACTGAGCAGATAGTTTTTCCAGGACCAGGAATGGTAAATGAACAGCAAAGTTGTACTAGCCATATTTCAATGATGGGGCTTCCCTCTCATCAATGTATTCGCAAAATTACAAATGCCCAATCTTTTTCTCGAGAGCAGGAATGGGACCCCAATTACTGGGGGATGCCTTCCTAATCACCTGGGACAAATCACTCTTTATGCATTCCCCCCAATACCACTGCCCTTGCAGGTAATACACAAGATACATATTGACAAAGCCAAGGTCATACTGATAGCCCTGACATGGGCCAGACAGAACTGGTACCCTTACCTAATGCACATGGCGGTATGTGCTGCATGAACTCTCCCACTTTGGACGGACCTGCTATCACTTATAGTTGAGTATAGTGCTATTATTTAAAGCAATATTATTTTATCCAAAATGGATTTAATGTTTCCATACAGCTTTGGAAGTACTTCTCTGGCATGAGGGTGGAACAGGTAGTGCCAATGTTTCAAGCCTAATGGGCAAGTCTGAATTGCTTATGGTGTTTGTAAAATAACACAGTTTTTATTCTTAACATGCCAAGACATGACTGAATCATAAATGTGTTTTGTTTTATTTATTTACCCCCACTCTGCAGGACTTGCTTGTTTGGTTGGTTCAATTTGCTTGTTTGAAGGTGCTGACTTCTAATTGTGTATATCAAAAGGGCAACTGTTCTAATATTCCAAAATCTGGATTAGGAAGAATTTAAAAAAATAGATGTAACAATTTTGACTTGAAATTTGCTTTGTTAAACTTGGTAATTTTCCAGAATGGAAGCCAACACCCAGAGGGAAATAACAGCTTTGAAACTCTGTGAAGGACACCCCAATGTAGTGAAGTTGCATGAAGTTTATCATGATCAGGTATTTTGAAGAAACTATAATAAGCATTTTCCAAACACATTTTGTTGTGCATAGCATTAACTCTTGTGATAAAGCTTACTGACACTCTGTATAGGCAGCTTTTTCCAACTAATTGAGTCTTGTCTACCTAGGAAAATTATAGCAAAAGCATTAAAACCAAAGAAGATTACATTTTTATTTATATACAACAAAAATGTATTTGTTGGAACTCAGGTATACTTACCTTCCTTCAGAGGTATTGTGACATTTAAATGATATTTGTAACACGCTTGGAAATCCTTGAATTAATGGTGCTACATAAGTACCAAAGATTATTTCATAATTTTGTTTTCAAATGAGGCAACCCAAATAATTTAATAAATTACCAGATTTAAAAGCAGTTCCTTTAAAAAAAAAAAAGACTAGAATGTGCTTGAGTTTTATTTAGTTATAGAAACCTCAGTTATCTGCTGTATCCGAGCATAGCTCAAATGTAATGGACAGTGGTGGCCTCAGGGAAACCAGAGCAGCTGGGGGCCTACTCTGTCTTCCTCTGTTGGTGTAAGCTCCCCAGCAGAAGATCAGGTGTAATGAAGCCAAGCTCCTCTCAACCCCTGACGTGCCCCCAGCTCCCTCCCAAAATGTTTCCTATGCCCTTATGAAAGTGTCTAAGGGAACAGCTGGTAGTCATATGCAGCACAAAAATGCGCCTAGCAAACTGAAGAATCTTAACCCACAATCTTTAAGGATGGAGGAGATTTACATTTTCACTATTTATATTTTATGTACTAAAACATGTTCAGAATGTATTATCAATGTACTTTTTTGAGTCCTTAAGCAGAAGAATCTGTTTAAATTAGCTCTTTGTGGCAAGGTGCTATCTTTATTTTCTTCTTTTGAGCACAATCAATACTTAATAAACAAGATATAACAGTAAATATACTCTTAGATTACTGTGAATCTGATTAGCCTACCTTCAACCAGCCACTCATCCTGCTTTTCATCCTTCTGCAACATGTATATAGTCACCACTTGAGGCTTCCGCAGACTAGAGCTGGTCAATTTTTTCCAAATTTTGAAATTAAAAAAAAAATTACCATTTTTTTTTCTGAACATTTTTCCTTATTTTTTACTAGCTGGTACTGCAAATTTAATCAGGTTCTCCATTGGGAATCCTACTCCGACTGGACTTGCCAATATTAGTCAGGCTATGACTCTTTTTTGGCAAATCCTGGGACATTTACCATTGAGAGAATATTTTTTATCCTCTTTCCCTGCCCCTTCCGCTGTGTTCAAGGATGGGGGAGAGAATTGCAGAAAAAGAAACCTGACAAGCCGTACTCTTAGCTTAACTAATGAGAGATAGTCTCTGTTCCAAAAAAATGCCCACCCATCTTCACAATTCTGTTCCTCCTAATGCTGCCCTCCACCATGGTTAGGGGATAGACAAAAGCTGATATCTCTGTTCCCCTCACATCTTTTCATACTTGTCTCACCTGCCCCAGATTATATCCTTAGAAATTTTTGTTGGGAGATAGGACTGTGTAATGGGGTTTACAAATCCCAAATTGAGCATCCAGCAGAAGGGAGAGGAGAGTCTTCCCTGCTTAAAGGCTATCAGGCTGATCACACCCCTGCGTAGCTACCAGAATTGCCAGTCTTGGACACATGCAGCCACAGTTGTGACCAATGCAGTAAATAAGACCAGCTATGAAAGAGGGAGAACAAAGAGGGAAAGGGAGGCAAAAAGGCTTGGGATAGCAGAGGGCAACAGCCCATGCCATGCTGCTTCTGAGAAACTAACAAAGAGACAAAAGGAGACTGCAAGCCTTGGAGTTTAAGGGCTGATAGACTCAATTTAAGTTAAGAATTCATGGACTGGTCTAATTGTAGATGAAGAGGACCAGTTAAGACAAACCTAGGATCGCTAGACAGACTGAATCAAGAGCAGTTGACACAGTGACAATGGCCATCTCAGATACTCATACCCCATTGTTTTTCAAGGCTGGCTGGCTAACCAGCCCCATCTTACTTAAGGGAACTACTGAGTTCTCAATTCCAAGGTACCAAAATCTTTGTGAGGAAGGGCTGGTGAGGTCACAGCCCATCTGACAAAGTGAAGAAAGTGTGGGCTATAGTTCTCCCCCTTTTATAGAAGCAAAGCCTATATAACAGTCTCCACAATGAGTGGGATTTCCCTGTGCTGGGGAATTCCTATGTAAAGAGGACAGAGACTTCCCAACTGTGGAAACACCACCTACCCTTTATTTCTACAGTCTCTGGGCAGGATTCCCTTAGCATAGGGAAGCCCTGATCCAAAACACCCTGCTGGCCTCCTGTCTGTGAGTCTTCTGCCCTTCTGCTACCCACAACAACCTCATGCCCTACATTACTTCCCTGAATATACTTTTCCCACTGCTCCCGCTTTTACATCTCCATAGCCTTTCTGTTTTTCCTAGATCCCCAAATCTGACTGCTGTCTTGTTGATTTTCTATAACTCATCGCACAGCCCCACCAGTCTCATATTTCCAGCTGTCTCCCACAAATCTTATGTCTCTCCATCCAGTATTCTTTATGCCTCCCTGTCCTTGCCTCCCCCCATCAGCCCTCTTCAGTCTCTTTGTACTCTTCCTCTACTCACCAACCATGCTGTCCTTCCCTTCTCCCATTATGATCATCTGCCTTCAAAATGGCCCCCTCCTCAAAACCCTTTAATGCTACCTCTTCCCCAGTACCCCACTAATCTGCTGCTAACAGTTAACAGGTTTTTAAAAAACAAGGTAATTCCCACCAAAAAAACTGTCGTTTCTCCCAATCACAAACGAACATACGACATTTACTCCAAATTCAGACTTTGTAACAGTATAAAAAAAAGACTTCTCAAAATGAGTTTTAAGGGGTTAATCTTGTTGAAGTTGTAATAAAGTTTGTGCATTTGAGCATAATTCCATAAAAAGGAGTTTGTTGTGAAGTTGTGGAGTCTTGGGTGCGTTGGTGACAAGGCATGTAAATTAAGATTGGTCTTTATGTCAATGTTTGCCTTAAGTGGTGACTTCCTTGATATAAAAAAAAATTTGTCTTAAAGTAAATACACTGGCACAACCTTCACTTTTAGTAACAAAGTTTACTGTTGGGAATATTAAATATATATTGTGGTTCTAGTAATGGTACAGAAGCAGCATGTATCCTTCTATGTGGGAGATGGGATATGAAGCAGTTGAGGATAATTAAAGACTTGGAAGTAAACTTTCAGGAGGCTGTGCAAGGAATTAGCAACTTTTTCTGCTATTACCTTGATGTCTGTGATTAATTCTTCCTGAATAATGATAAAAATGTACCCTTATGTGGAAGTCGGCAATGTTCACCACTCTTTGAGCTAGATCCTACCCACTAATGTATGTAAGTGAATCCCATAGATGTCAGTGGTAGCCGTGAGCACCAGACATCTCTAAGAGTAGAATTTGGTTCTTCATATTTTTGTACTCCTAAAACAGCATTATAAACAGAAGCTTTACTCATCCTGACCTCCGGAAAGAGAGATCCTACTGCAGTATAGCATGTAGCTGGTGGAAGGTAAATGTGTTGTGATGCAGAACAAAGAACCAGACAAAAGAACTGATGAGAAAAAAGTGATGTTATGCTTTGCAGTTTAAAAGGCTATATTTTCCCACCATTTTCTGTCTTAAATGATACAGGGTTTGTTTTTTTCCCCCTAAATACAGTTGTATAGTATTTTTAATAATAAACAGTAAAAAGTTAAGACTTAATTATTAATATTTAAAATCCACAAAGTGTTGGTATATAATCTAATTTTTCTAAGGTCTCAGATTAAACTGTTTTTTTGTTTTCTAGCTTCACACATTTCTAGTAATGGAACTACTGAAGGGAGGAGAATTGCTTGAACGCATTCAGAAAAAGAAACACTTCAGTGAGACAGAAGCCAGTTATATCATGCGCAAACTTGTTTCAGCTGTGAGCCACATGCATGATGTAGGAGTCGTCCATAGAGATCTGAAACCTGAGGTATAGTGTGGTATGATTGTGTATATTATTGTTCTAATACCTTACTTACACGTTCTTTAACAAAGCAGTGTATCCCTACGTTAAAGTGCATGGTTACTTTAATGGAAAAATACTGTAGTTCGTGTGGTTTTCATACCTTTTTTTGTTATTAGGAAATGAAAGTTTCACACATTTACTGTCTAATTTTATTTTATTCCATTATGCTATGCAATCAGTAGTAAAAACAATAAAATACTCAACTCAGATAAATAACTGATTTATAAACTTTGTTTATAAAATAAAAAATTCAATCTTACCCCACTATGTAGTAATATGATGAGGAAAAAAAATCTGTTATCAAAATTCAATTTTGTCTACTCAGGGACTAACATTCTATTCTGTTCTTATCATAAATGTATGATTATTGCATAGCATAGCTACAAAGTGGCATTAAGGTTGTTTCAGTGCCTTTACTGTGCATTTTCATGCCTCCTTTTACTTCACTGTGAATTCCTGGGTTTGAAGTTGTTGTTTTTGATGGAATTACAGTGTTCTTGTACAGTTTTTACTCTCAATCTCACTCTAGTTTAATACAGTTTTCACCTGAGAAATAAGGTAGGTGAGAAGGTAGTGGGTCTGTTAGTTTAAAAAAAAAAGAGGGTTGTGGGGATCAGCAGTAGTCAGAACTAAAATGGCTGCCTGAAGCCAGAGCTCTGAGGGGATAAGAAAGTAATCTGCCTCCATCAACCCACTAAAGCTACTAAACTCCACCAAAAAACAGAGCACTGCGTTGCAGACGATGGAGTCTCAAAAAAAATAATTAAAAATTAAAAATACAGTGTGGAGAGGCCCCTGACAGAAATGTGAAGGCTGAAGAAAATCAGTCTCCAAGGCAGACATTTGGGAGTTGATCTCCAAGGCCATGAGAAATGATCTGATGACTGATTCTAGCAGTAAAGAAGGAAGTAACTGATTTGAAAGGTTGAGTCACTGTCTGTACCGGAGATTGGCCTAAAGGAAGCTAGTGAGAGACAGACAGCCATTGCTGCAGAGCTGCATGACACTGCTGGAACACAGAGAGAAGCAGCTTAAATTGGATGATATAGAAAATAGAGTGCGAAGGAACAACATCAGAATTAAGAGACTGTCTGAAAATGCTGAAGGAAGAAATACAATCCGGTATGTAAAACTTCGGATAGAAATCAAAATCTCAGAAAGGCAAGAGGATACTCTGGAGGTGGAAACTAAGTATAAAATGCTGGAAATATCTTGACAGATGGTCAAATCCAAGAACATTAGGGTAGGAAAAGAAAAAGACTCTAGAGAATGTTCTGTCAATGGCAAAAAATGAAGCTGTACAAGAGGACTCAGATACATGAATAGTTACCAAAAGATTACCCTGAAAGAACTTCATGAGAGTCATCAAGAATGAACAGTTTAACAGTAACTATGTTAATGTTATAAAGAAAATAGTATGAAGTTTGTTTTAATTGGGATAATTATAACTCTGTATTTTAGAGTGTAGAGCACATATAGGACAATAAGATGAGTGTCCCAGGGATGGGGAGATTGGAGAAAATAGAAAGGGGTTGTTGAGGAGGTTCTGTGTAAATCCTCCCCATGTGACTCAAATAATCAGATGGCAATCTATCCCTAAGGTCTCATATGTGGAGAATGTAACTCCTTTGGATTACAAGAGAAACAGTTCATGGTGAAAGTACATGTGTTTAGGGTTCAAGAAAGCACAGTTGTTTGGGGGCTGAATTATATGCTATTTTGGTATTTTATTTTTAAAATAAGGGGAATAATGCAGGAGAGGGGACGGAATCAGGGATGGGAGGGAGAATTAATACAAGACATAGCTATGGAAATTTACAAACAGAAATCATGCCAAATTCAGGCGCACAGTTCTGAATACAACATAATTTGCAACAAGAGACATTGGCCACTCAAGGGTTCATGCTATCAAACAGCTAAATAATCAGTTTCAAGTTTTTCAATAAGCTAAATAGTTATTCTCAATGGCTGTTCCTTTTAAAATAACACCTTTGAATTTTAAGGGGCTAAATAATGTTGTTAAGAGGGGGAAAAAGCCCTGGCTGAATTTTTTAAAAACCTCATTCTCAGATTATTTTACTTCAAGAAACTCATTTTCAGGAGTGGCATATTCTGGGCATGAAAGACGGTTTGGTTTCAGTGAAATTTTTTGTTTCAGCCAAAGAAAAGAGGAATGGCCATAATATTTGCTAAACATGTAATTTTTTAGATTGAAGATCAAGTTAAGGATATGGAGGGGTGGTTTATCTTATTGACAGGTACAGTTATTAGATTATTAGTAACAGTGGGCTGAGGATATGTTTCCAATCACAGGGGAAAAAAAAGACTTTAAAATACTGCAACACTTTGGGGAAGGGAAATTATACTTGGAGGAGACTTCAGTTGCACACCGATTCCTTATTCGACAGATCAGATCAGATAAAGAAGATGAAGTGTGTAGGGAAGCAAGTGCAGCATTTTCTTCTCTGTGCCAAAACGTCAGTCTCTCAGTTTGCTGGAGAGCAATGCATTTAGGGGAATGAGATTATACATTTTATTCACATCCTCATCATTTACATGCTAGAATAGATTTCATGTTAATCTCGAAATCCTTAATGAAGTTGACCAAAACTGATTGCGGTTCGTTAAAGCTTGGTATTCAGTGAGGAAAAACAGGCAGGACCAGAATAACAGTGAAAAGTCAAGTGGCTGCGTTTATTTGGGTGATAATTACAACTTGGGCTGGGGGAGTAGGCAACTTTGGCTGGGATGGTATCAAAAGTACAAACACACCCCAAAACACAGTAATAATACACTTTATACTGCTCACCACACCACACCAAATAGGCAGACACACCAATCTTACAAGATAGGAATCGGGTTTGTCAGGGCGGTACCCGGTGCAACACAGAACAGAGACCCACGGGCCACTGCCTCAGCCACCCTTGCTTTCACACTAAGGGTAACCCAGAGTGTGGTGCGGCTGCAGCTGGGCAGATTCCACTCATTCAGACCGCAGGGACGGGAACCCCTTGGTCTGCTAATCTCCAGGTGGAGACAGCTCCCAGATTCATGCACTCTGGACAAAGACAGAGCAGTGATTCACACACATAAAACAGTTTGCAATTAACAATTTACTAACAAACAGAACAATTATACAAACTAGCTAAGCAATTGTGTAATTCTGAGCTCATTAATACAATCCTGATATTCTGACTAGATACTTGGTACCGAGTTAGGGAGGGGAAAAATAAGAGGCTAGATAAGCAAACTGCCAGAAATTAGAAAACAAATACCGCACTCCAGGTGCAGCTGACCAGCAGAACAGACACCAGAAGCATGATGAGCTGACAGGGATTGGGTCCAAACGACAACGAATCCAAACGATACGACACGAGCGCGCTTTACCGGGAGGAGATCCTGGCCGAAAGGTTGATCAGGTCCTTCAGCTAACACGCGGATGCTCCACACACATTTTGGGGGAAAACCTAGTTTTATAGAAAGGTCTCACTCCCTCGTGTCAGTATCTGATTGGTCCCTGGTTCCCCCTCCCTCCAGGCTTCGAGCTGTTGCCCCCACGCTGGCAGGATTTGCACACGGCACACTGGGGTATCTGGGCAGAATTAGGTCTCTGCATACAGTACTCTGGAGTTGCTGGGCAGAACTAGCCTGACCTCCAGATGACCGGGCCCAAAAAGAGCGGGAAAATGCATACTACGGAGTTGCTGGGCAGAATCAGGCCTTCACACACAGAACTAGCCTGACCTTTAGATGGCCCAGCAGGAGAGAGGAGAAAAAAAAACACAGGAGAACATACACAGCCAGTGTTGCTGGGCAGGATTGAGTCTCTGCCCTCTCCTATATACAAGAACCTAGTCCAAGATGGAGGCTGCCTTGTCCTTTTAACAGGACAAGATGGCCGTGGACCGACAATTGGCCATTCAAAGCCATAACTTCGTATCGGATTGCGACAGAAGTGAACAAGACCTTTTGTACAGAAGAAGAGGAACAATGGATTCTTCTTTGAGCTATTGCACATGTCCATTCCACTGTAGGGGTTTGTGTGCCTTATGCACAGATGTCAGAGATATTTTTTCCCCTCGGTGCTACCCATCACGGCAGCTCGAATGCCCCCTTTTGCTGCACCATGGCATGCTGATACAAGAGGGTGGAGCTGAGCACCCCCAGTTCCTTCTTGCCACCAGTGATGGTTTTCAAAGTGATCTTGTGCTTGTTTACTCAAGTGCATCCCTCATTCATTTTAAATAGTTGCAGTTAATTATTATTTCTTATTAGATAGATAGTTTCTCAAGTTAGTTAGTGTTACATTTCTGTTTTTGGTGTCCTTTCTTTTCTTTTGGTACCAGGCTTGGTACCACAATGATGCCCTGCTCCTCAGTATTTAAGTCCTGCAGGACATGTTCAAAGCCTATGCTGGTCAGTGATCCTCATCCATCCTGCCTGAAGTGTTTGGGTGGGGCCCACATTAGTGACACATACCACATTTGCAGGGGCTTCAATCCTCACTTGAAATGGTGAGACTTATGTGCTTGATTATGGAAGCAACATTTTGACCCCCAGTCAAGTCATTGCATGAGGAGAGCACCCCAAGTACTTCTCCATGGGTATGGAGTGCTCCACCAGATTTTTTTTGGCTTCTCCATCCTGATCCCTGGTATCGAAGAAGAGACCCAGGCCTTCCTTAGTCTCAGCATCTTGTTCATCAGCCTTGGTACCCAGGCAAGATAGAGACAAGGACTCTACTAAACATGTGGCAGAGAGAGCTACCTCAGAAGCCTCACCTCCTAAGAGGTGTTTGCTGCCTCCAAAGCTCGTGCCAGGTTCAGTGAGGTTGTCCTGAGACACATTTCAGGAGCCAACAGTTGATGGAACTCCCATCTACCCCAGAGGCATATGCAGCCGCAAGAGACTTGGTTAGTGCCTCATTACAGGTTTCACCAGCATTGGAAACTGTCTGACTGGTTCTTCCTCCGGCAACTCACCCCTCACCACACCAAGAATCCCCAAGTACCACTGCTTGCACCTCCTCTCAAACCAGTCTTATCAAGAAGGAAACCTCTCATGATTTCTCTGCTACCACCCTCAAAGGGTTCAAGATAACTCTCTCCGGTACTGTCTGCATCAGCACCTCAATTATTGGAAGCCTTTGACTTGGAAGTGCAGTCCTTTGTATCCTGGACAGGACACAGCACTGTGGTAGGAATTTTGGGCATTTATCATGGAGGGCTGCTTGATAGCCAAGACATTGTTACAATCCGTGTTAGACATTGCAGACACTTTGGTCAGAGAAATGGCCTCGGCAGTGACCATGAGAAGGGCATCCGGCGGTAGAGTTTGGGCATTGCTCCCTATGTGCAGCAGACCACAGAGTACTCCAGGAGGAATTCTGTGCCAAAAATTTAAAAATTCTGTGTACAATATTTAAAAATCCTGTGAAATTCTGCATATTTTATTTGTTGAAAATAAAATATAATTATGCCAGTTTCTATTGTTTTGGTAATTTATTTCAAAATCCCTGTCAGCAACGATGTCTGTAACAATACAGACAACAACAAAATATTCAGGAAATGTTTTTTTGATAAACAGATTCCTTACTCAGCATATTAATACAGAACTTTACATAATAATTCATTTAAAATACAGAAACGTATTTCCCGCACTCCTGAGAAAGAGTGCAAAGGCTTGGGGAGTCGGAGTAATGGAGGAGGGGAAGGGAAGTAGTTGCTGGGCAGGAGTCTAGGTGTGAACCTGGACGATCGTTGGTTGTGGGTGGAAGAAGTAATATGGAACAGGTTTTCTTTTGGGAGGGAGGGATTATTAGGGAGCCTCCCCCATGCAGACACTAGACCCCTAGCCTCTCCCATTCAGTCAGGCATATCTGCCCCTGTTCCCATTTGTCCCTGCACACCCACTCCCATTCAGCCCCCACCCCAGTCTGTCCCTCAACTAGCCCTTCTGAACCCCAGTCCATGATCCAGCATCCCTGTGTGCCCTACTTTGTCCCCCACATGATGTGTCTCCTCACCTGGCTCTGCAGGAAGAGTGCTGTGAGGAATATAACCTATCCACATCCCTCTTTGGGGCTGGCTGAGCCGGCTGCCCTCTGTTCTGGTGCCACAGCAGCCCCTGGTGGGTGAAAGGCATAATTGATGCACCTCTCTGGCAGAATGAATTTTCTGCAGAGAAAAAAAATTGAGGGGGACATGAATTATGTGCATGTACAGTGGCACAGAATTCTTCCAGAACTAAGAGAGGACTTGGCCTTTGATGGTCAGCTACTTTTTTCTGACACAACAGACGAAACTCTGCACTCCTTCAAGGATTCTAGGGCTACCCTTTGTTCCTTGGGGGTGTATACACTGGCAGTGCAGAGGCATTCTTATGACGGACAACAGCAGCAGCAACAACGCCCCTTTGGACTGTCTGTCCCTCCCCCAAGAGAGCAGGACTACCCTAGCAATGGGCATAGGTCCCAAAGGTGGAGGCATTCTGGTCTTGGATTTGGCCAGTCCACTCTTCCTCCTCTGGTGCCCACAAGTGCTCATTTTGACTCGCTGGTCCAAAGCAGTGATTCAGTCATGACTTCTATTGGCCCTTCTACAGAACTTCGGGGACAGGATAGGCCATTTTCTCAGTGTTTGAGATGCAGTTACTACAGACAGCTGAGGCCTAAGCAATGTCAGTTTAGGTTATCCAGTTGCTCTCCACACCGTCTGTACCTGCCCCTCTTCAGGGCCCCTCTCATGAGATACTGCTCCTCAAGCAGGTCTGTTTTTTTCTGGCTTTGGTAGCAATGAAGGAGATTCCTTCGGAACACTGGGGTCAAAGTTTTATTCCCAATATTTTCTGGTTTCCAAATTCAAATTTTTGTTTATTGCCCTTGAGCTGTCCATGACTTTTACTAAAAATAACCATGACAAAATTCATAGCTTTATCGATGTATTATGTGAACAGGCAAGGAGGAGCACACTCCAAAGTGCTCTGCCAAGAGACTATTAGGCTGTGGCAGTTCTGCATTGAGGAGGGTGTCACTCCAATAGCTGGACACTTGCCCAGAGTCCAGAATCATCTCACAAATCATCACAGTGGGAATTTTTCCCCAGATCACAAGTAGTCCCTGGAGCCCAGTGTTCTGCAAGTCATCTTCGTGGCTTGGGGCATCCCGACGATCTTCCTGTTCACTACAACGGACAATAGGAAACATAGACTTCTTCGAGTGCTGTCCCTGTGGGTGGTCCACTCTAGGGAACGGTGTGTCCAAGTTGGCCATATGGTACTGTCTACTGTTGTCCCTCACAAAACTCAAAAATCCCACCAACCATAGTGGGTACTGCTTCACATTCACCTAGAGTGGAGGATGCACAGGGACAGCACTTGAAGAAGAAGAGAAAGTTACTCACCTTGCAATAACTGAGGTTCTTCGAGATCTGTGTCCCTTTGGGTGCTCCACTCCCCACCCTCCTCCCCTCTACTCTGGAGTACTAGTATGATTTCTCCACGGTAGAGAAGGAACTGACGAGGGTGCGGGACACACGCTCTCAGGAAGATTCCAATGAAATGGGAGATATCAACTGAGCTCGTGCGTCCCAACGAGGCACTGCTACCGAAGATCTCCGATCAACGGCGCCGGGACGCACCGTCACCTAGAGTGGAGCACCCACTGGGACACACGTTTTGAAGAATCTCAGTTACTTCAAGGTGAGTAACTTTCTCTTTTCTGCTCTCAAGTGGGCATCAGTCCAGTTTCCAACACCTTCCACCTCAGTTGGCAGTCAGCTCCCCTTTATGCTTTCCCTCAGATCTCGATCATTTCACTGGCTGAGACAGTGTTGGTTTTCTAAGCTTGCAGTGTCGTTTTAGCCTCCCATATCCTTTCCTCTCCATCCCAACCTGGTCACACTTTGAATCCTGGTTTCAGCTCCCTGCATCTTATGGTGTGGTTGTTCCATGGTTGAATGAGGAGGAAGAGCAATGTTTGGTGGCTGTTCGACAGGTCCTGCTTAGTACTAGAAAACCCCCTCCACCAGGATGGCCTATTCAGCAAAGTGGAAGTGTTTTTCAATGTGGTAATTGGCCCATGGAGTTCAGCCAACACTGGGTAGTATCCAAGACATCTTGGAGTATTTACCGCATCTTCAGTCATCGGTGTTATACTTAGCTCATTGACGGTGTATCTAGTGCTAACAGTCTTTCATCCATCCATTCATGGAAGATCGGTGTTTTTCAACGATGGCGAGATTCTTAAAAGAAATCCTTTGTCTCCATTCATGGTCTGGGAACCGGTTTCCTTGTGGGACCTTAACACAGTCTTAGCAGTTCTGATGAGACCTATGTACGAACATCTGTCCCTTTCCTCTCTTGTGTCAAAAAACCTGTATTCCTTGTGGCAATAACATCTGCAAGGAGAGTGTGAGAGCTGCAGGCTTTGATAGCAGAGCCTCCTTACATGCAATTATCCCAAGACAAAGTGACATTGTGTTTGCACCTGAAATTTGTATCTAAAGTGGTCTCTGTTTCATTTAAACCCGGCGGTTCCATTTACCTGTGTTTTTGTCCTAAGCTGCTTATCTCTGGAGGAGCAGCATCTTCACACATTAGACCTCAAACTGTGTCTGGCTTTTTACCTGGACAGGACTAAATTATTTTGGGCTTCATCTTGTCTGTTTGTGTTGTAAGCAAACTGTATGAAGGGACAGACAGCCTCCTCGCTGACTATCTGTAAATGGACAACTTCCTGCATCAAGACTGCATACAAAACCGCTTTGGCTACGCCTCCTGTGTTGTAGCAAGCTCATTCTATGAGAGCACAAACTATGTCAATAGTGTTTGTACGTGATATCTCAATATTGTATATTTGCAGGGCTGCCATGTGGTCATCAATATGTATTTTTATGAACCATTATGCCATTACTGCAGCATCCAGATCAGATGCAAACTTTGGGAAGGTGGTTTGCAGTCCTTGTTTAAATAGAATCCGAGCCACACCCCCGGGTATAGCTAGTGAGTCATCCAAGTGGAATACTGTGCTGCATCTACTCGAAGAAGAAGAAACAGTTACTTAATCTAACTGTGGTCCTTGGAGATGTGATGCAGATGTGTATTCCACGACCCACCCTCTGACCCATCCGCATCAGAAACTAGTCTCTGGGCAGCCACTGCAAAGGAACTGAGCGGGGTGCGGGCAGCGCTGCCTCATATAGACAGGGGAGGGGGAATAGCCATGAGGTGCGAGCGCTGCCCCTCTACAGGTACTTCTAGGCAAATTTCTCCAGCTCCAGTGAACGGGGGTACGCACACCTAAATGGAATACATACCTGCATCACATTTCATAGAACCACAGTTACAGTAAGTGACCATTTCTTTTCTACTAATAAAAGGTAATAGTAATGTGATGTGGATTAGTATCAAGTGCCTAGTGGTTACTGTCACATCTACCTATTAACTGTATTTGATTTAAAAATTAAAAATAATGAATCAGCTGCAAACTAATACAATAATGACTCATTCTGAACCTTGATGCCTTTCTGATCATGCAACCACACCTTCCTTTCAAAACAGTTCTTCTGCAGTGGTTAAACAAACAAATGCCCAACCAACAACTCTACTTTGCAAAACAAGAGACTCCACTGTACAGTCTTCTCCTTGTGAGTAGAGGATGAGAGGACAAACAAAACATGACAGAGGTATAGACATCTGGCTTAATGCACTATTGGAAGGTGCTCAGCTACTGTAGTGATAATGATGGCATAAAAACCTGAATGGAACAGAATTTCTCCAGTAGGACTGACCCTCAAGGGATGGTTATAATATATCACCTAAGTGCAGATGATATAGCTGTTATCACAGAAGATTCCCAGCCACTTTCTGTCTGGAATTTAATATTCTCTCCCACTTACAACTGAGGCAACTGTTATTCTTTTTGCAGAATACTTTGTGTTACGGTTGCCTAGCATACAGTTGTTTATAACTGTTTCAAAGTTAAAGGCTAAAGAAGTCTGTGCGATAATGGTACTAAGGTACTTTTGAAAATCTCACCCAAAGACCTAAGTGACTTCAGAGCAAAAAGATTTGTGCAAGTCCCCAGGAGATTTGCTTTTGAAAATCCTACCCTTTGCTTTTAGGTACTATCTGTGAATTAGTGAACATAATAAATCATTGGGGATGTGTCATGAAATTCTAACAAGATAAGAAAATATATTGCCAAAATGCTTAATGTAGAACTTAGATTGCTGGTTCTCTGTCCATCAGAGAAAAAGTAGCATTTGAGGTAGGTTTTTATAAATATGGAACCATCTGGAACTGAGTCCCCCCATTTACTCTTGTTACCATCTTAATTTAAAGACTGGTTCAGATGTTAGGTTTGTAAGGCCTGGTCTACACTAGGACTTTAATTCGAATTTAGCAGCGTTAATTCGAACTAACCGCTCAACCGTCCACACCAGGAAGCCATTTAATTCGAACTAGAGGGCTCTTTAGTTCGAATTTGGTACTCCACCCCGACAGGTGGAGTAACGCTAAATTCGACATGGCTAGCTCGAATTAGGCTTGGTGTGGATGCTAATCGAACTTAGTAGCTCCGGGAGCTATCCCACAGTGCACCATTCTGTTGACGCTCTGGACAGCAGTCCGAGCTTGGATTCTCTGGCCAGCCACACAGGAAATGACCCGGGAAAATTTGAATTCATTTTCCTGTCTGGGCACTTTGAATCTGACGTCCTGGTTGGACATCGGGGCGAGCTCCGCAGCACCTGCAACGATGCAGAGCTCTCCAGCAGAGGAGTCCGGGCAATCCCAGAATAGAAAGAGGTCCCCAGCATGGACAGACCGGGAAGTCATGGATCTGATCGCTGTGTGGGGCGAGGAGTCTGTGCTCTCGGAGCTGCGCTCCAGCAAGCGGAATGCAAAGACCTACGAGAAGGTCTCGAAAGCCATGAAAGACAAAGGATACAGCCGGGATGCGATGCAGTGCCACGTGAAAGTCAAGGACCTAAGACAAGGGTATCAAAAAGTCAGAGCGGCAAACGGACGCTCCGGAGCCAAGCCCCAGACATGCCGCTTCTACGAGGCACTGCATGCCATTCTAGGTGGGTCTGCCACCACTGCCCCACCAGTGACGGTGGACTCCGAGGACGGAATAGTGTACCGGGACAGAGGACGGCGCAGGCGACAGCGAACCCACTCCCGCTTTCCCTGACAGCCAGGATCTCTTCATCACCCTCACAGAGATCCCCTACCAACCGTCCCCGCCCGTTAACCCGGACTCAGAATCAGGGGAAGGATCAGGCGGTAAGTGCTATAAACATGGAAACATTTATTTTTTAAAAAACAGGTATATAAAAAATAGAAATACTATATAAAAAATTTTAAATCTCAAACTATACAAAAAGTAGGTCCACACATATAGGAATAGAGCAATAATCCTCTTGGGACAGTTCAAAAAAGCTCTCAGAGAGCAGCTCGAAAAACCTCCGCAGGAGGTTCCTGGGGAGAGGTGCCTTATTGGGTGCTCCGTGGAAGCACACTCTTCTGCGCCAGGACATCCTAATGTACATAGGAACCATCGCCTCCACCAGCATTGCTGCATATGGTCCTGGTCTGTGCAGGGCTTCCCTTAGCATCCGCTCTCTCTGACTCCGAGTGACACGCCTCAGGGTAATGTCGTTCTGGAAGTGCTGCATCTAATTAGGGCAATTAGTGTACTGTTACTTTTGTGAATGGTAGACTTTTACTTTGCATAAGAATGACCCTCGCTTAACAGCCACGTGTTGGAGGCCACAGAGGAAAAGCATACAGTGATCTTTCCTGTGCACTGCCGGGAGGGGCTGGAAAAGGCTCAGACTTTATGCTTTCCAGATTGCCTTTAGCGGGAGGGCACAGCTATCCATTAACTGTTAAGCAGACTCTACTGTAAGGCTTACCAGGACTGGCTGCTAGACGGATTCAGCTGTCCCTCCCCACTTGGCGTCTCTCCTGTGCAAGACCGCAACCACTGAAAGCGTATTCCGAAATCTCGAACTTGGCCTGAGATCTCGTGAGACTAGGTGCCCTGTATGGTCTTGTTCACAGAAACTGACTAGACTGTGTTCACTGTTCGCAAACATGTATCTGTTCAAGGAAATCACTTACTTTTTCCCATCACACAGCTTCGGCTCTTTCCCGGACTGCCCCGTCATCCACCTCGCAGAGGCTGGCTAACATTAGGCGGCGAAAGAAAAAGACTAGGGACGACATGTTCGCGGAACTGATGGCCTGCTCCACAGCCGAGGCGGCAGAGCAGAGACAGTGGAGGGAGACCCTGTGTCAGCAGCATCGCACACATCGAACGGGAGGATAGGTGGCGGCAGGAAGACCAGCAGGCGACTCAAACGCTGCTTGGTCTAATGAGGGAGCAAACGGACACGCTCCGGCGCCTTGTAGATGTTCTGCAGGACCGCAGGCAGGAGGAGAGAGCCCCCCTGCACTGCATCTGCAACCGCCCTCCAACGCCAAGAAGTCCTGTCCCCCCCTCACCCAAAGTTACAAGAAGGAGGGGCGGTAGGGGCCGTGAGAACTGTCACTGCACCGCAGCAGAGCGCTAATGTACAAGACACCTCTCGCGCTCTAAATTTGTAGAAGTTCTTCCCTTACAGGATCACCCAGTCCCAAATCCAAGTTTCAACCCCCCACTGTGTCTAACATTATTAAAAGCGGTTTGCTGTTACTCTCTGTTTCCGTCACGTTTCTCGTGTCAGAAGACTTTGTGGGGGGGGATTTTTAATTGCAGTGCATAGCCCACATTACCAGGGTACAGACTTGGGGGCAGGGTCAACTGCAGGGCACACACAGACTGCAGTCACTAGGCACAAGGGTCAGTCTGTGTGGTGTATGCTGCCCCGGGTCATTCGTTGATGTGTATGCTTGTCCAGGGTCCTGGCGCCTGCCATCCCCGAATGTAAAGGCAGGCTTCCCTTACCATGCACTTCGACCGTAGCCACGAGCCTCTCCGCTGTCCTGAGCCCCAAAAAGAGCCCTCATCCAGGGACAGATACTCACCCGTCCCCCACACCCCTCACCCCTTCCAACGCCCAAACCCACAGCCCACAGCCATCATGCAAACCCCTATCCAAAGACGGCACCCCTCGCCCCTTCCTGCAAACCCACCCATTCCTGCAAACCCACCCCTACATGCACAATCACTGTAAACCGTCCCCCACCCCACAGACCTATGTAGGAGCAGGAGGCTGTCCGTCCTGTATTGGACAAGCGGTCTGTACATCAGTGCACACCGAACCCAGCACAGTATGCTTCCATGTTTCAACCCAGGAACAGAAATGCAAAGTCAACGAAAGATTTCTTATTAATTACTGTTACATGTCATTAGTTTTAAAACGTGCTTTGGAAGTGGGGGAAACTTGGAGAACCGGGTTTGTGAGCTCAGATCTAACTCGACACATACAGACACAGGCCCATGATCAGGCTCTCTTAAAATCAAGTGGACAGTCACAGGTTACCCTGCTCTGCGAGGAAACTAGCTTTCAAAGCCTCCCGGATGCACAGCACTTCCCGCTGGGATATTCTCTCGGCACGGGTGTCTGGCTGATCGTAAACAGCAGCCAGGCGATTTGCCTCAACCTCCCATCCGGCCAAAAAGGTCTCGCCCTTGCTCTCACACAGATTGTGGAGCACACAGCAAGCAGCAATAACTACGGGGATATTCTTTTCGCTGATGTCTGAGCGAGTGAGTAAGCTCCGCCATCTCCCCTTGAGACGTCCGAAAGCACACTCCACGACCATTCTGCACTTGCTCAGGCGGTAGTTGAAGAGTTCCTTGTCACTGTCCAAGGCGCCTGTATAGGGCTTCATGAGCCAGGGCATTAGCGGGTAGGCTGGGTCCCCGAGGATCACTGTAGGCATCTGCACATCCCCAACCGTTATTTTGTGGTCCGGGAAGAAAGTACCTGCCTGGAGGCGTTTGAAGAGACCAGAGTTCCTGAACACACGCGCGTCATGAACCTTGCCCGCCCACCCGACGAAGATGTTGGTAAAACGTCCCCTATGGTCCACCAGTGCTTGCAGCACCATTGAAAAGTAGCCCTTTCGGTTAATGTACTCGCTGGCCTGGTGGGCTGGTGCCAGGATAGGGATGTGAGTCCCATCTATAGCCCCACCGCAGTTTGGGAATCCCATCGCGGCGAAGCCATCTATGACGACCTGGACGTTTCCGAGAGTCACTACCTTTGAGAGCAGTTGCTCAACGATTGCGTGGGCTACTTGAATCACAGCAACCCCCATGGTAGATTTGCCCACGCCAAAGTGGTTCGCTACTGACCGGTAGCTGTCTGGCGTGGCAAGTTTCCAGAGGGCTATGGCCACTCGCTTCTGCACACTGAGGGCTGCTCGCATCCGTGTGTCCTGGCGCTTCAGGGCAGGGGACAGCAAGTCACACAGTTCAAGGAAAGTGCCCTTACGCATCCTGAAGTTACGCAGCCACTCTGTTTCATCCCAGACCTGCAGCACTATGCGGTCCCACCAGTCCGTGCTTGTTTCCCGGGCCCAGAATCGCCGTTCCACACCATGAACTTGACCCATTGCCACCATGATCTCCACGGCGCGGCGTACCCTGCTTTCCGAGAGGTCTGCGCCACTCTCCTCACCATGCTGCCGGAGCCTCCTCGCCCGATTTCTCAGCATCTGACTGTGGAAGAGGTGGACGATAAGGTGCGAGGAGTTGACAACGGCCATAAGTGCAGCGATGATCGCAGCGGGCTCCATGCTCGCAGTGCTGTGGCATCCGCGCTGTAACCGACCAGAGAAGGGCGCGATCAGATTTCCCGCCGGCGCTTTCAGGGAGGAAGGGCGTGATTGACGGTTCAATGACGACAGTATCCCAAAACCGCCCTCGACACATTTTTTCCCCCAGCAGGCATTGCGAGCTCTACCCAGCATTCCAATGGGCAGCGGGGACTGCGGGAACTGTGGGATAGCTTCCCACAGTGCACCGCTTCGAAAGTCGACGCCGGCCCCGTTAATGTGGACTCAGAAGTTCGAATTAGTGTATTTAGTGTGGATACACAAATTCGACTTCATAAGGTTGAATCCACAAATTCGACTTAAGTAGATTCGAAATAGTCTTGTAGTGTAGACAAGGCGTAAGGGAGTACTTCATTCTCTTAATAAACTGGGCACATTCTTCAACTCATCTCAATAGTGCTAATCTGTAAGAACGGAAATCTGAGAAGTGAAGTAATGAAGGGTTACTTGTTAGTGAACAGTTTGCAGACTTTACTGCCTCCACAGTCAGACTAGCCCTTCCTCTCTTTTTCCTGCTTGTTGTTTTTAAAGTTACTATTTTAAGGCACTCAGGAATTGAGGGTGGGATGCAGTTTTCCACATATAGATGTGGTAAGTGCACCTTTCTGCAAAAGCATGAGACCCCATTTAGGCTCTAACTACTCTTTTAACAGGACTGGTCAGGGTTGCTTGGTGTGACTATGCAGATTTAGTGAAATACTGATAAATAAACTCTTTTTTACATGGCAGTTACATAAGTCATTAAAATAGAAGAGGGAGTTCTTAATTATGCAGCAGCCCTCCCTATCCATGCTACTATGCTATAGGCTTGAGATGTTTTGTTCTGCAAGGGACAGGAACCTATTGGATAGTAGCAAAATTTAGGGAATTCACTGTAGTAATGGAATAAGAAGAGGATGTGCATCTGCCCTCCTTGCCCTATAATCCTGATGTGCAGCCCCTTATCATGCTTGCCCTGGGCTCCTCCCCCCACAGCTGTGCTTGTGCTCCTCAGTACTGACCTGCACCCCTGTCAAGACTCCTTCCCACCGACAACTCTGTAAGACAAAGATGAAAGAAAGTGTACGTCCATTACTTCATGGAGAAGGGGAGAGTAAGTAACAGGTAATGCAGAGAAGGCTGAAGTATTTAATGCCTTTTTTGCTTCAGTCTTCACTAAAAAGTCTAATTGTGATGAGATGCTTAACACAATTAATATTAACAACAAGGGGGAAGGATCTCGGGCCAAAACAGGAAAGAACAGGCTAAATAATATTTAGATAAATTAGATGGATTTAATTCAGCCTATGAAAAACTAGAGTACCTATCCCGTGCTACCCCCGGTTGTTTCTTTTGTAAACTGAACAGTCCCAGTCCTTTTAATCTCTCCTCATATGGAAGTTGTTCAATATCCCTAATCTTTTCTGTTGCTCTTCTCTGTACTTTTTCCAATTCTAACACACTTTTTTTTAGAAGGGGCAATCAGAACTGCACACAATATTCCAGGTGTGGGACTACTATGGATTTATATAGTGGTATGATGATATTGTTGGTTTTACAGGGAGTCCTCAGACTTATGACACAATTCCTTCCTCAGAATTGCGTTGTAAGTTGAAATGTAAGTCGAAAACGCTTTTCCTATAGGAATCAGTGATATGAAGGGGGGATTGGTTCCTGAACCAAGGTTTGATACACTATTTTCACCACAATAACCCAGATTTTTGTACTAAATGAATTATAGTTAACTAAAGTTGCAACATCAATGTATTTTGTAAACAGCATTCAAATAAACATATAAACTCACATATGTTGCTCAGAATGCCGGCAACACAGGCTCAGAAAGCCAGGGAGAACAGCACACGTGCTGAGCCTCAGCTAATCACTGTTCAAGCTTTCTGATTGGCTCACGGCCCCGGGCTCAGCCAATCAAAAACAAGTGGCAACCCTACCTGGCAACAAGCTACCCTGCTGTCTCGAAGCCAATCAGAAGCGACCCCTTCCAGCTCTATACCAGTATAACACCACCAGAAAGTGATTTCAAGCTAACTTTATGCAAATCGAGCATCATAAGGGTGAAACAAACATCATGGGGTGGCATGAGACGTAAGTCGGGCGTCATAAGTCCAAGGACTCCCTGTATTATCTATGCCTTTCCAAATGGTTCCTAACATTCTGTTAGCTTTTTTGACTGCCACTGCAAGTTGAGTAGACGCTTTCAGAGAACTAGCCAAAATGACTCAAAATTCTCTTTCTTGTGTGGTAACAGCTAATTTAGACCCTATCATTTTGTATGTATAGTTGGGATGATGTTTTCCAGTATGCACTACTTTGCATTTATTATGAACATTGAATTTAATCTTCCATTTTGTTGTACAAGTCATCCAGTTTTATGAGATCCTTTTGTAACTCTTTGCAGTCTGCTTTGGATTTAACTGTCCTTAAATAATTTTGTGCCATCTGAAATTTTGCCACCTGAATGTTTACCCCTTTTTCCAGATCACTTATGAATATGTTGAATAGCACTGGTCCCCATACAGATCTTTAGGGGGCCTCTCTACATTCTAAAAACTGACCATTTCTCCCTACCCTTTGTTTCCTGTCTTTAACCAGTTACTGATCCATGAGAGGACCTTCCCTCTTATCCCCTGGCTGCTTACTTTGCGTAAGAGCCTGTGGTGAGGGACCTTGTCAAAGGCTTTTTGGAAGTCCAAGTTTACCATATCCACTGAATCACCCTTGTTCACATGCTTGTTGACCCCCTCAAAGAATGCTAATAGATTGGTGAGGCATGATTTCCCTTTACAAAACCCATGTTGACTCTTCCCCAACATATTGTGTTCATCTGTTTGTCTGATAATTCTGTTCTTAGTATAGTTTCAACCAATTTGCCTGGTACTGAAGTTAGGCTTACCGGCCTGTAATTGCTAGGATTGCTTCTGGAGACTTTTTAAAAAATCAGCATTGCATTAGCTATCCTCCACTCACCTGATAGAGGCTGATTTAAGCGATATGTTACATAACCTAAAAAGAATAGTGTGACAGGGCCCAGTGTGTCAAGTTGGGGTGCCCACATCAACCCAGTGCGAGGTTTGTACACCCCATCACACAGTCATTGGGATTCCCTGTTAAGCGGGTGATTCCAGTCAAGTAGGGCCTGGCCCCCTGCCAGGATCATTTAGATGAATAGTCCATGGGTTCCTGGGCAGGCAAAACAAGCAAGCAGTCTGAAGCCCTGCAGCCTCCTGGCTGGGGCAGGCAATAGGACTTGGGTAATTAGCCCCCTGGCCAGGGTAAAACATCATTCAGTCTATGGCCCTTGGGTGGGGAAAACAAACAGTCAATAGGCCTTACTTCCCTCTGGGCTGGGACATAGAGCAGGCAGCAGCCTCCTCGGCAGGCGGTGGTTTGGCTTCCCTGGCAGTCTTCGCCATCAGCGAGACTCCTAGAGCATAGTCTGGGTGTTTGGGCTCTACCACCAAGACTATCACAGGAATCAGCAGTGTACGTCCTTTCCCCTCTGTCATCCACTCCGACTGACCTGGGCTGCCTCCTTTTATCCAGCTTCTCCACCTGGAGCATGCGCAGCAGGGGAAAGGGGGCATGGTTGCCTGGGCCCACAATGATAGGTCCGCACCTGGTGGCCCAGTGCGGAGTTGGTACACCCCGTCACAGGTGGCTCAAGTGTGGGAATCTTCCTCACATCCTCTGCAGTGATGAGCAATGCAAAGAATTCATTTAGCTTCTCTGCAACTGCCTTGTCTTTGTCTTAATCTTCCAGTGGTCCTGCTAATTGTTTGGCAGGCTTCCTGCTTCTGATGTATTACATTTTTTTTTTCTGCTCCATTAGCTATCTTTAAGGACCCATCGAGGACAAGTGAGGTTCCATAGGAATGGAAAAGGACAAACATAGTATCCAGCTTTAAAAAAGGGAGAAAAGGAAGGACCTGGAGAATAATAGGCAAGCTAGCCTAACTTCAGTACCTGGAAAGATACTGGAACAAATTATTAAACAATAAATTAATAACAATAATAGAGGATAATAAGGTGATAAGCAGTAGCCAGTATGGATTTGTCAAGAACAAATTATCCCAAACCAATCTTATATCCTTCTTTGACAGGGTAACTAGCCTAATAAATAGAGACAGTAGACATGATATAGCTTTACTTTAGTAAGGCTCGACACAGTTCCATGTGATATTCTCATAAGCAAACTAGGGAAATATGGTCTACGTGCAATTACTATAAGGTGCTTATATAACTAGTTGAAAGACTACTCAAAAAGTAGTTATCAGTGGTTCACTGGGAGGATGTACCAAGTAGTATCCTCCAAGGGTCTGTTCTGGGTCTGATAGTATTCAGTATTTTCATTAATAACTTGAATGATGGAATGGAAAGTATCCTTATAAAATTTGCATACCAAGCTGGGGAGGGGTTGCAAGCACTATGCAGGATGGAACTAGAATTCAAAATGATCTTGATAATTTAGAGAATTGGTCTGAAATCAATAAGACAATATTCAGTAAAGACACGTGCAAGGTACTGCACTTAGGAAGGAAAAGTCAAATGCACAGATACAAAACGGAGAATAATTGAATAGGCATCATTACTGCAGAAGAGTCTGAGGGCTATAGTGGATCACAAATTTAATACGAGCCAACAGTATGATGGTATTGTGAAAAAAGCAAATAGTATTCTGAGCTGTATTACACAGGCATGTCATATGTAAGACATATGAGGTAATTGTTTTGCTATACTCAGCACTGCTGAGGCCTCACCTGGAGTACTGTGTCCAGTTTTTGGCATCATACTTTAAGAAAGATGTGGATGAATTGGAGGGAGTCCAGAGGAGAGCAGTAAAAATGGTAAAAGGTTTAGAAAACATGTCCTATAAGGAAAGATTGAAAGAACTATGCATGTTTAGGGTAGAGAGGAGAAGGCTGAAGGGGGACCTGGTAAGTCTTCAAATAAGTAAATGGTTGTTATGAAGAGGACATTATTCAATTGTTTTTCATGTCCTCTGAGGATAAGACAAGAAGTAATTGGCTTAGTTTGCAGTATGGGAGTTTTAAGTTGGCTATCTCTAAGTATAAGACTAATTAAGCAGTGGAACAGGGATTTTTCCCTGATGTCTTTAGCTTCCCTTATCAATTTTCTACACTTCATAGTTGGTAATTTATGATGTTCACAATCTACATCAAATTTTTTTTCCATTTGTTATATAGTGTGTGCTTGTTTCTAATTTCTGTCTGCACTTCCCTCTTAACTAGGATGGGCTTTTAACCCAGTTGTCCTCTTCTGTGACTGAGGAATTGTGGCTTTTGGGCTGTCTTGTAAACTCTTTTTAAACAATTTCAATGTTCATTCATATTTTGCTCTCTAAATTCTTTCTTCCCATCAGTTCTGCTCATAATTCTAATTTTCTTCATCTCTGGAAAATTAGGTTCCAAGTATATCTGTTCCTTGGCTGGGATTATCCTCTGTTTGTCCATAATTAATGTAATGAAGTCTTGGTCACTGGTTCATTGACAAACACAACTTCCAGTCCAGTGATCAATTCATGATAATGAGGGTCCAAAATAGTTATCTTAGGTGTTTAGTCTTTTGTTTCAGAATATTATCACCTATGATAGAAACTCTGATGGTGTTTTACTACTGGCTGCATGAGACCTGCAGCATATATTTCACGTAACACAATTTTTCCTAACACAAATTGCAGACAGGTGCTTTAAGGAGCAACTTTTCCTTTTGTCTAAATTGATTCAGTCATCTGTAACAGGCCCCTGTCAGTGTCCCCCTTGAGCTTTATTAGTTAGCAAATTGATCCACATGCATTCAAGATTCTGCTGTTCTGAACTATCAATAATTCTAAAACAGGTAATGGTTTGCTTAATATAGAGTGCCAGTCCCCACCTCCTTTTACTCACTATATCTCTCCTAAATAAATTGTAACCAGTGATGTTAACATTCCAGTAAAGGGAAGCATCCACCCAGAGGTCGGTAATACCAGTTGTGTCAAATTTCTTCTCACTAGTGAGAATTTCCAGTTCCTTCTGCTTATTATCCAGACTCCTAGCACCATTGTATAAGAAATTTAAAAAATTATTTTCTTTACGTTCTTTGCTACTTAGGTTCAATATGTTCCTAGCACCTGGAGTCTGAGTTTGTAATGCTTTCAACCCTTTAACATTATTCCCTTGTATAATATTTTTATATATATGAACCGAAGATGAGGCTGGGAATATGTTTGTGCGTGCGCACTCATGTGCACTGAGTGAAAATGCTTTATGTACTTAAATACGATGATTTTCATTCAGGAGGCAAAAGAATAAACTATGCATTAAAATTGAACAAGAAAAAATTCAAATGTACTTGGAAATAAGTACTCTTGCAGACTATATTGGGAGGGAAATGAAAAGATGCAGTAAAGGAGAAAGAAAAATGATTTAGGCTTAATGCGTTCACGTTCTTTGAGCATGATATAAAAGTTTCATTAATTACAAACTAAAAAAAAGTATATTTTTAAAATAAAGAAATAGCTCTGGGTCAGAGGGAATGAAGAAGTGTTTTAAGAAGATGAAGTAGCCAAATGGAAATTTGATTCTAGCCATCATATGTGGGGGAAGACTCAAAATGAAGACATTATTAGTAGAGTTTTGTGGGCAGACAAAGAAAGTAGATAAATGTGAGGTGTCAGAAACAGGTCATTTGAGCTCTGTCAGATTTTCTTATCATTATCAGCACACCAGCTTGCTTTCTCCCCAAATTCTCACCAGGAACTTTTCTAATAACTAAATCAAATAATTTCTGCAGCCTGTCAGAACTGTATTACCCATGTTGGTTGAATCTTAATGGTTTATAACCCATCTTTAATGTTGGAATCCAGTGATTATATGAATATTCCTTAAATTAGGGAAACTGGCACAGGAAAATACACATTTTCTCTCTCTCTGAATTTTCTCAGGTTTGGTTTTCCAAGTCTTTGTATTGGTAGCAAGAGACAATTTTAAAGCTCAATCCTGCAAGATGCAGAGCACTCTGACTCATATGGCAGTCTAGGTTACTTAGCACATTACAGAATAGAGCTTTAAATGATTTAAAAGACTGATGCACATTTGGTTAGTGCACTTAAATTGGAATAAACCAATTTAATTCTTTTAAAGTAGGTAGTGTTAAATAATATTCTTCAGTTACAATAAGTACTCGTCCTGTAAAAATGAGGTTACTAAGAAGTGTAATATTTGTACTAATTCAGTGTTTAAACATTTTCCATTTCCCTTTCTAAACATGCTAGTTTCTAATTTTTCTGCTTGTTAGTGATATAGTTGTGATATAGAATTTGATCTGATATGCTTGGCACTGTATCTTGGAAAAATCATCTCCTAAGCATGAGCATACTTAGCTGATTTTACAAGTTGCATAGTGGTAAACACATGCTTATCTCCAATCAGAGCTGATTTATAAATGTAACATTATTTAACTTCTCTTTCTAATTAAGCAGTATGAGGAAATAGGATATATTCACAAATAGGAGAAAAGCACATTGGTTTACATATTTGTTCTTAGAGACTAAATTATTTTTTAAATTGTTGGTTCGAATCAATTTCGTGTACATTTTAAAACTGCATCTTTTAAATTATCTTTAACTTAGTTATCTTTGCATTTGCTTTTCAGAATTTATTGTTCACAGATGAAAATGATGATTCAGAAATAAAAATAATTGATTTTGGATTTGCTCGGTTAAAACCACCTGATAATCAGCCTCTTAAAACTCCATGTTTTACTCTTCATTATGCTGCTCCAGAGCTCTTGAATCACAATGGTTATGATGAATCCTGTGATCTCTGGAGTTTGGGGGTTATTTTGGTGAGTGTTTGGTTGTGTGTCTTATTATTTTAATCATTCTATAACACAAGCAAAATTGATTCCTTGTTAAAACTAATGTCTGGAGAGGGCTTGACATTGTCCCAGATAAGCTAGAATTGGATAGACACTGCTTTGGAGTGAAATGAGGATATCTCTTTCCTGCACATATAGTAGCAGCTGGGATGTGTATTGGAGGCATTTAAGAAGGTAGAGCTAGAGCCATCTTTCAGTTTTTTTCTGAGCAATTTGATTAAATTATTTTTTCTTGGAATGTTCACCTGTTAAAACAGCTTGGATGTGTGAAGGAAATAATAAGTCGATTATGAGACCTCTATAAATTTATATTATGATCTTAAAATGGTTCCGGTTCAGATAAAGAGCCAACCTACGTTCTGTTTTACAGAAAAATTTATTTTGAAAAATAAGTAAATGGTATAGGCTTTCCCACTGTATAAAATCTGTATGTTTTCAACATTCCTGAGACATGTAAGCCATGTTGCTTACAAGGTCTCTAAATAAAGACCTGTTGTGCTTTAGACCATGTACACCTTAAAGAGAAAATATAACTCTTGTTAAAGTACTATTTGTAGGAATATATACACTGTTGCTAACTCTGCAAGTAACAATATCTGAATATTGAGTTAGTTAGGTTAATGTGTAATCAGTAATATAGTAAGGTTGGTAATAAATATATGGTATTAATTAGTACTACTTTTGTT
This sequence comes from Mauremys reevesii, assembly GCF_016161935.1. Lineage (NCBI taxonomy): Eukaryota > Metazoa > Chordata > Testudines > Geoemydidae > Mauremys > Mauremys reevesii. The sequence continues at coordinate 30,991,256 of NC_052626.1, forward strand.
CTCCTGGTAGTATACAATGCTGTCAGGACAGGTACCCTTCCAGTCTCAAGACAAAGGTTTAACATGCATTAGTGCATTGGAAATTATGAAGAAAATTAAAAAAGGAGAATTCTCCTTTGAAAGAGAAGCCTGGAAGAATGTATCTCAAGAAGCCAAAGATTTGATACAAGGTAGGAATCCATAGATATTTCATATTTTTCTTTTAGCTGCAGTGACCAGAGTAAAGTACTATACTGTATACTTTTGTGTTCTTCAGTTTTTGGTGCTTTATTAATTTAAGTTTATAAGGAAACCAAAGTAGTCTTTTTGTTACAAGCAGTAATTATCAGCTCATCCAGAATAAATGTCTGTAATTTTTTAGGGATGTCAGTTATTGAATACGTGATTTATTATTGTTGATTTGATTTATGAATATTTTATAACAAGTACTTAGTTCATTTCTCTGTTAAAAAGTGTTTTGTACTACCCTGTGTCAACGTTGTATGAGCTATATCTAAAGTGATATATAATTATGACTCATCAAATGATTCAGGTTTTATGTTTTCAAATGATTACTTTATCCACAGTATTAAAAAGATAAATAATAGCTCCTGGATTAAGAATATATTTAATATATATAATATATTTCTGTTAGGACTTCTTACAGTGGATCCAAATAAAAGAATTAAAATGTCCAGCTTGAGATACAGTGAATGGCTTCAAGATGGGAGCCAGCTGTCATCCAATCCTCTAATGACTCCTGATAACTTAGGCTCTTCAGGAGCTGCTGTACATACATACGTCAAAGCAACCTTTCATGTAAGCTTGAAAACTCTTGTATTTTAATTATAAATATTAAATATTTGCTACATTATATCAGCCTAGAATTTGGATTTCCATGAATTTGTTTATTTTGAAAATGTATTTACATTGAGTTCTATGATAGGTGCATAGGAAGTTACAGAAATATAAGGCCTATATAATATGTTGACTTGTATCAATGGCCAAAAACCTACATGAGAGAATATAATGAAACACATGTCAAAATGGGAAGTTGAGAGAGGAATATAGATTTTGACAGCATATTTATATCACTGGGGAAAGTGATGATGGTGAAACAGCTACCATAAATATAAAGTTTAGAGAAGGTCCTTAAACAAAGCTTTCTAAGATATGTGTAACGTTCTGGTTACACTTAGCACTTGCTTGACTTTCAGTTTAATTGCCCTTTTTGTGATTAGAAAGAAAGTAAACTACTGCTACAAAAATTTGAGGTAAAGCATTTAAAATATATTACGATTTGGAATGCTCTGTGGAAATACCTTAATTGTCTTAATGGACATTTTTGGATACCAACATTAATTCACTAAAAATATGTTTGTTATACAAATGCAGGCAAAGAGGAAAATGTTAGATTGATTTTTTCAAAACTTTATATATGAAGAATGATCTAAAAACATAATATGTTAAATTGCAGTTTATGCTCAAACACATTGCATTTTATGGCTTCATTGCAAACAGGGACTGTGTTGTCCAAGAAGAAGTGGGGTAAATAGTTTTTCTTTATTTAGCAATTGCAGAGATCTAAGTTTTGAAAAAAAAATGAAATGTTTAAAACTAAAATTGTAATTTAAGTAAATATAAAATACTAAAATGTAATCTTGACTATATTTATGGCTTAGTAAAATATTTTAAAAACATGGAATATGTGGGGAGAAGGTTGCCAATTAGTGATTGTGTGTGTATATATAGGTTTAAAATAGGGCCATCGATTAATCGCAGTTAACTCACGCGATTAACTCAAAAAAATTAATCACGATTTAAAAAAATAATAGTGATTAATTGCCATTTTAATTGCATTGTTAAATGACTACCAATTGAAATATATTAAATATTTTTGGATGTTTTTCTACATTTTCAAATATATTGATTTCAAATACAACACCGAATACAAAGTGTTCACTCCTCACTTTATATTACTATTTTTTATTACAAATATTTGCACTGTAAAAATGATAAACATAAGAAATAGTATTTTTCAATTCACCTCATACAAGTACTGTAGTGCAATCTCTTTATTGTGAAAGTGCAACTTACAAATGTAGAATTTTTTTTGTTACATAACTGCACTCAAAAACAAAACAATACAAAACTTCAGCGCCTACAAGTTCACACAATCCTACTTCTCGTTCAGGCAATTGCAAAGATAAACAAGTTTGTTTACATTTATGGGAGATAATGCTGCCCACTTCTTATTTACAATGTCACCAGAAAGTGAGAACAGGCGTTCACATGGCACTTCTGTAGCCGGCATTGCAAGGTATATACGTGCCAGATATGCTAATCATCTGTATGCCTTTTCATGCTTTGGCCACCATTCCAGAGGACATGCGTCCATTCTGATGAAGCTCATTAAAAAAATAATGCGTTAAATTAAATTTGTGACTGAACTCCTTGGAGGAGAATTGTATGTTTCCAGCTCTATTTTACCTGCATTCTGCCATATATTTCATGTTATAGTAGTCTTGAATAATGACTCAGCACATGTTGTTCATTTTAAGAACACTTTCACTGAAGATTTGACAAAACGCAAAGAAGGTACCAATGTGAGATTTCTAAAGATAGCTACAGCACTCAACCCCAGATTTAAGACTCTGAAGGGACTTCCAAAATCTGAGAGGGACAAGGTGTAGAGCATGCTTTCAGAAGTCTTAAAAGAGCAACACGCCGATGCGAAAACTATAGAACACGAACCACCAAAAAAGAAAATCAGCCTTCTGCTGGTTGCATCTTACTCGGATGATGAAAATGAAAATGCGTTGATCTGCACTGTTATTGAGCACAACCCGTCATCAGCATGTCCTCTGGAATAGTGGTTGAAGCATGAAGGGACATGTGAATCTTCAGCGCATCTGGCATGTAAATATCTTGTGACGCCAGCTACAACAGTGCCATGAAAACACCTGTTCTTACTTTCAGGTGACATTTTGAACAAGATGTGGGCAGCATTATCTTCTTCAAATGTAAACAAACTTGTTTGTCTGAGCAATTGGCTGAACAAGAAATAGGACTGAGTGGACTTATAGGCGCTAAAGTTTTATATTGTTTTATTTTTGAATGCAGTTTTTTTTTGGTATATAATTCTACATTTGTAAGTTCAGCTTTCCTGATAAAGAGATTACACTACAGTACTTGTATTAGGTGAATTGAAAAATGCTATTTCTTTTGTTTTTTACAGTGCAAATATTTGTAATAAAAATAAATATAAAGTTAGAATTGTACACTTTGTATTCTGTTGTAATTGAAATCAATGTATTTGAAAATGTAGAAAACATCCAAAAATATTTAAAAAAATGGTATTCTATTAACAGTGCGATTAATTGTGGGAGTAATATTTTTAATCGCTTGACAGCGCTAGTTTAAAGGCTTGTAAAATTGTCATAAACTGCATGAAGAATGTATAGACATGACTCTTGAGAAATAATAAAACATAGAACTCATACCTTATTATACATGTTCTAACATTTCTTAAACCTTTTATAAATGCATAAATTGCCTTTTTATTTTTAATCAGGCCTTTAACAAGTACAAAAGGGAAGGATTTTGCCTCCAGAATGTTGACAAGGCACCTCTTGCTAAAAGAAGGAAGATGAAAAAGACAAGTACAAGCACAGAGACACGTAGCAGTTCCAGTGAAAGTTCACATTCTTCTTCCTCTCATTCTCATGGTAAAACTACACCAACAAAAACCCTGCAGCCAACAAATCCTGCAGACAGCAATAACCCAGAAACCATCTTCCAGTTCTCTGACTGAAAAGCAGAGAAATATCCTCTCTTGAACAATTAAGAGGTGATAAGCCTGGTAGTACTTGTCCCTCCTTGGAACAGAGGGATTACAGGGATATGTTCATTGCTTTGAACAACTTGTTTCATTTCTGCCTTTTTAGCTTTTTGTTTCAAGACATTTGGTTTTAGTCTTAGTTCAGAATCACTGGATGTGGTATAATATTGTGAATACAACCAACATTGAACTCTCTTAGGGCTGGATTGGTATGCAGTCTAGTCCTGAGTAAGGGGTAATCACATTGTTGTTTTATCCCTGGAGGAAGAGTGTTACTGAGAGGCATAATCTCCTTTCAGTTTCCCCACTGTTCCGGGGAGGGTATATGCTGTAAAAGTCAATGTGTACTCCCTGAAATGCTGTGTAACTAGGCATGTTGTGGGGAGCAGAGTCAAGAGTCCTCCTGCCTATCTGCATAAGGAGGGTCATAGCAGCTCTGGTTTCCTCCGCACACAAGTAATGGCAGTACAGTGCACTAAAGCAAGAGGCCATCTTACATCACTTCTAACCCCCTTGTGTTGGTGCATAGGATGGGCTAGAACCTGGACCTTATTTTGGAAATTAAGAACAGAGATGAACATAAAAGGAGTACCATTATGCTGTTTTACAAATTTATTCCTTAAATTTGGTTTTACGCTACTCAGAATATAACAGTCTTATATTATCTAGATCGGGGTAGGCAACCTATGGCACGGGTGCCGAAGGCGGCACACGAGCTGATTTTCAGTGGCACTCCCACTGCCCAGGTCGTGACCACCAGTTCAGGGGGCTCTGCATTTTAATTTAATTTTAAATGAAGCTTCTTAAACATTTTAAAAACCTTATTTACTTTACATACAACAATAGTTTAGTTATATATTATAGAAAGAGACCTTCTAAAAACGTTAAAATGTATTACTGGCACGCGGAACCTTAAATTAAAGTGAATAAATGAAAACTCCACTTCTGAAAGGTTGCCGACCCCTGATCTAAATGAAAAAGGAATCTATGGCTAGCAAGATGAGGTGACTTTGCACTGTAATGCTATTGTTTATCTGTATTTCTAGAAAATATAATTTTTTAAAAAACTTTTCAAGCTCCAAAACCCAATGATATACCAGAGAAAAGAAGTTGAAATTTAGTACTGAACATTTTTTTAAATGGTCATGTGTTCAAATATTTATTTCAAGGAACAGCTATAATGTATTGTGTTTATCTTTTATATTTATATGATAACTTGAAGATACCAAGATGAATCTTTTTTTTAAAAGATGCAGAAACTCCAAATTCCATTTTTGTTATCATGGGGTCCATATTGAATGCATGCCAACCTATGTTTTTAATTTTGCATTGCACAAACGTGGCAGTTAGCTCAATACTGATTGTAAAATATTCAAATATATTTTTCTTATTTGTGCTTTATAAAACATCTGAATGATTTTGATGTTTTCTCATGGAGTGTATTTGGGATCCCACAAGGTGTTGCATGCTGCTCTGAGATGCTGAGTGTCCTTAAGTCTCACTGATTTCAGTGGGAGTTGTGGGCTCTTAGTATCTTTGGAGGAGCGCTCAGCACCTGGCAGGAATGAAACCCTGTATCTTTGCCATTTTTTTTCATTCCTTACATTACATTTCCTTCCTCACATCTTGCTTCTATCTTGTACATAATAAATAACTAGACTTGGGCATGTTGTATAGTGTAGTTGTAAAGCACTTATGCACTGGGAAAACTAAAGGGAAATTATACTAAACACTGTGTTTCACAACTGTACACTGTTGTATTACAGTGAGGTATTTCCTGCTGTGGTAGTATATTATGTACATAACCTGTTTGGAATCAAAAATATGTGACTTTTACTGAAACATTTCCATTGATATACTTTTAAATTGAATAGCATATTTTGTAAACTTATGCAGAGCACTTCTACTCCTCACCTTCTGAATGACTAGGGACAACTAACTATTAAGTGTTAAATAAGACCCCAATTCTGTAAACAGTTACACATGTGAGTCATCCCATTAAAGTCAATGAGACTACTGGTGTAAAGTACACGTGTAATTGTTAGCATGATTGGAACCTAGTTGACTAACAGATTTTATTAACAGCTTGCTGCATTTTGAAGTAAATTTAATCCAAACCCTATGCAAAAAGATATAGGAATTGTTTGTCAATTGTTTTATTTATTTAATTACATCAGATAACAGTGTTGAGAAATCTTATGCTGCCATGTTTACACGGACTGTGTTTGACAAAACCAAGAGGTTTTGAGACCCAACATTTGTTCTGTGTTGCTTTAATATTATTAATGACAGCATTTTGAGGATTTGAGAATTACTGATGTGAATTACTTAATTTACTACTTTTTTGACATGAGTGTCAGTAGTAATTGCAGCATTAATTTTAGGTTGATGTGAATATTGAGACATTTGCAATGTTTATGTAGAATTAGTATATTTAATCTTAAAAATCAGTATATATGCTGGTAACACAAACAATTTAAAGTGGCTGGTGTTAAGATATTTTAAACTAATATTAATATAATATTCAGATTTGCTTTTTGAATACTCTCTTGGGAGTAATCTCAGTAATAAATACAACTAATTTGTAAACAAATACATTCCCTCTCCCCAGTAAACCTCCAGTAAATACAAAGAAACCATAGTAACAATTAATATTTATTATGCAAACAGCACTAACAAATTGCAATGCTGATTGTTTGTAATGTTCAGTAAACCGCACTTTGAGATATTATTGCTGTACAGTTTTTCAAGTACTTTTTCAACAAAACCAAAAAGGTTTCTAAATGGAAAAAAATTGGAATTAAATGACTCTGCTGAATTTAACTTTTTAAAATTAAGGGGATAATAAAATGTGTTCCCTTGCTTTGGAAACTTGAAGAAATAACTTTTTATGGACTTTTTGGACAATTGCTAAAATTGACTAAAAGAGTGATTATTTCATTCTGAGGAAAGTGCAGTTGTATTTTCATTGTTTTATCGCACAGGCATTTATGAAATACTTCATTATGCCATTTTTAGACTATATTGGGACTCTGAAATTATTACAGCTCACAGTAATGGATACACATCTCTTGCATAAAAGACATTTTCTTTTATGTAAGGATATTTGGATGCAAAGTCTGCTTTTCTTTTGTGCTATACTGGTATAGTGTTTTGCCTGTCACCTATTTAATATGAGGACGATCAGTACTCAGTCACATATAAATATCATGGACCTGATTCTTCGTTGCCCTGTGCCTGTGCAGTCATTTATGCCTGTGCAAAGTGGGTGTAAAATTTTGCCACACCATAATGTTAGGACTAGATTCTCATTTATGCTAAGACTACTTTACACCACTCTATTAGTGTAAAAGGGCACTAAGTGGATGTAAATTACATTTATAGTTAGGTTAAGGTACTTTTAAACCACTGCACAAGATGGAATCAAACCGCATATTTCTAATTGTATGTATACTTCTAGATTTCTCTCTAACACAAAATACTAAATTCAGCCACATTTATTAAGAGGAAGTATGGGATATGTTACTGACAGATTCTAATTTAATTTGAATTTATATCTCTCCATTCCTTCCAGATTATTTGGTGCAGTCAACAGTACTAGGAAGAGCAGTAGATTAGTTTCTTGAAAACCCAGTTCTTTAACAGTATAGCTCTACGTAACTATTTACTTATTTATATTAATGCATTTTTTAAAAAAATCAAAATATTTAGTTGTACAAAAACTATTTATTTGTTCTGAGAACTTACTGTTTTTAAAAATACAAACGGTAACAATTTAGGGGTAGATATGAAAAAAGTGGAAGGCTTGGAGCACGAAAAGCACAAAACCAGAGTTTTACTTGACTTTCTAATTAAATTCCTCCTTCTCACACAAAGAGCAATCTATCCTTAATTTAGAGAATTGTTTCTTCATAGAAGGTCAGACAAAGTACTCAGTACACTTATCTCACATGTACAGTATTATAAAAGAAGATTTTACTACAATGGATAATTGTTACTGTTCTTCAGAAGAGCATAAAAATACAGTATACCATCAAGATGGCTGACATTTCCCATCTTCCAGACTGACATTACTGATGCACCTGTTTTCGCTGCCCTTCTAAACAAAATAATTTATACCAGCACAGCCACATTCCCCTGCTGCTTCTTCCAGAATATACTTAAAGGAATAGATTCACACAACTGTCATGTATGTGTTTTATCAGTATTCTAAAGAATTGTTACTATATAAGTATCATTCTCAATTTTTAACAAGAAGTGTGTATGTATTTTATTTTTTTAATAGTTATTTGGTCTTCAGTTATAATTTTTTGTTGTGGTATTATGCCTTAAGCATCATACCTAGGGCACTACCAAATTCATGGTCCATTTTGGTCAATTTCATGGTCATAGGATTTTAAAAATCATAAATTTCATTATTTCAGCTATTTAAATCTAAAATTCCACAGTGTTGTAATTGTAGGGGTCCTGACCCAAAAAGGAGTTGGGGGGGGGGTCACAAGGTTATTGTAGGGGGAATTGCGGTAGTGCTACCCCTTACTTCTAAGCTTCCTCTGGCAGCGACGCTGCCTTCAGAGCTGGGCAGCTGGAGAGTGGTGGCTGCTGGCCAGTGTCATAGCTCTGAAGGCAGCGTCACTGCCAGCAGCAGTGCAGAAGTAAGGATGGCATGGCATGGTATTGCCACCCTTACTTCTGCACTGCTGCTGGCGGGGCATTGCCTTCAGAGCTGGGCATCTGGTCAAAAGCTGCTGCTCTCCGGCTGCCCAGCTCTGAAGGCAGCACAGAAGTAAGGGTGGCAATACCTCCACCCAACTAAAATAACCTTGCAACCCCCCTGCAACTCCTTTTTGGGTCAGGACCCCCAATTTGAGAAACGCTGGTCTCCTCCATTAAATCTATATATTATAATGGACCATTATAATATACAACAAAAGACCAGATTTCACGGGCTGTGAATTTGATAGGGCCCTAATCATACCAGAGGCTTTGGCTCAGTCTTCCTGATCATGGTCCATATCTTTTCTTTGCATGCCCCCCGCACCCCAATACACATAACACACACACACACCCTCACTGTCTTTTACTGTGACCACCACTGTATTTCCTTCCTTCCTTCTGAGGAATCCTAATGTTTGAATCTTCTAGGTAGTGGAAACTGGAAATAGTGGGGCTGCTACTGTTCCAGAGACCAAAGTGCCTTGATCTTTCAGTCTTTGTCAACCTGTAAAAAATATCTTCAGTTTATTCCCCAGACATCAGTCTCTTGTAAGTTGGTAAATATGACAACTGTACAGCTCCAAGCCAGCTTTCCCCTACCACCTTCCATTTTTATAAGTCACTTATTTGTCTGTTGCGTTAAGAGTTCTGAATTGTTATTTAGCAACAAAAACTTAGGAGTGAGCCAATGCATCCTACACTCCAGATGGGTGGACAAAACTGAGGATCTACATTGCATAGACTGATGTGGGCAGTCTGATGTATTTACTGACTGTATATACTTGCATCCAAAAATAGTAAGAAAAAAATAAGAAAAGTGAAATGATTATTGAAGAAAAAAGTTAACAAGGTATAGCTTGATAATATATATAAGCTACCAGTTGTTTTCCAGAGCTGTTCACTGAGCTAACTACAAAAATTGATGGATGGGAAGGTATGGGTCTTCTCTCCTTGTGCTTCGAGATAAACATTTTTCCTTCTTCTGTTCTATCTAGAAATTTTTATAGCATTCATCAGTGTAGCATATAAGTGACTAGTATATTTATTCAGGAAGATTGTGAAATTGCATGACACAAGAATGGGAAAGCTTATTTTTATGTTAGCACTTTTTTTTAAAGTAGAAATTGGAATTTTTGTGTGTTGAACAAAAGTTAACTATTTGCTGTTTTTTAAAAATTCTTTACAAACTGCTAAAAAAGAAATATCTATGGTGACAGTGAAGTCCATTTTAGAAATCTATGCTTAAAAACTGCTTAAGAGTAAACAAAATACGCAACCTTGTCCTGACTTTTATACCATTAGTTTTAGGAAATATGATTCAAAGTAAAATGCATTATAGATAAGTTTTATATTTTAACCAAATATACTGTAAAGTGAGATACATATTTTTGTTTTGGGGGGTTTATTGAGGCCTGCTATATTAGACCTTATTCCTTTTTATAGCACCCCTATACATATGCTTATTTTAGTTGTTTGTATAATTCTTCTTTTAAAAAAAAAAGGGTGTGTGTGGTGTGTAACATTTGGTCATGTAGTTTGCTAAATTCATGATCTAATATAGTTCTTAACTTCAGTATCCTCTTTTTCAAAGGGTATTGCAAATGCTGTAGATATGTACATTTTACATGTAATATAGAATAAAGCTGATAAAAATTGGATAAAAATATATAATTCTACACCCCTATCCTGGAAACATGTTTATGAGTAACTTCTGTATCTGCAAGTTTGAGGCTAGTTGAGAAATCAAGAGGAAAAAATACATGCTCTTTGCTATTCCAAGAAAGTAATGTTACCTTTTAAATAATACTAATACTATAATTAAGGCTAAGATTTTGTCATGGATATTTTTAGTAAAAGTCAAGGACAAGTCATGGGCTCCCGTGATTTTTCCTTTATTGCCCATGACCTGTCCATGACTTTTACTAAAAATATCCATGATTAAATGGGAAGGGGCTAGGCAGCTGCGGGGTAGCTGGAAGTCCAGGGTCTCCACTGCCCTTGGGGGCTCAGAGCTTCAGGGATCCCCCTACCCTCCCATGGCACCCGGGGGCTGTGTGAGTCCCTCTGCCCTCCTGCAGCAGCTGGGGTCTGTGGGTTTCCCCGTGCCCCCCACAGTGATGGGGAGCTGTGGGGGTCCCTCTGCCCCACCATGGGGTGCTGCAGAGATTCCCCTCCCCCGCCACCATGGTGGGGCTCTGTGGGGGTCCCCTGTGGTGGCTGGGGAGCTGCCGGGGTCCCCTGCCCCCCCGTGGTGGCCAGGGAGCTGCAGAGGTCCACCTGCCCTCCCCCCATGGTGGCCAGAAGCTGCAGGGTACCCCCACTGCCCATGATGGCTCGGAGCTTGGAGGCCCGCTGCCTCAGACGGTGGGGGGTAACTCACAGCTCCCTGCCACTGCAGAAGTTGGCAGGATCCTGTAGTTCCCAGCCACCAGGGCTGAAGTCACAGAGGTCTTTGGAAGTCATGGATTCTGTGACTTCCATAATCTCTGTGACAAAATTGTAGCCTTAACTATAATACACACACAAAGCTTGTTTGAACCATATATTCCAAAGTTCTTTACAAAAATAGATAATATTAAGTAAGGCTGGTTGGAAAACAAAAGCATTTCCTGCAAGAAATTTTAAGCAAAAAATCTTTGTTCAAAATTGCAGTAAAATTATTTTTTAGTTTTTGCACATGTAGTTTTGAACAGATTAAAAATGAAAATTATATTTTGTTTTGACTTAAATTTTTATTTCATGTTTTAAGTGAAGCAACTTTTTAATTGAAAATGAAAATTTGTGTCAAAATGTCAATTTGAATTAAAATATTTTGTTTCTGGTTTTTAAACCAAAATAAAATTATAATTTAAGTCTAAATTAAATGTAAAATTTACTTTATTTTCAAAATGTCCATTTGAAATAATTTTCATTTTGAAATTTTCTACAGGGAAACTGATAATATTAATCAGAATTGACATGTTCCATATTTTTCACTAGAATTTCCCACACAAATTGTAAGCAACTCTAGAATTAGGCCCATTTTATAAAGGGGAACTGAAGCACAGGAAGGCTGTGACTTGCCAAAGGCAACATGGTGGCAGAGACAGAAATAGAACCAGAATTTATGCCTGCTGAGTCTCTCCCTGTTAGTAGTCTCTACAGTGGTAAAAGTCACCTTTGTTTAAAATGCAGACGACCCCAGGTTACACACACCTGACTTACGCAAATCCGCACTTACGGAAAAAGTTCTGTAAGCTAGAAATAGAAGGGTTGTTTTTTGTTTGGTTTTTTGTGTGTGTAATGGTTGGGTATATGTTTCCGACTTATGCAAAATTCGAGTTACGCAAGGTGTTCCAGAATGGATCACTTGCGTAAGTCGGAGAGCGTCTGTGTTGACATTTAAGAACGAAAGAGAGCAATTGACTTAAAAATTAACCAGACTAAAAGTATCAATTAAGTATTACAAAAGCTAATGCGTGTTAGTTGCCTTAATTCAACTAGGAAAATAATTTAAATTAGTGGCTTAGTTTAGAAAAATTTTGGAATCTGATGTTTATTTGGAAGTAAAGTGGAGTTCAAAAATGAGCAAAGGTAGAGAGGGTAAATACTGTGGATTTTTTTATAAAGTTAAGGGCCAAGCCTGTTAATAGCTGCACCCACAAAATTCTTATTGAAATCCATTGACTTCTTTTTTAAATTTGTCTGAGATAAAGATGGAAAAACAGCTTTTCTTCCTCCTATCTCCCACAAAGGCAAAGGAACCACTAAAAAAAATAATCACAGATTAAAGTGCAGACTGGATGCAGAGGTACAATGTATTATACTTCTTAATAGAAAGTCATATTTAATTTTTGGCAACACATTTGGGGCGTTTAGAATAGTCTAAGCTTCGGTTCTCCCTAAAATATTTACTCTCATAAATACTCATTTTTGCTGGATTCTTGACCAGTTGTTAATTATGTAATTAGTTCTCTTAATAGCAAGATGTTTGGATGTTTAATGAAGGGTAGAGGAGAAAATATAAGAATTTTGATTGTGACCTTGTCTATATTAGAAAGGGTTTGCCAATGTAGCTGCATTTCATAACCTCAAAATTGTTCTTTTGTCAGCATAGCTTATATCAGTTCCACAAATGAAATAAGATCTCTACAATAGCAAATGGTCTTTTTTTGTTCATATAACTGAGACTACATTTGGACTCTTGCCAGCATAGCTGTGCCAGTTAGGGGTTGCTTTTTTTCACATTGCCAACTAGCCTAGTTATGCCAGCAAACCTTTTAAGTACAAACCAGGCCTTAGAATTAGGGAACAGGAACAAGGAGAGAAGAGGGAGAAGAGGTGGAGCACAGAATTAATGCTAAAGGCAGCAGAGGGTAAAGAAATCTCAGGGTTGGTGTTTGTGTTGTTTAAAGTTATGCCTAAGGGATAGAGAGATGACTAGAGGATAAAGAAAACTATTATTTTGTTGAGAGCAGCTTGCCAGTCCTGTTTAAACAAAAATGACAAATCATTTCCCATTTTTTGTGAATGTAATGCAAGGGGAAAGAGCTGCATTGACAACCTAGGTTAAGTTACAGAACAGCTACAGAATGTACTGCTGTTCAGTACAAATGTCTGCTCATTGACTGGCGGGGGAGCGGCAGACGTCGATCCCACGCCACGAGGACGTGAAGTAAGTGATTCTAAGTTGATCTAAGATATGTCGACTTCAGCAACGCTATTCTTGTAGCTGAAGTTGCATATTTTAGATCGATACCCTCCCCCCGCCAGCGTAGACCAGGCCTAAGTCTACTGTTGAATCACCAGAGTAACCAGTGTAGATTTGTACAACATCTTGTCAGTCATTTTGTTGTGAGAATAACATATAACATATATAACATATATAAATTGCATGTTATTCATATGTTATTCTCACAGCAGAATGACTGACCAAGTATTATCATTTTATCAATTACAATTGAGTAATAACACAGTAAAAGCATCCTGATTTTGTTGTTTGTTAAATCACACACATAAGGTATGTCTGTACTGTCCATGTTACAGTGCGGCCATGGCAGCACTGTGACATGGGCAGGGTAGTCATGCTTTATCGCTGGAGGAGAACTGTCCCGGCGATTAAAAAAAAACAAACCCCACCACGAACAGGACGTGGTCGCTCTCTCACCGGGATGTGGCTCTTGGCGATAAAGCGCTGTCTGTGTTGGTGTTTTTCAGCGCTAAAACTTTTGTCGCTCAGGGGTGTGTTTTTTCACACCCCTGAACGACTAAAGTTTTAGTGCTGAAAGTGGCAGTGTAGATACAGCCTTAGTATCATGTGTTGCAAAGAGCCACAGAAGACACATTAAAGACACATTGCGGCTCGTGAGCCTCAGGATGAGTATCACTGTTTTAGATGTATAAATTTGCATTTGGTTATATTAAAATGTATTTAGTTTGAATGGGTCTAAATTACCCAGTGATCCATATCGCTCTGTATGAGTGCCCTGTCCTCATCATTATTTACCATTCCACACATCTTTGTGTCATCTGGAGATTTTATCAGTAGTGATTTTATATTTCCAGTTCATTGATGAAAATGTTGAACAGTGTCAGGCCTAGCATTGATGCCTGGGGAACTGCACTAAAAACAGACGCATTCAGTGAGGATTCCCCATTGACAGCTACTTTTTGATATCTGTTAATTAGCCTGTTAGTCCATTTAATGTGTTGTTTATTGATATTGTGTAGTTCTGTTTTTTAATAAGAATGCAGTATTAAGTCAAATGCCTTACAAAAGTCTAAATATACAACATCTATGCATCAGAGGTGTAGCCCTGTTAGTCTGGATCTGTAAAAGCAGCAAAGAGTCCTGTGGCACCTTATGGACTAACAGACGTATTGGAACATGAGCTTTCGTGGGTGAATACCCACTTCATCGGATGCATGTCAACATCTATGCAGTTATCTTTGTCAACCAACCTTGTAATCTCACCAAAAAATAAATTGGGCTAGTTTGAGAAGATCTATTTTCTATAAAGGCATGTTGAATGGGATTAATTGTATTCCTATCCTTTAGTTCTTTATCAGTTGAATTAGTTTTTCCGTAATTTTGCACAGAATTGATGTCAGGCTAACCTGCCTATAGTTACTCAGGTCATCCTGCTTGCTGTTTTTGAATATTGGCACAACGATAGCACTGTTTCTGTCTTCTGGAATTTCTTTGGTATTCTAAGATTTATTACAAATTAACATCAGCGAGCCTGAGATCTCCTTGTAGGAGTCTTGGGTTGCAAGTTATTGAGGCCTGCTGATTTAAAAATATTTATTCATAGTAGATGTTCTCTAACATCCTCCTGAGTTACTAATGGAATGGGAACTTACTTGATCAGTATGTATGATACAAGTACATCATCCTGCTTCTTTCCAATTACAGAACAGAAATACTTACGGAACATTTTTGCATTTGTGCATCATTATTAACAATGTTACTATCTCTGTCTAATAAAGGGCCATTACCATTGCTAGGATTTCTTTTCTTTGTAATATATTTAAAAACATAGAACTTAATACTACTGTTCACCTTGCAGTTGGGAACTTGGATTATGCAAATTCTGTAAGGCAGGGACTCTCTGTATTTTGTCTTGTGCATTGCCAAGCACATTATCAATGCTCAAGAAGTAATAAAACTAATTATTATGGAGGTAGTCCTCTTAATTTTAAATGTCTAGGTCATATAAAAGTGCTCTGCCACTTTGTTGCATATGGTTTTATTTTCTATGTGTGACAATATTAGACTGTGTAATACAGGCTATTTTTCTAAAACAATAAAAAGTCCCTCTTTCTGCATATTTTTATTTACAAAACCATTGAAAGAATTTCTGGGGACTGCTAGCTTAAATGAGGTAAAAAATTAACAGGATGGATTTCCAAGTTAGAACCAATGGTCTGTGTCGGTGGTGTCCAACCTGAGGCCTTCAGAGCACTAAATTGTGGCTTTCAAGGGTAATTGTGTAAAGAAGAAATATTATATTGATTATGAATTGAAAATATATTTACTGAGCCATGCTCTGCAATTTTTAAACTGAACTACTTGAATCAGCCATGTTGCTATGCCTCATTATTTCTTCTGCAGCCCCATGAGCAGTTTCTGGCATGAACCAGGAGCGTTCTGAGCAGCTACTTGCTGTTCTTTCCCTGCTGCAGCTGCTCAGAAGCATCCCCAGTGGCAGTCTGTTTTATTGCAGGGGAGAGAAAAGACTGACTAGTTTCTCCACTGCCTGCTTCCTTGCCAGGCTGTGTGAGGCCCACGGTTAGAGGCTTAGTTGGCTCTGCCTGAGCCTAGGAAAATTGTTAAAGTATTGATTGTGATCCCTTGAAAGAGGTTGGACATCAGCCTTATCCCTTGCTAGTGTTGACCTTGACGTGCTAACATGTGAAAACTATAAACTGCCTTGTGTTCATCGCATGTTACCTCATGTTATTTACCACACATTAGCTTATGTGGTAAGAAAATGGTTTGATGCTTCTGAATACAATTTTTGGTAAGTTCATCTTTTTTCTTAAAAGGGTACAGTCATGTTTAAAACCTCTTTTATACTTTCATTTTAGAAGCTGAAAATAAAATATCTTTCTCTAGCAGTTCTGATCTTTTCCATTTAGAAAACTGCTTTTGCTTGTTTTTTTGGTGTTGAAATTAATGGCTCTTTTTATCTTGTTCTTTGATAGTGCAGCAAAACTATTGATGATGTGACTATAGCTCTGGAATAGTATTTAACTGCTATAGAGCTAGCAGAGTCTGCAGAGATAGCAGAATCTGAAACATTTTTTATTGGCCCATTAGTAATAATGGCTATTTGGGTTTTTCTAAATGTCTTGAAGGTGTATTTTATATTTTTATATATATAATATATATTTAGAATCTCAAGGGCATTTCCCACCATATTATGACAAGCTTAAGATACTGTAGGACAAATATTCTGCCTAAACTATGGAATGTTGACTTTTAATGTATGCTTTTTATTAACTAGTCATTGTTGTAGCCTAACCATTAGTATAGTCTTATTCCCATTTGGTATGGTTGGCTATGAAAAGGATCTCAATATGATTGTCTTTTGTGTCTGCTACTCCAGTTTAAGAAAAATGACATGAGTACAGCGGGTAAGGTCCCACTTGAAATAGAATATTAAAGAATATATGCTATAGTTGAGATTTTACTGGATTATCTGGCAGTCATTAAAGAGCTAATCATATTTTTCATTCTTTGGGACCTATTTCTAATGCGTTTTACTTTGTCAACATCTGAGCTGTGCTTCCTACTTACATGAGCTATAACTAGCTGTTAAAAGAAGTGCACATTTTTTAAACATATCAGAGAATTGGTATGGGGAAGGTAAGTCATGCAGCAGAACTGCAGTAGCGTAGGTAGTAGGGGAGTGGGACAGCGGCCGCTCTCCCACTGAGCACAAGTGGCGCCTTTTAAATTTCTTGGCACCTTTTTAATTTTTACTCATCCAGCGGCACTCCAGGTCTTCGGCGGCACTTCAGTGGCAGGCCCTTCACTAGCTCCGGGTGTCTTCGGTGGCACTTAAGGACCCGCCGCCGAAATGCTGCTGAAGACCCATGGAGCGAGTGAAGGTCCCGCTGCCAAGGTGCTGCTGAGGACCCGAAGTGCCGCCCCATGAGTAAAAGCACCGCCGGGTGAGTAAAAGCGCTGCAGTAGATGGTGCCTTTTTTTGAGATCGCTCCCCCTGTTCCCTCCACCTGGCTACGCCACTGAGCAGAAGTATTGGGTGAGCTAGAACCTACGGACTGAGGATTCTATTGTGAGCAGGTATTTTACATTTTGAAGAGGAGGAAAGATTTTTATGTAAATGTTAATTGTTCAAATTCAAGAAAATCTTTATCTCCTTTTGCAAGGACTTTAGTTGCTTAGCCCATTTACTCAATCTATGGTGAGGTCAGTTACTAGTGTGTGACTTGTATTTCATTTGTATGTTATCTCTCTAGATCTGTGAAGATTTTTTTTTAAGAACATAAGATATTCTGGGGAATGAATAAAAGATATCTGACCATCAAAGTTCACTTTCTTTTATATTCTAACCTCACAGGATGCCATTTTTAAAAATTATTTTAGTGATTATCAAAGGGGATTTAGATATTTTTAGGTAGCATTACAAAATTTAATATATTATAATAGCTTTTACTGAAATAATATCTTTGTGTAATATTATACAGTTTATATGCAAAGATTTAGTTAATGATAGTAAACAATACCTTGTTCGGCTTGTTTAATTCTAGCTGGGCTAGAACTTAAAAGTGTTAACTTATTGTGTAATGTGGAACTTTGGTTCCTTTGGAATTATTAAGACAGAAAAATGTCAGTCTGTTTTCCTTCTGTTGCTGTATATATGCTAAGCAATGTTAATTTCTCTTAAATGCTTTATTACGGTGATGGTTGGCACTGCCATTCATTAAAGATGAAATATACAAATCAAGGGGGTTTATACTATGGATTATTTATTGAGAATTGTAAGAAATCAACAGATACTTGTCTAAAAGTTGTAAAGACGTGTATTCTTTTCCAAGTCTTGAAGTTTGTTTTTCCTGTATTAGGCAAGTACTGAATGAGTTGTATCAACTTGACAGCAACAACAGAGTTGAACATTGATTGTGTAGGAACGTGCTATCTTGCTTTTTGGATTTCTTTGAAGTGTTTTGTGTGTGAATTTAACTTTAAAAAAGCAGTAAGGGCTTACATTTACCTAATTGTGTGTATGTTCACAGATGTGTTTGTTTTACCTTTAAAAATAAACTTGTCTAAGTGCAAAATCTTAAATTCGGAAGTACGTCATTACAGTACATTTCACTTCTGGTTCATTTGAACTGTGCTCATCATTACGATCTTCAAGAGTCTGGCTCTTTTAATATAATATGCACATTGCCAAAGTCTTGATTTTATAGTACTGCTAACTCTCACTATGATCTAAATTTCCTTTAAACTGTATTTTGACTCTAAAAAACCTGACTGTAAAAATGGTGTTGTGGCATCATGTTTGTCTTTCAGTAATTTCTATATCAGCTTTACTTAGTTAAGAGGAAAGATACTGCTTCAGTAGGAGTTGAGGGTGCCCAGAACATCACTGGATCATACGTCAACATTCAGTACCATGCTGTCTGAAACTGATTCGGGTTCGATAAGCTTTGTATTGGGTGAGGAAAAACAGGCAGGACCAGAATAAGGTGCTAAGCCAAGTGGCTGCGTTTATTTGGGGGAAAGTTACAACTTGGGCCAAGGGAGAGAGGCAATTTTTAGCTGGGATGTTGTTAGGCAATATAAACAACCCAAAAATCATTAACAGTACAATTCTATACTGCTCACTGCACCACACTGGATAGGCAGACATACCAATCACACAAGATGGGAATCGGGTTCGTCAGGGCGGTGCCCGGTGCAACACAGGAAAGAGACCCACAGGCCACTGCCTCAACTGCCCTTGCTTTCACACTAAGGGTAAACCCAGAGTGTGATGCGGCTGCAGTTGGGCAGATTCCACTCACACAGACCGTGGGGACAGGAACCCCTTGGTCAGCTAATCCCCAGGTGGAGACAGCTCCCAGACACAAACACTCCGGACAAAGACAGAGCAGTGACACACACTTAAAACAGTTTACAATAAACAATTTATTAAAACCTTAGAACAACTATACACCTAGGCAATTGTGCAATTATGAGCTCAATACTTTAATCCTTAACACTGTGTACACACTTGGTACTGGGTTAGGGAGGGGAAAAATAGGAGGCTGGATAAGCAAACTGCCAGAAATTAGAAAACAAATACCGCACTCCAGGCGCAGCTGACCAGCAGAGCAGACACCAGAAGCATGATGAGGTGCCAGGAACAGGTCCAAGGCGACAATGAAGACGACACGACACAAGCTAGCTATACTGGAAGGAGACCCTGGACGAAAGGGTGATCAGGTCCTTCAGTTGACACCCGGATACTCCACACTATGAGCTAGACCGGGAGGAGACCCTGGCCAAAAGGTTGATCAGGCCCTTCAGCTGACACGCGGACACTCCACACTACAGGCTAGACCGGGAGGAGACCCCGGCCAAAAGGTTGATCAGGCCCTTCAGCTGACACGCGGATACTCCACACAGATTTTGGGGGGAAACCTAGTTTTATAGAAAGGGTCTCACTCACTCGTGTCAACATCTGATTGGTCCCTGGTTCCCCCTCCCTCCAGGCTTCGAGCTGTTGCCCCCCACGCCAGCAGGATTTGCACACGGCACACTGGGGTATCTGGGCAGAATTAGGTCTCTGTATACAGTACTCTGGAGTTGCTGGGCAGAACTAGCCTGACCTCCAGACGACCGGGCCCAAAAAGAGCGGGAAAATGCATATTACGGAGTTGCTGGGCAGAATCAGGTCTTTGCATACTGCACTAGCCTGACCTTTAGACGGCCCAACAGGGAAAAAAAACAGGAAAGTACACACAGCACTTTAGTGTTGCTGGGCAGGATTAGGTCTCTGCCCTTTCCTATGCAACAAGAACCTGGTCCAAGATGGAGGCTGCCTTGTCCTTTTAACAGGACAAGATGGCCGTGGACAGACAATTGGCCATACAGAGCCATAACTGTGTATCAGGTTGCGACACATGCTTACTAGAAAAATTACTCTGACTTCAGTGAGACTTGCCTGCATATAATGAGTGTGGGATCGGTGCCTGCACAGTAAAGGAGCTATTCAGCACTTCAGATCAGGGGCGGCTCTAGGAATTTGGCCGCCCCAAGCACGGCGGCATGCAGCAGGGGGCGCGCTGCTGGTCGCCGGTCCCGCGGCTCCGGGGGACCTCTTGGAGATGTGTCTGTGGAGGGTGCGCTGGTCCCGCGGCTCCGGTGGAGCATCCGCAGGCATGCCTGCGGGAGGTCTACCCGAGCCGCGGGACGACCGAACCCTCCACAGTCATGCCTGCGGGAGGTCCGCTGGTCCCGTGGCTCCGGTGGACCTCCCGCAGGCATGACTGCGGAAGGTCCGCCGGAGCCGCCTGCTGCCCTGCCGGCAAAATGCCGCCCCAAGCGTGCGCTTGGCGCGCTGGGGTCTGGAGCCGGCCCTGCTTCAGATGTTCTAGCTGGCCACAAAACAGCTTTTAAAATGATAGTCAAAAATTAGGTACAAAGTGGCAGATATTAGCAGAAATTTGACATAGAGTGGAAGGTAAGGAACTGGTTAGGGGCACGATTTGTGCTGGAGTTGACGTACCTTAGGTTGAGTTACCGTGGGGTCTACACCACGGGGGGGGCGACAGGAGAAACTCTTCCGTTGACTTACCTTACTCTTCTCGTCGGGGGTAAGAGTACAGGGGTCAACTGGAGAACGATCTGGTGTCGATTTGAGGGGTCTTCACTAGACCCACGAAATCAACTGCTGGTGGATAGATCTCAGAGTGTCGATCCTGGCTGTAGTGTAGATGTAGCCTGAGCCACAGAAGAGTTAAATAACTTGCCCAAGGCCACACAATGCCTCATTGACAGAACAAGGATTAAAATTCTGGAGTGCCTGGCTTCAGGTCCTGTGCTCAGTGCATTACAATTAGATCATGCTTTGTCTCATTATAAACTCTCAACTGTATTGCTTATGGGCCTTAGTTCTATTGTGGGCGGAGGAAGATGGCAGAGTGGGAGAAGAAGGGGTTTCTGGCACATTCAGTACTTGGTTTTTCTGCTAAGACTAAATGGAGGTTACTGTTGAGTGGTGGTGATGTTTTTGTGTTATGGATGCATTTATGTGGAATTGGACTGAGACCACCGATTCACTTTGCATTGGCCACAGAGAGACCTAAGGCATTGTACTGGGGCTCAAAAGATCTGAGTGTGATTTCCAGCTCTTCCACAGACTTCCTGTGTCACCTCTGGAAAATCACTTTAGATCAACTTTTCAGACGTAGCTACTGTGTTTAGATAACTCCATTTATGGGTTCACAGACCTTGCTCTCATTTTCAGAAGGCTGAGCACTTATAACTGACTTAATTAAGGGCTAGAAGTATTCTGCACCTCTGAAAATGAGGTCAGGATGTCTAAGTTGAGCATCCTACAAAGGGAGTCACCTGACAGTCAGAGGCCATTTTTTAAAATTTAGCTGTCAATCTGTGTGTTAGAACTGGGCAAAATGTTTTGGACAAATTATCCCCCCCCCATAGTAGTTTCAGGTTGAGAAACTATTCTCAAAATTGTCAAATTTTGACTGAATTGAATTTTGTTTTTAATGTTTTGACGTTAAAAAAAAAACCTCTTGACATTTAGTTTCAAAGTGTAATCTTGTTTTAAAATTTAATTTATTTGAAGAACCAAAAAAAGTAAATACCTAAATTTAGGCTAAGGGCTAGGAAAGATTTGAAGTCGTGCCTACTCCTATTTCACTCTCTTCCAACAATTTACATAATTCCAAGACTCATTGCTCTAATTCATAAATTATTGGCCGCCTTTCTTATTAGCCCGTCTTCCCCGAGTAATCCATAATTTCAAGAGCAGCCCCTTTTCCACTTTATCATCTGATAATACCCCTCTGATACTTTATCATCTGAGGCATTCCTCTCCCGTCCTCTCAGTCAGTTCACTTGGGTGGTTCGCCTCCGTTCCCCAACCCTCAATTCTTAGACCCCTTCACTCCTAAGGCTGAGCAGCCTCCTCCTCCTCGGGGCTGCCTGCTAAGCAAATCCCCGGCCCGATGGCTCCTCTGCAAAGTTGCCCCGCGTCCAGGGGCAGCTCTAGGCACCAGCAAAACAAGCTGGTGCCTAGGGCAGCAAAATCTAGGGGGCGGCAAAAGGCTGGCGCCCCAGCTCATCCTGCCGCTGCGAGCCGAGGAGCGGCCCGTCCCCTGCCACCGGAGCCCCGGGACGACTGGACCTGCCGCAGGCAAGACTGCGGAGGGGGCGCTCGTCCCGCGGCTGGACTGGACCTCCCGCAGGCATGACTGCGGCAGCTCAAGCGGAGCCGCCGGACCGTGAACCGTCCGCAGCCGCGGGAGGTCCAGCCGAGCCACGCGGGACCAGCGGTCCCTCTGCAGTCATGCCCGCGGCTCCGGGGCGCCTCCCGCGCATGACTGCTTGGGGCGGCCAAAAAGGTAGAGCCGCCCCTGCCCGCGCCCCAACTCTTCTCTCTACGGCTGCTGCCCTGTACCCAAGCGCGCGCTCCGCCTCCCAGGGCCTCCTGCACCGCTGCGCTAACGAGCGGCAAAGCAGGAGCAGAGCCGGTTTGTGCCACTACGTGGGGCGGGGGAGAGACGCTTCAGCCTGGGCAGCAAGCGCCTCCGGCACGTTCGGCGGGGGAGGCTCGTTACTGTTGGCTGCACGGGGAAGAAGGGGGCACTCAGGACAGGGGCGGGCTCGCACACTCGGGGGCGGGGCCCAGCAAAGGGTCGGGGTGGCTCTGCGGTGGGCGGTGGGAAGAGGCGTTAGCCGCGGCGCGGGCCGGGCTGGAGGAGGAGGGGGCTCTGGTGCAAGGACACGTTTCGAGCCCGGCGGGCCGCCATTTCCCTGGCCCGGGGGCCGCCGGGGCGGGCTGTAACGCTCTCTACCCACCCGCCGCTTTCCTCTCCCCGCAGCCCGCTGAGCGCCCCCTCCCCGCCTGACTCCGCCCCCGCCCCCTGCAGTCCCGCGGCGGCCCGCCAGAGGGCGCTGCTCCCGGCGTTCGGCGCCCTGCGCTCGGGCCGCGCAGCCCTCACGTTCCCCTCCCTCACTACTGCCGCCGCCGCCGAGGAAGCGCCCCGCGCCGCCGCCCCCCGGGGACTCCGGCCATGGCCACGAAGAAGGCGGGCTCGCGGCTGGAGACGGAGATCGAGCGGTGCCGCTCCGAGTGCCAATGGGAGCGGATCCCCGAGCTCGTCAAGCAGCTGTCGGCCAAGCTCATCGCCAACGGTGCGGGGCCGCGCTGGGCCGAGGGGTCGGCGTGGGACGGACTGAACGCGGGCGGGAAGCTGGTGGGCACCGGCGCGGCCTCGCCTGGGGGCGTGGCGCGGCGCCCGGGGCCGGCAGGTGCAGCCGGAGGGGAGCCGCTGGCGGGGCGGAGCGGGCAGAGGGAATGAATGAGGGAAGGGGTCGGGGGTGCTTCGCTCGCGCGCTGTCGTGGGGTGGGGGGGTCCCGCGCGCGCGCTCGCTCGCTCCCTCCCTGCCCCGGGTGGGGGGGGGGGGGTGCTGCACGTGTTGACGCTGTTGTTTTTCACGAGTCCTTGAGCCCTGGTTCCCGAAGAGAGATTGTTGCGCGTGTTTATAGCGCTAGAGCCATGTAGATGTACAAGGAGCAGCACCCAGCCGCTGCAAGGATGCGTGTCTTCTATATGCTTGTGACTATAGAGTCATGGAAGAATGGGGTTGGAAGGGACCTCAGGAGGTCATCTAGTCCAACCCCCTGTTCAAAGCAGGACCAACCCCAACTAAATCATCCCAGCCAGGGCTTTGTCAAGCCTGACTTTAAAAACCTCTAAGGATGGAGATTCCACCACCTCCCTAGGTAACCCATTCCAGTGCTTCACCACCCTACTAGTGAAATAGTTTTTCCTAATATCCAACCTAAACCTCCCCCACTGCAACTTGAGACCATTGCTTCTTGTTCTGTTATCTGCTACCACTGAGAACAGCCTAACTCCATCCTCTTTGAAACCCCCCTTCAGGTAGTTAAAGGCTGCTATCTGATTCCTCCGCCCACTCTTATCCCTTGGGTAGAAGGAGAGTTGTGGCCTCAGGAAGAAATGAAGTCTGTAGCTGTAATGAGATTAGAATGGTGGGTAGAGGACTCAGTTTATGTTTATAAGGTGTAACTGATTTTTCAAGGGAGAGCAGATATTTCTCTGTGTATAAATTAGGCAAATACACTTTGTAGTGGGAGCCCTTTTCCCAAAGCGGTGTTTGCTTGTGTTGGAAATATGACAGGCTATCTTACAGTTTGAACTGTTGGTGAGACCCATTATTTTGAATCATGAATGTTGTATTTTAAGCTGGTGTTACATCTTGTGGGATATGCAAGTTGATAATGTACATGACATTATTAAAACACTTCAGTTTATAATTCATGCAGTACTTGGACAAGTTTGGGTTATTGGTAGAAATACAGTATTTTTAATTAACTTTTGTTAAAAATTACTGAGAAATGTAACATTACACATAAGACATTTTTACATAGTATCTTGTGCAAACTATCATTCTAATAAATATGTTGGAGTTAAGTGGTTACAAAATACAATTTAAAAATTAGAGATGAGAACTTAAGCGATGAAGAGAGAAATAATGTATCATCTGATTTGAAAATAGCCCAAGAGATATCAAGACCTAGGAAAGCTGTTTCAGTTTTCAAGAGATGTAGAGAGCAGGTTCCTGCACCAACAAAGATAAGATGCCTGTGTTTTGAAACAGGTGTGCATGTAGTGAACTTGGAAGGGGATAGACAAATATGGTCTGTATGGTAGACTGGAGCTGTTTTGTGGAGGACTTGAAGAACGGTGATGTGGAACTTGAGGTGGCTATAGAAAAGGTAGTTAAAATAGTGAAGGTGAGCAGTGATAAAGGCATGGTTATGAGGATTTCAGTTGCTCACTTAGGGCTTGGCTACACTTACAAATTTGCAGCGCTGCAGCAGGGTGTGAAAACACACCCTCTCCAGCGCTGCAAATTGCGGCGCTGCAAAGCGCCAGTGTGGTCAAAGCCCCAGCGCTGGGAGCGCGGCTCCTAGCGCTGTCCATTATTCCCCACAGGGAGGTGGAGTACGGACAGCGCTGGGAGAGCTCTCTCCCGGCGCTTTGACTACACTTAGCGCTTCAAAGCGCTACCGCAGCAGCGCTTTGAAGTGCTAAGTGTAGCCACAGCCATAGAGAAAAAAACCCCAACAACCTCTTTTCCATCATCTGTGGGTGAACACTTTTTGCAAAACAATCACTCCATATCTGACCTCTCAGTCCTCATCCTTTAAGGAAAACTGCAAAAAACCTTCAAAAAGATGAGCCTGGGAACTTAAATTCATAACTGTGTGGGTCACTGAAAAGGATAGACTTCACAGACACTCTGGCTTTGTGAAAGCAGCAGAGAGTCCTATGGCACTTTATAGACTAACAGCCGTATTTAAGCATGAGCTTTCGTGGGTGAAATGCTCCAATACATCTGTTAGTCTATAAGGTGCCACAGGACTCTTTGCTGCTTTTACAGATCCAGACTAACATGGCTACCCCACTGATATCTGGCTTTGTGGTCCATTAGGACAACTTGTAACACACCCAGCTACCTAGTGACCTTCCATTGTCATGACTGCAGAAGTGTTAATTGTCCACTGCATTTTAAGTCCTACAACATGTGTCAACCCCTTATGCTTAACAGTCTGTACCACACCACCTTGTATTTAGTTTGAATGCTCTTATTTCCCTCTTCAGACTTGAAAAAGGGCTCTGTAAAGCTCATTAACTTGTCCCTTCCACCAACAGAAGTTGGTCCAGTCAAAGATATTATCTCACCCCCCTTGTGTATCTCATATCCTGGGACCATCATGGCTACAACAACACTGCAAACAACAAATGTCACGGACAGTGTTGCAGAAGTGATGATAGGCAGCTTTGCACACCACAAGAAATATGGGAAGAGGGAGAAATTTCAGGATCAAGGATGACAGAAATACACACAGTGAAAGCACTAAGGGCTTGGCTACACTTACAAATTTGCAGCGCTGCAGCAGGGTGTGAAAACACACCCTCTGCAGCGCTGCAAATTGCGGCGCTACAAAGCGCCAGTGTAGTCAAAGCCCCAGCGCTGGGAGCCGCGCTCCCAGCGCTGTCCGTTATTCCCTACAGGGAGGTGGAGTACGGACAGCGCTGGGAGAGTTTTCTCCCAGCGCTGGAGCTTTGACTACACTTAGCGCTTCAAAGCGCTGCCGCGGCAGCGCTTTGAAGTTTAAGTGTAGCCATAGCCTAAGTCTGATTCAAAGGGGGAGAGAGAGAAGAAAGATGGAGTTGGATGTTGATTGTTGTTTCTCTTGTTCAAGAGAAGCAATTCATTTTGAAGATATTTAAGTGAATGAACCTGATACTAAGCCATAAATTAACTAATTAAAAGATTAAACACAGGTGGAAAGTGGAGGAGTCATTAAAGGTGTTAGGTCAGTGGTTCTCAAACTTTTGTACTGGTGATGACTTTCAAGCAGCAAGCCTCTGAGTGCGACTTCCTCCTTACAAATTAAAAACACTTTTTTATAGATTTAACACCATTATAAATACTGGATGCAAAGCAGGGTTTGGGGTGCAGGCTGACAGCTTGTGACCCCCCATATAATAACCCCGTGACCCCCTGAGGGGTCACGACCCCCAGTTTGAGAAACCTCTGTGTTAGGTGATGGTGATGTTCTGTTGAGTATCTTTGCAATAAAAGCAGATGTTAAAGATACAGTAAAAAGAAAGGATGGTAGGGAAAATAAAGCTTACAGGTGAACCTTATGGGACTCCATAGAGAAGGAATCATCATTAGGTGTACAGAGAGGAGTGTAATAGGAGCCTTCACAGGAGAGAAGGTAACTTGTACATGCTGCTGGGCTTTGATTGAAGATACAAACACTTTTGGGACCTGGGTTTACTAAACTCAGAATATAGGAGCTTTCTCTTAAGGGAGCCCTCCTGTTTTGTTAATTGCCCAATCTTTAATAATCTTGTAAATGTATAGTCTATGTGCAGCTGTAACTCTATTTTAATTAAGCTCTTGTTTTGGAATTTCTTTTGTTGCTTTAGACAACTTTTATGTGTGAAAAATTGATGTAGATAGTAGTTTGATACTTTTTGATCTAGATTATATTTATATAAAACCATAGGTGTGTATGATGTTTATGGAGATGATTATAGGAGATGCGTTAGAGGAGAACAAAGAATTGGTTCCCATCCCTATTGGCGTGGTGGAACCGATGGAGATAGAGAAACCTGCAAGGCCAATTACTAGAAGTAGGGCTAAATAGTTAGTTCAGGCTAATACAGTACCTTTAGAAGCAAAGTTGGAGATTACATCTCAGGAGCCACAGGAAGAGTGAAAAGAGGAATTTAGCAGTGCAGAAGCTACTAGCAGTCTGCAGATAGGAAAAGGAAGACCCAGGATGGCATCACAGAAGGTGAAATTAAGTGTCATCATAGAGGAGGCAACTAGTGATGTAAAGAATAAAATGAGCAAAGGGGAAGGAGATATCCTCTCCTCTGTTTGTGTGCGCCCTTGATAGTAAAGAGGAAGTGCTTTTAAAAACTAATTGTTCAGGGACTAAAAAATGCGGTGTCACAAGTAGCTAGTGCCTGGGATGTAGTAATCTCTAGGTTACAACAGAGAGAGATACAACAACCAATGAATGCAGTTCCTACTCCTCCACCCAATGTTACATTGGCACCATATAAATCAGAAGACTCAGCCCTTTTGGGTGAACACTTATTGGCATTTGGGCAATCATCAACATTGCCTAGGTCCCTAGAATTTCGTGGACCCTCTACACCGCTTTGGTATATGCTGGTATCACCTGGTGTACTAGTAACACCCTGTTGCACCAGATCTTAATGGACTGAAAAATGTCCTGCGTCAGTGTGGAAATGCCTTAAGTGTAAAACGTAAAGGTTTTATGGAAAGTTACCCTGCTCATCCAGGATTATTTCGAGAGAAAAGTTCTAATAGGTCTAATAAGAAAAATGTAAATTTGGGTAGAAGAAGTCAAAACATAAAAATTATAAATTCAAGCTCAAACAAAAGCCCAGATCCCAATCTGGAAAGACAATCCTCAGATTCTAATTCTAATTACCTGTACCAGTTGTTACAAATATTAAGAGCCTAGATCTGGTAGCTAAGCAAGTAGGAATGATGGAGGATTCTTTGGTTGCAATGCATGCACAATGTGTACAAGAAACAGCAAAAGTGTTTGGCTTACCAAGGAAAGATTGGGTTAAAATCTTACAACTCACAGTGAATCGAGCTTTATAAAGTACTTTGCCACCTGAGTTTAGGGTAGGAAAGAGATTTTTTTTAAAGACACAGTAGCCCTATTAAAACATAATCAACATCTGGGGCAAGCTGGAGTGGCCATCCTTTTTAACCTAAAGCAGAAACTTAATAAGTCCCCACATCAGTTTCACCTCCGGTTAAGTGCAGCATGGCACAGTTACATAAAAGAGAAAACAAATGAGCCATCATACATTAGTTTGTTGATCAATAACTCTCTTCCCCGTTTGCAGGAAAAGATTAACATGCATATAAGTAATGGAACTTCTTTAAAGGAGGCATTAGCCTTACTGGCCAAGGCATATTCTCAGGGAGGCCCTAAAATAGGTCGGTGTGAAGCCCCTGTTGCAATACTTCAGGAACCATGAGGCAATCCCACTGTGAGGATTAAGGGACTCCCAGGGTTAGGCTGCGGTGTTCCTAAATTCCCTAGGTATCAGCGTTGGCAAAATGACCCTAACCCACATCATAATACTGGCCCTTCGAGTGGGCGTGCCGCTTGACAGGGTTATGTGTTTGCACCCCATGTAGTGGCCAGGGACTGTGTTCCTTTCTTTTCAGATGTCACCCAAAACAATTCACACCTGCAGAGATCCACCTCACCACCTCCCCACAGAAATGAGGACTCAGTTGTAATAAGCTTTAAGACACTGCAGCAAATGGTTAAGGCTCAACAATGGAATATCTGGGAACTCCAAGCACGCGTGAATGAGCTAATAACAGAAGGCCAAGGCCCAGCACCCTCAAACCATGCAGTGCTCTCCGTTGACCCATTTTCTTCTCTCCGGTGGACAACCTCTCCTCCTCCAGAGTTGGTTGCCTCTGAAGAGATAGAAGAAAAACCCATAGATTATTTATCTGCATGCTCAACAGTTACTCGGCATAACGCCATCCAGCCCCGAGCGTAGTCATAGCCCCTTTAGGCTGGGATGCAAGCAGGAAACCCACAGTATCTGCAGTGATAGGGGGCCTCCACAGGAATTTTATTATAAATACTGGGGCAGCAATTAGGATTATCCATGTCAAGGATCCTAGATCCTCTTTGTCATCAGAGTGTACAAAAACACTTTCAGCTTTTGCAAGCAATCAAGTTACCACCACACATTCTAAACCTATTAAAGTACAGATAGGTCACCTAAGAAAGGTTCATACCTTTGTGTTAATGAACTTAGGAAACCTAGTAAATTGCCTATTAGGAACTAATTTCCTATACAAACAGGAATGTGTTCTTAATTTGGTTAACCAGTTGTTGTGTCTTACTGTATAACAGGCAAAGGATAACTCACCAGTTATCATACCTGAGTGTGGCATGGTGTCTCCAGTGGGGAACTCTGAACTTGAGGGGATAATTTGAACAAAATAGTAACTAATCATGCAGACCAACCTGAGTTACAGGCTTTACTTGGCAAGTATGCGGATGCCTTTGTTAAACACAAACATAATTGTGGATGTATGGCAGTCACTATTGTTGTGGAAGAAAGGGAGATATCAGCCCCAAAACAATATCCTTACCCAAACTATCCAAACCCATACATAGGAAAGACTATCAAGTCTTTACTGACACAGGGAGTACTACGTAAATGTACTTCCACTGCCAATTCCTCTATTTGACCTGTAAAAAACCCAAATGGTTCTTGTCATCTCACAATTAATTACAGACGCCTGAATCAGGTCACACCCACTTGTGCCTCTACAGTGGCTAAGATGCCAGATCTAATCAAGTCCTTTAATCCAGAGGCTGTGTGGTTTACTGTCCTTAACGTCAGTAACAGCTTTTGGACATTACCATTGGCCCGCATTTCACAGCACTGTTTTGCATTTAGTTTCCAGGGGGGTCCAATATTCCTGGACACGTTTACCCCAGGGGTATAAAAATTCTCCAGCTTTATTCCATGCGCAAATAAGGTGGGTACTGTCACAGTTTTCTAAACCAACTGTTCTGTTTCAATACATAAATAACCTTTGTTTGGCAGCATGGACCAAAAAGGAGCATTTGAAAAGGCTTGATGAGCTCCTGCAGATCCTAAAGCAGGGCTAAAATGCAGTCCGGCCAAGGCACAGCTAATGGCCAACCATGTCTCTTTCTTAGGCCTCACCCTGACAAAATGGGGTAGAACCCCAGCACAACACAAAGTGAATGCAATCCAAACATTGCCTTTACCATAGGACCCAATGGCTTTAAAATCCTTTTAACTGGGTACCACAGGGTTTAACTGGGTACCACAGGGATTTCATTCCCAATTTTGTTTCCATTGCAGGTCCCTTGTACCAACTGTCTTAAAAAAAAACAAACCACATGTTCAGTGGAAATGGACTGAGCAACACACGGAAGCAGTATCCCAGCTAAAACAGGCCATTGTCAAGGCTCCGGTGTTGATCACTCTATATCCTAAGATACCCTATCATCTGAAGCTAGCGGTGAGTGTTAATGCGTTAGCGGCTGTGGCTTCACACAAAAAAAAAAAAACATGGAAAAATCAAACCTGTGGTCTATACCTCACGTTTAATGTCATCAATTAAACTTAAGTATGACAATTGTAAAAAGTACCTATTGGCCACCAGTTGAGTCATACAACACTTTTCTTTTCTGATTGGCTTCAGCCCGATCATATTACACTCATCGCATACTCCCCTTCAGTTCTTACTGTCTAATAGGGTAAAAGATGGGCAAGTTTCAAATGCTCGCCTAGCCCACTGGGCATTGCTGCTGCAAGAAAAAAATATTGCAGTAAAATCTGTTAGAACACCATCTTTGTTACCAACTTCCCTACTGTACCAAGGGAAGCTGCATGTGTATCCCAATCTTAATTAAAACTAAGGGGGGAGGAAAAACAAAAGCTTTTCCAACCATTAATCCAGGAAACAGATTCTGTTAAAGGTATCATTTCTTTGCTAACAGTTCTAGTTATTACCATTAAGGCAACCTTATATCAGGTTTGGAATCTGTGCAGTTCCTCCCGAGAAAAAAGAAGAGCCTTGGAAGAAGGCATAGTCATGCATTCCACATTTGGCTCAATATGCTAAATTAGCAGCGGTGGCTTGTGTGTTGGAGTACTGTGTGCAGTTCTCCATCACCACCACATACCAAAGTATCTATCTGTTTTCAGACTCCACATGGGTATGCAATTTTCTCACAAAATTTCTACCACGTTGGGAAACAAATGTGTTCACATCTTCTGATGGCTCGCCTGTTAGGTATGCATCACTGGTTAAATACATCCACTAGTTAGCAGGAACAATCATTGTTCCAGGGTGGCCAATTAAAGTAAATAAAAAGAAAAGCTCACTAAAAATTAGAACCCTATGCTACAAAAAATGGAAAGGCTAATAAATTAGCCCCCAAAAAAGCCCAATCAGGAAAATTCTAAAAAAAAAAAAAAAAAAATCAGAAATATTCTGTTACTACCTCTAGTCCCAAATGCCCTATTGCCGCTACTATTGTTGTTTAGGCTAACATACCAGATTTAAAAAAATGCAAAAATCGAATAAAAACATAGTGAAAGTAATCCAAAACAAAAGAAAAAGAGTCACTAACCATAAATCCTTTTGTACAAAAAATATAAGCAGCATTTTCAGGTAGTAAACAAAGTTCTCATGTATACAGGAGGCCCTTTCCCTGTATGGGTAGTTCCAGCTCACTTATGGAGGAAAATAATGTACTCGTACCCTTCTGAGTCATCAGTAAACTCAGTTCAGCAGTGTATAAAATTAGGATAACAAAAGGCAAGTGTAATAAAAATAAAATCTACCATGCTAATCAGTTAAAGCTGTATCAATCATTCAGGTTGCAAAAGCAACGTCCTCTTCAGAACTTAAGTGAACAGCATCCAACAAAATCGCAACAGCTAAAGTCCAGCAAATTGTAACCATAAAACGAACATTAATATTTCTAATGTACTACACCCTTATTATTGCTCTAAGGGTAAAACTAAGTCAAAATCACAAATTTGAAACTGAACTGTTACAACCCCATAAAACCAGACGACATGGTCGTGCTTAATTGCCTGAGCATGTAAAACAAAACATACCGAAGTCAAAAAAATGGACTATTATACTCTACCCAAAACTTATCCACAGTCCTATCCACCAGGTTAAGGAAATTAAAGGGAAAGATGTCACCTTTAAATATCAGGTGGTTAAAGTAATCTTGTTGCCATCCAGTGGCTGGAAGAAAATTTGGGCTTTAAATAATAACTCAAAGGGGGAAGGATGTAAAACCTATACCTCCTCACCAACAAATTCAACTTCCCTAAAACACAAAATACCTTTTAAAACTTAAAAAAAAAGCCATTTGTAATCTAATAACGGGGTTGGAGGGAGTTTAACCTTACATAAACTTAAATATAAGAATAAAAAACAATATAAAAAGCTCATTATAGCTACTTTTCAAACCAAATCAAAAAGCAAAAAATATGTACTAAATGTAAAATTTATACATAAGGTTCAGAATCCAATTATTAACAATAATTATAACAATCCAATACTAAATAATGTAACTTGTCCAATTAATAACTCAGAACCTGCTAGTGGTCTCACCACAATGCCCATAATAGGGAAAGTAATTAATCAGGTTTGGTTTAGGCATACTCCTGTAGTGTTAAATTTGTCTAATTAGCATCTAGAAAAATTTAGCTATTGTCAGCATACCAAAGTGGCTTCCTTTTTCTCAGTACAACTTGTGGATAGGATTGCAGTTTATCAACAACAAGTGCAAAATATTGTTCTGTTGGGGATGGATAATAAAATTCATAAACCATATACCTTGAGAAGAAAGCGTAGCTTAAAATTTTTTGAAAGTTTAGGATCCCTAGCAGAACTATTTGGTTCAAAAGTGTCAATTTGAAACCAAGCGAATATGTAAAAATTCACAAACATATAAATTATGTGTTACAAAAGGAAGCCAACCAAGTAGTCAATTCAGTGTTACAGGAAATAAAGGGATTGTCACAGAAAAAGCAATTTACTGTTTATAATATGCATGACATAGCCCAACTATTTAATAAGACCCAACGTAAAATTAATCAGCTAATTGCTTTAAACAGTAATCAGCACAGGAATCAAATTTTAAAAAATTTGCTCTGCATATTGGAAAAACATTGTAAATGTAATCACTAATACATTACAATCCTTAAGACTGAAAAAAGTTCCTAACCTAATTAAAAATAAGCAACTATTCAGTTGGTACTGTCCCAAATGTTTTCAAAGGCCAAAAAACCCCCAATCCAAATGTTTGAATTCATGCCAGCATTTATCGGGGGTGTTATTAAAAATAAATAAAAT
Organism: Mauremys reevesii; assembly: GCF_016161935.1. Taxonomy (NCBI): domain Eukaryota; kingdom Metazoa; phylum Chordata; order Testudines; family Geoemydidae; genus Mauremys; species Mauremys reevesii. Next base: position 31,025,026 of record NC_052626.1, read on the forward strand.
ATGACACCTCACCCCACTGAAACGGTTGTTCTCTTTCTAAAAATTGTATAATGGCATGATCCTTGTATGTCTCATTCAAAGTCTCGTTAAACCCAAACAAGAATGTGTACAGGGAATTGATAGCTGTTCATTCTATAGGTCACTTAAAAGGCGACATCTATAGGGAACACATTAATGCACCTCCCCTGGTGGTCTGTCACACTCCAACTCATACCTGAAAAGTACCACAAATGGCCTGTTGCTCTAAAAAAGGGCCTCAGTATATCTGTAGGTGTAACGTGTTTAAACAAACACTGTTTTGTGTGAACTGCAGGAAAAAAATTACAAAATTCATCATTGTCATGCTTGGTAAGGCAGACCAAGTGAAAAACTCCAATGAAAAGGGTCACCTATGTTGAAAATAGCCAGTTTTGCGTGGTTACCAGTCAAAAAAGGTACCAATATGGTCCCTTAAAGTGTCCTTCACAGAGCCAAATTTTTGTTTTACTCCAAAGCGACCCACTTTAATAGGGAATCAAGCTATTTCCCCTATTCCCACTTACAAAAACATCACTATTATCCAGTCCGACCCAGCCTATTAGGATTTAACTATCCAAAGTACACCCACCTTTCTTGTCTACGTGCCCCCACTTGGGTTCCAGTGAAAGTCATTATTGGCTCATAAAAACCCCCCACCTCATACAAATTATTAACGATATGGACAAAGCCAAACAAGCTATTACCCAGTTAATAAATAAGGGTAATAAGCCTGCAGCAACTGCCGGGTAAAATTTTGAATGAAAAGAATGGGTTATTATCCAAGGAATTGCAATTGAAATTTATTTCCTTGTTTTAGGATGCCTGCGGTATAAATCCAACAGGCCCAAGCAGAAACCTAAACTGGCACCAAATGTTAAGAATAATAAATATGTATACATGATGCCCACTCCAAAAATGTGCCAGGATCCAAAATACCATCTTTATAATACCCTTCCTCCACCCTAACCGAGGGAAAATAGCGTTAAAACTGTCCCCACAGATACCTAACCCCCTACATCTGTAGCTATGTGACAGGGTTCATTGTTGCAAACCACCCCCTCAAAGGGGGGCATGTAGCCTATAGAATTAACCTGCTTGCTTGCATATATATATCTTTTTGTATAGTTTAAGTATTTGGTTTATTGTTATAAATTTATAAATTTATATTAAAGTAAGTTCGGCTGTAATGCAAGCAACTTACACACCAAATCCTGTATGTTAAGCTAAGGCAAAGTTAGTGTATCTATTTCTGAAACCTTTCACCCAAATAGCAAAATCAACACCCATACATATGTCTGAGACCTTTCACCTAAATAAATAAATAATGCTAGAATGGCATAGTGGGTTTCCAAGTCTGTACCCTCAAACTTAACAAGTATACCACAAGGAAAGAATCAAAATAACCAGGAAAACAAAAACATGTGTGTATAAGCTAATGTAATTAATATGTATGTACATGTCATCAATATGTACAAACATACTAGCCTATGGAGTAAGTGTACCCCAACATTTTTGTGGGTAAAAAATAAAGTATGAGCATAAAAGAGAAAATTTCAGGCACCTGTGCCCTATAAAAAAAAAAAAAAGTAACCCACCTTGCTAGGGGAAGCCTGTACTATTTGTTTCATAAACTTTCTAAGCTTGGTTTCCCTAAGCTTTTGTTCTTAGTTTTGTTTATTAGGTTTTAATTTTAAGTTTAAGTTACTAAACTCTAAGTTAGCTTCAATAGCTCTTAGCTCTAGCTTCTTCTAAGCTTTTCACCTCTCACTCAAGAATTAAGGAACCTAAATGGCTAAAGGCGAGGCTGGTTCTGTGTCTCTCACCACCAGATTATCAAGAGAGGGTGTAAGTATATTAATCAATACTTTGTAGCATATAATACCATATGTATCTTTTAAATAGTAGTAATACAATTGTAACTTTGTAACTCTCTAATTATTTTACCATTTAATTACTACTTCATTTATCTTAATAAAAAGTCTAAGGCTATATCTGTCTCAGTGTAAGCTTCCTCTCATACCCCCAAGGGTCCTTTGTAAATTCTGTAGAGCCTGATTCGGGACAAGAACTTTTATCTTCTGATCAAACAGATTGGCAAGCCTAAACTTCATACTATCCAAATTAATATTATTAACTTCCTAAATCAAGCAACATAAAGGTCAGGATCTCTATCCCATAGAGGTTACCACCTAAATTAATCAAGAACACAGAGAGACGACTGATTGTGGGGGCGAAGCAGTGTGTGCAAGTGTGAGACAGTGGCAAATGCTTTGAGGAAAGTACTGCTCTTGAGAGAGTCTACTTTTCTGTGATGAGCAAATGGATTAGCATGTTTTGTTTAGATTTGTTTATTTAATATTTAGTAGTGAACTCTGTTTTTATGGCTGGCTTGGAACATCTAAAACCTTCATAGAATTGGGGATTTGTAAAAAATGATTTTTGAATACTAGCTCAAATATGAATTACTGGTAATAAAGAGATTTGAATTCAAACTAGCAGTTACCAGCATTTAATTTCTGTATTTGGGAGATTGCATTTGGAAGGCTTCATAGAGAAATTGGACAGAAGAGAGACGATTTACTTGCCCTCAAAATGGGAAAGAAACCATAGTTACAATTTGGAGCACAATGTGTGTCTCAAGGCTCCGGCCCTTAGTATTATCTTTGAGTACAAGAGGTCATATGGGTGCAAGAAGATCTTTGCGTATAATGTAAGATCATTATGGGTCAATACAGTCTGATTTAGACTTCTCTCCGAGACCCACAGATGATGGGTAGTGGAAAGAGTCTGTTGTACAGTTTACAAGATCCACAGGAATGGCTGAGGTTTTACCAGGCCCTCTCTCTCGCTTCTCAAAGTCCTCACTTCATCAAGACTCCTCATGTTTTGATTCCATCTTGTACCAGAGTTTATGAACTTTTGTAATATTATCTGTTTCATTTTTCACAGAGAATCATCACACCAGTACATGCAACCTTGTGGAATTCTCAAAGGTTAACAGAAACTGTATTAAATAACTTACAAGCCAAGTGTCACAAATACTCAAAGGCACCAGTCATCAAAATGCTGTGGTTGTGAGTGTGTCTAAATTAAATAGAACAAAAATAATAAAACAAATTGGGAATTACTGGCCACGTCTTTGTATTTAAAAAAAAATGTTACCAAAATAAATATGCATCATTTTGTAAAATTAAATACCTTTGATTTCTCTAGCTGTGATATCTCAATTGCACTTTGGCTAACTGAAAAGAATATCTTCTCTGTCAAATAAATATATGAAGATTTTCAGTCCCATTAGTCTAGTTTTGGCTAACTAGAGAATGAACAGGGAGGTATGAGTCAGATTTTTTCTTGTGACAGAAAGCTAGCAAGTTTCTTACCTATGAAGATAAGTTCTGTTTGTACATAATATCCAGAGCCATAATATCCAGAGCCTTGAAATGTAAAGCTAAATATTATTAAATGTTAAGAGTGAGATCATGCTTTTCATTTTTCCACTTCAAGGTGGTACAGAAGTTGGATTTTCTCTATTTTGAGCCAGTCTGAGTTGGCTGGCATTCTTAATTATTATTTGCAAATTGGCAGGAAACGTGCTCCTAGCTTACAGAACTAGTGTGAAGCCTGTGTGGGCAAAAGTTAGTTTAAAAATAGGCTTCTACCCTCAGCAGCATGTGTAAAAGTGACCGGTCCATGGCTGCAGAAGGATCTAGTTTGAAAGTTGGAATTAGAGGTTAGGACCGTCTCACTGATAGTATTCTACTGAGACCTATAGATTGGGATACTGTAGTAGCAACTACCAATGGCTAGAACACTATTGATTAACAATTGCATGTAGACAAAACTTGTCTCTGAAGTTTTCTTTTTGATTGGAGAGTTGTTTTTAATGGTGACGGTCAACAGTATTAAAAAATGTCAGACCCTCCAAAATTGTGAGATTGTCTTTAAAATCATGAGATTTTTAAAATATATTTTAAAATCCTTTTGATTTTACTTCTGTGAGTTTTGAGCCTCTAATATTCACACTTTCAAGCTTTTCTCTGCAATTATGAGGGCTGGACATTTTTTTTAAAAGCTGAGATTCTCACATCAAATGACTCCTGGAACTGGGGCTCTAGCAAAAACACTGAATATCATGATAGTCAAGGCCACTGGTAAGTTGCAAATTCATGATGTTCTGTAGTGATGAAACAGGAGGTAGCTCAAAATAAATTGTTACATTGGAACTTTATATCATGATTCTAGTTGCTCAAAAAAATCAGACCACACTTCCTCCAAGCAGAAGTTTTTACAATTCTTTTTTATTGTTAATATTTGGAAACATAAGATCCATATAGTGTCAGTTTGGGAATACAACTGAGTGGATGAAGTGGGTACAGCTCATGGATTGCCCTTCATTTGCAGACCTGCTTCCAGCCCCATGTCACTGCTACCAAGAATGTGACTCTCCTGAATTGCACTGGGATCTGTGGGTCTTGCTGAAAAACCAAAAGGTACCAAAGAGGCAACCCTCTGTAGTTCAGATGAGAGGAAATGACACATGTTATCTATCCATTTTCTAGACACCTTAGTTGATGTGAAATGTTCACTATATACAAAAGAGAGAACACCTTCCACTGACCCCTCTCTAATGAAGTTGCATCCACATGCCACAGATTTGACACATTGTAGCTCAAAAGAAACATTGCTTGCAGCCACATACAGTCGTTTGCCCCACATTTGTCTTTATAAAACTTCATTTTCAGTTGCTTGTAAACTTTAAACATTCAGGCTGAAACTTTCCATGCTTGGTGTCTGTCACAGATTGATTTTAATTTTTGATTTTTGTAACATTTCTGCAAAAATGATCCAGCTGTTTTTGAGAATAAGATTACGCAAAATACATTGTGTTGTCCATGTTTTAAAAAATTTCTGCCAATCTGTTCTTTGAAAAGTTGTACTGCTCCCAAGCTTTGGAGCAGGGACTTGAAATTTGGCAGAGGGTTGCTTCTCTGTCAAGGATGTGCCTTTTGGTATTCCCATGAAAAAGTGCCCAAATTTGACCAAACTGTAAACCTTTGAAAAATCTCAATTTGCACCTGCTCAGTAGAGATTTGCTAGAATTTGGCAGCTAAATTCTCTGAAGACTCTGTACATGCTGAGAATGCTCCAACCTGAAATTCAAGGGGTGAGGGAGACTGGGAACAAGGAACTGGAGTGTGGAAAGAGAGGGTAGGACAGAGAGATAAGTGGTCAGGATTGAGGGGAACAGGAGCAGTAGGGTCTTTGATCACTAGCAAATGTTCCCCTCCAGAGCCTCAAATGGAATCAAAGATTCCTGAATCTCAGCATTCCTCTACTACTAGTGTGTGGCTGTGAAACTCACTGGCAAAGAGTATAGTGGCTCTTTGACCTCAAGGATGAGCCTACTACAGCAGCTATCGTTTACTTTGTTAGCTAAAGTGGCAGGGATCTGTGCTATGCATCTAAAGGTTCCAGCTCTGGTGATGACCCATGTGGATGTCAGTATGAGTGTACATGATGGAATATCTATTTTTGCAGTTTAAAAAAAAACAAAAAACAAACCAAACCTAGGAAATTGCTTTTAAAAACACCTACATTAAAAGAACATTAAGGTTGACTGTTCAGTCTTACTTCAGCCTTCTTGTGTATTTGCAAATCATGATCATATATTGTGTTTCCCCACAGGACCCCTTCTTTATTTCATATACAGGATGAACTGCTGGGGGATGAATTCATAAATTTTTAAGGCCAAAAGGAACAGTTGGATGATCTAATTCTGTGTAATTTCACTGGATTACCCTTCTGTTGAGCCCAGTAACTTGTGTTTGACTAAAGAGACTTTAAAGACAGAAGGGACCATCATGATCATTTAGTCTGACCTTCTGCACATCACAGGCCACAGAACCTCATCCACTCACTCCTGTAAGAGGCCCATGATCTCTAGCTGAATTGACATCTTGATTTAAAGACTTCAAGAGCCCCCAGGGTCTCTGCCAACCTGACCTGGGGGGAATTCCTTTCCGATTCCAATTATGGTGATCTTCTAAAAAGGCATCCAGACTTAACTTGAAGACATCTTCACTTAAAAGTTTTTGCTTGTTTCTAATTTGGATTTGTCTAGATTTGAATTCTAGTCATTGGTTCTTGTTATGCCTTTCTCAGCTCTAGTATCGCTCTTTTCTTCCTGTGAAGGTAGAGGTACACTATAATCAAGTAATCTGTTAATCTTTTTCTGATTGCACTCTTTGTTTCTCACTGTAGGGTATTTTTTTCACTACTCTAATCATTTTTGTGACTCTTCTCTGCATCTCTCTCCATTGCTTGCTCTCCCCCACCCTCACTTTCACCAGGCTGGAGCAGCGGCTTAGGGTGCAGAGTGTGGGCTCTGGGAGGGAGTTTGGATGCAGGCTCTGGGCTGGGGCAGAGGGTTGGGGAGCGGGATGGAGAGAGGGGTGCAGACGCCGTCTGGGTGGCGCTTACCTTGGGTGACTCCCAAAAGTGACTGGCACATCTCTCTGGCAGTGGCTCTTAGGTTGGGGGAAGAGGGGTCAGGAGGTGTCAATGCGCTGCGCCTGCCTGCAAGCACTGCCCCTGCAGCTCCCGTTGTCCACAGTTCCCGGCTAATGGGAGCTGCGGAGTTGGCTCTGGGAGCGTGGGTAGCACATGGAGACCCCTTGCCCCGCAATTCCCCAGGGACTGCAGGGACATGCCAGCTGCTTCCGGAAGTGTCAGGGGGCCAGGACAGGCAGGGAGCCTGTCTTAGCCCTGCTATGCTGCTGGAGTTTTAGCACTTAAAATCTCCCTGTTTGGCTTCAGTAGCCTATGGGAAATGGAGGAGGAGGAGTTGATCAGCGGGGTCTGTGGACCCCCCCGGAGTACCTCGGGGACTGCCAGGGGTCCATGGACCCTAGTTTGAGAAAAGCTGCTCTAAGCCATTCATGAACCATACAGAGGAGAACACCTGCAAATCCCCCCAGCTTTGCACCCCAGAAATGTACCACTTAACACTACTCAAGACCCTGTTGAATAGGGTAGATTTGATTTAAATAAAATTGATTTAAATCAGTAGTGAGAAAGTCTCGATTTAATCATGGATTTCTACATAAAAGTGCATTCTTCTTCGAGTGCTTGTTCATGTCGATTCCAATCAGGTGTGTGCACGTGCACGTTGGCCGGAAGATTTTTCCCTTAGCAGCATCCGTCAGGTTGGCCTGGGTGCTCCCTGGAGTCATGCCCCTATGGCGCCTAATATAGAGCCCTGCCGACCTGCCACCCCTTCAGTTCCTTCTTACTGCCAGTGACGGTGGATGGAACTTCCCTTGGCTCTTGCACAGCAAGTTCTCTTCATTATTCTGTGTATATAGTTTAGCTGTTTGTAGTACCAGTTAAAAGTTTACTTTAGTATAGTAATTGGGGGTGTCCCCCCCCCAACTCCGGCCCCAGTGCTGTGGCATGCTGCGGTCCCTGGGATTTAAGAACTGCGTGGCTTGCGCTTAGCGAGTGCCTAAGAGTGACCCACACTCATCGTGTCTTAGGTGCCTGGTGGAGACCCATCAGAAAGATCGTTGCAAGATCTGCTGCGAGTTCCCCCTGAGAACACTTAAAGAATGGGAACAGTGGCTGAAGGTGATCCTCATGGAGGCAGCCTTGCACCCCCAATCCGACCCAGGCTCGAGAGACCCGACCCCGACGGCGTCGTCCGCAACTTCAGCGCCGAGGAAGGCTTTCTGCAGGGATTCTCGGCGCCACCATGGCTCCTCACGGGGCCTGTCTGATAGTAGGCACCGCTCCCATTAGCCAGTGCCTCAAAAGAAGAAAAAGTTGGATGGCTGTTCTCCTCTGGCTAAGCCTCGAGAAGTGCGACCACAGCTGGGCCACTCCTCGGCATCTCCTTTCAGGGCTGTGTCAACTCCTGCCCAGGTGAGGCAGTCGAGTCCGGCCCCACCTTGATCTCAGATGCCTATGCAGCAGCTTCAGCTCCCATCCACGCCGGAAGCGTATCAGGCTACCAGGGATCTCCTCCACCTGATGGCACCGTTCTTGCCTGTCGGGAGGAACGCTCAGCGCCGACGGAGCCCCGTCCTCTGGTGCATTCCAAGGGAAAGCCCGCTGTGGTGTCCAGGCACTCCCCTTCGCCTTGTCCATCTGCACCTACACACTCCGACAGAGAGCGTTCCCGCTCCCTGAGCTCTTGACGTTCGAAGCACCGAGGATCGGCTCCTCTGTGGTCTTCAGTGTCTGAGACCTCAGAGTTGGAGCCCGACTCGTACCGCTCAAGTAGGAGCAGAAGCCGTAGAGCGAGGTCGGGCAGAGACAGAAGGGAGCAGCCGGCGTGGCCTCCGCAGTCGCAGAACCCACCTCAGTGGCCCTTCTGGACTCCCTGGGCTTATCACCAGGGCCAGGGAGGATCTCAGGGCCCACAGTCAGCGATGTCTTCAGTCGCCTTCGCCATTTTTGTGTCGCCTTCAGCCGTGCACCCGCACCAGCACCTACTGTTCCGACGCCTTTCACTCTGGCACCGTCGTTGACTCCGGCACTGTGCTCAGCCCCGACTTCAGCACCGGCCTTTACGACATCGACACACACATCTCTGACGCCTGCACTGTTGTCGACGTCGACCTCGATGCAGGCACCTCTGGCCCTGGTGCCTATGTCGGCACTGGGCCCCCCGACACTGGCAGCTGCTGTGAGTGTGCTGATGCAGCTCCCTCCTGTGAGGTCGATGTCGGCTATGAGGCCTACGTCCCCGGCACTGTCATTGTCACCACCTCCTCTAATGCTGACCTGGGAGTCATGTGACCTGTCCGGAGCAGGCGGTAGGGAGTTTCTGGAACACGCTTCTTACTCCTCGTGTCCAGAAGAGACGTTGCCAGGGTTGTCCATAGCTCCTGCATTAGAGGGCAACAGAGTTCTACAACAGTTACTCCACAGGGCTGCCCAAGGCTTGGGTATCAAGACCGAGGAGGTGGTTGAGGACGCGGATCCCATGGTGGACATCCTAGCACCCTTGGGGCCCTCACGGGTAGCATTACCCCTCATAAAGACGGTGGTGGACACCACCAAAACTCTGTGGCAGACGCTGGCATTTCTGCCACCTACTGCTAAATGCAATGAGCACTGGTATTTTGTCCCCTCCAGAGGCTTTGAGCATTTCTACTCTCATCTGCCTCTGGACTCATTGGTTGTTGATGCGGTTAACCCAGCGGGAGAGACAAGGTTTCCAAGGTCCTTCCCCAAAGAATAGGGATGCTAAACGCCTGGACCTTGCGGGTAGAAAAATTTACTCCATTGGTGAGTTACAACTCCGTATTGCTAACCAGCACGCCATTATGAGCAGGTACTCCTATAATACCTGTGCTTCCATGGCTAATTTTAGCTCATCCCTTCGGCCTTTCAGTCTGAGTTCACCGCCTTGGTGGAAGAAAGGAAATTAGTTTCCCGCGCTTCACTGCAGGCAACCTTAGATGCTGCAGATGCTGCCACAAGAGTCATGGAGACAAGAGTGGCTACGCGACGGGGGGCTTGGTTGCAAGTCTCAGTGTTGCAAGACCTACGAAATTCAGGAGCTTCCGTTTGAGGGTGAGACTCTCAGACAAACGGCTCCACAGCCTAAAAGACTCCTGAGCCACCCTAAGATCCTTGGGCTTGCATACCGCCACCACTCAGCGGAGACACTTCCACCCACAACCTCCTCAAAGGTTCCAGCAGCAGAACCACCAGGACTAGGAGGAGGAGGAACTGGAGCAGTAGGAGAAGACAACATCCCTCCGCTAATCAAGGCCAGCCCAAACCACCCTCTGGCCCTAAACCAGCATTTTGAAGGTGTGATCGAGGATGGCGCACCAGCCCAGAGGCTGGATTTACTCCACCTTACCTTTTCCTCCCGACTATCTCCTTTTTACTGTGCATGGTCCCGTATAACTTCGGACTGCTGAGTGCTTCGCATGGTAGAGAGGGGATACTCCATCCAATTTTGTGCCCTCCCGCCCTTCCACCCCCGTTCCCTGTCCCTCTTCAGGGACCCTTCTCATGAGCAACTTCTCATTCAGGAGGTACAATCGCTCCTAGAGCTGGGGGTTTTGGAGGTGGTTCCATTGAATCACAGGGACAAGGGTTTCTACTCCCGCTATTTCCTAATACCGAAGGCCAAAGGGGGCCTAAGGCCTATCCTGGATCTGTGCAACCTCAACAAGTTTGTGAAGAAACTCGGGTTCCGCATGGTCTCCATCATCCCTTCACTGGATCCAGCAGACTGGTTGCCGCCCTTGGCTTGAAGGATGCGTATTTTCACATAGCAATAGCGCAAAACCACAGAAAGTACCTCAGGTTTGTGGTCAATGGTTCCCATTACCAATTTAATGTTCTCCCTTTCGGCCTGTCAGCAGCACCTCGAGTCTTCACAAAGTGCATGGTAGTCATCGCCACCCTTCTGCGGAAACATCAGGTACAGGTGTTCTATACCTCGATGAGTGGCTGATCAAAGGTCAATCTAGGGCTCAGGTGGAAGCTCAGGTGGCATTCATCAGAGCAACTTTGGAGAATCTGGGCCTCCTCCTGAATGAGGAGAAATAGACTCTTTCCCCTGTCCAGAGGAATAGAGTTCATAGGGGCAATTCTGGACTGAACCCAAGCCAGAGCATGCCTCCCGCAGGTGAGATTCCAGGCCCTCGATGCCATGATCCAGGGACTCAGGCAGTTCCCCACCACCACTGTGAGACATTCTCAGGCTGCGCAGCCATATGGCAGCCTGTACGCACATGGTTCAGCATGCCAGACTCTGGCTTTGACCGCTGCAGGGACAGCTTGGACAGGATCGTGAACCTACCTCGCCCCATCCTTGACTCGCTCCTGGGGTGGACAGATGCACAGCAGGTGTGCTCAGGAGTCCCCTTCCCTGCCCCACAGCCATCCCTGATGCTAGTGATGGACGTGTCAGATTTGGGGTGAGGAGCTCATCTCGGGGACCAAAAGACTCAGGGCCTCTGGTCACAGATGGATCTCCGTCTTCATATCAGTGTCAGGGAGCTCAGGGCGGTATGCCTAGCGTGTCAGTCATTCCACCCGTATCTAGCAGGTCGATGTGTATCGGTCACAATGGACAATACGACCGCGACGTTCTATATCAACAAACGGGGGATGCGTGCTCCTCTCCTCTCATTCACATAGCACCAGCCTGGCCCTGCCAGCATTGATACATATCTCTCCTTGTCTTCTATAAGAGTACACCTGGCTGGAGCCACCTGTGACCCTGCCACTCTTCCTGGACCTTCTCATGCAGGATCACAGGTGGCTCCAGCACCCGAACCTGCAGTCACTGCATCTCACAGCCTGGAGACTCCATCGCTGAATCTGTTCGAGCTCTCCTGTTCAGAACAAGTTAGACAGGTTCTCTTGGGCAGTAGGAAACCCTCCACTAGGGCCACGTACCTGGTCAAGTGGAAGAGATTTTCAATCTGGTCAGCGACTTTCCCCCAGTGCTAGCCTCAGTGCCACAGATGTTGGATGATCTTTTCCACCTAAAGCAGGAAGGTCTCTCCTTGTCTTCTATAAGAGTACACCTGGCTGCCATCTTGGCTTTCCACCTGGGGGCGCAGGGGCGCTCAGTTTTTGCGAACCCCCGGTCAGTCACTTCCTGAAGGGCCTCAACAGGTTGTACCCATACGTCTGCCAACCAATTCCTGCTTGGGACCTTAACTTGGTCCTCTCTAGGCTCATGGGGCATCCCTTTGAGCCTCTAGCAACATGCTTCTTGCTGAACCTCTCCTACAAGGTCGTGTTCCTAGTGGCGATCACTTCAGCCGAGAGGGTGTCTGAACTCAGGGCTCTAACGTCCAAAATGCCCTACGCTGTGTTTAAGGACAAGATTCAGCTCAGGCCCCATCTGGCCTTTCTCCTGAAGGTTGTGTCGCAGTTCCACATCAACCAGGACATTTTCCTCCCGGTTTTCTACCCTGAACCTCATGTGAGTAACAAGGAGCAGAGACTCCACACTCTTTACGTCTATTAAGCGCTGGCCTTTTACATAGAAAGGACCAAACTGTTCAGAAAGTCGGTACAGCTTTTTGTCGCAGTAGCGGACAGGAGGAAGGGCCAGTCTGTTTCGACTCAGCATATTTCATCATGGATTGTGGCATTACCAAGTGCTACTGGCTCAGGTCCCCACCCAGGAAATCTGAAGGGCAGCGATGTCATCATCAATACACACTTTTGCCACACACTATGCAATTATTAGGCAGGCCAGAGATGATACGGCCTTTGGTAGGGCATTACTCCAGTCAGTGGACAGCTTCAACCCCACCTTCTAATTTTGCTTGGGAGTCACCTGATTGGAATCGACATGAACAAGCACTCGAAGAAGAAAAAAAAAAGTTACCTTCTCGTAACTGTTGTTCTTTGAGATGTGTTGTTCATGTCCATTCCAATAGCCACCCTCCTACTCCTCTGTTGGAAAAGCCGGCAAAAAGGAACTGAAGGGGTGGCGGGTCGGCAGGGCTATATTAGGTGCCATGGGGACACAACTCCAGGGGGTGCCCAGGCCGACCCGACGGATGCTGCTAAGGGAAAAATCTTCCGGCCTACATGCATGTGTGCGCTCACACACCTGATTGAAATGGATATGAACACCACATCTCGAAGAACAACAGTTATGAGAAGGTGAGTAACCGTTTTTCTTGTTGGTTGTTATAACCTTAATACATATTCTTCACAACTCAGAGATGGATGTAGGTTTCATTTTTAGAAGGCACACACTATACATTTTTAAAGAGATTTATTTTGAAAACTTTTCAGATTGATTTTCTGATATAGCTGTAAAACTAATGATTGTTTAGTTATTTCATTTACCAAAGGTAATTGAAGCAGATATTTATGAAGTCATTGGGAGGTCAACGATCTCCAATCCAATTGGTTAATCATTAATATTTGGAGGATTTTCTTGCCATGCTGTATTAGGAGGAGAACATAATCAGACAGACATTTACATTGTTTTATTTAAATAAAACAACATTATGTATTCTAGATTTTTTTCTTCAACAGCAAACATATCCTATTTTAACAAAACAAGCATGTGAAATTTTGAATTTAAACATTCAAATTTTTTTAAAATCAGGTTTGTTTTTGTTAAAATTGTTTTTAAAATAGTTAAATTAAATATTAAAAAAAAAATTAAATCGACTGTCAGCCAGGTCAACATGAGAAACTTAAAATATTGGCCTCTGCAGCTAACTCAATCATTTTCACCTTCATTTTCCTGTTTATTCATAATCTAGAAAAGAAAACAAGCTTTCCTGCTTTTTCAGGTCCCAAAGGATTTCCCAATTTGGAATGAATTAGTCCAAAGGAAGAAAATATTCTTTCAATACCGGCAGAAGAAGCTACTGCTGTTAAAAGTGAGATTATCACTTCGACAGTCTCTGAATCCAAGTGCTTAAGTGACTTCCACCAGTTCACTGGTGTGACTTTCTTTAAAACATCATCAGCAAACATATATTTCTTGAATGGTTCACTCTTAGTTCTGAAGTTTATTATAGTTGGCATTATGGAGGGATGATTGCTGGATGTCCATGTCATAGCCAACTCCTCTTCTTCAGCAGTCCTTAAGAAAAGTATGAAATGAAAAAGTTTACCAACTTTAAGATCCTGCATGTTCGGACATGTTCCTTTCATCATCTTCAGTGCTGCTTCCTCCTGAGAAGGAACACTTCTCATGATGTTGTTTCATTCGGACAACCAGGCCTTGCATTTCTTTGTTGCGCTCTTTGCATTTTGCTTGCATGCCTGTCTGACCCACAGGTAGAGGAACTTCATTAAAATATTTCCAAACTGGGTCTCTTTTACGGCCTGCTGGCATTATAGGTTTTCCCTTCTAGTGAGAGAATGGGATGGTAGTTCTCAAATCAATGAAGGCTACACTCAGAAAGCCCTCAAGACTTCTGGAATATGCTGCTCAAATAATTTCCCTTTTGTTTCTACTACCTGTCTCTCTCCCTTCTCACCTTTTATCTTTTTCTTCTCCTCCTTCCCCCTGTCTCCCAATCTTAACAATTCTGTTCATTGAACTTTTGAAACATTGCACTTTTAGAGAGTGGTGAGGGATTGACTCTGTGTACACAAATTTGCAGAAGGACAATAGGGTTGAGGTCTGTTATTTCTCACCTCAATATATTAATTTGTTTATTTAAACCATTTTTGCTGTTAAGAAGCATGTTATCTCTGGAGACACAAAGCCACAGTTTGAGAACTGCAAAACTAAGCATTTCTGATGGTATCTTCTAGACTGAGCACTGAATCCCATTGGATAGATAGAAAGATTAACCTAAATAATCTGTACAGAAGGCCCTGGAGCTCCCTAAGATTGGGTCCCTAATCCATGAACTATTGGAACTCATTTACAAAACTTTTCATAAACATTACATAAATATATTGTCTCATACTATAGAATTAGAATTTATAATCCTTATTCCATGATGAGATATCTTTGAGCTATAATGTATCTGATTTAAATTAAAAAAAAATCAAGCCCTCCTTTTCTGATATGACTTCGGTATGCGATAAGCCATGGCCTTGTTTGAGGATTTGCTTCCCGTGGATGCCAGGAAGGAGTTCTGGCCGATCTTCAATGAGGGCAAGGCTGTGGCCAGAGTGGCCCTGCAAGTAGCCTTGGACATGGTGGACTCCGCGGCATGCACCATGGCCTTGGTCATCTCCATGAGGAAAGCATCCTGGTTCCTTCTCTCAGGCTTGTCGACAGAGGCCCAGCAGTCGATACACAGCCTTCCCTTCAACAGCCAGGCACTGTTTGCTGAGCAGACAGACAATAAATTTCACAGGTTGAAGGGCTCCTGTACTACATTGAAAACCCTAGGGCTCTACATCCCGGGTCTGGCCCGTAAGTGGTTCAAGCCGCAATAGCCAGAGTCAAGGGAGCCAACCCAGGCAGAAGACCGCTCATAAGAAGAGCAGAGGCTACAAACATTGCCAAAGCCATTAACCTCCACACTTTATCCAGTCAGGCGCCTCCCTCAATAGGCAGGGTGGCAAGCGAGTGTTTTGAGGGTGCGCCCCAGGGCAACCTATCAGACTGTACCTTGGATCCATCCTCTCTGTGTTTCTGAAACCACCTTTCTTTTTTCCTCCCTGCATAGACCGCTGGGTCCTCAGCACAGTGGCCCAGGGCTATATCCTCCAGTTTCTTTCTAACACCCACCCACCCACCTTCCCTGTTCCTCTTCAGGGATCCTTCTCACGAAAGTCTCCTCGTGCAGGAGGTGAAGGTCCTGCTGCAGCTGGGAGCGGTGGAGGAAGTTCCTTGCGAGTACAGGAACAAGGAATTCTGTTCCCGGTACTTTCTAATCCCAAAGGCGGTCTAAGATCCATCCTGGACCTGTGAGACCTCAACAAATACCTAAAGAAGTTGAAGTTGCTCATGGTCTCCATCATATCCTCCCTGGATCTGGGAGACTGGCATGCTGCCCTCCACTTGAAGGACGTGTAGTGTCATATAACGATCTTCCAAGGACACAGATGTTTCCTGCGCTTCATGGTGGGATCAGACCACTACCAGTTTGCTGTCCTCCCTTTCTGTCTAGCGACAGCACTAAGGGTGTTTACCAAGTGCATGTTGGTGGTAGCAGCTTACCTCAGGCATCGGGGCATTCAAATATACCTATATCTCGATGACTGATCAAAGGCCGCTCCAGGTCTCAAGTCCAACGGGACATTGCGGTGCTGCAGGTCACGTGCCGGTCCCTGGTCCTGTTGAACGACAAGAAGTCAACATTCTATCCGGTGCAAAGGATAGAATTAATCAGAGCAGGGCTTGACTCCACCTGTGCCAGAGCATTCCTGCCACAGGATTGGTTCCAGACGATGGTGGACCTCATTGCGGGGGGTCTCTGCGTTCCCTCTACCCACAGTCCGGGTATGTCTGCATCTGCTGGGCCACATGGCAGCATGTACGTATGTTGTCCACCATGCAAGGCTGCTGCAAGGGTCACATTCTGAAGTGGCTGGCGACAGTTTATTCGCAGTCCAGAGATCACTTACACAAGGTCGTTACTGTCCCACCAGTGATACTTATCTCCCTGCAATGGTGGACCTACCCCAAGGCTGTTCTGGAAGACGTTTCATTCGACAGCCCGCGCCAGTCGGTCAAACTGATACCAGATGCTTCGGTCATCTGGGGAGTGCATCTAGACAAGTTACAGACCCAAGAGACATGGTCCCCAGAGGAAATGACGTTGCACATAAATGTCAAGGAGCTCAGAGCGGTATGTTTGGCCTGCAGGGTCTTCCCACTGCATCTGTCAGCAAAGTGGTAAGAGTGTTTACGGACAATACGGCCTCAATGCTCTACGTCAACAGACAAGGAGGAGCACAGACTCCATGAACTCCTACCCGCCTCTCTACTGCTTGGGAGTCACCTAATATGGAATGGACATGAGCAAGTACTTGAAGAAGAAAAGACAGTTACGTTTTCCCTTACTGGTGTTCTTCAAGATTGTCATAAACATACAGATAAGGGTAGCATAAAAAATACTTTCAGATTGGGGGCGGGGGGAGAAGGCTTTGTTTTATGCTTTGTGGGTGTTCTCTTGGGAAACAAAGGGAGAGACCATGCAAGTAATCCAGCCCCTACTGAACTGATGCCTCTAATATTACAAAAATAGTAAGTAATAGCAAGGAAATGCTTTAGAGAATCTTTTGTTTTAGTTTGTAAATTTTCCCTATGCTAAGAGGGAGGTATATTCCTGTTTTTTGGTAACTTTAAAGTTTTGCCTAGAGCGAAGTCCTCTGTGTTTTAACTCTTATTACTCTGTAAAGTTACCTTCCATCCTAATTTTACAGAGGTTGTTTTTTACTTTTTTTTCTTATAATAAAAGTTCTGTTTTTAAGAATCTGATTGGGGTTTTAGTGTCCCAGAAACTGAAGGGTCTGGTCTGTGCTCACCTTGGTTACTCTCAAGCCACCCCAGGAAAGGGGGTGAATAGGTTTGGGGGGATATTTGGGGAAAACAGGAACTCCAAGTGGTCCTTTTCCTGAATCTTTGGCTAACTCACTTGATGGTGGCAGCATACTCTCCAAGGACAAGGAAGAATTTGTGCCTTGGCGAAGTTTTTAACCTAAGCTGGTAGAAATAAGCTTAAGGGGTCTTTCATAAGGGTCACCACATCTGTACCCAAAAGTTCAAAGTGGGGAGGGAACCCTGTGTTGCTCATGTCCATTCCATGAGACACCCTCCTTCCCCACTGTCGGAGTTTCCAGCAAGAAGAAAATGAGCTTTGGGGGAGCCGGCGGCACCCCTTATACTGAGGCATGTGCGTGCCACTCCAGAGGGTTCCAGAGCTGGTCCCCTACGAATACCACTGGGGGAAAAGCTTCCAGCACCAGTGCATGTGGCGAGCACGCACATATAATATGGAATGGATGTGAGCAACACATCTTGAACACCAGTTACGGAAATGGTAACTATCTTTTTCCCAAATGCTTTAGACAAACTCACTGGTAAAGATAAAACATTAAAAGAAGTTTATTAATTACAGAAAGATAGATTTAAAGTGATTGTAAGTAGTAGGCATAAAGGTCAGAGATGTTACCTAATACTCATTCTACATCCTCAACTTTATCATTCTTAGTAAGATTTGAATCAAACAGTTTTTCTCACTCCATTGGTTGTTGAAGGCAGGTTACAGTTCTTAATACACAGTCTGAATTCCCTTCTCAGCCTGGGACCAATCTCCCCAGTTCAAAGTCCTTGTCTTCCCAGTGTTCTTGTTGCCTTCAGAGTAGGTGGTCTCATGATTTCAGTGTCTCTTATTTTATACTCTCAATTCATGTTCCTGGAAAAACAATGGCCCAGACGTCCTGGTGGGCTTTGCTGAGTCAGAGTTGAGCAGTCCCTATTGTGTGGTGCTTGCGCAACTGTCTCTTATTGAATTTGTAAATCTCTTGTTTACAATTCCCCTGCTGGTCCATGGTTGGTGATAGTCATTTATCGCCCGCCTGGGTGTGGGTCACCTTCTTTGTTGTCCTTGGAGAGCTGGCTGTGGGCGTCTCCCAGACTCGCAACATATTTCAATAACAGCCATAGAGCAGAATCTCATAACTTCATACACAATAACGATGTACATATTTTAACAGAACAGTGAATTTCAGCAGATCATGATCTTTAATATAATAGCTTACAAGACATGGTTTGGAAGAAATATCACAACCATATACAAATGATGATTATGGAAGTTAAAGGGTGCTACTTTGAGTTACAGCCCCCCTCATGTCACACCCCCAAAGCCTCAGACTCTATCTGGTTTTGAGCTTTGGCGCATATCTGAACTCCGACTTTGGTATCAGGTTGGCTTGTCTTTGGACTCTGACCTCCCAGATTCGACTTCTGTTCTGCCTCTGGCTATGGTTCTGATCCTGGTTTATCTATAGACTCTGATCTTGGTTTTGATCCTGTCCTGCCCCCGGATCTCAATTTCAGGGCCACCCTTGGCCCAGACCCAAACCTGTGCCTCGTCGTGACCCATGCTGCAGCCATTAGGCCTAATTATTGAAGTCAGTGCCTGATAGTATGTGGCTGTATTAAAGTGTATTTTGTTTGAAGGGGCCCAGCTTACCAAACGATCCAGATTGTTCTCTGTGATTGACCTGTCCTCCTCATTATTTACCTCTCCACCAGTGTTTGTATCATCTGCAAATTTTATTAGCAATAATTTTGTTTACTTCCAGATAATTGTTAAAAAATAGCCTACCCCATCACGGGGTCCCTGAGCTTGAGCTCCAGCTTGAGCCCCAAAGGTGTACATCAGAATTTTATAGCCCCGTAGCCCGAGCCCTTCATATGGGTCAGCCGTGGGTGTTTAATTGCAGTATAGACGTACCCTCAGTAATCTTTCCTCTGAAAGGCAGGTGACAGAATCCTGGGGGTCTGTGAACATGTTTGAAGTGCAGTTTTATTGTAAGCTTGTGTCCGATTCTGTTACCTGTTTTTCAAATTGATATTGGAATGGTTATTTCAATGAAATTTGAAATGAGGATGTATCCATGGGGATGGAATATGACCTATAATGTTAGATACAGATCTCTTCTTTTGTATCCCAAGTATTTTGTGAGTAGTGTCCTTCGTTAGATTCAAACTGTTTGCACTCATCTAGTCTGTTACAGTTTAAGCCATGTTTGAAGAAAAATAGAAAATACATAATTAGCTGCCTATAGCAAAGTGAAAAGGTACCATATCAAGTATTTTAAAAATATGCTTCCATTCTAGAGTTCTGGTACCTTTGAAAATGGTGCCTTATTGTATTGTAAATTTTATACATTTCAGTATATGTTCACTGTCATATCAGCACTTGCAGCAGGCCTATTGGTATTGATGCAGATTACTTTGTGCTGGAATGCCTGTGAATCATTATCTGTAAAATATTTATTGGATCAATGATACAAGGTTACTTTCTTCCACTTGCTGTTGCTATATGGCTTGTCCTTTTTCTCATTTTCAGCATTGAATCATCCCTTATGCCATTATTTTCTATTCTTTCCTTCTGAGCAGACTGTTACAGTTAAATGATTTTGTTGCAGTGTCGCTTAAGTTGCTTCAGAATGTGAAGTGGTAGTGAAGTTAACCTTTCCTGAAAGGGGCAAGTGTCAGCACTGCGTAATGTTTGGGAGCATATTGGTCTGCCATATCTTTATTTCTTCAGATACTGTACAATAAAAATTTACCTGTAAAGTATTAGAATCTGCTTCAGACTTTGTAACTGATGTCCTAATTTTGAGAGTCTGCCCTTAAAAAGCTGTAATGACCTTTTTGATTACAAATTGCAGCTATTAAAGTCACAGTTTAAAATATCTTGATAATTGTAGAAAAACTCATGCCACTGGGAAAGATTTCCTTGCTTTGTAAACACAAGGAGTATTTTGTAAGCATTATTTAGTCTTGTGAATTTCATAAAAATGCTCAGTCCTTATGAGTGATGAAGCAAATACTAAAAGCCTCCTTAACCTGCTGGTTTCCTGCAGCAGTTAACAATGTGTTCCTTGTCTTTTACTTAAATCAAAAGATCTTCTTTGCTATGAGACCCTTTCATTCGAGGTTTATTTAAGAGTTGAAACATTTAATTCAAGGTTATCAAATTCAGTGCATAAGGTGATTAGTTTGGTTGTAAGAGCTTCAGTGAGTACATTGTATTGGAAGTCATCTCTAGCCTATTTTTCAAAATATGTAAGTGGAAAATATTGGCATTTATTTCACAACTCTAGTTTGGCTTGTTAGTCTAACTAAACCTAAACTAACTCTAGTGTCACTGACACACTATGGATATGTCTACACTATGAAATTAGGTCGAATTTATAGAAGTTGGTCTTTTAGAAATCGTTTTTATACAGTCGATTGTGTGTGTCCCCACACAAAATGCTCTAAGTGCATCAAGTCGACGGACTGTGTCCACAGTACCAAGGCTATCATCAACTTTCGGAGCGTTGCACTGTGGGTAGCTATCCCACAGTTCTCGCAGTCTCCGCTGCCCATTGGAATTCCAATGCCTGATGGGGCAAAAACAGTGTCACGGGTGGTTCTGGATACATGTCGTCAGGCCCCCTTCTCCCTCCCTCCCTCCGTGAAAGCAACGGCAGACAATCGTTTCGCGCCTTTTTTCCTGGGTTACCTGAGCAGACGCCATACCATGGCAAGCATGGAGCCCACTCAGCTCACTGTCACCGTACGTCTCCTGGGTGCTGGTAGACGTGAGACTGCATTGCAACACAGTGGCAGTTCATTGCCTTTTGGCAGCAGACGGTGCATTACACTTGGTAGCCGTCGTCGTCCGTCGTCGTCGTATTCCTGGTTGCTCTTTTAGCCGACCTCAGTGAGGTCGGTAAGGGGCACCTGGGCAGACATAGGAGTGACTCAGCCAGGTCATTCCCATCTTCTGCCGAGCACCCAGGAGATGACGATGGCTAGCACTCGTACTGCACCGTCTTCTGGCAAGCAGCCAGGAGATGAAGATGGCTAGCAATCATAATGTAGCATCTTCTGCCGAGCACCCAGGAGATGACTATTGCTAGCAGTTGTACTGCACTGTCTGCTGCCAGCCTCAGCTGTAAAAGACAGATGGATCAAAACAAGAAATTGACCCGTTTTGTTTTGTGAAATCAACAGCCTGCTAAATCCAGGGTTTTGAGTTCAGTCCTTGAGGGGGCCATTTTGTGTGACAGTTGTTTGTGTTTCTCCGTGATGCAAAGCCTCCCCTTTTGTTGATTTTAATTCCCTGTAAGCCATGTTGTCAGTTGCCCCAGCAAATCAAAAATATAACAGTGAAACCAACAACTGCTTCTCTTGGCTCCCCTTCCCTTCAAGATGTGTTGCTCACATGCTGGCCAAACAGGAAATGAAATTCAAAAGTTTGCGGGCCTTTTCCTGTCTACCTGGCCAGTGCATCTGAGTTGAGAGTGCTGTCCAGAGCGGTCACAATGGAGCACTCTGGGATAGCTCCCAGAGGCCAATACCATCGAATTGCGTCCACACTATCCCAAATTCAACCTGGCAAGGCCGATTTCAGAACTAATCCCCTCGTCGGAGGTGGAGTAAAGAAATCGATTTAAAGAGCCCTTTAAGTCGAAAAAAAGGGCTTTGTTATGTGGCTTAAATCGAGGTAACGTTGTGTCCAGGCTTAAATCGAGGTAACGCTGCTAAATTCGACCTAAAGTCGTAGCATAGACTAGGTCTATGAAATGAAAACACTTCTTCTGAGAACTTTGGGTTCATTGTTCTAGGAGTAAAATAATCAAATGTCAGTTTGCCTTTTGACAAAGGCATGTATAGGTTTCAAGACAGGAATAGTTCTAACTCAAACCATTTCCCCATATTGCTGATGCCTACAGAACAGTGGCACTTGCCTGCTAGTATATATAATTCAATACGTTGGTGAATATTCAGGACAGGAGTTGATAAGAGCTGGCAACTCAGCACTGACTTATTTTTGAGAGGCTGGGTGCTCTACAAATCAGTAAGAGGAAGATTTTTATCTTTATTGAAATTATTTGGATACATACTGAGCAAAATTACTATTTTTTCTGTTTTGAAATGGGAAATGTACACCATTGATATGTGGATTGAAAGATTGTCCAGAGTTGTTGCTGCTTCTGTCAGGTCAAATGAAATGGTATCTGGCATCCTTTTGTCCTTTAGACATCTCCCTGTCACATTTAAGATCAGGATATGATACAGAAACAGCATTACTCACTCTGACTTCATAATTTCAGTGTACACAGGCCAGATGCGCTAATCAGCTAGATCTTTTAGCAGTCTTAATAATGTCAAACATAAGGTGCTGATGATGTGTTTGTGAGACCTGGCACAGTGGAAGGAATCTGTTTAGAATGGTATCAGAATCGCAAAGCCCAGTCTTATTACCTGTTTTGTTGAACATGTAGGTGAAGGCACTTGGGAAGCTGATAAGGGTTACAGTGTTCTCAACCTCCTGAGTTTCATAGCTCTGTCACCTTTTTATCAGACCAAGATTGAGCCATTGTCTTGTTTTTCCAAGGTCTGGCAAAAATGGGAAACTGAATGACAGTCAGTTTTCCAAGATGGAAATGCTAGTGCTGGCTGCTGGTTAACCTCCAGATAAAATTCAAGTAGCTGGTCACCATCTGTAATGCCCTAATTGCCCAGGAAATCCTGAGGGACATCTCCGTCTCTGAGCTGCCACATAATCTGTATTCAGGTATCAAGTATCAGAGGGGTAGCCGTGTTAGTCTGGATCTGTAAAATCCATCAGACTTTCATCCGAAGAAGTGGGTATTCACCCACGAAAGCTCATGCTGCAAAACGTCTGTTAGTCTATAAGGTGCCACAGGATTCTTTGTTGTATTCAGGTAGAAATCTTAATCTAGCTATTGCAAGTATGATGTTTGTGAGATGGGGTAGGGCATTCTTGGTATCAGGTGCTTGCCTCTGGAATTCACCACTGCCAGAAATTCATCAAATGCTGAGTTTACCTATATTTGGAAAGCCCTGAGAGCTGCACCTCTCGTCAATGGTTTTTTATTTAAAAAAACAAAAGGTCATAGAGTATTAGATCCCAATTAATGGGAAATAGATTTGCCTTAATCTCTGTGACTATAATGCTGTAGTGCTCCTATAATGCTATGATAAGTATTTAAATGATAAATTGAAAAATCAAATAATAAACACTTTTATAACACCGAGTTAAATCTGGGTCAGTGGCCCTTAATGTGTCTAGTTCTGCATTTAAAGTCCAGACCTAAAAATAATTACCTCCCCTGCTGTATGCTTCCACTGTAATCTGTGTGAAATATCAGCTGGATAGAATGGCTATTACTGTTGTGAAGACTTTTTCCCTTTGACGCTGTTTTTTCTCTTTATAGATGACATGGCAGAACTTCTCCTTGGGGAGTCCAAACTAGAACAGTTTTTGAAGGAAAATCCTTTTAAACAGGGCACTAGTCCCTGGGGTCCCCGGCCAAAGCTGACCGAGGTCAGGAAACATCTCACTGCAGCACTTGACAGAGGAAACCTAAAGGTATTCACATAAGTCTGGAGGAGGGGTTAGAAAATTAAGGATATAATTGGAAGTTATTTGAGAAGAAAAGCTTTATGAGAGCTCAGATAATTCTCTGGTTACAGTGTTCTTGTTAAGCAATTTTATTACTTCCAGAATATCTTCAGTATTTTGGGATTTGATCCCTTTAATTTGCTTATGGAATTTTGTTCAGACCATTTTTTCATTCTAATATTGAAAGATAACATTTGAAAGAAAGATGTTGTCCCCAGGGATGCTTAAAAATTCAAAAGAATTTTCAAGATGTCTTGTGAACAGCTTATTTACACAGTAACATGATACTTGACACAGATAATGCATTTCAAGGAATAATAACACTTTGCATTCCCATAGTACCTTGCATTTGGTTATGTCAAAGTGCATCACAAACATTACTGAAATAGTCTCAGAGCATTCCTACACCAATAAAGATCCCCTTCTATTAAGAAAACAAAATCAATGTAAATATTCAGCACTGTAGTGAAACTGCAAACTGTTCCATGTTTTGAGGAAAACCATACAAGATGTTTTTATCCTCGATTCTACTTGGAGCCCATTCTGGCCCACCTTTAGATATTCATCATCAAACTATAATGCTTGGTGTTGGATGTGAAATATATATGTCCTCCCCTTCAAGGCACTTCACAATGCTCTCACTCCATATTTATTCACTACTGCATATTACTGTGTCTCCCTGTTCCCCTTTGCCCCACCATTGATGCTATTTCAACACCCTATTTGTCATCTTCCACAGCCATCTTTGCGATTTCATCCATGCCCTCCTTAAACTGATCTGTGGGGGTACTGACCTCTCTTCATGTGAATTCTTTTTCAAGACCCTCCTCTCCACTTACAAGAAATCAACCAAATTAAAATGACTAGGCTGAGGAGCAGTTGGGAAAAGCCAGTGCATAATTACTAAACTTAAAATAACAGTGATAAATTTATAGTTCATCATCTCCTACTTCTACCTTCATGTATTGGTTGTCATGTTAAACTTTAAACTTCCTGGGTGGCAAGGGTGTGTCATCTTAAATGTTTGTACACCACCTGGCACACTAGGATCCTAATACAGATTCAAGGATGCTCACATAATGCAGATATGAAATAATATGTATTTCCAAGTTTAAAAATGACTGGTAGGAATAAAATCACTGTTCTGTAGCTTGGTGAGGGACTCAATATGTGTTTTTCTGTAGTAGCCTCCCAAATATTATCTGAAAATTTAACTACAGAATAAAAATAATAAACTGTAATCTGGGAATGAAATATCTGCTGGAAAGGCTTTCAGAATATGGTGGAAATTACTAGGGTGCAGATAACTTTTTTTGTCATTTTTTAAAGTGTTTTGCCTCAGAAAATATAGTTTATCTTCTTCCTCTTTCTTCTAGCCAGAATTCTTACAAGAAGCCAACTTAATTATGGCCAAGTTAAACTATGTGGAAGGTGATTACAAAGAAGGTCTTAACACTTATGCCAGGGTTGAAGTTGATGACTTGCATCTTGTTGCTGTGCCTCCTTATAGGCTGAGGATGATAGCTGAAGCATATTCTACCAAAGGTAAGATTGCTCATATCTATTTATTAATTGTGGTTGATTCTTTCAAATGAAATATTTCTACTTTTATTATTTTTGACTGAAGGAAAATTTGTTCATACTATATCAGTTGACACTGAGCTTAGATACCAAAGTGATGGGTGCTTTAGAAATATCTGAAAGAAACGTTCATCCCTTTAGATTAATTTAAATACGTGCTAAGTTGGTAGGACTGTTATTTCTGTCAACATTTCTGTTCTAGTCCTTCCCCCTCCATCCACCCATCCAAAACACATTTAAGTGTTTACATCTTAACTGTTAAACCTCCTTCTGGCAAATATGTATTAGTAGTTTTTCAGCACAGATTCAAATGTTAAAATTGCACCCTCAGCCTAAATGTTACATTTGTCTGAAATTTTTATTTCCTGTAGTTAAAACGTAGCACCTGCTATTACTATAATTAAAAGGCATTAGAGAAAAAAAATATTTGTCTTTATTTCCCCCTCAGTTTACTTAGTGCATTTGACAACTTTTTGTGTCAAATGCACTAAGTATTTGTGTATTTTTTTAGTTTCACTGTTTCCTTTGTGGAGTCAGTCGCTTTTATTTGCTTAGATCTTTCACCCACAACCTGCTGCCCTTAGATCAGTAATCAAGTTGGCTTTTTATCAACTACACTTGGCCAGGCGGTTCCATAATAATAATAGTAATAATCATAGTAATTATAAAATAAAATAACTGGTATGAATGGGAGGGTTTTCTTCTGTGGGATTTTATTTTGGGTGTGTACTGATGTGGATTTTTTTACAAATGTATCCAAAAATTCAAATGATTTGTCTTAATTTTCCTATCTGAGTGGTATCTCATCAGTGAAAGTTGTAATGCTTGTGTTGTGTCTAAGGATGGCAGTGCCACTTCAGTTTAGAGGCGTCTTTTATGAGCTACGTACACACAGCCTGTAGCTGTGTCAGTGTTCTGAGAATGCGGCAGTTTGTGGCATAGCTTATGGAATTCACTATGTCTGGATGTTTTTGCTTGACTGGTGTATTAAACCTGGGTTTTGGAATGCATTTAAAATTTCTTGCTATGGCTCGATGAGTGCACAGTGTCATAAGTTATGTTTGCTGTCTTTCAGGAGATGGCTCAGTTGCATTTGCTGACAACTGATCAAAGAATTTTTCTAACATTAGTCTCGGAAAAGGCTGACTGTTTTCCATCAACTCAGTTCCCTGCTGAGTGTTGACGAGTATTAGATGTACTGTAGACAAAGGTGCGGGAAATAGCAGCCTTGATTCCTAGAAGAGAGAGAAATATACTTCCTAAATCATTGCAATATTTAGATTAAAGGAAGTGGTAGGAAATTGAGGATATTCTTAATGTACTTTTTAAAAGAAATCTAGAAACATACATTGGATACTCAGCAAATCAAAAATATAACAGTGAAACCTTCAACTGCTTCTCTTGGCTCTCCTCCCTTTTCTGCAGTCCAGCATCTCCCACAATTCTAGATGCCTGGGCTGCTCTCTCTCTCTCTCTGCAGCTTACAGAGGCAGATCACCTTTTTGGAGTCACAGGGTCTGGCCACCTCCCCTCTGCTCCTGCTTGCTGTCAGTTTTCTCTGCCTCTGAAGCAGCAAACAGTGGCAGTTTCTTTTACTCTTGTCCTTACTCTTTCTATTTTAACTTTTCTTCCCAGTTTTTTGGCAGTGCTTCTCCAGGTGCACAGTTTCATCACCAGTGCCAAGAAAAGTTCTCTAGTTTCATCGAGGAATTTATTTTCATGCTTCAGAGCCGCAGGAAGCCTACCATAGCGCTATGCTTCCAACTGCTAGGATTCCTGGTGTCATGCTTAGGGATCACTCCATGGGCACAATCACACATCAGAAGTCTTCAGGCCGTCATACAAAATGTGTGGGACCACTCCCTGGAACACATGAAAGACCAAGTATGGGTTCCAACGTAGGTATTCAACTCTTTGCAGTGGTTGTCAGCCCATGATAACGTCTGTAAAGGCTTGCTTATCTGCCTTCCAGATCCTTTAGTTCCTGAAAGCAGGTCTGGGGAGCTCACTTGGAAACTCAAACAGCCTAGGATCTCTGGAGCAAGAAGGAACAGGCTTGCAGCATAAATCTCCTATAACTGAGATTGGTCAAGTTAGCTCTGTGAAGGTTCCAGCCCACCCTAAGGGGAAACCACATCCTAATTCAATCAAACAATACAACTGTGATTGCATATTTAAACAGCTAAGGGGGAACAAGGAGTTGGGCACTACACACGAAGCAGTGAAAATAGTGAGGTGGGTGGGACCATTCCTCCTTTCCCTTAAAGTGATCCACATCAAAGGGGACCTGAACCAAAAGACAGACTGGCGCAGCATGCTCAGGGTCAACCATTCTGAGTGGTACCTGAATCAGGAGTTTTTCTATCTCATTGTTCAGATGCTTGGCCTCCCTTCAGCCAACTCGTTTGTGAATCATATGAACACAGAGGCCAAAATACTTCACAAGGGAAGCAGATCCCTGGGGGACAGTTGCCTTATTGCAGTTGGCTGCAGGGCCTACATGTTCTTCTTCAAGTGCATGCGTAAGTCCATTCCAGTTTAGGTGTATGTGCGCCCCGAGCACATCTGCAGTGTCCTATGATACCCACTTAAGACCATTGTACCTTGCAGTTTGTGGTCCTGTTGCTCCCCCCAAAGCCTTTGTGGCTGCAAGGTATCTTCTAACCCTGCTGGTACCGAGCTCCCCAGAGGGTCAGGGCTCGGCACTGCCAGTGCCCCCAAGCAATAGGAAATCAATGCCAGTGCCTCATCCAGCACCGTGTCAGCTGTCCAAGGGGAAATCGTCTCTGACAGTCTGAAGGTCCTCTAGGTGGCCTTCACTGGCACCCAGTGGCATGGCATCCTCTGGTCTCCACAGTGTACTTCTTCCTCCTCATCAAACTCGGACACAGAAGTGTACTCACTCTGCCAAAGCAGCCAACCCTGCTGCTCTCCATGCTATTCCTACTCCATTACAGCATTGAGTTCATCGGGACCTCTGGGTGCCTGGCCACTGTACCCATGGGGCCCAACCACCATGCAGTGTCCCTTTTGGAACCCTTGGGGGTTTCCCCAGCCTCAAGGGACGTCTTTGAGATGCTCTTATTTGGTCGTTTCGGACACTAGAGCATCCACGGTACTTTACAGGGATACCGCGGAACCAGATTCCTGTAACGAACAAGGCACTGAACCCCAAGAAGCCCTGTAGGCTCCTGCAGACACTGAGATACCAATTGAGGCTCCCCATCAGGCTTTAGCCGCCTCCTCATCCTTGCCGAATAAGGCCACAGTGGCACCCGGGGTATCTCCACCTCCAGATGACCATAAGGCACATCAGGACCTACTCAAATAGGTAGCCTCAAATCTAGGGGTCCAAGTAGAAGTGGTTAAGGAGGTGACACATGACCTCCTGGATATTCTGTCGCCAGCAGAGTCCAGAGTAGTCCTGGTGCTGCACGATGCCATCATGGACCCTATTAAAGCCCTCTAGCATACCCCTGCCTCACTTCCACTGATGGTGAAATGCTCGAAGCATAAATACTTTGTTCCAGCCCAGGTACAAGTTCCTCTTCACACACCTCCCGCCCTTCGGATCATGGGTGGTTGCGGTGGCCAATGAGGGAGCCCTCCAGGGACAACCAAGCTCTATGCCCAAGTCAAAGGACCCTAAAAAGCTAAACCTCTTTGGGTGCAACACTTACTCTTCAGTGGGCCTGCAACTTTGTATAGCAAACCAGCAGGCCCTGCTGGGGTGCTACAACTTCAACATGTGGCAATTCTTGATTAAATTCAAGGATCTTCTCCCACAGGACTCCAGAAAGGAGTTTTAATCCGTAACTGAGGAAGGGAAAACTGTATCTCGGACCTCCCTGCAAGCAACCCTGGATGCCACTGTCTCTGCGGCCGGATCAATGGCGACTGCGGTGACGATGCATAGGAGTTCCTGGTTGCAATCCTCAGAGCTCCCTCAGGAGGTATAACAGAAGTTTAGGCGCAGGCCCCCTTCCCAGTCATCCTCAACAGGCCCTATGCAGTCTGACTCCAGGCATCCTGGCTTGTCAAAGCACTCATTTTGACAAGATAATTGAGGTTGATATATCAATCCCTTCTACACTGAATCCAGCTACCCACTTGTTTTCCAATCACCTTTCCTATTTCTTGGATGCCTGGACCCAGATTACTTCAGATCGATGGGTCCTCAGCACCATAGAACTGGGTTACGCCTTCCAATTCCTATCCACTCCACCTTGTCCTGCCCTCCTTCCCTCCGTCCCTCTTCTCACAAGCTCCTGTTGGAACAAGAAGTCCAATCTCTCCTTCGGGTGAGAGGTGTGGAGCAAGTGCCCTCCCATTTGAGAGGAAGGGGGTTCTAATCCCACTACTTCGTGCTCCTGAAAATCAAGAGGGGGGTGTGTGTGTTTGATCTCAGACCCATTTTAGACCTGCACAGTCTCAACTGATATCTCAAGAACCTGAAGTTCTGCATGTTCTCCTTGGCCTCCATCATCCCTTTGCTGGATCCCAGGAATTGGTATGCCACCCTCAATCTAAAGGACGCTTACTTCCACATTTCGTTCTTCCCTGGTCACAGACATTTTCCCAAGGTTTGTAATAAACCAAAGTCACTAATAGTTCATGGTGCTCCTGTTTGGCTTGTCGGCTGCCACACAGGTTTTCATAAAATATATGCCAGTAGTAGCAGCCTGACTAAGGAAAAGGGGCATCCATGTCTTTCCATACCTCGATGACTGGCTGATAAAGGTCTGGTCCAGAACTTGAGTTGAGGCCGACATCTGTCTCATTCAATCAACCTTCAATGCGTTGGGCCTTCTGTTAAATTTTCAGAAGTCCACCCTGATCCCAGTCCAGAAGATAGAGTTCATAGTGTCAATACTTGACTTGGTGCAAGTGAGAGCTCTGCTTCCAAATGACTGGTTCCTCGCTATTGCATCCCTGATAACAATCTCTCTGAAGTCATCCGATCACAACCCCATGAAAGTGCCTGAGCTTCCTGGGCTATGTGGTATCGTGCACATACGTAGTGCAACATGCAAGGCTACAACTCAGACCTCTGCAAACCTGGCTAGCCATGGTCTACTCTCCCTCTCGCCATCACCTGGACTCAGTTCTCATGGTACTGGCCCATGTCCTAGACTCACTGCAGTGGTGGCTGGACAGCCACATGGTATGTGCGGGGGTACCCTTTTCAAGATCTCTCTCATCCCTGTCCCTGGTATGCAACGCATCAGCCCTCGGTTGGGGAGCCCACTTAGGACCTATCCGAATCCAAGGCCTTTGAGTCCAAGAGCTCTCCTTGCACATCAGGTCAGGGAACTCAGGTCTAGCATGCCGGGCATTTCTACTTCACTTGACAGGCAAATCTATTTCAGTCCTCACAGACAATACGACGGCTACGTTCTACATAAACAGTCAGGACGGTGCGCGTTCTTCCCCCCATTCCAGGAAGCAATCCTACATTTGTTCACTGCTTCCTACTTCCCAGTCAACCAGAATTGTGGGAGATGCTGGGATGGAGAACAGAAAATTCGTACTGATAATTTTCTTTCTTCTAGCAGCATCTCTAACAGTTCTACCCACTTGATGACTCATGAGTCTAGGGTCAGGTATTAAGTGGAATCATTACCAGATGGTGGTCTTCCTGATCTAATATACATATTTTTTCATTATCTCTGGAATATTTGTTAATGATGTTATACAAGTTTTACAGCTTGGGAATAGCTCATCAGACAGCAAGCAGGAGCAGAAGGGGTGTGGCCGGACCACTAAAATGCTGATCCACCTCTGTGAGCTGCAGAGAGACAGGAAAGCAGCCCAGATGTCCAGCATTATGGGAGATGCTGCTAACAGACAGGAAATTATCAGTAAGAAATCTTCCATTCTTATAATGGTGGAGGAAATGGCCCGGAAGCCTTTATGAAGACTGTTCTTGCCTTGAGAGTTAGTAGAGTCTCCCTTCATCTAAAAAGATGTGCATGGAGATCTGTGGTCCCTAACCTTAGAAGAAAAGCTTTGGTTGGTTGGTTGGTCGGTCAGATTGGTTGGTGCCTGTTGGCTTTTGTGGGTTTATTAGAATGTGTGTTTCTGGTTGAACTGGAGGTTCAGGGATAATAGGAATGTAGGTTGAGGCAAGGATATTAAATACATTATTTTCTTAGTGCTTAGTAGGATAGTGATATCAGCTACAGAAAAGCCTAAGGAAATGATGAATGGCCATTTGGTGTTTGAATCAGAATTAAAATAGGACAAAAGAACTTGGAGCTGAGTTGTGCAGTTAGAATTTGATGTCTGATGGTTGAAAACTTGGATGTATGGGGAAATGCAGTGGAAGCTCAGCACTTGGTTGGGGGTAGTGTTTCTGAGGGACGGTAGACTGATATTTGTGATGGCGCTTAAATAGCCAAGTTAATAATGGAAGAAATTCTGTTTTTCATATTTGCTTGTGGAGCACCCAAAGTGTTCCTGGTGCTCTGTAGAACACCAAGGAAGACAATTCTTGCTCCAGGGAACCTAGGGTCTAAGCAATATGAAATATACCATAATGCGTCACTGTCAAATAAGACTCTACATTCCTTAAAAGAAAAAGGAAGCTCCTGCATGAGTTTTTGTAGAGCAGGTGTCTAAAAGCAGTCTCCGTCAAATTGGTTGTTATCAAAACACAGTGCAAAAGTTCATTAAAAAGTATTTAAATACAATAGCCTGTATCAGAAAATCTTAGCTCCTTCTTTCTTTCTTTCTCTCTCAAACTTGAAGATTCAGTGTCTTCACACCCCCGCAATGCTCAATTTAGAATAATTCTGTCATCAAACTAGAGAACAAAAATCATCTGCGGGCTGCATTGCATTTGCAAAGAGAGTCTGAAAATCATTGTTATATAACGAAGGGATCTTCATTCCTCTTAACCCTGCAGTAAAAGTGCAACTTAGATCATGGTACTGCTTTTATCTCTAGCTGAGGAGATACATGACTGTACGAGGACTCAAATGGAGGACCATGCCTGTGTAGTATGGGATTTATTGATAGTAAATAAGTTATAGAGGTTAAAAGAAACATCTGTTCCATTTTATTATGTATGGGCTCTTATACTGCACTCATCACCGTAGTATCTGAGCACCTTCCAGTAGTGCACTAAACAATGTGACTAATATTTCTCGCATTTTTGTTCTCTCATTCTCTCTCCAGGGGGAGAAATGTGTGCCGAGGAGTGTTTTGTTTTGGAATTAAAAATATATATATAATACATATGTATTTTGCTCTAAGTTTGCTAGAGAAGGCATGGTCAAAGAAATACTACTTGCACTTACAGCAGAAGGTGGTGAAGTTTGTGATGATCCTTAGTTCTTGTTGCGAGTTCATTCCACAGTCTTGGGTTGGTGCCCAAGGAAGCTTTGTCTCCTGTACAGATGAGCTTTACCCTGGGACAGAAAGTTCGATTGTGCCAGGGGAGTGAAATTGTCAATCAGTCTCAATCAAATGTAAGATTGCTGTTGTATATTACTGTTTTGTCTTGAATCTGTATTTTTTTACCCATTTATGGAAGCATGGACAAAAATTAACAAGTAAACCTTGACCTTGACATAATACTTCCATTTCTAAAGCATCCTTCATAGGAGGTTCTCAGAGTGCCTTAGAGTCATAAATGAAATTAGCCTCACAACAGCAATGTGTGATAAATATTAACAACCCAATTTTATAGAGGGGGGAACTGAGCAATAGAGAGATTAAGTGACTTGTCTAAAGTGATGCTGGAAGTCTGAAGCAAAGTTGTGACTTGGCCATAGGTCTCCAGACTCCTGGTGGTGTGCTCTGAACCACAAAATCAACCTTTTTTTCCTCTATGTAGAATCTTAATTGCACTAATACAAGCAGGTCTGTTTTAAATGAAGGTTTGAAACCAATTCAATAAAAGTGCTATTTGGATTATGCTGGACCCTCAGATGAATGAAAAAGTTTGAATAATAACACCTAATTTGCGTAGTTAAATTGAAAATATTTCAAGTATCTGCAGGAAGTTTTAGTTAGTAAATGTCAAAGACAGAAAATCTGTTCATTACCAGTTTTGGTAACTACCGAGCAGCCAATCTCTGGAGCTCCTTTCTTCTCTTCACGGTTTCCATAGGTTAGTGGGTGGTGCCACTGTAAAGAGTGAGCTGTCACAGCGAATGTGGAAACCCAAGGAGTAGCAATATTTTTGGCAGAGGTTTCTGTTACCAGGAGAAGCCACAGTATTTGCTGGTAGCTATTGGTCTCCATTTTAGGTCATGTGAAAGAGGGTTTAAAAGTTATTTATTCACTCCTTTACACAACATCATCTGGTGCCAGGAGTATAGTATTGCAAGCAAGGCAGCACTGGTGCCATGGAAGACTGCCAAAAAATCTGTTAGTTTAATCTACAGCTGGTTTGTTTTGGGTGGTTGGTGTTGGTGTTGGCCCCTATTTCATCTTGGCCAGAGAAGGTAAGGTGGAAAATGATTTAATATAAAAATACTAAGAACACACACACCTACTAAAAAGAGAGGAGAGAAATCAAGGGATTAGAAAGCTGGTCTCCAGCTTCAGCAGGTCACAGCAAGACTCAGTTGCTGGTTAGACCTCAGCTCAGAAGTTTGAGCCAGAGTGGCTTTTTGCCCTTTTTGCAGGATTGGTTGCTTTATGACTTACTACTGGAACTTTTAAATGCAGATAAATGTACTTTTTAATGGGGCCGTAAACAAAAATTTTACTTTTGATATCGACAGTGGCATCTTTTGACTTCTTCTGCCTTTCTTCTCTTCACGGTTTCCATAGGTTTACAGCCCATATCTTCCCCATTTCAAATGGAGTGTGACTGCCATTTTTAAATGTGATGGTAGGGCATTTCTCTACCACACTTTACTTTGCTGTCCTTTTATCTTATGTTGTGCTGTTGCTTGCAGCCTGCGTTCCCTTTCCAGTCTCACTTATGGGTCATGACAAGACCAGGATGGGACCAGCAAGGGATTTTGGAGCCTGTAAAAATATTGGGTTAGTCATGAATCCTTGTTGCTGTTATCCTGGAAAAATATAACATTGCTAGCAGAATTCCGCTTTGGATTAGAGCTGGTTGGAAAAATTCCAAAGAAATTTGTCAAAATTGAAATGGCTTGCAAAATGGTTTGAGTTTTCTGAAGCTTCGACAGAGCCCAGGCAGGATTCTGTTGGAAACCTGGCTGGTTTCCTGCCATCTCATCTGTTTGGCACCTTGCAGCCTGCCAGGCAGACTGCCTTGAAGTCAGGGATCCTAGGGCTTTCTGAGTTTATGGCTCTGGGACAGCTCACCAGGTCAACTGTCCTGGAGCTGGGACTCCATTCCCTTTTGTGGGGACTTTTGAAACATTTGGTTTTCATTCCAAATCAGAATGAAACCAAATTTCAACATATCAAAATCATCTGCAAAATGGAATAATGTTTCTTTGCCCAGCTCTGCTTCAAATGTTGTTGGCGTGTGCTTCACATATGCCAGAAACAGGGTGGATTTGATTTAATCATGGATTTCAGGAAGACTCAATTTAATCATGTATTTCTACATAAAAGTGCATTCTTGTTGGTTGTTAAAACTTTAATACATATTCTTCACAACTCAGAGATAGATGTAGGTTTCATTTTTAGAAGGCACACACTATACATTTTTAAAGAGATTTATTTTTTGAAAACTTTTCAGATTAGTTTTACAGCTATATCAGAAAATGAATGATTGTTTGGTTATTTGGTTTACCAAAGGTAATTGAAGCAGATATTTATGAAGTCATTGGGAGTTGAACTATCTCCAATTCAACAGGTTAATCATTAACATTTGAAGGATTTTCTTGCCATGCTGTATTAGGAGGAGAACATCACCAGACAGACATTTACATAGTTTTATTTAACTATTTCTCACATCTATATATTATTTATTTATTTATTTAAAAACATTTTTGCTGTTAAACAAGCATGTTATCTCTGGAGACACAAATCCACAATTTGAGAACTCCAAAACTAAGCATCTCTGATTGTATCTTCTAGACTGAGCACTGAGTCCTATTGGGTGGATAGAAAGAGTAACCTAAATAATCTATACAGAAGCCCCTGCAGCCCCATAAGATTGGGTCCCTAATCCATGAACTATTAGAACTCATTTACAAAACTTTTCTTAAATGTTACATGAATATATTTTGTCACTATAGAATTAGAATTTATAATCCCTATTCCATGATGAGATATATTTGAGCTATAATGTATCTTAATTAATATTATCTTTCGGTAGGTTTTTTCCTTAAAAAGCATTTTATAAAAAAAAATCTGATTTAAATAAAAATCCAATTTTTTTTTTAATTTTAAAAAATCATTTATTTTTATCCACCCTGGCCAGAAATTCTGGTGTTCAAATGATTTAGGGGAGAAACATGCCTAGAGCTCCCTGGATTTTTGTATTCGGATGTGTAACTTTTTAATTTCTGTAAGAATTGAATTGTAAGAATCAGTGTTAAATTGGCACTTTTGTACCAGGTATTTTTATGAGGATATTTAGAGTTGTATCTAAACAGTGAAAACCTCTTTAATACCAGGTCATAGTTGCCATTACTAGCATTAATTTGCCATAGCAGTTAGTTTTTCTATTTTGTACTTCAAACTTTGGCAGTTCTGAGATGTTGTGACACTGGGCATATTTATAGATCATTCAGACTTGTACTTTATTCCTCCTTGTTTTACAGTGTTCATCTATTCTATGCTTTCATTTGAGTGATGACTAGTAGTTACAGTAGTGATATATAGTAGTTAAAGCATTAGCAAACCACAGTTTTGATGATAAATGTAGGATTGTTTTGATTAAATGAATGAGTTGAGTATCAAGAAGAGTTATTTGAGATGTTTTTTAAAATTCAGAAACAGATATGAACTTTGCCAACTTTTGTTAAAAGAGAAATTTTATATTATTCTTAATTGGAATAAGAAATGGGTCCAACTCATACTCCTCTCCTTGATAAACTGCTTCCGAGACTCACTTCTTGAAGATCTCAAACTTTAATTTAAAAATACTTTAAATACTGTTTATCATTTTAAAATTTGTTTTCCATTCAGTCCCTTTCATAGGTTTAAAATTACATTTATTTAAATACTGTTTTTGTCATTTGTCATTTTAAAACCTGCAGTTTCATATGGTCTACCCGTCAACACAACTTGTACTTTCTTGGTGTAGTTGCAATCATCAGTTATGTTATCTCAGCTCTAGGAAAAACCTGTTTGATTAGTTTGTGCTCCCTCTGCTGGTTGGTCTTGAAAGTAGAAGTATTACACAGGGTCACTCATAAATACAGTAGTGGCATATTTGCAGACAGAGGTGGATTTAAAATCAAATTGTACTTAGGAACAGTTGTTGTGGGTTCATTGTGTCTTCATAATTGCATTTGATGCTTAGTCATCAGGATGATAGGCATCTTTTAACAATACCTTAACTTGTTGTTTTCCATCCTGGAGACATGTCAGTCTAGTCCAGAAAGGACATGAGCAGAAGAGGGTGAGGGACAGTGAGGGGTGGGGACCTGCATGGCCCTGTATCCAATCCGTTATGGCAAACATTTTGCTTTAAATATAGCAGTAGGTAGATCCTTGAAATTTGCCTTCTCATCCTGCAGCAAAGTAGTGCCCAATATAGCTAGCCACAGGAGCAGCTAATATGTATGCTCTAAAGGGTCAGGAAACAGTTCACCAGCTCAGATCTTGTGTGTACGCTCTCAGCATGCAACTCAGCTGTAACAACATGTGTCCCTGGCCATATTACACAAGGGAGCAAAAGTATGGGTCACTGGCTGTATTATACAAGAAAATGCTCAAATTAATACAAATACGAGAAGAAACAAAATGAGATGGAGGAAAAATGAGAGACAAAGTGAGGGAAGGTACTGTACAGAAAAAAAAATAGAGATCAGTTAACTGTGCCAGGGCATGGTTTGAGGAAATATGAGGAGGGGGCTCCGACCCCCCAGTCTGTTGTAAGCAGGGAGGCCAGCAACAGAGATTGAGAACTGCCATCTTTGGCAGACCAGTGTTTTAAGATGAGTTTAATTTTGGATCTTAAGTATCCATTTAATTTGTTTATATTTACTTTCTTGAATAAATCCTTTTAATCAGAAATGTCTAGTATACCGGGGGGAGGGGATGTTGAGGGAACTTGACACATTTTATGGTGTCTGAAATGAGATAAACAAACATTATGAATCCATAACAGAATAATTGAAGACCTTGAGAGGGTTTTATCATATGGTTTGTGCCTGATGTCTGCCCAGTTCTGAACTTCCCTTGTATCTTATTCCCTGTAATTGTAAAGGAAATTGAGGCAGACAAGACTGCAAAGTTAGGATGGAAAAAAGTGATGCTGTTACCGTACAATAATTATTTTAGAAGGATATATTAGGAGTCTGCTTTGATAAAGGTTCAAGCTGATATTTAGTCTCCAATAATAAAAGTTCTACAGGCTTCAATGATAAATTAATTAAATAAATTTAGTGAAAAATAAATAAAAGT
Source organism: Mauremys reevesii (assembly GCF_016161935.1). Lineage (NCBI taxonomy): Eukaryota > Metazoa > Chordata > Testudines > Geoemydidae > Mauremys > Mauremys reevesii. The sequence continues at coordinate 31,062,717 of NC_052626.1, forward strand.
TGTAATGTAGACCATTTTGAAAATCTGTTTTCTGTTTTTCCTGGCAAATTTTTGTTTCTTTATGAAAGAAGTGATGGAGATTCTTGTAAGTAGAATATCTTTTCCAATGGAACACTCGAGATAAACTGTTCTTTAGAGGAGAGTAACACTTATCTGTAAGATGCTTAAATATCAAACATTTAGTTAACTGGCAAATAAGTTTATTGAAACCTTATGTACCATGACTGATTCTGCTTCGGTAGTTCAGAAGACAGAGTAGGAGTATGAATTTCTGGTGCTGCCCCTGGCCCTTGAATTAGTGAGTCTCCTGAAAGGGCTTGCAAATGACAACTAGGACGCAAGGTGGGTGAGGTAATATATTTTATTAGATCAACTACTGCTGGTGAGAGGCACAAGTTTTTCAGCTACACAGAGCTCTTCTTCAGGTCTGGGAAAGATACTAAGAATGTCACAGCTAAATATAAGTTTGAGCAGATAGCACATGTTCTAAGGGACCATTCAAGAGGAAGTGGTTCATTAATACCCCTGTATTTATAGGACAAAAAAGGGGGTTAGTGATTTACAGATTGTAGTAAGCCATAATATTAATTATAATATTGATTGATTAATTATTAGTAGACACTGGATTATGGCTTATTACAACAATCTGTAACGCACTAGCCCTCCTTTTCCTTCTATGACTTACTGGGGCGTTAATTGGCCTCTTAACAGTGAATGGTCCATTAGAATATGTAACTACTTATGTTAAACAGTTTATTCTATCTTAGTACTCTCTTAGTACTTTTTCCCAAACCTGAAGAAGGGCCCTATGTAACTCAAAAGCTTGTCTCTCTCATTAGCAGCAGTTGGTCCAGTAAAAGATCCTACCTCACCCATCTTGTCTCTCTAATATCCTGGGACCAATATGGCTACAGCAACACTGCATGCAAATGAAAATTGCAGTTTAAAGGTAAATCTCTTCTGCCAAAACTCATACATTTTCATTTTATTAGAGGAGACTATTTTTGTTAACATTACTTATTACATTACAGTAAATGAAAAGACAAATTGTTGCCCCCTAACCAGAAGGTTGTGTGTTGTGTTATGGTGGCAAAATTCTGTCATGAATGTGAGGGATGTCATATGCAGTGTTGTTGTAGCCATGTTGGTCCCAAGATATTAGAGAGACAAGATGGGTGAGGGTGGATGGTGTTTTATTGGACCAACTGCTGTTAGTGAGAGTGACAAGCTTTTGAGCTATACAGAGCTCTTCTTCAGGTCACTGATCAGGCTTTTGCTGGCTGGAGCCCAGGCTCTAGGATCCTGTGAGGTGGGAGGATTCCAGAGCTTGGGTTGCAGCTGGAACCAGAATGTTTACACCTTAGTTAAACAGCCCCTCAGCCCAAGCAACGCAAGCCCAACTCATCTGGCACGGGCCAGCTGCGGGTGTCTAATTGCATTGTAGACATAACCTCTCTCACCAACAGAAGCTGGTCCAATAAAAGATATTACCTCACCCTCCTTGTCTCTAGAGATGTCATATGTAAGTTAGACCCTTTCATTACACAGATTGCACCCATATTGCTGCAGACTGGTTCATGTCTCAAGTTGCCTGGTCAAATGTCTCTGTTTATATTTAGAGGGTGTAAGATGAGTAAGGTAAAACTGCTGCTGACCCCATATTCAAATTTAATGTTGTATTTGATGAGCTAAGTGATTGGCTATTAATTAGTTCTATTTGCAGAAACAGGCAAACACTCATTAGGTTCAGTGAAAGTGTCAGGTGAAACAGTTGAGTTACTCCTTTTGCAGTTCACAAAAGATGCTGCCATTTAACTTTAAGCTCACTGGATTGTAATCAGATCTGTTTGTTCAGCAGCAGTAAGAAAAGCCATGAGTAGCCTGGGGCAAGGGTCATCAAAGTAGATCTTCAGAGAAAAATGTTAAAGGAATACTTTTAGTTACCTATACTTAGTTATCTTAGTTGCTAATAAGGTCATAGATGTTTAGTTCTCAACCTGTTCCATACCATGATCCTGTGTTACTACAGAAAACAGTTTCAAGATCATCCTCCTGTCTAACCATAAAAAGAAGGTGGTTGCAGCTGCCTTGGATCTGTTCACAACCCCCAGGTTGAGTACCTATGTAGTATATTTTTAAAGGTGAAACTATTTAAAAAATCAATTTTTACCGGTAATAAAGCTCCTATTGGTTTTTTTCTTTGTTTGGACTTGAAAAAACAATGGAGTTAGTTTCACTTTCAGGATCTTAGTAGGTCTGGCTGGAAAACAGGAATTCTGCTTTGTCAAAAAATTTGAGGTTTAGATATTTAGATTTGTTCTGCATTGGGATGAAAATGAGACCTTTTGAATTTTTTTGTGCAAAAAGAGTGACCTACCCTAAAACAGTCAGTAGTCCAATGATTGGGAGAGACCCAAGTTCAAGTCCTTGCTCTGAATCAGGCAGAGCAGGGACTTGAAGCTGACTTTTACATAACCCAGGTAAGTGCCCGAACCACTGGGCTATTGGCTATTCTGCTCGCTTCCCTCTCCCCAACTTCTATCCTGGACCGAAGAAACCCTCCTGGCAAAAGTTTTGTCAAAACTCGTATGCTTTTGTGAAAAGTTTTGGTTTCAACGAAGTGGCATTTTCCCACCAAAAATAAAAAACTGTGAAAATTACTCAACCAGCATTAGTTCTTAGTGTTGCAGGGTTGGCATATCAAATACTGCATGAAAATGTCTAGTTGCTTAAAAACTAATTTCTTTGGGACTTTTATTAAATACTGAAACTCTAATTTTTTGGTTGCAAGCTTTGTAGAGGTTTGATTTTTACAAAAAAAAAATTTTTTTGGCCAAATTCTAATTGACAGTGTAACTGTTGAGCTGCTGGCCTTGTCTACCCAGCCCAGGAGTCAGCTCAGAGTTTGGATCTGGCCCTCTTTCTTGGGGCTTCATTTATTGGTGGCACTGACAATCTTCAGCAACACTCCCAAAATAAATAGTGCAACATAAATGCAGCAGCTAAACCAGGTCCTTTCCCCAGACGCAGGGGCTTCCTTGCTAGAGTCTCCCTGTTCCTGGCAGCTCTTCCATTTGCCTGGGAGTCTCCCTGCTCCAGGGCCTGCAACATGAGCCAACTTGCTTCCTGTAGCTCTCCTTCCTCAGCTAAGCTCTTTCAGCATTCGTGGAGTCAGGTGCTCATCAGGCAATCACCTGACCCCTTGAAAGCCATCAGGCCCCAACCAGTTCTTAACAGGGCACTGCTGCAGAACCAGGCTGGCTGACTGTCCCCAAGTCTTGTAGCCCTTAAAAGGATGGACATCCCTGTTTTACAGTACAGTTAAACTAAGTAAACTTTTTTTATGAGCACAATAAGAGCAGCTGAACATGATTATATTTAAAATAACATAGTATATGTTTGACACAGTTGTTTTATTACAGTTCTTAAAGATGATGTTCAAAGGAACAAAAAAAGTGGGGTTGTGCCTTTATTCACAAATTCCAGTGCCAGAAGGGACCATTATGATCATCTAATCTAGACTTACCTCCTGTATAACACAGGCCATAGAACCTCCCCAAAATAATTCCTAGAGTATATGTTTTAGAGTAACATCCAATCTTGATTAATAATTGTCAGTAATGGAGACTCTACCATGGTCCTTGGTAAATTGTTTCACTGGTTAATTACTCTCATTGTTAAAAATGTAAGCCTTATTTCCACTTTGAATTTGTCTAGCTTCATCTTTCAGACATTGGGTGGTGTTATACCTTTCTCTGCTAGATTGATGAGCCCATTATTAAATATTTCTTCCCTGTATAGATACTTATAAACTGTGATAAAGTCACCCCTTAACCTTTTATTAAGCTAAATAGACTCAAAGAGCTCAATTAACAATTTTCTAATCTGTTAATCATTCTCTTGGCTCTTCTCTGAACCATTGTCTTTTTTTCTGTGTTCCCCTCCCTTGCTAGAAAGGTATTTTATAAATACCAGCAAGAAAACAGGAGAAGTCTTTTCTTTCTTAGAAGGCATTTTTACAAAATAGTTAAGACAGAGTATTTGACGGTTGCACTATTAGAAACTGAATTTGTTGAAATAAGTTGTTTTAATAAAATCAGATTGGCAGTATCATTTTAAGTGTAGACACTTTCTGTAGAAGTTCCTGGGTAGCATAAAATCAGTGTAAAACTTTTAATGTTTTTTTTAACATGTCTGGTAACATATTGGCAAATGGAGATATTTCAACCTAAATGTAGGTAGAATATTTAGCTTAGTTTTTACAAAAATTACTCTATGGGAACAATTACTATATAAGTCAACTTGAACATTTGTCAGTATTCCCTTGCACATCTATTGAAAGCTTGCATGTTGTGCATAGGAACACACTTACAAAGATGCACTTTTATAGTAGTTTGGACAAGAAATTCTGAATATTAGAACTGAAAGACTTTTGAGAGATCAGGCATCTTTTTGATGCTTGTTAAATAATTCACCTTTTTAAAAATTGTCACATGTTCATTTACTGATGTGTAAAATGGAGTATTTTTCTGTCCATTTCTTTGGGCTTATTAAATGAGTGTATTGCAATAATTCCCAAAGTGTGGTCCATGGAACATTTGATAGCAGTGCGTAGAGTGGACAGGTTGGTCGCATGGTACTGGCTTTCCTAATTTGCTGCTGCTTCCATGTCTTCCATTACAAAAATAAAGCCTAGAAAGGCAGCTGCAAACTAAGAGGAGAAACCAGTTTTGCTGACTCTGCTTGTAGCTACTGCTACATTGCACGAGAAGAGGCAATGGAAGCCACTGTCAGAAGCTAGAGCTGCCACTCAGGTGCAGAGAGGAAGTTCCAGAGGAGAAGAGCATGAGATGTCATGGCAGTATGTTTAGAGGAATAGAACGAAGTTACTGGGCAGTTTGTCTGGCTACAAAAAAAGGTGGCAGGGAAGCACATGCAGAGGGAGAGGAAGAAGTGGGCTAGGCATCATACACTGGTAGTGTATGATTTAAAAGATGCTAAACTGGCCAAGATTAAAGTATATACCACCGTCTACACTAGTTATAAAATGTGCATATTGGAAGGCATTAGCCTAGCAACTTCTAATGGCTTTTTAAATTCTAGTATCTATAAAACCTGTGTTAGCAATAGTTGAAAACTGTTTTTTGTTTGAAGGATTTTTATCTTAGCTACTTGGCTTGTTTAGCTAACAAACTGCAGTAGAAAATGAGGGTTGCATACTGATTAGAGCAGAGGTTCTCAAACGGGGAGTTGGAACCCCTGAGGGGGGTCACAGGGTTATTACATAAGTGTCGTGAGCTGTTAGCCTCCACCTCAAACCCCGCTTTGCCTCCAGCATTTATAATGGTGTTAAATATATAAAAAAGTGTTTTTAATTTGTAAGGGAGTGGTCGCACTCAGAGGCTTGCTATGGGAAAGGGTTCACCAGTACAAAAGTTTGAGAACCACTGGATTAGAGTATTGCACTGAGAGATTAGAGTCCTGGACATGTTCTCTATCTCTGAACAGACGTACTCTATAGTCTTGAATAAGTTACTTTATTCAATTTCCTCCTCTATAACCTAAGTATAATGATACGTGCCTCACAAGAGTGTTGGCTTAATACATGTTTGTAAAGCATTTTGAGCTCCTTAACTAAAAGGACATGCAAAGAATAACATTTTATGTATATTCATGTTAAGTCAATATGTGTGAATAAACGTATTTTGGTAGGTATGGATATAACGCTCTGGTCTGTGTGTGTTATTAGTTCCCTTTGATGTTTGACCCATAGAGGATGCATGTTTGTTACAGTCTCCGGCTTGGCACTGTAGCTCAATCTGTAGAAACATGAACATTTTGTTGTAGAAGTCTTCAGTTCAATCCCAATGTGCTGACCAAGATGGCAGTTGTCAGATCGGCATTAGTAAAATATCAAAAGCTGACTCTTGGCTATGTAGCAATATTTTTCCATGTATGCAGCTTTTTAAAAATGGTATTGATGATGATGGTGTAAGTGAGGCATCTAATTGCACTAAAAAGGACGCTATTAGATAGTTGTTCATATAATGTAACAATGCCCATCTCTGGATACTGCAGGATCCAATCACTTCATCTAATCTGAATGATGTGGCTAGTGAATTAATAGAAACCCTGTACTCTTATATGATGTAAATAGATGGTGGTAGCATTGTTCAGCTCTAAACATGGCCCAAATAATACTTTAAAAATGCAGCATAGCATTTAGATCTGTTATATCATGAAAATAATTATAATGGATATTATTTGTCTAGCAAATGGTATCTGATTATAGCAGGTGGTATTCAATTGCTCTCCCACATGTGGTGAGAGTTAGATGTTAAAAAAAGGCTTAATAAATCTCTCATGTACCTGGCATTGAGTTCCAGATAACTGTTAAAATCCATTGTATATCTGATATTCTTTGTGGAACAGGGCTTCTGTTTGCCTCTGGCAGTTTTTATATTTCTTAAAAAGAGAGATTCTGTAGTGTGCCTGTGAGGTGCAGTACAGAACTCCTAGCCACGGTGGAGGGAAGGGTTAAGGCGGCTTTAAACCACCTTTGCACCCTCCTCACCCTGCGCTGCTCTGCAGGTCCTGTCATAATTTCAACAGTCCTGGAGAATGTCTGGTAGATCAGTCTAGGGAAACTGCCCTATGGACCATAGAACTGACTAGAATCTCCACACTGAGGGTGCTGCCCTCAATGCCATGCCTTGTGAAAGGGTGCTTGAAAAGTTAGTTTTATGGCTGTCTTCCTCTGTTCCTGTGCTAAGGGAATCCTTCCCAGCCAGATCTGGGGTTTTTAGAGTCACTTTATGTCTATCCTGCCCTCATACCCTATGTAAAGGAGTCAGAGCAGGGCTAAGGATCTTGCCCAAACTGTGTTATGCTATGTAAGCTGTTATATTGATTTCAATATGTTGTTCCTGAAGATGCTTAATTCAGTCCTGTGTATCATTAACAATATATTTCAATACATGGAACTATATAGTAAGACTAATAAAATTATTTAACAAGTTACTTGCTGCTCCACTGTGTGTATGTGCGCGCATGCGTGTGTGTGTGTGTATTGTTGGTATCTGTCCTTCTAATACCTACCACCCATCAATGACCACTACTTTCTGTAGGATGGAATGTCATGATCAGATGTGCTCCAGCATGTTACTGGCTGCACACTATGATTACAGCCTCCAGAGCACATCTGCCCACATTTGTGATTAAAAAATGTGTTGAACTACAAGAAAAAATACAAACATTATAATTTCCTAAACTCTCTTCTTCAAAATACTTTGCTACTTTCTTCTAACGCATGCTCCTGCCTTGCTCAGACATTTAAATCAAGGAACCATTAGCTTGAGCATTTCACCTTACTTTGGCTACTGTGGTGGCTTCTGGGCAGAGGATATATCTGTTGAATAATTTAAACACTGGAAAAAGATGCTTTTGCACTAGGCTGTCATGATACATTATATATTTACAAAAATACTGCAACTTGCTTCCGCTGAGTTAGTTACTGCAGTAGATGCTACAGTATACTTATAAAAGGGTGGCATGTCCTTGGGTTGGAGAGCCTGAGGCTAATCCAGCCCTTATTACAAGATGAGCCCACCTGAGAGGAATCAAGAGCTTCATGTATAAAAGGCAGCAGGAAGCTGCAGGGTGTGCAATAGAGAGAAGTAGCTAGGACTGCCAGAGGCATGAGTCCTGGCAATAATCAAAGGGAAGCCCAGAAAACAGGAGGCTATGGAGCTGGAACTGAGGGAAATCTTTTGTGTTTGTTTTGAAACTTTTGAGTTGTTTTTGTGACAAACTCTACTGCCTGCTGGGTAAAGATTAATTTAAAGGATTTTGGTCTGAGAAGGGGACTGGAAACTGAGTTCTTGAAGGGGAAATTGAGGCAGGATGGTAGTCTTGGTGCTATACCAGATTGTCAGCAGGATCTCTGAACCCTCTGCTACCAAGGAGAGAAGTAGTCCTAGAAGGAGCAACCCCAAAAAAGGGGAGATGGAAGAGTTTGTACTCCTATTAGCAAAGCAGCAATAGAAAACTCAGGTTCTCCTCCTGCACCTGTACAAAACCAACAGGAATAGCAGGAAGTACAGTTTGCCTTTCAACAACAGTGGCAGGAGATGCAGTGGCTCTGGCTGGGGGTGCTGGCACTGGGGTGGCGTTGGGGATGAGGGGTTTGGGATGCAGGCTGCCCCAGGGCTGCAGCAGGGAGAGAGGACTCCCCCTAACCCACTCTCACCATAGAAGCCCGGTCCTGGGGGAAGAGGCGCTTCTCCCCAGCTGTGGCAGCTCCAGGGCTGGGGCCGGAGGAGGAGGTTCCTCTCCCCAGCCATGGCAGCTCCAGAGCTAGGGCCGGAAGAGGAGGTTCCTCTCCCTAGCCGTGGCAGCTCTGGGGCCAGGGGAGGAGGCGCCTCTCCCCGGCCGTGACACCTCTGGGGCCGGGGGAGGAGGTGCCTCTCCCCTCCTGCATGGCCTTTGATAGCCTGCTGCATGGCCGCGCAGCTTAGAGGGAACTTAGGTCTGGGGGATGATGTGGAAGATTCTCTGCACTTTTTAGTGGGTTGCTGGTTGGGGAGAATCCACCTCGGCTACCAGACCACCCTTTTTTAACAGGGGCGTCCCAAGTGTCTTATAGAGCCGTGAGTGATATCCTGTCAAGCTCATACCCTGATCTAAAAGCAGCCATCTTAGATCAGCTTGGGTTACTAATAGAAGTTGCAGATAGAGCTGTTTCTGCAAGAGGCCCAGCCCCATGCAGTAATCCAGACACTGTGGGATGTAACTGGCTAATGGCTGAACTTGGAAATGAATTTGTTAGTTGGAATAATGGACTTAGTTGTCTTAGAGCAGCTCCTGCATGTTCTGTATAGGGGGACACAATCCTGGGTAAAAAAGATTTCAACCCTGAATATAGTGATGGAGATGGTAGAGAATGCAGAGGCCTATTTGGAGGCAGAGGGACTGGAGCACATAGGCATGCTGAGTCTAGCCCAGCATTCCGATATTGAAAGAAAGCCAGCACCAAGGATACCCCAAGGGCAGAGAAGTCAACAGAGGAAAGAAGGGGGGCTAACCTCGACCATCATGCCATAAAAGAACAGCTACTAATCCCTTATTGTCACCAAACGGCAAAGTTTCAGAGGGGTGATAATAGAGTTACCAGTGATGTGCTGCTGCTGCAGGCAAGTGGGACACATCCAGAAAAAAACTGCCCCCTCATGGAATGTGACTTTGTGGGCTGCTATTTTAGTCAGGCAAAGTAGTTGAGGTCCCCTCCAAAAAGGCTATTTCTGCTAAGGGGAGGGACAAGCCCTACAGACGTTTGTTTTCAGTGTGGGAGAAGAGGGCATAAACAGAAGACTTACCCTCATATGGATTGGTATGGTGGGCAGGGAGGTATGGGGAAAGGGACGGGGCGACCACAATTTGAGGATAGTAAGGAAGAACAGTATTCATCAGGACTGGGAATTAGCATCCCAGGCAGTCCAGAGAGGGGCAGCATAGTACACAATTTGCCAGCAGGGATTGGTGAACTCTTGATATTGGGAGGAGGACCACTAGAGGAGGAGGTTCTGACCCACTCTGTAGAGCAGGTAGAAGCTTCAGGCCTCGTATCTGAAACGGTGAAACAAAGGAAGCTGAGGATGGGCGAACCTCGGAGCTGCATTTGTTCCAGACAGAAAGGAGTCTTGGGGGATGGGTGCTGGTCTGGGATGTAAGGGAAATCCAGGTAGGGTCCAGAATGGAGGAAGTAGGAACGCAGACCTTGTCATAGTACATAGGTGGTAATTGCTGGACTATACCCTTCGGAGAGGTGGTAGGCACCCAAATGATGACCCGTGGGATAAGAAGGGAAACAGGGTAGCCCAAGCTCCTTCATAGGGTACATGGTAGCAGTTAATTAATAAACACCAGGTAGCCTTTGAGGAGCAAGATCGCCTGCATGTCATGGTTAGTGATCTCAGGATGGTGGAGAGCTGGAAACTGTACAGACCTGGACATGACAGGGCTGGTGACATAAGGAAAAGTGGGGGAAATAGAGAGGGGGGAATTTTTTCAGGTAGAGCCTGCCCTGGGAAGTGCAGCATGGTTCTGAGGGTGGTGGGGTGGGGGTATGTAACAGGATGGCTTGCCTTTGTGTGCCTGAGGCTTAGCCAGTCCTGGTTACAAGATGACCCCACATGAGAGGAATCAGGTGATTCATATAAAAGGCAACAGGGAGTGTGGAGTTGAGAGATGTAGCTGGGGACTGCTGGAAGCATGAGGCCTGGTAGTAAGAAAAGAGAAGCCCAGGAAACCAGAATCTGTGGGGGAGCTGGAACCCAGGGGAATCTTTGTGTTTGTTTTGGGACTTCTGAGTTGTTTTTGTGACAAACTCTGGTGCCATCTTGGTGAAGAGTGAATTAAAGGATTTTGGGCTGAGAAGGCAACTAGAAACTGAATGAGTACTTAAAGGGGGCATGATAAATGGGAATAGGTGTGGGTGGTGGTCTCGAAGCTATATACTGTTCAAGACCACCATGCCTTAGTCGTTTTTGTTCTCCTCCTCCTCTAACGTTGCCAGAGGCTAGCTTAGCATGGTTCCCAAACAGGACTATTGTTTTAACCTAAGTGTCCCTTTTAAAACTGTGTTTTATTTTCAGGTCTTTGTCTAGAGAAGTTGCCAATTTCCTCTTCAACTAGTAACCTCCATACGGACCGTGAACAAGAAATCATTACGTGCTACGAGAAAGCTGGAGATATTGCCCTCCTGTACCTTCAGGAGATAGAAAGGGTAAGATGGGATAATTTGACCAGCTGAAACAACTGATCTTATTTATTACAGAACAGCTTGCAGTCATCCTTAGAACAGCAGCACCTATAGTGTTTCCACATGAAACCTTCTGAGGACTGAGAGAGACTAGATTACACGGTTTAGCTTTCATTGATGTGATCAGATAACTTGGTATTTAACCACAACGGAATGTTCCAAGCTCTGTTTTCTCATAGACATGATGGTGAAAAGGATACACAGAAAACCTTGTAGTCCCCATGATCCTACACATGGGTTTATTTGTTTAATTTAAAAAAACAACAAAAATGAAATAAACCTGTACCTGTAAATACCAGAAGTGAAATCCTGGCTCAGTGGAGGTCAGTAGCAGAATTTCCATTGACTTTGATGGAGCCAGGATTTCACCACAGTTCATTTCCCTTCCAATCCATAAAGTATACTGGTGGAAAAGAACCTAAAATAGTGTTGTATCTATCAGCAAGGTGCATGTCATGCCCGTGGGAAGAGCCAGAATAACATTTGAAGACTATATATTCATTTCATTTTATAGACATAATTCAGGGACAATAAAGACATACCTGTAACTTCTGTTTTTCATCAATAATGTAGGACTGAAAAATTCTTCAAGCAAAATGAGGAACAAGTGAAAAAGCGTAAGGTTATTAAGGGCATGTCTACGCTTACAGCGCTGCAGAAGTGCAGCTGTACTGATGCAGCTGCACCACTGCAGTGTGTCTGGTGAAGACACTCCATGCTGATGGGAGAGGGCTCTCCTGTCGATATAATAAAACAGCTTCTGCCGTTCGTGGAGGTAATGTTGGCGGGAGAAGTTCTCCCACCAACTTAGCATTGTGCACACGAGCACTTATGTCGCTATAGCTTATTTCACTCTGGGGAGGTGGTTTATTCACACCCCTGAGCGACATAAGTTATGCCACCATAGGCTGTAGCGTAGATATATAATTCGTTAACCAATGATAAATTAAGAGCGAACTGTGTTTGATACACTGCAGGCAATAGTGTATCAGAACTGATACACTACACTCACTGTGCTGAGATGTAATCAAAATAAACTTTGGTCATTGCTAAAAATCTGTGACCCGGCTATTAAGTTAAATCATAATTTATTTGCAGTAATTGCTGACATTTTCCTAATAAATGTACCTTGATTTGTTTTAAATAAATTAGGGTAATTTGTTAAACAATTAGAATTCTGTTTAAATAGCAGATTTCTTTTGTAATGTAATTCTACCAGTCTTTGAACTTGAGTGCAGGTTATCGCTTTTAGCGAAGGAAAAATTAAACAGCTGGTGGAAATATTAAGAGTTAAAGTAAATTCATGTGTGTTTGACAGCAGAACTTTTTGAGTAAATGTAATAGGCTTATATAGATACCAGGACTGTTTAATTATAAGTGAAGGTTCTTCAGGCATTGCCTGCATGGATCCCACAGTTTGTGATGCACATAGCTGAACCACTCAATAATAGTGTCCATAATATAAGTAAATTTAAAATCCTTGTGTGTGAGGGAATACCAAAGAAACCAACTACAGTAGCAGTAACTTCAGAAAGGGGAACTACACAAAAATGAGGAAGTGAGTTAAATGGAAATTTAAAAGGAACAGTCACAAAAGTAAAATGCTTGCAAGCTGCATGGAAACTTTTTAAAAACACCATAGTAGAGGCTTGTATTAAATGTATACCCCAAATTAAAAAACCTAGTAAGAGGACCAAAAAAGTGCAACCGTAGCTAAACAGCAAAGTAAAAGAAGCAGTTAGAGGCCAAAAGGCACCCTTTAAAAATTGGAAGTCAAATCCTACTGAAGAAAACAGAGAGGAGCATAAACTCTGGCAAGTCAAATGTAGAAGCATAATTGGGCAGGCTGAAAGAGAATTTGAAGGGCAAGTAGCAAAAGACTCAAAAACAGACAGCAAAAAAATGTAAGTACATCAGAAGCAGGAAGCCTGCCAAACAGTCAGTGGGTTCACTGGACAATCAAGGTGCTAAAGGAGCACTCAAGGAAGATAAGGCTATTGCAGAGAAGCAAAACAAATTATTTGCATTGGTCTTCACTGCAGAGGATGAGAGGGAGATTCTCACACCTGAGCCATTCTTTTTAGGTGGCAAATCTGAGGAACTGTCTCAGATTTAGGTGTCATTAGAGGAGGGTTTGGAACAAATTGGAAAATTAATCAATAATAAGTTACCAGGACCAGATGGTGTTCACCCAAGAGTTCTGAATGAATTCAAATATGAAATTGCAGAGCTACTAATTGATAGGTTACATATCACTTAAGTTTCTGATGTCGGTGGGATATTTAATGTGATGCCAATTTTTAAAAAAGGCTCCAGAAGTGATGCTGGGAATTACAGGCCAGTAAACCTAACTTCAGTACCAGGCAAATTGGTTGAAACTATAGTAAAGAACAGAATTATCAGACACATAGATGAATATGATTTGTTGGGGGAAGTGTCAACATGAGTTGACTAAACTAAGAGTCACTAAACTATTAGAATTCTTTGAGGGGGTCAACAGTCACGTGAACAAGGGTGATATAGTGTACTTGGACTTTCAGAAAGCCTTTGACATGGTCCCTCACCAAAGACTCTTATCAAAGTAATCAGTCATGGGATAAAAGGGAAGGTCCCAAGTGTCCCCTAAGAATCTGTACCGAGGTCAGTACTGTTCAACATATTCATAAATGATCTGGAAAAAGCGGTAAACAGTCAAGTGGCAAAGTTTACAGACGATACAAAATTACTCAAGATAGTTAAGTCCAAAGCATATTGCGAAAAGTTCCAAAGGAATCTCACAAAACTGGGTGACTGGGCAACAAAATGGCAGATGAAATTCAGTGTTGATAAATTCAAAGTAATGCACATTGGAAAACACAATCCCCACTATACGTACAAAATGATGGGATCTAACGTAATTGTTACTACTCAATTAAGAGATCTTGGAGTTGTGGATAGTTCTCTAAAAATGTCCACTGAATGTGCAGCAGCAGTCAAAAAGGTTAACAAAGTTAGGAACCATTAGGAAAGGGATAGATAATAAGACAGTCATATCATAATGTCACTATATAAATCCATGGTAGACCCACACCTTGAATACTGTGTGCAGTTCTGAGCTACCAGTCTCGCGGGGGGGTGGGGGGGCAGATTGTATTGGAAAAGATACAGAGAAGGGCAACAAAAATAATTGGAACAGCTTCCCTCTGAGGTTATAAAGACTGACTTTTCAGACTGGAAAAGAGACGACTATGCGGGGATATGACACAGGTCTATAAAATGATGAATGTCATGGAAAAAGTTAATAAGGAAAAGTTACTCTTTCACATAACAGAAGAACCAGGGGCAATCCAATTAAATTAACAGGCAGCAAGTTTTAAAAAAAATGAAAGGAAGTACTTCTTCACAGAATACACAGTCAACCTTTGGAACTCATTGCCAGGAGATGTTATGAAAGCCAAAATTATAATTGAGTTCAATAAAGAATTAGATAAGGTCATGGAGGATAGGTCCATCACTGGCTGTTAGCCAAGATGGTCAGAGGTTCAACTCCACACTCTGGGTGTCCCTAGCCTATGATTGCCAGAAGCTGGGACTGGACGGCAGGGGATGGATCACTTGATAATTACCTCTTCTATTCATTCCCTCTGAAACATCTGGCATTGGCCACTGTCAGAAGACAGGATACTGAGTAGATGACCCAGTCTGACCATTCTTATGTTCTTATGAACTTTTGTGCAGAGTTCTCCGTTGGGGCCCTATGCACAACCTGCTTATGTCTTTGTGCTGTCCTACCTAAATGTTTATCTAAGGGTCGCAACCGTAACTGATGTGAACCAACAGCATGCAATAGATATCAAGCTGGAAATTTTGGGAAGGCTGGATCCCTGCCTCTCTTGGTTCACTTTTGCAAAAATTTGCCATTTTTGTATGCAAATATAGTTAGTGTTAGGAATTTTTAGCTCTGTTGGGCACTTTGTTTTTCCTAAACCTCTGTTGAACCCTTTCTGCACTGTTGTAGGCTTTAGTAAACTGGCCAAATTCCTAATCTGTTAGTTTCAAGCTGTGCCCCTCCTCCCCTCCCTCTGAACAACCATGATGTTTTGTTCAGAGTTGCGAATATTTCAGAGTTATGAACAACCTCCATTCCCAATGTGTTCATAACTGAGGTTCTACTATATAGTTAAAACAGTATAACTTGTGTAGACAAGCCTTCAGAGTAACTGAGTGTCACTTTCTACAAAGATTACATAGCTATAGCCTGTCTGGTGCACCGTTTACAGATGAAGAGTGTTGTAGGTGATAGGCCAAAAATGTTACCAATAAAACTGGTTTATTGAATTTCACAAGTTCTTGCTGCATTAACAGACATTTTGTTTCTTCTTCCATTGCTCAAGCAAAACCATCAAGAAATTAGCACTGTACCAGGCGTGATGTTACTGTTACCTTCTGTGATGATTTGGTGAATCTCTGTACCGTTCATGAATTCTGATTGATATGGATTCATTATGCATCCATATTAAACTACAAACTTCATGTTGATTGTAAGACTGGTTTGACTTTTCTGCTGTCTGTTTTTTACCTCCATTTTAGTCTGAAATTCAAGAGATGTTGACAAAGAACTAATAGTGGAGGATCATTAAACCTTGATGGCCTTTTGTGCAAATGGAGACATCCTATGTCAGCGAGCTGGCTACTGCCCAGAAGAACCTCCCAGATGTGCTATAACCAGGCAACTGATCATCTGACTGGAGGGAATTGAGGCTTTCATAGGGATCATATGACAAAGGGAGCTGGAAATTATAAAAGGAAGGTTCTCTTATTGGCCATTTTAGAGAGTAGAAAGATGGTGACTGCAGAGGTCAGAGATCAAGATTCCAAGTTCCTGGGGAGAAGCCATGTGCCACAGGAAAAGTGAGAAAAGGGATCCTAGACACCCTTAGAATTTAATCAGAGTATTCTGCTAAATATATTCCAAACTGGTAAGGAAAGTAAGGCAAGGAGTAGCCTGCAGATATTTTATTGTTTGCCTAGATCTGTGCGTCTCTTTTGCTGTCTAAAGTAAAGCATGATGGTGTTTAGAAATCCTTTTGCAAAGTCTGTGCGCTTCAACTGTCAGATATCCCCGAGGGGACAACTATAAACCAGAGTGCCCACAAAGTTGGCGTTATGAGAAAGAGTGTGTGTAAGCCACTGGGATGTCTTGGGGTGTGGGGAGTCAGCACTGGTTCTGGGGGCCCTAGGACAGCTTTACCAGGACATCCCACTTCCAGAAGGGGGAACAGAGGAGCTATGCCCAGAATGTGTGCCAGAGAGGCTAAAGAAGAAACATTGCTGGAGCCTGCTCAGACCAAGGGAATCTTAAGATTACACAGGTCCAGGATTGGGATCAAAACTCAGTAGTCTGGTCAGTGTCCAGCCACATGACCAGGTCTGTAACGTCTTCATATATAATCATTAGGACATGAAGGAGGGCATTTAAAGGTGAACTACAAAGTTTAAATGAAAAAATCCAGAATATATATTAACTTGCATTTAAAAAAAATATTTTCTTTTGTACTAGGGACTAAAGGCATCAGTGAAATACCACTGGTTAGTAAATGGGGACTTGCCACAGGATTTCACATACTGGGAAAGGTGAAAGAAAAAGAAAAGCTTAAACTTTTCTGTGCTGAATGTTTCCTGCAGTCTTACTGATGAAGAACACAAAGCATGCAAGGTCCTGTGTAAATGTTACATTATTAATTTGGAATTAAAAGTGCCATATACTCTTTACCTAAACATCTGTTTAATTTGCCCCAGGAATAGCTACAGCATTTCAAAAGTAAATAGTTGTCTGACCCAGAAAGAGCTCATAATACTGTAGTGTTTTTGTATTACTAGAAGATTAATTTGTAGTTCTAAAATGTAACTCCCCATATGGTGCCTTTCTTTGTCACATGAAGCTATCCACTGTTTGTCCTCCATGTGCAGTAACTAACAAACCGTACCTTCTTTATGCTGCATAGGCAGTGTCAGGATGGAAATTCTCATTATTTGCTTGAACTGAATACTGTTATTGACGACTCATCTATTTGGTCATTCCAGTTGAAAAGTAATGTAACATTATTTTATGTACTAATCAGCACTTTTTCATTTGATGTTTTGGGAGTGCTGAGTCTCTAGAAGTAACATTAGGTCAAGGTTAAAGCTGTGTGACTTACATAATAAACACTACAAATACACTTCCTAAAACTGGAAAGGGGCTGCACCAATTTGTTTAGCAATTGCTTTCTCTTTCTTCCTAATAGAGATTTTGCTTTCTTGTTGACAAACCTTCAGATACGGCTAATTTTGTTTGTTTGCTGCATGAAGAGATGTCCTTTGCGCTTGACAGATGTGAATTGATTGGTTGTTTTGGTCCATTGCTATATTATATGATTTTTATGAAGTTAAAATGTTGCTTGGATTTTCACCCAAGAGACATCTGTACACAACTGATCAACTAATCAACACCGCAACCTCAGAATTCATATGTTGAAAAGCACTTTTTCCTTGTTTGAGTAATAAAATGTGTTGGAAATTTTTTAATCAAAGCTGGAATTTCAGAGCCTCCTTGGTGGAAGAGAAAACATGAGCGAACAGGTTGAAGCACCGGACCAAGAGTTCGGAAATCTGAGTTCTATTCCCAGATTTCCTCAGTGACCTGGGGCAAATCTCTATGCCACAGTTTCCCAATTTTGAAATATGGGGAAAATCTTGAAGTTATAACTATTGTTTATTTGTGTAAAGATTTGAGCTTCTGAATTAAAAAATCGTCTTCTCTTCACTTCAGCCTACACCTGCCCTTCATACCCTCCTCCTTCTCCCTTGCTTATTCTCACCTGCCCTGTCCCCCTTCCTCCCTTCACCTTCCTTTCTTTCTGTTTAGCAAATCCCCTCTTAAGTAAACCCATCCAAAGATTTTCTGTCTGTTAGCCTGTTTCTATAATGCTCTGTACCATGCCCCCCCCGTCTCAGTTGGCCCCTACCATAATAAATCTAATGGACAATAATAATCAGATATCTACATTAATTGCACTCATTTTCTGTAGACATTGTTGCAAGAGGGAAAAAGGCTACGTGCTACCATAACGAGTTTTTTCTGCAGAGCCAAAGCAATAATATTGATTGAAATTATTCATATTTTAGTTAAAACATTATAAATTATGGGGTTTGCTAGAGATGATGACCCCTTTTTGTAATTGGATTTTTCTCTAAAATGTTTAAATCCATTCTCGGTAGTGTCTGGACTTTATCATCACTTAATGTCTGTTTGACTATTTTCACCAAGGTTTCCAGTAGTCTCAGTCCAGTTCCTAGTAGACATATCTCCATACTGGAAGTGGCATTAACTGTCAGTCTTACAATGTGCCAGGATTTATCAGTGATCAAACTGGAATACCCTTTCCGCCCTAAAGGGTGACTCTTCTTGGTGAAAAATAAGGCATATTGGTGAGGCAGTACGTAAGGAATGTCTCCACAGCTACTGTCATGTGTTCCCTGTTCGGTGAAAAGAACGTCTCTTCCCACAGTAGTCTATCACTTTATAGGAATACTTAACACTTCGCTGAAAATTTAAAAAAGAAAAGATCTATGAAATTACAACAGCCCCACAAAATGCTAAATAAAATGTATATATTGAGTCTGTTCTTTATAATTAATAAACATTGTATATTTGACTACTTACATTTCCTTTTGACAGGTGCACAAACCAGAATAGTCCCCTAAACTAGGGGGCACATACGTTTTATGAATAAGTTAATTGCATAATTCCCATTTACATATTTTAGTTTAGCACTTGTCTTCTCTTTCTTTGATTCCCATCCATCAGCTCAATAGCGATGATCAGGGTGAAT
The DNA here is from genome assembly GCF_016161935.1 of Mauremys reevesii. Classification (NCBI taxonomy): domain Eukaryota; kingdom Metazoa; phylum Chordata; order Testudines; family Geoemydidae; genus Mauremys; species Mauremys reevesii. The sequence continues at coordinate 31,081,389 of NC_052626.1, forward strand.
GAAGTCTGTCAACTCTTTCTGTCTTTGTCATAGGTCTCACCCCCACTCTGAACTTTAGGGTACAGATGTGGGGACCTGCATGGACACTTCTAAGCTTAATTACCAGCTTAGATCTGGTATCGCTGCCACCATCCAGAATTCTCAGTTTCTGGATCACTCCCTTTCCCCCCAAAACCTTCCCCTCCCTGGGTAGCCTTGAGAGACTCCTTCACCAATTCCCTGGTGAGTCCAGATCCAATCCCTTGGATCTTAACACAAGGAGAATTTAACCATCCCCCCTTCTTTCCCCCACCAATTCCTGGTGAGTCCAGATCCAATCCCCTGGGATCTTAAAACAAGGAAAAATCAATCAGGTTCTTAAAAAGAAGGCTTTTAATTAAAGAAAAGGAAGGTAAAAGAAAGAAAGGAAAAAAAACTCTGGGAGACAGCATATCAGCTAACCTCACAGACAATAACTTGAAAACACAGGATGTTCCCCTGGGCAAAAATCTTAATACACACAAGAATCCTCAAATTTGATAATTCCCTTAATTTGCACCAAGACAAGTACAAAAGAAAATAAACATAAACCTATTTATTCCTTTCTAAAACGTACTACTCTGATAAAAGGCTGGTTCCTTGATCTTTTTCACTCGGCTGAAACTGAACACTGACTAAACAAAGGAAACTTCTCTCCTTCCTTTTGAAATATCTTGTTCCCCCATTGGTTCCTCTGGTCAGGTGTCAGCTAGGCTAGGTGAACTTTTTAACCCTTTACAGGTAAGAGGCATTAACCCTTAGCTATCTGTTTATGACAATCTTGTACCAGCTTCATGACTTTGTTCATCTTTAACCTTTTTGTTCTGTCATTTTTGACTGTGTCTATCCAACACATCCTCGGTCTTCCTCCATTTCTAGTTGTTTGGAATCTGGTATGTATCGCCATACATGGTATCTTTTTTCCAAGTCCATTCTTGCCATGTGTCCAAACCATTGAAGTTGTCTTCCTTGAATCTTCTGGAACAGCGTTATTTCTTGCCCTAACCTTTTTCTTATCTCTTCATTTTTAATTTTCTGCAGTCTTGAAACTCTCAGTATTCCTATCAGCCAGTTCATTTCTGCAGTCAAAATCTTACATTCGTCAGCTTTCCTCCTCCTCCCTCATTCTGACCTACATAGCAGTACTTCCAAGACTGTTGTTTCATATACACTGATTTTTGTTTTTATCTAAATGTCTTGAGCCTTCCAGGTATTTCAGAGTTTTCCAAATGCAGTAGCAGCTAGTCTGATTTATTGTTCCTTTTTTGTCTTCACAATTCCCATTCTTTGATACTAGTCTTCCAAGGATAAACAATTTTTCCCCACTTGTTGTAGTTCTTTGTCTCTGAGTTTGATCGTTAGCTCTTTCTTTTGTTTTCCAAGTGCCATAATTTGTCTTCTCCGTGCTGATCTTCAATCCAAATTTTCTGCTTTCCCTGGCTAACTTTTCAGTTATTCTCGGTAAATACTGCTTAGTCAGGGCAGTGAGGTCAATATAATCTGTGCATCTAAAAAGTTATGCACTGTCATACCATGTAACATGACTCCTCCCATTTCATCTCTCTGCTACAGCCATTATTGCTTACAGCATCAAGTTGAAAAAGTCTGGTGATAGCATTTGTAGCATTGCTTTAACGAGGCAAAAATTTTAACCTTTTTCTTAATAGCAGTATTAATTTAAACGAGTTTTCTTCAGCAGAATTAGAGCTGCTTAGCAAGGATGAAATAGAAGTATTATATTACTTCTGTGATTCATATAAGCAATACGTCAAAATACCCACAGCATGTGTGTGAAAGGTTTCTTTCAGGCATTGAAGAAATTGTTCAGACCCATTTTGTGTTCAAAAGCACCCAAATGTTTTCTTTTTAAAACCTGAAACTGATCATGGACTTAGACATCAAGTGCTTAGATATCAAGTGCTATTAACATGTTTTAAAAAAAATTGGTTTAGAAATGTCAAGTGTTTGAAGATCTTCATGATGCTCACATATAGTCCGGTACATGCTTAAAAGTTTAATGCTAAATTAAATACCAAGCTGCAAGTTCCAAGGTATATGTCTTTTTAGTTGCCCATGTTTTAATTTCATGTCACATGTTGAAATGAAACTGGATTTTTCTCTTGTTTTTTTCCTGTTTATAAATAACAAATAAGAGATCTCACTATTAAAAGTGTGTTTATGAACATTAATAGTTGAGATTTTAAATGCATAACATTCAGGAAATTAATTTATGGTTTACCAGGGAAGGTGGTGCACTCAATATCACTTGGAGTCTTTCACACAAGATTAGATATCTTTCAAAAAGACATGGTTTAATCCAGTTTCTAGGGAAAAATCTATGGCCTGTGTATGGAGGTGGTCAGACTATGATTGTAGTGGTCCGTTCTGGTCTTAGACCTAGAAAGTCATTACTAAATCACGCTGTAACTGAACCAGCTCCTACAGATGAAAGGTCTTGGGGGCCTGATTTTGAAGCAGCACCACTAAAGTCATTTGCGTTACATCAGTGCAAAACCAGAGAAAGTGAACTCAGAATCATGCCCTTTATCCTATTTCCAATCTCCTTAGCAATTATTCTGTTATCAGTCCCATCAGAGACCTGGTTTTCCTTTCTCCCTGAAATATATTTTGATAAGGAACTTGTTTTCTTTTCTGCTTTGAACTTGGATTATATGTATTTTCATTAATCTTTTCTTTGTCTATCTTTGTTAAAATAAGAAACTACTTGTTCTTGTAAAATGTGTGTAATGAAGGAACCCTAGAGTATGTGTTAAATCAGTTCAGTAGCCACAGGAAACCATACTTAAAAATTAGTCTTATATTAATAATGTGATGGATATTTGCCAAATTTAACTTTGTAACTGGTTGCAATGTGCAGTAAAATAGATCACTTTCTCAGAAACCCTCTGAAGTAGCTGAGAAGCTGCTCTTCTATCATCAAGCTACATTATAGGCACTTAGATACAATAATGGTGGACACAGTAAAATGCTTAAGATAGTATTTCACTTGCACACCGTTGCTTTGTAGGGTATGTCAGTGTTGACAGCTTGGTGCTGAAACTTGACACAGGGATAAGGAAGGCCTTCGTACTAGCTTGCTAATAGATTGGCAGAAGGATGCACTTCTGGCATGTCTAAAGTGAACATTAGAGACACAAGGTGAGTGCGTTAATGTATTTTATTGGACCAACTTCTGTTGATGAAAGAGAGAAGCTTTCAAGCTGTACAGACCTCTTGAAGGAGAGCTCTGTGTTGCTCAAAAGCTTGTCTCTTACACCAATACAACTTGGTCCAATAACAGATATTACTTCACCTTGTCTCTCTACTATCCTAGGACCAACACTGCAAACAACAGTGGAACATAAAGTGAATGTTGTCAGTTAAAAATTACTGATACGGGTTAGATGTCGTCAAGTCAGAAGGGCCTGACAAAGTACATCCTAGAACAGTGGATCCCAACCTTTTTGTGGCCAGTAGCACATTCATGTTTTCAGAAGAGTGTGGCGGGCGCCAACAATTTTTCAAGGCTTATTTTATATCTGTACATTAAATAATACGATAAACATCATATTTAATATTACCTAATATATGAATCCATAAGATAAAAAGGGTAATTTTATATGTAAAAGGTATTAATTAAATTATTCGGCAATTACTCTTTCACCTTACCATGTGAATTTGCTCTTTTTTATCTACCTGCAAGAAAAATTAAGGCGTTTTTACAAAATAAATATCATAAACAGTTTTCATCTTATTTATTTTTAAAAAGTAAAACATTGTTGAACTGTTGGTCCAAATATATTTATTATTCTTACTTTAACATAGAATGAAGCCTGCAGCCCCGGAGTTCTCTGTCCCCGGCAGGGGCGGGGCTGCGGCTTCTCTCTGGCTTCAAAGCCGGAGAGAAGCTGCAGCCCGGTGCCTGCTGGGGACAGAGAACACCGACGCCTGCAGCCCCAGAGAAGCCGGAGAGAAGCCGCAGCCCCGTGCCTGCCAAGGACAGAGAACGCTGGCGCCTGCAGCCCCGGAGTTCTCTGTCCCCGGCAGGCACGGGGCCCCGGCTTCTCTCCCCTGCTGAGCACTAGGCGGGCGCACATAAATGCCCCGGCGGGCGCCATATTGGGGACCACTGTCCTAGAATATTTAAGGAACTGGCTGAAGAGTTATCTCAGCCATTTGAGATCATCTTTGAGAACTCATGGAGGACGGGAGTGATCCCAGAGGACTGGAAAAGAGTAAATATAGTACCTATCTATAAAAAAGGGAATAAGAACAACCCAGGAAATTGTAGACCAGTCACCTTAACTTTGATACCGGGAAAGCTAATGGAGCAAATAATCAAACAATCAATTTCTAGGGACCTAGGAGATAAGAAGACGATAAGTAACAGTCAACATGGATTCTTCAAGTACAAGTCATGTCAAACCAACCTAATACCCTTCTTTGACAGGGTTACAAGCCTTATGGATGGGGGATGCAGCGCATGTGATATAGCTTGACTTTAGTACTGTCTCATGTGACCTTCTCATAAGCAAACTAGAGAAATATAGTCTGATGAACCTACTATAAGATGGATGCGCAGCTGGTTTGCAAAGCATACTCAGAGCAGTTATTAATGGTTCACAGTCAGCCTGGAAGGACAGATCCCACAGGGCCTGGGTTCTAGTCAGTATCTTCATAAATTATTTGGATATTGGCATAGAGAATGCAATTCCAAAGATTGCAGATGATACCAAGCTGAGAGGGGTTGCAGGTGTTTTGGAGGACAGGATTAGAATTCATCTGAAGCTTGATAAATTGGAGAAATGGTCTGAAATAAACAGGATGAAATTCAGTAAGGACAAATACAAACTATTACACTTAAGAAGAAATAATCAGTTGCACAAATACAGAATGGGAAATGGCTTGCTAAGAAGGAGTACCGCAGAAGTAGTTCTGGCTGTTATAGTGGATCACAAACTTAATATGAGTCATCAATGTAATGCTGTGCAAAACAAAAACAAACAAACAACCCCAACCCTGAATATAATTCTGGGATATATTGGTGTGGGGGCTCAGGCTTTGGCTTTGGCCCTAGGCAGCTGGGCTCAGGTTACAGCCCCTCCCACACCCAATTCTTCCCCACAGGGTGGAGGGGCTCAGGTTTTGGCTTCGCCTCTCCCCCTCCCCAAGGGGTCATGAAGTATTTTTTGTTGTCAGAAGGGGGTCGTGGTGCAATGAAGTTTGAGAAACCCTGATCTAGATAATACTTCAGTGTAGGGTTCTGGACTAGATGAGCTATTGAGGTCCCTTCCAGTCCTACATTTTTGTGATTTTTCTTCTTAAAAGCCAGCTGACCATGGCTTGGCTAGGTCAGCACCTTTGGAGACAGCTCCTATCAGTCACTGATAGTACCACCATTGGAGATGAACAGCTTATCCCAAAGAGGTAGGAGACTTTGGAAACTCAAATGCAAATTCCGTTCCTTGCCCTTCAATTTCTTAGGTCTTTGCTGAATATTGAAATGTTTTGTTTGGAGGTATCGCACTTTAGATCTAAATGTTGTGGCAACCAATCCTCAATTTAATACCATACCAAAAAAAAAAGTTGAAAGGTGAAGGTAATGTTGCAGGCCCATGTCAGTGTTGTGAGCATATATTGCCCTTCAAGCTGTTTGAATTAATAACATGTTAGAGACCTAGGAAATTCAATGTATGATAAACTTGCAAGAAACTTACAAAATGACTTTACCTGTGCCCCATTAGTGATCCCACTCTCATCTTCCTTTCTTTGTTCCTTTTATAGCTAAGTATGATTATTTACGTACATAGAAAACCCTCTAGTCTGGTTATGCTGGTCAAATCAGAAAAGCAGCTGACTCCTCAAGGTTTCTGATGTTTGAAGCTGTTCTGTGTAAATCAGCCTGGAAGAGTGCCTCAAAACTCTTCTCTGCTTTCCCTGTGCATCTTTGCTTTGAGCTCCTAGGGAAAGCCACAGTCCTGTCCAGCTTTTCTTCTCTGGCTCCATCTCTCTGCTCTTTCAGCAGCTCCAAACCCAGGCCTCAGTGTAGGAGGCGTTCTCTGTGATCAGTGCTGTTACCTCTGGAAGCTGGTGACTGTTACCTCAGGTTGGAGAGGCACTATTCCCAAGCCCGAACTGTGGTCAGCACAAACTAGGAAGAGTCTCTCACCCAGGATAGATTTGATTTAAATCAAATTGATTTAAATCACTAGTCAGGAATACTGAATTTAATCATGGATTTCTATGTAAAAGTGCATTCTTGTTGGTTGTTATAACCTTAATACATATTCTTCACAACTCAGTGATAGATGTAGGTTTCATTTTTAGAAGGTACACATTATACATTTGTAAAGGGATTTATTTTGAAAACTTTTCAGATTAGTTTTACAGCTATATCAGACAATAAATGATTGTTTGGTTATTTCATGTACCAAAGGTAATTGAAGCAGATATTTATGAAGTCACTGGGAGTTGAATTATCTCCAATTCAACAGGTTAATCATTAATATTTGGAGGATTTTCTTGCCATGCTGTATTAGGAGAAGAACATAATCAGACAGACATTTAAATTGTTTTATTTAACTAAAACAATGTTAATGTATTCTGGATTTTTTTCTTCAACAGCAAACATATCCTATTTTAACAAAACAAGCATATGAAATTTTGAATTTAGTTAAACATTCAAGTCTCTTAAAATCAGGTTTGTTTTTGTTAAAATTGTTTTTAACTAAAATAGTTAAATGAAATATTTTAAAAAACTAAACAAAAATTAAATAGACTGTGTGAAATTTAAAATATTGGCTTCTGCAGCTAACTCAGTCGTCTTCACCTTCGTTTTCCTGTTTATTCATAATCTGGAAAAGAATAACAAGCTTTCCTGCTTTTTCAAGTTCCAAACAATTTCTCAATTTGGAATGAATTAGTCCAAAGGAAGAAAATAGTCTTTCTACACCGGCAAAAGAAGCTACTGCTGTTAAGTGAGATTATCACTTCAGCAGTCTCTGAATCCAAGTGCTTACATGACTTCCACCAGTTCACTGGTGTGACTAACTTTAAAACATCATCAGCAAACATATATTTCTTGAATGGTTCACTCTTAGCTCTGAAGTTTTATAGTTGGCATTATGGAAGGATGATTGCTGGATGTCCATGTCATAGCCAACTCCTCTTCTTCAGCAGTACCCTGGTACCGAGTATTGAGACTATTTGCAAGAAAAGGAGCTGTAGATAGTACTTGTCCCATTTGTTTTTTTTAATGCTTGTAATTTAACTCTGTCATTGCATAGTCTCATTCAGTTCCTACCATGTTTTGCTGTTAACAAGCATGTTATCTCTAGAGACACAAATCCACAGTTTGAGAACTGCAAAACTGAGCATCTCAGATGGTATCTTCTAGACTGAGCCCCATTGGGTAGGTAGAAAGATTAACCTAAGTAATCTATGCAGAAGCCCCTGTAAACCCATAAAATTGGGTCCCTAATCCATGAACTATTGGAACTCATTTACAAAACTTTTCTTAAACATTACATGAGTATATTGTCTCATACTATAGAATTAGAATTTATAATCCCTATTCCATGATGAGGTATCTTTGAGCTATAGTATATCTTAATTAAAACTATCTTTAGATAGTTTTTCTCAAAAATCTGATTTAAATAAAAAACGATTTTTTAATTTTATTTTTTTAAATCATTGATTTGTATCCACCCTGCTCTCACCATGACTGAGCACATTGAAGGCAGTACCTCCCCTGAGATTCTCTGTGCTAAGGGAGATGAGTGACTAGCTCTTCCACAGTCCCTGGAGAGGAATAATTGAGCAAGTCATGGATAAAAGTGGGGCCTCTGGGCATGCAACAAGCAAAGGAGATCCATCCTGCACCTATGATTTTGCTGGGCTATTGAACCCCACTGAACCAGTCAACCAAAACTTGTGTATTCCTCTCCTGACCCATCTTATGAGTAGGGCCCTTCCAAATTCACAGTCCAGTTTGGTCAATTTCATGGTCACATTAATTTAGAAATTGTAAATTTTAAAATTTAAATCTGAAATGTCATGGTGTTGTAATTGTACAGGTCCTGACCCAAAAAGGAGTTGTGGGGGGGTTTGCAGTATGGTTACCCTTATCTCTGCCCTGATACTGGCCAAGAGCCCAGCTCTGAAGGCAACACCACTACCAACTGTAGTACAGAAGTAAGGGTGGCATGGAATGGTATGGCCACCCTTACTTCTGCGCTGCTGCCTTCAGAGTTGGGCCCTTGGTCAGCAGCTGCTACTCAGCTCTGAAGGCAGCAGTACAGAAGTAAGGGTGGTATTCAGAGCTGGCAACTGGCCAACAGCCGCTGCTTTCTGGCTAACCCGCTCTGAAAACAGGCAGTATCACATCCCCCCTAAAATAACCTTGTGACCCCCCTGCAACTGCCTTTTGGGTCAGGACCCCCAATTTGAGAAGTGCCACTCTTCCCCCATGAAATCTTTATAGTATAGTGTAAAAGCACACAAAAGACCAGATTTCACAGGTGGGCAACAGATTTCACGATCCATTACTTATTTTTCATGGCTGTAAATTTGGTTGGGCCCTACTTATGAGATCTGGAGTGTGTCTACCTGGCAACTTCCACATCCTTTTACCAGACATTACAAAGCACATGTGGCATCCTCATCAGATGCTGCCTTTAGTCTCTGGCTCTCATAGTATGTGGGTCTCTAAGTCTTCACTGCTTTTCCTCCCCTTTCTCTGGTTGGACTGCTTGTGATTTCCCAGCAGTCCTGTTTCCAGACTAGATGAATTTCTGTGAATGACAACGGAGCATTGAAACATGCAGTCTTTTCATAATAGGAAATCATCTCATCTAGATTCTTCCCCACTTTTGCACATATGTTTATAGTGTTTTATGGTTTAAGATTTTAAACAGGAGTTGTGATGGACTTGCCAAGATGGTATGGGGGAACAGCAGGAGCTTCCAATACTTCAATCAGTCAGTTACCTCTGTGGCTCTATGGGTGAGATTAACCAAATAGTCCTGTTTATAGCCTAGAGGAATACCTTTTGTAAGAAGACATATTTACAGTACGTTTTTAAATGACCTATCTTTAAAGCAGTTTTTTCTAACGGCTTTAGTCAGTCCATAGAGCACATCTTAAATACTTGTACAGTTAAACTGTTCATCACAGGGTATTGGTGTATAATTCGTTTCATATTGGCACATACATAAAGCCAGTACAACCAGTGGACATAATGGTACTGTCATTGAAATTAATAGTGGGTTTGCCAGTGGCTTCAGTGAGAGAGGATTGGGTCCGGTATTTGTATTGTGAGGGATGGTGAGGTTTCTCTTCATCTGACTTTTTTCCTTGTCTGGATGCTGCAAACTGTTCCTGCTGATGAACAATTTTCTACCTTTTTGGAATGTACCAGATCTCATAGATGGCAGGTATGTTAGAAAACATGTCCTTTGCCCTGAACTTCCTGGTGAAGAGCACTCCCTAAAAATTATTAAATATGAATATGAGGGAAGAGAGAAGTTATGAATCACATTCACAGTGCACTCTGAGTTAGAATCGCAGCTGAACATTTTTTAATTTTAGACAGTTTCTGCTGTTTTATAGGGTCTAGTGTTTAGACTTCAGCATGCCTAATGAATTTATGATTGAATTAGACATAGGGATTGAGTTTTTGTAGAAAGTTAGCATTCTCTCAGATACAATAACTCTACTTAACAGCATTATAGAAGGTGTAATGTGGATGGAAAACTATAGTAAATAGGGTTCATTGTGTTGGATAAGATAGGGTATTTTCATTCAGATTCTACTAACATTTAAATGTTCATCCAATTTCATTATGATACATGAAATTGTAACCAGAGGACCAGTTAGTCAAATGAGTGTTCTTTTGTGGATGTCTATAAAGAACTGTTCTGTTTTAAGAAAAGTCAATTCAGGATGCCAGAGAGATTGTCTACTTGAATGACAAGTATTTCATGCAAATTGCATTAAAGGAAGACAATAGTTACACCACAAATCTACTTCTAAAAATATTTTAATCTTGCTATAAGTGAAGGAAAAAGGAAACAAACACATTGTTAGCAATTGGGAAAGAGGGGCTATATTTTTGCCTATGATATTTTTAAAGCGAGCGTGCATATGGAATTGTCAGTGTTCATTTTCACATAATGGATTTATTGAAATAGTTTCCTCTAGAATGTCTTTCATTATTGGTTTTTCATGACAGATAAAATATAGACTGTATACATGAAAATCCAAGCCATACAGCAGTTTCAAAGAAGCTTTGGCTAAAAGGGCAATGTGAGCACAAATATTAAGGGACTCAAGTTCTGTATTTCATTCTTTCTGAACAACCCGGGGACACTACTTTTGAGTATCTCACTAATCTCCGTGCATTTTTACATTAGTTTTTAGTTCTGTGTACTTGACTCATTTTAACTGAGCTTGGTAGTGCCTATGTATTCATTTTTGTAATTGGAATTAAACCATTTATGTGTAGGGGCTGATGCCAAGAGGAACTGAGCACTGCCATTAACTATTACTGAAGCATGTTTAACTATATATTTTATAAGCTATACGTTATTTTGCTTTGAATACTTTTTTCATATATTGCATCCTAAAATGCATTAAAAATTAAATAATACAATTACAGTCAGAATAATAGAAGAAGGAAGAATAAATTAAAAGTCACAATGAAGGAAGGTATTGAGAAGAGATTTGAAGAGCTGGAAAATCAGTGAGACAGATATAGAAATGCTCTCCTAGACAGCAGGAGAATGGAGTGAAGAAGACTCAACATTATCGAGCGCCAGCTTCTTTTGTTCTACCCCACATGCTCTCAAATAATAAGACTAGAACGTTTCATCTGTATTTCATTTAATTTTATTTCACTTGTGTGTTTTCTTAGGTAATAATTACCAATATACAAAACAGAAGCCCTAAACCGGGGTCTGCAGTCCATGAACAGGAACTGGGATTTTTCCTAGAAACAGGACTACAAAGAGCACATGTCTTGTATTTCAAAAATGGGTAAGATTTGAATTTAGGGTTTTTTTTGTTCTCGATCATAATGTCAAAAAAGTCAGAAAATGGAGCTGATGAGCATCTAATCTTTACTTTTTATTACTATAGTAGAGATATTTTGGTTGAAGATATTAATTTTTCTATCCAGATAGTATTTATTTTAACTTGCATTTAATTTTTTCCTCAAAATATATGTTTAGAATAAAATGAAATAGGGAATATTAAATAGAATGAGTGAAATATTTTCTTACAGCTCTTTATTAACTGTAAGAACTTAAAATATCAAACATAAATATCTGTGAAATGTCTGTTTTTTGTGTTGAAACTTTAATAATGCAGATTACAAGAAAAAGAGATAAATTGAAACATTTGATTTTATAATTTTTTTTCAAATCTCTTCAGTTATCACTTATTTTAACATTATGCTGCAGGATAAATGTGCATGAAGATCAACAGTATGTATATGTATAATCTCCATTGTGCCTACTTTGTAGAACCTTTTAGATTGTGCATGGGAGATCATTCATAATTTTGTGAAGTAAAAATTCTACTGAATATAGGTGTACAAATGAATCTCAAACATTACAGAAAATGAACAAATGAATTCATTTTTTTAAGCTCTTGAAAACTTGGCACGCTAGGTTTAAAGTACACTTCTGGTATTTGTTGTTGAATCCGTAGTCATTTTAGACTACGTAGATTGGTTTGCTGGTTTTTGTTTTTTTCTGAGAAAATACTGTGTGAAATCCTACCCCCTAACTGGCAAAACTCCCATTGACTTCAGTAAGCCCAGAATATCACTTCATTTCATTAATACCTTTCAAATCAAAATAAATAACTAAAATGGGTGGAGTCAGGCAGTGTCTGTAAAGGTGTGAGATTTTGATATAATTTGAATAGTGAGGGTTGATGAAGATTTTTAAATTTTTATTATTTTGCCACCTGTCTCTTGATCCCATCTGTTTTTCTGCTGTATCTTTTTTTAACTTGGACTGACCAGAACTGAATACTGAATTGTTAACTTTTTAAATAGTGACCAGTGTTTTACTTTGTGCCCTTTTAATATTTCACTCCAAAATTACTTGAATGTATATTTTACTTTGCCCCGGCATTGTCAAGTTTATAAGAATTCAGTCTAAGACCTTTTCACTTAAAAAGGTTTCAATAGTCATCATTTTCATGTTAGCATTATATGAGCATCGATGCTAGTCAATTAGGAAAATTGGATGAATGTGCTTGTTTATCTTACAACAAGGCTTTGTTACAGAAGAGACTATAGATGACAACAGGTCTCAAACTGAGGTGATCAGAATTTGCAAAATTCGAGTGTTGCTTTCTTTGTAACATTTGTTATGTGTTTTGTCTTTGCGTGTAGGCTTGGGCGAGAGTATGCTGATGTTGTAGTGTAAAGGGGTCCTTTGCCTTCTGCTTCTTCATGAAGCAAAGGTAATTACGAAATTGTATGAAATCTTTAAATTTCGGTTGTCTCACTAGATTCTAATCTGGCATTGCTTCTGAGTTAGTTCCAATTAACATGTTATCAGAATTACCTGATGAAGCATATTCACTTAAAAACCTGAATAAATACATATGCATAATATTTTTAAGAAATCACTCCAGCTCCAATAAGTAATAGTAATCATGTAGCTCTGAAAATCTGTTGCATAAACAGAGAAGCTTGTTGCTTGATTCAGTCCTCTTCTCTGGAGTGTTTCTTCCTGCATATCTTGGAAACACAAGGTCATGTTTTCTAATGTGCTGAGCATTACTGAGAATCAGGCTCTCACTTGTTTTTATATTTATTTATGTATGTGTCAGTCACAAACAGTTGGCAAATATAAAAAGACTTTTACAGCTATTGAAGGAGCTAGACCCTGTCCTCTGATACCTGGTGTGCATTGCTGCTTACTTAGGCAAAGCACTCTTTTTTTAAAATTAGACCAGTTGATCCAATTAACTGTCCCTTTGCTCAGCAGTTGTACCCACATGTTCTTTTAAAAAGAAAAGTGTATATTCTTGTACGGAAACCAGTGAAGATCTTATAGGCAGCATTTTCTTGTAAGAAAAAAGATAAAGTATTGAAACCTTAGAAGTCTAAATGCTAAGTGCTAGGATTTAGAAAATACATGGAAAAACCATTATCTACCAAAAATATATGAAACCATATTTCATGAATGATTTTGCAATCTTTATTAAGACAGAAATTCCAAATGAATGTTTTCTTCCCAAAAGGTGTAGAAGAATTGAGTTAGGATGAGCAAACTATATTGACCAATGCAATCCTAGGATGCACCAGGCAAGATAATTCCACTACAGATAGAGAAGTGTGATTACCATTATACAAGGAACTTGTGAGACCTCATCCAGAATGCTGTGTGCAGATATTTACGAAAGATGAATTCAGTGTGGAACAGGCACAGAGAAGGGCTGCTAGGATGATCAGAGGAATGGAAAAATATGTCTTAGGAGAAGAGACTCAAGGAGCTTGGCTTGTTTAGCCTAATCAAGCTAAGGCTGAGTGGCGATATGATTGCTCTCTATACATCAGAGGGATGAATATCAGGAATTGGGCGAAGAGTTATTTAAGTTAAGCACCAATGTTGACATTGGAACAAATGGCTATAAACTGGCCACCCACAAATTTGGGGTTTGAAATCACATGAAAATTTCTTATCATCAGAGGCATGAAGTTCTAGAACAGCCTTCCAAAGTGTGCAGTGGGGCCAAAAAACTTAACTGGCTTCAAAACTGAGCTTGATAATTTTGTGGAGGGGATGATATGATGAAATTGCCTACTGTGGCATGTGGCCCATTAGCAACTGCTAGTAGCAAATATCCCCAATAGCCGGAGAGGGGCAGTAGATGGGAAGGGCTCTGAGTTACTATGAAGAATTCTTTCCCAGGTGTCTGGCTGATGGGTCTTGCTGACATGCTCAGAGTCCAACTGATCGCCATATTTGGGATCAGGAAGGAATTTTTCCCCGGGTCAAATTGGCAGAGACCCGAGGGGTTTTTCATCTTCCTCTTTTTCGTGGGGCATGGGTCACTTGCAGGTTTAATCTAGAGTAAATCATGGATTCTCTGTAACTTGAAGTCTTTAAAACATGATTAGAGGACTACTCAGCCAGAAGTTATGGGAGTGGGAGGATGAGGTTGTGTGGACTGAAGTATGCAGAAGGTCAGACTAGATGATCACAATGATCCCTTCTGGTCTTAAAATTTAAGTCTGTGTTTCAGTCAGAGACAGAGAGGAGTTTCTACTGTGTGATAAGATGAGAAACAAGGGAGAAAGAAATAGTTATGAATTTAAACAGAAATGTTGTGGGGGATTTTTAGTATTTAAAAAATTTATTTAAAATAACTTTCTGGCTGGCTACACAACTTCCATTTGGTCTCCGGTTGCTCTATTGTAGTCTCAAATTGGAGAAAAAATGTAGTTCAGAGTCCTTTGCTATGAAGACAACAAAAACTATGAATGTAGGTACTTTATCTGAAATCTTTAATATTAGTATTTTAATAAAGCAGTTATTTTCAAGTTAAATGCTTTTGGAAAGAAAATAAAACCTGAAGTTTTTCACGTATTCAATAGTTGTCTGACCAATGATTTGTTTTACTTAGCATTAATGTTTTGTGAGAAACATGCTTTCAAAGTCTCATACTGTAATAAATTTTACTTGTGAAAGAGATCCAAAATACATAGAAAAATACTAGCAAGGCGCATGCACACTCCAACAGATGTTTGTGGTTGGACTCCATCATTTATATACCCCACAAACACAATTGGTGAAACTAGGCTCATCTAATCAGTTAGTAGCATTGCCCAGAGAAAAGTCTTGTTGCACTGTCCAGAAGTAGTCCAGAAGGAAGGTTCAAACTCAGTCAAAATCTCTGTCCCAGTTTCCCTGCTTCTTCAGGTAGTGAGTAAATTGTGCCAAGTCTGTATTCAGCACAGTGTATGTTTCCTACTATGCTGATGCAACAACACTGACGGCACTGGAGGCTGAGAAGCCAAATTCCATCCAGTCCCCATCCATTCCTGCCCAGGTGATGGGAACAGCTGTCCAGAGCCTCCTGCAGTGTTACGTATGATGCATTCCCTTGTGCCACTGCACAAGCAGGTAACATTTTGGCCTTTAGTTAGAACTATTGATTATGCTATGTAATGTATAATACAATCATAAAATCAAATTAACATGATCACTAGCTAGTTGATTTTGGGAAGATGTTTCTCATTGCCTTATGCCGCAGTTCAGCCAAATGTTTAAATGTATGCTTATTAGGGATGACAAATGATTAAAAAAATTATCGCCATTTATCGTGTGATTAAATAATAACAGAATACTATTTATTTAAATATTTTTCAATGTTTTCTACATTTTCAAATATATTGATTTCAATTACAATACAGAATACAAAGTGTACAGTGCTCACTTTATATTTATTTTTATTGCAAATATTTGCACTGTAAAAAACAAAAGAAATAGTATTTTTCAATTCACCTAATACAAGTACCATAGTTCAATCTGCTTAAAAAGTGTCAAATAGTGGATTTTTCTTGTAGTCCCCCTGGACTTGCCACTGAGTGAGACCCTACAAAAAAAGATCAGTTCTCTTTGATTTTTGGTTTCCTTACATTTCAGGATGAACACTATGGATTAACTTTAATTTTAATTCTAAGTAGACCAAGCATCGGTGATGGGGGATGGTGTGAATAATTCAAAGTCCATGTCCTACAATTGTATACTTAGCTAAAAATTCCAGTGATTTCAGTGGAAACTTTTCCTACACTCTTTACTCTGGTACTTGCCCTATGCTTTTAATTCCTTTCCCCATCCATGCTTTATGGAATCATAGAAATGTAGGTCTTAACAGGACTTCGAAAGATCATCTAGTCCCACTGTTCATGCTGGGTGGGGCAGGACCAAGTATACCTAAACCATCGCTGGCAGGTGTTTGTCTGACCTGTTCTTAAAAACCTCAAATGATTTCACAAACTCCCTTGGTAACTTGTTCCATTGCTTAATTATCCATATAGTTAGAATTAACAGAATTAACCTTAGAGACTAACTCTAAGGTGCCACAAGTACTCTTGTTCCTTTTTGCGGTTACAGACTAACACGGCTGCTACTCTGAAACCTGTCATATAGTTAGAAGTGTTTTAAAATATCTAATCTAAGGGTATGTCTACACTGGCAAGTTTCTGTGCCACAAGTTATACCATTTTTATTAAAACATTGGAATTAAACCGCTGTTGTGTGTCCACACTGTGCTCCTTGTGACGCTGGAGTGTATGCACATTAGCAGCTCTTCCAACGGCAAAGACAGCAGTGCATTGTGGTAGCTATCCCACTGTGCAACTGGCCGCAGGGTGCTTTGGGAAGGGGTTTAAATGACTCATGGGGCAGACACAGTGTCACAAGGTGCAGGTTTCCCAGTCCCATTGTCCCAGGGGCATCTTTCTACATTGCCAGCAGCTTTTCAACTGAAGAGTGTGGGTATGGGATGGGGGGAGATACAGTGTGTTTTGGGTGACAGTGTATCTCTCTCTCTCACACACACACACACACACACACACACACACCCTCTCTCTCTCTCTCTCTCTCTCTGTTCAGCAGCACAAGCATTCCACATTAATGCTTTGCTTTGTGTCCTGGAGCAGATCAGCACAGCATGCAAGGGCTGTCAGAAATGGTGAATCATAGAATATCAGAGTTGGAAGGGACCTCAGGAGGTCATCTAGTCCAACCCCCTGCTCAAAGCAGGACCAATCCCCAGACAGATTTTTGCCCCAATCTCTAAATGGCCTCCTCAAGGATTGAACTCACAACCCTGGGTTTAGCAGGCCAATGCTCAAACTACTGAGCTGTCCCTCCCCCCCCTTTGAAAGGGGAGGGGTGCATGTCTCCAGGGCAGCAGAGTTCAAAACAATGAGCAGAGCGGTCACTTGAGGTATTATGGAACAGCTCCAGAGACCAATTACAGCGCAGAAAGCAATCAAGTGTTCACACTGGCAATAGCGCGCCGGAGCCTCTGTGCAAATAGCCTTACGATTCTCATCGAGGTGTTTTTTTGCAGCCCCATACTGGAGCCCCCTCCTGAACCCCTCATTTCTGGTCTCATTCCAGATCCTGTACCCCCTCCCGCACCCCAACTCCCTGCCTCAGCCAAGAGCTCCCTCCCACACACTGAACCCCTCAGCACCATCCCCCACCTCCTCCACCCCAAACTCCTCATCCCCGGCTGCACCCGAGAGCCTGCATCCACAGCCAAAACCCCACACCCCAACCCCCTACCCCAGCCCGGTGAAAATGAGTGAGTGAGCGAGGGTGGAATGAGTGGGTGGTGGGGCCTCAGACAAGGGGCAGGCAGGGGCTTGGCTTTGGGGCAGGGGGCATGTGATAAATAAAGGGGGGGAGGGTAGCTCCCTTTGATGGACACCCAGCCAACCAGTTAGCTGTAAAATCCCTCTTGGTAGCTGTTCTTTACTTGCTTTACCTGTAAAGGGTTAAAAAGTCCGCAGTGTAAAGAAAAAAAAGTGAGTACCTGACAAAAAAAGTCAATGGGAAGGCTAGAACTTTTTAAAATGGGAAAAGAAACTTTCCCTTTGTCTGTGGTTGCTCTCTCTGTGCTGCAGAGACACGGATCAGAATGCTATGTAAGGCTTGAACCAGGTATGAAAATTCATCTTCCATACCTAGAAGAAATTATTTGGATAGGGAATGTTTAGTTAGACACAATCAGGTTTATTTTTTATTTTGGCTTGTGGGGATCTCCTCTGTGCTAACCCCAGATGCTTCTGTTTGCTTGTAACCTTTAAGCTGAACCCCCAAGAAAGCTATTTTGGGTGCTTAACGTATTTTCCGGCGTATAAGGTGACTGGGCGTATAAGACGACCCCCTAATTTTCCAGTTAAAACATAGGTTTTGGCCTATACTCGCCGTATAAGACTACCCCCCCTTCCAAGGCAACACCATTTAATAACATCAGATTTGATTTAAATAATTTTAATTAAAATGGTTTTGACTTACCGGTACTTACCAGGAGTCAGAGGGCTCTGGGCTGCCCGCTGCGGCGGGGAGCCCAGAGCCTTTTAAATCCCAGCTGCGGCCGGGAGTCAGAGGGCTCTGGGCTGCCCGCTGCGGCGGGGAGCCCAGAGCCTTTTAAATCCCAGCCGCGGCCGGGAATCAGAGGGCTCTGGGTTGCCCGCTGCGGCGGGGAGCCCAGAGCCTTTTAAATCCCAGCCGCGGCAGGGAGTCAGAGGGCTCTGGGCTGTCCGCTGCGGCGGGGAGCACAGAGCCTTTTAAATCCTAGCTGCGGTTGGGAATCAGAGGGCTCTGAGCTGCCCGCTGTGGCGGGGCGCCCAGAGCCTTTTAAATCCCAGCCGCGGCAGGGAGTCAGAGGGCTCTGGGCTGTCTGCTGCGGCGGGGAGCACAGAGCCTTTTAAATCTCAGCTGCGGCGGGGAGTCAGAGGGCTCTGGGCTGCCCGCTGCGGCGGGGAGCACAGAGCCTTTTAAATCCCAGCCGCGGCCGGGAGTCAGAGGGCTCTGGGCTGCCCGCTGCGGCGGGGAGCCCAGAGCCTTTTAAATCCCAGCCACGGCGGGGAGTCAGAGGGCTCTGGGCTGCCGCTGCGGCGGGAGCCCAGAGCCTTTAAATCCCAGCCGCGGCCGGGAATCAGAGGGCTCTGGGCTGCCCGCTGCGGCGGGGAGCCCAGAGCCTTTTAAATCCCAGCCACGGCGGGGAGTCAGAGGGCTCTGGGCTGCCTGCTGCGGCGGGGAGCCCAGAGCCTTTTAAATCCCAGCTGCGGCCGGGAATCAGAGGGCTCTGGGCTGCCCGCTGCGGCTGGGATTTAAAAGGCTTTGGGCGCCCCGCCACAGCGGGCAGCTCAGAGCCCTCTGATTCCCGGCCGCGGCTGGGATTTAAATGGCTCAGGGCTCCCCGCGGATGCCAGCAGCCCAGAGCCCTTTGAATCCCACTTCCCCCCCATACCTAGGGATGCAGGGCCAGCTCCACCGAACTGCAAAATCAATACAGAACGTCCCTATGCTGATACTGTATGTACCGCGCTGAGCCAATCCCGGCAAGCGGTGTATTAATGCATACAAAGCCTGCTCGGATTGGCTGAGTCAGAGAGGCGGGCTATTACAACCTTTGCCAATCCGAGCAGGCTTTGTATGCATTAATAGATGACACCGCTTGCCGGGATTGGCTCAGCGCGGTACATACAGTATCAGCACAGGGACGTTCTGTATGTAGCCGAAGCTACAGTATGTTTATACCCGGCGTATAAGACGACCCCCGATTTTTGGGGGTTGTTTTTTAGTATAAAATGTCGTCTTATACGCCGGAAAATACGGTAATTTTTGGAATTGCTCTTATCTATCAAAAGCCTAAGTTCCAAATGTATTTTCTTTCTTTTTATTGTTAATAAAATTTACCTTTTTTAAGAACAGGATTGGATTTTTTGGTGTCCTAAGAGGTTTGTGCATAACATAGTGAAAGCATCCTGATTGATTAGTAACTTAGATTGGTTAATAACTGAATCACACAGAGTTTTAATATCATGTGTTGCAAAGAGCCGCAAGAGACCACTTGTGGCTAGTGAGCCTTAGTCTAAGTATCACTGGTCTAGACCATATTTCTCTAGTTTGCTTATGAGAATGTTGTATGAAACTGTTAAAAGCATTACTAAAATCAAGATATATCATGTCTGCAGCTTCCCCCCATCCAGTTGGCCAGTAACCCTGTCAAAGAAGGAAATGAGATTAGTTAGGCATGATTTGTTCTTGACAAATCCATACTTCTTCGAGAGCTGTCCCTGTGAGTGCTCCAGTCCAGGTGATGATGCATCCCTATGCCTTTGGTTAGAGAGTTTTGCAGCAGTGCCCATATAGGGTCAGGCACACATGGTGCCTGCCTCGTGTGCCGTTGGCACTTTATCTAGCTCACATGCGACCTGGACTCCTCAGTTCCTTCTCAACTGTCCCTGGCCTGAGATGGCGCTCAGCAGTCCTGTTGAAAACTTTCGTTTCTACTAGATAAGTTTAGATAAATTAGTGAGTTAGGATAGTTTAGATACATTGTTTCAGTTATTAGAGTTACGTCCCCTACCGGGGGGGAGGACAAGAAGGGGGGAAAGATTTTATTTCTCCATCCCTTAGTACAGTTAGTGTTAGCTTAGGAAAATGCCTGGTTCACCAGGATTTAAAATACGCAGAGAGGCGATGCCTGTGTCAGATGGACACACTCAATGTGTTTTGTTATGTAGGGGAAGCTCACATTCCTCAGAAAAGTGACTACTGTAACAAACTGAAAGCTAGGGCACACAGGGATAGAGACCTGAGACTGAAACTCATTTTGATGGAGAAGTCATTAAGACCAGCCTCTGATCTGGGGCAAGAGCCCTCTTCCTGGTATAAGTCATCAGTCTCTTCACTGTCAAGGTCCTCAAAGACCAAAAAATCTGCAAAAAAAATGGCCATCCTCTTTGTCTCATAAAGAACAGACCAACACAAAATGGTCACCAACTAAATTGCTCTCATTGGTGCTGGCTGCACCACGGCTCAGTACCTATGACACTCTGGGCACCTCCTGCACTGTCTGCGTGGTGGCCACCGCCAGAACCCAGCACTCCGATGCGATGTCTAACGGCTCTAAATTGTCCATCTCCACCACGGTACCGTCGACAGCACTAAAGGAGATGGCACTGACAACCGCTCCTATTTCTGTGCCACAGCCCAATGCTGCTAGTGCAATGGCGCCAACACAAACTGCACCGGCTCCGGCTCAGTACACCACATTCCCAACGCAATTGGCACCTCACTCTTCAGCACTGAGGCTCTCGGCGCCACCCCACTTTATGCACCAGAGTATCTGTTGGGCTCCTCGACCCCAGAGTCCCCTCTCTTGGGCACTGATGTGTCACCGGGGCCAGCGGTACCACAGCAAATAGTTATCTCCAATAGCATCACAGTTCTTGTGTGATGACAATAAGGAGGTTGAAGGCGTATTCTCCCTTCACCATACCTCCCCGATCAGGATTCCTATGGCTACTGGACCACTACGATCACGGTCCACGTATGCGCACAACATGCCACCATGGTACGCTCACCCATGGATGGGACTTCCCTGGTCACTAGCCATACTGGAATCCCTGGGGGCTTACAGAAAGCACTGCAGCAGGTGCCCCAGCCCACGTTGGGAAGACACCAGAGTCCCACCTCCACCCTCAGAGACCGTAGTCACCAAACAAGGGATGAATCCATGGCAGAGCAGGAAGAGGACACTGCTCTTGACACCTCACCAATCAACAACAATTCATCCTCCTCACCGGACGAGGCTATTATGCCTCCACCCCCAACCATCGCTGATGACTTTACTCACTTTAAAGATTTATTCAGACGAGTGAGCTCAAAATTGCTCTAGAGGAAGTGCCAGAAACTCAACGTGAGCTAACAGATATCTTACAAACATCTTCCTCCTCAAAGATAGCATTGCCAATCAATGGGGCTATCATGGAATCTGCCAAGACGGTATGGCAAACTCCAGCCACCATATCTCCAACATGCAAAAGGGAGGACAGAAAATATTACATTCCCTCGAAGGGATTAGAATTTTTATTCACGCACCCACCACCCAGCTCGCTGGTAGTGGAAGCAGCCAGCCAGAGGGGCAAACAGCACTTTTGGTCCACACCCTTCTATAAAGATAGTAAGAGGTTGGACCTGGTTGGCCACAAACTATATTCTTCCACGCTTCAATTCAGCATGACAAATTACACGGCACTACTTGCCAAATACGACCACAGAAACTATGGAAAGTTTATGGACTTTATTAATGAGATTCTAGAGGAAAAGAGGCAACAATTTAAATCATTAGTCTCCGAAGGACAAATGATTGCACGCATGGCTCTACAGGCCTGACTAGACATTGCTGACATGGCCACCATATCTACCGCTACAGCTGTGGTCATGCGACAAGTTTCGTGGTTTAATTCCTCAGCATTCCCACGGGAAATACAAAATATAGTCGAAGATCTCCCCTTCGAGTGAGAAAAATTGTTTGCAGCAAAAAACAGTGAGGTACTGCACACTGTGAAGGACTCGCAGGCAACTGTCTAGTCCCTCTGCATTCATACTCCTGCCACAAAAAGGAGACAATACAGGTATCAACCATATCAGAGGAATAGATAGTATACACACAGCAACACTAGAGGCCTTATGAATAACACCAACAATGACAAAGATCACAGTGGCACCAACCTCCACCACCACCAGCATCTCAACCTCCTTCCTCTAAGCAACAAATGTGAAGGCTTGGCCGAGGGTCTGGAAGACCTCTCCCACATTCCAGTGCCTACATAATCCATCCAGCTATTTGGAAACCGTTTGCTCCCAGTTCCATGGACAAATGGGTCCTAGAAATATCCATACGGGCTACACCCTTCCTTTACTGTCTACCCCCCCTCCCCATCCCTGTTCAGGGACCCCTCTCGTGAACATTTGCTACACCAAGAGGTAGATCATCTACAATTAGGGGCAGTGGAAATTGTTCCTGTGCAACATAGGGGAAGGGGTTTTATTTCCACTACTTTTTAACGCAAAAGAAAAATGTGGGATGGTGATCTATCCTCGATCTCAGGCGACTGAACCAGTTCATAAGAAAGTAACTGTTCAAGATGGTCGCCTTAACAATAATACCAGCGCTGGAGCAGGGGGACTGGCTTTCAGCCCTCGACCTGTGGGATGCTTATTTTCGTGTTACAATACACCCCACCTACAGGCGTTTTCTGAGATTTACGTTGGACACAGACCACTATCGATACAAAATTTTACCTTTTGGCCTGTGAACAGCGCCTTGCGTTTTCTTAAAGATCCTCACAGTAGTAATGGCACACCTGAGAAAACAAGAAATAATAATTTTCCCTTACCTGGACAACTGTCTCTTAAAGTCACACACTCGATCAGACGCCATTTGCTCTATCCAAACGATGATAGATTGCTTCCAGAGTCTCGGTCTATAAATAAATGAAAATAAATCAACAATAGAACCAGCTCAACCGTTAGAATTCATCGGTGCTTACCTCGAGTCAGTGGCCGCAAAAGCATCACTTCCACAAGACAGATTCGACACGATAAAGACACTCATATCCACAGTGTGGTACAGCCCATGCATACCTAAAACTTTTGGGCCACATGGCTGCATGCACATTAGTGGTCAAACATGCGCGCCTGAACATGCGTTGCCTACAAAGAGGGCTAGCAACTGTCTACAGACCAAACACACACAGGTTAAACATATGATTAACGATGCCCCCCAAGGTCAAGGACTTACTAACTGGTGGACTTAACCATACAACCTGTGCTCGGGGATCCCATTTACACAAGATCCTCCATCACTTCTGATCACAACAGATGCTGCCCTCATAAAGTGGGGCGCACACGTGCAGCATTGCACAATTCCTGGATTATGGTCCACAGCCGAGACAAGGCTACACATAAACCTGCTAGACCTTCATTCCATCCGCAATGCCTACCTCCACTTCCTACCATTCATAAGAGACCAAAACATAAGAGTAGTGACCGACAATATCGCTTGCATGTTTTACATAATCAGGCAAGGAAGAGTCCGATTGCACTTGCTATGTACCTGAGACTATGAGACTCTGGAATTGGTGCATCCAGCACAGTATCCACATCTCGGCTTCCTGCCTACCTGGATGCCAGAACACCACAGCAGATGAACCCAGCAGACATTTTCCCCATGACCATAAATGGGAATTAAACAGTGCGATACTGGAAGATATATTCTGAAAATGGGGCCACCCACAAATAGATCTATTCATGACTGCCTGCAACACCAAGTGTCCGAAATTCTGCTCCAGAGCATGTCTGGGAAGGTGATCAAAGGGGGACATGTTCCGGACCACGTGGAACACAGACCTTCTCTATGCATTCCCACCAATACCATTACTACCCAGAATAATACAGAAAATAAGGACTGACAAAGCCAGAGTCATCCTAATAGCCCCCACATGGCCAAGACAAGTGTGGTATCTGTACATAACAAGGATGTCGGCATGTGCCCCAATCACTCTTCTGCTCCAGACGGACCTGTTAACACAACAAGAGGTTGAAATGCAACATCCGAACATAGAGATGCTACACCTGAAAGCATGGCACCTCTATGGTTCTCACATGGCAAACTAAGTTCTGAACAGGTCCAGTGGGTGCTACTCCACAGTAGAAAACATACTACACATAATACCTACCTACAAAAGTGGAAGAGATTTACAGTGTGGTGCCCCACTGACAAACCACTGCAACATCTGCACCTCTTTCATTGATTTTAGACTACCTCCTGGAATTAAAACAATCCAGTCTCTCCATCCATAAAGGTACACTTCCTGGGTATCACTGCCTTTCACCAAAAAAATCTGCGACACTACAATATTTGCTCACCCAATCACCAAGAGATTCCTCAGGGGCATTCAAACCATCTATCCGGATATGAGACCACCCACACAACCCTGGGACTTAAACCCTGAGCAAACTGCTCCCTACTATACCTGTCCATGAAAGTGGTGTTCCTAATAGCGATCACATTCACTAGACATGTGGGAGAAATCAGGGCTCTCATGGCAGATCTTTTTTAAAGATAAAGTCACATTAAGAACCTACCCTAAATTTCTCCCCAAGGTAAACCCGTCCTTCCACGTTAACCAGCCTATACGCCTTCTAGCTTTTTTTCTCAAACCACACGAGAATGCATTTGAAGCTACAATGCGCACCCTAGACGTTAGAAGAGCACTAGCTTTCTATTTGGATAGAACCAACCGATTTAGGGCTTCACCAAAACTATTTATATTCATCGCAGAACAGTCTTAAAGGTACCGTCATATCCACGCAGAAGCTCTCTAGGTGGATCTCTTGATGCATTCACCTGTGCTATCAATTAAAGGCGCACAACCTCCAGTGCGGACCAAGACGCACTCTGCTAGATCCATATCAGTGTCAATAGCATTTCTAATCAACGTTCCCCTTATAGACATATGCAAAGCTGCAACTTGAGCCTCCAAACACACCTTTGCCAAACATGACGCAATAACACAAGGCCCTAAGGAGGATACTTATCACTTATTCTACCAACTCTGAAGCCCCTATCATCCTAAGAGGGCACTGCTCTATAGTCACGTGGAGTGGAGCACTCACAGGGACATCTCTCTCGAAGAGGAGAAGGTTACTCCCATTGTGCAGTACCTGAGGTTCTTTGAGTTCTGTGTCTCTGCAGGTGCTCCACTACCCACCCTCCTCCCCTCTATTTCGGAGTTTAAAACAGACTGTGGTAGAGAAGGAACTGAGGAGTTCAGGTTGAACACGCGCACTAGATGAAGCGCCAGTGGCGCAAGAGGCAGGCACCGCACAAGCGTGACCCATACAGGCACTGCTGTAAAACTCTCCAAGCAAAGGTGCAGGGACGCACCATCACCTGGAGTTAGAGCACTCACCGGGGGACACATCTTGAAAGAACCTCAGTTACTGCACAAGATGAGTAACCATCTCTTACTATTACTTATAACCAGGGATCCTAGAAATCTGTTTGACACAGAAAAACATGAAATTTGTGTTTTTGAAGAGAATATTTAGATTTTACATTCTGTGAAAAAATAAAAACATTTTAACAAACAACTAAATTTTACAGAAAGTACCAGTGTCACTTATTCAGTGTGCACAGCCTCCCACTCTTGTGGTTGATTTATTAATGCATTTAAAATTTACAATGGAACCCGGTTTATCTGATCTAATTGGGACTGGGGCAAGATTGGAGAATCAGAAATTTGGATAATCAGGAGAATTGGTAAAGATCTTTCTATCTGGAGCCCCTGGCCGCTGTCAGCCCCAGGCAGCTGGTGGTTTGGTTAATACAGAGACGGATAATGGAGGGTTGGATAGTCAGTGTTCTATTGTATATCGATAAAAAATTGTGTTTGACTGATACCTATATATATATATCGTGGCTAGGGAAACTAAAGTTCAGTGTTTCAATTGCTGAAAAATGCGGATTTTTATGTTTTTTATCATAGAATTTTGGGGATCCCTGCTTATAACCCTGTTATTTTTAGGTGCTTACAAATTGCATACTTAATAATTTGTTCCAGTTATCTTTCTAGATATCAAAGTTAGGATGAGTGGCCTGTAATTCCCCAGATCGTCTTTGTTCCTCTTTTTAAAGATAGGTACTATGCTTGCCCTTCTGCAGTTCTTTGTGACCTCACCTGTCTTCCATGAGTCCTCAAAGATAATCACTAATAGTTCTGAGATTGCTTCAGCTAGTTCCTTAAATACCCTGGGTGAATTTCATCAGGCCTTGCCAACTTGAATACATCTAATTTACTTAAATATTCTTTATCTTATTCTTCCTCTATTTTGTCTTGTGTTCCTTCCCCCTTGGTGTTAGTGTTAATTGTGTTAAGCATGTGGTCACAATTAACCTTTTTAGTGAAAACTGAAGCAAAATAAGTATTAAATGCCTCCGACTTCTTGGTGTTGTCTGTTGTTAGCTCTTCTTCCTTGCTAAGTAGTGGACCCAGTCTTTCTCTTGCCCCTAATGTATATATTTAGCAACCTCTGGTGTTAAAAACTATGAAAGAGTTAGTGTAAACCAGGCATTGGTGTTTTTGTCACCAAGTCTGTTAGACCAGTGGTTTTCAAACTGCGGGTTGCGACCCAGTACTGGGTCGCGGAATGTAAGGCACTGGGTTGCGGCGGCTCTGGTCAGCACTGCCAACTGGGCCATTAAAGACCCCTCAACAGTGCTGCCTGGCTAAGGCAGGCTAGTTCCTACCTGTTCTGACACTCCGCTGTGTCCCAGAAGCGGCCAGCAGCAGTTCCAGTTTCTAGGCGGGGGGGCCACAGGGCTCCACAAACTGATCAAGCACTGGCTCCGCACTCCCATTGGCTGGGAACTGGCCAATGGGAGCTGCTGGGCGGTACCTCCGAGTGAGAGCCATGTGGGGCTGTTTGTGCACCTCCGCCTAGGAGCCGGACCTGCTGCTGGCCGCTTCTGGGGCACAGCATGGTCCGCGGTGCCAGTACTGGCAAGAAGCCTTAGCATCCCCGCTGCACCGCTGACCGGGAGCCACCTGAGGTAAGCCCGTGCCTCAACCCATGCCCCAAGCCCCAGCCCTGAGCCCCCGCCCAAACCAAGAGCCCCATCCTGCATCCCCGAGCCCTGACCCCCTCCTGCACCTCAACTCCCTGCCCCAGCCCAGAGCCCCCTCCCACACCCTGAGCCCTCATTCCCGGCCCCACTCTGCCCCAGCCCTGAACCCCTCCCACACCCCAAACCCCACTCATCCCCAGCTCTGTTGGGTCACGGGCATCAACAATTTTCTTCAACTGATTCACCAGAAAAAGAGTTTGAAAACCACTGATCTAGACCATCTCTGAACAAGATTAGACAATATGTTGATAAAATCACATGTGCCTGTGTTCTGTAGTAAAGCTGGTGGAGTTGTATGAGTACTGTATCTGTAGAGGGAGAATTTCTGAAAATACCTCTTTTAAATAGTCCCTTGGAGATACTCCTTTAATGTGCCAGACCGGTGAAGAATCCCACTCTTCTTTAAGGGGAGGCCTCAACGTCTCGGACATTGAGCCTCTGGGCTCCAAAATTCCTGCTTCTCGCTGTGAGCACTGTCTAGCAAGTGAATCTGGCACAGATTCCTGTTCAGAGGCTTTGACTCTTGTCAGACCCAATTCACCTCAGCAAGAAAAGATACCAGGCCGTCTTTTCAAAACAGAGTAGGGTTTATTAGTTAGCTTCCTGTTCAGAGACTTTCACCCTCATCAGTGACCAATGCACCTCAGCAAGTATTTGCAGTGACACTAGGCAGTCTTTTCAAAACAGAGTAGGGTTTATTAATCAGCTGGAACACAGCATCAGGAAGTTCTTAGGTTGGCATATAGAGAAGCAAAGGTTAAGACATAGTCCATATGGCTAAAGCCAGGGCTTCACCCAGTCAAGTGCTGAGTTTACATGTTCTGCCTGCTGGAGTTTCCAATTGTTAGGGGTCAGTAGTTCAGTCCTTGGGGTTCCCATTGTCTTTCCCATTCTCCATTGATACGGGTTGGTTTCAGTCAGTCCTTAAGACCCATTCATCTCACCCCAGACAGTTATGTGATCCAAACACCTCATGTCTCCTGCTCTTCCTGAGGAGTATTTAACCCTTCTGCACCCACTGCGTAGCAATCTCTAGTCAAGAAAGTCACTGTCATTCATATCGTTAATACAAATATAATAGAAAAGTCCCACTTCATCACAACCCTCTTTAAGTTTAGTTACCTTGCCATTCCATCTATTGGACAGAACATGCTGTTAGACTATCACAGGTTTTTCTCAACTTGTGGGTTATGATCCAAAATTGGGTTGCCAGAATGTGTCAAAAGATCACATGGGATGGTGGGGTGGAAGTTGGGTCAATCCGTGGGGCTGGGGTGATTGCAGAGTGTGCTGTGCAGAGACCTCACAATGGTGCTTAACTTACTGGTCTGGACATTGCAACTTGTGCACCGGGTCACTTTACTTCTCAGGTTTGGCCCAGCTTCCCCTCCATTGCAATGAGAATGGGGGCAACCAGGCCAAATTTGAGCGAGTGGCACCACAACCCCATGTGCCAGGTCTCAATGCCACACACAAATTTGGCCCAGCTGGCTGCCAGGCTGAGCCTGAGCAGTGTTGTGACCCCCGAGGTTACTACAGGAGCCAAGCCCAGCCAGCCCTGCAGATCAAGAGCCACCACTATTGTACAGACAGAGTACTTATTTGGTACTTAAGTTAATGTGTGTTTATCTGGGGTAAGTAATATATAGTAAGTCAGATGTTTTTTGTACTAAAGCTATTTACTAGGTCGCAACAGGTCATCAAAGTTTACAAATGTGTCATGAGCCCAGAAAGGACTATGATATGTCTCACCTGTTCATCTATACAGGTCCCAAACCAAGTATGTCAGTAGATATGATGAGATGAGAAAGGGAAAAATTATTAATGTTACATATAGAATTCAGTGTTAAATGCTTATAAGTTAGCTCACTGTTGAAAGCCTCAGATTTCTGATGCATGAAACATTGATGTATTTAAACTAACAGTAATTTCCAGTTTGTAGTTTCAAGTTTTGTAAACAACTTTGTCATGGAGATAACTGTCATGTTATGCTGAAGCTAACCCAGAAAAAAATTCTTGGTTGAAACAAAGTAGTTTTTTTGTGATGAATAACAAAAAGTAGTTACAAAATCTGCTATAATATAATCTCTGTAAAATCAGCTTTTTCTGCCTTTTTATTTAAGATTCTGTTCTTATCAGGCAAGTCTTCAGTGAAAAACACAATGTGTCTGAATGTGAGGGGAGTTAATTGTTCATTCAGACATTCAGATAAGATGATCTGTCAAGAACAGTTTGTTTTGGTTGTCTGAGGCTCCCTATGCCATGTTACATGTACTGAATTTTGTCTGAAGTTCAGACTTTCAAATGGAATACTAATGTGAAGTTTATATATTTAAAAGGTCATTCACTATAAAACTGTCACTAAACTGTATTTAAAATTGAACGAAGCTTTCCTGTTTAAATTAATTTTAGTAATAATTTTTTGTGATCTTTATAGTTGCATATAGTACAAAACTCTCCAAAAAGATTAAAGATCAGTGTGTAGTGGCAGCTTTAAATAAATAAATAAACAACCCTAACACAATGTTAGGAACCATTAGGAAAGAGATGGATAATAAGACAGAAAATATCATAATGCCATTCTATAAGTCCATGGAATGCCAACACCTTGAATATTGTGTGCAGTTCTGATCACCCTATCTCCAAAAAGAAAATTAGAATTAGAAAAGGTAGAGAGAAGGACAACAAAAATGATTAAGGATGTGGAACAGTCTCCATATGAGAGTGGGGGAGAGAAAAAAAGACTGGGATTGTTCAACTTAGAAAAGAGATGGTGAAGGGGTGACGATAGAGATCTATAAAATCATGAATGGGGTGGAGAAAGTGAATAGGGAAATGGTATTTACCCCTTCACAATACAGTGGAGTCACATCATAGGCGCATTTAACTTACACGATTTTAACTATACACGTTCAGCAAAACAAAACATAAAAGAGAAAAATAACAATTTAAATACTATACCTGTAGTGTGGGCGATTCCGCCCGCCAGTCCACTCAATGAGCGTTTGACTATTCGCGATTTTCGCCTTACGCGCTGACTTCAGAACCTAACCTCAGCGTAAAATGCGACTCCTCTGTAACACAAGAACGAGGGGGTCACCCATTTAAATTAATAAGCAGCAAGTTTAAAACAAACATAAGGAAGTACTTCTGCACACAGTGCAGAGTTAACTCATGGAACTCATTGCTAGGGGATGTTGTGAAGGCCAAAACTATAACTGTGTTTCAAAAAGAATTAGATAAGCACATGGAGCATAAGTCTTTCAATGGCTATTAGACAAGATGGTCAGAGATGCCACCCCATCCTCCAGGTGTCTTTAAATCTCTGACTACCAGAAACTGGGACTGGACAAAAGGGGTGGATCACTCATCATTGCCCTGTTCTGTTCATTCCTCTGAAGCATTTGGCATTGGCTGCTGTCAGAAAACTGGATACTGAGCTAGATGGACAATTGGTCTGACCCAGTATAGCCATTCTAAAGGTCAAAATTAATTGGATATTGAACACTTGTGTGTTTACTAGTTTGAAGCTGAAGTTCTGTCTTAACTCATCCTGTTATGTAGACTTCAGGTATATTTTTAGCTCCTGTACTGTAGTCCTTTAACAGTAGCTAATGTAGGCCTTATTCTTATTTTTATCTGCACAAAGTGGGAAGTTTCAGGTCTTGCGTGTGCTGCAATACAACACAGCAAGGCAAGCTGAAAGCAGCATGGTAGCATTAAGTCAGAGAAAGAACACTATTTAACAAAACGTTTATTGTATTTAATTTCCTTTCACCCATCCAGAAATCAGGGCTCTCTCAGCTTTTGGGGCAGTGATTCCAAATGGTTTGAACCCCCGTTACCCTCTGGTGGTTTTTTGGGTATTGTGTTGAACTATGTTGAGTTAAGTATCTGAGATGCTGCAACTGAGGTTGTAGTGGTCTTATGCAATTAACTGAAAAGTCTCTTTAGCTATTACATTAGAAGTAGTTCCTCTAACATTAGTTTAGCTCCAGTTTAATTGGCACGTTTAGATGATATTAAGTTCATATTGTCAACAGAATAAATGTTTTGTTTTATAAATAAAATATTTTGGCTACCTCTATTTCAAAATATCTCAATATTCTGTTTTATATGCTGCTAGCAGAGTTAGTTATTTACATTTAAATCTATAGTTCTAGTTGAAGAAAGCACCTGAAATTGGTTAAAATTGGTGGCATTAGCCAGTGTGTAACTGAAAACATTTAAATTCATTCACATCAGAGGTTTTTTAGGGGAAAGTAATTAGCATGTGGGCTGACTAAATGGTGGTCCAGATTGCCTCACGGTAAGATTAGAAACTGTTGAATTAATAAACCTCCCCAGTCAGAGTTTGTCATGGAAGCAGTGCAGTGTGTGTGATGTCAGTGTGCGTGATGTCAGTCATGAGCTGGTAACAATGGACTGAATTTTGGAGAAACTAAGAGATTAATTAGGAGCCCAGGGCTGCAAAAAAGGCAATGTTAAAGGACCTTGCTCATCTTACTTTATATAGTAATACCGTTCTCCTACAACTTCTGTTAACAAGCTATATCAAAATACATTCCATTTTCTACTCTTTAAAATTAAAACATTTTAAATTCCTATTCCAAAGTGTTTGTAAATGTACAAACTAGAGGGGATGCCATAGCAGTCAAGGCTTAAACCTAGGAATACATGGGTGTTCTGGAGCCAGGAGTTTAAATCCTAAGAGTTAACTCAGTCCATCTTTATTCTAAATTAGATAAAGTAAATCCCACGCAGTTGGATATCTGTAGGTCTTGTCTTGTCTTCTTGGTCATTTAAGTTAATTTGATCTTTTTTTCAGAAGAGTAGGTATTAAATCTGAAATGAAATAAACTGCAAGAAGGAAAGATACAAAGTACTTGCTGAAAAAACCTTGGAAAAAGAATAGGCAGCAGAAACTCTTAAGGTCACCTACTGAAAATGAAAGGGAGGCTCTCATTCTTTCCTGTGTGGACTTTTTTTGGATAGTGATTAGCTGTGTAGTTGCGAACATCATTTTCAGAGCTCTTCAGCAACCATGTATGAGTAATGTGAATTGTATTTTTATCAGGGTGGATTTGATTTAAATCATTAGTCAGGAAGACTTGATTTAATCATGGATTTCTACATAAAAGTGCATTCTTGTTGGTTGTTATAACCTTAATACATATTCTTCACAACTCAGAGATAGATGTAGGTTTCATTTTTAGAAGGTACACATTATACATTTGTAAAGGGATTTATTTTGAAAACTTTTCAGATTAGTTTTACAGCTATATCAGACAATAAATGATTGTTTGGTTATTTCATGTACCAAAGGTAATTGAAGCAGATATTTATGAAGTCATTGGGAGTTGAACTATCTCCAATTCAACAGGTTAATCATTAATATTTGGGGGATTTTCTTGCCAGGCTGTATTAGGAGGAGGACATCACCAGACAGACATTTAAAATGTTTTATTTAATTAAAACAGCAACGTTATACTGGATTTTTTTTCTTCAACAGCAAACACATCATATTTAACAAAGCAAGCATATCAATTTTTGAATTTAGTTAAACATTCAAGTTTTTTAAAATCAGGTTTGTTTTTGTTAAAATTGTTTTTAACTAAAATAGTTCAATGAAATATTTAAAAAAAAACAAAAACAAAAATTAAATCGACTATGTCAACCAGGTCAACATGAAAAACTTAGAATATTGGCTTCTGCAGCTAACTCAATCGTCTTCACCTTCATTTTCCTGTTTGTTTATAATCTGGAGAAGAAAAAACAAGCTTTCCTGCTTTTTCAGGTCCCAAACGATTTCTCAATTTGGAATGAATTAGTCCAAAGGAAGAAAATATTCTTTCTACACCGGCAAAAGAAGCTACTGCTGTTAAGTGAGATTATCACTTCAACAGTCTCTGAATCCAAGTGCTTAAGTGACTTCCACCAGTTCACTGGTGTGACTCTCTTTAAAACATCATCAGCAAACATATCTTTCTTGAATGGGTCACCCTTAGCTCTGAAGTTTATTATAGTTGGCATTATGGTGGGATGATTGCTGGACATCCATGTCATAGCCAACTCCTCTTCTTCAGCAGTACCCTGGTACTGAGTATTGAGAATATTTGCAAGAAAATGAGCTGAAGATCGTGTTTGTCCCATTTGTTTTTTTAATGCTTGTAATTTAACTGTCATTGCATATTTCTCTTTTTAAGATCTCACTCAGTTCCTTCCAAATTTCAACAGTGTCAGCAATAAAACAGCTATTTCCCTGCATTTTGTTCAAGGCTACAGAAATAGGCTTCAGAGTACTCAGCATATGTTAAACATTTCTCTTAAGCTCGATGTTGAGAACTTTGGCTGTGACAGTGCCATCTATTTTTTCACAATTTTGTTCACAAACTGTCATCAGATTAGGCCAGTTCTTGATATAGTGCTCAAAAAAATCTACCACTGAGTTCCATCACACGTCTTGTGGGAGAGTTAGCTTGGTTCTTTTCACTTTTTTTAAGAGCAGCTGCTGCAAAGTGGTTGTTAGGGAAATATTTTGCAATTTCAACATTAGCCTTTAT
Organism: Mauremys reevesii; assembly: GCF_016161935.1. Classification (NCBI taxonomy): domain Eukaryota; kingdom Metazoa; phylum Chordata; order Testudines; family Geoemydidae; genus Mauremys; species Mauremys reevesii. The sequence continues at coordinate 31,115,216 of NC_052626.1, forward strand.
TTCTGGAACACCGATATTTTTGGCTAGGAGGTGCATCAAATAAGCACTGCAACCGTATGTTATTAGCTTGGGACTCTCTTCTAAATAATTTCTTCTCCTCTTGGATACATTTGCAGTATTGTCTGTGACCAAGCTGCGTACTAGACATTTGAATTTTTTTTCCACGGTTTGTTATTGGTTTTACTGCTACTTCTTGAAAGTATTCTGCTGTGTGTGCATTTCCTGGTGTATCAATTGTTTCTGTAAGGAAGACATTCCCTTCTTCTGTTGTCACACAAGCACATACAACAAGAACATTGTGGACATTGCTCCATCCATCAGTACTCAGGTTAACAATTTTATCCTCTAGACCTTTTGCACACTGCTCAATTTCTCTTTCATACACTTGATCCAGCAATTTGCCTGTGACATTTGATCTGTTGGGTGGACTATATCCTGGTCTTAATGACTGAACAATGTTAATAAAGTGTGGGTTCTCAATCGTACGGAAAGGAAAGTTTGTTGCATAAACAAACCGGGCAATTTTTTTGCCAATTACCTCTTTTTGTAATCTGCTGGTTCTTATCACAAACTTATCTATGGTTGTTTTTGGATAATGGAGGTTTTTTTCTTCTTTTTGCTACAGGTGATATACTGTGGCTATGTGACATGCATGATGTGACAAACGCTATCATTGGCAGTTAACTCTGAAACTACAGAAAATGATGATGATCTTGAAGGTAGATAGTCTTCAGAATCTTGTATGTTCAGGATGGATTCTCCTAAACAAAATAAGTCAATGCAGTTATTTAATTATTATTACCATACTGCTCATTTAGTTTACTCACTGAATTCACTTTTTGGGGTAGGTAAGGGTTAAGTAAAAACCTGGGTAACCACTAGCATGATATTAGGGAGGAAGGCACAGGCAGGCACTGTCTCTTTGCTTGGTAGATAAAGTGCTATCCCTTCCCTTCTGCTTGTTAGGGATAGATAAGCGTTGCAGCTGCATTAGGAATGTGGTTGTCTAAAGAATACCCTTTGTGTTAAGAAGTGTTATCTCCCCCCTCCCTTCCTTTCCCAACTACATAAATGGGCTTGGGCTCATGGCCCCTTCTTCCCTTCCCTGTGAATTGCTGATTAAGGGAATTTGTGGCTGCAATTACTGCAAAGAAATGTATCTTCAAGGTAAAAAGGTCTGTAGAATATGCTTAATGTTTTAAACAGTAAACAGGGGTGGGGATTATTATATTCAGTATATGGACGTTCATATTACTAAATAAGGGTTTTGGGGGTGTTGTAGTAAATGTACGTATTTACATATTAACTTAGATAAAAGAGAGAAACTGCTGAGCTTCAGTTCATCTGCAAATTTGACACCATCAGCTCAGGATTAAACAAAGACTGAGAATGGCTTGCCAACTACAGAACCAGTTTCTCCTCCCTTGGTTTTCACACCTCAACTGCTAGAACAGGGCCTCATCCTCCCTGATTGAACTAACCTCGTTATCTCTAGCTTGCTTCTTGCTTGCATATATATACCTGCCCCTGGAATTTCCAGTACTTGCATCCGAAGAAGTGAGTATTCACCCACGAAAGCTCATGCTGCAAAACGTCTGTTAGTCTATAAGGTGCCACAGGATTCTTTGCTGCTTTTTTAGATAAAAGAGTGTTATGTGCTTACTCGACAGTTGGGTCGAGGGGAACAAGTACCACAATAAAGAAGTACATCTACTGAATCTGCCTGCTCATTCTCTAACACTATTGACACTCATCTGACGAAGTGGGTATTCACCCATGAAAGCTCATGCTCCAATACATCTGTTAGTCTATAAGGTGCCACAGGACTCTTTGCTGCTATTATTGACACTCAGTACTGCTTTAAAGGTGAAATTGTAAAAGGAAGACCTGCCTGTTTCAGCTATTTATTTTTTATCACAACTGCATCTAAAATGAGTAACAATTATATTTTTTGCTCAAACATGAGAATTCAAGAATAGTCCAGAAGGAAGACAGGCAGTCCTTGAGAAAGAAGTATGAAATAAAAAAGTTTACCAACCTGAAGCTCCTGCATGTTCAGACATGTTCCTTTCATCATTTTCAGTGCAGCTTCCTCCTGAGAAGGAACACTTCTCATGAAGTTATTTCATTTGGGCATCCAAGCCTTGCATTTCTTTGTTGCATGCTTGCATGTCTTACGCACAGGTAGAGGAACTTCATTAGAATATTCCCAAACTGGGTCTCTTTTATGGCCTGCTGGCATCATAGGTTTTCCCTTCTAGTGAGAGAATGGGATGGTTGATCTCAAATCAATGAAGGCTACACTCAAAAAGACCTCAAGTCTTCTGCAATATGCTGCTCAAACAGTTTCACTTTTGTTTCTACTGCCTGTCCCTCCCTTCTCACCTTTATCTCCAGACTTCTCCTTGTCCAGATCTTATTCCGCCCCCAACAATCTTCTGTTAATTTGAACTTTTTTAAACTTTTCACTTTTAGAGAGAGGTAAGGGATTGACTCTGTGTACACAAATTTGCAGAGGGATAACAGGGTTGAGGTCTGTTATTTCTCACCTCTATATGTTATTTATTTATTTAAAACCATTTTTGCTGTTAACAAGCATGTTATCTCTGGAGACACAAATCTACAGTTTGAGAACTGCAAAACTAAGCATCACTGATGGTATCTTCTAGACCAGGGGTCGGCAACCTATGGCACGCGTGCCGATTTTTAGTGCCACAACATTTTAATTTAATTTTAAATGAAGCTTCGTAAACATTTTGAAAACCTTGTTTATTTTACAATACAACTATAGTTTAGTTATATAATATATAGACTTATAGAGAGAGACCTTCTAAAAAATATTAACATGTATTACCAGCACGCAAAACCTTAAATTAAAGTGAATAAATGAAAACTCGGCACACCACTTCTGAAAGGTTGCCGACCCCTGTTCTAGACTGAGCCCCATTGGGTAGGTAGAAAGATTAACCTAAATAATCTATACAGAAACCCCTGGAAGCCCATAAGATTGGGTCCCTAATCCATGAACTATTGCAACTCATTTAGAAAACTTCTCTTAAACATTACATGAATATATTATCTCATACTATAGAATTAGAATTTATAATCCCTATTCCATCATGAGCTATCTTTGAGCTATAATGTATCTTAATTAAAACTATCTCTCGATAGGTTTTTCCTCAAAAAGCATTTTATCAAAAAAATCCAATTTAATTTAAAAATCCAATTTTTTTAAAATCATTAATTTTTATCCACCCTGATTTTTAGCCTTTTTGTGAAGAAGAGGTGGAAACACTAAGTTAATTTTAGGTTTTTAGTTGAGTTTGTGTTGTATTAAATGATTATTTTAATTGTCTATGCTCTAGTAGTTTGTGTATGGTAGACAGATGGGATCTGACATTGTTGGGCTTGTTTCTCTTGGTAACCTTTCTCCATTCTATTTTGATGCTATTGTTTATTGGGGAGATGGGGGACTTTGAAGATACCTTCCTCTTCCCAAAGTGTATAATGGTTTGTTAGCTGAATCAGGATATGTAGTACTCCACTCATTCATTGTTCCTCTCACCCACCCGTATATATATGGCGGGTGGGGTTTGAACATTTTCTTCCATGTTTAGTGGTGTATTGTCAGCATTATAGCCATATTCCTTAAGTTCCTCCTCTGCTGGTTTTGAAATCACATTTTCCTTTGAAATCAGACCACTGGGAAGTGGATACCTGTTTGGATGTACCTGGTGTACAAAGCAGCAATGAAATGAGTCCTTTTACTCTGAAGTTTATATAAGATTGTGAACTGCATGTTCTTCGTGGGCCTCTGTATGTTCCCATTCTGGGATAGAGTGCTACCTGGAGCCTCAAGGTACAAGGAGGCATTCTTTGCAGGAGTGGATATACAGAGGCACCGCTCAAGGATGTGCAGTTACTGATAAGTACTCTGCCTCTCTGGCATTTGGAGGGCTTACATAGTTAGTTCTTTCTTCTTGTTATAACTGCAACCATATTTCAGGTGATGTGTATGTAGTATGCTTACACTTATCTCTTACTCCCCCCCCAAAGTATTATATTGCCAGGAGGCAGTGTACTTAATGTACATAATTATTTGAAGAACGTTAATGACATAAAGAGGATCTGGTAAACAATTTCAAAAATACTGTGAGGCAAGGGGGAAAAGGGAGTTTCCTCTTCCATTCTATTTTTTCCATATGATGGCCAGATAATGTGTATAGGGGTTGCCAATAAAAGGCCAACATATGCTAATAGTTAACCACAGTTATTTTCTATTGTATTATTTAACATTTCTATTAAGAGAAAACTGTGATATCTTTTGGCAAATATTGACTTTATAATGTCCAAAGAACAGCTTCAGAATGGAACATGACTACATTTACTCCAGCATTTGGGTGTTATGGTAATTTTTCCTTTCAAATATTTGTCTAAATCCATTCAGGAGAGTATCAAGCCTAATTACTGTTGTTTTCCTGCTAGTCACCACAGTTAATGCTGTGTAGTTAACAATTTTCTACATCAAGAAATTCCACTCTTGCTCTTCTAAAGACCTCATCTTAAGTTTATGCTCCCTTGTTCTTGTATTTACTCCAGCTCATACAATGCTTCCTTCTTTCTCTTTTACAATGAATATGCTGCTTACCTCAGTGAATTTCCATATGCGGAGGGCAGGGACAAGTAACAACAGAGATCTATTTATATAAATTTATGACTAAAAGATTGCAGCTTTGTTAAATAACTTAACAAGATAACATCTAAAGCAGTGTTATTTATAGTTTTGAAGACTGAGCTTGCACTTCAGGAAAATGAAACCACATGGTTCTCTGCTAATGTCTCCTGCCATTTGCTTTTAAATGTCTACACATCTTAATTTATATATTTTTCTTTTCTCCTCTTCTCCCTCATCCTTCCAACTAGTCCTTCACTCACCCCTAGGGAGGTGTGCCCATGCTTTGGTACGTGCTAATTTATCATCTTGATAATCATATTACATGCTTTGATGAGCAGTAAAATGTTTTAAATGTCAACATTGAGCATGTCTCCATAGTGCACTAATGTGCATCAGCTGAGGTATAAATTCTAGTGCACACCACCATGTCATGCACTAACTGTCCATGTGGACCCTGCTGGCATGTGCTAAAAGTACCTTGCACTAGATTCTTTGTAGACAAGCTAACAGTTAACTACCATTATTAGCATCTGAGATAACAGGATAGGACAATTCACACCACTCAAACTGTTATTTCAGGCTCTCTGCAGGTTTAGGCATATCTTTGTAATGTGTTTCCAGGTTTTCTGTGCAACCATAACAGCTGGAGACTTTTTTTTTATGAAAGAGAACAATTGAGCGGGCTCTATTCCCCCCCACAGTGTAGCTGCCAAACTTTGTTCTGCTCCATTTGGGACATTTAATGCAAACTGGGTATATTTGCAAATAATTTGAATACAACTCTAAACATAAGATAATGATCAACACACCCTTCCACAAGCAGTGGCGAGGGTGGGATGTGGAGCTGAACAAAACTTGACAGCTCTAGCTCGGCAAGGTACTTGGTGGGTGGGGATTCTGAGTGGATAGCTTACAATTAGGAGGGGCATGGGGTTTCTCAGGATGTAGGTGGGTGCTGCAGCTGCTTGGGCATAGGGAACTCCTTGTGGGATAGAAATTGTTATGGGCTCTGGGCATAGATAGGTGTTGGGGCCAGGGGGTTCTGGGGAGCAGGGGGATCCTGGGTGAGTAGGTGGGTGTTGGGAGCTCCTGGAGGTACAGAGAGCTAGAGGAAGTGGGGGCAATGGTTCCTTTGTTAGGAGGATTAGCAGGTGTGTTTATACCTTCCTGTGTGTGGTGCCGCGTGCTTTGGGAAAATATTAATGTAAAGACAGCATGTTCTGGTAGCAGTAGTAATGTCAGCATATAAGGCATTGGGACTGTACAGTGCCAGTCCCCTCATGGGGATAGCTAGCTGCCAGTCTTCTTCAGGCCTGCTCTACAATCCAGCTTCTATGCATGGTGCACTTAGCTGCATTTTCTCCAAAGAATGACTGTTTGTTTTTCTCTTAGAGCAGCAATGTGAGTTAGGTAATATCTTTTATTGGACCACTTCTGTTGGTAAGCGAGAGACAAGCTTTTGCGCTTACACAGAACTCCTCTTCCATTCTTTTTCCTCTTTTTCTCTTGTCTGTTCCTGTTGTCCCTCTGTACTGTCTCTCTCACAGCAATAAATATTGATCTTTCTAATGATATATTTCAAACTGGCATTTGGTGTGCTGCCAAATCTACTTATTCATTAATATCTCCTAGCTGTTTTTTGTCCCTGGTCTGAATCTTGTGTTTTATTATAGTATATTCTCTCTTCCTATGTTTTGTCTTTGCTTTTTAACTTTTCTTTGCAGCGAGTTGTAAAACCACCCATTTGCTTATACTGCTAAGCCTGTTGAAGTCCTTTTAAATTTTGTCATCCTTCATATTGGCTTGGCCCACCCAGTTTAATATCCTTAACAATGTTATTCCTTGTATTGCATGGTCTTGCTTCTAGGTTCTTATTAATGTATAATATAAATAAAATAGGTTCTGCGCCTGATGCTTGTATTATTCCAATAAATGTCTCCTCACCCCCCAGCTTCTTCTACACACAAGCATCTTCAGTTTCAGAATTCTCTTTAAGTAGCTCACCTCATGTATAACATTTTCTGAACATGTAGATTAATCTCTGCACAATACTGTATCGTATCATTCCTAAAGTAAGTCATGCCCATGCCTTCCCCTTGCTGACTTATTATTTTCTCAATAAAACAGTGTGAGGCACGTTCAGTATAATTTCCCTTTTGTGAATCCATGCTGACTCTGCTTGTCTATCTTAGTGTCCTCTTAATCTGTCCCTGGTCAATGCTGTCTCTAACTAGTTTTCCTAGATTCCTTTCTAAAAGACAAAACTTTCAATCCATTCTGCTTCCTGAAGCACTGATTATGTATGTGAATATATGCATGTTGGTAGCAACCCCTATAGTTAGATTGCCTTACTTTTGTCGAGGAGATCTAACATCTCTATTGTTTGCTGTAGTGTTTGAACTTTGACGGGACACATTTATAGTAACATACATTTCTGTGTAAAAATTGAATCACCATTTGTGATTGCTGGGTCACTCTTGCTGTCTGTCCCTGTGGATGACTTCTCTAAGACCAGCAGTAAATGTTCTCTGGAAGGCCCCTTCTCTGGATCTTGTTCCCTGTGACTGTTCACCAGAGCTAAATTTTGAAAAGTTTGGGTTCAGTACATATTTGGTCAGGCTTTTAAATTAACTAACAGGGTTGTTGTTGCAGAAGGGCATAGAGGTATTTTAGAGTTTTTAAATTGGTAGACTTATTTTTGTTAATTTTTATTATGAGGCATGCATGGGCAGATGGGAATGGAGTTGTTAAAGAAAATAGCTGTAAAACTTCACATTGGTTGTGTGTACTGTGAAAGTGATGAATCATAATCTGAATAATAACTGCACAATTTCTGCAGCATCGTCTCCCAATTAATCCTTGAAAAAGTTATGTTCTTCTTCGAGTGCTTGCTCATATAGATTCCAATTAGGTGTGCACGCGCCGCGTGCACGTTCATCGGAAGATTTTTACCCTAGCAACACTCGGTGGGTCGGCTGGGCGCCCCCTGGAGTGGCGCCGCTATGGCACCGGATATATACCCCTGCCAACCCATCCGCCCCTCAGTTCCTTCTTACCGCCCGTGTCGGTCATTGGAACAGTGGAGTACGGCTTAGCTGACCTCCACTTCCCTAGCTACTCGTAGTTCTCTCGTTAATTCTTGCATATATAGTTCAGATTTATATAGTTGTAGTTAACTTTATTCGTTTATAGTATAGTTAATGTATATAGTTCAGAGGGGTTTGGGGATTATCCCCTTCCCCGCACCCGGTGCCGGGGCCTATGCCCGGTTCACCGGGTTTCAAACTGTGCTCGGCCTGCCACAAGCTGATGCCGACAGGAGATCCCCACCAGTGATTTTGTTCTAAAGTGCCTTACACATTTATGGTGCTTTACAAGTGGGTAGTGGAAAAGTATGCTATCATAAACGCATCTTGAGTAAACGGGGTAAATGAGCCAGTGAACTCAGGAAAGGAGAGGTTATATTGGGTTTAATCAATTCAAAATATTTTTTTAAAATACACTAGGGATGTAAGTTATCTTTTTCATGTAAATTTTGACTGCTGTAGAGTTTCCTGTCTTATGAATAATATTTTTACTTATCCAGAAAAAAATATACACATATAGTAGGGCAGCTCTACTCCAGTAAAACTTAGTTAAAATGCAATTGTGGGTATTAAAGGTTGGTGTTGATCTGACCAATTATAGCAGAGCATTCTCAACCAGCAAAGTGTCTGTATAGGGCTTGCTTAGAAAAGGAGAAAGAACGGCTGTTTATAAACTTGTTCTAAACACCCTTGCTATCTTAGTGTTGGATTTCATGTCCTCACTGAGTCCTGGGCATGTATGAGTGTGTGTGGAGCTATGGGGAGGGTGTTGGCATTCGGAACTGGAAAGAAAATGCTGCTGGAGTAAATTGTTTGAAAAGCTAATTTCATTATTTACTTAATTTAATTAGTAATTTTACATTTTACCTCTTTTTAGTAAGGACATTTCAGACACCAAAATCTTAAAGGATTGCAAATTCAGCATTAGGAAGTTTGACAAAGCAGTGTAGAAACATTGCAAAAAAATCTAATCCCAGTCCTGACATTGTGCTAGAGTGTTGTGTGTTACAATTCTTTAAACTAGCTGGAGTGTTAAGTAACTTTTAATGCAGTTTAATCTCACATCATCGAGCTCTCTGGGTCACAGATGCTGTAATGTGATATACATTATTACTTATACAGGAATAGAATTGACTGAACCAGTCGGCATGTGAGGGTGCTACACCATTACTGATAAAGAGCTATGCACTTTTTTCACAGTTATGCAAGTCCCTGCACTGTCTGTGGCTGGCTGATTTGCATAATGAATATACAGTTATTTCTCAGCTTTATAGTATGTGGATTCCTCTACTCTTATTGGCTGACAGCCGTTATCTAGTGTGGGGATTTGTTTGATCACTACGTAGTTATTTCTCAGTAACTGCACAGTAAATGTGCAAATGTTTCTCCAGCTACTATAATCCTGGTACTCTGATTGGCTCATATATTCAGAAGTCTTAAGATGCTTGCCTGCAACATAGATGCTGCCTCAGTCTCTTCTCCCACTTCACCTGATGCAGAAAACAACCCCCTCCCCACATACACACACACATACCGCTCCAAAAGAAAACAGGACTTTTAAATTCTTCTGGTAAATCTTATTGTTTGATTTTGGTTAAAGTTTTTGAAACCATTTGGTTTCTTTCCCTGCTTTCTCTTGTCCCTTCCTCTCTTCCCATGGCAGCGAGGCTCTATTCCCAGAACAATTAATATATTCATGTGTGTGTTTATATTGGGGTTTATCCCAGCCATGCCCTCTTAATTAAATTTTGAAACACAATCTAAACAAAATAGATTGTGGGTATTCTGGAGGACAGAGCCTTGCATACCTGTAATGAGGGAAGAAAAGTTGAGAAAGCAAAGATGGAGAGAATGAGGAAGGAGGGACCAAAAGGGGTTAACTTTTATTAAAGCAATTTGTCTTTCATAAATCTTTTGTTTTATAGTTTCTGCTCCTTCTGTGTAGCATATGAATATTTCATTTAATGTAGGTATAATGGTAACCTGTGGATGTGCCCTAGTAACTTGTTAATAGTAGATAGGCACTCAGTTATAAGTGTTGAGTAGAATAGAAATACCTGGGTTACCTTGAATGTTGTGTATGACCATAGTTGTAAAATCATATCTATTGGATATGAAAAAGTACTGAGTTAATCTAGTCCATACCTGGCCTTTGCAGGATTGTTTCAAATGCTTTGTCTAGTTTAGTTTTAAATTTAATGCTTTCAGACTCCCACCACTTCTTTAGGGATACTGTTCCTAACATGTGGCTATTAAGGAGTGTTTCCTGATATCCAATCACTTTTTTTTTCTTTTCTCAATGATGATAGATTACTCCTCTTTCTGTCTCTTATGACCACTCAGAACAGTTTCTCTCTCACTCTTCAATGCTTACATTCTTAATACACTTGTAAATATTTCTCATCTCTTCTCTTTTTCCTACCCAAGTGTTGTTTAGCCTAGACACACATTTTTAGTTCTTTTAATAGTTCTTCAAAAGTTAGTCTCTCTGGCCCCTTAATAATTTTCCTTTTCTTCAGATACATAGAATCTTTATTGTATTGATCTCTCCAAGACTGAACTGGTCTTTAGTCTTGTCAAATCTCACCAAGAACATAGAATCTTAGGGCTAGTCTACACTTACCAGCCGGGTCGACGCGGTGAGTTCGACTTCTCGGAGTTCGAACTATCGTGTCTAATGTGGACACGATAGTTCGAACTCCGGAAGCGCCGCGGTCGACTCCGGTACTCCACCACTGCAAACGGCGGTGGCGGAGTCGACCTTGGAGCCGCGGACTTCGATTCCGCGGCGTCTGGACGGGTGAGTAGTTCGAACTAGGGTACTTCGAATTCAGCTACGCTATTCACGTAGCTGAATTTGCGTACCCTAGTTCGACCCCGCTTCTTAGTGTGGACCAGCCCATAGAAGTATAGGACCGGAAGAGGCTGCAAGAGGTCATTTAGTTCAGTCCCCTGCCCTCAAACCAGGACTAAGTAGTAACTAGACCATTCCTGGTAGGTGTTTGTCTAAGCTTTTCTTAAAAACCTCCAATGATGGAGATTCCACAACCTCCCTAGGCATTTTTTTCCAGTACTTAACAACTCTGACAGGAAGTTTTTCCTAATGTCCAATCTAAATCTCCCTTGCTGCAATTTAAGCCCATTGATTTGTGTTCTATCCTCAGCCATTAAGGAGAACCATTTTTCACCCTCCTCCTTGGAAACATCTTTTATGTACTTGAAAACTGTTATCATGTCCCCTCTCAGCCTCCTCTTCTCCAGACTAAACAAACCCTTTCCCTCATAGGTCATGTTTTTTAGACTTTTAATCATTTTTGTTGCTCTTCTCTGGACTTTCTCCAATTTATCCACATCTTTCCTGAAGTGTGGTGCCCAGAACTGTATACAGTACTCTAGCTAAGGCCTTATCAGCACAGAGTAGAGTGCAAGAATTACTACTTGTGTCTTGTTTATAACATTCCTGCTAATACATCCCAGAATGATCGCCTTTTTTTGCAACAGCACTACACTGTTGACTCATAATTAGCTTGTGGGTCACTGTGATCCCCAGATCCCTTTCCGCAGTACTCCTTCCTAGGCAGTCATTTCCCATTTTATGCGTGCAATTGATTGTTCCTTCCAAAGTGGAGTATTTTGCATTTGTCCTTATTGAATTTCATTCTATTTCCTTTAGACCATTTCTCCAGTTTGTCCAGGTCATTTTGAATTTTAATCCTATTCTCCAAAACACTTTCAACCTTCCCAGCTTGTTATCGTCCACAAACTTTATAAGTGTACTCTGTGCCTTTATCAAAATCATTTATGAAGATATTAAACAGAACTGGACCCCGGGCAGATCCATGTGGGACCCCACGTGCTATGCTTTTTCAGCGTGACTGTGTACCATAGATAGCTACAGTGGAACCTCAGAGTTGTGAACCTCAGAGTTACAAACTGACCAATCAACCACACACCTCCTTTGGAACTGGAAGTATGCAATCAGACAGCCGCAGAGTGCCTCCACCCCTTCCCCCGCCCCCAAAAAAGCAAATGCAGTCCAGTCCAGTCCAGAGAAAATTAAAAAAAAAAAATTGACGAGGTAAGGAAACTGTTTCTGAGCTTGTTTCATTTAAATTAAGATGGTTAAAAGCAGTGTTGTTCTTCTGAATTGTAAAGTTTCAAAGCTGTATTAAGTCAATGGTAAGTTGTAATCTTTTGAAAGAACAGCCATAACGTTTTGTTCAGAGTTACGAACATTTCAGAGTTATGAACAGCCTCCATTCCTGAGGTATTCATAACTCTGAGCTTTTACTGTACTCTCTGGGAATGGTTTTATAATGGTTCCCACATTATAGTAGCTCCATCTAGGCTGTATTTCCCTAGCTTGTTTATGAGAGCGTCATGCAAGACAGTATCAAAAGTCTGACTAAAGTCAAAGATATACCAGATCTATCGTTTCCCCCCATCCACAAAACTTTTTATCATGTATGGTAATACTGTGCTCTATTTGGAGACTCCTGCTATACATAGGTGAAATTGACATGTTCATGTAATTCTAAGGATTTGTCATTTTTGTATTTTTTTTTACAGTAGTGCACAGAGTATCTTTTGTTTTCTTAATTTTTAATTTTGTTTTGTGAGCAGTAGAGGAGTACTGCCTGGTGTTTTCAGAGGAACCTAAGGAGTGATCTACACACTAACTTGAACTGCCCACACACAGATTTGAACCAAAATAACTCAATTGCTTGCATCTTTTGTTGTCTTGATGCGAGTTTTTTGTCTTGATCAGTCCTCAGGGAGTTAGCTACCAATTCTGAGTTTCAGTGGGAGTCAGGTGCCTAATACCCTTAAACTCATTTGAAAATTCCAGTTACTATTCTCAGTCATTCACAAGTACCAGTCCAGATGGAAGAGTTGAGCTTCCTTTACCTAGCAGCTTGAAAACAGAAAATAAAATTTGGAGCTATATTTTAAAAATGAATCTTGCACAATCATGCACTGACTCTTGTTCCCACATAGCTAATGTGCATATTGGGGTATGCATACACACACAACCAGAGACATAACTGACTGTCTGTGCATGCCGATCCCCAAGTTGCCAATTCTTAAATTACTGAACATCTCTATCTGTTGTGAGTGAATGTTAGCAGTTGTGTTACTGCTCTGTATATTGAATGGTTGAATGGAATTTGCTTTTATAATGCATGTCATTCACACAGGATCTCAAAATTCTTTACAGACACTGTACAGACGTTACAATTAATAAGTAAATTGACCTTTGCCACTGCAACTCTACATCAATAAGGGTGGGGCTATTAAAATTAAACCGCATCTTTTTGAAGTTGCTGGTGAAAGTATGTACCTGTTAACAGAAAAAATCTCTCCCTTTGAGCACCCAAGAAACTAGTAAAAACTGTTAACAAATATATGAAATGTACTTTAGTAAAGGTGAAAACCTAAAACATTGTTAAAAATAAGTTTTGCTTCAAATTTTTTCCTCTCAAAGCATTTAGCTGAATTCTTGAGTTTTTTATCCTTTTGTACTTTGTAATAGTTTGTATAGAAGATGCTGTGCAAAGTTAAATTGTATTGTATTCCTGTGTTTTTGTGCTGTGAAACAATGTTAAATGCTTTATGAAGCAAAGATTAGTTATATATTTTTTCAGTTTTCTTACATAACCTTATAGTGTTTTCCATGAGACAGTAGAATCTGACTATCACACACTCCATTCTAGTCTTTTCCTATTGGTTAGCAAAGATGTAATAGCAGGTAATTTAGTGAGGTCTCATGCCACTTCTCCAAGATTCTTTTTACAGAATATACTATACTATTATAACAATATAATAGATTTCATATATAAAGTTTTTATTAATGACATAAATGAACAAAGTTCATTTTGTGTTATATTATCTGTTTTGGTTTTGTACACACATTTGCAAATTCTCAAAATTAACTAATTAGCAATAGGGTTTTCAATTAGTGTGAATTAGCTGAGATTCTGCTGTTTCCATATTTCATTTGTTGTAACAAGTCAGTCTTCCAGAGAGTTATATGTTTTGGATCATTTCTGCTGCTCTGTTGACAGATTCAGAGAGAGTATTCCATTCTTAGGACCGTTTACATCTTGATTTTTAGATTAACTAACGTGCCCCCTACAACTACATATCTCCCCCACATGCTCATTTAGAACAGAAGACTGGGAATCAGGACTCCTGCATTCTGTTCCTGGCTCTGCTACTGATTTGGTGTGTGATCTTGGCAAAAATCATTTATGTTCTGATTTTCAAAAATGCTGAACAGCTGCAGTGCTTCCTGCTAACATTCTGTGCCTCATTTTCCTCAGATGTAAAATCAGTATAGTAATGCCTATTTCACACAGGTATCTTATGTGTTAATATATGTAAAGAACGTTGGGACCTTTGGTGGTCAAAGTACAAACTATTATTTTTCTTAGAGGAGATGCTTACTGAACCAAAAACTGTGTAACCCATGATAAATCTTGTTACCTGTTTACCTAAAACCAGGCTCCAGCAATATCTGAAATTATTGATGCTCATAAATAGATCATTATTTCTCATATCATTGGTATATGGTTTTATCAGATACTGATCCACTTTGAGCAGCTGTTCATAGGTATGTATGGATATACTTGATATTAAACCCTTATACTTGCTGGTGAAGGGTGTCATATTGGTTACCCTAGAGCAGGGGTCTCATAACACATTTTTTGGTGGCCACAGAGTGCAGCCACCAATTCTTGCTGGTGGCTGCGCTGACAATTTTTCCTAAAATACTTAATTAACTTTAGGAAAAACAAATAAATATGCACACATACATGTCCAAATCATTGTAATTTATTTATGTAGGGGTGGTCTTTTTTATTTTTTTTTGCCAGACTTCAATAATAAAAATAATGTACAGTTGTCTCTATTATTTACTGGACCTAAACAGAATAGAAACACAAATAAAGTGCTTTGCATGTTTTGCTTTTTTGGTTGATTTTTTTTTTTCAGATTTGCTAGCTAGTAAGTCTGCTACTATGAAAATTGATAGTTGTATATTTGTTAATATCACTTTTCACAGCAAGCTTACTCAGCCTTGGCAAGCTGGGGGACACATTAAGCTCTGGATGGAGGGGGGGGCAGGGTGATGGGCGGGATGGGAGGTGAGCCTGGGGTCCCACTGCACAGCTGGGAGGAGGAGGACGCAGTGGGGTCAGGGGCGGTGTAGTGGGGGTGAGCCAGGGCTAAAGCCTAGTATCCCACCGCACCGCTAGGGACTGGAGGAGGCAGTGGGGTCAGGGGCAACATGGGGGAGGAGCGGTGAGTCCGGGGCCAGAGTCTGAAGCCCGGAGGCTGGGGGATGGAGCCCACTGCTGCACGGCTAGAGCCTGCTGCCCACCCCAGGGCTGAAGCCCGAGCCCCGCCATCCCGGAAAGATGGAGAACTCACACCGGTTACCTGCTCCTACAGAGTGTGGGCCTCCAGAAGAGGGTAGGGATCAGCACCTGCTGGTGGCCCCGGGGGAGGGGCCACTGCTTCTCCCCACCCCTATTGTCATCCAGGAGGCTGTGGCGTCAAGAAAAGCCCCTGGTGGCCACATGCAGCCATGGTGGCCGCATTTGAGAGAAACTGCCCTAAAGGCTGAAATCCTTGATGTACACAGAATGTGTGTGTTTGCTCATCCTTTTCCATACGGAGTCCAGGTAGAACAGATAAGCTTTACAGTGTAACCTAAACGTAAAAAAATTCAGGTTCTGATGAAAGCGAGTCCCACAGTTCAAGACCCCTTGCTGAAAAAGACAATCTGACTCCAGTCACTGTGCAATTAAAATGGAAACTGCTTTGCACAAAATAAATTTCAGATTTCAATATATCCAAAGAAAATTGTTCTCGTTATCCTGATGGGCTTATATTTGTTATCCCAAATACATTTAAACACTGTAATTTTATGTACTTATATGTAATATTGCAAAACTTTTGTTGTGATTGTAATAAATGTTTGTGAAACATGTATATGATGCCTTCATCTATAAACAATGTAGGTGATGCATAATTATCTGTTTTTCCTTTAAAGTTCCGTTATGTGATTTGTACACTGTCATATTGGTTTAAGATTCAATTCCATATCAGATGACCATGGCTCTGAATTAATGCAAAGCACTTTTTTGATTGAATATCCATTATCTGATTTGAAACTTAATCAGAGCAAATAACAAAACAATTTTAGTATAGTATGTGCTAGAGACTGCAGAACTCAACTGTCTGGGTCAGTAAATGCAGACCCAGTCTTTCACCAGCTCATTTGGAAGTCAAGCTGTGTTGTAATAAATGGATTGTTAATATCATAAAAAATCTTAATATATTGAAAACAGGGAAAATAGTGGAGAAAACTGTCCAAATGATGAGAGAAGAGAAACATTTACAAGTTAGTTGGCATGGGTTCAGAATATTATGTTTCCAGACTGTTTGGGGGAAAAGTTTGGATTAAGAATACGGCTACTCTGCATGTATATAGTACTTTTCATCTCACGTTTTCACTTCTCTTGTCAAAAATGATTTAAGTATTAAGTGGAAGAAGTTAAGACACAAAGAAATTAAACGAGTTGTGCAGGGTCACACAGGAATCCATTTGCAGAGTCAAAAATGGAACTCTGATTTCCTGCCTCCCAGTCTTCTGCTCTAACCGTACAGCTCGGTCTCCTATGTCTATATTCTCTAGAAATATTTTTGTATATAAAAGGAGTTGGAAAATTTTACTATTTTGTGGGTTAAACAAAGGAAGAGAAGCTACTGAAATGGATTTTTCCAAGTATTAGTGTAGTATATCAGTTTTGCTTTTAAATGATTTAAATCAGTTTTCCCTCTCATGTCCCTTCTATCGTACAATATCCTTAATTTTCTTACTCTCTGAAGCTAGCTATTATTTTTGAAAAGTTATGTTTTTTTAATTTGGTTCTTTGCTGTGACCCACAGTGACAGGGCTACCTGCCAAATGAGATTCTTTTAGCTAATGAATGAGATATTACAGCAGGAAAAATTTTGCTTGTATGGGTTTGACTAACAAGTAAAACAACAGAAAAATTGTATATAAAATACTGCTAAGCACTGGATGGGAAAACTGTCAAATTCTCTGTGTGTGTGTGTGTGTGTACAGGAACTTGACAAGAGGAGTTGGTAGATTTAGAGAGATTCTAAGAGCTGTTGAAACAAGAACTACACAAAATCTACGAATGGTAAGTTTTACAAACTTACATTGCTTAAAATCTAAATGTTGTATAAATGATAAATATACATTTATTACAGAGGGAAACAAATCAGATTACACCACAGTAGTCTATTAGTTACTAAAACCTATCCAACTTTGGTTGCAAAATTTGGGGTTAAAATAATTAGTAAAAACAGAAGAGACTGTTTGATCAGCCGTCTTTCTTCCCCTCCCTCTATTCATCTGACTTATCTTCTTTATCTGGTTGTTGTGTAAAATGAATTAGGCTTGGAACCATGATCAATGTCTAATGAACATTACTGTATTTCAGTTCCGCAGAGGCATTGTTTAATTACTCTTAGGGTTCTGTACTGTCTGTTTTTGTTTTTCCAGAATACTGACTTTGACTTCCATTGTTACGTAAATTACCTCTTTCTTCTCTACCATAAAACTTTTTCAAAAAAGAGAAGCCATCAAGGAGATTCAGATCCATATCCATATAAAGTAAACATTCACTAAACAAGTGTTAACAAGTAGAAATCAAACGTTTTCAGATAAGAATAAGGGATATGCAACATTCATTACAACACGTTTTGTGTTTTTTGTTATTCTGAACCATTTCTACAGACGTCCTAAACAAGAGTTCTAGTATAGTCTCTCCAAAACTTTCAAAACACCATTAGAAAATCAGTTGATCAGTTAGCTTTTTTAATGAGATTTCAAAAACCACATTTTTCATAAATGGTGAAATATTAGACGTTTAAAGGAGGCCAGTAATATTCCATGTACAGAGTGTAAATAGAACAATAAGAAATGGAAGGTAGGTTTCTTATATTACAAGGATCAAAAAATGATGTCACTTAGACAGTGACACTTCTGGCTCAGTTGCTAACTATCTGTTGTTGGGAAATGCTGACAACTCTTGTACAGTATCAGAGGGGTAGCCATGTTAGTCTGGATCTGTAAAAGCAGCAAAGAATCCTGTGGCAACCTATATATATGCAAGCATATATAAACCTGCCCCTGGATATTTCCACTACTTGCATCCGAAGAAGTGGGTATTCACCCACGAAAGCTCATGCTGCAAAACGTCAGTTAGTTTATAAGGTGCCACAGGATTCTTTGTTGCTTTTACAACTCTTGTACAGATGCTGAGGTTGTCCCATTTCTATAGCAGTCCACTTTACCACTTCTAAGACTCAAAGTCAGAATTTTTCAACACTGTCATCCAGGGGTCATATGTAGCTAATGCACATATGTATAAAGCATTTAGAAAGGGATTAAGCTGATAGTTTTGGATCTAAGACAGTCTTTTTTTATTTTAAGCTGGAGAAATAGAAATATACAGTACCCAGAACATTTTGGCCAAAAAGTAAACCTTTTTTATGTTCTCCGTCTCTTATGAACTATTTCACTGATGTTCACTTGAACTTGTTTGGAGGTAGATTTTCATGTTAATATTTTATTTGTGAGTTTCTTTAAAGATCAGAGAGAACAGAATTTTTAACAATTTTTAATAGTTTTGTGATACGTAGACAAATGAGAATCTGTAGTTTGGGGGGCTTTTTAAACAAATATATTCTTCAAAGGTTTTATTTTCAGTCTCCATAGAAATTACCAGGGGAAGAAATTAGTCATCTTTTTTTAAGTAAAATATAAATAACATAATGAAAGCTATTGCAAAAAGAGTTCAATAAAGGCCATTTTGTTGAGCTCTTTAAAAATAACAATAGGATTAAAAATCTTTAGTCTACATATTGTGGTGGTGATGCAATTTGAGTTATATTTTTATAGACAGTAAAAGCCCACTGAGATTTTATTTGGGGAAGAATATAGGAAGTAATTTCCTTGCATGATGATCATAATATGCTACCAGATTCCTTCTTTTACTGAAGCTCTATTAGAGTGTTTAGGATTTCTGGGGCAGGGGAGATGGAGATAAACATCTGATTCAAAGCTTTTAGTGTTTGTTGCTAGTGCTGCTGTCAAAATTCAAGGGTAACAACACTATATTCCCTCTCCATGGACCTTCAAGGGCACTCAAGCTTTCAGGATCCCAGCCATTGCTTCTGGGTGAAGACTTTTTCCCTCCTGACCATGGGTTATAAGGCTGCACTGCCCCCTGCCTTAGACTGTGATATCCCCAGCAAGTCAGTCTGCCTGAAGGCCAGTGCCTAGGCTGTGAGTTCTCTCCAAGGGCTCCGAACAGTATATTGCCAGCAGTTAGACGTTACACTCCGCTGAGAAGGAGCAGTGTGCTATTTATTCTTAGGATAAAGCATCACAGAGGAAATATTTAAACAATATAAATTCTTTCACTCTACTGAATGTACCAGAAACTGCTCATCTTTCACATGGGGAGTCTCGCAGGCCAATATCTCTTCAGTAAGAGTTGGGGTCTCCCTTGGACAGTCTTGTCCATTTTCTCACTCAAAACGAAGCCCCCAGTCAGTTTAAACTCAGGCTTTATATATCCTAAATTCTGTTTTTGTCTCTTTGTCTCAGAAAACCCAGCCTGAACCAGTATATGAAACCACCCCAGTGGGTGGTGCTTAATTGTTCACTATCCCAGGGGTAATTGCCCCCTAATATTTTTAGTTCTTGTAGGAGCTGTAGTAACTGTCCCCCATAGAGCAGAATAGAATCATATGTAAACCATAAATTTAATACAGTGGTCCCCAAAGATATTGCATGCGATATCTGTCACAGCTATTATTTGTATTGTGGCAGCAACGAGAGAGGCCGCAGCCAGGGTTGAGGCTGCATTGTGGCAGGCACCGTTTGAGCACATAGGGAGACATTGTCCCATCACAAAGAATTTACAGTCTAAGACCTTGATACTCATACATATGAATAATCAAATGGAGTTTAATGGAATTACTTGCATATGTAAAACTAAGTTGTGCATACACATTTATAGAAGAGGACATAGAGAACAGAAAGAAAAGGGCAATGGTGGTAGCTAATCTTTGTAACCACTTGTTCCTATGTGCACAGCTTGATGGCAAAATTGTTGATATCATACAAAGGAACTAAAATTTCAGGTCCTGTGAACCAAAACATGTAATTTTAATAGAAAATTGCATTTTTACTGTGTTTGAATTGATGAAGTTAAGGATTCAAATTAAGCCTTCTTGGCAGCAATGACTGTAATGTAGAATAACAGAAAACACACCTGAATTTAAGTGATTTTTAGGTATGTTAACATATTTTGATATGTTTCTTCAAATATCTGGGATTTATCCATTAAAGTTCTGTCAAACAGTTTTGAAAGCTTTTTGTTGCAGTCTTGTACAGAAGCAAACTGGACATTGTTCCTTTCATTCTTGGAGTGCAGGGTATTCTGAGTTTTTCAGGCCAATGGAAAAATATGTGGTGGTCACGTCATCTTGTTTGTTCATTTTTTGCACAAAGTGAAAAAATAAAGGAAGATGGGAATTCTCTATAATGAATAGACTGAGAATAGAAACCTTTTTGAGCAAAATCATATTGAACGTGACTAGTCCTTATTTCCTGTTCAGCATTTCTAGGAGAAAATATTTTTCTGTTTTTCTTTCACAGACAATAGCCAGGCAGTTAGCTGAAATTTTGTTACGAGGTATGTGTGAACAGAGTTACTGGAATCCACTGGAAGACCCTCCTCATCAGTCACCTCTTGATGATCCACTTCGGAAAGGCTCAAATACTAAAAATTATGCACTCAGCAGAAGACCCCGGGTGTACACTGGAGAAAAGTATGGAATGAGTTCTTCATATCACTACTGGTTCTCTAATTATGATTGTTCTATCCATTAAATATCTTATTTATATTATTGACAAAGAAAGAGGCATTTCAAAAATGATAAGGGCACAGGCAGATTGGCAGAGGCACTGGAGGTTTTTCGCCTTCCTCTGCAGCATGGGGCAGGGGTCACTCGCTGGAGGATTCTCTGCAGCTTGAGGTCTTCAAACCACAATTTGAGGACTTCAGTAACTCAGACATAGGTTAGGGGTTTGTTACAGGAGTGGGTGGGTGAGATTCTGTGGCCTGCATTGCGCAGGAGGTCAGACTAGATGATCATAATGGTCCCTTCTGACCTTAAAGTCTGAGTCTATGATTCTTGTCCTATACTGTTGGGGAGAAAGGTAGGGGATCCACTTTCCTCAGAAAGTAGAAGAGTAGAACTTTTCCTAATGCTGCAGAGCCCACTATAGGAAGTGAGCCTGATTACCCAGCTAGCCGGCATATCTGTCAGGGCCGGGCACAGTGAGTGTGCAGTGGTCAGTTACCAAGTTGCAGTCAGGTGATGGGTAGTGAAGTTGGGATTGAGCCGAGTCAGGATACCAGCAAGTCAGGATCAGGCACTGAGTTGCAAGCAGGAGGGAAGTAGTGGTGACAAGGTTGAGCGGGGTCTGGATACCAATAAGAGAGGGTCGGGTTCCAGGTTACAGACAGGAGGTGAGTGCCTGAGTTGGAGGTTCACAGTAAGGCAAGGTCTGGAGCAGAAGCATCATTGCTCAGACAGCTCCCTGTAATAGGTTCTTGGTTTATATACCAGGATGGGCCAATCAGTGTACTACAGGGGTGAGGTGCCACTCAAGCCCCACTGGGCGGTACTTCCTGCAGTGTCTAGCTTCACAGGGTCCACCACCAGCAGCCTGGCCAGAGCTCTGATGGCGATACAGAAGTGACCATGGCCAAGAACCTTCCTGGTTCTAGTCCTGTGGTGCTTACAACATCATTTATCAGAGGCGTGGAGGTTTATGGGTTCAGTTTAACTAGTGCACATGCTGTGGTCAGTAGCATACGTTAGCTGGGGAACATAGGTGATCACAGTGAGCCTGGCAATGTGTCTTCCCCCCACCTTGAGCTATCTTGTCATGCACCACTCCACTGCTCTTGACATCCATAGTTTGAGCAGCTCCCTTGGGAAAGGCAGGATTTCTCTCTGGATGATTTGAAACTACACAATTGCTATTTGCTCCTTTTTAGAAAACAAAATTAAAGATGTGGAGGCAGGATTGTGTGTTTTTGTCATACAAACTGGATAACAAGTAAATCCCTTTAGGTATTAAAGCTGTACAATTTTTGTGCTGTTTCTAGACCTCTATATTCTGTAGCACTAGAGAAAGCAATGATAGAGAAAGCAATAGGGAGATTCATTATGTCTCAGTGACAGATTTGAAAAACATTTGTAGCACTTTGCACAGGGAGTATATTTCCCAAGGCAGCTGCCTCTTAATCCTCTTAAGCCAGCCCTGGCATTTCTCTGCTGTGTCAGCTCGTTGTTGAGTTTGCTTTTCTTCCATTTAGTCAGGCAGGTGGTATGGTATTACATGGCTCTCTGTGCTGATTTGCATTTAACTTTGATTTCTCCCCACCCCCAAGAATCCCCTACTTTCAGTATTTGAAGTACATGATTTCCCCTTCCTCATGTCTCATTCCTTCTGTCCTGATCACAGCTAGTAATGTAATGAATGTGGGTAACTATTTTCTGGAACTTAATTTTTCTCTTCAAAGGTAACAGTTCTTCAAGTAGCATCCCTGTGAGTGCTCCACTTTACTTCAGGAGTGCACATGCCCCAGGCACCTTTGATTGGAGATTTTAGGTAGCAGCTCCAGTTCGGCCTGTGCATGCATTCCAGACCTCCTTGTGCCCTATACTTAGGACATATAGGCCTGCATGGGGGAGCCACCCTCAGTTCCTTCTCAACCACTCTATAGCCTGACACAGAGCATTTGGTGTACCCCTTTTTAGCAGTAGCTAGCCTTCAGCCCCTTGGGTCGTCTAGGTCTAGTTTAGTTTTATTTTAATTTAGTTTAGTTGTATCATTACTTCATTTATTTTCTTGGGTTTATTTGGTTACATACCCCTTTCCTCTGGCTTCCCTTCTTCAGGGGTTCTCCCTCGGGGGTGTTGGGATAATAAGTAAATCCCTTTGGGTATTAAAGCAGGGGTCAGCTACTTACCAGCATAGAGACACCTCTTCTGATGCCTTCACCAAGAGTGAGGTTCTTAAGGTGAGGCAATCTCATGTTCCCTCTCATTCGATCTGGTATGAACAGCATTAGATACCACTGCTTCTACTTTTGTGATTCCCCCTCATTGACCATACTGGAACCTGTGGGCTGCCTGTAGTCAACAACTTTCGAGAGCTCCCAACTATTCACATGGGGATCATCCTGGAAGACAGTCTCCACCACATCTCTCCCTCCTCTAATGGGAATCTTTCGAGGAGCAGGAGGTTACAGCTGATAAGGAGGTAACAACACAAACTAATATCTCCTCACTTTCACCATGTGAGGCTGTGCTGCCTCCCACACCTTCTTATGCAGATGATTTTAAATAGCTTCAAGAACTTAATAAATGGATTGACAATTCACTCCAAACCCCCCTGGAGGAGATCCAAGATGCTCACCACATGACAACTTTTGGTTGAGCGGCCTTGCTGGTGAACAAGGCTCTGCTTGAATCCACCAGACAATCTGTCAGACTCCTGCCACGGTACTGCTTACATGCAGACTAGCTGACAAAGTGTTACATCCCAGCAAAACAATTAGTTTTTATTTACACATCTTCCGCCTAATTCTTTGTTTGTGGAAGCCATCAACAAGCATGACAAACAGCACCTTACGATAAGAGCTAAAAGTGCTTGGACCTCTTTGGTTGTAAGAGCTACTCCTCTGTGACACTGTGATTTAGGGTTATGAATTGCCCTGCTCTGATGGTAAAGTATAATTACAAATATAATGCTTTGATTGAGCATCTCCGTCTCGAACCATGGGAAAAATTTCAGGCAATCACAGGGGAAGGTCAGCTCCTAGCAAGGACAAGATGCAGATAACACTGCAGCCTGCTCTTTTTCCACTGCTGTTATCGTGTGTCAAGCATCTTGGCTGCAACTATCAGGATTTCCCTGGGGATCCAACATACTGTAGAATACCTTCTTTTTGACAGATTTATGCTCTTCGGTGAGTCCACAGATGAATCCTTGCACACTTTGAAGAATTTAAGGGCTGTAATCCGGTCTCTTGGGATCTACACATCTGTGAACAAAAGAAAATTGAGTGGATCACAGTTGGTTCAGAGATCCCGCCAGGCCCAATTTCCTGTTTTCCATAAGTCTGCCAAGTCACCCAAAAAGAGACCAAGAAATCAAAAAGAGAGGCCGCCTACCATATCCACTACTACCACCCAGCCCTCCTCCTCATTGAAACAGCAATTTTGATGGTTCAGTTGAGGGTGCCGAAGGTCCCCTTTATCGACAACTTCAACTGCATCAGTCTACTCACCCTTTGGAGACGATCTCTTCTGCTTTTGACCGTCGTGGGAGCAGATAGTAGCCAACAAATGGATTTTGGAAGGTATAACATTGAGTTACTCCAGCCATTTTACCTCTGTTCCTCCATCCCACCCTCCTTTCCCGTTCCTTCTCAGGGACCCATCTCACATACAGGAATTGCTGAGACAGGAATTCCTCTCCCTCCTGTGCACAGGAGCCATAGAATCAGTTCTGGTCCAGCACAGAGGGAAGTGATTCTGTTCCAAGTATTTTCTGGTCCCCAAAAGAAATGGAGGATGGAAAACAATTTTACATCTTGGATACTAACCGTCACTTTTGTAAAAATGCAAAAATTCAGGATAGTAACTCTTGTAGCTATAATTCCATCATTAGATTCCAGGGATTGGTTTGTGGCACTGAACATTTAGGCCGTTTCCTTTTAATTGCGATACATTCCTCTCAGAACAGGCACCTTCATTTTATGGTTGGCCAGGATGACTTCCAGTATCAAGTGCTCCTCTTCATCCTATTCTTTTCCTCAAGGGTATTCTTGAAAGTCCTTGTAGTGATGGCCATTCACCTAGGTTGAATGGGAATAATCATCTCCCCCCATCTCGATGATTGGCTCCTTAAGGGCTAGTCATACAATGGGGTTTTCTTTGCAGTAAAGATAGCTGTGTCCCTGTTCCACAAGTAGGGACTACAACTCAATAGTGAAAAGTCCCTTTTGACTTGAGTTCAGCAGAGAGACTTCATATGGGCTTCTCTGCATGCCATCATGTCCAGAACTTAGCTTCCAGCTCACTGGTTTATGGGACTGACGAAACTTATTTCCAAGATTCATAAAAGTCCTTAGGTATCAGAGGGGTAGCCGTGTTAGTCTGGATCTGTAAAAGCAACAAAGAATCCTGTGGCACCTTATAGACTAACAGACATTTTGCAGCATGAGCTTTTGTGAACACGTGCAAGTGGTGGTTTCAATTTCCACCACTTGCATCCAGGGATAGCTCAGAACAGGCTACATTTTGAACACACACAGTCTTGATAAACTGGTGTCTGGTCCTGAGCTAGACTCACTCAATTGGTGGAAGGACCCATACAAAGTTTGTGAAGGAGTTCCCTTTCACTACTATAACTAGAACTTCAGAAGCATCCCTTGTGGGATGGGGAGCACACCAGTCAACGCAAATGGTCCTCTCAGGAGTCCCTTCTCCACATCAACTCCTGGAAATAAGGGAAGTCAGGAATGCCTGTATCCACTTCCTTCACTTAATCAAGGGTCAGTCCACCAAAGTCATGACAGACAATGTAGTCTGTATGTTCTACATAAATCTTCAAGATGGGGGGTAAGATCCCTTCCCCCCTATTTGTGCCAAAGCACTAAAGTGATGGAACTGGTGTATAGCCAATCACATCCTCATTTCAGCCTCTTGCATTCCAGGCACTCAAAACATGGTAGCTGATGATTTAAGCAGGCACTGCTCCCAAGATTACAAGTGAGAGCTGAAATTACAGAAATATAGTTGCATACCTAGTTTGCAAACACAGTTATTTCAATTCCCCATACAAATTAGATTATTAGGTGAATACACAGTTGGTTAGTTATGCATATAACTAGTAATTTGTAAATACAAATACCCATGGTAATTGCATTTGCAACTCAGGCATTAATTGCACACACTTTTGCAAACTCAGTTATGTATATTCTTGAAAATTAGGTCTTTAAATGTGTCTACCTCAGTTTCCCTATTTTAAAAATGAAGGTGAAACATGCTTCTTGGGGAATTCTGAGGATTGGTTAATATATAAATTGATGATTGAAATGTTCTTTGGAGATTATCAGTGCTGTGTGTAACTGCAAAATATTATTACTGATTCCTCTTTGACTTTGATATTCATGTGCTCCAAAACCAATTTTGAGGTTAGGAAAAGATGCAGGCTGCTTCAGTCAATGCCTTAGAGCAGTTTCCTGTACCAGTGCAATTTTTTTCAGCTCTACCTTGATTTTTCACCATTTTTTAAAATTGGTTCAAACTTTGACACTGCTGGTAAAGTAAGATCTTTTTATGAATCCTGGCGTCACATTTGAACTGTCTATAATGACATACAATTCAGTCAGTCAGTTTGGTGCCTTGCAAGTCACAATAAACTTGCTTATTAAGCATTAAGAATAGCTTATATTCTAGAAAGGAAATGCTGAAGTAGGAGCTATGTGAAGACAAGGGTAACCATTTCTACAGAATGTGAATTCTGCTACTTTAAATATTTTCCCTAATATTCTGTGTGAGGAAGTTTTAAGAATATATCTTTGACACTGGTTTACTAACTCTCCCAAGTGATAATTCTGACGACTCCTTAGATCCACGCAATTCTTTCCTAGAAAGAGCCTCTGTTCCCTTCTTCACTGCTAAAACGTATTCATTAGGGGATTACTGTTTTCCATAATTTGTCTCTTTTTTTAAGCATTGGGTTGAGAGTTATCTGCTACAATAGACCATTTGTTTATGGACTCTGACTCGGCTCTACCCTCAAGTTCTGAGCCACAAGTGCAGTTTTTTTCACAAATGTCAAACTTATTGACTGGACTTCACAGTGTATATATAGACTGTCATTTGAAGTACAGACAACCTCCAACTGCTTAGTCTAGACTTAAGATAGCGTTTTGTGCTCTACCTCATATTCAGACATAATTTATTAACTTTACAAGTTAAAAGGATCTAAAGCATAACCAGATCTAAATCTAGTACCAGGCTTTGGTTTTCCAGCTTCTGTCCTAAAAGACAGGTTTCAGAGTAGCAGCCGTGTTAGTCTGTATCCGCAAAAAGAACAGGAGTACTTGTGGCTGTAAGGTGCCACAAGTACTCCTGTTCTTTTTGTCCTAAAAGAGGTCTGCTGTTCCCATAAAGTATTAAGTTCCACACTACATAGATGCAGTATATCATGAAAACGCAATTTGCAGCTTATTGTATTTTGAAAATGACTAGACTGTAAGGTCAGGTGGACAATTTAGACTACAAGGGAGTGTAAAAGGTTTTGCTGTGTTCTAGCAAAATCAAAAATGAGTAGCTTCTAACAAGGTTAGTGTGTACTAGTATGTTTAAACGTCATCTCCTGGTGGTAGAAGGCCAATTAAAATACTCTGATTACTTGCAACTTATTATCCATGAAGTGAAGTCTGAAATTTAGCTTGTTAAAAGGATATTTTTGTTCAGAAGAGAGGTAATCACACAAACTCTTCCAGAAACTAATAAAGCTTATATGAAAATTTTTCATTTTAAAGTGACTGTCCACTTGCAAATAATGTCAATTATCTGATAGACCCGTGAAAATTTCCTAGCCACAGTATGATAGAGACAAGGTGGATATGAGAGAGATCTTTTATTGGACCAACTTCTGTTGGTGAGAGAGACAAGCTTTCAAGCCACACAGAGCTCTTCCTCAGGTCTGGGAAGGTACTGCCAATGTCACAGCAAAATGCAAAATGGAACAGATTGTTTAACATAAGTAGTGAGCACATATTATAAGGGACCTTTCAAAGTAGAGTGGCCCATTAACACCTCATCAGTTATAGGACAAAAAGAGAGGTCAGTGAGTTACTAAGCCATAGATCCAGTGTCTCTCTTCAGTCCATGATTTTTAGTTTCTATTATAGCAATGGATTTAAGTTCCCAGGCTCGTCTTTTGAAAGTCTTGTGCAGGTTTCCTTTGAGGATGAGGACTGATAGGTCAGAAATAGCATGATCCCTTTGTGAAAAATGTTCAGCCACAGGTGATAGGGTGTTTTTATCTCCTACGTTAGTTCATTTGAGAGCATAGTGATTGTCTGGTGTCACCCACATGATTATTGTTGGGACATTTAGTGCACTGGATGAGGTACACCACATGTTGTAATAGACATGGGTAGAATCCAGGGATCTTGAAAAGTATGTCGTGTGTGTGTGTGGGGGGGGGGGGTTGATTGTTGTAGCAGTGGAGATATGCCTGCAGGTTTTGCATCTGTTGTTCTGGTCTTGCTTTGAGTTGGTGTGTCCTGGTCTGTGGTGAGCTTGCTTCTGATGATGAGCCTGGAGCGATTAGGGGGTTGTTTAAAGGCCAGACATGGGGATTCAGGAAAGATTTCTTTCAGGGTGGGGTCCCCATTGAGTATGGATTGTAGTTTGAAGATGCCCCCTATGGGTTCCAGTGTAGTATGGTAGCTGACAACTAGGGGTGTGTGGTCAGACAGAGTTTTATTTCTGTACTGGAGCAGGTTCTCTTGAGATGTCTAGGTGGCCTATTCCATGATGTGATATACTTCTGTGGAGGAGTGTCATTGTTTGGGAAGGTGGTTTTGTGTGTGCTAAGGTGTATATCCCAGACTTTCTCCTCAGAGTAATTTCTGTGGTATCTTGAGTGCCTGGCAGTAGATAACAGATTTCTTGGTGTGTTTGGGGTGGTTACTGTATCTCTGAAGGGTAGGCATGGTGATCTGTGGGTTTCTTGTATATGGTTGTCTGTAATGTTCCATTGTTGAAGCATGATATCCAGGAAGTTGATGCTAGTGTGGGAGTGTTCCAGAGAGAGTTTAATGGAGAGTTGAAGTTGTGGTGGAAATCTATGAGGGAGTCTGGAAATTCTTCCAAACAGTGTTTGTTGGCTGCATGTGCACAGTAGAGCTCCTTGTGCTCTTGACTGAGAATATATGAGACAGTGCAGGTCGACGCCTCTCCAGTTCCTTTTTACTACCACGTGGCCTGAGTCAGAATCCTGTGTCCTCCTTCAGCTCATTGTACAGTCTGTAAAGACACTTGTAAATAGTTCTATTTCCTAGCTTAATAGTCAATTAAAAGTCATATTATACTTATTATAGTGTGTTTTCTTCTCCCCTGTTGGGGAACACCACCATGGATCCAGGACTATGCCCAGAGTCCCGGGATTAAAGAATT
The DNA here is from genome assembly GCF_016161935.1 of Mauremys reevesii. Taxonomy (NCBI): domain Eukaryota; kingdom Metazoa; phylum Chordata; order Testudines; family Geoemydidae; genus Mauremys; species Mauremys reevesii. The sequence goes on from NC_052626.1 coordinate 31,144,352, forward strand.
GCGTCTCTTGACTTCACTCCTCTTCCATCAGTGACGAACATCGATGCTACCTCTATTGTCTGGATGAGGTGGATATCTCTGCAAAATGCGGTATCTGTCACTCTTTCCACCCAGAACTCAAGAAGCTCGGGGACTTCCCCTGGGGAACCACCTAATACAGAAAGCTATGAGATCCCTGTCTGATCAGGGTCAGGGAGACTCCCCTGCACATTACTAGTGTCTCTCCAACCGTGTGCCTTGGAGTAGAGCAACCAAAACCCAAGTCAAAAGAATCTTCTTCTAGGGCTCCCCATGAGAGTAGTGGGCATTTCCATGAGTGTAAGGATAGATCCCCATTGAGGACTGTCCATAAGAGATGCGTTTCCTCCCTGAGGTTTTCCAGGTCTGGTGAGACTTTGCGCGCAAAATTGAAGGACCTGGTTCTGCTAAAGACATCTGGGTTGAAGGGCAAAGAGTGTCAAAAGAAAGATCCGGTGGTTCAGTTGGTCACCTTGGTACCGAAGCCTAAGGACTGACATTCGCTGGTTCCGTTTTTGAGTGCTGGTCCTGGCAAATCTCGATATCACTGAATTCGTCTAAGGACTATCCAGCTGCCATGGATGCGCTGGGTCTTTAAAACTTAACTGCCATAACCTCTGGTGCTCAGAGTGTACGTAGACTTACATAACGCCAGAGGATATATTCCTCCCTTACCCACAGTCTCCACTTCTCTCCAGCTTGGCCTTCTTGAGGGACATAATTACTCTGGAGGAGGAGCCTAGTCAGTGTCCCAGAAGCCATCCTATCTCCAAACCTCGGGCAGGAGTGCTTCAGTAAAGACAGCCCTGCTGCTACCAGTAGAGCAGTTTTCGGACTCAGATGAGTCACATCTGAGTGGGCAAACTTTTTGACCTGACAGACACATCTCAGTATGGAAATTGTATGGAGGGCCATCTGGGGCGCACTGGGGCGGGGGGGGGGGCGGGGATGAGGGCTCCAGTTGGGGATTCAGACTCTGGGGTGGGGTTAGAGATGAGGGGTTTGGGGGTACAGGAAGGTGCTCTGTGCTGGGATCCCAGCCAATGGGAGCTGCAGAGCCAGCACTTGGGGTGGGGGCAGCATGCGGAGCCCCCTGGCTGCCCCTGCTTCAGGGAGCTGTGCTGCGCGGAGCAGAGCAAGGCAAGCCCCTGACCCCACTCCCCAGCTGGAGCACCGGAGCAGGGAAAGCTCCCAACCCCACTCGCCGGCGGGAGCTCGAGGGCTGGATTAAAAGGTCCGACAGGCTGGATGCAGCCCACGGGCCGTAGTTTGCCCACCCCTGTAGTAGATGCTCTGGTATATCCGCAGAGACAGAGGAGCCCTGACAGATATTCAAGGAAATTCAAGATGGGCGAGGTAATATCTTTTATTGGACCAACTTCTTTTGGTGAGAGAAACAAGCTTTCAAGCCACACAGAGCTCTTCTTCAGTATCCTGGGACCAACATGGCTACATGCACACTGCAGACAATCAAGGAGTCATGCTCCTTGTTCCTTAGGGTATTACTGCCCCCTCATCCCCAGATTGCCATACTGATTCCCTTAGAGTCCCCTCCAACCGGTTGGTACCTTTTTCTGGCTTTATTGGGGTCCGTGGGATCCTTATGGCAGGTGCCTGGACCCTTCTCGAGAATTGTACTGCTCTTCTCCCTCCTGCCAACTGGGTCTGTCAAGGTGCAAGGAGGAAGAGGTTGACCCGAATCCACAGATTCCAACAGGTGTCTCATCATCATCCTTGTATGAAATGATCAGTTCTTATTTGCCATCTCTACTGGATTACCATTGGCAGTACCAGGAACTACTGCAGAGAGTTGCCAGTGACCTCCAGATTCCACAAGAGGAGGTCCAGGACCCGCAACGTTGGCTTCTGGATATCTTACAACCTAAGGGACCAAGTAAGGTGTCTCTTCCAATTAATAAGGCCATACTAGAACCAGCAAGAGCAGTATGGCACACTTCAGCATCCTGTGCCCCTATGCCAAAAATTGCTGAGAGGCAATATTTTGTTCCTGACAAAGGAACTGAATTTTTATTCTCCCACCCTGCTCCCAACTCACTAATGGTACAGTGCCTACAGAAAAGGCTCGGACATACTATCCAAGGGCTATCCCAGCAGATAAGGGCTTTAAGGGACTGGACCTCCTGGGGGGGAAAGTCTTCCCTTCTCTTCCCCAGGCTTGCAGTTTTGTGTCATAACTACCAGGTTCTGTTAGCGAAATATGACTCTAACAACTATTCCAGGCATATGAACTTCATTGACAAGCTTCCCACAAAGGACAGAGCCCAGTTTCAGTCTCTTTTAGATGAGGGAAGGCTAGTAGCAAAAACAGCTCTCCAGGCCATGTTGGATATGACAGACACCGCTTCCACAAGTCTGGCCACTGGCTTGGTCAAGAGGAGTGACTCTTGTCTGCAATTGTAAGGGTTTCCTAGGGCGTCCCTCCCCTTTGAGTCAAATCTCTTTAATGAAAGAAACGGAGAGTCCCTTTATTCATTAAAGGACTGGAGATTGACTGTGCATTACCTGGTGATTTATACTCAACCCCCAGGAGGAAACACCAGAGACAATCTTGTAAACTAAAATCGCCCCCTCCTCATATACCGTATTACCAGCGCCCAGCCAAGCCTCTATGGAAACAGAGCGTTCAGAGGCCTTGCTTCATAACCCCCTCCACTGCCACAGCCTTTTCTCACTCTCAACCACCCGCCAACAGCTATTTTTGACATACTAGTCGAGACTTGCCTACCACCACTGAAGCCACCTACCTCTTCCTCCCATTATTTTTGGGTACTGTCTCTCTCTCTCTCTTTGCCCATAACTGGAGGTTGATCATAAAGGGCAGTTGGGTTTTGGAGATTATCCATCAGGGATGATCTATGGAGTTCCTCTCCTTCCCAGTCCCACTTCGGGGACCACTCTCACAAGATGTTTCTTCAATGGGAGGCAAAATCCCTCTTACACTGAGAGGCAATAGAATGTGTTCCACCTCAGTATCAAGAGGTGAGGGTTCAACTCCTCGTATTTCCTGATTCCCAAAAAAGAGAGAGGGTATAGACCGATTCTGGACCTTTGGCAACTGAGCATCTTTATTCGAAAGCTGAAATTCCAGGTGATTACATTGTCATCAATAATCCATGCCCGTCAGGAAAGGATGTGGTTCGTGGCTCCCAACATGAAGGATGTATATTTCCACGTGGACATTCATCCTGTGACGGGTTTGGTCACAGAGATCCCCTTGAGACTGTTACCTGATGTGCTTAAATTATCTCTGACACATTTTCCCTGCTAGTTTGGGACTTCAGAATCCTGCCTTGTTGAGCCAGACACACTAGCCAGCTGCAACACAGGCTCAGGGTCTGGGCCATGCCTCCAAGGCTGCAGACTTTAACCAAAACAGCTCAGCAGTTTACCTGTCTCCAGCACCGAGACACGCAGCTCCCAATGGGATCCAAACCCCAAATAAATCCATTTTATTCTGTATAAAGCTTATACAGGGTAAATTTGTAAATTGTTTGCCCTCTATATCGCTGATAGAGAGAGATGCACAGCTGTTTGCTCCCCCACGTATTAATCACTTACTCTGGGTTTATCAATAAACAAAAGTGATTTTATTAAGTATAAAAGGTAAGATTTAAGTGGCTTCAAGTAATAACAGCCAGAACAAAGTAAGTCACAAAGCAAAATAAAATAAAACACACAAGTCTAAGCCTAATACATTAATAAACTGATTACAGGTAAATATCTCACCCTCAAAGATGTTCCAATAAGCTTCTTTCATAGACTAGACTCCTTCCTAATCTGGGCCCAATCCTTTCCCCCGGTACAGTCTTTGTTAGATCCAGCAGACATCTTAGGTGGTAAGCAGGGGTTTTCTCATGACTGGCATCCCCTTTTGTCCTGCTCTTCCCCCCTCCCACCCCATTTTATAGCTTTGGCACAAGGCGAGAGTCTTTTGTCTCTCTCAGTCCCCACTCCTCCTCCTAAATGGAAAAGTACCAGATTTAAGATGGATTTCATTATCAGGTGACATGATCACATGTCACTGTAAAACCCCTAGTCTCCATTCCCCATGGGCTAGCCCACACATACACAGGAAAGCTTTCAAGTAAGTAAGGCCATTTACAACTGATTGTTTCTGGAGTACCCTTAATGGTCTCCACTTAATATGTTTACATCAGAGATACACATTTATATTTTATTCTCCTAACTCCAGATATATAAATGCAAACAAATAGGATAAACACACTGAGGGTACATCTATACTACCCGCCAGATCAGTGGGTAGTGTTCGATGTATCAGGGATCAATTTATTGCGTCTCGTCTGGATTAATCACAATAAAACATGAGTCATTCTCAATGAACCCAACTGGTCCACAGAGTTCCGATTTCTGGATCTCCTATGAAAGTTAACCAGTTATCCCATTAGCATCCAGCATCTTCCAGCTCTGATAATGCAGGAGAATAGTGGTATCAGATATTCCAACCCAGACTCTTTTTGCCTCAGATCTTGGTATTTGGATGGGTCTCAGACATAGAGCATGTTTGGAGGCCGTTCAGACTGATCTTAAGAGAAGACTCCATCAGAAATTCCATCAAGCTAAATGGCAGCATTTCTCTACCTGGGTGCAACAAAACCAGTTATCTCCAGAGATAGCAGGTATTCCTGCTATTTTAGATAATCTCCTCACTCTCAAGACACTGGGCCTTTCTGTTAGCTCTCTTCAGGTCTACCTAGCAGCAATCAGTGCTCTCAACCCACTGGTAGGTGGCTGTTCTATTTTTAGTCGCCTGATAACAACCAGATTCCTAAAGTGCCTCACTAGGGCCTTCCCACCAGTAGTGAAGCCAGCACTTCAATGGTATTTCAGTCTTATACTTCAAAGGGTGGCCTGGTAAGTACTCGAAGTGTTGGCCAGGTGCTTGGTGTCCACTAGTCTGTGAAAGTTGCCCTCATCGCCATCACATCAGCCAGGTTGGTGTGTGAGATGGGAGCACTTGTGGCCAACTAGTGAACTGGCCCACACTACTTTTCATAAAGATAACACATCCCTTCACTTCTACCTGAAATTCATCCCTAAGACTGTTTCTGAGTTCCACATAAATGTATCTGTTGTATTGATATTCATTCTGAAACCTCATGCCTCCAGTGAGGAGAGGACATTTCATTTCTTCAATATCTGACGAGCTTTGGGTTCCACTTGCGAAGAAAGAGGACATTTAGAAAAATACCTAGATTGTTTGTAGTTGTAGGAGAGTGAGCATGGGGGGCAAGCAATATCTGCTCAGAGAGATTTCTAAGTGGATTTCTGGATGTATCCTCCTTTTGCTATCGGTTAGCCCATCTCCCTCCCCTGGATGGGGTGAGAGCCCATTCTTTAGGGCACAGGCAATTTCAGTAGCATTTCTCCAAGAAATACCTATACTGGACACTTGTAACACTGCCACAAAGCATTATACTTTAGTCCAAACCTCTCTTGCAGACTCAGCCTTTGGAATGACAATATTGCAAATATCTATACTGCCTGTGTCCTTGTACCCACATGTGTAATACACATAGGTTCACACATCTCAAAGAACCTCCAGTTACAGGTAAGTAACCATCATTTAATTAAACTGGAGAGGGAATCAATAGATAAACATTAACACTGTGGGTGTAGCTTAAAATATTTGCCTTCAGATTCTTAAGATCTCAAAACTCACCCTTTTTTTTTATTGTCTAGTTGTTTCATTTAGCACTATGGACTTCTGTGAGCGGAGCCCATTTAGTTCTTCTGTCAGCTTGTTAGAGAAATACTAAAATATTTATAGGTTTGTATATCACCTCTCTGAAGTGTTTCTTTAAAGCAATAAAGAAGCCAAGTTTCTTAACAGATGCGTTATTCCATTTCTGGCAGCTTTTGGTAGTGCCAGCAGTCTTAACTATGTGTTGAAACTTCTTTATTACATAAAAAATAGTTAGTCTTGGAAATGATTTCGTACCCTTACTTTAATGTCCAAAAAGAGACATGGAGATCGACTTGCATTGATAATAGCCCATCTATTTTAAAAAAGTGGAGAGGCACTATTCTTGAGATCAAACCTGCTATTTGTCTAAAATGATTTCACGGTTTCATGGTAAATTTCCTGTTAAATTTGAGGCATCTTTAAGAAATAAAAAATGTCTAAATCTTAGACAACCCTTAGTTCCCTCTCAGTAATTCAGTGTAGTTTAGGCAAATTCCATAATACCTATAAGGCAGTGTCTAGTAGTGGTGAGAGAAATTTAGCTCATTAGTAAGAGCTTGATTGTAGAGTAACCACAAGCACTGAGTAAAGAGCAGAATATAGATGCTCTACCCCAGGAACAGACCAGACACCAAATCCTGACTGGGTCACAATTTGATGCCTGGTTTCCCTTTGCTTTGAGAGAGTAGGAGGGTCCTAGCTCTGTACCTGGTACAGATTTTACTTCTCTACCCTCACCCCCAACCCCTGCACCAGAGGGGAGTTGTGGCCTTGTGGAATGTGTCTGGATAACTGCTTTCTGCAATCTGTTGCATAGGCTGGCAGGGGCCTTCAGAATTAAGTAATTGGAAATAAATGTTTTAAGTGCTTAGGAAGTGATGAGAGTGATGGTCCACAGAAAAGGCAGAAACTGGAGTGGCTTTTGGTTTTAATAGTGAGCTATACAGTACAGCATCAGTAAGAGGAATCTTAAATATATCTAATGCAGAGATAATGCAAATGGAGTCCAAACATTGCTAAAATGTAATCAATATCCTATTCTTGTAAGCTGAGGGATAATCTATTTTAATATGCCCTTGTTGCTATTCATGAATGGTTGCAGTTCATGCACACTTACAAGTAGAGTGGGAGGTTTAATTGTGAATACTGCCTTTTTTTTTTTTTACAGCTGTCAAAATTAAATGGTATTTGGGATATTTGCACTGTTTGTTTTCAACTCTGATCAGTCTGGTGCTTCTGTTCATTCTGTTTTGCCAACTTATTTTTTTAAAGGCAAATCAAAGTATTGAAATAAAACTAATCATTGAAACTAAAATTCTAATGTATAGAGATTTTCATTTTTTCTGAATATTAAAAATATACTAATCATAGAAACATTTGATGTTATGTACACCATTCTTAAGGGTAATATGCTCTACTTGTATTTTAATAAATACTAAAGTTTTTGTTTTTGACAGCATTTTTTGTCCTCAAGAAAACACAGAAGAAGCCCTATTGTTGTTGCTGATTAGTGAATCTATGGTAAGTTAAACAGCTGTTTTAAAAAAAAATTATGTCACTTCTTTCATTTGTCTTTAGAGCACATTTTGTCATTTCCTGTTACGAACCTACAAGAGCAGTTCCTTCTGGGACTAAAGTTATTGCTACTCTGACAGGGAGCCAGCAGGAAGTGCTGTGAGTGTATTATGATTCTGAGTTCCTCTTTCTTTTTGAGACTAAGTGCATTGTCTCTGGGCTGAACCTACCCTTCCTTTAGTTTTAGGGAGGAGAGGTAGAATCTGTTCCCAAAACCAGGTCCTTCACTTGGCATCACATCAGTGTGAACAGCTGTTACAATAGCTGCTGCCATTCAGACAAGCAAACTTGAAAATTCAAGTAGTTTTTGTTGTAATCATGAAAACCAAAAATTAGATACATGTACCTATTCCAGGGGTGAGCAAACTTGTTGGCCTGAGGGTCACATTGGTGTTGCGCAATTGTATGAAGGGCCGGGTAGGGAAGGCTGTGCCTCCCCAAACTGCCTGGCTCCCGCCCCTGACTCCCCCCCTCAGAACCTCCAACCCATCCAACTGCCCTCTGCTCCTTGTCCCCTGACCACCCCCTCCCGGGACTCCCTGCCCCTAACTGCCCCCTGGGATCCCACCCCCTTATCCAACACCCCCTGCTTCCTGTCCCCTGATTGCCCTTCCTACCCCATCCATATCCCTGCCCCCGGGACTCCCACTCCCAACCCTCCCTGTTCCCTTGAGCCCCCTCCAACCTCCGCCCCCTCCTCTCTGACTGCCCCCCAGAATCCCTGCTCCCTTACCAACCCTCACCCCCTTACCAGCAGCAGGAACTCGCAGCCACGACACCCAGCCAGAGACAGCTGTGCTGCCCAGCATGAACGGTGGGTCAGAGCACGGCCCACGTGGTAGCGTGGCTGCGGGGGAGGTGGGACAGCAGGGGAGGGGCTGGGGACTAGGCTCCCCAGCCGGCAGCTCAGGGGCCGGGCAGGATGGTCCCACAGGTCTGAATGTGGCCTGTGGGCCGTAGTTTGCCCACGTGTGACCTATTCAATGTGTATATGGCCAAGAATTCTTTCTGAAGTGCTTTAAAATGCAGATCTCACTCAAGTTTCAAATAACTCTTGATATTGGCATATCATCTGTATAAGGCATCATAGGATGTTACTGGTGTTGTGTTTTTTATAAAGCCTTGATTTTCCCCTGTGGTTGTTTCCTTTCAATGCCTTTATTGACACCTGTTAAAACGGTGCCATACTACTGCTCTAGCAGAGCTTTCCTAATCATTGATCTCCTGCCTGCTGGTAACTTACTAATGCAAGGTCACTTACATCCCATGCTCTTAAAACGTTCAATACAAAATCTTTTACTCCTGGGGGAATTCTGTCCCACTGTGCACGTGCATATTTCATTGCTGCACATATTTTTTGCAGAAAAAAGCTCCTTCTGAAACGTTGCTGTGATTCCACCTTTTGTCCACCAGAGGGTGGTGTGGCACTAGAACACAGCATCCATTTCTGTCCAGCTCCAGCTACGGTGGGGAAGAGAAAGAGCCTGCCTTCTTCACAGCACCTGTCAGACCAAGTCAGGAGGCAGGGGATATGGGGCGACAGACAGCATGGGGCTGCTGAGGGGTCAGACGGTGCTCATAAGGCCTAGAGAGGGAGGACAGACTGGAGCAGGAGCTGAATGGGAGTGGAGGCGCAGGGCCACCTAGGTGGAGGGGGTGCAGAGCTACCGAGGGGAAAAGGTGTGGTTGAGTGGGGGCACAGCCACATGAGGACGGGGTGCATGGACACATGGGGAGAGAGGTGTAGGACCATATGGGGACAGGGTAGTTGAGTGGGGGAACAGTTACGGGGACAGGGGGTGGAGGTGCATGGACACGGGACAGGGATGCGGGGACACATGGGGATGGGGGGAGTGGGTGTCAGGGTCGAGGGACGGGGGTGCAAGGATACATGGGGGAGTAGGGACACATGGGCACTGGGGCAGATGTGCCTGACTGAATGGGAGAGGCTAGACATCAGCCCGGGTCTGCATGGGGGACACATCCTAACAATCCCACCCTGCACCCTCAAAAAAACTGATCCATACTTTTCCCACCCACACCCAACAGCCCTTCAGGTTCATACCCAGGCTCCTTCCCAGCAATTACTTCCCTCTCCCTTGGCTCCTCCGTTACCCTTGACTCCCCCAAGTCTTTGCACTGCTTATACGGTTCTGTACTGTAGTTTAAATGAATTATTACTCCAAGTTCTGTCTTAATATGCCGAGCAAGGAATCTATTTGTCAAAAAACATTTCATGAATCTCTTATTGTCTGTATTGTGACAGACATACTTGCTGACAGGTATTTTGAAATAAATGGCCAAAAATAATTGAAACTGGTGTGATTACAGTAAAAGCTGTTTTACCAGGCATTTCACCAACCGGAAAGCTCTATAATCCAGCATTTCTGATCTTAATTGAAATGTCAGCATATAGTCCAGTTGACGTGGGGCTAGCAGGGGGTTGTGGCGCAAGAAGGGGTGTGGAGTGCGGGCTTTAGGACAGAGTTTGGGTATGGGAGGGGCTTGGAATGCGGGAGGGGATGTTTGGGGTGTTGGATCGAGGGGCCCGCTCATCTTGGGCAGATCCCCGCAAGCGGCAACCTGTCCCAGCTGCTCCTATACGAGGCGTGGCAGGCGGTTTTGTGTGCTGCCTCTGCCCACAGGTGCCACCCCGAGCGCTGTTTCTGCAGCTCCCATTGGCTGGGAACCATGGCCAATGGGCGCTGTGGTGCAGTGCCTGTGGGCAGAGGCAGCACACAGAGCTGCCTGCCACGCCTCCGCCTAGGAGCAGATGAGACAGGTCGATGCTTGCGGGGAGCCGCCCCCAGATCCAGCACCCCTTCCCGTGCCCCCAGCCCCCTCCCACAGCCAAAATCCCTCCCACAGCCCACATGCCGCACCCCCTCTCGCCCCAGCACCGCGCATCCCCTCCTGTACCCAAACTCTCTCCCTCTTAGTTAACCATCATTTTTCACTTACTGGCACCCCCATTCCGTCAACATGCCGGATAAGAACGCTTTTACTGTGTGTGTGTATATATATATGTATATATGTGTGTGTATATATATATGTATATATATATATATATATATATATATATACACTGTATATTGTATTATTATGACAACTAAAATAGGCAGAATTTTGCAGAATTTTAAAATATTGTGTACAGCATTTACAATTTTTTGGTGCAGAATTCCCCCAGGAGTAATCTTTTCACTTCGTATAATGAATCTGAAACTTTTTCCCTGCTTATATTGAATCAAAGGGTGAAATTTTCAAAAGCGCTAAGTGCTTTCATGTATTGCAGTAAATTATAAAAATGGTTATTTTGGTCATTTATTTTCAAAACTCATGAAAATATTTTCACTACTTCTATTTAGCTGAAAAAACTTGTTAATATGATAGCTCGTAAATATTGGTATTGCTATCATCATTCTTCCTATTTGAAACAGTCCTGATGCAGAACATTTCCAGAAATTGCATAGTCTCCTAAATAGATCATTTCCAGTAGTCAATTTTTTGCCACCTTGAATGTCCCCTCAATCTGTCTGAGTCGGAAAGGACACTTTGATGGGTAAAGCTTAAATTGTAATCTTTAAGAAAAGGACAACTCTAGAAAGATATATAACTGTGATTTGTAAGTGTGATTGTCTTATAGAGTTCAGCTTGTCTTTTACATTTAAGAGTAGGAAGTGTCTCCTACCGTTTAACATTATGATAGTTGCACTGACTACTGCTACCACAGTACTCTCATGAGTAGTGCAGAGAGCCAGCTGCAGTATTATCATTGTTGCTGTTATAAGGTGCCCTTGTACTCTGGCTCCCATACATATGAAGTACATGCCTACCTTTGCTTTGCTTATCTAAGTAAGATCCTGTAGAGGGGTCAGACTCGTAAGCAGTTCTGAGTCACTGGACCTTTAAAGTAATCACACATACGTATATGGAGGTTCTTTTCCTACTTCAAGCAATTTTAAATTTGTTTTTAATACTTAGGGTGGGAGAATTGTCCCTACTCTCACACTGGTATAGCCTACCATGGTACCAGCAGCAGTGTTTTTGTCACAGCTGACTGCATCTGAGAGGCAGGAAGCAGTGAGTGCCACTAACATGATGTTACCATGATTACATATGCAACCATAAAAGTAAGAGATTTTGAAGCTGACTAAATATTTATACAGTGGAGAATGTAAATGCCAACTACTTGTTGATCAAAAGAAAACCAATTCTTCTACACATATGGGAGTACATTTTCAAAGGAAGATGTGGGCAGCTAAGTTCACAACTAATGGAGTATTTGTGCGTGTAACTCCCCATGTACCACTTTGAAAATTTACCACTTAGTGTTTGATTATCCTGATTTTATTGACTTTTTCATCCAGTGTTTTCAGAGCCTAAAACGTTAGCCAGTTAAAATAGCTAAAAAGTACTTCAGATTTTAATGTGTGTGATTTTTCATCTTCCTATAACGGGGGAATGAAGGCTGTCCATTCTGACTTCTAATGTGAATCTATAAACTATATAGAAATTAAACTTAAGTTGGAATTAAAACAAGTTGCTAAAAATAATGTTGGTTTCTAGCTAGATGAAATTAATAGGTGAATAAATGCAGTTGTCAACTTGCTCTTCAATTCTCTAGAGGGTCCTCTGACTGTCATTAATATTTAAACACAACAAAACAAAACAAAAACCTTGGGCTCCTCTCACTTCAGATCTTTACTTTGTTTCACATTATAGTAACCCATAAAAATTCAAGTCTGTAGTCTACAACAATGAAATTTTGAACTGAAATTCTAAATTTGATTGTAAAAGCATATAGAATTAGAGCTTTTACTGTAATTAGAGGACATCAAGACAAGGCATATTCAGACTGGTGGTTTTGTGATAAGATGTGATGGAGAATAGAAGAGGTTGGTTTTAGAGTAACCTTTTAAAGTTCTAGACAGTGGCGTACAAGTGGTCTTCTCGTTAACTCATAGCACTGGGCATCAGGAGACTTGAATTTTATCTCTGCTCTACAAAAGACTTCCTCTGTTAACCTGGGCAAGTTGATTTAATCTGCCTGTACCTCAGTATGCCTATTTGTAAAAAGGTGTGTTGTAATTCATTAGTCTTCGTAAAATATTTTGAAATCCATCAGATGAAAGGCACATGAGAAGTGCAGAGTGTTGTCAATATGCACACGTTTCTGTGCAACGCTTGAGCCATAGGATCGGCGAGGCTGAGCTTCTTGTATAAGGCCCTTCTTATGGAGTTTACATTGAACTGTATTGGTGTGGGTTATCTTTGGAAGAGACTGTTTATTCATCCCATAGAGAGGACACTGTCATGACCTTCAGAAGATGAAGTTAAGTGGAACAAAAGAAGGATGGAAGACCCCAACAGCCTGTCAATCAGCAAAGTTGTACATTATTTTGATGCAAAAGACAATACAGTAACTCCTCGCTTAATGTTGTAGTTATGTTCCTGAAAAATGTGACTAAGCGAAACGATGTTAAGCGAATCCAATTTCCCCATAAGAATTAATGTAAATAGGGGGGTTAGGTTCCAGGGAAATTTTTGTCGCCAGACAAAAGACTATATTTTATATATATATATACACACAGTATAAGTGTTTTAAACAAACAATTTAATACTGGTACACAGAGATAATGATTGTGAGGCTTGGTTGAGGTGATGAAGTCAGAGGGTGGGATATTTCCCAGGGAATGCCTTACTGCTAAATGACGAACTAGCAATTGGCTGAGCCCTCAAGGGTTAACTTGTTGTTAAAATAGTCTCACACTCTACAAGGCAGCACAAATGGAGGGAGGGGAGATAGCATGGCAGACAGAGACACACACCGTGTGTGGGAGAGAGAGATGCTCCTTTAAGTACACTGCCTTTTTAAGTAGATCAGCAAGCTGAGATGGCAGCTGCTGCCAGGAAGCTCCCTCCATCCTGAGCCCTGTCGTGTCCCCCCCTGCTCTATGGAAGATGGGGTACGCGGGGTGCAGGAGCAGGGGGGAGGGGAGCACCCTGACATTAGAGTGCCTCCCCCTCCCCCCCGCACAGAAAGCAGGAGGCTCTGGGGAGCAGCTCCAAGGCAGAGGGCAGGAATAGCATGTGGCAGTGGAGGGAGGGACAGCTGAACTGCCAGCAATTGATAGCCTGCTGGGCGGCTGCCAAACAGGGAATTTAAGGGAGCGGGGAGCTGATGGGGGGGCTGCCAGTCCACCCTGGTTCCAAGCCCCCACCAGGTAGCTGCAACAGGCTGCTCTTCCTGCAAGCAGTGGACAAAGCAGGCGGCTGCCAAATGACATTATAAGGGAGTATTGCTCAACTTTAAACGAGCATGTTCCCTAATTGATCAGCAAGGAAACAGCGTTAACTGGGACGACTTTAAGTGAGGAGTTGCTGTAAAGCACTAATTATGCCAGAGTCAAACCACAAAGTATAGCTTCAGCTTAGATAATTTTTAACAAAATTATTTTCCTCTGTTTTATACAGTTAAAACATAACAATGAAAGTAAATCAGTTACAGAAACACTGGATTAGGGTTAATTTGTATATTAAATCCCTCACAAAAAGTAGTGTGAAAAAATGGCATCAAATAGTCTTTTGTTTAAATACAAGTAATCAAATGCAAAATGAGCAGCAGTTGCTATCTTGTTTGGTCACTTGCTTCCAGTGATGATTGATATGTTGAAACATATTAATAATGACCAGAATCAAAATGTGAGTCAGATTAGACTAACACCCTAGGTTTCTTCTTGGTGTTGTCTTCCAGGCTAACCGTGATGCTGTACTGAGCAGAATACCAGAGCACAAAAATGATCGCATCATCAGTTTGCAAAGTGCATCTGTGGTCTACGATTTGCTTACAATTGCCTTAGGGAGAAGAGGTCAATATGAAATGCTATCAGAGGTACGTCTTTAATAGTAAATATTTCCAGTGCCATGTCTTCAGTTTGTTTCCAACTGTTAACATATATGAAATGTAGATGACAAAACTGTCTATGGTCATTTGAAAACAAAAACTGCCATGAATTTACTACTCTGTTCAGTTATGTTGTAGTAAAAGGGTCTAAACAGTTTCATAAAAAATCTTCTACCATAACAATTGTATTATAAATACATCCTCATTAGTGAGTAGCTGGAAAAGGAATTTATGAAACTATTTCTTTTGAGGTAAGTATTTTATATAATTTCCCCGCTTGGTCTCATAGCATTGGGACTGCTCTAAAATGCTGTTCATAATAATAATAGTAATAATACCTGGCTTTTATATAGCTAATAATGAGCTTCTCCCTCATTATTTGTCTCTTCAGATCTCTGCTATAGAAATTGCATATGATGTCTGAAGAGTTTTATTTAATTATATAATATAGAAATCTGTTCTTTTTAGATATGCCTTTTTACATGTTTAGGGCATTTTAAAGTGTAATCTCCTATTTCTCAAATGCATAATGGGTAATCAAGCTCTTTGCAGAAGAGAAGGTTTTTCTCCTGCTTAAAGCAATGCCTTGAATTCAGCAAAATGCCATCTGTATCCACGATGAGCCCTTAGTCACACCTGAATTCCATACATTTCGCTTGACAAGAAAAGCCCATCAAGGAATTGATTAGCTGGTTAGTAATATGCCTCAGAACATTCACTGAAGGATTCTTTACTTAAAATAAAAATTCAATAGTGTTATGTCTGTGAAGCATTTCATAGCAATATCTCTTCATGCTCAACTCTGAAATGGAAGTTTTGCCTCCTGTAACCAGTGTTTTTCAGCATCAGGTGGTCTACACACAATTTTTATCAGAGTGATAGTAGCCCTTCCATGAAACCAAACAGTATAAAAGCTTAGGGAGGGCTTTCGTTTCTCAGCATAATCTTGGATTGTCAAATATTTTAAAATTCTTTCCAGTAAATGACTTTGTTTCCTAAATTGTATATCCGCTATGTGGTGTTTACATAGAATTTGTTTGGAGCTTCATTTGCCAAGCATGTACCCCAATGTATTAATGTAGGCTCGTGCACTTTAGAAATTAATGGCCCAAGGTTTGTCCCAATGTCTTCCAGTGCATGTAGGCTTGTCAATTATACTGATAAATCATGAAACTTCCTCTGATTTCATGGCTCTTGAGTAGGACTCCTCATATGGTTAAAATTAAGTCTTTGCCAAAATGGGGTCTAACCCTTCATAGGTATAGTCCATTGCAGTACTATAGGGTTATTTTGTACATCAAGCCACTTTTTAGAAGCCTAACTTTAGTCACACATTTTTGAAAATCTTGGCCAATACATAACGTTTAAAAATATTGATACTCTGGCCATGAAGCAGCTATTCTGTATGTGGAAAAAACAACTTCTGTAAAGACATTCTCTATCAGAATAAAATATATGTCAAAATACGATGCCTGTTTTTGATGGAAAGATACAAATGTATTGTTCTGTCAGATGTCCTGTAAGATCTATTCTTCTCTCATATCGACAAAGCATTCAACCAGCTCTTAAATCCCATGCACTATTGTCCAAAATATTCCAGAACATCCAGGCTTTAAGGAGCTAATTTTCTCCAACCACCCATGGCATTGTGCAGCTTATCTGCCTTCAGATTCTGTGGTCGCCAACCAGCAGCCTCTAGCTTAATTTTATTATTAATGTAAATATAATAAAATTTGAAAAGTCTTTGATCCATTAGTGTTAATATACTTCAGTTTGGTCAAAAAGGAGTTGATAGATTAATTATAAATGGGAATTATCTAAATATCAGTCCAGCAGAGGAAATTTCCTTCCAGTTAGCCTGTCATCCTGTCTTGACTTGACCTGACCTTTCCTTTGGCTCCACCTTGGAGCTTTGTATCACCTTTTGTGTTCTGGAAACCAGGTGATGATCTATAGGTGCTCCTAAGAGGCAGCCATTTTTTGGAGCCAATAACAGTTTTTGCTCATGCAGAAAGTAATGAAGTGCCTTCAGTAGAGTCAAGGAATAGACCTTTATATATTTTTCCTGATTTCTTTAGTTTTTTTTTTCCCCTGGCCACAGTAGTAAGGGTTTTATTTACATTTATAAAGATACTTCTGTGTATAACATTTCAAATCTTCCAAAAATCATTGAGTAAATGGAACTCTATAATGTGTGCTATCGGAATTAGCATAGAAATCATTATTTATGTAGTTACTGTGATGAAGTGTATTTGGTCCTTCATGAATTCGGGGGAGATCTTTCTGGACCAACAGCATCTTTCCCCAGGCAGGTCACTAGAAAACAAACCCAGTTCTATCTAGATTAATAGATTTAAGATCATAAAGGATTGTTATCCTTATCTACTGTAACCATTTGCATACAAAGACCATCAGATTTTGTACAGTAATTCTTGCATCACACCCATACCATCTGTCTGACCTGTAGCATATCTTTTAGAAAAATATCCAGTCTTGATTTAAAAATGTTAAGTGATGGAGGATTCACCACATCCCTTGTTAACTTATTCCAATGCTTAATTACCCTCACTGTTAAATTGTGTGCTTTATTTCTAGTCTGAATTTATCTTGCTTCAGTTTCCAGCCATTGGATCTCATTATGCCTTTGTCTGCTAGATTAAAGAGTCCTCTACTGCCAGAAATCTTCTGTAAATTCAGGTACTTACAGACTGTGATAAAGTTACGTCTTAACTTTCTCGTTGATAAGCTAGATAGATTGAGCCTCTTAAACCTTTCAGTGCGAGACATGTTTTCTAGAATTCAAATCATTCTTAAAATTCTTCTTTGAACTCTTTTTCCATTTTAAAACATTTTTTAAGTATGGACAGCAGAGCTAGACAACAGTATTCCAGTCCTTTCCTCATCAGTGCCGTATACAGAGATAATACCCTCTCCCTACGATTACCTGATATTGCCTCCTTATATATCCAAGAAATGTTATCCCTCTTAGCCACGGTATTGTACTGAAAGCTCATGTACAGTTGGTTATCCACCATGACCCCTAATCCTTTTCAGAATACAGCCCCCCAACTCTCCCCAATACTGAAAGTGTGACATAGATTTTTTGTTCCTAGGTACATTACCTTGCATCTAGCTGTATTATAATGCATATTGTTCAGAGGAACATGGTTTACCAAGTGCTCCAGATCATTCTGTAGTAGTGATCTGTCATTATTATTTACTACTCTACCAATTTTTGTGATCTGCAAAATGTATCAGCAATGCTTTTGTATTTTCTTCCGGATTGTTGGTAAAGATGCTGAATAGCATTGGGGCAAAAACAGATCCCTATTGGACCCCATTAGAAATAGCTCCCTTTGTTATTATGATGATTCTCTGTTTATAATTACTTTTTGAGATCTATCAATTAGCCAGGTCTTAATACATTTAACATGCATTATACTGGTTTTTGTATAGTGTTTGGGTTTTTAATCAGAATGCCAGGTGGTACTAAGTCAAATGTTTTATGAACGTCTCAGAATATTACATCTACAGAGTTGTTTAGACATTATTATGCCTAAAGCAAACTTGTGATCTCTTCAAAAAAGACATTTATCTGACAGAACCTATTTTTCATAAAACAGTGCTGATTAGTACCAAGCTACCAACCTTTAATTGTTTTTTCTGATTGCATCCCATATTAGTCCTTCCATGATTTTGCCCAGGATTGATGTCAGGCTACCTGCCCTTTAGTTATCCTAATCATCTTGCTTACCCTTTTAAAAGTACTGGTATATTCACCTTTTTTCTCTTGAACTTTCCTTAGATTCCAAAATCTGTTAAAAATCAACATCAGTGGTTCAGAATCCTCCTCAGCTAAATCTTTTAAAACTTTCTCTCTCGCATGTGTGTATGGCATCTGCAGAGCAATGTTTTGTAGATGCAGTTGTAGGTCCATAAGCCATCTCAAGGCCTCCTCTGTGTCATTGTCAGATAAACCATTGTCCATTTCACCTTTGAATCCATATTTGAAGCACTGCATTATTATGTATTCAATGGTTTGGATGTTCTCACTGCAGTCGTATGAAAGGTGAGTCTTTGATTTTCCACTTGTGCATGAAGTAACTGCATGGTTTGTTCAGATGCGGTTCAGTGAAGTGTTGATTGTAAAGTTTCTGTCATAATGCACATGGTCTGATTCAGCTGCCTATCCACAAGTTGGATATGGCAGCATCTTGTCCAAAACTAGTGCACAGTACTGTGCAACTAAGTATACCAGGGTTAAGGCTGATGTTCGTAGCACCAGAGCGGTTGGTGTCCAGCTTGTTCCCACTAACTTTTGGATAATGTTGGCGCAAGCCTTTGCTTTACAGGCTACTTTCTTGAGGTGGTCATGAAAGATCAGTGAGTGGTCAAGAATAATATTGAGATGTGTTGGCTTTGGGTCATAACGCACAGTTTCACCATAAAACTAGACAGTGCCTTCTGCGATTCTATTTTCAAGGTGGAAAGTAGAGACTGCTAATTGCTCGGATTTGGTCTCAGCCACCACTTTTGGAAGTACTCCTCCGTGATCTTAAGGTCAGATGTAAGGATTACTTCAAATTCTTTAAAGTTATGGAGCCTGAGTTGTGAGTGCCAAATCATCAGCATGCAGAAATTCATGTGCTATTGTTTCAGGGATATCGCTCTTGTATACATTGTAGAGTATTGGAGCAAGTACGGAGCCTTATGGTAGCCCATTATGGAAATTGCGTGGCTTGCAGGTTTGACTTCCGAGATGTACGCACATCCTTTGGCTGCTAAGCTGGTGTTCAGCAGCTGGGGAATGTGAACACGGGATCACTTTGGCCAGGTTCAGTAGTAGTCCATCCTTTCAGACTACGTCACATGCTGCTGACAGATGAAAGAAAGCAGTACTGGGTCTTGAGTTTTTGTTGGAATCCAGCCTTGGTGTATGTAGTGAGGCCCAGGACCTGGGCACAGCAACTTCCGTGCAGTCGGAAACCAGCTTGCTCCTTGTGTAGGCTGTTATCTGCAGCGGGCCCAATTTGGTTCCGATTCATACACTTCATCACTTGTAGGTGGTTCTCAAACAGGAGATTGCCCTATAACTAGAAGGGTCATGTGCAGGTTTTCCAGGCTTTAGGATTTCAATGACTTTAGGTTCTCTCCACACGGGGCGGATTTCACTGGTCTCTAGGATGTTGGTGACCATCCATTTCCATGTCAGTGGACCCAGGTTATATAGAAACTTGAGATAGATGCCATCTTCTGCTGCTGCTTTTCCCAGTTTTGTGGCTACATTGGCTGCATCAATCTCCCTATTTGTGAATGGTCCAAACCACTGGGATAATGAAGAGGGTGTGGACTTTATCTGCTGGAGTTGATGCTGGGCTGTCTGTGCTACTGTTTGTCCACCTGCTGTTTTGATGTCCACAACAGTTTAGCAATGATGGCATTATCTTTCACCTGCATCCTAGTGGAATGCAAGGGATTTGTAGCCCCCAGGTGTCTCAGCAGATTCCAGGAACATCTACTTGTGTGTATGAAATTTAGACCTTCTGCTCATTCGGGCCACTGTTTCCATCTTGCTGCATCCAGTGCTGCTAGGAGGGCTTTCCAATTTCTGAGTCTCTACACTCATCATATTTATGGAAGAGCTCTTGGCTCTCTGCAGTCCAGAAAGGAGTATATGATGACTTGTGTCCCTGGTGGATGTTCTAATCTCCCCCACAAAGAAGGAGCTTAGTAAAATGGTGTGATTGAAAACACCCCCCATATTCACACCCTATACACTGCTGTAATAATCTTTATATGAAATATGCCTTGTGAGGTATCATTTGAAAACTAGTAAATATGGTGAAATTTATGTAGCAAAATTATATGTAAAGTTATGAAATCCCCCAGTATGATATTAGCACAGCCCTGCCTAAGCAAAAGTTGTTAATTGGGGCTATCTTAAACAAATGAATGTGTGTTTACCCCAATTTACACATAAATAGTAAACAAGATTCATTAGACAACAGGGGCAGATGGCAGGAGACAAAGCAAATTGACATTTCAACAAACATGTGAGGGGAGAGAGCATGAAGTGTCCATCACCTGACTCCATGTCACCTACCTCATTGTTGGAAAACTTTGCTTTGAGGGGTAATCTTCAGAAGAATCCACTTGAAAAGTTCACTGAACTGTAAAAGAGAAGAGCAGAAAACCCCAAATTATCTCTTTCACCTAAGAAGACAAAGGCACCAGCACCTTTGGGCCTCCTGGAGAGACCCTGACCAGGAGGAAGGGTCAGTCACCATCTTGCTGGGAAACACTGGGTGAGAACGTGCATTTTAAACAAAGCTTTGAATCAAAACTTGCTTAATTAAGTTTTAGACTTTTAGATGCATGTTCTCACTTATATTTGCTTGTGACAACTTCTAACTTAATCTCTTATACTTGAATTCACTAAAAATACTATTTTCTTGTTAATAGACTTTTTTTTTTTAATCTAAAGCAATACAATGCTGAGTTTAAACTGAACTGTTTGGTAACTCCAGTTAAAGTAGCAAACTGTTGAATATTGGCTTCATACAGGATCAACAAACCTTAATATCTGAACTGTCCAGAACAGGGCTGGAGAGTGCAGAACACACATTTTTGGGAAAATTCGGGACTGGGAATTTGTTGGGGTCACTCTGCAACTAGTAACCAAGGGTGATGGAAGCCGAAGTGTGACTGGTGTGTTACTGACAGGCTGCTGGGTTAAGAGCTGCTGGACCAGGGCTACAGCAATACAGAGGCACTCAGAGTATGAACTTCATGCTGGCAGGCTATTTCAGTGTGGCCGCATTGTGGGGTATGCGGTGACACAACCCCTCACTGGTCTGGATTGCACCTCAGAATGTGACAAATGGTCAGAAGTCTTCAGTGGTGGGACAGTGTGGAAGATTGTATTCTCCGCAGTTGTTGTGAAAGTGGCTCAGTCAACTTTTTTGAAGCTCCAGCATGGCGCTGGTTTTAAGTAGAGTACTGGAATTTGAATGCCAATATGGGTCAGTACTGATTTGTGCTGGCTGTTTGAGAAGTTGTCAAGGACAATCCATGATGCATGTATTGGTGTGCCTGTATCATCTTTAGAGGTGAACCTCAGGCCAGGCTGTGCCCTGTCTTTCAGAATGGAAAGTACCATGCTGTTTTGCATCAGAAAGGAGGAGTATATCATTTGCTGATGCCCACTGTGTCAGTTCTTCGCCTGCAGTATTCTTTGCTGCCTAGCTCCACTGTGTGTGGTGACAATTAAAGTCCCCCACTAATACAGCAGGGTCCTGTGCGGTTGGCAGAGTTGATTGAGGGAACTTCACACGGGGTGGTTTGTATACATTAATGATGATAAACTTGATAAGGCGCACAGATTGTAGTTGTTTCTTTGTGCACTTTAGGAAGTAAGACCACATATTAGTTGATCTCCTGCTTCATGTATATTGCCAGCCCATGTTTTAGGTGGTAATTGCTGGCTATGAGTTTATAGCCGTTGTAGCAACAGGCTTTTTCTTCGTTTGTGGCATAGGTTTCCAGGAGGGCGAGGACGTGGATGGTGGTCGTCTTCAGCATTTTCTCCTGGTAGTCACACTTGGATCATAAGAGGCCTTCAACATTCAATTGGCAGACTTTTATCCCAGGTCCAATCTGCCTAGTAAGTTGGCCCTGAAAAGTCTTATTTTGTTGCTCTTCTGACTGGGAGGTCGACCGTTAACGTTTGGTCACTGGTTTGATGATGATAGCGATGGTTTCCCACTTAACAAAGTGGACCACATGAAAGTGGTCATTACCACCTTCCATCTTTAAAACTCTTTGGTGCTGAGTTGTCCCGTCCTGCAGGTTTAAAAATGTTCATCTTTAGTAGTTCCTCTTTAATGTCTAGTTAACCTACTCTTTAGTTACTGTTCGAATTTTAAAATTCCTTATTATCCTTCTACTGAGCTTAGATTTCCATTGGTTTTAGCATTTCATAGTTGGTTTTAGCATTTCACGGTTCTGCATTTCATAGCTTCTGATGTATAGTCACTGCTATCAACCTCAACTATCTGCTGCAAGTATTTATCCAGGACCAGCAGCACCTAAAGAAGCTGGCTTCTTTGGCTAGCTCCTCTGCTAGTTAACCCAGCAGGAAACCTGTAATCATCTGATCTTGACTGGGAAAGCTCTGGGAGGTCAGTGACCAGTCATCCACCCACAGAAGGACTCTAGCGTAGAGAACTGGGAGAATTATTTCTACTACACTTTTAGTTTCTTTTCTTTATTCTGTAACCAAAAGCTTGATATCAAAAGGATTGAGGATGGAGATTTGAAGTTGGCTAAGTGTGACATCCCCCAAGACAAATCCTAAAAAACAAGAATTACCAAGTTGTGGGTCACCTCTTAACCATACCCTAATGCCCACCCAACATGCTTCCAATGACAAAGATACACTGCATAGTTGCAATGAACTTTCTTCTATCTCCAGCTGGTAAGGAAATGCCTTTCAAATAATATATTTATCTCCCTCGCTGTATAATGCAGAACCTTAATTACAATGCCATGCGTTCCAACAGTCACATAACACATTCACATTTTGCAAATATTTGCACTTGTGAATTTGTTGACACATTTGCACATTCACATTTTGCATATGTGAATGTGCAAATGTGTTGTCAAATTCACAAGTGCAAATATTTGCTGATGTCGATGAACTTGTGTGTGCATATTCCATACTTCTGCAATAATTACTATTAAAGGCAGTGGCTCTGGAACTTGAGGTAAAGTGGTCCAGGATGGACTTCACAGATATTTTTGTTTGTTTTTTGTTCTGTTAGCGTAAAATAAATATGAGTCTACAATTTTCTGGGAGTTGTGCTTGGCTGGGTGCGGGGGAGGGAATCAAAAAGTAGGGCAGGAGTCTGCACTGAGTATTGAAATTCCCCCAAAATTGTGTATTTAAAGCAAGGGTGGCCAGCCTGAGCCTGAGAAGGAGCCAGAATTTACCAGTGTACATTGCCAAAGAGCCACAGTAATATGTCAGTAGCACTCCCCCATCAACTCCCCCCGCTCCTAGCGTCTCCCACCCACCAACAGCCCTGCCAATTAGCACCTCCCCCTCCCTCCCCGTACCTCCCGATCAGCTGTTTTGTGGCATGCAGGACCCTCTGCGGGAAAGGAGAAGGAGTGAGGGCATGGCAGGCTCAGGGGAGGGGACGGGAAGGGGTGGAGTGGGGGGCAGAGCCAGGGGTTGAGCAGTGAGCATCCCCTGGCACATTGGAAAGTTGGCGCCTGTAGCTCCAGTCCCGGAGTCGGTGCCTATACAAGGAGCCACACCATATATTAACTTCTGAAGAGCCGCATGTGGCTCTGGAGCCACAGGTTAGCCACCCCTGATTTAAAGCATTGTACTTTAATAAATAGAGCAAATTACCCTGCTGTTTCCTGCATCATGTGAGAAGACGATAAATTAACAAGAAAAAATAGGAAACCTAACCTCTGAATTCTATTTTAGCCAATACAGCTCTCATCTCAATGAATACAACACCTATAAAAACAGTAACATTCAAATTTATTTCACCTTATGGTAATGTTACTTTTAAAACTCAGTCAATATGGTTTTGTGGAAAACACTTCCTAGTGTGTCAATGAGCTACAGAATTTTTTTCTTAACGCATTTTGGGCACTACCAAAGTATAATTAGTAATACAGATTAATGTTTAATTGGCCAATTGTAAGCCTTGTTGAAATCTTTATGTAGTAAGGGAGCAAATTTATGGCTACTAGTTGCTGTTTTTGGCTTAACCTCTGGTTGGCATAAGAATCATGGCTATGAAAAGGAAAGCAATTAATATTATATTCTTGAATCTGTAAATACTAAAGATATTAACATAGTTTATTGACGTTTTACAGTTCTCATAATGCATTATGAAGTCCAACATTATTTTGAAAGAAAAATATTTTTTTCTGATGCTGTGGACTTGGTTTAGGTGCCAATATATTTGAGTTCACACTTCTGTTTTTGTTCAAATCCCACATAGTAAATTCCTTTTTATTTATCTAGTGCAGATTATATTCTTACCACTGTAAAAGATACAAAGACTATCCTTGCCCTGAGGAGCTTACAATCTAAAACACTTAGCATAGGTAAAATGCAAGGTAAGACCCAAAGGAAGTATTGACTTAGAACACTACAAACATGTTAGTTGTTTTACTGTTTTAATAACATTGTGTTTAAATTGATAAGAACATAAAATGGCCATAATGGGTCAACAGTCCGTTTAGGTCAGTATCCTGTCTTCAAACAGTGACCAAAACCAGGTGCTCAAAGGGAATGAACAGAACAGGACAATTATTGAATGATCGCCCAGTCATTCACTTCCAGCTTCTCGCAGTCAGAGGCTAGAGACACCCAGAACGTGGGGTTGTGTCCCTCACCAGCTTGGCTAATAGCCATTGAAGGACCTCCATGAACTTATCCAGTTCTTTTTTTTAACCCAGTTATAGTTTTGGCCTTCACAACATCCCTGGAAACGAGTTCCACAAGTTGACTGAGTGCCATGTGAAGTAGTACTTCTTTTTGTTTGCTTTAAACCTGTTGCCTATTAATATTATTGAGTGATCCCTGGTATTTGTGTTTTGTGAAGAAGTAAATATTTCCTTATTCACTTTCTTTACACCATTCATGATTTTATAGATCTTTATCATATCCCCCCCTCCTTAGTCGTCTCTTTTCCAAACTAAAAAGTCCCAGTCTTTTTAATCTCTCCTCATACGGAAGCTGTTCTATTCACTTAATCATTTTTGTTGCCCTTCTTTGTACCTTTTCCAATTCTAATTTCTCTTTTTGAGATGGGGTGACCAGAACTGCATGCAGTATTAAAGATGTGGGCATTCCATGGATTTGTATAGTGGCATTATATTTACTGTCTTATTATCTATCCTTTTCCTAATGGCTGTTAACATTGTTAGTTTTTTTGACTGCTGTTGCACGTTGAGCGAATGTTTTCAGAGAACTATCCACAATGATGCCAAGATCTGTTTCTTGAGTGGTAGCGGTTAATTTAGATCCCATCATTTTGTATGTATAGTTGGGATGATGTTTTCCAATGTACTTTACTTTGCATTTATCAACATTGAATTTCATCTGCCATTTTATTGCCCTGTCACCCAATTTAGTGAGAGCCATTTGTAACTCTTCATAGTCAGCTTTGAACTTATCTTGAGTAATTTTGATTAGTATTTGTAGGCCAGTTTGGGGCCTTCGGTCGTAAATTCCTGGAATTTATTTGTGGGCTTTTTTTGTGTCTTGTATAGTGCTGAGCACATGGATGGCTTAACAAATGCTTAAACTATATCAAATCCCAACTGTAGCAATAATTGTTCCTTGTCAGTTGGAGTGATAGATACTTAAGTCACTTCTGAGAACTGTATATAACTACATAACTTTCCAACATAGTAGAATTATCTGCCGTGTCACTTTAATAGGTTCTCCTTCCTACAGTGCTACATTTCACACAGCTTGAATATTGATTTAATTAAGTTAGCGTAAATACAGTGACATTCAACTTTTTTACTTTCTAGCTAAATGTCTACTCCCTAAATACAGAAGAACGACAGAAATTTACATGTTTCAGAGTGGTAGCCGTGTTAGTCTGTATCAGCAAAAACAATGAGGAATCCTTGTGGCACCTTAGAGACTTCCGATGTGTAGGAAGAAAAGTAAATATGGCAGGCGACCAGCTTGGCTTAACAGTGAAATCCTTGCTCGTCTTAAACACAAAAGAACAGCTTACAAGAAGTGGAAGATTGGACAAATAACCAGGGAGGAGTATAAAAGTATTGTTCAGGCATGCAGGTGTGAAATCAGGAAGGCCAAATCACACTTGGAGTTGCAGCTAGCCGGAGATGTTAGGAGTAACAAGAAGGGTTTCTTTAGGTATGTTAGCAACAGGAAGAAAGTCAAGAAAAGTGTGGGCCCCTTGCTGAATGAGGGAGGGAACCTAGTAACAGAGGATGTGGAGAAAGCTAGTGTACTCAATGCTTTTTTTGCCTCTGTCTTCACAGACAAGGTCAGCTCCCAGACAGCTGCACTCTGCAGCACGGTATGGGGAGGAGGTGACCAGCTCTCTGTGGAGAAAGAAGTAGTTCGGGGCTATTTAGGAAAGCTGGACGAGCACAAGTCCATGGGGCCGGATGCGCTGCATCCGAGGGTGCTAAAGGAGTTGGCCAATGAGATTGCAGAGCCATTGGCCATTATCTTTGAAAAATCATGGCGATCGGGGGAGGTCCCGGATGACTGGAAAAAAGCTAATGTAGTGCCCATCTTTAAAAAAGGGAAGAAGGAAGATCCAGGGAACTACAGGCCAGTCAGTCTCACCTCAGTCCCTGGAAAAATCATGGAACAGGTCCTCAAGGAATCAATCCTGAACCACTTAAAGGAGGGGAAAGTGATCAGGAACAGTCAGCATGGATTCACCAAGGGCAAGTCATGCCTGACTAACCTAATGGCCTTCTATGACGAGATAACCGGCTCTGTGGATGAGGGGAAAGCAGTGGATGTACTATTTCTGGATTTTAGCAAAGCTTTTGATACAGTCTCCCACAGTATTCTTGCCAGCAAGTTAAAGAAGTCTGGGCTGGATGAATGGACAGTAAGGTGGATAGAAAACTGGCTAGATGGTCGGGCTCAACGGGTAGTGATCAATGGTTCCATGTCTAGTTGGCAGCCGGTATCAAGTGGAGTGCCCCAAGGGTCGGTGCTGGGGCCGGTTTTGTTCAATATCTTCATTAACGATCTGGAGGATGGTGTGGACTGCACCCTTAGCAAGTTTGCAGATGACACTAAACTGGGAGGAGTGCTTGATACGCTGGAGGGTAGGGATAGGATACAGAGGGACCTAGACAAATTAGAGGATTGGGCCAAAAGAAATATGATGAGGTTCAACAAGGACAAGTGCAGAGTCCTGCACTTAGGACGGAAGAATCCCATGCACTGATACAGACTAAGGACTGAATGGCTGGGTAGCAGTTCTGCAGAAAAGGACCTAGGGGTTACGGTGGACGAAAAGCTGAATATGAGTCAACAGTGTGCCCTTGTTGCCAAGAAGGCTAATGGCATTTTGGGTTGTATAAGTAGGAGCATTTCCAGCAGATCAAGGGATGTGATCATTCCCCTCTACTCAGCACTGGTGAGGCCTCATTTGGAGTACTGTGTCCAGTTTTGGGCCCCACACTACAAGAAGGATGTGGATAAATTGGAGAGAGTCCAGTGGAGGGCAACAAAAATGATTAGGGGGCTGGAGCACATGACTTAGGAGGAGAGGCTGAGGGAACTGGGATTGTTTAGTCTGCAGAAGAGAAGAATGAGGGGGGATTTGGTAGCTGCTTTCAACTACCTGAAAGGGGGTTCCAAAGAGGATGGATCTAGACTGTTCTCAGTGGTAGAAGATGACAGAACAAGGAGTAATGGTCTCAAGTTGCAGAGGGGGAGGTTTAGGTTGGATATTAGGAAAAACTTTTTCACTAGTAGGGTGGTGAAGAACTGGAATGGGTTACCTAGGGAGGTAGTGGAATCTCCTTCCTTAGAGGTTTTTAAGGTCAGGCTTGACAAAGCCCTGGCTGGGATGATTTAGTTGGGTTTGGTCCTGCTTTGAGCAGGGGGTTGGACTAGATGACCTCCTGAGGTCCCTTCCAACCCTGAGATTCTATGATTCTATTCTATGATTTGGGCATAAGCTTTCGTGGGCTAAAACCCACTTCATCTGATGCACTCCACTCCGTGCATCTGATGAAGTGCGTGTTAGCCCACAAAAGCTTATGCCCCAATAAATTTATAAATGTACATGTATTGGAAGGACCAATTGTGAGGTACTGAATTTTACAAAGTAGCAAATAAGTAAACAAACAAAATTTGGGGGGGTGATGTGCATCACAATATGGATACTTAGAATTTAGTTTCAATTATTTATACTGTTTCTTAGTATGCTAAAAAATGTGCTGCAGTATATTTTGTAAGGCTTATGAGACCTTAGTACAAAAATTCCTCACTACAGTGTCCTAGTAAATCTTGTTTGAGCAGTGGGGAGAGACTAACAACTTTTTGTGCAAATTAGCCAGTTTTTAATGGGACCTTGCAGAGACTTGTAGTCTTTTTCCACTTTCGGCACAACTCACAGGATTTACTGTATTCCTTTATGTCCATCCCTATACCTGGCCAGTAAAACTTCTTCTGAAGCCGTCTAAATGTCCTTTCTACTCCTAGATGTCCATCGAATGGACAGTCATGGGCTAAATGTAGTGATGCTGATCTGTGCTTTTTGAGCATTATCAATTGTTTGTAGTGCTCCCTGTGGCCCTTGTTCTTTCCTATTGGGGCTTCCCTAAATATCCTGCCTTCTTGCATAAAAAAACCTCCCCCATCATCTTTTGCAGGGGTATTGCTAATGGTCTCTAGGAAAACATCTGTGTCCCAATCCCTAACAAGGGCTCCTTGCCTCTGGCTGATTTGGAGGGCTGCTTCAGTAAGAGGAGCTGATACCCCCTCCCTGGCAGTGTTTCCCACTCTGCAGTGCAGGCAAAGTGTCTTTCCCTGTTCCTTCTGTCTCTTTCTCCCCTGTGGTACACGCTTTCCCAGTGCAGGTTACCACATTAGTAACTTTAGACACAGGTATAATAATTTCCAACCAAAATGTCTGCAGGGATACCATCCCAAATTCCCACTTTCAGATCGTATTTTGCTTCCCTCCTACTCCAGCTCTATGTGGGCTAAGGGTGCTGTGATTTCAAAATTTCCCAAAGCAAGGAGTTTTACATTTTCTTCTGGGAGCATGTTAAGCTCTTTGACCATCTCCCTTTTAACCAGTGAAATCTGCAGAGCAGTATCTTTCCATGCCTGGCATACCCTACCATTAACCTTCGCATCTTTGATGAATATCTTGTCCTCCACAACAGAGGATAAAAATAAACAAAAAGTTTATTTAATAGAAAAATCATAGTCAATGATGAAATAGTAAGGAAAAGCAAATACACGTTATACAAAAAATAAACATAAACACAAATCTCATGCTTTATAATTCTCTACTAATACAAGTTACCTATTGCCTCTGAACAGTTTCCCAGTGTGTCCTATGTCCTAGAGGGGATGCTTCATGGACAGCACACCTATGCTGGCCCTCAGTTTCTGGACAGCCTTCACTTCAAATTCCTTCCCTTTTAACAGGGCTTGTGGGTTTTTTGCTTCTGTTTTGGTTTGGTTTTTCCTTTTTCTCAGACTAATTCATGGTTACACAGAGTGGGGGATTTCTTTTCAGTTTCAGTGTTTTCCCATTAACATTAGTGGTCCGCCACTGTCTCTTTCTGGCTGGACAATGCTCAGTGGTTGGAGCTGGTTCATGTAAATACCTGGCCCGGGAGATGCCCTCTGTGCCTGATTGATTCACCATACTTCTGTGAGGTGATGCTCTAGTTGCACTATAGTTACGGTTACAATTTTCTGCACCTATATACATGCGTGCATCTATAATCATAACTTGATGCAGATCTCCTAATGACCAATAAATTCAGGAGATTACAAGCATTCATAAAAGACCTTACATGACATATATTTAATACACAACCAATTCATTCAATTGCTTGTTCTTTGGCGTTCAGACCTCCCGTTTTCCTCTTGGGGTGTCTGGACCATGATTTTCATATCTTGTCATAGCTAAATTATCATATGCCATATCCATGCTCAGTAGAACAGAGCTACTTTTGTATATTATCAGCCTGTTTCCTTTTGTCTAGTAATCTCTCAGAGAAGTGACCATGTTTATCATCTCATGATTTGTGAATTCACTGTATATTCTCTTGCTGTGCGGTATGAATTTTATATATCTATCCCTAAATCTACTTGGAACTCTCTTGGTGGTGATGATGGCATATTGGGCCTTTATTAAAAAGCATTCCTCACCTCACTCAACTCGTGGAAGAACTAGTTAGCAAATATTTTCCCAACAGAGGCATGTTGCTCAGTAAGCTATTGGTTCAGCTCTCTTCATTGCTGCAATTCTTGAAATGGAATTAATCACTGATTTCAAAGGTAGTGCACTGCATGAGCCAGGGTAGCTGAATTTTGAGATTTACCTGTTTATGTGACTATGCATTCCAAATTCTATTTTTATATCTGGAATAAGAAATTTTCTCACAGTTAAACTAATAGGAAGAAAGGAAAGACTTGAACCTGCAAGGTGAGGAGTGCTTTGGCTCCATTTTGCTGGCTCAGATGCAGAGTAATGAGCACCTTGCAGAATCAAGCCCTAGGTGCAGGATGGAGTGGGCAAGAACAGATGCAGTGAGACCAATTATATTCATGAAGAGCACAGCACGTTTGAATGTAAATTCATGAACATTATAAAAACTACATAGCAGTGGTCGGCAACCTCTGGCACGCGGTTCGCCAGGGTAAGCACCCTGGCGGGCCAGGCCAGTTTGTTTACCTGCTGCATCGGCAGGTTTGGCGGACCGCGGCTCCCACTGGCTGCGGTTCGCCGTTCCAGGCCATTGGGGGCAGCAGGAAACGCCGCGGGCCAAGGGATGTGCTGGCTGAGGCCTCCCGCATTGGCCTGGGGACGGCAAACCGCAGCCAGTGGGAGCCGTGGTCTGCTGAACCTGCTGATGTGGCAGGGTAAAGAAACTGGCCCGGCCCGCCAGGGTGCTTACCCTGGCGAGCCACGTGCCAGAGGTTGCCGACCTCTGCTATATAGTGATTGTAAAACATTTATTTATTTATTGGCTCCTGTTCAGGGAAAGCATTTTATATGCAGAGATGTCAAAATCACAATATGTTTTCCAAATAAAGAGACATGTATGCATACACATCACTATATGTACCACTTTATAACAGAGTTCTCAATGTCCATGACTAGGCCGTGTGTTCATATCTCATGGCAATCCTGAGCACCAGAGAAACTTTCAGTTGAGACTTCACATCTGAAAAGGGGGGAAAAATGGTCCATGTGCAAGTGTTTTCAGTTGCACTGCAGAGCAAAACAGAATTGCTTGTTTCCAGGTCAACAGCCTTAAGGATACCTAATAAGATAGGAAATTAAACTTGAAGAGAGTTTGATGGAGGTCAAGGAAAACACATCAAAGGTGGCAATTGTAAAACAATATATCTGCTATGAAAGAGCTGTCAAGATACCAGAAAACCAGGGCTCACTAAAAATGTGTGGGATTGCAGTACAGCTGGTTAATATCAAAAGCAGCAATTCATTGGCACTCTCATTGCTAACAGAATTGTGGAATATCCCACTTTACATATGAAAGAATTACGGTATTGTGGGCAAGAACAAGTAGGTAAATCAAAACTAAAGAAAGAGACTCATCATTTTAATGGTGAATCTTTGAGATAAGTTTTATTAGCAAGAAGAGATCGTAAGGACAAACTTCTATATCCAGGGAATTAGATCTTTGTTTTTGGATTAGAGCTCCATCAAAATACCTCCCAACATTTCAAGAGGTTAACGTGGTCCAGGTTCTGCCCTGGGTGGTGGTGGGATAGGTGCTGCCCCCAGTGGGTGGGTAGCACTGGGGAGGGGTCGTCTGCTGCCCCAGAAATTGGGTGGCCCTGGGGGGGAGTTGCAGAGTGAACCTGCTTTGCACTCAGCCCACTACAGCAGCTCTAGTCCCGCAGGGCTGACTGGGGTTGGCTACTCACTCTGAGCATTGTGACCTGGCCCCTGAGGCTGCTGAGGATTGGGTAGGCATTCCTGATAGGGGTGGCCAGACAAAATTTGAGTGAGCGGTGCTGTAACCCAATGCACCAGGTTGCAACGCCACCTGCAAATATCTTTCTGTAACAGCGCTGCAAAGGAATTACTGATTGTTTACAAAAAAAACAAAAAAAAAACACTTACATTTCACCAATGTCCATATGGTACCATAATTTTTAAGGATAATAATTAATAATATTTCTGTATTTAAAAGAATTTCCTGTAATAAGAAAAATTATAATATGTAAATGTTATTTGGTAAACAGAATGCCTAGTTAACACATTTCTTACCATTTTCATCTATTTCAGCCTCAGTATTTTATCATACTTCACTTCAGCTCCTGTTATGTGGAAACACAATAAATATTGTCTGTTTTTTTTCTGTTTTCTCCATAATACTGAAG
Organism: Mauremys reevesii; assembly: GCF_016161935.1. Taxonomy (NCBI): domain Eukaryota; kingdom Metazoa; phylum Chordata; order Testudines; family Geoemydidae; genus Mauremys; species Mauremys reevesii. Next base: position 31,176,716 of record NC_052626.1, read on the forward strand.
GCTCATTTGAATACCAGAAATAGTGTTTGGGTTCTTAAAGTTTGGGGGTATTTATTGGACATCTGTCAGTGCAGAACACCTAGTTTGTATAATTGGGCTCTGCATGCTAGGAAGATAATTGCTAAATCAGTTTGTTTAAACCAGAAGAGCATCCAATCTTTGGCCTCATTTCTAAAACCAGAATAATAAGCATAAGAGGAAATGGATTCTTAATGCCAACAGCAAATATGAAACTTTTGTAATTGATACACACACTAATTAAAATATATTAAATCTCTATATACTAATGATCAGTCTATCTTATGGCATCCAGTTACTAAAGTGAGAGTCTCAGCTGAATATTCAGTGTAATAAATGAGTACTCTGATTTCATACCCACCAGTAGTTTGAGTCCAGATGATTTCTTTAAATTGGAAATAATACTACCGGATCAATTTTTCATTGTACTAATGACCAGTTTTGAGGGTGCTAATGCTGCAACAAGTGTTCACTTTGATTGAGAAGATGGGTATGTAGTTTCCTTTGGCACCTGAGTCTTAAATAAGCACCCAGAAGCTGGAAGTCTAAGGTCCCGCATCCAACAGTCACATGGCAGATGTGTATCACTTCTCCAATCAGAATAAAAAGGAACAGCCGACATAGCAATATTTTAAACATTCATGGTGTGAGGGAGAAAAATTTTCTCCTTGGCTTTTAAATTTTGTAAATTTCTGTTAGAATGATCCTGTAGGCTCTGATAGCTTCTGTTTGTTTTGTCTTGTTGAGTAGTAGAACTTATTATTGTAGTGCCTAGGACCCCAGCGCTAAATGCTGTGCACAAACAACTGAAAGACAGTCCATTTCTCAAAGAGCTTGCTATCTTGATATGCAGGTTATTTGAACCAATTAGGTTTTCATTTCATAATACTTTAAGTGAGGATGTATATGACAAATCTACAGAAAAGCCTTAGGATTATTTTGATCTTCTTAGGCCATTAAGATAAGCATGTGCATAAATCTTTGAAAGCCCTTAATGAGTGTTTTATAAATTTATTAATCATTTTTATTTTAAAATTAGTGTTTAGAAAGAGCAATGAAGTTTGCATTTGAAGAGTTCCATCTTTGGTATCAGTTTGCATTGTCCCTAATGGCAGCAGGAAAAGTAAGTCTAATCTTTTCTGTATATAATTCTTTGTATTGGTGGCTAGTAATAATTTTTTTACTAGTGTTTTCCATCTTTAAAGAACTTTGAAAACATTAACTAATCCTCACAGAAGCTCTGTGAATAGTGTACCAGTGAATTTGTGGTCAGCATTGGACAAGGCACAAAAATACAGTTTCTGCCTCAAGAATTTACAATCTAGACAGAACCAATATTAAATATTTGGGGACTTTGCTGCTATACACACTAAAGTAAGCAGTAAAGTGAATGTAAGCTGTATTATTTTGTTTATTTTAGATAAGTTAGACATTACTCTGGAGAAAAATGCAGTAGAGTTTATTTTAACTGCCACTGTGATCAACAGAGGCTTGATTTTTAGATCCAAGCTCATACAATTCAGACTGATCCTGGAAGACAATCCAATAGACTTTTAAATTTATTTAATTTGGGACTTCTGTTTACACCATTATTTATCAAATATTCTTGTCCAGGATGCAAAATCTCATGTACAAGTAAAAATTGAGTTGGAATATGTCAACCCTCATCTTATACTTTTGGATAAAATTTTTTCCTCTTACGTATGAATTAGTATGGGGAACAAGCCATTTTTGTTATATTATGAATAGTTGTTATCTCCTGCTTCCACCAAGCCCAGTCTGTACAGAGAGAGAGAATTTACTGAGAAAATTTTATTTATTTAAAGGAATGTTTTGTGGCTTCTCTATCTTGGAGCCTTTTTTCTTCTGCCCCAATCCCCAGTTTAGTTTAGAGTGGCCTCTAAATTATGCTGGGGACAGAAGCGGAATTAAAAAGGCTTCAGGTTCAGGGAGCCATAAAGGGCTGATCTATACTATACCAGTTCAGAACGGTCCTTTACATGCTGTTATGCCAACTGGGCATCACTGGAGTACAGCTTGTTCTGGCTATATTCGTCCTATCCCTTCACTAGTCATGCTTAAGTCTAGGTTTTAGTCACAGGTATTTTTAGTAAAAGTCATGGACAGGTCTCAGGCAGTAAACAAAAATTCACGGCCTGTGACCTGTCCATGACTTGTACTATATACCCCTGACTAAAACTTGAGTGCTCTGAGGCAGGGGGCAGACTAGGGGTGCCGTGGGTGCTGGAGGTGGTGCCCCCACTGGTATTGGGGAGGGCGCCTGACAGGATGTCCCTGCAGCCCCTAGGCAGAGGTGCGGCCGTTGGGCTCCATGCGCTGTCCCGCCCCAAGCACCCGCTCTGCAGCTCCCATTGGCTGGGAACCATGGCCAGTGGGAGCTGCGGGGGTGGTGCCTGCAGGCAGAGGCGGTGTGCCTCCACCTAGGAACATGTTGCCGCTTCCAGGGAGTCCCCCCAAGGTAACCACCACCCAGAGCCATCACCTCCTCCTGCACCCCAACCCCCTGCCTCAGCCTTAATCGTGCCCCTATTCTGTGGGGGGATCAGAAGTGGAGTGCTATAGACCAAAGGTGAGCCCTTATCTCCCCTGGTAGGGCAGTTTTCTAGCTCTTCCGCACCACTGGAGTGATATGCAGGGCTGGCATATAATCCAACATGATTGACTATACAGTGTATAAGGTCTTATATCTGATCTGTACAGATGCTTATGGCGGATTGTTAAAATAAAAATGAATTAATAGTGGTTCCTTCAACTAGTAAAACAGAAACTAAAAAATGTAGCATAGGGGTCTTGCAGTAGTGAGATGTTGGGCTTGTGCTTTTAGTGTTTCACAGTGGAAAAATACATTTTTATACAGTCTGCTCGAGCTGTGAAAGTCTTGAAGGAGTGTATACGTTTGAAACCAGATGATGCTACTATTCCACTTCTTGCTGCAAAGCTATGCATGGGATCTCTTCACTGGGTAAGTTTATATTAGCAGTCAGATCAGCAAGGACTGAGAATTTCAGAATGTGACAAATCCATGGTTATGGACTTTGAAAATATGGTAGACACATTGACAGCACGCAATAGAATATTGATAAAAATACAGAATATTTTCTATAGGATCGCAGTTGAACAGTACTGTTTATCACTGTCTTTATATCTCCATGGTTTAAAAATATTCAGGAACAGTTATTGCCATTAAAGTCCACATTTAACAAAAGTTAGCACACCTTGATTTCTGGTATTGTAAGAAATCGCTAATGTGTTTCAGACACTAAGGGGTGGTAACTGTTAAATTCTGACTTTTTAATAAATGACAACCACTTTAGCACAAAACTTTTTCACTTATATAGGAGCAGAATTTTTTGCATACAGATTTCAGAGATAGGTAATTATCCACACAGCACGCCACTTGCTTTAATGGTTATATGGTTCAGAGATTAGTCACTTATTTTAGCTTTAAGAGTAAATAATTGGAGGGAGGAGTTGACAGCATTACATTTTATTAATTATTCAGACATCCCAAGATCAGAAGGTAAAATTTCCTCTTGAAAGAATTTCGTAGTAACATTTCTGTTGATGTTAGGTTTTGGAAAAGCTCACTTTTTTTTTATACAACCTAAATTTGAGACCATATTTAACTTGAAAGTGTTATTTAATAGTAAAATACATTATTAGATTCCCTTGAAACAGGTATCTCTCTCCAGAAGACATTGATTTAATAAAAAGAATAATTTAGCGTTCATTGTGGTTATTGTATGAGTTGCAAGGTGGGCCTGTAGCTTCCAGAGGAAATGGTTGGGAGGAAGATGTGCAGTTTTTATAATAATTATGGTTATATTTAATTTGCTTTGAATGTATAGTACCACAGAGGCAGGGCAGTGCTTTATAAATATTGCTTTTGTTTAGTTCAAGCAGAAATGAGAAAATGGTTCAGTAGCAGGGATATGACTTAAGTTGCTGAAAACATAGTATTACTTGATTGCTAATAGTGGTCCGAGTTCTGTAAATTTTCCTGCATAGGTGAATCCTGCATGGAGCAGCTTGCTGTATTGGGCATGTAGGTTTTAGATTCATTTCCAGTAAATTCATGTTGTTTTTTCTTTGTAGTTTGTAGTCTAACTACTTGACATCGCAAAGTGTAGAAGAGGGAGTGGTGTATGAATGTGTAGACAGGCCTGGATCTTACAAGGAGCTCTGCATTAGCAAAGCCAAATCAATGTGTGTGCTTGTGATGAAGAGATCTGCCGTGCAGAATCAGGGCCTTAGTTTCTGCAGTTATTAGTGGGGTGTTTCACAGAGAAATAAGTCATCAGGGAAAAAAAATGTTAATTGGGAAATGTGACTGTAAGGCAGTAGAGGTTGGCGGGTGGGGTTCAGGGATAGGTATTGGATCTGAAAATAGATTTTAAATCCTTTTTTTGTTTAACAGACTAAATTTCAAGTTTACTTGTATCCTTTCAGTGCTAGTTCCCATTTCACCATAGAAATGGATGTCTCGGCCTTGTGTAAGAGCTATATTCTTTGTTGTGGAGTTAACAGGACAACTAAATGTAGGCGGAAAAGGGCAGCGGGGTGCTTAAAGGAAGTGGTAATGGTTGACATTATTTGTTAAACTGACCTAATGTATATTGCATCCATGGTCTGTACACTTCTTTCTAATTTTAGACTCACTGTAACACAGATTTTGGCTTGCTTTATATTTATGGTTTTGTGTGTGGAGTTTTCAAAAGCAAAACTCTGACAGAGACTTATGTTCATCTTTTGTAATATTTTCAGTTGGAAGAAGCGGAAAGATTTGCCAAAACGGTTGTTGATGTTGGTGACAAAACATCGGAGTTCAAAGCAAAAGGCTATTTAGCATTGGGACTAACTTACAGCCTGCAAGCCACTGATGGTAAGAAAAGAATTCACGCATTGGGTACGTCTACACTGCAGCTGGAGTATGCATCCCAGCATGGGTAGACAGATGTGCTTGCTTTGCTCGAGCTAGACCTCTAAAGATACCAGTTTAGCAAAATAGCAGAGACGGCAGCAGCTCAGACTAGCTGCCCAAGCACAAACCTGCCCAGACACCCTTGTTATGCATTCAGACAGTTGGCCACCTATGCTACTCTGGCTACACTGCTAATTTTAGTGCACTAGCTCGAGCAAAGCTACCGTGTGTCTGTCTGCCCATGCTGGGGAGCACGCTCCCAACTGCAGTTTAGACATACTCATAGAGTTAGAAAATACCAGTCATATAATGGAAAAACCTCAGACACACCAGCCTCTAAAAGAAAATGTGTTGTACGTTTTTTGCATCATTTTTGTCATAATAGTCTGTGAATGTATTAATCTTTGTTCAGTAAGCATGTGCAAGCAAATCTTTGACTCTTAAATATCGCTGATTAATATATCCTTTTTTAGCATCTTTGCGAGGGATGCAAGAGGTCCTGCAGAGAAAGGCTCTTCTTGCATTTCAGAGGTGAGTGGGTGTTAATCTTTTCATTTCATTCAGCTGTACATAGTGGAAAAACCTTGTTGTATGTGGTTTTAAAAAAAGATATCTATGAAGATTATATAATGAGGATTTTACCTCTGGGAGTCTGGTTTCATGGGTACAGAACATATTACATTAACATTCAGTTAATCAGTTTCTGCCAGGCAAATCCGAACAGATTCCAAAAGATTTCCTCTTATTTCATTATTAAAGATATTTTTGTTGCCATCTACCAGAGACTATTGTTCATCTAACAGTCCTTTAATGAAATGTTCTCTCTTTCTGATGTGCTAAAGGGGAGGGGGAAAAAAAAAAGAAAGAAAGGAAATAGAGTCTTAAGGTCACTGTTGAATCCAGTAAAAACATTTTTGTAGTGATTGTCATTGATCAAAGTGTACACCAAGATTTTTGCAATTGCGTATGCATAGTTTTAGAGTGATATGTGATATAGTTTCTTTGTGCATTTGAATAAACAGGGAGTTTATCATTGTAAAATATGCTGGATTGCTAGATCTGGAGAATGTAGTCCTCTGTAGCCACAGAACAGTCACAGCGCAGGCAATGACAATGCAAATCACACATGCGCATATCCCCAAATCTTGACCCAGGGGCAGAACTGTTTGGAAGAGAAAAGGGGGAACAAAAAGGAGTCAGTTTGTACATGAATTAAAGATTATAAATATAGAAAGAAGTTTAAATAGTAGAAGTGCCACAGTGTCTACACTTGATTCTTGCTAATGTATATATTCTTGCATAAGCCCACTTGGGTTATATAAAAGTAAAAAGGCTTTTGCAGGTTTTTTTCCTATTAAACATGGGGATCATTGACTTATACTTGAGTCACTTTTACAAGAATATGTAGGGTTTTGTTTAATATGGTGACATTAGATTGGAGGGGAATAGAGGAAAAATGGACATGTATGATACTATGATGGTATGACAGTTGTGGTCTTGTCTGACATGCTGGAATTGAACTGTGGACCTTCAGAGCAAAAGCATGAACATCTATGGCTTGAGCTAAAGAACCATGGCTCCCTATCTGAGGTCTGTAACAACTAATTTCCTATGTGGATCAGCACAGAGGGGGACCTGTAGCACTCACTTATCAGTGAGTTACAATAGTTGTTGCAGTCTGTAACTGTCTTGAGACTTTTTTAAGCCCTTAGAACACTGAGGATTCATAAATTCTGAGGCCACAATGGACCAATGTAATCATCTAGTCTGACCACCTGAATAACACAGGCCACAGATCTTCAGAATAATTTGTATGAACTAGAGCATATTTTTTTAGGAGAACATCCAATCTTGATCTAAAAATTGCCAGTGAGGAAGACTCCACCACTACCCTTTGTAAATTGTTCCAATGATTAATTACCCTCACTGTTGAAAATGTATCCCTTATTTGCAGTCTAAATTTGTCTAGCTTCAACTTGCAGCCACTGGGTCTTGTGATATCTTTGTCTGCTAGATTGAAGATCCCATTATCAAATATTTATTGTGCTTTCTGTGATGGTCTCTATTATATTCCACAGAGGGTTACATATACATAAACAGCAAATGCGCCTCGGCTTCCACTTCCAGGGCAATGTTCTCCTACTTTCCTGGTTGGACCAACTCAACTATGCCTTTTCTCTACTACTGCTCCTGCTTCGCGTGCTGCACAAGATCCAACAAGACAGGATGACTGTCTTCTCATCGGCCCCTCTGGCCAAGACAGTTCTGGTTCCCCAATTTCCTGCACATGTCATCCGGCCCACCAATTCCGATCCTGTACTTTCCCGATCCTCTGACCCAGTACAGTGGCAAGATCAAGCATCACAATTCACATATACTCACCTCAGGGCGTGGTATTTGGATGGGAATCTAGTCTAGAGCAGACATGCGCCTTGGCTGTACAAGACATTCTCTCTAACAGTAGGAAGGATTTCACTAGACAATGTTACCAGACTAAGTGGAGATGTTTTTTGTCTTGGGCACAACATAAAGGGGTTTTACCAGAAGCAGCAGGAATTCCCCTCATCCTAGACTGCATTTTATCCTTAAAGTCATTGGGTCATGCCTTCAGTGCTTTTGCGAGTCCACCTGGTGGCAATCAGCACATTCCTTCCTCCTGTGGAAGATTACTCTGTTCTTTTTGGAGTAGTGTCCCTACTGTGGGTGCTCCACTGTAGGTGCACGTGCATCCCTGCATTGCTGATTGGAGAACTTTGGTAGCAGTGTCCATTCGATCTACACATGTGCTGTCCCCACTTGCTGGGGTGAACCCCCATTGATGGAGAGGGAGCTGCTAGCAGTCCATTTGTAATCATTATCTATAGTCTTTATTAGTATTTTTAGTAGCTAGTTCATCTCCTTCCTTCTTAGTTGTAGATTTTCTTTATTTTCACTTTAAAAACAAAACAAAAACCCCAAAAACTTAATGTTCCCCCTTTGTTGGGGAACCCTTTCCGCAGCAGGGTATGCCCAGCTCACTGGGCTTCAAGAAGTGCCTCTCATGTAAGGAGGCCATCCCTGTGGCAGATAAACATTATTGCTGCATATGCTGCCTCCGGGAAGGCCATGTTCCTCAGAAGTGTGGTCTCTGTCAACAGCTTAAACCCAGGTCACGGAAGGATAGGGAGCTGTGACAGGGTGCACTTTTCCCACACTGGTCAAGAAGGGGCTAACGCCACACTCTGGACAGAGGAAGCCCTTGGCCCTGCTGGCCATGCTCCAACTGGAACACCAGTATAAAAGGAGCAAAGAATCCTGTGGCACCTTTATAGACTAACAGACGTTTTGCAGCATGAGCTTTCGTGGGTGAATATCCACGAAAGTATAAAAGGAAGCAACTCAACCCAGTCTGGGCTGACTGCCGAGGAGGGATGACGGACCTTGCAGGGAGACGTGTGTGGAAGGCCCAGGACACAGAAGCCCAAGGTACCAAGACACAAGAGGATTCCCACGTACATACTGACGCCCAAGGAAGGTCGGAGCTGTTGGGAGCTGCACAGGCCGAGGAACCCAGAGACCCTGAAGACACCCGGACCACTGCATCAGGAGACAGGATAGGAAGTAGCCCAGGGGGCACTAGCCATTGTGCTTGGTGTTGTCAGCGTGTTTCGGTCAGATCCTGCTGACTCTTTGATCAGATCTCTGTACTCGCCATTGCCAGGACTTTGGGCTGGGATCTGGTGGAGTACAGAGGGCCTGGGTCCCCTTACCCCAGTCGCCGCACACTCCCTGAGCTGGTCACTAGGTCTCTCAGCCATGCGGAGGAGGGCAGCCATGTTAACTCTGGCCACTGGACCATTCTGCCCTAGGGAAAAGGCAGCCTTGTTGACTTGTCATGAGGTCCTACTGCCCCTAGGGAGAGGGCATGCATATTGACTTTGGCCACCAGTCCGCCTAGCCCTGTCAGGAAGGGTGACCAGATAGACTTTGGCCATTAGGCCATACTGCCCTGAGGATAAGAACAGTCAAGCGGACTTAACCACGGGGCTACAACACCCTTGCCCCGCCCCAAACGGGGACGGGGGATGCACTTGCCCCCGTGACAGGAACTGAGACAAAAAATCATCCTGATGGAGGCAGCCCTTCAGCCTTCCCTAGATCTGTGCCAAGAATCACCGAGAAGGCACAGATCTTCCCCACGGCCCTCAACATACAGGGACTATGAATCGAAGAAAACAGCCGCAAACCTCTCAGGTAAAGCATCTTAAAAAAAGAGCTGAGAGTCCCCAGAATGAACTCCGAGCTAGCAGAAGTTCACCAGCATGCTTGGTATCTTCGGTACTGAGACAGTCCAAGCATAATAAAACATAGCTCATGAGGGTCTGGAATGGCAGGTACGATGATACACCTAAAAACCTGATAGGCACAGGGACTGAACCAACGATACCAGTGGATAAGGACAGGAGCAGGGAGCACAGTGTTAAGAAGATGCTGGTGGTACAAGCTTTACTTTTGGCACTGTCAACTGTGAGCCACCCAGGACCAGAGCGCTTGGTACAGGCGAAATCTGAGACTTCCTTTGTATTGGCATTGGCACTGGGTTGGTCTGCACAACAGAATTTGTAGCACTGAAGAGAACTTAAGTTATCTGATATACCAGAGTCTTCTCTTCTTGGCACTATGGCTCTGATACCAAGTCTTCTCCAGTCATGGGAGTCTTCTCTGGCACCTTGCCATGCACTTTCATTTTCTAGTGGTGACTCAGACAGTGAGCCAGAGGAGTCACCACTCCTCTCATGCTCCCTATGGTGCCTGTTATCAAGGGGCTCCTCAGTCATACCCCCAACCTCCTCCACCACCATGGTACAGCCAGCCATTGGCACCACCATGTGGAACTATCCCACCACCCCAGTGGCCCTACTGGGATCCCTGGGTAACATATAGACCTCGCACCTCTTGGGCTTCCAGCTTGACTCACCATGAAGTCCCTGAGACATTCTCCCTCAACCACAGCATCCAGAACTGCCGAACCCCCAGAGGAGATCTTTGGAGGAACAGGAGGGTGGATTCAAGGAGGAAGTTACACTGAGAACCAACATCTCTTCCTCCTCTTCAGGCAAGGGAGTGATGCCCCCTCCATCTTCCTTGCCCAACAATTTTCGGCTTTTCTAGATACCCCTGGAGGAGGTAAAAGATCTTACACTCTTTCTCATTCTCCAGAATAGTCTTCCCCATCAATGAGGTCCTTCTGGACCTGTTCAAGTTATGGCAAACCCCAGCATTGGTGATACCTACTTACAAATGGTCCAATTAAAAATATTTACATCCCAGCTAGGAAGATGGAATTCCTTTTTCTCCCCCTCCCCTTAATTCTGTTGTCATGGATGCAGGAAATTTCCATGGCCACCATCACCAAATGAAATCCCCTATGATACGGATTGGAAACACCTGGAGCTCTTTGGGAGAAAGCCCTACTCCTCAGCCACATTGCAATTTAGAATTGCCAATTATCAAACATTAACAGCAAAATATAACTATTTCAATTATACAAAGCTGAACACTTTTACTGATCAGCTCCCAGAGTCATACCATGACCAGTTCTGGGCTATTATCCAGGAGGGACAACTAGTGGCCAAAACAGCGCTCCAGTCAGCACTCGATGCAACTGACAGAGCAGCCCTGTTCATCTCCATTGCAGTGGTTATGTGATGAGCCTTTTGGTTACACCTGTCTGGCTTCCCTAAGGAAGTGCAAACAACTGTAGAAGATCTTCCCTTCAAAGGCACCAAACTGTTTGCTAAAAAGCCTGACTCGTTCTTCTGGACCATTAAAGATTCCAGGGTGACTCTCTACTCAGTAGGGATCTATACTCCTGGACAAAAGAGAGAGCTTAGTCCACAACCTCAACATAAATACTGTACTTTGCAGTTCCCAACCCAGCGTTTCTACAAGCCTCAGAGAAAGAAATCCAGATTCTCCATACATAAGCCATCAGTCCCAGAGCCTTCCACGTTGCAACCATCTACCTCAAAACATCAGTTTTGATGTGTTGGTTAAGGGGTCGACAGACCAATCCCCTCAACTGCTGCAGCTGACCAACACATCGCATCCATTTGATTACCAGCTTGCCCCGTTCCGCAGCATCTGGGAACACATAACATCAAGACCAATGGGTCCTGGAAATCATCTGCAACGTGTACTCTATTCACTTTGCTACCCTCCCCAAACACCCATCCCTCTTCAGGAACCCTTCTCACGAGAGTTTACTACAACAAGAAATAGATCTCCTCCTCCAGTTAGGAGCTGTAGACCCAGTACCTCAACATCTGCGAGGGGGCAAATGTTTTTAGTCTCATTATTTCCTGATACCCAAGAAGAAGGGAGGTTGGAGACCCATGCTGGACCTCATGGCTCTGAACAAATTTTTCAAAGCTCAGAAATTCAGTATGGTCATACTAGCAGCGATTTCCACATATCTATCCTACCTTCACGCAGACGATTTCTCAGATTTACCCTAGGCCAGTACCACTACCAATACAAAGTACTCCCCTTTGGTTTCTCATCAGCTCCAAGAATATTCTCCAAGGTCCTCTCCATAGTGGTGCCTTACCTATGCTCACAGGGAATCATGATCTACCCCACCTGGATGATTGTTTCTTCAGAGGCCCACTCCTTCAATGAGGCCCACTGGGTTACCAAAACCACAGTAGACTTATTCACAGAACAGATCAACATCCAAAAATCAACCTTCACCACTGTACAGCACCTAGAGTTCATAGGAGTCGGCCTCATTACAGGCCAAAGCGCTCTGCCTCAGCACAGGTTCTGCACTTTGGCCACACTCTAAGGGTATGTCTACACTACGGAATTACTCCAATTTTACAGAATTAGATTTTTGGCAACAGATTGTATAAAGTCGAGTGCATGCATCCACACTAAGCACGTTAATCGGCGGTGTGCATCCCTAGTGCCGAGGCTAGTGTCGACTTCCAGAGTGTTGCACTGTGAGTAGCTATCCCTTAGTTCCTGCAGTCTCTGCTGCCCATTGGAATTCTGGGTTGAGATCCCAATGCCTGATGGCACAAAAAACATTGTCGCGGGCGGTTCTGGGTACATGTCGTCAGACCCTCCTCTCCCTCCCTCCCTCCGTGAAAGCAATGACAGACAATTGTTTTGCGCCTTTTTTCCTGGGTTACCTGTGGAGACACCATACCACGGCAAGCATGGAGCCCGCTCAGCTGACCGTCACCGTATGTCTCCTGGGTGCTGGCAGACTTGGGACTGCATTGCTACACTGCAGCAGCTTATTACCTTTTGGCAGCAGACGGTGTATTATGCCATAATGTCATAGTACTCCTGGGTGCTCTTTTAGCCAACCTCAGTGAGGTCGGTCAGGGGCACCTGGGCACACATGGGAGTGACTCAGCCAGGTTATTCCCATCTTCTGCCGAGCACCCAGAAGATGACAATGGCTAGCAGTCGTACTGCACCGTCTCCTGGTGAGCACCCAGGAGATGACGATGGCTAGCAGTCATACTGCACCGTCTGCTGCCAGCCTAAGATGTAAAAGATAGATGGAGTGGATCAAACAAGAAATAGACCAGATTTGTTTTGTATTCATTTGCTCCCCCACCCCCGTGAAATCATCGGCCTGCTAAACCCAGGGTTTTGAGTTCAATCCTTGAGGGGGCCATTCTGTGTGACAGTTGTTTGTGTTTCTCCTTGAGGCAAAGCCACCCCCTTTGTTGATTTTAATTCCCTTTAAGCCATGTTGTCAGTCGCCCCTCCCCAGAGCAACGGCAGACAATCGTTTTGCGCCTTTTTTCAGTGTAGACACCATACCACGGCAAGCATGGAGCCCGCTCATCTCAACGCAGCAGTCATGAACATTGTAAACACCTCACACATTATCATGCAGTTTATGCAGAACCAGAACCTGAAAAACCAGACGAGGGGGAGGTGACAGCAGTGCGGTGACAAGAGTGATGAGGAAATGGACACACAATTCTCTCAAAGCGCGGGCCCCGGCGCTTTGGAGATCATGGTGTTAATGGGGCAGGTTCATGCCGTGGAACGCCGAATCTGGGCCCAGGAAACAAGCACAGACTGGTGGGACCGCATAGTGTTGCAGGTGTGGGACAATTCCCAGTGGCTGCAAAACTTTCACATATGTAAGGGCACTTTCATGGAACTTTGTGACTTGCTTTCCCCTGCCCTGAAACGCCAGAATACCAAGATGAGAGCAGCCCTCGCAGTTCACAAGCGAGTGGCAATAGCCCTGTGGAAGCGTGCAACGCCAGACAGCTACCGGTCAGTCAGGAGTCAATTTGGAGTGGGCAAATCTACTGTGGGGGCTGCTGTGATGCAAGTAGCCAAAGCAATCACTGAGCTGCTGCTACCAAAGGTAGTGACTCTAGGAAATGTGCAGATCATAGTAGATGGCTTTCCTGCAATGGGATTCCCTAACTGTGGTGGGGCGATAGATGGAACCCATATCCCTATCTTGGCACCGGACCACCAGGGCAGCTAAATACATAAACTGCAAGCGGTACTTTTCAATGGTGCTGCAAGCACTGGTGAATCACAAGGGACATTTCACCAACATCAACGTGGGATGGCTGGGAAGGGTTCACGACGCTCGCGTCTTCAGGAACACTAGTCTGTTTAAACAGCTGCAGCAAGGGATTTGCTTCCCAGACCAGAAAATAACAGTTGGGGATGTTGGCATGCCTATAGTTATTCTTGGGGACCCAGCCTACCCCTTAATGCCATGGCTCATGAAGCCATACAGGCAGCCTGGACAGTAGTCAAGAGCTGTTCAACTGTAGGCTGAGCAAGTGCAGAATGGTGGTAGAATGTGCATTTGGATGTTTAAAGGGTTGCTAGAGCACTTTACTGACTCGCTCAGACCTCAGCCAGACCAGTATTCCCATTGTTATTGCTGCTTGCTGTGTGCGCCACAATCTCTGTGAGAGTAAGGGAGAGACGTTTATGGTGGGGTGGGAGGTTGAGGCAAATTGCCTGGCTGCTGATTACGCACAGCCAGACACCAGGGCGATTAGAAGAGCAGACCAGGAAGCGCTGCGCATCAGAGAAGCTTTGAAAACCAGTTTCATGACTGGCCAGGCTATGGTGTGACAGTTCTGTTTGTTTCTCCTTGATGAAAACCCGCCCCCTTATTGACTCATTCTCTGTAAGCCACCCACCCTCCCCCCTTCGATCATAGCTTGCTTGCAAAGGAAATAAAGTCACTATCGTTTAAAAAATATGTATTCTTTATTAATTGATTATAAAAATAGGGAGATAACTGACAAGGTAGCCCAGGTGGGGTGTGGGAGGAGGGAAGAAAAAGGCCACCTCAAAACTTGTTGAATGCAAGCCTTCTGTTGCTTGGGTTGTCCACTGGGGTGGAGTGGTTGGGTCCCCAGATCCTCCCGCCCCCCCCCCCCGGTGTTCTTGGGCGTCTGCGTGAGGAGGCTGTGGAACTTGGGGACGGGGGAGGGCGGTTAAACAGGAGCTGCAGCAGCACTCTGTGATCCACTGCCGTTCCTGACGCTCCACCAGACGCCGAAGTATGTCCGTTTGATCCCGCAGTAGCCCCAGCATTGCATCTTGCCTCCTCTGATCTTCCTGCTGGCACCTCTCATCTCAGTCGTCCCTCCTGTCCTCACGTTCGTCCCTCCTGTCCTCACGTTCGTCCCTCCTGTCCTCACGTTCGTCCCTCCTGTCCTCACGTTCGTCCCTCCTGTCCTCACGTTCGTCCCTCCTGTCCTCACGGTCATTGGCCACTTTCCTGTATTGTTATACTGTGTCCTTCCACTCATTCAGATGAGCTCTTTCATTGCGGGTCAACTTCATGATCTCAGAACATTTCATCTCGCGTGCGTTTTTTTTTTTGCCGCTTTATCTGAGAGAGCCTTTGGGACGGAGGAGGGAGGCTTGAAAAATTTGCAGCTGTGTGAGGGGAAAAAAGGGAGAGAAGATACATTTTACAGGGAGAAAAAAGATACATTTTACAGAACAATGGGTATACCCTTTCACTGTGAACAACGCTATTTACATTACATAGCACATGTGATTTCAGTACAAGGTTGCATTTTGCATCTTTTATATTGAGTGCTTGCAGCTTTGGCGTTAGAGATCACAGATGCAGGGCCGGGCAACAGAATTCGGCTTGCAGGCGGCCATGGTAAGCCATAGTCTTTCGGCTTCTGCAACCTTCATAAAAGCAGCTATTAACGTGCAGCAGCAGAAACCAAAGTAACCCCCCCCATCCAGTTCTCTGGGATGATCACTTTACCCTTTTCCCCACTGCGTGGCTGGTTCTCTCCAGAAACCTTCTGCAAAGGCTGTACCTCCAGGAGAGCTTCATGGAGATGTCCCTGGAGGATTTCTGCTCCATCCCCAGACACGTTAACAGACTTTTCCAGTAGCTGTACTGGCCGTGAATGCATCCCAAGTCTACAGGGCAAATTAATCATTAAAAAACGCTTGCTTTTAAACCATGTATTATATATACAAAGGTACACTCACCAGAAGTCCCTTCTACGGCTTCATGGTCTGGGATACCGCCTTGGGAGAGTTGGGAGGGTATTTCAGTCACAGTGAGAAAAAGATCCTGGCTGTTGGGGAGAACGGTGTGCTGTGTGCTCTCCTCAAGGTTGTCCTCGTTGTCGTCCTCATCTTCCCTGTCCGCAAAATCCTCAGGCATGGCTGAGATTACCCCCTCCTCGGAATCCACGGTCAGGGGCAGGGTAGTGGTGGCGGCCCCCCCTAGAATTGCATGCAGCTCAGCGTAGAAGCAGCATGTCTGCGGCTCTGCCCCGGAGCGTCCATTTGATTCCGTTTTCTCGTACGCTTGTCTGAGCTACTTAACTTTCATGCGGCACTGTATTGAGTCTCTGTTGTGACCTCTCTCCATCATGGCCTTGGAGATTTTTTCAAATGTTTTGGCATTTGGTCTTTTGGAATGTAGTTCTGATAGCACGGAATCGTCTCCCCATATAGCGATCAGATCCAGTACCTCCTGTATGGTCCATGCTGGAGCTGTTTTTCAGTTCTCGGACTGCATAGTTACCTGTGCTGATGAGCTAAACTGGCCAAACAGGAAATGAGATTCAAAAGTTCGTGGGGCTTTTCCTGTACACCTGGCCCGTGCATCCAAGTTGAAAGTGCTGTCCAGAGCAGTCACAATGGTGCACTGTGGGATAGCTCCCGGAGGCCAATAACATCGAATTGCGTCCACGCTAACCCTAATTCGAACCAGCGATATCGATTTCAGCACTAATCCCCTCGTCGGGGAGGAGTACAGAAATTGATTTTAAAAGTCCTTTATATCGAAGTAAAGGGCTTCATTGTGTGGACGAGTGCAGAGTTAATTCGTTTTAACGCTGCTAAATTCGACATAAACACGTAGTGTAGTCCAGGCCATAGAGACACTACAAAACTGCCCTCAAATATCAGCAAGACACTGCCGCCAAATCCTGGGGGATATGGCGAAAGGCACAGCGGTGATACCTCATGCCAGACTTCATATGCAGTGCCTCCAGATACTGTTTAACAGAGACAGATTAGACAAACCTCTGTCAGTACGAACCAAGGTCAAAAACTCTCTTGACTGGTGGAAAAATCCAGCCAGTGTTTGCAAGGGGATTCTCTTTCTGCAAACTTCCCTGTCATTACTTCTCACCACCAACGCATCCCTCATAGGATGGGGTGCACATCTAAACAACTTTACAACACAAGGCAAAAGGTCATCCATGGAAATGTCCCTTCACATCAACCTCTTCGGAGCGATCAGGAATGCCTGGGTCCATTTCCTCCCACTGCTCGAGGGAACACAAGTGTCTTAACAGACAACATACCATGTATATACTACATAAATTGGCAGGGAGGAGCCAGGTCACTCTTCCTTTGCGCAGAACCACTAAAGTTGTGGAACTGGTGCATTTCCCACAACATCACATTATCAACGACCTACCTTCCTGGAATACAAAACTTGATAGTGGACAGTCTCAGTCACAAATTCCCACATGACCACAAGTAAGAGATAAACCCAGCAGTGCTTCATGACCTACTCAGGCCATGGGAGACATCAGCCACAGACCTGTTTGTCACTTACCTGAACAAGAAATGTCCATGCTACTGCTCCAGGCTAAGGATAGGGCAACACTCCTTGGGCAACACTCTCCTTCTTTGGTGGGACAGGGACGTTCTCTATGCCTTTCCCCTGTTCCCCTACTGTCAAAAGTCCAGCTAAAGATAAAGAGAGAGAGCAAATGTCATACTGATTGCTCCCACATGGCTGAGACAGACTTGGTACCCTTACCTGAAACAACTGGCAACATGCCTGCTGAGAAGATACAGGAAGTGTTAACTGCGCAGTAGAAAATCCACTCCACTACTGCCCTGCAAAAGTGGTCCAGGTTTCAGGTTTGGTGTAATTCCCAACAAATCTCTCTGACATCAGCTACTCTCCCAATGGCCCAAAACTATGTACTGACTCTTTTAAAAAAAAAAAAAAAATCTGGGCTTTCACTCAAAGTTCACCTAGAAGTTATAGTGACATTCCATCAACAAGAAGAGGGATAGTCAGTGCTCTCACATCCAACCACAAAATGATTCTTTGTGGGAATATTAAACTTTTTCTCCAAACCCAGATATCCAGTCCCAACATGGGTCCTAAACCTCATGCTAAGAAGCCCGACTAGACCTCCCTTTGAACCCATGACCACTTGTTCGTTCATATACCTGTCAGTGAAGACAACCTTCCTGGTGGCAATCACCTCAATAAGAGAGATTTAAGGGCTCAGTGATGTTGGCCCAGAGACTCTCCAGATGAGTCTCGAACAGTATTAAACAATGCTGTCAGGTTCTCAATAGAACACTTCCATTCAGTATTCGAACTCACTCCACGAGGTTGGTTTCCTCTTCCGTTACCTTCCTCAACAATGTCCCTATCTGTGAAATCTGTAGAGTGGCAACCTGTGCATAACTTTGCAGCTCCTTATGTGATTACCAGAGACTCCGTTTCCAGTGCCATCTTCAGAGACGCGGTCAGTCTGCCCTAATTCTCTCACTCAGGCACGTGGTGCGCATGCGTAACCCTCAGTGGAATACAGATAGCGGACCACACCTCTCAACCTTAAGTTACAGGTAAGTAACCTCCTTTTCCCCATGTAGGTGCTTACAGACTGTGATCAAGTCACCTAGGGCTTGTCTACACTACAGGACTATTTCGAATCTACTTAAGAATTTGTGTTGGATTCGACGAAAATACGATTGTGTATCCATACTAACACACAAATTCAACTTCTGATCCATTCCACGGGGCAGCTGGGACAGCTTTTTGTTTGGTGGGAAGAAGTCCCACAGCAGTTCCCCCCACGCCGCTTATTTGGATTTCCCCAATGCATGCTGGCCAATGCATGCTGGGGAAAAACCAATCCCGCCTCCCTCCCGCCCTCCCTCTCTTCCTCGGAAATCGCGTTCGGCCTTCTGTTCTTCTGGCTTCTGCTCTGGTGGAGCGGGCCGCACGCAGAGCCCAGCAGCCCGCCGCTGAGATCGCTGCACTTATGGCCGCTGTCAACTCCTCCGCGTTATCGCCCCACCTCTCACACAGTCAGATGCTGAGAAACCGCGAGAGAGGGCTCCGCAGCAGGGTGAGAGAGAGCGTGACCAGGGCTCAGAGCTCAGACGCCGGCGGCAGTGGAGGCAGTGGGGATCATGTGTGGCAGGGGGGTGGGTGGAATGTGTGGTCTGGGCCCGGGAACAGACACAGACAGGCATGGCTGGGACTGCATGGTGCTGCAGGAGTGGGATGACACAGAGTGGCTGCGAAAACTTCTCCTGAACTGTGACACTTCTGTCCTGTGTGACTTGCTGTCCCCTGCCTGGAACTGAGCAGGACTGACTGTGCAGCTGCCAGTGCTGAAGCGCCAGCCTGAAGCGCCAAAAGCCAGCCAGCCAGGCACTTACGCTAGACAGCTACCCCTCAGTAGCGGGCGGCTCCCATCATGGGATTGTCTTCTGTGTCAAGCAAGTCGCTCAGCAAAAAGCTCGAGCAATCGAAATCTCCAACTGCTCTGACTGGTAGTCATCATGTCAGATGATCAGGCGACGGGGGCTATAGATGGATTCCCCCACCATGTCACATCCCCATCATCCCTATCCACTCCAGGCACCAGAGCACCAGCCAGCAGGGTACCAGCGACATCCTGGGTGCTGCAATGGGCTTGCAAGCTGGCAAGCAAGGGTGGGGGCAAGGGGCAAATTCGCAGCGGGGTCAGGCGCGGGCGGGGGGCATGAGGTTCGCAGTCTGCAGGTTCGTTCCTCCAGGCAGGCGGTCTTTCCTTTCGGACTCAGGCCAGAATGTTGGGGATGCAGATGGGGACAGTGATCCTCCTACAGTGCTCCTCGCTCGGCCCCTGGCTCATGAAGCCCTAGGCAGGCGAACCCTGAAGCTGCAAGTTGGAAATGGTGTGGAGCTGGCTGAGCAAGAAGGGGTGGGTGGTGGAGAGTGCTGAATGGTGGTGGAGGCAAGAACGGAGACATGAAGGGACGCTGCTCGCTTGAATATCCCAGTGCTGACTGCTTGCTGTGTGCTCCCGTGCTGCTGTGCTGGAGTGAGAGCCCAAGGCTTGGGTGGTTGGGAGCAAGGCTTTTTGGCCTTTGAGAGGCTGCCAGATCCCAGGCTTGGCTGAGAGAGAGAGAGAAGAAAAGCCGCAGAGCAGAGGAGCAGGGTGAGCTTTGATATGCCACTTGAGGCTTGAGAGCTTAACCTGTGAAGCATTTTTCAGAGAGCCCCCATAGACTAACTTTTCCCAATTTTCCCCACTAGTTTAAAATTTAACAAAAAATTTTTTAAGTTTTACGTTTTGAAAATAATACTAATTAAATGTTTTTCTATTTGTGAAACATCGTTTTTAATTGAAGGGTTAAGGGGAAGGTCATGGTGGGTTGGTGGGTGGTGAAGTGATGGGGTGGTTTGGGGGGAGGGGGTTGGGGGGGCGTTGGGGGGGGGGGGGAGGTGAGGAAGGGGGTTTAGGGTGAGGGGCTGGTGAGGTGTGGGGGGGGGGTGGGGGAGGGGCAGGGGGAGGGAGTGGATGACGGGGTCAGGGGGCAGGGGGGGGACGCTGCAGGGGACCCGGGGCATGTGGCAGCACCACACCCATACATTGAGGGAAAGACCCGGGATGTGTCCACCACACACAGCATCCTCAGCCCCACACACTACACCTGCAATGTGGCCCTGCTGTGCCTCTGTACCCCCTGTGTCTCTGTGTGCCCCATGCAAGTGGTCCTGAAACAATGATCCCCCCCAAACTGCAAACTGGTAACACTGTGCAAAATGGCTGAAACAGAGACTGAAACAAAACTTGACCAACAATGTTAAAGTAATAGCAACTTGGGAAAAGGGATTGGGATGGGACTGGGGGTAGGTGTAGGGACAACAGACTGGTACAGACTGTAGGTGTCTGGTTCATTACTTGTACACTCTGCTGACACTGCAGTCACTTGGCTCAGGGCCTCCTCCTTGGTGACAGGGCACTTGCCCAGACCGGTCACTTCTGCGGGGGGTTCCAGGGGGACAGCAGCTCTTGCCTGCGCTCTCCTGCGCAGAGGGCTGCTTCCATCCCATCTATGCTCCTGCTGCCGGTCTTGCTCCTCCCGCCTGCATTCCTGTGCCTGGCTGCTGATCCGCCTGCTGGTCGTCCTCTCGATGTCTCTGCTCTGCCTCCACTCCACCTGCCCTGTCGCCTCCCTGCCTGGTGCTGCTGCTCCCTCCCTCTCTTCTCTGCCTTGGCGCTGGAGCCCTGGAAGGCCCCGTCTCTGCCAGTCGCCTCCGCGTCTATGTTTTTTCTCATAGTCTGTGCCGCGTGTGATGCGCGAGCCAGCGGGTGTGATGCGAACAGTAGTGTACATGATGCGAAAAAGTAGGTGCATTTCTTGAACAAAACACAGTTTACCATCAACAAGTTACACAGTCAGGAGATCAAGAGAGAGTCGAGAAAAACAAACTAAGAGCAGGCGAGATTGCACTAGTGGGAGGAGATTTAGTGCAGGCTCTCATTGGCGCAGTCATTGCAGCTGCATTTGGCTGGGTAGCAAGCTAGCTTAGCGCTGCTGCACTGGCACTGCGTAAGCTTCAGTACAGAGAGCGCGTCAGATAGTGAGCAAGTGAGCAAGACTGCCTCTGCCTGCTGAAAACGTGTAAGATTTGATAAGATGGCATTGTAAGGCATCTCTCTGCAGTGCAAACTGAGTATAAGCAAAGTCATTTAGGCCTGCATAAAACTCACCTAAAAGTAAACTCACTGTATGCACTCTAAAAGTCTAAGTAAAAGTCTGTTAAGTTATGCAACAAAGTGCACAATAAAAGTTTACTTAAGCACTTCAGATTAACACACTTCTAAAAACACCAATCACACCACAGCACTAACACAACACACAGATAGAATACACAAGGGATGCACAGAGCAGGAACGACACACAGAGAGCGGATGTGAGCACGGACCAGGACAGATGGAGCTGCACAGACTGCCAAGAGCTGCGCAGGTCCCCCTCTCTCTCATGGAGAGGCTGTCTCGCAAGAGTTTGTGGCTTGCTGAAGAGAGCCTGCAGAGACTTATCCCAAGAAATTTCCTCTGAGTTGCTGTTGCTTTGCTGCTTCTTTTCCAGCTGCTCTCTGATTTAAATTTTTGTATAGTTTTTATATTTTTCTATTTTCTTTTTTATTTAAATTTAAATGTTTTTTATTTTTATTTCTTTTTTATATAAATTTCCCTGATTCCGAATAATATTAATTCCCCTGTTGGTAGGGGATCTCTGTGAGGGTGATGAAGCCCTCCCTACTGGGAGGAGAGTTGAGAGGGGGGGGATGTCGCCTCTTAGATCTTCTCAATCGGGGATCCTCCCTGTCCAGATCCTGGCTGGGGGGGGAAAGTGTCCCTGCACACGGTTGAGCCCTCGGAGCCTCATTCATCACTGGTGGGGAACCCCCTTGAATGGCAAGCAGTGCTGCAGAGCACCTGAGAACAGTCCCTGGGGTTCTGCCGGGGGCCACCACTGGACCTGTTGATGTCAGCACTCCTTTCTCCCCGCGTCTGCTGCACCAGTGGCGGGCACTGCCGGGTTGCTCCCCGCTGTATCCTTTGCCTTTCTATTTTTTCTCCTTCGAGCTTTGGAGGCATTCTGTCCTCCCGCTCTTACTCATGGTCACACTTCCCGGTCAGGCTTTCAGGGACTTCTTTCATTCTGGCTGTCTCTTCTTTCTCCCTTGAGTGCTCTCTGCTGGACTCCTCTGCGGGACTGCAGGTGCTCTGCACTCGTCCCTGGACTCCTCTGCTGGTCTCAGATTCAAACCGACCAGACAGAATCATTCCCTGGATTTCGGAACAGGCTGCTTGGATTCATGGCCATGTGTTCTCAGATCCAAGCCGACTCCCAGCGCCAAAAAGCGAGTGAATCAATTCTGGGCTCTCCAGCCGTCCCAGCTGGAAGGCTGAAGCAGAGACCGAGCTCTGACCACTGTGGCGCGAAAAGAGCACGCAGCTGTGGGATAGCTCCGCTCAAATAGCTAGCAAGAGCAGCAAGTTGAGCCCAGCGGCTTCTAACCTGCGGACCGTACTCCACCTGCCCTGTGTGGAGGGGTGAGTCCGAAATTAAAAAAGTTAAAGCCTCAATTTGGTTGAGTTGGCTTCCTATGCCCTAGTAACCTTCTCTTTCTTAAGCTAAATAGATTGAGCTCCTTCAGCCTTTTTTGAGTACATGATTTCTCCTGTCACCCATTCTCAATGTGCACTTTCCACTTCCTGGTCCCTCCCTGGGTTCCACAATGATTCCTGCCATCACCACAAAGTTCTAAAACTTGACCACCTCCATTTCATAGAATCATAGACGATTAGGGTTGAAGAGACCTTCGTACGTCATCCAGTCCAACCCCCTGTTCAAAGCAGGACCAACTACCAACTATCAATAACTAACTTGCCTCCCCATTCCCTTGCCTTGCTCTGCTGTCAGCCTGACTCCATTTACTCAGCTGCTGGCGGCTTGTATGTCATTTCATCCCTGGCTTGAATTCCTAACATGACTTGCCTGCCTCTGTGGTTGCCTTCCAAAAGCTAGGGACAGAGTGAGACTCTTGACTGAAGCCAGTCCTTCCCTGCTCACTACGTAGCTGCAACTATCTCTTCCTCATCTTCCAGCTTGCCATGGAGATCCAAAAACCCTTAGGAAGCAAGTCTCTGCTAGTAATCTGTATGGTTACTTGCCATTTTCCCAAGGATTAAAGTGTGCAGCATGTACCAAACCTTGGTTGCTTCCTTGATCTGTATTTTACTGCACTTGTAAATTAATAAAATGTGAGCTTCCTAATGGAAATGCTGTGTGCCTTGATAAAGCAGAGACTGTGCCGTTTGTCTGATTTTTGTTATTCTTACAGTATTTTGTCCTAGAAAAGGATGTACAGTAAATGTTTGGGCTGAAACCCTGTGAAAAATACCGAATAGTATATGGGACAGGGGGGTTACTAGAATTCTTTCTCTGCAATAACATATGAGTTCGGACTTCATGAGAAGATATTTTTCCCTATGCAACCATTATCATTCATTTTCTGTTTTTATTACTCCTAGGATCTTTGCAGCTTCTTTACTTACAGCAACTAACAAGATTCCTGATGGCTTCTTAACTATACTGTTTCTAAGACTTGTTAGCAGTGATATCTGAAAACATATCTGGTGTCTGTTCAGTGAGCTTTTATGGATGCCCTATAGCTGTAGAGTGTGGATGGAATTTTAATTTTTTAGTGATTTGAAGCTTTGAAATTTTTGTCCTAAATAGAGGCATATAAACATAGAGTGCCTTGGAAAATGGTGATTACTTCTTTTCCTTTCTTAAAAGCTGTATATTTTGTATTTCTATATTACCAGTTCGTACTTGAAACCTACACTGTGGTGTTCTGTATTTAGCAGTCTGAATGCACAATTTCAATTTACTTGAAATCAAAATTATATGTTCATTCTGTCAACTGGTATTTCTTATTATTAATTTGTACCAAAGTTTTAAATTGAAGTATCTTTGGAGTTGTTAGTGAAAACATGTGGGATAGGATTTCAAAATGACAGTGAACAGTTAGAGTAGGCTTTAAAAAAACACTTCCAGTATTGCGACCAGGACATGGTAACACTGCAGATGTGACTGGCTCAAACATACATGTATAAAATGGATTGACCATTTACAACGGTTGGAGTTGCTGGACCTTAACAGCATTATAATTTGCTTCAAAGAGGAGGAAAACAGTAATTTTAGAAAGTTTGGTATTGACTTGTCTGGTAGCGTGAAGCGTCACTTAGAGCTGACATTCATCAGCATATAACCCTGCTGGAAATGTGTGTGTCTGTGGTTAATAAGGTTGCTAGCTCCGTTGTTTTTATGACTGAGGAGGGCAACTCCATTTAAAAATTGTCACTTCTAGGAATGCTTATTTGCACTTTTTCCAGATTGTCTGTGCTCTTTACTCCATCCCACTTCTTGAAAATAAATTTGGTCTTCAGGAATGGTAGAAGCTGAAATACTTGGTTCACCAACAATACAGGTTATTAGGGAAGCAACTGTATTATGGGAAGCCACCAAGCCACTGGAACTGTCTTTCTGCACATTCAGGATGACCGCTCTGATCAAGTCATGTGTAGAAGGTTCCCTTCATGATCATAAAGGATAGCAATGTTTTTTCTCTGAAAAAAGAATTCTGACTAGATTTTCTTGGCATCTTTATTTTATGTCCTATTTGTAATATAACCTCCGTTAGAGAACACAATCAATTTGAAATCTAGTCTTGTTTTAAAAGCAAAGTTTAGAAATTGTGTTAGGTTCTACCCTTAATGCCTTAGTTTTCACCAGACAGTATTTGTGTTTTTACTTATTTTTAACATCCTTTTTCTCTTTTGTTGCTATGTTTAAAAAAAAAATCCCAAACACACAAACTGCAATGGAATCTGACTCTACAGGAGAAGGAGCAAAATGGTCTATACGCAAAATTCTGTCAAATGCACAAAGTAAAAAACCGGAAAAAATTGAGAGAAAAATGTTTTTCCTCTAATTTCTTTGTTGTAGTAACCTGTGGTGTTACTTATGATAAATATAGATACAAATGTTTCAAACAGAAAAGTGATATTTTCATTAACTGTGGGTAGGTCTATACTTACCTGCCGGGTCGACGCGTAGCGTTCGACTTCTCGGAGTTCGATATATTGCGTCTCATCTAGACGCGATAGTTCGCACTCCGAACGCGCTCCCGTCGACTCCGGAACTCCACCACCGCAAACGGCGGTGGCGGAGTCGACGGGGGAGCCGCGGACTTCGATCCCGCGGCGTCTGGACGGGTAAGTAACTCGAACTAAGGTAGTTCGACTTCAGCTACGCTATTTGTGTAGCTGAAGTCATGTACCTTAGTTCGACCCCCCCACCCTAGTGTAGACCAGGCCTAAGTGTCTAATCCTAAAGTGGTGGTGTTACTGGGCCCCCTACTTTCTTTTTTGTGTGCTGCAGTAATGTTTATTTTTAAAAGAAACATTGCTCTCTATTTCTTCTCTCCTTTTAAATATGGGGTCTTATCCTGCCCTGTGCTATGGCGGGAAAGGGATGGCTGGAAAATTCCTGCACAGCAGCGAAGCAGGATACCCTCCTACCTTTTTCTTGAGTGCCTGTAGTTGGACAGGCTGACTCATCTGCCTGGTCCCCAGGGAGGTACAGAATACTGGGTTGTTGAGAGTATGATCAGATTTCTGGATTCTGCAACACTCACTGGAGGGTGTGCAACAGTAAGATTCACTCCACTGTACATTCCCTTTCCTTGAGGTCTAGCCTTCAGCATCATCCTGCCCTGCATCAGTGGGATGGCTCGGGTTCCTGTCATGAAGTTGGCATCGTTCTTCTCATTGTCACTGTAAAGCACATTGAATTTTTAATGTAAAATAAGATCCCCATAGTTAATTGTGAGAAATTGAGTTCTTAGTGCAAATAACTCTTCCATAGGTGTGTCTGGCATGGACCTGGGATTAGACGTAATTAATGAGAATTCTTACTTTTCAATTCATCCACTTCTAAGATTGCACTGAAGGTACATAGTCTGCTTGCACTAAAAGGACTCTGTGCAAAACCAAAAGGTGTTTCTGTTTAACCCAGGGTTGTTAAGAGCAATCACTTTATAACCAATCCAGTGTGGGAGGGACAGAAGACTGGCACGTCCTCCTATGTCAAAATATGAACCAACGACAAGTCAAAAAGAGATCTGAATGTATAGTAGTTAACATGTCTTAATAGACTAACTGTGTTTCGATTTTTTTCAGGGCCCACAGTTTGTCTCCAACAGATCATCTCGCAGCATTTTACCTGGCACTGCAGCTTGCCATATCTAGACAGGTTAGTTCTACTTGTCAAATATATTAAAACTCCACATCGTGATATGAAGATAGAAATTCTGACCTGTGTAAATGGACACAGCAATGGTAAACAGCAAACAAAATAATTCATGTGTTTTCATAGCCTGGTGCAAGCTGTGTTCACCAATGTATAATATACCATTAAGGAGCATCAGCCATTTTTAACAATGGAATATTTTATTATCCTAAGGATCCAATTACTCTTTCTGTGTGCACTCGTTATAAATTCTGATCATCTGTTACATGATTTATATCTGTCCTCGGAGTATTGAATTCTGTACCTAGACATGCTTAATTCCACTTCCTCATTTAATGAATAGATGGTTTCTGCTCTTTCAGGGCCGGCTCCAGCTTTTTTGCCACCCCAAGTGGTGAAGTCAAAAAGAAAAAGATAAAGCCGTGATCGGTGGCACTTCAGCAGCAGCTCTACCGTGCTGCTTCATTATTTGGCAGCAGTTCCTTGGCTCCGAGAGGGACTGAGGGACCTGCTGCTGAATTGCCACCGAAGACCCAGACCCCTTCCCATTGGCCGCCCCAAGCACCTACTTCCTTCGCTGGTGCCTGGAGCCGGCCCTGTGCTCTTTCCCTGCAGGCCCTGCACTGTGGCTAACATCAATACAGGGAGCATTTCCCTCAGAGTCTGTCAGTGTTGCCCTTTAATCCAGTATTCTGCCACAGCATACCCAGCACTAAGGGTCAGAAGTAGGAGACTAGGAATCAAATTCTTGTGCCTCATGGCCATGTAAAAGTACATGTTCTCTGAATACTTGTGGATGGTTTGCTTGTTGTAAACAGTACTACAAATATCTGTTTAAAAAGAAAAGAAAAATCTTATAAATCTGCAGAAAGAGGTGGGAGTTAAGTTGTGTTCTTAAAACACAACCTGAATCATGTCCTTGTACAGCTGTTACATTTAAAGGAGCTAGAATTGTATCTTGCATTGCATTAATTTGTGTAATATATAGCTGCTTTCTATATGTCGTAGGCTTTTTCCTGTGTCAGGTTTATTTTAGGAGCTAGATTGGAACAGAGTAGTTTACATACTCTAGGTGACTACTTTTTATTGCTAATGAACAGCAAAAATGTCACATTGGAGAAGAATGGACTGTCTTATGATATCACAGGTTTCTGTAGCAGGTTATTGTAAGCCTGGCTCTTACACCCCAGAAATGTAGTAGGGAGAGACTAGAATCAGGTGGAAAAGAAACTCCAACAAATAGTGCTGGATAAAATATGGAAAAAAGAAAAGCAAAAAACTGCTTAATGTTGGACATTGGAGGCTTGGATCAGGAAGTTAAAGGACTTAAAGATCCAGATCCACAAATTAGGAAAGGAAAAAATAGATTGGAGAAGAAAAGAAGATACACAAGGTACATGCAGTGCAATCCAATGAGGCGTTTTTGGAGAAAAATAAAAGCTGTGAGGAAATGAGGGAGGAACATAACTAGCTTGTAGAACAAGTAGCAAACTTACAGGATGAGTTGTGGAGATACCAGCATAATGGGAGGCAGGACCCAGAAGCATTTTCCTTAGTTTTCACTGTAGCCATGGGATATATCTGTGCAGCAGGGCCTGTGCAAGTTGCTACTGCTCTCCTGCTTTGGACACTGCTAAAACAAGATACCTGCAGGCTGAGTTGAATAATATATCCAGAGGTTATGGGCATGCCCCTGATCTCCCTGCTCCAATTATAGTTCAGGTAGAAGGGGAAGGGAACAACGGTGGAAAGATTGTTACTGAAAAGAATCATCTTGAAAAAGATGAACCACTTAAATAAGCAGAATTGAGATAAGTTATGGCAGAGATCTTTGGGGCGTTTATGGTTGCAGGTTATAGGTCATACTATTGATGACTCAAATTTAGGGGCACAGTTGGTATGAGTACTATATAATTTAAGATCAACTCAAGCGGAAGCATTGGATGGAAGGTCCACATGAGCTAGCAGATCGCCTCCTTTGGAGGTGGAATTTCTGAGAGTATAATGTGCATAATATACTAGCAAGAGGAGAGCAAGCGCACATTGAAGTGGCATGAATGGTGCTTCCCCAGAATGCAAGAAATTTCTTGCAGTTCAACCCTGATCCCAATCATTTGGACAGTTTCTTAGCCAGAACTGAGTGCTGGTTGGGGTTAAATAAATCAGCAGTGTCAGTAGCTGAAGCTAACTTTTCCAAGTGGAATCTGGCCCCAAGGGCAAGGGATTCTGGGTGAGGGACAAGGAGATCAGGAACATGGAAGACTATGGGTACCCTTTTGGCAGCCTGAAAAAGAGAAGAAGCAACTGGAGGAGGAAGTAAAAATATTGAAAGCTCTGCAGGGATGTCCACCTGCTGAGAAAGCTCATCCAGTGAACTCCCAATAGGGTTTCCAGACTTCTGCACCTCAGCTGTTCTTCATATTTCCCCTTTCACAAGATGGCCCATGGTAAAAACCACTATATCGGAATTGGAAAAGAACATGTTACTAAATAGCCATGGAACAAAAGATTAGGGACAATACTGTACAGGCATTGGAAATACATTGGTGGGCTGTACCAGAGGAGGTGAGCTTGCATCCCCTGGGTTTGAGCCTGATATTAATGGTAGTTCAAATTATTACAATTACTGTTGTCCTGAGAATGTGTTGCTGGGTAATACGCATCAAAAAGCACACAAAAAAAATCCCAAAATGTAATGAAAATACAACAAATGTTTAAAAATATTGAAAAAATATTTTTAAAACCCCAAAGGCAGTGAAATGTCAGTCTGGCTTGACATGAGTAATTAAACATGGGGGAGGCCTCATTTCTTGGAAGACTGGTTTAGGGAAGTAAATAGATGAGCAGGCTGAAAACAGTTGTGTAACTAAATTAGGAAAATGGCTCAGTCAACTGAGACAGAATGTCTGAACTAGCTAAGGTATGGGGAGGGAATGCCTAGGGAACCATTTGCAAAGAACAAGATAACAATGGACAAGATATGCTGAAAATGTAAAGATGAGGTAAAGAGTAGGTTGAACATGGCCAGTGCGTAGACACAGCATGCTGTACGAGAATTGGTTCCTACCAAGTATTTGGTAATCCCAAAATTTGTAATGCAATGTATAGTAAATGCAGTGAGATGTGTAGATGTATATAAAGGGAGAGGGTTTCTGTGTAACTTTGGATCTGTGATGTACCCTGCATCCATACTCTGTGTTTGGGTCTAATCAGCTCAGCGTAGCTTTGCTGCATGCCAAATAAAGATACCTGAGTGAAGTCTCGAGTTGAACTGAGTTCCTGGGAAGCTGAGTGGAAAGAGATCTTGGAGGGAATCCCAACTGTTATGAGTTTGCCAGAATTTCCTTTTTACTTCAGAAGCACATTGCTTTATGAAATGCAATTTTACATTGTACATTCATTTCAACACTTGAAGCATTTGTTTAAACAAAAGCATATATAACTTTGGTGATTATGGGGAGTTATAAAGAAGAAAGATTACTCTGAAATCTAGCTGTGTGCTTATTCAGGTATACTTGAGCTGAAGTTAAAATAAAATATCTTTTGAGCATCATTAAAAAGAGATTTAAAATGTTGTAAATGGGAGAAAAGGAATGAATTAGATGCAATGGTCTGGTATTGACTGCTATGCATAAATTTAAACACATTTTATCTCATTTCAGAGGTTGATTTATTACTTTGGAGCTTTTAATGTTCACTGTAAAATGTCAAGTCTGCTTGTATATTTCTGGTTAGTATTTTATGTGAGCCTATACAGCTTTGCATAATTTCTACAAGTATTACATGTACTTTGAATGTTTATATACATGCAGTGAAATTATAGCAAGTGGTATTTCTAATAATAACTCTTCTCAGCATTTTTTTTACTCAGATACCAGAAGCTTTAGGTTATGTTCGTCAGGCTCTTCAACTTCAAGGAGATGATGCCAACTCTTTGCATCTCCTTGCACTCTTGCTGTCAGCCCAGAAACACTATCATGATGCTTTGAATATAATTGACATGGCCTTGAGTGAATATCCAGAAAACTTCATGTGAGTACTTTCAGTGCATCTATTTCCATATACCCTATTTCACAACTCCTGAATTTTGTTGGCTAGTAGTAGGCTCCCTATCTCATTAATGGTAAGAGAGGTTATTTTTGAAGATTGCAATCTTTTTTATTTTAGTTTTCTTTTTTTCTCCAATGCATTGTAATTGTTTTCAATACTATTGCTGTTTCTTAGCATTTTAGGCTTTTTTAAATGTTGAAAATAGGTTTCAAACAGCTGCCCTGTATTTTTGGTGGTTTTCCATATACTGGTTATTTGTTTTAAAAATTTCCCACTTAGCATGTTTTACAATATTCTCCTGGGTTGTATATTTTTATGTAGCAATCTAAAAAAGCTTATATGATACTTTCACAAAAAAAATGTAGTTTCATAATGTCGTCTTCTAAGGATAAAAATCCACTAATGTGTTTATTGTATAAAGTCGCTGTGCTACTTTGTCTGTGTTTAATGGCCAGTCATCAGGAATCAACAGGTGCATAATTAAACAACTGAAGTGGAAGAAGCACAAATTTGGTGGAAGGTTCTTTATCATATTAAAAACAATTCATTTTTTGTTGTGCATACTCATTGTATTTTGCTTGGGACACACACAGGCACCACAGTTTCCTTTGTTGTTGGATGACATCCCTTAAATATAGTTGGATTTCATAATTCTGTAAAGATGCATTTAAATTCAGTATAAAATTAGTATATATTTCAGTGGAACCCACAATAAGGTCAAAAGTTTCAGCGTGAAATCATAACACTACTGAAGTCAATGGCAAAACTCCCTTTGACTTCAGTAAGACCAGCAATGTTTTATTCTGATAAAGAAGTTTGTGTCAGCTACTCCAGGTTATGATCCACAGCATTTTAAGCATCCTAAACTAAGTTGCTGACAATTCAACATTAATTCAAACGTTTAAAAAATGTATTAGTCTTTATCAGATGCCCATTTAATAGATATGATAGTAATAGAATTTTCAGTTTAAAATATAAACTATTTTTAAACTAATATATAACTTCGTGGCAATAAAAAAAAATCAATATTTTGAACCAGTTGGAGAGAACAGACTTACCTCAATTAGAAATTGTTTCCTAATAACATAAAACTGCTGTCACCAAGATTTCTAACAACTTTTTCATGGCCAAATCACATGGTCTGTATTTCATCCTCATGGATCTTATCACTGCTTTTGACCCTCCTTTTTGAAATCTGACCCCTTGAAGCTTTTGAATTTGTGCCTGCTGCTTCTGAGACTGCCCCATACTTGTTTCTTTGGGTGAGCCCCTTCTCTGTGTAATCTGCTCCTCTCCTGGTTTCAGCTTCCATCTTTATGCTGGTAGCTCTCATATATACTACTCAACTCCTGATCTGTCTGCTTCTGTCTAATCTCACATCTCAGTCTTGCTCTCTGATGACTACTCTGGAATGACTCACTGTCCGCTTAAATTTAACAATGCCAAAGCTGAATTCCTCTTCTTCCCTCCCAACTCCTTCATTCTCATTTGCTGTTGACAATTCTGCTATCCTCCCTGTCATTCCATCACCCCATAAATTAGAGGATCATCTTTGACTCATCCCTCTCTTACCCTGAACATCCAGGCGGTTTCCAAATTTTGCCACTTATCCCTGCATGAGTCATCCTCTTTCAGTTCAGACAACAAAATCTCTTATCCAAACCCTCATTCTCTCCCATCTTGATTACTGACCTCCCTTATATCCAGGTCACCTCCCACTCCATGTTAAATCCATACAAAGCACAGTTGGTAAGATCACCTTCATCGCTCCGACCAGGTACCACATCAACCTCACCTCTCCCTGAATCTCTCCAGTTGCTCCCACTGTTGAACTGCATCACTTCAAGTCTTTGTGCACTTGACTTCAAAGGCCCTTCACAGCAATATGCCACCCTACTTGTGCAATATTATCACCTACTGCGTCATCTCTTGCCTCCTCTGTTTCACAATTTCTGCATCATCTATCCATTTCTCAGATTCGTACACAAACATCTGTGCCTCCTCCAATTCTTTTCTCAAGAACCAAAAATTTTGAAAGATATTAAACATCATACTTCAGGTCTTGAGACAGTCTTTAACTACTGAGTGAGGCGGTTGTTTGCATCTTCCTCTGAAGTATCTTGCTATTGTCAGAGATAGGGTACTGGACTAGGTGGAGTAGGGTATGATCCAGTATCAGAGGGATAGCCGTGTTAGTCTGGATCTGTAAAAGCAGCAAAGAGTCCTGTGGCACCTTATAGACTAACAGACGTATTGGAGCATGAGCTTTCGTGGGTGAATACCCACTTCGTCGGATGCATGTGATCCAGTATGGCAATTCCTTTATTCCTATATGTACATTTCAGTATACGTCTGTGGGTTTTTCAAATTGAGAAAAGAAAAAGATAAACAATTGTTTACATTGAATCTTGAGCCTAAACCTAGCTCCACACTAATTCCAACACACTAAAAAATAAGGGGCAATCTTTTATTCTTAATTTAGGACAAGATTGTGGTTTTAAGTCACTGGCCAGATTATGCGGTACAGGTCCCTTGGTGGAAAACCTAGTTGGACAGATCTTAGTGGGCTAGAATTCCTGAAGAGTCTTTGGGAGAGGGGAGAAAGGAAGTCAGTGCAGACATCAGAGTGGGAAATCTGCCAGCCTCTGAAAAAAGAATGAATGTGAAATTACTCTCCTGTGCTGGTACAGCTGTACCCCTCTTAGTTCCCTTTTTGGGTGGATAATCTGCTTGGTAGCATACCCCATCAGGTCATGGCTGGCCCCTGCAGAGAGTTCAAGGGATGGTGAAGATTCCTTATTCTCTGTCTTCTCTCTTGGGCAGCCACAGTGTGGCCCATAATTTAAACCTGGTATTGAATTCTCCATATCATTATATTATTTTCTACAGGGATTTATAAGCCTCAGTTATATGATCAGGTTTTATTACTATATCTTTGACTTGTAAAACATCATGTACAAATACACCTCTACCTCGATATAATGCTGTCCTTGGGAGCCAAAAAATCTTACCACGTTGTAGGTGAAACCGTGTTATATTGAACTTGTTTTGATCCACTGGAATGCGCAGCCCCGCCGCCCCGGAGCACTGCTTTACAGCATTATATCCAAATTTGTGTTATATCGTGTGGCGTTACATCGAGGTAGCAGTGTATTTGATAGTTTTTTTTATTCTACAAAAGTGCTTTGGATGTAAGCTGACTCTATTTTCCCTCTCTGCAACTGCTGACAGATGACGCAACCCCATTCCCTCTCCCCCACCACCTGTGAGAAGAGATCCCTATAACACACCTCAAAAGTTGCTAATTTTCAGTATGCTCAAACATTCCTTGATTCATTCTATTTTCTTTAGTATTTAATTGGGTTTTTTGTACATTTCAATTGTTTTCTATTTTTCCTCTGGGGACACAGGCCAGGATATCCCGAATCTTAGTAAATTAAATAGTATGGGGCTTCTGAGTCTCCTCGTTGCTGCATATCAGAGACTCCCCTATCAAAGTATAATTTAAAACTTTTTTGCATGTGTGATAAATGAAGTGTGTGGGAGGGGGCAAAGGGGAGGTAGCTCCTTTTGATGGACACCCAGCCAGCCAGTTAGCTGTAAAATCCCTCTTGGTAGTTGTTCTCTGCATGCTTTACCTGTAAAGGGTTAAAAGTCCCCCAGGTAAAGAAAAGGAAGTGGGAACCTGACCAAAAGAGCCAATGGGAAGGTAGAACTTTTAAAAATTGGGAAAGAAACTTTCCCTTTGTCTATTGTTCTCTCTGGGTTGCAGGGACATGGGCAGCAATGCTGTAAGCAGCTTTAAGCCAGGTATGATTATAGATTATCAATTCATACCTCAAACCTACTTATCTGAAGCCTCAGATATGTAAGTAAAATTAGGGAATGTCTAAAAAGACGCGATTAGTTTTATTTCTGTTTATTTTTTAAGGCTTGTGGACTCCTCTGTACTAACCCCAGATGCTTTGTTTGCTTGTCACCTTTAAACTAACCCCCAAGAAAGCTATCTTGGGTGCTTAATTTTTGGAATTGCTCTTTTAAAATCTAGCAAAAGCCTAATTTCCAGATGTATTTTCTTCCTTTTTGTTTTTAATAAAATTTACTTTTTTTAAGAACACGATTGGATTTTTGGTGTCCTATGAGGTTTGTGAGTGTTGTTTAATTAGCTGGTAGCTTTAGTTTTTTTCACGGCTCTTCCCCAGATTGCGGGGGGCGGGGGGGGGGAGAGAGAGAGAGTGTGTGTGTGTAAGGGCTTGAGGGTACCCCACAGGGAGGAATTCCCAAGTGCTCCTTCCTGGGTTCAAGGGGGTTTTGGCATTTGGGTGGTGGCAACGTTTACCAAGCCACGGTCACAGAAAAGCTGTAACCTTGGGAGTTTAATACAAGACTAGAGTAGCAAGTATTAATTTTTAAAATCCTTGCGAGCCCCCACCTTCTGTACTCAAAGTGACAGAGTGGGGATTCAGCCTTGACAGCATGGATATAGAAGTTGCTTTACAGCTTGTTGAAGATAATCCTCTCTTTGTGGAAAAACTAAATTTAAAAAACAAATACATAGTGTATGTGAATTATGCCATTTATTATTTAATTTACATTGTGCATAACTGAATACCACTACATGCTACACTGTGTGCCTTCCTGCCATTCTTTCGGGGCTTTTGTTTTGTTTTTGTTTTTGTTTTTTTCCAGTCAAGTGGCTTTAATTTCAAGTTTGCATGTGATACCTTCATAAAACACAAGGGAAAGCTGTAAACTGGTAATAGAAGCTGTGCTGATAAAACAGTTCTTCCTGGTCCTCCTCTCTTCTTGCTGAGATGCATTTTGCCTAACTGCTGATTGATGGGTGAATGCTAACTGCTGGTGTTCAACATTTTAATCCTTTAAAATTTGGTACCTTTCCAAGATTGATTCTTGCGCTGGCACCACTCATGTCAGAAGTATGCTATTGGTATATCCCCCAAATTTGCATCTTGGTCTTACAGGGTTTATTGCTCTAATAGGCAGCCAAGAAAAACTGCTGAACAAACAAACAAACTGCTGAACAGCCATTCATATACACTTTTTGCAGTGTGACCCCTTTGTTAAGAAATAGAGAGTTTACTCCAGGCCCGAGAACCATCCTAAGCAAAAGAAGTTATGGGAGAGAGTGAATACCACATTCTAGTGTTGCCTGCAAGTCATAGCATCTTCTCCACATGAAGAGTTGACATCTCATTCTTTGCAACATAGGGAGGAAAAAATAAGATGAAGTAGTAATAAATCCACCAGATGGAGGAAGTACATGCTGCTTAGATCATTTTTCCAGGACAAATTTAAAAGCTGTATGCTTGGCATACCAACATTGCTGCAAGGTATTTTGCTGAAGACAACCATATTCTGTGGTGAAGAAATGTAACACCTTTCACATCTAGAATTACCTAAAATTTTGAATCTATTACCACACCACTGCGTAATCTAAAGAAAAAGCTTCTACTCCACCCTTTTTCTTCACAAGTATCAGAATCCAAACTGAGGCCTGATGATCAGCTTCAGCTGATCCTAATTTTTCTGGTGGATGGATGGTCTGCATTCTTTATTAATTCATCACACAAGTTTTTGCCCCATCAGGCACTGGGATCTCAACTTACACAAAAGGACATAACCTCATCCCATCCCAGCACTCTTAGACTTTGTCTACACTGGCAAGTGAAAGAGAACATTTTTGTCATTTAGAGGTGTTTAAAAAAAACACCCTCCCGAAAGACAAAAGCTTTGTCGACAACAAGCGCTGGTGTGAACAGCGCTTTGTCGGCTGGAGCGCGCTCTTGCCAACAATGCTAACGCCGCTCGTTGGAGGTGGAAGTTTTTTGTCTATAGGAGCTCTCTCCTACCGACAAACAGCTGCTACACTGCATGCCTTTTAGCAGCACGGCTGTAGCGGCACAGCCATGTTGCTGAAAGTTGCATAGTATAGGCATAGCCTTAGATTGCTTACTCTTCAAACTCAATCAGCCTACAAACGCAAAGATACAGACTAGAAAATTTCCTCTTGTTGTTATTTCTGCAAAGTTCAACTGTAGGACTTGTCTGCCAAACTATGGCCACAGAGAGATATTGAGTAGTAGTTGCCTGTTTGGTGTAGAGTAAATATAGGTTTGTTTAACAGGTACCCATTTTATATGTTTGGGTGCATGTTCAAGAAAATTACCTGTGGTGACTTTTATGTTGTGTCAAGAGTTTCAAAATGAAATGAATTACCTTAAGCACATTTTAAACACACCTGTATTCCCTTTTTCTGCCCCACTCCCATGTGCATTTACTGTAAAGCTGTTTCTATGATTGATACTGCTTTTTTGTGAGACTTACATTGATGATGTAAGACTCATGAAAATACTGAGGGGAAAGAACATAGAAAACTACTTGTGCAAGTCTTTGTCAAGGCTGCTGCTGTGTTCCCCAGGCAAGTTTCCAATGGCTGTCCTGGCAGGCCATGCACATACAGGATCCCACAGTAAATAATTTTTTTGACATTGCAAAAAACTTTTCAGCCTAATTTGAGTTCTTCTTGTGACTAAAATATCAAAGTAAATTTGCCGCAGTACTAGTGTTGGTGAGGAGAGAGAGAACTAGACGTATTAAGTGCTAGAATGTTGATGATGAGTGTGGTATCATGACTAAGTAGACAAGACGTTTGTCCCCCTCTTCAAAGAGGATAGAGTAAATAAGTTATGAAAATGTTGCCTTGATATTTGATTGCAAATAACTTTTTTATCCTTCAATTGCCTGTGTTCCACCCGTTTGCTTAGGACAGAGATTTTTGTAAATTTTCATTATGAACTTTGTATTGTTTTGTTCTTACAAGGAACTGTTTCCCCTCTGCCTATCAGTTGATAAGAATTCTAGTTAATACTGTGAAAAAGAGTAGATTTTGTTCAAATCACGTTCACTATGTTGTGCAAAACATGTATCTGTATAATACAGTTATATATGAAATCACTGTATTTTAGTCACAAAGAGAGAGAGATTAGTGACAGTCCTTTACTTAAAAACTCAATTTTTACAATTCCCAAACTTCCTGTCTTTTATTGTTGTCTCATGAGGTACGTGTTTCTATATGGTCTCTGCTATTTATAGTATAAAATCTTCAAATACCTTTTTATTTATTCTACCTCATGCTTAGCCATCAAATTATCACTTAGTAGGATGGATTCATGTTTCATAATTAAATATTTATGTAGTCGCTTTTTCACCTTAGTATTTTTTTAACTTATGGTATTATGTTACCAAATCAATAGGTCTAGTATGTTACCTGAGATCATCCTGATTTAATGAAAAGCCACTTAAAACAATAAGTAATAAACAATAACTGCTAATATGCTGCAAATTAGTGATGACTCCAAGAGATGACAGCTGACAGGCTTTTTAAAGTAGCAGGCATAAGGAACAGCAGAAGGGATATTTGAGGAATGCAAGAATCTTATTTTAATGTTAAGCTGTAAGCTCAAAAAAGGAAAGACATATGGTAACAGGTCTGAAAGCAACTGAAGACTAAGCTCACTGTTTAAACATTTACATTTGTTGAAGTGTGGTAGAAAACTTTTTTGTTACAAGAATATTTCATAAAATTTTAAGCAAATGTATTATCTTAATTGAAAACTCTAAAATTCTTCCTAGCCCATGGGGAATTTTTTCGGAGCTACACTGTTTCAGGAGTCAGCAGTGGAATATGGAGCCCTTTATTTTTCCCCAGGTCAATAATGGCTGCAAGTCATATTCATTTGATAACTGTCCATTATCCTAAGTGAAATGAGTTGTTGTTCGAGTTCTTGTTCATGTCAATTCCATTCAGGTGCATGTGCGCGCTCACATTAGCCGGAAGATTTTTCCCCGAGCAGCATCCCTGGGGTTGGCCTGAGCACCCCCTGGAGTCGTGCCTTAATGGCACTCAATAAAGGGCCCTGCCAATCCGCCACCCCCTCAGTTACGTCTTACCGCCAGTGACAGTAGCTGGATCTTCCCCTTGCTCTTGCTTCAGCATGTAGCTTAGCAGTACTTTTGGTTTTTGCTATAGATAGATAGTTCTAGTTGGTTAGTATAGCATAGTTAGTTCACTTACAAGTTTCACTTACGGGGGGGTTCCTTCCCCCCCCTTATTTGTCACTGGGGCAGGCCGTGATCCCCAGGCTTCAAGATTGGGGGAGGGATAGCTCAGTGGTTTGAGCATTGGCCTGCTAAACGCAGGGTTGTGAGTTCAATCCTTGAGGGGACCATTTAGGGAACTGGGGTAAAAATCTGTCTGGGGATTGGTCCTGCTTTGAGCAGGGGGTTGGACTAGATGACCTCCTGAGGTCCCTTCCAACCCTGATATTCTGTGATTCTATGATTTGCGAGGATTGCGCAAAACACATGCCTAAAAGTGACTCCCACACCTCCTGTTTATAGTGTCTGGGGGAGGGTCACCAAAAAGACTGCTGCAAGATCTGTCAGGAATTCTGACCGAGAACATTTAAAGAGAGGGAGCAGCACCTTAAAATCCTCCTCATGGAGACAGCTCTCCGATCTCAGTCAGACCCAGGCGCCGGGGTTGCCGCTCCCAGTTTCTTTTTCAGTGCTCCGGTGCCATCTTTGAAACATCCAGTGTCCAAAAAAGACTGCCAAGGAGGCTCGGCACGACCATGGAGCCTCTTGGGCACTCCAGCCCTCACGGCCACGAGTGGTCCCTTCACCCGGACGTCGTGAATTCAGTCTTCCAGAGGTGGAGATTTCCCCAGATAGACCTCTTAGCTACGCAACACAACAGGAAGTGCCAGCAGTTCTGCTCCTTCTAAAATCACAGCCCAGCTCCAGCGCGGATGCGTTCCTCCTCCCATGGGGAGGTTGTCTCCTATACGCCTTTAAGCCCATACTGCTCATTCCCAAGGTACTCCTCAAGATCCAGAGGGAACAAGCTCAGGTCATCTTGATAGCTCCAGCCTGACCCCACCAGCACTGGTACACATCTCTCCTAGACATGTCTGTGGAAGCTCCAGTCACCCTGCCGCTCTTCCCAGACTTTCTGATACAAGATCACAGTTGTCTCCAACATCCGAACCTCAGGTTGCTGCACCTCATGGGGTGGAAGCTCCGCGGTTGAACCTGGCGAAGCTTTCCTATTCAGACCAGGTTAGACAAGTCCTCCTTGGCAGCAGGAAACCCTCTATGAGAGCTACCTACCTTGCCAAGTGGAAGAGATTTTCAATCTGGTCGGCACAGCACTATTCGTTCCCGATGCTAGCCTCAGTACCGCTTATTCTGGACTATCTCCTCCATTGAAGCATTGGCCTGCTTTCAGTGTCATCAGTAAGGGTTCACTTGGACACCATCTTAGCCTTCCACCAGGGTGCGGAGGGCCACTCTTATGGTCAGCCAATTTCTAAAAGATCTCGACAGGCTACACCCTAATGTCCGGCAGCCTGTCCCGGCTTGGGACCTCAACCTTGTCCTTTGTAGACTCATGGGACCGCCCTTTGAACCCTTGGCATTGTGCTCCCTGTTCTACCTCTCTTACAAGGTCATGTTCCTGGTAGCGATAACCTCGGCCACGAGGGTGTCTGAACTTAAGGCCCTAACATCAAAGTCCCCTTACACCATGTTCTATAAGGACAAGGTTCAGCTCAGTCCTCATCCTACTTTCCTACCGAAGGTTGTGTCGCAGTTTCACATCAACCAGGACATCTTTCTCCTGGAATTCTTCCCTAAGCCACATTCCAGCGGCAGGGAGCAGAGACTTCATTCACTGAATGTCCATAGGGCACTAGTCTTTTACATCAAGAGAACAAAGCCATTCAGAAAATCAGTCCAGTTATTTGTGGCAGTGGTGGACAGAATGGAAGGTCTGCCTGTGTCGTTGCAATGCATTTCGTCATGGATCATATCCTGCATTCATGAGTACTACAGCCTGGTGGGGATTCCTGCACCTCCAATCACTGCACACTCCACTATGGTGCAGGCTTCATCAACAGCGTTCCTGGCTCAGGTTCCCACTCAGGAAATCTGCAGAGCAGCGATGTGGTCCTACATTCATACTTTCACCACACACTATGCAGTTATCCAGCAGGCCAGAGACGATGCGGCCTTCAGATGAACAGTGCTCCAATCTCCCTGGAGTTCTGGGGTGGCAGGGGCAACATGGAGCTCCCACTGCGAGCCAGGGGACCCGCCAGTTCCCAGCAGCTGCTGCGGGTGGCAGGGGTCCACAACTCCAAGCCACGGATGGCCAGAGACCCTGGAGCTCCGAGCCGCAGTGGGCCTCGAGGTCCCCATTTTTCATGGATATTTTTAGTAAAAGTCACAGGACAGGTCGTGGACTTCCACATGACCTGTCTGTGACTTTTACTAAAAATATCCATGACAAAATCTTAGCCTGACTCATACATCTTGGAGGGAATATAAATATAAATGTAGATTATCCACCTAGATCAGTTGTTCACAACTCCCTTGGATGTATAAATAGGGGTGTAGTGAGTAGAAAGGTGATTTTTACCTCTGTATATGGTATTCATGGGATGGATCCTGGAATACTGCTTGCCATTCTGGTGGCCACTTTTAAAAAGGGTGTTAAAAATTTAGAGTGTGCAGAAAAGAGCCCCCCAAAATTATTCAAGGGCTAGAGAAAATGTCTTAGCCCTGGTCTACACTGGGGGGTGGATCAGTCTAAGTTACGCAACTTCAGCTACCTGAATAACATAGCTGAAGTCGACATATTTAGATCAATTTACCATGGCGTCTTCACCGTGGCGAGTCAACTGCTGCGGCTCTCCTGTCGACTCTCCCTATGCTTCTCGCAGCGCTGGAGTACAGGAGTCGATGGGACAGCGCTTGGAGGTAGATTTATTGCGTCTAGACTAGACGCGATAAATCAATCGCCGCTGGATTGATTGCTGCCCACCAATCCAGCGAGTAGTGTAGACATACCCTTACAGTGAGAATCTTAAAGAATCTCTATTATTTTATCAAAAAGAAGAGAGAGAGGTGATTGATTAGTGTATAACTACTTTTATAGGTAGAAAATGCCAGGTATTAAAGGGCTTTTTTTTTAATCTACTGGAGAAAGGCAAAACGAGACCCAGTGACTAGAAGTTGTAGCCACATAAATTCAAATTAGAAATTAGGCACAAATGTTAATAGTGAGGTTGATTTAACCATTTGAACAAACTACCAAGGGAGGTGGTGGATCCTCCATCTCTTGATGTCTTCATATCAAGACTGGATGCCTTTCAGAAAATGATATTTTAGTCAAATGTGAGTTATTTGGCTCAAAATGGGGAACTGATTTAAATGTAATGGCCTGTGATACACAGGAGATGAGACTCGATGATCTAATGGTTTCTTCTGGTCTTAAACTCTATCCAATACTTAGTTTGGCAGGTGTCATTTTAACATTCGAAGTGGCATGTTCACAGCTTCATGTTAGTCAACTCTGATACTTTAGTATATTAGACTGGTGTTCATCAAAAACAAAAGATGATAGATACACCAACATTAAATTATACTGAGATGAAATATATTTAATTTAGTGTACATGTCACCTGATTTTTAAATTATTTAAGTTGCATCAATACTATCAAGCAAGTTTTGGCTTTAGGCTGCTCTAATTTACGACAACTGGCTATGTTCCCTAAGTGATCATGCACCAGCTGTGAATTGGCAGAGTCAAGCTTTGATCTCCCTGCACTAACATGGTGCTGTCTGCCCTTGGCAAGACCCCCTAAGCTGGGATGGGGAAGTCAGTATAAGAGTTTTGTCCGCTGCTTTTATGACATAAGAGAGTATTCCTGCTGGGAAAATTTTCAACAGCAAAGCTGCAACCAGAGTCTGGCCCTTTGCTCCTTCCAGGCAGGGCAAAGGGGACAGAACTAGAGCAGTTGTTGCTCCATCTAACATATTTAGAAAAGAAGGTATTTTTTTTTCTAACTCCTGTTTAATGGTGGTGGTGAAAAGAATTATTAAATATGGTTACTGTCCATTGTAAGAGATGAATAGGCTTGGAAACTGAACTCCTCCTTACAGGTGGACACATCAGAACAATAGTCTGACCTGGCATAATACAGGCCAAAAAAACTCACTCAGCAATCTCTGCATCAAGCCCATCACTTCTCGTTGTGCTATTGCATAACTTTAAGGAAGCTATCCAGTTTTGATTTAAAGTGATGCAAAATCTACCACATCTCTAGGTAAATTGTTCTGAATGATAAATTACTGTTACTTTGAAAAACATGAACTTATTTTTAATCTGAATTTGTCTAGCTTCAGCTTCTGACCATTGGATCTTGTTATGCCTTTCTGCTAGAATAAAGACAGTATCAGAAATCTTCTCTATGTAGTACGTAGACTAGGGGTCCCCAACGTGGTGCCCGCGGGCGCCATGGCGTCTAAGTGTGCCCGCGTACTGGCTGGCAGATGAGCATCCGCCGAAATGCCGTCGACAAGCTGCGTCATCCAGAGGCGTCGGCGCCGATTTTCGGTGGTATTTCGGCAGCGACGCCTCTGGATGACGCTGTTTGTCGGCAGCATTTCGGCAGCGACGCCTATTGACGTTGCCCCTTGGCGGAATTTCAGCGGATGCTCGTCCGCCGCCACGGTCCTCTGTGGCTTGTCGTTTGGTGGGTGCCAAAAGGTTGGGGACCACTGACGTAGACCATGATCAAGTCACCTCTTAACCTTCACTTTTATAAACTAAACGTATTGAGCTTCTTTAGCCTCACTCTAAAGCTTGTATTCCAGACTTTGAATCATTCTTATAGCTCTTTCCTGAATACCTCCAATTTTTCAACATCCCGTTCATAAATGTGAACACCAAGACCGGACATGTAATGATTTCACTAATGCCATAGACAGAGGTAATACCAACTCTTAAACCCATGTTTGATGCTCACCAGCTTATATATCTGAGCTAGACTTTTGTTTGCTTAGCTAGATGTAGCATTGCACTTGGGAGCTCATGTTAATTGTTATCTGCCATGATCCCAAGTCCTTTTCAGTGTTACTGCCTTCCAGGGTATAATCCCTCATCTTGTAAGTGAGACCTACATTCTTTTTTTCTTGGGTAGGACCTTGCATTTGGTTGTATTAAAATGAACATTCTTCAAATGCACCCACCTCACGAAGTGATCTAGGTTCCAGTGTAACTCACTTGTTCCCAATATTATTTACCAGTTCACCAATTTTGATGTTAGCTGGAGATTTTACTGGTAATGATTTTATATTTTCTTCCAGAACATTGAAAATATACAATAGCACTGAGCAAAGAATAGATCCCTGTGGGACCTTACTCAGAACACCTGTAATGGATGGCAATTCTCCATTACAATTACTTTTTGAGGTCTATCAATCATTTTTACCTCACTTAATGTGGGCTACATCGATTTTTTGTTTAATGTTAATTTTAATCTAATTAAGAGATATGACTTACAGAAGTTTTAAGTATATTATGTCAAGAGTATTACACTTTATCAGCCAATCCTGGAATCTCATACAAAAATTATATCATGTTTGTCTGACAGGGCATATTTTCCATGAAAGATATTGATTGGTATTAATTATGCTACCATCCTTTAATTCTTTACGGATTCCGTCTCATATTAACCTTTTCATGATTTTGCCTCCGATCACTGTCAGGCTAACAAGCCTATAGCTTCCCAGGTCATCCCATTTACCCCTCTCAAATATTA
The DNA here is from genome assembly GCF_016161935.1 of Mauremys reevesii. Lineage (NCBI taxonomy): Eukaryota > Metazoa > Chordata > Testudines > Geoemydidae > Mauremys > Mauremys reevesii. The sequence continues at coordinate 31,220,810 of NC_052626.1, forward strand.
GCACAACATTAGTTTTTAACAAGTTATCTGGTGTTTTCCCAGTTGCTTCAAAATTTCTGGCACTTTCCAAATTGCCATTTACTTGTGGGACTAAAATGGAACATCTTTTGCAGTAGATTATGCAGCTCTTTATAATGTGATAATTTGTCTCCATTCTTATGTGCTTTGATCAGTAATGAAATAGTTAACAATGATGACATTTAAGTTATTCTTGTAAATGTAAGCTACCATAAACATTAACACAGTAGTTGACAACTCTCAAAATTATTGATTCAAACTCTCTGCAAACTCAGGCAGACATTATTGTGTTGGTTAATGTCACAGTTATGGGGCTAATATCAGATGTTGGGCATTTCATGCCTTTACCTGTCTTGGGGTAGAATTTCACAGTTCTCCCACTCTACCCCCAGACACTCTATCTGTGTCAACCACTTATTACCAAACAGGCCCAGCTAAATTTTGGCACCTGCGTGATTTTCTCTTTAGGAATATGTGACCAATGATATAGTGACATGCAGTCATCTTAAAACAAATAGGTTTATTAGCCCCTGGAGCAAAATTTTAGAGAAAATGAGTTTTAAAAAACCCAAACACATATTTAGTCTCATCTACTCTTATGATTCAATACAAGCTAAGTTAAATGGGCTTCCCTTTTGATCTACTGGAATAGAACAGACCCAACTTGCATCTTTTTAGGAAGCTGAGGAACTCTTGGGGCCCAACCAGCAAGTCAACCCTAGTTGGTTTCCCCCCCTCTCAGGACCAGCCTTTTCTCAAAGTCCCAACCTGCTTTTTTTTTCTTTTTTAAATAGAATATCAGGGTTGGAAGGAACCTCAGGAGGTCATCTAGTCCAACCCCCTGCTCAAAGCAGGACCAATCCCCAAATGGCCCCCTCAAGGATTGAACTCACAACCCTGGGTTTAGCAGGCCAGTGCTCAAACCACTGAGCTATCCCTCCCCTTGCGTGTGTCCAAGTCCTATTGCCATATTGCTTTCTTATAGACTTTGTTACAGGGCCTAGGTGTGAAGTCTTTCTTTTTTCCCCCAGTTGCCCAGTCCAGCCCACCTAAGAGAATGTCCCTGAGATCATTGCTCCATTGTTTGGCAGTTAGGTCCATTTAGTCTTAATGGCTTGCGGTCATTGGTCTTGTGACTGTGGAGGATGGTGCTGAAAGTGTCTGCTGCCCTTTGATATTCCAGCACTCCATCTCAGACACCCAGTACATAAATTATATGTTGGGTTTCAGATCAATATTTATCTCAGTTACATTCAGTTCATGTTTTGAAGTTTTTCTTCACAACCATGATGGCAAGAGATTTACTTTATAATAACCATTTAAAAAAATGAGAATTTGGAGACCAAGGTGGAAAGCCTCATCCCTCCCACTAAACAATAAGTATGAGGTCACCTACCCAGTCTTTGTTAATTTTTTTTCATAAACTCAAGTTTTATAAGGCATCCTACTCACGTCTGTGCTGTTTAAATAATTATAAAATCTTTAAGTGATGGTTTTAAAATAATAATGCTATAGCGCTGTTAGGATTACTTTTTTTAAATTTTCACTTTTACCATTTAACATACTGGTACTTCATTTTTAAAGGATACCTATTACATTGCATTGTCACTGCTAAACAAATCTGAATAAGAACAGTCAATTTATTGTGTGAGGGAATGCAAACTAAAAATATGATGGAACATGTGTTTCTCTAATGCAGTAAATGTTCTTAGAACAGTATCTACACATTCTTGAGGGATATTTTGTATTCTTTTTAGAAAGGGATCCTCTCCAGGCCTCTGTGGGCCCAAAGAATCCCTTTTTGTTTCTTCCCAGATGATGCCATCCTCAAGGCCACCCCAATGATGTTCTTAGTTCTAGTTGAAGAGTGATGGATTGAGATTCTTTTCTAAACCCATATATATGACGCTGTTACTTCAACTCTAAGATTCTCTAAAGAATAATACAGGACACTCCCAGCCTTTGAGTAACAGACTTGATATGGAGATAAATCCCAGATCCCTTGCATTTGTTGGGAGCTCTTACGCACTAACTACACAACCAGCATATCATCCTATAAAATGGGCTTTAAAAGAAACATATTCTGAGTAAATGAAATGTTTGTAGTCTATTTATCTGTTTTTAAATTCAGTCTAGATACCGTTTCCAAGCATTCTACATAATCTCAACATTCACAAAGTTGTTTTGTGCATCAGTATAATTTTTCTTATTCAATACCGTTAATTAATACACTTTTCCTACAACCATATGAAAGTTGGAGAGAATTATTGCCTTACTTTTATTCTTTCCTAATCTTTTCCAGTTTGATACTATCATGTATTCATCAGAAAAATGCTTTGCAAAGCATATTAAAGGTTAGCTAGATTAGAAATACAAACTGTTGCATTATTCAAAGAGACTATCTGGAATTCTGTAATGGTCTCATTTTTCAATTGTATAGAATGTAATACAATAAAAGTCAGTTACTTTGGGGTACAAAATTACTTTTTTCATCACACAGTGCATACAGGTACCTTTTCTTGAAATAGCTTTTAAATGCTAGTTTCTTTGAATGTGCATCATTCTTTGTCACTTGCCAAGAATGGTTGGCTTAACCCTGTGGCAACACATCATGGCATTTCTTATGTTCTTCATGCCCTGAATGTGGTAAGTACCATACAGAATGAAAATCAAGGAGTTATGAAACTGGAGGGCTCCGAGTACCATAATGACAAGTGATAAATACCTAGTAGATAGGATGGAAGAAGAATGTGAGGACATTGGATTGTAGCATTTGAAGAGAGACAAACAGCAGCTTAGTGACTTGAGCCACTGTTAGCCAAATTCAGTCCTGTTTTATGCTGGCTTTATGGTGGAAAGTTTGCTTTGGAGAGGCTATGGTAGCTGGAGCTTCCCCTCTGGTAGCTCAATTGGTGGATGGGTCTGGCAGGCCGAGGAGGAGGAGGCATGATTAGGGCTGCAATATTGCTGTGTATTGAATCCTTCTCTCTTCCTAGTGCAGCCAGTAGATGTGTAAGTCCTGCAGCAAACTGATTTCCCCTTCCTTTTTCTCCTGACTACTTCCTATCGAGCTCTCATGCTTCATGAATATTCAGATGTTTGTGTTGTTCCAGTCATGTTATTTGGAGGCAGCTAAGTTCTATCCTTATAGATAGAAAGCTTTTCTCAATATCTAACTTAAATCTCTCTTGCTGAAAACCATGCTGATTATTTCTTGTCCTGCCCTTTGTTGACATGAAGAACAATTGATCACTGTCCTCTTTACAACAACTTTTTATGTGTTTGAACTGTTATCATGTACCTCCCCATGTCGTTTCTTCTCTAGACTACGTGTGCCCAGAATGACATTTGCTTTTTTCTCAACAGCATCCAGTATTGCCAACCCATACGATTTTTTTTTGTAAGTGACAGGATATCAGAGGATACTAGAGCTCAGCACAACTCTACTCCCTTCTTCCCCTCACTTTTCCTGTGATAAAGATGAACAGGACAGTGCCTCTGTTTGTCCCCCACATCCCCTTGCAGCTCCTGGCCTGGGAAAGGTATGGAGAGATTAAGAGTTCCTGGAGCAGCCCCCACCAGCCTGGGAAGCAGGAGATGGGACCCTATTGCAGCCTCACAGGTCTGGGTGAGGGGGTACAGACGTGAGGCTGGGGATGGGGATTGAATTGGTGGGTTGTGGGACTGATGTGGGCACAGTCGGGCAGGATTAATTGCTGGGCAGGGGCAGGCAGATGTGGGGGTGAGAGCTCCAGCAGCAGGGGCCAAAATCACCTTTCCCAGTAAATGTGGAAGAATGGTCAAAGCTAATTCCCTCCCTCCCCCACACACACTGGACATGGGCAGGAGGGTTCAAATATCAAAAGACAGACCAAAACCACAACATAATCTTAAAAAAAAAAAAACCATGAATTTTGGGCCAATCTCATGACTCTTGGGGTCTAACCTGATAATTGTTAATCTCTTGAGGGGTCTGGCGCATGACATTTAATCTCTTGAGGTTGGCAACACTGAGCATCAAACTGTTGACTCATGCTTAATTTGTGATGCACTATACCCCCCCCACACACCTATTACCTATTACCTATTATTATTACCTATTACCCCAGATCTTTTTCTGTAGTACTGCTACTTAGCCAGTTATTTGCCATTTTGTATTTGTGCATTTGATTTTTGCTTCATAAGTATAGGACTTGACACTTGTCTTTCTTGAATTTATTTAATTGATTTCAGAGCAGTTCTCCAATTTATGAATCATTCTGCCATGGTGATTTCTAAAGGTGGGAAGGAATGTCCCTGTGAGATTTACATCCAGGATTCGCAGGGCTGAATCCTGAATGTCCTGTCCATAATTATAAGCAGTGCAACATATTTAGCTCCTGGGTTTTCCCCAATTCAGGAAAACCCTATGGAATTTTGTTTTCACAAAAAATGAGAATTGTCATTGAACTGCCTACAGACTCCAGACTGAGTGAGATTTCTCTGATCCAAGTGCCACCAACTATCCCAAATTGTTACATTTTTGTTTTTTGTATTTTTGGTGCCAACTTTGCAAGTGAACCTCTTAGCCCCACCTTTGCATCTTATTTTCAAAACAAAAGATTCTCTCCATTCAGACAGCTCTCTAGTTGTTCTAACCTTATGTCTTAGCTTTTGCATATTCATTTTATTGTCTGGAGGTGTCAAACTAAATCCAGCTTGCTGTCTGCCTTTAAAGAAACTGTTCATATATTTTATTTCCTTTTTGATTTAATCTATATGTAGAGGAGTGGACTCACCCCTGCGGCGCCTCCTGCTGGTGACTCCTGGGAATTAGCTCATTCCAGCTCTGGAGCGCCCTCTGCAGGCCGGTGATCCGCCTGTCCTCTGTGTCCCTCCCTAGACCCGGTGCCTTTTTACCTGGGGTGCTGCCCCCTAGCAGTAATCTCCTCAGTCTTAGGGTCTCCCTTCCCCGGGGAACTCCCACCCACTATTCCCACCTCGCCTCAGTATAAGGCTACTGCCAGTCATCGTCTAGCCCCTACGCCCTGGGGCAGACTGCAGTATCAGCCACTCATCACTGGCAAGGCTGGGTTTGAACCTGCTGCCTTTGCCTACCCCTGGGCTGCCCTCTGCAACCCCCAGTACCTGTTGACCTTGTGCTAGGCCACAGCCTGGGGCTTTCCAGGCTGGAGCTCCCCAGCTAGTCTGCCTTTCCCCAGCCCTGCTCCACTCAGGTACTTTGTCTCTAGCTCCCTGCAGCCAGGCCCTTCTCCCTCTACAAACAGAGAGAGACTGTTACTTCTGGCTTCCCTGGCCTTCTTATAAGGCCCTGTTGCTCAGTTTGGGGCATGGCCCCAGCTGCAGCCACTTCCCCCAATCAGCCAGAGTTTTACCTTGCCCAGCCCCAGCCCTCTGCAGGGCTTTTCCAACCCCTTCCAGGCTGGAGTGGGTGGTCGCCCCGCTACACTATATCAAATACAAATTAACAGATTACCATCCATGATGTTATGTCTTTGCCTTTCAATACATTTCAATATATTTTTGTGCGCTAATCATTTAATAGGGAAAAAATTGCACAAAAGAGAGGACAAAGCAGTAAAAAGCAACACAAGATGAGACGAGGAAATTCATAGATAACATCTCCAAAGAAGCTGATGCTGAAAGAGATGTTAGTAAAATACTTTATCAAAACTCAGCAGGGTTCTAAGTGGCAAGTTTAGACCAGCCAAGAGTCTGTTAAGAACAAACAAGGAAAAATCTGAACAACAGAAATAGAACGAAGAGCGTGATAGGCAGAATACTGTCAAGAGATAATCAGTGTTGCCATGATTTTGGCATTAGTCTCATGATAATTATTGTTTTCCTGAAAGCCCCAGCTTCTGGAGTCAAGTGGATATGTGATTATTTCAGCCTTCATTCTTAAAGAAAAAGTAAGTTTTTAGCTCTCATGATTGTGGAGAAAGTTTCCTAAAATGTGACCCTAGTGCACCCTAAAGGCTCAAAAAGCAAAAGGCAAATAAAAGAACACCAAATCTATTATTTTTACATGAAGCCAAATTTCATTATTTTTGGTGAGCCTGACTCTTGATTTTTAAACATTTGGGGCTGGCAATACTGCTAAATGGACCAACCCAACAAGAAGCCTTTGACAGAGAAATTAACACCCAAAAGACAGTGTTGTAACATCTCACATTACAAACAAAGACGTGAGACTCAATAAAAAAGTTATCAGAGGGTAGCCGTGTTAGTCTGGATCTGTAAAAGCAGCGGAGAGTCCTGTGGCACCTTATAGACTAACAGACGTTTTGTGGGTATTCACCCACGAAAGCTCATGCTCCAAAACGTCTGTTAGTCTATAAGGTGCCACAGGACTCTTTGCTGCTAATAAAAAAGTTAAAACTTGGGAAACTACAGGTGAAAACCAAGTCACCAACGAAGCTTGTGAAAGCTGGCATGTGTTAAGAATGAAGCTAAAGAGTCTGCTTTGACTGGGGAGTGGGAGGAACACTACAGTAATGCTGACTGAAAGAACCCCGTTTGTTGAACTGTACTTAAAGAGGGAATATTTATGGCGCTTAACATAGAGGGTATGCACAAGAGAGGTCGTGGTTGAGCAGTACAGATAGTGGAGCATTGTTTGTGCCCCACGTAGGAAGGATTCAGATTTAATATATTAAATCCTATTAGATTTGAGTGCCCTGCTTGTGTCACTAGTCTTTTTTTCCTAGTGCTCTTCAGTACTTGGATTTTTGTGTAGGAGGTTCTGCTCTTATTTTGTTCAATAACATTCCTGATCAACTTCTTGGACTATGACACATTTACTCTGATTCATACACACTGCAATATTTTTTGGACCCAGTGAATGTGATCAAGAACTTTTGAAACCTACGATAAGTTTTTCTGTTGTAACCATTTAAAAAAAATCAAATACAATCCACCCACTAGAGGACTTGATTTTTGTTTTGATGCGGTTTCTCAGGCTTGTTTCTCATTTATATCATTATTGTAATTCTCAACATTTTCCCAGTATGACTTCACTTTGCAGTAGTTTCAGGCTATTAAATCTCTTTTGTTCCATTGTTTTTGGCTCTTTTCTAATCAGTAGATACTTTTTTTTCTTTTTTGTACTGTAGTTTACTGCATCTGAACATACTTTAGCAGGTGAATGGGTATCTGTGACATCTATTATAGTTTTTCTGCTAAACTAAATTAGGCAGGAGCTTAGAGCAAAAGAAGTTTTGGAATAATTTTCAATTAACAAATACAGCCTGCTTGCATATTTCACTTACGTTGGTTTAGTTGGCCATCCCAGTAAGAAATTACAAGAGAGTTCCGTTGTTTCTTCATGCCTTGAAGTGACTATTGCACCCTCCTTTTAATTGATGATTGCTTTAAAAAGGGTGGTGAAGATTTCATTTTCTGTTTCTTTACAATTTAGCCCAAGATGCTTTTTCAAATTTCATGGACATTTTACTGTGTTTTGTGTGTGCTATATTCTAAGATCAGGTTTTCTTTCCCATTTGCTTCCATTGTCATTACTTCTTGCCTACCTTGCAGGTGTTACTGCTACTCTTTCTTTTGAAGTCTGCACACTAAATCCTCGATTGTTCTCTGCATATAACTTCCTTTAATTCAGCCCACACCTTTTCAACACCGTATCCTGAGTCAAGTGTTTGAAAGCTGTTATTTAATGTTAATTAGAAGTTCTTTGTCAGTTTGATGTGTTGTATATGACTTCTCTTAAGCTGTGTGCTCTGAACTTGTTTTTTCTATACCGTTTAAGCTATACAAAATCTAGATATCCACCAGTATTGTCCTATCTTGATTCTAGAGAGATTTTTTCAGTCTGGTGCTATAGAAAGATAGCAAACGATGTTTTTAATGCACAGATTAGAACTATGAAAGCAGACAGATAAAATATAGTCCAAGCAAAAGTTTTTAGTATTTGAATCTTCCATCAATACGTTAAATCACATTCACTTTTATTAGTGTGTGTGTTTGTTAGTCTCTAAGGTGCCACAAGTACTCCTCGTTCTTTTTTGCTGATACAGACTAACACGGCTACCACTCTGATAACTGATAATGTTACTGAAATTTGACAGAGAGATGATCATGCATTAATTACACAATTGTTGTGAATATTTTGAACTTCTATCTGAGGATCTCAAAGCACTTTACTGAATTTATGGTTCTAATGCCCCTGAAAGCTAATAAAGAAGTACTGTCCCCATTTTATATATCATGGAATTGAGTCAGTCACCGCAAGCATATCTGATAGGGTGCCATGTTCTAACATAACATCTGAAAAATGCAGCTGAAAGGACATCTTGACATTTTGTGCAAAGGAGCAGTTAAAAATAGTCACTTTAATTCTTTTCTATAGTAATTAATTATGATAGTAACATCATTTGCATCTATCTTTGCTTTCCCTATATGAGCCATAGTGCAAGATGCCATTTTGAACTCTGTTAGGAAACGTCTTAAATTCAAATCAAACCTGAGTTTGACCTTCTCTTGATGACAACATAATGCAGAGTGAAGGTAGATTTTCCTTGTCACGCTCTCTTCCCTTTATCCTTTCTAGTCCAATAGTGTCATTTCCAATATGGCCATTTCCAATTTTCCATTGTAGTTAACAAAGAAAACTTTCAAGTGCTGATCATTGTTAAAAGTAGTTATTATGTATGGCACTGTGCAATTTTCCTCTTTGCCAGAGTGATTCACAGTTAAGCTTTTAAAATTCTTTCACTTATTGTCTACCTGGGTACTTACCTACTACCTTGCTCCCCACCCCCACCCCCCGCACACAAAAGTAGTAGTCACAATCCCAACTAAGAAATGCTGCTGTCTCCTCAGACGCAATGTGCTTTTTTCATTCTCCTTTGGGTTTCACTTAACATTATTATATCTAGTTCTGTCCTGACTAATGTAATGTCCGACTTAAACCTCTGTAGGTGAATGTGCCTGTTTGGGTGCTCATACCCCACACAATAAAAAAAACATGGTTTTCATCAGGATAGTGTATTGAAACACAAAGTAATATGAAAATATTCAATTCTGACTACACTGAGTCTCATTGTAATTGCCCTATGAAAATATCAAGTTTACAGTGTTGCTGTAGCCGTGCTGGTCCCAGGATATTAGACAGACAAGGTGGGTGAGGAAATATCTTTTATTGAACCCAGAAGACCTCTGTGTAGCTTGAGAGCTTCTCTCTTTCACCAGCTAAAGTTGGTCCAATAAAAGATATTACCTCACTCATCTTGTGTCTCCATCAAATTTACAATATATCACTGACGTTATTGGTTCCCAAGATTGGTTTGACAATGATGATGTATCATAGAAATTGTATTCTGTAGTCAGATATTTCAGCCTTGTGTTTTCAGTCATAAAAAAGAACACTAAACTTCCATCAAGAATAAAAAACAATTTGTGAAGTCAAACGTACAGTGGTATATAAGATAAATATTTTGTACACCACAGTTCCCAAGGGTTGTTATACATGGGTTCTATGTTAAATGTAGTCAATGTCATCTTGGATCTAGGTGCTGATTTTGACACTGAATGGAGCCCATATTGAGAATTACAAGAAAAAAATAAATATAGACTCCCCTTTGAACATAGTTTAATTGAAGAATGCCCCCTAATTCAGACCAAGATATCTACATGAATGCAAATTTTCTGAAAATCAGATTTAATTTACTGTGTGTTTATGCTGCCACAACAAAAAAATGAGTTGTATGTTACCATATGTTACTTTACAAATAGGGCTCCTATTAGAATGATTTCTTTGTATGTGATGTGTACGGTAAGGAAAAATACCTAAAGAATACAATTCCAGGGCATTGTGCTATAAAGTCAATATTTCAGATTCTCCTCCAGTTTGGTTCTCTGTAGATAGTATTGGGAACTTTTGTATTCTAATTTGTTTTCAAATCATTGCAAGGATCTCTCAAATGAGATTAAGGGTTTTTGCTTCAGTGTGACTCTTCAAAAAAAAAAAAAATTTCCCCTTCTCCATTAGATTACTGTTTTCAAAAGCCAAACTGGAATCCCTGTGCAGAGGCCCGGATGAGGCACTCCTTACCTGCAAACATATGCTACAGATTTGGAAGTCCTGTTACAATCTCACTAACCCTAGGTAAGATGCTAAAGAAATCTTGGATTTTGTCTCCTGATGAGTTTCAGTGTACAGAATTCCAATTTAATTACAATTCATAAATCTTTTTTCTTGGGTTTACTGCTAAGATGGTTCTTGGGCTATATCTGGTCTCTATTTATAAAAGGTATTTTTAAATGCATTGCTCTACAGTTTTGAGACAGAAGTGGGTGGTTACTTGCAAGAAGTTTTATGATGATGAGAGCTGGAAAGGCCTGTCTTAATTTTTATTTCTGCTTTTATAAGATACATTAGAGATGGGTGGGATTCATTGATTTCTGTTTTTCAAAGGGAAAAAGGGTTAAAGTCTGATATGTTTAATGTACAATCAGATATTTACATGCCAGATGCGCTAATGATTCATATGTCCCATCATGCTTCAACCACCATTCCAGAGGACATGCTTCCATGCCAATGATGGGTTCTGCTTGATAACAATCCAAAGCAGTGTGGATCGACGCATATTCATTTTCATCATCTGAGTCAGCAGAAGATTGATTTTCTTTTTTGGTGGTTTGGGTTCTGTAGTTTCCGCATTGGAGTGTTGCTCTTTTAAGACTTCTTAAAGCATGCTCCACACCTCATCTCGCTCAGATTTTGGAAGGTGCTTCAGATTCTTAAACCTTGGGTTGAGTGATGTAGCTGTCTTTAAAAATCTCACATTGGTACCTCCTTTGAGTTTTGTCAGATCTGCAGTGAAAGTGTTCTTAAAACGAACAACATGTTCTGAGTCATCATCCGAGATTGCCATAACATGAAATATATGGCAGAATGCGAGTAAAACAGCAGGAGACATACAATTCTCCCCCAAGGAGTTCAGTCACAAATTTAATTAACACACTTTTTTTTAACAAGCGTCATCAGCATGGAAGCCTGTCCTCTGGAATGGTGGCCAAAGCATGAAGGGGCGTACGAATGTTTAGCATATCTAGCACATAAATACCTTGCAATGCCAACTACAAAGTTCTATGCAAATGCCTGTTCTCACTTTCAGGTGACCTTGTAAATAAGAAGCAGGCAGCATTATGTCCTGTAAATGTAAACAAACTTGTTTGTCTTAGCCATTGGCTGAACAAGAAGTAGGACTGACTGGACTTGTTGGCTGTAAAGTTTTACATTGTTTTGTTTTTTGAGTGCAGTTATTTAACCCCAAAAAAAATCAACATTTGTAACTTACACTTCGACGATAAAGAGATTGCACTACAGTACTTGTATGAGGTGAATTGAAAAATACTATTTCTTTTGTTTATCATTTTTACTGTGCAAATATTTGTAATAAAAAATAATAATGTAAAGTGAGCAGTGTACACTTTATATTCTGTGTTGTAATTGAAATCAATATATTTGAAAATGTAGAAAAACATCCAAACGTTTAATATATTTCAATTGATATTCTATTGTTTGAGTGCAATTAAAAGTGCAATTAATCATGATTAGTTTTGAGTTAACTGCAATTAATCGACAGCCCTAATTATTCCTAAAATGTAAGAGCCAATATCATCCATTATCTGGAGGGGAGGGGAGGCGTGCTAGAAATTGTGCACAAGCTACTCCAATGGGAATATTTTAGAGAGCAGGAATGATTTTTGAGAGATGAATGCAAGCACATAAGACAGCTATTTCTGGATCCTTGATTCTGAGCTTTGGTCTCTAGTGGACCTGGCCTGGCCACAAGTTAGAGAAGCTATGGGGGTGTTCTAATTTACACCACTTAAGGCTCAGCATAGCAGAGGGATGCCCTTCCTAAGACACCCCCTTAACCGGGGGCATTTGGTGTAAGGAACTAGCTCTGCCAAATTAACTGCACTTGACCAGTTATGTCCAAGTCTCTGCCCCTTGACATTGCTTTAGTGGTGCAAAGGGCCAGACCCTAACCGAGCAGATGGTACTTCAGATTAATTTACCTTTCTGATGGGAATATAAGCAATTTTACCACAAGGGAGATAAGGGGTTCATCTTGAACTGTGCCCTCCATTGTGGTACCTTTTATACCTGAAAATGTGTTGCTTCTAAATACCTGTCTAATCCCTTGTTTGTACTAGCTATATGTGTTGTAGCTTTAGGTGTAGTTTATAGAAAAATAGTACGGTATAAGGAATATTTCTATTTCATCTAAATTCCTGTAATGTGTGACAATTTAAAAAGCATTTGCAGGGGTGGCCTGTTGCTGGGCGAGGAGTTTATGCAGGAGAGTAGTACTATATTTTTGTTTTTCTTCCATTAAAGAGAAAAAATCCATTTAGAAGACTTGTTGAGTAGTCATGAGAACCATCTGTTTAGAGCCCAGTCCACTCTAATCTTCAGCCATGCATTTTTTAAAAGCTTATCCCCCATTCACAAATTTGGTTACTCATTGCTTGAATATAAAGTCCTCATTTTGTAATGTCACAATCTTCTGCACAGTATTTAATTATGATGTCTTATTCTTATTGAAGGTCAGAATAAGCAGATGAACTCTTTAAAAGCATCTGTTATTTTCATGAAGATATCCCTCATTTAAGGGATGTCGAGAAAGAGATGTGGAAATAGGCTCTGTGTGTGTGTGTATATATATGTGCAGCACAGATGCCTAACCATGCTTTGTCATTGCTTTCCTGATGTGCTCAGTGCTATCTAGCCTAAAAATACTTCAGTTAAGTAACAACTCCTCCAGATAACAGCAGGAATTCTGACCTGCCCTGAATGATAAAAGCTTAGTATTCTCATTACATTGGGTTTGATATCAGTTCTGAATAATAATAATAGTTGCCAACTCTCTTGATCTTTCCACCTCTCCTTAAGAACCTGGGAACTTCTAGCTCCATATTTGACACTAACCTAGATTTTGAGGCTGCTGATTTTGGTAGAAAAGCTCTAACAATTCAGTTACAAAAAATCTTTATAAATTACAATCAAGATCAAAGTGGATCTCAGGGAAGAGGGGGACAAATGCTGTGATACAGGAGATGTGGTTTTGCGAATCACGTCACATTGGCACTGTTGTAGTTGTGATGGTATCATACACCTCCCTTATGTAGCATCTGATGTGGCATACCTCTCCAATACAGTGCTGACAGGGTTGTGGTGATGTGACATACCTACCCTAATGTAGCATACTGCATTTTTAAACCAATAGTAGTTGAACATGGAGCAGTGTTATAATTAGAAGAGGGTTCCCTTTCTAATTTGTGCTGCTGAATGAAAGTTCCCTGTCCTGACTAGCTCGACTGGCAATGGCTCATATCTCTGATTGCAATCAGATCACCTTTTGTAGGAGAAGGTTGGACCCAGTGTCCTCATTAATCTGTTACCTATGAAAACAACTGAACTGAATACATGATATAAAAGTGCTAATACTACTCTTTCCCACGGCTTTGATCTTGTAAAACACAAGAAAACAATCTGCTCTTTGTTGAAAGTCATTTCCGGCATACAAGTAAATGTTTGCTTACTAATTGGCTATAAATCCTTAGAATTCTGCTACTCTTTAATTCCCTTATTGTAACGTATAAGGCTTGTAGAATTAAGGTGTAATACTTGCATCAAATGCAATGCATCTGTAATCTGGTTGCTAAAGTATAATGAAAATTAAAATAGGTTCTTTCTCTTCTTTTGCTATATTTTTCTCATTACAATTACAGTATAATGTATTTTCCTCCTTAAACCAATTCAGCCTAATTAAGGGAATATAGTGTACATGCGTATAACTTTCATTTAATTTCTGTATATTAAATAGGAAAGAGGTAGGCTACACCCCAGATTAGGAGCAGTGTAGGACATTGTCACATACAGGTTTATTTTGGAATAAATACAAAATGTGAATTAACTATGGGAGGAAACCAGATAACCACCCAGAATGTCAGTGCAGTAGTTAAAAGGTAATTTACATTAAATGTTGTTCTGGTCAACGATATTTAGTGTGACATTGTTCCTGGGTTGAAGAAGTAATTAATATAGCTGTTACCAAAAAATATGTTCCAACTGATGTCATAACTATAGCTAAGGTGTCTGTATCCCAGAAAATTCTCTTCTGTTTCCTGTAGATTGCTATAATAGCATCCCTTTGCAGGGAAATTGCAGTCTAGCAATGACATTAGTGTTATGCAAGATCTTATTGGTAACATTTTAGCAACATCTGCATAAAGAAAGGAAATAGTATCTTTCACTCTGTTTTTAAAGTATGAAACTATAATGAATTTAGTAGCTGAATTGAAAGAAAAGGGCAAAAATACATTTGAATTCAAAAGTAGGAGGCCATTTTAAAATTGGCCCAGATTCTGATCTCTCTTAGACCCCATTTTATACTGGTGAATTAAATGGAATTACTCTGAATTGTCACCGTTGTGAGAGGAGAATTAGGCAAGAGCATATACCATATTAAATGGAGCTATTACAATTTAGGGTTCCACTGAAAAAATGCCTTTTAAAAGGGAGAATTAACTGTGAAAAGTGTCAGATTAACAGCCATAGAAACAAAAGTTATCTATTTATCCACAGAATGTTTAAGGCACAGACAGTATCCGTACGAGCTTCCCCTCACTGTCCTGCTAATGTGCCTCACCACCAACCTGGAGGGACAATTTAGGGGTGAGAGGAAATTCATTCTCCATTCCCATTAAGTCCTGGTCCTTCTGCTAAAACTGCCAGTCAAGTGTTGTATGGTTGGTTTATTTGTGATGTGAACTAAGAAATGGACTAATAGACCAATTTTTTTCCACATAGGTAGGGCCCTGCCAAATTCACAGCCATGAAAAACATGTCACAGACCATGAAATCTCTTCTCCAGATTTCACTGGGGACACCAGATTTCTCAAATTGGGGGTGGGTCCTGATCCGAAAGAGAGTGGAGGGGTCCACAAGGTTATTTTGGGGAGTAGAAGCATTTCCACCCTTACTTCTCCATTGCCTTCAGAGCTGAGTGGCCAGAGAGTGGTGGCTGTTGGCTGGGCGTCCAGCTTTGAAGGCAGTGCCCCACCAGCAGCAGCACAGAAGTAAGGGTGGCAATACCATACCATGCCACCCTTACTTCTGCGCAGCTGCCTTCAGAGCTGGGCGGCCGGAGAATGGAGGCTGGTAACTGAGGGCCCAGCTCTGCAGGCAGCAGCGGAGAAGTAAGGGTGGCAATACCATATCAGTCCATCCTTATTTCTATGCTGCTGGCAGCAACTCTGCCTTTAGAGCTGGGCTCCCGGCCAGCAGCCATTGCTCTCCAACTGCCCAGTGCAGAAGTAAGGGTGGCAGTGCTGCAACAGCCCCTCCCCCCCCAACAATAACCTTCTGCCCCCCCCCCCCCCACACACACACACACACAACTCCTTTTTGGATCAGGACCCCTACAATTACAACACCATGAAATTTCAGATTTAAATAGCTGAAATCATGAAATTTGATTTTTAAAATCCTATGACTGTGAAATGGACTGTGAATTTGGTAGGGCCCTACACATAGGCTGCCAAATCAGCCAGCTAGGTGGCATTGACTTTGTTACTGCCAAAGTAGACTAGTCTCAGATGTAATGAACAGAGGTGAAAGATTCTTACAGTAATTCATTACCAGTCTCCTGTACCATCTGTATTTATACAAAGGTTGTTGCCCTAAATTTAACTAAGCATAAAACTGAATTGGTTCATCTGCAAAACATCCTCTTTTCTTCTGATCCCTGCTTAAAACTCAGCTCTTGGGGCATTTCTTTTACTCTTTAGTAATCTCTACAGCTCCTCTTGAACTTTAACTCTTTGTCCTACATTTTGTTTTGGTTTGGATGTGTTTAGATTCTGTTCTTTAGCACTGTCATCATCTTATTAATTGCCATGTAAATTTACTGTATTGTGCACTAGTTTAATAACTTGAGTCTGAGCATGTACTTCACTTGTAAAGCTATAACATTATATAACTCACTTGAAATGTTTGTATCTTTTGTGCCCATTTTGATTGATTTTATTATGGAACAAAAATTGTTAAAATAAGTATGGATTAAATTTTTAGTTACCTTTTATTTAGTGTAGTTGTTTAACTGAATAATTGGCCATGTTTAATACTAAACTTTGATTGTTGCTATCCACATTTTTTTGCAACAACATGAGGTGGTACCGTATAAAAATTGTATCTCAACCATCAGTGTTCGATTTTATATTTTAAATGACTTGTACTTCAAATATTGTGTTACAGTGATTCTGGACGTGGGAGCAGTCTGTTAGACAGAGCCATTGCTGACAGACGACAGCTCAATACGATTACCTTACCTGACTTCAGTGACCCTGAAACAGGTGAGAATTAACATCTTGAACAATAAAGTGGCAAAGATAATGTGTGGCTCAGTATCATCAGTCAAATCTTACAAGATAAAAAGACAAAAGCAGTCAGTGTAAGATGTGATTATTTTTGCACTATATACCTTCATTGTTGTAAAGTAAAAAATATAAAACAAATTGCAGTATCAAGGTTTTGAGGAGATGCTTGCAATATATAAACTTTACTTTTTATTAATTATTTTTTGTTTTTAAAAGTGCCCATTTCCCAGGCCTGTCAGTACATTTGTATTAATAAAATATATATAAACATTTTAGGAAGTATTACTATACTTATTGTTAAATATTTCATAGTGGCATGCTGATCTATTCTATTCTAGCTAGGGTCTGATACTTCACCCATTTCCTTGGTATCTGAGCATTTCTGAGTACATTTTTTCTTGTTATTATTTAATAAGCAAATTAGTGATACAAAGAGAACTCTCTCCCACCCATTCAAAAACGTTAAAATTTATTTTAGCAATTTTTTGGCACTGTATATTTGAAAACAAATTTCATTTTGGTGGCGGGTTCAGAAAAGAGGCTTATAGCTTTTGACTTTAAGGGAAATAAATATTTTACAAGTCAGATAATGAACTTCTCATTAAACAGTGCAAAATAAAATGCTGCACAGATGCAGTAGGTTAGCTTTGCGATGTCATTACATGTTAGTACATATTAATAGACAAATTACAGTTTATAATCTTATGTTCACCAATCATAACTTGAATAAATACACCTAAAAGACTGTGTAAACCAAAAACTCAGCCAAAATGAGTGAATAAATGTACAGTTTTAAGAGAAACTCTCAGAAGGGGAAACAATTGACATATGGTGATTTTAGTTTCACTACTTTACATGAAAGGACGCCATATTAAGCTTATCCTAATCTAGATCCTATTGTATCACAAGTATTAAGAGATTTTCCTTAGCTGTTTGTTTCCTTGCTTTTGTGGTTTTATGTCAAAACTATAACATACTTTTTGAATTGTCTTTGAGACATGAAATTTTGTTTACTCAGGCTTCAATATAAAATGCTTTTGGAAAGATTTCCCAGCCTGAGATGCCTTTATGGCATTTTGACAGCTGTAAATTAGAACTCATCAACCTGTGAGTAGTTGAAATATAATGTAACAGAATTATTCAATAGTAAAAAATTGTATTTGCTTGCTTTATTTCTGAAACCATGAAGTTGGACCAGATGTGCGCACTCACATGCACAAAGAGGTGCATTTTTGCCATTATTATAGGTATTCTGTTATAAATGCCTTATTTCTGAGAATTAAAAAGGCTTGATGCAGTGTGTACTGTATCATATAGCAAGAAGTCTGTTAGTCATACAGTGGGATTTTTTTGCTTTCACATTCTTATGTGCACTTGCAATTTAAAAAAGCACTTTAATTAAAAATACGAAATTTGGCTTGTGATCATTCCATATTCTGGGCTATCTCACTGCTTTTGTTTTATCAAGGAAATATAAGAAATGAGGTATGAAATTTTAAAATCTAGCTGCTTATGCATGCTAAGAAACATTTGTTTTTCAAGCGGGTGCCAAGATACTTTAGAGAGCCTTGGGACACCCTGCTTTTACCTCTCCAGTTACTCAGACCATGAACAGTAATCGCTGCCTTTATAGATTGAATTATCTTCATAGACCTTCATCACTCACCATTAATCAGCCAGATGAAGTGCTGTTAAATAGAGATATCCCTGGATCAAAACTTGTAATCTAAAACCATGTGAACTTTTTGGGAAGTTTGCATCCAGGTCTGACCTTTATTACTGGGGCTTGTCACAAGCATGGAAATGTAAGGGCTGGAAGGGACCTCACAGAGACAGGACCAGGTTTACCTAAACCATCCCTGACAGATGTTTGTCTAACCTGTTCTTTAAACTATCTTCAGACAAAACTGGAACAAAGGATCTCAACAAACTTGAACTTTTTGGAAGTTCAGATTTGTATTATTCTGAATCTGAACTGGCCGTACCTGGGCAGGGAGGAGCTGGGTGTTAGTAGAAAGAGAGGAAAGTTTGTAGTAGAAAGAAGTCTGCAGGGAGAATGGTAGAAACTCTGCAGTCACTCCAGTGTGAGGAAAAAGCCCTCAGATGTATTCACTTAAGGACCAAGAGAGGGTTAAAAGGTGAAGCCCAAGGAGGGCAGAAGGGGGTTTGTTTATACTTTTATTCTAGGATTTATTGGGAGATTCCAGGGGAGAGCCCTGGAGGTCCTAGCCCTGCGAAAAGGGTGAACTTAAGCTATAGGAGAAGTCTGCTTACAGGGTTGGTAGGAAGAAGTCCAGGGAGGTGACAGTAAGTAGTTTGAGGGATTGAAACTTGACTGCCTATCTTAGGGTCCCTGGACTGGAACCCTGGGCATGGGTTCCTCTATTAACCCCACTGGTAAGGTGATAGAAAGCTTGTGAGAAGGGGGATTGATGACTGGGAGTTCGAATAAAGGGCATATGAACCACGGGACCCAGGATCAAGGGTGACAGATTGAACAGAAAGATTGGAAACTTGTTGTTCGTTGGACTTTTTGTTACCGCAGAAGGGGCTGGACTAAAATATAACCTGGCCGGAGATCCGAATCAGAAGAAGAGGCAGACCGTACAGAGTCAGAGCGGTCTGTCAGCAGGGGAGTTTACTAAATGAGAGCTTACTACACCATGCCTAGCCCCAAGGGGACTTGTCAGCAGAGAGTCTACTCTTCTACGGTCCTCCTTCTTGCTACTTTATGAAGTATAAAGAGTGACTGAAAAGTAACTTTTGAAAGGGTTTTTGTTCTTGTTAATAATAATAAAAAAATTAATATTGTAGCACCATCCAAAGACTCCAATAAGGATTTAGGGTTTATTGTGCTGCATGCTGTACATGCACACAGATGGGGACAGTCCTTTTCCCTAAGAGCATACCATCTCACTTAGAAATTCAGGTTTCTGCTACTCTCTTTATCTGGAACACTGTGTAGATGGATGGGGAAGTAGAAGAATTATGACTCTACAAATACCAAGGAAGTGAAACTTAGTATGTTGATTAGGGGGAGGGTGTTTTAGGTAAGTACCTTAAAACCCCTTGATTTTTACTTCTGAGTTAAACAGATGTTATCAAATGTCAGGAACCATTTGGAGAAAAAGGTCTTAGATAATAATAGTGCAGGGGTGTTGAATCTTTATGTGCGGAGAGAGCTCCCACTACAGTTCAGTGGGTCTTCCAAAAATATAGAAGAACAGAACTGGCATTTCTGATAGTTTTAAGGTAAAAATGAGCAAGAAAAAATACCTCCATGAGAGCAACATTCGGTCTTCCTTTATATATCAGAAAGGAAGGGGAGGGAGTTGAATTTAACTCATTCTTTTTTCCTTTGTAAGCCAACTTTTAAGTGATGAGTCCCTTATCCACACAGCCGAGCAGCATATTCAGCCTCTACTGACCTATGGAACAAGAGACTAGAGCTAATAATCATACTAGAGGCCTTGTCTATCTACACAAAACTTGTACCAGTTTAACTAAAGTTGTTTTTAAACTAAATGCTAAACTGGTGCAAAATCCTGTCTAGACACTCTTATTTCCAGATAAGAGTTTCATATATCAATTTAATGTAACTCAGTTCCTTACCAACTTAAACTAAACTGAAATAAGCCACTCTTAAAATTTGTTTACATAGGGATTTGCATCAGTTTAACTAAACAGGCTTAATAAATTTAAGTTACACCTGTGCAATTTTCTAATGTAGACAAGTCCGGATCTCTCTTGTTCACAAAACTAGACTGTTAGTGCTAGTCTTCTGGTCAAAAGTCATGTCATGTCAGCCCTCCTAAAATCCTTTCCACTTTAGCTAGATATCTTATCTTGGGTCACTGGTCAGTTCATAACTCTGGTGTTCATAACTCTGAGGTTCTGTTTTACTTGTTTTATTATGTGATAATAAAGCTCTTAGCTCACTTATTTTTGGACCAGCATAATAGAAAATAAAATTAGTAGCTGGTTTTCTAGAACTTTGTTTTTCCTCAAATAAAATGAGTTTAAAGCATATTAAAGAAAATTTGCTTTCCAAATTAATTGATTTTGATTAAATCTAGTTTTCTGGTTTTCTTGTACATAAAGATACTTGTCTTTGAATATCATACAAGATAATGGACTTTGTAAAGTTGTTTAAAGAAAAACGAATACTTGTTTTCTGCAGAAACCATCTTCATATTATGAGTAGTGGAATAAATGCTGTGCATTATATCATTTTCTTTTTGGAATTCATGAATCCATTAAAACCCTGTTCTTGGATCTTTTTTCTTTTATCCATTTTTTCTTTCATTTTTTTAGCTACCGATACTTCCGCCTCATCTCTCTCAAGAACAGAATCTCCTCTTCACCTGTTTATATCTTCTCATCCTTCTCACCCTCATCCCAAATCTGATACCTTTGTGTGGCCCCATGCAGCCTATCCATACTGCAACCATGTTCCTGGGCCCCATGCACCTCCTCTCTGTAAACTGGTTATCTCTTCCTGATAGGCGTGTTAATTTGCTCTTTGTTTGGTTTTCTGATAATCTCCATAACTGATAAACAGTGTTTCCATTGAAACTATTTTAAACTTCAAAACATTAGGTGCAACTGGAGCCTGCCTGGTCAGATGCTCTTAGTTAACTAGTGTGGGGGAAATATTAAATAGACAAACATTAGTAGTGTATGAGGAGATTTTAATAGGTAATATTGGAGTGCGTAAAGCTTTACAGTTTTGAATAGATTAGTATCTCAAACTCCTGGATGTGACACAGTGTAATAGATGGGAGGAGAAAGGGATTATCAATCAGTGTTGTTTTAGAGTACCTGTTATATGCATTGCAATAAAGCATATCTGGTGTTGAACCTGGAATAGTCAGTTCAGTTACTGGTACCCTTTGTCTCATAGGAATATAACTATCTACGAGGTTTGCCTTTCTCATCCATAAATTGTAATAATTTATTTTGTGTTGTTGGATCCTTCATTAACAACTATAATAACTATAATTTCTAACAACTATCTTTTCCTGAAATCTTGCACCAAGGAGGCAAAATGCATCAAATAATTTGTATTTATTTTGTTTGTTTTGCATATTGCAAAGGCCTATTGATCTGTCTTACTGAACTATAATCAGTTGAGTTCTGCTAATGTAAACCCATTGTAGGCCTGATTCTCCTCTCACTTAAAAACTCTACAAAATATATCAAAATAAATCTGGTGTTGGTGTTGTAACCTCTTGTTTAAAATAACTTTCCAAACATTTTTCTCAGTTTATATTTATTCTCCTTCCACTAGATTGCTTACTATTAATATTCCTGACCCTCACTGTTAGCCTTAGGTATAGTACTATTTGGTTTCACTGCTATACCACAATAATCCAGTGTTCTGAAGTTCAGTTTTGGTATTGGTCAGTGACCACCCTCCTTGATATTTTAAATGTTCAAATCTATGGAAGCATGGATGTTTCTTTAAACTTCAGGGTACTTAGATACAAAGGCTTAAGAAGTTGAAGGCTGTGTTCCATTTTGTAGGCATACTGCTATAAGATGGTACATTCCATGCAGCATTAGATTGTTTGTTCTTTGTGGAGCAATGAGTCACCAGGAGTTCCACCGGGATGCCTAACATATAATGAGAAAATGCAGAAGTGCAAACACAGACTAAGTGGTATGAAGTCTGAGTTTTCCATTTCCAATAAAAGCTACAGTATTAATAAGGAAAAGAGCTTTTGAGGTTGCATGATGATGTGAGGAAAGTTTACATGATGATGTGCAGGTCATAAAAGCAGAATGTCAGATTCTTATCTAGAGTGTAAATAATTGGTGAGATTCAAAGCATTGGGTATTTTTACCCTTTATGCTATATGAATAAAAATTTAGTCCAGATCCTTGTAGCTTCTTGGTATAAATTTCAGGGCTGAAGGTTGTGGGCTGCTTATTTTATTCAACTCTACATCTTCCTGTAATAGAAACAAAACACACATCACAAGTGTTTAGTTCACCATCCTGTACTGGTGAAAACCAAAATGATTTCAGAAGTAGTAACAACCACTCTTTTTTCAAAACCTTTATTGAAAGCTGAAAACAATAAACCTGATTTTCAGTTTGAAGATTATCAGAAGTCTTTTTGTTTTCTTGGAGTATTTAGTTTTTATATTTTGTCTTTTTTTAATTAAGATTTTAATTTGTGATTTGATCTGTTGTTCAAAGGTAATCCACCAGATGCTTACTTTCATGGTTTTTACTCCCTTTTTTCAGTTTGTAAGTAGTATTCACTATACAGGTCTACTTTTAATTTCTAAATGACTTATAAATCACGTATTTCTCCACCACAAAATGTAAATATTGCTTATCAATAGTGGAAGTTTGTTATATTGTGTAAAGTGCAGCTGATGCTGTTTACCCATTCAGTCACTCTGAGGGCTGTAATCTTACAAAATCTGAATGCACTCAACCAACACATGAATTTAATTATTAAAGAGGCAGTATTCATTTCTGGAGGGCTGCAAATAAAGGTATTTCAGGAAGGTCTTATATAGAATAATGGTCAGTCACTGGTAATTTTTATTATTAAAGTTCTTAAGCCACCACTGTTAGTAAGCATTACAGTGGTCTAATATGTAATGTTGCTACTGTTAATTTGATTTCTAGTGCAATTCACAGTGGGCCATTGCTTTCTTTTCTGAGAGGTGTTCCACTGCCTGAAATAGTGATTGTCAGAGGAGAGCTAAAGACCTCAATAAAGAGAATAAAATAAAGATCGGTAAATATACGTTTAAAGTTAGACAAATAAATTATCCAAGATACAAAACACATTTTTTGCAATCTTGAGATTGCTACCATCAGATATATTTTAATATTATTTTATGCTTAGCCTATAGAAAATTGTGGCATATGTGTTTTTATTACCCTTTTCACTTTGAAATTCCCAAGTAGTGGAAGATACTTTTTTAACTAAGGGGTGGGGAGGAAGAAGAATTTGGAAGAGCTGTACATATTTCGCTGCAAATATGGTGTCTGTTCAGTGCAGATAGACCTGTGACGATCTGAAGAAGAGCTCTCTCTAAGCGTGAAAGCTTGTCTCTCTCACCAACAGAAGTTGGTCCATTAGACGATATTACCTCACCCACCTTGTCTCATTGCAGATAGTGTTATTCAGGGAACTAAAGGAGAGGGTATGCTAAATCTTATTGCCCAGATTTGGCTTTCTTGAAATGTTCTTCTGCCCAAACTGATAATTAACATTGCAACTTCTGTGTGAGGAAAAGTGTCTCCCGTGCCTTGTGAATATTCAGTAGGAAGAATGTAAATTTCAATTGAAACATCTGCTTTATGTAGCCCTGCAGAAGGTACTGTCTTTTTACACAAAATGTGTTTGCTTGCATTAGCACACAGTCCAGTGCATGTTACACCATTAGTATTTTTAAATGCTTTAATGCCTGCTTTTTGTGCATGTGAAATTGGAAGTATTCTTCATCCTGCCTGAATGTTTCTGGTGAATTCAGATTTCTCTTGCTTTGAATAAGACATTATTCCATTACATTTGATTTATAAAGCAACTTTCCTCTTCTGCGGTAAGAGCAAGAATATATGACAGACTTTCATTAAATCAAGTATTTAATGTTGAAATTTATTTAGAAATTACCAAGAAAATTACTAGGAAAGACATGGATTTTATCATAATTTTTTTTAGATAGTGAAGCTTATGAACATCTAGGCTTCAGGACAAAATGGAATTTTAGATAATCTAAAAGAAGATTTTAGAGATAATCTGTAAATTTAGGGCATTGCTGTATTTGCTGAAATCGGGCAATAAGCAAGTCTTTGAGATGTAAAGGACTTCTCAGAGCAAATGCCAGTAAAAATGCTGACGATTCAGTAATCATCTGGTCACAATGTCAGGTTTCCTTGGTAATTTGTTCACATTATGACAGATGAAGTCTCCTATTGAATTAAAAGCTTATTGATTAAAACGTTCAAACAAGCAAAGGCTGATTGTAAACTAATAAAATGTTGGTTTAGTGACAAAAATTCTCTCTTCATAAATCCTGAATAGCAATTGCCAAAGGTAACTTGGAAGTAAAGCAAAATATTTCTCAACAAAAATGTGCCATGAAATAAAAAGTTAGACAGCAAATCTCACACATCATTTTACCATGTGTGAGATAATTACTATTTCCAGATGTTATTCAGGTGGTAACTAAATGTGAGTTCTTGAACTTTCAAAAACTTCCCGCCATTGAGACAATTTTAGTATCAAAGATGAATCCTAGTCAAAGTACAACCAAACAAGCCAAAGGTGATAGCAGAGAGCCATTATGCTGATGTATTATGACTAGTTTTCTTTCCCAGACCTCTCATGCCTTTTTCAGACATTTGAGTTCAAAAGAACCTTCAGTTTCTGTTTTAAGGGAACAAAACCCTTCTTCGGTTCGTCACAATGTTCATGCTTAAATCCTGATTTTAGCAGTTGTCCAACAGGTTATCTGTATGGGTTACGTTTTCTGATGAAGAGATAATAGATTATTTTACAGCATATTCAGCTGGGACACAAGTTGGCCTTTACAATGAATTCTGATGGGCTGGGTAGGGATTAAAAAATACAGAATATATATATATTCCTGGTCAAAGCAATGAGAGTAAAACTGCCATAGCACCTTTTGGGGATGGAAGGGGGATAAAATTGAGTGAAATGCAGCAACAAAACCTTGCTGGAGAGAGCTAAGCAACTGGCAAAGGAATGTGATTGGCTGAGGGTCTATAACCATACAAACAAAACTAGGAGAGATCTGTGTGATGCTGGGGAAAGAGCAGAGTGAGTGTGCGGTAGAGTGGAACGGGAAGCCAGAATGTAGGCATTTAGCACCATAGCAAGTGTGAGATGTAGAGCAAGAAATCTGGATTTTAAATAAGAAAACTTCTGAAGAAACTAGAAGAAAGGCAGAGTGAATTTTGGGCACTCAAAACTCTGCTTTTAAGAGAACTGCTCCCAGTTGTCCACAGAACAACTATTAAAAGAAACTGTGTACCATGCATTTCCTCTGGAAGAGCCATGAATGAGCGAAATGCTAATTAATTGTGGTGATACCAGAGAAGCATGAAATATTGTGGGATTAGATTTCCAGGGATGAAAGTTACACATGGTCAGGACGCTTGATTTGATGACTGAAAAGACTGTGACTATAAAAAGGCATAGCCCAGGCATGATGAAGCTTCAGTGGTAGTGTTGTCTAGAGACCCACAAAATACAGGGACTGCCAGAGGCTGCATTAGAGGCTATCCTTCTCTCAAAACTGGCTGACTGGGCAACAAAATGGCAAATGAAATTCAGTGTTGTTAAGTGCAAAGTAATGCACACTGGAAAACATAATCCCAAATATCTGTACAAATTGGTGGGTTCTGAATAAGCTATTACCACTCAAAAAAGAGCTCTTGAAGTCATCATGGATAGTTTTCTGAAAACATCTGCTCAGTGTGCTGCGGCAGTCAAAAAACCTAACAAAATGGTAGACACCATTAACAAAGGGATAGATAATAAGACAGAAAATATCATAATGTCACTATAGAAATCCCTGGTACTTGCACACCTTGAAAACTGTGTGCAGTTCTGGTGCCCCATCTCAAAATTAGAATTAGAAAACATACAGATACATGCAATAGAAAGATTAGGGGTATAGAACAGCTTAGGGTATAACTGGATTCAAAAAAGAATTAGATAAGTTTGTGGAGGATAGGTCCATTGATGGCTGTTAGTCAAGATGGTCAGGGTTTCCTAAATGCTCTAGATGTCCTAAATGTCTGACTACTAAAAGCTCGGACTGGACAACAGGGATGGATCAATCAGTAAATTACCCTGTTCTTTTCATTCCCTTTGAAGCATCTGGCATTGGCTGCTGTTGGAAGACAGGATACTGGGCTAGATGGATCACTGGTCTTGAACCCTCATTGCCATTCTTATGTTCTTAAATAAGCTTTTATAACTTTGGTATAGTTGCTTATTATCCTATAGAACTATCCTCTGCTCAAATAAGTTTTACCACCAGGTTACTGTTACACTGTATGTGGATTTATCCACTTACAGAATTACTGTAGTAAACTGTTTACATTCCATTGTTTTTTCTGACTTTAGACCTAGATACTAGGGATGTGCAATCTGAATAATATATATGCTGCTAAATGGAACAAATTTTGGCCTATTTAGAAGGTACCAAAACATTTGTTTGTATACTGGAAAATTTTTACTCTTGTTAAGAGTACATGGTTCTCACTGTACAACCAGCCTCCTGCTAGGGAACTCCTCCTCCCTGCTGAAGCTTTGTATTATTACAAGTGAGGGGTTGGATAATGGTCTACAACTTTCTCCTTTCCTCAGCTTTTCTTCATATCAAGGAGCTGCATCCCTTCCTTACCAGTTCTTCAAGAGATCTGGGGTGGATTCTCCTTCTTAACCATTTACAACAGACCATGTCAGCACTGGGAGTAGCAAAGGCTTCTACTCCATTACTGAGCCACTGCACAGATCGCATCAGACATCCTTTACACTTTTTAACTAAGAAAATTCTCTGAGCCCCTTGCTGCTGGGAGAGAGCATGAGTCTCTGCTGTTGATTGTGGAGCTTGTCATCTTTAAAACCTAAGGGGGAAATGGTGGACCGGATCCTGAAATGAATGGAATCACTGCTTTTATAGCCTTGACAGGACTTTTCAAACATAGTGACAAATTTCTCTCTCCAGTGCAAATAATAAAATACACACATCAGCATTTCCCAAATTGATTGGGAAGCTGACACCATCATAGTCTGGGGGAGGGGACAGTAGACAAGAGAAGCATTGGGATAAATTATGCAATATGTGTCTGCATTCACCACCTCCTCCACTTTAAGTGTACTCTGATGTTACTACATCAAACTGCAGCAGTTTACTGAAAGCCATCCATATTGTGTCTCTTCTCTTGTGAAGGCCTGTAATGTCAACAGTCACGTGACCAGCTCACGTTTACTGTTCGCAGTTTTAGGCAAGCAATCACCAAGCTTATGTCTTTGACTTCTGTGGTAATCAGTTTAACATCTTCCTGAAAAGCATCTGCTGCTGGTAATTATGAGAGGCAGGATACTGGACTAGGTGAACCTTTGTTCTGATCCAGTCTGGCATTTCCTGTGTTCCTGTTTTCCTATCTCTGTAAGCAGTGTAAAACTACTTCTTCTTTAATCAAGCCCAGTGAGCCTCAAATACAATTTGAAATTACAGAACAAATTTACAGTGGATTTGTAAGTATTTAAAAACACAATGAGAACTATAACTTTAAATGTTTATGGTCTGGATAGAAAAACATCAGTGCTAAAGATTCTCTGCTGACAGTTAAATATTTAATACATACGCTTAATTTATCATGAGGGTAAATTTATCATACTGAATTGGTGGAAAACCTATTTCATTTTTCATTTACTGGAAAAGAGATACTATTTCAGACTGAATTTTAATATCTGTCAGAAAAGCTTTATTTTGAGAGACTAATCCATTCCATTCAGCATTTTCAAGATATTCTTCCTGCAAGGAATTATTAGGCTACTAAACATTTTCTTCAACATTGTTGATTAGCTAAAGTTTACATCCCATGCAATTTAATCATGTATCCATGCAGGGGCATATTGTGCTCAGCCTATATATTTTAGTTCTGTCTTTCTTTTTTGCAATCTATTATTAGCCTTTAAATAGACATCTAATTGCACTCTATGAAAAGACATTGCAATTACTAACATCAAAGTGCATGCAGCAGCAGCATAAAGGTTACAGCATATAGTACCATCACAAACCTTCTTTGAATCATTTATACTCATAAATGAAATGCTGAGTTAAATCTTCAGTGTTCACAGTGGCTACTCAATTTGGCATCAAACATTGCTGCTAGTAAAATCATAACATGATTTTAGTGTACATTCACTCACATTTGTGCATTTTACATCAGAAAAAGTCTGACAGCAAACATCCAGAAGTTAAGACCCAAGTTAGCTTTTTTGGTGAAGCCTGTGTTATGGAAAGGGTTAAGGTGTAGTATTTAACCCAGCCTTTGTGAACATTTTTGTCTTCCTTTCTTCCCCTCCCATCTCTACACACTGATGTAATTTTTTTTATTACTTCTGCAGGTTCAGTCCATGCAACGTCAATAGCAGCCTCCAGAGTGGAGCAGGCACTGTCTGAGGTTGCTTCATCTTTGCAGAGCAGTGCTCCTAAGCAAGGTCCTCTGCATCCTTGGATGACTCTGGCTCAAATCTGGCTTCATGCAGGTACTGGAAAACAAAAACAACTTTTTTTTTTTCCTGTTCACTAACCTATGAAACAGCCAGGAATCTGTATTCATTTCATTCAGCAGGTCAGACTCTATTATCATTTGTCAACTGAAATTGGAGCTTTTAAGGACACTTATTCAAAGTGTGGCATTTTTTTGCATTTCAAGAAAGAACATTATATGTTTTATAAATTAAACAGTGGTCAATAAGGATGGCATTTAGTTTTTAATTTAATAACCTTGTCACAGTGTTGTTGCATTTTCTAGCTACAGTTTAGACTGTATTAAGTCGTGGATTTCTAAAATTTCTTATTTGGCAAATTTGTCCTTGAGAATTAAGGGTTGCTGTGTTTTTGTGGAACTTTTTAACTAAACGTCAATCACCATAAGAATGTTTAATAGTCTTGGGGTCCTAATAATAAAAATAATGCATATCATAGTTTGCTGAAATTAACCATAGAAATATAGTTTTAATGTGAGTTGCTTCTATCACTCTACATAAGGGGGCACAATAATTAAAGTTTATCTTCCAAAATATATTCATTGGATGTGGAGGTTTAAAAAAAGGGGAGACTGCTTTTTTTTTTTTTTTAAAAGGGGGCTGGATAGGTTTCTGCTTTTTTCCGTGTGCAAAAATTCAGATACTTCTAATATATGCAAGTGCTTCTGTTACAAAGGGTGGCAGGACAGTATTTATTACAGCTACTGCAGACCACCATAATCATTGTGGGCTGGATCTGAAAGGCACGTGTTCAAAGTAGTGCTGTAAACATGGTATTTAGTATTTCAATAAAGTAAAAAAGTTGCACATTTGTTTATGCTCTTTTCAAAAAGTGTGAATGGAGGTTGATGGAATCGTGTGGCAAAGCAAGCAATAGATTGGGCCCAAAACTTGAACTAGGCCTCTGGGCTGACAGTGTGAAGTGCTTGCTGGTGCTGGCTAGTTGGTTGTTGTTTAACTTTTTATACTTAAGTTACTGAACTTTTGATTTTGTTTTTTAAAAGGGGAAAATTTGGATCCTGGTATTGAGGCAAGCAAAGGAATGGAAACACTTAAATAGAAAGCACTTGATTCGTACATAAGATAGGGCAGCAGTTTTATAATAGGATTGCTACATGGTGGATCAGAACTTTGCAGACTAATGGAGCAGTACCACTGTCCCCTTTGTAGGCATTATGGTGTCTGAAGCTTCTTGAGAAGCTAAATAGCATGGAACATAGATGCCTTATTTCCCCTGGAGAGGAGCAGGCATTTACAGGAATATCAGATATTACAACTGCAGCTGGAAGAAAAAACATTAGCACTGTATAAAAGCTTAACTTGACAACAAGTTAACTGGAGCAAACCAGTATCATTTTGCTTTTGAGACACCTATCCAGTGTAAAAGTGATAGTGGGCTTCTGGTGTCGCCATTTCTTGGTTTGCCTGTTGGGATGTGTGGTAGCATTTTCCTAACTGGTGAATGATCTGGAATGGAGTTTGTGCCCAAGAGTGGCCTGAAGCTTTGCACCAAACTCTAAGTCAGAGAGTGTCACTGATGGCAGTGGATGGTAATAGTGCATTGCATAATGGTTTATGTGAAAACAGTGTTCTAATCATTCTTTTAAAAATATTCAATTTGAAAAGTAGTTCTTTGGGTGCTTGCTCATGTCCATTCCCATGTAGGTGTGTGCGCACTGAGTGCACAGTCGCCAGAAGGCTTTTCCCTCAGTGGTATCTGTTGGGTCGGCTCTGGTGCCCCCTGGAGTCACACCCTCATGGTGTTGTATATAGGGGCCTGCCACCCCCTCAATTCCTTCTTTCCCTTGTGACGGTCGCTGGAACTGCTCGTTCTTGCTCTGCAAGTACTCTCCCCAGTGGACTTGTTGTATATTTTCCTGTAAATAGTTCTAAAAATGTTAGTAGTTAGTGTTTGCAGAACTTACTAGTTGCTAGTATAGAGTAGGACCCCGTTTATCAGGATTCTCTCCTGTCCAGCACCAGGGAATGCTTCAGTCTCTGGGGTTTAAGCCATTCAAGGCTTGCCACAAGCTTGTGCCTATCAGTGATCCCCACTCAGCTTGCCTCAAATGTTTGGGCGAATCCCAACTGCATGATCATTACAGGATTTGTAGAGGTTTCAAGCCCCAGACCCAAAAAGAAAGGGACCAGAGTGTGACATTGCACGCTATATGATATTATGAAAATATGCTAATGAGTATGAATATAATGTGACTGGAATATGCCAGTCTCTTATAAGGTATCATTACAAAGCTTATAATCTACTGAGTGTGTTCATCCTATTTTCATGAATGTATCATTCTTGTATCTGAAACTAGAAATATGAAATATAACTCTGAGGGCCTATTGTAATTATGCAAAGTATGGGCCATTAATGATGGTTTGGAATCTTGATGGCTCCCATTAACCAGGACAATTGTCTGCAGATGACTCTGTTTTACTTGTAAGTCTCCCTGTATACGTGTGTGCTGGCAAGTGGATAATGAAGTCTTACAGTGTCTGACATGTCTTACAGTGACATGGAATCCATCTTTAACCTGGTACTTTTCCATTTAGAAGGGGGCGGTGGGGTTGGAGACCCAGAGAGGGACAAAGGATTCCCGCCTTATGCAAAAGATATATAAGTGGGTGGAACAGAACAAAGGCAGCCATCATAAGAAATCCCCTAGCTACCACCTGAGCTGGGAAAAGGGCTGGACCAGGGGAAAGGGTTGTGCCCAGACTAGGAAGGCATCCAGACTGTGAAAGAAACTTATTGAAACATCTCTGAGGGTGAGATTTTATCTGTATTCAGTTTTATTACTGTACTAGGCTTAGACTTGCATGTTTTATTTTATTTTGCTTGTTAATTCACTTGGGTCTGTATGTCACTACTTCGAACCACTTAAATCCTACTTTCTGTATTTAATAAAATCACTTTTTACTTATTAATTAACCCAGAGTGTGTATACCTGGGGGGGAGGGGGGGCAAACAACTGTGCATCTCTCTCTATCAGTTGTTATAGAGGGCGAACAATTTATGAGTTTATCCTGTAAGCTTTATACAGGGTAAAACAGATTTATTTGGGGGTTGGACCCAAATGGGAGTTGAGCATCTAAGTGTTAGACAGGAACACTTCTTACGTTGCTTTCAGTTAAGTCTCCAGCTTCGGGGCACGTGGGTCAGACCCTGGGTCTGTGTTGGAGCAGACTGGCATGTCTGGCTCAACAAGACAGGGTGCTGGAGTACCAAGCTGGCAGGGAAAGCAGGGGTAGAAGTAGTCTTGGCACATCAGCTGGCAGCCCCAAGGAGGCTTCTGTGATCCAACGCATCACAGAGAGACTTAAGTTCCTCCTGATGGAAGCGGCTCTTCATCCCTCAGAGCCAAGTCACCATGACTCAGCGCCGAGCACCTCTGCCTCTGTGAGGAGTACACCTGCTTCTGTGAGGGACGGTCACCGCAGCCCAGCCTCTCTGGCACCAAGGAGAGATTCCTTGCTGGTGTCACATGACTCCCGGCACCACCACAGGTTGCCAGTACAAAGGAGGTCAGCGCAGGAGAGCACGTGGCACTACTCCCGTTCGCCAGTACTGCGCAAGAAGCAGCACAGAACCAGGCAGGGGACACTCCCCTACCCCAAAGCCCACCAGTCAAAAGGACTCTGGCAGAGTGAGAACCACACAAGGGTCAATGACTGCTGCTGTGGCACCGTTGACTCTGACCCCAGAGAGGGAGCCGTTGAGTCCAATGCTGTTGGACTCTCCCCAAAGGGAGAGCCATAGGAGTGTGGGACTGGCGCTCCCATCTATGCCAGACATATTCCAGGTGGCACAGGATCTGATGTCCCTCCCAGTGCCACTGTTGCCAATTAGACGTGAGCCAGCACCGGAGGCAAAGCCAGCTATGGTACCAAGGCCCCAGGTGCCGTTGAAAGGAAAGCCAGCAGTGATGCAGCAGCATTGATTGCCTCCATCCCAGCACCACTGTCAGCACCACACCCCCATGGTCCTCTGGGGAGTGAATCCTCGGAGCCGGAGTCCTATACCTCACACAGGAGTCAGCACCACTCGGACCGCCGGTCCTGGATGGAGGACATGAGCCATGGGTTGTCTCCTGCGGTCTGGCAAGCACAGTGGCAGATGCCTGTAAATGGCCCTTTGGGACTTTGTGTGGAGTGTTTTCCATCAGTCCCAAGGACCCCAGTCAAGGATGTCATACTCGGTGGCATCGGAAACTAGAGCCCTGTCGCCGCCTCCTCCTCTAGTGGTGCAGGGGCAGGACCAAAATACTGAGCCTGGTACCTCACATCAGGGACCAGCACCACAGGACCTGTCAGGAGTGGATGGCCAAGAGCAATGTACTGGTTCTGGAATCCTCTTCCTCCTCTACAGATGAGGCAGTTACAGGTATCTTGGTGGCATCCATACAGGATGACCACAGGGCGCACCAAGAATTGTTGAGATGGGTGGCACAGAACCTGTGGGTCCAGGTGAAGAAAATTTCTGAGCTCTCCCATGCCTTAGTGGACATTTTGGCACCTTTGGGCCCTTCTCAGGTAGTCCTGCCACTGAATTCTGCCATCTTAGAACATATCAAGGCGCTCTGGCAGATTCCAGACTCTTACAGCCTACGGCAAAGAGTGTGCAACACAAGAACTTTGTTCTCCCAAAAGGATTTTAGTACCTATATACCCTGGTTTCCGGGGCTCTGGTTGTCTCAGCAACAAACAAGCGCAAATGGCAGGGGCAGCAGGGACTTATCCTTAAAGCTAAGGATGCCAAGAAACTGGACCTCTTTGATTGACAGACAACTATGCCACAGGAGCACTCCAGCTTTGCATTGCTAACCAGCAAGTGCTCCTTAGCAGATGCAACTTTAACTCCTGGGGTGCAATGACGAAGTTTAAATTGGTCAAGGAAGGTAGGGCAGTAGCGAAGGCGTCCCTGCAAGTGTCTCTGGATGTGGCTGACTTCACCATACAGACCATGGCCTTGGCCATGGTGATGAGGAGGTGCTCTTGGCTTGAGGAAGCCACAACCACTATCTCAGTTCTACCAGTCACAGCCAAGGCAGGACTATAGTAGAAAGTGGTGTAGGGGCTACAAGAATGGAGGCCCTCTACTCAACCCTTATCGACCCACGGATTGGGTTTGGCCAGGCAAGCGTCCAGCTCCAAGCAGGCCTGTTGAGGGGTATGTCTGAGGATGGCATACCAGTTCTTTGCCAGGATCCAACCTTCCCTACTTTTGTGGACTGGCTATCCCACTTTTATTGGGCATGGGCCCATATTATGTCAGACTGCTGGGTGCTACACATGATAAGACTCTGAGATACACTCTGGAATTCAGTTCTTCCCCTCCTTCCCAACCTGCCTCTCCATCCCTCTTAAGGGACCCTTCTCAGGAGCAACTTCTACTCCAGGAAGTGCAAATGCTTCTGCAGCTGGGAGGAGTAAAGGAGGTTCCTATGGGGGAGGGGGTTCTACTCCACTTTTTCCTAATCCCCAAGGCCAAAGACAGTTTCAGACCCATCCTGGACCTGCGAAACCTCAACTAGTTCATGGAGAAACTGAAGTTCCTCATGGTCTCCTTAGCCTCCATTATCCCCTCCTTGGATCCAGAAGACTGGTATGCTGCCCTCAACGTGAAAGATGCATACTTGAACATTTCAATCCTCCAAGACCACAGGAGATTCCTCCGGTTCGTTGTGGGTCAAGTTCACCATCAGTTCACACTACTGCCATTTGGCCTGTCAGCACCCGTCCCCACTCCCGTCTTCACAAAGTACATGGCAATAGTCGCGGCCTTCCTGAGAAAGCAGAGAGTACAGGTGTGCCCCTATCAGGGGTCAGTCCAAAGGCCAGGTGGAGGCTGGGCGCACATCCAGCTAATACTGTCAACCTTCCAGAGGTTGGGCCTGTTACCACAGAGAAATCAATTCTTGTTCCTGGCCAAAGAATAGAATTTATTGGGGCAGTCCTCAACTCAGTCCAGGCCAAAGTCTTCCTGCTGGAATCAAGAGTCCAGGCATTAGGGTCAGTCATTCAGAGCCTCAGAAAGCAACCTACCATCACGTCACGAATCTGCCTGAAACTTCTGAGCCATGTGGCGTCCTGCACGTATATTGTGAAGTTCACAAGGTTACAACTCAAACCACTCCAGGCTTCGCTAGCATCCACATACTGTCCAGGATTGCCTGGACATGGTGATCACGCTTCCCCTTCCTGTGGTCAGCTCCCTCTTGTGGTGGTTGTACCCGGGGTCTGTCTGCTTGTCAAGCATTCCAGTTTCACATGGATGGCAAGTGTGTGTCAGTGCTTACAGACAACATGACAACAATGTCCTGTATAAACAGATAGGGTGAAGTGCATTCCTCGCCTATACCAGGAAGCCCTCCCCCTGTGGGAGTTCTGCATAACCTGCTCGATCCATCTGGAGGCTTCCTACCTTCCAGGGACTCAGTACATGTTGGCAGATCGTCTCAGGAGATCGTTCTCCAATCACGAGTGGTCTTTTCACTCAGCTGGCATCAAGGACATTTTCCAGAGGTGAGGGACTCCCCAGATAGACCAGTTTCCGAGAAAATACAACAGGAAGTGCCTGCAGTTCTGCTCCTTTCAGAATCACAGCCTGGGCTTGCTGGCGAACGCATTCCTTCTCCCATGGAAGGACCATGTTTTCTATGCATTCCTGCCTGTTTCACTCATTCACAAGATCCTGAAGGTCTAAAGGGACAGAGTGAGGCTGATTCTGATAGTACCAGCCTGGCCACATCAGCATTGGTTCACCACCCTCCTAAACCTGTCGGTGGAAACACCAATCCCCCTGCCTATGTTTTCAAATCTAATCTTTCAGGATCACAGTCGCCTCCAGCATCTGAATGTCAAGTTCCCTCATCTCACGGTCTGTAAGCTCCATGGCGGAACCCCTCAGAGCTCATGTGTTTTAGCCTGGTTCAGGAGGTCTTGCTAGGAAGCAGAAAACCATCCACCAGGGCTACGTATTTGGCAAAATGATTCTCCATCTGGTTAGGGCAGAAGGGATTCTTGTCCTGTCAGACAACAAAATCGTGTATTTAGTACTATTTGCTTCACCTAAAGCTTCAAGGATTGTCAGTAATGCAATTCCAGGCCTTCTCTTGACAACTCAGAGTCCTTAGGCCCAGGGGGGGCAAACTATGAACCACGTTTAGGGCTTTGGATCTGGCCCACAGGATTGCCACTCCCATGACACTGCAGGCTCTGTGCCACTCCTGGAAGTGGTCGGCACCATGTTCCTGCAGCCCCTAGGGGTCGGTGGGGGGTACAGACGGCTCCTAGCCCTCTGCCACACCCCTCCTGCACTTCAACCCCCTGCCCTGAGCCCCCTGCCGCACCACTCCTGCTCCCCAACCCCCTGCCCCAGCCCTACATTCATGGCCCTGCATGCAATTTCCCCACCCAGTTGTTTGCCCGAACAGTAAGCAATCATCGAGACTCTGAAGTAGACCTATTTCCCAAGCATCACTGGTAATTAGCTACACAGATCAATATAATGCAATTGCCTATTTTCCGCCATTTGCAGATGATTTGTACATTTTAAAGAAAGATCAATACAGTGATATCACTATATTTACAGTTCATTTAAATGTTAAGATGTTCTTTTGATCTCTGAATTCACAGAATACAGCAGAGACAGGAACCATTTGGTTACACTGTTAACCTCTAACTATATATATGTAAACACACAACCACAAACATTATCTATAAATATGTCCCTAAAGGTCATATTTGGGTCATTTATCCTGCAGGACGCTTATCTGTATACTAGCTTAAATATTTGTCATTCATACACTGTAGTCTATATTAACTATACCTTTAGTAACAGTTGGTCATACAGTAAAAAGTAACCATATATTAAAGATCTCTAAGACACCATGTCATTTAGCAAACATCACTAACTTGTTCATTGGTAGGAGTTTAGCATAACTTTTTCAAATTGTTGGAGTTCTTTGCCATTAAGAAGTAATCATGTTTATTTTTAGTATTGCTGTATTTCTTTGTATACTTAACTAGCCTTGTCTTGCATTGACCATTTTATTGTGCAGAAGTAATTAGGTAGCAACACTGCCAAGTAGTAATTATTTCAGAAAAACAAAAGAATGAGAGCAAAAGATGTGCTAGTGATTAGTATGGTATTTGGTTGAAGTGCCTTAGAATTCCTATTAATTCTGACAGTTCAAAAAGAGGTGACTTTTCCTCCAGAGAATCACACAGAGATTTAGAATTGGAATGTGCCTGTAGGGATAGTCTAGTCACTTCCCCTGCATCATAGCATCACTTGTTTAAATATTCATAAGCCATGCTAAGCAGGCGAGTGTCTGTTAGCTTTGAATATTTCCAGTGCTGATAATTTTCACAGCCTCCCCTTGCAACTTGTTTTATTTTTCAACTCATCGTTTATTTTTCTGCGTATTCATCCTTAATTTTCAATGTTGTAGCTTAAACCCATTACTCCTTATTCAGTCCTCAATGCCTAATTAGAACCAGTGACTGATCCGCAATGTGTGGATGCGAACCATGTCCTCCCTGCTGTGGGGAACCCTTTGCTTATTCCCATTAGTGGGGGGTAGTGAGGAAGTAAGTGATGCTGGCTTGGCTACTCTCTCCTCAGTGGCCAAGAAGAATTCATTCCTGTACGGCCCATATCCTCCTGTTCCCCTCCTTCAGATACCCTGGTGATCAGATCTCCATGTCTGCCATTTCCCTGCCTCCTGACTACAGTTACACCTCTACCCTGATATAATGCGACCTGTATAACACGAATTCGGATATAACACGGTAAAGCAGCGCTCTGGAGGGGCGGGGCTGCGCACTCCGGTGGAGCAAAGCAAGTTCGATATAACATGGTTTCACGTATAACGTGGTAAGATTTTTTTGGCTCCCAAGGACAGCGTTATATCGGGGTAGAGGTGTACTAGAAAGAGCAGAATTGAGGAAAGAGAAGAGACAACTAGGAAGGCCAGAGCACCCGGTAGGAAGAGAGAGGGAAAAGACAGAGCCACTCCAGTTGTGTGGGTGTGGAAGTGAAAGAGCACCCTTACAACATAGATGAAGGAGAGAGAAGAGAGAGCAGAGCTCTTGCAAAGTATTGCTCTCCTCTGAGCCCTTTCCAATTCATCTCTTTTATAAAGGTTACTTAACTCACCACATAAGGCTGATATTTTGTGTATTGTTTCAGAGTGATGTACATTATTTTTCTCAAGCAGCTGTTACCTTTCCAACTGTGACATATAGTAACAAATAGATTTAGTTCTGCATCTTGAGAAAGGAGCATTTCCTGTACATTGACTGTCAGAAAACAGGTTTGGTCAGAGAACCATGGTGAAAAGCCAAAGAGTGGCAGGTTTTTTCAAGATACCTTGAAAGGGTTATTTATATTATCCATCTGTAACAATAGACTGCTGTAAAACCTATTTTAAACTTAATGTATGGCACACAATCTCTAAATAAAAGCAAAGATCACCGTGTGGGGAATCACTTTCTTCTGATGAGGAGGCTACCACTGCCACAGTTTTGAAAACTGCTTTTTAACAGCCATTGTACAGTAGTGTTGCACTATCTATCTTACTCTAGTGGAAGTAAAATTGCTATCTTAATTAAATTAACTTCTGCATTCATATGATATAAAAATGTACAGTTTTTCCTCTGGTTGCCAGAAGCTGGGAGTGGATGACAGGAGATGGATCAATTGGTGATTTGCAAATTCTTTTCATTCCCTCTGAAGCACCTGGCATTGGCCACTGTCAGAAGACAGGATGTTGGAGTAGATGGAACATTGGTCTGATTCAGTATGGCTGTTCTTATGTTAAATCATAGAAACACAGCACAGCAAAAATATGTGAAAGCTAACTCAGCCTTATAATGACTGTAATATAGACAGACACAGCTCTTGAGAGTATGGAATTTGTTGTTCTAATTACCATGAGTTGAGGAAAGACAGCTTTACTCACAAGAGGTAGAACCATGACTGAGTTACGGTGTTCAGTCTAAATAAATAGCTGCCCTATATGTTGGTATCTTTTCTTCAGTTTCTCTCCCTTCTTTGTGTTTGCAGTTGTCACAGATTTGTCTCCCCAGGGCCACCACCTCACATCTTCAGTGTTCACTGTTATCAAGCAACCTCAAACTTTGAATACCTTTCCAAGGTTACACTGCAGAGGTGGAAACTCACTGATTTATCTTGAATGTTAATCAGAAGAACTCTTTATCTGATAATGCTGCTGCTCAAACACTTTTTAGTGTGTCCAGTTAAGGAAACAAAGTACAGTACCGGTCATTAATTAACACGCTGTGCAATTATTCTTTTGAAAAATACATGAAGACTGAACTCCCTTATAATTTCCTCTGTTTCATTAATATAGGATTTATTCACGTTAATTACAAAGCCACAAAATACATTAAAGGAAGGATGAAAATAAAAGTAAATACACAAAGCATATTGGATTCATTCATACTGCCAATAAGTTTTATTATAAAGAGACCATATGATAGCAATCTTAGCAAAACTTAAACATACATTTTGGACAGGGATTCAAGAACTTGGCGGCATTCTTTCCAGGGTGGAGCAAGAGGAGAGCCTGCAAGTCAAAGCCACCATTTTGTTTTTGAGCTCATGCATCTTCAAACTGTAGTTCCCCATTTCTTCTTTGAGAAACTCCTATCAAGTCAGGTGACTTATTTGTCAACCTTTTATGAATGGCTTGTTTAAACTTGCCTCACTGATTTTAGTCTAGTAATTTTTTTCCTCTTACAAATGATTTCCATCTTAGTTGGATTAAAAAACAGCTTCTCTTCTTTTCCTCCTGCGGTACAAAGATGTTTTCACTCCTTTATTTGTAGATGTCAGACTGAATCAGCTCATAATGGATTGAGGTGCTTGGGTAATTATTAGATCCGTGATTTGCCTTGAATAAAGTATTCTGTTCAGCAGCTAACAAAGAGTTCATCCTTTACATACATTCTTAAATATAGGTTTTGAATCTCTTCTGGAATTTAAAATATTAAAAACATATGCAGAACACAACATGTGTATACTCTCAAAGTAGTACATTAGTCTGTCTTTTTTATGTTCCCTTAATTCTATTAATGGCTTATTAGTTACAGGAATACTTACTAGTTAATGGTGTCAAGATTCTCCATATAAAACCATGCTGTCTCCCACCATTGCTTTACTATCTGTTAGTTCAAAATAAAACCATTTCCAAAAGCTACACTGGCTTGCCCCTATCATTCAGGACTCATTGCTAGCATGGTTCTGACTTGACTCCAGGCATGAGTACCAGAAACTGAACTGTGAGAGTTTTTTTAAGCTAGGACTTGTCTACACTTCCCTGCAGTTCAGACTATGGGGATCTGAATAGCAGTGTGCACCAAAGAACTGCACTGTAACTTTCCCAGTGTGGCTGTCGCAGGCATGAACTAGAAGGTTCCTAGTTCACATTAGTGTAGTCTTGTTTGAGGAGGACCACTTTAATGTGAACTAGGAACCTTTTAATTCATGCCCACAGCATCCGCACTGAGGAGATACAGCACAGCCCTTTAGTGTGCACTGCTGTTCACACCCTATAGTCCGAAAGCCCATGTAGACATGCCTTTAGCCTCTGCATGCTTATCTTTCAGTCCAGAATTGTGGTAGCAGCTAAAAATTACTTTTAAGTAGGTGGTTAATTTCTACATGCTACTTGCTAATAATTACAGCTTTCACTTAGCACCTTTCACAGTCTAAACTAGCAGCTATTCTTAGAATATGCACCATCAGATGTTTCTGGTTTCCTCCAACCTTGCATTAGGACTTTTAAAGTCACGGAGCAAATAGTCCATGAAAGCATCCAGTTCCTTCTACAGTGTTGTATAGTATGTGACTTTTTTCTCAGTCACTAACAGTATAAATCAGCCTTTCTTAAATGCAGCCACTGTGGCCACATGCAGCCACTGGTGATTTTTCTTGCAGCCATGGCAGCCTCCTGGGCAGTGATGGCAGAGGAGGGCAAAGCAGCAGCCACTCCCCCTCCCTGTTGCTCCTGGATGTGCCACTTTGGGGTTGGTGGCTGAAGCTGTCAACAGGGGATGGCGCCCAGCGCCACCTCTCAAGACAGGTGGGGCACAATGCTGGAGGAGTAAGGTGAGTTCCCCCAACCTTCCCAGGGACGATGGGGCTTGGGCTTCGGTCTGGAGTGGTGGTTGGGGGCGGGGCAGGACTTTGGGCTTCAGTCTCTGTCCGTGGGCTCCTCCTGTGGGTGTTCAGGCTCCAACCCACAGCTCTGGCCAAAGGGCTCCAGGCTCCAACTCCGGCAGGCTCTGATCCCTGGCTCCAGGCTGCGGACGTGAGGTTCTGACCCCCAGCTCCCACCATGGGTCTCACACCCAACCCACCCCGTCATCCCCGCTGCTTCCCCACTGCCCCATCTATGGCTTAATTTGTCCTGGGGCTTGCTGTGAAAAGTGATATTAACAAACACACAAGTATCACTTTTCACCGCCTCCCAGCTAGCTAGTAAGTCTGCTGCTGTGAAAAGTCATGTTGGTATGTTTGTTAATATCATTTTTCACAGCAGACTTATTAGCTAGCTGAGAGGCTGTGAAAATGATATTAAGGAACATACAAATATCACTTTTCACAGCAGCAGACTTACTAGCTGGAAAGGCCCCACTCTGAGGCCACCAAAAAAATTGTTGTGAGAACCCTTGATATAAATGATGTATCTCCTTCTTCAAGTGCTTGTCCTTATGTGTATTCCACTGTGCATGTGTTCTGTGCACCCAGAGTCTGAGAATTCTTGCAAGAAGTGTCCATTGGTCTCCTCGTACCGATCCCCGCCTTGGCATTTGCCTCAGGACCATCGGTACCCCATACCTTGGGGACCCCCACAACTCCCTCCTGAGCCAACATACTGATCATACTGGAGAACATGGGACCTGTGCTGGATATACAGAGCCTGTGCATTGTGCCAAGGAATCAGTCCACCATTCCCCTCTAAGGGAACAGTCAGAGCCTCCTCCTGACCTCATGAAAGAAAAAAATATGAAACAGTACTGACAAAATTATCTTCTTCATGTCCCCATGAAGCAGTCATCCCAGCATCTCCTTCCCCCCAGACGATCATAAACAGTTTCAGGATTTATTGCAAAGGGTGGCTAAGGAACTCCAGATCTCCCTAGAAGAGGTCTCAATACAAACTCCTGGATATCCTACAAACCACTGGATCCCGTTAATGAAGCTATTCTGGAACCTGCTAGAGCAGTCTGGCATACATTAGTCACGTGCACCCCTACCCCAAGAAGGCAGAGAAGCACTATTTCATTACAGCTAGGGGAGCAGAATTTCTCTTTACCCACACTGCACCGAGCTCTCTAGTTGTCCAGGCTGCCATGGAGAGATCGAGACAACATCTTAAATCCACTCCTAAGTAGGAGACTAAACATCTAGACTTGTTGTGAAGAAACGTTTTCACATCTAGCTTTTGGTTTCATATAGCACATTATCAAGCACTGTTAGCGAAGTAAGACTATCTCAACTATTCCAAATTCACAGCTGCCACAGCAGCACAGAGCTCACTTCCAGGCTCTTATTGAAGAGAAAAAGCTGGTGGCCAGAAACACACTTCAATTAGCGGTAGATGCAGCAGACTCATCATCTAGGTCAATGGCAACAGTCGTCGTGATGCTCCATGAGTCATAGTAGCAAGATTTGGGGGGTTCCCAGGGAGGTCCAAAATAAACTGTCTGTTCAAGACCTACACTTCGATGAAGCCCTGAGTCCTTAATATGTTAAAGGGCTCCAGGGCCACTTCTGCTCTCTGTGAGTATATACACCTGCCCCAGAAAGGAAGTGTCACAGGTAGTCTTTCAAACTTAAAGCAGCATCTCAACAATTTTATCACCAGAGGTCTTATGACCCTCCTTGTAAGAGACAGAGTATAGAAGTCTCATTTCCGTGTTCCTCCCATGTCTATAATACCATCTCAATCCCATCTCCTGGCAAAAAGATATTTTTGATGGGCGTTCGATAGCTGCAGACCACTTATGATGCCACCACTACTCGACCCCCCCCCATACCATTTGGGGGTCATTTAGCACTCTATTTCCACAACTGGAATGCCATAACAATGGGACAAGTGGGTATTAGATATCATCTATAATGGCTATGCGATCGAGTTTACTTGCCCATCTCCTCCAAATCCCCCATCCCCATCCCTTTTCAGGGATCATTCTCACAAGGGGATTCTCAGGCAGGAAGTGGAACCCTCCTCCAGCAAGGAGCAATAGAGTGCATACGCCTCAACAGCAAGGAAAAGGTTTTTACTCTAGATACTTCCTAGTCCCCAAAAAGCCGGGAGGTTGGAGACCTATCCTCAGTCTCCATAATCTCAATTGCTTTATTCTTATGATCACACTTGCATCCTTGAAAAAATGTATGTTTTACAGCTCTTAATATGAAGGCCACTTACTTTCACGTGGATATTCAGCCTGCCCATAGGCGTTTTCTCAGATTCATAGTTGTCCCTGACCACTTTCAGTACAGGGTGCTCCCTTTTGGCCTCACCACTGCCTCCAGGGTCTTTATCAAGGTCTTTCTGACAGTAGCAGCTCATTTTAGGTGGAACAGCTTCACTGGTTTCACATCTCTCTACAATTGGG
The DNA here is from genome assembly GCF_016161935.1 of Mauremys reevesii. Lineage (NCBI taxonomy): Eukaryota > Metazoa > Chordata > Testudines > Geoemydidae > Mauremys > Mauremys reevesii. The sequence goes on from NC_052626.1 coordinate 31,264,176, forward strand.
TTCTCATTGCAAAGACACATCAGGAAGCCTATGAGTCAGCCTCTTTAATGCTTCATCTACGTTCTTCCCTATGAGTCAGTGTGAACCTGGAAAGTCTGTCCTCACTCTGACAGACTGTAGGAATCATAGGGGCCACCCTACATTCAGTCATGGCACAAACTTATATACCAAGAGGCAGGTTTCATGCCATGAACAATCTAATAGAGCAGGTTAAAAGCAACCGTTGATCTTTAATCAGAACTTTTCTTTCCCTCCTGGGGTACATGGCTTCATGTACTTAACTAACTCAATTGCCAGACTCAATCTATGTTGACTTCAGGTGTGGTTCCAAAGAGTGTAGTCAGCAATCAAATACATCATGAACACCATAGTTAACCATTCCTTGGAGAGTGATGTGGTGGGTGTATTCTCATTAGGTATTTGTGGGCATCCCCTGTGTACCATCCTTGCCAAACAAGAAAAGTGTTACAGATGCGTATCTAAGTCTGGGGAGCCCACATAGACAACTGTATGGCACAGAGCACTTGGACACTCTGAGAGACCAGGATACATATCCACTTTCTGGAACTGTGGGAGTCCAAGAAGCTTACAAGGTTTTTATACAGGTCATCCAGTCCCACCATGTCTTCATAATGTCAGACAACATGACAACCATCTTTTGCATCACAGGGGGATGAGAGAGATCAGTCCCCCTCTATGTAGAAATGGTCACCCTGTGGAATTGGTGTATCAGGAATCGACTCACCCTGTTGGCAGTATATCTGTCAGGAACTCATAATGTGTTGGCAGACACCCTCAGCAGGCATTGTGCTATCAATCATGAGTGAGCATTGCACAGTTCAGCAGCAAAAAGCTCAGTGGGGACCCCCTGCTGAGATCTGTTCATCTCCAAAATGAACAAGATAAGCAACATATACTGCTCTAGAGGAGCTCTAGGACTACACTCTCAGCTGATGTACTCCATCACTTCTCAGACCATCTGAGCTATGCCTTTCCTCCCTTACGGAAAATTCATTAGGACAGGGTATGAGTCCCAGATACTTTTGGTTCCCAGATCTCCCATGACTCTCATCTCCTGCTCAGATCACCATCTAGTCCTCTCCTCATCTCTTGACCCAAGAGAAAGGGAAGATCAAATGTTCCAACCCCAGAGCACTTCATCTCATGGCTTGGTATTTGGTTAGGCATCAACATTATAACATTCCTGCTCTGAAGCTTTACATAACATCAGAAAGGATTCCACTAGGAAATGCTAATCCAGCCAAGTGGAAGCATTTTTCCATTGGAGCACAACCAAAGCATGTATCTCCTGAGTCAGTGATAGTCCCCTCATTTTGGTCTACAGTCTTTCACTCTAAACAGCTGGGCGTTCACTCAGTTCTACACAACCGGGCAGCAGTGCTATCAGTGCCATGCGCTATTGGATGATTATTCAATTTTCACTCATCCATTGGCTACCAGATTCTTAAAAAGCCCACCTATAACTTTCCCACCAGTAAGAAAACCTGCCCTTCATTGGGACTCAAATCTTGTACTTTTGGCACTTTTTAAGCTTCCCTTTGAACCATTAGCTACATGTTCCATGTCTCAGTTATCAATGAAATTGCATTCCTTGTGACCATTACCTCAGCCAGAAGCATGGATGAGCTAGGAACAGTAATGGCGGATCCATCAGACACTGTATTTTATAAGGACAAAGTCTCTTTCGTCCAAAATTCACTCCCTGAGTAGTTTTGGAGTTTCACATGGACCAGTCGATCCACTTACCAGTGTTTTTTCTGAAACAGCATGCATTTGAAGAAGAGAAGAGACTTCACTCCCTCAGTGGACAACATGCTTTCACCATCTGCCTGGAAAAGACAAAACCAAGTAGAAAATTGCCTAGATTGTTTCTCACTATAGCAGAATGAGTCTGAGCTCACGTTGTATTTTCCCAGAAGATTTGTAAGTGGATCTTGGGCTGTATCCTGCTCAGTTACCAGTTGTTGCATCTTCTTTCTCCTAAAGGAGTGAAGGCTCATTTTACAAAGCACAAGCAACCTAAATGACATCACTTTACTTGACATTTGCAGAACAGCTATGTGGAGCTCTGTCCATACATTCATGAGACATTATGCACTAGCACAGAACTCCTTCACTGACTCATCCTTTGGGGCAGCAATTCTCCAAATGGCTCTGCTGGCTGCATCCTTGCCCCCTTCTCCTGTTTGTCGGTCACCCACAATGGAATATACATAGGGACCAGCACTCGAAGAAGAGGTTTCGTACCTTTTAGTAACTGCAGGTTGTTTGAGATGTGTGGTCACTATCTGCCTTCCTTCCCCTCTGCTTCAGATCTTTACTGGAGTCATAGTAGAGAGGGAACTCGAGAGGCAGTTGGTCTGCTCTGCCCTTTATGACTTCAGTTGAAATCACAAGGAGGGCAAGGCCACATGCATGGACTAACAGATATTGCTTGCAAGAATTCTCTGACTTCTGGAGCACATGCACACACCAAGAGTGGAATTACAGATAGGGACCACACATCTCGAAGAAACTCCAGTTACTATAAGGTAAGTAACCTCCTCTTACTGTCTGCTTATCACCAGTTTGTAAGCGTGCATTATTAAAAATGTGTCAATTCTTGTTACACTGAAAAAACTGAGAGAGCTTAAATTTCTGGTAGTGAAAATAATTTAGTATAAATAACCTTTGTTTTGCTCACACTAAGAAACTTTTTTCTCTTGAGCTAACATTGATCACATAATTATTAAATGGCATTATGAAGAGCGAAGGACCCAAACTAGTACCCTCCTCCTTTAAAATATTTGTTTTTAAAATAAGCCTAGCTGGGGTTTGATCTTTATACTATATTCTCAGCCCTCAAATTAGGGCTACAAACTCTTTTCAGTTCCTACCAACAGCTGGTGATGGGTGAACCTCAAAACGGTTATCTAAACCCCCAGAAGTTTGAACATTTATTTAACATTTTGAGGTCTTCTCTTTTTTTCTCTGCATCACCTACTCCATATCTTCTCCTTGTCCCCCAGCTTTTCCATCCCTTCTCTCATACTGTTCTGTTCAAAGACTCTTCTGCTCTTAGTTCCCTTCCCCACTAAAGCCTCTGTCTTCCCGACAAATAATACAGACTTTCAGTCATTTCCATCTTGTCTTAAATTTGACCCAGTGATCTGCAGTGGACTTCTATTCCCCTGTGATATATGTTCTTCTTCGAGTGATTGCTCATGTGTATTCCACAATAGGTGTGTGTGCTCACCACATGCACCGATGCCTCAGTTCCTTCTTGCCACCAGTGAAGTTGATTCGGAATTGCTCTGCTCCAGCTTTGCTGTAGCTCGTCCCCAAAACTGCTTGTTCATTCAGTGTATGGTACCTGTAGTTAGTTAATTGTTTAGTTAGTTTAGTTTAGTTTAGAGTGCCCAGGCCGGGGCATTCCCCGCTCCCCAGGTTTTATGTCGTGCGATACTTGTAGGTGATCTATGCCACTGAGTGATCCACACGTGGACTGTCTGCGCTGTTTGGGGAAAACCCATCTCAGCGATCGCTGCAAGATTTGAGAGAAAGGGACATTAAGCTCCAGGCTATTCTGATGGGACAGAGGCCAGACCAATGTCGGGCAGAGCCTGGGCCATTCAGAGCAGGCCTCCCCGGATGTCAGGATGCCCTCCACACTGGAGGCCCTGCAGGTGGCCCAGGATGTTATGTCCATGCCAGTACCAGGAGCACCGCCAATGTCGGCCCTGCACTCCAGAGACAAGCTTCCACTGAGATCTCCGCAGTCACCCCCAGCTCGGTACCAGTCTCAGTCGAGAGAATGTTCCTGACGCCATTCGCCGCCCAGCAACCGTTCAGAGCAAAGTCCACGTGGATTGCCCTCGACGCCCACCAAACTGTCTGATTGGGATCCATCCGACTGAGACTCTCAGCACCACTCCGCCTCGAGGAGCGAACACTGATGGGACCGAGGCAGAAGGTCCTTGTCTCCGCCATTGCAGGTCCACCCGTCCGAGCCAATCGTGGAGCAGCTGTTACTGACGGTACCGGTCCTCCACGTCGGGATTGCGGTCTGGTGGTAGGCATTGCTCCCAGCACCGCTGCTTCTCCTGGTCTGGGGACAGCGGCAGGTCCTATGTCAGTCCATCCTCCCTTCGTAGTTGTCCATCAATGGGCCAGGCTAGCCAGGCCGAACAACCGGCTTTGCTGGTGCCAAAGCAGGTGCAGTGGTACCGGGCCCCGTGGCTAGCTCAGTGGTACCAGTGAGCACCGTGGGCACCGACGCAGCCCCCGGTGGGGCTCGCTCGGTGGCCGGAGCCTCAGAAGGACCACCAGCCTCCCTCTCCAGACCTCAGAGGAGGAGGAGGAGATGGAGGAGCCCTCAGACTCCTTGTTTAATGTGCTGTCCTCCTCAGCACCAGGCAGGGTGGCCTTGCCTCTCCATGAAGGGGTGGCAAAAATTTCAAATGACCTGTGGCAAACACCAGCATCATTGGCCCACTTCTCTAAGAGAAGAAGAAAAGACAGTTACCTTTTCCGTAACTGGTGTTCTTCGAGATGTGTTGCTCATGTCTATTCCACATCCGGCCCACCTTCCCCTCTGTCAGAGTTGTTTGGCAAGAAGGAACTAAGGGTGGGGGGAGCACGCAGTGCCCCTTATACTGTGCCATGGAGGCGCCACTCCAGGGGTCGCTGGGGCGCTCCCCTACGGGTACTGCTAGGGGAAAAACTTCCGGCACCGGTGTACGTGGCGAGCGTGCACACCTATTGTGGAATAGACATGAGCAACACATCTCGAAGAACACCAGTTACAGAAAAGGTAATCGTCTTTTATTCCTAAAAGATGAAGTAATGGTATTAATCAGAGAACACTGTGTGAGAAATGTTCATGTAAATTACCAGAACAGGCAAAAGATTAAATTCTGAACCTTAAGTGAATGTTCACCCATCTCCTTCCCTGAACTTTCTGATTAATCATTCACTCTTATCAGTTTCCTTCAGACTTTCATGACTCCTGTCTTCTGTTGGTTCTCCTACCATTCTGATTGTTTTTCAGTGTGCCTTTAGATTGTGTGGGCTCTTACACTGTGTTTATTGACTACCTTTGTTAGATGCCTAGGAGCTATGGTTGTGATTGTTGTAAGTGGATAGACAGAGTAATGAGTACAAGAATTAATAAATTACAGGTGTTCAACCAATTGAAGACTTACATTCTCCTTCTCTTCTTTAAGTTGAATAGACTGAAGTAATGTTAATTATTGTTTGTTTGATATAATTTTTTATCCCCAAAAAAGTGCCTTAAAATTTATTGTGGTACATCTCATCAACTTGAATTTATTTAAGGGCCCCTCCTAAGGGTATGTCTACACTACCAGATTAGTTCGATAAGTTAATTTGAATTTGTAGAATCGACCTTACAAAGTCGAATTTGTGTGTCCACACTAAGGACACTAATTCGACTTTGTGAGTCCACACTAACGGGGCAAGCGTCGAAATTGGAAGCGGTGCACTGTGGGAAGCTATCCCCACCCCGCACTCCCCGCTGCCCATTGGAATTCTGGGATTTCCCCCCAATGCATGCTGGGGGGGAAACTGTGTCGAGGGTGGTCTTGGGTAACTGTCAGCTTTCAACTGTCACTCCCGCCGGCGGGAAATCAGTTCGCGCACTTTTCCTGTTAGTGACAGCGCGGATGCCACAGCACTCCACTGCGATCATGGAGCCCGCTGCGATCATCACTGCGCTTATGGCCGTTGTCAACTCCTCGCACCTTATTGTACACCTCTTCAACAGTCAGATGCTGAGAAATCGGGCGAGGAGGCAACGGCAGCGCGGTGAGGACATGAAGTCACAGAGTGGCACAGACCTCTCAGAAAGCACGGTACGCCGCGCCGTGGAGATCATGGTGGCAATGGGTCATGTTCATGCTATGGAACGGCGATTCTGGGCCCGGGAAACAAGCACGGACTAGTGGGACTGCATAGTGCTGCAGGTCTGGGATGAATCACAGTGGCTGCGAAACTTCCGCATGCGTAAGGGCACTTTCCTTGAACTGTGTGATTTGCTGTCCCCTGCCCTGAAGCGCAAGGACACCCGGATGCGAGCAGCCCTGACTGTGCAGAAGTGAGTGGCCATAGCCCTCTGGAAACTTGCCACGCCAGACAGCTACCGGTCAGCAGCAAACCACTTTGGCGTGGGCAAATCTACCGTGGACGTTGCTGTGATGCAAGTAGCCCACGCAATCGTTGAGCTACTGCTCTCAAAGGTAGTGACCCTGGAAAACGTCCAGGTCATCATAGCTGGCTTCGCCGTGATGGGATTCCCAAACTGCAGTGGGGCTATAGATGGGACTCACATCCCTATCCTGGGACCGGCCCACCAGACCAGCTAGTATATAAACCGAAAGGGCTACTTTTCAATGGTGCTGCAAGCACTGGTGGACCATAGGGAACGCTTTACCAACATCAACGTCAGGTGGCCGGGCAAGGTTCATGACGCGCGTGTGTTCAGGAACTCTGGTCTGTTTAGATGCCTGCAGGAAGGTAGTTTCTTCCCGGACCACAAAATAACGGTTGGGGATGTGCAGATGCCTACAGTGATCCTCGGGGACCCAGCCTACCCGCTAATGCTCTGGCTCATGAAGCCCTATACAGGCGCCTTGGACAGTGACAAGGAACTCTTCAACTACCAGCTGAGCAAGTGCAGAATGGTGGTGGAGTGTGCTTTCGGACATCTCAAGGGGAGATGGAGGAGCTTACTGACTCGCTCGGATCTCAGCGAAACCAATATCCCCATTGTTATTGCTGCTTGCTGTGTGCTCCACAATCTCTGTGAGAGCAAGGGGGAGACCTTTATGGCGGGGTGGGAGGTTGAGGCAAATCGCCTGGCTGCTGATTACGCTCAGCCAGACACCCGTGCAATTAGAAGAGCCCAGCGGGAAGCGCTGTGCATCCGAGAGGCTTTGAAAGATAGATTCCTCAGGTTGCAGGGTAACCTGTGACTGTTCAGTTTCTTTACAGAGAAGCTGAACCTGCCCCTGTTTCAGTTACTGTTGACTTTCTTTTGCGGTTACATACCCCGTTCACCACGTTTCCCGCCTTCCAACACACGTTTAAAAATAAAGTTAATGGAACATTGTTAATTAACAACGTTTTCTTTACTAATGAATTCGCGTTAAAGGGTTGAAACAGGGACAAAGACTGGGGTGGGTAGGGTGTGCAGTGATGTTAACACCGCTTCTACACTCGAGGAATGACAGGCACCTGCTCCTAGAGCGGTCTGCAGTGCCGGAGTGGTTGTTTCAACGGAGCCTGCCATCCCTCCTTTTCGGGACTCTGTGTGCGGGGGCTATGTGGCCTTGTGGCGGGGGAGGACTGGGGGGAGGACGGTTACAGGTGGGTGTGCAGGAAGGGGTGAGGGGTGCAGGCTCTGGGCTGGGGGCGGGGGCGTAGGAAGGGGTGAGGGGTGTGTGGGAAGGGGGAGAAGGTGTAGGGGGATGAGGGCTCTGGCTGGGGCTGAGGCTTTGGGGCATTGGAGAGGCTCAGGGCTATGGTGGAAGGCCAGGGTAAGGGCAGCCTGCCTTGCCATTTGTGGATGGCAGGCGCTAGGACCCTGGGGCAGCAGACAGCATTTCTGCGGGGAGCCGCTCTACTGTCAGGCAGGGACGCAGCCCGGCGGGGCAAGGGGAGACCCGTGGAGGCCAGGGCCCGATCCAGGCAGGGTCGGGGGAGAGACCCAGCTCCAAATATAGCTGGAGCAGGGCACCTGCCGCCTATGCACAGAACATGAAAAACACCTCCCAGACTGACCAGGGTGCCTAGTGACTGCACTGTGTGTGTGACCTGCTGTAGATCCTGCCCCCGTGTCTGTACCCTGGTAATGGTGACTGTCCTATGCAATTACCAAACCCCTCCCCCCCTTCACACAAAGTCTTCTGTAAAGAAACATGACGGAAACAGTAATGAACAGCAAACTATTTTTAATAATCAACTACACAGTTAGGGGATGAAACTGGGATTTGGGCTTGGGTGACCCAGAAAGGGAAGGACTTCTCAAAATTTAGCGAATGAGAGCTTTTTGGTACTTGAGCACTCTGCTGGCGTGGAATGACAGTGTTCACAGCCCTTGGCGCACCTCCTTCTTGTTATTTTGGGTGAGGGGGGTATTGGACTTTGTGGCGGGGGAGGGCGGTTGCAGATACAGTGCAGGGGGGCTCTGTCCTCCTGCCTGCGGTCCTGCAGAACATCCACAAGGCGCCTGAGCGTGTCCGTTTGCTCCCTCATTAGCCCAAGCAGCGTTTGAGTCGCCTGCTGGTCCTCCAGACGCCATCTGTCCTCCCGTTCGCTGTGTGAGCACGGCTGCTGAGAGAGGTTCTCCCTCCACTGGCTCTGCTGGGCTGCCTCGGCTCGGGAGCAGCCCATACGTTCAGCGAACATCTCAACCCGTGTCTTTTTCTTGCGCCGCCTAATCTGCGCCAGGCTCTGTGAGGGGCATGCTGGAGCAGGTCGGGATACAGTTGCAGCTGTGTGATGGGAAAAAGGGAGTGAATTCCTTACAAAGATACATTTTTGCAAAGAAGAAACATAATCTAGTCAGTCTCTGTGAACAAGACCATGCACAGCACCTATCTCATGCGCACTCACTCAGGGAAAGTTCGAATTTTCGGAATTCGCTTTCATTGCCTGGGGGATTGCACTGCAGATCAGACAAGCGGGGCAGGACAGCAGAATCCATGGAGCAGCCAAGCATGATAAGCCAAAGACTTTTGGCTGCTTAAACGTGAATGTATACCACTGTCCTCTTGCTGCAGGCAATCCTGAAAGCATAAACTCTGCCCCTGTTCCACCCCCTCACGTCTGTTCCCTGGAAAAGATCCCTGTATGCTGCCACTCTGCAGCCTCCACCACATGGCTGTAAAGTGACGCTTCTTGTTATGCAAAGGAACAGTGAAGCACTCCCAATACTAATAGTACACAAATTACTCTAATTAAATGCAGGAGTCTCTGAGCGAGATCACCCTGAGGAGGGTCACAGAAAGAGATAGAGAGCGCATGCTGCGTGAAAGCGAGCACAAACCAGGGGCCTATGCTGCCATGCTCGTTGAGGCAATGGTCCCAGAGTACCAGATGAAAGCCTGGCGTGGAAAAGTGTGCTACCTCAGAGCACCCAATAAGGCAGCTCTCCCCAGGAACCTCATGCAGAGGCTTTTCGATTACCTCCAAGAGAGCTTCTCGGAGATCTCCCAATAGGATTTCTGTTCTATCCCCATATATATTGACCTTTTTTTCAACTAGTAACTATTCCTACTCCATTAAAAATAAATGTTAACATGTTTAAAGCACTTACAGACTGATCCTTCCCCTGATTCAGGGTCCGGGGGTAATGGCTGGGGAGGGTTGGTAGGGGATCTCAGTGAGGGTGATGAAGAGATCCTGGCTTTCTGGAAAATCAGCATTGTAAGCGCTGTCGACTGCCCCCCCCATCTCCTTCCTCATCTTCCCCGTCTGCGAACATCGCCGAGGAACTGGCCGTCGACACTATCCCATCGTCAGAGTCCACAGACACTGGTGGGGCAGTGGTGGCAGACCCACCGAGAATGGCATGCAGTGCCTCGTAGAACCGGCATGTCTGGTGCTGGGCTCCGGAGCGTCCGTTTGCCGCTTTGATTTTTTGGTAGCCTTGTCTCAGCTCCTTGACTTTCACACGGCACTGCGTTGCATCCCGGCTGTATCCTCTGTCTGTCATGGCTTTGGAGACCTTCTCGTAGGTCTTTGCATTCCGTTTGTTGGAGCGTAGCTCCGAAAGCACAGACTCATCGCCCCACACAGCAATGAGATCCAAGACTTCCTGGTCAGTCCATGCTGGGGCCCTCTTTCTACTCTGAGATTCCCTGGACTCCTCTGCTGGAGAGCTCTGCATCGTTGCCAGTGCTGCTGAGCTCGCCACGACGTCCACACAGGAAATGAGATTCAAACTGGCCAGACAGGAAAACGAATTCAGATTTTCCCGGGGCATTTCCTGTGTGGCTGGTCAGAGCATCCAAGCTCGGACTTCTGTCCAGAGCGTCAACAGAGTGGTGCACTGTGGGATAGCTCCCGGAGCTATTAAGGTCGATTTGCATCCACACCTAGCCTAATTTGACATAGCCATGTCGAATTTAGCGCTACTCCCCTCATCGGGGAGGAGTACAGAAGTCGAACTAAAGAGCCCTCTATGTCGAATTAAATAGCTTCGTGGTGTGGACGGGTGCACGGTTAATTCGAATTAACACTGCTAAATTCGAATTAAAGTCCTAGTGTAGACTAGGCCTAAGATCATTAAACTCCCTGAAAAGACTCCAGTTTACTTCAGTAGACATTGGATTGAGCTCTTAAGGTCCCTGTCCTTCTAAATGGGGTTGATGTATTACTCCAAATAATGTAGCGTGAACATTGGCTTGAAGAGAAGAGATGTATCTGTAGTGCTTTGACTTTTTAAACACACATTAGTTGTTGTTTGTTATAAATTGTGCTATGGTAGCATCCATCGGTCCCAATCATTATTTGTGGCCCAGTTGTGCTATGCAAACATACAAGATAACAGTCCCTTGCTCATCCATCATTTTTAACCCACCCTCCTTCTCCCAGTCAAAGGACAGACTTTGAGCTAATTGATCAACATAATAATAATATTTAAGACTGAGGGAATGCCTGAAACAAAACACTTTTTTTCTAGCCATTAATTAATTTATTATTGAGCATCTTTTAGCTAGCCAACCCAACCTAAAGACAGTTCATTCTCAGGCCAGCCAGTTATTTATATCAGTTATGATATATTTTAAATTAATTGTTGCTAATATAATTCTACAGCTTTTAATGTTTACATAAAATTACTGAGTTAAATAACTTATTTCTCATATCTCACAAGCAGTTTCTCAGCAAATCAGAATTCTGAATAGGCCTGTCATTCAATTATGTTACGTTCTTATCAAATGTGTTTTTAAGAAGAAAAGGCTTAAATACACAGGATAATTTGGATCAGGTTGCCACGTGCAGTGGTTGGGAACATGAGCAGATGCCACTTCTCTCAGCTTGTGACTTGTAAAATCATATCAATAACAAGCAGAAACTTTTCAGTCAGTTCAATAATTGGTGCCTTCCAGTCTGACACCCGAAACATGGGGGGAGAGTGGTTTTCTTTAATAGTGCCAGCGTATATGCTGATAGGTATTTTAGACTCGCCAGTGTTTATTAAAAGTACCTGTTATTAAGGTTACTTTGTAGTACTAAAACATTTCTATTATAAAGCTCTCAGCTGTCTGGAACAGCCATTGTAAAAAATTAAAGTATACATGTTACAGATAGAAAAGCTGCTTATTTTCTAAAAGATTCATTTTGGGTACGGTTTATGTGGCAACTGCTTGTAGCTTCAGTTATTATCCTTCTTGAGTGAAATAACCTTATTCACTTGGCAGGAAATGAAAAAAACCTCAAGAAAATGTAACCGTTCTTGCAATATTTTGGCATATTATGATTAACCAGAGAAAAATACATTAATGAATTTACTTTTTTTTTTTCCTCCTACAGCTGAAGTCTATATAGGAATTGGGAAGCCTGCTGAAGCCACAGCATGTATCCAGGAAGCAGCTAACCTCTTTCCAATGTCACATAACGTCCTCTACATGAGAGGTCAAGTGGCTGAACTTAGAGGAAATATTGATGAAGCCAAACGCTGGTATGAAGAGGCCTTATCTATCAGTCCTACCCATGTAAAAAGTATGCAGAGACTGGTAAGTCTTGAGTCCAAATGGATACACATTTTAACTTCAAGTTGGGCTACTCTGTTTGGGGGCCTTATTGCATTGATATTATGGGATGTTTATAACTCATTTAAACTTATATTTGACCTAAATTAATTAATTTCCTGGCTGAGGTGCAGTTTAAAAAAAAATCAGTTGCTTGTAAGTTGAAGTCAAAGAAAGGATACTGCTTTTTGCCATTTTTATGTGAATTTTGCACTCACACTAACAAAAATGGCTTAGTTTTGCAGATTTAGATCACAATATGAATGATCTGTTTTGAGAAGAATGAATAGCTGAGCTTGACTATATCTGAATAGAGGCTACTGTGTATAGTCTAGATCTCATATCCTTTTTTGTAAATCCACTGTGTTCCATCACATACATAAAATTCCCAGTGATTTAAATTGGACCCATATTATTATGTTCAGTGAGAAATGTACATGATGAAAGATAGGTTTAAAGTCATTGGAATATCAAGCTTTAGCATAAATTTTCAAATAAAAAATAATATACAAATTCTAGACAAAAGGTAGAAGTTCTATTAAAACTATCTTTAAAAGATCAGTTATTAAAAGAGTGGAGCTGAAATGATTCCATTCACACCGTCAGATTTAGAAGGTGAATTCTATTTTTTGACTAAAAATAGATCAGTGGATATGACTAAAATTGCCAAAGCCAGTGAGGGTGAAATTCACGTAGGTACAGAGGACCAGTGCAAGGTTCTGCACCCCTGAGACTAGATGATCTCCTGAGGTCCCTATGTCGGGGACTCGAACCCCAACAGCGAAGTTCGTTGTCTGACCGCAGAGAGACAGGCAACACCAGCAAGGTCCGATCAAAAGTTCTTTATTGACAAAGAACCAGCCCCCCCTTTACAGCTAGTATTAGCTTATATAGACAGTTTTATTACATCATAGATCATTTACTAGAGCAATCCACCCCCTTTGTCTAACAACTAGAAATTAGACACCTTTTAATATATACTCATGCCTAGTCTCTACAGCATTATATTGTTAATATCTCAACAAGCACCAAAGGTTAGGAATGTGAACACTAAACCAAGGAGTAAGTCAGAACTGTGAGATGCTTGTGTTTCTTATCAGTACTTGAGACAGTTTGTCTCTCAACATAACACAGCTGATCCCAGCCCCTTCACTTATCTTACTCTTTCCCAGGGCTTTGTGAGACAATGCTGCTTTTCAGTATTTCACTCTGGGTTTACCCAGAAACCTCTAGATGCTTGACTTCAGGCAGGTTAGCACAACTGGTGCTACATCTTTATTCAGGCCTAACACCTTCCAACCCTGATATTCTATGATTCTATGACTCACACTAGTGTCACATATAAAGGTAATATATCCTTTCTATTCCTACTCAAGATTTCCCTGTTAATGCAGTCCTTGGATGGATAAGCCCTCTTGGCAACAGCATTGCAGTGGGAGCTCATGTTCAGCTGATTATCTCCTACAACCTTCCAATAGTTTTCAGAGTCACTGCTTCCCAAGATAGTCCCCCATCATGTAAGTATGGCCTACATTTAGCCATATTAAAACATATTGTTTGCTTGGCCCCAGCTTACCAAACTATGCAGATCACTTGATATCAGTGACCTATCCTCTTCATCATTTACATTTACCATTCTCCTGATTTTTGAGGCATCTGCAAACTTTACCAGTGATGATTTTATGTTTTCCAGGTCATTAATAAAAATGTTAAATAGTGTAGTAGCAAGAACCGATCCCTGCAAGATCCCCTTGGAAACACATCTGTTCAATAGTAATTCCCCATTTAAAATCACATATTGAGACCTATCAGTTAGTCAGCTTTTAATCCATGTAATGTGTGCCATGTTAATTTTATATCTTTCTAGTTTTTTAATCAAACTGTCATGTAGTACTCAGTCAAATGCCTTAAGAAGTCATCTACATTATCACTGATGTCGGCAAAATGTTCTGGTAGCCTGTTTTTAACTCCTTAGAAAAGTTTCAAGCTTCTTTCTGAACTGTGTGGATGCTAGGACACAGTATTCCAGTAATGGTCTCACTAATGCTGTATACAGATGTAATACCACTTCCTTACACCTACTTGATATTCCCTTTCTTATGCATCCGAGGATCGTGTTCACCCTCTTAGTGGTAATTGTAAATAACCAGCTTAACATGAGCTCCCAGTACAATACTCTATCTACATCTTTTTCAGTGTTACTGCTTTCCAGGATCCAGTCCCCCATCTTATAAGTGTGACCTACATTCTCTGTTCATAGATTTGACCTTGTATTTGGCTATATTAAAATGAGCCTCTCTTGCCAAGCATTCCAGCTCTGTCTGTAAAAAAGTGATGTGTCCCCATTATTAGTTACCATTCCACTAATGTTTGTGTCATCGGCAAATGTAACTAGTAATGACTTTATCAATAATCTGGAAGAAAATAAAGATATTTAATAGCAGTTAGCCGAGAACAGACCCCGGCTGGACCTCACTAGAAACACTCCCATTGGATACTGAATCCCCATTTACAGTTACTTTTAAGATATTAGTTAAGCAGTTTTTAATCTACTTAATATGGGCTAGATTGGTTTTGACATTTCAAGGCTAAGTAGTAAAGTATCCAAGATGTGAACTACATGGAAATTGATAAACAGCATGGGGACGTCACACCATGCACCAACAGTGCTTAAAGATAAGTGTAAGTCGTATGTCAATATCTAGACATCTAAAATTATTTAAATAACTTAAAATATTGAGCCAAAATGAGCAGTGACATTTTAAGTTAAACCTCTGTACTAATCCTGAGTCTTAAACATCATTCTCACTTTGCTTAAGTGTTACATACATTTGTTACGTGTTTGTCAGCTGGCTGTTTTTGCTTAAAATAGTTTCCTTTAGATAATTTCCTCCATTCTCCCCTCTCTTGACCATCACCTGCAGGTTAATGCATCGCTGCTGCTTTTCTGTTTTTTGTAGCTCTGCCTCCCTTGAGAAAGGAGAAACAAGCTTTTTATATTTCACAGTCAGAGCAACACCATAGAAAAGTAGCTGTTACTTTTCTGACTCATTTGGGAAGTAGGTCATCATCCAGTGATGGCTGGAAGTGGACAGAGCTCTTCACATCACTGTCCAGAAAATAAAACCCATGCATTCTCTCTAGGATCTGATAAGTTTATAGCCAAAAAGAGCTTTTATTTGAAATAATTTGACCACCCTGCATAAATCAGTATATTGTAATAATGCACTATTACAGTGCTTTTCATCCAAAAACGTTTTGCAAACATTAATTAATCCTTATAACACCCTCTAGTTCAGGGGTGGCCAACCTGAGCCTGAGAAGGAGCCAGAATTTACCAGTGTACATTGCCAAAGAGCCATGATAATACATCAACAGCCCCCCATCAGCTCCCCCTCTGCTCCCAGCACCTCCCACTCACCATCAGCCCCACCAATTAGCACCTCCCCTTCCCTCCCCATCAGCAGTTTTGTGGCATGCAGGAGGCTCTGGGGGGAGGGGAGGAGCCAGGGCATGGCAGGCTCAGGGGTGGGGGCAAGAAGGGCCTGTGGCAGAGCCAGGGGTTGAGCAGTGAGCACACACCCCCCGGCACATTGGAAAGTTGGTGCCTGTAGCTCCAGCCCCAGAGTCAGTGCCTATGCAAGGAACCACATATTAACTTATGAAGAGCCGCAGGTAGCTCTGGAGCCACAGGTTCATAGAATATCAGGATTGGAAGGGACCTCAGGAGGTCATCTAGTCCAACCCCCTGCTCAAAGCAGGACCAATCCCCAACTAAATCATCCCAGCCAGGGCTTTGTCAAGCCTGACCTTAAAAACCTCTAAGGAAGGAGATTCCACCACCTCCCTAGGTAACCAATTCCAGTGCTTCATCATCCTCTTAGTGAAAATTTTTTTCCTAATATCCAACCTCAACCTCCCCCACTGCAACTTGAGACCATTACTCCTTGTTCTGTCATCTGCTACCACTGAGAACAGTACATCCTCTTTGGAACCCCCTTTCAGGTAGTAGAAAGCAGCTATCATATCCCCCCTCATTCTTCTCTTCTGCAGACTAAACAATTCCAGTTCCCTCAGCCTCTTCTCATAAGTCATGTGCTCCAGCCTAATAATCATATTTGTTGCCCTCCGCTGGACTCTGTCCAATTTTTCCACATCCTCCTTGTAGTGTGGGGACCAAAAATGGACACAGTACTCCAAATGAGGCCTCACCAATGTCGAATAGAGGGGAATGATCACGTCCCTCGATCTGCTGGCAATGCCCCTACTTATACAGCCCAATATAGCAACAAGGGCACACTGTTGATTCATATTCAGCTTCTTGTACACTGTAACCCCTAGGTCCTTTTCTGCAGAACTGATGCCTAGGCATTTGGTCTCTAGTCTGTAGCAGTGCATGGGATTCTTCCATCCTAAGTGCAGGACTCTGCACTTGTCCTTGTTGAACCTCCTCAGATTTCTTTTGGCCCAATCCTCTAATTTGTCTAGGTCCCTCTGTATCCTATCCCTACCCTCCAGCATATGTACCACTCCTCCAAGTTTAGTGTCATCTGCAAACTTGCTGAGGATGCAGTCCACGCCATCCTCCAGATCGTTAATGAAGATATTGAACAAAACCGGCCCCAGGAACGACCCTTGGGGCACTCCACTTGATACCAGCTGCCAACTAGACATGGAGCCATTGATCACTACCCGCTGAGCCTGACGATTTAGCCAGCTTTCTGTCCACCTTATAGTCCATTCATCCAGCCCATACTTCTTTAACTTGCTGGCAAGAATACTGTGGGAGACCATATCAAAAGCTTTGCTAAAATCATGGAATAACACGTCCATTGCTTTCCCCTCATCCACAGAGCCAGGTTGGCCACCTCTGCTCTAGCTAATCCTTCCAACAGTCCAGTTTCAAAGATGGGGAAACTGAAAGAGAGAGAGGGTGAAGTGACTAGCCCAAGATCACTTGCTTAAGGAACTTACTTTAAAATAGTTTTCAAAAGGGTGTTGTTTTTTCCACCGGAACAAATATGTTAAAGATGCCTATAATTATAGCTAAGCTTAGCTACTGTAACTAAATAAGCCAAATCTTTTAAGACTTCTGTAAATTAATTTCATGCCCTTTATCACTGGATTCCAGATGTAGTGTTGACTAACTAATTTTAAGAGAACCCTCCAGCAAAATCAGTACCTCAGTGAGATATAAAATCCTTTATTATGCCTAAAATCTTTGGAAACACATTTTTTAAAGTTGGTGAAATTTCATAAATATGTCTGTGTTATGGAGATCACACAAAGTAAATTAGTGATCCCTTTTTCTAAAAGCAATGAACGTTGTTATGAACACAAGTATCAGAGGGGTAGCCGTGTTAGTCTGGTTCTGTAGAAGCAGCAAAGAATCCTGCTTGCATCCGAAGAAGTGGGTATTCACCCACGAAAGCTCATGCTGCAAAACATCTGTTAGTCTATAAGGTGCCACAGGATTCTTTGCTGCGTTATGAACACACTAAACCTCTGGCAGGCTGGAAGGCTTTTTCACTTTTAAGTTACTAGATCCCCTCTGGAGTAGAGTCACCAGGCTGCAGCAGGTAGCTGTGGGAGCCTGCAAGAAGGGTCAGAACAGGGATAGGAAGAGGCAGGAGGGTGGACACTTAAGACCCAGGGATGCTCCAAATTTTCTGGTGCCCTACGCAGCCGCGTATGCTGTGTATGCCTCAGGACAGCCCTGGGCGGGAACCTTTTGTCTACAAGCTTGGTTCCCACACCTTTCAGTGGAAAAACAAGATGGAGTCCAGTACCAGGTGACTTGGTCATATGAGCCCATAGTATCATAGCAGCCATGAGGTCCTCAAGGGTTTTCAGAGTCAGGTTCCTGCTTTGTAAGAGATGTTGTTCTGAGATCGATGGACCTTTCCTAAGCATATTATTACTAGTTCCTGCAGCATACACTGTAATAATAACAACGAGAGAGGTAATACCTCTGGCATATCTACAAGATTCACTTGGCCTCTTCTCTACTGAGTCCTCAAGCCTGCAGTGTCTTGATGAAAAAAAAATGGGAAAATAATAGTAATTTGTTTTATTAGATTTCTTAGTAAAAGATTGCTTATGTTTTAAATAAGTTGACCTTTGGAAGTTTGATTGCTGCAGGAAAAAGGAGAAAAAGCAAAATACACTTTAAATTAAATGTCTTTTTCCTCAGGAGCAGTATTTTAGCCACTCAGAGGTCTAAATGCTTTAAATAATGTTGTTGTTGTCCTAAGAAGAAAAAAATGACAGTGGAATTCTGCTATTAGAATCAGTTTGAGCAGGCTCCCTCCACCTTTGGGTCATTCTGTCTTGAAGATAACTGTGGATCTCATCCATGGCCTATTGAAGTCAGTGGGAGTATTTCTGTTAACTTCAGTGGGCTTTGGATCAGGCACTATGAGTGCAACCCTTAAACTGTGATTTTCCCAAATGAGATACATGCTTAGAAACAAATTCTTCATTTTGAAAGGATAGCAGAAGCTCTACCATGCATTTTAAATCAAGACAGGTTAATTGAATTATAAGCATGTCTTCCACAAACTTAAATTCTTCACTTGTTGCCACATGTCACTCAAAAGCTGACAGTCTTTGCTGCCTTGGAGATCTTGAAAAATATTTCCCATTTGAGCCTTACAACTGAAAATCCCCACTGATCAGTGTAATAAAATCAAAGGGTATAGATGCCAGCATCCATAGACACTGCTTTTTGGAAACTAAGATTTTATCCATATGACTGAATGATCAGTAAAGTTAATTCTGCTATTGGTTGGTTTAAAAATAGACTCTTTTTTCTTTATTAGGGCTATAAGATTGCTATCCAAGTTTTGGAGATAACATATTAAAGGTAGTAAAGGGATGATTCACCTAATTACTACAGGCTTTCACCAGGATCTTTAAAAATATTATTTTAATGTCAGATCCTGTTGGTGTACATATCTACTGTGTAACTTACATTTGAGAATGGTCACTGTCAGGAGTTTCACACTTTATTGGATAGTAAAACTTAATTGCTACTTTGCGAATAAAAAGTTACTTGAGGAATTTATTGTTGCTAGTTTTGTATAACCACATGCAAACCATATGTGACTGTCAATGAAAGGTTAGCAGCCCAGCATTGTCAATTCACACTTTGTCTATGTTAAACTTGAGTTAGAACTGGATGCGAGATTTGCTTTACTGTCTGTGCTGGAATATAGTGAAATGTAATTCTGTCAGCCAGTTAGTGTGCTGGGATGCTATATGGTTGTGATCAGTATACTACATTCCCTTAAACTTGGGCCATATGGGGTCTGATTTATATGATTACGGTTATTTGTCAACCATATACAATACAAATCCGTGCACTCAGTTTGACTAATAACTCTCCCCAGTTAGATTACAAGAATATACTGTGTGCTGCATACTGTTATCTTGCTGAGAAATACTATAATTCTTCATGCTGCCATTGCACAAATTGCTCTTATTTCTGAACAGATCTTAATTATAAGAATTCTTCTACCCTGATTGGCTACTTCTCTCAGAACTACTTATTCATCAGCCCACGATAAAACTGGCCATCTCAGCTGTTAAAGAACAAGAACTGAATCAAAACTACCAACTCACTTTGTGGACAGCTAATAGCCATCAGACAGTGTCTTTTCAGTCAGTGTGAGCCTGGTCTGGATTTGGACCACTGATCTAGAAATGAAAGGCTGTTTGTTACATTCCTGTGCAGCATCCAGTCAAAAATAATCTTGAAATATATACAAGACCTCTGGATCACTGCAGTGTAGCCTATTTTAGTACTTGCTTTACTGTTTGCTCTTTAATACTTCAGGATTGTTTAATAATTTTTATACTCCAGTGATGATCAGGACCCCATTGTGCTAAACCCTATAAATACACACCTAAAGATAAGGTACCTGCCTAAAAGAATTTACAATCTCAGAAGACAATTGACATGCAAACAGTTGTGGGAAAGGGGTAGAATGAGATATAAATTTTGTATGTTTGTATTTTAAAAAACTTGTTACAAATAAAGTAGGTGCCAACTAGCCCATCTGCAACACAGCCTAGCCTTCATTAACTGGCTGATCTCTTACAGGCATGGCAGAATGCTAAAGTTAGTGAAACGGGCTTTGTTGTGAGGGTAGTTATTAACAAAAGGCCTTTTCAGTAAGAATGTTATCTGTTTGATTTGGCTATTTCTTAAATACCTGAGCTTTAATGATATGTTGAGAAGCACCATTGGGATGCAGATATGAAGCAACCCAGAAATGTGCCAGATGTATTCCCCAATCCAGTATTTTTCATTAATGCTCTGGATTAACTCCTTCACATCTACAGCCTATTCATGTGATGGGGCTTGGCGATTGTGCGGGCAGAAGTGTCGGTGGTCAGTGTTTTGAGAACATTAATTGGAAACTCTGCAAGGCGAATATTTCAGTTTTCTGGGCCCCTGGCTCCCTCCCCAGGGTTTCACTGTAGGAAATAGAGCCCTGTCACAGCCCTAGTTGAACTCCCCTTGCTAGGCACTCACGAGGCTACTGTGTTTGGATCCCAACACTAGATCCATGTATTTTTAAGCTTACCTGTTTGCACTGCCTTTGGCTCTGATTTTCTAGGTGCCCTCTCTTTAGTCTCCTCCCCTGAGAGCGCTCACTGTGATCCAACTGTCTGAACTCTGAGGGTAGTGCCTACTCCCCCAGAATCCCCAGGTGATTAAGCACACTTTCCCAGAGATCCAACCTTGTAGACACACTGGTTTACATGTCATCTCTTCAGGGACACGTGATTGTAGAAGCAAACAGACACAGGCTTTGCAAAAGTTTCTAGCACAATTACTCTTCACTATAGACAGCACAAGAAATATGCAGATGTAGGCAAAATAAGAAACACTGACATGCTTTTATCTGCTTCAATTTCCTTAGCACTCATGAACATTCTTTTTGGATTTTGATCAGTGTCCTTTCAGAGTGTCCATGATCCCCCTTCTGCAGTTTATAGTTTGTCTTATTTACAGAGTCTCTCGCTCTCCTTGCAACCAGCTTCCTTCAGCTTGCTCTAATCCAGTAGTCAAAAAGGTCTCCTCTGCCACAAAAGCATGCTCCTTTCTCCTGCCCCAACCTTTCTGCCTGTCTGACAGACCCAGTCTCTGGCCTTGCCTACGCTGCCACTTTACAGCACTGCAACTTTCTCACTCAGGGGGTATGAAAAAACACTCCCCGGAGCGCTGCAAGTTTCAGTGCTGTAACGTGGCAGCGTAGACAGTGCTACAGTGATGGTAGCCACGCCCCTCGTGGAAGTGGGATTTTTTTATAGCACTGGGAGAGTTCTCTCGCTGGTGCCACGACTACACAGCCACGTTAAAGCGCTGCCGTTGCTAGTGAAGACATGCCCTCTGTGTTTTTAAAGGGCTGCCTCTATACTTCGTCTCTTTGTTCCCTCTCCTGGGGAAATTCCGTATCTTCTAACCACCTACCATACAGAAAAGTTGAAGAAAACTGGTTCTATCTAGGATACAGTGCCCATTTGTTCTGCCTGGGCAAGTTCTGTTCAGTTGCTGATCGTCTTTAATGATCAACCTATTCCTAATTGGACATACAGACGCCACTCCCCTGTCTCCTTAACACAAGAAGTATCAGGGTGTGCAAGAACATAGTTCAGATAAGCATCTGGGCTTAACCAGGCATACAGTTCATTGTCTCAAACAATGAATAACAATTCATGAGTTATACATAGATTACCCAAATTCTCACAGGCCCTTAATGAGCCATGTATTGCATTCTTAGGTGAAAGTGTAGCCCAGTATTATAGAAAGAACAGAACATATTTGTGGCTTCTGGAATACACAGCAGGTCCTTAACATGGAAGATATTCTCTCCTTTGATAGCATTAACCCAGAGAGAGTGCAAATGCTGACAGGTTATTAGAAGTGCCTGATCACAGGATGGTGATGTGGTTTTATTTATATATATATATATATATGTTTGGTTTATCTTTTATAGCCTTTGCCTATGTGTTTGTGTATATATTAGATGTTTTAAATTTGCTCAGAAAAGAGGAGAGTTCAAACAGTCCATGCTTAGGAAGCACAGAGGTATTATAGGAAGTGAGGTGCTCATAAAATAATAATCTTGGGACAGTTAAAGGTGCATTTAAAGTCTCCATGTACGTCTGATCCTCCAAGGGGGTGATTATCTCAGAGCTTTGTATTAGTGTAACAAGTATACAAATGATTGTCATTTGGGACATACTGATATCCAGAGCATTCTTCTTTGTCCTTCCTTCCATGATTGTTGCTGGGTACGATTTACCACTGAAAGAGAAAAACACACACACACACACACACACACACTTTTACCAAAGAAAAGGTACCAACAAGTGAGATGACATTGTAACAATGAAAATGTCAGCTGGTCATAAACCTACTGCATCAGGACATAACTGAGGGGTTTTTACGTCTTTGATTTAAGGCATCACTTGTTCTTGTTTAAACAAAGAATGAAATTCAGATGGTGATAGAAGGTCTGGAATAATCTTTGAGAGCATGCTCTGCATCCTAGCATTTGACAGGAGAGTTTAGTTTACCCATTTTTGTGTTGACACTCATGCTTTCCTTTGCACGTATCTCAAAGATACAACTTTACATTTTGCTCTCCGTAATCCTTTTGATAGTAGATGAGAATTGCTTTGCAAAACATTTTTTAAATTAGGTCCGTCTTCTGTTCAGTGCACTGGACTAATTACGATTATTTTGCTCCCTGGGTGTTTTTTCTGCTCATTGAATTTATTACAGCATTACTTCGTAGCTGGAGCTGAGAACTTGCACAGCAATCAAAGCTGTGTGGCACCTGGCATGCATGGCCATCTTGCCTATATATACTCTCCAAGGGCCTTTTGCTTGTAGGCAACATCTGGCACCTAATCATTTGTAATTGTATTTCAGTATAATTAATAAAAATTACTCTTATTTTAAAAAGGAGGGTTGGGATTGTTTCGACTAAATAATGGATACCAAAACAGTGCTACTGAGAGCAGCTGTCCTCAAATGGCTTTAAAAAGAGGCTGAAGTCGGGGGGAAGATGGTTGGGTAAGAAAAGTACTCTGAGATTCTCTGAGTCTGAACTCATGAACTAGCAGCAAAAAATATTTGTTGACACGAAGTAAAACACCCATATTGTCTTTTCTGTCAGCTGGAGAACTTTTACTGTTGAAATATAAATATAATTGTTTATCAAGGTCAATCTGAATGGGACAAAGCATATTTGTATTTTTCAGACTTATAATGTAGCATTACTAATGCTACTGAGGAAGACGCAGCTCCCTACACTGCGCCTGGCTCAGCTGCTACTCCTGGCTGGGCTGGGGAGGATGGGATTTCCTCTTCCCCTGCATGGCATCTGGGGCTGGGTCAGACCCCCCTGATTTCTCCCACAGCTGCAGGAAGCTCTGCAAACTCCCTCCTCCTCCCCCATCCCTTCCTGTACCCATCACTCTTCAGCTGCAGGGAGAGGGATCCCTGTACAGGGAGCTGCTCTGCCATCCACCTGACCCCAGGCATCCAGACCCCCTCATGCCCTCCCACACTCAGAAACCCCCTGATGAGCCCCACTTCCCTTGTACCTGGACCACTCCGAGGAGCCACCCGCACCCCCACCCCACCAAGCCCCAATCAGCCACACCTGGATCCCCACCCCACTGAGCCCCACTCCCCTAGCATCTGGACAACCCCCTGAGCCCTCCACACCCAAACCCCCTGCTGAGCTCTACCCCCCCATCCAGACCATCCCTGCAGCTGAGCCCCAACCACCTTCACCTGGACCCACCTGTAGAGTCCCATTACCATTGCACCCAGAACCTCCTGCCCACACCTGGTGCACCTGATGTGGAGGGGAAGGGCCCTGGGGTGTTTCTATGGCAGACCCAGTCGATGTGCTGTGTCAGGGTTGGGTGCAGCCTCACCACTTAGGCCTGGTCTACACTGGGGGGGGGTCGAACTAAGGTACGCAACTTCAGCTACGTGAATAGCGTAGCTGAAGTCGAACTACCTTAGTTCGAACTACTTACCCGTCCTCACGGCGCGGGATCGACATCCACGGCTCCCTCGTCGACTCCGCCACCGCCGTTTGCGGTGGTGGAGTTCCGGAGTCGACGGGAGCGCGTTCGGAGTTCAATATATCGCGTCTAGATGAGACGCGATATATCGAACGCCGAGAAATCGATTGCTACCCGCCAATATGGCGGGTAGTGAAGACGTACCCTTAGTCTGTGTCTGGGGAGCTGTACATGCTGGAGCCTCCACATTTATTTGACAAATAAAATTTGCAGAATTTTAAAATAGTGTGCGCAGATTTTTTAATATTTTGGTGCAGAATGCCCCCAGGAATAGTTAATTGAAGATTAAATTCATACTCAGTCTCAAAAAGCTTTTTGATTCATGCAGTCACCAATACCTCCCAGCATAATGCTGTTATACTCTGCAGTTGTATTATTATGAAAGTGCCACATACAATTCTATAGTTGAGTCTGAGTTTAATTTTGCACTTAAAGCAGGGGTTCAACCACTTTATGTCTGAAGAATTGAGCATACTCTCCCCAAAATTACAGCACTTACTCTTTGAGTAAGGACTGAATTTTCTGTAATTTTATAAGTAAATTGGCTAATTCATTTGAGTTAAAATTAATTAATGGGACCATTAACAAGTTTAGCACCATTTTTGGTGTCAGACCATTTGATGTTCCCAAATGATCTTAATAATGCAAATACTTTAAGCTTCCCTTATAGTTAAAGCTTACTGATGTGTGACATAGGCTACTGCTGAAAATGAAATGTAAGACCTGGTGGTCATTTTCCTCTTTATTGATCATAATTGAAAGATTCTCTCTTGGCAGGGACTGACAAATAATATTTTTCTGCAGCAAATGATATGTAAAATTACCCTCTTTCAAAATAGCTGCCATCTCTCATTATTCTCAGTAGGACTGTGGTCATAAATGAAGAAGGGTGCAGTTCAGTTATATCACATGAAAGTGGACAGATAAAAAGTGACAAATGTTTTAAGAGTTTGTATACAAATGCTAGAAGTATAAATAATAAGATGAGTGAACTCCAGTGCCTGTCATTGAAGATATTGAAATAGAATGATAACACTGTAATACCACGATACAAAATATATAGGAATGAAAGAATGGGTGATGCTGGTGGGGAAGTGGCACTATAGGTGAAACAAAGCATAGAGTCAAGTATGGAAAAAATCTTAAATGAATCAAACTGTACCATAGAATTTCTATGGATAGAAATTCCATGCCTGAAAAATAAGAGGAGAGCAGTAGGAATATACTACTGACCTTCTGACCAGTATGGTGAAGGTGATCATGAAATGCCCAGGGATATTAGAAAGGCTGTAAAATAGAAAACGCAATAATAATGGGGGATTTCAACTATCCCTATGTTGGTTGGATACATGTTACTTCAGGAAGGATGTAGAGAGAGAATTTCTAGACACCATTAATGAATGCTTCTTTGAGCAGTTAGTCTTAGAACACACAAGGGATTTAGGTCTAAGTGGAGAACAGGGTCTGGTCCAAGAAGTATTATAGCTGAACTGCTCAGTAATGGTGACCATAATATAATTGCATTTAACATCCTTGTCGTGGGTGGGAGGGAATACCAAAGAAGCCCACCACAGTTACATTAAACTTCAGAAAGAGGAACTACACAAAAATGAGGAAGCTACTTAAACAGAAATTAAAAGGAATAGTCACAAGAATGAGATGCCTGCAAACTGCATGGAAACTTTTTTAAAAACACCATAACAGAGGCTCAAATTAAATGTATGTCCTAAATTTAAAAAACATAGAACCAAAAAAATGCCACCTTGGCTAAACAGAGTAAAAGAAGTGGTTAGAGCTAAAAAGGCATCCTTTAACATTTTGAAGTCAAATCCTAATGAGGAAAATTAAAAGGAGCATAAACGTTGGCAAGTCAAATGTAAAAGTATAATTAGGCAGGCCAAAAAAGAATTTGAAGAGGGACTAGCAAAAGACATAAAAAACTAACAGCAAAAAAAACAAAACTTAATTACATGAGAAGCAGGAAGCCTGCCAAACAATCATTTGGCCACTGGATGATTGAGGTGCTAAAGGAGCACCCAAGGAAGATTAGGCTATTTCAGAGAAGCTAAATGAATATTTTGTGTCATTCTTCACTGCGGAGGACGTGAGGAGATTCCCACACCTAAGGCATTCTTTTTAAGTGACCAATCTGAGGAATTGTCCCAGATTAAGGTGTCAGTACAGGAGGTTTTAGAGTAAATTGATAAATTAAACAGTAATAAGTCACCCCAAGAGTCCTGAAGGAACTCAAATATGAAATTGCGAACTATCACTTAAATCAGCTTATGTACTGATGACTGGAGGATAACTAATGTAATGCCAATATTTTTAAAGGCTCCAGAGGTGCTCCTGGCTATTATCAGCCCGTAAGCCTAACTTCCAGGAAAAGTACCGGGAAAATTGGGTTGAACTGTATTAAAGAAGAGCATTATCAGACACATAGATGAACACAATATATTGGGGAAGAGTCAACACAGTTTTTGTAAAGGGAAATCATGCCTCATCAATCTATTGGAATTCTTTGAGGGTGTCAATAAACGTGGATAAGGGTGACCCAGTAGATACAGTGTACTTGAACTTTCAGAAAACCTTTGATAAGGTCCCTCACCAAAGGCTCTTAGCAAAGTGAGCAGTCTTGGGATAAGAGGGACGGTCCTCTCATGGATCAGTAACTGGTTAAAAGACAGGAAACAAACAGTAGAAAGAAGTGGTCCATTTTCAGAATGGAAACAGGTAAGTAGCAGTGTCCGCAGGGATCTGTACTGGGATCAGTGCTGTTCAACATATTCATAAATGATCTGGAAAAAGGGGTAAGCAATCAGGTGCCAAAGTTTGCAGATGATAAATAATTACTCAAGATAGTTAAATCCAAAGCAGACTCGAACTATACATACAAAATGATGAGGTCTAAATTAGTTGTTACCACTCAAGAAAGAGATCTTGGAGTCGTCATGGATCGTTCTCTGAAAACATCCACTCAGTGCGCAGCAGCAGTCAAAACAGCTAACAGAATGTTAGGAACCATTAGGACAGCAATAGATAATAAAACAGGAAATACAATGCCACTATACAAATCCATGGTATGCTCATACCTTGAATACTGCATGCATTTATGGTCACCCCGTCTCAAAAAGAAACATTAGAAATGAAAAAGATATGGAGAAGGGCAACAAAAATTATTAAGGATATGGAACAGTTTCTATATGAGGAGACATTAAAAAGACTGGGACTGTTCATCTTGGAAAAGAGACAACTAAGACAATATGATAGAGGTCTATAAAATCATGAATGGTGTGGAGAAAGGGGATGGGGAAGTGTCATTTACCCTTTCACATAGCACAAGAACCAGAGATCACCCAATTAAATTAATATGCAACATGTTTAAAACAAACAGAAGTATTTCTTCACACAATGCACAGTCAGCCCCTGGAACTCGTTGCTGTGGGATGTTGTGAAATCTAAAAGTATAACTGGATTCTAAAAAGTTCATGGAGGATAGGTCCATCAATGACTATTAGCCAAGATGGTCAGGGATGCAACCCCATGCGCGGTTGTCTCTAAACCTCTGACTGCCAGATGCTGGGCCAGGAGAACCGAGGATGGATCACTTGATGATCGTCCTGTTCTGTTCATTCCCTTTGAAGCATCTGGTATTGGCCACTGTTGAAAGACAGGATACTGGGCTAGATGGACCATTAATCCTACCCAGTATGGCCATTCTTGTATCTTGAACAGCATAGCCATGTTGAGAAGCCCTATTGCCTGACCTCAATGGAGCTGAGGCCAATGGCGGCTCTTAAAGCTAGCTGTTGAATTTATTCTGGAAACAATTGAAAGTGGAGGCCATTTGAAAAAGGGAAGCTGTGGCTTCATTCACATTGAGAACAATAGGCTATGGCAGCAGTTTAGGAAGAATGCAGTTTTATAATTTTCTGTAATAAAATATTACTCATCAGTCTCTGCTGACAGATAAACTTTCACTTATGAAAATTAGTAGCAGAAAGACGATTAATCCTGGATATTTCTTTTCAAAAGCTACCCATTTTACCAGGCCTGTTCAATAAAGAAAGTAAGATGAGGAAACTAGGGGTGTGTATTGTGGAAAGGGGAAACTGGGATGTGTGTATGTAAATCTTGAGTCAGGGCAGACAAAGGACTGTGGCAGGGGGTGTACTATAGGAAGTAGGGAGGTGCAAGAGGCCAGGAAAATTAAGAGCACAGGATGAACGGGCAATCTTGAGTATATACTCAAGTTGCTTTTTGCTGCTACGATAATGCAAAGCATCTTTACACCCATTTTAACTAGCCAGAATGTCTGGCTGCTTTGTGCTGCTCCAGAGTAGCATAAAGTATCCAGAGCATACCAGTGAATACGTCCATCCAAGTTAAAATAAAAAATGATTTAAGGAAGATATCTTCAAATAATTGGAGATATCACCTTGTAACTTTCTCTTTGGTTTCTCGCTTACTGTTCATGTATGAAAACTTTAATTAAAAAAACAAACACACAATGAGGGGAAAGAAAAGAAAACTCTAACATATCTTTAAAATCAGTTTATTATAATCTGGGACCAACAAACATTAAAACGCTTTAACTGTAGTCATACGATTGTTGCACGGTGTTACAACAAGATAGAATTAAAATAGTTTAGATGCCCTAAATGTGATTTTTCATCCATTAACTTGTTTGGATTTCCTCAAAATGTAACGTTAATTCTGAATTTCCTGTGCTTATAATACTTGCTTTCTGGATAACTGCAACATCCTTGTAATGTATTTTAACCAAAATTACTAGTATGTATTCTCAGCCTTAACTCAGCTTTAATGTTGCTTTTATCTGGGAATTTACGCGGCTATGTAAAGCATTTTAGAATACAGTTTTTATGAAATGTGCTGTACCAGGGCCGCCCAGAGGATTCAGGGGGCCTGGGGTCTTCGGTGGCAGGGGTCCCAGAGCGGAAGGACCACACCGGGTCTGGGGCAGGCGCGGGCGGTCCGGGGCCCGAGACCCCCCCACCCCCCTGCAAATTGCACCCAAAGACCAGTTTCCAGAGTTTTCCGGGACCCCGAGGACCCCACTCCAGGGGCCACTTGCCTTCCCTCTCCCCTCCTCTCTGCTGACCCTTGACTTCCCAAGCAGCTGACTCCTCTGTGGCTCCCTCAAAAACAAAATTTAATTTTAATATTTTTAATATAAATACTAACACCAACAACAACTTGGGTGGAGGGGGAGCTGTGAGCTGACTCCCCTCGACTCCCCTAAGCACCTTGCTGCCCCTGAGGGTCCCCCCTGGCCCAGTCTCTGTATAGTCTCTCTGAAAAAAAAAAAAAAAAAAAAACTACTTACTTTGCACTGGCACAGTGGCATTCCCAGAACCTCAATACATGAATCAATACAATCCAAATCCTGTGCCCTGCTTCAATCAATTCAAAAAGATCGAGCAAAATGATCTTTTCTTGTCCAACTGTTTTTTCACTCTACTCCTCTTTGATTCTCTCTTTCTTTCACATAAAATATTTTTTCATTAAATTGACTTTTGTTTTCCTTCACTTTGAGGCCCTTCCACACACACACACACACACACACACACCAATCACAGACTTCACACCCATTCCTTAATTGGCACATGATGCCAGCCTCTATCGACCACTACTTAATTTTTCAAACAAGCACCTTTGTGCTTTTATTTCCAGGCTGTCCCTCACGCTTGGGGGTGGGGGAGTTCCCCATAAACATCCACAAAGCTAACTGATTATCCACCTTCAAAATCCTTCCTTAAAACTCAACTTTTCCATTATGCCTATAAAAACTTAGGTGGTTAGTCTGCAGATGTGCTCGTACCACTGCCTATCGTGCTAACCAATATTGTCTCATTGTTTCCTTGTGTTCCACCATCTGTATGTATCAGTCTCTGGTCTTATAATTGGATTGTAAGCTCTTTAAGCCAAGGACCATCTTTTTGTTCTGTGTATGTATAGCACATACTACAGTGAGGTCCTGGTCCGGGGCTGGGGCTCCTAGGTGCTATGATAATACAAATAATAATAATTAGCTTCAACCCTGCCCTGGACTTAAGGATAAGAAAGAGAGGATAGTTTAATCATCTTGCTCTCTCTGCTAAGATTGCCAAAAAGGGTACCAAGTAATTGTTATGAAGGTGCTAATCATGACCCTGTGGTTAAGGCTGAGTTGAGTTTTTCACTTTAGGTAATATGTTCTTAACAGATATCTCCGGAAATTTAAAAAGCAGCATAGATTACAAAATGTGCAGCTTTTTCTCCAGCCCTAAACTTAGTATGTGGGGGGTGTGTGTGTGTGTGTGTGTGTGTGTGTATATATATATATATATATATATATATATATATATATATAAACAACTAACATCAGGCCTTTTAATACAAATTTCAGAGATGTTGTTTATAATAAAAATATTGCCTTTTTCTTTCTAGTGCTGTAGTACTTCAAGGAACTTGACTTTCAGAAAATAGTTTAGAATTTACAATTCAAAGCCCTGAAGTTGCCTTTTGAAAAACAGCTTTGTTTCGTTGTTAGGAACTGGCTTAGAAAGGTAAAGGGTTGAAGGAAAAAGCTGTATTAGCAAAGAGTTGGAATGCCAAATGCAAGTTTTCATACCCAAGAGCCACATTTGTTCACATAAAGCATTTGACCTGGAAGAGAGTCTGCTTATATACAATCATGTACTGCTCATCGGATATTACAACTGAGCACAGAAGTCCATTAGTGAGCCACCTACTTGGCATTGACATGAAAACAAATGCACTGTTGTTACAAGTGTGTTGAAAGCTTAGGCTAAGCACTGTGTAACCTCTATTTCATTGTTTCTTAATGCTGCCCAAAGCACTCGTATGAAATAGCGTAATTTAGGTGAAGCCCATTAGGATGTATATATCACGTGCATTGTTTTTATTTTTTAAAATACTCTAAATGTAACTAATAGAGCAAGAGTCTCAGGGAAAGATGGGGTGGGTCTTGCCCCAAAAGCCAACTTTCAAAAGAACAATTCTTTACGCTGTTTGTATGGCAAGACCTGAAAATTCACAGAGATTCTCCCCGAGGTTCTAATCCACTAATGATTCTTTAACATTTCCATAATATTGCATCTTTAATTAAAAAATACCTTCAGTTAGTGCCAACCTATCTGGTAGGAAAGATCTGTTGCAGTACGA
This sequence comes from Mauremys reevesii, assembly GCF_016161935.1. Lineage (NCBI taxonomy): Eukaryota > Metazoa > Chordata > Testudines > Geoemydidae > Mauremys > Mauremys reevesii. The sequence continues at coordinate 31,295,255 of NC_052626.1, forward strand.
TGTGCCTAGCAAAGTATCACAACTTCCATTGATAGGTTTAATGTATGAGATAGAAATAGTCCTATTAACTTTTTTATTTCAGTCCTATTAAGAATTTTCTAAAAAAAAATTATCCATAGAATAATTAGATACTGTAATTACTTGCACTGTATTAGTCAAATTAGCTGGCAAAGGAGAGTCTATGTATGTACACTTGTTACACCAAATAAACTAATGTAACTAGTATGGATCAGGGACATTGTCTTTTCAGTAAGGAAATGTATAAATGAGAGGAGAAAAAAATAGTGCACATCCAGTATCTATTCTGCACAAGGCCCACAACATGAAAATAAGCATTAACTGGAATTTCAATAAAGTGGCCTCCTATCTATGAACTACTGAAAGGGAAGCCTGATGCTGCCTTAGCTTCTGAATCCTTACCGGTAGAACAGCTTGCCTCCATTTCATTTTTTTTTTTTAAATAAAAAGTGACTGTAAATAGAGCTGAATTCAAATGCATGGATTCTCTTCTAAAAGCATGTAAAAGAAAACATATTTTATTGTTTTCTGAACATGGAGCAGAGAACAAAAGTCACCATTAAAAACAGGTGTTTTCACATTGCTAAAAAACCTTTCAAAAGAAGAATCAATAAATCCTTAGTATTTGCAGATCACTTTCAACCCCACATCCTGTTTTTGTGGTCTTTGCTACAGTCCACCAGTGTAGTTTACATTGTTTCCCGTGTTTTAAGCCTCTTTTTAAAAGTCACAATCCAATGTATGACCATTTTGGAGACGACACAGCTACTGTGACATCTCAACATGTGATGCTATGAGGTTATCAGTATGGTGCACAGACAGCTCTCCAGGCCTGCCAGAAGGCTTTGACAGGCAATGTTATGAATACAGCCCTTGATAGTGTCTCAGTTTTAATATGGCTCCTGGCCAAAAGTTGGTAAGTACCACTGCCAAAAATTAAGCTGTTCTTAGTGTGGTGCCTGAAACAGTGTGAAATGCTGTTAGGTTTATTAAAGTAGTTGATGCTCCAAATTTGACCTCCTTTAAAATTGTGATCTGATGGGGTAAATCTATTTGAACTAAGTCTGTATTTTAAAATATGCAGTAAGACCTTGATCCTGCACTACTAAAGTAAATGAAAACTTTGTCATTGACTTCATTAGGTGAAGGAAGAAGCCCTAAATCATACTGAAAAATTACCACAAGTTATTTTGTGGGTCCTATAAAAACTATGTTGGTACTCTCTTCTAACTGTAAGTGTAATAGTTTGAAGGGACACTCAATTTAAAATCGTTATACCTTTGTTTGAGCATTTTTTTACATGCTTGTGACAGGATTCCCTCTCCACTCATGGCACCACCTGCTGGTTGCTCTGGGGATTATCTCTGTCTTGTGTTGCAGCCTCTGCAGTGGTCTGTCCACCCATCTTCTCTCTGTATGGGGCCTCTCTTAGTGCTGCCTCTTCCAGTCCATGGCATGGCCCTCTGGCCAGGTCACTCACTCCCTCCCGTTCCGGGGAAATCACAGTCTTTCCAGACCAGCTGTCCGGCTGGTGTCTCCAGTGCCCTGAGCCACTACCCAGTGGCTAGTAGAGGAACCCATGCCCACCCTCTACACTGGGTTCCAGCCCAGGGACCCTATAACATTCAGCCTAGGCCAGTATTCCCTTTGACCTTGCTGCTGTTTCCCTGGGCTTTTTCCTACTGAACTGGCTCCACCCTTCTCTGGGTTCGCCAGCTTCTCCACTCCCTCCTCTCAGAGAGTCTGTGCTGCCTGTCTTCCTGCAGCCTCAAACACTCCTCCCCCTTTCCAGGGAGTGACTCCCCTTCCCAATAAGCTGCCCCTCTCTCTAGCCAGACACCTGGTTTTCTATAGACCCCACCTGTTTCTCTCCTGGTGAGCCTGTTCCTCATCAATTAACTCCCTGGCCATAGGTGTGGGAACTAGCGGTGCAGGGGGTTCTGAAGCACCCCCAAGTTTTGCATGGGGTCCCAGCTGCTGGCCCTGCACCTGGGGCTCCGCACCTCCCCCAGCTATGGCTTCAGCCTTAGCCCCCTCACCCATGTCCACGTCGTCATCCTCCCCCCACTCCCAGAGCCACCTTCCCCCCATCCCGGCCCCAGCTCTAGGGGCAGTGAAGGGCACGGACAGGCGTAAGGGGGAGCACAGGTGCAGCACCCCCACTCTAAAAACTGTTCCAGCACCACTGTCCCTGGTCTGCAGCCAAATTAGTAGCTTGGGCCCATCTGGCCCTTCCCAGTTCTTGCCGGACCAGTGTGGGCTGCTCACCCCATCACAACTATTAACACAGGTAACATTTAAGATCACTGTAAGCAAAGGATGGACAAAAAAATTCTCTTTACGTTGTATATTTGACAACACTCTGTGTATAATGAGTTTAACGCTTTCCCCTCAGTCAGCCATTTTCATCTGACAATTGTAGAATGCAGTTATGGGGGAATGAAAAACATTTTTAAAGTGGGAAAATATTATTGTGAATCCACCAGAATTGGCAGATATTATACCTAAAAATACTTTAAAGTTTTTTTTAATGGGCTAGATTTCAGTAGTGTCTTTAGAACTGTCCAACATTGTACCCAGTATTTTTTTTTACAAATCAGACATTAACTAAATTAAAAAGGAAAATTGGTATAGCAGGGGAGTATGTTATTGGAAGTGTGGAGTAGAGCTTTCATTGTAGCTAACTCTGAACAGTACTTGTTCTGTGGATAGAGGATTTCAGCCTCCAGGGCTGTCAATAGGCATCGTTCACCAGGATGGATTAATTTTCATCATGATTTAAATCAGCAAGTAGGAAACCTTAATTTAAATAATCATAAAATTGATTTTCAGGTGTACTTTTAGTTATTTTCCTAAAGAAAAGTTGATTCTTATTGGTTGGTAACCATGAAAAATACCGATTTGCAACTAAATATAGCCTTTACACTAAATTTGGTGCTTTTTGCTAACCAGGAGGATATACTACCTCTGAACACATTTATTTAAGCAATTATATGGCTTTACTTAAATTTTTCAGATGCCTAATTTTTATGTTAAAAAGTGATGAATGATGCAGTTCTTATTTACTAGATTAATTTTTTACTTGTGCTTTGTGTAGAGCTTTATTCATATAAACAGCATTTTAACTTTCTGTTAAATAAAACTACCTTAAATGTGATGGATATATTAAAAAAGTTTATCAAAATATGTTTTGTATTTAAAACTGATATATTTATTAAACAAAATATCTCTAGTTAGTAAATTGAACTGGTTATTTGTGGTCACTATGTCCTTCAAGATTTTGGAACTAATAGATCTCATCCTCTCACACCTAGTTTTTATTCATAGATTGGAAGAGGAAAACAAATTCTCCAGGTTTTCAACTTGCATTTAGTTTCTTAACTTTCAATGAACTAGTCATTGAACTCAACTAATTGAATAAACTGAAATGAAGAATATATTCTCTCTGCACCTGCAGAAGAAAGTACTGCCTTCAGAACTTTTTTAACACTTCAGCAAATTCTGGTTCCAGGTACTTAACCAGACTTTCACCAGTTCTGTGGTTTGACTTCCTTTAAATTAAATATCGAAAATAATATTATGCAGTACATGTTTGCTGCCTACAATTTAAATAATTGTGACAGCCTTTAATAAGTTTAGGACAACATAGACTGACAATTTTAATCTTTTTAAAATAAACCCATTTTAAATTTTTAAAATCCAATTTAAATAAAAAAAAACTATTTAATTTTTTAAATTCATTTTTATCTATCCTGTCTTTTGCTGGTACTTATTTTCACAAAAAAATTAAACAAAATGGTGACTAGTAAAAGAACATAAATAAAATGACTTGGCAGAATGTTTTTAAAAAGGAGATACTTTCACATGATGTTTCTAGCTAAAGATTTTCTAACTAGTTGGATCGGTTGGAAAGTACTAGTGAAATAAATGGCTGCTTAAACATGCTGTTTGTTTATGTTCATCTGTGTCTTACTGTATAAATTGCATAGTTTGGACTGGGCTGAAGGTCTCCATGGCAGTAGGAAAAAGTGATGTGAAGTGGAGCAGGGAGGAAACTATCCAAATCTCAGAAAAACACATTGTCAGTTGATGGACAGAAAATGTACTTGACTCACCCACCACTCAAATGGTGGTGTCATTGTTAGAATTCCCATTTTCCTGAATCCCCACTATTGCTACTGTTTCAGTCCTCCAAAATGAAGGCTTGCAAGTCTGAATTTCAGCTCAGAGGCTAGATGAGCACCAACTAATAGCCCAGTTTGGTGAGCGTGATAGAATCATAGGTGTATGTATGGTAGTGCATTGTGTGTCAGCTTTCTGTCCTCCCCACCAGCTCTGCTCTAGCGAGCTGGAAAAGTGATTAAAAGGGACGTGATTCTGCCTCTCACCTTGGAAGCTGGATTTGTATCCCTTTCAGTCAGTCAGTCAGCAATAAGCCAAAAGGAAAGGGTACAGAGATGACATACTTTCAGCATCACATTAGCTTTCTGTCAGGGTCCCAGCCCATGGGGCTGGTTAGTTTCGGAGAGTTTTTACCCAGTGTAGGAACTGGGATTTTAATACAGTTAAAGGCGTCATTCTGGACCATTTAATGGTTTAAAGTGGGGTATCAATCAATACAGTGTTTGAAAATCAAAGTTTGTCATTTTTAAGGAAGCTTTGTCACAGTTTGGGACTTTAGTGTGGCATTGGATATAAAGCAGAAATGTTTCATGTTGGCCAGTTTTACATATAAAAATGACCCTCAGTCACAGGATGATACTTGTGAAACAGGGTGGCAAATTGATTTGCTCTTTATTTCAAATATATTGAATGATTGCTTTCAAACCAGTAAGGAAGTTGCTTTAATATCACATACCATACTATATTTACATTCCCTCTGTCTGATCACTACCACAATGAATGAGTTTGCTGTTTACTCTCCAAGTCCTGCTGGAAATATACCTCCTTCCACCAGCTGATTTTTTTAGGGTTAAATTTTTCATTTATGCTCTTACCTATTCTTTGTCAATAGCTATTCATATTAGGTTTTTGCTCACTTTCCAATTGCCCAGTCCTGTTTTCTTTATATTGTAGTTGAAGATAAATTTTAAAAAACTTCAGAAACTCAGCCAATTTCAAGACATTAATTTCTGCTTATTTCTTGTTCATTAATAGATTTGCTTACTCTCTATACTAGCTTTTCCATAATACATGTGTTAAAAGCCCGTCTGTAACTCCTTTGGATACCATTGGCTCCTTCTCCTCTGTAGTTGTCCTTATCTTTCCCTACCAACTGTAACTGTCTGTGTATCCTTGTTAGATTTCTTCCCCCTTTTTAATTTCCAGACAAGCTTTTGCTAACCTCAGATCTTTGAGCAGTCCTTCATGAAGCTGTGTAAGCAGCTTTTTGTTCATTACATTCTTCTTTTACAGGGAAATTTTAATGTTTCACCTTTAATTAGATTGTCTCTTTAGGATCCCCTGACCCCTGCTTCTGTATTTAAACATATAGCTGATCTGATTCCAATAGTCTAGTTCTGATTAGCTTGTTTTTTTCGACAAAATTGAGAGTCTATCTAAACGTTGGATATCCAAAATAAGGGTGAGATGAGAACCTTCATTATATATCTCTCTGGGACTGCACCGAGGGGGGATGGGAAGGGGTGATATGTCCAGTTCACAGCATTGTGCTCCCCTAGCCAGAATGTGCAGAATGCTCTTCCTGAGTCAGGGATCCACAGCTGGGGAGTGTGGTGGGCTGGGAGAGGAGTACACAACCCCTCTCCCCATGGAAAAGCTAGTGAAAATGAAATACAGGTTGTGGCTGCATTAAGTATTCTGTGGTTCCCATCCATGCTGAGAATCCCCTCCCTCCAGAGATGGATCAGCAGGAAGCTGTGCTGTCAGGGAGCAAGAGGAGGGCTGATGAGGTCCTTGGGCTCCTCTGGTTTACTTAGGAATCTATGGGTTCTGGAGAGAAAGGGGAGACAACAACCCACAAGGAACGATCTCCATAAAACTCCATACGGGGGACCTTTTTCCCTCCCATGTGTATTTGAGGGAGGTGTTGATCCAGGCCTGGGTGGGGGAGGGGATAATCAGAATGTCTGTTTTATTTGAGGATTATTGTATTTGATATGAAGCACTTGGATTCTCTTTTCCTGAACTAAAAGAAGCACAGACATTGTTCCAGTGACTGACAGATCTGTGTGTTAGGAACTAATTTACCTTTCTCTATTATCAAGAAGAATCCAGTTTCTTTCCCAGAGATTCTTAAGATAGCTAAAGTGCCAAAGACTGAGTTCATTGGTATTCTGTTGAAATCTTAATTTAATCTAATATATACTGTTTTATTCTAACAGCAAAATTGTTCCAAAGGTGCTAACCGTAAGGCTGAATGTTATTACGTATGTAGATATTTAGCTTTATATAACAATCTCTGTGACTGAAAGCAAAAAAATGGGAAGGGTATGCTTAATAATTTCTGCATTTAGATTTCCTATTTTTGTTGCTTTGCCAGTAAAAGAGCTAGGCTTCCTTTTTGCATAATATATTGCAGCTCTGATTTTAAATGTTTACTAAACTTGTGTCCGAATTTTTGATGGCAACACACATACATAAATGAAAAAATGTTTCTGAAAAATATGGTTGTATTTTAAACAATGCCGTCTTTATTTTTTCAGTTATGTTTCCAAAGAACTCCGGACAGATAAATAGTGACCGGCATGCTCTTTGACATAGATAACCTGAGTACAAAGTGTCCACCAGGATGGCCTTTACAATGTGCCGGCCTGATCTGTTATGTGTGGAGTTTCTTTGAAGGAAGGTGCTTGGCTCTTTGTAGGATTGGAACCTACAGTTATATGTTGTTAAATGCACTGCCACAGACAATGTGTAATTTTCACATACCCTTTGGCACATCACTTTAGAATATAATGGCCATATCTGTAACTTTGCTACTGTCCATACTGCATGCTGATTTGTTCATTGGAGCATTTAGTCATTCACGTGATCAGTTTTCTAATCAGTATCTCCAAAAATCATGCCCCTGTATTTTCTTATTGTTTTATATAAAAGCTTTTATTGAAACTACATAAAGCAGTTTAATTTCATGTTATTGTAACTTTAGCTCCTTGAATTCACTGCCCATTTATAGCTGTCCTCTACATCAAATATGTACTTAACGGCCTCTGTTTTTTATTAGTAATTCTGGTAGGTGGTGATTATATGACATGTTTTGCATTATTTTGTACTAGATTTGAATATCATAGGAAATTAATGTCTTCAAATCTTGTGGGTTTGGTTTTTTTAAAAACACCATATCTTAGGCTGATTTGTATGTGTAAAACCCTTAACCTTGATATGCCCTGAGGACAGCCACCCCGGATGCTGCCGGGGTGGCCACGGGGACCCCCCAAGCAACAGCCAGTGCAGTTGGCCCCAGGGACCACCTGAGCAGTGGTCTGGGGGCAGCCAGAACAGCAGCCAGTGGGGCTGGCCCCAGAGGCCCCCCAGAGCAGCAGCACCCCAGAGGCCCCCAGAATAACAGCCCCGCAGGGCCTCCTAGCTAAGATTTAGTCAGAGGTATTTATAGTAAAGGTCATGAACAGGTCATGGGCTGTGAATTTTTGTTTATTGCCAGTGACCTGTCCATGACTTCTACTAAAAATTCCCATGACTAAATTGTAGCCTTACTTAAAAAACCTAGTTAGCATCACTGATATCCCTATCTTCCTTCTACATTTTACGCTTTTCATGCTATTCTGACACACTGTCAGCACTCCATTTTGTGGGAAGCTGCATAACAATCTTGTGTTATATATATATATATAACCTTTGTAAATGTAACTTTAAAGGGATGAGCTGCAGGAAAACCTTCTGGTCATTTAGATAATGCAAACTGAACAGAGGCAAAAAATCAGCCCAATTATGCAAAGTACACAGGAGGTAGCTTGGTCTACTCACTTTAGCATAAGCCTAGGAGCCATTAACTCCTCAATTCCAGTCCTGGCTGTGGTAATGACTCATTGTGTGTCCTCAGGCAAATCACTTCACTTCTCTCTGTTTCTCCATATATAAAAAGGAGAAGAAAATAATATTTATTTACCTACCTAACAAGTGTAATGTGAGGATTATTTAATATTTGCAAAGCACTTGGAAGGTATACAGCAGTATGTAAGTGCTAAGTATATTACTATCAGTACACAGCTTTTGGAATATTTTTTGACATTCCCGTCATAAGGTAGACTCTGGGGAGGCCTAACTTAAACAGCAGGAACCCTAAACTGTTTCACACCTTCCTTTCACATCAGCTATGCTTATAATTTTTCACTGTTTTTTCTTGGATTGTATAAAATTTTTTATGACTAATGCTAGGAAATGCATATTCTTAATTTAGTGTCTATCCATAAGTAGGAATGTTGTTTGAAGGCAGGCACGCTTTTCAAAAACAGGGACCTTAGAGTTAGGCTTCTAAATTCATAGCTGTAATCTGTATTTTCCTGCTGAGGGTCATGCTTTTCTACTGGTGCCACTGCTCACTCTAAGGCAGGGGCGGGCTAACTTTTTGGTCCGAGGGCCACATCAGGATTGCACAACTGTACGGAGGGCCAGGTAGGGAAGGCTGTGCTTCCCCAAACAGCCTGGCCCCTGGCCCCTATGCACCCCCTCCCACTTCCCGCCCCCGACTGCCCCTCTGAGAACCCCCAACCCATCCAACCCCCCCTGCTCCTTGTCCCCTGACCGTCCCCTTCTGGGACCCCTGCCCCTAACCACCCCCCAGGACCCCACGCCCTATCCAACTCCCCCTGCTCCCTGTCCCCTGACTGCCCCCCAGGACCCTCTGCCCCTAAGCAACCCCCCAGGACCTCATCCCCTATCCAACCTCCCCCGTCCCCTGACTACCCTGACCCCTATCCACACCCCCACCGACCCCCCCAGACTCCCACACCTATCCAACCCACCCTGCTCCCCATCCCCTGACTGCCCCCTACCAGAACCTCCACCCCATCCAACCGCTCCCTGTCCCCTGACTGCCCCCCAGGACCTCCTGCCCCTTATCCAACCCCCTCCCCACCCCTTTACCATGCCGCTCAGAGCGGCAAGAGCTTGCAGCCCCACCAGCTGGCCGGAGCCAGCCATGCCACCATGCTGCCCAGCAGGAGTGGCGGGCCCGAGCTCTGGCAGCGTGGTGAGGTGAGGCTGCGGGGGAAGGGAAACAGCAAAGGAGGGGCCGGGGGCTATAGCCTTCCCGGACGGAAACAAGGGCTGGGCAGGATGGTCCAGCGGGCCGTAGTTTGCCCACCTCTGCTGTAAGGCTAATTACTTAGATGTTTAAACATGGATTCAGAATTCTAACTTTTTACGGGTCCTGTTTTTTAGAATCTTGGCCTGACATCTTCTGTATTCCTTTATCTTTGCTCTTCACCAATAACATCAGTAGATTCAGTTTTTCATCTTCAGTATGTAAAGCATTTTTTGTCATTAGTTCTGTGGTTTGGGTAATTGAAATATGTTTTGCATTTTGACTAGGGCTGCGATTAAAAAAATTATTCGCACTGTTAAACAAAAACAGAATGCCATTTATTTAAATATTTTTGGATGTTTTCTACATTTTCAAATATATTGATTTCAATTACAATACAGAATACAAAGTGTACAGTGCTCACTTTATATTTATTTTTTATTACAAATATTTGCACTGTAAAAAATCAAGTGTTTTTCAGTTCACCTAATACAAGTACTGTAGTGCAATCTCTTTGTCATGAAGGTGCAACTTACAAATGTAGAGGTTTTTTGTTACATAATTGCACTCAAAAACAAAACAATATAAAACTTCAGAGCCTGCAGGTCCACTCAGTCCTACTTCTCGTTCAACCAGTCACTTAGACAAACAATTTTGTTTACATTTACAGGAGATAATGCTACCCTCTTCTTATTTACAGTGTCACCAGAAAGTGAGAAAAGGCATTTGCATGGCACTTTTGTAGCCGACATTGCAAGATATTTACGTGCCAGATGCACTAAAGATGTATATGTCCCTTCATGCTTTAACCACCATTCCAGGGGACGTCAGCGTCCATACTGGTAACCGTTTCAACTTGATAACAATCCAAAGCAGTGTGGACCGACACATGTTCATTTCCATTATCTAAGTCTGATGCCACCAGCAGAAGGTTGATTTTCTTTTTTTGGTGGTTTTGCTTCTTTAGTTTCCGCATTGGAGTGTTGCTCTTTTAAGACTTCTGACTGCATGCTCCACACCTCATCCCTCTCAGATTTTGGACGGCCCTTCATATTCTGAAACCTTGGGTTGAATGCTGTAGCTATCTTTAGAAATCTCATATCGGTACCTTCTTTGCGTTTTGTCAAATCTGCAGTGAAAGTGTTCTTAAAATGAACAACATGTGCTGGGTCATCATCCGAGACTGCTATAACATGAAATATATGGCAGAAACAGAACAGGGGACATACAATTCTCCCCCAAGGAATTTAGTCACAAATTTAATTAATGCAGGGGTGAGGGCTGTGGGTTGTGGCTGAAGATGAGGGGTTTGGAGTGTGGGAGGGGCTCAAGGTGAGAGTAGGGGTGAGGGCTCTGTCTGGGGCTGGGAATGGGAGGTTTGGGGTGTGGGAGGGGCTCAGGGCAAGAGTAGGAGTGTGGGGGGGTTAGGGCTCTCTCTGGGACTGGGGATGAGGTGTTTGGGGTGCTGGAGGGACTCAGGGCTCGGGCAGAGGGTCAGGTTGCGGGGGGATGAGGGCTTTGGCTGGAACTGGGGATAAGGTGTTTGGGGTGCTGGAGGGGCTCAGGGCTGGGGCAGAGGGTTGATGGTGCGATGAGGGGTGAAAGCTCTAACTGAGGGTGTGGGCTCTGAGGTGGGGCAGGGCTGGGGATGAGTTTGGGGTGCAGACAGGCTGCTCCGGGACAGGGGCCAGTGAGGAGGACTCCCCACAGCCCTTTCCCTGCCGGCAGCAGCAAGCTCTGGGGGAGGAGCCCCCCTTTCCTGCCCCCCCAGCAGCACACTCACCCCCACCACTGTCACTGCATGTGCTCCTAGGGCCTCTCTCAGGTCCAGGAATCTCCCTCGCCTCCCCCGTGGTGGGTGCCGGGAGGGGTGCTCCGTCCACCTCCTCCCCTGCTGTTGCCCCTGACTGTAGCCTCACTGGGGGTGAGGGATGGGGCTGCCTCCTTGCCCAGCATGGGGTAGGAACGGTGACTGAGGGCGAGGGGGCCCCCTGTGCTGGTGGAAGGTCTCATTGGAAAATGAAAGGGTCTGAGGGGGAAGGGCAGGCTCAGAGTCAGTCTGCCCTGGCAGTTGATGTGGGGGACAGTAGGACCCTGCGGCAGCAGTTGCTGCAGGGAGGCAGCATGGAGCTGCAGGGGAAAGACAGGAATTCTCTGCTCCTGGGGCCAGGAAGGCGGGGAGAGGGGGAGCAAGTCGGGGCCAGGGGACACTCGGGGGAGGCATGGGGGGGTGGCAGGCGGGGCCGGGGGGGGGGAGATTACCTGGGTTATACATATCTCCGCGGCAGTGGCTTTTTTTTCCTCCTCCGCTTTCTGCGCCCCTCGGCTTTGTGAACCCGAGGCACTTCCCTTGTTACGGCACTGGCCTGCTCAGCCCCTTCTCCCCACAGACCTCCTGTGCACTCCAGGCAGGAGTGCATTTGGACCATGTAGCCAGCATGCTCAGGTGGGCAGTTGCCAGGGGAGCTTTCCCGCCAAGCGGGCTGGAAATGAACATTCAAAGATTTGCACTCCTTTAACAAGGGAAGGGCTTGTTCTTATATACCAGGCTGCTGGGAGGCAGAGTTGAAAACGGTGACCAGAGCGGTCACAGTGGGGCATTATGGGACACCTCCTGGAGGCCATGTAAGTTGACGTAAGCAACACAGTGTCTACGCTGCCATTGCATCGACCTAAGTATGTCAACTTAAGTACTATGCCATTCACGGGGGTGGAGTTATGAAGTCGACATAGCAAGCAAGTTACATTGGCAAGAGGAACATTGTAGTGTAGACACATTATTAGGTCAATGTAAACTGCCTTACATCGACCAAACTTTGTAGTGTAGACCAGGCCTGAGACTATAAACAAGGCAGCATGCTTGCATGTAAAAATACAGTTAAATAGACCGAAGCAGAGTTAAAGTAATACTACCAGTCTTGGAGAAGAATAACAGTACAGAGGGGTGAACATTTGAGAGGTATAAACCACATAAGAGAATTCATCCTATGCAGAGGCAACACTGTCTATAGTATGTTTTATTCCTGTGTGTGTTTGAAGGGTTGTCTTGAATGTCCTTTTCTAATTCATGCTTTGATCCACTTAGGAGATTGATGTGGCTTCTATTTTGGAAAAAAAGAGGGGGGGGAAACAGATCACATTGTCTGTGCTGCTTCCTCATGGGAGAAAATTGAGAGGAGATTAAAAGGATGTGTATTAGGTAGTTTATCCCCCAAACTTAGGTTTTGTCCCCACATGAGCAGCTCTGAGGTTCTAGTGAATTCTACCCACATAGCTGCAGTGCTAGTATCCAGAGGGAAGTGGAATATCTCCCTACAGTGAACCCACCTGTAGCTTTTGCAGCTATAATGGGTATTGCTGTGATTATAGATATGGCACTCGCCGTACCGTTTCCAGATATGGTTATAAAATTAAGTCATCTGTAAAATAACTTGCCTTTTCATTTAATCAGTAAGGGGCTTTGTTTGAGTACACTCATTATAGTCAGATTAATTCGTAATGCCAGTATGTTCTATTGAAGCTAGTCTAGTAGTGTTCACATCAGCTGTAAATGTAAATTATGATACAATGTCACAAAATTGCAAAGTATAAAAAAAAGCCCAAAATAGCTTCAGTTTTGGTAAAAGCCATCCATCAGCTGTGTTTTTAAAAAAAAAATCACTTTCCATATTTTTTCTAACAACAACTGCAACCAAGAATTAAACAAAAGGCAAGGACATTCTTGTTAGAATGGGTCAGTCATTTTCAAGGGTTTTATAAACACACAGAGATGCACTATCAACCACTTATGTTCATTATTGCATACTGGCAATATAAAGTTCAGTAAGTAACTACACCAAAGTTGTTCTTTTAAAAATATGTTGCCATGCAGGAGGTTGTTTTTCCTAGCAACAAGTGTTTTGCAGCAGGAGAAACAAGTTGGTATGTTTGGGGGTGGGGAAGAAATAACATGCTAGGATCAGGAGCTTACACAGAATACACAGCTAAATTTCTCAATATGCTAGTGATTGAATAATGAAGGCAAGAGAGGCAGGAATGGACATGCAGTGCAAACAATTGTTTAAGATAGATGATGAACAAATAAAATGTTGACTGCAGGCATTGTTTTGTTCATAGTCTGCTTCCGTAGGTAAGTGATCACATACACTATTACAATATAAGGTGCCAGAAGGACTCCTGTTCTTTTTGTGGATACAGACTAACATGTCTGCTACTCTGAAACCATACACTATTACAATATAATGGACCATATTTTCTTCATAATAGTCTCAGGATAATAAAGCTGCTAAAAAAGTTAAGGAGGAATTTCTATGTGTGAATAGTGAAGAACATGTTTTATTTCAAGATTATTTTTATTAGCAAAAGCGAGAGAAATTAATAGACAAAAGCTCTACAGTTGGGAACACGTGATTTATATTCCAGTGCATCCCTTTTCTCTTTGCCAAAACAGATACTGTGTTTTGAAACACTTTAATCATATACTGAAGTCTGACGTCACCCTTTTATTTAGTATGCACCTATAATTCAAAATCACTGAAGGACGCTTTCTGGAGAAACACTATATTTTTACATTTAAATACTAATGACCGACCAAGTTGCCTTTAAATTTAAAAAAAATTAAGATCACAATATTTCAAATCCACTCTAAATAAGCACACAGAAATGTAACAGATTTGATAAGTATGAGTCCTTTATTTGATAATAGTATGAATCTAAAAATCAAAAAAGAGTCCTACTAAAAGTGGAAACTAGATCAGATTTCAAAGAATGAATATAAACAATTAACACAAGTATGTAGGGGCAAAATTAGAAAGGCCAAGGCATAAAACAAGATCAAACTAGCTAGAGACATAAAGGTAACAAGAAAACATTCTACAAGTACATTAGAAGCTAGAGGAAGACCGAGGACAGAGTAGGCCCATTACTCAATAAGGAGGGAAAAATAATAACAGAAAATGTGGAAATGATAGAGGTGCTTAATGACTTCTTTGTTTTGGTTTTCACCGAGAAGGTTGGTGGTGATGGGACGTCTAACATAATGAATACCAGTGAAAATGAGGTAAGATCAGAAGAGGCTAAAATAGGGGAAAAGGACAAGTTAAAAATTACTTAGAAAATTAGGTGTCTTCAAGTCACCGGGGCCTGATGAAATACATTTTAGAATACTCAAAGAGCTGACTGAGGAGATATCTGAGCCATTAGCAATTATCTTTGAAAAGTCATGGAAGACTGGAGAGATTCCAAAAACTGGAAAAGGGCAGATATAGTTCCAATCTATAAAAAGGGAAATAAGGACAACCTGGGGAATTACAGACCAGTTAGCTTAACTTCTGTACCCGGAAAGATAATGGAGCAAATAATTAAGCAATCAGTTTGCAAATATCTAGAAGATAATAAGGTGATAAGTGACAGTCAGCATGGATTTGTCGAAAACAAATTGTGTCAGAGCAACCTGATAGCTTTATTTGACAAGGTAACAAGCCTTGTGGATGGGGGGAAGCAGTAGACGTGGTATATCTTGACTTTAGTAAGCTTTTGATACTGTCTCACATGATCTTCTCGTAAACAAACTGGGGAAATGCAACCTATATGGAGCTACTATAAGGTGGGTGCAAAACTGCTTGGAAAACCATGTATAATAATGCCTGCATCTGTAATTTTCACTCCATGCATCTGAAGAAGGGTTTTTTTTAACCAACAAAAGCTTATGTCCAAATAAATCTGTTAGTCTTTAAGGTGCCACTGGGCTCCTTGTCGTTCCCAGAGAGTAGTTATCAGTATTTCAGTCATGCTGGAAGGACATAACAAGTGGGGTCCCTCAGGGATCAGTTCTGGGTCCGGTTCTGTTCAATATCTTCATCAATGATTTAGATAATGGCACAGAGTGTACACTTATAAAGTTTGCGGATGATACCAAGCTGGGAGGGGTTGCAATTTCTTTGGAGGATAGGATTAAAATTCAAAATGATCTGGACAAACTGGAAAAATGGTCTGAAGTAAACTGGATGAAATTCAGTAAGAACAAATGCAAAGTACTCCACTTAGGAAGGAACAGTCAGTTGCACACATACAAAATGGGAAATGGCTGCCTAGGAAGGAGTACTGTGGAAAGGGATCTGGGGGTCATAGTGGACCACAAGCTAAATATGTGTAACACTGTTGCAAAAAAAGCTATCATTCTGGAATGTATTAGCAGGAGTATTATAAGCAAGACATGAGAAGTAATTCTTCCGCTCTACTCCGCACTGTCTAGGCCTCAACTGGAGTATTGTGTCCAGTTCTGGGTGCCACATTTCAGGAAGGATGTGGACAAATTGGAGAAAGTACAGAGAAGAGCAGCAAAAAATGATGAAAGGTCTAGAAAACATGACCTATGAGGGAAGATTGAAAAAATTGGGTTTGTTTAGTTTGGAAAAGAGAAGACTGAGGGGGGACATGATAACAGTTTTCAGGTATGTAAAAGGTTGTTACAAGGAGGAGGGCAAAAAATTGTTTTTCTTAACCTCTGAGGATAGGACGAGAAGCAATGGGCTTAAATTGCGGCAAGGGCAATTTAGGTTGGACATTAGGAAAAACTTCCTGTCAGAATGGTTAAGCACTGGAATAAATTGCCTAGGGAGGTTGTGGAATCTCCATTATTGGAGATTTTTAAGAGCAAGTTAGATCAGGGGTTCTCGAACTGGGGGTCGGGACCCCTCAGGGGGTCACGAGGTTATTACATGGGAGGTCGCAAGCTGTCAGCCTCCACCCCAAACCCTGCTTTGCCTCCAGCATTTATAATGGTGTTAAATATATTAAAAAGTGTTTTTTAATTTATTAAGGGGGTCACACTCAGAGGCTTGCTATGTGAAAGGGGTCACCAGTACAAAAGTTTGAGAACCACTGGGTTAGATAAACACCTGTCAGGGATGTCCTGCCCCCTCCCCCGCAGGGGACTGGACTAGATGACCTCTCAAAGGCCCTTCCAGTGCTATGATTCTGTACATTTAAATATATTTGAATACAACATAATTACATTACTGAGCAAATATACCTTAAATGAGTGGCTCTCAAACTTATTTAATTGGGCCCCCTTCTTTGTGTCTGAAGTCATTTATGCCGCTCACCCCGTACACACAAATAAATATATCGCTACCCAGCTCTAAAGGCAGTGCCAAGTCAGCAGCAGCACAAAATTAAGGGTGGCGAAGTGAAAAGTGATACATCACTTCCAATATATCACTTTTCACAGCAGACTTAGTGCCCCATTGCCACCCTTATTTCTGCACTGCTGCTGCCACCCCACAGTTGACACCCAGAGCCCTGCTGCCACCAGGTGAGGGATTGGGCGAGGGAAGGAAGGAGAACCTGAGCCCGGCCTGCTTCTTGGTTAGGGAATGGGGAGGGGGAGAGCCAGAGCCCGGCCTGCCACCTGTGAGGGATTGGGGGGTGGAAGTAGAGCCCAAGCCCGGATGGCCAGGCTCCACCTGTCAGCCCCAGGATGGCGGGGCTCCAGCTGTCCCTATTATCCCTGCCTCCTGGATATGTACGGCCGCCAGCCACCCCGGGCTGACAGCCAGAGCTCTTTTAAAAGAAAAAAAGGCAGACCTCGCATCTCCCTTGGGAGACCCAACCCATAATTTGAGAACCGCTGGTTTGCATGATCCAAAAGGAACCAGACCAATTTAATAAATTTAACTTAATTTTTCAAGACAAAAATTTACTAATTTGGATTGTATTATAGATGGGTGAGTAAAAGATATGGACATTTTGAAAGCTACCATGTTGTATGGAAAATAACACTACAGAATAATCCAAGTCCAGTTTCTTGTTTGATTACAGGTTATTTTTACTGAATCCTTGATTTCCAAACTGATGTGCATCTGAGTTTTTAATCTCATTTGCACAACACATCTGATTATAATAATTACAAACAGATTAAGTGTTCCGTGTGCACTTGTTTCCAAAGGAAAGAGCTACTAAATTATTTTCTGTAGAATTTCATATTTCCTTTAAAGAAACAGGCCAACATATTTCATTACAAATACATCTTCTAAAAGGGAAATACAAAGTACGTGAATGAGAGGGAATACATGGAAATACTTCACTAATTTTATTTTAAACTTCAGTTCTCATGCTTGTAGTAAAACACATGGAACAAAAGCAAAATCCTTACAATAACTATCATGTGATTTAAAAACATGCATGTTTCTGTCCCAACACATGAGAAAATCTCAGATTCTGGGAGGGGGATGTTTCATGTTACATTTTTCATACGTCATAGAAAATCTTATGCTTCTAGATATGTGCAATCAGCATTTCTGTTTTATGATTATAATACAGTACTGAAAATTTTGTTGTAAACCTTCAAGTTTGATAGGTTTGTTTGAAAATAACAGCCACATAAATAAGATATGCAAATTAGATTGAAAAAGCAGTACACTTTTAGTGGTAAAAACTTTTTTGATGATACAATTGCTGTGCATATGGATTTGCTGTGCAGGTTTTGCATATTAAGTGATGTTCTATAACTATATAGTCAGATCATTCTTAGTTTTCATGTTTTTGAGTGAAGTATTTGTAGTGTGTTACTGCACACAAGTATAGATACTTAAGTCTTTTTTAGATGGTAATTTGCAAGGAAAACAACCAAAAGAACGTTAGAGAATTGGTGAACCTAGTGGTGGTTTGGGTTTCATGAAACTTCTGTTAGTTTTAATACTACTACTTTGAATTTCTTTATGCCTTTCCATCTGGTGGTGTTAATGCCCTTTACTGGTGGCAATTTATTTAATCTCACAACATGCCTGTGAATTAGGCAGGTATTCTACTTGTTTTCCTGATGTGAAAACTTTGTGTGACTTGCCAGTGGTCACAGTGAGTCCGTGTCAGCACTGGGAATGGGACACAGGTCTCCTGACTCCCACTCCATTCCTCGAACCTTAAGAGCACACACATTCCACTTCTGAGTTTCATAAAACAATTTTTTCAATATGCTGTTGTTTTTCAAAGAAAATTTATTTTTTGAGTGAGATACTTCTGAATAAATGGAACCTGTGCTATAGAAACACAGATGTCCATTAGAGTAATTCTTGTCATGCTTCTAGGACTATCAAAGAAATAAAAATATAACAATCCAGTGCTCGTGACATACCAAATGGAATTTGAAGCTCAATAGTTCTGAGTTCTTTTCCAGATATTAAGCCCACATTTTTGCAAGTTTGGCAGAATGAGTTTCCCAGCCTTTCCCTGCCATTTACTGTTTGTTTGTTTGTTTGTTTGTTTGTTTGTTTGTTTGTTTGTTTGTTTGTTTGTTTGTTTGTTTGTTTGTTTGTTTGCTAATTATTTCCATTCCTCCAAGTGGGCAAGGTCCTTTCACAGCACACTTCAGAGGCAGTTCATAGTTTTGGCCAGTATCACCTTCTTTCTTACCACACCATCTTATTCTGCAGCAGGAAAAAACGGTTACTTACGATCTCATAACTGTTGTTCGAGATATGTTGTTCATGTCCATTCCAATTAGGTGTGCACGCACCATATGCATGGCAGCTGGAAGGTTTTTCCCCTAGCAGTATCCATCGGGTCACTCCAGGCGCCCCCTAGGGTTGCGCCTTCATGGCGCTGGATATAGGCCTTTGCCAACCTGCCACCCCCTCAGTTCCTTCTTGCCAGCTGCTCCGACAGATGGGTAGGAGGGTGGGTATTGGAATGGACATGAACAACACATCTCGAAGAACAGTTATGAGACGGTAAGTAACCATTTTTCTTCTTCAAGTGCTTGTTCATGTTGATTCCAATTAGGTGATTACCAAGCCCAAGTTTTGGAGGCAGTGTTGGAGCTCAAAGGCTTGCTAATTGTAGCACCGCTCTGATTAAGGCTGCATCATCTGTGGCCTGTTGTGTAATGCGAGGTAAAAGTATATATTCATGACCATGTTGCAGCTCTGCAGATCTCCTGCGTCGGAACATGGGCCAGGAATGCCACTGATGATGCCTACGCCCTTGTGGGGTGCACTCGATATAGAAGGCAAGTGTCTGCCTAATGCCCAATGAATGCAGTTTCTGCTCCCTGCTGCTTGCGTGTGGCTTGGGATAGAAAACCAGAAGGAAGATATCCTGGTTCACGTGGAACTGGGAGATAACCTTAGAGAGAAAAGCAGGATGCAGCCTGAGCTGGACGTTATCCTTAAAGAACATCATGTAAGGAGGCTTAGATGTTAGGGCCTTGAGCTCAGATACCCTCCTGGCCAATATTATCGCTACCAGGAATGCCACTTTGTATGAGAGGTACAGCAACAAAGCTTTAGCCAATAGTTTGAAGGGTGTCCCCATTAGTCTGGAAAAGGACCAAGCTAAGGTCCCAGGCTGGGACCGGCTGTCGTACCTGAGGGTATAGCATGTCGAGACCATTTAGGAAACCACTAACCACAGGCAAAGACTAACTTGGCAAAGACCAGCCGGCCCTCTGTACCTGGATAGAAGGCCGAGATAGCAGCCAGATGGACTTTTATTGACAACAGGGAAAGCCCTTGCTGATGGAGAAGATAGTCCAATATTACAGGTATCAACAAATATGTTGGAGACGGGAGGAATTGGGAGGACAAAATTGTGAATCTTTTCCATTTGGCCAGGTAGGTAGCCCTAGTGGAGGGTTTCCTACTGCACAGGAGGACTTAGAATCATAGAATATCAGGGTTGGAAGGGACCTCAGGAGGTCATCTAGTCCAACCCCCTGCTCAAAGCAGGACCAAGCCTGAGACAGATTTTTACCCCAGTTCCCTAAATGGTCCCCTCAAGGATTTAGCTCACAACCCTGGGTTTGCCAGGCCAATGCTCAAACCACTGAGCTATCCCTCCACTGACCGGACTTCCCTGACCAGACTCGAACAGGCGAGCTCCGTCGGGGTTAGCCATGGAGCTTCCATGCCATGAGGTGAAGCAACTCAAGATTAGGGTGCTGGAGACGGCCGTGGTCCTGAGTTATCAGGTCTGGAAGGAGCAGTGAGGCGATTGGGTTGTTCAGCGACATTTCCAGGAGGGATGTGTACCCATGCTGGCAGAGCCAGGCTAGAGCTATCAATATCGCTGAGGCCTCCTCCCTTCAAACCTTGAGGAGCGAGCACCTTGAGAATGAGAGGTATGGGATGGAACGCGTACAGAAGGGGTCTCTTCCAGGGAAGGAGGAACGATGCGCAATGGAACCCAGGCTATGATTCAGGAAGCAGCAGAAATGCAGGCATCCCTGTTGCGCCACATGGTGAACAAGTCTATCTGGGGAAATCCCCACTTTTGGAAGATGGTATTCACGACATCCGGGCATAGGGACCATTTGTGGCTCTGAAAGGACCTGCTGAGATAGTCCACCAACTCGTTCTGTATTCCGGGAAGGGACGATGCCTCCAGGTGTATTGAGTGAGTTATGCAGAAGTCCCACAGACTGAGGGATTCCTGGCACAAGGGAGAGGAGCATACATACCCTTCTGTTTATATAAAACATCGCTGTTGTATTGGCTGTCATAACTTATACACATTTGCCCTCCAGGGAACTTGGAATGCCTGGCATACAAGAAGGATCACTCAGCTCTCTGACATTGATGTGGAGTGAGTGCTCTGCTTGGGACCAGAGGCCTTGAGTTCTGAGGTCTCCGAGGTGTGCTCCCTATCCTAACGCTGATGCGTCCATCACCAGCAAGAGGGAAGGCTGTGGTCTGGGAAAGGGGACACGTGCACAGACCTCCTGAGGGTTGAGCCACCCTAAGGGGGACTCAAGGACCAGACGAGGAAAAGTGACAACCTCGTCTAGACAGTCTCGAACCAGCTGATACACTGAAGTTAACACACCTGAAGAGGCCGGAGCCTCAATCTGGCGTGCTGCACCACCGAGGTACAAGCAGCCATGTGTCCCACAAGTTTTAGGCAATTTTTTGCTGTGGTAATAGGGAATTGCATAAGGCTTCATATTAAGTGACAGAGGAACCAGAAACGCGACTCCGGGAGGTACGCCCTCGCCTGCATAGAGTTCAGCATCGCCCAATATAAATTCTGTTCTCTGAATGGGGGCTAGGATTGACTTCTGTACATTCAGTAGAAGGCCCAGGGTCATCAAAAGTAGCTCTTACGAAGCTCACTTGTGCCTTGGAGCAGCCCTTGATTAGCCAGTCATTGACGTATGGAAACACCTGCACCCGGCTCTTGTGCAGGAAAGGAGATATGACTGCCATGAACTTGGTAAATACTCAAGGAGCCACTGACAGGCCAAATGGAAGGACTGTGAACTGATAATGATTGCAGTTCACCACAAACCTGAGGTACCTTCTGTAGGATGGCTTGAATGAAATGTGAAAGTAAGCGTCCTTCAAATTGAGGGCGGCATATTAGTCTCGTGGAGCCCAGGAAGAGATAATAGAGGTCAAAGAGACCATGCAGAACTTCAGTTTCTTCATGAACTTGTTGAGCTCTTGCAGGTCTAGAATGGGCCTGAGGCCACCTTTGGCTTTTGGTATTAGGAAATACCAGGAATAGAACCCCTAGCCCTTCAGTTCCTGAGGAACCTCTTCCACTGTCCCGAGCTTTAGGCACGAGTGCACCTCCTATGTGAGGAGTTGCTCATGAGAGGGGTCCCTGAAGAGGCATGGGGAAGGGTGTGGGGGAAGAGAAATGAAGGAGGAGTGTTCCCTTTCTACCATGCAGAGTACCCAGCAATCCAATGTAGTGTTTTGAAGATGGTAAAAATGAGGTGGGGGCTGCAGCTTAAAATGTTTGTTGATTAGCTGGAGTGTGGAAGCCAAGGGACTTGAGGGTAGCCCTCGAGAACTTAAGGCTATAAGGCTATGAATTGGTCTTTTCTGAAAAGAGGGACAGACCCTCAAAGGGGAGATCTTGGATTGTCTGCTGGACCTCATATGGGAGCTCTGAAACTTGTAGCTAGGAGTTACTCCTCATGGCTATCCCCGAGGCCATGGTGCAGATGGCCGCATCTGCTACATCAAGGGCTGCCTGCAGCGATGCTTGGGCAATGAGCTTGCCCTCCTCTACCAAGGAGGAAAACTCTGCCCAGGAGTCCTCTGGCAACAACTCCGTGAACTTGGCCATCGCTCCGCAGAAGTTGTAATTATACTTGCTGGGGATGGCCTGGTGGTTGGCTATACGGAGTTGGAGTACATTTTCCTCACAAAGAGGTCCAGCTGTTTTGCCTCCCGATTTTTTGGTAGCCTTGGCACTTCTCCTTATTCACTGCAGCTACCATCATGGAGTCCGGCAGGGAATGGTTATACAGATGTTCATGCCCCTTCGAGGGAACAAAGTACTTTCATTCATTCCTCTTTGCCATTGGTAGCAAAGAGGCTAGGGTCTGAGTTTCGGTGGTATCACAAATAGTTTTGATGAGTGGCAGAGCAGTATAGGAGGATGGGTGACTCATGGGAGGGACACAAGGGGGAGCACCAGCTAAAGTGGGGCACATGACCTCTCCACGTTACTCCACCCAGCCCAGGCCCCATGCTCTCCCCGTCCCCTTCCCATCCCATATTACCCGGGGGGGGGGAGCACTCTGTCCTCCCACTGCACTGGACTCGGATTTCAGGTGTAAGGAGGGCATTCCCACACCGACAGCTCCTCCAGCGTGGCTGTACTGTCCCCAGCCCTTCCCTGCAGCTGCATCTCCTGGGGTGTGTACAGCCCCATCGGAGGACAGTGCTGGGAGTGGTACTGGTACAGCTGTGCCGGAGGAGCTGCCAGCATGGGATGTTGTTCCTGCCACCGCCTTGTCAGGCAAGGACGAGGACAATGCCCTAGCTAGGAGCAGGTCCTGTTCCCTGCCTTCGGCACCAAGGGGATCTCATTAAACTCGGAGATCCGTCACCAGTGCCAGCACAGTTGGTGCTGAGAGTGTCGATGCTGGCACAGTTGGTGTCTATGCAGGAAACGCTTGGTCCTGCTGATATGTCGCTGGTACATATGAAGCTGCGACCACCAATGCCGGCCTTGAATAGGACCTTTGACTCTGTCTCTGGCCCCGGTGGAAAGCCAAGGGTGTCCAGAATGGCCCCTGGGTAGGAGTTTGCCAGTGACCTGGCTACGGTCCCGGGTAGGGTTGCCATCTGTGCCTATTGGACCTAGATTTCCTGCTTCTCCTGGAGCGGAATGACTCTGACTCCGAGGACTCTGGGGGGAGGGATAGCTCAGTGGTTTGAGCATTGGCCTGCTAAACCCAGGGTTGTGAGTTCAATCCATGAGGGGGCCATTTAGGATCTGGGGCAAAAATCTGGGGATTGGTCCTGCTTTGAGCAGGGGGTTGGACTAGATGACCTCGTGAGGTCCCTTCCAACCCTGATATTCTATGACTCTGTATAGGAGGACCACGGAGGAGCGGTGGAGATTGGTGCTGGGAACTCGGGGACCAGTGTGGCTCCCCTGTGTTGGCGCTGGTGTATGGTGCTGAGGGGATGGCGACTGGCATGGCATCATTGCTGGCTTGCCTTTGGATGGCACGGAGGGTCTCGCAGGGGCCTCTGAGACCAATGCAGGAGACCTATCCGCCTTGGTGGGGAGGATGGTGCTGTAAGGATGATGGGGTCTCCTGCTCCCTCCAAACACCTCCGTTGTGGATGGCAACTGCAGGTCGTTGCTCTCCCAGATCAGGGAGTGTTGTGGGCTCGGACTCGACTGGTCCCATGTGGGGGCAGGAATTGACAAGGCCTTAGTCGGTGGGGCCAAACTGCCATTGTCCGACGTGCATCCCAAGGCTGTGGGCTCCTTCTGTGGCAGTCTGGGCGCAGGGGAGCAGCCCCTTTCGGGTCTCCTTTTCTTCTGGGGCACCAGAGAATGGGAACAGTGCCGCCCACTGGGATGCATGGAGCTCCTGTGCGAGGAGCCATGATGGTGCCAAGAGTCTCTGGTGGAGTCTTTCCTTGGCGCCGACTTGTGTCACTGGTACTGGCGCACTGCGCACCAAAGATGAGGTGCTCAATGCCAGCTCTGCTGATCCAGGGTCCAAATGTGGACAAGGATCTTGAGACACAGGTCCCTCTCCTTTTGTGTGGTCCAACAGAATCCCCTGCAGATGTTGCAGCATTCTTTTTGGTGGCTTTCCCCCAAACACTTCAGACAAGAAGTGTGTGGGTCGGTCTTGGCATAAGCTTGGCACATGCCGTGCAGGGTTTAAAGCCAAGCATGCTCCATTACTGGGAAGAAAGGGAGTGGGGGAAACCCCCAAATGAAACACATAGAAGACTATGCTAACTACTATATGATCTAAATATATACATGAGTTGAAAGTTCAAACTGCTCAGAGAGACGCTCGCCGAAGCAAGAGACATGAGCATTCCAGCTAACCATCACAGGCGGTAGAAGGAACTGAGGGGATGGTGGGTCGGCAGGGCCCTATATCCAGCACCATGAAGGCATGTTCCAGAGATCACCTGGACCAACCCGACGGATACTGCTAGGGGAAAAACCTTCCGGCTGCTGTGCACGCAGGGTGCACACATAATTGGAATTGACATGAACAAGCATTCGAAGAAGAACTGGCATTCACAGCTTCTGTCCTGACTGCTGGGCTCTTGAATTCATATTTTCTGGTGCTTGTGAAGAGTTTTTCCTCCATTAGTTTCTTCTTCTCCTCCTAGTTTCAGTTTATTTTTTCATCTGTTCTTTGTCTCTGTTCTTCTCCATTCCTCTCCCAGAGTTTTACAGGCCACAAGGAAAGCCAAGATGCTCCATTTAGCACCAAGTAGACGCAGAGGAAACTAAAATGGCTCTCCCCTTGAGAATGGCTCCTGTTCCAGATAGGACAAGACAACTCAGTCAGTGGTCAAATCTCCAGCTCTCCTAAGCAGAGACCATTCAGAGAAATACAAGTCTCAGTGCACCAAGGTTCCATCACTGAAGAGGAGAGTATTTCTCTGAAGTGTTGCCAATTGTAGTGATTTCATTCCTTATCTTGCAGTGTTTAATGTTTTTCTTAAAACCCCAGCTCTGGAGACAAGTGACTGTGATAATTTCAGCTTTCATTGTTTAAAAATAAGCTTCTAGCCCTTGGGGTTGCAGAGAAAAGCTTGAAGACATGAACACTAAGAGCTCAAAATCCAGAAAACAAACAAAAAAACCCAAAAGCTATTTTCTTTTTACTTTCTTGACTTATTAGTCAATATCATGCGGTTTTGTTTTTTGGGTTTTTTTGTAACAACTGGATTTGACATTACGTCTAAGTCCATCTCAGGAAATGAGGATGAGTGGGTACAGTATTTGTCAAGGGGGCAAGTCACAGCACCCTTCAGTCCAGCAGAAGCTTCAAAGCCAAGATGATTCTCCCTGAATTGTTTACATGGTGTAGGGCCATAGTAAGGAAGAAAACAGATATATTTCCCCCTACCAAGTCCAAGAAGCAAGCCTCCCCAGAAGCAAGCATAGTGCAAATCTTTCAATCAGTTCTTTCTCTGTAGATCTGGAAAGAACAGGACTGTCACTGGAAAATATTAATAGGTGTGCTAGACCCCTTCCGAAACCAAGAAAAGAGATTACCCTTGCCCCAAGGATCTTCCAACCTAGTATTAGTCATGATACAGCAATGAGTAGCAAGTGAGAGGGAAAATGTGGGATAACAAATAAGATAGTGATTATTCAACGCGGTCTAGCACATGGCATGATTAAGGATGTTTTGTTATTACATTCAGTCTAAATAGATGTCTTAATTATCAGCATTTGAGTAGGCCTGGAGACAATAGTGGATCATAGGGAGGGGCTTGAATTATTATTATATATTTGTCCTGCAGTAGTACCTAGAGCCCAAATAAAGGATTGGGGCCCTATTGTGCTAAGCATTGTACAGACATATAATGAAATACCATCCGTGCGCTGATGGATTTGAGAGAAAACTCAAAAACAGTGTTTTGTGCATATGGGGCAGTGTAGAATAAATCATGAAGATGATTATGAAGGAAGCAGACAAACAAAATATTGTGTCCTGGTTTCATTGGCAGAGCAGTGGGCAGAAATGATCTGATAAGTGAGGTTGTACTCCTTGATATAATCAGAATATAGGGAGACCTGTGTCTGTTTAGTATTCAGATTAGTATTCCATGATTTAGGCAAGGCCCATGTTCAAATAGGGTACAGTTCTGAGCTTTCCCAGGCTTGGGATGTAGTGATCTGGGGATTCAGTGCTTTAAAAGAACTGAGTCCAGTTAACATTGAGAATGGTCAAAATATTCCAAAACCCAGCACAAGCAAACTCTGGAGATTGTAAAGTCCTCAGACTATGTTGTGCTGTAATTTGCACATAGCTAAATTAAGAGACCAGTAGGCAGGTGGTACAGCACAGGAATCCAGCATGTAGTCCTGGGAACCTCAGAGGCAAGAAGGAAATCCTGAAACACTGGAGATTGACTGATCACCCAATTTTAATACCATTTTATTAAAATGGTATTAAAAAACAAATCCAAGTGAAGTATAATTGGTTTGAGGTACCCCTGCAAAAATTGGATATTGTCAGTAAACTCTGGCATCTGGTCTCCCTTTTAGATGGGTCTATGATGAGTCAGAAGACTGACAATGGGATATGAGGCCTTTTATCTGTGGATCACGGGTTTCAGTTCAGCCTAAGTCTATCATGACCAAATGTTATAGCAATCTTTTCTGATGCCCTATATGAAATGAGTCTGTAATCTCAGTCTACTGGGTTCCAGTGAACAGGATTCATCATCATAAAAATAATCACCAGAACCTTTGTTGGCAGTCACAGCAGAGAGGCCAGTGAGTGAATGGACTCTGTAAGGTGGTGCCCTCCAGGGCTAATGTGCCTTGGTGGGCCTGGTGTGAAGATTTACCCTTGTTACTACCCATGTCACGGCTGTTCTTTGGATAAACAATTAACTTCTTTCTCCAGTGTTCTCAATGCAGTATCCTTCACCAGCATCAAATACCCTAACATCTCAAGTAAAACATGGCTACCAAACAATTGCTGTCAGTACTTAACTGCAGTAGCAGATAATCAGAAAAAAATGTGCTCTTTCCATAGAAAGTAATTGCAGATTTGATGTAATTTGTTTTAGTCTGTACCCCTGTCAATCAGGCTAATACCTCTACAAGACCATGTTGCTTCCTTTGGTCTTGAAAAGTAGAGTTTGTTTTTTTAACAAGTTGGCAAATGGGATCTGGCATGTTGAAAATACATATATATACACACATATATATCATTTTTCATTTACAAAATACTAGCATTTTTAACTAGGATAGAATATGCACAGCTTCCAGAAGGAAGATTTCTGTAAATGAATTGGGAAGAGGAGCTTACATCTGTAAATCAAGTACCTTTTATTCATTCACTTTGGTGGCAGTAAATTATAACTTGAGAATGCTACACTAAACTAGCTTAGTGCAGAGAACATCCATAGATTCCTTCCTGCCTCACTTTTTCTGAATTAATTTGATGGTCTAATTTTCAAATATCGCTCAAACCACTGATCACCATCCCTGGGAGTGCTTACTCACTTGACAACTCAAAAAATGAAACTGCAGTACATCTGTGACAGCAGATCCATTAGACTGTTAGAAATTAGCTCTCATTGCATTTCTGCATTAAACCCATTGCTGAAATTACTTTATTTGCTTTCTTCTTCATGAATTTGTTCTCAACAGTCAAGCATTCAAAAGTTAAATTATATAGTGTAGTTAATAGTCTGCTTACAATAGAGTTTAATGTAGTTGGCAGGGGACAGAGTGAGTAATTCAAACTCCAGGAATTTACAATGGATAGTTAAACAATTGCACAGAATCTCTACACTCTTCAGTTACTTTTATACCCACTTGGTACTCATGAAGGTGTGGGGACTAATTGTTTACAGCCAGCTTATACAGCTCTTCCAGTTCTCTTCAATGTGAATTTAAGAACACCCTATTTCATTCCTGCACCTCTACTCAGCAATACTACTCTACTCTTCACCATGCTACTGAGATTTTATAAAATAGACCAATATCACTCCACCACACTCATTTTCACTTACAATCAAAAGTAGAATTTGAACCCAGGTTTATAAAGTAGAGATGGTGAAATGCATTAATTCACTTGAATCATCTAGCCATTTTCACTTCTTTCAATGCTTCTAGGTATAATTTGGGTCTGGTAAAAGTCCTATTAAAAGTCTTGTTCATGTTACTACTGCTAGTGTTCAGTACTTAATATTGGTGTTCTCAGCCACTTCTGCATTTTCTTTATTTTATTGCAGGCTCTGATACTTCACCAATTAGGACGCTATAGTTTGGCTGAGAAGATTCTCAGAGATGCTGTCCAGGTGAATTCTACAGCCCATGAGGTTTGGAATGGTCTTGGGGAGGTTCTACAAGCTCAGGGCAATGACGATGCAGCAACAGAGTGCTTCTTGACGGCATTAGAGCTTGAAGCCAGCAGCCCAATCGTCCCTTTTACCATCATTCCACGAATTCTCTGAGATAATATCTTGATTACTGAGTTCATCATGTTTCAAGTTTTGGATTTGAGGGTGAGGAAACACAACATACAGGTCTCTTTGATAACGCAGCGTGGTTTCAGAGGTAACAGAAAACCCCACAAAATTTGTTAACTATTGTGGGAAACCTGACAAAGCATTGAAGTGATACAATATTTTAATATTAGTGAGGAAAAAATGACTAACCAAAAACAAATCTCTCATAGATCACCTACATTTTTTCCCCATGGTGGTTATGAAACCTGATTATATTGTTCTAATAGATAATGTGCCATATTTCATTAGATGACATCTGAGTGTTATGTAAAAATTATAATGGAATCCACCATCAAGTGTAGAATAATATATTTGAATTAAAATTCAGTGGCAGAGCAGACTATTTTTATCAAGCCTGTCGTGAAAACTGTTCTCTCTCCTCCTCCGTCTCAACCCCTCTTGGCCTAAAGTCAAACTGTGAATTTTCTGTTTTCCATCTCTATAGTAGTCCAGGCCAGAAAATCAGTTGAAGAGTTCTTGGTTTTGGTTGTTAAAAACTGTGATGTGTGGCTAATTGTTATCTTTACTTAGAACAAAGGCTGAGTATAAGAATATTTATATTTTACCAATGTATGCCTGCTACAAAAAAAGAAAATATTCGTTATTTAAGTGTAACTTTTTTATGTGAATTCAGAGTTTATTTATCGATGGAAATATGTAAAAAGAAGCTTCAAATGGAATATTTACTGACATTCCTTATACATTACTCACAGTTGGAAGATTATGTTAATAATAAAAAGATTTTTAAATGGCCCCCATGGCTGTCCTCTGTCTGAAAGCGCAATGAAAGGAAGTGGAACTGGTAACTTGTGAGTGCAGCTCATTAATGTTGGGCCTGTGGGAGGCCATCTGGCCTTGAGAAGATCACATTTAGCACTGCTTATGTCCAATGAGGTCAAGAGAAAAAGAGGCACATCGGATATCTTTGCCTAGTCTTCTAGTCTTGTAAAATATCCCCCCCCCCCTCTTCCCCCCAGAGGATAGAAAAATCTCCACCAAAACCCATGGTAAATGCACACATGGAGTTAATTTGGACCAATATAAAAATTTTAAAATCAACCCAGTTATACAAGACACTTTTGAAAACAAAGGAATCAGAGAGCTCATTGGTCTGTCTGCCATATCTGACTGTCTTCCTGTCTCTTGACAAAACGTGGTCCTGTTTTCTCTTCCTTGACTGCTGTCCTAGGCAATGTCTTAGTCATCCCTCCATGTTGTCATCCCACTGCTGAAGCCTCCCACTAGCTACAGCTCACAATGTACACTCTGTGACCTCTTTCAGCCCCTAAAACATGTTTGATCCCAACAGTTGTATGATCCCATGTCTAATAACTAAAAGGAAATGCAGAAATTAAGACTTGTGTGTGATTTTTGTCCATGGTAAACCTTGGTTTTGCCATCCCTCTTCAGTTTCTTAAAATACCCATCATCTGCTCTGCCACCACACAGACATTCCTACCCACAATTCTTCAGCTGTCCACCCTTTCACTATTGCAGGAAGGCTCTTCTGACAAGGCAGAGTGCTTTAACATCAAGCTCTGAGAAGTCAGGCTTAATCTTCTCCCATAAGAAGCACCACACCTCACTTGAGAATGTCCTGCTTATTCTAAAGCATAAACATGCACAGAACCTCTGCTAGCGCAAAGAATGGAGGGATCCTTTTAAGCCCCAAATTGTTACTTGATCTCTTTCACTTAATTCAAAGTTCTAGCCAATTTTGGTAAACTCTCCCAATGGTAATGATGGCAGTGTAATGATGTTAGGTCCCTCCTTGCTGCGCCGTTAGCGGATAGCCTGTCACACCTATTGTACACTTCAGTACTCCAGGGGGAATTCTGGGCCTAAACATTCCGTGCACACTAATTGCTGGGAAGGATGCTGGTAGTGAACCTGGAGGGTTGTTAGGCGTAAATTATGGAACAGGTATTTTGGGGATGGAGGGACTGTTAAGTTGGGGAGCCTCCCCCAATCAGATTCTGGATGATCCCTAGCCTCTCCCAATCAGTCAGACACATCTGTCCCTGTCCCCAGGTAGCTCTGCACCCCCACCCCATCCCCATGTGTCCCTGCACCCTCACTCACAATCAGCCCCCCCTCCAGTCTGTCCCCCCACTAGCCCTTCTGAACCCCATTCTGTCACCCCCCAGAAGGCCCATGTGCTCCCCTTTCTGTCCCCCCATATCCTGTGCCTCTTCACCTGGCCCAGCAGGCAGGCACTGAGAGGAATGCAGCCTCTCTTCCTCCCTAGCAGCTGCTGATTGATACAGCCGGTGAGCGGTGAGCCATCTGCTCTGTTTTGGTGCCACAGCAGCCCCTGGTGGGCAAACGGTACAACTGCAGCACCTCTCCCACAGAATCATTCTGTGGGGGAAAAAAAAATCTGCAGGGCACATGACTTGCACAGTGGTGCAGAATTCTCGCAGGAGTAACTTCATGTACAGTGGAGTGTGTAACAGGCTTTCATGTTCTTTTCTTGGAATTAGTTTCATTATTTTTTCCACAAGACTTTACCTCCTACGAATTGCCTGGTCAAAACAAGAAAACTCAACTACATGCTTCAAAAAATGGAGTATGTATACAAGGTCAAATTTAGGAGTTTTCAGACCAAAGCAGGAGGCCCTCATAGCACGTTAATTAAATGGCAGAACTTGTTTAAACATCACTTAATTTACCTTTACCATCTATCTTATATCAGCAGTTGTTAGAAAAAGGTATATGCACCCAGTCTAAGTAACAAGTCCTAGTGAAAGATAACATGGTCTGCTCTCTTTGAAACAGGCTGAGTGACCTACTGAGACCCCAGCCTCTAGTAGCACCTGGACTCTGAGACCTTAGTTTCTTTTATTCTATAGCTTGGCCCACATGAAATGTGGAGCACCTCTTTGTAAACTGCTATAAAGTCTTCTGATCTTCAGCCAGGAATGAAACTTCCATCACTTTAAAAATGTGTATTTCTTTCACCTTAGACTATAGCCCAGCAGAATTCAATCAGGACAAAAACTGATTGCAGACTTTCTTTTTCAGACAGAGCTTTTCTTTGTCCTTCTCAAAACTAATTGCATTTGGTGCTACTAAGCATATGCAAAACTAGTGATAGTTACAGTCACTGTGCATAAAATGACTGAACCTGCAGGGCTTCAATAGGCAACATTGCCACTGAAGTTAATGGGGCAAATTCATCACTCTAACTAGTGAAGTAAGAGGACTTACACGAGGAATTAATTCAGCCCATATATGTCTTGACTGGATGAGGACAGCAGGATTCAGAGAGAAGCAGAACCAGCCCAATTGTATCTGCCATATTTTCCAGCATCTTGATATTATACAACCTGATCAGACATTTATGCAAAAAATGTTATTTTGGAAACTTTTTCTGAAGGTTCTGTTCTACTCTGTAAAGTGACAGTATTAAACTGACAAGGTGGGTGATGTAAAGTTAAAATGGTATCTTGGAATTCTAAATTTATTTTGTCTCACTAATTGCCTATCAAAATTTGCTCAGTTTTCAATTAAAATGACACTTTTCCCTGACCAACAACCCTCATACTCAGCCTGGGCTGTTGCCTTCTCTCTCATCACCACCAGTAATAAAGGTCCTGTAGTCCAAATTATGTCTTCAGTACCACCTGTGAAACCCAACTGCATCCAAGTTATGTTCTGTTAGCACTGCTCCAGTTAATTGAAGGCTTAGGGTATTTTATACATAGATTTGTATGGTCAGTGCCATCTAGGAGCCACAGATATAGATAATTCACCCTACACAATCTTTATTACTGGTGAGTGGGAGAAATAAAATAGCCAACTTGACTCTGAGCCCAGTTTGAGTTTTCAGGGTGAGATGGGTAAAAAATATTTTTATTTGTAAACTGAGTTCCTATCGAGAGCTGATCAAAAAAAATCCATCTAAACTTTTCATCTGAATTTGCCAATTTGTCAAAATCTTGGAAATCTTTTCTGAAACCTGCTTGGGTTTCTAGGGCTTTCAGGCTCTCTGTTAACTTGCAAGGCACACTCCCTGGAAATCCTGACTCCCAGACATGCAGCTCCTTCACAACCTTGCTTTCAGGGTCCCTGGCTCCAGGGCAGCCCACTGAGCTGGCTGCCTCCGAGTCGGGGCTCCCAGGGTTTCTAGCATCCCCAGATCACATTCCATCGCATGATGAATTTCAAAACTTCGAGGTTTTGTTCAAAATCTGAATGAAACAAAATTTTGAAATCACAGATTTCTCTGCGAAAGATTCTCATTCTCCTCCCAGCTCTATTCATATCATACAAAAGCCAAACTCTGACCCCCACAATGCCATTTTTACAGTTATTCAACAGCAACTGAAGTCAGTACTTTTTCTGAATGTAGTTCACAAGACAGGAGTGCAACAAGAACATAGCTCCTCAGCTGGTGAGGGAGTGCTAACTGCATTCTGGCCAATTGGGAAGCCAGAAGCAATCACCTTCTAAGTGCTTTATTTCATGGAACTGTAGACATAAAAATCTATTTAAGATAGGAAAGAGTTAATATGCTTGAAATGTGATGACAGTTTATTTTGATCACGTTTGTGTTTTTTGAAATAAGATGCATTCAGAGCAGACAGTTTCAATCAAATCACTTGAAATGGGCATTATTGTACCACACTTCATCCAAGGAGAGATTAAACTTCACAAGACTGCTCCAAGCCAGGTACAGATCATTGATGTGATTTTACAGATGGATAAAGCCATGAGATCTTAAGTCTGTAGTGGCAAGTTGAACATAGTCTTGACTCCCACTCATCTCTTCAAATACAGCCTCCACATAAATGCACATTCTTCATATGAAATCATCACCATGGTGGAAGGTCTCTGGAACAATTGTTAGCCACAATAGCAGCTAATGATCATTGATGGTGAGATACCAGCATGAGGGAAAACACAATTAGAAGTAATCGTAAGAGCCCATATCAGTGGTTCTCTCACTCTTTCCCATGCCAGGACCTACCACTTCCCATGTAGCCAGCATTTACACTTGATCCCTTCCCCTTCAGCAGTATGGAAGACCAACAGGGCTGAGAATCCATAGCTTCTCAAACACCACCCTTTAAAAATATGGGTCCCAAATAACATTCCAGTCTGTTCTATAGAGGTTCTTACCCCACATGTATAAACTGTAGTATCTGAAGGCTACATTCACAAAAGAATTTGTGCCTAAATCCCAGAATCAGGTCCCACTAGGATTCACAGCCCCCCTGCTCATCGCTACTGAACCACCTAATCTTGCTGAGAACCTACATATTTGCCATAAACATTCCCCCGGCACATGCGCACTGAAGTTCCAGGCCAGCCACCTGGCGACCTGCTCACCAGAGCAAGACACAAGTCAGTGTACAATATGCATTCCTCTGCCTAACTCACCTGCAGGGCCCAATCCAGTGAGTATGCTTGGACCTCACCTACTTGTGTGAGCGCCTATAGGCGAGCTTGCACAAAACAGCTGTGTGGTGCCAAGAATCAATGGGCCAGGGAGAGTGAGAGAATGAAACTCTAGGCTGGTGGTTACAGCATTCCTGTGGGAGACCACGGAGGCAGCCCTCCCCCATGCTAATGACTTTTAACAACAGTGAAACAACTTCAATGGGAGACACTGGGGGAGCTCCACATCAGACATTTCCCAGAGCCCTCACCTGAGAGGTGGCAGATGCCTGTTTAAATCCCTTCTTCCTCTCGGCAGAGAGGGGCAAGGGAGGCAGGTTATATGGGCTCAAGCTGCTCGAGCACCAGGAATATTCAAGGCTGAGGGCTGTGCTCCACCAATATTTGGAGCTGGGTTTCTCCCCTGGCCCTGCCTGGAGCAGGTCCTCCCCCACCTCGGAGCTTCCCTGCCTGAAAGAAAACAGCCGGTGCCTCTCTCCCTTGCTTGTGTTGCTTCTGCCTAAGGCTATAGAGATCAGCCACCGGCAGCCTCTTGGAGCACTGGGGGAGGGGAAGAGGGAGAGAGGAGGAGGCAGGGATGGCACACCTGCTTGGGAGCTCTCTCCCCCGCCCCCCGGAACCCCGCATGGAGGAGATGCCAAGGGGACTTCCGGCCAGGAGATGGCCATCTGGGGTGGACCTCACTCACCTGAGCAGCTGCTGCGCCTTCGGTGAGGTTTGATCCTGTGATCCACCCTGTCCCCCCGCAGCCCCCACTCCTGCCCAATGCTGGGCGAGGGGCAGCCCCATCCCCAGTGAGACAAGGGTGAGGGGCAGCAGGCTGCAGCAGGGGAGGAAGGAAGCCACATGTGCTGGCAGTCCCCCCCCCCCGCCCCGCTCCCCAGCACCAACCCACCACAGGGGAGATGTAGGAGGGGAGCTTCCTAGACCTGAGCAGCTGGGGCTTGGGTGAATTTTGTGACACCCTACCCCCCATCCCAGCCACCACCCTGCAGTCCCCACTCCTGCCCCATGCTGGGCAAGGGGCAGTCCCATCCCTCATCCCCAGTGAGGCTATGATGAGAGGCAGCAGCGGGGGAGGCCACACATGATGACAAACTCCCCCCCGCCCCGGTACCCATCATAGGGGAAGTGAGTGGGCTTTCTGGACCTGAGAGAGTCCATAGGAGCATGTGCAGTGACCGTGGTGCAGAGTGAGTGTGCTGCAGGGGGGTGGGGAAGTGGGGAGAGGAGGGGTCCCTCCCCTGGAGCTTGCTGCTGCCAATAAGGGGGAGGAGTCCTTTCTGGCCCTAGCCTTGGGGCAGGCTGTCTGCATCCCAAGTTCCTTATCCCCAGCCCAGCCCCACCCTAGAGCCTGCACCCCCAGCACCCCAACCCTGAGCACCCTCTTCCACTGTGAACCCCTCATCCCCAGCCCCACCCCAGATCCCGCACTTGAGGGGAAAAACGTGCAACTTAAATTTGGTGGTCAGTTTCGAGTATCATTGTTTAGCACAATACTTGATTATTTTACACTCTTTAAAGTATACAAGTGTTACAAAGTGGGAATGTTCATGTTTTCTCTGAATACTGTGTGGGTGCCTCGGTTTCCCCTATGCATTTCTCAAAGATCTAGATGGTGGGATAAGGGTGTGTGATTGTTGTAGAGCCCTAGAGTGTCAGTGTGATGCTGTCTGCACAGAGAATGACCGAAACCCTGTCTCCGGGCAACTGATGGCCTGGGTCGCTCTCCTGCAAGGTGCCAACTGAAGATGTTGGAGAACAAAGCGATCAGGTGGCCTCCTAATGCCTGGAAAAGAGACAAAGGCCAGAGGAGAGAGTGTCAGTGCCTGAGCGGCCTTCTGGGAAGCGCATGGTGTGGGAGGGGATGCTGAGATGCTTTGGAACTACTCCATACAAAGCAAGTAAGGACTCTGGGGGAGCCTCCTCTCTCTGAGCATACTGTCTACAGGGCAAGAAGCTTATATCTTCCTGGGTCTGACCTCGGAGCATTCAGTATGCCCTTCCACATCATGCACTTTCCGCAGCGAGTGTGCCCAGGCAGGTCCTGGGGCAACCAGAGGTCCCTGCACCCCAACTCTGCAGTCAGGCGTGACTCTCAGCCAGCCGGTAAAACAGAAGGTTTATTAGACAACAGGATCACAGTCTAAAACAGAGCTTGTAGGTAGGACCTCAATCAGGTCAATCTTGGAGGGTGGGGAGCCTAGACCCAAGTTCTGGGCCTTTCCCCATTTCCCCAGCCAGCTCCAAACTGACACTCCCTCCTCTAGCCTTTGTGTCCCTTCTGAACAAGGAGGCCACCTGATCTATTTGTACCCAAAACATTCAGTTGGCACCTTGCACGGGAAACTGAGGCACCCACACAGTATTCACAGAAAACATTAAGAACATTCCCACTTTGTCACAACAGGTGCAACAAAATATAATACCGTATATAAAAGCAGACAAGTGCTCCTTCTGACTTTCCGCTTTTAATTGACCCTTTTAATCTTGTGGTGCCAACGCGTTCTAGCTTCATTTTATATCGGCTTACAGAGCAGGAGCGAAGGGGAGCACCACCATTTTAGGCACCACCAAAAAATATGCAAACCTCCACATATGCCCTTAGCAACCCTAACGCTAGGGCGGGAACCCCTACCCATAGGAGCCCTAACCCTAGCTCCAAATGCCATACCCATAGGAAACCTAACGCTCGGTCGGGCTACCCTACCCATAGGAACCATAACGCTAGCT
The DNA here is from genome assembly GCF_016161935.1 of Mauremys reevesii. Classification (NCBI taxonomy): domain Eukaryota; kingdom Metazoa; phylum Chordata; order Testudines; family Geoemydidae; genus Mauremys; species Mauremys reevesii. The sequence continues at coordinate 31,332,113 of NC_052626.1, forward strand.
CCAAGTGCCCTACCCTTAGGAAGTCTCACCCTAGAGCGGGGTGCCCTACCCATACGAACCCTTACCCTAGCTCAACGTACTCTACCCATAGCAAACCTAACCCTAGGTCCAAGTGCCCTATCCTTAGGAAGTCTCACCCAAGGGCGGGGTGCCCTACCTATACGAACCCTTACCCTAGCTCCAAGTGCACTACCCATACGAACCCTAACCCTAGCTCCAAGTACCCTACCCATAGCAACCCTAACCCTAGGTCCAAGTGCCCTCCCCATAGGAACCCTAACCCTAGGGCGGGAAGACCTACCCATAGGAACCCTAACCCTAGCTCCATGTACTCTACCCATAAGAACCCTAATCCTAGCTCAATCTATCCTACCCCTAGGAACCTATAACCCTTGGGCAGGAAGATCTACCCATAGGAACCCTAACCATAGCTCCAAGTGCCCTATCCATAGGAACCCTAACCCTAGCTCCAATTGCCATACCCATAGGAACCCTAAACCTAGGGCAGGAAGACCTACCCATAGGAACCCTAACCCTAGCTCCAGGTGCCCTGCCCATAGGAACCCTAACCCTAGCTCCACGTGCCCTACCCATAGGAAGCATAATCCTAGCTCCATGTCCCCTACCCATAGGAACCCTAACCCTAGGGCAGGAAGACCTACCCATAGGAACCCTAACCCTAGCGCCACGTGCCCTACCCATAGGAACCCTAACCCTATGGCAGGAAGAGCTACCCATAGGAACCGTAACCCTAGCTCCACGTGCCCTACCCATAGGGACCCTAACCCTAGGGGGGGAAGACCTACCAATAGGTACCCTAACCCTAGCTCCTCGTGCGTTACCCATAGCAACACTAACCCTAGGATGGCAAGACTTACCGATAGGAACCGTAACCCTAGGTCCACGTGCCCTACCCATGGGAACCCTAACCCTAGCTCCACGTGCCCTGCCCATAGGAAACCTAACTCTAGCTCCACGCACCCTGCCCATAGAAACCCTAACCCTAGATCCACGTACCCTAGCTCCACATACCGGACCCATAGGAAGCCTAACCCTAGCTCCACGTGCCCTACCAATAGGAACTCTAAACCTAGCTCCACGGGCCCTACCCATAGGAACCCTAACCCTAGCTCCACGTGCCTTACCCATAGGAATCCTAAACCTAGGGTGGGAAGACCTACCCATAGGAACCCTAACCCTAGGGAGGGAAGACCTACCCATAGGAACCCTAACCCTAGCTCCACGTGCCTTACCCAAAGGAACCCTAACCCTAGGGTTGGAAGACCTACCCATAGGAACCCTAACCCTTGCTCCACGTGCCCTTCCCATAGAAACCCCAAACCTAGCTCCATGTGCCCTACTCCCTGGAACCCTAACCCTAGCTCCTCATGCCCTACCCATAGGAACCCTAACCCTAGGGCGGGAAGACCTACCCATAGGAACTGTAACCCTAGGTCCACGTGCCTTACCCATAGGAACCCTAACCCTAGCTCCACGTGCCCTACCCATAGGAACCCTGATCTTAGCTCCACATGCCCTACTCCCAGGAACCCCAACCCTAGCTCCAAGTGCCCTACCCATAGGAACCCTAACCCTAGATCCAGGTGCCCTGCCCATAGGAACCCTAACCCTAGCTCCACGTGCCCTACCCATAGGAAGCATAATCCTAGCTCCATGTCCCCTACCCATAGGAACCCTAACCCTAGGGCAGGAAGACTTACCCATAGGAACCCTAACCCTAGCTCCTCGTGCGTTACCCATAGCAACCCTAACCCTATGGCAGGAAGAGCTACCCATAGGAACCGTAACCCTAGCTCCACGTGCCCTACCCATAGGGACCCTAACCCTAGGGGGGGAAGACCTACCAATAGGTACCCTAACCCTAGCTCCTCGTGCGTTACCCATAGCAACACTAACCCTAGGATGGCAAGACTTACCGATAGGAACCGTAACCCTAGGTCCACGTGCCCTACCCATGGGAACCCTAACCCTAGCTCCACGTGCCCTACCCATTGAAACCCTAACTCTAGCTCCACGTGCCCTACCCATATGAACCTTAACCCTAGCTCCACGTGCCCTACCCATTGGAACCCTAACCCTAGATCCACATACCCTAGCCATTGGAACCTTAACCCTAGGGCCAGAAGACCTACCCATAGGAACCCTAACCCTAGCTCCGCGTTCCCTACCCATAGGAATCCTAACCCAAGCTTCACGTGGTCTACCAAAAGGAACCCTAACCCAAGGGTTGGAAGACCTACCCATAGGAACCCAAACCCTAGCTCCACGTGCCCTACCCATAGGAACCCTAACCCTAGGGCAGGAAGACCTGCCCATAGGAACCCAAACCATAGCTCCACATGCCCTGCCCATAGGAACCCTAACACTAGCTCCACGTGGTCTACCAAAGGAACTCTAACCCTAGGTCGGGAAGACCTACCCATAGGAACCCTAACCCTAGCTCCACGTCCCTGGCCATAGGAACCCTAAGCCTAGCTCCACGTGCCCTACCCATAGGAACTATAACCCTAGCTCCACGTGCCCTAACCATAGAAACCCTAACCCTAGGTCAGGAAGACCTACCCATAGGAACCCTACCATGGATACACGGGCCGTCCCCATAGGAACCCTAACCCTAGGGTTGGAAGACCTAGCCATAGAAACCCTAACCCTAGCTCCACGTGCCTTACCCACAGGAACCCTAACCCTAGCACCAATTGCCATACCCATAGGAACCCTAACCCTATGGTGGCAAGAACTACCCAAACCCTAGCTCCAGGTGCCCTGCCCATAGGAACCCTAAACCTAGCTCAATGTATCCTACCCCTAGGAAACTATAACCCTTGGGCGGCAAGATCTACCCATAGGAACCCTAACCCTAGCTCCACGTGCCTTACCCATAGGAATCCTAAACCTAGGGTGGGAAGACCTACCCATAGGAACCCTAACCCTAGCTCCACGTTCCCTATGGATAGGAACCCTAACCCTAGCTCTACGTGCCCTACCCATAGGAAACCTAACCCTAGGGCAGGAAGACCTACCCATAGGAACCCTAACCCTAGCTCCATGTGCCTTACCCATAGGAACCCTATCCCTAGCTCCACATGCCCTACCGATAGGAATCCTAACCCTAGCTCTACATACCGTACCCATAGGAACACTAAGGCGGGAAGATGTACCCATAGGAACCCTAAACCTCGCTGCATGTGCCCTACCTATAGGAACCCTAACCCTAGCTCCACGTGCCCTAACCAATGGGACCGTAACCCTAGCTCCACGTACCCTACCCATAGGAAGCCTAACCCTAGCCCCACGTGCCCTACCCATAGGAACTCTAATGCTAGGGTTGGAAGACCTACCCTTAGGAACCCTAAGCCTAGGTTCAAGTGCTCTGCCCATAGAAACCCTAACCCTAGCTCCATGTGCCCTATTCCCAGGAACCCTAACCCTAGCTCGAAATGCCCTACCCATAGGAACCCTAACCCTAGCTCCACGTGTCCTTCCCATAGGAACCTTAAACCTAGCTCCACGTACATTACCCATAGGAACCCTAACCCTAGGGCAGGAAGACCTACCCATAGGAACCCTAACCCTAGCTCCACGTACATTACCCATAGGAACCCTAATCCTATCTCCACGTGCCCTGCCCATAGGAACCGTAACCCTAGCTCCACGTGACCTACCCATAAGAACTCTAACCCTAGCCCCACGTGCCCTGCCCATAGGAACCCTAACCCTAGCTCCAAGTGACCTACCCATAAGAACTCTAACCCTAGCCCCACGTGCCCTGCCCATCGAAACCCTAACCCTAGCTCCACGTGCCCTACCCTTAGGAACCCTAATCTTAGCTCCACGTTCCCTATTCCCAAGAACCCTAACCCTAGCTCGAAATGCCCTAGCCATAGGAACCGTAACCCTAGCCCCACGTGCCATACCCATAGGAACCCTAACCCTATCTCCATTTGCCCTGCCCATAGGAAACCTAACTCTAGCTCCACGCACCCTGCCCATAGAAACCCTAACCCTAGATCCACGTACCCTAGCTCCACATACCGTACCCATAGGAAGCCTAACCCTAGCGCCACGTGCCCTACCAATAGGAACTCTAAACCTAGCTCCACGGGCCCTACCCATAGGAACCCTAACCCTAGCTCCACGTGCCTTACCCATAGGAATCCTAAACCTAGGGTGGCAAGACCTACCCATAGGAACCCTAACCCTAGCTCCACGTTCCCTATGGATAGGAACCCTAACCTTAGCTCCACGTGCCCTACCCATAGGGACTGTAACCCTCGTTCCACGTGCCCTACCCATAGGAACTCTAACCCTAGGGAGTGAAGACCGACCCATAGGAACCCTCACCCCAGCTCCACGTGCCTTACCCAAAGGAACCCTAACCCTAGGGTTGGAAGACCTACCCATAGGAACCCTAACCCTAGCTCCACGTGCCCTGCCCATAGGAACCCTAACCCTAGCTCCATGTGCCCGATTCCCAGGAAACCTAACCCTAGCTCCTCATGCCCTACCCATAGGAGCCCTAACCATAGCTCCATGTTCCCTACCCATCGGAACCCTAACCTGAGCTCCACGTGCCCTTCCCATAGGAAACCTAACCCTAGGATGGGAATACCTACCCATAGGAACCCTATTCCTAGCTCCACAAGCCCTGCCCATAGGAACCCTAACCCTAGCTCCACGTGCCCTACCCATAGGAACCCTGATCTTAGCTCCACATGCCCTACTCCCAGGAACCCCAACCCTAGCTCCAAGTGCCCTACCCATAGGAACCCTAACCCTAGATCCAGGTGCCCTACCCATAGGAATCCTAACCCTAGCTACACGTGCCCTACCCATAGGAACCCTAACCCTAGGGCGGGAAGACCTACCATAGGAACCCTGACCCTAGCTCCACGTGCCCCACCCATAGGAACCCTAACCCTAGCTACACGTGCCCTACCCATAGGAACCCTAACCCTAGGGCAGGAAGACCTGCCCATAGGAACCCAAACCATAGCTCCACATGCCCTGCCCATAGGAACCCTAACACTAGCTCCACGTGGTCTACCAAAGGAACTATAACTCTAGGTCGGGAAGACCTACCCATAGGAACCCTAACCCTAGCTCCATGTCCCTGGCCATAGGAACCCTAAGCCTAGCTCCACGTGCCCTACCCATAGGAACTATAACCCTAGCTCCACGTGCCCTAACCATAGAAACCCTAACCCTAGGTCAGGAAGACCTACCCATAGGAACCCTACCATGGATACACGGGCCGTCCCCATAGGAACCCTAACCCTAGGGTTGGAAGACCTAGCCATAGAAACCCTAACCCTAGCTCCACGTGCCTTACCCACAGGAACCCTAACCCTAGCACCAATTGCCATACCCATAGGAACCCTAACCCTATGGTGGCAAGAACTACCCAAACCCTAGCTCCAGGTGCCCTGCCCATAGGAACCCTAAACCTAGCTCAATGTATCCTACCCCTAGGAAACTATAACCCTTGGGCGGCAAGATCTACCCATAGGAACCCTAACCCTAGCTCCAAGTGCCCTACCCCTAGGAACCCTAACCCTAGCTCCACGTGCCTTACCCATAGGAATCCTAAACCTAGGGTGGGAAGACCTACCCATAGGAACCCTAACCCTAGCTCCACGTTCCCTATGGATAGGAACCCTAACCCTAGCTCTACGTGCCCTACCCATAGGAAACCTAACCCTAGGGCAGGAAGACCTACCCATAGGAACCCTAACCCTAGCTCCATGTGCCTTACCCATAGGAACCCTATCCCTAGGTCAGGAAGACCTACCCATAGGAACCGTAACCTTAGCTCCACATGCCCTGCCCATAGGAACCATAACCCTAGCTCCACATGCCCTACCAATAGGAATCCTAACCCTAGCTCTACATACCGTACCCATAGGAACACTAAGGCGGGAAGATGTACCCATAGGAACCCTAAACCTCGCTGCATGTGCCCTACCTATAGGAACCCTAACCCTAGCTCCACGTGCCCTACCCAATGGGACCGTAACCCTAGCTCCACGTACCCTACCCATAGGAAGCCTAACCCTAGCCCCACGTGCCCTACCCATAGGAACTCTAATGCTAGGGTTGGAAGACCTACCCTTAGGAACCCTAAGCCTAGGTTCAAGTGCTCTGCCCACAGAAACCCTAACCCTAGCTCCATGTGCCCTACCCATAGGAACCCTAATCTTAGCTCCACGTGCCCTATTCCCAGGAACCCTAACCCTAGCTCGAAATGCCCTACCCATAGGAACCCTAACCCTAGCTCCACGTGTCCTTCCCATAGGAACCCTAAACCTAGCTCCACGTGCCGTACCCATAGGAACCCTAACCCTAGGGCAGGAAGACCTACCCATAGGAACCCTAACCCTAGCTCCACGTACATTACCCATAGGAACCCTAATCCTATCTCCACGTGCCCTGCCCATAGGAACCGTAACCCTAGCTCCACGTGACCTACCCATAAGAACTCTAACCCTAGCCCCACGTGCCCTGCCCATAGGAACCCTAACCCTAGCTCCAAGTGACCTACCCATAAGAACTCTAACCCTAGCCCCACGTGCCCTGCCCATCGCAACCCTAACCCTAGCTCCACGTGCCCTACCCTTAGGAACCCTAATCTTAGCTCCACGTTCCCTATTCCCAAGAACCCTAACCCTAGCTCGAAATGCCCTAGCCATAGGAACCGTAACCCTAGCCCCACGTGCCATACCCATAGGAACCCTAACCCTATCTCCATTTGCCCTGCCCATAGGAAACCTAACTCTAGCTCCACGCACCCTGCCCATAGAAAGCCTAACCCTAGATCCACGTACCCTAGCTCCACATACCGTACCCATAGGAAGCCTAACCCTAGCTCCACATGCCCTACCAATAGGAACTCTAAACCTAGCTCCACGGGCCCTACCCATAGGAACCCTAACCCTAGCTCCACGTGCCTTACCCATAGGAATCCTAAACCTAGGGTGGCAAGACCTACCCATAGGAACCCTAACCCTAGCTCCACGTTCCCTATGGATAGGAACCCTAACCTTAGCTCCACGTGCCCTACCCATAGGGACCGTAACCCTAGCTCCACGTGCCCTACCCATAGGAACTCTAACCCTAGGGAGGGAAGACCTACCCATAGGAACCCTAACCCTAGCTCCACGTGCCTTACCCAAAGGAACCCTAACCCTAGGGTTGGAAGACCTACCCATAGGAACCCTAACCCTTGCTCCACGTGCCCTTCCCATAGAAACCCCAACCCTAGCTCCATGTGCCCTACTCCCTGGAACCCTAACCCTAGCTCCTCATGCCCTACCCATAGGAATCCTAACCCTAGCTCCACGTTCCCTACCCATCAGAACACTAACCCGAGCTCCACGTGCCCTGCCCATAGGAACCCTAACCCTAGGGCGGGAAGACCTACCCATAGGAACCGTAACCCTAGGTCCACGTGCCTTACCCATAGGAACCCTAACCCTAGCTCCACGTGCCCTACCCATAGGAACCCTGATCTTAGCTCCACATGCCCTACTCCCAGGAACCCCAACCCTAGCTCCAAGTGCCCTACCCATAGGAACCCTAACCCTAGATCCAGGTGCCCTACCCATAGGAATCCTAACCCTAGCTACACGTGCCCTACCCATAGGAACCCTAACCCTAGGGCGGGAAGACCTACCATAGGAACCCTGACCCTAGCTCCACGTGCCCCACCCATAGGAACCCTAACCCTAGCTCCACATACCATACCCATAGGAACCCTGAGGAGGGAAGACCTACCCATAGGAACCCTAACGTTAGCTGCACGTGCCCTACCCATAGGAACCCTAACCCTAGCTCCACGTACCCTACCCATAGGGACCGTAACCCTAGCTCCACGTGCCCTACCCATAGGAAGCCTAACCCGAGCTCCACGTGCCCTACCCATAGGAACCCTAACCCTAGCTCCACGTGCCCTACCCATAGGAACCCTAACCCTAGCTCCACGTGCCTTACCCATAGGAACTCTAACCCTAGGGAAGGAAGACATAGCCACAGGACCCCAAAACCTAGCTCTACGTGCCCTACCCATAGGAACCCTAAACCTAGCTCCACGTGCCCTACCCATAGGAACCCTAAACCTAGCACCAAGTACCGTACCCATAGGAAGCCTAACACTAGCTCCACGTGACCTACCCATAGGAACTCTAACCCTAGAGAGGGAAGACCTAACAATAGGAACCCTAACTCTAGCTCCACTTACGTTACCCAAAGGAACCCTGATCCTAGGGTTGGAAGACCTACCCATAGGAAACCTAACCCTAGCTCCACGCACCCTGCGCATAGAAACCCTAACCCTAGCTCCACGTGCCCTACCCATAGGAACCCTAATCTTAGCTCCACTTGCCCTACTCCCAGGAACCCTAACCCTAGGTCCACATGCCCTACCCATAGGAACCCTAACCCTAGCTCCATGTGCCCTTCCCATGGGAAGCCTAACCCTAGCTCAACGTGCCCTACCCATAGAAACCCTAACCCTAGCTCCACATACCGTTCCCATAGTAACCCTAAGGCGGGAAGACCTACCCATAGGAACCCTAACCCTAGCTCCACGTTCCCTACCCATCGGAACACTAACCCGAGCTCCATGTGCCCTACCCATAGGAACACTAACCCTAGGGCCGAAAGACCTACCCATAGGAACCCTAATCCTAGCTCCACGTGCCTTACCCATAGGAACCCTAACCCTAGCTCCACGTGCCCTACCCATAGGGACCGTAACCCTAGGGTTGGAAGACCTACCCATAGGAACCCTAACCCTAGCTCCACGTGCCGTTCCCATAGAAACCCCAACCCTAGCTCCATGTGCCCTACTCCCTGGAACCCTAACCCTAGCTCCTCATGCCCTACCCATAGGAATCCTAACCCTAGCTCCACGTGCCCTGCCCATAGGAACCCTAACCCTAGGGCGGTAAGATCTACCCATAGGACCCGTAACCCTAGGTCCACGTGCCTTACCCATAGGAACCCTAACCCTAGGGTATGAAGACCTACCCATAGGAACCCTAACCCTAGCTCCACGTGCCCTACCCATAGGAACCCTGATCTTAGCTCCACGTGCCCTACTCCCAGGAACCCTAACCCTAGCTCCAAGTGCCCTACCGATATAAACCTTAACCCTAGCTTCAAGTGCCCTACTCATATGAAACCTTAAGCTAAGGTGGGGCGCATTACCTATAGCAACCCTAACTCTAGCTGCAAATGACCTACCCATAGGAATCCTAACCCTGGGACAGAATCCCCACCCATAGGAACCCTAACCCTAGGTCCAAGTGCCCTCCCCTTAGGAATCCTAACCCTAGGGTGGGAAGCCCTACCCATAGGAACCCTAACCCTAGCTCCAAGTGCCCTAGGAATAGGAACCCTAACCGTAGGATGGGGGTGCCCTACCTATAGGAACCGTAACCCTAGCTCTAAGTTCCCTACCGTTGGGAACCCGAACCCTAGGGTGGGACGCCCTACCCATAGGAACCGTAACATTAGTTCGAAGTGCCCTATCCTTAGGATCTCTTACCCTAGGGCTGGAAGCTCTAACTATAGGAACCCTAACCCTAGCTCCAAGTGCCCTATCCTTAGGCAGTGACGGCATTTTATATGGGCTCAAGGTGATCGAGTACCAGGAATATTCAAGGCTGAGGGCTGTCCTCCATCAATATTTGTGGCTGGGTTTCTCCCCTGGCTCTGCCTGGAGCGTGCCCTCCCTCACCTCGGAGCTTCCCTGCCTGAAAGAAAACCGCCGGTGTCTCTCTGACTTGCTTGTGCTGCTTCTGCTTAAAGATATAGAGATCAGCTGCCTGTAGCCTCTTGGTGCACCAGGGGAGGGGAAGAGGGAGAGAGGAGGTGACGGTGGAGGCACACACGTGCTTGGGAGCTCTCTCCCCCGCCCCCAGGCACCCACATGGAGGAGATGCCAAGGGGACTTCCGGCCAGGAGATGGCCATCTGGGGTGGACCTCACTCACATGAGCAGCTGCTGGGGCTTCGGTGAGGTTTGATCCTGTGGTCCACCCCCTCTCCCCGCAGCCCCCACTCCTGCCCAATACTCGGGAAGAGGCAGCCCCATCCCCAGTGAGACAAGGGTGAGGGGCAGCAGGCTGCAGCAGGGGAGGAAGGCAGCCACATGTGCTGGCTGTACCCCCCCCCCCCGCTCCCCAGCACCCACCTACCACCGGGAGATGTAGGAGGGGAGCTTCCTAGACCTGAGCAGCTGGGGCTTGGGTGAATTTTGTGACATCCTACCCCCCACCCCAGCCACCACCCTGCAGTCCCCACTCCTGCCCCATGCTGGGCAAGGGGCAGCCCCATCCCCCATCTCCAGTGAGGCTATGGTGAGAGGCAGCAGCAGGGGAGGCCACACGTGATGGCAACCGCCCCCCCCCCCGGTACCCACCATAGGGGAGGCAAGTGGGCTTCTGGACCTGAGAGAGTCCCTAGGAGCATGTGCAGTGACCGTGGTGCAGAGTGAGTGTGCTACAGGGGGGCGGGGAAGGGGGGAGAGGAGGGGTCCCTCCCCTGGAGCTTGCTGCTGCCAGTAAGGGCAGGGGAGTCCTTTCTGGCCTAGCCCTGGGGCAGCCTGTCTGCATCCCAAGTTCCTTATCCCCAGCCCTGCCCCACCCCAGAGCCTGCACCCCCAGCACCCCAACCCTGAGCACCCTCCTGCACTGTGAACCCCTCATCCCCAGCCCCACCCCAGAGCCCTCACTTGAGGGGAAAAAAATGCTACTTAAATTTGGTGGTCACTTTGGAATATCATTGTGTTTAGCACAATACTTGATTATTTTACACCCTTTAAAGTATACAGGTGTTACAAAGTGGGAATGTTCTTAATGTTTTCTCTGAATACTGTGTGGGTGCCTCAGTTTCCCCTATGCATTTCTCAAAGATCTAGATGGTGGGATAAGGGTGTGTGATTGATGTAGAGCCCTAGAGTGTCAGTGTGATGCTGTCTGCACAGAGAATGACCGAAACCCTGTATCCGGGCAACTGATGGCCTGGGCCGCTCTCCTGCAAGGTGTTGGAGAACAAAGCGATCAGGTGGCCTCCTAATGCCTGGAAAAGAGACAAAGCCAGAGGAGAGAGTGTCAGTGCCTGTGCGGACTTCTGGGAAGCACATGGTGTGGAAGGGGATGCTGGGATGCTTTGGAACTATTCCATACAAAGCCAGTCAGGACTCTGGGGGAGCCTCCTCTCTCTGAGCGTATTGTCTACAGGGCAAGAAGCTTACACCTTCCTGGGTCTGACCTCGGAGCATTCAGCATGCCCTTCCACACCGTGCGCTTTCCGCAGCGAGTGTGCCCAGACAGGTCCTGGGGCAACCAGAGGTACCTGCACCCCAACTGTGCAGTCAGACGTGACTCTCAGCCAACTGGTAAAACAGGTGGTTTATTAGACAACAGGATCACAGTCTAAAACAGAGCTTGTAGGTACAGAAAACAGGACCCCTCAGTCAGGTCCATCTTGGAGGGTGGGGAGCCTAGACCCAAGTTCGGGGCCTCTCCCCATTTCCCCAGCCAGCTCCAAACTGACACTCCCTCCTCTAGCCTTTGTGTCTCTTCCGGACAAGGAGGCCACCTGATCTCTTTGTCCCCAACACCTTCAGTTGGCACCTTGCACGGGAAACTGAGGCATCCACACAGTATTCAGAGAAAACATTAAGAACATTCCCACTTTGTCACAACAGGTGCAACAAAATATAATACCGTATATTGAAGCAGGCAAGTGCTGCTTCTGACTTTCCACTTTTAATTGACCCTTGTAATCTTGTGGTGCCGACGCATTGAAGCTTCATTTTATATCAGCTTACAGGGCGGGAGCGGGGTGGGGGCGCACCACCATTGTGGGCACCACCAAAAATTATACAAATCTGCTGCCTATGGAGAAGGGGCCTTGAATGGAGGAGGGAGGGTTGTCTTCCACATGCCAGGTGAATACCCTAACCACTGGGGTAAAATTTCTGTTAGCAGCCTGCTGCTTTTTCCCTGGCTTTTTGCTAAATCAGTGCCTGCCTCAAGCTTCAGTTTCTTTCTTGCCCTGAGCACCTTCCCATAGTGCATTAAAGCAACATGACTAGCAGCTGGCATGAAGTTTGTTCTCTCATTCTTTCCCTTGGGGAAGAAGTGTGTAGTAGAATGTTTGTTTGTTTTTCTTCCTTTTAGTACTATACACACATAGTTGTTCCTATGTAGAAAAGGCAAGGTCTGAGGCAATGCACCTGCACTTGGAGCAGGAAGTGGAGAGTGTAATGTTACTCCCCATATTCTTTATGGAAATATGCTTATGATATGGCATAAGGGAGATATATTTTATGCAAGATGAGTCTTGTAAGGTATCATCTTAAAGGTTATAATTTACTGCATGTGATTATCCGATTTGTATGCATGTATCATTTCTGTATCTAAAGTTAGCAATACTAATTATGTAACAACTACACTTGTGTGTGTATTTGGGAGACACCCATCAGCCTTGATGGGCCATTAGAAAGGAACAATAAGACTTTGAAAGATACTAATCTCTCTCCTTCCTGAGAGGCGTCCTGGGCCGTAGCTGTGATACTACTCGGTCAGTTGGTCCTGTCACCTGGTACTAAACACCATCTTGGACTTCTAGTAATTTTCCACTAAAAGCAGGGGGAGGTTAAGACTGGGAAACAAAAGATTCCCGCCTTCTGTAAATCTTATTTCAGGCTGGGCAGTAAGGCAAACAGGACTCTTCTCCATTGCCTTCCTGCCAAGAAGAAAGACTGCTTAAAATATCTGAAGAGAAAAAGTAACTGAGCAGTGGGAAAGGCAAGGCAGAGTCCAGACTAAGACAGGCATCTAGTCTAGTCTGGAAAGAGAAATAACTGGAACTCTAAGCTACAGAAACTCTGCAACTTGTCTAAAACAACATTTAGGGTGAGAAATTATTTCTTGAAACCAAGTATCAGGCGGTAGCTGTTAGTCTGTATCCACAAAAACAACATGGAGGCCAGTGGCACCTTCAGGACTAACAGATTTATTTGGGCATTAGCTTTCGTGGGTAGAAAACCTCACTTCTTCAGATGCATGCATTCGTGGCTTGGCCTCCACCTCCTATCTGCTTCTCTTTCCTTATGGAAATGTAATGTAATGGAAGAGCAGAACCCCACGCCAGGGGACGCCACCTTTCCAAAAATCCCCAAATGGGAGTGGTTGTGTCCTCCATACAGCAAGTCCAGGGACATTGCTGAATATTTCATCCCCTTTGAGAGGCTGGGTATGCTCCATGCAATTCCTGAGGATCAACAGATGACCAATTGGGTTGCAAAGTTGACTGGGAGAGCTCTGGACATATTCAATAAGATGCCAGTTGGTGATACTGCCGCTTATGGTAAATTTAAGAAATTGGTTTTAAAACAGTGTAAGTTGCAGGTGTAATCTGAAAGAGTAAAATTTAGAAGCTCTAAGAGAGAGGGTGGATTAAGTAATGTGGCTCTGTGAAATCCCAGTACAGCAGGTGGCATCACAGCAAGGGAGTCCAACCTGTCACAGTGAAATCTGTGATGGGCCTAATGTGCTGGGGGAGTTCAGTCCAGTCTCTGACAGCCCCTGGAGAAAACTCTATCTGCAGCACAGATGAGTTTTACCCTTATTGTAGAGGGGACAAAATTGTCACCCACCGGCTTCATCCCAAACCCCTCCCACTGAGCCCAAACATCAGATCTGTGGTGAGACTTAGAAAGTCGCAAGAGTTGGTGCTTCCCAAACAGCACCGCAATACTGATATGGAACTGGCAAGGGCAAGCGAGCTTGCAACCTTGAGAAGTCCTATCTCCCAAATCCAAGCCTGAGACCATTTTTGTTGCATTATCATTTATTTACACTAATGGTTGCGCACTGAGGGTACAAAGATCTGACGCATAAGGCAGTGGATAGGAGAAACATCTAGGGAGGGCACTGGCTGAAATAGTGAGTGTAGTGTAATAGACAACAATGCTGTTCAATGATTAACACAAAAGGGCCCCACTGCAGCATTCTTACTTCCTAATATATTCATGAACTAAATATCATCTTCCCACATGCATAGTTCAGTAATAATTTCCTCTTGCTTGATCATCCTACAGCACTGTTCTGTGGACCGTGAGCCTGAAAGGAAGTCACATTTATAGTGACTTGCATCTGAGTTTACCCCTAATCGCAAAGAGCTAGTCTTCTGAACTGAGTTTCCAACTGGGTGAACATTTTGTGTGATTTGACTCAGCTGTAGAAGTCTCATGAAATGCCTAAGATGGCCCAGTTAGTTAACAATAGCCTGATGCTCTGGTACACCTCTCCTGCCAACATAGCACTGTCCACACTGGTGCTTATGTCAGTGTAACATATGTCAACATAAATTGTGTAGACCTAGCCAGCATCTCACAGTTCTCCTGAGAAAAGCCAGGTCAGCCCTATATGCCTAACTCCAGGAGAAGCTTCATGGCTGAGAATCCAGAGCAGAAGAAAGCCCCTCCCCTTTGGCCCATGAGTCTCCTACATCTCAGACCAGTGGGAGTTATACATTTAAGTCCTGCCCCTTTCCTCTGTATTTCACTTTTAGGCAGCTCCCCACTCCGCCTGCAGCTTCGTGGACTTTAACGGTGGCTCTGCACTACATTTGAATAGCAGAGGTGATACTGCCATACAATGTTCCATCCTTTACCTCAAAGGTGGGATTCTCTCCACAGCACTACAGACAATCCCTCTAGCTCCCATGTAGTCCTGGCCCAGTGACTGGTTTAAGGTATGAAACAGGCACTGTATTGGGCGCAGGAAAATCAGACTTTAAAGTGATGGTGTGTTTATGTCTGGAAAAAAAATCTATTTTGGATCGTGGGTTTGAATTTTTCTCTTTCTGTAGCCCCAGTTAGACCTCTTGGCAGAGAGGAGACCGGAAAAAAAAAAGACAAGTTCCGCTAAAGAACCGCTGAACCATTTCTAAAGTAGTTCTGCCCCATTTATATTATTTGTGCCTTTTTCTACACCACTGTTTTCAGGCAGCAGTCTAAATGCACCAGGGCAATCCTCTAGCAGACACATTTTGCACAGGTGCAGTTTGCCCTGCTTTGAAATGTGCATTAACTGCACCAGTATAAATCATGATTATGCTACAGCTTTGTATCAGTGGCTAAAAGCCTGTGTTACAGTAAGTTCCTAGGGTGCCCCAGCAGGATCTGCAGACTCATTAGGAACAGCACTGTACTGAACACACCGTGCAAGACCCTCTATGCCCTAAAGAGCACACGAGCTAAAATAGACACACCAGTCAAATGGTGGTGAAAGGAAGGTTCCTTATCTCCATTTTACAGATGGGAATTGAGGCACAAAGATCTAAAGCATTCAGCTCCCATGGACAAAATGGAAGCAGTGTTAATGCTAGTGCTGAGTTTCTTCTGAAAACGTTATCACACGTGATCTGCCCCAGTCACCCAGAAAGGCTATGGTAGAGCTGTGACATATACAAGATACATGATGGTGTGGCTGAAAGGTTTTATTGGCATTTGTTTACAATGACCTGCGTAACTGACCAGTGGCTTTACATCTGGGAGTAATACACCCATCCCAAACTTGTCCCCCTAAAACCTTTATGCTGCCCCACCCTGTCATCACTCCCTAGAGCTGCAGAATGGTAACAAGCATCACCTGCATAGCACTAGCCTACTGCTAACATAAGCAGAGACCATGGTCTGATTCTAGCTCTTTCAGTGACTGACTCACATTGTGTGTGCGCCTCATGAAATGGCCACTTGGCTCATTAGTTGCTGTTAGCTGAGTGCTTAGGGATGGCCGGGGCTGAGTATGACGTAGATGCTAAACACCTGCTCTTTTAGGTTTCTAGGCTCTGCTCCAAAGGTAGTGCGAGGGCATTAAAATATTGAAATAGCAAATGTTTTTTTAAATCCATATTTCCATGTCATTAATATTCTGAAAGCATCTTCCTCCTGCTTTTCTTACACCTCTCACACTGCCACATGCTTTCTGGGGGACTTATGCTGGTGACCAGGCCTGTGCTGAGCTCATCCTCACCTTGGTTATTTAGAGCTCAGCACCTACCCTGTGGCTACTTTTAAGTTTCCTGAAGAAGAAGAAGAAAAAAAAAAGCTGTTGACTGGTTTAGTCTTTTCCAAGTTAAAGCAGATGCTGCTCTCAAAGCCCCCGGGGCTCACTGAGAGGGGAATTTTGTGCCGAGCAGTCCCAGAGTTAAAGCTCTTGCAGGGATGTGTGTCCCCGTTATCTATTTCATTTGCATCTGTGTGCCCCTGGCTCCAGTCTGCTCTCCGCACACTGTTACTGCAGCAGCACAAGCAGCGCTATATCTCTCTCCCTAGCCTTTATCTGGCTCTACCCTGCCATTTCCCTGCACCTCTGCTATAACTACATAAGCCCCAAATCAGGATGATTTTTATAGGCACAGATTTTAAGACACAGATTAAATGGAATTAGTGAAAAATAGCTGCCGCATTCCATTCAGAAGCTACAATTTCCACCACACCAGAGAGGTTCATCAGTGCATCTTCAGCCTTTTGAAAGAGGCTGTAGGTTCCCTCTCACTTCTCACCCTGCTGTACATTTATAGATGCTCCTTTCACATTCTGACACTTAAGAGACATTTCTTGGTAAAGGGCAACTTGGAACAATGCCACAAGCAGCCTCAGTGCTTGTATCTGGCCCTGATTTCATAATTCACTGGGAGAGCTAAACAACATGCTCTGACAGCTTTTGTGTCCCAGTTCCTAGAAGAAATCCTCTGGAGAGCCACTCACTCAGACTGAGACATTCAGGCAGAGCAGCAGTCTGCATGGAGGAGGTGGCATAAATAACTTGCTGGAGTAGAGGCAGGGAAATTATATGTTGTGGTGCTACGGTCATGGCTCTGGGGTTAAGATTGCAACCACGTTCCACTATGAGTTTTGTTTTAGGCACCTTCATGCTAACATTGGCTAGTCCTGAAAATTGCTAGATTTTCTCTGGAGTTAAAGGTCAGATTTTCTGCAAAGTCTGAAGAAAATGTATTGTGTTACATGGCGTATAAAAATTACCCTAAAATAAAATGTTAACAGAGTTTAACAGTACTCTGGGTCTTTTAGCTCAAAAGCAGCTTGTAGGTGCTTTGTAGAGTTTTAAAAAACCCCTTCAAACAATCCATAGGGTAAAATCTTCTTGAAGACTAATGAGCAGGGTATAGTTGACAAAATGTGGTTACAAGTAAGCACTTTGTACTAGCAATTGTTAGATCTAATTATAATAGTTATAGTGTGAGTGTAAATGCAACATGATAGCAGGCTTTAGAGCTTTGCATGGATGAGCAGAGCTACTGTACTCTACTGACTCACTCTGGTAGCCAGGGCAAATAAAGCTCATTCAAATCAATTTGCAAGAGAAAAAGCTAACTAATTCTATTCTGCAGTAGAAGAGCTAGTGAGAGGAACTAGTCGTCCTGCAAGGAGAAGTCCTGGAAATAAGTAAGCCCACAAAAGGTCTACAGAGAATTGTTTGTGAAGGTATGTCTACACTACGGGATTATTCCGATTTTTACAGAAACCGGTTTTTTAAAACAGATTGTATAAAGTCGAGTGCATGCGGCCACACTAAGCACATTAATTCGGCGGTGTGCGTTGTGGCACCGAGGCTAGTGTTGATTTCCGGAGCGTTGCACTGTGGGTAGCTATCCCATAGTTCCCGCAGTCTCCCCTGCCCATTGGAATTCTGGGCTGAGATCTCAGTGCCCGATGGGGCAAAAAACATTGTCGCGGGTGGTTCTGGGTACAGCCTCACCCCTCCCTCCGTGCAAGTAGCAGACAACCGTTTTGTGCCTTTTTTCCTGGGTGAACTGTGCAGACGCCTTAGCACGGCAGGCTTGGAGCCTGCTCAGCTCAAGACAGCAATCATGGATGTTGTAAACACCTCGCGCAGTCTCGTGCAGTCTATGCTGAACCAGGACCTGCAAAACCAGGCGAGGAGGCGGTGGCTACGGCAGTGCGGCGACAAGAGTGATGAGGACATGGACACAGAATTCTCTCAAACCACTGGCCTCTGCGCTTTGGAGATCATGCTGGTAATGGGGCAGGTTCTAGCCACTGAACACCGATTTTGGGTCCGGGAAACAAGCACAGACTGGTGGGACCGCATAGTGTTGCAGGTGTGGGACGATTCCCAGTGGCTGCAAAACTTTCGCATGCATAAGGGCACTTTCATGGAACTTTGTGACTTGCTTTCTGGTCCTGAAACGCCAGAATACCAAGATGAGAGCAGCCCTCACAGTTGAGAAGCGAGTGGCGATAGCCCTCTGGAAACTTGCAATGCCAGACAGCTACCGGTCAGTCGGGAATCAATTTGGAGTGGGCAAATCTACTGTGTGGGCTGCTGTGATGCAAGTAGCCAAAGCAATCACTAAGCTGCTGCTACAAAAGGTAGTGACTCTGGGAAATGTGCAGGTCATAGTGGATGGCTTTGCTGCAATGGGATTCCCTAACTGTGGTCGGGCGATAGATGGAACCCATATCCCTATCTTGGCACCGGAGCACCAGGGCACCCAGTACATAAACCACAAGGGGTACTTTTCCATGTTGCTGCAAGCACTGGTGGATCCCAAGGGACATTTCAGCAACATCCACGTAGGATGGCTGGGAAGGGTTCATGACGCTCGTGTCTTCAGGAACACTACTCTGTTTAAATGGCTGCAGCAAGGGAATTACTTCCCAGACCAGAAAATAACAGTTGGGGATGTTGAAATGCCTGTAGTTATCCTGGGGGACCCAGCCTACCCATTGATGCCATGGCTCATGAAGCCATACACAAGCAGCCTGGACAATAGTCAGGAGTTGTTCAACTACAGGCTGAGCAAGTGCAGAATGGTGGTAGAATGTGCATTTGGCCGTTTAAAGGCGCGCTGGCGCACATTACTGACTCGCTCAGACCTCAGCCAAACCAATGTCCCCTTTGTTATTGCTGCTTGCTGTGTGCTCCACAATCTCTGTGAGAGTAAGGGGGAGACCTTTATGGCAGGGTGGGAGGCTGAGGCAAATCACCTGGCCGCTGATTACGCGCAGCCAGACACCAGGGCGATTAGAAGAGCACACCAGGAAGCGGTGCGCATCAGAGAAGCTCTGAAAACCAGTTTCATCACAGGCCAGGGTACAGTGTGAGTGTTGTGTTTGTTTCTCTTTGATGAACCCCCCCCTGCCCCCGATTGACTCATTCCCTGTAAGCCACCCACCCTCCCCCTTCGATTACCGTTTGCTTCCTAAGGAAATAAAGTCACTCTCATTTAAAAATCATGTATTCTTTATTACTTAATTATAAAAAGAGGGAGAGAACTGACAAGGTAGCCTGGGTGTGGTTTGGGAGGAGGATAGGAGGGAAGGAAAAGGCCACTAAAAAAATTTCAAAATAATGACAGCCTTTTGGTTGGGCTGTCCACTGGGGTGGAATGGGTGGGTGCATGGAGCCTCCCCCCATGCGTTCTTAGTCATCTGGTGGGTGAGGAGGCTAAGGAACATGGTGAGGGGGGAGGGCGGTTATACAGGGGCTGCAGCGGCACTCTGTGATCCTGCTGATGCTCCTGAAGCTCCACCAGACGCCGGAGCATGTCAGTTTGATCACGCAGCAGCCCCAGAGTTGCATCCCGCCACCTCTGATCTTCCTGCCACCACCTCTGATCTCGAGCATCTCTCCTCTCCTCACGTTGGTCCCTCCTGTCCTCAAGGTCAATGGCATCTTTCCTGTACTTTGATACCACGTCCTTCCACTCATTCAGATGAGTTCTTTCATTGCGGGTCACTTCCATGATTTCCGAGAACATTTCATCTCACGTCTTTTTTTTCCCGACGCCTTAACTGAGATAGCCTTCGGGACGGAGGAGGGAGACTTAAAAAATTTGCAGCTGCAGGAGGGAGGGAAAAAAGGGAGAGAAGTATTTAGAAAGATACATTTTACAGAACAATGGTTATACTCTTTCACGGTGAACAACACTATTCACCTTACATAGCACATGTGATCTCACTACAAGGTCGCATTTTGCATCTTAATTATTGAGTGCCTGCGGCTTTGGTGTTAGAGATCACAGACGCAGGTCCAGGCATCAGAATTCGGCTTGCATGTGGCCATGTAAGCCATTGTCTTTCGTCTTCTGCAGCCTTCATATATCCAGCGCCCTCCTTTCCCAAATAGCAAGCAAAGCCCATTGAGTGCTGCTTCTTTCCTGTTAACGTGCAGCACCAGAACCGCCCCCATCCAATTCTCTGGGATGATCGCTTTATCCCTCCCCCCATGATGGAAGATCCCTGCTAGCCACCCTCCCCCACACCGCATGGCTGGTAGCAGGGAAGATCCCAGCTAGCCAAACGCGAAAAAGCTCAGTGCCAAATCACACCACCCCTCCCTGCTTGGCTAAATGCAGGGAAGGATTTCTTTTAAGCCACAGGCAAACAGTCCAATCATCTCTGTCCCCTTAATTAAATTCCTGTATTTCAACCAGGTTACCATGAATGATATCACTCTCCTGAGGATAACACAGCGAGATAAAGAATGGATGTTGCTTGAATGCCAGCAAACACCGGGACCATACGCAGCTAGGCTTTGTCATGCAATGATACCAGATTACTTGCTACATGCATGGTGTGGTCAAGTGTCCTACCATGGAGGACGGAATAAGGCTGCCCTGCCCAGAAACCTTCTGCAAAGGCTTTTGGAATACCTCCAGGAGAGCTTCATGGAGATGTCCCTGGAGGATTTCCGCTCCATCCCCAGACATGTTAACAGACTTTTCCAGTAACTGTACTGGCCGCAAATGCATCCCAAGTCCTCAGGGCAAATTAATCATTAAAAAACACTTGCTTTTAAACCATGTTTTATATTT
The DNA here is from genome assembly GCF_016161935.1 of Mauremys reevesii. NCBI lineage: Eukaryota > Metazoa > Chordata > Testudines > Geoemydidae > Mauremys > Mauremys reevesii. The sequence goes on from NC_052626.1 coordinate 31,353,013, forward strand.
ACAAAGGTACACTCACCAGAGGTCCCTTCCATGGCTTCATTGTCTGGGATAGTGGCTTGGGAAGGCTGGGAGGGTACTTCTGTCAGGGTGAGAAAAAGCTCCTGGCTGTTGAGGAGAACGGAGTGCTGTGTGCTCTCTGCAAGCTCGTCCTCCTCTTCCTCCTCCTCATCTTCCCCGTCCGCAGAATCCTCAGGCAAGGCTAAGATTACCCCCACCTCGGAATCCACGGACAGGGGTGGGGGAGTGGTGGCGGACTCCCCTAGAATTGCATGCAGCTCAGCATGGAAGCGGCATGTTTGCGGCCCTGCCCCGGACCTTCCGTTTGCTTCTTTGGTTTTCTGGTAGGCTTGTCTGAGCGCCTTAACTTTCACACGGCACTGTACTGAGTCCCTGGTGTGGCCTCTCTCCATCATGGCCTCGGAAATTTTTTCAAATGTTTTTTCATTTCGTCTTTTGGAATGGAGTTCTGTTAGCATGGAATCCTCTCCCCATATAGCGATCAGATCCAGTACCTCCCATGCGGTCCATGCTGGAGCTCTTTTTCGATTCTCAGACTGCATAGTTACCTGTGCTGATGAGCCCTGCGTGGTCACCTGTGCTGATCAGCTCTCCACGCTGAGCAAACAGGAAATGAAATTCAAAAGTTCGCGGGGCTTTTCCTGTCTATCTGGCCAGTGCATCCGACTCCAGATTGCTGTCCAGAGCGGTCACAATGCTGCACTGTGGGATACCTCCCAGAGGCCAATACCGTCGAATTGCGGCCACACTAACCCTATTCCGAAATGGCAACACCGATTTGAGCGCTACTCCCCTCGTCGGGGAGGAGTACAGATATCGATATTAAGAGCTCTTTATATCAATATAAAGGGCTTCGTTGTGTGGACGGGTGCAGGGTTAATTCGGTCTAACGCTGCTAAATTCGGTATAAACCCGTAGTGTAGACCAGGCCTGTGTCAAGTCCTGCCTGAAAGATTTATTGCTTTTGTTAACTTTCTAAAGCTTCAGAACAAGTTACTAATGCAGGAAGGGTGGGGATTTTTAAACAAAACCCAATCATGCATTTGGGGAGCGGGGAAGTGGTACTGAGACCATGTCCATTCACAATGAGCATGTTCCCCTCTAGTGGCTGGTTACAACTTGGAGATAGCATTTAACATATGGGTCCTTCCTATAGCTAACAGAGTCTTCTGTAGCTCGAGCAGTAGAGAGCTAGGAGCAGCGATCTTTCCCCATTCTCCAGGCAGATTTAGTTTATTTAATAATTGTAGGGTTTGCTCATATGTAGCAATGGGTTTTTTTTGTCCAATGGCACCTAGCTTTTTTCTCTGCATTAAGAAAATTGGTCAAACTATTTTTGAGTTATACATCATTAAAAATTACCTTGAGTATTCACAACCACCATAGGAGGAAATAAGCTCAGAGTGCAAAGCCATCCAGCCAAGGACCACAGCTCGAAGGGTATGTAATGCATCTGGCCACACTGCATCTGACAGATACACACACTCAGTTCCAAGTTCCACAAACACCAGTCACAGAAATGTAGGGCTGGAAGGGATCTTGAGAGGTCATCTACTCTATCCCCCTGCCCTGTGGCAGGACCAAGTATTAGTGAGCCATCCTTGAGAGATGTTTGTCTAACTTGTTCTTAATCCATTAAGGCAAAATACTATTACACCAGATTCACCCTTTCAAGTGCCATCATGCAACCCTCTGGCCAAAATCTTGGAATCTGGAGATTTGGAACCCCAGCCCCTTCAAGGGACCTGGGACTCAGATATCCCCTATCCTCCCCAATCCCAACCATTAATGGGATCCAAGAATGCTAGCCCATAAAAACAGTCCTACACTTAGGCACATAATGCCACTACCTTTCTCTAAATCCACACCTGAAAAACCAGGGCTGCATCAAATTGCTGTTAATAAATACAAGGTTAGAGGTCAATAAAAGTAGCATTATTCATTATCTGATTCAGGATGAGATCTCGGACCCTGCCTCCCTCGAAGACTTGACCCATCCTCATCACTACCCAGTCCTTTTAACCCAGCTAGCCCCAATAGGTTGTTCAGTACAACGCAAGCCAAGGAAGACCCCGAGCAAGCAAAAGAAGACAAAGGGAAATGGAGACGTAGCCCTGTGACCAATATGCAGAAGATGCCCCCCATCCAAAATCCTCAGAATCCCAGATGGTCTGTGAGGGAAAGACTAGAAGGTGCGTTAGACTCCTAGAGATGTTTACCTGAAACCCAGCAAACCTCCTAGAACAACTGATAGATCTACTGCTGGAATCCCCCAGCTTCACTGTTCTTAATGACAGTTACAACCACATGGACAATGCCCAAAACACCCACCCTAGCAACTGATGTTCTGCATGGAACATAGCAACTCTGGGTTCTCAGATACCTGGACCTGATCATCAGACTAGCAGTAGAAATTGGGGACAAATGTTCTGCCACCTCACCCAGGTGAAGATCATGGTCTTCCATGCATCCCAAGAAGAAAGGAGTACACAGCTGGTTCAGCTTGCCCATGGAAAGCCAGTTACCAGCTAGACAGGTAATATGCTGACAAGCTAGTAGAACAGTGCAACTATCTGATAGCCACAACCACTGATGTGTCATGAAGATCTCTGCAGTACACAAACCAACTATGGCAGATGAAATGTGTACCTCATTAGTGACACAAACCTCTTCTGAATCCACCCACCACCAACACACACGCACACACACAGAATTTTACAGCACTCCATCATTGCAACAAATGAAGCTCAGAAAGACCTTCTCCACCATCACAGCTGAAAAGTGGCAGCCAGCAGAGAGATTCCACATGGTGAACCAGTTGATTAAGCCAGACTGCTTCACTGTGGTCAGTGCTTGGGTCTAATGTTTAGGTAAAGAGTTCTCAACCTACTATGCAGGAAATATTGACCAAATATGAGATGAACTCACTGTGGTAAAAAACTTTAAACCAGCCTGAATGGCAACAGCCACCATGCTGAGTTCAGCCCTATCTCACATGATTAAACTCAAGAAAGCCAGCCCATCTCCTACAAAACAGATCCATGCCTCTCCTGGCCAATGGAAGCCAGCCAAGAACAGCTGTGCCCACTGCCAGCAGAACTGAATGCCTGCTTAAGAGAAACAAGCATGCCAATCTTGAAAAAAAACAAAACAAAACAACCAACTCAATCCTAAAGAGCCCAGATGATGCACTGAACCTCTTCAACTACCACCGATTCTGCAACCTCCCATTTCTTGGGGTGAGGGAAGGAAAATATGAGAAAGCAGTGACAACCAAACTCCAGCAACATGTGACAGCTGCTGACACTTGGGACCCTTTTCAATCAGGCTTTTGCTTTTGACATGGCACAGAAACAGCCCTCATGGTGCTAGCAAATGACCACCTCGTGGTAGTGGTTAAAGGCCACGTCTCTGTACTTGTACTACTCAACCTCACTGCAATTTTTTCACATGGTTAAAACAAGGTATTGCTGACCTGCTTACCTGATATAGCTAAAACAAACAGTGCAGCACCACAATGGCTTCAATCATTCCTCTCCAGCAAGAGTGGGCATGAGCAGCTGCTACTCTTCCCCAAAAGCCTTCACTTGTGGAGTCCCACAGGGATCTAGCTGGTCCTCCCTCCTCTTCATTATCTACAAGAGACTTACTGAGGAGGATGTGAGAAGGTGCTGCTGTGATTTCAGTGTATCTGTAGCCTAAGTACTTCAACAATGCTGATTCCTCCTTACTGAGCTTTCCGTCGAAGGCCCTGAGTCATCAAAACACTTAGCATGTAAGTGTGCTGATAAATCAGTGCCTGGCTTCAAAACCTTCTCTTACTACATGGAGATACTTTTACAAGTTTTTGTAGATTCTGCTGAACTGGAATTTCATATATTCAGATGAGACTTTGCACAGGGATATCTCTCTGCCCTAGAGACATTACCGCAACTCTCTGGAGACAGCAGAGAACCTCAGATATTCTGAGGCCTCCAAATAAGATTCCAACAAGTCCAAAACTTTGTCAGCTTGGAGTGCTTCAAAGAGATTTGCCTTGAAGCAGATGCCTGACTCAAAGTGCAGCTTTGCCTCCTAGAGAGAGGCTTTCAAAGAGGAAGGTCTCAGTGTTCAGGATATCTGTGCAGAGCCATCACACGAACCTACAGTCCACAATTAATGCAAAACAGCCCTTTCAGGCTATGAAGCTTTAGGTAAATTGTATTGGCAATTTGGTTGTTTTAACATGAGGAGCAATCCAAATCAGCATTTAGTGATTTAATTATTAAGAGTGATATGATGGCTGAATGGCTTAGGATGTTGGGGCATCATAAACTATGGGCTGGTTATTGTCAAATGTTCATACCTTTAAAACCATTAATTTGTTTTTCTTCAAGCTGGGATCCATGTAACAGAGCAGAATTTGGCCCTTTTAAGCTGATGCAACAACACTCTAAAGAACACCCGGTCAGCCTGTCATATCCTCTTCTCCAGGGAAAAATTTTTCTCTCAGTCAAAGGCAAAAACATCAAAGCATAACACACAAAAATGATGCAGGCTGGGGTTGCCTAGGCAGATGCACAGTCCTGGGTTCAGAGAACAGCCTTCACCCAGGCTTGCTCTCTCTCCTGTTTCTGGATCAGCTGATTTCATGGCCCCTCCCTGGAGCCTGAATTGCTATTGCCATCTCATTTGCCAGGGATAGTCTAGGGCTTCTGCACCCTGTGACCAACTCCCTATCCTCCTACACACACACACACCCCTCATGTACACATATCTGTAACTTGGTTATGACTCCAATGCGCATCATTTACATTGTGAAGGTCCCCATTTATGTGAAGCTCCATCTTTCAGAATAAAATCTAAATCCCATATGCTATTTGGATAAACTGAGTTCTCATTATATAGGCCCGTCATCACCCCAGGGACATAAATATGCACTGCACCAACAGCCATTTCCCAGAGGCTCTGCAAGCCGTGCTGCCATTGGTAACGATGGAGCTACAGCAGAGAGACTCTTTATCAAAACACAATTCTCTCACATTTAAGGATTCCTGCTATCCAGTGTTCAGGGGCATCAGGAGGCAGTCACTGTTACTGTCAAACAGCAAAGGCCAATAAGGTATTCATTAAATACCAAAGATAATTCAGCACCAATCCTTAATGTGTGTTTATGGGATGGCACGACTACCTCATGAGCATATGAGCCTGAGTTAGCTTAAGTCTTTTTAGCATATTCTGCACAGCACAGAAATTGTCTCTGAGCCTTTGGGTTTTGCCCACTGTTGAAAGAGGAACAATCCAAGTATGCTCTGGAGCCTCCTCCACTCTGTACCTCGGCTCAGCGTTTTTCACTTTGTTCATACTCTATGCTGCTCAGCACTTGCATTTGGGTCATGCCGAGGTAGCTCAGAACAGGCCGTAGGGAGCAAGAACCTGGATTAATTCCAGACACTGAACATATAAAGAGAGAAATTCTTGGGGTACAGCAGAGCTTGGCTAGCAGATTTGCCCCTACAGCATACAAGATGTCTTGTGTATTTCTCCAAATTCCATTAGTACTGATATGAACTGGCCCCCAGGCTTGGTGGAGGACACTGTTATACAGAAGGAAGCTAGAGCACAGAAAAAGGGGTAAATGAAATACATGTAAACCACACAGTCTCCCTCTCTCACAGGCACTCTGTTAGTCCCTTTGATAAGCTGTGCACTTACTGCCATCTCAGCTCTGAGTGGTTTTGTAGAATAAATCAAGCCCATATGGCTACTACCTTTCAAAACCCACCTTTGATCAATGACAGGCAAGAGGACAAAAGTTTTTTATATCCATGAAGGGACATCTAAGTAATTAGCCCTTCTGATTAGTGGAGTGTGAGTCAAGCATTTTGAAAGAGGCTCTGATACCTATATGACAAGCAATGCATCGAGGTTCATTAACAATATCTACTCGGAGTTTCAGGCAGTGGCTGCTAAGTGCCACCGCATTCTCCTGCAGTGGTGTTAAAGGAGGCTCTGAATATGCATGTCAGCCTCTGTGCAGACAGCTCAGACTCTGATCTAGTGAAATGCATAAGATCTGCCAAAGGAACAAGCTCAAGTGCTGAATAAATTAACACAGAGACACAGGGCTGAGCTTGGAGACTTCAGGAAGATGTATCCATCTCAGTAACTTACCAAATCAAAAAAGCCAGGCTGCCAACCTACTAGTGAGTAGGCTGGGTGCCTGGCCCAGTGCATCAGAATAGGGGATGGGGAGGAAAGCTCTCTTATTCTGCTGTCTCTGCGGTGTTGCGCCCACTGTGCCTATTGTCTGGAAGACACGTCTACTGGTGATGGTGGCTTTCGCTCCTTCAACAATTTTCAACCAGGTTTTTCAAGAACATTTAAGGAAACATGTAATTCCCCACAGGTTTGCCTTCTGCCTCTTCTGAAGAATCTACTGCTCTGTCCGGGACTTGGGTCACAGCCCATGACTAAGTAGCTGACTTCATTGGCTCAGTGGGAACACATGCTCCCAGGAGTGCCAGGGAGGATAGGAAACGCACAGTGATTTTTAATCATTATTTGGCTGCAAGTTCCAAGGCCAGGGAAATACTTGTTTACCTGATTAAAAACAAGATGTATTACGTATGCATATTCAGTCAGTAATTAGGACATGAGTATAACAGACAATACTCTCCTGGCTGAATACAATGCAAATCCCTTGGCTATGTATATTCTGAATGTCAGTACCTTCAGGACACTGATATCATAACACCTGCCTCCCTCCAACATTCAGTGCCAGAGATGGGTACTTGGGCATCAGCATCAAATCTGGTCAGAGGAGAGAAGGAGCCTGTGTTCACTGTACTGTATGTAACTGCACTTTATTTAGGGACAAATTCTGATCTCAGTCAGGAATATCTCCACTGCTGTCAGTGAAGTTAAACTGGTGTGAGTGAAATCAGAACCAGGTTCTTAGTGTTTTAGCTGTGTTGGGGGCAGACCCAACAACAACATAGTTTTCCACAGGCTGTAAGTAAAGCAAGGGTCCATTTAGTAGTGCAGACTTGACTTTAACTGGAAGGGTAAACTGTGCTGAAGCCTTGGCACTTCCCTTTGCATGGCATGTGTTGCCAAACTACAATATGGAACAGTGCCTGGAAATAAACTTGTGTGTTGTTACAGAGTGCCCTGACCTGGCTGTGGTTCTAGTGTACATGGGCCCCCAGAGATGAATGCCCTGGGGTGAATGCCAGGTTGGCCTAGGATAGTCCTGCCAAACACCAAGGGAGTTAATACATTCCTTTGTCTTCTGGTATGGTGGGAACAGAATATTCTTTTCTCAGCAATCTACAGAGCATGAGCTCAATTAATCGGACTTCAGTGGATTTATACAAGGGATGAATTTAGCCACAGGGCTATGCTAGGGATATGCTTTGCAGAATAGGTGATCTCTGTCTAAATCTTTTGTTAAAATTAGAGAAGCAGATGATGCAACTTTTACTTAAGGGCTTTTTGATACAATAGTCTAAAAATATCCTCACTTACTGGCTTGTTTGGAAACTTCTGCAACCCTACTGCCTGTCACAAGTCCCAGGAAATGCAGAACATTTGCCTTTTGGACTGCAATAACTGGTAATCCGCTGCTTAATTTAAAGAAGTTAGAAAGTTGCATATACCTAAGGATAAGTTGCAGATGAGCTACAAATAAGAGAAGCCAGATTCTGAATCCAGTTTTTACTTGCTTGTGGATGCGTTTGCTGTATTGAGTGGCTACACTTCCCGCTAGGTCTGGCACTAGACAGTGGTTTTCTGAGAGACTGGGAGAGAGAGAAACGCAAAGAATAATTCTGCATGCAGCTGCAGAGAACTGACAGCATTCACTGGGAAGCCTGCCCTCAACTTGGCATTGTTTGTCTCTCTTCATTCCTTCCTCTTTCTCCCAGCACTTAATACTTTCCCAAAAGATATTCCTAAATTGTCTGTCTTCCATTTCTGCCCCTGCTATTTCCTGGGGCTGTGGCTCAACTCAGCTCTTTTGTAATTAATACTGCATAATATTCTAAAACTATCCTCAGACTCAATAACTTGTGGTTTGTCCTACTCATACTCAATATGAAGTTCAATTAAAAAATAACCTGTGTATCAAAAGGGTCACAGAACTATGACCAAGAAACATCAATGGAGGTTTATAAAGAACAAGTGCAGTAAGTGTCTACAACAATCATGGTCAGAGTAGAAACTTTCTCCCCATGCACATGCTCCTCTTAAGTAGATGTTGTTTCTCTTCCTTTGATTGGGCTCACTGACCCCCGACTGTGTAAAACTGGAGATTCTGGGGGCAGAGAGAAGGGGAGCTGCCTCTGTATAGAATTAGGAGCTGGTCAGGCAGAGAAGCTGGGATGGCTCCACTAACAGAACAGAGGTTTGTTTGCAGAAAGCTGAAACCCAGCTGCACAGGGCTGAAGCCTGGGGCTGTGAGCCCCACCACCTCAGGCTCAAGTCAAAGGCTGAGCAACTTTGCTTTGTGGAGCCCTGAGCAATTGCCCTGCTTGTTACTCCCTTACACCGGCCCTGGCTTTTATATGCAGAAAAACAGTTGGGCCATGGAATATTTATTACTTGTTGGGGAGGGGCTCAGAAAGAAAAATGTTGGGAACTCCTGTAGTAGATGCAGTATATAATAAAGAACTAGTTAGTACGTTTCAGAGTAGCAGCCGTGTTAGTCTGTATCCGCAAAAAGAACAGGAGTACTTGTGGCAACTTAGAGACTATCAAATGTATTTGAGCATAAGCTTTCGTGGGCTACAGTCCACTTCATAGAATGGAACATATAGTAAGGAGATATATATATATACCCATACAGAGAACATGAAAAGGTGGGAGTTGCCTTACCAACTCTAAGAGGCTAATTAATTAAGATGAGCAATTATCAGCAGGAGAAAAAAAACTTTTGTAGTGATAATCAATGTACATTGGCCAAACCAGACAGTCTCTACGCAAAAGAATAAATGGACACAAATCTGACATCATGAATCATAACATTCAAAAACCAGTAGAACACTTCAGCCTCTCTGGTCACTCAGTAACAGACTTAAAGGTGGCAATTTTGCAACAGAAAAGCTTCAAAAACAGACTCCAATGAGAAACTGCTGAATTTGAATGAATATGCAAACTAGATACCATCAATTTAGGCTTGAATAGAGACTGGGAATGGCTGAGCCATTACACACATTGAATCTATTTCCCCATGTTAAGTATCCTCACACCTTCCTGTCAAACTGTCTGTAATGGGCTATCTTGATTATCACTACAAAAGTTTTTTCTCTCCTGCTGGTAACTGCTCATCTTAATTAATTAACCTCTTAGAGTTGGTATGGCAACTCCCACCTTTTCATGTTCTCTGTATGTGTATATCGAGATCTCCATTCTATGCATCCAATGAAGTGGGCTGTAGCCCATGACAGCTTATGCTCCAATAAATTTGTTAGTCTCTAAGGTGCCACAGGTACCCCTGTTCTTTTTAGTTAGTATGTGTGGTCTACCACCACCTCCCAGTGGATTGGATCAGAACTGCTCAGTTGTGTATCAGGGCTAGTCTACACTTACGAGCCGGGTCGACGCGGTGAGTTTGACTTCTCGGAGTTCGAACTATCGCGTCTAATCTGGACGCGATAGTTCGAAGTCCGGAAGCGCCGCCGTTGACTCCGGTACTCCACCACTGCAAAAGGCGGTGGCGGAGTCAACCTTGGAGCCGCGGACTTCGATTCCGCGGCGTCTGGACGGGTGAGTAGTTCGAACTAGGGTACTTCGAATTCAGCTACGCTATTCACGTAGCTGAATTTGCGTACCCTAGTTCGACCCCGCTTCTTAGTGTGGACCAGCCCTCATAAATCCTACAATACTAACAATTGAAGATTCTCCTTTGGCAACAAAGCCTGTGCTTTTGGAGCAGGAGGATCTCGATTCTATTCCTGCCATCACGGAGAAGTTTCAGGTGTCATCCATGGGCAACATAATGGTAATTGGCAAAGCCCAAAGCATGACAAGATCTTGATTTTAGTAAAGCATTTTATACAGTGTCATGGTTGTTTGGGTTATTTGGAAATGGGCTCAGATATTAGCACCATCACATGGGTCGTACATTATTTCACCAAACAGTTAAATAGAAGGGTAGCTATGAGTAAAAGCAATGTATCAAGATGGAAGAGTTGATCATAACAGGCTTTGTTTAACATTTTAACCAATCTGGAAGAACAGATTAAGTTGCATGTTATAATTTATTGTTCCTATGGCACTGTAGGTGTGTGCATGATGCTGAACAGACAAATTTTATGGGCAGCTTCCTCTCCTCAGAGCAAATCTAAGATTACATTTTCAGAGGATAATGCACAAAATGGAGTAGTGCATACCAGGAGCTGTAATCTCTGTGGGCTGAAGAGGAGAGCCACTGCAATCTGCTCCATTTCATGCCAGTTATGGGCAACACTTGGATGGACAGACTTCTGGATGCCTCTATTCTATGCCTTTCTGGAGAAATAATAAATCTGTTTATTCCTGCATTTATTGAACTCCGCTACCAGTCACTTTCAGATCGTAGATCATAGTTGAGAAGCGCTAATGTCTGGCTGGCACAAGATGCCAATAGCAGTGAGATCAAAATGCAAAGAAACATTCTGAGCTCCAAAAAGAACTGGATGTATGCCAAGTCCAAGCCCACTTTTTCTCTAGCCAATCTGAGCCCAAAGGGAGACTAAACCTTTCCCCAACATTCTTGTTTAATTCAAAAGTAATTTGGCCAAAATCAATATTCTGGAGGAATGCACTTTGCACCGAGTCCTGATTTTATTTTTACTCGAATGGTATATGCATGAAAGTAGAAGAAATCATACAATCCACATTCATGCAACTCTGGACAGAAGAAAAAAAAATTGCTCCCAGTGCCAGCAGGGCCGGTGCAACCATTTAGGTGACCTAGGCGGTCGCCTAGGACGCTAGGATTTGGGGGGCGGCATTTTCTTCGGCAGCGACTGCGGCAGCCGAATCTTTGGCCACCCCGGTCGCCGCCGGCATTTAGGCGGAGGGAGCTGGGGCAGGGGAGCACGGGGAGGGCCGCCTGCAGCAAGTAAGGGGAGGGTGCGGCACTCAGGGGAACTCCCCGCCCCAGCTCACCCCTGCCCCGCCTCCTCCCCGAGCATGCCGTGGCTGCTTCACTTCTCCCGCCTCCCAGGCTTGCGGCGCCTAAGCTGATTGGCACCGCAAGCCTGGGAGGTGGGAGAAGTGAAGCAGCGACGGCGTGCTCGGGGAGGAGGCGGGGCAGGGGTGAACTGCTTCACTTCTAATGCCTCCCAGGCTTGCGGCACCAATCAGCTTAGGCACCGCAAGCCTGGGAGGTGGGAGAAATGAAGCAGCAACGGCGTGCTCGGGGTGCTCGTGCTCGGAGCAGGGGTGAGCTGGGGCGGCGGGGGTGCCTCAGGGCGGGGGCTTGGGGACGGGGAGGGCGCAAGGTGGAAGTTTCGCCTAGGGCGCGAAACATCCTTGCACCAGACCTGAGTGCCAGACACCCCACAGGAGGAATTGTTCTTGTTACTGATTCCTCTTCATCTCATGGCCCAGCCAGGTTGTCAGAAGTCTGCATGAGCTCAGAGACATTCAACTTCACCAAATTTTGAGGCCCAGAGTGGGACTTCTTGAACTTGAACCCAGCCTCCCCATTCTCTTCCATGCCTCTAGAAAGGGCTCCTATGGAGCAGCCATTACGCCAGATGACTGGCACTCACCTGCAAGCCATTCTCCAGTATGGACTCTTCATGGTCAGATGCGGGGAAGGTGCAAGCTTCTGGCCTTCTCCTCTCACCTGTGTTCTAGCAATGGTCTCCGGGAGCACAGGCTTTTCTTAGCTGGAAGAGAAGAAACAACTCATTATAAGGGGCAGTTTTACACCAATGACCCACTTCCCTTACACACACTGAGAATTTCTGTAACAACTCTATTCATATTACTAAACACTCTGTACAGTGAACAACAGAGCAATTCATTCCATCCAGAAACAATGGAGAATTTAAATAGAAACACTTCCCAAATTTTCTATTGGTAAGTCCCCCAGGATCTGTCTTCTGAGTCCTACCAGGTAAATTTCCCAAATATAGGGCCTCCCCAATGGTACTCAGGCCACTTGCTTTGGCACCTAAATTTGCTTGCTTACACCCAAATTCACAAACTCCACCCATCCAGTCCTCCTCCTTGCCTTCTCCTTCATAGGTGACCTGGGTTAGGCTGGCTTCTCATTTCAGGTGACCAGAGCCTGGACTCATCTTTCTCAAGGTAGCTTTAGTCTGGTCTGTATTCTTATGGTAACAACTGCCCTTTCAGCATGGTCAGCAAGCGAAATCAGCATCAACCTGCATTATGGTAGAATTTCTGCTCATTGTCTTACATTTGAGGGACTCTGTCTTCTCCAAGCTCTTAACAAGTTATGGGAGGTAGTTCATGTAACAACAAATCCTCCCCAAACACACTGCACTGCATGACAAGCAAAAACTACCTGGTTCCAAACATTTTAATCTATTATTACAAATAATATGTCTTCAATAAACAGCAACCACTGCAATGCTTTGCAAGCTAGCAAACATCCTCTTCTTCCCCACAGAGGGCAGTGACTTTTCCTTCCCTGTAGGGGCCCTATATCCTTTATGTAATCCCCTTACATACACCCCGAGCAAGGGTGGCTGGAGCACAGGCTCTCATCTGTGAAACCAAACTGGTAATTTTGAAGTTGGGTTGAGCACTCCCCAATGCAGCTGGTCTAGACAGCACTGAATTTTGTCTGATCCACCCACAGTGCCCTTAATTCATCACCATGGGCCCACACTATTGTCTTGAGAGGAGATCAGGGCTCAATGCCATTTGGAAATACCAGGACTACTCCCCATAAAACAAAATGCATTACTGCTTAGCTGGGCTTGCAGAGGTGCTGCACTGTGATCATAAGCACATACTCATTTGAAGATAATTTGCGGCCTTCAGGCTGGGCATTTGGGGCACTATATTTAGAGACAGAGGAATATTTGTACACAAACCTCTATCTGTGACTTTTTTGACAATTCTTTCTCCTAGTGTAGGATTAATTTATTATTGTTTGTTTTTTTATATGCAGAAAATGGGCCTATCCTAGATTCTAGAAATGTATACAACACAAAATGACATTCTCTCCTCCTAGCTGTCTTCCATATGCATTTGGAACGTATACAAAATCAAGTTAGCTGCTTCCACTGATTGCTAACATCTAGTGGCAGCAAACCCTGCCCATTTTCCTCTGTGGACTCCACTGGAAACAGAGCATCTGGATATATAAATTAGTGAGGAATAACCCACTTTGGAACAAATACTGCAAGAATCCTCCTGAACCTCCAGCCCAGAACTTGAACTGATCAAACCCGGGATGGTACAGAACAAGTTTGTTTAACTTATTTCACTATTTTTAATTTTGCTCCCAAACCCAAACTCTGAACCTTTTTCTTCATCCTCCCACTAATAAGCAGGCTGTATTTATAGTCTTTTGCAGGCAATAACAGCCATTCCACCTTGCTAATGCACAAAAAAGTAGTAAGGTACAGGTTTGAGAAGGACTTTGCTTTTCCAGTGTTAATTCTTTCCTAGTTAAAATAAGAATGAACAAGGTCCCTGGCAAACAGCGAAGCTGAACAAATCCACTTTGCCTAGGATTACATAAGAGAGAGATTTGCTGCACCTAGCTGGCTGGCTGATTGAAGCCATGAACTTCACTGGGCACTGGTGCTTCAGTGCAGGGCAAGCTCCAGAATGAAGCACAGGACAAGCTTCTCAAATTTATAATCTATAGAATGATACTTTAAAAAAAAATCAAATCTTTTCAGGGTCATAAATCCCTATGAAGGGACTGTGGCCCAGACTATGAGCTGTGTCTCTCAGGAGGCATAATCCAGTGGAAAGGGGAGGAAAAGTGGCCTTGTGCTACCTTTGAACCTCTCCAATTCTGGGCTGCTCCAGAGGCCGGTGTGGTCCCTGGCATTCAGGCTGCTCTAGTTTATGGAAGATTCCCACAGTTGCCAGTGGGCTGCTCAAAGCCCTGATCCAGCTATCTCAGAGCCCCCTGGGCCTGCCTAGTGCCAGGGCTGCAAGAATGAGCAGCACAGGGCCATTATACCTACACCAGCAGGGCAACCCCTTTGTGGCAGGGGAATTTCTAAGCAGGGGAAATCTGGCTGCATCATAGCCCTTCTTTGTCACAGGAGTGGTATGATGGAGCTGAGGATTAGGGCCCCCCTTCATTTCTTTGGAGAAGGATTTCTACTGGTTTGAGCATAGGACTGAGGTAGAATTACTGGCTTCTATTCTCTGCTCTGCCATCAGCTTCCTATGTAGCCTTTGTCAAGTCACCATTTCTCTGTGCCTCAATTTACCCATCTGCAAAATGAGGATAACCCCCTATGAGAAGTCAAGTATCAGAGGGGTAGCCGTGTTAGTCTGGTTCTGTAAAAGCAGCAAAGAATCCTGTGGCACCTTATAGACTAACAGATGTTTTGCAGCATGAGCTTTCGTGGGTGAATACCCACTTCTTCGGATGCAAGTGGTGGAAATTTCCTGGGGCAGGTATATATAAGCAAGCAAGAAGCAAGCTAGAGATAACGAGGTTAGATCAATCAGGGAGGATGAGGCCCTGTTCTAGCAGTTGAAGTGTGAAAACCAAGGGAGGAGAAACTGGTTCTGTAATTGGCAAGCCATTCACAGTCTTTGTTTAGTCCTGAGCTGATGGTGTCAAATTTGCAGATGAACTGGAGCTCAGCAGTTTCTCTTTGAAGTCTAGTCCTAAAGTTTTTTTGCTGGAGGATGGCCACCTTAAGATCTGCTATTGTGTGGCCAGGGAGGTTGAAGTGTTCTCCTACAGGTTTTTGTATATTGCCATTCCTAATGTCTGATTTGTGTCCATTTATCCTTTTCCTTAGAGACTGTCCAGTTTGGCCGATGTACATAGAAGTCAGTCAGCTATGGAAAGTGGCCACCACAGCGCTATTTGGATGCACTTCACAGGGTTTACATATGGCAGCAAATAAACAAATCCCCCAAACCACAGGAGCAAGGGCCCAATTCTCTTTGCACCTTACATCAATTCCAAGACATCACTGGAGTTCAGTGTAAATGAGAGAGAAATAAGCCATCATCTTTACACCTCCCCACCCACCACACACACAGTGAAGTTATAATTAGTGTTTATAAAGAACTTTGAGATCCCTGGATGAACTATGATTTATCCAGGTATTAGATACAGAAACCATGAACACGCAGCTTCAAGGACTGTCTGATACTACAGTACAGTGCCAAAAGTACAGAGGTAACAAAGAGCTGTTTCTGACCTGGGGATTCTCTCATACACACACTATTACTGCACTAAGTCAGCCAGACCGATTACCCCACCAACTCGTACAAAGGCTATCATATACTGCCACCACCATTAAGCATTCTCTTGTTTTTATTAATAGGGCAGCTGAACTCTTCCTGCCTCTATTGTGGACTCTCATCTCCGCCAGCTGCCCTTCCTGCTCTGGAGCTGCACAATACCACACCCTCTGAGTCAGCAGTAGAGATTGCTACCAAATTTTCCCACAGCATGTGCTCCTGGCTAGAATCCAGAGAGGCGTGTGTGTGCTGGCTAAAGGCACAGTCATTTCCTCCCGTCTCATTTGTGACCCACCATTGCCCTCGTGCCTTGCTTTAGTCCTGGAAATGCTTCCTTCCTCAGCACACTGAAAGCGAGAGAGTTCAGCATGGCTCAGTGCTGGCGTGTGCAATGCTCACACAGTGTCTCACAATGGAAAGATCTACTCAATGGATGAATGAACCATTCCAACTAATGCCATTTCCCAAGACTGAGAAGGGACATGATAGCAGTTTTCAGGTATCTAAAAGGGTGTCATAAGGAGGAGGGAGAAAACTTGTTCATCTTAGCCTCTAAGGATAGAACAAGAAGCAATGGGCTTAAACTGCAGCAAGGGAGGCTTAGGTTGGACATTAGGAAAAAGTTCCTAACTGTCAGGGTGGTTAAACACTGGAATACATTGCCTAGGGAGGTTGTGGAATCTCCATCTCTTGAGATATTTAAGAGTAGGTTAGATAAATGTCTATCAGGGATGGTCTAGACAGTATTTGGTCCTGCCATGAGGGCAGGGGACTGGACTCGACCTCTCGAGGTCCCTTCCAGTCCTAGAATCTATGAAAAAACATCTTCTCAGGGAGATGGGCCAGGAATTAACCTCAGCTCCTTCTGTGACCTCAGGCAAGTAACGTAACCTCTCTGCCTCAGTCTCCTCAACTTCCAAAATGGGATAAATAATATTTTACCCACCATGATGCATCATCATTATTTATTTGTATTACAATAGTACATAGAGGTCTCATTCAAGATCAAGAGCCCATTGTGTAACTGTGCCTCAGTGGGTCACAACTGAGGATGCCAAATTCAGGACGAACTGCTGAGAAATAGGGCAGATACACCCCAAGACTGGTGGCTAATCCCCCATAGGATATACTAAACCAGCAACAAAAGTAAACTTTTGTTTCACCACACTGGCTAACAAGAAAACAAAGGCAGTTTCCTCAGGCATTCTAGTGCTAATATCATCACCAAAAACACTAGTTTAGACATGAGTGGTTCTTTACAACCAGTCTCATCAAATAAATGGTTTTTCTGATCCCAAATGACCAGCCACACACCCAGGTCAATATATAACTTAGATCTTACCCAAAAATCATGCTGATGCCAATCTTTGAGTATCTAAAATCTAAAGGTTTACTCATAAAAGGAAAGAAGGTTGAGAGTTAAAATTGGTTAAAAAAATCAAATACATACAGTAATTGCAAAGTTCTTGAGTCAAGCTTGTAGCAGTGATGGAATAAACTGCTGGCTTAAGTCAAGTCTCTGGCTGCTTCCAAAAACCATTGGAAGGTCCTCAGTCCATTGGTTAGAATGCTCCCATTAGTATAGTCCAGAGGATGGAGCAGGATGGAGGCAAAATGGAGGGGTTTCCAGGGCCATTTATATCCTCTGCCATGTGGAGGGAAACCTGTTGTTTCAAACAAAAACCTCAGCACAGCTAGTGGAGAACCACAGGTGACCAGATAGTGTTTGGAGTCACATGGGCAAGTCACATGTTAATGCCCAGTTTCACTCAGTCATTGCAGCTCAGTCCTGCTTCCTAGTAGGCAAGGTTGTATACTCCTCACTTTGGATTTGCACTCAAACCAGCTGGTTTTCCAACACACACACAATGCATTGTAGGGGGAGGGATCCATCCCTAGAGTAGCTGGGGCTTTAATACTGCCTTGGATGAAGCAGTTCAATTTTGACACAACAGTCCCAAGGTAAACTCAGTGACACCTACCAGTGTCACATAAGAAAATAAGTCAGAGTTGCCACCACAAACTTTACAGAGGGTCTTGCTCAGCTGATCAGGCTCACCAGTAAGGCCATTTTGAAAGCACAGCTCATGTACTACAAGATTTTCAAAAGAACTTCAGGGATGATTGGAAGCTGTTTAGTCCCCAAGAGCACTCAGTAACAAAGCCCTGGCAGGGTACAAAGGCCAGGATTGGGACTGCAGCCATTAACACATGAAGTGGGGGAAGGACATCACAAGAGAATAGGCTGGATTTACTGAAGGTTTTTACTCTCAGTGATGGGTAGGAATGCTGGTAGAGGCCCTGGAAGATGAGTGAAAAGTGGAAACATTCAAGGCACATTTATGGCACAGAAATGGGCCACTTCCCATCATCCTGATTCCCAGGACAGACTTTCTTACCTCAAGATAGGTGAGGTTAGGCTAACACTAAATGCTCCTGAATTTCTCTGTCTCAGAATCAGTATTTCTTGAGGCAGCATTTCTTGTCTGACTGATCATGTCTTATACTGATTACTTCAGAGGAGGGCAATTCACATTCCCTTCAAATAATGCACCTGACTAATTCTCAGGACTACATCATGAGATGGAGAGAAGCTGGCTTTCTTCGGGAACCCAGCCCTGATCAGTTTATATTATGAAGCTTGAGGATTTTTCACACACCTTTCAAATTTATCCTAGCAAATGCCATTCCTATAAGTGCCTGATCCTGTTTTGAAATCTACTAAACTATTTTGAAATTTACAAAGCTATTGTCTCAACAGCAGCCTGCACCAGCGAGTTCCACATTTATATTGGCACGTCATAGGAAATGCTCACTCCCTCACAACTGTGCTGGGAAAGAGAAGGGAAAGGAAAGTCTGAACAAATACAAGGTTTACTCAGCATCTCTCAATGGCTCAACTCACTTCTGTATAAAAAGAATCAGAGCTCCCAGGAGAGAGCAAATTAGCAAGCAGTGAGTGTGACATTGTTTGTCTTTCTCCTGACAAATGAACAAGATTTTCCTCTTCTAAAGTGATAGCTGGCTGTACTTTCTTTTTAATGAGTTCTTGGACTAAAGCCCAATACTGATCAAAGCCACCAGTGGGGGGGGGAGGGGGGGAAAGAGCTACCTTTAAAAAAATAGAGAAATTGCACTTTTTATTATTGAGGCGAATACCAATAATACTGATCCTTGCATTGCTCCATCAGCAGACAACAACCTGCCTGCCAAACTTACCATGGACTGGACACAAACCAAAGAACTGCCCAGAACTTCCCTTTTGTTCGTGCACTCTGAAGAGGAGGAGGAGGGTGGATAATGCAAATAAGCAGAGGGAATGTTTCTGAACAAAGGCATCTTCCTCCTTGGAAAATAAAGTAGTCACTGTGGGAGAAATTACAAGAGGATTTATGAAGGATATTCCACTTCTTGTGCAAAGTAGTGGTCACTAATGACATAATACTAAGGTGGCAGAAAGATACAGATTATGATAGCACTGGAGTGCGGGCAGGCTTTGCATGAAAGGAAAATGGGATCAAAGTAGAAAGTTGAGAGACAAAGCAGACCAGAGCCAGAAGAGATCTGAGTGCCAGTGCACAGAATAAAAGCACACAAAACTCCAGGAGCAGATCTAATCGAAAACAGAACTGGGAACCAGGAGAGATGGGTTCTATTCCCATCTCTAACCTCATTTGCTGGCAATTTATTTGGGTAATTTAACATCTCTAAGCCTTCCTTTCTCCATCTTTAAAATGAGGATAATGAGAATCACACACCGTTAGTAAAACACTTTGAGATCTACAGATAAAGAGTGCTCTAAGAGTTGTTACTAATGTGACAGGCTAGTACAGACCATAGGCTTTAAAAAGAAAAAAATCCTCCAAAGGTTGTGACCTTCAGGGCTGGGTTTTGTAAGCCAGCCAATTTTTCTTCTTAAAATTGGAAGCACTGCTGTAAGTATGGAAAGCTACTAGCTGCACACATGCACCTACTGGAAAAAGAAGAGTGAAGTGAGAGTAATTAGGAAGGCAGATGTGAGAGAATCTTAGCTGGGAAAGCACAGTAAAGACAAACATACAAAATGGCAGTGGCAGCAACAGAGATAGTTGTAAACAGGAGGGAAAGAAAATTCCCTTAAGATCTGCTACTGCTTCTTCTGAGGATGCTGGCCCCTCTGGTACTTGTTGGACCACAGGAGACGGTATGTGGTGTTCACTGTTAGCATAAAAGTTACAGAAGCCAGTGAGCCTGGAACGCTCTGAGTAGAAAGATAGCTGAACTGCTAGGGTGAACTGCTGATAGCCCTAGAACTGAGTCTGTGCATAAATGATCTGGGACATGATTCACTGGAGTGAGTGTGATCTGGCAGAATGATCACAGGGTTGGGAGGAATATCTCCTACTGATTTTCTGTCAGTCTCTCCACCTGGAAAATGGGGATAACAACGGACACACATGCTCTGTGAGACATTTAGCTAACATTCATGCAGGGCTGTGGAAATATCGGGGGCTACAGAATGCTTAGTATTCTTGCATTGCTTTGCCTTCGTGCAAAATTATATATCTCAATTCTTCAAAGTCTCCTCTGAAACTAGATATATATCAAGTCTAACCTTGTATCCTGAAATGCTACTACGCAGGTACTTCCTCATCCTGCAACTGCAGGAGATGGACAATACTGATCTGATGCAGGGTTTTATTGCTAGCAAACCCCAAACAGAAAGCAACTGCTCTTCATCCAGTACGCTTTATATGTGTGATGGGATTCCCAGGATACAATCTGGAACTGTGGGACCACTGTGCCCCCTTAACTCTATAGCCAGGGCTGTCTCTCATAATGCTTTGCTAAAAGCAGCAAAGAGTCTTGTGGCACCTTATAGACTAACAGACGTTTTGGAGCATGAGCTTTCGTGGGTGAATACCCACTTCGTCGGATGCATGCTTTGATAGTGACACTTATCACTTAGCCACCGGCATGCAGAGACACACCCAGCTAAGTTGCATGAATGATAGGAAGTATGGCAAGAGACCACCCTGGCTTAACTAGGAGATCTTCAATGGTCTGAAACTCAAAGAAGAGTCCTACAAAAAGTGGAAACTAGGTCAAATTACAAATGATGAATATAAACAAACAACACAAGTCTGTAGGGACAAAATTAGAAAGGCCAAGGCACAAAATGAGATTAAACTATCTAGAGACATAAAGGGTAGCAAGAAAACATTCTACAAATACATCAGAAGCAAGTGGAAGACCAAGGACAGAGTAGGCCCATTACTCAAGCAGCAGGGTGGGGGGAGGTAGAACGACAATTACAGAAAATGTGGAAATAGCAGAAGTGCTAAATGACCTTTTTGTTTCAGTTTTCACCAAAAAGGTTAGTAGCGACTGGATGTCTAACATAGTGAATGCCAGTAAAAATGAGGTAGGAACAGAGGCTAAAATAGGGAAAGAACAAGTTAAAAATTACTTAGACAAATTAGATGTCTTCAAGTCACCAGGTCCTGATGAAATACATCCTAGAATACTCAAGGAGCTGACTGAGGAAATATCTGAGCCATTAGCGACAATCTTTGAAAAATCATAGAAGGCGGGAGAGATTCCAAAGCACTGGCAGAGGGCAAATATAGTGCCAATATATAAAAAGTCAAATAAGGACAACCCAGGGAATTACCAACCAGTCAGCTTAACTTCAGTACCAGGAAAGATATGGAGCAAATAATAAAGCAATCAACTTGCAAACAGCTAGATGAAGATAAGGTGATAAGTGAAAGTCAGCATGGGTTTGTCAAGAACAAATCATGTCACACCAGAGTAATAGCTTTCTGTGACAGAGTAACAGGCTTTGTGCATGGGGAGGGAAGTGGTAGATGTGATATCTTGACTTTAGCAAGGCTTTTGATATTGTCTCGCATGACTTTCTCAAACTAGGTAAATACAACCTAGATAGAGCTACTATAAGCTGGGTGCATAACTGGTTGGAACACCATTCCCAGAGAGTAGTTATCAGTGATTCACAAACAAGCTGGAAGGGCATATCGAGTGGGGTCCCGCCGTTCTGGGTCCAGTTCTGGTCAATATCTTCATCAATGATTTAAATAATGGCAGAGTACACTTATAATTATACCAAACTATACCAAACTGGGAGGGGTTGCAGGTGCTTTGGAGGATAGGATTAAAATTCAAAATGATCTGGAGAAATGGTCTAAAGTAAATAGGATGCAAAGGACAAATGCAAAGAACTCCACTTAGGAAGGAGCAAATCAGTTGCACATATTCAAAATGGGAAAGGTCTGCCTAGGAAGGAGTACCGAGGAAAGGGATCTGAGAGTCATAGTGGATCACAAGCTAAATGTGAGTCAACAGTAACGCTGTTGCAAAAAAAAAAAAAAGCAAACCTCATTCTGGGATGTATTAGCAGGAGTGTTATAAGCAAGACACAAGAAGTAATTCGTCCGCTCTACTCCATGCTGATAGGCCTCAACTGGAGTATTGTGTCCAGTTCTGGGCGCCACATTTCAGGAAAGATGTGGACAAATTGGAGAAAGTCCAGAGAAGAGCAATAAAAACAATTAAAGGTCTAGAAAACATGACCTATGAGGGACAACTGAAAAAACTGGGTTTGTTTAGTCTGGAGAAGGGAAGACAGAGGGGACATAACAGTTTTCAGGTACATAAGAGAAGGAGAGAAAAAAATTGTTCTCTTTAACCTCTGAAGAGTGGACAAGAAGCAATGGGTTTAAATTGCAGCAAGGGTGGTTTAGGTTGGACATTAGGAAAAACTTCCTGTCAGGGTGGTTAAGCACTGCAATAAATTGCCCAGGGAGGTTGTGGAATCTTTAAGAGCAGGTTAGACAAACACCTGTCAGGGATGTTCTAGATAATACTTAGTCCTGCCATTAGTGCGGGGACTGGACTAGATGACCTCTCTTCCAGTCCTATGATTCTACGATGCACATATTTTGACAGAACAATGAGTTTCAGCCGATCATGACCTTTCATATGATACCTTACAAGGCATGCTTTGTATGAAACATCACAACCACACAGAAGTGATGAATATGGGGGTTACAGGGTACTGTTTTGAGGTACAGAATGTCACAGTATGTCAAATTCTAAGTGCATGTACGAGTGAGCCAATGCAGCCCTCAGCTCCTGGAAAGTTGCTGATATGCAGCCCTTGGTGTCAAAATATAAACACAGCCATGCTCGTGGTATATTCCAGATGGCAGTTCATAACAGCAGGAATCTGGGGACTGGCAGCATGGGTCCTAAAGAAATTGAAGAGAGTCCCTGGCTTATTTGTTGAATGTGGTGTATGTAGCTATGTAACATACATGGTTTTCCTTTCTGTGAACTGCCCTTTGCATTTCTAAGAGCCTGTTGCCAGCTAAAGACAGCTGTCATTTTACGTTCCGTTCCAATGCAAACTTTTGCAGAGAGGACACATACACACTGTGCTCTCTTATGGAGACTTAAATTTTGTTTTTTTGTGTCATTTTCTTCTCTTAATCTAAAATAAAAGCCATTTGAAGTAAAAGTGTATTGCTGTTCCTTGTTTATAGAAGTGCACACAATATTCAGTGATTCAAAGGATTTTTTTAAAACGTTTTTTCTCAGGCGCAGAGAGGGTGCCTGACATCCAGAATCTACAAGAAACATAATGAGATTCCCAAATAAGACAAAGCACAGTGAAATATTTACAGGAGTGGCCCATCATGTGCTAATGGGCATTCCCCAGAGTTTCCAATTCACTGAGTTGCTTGGCAATACTGTTTCTGAAAGGGGAATAGCAAGGGAATGAAGAAAGCCACTAGCAAAGGAGATTGAAAGCTCACTACAGAGGAGGGTAATGCCAGAACACTGGCAAGTGGCTAATGAATCTTCACATTTCAGAAAGGACATAGGGAGGCTCCATGGAAGTAGAGCAGTGACCTATATACAATGGAGGCACAGAACAGGAAGGCCACCCACAAGGTTTTGAAGAGTGTGAACAGCAAATAGAGGAATTACTTAGGGTGATACAAGGAATAGATCTATGCAAGGCTACTTAGGCTACTATCAGGTAACACTCCCTAACTGAGAGAGCTCTTAGCTTTGTCTTCGCTGAGTCTTCGTTGCTTAAAAAGGCGTTTTTAACTATTGTGCATTTGTTAATCCTAACCCAGAGACAAGGCACCTGCAGTTATTTCTGCAAGGTAGTCAGGTGAGGTCAGTATTATATCCTCATCTGGGGTTGACCATACCTAGTTTATCTTGCAGTGAAATGAAAGTGCCTTGTCTCCACTAGAATTTTACAGCTGGATAGCTAATCCATATTAGTTACTGAGCAGTAAAAACACACCCTTTTTGTCAGTAAAGATAAGCCTGTGATATAACCTCCCAAAGGAAGTAGTAAAAGCCCCATTACTTTGAAAGTTTTAAACTAGAACAAACCACTAGGGAAAAAAATACACGGATGAAATGGGATGGGCCAGTTGACCTAACAGGTATTATATTATCACCCTCTAACTCTACATTGGTGAGAGGTCCCATGGTCATGTGAGCTCTTATGGTATCCTATTTCCTCCTCGATGGTAGCAGAGCAGAAAGTTTGGAGCACAGTCTTTTTGGCTGGTTAGAAGTTCCTGGTGTACGGTATTCTTACTCCAGTTACAGAATTTAGAAAATCTCAGTACTGAAGATAAGAAAGATTAATCTAACTGCAATCAAAACTAGGAATAAACAAACCATTACATTTGAACAACATGGCTACAACCAATGGCCTTAACTGGTTGCATTGTGAAGAAACAACAAGAGGGGATTTCTTTGTTAAACTACCGCATCGTGTGTTTCACTCTTGACTATATGTTCTTGCTTTCGTGAGTTTCCATCCAAACCTGAAGGACTGTAACCATTTGTGGAGCTGTTTAATGCAAAGAGCTGTAATCTTAATACAGGACACGTTCACCTCAGACTATCTAATTTCAGTCTCCATTATCCTAATAGATAAACCAATATGAGAAATAGTTTACTAAAAGGAACTTGGAAACAAAGGGCAGAGTGCAAGAGACAGCATTGATAACACACATGGATCTTCTCACCTCTCCATTGCCAGTTCAAATGTAGTCCAGGTTAGTAAGAAGCTGGAACCCATTACTGGCCACTGTGAAGTGAGCTTTTAGTTTCAGTCCAGTTCCTTATGGACAGAGGTCCACCTCCCACAAACCGAACTGCTTCAGTTGATACCCTTGCTGGCAGTCTCAAGAAAGAGGCTATGAACTGACTCAGCATGGAAATTAAATTGTCCCCACTATCCCTATGGTTGGTCCCTTCCAGTTAGAGCCTGTATCTCTTGCTTGTGCTCTTCTGGCTCTGTGGACACAGGGAGGACTTCAGGCTGTCAGCACTGCCTCTTTCAGCAGCCTTACTATAAAAAGGCAGGAAAGGAGGAGGAGGAGAAGGAGAAGGAGGAGAATTGATGCACCTGTATATTTTACAGTAACTGCAAAATCCCAGCAACCCATTCTTCAACAAAGCTATAGGCTAAATGCTTCTGAAATCTTTCTTTGAAAATGAAGCCAGCTTCTTGCAAGGTATTAATATTAAACTCCCATTTTCCCCCTCTCAGTTTCTGTTCCTAGCAAGACCAATATAATCCACAGCAGTTTGCAAGATTTCCTTTCATTCAGTCTCATAAACTCCCCGCAATCTAGACAGGGCTTCTCCGTTCTGTATTTCACACTGAGACTCTTCTGGATTTTCTTCCCCAAAATGAAACTGTTTGCATTATAAAAGCACCACCTGGGCTGTTGCTCTGTTCAAAAGGAAACAGCCCTACAGTGGATGTTTGCTTTGTAGGGCTGAATGTCTCAGAAAGCTGTATAATACATACTGATGGCATTACAAATCAGTAAAGGTCAAGGGCTTGTGGATTAACCACATCTCCATAAAATAGGCTGAGATAAAAAGGCCAGGACCAAGAGGATTCAGATTTGAGATGAGAGGTTTTGAATAAAACTGTTGCAAAATACATTTGGTGAGAGGATACACTACCAGCTCAAATCTTTCCAATCCTCATACAGATTAACAAGATCCCTGTGCGGAGAGATCAGCCGCACTCCCAGGTCTGAATCACCGTTTCTTCTTAAAAACAAAATCATAATTCACATCTAGAAGCAAACTGAGTTAGGTGACATCTGCCCAGTTCCTTAGATATCTTACTCCCTCTTCCCCAAATTACCCTGTCTGTGACTAACCCAACCAGGAAGAGCTATTAAAGTTTTCCAAAAATCCTGGAAATTTCTAAAGTTTAGATCAGACTAAGTTGCCTTGGTTGCATTCCCAGTTCTGTCACTGACCTATTGAGACATCTAGGGCAGTCACATTACTTCTCTGTGCCAACTGTAAAATGTGAATAAATAGCAGCTACTTTCTTCCTAGGGATGCTATAAGGTTTCATCAATTGTTTGTGGAGGTCTTGGAGCTACTTGCTAGGAAATGTAAAGTATTACTATAAGGCAAAACTTCTGGGGGCGATATGAACTTCCTTCCCTTTGGCACCATTTTAGAAATTATTGCCAAAGGGGATGGGAATGATGACCTCCAACACTGCACTTCCCAGCGACTGAATAGGCTGAGGTAGAAAAGATTAATCTGGTAAAATAAATACTATTAGCAGCCTACCTAACCTAAGTCTCTGTTACTGGAGAATTTCTTTGAGTCAAACATGGTAAACACATTTTGTACCAGAATCCTAGAAGTGTCAGACCTCTACCACAGTCTGTAATAAAAATGCTCTGAGGTGAATACGACTGTGACACTAGAGAGGGGGGAAAAAAAAGAAGTGCATCAAAACAGATATTCAGCACTTCCCATTTTTGTCACAGGAGGCCATAGCGCTTAGATACCAAACTGAAAGGTGCAAAAGCTTTTCCAAAAAAGGCAGGGGTGAAAGTGAGCTGGTACGGGCTGGTACTCTGTACCGGTAAGAACCCGCACTGGCCCACACCCAGCCCACATTAAAATGCTGCTGCAGCAGCGCTTTAATATCCCTGCCCCTTTTGCCTCCCCTGTCAGGGGCCCTGCTGGTAGGGTGCGTACCAACAGGGCTGCCAATGGGGTGGGGGGCAGCAATGGTAAAGCAAATCAACGTGAGCTCCCAGTGTGATGCTGTGGCAAAAAGGATTAACATGATCCTTAGATGTATAAACAGGGATGTAGTGAGGAAACTTTACTTCTATATATGGCCTTGGTGAAACTGATACTACAGTGCTGGGGAGCAGCCGCTGACTGTGATACATATAGGTACCAATGACATTGGAAAAGGTAGGAGAGAGGTCCTGGAAACCAAATTTAGGCTGCTAGGTAAGAGATTAAAGTCCAGGACCTCCATGGAGGCATTCTCTGAAATACTTCCAGTTCCACATATAGGGCCAGTTATATAGGCAGAACTGCAGGGTCTCAATGCATGGATGAGACGATGGTGTAGAGAGGAGGGTTTTAGGTTTATTAGGAGCAGGGGAACCTTTTGGGAAAGGAGAAGCCTACACAGGAAGGATGGGCTCCCCCTAAATCAAAATGGAATCAGATTGCTGGCATTAAAATTAAAAAGGTCATAGAGGAGTTTTTAAACTGAGGAAGAGCTGACAGATGTAGAGGAGCACAAATTTGTACGGCGACATCCTTAGGGGAGGATCTATTAAGGGGTATTCTTTATATCCTAGTAAGCAGGAGAGGATAGAAGTAAAAGGTAGCAGCTTAATGAGAAGTCAAATGAAAGGGTCCCATTCAGTTATATCACATGAAGGCAGATAAAACAAATTTTATAAGTGCTTGTATACAAATGTTAGAATTCTAAATAATAAGATGAGTGAACTTGAGTGCCTGGTATTAAATGAGTATATTGATATAATAGGCATAACAGAAACTTGGTGGAATGATAACACTGTAATACTACGATACAAAAATATATAGGAATTGATAGAATAGGTCATGCTGGTGGGGAAGTGGCACTATATGTGAAAGAAAGCATAGAGTCGAGTATAGTAAAAACCTTAAATGAATCAAATGAATCTCGAGGGATAGAAATTCCATGCTTGAATAATAAGAGTATAGCAACACGAATTACTATGGACCACCTGACCAAGATGGTGACAGTGATCATAAAATGCTCAGGGAGATTAGAAAGGTTGGGGGGGGGGAACCTCAATAATAATAGGGGATTTCAACTATCCCCATATTGACTGGGTACATGTCACCTCAGGACAGGATGCAGAAATAAAATTTCTAGACACCATTAATGACTGCTTCTTGGAGCAGCTAGTCCTGGAACCCACAAGGAGAGAGGAAATTCTTGATTTAGTCCTAAGTGGCACGCAGGATCTGGTCCAAGAGGTGAATACAGCTGAACAGCTCAGTAATAGCTACCATAATGTAATTAAATTTAACATCTTTCTGTGGGGAGGGGAGCAGCGGGGGCCAAAGAAGTCCATGACAGTAGCATTTAACTTAAAAAAGGGGAACTATGCAAAAATGAGGAAACTAGTTAAATGGAAATTAAAAGGAATAGTCACAGGAATGAAATGCCAGAGAGCTGCATACAAACTTTTTTAAAACACCATATTAGAGGCTTAAATTAAATGTATGCCCAAAAACAAACAAACAAAAAACAGTAAGAGGACCACAAAAAATGCCACAACAGCTAAACTGCAGGGTAAAACTGGTTAGAGGCAAAAAGGCATCCTTTAAAAATTGGAAGTAAAATCCTACTGAAGAAGATAGAAAGGAGCATAAACTCTGACGACTCAAGTATAATTAGGCAGGTCAAAAAAGAATTTAAACAGCAAAAAAATAATGAAGTACATAAGAATCAGGAGGCCTGCCAAACAATCAGTGGGGCCAGTGGACCACCAAGGTGCTAAAGGAGCACTCAAGAAAATGCTGCAGAGAAGCTAAATGAATTCTTTGCATCAATCTTCACTGCAGAGAATGTGCGGGAGATTCACACACCTTAGTCATGTTTATTAGGTGACAAATCTGAGGAATGGTCCCAGACTGATGTAATTAGAGGGGGTTCTGAAACAAATTGATAAATTAAACCGTAAAAGTCACCAGAACCAGATGGTATTCACCCAAGAGTTCTGAAAGAACTCAAATATGAAATTGCAGAACTACTAAATGTGGTATGTAACCTATCATTTAAGTCAGCCTCTCCACCAGATGATTAGAAGATAGCTCATGTAATGCTGAATTTTTTTAAAAGGCTCCAGAGGCAATCCTGGCAATTACAGGCCCATAAACCTAACTTCAGTACCAGATAAATAGGTTGAAACTATAGTAAAGAACAGAATTATCAGACATAGATTAACATGATTTGTTGGGGAAGAGTCAAAACGGCTTTTGTAAATGGAAATAATGCCAATCTATTAGAATTAGTTGGGGAGGGGGGTCAACAAACATGTGGACAAGGGTCATCCAGTAGATAAAGCGTACTAGGACTTTCAGAAAGCTTTTGACAAGGGCCTTCACCAAAAGCTCTTAAGCAAAGCCAGCAGTCATGAGATAAGAGGGAAGGTCCTCTCATGGATCAGCAACTAGTTAAAAGATGGGAAACAAAGGGTAGGAACAAATTATTCGTTTTCACAGTGGCAAGAAGTAAACAACGAGGTCCCTGAGGATCTGTACTGGGACCAGTGCTGTTCAACATATTGTGACAGACCCAGACCAGTGGGGGTACAGGAGTCTGGTAGAGGACAAATATATTGGTCACTGGATGAGTAGTTTTCTGTTCCCTGAGTGACCAGAGCAGGGGCTGCACTAGAGTAATCAGGCACCTGCTAGAACCAATTAAGGCAGACAGGCTGATTAGATCACCTGCAGCCAATCAAGGCAGGCTAATCAAGGCACCTGGGTTTAAAAAGGAGCTCACTCCAGTCAGGTGAGGGGGAGTGGAAGTGTGTGTGAGGAGCTGGGAGCAAGAGGCACCAGGAGCTGAGAGTGAGAGGGTGTGCTGCTGGAGGACTAAGGAGTACAAGCGTTATCAGACACCAGGAGGAAGGTCCTGTGGTGAGGATAAAAAAGGTGTTTGGAGGAGGCCATGGGAAAGTAGCCCAGGGAGTTGTAGCTGTCATGCAGCTGTTACAGGAGGCACTATAGACAGCTGCAATCCACAGGGCCCTGGGCTGGAACCCGGAGTAGAGGGCGGGCCTGGGTTCCCCCAAACCTCCCAACTCCTGACCAGACACAGGAGGAGTTGACCCAGACTGTGGGAAAGATCACTGAGGTGAGCAAATCTGCCAATAAGTGCAGGACCCACCAAGGTAGAGGAGGAACTTTGTCACAATATTCATAGATAATCTGGAAAAAAGGGATAAACAGTGAAGTGGCAAAGTTTGCAGATGATACAGTATTACTCCAGATAGTTAATTCCAAAACTGACTGCGGAGGGCTGGCCTTTGGGCTGGGTGATCCAGGTGCCTGCCCAAGGCACCATAGCCAGGGAGTGCCGTGGTGCAGAGGCAAGGGGCTCAGGCTTCCCCTCACTGCCTGCAGGGTGCAGCCTGGTGTGAGGAACACCCGCTTCCCGGCTACTGACTGAGCAGAGGTCCCCTGCTTGCCACCCCACATAGTTTCCCAGCCCCATCTCCACACTCTACAACTGCGAGCTGGCAGGCTCTTCCCCTCCTCTTCCCAGCCCTGCTGTTCCTCTTTCCATGGGCTGAATGAAAGCCATGCTGCCCAATGGAAGGTGAGTGTGGTGTCTCAGCCAGCCAATGGGAGCTGGAAGTTGCTGGCCTCTTCCCGATTGGGAGGGGAGGGGAGTGACTGGGAACTAAAACTGCAGGGCAAAGAGACCAGTAAGTCTTGGGGGTTGTGACCCCCATGCCCCCAACCCCTCCCTGTGCCCCAAGCTCCCTGGGGCTCTCCCTGTGCCTCTAGGTCCCAGCCCCCCCAGCTCCCAGGGGGGCCCCCTTCCTGTGCCCCCAACTCACAGCACCCCCTCCATGCCCACATAGCTCCCAGGAGGCCCCTCCCTCTGCCTCACAAGTACCAGCCTCCCAGTTCTAAGTCCCACCCTCCATTCTCCCCAGTTATCAGGGTGTCCCTCAAGTCTTCAAGGTGCCCCTCCTGCATGCCACACTTACCCCCTCACAGTTCCCACGCTCCCCAGCTAGACATACAAAATGATGTAGTCTAAATTAGCTGTTTCCGCCCAGGAAAGAGATCTTGGAGTCATTGTGGATAGTTTTCTGAAAACATCCACTCAGTGTGCAACATCAATCAAAAAAAGCTAACCATATTAGCAACCATTAGGAAAGGGACAGATAAGAAGACAGAAAATATCAGAATGCCCCTATATAAATCCATAGTATGCCCACACTTTGAATACTGTGTGCAGTTCTGGTTGCCCCATTTCAAAAGAGATATATTAGAATTGGAAAAGGTATAGAGAAGGACAACAAAAATGATTAAGAGTATGGAACAGCTTCCATTTGAAGAGAGATTAAAAAGACTGGGACTGTTCAGCTTGGAAAAGAGATGACTAAGGGTACATCTATACTACCTGCAGGATCGGCGGGTAGTGTTCGATGTATCGGGGATTGATTTATCACGTCTTGTCTGGACGCGATAAATGGATTCGCTAATCGATGCCCGTACTCCACCTCGTCAGGAGGAGTAAGCGGAGTCGACGGGGGAGCCGCGCCAGTCGACTCGCCGCCGTGAGGACGGCCAGGTAAGTCGAACTAAAATACTTTGACTTCAGCTACGCGAATAGCGTATCTTAGTTCGAACCCCGCCGCTAGTGTAGCCAGGCCTAAGAGGGGATAGGACAAAAGTCTATAAAATCATGAATGGTGTGGAGGAAATGAATAAAAAAATGTTATTTACCCGTTCACATGAGCACAGGCACCAAGGGTCACCTAATGAAATTAATAAGCAACACCTTTAAAAACAAACAAAAGGAAGTACACTTCTTCATACAACACACAGTCAATCTGTGCAACTCATCGTCAGGGAATGTTCTGAAGGCCAAAAGTATGATGAGGTTCAAAAAATATTTAGATAAGTTCTTGGAAGATAGCCATTCGTGAACCTATTAGCAAAGGTGGTCAGGGATGCAATCCTATGACCTGGGTGTCCCTAAACCTCTGACTGCCAGAAGCTGGAACCGGACAACAGGGGATGGTTCACTCAATATTTGCCCTGTTCTGTTCAGTCCTTTTGATCCATCTGGCATCGACCACTGTTGGAAGTCAGGATACTCTGCTAGCTGGACCATTGATCTGACCCAATATGGCTATTCTTATGTTGTTAACAACTCTGGCATCCACATTTTAAAAAGAATGCTGAAAAATTAGAGAGATTGCAGAAGAGAACCACACGAATGATTTGAGGGGCTGAAGAGAAGGCCTTGCCAGTGAGAGACTTAAGGAGCTCAATCTGTTAACCTTATCAAAAATAAGATTAGACGGTGATTTGATTATAAGCATCCTTATGGGGAGAAAATCATGTAAACTAAAGGGTTCTTTAACCTAATGAGAGGAAGATTTAATAAGAACCAATGGATGGAAACAAGCCAGACAAATTCAAATTAGAAATAAGGCACACACTTTTAACAGTGACAGTGATTAACCATTGGAACAAACTACCAAAGGAGAGATGGAGAATCCACCACCTTGATGTCTAAAAATCAAGACTGGATGCCTTTCTGGAAAGTATACTTTAGTCAAACAAGTTATGGGACTCAATATGGGTGAAATTCAATGGCTTGTCACACACAGGAGGTCATATTATAAATATTATAAATCTATGAAACTGAGACATATTTAATGCTCATATAGAGCCCCACATCCAAATTACATGGAACTCAGATTTATCTTCTTTTGCTGGGATTTGAACCCAAGGATCTTCAGAGCCTTTATGTTTTAAAATCTGAGTTAAGAGTACAAAGTCAACCCTCTAAGGTGCTGCGTGCTTCCTCAGAATTGCAGAAGAGCTGCAAATCCCACTGACTTGAATGGGACCTAAGGGCACTTAGCACCTCAAAAGATTGGTTCCTTAAGGCAAGAAATATACCGTATATTGTTTTACAAGGTCATCTCAACAATTTTAATAGGGATTTAGCAAAATATACTTGGTTTGGCTCTTATGATTTAATTGTTTGTTATAATATACCATAAAAATCCTAAACCAGCCTCAAGCATGTCTCACCTGGTTTGTCTGGCATTTTCTATTATACACATTAAAAGTGGATATATGTTTGCCCTGTATGAAGGGGAACAGCACAACTGCAGTCAGAGATTAGTTTTCCTGTATGAAAGAGCAGCCAGGAGGATATTTTCCCAGAAAAAGCTATTGAAGTTTTCTTCCATCAGTTTTTTTTTTTTTTTTGAGATCAGGAGAGATGACATTATTGAGCAGCAGTGAAGCGTGGAGGGTACAATGAAGCTTTCAGAGAATACTGTTCCTTTAGCTGCATTCACTTGGCCAGGAATAAGTCAGTTTTCATACCCGAAGGGTGGAGCTTTCCCTTCTGCAGCAGCTCTCATTTCAATAATTCCCCCACAATATCTACACTTATACTGGGTCTTCAAAAAGCAAAACAAGGAAACATACTGCAGGCCATGTGAAGCATGCAGCCTATGTGGGGCTGATGAATGTGTCAACACGGAAGATGTAAATGATTACTGAACCCTACTACCAATTACTTGCACTACTCCGGGTAGGAATAGTTGTGCAGAATTTTGGTTCACTAATTAAGAGCTAAATTACATTAAATTACCACATTAGTGGCTCATAATTACAGTTATTACAACAAACACCAAAAACAAACGAATATAGGATTGACCTCTTCCAAATGAAAATATGCAGCACATGTCTATCACAAGTGCCAGCTCTCTGAATTTTCAGCACTTGTCTTCATTCTCATTAATTACTTGGAATTAGGATAACAACTCCTCTTTTAATCAGACATTATCAGCCCATTGCTGAATGAAGGCCTTCCCCATTATTCATCATTTCTTCAATCTTATACTTTCCCATTCAAAATAACTGCTCTGTCAGCTCATTCCTCCATCTGGCTCACAACTGTCCTCTCCTTTGTTTGCAATCTAGAGGCCACCATTCCAAAACCTTCTCTGACCATCTTTCATTACCTGGAATTAATTTTACGATACATGGCCAAATATTTAAAAACCTAGGCCTGCCTCAGACCCCTGAAGCATCTGGTAATGGCCACTGTCAGGGCCTGGACAAGATGGACCTTGAATCTGATCCAGTCTGTACTCCTGGGGGAATTCTGCGCCACTGCACAATGCAGAATTTTGCAGAAATTAATGTTGTGCGCTCAGAATTTCCTTTCCCGCACAGAAATGGGCTGAAGTGCTGCTGCATGCCACTAGGGGCTGCTGGACTGGGCAGAGCCCAGCTCGCACAAAGAAGACACTGCCAGGAGCGGGAGGGAGCTAGAGGGTTCCTGGCGGCTGCAATTCCCAGCACACCCTGAAGAAAGGAGGCAGTGGTGGTATGCAGGAAACTCCACACAAGTGTGGGACCAAGTATCATGCTGTTTCTCCTTCTGGATCCCTGGGCTCGGAGAGGTGCGGGGAGGGTATCTGGGCGAAGGGTAGGGGTGTAGGTAGCTGGGCTGGATGGCCCCCGTTGCTGGGCTCTGGGTGGGGAGGATTGTGGGTGTCTGGCCCCCCAGCTGAGGCGTGGGGGCCAAGAAACTGGAACTGGGTTGTCATAGGTGTTTCTTTAACGCTCTACTCCTAGGGGAATTTTGTGTGTGGGCGGGGGGGGAGGTGTCAGACATACATGCTGACAAGTATTTTGAAATAAATTACCAAAATAATTGAAGCTGCGTGATTATGTAGCGTTATTTTGACAAAATTTGCAGAATTTTAAAATATTGTGCGCAGAACTTTTATTTTTTTGGTGCAGAATTACCCCAGGCATAAGTCTGGCAATTCTTATTTTCCAGTGTTCCTAGGCTGTCCTTCTATGACCTTCTTGGAGCCATTCTCATCTCCCTTAGAATCCAGAAAAGAGTTAATAAGTCACACTTATAAGTCAGTCAGCAAAAGCCAAGCACCATTTCTATGCAGCTCCCAATACCTGCTAGATGAGTGGGTCATTAAACACCTTGCTATCCTGTTATGTGCCCTTCATATTATATATTAGGTATATAATGCACATTTTATTGACAGATTTATTACAGAGAATCATGGAATTGCAGTAGAAACATATTGTTTCTATTTGCTGAGTCAAGTGTTAGCTACTAATGCAAGTAAAATAACCTGCTATTTAGGTCCTACTACCCAATCACTGATACATGGTGAGAGTGAGAGCTGGGTGAATATTAAAAAACAAAACCCAA
Source organism: Mauremys reevesii (assembly GCF_016161935.1). NCBI lineage: Eukaryota > Metazoa > Chordata > Testudines > Geoemydidae > Mauremys > Mauremys reevesii. Next base: position 31,387,766 of record NC_052626.1, read on the forward strand.
ACAAAAAAAGAACAACCCACATTAGTGAGTACACTATACATGAATATCACTTTTAATTTTTAAATGAACTTGCTCTCCCTGTTCTCTTGCCCCTTTTGTGTTAGATTTCCAGGAATGCGTATGGAAAACAAATTTCTAAATCAAGTATATGAATATTCATAGAGCCTAAATTTCCAACACATATGTATGCACAATGGATGTGTTTGCACATTTTGCCATCAAGAAACAAACACTGCCATTTGACTGATCAGTCACAAATAAGCAATATCCCCAGTAAAATATTTGCTGAATAAGCTAATAAACTTGAGGAAACTGATCTGCTTACAGATATTCTGCCAGCAAAGGAGGGGGCGGGGTGGAGAAGTGCTAAATGCATCAGATGAATGGGTGATTATGCTACTGCAGCAAGGGCTGAGTGGATAAAAGTCTTGACAGATAGAATGATTTACTCAGCTCTAATAAATACTACACATTACAGGGTTATTTCATGGATTATCTCTCTTTCTAGAGGATCAAAATATTATTCAAAAACTAGATGTTATGCTGTAACTAACCTTGCACTTGAAATCTCTTTGCTAAGTACTTTGAGCAAATACCCTATAGATTCTCATTGCCTAATTACAGAGCAAGTAAGTTATTTGTGCCATTTAACAACATTTTAATAATGTAATAGTTTCAAGTTATATAGCACTTTTTATCTCAAAGTACTTCATAAAAATTGTATGCATACAGGAACAATTTAATTCACTATTGAAACATGACCCACAACAGCTTTAGAACCAGAAATAAAAAAATACTGTGTCTAGCTTAGGCTGTGGAGTGCATGTGGCATATAACACCACAAGTTGGAATTTGACTAACACCAAGATTCAGATACCATGGTGAGGGACACAGTAGATAGGGGTCAGGTAGATAGAATGCCAAATGCTTTATTAATATAAAAACCAACATGGGGCCAATAAATGGAATGTCAGTTTTATAGCTTGACAAAATGAGAACACCTCCAGCAGGGCTTTGCCCCTTAATACAATGTTGAATTGATTCAATAATGAGAGAGAGAAAAGCATCATCATCAACACCATTTCCCACAGCATCTGACTTTTCCTCTGAAGTCTCATTTTACTACTGACCTAACCTGCTCTTGCTTAACTTGAAAGATCTGTCAAGATCAGAGCCAGAGGTGCAATTGCTGCAAACTATTTTGATCTATTATTAATGTTAGAGGGGGGGCATACTTTGCAATCACATTCTTCAGGCCTAAGTGTCTGCAATATTCTATTTGTTTGTAGAATTATCTCTCTCACTTACAATAAATGGAGAGTGACCTGTAACCGGATGAAAGACAAATTGACAGGCCACTTATGGGAAATACTTAGGGTAAATGGAACAGATTGGTAAGAAAAGGTAGTCTGCCCTGTTTAACATCTATAGACCCAGCATCTGAAAGTAATAATCTGAGTTGCATATTTCATCATCCTCACACAATCCCAGCTGGAATATGTTAAAAAATACATCCCTACAGAATAGAGATGTTTTGACCTTTTATATGGTAGGCAAAAATGTAGCCTTGTAAATAAGAGTCCAAGCCAATATTACATCCTGTTGGCACATCATAAGTAAGCATAAGGGATAGCTTGGTGGTTTGAGCATTGGTCTGCTAAACCCAAGGTTGTGAGCTCAATCCTTGAGGGGGCCATTTGGGGATTGGCCCTGCTTTGAGCAGGGGGTTGGTCTAGATCTCCTGAGGTCCCTTCCAACCCTATGATTCTCCATATGCAGAGTGGTGAGCTGGAACCAGTTGTTAAATTTAGTAGGCCTTTTAGAACCGGTTGTTCCAGGACAACCAGTTCTATAAGGGCTTTATTTAACAAAAGCTCTGGCACTCCGCCCCAGCCCCAGCTCACTTCCCCCTCCTTCCCTGAATGCTCCGCCCCCCTTCTCCTCCCCCTCCCCTGCTTCCTGCAAATTAGATGTTCACAGGAAGCCTGAAACAAGCAGCAGGCAGGTAAGCTGGGGGAGGGGAGGTGCAGCCGGCTCAGCGGCTCCCTCCAGCCCAGCTCCTGGTCCCGGCCGAGCAGTTCCCTCCAGCCTGGCGCCCCCAGCCGAGTGCCCCTGGCTTCGGCCCCGTGGCTCCCTGCGGCCCGACCCCGGCTGAGCGCCCCTAGCCCCGTCTTGTCCCGGCCCCAGCCGAGCGCCCCCAGCTTCGGCTCCGCCGCGGGACCCCGCGGCGCCGGTGTTGGTCCCGGCCCGCGGTTGCAGCTCCGGCCCAGCCTGGGCCCCATGGCACCAGTGCTGGTCCTGGCCAGGCGGCTCCAGGCAGCGCGGTAAGGGGACAGGGAGCAGGGAAGGGGTGTTGTTGGAAGAGGGCAGGGGAGTTTGGGGGGTCGTGGGAGGGTGGATAGGGGTGGGGCAGTCAGAGGGCAGGGAACAGGGGGATTGAATGGGGGCAAGGGTCATGGGGGGGCAGTCAGGAAGGAGCAGGGGTTCAATGGGATGGCGGGGGGCAGTCAGGGACAGGGATTCCATGGGCGGTCAGGGGACAGGGAGAAGGGGTGGTTGGATGGGGCAGAGGTCCCAGGGGGGCATCAGGAATAAGAGGAGGGGTTGGATGGGGCAGCAGGGGGCAATCAGGGGACAGGGAAGAGCGGTGGATGGGGCAGGGGTTCTGGGGGGCATCAAGGAATGTGGGGGGTTGGATGGGGCAGGATTCCCAGGGATGGCCACGACCCCCTTGTGGGGTGAAGAGGAGGGAACCTGTTAATATTTTGGCAGCTCATCACTGCATATGCAGTATTTTCCAGTTTGCCCTTATTTTAAAGGTAATGCTTTGCTGGTTTGTGTCTGGCATGCAGAACTATGTCCCCCACAATAGCTATTCAATGCCATTTCCCACTCAGAATAAAGTAATGCATTTAAAGAGATGTGTCACCCTCCTTTATTCCTGTAATAAAAGATTTTAATCAAAGCTCACCTCTTATTTCATCACAAATGAAAGATGACCCAGTCATAACCCACTTAGTCTCCACCAACCCATCACTTTGTTAATTGGTTTCCTCTACTCCAGTTCTATTATCATTGCCTTTTATATCAAGCAAGGGTCAGAGTTATCATGTCATTCGACACCATCTTGCTACATAGCCTGTTCTAAACATGCATCGTGTTCATCCTTCACCAGTCCATCTGTTTATATTTCGGGTCATAGTCAGGTTATTCTAATGTGTTGTATTGCGTATCTTGTTCCAGACTGGAATCCCAGGTAAATTATTGTCACCTCGTAGTGCTATTTATAGAGCCCATAGTCTCAAGCCTTTCTAATTCATTGTCTGTAACTAGTGGAATGTGCTGGGACAGAAAAATCCAGAAGAAACCCCTTCTTTGTACACTTAGTTGCTATGTGTACTAATGTATTTGCTCAGTAAACAGGAGGTACCTGGAGCTACCAAACTTGTTATGGCAACTCTCCTTCCAGGACACATTCTTTTCTTCCTATATTCAATCTTTACTTAGCCCTTCAATAGGCTTCTATAGATATTTATATTGACACAGATACTTGTGCCACAGATTTCGTGTAGCATTCTAATATGTTTCAACTGCTCAAATCTTCAGAGGTCATGTTTTTCCAGTGTTTTAGTGTCAAGTGACTGTCGTCTAATACAGAAGCAGTGACCCATCCTTAATCTCAAGAACAAAAGTGGAGTGCCTTTACGTGTGTATTAAAGAAAATGCCTTTGGTAGTCACTTCTGCAAGTCAAGAAAACACGTTATTACAACCGCCTTCAGCCAGGTTTGATAGTTCTCATGGGTATGATGGCTCTAGAGACTGGTAATAGGAAACCAATTCTTTCTCTTATAGCTCACCAGTGCAAAAAAGTACCTCAGGTCAGTTCTGAGTCATGACCAGAACTTCCTCCCAGCTGACCACTGGTCAGGGGGCTGTGTGAAGCCAACTAAGGATTTGACAGAGACTGACAAGTGCCCAAAGCACCAAGCTGGCATCACCACCAGGCAGCTTCACTAAGAAGCCAAGGCATAAATTTTTACAGTTCTCTAGAGGTGGTTTTGTAGTGCAGGGTTGAGGCACAGCAGCAAGTGGGAGAAAGGGAAGCTTCCAGTGCTATTCTCTTTCCAGACTTACTCTGTGGGTAAAGAATTTTAGTCTCCCAGACTGTCATTCAGTGCTTTTTTGACAGAACAACAGTGGCTTTCCAATATCGTTTTTTCCTCACCCCAGCCTCCATTAAATCTAAGCTACAATGTGTTTTAGGACAGTTGAACACCCTTCAACTGATCAGGAGGACAAAGGATTTATTCAGATGTCATAGGACTTCCATGGAAATGATGTAGGACAGAGACAATTCATTTTCAGATAGAGTTTTTTTGGGGTGTGCAGAAAAGTGAGATTCCTCTGTACTTTGCTTTTAGTAGCACACTTTAGTGCAGCAAACATTTCATTATGTTATCCCACCCGCAGAACAAAGTTTTGTATTTTTTTTCCAGCAAGCTGGACAAAAAAACCCAGAGATTGAGAAAAGAGTAAGGCCATGTCTACACTTCAAAATTATGTCAACCCAACTTGTGTCAGCATACAGCCACCATATTTATTAAATCACTTGTGTACACACGCATGTGCACACACTTTGCTCCTTGTGACGGCGGTGCGTGTCCTCACCAGAAGGTCTTGTATCAATTGTATTGTCAGTGAGGGGTAGTGTCAGAAAACTCCAGAAAGCAAGTAACAGTGGACATAGTATCTGTACTGACACTGCATCAACCTAATTGCCTCGACCATGACTCTATGCCGCTCACAGAGGTGATGTTACTAAACCGGCATAGAGAGGCATTTACATCAGCAGGAGCCAAATTTAAGTGAAGATGCTTCCACAGTTTATGTCAACCTAATGCTATAGTATAGACCAGACCTTAATAGTTAAAGGAATTTTGGGAATATCCATTGACTAATTAGTGTGGATGTGACCTCAATCTTACAACACACATAGAAGGTAAAAGGGCAGGGTAAGTATTTGGAAGCAATGTGCTGACAATTTGTTTGAGCTCAGACAGATGAAATTCACTGTGGCTACATTCAAACACTTGGTGATAATCTGCATGGCGAAGATGTCTGACAGCACTCGCAGTGGGCCAAATCATCTTTGTATACAGATACCCATGGCTTAAGGCCTTCCCATTGTAGGACTGTTTTCAATGGCTGCTTACGCATGGTTGAAGCTTCTTGTTATAGTCTATTGTGGAAGGCACCAAACTGAATTTATTTCAGTTGCTAGGATCCTGTTATAGGGGAGCTGGATTTTCTTTATATGTAATTCAGAATTAGCCAGTTTGTAAATTCACCTGCCATTCTTAGAATTCAGACCAGCCCAGGAACAGTCTGAAGAGCTAGACCTTCACACAGGTTCTTCTTTGCAGCTCTATGGTGAGGATTTCATGCATGTTGAGGAGAACTTTCCCACCCAAAAAGAAATGGCGAATGAATTACAAGTCATTTACTGACTATTCAGGGGAGAGTTGAAAAGACCTGCTGCTTCCTCACTGCAGTCCACGTCCCTCTATAGCTAAATAAGCAGAGATGTATTATAATAAACTCACAATTTACCAGCACTTTTCATTCTGAAGTGTTTTATCAAGGCAAACACAAAGCACAAAGTTTAGCATCAGGCACCACTGATAGACATCTGCTGTCACCCCAGAAGTGGCTGTATAACAGAGGACAGCAACAACCCACAACAGTTTAGGATAGGAAATGAAAGAGGAGGCTTTTTTCAAGTTGACATTGCAAAGGCATGGGGTAGTTATGCAACAAAATAAAGCTACACCTCAAACTGGAATCTGGGCAGGAGCCCAAAGTTAATAATCCTACTCTTGCAAAAAACCACTGTGAGATCCTTAATAGCTATAAGCAGTCAGGACCAGAGGTTTTTGTTGTTGTTGTTTGGTTTTTTAACATCACATCTCACAGATAGAGGGGCTATACTGCTGATGCTTCCTAATACCATCCTGGGGTACTGGCTCAAAAGGAAGAGTGCAACTTATTAAATCAGCAGCACCTCTTTCAGTAACACCCAAGTCCTGATTCTCTACTTCCTTGCACCTCATAATGTCATTTATACCTATACAAAGTGGGTGGAAAATGCTGCCATTCTCATTTGATGACATTTTACACCCACCTTGCACAAGGGTAAGTGATGACACAAGGTCAATGTTGTGGGCAATCAGATGCCTAGTTCCTTGGACATCTCCCATGAAGGTGCTGATAGTTACAGATAGCATGGCTTGTGAATTACTTACTGTGATGGCTCTCAGGCACCCAGGATTGTGAATCACCTTATCTCCTTTCACTGGAAGCAGGGAGTCTTGCCCATGGTGGCTGAGTGTTAAGGAGCTAACACCCCCAGCCTGTCAGCCACTCAAACACTCTCCTCTGGACTATGCCAGTCCTTTCTTTGCTGTGCAGGTTAATAATAGGTGCACACCAGTCACAGAGTACCTGTGAATTATTCCTCTGTGATGTCCAACCCCTGACACTGGTTCTTCACAGAAATCCCAGATCCTCTGCTCCCAAAGGAGATGCATACTCCTTTTTACTAGCATTATCTAAAATCACCGCTCCTGTAAACCATGCAGCACTTATAATATGATAAAAGTAGGTTTATTTTAGAAAGAAAGAGTGAACTAGAAACAAGAGAGAGTGGTGGAAACAAAATGGTTACAATACCAATAAAAAAAAAACCCACCACAACACACTAACCTGGGTCTACACATATTAATAGTTACCTTTCCTATCTAATGAAGTAGGTTTTCCTCACAACATTCAGTCTATTGCAGAGCTGACTGGCTTCACAGGAACCAGGATACAATTTTTCCTCATGAGAACATCCCTGCTCCCCAAGATATCTCCTCAGAAAAAAGATGCAGAGGGTCTTTCTCCCTCCCCTCATATACTGAATTATAGAATATCAGGGTTGGAAGGGACCTCAGGAGGTCATCTAGTCCAACCCCCTGCTCAAAGCAAAACCAATCTCCAACTAAATGATCCCAGCCAGGGCTTTGTCAAGCCTGACCTTAAAAAGTCTAAGGAAGGCGATTCCACCACCTCCCTAGGTAACCCATTCCAGTGCTTCACCACCCTCCTAGTGAAAAAGTTTTTCCTAATATCCAACCTAAACCTCCCCCACTGCAACTTGAGACCATTACTCCTTGTTCTGTTATCTGCTACCACTGATAACAGCCTAGATCCATCCTCTTTGGAACCCCTTTCAGGTAATTGAAAGCAGCTATCAAATCCCCACCCCCCTCATTCTTCTCTTCTGCAGACTAAATAATCCCAGTTCCCTCAGCCTCTCCTCATAAGTCACATGCCCCAGCCCCCTAATCATTTTTGTTGCCCTCCACTGGACTCTTTCCAATTTTTCCACGTCCTTCTTGTAGTGTGGGGCCCAAAACTACACCAATGCCGAATAGAGGGGCATCATCACGTCCCTCAATCTGCTGGCAATGCTCCTACTTATACAGCCCAAAATGCCATTAGCCTTCTTGGCAACAAGGGCACACTGTTGACTCATATCCAGCTTCTCGTCCACTGTAACCCCTAGGTCCTTTTCTGCAGAACTGCTGCCCAGCCATTCAGTCCCTAGTCTGTAGCAGTGCATGGGATTCTTCCGTCCTAAGTGCTGGACTCTGCACTTGTCCTTGTTGAACCTCATTAGATTTCTTTTGGCCCGGTCCTCTAATTTGTTTGGGTCCCTCTGTATCCTATCCCTACACTCCAGTGTATCTACCTCCCTCCTCACGCCCCCCCCCCCCCGCAGTTTAGTATCATCTGCAAATCAGTCTTTGTCTTTATTCACAGAGAGGGCAAAAACACTGTCTGTTGTAATGTTCCTTTTTTTACCTCCAGGCAGAGGCGGTGCTAGCCCATTGCTGGCCCTAAACAGGAATATTTTTGTCCCTCCCCCACATCACAAACTAAAAAAGCAAATCATAGAATCATAGACTTTAAGGTCAGAAGGGGCCATTATGATCATCTAAGTCTGACCTCCTGCACAATGCAGGCCACAGAATCTCACCCACCCACTCCTGTATCAAACCTGTGTCTGAGCCATTGAAGTCCTCAAATCGTGGTTTAAAGACGTCAAGGTGCAGAGAATCTTCCAGCAAGTGACCTGTGCCCCATGCTGCAGAGGAAGGCGAAAAAAAAACCAGGGGGAAAAACCCCTGGAGGAATTCCATGCCGACTCCAAATATGGCGATCAGCTAAACCCTGAGCATGTGGGCAAGACTCACCAGCCAGATACCCAGGAAAGAATTCTCTGTAGTAACTCAGATCCCACCCCATCCAACATCCCATCACAAGCCTTTGGGCATATTTACCGCTAGTAGTCAAAGACGAATTAATTGCCAAAATTAGGCTATCCCATTATACCATACCCTCCATAAACTTATCAAGCTTAGTCTTGAAGCCAGATATGTCTCCCCCCCCCCCCACTACTCCCCTTGGAAGGCTATTCCAGAACTTCACTCCTCTGATGGTTAGAAACCTTCATCTAATTTCAAGTCTAAACTTCTTGATAGCCAGTTTATATCCATTTGTTCTTGTGTCCACATTGGTACTGAGCTTAAATAATTCCTCTCCCTCCCTGGTATTTATTCCTGTGATATATTTATAGAGAGCAATCATATCTCCCCTCAGCCTTCTTTTGGTTAGGCTAAACAAGCCAGCTCTTTGCGTCTCCTTTTATATGACAGGTTTTCCATTCCTCGAATCATCATAGTAGCCCTTCTCTGAACTTGTTCCAGTTTGAATTCATCCTTCTTAAACATGGGAGACCAGAACTGCACACAGTATTCCAGATGAGGTCTCACCAGTGCCTTGTATAACGGTACTAACACCTCCTTATCTCTACTGGAAATACCTCGCCTGATGCATCCCAAGACCGCATTAGCTTTTTTCACAGCCATATCACATTGGTGGCTCATAGTCATCCTGTGATCAATCAATACTCCGAGCTCCTTCCCCTCCTCTGTTACTTCCAACTGATGCCTCCCCAGCTTATAACAATAGTTTTTGTTATTAATCCCTAAATGCATGACCTTGCACTTTTCACTATTAAATTTCATCCTATTACTATTACTCCAGTTTCCAAGGTCATCCAGATCTTCCTGTATGATATCCCAGTCCTTCTCTGTATTGGCAATACCTCCCAGCTTTGTGTCATCCTCAAACTTTATTAGCACATTCCCACTTTTTGTGCCAAGGTCAGAAATAAAAAGATTAAATAAGATTGGTCCTAAAACCGATCCCTGAGGAACTCCACTAGTAACCTCCTTCCAGCCTGACAATTCACCTCTCAGTACAACCTGTTGTAGTCTCCCCTTTAACCAGTTCCTTATCCACCTTTCAATTTTCATATTGATGCTCATCTTTTCCAATTTAGCTAATAATTTCCCATGTGGAACCATATCAAATGCCTTACTGAAATTGAGGTAAATTAGATCCACTGCATTTCCTTTGTCTAAATAATCTGTTACCTTCTCAAAGTAGGAGATCAGGTTGGTTTGGCATGATCTACCTTTTGTAAAACCATGTTGTATTTTGTCCCAATTACCATTGACCTCAATGTCCTTGACTACTTTTTCCTTCAAATTTTTTTCCCAAGACCCTGCATACTACAGATGTCAAACTGGCAGGCCTATAGTTGCCCGGATCACGTTTTTTCCCTTTCTTAAAGATAGGAACTATGTTAGCAATTCTCCAGTCATATGGTACAACCCCTGAGTTTACAGATTCATTAAAAATTCTTGCTAATGGGCTGCAATTTCATGTGCCAGTTCCTTTAATATTCTTGGATGAAGATTATCTGGGCCCCCTGATTTCATCCCATTAAGCTGTTCGAGTTTGGCTTCTACCTTGGATTTGGTAATATCTGCCTCCATATCCTCATTGCTATTTGTCATCCTACCATTATCCCTAAGCTCCTCATTAGCCTCATTAAAGTCTGAGGCAAAGTATTTGCTTAGATATTGGGCCATACCTAGATTATCCTTAACCTCCACTCCATCCTCAGTGTTTAGCGGTCCCACTTCTTCTGTCTTTGTTTTCTTCTTATTTATATGGCTATAGAACTTTTTACTATTGGTTTTAATTCCGTTTGCAAGGTCCAACTCTACATGGCTTTTGGCCTTTCTCACTTTATCCCTACATGTTCTGACCTCAATAAGGTGGCTTTCCTTGCTGATCACTCCCATCTTCCATTCCTTGTAGGCTTTCTGCTTTTTTTAAAATCACCTCTCTGAGATGCTTGCTCATCCAGCTTGGTCTACAACTCCTGCCTATGAATTTTTTCCCCTTTCTTGGGATGCAGGCTTCTGATAGTTTCTGCAAACTTTGACAAAGTAATTCCAGGCTTCCTCCACCTTTAGATCCCCAAGTTCTTCAGTCCAATCCACTTCCCTAACTAATTTCCTTAATTCTTTAAAGTTCGCCCTTTTGAAATAAAAAAAAAACACACAGATCTATTTTTGTTTATTCTTCCACTTAGTTTAAATGTGGGCCGCCCTGCGCTGCTCAAGGCCATAAGCAATTGCTTAGCCTGCTTATGCCTAGCACCAGCACTGCCTCCAGGTGGTTTCAATTGTTTGCACTTGTCTTTGATAGTTTTCCATTGATGCTCCTTCCCAAGACTATGTCTGAACAACTGAGCTTTGCATTACATCACCAGCTAACCAGGGTGGATTGGCAACTCCCTCATGCTTGAATGGGCCATCACTGAGACATCTTGTCCCCGATGACTAACTTTTACTTCAAGTCCATAAAGCATACTTTCAATATAAATACAGGATTCCTTAAATATTACCGATACATACATCTCGCAATGATTATGAATCTTGACAAGTTACAAGCTTTCATGTTACTCTTTATGGATAAATACCCTGCAAGACATACATTTAGTCTAGAGAGTGTGTCAGGTCTGAGATGACAATTGTTTGGCAAAGGTTCTACTGTTCTTTGCAAAGAACCTCTATGTCACACTTACTACAGGGAAAAAATTGCCCCCCTCCTCCATAGCCATGGGCTGCAAATGAAGCAGAACTAGACTAGCCTTCTGATGCATGAGGGCTGGGGGAGGTGGCAGGACTGGGACTAAATCTTTCAACACTGAAGTAAATGGGAATTTTGCAATTGACTTCAGTAGACGCAGGATCAGACCCCAGCAGAGTTCATGCTCTGAGCCCATGCTCTTGGTACACCATGGAGCCCTGTTTCATGGGGGATCCCTGTACAGATCCACTGGCATTGTGCTTTATGAAGTGGAGCTAGGTGGCAAAGAAGGATTCTTAACCCCTGCTGATCCCCACCAACTTGGTTCATTGAGGGCTAGGTGGGCTTTGACAGAAGATTTAGCACCAAGTTTATAATTATTTAAGGTCTCTCCCATGTTCTCTTCCCATTCCACAAGTCTTTCTTCTTCCTCCATTCTCTGTGGTTCTGTGTCTACCTGTTGGATTTCTGAGAACTAGTTCCGGAAATGCAGCAGTCCTAAAACATTAGTCACCATTCTATCAGTGTCACAAGGGTTCTCAAGCCAATGCTTTTAAGATTAAGAAAACTGTCAGTCAACATGCTCTATAATAATTCTCTCGGTTCCAGCAAGCCAACGGATTAAATAAGACATTCCATTCACACTACTCATACCACCTTAGTTTTGTCAGGCTGGTGTGAGGATATCTTTCTTAGGAGTGTCCCAAAATTAAGGGATTCATGTGTATGCTACTACGGGTCAGTAAATCAATTCAACCTCCATTAAGAAATGCTTTTCATCATATAATTCTGATAGAGCCATGTATATTTATAGTATTTTACAGAGAAGTAAGGGACAATGGGCCTAATTCGGATCTCACTGACTTTGGTGTAAATCAGAAGTAACTCCATTGAAGTCAATTGAGCTGACATGTGTAAAGCTAGTGATAAGGAGATCAAAGTCAGGCCTACTATCCTTGCCCCGAGGAGCTTTAACTTGAGACATGATGTCAGAAACATAGACAAAGTATAAGGAGATAAGGTTTAGGTACTTGTGTACTATGGTGATGGGGGCTATATAAGTACCTAGCGAGAACAGGGAAAAAGGACAAGAGCGATAACAACATAATGCAGCTGCTGGAGATGCTGATGCACATGTCATGTGAGTTAACCTGAATTTTATGGATGAAATCCTGGCCCCATTGGCTACAATGGAGCTTTGTAATTGACTTCAATGGGGCCAGGATTTCATCTAATTTTTTACATACTTCTAAACAATAATTCATTAGGAAATAGCTATGTTTGAATTTGTGCAACAGTGATGACTACTTAATGCCTAGAAAATGGATTAGCACTTCTATAGAATCATTCTGCTGACAGCTGGGGGGGGGGGGTGGGAATAACCTACAAAACTCTTAAGTCTAGAAACATTTCCAGGACAGTCAGTCACTTAATTTATGCCATTTATTCCATCTTTACTCACTCACTATTTCAGCCAATCTCTCATCCATACAAGGAAGCCTAAACAATCAGCTCAAGCCTAAATTAAAAATTAATTCTGGTTTACAGGTATCACTAGTTCCAGAGATATTCCATTCCCTACACGTACAATAAGTAATGCTGTTAAAATTGGGAATATCTCTCGCATCCAAATGAACCACTGTTTTAAAAGTTTATATAATCTATCATTCATGATTATGGATGTTGGTAATATAATCTGTTATACTTGCTAAAATATGAATGACCATAATGATTTTTTGTAACTGATCTATTTTATTCATGTAAAAACAAATTTTTATATTGACAATCTATGTTCTGCCTCTTCCCCATCCAAAAATACTTACCAGGACTTCTACTCAGTAAGGCCAACAAAGCAAAACAAAAGTCCAGCCATCTGGAGATAAGAGGAATAATAATTAAAAAAAAAAAAAGGACTGGAAACATTTCAAAAATTTGAACTATAGCAATTTTTTGTCCATCTTACTAAACTTACCCACCCTCTCTACCTTGAAATGAGATGCAGTGTGCAAAATCTCTGGAAGATAAGTTTTTTGTGGAAAAATTGGGCAGTGAGGAGGTTTTGAAAAAATCATACTAGCTTCAACTTTAAAACTATGGAGTGACTGCTACCTCTCCCTTATAATGAGAGAGGCAAGGTAGTATCTTCTATTGGACCAGCTTCTGCTGGTGGGTGAGAGAGAGAGAGAGAGAGAGAGACGCTTTAGAGCAGGGGTCTTAAACACGTGGCCTGCGGGGCTATTTCCTACAGCCTGCCACACAGCCCGCGCCCCCCGCCCCGGCCTACCTCCAGGCCTGGGGTGGGCAAACTGAAGTGGCTGGCATCACGTCCCTGCGGCCGGGGTGGAGGGGCGGAAGCAGAGGGCTCCGTGTGTTGCCCTGCTTCCAGGCACACCTCCCCCCCCCCCGCAGCTCCCATTGGCTGGGAACAGGAAACCGCGGCCAATGGGAGCTTCGGGGGAGGTACCTGGACGAGCAGCAAGCAGCACGCGGAGCCCTGTGTCCCTCTTTCCCCAGGGACCGCAGGGACATAGTTCCAGCCAGGGCCAGGGCCAGGAGCCTGTCCTGGTCCCGGTGTGCACCACTGCCACCCCAGAGCCGCTGTAGGTAAGTGGCTTCAGGCTCTGGCCCGGAGCCCTCTTGTACCCCAACCCCCTGCCCTGAGCCCCCTGCCACACCCTAACCCCCTGCCCTGAGCCCCCTGCCGCACCCTAACCCCCTGCCCTGAGCCCCCTGCCTGAACCCCAACCCTCTGCCACACCCTGCACTCCCTCCTGCACCCCACACCCCAACTCCCTGCCCTGAGCCCCCTGCCGCACCCTGCACACCTCCTGCACTCCCTGCCCTGAGCTCCTGCCACACCCCTCCTGCACCCTCTGGGGGCAGGGAGGGGGCGCAGTTGGGGTGGGGACTTCAGGGAAGGGGTTGGAATGGAGGCAGGGAAGAGGCTGGGCAGGGGTGGGGCCTCATGAAAGGGGTGGAGTGGGGGCAGGGCTGGGGGCAGCGAGGGGGTGTGTGTGTCAGTGATGCAGCCCTTGGGCCAATGAACTAGTCCTCATGTGGCCCTCACAATCATTTGAGTTTGAGACCCCTGCTTTAGAGCTACACAGAACTCTTCTTTAGCAACATCTGTGGAGAAGTAGCAGAAGCTACCTATAAGTGTTGGGGGCCCACTGGCACCCGAACCTTGGCCTTGCCCCCCACACCACCTCTTCCCCCCAGCCCCGAGGCCCTGCTACCAGCTTGCTCTTCTCCACCCCTCCCCCTGTCACTCACCCTTACAGCCAGTAAAAAGTGATGGGGCCATGGCCCCCTGGTCCCCCTCTCCCCGCCCCGTTCCAGCGCCTCTGCATATGTGAGGTATTTCTCCAAGTAAGCTGTGCAACCCCTAGAAGACAGTGCTTCTAGCGTGCTTCTGCTCTGACCTAGAGAAGCACTAGAAGGTGGCATTGCCCCTGCTATATGAAATATGGGATTTCAGTCCAGTGGTGCAAGTGACTGGAAGTTAGCCAATGTAACGCCAATATTTAAAAAGGCTCTAGAGGTGATCCCAGCAATTACAGACCGGTAAGTCTAACGGCGGTACCGGGCAAATTAGTCGAAACAATAGTTAAGAATAAAATTGTCGGACACATAGAAAAACACTATTGGGCAAAAGTCAAGATGGTTTCTGTAAAGGGAAATCGTGTCCTACTAGAGTTCTTTGAAGGGGTCAATAAACATGTGGACAAGGAGGATCCAGGGGACATAGTATACTTAGATTTCCAGAAAGCCTTTGACAAGGTCCCTCACCAAAGGCTGTTACGTAAATTAAGCTGTCATGGGATAAAAGGGAAGGTCCTTTCATGAATTAAGAACTGGTTAAAAGATAGGGAACAAAGGGTAGGAATTAATGGTAAATTCTCAGAATGGAGAGGGGTAACTAGTGGTGTTCCCCAAGGATCAGTCCTAGGACCAAACCTATTCAATTTACCCCTTTCTCCAGATCATTTATGAATAAACAGTGAGGTGGCAAAGTTTGCAGATGATACTAAACTGCTCAAGATAGTTAAGACCAAAGCAGACTATGAAGAACTTCAAAAAGATCTCACAAAACTAAGTGATTGGGCAACAAAATGACAAATGAAATTTAATGTGGATAAATGTAAAGTAATGCACATTGGAAAAAATAACCCCAACTATACATACAATATGATGGGGGCTAATTTAGCTACAACGAGTCAGGAAAAAGATCTTGGAGTCATCGTGGATAGTTCTCTGAAGATGTCCATGCAGTGTGCAGAGGCGGTCAAAAAAGCAAACAGGATGTTAGGAATCATTAAAAAGAGGATAGAGAATAAGACTGAGAATATATTATTGCCCTTATATAATCTTCCTCTAATACTGTGTACAGATGTGGTCTCCTCACCTCAAAAAAAGATATACTGGAACTAGAAAAGGTTCAGAAAAGGGCAACT
The DNA here is from genome assembly GCF_016161935.1 of Mauremys reevesii. NCBI lineage: Eukaryota > Metazoa > Chordata > Testudines > Geoemydidae > Mauremys > Mauremys reevesii. The sequence continues at coordinate 31,403,273 of NC_052626.1, forward strand.
AAAATGATTAGGGGTTTGTGAAGGCTAGGACTATAACAGCATTTAAAAGAGAACTGGATAAATTCATGGTGATTAAGTCCATAAATGGCTATTAGCCAGGATGGGTAAGGAATGGTGTCCCTAGCCTCTCTTTGTCAGAGAATGGAGACGGATGGCAGGAGAGTGATCACTTGTAGGTTCACTCCCTCTGGGGCACCTGGCATTGGCCACTGTCGGTAGACAGATACTGGGCTAGATGGACCTTTGGTCTGACCCGGTACGGCCGTTCTTATGTTGTAAGTCTGACGCCTCTTATGAGCACTAGATTCTCTTGCATCCAAAGAAGTGGGTGTTCACCCACGAAAGCTCATGCTACAAAACATCTGTTAGTCTATAAGGTGCCACAGGATTCTTTGCTGCTTCTACAGAACCAGACTAACACGGCTACCCCTCTGATAGATTCTCTTGAAAAGGTAAGCTGTGAGATACTGTGTATGTAATATGATGTAGTGGCTGCCACAGACCAGTGTCATGAATTAATGACTGAGCACATGCATAGGCATTAGTTACCAGAGCCTGGGGCAATTCTAAATCACAGCCAAACACTTGAAAGAACTCTTAACCTGGTGTGACGCATAGCCAGAAAGGGTTAAGCAGCTTGCATACTAGTTGACTGAGAGTTAACCTTTAGAAACATGTTAGATAAGCTAGAACTTTGAAATGCAAACCTATATCAGCAGAAATTAAAGGTGATACTAATTGTATGTGTTTACTTATATCTTGTTTCAAAGAGGTACAAATTATCTTATGTAATGATTAACAGTGTAATCAAACAGTCGTCTATGTTGTATTCTGTTCATCCAGAGATCAAAAGGACATCTTAAACATTTAAATGAACTGTAAATAGGATATCGCTGTATTCACCTCTCTTTGAAATGTAGAGCAAATCATCTGCAAATGGTGGAAAAAACAGGCAATTGCTTTATGTTAATCTGTGGAGATAATTACTCATGATACTTAGGAAATGGGTCCACTTCAGAGTCCCCATGAGTGACTATTGTTTGCCAAAGGACTCTGAGATGTCACAAAAGGGCCTGAAACTTTATAAAAGACCTTTGGGTCCCAATTTCTTTTTAATCTCAGATCTGGTTGAGGTTTCATGCAGGAGAGCCTAAGCCAGTCTGATTGGACCACCCTAAAACATAAACATAAGAATGGTCTATCCAGCCCAGAATCCAGTCTACTGACAGCGACCAATGCCAAGTGTCCCAAAGGGAGTGAACCTAACAGGTAATGATCAAGTGATCTCTCTCCTGCCATCCATCTCCACCCTCTGACAAACAGAGGCTAGAGACACCATTCCTTACCCATCCTGGCTAATAGCCATTTATGGACTTAACCTCCATGAATTTATCCAGTTCTTTTTAAACACTGTTATAGTCCTAGCCTTCACAACCTCCTCAGGTAAGGAGTTCCACAAGTTGACTGTGCGCTGCGTGAAGAAGAACTTCCTTGTATTTGTTTTAAACCTGCTGCCCATTAATTTCATTTGGTGGCCCCTAGTTCTTGTATTATGGGAACAAGTACATAACTTTTCCTTATCTACTTTCTCCACACCACTCATGATTTTATATACTTCTAGCATATCCCCCCTTAGTCTCTTCTTTTCCAAGCTGAAAAGTCCTACCCTCTTTAATCTTTCCTCATATGGAACCCGTGCCAAACCCCTCGTCATTTTAGTTGCCCTTCCCTGAACCTTTTCTAGTTCCAGTATATCTTTTTTGAGGTGAGGAGACCACATCTGTGCACAGTATTCAAGATGTGAGCGTAATATCGATTTATATAAGGGCAATAATATATTCTCTGTCTTATTCTCTATTCCCTTTTTAATGATTCCTAACATCATGTTTGCTTTTTGACTGCCTCTGCATACTACATGGACATCTTCAGAGAACAATCCATGATGACTCCAAGATCTTTTTCCTGATTCATTGTAGCTAAATTAGCCCCCATCATATTGTATGTATAGTTGGGGTTATTTTTTCCAATGTGCATTACTTTACATTTATCCACATTAAATTTCATTTGTCATTTTGTTGCCCAATCACTTAGTTTTGTGAGATCTTTTTGAAGTTCTTCACAGTCTGCTTTGGATTTAACTATCTTGAACAGTTTAGTATCATCTGCAAACTTTGCCACCTCACTTTTTACCCCTTTCTCCAGATCATTTATGAATAAATTGAATAGGATTGGTCCTAGGACTGACCCTTGGGGAACACCACTAGTTACCCCTCTCCATTCTGAGAATTTACCATTTATTCCTACCCTTTGTTCCCTGTTTTTTAACCAGTTGTCAATCTATGAAAGGACCTTCCCTTTTATCCCATGACAACTTAATTTACATAAGAGCTTTTGGTGAGGGACCTTGTCAAAGGCTTTCTGGAAATCTAAGTATTCTATGTCTACTGGATCCCCCTTGTCCACATGTTTATTGACCCCTTCAAAGAACTCTAATAGATTAGTAGGACACGATTTCCCTTTACAGAAACCACGTTGACTTTTGCCCAACAATTTATGTTCTTCTATGTGTCGACAAGTTTATTCTTTACTATTGTTTCGACTAATTTGCCCAGTACTGACGTTAGACTTACCAGTCTGTAATTGCCAGGATCACCTCTAGAGCCTTTTTAAATATTGGTGTTACATTAGCTATCTTTCAGTCACTGGGTACAGAAGCTGATTTAAAGGACAGGTTACAAACCATAGTTAATAGTTCCGCAACTTCACATATGAGTTCTTTCAGAACTCTTGGGTGAATGCCATCTGGTCCCGGTGACTTGTTAATGTTGAGTTTATCAATTAATTCCAAAGCCTCCTCTAGTGACACTTCAATCTGTGACAGTTCCTCAGATTTGTCACCTACAAAATCTGGCTCAGGTTTGGGAATCTTCCTAACATCCTCAGCTGTGAAGACTGAAGCAAAGAATCCATTTAGTTTATCCGCAATGACTTTATCGTCTTTAAGCGCGCCTTTTGTATCCCGATCATCAAGGGGCCCCACTGCTTGTTTAGCAGGCTTCCTGCTTCTGATGTACTTAAAAAACATTTTATTACCTTTTGAGTTTTTGCCTAACCGTTCTTCAAACTCCTCTTTGGCTTTTCTTATTACATTTTACACTTAATTTATCAGTGTTTATGCTCCTTTCTATTTACCTCACTAGGATTTGACTTCCACTTTTTAAAAGATGCCTTTTTATCTCTCACTGCTTCTTTTACATGGTTGTTAAGCCACAGTGGCTTTTTTAGTTTTTTTACTGTGTTGCTTAATTTGGGGTATACATTTAAGTTGGGCCTCTATTATGGTGTCTTTAAAAAGCATCCATGCAGCTGCAGTGATTTCACTTTAGTCACTGTACCTTTTAATTTCTGTTTATGCAAAAGTGAAGGGGTTAGTTAGTTCCCCTTTTTGAAATTAAATGCCACAGTGTTGGGCTGTTGAGATGTTCTTCCCACCACAAGGATGTTAAATGTTATTATATTATGGTCACTACTTCCAAGTGGTCCTGTTATAGTTACCTCTTGGACTAGCTCCTGTGCTCCACTCAGGACTAAATTGAGAGTTGCCTCTCCCCTTGTGGGTTCCCATACCAGCTGCTCCATGAAGCAGTCATTTAAAGTATCGAGAATTTTTGTCTCTGCATTTCATCCTGAGGTGACATGTTCCCAGTCAATATGGGGATAATTGAAATCCCCCACTATTATTGAGTTCTTAATTTTGATAGCCTATCTAATTTCCCTTAGCATTCCATCATCACTATCACTGTTCTGGTCAGGTGGTCGATAATAGATCCCTAATGTTATATTCTTATTAGAGCATGAAATTACTATCCATAGAGATTCTATGGAACATGTGGATTCACTTAAGATTTTTACTTCATTTGATTCTACATTTTCTTTCACATATACTGCCACTCTCCTCCCCCGGCACGACCTGTTCTGTCCTTCCGATATATTGAAGGTGTCCCATTGATTGTCCTCAGTCCACCAGGTTTCTGTGATATCTATTATATCAATATCCTCCTTTATCACAAGGCACTCTAGTTCACCCATCTTATTATTTAGACTTCTAGCATTTGTGTACAAGCACGTTAAAAACTTGTCTCTATTTATTTGTCTGCCCTTTTCTGATATGTCCGATTCTTTGTGAATGTTTCTAGTCTGATCTGGCCCTTACATTATCCTCTTCCATCCTCTGCTCCTGACTATAAACTAGAGAATCTCTATCAATAGACTCTCCTCTAAGAGAAGTCTCTGTCCAATCCATGCGGGTCCTCTGCAGCAGCCGGCTTCCCCTCCCCCCGCCATCTCCTAGTTTAAAAAACTGCTCTGCAACCTTTTTAATGTTAAGTGCCAGCAGTCTGGTTCCACTTTGGTTTAGGTGGAGCCCATCTTTCCTGTATAGGCTCCCCCCATCCCAAAAGTTTCCCCAGTTCCTAATGAATCTAAACCCCTCCGCTCTACACCATCGTCTCATCCATACATTGAGACTTTGAAGCTCTGCTTGCCTACCTGGCCCTGCGCATGGAACTGGAAGCATTTCTAAGAATGCCACCATAGAGGTCATGGATTTCAGTCTCTTCCCTAGCAGCCTAAATCTGGCCTCCAGGACGTCACTCCTACCTTTCCCTATGTCATTGGTACCTACATGTACCACGACCACCGGCTCTTCCCCAGCACTACTCATAAGTCTATCCAGATGCCTCAAGAGATCCACAACCTTCACACCAGGCAGGCAAGTCAACATATGGTTCTCCCGGTCATCACAAACCAAGCTATCTATGTTTCTAATGATTGAATCTCCCACTATTAACACCTGCCTTTTCCTAGTGACTGGAGTTCCCTCCCCGGGAGAGGTACCCACAGTGCGAGAGGATACCCTAACACTATCTGGAAGGAGGGTCCCAACTATGGGAAGGTTTCCCTCTGCTCCCGTTGACGGCTCTGCTTCCCTGGGTCTTTCATCCTCCTCAACAGCGCAGGGGCTGTCTGACTGGAGGGGGGACAATTCTACATTGTCCCGGAAAGCCTCATCAACATACTTCTCTGCCTCCCTTTGCTCCTCCAGTTCCACCACCCTGGCCTGCAAAGCCTGTACGCGGTTTCTGAGGGCCAGGAGCTCCTTGCATCGAATGCACACATATGCCACCTGCCCACAGGGCAGGTAATCATACATGCTGCACTCAGCGCAATAAACTAGATAGCCCCCACTCTGCTATTGGGCTTCTGCCTGCATGGTCTCCTGCAGCTACCTAGTTAATGAAAGGGTTTTGTTTAAATCAAGAAGTTTTGAATGTAGTTTAGTTTACAGGTTTTAAAGAACAGCAAGTGAACCTTGCCCCCTTCCCAACTCCCTTGCGAAACTCCCTGTTAGCAGCCCCTGTTCACAAAGCTGGGTCACTATTATGGTCACTATTTCCAAGTGGGCCTGTTATAGTTACCTCTTGGACCAGATCCTGCGCTCCACTCAGAACTAAATTGAGAATTGCCTCTCACCTTGTGGGTTCCTGCACCGGCTGCTCCAAGAAGCAGTCATTGGACTATAACCCATGGACTAATTCTGAAAGGACTCTTTGCAACTACAAAAGCTGACCATCTCTGCTATGAATCTGAATCTCGAGAATTGTACTCATGTCCATATGCATATTGATCTTTTAACCAATACTCTCTTTTCTTTCTTAATAAATTTTAGTTTTGTTAATAAGAATTGGCTGTAAGTGTGTATTCAGGTAAGATCTGGAATATTCATTAACCTGGGAGGCAATGTGTCTGATCCTTTGGGATTGGTAGAATTTTTTTATATGATGATTAAGATTTACAGTAATCCTCATCATATTTGACTTGGGTGTCTGGATGGAGGCCTAAAGCTGGGTTACTTTAAGGGGGCTGTGTTGTTGGCTTCTGGGTAACCAGTGAGGTATTATAGAAGCTGTTTTGTGCTGGCTTCATAAATGTAAGTATTGGAATATCTCCAGCTTTGGGGATTGCTTGCCTCATTCTTTGCAGTTCACCATAATTGAGTGATCTCAGTTGGCTCCCCAGTCACACCTGGATTTCTTTAGTTATGCTCAGAGCAGTTTCCAGAGTGTGATCTGCAGAGCACTTGCTGGTGGTCTTGGAAAGCTGGCTAGTCACATGATGCTACCTCTTCCATTTGTATTCTTCTATTTGTGTCCAGGTTCTAGCTGAGGAGAAGAGCTTAGAACCCTATAAACATTTGGAAACAGAAGGAGTAGCCAACATAGCATAGATCACTGCTATGTAAAAGTGGAAAAGGAAACAGAAGTCACCCTCAAGGACCAGAGCCACCTCAAGGACAGCAGGGATGCACACAGGAGAAGGGAATTGGGCAGTTTTATCAAGGAACAATGGAGATAACAAAATGAGGTTGTTAGGCACCATGCACTGGAGAGAAGTGAGTGGAGAAGAAAGAGGATACAGCATCAAGGAAGAAGAGAGGGGAGGGGGAGATATTAACAGCTAAAGGAGACAAAGGGATTAACTTTTTCAAAAAGAACAAAGCATTAAAGACTGCTAAAAATCCAAGAAATGCTTTCCTCATATTACTGCTGCATGTGAGCAGCTGCTTTAGTATTCATAGTGATATAATGTGAATGGTAGAGAAACTGGGCTACACAGGCTGGGAGCAGAAGAGAGGTATTTAGGTGACACTCAATTAAGATGCAGTCCGCCTTCTGAAAATGACTGAGGAACCCTGTGCTAGGATAAATCTCTATTTGCTGACATAGCTACCCTTCCGAGCTCTTTGGAGTCAGATGTTTGCCATTTGTGCATGAGTGAATCTTCATTTGCTGAATGGTGGTGATACAAGCTGCTCATTTTCATACAGATTCTACACTAATAGGGAGGATCTGTTTTATGCACATGGTTCAAAGCAGAACCAACAATCACCATATCTGTATAAGAGAAAATTCATTTTAATCTGTCCCACATATATTCTATTTTTTTTAAGCTTCTGGCAACTGGCCTAGTTCTAGGAATCTCTCTGGCATTCAAAAGGGTTCAAAGTCAATATCTGAAAACCTCAGTCAAGTGCTGTAGGGTAAACATACTCTGAAAACACAATCTTGCACATGTGTGAAATTATATAATGCAGAGTTTGAGGGTGTTCAAATCTGTTCCAAAGTGACTACACTGCTGCCTTACAAATTGAGGATCATTTACCAACTGCTTATGCTATTGTACATTATCTGCATGCTGGAAAGAAGATATTCTGAACACCACAGATGCTGAATTTTATGCTATACATAGGTGAAGTGATTATCTTTTTCAGAATAATTTACTGTCTTAAAATGTGCTTGAGAGATGAGTGGTCTATCTACTTTTACTTGTCACTCAAGAAAAATACCAACTTGATTTCCAAACTATTTGTTTCCCCCCACCAAAGACACAATTATTATGTGTTGTGTTTAATTGGATGGAGACTAATTATATGTGAGCAAACAGAAATGACAACCTGTCACATAATTCCCTTTACCATTATCAAAGAGGACAAAGCATCACAAAATATTAATCAACTCTTATTATGACAGTTTGATGGTGGATGAATGTGCCCAAGATGGCTCACACTGACAAACTACACTGTTTATTCATGTATAGAATTAGAAGTGGAACAGTGATCGAGGTGTGTAGGTGAAGAGAGTGTTTTGCAATGAGTAAGCTTTCTCCCTCCCCTCCCCCAAAGAAAAGTCAGTGGGGTTTCTTTTAGCTTAAAAAGGAACAGTCAGCACAGCATACTCAAAAGATTATTTGGCTCTCAGGAACCACAAAACCTCAGATTATTAAGAGTGAATAGATTTTTTTCCACACCTACATATTATAATGGATTGATGCCCTATGAATGCCTAAAATCAACTGATTCTAACATTTAATTTACTGAGTGCTTTTTTATTGAAAATTCCTCAGGGCAGGAACTGTCTTTGTATGTTTTAAGAACACAGTGCACAGTCAGCACTTAGATTAACAAATAATCTTTGCCATTTATGCTGCTGCCTATTTACCTTTGTGTGTTTCCATTAGCTTAGAAAACAAAATTAAATGTGTCAGTTTCTTTTCTTTACTCTCATTTGCTACGACACTGCCATTGTTCAGATTCCCAATACTGCCATTGTTCAAAATCCTTTCCACCCTGCAAAAAAACCAAAACGCACACACACAAAAACCCACCCCTGGTTTTATTTTTTTTCCTCTCTAGGAGGATGCAGAAGCTATGTAGGGCACTTGATAATTGCATGTGCAGAGTACCTCTGGCTCCTGTTGTCATCCTCATCTGCTCAGCTTGGGGGAGGTGGGGGGGAGACCAGTAAGATGAGATGCAGTGCCACCAGCAGATTTGATCTTAGGGACACATGGATAGCATGGCCACCTGTGACACACCCTTGCCTATGGCACCTGCAGTCACAGTGCTGGCCAGGGAGCAGCAGCAATGAAACATTCTTAAAATAGGAAAAAGCAGTCTCATCTAGGTTGGATTACTCTTGCTGCACATAGTGTTACACCTGAAGGCCACTTGTAAACTTTGATTTCAGCTGAAGTTGGAAACTTCAGCATAATACAGCTGCCCCTCTTATCTACTTAGCAGTACTTCTTGTCTGGGTCATATTACACTGGCACTTAACTAACTGCACTGGCTTCCAGTCCATTGCCAAGCAAAATTTGAAGTGATTTTTGATTTACCAGAATCTTTATGGTTTGGTTCCTGTGCTGACATTAGTGGAAGTTTTACTTGCCTGAAGAGTATATCATTTAGGCCCTGTAGGCGCAGGGTTTGTAATTTAAAGCTTCCTATTGATTAGAATGTTTCCACTCCCATCTTCCCACAAAGTAAAATATTTACATTTTTAAAATAATCAAGGTGGATGTGGAAATTCAGTAGAGAAAAAGACAGAATGAGCTCATGAAGGAATTTAAGCTATGTGCACTTCAATATAAAATGGAAATTAAAATCCTACAGGGAATTGTAACTGACAAATTATACATGAATTATTAATAGGCACATCAACTACATGAGCCTCAAGAGTCCAGAGGCTGTCCTAGCTATTGTCTGAATTCAGTGAGAAATTGAGGCAAGTGATAAAACGTCAGTACATTTAGAACTTTCAGAAAGTGAAATCAAGTCTTGAGAAAAAGGGAGCCAAAAAAAAAAAAAAGTAAAAATCAGCCCCTATAATACAGCTCCTGAAAAATGTAAATGGGAGCCCAGGACACGCATCCAGAGGCAGAATCTGGGCCTGACTGAGAGCAGAGTGAGTAATTCCAGTACTGCCAACACAAAATTTCAAAAATCATGCGGCAGACAACAAAGGTTTTTTTGGTCTGTCTTGATTTTTGACCTCTCCCCACCCATTCCCAGTGACTATTGCACAAACACTGTTACCACCTCTCCCAAATTTATTGATTTTAGCCCCCGCTGACTGTCTGATGGTACAAAACTTCCAGCTTCTTCCCAACCACCAAAATTCTAATAAATACCAACATACATACTGTGGTCCCCTCCCCCTCACTCCACATTTGCCCATTCCCCAGCCCACCAATCCCTTCCACCTACCCAGCTCCTGCCTCTGCCTGGCCTCCAGGCTTGCCTAGCCCTCCCACTACAACCTGGTTCTGCTCTGTTCTTCCTGCTGCTCCAGGGGTTCTTCATCCCACTCCCAGGTTGGGGATGCCTGGTGGTGAAAGGAGGCTGAGGGGATGAGCAGAGAGCAGACTGACCCATTGTTTGCAGGAAGGGAGGGTGGAGGGAGCAGAACTGCCCTGAGCAGCTGGACTCTTTCCACTCCACTCATAAAAATGGCATCAGCTGCTTCCCCCCTCAGTATCCTTCCCTCACCTCCCAAAGAGCTCCTCTGGCTGCTGGGGGGCAGGGAGGGGAAGTGGACTAGCTCTTGAACCAGCCCTAATTGGCTGCTCTTCCCCAGGAGGTGGGGAAGGCAGTCAATCACAGCCCCCAAACAGACCACACTATAAACTTGAATCAAGCAGGCACAACCACAACAAACTATTGGGTTGCCAGGTGTCTGGGCATTCTGGTTGAAAAGGGACCCTGGCAGCTCTGCTCAGCACTGCCGACTGGGCCACTAAAAGTCCCGTTGGTGGTGCTGCAGGGCTAGGCAGGCTAGTCCCTACCTGTCCTGGCACCGTGCTGTGCCCCGAAAGTGGCCAGCAGGTCTGGCTCCTATGCAGGGGGGCCACTGGGCTCCACGCGCAGTCCCCACCCTGAGCACTGGCTCTGCACACCCATTGGCCAAGACCTGGGGCTGGGGCTGGGGCAGGGGCACTGCCTGCAGACAAGAGCAGTGCACAGAGCCTCCTGCCCTTCCCTCCACCCTGCCTAAGAGCTGGACCTGCTGGCCACTTCCAGGGCGCAGCGCAGTGCCAGGACAGCCAGGGAGCCTGCCTTAGCCCTGCTGACCGAGGTAAGCCTGTGCCCCAGCCCTGAGCCCCCACAAACTGAGCCCCCTCCTCTACCCCAAACCCTTCATCCCCAGCCCTACCCCAGAACCCACACCCCCATCCCAGAGCCCATACCCCTCCCACACCAACCCCCACCTCAACCTGCAGCCCCCTCCCACACTCCAACTCCCTCAGCCCCACCCTGCAGCCTGGAGCCCCCTCCTGCACCCCAACCCCTCATCCCCAACTCCATCCCCGAGCCTGCACCCCCAGCCAGAGCCCTCACTCCCTCCCACACCCCAACCCCCTGCCCCAGCACAGTGAAAATGAGTGGGGGAGAGCGAGCCACCAAGGGGGGGGGGGGAGAATAGTGAGTGGGGGCAGGACCTCAGGGAAGGGATGAGGCTGGGGCGGGGGGTCAGTTTTGTGAGATTAGAAAGTTGTCTGATAGTTTACTAGGGTTGCCAACAAACTCACCCCCAGGGTCATGTAGTGACTCCTGCCTCACCTGGGAGAACTCCTATGTTTGCTGCTCCTGTTCCTTAGCTCAAGTCACTAAGTCACATGCCATTGTTTCTACTTCCAGACTGGATGAACACTCACGGGCTTCCAAGAGAGTGCTTGTACATGCAAATTTAAAACTGATCTATAACTTGTGAACATTTGTGCAGACAGGCTATTTGGTGACCCTTGTGTGTCTGCTTTCCAGGAATTGTACTGACAAAATTTGTTGAAAGTCTATTTCCAATATGCCCAAACCATTTCATTAAATTCATTGGAAAGTTTTAGTGAATATTGTTTCAAGCATGCCTTTATTTCTCTCCTTTCCAGACCTTGTATTCATCTCACTCGGCACAATCTTGATTTCCTTGTGTACCCAGACCACCACCCTGACCTCAATGGCAATTCTGGTGCACAAAAAATAAAAATAAAATTTATATATGCAGAATTGGACTCTCATTCTGTGCCATCTCATGTAGCTCTCAGGAGGTGCTGCGGCTCTGAGAGGCAATTTTGCAGTCTTCAGTGCTTTCCTGCGAAGAGCATTTCCAGAACAGAACATGTACATTTATTTTAAGGATCATAATTTAACTGATGGGGGTGTTGCTTCCTTGGAAGACACTATTAGATTTGGGGTGTGTGTAAGTAACACTCTTACTTACAATTATAAGAATATGCATTGTGGAAGGAGTTACCTAGTATCCACAGGACCAGGATCATCAGCCATATACCACTTCAGGAAGTTCAGGTGGGCTAGTCATCTCTTGGATGGGTGAAAGCAAAGGACATTTATTATCCTATTCTTCCTTCATGCACCTATGAAAGCCAAATCATCTGACACCATATACAGAACAAAATAACTAAAGTGATCATAGGGTATATGACATGCATTTTAATAATGGCCTAAATATGAATTTACACATTTGCATGTTGTTTCACACACTCAAAGTGACATAATTAAAGTAACAGTTTGTGTTTTTTTTTTTAAAATTCAATAATGTGGTAACCAACTAAATCCCACAAAAATGAGGGGGCTACTCAGAACCAAGGCCAATACTGCAGATAACACTGTCCTGACTAGCACATAATCTCTCACATTGTTGGGTCTTAGAACAACATCCAAGCAGCACAGTGGGGTGGATTAAGCATGCGGGGTAGGGGTAGGCGTAAGGGAAAAAACCCCCAGCTTTTTAAGAGATATTTTCCATAAATTTCCTACCATCCTGCCACTGTTTTAAAAAAAACACTTGTCCAAATTTCAACTTCGATAATTCCACGATAGGTATCTAATTTCCTCCTCCAATTGAGAGCTACCTGAGGGATGGCTGCACTTCAGTAAAACAACACACCTTACCCACTTCAGGGGTGCATTGTGAGGGTTAATGTTTGTAAAGAATTTGTAATCCTCAGATGAAAGTTGCTATTTTAACTGTTTTTATATTACATTTTTAAATGCCTTAAGGCCGGTCTAGTTTAGGTGTCATTTCTCATAATAAATTACTACACTGGCCTGTTGTCCATTCCTCACTCATGTATATTAACGTAAGAACATAAGTCACATTCTGAAAGTGACTGGAGAATCCTGTGCTGGGATAAATTTTCATTTGCTCTCATAGCTGCCCTTTCATGTTTGTTCTGAGCTCTGTGGACTTAGAGATGTTTGCCATTTGTGCATGAGTGAAACTTCATTTGCTGAATGGTGGTGATACAAACTGCTCACTTTCATACAGATTCTACATTATAATAGGGAGGATCTCTTATGCACATAGTTCAGAGCAGAACCAGCAGTCACTAGATCTGAATAAGAGAATGGCCATACTGGGTCTCACCTAGCCAGGGGCGGCTCTAGACCCCAGCGCGCCAAGCAGGCGCTTGGGGCGGCCGTTTCCCTGGGGGCGGCATTTGGCTCCGGTGGAGCTCCCGCCGGCATGCCTGCGGCAGGTCCACCGGAGCCCGGGACGAGCGGACCTGCCGCAGGCATGACTGCGGCGGGTCCCGTCTTCCCGCGGCTCCGGTTGAGCTCCCGCAGGCATGACTGCGGCAGGTCCGCTGGTCCCGGGCTCCGGTGGACCTGCCGCAAGCATGCCGGCAGGAGCTCAACCGGAGCCGCGGGAAGAGGGGACCCGCCGCGGGACCGGGGAAGGGCGGCGCAGCGCTCTGCGCTGCTTGGGGCAGCGTCATTTCTAGAGCCGCCCCTGCACCTAGCCCAGTATCCCATCTTCCAAAAGTGACCAATGCCAGGTGCCACGGCTAGCCTTACCATGAGGCGAATTGAGGCGGCCTCCTCAGGTGCCAGACTATGGTGCATATGTATTCTCTCTGCTCTAGATGCACAGAGACGGTGGAGTGCTGTGCTGGAGGAAGGAGGGCACAAGAGACATAACAGGCAGGCAGGAGAAAAGGTGAGAGGGAATAACAAAGCAGCAGCAGCTGCAGGGAGAGAGAGGAGGAGGAGCCTCTTATGAGCCTCTCTAGCACCCCAGGAGCCTGGACTGATTAACTCCAGCTTCTCAGGGAGCTTCCTGCTGCTTCCCTGAACCCACTGGAGGAGAACAGGCAGTCAACTGAAGTAGTATGAGCCAATTAGGCCCTTAAGACACTGATATCTTCCCTCACTCAGGCCCTGCTACCAGCCTGCTTATTTGTCCCCTTCAACTGAGTGAAGAGAGCCACTATAGCTGGCATAGAACAGCAGTCATGAGTGAAAGACAAGAACGACCTTCTGGGGCAGCATTCAGAAAAAGAAAGCTAGATAGGAAAGCTTCCTTTGCTTAGCAGGAAGGAGCTCTCCTCAGATGCATAGACACAAATGTTCACAGTGAGACATCCTCACTGGGGCTGGAAGGGAGTGGTGAGGAGATGCCTGATCTTCCAGTTAGCCAGAGTGCAGGTGACCTGGCAGCTACTGCAGCATCCATATCTCCATCTCAAATGGATGTAACCATGCACATTCCTGAAGAGTGTAGATCAGAGAAGAGTGTGGTGGAGGCACAAGAAACAGCTGCTGCTGAGTTTAGTTCCTTAAGTCTAGATGATCCAGGACTGTGGACCCACTTGATCAGTAGCCTGAGGGACTTCCTTGTACTGCATGGGCCACAGCAAGTGGAAAAAAAAAAACCTTCATGTTCCCCAAAGACTATGAAAATAGAAGTTTCCATCCAATGCATTACTGGCATGAAAACACTCAATGAGCTGGAGGATGGTGGGGACTGCACTCTCAGCAAGTTTGCATATGACACTAAACTGGGAGGAGTGGTAAATACACTGGAGGGTAGGGATAGACTACAGAGGGACCTAGACAAATTAGGAGGATTGGGCCAAAATAAATCTGATGAGGTTCAACAAGGATGAGTACAGAGTCCTGCACTTAGGATGGAAGAATCCCATGCACTGCTACAGACTAGGGACCGAATGGCTAGGCAGCAGTTCTGCAGACAAAGCAAAGTCATACCTACAGTCTTACCAGTAGGATGAGGGATTTCAAAACATTCTGAAGAGTACACAGAAGTTGGCAGAGGAACTTTGCACTGAAGCTATATTCCCACCCATTCAAGTATACAGAAGTCACTGAAGACAACATTTTGATTACGAGGCAAGGGATAACCCCGTAAGAGACCCCAAACAATTCAAAGTTGAATTCTTTAACCAGGTGCTAGATTGTGCAATACAGTCAGCTGAAGAATGTTTCATGCAGCTCAAGGAACAGCAGTATATTTGAGATGTTGTATGATATTCCAAAACTCCTCACTATACCTAAAGACCTACACCAGCAATGCAGGGCATTAGGGACAGTGTTGACACATGATGACATGCATGATATTGATGTGAGTGATTTAGGTGATGAACTGAAAACCCTTTCCAAGATACATTTCAGCAGGATCAACTCCAAAGGCTGTTCTGGAATATATGTGCACAAATAAAGATGACCACCATCTTTCCCAATGCTTTTGTTGCTCTGCACGTACTTCTAACACTTCCTGTAACAGTTGTCAGTGAAGAAAGCAGCTTCTCCAAGCTGACGTTAATAAAAACACATCTACGCCCCACAATGACGCAGGAGAGGCTGGTCAGCCTTGCAACCATCTCAGTAGAGCATGAGCTGGCCCAGACAGTGGACCTTCAGGAAGCAGTTCAAATCTTTGCAACCAAGAAGGCACAGAAAGCACCACTTTGAATAATCAAACAGATAAAAATGCCAGTGTTAACTTTTCTTGTCTGCATAGTAAACTTTCAAACACCTGAACAGCAAATGTAAGCATTACTTAAAATTCTTGAACAAGTCGTTTTAAGTTGTTAGTTCTCCTTTATTGGGATAGGTAGCAGAGCAGTACCATGAGAGGAGTAGAAGAGGAAGAAGGCAAAATTGAGACCTTTCAAAATTTTGGCCCAAGCAAGGGGGCATGGAGGCACCATTTGAGATCCCCACCTCAGGTGCCAAAAATGTTGTGAGCCGTCTCTGCCAGGTGCCCCAAAAGGAATGAACAGAAGAGGTAATCATCAAGTGATCCATCCCTGATGCCCATTCCCAGCTTCTGGCAAACAGAGGCTCCGGACCACCATCCTGACTAATAGGTCCATCAATGGCTATCCTCCATGCATTTATCTAGTTATTTTTTGAACCCTGTTATAGTCTTGGCCCTCATAACATCCTCTGGCAAAGAGTTCCACAGGATGACTGCGTTGGGTAAAGAAATACTTTGTTTTAAACCTGCTGCCTATTAATTTCATTTGGTGACTTTACAGCAATGTAATTTCTTTGACTTCAGAATTACTCCTGATTTACACTGGTATAAGTCACAGGAGAATCAGGTCCACAGTTTGTACCCTGAAGAATGAAGTGAGCTTGGTTGGAATCCCCCCAAACAGACACTGAGTCAGGGAGTTTTGTGGCAATCTAAATGGTTTCAAATAATGCCAATACTCAAAACCCTCTGCACAGTAGGAAAGAAAAGTATTCCTGTATTGCAGATAAGGCTGACAAAATATACCCAATTCACACCCTATTGTAATGATCTTCGTACAAAGTAAGCCTTGTAAGGGTTACTCATGAGCATTAGAGTACTGGGGGAGGGGGTTAATTGCATTTTTTTTTTTAAACAAAAAGTCAGCAAAAAGATAGCTAAATAGAATTAGTTCAGACTTGTAGCCTACCTACCTATCTTAGGTACTTAGATAGTCTATTCCCATGGTATGTGATCACATCACAATCTTTAGTGTTTTTATCCTCACAGCACCCCTGTTGGGGACAATATTACTCCTCTCTTTTACAGATGGGGAGCTGAGACCCAGAGGGACCAAGTGACTCGCCCAAGATCACACAGAAAAGTCTGTGGTGGAGCAGGGAATTGAACCATGGTGCCCTAAATCCCAGGACTGCACCTTAAACATTAGGCTAGCCTGCCACCTACTTTGACAGGGCCCTTTTAAATTTCTCTTGATTTCTGGGTTTCAAATCAAACCTTTAATATACTTCCTCTAAGAGGCAGTTAATTGACTTCCTAACACATACATATATGTTTATAGTGAGTGTGCTCAGAGTGAAGCCAAGTTACACCCACACACGTTAGCCTCCTCTTTTCAGATGCTGCCGCCAAGAAAATAACTTGATACCTAGTCCATTCTCCTATCACCATAGCAACCACTGGTGAAAAGCACGATTTCCTAGAACAGAGATTAAAGATTGTTTAAGAAACCACAACCTGATCACAAGTTACCAAGTGCCAAAAGTCCACACTAAGTAGCCATCTGCATCTAAGGAGCACACAGTCTCCCATGAATTGCTTATCTGCAATCCCAAAGACAACTCTATAAAAAGCTTCCATTACTAAAGCCAGGAGTAATACAAAACTAGCTTTTCCTCACTATAGTTGCACTCTGTGGTAGATGGAACTAGTCTAGAGCTCAGTTGACTAGCCCACTCCACCACAACTATTGAATGAAGGTTGATGAGGCCGGACATGTCATCACTCTGCTGAAGTGGGTGTAAGAAGGTTTTGAGCTTCAATGCCTACTACCATCACTGTGGAGTGAGGTGCCTTCACACCGCTTTGGTACCTACATAGACTTCACATCAACGTGAATCAAACCCCACGATGAGGGAGGAGAATAGTTTAGTTTTGTCTTGTGTTTAAGACGAGTCCCCGTATCCTGTCTAAAGGTTGACCAAGATAGCAATTCCTCTAGTGTTCTTCTATATCCCCTTCTCATCCTACCAACTTCCTGTTCTTACCTCCTTCAGGCTTTTGCAGCCAACAATATTTAGCTAGCATATTTTAATTGTTACACACAGGGCTTAAATTCTCATATACTATTTCCCAGAGACTCCCCAGCACCCCATCTGGCTGTTCCAGGATTGCAGGTTTACTCGAGAGCTCCAGCTGGTTACACACGTCCTCAAGTTATTTTTATTTCCTTCTTGTAAGTTCTGCATAATCTCACCACAGCAGAGAAGCTTTAAAACTTCATGTTATATTTGGCTTTTCCAGCATGTACACAACTCCAAGAGTTGTTAAATAGCAAAAGAAAGTATCCACAAATATTGGTCCTGATTCTCCACTGCATCACTGCAGTTCCTTGTCTCCAGTCACTTCTGGAATCACACAGCAGGGAATTAAATTAAAAACATTAATATTTATACTGGGGGCCTCTTCAGAAAACAAGGGATATACAGGTGTGGTTTTCAATGGCTCAAAGGCATTGCAGTATCTCAGTAACCTTCAAGCAGTTACTTTTTTTTAGGATCCCCACCACAACAAAGATGCTAGTGCAACCTGCCAAGTGGAGTCAACAGCAACAAGGGCCGGGTTTCATATTTAGGGGTTCCTCCTAACACAGAACCAGCTCTAGCCCCCACCCAATAATCTGGGAAAATTTACCATCATCACTGGGTGCCTCTAAGAGAATACTTAGCCACTTGCAAGCACTGTTTCAGTGTATAACAAAAGAGAACTTTAATTAAAAGGGAACGGGATCCAAGCATTAGTTTGGGAAAACAGCCACATTCAAGAACATGTGATCAGAGGTCAGCCTGACCCCACAATGCATTGAGCCATGTCTTTTGCCTCAGTTTCCCACCCCGTATTCATCCAATGAACCAATGTCCCTTTAGCACATCACTTGCATCTCTCTCCACTCCACTCACAGTTGGCTGTCCTTGGTCAGGCAAAGACCCAGAGTTCAGAGGTGCATTTGTGTGGGTTCACTTCCCACCACAGAAGGGTGGAACACTGAACAGTGCCTCAGTTGCTGCCGCTGCAACTGACATCAGTTACTGTCATTCACTCTGGCACCATCACTCACTCTGGTGTTGCTGCTACCCGTCACGCTCTGCAATGCCACATTCTCAGGTTCTACTACTGAACCCAGCAAATATGGTCTTTGACCCCCTACTCAACACTAGATGTCAGAGGAGAGCTCATTCAGACCCTAGTTACACTAGAGAAATAAGGGAATTAAGTAATTTAATCTATACTTAGATTAAATAACTGATTGAGGTGCTCAGCCCTCAAGTCCAGCCCTCAAACCCAAGTATTCAAAAATAATGAATCGGTCTCCTGCCCCCCCAAATAAACAAAGAGTTTGGCTTAAAATATGAGTTTAAAATAAATTTGGGGTTCTCTCCCACTGAGTTCAGTGGTTAGGACTGCTTAGCACCTCTGAAATACCAATCTACTTATTTATATGCATAAATATTGACCAAGAGTCAAGATTTTCAAAAGTGACTGATGTGAGACTTGAGACCTGATTTTCAGAAGGGTGTTCAGCACCCATCTTCTGGAAAATATTCTTTTAAGACTCCTGCCTCAAGATGGTCAGCCAAAAGTCATTAGTCACTCTTGAAAGTCTTGCCTTCAGGCACCAAAGTTTTCAAAATTTCAGCCCTACTATTGTTACAAGAGAACTGGCCTTGACATCTGCCTTTAACTAAAGAGTCAGGGGACACCTGGCCTCAAATAATGTGTCTATACTGCACTTAAAAACCTGTAACTGGCCTGTGTCAGCTTACTCAGGCTTGCAGGGCTCAGGCTAAGGTACTGTTTAACAGCAGTGTAGGCATTAGGGCAAGGACTGGAACTCAGGCTCTGGGACTCAACTAGTGGGGAAGGTCCTACAGCTCAGACCCCAGCTTGAGCCCAAATGTCTACACCACAATTAAACAGTCCCTTAGCCTGAGTCCCACGAGCACAAGTCAGCAGGGCCAGCCACAGGTGTTTAATTACAGCACAGTTAGATCCATTGGACCCCTAAATAGTCTCTGGCTTTGCATTCTTATGCTTATTTTTCTGTCGTACCTCCAAATACTTTGATTAATTTTTTCTTATACTCAGGTGTTCTGTTTTATCTTGAATTTCTTATGTGGAAAGGCTCTCATTTATATAGTTAGTTTTGAATCATTTCCTGTGTTTAGTTAGGCTTAATGTCTTTGCTACACAGCAGAGTTCAGGAGAGGCAGAGTTCCAATCTTCTATTGTAGAAGACTCACCCTTTAATGATTAGATGTTTCGGGGTCTCCTACTCCACAAAATATGCTGTGTAAAAAGCAAACAAGATACAACAAGCCAGGAGTCATTAAGAGCAGTATTTTGATGAGACACTAGTGCAAAAAGTGTCAAATTTATATAGGACTCAAGAAATGCTGAGATTAAAGAGAAAAGCCAATTAAAGTAGAAAAGAAAGGGCTGAATTACTAGTGTAACCTGTCCCCGGACAGAAATAAAAATAATTTCCAACTTCTGCATTTTTCAATCTACCACTATATAAAAGCAGCCAAACCTCAATTTCTTCAATAAGAGATGCCCATGTTTCCTTATGTTCCCCCCAGTCCTATTCCCCTTCTCCCAGTCAGAGAACAACGAACTAAAATAAAATGCTCTAAAGCAACCAGAAAGTATGGTAATAAAGTTGCTGCCCACTTTTCAGGCAAATGATTAAATTATGAAGTTATTTCATCCATTTCTGTCAATCACTGAGACAATACTCAGAGCCAATGGAACAGTTAGTAAAACTCATGGATTTTTAAGGCCTGAAGGGACCATTATGATCATCTAATCTGACCATCTGTACAACACAACCCACAGAATTTCACCTAGTAATTCTTGAATCTAGCCCAATCTAAAAACATATCCAATATGGATTAAAAGGCTAAAAAGGGTGGAGCATTTACCACATCCTTTTGTAATCTGTTCTATTTGCTAATCACACACTTAAAAAAAATGGAGTCTTCTTTCCAGTTTGAATTTTGTGGACTGGAATTTCCAGACACTTGTTGTGGATCTTGTTATGTTTTTGCTGAATTAAAGAGTCTTCAGTGATCAGATATTTTCCTCTCTCTGCAGGTAATTTTGGTCAAATCACCTCTTAATCTTCTCTTACAAAACTAAAGGAGCTTTCCAGATCAGCCATTCTTGTGGGTCTTCCCTGAACCCTCTCCAGTTTTTCAACATCCTTTTTAAAGCATGGACACCAGAACGAGACAGCGCAACAGTAGTGACCCCAGCAGTGTTGTGCACAGGGGTAATATCACTTCCCTATTCATCCTCAATAGTCTACTATTTATACAAGAATTAGAGTAGCTTTTTTGTCGCATGATTGCATTAGGAGCTCCTTTTCAGAGTCACTGCTTTCCAGGATACAGTACTCCATACTGCAAGTATGGGCCTACATTCAAGATCAAAGGCACAGGTTGCTGCATGAGACATGTTGGATTATATCCTTTTGAGAGTCATGTCACCTCAGGGAGTTTAGAAGGTAACTCATGAGAGTCCTGTTTTCTTCCCAGTAACAGCCCATGTCTGGTTTTGGCTGATTATTTTTGTGCTTAACAGGCCACTTTTTTCTTGAAGCTTGTGGGAGGATTTATATCTAGAATAAAAAGATATTCAGAAATTCAATTACTTCCAATCCTCTAGCCTGCAACAGTGGGAGGCCCCCTCAAGCAGATTTTCTTCATTAGGCACCAAGCTTTCATCACACTGGCAAGTGACATTTCATTGTGGCCTTTCAGAGGATACAATAGAAAGAATCTTTCCTCAGAGGGTATGAAATGTTGGAACTGTGAAGATTCAGAGCAAAAGAAAAAAGGCTAATGTTGTGTACTAGCAGTTTGGAGGGCAAACCTTACTAATGAAACTAATGGCTGTTTCTATTCTTAACAAGACCCTACTTCTACAATTGACTACTGATGGCTGTGCACCAGCATTAGGGCTAACTACATTGACTATGTCACCCATTCTCAATGCCTGCCCCTGAACATGGGAACAGTATGAGCTGGCCAGTGTAACAGTCTCCAGAGGATAGCTGGATTTCCAATAAGGCCCTGCTGCTTTGAATTATGACAAAAGGTCCCCAGCTGCCTGGGGACTGAGCAAACAGAAGTGATTTTTAAATCCACTTTTTCCTATTCTCCTCCTCAGCTGTGCAGAGCTCTGATGAGGATCTGACTCAAAGAGAGGAGGACACTCCCGCTGTGGGGAAAGACTCAATTCTTCTATAAAAACTGTACTACTTTCACCCACTAGAGGAAAACACAGAGTGTCTTCTGACTAAATTATTCAGAACTGGAAGGAGACCAGAATTTAACGTGCAAATAGCAAAGGAAATCTAGTACTAGTGTTTACCTTGAACAGATGGCCTGGAAACTAGAAGACTGAATGTGGGCCTATGCACCCTCACAATTCTAGGCTGCCGAGGGTGGGCAGTGTGACCACTGGAGTAACTTGGTCAGCCCTGGGTGACTTCTTAAACTATGGTAGTTCTACAGGAGGCAGCACTGCCTGCAATCCCTACAGATATGAGTCCCACCCCCATGGCATAGCTCACATTGAGTCACACCAGCTGAGAATCTATCCACATGTGTGACAATAGATACTAATGCTAAGCCCAGGTCAAGCATAGATAAGGCTTATCAAGCTCTCCAACTTCTATCTCACTGTACAGTAGCATAAGCACTGCAATGATAGCGTCCACAACTGCAATTGTCTTTGTTACGTGTCTGTACAGTTCCTGGCTCAATAGGACCCACCAGGTGCTACCATAATTGCATACATTATCATTCCAGTCACTGAAGTTGGAGGTGATGTTTCAAAGAATATCTTCAGACATCTGATGAAGTGGGTTCTAGCACACAAAAGCTTATGCCCAAATAAATTTTTTAGTCTCTAAGGTGCCACAAGGACTCCTTGTTTCCCCCCACCCCCCAGACACAGTGCGTCTTGGGAACAATCCCAAAAAGCTCATATTTATCTATGGCCCTGTATAAACAAGCACTGCAGCCAAGCTTCCTCCACTTCAAAATTGGGAGTCACCATTTCCTCCCAGTTGAAGAAATCTTTCTTAGTACTGTTTTTGTCAGGCACAAATCATTTACTAAGTCGAACACAACATTCTTTCCACTGACTTTGACTGAGTTAATCCAATACACTTTTTCAACCTTTGAAGAAGGATTTTCTTCTTACTGCCTACAATAGGCAACTAAAAAGCCTGAAATTTTCCTATAGACAAACCTCTCCATGCATACCCTCACCTTCAGTTCTTCTTTCCCTTTGGGGGAACACTAACATGAAAAAATATTTAAAACAAATAAGTCAGGAAAATAATCCACATTCTAATTTAAATGAACACAGGCAACAATGAGGCAAGCAAATGGCTTTCTTTGGGGGCCTGCCAGGACAGGACTTACCTCAGTTCTGCTTCTGCTCAGTATCATGGAACTGCTATAAATCTTGAGATATGCAAGTTAGACCACAAAGGCTTGAGTTGAGACAGACAGGTATATTTTTATTTCTTACCCTACTGTTTGCTTTTTTAGTCCAGCTTCTGGATTGCAGCTTCCTTTCTAGCATCCCCCCCAGCTTTCAGCCCCTAATGATTAAAGTGGCTCAGCTGCAAACACCTTAGGATTACTCCATGCACCCTCTTTCACTAACCCCTACTTCTCCTCATTGCTCAGCGAAATGGGCTTCTCTACGTCCTTTAAGTATAAATGATAGGGTCTGTTAGCCCAGATCCTCAAAGATATTTAGGTGCCTAACTTCCATTAAAAAAAAATCAATGGGAGTTAGGCACCTAAATGAGGATCTATGCTACTGTCCCTTTTGGCCCAAGCAATTAGTCATTACTCAGGGGCCTTGGAGATTGCTTCTGTTAGAAGCAGAAAATGATTAAGCAAATCAGGGTATTTCTTTGCTGCAGACCTGTTTATTTACAAAACATGTACACAAAGTCCTGTTTACCTGAACAGAATAGGAATGAACAAGAGGAGACAGTTTCCTTGAACACAATCCCAGGCTTCTTCTAGCTAGTTATTTACAAAAAAAAGGGTCTCCCTCTTGGCTTGCTTCTAGGTCCACACAACAAGTGCTTCTCTGGCTTTCTGCCCACTTTCCGGCTGCCTTTGTAACTCCAAATAGGGAGATAACTCTTTAAGAGACCTGGGAGAGAGGGGGTTAGAAGTGAGTTGTGTCTGAGCCATTGTTCCTAGGCAGATTTAGTACACCACATCCAGAAGCTTCTGGAATTGGGTGTGGTAGTTTTGGGTCTGCTCCAGTAGGTTCCCTGTTGCTGGGGTGTCAGACTCCATGAGGGCAAGCAGTCAGTGCAGATGCTTTACAAAAGACCACGTGTCCTGGGTGAGTTAGGAGAAGCTGAGTCCAGGAGCAGGGTGTTTTCCCTAACCCTGAAACGTTTTGTAGTAGATATAGAGTAGTTTGATTTTTATATTTGGGGTGGCAGGGCCCAACAAGGCTCAGGCCAGCTCTGCACAGTGGGATCTGGGGAAGGAGTGCCATTGTACCACCTCAACCCCCTAACTCACCTCAGCAGGCCACCCAGCCCCGTGGGGGTAATGCAGTGCATAGCTGAAAACTATAACCCACAGGGAAGGGCTCACCTCAAAAACTTTGAAAACTGCTCAGGGTGGAGGCAGGGGTGTAGTTCGAAGAGACAGGTACCTAGGGGCTGTGCACAGGCAGGAGGGTAGCTCGGTACAGGGAGAAGAGTACCTAGGGGCTGTGTTCTGGAGGGTCCCCCCAATCACTACTCCCTGAGGGCTCTGCCTGTCCATGAGTTGGGTCTCCCTGCCCAGGTGGTTCTTACCAGCTGTACAAGCATTCAAGGAAGGCTGGGTGGAGGCTGAGAAGCAACCACATCCCAGGCACCAGCAGCAGATAGAGAAATACCATATCCACCTGGTTCATGGAACCATCCAGAATAGCAGCTACCCTGTACTTCTAGGCTCCGGCTAGCTGTCTTCCAGCCTCTGACCTGGCCAGGGGTGGGGCCTTAAGAGGGAGGGGGTGGAACTGCCACCAGAGCTGTCCTATTTTGATTATGGTGCTACAGTTTGGGACACCAATGCCCCCAGTAGCCTATCCCTCCCCCACCCTCCAAATCCACCAATGAGTGTTGTGACAAAGTTCCTCCTCTACCTTGGTGGGTCCTGCACTTATTGGCAGATTTGCTCACCTCAGTCATCTTCCCCACAGTCTGGATCAACTCCTCCTGTGTCTGATCAGGAGTTGGGAGGTTTGGGGGGAACCCAGGCCCACCCTCTACTCCAGGTTCCAGCCCAGGGCCCTATGGATTGCAGCTGTCTATAGTGCCTCCTGTAACAGCTACAACTCCCTGGGCTACTTCCCCATGGCCTTCGCCAAACACCTTCTTTATCCTCACCACAGGACCTTCCTCCTGGCATGTGATAACACTTGTACTCCTTAGTCCTCCAGCAGCACACCCTCTCACTCTCAGCTCCTGGTGCCTCTTGCTCCTAGCACCTCACACACACTTCCTCTCCTCTGGCTCCTCCTCACCTGATTGGAGTGAGCTCCTTTTTAAACCCAGGTGCCCTGATTAGCCTGCCTTGATTGGCTGCAGGTGATCTAATCAGCCTGTCTGCCTTAATTGGTTCTAGCAGGTTCCTGATTACTCTAGTGCAGCCCCTGCTTTGGTCACTCAGGGGACAGAAAACTACTCATCCAGTGACTAGTATACTTGCCCTTTACCAGACTCCTGTACCTCCACTGGCCTGGGTCTGTCACAGTAGGTTAGTGATATTAGTAACCCTCCAACAAGAAGCATGGGCAATGTTAATTATAGAAAGAGGAAATTGGGAGTGAAAATAATTTATTTTAATTGTACACTTTGAATGTTTGATTTTTAGCCAAACTGTTCAGTTAAATTGTCTCAACTAGTATGATTCACCAACTTTTCTTTAAATGTAGTAATGGGGAAAGAGTCATTTCTATTTTGCTATTCTTAGTTTTGCATTATCTTGTAACTTTTTTATTTTTAATTCTATATACTTAACTGAGTGGTTGGTTAATCAGTTAGCTGTCTGGCTAATAGAGATTTCAGTGGAGAAAGAGTAAGAGTCTGCATGTATGGATTCCAACAAGCAAGTGGAGGGAAGATGTTGCTTTTGACTCAGCAAACTATATAGATTTGGTGATCAAAGACTACTGAGACTCAAGTGAACTCAACCTAAGCTTTTGGGAACTCTGAGTTTCTTCTCACTGTGGGGTCTGACCTGTTTAGACTTTATTTGTTTTCTTTATGTATAACTGAAGATAATATATGTGAATTATAAAATAGCCATGTTATGTTGTAAACATTGTTATTTTTCTTAAGATTTTATAAAGTTGTTAAATTCATTTCTAATGTTCTTTTTGGGACTTGAATGTGGGGAAGTTGACCCTATGCAATCCTTGTTGAAAATCTTTAGACACTGAATTCTGGGTCTTCAGCAGGTTTTCTATGGGTTTTTTAAGCACTGGAGAAGGGCAATGAAGTGAACTCTAGCCCCCCCCAAAGATTAAACTCTCTCTTGGCTTTCTGCTTTGACACACACAGCCATAGTCCCTGTTTCCAACCGGTTCTGAAGGAAATTCCTTTTATTCTCTCTGTTAATCGTTGTTCAGGTCTTTCATGTGCCTAGTGCTTTGGGTGATAGCTTCTATTGTTTTAGCTATCTTACTCCATAAAAGAGCTTACTTCCTTCTTTTAGTTAAACAGAAGGAAGCTTGCCTTGTATGCTCATCAACTTCAATAAAGTCTGTAACTGCCCAGACATCCAAGACATGCTTACTGGCAGCTACCAATACTCTTCAGCATAACAGGTTCAATCTGGCAACCCTTATTTACAAAAGCATTCCAACTGGGCCACATTCTTTTTCTATATAGTCAATGGGAGTTGTGCTATTGACTTCAGTGAGAGCAGAGGAACAAGCTGATATGCTTCAATGAGATTCATAATAATAATTTTTAGCTCTTAAATACAGTTTTTTCATCTGAAGAAATAAAAGCACTTTAAATATAAGAGCAAATACAATTATCATCATGGTACTGAAGAACAGAGAGGTAGAGGGTCAGATTTTTAAATATCTATAGGTGCCTAAAGATACAGCTAGGTTCCTAGTGGAATTTTTCAAAAGCACCTAAACTGATTAGGCACCTAGGAGGTAGGCCTTGGTTTTAGTTGTAGAAATTTCATTGAAAGCATTTAAAATTCAAAATTCTAGCTGTCTTGACTGTACTTACATATTTGTGGTATGCTTCTGTGGCCTATTTGGATGAGCGTAACTTTTAGAATAAGGTTTCTGGTGCATACTAGTAATCACAAACTGGGAGTGTTCTTTTTGTGAATATTCTGTATATGTTTTAAATGGGCTACTTTTATGAACATTCCTGCCAGTGAATGTGCTTACTTGAATAGTCATGGAAGATGAACAAAATAAAAAAGGGGTATGAGCAGAATTTCAAAGAATTCATTTAAAAAAAAAGTGAGTGACTATTCTTGGGGAATTTTTCTGAACTGAATTCACCCATTTCTAGTGTTAATTTGATTAACTACATATAGAAAAACACTACCCCTCAATAACAGTTTTGTTGTGTCAGAGAACTATACCTAATCACTGCAGGGGGAGCTTAAGTAACCCTGCATTAGTCAAAACTGAAACCTCAATTCTATATCAATCATGGGTCCAATTGAACAAAAGTGACATATTCCATCCACCTTGGTCCCATGTGAAGTTTTGGAGGCAGCCGGGGGCCAGAGGGGAGTTCCCTTTTCACATGTACAGAATAGGACCATAGTAACCCTTGATAACCTTGTTACAGGTGGGAGGCAGGAAGATGCATGTCAGGTGCAGAGATGACTCTGCCATGCATAATGCTATGGTGATTCTGAGCTGCTCTGGACTGTAGAAAAGCACATAGCCATCCAGAAGAGTATGCTCTAATTTAGAGCATCCCAGAACTTCTCATTTGTGCTGTGGGCAGAAGCGCCGCCAGCTTTTTTGGCACCCTAGGCGGCGGAAGGTCCCGCCCCCAAAATACCGCCGATGACCGGGGCGGCTGAAGATCCAGCCGCCGCGGTCACCGCCCCGCAAATGTTAGTGCCCTAGGCGACCACCTAGGTCACCTAATGGATTGCGCTGGCCCTGGCTGTGGGCTGTTTTGGCACGTGGTGCAGCCAAGAATCTGTAGGCACAAAGGTTCCTTAAAGCCTCCTCCCTTCTGGAGGCACAGGACAGTCTCAGATCAGACCTTTTTTCTTCTAGGACTAGTTACTCTCAACACTCCTTAAAAGAACTAAGCAGAATCACAGGGCATTAGAGAAGACCCCTGAGGATTCAAACACCAAGTCAGGAGAGACAGAGCTTTCTGGTCTTCTCATTTTGTCAAACTCAAAACAATCTTTTTGGAGCTTGAAATAGCCGTGCAGTGCTCGAGAGTTTGTTAGGTCTCTACTGAGAGTACGACTCATCACTTATTTTATTATTCCTAATTAAAAAAAAAAAGACAAATCTCAACATCAATGAGCTCTATTAAAGAGAGAGGGGGGAATAAAGGGAGGAAAGTGTATATTTGTACCGTAAATAATATTTTATATACTAGCATTTCTCTTTCCCCTCTCCTTCATATGTCCTTTATCTCTTTATACCTCATTCCTGCAAACATTTACATAGGTGAGAAATTTAGTGCAGGTGAATAATCCCTTTGAATTCAACAGGACTACGCAGGTAGGTAAAGTTCCATGTGTTAAGTGTTTGCAGGATTGGGACCTTAGATTATAAACTCTTCAGGACAAGGACTAGGAGTACTTGTGGCATCTTAGACTAACAAATTTATTTGGGCATAAACTTTCGTGGGCTAAAACCCACTTCATCGGAAGCATGCAGTGGAAAATACAGTAGGAAGATGTGTACACACACAGAGAGAGAGAGAGAGAACATGGAAAAAATGGGTGTTGCCATACCATCTGATGAAGTGGGTTTTATTCCACAAAAGCTTATGCCCAAATAAATTTGTTTGTCTCTAAGGTCCCGCAGGTACTCCTGTTCTTTTTGCTGATACAGACTAACACGGCTACCACTCTGAAACCTGTCACCAGGGCAAGGACTGTGTGTTTGTAGGATACATCATACAATGGGACCCTGATCTTGATTGGGGGGGTCCTCTGGGTGCTACTGTAACATCAACAATAAATACCAAGAAGGTGTTTTAACATCTCCAGAAAAGACTTTTTTTGTATGAAAACAAAATTCCACTATTAAACAAACACAAAATAATAAAATGAAATAAGGCACCAAATGAGGGACTTCAGTTGTGATTTTAGCTACATCATTTAGCCTTTGTACCTTGGTTTCCTCACCTTTTAAGTAATATTTCCCAGCCCACAGGCAGGTTGTGTGGCTATGACCTTTACTGACTGAAGCACGTTGAGCTCCTGAGCGGAGGTGCTAGAAGGGCCAAAGTGTGATTGTGTTGCTCACAGTTCCTGCCTAGGGGCATTACCCAGAAAGACTAGGAGAGAAAGTGATGCAGGAACAAGACTTGGAATTGGAAGATATGGTTTCTGTTTCCAGCTCTGCCGCTGACTGGCTGGAAGACTCTGGGCAATTCAGTAAAGATCTCAGATGGATGTCAATGGGAGTCTTTCTACTGAAGTTGATGGGCATTGAATCAGACCCTAACTCACTGTGCCTCAGTTTCCCCATACATAAATGGGCCTAAGCATCAAGAAAGATGTTGATGAATTGGAGAAGGTTCAGGAAAGAGCAATGAGAATGATTAAAGAATTAGAAAACATGGCTTATATTGTTAAACTAAAGAGATTTAGCTCTGAACTAAACAAAGAGAAGGCTAAGGCGTAGCTTGATTACAGTCTATAAGTATCTATATGGTGAACAAATATTTAATAATGGGCTCTTCAGTCTAGCAGAGAGAGGTATAACATGATCCAATGCCTGGATGTTGAAGCTAGACAAATTCAGACTGGATATAAGGTGTACTTGTTTAACAGTAAGAATAATTAACCGCTGGAACAATTTACCAAGAGTGGTGGTGGATTCTCTATCACTGACAATTTTTAAATCAAGATTGGATGGTTTTTCTAAAAAATGTACTTTGGGAATTATTTAGGGGAAGGTCTCTGGCCTGTGTTACACAGGAGGTCAGACTAGTTAATCATAATGGTCCATTCTGGCCTTGGAATCTATGAATAATCACCTCACAGAGATTCTGAGGTTTAATTAATTCTAAAAACTTTGAAATCCCTGGATGGAATGTGCTATATTATTGCTAGTGCCAGAGATACAGACTTGAACTGAAATTACACAGAGGGGGAAAAAAGAATTAGATACTGATATGGATAATACCATAACCACTGTTACATTAGAAAGGGTTAAAATATTTAAAAGGACTATAAACCCTCTTGTCTAGCATATAAGCCAAGTGCTAACTAATTGGGGTTAGAGTAAGAAGCTTTCGCTATGGGCAGGTGTAATAGTCCGCGGTAGGGGCCGTGCCGTGCCGCCAGGGGGGGCCCGCCCCAGGCCACCCTCACACTACCCTCCCAGTCCTCTTCTTCTGGTTTTTTTTGGGGTTCTGCCCCTCAAGCAGGCAGAGAACAGAAGGCACACAGTTGCTAGGAGTCCCAGCAGCCAGTCAGAGCGGGACAGCAGACAGGTCTAGGGGGTCCTGCGGTCCTGGCTGCCGGAGCAGAGAGTCAGTAGAGTCAAGCCCAGCCCCCCCCTAGGGCAGGCAGCACAGGCGAGAGGAGCAGAGATCCCAGATCCCACAGGAGGGCTGAGCAGCTCTGAGCGCCTGTAAAGCCCCCCCTAGCTCAGCAGGCGCAGCACACAGCAGTTCTAGCTCAGACCTCAGGTCAGGGGCTGAGCACAACTACAGCAGTTTAAGCCCAAGTAGCCCCAGGGCAGGCAGCAAGCAGCAGCAGGCAGCTCAGCAGTCAGCAGCTCACAGCAGGCACACACACACAAACACACAAGCTTGCCAAGCGGGCAGCAGGGCAGCAGTCAGTAGGGGCAGCAACACAGCAGCTCAGCAGGCTGCTCACTAGCACAGCACAAAGCCTCAGTCAGGTCAGGCGCCAAGCCAGTCAGCAGGGCAGCAAGGCAGCAGGCTCAGCAGCAACAGCTCTCACAGCAGGGCCAGTCAAACACTCCCAGGGCCTCAGGGCCAGTCTCAGGTCCTGAGCAACGGCTTACAACTTAGGAAATCAGAGCCAGGCAGGGGCATAGGGCAGGGTTCAGGCCAAAGTCCTTCAGCCAGGGGTCCTGCATCAGGAGCAGAGTAATAGTAATAGCAATAGTCCCAGCAAAACCAGTCAGTCCCAGGGGGTGGGCAAGGTCTCCAGGCTCAGGCCTGCAGGTCCAGCAGCCAGTAAGCTGCAAGCAAAAAACTAGCAGAGCAAGCTCAGGGTCCTCAGCAGGTAGCAGGAGCCAGGCAGGCAGGGCAGAGCAGTCAGGCTCAGGTCAGGCAGCAGTCAGGCAGGGCAAAGGCTCAGGCTCAAGGCTCAGGGCTGAGCTCAGGCAGCAGTTCATGAGAGCAGCAGTAGAGCAGGCAGTGCTGCGCCAGTGAGAGGGTGGGGGGGGGGGGAGGTGGGGGAGCAGGGGGGGGAGGGGGGGGGTGGGAGGACCCACCACCCACAGCACGGGCCCACAGGGCGGGTCACCGCGCCCCAGCCCAGCGGGGAGCCAGGGGGCACACACATCCTGGGCGGAAAGGGGCCACATGGAGCCGGGCAGGCCCTGCAACTCCAGGCGGGGCTGCATTCCATCTGCCTCGCTCGGTACCCCGGCTGCTGGGCCTCGGGCTCATCTCCCCATCATGGGCCCTCGGTGAGCTGCTGGCGGCTCGGAGCGGTCGGGCTATCACTCGGGCTGTCTCGGGTCACTCGAACGCTCGGGGGGCTCGGTCAGGGCTGGCGGCGGCAGGGGGGGTACCTCGCTCAGCTCCGCTCGCCTTGCTCCGGAGGCTTGCTTCTTGAGGCCGCCGTACCTGTCTGCTGTCCCGGGTACCGTCTCTGGCAGGTCGCGTCGGGTACCTTCTGGGCCTGCCTGGGCTGTCCCGGTCCCGCCCGGCCGGCCGGGCTTCTCCGGCCGTGGTCCGCCGCGGGGAGGGGTCCTGGCCCCGGGGCCCTGAGGTTCAGCGGGAGCCGGCTGCTGAGGTGGCTGTTCTGGTTCGCCTCTGCCTTGCGGCTGCTGGGCTCCGCCTCAGCAGGTTATTTCATAATGGTCCATTACAGAGTTTCTTGCAGCTTCCTCTGAAGCATCTAGGTGGATAACTGCTCTTATTGGGCATGGTAAGTCCTATGTCCCTAAGGCTTTATACACAGGAAAGAAAAGGACCTCACCTAATTTCTCTTATTTTTTTGTCTGTGTTACACATTACAAAGGCCAGTGTCACAGAGCTTCCTGGAGTTGAGAACTATGTGTTTACACTGGCACACTGTAAAACTGATTACACCAGGGATCAGCAACCTTTGCAATGCAGCCCGCCAGGGCAGGCCTGCTGGCAGGCCAGGCCAGTTTGTTTAGCTGCCGCATCCGCGGGTTCGGCTGATCGCAGCTCCCACTGGCCAATGGGGGCTGTAGGAAGTGGCATGGGCTGAGGGATGTGCTGGCCGCCACTTCCCGCAGCCCCCATTGGCCTGGAATGGCAAACTGCAGCTCCCACTGGCCGTGATCAGAAACATCAGAAAATCTTTGCTTTCAGCTCTCCATCTAGCCCCTAGGCTGGGACCATGGTCCAAACCAAACCTCAGATCTAAATACTGTTCAGTACTGGAGAAATCTTCAGCATAAGCCCACCTCTAATGATATCTATGTGGTTCTTACCACCTCCAGTTTCTTAGATTCAGATAATTGGCCTGTACTTGAGGCTGTACTTCAGGGTCACTATCAAGAGGTCAACTCCAACCTCCAATCAGTTCATAATGTCAACCTCCATTGCACACTTGTTAAATTTTCAAACGCACTCCTTTGTGGTGCTCCTTACTTTAGGGACACGCTCCTCATAAACATCCCCAAAGTTACCTCATTATCCTCCTTCAAACCCCTCCTTAAAACTCTCCTTTGCCATGATGCCAACAAAAAAAAATAACTTTATAACAGTAAGGCCACTGGTGCGCCAAGACCAGAACTTGTACTCCAGTATCTGTCTGTACCCATCTGTTGTCTATTGTTTTATACTTAGATAGCAAATTCTCTGGGGCAGGGACCATATTTTTATTGTGTGATTATACATCACCTAGCACAGGGGAGTCCTGGTCCAGAAGTAGGACTCCTGGGGCTATGGTAATATTACTACTATTACTAATAATAATAGTAGTAAAGGCTGTCATCTCAACAAGAGTATGTCCTGGAAGTTCAGACAGCTATTGCACTGGATGCCTTGGAGTGAGATCCCTGTAAATATTCTCAGATATCACAGCAATGAAGGCCATATAAGATGATAGTCTCCTTTTTGGGTGCAGTGTCTACTAGCATTGCTGATGTTCCTGAACAACTTGGGAAAACAGACTAAAGTGCACAATTTTCTTAAACCATGGAAGAAAGAAGAGGGGAGAGATTTTCTTCTTAGCTGAAAAATGTATAAAATTAAACTGAAAGGGCTGAAGAACTTGAGCAAAGATTTTCAAAAGTAAAGTGATTTGGGGTGCTTCAGTTTTTGGGCACTGAACTTGAAACACCTGAAAGCGGCTTGATTTTTGAGGGTGAGTGCTCAACACTTTTTGAAAATCTGGCCCCTCTAAGGTGGCTCAGGCTGGGCACCCAAAAACTTGAGACACCCATAATGACTACTGAAAATGGTACTGGATCAGTAAATAACCAAAAGCCAATGTGACAAGGTGAGAAAGCACACACACAGACATGTAGAAAGATTTGACAGCCACACCGAAAGCCTCTGGTTCCAAATCAGAAGATGCCTCTTGCAAAGCTCACAAAGCCAGTACCATAAGTGCAACTTGGTAGGATAGAATCAGCCTGGCTGGCCTATCCTATGTGTCCTAAGCTTAGATGCCTCTTTGAGAAGGCTGCAGATTTCAACTCGCTGAGAGACTCAGTTCAACCGACATCATGTCCAGCTTCTCCACCTACGAAACTTATTCATAGCCATAGAAACTCAGACAAATCACTTGTCAGTTTTGCTCAGTGGGAGAAGGACCAGGCTCATAGTTTTTATTGACCAAGACCCCATAGTCTGATAATGCTACCTGTAGGTGGCTCATATAGTGCACATGGATGTTACATTAAATCTCT
Source organism: Mauremys reevesii (assembly GCF_016161935.1). NCBI lineage: Eukaryota > Metazoa > Chordata > Testudines > Geoemydidae > Mauremys > Mauremys reevesii. Next base: position 31,436,782 of record NC_052626.1, read on the forward strand.
CTTGATCAGTTCATGATCTGCTTCAATATTTGTCTAATTCACACTGCAAACACCTTATCTGGTCTATCTATTCTTTATCAATAAAGCATATCTAAGGTACTTGTTCAACCATCATTAGTGTAATAACTGAGCACCTCACAATCTTTAATATATTCATCCTCACAACACCTGTGTGAGGTAGGGCAGTGCTTTTATCCCCATTTTACAGATGGGGAACTGAGGCACAGAGAGACTGAATATCACACAGGAAGTCTGTGGTGGAGCAGGGAATTGAAGGCTGACATCCCAACCTCCAGTTAGTTGACTAACCATTAGACCATCCTTCCAAAGAAGCATATGCTCTTCTAAGCTGTACATTACACAAATGAAAGACCAAAATAGATGGGGCAGGGATGGTGTCCCTAGCATTTGTTTGCCAGAAGCTGCGAATGGGCGATGGGATGGATCACTTGATGATTACCTGTTCTGTTCATTCCCTCTGGGGCACCTGGCATTGGCCACTGTTGGAAGACAGGATACTTGGCTAGATAGACCTTTAGCCTGACCCGTATGGCCACTCTTATGTTCTAATGCCCACTAATGGTGCCAGCCAATGAAATAGGCAAAGAGCCGAAAGAGGGTCAGAGGCAAATCTACTGTATGCGACCACTACAAAAATCTATTTTAGGAAAAATAGAGTTGTCCAAGTGAAAAAATAACCCCCTAGACCAGTGGTTCTCAGAGCCAGTCCGCCACTAGTTCAGGGAAAGCCCCTCACGGTTTGGGCCAATTTGTTTACCTGCTGCGTCTGCGGGTTCAGCCGATCGCGGCTCCGTTTGCTGCTCCAGGCCAATGGGGGCTGCAGGAAGCAGCACGGGCCAAGGGATGAGGGATAAGCGGCGGACTGACTTTGAGAACCACTGCCCTAGACAATTACCTAAATGTTACTTATAGCACTAGTACAATTTCTTGAAGGCTAAACCCTTCTCTTTCCATTTCCATTTCCAATGTAATCTTATAACTTCATAGTGCAGTACTTAGCATTCTATAAAGGATATACAGAGAAAACAAAGAACCATAATTTCCTTATTTACTCTTGAAGGCCTACAGAGCTAAAGGAAGAGGCTGCAATGTCCAAAGACCAGTGGGGAACTCAGATTAAATTGAGTTTGGTAACCTCAGGTTGGTCCATACAGTAACCTACGTATTGCAAATTCTTTCCCTGAATCTCTCTATACTGGAACACAAGGGTGATCACTGATAAGTAGGGGCTCCTTGAGAATCAGCCAGCATGGCTTCTAAACTCCTAATGATTTCCCAAAGGCCAGTGTGGGGGTTAATTAATGTAGGCTTTGGGGGACTAGATAGACGAGGAAATTGGTAATAGAGTGTGAACCGTTTTGCCTTTAGCTCCCTAGTTGAAATGTGGCACGTCAGTGATGATGGAGAGTGATCATGTGACAGGTGTTCAGAGGTCTATGTGAAATGTGTTGGCGGTCTCACTTCAGTTCTTGGAGGTTAGGTTTCTACACTACAAAAGGACCCTTCACAATTGGTACTACTTATTGTCCTTTGATGGTGTTCTTTGCAGGGAAGCCAACTGAATGGATCCCAGAGAATGAACAAACTGAGACACACAAGCAGGGTGTGTTAGGGAGCTTGTGCCACCAGAAACAAGCTCAATATATGACATTGGTTTGACCATACAACATATGATGAAAGCATATGTGTGGTGTTGGGCGTGAGGTAGCCCTGTACTAAACATTCATTGCAGCTTTTGATTGTCCAAAAATATAATGATGCCCAAATTTAAAAAGAATAAAAGGAGGAGGAGCTATAACAGAGCAGTGAAGGCAGTGCACAGTAGGACTAAATACTGTTGAGAGATTCACCTTTAGATTGCTGCTCTGTTTTCTCTGATTTCCATCTGTAGACGGTCAGTATTTGTTCATATCCCTCTTCCCCCTTCACCATGGTGATGTTCTTCAAGCACTTTGCTTATTCATCCTCCATTGTGTGTCTCAGCTTCCACTCTCCCCCCTCTCATTAGGATACAAGTAACTGCCATTATGTTTGATTGCAGGAACTCTTACCCTATGAAGTGTGGGGAAATTAGGCCTTTTGAGTCCCCACTCTGAAAGTGCGGGGGAGTTCATAGGAACACTGTATTTTCAGTACCTCACCTGAAGTACTGATGTCCTGGTTTGGGGAAGCTTAGAGTTTCTGCAACTGCTTCATGCTCAATAGAACTGGAGGTGGAGCCTAAACTCCTTTCTTGGTCATATCTCATCCTAAAACCAAGACATAAGAATAAGAAGGAGAACAATAAGAATGTAAAATCTTTGGAGCAGGGGCTGTGTCTTCTTGGGTGTGTGAAGGATATTAGCACCTTATAATAGTTACTGGAACACAAATCACTAATAAATAATATATAATTAAAAAAAATTAAGAATAATGAAGGCCCTGAGATCCATTCAAAACTGAAACTCATTTAGTTGTGTCTTTACTGTGTTGGCAAATCCCACCAATACAAGCTCTCAGCAGCTGAGACACTGACTGACTGGATCGTTTGGCTTCAAACCAAACTTCTGCAGAACAATTTACTTTTCAGAGTCAAAGGGACCTTTTATTTTATTTTGACTGAGAAGGAAATAAAAAAGTAGTAGTGTGGTATAGTAGTTAGCACAAAAGCGTGGTAGTCAGGGTTCCTGGATTTTCTTCTCAGGCCTGCCATTCATTGTGTGATGTGACTTTGGGCAAGTCACTTAAGCTACCTGTGATTTAGTTTCCTCACTGGTAGAATAATCCTTACCTACCTGACGCATTTGCTCTGTGCCTTTGGATAAATCATTTAATCCTGCTGTACTTCAGCTCTCCTGGAAAATAGTTATAATACTACTTATCTATCTCACAAGGGTGTTTTGAAGACTGATTTATTAATACTTGCAAAGATCCTCAGATAGAAGATGTTGTAGAAGGGCAAATTATTGGTAATATTACCACTAATTCAAATCAGACCTTGACCCCAACAGGTGGCTTGAAGGTGATGACTTAGTACAGGGGACTCCTTTACATGCTCTTTTTTGAATTTTTGTAACAACTTATATTTACAATATGTGTTGCCTTTCACCCAAAGAATCTCAATGTATTTTACTGACTTAAGCTGATGTGCAGTACCATGCCACTACATGTTTGGATCACCATCCTCCACTGACATGCATGACTGTGGTGAAATATTTGGCAGCTTTTTATCAGTGAGCTGCACATTACAGAGTAGTTTAGGACAGGAAGTGAAGAATGCTATAGCCAACTGATACTTCAGGTGGAATTTCCATAGACAGATAGTAATCACATTGGACTTTGATCAGCACACTGAGGATAACACCTCATCTCTCCTCTTGCAAAAACTTATGGGATATTTAATGTCCACAAATGATCATTATGAGAACCTCAGCTGCGTGTCTCATCAGCTGTAACTCTTTACCACTGCCCCAGTATTCCCTTTACCCCCTGGATATTTCATGTTCTTCCTAAAATCTTCTGTCAGATCCTTGCTCAGCTAAGGCTCAGGCCTGAAAGGTGCTGAGCACTCTGGCCCCCCCTCCAGCAAAGCACATACTCAGCTTTGAGCAAGTGAGTAATCCCACTGATTCAATTCAAAGTAAAGGGACTATTATTACATTCTTTCAGCTGACATCAGGACTACTTATATGGTACTTAAAGTCAAGCATATGCTTCAATGCTTTGCTGGATTAGGGCAAAGTGCTCAGCATCTGGCAGGACTGGGTGGGCCCCTGTTCACCTTCTTTGTTGTACACTACTCCTCTGCTGCTCACAGTCCCTGAGAAGTTGTTCTGTTTACTTTTTGATTCTGCCTCTTGATTCCATGCTTCTTCTAGTACTGTCAATGCAAGATTTCCTGTCTCTCTTCATAATCCAAGGTTTATCTTGGCCAAAGTCATGTCACCTTGAGAATAAAGTCCAGATGGTACATCCTAATGTTGCAGGATCTTGCTATGTTTGGAAATCCTAGTTTGTTATTGTGGCATTTCTAATATACACCTCTACTCGATATAATGCTGTCCTTGGGAGCCAAAAAAATCTTACTGCGTTATAGGTGAAACCGCCTTATATCGAACTTGCTTTGATCCACTGGAGTGCACAGCCCTGTCCCCCCTCTCCCCCACCCCGGAGCACTGCTTTACTGCGTTATATCCAAATTTGTGTTATATCGGGTCGCATTATATCGAAGTAGAGGTGTATTAGAAAGTGCCACAATTTTTATATATATATATATATATATATACATACACACACACACACGCCGACCATAAAACCTAATAATTGGGTAGGTCCTTCTCAACATATTTCTTTCTACTTGTCAGCTAGAAATGATAAAATATGGCAGGTTTTTTTTATTTGACTCATAATAGGCTTTGAGTGGCTTGTTATGTAAATTAGATTCTGTTAAGCTCAGCTTTAAAGTAAAGAAAACTAAATGACTATTTAAAAGAGAGAGGTAACTTAAATGCTTGTGTAAAATTCCATTCACTGAATGAAAAAAAGAGATCAATCTAGCATAGAGGGTATATTATTTGGACTAGGGGACAGAAAGGGTGAAATATTAAAAGCTTTCTTTCTTTTTTTTTTTTTTTTGTAAAATGCAAAACTTTGGGTATAACAGAAAAAAGCTTCCTTTAAAAAAAAAAAAATCCCCAGATCACCCACTCTTCAGCCATAATCAATTATGCTAACAGCTTTGGAGTCTGTCATATGGCTGTGTTACTAATAGGTTGTTGATACTGCCTTGTTCTGCAAATCCTTTATGAGCCCTCTACACAAGCCATCCCAGTGGATGTAGGTGTTGGACAGCATTGCAAAGCTGCACACAGTATTATCTACATCCCCCTGGCACACAGGTCTCTCTGTTTCATTACATTGTTTCTTTTTCTCTATCTAATCTGCCATCTGGGAGATGCCTACACTAGTTGTTGTTTTTTTTGGAGAGGTTCCCAAAAGTTTCCAAACATTGCTACCATATGTTTGGTTCCAGTAGTGGTAGCTACAGGGGGAGCTCTAGTACAGACAAGGCTCAGGCAGTTGACACCATTTTAAACACCAGCGGTGAAAGCCTAGCCTCATTCAAGTAATTGGAAATCTACCATTGACTTCAATGCAGCCATAATTTCACTCCAGGTTGTTTAGACCTGATCAGAACAAGTGTATGTGATGTGGTACTTAAAATCGTGAACAGGTAACAGCAACAGTAGGAAACTTGAGGTCAAAAATACTGTTTAGACAAGGCCCTAGTCTCATACTTTCGCAGCCCAGGTATGGATCCTGGAATTCACAAGTCCAGATCCAATCCTGTAAAATAAATCACTGTGTGGCACTGAGCAAGTCACCTAATCTCCAGTCCATGTCACTGAAGTTTCCCTTCTGCAGAATGGGAATACCAATATTTGGGTGCACTGGAGGTGCTGTGAGAGCTAAGATGTTATGGGCTCATTAATTATTATTATGTGCTTCCTTGAGTCAATCCTTTAATTAATAGCATGTTATCTAGTTTCAAGTGCTGTTGCAGGCACAGAAATGAGAAACCCCTGGATTTCAGTATGTGCAGACAGCAGATGTGCACAGACCTAGTATCTGAATGGAATGCAGGGAACACAGCAAATTGCATTGTTATCCTCAGCAAGTTGGATTTTCATTTTACCAGTTAATGAGAAATCATGCTGTAAAGCTAAATTTCATATACCAGAGGCTTTCAGATCCTTTTCCTTTTAGACTGATGGTGCTAGTAACGTCTGAGTGTTTGATCCTGTATGTGATATAATGACCATGAACCCAGGATAAAAGCTCAAAAAGGAGCCACAGCTCATAGGAAACTTGAAGCACCTTTATGAGTCCAATCTTAGTTTTCATATTTTTGTATTGAATGATCAAAACTATTAAGTGCAAAAATGTAAAGATATAAAACATATGCAAGGATCTGCTCCTCAGTTTTCACCTTTGCTAACATGCCATGTACAGAATCTCTGGACTATAACAGCCCAGTGAAGTTGAGGCTTAGTGGGCATTGGCTTATGCCCTACGTGAGGTATTTTACACCTTTAACAAGAGCCACTGTAAATTAAAATCAGAATATATGCATGGTCCTATCAGATTAAAATCTGTGGCTTTTTCAGAGACAAAGTCTCAACGATAATATAATAGAGGTGCTGAATTCCAGTCATCTTCCTTTGTTTGCAATAGTATGTAACTGACAGCATTTGACTTCATATATTTTATGCCACATGAAATACTCAATGAGGAGCAAAAAGCAAATTCTTAGTAGCTTCATTGAAGTCATTTAAAATATATAAAGCCTGGGGCCTGATTTTTCCTCTCACTTATACCAATGTAATTGAACTGCTGTTAGGGTAATGCCTCCTGATTTGCAACAGTGTAAGAGAGTAGAATTTGGCTCAGTACTGTACATAAACATGGGGCCTTGATTATCAAGAGTAACTCCATTTTATTCAGTTGGAGTACACTAGTATAAGTGACAGCAGAATCAGGACCCCTAGACTTTATCATTGTCACATGACAAAAGAGGACCATGTACATAATGTATTAATATATTAAAACATGAATATATTATGAATATATTAAGCAGGAATGCAAATTTAATATTGTGATACACTAAAGAGGAAAACTGCTAATGAAATATAACAACACAATATTATTACAAATAATCCAGCTCCTGTAAAATGATAGAGAGATTCCCTTCCTTTTCTGAAGCTTAAAGCTCTAACTATTACAGCCCTCTGCCAGATGCACTAATAAACTGAGTGAATATCCAGAAGTAGGTCATCTTTGTTAATATCTAAGAATACTGTGTTTCTGTGGTTACTTTAGATCTCCCACCCTCTCTCTCTATCAAACAGAGGCACAGCCTGATTCTGACATCACACTGCTTTTACACCAGTTTAATTCCATTGGCCTAAAAAAGGTTACTCCTGATTTACAGTGATGTAACTGTATATGATCATATGATTAGAATATGGCCCATACCATACTGTACATCCATGGCTGGAATTAAGCCTTGTGTTGCCCACACAAACATAGAAGTGAACTCCAGGGTATCAGAACGCTTGTTATGTTATGCCTTATTCGTCAAACTCTCAGTCCCCTGCCATGCTGTATTAGCACCTCCTCTCAGTGACTGACAGGAGACGCTTCCAGTGCTGCCACTGAAACACAGCAAGGGTCCAGCAAGAGCCTACGTGCTGTGTTTGATGTGCATGCAGGGAAGGAAAAGGTAACCCCCTCCTGCCCCCAGGCCACCACCGCAAGAGAATTTGATAAATTAGGTGCATTACTTCAGTGTCTCTTCACCCCTGCTGCCCTATATACAACCAAACATGCTGTTTCTGCCTGAGTCTGCTTCTGCACACATCCCGATGATGTGAAATGGACTCAAAGATGTGGCTGATGATACAATATGTGGAGACTGAATTAGTGCTGTCCCTTAGGAAAATAGTAACAAGAGAGAAGGTAAGCAGTTCTGCTGCAGTCCTGCTCATTTCAGTTATGTTGTGAGGCAAGAGGCCAAATGCCTTCAACCCTCTGAGACATGTTCAGAGTTCCCAGAGAACCACTTTTAAGGCATGATTCGAAGTCCATGAAGTCAATGGAATGGGCTTTGAATTAGTCTCTTACTCAAACACGTTTCTTTTTCCTTTCTTTCGTCTGGTGATACATGAATGTAAAGCTGGTGAAAGCTGCTGAGTTGACAGCGAGGCAGCTATGGTTCATATTCAGTTGTGATGTAAAGGGTGGTGACGTACATCACACCTGAGCCCTGTGGTTTGGGAATATTTTCCCATATTCACTGTTGCCAACAACATTCCTGCCAGTCAGCTCACTTCCTAGAATATTCACTGAAAGCAAACCCAGCAAAAAGGGGGCATCAACAGACAGTCAGGGCAAATTCATTTCTAAAGTCCAGTGAATATTTCCCAACACTGAGTCAGATCCCCAGCAAGTGTAAGCCAGCAAGGTCTGTCGGTCCATTTTTTGGCAGTATTTGCTCGGTCCTGTGTGTAAATTACACCCAGTTAGCACACCCGCTGATTGCCAGATGTAAACAATTTTCCACTCACTTAAATTAATGCCTATTTTCTGGGTAATTTACACCAAATACATAACTCATGCCACTATTTACATTTCTGATGGTTTTGGACCAAAACCATCCAGGGGAGACAGACCCACTTTAGACTGAATTTGGGCCTAAGGATCAAATGTTTTGTTTTTAATTATCATCATTTAATATTTGCATAGCAGAAGCTCTCAGAAGCCCCAGACAAAATCTGGACTCCATTGTGCTCAGTGCTGTGCACACATATATAAAGGTACAGTCCCTGCTCTGATGAGTTCCCTCTAACGTAAGACAAGTCTGTATAACAAACTATAAGGGGAAGCAGATGTGAGGAGGATGAGGGTATCATCAGTAAGAAAACATGATTACATCGGCTACTCATAGAGTTTAAGGCCAGCAGGACCCATTAGTCTGAATTCTAGATTTCACTACATTTCACTCACTTGTGTTCAGCTGCAGCATCTCTTCCACAAAGGCATTCTGTCTTGATCTGGTGACATCAAGAGATGGAAAATCTACCACCTACCGTGGTAGTCCCAAATTAATGGTTAATAACCCTAACTGTTAAAAATGTGTGCCTTATTTCTAATTTGAATTTGTCTGGCTTCAGACATTGGTTCTTGTTTTGCCTTACTCCACTAGAGTAAAGATCCTTTTAGCACCCAGTATTTTCTAGTTCTTTTTTGAACCCTGTTATGGTCTTGGCCTTCACAACATCCTTGCCAGACAGGGTTCAAAAAAGAACTAGATAAATTCATGGAGGATAGGTCCATCAATGGCTATTAGGATGGGCAGGAATGGTGTCTCTAGCCTCTGTTTGCCAGAAGCTGGGAATGAGCAACAGGGGATGGATCACCTGATGATTACCTGTTCTGTTCATTCCCTCTGGGGCACCTGGCACTGGCCACTGTCAGAAGACAGGATACTGGGCTAGATGGACCTTTGGTCCGACCCAGTAGGGCCATTCTTATGTTCTTATGTACTCCGCTAAAGAGCCTTTTAGCACCCAGTATTTTCTCCCCAGGAAGGTATTTATACACTGTGACTGAGTTATCTCTCAATCTTCTTTTTGATAATGTAAACTGATTGACCTCTTTAAGCATCTCACTTCAAGGCATTTTCTCCAGCCCTCAAATAATTTTGGGGGCTCTTTTCTGCACCGTCTCCAATTTTTCCACATTCTTTTTAATATGTGGACATCAGAACTGGACACAGTATTCCAGTATTGGGCTCACCAATGCTGTATTCAGAAGTTAAAATCACCTCCCTACTCCTACCCATTACTCCCGTTTATACATCCAACAATCACACTTGCCCTTTTACCACATCATCACACTGGAAGCTTATGTTGAGTTGCTTGTCATCCCTTTCAGAGTCACTGCTTTGAAGGGTATAGTCCCCCATTCTCTAAGTATGGCTTGCATTCCTTGTTTCTAGAAGTATACATTTGCATTTGGCTGTATCGAAAAGTATTTTCTTTGAATGGTCCCATCTTTACAATCGAGATCACTCTGTATCACTGCTCTGTCATCATCATTTCCCACTCTGCCAATCTTTGCAGCAGCTGCAAATCTTATCAGCAGTGATTTTATGTTTATTTCCAGATCATTGATGAAAACGTTGAATAGTGTCAGGCCTAGTACCAGTCCTTGTGGAAACCCACTAAAAATACCCCCATTCAATAATGATGATTCCCCAATAACAACTACTTTTTGAGATCTGTCAGTTAGCCAGTTCTTAATCTATTTAATGTGTGCTCTATTGATATTGTACAGTACTAATTTTTTTTAAAAATCTTGTGGTACTAAAACTTTTGTCAGGCATTTGACAAAGTATATCACGTCTACACAGTTACCGTCATTAACCAAACTTGTAATCTCATCAAAGGATGAAATCAGATTTGTTTGACAAGATCGGTTTTCCATAAAACCATGTTGACTCACATTAATTATATCCCTATCCTTTCTTTCATTATTAATTGAATTCCATATCAACTTTTACATTATTTTGCCCAGGATTAATGTCAGGGTAACCAGCCTTTAGTTACCCAAGTCATCCCACTTGCCTTTTTTTTTTTTTTAATATTGCAAACATTAGCACTCCTCAGTCTTCTGGAATTTCTCCAGTAGATCAAGATTTATTTAAAATTGGGCCAAAGATCTCCTCAACCAACTCTTTTTAGGACTTTTGGGTGCAGATTATCCAAGCCTGGTGATTTAAAAATGTTAGCTAGCTGTGTGCACAAACTTGACAGCTCTAAATCACACAAGTCAAGGATCGGGATTAATTTGTTTTATGTATCCACATGTACGGTATAAAGATGCAGTTATATATCTAACCATTCACAGGACAGCCTGTCTCACCTTCCCCATTCTCCCCCACCATACACTTCAACCCAGGCCCGAAGGGACCATCATTAGAAGTGAGATTGCAGTTCAGTTTGCATTTGTATAGATTGATAAGGGAGACTGATGAAATAATTGTAACAGAGATGGAATGAACTAGTCAATGACAAAGCAGTGAAGACATAAGCAGTACCAGTCTTACATAATGTGATCAGCAGCGTGAGAAGTGGTCACTCCCTCGACTCTCACCCCATTCACCTTCTTTACTACCAAAAAAGACTTATTTTTGGCCCTCAGTTGCCAAAGGGACAGTCACCTGACTGCATGTGCAAAGGACCAGCTCTAGGCTGTGCCGCCACACTGTTCGCATTGTCACTGGGCACCGAGCTGGCACTGGCACCGTTAAAAATGGTTTCCTGATCTTCGATTTGTGACAGCTTTTTCTTTTCCTTCTCACACTTCTCGTCGTGGCTGAGAAATATAATTTGGGTTTCACTAAAAGGCCACAGGGCCTTTCTTCTCTTGTTAATTAGTTATAACCCTTGCCTAGTATCAATGTTTATGTCTCTTTAGATGGCTGCTATCTGCTAACCAGCATTCTGAAAGATTACAAAAGGGCCATGAAAACGAGAGCCAGGGGACAGGCGGATGGATGGATGAGAGACGCCTCTATTACAAGGAGCAAGCACAGAAAGCTTGGATTAGGGTGAACAGCTGGTACGGATTCAATAATCAACTGCTCTGAAAGAAAAGCCTATTTTTTCTCATCCCATGGCATTAGAGAACAGGATACTGGAGCTGCCAACCTTACAATTGAAATCTGCCCACACAGAATAGCAAATTCCCCTTGGCTCACATTTAAATGCTCCTGGCTTATTATTATTCTATACAGCCTTGAATACATACATGTGGTCTGCATATTACTCTCTGCAAACAGAGCACTGCACTGCCTCTCTCAGCATGTCTCTGCCTTCATTTCAACACTATGGGGAAGTGCGAAGGGGGGCAGGAAGGAAATAGGCTTATCAAGTTTACAGATGCTGATGAGAATGTTGGTTTGATTCTTGCTGTTGGGTTAGTACTAAGTTCCACACAGGCAGCAGGTTTGGACATTTAACAGGCTTAGGGGTCTTTCTCTGGGCCAGCCCAGCCAGCCCCTTGCAAAACACAAGCCCCAGAGCCAAGCCATCCTGCACCAGTGAGCCACCACAAGGATTCAGTGAACAGTGATACATTTGTTAGCCTGTGAGAAAGCCCAATAGTACATGTGGATATCGGTAAACAAAGAGGAACACCAGAGGTGGGTGCATAAGCCTTTGTGTAAGAAGTTCAGGGGTTGAAGGCTGTTTATTCTTTAAGGAAGTTTAATGGTGGTGAACACTGCTGACTTGTCTGCCCTCAAGACTCTCTGTATCAACATAGGTTTCAGAGTAGCAGCCGTGTTAGTCTGTATCTGCAAAAAAAACAGGAGTACTTGTGGCACCTTAAAGACTAACAAATTTATTTTAGCATGAGCTTTCGTGAGCTGCAGCTCACTTCTTCGGATGCATCCAAAGAAGTGAGCTGCAGCTCACGAAAGCTCATGCTAAAATAAATTTGTTAGTCTTTAAGGTGCCACAAGTACTCCTGTTTTGTTTTGTTTTTTGTATCAACATAGCAGCAGCAACAGTTCAGGCTTTTCTCCCCTTCCTCCCGCCCTGATGACGTAACTCAGTGTTGACCTAGAGGGATTAACTCTAGGAGGTTAAGGGGAGTTCAGTCTCTTTGCTCACACAGTATCTGAACGCTTTTTTGAGGCTGCCAGCCAGGGGGACAGGTACAATGAGATGCTGAGAACAGCCCCAGTAGGATATGACTGTGACCAATAGTGCACCAGGCAGCTGTTGGAGAGTAACAACTTTCAGTCACTTCTTCCAAATTTGAATCAGAAGGGAAGGCTCTGCTGCTCACTCCCCATGCCCAGAGCCAGCCAGCCAGCCCCCTAGCTTTTTGCTGGTTTAAAAATGTGGGCAATGTAAATAGTTATGTCATATTCATGCTTATTGGTCTCGTGGTTAGGAAGGGTGTCACTCACCATCAATGCATTTGGGACAGCAGGACTACAGTGAGCTCCAGGGGAATGGAGGAGAGGGTACCCTGCTCTTTGTGCAGGACTGCATTAAAATCCACCCAGGACAGTCCTTTCCAGACTCTATGCAGAAGGCAAGGAAGATATTAATGCAGATGACTGTTACATAAATACATGTTTTATCAAGGCCATTTTTAGCACTTGTGGGGGTGTAAAGAACGGCTCCAAGCTGCATATCTATTTCATAGGATTCTGCTGAATCTGAGGCAAAGGACACAGTTTTAAGGTAAACTATCAAGACATATTTTATTTAAACCCAGACACTTCTGAAATGGGCTGCACATGATACAGGAAACAGTCCCCTAGTCACCCACTCTCTCTCTTAGTAGAGCTTGCTTGGTAGTAGAGCTTTGTAATAGTGCTTGCTTAACTGCTTAGACCAGCTAGGCAAAGTTGATGAAAAATTTCCCATAACACTTTACATAAAAATACTTGCTATTTGTCTTTGGGTGACCGCACAGAGACTTCACTTTTCTGCCACATTCAGATCAATTGGAATTTCATACCGAAAACACACACAAGTTCAAATTCAATCTGAAAGATTATTTAGACTTGGAATGGGTTCATTTTCAATAGGGGAGGGAAAGTGAAAAATAGATAAAACATGGGTATGTTTTCAGCAAAATGGACTTGAGACGAAGACTTTTTTTGTTGCTTTTCATTAAATTCTGAATAGCTTTAGTGTCCCTTCCATTTTTGGGGTAGTGCCATTACCTAAGATCAATATGGCTCCCTCATGACCACTGAAAGATACAGTCCCACTAATGAAGAAGAAAATGAGTTCATTACATCCGCCAAATATGCTGCAACTATTTCCATGATTATTGCAGCACTAACCCAGAACCAAGGGCAACGTCCCACATTATACTCATCTTTAAAAACACTGAAGCCCTGATACTGGCCCATGGATGAGCTGAGCTTCGTGCAGTCAGGGTGTGGGGAGGAGGTGGGGGGGGGAAGGGCAGGGAAAAAGGATGCACACGCTACCTCTGCACCTCCTGGATTTTGATTGTGGCCACGGTAATGACTCTGCCTGCAAGGTTCCATACGGAGATATCCAACAGCCCAGAACAGTGCATAGAACTACCCCTTCCATCCCCAGCAGGCTTCTACACTGGGCTGCAAACAGGGAGTGGCATATTATCATTCTGTAAGCCCCAGGCCACCAAGGAATCCCTCTTATGACAAAGTATTCCCCAGGAGGGAAATCCACTGATGTTATGGCTCACAGGGTCACAGTTCTGCATGTTCATCTTTTTGCCGCTTTTCGACCAGCTAGTCAAAGTTTGGGGCTCTGTGGGTGTTCCAATTGGGAGTAGAAATTGGAGGTAGTCAAGTATTTCTTTGATGCAATTTTGTTTATTTAGAAAGAATGTACAAAGGTCCTGTATTTCTGAACACAAAAGGAAAGTAATACCAGGAAACAGCTTCTTTTGCTCCCAGCACCAAGAGCACTCCTCTCAGCTGGCAACCATGACCCCCAAACCTCTTCCCAGGTTCTTCCAGGGTCAGCCACACACTTCCAGCTGCTCCTTCAGGCTCGCTCTTTCACTCAGTCTGTTCTTGTCTCACATCAGTTTCTGTATGATCTCTCTTCCCTCATACACACCACTACCCAAAATAATGCTCAGCCAAAAGTTCCTGAGAGGGTTCACATACACCATTTGTCTTAGGTGGGATTTATGCTTAGTTATGTTAATTGAAGGGTGAATTCACACCTACCAATCTCAATGGGGTTTTCTCCCAGCTCATCACAATCTCCTTCTCCTGCAATTACCCTCTCCTAACTCTGATGGATGGCAGCTAGTATTGTGGTGACTGCTGTGTCCCTAGTCACAGCGCTCCTTAAATTTGGATCTTAAGGTGAATATTAAGGCACATACCTAGGTTTGACAGAATTCAATTTTTTAATATATAATTTCATTGGAAAATATTGATGTTTATATTTAAGCATTTTTTAAAATTTTTATCTTTAAATGTTCATAGTTGTGCAATATCATTGGTTTTAAGTATTCTTTTTATTTTTATCAATTTAAATTTTCACAGTTGTGGGAAATTATGGTAGCTCAAACAGTATGGAGTGGGAGTCAGAAAATAATTATTTAATGAAATAATTAAGGAAGTGTTATTTACTCCTTCTCATCACGTAAGAACTAGGGGTCACCAAATGAAATTAATAAGCAACAGGTTTAAAACAAACAAAAGGAAGTAGTTTTTCACACACCACACAGTCAACCCGTGGAACTCCTTGCCAGAGGATGTTGTAAAGGCCAAGACTATAACAGGATTCAAAAAAGAACTAGATAAGTTCATGGAGGATAGGTCCATTAGTGGCTATTAGCCAGGATGGACAAGGATAGTGTCCCTGGCCCAGGGGTGGGCGAACTACAGCCCGCAGGCCAGATCCAGCCCATGAGCCATTTTAAGCTGGCCCGCGAACCGCACCATGCGGCTCGGCCCCACTCCGGATGGGGCACAGAGTTGGGGCCGCACCACGCAGCTCCCAGAAGCCGTGGCATGGTCCTGCTCCAGCTCCTACACACTCCAATGGGAGCTGCAGGGGCAGTGCCTGCAGACGGGGCAGCGCACAGAGCTGCTTGGCCGTGCCGGAGTGTAGGAGCTGGAGAAGGGACATGCTGCTGCTTCCAGGAGCTGCTTGAGGTAAGCACTGCTCAGAGCCTGCACCCCCAAGCCTCTTCCCATGCCCCAGCCCTGATCACCCTCCCACTCTCCAAACCCCTCAATCCCAGCCCAGAGCACCCTCCTGCACCCCAAACCTCTCATCCCCAGCCCCACCCCAGAGCCCATACCCCGTCTCACACCCTAACCCCAATTTTGTGAGCATTCATGGCCCGCCATACAATTTCTATACCCGATGTGGCCCTTGGGCCAAAAAGTTTGCTCATCCCTGCCCTAGCCTCTGTTTGCCAGAAGCTGGGAGTGGATGACAGGGAATGGATCACTTGATGATTACCTGTTCTGTTCATTCCCTCTGGGGCACCTGGCATTGGCCACTGTCAGAAGACAGGATACTGGGCTAGATGGACCTTTGGTCTGACCCAATATGGCTGTTCTTTATATTCTTAATAACAGTAGATGTTGAGATTCAAAAAGTTAAAGCTTTGTATCCATTAAAACACAAAACTGTCAACATCATATGTCAACCTTTTAGCTTTAAATCAAACTCTAAATTCTCAAGTAGCATTTTTCTTAATTTAAATTTACAGATGGTTAAAGTATCAAAGGAAATATTTTTTGTCTGTTTGTGTGTGTACATGTAGTGATCCCTCAGTCTCAGGCTTGGCAGGAGGCCACTCTGACTTGCTGCATCAGGCAACAAACAACAGTCAATTAGCAGTCGAGGGCTCTGCCCCTCACCGCCCCCCAGCGAGGCAGGTCAGAGGAAGGATCAGTCTTTAGCCACAGTCTGGGTTCGGACCCCCCCGGTGGGGCAGAGCAATAAGCTGTCTTTAGCTTAGCCACTTGGTTAGGGCAGATAGCAAACACAGTTTGGGGCTCAAGGATCTACGGTGAATGTCCAATCCTCAGCTGTGGAGTTGGTGGCGAAGGGGAGGGATGGGGGACCTGGGTCCATCCTACTCTACCGGGTCCCAGCCCAGGGCCCTGTTAGTGATGGGTAGTCCCACCATTGGGTCGGTGGGGAAGCCGAACTGTACTGCCTTGCTTCTTGGCAGTACAACCTGACCAAAGTCTGGTTTCCCTGGGCTACTTCCTACTGACCTCCATCAGCGTGGCTCCATATTCAGTTGGTACTCAGTTGCTTTGGGATAGACGGTCAATGGCAGTCCCGATAACTCCTCTCTGCTCTAGATCTCCTCCGGTGGCAGGGCAAGGTGTGGCTCGGTGCCTAGTCCAGAGTCCTGCCGAGGGCTTGAGATGTCTGCCTCCTTCCCTGGCTCTGCCCCAACTGAGCTGTAGGGCTCTCTTTTTATATGTCCTCTCTGCCCCTGCACTTATGGCATGGGGGGTACAGCTGGTTTGGGTCCACCCACCAGGCAGAGTGTAGTGGTCCCTTGCTCTCAGGCTTGGCGGGAGGCCACTCTGCCTCACTACATTACAGCAGAATCAATGTTTATCGACATTTAGCAATAAAAATCTAACACTTCCAAGCCTACACATATCTATAAGCTTCACTGATCATGTCTGCACTGTACAAATATCCAGACAGCACTCATCAAAATGTCCCCAGACACACCAGACTTAGTGTAAAAGCTGGGAAGGATCCTACAGCGAATACCCCTTCTTTGGTTGCAAAGTCATAGACAAAAAAACTGGTTGGGATTTTCCCAGGACATTACAGTGACAGTCTGAAGAACTTTCTCCTCTCAGAGAGAAGGGAAGCATCTTTTGGGGATTGTGTACTCCTCACAGGAAGTCATCCTCCAGAAGAGGCTTTCACAGGATTAATTTCTGATGTGGTTTTTTTTCACCCTAAAAAAGGATCTGATCATTCTCAAGGTAAAAGATAAGAAAACAGATCAAACAGGCACTTCCTTGATAAGTTATATGATCTTGGCAATTTGGCTGACAATTTCAGAACATTGTCTGCAGCCTGTGTTTCCTGGAGCTCTTCAATAGATATCTCAATGTACTTGGAATCATGTCACACAGAATTACAGGGCACATGGCACATTCCAGCTAACAGACTGGTAGCCACAAAGTGTACAGAGGTGTAGTTGCATGGATGGAGGGGAAGCAAGGAGATCATTTAAAAATCAGCCTCATCATAAAACTTGCACTTACATAGCAGTCTTGATCCAGAGTGCCTTACAAAGATGGGTAAGTATCATTATCCTCATTTTATAGATTAGGGACTAAATTTAAAAAAAAAAACAAAAACAAAAAACCCAACCCTATTTTTTTTTTAAATTCCTTAACTTTTGGGTGCATAGAATTTCTGAAATCAGGCAAAGGTGTCTCAAGTTGAGCACCCAAAATTGAGCCATCCAAAATCAGCGGGCACTTTTGAAAGTAGGCTTAAGAGACTTGCCCAAGATCACCCAGCAAGGTAGTGGCGAAACTGAGAAGAGAAGCCAAGAATCCTGCCTGTTCACCTGCCGTTTCCCTGGTGAAGGAGTATGCTCTTTGGTGACATAACTGTAAGCACGGCTAGGAACTTATCACCTCCCTATGCACACACTCCTCCACCCACCCAACATTCTCATAGCTTCCCATCCCTTCACATGGTCTGGTTTGTGGAGGATGCAACCCCTAATTGAAATGTGGTGTGATTCTAATGAGTGAGATGTTGAAATAATTGCTCAGTACTGAGCAGATGGGGGTGAGGGAGAGAAGCTGTAAATAAAATGTATCCTAACTATCAAGATTGTTATGAGGGGCTCTGCATGTCTTATTTCAATGAAGGCCCTGTAGACCCTTGGCCCTGACCTGATACTAATTTTTATAACACCCAGAGATTTGAGGGGTTAAGGAGAGCTCTGATACTAACCAAGGGATGACCTTCCTTGGCACAGGTGGAGAACAAGAGAGTCTCTGAAACTCAAGTTTTGCTGGTGCTGACAGGTCAGTGCCTCTAGAAACCTCCTTTTGGCAGCAGGGGATGGAAAGTAAAGATGTTTGGCACGTGTCTCCTGCAGGAGAGAGCGGGGAGCGAGAGCAACAGGAAAAGCAATTAGTCATAATCATTCATTCATAATGAAGGAAAATCAAAGGAAGCCAAGGAAAGTGTTGGACGCCCCATTTAAAACTGGTTTGGAGGAAGCAATGGAGGATTCACCCTGCAAGGACCTATCCTGCACTGACTGTGGGGAGGGGTGGATGGACAAGATGACACACTGCTGTAAACCTTTTCTGTCTCTGAATTCCATTATCCCATTTAGGGTTTTTGGGATCTTTCACTTTTTTCTCCTCATGGCATCTATCATTTGGACTTCTATAGTATAAATCTAACAACAACAAGATTTTTTTGTAGGGTCTGTCAGTTGAGACTTTCTAAGTACTAAGTAAAACTCAAGCCCACAAAACAAGACATAGCACCATACATGTTAAAACTTAATACAAGTTGCAAGCAATAAAATCCATCACTGCATAGCACCATGCCAAGAAGCCACAGTGCTTTGTGTTACATGATAAGAGTTTCAAAAATTAAAAGGTTTTCCATCCCTTTTTATGGGAGAGGAAGGTGAAATGTAGTTCAGTGCTGAGAAGCACGAACTGATCAGCAGTGAAATAGCGTGGACACTGAAATCACGATCTTGAGTTCCAATCCCTGCCCTGACACACACTCCTGCAACCTTGGAGCAGTCACTTAAACTCTCTGCCCCAGTTACCCAGCTGTAAAATGGGGATAAGTAATACTTATCTCACAGAGGCACTGTGAACCTTAATTAATAAAGGTCCGTAAAGCACTTTGAAGCTGGAAAATGCTAGGTAGGTTTAATACAAATCAAATGACAGCAGGTCATGCCAGAGACCTATTGATAGCAGAAGGAAAAATACCACCATACCACTTCTGTTTCTTTCATGCCTTTGGGACCCACCTAAGTGGGTGGCATAGCTTATCATATCATAGCATATCAGAGACCCATAGTGGCAATCTAACATGATTAATGCTCTTTTAAAATGAAAATCAAATTATGTTGCTTTTATCCACAGGAAGTACATTGGATTTATAGGGAAAAGTGGATACAGGGTAAATCTTAGTGATTTAGCCCCCACAGAGGAGGAAACCAGCATTGATCCAGCCTGAAGATGGAATCACTTGTCCTTCAAAGAGAGTGTATTGACCATCTTGGGTTACAAAGCACCAAGAAAGCAGAAGTGCAGAGTAGCTGTTGTACCACCCTGCAGAGCAATGGAAGATTTTTAAGGGACCTATAAAAGTCTAAAGGGCCGCATGAAAAGACACAGAAGCGGGGGGGTGGGGGTGGGGGTGGGGGGAGAGAAGGTAAAAGAGAATTTCATAGCAAATATAAGGCACGCAGAATGGCCTTCATGGTCCTCACCTCACCCCCTAAACCTTATCCAGAGAGAGAGAGAGATTTTTATTAAGTTAACTTAGCTCTTTTTCAACAGGCCATATTTTCCCAGTGTAAGTCTATTGCCTTTAATGGATACATTTGTCCCAATATCTGCCTTTTCTTAGCAGCACCGTACAGTGAATGACATTATCAGGACACTGACAAGGCATTTGTTTAATCATTTTTTACATCTTTTTTCCTACTTAATTATGTTACATAACATAGAATCATAGAAGATTAGGGCTGGAAGATACCTCAGGAGGTTATCTAGTCCAACCCCCTGCTCAAAGCAGGACCAACCCCAACCAAATCATCCCAGCCAGGGCTTTGTCAAGCCAGGCCTTAAAAACCTCTAAGGATGGAGATTCCACCACCTCCCTAGGTAACCCATTCCAGTGCTTCACCACCCTCCTAGTGAAATCGTTTTTCCTAATATCCAACCTACACCTCCCCCACTGCAATATGAGACCATTGCTGCTTGTTCTGTCATCTGCCACCACTGAGAAAAGCCTAGCTGCATCCTCTTTGGAACCCCTGCTTCAGGTAGTTGAAGGCTATCAAATCCCCCCTCACTAGTCTCTTCTTCAGACTAAATGAGCCCAGTTCACTCAGCCTCTCCTCGTAAGCCACGTGTCCCAGCCCCCTAATCATTTTTGTGGCTCTCCGTTGGACTCTTTCCAAATTGTCCACATCCTTTCTGTAGTGGGGGGCCCAAAACTGGATGCAATACTCCAGATGTGGCCTCACTGTTGCCAAATAGAGATGTATAATCACTTCCCTCCATCTGCTGGCATGCTCCTACTAATGCGGCCCAATATGCTGTTAGCCTTTTTGGCAACAAGGGCACACTGTTGACTCATAGCCAGCTTCTCGTCCACTGTAATCCCCAGGTCCTTTTCTGCAGAACTGCCGCTTAGCCAGTCGGTCCCCAGCCTGTAGCAGTGCATGGGATTCTTCCATCTTAAGTGCAGGACTCTGTTGAACCTCATCAGATTTCTTTTGGCCCAATCCTCCAATTTGTCTAGGTCACTCTGGACCCTATCCCTACCCTCCAGCGTATGTACCATTCCTCCCAGTTTAGTGTCATCTGCAAACTTGCTGAGGGTGCAATTAATCCCCTTGGAAGCATTCAAATTTAATGTAGTTTATTTGCACAAGTTTCTTTTTTTCTCCCATCATGTATCTTTCTGTTGGATTGTTATTCTAGTCCTGCTCATATATACTGTGTTGGTTTATTAGTGTTGTACATGAGTCCCAGACTATACATACATACACTGGTTTGTCAGAATAGGATCCATTGCACAGCTATCCTTTGAGAAACAGACCTTCTTTAGGCCTTTATTCTATAGCATGAGAAATCAATATCCTAATTTTAAACTGCCCTTTGATAGGGACAGAAGTGAGTAAGTGTTCAGATGGATATTGAATCAGACTATCCTGTTTGTCATACACAGATGTTTTGAAGGTTCTTTTACTATAGGTGTTAATATTATATATGCTAATAAAAATCAGTAACACTGTTTTAAAACATCATTGGCAAATGGCTTTAATAGCGCACAGTGAATGAGTTTATTGAAATGCTCCACATCTGATGAAGTGATACTTCAAGCTCATTTCTATGTTCCAATGTAATATATCGTGTAACACAGGCATAACCAATCATGCTAACTGCTGTGCAAATGTGAGTTGTGTTTTTCCATCTTCCAGTCCTGCAGTGCTCAGAGGAAAGACATAGGAAAAAGCATGTTAGGTCACCTATCACTAATCTATTTATGGTGTTATGGGTACAGATTTAAATTGTGTAGCTGTGAGTGTTTGCTGAGGATAAAACACACCTATAGACACAATGGGACAAATTCACCCCTAATGATTCAGCCATGGATCTTCAGTGGAATGAATGTGTTTGTGTTTACAAGTTCTTGATTCTACACCTGGGATCAGTTTCAGTCTGCAGTAGCAAAGCCTCACCATGATTTCCTGGCAACCACAGCAAATATTAAATGCACATGAGCAGGCAGGCTGTTAATCTGTGAAATAGGGAAGAGACAACAAACCCAGACTGAATCTGAACCAGTGTGTACATTCACTGAGTGAAATCCATCCCTGAGTATATGTCCTTCTTTTTAGACAGAGTTTAGCTGACTTATGCTATTCAACATGTAAGCATGTGCTTAAAGTTATGCGCTTGCTTTAGTACCTTCTTGAATTGGACAATAAAATCTTAAACACTTCTTTCCAAAACTAAATGGAAATATTGTCATTTAGCCCTAGGGAAGTCAGACCAGACATTAACACAAAGCAAAATATAAATACCTTTAAAAATTCAATAGTACACTCAAATTCATAAATATTTCTTTCATTTTTTAGACCAGTCTAAAGAACTGAAGACAATTTCAATCATTTGGTATTACAGAACTAAATGAATCAATATCTGAAGCAATTTCCTCATTATCTTTATCATCAGATTCACCAGTTTTAGCAATGTTTTTGGCAACACACTCTATCATCAACATCAGAAAGTTTTTTTATTTATGATAAGATGTATTTTTGCTGGAAAAGAAACACAACCAGTTAAACCCAAAAGAAAGAAATTCAAGCTATAAATGAAGCAAATGCTCCCCCCCTACAGACTAAGTAACTTTGGCCATATCAGGAAAAATATCAAATTTTACAACTTTTTGTAAAATTTTACCATTTTCCTACCATAGAACATCTATCTCTCAATGTTCACTGAAGCGTCAAAAGAAATAATAATAGCTAAAGATAAACCAACAGCCACCCAGATAGGACAGAGATGGGTACACTACAAGAACTGGATTAAAATACTTCAGAAGAGAAATAGTTCTTATTGGAAATTCAAAGGGGCTTCAGTAAAATTGAAAGGCAGAAAATTCAAAACTGATAAAAGGTCATTTTTTCACACGTTTAATTAGACTGTGGAACTGATTGCCACAGTATATTATTGAAGTGAAGAATTTAGCAAGATTCAAAGAGGGATTGGACATTTATAAGATAAGATTTCAGAAAAAAGGAGTTTTAGAAGGGATATAAAACTTCATGCATAAGGGTTTAAAATCTTCTCTAGCTATTGTGGTTTAGGAGAAGACTCCTCCGGATGGCAGATTATTCCACATCTGTTCATTGTGCTGTTTCTTGTACCCTCCTCTGGAATATCTGGTGCAGACCCATCATACTGTACTAGATGGATCACGTGTCTGATTCTGTATGGAAGTTCTGATGTATTGACAACACCTCTGACCCCTTGACAAAGAGGGGTAGCAGTAGTGTTAAGAACATCCAAAGAATTTCAAAAGTCAGTTACTGTTTATTATTTCTTCTACAATAGTACCAAGAAGCCCCACCTGAGATTAGGGGTTCCTTGTGTTTGGTGCTTTTCTAAATATATTACCTGCCTGTCCTTGCCCCAAAGAATTTACAGTCTCTAAATCGACAAAGTAAGTTTCATTATCCCCATTTTATACATGGAGAACTAAGGCAAACAAATATTAACTGACTGCTCAAAGTCATATATGGTGTCTGTAGCAAGGCATGTCCCTCCTCCAGTTCCTACGTGTAGGGGTAGTCAGGGGGCTCTGTATGCTGCCCCCACCCCAAGCGCTGCCCCCACAGCTCCCATTGGATGGGGGCAGCGCCTGCAGATGGGAGCGGTGGGGGCAGCATGCAGAGCCCCCATTGGATGGGGACAGAGCCTGCAGATGGGGCAGTGCGAAGAGCTGTCTGGCTGAACCTCTGTGTAGGAGTTGAAGGAGGGACATGCCACTGCTTCCAGAAGCTGCTTGAGGTAAGTGCTGCCCAGAGCCTGCACTCCTGACCACTTCCCGGGCCCCAACCCCTAGCCTCAGTCCTGATTCCCTCCTCTGCACCCTTCAGCCCCAGCTCGGAGCCTCCTCCTACACCCCAAATCCCTCATCCCCAGCCCCACCACAGAGCCTGTACCCCGATCCGGAGCCCTCACCCTCTCCTGCACCCCAGCCTGCTGAGCTAGGCTGGTGAAAATGAGCGAGTGAGGGAGGGTGGGGAGAGCGAGTGAGAGGGAGGGAGGATGGAGTGAGTGGGGGTGGGGCTTCGGAGAAGGGGCAGGGCACAGACAGGGTCTTGGAGGAGGGGTGAGGCAGAGGGTGGGCCAAGGCTTTGTGCGAGTAGAAAGTTGGCAACCCTAATTTTCCTGAGTCCTACTCCACTGCACAAGTTCATCTTTCCTCACTTAAAGGAGACATTAAATTAAAGTGGTCTTCTTGTGCCTAAAAAGCATACCACTGGGCAAGCACAAAAAAATAAAAATAAAGAAGAAATCTATTAACCTGCAGGATGTATAGTACTACACAAGTAAAAGTGACAAAGATATCCTCATGGTGGGCCTTTATTTCTCTAAAACGACAGCCCAGTATGGAACATACAGGAAATTATTGCCAACTCTATAATCAAAAACAAAACAATAAATACTACACAGTAAATTCTGCACCCACATAGTTTAAAAAATAGAAATACACCTCTACCTCGATATAACGCTGTCCTTGGGAGCCAAAAAAATCTTACCGTGTTACAGGTGAAACCGCGTTATATTGAACTTGATTTGATCTGCTGGAGCGTGCAGCCCCTCCCCCACCCCGAGCGCTGCTTTACCGTGTTAAATCCCAATTCGTGTTATATCAAGTGGCGTTATAATGGAATAGGGGTGTATATCATAATATAGATCCCAAAGTGGGGCAGACAGCCAGACACTCACGCTGATGCCTTTTGGAGGATGGGCAATAGAGTAGTTGGACATTGGAGTTTTGTGACAGCTCCTCAGGAATAGATCTCTAACTCCAGCAAAGCTGCCTAAGGTGGAGAGCCATAAGCTCTTGCCAAACAGAGGTTCCTATCCAGGCAGCAGAAGACCGGTGGCAAGAGAGCATTTTATTTAAATCCAGCTCAATTCCCTCATTTATCAACTTTTCACAGATATTTGGTGATTTGTCCGAAACACTGTCCTGTCAATTATTTCATCTATGTCAGTATTTCTGTGGGCAGCAAGTGAAGCTTCCCCTGGGGGAGACTAGCTCCCTATCCTGTCTCTTCTGCCCTCGGCCCTGCCCCCACTCCACCCCTGCCCTGCCCCAAACCTCACCCCGACTGAGCCCCCTCCTGGCTCAGTCCCCCCCTGCTGCTCGCCTCCTCACCCCCACGCCAGATCTTCTCCCACCCACTGCTGGTGGCTCACCTCCTCACTCCTCACCCTCCGCCACTTGCCTCCTTATCCCCCCTACCTGGCTCACCACATTCCTCCTCACTCCCCTGCTGGGTGTGAGACCCCAACTTGCTGCTTGCCTCCTGCCTCCCCACCCGCCGCTCACCTCGTCATTCCCCTGCCAGAGCCCCCCACCTATTATGAGACCCCCACCTGCCCGCTTCCTCACGCCTCACCAGACCACCCCGCCCACAGCGAGACCCCTGCCCACCTGCTGCTCACCTCCTCAGCCCCATGCCTGCCCGCCACTCACCTCCTCACTCCCCTGCCAGATCCCCTCACCCCCAGCAAGACCCTCGCCAGACCACCGCTCACCTCCTCACTCCCCCACCAGATCCCCATCCATCCACCCGTTGGTGGCTCGCCCTCCTCACCCCTGCCAGACACTCCCACCTGCCGCTAGCTTGCTGCATCCCTCCTCACTCCCCTGCCCCCACAGGGGAGCGGGGGTTAGTACGGATGCAACGAGCAGTAGGTATCTTTAGAGGCCCCGCAGCACCAGCAGGCAGTGAGGGCCTGGGGAAGGGGCATAGCAGGGAGGAGAAGAAGTGGGGCCACCACAGCCCAGGTATCTGTCAGTAGGGTGGTGGCAGCTGCACCAGCCGCCAGGCCTATTATACCTGCCACCTATGAAGTATTTAATCTATACAGAGTCTTTAGCCAGCAACTTGAACCATTACAAATTGTTCTACAGTTCACTAGCACCTTGCACTACATTAGAGAATGAGATTCTATAGCATGCAAATATTGGGTTAGCTTTTTGTGGAGGTTCATCAAATCTGTTGTAATATGCTTTCAGCTATTTTTTCCTCTTCATCCGACATGTCTACACAAATAATAGTATACATATCTCTACCTTTCATTCCAACCCTAATTACAGAGAACAGCATTTTACCGCCTCAATTTTGAATTTCAGGAGGCCCTTGAAAAGGAGTTCTATCTACTGCTTGAACTTCTTCCACTTCTAAGGAAGTGTCATGTTATCCCAATTCATTTTAGGCAGTTTATTTCTAGGAAGTTCCATGCTGGACAATTTGTTCTTTCTCTTAGGCTATTTCTGCACTTACAGGGTTTCTGATTCATATGATGTTTTGGCATCATGTAAAACTTTGTTCACATGGGTATATCCTGTAGGCAGCAACAACACCTCCGAATTATTTTAATCAGACAGAGATTCCAGAAAGGAACACAGATTTTAGAAAGAGCTGGATAAGAGCTGACAATAAGCATTTCTCCAAGATCTAACTCCTACACATTCAGATTAATGGAACTAATAACACCGTTATGATGGAAGGTGTTAATGGGTACCATCAAGCAAGTCTTTGATAGGTAAATAATCACAAACCTGGCTAAAGTGAATGGATGTCTAACCATCTTTTTTTCGGGCTCAATGGAAGGAACAATTAAGCCCCTTTATACAGTGAGATAACTGAAACAACAGAACCATTACCCAAGGCAATTGGTCATATGGCAAGGCCTGACCAGAGGCTAAGCCATGTGGGATGAGAAGTTCCCTGATTGTAAATGCTGCGGCTACGGGATTGTTTGGTAAGCTGACAGTGAAAGAATCAGTCATGAATGTGGCCCTGAGAGGAGGCAGAGAGACAGAGCTTCGTGAGCATAGAATACACTGGAAAAGCAGGCTTGGGGATCTCTGAGCAAGGAAATTGCCTGCTGTTTGTTTCTACTGCATTCTGGGAAACAGAACATTGTCAATACATAGGACCTCACCAAAGAATACACCTGACTAGTATCATCCATTTCTCCTACCAATGGAAACAAACCTGCAAGACCTCAAATGCTGACTGACTGTCCTGTAAAAGGGGCATCAATACTATCTTGTTAGAGTGCCATTCTAGTAACTTCCAGTAACGTTACAGGCACTTCTTCATCCAGCAATTGTTTAGCTCAGGGGTAGGCAACCTATGGCACGCGAGCCGATTTTCAGTGGCGCTCACAGTGCCTGGGTCCTGGCCACCAGTCCGGGGGGCTCTGCATTTTAATTTAATTTAAAATGAAGCTTCTTAAACATTTTAAAAACCTTATTTACTTTACATACAACAATAGTTTAGTTATATATTATAGACATAGAAAGAGACCTTCTAAAAACGTTAAAATGTATTACTGGCACGCAAAACCTGAAATCAGAGTGAATAAATGAAGACTTGGCACACCACTTCCGAAAGGTTGCCGACCCCTGGTTCAGTTTAATGTCCGATGGTCAAACATTGTACCAATGTGGAATACTCAATTGCCTTTTGGTCTCATGGGATTGGCAGAGAGTTCTATACAATATAGTGGCTAAGGCAATAGGGGAAGCCTAGACCACAGTATTCAGTGCTGAATGGAAGTGGTAGATTAACAGATATACAGTCCTGAAGAGTGGGTGAGACATTTTAATCTGCACAAATACAAATGTTTGAGACCTCTCTTCAAGCTTCTATTTTGCACTTTCAGTTTCAATGAACATTAGTTTATATTTTTTAACAATAGGAAATCCAGGACAACTCCTTTCTAGGGTGAGACACTGAAGCATTTTTTAAATTCTCCCCTTCCTCAGCTGTTTATAAATGTCTAATGGCCAGACCTCAGCACTGGGAACAAGGAGCCAAACTCAGGCCTAGTATAATTAGGTGCCACTCTAGTTGATTTACATCTTATTGATTGAGCAACTCTGTGACAAGATCAACTAACTTTTTACAGAACAGCATGTTGTGAAAATTAACAGTTGTTACACAAGAAATGAAATACAGTCACTGCAGGCTGGCACCAGCACAGATCAAGAAGCTGGTGCCAATAACCAACACAGTCCTTTCCCACAGCCCATACCACATATTGCGTAACAACAGTTCATGTTTTTATTAGATGAGAAAATACCTAACTCCTTGCTAGCCAATTTATATTTTGAAACTAAACCTATTTCTTGGATTTGATATGACCTTGCGGTTTCTTTTCCTACTGCTGCAAATGCAGCTTTTCATTTGACAGTCCCACTTGCTCTGACAGTGCTAAGAGTATGGTTCAGAAAGTCTGACAGACTCTACTATATACATTTTAACCTTGGGACTGTCATGCTGAGTATGTAAGGGCCTGATTCTCAGAAGTGATGAATTTTCACATCTCCCATCAACGGCAACGTGAGCTGCACGTGCTCAGCACTTCTCAATTTAGCACACGTATTGTTTTTCACTCAGAGGTGCTGCCTGGTCAGTTCCACATTTGCCTATTAAACCAAACATCCGTCTAGGGTTAGGTTCCTTAGTGCTCATCCAGTGCCAATTGGACCATCTTTCCCAACACAATTATAATTAACAATTCTTTCCATTTCCATCTGAAGATCTCAAAGCATTTCATAGAGATAAATGAATTAAGCCTCACAACATTCTGGTTTACAGTAGGGGGAACTAAGCTCCCTGCAGTTTAGTGACTTCCTGAAGGGATAGAGCAAGTCAGTGTCACAGCTGGGAACAGAACCCAGGCATCCTGTCTTCTGTACTTGTGCCTTATCCACACAACCATCTCAGCTCTTGTGTATGAGTAAGAATTCGGTACCGATAACTTAGTAAAAATATTTCGGTATCCTCCTTGCTTTGCTAAATCAAGGCTGGGGACTGTAGCAGCAACAGCAGTGGCAAAAACGCAGATTTACCAGCCTGCCAATGGGGTAGAAAAAGGGGAGGAGGGAAAAAAAGGGAAGAGGAACATAGGAGGTGGAAAAGGAAGTCAATACTGAATCAAAGGAGAAGATACACTACAAGAAGAAAAGAGAGGTGGCATGGAAGAGAGAAAGAGAAGACTTATTAATATTTTGTATGAAGGCAGTGTCCAGAGGCCCCAGTCAGGACTGGGGCTGGGTGCTGCACAAACATATAGCTAGAAACTGTCCAAGAAAGCTTGCAATTTTATTTAAGCCCAGACTCAACAAGTAGTGTAACAAATATACTGAGGAAATGGTGTAGACAGCATGGAGATAACATGGAGATAGTCACATATTCCTGTGTTTCCAAATCAGTTTAAGCACGTGTTTAACTTTAAGTACAAGCAGTCCCACTTTTCAGGTAGTTACAATTAGGAACATGCTTATATTACGCACAATCTTACTGAAACAGGGCCTATGTGCACAATTAGATGGTACTGTTGGAAATGAAAAGATATAGATTTCAGAACCATAATAAAAGAAATCAGGGAAGAGCAGAATAGAAGAGATGGAAAGGGGTGGGGAGAGAGAAAAAGAAGTTTTAGAATCTTTTTTTCATTTAGGGCCTCATCCTGCAAAGTGCTGAGCTCTGTGTGTAAGATACTGAGCACCTTCCACTCTTAAGTCAATGGCCCTGATTCAGAGGTGCATCCCTTGGACGATGCAGAACAGGGTGGGAGACCAGAGTGCTCCAACTTACCTCCAGACTGCAGTGATCCCAGAGAGACAATTCAGCAGCCCTGGACAGCCAGAGCACAATGTGCTCTGCCCCATATCCTTTCCCATCCCCAGCACACTCCTACACTAGAGGTTTTGTGGCGGGGGACGGACGTATAGATCTATCACTTGGGAATTCCCAAGGGGAAGTTCCAGCTGCTTTCTGGCTCCATTATGCTACGAGAGCAATGTAAAATGGCCAGAACACTGCCTAGAATTCTCCACTCAATCTGATTCTCCATTGCATTGCACTATGTAGCATCATTTTCACGTGTGCAAAATGGGTATAAAATTCTACCAAATCAGAAAGACATTTTTCTGCCTAATGTTCAAATCCCGCAACCTGTACCATATCTGCACATAAGGGTTTAAGGCTGGGACCAGTGAGAAGGAAGATTTCCCTCTAGGCCAAGTGATGGTAGGACCATTCTATGGCCACCTCTGCAGCTCTCAGGCCATTGCTTTCATGTGTTGTAAGACCCACTCTTCAAAAAGACCAGAGGATTTTTTTTCAGTCTGACGTCAATGACTCCACCATTTTCATGGCTCACCGCCACTAATGCATCTAAAGCACAAACTCCAGGATACTTCTCCTCCTGCCTATACAGCAGAACTGCACTTGTTCTACCGTGTCCTTGCCACTCTATGCCCATGATAGAATATACTCTTTAATTATCTTTCTCTGGAATTGTAGAACTGGAAGGGACCTCAAGAGATCATCTAGTCCAGTCCCCTGCACTCACGGCAAGACTAAGTATTATCTAGTTTCAGGACTAAGCCTTCTTCTAAACAAGCATTTAGAGCAGTGGTTCTCAACCTTTCCAGACTACCACATGCCTTTCAGGAGTCAGATTTGTTTTGCGTACCCCCAAGTTTCACCTCATTTAAAAACTACTTGCTTACAAAATCAGACATAAAAATACAAATATTTAACAGCACACTAGTACTGGAAAAATTGCTTACTTTCTCATTTTTACTATATAATTAAAATAAATCTGTTGGAACATAAATATTGTACTTACATTTCAGTGTATAGTATAGAGAGCAGTATAAACAAGCCATTGTCCATATGAAATTTTAGTTTGTACTGACTGCTAGTTCTTTTTATGTAGTCTGTTATAAAATTAGGCAAATATCTAGATGAGTTGAATATCCCCTGGAAGACCTCTGAGTACCCCCAAGGGTACTTATACCCCTGGTTGAGAACCACTGATTTAGAGGATATTATTACAAAATAAATAGGGATTACTTCAGGTGCAGTCTTAGGAAGTGCTACACATGTGAAAACTACCCGCATTTAAGTTGGAGCCACATAGCACTCTGGATGAGTACACCATAGCTCTGATGGCTGGATTATCTGATGTAGTAACACTTTGTGGGGCTTGTGACAAGTGGGCCTACAAATTTACATGAATTGCGAACTCAACTGTAAAATATATATGAAAGTTAATAAAATGTTACAATTACCTATAATAACAAATGCTGATGGAAAAGGTACAAAAGGGAAACAGAATAACAGAATTAGTCTAAACAAAAACACCAAGTTGATATGATTCAAGAACTATGTAGAAATTATGCTTGTTAAAGCCAAGGGATATGGAGGCAGAAGTTAATCATCTAACATGGGTATGTTGGATATTAGGCGTAATTGGTGGACAATATGGGATGGGCTATTCCATCCATCACTCCTTTTTTAGGTCCTCCGAAGAAAAAGATTTTGTGGAGAAAATGAACAAAACAAAACAAAAAGAAGAACAGACAGAGGCTACTGCACAGAGCCATCACCATCATGGCTGCCAACCCCACCATTTCCTGGAACCCCATGCCTTCCTCATCCTGATCCTGAGAAGTATCCTGACCAGAATGATCCAGTGAGAGAGGGACTCAGATGACACCACCAACACCTCTACCAAATCCAGATGAATCCCAAACACCACCTGGGATGACAGTTATTACTATCTTTGATTCCATCTAAGAGACAGTGAAACAATAGGGCTTTTCCTTCTAAGACTGGACTTTAACAACAGCAGCAGCAACATCTGCACTTAGCTAACTTCTCTTTTCTCCAAAAGGACAGTTATTACCATCTTTGTTTTTAACTTTTCTGTACTTTTAATAAAAGGTTAAAAGGATTTTAATGGTGTGTTTGCCAGGGTGCTAAGCAGTCTGAGGTCTCTGTATACCAAGCCCCAGACCTTGTTTAACACTGTTTAATGTTTGTCAGGGACTGGGCTACATTAACACCTTTACCCCTAAATTAACACAACAAACCAGCTTGCCAAATGCATGTATTATATAGATTAAATGAGTTCTCAATAAAGTAGAGGAAAACACATGTTACATTTCTGTGGTATTCTTATTCATATGTTCTCTCAACAGAGCTGTGCTACATTCCTCAATAACCTTCAGACTATTATTCTGAATTAAGGAGTTGGGTAGTAGTCTCCTGCCATCAGGGGCTCTGTACAAGATAGCTGTGACTTAGGTAATGCATCCTGAGGCAGAAGTCCATGATGGTGTCAAAGTCAGTTACCTCATAGGAGATGGGAAAGCTGCCCAACACTCTTGTCCTGCTAAATGATGTTATATGCCCATTCTACACACGGCTTTTGTGGAGATAAAAGGCATTTTACCCATGTCAATATGTGTGTGTGTATGCACTGCTAATCAGCATACAGCTGTGAGATCTCTTCTCCATTCCCCTCCTCGACACGTCTCAAAAAAAAAAAAATCTCAGCAAGTGGGTCATGTGTACGTTGGGATTTCTGTGGTGAATCAGAAGAACAATGCATAAATTCTCCAGTGCATAGTAGGCTCAAATGTCTCCTCTTACACACACATAATGGAAGCTTTACCAGTGGAGAAGCTAAAATGGATGAATGGTAAAGATAATGCTGGTAGAAAGGGCAAGATCCTCCTTTTGCTCCTGGTTTTGCAAAAGAACTTTGTGCAGTAATTCCTCTCCACTCTCGTGTATTTTTTCATGATGTGTCTGTCCATAAATATCCTGGCTATCATCAATACAGAGCCCTTGGTATTATTATTCAGACAAACCCATAGTGATCAGACAATATGGCATCCATGAGTAGGGAGTAATACACCAAGTGTTATATTAATGAAGATTACCGTGGAGAATGCTGGGGATGAAAGCTCTGCTGCTAACTTGCTGACAGCAATGCAGAGGATTTTCTGCTACAATACTATAACAAGGCTATTTGATGAGCTGTAACTAAGGTTTTGTCAGTGTTTTCTCTATAAACCATTTCAGAGGTTTCAGAATTAGGGTGGAAAAAATTTACTCAATGCAAAAAAATCTTTATACCAGGTCACACATCAGAAGGAAATAAAAAATTCTGACATTTTACAGAGATGAAACCAATAGAGCTCTATAAAAATTACTCTAAAAACCTACATGGCTAGATTTTCAGCAAATGTAAATTGGTGTCACTCACCATTGAAGTCAACGGGGCTAGGCCAGATTACACCAGCTCAGAATCTGGTCCATGAACTTAAACACAGATTTATCTCTTTTCTATAGTTTTTTTTAAAACCATCCTATGTTATTCTACAGCAGGAATCACATTTTCTGTTAAATTCTAGTTTCAAAAAGTCTCTGGAAAGGTGATCATTTTCTAGGAAATGCAATTGGATTTTTCCATAAGAATTTTAAGTGGTAATAAGAGAATGCAACGGTCTCCCTACTTTATCTTGCAACATCCTCAGCAACCTCTCCCAGATGTTGTGGGACTTCAGACACAAACAGTCCTACAACTTGGAAAAACGAGATTTTTGAAACATCATTTTATAGGCCATTCATGAGTCCCCAGTGTATATTTTGTCTGAGTGGGGAAAAATGAAGTCTTTGTTTCCTGACCATTTATTTCCAATACTTTATATCAGGATTCATTCCAAGTTCTTGGATTCTAAGACACCCCTTGAACCTTGCATAAAAGGTATTTTTCTAGTCAGGAAATTAAGTGGATGATCTAGGAGATTAGTAGCAGGATACAGTGTCTTTCACCTCAGGGACACCACATGCTCAAGTCTGGCCTAGGTTTGTAGTGATGGAAAGTCATTGCCATCTGATAACTATGGTGGCTCACGTGAAGTGGATTGATGGTCTCAGACTGGTTCCTTGAAGATAGGTATCTACACTGTAATTGCCACTTATGGAAGCAGTCACAGTAGAGAGGTTAAGGACTGCACAGGCATGGAAGCTCAAATAGTCCCTTCCTCAGGGCAGGTGGTCCCTTCAGAAGAGGTTGAGGCAGTGTGGGGAAGCTGGCAGGACTGTCAGTTTAGTACCTTTGGTAAGCACCAAGCACACTTGAAGAAAAGAAAATGTATAGCAAGCCCTTCATTTAAATAGTGTTACATTTGTGACAAAAACCAGGAAATATCAGTATAGGGCTGCTCTGCCCATCAATCTCATGGTTGTGCTTTCTGTTTTGCACTGTGATGAGGGGCAAGGATAGAGAATCTGCCTCAACTCTGAATTTCCTGGCTTTTGTCAGTTTTCAAACAGAGGTTTTTGTGTGTAACAGATTAATGTCTACAAAGCCCTTTCTAATGCCTTTTTAGGTTGCTAGGATACACAGCTCTGTAGCCACCACAGAGATATCTCTGGCTAGGGGCTTAGATAAACCCTGACTTGTTTTGATTAGGTGAGCTTTATTATAGAAGAGAAGGCAGCTTGCTTGACATCATGAAAATGTGACCTGCTACAAAAGGGGAGATACAAAGATTGTTGTTCACAATCACATTCAGAGGATATGCTAAGAATAAATTTCCAGCCCATCAAATTACTTCCACCCAGAAAAATCCACACCTTGTAATTAGGGTTTGACATGGTCTCTTGAGACTTGGATCTATTCCTGCTAACATGTCTGCAGAACACTATCCTGTGGTGAAAAATCATTAGTAGGATAGCTTTAATTTCATGTTTCAAAGATAGTCCAGCAATGGTGAGTGTGCTCTAGTGAGCAGAGCAGGAAATTGAGAATAAGGTTTCCTAGATTCTTCTCTCAGCTCTGCTGCTGAATTACTGAGTGACTATGAAACAGTTCTTAATGTCTGAGTCTCTCACTATAAATGGTCTGTAAAATGGGGATATTTACCTATCCTGCAAAACAGAAAGTACTATTATAGGCTTAAGGCTAGTAACTAATTCACATTGGTTGGGGACCCTCCGATAAAAGGTGCAATGGAAATGCAAATTGTTCTTTGAGTCAAATCAAACCAGTTTTCTTTTTTAACATCTTGTACTATATTTTTCCAATGATAAAATATTTAGTGGACATATTTTATTGTTATTATTTATTACATTATGACAATTCCTACAGGCACTAACTGAGATCGGGACCCCATTGTGCTAGACACTACACATACCAATTGTAAGAGATAATCCCTGCCCCAAATAATTTTCTGGTTGTAAAAAGGACTCTCCTCAAATTTGAAACCACATCAATGAAAAATAAAATCCTCAGAGGTAACATCTCCAACCCATAAACAGAGCCATCCTGTCCCACAAACCTATCCCAGGCAAAGGTCTGAAGGCACTGATTGGCTTTTAGAACACATTGTAAAACCCAAAATTCTTCCTCTCCAGACCAAGAGAGGAAGCAAATTTCAAAGTTACTGAGAACCTTGCGCTTCAAAACAGAGAGTGCATCAGCTAGAGAGACGTTTGCTCTCAAATAGCTACAGTCCAAATCTTTAGGACTTACTTATCAATTACAACAACCTGTGTTGCAACTGTAACTGAATAGAGAGCTGTACATGTGGACTTTCAAGTGCTGGTGTAATATGCTCCCATGTGCCATGCATATTGCAAGTAATATTCAGGCACAGCCCTGTGTAAATCACATTTCAATAATCCAGTCTAAAGGACACAAGTCATGGAGCACTATGGTTCCTGGTCTGAGAGACATGATTGCAATTGTTTTTCCATCTGTGCTTCACACAAAAGCACTTTTGGCTACCAGAGCCACTGAGGGCTCTAGGAGCAAACTGGTTTTGAAAAGTACCCCTAGAACTACTAACCTATATTTAGAAGGGTAGACAAAACCAGTCAGTAATGCAAGGCACCATCCCCATTGTATGTTCCAGTTGCTTCCTCTGGCCAGCCATCACTCTTTCTCTGGATTTAGTCTTAGTTATCTTGCTCTCTTATTCTGGGACTCGGAAACAGAAAGCCTGCACAGTCTGGGTCCAATGGAGAGAAGATGTCGAACTGCATGTCATCCATATACTGATGGCACTGAAGCCCAAACCTTCTCCCTCCCCCTCTCAGTGGCCTCAATGAAACACTGAACAGATGAAGTGACAGAACAGACTCCTCTGGAACCCTACAAGAGAGAGACCTTGGGGCAGTTGAGCAATTACCCAATACATGTCTTTGGGATCTCTCTCTGAGAGGAAAGAATGGAAACACTCATCGATGATCTTGTCTAGCTTTGCCAGCTTCCATTGTCAAGACAACAAAACCATATGGCCAATGCTATCAAAGGCTGCTGACAGAGCGAAAAACAACCTACATGGACAACTGCCATTTCTTTAATTCTAGGAGATCATCAACCAGCAAAACCAACACACAGCTTCTATACCATGCCCATGTGTGAAACTGGACTGACAAGGATCCAGAAATCTGAGCCCTGCAGATATTGCCAGAGCTGCTTCCCAATCACCTTCTCAATTACCTTATCCAAAAACGCAGACAAAAGATAGGTCAGTAGTTAGTGAGCTCACCAACATCACCTAGGAACAATTTCTTGAGCATGGCCGTCATACCTACTGATTTGAGGTGTGCTAGCACTATTCCTTGCCTAGGACAGGCATCATAAATTTCCATCAATAATCTCCCTGCTAATTTTAAGAGCCCCAGCATGTATGTAACTCAGCAAATAAATGGCCAAAGCTCAACTTGAGTCAATACAGTGTTTGCCCATTCGAGACGTGGCTCTCTTCCCATGGATGCAGTCAAATCCATTCAAGTCAGAGTGACCTTATCTAATATAAAGTCTCTTCTGCATGTCTGTTGTTATTATTGCCATTAGGTTGGACTTTTTAATGAGAATAATGTTCCATGGGTCGCAGTATTCAGTAATCTACTGTTCTCGTCTACCATGGGCTGCTGCCAGTTTACCACATCCCAAAACAGGTCAAAATTAAGACCATTTTTAGCTTGATTTGGCTCACCCCAACCAACCACTTACATTCAATACCAGTACTTTGCTGAACAGGGTCCTCTGATAACATTAAGGGTATGTCTACATGCAATAAAAGACTGGCCTGGGTTGAATGACTCAAGCTTGCTAGGCTCAGGATGAGGGGCTAAAAATGGCAGTGTAGGTGTTCGGGCTCAGGCCCAGGCTCTGAGACTCCATGAACGTCTACACTGCAGTTTTTCAGCCTCACAGTCCAAGCCCTGATAGCCCAAGTCTGCTGACCTGGGCCAGCTATAGCCATGTCACAGGTCTGTTATTGCAGTGTAGATGTACCCCAAGAGAGTCTGCTGATAGCAGTACATGAATCTAATGCTACTTATCTGCAGGATTAAGTGTCAGTGTATGTAAATATATTAGATCTTGTTTTCAAAGGGGATCAGAAGGTATCCCTTGGGCTCTATGCACTATAGGTCATGCTTTGAGATAAGTTAACATTTTGTCTCCAAGAGGTGTGGTTCACCCTCCTCTCAGTTACAGAGCTTACAGTATTATGCAGTTCACTCACCTCTCTTCATCTTCTAATAAAAATGCAAGATCCAATTTCTCTCTCCTCTCCCCCACTGGCTTCCTCCCACAGTGTTTTAAATTCTCACTATATTCTGAAAAATGATGCTGCGCAAATGTCACCTTGGGGTTCCAGCATTGATTCTCCCTCATTGATTTACAGAGAAAATTTGCTATATTCACAAGTCATTTGAAGTTGTAGATGCTCAACAGCTCTGAAAATCAGGCCCAATGGTTATGTTTCCAATCATAACCACACTTTAAATTCTATGCTGTAATACTTCAAACCTGAGCTGTAACACTCCTGGTACTGAGTCCTGGTGGCTCCTCTGTTTCAATGAGGCAGTTTGGGCTGCTCCGGCTGCTCCATGGATGCTCTGATTCTGGATACTGGGGTGGAATCTTCTGCTCCACAGGAAAACAAAATGAATTTATTTCCAGACAAACTCAGTTTTTTGCTGAAAAGAAACCTCATTTCCTTTATACACAGTGTACCATACTGCTTTCAATGAATTACACTGCAAATTCCCAAACCACCTCACCCAGAGCCATCTTCATCTGGAGTCCCCAGAATTAATTGCTATCCAATGTGTAATTGAGGTCTGCTATGTGGATGAAAATCTGTTAACAATGCAGACTATAAATGGATGGATGGATAACTTCAAATATGTGCATCAAACGATAAGATTGCACATGAATCTTTTTTGCAGTAACTATGAGCTATGTACTCCACTATTAGACATAAACTGAGTAAGGCCAGGAATGCAGTATTGTATCACTACTGAAAATATAGGGTGAAGAGACCTACTCCATCATTGTCCTGTCTTGAATATTAAGCAGCAACTTAAATAGTACTTTACATTTTATTCTTCACATATGAAAGAAACCCTGAACTGACTGCCTACAAAGAGTAAACTAAATATGGTCATGATTAAAATTAGGTTTCCAAATATACATTTAATGCGGAGGATAAAAAAAAATGCTTAATGCCTGTTAGGTAAACACCAGTTTCCTTGCATAAAAACTGCTTCCTGAAGGTTAACAGCTCTACTGTAGTTACAGACAGGTTTCAGCACAGATTTGTTATTTGATATTAATCCTCAATAAATATTTTAAATAATCAATTACTTTTTGTATTGGCAAAGAACACTCATCAAGTGTAACTCCATAGGTAGAGTTATTGTGGGAAACTGGACTGAATTCATCACCTACAATTCACTCTGTGAAAATGACTTAATTCTGCCCAAGCCCTTATATAAGAAACATGCAAGTCAGCCAAAGAGACTTTAATTCTCAGATTGTAAACTCTTAGGTTCAGGGCCTGTGTCCACCTCTATAGACCATTGTACAGCATATAGCATAATGGGACCCTGATCGGGGTCTCTGGTCACTGATTTAGTGTAAGTAAATAATAAATAATAATAATAATAAATACAATTAAGCTTACCCCAGCTAGTACCTCACAGGAAATTAATCTTTAGTTTCATGGAATAAC
Organism: Mauremys reevesii; assembly: GCF_016161935.1. Classification (NCBI taxonomy): domain Eukaryota; kingdom Metazoa; phylum Chordata; order Testudines; family Geoemydidae; genus Mauremys; species Mauremys reevesii. The sequence continues at coordinate 31,475,268 of NC_052626.1, forward strand.
TCTGGATAAACATACATTAAGCAACACAGAACACATTAGAGAACAATGTATTCAGTGCCAGACAGCCAGACATTTAAGAGTTAATTAGAAAGACCCACACACATGTGCATGTTTAGCCTCCAACCCCCTTAGAATCTGTTATTCCAAGTATCCATGACACTGCAGACACAGACTGAGTGAGAGGACCCAAGCTCCTACCTTTGATTACCTACCCCCATCATTTTATGCCAGTAAACTCTGCAATGCAGCAGTAAGTGCTCTGCACTTTGATAAGCATTTGCTTGTCTCGCTAGGTCTGTGCCAGTGAACGTGTACAGGCAGCAGCGAGTTTTAATAAAGCAAACTCCGCAGTAGACTGCAGAGCAAGCTGATTAATAGTTTGGATGTTGCTGGGAAGTGTGCAGTAACATCTTTCTTCCTATCCTCTCCATGCAGCCCTTAAATCTGATGGATCAAAGCTTTGACCAGCATCAGGTGGTTAAAACAGAGTTCATTAACTCATGTGGCTTTCTGTCTGCTTGCTGGAGAAAGGCTACAGGGGATGCTTACAATGATCACATACTAAATGTGTTTACTAGAGTTCAAACAGCTTGTCTCTCTCATGCCAAGACCGCCCTTTAAAATGATATTAATTAAGCAAGCAGCTTTAATACAACAGGCAAATGACATGGTAATCAGTGATTACAGTGGCAAGCAAGGACATCCTTTCCCAGAGACTCAGAGGGAAGGAGGGCAAGAGCAAGACCTTATCTTACCCACATGGCTTAGCTTGTGTTTTTGAATCATTCCCTCCTGTGTCTTTTGTTCTTCCATAGCTTAAAATACTGACACTATGCCTTAGGCAAAGTTCTTAAAAGGGGGAATTTGAGTAGGAGAGGGTGAGCAGTTTCCCTTCCCCCTTGCATAATAAAATAATTTGGGTAAAGAGTACATTTCAGAAGTAAATTCTACAGAACTAGAGATGGCACCAACAATGCAGCACCATGCAAGGGACCAGCTGGAGAGGGCAACCACTGGGCAGTAACAAGCAAATCAGTAGGTGCAAAGGGCATGAAGGAGGAATGCACCATAACAGAGCTGTGGAAATCTTTCCAGGTTTGGTATGAAATGGATAGGTGCATCTTGGATAATTGCATCACAATCCAAAAAGATGTGGGTTTGAAACGTAGCATTTCTATGGTTGAATACTACAGGCAGGATTTGAATTTGACATGTCTGCATAGAGACCTGGTGGTCAAATACCACAGTGATGAGCACATAAGTGGTTCACATGGTTTCACTGCTTGGCCATAACTGGATGTAGGAATAATGAGGAGAGGTTGGAAAACACCCTGAGACATGGGATCTTTCCCAATAGCACAGTTTGGACATGGCCTATAAAAAAGAACAGCACGCAATGACAGGGTAATCCCAGATACAAAACATTTCACACACAGCTCTGCTGAAAATTCTGTGATGTTAAACAAAACCATGCCAATGGCGAGTCAGTTGGTAGAGAGGACATTAAGAAGACAGCATCAGGCATATGAAAACAGCTGGAGTCCTAGCATGAAGGAACACCCATCAAATACAGAAGGATCAAAAAGAGAAACTAGCCAGTTGTAAACAGTTTATCAGAATGAGATGGCAACTAGATTTCTTAGTTATCCTTGCTCCCAATCCCACCCTCCCACTTAAAGTACTTGCTTTTTTCCCGTTTGGTATTGTTCCTGCCTGCCACCCACCCAAAAAATTTCACCTATTTCACTTATTTGTCTTTCTGGCCATCTCTCATTATATCTTACATGCCCATTACCAAGATATCTGGGCCAAACATTCATTTTACAGATGTGGAAACTGAGGCTCAGAATGGTGAAGTGACTCAGCTCAAGAGTCACAGTAACTCAATGTGAGCGCCAGTTTTCAGAATGCAGGCTCCCTGGCTCCTAAAAGTAACCCTGTTCCACTAGACCACACTGCTGCCCACTGCAGATTGAGTGATCCCTCCCTCCAGATTGATCTGCTTATCCTTAGTTCCCTCTGGCATTATATTTCTTGCCCCATGCACCAGAGCATCTGAACCTCTGGTTTTTTCCACTGTATCTCTATGCAGAAAGGCACTGATACAGGTCAGAAGTCTTGGAGTGCTTTTATTGTGACCAGCAAAAACAAAGCTTTCTAGGTATTAATAGTCCAGCCTAAGCTGAAAAGAAGTAAAAACAAATGCAACTGACCAAAAGGAAAAGGCAAATTTGAGAATGATCTCTTTTCTACAGGTTTTTTGAACCATCATATAAACTGTAAATAGAGAATAATATTCCTGCTATAGAATTTGATATGGTGGTTCAGACATCCATGGAAAGGAGATCATTCTCTATTGAATGCTATAGGTTTTCTATTGCTTTCATTCCTACTAAATATGGTGAAAGGATGAGGAAACAGGCAAATTCAATTGATTTGTTTGGGCTTGTATGTAGGTTGTAGAATATAGGCCAGAGGATACCATTAATCATTATCACTTCTTTCTCTTGATTCTCAGTAGCCCTGTATTTATTTATTTTATTCATAGGCTTCTCTATGGTGTTCATCACTGTAGTATCAGGTGGAGAGTTTATAGGTGCTTGCCTGGATTTTGCGGCGATGAGGTTGGCTTGCCTGCTTATTTATCTTCACTATACGTGGAGCAGACTGTATTCAGAGGCAAGCAAAGTGAGTCTTTATGTTCATTTATCTTATTGAATGAAAAAGCAGGAGCAGATGAAACAATGTTATTTATTATATCCTAGATACAAAGTCTATAAGGGGAAGAAGAGGGCAGCCAGACTGAACAATGTGAACAGAAGCCCTTTTGCCACATAGCTGCTCTAGGAAGAAGTGTCACAGATGTGCAGAGATATAATTGCAATGAAATTCATCATCACATTCAGGCAGACCATTTGCCAAGCAGAACTCAGTGGAATTGTCTCCTGAATCATTCACATGTTCTCTCTTTCTCTCTGTTACATAAAAACAGAGCATTCACCCTGGAAACCCAGAGGCAGCACTGGATGTCTGTGTGTGCTGCAGACAATGGCCATTACAACAGAGCACGCCCCACGGGGTTTTCTAATGATAAATGTAAGTCTGACTTTACATGTGGCAATGTCGGGGCCAAATCTCAGAGCTAACAATCTCATAAGACAGGCTGGCTAAACAGTCACTCCAGTGTCTTGATCCTGACAACCTGACCAGTGTTCTGTTTTCAAGCTGATGGTATGGAGAGAAAAACTTGGCCCATAGACTAACAAACTATTCTTTTCAACTATAGGCAGGGAATGGGACCTAGTGGTTAGAGTATGGGACTGAGTCAGGATTCCTGGCTACTACTCCTGGCTTGGCCAAAAGTTCCCTGTCTGACCTTGGGCAAGTAATTTAGGGCTCAGACACAGCTGCACACTGCAGGCAAGATGGAAGACTACCTCCTTAACAGGAGCTCCTGGAAACACTTGCCTGACTCAAGTATGATGCTCCCCAGATCTCATGCACAGTTAAGGGGAGCCCCACTGTTGTGCCACTCTTTCCAGGAGTGCAGTGTCCCCTCCCTATGTTGGGGTTAGCTTTGCAGGTCAGTGTGTGAAAAGGGGTGGGGTGGGGTGGGGATAGGATGCCTGTCCCTGTCCTTTCCTGTCCCTTTGGGGAAGCTTAGATAATACAGTGATGGGCAGATGGGCTAGAACTGCCATGAACACCGTGAGCCTGTAGAATGTTTGGGTTCTGGGAGGTCAAGGACTCAGTAACCAGCCCCTGAACAGCACCACAAGGAAAGGAAAGAAGAGGCTTCTTGGCCTTTACCCCACCTCTGTGTCCACCCAGGCAAGGCTGTGAACAATCAGCCTTTAATCTCGCTGTGCCTTTGTTTATCCAGCCATAAAATATGGATAACAATAATTCTTACTTCACAAAGAGATTATGAGGCTTCATTTGTTAATATTTTAAAATACTGTGAATGGAAGGCACCATCAAAGGACAATATTTTAATTAATTACTATTATAATAAATATGTGGAGGAGGAAAAAGATTGCTGATGTGGCGCACAGCAAGACCTTGATAAGTTATATGGCTCTCTAGATCTGCTTTGTTCCTTTACAGTGAATGAAGACTGTTGCCATCATACCCCATCCCCATTTTTTTTAAGCAGCCTGGACTTGTGAAATTGCAGAACAGAGCGACATTCTGAATAACACCCACCTTTCTACTGTTGGGATGTGACATGTAATTTTTTTGCCTGGGTTTATTCTCCCCCTTTTTCAACATCTATATTATTTTCAGCCTAAGGGCTGATGAAAACCTCAGTCTGAAACAGACTGAATACTCGTGTGCAATCTGTTCTCTGACTTTTGTACAGGATAATTGCATGGGGGAGTTTTGCGGTGGGGGAGGGAGTGTAATCTAATGGATAGGGCACCGAACTGTGAGTCAGGAGACCTATGCTCTATTCACAGCTCTCACACTGACCTGCTATGTGACCTTGGGCAGGTCATTTCCCCTCTCTGGGGCTCTATTTTGCCTCCCACCCTGTGTCTTGCCTATTTAGATTGCAAGCTGTTTGGGGCAGGGACTGTCCCTTACTATGTATATTTTTATATTGTAATTCCTGGAAGTTCCAACCTTGTCTTGGTTGGAACCTCCAGGCATTACTGTAATACAATTAAATGATACTAATTATAGAATTGTAGGATTGAAAGGGACCTCAATAGGTCATCTAGTCCAGTTCCCTGAACTGAGGGAGGACTGCGTATTATCTAGACCATTCCTGAAACGTGTTTGTTTCTACTAACCTGTTCTTAAAAACCTCCAATGACAGCGATTCCACAACCTCCCTAGGTAATTTGTTCCAGTGCTTAATTACCTAATGTCTAACCTAAAACTCTCTTGCTGCAATTTAAGCCACTGCTTCTTGTCCTGTCCTTGGTGCTTAAGGAGAACAATTTATCAACCTCCTCTTTATATCAACTTTTTACATACTTTTAAGATTGTTATCAAGTTTCCCTTTAGTCTTCTCTTGTCCAGACTAAACAAATGCAATTTTTTCAATCTTTCCTCGCAGGTCGTGTTTTCTAGACCTTTAATCATTTTTGTTGCTCTCCTCTGGACTTTCAACTATTTGTCCACATCTTTCCTGAAATGTGGTGCCCAGTTGAGGCCTTATCAGTGCTGAGTAGAGTGCAAGAATTACTTCTCATGTCTTGCTTACAACATTCCTGCTAATACATCCCAGAATGATGTTTGCTTTTTTTGAGACAGTATTATATTGTTGGCTCATAATTAAGGCTACGTTTATTTCACGGAGGTCATGGAAGTCGGAATCGGTGACTTCCAGAGACCTCTGTGACATTCTCTGCTTCAGCCCCAGGGGCTGCAGGAGTCTGGAGCTGACAGCCAGTGGGGCCCTGGCAGGGTTCCAATGACAGGCGACAGCAGCAACAAGTGACAGGGGCCCCCCTGCAAAACTCCAGCAACAGGTGACAGACTCCTGAGGGATCCCTCCTCTGGGTTCCAGTGATGGGCGACAGCCTTGCATGAAGGGAAGAGGGATGCCTCGGGCGAGAGGCTGGGGGTGTCCTGTTTTCTCTTTGGGAAATATGGTCACCCCACAGCTCCCAGCACACCTTGTTGGTGGGGGAAACCATGGAGCCGCAGCAGGAAAAGTCACAGACAGGTTACGGTTGCCGTGATTTTTTGTTAATTTCCCATGACCTGTCCATGACTTTTACTAAAAATAACCATCACTAAATCTTAGCCTTAGTCATAATTAGTTTGTGATCCTTTGTAACCCCCAGACCCTCATTTCCTATTTTGTATTTGTGCAATTAATAACCCAGTGGTGCATAATTTATAGGATGTTTTGCTTTCTGTATGGGAGTTCTTCCACAGGCTTCACTGGGCTTTGGATCAGGCCTCAACTGCACCGTTCAGATCATTCTTCTACTTTTAGTCTGCTTTTCAGCCCTCCTGGTTATCTATAGCTTACAGGCACAAAGATGTGGTTGGCTAGTGTAACTACTGCAATCTTTTCCTCTCCTGAACCACTTCCCAGCCCCATTTTGGTACTGACTATTGATGTTGCTCCAATTCTAAATTAATCCAATTAGTTGAGATTAGAAACCCATCTCAAGCATCACCTCCATTCTGTGTGTGCCTTAGATGCTGTCTGGTAATTAATGGTGCACTTGCGGTGTTATTAATTAGCTCCCTTAATTTCACCATCCAAATTATCAAAGAGAAAATTGACTTGAAGTTTCTGGGCTCCTTTGCCAGGCTCCCTGTCTGCAGTAATGAGCAGCTGCACCTTCCTTGTGGAGCAGATTAATGATTTTGTACTTTGGTTCTAACAGAGGTAGGAACTTTGGGATGTTTTGTTGGCTGTTCCCCTCTTTTCTTACCTTGACAGACTTTGTGAAAGGCACTGACAGGGCATTCACCAGCTTCTTTCATGAGCTCTGATAGAACCAGCTGTATTTCACAGTGTGAACTTTTCTTTCCTTCCCTTTGCCCCTTTGATGTTCTGCTCTTTGCTTGCACCCACAAAGGTTTTTTTATGCGTGCATATTATTGTTTCATTCTGGGAGAACTCTGGAAGATGTCCGTGTACCTCATAATATGACCTGACACAATAGCCTTCCCAGATGCTCCAGATATTTTTCTGTTTCATTAACATGTTTCTCACTCCTGTCCAGGGCATAATGGCATAGTCAGGACAGTGACCAGTTCCAGCTACAGTAACGAGGGGGTTTTTTTATGAGTGTCTTGATGGGGTAGGCTTGGAAGCATTAGATTTTTATTAGTAAATGCTGATTTCAGCATACACAGATTTCAGCACACTGACAAAAATACTTCCATCAATAGTAATTGAAAGTTATGACAGGCAAAGTAAGATAAATACTGCTTGAGAACTTATTAAAGTTTGATTTAACAATATTTGTTTTGTATATTTTGACATGGATATTGATCATTTGTGTTTTAATGTTTATAAAGCTTTAACTTATTGAATCTCAGTGTCTACTATGATTAAATAATTATTGTCTGCCCTCCCTAATTTTCTACCACTGTGAAAATTTAAATAGATTAAAAATTGAAAACAATGTTTAAAACCCATAATTTAGACAAAATTTCAATAGATAAAAATAGGAACAAATGCTTAAAATAAACTGATATCCTTCAAAATTATTTTTTAATTGATTTCTGCCAAACCTACTTGTATACATCTCCTCTTGGTGCATCAGTTCAGGCTGCTCGTAGTGGATATGTTTGTCTCCTATCATTACCCACATCTCTTGATTTCCACTTAAACCAGTTTCATAGTGGTATAGAGCTGTCAGTCATCAAAATCAAGAGCCCATTGGAATAATACATAACACTAATATAGCATTTTTCACCTTCACAGAAATTTTAAAAATGAATTAATCAATTTTTACAACTCCTCGGTACAGTACATAATTAAATATCACTAGACCTATTATACAGATTGGGAAACCGAGGCACAGAATAGTTGAGAGACTTGCCTAAGGCCACTGAAGGAATCACTGTCAGAAGTGGACTTAGTTCATGGTTCCTAGCACTGGCTTTCAGTATGGCACACTGTCCACTTAACTCCTGTATACCTTTATGAGAGATGTACAGCAGGATCTCTGTGCATAGTGCTGAAAGTTTACCTCTACATGATGCACCTAGATTATATTTTTAAACTTAGTGGATAGTTTATTTTCTACTTTCTATGTTGCATTGCTAGCACCAGAACCAAAAAGTTAACCTCCACCCTGGCCTTGTCAGTGATGCTTTATCACCTTTTCCCACTGGAAATGGAATTTGGTCACTAGAAGTCAAAGGCCAAGTAAGTGATGAACTGATGACACCCAATTTTCAGTAGCTCGGCTCAACACCAGATGTACCCAGGCTATAAACATGGAAAGATCTTTGTGCTGAAAATGTATCCTCATGCACACAAGATCCCCACTTCCCCACACAATGCTATTAAAAGGTTTCCCAGTGCTCTTGAGCCTGCTATTCTCTGGTCCTGTGTTTTTGTCTACTGCCTTCTATTAAGATATCACCACAATTATTTTGCATAATTCTATCACTGAAGGCACACAGTACTTCTTGGTGTCAATCCAATATTGGCCAAATTTTCTTGTTGTAAAGACCAGATCACATCTGTGCCTTAGATACTATCTTACTCTGGAGTTCAGATGATCCTCTCCAAAACCTGGTCACAAGAAGCTTCTATGCTGTAGGATCCTCTGTTTTGTTCTTTAGGAATAACCCAGGAGTGAGAATAAACTTATTGAGTTGTACTGTATTGTATTGAATTTAATCTGCTTTGAATGTGATGGTGAATTTGAAAGTTTAGTTAAGTCAGTAACATATACAGAATGTAGGCAGATGAGAAATGGACACATTAAGTGAAGAATTTAACCTCCCTGTGCCTTCTGTAGGACATTTTATAATCCTTCCTCTCTTCATATTTTTAACTTTCAGCTCTTTTTGGAACCAGTTCCAGTTTCAAAATCTAATACACCTGCAAGTGCAGATTTTTTAACACAACTCTGCTGCACTTGGCTTCAGAAGCAAAAAGGATCCCACATGAGTACTTCCTGAATACTCCCAAAAGGTAGAAAAAACCCAGCCCAGCATAGACAACAGATAAAACTGCAGGTGCATCTAACATTGCTACAAGAGTAGAAATAGCAATTGCACAGCTCTATCAACATTGTTTCACCGCAACAGATGTGACCCCCATATTTTCATTTCAACAAATGGCAACACTCTTGAAACTGGCAGAGAATTTTAAAAAACGCTCCACAACAAAGACCTATAATTTGCTAGAAACAAACAATGGCTAACATACAATATTGCTTTCCCCCGCTCCCTTTGTTAGCCTATGTGCTGCAGTTTGTGTCACTTAAACTCACTGAAAAGCAGGAACTCTCTTTTAATTTCAAAGTCAAGAAGGACAGCACAGGAATATTAGAAGGACCCAAAGCTTTCAGAAAATCCTAAATGAAGTATGTAACCTTTCCCCATTTCAACTCTCATTTCTTTTTATTATTTTTTCTGCTTCCTAACAAACCTGTGGAATAGAGTGATGCCATTGGATCACTGCCCAGCATCTTTTCTTTCTAGCTTCATCCCTCACCACCACGCATTCTAGAACAGGAAAACAATGTGGGTGGCAGGAGGGCAGTTTCCATCACTCCATTAAAACTGTAATTAAAAAAAAAACAACCCAAAACTTCAAAAGGTCTTTTGGAAGCTCTCATTATATCTATTAATATTTTGCCTCTCACCATTCTTTAATGGCATTCAACTTTTTTTTCTGTTCAGATACATTTAGTTTTGATTTAATACATTAAACCTATCCTTATCTCCTACTTGTGTTGTTGATGGCCAGGCAGTGGCTGAGTGATATATATCCACATCAATGGTGTTTTAATGAAGAATCATTCTAATACATCAGAGAGAGAGTGCTCTCATGATAGATAGTGCCATACATCACCACGGTGAGGCATTTCTTATTATATATTGCCCAAACAATGTCACTGGAAAGGAAGGAGAGGCCTAGAAGACCTGGTAGGTTTTAATTTATTACATTTGTAACCCTTCTGCCCATCTGAGTTGGCAGCAACAAGGGCCGGGTTCAGTATCTAGGGGTTCCGTTTCAATAACGCAATGCAAAACCGGCTCGAGCCCCCACCCAGTGACCTGGGACAATTACATACCACCTCCCAGGTGCCTCTAAGAGGCAATACTTCCCCTCTCGCAAACACGGAGTCTGAGTGTAGCAAAATCCTTTTAATAAAGGAGGGAAACAATGCGGCATTGTGTTGGAGAAACACCACAAACAGGATTCATAACACAAGCCATGAGCAAAAGACCCACCCCTCAAGTAAGTTTAGCAGTATCCTTTTCCCCTCAGGCTCTTAAGTCCAACAACCCAAAAGATCACTCCAATTCCCAAAAGTCTAACACCCCAAAAGTCTCTTGTGTGCAGCAACCCCAAAATCACCCAAAAGTCCAACAACCCAAAAGTCTCTGTCCCTGGTCAGTGCAGCCCCAGAGTTCAAAAGTTTATATGCAGAGTTTTACCTCCCACAGCCTGGATGGAAATGGGGGGGAGAAGGGACACACGGGGTGTTAAGGGGCACCTTACGCGGTCCGAGGCCAACTGCCCTGCCTCTCTGTGGGGCTCTGCTGCAGCCTTCACCTTGAGCTGCTCCACTCCACCAGCCATCCCGTGAGCTACTCCAGCCATCCTACAAACTGCTCCACTCCGCCCCGCTCCACTCCACTTGCTGTTCTGAGGGCCGCTCCAACCTTCCCGCAAACTGCTCAGCTCCACTTGCTGTCCCATGGCCCACTCCAACCACCCCACAAACTGTTCCACTCTGCCAGCCGCTTAGCAATATATCTTCAGGCTCCCCCCACTAGTTAACACAGCACTCAGTGATCTCAGCTCATAGTAGAAGAGCCCCAGTGCTGGTGCACCAATGGCTCAAAACAAATTCAGCACAGCAGGCTGTAACTAATCTCTTAATGGAATCAAAATTAGCTCTGCTATTTAACAGTTGAGATATGAAGCAATACAATTGGCATTTCAGGCCCTCAAGAAGGGAGGGGCATCCTATCAGGCACAAATACCTGTCCCCAGACTCTCTTCATTCACTGCATTTTGGAACCCATGTCCCTTGTCTAGCAAGTGCTACTTAGTTGATGGTGAGTCCCTCTGTCATAAAACAGTTCCACTGGCCTTGATTCACATAATCAGGGTAACAACCCTTTATTCTTCCTGCCCCAATAACAGAGGAACTGGGGATTCCACAGCAGCCAAAGTGACCATTTGGGCGGCTATGGGCTCATGCTAGGCGGGGTGAGTGTGCCTATGCAAACAAGACCAGCCCCTGAAGTTCTTATTCATGACTCACCACAATTCACCACCAGATGTCAGGGTAGAGCTCATCCTGACTCTGCTTACACATTTAAAAAATGCTTTAAAATACCCAACACAATAATACCTGCCCAGGTTTGAAGTGGAAGTTCAACATTAACAGATAGGTCTGAAGTGAATCTTTGCAATGCAACCCAGTAAGTCAAAAGCCAGCCCATGGACTCCTACAACGCAGCCCACATCTCTCTCTCTCTCTCTCTTAAAAGACAGAAATACAAGCAAATACTGTGGCTGGCAACTTTCGTTTTGATTTAAAAAATGTGCATGTCACATTATGCAGGGTACAATCTGGACTGTTGAACAGCTGTGCCCCTCAGTTCTCCAACCTAAGGTGCCTTTTACGCTACTTTGCTCAGAGCAACCACTCCTGGCCTGCTCCCATTCAGCCTTCAGCATGTAAATTACTCCCAGTTATATTTCAGGAGTGCTTCAGCCAGGTTACCACCCTTGAATTATACTGCAGAGCGACACCAGCAGACTCCCAGTCCCAGACTTTCCCCCAGAAATGTGCCTCTTGTACTCTTCATCATGAGGGAGGGCAGGGGGAGGAAGGGGAGAGGAATTGAACCAAAGTCTCCCACATCCCAGCTAAGTTCTCTAACCACTGGGGTAAAAGTAAAGGGAGGTTGCCTCCCACCCTGGCTGTTTTATGTGGAGTGAAATGAGGTGGGTGAGGTAATATCTTTTATTGGATCAACTTCTATGGGTGAAAGAAACAAGCTTTCAAGCTCCACAGAGCTCTTTTTCAGGTCCATGGAGTTAGGCAGTGTCTCAGCACACCCCCAGACTGGGCCCACAAGCAAGATGAGCATTCCTCTGCCTTTCATCCCTGGTTATAAAGACAGCAGTGAGCTTTAGGTGTGAGATAGGTACCCAGATGCCTGCCTAAGGCAGTAGTGCACATGCTCAGAGGCAGAAACGTAGGCACCTAGGGAACTTTTACAGCAAAAATGTAGTAGACAAGTGAGTTTAGGAGCCTACAGGGCTAGAAGGCACCCAAGCAGGAGTTTTGAATATTACAGCAGTGCCTAAAACTGGGACACAGGTGCCTAAATATGGGCTTTAGGTGCCTATATGGCTTTGCGGATCTCTCCCATAGTCCGTAAACATGCAAACACTTAAGCAGGTTTAACTTTGCATACCTGAATACTCTCATTGACTTCACTGGGAATCCATATGTGTACATTTAAGCAAGATTGGGGCCTACCTGCATATTTCAGTGACTTCTACAAAGAAAGTGCTTAAGAATGTTTGGTGGTGGTTGTTAATATTGGTGGTCGTTTTTAATATCGCCAATGCTCTCCACCCTGCTATGCTTCCCTGTGTCCCCCCATAATACAGTGCTGTGACTCCCGCATCCTATATATTATTGTATATAATCAGTTGCAAACCCTACCTGTTGAGTTTGGAGCAGTATTTATTTGGAAAACAAAGATTAATTAGAAAAAACAATGAGTTTAATAAAGACCTTAACTGAACTACATATGGTGGAAACTCCCCCTACAGCAGGGGTTCTCAACCTTTTTCTTTCTAAGCCCCCCCCCCAACATGCTATAAAAACTCCACAGCCCACTGTACCACAACAACTGTTTTTCTCCATATAAAAGATACAGCTGCCATTAAGGGGTAGGAAGCAGGGCAATTGTCCGGGGGCTTGAGCCACCAGGGGCATGGTGATGCAGTTGCAGGATTGGGGCCTAAAATAAGGCAACATCAATTTGGAAGCATCACATCAGCTGATTAAACTCTCATTGGCATAGGCACCAACTCCGCTGTGCTCTGGGGCTGAAGCACCCATGGGGAAAAATTAGTGGGTGCTCTGCACCCACTGTCAACCAAGCGCCCTTCACCCCCCACCACATCTCCTCCCCTGAGTGTGCCACATCCCCGCTCCTCCACCTACCTCCCAGCGTTTCCCATCCGGCCGCTAACAAACAGCCGTTTGGCAACATTAACACACTCCAGGGGGGGGGAGGCGCAGGAGCAGGAACATGGCATGTTCAGGGGAGGGGGCGGGGGGGATGTGGGGAAGGAGTTGGAATATTGGCGGGGACCAGGCGGATTTGGGGTGGAGACTTTGGGGAAGGGGTTGAAATGGGGGCAGGGAAGGGTTGGGAAGGGGCGGGGCCTCATGGAAGGGATGGAGTGGGGGCAGGGCTGAGGCCAGAGATGGAGTCGAGCACCCACATGAAAGAGGGGAAGTCGGTGCCTATGCTCATTGGCTAATCATAACCTAAGAGCATAATATGCAACTTCTGAAAATGTCCTTTACCATATTAACCCTTTTGTGCTGATCACATTTCCCATAACACCCCAAATGGACAAGGAGCAACAGGAAGAAAGAGAAAATAACTTCAACAGTCTACAGGTTAAAACTGGAGCGTGAAAGACATTTGTTCCCTTCATAAAATACTATGTAACATGAGATGTGCCATGCTTAGGGGTCTACCTGTCCTCTCCTAAATATGCATGTGGAATTCCCACTAACATCAATGGGAACACCATGTGTGTATCAAAGGAAGAACAGATCTCATCGTACCAAAATTACACTGACTCCCTGTTCAGCATTAATATCCAGTTATATAATTCATGTGACTCTAATGTATCAACAAACACTAAGCATACACTGTATTCCAGGCAGAAAATATCAGGCTTTAATTACATGAAGTAAACATCTCATTAAACGTCTATTTTTATAGATTCTAATGAACGCTATTGCTGAAACAGCATGACAAAAAATGACAATGAATAAGCTAAAATTGAGAGTATATTTTTTTAAAATGTTGAGCAGATTATAAAATAAACCTGTATATCTTTCCTATGATCTAACAAAACAAAATAAGTAAACCTACTTTATGCTAATATCGGAAGTATGTAAGCAAAATGATTGCTGATCAAATGAAATTATTAGCCCATAGGTATCTTCTCAGCTTTCCAAAAACTTCTACCTGCTGATTACAATGCACGATTTGAGGAGATTAGGTTGTTTATTTTGGGATATTTCATACCATGACAGCAGCAACTCTCAATTTCAAGGGCAGGAAGGATTTTGAGCACCAAAGATTTCACCCATTATGCTTTCATTTCTCCGTTGCTCACTTGTTTCAGACAGATGAGCGAGGGTTTTAGCCCAGTTCCTCCCACAGGCTACACAGAGGGATTTGCATGGCTTGCAGGATGCACTCTTCCTCTACATTTAAAACCTGAGAGTGTATAAAATGAAGATGGCCTATGGCAATTAGGGTGATCAGATGTCCCAATTTTATAGGGACAGTCCTGATATTTGGGGCTTTTTCTTATATAGGCTACTATTACCCTCCACCCAGGGCCGCCCAGAGGGGGGCAAGGGGGGCCCCCCCCCGCCCCGGCCCGCAGGGGCCCCCAAGAGAAGAGCGAGGCCGCTCCGCCCCTCTCCTGCTCCTCAGCCAGCGCGCGCCGAGAGCTGAGAGCCTGCCCCCCCCCCTGCCGTCTGCGGTGGTGAGGGGGGGGAGCTGGGCGGGCTGGGAGCCCCGCCCCCCCGCCGGCGGGAGGGGGAGGGGGGGGGGCTGGGGCCTCGCCTCGCCGCCCAGCCCCGCCCCCCCCTCACCACGCGCTCCTGAGGGGACTCAGGCCCCGCCCCCGGGCGGGGCCCGGCGGGTGGGGCGGGGGCCGGGGGGGGGGGGGGGGCGGGGCGGTGGGGGGGCGGGCCGGGCGGGGGGGGGCGGGGGGGGGGGGGGGGGGGGGGGGGCTGGGCGCGGGGGGGGCGGGGCGGCGGGGGGGGGCGGGCGGGGGGGGGGGGCGGGGCGGGGGGGGGGGGGGCGGGGCGGGGAGAAGCCCCGCGCCGCGGCGGCGCGCCTGGGGCCGGGGGGGGCGGGGCCCGCCGCCCGGGTGCCCCCGGGGCCCGGGGGTGGGGGGGGGGGGGCTTGGTGGCGGGGGGCAAGGCCCCCCCCCGGAAAGCCCCCCCCCCCGCGGCCTCCCCGCCCCCTGCCTCCACCTCCTGTCCCGATTTTTCACACTTGCTGTCTGGTCACCCTGATGGCAATAGGTGGAACTTCCCCCTTATGCAACAGATAGCCATCACTCCTCATGGCCCCCTCACATCATGCTCAGACACAATTGCTACACCTCACCCATCTCCTAGCCCCAATTTCTGTCCTGTCTATTTCTCTCATTTCCTTCCCTCATTTTTCTTTTCACTTTTCATTCTTGCTTTTCTTCTCCCTTATCTTTCTTCCCCTTTGACCCTTCTGCATTTTACGGCTCTTTTCCCCTTCCCTTTCTCATTGCCCCCCCCCCCCAGTTCTTTTCTCTTTCACTCAGTTCTCTCACTCTCCCCATCTCCAGTGCTCTCCACCCTGCAGTGTCTCCCAGTGTCCCCCCATACTACAGTGCTGTCCTATAGCCTTGTTGCCCTCTGCTGTACTCTCTCCCTCCCCCTTTTGTATCTTCACACAGTGCTGTACTCCAGTTCTGTCTCCTGCTGTAGCTCCCCTGCCCCTCCCAGCTCGGAACCTCTGAGCCCCTCTCACTTAATCCTCCAGCCTCAGGAGTCCCCCTCCCGCCCCCCACAAACACTCATACCTGGTGCTGGGCCTGGAGAAGCAGGAGCTGGAGACAGCCTGGAGGGGCAGCAGGGCAAAACTGAATTAGTCCCACAGAGGCCTACAGTCCCAGCTGTGGCCTGAAGCCCACGTGTGACAAGAGATCCTGGGCAAGCGCCAGGAGTTCCCGAGTGGCCACCAGATGTACTACAGCCATTAGCGCATCCAGTGGCTGTAGATGCTCCAGCCCACCATCAAAGCCCTAATGGCTGCAAGTGGTATAGGACCCTGCATTACAGCAAGCAGACTAGACACTGCCAGTCTACTGTATGTAGCACAGTGCTCTTTGCCAGAAAACCAGAAAGCTCTGTGAAGTCAGACAGTAGTGATTGTATCCGGAATGAGAAGCTCGTTCAATGGGCTATTTATTATCTTCTTTTGCATCTGCCATGAACTTTCCCTCCTTTACACTTCTAGATTGTACTGAGTGACTTTGGCCTTCTGCACATTTGTTCTGAGATCACGTTTGTTACTGGTCTGTGCACTAGTTATTACTTCCAAGCACTTTAAGATGTTATCTGTGAGTCTGAGCTGACTCGGGAGCTTTCCTTATATCAAAGCCCTCTTCCAGGCAACTGCACTTGAGTCTCCTCTCACCAATACATATGCAACTCCACTGACTTCCGTGGAGCGTCTCCTGATTTATACAGATGCAAGAGAGATCAGAATAAGGTCCTATGTCGCATGCGGCATGTGCATGGGAGGGAGAGAAGCATCAATAGGCTAAATCCAGTTCCCTCTGAAGTCAATGGCAGAATTCCCATTCACTTTACTGGGATGAGGATTTGACCCAATGACTGTCCAGAGTATTTTTGACTATTCAGAACTACAATTTTATCTCCATGAAAAATTGCAAGTGCATCTCATATGCATGAGATTGGGGTGGATGCTTGTTCCCTGGGGCACATATTTTCAGACATGGCTGCTCTGTGATTTACATTGTTCAAAATGACTGTGGCTACCAATTTACAAATAGCTTATGTGGTAAAAGACTGACCTCTTAGGGGACTTCTGAGGTCAGATAGAAACAAAAGTCTTATTTCTATTTTGTATAGTTTTTTATACCACACTTGTTGCCAGAATATCTGAGCACTTTGTAGTAGTCCATTAAGCAATGTGATTACACATCTGTCACATGTTGTTTGTTCTCTCATCCTCTCTACAATGGGAGAACCACGTACAGTGGAGTGTCTTGTTTTGGTAGGGTGTATTTTTTATTATTATTTATTTATATATATGGAGCGTGATGGTCACCCCGCTCCTGCCCTGAAGGGCATAAAACAGCTCTAGGAGAGGGCTGTAGCGTGGAAAAATTGGGCTGATTGGAAAAGCAGCCACGGCTGGGGCCATGCCCCAGTCAGGCCACGGCTGGCCCTATAAGAGTGCTGAGGGCCAGAGGCTGAAAAGGACTCTCTCTAGCCTTTTGAGAGAGGGGGACCTGGCTGCCTGGGAGCTGAGGAGGGTACGTAGGGTGGAACAGTGCTGGGGAAGGGCAGAGGGAGCTGGAGAGCTCCAGCCTAGCAAAGCCCCAGGCTGCAGGCCGAGTTAAGGGCCCACAAAAGGGTACTAGGGCTGCAGAGCGGCAGCCCAGAAATAGGCAGAGGCAGCTGGTCCAACTCCCCTTCCCGATGATGAGTGGTTTATAGACTGCAGTCCACCCCAGGAAGCAGGGGCTAGATGGTGACTGGCAGTAGCCACTGAGGCAAGTTGGAGATAGAGGTTTGGGGGTCCCCCTGGGTGAGGAGACCCAGAGTGTGGGGTACTATGGTGGGCAGAACCTCTGGCCAAAGGGCACCGGGGTCTGGGAGAGACACAGGGGCCAGCGTCAGGCAAGCTGCCAGCCTGCAGAGGGTGCTCCAGAGCTGGTGAAGAGCTAATTCTCAGGACAACCAGCAGGAGACGCTGCGCCAGTGAGTCGTCGACCTGCCACAATATATAATATACCTGTTGCTATGTGTTTATGTTAGAGAAGGCAAGGACAAAGAAGTACACTTTGCAATTGGAGTGGAAAGTGGTGAGGTTTGTGTAGGTCCTTTCTTCCAGGAGCGGTTCATTGTACAGTCTAGGACATCCCCCCCCGAGAAAGTTCTGTCTCCTGCACAGATGAGCTTTACTCTTATTGTTGAGAGTTCCATTGTGCCAGAGGAGGGGAGCTGTTGACCACAGTCTTTATCCCAGGGCTTTAGGAAATCTTTTAGATCTCCAGACCATGGAGCACTTTGAAGATAAAGACCAAGACCTTAAACCTGATTTGAAATTCTATGGCAAGCCAGTGTAGAGAGCAGTTTGATATGTGCATGGTAGCCTGTGTTGCTGAGGAGACATGCTGCAGCATTCTGAACTAAGTGGATTTTTTCAAGAGTGAATGCTTCGTGCCCAAGTATATTGCATTGCTGTAAGCTAGCCGAGAGATGACAAGGGCATGAATAACTGAGGCCAGGTCTTCTTAGGCCAGGATGGGACAGAGTTTCCTAGCCAATAGGGGCGGCTCTAGGCATTTTGCCGCCCCAAGCACGGCAGGCAGGCTGCCTTCGGCGGCTTGCCTGCGGGAGGTCCCTGGTCTCGCGAATTCAGCAGCAGCTTGTGGGAGGTCCGCCGAAGCCACGGGACCAGCGGACCCTCTGCAGGCAAGCCGCCACGGCAGCCTGCCTGCCACCCTCGCGGCGACTGGCAGAGCGCCTCCCGCGGCTTGCCGCCCCAAGCACGCACTTGGCGTGCTGGTGCCTGGAACTGCCCCTGCTAGCCAAGCAGAGATGGTAGAAAGCACTACTTGCAGATGCTGCTATGTAAGAGTTTAGCATCAGTGAGGAATCCAAGAGTACTTCTAGAATATGAACTGTGAGTGTGTATCATTTGTGACCAATAGTTGGTATGTATATTCGACACATGGACAGTTGTTGCAAGCTCTTCAAAATACTTTCCTCTTCCTACCAGCATTACCTCTGTCTTGTTAGAGTTAAACTTCAGACAGCCATTCTTCATCCAAGAGCTAATCTCATCCAAACACTGGGCCATCTTGGTGGTAATGGTGTGGTCATGTGTGTTGAAGGAGAAGTAGAGCTGTGTGTCATCTGCATATTGCTGGCACTTGAATCCATGTCATCCAACCAGTTCGCCTATTGGTTGCATGTAGATATTGAAAAGACCTGGAGAGACAATTAATCCTTGTGGAACTCTTCATGTGATGGTTCTAGTGGCGGAGGTGCAGTTTCCCATCATTATTCTTTAGGGCCATCCCTTCAGGTAGGACTCAAACCATATTAGCTCTTACCCTGGACCTCTGCCACCTCCCTCAGGTGAGACAACAGAATCTTGTGTCAACAGTGTTGAATGCTGCAGAGAAGTCCAGGAAGCTGAGCATGGATGTTTGTCTTCTATCCACTGACAGGGGATCATCCATCAGTTGCACTTGAGATGGTTTGGCCCAGCTGTAGCTGAGGAGATTGCAGCAAGGCATGTAGAAACAGCATTGTTACCTGTGCAACTCACTGTCACAGAGAGTTAGAGTCAAGTATCATAGTGGGATCTGAAGCACAGCTGGATAATTTTATGGCCATTAATAACACTGACAGTTATGCAGTCTATAATGAGGGTAAACTATTCTTACGCTTCAGTCAAAAACCAATCCACAGACAGATGAGGAAGGAACCCCCTCTTCCTCCCATGCTGAGCATTGCCTTCCTCTGAAGCATCAGGTAAAAGGCCCTGTTGGAGACAGGATGGCCAGCTTGGTACACTGAAGTTCTAATCTTCTCTGGCAAATCCTATAGTCCTATGAGTAAAGATAAATTATGGTACAGAATGCTCTAATCCAGATGGTTACCAGGGCTGCCTCATTCATTTCTTGTTTCTTTCTCTATCTGACTCCATTAAACTGGTTTTACCTTTCTGCAGCTGGCACATGTGCCTGAAGATTTGGTCTTTCACATTTTAAATATTTATTCAGTGCTTAATTTAAACCTCTGAGACTAATTCTGGAGTCTTTGCTTACCACTCAACTGAATACATTGAATCCTTTCTAGCTGCATTCAGTGTATCCTGAGCAAATTGGTTCCACATACTGATGGGGTACAATAGGGTAGCCTATTTTGTTTTGGGGTGTTTTTTAAGTAGTGCAAGGTATTAAACTCTCTTTTAAATTATTGATGGTATCCATAGCGACCCTGAAGTTTCCTACATTGTAGGCTTGAATTGCCTGAAGAAGTGGCACTTAGAATTACATTTGGAACAATGCTAATTAGCAAATGCTGCATTTTAAACAAGCTTTGCAGAGAGGTTTTTGTCTGATAGGAGCGGTAACCATCAACTGACTGACCAAACAGACAAAGCTGAAGTAGAGACAAGATGTTATTTAATTATTCATTGGACATTTTGCAGCGTTAACTACAAAAGGCGCTATTCCCTTTCTGAGAATCATCCAGCCAAGCGTGAGCTCTTAGAAATCCAGAATAATAAATAGTCAGACAAAATCAGCAAAATGAAATTGGCTTCCCAAATAACAGATTTGGCTGAGGTGAGCAGAGGTGAGGCAGAAACAAACCTCTGCAGCCATTTAACTGGAAACCTCAATGCACACCTGGAACGTGAATAATTCCTTCTGGGTCCAATCCTGAGCCTGCAAGCAAAGCCCCAGTAAAATGGCCTTCACCAAGAAAACTGTGAAGGGGTTGAGGAGTGGGGGACAAAATCCTCACCCATAACCTAGAATTAGGCCTGAGACAGCAGCGTAGCCAGGCTGATTTCTGGGGATGGAGAGGATTAGTAGATGCAGCCTTCTGCTCCCTGCCATTTGAGATCTGCACTGGAAGTGGCTCAACTGACCAATGTCCCAACATGCCCCATCTCTTCCCCCTCTGCCATGAACTGTGGAGACCTGCAGGATAGTTCCTCTGTGGTGCATGTGGCAGGAGAAGGGCAAAGAGTCACCTGAGCAGAATCTTGATTCGTTTGTCCCCCTGCACAACAGCCCTGCAGTTTTTATTCTGCTTTTGGCCATGCCTTGACACATACGTCACTTCCGGAGTTGGCTCAAAGGTAAGGATAAAATAATTATTTTGATCACTGCTGCTAATTAGAAAATTTATGTTACATTAAAATGTTTGTCTTAAATATATTAAAAACAAAATTAAAAAATTAAACTAGAAGCTGCTACGTTGACAGCGTGATAATGTGAAGTAAGGCTAATTTCTTCTTAGGAAGCAATGGGAACTGGAAAGTTTCAAAGCAAAAGGGGTTTTATGTCAATGTGGAAAGGATCAAGCCTTCTCTTATTAAGATCCATGCTCCTCATAATTTCTGCATAGCCATTTATGGTAACCTGTGTCATATTCATGCTTGTGTATTGGTATCAGGAGTTCTAATCTCTGCAGTTGTGTTTGTGGTTATCTTGTGGTAAGACAAGACTTGGAGTTGACTGCCAGGTTCTTTTCCTGGCTCCACCATAGTCTAGCTGTGTAACTTTGGATGCCTGTATGCCAAGATTTGCCTAGTGTTCAAGGACACCCAGTCTGTCTGTATCTCAGTTCCCCCTCTCTAAAATTGGGATAATAGTTGTGCATTTTTTAACCAAATGCAGTAACTGATCACATTCCCTAAATTATGTTAACAATTTCAAGGGTTTATTTTTTTTTGTTATTTTTTTTTTAGATAATCTCCAAATTCTTACAAAGATTTTGCAGGACTACACCTTCATTACTGAATAAATGTGTCACTTTTCTAGTCCATCAGAGATAGAGAAAGTGTCCTTCATAGGCTCAGAAATAGTTTAGGACGGGAGGTACAAATCAGAGTACCGGTAAATCACACCCTGCTGCACATAACACATTTTTGGAAGTTTCCCAGAACGAAACTGACACTTACAAATTCAATTCCAGTTCTTTGAATGGTGTTATCTAGCACCTTGCCTTGTGTGACGATCCCTACAAAGCAAACACAAAGGCAAAATGGCAGAAATTCAGAATATTTGTATGTTCACTGACTCTTGATGACAGGGCTGCCGGGACAATTTTTATAGTGGGAGTGCTGATGGAAACCATGAAAACCATGTATTTGTGTTTGTTATTGCTATTTCAAGTACGGCTGGAACCCTTAGACGCCCAACAAGGGGGTCTGGTGATGGGTTGGTTATATGTTTGTTTTGGAGCCAATATATTGCTACTGTGTTTTCCAAATTATAAGTCAAATGAATACAGATGAAGTCTGTTAAATGCATGCACATCCATGGTGGTGCAGGAATATTAAATACAATAATAATAATCTATCTACACAGAGGGCAAAAATTTGTTTAATCTAGCTGTCTAAAGTGGTTCCCAGTCTGTGGTCTGTTATTTCCTAATACTGCTTTTCCATATAAGCAATTGCTGTAGTTAGTACATGGAAACTAAATGAACTCAAATAGGAGGGACATGGTCCACAAGACTCTGTATAGTTGTGATCCCTAGATCCCTCCTGTGGGATTTCAGAGTGGGAAGAGCTAATCTGGGGTTAAATCACTTTGTTTCCATATGAAAGGCACAAAAGTGAGAGAAATGTTTGTTAAATTGTTTTATTTATTTTAAACCAAATGTGTTTTTCTGTTACCTAGGAATAAATTACCACTTTCTTCAAACTCAATATCTAAAGAACATACCTCTGGAGCTGACCTAGCTATTTGATCTTTGGCTGCACATTGAACCTCTTGACAAGCATTTTTGAGCCGTTTAGCCTAAATCCATTAATAATCTAAACCCAAACAGTGCCTGCTGGCTTGCAAAGAATAGATTTTAGTTATGAAGTAGGAATAGGAATAATGAGGTGGCAGTTAGAAAAGGAAATTTGGACTGAAACTAGTACTGGGTTTACAATGGCACCAATGGCACCGGGCCACACTGGGAAGGGGCACATTATGGACCCATCTAATTCACCCACACGGCTGCGTCTGGCCCCCCCTGGGGCAGTCCAGCACTTGCTATGCGAGCAGCTCCCAGACCCCAGGTTCTGCTTACATCCCAGCAGCCAGCCTCTGTCATGCGGACTGGGCAGGGCTGCTGGCATATGGGTTAGACAGGCTCTCAGGGGACACGTCCCAGGGGTCTTCCCAGCACAGCTCCGGCTCAGAGCGATCTCTGCTGCCCACCACCTGTGCCCCCACCCCTGCTTCCCTGGGACCGAGACACCTGGGACTGGTGCAGAGGTTTAGCCAGTCTTGACCAAGTGTGGGAGGGCAGTGCGAGGAACTCAGCCAGGCCCTGCCAAGCAAATTGTTCCTGAGGGAGCCCGGCCAGGCCCTGCTCCAGCCTGGCTGATCGCACTGCTCCAAGGGGCTGGAGTGATCCCTGGGCATAGTGGATCCAGGGGGTGCTGTGTATAGAGGTCTGCGGGGGGGGGGGGGGTGTCTCTGGGCAGGGGCGTTGGGCATAAGGGGTTTGGGGGGGCACTGGGTGGGGGTGGCGGGGTGATACAGCGCATGACATGGGGCCAGCCCTGAGGGGAAGGGGCATGCTGGCAGTGCAGGACTGGGCGGGCCAGTGTGCATCTGGTGGCTGCTGTTTTTTTCACAGTGGGCTGGGTGGAGCAGGGCTGTCCCCTTCACGCCATGCCCCATTGCGCCCTGCCAGCCCCTCACTCCAGGAACTGACACACACCCCCATACCTCCCTCCACACCATGTCCTATTTCTTCCATGGGACCCACAAATATATTTGGTGCCAGGCCCACAAAAGGTTAATCCAGCCCTGACTGAAACATTTCCTAACTGGCATTTCCCAACCTATCAATCTAAGGGACCTATCATGGGAGTGTTATTCCACACTACACTGCACCAAGAACTGTTGTGTTTGTGGTGATAATACTCAAGAGTCTGCTGTAGAGCTAGCTTTCTATTAAGAACTAAATTCAACTTCCCTAGCAGCTGAACAGGCCACTTTAGACAAGTTCTACAACTTTTGCATTTCTTGATATATTTTTTTGACGGCTTTACCCATGCAGCCTTAACATTTCAATACCACAAGGTTTTTGCATTTAATTTCCTAGTTTTTTAAAAGGAAGTAAAATAAATTATTATGGCAGCATAGTGACTTACTCCACTATGAAGCAGGCTATCCAGTTATAAATTAAGCATGTTATCATTAGAACAAGCTATCACTGACTGATCAGTGATCCTGAGGGCAAGACAGTTACCTAGCAACTACAGAGAGCTCATTACCCTTTTGTGAGTGTCACATACTCTGTTGACACTAGAGAATATAGCATAAGGAACAATTCTGTATGGCCAGGGGCATGGCCTAGTTTACCTAACACCCCACTTTCAGAATCTCTGAAAACCTCTGCACCAGTCCCAGGTGTCTCGGTCCCAGGGAATCTTTAGATTCTACAATTATGTGAACATTTTGTTTAAATTTCAGAAAAGCTGCACACTTCAGTTTCATAAAACAAAGTATGATGACCAAACAGCTATTAAGGCAGCTTCTGAGAGGTAAAGGGAGCTATGATGAATCGTAATACTTGTATGTTTGCAGAGGGAGAGAGATCATCTTTTCTTTGGCCAGCGGGAAGAGAGCTGGTTAATGTGGTCCCAAGCCCCAGGTCCCAAGCCCTGTTATAATCTGGAAGTATTCATAGCTTTTTGCAACCATCTCAAATTTCATCAAATGTTTTCATGAAATGTGTGATATTTACTGCACAATGGGCAGACATGTTAGTATGTTAGTTTCTTTTAAGCTTTTTAATTTCAATTAATTCTGTTCAAACAAAAATAAATTAAAAGTAAATGTTACTTTTACAGAGACAGGTTACAATAAAAGCAAGAGGAGGGACTACCAGGATAGACATCTCCCCCCAAAAGCCCCCCACGTTATTCTCTTCTCTCCACAGATTAGACTACAGGACATCCCCCCACCAACCCTGCAGACCCCTGAAGATGTGTGGAAATCCCAGGGGATGTATGGGAGGTCTCTGCTGAAGCTTTAGCCCTTTTCAGCCCCCATTGGACTAACAGTAATAGGGTCTCTACTGGTCATGGCTGCCTTAGGTGTAGCAGCTAAGGTTGCCAACTTTCTAACTGCACAAAACCAAACACCCTTGCCTTGTTCCCTGCCCCACCCCTTCCCTGAGGCCCCACTCATTCCATCTTCCCTCCCTCTGTTACTCACTCTCCCTCACTCACTCTCACTGGGCTGGGATAGTGGGTGATGCAGGAAGGGGTGAGGGCTCTGGCTGAGGGTGCAGGCTCTGGGCTGGGGCCAGAAATGAGGGGTTCAGGGTGAGGAGGGGGTTCCAGGCTGGGGCTGCAGCTGGGGGTGCGGGCTCTGGGTTGGGGTGCAAGAGTGGGCTAGGAATGGAGCAGGGGATTGGGGTGTGGGGCAGGGTACAGGCTCCAGATGGGGGTGTGGACTCTGGGGTGAGGCCGGGGATGAGGGGTTTGGGATGCAGGAGGAGGTGTGGGCTCCAGGAGGGGTTTGGATGCAGGAGGTGCCTCTGGGCTGGGACTGGGGTACAGGAGGGGTTTGGGGTGTGGGCTCCAGGAGGGGGCTCAGGGCTGGGGCAGGGGGTTGGGGTAGGGGAAGGGGCTCAGAATGTGGGCTCCAGCCAGGTGGTGCTTACCTCAGGCTGCTCCCAGACAGCTGCACAGCAGGGCTAAGGCAGATTCCCTGCTTGCCAAGGCTCCACATGGCTCCCAGAAGCGGCCACCATGTCAGGCTCCTAGGCGCCATGGTGGTCAGGTGGCTCTTCATGGTGCACACTGCCCATGCCTGCAAGCACTGCCCCCACAGCACCCATTGGCTGCAGTTCCCAGCCAATGAGAGCTGTGGAGCTGACATTCAGGGTGGGGCAGCGCATGGAGCCTCTCTGGCTGCCCCTTTGCCTAGGAGCCAGACATGGCGGACTCTTCCGGGAGCTGTGCAGAGCCAAGGCAAGCAAGGAGCCTGCTTTAGCCCCGCCGCACCACCAATTGGACTTTTAACAGCCCAGTCAGCGGTGCTGACAGGAGCCACCAGGGTCCCTTTTTGACCGGGTGTTCTGGTCAAAAACTGGATGCCTGGTAACCCTAGTAGCAGCCTGTATGGAACTTGGAGGGAGGAGCACAGGTTGCGGAAGGGAAGAGTTTGGAGGAAGCACCAGGAAGCCACTCTGTGTGCATCTGGCTAGGAGGCCAGCTGCAGTTGCACCACCTCTGTAAACAGTTATCTTAATGAAGAGCCAGAGGCATGGAGTCCTTTCATATTATTACTCAGCATGCAATACCTGAAATATTGGGGACTGCCCCTTAAAGGGGTCTACTCAACATGAAGGGGGCTCAACAGAAAAGGTGATACAGCTCAAAGTTGTATACCCTATCTACATGGGGACGGTGGAAGTTGGGGGGATATGTATGCCCCTATCTTCCCCAATCTTCCCACTCCCCCTGTGCAGACTCCAAAGCCATTGGAGAGACCTCCAAGGGGGCTGGGAGCAGTAGATAGTGCTGTGGAGATAATTGACTTCCCTCTCCCATCCCAGGTGAAAAACTGGAGGCCCACTCAGAGGGTTCCCTCTGTGTAGTGGGGGTGCACAAGGCCACCCTGCCATGGTTATCATGCTGGAATTGTGAATCTTTCACAAAACACAGCAAGTCCACCAAAATGAATATATATACACAGTACTTGCAATTATTTTGCAACATTTTGTTCAAAATTTCTAACAAATGATAACTCCATGATACAAAAAATGAAAAGAAACTCAGCAATATTTAATATCCACACACAAATAATTAAATGCTTGCCTATTTTATCATCTAGGATCTATAGGTAAATTCACCAGTAATCAATATAAATAATAAATATGATGTATAATTAACTGTTCTATGTATATCTTACAGGGTCCATTCTTACAAATAACTGAAAAGTACTTAGGCATGTAACTTTAAGCACAAGTGGTCCTATTGAAAGCAGCTTAGTTAGGCATGTGCTTAAGTACCTTCTTGAACTGAGGACAAATTGCATGATTTTGTTCATATTGAGGTCAATGAGGGTTTTATTATTGCTTTCTGTGGGAGCAGAATCTGTTCTAAAACACTGACTTTCCTCTTGTTTGAATCACATCCCTATATAGCAACAAATGTGATAGTTCATTTCTAGCACTTTTCTTAAATTTGATAGCTCACACTAAACACTGAAGAAAGAAACTCATGGGTGAAGAAGAAAAAGAGTCCAGAAAAAAGCAAATTAATATATTTTTTTTCAAATTGAAAAAAAGGATGAATTACATCAGTTTAGTTGGAGTAACTCTTCAATATTTTATTCCAAACAAATAATCCTTTTAACCCATTATAGAAGGCATCATGTATTTGCTCCAAGTCTCTAAATGGATTCTTAGAGCTAGATAGCAGTTTGTATGTCTGGATTTCAAATGAACACACAAATCATTTAAAACAAACAAAAGAAGACTTTGTGAAACCTAGTGAGATTAGTTTGCTGTCCCACTATACCATCATCAACATATGGTTACCAGAATACTGAGCTTGATTCTTCAGTTGTTTGTCCTCCTGACTCAGAATTGAGTGTAAATGAGCTAAAGGAGAACAGTAACTAGCTCT
The DNA here is from genome assembly GCF_016161935.1 of Mauremys reevesii. Classification (NCBI taxonomy): domain Eukaryota; kingdom Metazoa; phylum Chordata; order Testudines; family Geoemydidae; genus Mauremys; species Mauremys reevesii. Next base: position 31,502,358 of record NC_052626.1, read on the forward strand.
TATGCAGGAACATAAAGAGCAATAGAAAAAAGGAGAGTTCTCAGAAACAGGGAAGAGAAGCAGACAGGGACAAACCTGCTTTCTACAGGGGCTTAATCCAGCAAGATGCTGAGCTCTGAAACTCCCACTGACTTCAGTGGAAATCACTCAGTACCTTGCAAGATAGAGCCCTAACAGCCCAGTCCTGCTAAGGGGTGAGCAGCCACATCTCCTACTGAAATAATTGATCCTAAACTTGATGCAACTCCATTCATTTTAAATGAGAGCAGAATAGAGCCCAAAGTAAACCCAAACCTGCACCTACTGAAGTCAATATCAAAACTCTTGTCCACTTCAATAGATTTGGGATCAAATCGTGTGACATGTATTTGCCACATTTATACAGCAGAAAGATTGTAACTAAAAATGGAAGGGTTAGATACCATCCAAGAGATCCTCACCTACAAAAGTTGCTGGCATCAGGAAATTTACCAGACCATATATAGAGCTTTGTGAAATGGCACAATCAGAGCCTTCACTGATTTTACGTCCACACTTATAATGCCCATCTTCCACTGCTTTCCTTATTTTATTTAACCAGTTTCTAATAGCAATGAGATGCTGCCAATGTAATAGAGTTGGGGCATGCTGAGGCACCATTATTTGTAACTATTACACTCCCCTTCCTTCTGTACCTCAGCTTAACTTTTTGCTGAAGCACAGGCTGGAATTCTGTCTTTTCAGAAAGCATTACACAGAGTTAAACTTCAGGGCTAGTGTATGTAAAACTCTGAGAAATAGATAATAATTTCCTGTGAATTTCAGACAGAGAGTACAATACAGTTTCTTAGTAAAACAAACATTTGATGAACACCAAAAACATCATAGTATAAAACACTGTAAATCAGGGGTCCCCAACGTGGTGCCCGCGGGCGCCATGGCACCCGCAGGGGCATCTAAATGCGCCTGCATCCTGGCTGGTGGTCGAGCATCTGCCAAAATGCTGCCGAATTTCTGTGGCGTTTTGGCGGCGACACCTCTCTATGATGCTGCTTGTCGGCGGCAAGTGGCGTCATCGAGAGGCGTCGCCGCCGAAACGCCGCAGAAATTCGGTGGCATTTTGGCGGATGCTCCACTGCCAGACGAAAAGGTTGGGGACGACTGCTGTAAATAGTATTTGAAACACTATGAATAACTTTTAAACAAAAGCTATTAGATAGTAAATCTACTAGTGTTCCTTATTCAAACTTCCCCTCTTTGTTGCTGTTACATATAAGCAAATCTAAGGCTTCAACATAACATTTTATACTTCTGTGCTTTAGCACACACATATATACATATTCCCCTCTGATCTTCTTTCAGAGACGATTTCTCAGTTTTTGTAGAGTGAACAAAATATGTAATGTATGTCATGTGGACTCCTGGGGGAAATGGCAGCATCTCAGTTATTTTAAACACTTCAGAACCTGGTCAGCAAACAGTCTAGAGATCTCCATAGCTAGCAGCATTCCAGCCCTAGAGCAAACAGCTGACTGGTCCTCATTTGCTGGTGAGTCAGAAATCTGTAGCCTGTATTCAAAGTGGTACAAGTACTTGGATCAGCATGTAAAATACCCATTCCCTGGAGCTCAATAAGGCTTTCACTCTCAATGGCATTATCTTCTCCCCATAAATTTAGCTAAATCAGACAAGAATTTACAAACCTTCACCTCACTCATATCTGCCCATTTTCTCTTTGAGACAGAATCCCAGTGTCAAACAGTTAGCTAATAGCTAAATGTAAATTCCATAGGCCATATAGCCTCTAGAGATGACAATTGCTCCCCTCCCAGTTCTCCCTCTCTAGTTCCACAGAACAAACCATGGTAGACCAAACATTATCCTAATAGACAGCTTGCATAGTAAGTAAAGCTGGAATAGCACTCACCTGTTTCCAAAGCAGTAGAGGTATTAGGACCCAGCCATCAAAGTGGACACATTGATCAGCCACTGAGTCCACAGTGCTGCTTTAACACTTATAACTTCCTCCCCACTCAGTGCTTAATTTGTAATGAAAGAGGTGCCAGGGCTCAAGCAATTTTTTTCATTCAGCAAGCCCAGGGATGCCAGGGCTATGAACTGCCAAGCCTAGAGTTGCCAGGGCTCAGCTCTGGCAAGTCCTGGCACAAATTAAGCACTGCCTCCCCATTGCGTTCTGATTGGTTCAGATCTTGGAAGGTAACTGGGGGTGACTGCCAGGTGGATTGCCCACAATGAAAAATTTCCTATATGGCTTCAGAAACAGCTGCTGAGCATGTTTAGAAATGGCCACAACCAGGGCCGGCTCCAGGCACCAGCGCAGCAAGCAGGTGCTTGGGGCGGCCAACAGACAGGGGCTGCACGTCTGGCTCTTCAGCAGCAATTCGGCGGCAGGTCCCTCAGTCCTTCTCGGAGGGAAGGACCTGCCGCCGAATTGCCGCCGAAGAATGAAGCGGCGGTGGTAGAGCTGCCGCTGAAGTGCCGCTGATCACGGGTTTTTTCCCCCTGCTTGGGGCAGCAAAAATGCTGGAGACGGCCCTGGCCACAACACACCCTATTTCTAGATATTTCTGGGCCCTTCTAGCTGAGTTGCCCTGCCTTGCTCTCTTATGTTTGCAGAGACATGGAGTATTCTAACTAAAATTGATGTCTTCTCTTCCTTTCTTTGGGCCAAACAAAGTCAAATGCTGCAGTATAGAGTATTTGGGTTAGACGGAAACAATGTTATGGGGAGATTATCACACCAGTGGGTTTGATAAATGCATTTGTCTTTGACCTTTTGTCTTCTAATACCACCCAAAATAGGCAATGTGCAGCCTGCAGCATTGAGCTACATAATCATAGCACATTGCACAGAAAAATTATTAGAGAAACTAGAGGAATGAGAAAAAACATGGAGTTTGTTATTAGAAAGTAAAAGGCGACCCAAAGGAGGGCAAGCAAAAATTGCAACTCTAATGAAGAGTTTCAACAGAAATCACATATAAACAATAAGCACCCTGGTCTTTTCAAGTGCCACCTATTCAGGGGTGGCTCTAGGTATTTTGCCGCCCCAAGCACGGCAGGCAGGCTGCCTTCGGTGGCTTGCCTGCGGGAGGTCCCCGGTCCCGTGGATTCGGCGGCAGCCTGCGAGAGGTCCGCCGAAGCCGCAGGACAAGCGGACCCTCCGCAGGCATGCCGCCGAAGGCAACCTGCCTGCCGCCCTCACGGTGACCGGCAGAGCGCCCCCCGTGGCTTGCCGTCCCAGGCACGCCTTGGCGTGCTGGTGCCTGAAGCCGCGCCTGCACCTATTGCATTATACATGGTTGAATAAAGACCCCTACATTATTTCATCAAGACTTTGCTAAAACAACAGAAGGAAATTTTGGCCTCAGTTAAATTTGTGCAATTGCACTGACGTCAATAGGATGGCAAAGTGTAAGTCAAAAAGTTACATTTTTATAATATTAAATATATGTTGATATTCTGTACTAATACATGTACTGTACTAATGGATCATTTTATTCTCTTTGCACAACTCTTTTTCTTTCAATATAATACAATATACTGTAATAGAACTACATGGAAAATATAAATAAACTTTAGAAATGCTACACAGTAAAAGTCATTAAAAATCAAGATTATGCAAAAGCAATGCTTACTCAACCACTTTGCACATCGTGGGCCAGATTGTCAAAAGTGCTCAATACCCACAATCAGGGCTCAGCTCCCACTCAGGCATCTAAATAAAGTGACCAGATTTTCCAAAAGTGTTCCATACCCAGAAGTCCTATTGTTCTTCATGGTTTCAATCAAAGGTACTAAATGCTAAACTCTTGAAAATCTGGCCCTCTGTGTGCTTTATGATATATATCTTACAATATAGATGGTAATACATTAAACTATACATTCAACCAAAGAGGAATACAAAAACGCAACTTGTATGAAATGCAGCAGAGTCAAAGGGGCTGTTAGAAACTTCCCTTTTACATTGTCTGACATTTTGTTGCTTCAGCTGTGCAACCCGAAGGTTGCAGTAATGCAGTTTGCATTTAATTTCTTAGGTTTTTAAAAGAAAGTTAAAAAAGAATCATTTTGGAGCATAAAGAGATGATGTTCAAGCTTGCCAGAAATATTCACCTTTTGGCAGAGATCAAGGAGAGACTATATTTGCTCCAAAATTGGATTATTTTAGGAAATTAGAAGCATATGAGAAAAAAGAGAGAACCATTTTTCCAACTTTAATTATAGTGGATGCTAGCAGGATCCTGCTATGATAATATATATGTACATAATATATTTCTCTCCTCTATCTTAGTGAATTGTACAGCAGTTCTCAAACTGTAGGTCCGGGACCCCACAGTGGGTCACAACCCTGTTGTAATGGGGTCGCCAGGGCTAGCATTAGATTTGCTGGGCTCTGGAGCTGAAGCTGAAGCCTGAGCCCCACTGCCTAGGGCTGAAGCTGAAGCCCAAGGGTTTCAGCCCTGGGTGGAAGGGCTCAAGCTTCGGCTTCAGCTCTGGGTGGCAGGGCTCAGGCTTTGACTTCAGCCCTAGGCAGTGGGGCTTATGTTACAGGCCCCCTCGCCCAGGGCTGAAGCCCTTAAGCTTTGCTCCCTCCCTTCCCCCTGGGCAACAGGCTTGGGCTTCAGTCCCCCTTCCTGGGGTCATGTAGTAAATTTTTTTTGTCAGAAGGGGGTCGCGGTGGAATTAAGTTTGAGAAACCTTGGGATAGACAGATAGAGGGCATGTGAATGAGCTTGTGAAAAATTCTAGATAAACACCCTCAAGATTGAAATCATCTACTTACTCACGTAACAGGTACAGCTGGGTGGTGTCAATGCAAGGTTTCCTTAAATTCACCTAGCAATGTGCCTCAAACTCTAACCTTCTATGGGTATGGGGCTAATTCAGTTTCCATTGTCCACCAAGTCCTCCACTTCTCTACTAATGTCTTCCAACAGTGAGTGTGACATGGACACTTGGAAACTGAACTAAACTTGTTTCAGTTGAAACATCAAATAGCCAGCATATGGTAATTACTTTCAGTCCTTGCTGGCTGAGCTGTTTGGGTTTGAGCTGTCAGACTAGAGGCAAAAAGTCTCTATAGACCATTATTAATCCCCTGACTCATCCAGTTCGCTCACTAAGTACGGCAATTTGAGCACCAGCACTTGATCTCATTGGTCCAGTAGATGATTATTAAAGCTTTGATCAGCTACCTACCAAAAAATGAAAAAAGAGCAGAAGCTGAGATCATAGTTTGGACACATGGAAATAATGTGGTAATATTGTTTATATACAAACAAGGAGCTTCAATAATAAAATCTCTGCAAACCATTCAGAGGATTTTACTGGAACAAAACAAGGAGACTGCACAAGATGTCCAGATTTCATCCAACTTGATAGAAAGCATCCCTATTACTTGGTTTGCCAGGGGCATAATGAACAGATCAGCAACAGAATCTGCTGTTTTGTTTATAATAGCTAAAAAAAATTAAGCAGTCCATAGCAACATTCATGTAAAAAAACATGGTAATGGTTTTCAAATGGGGACTGGATGGCTCAGGGGCACAGATTATGGGTAGGGAAGTCTTTCATCTCTAAATTTACCACAACATTAATATTGAAATCTGTTTTTTAAAACATTACTGTGCCCTCCAATGCATTTTAAGCCAGCAATAAGTGCCATTAAAGGTATTCATTCATACTGATCTAAGGAAGAATAAAAGGGACAATGTATATTTCATGTTATAAAGCACTAGAGAGGGGCCCAAACTGTAAACTTCCTCTCTCTGTCTGGATCTCTAATGCCCCACTATTTTTTTTTATTGGGGATTGGATCTGGGGTTTCAGTCTGTTATAAAGATAGTGGCAAAATTTAGATCTTGATTTGGAACTTTCCAAAAGTTCTGGGATCTGAGTGTTTTGTTCAGATTCGTCTCTGCAGCACAGTCCATTTGTAGGAAGTTCTCATGCATGTGTTTATATCTAACGTACAGTGATAGATGCTGTTGGCCTAAGAATAGTTCTCTCCATTCTTGTCTGCCTGTTAATATGCAAATATCCTGTTGAATTTCCCCACAGTGTGCCCTGAGGGTGGTTTGTGGAAGACAGCTGCAAGCACGTGGTTTACTGTCAGGTCCTGGCTGACCTAGGTTAGGCTCTAATGGGCTTATTAGCTGTTCTGTTTTCATAGGCACTGGAGGGTTGTTTGGTTGTGCAGGAAGGGAATGGTTCTATGGCTGACCCCTCTATGAACAAACACAGAAAGGGTACAACTTACAGGATGGTTGGCTCATTAAAAAATATGAACAACTCTTTTTCCAGTATGGTGGTTTGAAACAACCACATTAGCTTCCTGCACTCTGGTTCTGACTGGCTAATTTTCAGACTTGGAAGCTTGAAGTTAGATACCTGTCACTGATAGTTGCAGCTGATCAGGAACTTTTTGATTAAATGGTTTTTCATTGGAAAATGCCAATATGATAAAAACTGGAAAATTTCACAGGAAGGGGTCAGAAACTTTCTCAAGTCTAGGATGGAATTTGTGGTCAAAATGAACAAGCATACTAGAATACTAGCCAATAGCCTTGTGGTCAAGACACTCATCTATGCTAGGGGAGACCCAGCTTCAAATCCCTATTGTACTCGATTCAGAGGTGGCACTTCAACACAGGTCTCCCACATCCCAGCTGAGTGTCTTAAACACCAAGCTATTTGCTATTCTTAGGGTGCTCTCTTGTTTTTCATGAACATTTTCAAAAAATTTCACTCAATGCAGCCCTTCTGAAAAATTAGGCCACTTATTTAGCGGCCTGAGTTACAGATTAGGAGACTAATTAGTGCAAATTGTGATGCTAGTTTTGTGATGTGGAATCTAGCAAGTGAACTGAGACCATTAACTCATGCACAATGGTGCTATAAATAATATTTTATGTAGGCTGCCAAACACCCACTTGTTGATAATAATTTTTGGTAACTACTAACGGGTCAGATTTGAATCAGTGATCTAGAGGTGATAGGCTCTGTATCCCATCCCTTATTTCAGACAGTTTAAGTTATTTAAAGTAAGGTAATTACTTTGGGATCTATTTCAGTGCTCCATTACACTAGTTTTTATTCTGTTGCCACTTCATTAATTTCAATAGAGTGACCTTGGTGTCAAACAGTTGTAACGAAGTGGAGAATCAGGCCCACAGACTATAATGAGGAGCTAGAAAACACCTTGCTATACTCTGAAATATTGGAAATGTCATAGTTACATTTCAAGGGTCTGATCCTGCAATCTTCAATCACCCAAATACTCTTTACTAAAGCCTGTAGACCCATTGACTTCAGCTTCAGACAGGGGTCTCATGAGCTCTCACAAACTAGGCAGGGTTGTATCTGGCTTGGATAGAGAAAATGCTAGGGTTCTATTGGAACTAGAATTAGTGATTTACCAGGTGAACCATGTCCTTCAGAACCAACGCCTGCACTTGGTGCAGTGGGCCAAAATGCAATTGGCGATACCATCTTTAAGATGGGACATACAACCAAGCTGCTGCTTCTGCTTCTGCTTTACTTACTACTTTGGATCTCCTCTCAAACATTCCTCCCCATCACTCATTCTTCTCTCTGCAGGGATTCTTTTGGAGCAGGCTCTGAAACAACCTCTCCCTCTCTCAACCTCCAGCACAGATCTCCTGTGTGAGCATATTTGCTTATTCTACCCCACCAAGACCCCCTCTTTTATTCTTCACTAAGAATCTATCAACCCAGTTTTCCTGCCCATTGGTTTCTACTAACACCTTTTTCCTTTTAAATATTTTTTTTTTTTTTAAAAGAAAGCTATAATGAAAAATTAAATGAAACCACAAAACCCCATTAGGGTAACACTTAGTCTGACCTAGATCTACGGAATCAAAGAAAATTCAGAGCTAATGATGAATCTGCTTAGTTCAGCTACCCCAGTCATGTTTAAGCATCACAACTCATGGGGCCCCAGTCCGTAAGTGGTTTCTGCAGCAACAGAACAAAATTATTGTTGGCTTATCAGCAGAGGCCCCTGAGCTAGTTTTCCTAAATAGTGTTGGAGTTTTAACATTTAGAAATGTAGACTCTGGAGAAAATTTGCCCCATGGTTATAAAAACTTTAAAATAGGTCAAGATCTAGACTGAAATATTCGTGTCCTATTAACTGAAAGTGACGTCAACCTGATTTATTACAAAACCTGAATGGAAATTTACGTTTATAACCCACTGGACTGAGAATTTGCGAAGATGAAAGCGAGAATTTTACCATCAGTTTATTGGTCCTTTAACAATGATGTTAACAACTGAAACCAAGGTTCCCCCCAAAGTTTATAGGGAAGGATGGTCTTAATGTTAGTCCCCAAAGTAGGAGATATTTGGAATTAAAATAAAAAATCCTCCAACTATTATTTTGGGATAGCTTTGAAAATATATACAAAAACTAGCAGTTAATAGTGCGCAAATAGCAATAACCCTCCAAAAATGTTTCAGGACCCTCATATTTTTTTCCTCTTTCCCACACACCCAAATCCAGCCAGATGATCTCTTCCCATCATCAGTGTGTTATTTGTTTTAATTAGGTTAGATTCCACTTCGGTCAGGAACTTATTATGTCTGTAAACTGCCAGCAGCACCTATGTTATTATATAAATAGGTTCTATTCTAATAAAATCACAGGAAATAAAGTCATGTACAAGACCTCAATATTACTTTAGTAATTAAGAATGTACAAATTGATTACACCAGTACTTAACCCTTAGAATGTTGGCATCAGCTGACTGGCAGTTGGAAGAAACTTTTTGAAGATGGAGATTTTGTACCCCATGAACAAAGGATACAACACTTCCATGTCTTAGTATAATTAGAAGCAGCACCTAACTTGACTCCATTATTTCATAATGAGTAAGAGAATGTACTGTGTAAAACCCATCAACAGCCAGCTGATAAGTACATATTACTAGATTTTATTTTCATATTTCTTCATATTCACTAATGGCAGTTTTCTCAATATGACTCAGCTTTTGCTACATCAGTCCACAACAGTTAATCCTCTCCAGAAAATAACTGTCTCTTATACATGCTGCATCTAATACATGATTTTAAGAACAGTCTATTAGCACAATCCACTAGTCCGGCACAGAGTAGCATGATGATGTAATACTTCTGATGCAATCAGAATTTATTCAGCCTTTCTGAAGACATTGTTTTTATAACTGTGAGTTTTGTAAGTGTAGACTATATAGCTATAAAGTCTTCTTCTGTTCTTCTGTAGTGAAGTAATTGGTCTTCTAATCCAAAATTGTCTAGCAACATAGTGAATCTCGGTTTCTTGCCATCTGCAGACAAGACTGATTGAGCTTATAAAGCATCACTTTGGGTGATGCTGCTCCATTTGGCTGTTAAAGACTGCAAATATGAAAAATTATTCTTGGACTTGTACACTTTGACCGGTTTGAATCTTTGAAGTAGCTCTCCTTTCTCTTGAGTCTGCTTCACCAGTCTTATCTTCTCCTCCAGCAGATTTTGTTGAATAATGGGAACAGCATGGGAAGAATTCTGAACACACACAGATGTCTCTCGTGTAAATGACTTTTCAGCTGCGTACTTTTAGCACAGTTTTTCTTCAGGCTTTCACAGCCATCTTGTAATCTGGGACAGAGTCTCTTTGTCAACAGAGACTCTTCTTTAAAAATAGTGTAATCCTTTTCTTCAGCATCTCCTCCAAAGCACTTTGCTATAGTGAAATTCATTCTGCCACAGCAGAATTAGATGAATATCTAGTTTTCCTTAATTGCTCCTTACGTGATGTGTTCATTGGCTGTTTCCTTGATCTAGCGCTCCAGAGAGCTGGTGTCCCACAGTCCTTTAGAGTCCTCTGCATTTATGTCAATTTGTCTAATAAAGGTGTTCCCCATCTTGAGAATGAAAAGCTAATTTACTTGGAATCCTCAGGTGCTGCCTGGTCACTATATAAATAATAATATTGTAAAACTTTAAGCCATGATAAAGTATTTATATGTATAAAAGTGTAGATTGCCAGGGTGATAGAATAAATGACCTGCTAGGTCCATTTCCAGTTTCTATGTTTCATAGAATCATAGAATTGTAAGAAACCTCAATAGGTCTTCTAGTCTAGTGTCCTGCACTCATGACAGGACTAAGTATTATCTAAACCAACCCTGACAGGTGTTTGTCTAACCTGCTCTTAAAAATCTCCAGTGATAGAAATTCCACAACCTCCCTAGGCAATTTATTCCAGTGCTTAACCACCCGGACAGGAAATTTTTCCTAATATCCAAGCTAAACAGTCCTTGCTGCAATTTAAGCTCATTGCTTCTTGTTCTACCCTCAGACGTTAAAGAGAACAATTTTTCTCCCTCCTTCTTATAACACGCTTTTATGTACTTGAAAACTGTTATCATTCCCCCTCCTCAGTATTTTCTCTTCTCCAGACTAAACAAACCCAATTTTTTCAATCTTCCCTCATAAGTCATGTTTTCTAGACTTTTAATTATTTTTGTTGCTGTTCTCTGGACTTTCTCCAATTTGTCCGTATCTTTCCTGAAATGTGGTGCACAGAACTGGACAAAGCACTCCAGGTGAGGCATAATGAGCAGAATTACTTCTTGTGTCTTGCTTACAACATTCCTGCTAATAAATCCCAGAATGATGTTTTCTTTTTTCTTTTTGCAAGTGTTACATTGTTCACTAATATTTAGCTTGTGATCCAATGTAACACCCAGATCTCTTTCCTTCATTTCCCATTTTGTATGTGTGCAACTTATTGTTCCTTCCTAAGTGGAGTACTTTGCATTTGTCCTTATTTAATTTCATCCTATTTACTTCAGACCATTTATCCAGTTTGTCCAGATCATTTTAATCCTATCCTCCAAAGTGCTGCAACCCTTCCCATCTTGGTATCATCCTCAAACTTTATAAGTGTACTCTCTATGCCATTATCTAAATTATTGATGAAGATATTGAACAGAACCAGACCCAGAACTGATCCCTATGGGACCTCACTTGATATACCCTTCCAGCTTAACTGTGAACCACTGATAACTACTCTATTTTATGAGATAGGGAAGAGTTAATGGGGGGGAACATAAGGGAATAAAGATTGAGCCAAAACAGAACCAGTTTCCAACACGGTATTATTGGACATGCTGCCTCTCAGCTGAGATGTAAAACTGACTTTCTGACCATTCATTACAAATTCAATGGCACATTTTGCCAGAGTAGTGTTGTTAGCACTTGTGTTCTGACTAAAATCTGGTTTAGGTAATGAACACTCTACCCACTTATATGTCTCTGCAGATTCAACTGTATAACTGTACACGGCTGCCCCAATCTTGTTCCAAACTGTTATGTAGCAGTGATGTATGACATCAGGGCTCCAGCCTGCTACCCTTAATTCATCTGTCTTCAATGGGAACAACGTGACGGCAAGAGTGGGCCCTTAAAAAGCTACCACATTCCAACCTTGAAGTGGTTGCATTTTAGTAGTTGGTGAAACGTCTATAATATGTGGCTGTGGTTATATATATATATATATAGAGAGAGAGAGAGACTGATCTGGCTCTCAAGAAATTTAATTGAAATCCTCTTATTGACCTCGAGTAGAGCAGGACTTTATCATGCAATTTCTACACTGACATAAATAGCAGCAAATAGTGAGATAAAAGCACTATTTCATATGTAGGAAGAGGCAGTCTTCCACAAATGTAGATGTGTTCTAATTATCATTAGACTGGTCAGTAACACTGAAAAATAAGTAACTACAACAAGAATAACGTATTTTCAACATTCCTTAACCAACAAAAATGTTAGCATTATTTTTGAAATACTATATTGCTATTCCTCTTTCCTTTCAGGGAAATTGTAATTTTCATTTGTCTCTTCCATAATACTTCAATATTATGGTGATGAGCGTTGTAGTGATTATAGGAGAGGTGGGTAGCACTGCCTATTTTTAAGGTTGCCAGCACTTCCCATTATAAAACCCTCCTTTCAGTTGCTTATAACTTTGCCAGGTATAATTGTTTGGGCTGAAATTTTCCATGCTGGGGGTCTGTCTCAGGCTTAAATATTTTGGAAAATTTCAGCCAAAACAGTTCAGCTTTTTCCGAGAATAAGGACAAATAAATTGTGTTGCCCATGTTAACAATTTTGGTGATCTTTTCTTTGAGAAGATCTGGTGTCCCCATGCTTTGGAGCAGGGACTTGAAATTTGGCAGGATGTGCCTTTTGCCTCCCCATGAAAAACTGCCCAAATAGGACCAAATTATAAGCCTTTGGAAAATCATAGTTCACACATGTTTAATAGCGAATTCTTAGCTACTCTAACTAAGGAATCTAACTTCCCTGAAGAGTCCACCTGCCCTGGGCATACTCTAGCCCTGAGATAGGCAGGACTTTCCCTGCAATTGAACCTTGGGCTTCTGCAGGCTGATCCAAGTCCAGGCACTGGAAGTGAGACCAGGGAGACTCTCCTGTGCTCTCAGTGACCCCCCTGCTGAGCTCAGGCAACTCTGGGGAAGGAAGTTGCCTGATCTGAATGCAGAGGGGACAAAAGCCAGATATGTAGGCAGAAGGATGGGAAGGGGTAATAGATTGGAACAAGGAGCCTGGGAAGAAGCAGAAACTTGCTGGTCAACGAAACTAGAATTGAGGCTGGAAGCCAGAGGCAGAAGACTAGAACAGGGAGTGGTGGGGTAAAGGGAGGGGAGAAGACTGTGATTTGCTGTGCAATGGACTCGGACTGGGAGCAGGGATGACCGCAAGGCAGGAGGAAAAGAGAGCCAATCAATGGCGAGGAAGACTGAGGTCACATGAGAAACCCAGGGGCAGGGAAAGGACAGAAGACTGAGACTGGCTGGGAAAGGAGACTGGGACTGAGAATACATAGAACAGGGAGAAGGTGATGACGGGGAAGAGGAAACAGATTTGAAGGAGCCAGTGTGCAGGGGAAGAACCAGGACTGGTTAGGCAAAGAGACTGGAACAAGAAGCCAGAGAGTCAGGGACATTGTGATTGGATGATGAGCATATGGAGGTAGGTTGGGACTGGGAGCCAGTGGGTACAGGTTATGTAGGGGGTGTGGAAACTGGAGGTCTGGGTCAGAGTGAGAGACAGATTGGATGAGGAGATGTAGGGGGTTGGGGAACTGGGAGGGCAACGAGACTGGGATTGGGAAACTGGGACTGTGATGGGGAGTACAAAAGGGTAAGATTAGGACTTACTGGGCAATGAGGCAGAAAATGGGATGCAAAGCCTGAGGTATGAAGACTGGTGCTGGGATGAGGAGCCAGTGTGAGGAAGAGACAGAACAAGGGCAGATTGTAGGGGACAGAGTAGAAGAGAGTCACACTTTGGGGGAATGGTCAGAAGAGTTTGTGCCAGCTAGACCACATTCACCTCCAGAGTCTGGAATGGAATCCAGATTTCCAAGTCTCAGCATTCTCTGCTGTCAGCAAATAACAATGAAACACACTGGCAAACGGTCCCATCTCCCACAGTGATGCTACTACTGCTGCTATCAGTTACGCCATTAGCTCAGGTAGAAGAGGTCTGTGTGCTGAACGTAAAGGTTCCAACCTTGCTGGTGCCCCATGTGGTGTTATTATGATGCCACATGAGGGAAATGTGATCATGTAATTAAAGAGTAACCTATATACATGTCAGAATTGCTGGACAAGCAGCTGAGACAGGAGCAGATGCAGGCTGGAACAGGTGTTGGCTAGCATGGAAACAGGCACAGGAGCAAGGGTGGCTAGAGCTGGAGATGAAGCAAGGGGCAGAGAGTGGAAAAGGAGCATGGCCACTCTGTTGAAACTACTGATAATGGGAGTACTCCCAGCCAGCTAGTGATATTGAGCAGACAAGAGAGAATACGTCCCCCAGGAGCCTATATACCTGCCTTGGGATCACCTGGGTGGGTCCTTGGCTCTGGATTGGCTGAACTCTGGTTGAATGGCATGGGGCCTGTCAACAGACCTGAAGGAAATTGCTTCTGCTGACTCATCACACTCTCTGACTCAGGGATGAATCATCAGGTTTAGGCTCACAGGTAACTCAGGGATGACTCATCACAATGCCAAGGGGGCCAAATTAAGGTTGCACAGGCAACCTTAATTCTGGCATTTCCTAACTTTAGAGCTTCACATTTCAATCTTAATGATGTTCTTTTAATGTATGCTTTTTATATGTGTGTGTAGAGTAAATCAAAAGAATGACACCCTAAATTGGGGGCGAAATGGCAGGGTCTTTCACTAGAAACTCATTTGTTTGGAAAATATTATGCATAATAGCTTATTTTCACATGTTAACTATGCTTCTGTAAAACATCTTACTTGGCAATGGAAGAGATAAATTAACTCCGTCAGTAAATCAACAAAAGTTATTTTCTTTCAATACAACTATTCTTATGCTGCTGGATGGCTATCACCATGTGATTATGAGTTTAATTAATCATAAAGACACCTGGAGCTTGTGTGTAGGCATTTCTGATGTACTTAAATCTATTAAACAAATATAGTTATTAAAAGAAACCTAAGTTAAAGTCTGAATGCTTGGGGAGATTTATATTTTATTATACTATGCTGCACTCACATACACACACAATACACACAGCAACAACAAAACCTGGCAGTAGTTCAATAAAAACCCATCTGAAATCACTGCTGTGTTTGCCATCTACCAGAAAGAAAAGCTCAGCAAGGGTAGAGCACCTGTTTGACAAGTTTTAGCCTGCAGCAGGCTGACAGCTAAGACAGTTTTCATAAATATGTCTGTGTGTATGTACATGTATATATGTATATAAAGCTGGATGGGAGAAGGGTATATTTTAATGAAAATGTGACAAACTGAATGACGGCACTGCTGCTAGAGAAAATCACTCCCCAGCAAGCTCCCATTCAAAATCTGTAGCTTTGTTTACAACAAAATGCTTAAGAAATGAGACAGTCTCGTGCTGAAATCTCTCTCCTCCATCCCCATACACATTCACTACACAAATGTAAAAATTCTTTAATGAGTTAGTATGTACTGCATAACTCTCTGTAAAACAATTAAGTATGGAAGGATGGGGGATCAAAAGCAGCATTTTTGTGGCTAGCTGAATTGAGTTAATATGTTCCTTTTTGAATGTTTGTTTTTTAAACGGCTGCTGGGTGTATTTTTCTAATTAAGTGTTATGGCAACTACAAAACTTGTATAGGAAAGAGTTTTGTGGGGAAATTTTTTTTATTCATTTCAAAAGTGAAATCCAAAAACTTCTTGATATCCTGAACCAAGGATTTTCAGAATATCTACCTTATTGCCTGGAAAAGTTGTGCAGTCAGTAACTCCTGTAGTAGCTCAGTAAATGCTGGTTTATGAGGCAATTCACATTAAAGTGGGATGAAGTGACTTTCTAGAGATGTATAAAAGATTTCCCAGCTACATTGCTGAACTGTTTATATGAAAAAAGCATAACAGAATAGCAAGACCAAGGCAGCAGCAGCTGTTGCTAACCAAAGCCAGCATCAGGAAACCACATCTATCCCCACAAGATGCTAGGAGAAAGGGACTAAAATCCTCTCTGCTGTCCCTGTCTCTCCATTGTGTGTTATCTGGCCCTGTCTACACCAAGAGATGCTGGGAGAGATGTTTTAAAACTCTTTTCTGCCATTATGATGCAGCACCATCCATCTTCATCCAGTCCAAAGGATCCTGAGAGAGGTTTAAAAGCTGTTTGTGACTGTATTCTTCACACCTTTAAGCAAGTGTTTTTGCTCTTCCTGAATACTGTCTTTATTACTTGTTATTCTTAATTGACTCTTTCCCCCTCTGAACTTTATAGAATGTTGAAGCTAACAAATTTAGAAGTGTACCTCTACTCTGAAAAGTAAAAAACTAGAAGTGTTTTAAAAGGCTCCCTGTTTATTAATTTCCCAATGACTTCTGGGTCAACTTTGCTCAATTTACAAAAACAACTTTGGTTTTCCTAACTGTCTGCCCTGCAAGCTCCACCTGGAATCTGAAAATCATCTGTGTTCATTTTCTTGATCTCTACATATTCCCGGCAATAAAGATGCCACAAACAGAACTTATTCCCTGAACCTGTAAGAATTACTGTGTGGACTGATCCTTGGGGCTACACATAGATAGGTGCTGGAACAATGTTTATAGTGGGTGTGCGGAAAGCCATTGAACCAAACTGTAAACCCTGTAAATGATAGAAATTACTTCAAACCAAGGGATGCTGCCGCACCCCCAGTACTCCTACTTCCAGTACGTATGTATAGATCCAATGACTTCACTGGGCAAAAACTTATGCTGTTCTCCTTGAAGAATCAGTCCCCAAAGGGGCTTGGGTATTAGAAAATTCCTGGAATAACTTTGTGCTCAACAAAGCCTGTTAAGTGCCTTATCTCCCTGTACAATGCATAAGATGAGATAGTGTCTAAGAAAGCAATTCACAAAAGCCAGTATGCTAGGCAGGGAACTGCCTAAACTAGCTAATGGGAGATATTGATGAGAGTGGTGGGTCCTAAACCACACACCTCTTAGGAAGTTCGGCACCTTAAGTCCAGACTGCAGGGAGATGCCTTTCTCTATTATTGTTCCACACCCAGGGACATCTGTCTTGGAGTCAGGTGGCCTTGGCACCTAAGTCATTTATTATGGAAAATACCTCACCTACCTCACTCCACACATGGCAGTGATGCCCACCTTCTTTTTGCCCAGTGGTTAGAGTGCTTATCTGGGATGTGGGAGAACCAGGTTCAATTCCCATCTCAGCCTGAGAGTGAGAAAAGATTTGAAGAGGGATCTCCCCCACCCTTTCAAGAGGGCACTCTAACCACTGAGCTATGGGCTAATCTAACGGGGACCTACCTCAATGTCTCCAGTTGAAACTATTCAAATGTTGATAAATACTTGTCATTAGGCAAGTAAAAGAATGAGTAACTGCACCTGCCTAGACAATGAAAGTCCCAAGGTCCGTACCCAGCTCCAATGACTCTTTACTTATGCAAAGTGGAATAGCTTTAACAGGAGACACTGAGGCAATCCCACATCAGACTATCCAATAGTTCAGAAATTATAGCACTCTCCTGAGAGCTAGGAGACACCTGTTCAAATCCTCTCTCCTCCTGGGGTGGGCAGCAATTGAACCCAGGTTCTCTCACATCCAGGCAAGTGCTCTAACCACTGGGCTAAAAGTTATAAGGTGGTATCATGGGGTCCACTCACTGCTGGGGCACCTCCTTCTGGCTGTTCTGGAGATTAGCTCATTCCAGGTCCAACACCTCCTTCTGCTTCTTGCTTAATCTTAAATACAAATTTTCCTGTATTTATCTTAAACCACTCAGACTTGCAGGGGCAAAAAGTGGCTTTATGTTTTGAGAAGAATTTTCTTTTGTAGGCCTGGTCTACACTAGAAAATTAGGTCCATTTAACTCCATTCCTCAAGAATGTGAAAAATCCAGGTGGTTTTAAGACAACCTAAATCCCTGTGTAGATAGTTTTGTTACCTAGACAACAATTTTATTTTCATATTGCCAGAGGCCTAATTTGTGGCCTATTACATTGTCTGACTCTAAATAACAGTTTGGACTTTGCTCAATATTTTTAAAACCATAAGCAGAGGCATGTGACTCACTAGCGGGGACTCTGTTTTAATTTTGTAGATTTTAATTGCACAGCAAAATCTAATTTTACAGGATTTTTTTAAAAGCAGGTTTGGCTCAACTGTAGCATTAAAAATTTATTTTGGCTCATAAAAGTTAAATATCAGGCTCAGCATCTTGTACATTTTGAGTTATGCTTAAAACTATTTAAGAAATAAATATTTGGAGTTAAATGTCCAACTTCCCAATTTAAAAAGATTAAGTACACACAGCCTTAACACATAGCTAACAGAATGTTGGGAATCATTAGGAAAGGGATAGACAAGACAGAAAATATCATTACCTCTATATGAATCCAAGGTATGCCCACATCTTGAATACTCTGCACAGATCTGGTCACCCCATCTCAAAAAAGATATTTTGGAATTGGAAGAGGAACAGAAGCAGGGCAACAAAAAATGGTTAGGGGTATGGAACAGCTTCCATATGAGGAGAGATTAATAAGACTGGGACTTTTCAGCTTGGAAAAGAGATGACTAAGGGGAGATATAATAAAGGTCTATAAAATCATGACTGATGTGAGAAAGTAAATAAGAACATAAGAACGGCCGTACCGGGTCAGACCAAAGGTCCATCTAGCCCAGTATCTGTCTACCGACAGTGGCCAATGCCAGGTGCCCCAGAGGGAGTGAACCTAACAGGTAATGATCAAGTGATCTCTCTCCTGCTATTCATCTCAGTCCTCTGACAAACAGAGGCTAGGGACACCATTCCTTACCTATCCTGGCTAATAGCCATTTATGTACTTAACCACCATGAATTTATCCAGTTCTCTTTTAAACGCTGTTATAGTCCTAGCATTCACAACCTTCTCAGGTAAGGAGTTCCACAAGTTGACTGTGCGCTGTGTGAAGAAGAACTTCCTTGTATTTGTTTTAAACCTGCTGCCTATTAATTTCATTTGGTGATCCCTAGTTCTTGTATTATGGGAACAAGTACATAACTTTTCCTTATCCACTTTCTCCACATCACTCATGATTTTATATACCTCTATCATATCCCACCCTTAGTCTCCTCTTTTCCAAGATGAAGAGTCCTAGCCTCTTTAATCTTTCCTCATATGGAACCCTCTCCAAACCCCTAATCATTTTAGTTGCCCTTTTCTGAACCTTTTCTAGTGCCAGTATATCTTTTTTGAGGTGAGGAGACCACATCTGTACACAGTATTCGAGATGTGGGCGTACCATGGATTTATATAAGGGCAATAATTATTCTCAGTCTTATTCTCTATCCCCTTTTTAATAATTCCTAACATCGTTTGCTTTTTTGACCACCTCTGCACACTGCGTAGACATCTTCAGAGAACTGTCCAAGATGACTCCAAGATCTTTTTCCTGATTAGTTGTAGCTAAATTAGCCCCCATCATATTGTATGTATAGTTGGGGTTATTTTTTCCAATGTGCATTACTTTACATTTATCCACATTAAATTTCATTTGCCATTTTGCTGCCCAATCACTTAGTTTTGTGAGAACTTTTTGAAGTTCTTCACAGTCTGCTTTGGTCTTAACTATCTTGAGCAGCTTAGTATCATCTGCAAACTTTGCCACCTCACTGTTTACCCCTTTCTCCGGATCATTTATGAATAAATTGAATAGGATTGGTCCTAGGACTGACCCTTGGGGAACACCACTAGTTACCCCTCTCCATTCTGAGAATTTACCATTAATTCCTACCCTTTGTTCCCTGTCTTTTAACCAGTTC
The DNA here is from genome assembly GCF_016161935.1 of Mauremys reevesii. Classification (NCBI taxonomy): domain Eukaryota; kingdom Metazoa; phylum Chordata; order Testudines; family Geoemydidae; genus Mauremys; species Mauremys reevesii. Next base: position 31,521,728 of record NC_052626.1, read on the forward strand.
TCAGTCCATGAAAGGACCTTTACTTTTATCCCATGACAGCTTAATTTACGTAACAGCCTTTGGTGAGGGACCTTGTCAAAGGCTTTCTGGAAAAATAAGTATACTATGACCACTGGATCCCCCTTGTCCACGTTTGTTGACAGCTTCAAAGAACTCTAATAGATTAGTAAGACACGATTTCCCTTTACAGAAACCATGTTGACTATTGCTCAACAGTTTATGTTTTTCTACGTGTCTGACAATTTTATTCTTAACTATTGTTTCGACTAATTTGCCTGGTACCGACGTTAGACTTACTGGTCTGTAATTGCTGGGATCACCTCTAGAGCCCTTTTTAAATATTGGCGTTACATTAGCTAACTTCCAGTCATTGGGTACCGAAGACGATTTAAAGGACAGGTTACAAATCTTAGTTAAGAGTTCCACAACTTCACATTTGAGTTCTTTCAGAACTCTTGGGTGAATGCCATCTGGTCCCGGTGACTTGTTAATGTTGAGTTTATCAATTAATTCCAAAACCTCCTCTAGTGACACTTCAATCTGTGACAGTTCCTCAGATTTGTCACCTACAAAAGCCGGCTCAGGTTTGGGAATCTCTCTAACATCCTCAGCCGTGAAGACTGAAGCAAAGAATCCATTTAGTTTCTCTGCAATGACTTTATCATCTTTAAGCGCTCCTTTCGTATCTCGATCATCAAGGGGCCCCACTGGTTGTTTAGCAGGCTTCCTGCTTCTGATGTACTTAAAAAACATTTTGTTATTACCTTTGGAGTTTTTGGCTAGCTGTTCTTCAAACTCCTCTTTGGCTTTTCTTATTATACTCTTGCACTTAATTTGGCAGTGTTTATGCTCCTTTCTATTTGCCTCACTAGGATTTGACTTCCACTTTTTAAAGGAAGTCTTTTTATCTCTCACTGCTTCTTTTACATGGTTGTTAAGCCACGGTGGCTCTTTTTTAGTTCTTTTACTGTGTTTCTTAATTTGGAGTATACATTGAAGTTGGGCCTCTATTATGGTGTCTTTAAAAAGCACCCATGCAGCTTGCAGGGATTTCACTTTAGTCACTGTACCTTTTAACTTCTGTTTAACTAACCCCCTCATTTTTGCATAGTTCCCCCTTTTGAAATTAAATACCACAGTGTTGGGCTGTTGAGATGTTCTTCCCACCACAGGGATGTTGAATGCTATTGTATTATGGTCACTATTTCCAAGTGGTCCTGCTATAGTTACCTCTTGGACCAGCTCCTGCGCTCCACTCAGGATTAAATCTAGAGTTGCCTCTCCCCTTGTGGGTTCCCATACCAGCTGCTCCATGAAGCAGTCATTTAAAGTATTGAGAAATGTTATCTCTGCATTTCGTCCTGAAGTGAAATGTTCCCAGTCAATATGGGGATAATTGAAATCCCCCACTATTATTGGGTTCTTAATTTTGATAGCCTAATTTCCCTTAGCATTTCATCATCACTATCACTGTCCTGGTCAGGTGGTCGATAATAGATCCCTAATGTTATATTTTTATTAGAGCATAAAATTTCTATCCATAGAGATTCTATAGAACATGTGGATTCGCTTAAGATTTTTACTTCATTTGAATCTACATTTTCTTTCACATATAGTGCCACTCCCACTCCTGCACGACCTGTTCTGTCCTTCTGATATATTTTGTACCCCTGAATGATTGTGTCCCATTGATTGCTCTCAGTCCACCAGGTTTCTGTGATGCCTATTATATCAATATCCTCCTTTATCACAAGGCACTCTAGTTCACCCATCTTAATAGACTTCTAGCATTTGTGTACAAGCACTTTAAAAACTTGTCCCTGTTTATTTGTCTGCCCTTTTCTGATGTGCCAGATTCTTTTTTATGTGACTGTTTATCATCTGATCTGGCCCTTACATTATCCTCTTCCATCCTCTGCTCCTGACTATAACCTGGAGATTCTCTATCATTAGACTCTCCCCTAAGAGAAGTCTGTGTCCGATCCACATGCTCCTCTGCAGCAGTTGACTTTCCCCCATCTCCTAGTTTAAAAACTGCTTTACAACCTTTTTAATGTTTAGTGCCAGCAGTCTGGTTCCACTTTGGTTTAGGTGGAGCCCATTTCTCCTGTATAGGCTCCCCCCTCCCAAAAGTTTCCCCAGTTCCTAATGAATCTAAACCCCTCCTCTCTACACCATTGTCTCATCCATGCATTGAGACTCTAAAGCTCTGCCTGCCTACCTGGCCCTGCGTGTGGAACTGGGAGCATTTCTGAGAACGCCACCATAGAGGTCCTGGATTTCAGTCTCTTCCCTAGCAGCCTAAATTTGGCTTCCAGGACATCTCTCCTACCCTTCCCTATATCATTGGTACCTACATGTACCACGACCACCCGCTCCTCCCCAGCACTACACATAAGTCTGTCTAGATGCCTCGAGAGATCCGCAACCTTCACACCAGGCAGGCAAGTCACCATACAGTTCTCCTGGTCATCACAAACCCAGCTATCTACGTTTCTAATGATCGAATCTCCCCTTACTAACACCCGCCTTTTCCTAGCAACTGGAGTTGCTAGGAATAAGGAAGTGTTATTTGCTCCTTCTGATAACACAAGAAGGAAGAGTCACCAAATAAAATTAATAGGCAGCAGGTTTAAAACAAAAGTATTTCTTCACACAGTGCACTATCAACCTGTGGAACTCCTTGCCTGAGAATGTTGTGAAGGCCAAGACTGTAATAGTGTTCAAAAAGGAACTAGGTAAATTCATGGAGAATAGGTCCATCAATGGCTATTACCCAGGATGGACAGGATTGGTGTCCCTAGTCTCTGTTTGCCAGAAGCTGGGAATAGGTGATATGAGGTGGATCACTTGATTACCTGTTGTGCTTCAGAGGGAATAACACCTGGCATTGGTCACTGTTGGAAGACAGGATAGTGGGCTAGATGGACCTTAGGTCTGACCCAGTAAGGCTGCATAAAGGGTGTAAAAATGCAACACTTGGCAGGAAGTACTGTAAGGAACAACAAAGCAAATGGGTCCTGTGACTAATGACCATCAAAAGGGCCTCTGTTTTTTCTCCGCAGCCTTTCGTAATTAAAGCAACAATTAGAGATGGTTTAATGGACTATTTATACAAAAAAAATAAAAATCAGGCAGTAAGTTTGGCCACCTCACCTTATGCCAGCTCTGAAAAGAGAACAGGTGAGATGTGTGACGAGGACACTGACTTTGTTTCTCCAAGTTTCCTACCATATAGGATAGCAATGCTAAAATCCAGCTTGCTGTAGAAAGAGGAAATTTATTCTAAGTTGATGTGGCATTGAAGCCTGTCACTCCCAGCCCACGCAGACACATTTGCACTAGCCAGGCTCAAGCTAGCATATTAAAAATAAGCACTAGTGTTGCAGCTCCAGCAAAGACTCAGGCTACCACCTGAGCTCAGACCTAGCAGGGGTCAGCCGGCCTTGACAGCGCAAGGTACTGCCTTAACCGCAATATGCGCACTTCTATTTTTAGTGTGCTAGCAGGGCTCCAGCTAGCACAAGCCTGTCTACCCATGGTTGGAGGCTTATGCCCAGCTGCAGTGTACACATGCTGCTGCACTCAAACAAGATACAGGGCATGTCAGCACTGCCAAACTTGTTTCTAATCAAGTTAAATATTACTCAGAGCTAAAGTCTCTTTACTAGCAAGCATTTAAGTTAACTCACCTAATGTGAGTAACAGTAGAGCAGAAGAGATGCATTCTTTCATAAAGTACCCCACCCACTCCACGTTAGTGGTTGGGAGATACTACACAAGTTCTCAGCCCACAAGGGCTTTACACATTGTAAGTGATTAGTACTCTGAAACAGCCACCTGGTTCTACATTTCTAGACAGGCTGTATCAACTCAATATAGGGGAAAACTACAGCTACACTGACATACTAACCCATGTCTCTCCCAGGAATGGCACTGCCACCCTACTATGCCTTGAATTTGTAGTTAACATTTACAAGTCCAACTCTGTACGTGAGAAAACACTAAGTTACAATTAAGGATCCAAAGCCTCCATATCCCCCCCTCAACACAAAAGCCATCCAAAGTGGAGGTAGTCATATTAAAAGCATTCTTTGAGCTCAGACAAAAAGCTTGGTACAGTGCAGATATGGCTGCTGTACAGTTGTGCACAATGGAGTTTAGGAATAGAGAACGTCACTTTGCAGAACTGAAATGACTAAGAACTGTTGCTACATGCAGAGCAGGGGTAGTGCCAACTTGTTTTTGACATGTGAAATTGATGTGGCAATATCTGAGAAGTCAGCAGTTCCAGCTTCCAAAAAAAGATCGTACTAGTTCCTTTGGCCCCCACTTTGCTTACTGGAGTGCACCCAAGTGTTCTTTTGCCCTTTCCCCTCTGTGGAGCTTAAGTCTTGAATTCCTCCCTGTCCACCCAGTTTTGTTTTGGAATTGAGTGTCAGACAGCCTAGACTCCATGGAGCTGTCCAAGCTTTCAAACAGATTTCAATAAAGATTTCAATAAAGATGACACCTGCATGTCATTCCTATTGCTAGCACTTAGGCTGACAGCACTCCATTTTAGTAAAAATCAAGTGTTATGTCTACACTGATAGTTGTAGAGTCAGCATTACACTAGTTTGACACCAACTAAATTAACATTGTCATGATATGAAAGGCAAGCACAAGTTCATTTATTTATAGCAAAGGTCTTGGGTTACAAAAGGTCAGTCCTTGCCATCTTGAAGAAGAGATATGGGATAAGTTATTGCATACATGTGCATTATAATTTAGCAGCAAGTCATTCATAAAAACATTTCCTTCCTACTGCTTTTTTGGTTTAGTGTCTCAATTTATATACAAGTCAGCTTTACAAAGCATTTACCACCACCTTTAAGTTAATGGTCTTTTATTGGAAAACAAACAAAAAAAAAACCTAGCATTTACAACTTGGAATGGACAAACTGTAATAGCTTGAACAGCGATGTTGATAGTTGTGCTGAAGTCCACAGGCTACTCTGCAAGCTCCAAGTCATGGTACAGAAGGTTTTAAAAATAGGAGAGAGTCCAAAGATGCTCCCTTGGTGAAGGTTTCTTTTAAAAATTTTGTGAACGGTAACAGCCTGACACCCGTTTCACTATAGTGCAATGCAGACAATGTTAAACCAATATTATAACAGACATGCCACCCATAGTTAAGATCATCTTTTGTGGAGCACAATGCTACATACAGGAGAACCATTCAACCTTTAGGGCATTTTCCTCTCAATTTTGCATCCTTTGACCATTTTTGCCGCATACCATCCTGAGGTATTAACCAATTTTGAAGTAAACCAGCTATGACAATTTACACTACAAATTGAATTAGAATCCACAGTTGGACAAAATTGTGGATTTTTTTAGGGGTTTTTTTTTTATATTAAATACAAATGTTTGACTGTGCTCAGTTGTCAAGCTGCATGCATGAAAAACTGGCCAGCCCAAACAGTGTAATAGTCATTAGCAAATGGAACTTTTGAGGAGTTCACTAAGTGCTTCCTTTTTATTTTTTTTTAGTTTTTAAAAGGTAGTACAGTTACTTATATTGTAAAAACTGATGTTTAACTTGATCTTTTGGGGACAGGACCACCAACCATTACATGCAGTTTGTGGACAGAAGGTATTTTGACATTCAGTTTTGCTATACAGAAACAGAATGAATAAATGAACATTTTTTGCAAGAGGTAAGTAAAAGATTCAATTTGATTCTTCTAGAGGAGGGAAAAAGGTGAAAGGAGGTCTTCATTTTGCAGTCATCATCTGTACGAATTCTGAAAATATAAAAACCACCATGACTTTTTGTATCTTCAAAGTAATTTTAACTTCACAAGGAAGTCTATTAACTGCACTTGGCATAAACCTTCAGTGCATCTAAACAGAGTGCTCTGATCAAGTCTTTTCACTCAATAATATAGACAGTTTAGTGAATCGTTAGAGTAATTCAAACTCAAAAATTACCAAGTTTATATAACACCCAGCAAGCTTTACTTAAATTTATAAGTGATTTCACAAACAGAACAAGAGCATCTTTTTCTACCTTCATAGTTCACTTGTCCATCTCCATCGATATCTGCTTCTCTGATCATTTCATCTACTTCTTCATCTGTTAGCTTTTCTCCTAAGTTTGTCATAACATGACGTAGTTCTGCTGCACTGATATAACCATTGCCATCCTGTGAGGAAGATAGTTGCACAGGGTTGAAAATGACAATTTAGAAGACTGGAACATAAGCCTAGCTGAGATTGTTCTATATTAAACTCAGGTCTCCAGTAATTGGCTTTGAACTTATTCTCCCAGATGCCCTGATGCATCAGTGACCTAGTACCCAGCCTGAAGGCCTGGTGCACTGTATCTTATCCAACCACAGAGAATGTTATAGCCATGCCTTCTAAAGCATAGAGGATGGAGGCATTACATGAGGACTGCGTGTTCCAGAACAAAAGTGAAGTCTGCTATACTTATTTGGACCAGGTAAGTAGCCTTACCTGATTAGGTCTTTGTATGCCTCAATACACATCTTTGACTTTCACCCAGGTAAGCACACACCTACATTTGAATCATATATACTAGTTTGGAGTTGTGGTTCTTAGAATTTCTGAATGTTTCCAGACACTTACTGAAAGTCTCCAGTACCCTGGAGAACAGAATGGTAATTTATCTTTCAATTTGGGTTTCTTTAAATTTCAGTATGTCAGCCCAGTGTGTTCAATAACTTAATTCCTCCTGCCAACGGAAGGAAAGAGCAGCAAGTTGACCTCTTGTAGCATCACATCCTCAACCAACTGCTGGTTTGCCTAGAGAGGCTTCCTGGGCAATAAGATCTAGAGTACACAAAGCACATTGAGAAATGATCCCAACTCCACCCACAAGCCACAGTACAGAATCTAGAATAGCAGAAGTGGACTTGAAGCCAGCCTTCTCCAGTGTCCCCATTACTTGCACTAGTGGAGAAAAACTGTTCTAGATCTGGGTTTAGGTAATTACCTAGTTTAATAGCTATGGCCACTTTAAGGCTGTGCTGTTAAGTCTAGTGACGTGAAGATATCTGTAAAGATGTTAAGATAGTTATCTTACACAATCAAAGGGGGGGAAAAAACTCTGTCAAGTAGAGGGAAGAGGATGTTTTTGTGCTCATGTCTGTCCTTTGAGAAAAATGGAGAGGCTCTGCTTCTGATAACAAGCTTCCCATAAGCAGCCTCAAACCCAACAACCTGAACACAGAGGCTATTAAACTTCACCTCCTCATGCATATTACAAGTTGAACAGGTGATCTCAACTTTATGAAAAGTCTTCATACAGGTGTGCAAAGCCCTCTGCACCTGTGTTCAGGTACTTTGCTTATGTCATGAGGCTGGGGGAAGTGGAGACACCTTTGATACTGAAATAGGTAACAAGTCTAATCACTCCAATTTCCTGAGAGAAGGCCTACCAGGGATTCCGGCAAGAAAGAGTCTGACACCCACCCCCCATCATCCTGGGGGAGCAGTTTCAGCAAGCCTACTCTATAATATCAAAAATAAGTTTTCCTCCTGCTGCTGGTAGAAGGGCTTATACCCACCTTCCAGGCAAGCACAGGGCAATTCTGGGAGAAAGATGCTCGTCATTAAAAACTGTTCAAAAAGTCTGTCTGCAGCTTTGGATTCTAGCAGTACCTTGTCAAAGACTCGGAATGCCTCACGGATTTCTTCCTCACTGTCAGTGTCCTTCATTTTTCTGGCCATCATGGTCAAGAACTCAGGGAAATCGATAGTACCATTGCCTTAAAAAACACAGAAATTGATCTGTACTTTAGGAGTCCCATCATTTCCTTGATACCAAAGCTAGCTTTAGAGTTAGGAAGGGACAAGTCTCATATGACTGATCAAGTATTTAAAAGCTACCTTCCACTTTTATACTAAAACCATAGAGGCTTCCAAGAACTTTGTAAGTCGTCACCCTTAAGTCAGTCTCTTCCCCTAAATTGTTAATATAGCATTTTTAGCTCTAGAATGCTCAAGCAACCACTAAAACTATGGCAGTAATGAGGACTATTGAATGGACTGCTACTTCCTCTCCAGACCTACACACCCCAGAATTCATCAGTTCACCATCCTAGGTAATTAAGAGTCTGCTCCTACTGTGCCATGTTAGATGAGGATTGTGTTAATGAGACTCAGTCTGATACTTTGAGTTGCAGACAGTGTATGCATTTATATTCACTTTGAAGACCAAGAAGTGAATAAGAGTGACAATTGAGCTAAAACCCTAATCTGCTGGGGTAGATTGCATCTGGATCTCCAGAAGGAAAAAAAGATTCTAGAGTGGATGTTTAGCAGCAATCAATACAAAGACTTTAACTGTGTGGTTCACATTGTTTAAAGTATTATAATATATGCTTACTTATAATTAGAAACAAGCTTACAATCAATCTTCTGGAAACTGTGGACCTTAGGGACCTGATTTTGAGAGGTGACGAGCATCTGGGTAAACTGCAATTTTTCAGCACCTCTCAAAAATCCAGACCTACATGGCCTAATAAGTATTCCTCTGCCACTGCAGAGTCATCACCCCACCCCATCTTTTCCCGTATTACGGCATCTTTTCCTATTGACAGGAAATCCCTAACACCTCAGAATACTAGGGAATGCTATCAATTAAAGGCAATTGAGAAGGTGTGTAGTAAAGAGCAAACAGCCTATCTGAAGTCCAGTAGAGGCTACATCTTGTTTTTGGGGCTATATTTTGACCATGTCCATTTACTGTTAAAAGTGGCTTAATGTGACCAGAGACATGCCTTGTGATGCTGGCAAAACAGGTGCCAACTCATGCAAAGTCCCCATGCCTCACTGGAATATTGACAAATGGCTAGGTGAGATCAGTCTGGTTCATGTGTGTCAGTATTGTTAAAATAGGTATTAGAGTAAACAAAAAGCAAATGTTTCTAATGCGTGCAGCAATTTAAAAGCATTCAATGAAGTCTAATCTCTCTTAAAACATCTGTATCTCATATTATAAGGCAATATTTGAGCATTTGCATCGTGAGCATCTAACTGAACAAGTCACCAGACAGGAGAGAAACATTAGCTACTGTGAAATGTGAAGGTGTTTATCATGCCCGACAAGCAAGGACCATTGATATATTCTACAATAGTTCATCTGGTGTCTAAGAGGACAAGCGACTTAGTTGATTGCTCACTTGCACAACTTTTGTTGATCATGAGGAGCTGCAGGGAGAATTTTTTCCATCAGAGAAGTTTGCAGCTCAAAGCACAAGAGGAAAGGGAATAAAAATCCCTAACAAGGAGGAACTGTATCTCTATGTTGTTTGGACTCTGAGGGACAAGGATTACTAAGCATAAGCAAAAGATCCCCAAGGTTTAGCCTGGGTTAGCTCTCAAGGACAAATAGAGCTTGCTTATTACAGCTTTTTATTTTTTGAAACAAAATTGGAACTCATTTGAGTGTGCATGCATGCCTTAACCTTGTAAATAACTCATTTCCTTATTAATAAGTCTTTAGGATAGTTTATTATAGGATTTGTTACAAGCACTGTCTTTGGTGTGAGATCTAAGGTGCAACTGACCTGAGGTAAATGACTGGTCATTTGGGAATGGGAGTAACCTGAATATTGCTGTGATCTTTGGTGTAAAGAACCATCTATCACAAGCTTACCTGGGTGGCCAGACAGATGGAAGTACCCAAGGCGACTATCTGTGACTACATGTTAAGGCTGTTCTAATGCCTGAGAAGTTTACACTTGATAACTGGTTGGTGAAATCTACATATAGAACTCACAACCAATTTGGGGTTTGTGCCCCATTTCCTCAGTCTGCCCCAATGTTGGTACTCAGAGTCTTGTGTCAAGCCATCCTACTGTGGCACATCTATTAGATCAAGGTTTGCACTCATGTTTTATTAGCTTTGTTGCTGTTTTAACCGTTTCCAATCTAGGTGTTTTTTTTTTCTTTTCTTTTTTTTTTTTTTTTAAAGTGTCCAGTAATTCCTTTAGAGGGCCAATAGTGTGTACACAGCTATATTGATTTTGAAGCTTACTTTTAAGTCACAGAAGAAAAGTTACCTATTTTCAGTTCTTGGAAGATTCTTAATGGTTGGCACAATCTGTCAATTAATTTGATTGCCACCCCAAAAAGATAAAAGCTTGGAATTTACTTTAAAGAAGTGTCCAATGCAGGGGGTTATAGCACATCATCCTACTACAAGTAGTAGCACAAGTTAAATTTAATAAAAAGGATTGCATATGCTCACTATATTGGAGCCCTGAGATTCAGACTCATTCAATTTTCAGGCTAGATTTCATGACACTTAGTAGAAGAATCAGACAAGTCACTAATAAATTATACTACAAGAGTATTGCCTCAGCAACCAAAAATGGAAGGCGGTTCCTGGACACTTGTGCCCTAAGCAATTTGCAAGTAATTGTATCCTGCACTTCACAAGTAGTTTTGGTTTTGATTTTGAGTCTCTTCACAAAGGTCAAATAGTCACTTCCTCTTTCAATACACTTTATACTCTTATCAGAGGCACTAAGAATTTGCTAATATACTGTTAATACCATTGTAGTTAAAATTTTCCTCCCATGACAGAGCCAGTATGAAGCACCTTCCCTTTGCATATCCATGAATCTGAAGCAAGCTTTGAACACAATTCTGGTGTTACCCTTTCTGGCATCCATTTACCCAAGTCAATCTCTAAGAGAAGGCTTCCCCCCTTTTGTGAGACAACTTCCTATCCGTCTAATAAACAAAGCCTATCTCCAGGTTTTATTCTTAATTCCTAACCCAGTTTAAGAGAAGAAAAGTCAGTTTTTAATACATGGCCAATACAATGGATTAAAATATATAAAATAAATTAAGATTAGGTTAGCCACTGAGACCAGTATGGGATGGGTCACTGAACAGATATGGAAAAGCTACTTGGTACTCCAGTGAACTGTAGTTTGCAGCAATTGAAGAGGTGGAAAAAAAAACCACCACCAAGTAATGCAGAAGGAAACTGAACCCTGGGATAGAAGCCGTGAGCGGGACACAGATGCAGAAGCCCTTATCAGTATTATATTTTGACTCTGACTATCCCATATTTACATATCTACTGGTGTAGTTAATGGTAACAACTAAGTTTAATATGAAATCAAATGGTTGCTTTATGTAGAGAACAGTTAAAAAAACCAAACCCTACACTGCTTTTGACCAAATTTTAATGGATTACTATCAAAGGAAAGAGGGGGACTTGAGAGGCTGTATTACCCAGCTCAAACCCAAGCTTGTAGGGTGTGCACACTCACCATGAGTAAAACACTGCCAACTGCATCTTCCCCACACTTACCATCAGCATCTACCTCGTTGATCATATCCTGTAATTCTGCTTCTGTTGGGTTTTGACCCAATGACCTCATGACAGTCCCAAGCTCTTTTGTTGTGATGGTGCCATCACCATCTTTGTCAAATAGGGAGAAAGCTTCCTTGAACTCTGAAGACAGAAACAGCCCCATTATTAAATACTATAACCACCACCAAACAGTACCAAAATAATACGTTTAGTGACAGAAGATTGATCCCAACATCCATGCCATAGGATTTAAAAATGCACTTTGTCTGCAGTCTGTACTAGAAGACTAGTGTTTTAATACTTTAGACTTGTGTTTTCTGAAAAATGTATCACATGTGCAAGCCACTGCCCTCTAACCACACTCCCTAGCTTGTAGGTTACATCAGGCTGTGCGAGTTTTGGATAAGTATGCTACCCTGTTTACGAGTTACCCAGTTGGGTCAAGTCCATTTCTCATCAACAGCACTTATTTGTGGGGGAGTGAGTAATGAAGAACCCAGTGTTTCAAATAGTTTGTGGACAATACTCTGATCAAAGATTAGAGAAACAAGGGAGTTAGCCAGACATCCCTGACAGAGAACCTTTTCATTTATCAGTTATTTTTGATTTACTAACATAATAGTGAGCAACAAATAAGTTTAGACCAGGGGTAGGCAACCTATGGCACGTGGGCCAAAGGCAGCATGCAAGCTGATTTTCAGTGGCACTCACACTGCGTGGGTCCTGGCCACTGGTCCGGGGGGCTCTGCATTTTAATTTAATTTTAAATGAAGCTTCTTAAACATTTTAAAAACCTTATTTACTTTACATACAACAATAGTTTAGTTATATATTACAGACTTATAGAAAGAAACCTTCTAAAAAGGTTAAAATGTATTACTGGCAAGCAAAACCTTAAATCAGAGTGAATAAATGAAGACTCGACACGCCACTTCTGAAAGGTTGCCGACCCCTGGTTTAGACCCAATGTTTTACCCTCTTAACCATTTCCTCTAATTTAGAAAGGCAGTGTTAGATTAGAGATGATTTAAAAGGGAAAAAAAAAGTTTCCTTACATATGTTGCCAACACAAGAGAGAATACAAAGTTTTAAAGATTTGGCTTGTGAAAGCAAATGGTGGCAAGTAAAATGGGGTGCACATGGTTCAGTTTCACTTGCAATCTCAGGAAAGAGTCTACTGTTGCAATGTTTGGACTCCAAACTTTGGAAGTGATTATTTAGCTCTGTTTTGAATTAACTGGATTTTAAATATTTCTATAAGATTTGTTTTTAAAAGTCACACCAGACCTAGATGCTGGGCCTTAATTATCCAAAGAAGCATTCCTTCAGCTTCTTTAAAATACAAATTTCTCAAATGAAATAAGAGGGAAGAGCAATTACGTACCAGAACTTTTAGAGACTTAATGAAGATTGCCTATATTGCTTGTCGACTGATATTCAAGCTCAGGAGAGAATATCCAGCAGTATTTTAGAGATATTTTCCAACATTCAAAGGAGATGTTGGCTCTCCTTTGGCTCACCAATTCTTTCTTTTGGCTCACTAGTTTCCTTTGGCTCACAAATTTTCTTAATTGGGATACTTACCAGCAATCTGTTCTTCAGTCAGCTGATCAGCCTACATGAAGAGTAGAAAGTTATTTTAGAAAACTGTTTTCCTATAGCTCTGTCAAGCCATGAGATGCAATACAAAAACTTTGTAAGGAAGTTTACATTTATACAGCACCTTTCAACCCCAGAAATCCAAGAGTACTCAATACACAGAAGAATGATTTCACCCACCAATAGAGTGCAGCAACAGCTAAGACTCAGTGGAATAGCTAATGCTGCAAAGAGACACTACACATTCTAGGACTAGTTAAGAATTCCATAGCCAATCAAGTTTATGGAGAAATCCAATACGGCCAAGTTTAAGGCACAAAGCAGAAATCCCCTAGTGATTCAACATGACCCAAAGTGTTTCCTGGAGATAATCCATCACAATATTGACTTAGCACAGTTTTTTAGCTTGTGATAGGATAGTACCATGATTGCAAGATCTGGACTTCCGCCATGTTCTTAGAATTACATGCTTTTCTGTCAGCATCTCATTTGTTATGCCATTTAGCTAAAGTAACAGCTCCATTAGGTAGCAGTCACCATGCAATGAAAGGTCTTCATTAAGCTACGTGTTAGATTCATGCCATTTACAATAATTAAATACCATGTTGTGAGACCACCGATACATCTGAAATCAGCAGGTAACTGCATTTGTGTTTTGTTGGGCCCACAACGGAACCAAACACAAGACATTTTATCCTTAGCTTTTTTGGGGGGAGAGGAGAGTGGGGGGGTTCAAAAAACAAAACAAAACACACTTTGAAGCTTTCTCCAGCCCATATGTTCAGAGAACAATATATAACAGGTTTCAAAAAGGAACTAGATAAGTTCATGGAGGATAGATCCATCAATGGCTATTAGCCAGGATGGACAGGGATGGTGTCCCTAGTCTCCGTTTGTCAGAATCTGGGAATGAACGACAGGGGACGGATCACATGTTGATTACCTGTTCTGCTCATTCCCACCTGGCATTGGCCATTGTTGGAAGACAGGATACTGGGCTAGATGGACCTTTGGTTTGAACCAGTATGGCCGTTCTTATGTTCTAACAACTGTGTAGACCTGTATTATCTTCCTTTAGGGGAAAGGAAAAACCCCACTTAATTGGTTTCAGTATTTTTAGAGGATGGTGTGGTACCAGATTAATCATATTTGGTTTCCTAGCACCCTGTGCTTTTAACTCTATTATTTTAATAAAATCATTTTTACATCAAATTCAGAAATAAAATTATAACAATGTTTAACTGATCAGTTAGGAAGGATACCAAGATGCTCCTAATTTCTCCTGGGAAACAGCAATAATTTTAAGTCAGGAGCAGTTAGCTACAGTAAAGTAGCTATTTTTATGAAGAAATTGTATCAAATGCTAGTGTGAAATAAGCTGTATATTTGTTACACGCTTTGTTGGTCTCTGGACGATAGGGTTGAAAGGTTGTTTGTGTGTGTGTGTGTGTGTGTGTGTGTGTGTGTGTGTGTGTATACACACACACACACACACCCCAAAGCACTTCCATCTGTAGTTAGACTACTTTTATGGATATTTTACAAAAGGATAGTGATTGAAGAAATTATTTCTACTGAATTATTTAATTGGAGCCTCATATGGACTAAGCTGTAGTTTGTGTGTGTGTTTAAGAATATTAAAACATAACTGTAAAGGGTTTGTGGGCCAGGGCCCACTCTGTATTACTCCCACTAAAGAGATTCTCTTTTAAGTGAAACAGAAAAAGTCATTTACATAGCATGACATATCCGAGCAATGCTCTGCAGAACAGGAAATAGAGCCACACCTCAATAGAGAGAAACTCAGATCCACAGCACCAGTTTGAAGCCCCTCCAATTTGAAACTGACAATATTCTGGTCTTCAAGCAGCATTTATGTTTACTTTTAAAAGCTGACCTTGCACAGCATCCAGTTCACCCTCCTAAGCAACAGGCACAAACACTGTCTGATCACCCTAGCTACCAGGGCAAAGGTACCTAACACCAGAAAAATCACCCCACCCAGCCAAGTCATAAAATCCTGTCCCAGTGACCTCAGCCTTCCCCCAACAGGAAGGGAGAAGTGAAAGGGGTGTGGTGGGGAACACCCAGCATAGCCCGCAATCACATTTGGCAATCTGCACCCCAGCTCTCACAGCTCCTATGGGAAGCCAAAGCTGAAGGGAAGGGAGAATCTCTCAACCCAGTGTCATTAAGAGTCCAGGGTTGCAATCCAGCAACCCGATGTTCAGAGCAGACTGAACAGAGGCAGACCCCACAGCCTAGTCTATGCACAAGTGATGCACTTTTAAAGTGAACATGGATAGCGCAGATGTTAGAAATCCAGGTCTGTGTGAAAGAAAACCCAAGTAAGGCGAGCACCTCTTCTCTTAGAGCGCAACAGGCACCTCTGCACACCAAGCCACGGGATCAGCAGCCACCAACTGCTGCAGTGCTCCCCCCTCCCCAAGCAGAAGCAGCTGCTGCTCTCGCTATTGTCCAATATCCCCTCTTCATCCTTTGGTTAGGAGAGTGATTCATCTGCGGAATCTCTCTGCCAGCTCCAGACGCCTGCCCATCCTCTTCAGCTCCCAGTTCCCCCTGAAACTCCTCATTGAGGGAGCCAAGCAGCTACTCCTCAGGAGCCACCCGTTCCCATGCGCATCCAGAGTCCTGTCTCCAGTGAGGAAGCCAGGCCCCTTCCGGAAAGATAAAGGCTCCAGTGTTGTAGCTGCTGCTCTCCTCCCACTAACCCCAGGCAGAAACTGGAAAGTTTCTAATGGAAACGACGCACACTGCGGCCCTGTCTCACCCTCCTGGGGCTGGCGTGGGGGCTGGCGAGGAAGAGACATGATGTAATGCAGCCTGCGAAGGATTTTGGCGTTACTGCGTTTAAGGAGTGGGGGGTAAGAGCGCAGCAGCCGCAGAGTCCTGGCCTCCCCTACCCCAGCCACCCTGCGCAGTGCAGCTGGTGCTGAAATTGGGATTGTTATCTTCATCCCTAGTGCCCCCCGCGGGAACCCTATTGCTACCCCGAGCGGGGAGAGGAGCAGGGAGCCTCGGGGGTGCCATCGCCCACCCCAGCCAAGCCCCGCTAGCTCCTGCTGTCCCCCGCCCCGCTAAGGAGGGGAACACCCACGTCCGGCACCCGCCCCTTCCCATCCAGGGGCACTGGGCAGAGCCCTAGAGCAGCCGCTGTAGCCGGCGGCACAGGGCGCCCCGCACCTCCTGCCCTAGCGGCGGCGGCTCAGCCATTCCTCTCCCCCCGGACTGCAGCGCAGAGTCACTGCCCGCTCCGGGCTCGGGGGCACCATCCCAGCCAGCCCGCCCAGGCGCCCAGCGGGACCGGCCCCAGCCCTTGGCAAGGGGCGGGCACTGCCAGCAGCCACGAGAGCGACAGCTTCCTAGGCAGCCCCGGCCCCCAGCTCACCGCCGCGCCGCGGGAGAGGCGCCCTCCCACCCCAGCGAGCAGCCCGGGCGCGGAGAGGCAGTGGCAGCAGGTCCCATCGCTGCGCGATGCAAGAGACAGCGGCCACGCGGCGCAGGGAAGCAGCCGGGGGGGGAGGCGGGTCTGCGGGCTTCTGCCCGGCTGCCCAGCCTCGCCTCGCCTCACATGGGCGGGGTGCGGGGAGAAGATCGGCAGCCCCCGCTGCTAGGGCCCGGGAGGAGGAAGAGGGGCTGCAGCCGCTGAGCCCGCTTAACTCCCACCCGATTCCCCACCGCGGGTGGGCAAGCAGAGGAAGACGGGCTCCAAACCCAACGCCACGCGGCTGCCCCAGCCCCTCGCAACGGCAAGGCAGCTCAGCAGCAGCTCGTCCCAAGCCAGCCATCTCCACTGCGATGGCAAATCCAGATGCGTCCGGGCCCCTCGGCCCCGCCAGCTCCAAAGTCACCCCACCAGCCGGTGCACGCCAGCTACCTACCATTGCGTGGGAGTGGTTGGGTTGGGTTGCTGCTGCTGCTACACGGGCTGCTCAAGCAAAGGAGCAGGAGCTGCTGCGGCTGCTACCTCCTCCGAGCGGCTCCCCCCTGACAAATGCTGTAGGTGTGAGCCTGCACCTCCTTGCTATATATGTAGGGCTGTATCCCTCCGCCGGAGCAGCGTCTCTCCCTCTCTCTCCTCCCAGCCTCTGCCTGTGTGAGAGTGACTGCAGCGGGCAGCCCTGCCCCCATGCTCAGCCCCGCCCCGTCAGGCTCACTCCGCTCTGCGAGCCCAGCTGGCAAGCGGGGCAGGCTTTCCCTCTCCCCAGCAGGCGCCGTGCAGGGACAGCAGTGCACGCTGCCTGCCAGGGGTGCAGCACACGCTTACCAGTGGTTAGGGATGGATTGCCCTGATTTAACTCAGATATAGAATGAGCTTTCACCAGGATGGGCCCCGGGCATCTGCGGACCCTGGGGGATGGCAGGTGCCTTGCTACCCAAACCCTCAATCAGAAGCCCCACAATGGAAGCAGCGGTAAGAGCCACATACTTGACATATTATACAGGTGGCAGCAAAGAATGAATGGTCAGGAAGGTGAAAGTGTTTTCACAATCCTGGGAAGACTGTGAAGTCCCCTATTTGATGCTCACAGGGGCTCATATGACACCCATTCAACCCTTTCTTTGTGCCATACTGTAAATTAGTGCTCTGCTGTTTTATTAATCCCCGTTTCCAATCTCACCAGTCTCCACTGCAATAGTTTAGTGGAGAGGAGGAGGGGCAGGGAGCACACACTTGCCAATGCCTAGATTTTAGCCATTTCCATCTGTTCACCTGTGCTCTACTGAGTCAAAGTGTAGCAGGTAAGGAAAGAGCTGCAAAATTGTGTCACCTTTGAAATGCACTGAATAGCACAAAGTGGTATATAAGGGGAAAAATGATTTCCCCCTTGAGACCATACCTTCAAGATCCTCCTTCACAGGCTTTACCCGCTCTCCTTCTCTCCAAAATTAACACGTGGAGAGGATTATAGGATTTAAAAAAAAACAAGAAACAAACAGCATTACTGCTGTCTGCCACTACTCCCCTCCCCTCTGTCCAATGTGCAGGAAAAGGGAACTTGGGAGAGGGCTGACTGTCCAGACAGAAATTTACATTTCTCAAGCAAACTTTTTAGGAATATTTGATGAAAAGGGGTCAGCTGTACCTGGAGTTTGAAGTGGAAGGTAAAACCGGGGGGGCAGGGAGTGGGCATGTCTATGATTGCCTCTTTTCAAAACAGAGTAACCAGATGTCCCAATTTTATAGGGATAGTCCCAATACTTGGGGCCTTTTCTTATATAGGTGCTTATTACCCCTTACCCTGTGTCCTGATTTTTCACACTTGCTATCTGGTCACCCTATTTCAAAACAATATTTTTTTTTGTCAAGAACCCAACTAGATCACAATAAAGTCCTGACCCAGAATTGGATTGTCTACTACTGATTTAGCACTAGGATCCCTGCCCTACAAAGGTCCAAACGTACTACAGACAAGAGGCATCACCATTCTGTCATGTCCTGATTCCAAAGTGCATGGCTTCTCTGCACTAGCCCTACATCTATTTTTTGTGGTTTGTTTCCTAATGTGGTATAATGCATATTTTATATGCATTCACACTATGTATTCTGCACCTGTATGGAGTCTTAAGAGTAGATAGAGATTGATCTAAATTAGGATGTTGGTTCCATTAATTAAAAGGTACCCTCTGGATTTGAATTCATTCTCATAGCTCAAGATTTTATATCTGAGGTTTGGGCCCAACTTTTAAAAGGAGACTGTCCGATACTTCCAATAAGTGTCTCAATTCTGATTTGTTTGTAATATCTTCCTAAAAGCCTTAAAATACAATTTTTCCCTATTGATTTTTGCTTTTCTTTTTGAAAAACCTCATTTACTTCTAATGTTTTAAATAAAGGCAAAAACAGGCTGTTTAACAACACATTTTTGTTATCTATTAATGTAATGGAACAGTAGATTTGCACACACAATCTTTAGATATTTACGAGCTTGAAGACTTTCCCCAACAGATTCAACAGTAGCTATTTAATATGTCACATTTTGGTCCCAAAACTTTAATAACATTCCTGTAAGGTGCAGTATAGGAAATAGTGTCAAAAGTCATTTGCAACTAAAGATTCCACAAATAGTGGGTGGTTTCACTTAAGCTGCAGAATATGTTTTTACTACTAATCACTAACGTTTTATTTCTTGCAGAGGAAAAACATGAACACTAATCTTTTGTTTACAAATCTAGAGCAACAATTTTAAGCTATTATTTCCTTATTCTTCCTATAATACATAGCAGAATCTTCAATTGGCCTGGGCTGCTGGAAAATATTTTGCTTGAATAAGTGAGTCTTGGATATATATGAGTCTTGTAGGATGTCTGAAAGAAGAATACAAAAAAAACAGGAGTACTTGTGGCACCTTAAAGACTAACAAATTTATTTTAGCATGAGCTTTCGTGAGCTGCAGCTCGCTCATGCTAAAATAAATTTGTTAGTCTTTAAGGTGCCACAAGTATTCCTGGTTTTTTTGCGGATACAGACTAACACGGCTGCTACTCTGAAACCTGAAAGAAGAATGTTAATGTACAAATACTGTCCTTACTCAGGTAAAGTTCTCATTTATTGAATCAAGAATCATACTCAAATATTGGATTAAGGGATTTGCATGATTATCCTCTGACATCAAATATTAAGTCCAATCCTGCAGTTTTTGGCAAAAATTTTGAAATGTGGGAGCTTGAAATTAATAGCTGCAGGATATGCTTAAGATCTCTGAAAGTCCGGCTATGTGTGTATTTGCCTAAATATAAATGTAGATGCCTAACTTTAGTCCCATATCTGAAAGTTTCCTTTTATGTGCACGTATGTTCTCCATTGACGTAAAAACTTAGCTCCATTAAAAGTGATGGGAGTGAGGTGTACACATCGATCAGGGAATGTGTGTGGAATATATGGAATTAGACAATGAAAATAATCTCAAAGAATATTAATATGATAATGTTTAGTACTTCTGTGAAGAAATTCAGAAATGCTATAGTAAAATACTACTAAAAGAAATACTCACCTGCCAAAGAATAAATAAAAAGGCTTGGAGAGGAAGGATTATTGTATATTTATGCATAATTCATTTAATAAATTTACTTTTTTAAATCTTTACCTTGTTCATGGCTGCTTATACTAAATATGTATGTTATATATACCAGTTTATAATAAAATAGCATTTTAAAAATAAAGTTCCATTTGTGTATTTTTAATACAGGTGTCTCATTTTACTTTAGGATAGAATAGCTTCAATTTTGATAATCAAGAGTCAGTTCTGATCTGTAATAGTTTCTGCAAAATTGCATGATTCTGTATTTGAAAATCTTTCAATGTTAATGCCTCAAAATAACGTTCTTACTAAATGGAAATACATATTTCCTAAATTGGCATGTTATTTCATCCTGGCAATGATAAATGTAAACAAAGCAGAATATTAATAATTTTGTTACTTTGATATTATTAGCATTTTCCATGCTATATTATGTGTTATATTTTTTGGAGTGGGAGATGACACTTATTTAGTGTAGGAAAAACTACTCTAAGCCCTAACATCTGTCTAGTCCTTGCAAATTTGCTTTTACCCGATTGTACAGCTAGTGTACAACTAAGTCTTGATCCTGTATTCCTTGTGCATCTAAAACTTACTCTGAGAGTTTGGGCATGCAAGGAATGCAGGATTATTCCCTAGTTTGACTAACATACAAGAAGCTCAAATGACTTGCCCAAGATCTTGCATATAAACTGATCCAACTCCAATGGAAGCCAAAGGGAGTCTTTCCATTGCCTGCAATGGGAGCTGGATTGAGTCAGTAAGTCAGGCAATGTTTGTGCTAGAACTATATAACTTAGTACCCCACGGCTATTAGTTTTTTTGCTCTGGACAGTAAGGTAGGCCATGACTGTTATAATGAATAAACTGTTTATGACTGGGCAATGTTTGCTGTTTTAAATTATTATTACTACATGATTTAATTATCTAATACTTTTGCTGATTAAAAAGGTTTAATTTGTAATATTAGCAAACTATTACTGTAGCTATACTAGTCATTGTAACAGACAATTCTGAATCTATACTATTTCCTATAATATTATTTAAAATTGACTTACTATAACAATAAGATTACAATTTTAGATCTGCTCCTGTGAAGACTACTTTCTCAAGGACTGGGCCAAGACTGTGAGTATGTCTACACTACCCGCCAGATTGGCGGGTAGTGATCGATCTATTGAGGATCAATTTATCATGTCTACACTACACACGATAAATCAATCCCTGAATGCTCTCCCATTGACTGCTGAACTCCAGCTCAGCAAGAGGCGGAAGCAAAGTCGACGGGGGAGCGGCCGTTTATCCTGCGCCACGAGGACACGAAGTAAGTAATTCTAAGTCGATCTGAGATACGTTGACTTCAGCTATGCTATTCTCATAGCTGAAGTTGCCTATCTTAGATCAATTCTCCCCCAGTGTAGCCCAGGCCTGTGGAATGGACTCCCACAGGAACTAAGGACCATCACAAACCTCAGCACCTTCCGCTCTAAGTGCAAGGCTCCTTTCTTTGATGTTGCCTTCTCTAACATAAGCATCTAGCAAAACGTAGTATATATTATTTTTAAAAATCCAAACCAAAACATTCCACTGCACACACTACTTCCCCTGGGGAGACGGTGAGGGAACAAATATGTGACAGATGTTAGTCATGTTGCTTAATTCACTACTGAAAGGCACTCAGATACTATGACAATGTGCATGGCATAAGAACCTATATAGAATAGAACTTTAACCATATGAATTGTCCTACTGAAGTCAATGGATCTACTTACATACTCAAAGATAACCATGTGCATTAATGTTTGTGGGATTGGGGCCATGCATTCAAATTATCTCCTGTATTCACTAATGTAAATTCACTAATATCAATTAAGTTGCACTTTTACACACTAGGTTTGAATTTGTTGAAGAGAAAACCATTCAGCATCCTTTAAAGTCAACTGGAGTTGCATGGACATATCTGATAGTATAGCTGGGATTACTACATTCTTAATATTGAATACAGCTCAGAGTTTCAAAGCTAAGAGATCTAGGCACCCAATTCCCATTAAAGTTAAGGAAAAGATTAAAAAAAAAGAAATTAAACCTAACACACTCATATCTGATTATTTCCCTGTATACCCACACTGTTGCATAGGAAAAAGTATGTGCAATTATAGATCTTCACAAGGAAATAACAGCACAAAGTTTTGTAAATAGAAACTGATGAAGATTGTTATTATGCAGTATTTAGTCCCATAAGACATTCTAAAGTGAGTGCACATGTGTAAAACTGATTAGTCAATTGCTTGAAACTGTATTTTTTAATTTAAATTATTGTATGTTTGTGTGTATTGCTGTGTAAATTGACCTCACTGAGGACTAACTACTTAGAAAGTTTCATCTTGTAAATCTCAGGCATTTTTGATTTACTGTTTATGCTAATAGCACTGAAAGGCCCTAATCCAAAGATATGCATGTGGCAGTTACAGAAATATTCACATACACACAGCTAAGTACATGTATACGTTTTCACAGGTTTAGGGTTACAGTCTTTTTGAACAGAAATATTTTTTACTCTTCTACAGTTAAATTGGGTGAACAGATTTTGCTCTAACTTGAGAAAAAAAAAACCCTCACTTTATGTCTGGGATCATGTATCGAAAATTCCCAGAAGCATGGAAAACAAGGGCTTATAATGCAAGAGTCAGCCTTCACAACCATCAAAAACCAATTAATGCTACAAACATGTGAATCTGCTATTGAATCATATTTCTTTAAATGCTGATTTACATTTTTCTTCTTGGTGGTGAGACTGGATACCAAATAGTATTAATTATATTATAATTTAGAAACCAAACAGAGGAAGGCAGAATTTGTATCTTGTTATTAACTATATATCTCACATTTCCATAAGGTAACACTGTTAAACACACTTGGTATTTCAGAGGGCAGGCTACTTTACTGTTAGCTTAAATTCATTCAGATCAGATTCCCTGAGAACCATTATAAGTAATAAACCTGTCAAAGAAAATTAAGTGTTTTACCACAGACTATTTAAAAATATTTTACATAAAAAGATGCATAAGACAGCATTCACTCCAACTATTGAAAATTTTAGTTTTTAACTTTTGTAGCTATGAACCACACAAAATTATAGTATATGGATACCATATAAACAACCAAAAAAAGATTGTCAAATTACGTTTTGAGGATAGTTTTGTGTCATCTCCTCTCTCAAGAACACATCAGAAACTTTAGTGAGCCCGCAAACTTGTTTACTTTGTACTTTCAAATTTGTGCTGTAACCAATTTATAAAAGCTGAACCATTGTAGCTGTTAGCAAGACATTTTAAACAGTTTGTAATTTAAAATAACCTAGTAAATAATGACAGATAAATAATTTCAGAATTTAAAGTTCCAAAAACAAGTTGCAGAGCAAGAGTAATTAGTTAGTTCTACTCTATTTCTTACTCATTTCTGTTTCCATTAATCAACACTGAAATAAGAAAAAAACTTCAAAAGTTAACTGAGAGTATTTTTTTTTTAAACTGTGGAAATCCTTAAAAGTTTTTTTTTAGCATTTTTTTGCAACTCATTTCTCACACAAGTGATCCTTATTCATCTGAGTATTCCCATCTGGCCAAATTGGGAGATATCATTAAATTCAGCTGGATCTATAAGTTCTGCTGAAAAAATAGATGCTATAGCTCTCACTGACTTTAGTGGGGATAATGGCAGGTGTAAGTAATAGTACATGAGTGAAAGGCCCCAATATCATACAAACATAAATGAAAAAGCATTTTCATATTGTGCTTGTTTGTGATGCTTTGATAGCAATTCAGAACTCAATTAATTGGCATGACATGGAGGTGAACAACACAGGCATCAGAAATCCACAGATATTGATCCCAGTGGCCAGACCTGTTGCTCTCCTCAACTTGTGTCCCAATTCTATAGTAACTCTGAGTTCTATTCTTTTCTGAAAAGTAGAGAGGAAGGGCTAACATAAACATAGACGCTAAGAAACATAAGAGAAAAGGGCTAACATAAACATAGAAGCTAAGGAACATAAGAGAACATCTAACAACATGGCATATACATTTCAGTGAATACCAATTTTAAATTAGAAGTGTAATCTCTAGGGCAGCAAATCCTCAGCTAGTGTGAATTGTCACAGCTTCCTTCACTGAAATCAATAGAGCTATGACAATTCACACCAGCTGAGGATCTGTCCCTCTATCTCTAACAAATAAGGTGTTTCTATCACAATTTGCACAAAACCACATCAATAGTTCTTGGGATAAGAAACCATGAGGCAAATGCTCCAATCTGCCATACTGTTGTACAGGCCTGAGATGAACTACATTATATGTGTGTGTGTTCTAAATTAGTGATGCTGGAAGTTAAGTTCTTTGATCTAGACTAGTGGTTTCAAAACTTTTTTCCTAGCAACCCAGTTGAAGAAAATTGTTGATGCCTGTGACCCAACTGAACTGGGGATGAAGAGTTTGGGTGTGGCAGGGGGCTGGGGTGAGGGCTGTAGGGTGGGGCCAGGAATGAAGGGTTTAGGGTGTGGAGGGGGCTCTGGGCAGGGGGTTGGGGTGTGGGAGGGGTCAGGGTGGAGCCAGAGATGAGGGGTTTGGGGTACAGGAGGAGGCTTAGGGCAGGGGATTGGGGTACAGGATTGGAGCACAGGCTTACCTCAAGCAGTTCCCAATCAGCAGCACAGCAGGGGTACTAAGGCTTCCTGCCCCAGAAGCAGCCAGCAGCAGGTCCAGCTCTCATTGGCTGAAAACCAGCCAATGGGAGTGTGGAGCTGGTGCTTGGGGCAGGGGCAGAACGCCATGGTCACCCCCCACCACCACCTAGGAACCGGACCTGCTGTCTCCAGGGCGCAGCATGGTGTCAGAACAGGTAGCGACTAGCCTGCCTTAGCCTGGGAGCATCGCCAACAGGACTTTTAACTGCCCGGTCGGTAGTGCTGACCAGAGTCGCCGTAACCCAGTGCCTTACATTCTGTGACCCAGTACTCGGTCGCGAGCGGCAGTTTGAAAACCACTGTTCTAGACAACTGACCTACTGTACCTCACTTATTCTGTTGTACTAAGTGCATGAAGAAAGTTATGTAATCATACCACTTCTCTGGGCAGCCATTTTATGGTATCTGACCCCACAAAAAGTTACAAGCAAGCAGGAAAGTCTCCAGGGCTGCACACTGACTAAACCCTAAATTTTCTAACAACCTGCCACAGAAACATCTAACTCTATTATCAGATTGGGAAACTGTGAAAAAATACCCAGATCTCCCTCAGTTTCACCAGCCTGTCTCTCCCCTGCCTATCTGAGATGGCAGCATCTAGCAATCATAGCACTTTAATCTTCTGAGACTTGAGGCTCTTTAATAGAAAGGACTAAACTGGATATGACAGAAACCTCTGAAGCCTCCTAAAATCTAGTTTTAAACTCCCTATTTAAATAGTTCCTTTGTCCACCTCAGAATCCAGTAGCTGGTTTTCTAATTGCTTGGAACCAAAAGTGCCCATCCTTGAGAATTGTAGTTTGTACACTGTCTAGTCTCCTATAATAATTGTGACCCTCAGGACGTTCAGTCCTTCCCATACTTGAGGACCTCAGATCACTGTTGCAGCTCCGGAGGTTGCATACAGAAAAAGAAACTCCTGTCCTGTCTGGGAACAGCAAAAACAGAGCTAGCCCAGTTTGGCTGATTTTCCCAAATTCTTTGTGTGGGTGTTGCTGTCAATAGCTATTGTATCTCCATCTAAATTTCTATCCTGCTATCCTTATTCTGAGACTGACAAAGTCTCAGCCTCTGTGGACTGAGGAAATGCCTAAAATTAAACTATGATCCAGGCATCTCACACACTGGCAAACAGTGTGACCATTCCCTCCACAAGGCTATTTTCTTGTTATTTCTATTGTGGCAGAAGTGGGAAATATGCTTAGGAGGCACTTATTTTCAGTAAATTTACTGCTAATTTCTGGATTTGAGGTTAGCAGTGATGGTATTGCAGGGTGCAAGCATAACACAAAGGTGCATTGCATCAAGACTGGGATTTGTATGCATTAGAGATAAATCTGATTAGTTTAGTTTGGTTAGTCTTCCGGTTTAGTCTTGTGTTTGCCTGTACTGAGATAAATGTTCCAGTTAGGGAGAGTCAGGTCACACTCTTTTCTTCACTGCTCTGGGCCTATCCTTGGGTCAGAACTCAGTACTTAGATTATTTCACTTTGGCTTCCACTCTGCTTTTGCTCTCTTGCCTTCCCTGTAAGCTATTTTAGGTGCAGTTAGGGCACCAATCTCCTTAATGGAAACACAAGTTAACAAAAATTCAACACTGAATGAGCAAAAATGTAAAGGACTTGAAATGCTCTTGTTTTTATCATGGGGTTAGGCCTTTTAAACATGGATACTTTCCCTCTCCTCTTTTTCTTCAGTTTGTCTCTTCTTGTGCTTTCTCATCTTCAGATACATAGTAATGCAGATACACAGGCTTTAGCTAAAAGTGAGGTTTTGCTCTACGCTCTCTAAAGGGTTCATTATGATAACCTAGTCTGACCTCCTGCATAACACAGGCTGTAGAACTTTATCATGGGAGTCTCACATCAATCCCATCATTTCTGCTGGAGCTAAAAAATATCTTTTAGAAATACAACCAAACTGGGCATGACTTAGGCTCAGGCTGATCCTTCTCTTAAGTTGCTCAAGAAGCTAAGACCCAGCACTGACTGAATGCCTTATTACCTAGCAGTATTATATATACTTCCCACCATCCCCAAAGGAAGCACAGTTAACATTAGAAATGCACTGGACAACCAACAGCCCCAAATTTTGTTACAAACAAATGGAATTGTATGACTGGGCAGTACTAGAGATGGAACTTCTCTAACATCCTTTTAAACTCTGCTTGGATCAAGATTTTCAGGGGCAAATTTCAGACTCTTTTGTCTCCACAGTGGGGCACCCATTCCTTTATAGTGGCAACCTGAGCTGAGCTCAAGCACATTTTCCCTTCTTACCCAAAATTGCATTTAAGCCTGGCGAAGTTTCTGTATGAGATTAAAAGGGTAGCATCTTTTGCAAGGAAACAGAAACTCGGTGTCTAATCAGCAAATAAAGAGGCTTGAAACTGTTGGAAGTGGATTTACATGGGGGTATGGGTAGAGGGGTGAGTTGACATCAGAAAAGGGTTTCTGTTTTTGCAAGGGGGTTTCTTTATGGCTGTTGTTGGAGTGGCAGAAAAGAGCTGTATACAAAAACGCTGCCCCCAAGCACTGAAACATGCTCGCTCGGTGCGGGCTGATCATTGCCTCGAGCTGTTTTAAATGCAGCCAACTCCACAGCTCCCACAGAGCCGAGGGAAGGGAAACAAATGCACGCTAAGGTGCAATAGTCTGAAAGCCAGACCTGACAACGAGCCTGGCACCAGGAAGAAGCGATCCGCTCGCACGTGAATTAATTGAAAGCAGGGATTATATCCTCGGGCGGAGGGTTATCACTCTCTCGCGCTCTGCCACAACGCATAACGTAACTGAAAGCTGCTGATGCGTCTGAGGGGAGCATTTTGTCAAGAGCTCTCCGATTGGCCGAAGGGACCCTGCAATGGTTTGTCGGGAAGAGCTGAGCCTCTTGATTGGTTGCGTTGCACCTGCAATGCGTCAAGTAATGATGCTCGAAAGTGAGTGTGCTGGGGCTTGGCTTTCCTGTGAATGGCTGCCGCGGAGTGGCGGGGGTGTGGTGCCCTTCGCACGCGGGAGCCGGCTGCAGAGCGGCGCGCGCGGGGAGCCAGGCTCGGTGCGCGCTTTTGTAGGGAGGATGCGCGTGCAGCTCCAGCAAGCAGCAGCAGTAGCCTGCGTTGGAGTACTGCCGCTGCTGCCTCCTGGTCTGATACTTGCAGCGGTGGTAGGCACTGGGCTCAAGTGTGGCCGGAGGGAGCTTTTCTCCTTCCAGACCTAGTCCTCTTCCCCTCCCTTTAAAAAACAAAAAACTCAGCTTCTGAATTAGAAAGCAGTCAAAAGACAGGAACAGCCTCTCGTCTAACCGCGCCCTTGCCCAAACTCCAAGAGCTGTACACGGGGGCATTGAAATCTCTCTTACTCCCCTGCTGCTGTGGGTCCAACAAGCATTTGCTGAAGTGGTTTTCAGACCGTGGCAATGGCAAGTTAGGGGAGGATCTGTACACTGAAGTCAAAAGACGTACAGTCTTGTGACTATCCTATTGAAACACTCGGCAACAATCTTCATCGCAGGGAGAAGCTTTTGCAAAATTAGATCCAAATTGAAACTGCAAACAAATGAGAACTTGCTATATGGCCATTTAAGACACCCAACAGCATCTAAAAATCTCAAACTTGTTGGCTTTGGCTAGAAAGCATAGCTGTATATTGCATAATAAGCTATAAAATAAGGCTGACAACCTGTGACAGTTTGAGGTTAAAAACTGTTTAATAAAGAAAGATGAGCTACTTTTTATAATCATAGTCTAATAAAAATGTCTATTTGAAACACACATGCTGCAAAATATTCTTTATTATTAGAGGAAGATGCTTTAAAAGCTGCCTTAAAATTGATCCAAAATGATGGGAGTTTCTTCAAATAAGCAACAATTTGTTGGCATGTCTGCAAAAGCTAGCTACAGGAAAGAATCTAAACATGGGAGTAATTTACAGAGGCTTATTTTACTGAAAGACTTAAGTAATTTTTGTTGTTTGAGGCTCTTTTATTGCCCTTTCTGAATCCTGTTGTTGAAAGGTGACTCAGCAACAAGTCTGTGAACAACAAGGTAGGAAGTTATATTTTAAATGAGGCTTCACCACTAATACATTATTAAAAGCATGTTTGCATATGAAAAATCCTACTGCGTCAATTGGAACATTGAATAGGAACATGGGTCCTGACCGCCCAGTTCCTTGACTTTGTGGGAGTTTTGCCTAAGTACAGAATGCAAGGCTCATTGTGTTCTACTGTAAGCATTTTAAGGTTAAATAATTTGGAATTTTTTTATTCCTTTTGCTCACTATGAAATAAGAGTGTATTTTTATTTTTAAATTGTCATGGTTGCCTTTTCACAGCTTTGCTGGTATGAACACTTTTGACTGTATTTTTTTCCCCAGAAGAATTGTCTCTAATATTTTGCAAGAATCTAAGCACATTGTAGCTGCCAGCCAAGTGGAACAAATAGAATGAAACCTTTATTGGAAAATGATATGCCTGTGTAATTATAATTATAACATTTATGGGTGAAGCAAGGTTTGGTAAAATAAAACATAAAAGCAAGATTATGAGCTCATTCCTTTTCTCACTTGGCCTTTTGGAATATGACAGCATCGCTTGGCAATATCACATCTGAAAAACTTGGGTCTAAAACGAAGGAATCTAAGGGTATAAAATAATAGGGAAACTTGTTTCTAAGTGATGTCTTTCTTCAAGAACAATTGTGTACTAGTAATGATTTGTG
Source organism: Mauremys reevesii (assembly GCF_016161935.1). Taxonomy (NCBI): domain Eukaryota; kingdom Metazoa; phylum Chordata; order Testudines; family Geoemydidae; genus Mauremys; species Mauremys reevesii. The sequence goes on from NC_052626.1 coordinate 31,551,172, forward strand.
TAGTAGAAATTATTCATTTTAATAAAAATGTAATTATGCTGAATTCAATACAATGACCAAAGTATATGAGTGTCAGACTGAATCTGAAAAGGTATTTATAAAATAACATTTTATTGAGGAAATAAGCATGTACATTTTAGGGGTTAAAATTAATTATTTTTTGCTGCAGTCTCTTGAATACATCTGTATACATTTTACATAACAAATAGGAATAAAAATGTGTTTTGAAAGGAAAACGCTAATGCTCTGAAGATGGAAAAAAAATGATGGCTGTTTTGTGATAATATATGTAAAGCAAGAGTTAGTTTACTTGGTTATTGAAGATGAGTAAGTACAAATAATTGTAAATTATTCCTTTATTAAAAATAGGTCACTGATTTAGTTAAAATAATCCCTAACTGAGTTATATAATTAACACTGGTGGTTTTATCAAATAATAAAATACTCTGTAATTCTGCTCCAAAAGCATTAGTAACCATAGAAAACACCATGGATAGTAATTAATGGACTCTTATTTGCATGTTTCTATATTTCCAAATGTGTCATTGTAAAAATATTCTGATTTGAAGGAAAGTTTTTCCTAAGTAAGGTGATATTATTAGCCACTGCATATAACATGTAGCATCTGTTTTAAAGCAACCAATGTATATTCACTGTAATGGTTATCTCACTGAAAACTAATATATACAGGTCTGCCATCTTCTGGACTATGAAAGGTACTACCAAAACACAGGGTACAGCATTATTTTATTAGGATCAAGAATACTTTGTTAATAGCTTTTACCCTTTCAGATGTGTTCTTTCCACTGGAAGATGCTCCAGCATTTTGACCAGTTATTTGTATCTGCTTTTTCATAGTGATTGTACATATCTATATATAATAACTATGGTCTTTTTGCAAACCTCCCCCCTCCCCAAACTCACTACATAAGAACATTATTAAAGTTGAAGACAAGCACTCAAAAGTTAGGAAATGCTAGAATTAAGAGTGCCCGTGCAACCTTAATTTGGTCCTCTTGTGCATGTGTGTTATGAGAGAGTTTTTAATTACATGCTCACAGACAATTTTTTTCCCACAAGATCCCTGTCTCATTCATTGTACAGGATGGACAGTACCCATGTAATGAGCAGTTATTCCATGTTTTGTTTTCTCCTGATTGTTCAATGTGTGGGCCCATGCCTTATTTACTGCACTCTATTCAAACCCTGTTCTGAAGACAGAATTATTAATTTTCTCATGGGCTTTTCTATGGTGCTCATCTTCAGTAGACAGAGTGCTTTACAAACATTAATTAATTTATCTTCATGAGTGGGGGGTATTATTCCCATTTTACAGATAGGGAACCAAGTTACAGATAGATGAAGGTAAAAAGTTTCCACTAATTTTGGTTGACCAACTTGAGACACCTAGAACCTGATTTTTTCAGAGTACTTAGCATTATGTAGCACTTTCTGTGTTCAAAGCACAGCTTTCATTGATGTCAGTTGCAGCTGTGAGTGCTCAGAACATCTGCAAATCAGACCCAAGGGTATCCTGTTAGCACCCAGAAAATTAGGAACACACAATGACCACCTGTGGAAAAAATGTTGTTTATGTGACTTGAGTAGCATCATAGAGGAATTCTACCCCAGATTTTAAATCTACCATGTAGGCACCTCTGACATTTAAAAAGTCATAGCTCAGGTACAGCTTAACCTCTCTAGGCACCTAACTTCCTCTGGTCAGCATTTTCAAAGCAACCTAAGCACTCCTGCCACCCCACTGCTAATGAACTACACAGAGCCCTCGCTTAAACTGGAGGCCCCAAAGCAGGATTCTCAAATGAGGCAAGGGAATGTCTGTCTCATCAATGGGGCCTGATCCCATAGACATGCTCTGAGGGAGGTGCCTACCTCTGGGTCAACAGCCAGGTGCACCAGGTTATGCAGATAGATATCTAAGCCCCTTTCCTCATGTAGGCCTAGTCTGTCATGAGTAATTGAACATGGGTGAGGCCTTATATTTTGGGAAACAGAATTAGGGAGGTAAATGGATCAGCAGGCTGGAAACAAAAGTCTGTACTAGTTAAGATAAGAAAGAACACCCAGGAAACTATTAATAATGGACATGATAACTGGAATGCAAGATGGAATGGAATAAGCCTGGAATGCAAGATGAGGCAAAGAGTAAGTCATGCATGGACAGAGTATGCTGTACACAGGTTGGTTTTTACAAAGTGACCAAGCCAATCCAAAAATGTGTGATGCTATGTATAGTAAATGCAATGTAATGTGTAAATGTATATAAAGGAAGTGTTTTCACGCTGTGAAGCTCTAGCATGTCTCTACTGAGCATGTGCAAACCCCTATATCCCTGCTGAGAAAGTTCATTGGAACAGAGAGCAAACTCCTAGCCAAATGACAGGACCCCTATGAGGTCCTTTGGAGGTTAGGTTTGGTCAATCATGAGGTTTACTGTCTGGACCAGTGATGACCAAGGCAGATCTACCCTGTAAACTGCTTAAGCCTTGAAGGTCTCAGGAAAACCTCTTCATCCATACAGAAGAAGGAGATGAGGATTTAGGACCCCAGTTCACAGAACCGAGGTGGGGATTAAGAGGGTCCTGCTCGGGCATGGGTTGTTCACTGGTCGGAGAGAACAATTAGAGACCTGGTGCAGATGTACCAGGACATATTTTTCCCATTTCCAGGATGAATCTCTGTAGTGGCCCACTGAGCCACATAAAACCCAGGACCCAACCCAGTCAAAAGTCAGTATCCCATCCCAGAGGCGTTGAAGTCCCAGTTAGTACAAGAGGTCCAGGAGATTAACTAGGTGTGACTGAGGAACTGAGAAATCCCTGGTGTAGTCTGTATCAGAGGGGAGCCGTGTTAGTCTGGATCTGTAAAAGCAGCAAAGAGTCCTGTGGCAGACTAACAGGCATTTTGGAGCATGAGCTTTTGTGGGTGAATACCCACTTTGTCGGTGTAGTCTGGTACTCCTTGTCCCTAAACTGGATGGGACTGTTTGATTCTGCATAGACTTCCACCAAATCAATGTGAACTTTGACTTCATTGCCTAGCCAGAATCTGGAGTTAATGTCCTGTTTAATTGGCTCAGCCAGACCCGATACATCTCTACGTTAGACTTAACTAATGGCAATAGGCAGATCCTGCTTTCCCCCAATTCCCATGCTGAGGCAACATTCTCAAACCCTGTAGGCTTTTTTCAATTTGTTAATATGCCATTTGGTTTACACATCAGCCTGGTCACCTTTCAAAGACTCTTGGACCAGGTGTTGTGGCCCTATCAACCCTGAGCAACAGCCTACTTGGATGATGTGTTAGTCTACAGTATGGACTTAGCCACAGTTCTGCAGACCCTATGGGATGCCGATTTAACCACAGACTGAAAGAAATACACATTAGGGAAGTGGCAGACCACTGGTGGGGAACAGTAAAGTGGAACTCTTGATTAATAAAGTGGAAGCCGTAGCCAACACTCCCATTTTGAAATAAAAAAAGCAAGTTTGGGCATTTCTTGGTCTGGTGGGGTCAGGGCCTTCCTTAGGATTTATGGGGCCCTACACAGTATTATTAAACTAGTGCCCCTACGCTGGTGCATTTGGTTTTGTGAATACTGGTGTGCTTATACTAGTGCCCCTATGCCAGCGCATTCGGCTCTGTGAATATGGCCCCTGTCTTTTGCCTTGTAAGGTGTGTGCTGGGTGTGCGGGAGTCAACTCGCTCTTACCTGCTGTCCTGGTCATAGGCGCAGACTTCGTGGGTGGGTATTCTGGGGCTGGAGCACCCACGGGGAAAATTTAGTGGATGCAGAATACCCACCGGTGCCAAGGTTGTCCCCCCCGCATCCCCTTCCCCCTGCGCCTCTCGTGCACCAGGGGCCCTGCACTTACCAACTCCTCCCCCTACCTCCCTACCTCCCAGCACTTCTGGAGTGCCATGAACAGCTGATTCACAGTGTTCAAGCTCTAGGAGGGAGGGAGAGGAGCAGGGACAGGGGAGGAGGTGGGGAAGAAGTGGGGTGGGGGTGGAGCGAAGTGGGAAGAGGCGGGGAAGGGTTGGAGTGGGGGTGGGGCCTGGAGTGGAGGGGGGAGAGTCGAGTACCCCCCAGCAAGATGAGAAGTGGGCACCTTTGGTCCTAGTGGTGCCCCAAATTTTTGGATGCCCTATGCAGCTGCATATGCTGCGTATACCTAAGGATGGCCATGGGTGGGGTTTTATAGAATATTTGTGTCCAAGTTTGACTATTGATTCCCCTTACTGATCTCATTTAAAAAGCAGCTCTTTGCCAGGTCATTTGGTCTCCTCAATGTGATCGGGCATTCCTAGAAACTAAAAAGAGTCTCTAACAGACCAGTACGGCGTAGCCCTGATTTTTCACAAGAATTTATTTTACACGTGGATGCCTCACAGCACTGGGAGCAGTTTTGTCCTAGATGCTCCACAGTCAGGAACATCTTATTCTGTATATAGGAGTAGGACACTCCTGGACTGTGAAACCCAGTATCTGGTCCTCAATAAAGAGTGTGTAGCAATGCACTGGGCAGGGAAAGCCCTGCCCTCTTATTTGTTTGGGACTCCCTTTTTTCTTATCACCAACTAGCAGCGCTCCAACAGTGCCAGACAATGAAAGATTCACATGCCTGGGTTACCCATTCGTACCTCACCTTACAGCCCTTTTGGTTTTGTATAGAGCATTGGGCTACCAAAACCCACCAGAATGCAAACTTTCTGTCCAGGATGAATGAAGTCATGCAGGGAGTGCCTTGACAGTCCTACTCAAAGCTTACAGTCAAATGCTTGAGGGATTACTGCTTAACTCAATTCATTTCACCTGCAGTGCTCACTTAGTAGCCCTTGCTAGTGTAAGCAGAGTCAGGATGAGCTCTACCCTGACATCTGGTGGTACATTATGAGGAGTGGGCAAAGGAATTTTAGGAATGTGCATTTGCATTGGTAAACCCATTCCACTTAGCATACACACGGGCATGGGGGATGGTTATTTTCACACTGTGGAATCCCCCAATTTCTTTGTTGGGGGGGGGGAAAAAAAAAAAGGGCTGTAATTATGTTAATGTGAAATGATGAATGACTGAGACTTATGACAGAAATGATGACTCATATATATTAAATAGTACTTGCTAGCCAAGGGACATGGGTTCCAAAAAAGGAGTGAGGGGAGAGAGGGTGGGTGTGTGTGTGTGTATGATGGGGTGGGCCCTTTTGCCTGGCCTGAAACCACATTGCTCTTCTCTCTCCTGTTAAAGAGCAGAGCTAATTTTTTTGAATCCTTTAGGAGTATCTAGAGGTTTTGCTGACCTGAATTCATTGGGCCATGGGCACTGGGGTTCTCTACTACACAAGAAATCACTAAGAGCTGAAGTCACTAAAAGAACTAAGCTTACTGAGCGGAAATCACTGAGTGCTGTGTGTTAGTGGAGAGAGAGATCTATCTATCAGCAGCTGGCAGAGTGGAGCAGTCAGCAGCACACAGCAGCAGCAAGCAGTGCAGTGTGGAGGAGGTGTGGGGGGGGGGGGGGGGCTGGTTCACGGGGGTTGTCTGAGAGAGGCAGCAGCAGGTGGGTGGTGTGGTGCCAGTCTGCTGCTGCAGCAGAGAAGAACTCTGTGGGAAGGGTCGCCCTGGCCCCCGCCTGGTCCCCCTTGTACTCCTGTGTGTCCTCCCCCCCCCCCTCCCCCTGGGAAACCTTGGGAACTAACTTTGAAGACTCTGGCACTCTGGGTGGCACTGACCAGAGACTTGGACTTTGGGTTGTTGGGACTTGGACTTTGGGGGACCCTGACACAACAGTGCATGTACTTGGAGGGGGTTTGGTTTGCTTTTGGTTTGTTCCTCCTTTTTTAAATTTTGCTTGACTCAGACTTCGTGGAGCTTGCTCTCCTGGGTAGCCTGCTCCCTGGTGGGGGTGTGGTAGGTGGGTGTAGGCGGGGGGGGGGTGGGGGCTGCGTTTTGTTTTTGGCGTGTTTGAACCGAAACCGTTGGATAACCCTGCCTGCCCTGCTGCCCCTTGTTGAGGGGGAAGGGTTACACTAGTGATAGCTGGAGGACCAATGTCTGAGACATAGACAGGCTAACAGTTACAGTCAAAAAGGTTTGTAAATATTGCCTAAGCAGAACATTGCATTTTAAAGAGCATCTGCAAAGCACAGGCTGTGGATTTGAATCGTCCTGAAAAATTGTCCCCGAAACTAGGTAAGATGAGATGGGGAAGCTGTTGCACTACTGTTGCATACCATGCATAAGACATTACTTTTACGCAAGTTTTTTGGAGGGGGAAATTAAAATTACACCCAGTATTAAAGGAGCTAAGATGTCTGCTGGGCATTCAGAAATGTTACAGAAACAACTTGACTTAATTGCAGGGTCTGGCAAGTAGCTTGTTGATTTAATCAAATGGTTAGAAAGCCATGAGATTTATGTTCATCAAGTGTACAAGAAAGTTGTTGACTTAACACATACTGAGCACTTAAAGTTGAGCAATAGGGATTCAACACCAGTGTAAAAACTTCTGTTGAAATTACAGATAAGCTTACAAACTACTGTCTCCCTGATCACGATGAAAGAAACTCCTATTTTACCCAGCTAGCACACCAGTTCTTTTAAGCAGTAAGGGTGTTTGATTACATGTAAGTTTGTATATTAAACTTGGATGCCCTCCCACTGGTTTCAACAAAAGCTGCAAAATTGAATTAGAAGGGTACTGGTTTTATGCAAAGGAAAGCACCAGTGACCTTTTGATGACTGCTTTTTGGAGGTCTGCAGAACCACTCTTTCCCAACATTGCAAAGCTGGCCAACTGATATTTGTCTGTTGTCCCCAAATCTGCATGTCAAGCAAAGCATTTCAGCATATGGGTAGGTTCAGACTGTACAGAGGCAATTCATGAAGAGGAACAAGTGAACTGACAAACGATGCTTAACTTTAATTAAAAAATATGAACAGAAATAACTGAACATTTAGTGGACAGTATTTGTTGTGTTTACTGTTGATTTTAGTTGTAAATAGGGCTGCCAAGCAATTAAATTAATCATGATTAATCACAATGTTAAACAATAATAGAATACCATTTATTTTAAATATTTTTGGATGTTTTCTACATTTTAAATACATTGATACATTTTAGATACGTTGATTTCAATTATAACAGAATACAAAGAGTACAATGCTCACTTTATATTTTATTACAAATATTCACACTGTAAAAAACCAAAGATATAGTATTTTTCAATTCACCTAATACAAGTACTGTAGTGCAATGTCTTTATTGTGAAAGTTGAACTTACAAATGTAGAATTATGTACAAAAATATAGCTGCATTCAAAAATCATAGAATCATAGAATATCAGGGTTGGAAGGGACCTCATGAGGTCATCTAGTCCAACCCCCTGCTCAAAGCAGGACCAATCCCCAACTAAATCATCCCAGCCAGGGTTTTGTCAAGCCTGACCTTAAAAACTCTAAGGAAGGAGATTCCACCTCCTCCCTAGGAAACTCATTCCAGTGCTTCACCACCCTCCTAGTGAAATAGTGTTTCCTAATATCCAACCTAAACCTCCCCCACTGAAACTTGAGACCATTACTCCTTGTTCTGTCATCTGCTACCACTGAGAACAGTCTAGATCCATCCTCTAGATCCTCCATCAATTTGAGAGAGAGAGAGAACCATACACTTTCTTAGTAAAGGTAATAATGCATACAAACCACATCATAAATAATATAAAACTTGGTAAACAGTATTTTGGAATACTGTGACTAGCTTTTAAACCAAGCTATTAGATGGTAAATCTACTGGAGTTCCTCATACAGACTCCCTCTCCCCTCCCCCTGCCTTGTGTTTCTGTTACAAACCATAGTGGTGTGACTGCTTATTGCCTCTCAAGCACTCCGCCATGGTCAGAGGTCACTCTGCAGCACAGTCTGATCTTCCCAGCTCGTCAGGGGCTCATTAAGAAGTCCCAGTTCACGAGGTAATGCAAACCATCCCCAGAAGGGATCCCTGGCCTGTATTTATAACCTGTCCCCTCTCGTGCTCTGATTGGCTCAGATCTCAGAGTGCAACCTGCCAGCTGCGGCGCCAACAATGAAAACAGCCCCAGAAACAGCTACTGCAAACAAAGTCCATTCAGTCCTATTTCTTGTTTAGCCAATCCCTCAGACAAACAAGTTTGTTTACATTTGCAGGAGATAATGCTGCCCGCTTCTTGTTTACAATGTCACCAGAAAGTGAGAACAGGTGTTCTTATGGCACTTTTGTAGCCGGGGTCACAAGATATTTACATTGCAGATGCACTAACGATTCATATGTCACTTCATGCTTCAACCACAATTCCAGAGGACATGCGTCCATGCTTGATGACAAGTTCTGCTCAATAACAATCCAAAGCAGTGCAGACTGATACGTGTTCATTTTCATCATCTGAGTCAGATGCAACCAGCAGAAGGTTGATTTTCTTTTTGGTGGTTTGGGTTCTATAGTTTCTGCATCAGAGTGTTGCTCTTTTAAGACTTCTGAAAGCATGCGCCACACCTCGTCCCTCTCAGATTTTGGACAGCACTTCAGATTCTTAAACCTTGGGTTGAGAATCAAACTGTGCTAAGAGCTCTAAGCAGCCAAGCAAGTTGTCATTATTAAGAATGCCAAAGGTTTCATTAGACCCTCTCAATGCCAGACCTTGTGTTGTCAGAAATGTTATTGTTGCTACAACTCGCTTCAACACTTCTGTCTAGTAATTTCTTTCTTTAATATAGCCATCTGCTATATGTTTATCAAGGGTTTGAGTTTTTGATAAATGCATTACATAAGTGGTGAAAGGTTGTTGGTGCTCAGTAGAACTTTCATGTTTACCAAGTCTGCCAATGTGATCCCATGAATCAAATCCTCTCTTAGCTAGTGCAGATGTGCTGTTCGGATAAAACAATTTGCACACAAAACAGAAGACACAGCCAGTTGATGGGGAGTATATGAGCCAGGGCCTTTCAATAATTTTACCATTCGGGGACACTTAGTTGAAGGCTATATCACAGAGTTTCCTGACGCCATGGCACCATTATAAACCCGGTACTGGGACAGCCACATGTTCTCAGCAGCTCCTTCAGGCTGTCTGTGTCTGTGTCACTCTCTCTTCCTCTGTGTTCTGCCTTCCCTATCAAACACACTCCTACCCAAAACAATCCTCAGCAAAAGCTTCTGGGCAGGTTCACATACCCCTTTTTGTCTTAGCTGGGGGCTTATCCTTACAGTTATGTTAACTGAAGGATGCATTCACACCTATTAATCTCAATGAAGTTTTAACTCAACTCAGGTTTCATCCAGCTCATAGAAATATAGTGTATATGAGAATTTTATGACCGTGAAGGTGGACATTTTAATGAATTGTTCAAGACTCAAAACAATTAATGTAAAAAAAAATTAAATAATTTGTATCAATGAATACACTATGTTAAACATTGTGAACAGAAAAAAATGACCATATATAATGCTGTACAAAGTTACAACCCATTAAAAACCTAAAAAACAAAGTGTTGTGTGCAACCAAATTTGTGCTTTCAGGGTCACAAATTTGTGTATCGCCAACTAGGCTGTGGGAAGTCAGGACTATTGGTGGAAGTAAGAGTTCAGCCTACCAGGCCTGGTCTACACTAGGCGTTTAAATCGGTTTTAGGAGCGTAAAACCGATTTAACGCCGAAACCGTCCACACTAGGAGGCACCTTATATCAATTTTAATGGCTCTTTAAACCGGTTTCTGTACTCCTCCCTAACGAGAGGAGTAACGCTAGTATCGGTATTAACATATCGGATTAGGGTTAGTGTGGACGCTGATCGACGGTATTGGCCTCCGGGAGCTATCCCACAGTGCACCAGTGACCGCTCTGGACCGCAATCTGAACTCGGATGCAGTGGTCAGGTAAACAGGAAAAGCCCCGCGAACTTTTGAATATTTCCTGTTTGCCCAGCGTGGAGCTCCAATCAGCACGGGTGGCGATGCAGTCCGAAATCAAAATAAAAAAAAGAGCTCCCGCATGGACCATGCGGATGTGATCGCTGTAAGGGCAGGCAAATCCGTTCTATCCGTTCTATCAGCGCTCCGTTAGAATCCTTTTTTAAAAATCTCCAGACAGACGCCAAAGCAGGGACTCAGCGCACTGCAGCGTGACAAGCGTAACGGAAAGCCAAAGAATCAAATGGATGCGCATGGACTGGAGGACTGAAGCTATCCCACAGTTCCTGCAGCCTCCTAAAATTATTTGCATTCTTGGCTGAGCTCCAAATGCTTCTAGGGTCAAACACAGTGCCCGCGGGTCAGGCATAGCTTGGCAATCTACTCACCCACCCCCCACCCACCCCCAGAAGCGAAAGGTAAAACAATCCTCTGACTCTTTTACATGTCACCCTATCTTTACTGAATGCTGCAGATAGACGCGATAGTGCAGCACTCAACACCAACATCCTTGCTCCCCGTCATGGGCGGCTGATGGTACAAAAGATGGAAATCCATCCTCATCATCAGCATAAGCTGATCGTACAAAATGATGGAAATCTATCCTCATGATCAGCTTCAGCTGATGGGACAAAAGGACTGGTAACCGTCCTCGTCATCAGCCTATTGGCCCTAATTTTTTCTGGTGGATGGATGGTGCAATATGGCTGGTAACCATCCTCATCATAGCAACAGGGGGCTGAGCTCCATCAGCCCCCACCCTTCATGTGTAAAGAAAAGATTCAGTTGCCCCTGGACTAGCAGTGGGATGCTGGGCTTCTCTCCTACACACTGCTTAATGTCCTGTCTGGACTATCATAGCAGCTGGAGGCTGCCTTCCACTCATTTCTCACTAACAAGTCAGTGTGTCTTATTCCTGCATTCTTTATTAATTCATCACACAAGTGGGGGGACAATGCTACGGTAGCCAAGAAAGGCTGGGGGAAGAACGGAATCAACAGGTGGGGTTGTTACAGGAGCACCCCCTGTGAATAGCATACAGATAATTTCTGCGGGCTCTGACACAGAGCAGGTGGTTCTCTAGCACACTTGCCTATATTAGGCAGCACAGATTCTATTTTTAGATACCAAAAAGGAGGGATTGACTCAGGGAGTCATTCCCAATTTTTGCTTTGCGCCTCTGGCTGATCGGCCAGGGGCACTTATGACAGCAGCCAATGGTACAAAACGATGGAAGGTACAATATGGCTAGTAACCACTCTTGGCTTTTGCGCCCCTGGCTGATTGACCAGGGGCACTAGCAGCAAATGGTACAAAAGGACTGGTAGCCATGATCATCCTCAGTTCCAATTTATGGAAGGGTTTGGATGGTGCAATATGGCTAGTAACCATCTCTGCTGTCATGCAAAAGCAAAAGCATGCTTCTGTGTAGCGCTGCTGAATCGCCTCTGTGAGCGGCATCTAGTACACATACGGTGAGAGTCACAAACGGCAAAATAAGCTCCATGATTGCCATGCTATGGCATCTGCCAGGGCAATCCAGGGAAAAAAGGCGCGAAATGCTTGTCTGCCGTTGCTTTCCCAGACGAAGGAGTGACTGACGACATTTACCCAGAACCACCCGCGACAATGATTTTTGCCCCATCAGGCACTGGGATCTCAACCCGGAAGTTCCAAGGGGCGGGGGAGGCTGCGGGAACTATGGGATAGCTAGGGAATAGCTACCCACAGTGCAACGCTCCAGAAATCGACGCTAGCCTCGGACCATGGACGCACACCACCGATTTAATGTGTTTAGTGTGGCCGCGCGCACTCGATTTTATAAAATCTGTTTTACAAAACCGGGTTATGCAAATTCGGAATAGTCCCGTAGTGTAGACGTACCCCCACTTAGAGCTGGGTCCAAGGTGGGGAGAGTTCAGGAAATATGCAGAGGGTCAGTATTGGAGGGACAGTATCCAAATGTCAGAGGCCGGGGGATAAACTGGAGTCATGATCCGGAGGCAGAGCTGGGACTCGGTACAGGAGAGACAAGCTGAATGCCAGAACCATAGGGTCAACCAGAGTTGTATGCTAGAGGCAGAGCTAGGAATGGAAGCCAGAAGTCTGATGAAGGGGAGCTGGGGCTGGAGTAGAGCAGGAACAGGAAGCAGGTTGAAGCAAGGCTGGAACAAGCAGGAGCAGGGACTGAAACACGGGCAAGCACATCTGTTGGTGTGGGTGTGGTACATATTGAGCAGTCACTGATCTGCTGTTGGAGCCAGTCAGGGCTTTGGCCACTGTCAGTTCCAAGGCAATGCAGCTCAACTCACTGGTTGCCTAGCAGCACAGTTAGTCAGGGAGCAGGCCAGCAGCTGGTCCTAACTAGTCTGGTTCGTAGCAACATGGGTTGGTCAAAAACATTCTCTGCATCTTGTGGTATGAGATGGCAGTGGAAGAGCTGTCCCTTGCAGGTGAGGCAGTTAAGGAGATATCTCAGTGTCCACTGTTCTCTTTGTTGCCCTGTGGTACATAGGCTGTGGAGAAAAGGACCCATTCTGGACATTGTTGTAGTAAAGGGTGCGTCTCAGAATGCAGAGGCATCAGATATAGCAGGGCACAGGGTATGTGTAGGTGGTGGTGAAGTCCTTGACCACAGTAATTGTAAACTCTGCATTAATAAAAGAGATAATAGTGACCTGACCTTTAGGATGGTGCTAATTGCTTTTGAAAATCCTACTCCCAATTTTTCTGTTTCCTGGGCTCTCTTGCAGGGTATTACTTTACAGTGTAATGTCTTTCTTGAAACTGACTATGAGGTATCAGCTATGTCTTTTTGGCCATTAATCACACTTCCACTTCTCCTTCCATGGCTTCCTCTGTCACATTTCACTTCTGCTTTTTCTTCTCTCCCCTTAGTTCTATTTTATTTGATTCTGTATAGTATGGGATTTTCATGTATTTCTGAGTCCTGGTTCTGCATGTATGTACAGACATCTTACTAAAACAACAAGAAAAACCTCCAAACAAAACTCCAAATACTAACAAGTGAGGCACACAGAATTGCCCTTCCCAGGAAGAAGAGACCCTGATTGCTGAGCCATTTCCAACCACGATAGAAAGGAATGAGAGCCAGCTGCTGCAAGAGAGATCCCAACGCTGGCTACCAAGAGTCAGCAGGTATCCCAGGAAAGAAAGTGGGACTTCAAGCAGCCAAGACCATCAGAAGACTGTACCCCTACTGGGCTGAAGAGAACAAACTGAGTTGTCAGGGGACTGTTCTTGCTGAAATAATTATATAGTGTAAAAACAATACTCAACAGCTATTATTTTATTATTTTAACTCTAAGGGCTTGTCTACACTACAGGACTATTTCGAATCTACTTAAGTCGAATTTGTGGATTCGACCTTAATAAGTCGAATTTGTGTATCCATACTAAATACACAAATTCGAACTTCTGAGTCCACATTCACGGGGCCAGCTTCGACTTTGGAAGCGGTGCACTGTGGGAAGCTATCCCACAGTTCCCGCACTCCCCGCTGCCCATTGAATTAGGGATTTCCCAATGCATGCTGGGGAAAAATGTCGTCATTGAACCATCAATCCCGCCTCCTCTCTTCCTTGAAAGCGCCGGAAAATCTGTTCGCGCCCTTCTCTGGTCGGTTACAGCGCGGACGCCACAGCACTGCGAGCATGGAGCCCGCTGCGATCATCGCTGCACTTATGGCCGTTGTCAACTCCTCGCACGTTATCGTCCACCTCTTCCACAGTCAGATGCTGAGAAACCGGGCGAGGAGGCTCCGGCAGCACGGTGAGGAGAGTGGCGCAGACCTCTCACAAAGCAGGGTACGCCGGGCAGTGGAGATCATGGTGGCAATGGGTCAAGTTCATGGTGTGGAACGGCGATTCTGGGCCCGGGAAACAAGCACAGACTGGTGGGACCGCATAGTGCTGCAGGTCTGGGATGACACAGAGTGGCTGCGAAACTTCAGGATGCGTAGGACACTTTCCTTGAACTGTGTGACTTGCTGTCCCCTGCCCTGAGGCGCCAGGACACAAGGATGCGAGCAGCCCTGACTGTGCAGAAGCGAGTGGCCATAGCCCTCTGGAAACTTGCCACGCCAGACAGCTACCGGTCAGTAGCGAACCACTTTGGCGTGGGCAAATCTACCGTGGGGATTGCTGTCATTCAAGTAGCCCACGCAATCGTTGAGCAACTGCTCTCAAAGGTAGTGACTGTCGGAAATGTCCAGGTCATCATAGATGGCTTCGCGCGATGGGATTCCCAAACTGCGGTGGGGCTATAGATGGGACTCACATCCCTATCCTGGCACCAGCCCACCAGGCCAGCGAGTACATTAACCGAAAGGGCTACTTTTCAATGGTGCTGCAAGCTGTGGTGGACCATAGGGGACGTTTTACCAACATCAACGTCGGGTGGGCGGGCAAGGTTCATGACGCGCGTGTGTTCAGGAACTCTGGTCTGTTTAGACGCCTCCAGGCAGGCACTTTCTTCCCGGACCACAAAATAACGGTTGGGGATGTGCAGATGCCTACAGTGATCCTCGGGGACCCGGCCTACCCGCTAATGCCCTGGCTCATGAAGCCCTATACAGGCGCCTTGGACACTGAAAAGGAACTCTTCAACTACCGGCTGAGCAAGTGCAGAATGGTGGTGGAGTGTGCTTTCGGACGTCTCAAGGGGAGATGGCGGACCTTACTGACTCGCTAGGACATCAGCGAGAAGTTATTGCCCGTAGTTATTGCTGCTTGCTGTGTGCTCCACAATCTCTGTGAGAGCAAGGGCGAGACCTTTTGGCCGCTTGGGAGGTTGAGGCAAATCGCCTGGCTGCTGTTTACGATCAGCCAGACACCCGTGCTGAGAGAATATCCCAGCGGGAAGCGATATGCATCAGGGAGGCTTTGAAAGCGAGTTTCCTCGCAGAGCAGGGTAACCTGTGACTGTCCACTTGATTTTAAGAGAGCCTGATCATAAACCAAGTTTTCCCCACTTCACAAGGACGTTTTAAAACTAAGGACATGTTTTAGTAATTAATAATAAATCTTTCGTTGACTTTGCATTTCTGTTTCTTCGTTGAAACATGGAAGCATTCTGTGCTGGTTAAGGTGTGCACTGATGGGTGGGTTTGCAGGAAGGGGCGAGGGGTGCCGTCCTTGGATAGGGGTTACCATGATGGGTGTGGTTTTGGGGTTTGTAAGGGGTGAGGGTTGTGGGGTAAGGGTGAGTATCTGCCCCTGGATGAGGTCTCTTTTTGGGGCTCGGGGCACCGGGGAGGATCGTGACTACGGTCCAAATGCATGTGAAGGGAAGCCTGCCTTTACATTCGGGGATGTCAGGCACCAGGACCCTACACATCAAGGAAAGACCCGGGGCAGCATACACCACACACACTGTCCCTGGTGCCTAGTGACTGCAGTCTGTGTGTGCCCTGCAGTTGACCCTGCCCCCAAGTCTGTACCCTGGTAATGTGGGCTATGCACTGTAATTAAAAATCCCGCCCCCCCACAAAGTCTTCTGACACGAGAAACAGAGAGTAACAGCAAACCGCTTTTAATAATGTTATACACAGTGGGGGGTTGAAACTTGGATTTGGGACTGGGTGATCCTGTAAGGGAAGAACTTCTACAAATTTACAGCGCGAGAGGTGTCTTGTACATTAGCGCTCTGCTGCGGTGCAGTGACAGTTCTCACGGCCCCTACCGCCCCTCCTTCTTGTCACTTTGGGTGAGGGGGGGACAGGACTTCTTGGCGTTGGAGGGCGGTTGCAGATGCACTGCAGGGGGGCTCTCTCCTCCTGCCTGTGGTCTTGCAGAACATCTACAAGGCGCCGGAGCGTGTCCGTTTGCTCCCTCATGAGACCAAGCAGCGTTTGAGTCGCCTGCTGGTCTTCCTGCCGCCACCTATCCTCCCGTTCCATGTGTGTGCGATGCTGCTGACACAGGCTCTCCCTCGACTGTCTCTGCTCTGCCGCCTCCGCTCTGGAGCTGGCCATCAGTTCCTGGAACATGTCGTCCCTTGTCTTTTTCTTTCGGCGTCTAATCTGAGCCAGCCTCTGCGAGGGGATGGCGGGGCAGTCCGTGAAGGAGCCGAAGCTGTGTGATGCGAAAAAGTAGGTGATTTCCTTGAACAAATACATGTTTGCCAACAGTAAACACAGTCTAGTCATTTTCAGTTAAGAAGACCAAACAGGGAACCAAGTCTCAGGAGATCTCGGAACTAGTCCGAGATTTCGGAATACGCTCTCATTGGCGCGATTGCACTGGATAGCGCATGCGAGGAGAGACAGCTGCATCCCTCTTGCACAAAGTCCTGGTAAGCCTTACAGTACAGACTGCTTATCAGATAGTGCTTAGCTGTGCTCTCCTGCTGGAGGCAATGTGCAAAGCAGAAAAGATGAGCGTTATGCGGCATCTCCCGCCAGTGAGCGAAAGACCCCTGTATGCTTTTCCTCTGAGGCCTGCAACACGTGGCTGTTAAGCGAGGGTCATTCTTATGCAAAGTAAAACTCTGTTAAGCGAGGGTCATTCTTATGCAAAGTAAAACTCTGTTAAGCGAGGGTCTTTCTTATGCAAAGTAAAAGTCTACCATGCACAATAGTAACAGTACACTAATTCCACTAATTAGATGCAGCACTTCCACAACGACATCACCCTGAGGCGTGTCAGGCGCACACAGAGAGAGCGGATGTTAATAGAAGCCCTGCACAGACCAGGACCCTACGCTGCCATGCTCGTGAGGCGATGGTCCCCTCTACCTGAGGATGGCATGGCGCGGAAGAGTGTGCTTCAACGGAGCACCCAATAAAGCACCTCTCCCAAGAAACCTCTTGCTGAGGCTTTTCCAGCTGCTCTCTGAGAGCTTTTTTGAAATATCCCCAGAGGACTATTGCTCCATTGCTGTTTGTGTAGACCTGCTGTTTGTTTAGTTTCATATTTAAAAATGTTTATATAGTATTTCTATTTTTTATATAAATCCCTGTTTCTTAAAATAATAAATGTTTCCCTGTTTGTAGCACTTACCGCCTGATCCTTCCCCTGATTCCGAGTCCTGGTTAACGGGCGGGGACGGTTGGTAGGGGATCTCTGTGAGGGTGATGAAGAGATCCTGGCTGTCAGGGAAAGCGGGAGTGGGTTCGATGTCGCCTGCGCCGTCCTCTAAAGACCCTTCCTCATCTTCCCCATCGGCGAACAGGAGGGGAACTGTCCCGGTACACTATTCCGTCCTCGGAGTCCACCGTCACTGGTGGGGCACTGGTGGCAGACCCACCTAGAATGGCATGCAGTGCCTCGTAGAAGCGGCAGGTCTGGGGCTGGGCTCCGGGCGTCCGCTTGCCGCTCTGACTTTTTGATACCCTTGTCTTAGGTCCTTCACTTTCACGGCACTGCATCGCATCCCGGCTGTATCCTTTGTCTTTCATGGCTTTAGAGACCTTCTCGAAGGTCTTCGCGTTCGCTTGTTGGAGCGCAGCTCCGAGAGCACAGACTCCTCGCCCCACACAGCGATCAGATCCTGGACTTCCCGGTCACTCCATGCTGGGGACCTCTTTCTATTCTGGGATTGCCCGGACTCCTCTGCTGGAGAGCTCTGCATCGTTGCAGGTGCTGCGGAGCTCGCCCCGATGTGCAACCAGAACGTCAGATTCAAACCGCCCAGACAGGAAAATGAATTCAAATTTTCGCGGGTCATTTCCTGTGTGGCTGGCCAGAGAATCCAAGCTCGGACTGCTGTCCAGAGCGTCAACAGAGTGGTGCACTGTGGGATAGCTCCCGGAGCTGCTAAGTTCGATTAGCATCCACACCAAGCCTAATTCGAGCTAGCAAGTGCGAATTTAGCGTTACTCCACCTGCCGGGGTGGAGTACCAAATTCGAACTAAAGAGCCCTCTAGTTCGAATTAAATGGCTTCCTGGTGTGGACGGTTGAGCGGTTAGTTCGAATTAACGCTGATAAATTCGAATTAAAGTCCTAGTGTAGACCAGGCCTAAGTCTCTCCACCCCCCCAATAAAAAAAGTTGTCTTTGCCCTTGGCAATAGTTGAAGTTCACTGAACATATTGTGCTGATTATCTGAAAATTGCTTGTCTGCAGGCTAGTCTGTACTGCTAACCCTATTAATTTACATTCTGGAACAGTTATTTATGGGTAACAGTAAAAAGTAATTACCACTAGCAGCCAAAAAATAATTGATCCTAGCATCTAAATGAACAGGATGATTTCTAGCCTGATTTTAAGCAATTTAGGCTAGGAAATGTCTCTTTATCACGTTTGTATTGTGGCTAGCACAATGGGGCCCTTATACATGATTGAGGCCACTCAAATGCTACTATAAACTAAATATAAATTTGTCCTACAATCCATTGTTTCTGACAAGTTTGCTAACAAATCTGGGCTATTAACTCAGATTCAGGCAATAGAGTTTTCTTCCAGTTTTAATTGGAAGAAGGTGCAAAAACACACGGCTTCAAAATTTGTCCACTTGTAGGCTGCATTGGTAACTTTTCAGGAGCCACACTTAGGTCCTAATACTGTTCCCAGAGAGTCAATGGGAGAACTCCACTGCATAATATGGAATGGAATGCATTTAATGTAGAGGTGTAACCCAAGGAGATGACTGGCTGGAACCTGCAGTGCTCCATCCTGATCAGGATGGCCTTTAGCTCAAATCAAAGACAGAAGGTTCCAGAGTGGAGGTATTAAATGTATTAAAGATGATGGTGACAGGAGGCAGCATTATAGGAGTATGTGGCCAACGGGTTACACTTTGGCCAAACCTGAGATGGGGGAAAACCAACATTTGTAACTGTCAGGAGGTTCAGCTGCAGTCATTTATCACATTCAGTATAGGATGTTCAACTATGATTATTCTTTATAGATCAATAGGATTGTTCTGCATGTAACTGTGAACACATACTTTCATTTCTCAGCTGTGCCACTAATCAATTATTAAACTGCTACCTATTAAGCTTTTCTCTGACAGTTATATTTCCATTTTCTGTTGTATGAATTTATTTTAAAAAATTGTTGATTTCTACTTTGGAATAACATGTTTATTCAAATGTAAATGAACAGTTAAATTATAAAGAAAAAGGCTCCATACTTAAGATAGGCTATATTAAAAATAGCAAATGGAAATTAATGTACCAAGTCAGGCTCTTTACCAAAGTGAAACAGTTGAAATAATAAACGTTGATAGACGCACTAATGGGTATTTTTCATATTTAAGTTACACTGTTCCACTTTTATAGAGAAATGCTTGGACAAAAAAAGCTAAGACATACAAATTAGTTCAGGAGATTTTTATCTTTTCCTAACCCTTTCACCTTTTTCATGGGTTACTGCATTTTTTTTATTTAGCCTCACAGCTACTCTGACAAAGAGAACTAAGTGATACATAAATTAGTCTGTTCTCCATGACTCAGGTCTTTATCTAGTGGCTTTTGATTAAGAATAAACAATATGTTTGGGGCACTGAGGTTTATTGGGTACTGTTTCTTTTCTTTCAGTAAAGTAAAATTTCTCACCCTGCTTGGAAAGGAAGGAGACTCAACATTAAATAGAAGTTGTGGTTTTTTCCCCCCCTGGGTTAGTTACTTAATCTGAGAACTAACACCCTAATCACAGGCTCAGTCCTGTAAAATTCTGGGCACTCTTGAAACCTATTGGATTTTAGGACATTTAGCATGTTTCAGGAGGTGCTCATAACCTCATAGGAAGAAGGTCCATCAGATATAGATCATTATTGGTTGACTATAGAGCGTATGTTTTTATAATTTATTTTATATCAAAGGTTAATTTGTCATCATTATTGTCATCATTATTGTTTGCTGTTTCAGAAAACAAACTACTAAGTGAGTTAAAAATCACTACTTGTGGTTCAAAGCAAGAGAGTCTATGAAAAATAGAGATAAAATTTGACAGCCTCTACTTTTTTAATGAAAACTTGTTTAGTCAAAAGCAACAATGGCTTATTTGCTTGTTTCCTTTTTTTCTGTTCATTATTTCATTTTTAAAACAATGGAAGAAAGTTTGTTTCTCAAGCTATGGGAACAAAGGACACTTGGATTCTATTCCCTACTCTGCTACCAACCTAGGACTTGGTTCTGCTCCCACTGAAGATAGTGGCAAAACTCCCATTGACTTCAATAGGAGCAGGATGGGGAATTTTCTGTATGACCTTCAGCATAACCAGAGCCTGTGTGTTATTTTTCCAATCTATAAAATGGATAAGCAAATATGGACTTCTAATCAATCAAATTTCAAGATTTATTCTGAATAGTAAATATTGCCTTTAAGTGGAAATCTTGATGCTCAGCAAAACAAGAAATCAATATAAGTATTGTAACTTTTATATTGTAAGTATTTTCATATTAAATGTATAGAAATCTATTCATTAGCACCATACATGACAAAAAGTAGCAGATTTCCCTTTGAAACTAATATTCTAAAGGAGTTGTACAGCCCAGGTGTTCAAGATGCACTCACATTGTCATTGCTACAGGCCTAACTATTATTGACCTCTGAGGAAATAAATTATAAAACATATGCTCTATAGTCAACCAATAATGATCTATTATCTTTCTCATAGATAACAATAAGGCTTACCTACCTTACTGAGGTGCTGTGAATCTTAATAATCTAATATTTGTAAAGTATTTTGATTTTTTTTGATGGAAGAACCTGCACCAGTGAAAAATGTAATAATTATTATTAATAAACCCAAGGCCTAAAAATACTGGTTTGGCACCCAAAGGGGTGTAGCCTACCAACCAAATCCAATATGGAGAATACAGGCAAACTGATAATTATTATGAACGGCATACAGAGGGCTTCAGAAGCACTTAACTGGACTGTAGGCTCCTTGCCCAGCAGGATGTATTGTGTGGAAGCAGGCAATCCCAGGTTGATATCTCACAAGTGACCAAACAACCAAAGAAAACCAGAGATCATTATTGACAAAAGAGCAAAATGGACTCGTGCAAACTAAGAAATGATGTGATATTAGATTTTAGAAAAAATGGAGGAGAGAGGCTGGAGGAAACAAATGCTTCAACAATGGAAGGAGGTTTGTTGATTGAGATCATGCAAAGTTGGAGAGACATTGAGCACCAACCAGTGTTACCAAGTATGAAATCTATAGACCAGCAAAGACTGGATGATATCATGCAAACATTGAATGAAGCACTCAAGGAAGCTGTAAGACTAATGAACATTGACCAGTTGAATGATATAATCTATGCTACAACAATAAATCATTGGTTTAACATCAAGCCATCTGAGCGTAAACTGACCTCTGAGAGTAGAGTTATTGTGTTATAATTTGAAATAAATCCGAGGGTCACCCTGTCCTAAAACCACTGATTAAGATTTAGTAATGGTTCGTCACAGTGATGGTACAATTTCGGCAGGTGAGAGCTTGGGGGGGGGAATGTTACACCATTATAAAAGGTTATTTAATTGTAGACAAGATAATACAATTGGTTGTCAAAAACATAACAGGGATTTTTTTTAAACTGGAACTGGATTCTGCCTACATACAATAACATTAAATATATGAAGAACATATATAATAAAAAATAACAATTTGAATAAACACACTATTATTTACTACTAAATGTACTTAACTACATATAATCCTCTAAATAAAAAAAATTGCTATATTTATCTCTCTATGCACTAGCTATTATCTTAAAGGTTATAATTATTATTATTGTATTATATTATTTATTATTATTTATTTTTAGTTCAAGTTCCCCAAATATCTTACTGGGTATTGTCTAATGCCCAAGTCAGTCTTTGAGCCTTAAGCACCTCTAGTGACATCCTGAAGAGATGGACTTGACTCCAGTGATGCTTGCTTGTGGGGATGCACATTAGGCCAGACCCACTGGATCTGAAGGACCTTTGGTTCTCCTGGTCTGGATCTCTGGGATAACATGAATCAATGCTCGAAGATGACCAGATCCAATGCTCAGGAACATACAGGAACAGATGATCAGGAACATGCCATCAGACATGGATTGACTTGACCAGCCAGTTTTAAACTGACGTGACTGTCATCTGCACATCTGGCTGTCCTGCTCTCCACTTACTCTTTGTTTCTTTTAGCTTTGGTTTCCCTCTGTCTTCTGGCTCACAGGCACCTGCTTCCTCGGGACCCATGGGGTACTCAACCCCTTGCTCTGCCCCAGGCCCCACCCCCACCAGAACCCTTCCCCCAAACCCTCACCCCAGCCCTGCCTCTTCCTGCCCCGCTTTGCCCCGCCCCGCCTCTTTCTGCCCAGTTCTGCCCCCCCTCCCCCAAGTGTGCCCTGTCCCCGCTCCTTCCCCCTCCCCCCAGTGCCTCCTGCACACCAGGGGACAGCTGATCACAGCAGGTGGAAGGTGCTGGGAGGGTGGGGGAGATGATGATTGCTGGGGCCGCTGACGGATAGGAAGTGCTGCGGGATTGTGGGGGAGCTGGCTGCTAAGCACCCACTCATTTTTTTCTGTGTGTGCTCCAGCCCTGGAGCACCCACAGAGTCAGCGCCTCTGCTCTGGCTGCCCTCTCCCATCGCCCTGTTTCTCTCCATTTACTCACAGACTTTCTGTTTCTCTCAGTCTCTCCCCTGCCTGCCTCTGCCTCTCAACTGTTCTCCTGTTCTCTACCTTCACTCCCTCCCCCAGGGAAAGTGGAAGGTGGTGGCCCCTCCCCCATGGGGGGGGGTGGCAGGGTGGCTCCAGGCACCAGCACGCCAAGCACGTGCCTGGGGTGGCAAGCCATGGGGGGCGCTCTGCCAGTTGCCGTGAGGGCGGCAGGCAGGTTGCCTTCGGCGGCTTGCCTGCGGAGGGTCCACTGGTCCCGCGGCTTCGGCGGACCTCCCGCAGGCTACCGCCGAATTCGCGGGACCGGGGACCTCCTGCAGGCAAGCCACTGAAGGCAGCCTGCCTGCTGTGCTTGGGGCAGCAAAATACCTAGAGCCGTCCCTGGGTGGGTGGGGCTACCTCCTCTCCATAGATCACTGACAGTGAGTTCACCCTGAACACACTGTAAATTATATAACCCCATACAGGGTCAAGCCCCTTGACCATATTTACATGAGGATGAGAACCACTGGAATACTCCCTATATTATAGAACCTCAGTGGAAACGAAGGTTAAACCAGAAGATTATGTTCTGACATCAAGATACCAGACGATTGGATGAATTTAAGAAAAATCTTTTAAAGAGAAAACAGAAGCGAACAACCCTGAAGATGAAATATCAGACGAATAAAATAGATGTGAGAGTCATGAAAGAACAACGTAAATAGAAGCTGATCTCACTGAGTCATAGGCTTGAAAAGATATTCAGCACAAAGCTGTCAGTATCAAGAGAACAGATTTGTCAGGAGAGACCCTAAGACAGGGGTGGGCAACCTTTTTGGCCTGAGGGCCACATCTGGGTGGGGAAATTACATGCAGGGCCATGAATGTAGGGCTGGGGCAAGGGGTTGGGGTTCAGGAGGGGTGTGGGGTGCAGGAGAGAGTTCAGGGGGTGGGGGTGCAGGAAGGGGCTCAGGGCAGGGGGTTGGGATGCAGGAGCGGGTGCAAGAGGGGCTCAGGGCAGGGGGTTGCAGGGCAGGGAGAGGTGCAGTGTGTGGGAGGGGTCTCAGGGCAGAGGGTTTGAGTGCAGGCTGCAGGAGGGGGCGCAGGGCAGGGGGTTGGGGTACAGGAGGGGTGCAGCAGGGGGGTTGGGGTGCAGGAAGGGTTTGGGGTGCAGGAGGGGTTCGGGTGTGGGTTCCGGCCGGTGCCGCTTACCTTGAGCAGCTCTGGGGTGGCAGTAGTGTGCAGTTGGCCTAAGGCAGGCTCCCTGCCTCCCCTGGCCCTGCGCTGCTCCCAGAAGCAGATGGTACCACGTCCCTGTGGCCCCTGAGGGAGGGGAGAGCAGAGGGCTCCGAGCACTGCCCTCGCCTGCGGGTATCTTCCCTGAAGCTCCGATTGGCAGCAGTTCCCCATTCCTGGCCAGCTGCGGGGGGTGGTGCCTGCAGGCAAGGGCAGCGCATAGAGCCATCTGCCTCCCCCCTGCCCCCAAAGGCCACAGGGATGTGGTGCCGGCTGCTTCTGGGAGCAGCGTGGGGCCAGGGCAGGGAGGGAGCCTGCCTTAGCCCCGCTGCACCATGGGGTTGGCAATCCCGCTGGCCAAATCTGGCCTGTGGGCCGTAGCTTGTCCACCCCTGCCCTAAGAGATTCATTGATCAGATTGATGTTAAAAACAGAATAGGAAAAAAATAGAGAGCCAATAAATAAGGTGGAAGAGTTTCAGCACTACTGGATGGAAACCTGGTCTGATGACGTAAAACATAATCAGACAGCGGACTGGATTAAAAATTTGAGAGAAAAATGTAAAAAACACAGAATAGAGGAATACAAAGGAATATATAAGAAAGAAATAGATGAAAGCACCCTGACCGGATGGGGTACATGGATTCTGGCTGAAATACCTAACAATTCTCAATGATTGTTTACTTGAACAACTCAGTAACTGTTTGAAGAATAGATGTCCAAGGTGGATGGTGACAGGGAGAACCATCCTCAGACAAAAAAAGAAAGAAGGCTGCAATGATCCTAGGAATTATAGACCGATCACATGTTTAACAAGTATGTGGAAACTTCTAAGAGTAATTCTGGCAAAGAAGATCTGGATGGTGCTAGCTCACAATTGAACGCTACCTCTTGAGCACAAATGTTGCACAGTAAACATGAAAGGGACAAAAGACCATCTCAGGCTGAATAGGAAGATCACAGGAGGTGAAAAACAAAGAAAGAAAAACTTAGAGGTGGGGTGGATAAACTACCAAAAAGCATATGACAGAGTCCTACATTCGTGGATCATTGAGACACTGAAAATGCACAAGGTTCATCCAGAGATAATTTCCTTTCTGTAGCAATTTATGGTTAACTGGAACACTCAACTCTCTCTAGAAGGGACTCTCATGGATGAAGTCCAAATTAAAAGCGGAATTTTTCAAGGTGATTCCTTATCATCAGTGCTGTTCATGGTAGTGATGCTGCTGCTGCCATGGATACTCCTTGAAATAAACTGTGGTTATCATATCAGCAAAGAGCAACAACCAGTCAACCATTTGTTACCTATGGATGATCTGAAACTATATGGATGATCATAAAAATCAGAGATTGATGATATATAGAAAAGTTTGGTGAAGATATAAAGCTATGGGTTGGGTTGGCTAAATGTGCATTGGGTATCTGTAAAGAGGGGCACACTGGTACAATCAGATGGCATACAAGTTAATGAAGGTACTAAGGTATTTCTCAGGTTGGCCCCTACATGTACCTTGAACTCGGGGAACTGTTGGGGTTACAACATAAGGTAAGTCAAAGACAGAGTGAGGAAAGAATATTACAGATGAATAAGAATTACTCTAAGGACAAACCTCAAAAAAATTGATCCAAGCCATTAATACATGGGCAATACCAGCAATATGGGTACACTGCCAGAGAGATCAAGAGGCAAAGAAAAAAATGGACATCCAAACAAGAAGGCTCTAAGCAATGCATAGAAGAATGAATATCAATCAAGACATGGACAGGACATACATCTGATGGTATGATGGAGGAAAAGGTCTGCTATCTGTGGACAGCACTATTGACAATGAAGACTATAATATCAATATATACAAGAAGTAAGCCAGAGTAAAAGATCATCTGGTCATGATAACTAGTGATGGATGAAATACATCCCAGCCCAAGAAAACATAAAAGAAAGGAAAAAGCAAATTGCCAAAGAAAGACTTGAAAGATTTACACAGAATTCAATGCACTGACAGTGGTGGGGAGGGATCAGACCTATTAGTGATCAAAGATTAATAATCCTCATGCCTGGAGGATATCTCAAAAGAGAGACAGAGAGCCTCATCATGAATGTGCAAGAACAGTCCTTAAGACTTAATTACGTTCAAAACAAAACAGACCAATGGGACTGCTCCCCAAATGCAGAATGTTTTCAGAAAAGGAAGAGACTGTGGAACATGTGTTGAGCTCCAGCAGGAGTCTGGCTGGGAGAGAATATGTGAACAAACAAAATGTGTGTCTGCATTGGAGCCTCTGTGGCAAGTGTGGTATTATGACCACCAAATTAAGTGCGCTGTAGAAAATGAAGAGGCTAAGATTATATGGAATCTGACAAGTGTCACAGACTGAATGGTGCACACAAATTGGCTGAACATTGTGGTTTTAGAAAAAAAGACAGACAAGACCATGTTAATTGATATTGCCATATCAACAGACAGAAACAAAACAAAAAAAGAAGCGAAGATAGCAATGTATGAAGAACTCTACCACGAGATGGAACAATTATGGAAAACTAGAACAAAGATGATCTCAATGATTATTAAATTCCTTGGAGTGCTCTTAAGGGTCTGAATGAGCAGCTGAAGAATATGTTAGGAGTGCAAGGCATCATGATCAGTGACCTCCAGAAGTCATTGTGAGAATTTTAAGGAAAGTCAAAGGACAACAAATGCACTTGAGCACCTAAAATGCAAGAATTCTGCAGAGGGTTTAACAAAACTCCTGACTACCCAAAACTAAGGCATTGGCTTGTGGTCAGGATTTATTGGTGACTCATGCGGATAAACTTTAGACAGTAGCTTCCCCCTTTTTATGCTTAAAGACCTTGTATGCTGTTAACGCTGTTTAAAAAAATTCCCCTGATGTAATTCTGAGGGATAATAATAATGTAATATATATTGCATATTTGGGAAATCTTACTCACTAAATGCAAACAGGAAGCTTCCCAGGCAAATGTGACCAATTCCTTAATGTTCTGCAGAATCTAGGCTTAAAAATAAAAGCTTCTAGCCAGTATTGAAAAGAAATCTTTAAAAAATGTGAACACATACTGCAGCCACTGGCTGGTCTGAAAATAGATGCCATTATTACCCTTTTAGGTTGTAGGGGGAGCTCTCTTCGTTCTAGATCATTTCAGCAGCAAAAGCCAGTGGAGGGGCAGCTACAATACCCCTACTGAATCCTCGCTGGATTCTCTGTACTTTGGGCCAGACTGCCTAATTTCTTGCTTTTGGTTAGAGACTCTGGTTTACCTGGTCTGATATCTGACCTCCTTAGAATGTGTCTCCAACTTCTGGCCAGTTGCCACACTGGGTGGGGCCAGTATATGATACTCCATCATCTCTGTGGTATTGGGAACGGTACCTTTAAGTGGCTTAGCTTTGGAAATAAGGAATCTGAGGAGGGGCACTGCAGAAGCCCACGTTCTGCCATGCAGAGGCAGTTGGAACTGGTCACAGAATAACCAGTATCTCTTTCAAACACCTTGGCCTTAGACCGATTCCTGAATATCATAACCCCCTTTTTTTGCTAGCCAATTAGTGCCTTCCTTGTTCTCAGTTCCTCCCTTGTTTGCCAATAAGAGACAGTAGAAGTATGGTCCGATGATTCAGGTGCTTGTCTAGGACTTGTGGAACGTGGGTTCACTTCCCTGCTCCACCACAGGGTGGTGTGTGACCTTAGGCCTCAGTTCCTCATCTGTAAAGTGTAGATAATAGTGAACCCTATATCACAAGTGTATTGTGAGGATATAATAAACACATCAGAAATTTGTGAGGTGCTCAGATACCGTGAAAATGGGGGTCATAGGGGCACGTAGGAGATAGAATGGAATACGACTGGAACATCAACAGTTCCTCTGGGTGCTGGGACAGGCCTATTACCTACTCAACCACTGGATGGCTAAGCTAAGGTCAGGCCCAGGGTGCTCCTGCTTTGTTGCCAGCTCCAGCCACCTCTTTCTCTTACCCAACTCCAGCTGTTCCCTCCCCACTCCTAAAGAAAGGAGGAGAATATACTTAGTTTCTTAGCCTTCTCCACAGAAGGCTGCAACATCCCTGGATATCTGCTGGCCTTTCCAAAATTAGGGGACATGGCTAAAGTGGTTCATCAAGACAGTCTAAAGAAGGTGGAGGGACAATATTCTGCCAGGTCAACACAACAGACTGTGAGATTCAACAGGCAATGGAGGATAATCCATCTGGAATTCACAGGAATCTATGTGAACTGTTTGAATGAGTCATCCAAAGAACCAGACAGACTCTGGAGAATCTAATTCTTAGGAATGCCTCAGGAACTCGTAAATACCAAGATGATAGACACAATGCAATGTGGACTATGTACTAGAAAACAGATGGCTAGAACTATGTAGTAGACTGTACTACATTGACGACTATGTACTGCAGAAGAAGGATTGTTCAGATTTTTTGGTTTTCTGTTACTATTGTCTCACTCAAAGCCAGAGAGATGTCTAAGCAGGAAGAGGGTAGAAAGTAAGAAACACTCTGGGTCACCTTTTGGGAAGTGGGACAGGAAGTTCCAAGAGGTAGTTGAGGAAACTAAAACAGTTGAGGCCTGCCCTGGGTGTGGAGTTATTGTGGCTATTGTCTTATGTCTTCAGTAGAGCCTCAGTTCTGTTCAAACTGATATGGCTGAGACTCACGGTTCTGTGGTTGATCCTACACAAGGAATGGAGAAGGGCAGAACCCATGAACTCCTCTTGAGGTACTGGAGAATTGGTGCTGTAAATGAAGCAGTGAAGTGAAGTAATGAGATGCCTGCTGATAGAAGAGGATTTAAGGCCTCATTGGAGAGAAGAGTCTGCCATGGCTGCTGCATCTGAGAGGAGGACAGATCCTGGGAGAGGGCCTGAGACAGCTGTAGCAGGTTTGAAAAGCCACTGTTCAGAATTAATAGATTTGGTGGGTCAGGGGAGAAAATTATTTGTAAAACAAGCAAGAAGTATTCATAGGAGAGATATTTAGATTGTAAGCTCTGTGGAAAGCAGGGACTGTTTTTTTGTTCTGCCTAGCACAATGGGTTCCTAGTCTATGATTGGAGCTCCTAGATGCCACCACAATACAAATAATAAATAAATAACAATTCCAATGGTGTGTGAGTGTCCATGTGTGGGTGGGTGAATAGAAGGTCTGGCTGTGTGAGAAGGTGTTCAGGGATGACACAGAGAAAGCGTGTGGAGGAATACTGTGGAATAGGCAGTGGTGGATTTGTGCATATTGGTGTATAAACCAGGGCCGCCCAGAGGGGGGGCAAAGGGGGCAATTTGCCCCGGGCCCCGGGCTCCGCAGGGGCCCCCAAGAGAACAGCGGAGGCTCCCGCCTCCGCCCCTCTCCTGGAGCCTCAGCGCATCAAGCGCCGAGTCTCCGCCGGGGCCCCTGAGCCCCGCCCCGCTCAGAGCCGTGTGGTGAGGGGGCGGGGCTGGGAGCTCCGGGCTGAGCTCAGCTGCCTCCGCTCCGCGTGGAGCTCCCAGCCCCGCCCCCTCACCACGCGGCTCTGAGCGGGACGGAGCTCAGGCCCCGCCGGCCACACGCTGCGGCTGTTTCGGCGAGGCGCTGAGGCTCCGGGTGAGGAGGGAGCCGGGGGTAAGAGGCTGGGGGCGGGGCGGAAGTGGGACCCGCCGCCGACGTGCAGCCCGGTCTTCGGCGGTAATTCGGCGGCGGGGGGCTCCCGCCGCGGGTCTTCGGGGCACTTCGGCGGCGGGTCCCGGAACGGAAGGGCCCCCCCGCCGCCAAAGACCCCGGGCCCCCAGAATCCTCTGGGCGGCCCTGGTATAAACCATATGTATGGTGTACAGTAATAGTTGGCTAGTAGATTTTTCTAAGAAATTTTGCAAGAGTGATGGAGTCATGCTCTCACATCTGACTTTTTGTGATTATCTATACGGATATTCAAATAATTTTGCCTGTCTCTCTGACACGGCTAAGCATTAGGTGTGAAGTACAAATGCTTACGAACGTGTGTAATGGTTTGAGTGCATAGGTTACCATTTTATCCAGCCTCTGAGCCGGATGAGTTGAGTTCATGTAGTTGACTGTGAGGGGGAAAGGGAAGGAAGTGATGGTGGAATCTTTGAGGCAATATCTTAAAAAAAAAAGTCCAGTCTTCTCTGCATGGATATAAAATTCCCCATAGTACTTTTTATAAGCTGAGGTTTGTTCAGTGTCCTTGGTCACACATTTCTCTATTCTTAATGTTTTGCAGTGTATCTTGGGCCACTTTACTGCTCCTCTTCACCGCAGAAGCAGTTGCATTTCCATGCTGCTGCATAAGTATTGTTTGTAAAGCACTTAAGCTGTTTCAGATAAAAGAGTTCATATAAATATAAAATATTAATGAATATTAACAAATATACTATCTTTAGGTAAGTTTAAAATTAATATTTACACATGATGATCATCCTTTAACAGGACCATCCAATATTTCAGTATTGTACTATTCCAGTTCAGTGCATTGCAGAGGATCTCTACTGCATATGTATTGACTTGCTTCCCTCTGTCATATTGTTTAGCAACAGCAAACAGCTTTCTGCCAGAGTGATGATACTGCATACAACTTGATCATTTTACCACTTGTCCAGTGTCATAAACCAAATTTTATAAACTCTGTACCAATAAAGGAAACTTATGGGATATTCTTTATGGAAGTTGGCTTCTCTAGCACTGTGGCTTGTTTGTACCTAAATTATCAGAAGTTTGGCAGGACAAAAAAAGGTGATAGTGTGAGTCACCTTCTTACATTATGATAGATATTCTGGCTGTGGCAGGCAGAGGCAGTCCGGTGGTGAATGTGTATACAAAGGGCTAGGAGACAAGAGCTGGTGGCTGGATATGTTTTGCTTAAGTAGTATTTGAGGAGATCATGTTGATAAGGTATGGAACTACAAGAGAAATCATGACAGGTTTCAGAGTAGTAGCCGTGTTAGTCTGTATCTGCAAAAAGAATAGGAGTACTTCTAGCACCTTAGAGACTAACAAATTTATTGTAGCATATTTGTTAGTCTCTAAGAAAAATCATGAAACCCCTGGGGACAAGTAACGTTAAAGGTTTTCAGACCATGGGATAACAGAATATCCTAGCTGTCATTGGGGCACTGTCTATTTATGTGTACTATGTTTTTATTTTATTTTATGATTTACATTTTCGTTATTTAGACGGATTAAATTTATTTGACAGTCTAAATTTTCAAAGGTTGCACTGTGATGTAGTCATCCACCTTCAATTAAATGGTCTGATCCTACAATCCCTGCCCAGGGAACACTCACTCCCATTGTGAGGAATGGAAGTTTTCCCTGGACAGTAACTGCAGGATGAAGCCAGAAATCAATGTGACTCTTAAGTCCCTGCGCAATGTTTGAATGTATACCCACCATTTCTGGCTAAGCCATATACCATTCTATTTATAGTAATAAAACCACCCTCTGAAATAAGCCAAACACTTTTTTTCCCTAAAGGAAGAATTATTGCTTATTATTTTATAAAGAATGGGTGAAGGGAGACACCAAGCATACAGACAGAAGAATAAGTCAGAAGGAAGGAATGGTCCTACTTTCCTGCAGGAGACCAGGTAAAGTGCCATGCTCTGTCATAGAATCATAGAAGATTAGAGTTGGAAGAGACCTCAGGAAGTCATCTAGTCTAACCCCCTGCTCGAAGCAGGACCAACTCCAACTAAATCATTCCAGTCAGGGCTTTGTCAAGCTGGGCCTTAAAAACCTCTAAGGAAGGAGATTCCACCACCTCCCTAGGTAACCCATTTCAGTGCTTCATCTCCCTCCTAGTGAAATAGTTTTTCTTAATATCCAACCTAGACCTCCCACACTGCAACTTGAGACCATTGCTCCTTGTTCTGTCATCTGCCACCACTGAGAACAGCCTAGTTCCATCCTCTTTGGAACCCCCCTTCAGGTAGTTGAAGGCTGCTATCAAATCCCCCCGTCAACTCTTCTCTCCTGCAGACTAAATAAGCCCAGTTCCCTCAGCCTCTCCTCATAAATCATGTGCCCCAGCCCCCTAATAATTTTCATTGCCCTCCGCTGGACTCTCTCCAATTTGTCCACATCCTTTCTGTAGTGGGGGGCCCCAAACTGGACACAATACTCCAGATGTGGCCTCACTAGTGCCAAATAGAGGGGAATAATCTCTTCCCTCGATCTGCTGGCAATGCTCCTACTAATGCAGCCCAATATGCCGTTAGCCTTCTTGGCAACAAGGGCACACTGTTGACTCATAGCCAGCTTCTCGTCCACTGTAATCCCCCAGTCCTATTCTGCAGAACTGCCGCTTAGCCAGTCAGTCCCCAGCCTGTAGCAGTGCATGGGATACTTCCGTCCTAAGTGCACTTGTCCTTGTTGAACCTCATCAGATTTCTTTTGGCCCAATCCTCCAATTTGTCTAGGTCACTCTGGACCCTATACCTACCCTCCAGCATATCTACCTCTCCCCCCAGTTTAGTGTCATCCACAAACTTGCTGAGGGTGTAATCCATCCAATCATCCAGATCATTAATGAAGATGTTGAACAAAACCGGCTCCAAGACAGACTTTTGGGGCATTCTGCTTTATATTGGCTGCCAACTAGACATCGAGCCTTTGATCACTATCCATTGAGCACAACGATCTAGCCAGCTTTCTATCCACCTTATAGTCCATTCACCCAATTCATACTTTTTTAACTTGGTGGCAAAAATAATGTGGGAGACCGTATCAAAAGCTTTGCTAAAGTCAAGGTATATCATGTCCACCGCTTTCCCCATATCTCCAGAACCAGTTATCTCATCATAGAAAGCAATCAGGTTGCCCAGGCATGACTTGCCCTTGGTGAATCCATGTTGACTGTTCCTGATCACCTTGCTCTCCTCCAAGTGCTTCAAAATGGATTCCTTGAGGACTTGCTCCATGATTTTTCCAGAGACTGATATCCCTTTACATCAGTTAGTTGGATGGGAATTGTATCCACGTCTAGATATGTAGGTCCTAGCTCCCATTAACTTTAAGGGGAGTTATGGCTGCTCAGCACTTCTAAAAATCAGGCCCAGTCCTGAAGTCTTCATTCAGCAAAACTCATAAGAACATAAGAACATAAGAATGGCCGTACCGGGTCAGACCAAAGGTCCATCTAGCCCAGTATCCTGTCTACCGACAGTGGCCAATGCCAGGTGCCCCAGAGGGAGTGGACCTAACAGGCAATGAGCAAGTGATCTCTCTCCTGCCATCCATCTCCATCCTCTGACAAACAGAGGCTAGGGACACCATTCCTTACCCATCCTGGCTAATAGCCATTAATGGACTTAACCTCCATGAATTTATCCAGTTCTCTTTTAAATGCTGTTATAGTCCTAGCCTTCACAACCTCCTCAGGTAAGGAGTTCCACAAGTTGACTGTGCGCTGCGTGAAGAAGAACTTCCTTGTATTTGTTTTAAACCTGCTGCCTATTAATTTCATTTGGTGACCCCTAGTTCTCGTATTATGGGAATAAGTAAATAACTTTTCCTTATCCACTTTCTCCACATCACTCATGATTTTATATACCTCTATCATATCCCCCCTTAGTCTCCTCTTTTCCAAGCTGAAGAGTCCTCTTTAATCTCTCCTCATATGGGACCCGTTCCAAACCCCTAATCATTTTAGTTGCCCTTTTCTGAACCTTTCTAGTGCCAGTATATCTTTTATGAGATGAGACCACATCTGTACGCAGTATTTGAGATGTGGGCGTACCATCGATTTATATAAGGGCAATAATATATTCTCAGTCTTATTCTCTATTCCCTTTTAATGATTCCTAACATCCTGTTTGCTTTTTTTGACCGCCTCTGCACACTGTGTGGACATCTTCAGAGAACTATCCATGATGACTCCAAGATCTTTTTCCTGACTTCTTGTAGCTAAATTAGCCCCCATTATATTGTATGTATAGTTGGGGTTGTTTTTTCCAATGTGCATTACTTTACATCTATCCACATTAAATTTCATTTGCCATTTTGTTGCCCAATCACTTAGTTTTGTGAGATCTTTTTGAAGTTTGTCACAGTCTGCTTTGGTCTTAACTATCTTGGGCAGTTTAATATCATCTGCAAACTTTGCCACTCCCATGGAAAATTAATGGGAGTTGTATCAGAAAGATTCAATCCTCCAGTATTCTATCTACTTTTCATTCTGTGCCTGATCTTGCTCCCACTAAAGTCAAAAGCAAAATTCCCATGAACTTCAATGGGAGCAGCACCAAGCCCTCCAGTTTTATATGCATACAGTATAAATAAATATGGTTTGTTGACATGACTATGTTTGTAGAGCTGAGATTTATATACCTTTCCATGAGATCTTCAGCCTAACAGGCCTATCCAGGGTCTGGGCTTCTGAATGAAGGATTTTAGTGTTAATTTGTCCACTATTTCTGGTTTTTATCTTTAAACGTGTACACAAATTTCACACATGCACAGTGAACCTGACTGTTCAAGGCCAGCACTGCCATGTAGCTTGAAAATTCCAGTATTCTTCATGTATGCAATCGCTCACTTACAGATCTCTTAAGATTCAGAGTAGTGTGCATTAGTGTATCTGAATTGAGTCCTTTGTCTTTATTACGTTTCTCCACCATAAAAATATCTTCTACAGGTCATCTAACTGGCAAGTGTCTAATGCAGTACTGAATGAAGTTTTAGCATAATTGAAAATTTAATGGATAGCATCCAGGGCAGTAAATAAATCACAAGGATCGTTAATTCAAAAAACTGAAAGATAATTTATTGAATGTTTGAACAGCCTATATAAAATAATATTAGAACTGGTGTACGAAAGGAAAGATTAATATTTTTTCTATTTATTTTCAGCTGCTTAGGGAAAAATATTTTGCATTCCCATGACATATGATTTAATGTGTTTGTTTTACTAATTTTGTTTATTAAGCCACTGATTTCTTTATAATGTCGAAGCAGGATGCAGCAGCGTGCTCAGGGGAGGAGGTGGAGATGAGCTGGGGCGGGGAGCTGCCAGTGGGTACAGAGCACCCACCCATTTTTCCCCTTGGGTGCTCCAGCCCTAGTTAGGAGCCCTGGAGTCAGCGCCTATGTGTGTGGAGTCTGCGCATTCACATATCAAAACAGAGCTTTTCACCCATGGAAATCAAGGCACTTAAGTGGTTTTCCTAAGCAGCAGCACACCCCGCTGTGTGGAGGGGAGTCAGGGCTGAAGAGGGGAGTTTCTCTCTCCAACACTGAGAGAGCCCCAAAGGGTGTCAGGCCTAAACTGTTGGGCAAAATCCGCCCTCTCCCACGAGTGAGAGAACTGGCGCGGGAAGCGATTGGATGATCGCGAGGAGGCTGCCGGGGCGTCTTTCTTTTGCTCCCCCCACGAGCGGGAGCATCCGCACGTCCAGGTAGCCTTGGAGCTGTACAGCTGCCCAGTGACTTCCCCCCGACGCCATTTTGGGAGCAGGAGCAGGCGGGACTACATTTCCCAGCAGGCTGGGGCAGCGAGCGGCGCCATCTTGCCTCGTTGGGCGGCCGGGGTCTTCTTGGGAAGCAAGAGGGGAGAAAGCTGTGGTTCAGCCCATGGCTCTTTTCCCGGCCTTTGCCGGCGCCGCTGAGCCCGGGGAGACGCCAGCCAGCAGTAGCGAGGGCTCCAGGAGAGGTAACGTCCTCCTAGGGGGTCGTCATCAGCGGCCTGGTGCTCTGGCGGCTCCCAGCTGTAGCGAGCCTGCCCCGGTCCCTCTGCTCACGCCCCCAGACCTGCATCCAGAAGCCCTGCTGGGTCTCCTGCTCCCTGTAGTGACCCCGCCCCGCCCCTCTCAGCAACCCCCCGGGGCCAGCCCTGCACACACGCTCCCTCCAAGGGGTGGCTCCGCTTCCGCTGCTCCGTGCGTGAAGGTGGGGCCCGGACCCCTGGGGGGAAGGGAAAGGGAAAGCGGCGGCATCAAGTACACGAAGGTGCCTGCTGCCCACATGTGAGGGTGTTGCCGTGTTAGTTATGCCCGGCTGTCAAGGTGGCCCCCGTTTTATGCCCTGCAGTTGTTACCCGGGAGCGCACTTATACTGAGTTGTAATACATGGGTTTTCAGTGAGGCTACTGCTGGGAAGTCAGTGGCGTGTGAGAGAGGCTATCAATCCTCCGGCACGCCTCCCCCTAACTTGTGACTGCGCTGGGGGTATGGCGATTTAAAAACACCATGAACTTTGCTGATTTTTAGGCCCTCCCCTCGGGGTAGACATCTGTTCCCCTGTAGTCTTTGTCCAGGTTGTGTTAACTTTGGACAAAGTTGGTCTTTATTCCTTTTACGCAGGTCCACAACACAAATATAGTTTCTGTAAATAAAACTATCATTTCTGTGTGAGACAGTAAGACGATTGCAGAGAAAACCTAAAATAGTGACACCTACAATTTTTTCCATGAGAGCTCACCCTCCTGTATTATACAGCAGTGGTTCTCAACCTTTTTCTTTTTGAAGTCCACCCAACATGCTATAAAAACTCCATGACCCACTTGTGCCACACCAACTGTTTTTCTGCATATCCAGAAGATTAAAAGCCAAGCTGGCATTAGATGTAGCAAGCAAGGTAATTGTCCGGGCACCATGGTGCAGGGGGCTTCCCGAAGCTAAGTTGCTCAGGCTTCAGCCCTGGCAGTGGGGCTCTGCTTTCTGCTCTGGGGCTCCAGCAACTCCAACCCCGGCTCTGTGCTTTGGTTTATTTTGTCTGACCCCCTGAAATGTGCTCACAGCCCCCCAGGGGGCCTTGGACCTCTGGCTGAGAACTGCTGTTATACACCATGCTGTGCTTCCATTATATGGCACTGTAACCTTTGGTGCTGCCCTCACAATGAGGGGACCTTTTAGCCACGTTAGGGGACCTTGTTGGGTAGTGAAACTTGGACAGGATAGATGGTACTGGTTAAAGTCCCAATCCTGCAAATTACATTGCATGGGAAGACCTGTGTGCCCATATGGAGATCCAGTAGGGTTTTTCATGGATGCAGAGCTCTGACCACACATTGTAACTTGCAGGATTGTGACCTTGCTGTGTATGGACTTCATGGCCCCACAACAATCTTTCAAGGCATATAGACCAAGAGGTTGAGACTGAAGTTCAGATTTGGGTTCTGGTTTTTAGCACTATTTCTAGACCACATTTTGTCCACAAGTAATTTTTTAAAGAAATCATTCATTTTAGGAATATTGACACTTTAAGGGGGAATCATTCAATTACATTGCACTCTCTGCGGTATTTTGTTCTGGTTTTTAACCTCCTAATTCTGCAACTGAGTACAAATATTTTAGATATATTTCAGCCTCAGAGGCTCAGTGCTAATTCACTTTTTGTGCCTGAGGTTGGAGAGGTAGAGATAGGAAGTGATTAGCAAACTAACACATAATTACTTTTCCAGAATTTGTGGAAATATCGTCTATAAATGATCAACTTCCACTAATTAACAGATTTGAGCATATTTTAGTAATGTTATAAAAATTAAATATTAAACAAAAATAACTGTCATACTACCATAAACTGTGATCCCATTAAATGTAACAAATTAAATAGAATAAAATGAATACTTGGCTGAGAACTACGTACTGTATGTGGTGTTGGTGAAAGATGGCACTCTTTCCTTGGTGTCCGACCTGAGTGTAGGGGTCATTGTGCTGCTGAATGTGTCATGTTTTAGATGATACATAAAACTGAGGTGCTCTTTGATCACTTAAGATCTCTGTGCATTTTTTTTTTTTTTTTTGGTAAGAGCTGGGGTATTAACTCTGATGCCCTGTCCAGATTTCATTTTGGGTAACTGCATTCTGCCTACCTATGCTTTCCCCTCCGTTTTATTTGGATTTTTATAGCTTGACTTCTTCTCTGAAACTTTTGCTGTGCCATTTTGTACTCTAGACATCACTGTAATTTAGTGGTGAGTGAAGTGAAGAAATGTTATGAAGTTTAATTAGGACCCAATTCTGCAGAAGGCTACTACTAAACATAGTGCTTACTAATGTGAGCAGCCCCTTGATGGCAGTCTGTTGTACTTATAAGATTGGGCCTGTATTTTATAATGTGCCTTAAGATCCTCCAGTGAAAGGTGCTTTAAAAATGAAAAATATCACTAGGTCCCACAATTTGTGCTAGAACCAGACTTTTAGAAGTTTGCAAAGCAAAAGAGTTTGTTTTGAGATTCTTGAACATTGACTCTGCTGTCAGCTACTGTGAGGTTTTTTCAGGTGGGAAGGGTAGAAAGAGTCCCATGCATTATCTTTCTGGTGTTATGCCCATGAACACTGAAAATAATAGGAAAAAATAAATTTTAACACAAATTATATAGACCAACAATATGCCAGGTGTGTTTAAAAGTTGTATTAAAGTGAAGTTCCATCCTTGAAAACTGTACAATTGTAGGTAAATGATGATGAGATATGAGGAATTAAAAGCGATTCAAATATTTGTTCCCAGCTCAGTATTTCACTGGAGATTATTTACAAGTAGGCTTTAACTAGGTACATGTTATGTAATGAAATAGTTGTTTAATTATCCCCCAAAGCATTAGGTTGGCATGGGTTGCCATTTTGTGCAGAGTAGCAAGAGCATTTTTAACATCTGGCTGGTATAAATGATGATTTAGGGGGAATCAATGCAAGTACATTGATTGTACCAGGGGTGGAGTTGGAGTTTCTACTATGATTCAACAAGTTTAAAACACAATTCAGTCTTGTCTACGCAGGCAAGATTGAGCTATGGACATAGTCAAGGAATTAACGTGTTTATATAATCATTTCTCAATGTCAAATTGCCTTTGTTGAAATGCCCTGTGACTGGGATCCCAGTGGGGGCCAGCTGAGGTTACTCAGGGTGAACTGCAAAGAATGGGGCATTCAGTCCCCAAAGCTGGTGGATATTTCAATACTTAGATGTATCAAGCCAGCACAAAACAGCTTCTTTATTACCTCACTGGTTGCCCAGAAACCAGTAACCCAGCCTCAGGCCTCCATCCAGGTACCCAAGTCAAATATGATGAAGATTTCTGAAAATCTTATTTCATCATATAGAAGGAAAGGTTCTTCCAATCTCAAAGGATCGGACACATTACTTCTCAGGTTAATGAATATTCCAGATTTTACCCAAATGCATACTTATAGCCAATTCTTATTTACTAAACTAAAATCTATTAAAAAAGAAAAGAGAGTATGGTTAAAAGATCAATATACATACATACATGAGTTCAATTCTTGAGGCTCAAATTCATAGCAGAGATGGTAAAGCTTTGTAGTTGCAAAGAGTTCTTTTAGAATTTAGTCCATAGGTTATAGTCCAATATCATATGCAGGGTGTACCAGGTTAACTGGGATCTCATCTTGTGACTCAAACTTCCCCTGATGAAGCTTAAGCAGATCTGAGATAAAGAAGATCAGGACCCAGGGATCTTTTATACAATTTCAAGCCACCTTTGACAAGTCCGAGTCCCTCAGGGAACAGTAGGTAATTAGGATGACTTTGAAGGAGGTCCATCAGTGGTACTTAGCTATACTAATTATCACAAGGAAATTGCCTGTTCCTCCACCATTCACAGATGATTTGCTATACATTTCAAAGAGATTAATACAGCGATATTTCATGTTTACTTTTCATTTAAATGCTAGGATGTTCTTTTGATCTCTGAACTATCAGAATACAGCATACAGAATAGCAGAATACAGGGGACTGTTGATTACATTGTTGACCACTACCAATATACAGGGTATATGTAAACACACACAAACATCTCCCCACATGTCTTTAAGGGTTAAATTTGAGTCATTTATTTTGCAGGATGTTTAACCTTTTCTGGTCATGTGTCACAGGCCCTAAAATGGGAATGTAAAGAATCAGAAATTGAACCATACCTGTGTCCTTTTACTTTTGTGAGCAATCCCATTGATTTTAGTGGGTGCCTTCACCTGTTCTAGGTGTAACAGATCCTTCCAGTTAAAGTTCATTTCAGGTTCACATTTTAAATATTTTAGATCTGCAGTATTTGGAATGTCTGTTGTTAATGGCTCACAGTGAGAATGTTACCTTTTTAATATTTTTCCCTATTTTTTTTTGACAATCATCTTGAGAAATACACATGAAAAGGGAATATCAACTGCTTTTTTCTTTCAGTTTTTTGTTTTTAGAGTATGGTTTTCACCCTTCAAGCAACTGTTTAAATTTAGAAATATTAGGTTTGATAACAATCTTCCTCCCTCCCAAAGTGAGATGGTTTCCCTATTTCCTCCCACCTACTGAGTTTTGGGCTCACTCTTCACTCAGACTGACTGACTAATGGATGAAGTACATTTTTGTTCCCCCAGGCAATCAGTTCCCTCACTGTTTCTCTGATGACCCCTGCTTATGTCATCACAACAGCTCACCAACCTGTTTCCAAACAGGAAATAGTGTTTAAAAAATAAAAATGATCTATTAATGTTTTGTTTATATTAAAATACTTTGATTTAGGGATTTACCTGACCTGATGTTCCTTCATTTAAGATGTTCTCACCACACCTAATGCTTGAGCATATAATTCTACTGATTTCTGCAAAGAAATAAACTTGAACTGAAATAACTAAAGCAGTTTTGATTTGAAATAGCATTTTCATTCCACAGACTGGCACAAAAAATTAAATAAATTGTAAATTAAAACAAATTTAGTTATTTTAGTGCAAGTTGGTATGTTGACCAGTCTTATACTTTTTTTGTGTTTTCTACCCATTGCTGCCTTTTTTTAATTCTCCGTGCACTGGCATCAAGAGTGATATAGTCAATAATATACACAGTTCAGGGAACAGTGTTTGTAATTACCTAATTCAGAGGTAAAGAGACCCTCATGCACGGTTGTTTTACGGTTTTAAGACTCAGATTTTCAGTGGTACAGCGCACCTACAACTCCCAGTGAAGTCACAAGGAACAGTGGTCCCTAAAAATTAGGCCCCATATAACAGAATGGAGGGATGATGTCCCTAGCCTCTGTTTGCCAGAAGCTGGGAATGAGCGATAGGGGATGGATCACTTGATGATAACCTGTTGTGTTCATTCCCTCTAGGGCACTTGGCATTGGCCATTGTTGGAAGACAGGATACTGGGCTAGATGGACCTTTGGTCCGACCCTATATGGCTGTTCTTATGTTCTAATAATAAGATTGGTAATGCAAAAATATTTCCCCCCTTATTGGGGTATTTTTACCATTTTATGTCTCAAATGGTTTTATTGTCAACTAAAACTTAGCACCTATCCACGTTAATTGTTTAAGGGCCTGGTTCTGTGCCTATTCTAGTCAGTGACACAGATTTCCTTCACTTCAGTGGGGCAAGGTGCCTTACTTGTTTAGGAAGAATTTCGGAGGCACTGTTATCTAACAGATTGGGAATTAGAACTTCTGGGTCCTGAACATTGTACCAACAGTCTCTGTGACTTTGGACAAATCACTTAGCTTCATTATACCATTTGTAAAACAACGCTAGTACTTTATATAATGCAAATGGTCAGAACACTTTCTACTATTAAGTACAAAGTATTTTTGTCAATATTTAAAATTAAAATCAAACATGAAATGTTAAAGTATTTACTGTGCAGTAATTACTTTTTATACAAACTTATGAAAAGTATTTCAGCCAAAATAAATAATTACTCAGTAGTGAGTTATTACATATTTTATTATGTAGGTAAGCAATAATTTATTAATAAGGGAAGCTGTGTGGTTATACAGAATATCTGCAGTTCTCAAGTACATTGTTAGGCATATGGCCAAAAATATAAATGTGTTCAATATATCCTCTGGGATAGGTGTAATGATTTTAAGGAGGGCTAGCTGACTTATTTCCAGTCCTGTGCTGTTATGCCACTTATCTGCACAACTAGAATCTTTGCCAGTCAGTCAGTTTTGTCTTTCATTATTTTCATCTGGGTGATATTGCAGAAGATAAAATAGGCACTTTACAAATTCTACAGTGTTTGTGTAAACAGATAAATAATGAAAATGTCATATACACAAAGGACCAAATGCTGATCCCATTAAAATTCTTTAAATCCAGAATAATACCATTGAAGTCAGGGCAGTTATTCTGGATTACACAAGTATAAATTAGATCAGAATATGACCAAGGGATCAAACAACTTTTTGTTTGGGTAGTTCCTATCTCTCTCTCTCCCCCCCCCCGGCAAAACTACAATACAGCAGTAATACAGCAATAATACAGTTGCTTTTACACAATAGCCAAATTCAAATTAAATGACAGTTTAACCTGGTCTATCTAGCTAGTGGTTTCTAGCTGATTGCCAGCTTGATTGTTCATATATGGTAGACTGAGGTGTAGTTGACCAGTCTCTTATTTATAAAGCACTTCATTTGTCTTTTCTTGGTGCTTGGGGCTTCCTTCACTGTATACTGATACCTTCTGGTGTCTTTGTTGCGTGATATCTTCTGGTGTCTTTGGTCTGTGGGATGCAATCTTAAACAGCTAGTTAGTTAAGATAATACAAGTTTTTTGTTTGTTTTACATTTCTTCTTGTTTTCGGTAACCCAAATTTAATACACTTATTGTGTTTACAATGTAATAGATACCAAGTCTTTTATAACACAAGCTATACTTTTGCAGTTGTGGTATAGACATTCATTTTTTACTTGAGCTGCATTACTAATATTTTATACTAAATTTAATATCTAACTGCTAGAATAGATGCTCACAATCTTCTGTGAGAAGGTGTATTGCTTTTCCCTGCTGAGCATTCTGCTTTACAAAAGAGTTAGTAACATAATTTTTACCAAGCTTTTTAGAGTTAATTTGCTTGTGATACCAATTCCACTTTTAACTATTTAGAATCACAAACTTTAACAACTACTACATAACATAAAAGAAAAGTGTATAACAATTAAACCAAAATACATTTTAAATGCAAGTTCATGCAAACACTTTGAGGGTATTAAATTTTTATGATACTTTATTGCAGGGGAGGGCAAACTTTTTGGCCCGAGGGCCACATCTGGGAATAGAAATTGTATGATGGACCATGAATGCTGACTAAATTGGGGTTGCGATGAGGACTCTAGTTGGGGTGCGGGCTCTGGGGTGTGGCCAGAAATGAGTTCAGAGTACAGGAGGGGGCTCGGGGGGGTAAGGGCTCTGGGGTGGGGCTGGGGATGAGGAGATTGGGGTGTAGGAGGGTGCTCTAAGCTGGGACCAAGGAGTTCAGAGGGCGAGAGGGGTATCAGGGCTGGGGTTGGGGTGCAGGCTCCAGGCTGGGACAGAGGGATTCGGAGGGTGGGAGGGGGATCAGGGCTGGGGCAAAGGGTGGGGGGTGAGGTCTCCAGCTGGGGTTGTGGGCTCTGTGGTGGGGGTGTGGGCTCTGTGGTGGGGCTGGCGATGAGAGGTTTGGGGTGCAGGCAGGTGCTTCGCACTGGGATTGAGAGGTTTGGAGGGCGGGGGGAGCTCTGGGGTGCAGGCTCTGGGTACAGCAGCATGTCCCCTCTCCGGCTCCTACACAGAGGTGCGACCAGGCGGCTCTGCCCTGTCCGCAGGCACCGCCCCTGCAGCTCCCATTGGCTGCGGTTCCCGGCAAATGGAAGCTGCGGGGGTAGTGCCTGGGGTGGGAGCAGCGTGCAGAGCGGAGCCCTCTCGCTTCCCCTTCACGTGGGAGCCG
This sequence comes from Mauremys reevesii, assembly GCF_016161935.1. Classification (NCBI taxonomy): domain Eukaryota; kingdom Metazoa; phylum Chordata; order Testudines; family Geoemydidae; genus Mauremys; species Mauremys reevesii. The sequence goes on from NC_052626.1 coordinate 31,594,607, forward strand.
GAGCGGGGACATGCTGCTGCTTCCGGGAGCTGCGTGGAGTGGCCCCTGACCCTACTCCCCGGCTGGCTTGCCAGAGGAGGGACATGCCGCTGCTTCTGGGAGTCACGTGGAATGCTTCCCCCCCATCACCCTGCTCTCTGTCTGGAGCGTGGCAAGCCCCAGATCCCATGCCCCAGCTGGAGCTCGAGGGCCAGATTTGCCCACCCCTGCTTTATTGTATTTGGGAGCCAAAGGTGGAAACCTATTGAAATTGTTTGGTTAGCTTTATGCATAAATTGTTTAAAAATAACATTTTTGCTATGACATTCTTATAACTATATTTAAAAATGCAAACAAGTTTATAAAAACTCAAACAAGAAATTGACATTTTGTTAAATATTACCTTAACCTTAATGTTGAGGTTTCCCCTTACATTTTTTCTTTGAATAAAAAAAACAAAACTGTGGTTAATAAAAGAGAATTCTTTTTGTTTGCAGTTGCATTATTTGTTGAGGCATATATTTATAACTGAGACCTTTTTGAACTTTGGAAAAAATGGTAATAATATTATGATGGTTATATCCCAATCATAATATTAAAATAGTGTATACCACTTATATATTTTTTTTAAAAGGTTATAAAATTGACTTGCTGCAACAAAATAAAAATAATTTTAAACGTCGTCACATGACACACAACATACAACACAGGACAACATGCATGACATACAGGACAGCCTTACAATTAAAAACAAATGGTGCCAGAATTCTATTTAAGGCATTAAGAATTTAGTTACTAAAACAATGCATTTAAAACAAAACCAAGCAGATAAAAGGGTTAAATATTTAAATAAGCAAGCTATTACCTTTTTATTTAAAACTTTTAATAAAAATTGATAACAGAAATTTGGCAAATAATATGAATTATCAATTTAGTAACTTGAGGCATTTTTCATTACTTTATATTAACTTTATTTTAAAATTCTGCTAATTGGAAATATGGAATGCCCATGTTTCAAATATTAGTCAGTGGTTAGGATTAGAAACAGAGTCTACTTGTCTGTTGCTTTGCAACCATATCTTCAAGAAAGTTAAGAGTAATTCCAGCTGTTGCATTCCTGAAGGGTTAAAATAATTAATTTACTAGATTAATTTAAAGTAATTTTTTTTACCTTGTTTTCTCTTTGCTGTTTTGTTCTGTTTTCAGCTGCTTTATCTTTTGGAGGTTTCTGTAAAAACTTTAATTTTAAAACAGAGAAAGTAATAGTGTGGAGAGGCGGAGGAAAAGGTTGGGAGGAGGGAAGGATAGCTCAGTGGTTTGAGCATTGGCCTGCTAAACCCAGGGTTGTGAGTTCAATCCTTGAGGGGACCACTTAGGGATCTGGGGCAAAAATCAGTACTTGGTCACTGCTAGTGAAGGCAGGGGGCTGGACTCAATGACCTTTCAAGGTCCCTTCCAGTTCTAGGAGATTGGTATGCCTTCTCTTATTATTATTTATTATTTTTAGCAACCTAGAAAAGTAGGGAGACCTGAGCCAAGAGACATTAACTCTATCAAAATATATTAAGGTACAGACAGCAGGAGTGAGTTTTGCAAACTGAGAAAGGATATAAAGGAAAATGTAACCAGTATGTAAAAATATTCGAGAAAGAAGGTTTATATTTTTAGATTTGAGCGAGGATTGTGGCTCCGTAGGTTAAAGCAGTTGGGAACCTGCACCCCTGGTTTTTATCCTAGCTCTGAGAGGAGAGTGGGAGTCATTACTTGCTCTTGAAAAACCTGAATTTGTTCCCCCTATGTCTGTTGTTTTTGTTTGCATGCCAAATGGATTGCAGAAGTGCCCTTTTTTCCTGCAATTCATTGTTTTTGGGCAACCCCGTGTGTTAATGCATCATTTCTAAGTGTTAACCCGCTTAATCTCGGTTTTTCATTTTGAAATTCTTTTTTATTCGTTCCCCTACAGGATGGATATAAATCAATGATTTTTAAAAAAATTAAAAAAATGGATTTTTTATTTAAATCAGATTTTTTTAGTTAAATTGGATTTTTTTGATAAAATGCTTTTTGAGGAAAAAACCTGTCTAAAGATCGTTTTAATTAAGATACATTATAGCTCAAAGATATCTCATCATGGAGTAGGGTTTATAAATTCTAATTCTATAGTATAAGACAATATATTCATGTAATGTTTAAGAAGTTTTGTAAATTAATGATCTAGAGGATGGTGTGGACTGCACCCTCAACAAGTTTGCAGATGACACTAAACTGGGAGGAGTGGTAGATATGCTGGAGGGTAGGGATAGGATACAGAGGGACCTAGACAAATTAGAGGATTGGATTAAAAGAAATCTGATGAGGTTCAACAAGGAGAAGTGCAGAGTCCTGCACTTGGGACGGAAGAATCCCATGCACTGCTACAGACTAAGGACTGAATATGGCTAGGCAGCAGTTCTGCAGAAAAGGACCTAGTGGTCACAGTGGATGAGAAGCTAGATGAGAGTCAACAGTGTGCTCTTGTTGCCAAGAAGGCTAACAGCATTTTAGGCTATATAAGTAGGAGCATTGCCAGCAGATAAAGGGACGTGATCATTCCCCTCTATTCAGCATTGGTGAGGCCTCATCTGGAGTACTGTGTCCAGTTTTGGGCCCCACACTACAAGAAGGATGTGGAAAAATTGGAGAGAGTCCAGCGGAAGGCAACAAAAATTATTAGGGGGCTGGAGCACATGATTTATGAGGAGAGGCTGAGGGAACTGGGATTGTTTAGTCTACAGAAGAGAAGCAAGCAGCTATCAAATCCGCCCTAATTCAACTACCTGAAAGGGGGTTCCAAAGAGGATGGATCTAGACTCTTCTCAGTGGTAGCAGATGACAGAACAAGGAGTAGTGGTCCTAAATTGCAGTGTGGGAGGTTTAGGTTGGATATTAGGAAAAACTTTTTCACTAGGAGGGTGGTGAAGCATTGGAATGGGTTACCTAGGGAAGTTGTGGAATCTCCTTCCTTAGAGGCTTTTAAGGTCAGACTTGAGAAAGCCCTGGCTGGGATGATTTAGTTGTGGATTGGTCCTGCTTTGAGCAGGGGGTTGGACTAGATGACCTCCTGAGGTCCCTTCCAACCCTGGTATTCTATGATTCTATGAAATGAGTTCCAATAGTTCATGGATTAGGGACCCAATCTTATGGGGTACTTGGGGCTTCTGTATAGATTATTTAGGTTAATCTTTCTATCTATCCAATGGGACTCAGTTCTGAGTCTAGAAGATACCATCAGAGATGCTTAGTTTTTCAGTTCTCAAACTGGATTTCTCTCCGGAGAGAACATGCTTGTTAACAGCAAAAATGTTTTAAAATAAATAACATATAGAGGTGAGAAATAACAGACCTCAACCCTCTTGTCCCTCTGCAAATTTGTGTACACAGAGTCAATCCCTTACCTCTCTCTAAAAGTGCAAAGTTTCAAAAAGTTCAATGAATAGAAAATTGTTGGGGGTGGAATAGATCTGGACAAGGAGAAGAAGTCTGGAGATAAATGTGAGAAGGGAGAGGCAGGCAGTAGAAATAAAATTGAAACTCTTTGAGCAGCATATTCCAGACTTCTTGAGGTCTTTCTGAGTGTAGCCTTCATTGATTTGAGACCTACCATACCATTCTTTCACTAGAAGGGAAAACCTATAATGGCAGTAGGCCATAAAAGAGACCAAGTTTGGGAATAAGAACCATTCCAAAATATATGTTTGCTGATAATGTTTTAAAGAAAATCACACCGGTGAACTGGTGGAAGTCACTTCAGCACTTGGATTCAGAGGCTGTTGAAGTGATAATCTCACTTTAACAGCAGTAGCTTCTTCTGTCGGTTTAGAAAGACTATTTTCTTCCTTTGGACTAATTCATTCCAAATTGAGAAATCATTTGGGACCCGAGAAAGCAGGAAAGCTTGTTTTTCTTTTCCAGATTATGAACAAACAGGAAGTGAAGGTGAAGGTGACTGTATTAAATTTCATGTAATTATTTTAGTTAAAAACAATTTTAACAAAAACAAACCTGTTTTTAAAAAACTTGAATGTTTAACTAAATTCAAAAATTCATATGCTTGTTTTGTTAAAATATTATATGTTTGCTGTTGAAGAAAAAAATCCAGAATACATAATGTTGTTGTTTTAGTTAACTAAAACAACTTAAATATCTGTCTGGTGATGTTCTCCTCCTACTACAGCAGGCGTGGCCAACCTGTGGCTCTGGAGCCGTATGCGGCTCTTCATAGTTTAATATACGGAGGTGCTGACTCTGGGGCTGGAGCTACAGATGCTAACTTTCCAATGTGCTGAGGGGTGCTCAGTGTTCAATCCCCTGCGCTGCCCCAGGCCCTGCTCCCACTTCACCCCTTCCTCCGAGCCAGTCATGCCCTCACTCTTCCCCCCCCCCCCCCACCAGAGCTTCCTGAGCTGTTTCACAGTGCAGAACGCCGCAGGCGGGAGGCGTGGGGAGGGTGGGGGAGTCACTGATTGCCAGGGCTGCCGGCGGGCGGGAGGCGCTATGGGTTGGAGTGTGGGGAGCTAATGGGGTCTGCCGACATAGTACTGTGGCTCTTTGGCAATGTACATTTGTAAATTCTGGCTCCTTCTCAGGCTCAGGGTGGCCATCCCTGTAATGCAGCATGGCAAGAAAATCCTCCAAATATTAATGATAGTTCACCTCCCAATGACTTCATAAATATCTGCTTCAATTACCTTTGGTAAATGAAATAACCAAACAATCATTCATTTTCTGATATAGCTGTAAAGCTAACCTGAAAAGTTTTCAAAATAAATCAGTTAAAAAATGTATAGTGTGTAACTTCTAAAAATGAAACCTACATCTATCTCTGAGTTGTGAAGAATATGTATTAAGGTTGTAACAACCAACAAGAATGCACTTTTATGTAGAAATCCATGATTAAATCGAGTCTTCCTGACCAGTGATTTAAATCAGCTGTTTCCAACATTATATTATCTTCCTGTGCTTTCTGTCTCTTGACTGTTTGCCACCCTGTTAGGAGAGTGGGAGCATTCCAGGACTGTGTGGCTTCTTCTGCTTTTTTTTTTTTTTAACTCTTTCTTTGTTTCTGTGTTACTTGTCCCGCCAATCTTGTGGCGTGTTGTCTTAACCATTTAACAGCCATGGTCATAGTTTGCAATATTTTACTTTTATGTTTTAAGGCTATACTGTAGTCTCTGCACTAGCCTTACAGATTCCATATTTTTTAAATTCACATGGACCTCCTTTGCTGGCAACCCAGTGGGTCCGTACCTTATCAAACTTTGTGGGGTTTTATAGGGAGGAGCTAAGGGCTTAGCATGTAGCTTTCTGCCATGTTAGATTGTGATTCTTACAGAGGACAGCTTACTTACCAGATCAACAGTCAGGGTCACCAATGTTGTTAGATGTTTGACTCTTGTGTGCTGTCCCAGCTCTGCGCAGATAGTTGGCACAGCAGACCTTAATCAAACTGCCCAATGACCGCAACATGGTTAAGGTACGAAGGCGCCCAGCCAGGTTTATTGTCGACGAAGCACGGTAATAGCACTTAGTAGATTCTACGAGGATACTGAGACATGTATGCCCGTGACAATGAACCACCTCAGTCAGTGGAGGGACTTTCCACTGCCCCATAGGCCAGACAAGGGCTAAAGCAAATTACCCCAATATTTATAGACTGAGACAAACAATCTAGGATAAACAACTTGCATACCACCTTACCTGTTGCATGACATGTTTGTTACCTCTCCTTGTACTTTCCACCTGATGTTTTAGACAAAACATTCCTATTCACCACCTGTCTTTGTACCTTTACTCCTGATGTTTCAGTCAAACTATCTCTATTCATCACTTTTGTCAAACCATTTTATCATGTACTAGGTTAGGGTGTTCTTGTGCTGGCCTGCTGGAATGTATTTACATATTCGATGTGTTTTAGCAATGCTAGCAATACTAGTGCCGAGTTTGTGTACTAGTCACTGATTTGCAGGCAAGTATCTGCTTTTGATATGGCCTGACTGTTGCTCATAGCATAACCTTTGCTGATTTTGGTTCAGGCCTCAGACCTTACACCAGGCCCATGCTTCATGGCTCTCTCTTTCTACTACAAATAACTTAGTATATTCAGGTTCTTATTGATTGTACATTTTTAGTATGTTAGAAAATGGTGAATGATATATTGCTTATGGACTAGATAATTCACTTTTTGCTTATGATTAAGGATAAGGTTGTCACAGAGGTCATGGAAGTCATGGATTCTGTGGCTTTCCAAGACCTTCCGCTCCAGCCTCGGGCAGTGGGGGGACCCGGAGCTCCTCCCACTCCTGCAGTGGGGCTTGGGCTCCCCCCCTTCCTCCCCTGCAGGACTTGGACTTCGGTTGTCCCCAGTCAACCCCTCCCTCCATTATTTTTAGTAAAAGTCACATGGGCTTCTGTGAATTTTTGTTTATTGCCTGCAACTTGTCCGCGACTTTTACTAAAAGTAACCATGACAAAATCTTAATATTACTCATGTTTTGTGTCAAACTGTTAGGATGGTAACTGGAATTTAATTACACACACCCAACAACATATAAAATGAATTATTAAACAAAATATCTTTAAATGTTTTGATAAAAGAAGCTTATGTATCCAAAATGTGTTTAACATTTATAACTAAATGATTTATTAACAGAGGGATTAACTGTAGTCAGTGAATTAGGCTGATTATTTCAGGTCACCATGGGAAATTTTCAAATATGCGTGTGAGAAAGTGACTGGAATTTAAGTTCCTAATCTTGCCTAAGTCTGTTGAAAATGAGACAGTTTACTAAATTACTTAGGCTGACCTGTTGTGCCATATTCATAAAGCTTGATCTCAAAAGTTAGATGTTTTCCTTCTAATTTTTTCTTTATATAGAAAAGTAGCTTTTAACTCAGTTTTTTATTAAAAACTCATGGATTCGGCATATCTATTTTTTTATTAAAATGTTTGAATAGATTATAATAAATTTAGGCTTTAATATATTTTGTAATAAATTCAAATTTCATTTTAAACAGGTTTATCATAAAGAGAATTATTGTTATTCAAATCTAAGAAATCAGATTTTAATTAAAAATCAGATTTTTTTGCTTTTTAAATAGAGTTTTATCCACCTTGAGTCCCACACATTGAGAGCTTCTGAGGAAGTGTGCATGGTAGGCTTGCAGATTCAGGCCAACAAGGAAACCTTCACTTACAATCGAACCTTATTTACTTCTGGCAAGTCTTACTTGAATGAGTGAACCTTGTTCATGTAAGGCCCTAAGATGGACAAGGTACAGGACAACAGTTCAGGGAAGTGAGACAGAAGAGAAAGTTTTGATGTGGAGTTGTAAGGAAGTACTCCTGGAAGAATTGCATTTTGAAGGAGGAGGGAAGGAATCGTAAGGTTCTCTTCCCCCCCACCCCATTATTATCACCACCACCACAAGCATCATGGCAACAGATTTTGTGCCTCCACTAGCTATTTTTCATGATTCTGAAAGGCTGGAATAAATATTTTTTGTATTCTTCCTCATCTTTTTTACTGTTCTGAATGTTTATGAAAATAGGTCTTTGTTTCTGAATAGTTCATTTCCTTCTCTTTATTCTCCGAAAGAAGTCAACATCCACTCTCTTTTACCATTCTGTTGTTGTGGAGATAATTTTGATGGCACAAGTAAAAATTATGGCAATGATTAAGTAGCCTGAACAGGTGAATTTTTAAACACAAAGAGTTGGTATTCATGGAGAGATCTCCAGCAATAAAATGTCTGGGAAGTGAACCAACTTTCATATCCTACCACCATCCAGAAAATGTGACATAAGCAACATTTTGGAGAAGTAATCACTTAAAATTTATATTAGTATATCAGAATTAAATGTGTCTTTGCTTTCATTTGATAAAGGGGTAATGGTACGTTAGTGGTTACAGGAGGGGGAGTCTAGGATTTGGGGTTCTAAATCTGGCTCTGTTATGTGAACTTGTATAAGTAACTTAAACTTGCTGAGTGTCCCTATCTGTAAAATGGGTTTAAAAATACTTTTCACACAGATAGTATTATGAGGCATAATTAGTTAGTATACGTGAAGTGCTTTGATATACTTGAAGGAATTAAATAAATAAATAACACTTTGTATTTGCGTGTAGCACAATCTTATTTTTCAGAATTTTAAAATATAAAATAATTTCTGTATAGGAATGGTGGTTGAGAGTTTTCTATTGATATATTGTCTAGGGAAAGCTCTATCTGAATAATACAGGTATTTATGCATTATAATAAATGTTAACATTGAGAGCAATACATTCCTTTTGAAGTCCTCTGGTATTTTTTAATTTTAGTAACTACATGTCTGTTGTTTGGGGCATTAAAACCCACAGTCACCCTGGTTTTGACATTCCCCATATAGGGAGTTCTAGAGTATGTGAAACTCTTTGCTTTTCAGTTTACACTTTTAAATATTGTTTTGTAGCATTTTACTTAAAATTTAGATTGATGTCATGGGTGTATTCCAGGTCCTAAAAAATGTTTTACAATGTGCTAAAACTCAGTGCTCTGCTAAGTTAAAATTTCATGGATTGCTTTCTACTATCCTTGCCTCTTATAAATGACTTTAGTGATGTTTGCTGTGAATTAGGTTGTCTGCTGACTAGATGAATCTGCAACTTTAAAGAGCACAGCAGGCAAATTTTTGTAGATCTCACATTTTTCTCTACCTGCAGAATTGGACTGGCTTAGCAATCCAAGCTTCTGCACAGAAGATGCACTGAAACTGCACCAGCATGCTGCAGATCTTACTCCTGAGAGATCACAACTTATAAGGTAGCAGGTTCTTTGCAACTTTTTAAATAGCCTTTTTCTAATGTCCTACTTTTCTTTTGTTGTAAGTGTGGCCAAACTCAGGAGCTTACAGTGTAGCTTTTCATTGCATGGTTTACTGTTTATATCACCAACAGAAGTTGTTCCAATGAAAGATATTACCTCACCCACCTTGTCGCTCAGTTCACTGGTTAGAAAGCCAGGATGGTGTCATTTGTAAAACTATGAATAATTATTGCATTTCCTTTCATTTAAAGCGGGGTGGGTAAACTCCGGCCCGTGGGCTGGACCCTCCTGCCCGGCCCCATAGCTCCTGGCCCAGGAGACTCACCCCCAGCCCCTCCCCTGCTGCTCCCTCTGCCCCACAGCCTCAGCGCACTGCGCTAGCGGGGCAATGCTCTGGGCGGCCGGGCAGCACAGCTGCAGAGCCGCAGCCGGAGCCGGTGCTCTGGGCAGCGTGGCTGTAGTGCTGCCAGCCACCGGAGCTCCAGGCAGTGTGGTAAGAGGGCAGGGGAGTTCAGGGTGGTGGTCAGGGGATGGGGGTGTGGCTAGGGATTGGGGCGGTCAGAGGGCGGGGAACAGAGGGGGTTGAATAGGGGCAGGGGTCCCGGAGGGGGTAGTCAGGAAGGAGAGCAGGGGTTGGATGGAGTGGTGGGGTGCAGTCAGGGACAGGGGGTCCGGGAGCGGTCAGGGGACAGGGAACAGGGGGGATTGGATGGCGTAAGAGTCCCAGGGGGGACTGTAGGGGGTGAGAAGCGGGGGGGGGGTCTGATAGGGGTCGGGGGTCGGGCCATGCCTGACTGTTCGGAGAGGCACAGCCTCCCCTAACTGGCCTGCTATTCAGTTTTGGAAACTTGATGTGGCCCTCAGGCCAAAAAGTTTGTCCGCCCCTGATTTAAATTAATGAGAAATTAGCCTTTTAAAATTACTTTTCATTTAGCTTTTTCTCACTGATGCATTCAAATCACTGCTAATTTTGGTGATAGGTGGGAGCTGAGTGATCATGATTAAGGCAATGTTTTAGTCACTGGTGTTTTTAGTAAAAGTCATGGACAGGTCACAGGCAAAATCCACAGCCTGTGACCTGTTCATGACTTGTACTACATACACCTGACTAAATCTTGTGGTGGTGGCCGTGGGTGCGGTGGGTGCTCGGGGTGGTGGCCTGGGGGGCACCGCAGGTGCTGGGGGGTGAAGGTTGGTGGGGCTGGCAGGCTCCCTATCTGGCTCTGCACCTCCCTGGAAGCGGCGACATCCCACTCCCTCAGCTCCTAGGCATAGGCACGGCCAGGCAGCTCTGCACGCTGCCTCTGCCCTGAGCACTGGCTCTGCAGCTCCCATTGGCCACGACTCCCGGCCAGTGGGAGCTGCGGGGGCAGAGTCTGCAGGCAGAGGCTCTGCGCAGAGCCCGGAGGCTGCGCCTCTGCCTAGGAGCCGAGGTATGTCTCTGCTTCCAGGGAGCCTCCCAAGGTAAGCACTGCCCAGAGCCCTCACCCCGTCCTGTGCCTCAACCCCCAGTACCCTCCCACACCCAAACTCTTGCTGCTGCTGTGGGAGGGGTGAATGATGGCCTGAGACTGCCCCAGCAGTGGCCGGGGTGGCTGGCCCAGGGGCTGCCTGAGCTGCTTAGGTGGCCCCCGGGCCAGCCGCCCCGGCCACTGCAGAAGCCACAGAATCGGTGACCTCCATGACAAACTCACAGCCTTAATCATGATTTTTCATTAGCTTTTAAATATTCTAAGTAATCCTTGAAGGAATGCTAAGGCGTAGGTACCATCTTTGCGTGTTCCCCCCCCCCCCTTTCTTTATGAAAACCGGTTCAAATAGTCACTTTCCCTACCACAGTTGAATATAGAAGATTGTCAGTTATAAACTGTGCAGAGATGGGCATTAATGAAATACTGTCCCATGTAAAGTTGTAGAGTTGCAATTCAATCTTATAGATCACTTAAATGGCTGATTAAAGGGCATTTTGATTAAAAAAAATTGATCCAGTTCTATAGAATACAGGGTTGTATTTTAAACTCTTTTCCCAAGAGGGTGCAATACTAGACATATTGATTTAAGTCTTGGGTGCATTCTGTAGTAGTTAATGGAGTGGGTGGGTGAGGTTCTGTGGCTGGCAATGTGCAGGAGGTCAGACTATATGATCATGACGGTCCTTTCTGACCTTAAAGTCTGAGTCAGGTTGAAGCAGGAAAGTTCTGAACTTCAGTGATGTTTAATTTGGGACAAAGTCCTCTGTTTGATGTGTTGGCTGCTCTTTGTACTGACAAAAATGTGTTTGTTACAAAAATCAAAGTTGAATCCATCTCTGTTCACCAACTTATGTTTGACTTGGGTTATCACAATATAACTTCTGCAGCTAAACTTGCCAAAACTTTGTATATTTGTCATTTTTCTTCAAGTCTTTACAGGCTTATAATGTGATAAAGCAAAAGGAATTCTGAAAATTACCTTGCAGATGACATTATGTAAACAGTAAATATTTTAAATAAAAATATAATTTGAATTAAACTATCAAGAGAGAAAATATACAGAGGAATTATTTCATAAATTTGACTACTTAACTTTTGGTACATTTTGAGGGATTTTCCCCAATGATTGGCAGTAGCCCCTTCATGGATTTTTTTAACACCTATTTGTTTTCCCAAAAGGTAGTCTGTAAATAATTTTTAAAAGATTGTGTTTGTGTCTTATTTTTTTTTGGTATCTTTATGAAGAAGGGTGCCAAGGGCTTTTTGTAGATTCCAAGGCCAGAAGGGACCATTATGATGATCTAATTTGATCTCCTATATAAAACAGGCTATAGAACGTCCCAAAAATGATTCCTAGAGCGTATCTTTTAGAAAAACATCCAATCTAGTTTTAAAAATGGTCAGTGATGGAGAATCCATCATGAGACCTTGAACGTAATATCGGCCATATTGGGGCAGACCAAAGGTCTATCTAGCCCAATCCTGTCTTCTGACAGTGGCCAATGCCAGGTGCTTCAGAGGTAATGAACAGAACAGGTAATCATCTATGAATTTATCCGCTGTCAGCCATTCCCAGCTTCTGGTAAACAGAGGCTAGGGACACATTGTTCCTGGTTAGTTACTCTCACCTTATTTCCCATCTGAATTTGTCTAGCTTCAACTTCTAGCCATTGGATCATGTGTTACCTTTCTCTACTGGGTTGAAGAGCCCATTATTAAATATTTGTTCCCCATGTAGATACTTAAAAATTGTAATCGTCACCCCTTAATCTTCTTTTTGTTAGACTCAAAGAGCTGAATCTATATAGTTTATCACTATAAGGCATGTTTTCTAATCCTTTAATTCTTCTCGTGGCTCTTCTCTGAACCCTCTCCAATTTAATTGAATTGTGGGCACAGAACTGGACACAGTATTCTAGCAGTAGTCATACCAATGCCAAATATTGAGGTAAAATAACCTCTCTACTCCTACTCGAGATTCCCCTGCTTATGCATCCTAGGATTGCATTAGCTCTTTTGACCATAGCATCACACTGGAATTTCTTGTTAAGCTGATGATCAGCCACGACCCACAAGTCTTTTTCAGAGTCACTGCTTTCCAGAATAGATTCCCATTCTATAAATATCACCTACATTCTTTGTTTCTAGATGTATACATTTATATTTAGTCATGTTAAAATGAATGCTGTTTGGTTGAGTGCAGTTTACCAAGCTTCTTTTTTTGCCCCTGAAAGAGTGCTTTTTTCTGATGGTTTTTGTTCTTCGAAATATCAAGAATGTCAAGTCTGGTCTCTTTTGCTTTTTACTGAAAGATGTCTTGAAAGTATCAGGTGTTTATTGTCAGCTTGTATCTTAGCTGAGAGGGTACTGATTTCTTAACAAAGACATCCCTTCTTCCAGCTGTTCATGAAGTAGTGAAATTAACAGTGAGCATCCTCTCAATTGCTTTCTTCATCCTCTTAATTGCTCAGCTTTCAGTTGCTTGTACTGTAAAATTTTACTAATTTTCTAGTGAGCATAGATTCTTCCAAGATCAGCAAGAAATATATTTCTAATCTAAAAAGTATATATAATATATATTACAGCACATCTTTCAGGTATTTCTTATGCATGAATAAAAAGCAAAAAAGAGCACTAGTCATCCCCCCCCCTTGAAGGCCTCTCCAATCATTTTAACTTGATCTAACGTGAAAGTGGCCTTGCAAAATTGTCTTGAAAATTTATCAGCCCAGGTACAAAAGCAACTCATTCGCTTTTACTCTGGGGGTGATAATAGAAAGGACTACTGATATTTATTCACTTATCAAAGTGTACTTACCATGGGCATGTGCAACTTTGTAAGATCTGTCTCAAGTAGTAATTTCCAAAAAAATTTCAGTAATTTTAAAGGTAAAGGTGGTGGCTGTTGCGCATATTTCTTCCACTTTTGTGGCAACCGTTGATGCAGTTCACTGTCTGAGAGCTATCCTTCCCTATAATATGGAGAATGAGGAAAACTCTGGTATGAACTTTCTCACTGGTGAGATTTCTTTAAAATTGTTCTAACTATGTAAGGAATGATTTGTTTCTTAGCAGGAGTCCTTCAAGATCAGAACTCTCAGGAGGAAGTAATACCAATGAAGATCTAAAAAAATCAACTAAGAAAAGGAAAGAGAAAAAGAAAAAGCATCACCACCACAAGAAAAGAAAAAAGAAAACTAGAGAGGAATCAAGTAACAGCGAGCCAGACTCAGACAGTGAGTGTCTGAAGGATAAACCTAGAGGAAGTGACACAAACCATGAAAGAGAAGCAGCAACATTGAAGTATGTGCATTTTACTAATATGCTTGGATATAAATGTAATCCTATTCTAATATGTGTTGCTTGAACTGGTTAGATGAGAGTACTCTCACCAGTGGGTCAGTTCTAACGCTTATTCTCTTAAGTTTAAACTTCCATTGTAACTATCTTAGAACAGCACAAGAAACACTCAAACATTTTTTTTTTATCCATTGTTGCATCTGAAAATTTATGATGAGGAATATTTTATGAAGTATTTTTCTCCAGAGCTGAACAGAATAGAGCAATGAAAATGTGGTGCTTTTTTAATCTTAATGCTCCCTGTGAATTATTGTAAATCTTTGTTTCATTATATTAATCCTTGAGTAACCTATTGTGCTTTGAGAGGAATTGTATTAAACGATGTTCTTAGATACTGCAGAAAATTGAAGTTGTTGAATAATGAAGCAAAAATTTGTTTTTCCTAAGGGGACGTGTTTCATTATACTATGCATTCATAATTTCCCCTCTCTGCAATGGGCATTCATTATAAGATGTATATTGAGGTTTGTATTAATTTAGTATTTTTAGTTTCATTTCTGGCCTTTAGCCATTCATTAGTATGCAGTATGCGTCATACACTTTATTTTTTGTATATGTGAATCAAGATTTGAATGAGTGATGTTCTATTATATCAGTGGTTCTCAATCAGGGGTACACATACTCCTGGGGGTATGCAGAGGTCTTCCAGGGAGTACATCAATTCATCTGGATGTTTGCCTAGTTTTACAACAGGCTGCATAAAAAGCATTAGCGAAGTCTGTACAAACTAAAATTTCATACAGACAATGGTTTGTTTATACTGCTCTGTATATTATACACTAAAATGTAAATATTATTTATATTCCAATTGATTTATTTAGAATTGTAGGTAAAAATTAGAAAATAAGAACTTTTTCAGTAATAGTGTGCTGTGACACTTTTGTATTTTATGTCTAATTTTGTAAGCAAGTAGTTTTTAAATGAGGTGAACCTTGGGGTATGCAAGAGAAATCAGACTCCTGAAAGGGGTACAGTAGTCTGGAAAGGTTGAGAGCCACTGTATTATATCACCTGTTGGCTTGCTGCTGCTTTCAGAGACACTAAAATAACCAGTAACTAGTCTGTATGTGGCAAGAAATATGTTTTAAAGTGACCAGTATGATGATTTGAATAGGAAAAAGAGCGTGCATGGATGCATTGGGTGCCCAGGCTCAAAAAGTGGACCTTCCGTTTTGCACTGACCACTCTCATTGGTCTTTGATCACTTAAATGTAATTCAGGTGCCCAAACAAAAGGATTGATATTCTTGTACTGTACCTGTATTGTGCATATTGGTTGTTTGTATATTTTTTTTCTGAGAAAACTTAAAACACTCTTTAAATATAAAGTCTGTGTTAAATTTTATGTTTAAAACTCTCACTGATGTTAAAATGGGACCTATGCACAGAATTATTCCTGTTCGCATTTCCATCTGAAACATAAACAGTGAAACCATCTTGAGTGCCTTGTCATAGGTGAATGTTGAAAACCTTTTCAGGATGCTGAAGCTCCTTTTTTTGTAATACAAATGTGAAATCAGAATTCACCTTATCTTGCAGTTCTTAGAGAGGTAACTTAGCTGCATCTTTTAAAAAAAAATCACTTATGTAACTAATTCATAAAACCTTTACATTTTACTGAATTGCATTGGTATTGTTACAGAAAATCAGCACAATATACTAACAGATTGTCCCCTTTTTGATTTACTTTTTCTTATAGAGAAAGTTACAGTTAATAGCAATATTTTTTCTTGCAGGCTTTAGACTTAGTAAGAAACCCATTTATTATATCCTGTTAAGCACTTTCCATGCTCTTGGAAGTCCATTTGGGAAATGCAGTGAATGATTTTCTTTTGAAAGTTCACTATATTGGTGGCTCCAGTGGTAAATTTCCACTTCTGTTTTCCCATCTCTTTCACCAGTGTGTGACTTATTTGTTAAATGGTACATGTATCATGGCCTTTTGAATGTGTACAATTTATTATGGGATCTAGAAATGTTACATTTCCTGGTTTTGTAAATGCTTAATGTTTAACTCAGATGTTCAGAAAATGCTTCTTCCTCCCCTTCTTCAGTCTAGAAGACATAACTTCAAATGGCGTCACCAGTCGCTTTGTTTGGCTTGAGGATATTCAGGCTTTGACAGCAGAGACCTTCAGGACAGACAAGAATCCAGACCCTGCAAACTGGGAATACAAGTCACTGTATCGAGGGAACATAGCAAGGTACAATGGGCTGTTTTGCTTTGATCTTAAAATGTCTCAAGACATATTAGTGGTGAGATTATATTAAAAGTTTGACACTAAAAATATATATATTTATAAAATGTAAAACCATGCTCAGTAATGTCCCTAGCCTCTGTTTGCCAGAAGCTGGGAATGGGCGATGGGATGGATCATTTGATGATTACCTGTTCTGTTCATTCCCTCTGAAGCACCTGGCATTGGCCACTATCAGAAGACTCAGTATGGCCGTTCTTATGACCTGCGAGAGCCACGGTTGATGTATGTGAAGCTGTGGTTGTCTTTACTGTCCCCTTGTCTGGACTGGTAGGGGTAGGGATGTGGCCCCTGATGCCACGTGGAATGCTGGGGGCAGGAGATGTGTAGAGGCACTATGCTGCAGTACTCCATGGACTGCAAAGGGAGGCGAGTCTGTGATTGTTGAACCTGTAGGTCCACAAGAATCTGCAGCATCTATGTTTGCTTTTGGAGAAGCCCCATTATGTCCTGGTGCATCTCCTTCTTTTTCTGATCCGTTCTTTCCATCTCCACACAGTCTGTGATATTCATCCTCCAGGCCATCTGTTCACAGACTGATGCAGCACTGGCTTGCAGGATCTCACAGGACATGTCCATCCTAAATCATCTTTTTTTCTCCTCTTTATCTGGCTCAGGTGTTCTGTATGTGTGGATGGGGAAACTCCTCAAAGCTGGTACAGCACAGCTACAGATAAAATACAGAGGTGCCATAGTCAGTATAATCAAATGGAAATCAGAAGTTAAGACTCAGAATTCCCTTGCCTTGCTCCCCTAAAGTTTTAAACAAGACTTGCGTATTGACACTTCTGCTTTGCAGTGATTGTGCAGAGTGCCACTCACAGCATCAACCATGGTGAGTATGGCTTGCTGTGGTGAGGGAAATGAGGAGGGAATTGCTTGATTGCATGAAACTCTATGGGAGTACAGGGCAATGGCATTGAATACTGGCACCATTTTCCACAGGCAGTGGTGATTTTAGCTGGTATCTCACTCCTGAAGGTAAAGGCACAGAGAATATAGCTGTGCTGGTGTCCCAGAGCTGTTCAGGCTCGTATGCTGTTAGCCTGTTTACTGCAATGGTGCCTGCTAAAGTTATCGCTGACTGGCATGGGAAAGTGTCCTACTTGGAGGAAGAAATAAGGCTGCCATCCCTAGAAATCTTCAGGAGAGGATTGCAGTGTACCTCCATGAAAATTTCATTGAGATTACTCAGGAGGATTCAAGGGACATCCCTGTGTATATAAACAAACTGCTCTGCATGGCCCCCTGCCTAACTCTAGAGGGAGAATGAAAAGCTGGTAACATTTCTACCTTTGTTGTACCTCTTCTGGTGCAAGAAAATTAATGAAAAGTCAGTAGCTGTGTCCTGAGAAGTTGGGGGCGCTTTACTGTACTGACAAATTTACACAGTTACCCAAGGTTCCTTCCCCTGCATCAGGCTTGCCCATGCTTGACCGCAGGGACTGACTGTACTGTGGTGGAGTCTCAAACAGGTCCTGGTTCACAGCATAGCAGCCTCCCTCCCACCTGCACTCATATTCCCAATTCTCTTCTTCTTTCTCCCTCACCTTCTTGTGCTCTGTGTTCACAGCAGGGGCCTGTGACTCAGCCTGCTTGGGGGTATCCATGTGTGGAGGAGGTGGTGGGGTCTCTGCCAAGTATGGCATGCAGCTCTTTGTAAAAGTAGCAGGTCTGTGACTTGGCACAGGATTGATTGTTGGCCTCCCTGGCCTTCTGAAATGCCTGCCACAGTTCCTTCGCTTTCACATGGCACTGCTGCTGATCCCTATCACACCCCTTCTTCTATGAGCAGATTGCACGGGGGATGCAGATGTCCACGTTTCTATGGCTGGTCTGTAGCTGTGTGTGCATAGCCTCTTCTCCACACAGGCCCAGGAGATCCATTATCTCCTGTTTACTCCTGGCCAGAGCTCATCTGGAGCATATAGCTGGCATGGTCAGCTGGGCAGTTGTGCACAACAGTGGTGAGCTGCTTAGAGGTGTGCTCACCAAAATGCACAATCAGGAAAAGGCATTTCAGAAATTCACAAGGTTTTAAATGGAGGTATGTGACATTAACCAGGGTACAAGCTGGACTGATGAACAGCTGCATCCTTTGAATTCTCCAGTCTGGGGTGCCTTTTACACTGCTTCGCTATGAGAGCTACCACTCCGAGTCTGCTCATAGCCTCCAGCATGTAATTTACTCCCAGTTATACAATATGAATGCTATAGCCAGCCACTCTTGAATTACACTGCAGAGCAACACCAGCAAATTCCCTTTCTCCCAGAAATGTACATCTTGTACTGCCCAGCTCTCTCCTGCACAATACAAGCTCATATAAAGTACGTCATTTTATTAATAGAAAATGATATGCACAAATCCTGTTATCTCAAATGGAGTTTCCCAGACACTTCAGTCCAAACACATTGATTTAGGTAAAACAGGCTTGTTAACTACAGAAAGCTAGATTTGAAGTGACTACAAGTAATGCATAAAAGTCAGAATTGGTTACAAGAAAATAAAAGTAAAACTCAACTAAAGCCTAACTTAACAAGCTAAGTGAATTCAAAGCAAAGGTCTCTCACCACAGTCTTAGTGTCTGAAACTCTTTCAGTCAGGATCTCTCCCCCAGTCCAGTGCTGCTTCCTTTGTTCTTCAGGTGTTCTCAGTGCTGTGAGTAGAGATGAAGGGGGAGAGAACTTGTGACTTCTCTTCTCTTTTCTTATAGTTCCTTCTCCTCTTTGTGAGTCATCTCCAGCTAAGGTTTACGAGACAAAGTATGAAAGTCACAGAAAGTGTGTGGGGAAACTGAGGTACAGAAAAGGTCACAGCAAATCAGTGGCAGAGTCAGAAATAAAACTCAATGCCTGACTCCTAGTCCAATGTACGACACCGTAGAAACATTCTTTCTTTCATGTTGTTGTTATAAATCTAACGCTGGTACTTTGTATGCTGAGCTAGAGCAATATGTATATAATTTGTTACACAATTCTGCTGCCAAAAATATTTAAAGCTCAGCACATTTGTATACCCTTTCCTTGCACGTATTTTGTATATTTTGTAGTAAATTTCTGTACGTATTTGTCATGTTTTCGTGTAGCTCTGATTCCTGTGGTCTTGTCCATGTAGATTTGGTCTATTCCTTTTTGTGAAATTGTTAATGAATAATACAAAAAGGAACAGAGACTGAGAGATACAGAAAACTAGCACAGGACTAGGCTACTTATACTCTGTTTTTCCTATATAAAAATAATCCAATTTACATAGCAAATATGGAGTCTTAAATATGTAGCAATATCTTGATTGGATGGCCCCCAGTTTGTCCACATGAGAAGAGTGGTTCATGCTACTAGAAGGAAGAGAAAAGGTGATCTTTCATGGAGTACTACAGATCTTGCTTAGAAAGGATTAATTAAGTGGCAGTTTAATGCTTGCTTCAGTTCTAACGCATATAGTAGAAGTTCTGATGGGAAAGAAAAGTTGAACTGGAATAAGAGGGAAAAAAATAAGCACTTTGTACCTTTTTAAAGCTCTGTACAAATATCTAATTCAATTAGGAAATACTGAAAAGCGAACGTCTGTCTTATAAAAGATAAAAAATACATATTTGACTAATTTATATTTTAATGGTCGCATTTTTAAAAAATGCATTGTTGTATTTTTTTCTTTAAGATACAAGCGGAAAGGTGACTCATGCCTTGGTATTGACCTAAAGAAACAATGTATAACTTGGGAAAGTTCCATGGTAGAAAAGAAACAGTCCCACAAGCGACCTGAACGCTACTTCATGAAGAATAGTGTGCGGTTATTGAGCACAGATGGAATTCCAGTTTACAGTAAAAGCCAAACTTCTTCATCTGGTCCAAGCACTTTTATACCGGTTTCACAACTGGACAGTGATGCTCCTCCTACAACAACCTGTGTGAATCCTCTTGGGATTTATGATCCATTGACCACACTCTGGTTGCAAGGAAAAGGTCCCCCAGAGCATGAGACTTTAAAGCAGCAGGCATCCCAAGAGACCAGTGAGAATGTTAACTCTATTCTAAAGGCAAAAGTGGAAGAATATAATAGGATGGTCAGAGAAAATCCAAGAGATGTTCACACTTGGCTGGAATTTGTTTCTTTTCAGGTACACATTCTTGTACTTCTCGTTGCAGTAATTTGTGATATATTTATTTTGTTTGTATCTGAGTAATTTTCTGCTTTAACATCTTGTTTCTGAGTTAAATTATATGTGTGTTTATGCTATTATACATGAAATTTTTTGTGATTTATGTTTAAAAAAAAAAAACTTGCACTAATAGAGATGCAGTCATTCATTGTCACTTATGTCAACCTTCTCCTTAGTGCTTCTACAAAGCCTGAGAACCTTCTGTATTTATAACTTTGTGTTGATTTCCTTTTCTTTTAAGGATGAAATAATGAGAGGACCCAGCCCTTACGCCATCAAAGAGGGAGAGCAGGAAATAAGGAGAAAATCATTCAAGCTAATCCTAGAAAAGAAACTGGCCATTTTAGAGAGAGCTATTGAAAGCAATCCAAATGATGTTGATCTGAAACTCGCCAAGCTGAAGCTTTGTACAGAATTCTGGGAACCATCAAGTTTGATCAAAGAATGGCAGAAACTGGTTTTTTTGCATCCCAATAATCCAGTCCTGTGGCAGAAATATCTCTTATTTTGTCAAAGTCAGTTCAGCACCTTTTCCGTTTCAAAAGTCCATAGTTTATATGGAAAATGTTTGAGCACTTTGGCAGCTGTACAGGATGGCAGCATGGTATCACATCCTGTACTGCCTGGCACAGAAGAAGCTATGTTAGGTAAGAAGATTATCTTTTTATATCTCATTTTATGGCCATTAAGATTTTCATACAGGCTGAATATATTTTAGGAAGAGATTCTCCTCTGTATTATGCTAATTTTTTGCTTTGCAAAGAGCCTGCTGAAAATGTCTGGCATCTTGCCTCTTTAGGTGATAGTAAAAGTAAATGTTCAAGCCCAATATGGATACAACAGATGCTTCCCTTCCCCAAAAGAGCTTGTGATATCACATCCAGTAATGTTCTGTGAAGAGTTTAAAGTACAAATTTCAAGGGAAGGGATTTGTAGTCAACATTGAATAGGTGTGGTGTTTACCTTCACAAAATAAATTCCTTTGGTTTGCGCAGCAAATAGCAGTTATATATACAGATGAAACATCTGAGTACTCTTAATTAGGTCTGTCAATCACAGTTTACTGACGCGATTGACTCAAAAATTAAGCGCGATTAAAAAAAATTAATCGCGAGTAATCACACTGTTAAACAATAGAATAGCAATTTAAATTTAATATTTTTGGATGTTTTTCTACATTTTCCAATATATCAATTTCAGTTACATCACAGAATACAAAGTGTACAGTGCTCACTTTATATTTTTATTACAAATATTTGCACTGTAAAAATGATTAAAGAAATTGTATTTTTTCAATTCACCTCATACAAGTACTGTTGTGCAATCTCCATCATGAAAGTGTAACTTACAAATGTAGATTTTTGTTGTTGTTACATAACTGCACTCAAAAACAAAACAATGCAAAACTTTAGAGCCTACACATCCACTCTGTGCTGCTACTTGTTCAGACAATCGCTAAGAGAAACAAGTTTGTTTACATTTACGGGAGGTAGCTTCTTGTTTACAGTGTCACCTAAAAGTGAGAACGGGCATTCACATGACACTGTTATAGCTGGCGTCACAAGTTATTTACGTGCCAGATGTGCTAAAGATTCATATGCCTCTTCATGCTTTGGCCATCATTCCAGAGGACATGCTTCCATGCTGATGACGCTTGTTTAAAAAAAAAAAAGCGTTAATTAAATTTGTGACTGAATCCTTGGGAGAGTATTGTTTGTCTCCTGCTCTGTTTTACCCTCCTTCTGCCATATATTTCATATTCTAGCAGTCTTGGATGATGACCCAGCACATGTTGTTTGTTTTAAGAACACTTGCACTGCAAATTTGACAATATGCAAAGAAGATACCAGTCTGAAATTTCTAAAGATAGCTACAGCACTTGACCCAAGATTTAAGAATCTGAAGTGCTTTCCAAAATCGGAGAGGGATGAGGTGTGGAGCATGCTTTCAGAAGTCTCAAAAGAGCAGCACTCCGATGCGGAAACTACAGAACCCTAACCACTAAAAAAGAAAATCAGCTGTTTGCAGGTGACATTTGATTTAGATTATGAAAATGAACATGTGTCGGGTCTGCACTGCTTTGGATCATTATTGAGCAGAACCCATCATCAGCATGGATGCATGTCCTCTGGAATGGTGGTTGAAGCATCAAAGATCATAATCTTTAGTGCATCTTGCATGTAAATATCTTGTAGCGCCTGTTCGCACTTTCAGGTGACATTGTAAACAAGAAGCAGGCAGCATTATCTTCTGCAAATGTAAACAAACCTGTTTCTCTGAGTGATTGGCTGAATAAGAAGTAGGGCTGATTGGACTTGTAGGCTCTAAAGTTTGACATTGTAGACAATGTAGATAACACCCCAAAATATTTAAATAAATAGTATTCTTCGAGTGATTGTTCATGTCCATTACACATTAGGTGTGTGTGTGCCAAGTGCACAGATGTTGGAAACTTTTTCCCTTAGCGGCTCCAGTCGGGCCGGCAGGGGAGCCCCCGCCAGAGCGGCGCCTCATGCTGGTGCATATATACCCCTGTCGACCCAACCCTCCCTCAGTTCCTTCTTACCGTCCCTGGCAGCATTGGAACAGCTCTTCATCTCTCGCCTGAGTGTCCCTTAGCATTGTTATCAGCGTTTAGCAGTTATCAGTAGTTAATAGTTAGCAGTAGTTAGCACTTCTCAATAGTGATAGTTAAGCTTCCTTTGTTCTAGGTGTTTGGAAGTTCTTCTAACACCAGCCCTGGGCTGTGGGGTATGCCGCAGGCCCAGGGCTTTAAGGTTTGTGCCACGTGCCGCAAGCCTATGCTTATTAGTGATCCCCACGACTCGTGTCTCCGTTGCCTGGGGGAATCACATCAGACGGAGCGCTGCAAGATCTGTAAGGCCTTTAAGCCAAGGACTAAGAAAAGTGAGACTAAGAAAAGAAAGAGACTTTCGTCTCAAGCAGCTGCTCATGAAGGCCGTGCTGCAGTCTTTGGCTTTGGACCATCCAACCTCAGCACCAGATTCCTTGGTTCGGAGTGCCCCTGCGTCAGTTTGTGATCTGGCACCAGTGGGGCACTGCAAGCATACCACACCGAGGCAACAAGACAGGCCTCGCCGGCCCGGTCGAAGGGCCAGCCTAAGACCCGAGGGTGCTCCCAGCATAAGACGGCGGCACCGCCAAGGGAACCGAGCATGCAAAAGGGCATTGCTACCCCAGGGCATGTCCTGGCACCGGTGGCTCAAGCGTCTAAGAGCCCGTTGAGCCCTGGGCTAAGCGCCTCGAGTGCGGAGGAAGGGCTGGAGGAGCTCATAGAACAGCCCTCCACACCAGACACCTTTCAGGCGGCAAAGGATCTCATCAAATTATCTGCAACAAGCCCCCTCGCTGCCAAGGAGAAGCCTCCGGCACCGTCACTAAGACTGCCATCTAGAGGCAAACCGGCAATGGTGCGCCCGTCGAGGTCACCATCCAGGCACCGCTCCTGGCGTTGGTCCCAGTCGAGCTCAGCCTTGGTGGATTCCCGGTTGCCCCTGAATCAGCGAGCCTCGAGGGCACCAGACCCCAGCCAACACATGGCACCGGCTCTGCCAATGCACCACTCCCCGGCACCATCGCTGGGCTGGCACTGAGGCGATGCAAGGCTGAAGTCCCCAGGCCTGACCACAAGCCATCAATACTGTTCCCAGTCGACGAGGCGCCGTTCCCCAGCCCTGCAGCGGCACCAATCCATGGCATTGCCCTGGTCTTCGAGGTCAGTGTCCTTGGAATCCGAGGTGGACTCGGGCCGCTCCAGCTATGCCCACAGGGCACTGGCTAGCAGGGAGCCCCAAACCCCGTGGCACCCCCAGTGGTGCCCGCCAGGACAGTGGCCGTTTTGGACACCATGGGCATATCACCAGCAGCAAAGGTCCCCCTCCAGAGCCTTAAGATCTGGCTACTTGAGGCATCGGTCCTGGTCCCCGCACCGACGCCCTTCCGCACCTAAGGAGGCCACGGTTTCCAGGCCACCAGACGCTTCTCCGGAACACAGGAGGGCGGAAGCGGCACTGAGCCCGGTGCCGTCCCAGACGCAGTCAGTCAGTCAGGCCCCAGATGAGCCCCCATCATGCGAGGTGGTGCAATAAGGGCTAGAGGACAAGACGCAGAAGGCCCTAACCTCTTAGTCCTCCCCAGACGAAGCTGTGGCGGGCATGGCGGTATCAGGACCTTCCCTGATCGACCACAGGGTGCACCAGGAGCTGCTCTGCAGGATAGCCCATAACTTGGGCCTGTAGGCGGAGGAGGTGGTAGAGCAGGAGGATCCTATGGTGGACATCTTAAGCCCTGAAGGCCCCTCCAGAATCACGCTCCCGCTCATAAAGACAATCCAGTCAAACTATAAGATGGTCTGGCAACCTCCAGTGCGCCAACAGCAAAGGGCATGGAGAAGAAGTACTTTGCCCCTTCCAAGGGTTATGACTTCCTCTTCTGTCACCAGGCCCCCTTTTCACTGGTTGTCTCCATGGTCAACGAACGGGAACGACATGGGCAACAAGCCCCAGCTCCCAAGGCCAAGGAGGCAAAACGTCTAGACCTATTCGGCAGAAAGGTCTATTCCTCTGGGGGCCTCCAATTGAGGATCGCGAATCAGCAGGCGATCCTGAATAGACATAATTTTAATTCCTGGGCAGCAGTTTCCAAATTTAAGGATTCCTTATCCCAGGGCTCTCAACCTGAGTTCACGGCCCTCGTGGATGAAGGGAAGGCAGTAGCCAAAACCTCTCTGCAGGCCTCCCTCAACTCGGCAGATGCTGCAGACAGAACAATGACCTCAGGAGTGGTGATGAGATGCTTGGCGTGGCTTCAGGCCTTCTGCCAGAGGTCCAAAATACCCTTCAAGACCTCCCATTCAAAGGGTCTGGCTTCTTCTCAGACCAAACGGATGCCAGGCTGCATAGCCTTAAAGACTTCCGGGCAACCCTTAAGTCATTGGGGATGCACACCCCGGTAATGCAGAGGAAACCTTTCAAGCCTCAGCCGCCACAACAAAGGCAATATCAACCTCCCATAGGCAGGAACCATACTGTAGGAGAGGCGGAGATAATAGGCGTAGGAGGAACAACACACCTAGCCAAGGCCAGGGCCAGGGCAAGCCACAACCTGGCAACAAACAAGGGTTTTGAAGGTGCGCTCGAGGACAGCGCATCGAACCAGTTACCGGATCCTTTCCTATGTTTCCTGACCCGCTTGTCCCGCTTCTACCGTGTGTGGTCCCATATAACATCGGACCGTTGGGTCCTATGCATGGTGAAAGTGGGATACACGCTTCAGTTCTCCTCCTTCCCTCCCTCCCACCCCCCTTCCCTGTCCCTCTCCAGGGATCCCTCTCTTGAGCAACTCCTGATGTAGCAGGTACAGACGCTCCTCGAGGCGGGAGCTGTGGAAGAGGTCCCTCGGGACCTAAGGGGAAAGGGGTTTTACTCCCATTATTTCCTTATCCCCAAAGCAAAGGGGGGGTGTCTTTGACCCATTTTAGACCTGTGTAGACTCAAGAAATTCTTAGTCAAGGTCCGCTTCCACATGGTCTCCCTTGGCTCTATTATCCTGGGGATTGGTATGCTGCCCTTGATATGAAAGATGCGTACTTTCACATTGCCATTCATCCCGCTCACCGGCGGTTCCTGCGGTTCACCATAAACCAGCACCATTACCAGTTTACGGTCCTACCCTTCGGCCTGGCGACGGCCCCACATGTGTTCACAAAATGCATGTCAGTAGTGGCAGCCTTTCTTCGCAAAAGAAAAATTGTGAGTATACCCGTACTTAGATGACTGTCTCCTCGCTGATTGGTCCAAGGAGAAGGTCCGCTCCCACATGGTGATGTCACTGGACGTATTCCACAGGCTAGGTCTCCTAGTCAATGTGTCCAAGTCCTCCCTGATACCCGCACAGAGGTTGGAGTTCATCGGGGAAGTCCTGGACTCGGTACAGGTGCTAGTGAGCCTCCCAGAATCCAGGTTTCTGGCCATCTAGCGTGCCATAGACTCCATGCTGAGGTTCCTCACAACCACAGCCAGATGCTGCCTGCAGCTCCTAGGACACATGGTGGCGTGCACCCAAGTGGTCAAACACGCATGTCTGCGTCTCAGGACTTTGCAGTTGTGGCTAGCCCAGTCGTATCGTCCCGGCAGAGACCCCATGGACCTTGTAGAGACAGTCCCTGCCCAGGTATTGGACTCCCTGCACTGGTGGCTCAATCAGCAGGTAGTTTGCGAAGGGATCCACTTTGCCACACCGCCACATGATGTGTGACACTGGTAACAGACGCGTCAGACCTCGGCTGGGGAGCACGCTTGGGGGACCTACGGATGCAGGGCTTTTGGTCCAGGGATGAAATGTCGCTCTCCATCAACGTAAGGGAGCTCAGGGCGGTTCGCCTAGCCTGCCAGACCTTTCACACTACTTTAGAAGGGCACAGCGTGACAGTTCTCACAGACAACACCACCGCCGTGTTCTATATAAACAAGCAGGGTGGAGCCTGTTCCTCTCCCTTCTGCCAAGAGGCTCTTCTCCCATGGGACTTTTGTATAGCCCGCTCAGTGCACCTTGTAGCATCATACCTTCCAGGGGAGCAAAACGAGCTGGCGCAACGCCTCAGCTGGTTGTGCCAAATGCACGAATGGACGATGAGATCGGATATCTTGCATTCGATCTTCCAGAAGTGGGGATTTCCCCAAATGGACCTCTTTGCCACCAAGGACAACAGTCAATGCCAAAACCACAGTCTGGGCTCGGTTGCAGATGCCTTCATGATCCCTTGAAGCGGGCGTCTGAAGTACACCTTTCTACCACTCCTCCTCATCCACAGAGTCCTCCTCAAGGTTTGCAGGGACAAAGCGGTGATGATTCTCATCGCACCGGCTTGGCCCCGCCAACATCGGTTTACGACTTTGCTGGAACTGTCAGTGGCCACCCCAATTGCCCTGCTCCTGCCCCGAGATCTCATCATGCAGGTCCGCAGGCGCCTGCTCCACTCAAACCTGCTATCGCTACATCTAATGGCATGGAAACTCTGTGGTTGAATGCTATGGAGAGTCAGTGCTCCCTTCAGGTGCGACAAATTCTCCTCGGTAGTAGGAAGCCTTCCGTTAGGGCAACATACCTCGCTAAGTTGAAGAGGTTCTCCTGCTGGTGTGAACCAAAGCACATACAGCCTCTACAGGCCTCTGTTCCAGTCATACTGGAATACCTACTGCACCTCAAACATCAAGGTCTCGCCCCCTTCTCAGTTAGAGTGCATCTGGCTGCAAGTTCAGCGTTCCATTCGGGGGAGTCTGGGCATTCGGTGTTTTCCAACCCCATGATAGCCCGGTCCCTCAAGGGACTGGAGAGGGTGTTTCTTTACTCTCGCCCACCGGTCCCTCCCTGGAACTTTAACCTGGTCCTGACCAAACTCATGGGACCCCCCCTTTTGAGCCCCTAGCCTCTTGCGCTTTCACTCAACTCTCCTGGAAGGTCGTGTCTTTGGTGGCCATTACATCCGCAAGGAGGGTGCCAGAACTGAGGGCCCTCAACTTCAGAGCCCCCTTATACAGTTTTTTATAAGGACAAGGTGCAACTTAGGCCACACCCTAAATTCCTCCCTAAAGTAATTTGGCAATTTCATATGGGACAGGACATTTGTTTGCCAGTGTTCTTTCCCAAACCACACACGGACCCGAGTCATAGAATGTCAGGATTGGAAGGGACCTCAGGAGGTCATCTAGTCCAACCCCCTGCTCAAAGCAGGACCAATCCCCAGATTTTTACCCCAGTTCCCCCAAATGGCCCCCTCAAGGATTGAACTCACAACCCTGGGTTTAGCAGGCCAATGCTCAAACCACTGAGCTATCCCTCCCCCCCCGCCCCCCCATAGCCTGCATACTCTAGATGTCCATATGGCCCTAGCGTTCTATCTGGAGCGAACTAGACCTTTCTGCAAGTCAGCACAGTTGTTCGCTGCCATTGCGGAGAGAATGAAAGGGCTTCCGGTCTCGGCACAACAGATTTCATTGTGGATTGTATCTGTGCATGCTATGAGCTCGCCAAGGTGCCAGCCCTGGCGATCACGGCCCACTTGACTAGGGCTCAAGCGTCTTCGACAACTTTTCTGGCACAGGTTCCGCTCCAGGAGATCTGTAGAGCAGCCACCTGGTCGTCGGTGCACACAGTCACAGCCCGCTACGCAGTCCATCAACAGGCCAGAGGGGACACAGCGGTCTGCAGGGCTGTGCTTCACTCAATTGTTCCATGACTCCTACCCGCCTCCTGTGGTAAGCTTGTGAGTCACCTAATGTGTAATGGACGTGAACAATCACTCGAAGAAGGAAAAACGGTACCTACCTTTTCGTAACTGTTGTTTACATCCATTACACTTCCCACCTTCCTGCCCCTCTGGCAGAGTCACCGGCAAGAAGGAACTGAAGGAGGGTCGGGTCGGCAGGGGTATATATGCACCAGCATGAGGTGCCGCTCTGGCGGGGGCTCCCCTGCCAGCCCAACGGGAGCCGCTAAGTGAAAAAGTTTCCGATGTCCGTGCACGCAGCGCGCGCACACAGCTAATGTGTAACAGACATGAACAACACATCTCGAAGAACAACAGTTATGAAAAGGTAGGTAACCGTTTTTCCTATTGTTCAACAGCATGATTAATCACAAATAATTTTTGTAATCGGTTGATAGCCCTACTCCTAATTATTGGGGAAAGGATAATGGGAAGTCTATATTTTTTGTCCTGAGAATTCCCTCTAAAGAAGTTGAATTCAAAATACTGACAATATAGGAATAAAATGTATACTGTATATATATCCAGTCTTGATTTAAAGACGTAAAGTGCTGGATTACCAATTGGTTTAGAGTGCTTCTACATTGCTTGTTCATTTAAGCTGGGCTGGACAGAGCACTGGGAAATATACTATAGGAACAAATCCTGCATTGACAGATAGATGTTGGACCACATGATAATAGCTTCTTACATCTACAATTTCTGACATTTTAACCACATCCTACAGCCATCACAGTAAGGGATGTTTCTCTGAGTATGTATATCCTTATTGATCCTCATTTCTTAATCTGTAAATTCTTTTTCTTACCAAACACCTTTAAGTTATTTTCAATGTTTGCCACTTCCTTTGGGGGGAAAAAAGTTTGCAAATACCTTGTGTTAAATGGACAATCAGATTTTTTTTCCCAAAGAAACAAACTTTTTCTTTGTTTATTGAAATCCCTCTAGTTGAAATGAAAATAGACTCAATTTCATTTTGTTTCTGGTCATTTTCACTTTCTGGTTCCCATGCACTAGCATGATGCTGTTGTAGTTGGGTTGCAAACATTTTAGGAGAATGGTTTTGACATCAGAATTAAAATAATACTAATGGAAACATTTCTGAGAGTTTCAGGTTTTGTGAATGCTTTTTTTAACCAAACCTAAATCTTGGGTTAAATTTGACCTGACAGTGTCCCTTTACTTAGTAGGAAAATTACCAAATTGTCAGTCATGATAAACGCACCAGGTTTTTTACAGGTGACATAATTCTGTTATGAAGATAGTGAGTACTAAAGATGTATGCCAGTCTCCTATCTTCAGCCTTTGACAAGTACAGATAAATGAACGGATTAAAAAACCTGGTGAATTATGCCATCTAGTGTTTAATCAAATGTATTGCTAGCTGCATGAAAATAAAAACAATGAGGAATCTGGTGGCACCTTAAAGACTAACAGATTTATTTGGGCATAAGCTTTCTTGGGTAAAAAAACTATTTCTTCAGATGCATGGAGTGAAAATTACAGATACAGGGATAAATATATATTGGCACATGAAGAGAAGGGAGTTACCTTACAAGTGGAGAACCAATGTTGAAGGCCCGTTTAGTCAGGGAGCATGTGGTCCACTCCCAATAATTGATGAGGAAGTGTCAATGCCCCTCTGCCATGTACATTGGCTAAACCTGACAGTCTCTACATAAAAGGATAAATGGACACAAATCAGACATCAGGAATGGTAACATACAAAAGCCAGTAGGAGAACACTTCAGTCTCCCTGGACACTCAATAACACATTTAAAAGTAGCCATCCTGCAACAAAAAAACTTCAGAAACAGACTTCAAAGAGAAACTGCAGAGCTACAATTCATTTGCAAACTTAACACCATCAATTTGGGCTTGAATAGGGACTGGGAGTGGCTGACTCACTACAAAAGCAATTTTCCCTCTCTTGGTATTGACACCTCCTCATCAATTATTGGGAGTGGACCACATCCACCTGGACTAAATTGGCGAGGACTCCCCACAGCACTCTCTCCCCGCAGCAGCACCTGGGATGAAGGGGAGAGGTGCCTCTCCCTGCTGTGGTGGCTCTAGGGCTGGGGGCTGTAGGATAGGCGCCACTCTCCCAGCCCCTGCAGGTCCCGCTGGGGCTAGGTTCAGGGAGGAGCACCCCAGCTGTGACAGGTCCAGGCTGGGGCTGGGTTCTGAGAGGGGTGCCCCGACAGGGCTGGGCTGCCCCCTGACAGGGCCGGGCTGCTGCATAGTTGGGGCCGCCACGGCTGTGGTAGGTTGGAGGTGGGGCTAGATTAGGGGCAGAGGAGGGGTGCCCCTCCCCCGGCTGCGGCAGGTCCCCGGGCAGGTTCCCTGAGCACTTGTACAGCACTAAATAGGCTGCTGCGCAGCCGTGCAGCTTACAGGGAATGTAGGCCTTGACATAAATCTTGGACATGCCAGTAACAATTTTAATTATTTTTCGGAAGGTCGTTTTGTTGTTCCAACGTAATGAGTCTCCACAGCACTGGGTAGTGGAGGAGATATGTCTCTTTATCTCTGTGTTGCTATCCAATATTGGGGAACTAAATATTACTTCAAAGTATTATGATTTTGTCCCCTTTGCTTTCCAGCTCTCTTTCTTCAGCAGTGCCATTTTCTTAGACAGGCGGGCCATTCTGAGAAAGCCGTGTCTTTATTCCAAGCCCTGGTTGACTTCACCTTCTTTAAACCTGACAGCGTAAAAGATCTGCCAACAAGAGGACAGGTAGCAATGTCTATTTAGAACTGTTTTTCACTCTGTCTCATTGCATGATCTGTTTACATTGGAACTTCACACTGACAGAAAAATATTTGCTGATTTAAAGATGTTAGTTAACATTAAAAATTGATTCACTATTTATTTGGCACTTCTTCAGGGTGGTCCCTGCATTCTCCCCTGGTTGGGAAAGGCAGCCATAGTGCTGTGAACTTCTGGAACCTTCTGAAACGCATACCCAACAGGGAATGTGCATTCTTATGGCAATGAATATTGGTACCATTCACGCAAACATCATATCTCAGAACCAGCATCAGGTCTTGTACCTAGACTTGCAGATGTTTCATCTGACAGCTTGGATGTTGGTTGGTTGAGCACTACTGACAGAGATTGTTCCCTTCAGGTTAAACAAACTCTTATACAAAGTAGGAAGTCCTCCACCAGGAAATGGAAAAATTGTCCTAAAAGTGGAAAAGATTTTGTACATGGGCAGCCAAAAATTTTTGGACTCAGTAAAGGCACCAGTACCAAAGATCTTAGATTATATACTACTCCTGGAACAGGTGGATCCATGTACCAGCAATATCTGCATGTTGCATACCACTACAGTCACACTCAATCTTGTCACACCAAATGATATTGAAGTTTCTCAAGAACTTCCTTCACGTTTATCCTCCAGTTGAGACCTGAAACCCTCGTGGGACTTCAGTATCATCCTCGTTAAACTCATGGAGACCCCGTTTGTACCACTGTCAAAATGTTCCACAACTTATCAAGACTCTTTCCTTCTGGTGGCCATCACCTGAGCTCAGAGAGTCGGTGAGCTCTTAACTCTTACGGATGGATCGCCTTACACTTCCTTTATTAAAGACAAGGTGGTGGTAAGACCAAACCTCAAGTTCATCTCTAAGATTTTCTTGGACTTTCACTTGAACCAGTAAGATACCTTGCCAATTTTTTCCCTAAAGCTGATCCTGATGCCAGGAGAGAAGAAACTGCATACCTTGGATGTATCCAGAGTTTTACTGTGGTACCTGAATAGGATCAAGCCATTTTAGCTGTCTCCCCGCCTCTTTGTGGCTATTTGTGGACCATCCAAAGGCCAAGCCATCTCATCACAAGTGGATTGTGTAATGCATTTTTCACCTGCTATCAGCTGGCCGGTGAGGGTCCCTCTTTGAACACTAAGGCACACTAAACCAGAGCCCAGACTATATCTATCACCTGTTTCAGAAATATTCTGAGATTTGTGAGACTACACCCTGGAATAACCCACTAATTTTTGTGAATCACTGTGCCCTTGACATGGGAGAGCAGTACTCCAGTCACAGTTTGATTCAGCCACCACGGAAGTTCTCGCCATCCACGGAAGGCGCTGCTTGTCAGTTATTTACAGTGTGGTCCACATTGCCATTTGCTTGAAGGAGGAGGAGAATGGTTACTTATCCTGCAGTAAATCTGTGCTTCTTTGAGATGATGATGTCAGTGTGGGTCCTACAACCCACTCTGCACCCCAGATACCATAAGCTTCAACTTCTGAGGGAACTTAGGGAGAGGAGTTGCCATTTGACCCTTCATGGCCTCATATGGGAGCATGAGGAAGCATAGGGCACATGCGCAGCCACGATGGACATGGCTACTGAAATTTCTAGTCTCATGCACATGAGGTACACTCACACCTCTGGCCGAGTCAGTCTGTATGTGAGAGAAAATCAAACCCTTTCAGGGATATAAGTCCAATGGGGGCCTATCGCAGCGCTCTCTGTAAGGTCCCTTTATCTGCAGCCCTAGATCCTATTGCAGCATCCTGGTTTGAAATGTCTCTCATCCCCTTCTGGGCTCCTTTGAATTGTCCATGCTCTTCAAGCAGTCCTGGCCCTGATGTGGGGCCACATCCCCCAGGGCTCCCTTCCTGGAGAGTCTTCGCCTCTCTAGTCCTTTCTGGCCCCAACTCTTAGCTGGCCCACTTCTGGACTTTGAAACATCCCAGACCACTTTCCCAGTGGCTGGTAAGGGGGACCCGGGCCTGCCCTCAACTCCGTGTCCCAGCCCGGGGACGCTAAAGATAGCAACCATCTGCCATGTCCCTTTAAATAAACTGTGTTGCAGCTACAGTTCCCTGGGCTACTTCCCCGTGGCTCCAGCACATTCTTCACCTTTACCTCAGGGCTTTGTCCTGGTTGAGTCCTAGCAGCCCAGAACTCCTTCGTGTTCCCCCTGGCCTCTGCCAGCAGTGCTCTGTCTGGGTCCTGTAGCTCCCTCAGCCAGGCACACTATCCACACTCCACCAGCTCCATTAAGGAACTGATCTCAATCTGGCCCTGTAGCTCCTCTTAGACTAGCCTGCTGGGCCCTGATTGGCTGCTTCCCACACAGCCACTCTAGGCTGCTTGGAAGACCTCTCTACTGCCCTTTACTGGGTCAGGGTGTAGCGCGGGCTGAAAGACCTCCAGCAGGGGGCCTCTGGACCTAGTCCACTCCATCACAGTAGAACTTTTTCATCTCTGCTCACTTTTTCTTGTTTAACAAATGTATTGGCAGGTTGTATCAAGAACGTGCACAAATTATTATTACAAATTGTATATCTATTTTAAGAAGAAGCGCACTCTCACAAAGTTAGTATATGCACTGTTAGGAGCTGTATAGAAATAGATTCACTGCCACCAAAAAGAAATCATGGTTTTGGGAGGTTCACAAAAAAGAAATCACTTTTGTTCTATTTTAATAATTAATAAAAACCTAAACAGGAGGCAGTTTTCCCAGGTGAAAAATTGTATTGCTCTTTTGCAATTTTCACATTGAAAAGCTATTTGGTTTGGGTGATGAAATGTCACTTAATCTTTCTCCTGTTTGTTTGAAAATGTCATCAGTTTCCTCCATCTCTATTAACTAAATCATTTATGGCTTCCTGTGCCATGTATTAAAGAAAAGCGACATCTATTGAGTTGTGAAATCATAAACTTAATTATTTTAAATTTATAAAATGCACGCAGTTGCACATCCCTGTGTATGTAATACAGAAATACACAATGAAGACCTAAAACAAAACAAACTAACAACTTACATACAACACTGTACATATTCACATCTTGCTGTCAGACAAAAACCTGGGAAAGGATGGACTCTGCCTCATTTCTAAAGTTTTGTCTGTACTGGAGATTTTTTTTATTTTTTATTTCCCACCTTTGCTAACACCAATTTAGCTCATATGGTGTTAGCACCTTAGGAGCCCTAGTTTAGGCAGACTGCCGCTCATGTTTTAAGCACTGTCCTTTAATCATGCCAGCTGACATGGTTTATTAAAACACCAACGGCTTATCCGTACTTGGATTTGCAGCTTTACTAATACCAGTAGTGTGTTAGCAATGGTGGGAATTTTTTGTAAAATTTATCCTAGTGTACATTAAAGTCTGACTGTCCATTCTAATACCTTGTTCAATTTCTTTTTCTTCTTACCACGTCATATTTTGTAGAACATATTCAGGCTTCTCATCTGCCATATATATTTTATATATTTCTGCTTTAAGTATAGCTATATGGTGTTCTGCTGCCCATAACTATTTCTATACTTACTGATTTGATACCACAATAAGAACGTTGAGTTGTGACGCAGAATTATATGAAATTAGATGCACTATTTCTGATCAGTTTTCAGCATCCCATTCAACAATGTACTGAAATAGCTCAGTGACCCATTTAGTATTTATTTCTAGAGCAGTTATCCTGACACAGATGTCTCACAGGTGCTTGTATGGCCAGAGGTGGATGATGAGCAGCTACTGTCCTGCTTCCACTATTGACGTGATTTCTAGGAGCCTCATTGCCCATGTTATATGCAGCAGCGAGCCTGCTCATCCATGTTAAAAGTATACCTTCAGAACTTTTTTTAAAACTTACCTATATTTCTGTGTTACTTTCTTTCTACTGTGTGCTAATGTAGTTATTCCTTTTTTTATTAGCAGTCCATCTGTGTCAAGCTATCACTGTCACTTTTAAATGTGGCTACAATGTTGAAAATGATATGTAGTATGTTTCTTGCCTCAACAATAGGTGGAGTTCTTTGAACCATTTTGGGATAGTGGAGAGCCTCGGTTTGGAGAAAAAGGAGCAAAAGGCTGGAAATCATGGATGCATCAACAAGAAAAGGGAGGCTGGATTATCATCAATAAACCTGGTAAAACTGTACCCTTTCATACATTTGTTTTTTGACAAGTTTTTTCTTTGCTTTCTCCTATTTATTAACTCATAAAGGCTTCTGGTTTTACTCATAGCCTGAGAACACTGAGAGTTACCATAAAAGTTGAAAATATATTGCCCTTTAAAAAAAAATAAGAAAAAAAAGAGAGCCTTACCAGTTACTACACTCAAATTAAGTCTGCCTTGGTGGACATATGAATTCCAACAGTTTGCTCTTCAGTCTTATACAATGTGTAAGGTTAAGATTTTGTCACAGTTATTTTTAGTAAAAGTCATAGACAGATTGCAGGCAATAAACAAAAATTCACCGGAGCTGTGACCTGTGCAAGACTATTACTAAAAAGAATGGGGTGGGGCGAGGGCTGCAAGGGGAAGGGGAAGGAATGACAGTTGGAGCCCTGGCCGAAGGCACAGGGCAGAAGCATTCAGAAACAGCTTCAGCCGCAGCCAAAGCAGCGAAGGGCAGGGGAGGCAAACGACTTCGGACAGATGGACTTTGGACTCTCCCGCACTGATGGAAAGCTGTGGGGTGCACAGCCCCAGCTGCATGGATGGGGACACAGCCCAGGCTCCTGTTGTAGCTGCGAGGGGCATGCACAGCCCTGACTCTGGCTGAAGCCACGGGTCGGGGGTGCACAGCCCCAGCTTCTGCTGCAGTTGTGAGGGGGGAGCACAGCCCCAACTCTAGCAAAGCTGTGGGTCAGGGTTTTACAGACCCAGCTCCATCCCCGCTGCTGCCAGCTGAAGCGAAGTCACGGAGGTCCGGTAAAATCACAGAATCTATTACTTCCCTAACCCCTGTGACTAAATCATATCCTTAAATATGTGTAACATAACCTGCATCACCCATCCCAGCCAGTTTGTTTATTTTATAGATGAGGATGAGGAAGATGTAGATGAAGATAAAGAAATAAAGGATAAAACTCTACCTAAATGGCAAATTTGGCTGGACATTGAATGTTCCCGTGAAACAAGGCATTGGCTGCCTTGGCGACCTGACAAAACTAAAAAGCAGACTGAAGAAGATTGTGAAGACCCAGAGAGACAGGTCATTGTGATATATATAAGACGTGTGTGTGTGTGTGTGTGTGTGAGATTTCTTTACATTTAAGTTAATCTGTCAAGGACTCCATGCATAATTGTTTTAAACAAAAAATAATTTTGGAAGATCTTGGATATCTCTAGGGCAGTGGTTCTGAAAAAAAAATTTTTTTTCACTTGGGTGGGACTGAAAATTCACTAGTGGTGTCTTGCTGGGAGCTATGAAGTCCCCCCCCCCCCCAAAACCGACTGATGGGCTTGAGGTAAGGTTATTCCAGGGAGTGAGGAGGTACTGGTTGGTGAGGGTAGGCTGATGGGGCTCGTGGAGATCAGATATTATGTTGCGGGGAGGGAAGTTCCCGGAAGGAAGTGGAAGACTAGTGGAACTAGGAAACGGCATGGGGGTTGAGGTGATGCGTCTCCCTCTTCTCATTGTTTAACTCTAGAACTGTGCTACTTCACAAAGCTGGAGCTGTCTTGTTAGCACCAAAGCCTGTTGGACATGCTGCTTCACCTCCCCTGGAGCTGAGCACAGTGCAGGCATCGAGAAGGGAGGAGCTTCTGTGGGTTAGGGGTGCGGGTAGAGTGTGCTGCTCCTTCTCTCCTCAGACTGTCTCTGGGTCCTAGCTACTGCAAGGTTTGGCTGATTTATTTTTTATTTTTTATTGTTTTGCCCCTGCCCTCTTGTTGATTTGTGCCCTACAGTTTAAAAAACTCTGCTCTAGGGATTGGTAGCGGGAGCCTTTGACCTGTAGGTCATTGTCTTTATATCCAACCTGTGTCAGTGGTGAGTGATAGTTCTGTGGTGGCATTTCTGAAGTGTGGTGATGTTCCCAGTCCAATCCTTTTGTAGATAAGTCCTTGTTCATAAAATCACGACCATGCTTGAATTGTCCCTACAGTTTTATAAATCAAGGCTTGAAAAATTTACCAGACATCAAACCATAATCTGTATAGTCAAGGTGTTGCCCTGGATTTGAGGGTTGTGTGTACCCCAGAATGTGATCAAGCTAATTGCAACCATTTTATGTGCATTCAGCCACCATGAATTAATGAAATAGAACACCACATAGTTAAGGGTTAATTTGTAGACTGGCTTTCAGAAGCAAGATCAAAACTACTGGCAGTTTGCTAATCAGAATGCGACGAAGGGAGAGGAAAATAAACAACTGAGACTCAAAACCTTGGTGGAAGGAAGACCTTGAGTCTGGATGCCTCTGATATTAGAAAGTTTATTGAAAGTTAGGAAAAGTGATGATCTAGTAGGGATCATTATGACCTATGTGTTTTATAGAAGTTAGTTATAAAAAGTCTAGATAATAGAGTGTACTTTGGAGCCATCTTGAGAGATGTTTTTCCTGACACCTTTTCTCCCCGTTGGGTGAGCAACTGGCAACGGTGAACCTGCTGTTAATTACTCAGTACTATTCCAGATATTAAGTAAATATCTGGGATGCGCTAAACCTATTGTTTATGTCTGTGTGGCTTAAATCTAATAAACTGCAGTTTTAGATAGAGCACGCTTACTTGCATTCATCTTATCACATGGAATTGCTGTGTTCCTATTGATTTATTCCTGACACCGCCTGGAGTGAAATAGTTAATGTGCCCCTGCTGTGGGTTCTGAAAACCCTGGGTAACCAAGGAAGTTGCAAAAGACAAGGATGGGACCGGGGGGGGGAAAGCGCTTCTCATCAAGATCTAGAGGCCATACTCTGCTTATGAGCCCAGTACACTTTTCATTTCATGTGCTTGAAAGGAAGAACGTACTGAGACTTCTACCCCTGCTTGAAGGCTTCCACCTTGATAGTAACCTCTCGCTAGTAGGTGTCTTACAAATTTTAAACTTTACTGCTGGAGCTGCTGTAAGAGAAAAGGAATTTCTTCAAATTTCTTCATGTCAGGAGATTTTTGTCAGCAGTGTCTGAGATTCCATGCCTGCTCCCTACATATCCTCTTGCTCTGATATGAGAGTATATAGGAAGGGGCAGATGCTCTGCCACTGCGGTTCCTTCTCAACCGCCTATGGCTTGAGATGGAGTGTCATGGTGTCTGGTAGCCTGCTGACCCAGTTTGCTGACTTTTTTTTCTTTATTTCATCATTTTCTTGTTTAATTTAGTACAGCTTTGTGCTTTTTTGGGAGAGGGGGGATGTCTTTGTCTCTCAGTATTCTTTTGCCTGTTCCACTCAGCCCCTCTCCTTCCATGGCCTTTCTTCATGGATTATGCCAAAGATTTTGGCCTTCAAACCTTGCCAGACCTGCTACAGGTCCTTCCCTGTCAGCAAGGGGCATTCCAGCTGCCTTGAAGAGGTGCATGTTCCCTCCAAGTGTAGCATCTGATCAGCAGCATATCCAGAAAGCTGAGGGAGAATTGATTGAAACTGCTTCCTATAGACTATTCCCTGAGACTTGCAGGGTCCGAGTCCCCACTATTGTTCAACTGCCTCAACTGCTCAGAATTCTCCAGTGGCTGCCCAAGCCTCTGCTCGATAACCAAAGACCTGGGAGGGGGAGCCTTCAAAGTCTTCAAGAACATCTGAAAAGAAGAGACCCCATTTCCCTGAGAAAGATACCAAGAGAAGGGAGAAAGTCACCTTCTAACTAGGGAACAAGGAGACTTCATGTCCCAGTATGGGTACCATTAAGGCTTTTCCCTTCTCCAGTACTGAAATCCCAGTACGATTTCATAATGCGTACTGAGAAGCCTTGTGCAGTACTAGTGTTGGTACCGGAATAGGAGCCTTCTAAACAAAAGGATTCCTCGAAGACTCAGGACTCGGTCATTGTCCTTGGTGTCACTGTGCTCAGGCCACGAGAAAGAGCACATGGACCGTACTTTGGTACCATTCCAGGTATCTCTCGACATGATGACGCCCAAAAAACAGTACCCAGATTAATAGAATCTCAGGGTTGGAAGGGACCTCAGGAGGTCCAACCCCCTGCTCAAAGATTCTCAGGTACCATCCAGGATCCTCTTTCATGAAAACCTTCGAATCCTGGAAGAGCCCAAATCACCTCTGCTGAGGGCTACTGAGAGGGATTTCCCACACGTATTGATATTACCATCTGGTACTATACCAACGCACCCTTCTATGAAGGCTCGGCTGTCATTACTGATGCGATTTGCCAGTCCATCCTTGCCCTTTGGTACCAAAATGACTCCCAGTACTGACACTTGTTGCTCATCCATTGGACATGAGTAAGGACACTTTCTTGGACTCAGATGTGTTTGTCCAGAATTCCACCAGCTTCCCTTTCCAGCCTTCCTCCCTTGAAGTGCACCCTGAGGTCTCACCAAGAACACCGGCACCTGTGGATCCTCTGGAGACTTGGGAGAAGGGTCAGAAACTGGGGGGAACATGGGCCATTATAGCAGGAATAAAGGAGAGAAAATCAGACCAGTATCTTACATGTCTATATACTAATGTGAGAAGTATGGGGAATAAGCAGGAAGAACTGGAAAAACTAGTTAATAAACACAACTATGACATGGTGTTTATTAACTTGGTGAGAATATTGGTATAGAATGGTACAGCTTGCTCAGAAAGGACAGGCAGGGAAAAATGGGAGGAGGTGTTGCCTTATATATAAAAAAATGTATGCACTTGGACTAAGGTTGAGATGAAAATAGGAGACACTTATTGAAAGTTTCTGGATAAAGATAAAAGGGGTAAAAACAAGGGTCATGTCATGGTAGGGATCTACTACAGACCACCTAACCAGGAAGGGAAGGTGAATGAGGCTTTTTTTTTTTTTTTTTAAATAAGCTAACAAAATCATCCAAAGCACAGGACTTGGTGATGGGGGACTTCAGCTACCCAAACATCTGTTGGGGGAAAATAACACAGCAAAGCACAGATTTCCAACAAGTTCTTGGAATGTATTGGAGACCATTTTTTATTCCAGAAGGTGGAAAAAGCCACTAGGGGAGAGGCTTTTCTAGATTTGATTTTGACAAATAGGGAAGAGCTGGTTGAGAATTTGAAAGTGGAAGGCAGCTTGGATGAAAGTGATCATGAAATGATACGGTTCATGATTCTAAGGAATGGTAGGAGGGAAGACAGCACAATAAAGACCATGTATTTCAAGAAGGCAGACTTTAGCAAATTCAGGGAGTTGGTAGGTAAGATCCCTTGGGAAGCAAGTCTAAGGGAAAAACAGTTAGAGAAAGTTGTCTCTTTGAAAAACTGCCATTATTAAGGGCACAAGAGCAAACTATCCCACTACATAGGAAAGATAGGAAGTATGGGTTGTTCCACTACCCACTCTCCTTCCCCTCTGCTTTGGACTTTATGGTTGAAAAGGAACTGGAGTGGTGGTGGGTCCACCACTTCTTGTACCCTTATACAAGAGCATGAGAATGTGTAGGGTGCAAGTGTGGACCCATGGACTGATGACAAAAATCTCTGATCAAGAGTGCGTGGGCACATGCAAATCCTCACATGGAGCACCCATAGGGACGAAACACCTTGAAGAACTCCAGTTACTGTACAGGTAAGTAATCTTTCTGTCTCTCCTCTCCTTTCCAGACCTCCCTAACTGCTGTAAGAAGTGGGGAAGGTGTCCGTTACTCTGCCTCTCCCACAGCCTCTTTACCATTCTTCCAGTTGTGTTCTCATTCCTTGTGAATAGCTGAGTACCTGCCTCTGTCATGCATTGCTTTTTCAAGCAGCATGAAACTGGTGTGATTTTTGGCAATTTTACTGTTGCCCAAAGGGTTCTAAATAGACAGTGAACTTGGGCATTGCCTTGTTAATACCATTCTTCTGCTCCTTGGTGTGCAGGTATGCAGAAACAAAGCATTAAGCAATAGTGGCTGGGAGGCCCTTTGCCTGCCTAGGGAAGAAGGCATAATAGCTCCATGAGTGCTGGAAGGAGTTTGCTCACTAGTAGCAATCATAATACCATACGTTTTTCTTTAAAGGGTGCAGCACTCACCTCCCTCAGCACTTGCCTCTGGGTACTAGCAACACTCCATGTCCCCAGTCCCCTTGGTCATGTGCATATGTTGAGGAGTGTAGAGTTGCTATCATTGATAGTCAGCCCCTGTTTTTAAGGAGACTGCCTGGAGCCTTGTGGCTGCCTTTGGAGTTGTACCAGGCGAGGGAAGGAGCTTGAGCTATTTGTGCTCTCTGTTTCTCCCCTCCCAGATCTCACCCCCAGTTCCACATACATCCCACCTCATTGCTTGCCATTGTATTTCTACAGAGGAACAGACACATAGACAGTAACTCAATCACTTACGTTTCAGGGAATTTCAAGTGTAGGACTGGTTCTGTGTTGTATTTGTATATCTGTCCTGTGGGCTCTTTTGTCTGACTTTAGGCAAGTCATTTGACCTCTCTGTTCCTTGATTTTTTTCCCCTCATCTGTAAAATGGAAGTCTTGTGAGACTTTATCTTTATAAACGTTCTGAGATGCACTGGAGGGTGGTTAATAAAACCTGCATTTAGAAAAAAAGACTTCCTTATTAAATGAGCAAACTGAAAGACCATTTTGCTGCCTGAAAGCTGACCACTTATAAAATAAGCATCTGACATGAGAGCATGGGGGAAAAAACAAACTAACAAAAAGTAAATAATCACCCAGAGTAGTTAATTATTTTGTATAGGATACTATAGTTTTACACTTAGGACTTGGCTACACTGGCGCTTTACAGCGCTGCAACTTTCTCGCTCAGGGGTGTGAAAAAACACCCCCCTGAGTGCAGCAAGTTACAGCGCTGCAAAGCGCCAGTGTAAACACTGCCCCAGCGCTGGAAGCGCGGCTCCCAGCGCTGTAAGCCAATCCCCATGGGGAGGTGGAGTACGTGCAGCGCTGGGAGAGCTCTCTCCCGGCGCTGCTGCTGCGACCACACTCACACTTCAAAGCGCTGCCGTGGGAGCGCTCCCGCAGCAGCGCTGTGCAGCTCTAAGTGTAGCCATACCCTCAGATTGCAAGCTCTTTGGGGCAGTGACAGTCTGTTGCATGTTTGTTCAGTGACTAACACAATGGGGTCTTGGGCTCTATGCACTACTGTGATACATATAATAAATTATAATTTTATTATAGAGCTAGGAGAAATAAGTAAAACTGAAACCCATGCAAATAGAGAGAGGAAAGTTAGATTTGTAGACAAAGAAAATATAGTTAGAATAAGTGATCAGACATTAGCATCAAGGTAAAGACAAGTAAAACAATATAAGGAATAATTTTTAAACTATTCCTTTTGGAGTCCTGTATATAAGTTTCTTGAAGAGGTCATTGGAGATCTTGCACTCCTTTCACTAATCCATACCTGTAGAAGTCTATTATCTGCAGATTGGGCCTGCAGTCTTCTCTGGAAGGGGGCTATTACTCGTCTAATTTGCCTTGTTTTTCTTAATGTGAATCAAGTTCCATCACCATTTCATATTCATTTTTGAAAATCTTCATTTAACTCAGAAAGCTGCTTGATAAATTATAGACTTATTTGGTTGAATTATAATTAAATTAACTATTTTATTCCTTTTTCTAGGTATTGTTTGATGATCTTGGGCCATCTTTAATCAGACTTTCTAGTCCAGATCTTCAGTTTCAGCTGCTATACTCATTTCTGCAATTCGTGGGAGTCCCATGTGGGCGTAGTCTCTTTCCTTCAAATCTCTATATCGCTATGGATGAGAACAATATCTTTGACACTGGGCAGTCTGAGAGGCCACTGACTTCTTTTGACTCGCTGCTTTCTGGAGTCAATAGTATTGGCCATATGGACACAATGACCAGAGGGAGACAGCACATAGGACACTGTAAGGAAGGAGAGGAGTTCATACAGAATGTCTTTCATTTAATGTTGCCATTGTTTTCAGGAAAGGAAAAGGCAAAACTTTCTGTCTGTTGGCTACAATATGAAATCTCAAAGGTAATTAAGTATTTGTGCACTGTCTCTCAGTGTGGCTTATAGTTTTATTATGTACATTTTTTATACCATTAAAATAAGCAACATTACGATAAAGTGAAGGTTGAGCACTCAAAGGTCAGGAAAAGCTATAGTTAAGGTGGTGTACTCAGCTTTAACTCTGTTCACTTATGCATATATATCACAATAGTCTATAATTACACAATAACATGTTTGTTGAAAAATAGTATAATTTTTCTACATTCTTAGATACATTACATTGTCTATTACTGTGTAATACTTTGTGTATGCTAGAGAGAGTCCATAAGTG
This sequence comes from Mauremys reevesii, assembly GCF_016161935.1. Lineage (NCBI taxonomy): Eukaryota > Metazoa > Chordata > Testudines > Geoemydidae > Mauremys > Mauremys reevesii. Next base: position 31,638,121 of record NC_052626.1, read on the forward strand.
ATGGGTATACAAAATGCACAGTTAATGAGGCAAGAGCTCCTATGAAATCTAATCTACCAAGGCATTTTGTATGATACTTAGCTGAGTGCCTGAATGATATGGTACCTGAGTACTTAACAAGGAAACTCGATACTCACTTTACATTGTTGAAAAAATAGTATAGTATCATTTGGAAAGTAGAATGTGATCATGTAATTAAGTTGTAATTCTACTAGCCGTGATTGTGTGTGACTGTATAGAGCAGTGTTTTCTCAACCGTTTCAGGTTGGTGACCCCTTATTCAAAGTACAAAAAAAAAATTTTTTTTTACAACTCCCTTTAAATTTATTATAAGAGTAAAAAATGTATCAATAAGAATGAGGAACCTATATAAATTGGGTATATTTTTGAGAGGTTGACAAAGAATACTGGAGCAGAGGAAAGTGAGAGTTTCTTTGCTTTAAATTGTAATAACATTTTCAGCACTTTGCAAAGTCTCCCCAAATTGCCTATCATGAAATACTAATATAGGTGGAATACATGTGAAGGCAGCTTGATAGGGAGTGGTATTCACCTGCAGTAAACACATCTGACACTTGGCAAAGGATTCAGTCTTTTTTTAGGCCTACAAAGGGGTTTTTGGCCTTTGGTGTAACTTCACTAGTGCAGATCCCTAGTTGTAGGTAGGATGCATTGGTACATCTTATCGCAGTTTTAAACCATAGTAAAGCGCATTGGTAAGTAATGGGTTTACACTCACACTCCGAGTCTACAATAGAGGCTTGCAGCAGTGTAGCAGCGCTGGTGACTAAAAATCCTGGTGTGGAGAAGGCCTGAGTTTCTCTTTGCTGATTCTCTGTTCCGTACAACCACTCCCTGCAGTATACATGACATATGACATGAGCTGGCTGGTGGCCCAGCATAGGGAGGGAAACAGATTAATTTTTTTGGCATAAGAGCGAAGCTAAGGTGGTGAGGGCATTTTTTTCCCCTTGTCCTCTCAGTGGTTGTGCCTATGGGAAATGCTGTTGACTCAGTAATCTTTAATGGGCTAGTGATGCTGAAGAATACAGACATAGAATAATGAACCCAAATACAACTGTGAGTTGGAGGGTTTTTTGTTTTTTTTCCCTCCAAATTTTGTTCTGTCAATTTTTCATTCAGGTTGTTCAGTGTCTCCAAGCAAAAAACAAGAAGAAACTGAAGTCACAGGGGAAGAAAAGCAAAAAACTAGCCAAGAATCTCCTTAAGGCATCTGAAAACCGAAACAACCTTTCCCTCTGGAAACTGTATGCCTACTTGGAATGGTTACTTGGCAACACTGAAGATGCTAGAAAAGTGTTTGATACATCTCTTTGCTTGGCAGGCACTGAAGGAATGAGAAATACCCAACTCTGTAATCTGAGCCTGCTTTATGCTTCACTGGAAGTGGAGCTACTAGAGAGTTTGGAGGAAACTGTTATGTCACGTGCTTTACATATATTGACCAAACTGGCTGAAAGTGGGCCATATGTACCTTATACTGGGCAAGTGCTATCTGTGAATATCTTGAAAGCTCGGAAGGCATATGAGCATGCATTGCAAGATTATTTAAGTGAAAGTCCAGTCTCTAATTGGGATCAAGCCAGCAGTTCTAGCCAACTGGTTAATTTAGTTGGTTGTTATGCACTTTTCCAGTATTTGACTGTTGGGATTGATGCTGCTGTATTAATATGTAGACATATTTCTGAAAAGCTTAAAGGTTCTGCTTCACAGAAGTTTGAAAGCATTGGAGAAAATCTTGGCATTCATAATTTCCCCACTGCTCTTGAAGCTGTCACACTCATGCACACAAATTTACTCAGGTACCATATGAAAGTTAGCATTTACCCTTTAAATCCACTGCGAGAGGCACTAACGGAAGCTTTGAAGCTGTATCCTAGCAACCAGTCTCTTTGGAGGTCATATATCCAGATCCAAAGCAAGTCTCACAATGCTAGCAAAGCACGAAGATTTTTTGATAGTGTCACAAGGTCTACTAAGTCCCTAGAGCCGTGGCTGTTTGCAATCCAAGCAGAGGAGATGAGAAAGAAGCTTGTCGAGAATGTTCAGAGGTAATAGAACTCCAGACAATAATACTGTTCACTTCACTCTTCCTCTGTAGCTATCAAATCACTTTGCCAAGGAGGGTGGGTACTGTCATTATCTTCACTTTACAGATGAGGAAACTGAGGTTTGGAGAGGGTATTTGTTCAAGATCTCACAGTGAATCAGTGGCAGAATAATGAATAAAATGTAAATCTCCTGACTCTTGACCCATGTTCTTTCTGCTGGATCACACTGCCCTCAAACATTTCTCAAACCACACAAGTGACGCTCTTGTTCTTGAGCTGTCAGTATAATGAAGTCATAAATTGTAATAGTTTGTGATAAAATGTAAAGGAAGACAGCATGTTGCAATTTAGAACTTGCTGTTGTTTGCAGTCTGGATACTGTATTTTGACTGTTGTAACGAGAAGTCTCTTTAAATCAGCAGATGACAAATTATCATAAATATCAGATTAATCTTTGCTCATTGGTGGAAATTTGAGAATAGCCCATGCCTTCTTCCTTCAGACATTAAGAGGACGGGGCAATTCTCAGGTCTTTGATAGTGAGCAAAGAATTGCCTAGTATGCTAGCTGGACTGTTTTAATAAATGAAAAGCCCACAATGCTCATTTTACATCATCTGAACGCATTAAGTGATTTAATTTGTATCACTGCAGCTCAGAGAGAGATCAAGAAGACCTGATGGTGTAATGGAGAAGAGATCAAAATATTACAAGCTTTTAAAAAATGGATGATTGCAGCTCTGTGCTGTCGGTGTTTGCCTTTGGTCAGATTACTTTCCCTGCAGTATTTCATTCTTTCCTGGATGAAGTCATCTTTAACCCAGACACCTTTGTGCAGATTGTATTATCCATTTGTATAAATTCCTATTACAGGACAAAGATACAAATGTTAATTAATTATGCATAAAATGTGTTGAATGCCCCCACTAATGAGGAATATGAGGAATTCAGTAAATAAAATCTCTGCTCTTTTTTAAAGATTCTTTTTAGCATCTGCAAGCTCTGTTTGCTCTTTCAGGTTTGCTAAAGATGTATTTTGGGAAATTTCTAGAGAACGGAGCAGGAGCTAGCAAAATTGAAGGTCATTAACTTTTTTTTATAGGCTAGTTATAGTTTGTTTATGTGCTAAATGCACCCCCCCACCACCTTGTTAGTTGAACGCAAACTTATTCTTAATTTAAGTTTTTGTTTTTGGCGTTTTAATTCACCCCCCAGGCTCCATTGTGATTCGTTATGGGAACTTGCACCTACAGGTGATTGAGCCTGACTACAGTATTCTTAAATGGTGTCAAAAATATTTAACCTCAGATCACTGATGTTTTTGTGCTGTTTTCAGCATTTTGTGTTAATTACTCTTTTTTTTATTAGTTATTTAAATGATTGTTGTTCATTCTTCAGTATGTTTCTGAATGCAGAACAGAATGTGCAGAACACATTAGACAATTTAAATATGTTGTGTAATCTTGAGAGCATATGTTGATTTTTTTTTAAAGTGTTAACAATTGTTGATGTTGCTAATACCTTGTTTTAATTACTTCTACATATAGGCTAAAATGTCTGAAGAATAGTAATATGTCATGCTGGGTAAAAACTAGAATCCATAGGTGCCCTCAAGTTACATTGAATTAGGATATTATAACCTAGAAAAAATGATAATTTTTCTCAACTCTGAGTTTAGAGTGATAATTACTTTGATATGCCAGATGCCCTTTCCACAAAGAAAAATAAATACCTATTTTTTTTATTGATTTATATATTCAAATGCCAGTTGGACCAGCATATATTCCAAATCAGTTTCATCTGAGAGCACTAAATGTTAAGAGAAAGCAGCATGAAGTTCCTAATACATTTGTGAAATTTTCTGTGGAATGGAAGCAGTGAAATTACTCTCGCCTTCTTGTATAAGGACACAGTTGTTTACCTCATGTATATATTGTTTGCTTTTCTGTTTCAGAGTAGATGTCGGAGAAATATATTCAACAATTCCTGAAACTGGGTTAACAAATCGGATCAAAGCTTTATTTGAACATGCAATTCAGAGTGAAAATGGTGCCCATTGTCCATTGCTGTGGAGAATGTATTTGAACTTTCTGGTGAGATTAGAACAGTGTTTTGGGCTTAATTTTATTATATTTACCATATTTGGAATGTCTGATTAACAGTGGGCACTATATGGTCTGGATGGGTTGAAAGATGCTTACATTTATCATTTTGAAGTTTGGTGCACATGTTAATCATATCAGTTTCTACAGAAGGGAATATTTGAGGAAATGCAGTTCAGTCATTTAGACCAGGGATTCTCAACCTTTTTCTTACTGAGACTCCCCCCAACATGCTATAAAAACTCCACTGCCCACCTGTGTCACAACTGTTCTTCTGCATGGAAAAGCTGAGGCCTGTAGCAAGCAGGGCAATTGCCCAGGCCCCCGCAAAGCTCAGTTGCTCAGGCTTTTATATGCAGAAGAACAGTTGTTTTCTGCAGCTTCGGTGTTTTTCAACTTCAGCCTCAGGCAGTGGGAAAGTGGGGCTCCGGGCTTCAGCTCCAGGCAGCGGGGCTCCGGACTCTGGCCCCTGTGGGGCAGTGGGTCTTGACAGACCCCCTGAGACCTGGTTGCAGCCCCCCAGTTGAGAACTGCTGATTTAAACTGTGTTGGTTTAGTGAAGAGTTGTAATGTACTTGCAACATAGTTTTAACAAGTAAGAGATACTAAGTATTATTACTGTTTGCTTATGGCAGTGGCCACAATGTGGTAGGCATTTTTCAGACATTCAGGAATGGACTGTCCCTGTTATGGAGCTTGCAGTTTAAAGAGAGGTGGACAGAAGTTAAGGAAAGGGGAAGAACCAATAGGAAAATTATAGAAGTCAACTACGTTTATTTTAGATAGCACAGCGGATAAGGATCTTTAAGGTCTTGAAGATTAAGCTGTAGCTGTTTTACTAGCTATATGCGATAATTATGTTATATCTCCATTAGATTTTGTTTTTGTTGGTAAAGTCAAAATGGAAATATCTGCTGTGGTGGCCATAGTGGGCTGGGCACTTCTTTATAAAAAGTTTCATCCCGTTTTTTATTTTGAAAGTGATCTTATCTCTGAGCCCCTCTTGTATCATTTCTCTGAATCAGGGTTTCTCAAACTGGGGTCCACGAGAGTATTCCAGGGGATCTGCTAGTCATGTCCAGGGCCACCGGCCATGCTGATCAGTTCCTCCCCCTCCCTCCCAGTGCCTCCTGCACACCAGAGAACAGCTGTTCAGAGATGTTCAGGAGGCGCTGGGAGGGAGAGGGAGGAGCGGAGAGGGGGCGCACTCATGGGAGGGGGCGGGAAGAGGGGCAGGGGTGGAACAGGGATGGGAAGAGGTGGGGCAGGGGTTGGGCCTTCGGGGGAAGATGGATTGGGGGCGGGGCCAGGGACTAAGCAGGGAGCTTGGGGGTCCGTGAAAAATTTAAAATCAAAATGGGGGGTCCACAGGTTGCTAAAGTTTGAGAACCACTGCTCTAAATGTTCCGTTCCCCAACTTTTTGGATCAAGCTTTTCAGAAAAGGAAGATAAAGGGGGGCTTTTTTATTCTGAACTTAACCCACAGGTAAGCTGGACTGGTTTCCAGCTAAGCATCTGTCAGTGTTCAGTGAGGCCCTGGGCCTTGGCATGAGCTAGGACCTGGTCTGCCAGTGTCACATCCCCAACGCTAAACAAAAATTGGTTTGACATTTGTACCATGTGTGTCTGAATGATAAAAATGCTACCTATGATAAAATGTGATCCTTACATTTTCACTTGTGGAAGAGTTATTGGTGTCAGATGAGAATAAGACGCAATAATAATTCTTCACCTAACATCGATGGCACCAAAAAGCTTCTTGAGGGGTAAAACCAATTATTCAGTAATCTTCAGCTCTGCAGATATTACCACTTAAAAGTAAATGTTATGTCTGTCCAATGTCACCAGAAGGTCCTGTAGATCTTGTCAGATCTTGAGATGTGTTTAGTTCATTCAGTCTTAAGTATTTTTGACAAGGTATTTCTCCATCTTTAACAGAATCAGTAATTCAGTTGGATTTTGAATCAGTATTCCCCTTCCCCTAAAATCCCATTTATTCTTTAAGAAAGAATTAGAGACAGAATGATATTGAGAGCTGTTTGCAGAACAACAGGAGATGTAAATTTTAGTGCTCATTTGTGACAACTAAATGGAGTGTGTTGCTATCTAGTATTTATAAATCTCACCATGCAATATAAAAGGTTTAGTGACCCAAAATAACCCAATCTTTATCTACAAATAATATTTCATCTATGTGAAATAGAAATCTACACTTCAGCATGAAACCTGTTGATCTTAATAGAATCATTAATGTAGTGAGACCAAGTGAAAATGTTAAATCACTTAGTTGAAAAATCTCCTGCTCCTTGAAGACCCCAAAGAACTTTGTAAATTGTTGGTGTAGGAAGGCACTGTTTAGATCTAGACCTGCCTCAGAGTTTCCTTTACATAAAGTTATTTTCAAACCTGGTCAATTCAAAATATTCCATTTGCAAAAAACTTTAAAATCTTTACATATAAATGATGACCAAATAATGAGACTAGCCAACCAATGCACTCAAAACTGTTTTAAAGCTGTGTGCTGCTGGTGTGTTCTGTACTTGCCCCATCAGATATCCAAGCTGGCATTTCTAGGAAGAGGATTTACTTTCCTTTAGCTAGATGCCATCACAGGTTCTGATGAGCAGCCCCATCTTGGCGACTCATCAGACTGCTGTGAGGGGATTCAGCTGCTAGATCCTGTTTGTTCAGACTCTGGAGGCTTAAAACAGAGCCCAGGTATAGTGAACAGGGACAGTTTTACAGCCTCTGAGCATGCTCTCAGGGTGCAGATCTTCTGTCATCCCCACTGAGATCACACAGCCAACTGCCCCGTCATTGGAACCGGTGCTTAGCTCTCAATCTCCCCTTGTAGTTTGAACCTACCCTCTCCCAGAATGCCACTCAGAAGTGTGAGCCTTCTGGTTTACTACTTCAAGGGGGCCTTGTGATAGGTGTAACTGTTAAATGCACAGATGCTGTACAGAATTCTAAAGAACTCTTTACTAAAGCACAAGAAATACACAGAGTACAGATCGTATAGAAAACAGCAAACAACCTGAACATAATGCTCACTTTAGTTCATCCTTCCTTTGGAAGTTCTTGGGGACCCATCTGTGTTCAGATACGCAGGGCTTCCCATACCTACTCAGGTTCCTGCAGCAACTTCTCATATCTTGTTCTTGTGGTGATTGTTGAAATTGCATTTACATAGACGTTCCAGTGTACATGACTTAACCATTTAATAACTGATGGAAGGGCATTGAGCAAGTCCATGAGGAAACCAGGCAGCCCTTGCTGATGGATGCAGTCTGCAAGTATATGATCTACATCATCTTGGCCACAGTGCCAATGGGGGGAGTCATGAAGGCCCTATTTATAGTCACTAGAAGTATATCTTATCACTCGATCTGAAGCAATTGAGCTTTGCCCACAGATAGTGTGGAAAGTCAAAACCAGGGGACTGGACTGTTGGCTCTTTCATGAGATAGGCACTAGCTATGCTGGAAGCTTGTTCTTGCCACCTAGTATTCTGCCCACAGGTGACATCGAGGTTCCTTAAAAGGAATTGTCCAAATTGGGTGCCTTGAGCTAAAATGGTAGATTGGTGGATTAGAGATCTTTGTAAAGAGTGATAGACCCAGATTCTGTAAGGTGACTTGTCAACTGATGTCAGAAGGGGCAGAACCGGCAGCCAGGCCAGGTTGGTCTCATGGTACCAGTTATTATATACATAGTTTAATTCAGCTACATGTCCACTAGTTCTATGTGAGAGGGGTTGAGCCACATTGGGGAACGATATTCTGCTACAGAATAGCACAAGGAAAGCCCAGAACTTCGCATTAGCTCCCTTGTTTGAACCAGATAGCTGGCTGATCAGGACGTTTCTTGTCTTTATTTGCAGTGAGGTCTTGGTAAGGTGCTCCTTGCATGTCCAGGTGTGGTCCAGTGTGACGTCTAGATGCACAGGCATTAGGTCGTTGTCCAGTCTGAGTCCATTCAGGAAGATGCTGAGCTGTTTGTTGGCCTTGTGTGTGGTTTAGATGCAAACAGCTGGAAACGGTCTTTGACACTTACTTTGAGTCTCCATTTTTTAGAGTACTGGGCCAACTTTCTCATATCTGCATGGAAGACTTTGTCTAGGTGACTGAAATCCTGGTCCTGCACTGCCAGACAGATGTTGTCAGCTTAGATAAAAGGCCTGGCTGTGGTGTAGGGAAGGTCATTTGTGAAGAGGCTGAAAAGTATCAGTGCTAGAACTGAGCCCTGAGGTTCACCATTGTTTTGGCGGCCTCTCAGCAGCAGTTCCACACCTCTGACAGCCTGTCATGGTAGGACCAATGACACTTTGCACCTTAAGCCTGTATACCAGATTGTGTTATATGCAGCAGCAAGGTCTAAGAATACTGCACCTGTCTTCTGCCTGGTCTGGAAGCCATTCTTGATGTAGGCAGTGAGTGCCCACACTTGACCACAGGTATTGTGGTTTGGTCTGAACCCTGCTTGATCTACACTCAGGATAAGGGGTGGGAGCAATTCTCTGACGGATAAGCCTTTCAAGTAATTTGAACACAAATCTTAACAAAGAGATCAGGTTGTGGTAATATGCTGCAACTCGACTGTCTTTCTCAGGTTTTGGCAAGACTATTTATTACCTTTGGTCCTGTGCAAGATCTTAGGCTTTTTATTCTTCTAGATGACTCTTCTAGATGTCTCTTCTAGATGTCTCTTGATAGCAAAATGGCTACTCAGTGTTTTCTAGTTTTTTCCCTGGCTCTTCAGGAATTCAGATGAGATATGTGTTTTCAGTGTTTTGATTGCCCTTTCTGTTTCATCTGTGGCAAATGGCTGAAGTTTTCAGTTTTAGGTATACACTGGTTCTAGTGCTGTCATTATTTCTTCATCTCTCCTTCAAACGTTTTGTCCTTATCTGCCTTTGCAACATTTATCAGGTGGTTAGCGGTGTTGTTTGGAGGGACTGGGTGTTGGCACTATGCTGGAGGTTGCTGAGCAGCACCAAGTTTTCTGATTAATGCCCTGGCTTTATGGCTGGATCTTGAGGTGTTTAGTTCCATGTTAACCTGCTCTCATCGCTTCTAGAAATATTCAAGCTGTCTCAAGATGTGTGGTGATGTCTGGATCACGATTTTCTTCATACTGATTGAGGAGTTCTGCATGCTCCTTATCTAGATAGAGAATGTAGACATTATAACAACCTCTTGGAATTGACGTGATGAAAGCTTTATAAATGGCTCTTGTAAATAGCATATAAGATTCTTCAGTAAAGATGATGTGTGATAAAACTGGGCCAATTTGCTCTCCAATAGTTCCAGCAAGGTTTTTTTGTTGGCACTTACAGGGGGGAGGGATAGCTCAGTGGTTTGAGTATTGGCCTGCCAAACCCAGCGTTGTGAGTTCAGTCCTTGAGGGGGCCACCTACGGATCTGGGGCAAAATCAGTACTTGGTCCTGCTAGTGAAGGCAGGAGGCTGGACTCAATGACCCTTCAGGGTCCCTTCCAGTTCTAGGAGATAGGTATATCACCTTTTTTTTTTTTTTTTTTTTAGGTGTGGATACTTGGTGAAAGTGGCTAAAGATCTCAAATCACTCAACTCCTGCCCTTTTAAGCACTGTCTAGTCTCTGTCAGGTGACTTCAAATCCTTACCAGGTGACTTTGTTGCCAGGTGCACTCCTCAGGCTGCCACCCAGAAGTGCTTTGTCAATCTGTTGTCAATTATATTTATATTTGAATAGAGGACCATCCTGAGTTAATGAACCTTTATTGTCAGCCCTGTATCACTCCCCTTGGGATTTTTGTCCATTATGGAGGCAAAAGTACAACAGTGGAAACATCTACCCTCAGATATTCAAAATGGAGTTTGCAGTCTGCTAAAGATAGAGAGCTCATAATCTCACTCAGAATTTATAAATTGTGCCAAATTTATCACAGATGCTAAGTTAATTTTTGCAAACAAAAGGGTCTACATTTTCAAGAAGACCTCAACCCTTTCTTCTGCTGTTTGTGTGAAACTATGTGCACTATCATTCCTACACACATTTTTTTGTGGGCTTATCGCTTTTGTATGCAGGTGATAGAATTTGCCCGTGTAACCCCTTTATAAAATGCAAATATTGTTGTGCATGTAAATATTATTACTTGCATACAAATAGCAGTATACTAACATTGTATGGACAAATGGAGGGCACTTCTTAGCAAATTTAGAATTGAGGAATGGAACAATTAGATATTCTAATTTTTTAAGGAGAGAGAAAAGTTAAGATAGAGTATTTTGAGATTAACAGGAAAAGATCGTATAGCTCAGTTGCTAATGTACTTGCCTTGGAGCCCTGGTCTTCCATGCTAGGAGTTGTGTTAAGGTAATAAAGGTAATAATTGGAGATATACCAATCTCCTAGAACTGGAAGGGACCTTGAAAGGTCATTGAGTCCAGCCCCCTGCCTTCACTAGCAGGACCAATTTTTGCCCCAGATCCCTAAGTGGCCTCCTCAAGGATTGAACTCTCAACCCTGGGTTTAGCAGGCCAATGCTCAAACCACTGAGCTATCCCTTGCTTAATGCTAACCTGTGACTGTGGTATTAGAGGAGTGCTGTCCTGCAAGTGAAAAATCAAACAGGTTCCTTCTGTCATTCTTTGATGTGTTTGTTTCACTCCACCACTTGTGAGTTACAAAGGGCCAACTTCTAACTCATATCATAGTCCATTAATATAATATACCTATTACATTTATGCCTATTACATTTATGCCTATTATACAATCTGTTCATAAAGAACTCCTCACCAGGGAAACTCTGTCTGAACTTTTGTGTGGTAGTTTCTCTGCTTCTAAGAAGACACAAAATATCACTTCAGCAGCCACAATTTATTTGAAATATGGATTTTTCTCCCCCCCCCCCTCACAGTTTTCTCTAGGAAATAAAGAAAGGAGCAAAGGACTGTTTTATAAAGCCCTTCAGAACTGTCCCTGGGCAAAGGTAAGTGTTTTGTTTTTTAAATTTAAATTGGTCATCAAGAAATGAAGATTTTTATATTTAGAAATAAATTTGAAAAGTTTAGGCTGTAATTAGCCATGATACATATGTGGAAAAAGAATGAAAACTGAGGGAACTCTTACTGTCCAAAGATTCTAAAGAGTGACTACAAATGAGAGGCGAATTTGCAGGGCAAACAATAAATAAATAAAGTGGCCAGTGGAGTTTTCAGTTTCATAAGTTGAGGAATCGTATTGTATAAAGCATGGAGACGATCCTCCTCCCTGTGACCCTGGAGAGATGGTGCTTTGAGAACCGTGTTTAATTCTGAGCACTTCAGTAGCAGAAATATATAGAAGACAAATTAGACGGAATTCAGAGAATAGCAGAAAATAAATAAATAAATTGGCGAGCACCTATGACTCCCATTGAAATTAAAAGGAGCTTCAAGAACTTCAGCACATTTCAGACCCTACATTTGGTTGCTGAATAAAAGAAATATAGTTTTAGAAACAGAAGAAACCTAGTCATTTATAGTCCATACCCCTGACTACAGGATTGCCACCCTATCTTGATTCTTTCTTCTATGTATGCTGAAATGCTGGTTGCATCTGCTAGTTGTATGTACTCCTTTCTGTCTAGTCCCTCTTTCTTGAACAGAAAGATGACTGAGTAAATGCGGTTGTTGTTTTTTTTTAAATTGTATTCATAGGTGCTGTATATGGATGCAATAGAGTATTTTCCAGATCAACTGCAAGAGACCCTAGATCTAATGATTGAAAAAGAATTGAGAGTAAGGGTACCTATAGAAGAACTGGAATTGCTACTGGAAGATTAAAAAAAGATGGTGCAAGAACAACAACAACAAAAAAAGAAAAAGAAAAAGCAAACAAAAAAAAAAAAAGGGGAATGTTGATGTCCAAAAGTCTGTCTTCAACTGTTATCTTTGACTGGGACTTCAATGGACTATGCACATATTTTTCTTACTAAGAATAATTTGTTAAAAACTTTGCTATTCCTATGCCGCACTACTAGCTGTAAATATCCTAGAATTTGTTCCACATTTGTAGTGGGCTGCTTTACACATGTAAATACATCTGTTTTTCTGGAAAGTACAGCAAAATCCACAAAATGATACTTACCGATAATTAATTTGCTGTTGGACCCCACCTACAACTCGTATGCTACAATTTAATACAGCCGTTCCCTTGAATTCAGTGGAATGTCAAGACATGCCTACTACAATTTGCTAGGCAGCACAGGAAGTAAACATCTGCCAAATGTACCCTTTACAATCTGCTGCTGTCAACAGGCTAAATATGTCCTGCTTGGTGTGGATGTATATATAAATATCCACATATGTTCCAGTATCTTGTTCTCTGTTCAAAACAAGAAGATAAGTAAAACTCTTGAAAAAATATCCAAACAACAATTAGCTCAATTGATAAACTGTTACCTTGTCAAACAAGTTTTGGCATTTATCAGTTTTGTCTTTGCATGTGTAATGATATGACAATTCTAATGTAAATATTTATTAAAACATACTTAAATACTTTAATCTAGTTGGAACTTGGATTTTTTATTTTTTAAATGTTAATTTTGGTGAGGAAAATGTATTCATCTTTATTTTTAATATCTAGATCTTTTCTATCAGCAAATTTTTGTTTTGTTTTTAATATGCAAGCTATTATAATTAATTTCCCTGTACTCCCAACATACACTGGTTAATTGTCATGAGAGAAATAAATGGTAATTCTGTTTTGAGGTGCTCCTTCCTAAGGTGAATACTCAGGACATAAGACTGTTTATAGCAACTCTGTACTTTACAGGCTACTTGCCACTGATATAAGATGGAATATGGCAACTGTTTAACAGTACATAGCATGTTTTTTTCCACTTCCCACTATAAACAGATGTGTAGTGTTACTATGTTCAGGTGAAAATAAATAGGGAATTTAGTTATATAGAAAGTGTTAAAATATGAACAAGACACTGGATTTCGCATCCTTGTTGTTAAGACGAAGTGATGAGGATCTGAGTTTTCATCTGTGAAAGAAACTACCTCCAACAGCAGAGCCTTTCAATATCATATGGGGTATTGGTTTTGTATTGACTCTGAAGGAAGAATGCGAGCTACTCAATCACTTATACTTATCTCTGTAGCAATAAGATATACCACGGAGGGCTCCTGTCCAACCCTGGTCAGCTGATGAGATCTGTTGGCATTGCAGCACAGGCTGTTAAGTCCATTTTAGTGCATTGTAATTCATTTATCCATCTTGTGTACTTATTTTGAATATAGTAGGGAATTTGCAAATGTTTGACTATGATCTTAAATTTTCTAATACTTCTGTAGCAGCTTTTACTGAAGCTCTAAAATTGCTTTACTTAGTAAATTTAGCCTCATATTATCGCTCTGATTAAGTAAGTATGGCCACATTTTTGCTTCAAAATTAATGGATTCAGTGATATTTTTCTTTTTAAAAAACCCATTTCTTCTAAAACCCCAGTTTCATGTGAGTCTGAGAGATGGCAGGAACACTCAAATTAGAGCTAGCAGCTTGTTACTGGGTGGTAGGTGAAGAAAGAGAGGTCAGACTCTAACTTCTCTGTTTCTTTGGTGGGTCAAAAATTGAGTCACTCATTCTCTGTTCCCCTTTGAGATGTGGCCAATGGTAGGGGTGTGGAAGAGGATCTGGCATGCCTAGGCTCTGTCCACCCTTGGAGGTCTGTTTCTGCTTTGCTACATTGCTTTGCTTTTTCTCCCACGGGACTGGGAAGCCCGTGGAGCTCCTGCTCTATATTATTCTCCACCTCTCTCCCTACATTGATCCTCTTGCTCACACTTGTCCATTTTCTCTCCTCCTAGCTCACTTTACCCTGCCCCCTCCTCTCCCAGCACCAGAGCTAGAACATTTGTGTGGTTTCATGAGTCTCATTTCTCATGCATAAGAGCAAGTCATTGACTCCATTCCACTCTCAGAGAAGTGTAAGCAGGTTGGGGGTGGTGGGTGCAGGCCCATTTCCCCAGACCCTTTTCTCCGCACCTGAAGAATAAGAGCAGCAGTAATGGCTGGCTGGCCCCCAATTCCATGAACTTACTGTACAATGCTGTATGCAGATGTAATGCCATTCTTTATTCATACATAATATTTCCCCTGCTTATATATCTGAGTTAGCCCTCTTAACCCAGCTTCAACCTGGTAGCTCATGTTCAGTTAGTTGGGCACCATGACCCTAAATCTGTTTCAGAATCACTGCTTTCCAAGATACAGTTCCCCATTCTGTTAGTGTGACCTACGTTCTGTGTTCCTTGTAGTTTGGCTGTTTTAAAACACATGTTCAAGTGAGCCCATCTTATTATGTGATCCAGATTGCTTTGTAAAACGCACCAGTCCTTCGTTACCATTTCACCAATTTTAGTGTCTTCTTTAGCAGCAATGGTTTTATATTTCCTTTGAGATTACTGATAAAGATATTGGATGGCATTGGGGCCAAGAACAGATTCCTGCAGGATCCCACTTGAAATAGCCTCTTAGATGATGGTTTCCCATTTACAATTTACTTTTTGAGATTTGTCAGTATGTAATCCATTTCATGGGTTACGTTCCATCGGTATTCCATTGCTATTCTTTATATCGTTAATTTTTTAATCAGAATGTTGTGCAGTTCTAAGTCAAATACCTTACAGAAGTCTTAAGCATACTGTGTTCAGAATTACTTTTTATTATTCAGCCTTGTAATTTCATCAAGAAAAATCAGCTTTGTGTCACAGGACTTATTTTTCCATAAAACCATGCTAATTGTCATCAACTACACTACCATCCTTTAATTTGTTACTGATTGCACCCCATATCAATCTTTCCATGATTTTGCCTGGGATCAACGTCAGCCTAGCCGGAGGAAAAAAGACATGGGTCACAGAAATATTACATGTCTACCTAGTTTCTGGAAGTGTCCTTTTTCCACATCCCTGACCCTTTGAGTAAGGGGTTAGAGCATCTCTGAGACACCCAACATGTTCTGCAGCAAAAGCAGGAGAATTGGACTGTATATTCCTGACATTTCTAAGGTTTGTTTTTTTTAAGTAGATTTTTTATTTTTAAATCTTTCAGGTCATCTTTATCATCACAAAGCAGCAAGAGAGCGCAAAAGCCATGTTTACGAATTCCTTTGCAGGACCTCTGTAAGACAAGTCACTCCTCGGGCATATAAAAGGAAAGTTTGGCATCACCCTTATATCGGTCCCTGCTTCTTAGCCATGCAGACCCCATTGTTCTCATACCTCATTGTCTTGATCTGTATCAGTGAGCCAGGCCCTGCTCCTCCCCTTGTAGTACCAGAGGGTGCCCTAGGCTTGCTGAAGAACTGGAGTAGCAGCAATGGAGTATTAAGCCAGATTCCTCATCTTCCCTCAGCCCATTAGCAGACATGGAGCAGTGGTAATAGTAGGTCTGACAGGAGGGAGACCCCAGCTGGAAAAAACAGGATCAGGGTGAGGAAACCTTTGTCCCACCTCCCTGTCTGAAGAATGGGAGCAGCAGCAATGGCAGCAGGCTGGACCCCTCATGCAGGTACTGACCCCAGCCCTATGGGGGAGGAACTTGGGGTGGGGAGGGATGGCTGGGCAGTCTCCTTCCTCTGCAGCCTCACAGCTGCACCTTGTTCCTCTTTGATTTCTCCCTTTTCTGAAGCAGAGGTGCCTGGTGCATCAGACTAGATTCTTGTGCATTTTAAGCATGCTCCCATGCTGCTCACTGAGCCGGGTTCTTAGGGCATGGACCTACAGAACCTAGTGCTTATTCAGCCGTGTTTGCAGTATTGGGAGGCTTCAAGTGCCTGAAGCTAAGAGAAGTGGGGGTGGGGGGAACCATCATCATACAGCACCGCTACTCCAAAATGCTCCTCTGCAATTCTGAAACCACAGTCAAAGAGCCTGTAGTGGGAGGAGAAAGGAGGGTCTAGAAATTTGGCAGGAGGGTTCCCCTGGTCTTGGTAACCTGCCCAAATTATGAGCCATTGAAAATCAGGAGCCTGGATAGATAACTGCAAGAAGTTCAAGAGTTGTATGGAGCAGGAGGAAGTTTGAGGAGGACTGCTTAGGGGAAAGGGGGACGGAGAATGTGAGGGGTAAAAGACTGAGGAGAAATGATATCTGATTCTGTGACTGGACATTTAGTTAATTTAGTAAGATTCATTGCAGTAGTCCAGTTTAAAACCCACCTCTCTCTATTGGGTATAAGAGCCTGAAGATGGTGTGAATTGGTGTAGCTCTATTAGCAACACTGATTTACACCAGCTGAGAATCCAGCCTACTGTGGGAAATTCATCCTGAGCCAACTTTTCACCTTCCTTCCATGGAATTGGATATACTGTCAAGTTAATTTTAGTCCCACAACCAGGGCCAGCTCCAGGGTTTTGGTGCCCCAAGCTGCAGAAAAGGAGAAAGAAAGAAAAGCAGTGATCGGGATCAGCTCTACCGCCGCTGTTTCAGTCTTCGGCGGCAATTCGGCGGCTGGTCCTTCCCTCCGACAGGAAGTGAGGAACCCGCCGCCAAATTGCCGGATGTGCCGCCCCTCTCTGTTGGCCACCCCAAGCACCTGCTTGCTGGGCTGGTGCCTGGAGCCGGCCCTGCCCACAAAATGACCGTACTTTCCTCTTCAACTAGGCCTTTTCACTGAGAAAAGTGCTTATGAGCTAGAGCATGCAGTGCTTTCTTTTCAGTACCATAAATGTCCCACACTGCTTTGGATTTAAAATATGTAGCTGCACATCTGTGTGATGAACTGTGCCTGGAAGACATAATAATGAACTGGAACTGACTGCTGGAGATTAAGCTGCTGGCCATGTAGTGGGTAAATGGGGAAAAACTTTTTCAGAACTACTGTGTTTCTATTGCATAGGGCCAAGGGAAAAAGATGTTTCCACAGTGTTTTCTTCTGTGTAGTCATTTTGGAAGTCATCTGCCATGTGTCTCCTATTCCTAGGTAAGCGAAAAGGTACTTGGACCAGTGGTTCTTAGTAACAGTGAATGATCATTTTTCTCTCATTACTAAGAAGGGAACCTAGCAGAACTTTCCTGGATGAAGTTTGCTTTGCCATCTGTGATTCTGGATTGTGTGGATTTCACATGAAGGTCTCATCAACACTGATTGTTTGCCTGGAAAGTCTTTTTTTTTTTTTCTTCCCAAAATATCTGTTTCTCTAAATCTTTGCCTGAGACCAGATGAAACCAACCCAGTTATATTCTATAGAGTGGGAATTCAGAGGCTGGGCTTTGAACTTTCAGCTAACAAGATCTGGGAGGCAGTGTATCCTAAGAGAGAGTGTACTGGACTGGGAATCAGGAGCACATGGTTCAATTATTAGCTCTGCTGCTGGTTTTCTGTGACCTAGGGGAAGTGACTTCCCCTGACAGCCTCACAAGGATAATGATCCTGACCTCCTTTGTAAAGCACTTTGAGATCTATGGAGCTATGATGTTTTTGCTGTATATTTTTGTTTGCTGTCTTTTGAATTTTAATCATATTATATAGTACCTGGCCTGTAAATACAAAGATATCAGTCTCCAAGGCTGTCAGTATGACTGAGATTCTCCAATTATATATTTGGGGTAGTTAATTAGGAAATGGCAGCGACCAAGAAAGTCAAAGATAGTGTTTAATGAAAGCAAACTCCTCTTTTAGTAGATTGCCCAGATGCATTGCCTGCCCATGGAAGCTGTGACTATGGTATGTGTGAAGATGCCTCCTGCCAGTACAATGAGTATGTGATTTGCACTTGAACAGATGTAGGACATGTGGAGCTGTCTTTCTGGGCTATGACAACCTCACTGTAATTTGCAACCAGTGTAAGTCATTTTGGGGGAGGAGGGAATTTCTGTCACATATACATTGTACATTGCAGTGTTGTAAGTCGTTTTGGTCTCAGAATATGAGAGATAAGATGGGTGAGATAATATCTTTTATGGGATCAGTTTCTGTTGGTGAAAGAGACAAGCTTTCGAGCTACACAAAAGAGCTCTGTTTAGCTCAAAAGTTTGTCTCTCACCAACAGAAACTGGTCTCATACAAGATGCATGAGGTAATATCTTTTATCTCATATATACTGTAGTTAACTAGTCTGTGATCTCAGTGTGGTAATACAAATACAAGATTTGCTAAACTAGTGGCCTGGTTGTTTTGCTTCTTCAATTGTGCAGTGTTGTGCACCGATAAAGAGCTGGTGCACTGTACTGCCAAGGGCGCTGCACTTCAGTGGTGAATAAATCAATTATATGCATGAGATCTTACATGTATATAGAATTGATCTTTCAACACGCTGAGCTTAGGAAAGAGGACATATGGTAGGGTACCCTTCTTCCCCTCCACACACCCAAACCCATGGGCAAGCAGCATGGCTGGATCTCTGCTTAGAGTTCCAGGGATTGCTAAAAGAAATGCACTGTTGCACTAGGAAGTTTTCTTAAAATGTTTTTAGTAAGCATTCTGTGTTCTCAGATGGAGTTTCATTGTATTTCCATCTGTTTTGGCTTGCTGAATGCAACATAGCCAGCTTTCTATTCACTTTATAGTCCATTCTTCCAGTCCATACTTCTTCAACTTGCTGGCAAGAATGTTGTGGGAGATCATATCAAAAGCTTTGCTAAAGTCAAAGTATATCATGTCCACCATCTTCCCCATATCCACAGAGCCAATTCTCATTATAGAAGGCAATCAGGTTGCTCAGGCATGACTTGCCCTTGGTGAATCCACGTTGACTGTTCCTGATCACCTTCCTCTCCTCCAAGTGCTTCAAAATGGATTCTTTGAAGACCTGCTCCATGACTTTTCTGGGGACTGAGGTGAGGCTGACAGGTCTGTAGTTCCCCGGGTTCTCCTTCTTCCCTTTTATAAATATGGGCACTATATTTGCCTTTTTCCAATTGTCTGGGACGTCCACCGCTCGTCACAAGTTTTCAAAGATAACGGTCATTGGCTCTGCAATCACATAAGCCAACTTCCTCAGATGCATTGCGTCCAGCCCCATGGACTTGTGCATGTCCAGCTTTTCTAAATAGTCCTTAACCTGTTCTTTCACCACTGAGGGCTTCTCACCACCTCCCCATACTGTGCTGCCCAGTGCAGCAGTCTGGGAGCTGACCTTGTCTGTGAAGACAAAGGCAAAAAAAAGCATTGAGTACTTCAGCTTTTTCCACATCATCTGTCACTAGGTTGCGTCCCACACTTTCCCTGACCACCACCTAATATGCCTGTTGTTGTTGCTAACATACCTGTAGAAACCCTTCTTGTTACCCTTCACATCTCTTACTAGCTGCAACTCCAGTTGTGCTTTGGCCTTGCTGATTATACCCCTGCATGCTCAAGCAATATTTTTATACTCCTCCCTAGTTATCTGTCCAAATTTCTGCTTCTTGTAAGTTTCCTTTTTGTGTTTAAGCTCAGTGAAGGTTTTTCTGTTAAGCCAATACTGCCGTATTTGTTATTCTTTCTGCACATTGGGATGGTTTGTTCCTGTGCCCTCAATAAGGCTTCTTTAAAATACAGCCAACTCTTCTGAACTCCTTTCCCCCCATATTAGCCTCCAGAGGATCCTGCCCATCAGTTCCCTGAGGGAGTCAGTCTGCTTTTCTGAAGTCCAGGGTCCATATTCTGCTACTCTCCTTTCTTCCTTTTGTCAGGATCCTGAACTCAACCATCTCATTTCCATACATAGTGTGCCCTTTGCTCAGACAATTGCACTGTACCTTTTAAACCTTTACTTATGACATGTTTAATAATTATGAAAAAACAAATGGTTACAGTTGCCATTAATCTGAGAGATGTATGTAGCAGTAGCCAGAGCAAAAGATTTTATAGGTGGGTATTTCAGCATTTTTAAGCAGAGTTTTAAGTGTCCTGGTTAGAGATGAGTGAATGATTCACAATGAATAAATTAGCTGACAAATTTAGCTTCTCTTTCTGCTTGAAGAACATCTTCAGGAAGCATCTGAGGATATTCAGATACATTTGATGATATTCAAAGGTAACTTTTTAAAAAATGTTTGGCAGATCTGCTGATGCAAGATTTTTACTTCTGTGGATTGATCAAAAACTTGTCTTTGTGAATATTCAGTGTTTATCTTTGGTGCTTAGTTTGTTGTCTCAGATAAGCCTTTTGGTGGTGGTTCTGTTCTCAGATTGGGTTACTGAACAAGCACTTCTGGCACAAATGCCCGGGTATGTGAATCCAAAGTTAAGAACGTAAGAGCTGTCATACTGGGTCAGACCATAGTCCATTTTGCCCAGTATACTGTCTCTGATAGTGGCCTGTAGCAGAGCTTCAGGAGGAGTGTACAAACAGGGCAATTATGGAGTGAACCAACCCTGTCCTTCACTCCCAGCCTCTGGTAGTCAAAGGTGTAGAGTTGCGCTGAGTATGGGGTTGTGTCCCTGACCATCTCTGCTAATAGCCATTGATATCTTCCATTAACTTACTCAGTTCATTTTTTTTTTAAACCCAGTTATACTTCTGGCTTCCACCACAATGCAGAGTAATGAGTTCCACATTGAACTCATGTGTGAAGAAGTACTTCATCTTTTTTGTATTAAATCTGCTGTCTGTTAATTTAACAGAGTGACTCCATCTTATCCCATGACTGCTTACTTTGCTTAAGAGCCTCTGGTGAGGGACCTTGTCAAAGGCTTTCTGAAAGTCCATATACACTATATCCACCGGATCATCCTTGTCCACATGCTTGTTGACCCCCTCAAAAAATTCTAGTAGATTGGCTAGACATGATTTCCATTTACAAAAGCCATTTTGACTCTTCCCCAAAAAATTGAGTTCATCTATGTGTCAGATAATTCTGTTCTTTACTATATTTTTAGCCAGTTTGCCTGGTACTGAAGCTAGGCTTACTGGCCTGGAACTGCCAGGATTACCTTTGGACTCTTTTTTAAAAATTGGTGTCACATTAGCTATCCTCCAGTCATCTGGTACAGAGGCTGATTTAGGAGACCATACTCAGTTAGTAGTTCTTCTATTTCTTATTTGAGTTCCTTCAGAGCTAAGGGTGAATACCATCTGATTCTGGTAACTTACTACTGTTAATCAATTTGTTCCCAAACCTCCTCTATTGACAGCTCAATCTGGGACAGTTCCTCAGATTTTTCACCTAAAAAGAGCGGCTCAAGTGTGGGAATCTCCCACACATCCTCTGTGAAGACTGATGCAAAGAATTCATTTAGCCTCTTTTGTTATGTTACATTTTACAGTTAGTTCTGCAATTGCATGTTTGAGTTTCGTCAGAACTCTTGGGTGAATACCATCTGGTCCTTATGACTTATTACTTCTTCTTCGAGTGATTGCTCCTATGCATTCCAGTCAGGTGTGCGCGCCGTGCGTGCACGGCTCTTCGGAACATTTTTACCCTAGCAACTCCGGCGGGCCGGCTGGGCGCCCCCTGGAGTGACGCCGCCATGGTGCTGGATATATACCCCAGCCGGCCCGTCCACTCCTCAGTTCCTTCTTACCGCCCGTGACGGCTAGTTGGAACAGTGGAGTGCTCTCTTACCTCCACAGCCCTAGCGTTTCTCCATTCTTCTCTGTACATAGTTGGTTAACTTAGTTTAGTAGTTAGATTAGTTGAATAAGTTTAGTTAGTTATAGTATAGTAAGGGAATTAGAGGGGTTAGCCCCTCTTCTTCCACAACCGGTGCGGGCTCATGCCCAAGGCACCGGGATTTAAGCCCTGTGCGGCTTGCCAGCGGCACATGCCCGTTGGTGACCCGCACGACTCCTGCCTGCGCTGCCTCGGGGAATCTCACAGGACAGATAAGTGCCCGATTTGCACGGCGTTTAAGCTGCGCACCAGAAAGGAGCGAGACTCTCGCCTGAAGCAGCTCCTTACGGAGTTAGCACTTCAGCCTCCCGCGCCGTCCCCAGCGACACCGAAACCGTCCTCGGCGCGCAGTGCACCAGCGGCACCAAGCCGCCCCGGTACCGACGCAGCTAAATCTTCGCAGACGGCACCGAAGTCCCGGCACCGCTCCCTCTCTCCACCGAGGAAGCGGAAGACGGCGCACTCAACTCCTAAGCCTCCTACTTCGGGACAGCTTACCCAGCCATCACCGGCACCTCCGGCACCGGCTGTGGTAGTGCACAAGCCGTGCACGGTCCAGTTGACTCCGGCACCTCAAGAGCCGTCGAGTCCGGTACCTCCCTGCTCCCCGGTGCCAACCGCGGTCGAACTGCATCTCCCATCCATGCCCGAGACATTCTCAACGGCGAGAGAGCTTATCGAGCTCACAGAGGCACCGAGCCTCCAGCCCCCGGCACCGCCGGTGCGGGCTGTTCAGTTAGCGGGCAAGCCGGCCATGATGCGGCCCCCTTCCCCTGATGGACGGGATAGACGGCGCTCCAGGACTCGGTCTCGCTCCCGGTCCCAAAGACTGTCACCGTCGCGCCGCTCCAGGTCCCGGCACCGCTCTCCATCGCGGTACCGTTCACCCTCTCAACGCCGGTCGCAGTCCCGGTACCGCTCAACATCGCGGTACCAGTCGCACTCCTGGAAACGCTCCCGGTCCCGATCACCGTCCCGTCGGCACCGCAGGAAGTCCGAGTCCCGGCACCGGTCCCGGCACCGTGACTCCAGAAGCCGCTCCCGGCACCGCAGGTCGAGATCCCGGTCGAGCTCCCGGCACCGGTCGAGCTCCCGGCACCGCGGCAGTCGATGGTCTCGCTCGCCATCTCGGTACCGCAATGACCGGCACCAACCCTCAGCACCGTCTGGGGACATGCTGCCAGCTTCGACGGCGCAGTCCGTCAGCGCCTCCGCACCTCCGTGGCCATCCCGTCACTCGTCGGTCGCTTCGCGGGCAGACAGCTCTGGCCATCTCCAGGCGGCCCTGCACGGACAAGTCCACGGGGCACAGCAGTGGGGTTTTTGGGTCCCCTGGGCCCAATACGAAGCTCAAGGGCTACCTTGCCCCCAGCGGACCCCAGCCTCCAAGCGCAGAGTGCCGGAGGCCACTGTCAGCAGGCCACCCCCATCACCGGGTGAGGCCCAGTTACCGCCTGTTCCCGCGGAGCGTCCACGGTCCGAGTCAGCTGACCACCCCATCGAGGACCCACCTGCGGAGGCGGTGGTCCAAGGTCTGTCCTCGTCATCTTCACCAGACGAGGCGGTGGCGGGGGCTTCTACGGCAGACCCTCCGCCTATTGACTTGCGGGCCCACCAGGACCTTCTCCACCGGGTGGCGAAGGCTATCGACCTACCGGTAGCGGAGGTCACTGAGGACGAGGACCCGGTGACAAATGTGATTGGAGCAGAGGCTCCAGTGCAGGTGGCCTTGCCATTCATCCGCACTATCCAGAAAAATGCCACTACCATCTGGCAGTCACCGGCGTCCGTCCCTCCCACCGCCCACGGTGTAGAAAGAAAGTACTCTGTCCCCCCCACGGGGTACGAGTACTTATATACCCATCCTGCACCAGACTCGCTCGTGGTCCAGTCGGTCAATGACAGGGAAAGGCATGGTCAGCCAGCCCCTGCGCCGAAGTCCAAGCAAGCGAGGCGCATGGACCTGTTGGGCCGAAAGGTCTATTCGGCAGGGGGTCTCCAGCTCCGCATCGCCAACCTGATGGCCCTCCTCGCCAGATACACCTTTGATATCTTGGTTTCCCTGGTGAAATTCACAGAGCTGATCCCAACAACCTCGCGCCAGGAGTTCACGGCCCTCCTGGAAGAGGGCAAGAAGTCCTCCAGGTCCTCCATCCAGGCCGCTCTGGACTCCGCAGACTCAGGTGCTAGAACCCTGGCCTCAGGAGTAACCATGAGGCGCATCTCCTGGTTGCAGTCCTCCACATTGCCACCGGAGGTTCAGTACACCTTGCAGGACCTACCCTTCGACACTCAGGGTCTGTTTTCTGAAAAGACGGATTCCAGAATTCAGACCCTGAAGGACGGTCGCATAGCCATTCGCACTCTGGGTATGCACACACCGGCTACCCAGCGAAGGTCCTTTCGGCAGCAACCCTACCGGCCATTTAACCAGCCTAGGTCGCGACCCTACAATAGCAGGCGTCCCGGCCTGAGTCGCCGTAGACCGTCGGGCAACAGGCGCCTTCCAAGGCTCCTCAAGGACCCAAACAGGCCTTTTGATGGGACGCCCGAGGACGGCCCATCAGTCTCTCCACCGGATCCTTCCCCGTTATTTTTCAACCGTCTTTCCCACTTCCTCCCGGCGTGGTCCCAGATTACAACAGACAACTGGGTGCTACGCACGGTTGAGTCTGGTTACCGTTTTCAGTTTGTTTCACCCCCGCCCTCCCACCCACCCACCCCGTCCCTCTTCAGGGACCCCTCTCACGAGCAAGTCCTCTCCCAAGAGGTCGAGACTCTGCTGAGTTTGGGTGCCATAGAGGAGGTGCCGAGCGATATGCGAGGCAGGGGATTCTGTTCACGATATTTCCTAATCCCCAAGGCGAAGGGAGGTCTACGACCCATACTCGATCTCCGAGAGCTCAACAGGTACCTGCTCAAGCTCAAGTTTCGCATGGTAACCCTGGGGACCATCATTCCCTCCCTGGATCCGGGAGACTGGTTTGCCGCCCTCGACATGAAGGACGCATATTTCCATGTCGCGATTTACCCTCCTCATCGACGCTACCTGCGTTTTCTGGTCAATGGTGCGCACTACCAGTTTGCGGTGCTACCCTTCGGCCTGTCCACCGCGCCGAGGGTCTTCACCAAATGCATGGCAGTAGTTGCTGCAGCCCTCCGCCGTCGTCGCATTCACGTATACCCATATCTCGACAACTGGCTGGTTCGCAGGACATCCCGACAGCTGGTAAAGGACCAGATGTCAGAGATACTATCCCTGTTTCAGTCCCTCGGCCTTCTCATCAATGCCGAGAAGTCCACTCTAGCTTCATCACAGCAGGTGGAGTTCATCGGAGCGGTCCTCGACTCCACTTTGGCCAGGGCCTGCCTCCCACGCTCTCGGCACCAGACGATGGTATCCATCATCCAGGACCTTCTCACCTTTCCCACAACGACGGTTCAGTCCTGCCTGCGCCTCCTGGGCCACATGGCGTCCTGCACGTTCGTCACGGCGTACACGAGGCTCCGCCTTCGCCCCTTTCAATCTTGGCTGGCGTCGGTATACCGCCCGCACCGCGACTCAATAGACATGATAGTCACCGTCACAAAGCCGACACTCGCGTCGCTCAGCTGGTGGCTGAACCCAGAGGTCGTGTGTGCAGGAGTCCCGTTCCGTCCTCCTCACCCATCCATCACCTTAACCACGGATGCCTCGGCGTTGGGTTGGGGGGCTCACCTGGGCGACCTTCACACCCAGGGTCTCTGGTCCCCCCAAGAGCTCACTCTCCACATCAATGTCCGGGAGCTGCGAGCGATCCGCCTAGCATGTCACACCTTCCGCGCCCGTCTGCAAGGCCGCTGCGTGGCAGTCTTCACGGACAACACGACGGCAATGTTCTACGTGAACAAGCAGGGCGGAGCCCGCTCCTCCCTCCTCTGCAAGGAAGCGATGCTCCTGTGGGACTTCTGCGTGACTCACTCCATTCACCTGGAAGTTTCATTTCTTCCAGGAGTGTAGAACACGCTGGCCGACCATCTCAGCAGGTCGTTCCTCTCACACGAGTGGTCTCTTCGCCCGGATGTGGTGCACACAATTTTCCGGAGGTAGGGGTTTCCCCAGATAGACCTGTTTGCCTCCAAGGAGAACAGGAAGTGCCACCTGTTTTGCTCATACCAGAGTCGCTCGCCAGGCTCCCTGTCGGACGCATTCCTCTGCTCCTGGACGGATCACCTCCTCTACGCCTTCCCTCCGTTCCCGCTCGTACACCGAGTGCTACTGAAGCTTCGGAGGGACAGGGCCCACGTCATACTTGTCGCTCCGGCCTGGCCGAGGCAGCACTGGTACACCCTGCTGCTCGAGCTCTCCGTTCGGGATCCCATGCCCCTACCGTTATGGCCGGACCTCATCACGCAGGACTTCGGCAGGCTCTGTCACCCGAACCTACAGTCCCTCCATCTTACAGCTTGGTACCTGCGTGGCTGACCCACGCAGAGAGGGGCTGTTCAGAGGCAGCGCAGCAAGTCCTGCTAGAGAGCAGAAAGCCTTCCACTCGCTCCACCTACCTTGCGAAATGGAAGCGTTTCGCGCTCTGGTGTGATCAACGAGGCCTCAATCCCTTCGTAGTCCCTGTCCCTACCATCCTGGACTACCTCTGGTATCTTAAGGAGCAAGGTCTTGCGGTCTCCTCCTTGAAGGTGCACCTGGCAGCCGTGTCCGCCTTTCGGCCATCCATAGGAGGTCATTCCATCTTCGCTAACCAGATGGTTTCCCGCTTCCTTAAAGGCCTGGACCGTTTGTACCCATCGGTGCGGCGTCCTACTCCGACCTGGGATTTGAACCTCGTTCTAGCCAAGCTGATGGGTCCGCCCTTTGAGCCCCTGGCCACGTGCTCTCTGCTCTATCTCTCCTGGAAGATGGCCTTCCTCGTCGCGATTACCTCGGCAAGGTGAGTCTCTGAGCTTCGTGCCCTAACGGTTAGACCACCGTACACCGTCTTCCATGGAGACAAGGTGCAGCTTCGACCACACCCGGCCTTCCTCCCTAAGGTGGTGTCGGCCTTTCACCTTAATCAGGAGATCTTCCTTCCGGTCTTCTTCCCGAAGCCGCACGCCTCACCTCGTGAGCAACAGCTTCACACCCTGGACGTCCGCAGGGCCCTCGCTTTTTATATTGAGCGGACGAAGCCCTTCCGGCGTTCGACCCAGCTATTCGTAGCAGTTGCCGATCGCATGAAAGGCGAGCCAGTCTCCTCGCAGCGGATTTCCTCCTGGGTAACGGCATGTATCTGGACATGCTACGAGCTTGCTCGTGTACCACCATGCCGCCTCACCACTCACTCGACTAGAGCGCAAGCCTCGTCAGCCGCCTTCCTGGCCCAGGTCCCCATCCAGGACATCTGTAGAGCGGCCACCTGGTCTTCTGTCCACACCTTCGCTTCCCACTACGCGTTGGTGCAGCAATCTAGAGACGATGCAGCCTTCGGCTCCGCAGTCTTACACTCTGCCACGTCTCATTCCGACCCCACCTCCTAGGTAAGGCTTGGGAATCACCTGACTGGAATGCATAGGAGCAATCACTCGAAGAAGAAAAGACGGTTACTCACCGTAGTAACTGTTGTTCTTCGAGATGTGTTGCTCCTATCCATTCCAGACCCGCCCTCCTTCCCCACTGTCGGAGTAGCCGGCAAGAAGGAACTGAGGAGCGGACGGGCCGGCTGGGGTATATATCCAGTGCCATGGCGACGCCACTCCAGGGGGCGCCCAGCCGGCCCGCCGGAGTTGCTAGGGTAAAAATGTTCCGAAGAGCCGTGCACGCATGGCGCGCACACCTGACTGGAATGGATAGGAGCAACACATCTCGAAGAACAACAGTTACTACGGTGAGTAACCGTCTTTTTTTAGTTCATCGGTTTGTTCTTAAACCTCTTCTACTGGCGCATGAATTTGGGACAGTATTTCACATTTGTCTCCTAAAAAGAATAGCTCTGATGTGGGTATCTCCGTCATGTTCTCTGTAGTGAACACTGATGCAAAGAATTGATTTAACTACTTTGCAATGCCCTTGTCTTCCCTGAGTGGCTCCTTTAATACCTTTGTCATCTGGTAGCCCCGCTGCCTGTTCGGTAGGCTTCCTGCTTCTGATGTACTTAAAAATAAAAATTACTGCTGGTTTTTGCATCTTTAGAAAGTTGCTTCTCAAATTCTCTCTTAGCCTCCCTTATTATACTTTTACATTTTGCTTGCCAGAGTTTATGCCCCTTCGTATTTTCCTCATTAGGATTTGTCTTAATTTTAGAAGATGCTTTTTTGCCTCTAATGGCCTTCATTACTCTGCTGTTTAGCTATGGTGGCATTATTTTGGACTGCTGGCTTTTTTTGAATTGGGGTATACATTTAGTCTGAGCTTCTATTATGGTGTTTTTAAATAGTTTATGTGTTGCTTGCAGGCATTTTACCCTTGTGACTATTTTTTAATTTCTGTCTAGCTAGCATCCTCATTCATGTGTCATTCCCCTTTTTTAAGTCAAATGTTACTGTGGTGTTTTTGTTGTTTTTGGTATTCCCACCTCCCCCATGAGGATGCTAAGTTTAATTACATTATGGTCTGTCACCGAGGTTGAGGAAGTCACGGATACCATAATTCTCTGCAACCCCAGTGACTTCTACAGCAGCTGCTCAGGTGGCCCTGGGGACAGCCACACTGGCCACTGCTGGAGCAGCCCCAGGCCAGCTGCACCAGCCACTGCTCAAGCGGCCTTGGACGGTTGGCCCTGGGGGGTTTCCCTTCCCCCCTGCAGCAACCCCCAGCTCCCCCCAAGATTTAGTCAGGGGTATTTACAGTATAAGTCATGGACAGGTCACAGGCTGTGAATTTTTGTTTATTGCCGTGATCTGTCCATGCTTTTTACTAAAAATACCCATGATTAAATCGTACCCTTAATTATGCTCACTATTACCGAGCGGTTCAGCTATATGCACCTCTTGGACCAGATCCTGTGCTCTCCCCTTGTGGGTTCCAGGACTAGCTGCTCCAAGCAGTCATCAGTGGTGTCTAGAAATTTTATTTTTGCATCCTGTCCTGAGGTGACATATGTCCCAGTCAATATGAGGGTAGTTGAAATTACTAATTATTATTGCGTTTTCTGGATTTGTGCCCTCTCTAGCCTCCTGAAGCATTTCGCAATCACTGTCACTGTCCTGCTCAGGTGTTTGATGATATATTCCTGCTGCTATACTCTTAGTCAAGCATGGAATTTCTCTCTGTAGAGATTCTTTGGCACAGTTTGATTCATTTAAGATTTTCAGCATATTTGATTCCATGATTTTTTTTTTTTTAACTTCTAGTACCACTCCCCTACCAGCATGACCTACTCTGTCATTCCTGTATATTTTGTACCCTGGTATTCGGTGAACACTCAAGCACGTGACTTTAAAATACACTTTTCACAAATATCCTTTAGCAGTAAAATTTAGCTCCCTGGGGAGTGACCACACAAGGAGCACAAAGTGGCTACATTTAAAAATCTGAGCAAATATTCACAGTAACTATTTTGTTAGGTGATCTATCTTTCTAGTTCCTGGTCATTTCCATCCCCTGGGGAGTAGAAAAGAGACTGTAGATGCTTACATGTTAGAGAAGACCTAGTTGATCATGAAGTCCAGTAGTTTTCAACTGGTGGGGTGTGATTTGGAAGTGGTTCAAGAATGGGTACCTGGCAAATCACAGCATTCCAGATGAGAGCAGCAAAATCTCTGGGGCGGAAAAGGGAAAAAACAACTTGCTTCTCTGTACTCTTCCTTTTTCAGCCTTCTTTCTGCAGCATCCACACAGTGCTCTGCTTCAGGACAGGGGATATTTCATGCTTCAAGGAGCTGTAGAGCTGGTTTCACAGCCTCTCAGAATGGTGTTGCCCTGGAGCTGAGTGCAATGTGAACAAGGAGAGGAAGAAAGACCCCCCTTCTATTCACAGCACCAGACCCCATCTCAGCAGCCCCCTTCACCTCATTGGATTCAAGTTAATCTCCCAGCCAATATGAGATTGTTCCCTACAGTCCACTTTTTCCAGTGTTCTATCCTGGCTAATTTTAAATGTGCCAAGTGATGGTGCTTCCACCACTTCCCTTGGGAGACTATTCCATACTCTACCAATCTCCACCTAATTTTTAAAATTTCATGCAATTATTGTATTCCCCATCCCACTACACAAAATAACTTTTTGAAGATTGTCCTATGGTGCCATTTAAACCTGATACATAGAAGTTGCAGCAAGATTACTCTAGTTGCAACATTCCATATTCTAGGGATAGAAATGTTGCAAAAAGTGCAGAAAGTTTAATTCTACCTGCAAGTGGTAATTGGCAGGTTGTTAGTATGGACTAAAAATGTCATCTCCTCAGTTATTGTTGAGTCGAACTGTCTGCATTTACTTCTTTTTAGCTTTCCTTGCAAGCCTGTTAATCCAGCCTCTTCATTTTTGTTGCTCATCTCCAAAACTGCTAAGATTTCCACATATTTCTGATGTAGAGATCACATGTGGCAAGCAAGACTTTTAATTGTTTGCTGCAGCATCCTGTGTTTTTATTATGCCCGTTTTTATTAAAGCAACTGTGCCCTAACTTTGAAGCTGTAGTGAATCCAGTTACCTCAGGAGAACATAAAGGTTAGCACAAAATTATTGATTCTTCCTGAACATTGCACAGGATTAGGCAAGCATCACATTGACAGGAGCAGGAAATAACACTCTCATTTTTGCTCTTTATAGCTGAAGAACAAGTTTTGACTTTGGCTGGATGGCAAGATCCTTGAGATAGACCGACTCAATTTGTGTTCTGATTTTTGACAATGAACCCATCTTGTTTTAACATTGCTGCCATCATCGTTTTAGCACTGCATATTTTCATAGGGATTGCTGTTTGTGAGTAATTTGCAAATTTCTGTTGCTTTCCATTGTCAAGTATATCTTTAAAATTACCATATCAAAGTTACTGTGCTTTCCATTGCTGTGCAACAGCCTTAACTGGACAGATGAGTACATACATTTTCACTGGAATTTTGATTGGATACAGTATTCATCTCTTAAGTTGGTGGGTAGTGTTGCTTTGCACTGTTTCATTTTTGTAGTAAGTGATGACTATGGTTTGTGTCTGGAATGAAAAGTGCTATATCAACTAAGTTAACTATTGTATACAAGAGTGAAAATTTAACCTGTGTTAAATTTGAGCTTTGTCACTAATTCACATAGTGCCATAGTTGGCACTAGTTTTTAATCTTTTTGCTGCCAAGCTGGTGTTTTCTGAGAGAGATTACTGGAGTATGTTTCTGATTTGTATTTTTAAGTCTGTCGAGAGATCATTCACTGTAGTATACGTTTAAATAAATAATGGAAAAGATCAATGACATGAGACCCTTGGAAGATTAGACACCCTAATAATTTGTACATCAATGCACAGGGGATTTTAGCAACAAATTTTCAGTATTACAGGGAAGTACCTCAGTGGCTGTGTGTTAGGATATAGATATTCAGGCCTGTCTGCAAAGGCCTATACTTTAAGAATTTAGGTGTATTCTTATCACTTAGCTAGTTATAGAGGTCTAAAAGAAAGAATAAAAATCACTGTCTGCTGGTGTAAGGGCCTTCTCCTACTGTGACAGTCTGAGGCCCTGTTCTTAGGCCAAGCAGCAGAGGCAGCCATAAGCTGGGAAGTGAACGGTCACATCCTCACATTCCAAACTAGTCACATTGAAATAAGGTGCTATTTGGCTGTTAGGAATACAGTCCTGTCCTGATAATGCCTATCACTTCCAGAGAAAGGGAAGAGCCTAGATGTCAAAGGAAACTTAGTTTGATAGCATCCTATCTGGCTCTAAGAACTCACTTTCAATAGCTGGGATGTGAAATCTTCATTTCTTTGTTGTTCTATCACTGTAGTTCCCATTTCCCTATTGTTTGTATAATCTGTCTGGTTCTGTGATTTTCTGTCTGTTGTATAATTAATTTTGTTGCGTGTAAACCAATTAAGGTGGTGGGATATAATTGGTTAAATACAGTGAAACCCTGCTATAACGCAATGTTTGGGGTACAAAAACTTCCATTGCACTAAATGCGGGGTCACGGTATAGCGGGGTTTCAAACCAGTCAGTGGTCCCCAACGCGGTGCATTGATGTGCGCCGCCTAGTGCCCAGCTCCTCTTGAAGCCGGAGAGAAGCTGTGGCCCTGCACCTGCCAGGGACAGAGAGCACCGGCGCCCGCAGCCTTAGAGTTCTCTGTTCCTGGCAGGTGCGGGGCTGCAGCTTCTCTCCCCTGCCATGGTGTTGGGGAGCACTGGTACAGTACTGTATTATGCCTTAAAGGGGAACCAACCTATGATCGCATTATATGCGATTTCGCGTTATGGCGGGGTGCATTATTGCGAGGTGTGACTGTAATCATGTTACAATATGTTAGGATTGGTTAGTTAAATTTCAGTAAAATGATTGGTTGCAGTATAGCTAAGCAGAATTCAAGTTTTACTATATAGTCTGCAGTCAATCAGGAAGTAAGGAGGGAATGGGAACAGGGAAATTAGAATCATGTTTTGCTAAGGGCGGGGAATGGGAACAGGGACACAGGCAAGGCTCTGTGGTGTTAGAGCTGGGAAGGGGGACACTGAGGAAGGAAACTGGAATCATGATTGCTGGAAGTTCACCCCAATAAACACTGAATTGTTTGCACCTTTGGACTTCAGGTATTGTTGCTCTCTGTTCAAGCGAGAAGGACCAGGGAAGTGAGAGGGTGAAGGAATAAGCCCCCTAACACTATGTAAGAACTAATTATCAGAATGTGATTGCAGGGAGAGTAGACCAAATATGGCAGAAATACAGAGTCCCCAGCTCTCAGTACTTTTGGGAAAATAATATACTACAATGCTTATGGAATGCAGCAATATCCAGATAATCAGGATATTATAAATCATTGCATTTCACTCAGGTTGTGGTCAGAGGATGAGTAGAACAATTTGAAGTAAGTGATGAGAGATTCTTTGTGACGGAAATAAGAATAATCTAAGCAGTTTCTTTATTCTCAAAGGGGCAGGAGCTGGGAGATTGCAATGTGAGTGCTTTGAACAAATTGGTAAAACTTCAGAAGTCACGATTGTTCAGCAGATGTCAGGATTTATAAAATGTATACTTTACTGTTCTAATTCTAATGTGGTTGTCTTAAATGCAGAATCTTCTATATATGGTGAAATCCGTAAGTCTTGACTTTACAAGATCTCAAACTGAAAATACACCACTTGTATGTCTGGGAAAATAACAATTGCGTTATCTTAGCAACACTTGTATTTAAAACTTATCCAAAACAGAGTATTACTAATGGACTAATTTTGTTGCATTTAATTTTATCAAAACAACCTTTTGAAAAGGTCACATTAACTGACAATCTAGAGCCTGTCTTTCTCTAAGGTGTCCTTAATGAACAGTTTTGGTCAGCTGTGATTCTAACAAACAGGGTCTGAGTTCATTTAAAAAAAACTACTAACCATTTTTATAACTGCCTGGGTACTATTACATTGAAATATCCTATAAAAAGAATACCATCATTACTGGACTAGGTGTAATTAACTAGATTTAGGCTTACTACAAGATTAACACAAAAGTATAGGAGATTCATTTAGGATGTACAGAGGTACTATATAACTTAAATCCAATTCAGAGAAATCTTATAATAAAGTTGCTCACAGTAGTTAGTTATGAGACTAAACAGTGGCTGCAGGTCTTGTTTTATGAAATAGTCTAGTCTATAGAAGCCAGTAGCTTGATGAAAAAATTCAAGCCACTAATAGGTAACTAGGCAATTTAATACACGTCTGATGTGTTGACAAAAAGACATTTTCTATTTGTTTCAGAATTGATTTTTTTAATTGAATAAGTATTTTATAGACTTACAACTAAACACAGTCCACCCATCATGCTTGGAGAGGCTAAGATGTTATGCTCTATTGATGAGGCCTGTGAAACATCTGTTGCCATTTCATGTATTTTGAAAGTAAGAGGCGTCCCTAAAGATAAAGCCCCTCTGGGGTGCCTTCTTGTTTCTTATAGAGAACATTCTCTTTTGATTTTTTGAAGTCTTCATTAGTTACTTTCATTCTGCGTTCTCTCAAAGCCATCAAACCAGCTTCTGTGCAAATTGCCTACCAAAGAGAAAAGCTGATATTAATTGCTAGCTATAGACAACTAATTCAAACTACACATGCATTACGGTGACACACAGTTTTCAAATATTTTCTAGATGCTAGTGCAAACAGAACAGTAGCAAAACCATGCTAATCATTAGCTTCATATGGCAAGTAAGACTGGAACTCAAGTTCTCTCTACACCTGTATTGAACAAATAGTTCTGTTTCCAATCCAAGCAGTGCTTGCATGCCACCAGGAAATCAACCATTACAATATAACACTTTTTCCAAGAAACAGATACATTTAGCACAATCCATCTAGTAAACTGAGGCTGCCAGTGTGTGATCGCTAAGCAGAACTTTAAAATGGATCTCTAGAGGTGAAATTACAAGGAGGCAGAACTCCTAGTCTCTATTCTCAAATCTGCCACTGACCTGCTGTATGGCTTTAGGCAAGTTACACTAGCTCCATGTAAAATTTCTCATCTACAACTTGGGTACAGCAGCTTCACAGAGCCTGTAACTGTGACCTCCTTCAAAAGCCTTGGATGTATAACATTAGAGCTAAGGACTACTCACCAACTCCAAGGCAGAAGCTCCTCCAGATGGGATAAGAAATATTGGGTTAGATTCAGAGGAACTTTGTAATCCTGCCTAACTTTTAGGCACCTAAAAATCACTTGCATTCACAAAGCCAGAGTTAAGCTCTCTATACAATGAAGGGGGAGTCTCAAAAGCCAGCATGATCCCCACCTAAGTTATCCCTTGCCCTGGCTATGTACTAAGCTTCCCTACCCTCAGGGAGTTGTCTCCAATGATTTTGCAAAAGGAGGCACTCCCTGAAAACTTTCAGCCCAGCGGTTAGGGTTCTCACCAGCCACATGAGAGACTCTGCTTCAAGTCCCATCCCCCCCCGCCTGAGGGGAGGCAGAGTGCCCTAACCACTCAGCTATGAGAAATCTGATGTTGGGCACACTCACTCTCCTGGTGAAGTTGTTCCACTGGATAAATTATCTAAAAATAATCATTGAAGGAGGGCGAGTGGTCCAATGACTCATTTATTCATATTGGAACAGCTTCAGCAGGAGACAGAAGAAGCCCCACATCAAAATATCCTTTGGGCTAAAAGTTATGAAGGATGGTCCCCAGCAAGCTCTTGTGTGAGCATGCTTAAGGCGGCCCAGTCCACTAGGCAAGCTCTGAGCATGCCTACTGGCATGTGCCCACAGACAAGTTAGGTGGAGGAATGCCTATTTTCCCACAGTTAGTACATCACACTGGGGCATAGGCACACAGAATGAGGTTGCACTGTGGATGCGCAGAGGCAGAAGCCCAGGCACCTACAGGGTGCAGCAGCAACTGAGCAGCAGGGCCGCCCAGAGGGGGGGGCAAGAGGGGCAATTTACCCCAGGCCCCGAGCCCCAAAGGGCCCCCACCAGAGTTTTTCAGGGCCCCTGGAGTGGGGTCCCTCACTCGCTCCGGGGGGCCCGGAAAACTCTCGCGGGGCAAGAGGGCGCAGGAGCGTCTTCGCTCCCGGTCTTCGCCGGCGGGGGGTCCTTCCGCCCCGGAGCGGAAGGACCCGCCGAAGACTGAGCGGGACCCGCCGCCGAGTTCAGCTCGGTCTTAGGCGGTAATTCGGTGGCGGGGGGCCCTTCCGTTCCGGGACCCGCCGCCGAAGTGCCCCGAAGACCCGCGGCGGGGGCCCCCGCCACCGAATTACCGCCGAAGACCGAGCTGCGCTTCGGCGGTAATACGGCGGCGGGGGGGCCCACTGCGGGTCTTCGGGGCACTTCAGCAGCGGGTCCCGGAACGGAAGGGCCCCCCGCCGCCGAAGACCCCGGGCCCCCGCAATCCTCTGGGCAGCCCTGCTGAGAAGAGGTTTTGTGACTTCAGTAGGGCCTGATTCTGGGAACTATGTCCCTTTGTGACTCTAGCCCCTTAGCCTTTAATTTCTACTCAACCACTGCTTGCATTTGCATTTTCAGCATTTAGAAAAACATGCTCCTCAGCCATTAGAAATGGTGTGGTAAGTAGAGTTTTGGTACCTACCTACACTAATGAAGAGGTTTTTATGGCACTAGGGTATTTGTTGACACCCAAATACAGGAGATTGTTGATTTTTTTTTTTTTTTTTTTTTTTTGAGGAGCCAGAGAGTGGCACTGATGGTCCCCTCTCATGCAGTGATACTCAGACTGAGGCTTGGCAGTGGCTCTTTCATATGTCTCCTGCAGCTCTGTGTAGCACATATTAAAACACTACGATGTTAGTTACAGTAACTCCTCACTTAACATTGTAGTTATGTTCCTGAAAAATGCAACTTTAAGCAGAACGATGTTAAGCGAATCCAGTTTCCCCATAAGAATTAATGTAAATGAGGGGGTTAGGTTCCAGGGAATTTTTTTTCACCAGACAAAAGACTATATTATATGCATGTGTGTGTATACACATATATATATACACACACACACACACACACACACAGAGTATAAGTTTTAAACAATTTAATACTGGTACACAGTGATGATTGTGAAGCTTGCTTGAGGTGGAGGAATCAGAGGGGGGATATTTCCCAGGGAATACTCTACTGCTAAATGATGAACTAGCAATTGGCTGAGCCCTCAAGGGTTAAGTCTCTCACTCTACAAGGCAACAGGAATGGAGGGAAGGGAGACAGCATCACAGACAGACACACAGACGGAGACACTCACCGTGTGTGTGAGAGAGAGAGAGATGCACATTTCCCCTTTAAGTACGCTGACTCTACTCTTAAGTACACTGCCTTGTTACTTAGATCAGCTTGCTGAGACCACAGCTGCTGCCAGCAAGCTCCCTCCCTCCTGAGCCCTGTCATGTGTCCCCCCTGCTCTATGGAAGATGGGGTAAGTGGGGTGTAGCATGCGGGAGGGACACACCCTGACAGCCCCCCTCTTCCTCTCCTTCCCCCCACACAGCAAGCAGGAGTCTCGGAGCAGCTCCAAGGCAGAGGGCAGGAGCAGCACATGGCAGTGGGAGGAGGAACAGCTGAACTGCCCGCAACTGATAGACTGCTGGGCAGCTGCTGCACAGGGAGCGGGGAGCTGATAGGGAGGCTGCCGGTCCACCCTGGTTCCAAGCCCACACCAGCTAGCTGCACCAGGCTGCTCTTCCTGCAAGAAGTGGACAAAGCAGGTGGCTGCCAAACAACATTATAAGGGACCATTGCACAACTTTAAACGAGCATGTTCTCTAACTGATCAGCAATGTAACAACATTAACCAGGACAACTTCGAGTGAGGAGTTACTGTATTAACCAATCAGGATGCTTTTACTATGTTGTTATAGTTGATAAAATCAATACTTGGTCATTCATTTTGCTGTAAGAATATATACATATAGTAAATGAAACAGTGAATTCACACTATTGTGGCTCTTTTGGGTGATGGTGATTGCTAATTTGGCTTCTGCACTAATCCATGATAAAGGAGAGAAAACAGTAAGAGCTTTGAAGGACAGTCTGACTGTCTTATGGTAGTAGAGAAGGGGCTGCTTATTTGGATCATAGCACAAGGTCTTAATTCACCCCAGCTATTACACACTTATAACTGATGTTTACAAACTTAGTCAGCACTAGTGCACCTTACCTTAATATCTGCGCCAGACAGATCATCTTTAGCCATAATGAGCTCATCTAAAGTTACATCATCTGCCAAAGTCATCCTACTTGTGTGAATCTGAAAGATGCGCTTCTTAGTCTTTTCATCTGGTAAGGGGAACTCAATTTTCCTATCAATACGCCCTGTGTGTAGGAAAGACATTTAAGTGATTCTGGATTGAAAGCAGTGGCATTTGAAGTGCTCTGTCCCCTGAAGAAGTACAGAATGAGCTGTCACTGTTTCCCCCACATTGGCAGAGGTGTGGAGGCAATGTCCCACAGCCATATTCTGGAAGAAAAACTGAGGTCAGAAGGTAGGTGAGGCTCCATGCTCATGAGAATATGAACAAGCTGTGACCATTTTATTAATGTTTATGCAGTGATGCACTGTAGGGTCTGTGTGCAAGACAAAATAGACACTCATTGCCCCATAATGTTTAAATTAAATAGGGAGAGAACTACTACTGGCCTAGTCATATTTAGATAGAGGAACATAAGAATTGACAAACTGGATCAGAGGGAAGTCCATCTAGTCCATTATCTTGTCCTGTGGCACCTTATGGACTAACAGACGTATTGAAGCATGAGCTTTCGTGGGTGAATACCCACTTCGTCAGATGCACAAGCCCAGCTCAAGTTTTGTTGCTACTCAGCTTTTATATCCGATTTTTATTATTATTTTTCCAGGCAAGAAACGCAAATAAGGACTGAACCCTATAGGTCTTTAAAAAGAAACATCATCCAGCCCACTCTTCTCCATTCCCTATTATTAAATTCCAGCCAAACAGGACACTCTTGCATCATACCCTGAAGGTTGCCACGTCCGGAAAGCAAGTTCAATAAGTAAAAACTTGTCACAGAGAACATCCTGGCACTCGCCCTTTCCAATTTAAAACAAGTACCTGCTAACATGAGTGAGGCTTAAAGCTTTTAATGCTTAGACTTTTATTTTTCAAATTGTGGAGTTCCTTTGTATACAAGTATTCTAGTAACCTTAAAGTTCACCGGCTTTAACTGTGAATTAAATACAAGTGATCAAAACCTAGCATTTCATTGTGTTTGCACTGAATTAAGTGCTTGGATAGTTCTACCTTTATTATAAAGCAGCATACTCCAGAACAGACAGAATGGTAGGTGCCAGGTTTATACTCAGAGGAAAAAAATAAAATCAGCCCAGAAATTATGGTACTGGTATTTAATACTGGTGGTCTGTTTTTCTGAATGGAAAATGTGCTTCTCGATTAAGAGGAAGGATAGCAATTAGGACAGACACCCCTACCAAAGACATCCTGCATGAACATGGGCTAGATTTACAAAGGAATTTAGGCGTGGTGAGGTTAAGCATCATCACACCTACCCTTTCAGCACCTAGAAAATCGCTGGGATTCTCAAAGTCTGAAATAGGTGCCTTAGAATGGGATTCACAAAAGCCAGCATGCTAGGCTACTCCTCATCAATGGGTGATGCCAAGGAAAGTGGTCTGTCCTCATCCCCACCCCTCTCAGAGTTCAGCACCTAAGTCTGGGCCACAGGGAGGCACCTCCCACTGCTTGAGACTCTCAGTGCAAATCTTCTCTTAGCAGTGGGTGCCTATGCCATTTTGCAAGGAGCTGGGGGTGCCAGGACCTCTCTTGTAACTTTTAGCCCAGTGGTTAGGATACTCAGATGGGCTGTGAAAGACCCCTGGTTCAAGTCCCCACTTTGCCTGAGGGGAAGAAAGGATTCAAATAGGGATCTGTCACCTCGCAGGTGAGTGCCCAACCACTGGACTATGAGATAATCTGATGTGGGCCTCCCTCATTTCTCCTACTGCAGCTTTTGCACTGTGGATAAATAAATAAATAAATAAAACAGTCCCCCTGCTCCAGTGACTTATCCTGGGTCTCCCATTGCCCAAGTGAGTGCTTTAGCCACCACATTAGAGAGTCATTCTTATGCTTGTTCTCTCTGTCATTCATGGTGGAACAACCTCAAGAGGTGAGACTGAGGGAACCGCACAGACTATTCCATAACCTAGTGGTAGCAGATCCCTGTTTGAATCCCTTCACACTTATGTGGAGGAGCAACTTGAACTGGGGGCTGAGGGGGTCTCCTGCATAAGTAGCCTAGCCCCTGGGCTAAAAGGTAAGAGGGAGATCTCCCCCTCCACAGCACTTCCCCAGTATTTTGGGTGAGCTCACCTATGGGAGCCTGATCTGGTAGGTAAGCTCTAAGCCGCGCACCAGATCAGGTCCCACAGGCAAGTCAGGCGGAGGAACACCTATCTTCCTCTATTTTATACATTGCTCTGGGGCCTTAGGCATCTGGACGTCTAGAGGAAGGCTGCTGCATTGCACATGAGTACATGCAAAAATATAGCCATGTAGGGAACTTTTACTGTGAAAACTTAGGTGCCTACAGCGTTCTGGGGCAGCTGAGCAGGGCTTTTGTTAATCCTATTGTGACCTGATTTGGGGATTTAGGTACCCGAAGTGGCAGTTAAGCACCTAAGTCCTTTTGTGAATCTAGCCCTTAGTCATTCTGCCTCAGCTCCCCATCTGTAAAATGGGGATGATATCACTTCCCTACCTCACAGGGGTGTTTTAAGGATAAATGGTTAACAAATGATGAGATACTCAGTTACTATGGTAAAGATGGACATATAAAATACCTAAGCAACAGCCTGATACATTAAAAATAATTTTAATATTCTTCCTTGGGATTAACTATACATAATGCATTTATAATGCAATTTCTCCTGTAACTGAAAACTATCCTTTTTCTCCACGCACATACATCATGATTCATATTCTACATCCTGTTCAGGAGGACTGGCTTTTTATACTCCTAAATCAATATTCCTTCTAAGCCATAACACGATTATGGAGAGTCTCAAACAACGTTCTATTAAGAAAGGCAGAACTGAAATTCAGTACCTGGCACAAGAAGCTTTAAGTAAATGCGACTTAATAAAAATGCATAATAAAAAGTCTCTTACCTGGCCTGATTAAGGCTGGATCCAATGTTTCTATTCTGTTTGTGGCCATGATAACTTTCACATCCCCACGGGAATCAAACCCATCTAATTGGTTCAGCAACTCCAGCATCGTACGCTGGATCTCTCTTTCACCACCAGAATTTGAGTCATATCTTTAAGGACAGGCAAGAGAAAGAACTATAACCAAACCAAATTAAACCCTGTACAAAAAATACTTTTCTTTACCAATAATAAAATGATCAGCATATCAGAAATAAATGCTCTGACCCTCTACCAATGATTATAAACAGCTTTTTTCATCGGAGCGTAAGCCACCGAGGTTATATAGGAATGTAAATATGCCCTCAAAAACAAAAGCTTTCACAATAGCTCAGTTTATATACCACCTGGGTCCAATAAGGTAAGCAGAAGACAGAGAAACAGCCTTAAAAAGGGACACCCAACTTTAAAGTCACATTTCTGACTGAAAATGTTGGCTCTTCTGCAGTTACAAGTAACACTAAACTGAAAGATGAGCAAATACTCTTATTTTTCCAGTGTTTACTTTATGCATCAGTGTGAATAGTTAGTTTGTCCCTTAATGAAAAGGCCCTTATAAATAGGGAAGCAGAAAAATGCTCAATTTAACAGAAATTTAAAAAAAAATATATAAACATACTATTTAGAAGGGTGTGTTCTCAGAAACTGATTATTTAAATTAATCCATTTCCAGTTTTTCATATACGCACAGATTTTATGATCAGAAAGTATTACAATCATCTAGTCTGACCTTTGAATAGAAAAGGCCACAGAATTTCACATGATTCCAGCATCTAGTCCAATAATTTCGGGTTGAACCAGAGCCTACGTTTATCTAATCCCTTCCTAACAAATCCCTCCCCATGTTTTTTTAAATCTAAGAACTAACATGACATTTACAAACAATCATTTTGCTGGTATATAATGCCCCTTTCCCTTACCCATTTTTCAGTCTTGTCTATTTACATTGTAAGCTTTTGGGGGCAGAGACTGGGACTAGCACAATGGGGCCTGATGCTTGATTGGTCCCCTAGGCAGTACCATAATAAAAAATTAGAACATACAGTTTAGAAACACATCCAGTCTTGATGTAAAGACAGAGTGATGAATGTATCACATTCCTTGGTAAGCTATTCCAATGATTAATTACCCTCAAAGTTAAAAATTTGTGTCACTTCCAATTTGACTGTTGCTGACTTTAGCTTCCAGCTGTTAGGACTTGACAGCATCCCTCTAACAATCTCTTTGCCTGTGCTGACTCAAGTCAGACCTTTACTGAAACAGTTTGGGTTTTTTTAAACAGAAGTATGAAAATGGCACCTTCAGACATCCCAAAAATATACTGTTATTTCCAACGCTTTGATTTGTAGGGTGATAATGGGCTGCTTTAAGGACACCTTAAGCTGTGAAGTGCGTCAGTCCCAATTAAACCTTGCTCCATCTTTAAAACAGCACAGCCTGAATGCAAGCTGACATTAGTTCAGTGTGACATAATGGCTCACTCACATGGATCAATTTTATTAACTTCTGCTGTGGACAGTGTAACAATTAAAAATGCTATAAAAGTTATGGAAAGTTATTGAGCATGGATTTTTACCATGATACACCCAAACAATGTTATTGTAAACTTATCGACAGCCCTACATATCTACATAGCAGAATGTATAGACAAGCATCTACAGATTTATATAAATAACAACACAATAGAAAAATAAGTTAAAGTAATCAAATGTCATACTCAGCTAATGTTGGGGGCATGACAAATTTGTTACACAAGCCATCTCTTTCTGCCTAAAGTGATCCATCATTACTGTAGCTATACTGTTAGGTTCTACTAGAATAGCAGCTAAACTTTTGGCATATCTTTTAACAAAAAATGTTTTGAGATAAACGTTTTGAGAGTTTTGTAGTAACTACTTCAAATTTTACTTGTCAACAAATGGAAGTGTTGTTTACGTTAAAAATCATTTAACCCAGTGGTTCTCAAACTTTTGTACTGGTGACCCCTTTCACATTTTAAGCTTCCGAGTTCGACCCCCTCTTACACATTAAATACACTTTTAAATATATTTAATACCATTATAAATGGTGGAGGCAAAGCAGGGTTTGGAGTGGAGGCTGACAGCTCATGACCCCCCCATGTAATAACCTCATGACCCCCGGAGGGGTCCTGACCCCCAGTTTTGAGAACCCCTGATTTAACCTATCAAAATGGCAATGATGAAAGGAGAAATTCAACACAAACTCACACAAAATGAAATGTTTCAGATAACTTCCCTATTGTTCTTGACAAAATTATTATATTCAGTGTCGAAGCGTGAATGCAATACACTACCTCTTTGTACCAATGGCATCTATTTCATCAATAAAGACGATTGATGGAGCATGCTCCTCAGCTACGCGGAACAATTCACGGACAAGTTTTGGACCATCACCTAGGTACTTCTGTATAAGCTCGGAGCCAACAACTCTCAGAAAGGTTGCTGAGGTCTGGTTTGCCACTGCTTTGGCTAGTAAGGTTTTACCTATTATCAATTGTAAAGAAACACTGCAGTGAGTTTGCAGTAACAATTATTAACTTTAAGAAAATATATTCATGAAATACAGAACAGTGCTGATATACCAAGTCTAATTATATTAAAATTACAACTCAATGACTAAGACATTGCAACGCTGAGCATCACAGCACTGAACTTTTAGATGCCTAGAAAAATCACAGAAACAACACTACGATCCACAATGATTGACTTAGGCAAACAGACTTCCTATACAATGAATGGGGAGGGTTAGGTACCTTAGAACATGATCCACAAAAGCCAACATGCTAGGCAGCTCCCCACCTAAGCTAGACAATGACGGGTGTATCCTGGAGACAGGCACCTACCTCTGCTTAGTGATCCATGAAAGAAGACCCACCTCTTTGAGCCAAAAGTTTTAGGTGCTTAAGGCATTTCTTGCGGGACATGACAGGTGCAAAGCCACCGTACCCCAAGCCTCCCACATCCCAGGTGAGTGTAACCACTGCAATGCAGAGTCAGTCTCTCTCTGGCCCAATGACTATTTAAGTATTTATCAACAGTGGATCAGTCGTTGGGCCAGTGAGAAAGACTCTGTAAGCCCAGGGGTTAAGGCATCCACCTGGGAGATGGGAGACCCAGGGTCCAGTCCCCATGCTCTACAGACATGTAGAGAAACTGAGGAAGCCCCACATCAGAATATTCCATAGCTCAGTGATTGGAGCACTCTCCTGAGAAGTGGGAGACCCCTATTCAAATCCTTTCTTCAGCAGAGGGGGGAATTGAACCTGGGTCTCTGACACCCCAGGTGAGTGCTCTAACCACTGGCTAAAGTTATAAGGTGGACACTGTTGTGTATTTGGAAATTACACAACAGACACCACCTCCTCCGGGAAGACTCTGAACAGGGCCCGATCCAGGAGGTGGCCTCTGAACATGCCTACCAGAATGGGCTGACTACTACACATGCGACTTAGGTGAACGAAC
The DNA here is from genome assembly GCF_016161935.1 of Mauremys reevesii. Lineage (NCBI taxonomy): Eukaryota > Metazoa > Chordata > Testudines > Geoemydidae > Mauremys > Mauremys reevesii. The sequence goes on from NC_052626.1 coordinate 31,682,138, forward strand.
ACCTATCTTCCCCCAGTTTGTGAATTGCTCTAGGGCTTATGGGGGAGATAAGCTTGGAACACATACAGGGAGGCAGTAGCGTGCATGCCCAGAGGCAAAAACTCAAGTGCTGAGGGAACTTTTACCCTGAAAACTCAGACCCTAACCTCATCCAGCAGCTAAGGGGTGCAGCAAGAGTTTTGTGAATCGCAGTGGAGCCAGAGTTGGGACTTAGGTGCCTAAGTACCTTTGTGGATCTGCACCTAATACCTTAAATGGGATTAACTGAGCATACTTAAAGTTACTGTTATGGAAGATACCTGTGCCAGGTGGGCCATACAGAATTACTCCTTTGGGAGGCTTTATACCCATCTCTTCATAATACTCAGGATGGGTGAGAGGAAGCTCCACAGATTCCTATAGCATAAGAACAAGTATTTTACAAATATTGACTAATTAATCCGCACAACAGTCACATGAAGTAATTGAGTATTACTGTCCCCATTTTAGAAATGAAAACATAAAGGCTGAATGAGTGCCCAGCCAAAGGCCACATAGCAAGTCAATGTCAGAGCTTAATTTAGAATTCAGGAATTCGTGGCTCCTAATCCTGTGTGCAGAGCACTAGAGGACACCTCTAGAGTCTGAGGATTATTCAACAAGAGAAATCTGGTTTCCTCAATGCGTTAATTATCAATTATTAAGGCCAACATTTTCACTAGTGTCTTGGGTGCCAAACCCAAGTCACCCTTAAAGGTACCTATTTCAGAGGGTAGGAAATCAGCAGTTTCTGAAAATCATGTCTCTTTAAAGTGAGGCAAAATATGACTCCCAAAATCACTAGTCACTTTTGAAAATCTTGATATAATTGTAAAAGACTGCTAAGGCTGAGGATTTTAAATGTACAAAATCCCAGAAAGCTCAATGCTGTCTTGGGTTCCACAGCAATTGAGACAATTCATGCACAAGTTTTAGACCATCATCTAGGTAACTTTCTGATAACAGACGCTTAAAGGTTTTCCTTTTAATTAGATAAATTACTAAATATGAATACCTTAATTTCTTGAATCTGGTTGTCAAGGCCACCAATGTCAGCGTAAGTCTCCTGAGGGGCCTTCTCCACTTTCATCACTGTAACTAAAGGATCTGTGTCATCCATCAGGACTCCTATCACAGCATGAACCTAGTCCAAGTGGTATACCAATACCAAACATAAGTAAAATAGCATGCATTTTACTCAAGAATGATCCTAAAGATAAAACACAAAGCTACACAGGAATCCAAGATTAAATGTACTGTACATTCACACAGCGACATGAAACACACAAAGCACTTATCCTTGGATCTTACACTATGGTACTCTTGTAACAGATTCCAAAAACAAAGGCTAGTTCAGAGGGATATTGGAACTTTCACCCCACTCCATCTTCATATTGTGAGACAACTTACCTTATGATTGAGCAAAACAGAGCAGCCTGGTTCTAGAAGATCTTTGTCCACAAAAGACAAAATACTGACATAGTGCTCAGATCCCACTGATGTAGACACTATAGCGTGATTATCATCAATAATCTCCTCCAGGGTACCTACAGACATTGGGGTTCCTCTCAGATCATCCACCTTTGATCTCTCTTCCTGCAAGAAACAAACAAGCAATAGTAAAGAACTAAACACAGAAAAAAAATAGTTTCTGCAAAACATGTATTGTACTGCTTTAAACATATATACTAAAGTAAGAACTACTGCCTATGTGAGGAAAAAATGGAAATTCATTACCCAGTTCTTTTGACAATTATTTGAAGAAAAAAGTTCCTTCTACTTCTTGTGATTCAGTATAGATCCCACAGCAGAGGAGGACAGGAGCTCTCTTTTGGGGGCAGCTAAGAAGCTAAACTACTTGTTTGATCTCATGCTGCTTTATGCCTCTGTAGCTTATCCTATAAGAACGTGTATGTGTCTAGCGCATTCCTTCCCTTCTCTGCTGGCTGGCCACCCTGGAGAGTTCCACTTTCAGAGACCCACTAAACAAAAACACATGCCCCACCTATAATAAACTGTATCAAAACTCAACCACTAGTCCAGTCCCCAATAGTCCTGAAAGTAGACTCCTCCATCCTCTGTTCTTCAACTAGGGAGCCGCTCAGTAAGGTGACTGTACCTTATATGCTTTATTAAATACAGTTAAAATAAATATTAAATATTTAATCTGTTTTTATAAATTTCAATCACTTTATTTCCAGGCCTTATGCATCAACTAGTTTACATTGTTTACAATTTTACTTCTAAAGATCTAGGTTAGTAGTATCTCAGTTTTAATAAGAGTGTAATAATTTCCTCAAGACTTACCTCTTGCTTTTCTTCCAAAGGTTTCATCTGTTCCTGATTTCTGATAAATTCTTCCTCCATAAGTAGGTAATCTTTAATTCTCTCTAATTTCAACAATTTGAGTCTGCATTGTGTGTGAGGTGTCACTGTAATGAAAGAAGTAGAATCAATGTACATCTGACTTCCACTTAGATATGGCATAAGATATTCAATAATTCACTGCTAGAAATTGTTGGCCTAATCCTTATTAACAGGCCAGTCTGAATCATTACCCAAAGGCCTGTAAACTAAGAAATCCACCAGCAAATCTTTTCAAAATACTAGTTATTTAAATCAAAGTTTCTAACTGGATTTCCTTCCAAATGTCATAATTACCTTCCACCACAACAATCTCTGGGGGTGATGGCTTTAGGTGTGTTTCTCTATAAATGTACCCAACCACTACCAGGGTTTTCAGTGGCACGTCAGTAGATGAGTCAATACTTCCAGAATCTAACAGCTAAGGTAAGAGTGCATCAAGCAGAAGTAGGCACTGCAGACTAATAGCCACTACCATGCTAATACCTCACCACAAAAAAGCTCCAGTGGCCTAGAATATGGATGTAATTTCCCAGTGGGGTTTCCAGTTATCAGGCAGCATAGTAAAGCAATACTTTATTCCACTTTAAAGACAGTGGAGCATAAGAACAGCCATACTGGGTCATCTAGCCCAGTACCCTGTCCTCTGACAGTGGCCAATGCCAGGTGCTTCAGAGGGAATGAACAGAACAGGCAATCATTGAGATGTCCATCCCCTATTGTCTATTCCTAGCTTCTGGAATTCAGACACTAAGGACACCCAGAGCATTGGGTTGCATCTCTGACCATCTTGGCTAATAGATTCCATATCTACAGTATTCAGTCCGGACTCTGAATGATCCTTCCAGACCCCCAGTGCTTCACCTGATGGAGAACTTCAAAGAAAACAAAAATGCCAGCCACAATCTCACAGCAAAAGGGTCAGTTCAGGAGGAATTTTACAGGTCTTCCTTGAACTGGTGCTTTATCCACTGTCATAGATACACCTGTGCAAAGCACAGTATACACATGAGTTATAGAAGTACTGCACAATTTATACCAGTGCAGCTTATTCCAGCTACAACAAATCTGATTGCGTTGAATCAGAGTAAATCTTGTTTGCTCTATTGCTTGCACCAGCATGCTATACCAGTGGTTGAAAACTTAGTATAGGAAAGGCCATAGAGACAAAGCAAATTCACATGTCCTACTCGCAGCTAAAGCTTCACACAATAAATGCCAAAACAAGAGTTCTTCCCCTCTAAATCCAGAAAGGGCCTCTGGAAAAAAGCAGCCCCGAAAGCCACCTCATTTCACTCCCCAATTCATTTAGTTTCATACTGCAAGTTTCATTTGGGAATGTGAGGAGAATTACAACAGCAGCGAACACACTCATGTAACAGAGCAAATCTAACTGCAAAAATCTAATTGTTAATGACTGTGAGCAAGCACCTTAACCACAACATTGCATAATTTAACACTGTATCCCTTGTGAGTTCATCTGTTCAGACCCTCTGCAACAGTTAAAAAAAAAACCCGATATACTACTGTCCATTTGTCTATCATGTCACTGTTCTACTACTGGACAGAATATGTAACCCACTCAAACATATGTGTGCATTTTACAGAGAAAAAAATCCTACTGGTCCTGCACAAGGACAATGTTTCACAGTTTACTGATAATTCAGGTGAATAAAAGACTTATTTTTATTGTTTATATAGACAGAAGAGACTCTCAACATCACTTCTCCCAGCTCCTAAATGCATGGGAGGGTTAGTCACTCTTTTGCTTATTCCAATGCCACTCCAACTATATTATTCACAGGATCTTCCCCACTTCTGAACTCATGTAAGAAAAAAAAATTGGGTACCCTATAGAGCGTTCTCCAGAAAAAATATTAAGAATTACTGAGATAATCTCTAATAGCCTTAACCAAGCAATAGGGAAGTTATTTCTAATAAAATCTTTACAGTGTTACCTTTGGTTTTATAATTTAGTCATTTGAGACTTAAGTCTAATCCTGAGGTAGATCTGTGGGAGCAGACCCCTTGTGGAGCTTGTTGCAGGATCAGAACCCTAGATCCCCCAATATTATAAGAGCCTTGTGAGATTGTGGGAGAAATAAAAATACTTACCCAGTGGGAGTTTGCTGGCTGCATCTGGTCCCTTTGTTTTCTTCTTCTTTTTCCCCACTCTAGTTGGAACTGGAGGTTCATATTTCTTCTTCTTATCCTTTTAAACCGAATCAGACAAGCACAAAACAAAAATCAGAATAGCTATCACAAGAACAAGCCACAGAAATCCACCACAGCGCCAAGCTGAAAAAGAACTCAATTGAAAGTAAACTACAATGCAAAAATATACTGGGTTTGTGCCCTTTACTTGTCCTTTATGATGTATAACATATAAAGAGGGAAGCTTTAAAAAAACACTATTTTTTTTCCTGCTTACTTTATACATTAGATATATCAGATCTTGAGTTGCCTCTTTCAGATGAAGGATTTTGCCAATTTTTGGAGATCTAGGAATCTGATGTCACAGGAGGCTGAACCCTGAACTGTAAATCTTCAAGGCCTCTAAAAGCGAGGCTTAAGGGAGAGAGGAGGTTGACTCTCAAGCCTAGTCTACGCTAGAGAATCACACTACTGCTCTCTGCACTGGTGTGATGGTGTAAGTTGCAGCAAGGCAAAGTGTTTACACTAGCCATCCTATGTCGCACAGTGCACAGCTTCCACATGCAGAACAGAACACCTTACTCTGTTGCAGCAGCACTGCCCTGTGGAGACTTATCCCAGTGTTATTTTACATCATAAAAGGAGCAGTCAGGTTTTGCAGTTTGTTTACTTTGCAGTTTAATCTACATCCAAATATATTAAATTCACTTGTTAATTTGTATATTTATAAGTTTGCCTGCATAAACAGAATTCTAGCTCAGAAGGACTCATTTTTCTTCCTAAGCCACAAGAAAAAAAAGCCATATTAGTTGGATTTTTAAAAATGCACTTGCAGCCGTGAGCCTAACATATGCACACAAGTGCTGACTTGGTACTCACAAATCAGGTATCTGACTGCAGATTTTGAAAAGTCAACTCCTTTGTGACCAAGAGCTATTTTTATTTCACTATTTGTAAATAGGATATTACTGCCATTAGTGCCTATTGTAGTTTACAGAGCAAGCCATTTTCTGAGTAAACCATGTGAGTTCTTCTACAACATGCATATGAAAGTGATATTTGGGGAGGCTAGGAAATATAAGCAATGGGCAAATTTTAGGCAGTTTTGAGTACATGGAACAAAAGATTGTTTAAAAATCCATTGTTGAAAACTTTGGAATTAGTCATGCAGTTCACCCTATTAAAAAAAGGGCAATTGATTTTTCATTATTTACCTTGTCATCCTTCTTGCCACCCCCAGGACCATGTCCACCACTTTGACTTTGACCCTAAAGGAAAACAAAGATGACACCCAAATGAACGCAAGCTATTTGTATTTGGAATACTAAGAATCTTGCAAAAAGAATATGTAGTTAGATACATTTTAATAAGGCTAAACAAACTGCTGGTAAATCCTAGAATAAATCAGTCTTCTCAAGCAGGAGAGTTAGTGAAGGGATTTGAAGAGTGGAGCAATATGGACTGATCAAAGGGCAAGGAAGATTACTTCAACAGCTATGTTTTGGACTCATACAGCACTTCACTAGCTTGGTGTATAATGGTTATATCTCTTTCCTTTTAAGCATAAAGTATTGGCCACAGTTGAACCAGATATGCCAAGAAGATGGCAATCCCTATTTCCAAGGCCTGTAAACTATTTTCCTTATCAATAATACAACTAATCACATAAAGCTAGTGTACTCATCTGTACTAAATCAAGGATTGGTATTAAAGCTAGTGAAAAGAATGTACTATCAATAAGGTTAAGATTTTGTCACAGGTATTTTTTGTAAAACTCTGGCAGGAGTCACCGGTTTCTGGGATTTTTTTTTTTTTTAAATTGCCTGTGACCTGTCCCTGACTTTTACTAAAAATAACTGTAACAAAATGGGGCTGACTGGGGGAGGACTGAAGCCCAAGATCAGGGGAGGGACATGAGAGCCCAAGCCCCACTGCCAAGGTGGGGGAATCCAGCACCTGCTGCTCATGGCAGCTGGGAGCTGCAAGAGTCCCCCCACTGCCCACAGCACCTGTGGCAACTCAGAGCTGCAGGGCTCCACGGCAGCTGCCAGCTCCAGCCCACCGCCCCAAGGCTGGAAAACATCACAGAGGTATCTGAAAGTCTCAGAATCCATGACACCATCTTACCCTTCACTATCAGACATGGGTGTTCACTGGACAAACTGTGTTATTAAGTCCACAGATTTTTATATGACTTTTCACATTTTTAGTGAGTTAGACTATAAAATGGGTTAGCTTTTGTTAATCACTTAAGGCAATGAAACAATAAAGCTGTGTATTTTAATTGTGCATAGTATGCTTAATACACTATTGTCAGCTCTTGGGATTTTAGGTGTTTTTCTTAAAGCACCAGCTACTAGAGTCATGTGATTATATGGGCCTCTCAGCTGCCATTAAGAAAAAAACAAACAGGTTTCTTGACCTTGTGGTTGTGAAAACTGAAAATGTGACCCAAGTGTTGTCCAAAGACTAAAACATTAAAAAGGAGATAAAAAGACCCCAAACTGTATTTTAAAAATCTCAAGAATTTTAAGGTACTTGTGGTCTTTGAACACTGTGTGTTGGCAATACCCTACACAGCACCACACAATGTGAGCACTTTGAGATCTACTGATGAAAAATGTTATGTCAAAATTAGGTTTTTTATTATTTAAACAGAAGTTTAACAAACCAGTTGTGGGTGTGGGAAAGGGGACAGGACCAGGCACCAGCCCCGTTTGTTTTGTCTCCGTTTTGCTAAACACCAGGCAGGCAGGCAGGCAGGCCTACAGAAGAGGAATCTTTTCAGTCTCCGGATAAGACGGGTGGCAGCTTTGCCATCCCCCCCACCCCCCTTGTTTCGCCTGTGCCTGGTAGCAGCGGGGATCTGCTCCCTTCGCTGGCCGGCGGGGCAGGACGAGGGTCTGCGCCTGAGGGGGACCGGCCCCTTCTGGGCAGGGCTCTGGGGGACGCTCCCTTCCGGGAGATGATTTTACGGCCTCCCGACATCGGTCGATAACCCGCCTCATGCCGTTCCTCCTGCCCCGCTCCCCTCGCTCCGGGGCCGGCGGGGCAGAGGCCTCAGCGGGGGATGGGCGATGACTCCGCATACGCCGGGCCGGCGGGGGAAGGAGCCGGGCCCCAGAGGCAGGGGGCCCAGCCCCTCTCCATATCCCCCCGTCCCTCGGTCTCCTGACTGCAGCCCCCGGTTACCAGTGACAGAGACACGGGCCCGGTGCTCACTCACCATCCTGCACCCACCAACGGAAGCGCCGCGGCGTACGGGGGCCGAGAGGGGACAGACAGAGGCAGAGGCGGGGCCGCTACGGAGCCCAGGAAGGGCCAAGCGCGGCCGCGAAGAGAGTGAGGGGGCGGGGCCTGAGCGCGGGGAGGAAGGAAGGAAATGGACGGGGCGTGGAGGGCAAGAAGCCTCTGCCCACCCCTGGGGAGGAGGGACAGGTTGGGGCAGCGCGCGGGGTCACGTGACGCGGGTCGGGCGGCGGGTTGGGGAGCGGAGAGGTGCTGCGCGCGCGGCGGTGCGTGTCTGAGCTCGTGGGGGGCGCGCGGCAGGTTCGCGGAGCTGTGTCAGTGGGGAGACGCACTGAGGCTAGTGCCCATGGCAGAGCAGTCCCTGCTGTCACGTGGGGCCTCTTCCTGCCTCTGCTTCTTGGCTGAGTTAAACGCCCTGTTCTTTCCTGAAGGGATGTTCCCGACCTCGTTGGGTCCCTTTGCATTAGGGCTGCTTGCCGTGGCATTTCGCACTTCCACCCAGTTTACTGATATCTTTGGATTTCACTGACATCCGTAGAATTAAAAATCAATCACCCAGATTCCCACTCTGAAAGTGCTTCTTGTCTTGTCTCACACACATCTGAGTCTAAGAAAAATGTTGAACCAACCTAAAAAAAGACACTAATTCTTGATGTGATTAAATAATACACCCCGTTCTCTTATAAAAAACTAGGCATTAGCTAAAGTTTAACCAGCTGTTCTAAAAAACCTTTATAGATTGTTCTCCTTTATCTCATCTCTAAGTATCTCAGATTATTTTGTGCTGGAAAGAACAAATTTTTATTCTTGTTGGAATTCTGCAACAGTACTATGGCTCCAAATGCAACAGTGTCAAATGGATGGATCTTGGATCTTTCTTATGACAGCTATACACAAAGAAAGCTGTAGAGGGCTCTGTATAATTAAAGTTCACCATGATACTAAAGAGACAGTAAGAACCAAATTCAGGTTTGGTGCAGACGTAACTCTTTTGACCACGATAGAGTTGGCTTGGTTACAGCAGGGCTAATTCACCATAACTTTAAAAAACAATGAACTCCTCAACCCCCTATTGTAATAATTGGGCCTACCACATTTACCCTAATTGAGTTTGATTGTAAGAAGAGAGTAGGGTGACCAGACAGCAAGTGTGAAAAATTGGGACGGGGGTGGTGGTGGAATAATAGGTGCCTATATAAGACAAAGCCCTGAATATCGGGACTGTCCCAATAAAATCGGGACATCTGGTCACCGTAGAAGTGAGTGAAAGTTCATAAAGTGTTACAATAACCTATAACAATAAATTGTAACAGGAAAAGGTGCAAAAGGGAGACAGACTAAATTAATGCAAACAAAAAGGCCCACTAATATAGTTAAAAGACTAGTAAAAACATGCCTGGTAAACTAGAAAAGTTTGGGACTGGAACTCAATGAATCAAAGTTGGTGTGTTGGAAATGAAGCCTAATTGATTAACAAAATAATGAGGGGATGTGCTATTCTGCCCATCACTTCCTTTTAGGTGCCTTTTTAAAAAAATGAGCGTAGGGGGTGACCTGACAACAGCAGCTAGCTCAGAGGTGGATCAGAAGGCACAAACTTCACCATCATGGCTGCTATTCACAGTGTCTCCTGGGACTCTGGGATCCACCATTACAACATTGGGCCTGCATTGTCCTGATCCTGAAATATGTCCTGATGAAACTGGGTCAAGAAAGAGACCCAGATGACATCACCACCCCTACTGGCTCCAGTTGAATCCTCAACTCCACCTGGGATGTGAGACTTTAGTGCCTGCTGTCACCTCCCTCCCCCATGTGTCCTTTTCCTTCCCCAGCTTATTTCTTCTCTTTCTTATCCCTCTCCTTTTGCCTTCTGTCTAATAAAAGGCTGGCTTAGCTGGCCAAGACTGTACATTTTGCAACACCGGTGTAAACCTATAACCCAATTGGTTCTCAAACTTTTTTACTGGCAACCCCTTTCACATAGCAAGCCTCTGAGTGTGACCCCCCCTTTATAAATTAAAAACACTTTTTAATATATTTAACATCATTATAAATGCTGGAGGCAAAGCGGGGTTGGGGTGGAGGTTGACAGCTCGTGATCCCCCATGTAATAACCTCATGACCCCCCTGAGGGATCTCGACCCCTAGCTTGAGAACCCCTGCTATAACCAAAAAGGCAGTTAAAAATAATGCCGTAAGCATCCTGATACTGGTACAGTTTGCCAAGTCTCAAAGTGGCCAGCTGTGGGTTGTGCTTGTATCTCTCCAGCAGTGAGGTTACAAGTGAAAGTTAACACTAGAGATAGAGCTCCATTTTCTATCTTTGCTGTTATTTTCTCTCACCTTGTGTGTGTGTCTGCCTTGTCTCCTAGAAAGCAGGATTGGACTTTAACAATAAAAGCAACAACGACTGATCCAGCCCACCTCAACTAACTTTTTCTCTTTGCCTCAAAAAGCGTAGCTATTACCCTCTTGATCAATACTGTTTAACAGATTGTCAGGTGTGTGTGTGTGTGTTTGTGTGTGTATGAGTGTCCTTCTAAAGACACTTTACAGCTTAAAATAATGAACAAGGGACATTGTTAAAATAAAAGCCTTAATATTTTACTGTATTTCCTTCTTTTTCTGAATCTTTAATAAAAGGTTAAAAAAATTAATGGTTTGCCATGGTACTAAGGCTGAGGTCTCTGTATACCAAACTTTGTTTAAAAACTGATTAATGTTGGATAGTGACACGGTCATGTTAACACCTTTGACTGTGGGCCCATTTATTCCATCAAGATTAAAACAACACCCTCATTTGTCTCCTATGCCCCTTTTAGAGTGCAGGCAGATGTTCCCCACATCATGTTCATAGGTGCAACAAAAGGGAAATTAGTGAGGAAATCTGCTCAACATCTTAGATGTCTATACAAATGCAAGGAGTATGGGAAATAAAAAGGAAGAACTGAAGTATTAGTCTGTAAACTAAATTATGTCATAATTGGAATGACAGAGATGTGGTGGGATAAATCTCAGACCTGGAATATTGGTATAGAGAGGTATAACTTGTTCAGGAAGGACAGGCAGGATAAAACTGGTTGAGGTTTTGTATTATACATCAAGAATATATGCATTTGTTCTAAGATCCAGAAGGAGCTGAGAGGCAGACCAGTTGAAAGTCTCTAGGGTAAAGGGGTAAAAAACAGGGATGTCATGGTAGGCATCTACTGTAGACAACTAAATCAGGACAAGGAGGTGGCTGAGGCATTTCTAGAACAAATAGAAGTATTCAAAACACAAGACCTGCTAGTAATGGGGGATTTTAAATTCCCAGACATCTGTTGGAAAACTAATATGGCAAAATACAAAATTTCCATTAAGTTCTTGGAATGTATTAGGGACAACTTTTTGTTTCAGAAAGTGGAGGAGGTAACCATGGGCACAGCCATTTTAAACTTTATTCTGACCATCAGGAGGAATTGATAGTAATTCTCAAGGTGGAAGGCAATTGGTGAAAGTGATCATGAAATGATAGATTTCATGAATGTAAGGAAAGGAAGGAGTGACAGTAACAGAATATGGTCAATGGACTTAAAAAAAGCAGACTTTAACAAACTCAGAGAACTGGTAGGCAGGTCCCATGGAGAGAAAATCTAAGGAGAAAAGTTCAGGCAATTTCTCAAGGAAACAATATTAAAGGCACAACTTCAACCTATCTTGGTGCAAAGGAAAGAATAGGAAGAGGCCAACATGGCTCCATTAGAAGTTCTTTAATGACCCCAAAATCAAAAGGAATCCTACAAAAAGTGGAAACATGGACAAATTGCTCAGGATAAGTACAAAGGACTAGTACAAGCATGTAGGGACAAAATCAGAAAGGCTAAGGTACACCTAGCAAGGACTTTAAAGGCAATAACAAGAGGTTCTTTAAACACATTAGGAGCAAGAAAAAAACAAAGGAAAGTGTAGATCCTCTAATTAGCAGGGAAGGATAGCTAACCGATGACATCAAGAAGGCGGAGTCATTTAATGCCTATTTTGCTTTAATCTTTACTAAAAAGGTTAATGGTGAGCAGATATTCAAGACCATTAACAACAAAGGGGAAGGATCACAAGCCAAAATAGGGAAAGAACTGGTTAAATTAGAATATTTAGATAAATTGGATGTATTCCAAGCTGGCAGGGCCTGATTCATCCTAGGATACTTAAGGTACTAACTGAAGCAATCTCAGAACCGTTAGCAATTATCTTTGACAACTCATGGAGGATGGGTGATGTCTCAGAGGAATGGAGAAGGAGAAACATACTATCTATCTTTAAAACAGGGAACAAGATGGACCCAGGGAATTATAGACCAGTTAGCCTAACTTCAAACCCTGGAAGGATACGAGAACAAATTATTAAACAATCAATTTGTAAGCACTGGTCCTAGAGGATTATAAGGTAATAAGTAATAGCCAGCATGGATATTTCAAAAACAAATCGTGCCACACCAACCTAATTTCCTTCATTGACAGGTTTACTGGCCTGGTGAATAGCAGGGAAGCAGTAAACATGAGATATCTTGATTTTAGTTAGGCTTTTGACACAGTCCCGTATGACATTCTCATAAGCAAACTAGAGAAATAGCTGAAATTAGTATAAGGTAGATATGCAGCTGGTTGAAAGACCATACTCCAAGAGTAGTCATCAGTGGTTCATTGTCAAACTGGGAAGGTGTATTTAGTGGGATTCCACAGGGGTCAGTCCTAGGTCTAGCACCATTCTATATTTTCATTAATGATTTGGATAATGGAATTTGCAGATGACACCAACCTGGTGGAATGGAGTGGTTGCAAGCACTTTGGGAAGCAGGATTAGAATTCAAAATGACCTCAATAAATTAGAGAATTGGTCTGAATTCAACAAGATTAAATTCAATAAAGACAAGTGCAAAGTACTTCACTTAGGAATGAAAAATCAAATGCACAACTACAAAATGGGGAAGAAGTGGCTAAGTGATAGCATTGCTCAACAGGATCTAGGGGATATAGTGGATTACAAATTGAATATGAGTCAACAATGTGATGCAGTTGCTAAAAAAGTCTAACAACATTCTGGGGTGTATTAACAGGAACATTGTATATAAGACAAGGGAGGTAATTGTCCCACTCTGTTCGACGCTGGTGAGACCTCAGCTGTGCCCAGTTCTGGGCACCACACTTGAGGAATGATGTGGATAAACTGGAGGGAGTCCAGAGGAGGGCAACAAAAATGATAAAAACTTTAGAAAACTGGGCATGTTTAGTCTTGAGAAAAGAAGACTGAAGGGGCACCTGATAACAGCCCTCAAATATGTTAAGGGCTGTTATAAAGAGGACTATGATCAATTGTTCTTCATGTCTATTGAAAGTAGAAGCAGCAGCAATGGGCTTAATCTGCAGCAAAGGAGATTTAGGTTAGATATTAGGAAAAACTTTTTAACCATAAGAGCAGTTAAGCACTGGAATAGGCTTCCAAGGGAGGTTGTGGAATCCCCATTACTGGAGATTTTTAAGGACAGGTTGGACAAATACCTGTCAGGGATGGTCTTGTTAGCCAGACTATACTTGTGGTGAACAAACAACTGGCATTCCATTTGCTAGCAAATTGGTAACAGTGATTATTGTTTAAGAAATGTCAAACAGCCTACTCAGCCCCATAGAAATCATGTAAGGATGCCAGAAATACTTTTGTTTTTTGGTATACATAGTGTTGCACCACTTACAAAACTAACAGTCCATAATAACAATGCCCAATGATAAAAACAAAAACAAGCAAACAAAAATGCTTCCAAATGCACTGAAAAAAATAATTCTCCAACCCTCTTAATTCAACCCACCTCCTCTAAAAAACTCTGAATAAATAGATGGGCCTTGAAAGGAGAACATATTCAGTTCTGTTGGACCATGTGAAAATCAAATTCCAGAATTAGGGAATTATCATTGGAGGGCAACCATCTCCCACATACATGTCAGTCTAGGGACTGGAGTACTTGTGGCACCTTAAAGACTAACAAATTTATTGTGATCAATTGTTCTTCATGTCCATTGAAAGTAGAAGAAGTAGTAATGGGCTTAATCTGCAGCAAAGGAGATTTAGGTTAGATATTAGGAAAAAATGTCTAACCATAAGAGCAGTTAAGCACTGGAACAGGCTTCCAAGGGAGGTTGTGGAATCTCCATTACTGGAGATTTCTAAGGACAGGTTGGACTTGTTAGCCAGGCTATACTTGTGGTGAACAACGTTAGTCTCTAAGGTGCCACAAGTACTCCTGTTCTTTTTGCGGATACAGGCTAACATGGCTGCTACTCTGAAATCTAGGGACTGTCAGCTCAAAACTCTGAGCTGAACTCAGGTGTTACAGCAAAGCACCAAGATAAGCAGGGTCTTTAAAATACCCAGGACCCAAATCATAATGGATTTTATAGGTGAAAACCAATGTATTTAACTGAGCCTAGAACAGAAGCAAATGCTAATGTGAGGATCCTTGCTGAGACTGCAAAGTCATTTAGCTTTAATATGGAGACTAGCATTGTGAAAGGAGTCCAAATTCCCTCTGCAAGATATGTGAACAGTGTACAAGGAGGTAAGGAAGAAGCTAATCAGCTGTCTGGAGGAAGATGACAAAAATATCTTTAACTCTGATTATGTAAAGCACTGTGATTTGAAGAATCACCTACTGAGGGACCATGTTTGGGCTAGTCTACTGAGCACTACCTGTACCAATAATAGGTACTAGAGCACTCTTACTGCTGGTCATTTTCCAACTGTGTTTTGAGATGGAGATCAACATACATACTCATGCACTTTTATCTGTTCCAACAATACAAACAGTAGTACCTTATGAGTAAAACAGCTTTTCCCCCAATGATTAATTAACATATTCATGCTGTAACATTCTTTTCATTTGTGTTTTCAAAATAAATGATGGCATGAGATCCTTGTTTTTAATTTATTTGTGCAGAGGGTAACCAGAAAAGCTGATAAACAAGGGAAGAGCAAACACATGAATCAAAGAAACATGAGCACTTGATTTCATCTCTCTCTCTCTCTTCTCTCTCTAATCTACTCCAAGAAAGAAATATAACCTTTAAAAGTTTAACATTTTCTTAGAGCTATAAATGGAATGTGTTTAAGCTGCCAGGTAAAAAGAGACACTCTGCTGACCTTTCAGTTGCAACCTCTTACTGTGAGCTGAGCTATGAGGGGTTGTAGCTGCAGCAGGAGGAAGAGTGGAAATTATTCTTGTAACTGCAATTAAAAAGTTAAGGTGACTCATAGGTGCTGGAATTAGGGGTGCTGCCACACCTCCTGGATTGAAGTGGTTTCCATTATATACAGGGTTCAGAGTTTGGTTCAATGCAGTAGCATAGCTTGGGGGGAGCGAGTGAAGGTCCCACTGCCGAGGTGCCGCCGAAGACCCAGAGCGCTGTCCCATCAGTAAAAGCACCGCAGCAGGTGGTGCCTTTTTTTTGCTCCCCCTCTTCCCTCCACCTAGCTACACCACTAGTTCAATGGCTCTGAGCACCCCCACTATAAAAATTGTTCTAGCACCCCTGTAAGGTGTGAGTCTTTTTGGTAGCCCTGGTATTTGTTAACCCCCTTTTTGATCAGCTAGTTAATTTAAAAGACAAACTTTCCATTGGTGCAGGAGGTTCTGTACTTCTGATTTGATTTGAGAAGTACTTACCAAGATAAATATCATCAGGTTAGCAACCTTTCTACGACCCCAAAATAATACTAGTTTTTAGTACATATACAGAGGTCTACATTTTCACAACACCCCTGTGAAGTGGGGTAGAGAATTTTATTATGTCCTTCTGCAAAAGCAGAAAGTAAAGCATACAGAGATGAAAAGCAAGGTTGTGCCTATTCCTGCATTGGTGCACAAAGGGAAGGGAAGTGGAGACTTCCCTACATACCTAGGTAAAGGTCAGGCAGAATCATAGTGTCTGGGAGTGCAAAGACTACTTGAGTCCAGCCTTGCTTCTGGCACTACATTCCCCAGATGAAGTGACAAAATTGTTCATGGCATAAGAACATAAGAATGGCCCATACTGGGTCAGACCAAAGGTCCATCTATCCCAGTATCCTGTCTTCCGACAGTGGCCAATGCCAGGTGCCCCAGAGGGAATGAACAGAACAGGTAATCATCAAGTGATCCATCCCCTGTCGCCTATCCCCAGCTTCTGGCAAATAGTGGCTAGGGACACCATCCCTGCCATCCTGGCTAATAGCCACTGATGGACCAATGGCAGGGACTTTCTTTTACTATTACTTCTGGAAGAATTCTAAGCTAAAAAATTTAAAATGCTGTGCACAATATTTTAAAATTCTGCATATTTTACTTGTCAACATAACACAATATAATCACACTAGTTTCAATTATTTTGGTAATTTATTTCAAATAACCTGTCAACAAGTGTGTCTGTAACAATACAGACAACAGAAAAGAATCAGGAAATGTATTTTGACAAATAGATGACTTACAAGGCATATTAATACAGAACTTTAAGTAATAATTCATTTAAATTACAATACATAAATGTATTTTCCTCACACCTCAGAAGTTGTGCAAAGGCTTGGTGGAGTCAGGGGTAACAGAGGAGCTGAGGGAGCGGGAAGTAATTGCTGGGAAGGAGACTGGGAGTGAACCTGGGTGGGAGAAGTATGGAACATTTTTTTGTGGGAGGAGGGACTGTTAGGGAGTTGGGAAGCCTCCCCATGTAGACCCTGGCTGATTCCTACCCTCTCCCATTCAGTCAGGCACATCTGTCCCCACCTCCCCCAGTCCTCATGCACCCTGTACTTCACTCCCATGTGTCCCTGCACCCTCCCACCCCCGTCCCATGTGGCTCTTCAGCCCGCCACCCCCCCCAACTCCATGTGGGCCTGTACCCCCACTCCCATTCAGCCCCCACCCCAGTCTGTCCCCACCATATCCCATGCCTCCTCACTGGCCCCATAGGCAAGGCGCTGTGAGGAACTCAGTCTCTCCTTCTTCTTATAGGCTGCTGACTGCTATGGCCGGTGAGACGGCTGCCTGTGTTCTGGTGCCACAGCAGCTCCTGGTGGGCAAAAGGCATAACTGCACCACCTTTCCAGCAAAATGTATTCTCTGTGGAGAAAAAATATCTGCAGGGGACATGAATTTAGTGTGTTCACAGTGGTGCAGAATTCCCCCAGATAAAGCGTCTACCACAATGGAGCCCCAATCTTAGCTGGAGCTCATAGGTGCTACTGTAATATATAATAATATGTAATAAAAATAGTGGCTCCATCTCCCTACACGTCACCCAGCAAACCTTTCCAGGGTGGTACAGCAACCATGCTGCCTGGTGGCCTCTGGAAGAAGTAAGCTTGATCCTGTTCCCTCACTGGTAAGAATCAGGAACAACTCCACTGAGGCAGTAGAGTTATGCTGGTGCAGAACAAGTGTGAGATCAGATTTAGAGCCACTATGCCTTTCTGAAAGACAATGTCTCTAGGAGCCCAGGAGGGCGGGTGCACCTCTGAAGCACCCTAATCACAGGCTGTGTGATTGTAATACTACCAACAATATTGAGAAAGGGCAAGCGGGATGACTCGGGTAACTCTAGGCTGATTAACTTGACATCAATCTCAGACAAAATCATGGGAAGGCTGATAAGGGATTCAACAGATAAATAATTAAAGGAAAAGAATATAAATAACGCTAGTCAACATGGTTTTATGGAAAATAGATCTTACCAAACAAACCTGATTTCATTCTTTGATGAGATTAAAAAATTGGTTGATAAAGGTAACTACACTGGACTCTCACTAGAATGCGCGTCTATATAGTGTGAATTCACATATAACACAGTCGCGACATGGATCCCAAATTTAATTACTTCAATTGCAATTCATTTTAATGCGGTCCCCAATATAACACAGTCCCGGTGTTAACGCGGAACCGCACATGGATCCCAAATCCCACGTTCTAGCGAGGGTCCGGTGTATGTAGATGGAATAACATACTTAGATTTTTATAAGGGATTTGACTTACTACTGAACAACATTCTGATTAAAAAATTAACATTATACAATATCAATAAAGCACATGTTAAATGGATTAAGAACTGGCTATCTGATCTCAAAAAGTAGTTAATTAGGAATTATCATTGAGGTGTTTCTAGTGGGGTTGTGCAGCAAGGGGTAATAGTATTGACTATTCAACCTTTTCATCAAAGTTCTGGAAGTAAATATAAAATCACAGCGGATAAAATTTGCGGATGACACAAAGATTGATGGAGTATTAAGTAATGAGTACAGGGCAGTCAGAGTGTTTTGGGTTGCTTGGTAAGATGGGCCCATTCAAATAAAATGCAATGTAATACAGCCAAATGTTAAGTTAGACAGCTAAAAACAAGGGATGCAGGCCATAGCTACAGAACAGGTGACTATCCTCAAAAGCAGCAACTCTGAAAATGATTTAGCAGTCATGCTGGATGAGCAACTGAAAATGAGCTCCCAGTGCCATGCTGTGGCAAAAAGGGCTAATGAGATCCTTGGAAGTATAAACAGAGGAGTAGTGAATAGGAGTAAGGAGGTGGTTTTACCTCTGAGTACTGCACTGGTGAGACCAATAATGGGATACTGCGTACAGTTCTGGTGTCAACATATTCTGTGGCCTGCGTTGTACAGGAGGTCAGACAGGACAATCATAATGGTCCCTCCTGACCTTAAAGTCTATGATTCTATGATTCTATATTAAAAAGTTGTGACTTTCTTGTGGTGAGAAATTTAAAGACCTTAATCTGTTTAGTTTATCAAAAAAGAAGATTTAGAGATGGCTTAATTCCAGTGTATAAATACCTTCGTGGGGAGAAAATACCAAGTACTTAAGGGCTATTTATTCCAGCAGAGAAAGGTATAACAAGAAACAATGTCTGAAGCCAGACAAATTAAAATTAGAAAAGCAGGCACAATTTTTTAACAATGGGGGTGATTAACCATTGGAGCAAACTGCCAAGGTAAGTGTTGGATTCTCCATTACTTGGTGTCTTCAAGTCAAGACTGGGATACATTCCTGGATGATATGTTTTAGCCAAACACAAATTACTGGGCTCAATATAGAAGTAAGTGGGTGAAATTTAATGGCATGTGATATACAGGAGGTCTGACTAGATCAGTGGTCACCACCAGGTTGATCACGATAGACTGGTTGATCCTGGAGGATCTCCTAGTCGATCATGATCTCCGGCTGTGCAGCGGGTCTGCCGCTAAGACAGGCTCTCTGCCTGCCCTGGCTCCATGCCGCTTCCAGAAGTGGCCGGCGTGGCCCCGCAGCCCCAGGGCAAGGGGAAAGGGGTCTCTCTCCGCATGCTGCTCCTGCCTCTAAGCACTGCTCCCGCAGCTCCCATTGGCCGGGAATGGGGAGCTGTGGCCAGTGGGAGCTGCGGACGCAGTGCTTACAGAGGCGGCAGCACACGGAGCCACGTGCTGCCCCCTGCCCAGGGGCCGCAGGGGCACATTGGCCCTTTCCCGGAGTGGCGTGAGGCTGAGGTAGGCAAAGAGTCTGCCTTAGTGGCAGCCATGCTGCGCCGCTGACCAGGAGCCGCTGGAGGTAAATGCTGCCCAGCAGGAGGCCACACCCCAACCCCCAGCCCTGAGCCCCTCCCACAGCCAGCACCCCAAACCAGCCGTGAGCCCCCTCCTTGAGCCAGCACCCCATTGCCCCTCCTGCAGCCCAAACCCTCTCCTGCACCCCAAACCCCAGCTCTGACCCCCCCTCCCAGAGCCAGCACCTGCACCCCCTCCTGCACCCCAACCCTCTGCCCCAGCGCTGTCCCCCTCCCAGAGCCAGCATCCTGTACCTCCTCCTGCACCCTAACCCCCTGCCCTAGCCCCTCGGCCCCAGCCCAGAGCCCGCACCCCCTCATGAGCCCCAACCCCCTACCCCAGCCCGGTAAAAGTGAGTGAGGGTGGGGGAGAGCAAGTGATGGAGGAGAGGGGGATGGAGTGAGTGGGGCAGGGCTTTGGGGAAGGGGCGGGGCCTCAGGGAAGAGGTGGGGTAGATCCTGGGTTGCCCTTAAATTCAGAAAGTGATTTTGGGCATAAAAAGGTTGGAGACCACTGGAGTAGATGATCCAATGGTCTCTTCTGTCCTTAAACTCTCTCTCTCTCTCTCTCTCTGTCTATATAATCTATCTATGTAATCTGTTTTATACGTCTGGCCATCACCATAGTATCTGAGCACTGTCTATGTAATAGCAATAGCAAAGTCCTTAGTGTACTTCTGGCACTTCTTCCTTTTTGGGGTCAAAACTCCACTTGGGGTAGGGGTTTTTTTGTTTGTTTTGGTTTGGTTTTTTTAGTGGGCAGATTAGTATTGGTTTTGGAATAGAAGGGCATATTCATATTGTGAGCGTCATTTATGGTGGAAAGGCTTTCTCAAAGATGAAGGTTTTTGCAATACTTGCTAAAGATTGTCAGACTCTGGATTCGCTTGAACTTCTGTGGATTTTCCTCAGCACACTGATTCTATTCTTTAAATTCTTTGAATCTGGGTTGCTGTGGTTCTAAGAACATAAGAACATATGGCTCATATGGGTCAGACCAAAGGTCCATCTAGCCCAGTATCCCATCTTCCAACAGTGGCCAGTGCCAGGTGCCCCAGTGGGAATGAACAGAAGAGGTAATCATCAAGTTATCCATTCCCTGTTGCTCATTCCCATCTTCTGGCAAACAGAGGCTAGGGACACCATTCCTGCCCATCTTGGCTAATACCCATTGATGGACCTATCCTCCATGAATTTATCTAGTTCTTTTTTGAACCCTGTTATGGTCTTGTCCTTCACAACATCCTCTGGCAAGGAGTTACACAGGTTGACCGTGTGTTGTGTGAAAAAATACTTCCTTTTGTTTGTTTTAAACCTTCTGCCTATTAATTTCATCTGGTGACCCCTAGTTCTTGTGTTATGAGAAGTAGTAAACAACACTTCCTTATCTACTTTCTCTACATCAGTCATTATTTTATATCCCTTAATCATATCTCCCCTTAGCCATCTCTTTTCCAAGCTGAAAACTCCCAGTCTTATAAATCTCTCCTCATATGGAAGCTGTTCTATACCCCTAATCATTTTTGTTGCCCCTTTCTGAACATTTTCCAATTCCAATATATCTTTTTTGAAATGGGGCAACCACATTTGCACACAGTAGGCGTACCATGGATTTATATAGAGGCAACATGATATTTTCTGTCCTATTATCTATCCCTTTCTTAATTCCCATTCTGTTAGCTTTTTTTGACTGCTGCTGCACATTGAGTGGATGTTTTCAGAGAACTATCCGCAGTGACTCCAAGATCTTTCTTGAGTGATAACAACTAATTTAGACCCCATCATTTTATACGTATAGTTGGGATTATGCTTTCCAATGTGCATTACTTGGCATTTATCAACATTAAATTTCATCTGCCATTTTGTTGCCCAGTCACCCAGTTTTGAGAGATCCCTTTTGTAGCTCTTTGCAGTCTGCCTGGGTCTTAAGTATCTTGAGTAATTTTGTATCATCTGCAAATTTTGCCACCTCACTGTTTACCCCTTTTTCCAGATCATTTATGAATATGTTGAATAGGACGGGTCCCAGAGCAGACCCCCTGGGAGACACCATTATTTACTTCTCTCCATTCTGAAAACTGACCATTTATACCTACCCTTTGTTTCCTATCTTTTAACCAGTTACCAATTCATGAGAGCACCTTCCCTCTTATCCCGTGGCAGCTTACTTTGCGTAAGAGCCTTTGGTGAGGGACCTCGTCAAAGGCTTTCTGAAAATCTAAGTACACTATATCCATTGGATCCCCTTGGTCCACATGCTTGTTGACCCCCTAAAAGAATTCTAGTAGATTGGTGAGGCATGATTTCCTTTTACTAAAACCATGTTCTAAAGCAAAGATCACAGAGTTCATGAATATTTTCCCTCATTCCAAAGAAGCAAGTAGGATGTGGAGTATATTTTGCAGTTTGCTTTAATGTTTCCTTGTCTGTTATTTCACGTTTTCTTTTGAACTGACATTTTTGTGTGGGAAAGGAGTTGTGTTTATGAAATATTAATATGCCTCTCTCTCAGCTGTGCAGAGGGGCACTGGATTTTTACTTTAGCTTGGTTCTCTTAGTTTTACTGAGTTTCTTTTTTGATTTCTGGATTCCATCTTGCTTTTCTTTGCTGTTCTACTATTTTTACTGTAAAGTTCAGAAGCATTCTCTCCCCCCCCCCCAGTCTTTTTTATTTTCTTCTAATTCATGCATTAGCTGCATTTTCTCTTATAGTGTCAACCGTTCTTCATTTCTTTAGCTCTGAGATTCCCTCTGATAGTGTGCATCTGATATTACACCCTCCCACCCAAACACACACAATTCTCCCCTAATCTGAGCTCTGTCAGGGCTGGTGTGGAACCATATTTGTTTACAATTATAACTGGGACTGGTAGCAATGTTTATTGTTAAGTTTGCCCCGCACTTCCCATTATAAGGCTCTTTTTTCAGTTGCATATAACTTTGCCAAACTTTTGCTGGGAAAATTGCAAACAAAACAACTTAGCCATTTTTGAGAACATGAGTAGGGAAAAATATATTGTTTGCCCATTTAAAAAAACTCTGGTGACCTTTTCTTTGAAATGGGCTGGGACCCCTGTGCTTTGGAGCAGAGATTTCAAATTTGGCAGGGATGTGACTTGTGCTATCCCTGTAAAAATCTGCCCAAATTTGGCCAGGTGATAAAAAAAAATCAGTTTGCACATGCTCAATAGAAACTTACTAGAGCTTCACAGCTAAGAATTCCAAAGATTCTGTCCTCACTGGGCATGCTCCAGATCATGGCAGTAGGGGTTGAGCAGGACTTTCCCTCCGAATGCAGCTCTGTGCTTCTGTGGGCTGGGGCTGAACACTGGAACTGAAATCAAGGAGACTGTCTTTAATGTGCTCTCAATGTCCTCACTAGCCTTGGCTGACCCAGGCAGTCAGAAGGACGAAGCTCCTTGTTCAAATGCAGTGAAGAAAAGAGCATGACCAATAGGATTGGGGGATGGAGGAGTTGGGTGGGCTGTGAGAGGGATCTGCCTGCAAAACTGAAAGCATGCCCCCTCCCGTCTTGAAGAGGCTAGGGAGCAGAAAAACATGGGGATCGACTGAATGTTCAGAATGACAAATGAAAAACCAGGAAGGGAGTGTGGGTCAAAGGTTCTAAATCAGGGCGCCAGAAGGGGACACTGAGCAGAGAGCCCTGGACGGTGCCCACTGCTCTGCAAAGAAGTCCAAGGAACCAGTGGACACCATACAAAGAAACTCTGCCCGGATATGTGAAGTGACAAGAGAGTGGAAATTCAGCGTACCAGATGGACAAGTTCTGAGGAATGAGGGCTCTGAAGTGAATGAGACTCTTGTCTATCAGTAGAGCCCTGCATGGATATATAAATGTGTATCCTCATCCGGTCCATGATCCAAAAAAATTATCTGCGAATAACCGTAGATTTGCAGGGCTCTACACTGGGGGCCAGACTGAGACTCTGAGGCAGCCCTCACTCCAGAGTCTGGTCGGGGAGAGTCACACTGGCAGGGGAGTCACCCCCGAGCAGCTCCCTGCCCGGTGTCCCAGCCCCCCACCCAGAGCATGTGGAAGGATCCAGGCTCCCCACAGCTGCCAGCGTGTCTCTCCCTGACTGGGCTCTGGCCGGGGAGTGGGGTGGCTCAGAGCCACAGACTGGCCACAGTAAGAGCTGGGCAAGCAGCTATGGGGGGGCCATGGCGGACCTTCCACCTGCCCTGGGTGTGGGGCCTGAGCCCTCAGCTCCTGTCCCTGCTCCCCAGACCCTCCGCCCAGGGCAGGTGGAGGATCCGCACTGCCGTTCCTTACAGCTGCCCGCTAGTTCTTACTGTCAGAGCCCTGCGTGGATACCATATTTGTATCTGCACCCGCTCTGGTATCTGCAGAAATGGTCCGCGGATATCTGCGGCTGTAAAGCAGATACCCGCGGATTTGCAGGGCTCTATCTAGCGGATCCCTGTCTCATTTGTTGCAGAAGTTGGAAAATGTGTAGTGAATGAGGTGGAGGATTGCAGGAGAAAGGCAGGACTCACAGCATTTGCACTTAGGCTCCCAAGTCACCTAGGTGTTTTTGAAAATTGTATCCAATGGCTGATAATAAGTCCCAGTCCTACACAGAGCTTTGTATCGACATAGGAGTCCACCTGCATAGAGCTTTTTGCAAGACTGGAGCTTTAATCTGTTATGATATAAACAACCATGTTAAAAGTATGTACCTGTGATCAAAACTGTTATGTAAAATGACAAGTAGAAAAAAATGGATACAACCAGGACTCAGATGTTACATCTTTAACAAGGGAATCTCTCCTCCCCGCCCTCTTTTCCATGCATTCTGTATTGTAATGTTACAGCAGTTCATTTTAACAAGCGGAACTGGAGCCTGTTAGTTTCAGCTCTGGCTACATTAAAGTCCCTCAGCAGAAACACATTTGAGTTGAATAATTTAGTGTATAAGCAGAAATACCATGACACTTAAACATTATTCGTAACTCCTGTAACCCTCTTTGACACAGTGTTGTATTCCTATTTAGAGTCCGTCAGAGTATGTTGTTGCCTAAAACCACCAAGATTATGTATTATGCTGGCTAGTGTATCTAGTATACTTTTAGATTATTTTAAGACAGTGGGCCATATTCTGTGTTGCAGATGAGGAGTACTAGGAACAGCTGAGATGACAGGGCTTCAAAGATGCCCTTTGCACTCCCCTGATCCTGAAGACACGCTGCAATCAACCAGTCCCACAGTGTAGATTAGAGCAGCCTTCAGGTTGCTCTAACATGCACTGGCAGCTGGGGATCACCAGGGCATAAGGGAATTTAAGTCATGTCTTCCCGTCCACTAGACACACTCCTTATACAATCAGTCAGGAATGGGGTGGTATAAAGTAACTATATGCCACACAAGGATTTCTCTACTCAGAGCAGATCCTTTGGGGAATAGATTCTACCAAGTTTAGGGCAGCGTTGTGTCGATAGATTGGTGCGAAGTAGCCAGAGCACAATCCAGGACTAGGGCCACTAAACTGCAGCCTTAATCTCATACAGATTTATTTGTGTACTTAATGTTACTCTCATCAGTAATCCCCATTACTTCAATGGAACTGCTCACCTGCTCAAAGTCAAACATATGCATAAGTTTATAGCATAGCACATGCTAAAATAGATTAGAAATTCTTACAAGTCTGATTCCTTCAAGAATGTGCCCTGTGTGTGGTTGGGAAGTTTTATTAATCTCATGGTCTTAAATTTGAAGTACTCCATTCACACAAGTTGTGGGGGCATTAAGTATGCTCTCAACACACCCTTGTGACAGGTTTTCCATTCTGTAGTTACGTCTTGATTCCCAACCACCTGAAGACAATATCCACGTTATGGGATAATAAAACACACTTGGATAACATTCCATACCTAGTATCAGAGGGGTAGCCATGTTAGTCTGGATGTGTAAAAGCAGCAAAGAGTCCTGTGGCACCTTATAGACTAACAGACATATTGGAGCATGAGCTTTCGTGGGTGAATCCGACAAAGTGGGTATTCACCCACGAAAGCTTATGCTCCAATATGTCTGTTAGTCTATAAGGTGCCACAGGACTCTTTATTCCATACGTATTTTATTATTGCAGTTGTTACCCCTTTAGACCCAAGCAACTAACCAAAATTTTGGGGTCTTTCAAGTTGTTCCAGTTAGGAGACGAAATTGATGTAGAAGTTTGGTACCTTTGATACCATTCTGTTTATTTACGAGAATGTACAAAGTCCTGTTTTCCTAAACACAGGAGGAGTCAAACAAGCCAGAGACAGTTTCACTGCTCACAGCACCAAACCTCTTTCAACCAGCATGCCCCCAAAGCTCTCTTCTGCAGGATCATTGTACCATGCTTGTTCTCAGGCTAGGCTGGAGCTTCTTGCTCCTTCTGTTTCTGTGGTGCTTCTCCTGTGTGCTCTCTCTCTTCTGCTTCTCTCCCACCCCCACCCCTTCTCCTCTACTCCCTCATCCAAAACAGTGCTCAGCAAAGCCCTCCTCCCACACAGTTTTAGTTCCTTGGCAGACTTGCATTTTAAATACTAGGAGCTAGATCCACAAAGAGATTTAGGTGCCTCGTTGCCACTTTAGATTCTTAAGTCAAAAATTTAAATCCTCAAAACCCCAGCTCAGCTGCCCCCTAATCTTATAGGTGCCTAACCCTATAAGTCCCTAGATATCTAATTTTCCACCAGCAAAGTCTACTAAGCACCTAAAAATCTTCCTGTGAGCATGCACACAGCCACCTAAGTCCCAAAACCCAGAGCCTAAGCCTTGGCAGGATCCTCAAACTAGGCATCATCTGTCTATCTCGCTTGCAAGGCCCAATCCAGTAGATGTTCTCAGAGGCTGCCAAATAGATTGGGCATGCTCAAAACACAGCTGCCATCACCCATATAACTTTTAGCCCGGTAGCTAGAGCACTCACCCAGGATGTGGTAGACTGGGTTCAAATTCCTACTCTGCTTTATTTAAACCCACATCTTCCAGGTCAGTGCCCTAACAACCGGGCTCTGGGATATGCTGTGATTGAAGCTCTTCTGTTGAAGCCATTCCACTTTGTATAAATAATTACGCAGTCATTGGAGCAGGGATTTTAACTTGAGCCTCCTAACTTAGTGCTCTAATCACTGTCATTCTCATGCTTTCTTTTACCCAATGAACTATTTATATAGAGTGGAACAGTGTCAACAGGAAAGACTGAGAGAAACCCACCCTAGAATATCTTAGTGTTTAGAACTGAGAGGCTGGAGACATAGGTCCAAATCCAGCAGAAAGGGGATTTGAACTTGGGTTTTCTGTGCTCTGCATGAGTGGGTGAACCACTGGGCTAAAGGTTATAAGCAGGGGAGTAACTATCTCCTCCTATGCCTAACTCCAGGAAAGGGTTCCTGGCTGTGAATTGTGAGCAAAGACAGGCTCTTCCCTCTAACCTGGACTTAGATGCCTAACTGTCTTTGAAGGGCTCTGCTTAGGCCCCACTCCTCTCCTTGGCATTTCCTATTGACTAGCTAAGGTGACCTGCTCAGCGTGCTGGCTTTTGGGGAACACCTTTTTAGTCACATCATTTCCCCCCTGCATTGCATAGGGAGCCTGGGTGCCTAACTCGGGGCTATGGATTCCATTAGGTGACAGGGTATCTAAAGTTAGGTGTTGCAATGCTAAGCCTCATCCTCTTTTGTGGACCTGGCACTTGGAGTTTTATATACTCAAATACAGCAATGTGCAATTTAGCTTTTCATTTATATAGGCACTTAGGAAAGTGGCAGACTACTTAACTATGCAAATTTTATAAATATTCATTGCTATGCGTGGTTAGCTACATCAAACCCTGTCTAGGGAGCAGAAGTATTTACTGTAAAAATCTCTGTGAAGATAGGGTTACATTTTTGGAATTCTCATGGAGAAGAGATACTTTATTAAGTAAATAAATACTTAAAAACTTGGTGCATTGTGAATACTCAGAGGAAAATTAAACTAGCAATAGAAAACCATTAACCAGGCTGTCTTCATTAAACCTCTAGGGCATCTCAGTAAACTGTCAAACACTGTAACAAATAGTACTGATACGGCACACATTTTTTAGTGGTATTGCCTACACACTTTGGGCTAAACTCTGCCCTCCCATCCACTTGTGCAATACCATGGCAGTCAACAGAGTCACACAAGTGTAAGTGAAGATAAAATATGGCCACTGCTTTTTAATTGTGTGGCTGTGTCTATATGGAGTCATTCAGGTTTTTTTTCTTCTTGGCCACTTGTTGCATCATGTCTACAAGAGTTATTTATATGTACTCGGTTCTGAGGTATCATCAAACATTTTTTGAATTGCCAAGATTTTGTTTTAAATGATTTCCATATTCAAACTTTTGCCATATTATCTTTGGATGCAGATACGGGACCAATTTTGTCCTGGTACAACAACTGATTTTAATGCAGTGGCACTTGCTTAAACTTGGGATGAATTCCTCTCAATCTATTTTCCTTTCCTCAGCAACCTTACAAAATCTGGAGATACATCAAGACAGGTGAATAATAAGTAGTTTGAATCAGACTTCCCTAAGCAGAAATAACATTTTTGCTTTCAATTAAATGTCCACTTGATTTTAGCTGGTATAATTCTTACAAGAATGTGTTCTTTAAAAATGAACCTACAAGAGGTTATGGGACTAGGTAAGGAGGTGGAAGCCAGACAAAGTTTGCAAGATTTCCACCAAGATCCATGATTTTAAATATATGGAGGAGGGTTCACTTTAAAGTATGATGGTGGTCTAAAAAAGTGGTTACATGTGACTTGCCCAAGGTTATACAGGAAGTGTGTCAGAGCTAGGAATAAACCCAGCTCCTGAGTTCTAGTCCAGTGTATAACCACAAGACTATCCTTTCTTCCTTCCTTCTGGCTCTAACTGGCACACATGCACAAATGGGTCTTGATGAGTGTCCTGTCTGTGAACGTTGGAACTATTGTCACCCTTGAAGCACCTTTTAAGAATCTTCACATCTATAATCCAGACAAGTACTTGTGCTACTAAGACCAGCTAAATGAGCTCAGACTTAAATGGACTCCATTCTTTTAGGTTCAGAAGATACGCGCTAATCAAAATCCACTCTTCACTGAGTCTCTTTAACAGCCCTACCTCCACCTTAGTTAGAAGTCTATGCTGGTTTGATGTGTGCTTGGGCTACAGTACCTTGCACTGGTAACCCTTTAAATAATGTAGCCACTGAGAAAAAGTATTCCACATTTCCCTCTCTTTGGGAGTTTAGCCCGAAGCACAAGTAAATATATTATTGGAAACAAAGCTGAAGGACAATATCTATTGGATGCTAGGCTGACTCATCTGAAAAATAAACAATTTCTAAATGGCAGAGGGCACAGTTAATCTCAAATAAATCATTTTGAAAAAAACAATGTGTGTCATTTATGTGTTCTTGTAGATACACATTCAGACATATGGATCAGTGAATAAAATAAAATCAACAACCAGACCAGTAGGAGGAAGATTCAGATTATTTATAAAGAAATAGAAACAGGGTATTTCTTCCTTGAGCTTCAATAGGTGCATTTCACAGTGTTCAGTGCAGTGCAGTAATGAAATGCAGGAGCAAGAGTGTTCACTCTCATGTGCTTGCCAAATTGGTAATTTCATTCTGTCCACCTAAAGTTTCAGCTGGATGCAATGATCTGTGTTTTCACTTCCTACTGTATACACAGGACTGTTGTAGTATGCTCTTAAAGAGCTGCCTGCATTTCGGTGGTGGGGTGTTGTTATAAATTTATGTAGACTCAAATTGTCAAAAATATCCATTAGTTTTGGTTGGCTCAATTTTTGGGTTCCTGACTTTTGACACTTTCTGCATCATACTTTCTGCGGGTGTTCACTCTTCTGAAAAGCCATTGACCTCCAGTGGTGTTGTGTGTGCTCAGCACATCACTGAAAATCAGACTCCAGGGTGCAACGGGTGTCTACAGTTGGACACCTAGGAACCAAAGCAGCCAAAACAAGTGTAAGATTTAAAAAAAAATTTTTTTGCCATGGTTTATAAAAGTCTTTAGGATCCTTCAACATGAAAAATGCAACAGGAAAGTAAGATATGATTCATTATTATGTGCCTCATACCCCAAACACCTGATCTTATGTGGCCTTCTTAGAATATTGTGGAACAAATAATTATATTCAACAGAATAATTGTAATAATATTTTGCACCTCTTAGGGGCTTTCATGTGACGATTTCAAAGCACCATACATTAGTTAATTCTTACAATACTCCCAATGCGTAGGTAAGGGACATTGCATAGGTCAGATTATCCAACCAAATTTAAGTGAAAAGTAATTCTCATTTATATACCTGTAAGAGAGATCAGAATCAACCCCAATTATTTCAGTGGGCGTTGAATCCATATACGTAAGGGCAGAATTAGGCCCTAAGGGTTCAGGTGGAGTTGTGCCAAAGTAAAACCAGTGTGAGATCATTAGGGGCGGCTCCAGGCACCAGCACGCCAAGCGCGTGCTTGGGGCGGCAAGCCATTGGGGGCGCTCTGCCGGTCGCCGTGAGGGCAGCAGTCAGGCTGCCTTCAGTGGCTTGCCCCCGGGACCAGTGGACCCTCCGCAGGCAAGCCGCCGAAGGCAGCCTGCCTGCCGTGCTTGGGGCGGCAAAATGCCTAGAGCCGCCCCGGAGATCATAGTTACATCCATAGTCCGTTTAAGGGGGAGAAGGCTCTTTTTTTACCACAGAAGGCTCTTTTTTTAAAGGCACTGGTTGGCAGAGTCCTAAGCTCTGCATGATTTATCAGCTGTTGTGTTTCTTTAAGAGAGGACTCTGTAGTACCTCAGCAGTGGGCAAAAAACTATGTTGCTATGGTAACCTTTTGTTGCACTGCAGGCATATGGAAACATGAAAGTCGATCTTTTCATAAGTTGCTCTGGAGCTGTAGTAACGAGATCCCTATTATGTAGGGGATTTGTGACTGTATGATAGCTAATACATAGACCACTTGCAGGTGACTGACTGACCCTCAGGGAGTTATATACTCCAGTGGCATCAAGTCTGGGTGGAGGGGAGGAACAGGATTAATGAACTGACAAGACTAGTAAATTAAGTGGGGAATACCAGGTTCCTCACCTTTTGTCTTAACAGTTACTAATGGCAGGCAGCTAAATCCAGAGGTGTGCCGAAGCATCTGCATTTCCTCCTGATATCAGTGAGAAAGGTGCCAGTGCTCAGCATTCCTCAGAGATTGGCTCACAGTGCTTCATTAGTCAGAGGGCCCCTGGCTTGGCTTTAACAAACTGAGCAGCTTCATTCCCTAAAGTAACATGCAGATAAATTTAAGTTTGTTCTTGAGCTACTTTGTTGGGCTGAGTCGAGCTGACAAAAATACATACAAATAACTCAAGAGAAGACAAAAATACTGAATGAGCCTTCTCCCTTTCCCCCTGGAGAGCAGCAATTCTAAAGACACACAGAGATGCACTGTAAAAACGATATTGTGTACTGCTCTTCCCAGGTCACGGATATGCAATTCTTACAGTAACCACTGTTTTCCAAGTCTGTGTGCTCTGGCCTCCATTTAATTATTAGCCGCTACTGGTTTATATGTTTTCCCTCATGAAAGGCCAGAGTTGTTATAATTAATTATCAAGTGCTGTGAGTGCACATGCTTTACAAAACCCAGGAGATGGTCCCTGTTGGTGAGAGCTTACATATTAATAAACAGACGGAACACACACTTTTAGTTATGGGATGGTGTGCAGAGGACATTGGCAAGGAGAAATACATGGGAAGGATTCATTAGAGAAGGTGACTTTAAGGAAGGGATTGAGAAAGGAAAAGGAGTACATGGGTCTGTTCCTGCCTAGCTAGATGGGGATGCGGAAGGCCTGGAATGCAGTGGAACCAATGAAGTCAGTGGAATGAGAGGCTGACCCTACCATAGTGGACAGAATGACTGAAGTGCAGACACAGGGGAAGGCTGATAGGGCAGCCAGGGGAGATGACTTAAAGGAGCATAGTAAATATAGAGAAGTCCGGGTGTCACTGCAGCAGACTTCAATCAGCAAATGGAAAAATCTCATCTTCTCTAATACGCCTTGAGTTGCTGGCTTGACAACCTTTCCTGAGTAATTAGGTTGAAGATGTGTTGCTTTTAATTCCCCCTCGCTGAAGTACCGGGGTTTTGCATTAAACGGTTGGCTATAATATAATTACTCCTGTCTGTCATATCATGTGACATTATAATCTAATTCTGCACGAGCATCTTGCCATGTTCACATTTGCTACTGAATAATTGTGGCTTCAGTTTCATGGTGTATGGCCTGTTCAATCAGCCTCTAATTACAGTGCTATCTGGAGGTATGGTTGACATACCTGTATAATTATGTTTACTGTTAATAATGCAAATTGAATCTGTTAAATTAGTCAAATCAGCCATCATCTACTCACTTGTAATAATTTCTATGGCAGTTTTTCAGCTATTTAGAGAGTGCACACGCACAGTCAGTTCCCATTCAAGGAATGAATGAAGCAAACAAAAGGAAGTAGGATCCAAAGGCCTGTTGGAAAAGTGGCAATTTTGATATTTACTTTCAAATGACAGCAGCATCCATTGAGCACCTTGCTTTATAATACATCATTTTGCTAGGTTTAGCAAGTTATTCTAGCCTTAAGAATCATCCGTATGTTGAGGAATAGATACAGATACTTTAAGAGTTTTACTATTTTACGTGTCAATAATCATAGAATCATAGAATCTCAGGGTTGGAAGGGACCTCAGGAGGTCATCTAGTCCAACCCCCTGCTCAAAGCAGGACCAAACCCAACTAAATCATCCCAGCCAGGGCTTTGTCAAGCCTGACCTTAAAAACCTCTAAGGAAGGAGATTCCACCACCTCCCTAGGTAACCCATTCCAGTTCTTCACCACCCTACTAGTGAAAAAGTTTTTCCTAATATCCAACCTAAATCTCCCCCTCTGCAACTTGAGACCATTACTCCTTTTTCTGTCATCTTCTACCACTGAGAACAGTCTAGATCCATCCTCTTTGGAACCCCCTTTCAGGTAGTTGAAAGCAGCTATCAAATCCCCCCTCATTCTTCTCTTCTGCAGACTAAACAATCCCAGTTCCCTCAGCCTCTCCTCATAAGTCATGTGCTCCAGCCCCCTAATCATTTTTGTTGCCCTCCGCTGGACTCTCTTCAATTTATCCACATCCTTCTTGTAGTGTGGGGCCCAAAACTGGACACAGTACTCCAAATGAGGCCTCACCAGTGCTGAGTAGAGGGGAATGATCACATCCCTTGATCTGCTGGAAATGCCCCTACTTATACAACCCAAAATGCCATTAGCCTTCTTGGCAACAAGGTCACACTGTTGACTCATATTCAGCTTTTCGTCCACCGTAACCCCTAGGTCCTTTTCTGCAGAACTGCTACCCAGCCATTCGGTCCCTAGTCTGTAGCAGTGCATGGGATTCTTCCGTCCTAAGTGCAGGACTCTGCACTTGTCCTTGTTGAACCTCATCATATTTCTTTTGGCCCAATCCTCTAATTTGTCTAGGTCCCTCTGTATCCTATCCCTACCCTCCAGCGTATCAACCACTCCTCCCAGTTTAGTGTCATCTGCAAACTTGCTAAGGGTGCAGTCCACACCATCCTCCAGATCATTAATGAAGATATTGAACAAAACCGGCCCCTTATATATCACATTTCCTTTCATTGTATGTGCATATATTTCACATAGCTCACAAAACATTTTTTAACCTGAATTTTATTTGCAAAGCACAAAATTGACAGCTGTGTATAATGTTCCTTTTGATGGCAACATGTGACATTACAGTGTATTTGGCAACAGGCCATTATGTGCCAACTCATCATTAGAGACCATTGGTGTTGACTTTATGTCATCTAAAAACATTAAATTACATCAATAGTAGGTTTATAATACACCACTTAGTGATCACTTTATTAGGATTTGTACATTTCCCCTAACATAATGGCAGGAATTGAGCCAGAAGAATACAAGATCATAGAAGCAACAAAGAATCCTGTGGCACCTTATAGACTAACAGACGTTTTGCAGCATGAGCTTTCGTGGGTGAATACCCACTTCTTCACTTGCATCCGAAGAAGTGGGTATTCACCCACGAACGCTCATGCTGCAAAACGTCTGTTAGTCTATAAGGTGCCACAGGATTCTTTGTTGCTTTTACAGATCCAGACTAACACGGCTACCCCTCTGATACTTAAGATCATAGAAGTTAGAGATGGAAGAGACCTATGACACATAGATCATTGAGTCCATTCCCTGGCAAGAGCAGTGGGTGGGGAACTGATTAGACTACTGCCAAAGTTGGTGTGGGGAAATGTTTTATGTATCATAGATATATTGCTGCTGTGTTTTCCTAAGTTGATGCTGTGTTCCCTTTCTACCTAAGAACGTTTTCTTTGTGTGATGGATCTGCAAAGCTGGAGCTACAATTCCTACCAGCTCCCTTCCCATGTGCATCCTCTTCCCTCCTGGCCTGGTAAGGGGAAAGGTCCTGGCTCTGGTCAGGCTCTGGGAAGTGGTGGCCATGTGGCTATCCAAGAGCTGCAGAGAAGCTGGATACAGAGGCCACATGGAGAGCCAGGAACTGCAGGGAAGCTGGAGGCAGAAAAACTTCCCTGGGAACCATATGCAGAGATGCGTGTTGAACAGCCTGTGACTGCTGGACATTACAGCTGGGACCAGGTTGAGTGGGACTTATGAGGAAGCAGCAGTAGCTGGGCAGAGAGCCACTGTAGAACAGCCCCAATGAGACACTAACCGGGTCTGGTCTGGAAACCTGCAAATACCTATTTCTTGAAATATCCAGTAGAGACTGGGCAGTAGATGGCACTCCAAGCACTAGGCCTGACTCTCGATTGGACTGCCCCAGGGACCCAAACATTTACTGCTATTGTTCACTTTAAACTGTAACTGTTTCAGACTCTGTACTCAGGGTATATGAAACCTTTCCCTTCCCTGTCAGCCCTAATAAAATACCATTTCCCTTAGCTATGTGTCTGAGTGGTCACTGGGACCCACCAGTGCTAGCACTTATGAGGCCTAGCTGCTAAAGGACCTACAGTTCTTGCCTCTGAGTCAGGGTACACCTGGCATGCTACTCGTGCTCCAGTGGGTTGATATACTGAGCAGCTCCAATAATTTACATTTGTTTCATTCACATGATCAGTGTTTGTGAGTGGGGAAGTATTGCCTATTAAGGAAGGTATTTAGTGATCCCAGAAATTCTGGGTTGGGACTTGAGTGGGAGGTGTTTGTAAGGTTTAAAAAAGTCTCCTAGCTATTTGAACCCCACCCTTGTTGCTGCTGACAACACCTAGCAGAAGGATTACACTTGTACATGTGAACAGGCACATGGCTGGTATTTCAGAATCAGGGTTACAGTGCATGAAGTCCCAAGAACGACAGAACACATTTTAACTGGCATAATCCCATTAGTTTTATAGACTGTCGAACACAACAATCTGTCCTGAAAAGATCCTCGTAAATAAACTTTGTCAGAGAGAAGTATCTGCTATGTGGATGTTAGAAAATATATTCTAATAATCACTTGGCGCATGTCCCATTATTGTGCCCTAAGCACGGGACCCCTGATGTCCCTGCAGGCGTGCACACAGATCAAGGGTATTTAGAAAAAGCTTTCAAAGTCGAGTAGGTTAGGCCATCACTGGGTTGTCTGAAAATTGCTAGTCCAATAGCAAATCTCTTTTAATTGAAGTAGCTTTAGTTATTTTAAATTCAAAACTATTTTTTTAAATGGGTGTGAGTTTATTAGCTGTTAAAGTGTTGTGCTGAGCTTTTCAGAATGAACTCCCCTCTTTACCTGCAGAACAGTTAAAACATGGCTGGTGGCAATGCTAGCTTCCCTAGTGTGCCCCATCAGTGTGGCTCAAACCCAGCCTGGAGGGACCTACCTTGTGGCTAAGAGAATAGCTCAATGCCCATATTTGTTTAATATTTTGACTCTCTCAGCCTGCCAACAAGGATGCCACATAATGCCTGCTGCAAAGTATTATTCTGTTATTTGGGCTCCTGTTCGTTGGGAAACAGCTTGAGATCACTGGACTCATTTTGCAAAAGCCATTAAACAGGCAAATCTTTTGGTAAATATTTCCGCCACTGTTGACCTGGGATACATTTAAACCAACAGCCTAATAGTGAAAGGCTCCATAGTCTTTTATCACTCTCTCCTTCAAACTTACTTCTCCAACTTTGTGGTCTCCTATCCAAACACTGATCCAGCCCAAGTAGCTTTAGCACACAAGATGGGGCATGATCACATCACAGGGGTGTTATGCCTGCAATTATGACAGATAGCTTCCATTTTGTCTAAATTCAAAGTGAAGCTGGGAATGTTATTTTAGAGTAATATCAATACTTTCCTGTCAACTCTCAAATGGAGAAGGCTTTGCCACCCAGAAAAAAAAGCCATCGGTCTGTTAATGGTTCTTTATTTCAGAATGGGAAATTCCTAAAGGGGAATCATAAGCATTTGCAAAACTAGAAAAATTCCAGCTGAAATGAGATGTTTAACACAAACCGTTGGTTTGGTTGTGAATGTCAGACTTAATGAAGTTGCTTTTGATAAATCTCCTACTTCTGGAGGGCTGGCATTAACGCCAAAAGTAAAATGAATTTGATGACTCAGCCTAACAATCCCCTCCCGTCAAGGCCTTGCAAAAGTCATCACCAGTTCAACCCAGTTTTCGGTCTATGCTGTGGAAAGGATCTAGAGTTAGAACTAGCAGGGGTTACTTCAGGTCGCACCTGCAGTGGCACATGGGAAGAGCACTGGGCAATGCCTGCCAATGACATCAGTGCTTGAATTTTATCGGAAAGACAGAGGGATCTGAAAGAAAGATAGTAACATTCTACACAGCATCTAACAGATTGGTGGGAGCTCAGAGAAGAGCAACAAAATAATGAGGGTTTAGAGGAAAAGATTTATGAGGAAAGATTAGCAGAGTTCAATACATATAGCTTGTGTGTTTATATATGTGTGTGTAGTGGGAAGGATTGAATAGTAATCTACAAATATTTGTATTACAGTGGGTGGTACTTGGGGTTATAGCTATAAATTCTGGGCTGAAGTTGAAGAAGGAAAATATAGGCGGGATATTAGAAAACATATCCTGACAGTGAGAATTATTCGGCTGAGGAATAGTCTTCTAAAGGAAGGGGTGGAAACCCATTACTTAGGGCTTTTACAACTAGATTGGACAAAACATATTATAAGGAAAAATCCTGCACTGGCAGGGAAATGGATTTAATAACATCTGACATATGTCTGATAGTTTATGGGTGGGGCAGGGGCAATTCTCTGATCTTATGGTTACCATTAAAAATTCACCAAATTGTGGGAAGAGAAATGCCCTTCCTAGTCTCATTTCAGACGAATTCCAGGGCGAAGCTTGTCAGAAGATCTCTTTGTGTGTGTCTTGCCCTCCCCTCCTTGAACAGATGTGTCTCTGCATTCTGCACTGTCTCTCACTTAGCTATATATCTAGTATAGCCCTAGGTTGTTCGATATTTTCTAGTTATCCCTTGCTTATTATATTATTGTGCTTTTACAGGTTAGTGACATTATGTCTGGATGCTATACATGTATATAGCAAGCAATACAACCCAAGCATAATGTCTCGCTAACCAATAAAGACACAGCTGCAGAGAGAAATAAGTGAGAGACAATTAGAAAATAGAGGCCATCCTAGTACTGTCCTAGATACATGGCAGAGTAGGAGACTAAACAGTGACTAAGGGGATTTGATAAAGTGTAAACAGCAGTGAGGAAGGAAGTGTTTAGCTTGGAAGAACAAGCAATAATGGGATGGAATCAAGAGAAGGAGTAGCAATAGCTTAGCTAAGTGGTGTCTAATTGAGTATATGTGTGATATGGAGGGGGAGGAACAGGGTAACAGACTACAAACATTTAAAAGGGATAAACCCTAAGGTGGGAGAATGATTATTTTGCTTGATACAAGGGAGTATAATTATGAATAATGGGTTGAAAGTTAGAAAGGGAACATAGCCTTGATGTTCAGAAAAAAAATTCCAGACAGTGTGAAATATGAGACGGGGGGGTATTCTCCCACAGTTCTGAGACATTTAAAATTACAATGAACGAAGTACTGAAACATATATTGTAAGGAATAGTCTTGGTTTGGCAGTGGGGTAGGGTAGATTATCTAATAGGTATTTTCCATCTCTGTCTTCTAGGGGAGTATGTGATATGTTCATAGAAGTATAGATGGTTTTCATTTCCAATACTTGGTTCTTTGCTGGCATTTCTTTATTCTGAAGAATTGTTGAGATTGTGGTCTTTGAGCAATGTTTTTTTTTTTAAACTGGAGATGTGATGGCAAAGTTTGTATAATATTTGAAAGTAGAATTCCCAACAACACATTTAATTGAGATTAAATAGAACATTATTGTTACACTGAAGTGGGAATTCATAGAATCATAAAATCATAGAGCATTAGGCTTGAAAGAGACCTGAGGAGGTCATCTAGTCCAACCCCTTGCTCAAAGCAGGATCAACCCCAACTAAATCATCCCAGCCAGGGCTTTGTCAAGCCTGACTGTAAAAACCTCTAAGGAAGGAGATTCCAACACCTCCCTAGGTAACCCATTCCAGTGCTTCAACACTCTCCTAGTGAAATAGTTTTTCCTAATATCCAACCTAGACCTCCCCCACTGAAACTTGAGACCATTCCTCCTTGTTCTGTCATCCGCCACCACTGAGAACAACTGAGCTCCATCCTCTTTGGACCCCACCCCCCTTCAGGTAGTTGAAGGCTGCTATCAAGTCCCCCCTCACTCTTCTCTTCTGCAGACTAAATAAGCCCAGTTCCCTCAGCCTCTCCTCATAAGTCTCAGCCCAGGAGAATTCTCTCAGCCCAGGAGAATGCAGGGATGCTGCACATTTCATGATGCACTGCAGAGTTTTCCCACCCTTGATGCATTTTGTTGCATTCTGATGGCTGTGGGTGTCTGGTTTGCAACATCATATTTCTGGATAACTGTAAAGCACATGAATCTCTGTACAGTTTCTGAAAGTGATAATTAGTCAGTCTGAGTGCAGACGTTTCATAATCACTGTACAGTTATTTCTTAATCAATGTCCTGTGAATACATGCATCTCCCTACTCTGGTTGGCTTCTATGATCCCTCTGCTTTGACTGTGCCTGGTACCAAATGTTGCCTCAGCTTCTCACCTGAAGCAGAAATACTTGTAAGAATAAATAATAAAAAGCAAAGAAAATGGGGCTGTCAAACCAATAAAATGGACATTATTTAACCAAAGAAAAAAAATCTAACTCCTTTTTCTCCTCCCACCATCTCCACACAGGTCAGCAAGGTCTTGTTCCCAGGATCATTGCAATACAGGTGGTTATGTTTAGACTTGGAAGAATTTGATTATTATAATTTTGACAGATTCTGTTTATTTTTAAGCATTTTTTATTTCTATCAATTTAAATGTTCACAGTTGTGGAAAATTATGAGAGGATCAAACAACAATCATTTAATGACAGAAGACATTGAGATTCAAAAAGTTAAAGATTTATAACCATTACAACACAAGTTGTCAGCATCACATGTCCAAATATACAATGTAAATATCATTACATCACTCTGAGCTCTCAAGCAGCATTTTACTTTGTCTGTCTATAAGTTTGGATGAGCAATGGCTTTTTTTTTGTTGGGTTTATGTGTGTATGGTGAAATTAACAATTACTAACACTCACCAATAAAAGTCTAATTCTTCTGGGTCTAATTATGTTATCTGTTCACTTTGAAAGTGACACAGTCCTGATCCCAAACAAAAATATTCTGCAGCTGT
The DNA here is from genome assembly GCF_016161935.1 of Mauremys reevesii. Classification (NCBI taxonomy): domain Eukaryota; kingdom Metazoa; phylum Chordata; order Testudines; family Geoemydidae; genus Mauremys; species Mauremys reevesii. The sequence goes on from NC_052626.1 coordinate 31,721,403, forward strand.
TCCAGGAAGAAGAGCTTTGCGACTTGCACAGTGGGAAGGTGGGTGGATGGGATGGAGGACAGGGTCAAGAAGGACCTAGAGGGTTTAAACAAGTCACCTTTCAGCAACATGTGAAGTTAATTAACAATTTCAGTGTACTAGTAAGGACTGAGGGCGTTTCCCATTATCTGGATAATAGCCATACTATGAGCGGAATAAAGCCCAAGGCCTTTGGCCTTTCAGCCCAGGATACAGTTATTACTTTTAAAATCGGAAACACCTTCAGGTTAACATTGTGATAATTAAAGGACACTATCGCCATCTTATTTCTGAGCAAGGTTATTTGGAAAATAGCAATGAGCCATCTCCAACTGCTCCCAACTTCCACCAATATTTTACCATTTCCACTGTGTGTTGAGAGTGGGATATGTTATGTTATGTGATAGAAGTAGCCCTGGTGAATGTTCTCCTCTGGGCTATGAATGACAGGCAGCATCCATACCCATTATTCTGGATCTCTCTGCAACTGTTGATCATAAGATATTACAATTTCCCTTTCTTTCAACACCAGTATTCTGTTTGGAAATCATCCCTTCACTGAACAGTAGAAGATGTACAGGGCCTGGCAGGTCAGCTTCCCAATGGAGGGGAATTGGGTGTAGTATAGATATAAATTGTTCTCTTTACACACATACACCATCTTTAAAACAGAGTAGGTCCAACAGCATGCAGGGCATCCCTTTTTTTAGGAATATCAATCAGATATCAGTGCCCAATTCCCAGAGAATAACTCTGCCTCAAGACAGGTTTCAGAGTAGCAGCCGTGTTAGTCTGTATCTGCAAAAAGAACAGGAGTACTTGTGGCACCTTAGAGACTAACAAATTTCTCTGTATGTATAAATATTTCCTGTCTGTGTATTCCACTCTATGCATCCGAAGAAGTGAGCTGTAGCTCACGAAACCTCATGCTGAAATAAATTTGTTAGTCTCTAAGGTGCCACAAGTACTCCTGTTCTTTCTGCCTCAAGAATTACTCTAATCAGAAACAAATGGCAAAGAGAAAACTCTCCTGCTGCTCTGTCATCTCCGTTTCTAAGAACCATTGCCGATTACACAGAACAATATAACAAAAATAGAGTAACACAGCATGTCTGCCCAAGACTGAACATTTTGCATACATGAAGAAAAAGACCTTTGAAAACTATGTAAAAGTGCTCCTTGGTGATACTGTCATAGCACTACTTGATCATCTCAGAGATCCAGCAACTGTGACCAATGGAGCTCAGAGATGGCTCAGTTCCTTCTTCGCTGATCCAGATAGTCATTGTCAACAGAGCCTTCACCTGTGGAGTTCACAAGGCTACATTCACTCCCGCATATAAATCAACATTTACATCAAACTACCGATGGAGATTGTAAGACACTGTGGTCTTAAGTGCCATCACTATGTAGATAACATTCAGTTCTGCATCCACTTCACAGCAACTACATCTCAATTATACCCAATGAGACAAGCACTTGGATGAACAGCAGCTAAGAAATCAAATTTGGACACCATGGAGGAAATGCTGATGGGAAAAGGTAAACATGGTGAAGAACGAGCAAAGACCCTTAAAAGAAAAGGTGTGTTTGTCTCATTAGAGAGAGACGAGGTGGGTGAGGCAATATCTTTTATTAAACCAACTTCTGTTGATGAGAGAGACAAGCTTTTGAACTATACAGAGCTCTTCCTCAAGTCTGGGAAAGGTACTCAGAGTGTTACAGCTAAATATAAGGTCAAAGAGATAGTTTAGCGCAGGGGTCGGCAACCTTCAGCAGGTGGTCCATCAGGGTAATCTGCGGGCGGGCCGCAAGACATTTTGTTTATGTTGACCATCCACAGGCACAGCCCCCTGCAGCTCCCAGTGGCCACAGTTCACTGTTCCTGGCCAATGGGAGCTGTGGGAAGTGGTAGCCAGCACGTTTACAGACTGCTGTAATAAGCCACAAATCCAATGTCTTTATTAAGACCATTATTTTTAGAGTCTAGCAAAGTTGTGAATTTAAGCTCCCAGGCTTGTCTTTTGAAAGTGTTGTGCAAGTTTCCTTTGAGGACGAGAACTGATAGGTCAGATATAGAGTGATCACTTTGTGAAAAGTGTTCACCCACAGGTGATATGGTGTTTTTGTCTTTTATCATTTTCCTGTGGTAGTTCATTCGAGAGCATAGTGATTGTCTGGTTTCATACACATAGTTGTTATTGGGGCATTTAGTGCACTGGATGAGGTATACCCATGGGCAGTGGGTGGAGCCCCCCTTTGGGGGGGCTAGCCCCCAGCTCCACCCCTTCCACCCTCACCCTCCTTGTGGCCGGAGCCCCAAGACCCCCCCTCAGAGCATATTCTGTGGTAGCTGAATGCCTGGCTGTAGATAACAGATTTTTTTGTGTGTTTGGGGTGTTTGTCCCATTGTCATAAGGATTCAGAGCCTAGGGATCCTCTGGGACTCCTCCCTGGTGCTGGATACCCAAATAGCAACAGCTGCTAAAAACACCTTATTTAAAATATATGTAAGTTAAAGAGGCTAATCTCACACATGGCCTTGTAAGGGCACTGAATCTATTTCACTAACCAAACACAATGATTATCCCATGGTAACCAGAAGTGTCTGATTTGTTTTTGCTATCAGGACTTGTAGATACACCACCATTAATGGAATGAGTTTGCACAGTGAATGACAGTATTGCAAACTACATCTTTTGTCAATTTCTCCTCAAGCCTGGATTGAACCATCTGCTAGAGTTGTTTTACATCACAGAAGACAAATTAGAAGCAGGACTCTCTAAAGCAGTCTAGTCTAACACAAGCAAATGCATATTTCATAGATCCCTCTGCCAGTTAAGAAGTGTTTGGACATCTAATTACAGATATGACTAAGAATATTAGATCAAAGGCCCAAAAATAATCAGAGTACCCATATTTCAATCTCTAATACAAATAAGATTAGCAATTGAGTAGTCCATTCATGGAAACTAACCAGATTTCATATTCAACATTAGCATTATTACACTTGTCAGATAAAAGGTCTGTACGATTCTCAGCATTGCCCCTCTGATAAAGCTGCCATCTCATTTGTTTTCTCCTCTGTGGAGGGCACTCTTTGATGCTTTCCCATCGATTTATTCTATGGATGTGTGTGGTGTAGGTTGATAGGAACATTTATCGAGGAAATAATCTAGCCATCGTGGATGAAACAGCGTACGGGCTGTATTACTGCTGAGTACATAGGTAGGGTGACCATGTGCCTCATTTTGGCTGGGACAGTCCCCTTTTTAAGAGCTGTCCCGGATATCACAACCTTTTTGGCAAAACCAGGCATTTGTCCCATTTGCTCTTGCCTTAGGTGGGCAATGGGGCATGGAGGAATGTTTGGTCTGTCAGCCCGACCCCAGCCAGGCTCAGACTGACAGCTCAGATTGGGCTGACAGCCACATGCAGCAGGGCTTGGGCTGTCAGACTGACAGCCCCAGGTGGTGAGTCTCGGGATGTCAGTCCCGCACAAGCGGTCTTGGGCTGTAAGCCCCCACAGTGGGGCTCAGGCACGCAGCAATGCCAGGTGGCTCGGGCCAGCCGCCCCGTGTCCTGTTTTCAGTTTACGGAAATATGGTCACCCTATACATACAGTACTTTGCCTTCAAGGGTCTCACAGAGCCAGACAGTTCACTCTGACCATACATTAGGAAGCTGCTCCAATGCCTTCATCTGGATTCCATGGACACCCTGTCACTATGGATCTGCAGAGTCATGCTCTGCTGGGTTTTGGATGCAGCAGAGGAGAGGATGGAGTAGAGGCTTAGCTGTTCCTCAGAGTATACTCTGTTCCAGCCTCAGATTTCAGCACATGAATGCAGCTGGAAGTTGAGGTTAGGTGCTGAGCAGGGACTTAGCCAATGGCAGTACAGCACCTGAACAGTGCAAAGGAACCACTTTCATTGCAGAACAATTCCAGTCCTTGCCAGTCCTGTGGATCCACAGAACTGGGAGGACTCAATGTCTGCAGTTTTGTGGAGCCACAAGCCTCTCCCCATTCAGCAAATGATTGCTTGATAATTTGCAAGAGTATCCCCCTTGATTTTTCCACCACCTCCTCTGGATTTTTCTATGAGAGGAGATTACAATCTAGCCCTCTCTCAGTAAATGCAACCCCAGCCACTTGTGCATATATGTGTAAGCAGGGTCTGAACGAGCTCTCCCCTGACTTCTAGTGATGAGCTGGGGGAAGACTTCAGGAGCAGACCATGTTTGCATAGAGATGCCTACTCTGCCTAGGTGTGCAACAGATGGAGCTTCTTTGCCAAAATGATCAATTTTCGCTGGTGTTGGGATACAAATCACTTTCATAATTGAAAGCAGGACTAATGAAATCTGATCCTTATTGTACGAGTAAAGGGCAGCAGAACTGTGCTTAGCATGCTCTGATGGGGGGTGTTCAACCTAAACTGAACCTCATTTCCTAAGCAGGGGGGGGATGTCAAATCCCAGTGAAGATGTGGGTGGGTGGGTGGAGGGGGTGGCTGCTGCCTAAAGAGTCTTAAACATCATTTGACCCATTTTCCGGTGAGCTAATTAGACTCAGTTGAGTATTCTCATTTTCCAGTTGGTGATTCCTAGAACTGACATCACTGCTGAGCAGATCTAGGGGCTAAGCCTTAGACCTTGTGAGGCAGCAGTAAAAGATAACAGAGATTGCACTGACTGTGAGGTTCCCTGTTATCTGCTGACACTGCGGAGACCTGAAATCACTGAGAGCTGCATTAAGTGGCAGAACCTCAAAACATGATGTTGTGGGAGCAGCAAGCAGCATCGGCAGAGAGGTAGCAGCTAGTGGCATCTGAGAGACAGTGGCCAGCAGAGGTAGAGAGACAGTAGCTGCAGAGAGTGTTGACAGAGAGACAGCAGTGGCAGAGAGCAGTGGCTATGAGCCAGTTGCTGCTTTGAAGTCCCTCCCCCAGGGTGAACCCCAAGAATGCACTTCTGAACTCTGGTTCTTTGCTGACCAAGGACAACCAACTATCAGTTGGGTGCAGCGGAGGGAGAGGGAGTGATGTGTTAAAGGGACATTCATTTGTCAGACTTTCACGCTGAAGGTGGGAAACTGAGGCAAAGAACATTGCCCAAGGCACTGTAGGGTCTGGTTTGCTTATGGTCACATGCTTTTGAAGGCGATTATGGAGTTTTCCCAAACTAATGCTTTGTGCCTTTTCCCTTTTAATAAAAGTTCTCTTTTGTTATCACAGACTAAGGCTACATCTACACTACAGCACTTACAGCGACACAGCTGCACTGATGCAACTGTGCTGCTGTAGCGTTGTGGTGGGGACGCTTTAAGCCGATGGGAGAGGCGGTAGCTATGTCAGTGGGAGAAGTTCTTCCGCCGATATAGCACTGTCTACACTGGCGCTTAGGTCAGTATAACTTATATAGCTCAGAGGGGTGGATTATTCACTGATCACAAACCATTTCAGGTGAGGAGCAGAAAGCTTGCAAACCAAGGGTAGAATATCAAGAAGTGGTTGTACTGTGCAGGAGGCAGCAATCACTGCAATAATGAAGTAGGGAAGTGAGGATTTAGAACAGCATTCTGCTTCACTGCTGGCTGACGTAAGCAGGGAATTTCAGCAGCCACATCAACACCAAGCCTGAGCGGGATATTCTAGTGCTGCAGCCAAAACCAAAGGAGAACCTGCCAGTTTGGAGGGGATGCTTAACAGGAACCTACAAAGGAAACAAAAATGGGACCATACACTTTTCTGAATCTTTTGCTTGTATAAAGGAGGTTTGAAAGATGTTGTTCAACCCTACCCCACCTCACCCCTCAAATAAAAAAGAATTCTGGGGCAGGAGGGTCGGCCTCTTTAAAAAAAGCGCTTAGACATATCAGGAATACTCAGTCTTCCCTGGTTTGGGCTGAAAGACTCCTTGGAGGATGAGAACTGCTGTGGGAACTCTCAGCTCTTAGTTGAAGGTGTGGGATGGCTAATACTCAACACAAATGTTTCCTTTTTAAAATAAATGCATGTTAAGTGGGAAAAACAAGCCCAAGAGCTCCAGTTCTCGTGTCTATTTAGAACACTTTGTGTTGGTCCCATGGTGCGAAGCAGATGTAACCCCTGCAGATCCAGCCTTGAGAGGATTCACCCAATGACTTGGGCTGCTGTACCAGCTCCTATACCTCCACTCCCCCTGAGCCATTGGCATGGAGGGTATGCTCAGGCCAGGGGTCGTCAACCTTTGGCACATGGTCCATCAGGGTAATCCGCTGGCGGGCCGTGAGACAGTTTGTTTATGTTGACCGTCCACAGGCACGGTCCCCCACAGTTCCCAGTGGTCGCAGTTCACTGTTCCCAGCCAATGGGAGCTGCGGGAAGCCTTGGGCCACAGGGACGTGCTGGCTGCCACTTCCTGCAGTTCTCATTGGCCGGGAACGGCAAACCGTGGCCACTGGGAGCTGCGGGGGGCTGTGCCTGCAGACGGTCAATGTAAACAGAATGTCTCATGGCCCGCCAGCGGATTACCCTGATGGGCCGTGTGCCGAAGGTTGCCAATTCCGGCTTAGGCAAAAGATGTCGCCAGATGATTAGAAGGGTCTTAGGTCCCCTCTCCACACCTTTCAAGAGTCACGTTAGTGCCTGACAGCCCTGGAGACTGAAGTCCTCTAGTTATCCAGAGGACAAGAAGCTGTAGTGCAGGTTTTCCCCAAATTATCCCTCCGTTGTGTCAACTCTTAGGAAGGATACACCTCCAAAGGCGAGAGGGGGTTCAGTTTCCATGGCCCAGTCCATCTTCAGCCTTTTATCTGAGCCTCTAAGGGGGCCAATTGCTCCCAGATGTGACCGTGTTTTGTGTTGGAGCCAGAGCCAGGTAGCGTTGGGAGCCAGATAGTGGGGCTGCCTGGACAGTGGAGCCCTCCACCCAAGAGAGCCTTCTACAGGGAATGGGAGCTGGGCAAAGGATGGGTTCTGTGAGGAATCACCCCCTGCTGCTCTGGGCCTTTCCCAGCTGCCCTCATTTTCCTCTCAGCTCTCCCCAGCTCCCCTCTGCTCTCTCCCAGGGCCTCCCCCGCGTCATCCTCCCAGCTCCCCTCACTACCATCCCAGCTCCCCTCTGCTCTCTCCCAGGCCCTCCCCCCCGTTATCCTCCCAGCTCCCCCCACTACCATCCCAGCTCCCCTCTGCTCTAGGGTGACCATATGTCCCATTTTGGCCAGGACAGTCCCTTTTTTAAGCTCTGTCCTTGCCATCCCAGGCAAAAGTGGGCATTCATCTAGTTTGCTCTTGCCAACTTGATCTTGTCAAAAAAGTGGGGTGTGGAGCAGTGATGCCAGCCCTATGCGGGGGAGGAGGGGGAGGCAGGGCTCCAGTGAGGGGCAGGCAGGGCTTGGGCGAGCAGAAACGCCAGCTCCAGCCTTTGAGAAATATAGTCACCCTATCTAGTATGTGTGTCACTGCTTTCCCAAGCCTTGCCTGCCTCCACATGGGGAAAGGGGCTCAGGTGAGTGGCTCGGCCAGCCCCACGCAGCGGGGAGATGGGGTGGCTCTGATGAGCGGCTCGGGCCAGTCCTACGTGGTGTGGGGAGGACTCGGGCCAGCCCTGTGGGGAGATGGGGGGGAGGGTTTGGGCCAGCCCCACATGGTGCCCTGTTTTCACCCTATTCTGCTCCCACTGTCCTGCATTATGCCACTTCGGGCTAGAGGTGAGTCTCCAACTGCCATCCTCAACCGTGAGATAAGAAATAAGAATAAGGATACACACACCATGTGGTGCATAGTATGTGACCTTCAAGAAATTCTTTCTACAAATATATACAATAATAAACACCTATGTGGTGAGGAATATTTTGTTGCACTGAGTTACTAGCTGGTTAATTTAAGTATGTATTGTGGGGAAGGGAGGGAGAAGAAATGGTCTTTGTGATACTGCTGGGAGGTTATTCCCTTGTGGATTGCTATAGTAAGTAATCACCAGGGTGCCTAGAGCAGTGTATAGGCATCATGGTTGAATTTAAACACAAATAAATACATACCCAGGCATAGTTTTAGTTGGATATGTATTTAGAATGCATCATCTATTTATGAGCTGAATTTTCTGATACCTCCTGATTAGCCCAACACAGCTGAGTATCTGTCTGGGTCCCTCTCAAGCCCCATGTCCACCACCAGAGTAATTACAAACAAAATTCCTACTGCTGCCATTGATGGTTCACACTAGCGAAGAGCCTGAGTGTAGGCAAAATGGTCAGAGCCAGACCTGTTTTTAGCCACCATGATAATTAAACCTGCTAAAAGCAAGCCTAAAAACAGGCATGGGTATGAAGAGCCTTGTCTACCTAGATTCTCATCAAAGCCAACACCTGTTCAGCAGAAAGTGCAATAGTACCAGTGCGCATTTTTTAAAGACATTTTCTCACAGACAAAGCTAAAATCTGTCACAGTTCTCCAAGAATTGGTTTCTGCAGGCATTAGGGACATGGAACCAGACAAGTATTTCTTGCTGAATAGGGCCTATGATAGTGAATTGTTATTGTTACCATTTATCTTTATAGAAAATGTTCTTTAAAACATATTCCAGCTCATTTCCTCAAACCCTCTTCACCTGGATTTTAGCATTTCCTAGCTCATTACCAATTTTTGCTGCTTTTTTGTTGCAAGTCCCTGGATCTCTTTTTTGTAGCTGACGAGGAGCCAGCCTTTGGCCTAACACCTTCCTAGTACTGTACACTTAAGGTGTTAATTACTTCAGGGATTCATCTGGTGCTTTTTGTTAAAAAATGTGAACATTTGCTGGGATTGTGTTTCTATCCTGGCTGGGGATACTCAGCTGAGGATTCTCAGCAACCGACACCCGGACCGCTGGAGGTTTGCTCACAAGGGTACCAGGTCCGGTACAACTGATTTGCTCCTTGCTTCACACCACACAGCCGCCCTTTCAGCACACCTGAACTGGTGAGGTTTAGCAAGCACTAGCACCATTGAGAGCTTTGCCGGCAGCCTCAGTAGAAAGGCAAAGGGCTGAATGCGCTGGGAGATACTGAGTTAATTTAACACCAACAGCAGCGGACCCGGCTGGTTAGAAGGGTGATACAGTGCTGGGCCCTACTATGGGGGAACATGCACTGTGACTGTATCTGTTCTGGAAATGAATGGAGAATTTCCATCTCCAGGGCAGCAGCTTTCATTTAACCCCACCCTCCAGCTCCACACCTTGGCTTTCTCTCTCCCACTGCACTGGCCTCCATTCCCTTGGGGATCTTCTTCTCACTGCCTGAGAGAGAGGCCATTGCTACATCTTTAGGAAGATCTTTCATGAGCCTTGCCTCCCTCCACTGGTTAGATAAGCTGCTATCTTTCATGAGCAGATTTACATCAGTTATTTTTATGCACTATATTACAGAGACTGGTTTTTATAAAGGAAATCCTTGTAATTAACTGGGGTTTCCTACTAGAAAACTCTTGGTCATGTTATTCTGTGCTCACTACATTTTTAGCTTATTTTCTGACATGACAAAACATGACCTCATGCAATGAGGCCATTTTAGGCCTACAAATAACCCTAGGCTAAGACGACAGTTTGAGGTTCCCCATTATTTTCTGGACCAGTCATCTTTAATGTGAAGTAAAAACAATGTTGTGGAAAGAAATAGCTTAGTCCAATCAACCTCTGCATAACAGCTACCATGCTTAGGTTTTTGTTTTGCAGCACACCTTCCAAACTCTCGAAGGGAACTTCCAAGGCTGGAGCACAGAACAAGCAGCACCTGGTGCATATTCAACGGCCTAGTTCCATGCAAAAAGTTACAGAAATAGAGAAGAGCCACCTCCACCTGCCATTATAGGAAGTGGATTGTTTACCAGCAAAGTTGCTTACATCTCTTGTGTTAGGTGCAGCTGCACCCTGGTTTCCCTTGCTCCCTGGGGAGTCTGGTCCTTTGGCCAACCCAACCTTTATCTCTACCAGGCTAACAAAGTCCGAAAAATAACCACAGGAACAACTGCTCCAAGAAGTTCAAAACCATTAGCCCTGTTTGTATATGGTTCAGCAACCCTCCTTCTCCCAACTAATGACTCTGCATGCCCCCAGATTCCTTACTCTCCTTCCTACCTGCCTTTGGGCTCCTCCCTAGCCTTTTCACAGGCTCCTTCTCTGCCCCCTCTCTGCTAGAAGCCCCACTGTGCCTTGTCCAGCAACCCTCAAACTGAGGAAAGGAAGGTTACTTACAGCCCTGCCTTTTTTCAGCATGTCTCATCATCAGGCCTACAGTCTCCTCCCTCCCAGGTGACTACAGTGTCCAGAATGTATATTTCAGGGCTGAAATCAGAAACAGCAGGGCGCTGTGCTGTAGGTTGCCCTAACAGGCCAGTACCACCACATTGCAATCCATCTGATCTTAATGAATTAACCCAGTTTTGAGTTCCAGATGGTATCCTCCCGCTCCTGCAATCTTGCAGGGAAATTTCTTACCAACACTAAATCTGGCCATCAGTTCAAATCTGTGCATGTCAGTAAGAATTGGCATAACTAAATACAGTGAATAAGCCCATTCGCCCCAGCTGAGGATCTGGCCCAGTATCCAATCCCAGTTGCACCCTGAGCTACTACTGGCATCCATTGTCCCTTGTTTTTTCTTGCATCTAAGAAAGGTGGATTCTTCAAGTATCTCTGGGGGGGCACAAAATTCCGAAGGCAGTTTTCAAATACAACCAGCTTTGGTATGGATCTGTCTGAGTTAAGTGTGAGTAAATACAAGTGGCCATCTGGATCTGCAGAGATATGTTCAGAAACCCCCTCCCATTAAATGGGTGAACAGTGTTCTTTATGCCCCAAGAGTCTGTCTCTGGAACTCAGGATCCTCTTTGCGAGTCTTAGTGAGAAGAGGAAATGAGGCTCAGCGTGTGACCCTCTCCCTGGCTGTGCAGCATCACCGTGCAGCTGCTTTTAAACAACTCCTTTATATGACCTGTTTTGTTAGTGTCCTTATCCCAAGTGGCCACATGCTACACTTTGCTCCAGAATTTGCCCAGGAGATTGAATGGAACCTGCATTGGTTCTTAAAAATGAAAAATTAAAATCAACCTAAATGTCAGAGACATACACAGGCCCCATATCATGCTTACCACTGCGTTATTGCTATTGATTTATCTATTGCATATGAAATGTATATACTGCTCTTCAGGAAGAAACCAAGGAATCAAATAAATGTCAGCGCTTCCGCTGTTTGTTCTTTGTTACAAAGGACAATCTACCCAAAAGCTGCCCTCCCTCAAAAAAACCCTCCACAATCCTGCTCCTCTGAGTCAGATGAGTGGGCTTGGAATGTTGCTTTTTAAAATTTACAACATGTCAATAGGGAATTGATTTCTGGAAAGACAAAAACGATAGAAGGATAAGCATTGAACCCCAGAGTCTCCCATACTGCCAGCAAACCACAGAGGTACACACTGCATAGGCAGCTAACACTGATTAACTGAGCGAGAGCTATGCTGAAAGGCGTGTGTGTGACAGCGGGAGATACATTTACTCTGAAGTGCATTATTAGTGTGCATCTTTATATAACTGACCATATGATGGACAATTCAATAAGGACAATGATGCAGCACAATAACGGTGATGTTCACATTCCCAGGCCCTCGGTTGTCCTTCTTCTCCACACATAAGACCTGTAGCGATGATCTGGAGCACTGAGATAATGACCTCATGTCTATAACTGGAGAGTGGCTTGCTATCAACAAGCAATGGGTAGGCCGTTTTCTTCTCACTAAGAAGACTGATGCAACCACTGTAATACAATGATCTAAATTTTTGTTTGTGACTCTGTAACCACTTGCACTCACAGTGAGGTGTGAACCCAAAACCTGCGGTGCTAGAAGCATGAGCCTCTGATGCTTGAGGCCAGATCCTCAAAAGCACTGAAATCAATGGGAGTTAGGCACTTCAGCCACAGCTGTAAAGGTATTTAAGTCCTCTCTGTGGAGTAGTAGCAGCCTCAGAAGCCTTTTATCTGGACCAGCCACTAGAGGGGTACAAAGAATCACATTCTCCTAGCATAAATTATGAATTCATGCTTCTATTTCATGTCAGCATGTTTGTACCAAAGGGGAAGAATGGGACACTCTTTCTCTGAAGAGCACAACTCCCCTTTGTGCCTTTGAAAGCCTCCCTAAATGCTAGCACTTACACACAGGAGACAATGACCACATCATAGAGAGGCACATGTTCTGCCGTGGACAATCGTGTGTTGCTTACCACTCATAATACCAGCCAGAAGGAGTGCTTGGGATTGAAATGGTTTTTATAGTTTGGGAGTTAATGATTTGCTAACCCTAGACTGTAATAATACTTTGCACCGCCAGAGCACCTTTCACTTAGGATCCCAAAGCATTTTACAAGCATTAATTATTCCTCACAACATGCTTGTGAGGTATGTGATATTTTACAGATGGGGGAAACAAAATGAACAGGAGACCTGTCCAGTGACAATGGTATCGCTGGATGGAGAAGTCAGGAAGCCTGGCTTCCAGTCCTATGCTCTCACCAATAAGCCCTAAAAGACCACTAACCTTTTCCAATATGCTGAACTCATTTTTGAGTTCTCTGCAGTAACAGCTGCTATTTATCAAGGTGTCATGGTAATTGTTTGAAATTTATATAAAAAAGGGAGTGATGGCTGAGTGCTAATGGAACTGTGCTATTCTCTGTGATTGGTCCCACTTATAATCGGGTTATTTAGCAACAATTGCCTCCACTCTATTATGTCAAAGCGCTAAGTGCTTCCTTCTGTGTAGTGCTTGAAAGCCAGTCCTGTTTTGCTGAGTTTTATGAAGTTTGTGGATTTCTTTTTTTAAGTATCAGGGGAAATTCTATGTATTGGTGCATAACTTCAGTGAGGGTGAGTGGACACAGAACAGATAGTAGGGGTAAAAAACACCTGTGGCTGCAATACAATTGGCAACTAATGGTTCTCTCCACTGGCACAGTGCAGACAATGAAGGCTTTTAGAGGGAGGCCTTCCCTGCACAGAGGCAATAGAACATACTAAGATAACTAAAAAGAACATTCATGGCAATCTGATGCTATTATGTTTAATGGAGCTGAATCTGCGGCTTATGCGGAAACAGAATTGTGTTACAGGGGTGGGAGGAAAGGCGAGAGGCATATATTTTATACTGCAGCGGCCTCATGGGAAGAACAAGTCTATCACTGAGAGGCTAATCAAAGAACCGTTGGTTATTCTGTGCATTGTAAAACTGAACAGGGAATTGTTATTCATATAAATCACTAGGGAAAGCTTAAACAAAGGAACAATAACTGGCTGCCCCATTAGCACAGCCCTGTGCAGTAATAGACCGGTGCTCCCCTTATCTGCATTAATGATTCTTTCCCCTTTTATCAGTTTTCTTGCTTCCTGACACATGCTGCTGTTGCATAAAATATCAGAGCACATCAAGTCTGGAGCTGATGGTAAAATTAACCTTCCCGGTAAGACAGCTTCTTATTTGAGGTTTTAAAAACAAAGCCAGCTAATCAATTGGGGGGAATTTGATTCTTCCTCCCACTCCCCCTTGCACACACACTAATCAGTGCATTTTAGGGCCCTAATTTGAATTTTGATTGCCTGGCACACACATACAAGGAGAGGACAGGAAGGACCAAAGGTCTAGTAGTATCTAGTCACTCAGCAATGGCAGGAGATTTATGGTGTGGGTCACCCACACCTGGTTCTAACAGATCGTCACTGTCACTATGGGGTAGGAGGAAATTCTTTCCTGGCTTCACATTTGGCAAAGAGGTTAACAATAACTGTAGTCATTAAGCCACTAATGCTCTGTGTGCCCTGAGATAATGCTGCTATACAGTAAAGACTCATTTTCTTAGATTCAAGTATAATGGATCCTACCCATACCGCTGGGGGAAAAAATGTCTAGTGTTGATTATCTCTTGAGGAGAAATGAAGCCCTTCTGTTGTTCTACATGCTGCAACTCAGGTTTGCCTTGTGTCTCCAGGGGCTATGTACTAGCCTGGAGACAGACATCCCTTCTCCCCCCCTCTTTGATTTAGTTGCATGGATGCAGGCACAGTGTGGCCAAGGAGAGTGGAACACACCTGTGCTTATGAAAACTACCATGGGCTCTTCAATGTTTAAGCAGAGCTGTCAGGTTCTCAGCATTTAAGGTCTCATCCAAATTATGGACATGATGTAAGTCCCATTATTAGTCCAATTAGCAATTATTGTTGCTTTTACTGTAACCTGCCAGTGGTTTTGGTGATACAGGAAAGGAAATGTCCCATGCTAAGTGTATCTTCCCAGCTCAAGTGGCCTTGGATCAGATCTCCCGGAAGGGGATTGCTCTCATATTAAATAATGAGGCTATAGTCTAGCTTCAGAGTATGGCTCATTATGGATTTTCTCAATTTTTTTCAACCATATTGACTGAATCAGGCAATGTTGGCGTAATAATAGACAGTGATGTGATTGCCAGTCAGATTTCTCTCTCCCAGCTATAGTTATGGATCTCATTTTAGTGTCTCACAATTCATCTTTGTTCCTCATGGACTGTTTTACATTAATTAATTTGATCCACAATTTGAAATTAATTGGATAAATTATTCTATTCCTCAGTTTATTACTGCCACAAACAGTTTAATTTGATTAGAAACAGGCATACATTTTTAAGTGAGGGTAATTAGTCACTGGAAAAATTTAATAAGACTCATGGTAGATTTCCCCTTACTGGAAATCTTTAAATCAACATTGGACGTTTTTCTAAGATATATGGTCGAGGAAATTTTTTGAGGATGTTCTCTAACTTGTGTTATACAGGAGGTCAGACTAGATGACCACAATGGTCCCTTCTGGACCTGGAATCTATGAACCTCATTTTAGAATACTGAATTCTTATGATATCTGATTAATGGGGATTGGCTCTGGGTCACATGATTTGCACACCTACCATTTCAGGCTCATGCATTTCAACAATGGGCAGGAAAAAAAATTGCATTTATATTGCACCATATAGGCCCCACTTCAACAAAATATTTAAGCATGTAGTTACGTCCCATTGAAGTCACTAGGATTAGCAGGTGCTTTGGTGCTTTGCTGAATAAGGATGTACTGTTAACCCAGAAGGATCCGAGCTATTTCACCACTGAAATGTATCCACCTCCTAAATGGAGGACAGCAACCAATCCACACATTGCACAATAGTGGGACAAAGGGAAAAATCTCCATTTCCACCCACTGATATGGATGGTGGGCCAAATCCCACTTGCCTTACTTATACGAATAGTTCCACTGATTTCAAGGAAGATGAGCAGGGTTTGTTCCCATAGAGATCCCATCCCCAGATTCTCTTAACTTTAGTAATTTGATTATTTTCTAATAGTTCTTTATTATAGAGGTGCATTTCTGGCAGTAAGTGTAGTTTGCAAGGCCTCTCCAACCAATCATGTATGAACATTGTATACATGGGTGGGCCTGGGTGGGCTGTAGCTCCTGGCACTCCTGCAGGAGCCAGGCGGGTGGAGCAGGGCAAGCCCCCATGCCCTGGCTGCAGTGCCAGGCAGGTGGTCAGAGCAGGGCAACCCTCCGTGCCCTGATGCCATGCCCCAGCTAGAGCGCAAGGCGGGTGGGTGGAGCGGGGCAAGGCCCTGCTTCCTGGCAGGAGCGTGGAGTGGGCGGAGTGGGTGGGGGAGCAGGAGCACCCATTTTTCTGGGTCCCGGGTTGGCCCAGTGGCTAATCTGCCACAGTGAGGAAGGCAAATGAGCGGGTGGCCGGCCGTGGTTGAGGAGATCTTCAAAAAAGGTAGGCCCACTGCCTGGGAAGGCCGGGCCTCGCATGGGGGCGGTGGGACCTGGAAGGGAGCTGTGAGCGGTGCGTGCTGGAGAGCAGCATCTCCTGCCAGAGCTGGGTGTGCACCCGGAGCCACGGGGAGCCCCTGGCCAGGGGGTCCATCCATCACCCCCCACAAGGCTGGCTGCAGGGGTTGGGGTAAGGCAGGCCCCCTGTCCCTCCTGCCCTCCTAGCCTCCCCGTAATTGCCTGCCCAGCCGAATATCCCATGCTGGCTACACCACTGGTTGAATAGCTATTTTATAAGCAAAAAACCCACCCTTTCTCAAAGCAACATTAAGTCAGTAAAAGAAAAGTTCCAGTTCTCGCAGCATTATTAAAGCAACTGTGTTTGTACTTCAATATACAGTATGTGCAGACATGGGTGAGTTATGATACCTTTGTGACCAGCTCACTAATCATTCAACACTACATATGTGCCAGGTGGGTGATTTATGGTGACATTATAACCAAGCTTTTCCATTGCCGGTTCTATAGGGGCCAAGACCCTGATTCAGCATAGCACTGAAGTACATGCTTTATCTCCACTGGAGTCAATGGGACCTAAGCACATCCTCATTTGAAGCCCAAATCCTGAGAAGCGCTGAGCACCCACACCCCCGCGTGATTTCAATCAAGTTGCAGGGGCCCCAACAAATGTTCATCACTTTCCAGGATTTGGCCCTAAATTTATAACTCTAATGCTTCATGAATATAGTTTTATTGCATTTAATCTTCCTGGCTGCCTTTCTGTACAGAAACAAAATGCTGATTTCCTTCCTGCTTTTTGTTTAGAGACAGAAGGGAGCCCACAAATAATTGCTTTCCGTGCACTTTTAAACTGCACTAGTTCACTGGAATGAGAAGGAGCATGGCAACGAAACGGACGATGATCTCAGTGAAAGCGATCTCAACTGAGGACAGGCAAAACAACGTGGATGCAAATCTATGGCAGTAAGTGAGGTCATTCATGCAGGCAGGATAGTGTCATTCTTCTTCTTGGTTGTGGAGCTTGCCACGCCAATTTGCAGCAACCTCACTGGCGAAGGACAAAGCCCTCAGACCACTGTCAAATCTGGTCAGAAGGCAGTTAGTGTCATTGAAAATAATACATCTAATTCCATAACATAACATATTACCTGGCTGGCACACTAGGGTCTTATTACATCTTTAAGAATAAAGAATAATAATCTGCATCTATATAGCACTTTTCATCTGTGGCTCACAGAGTGCTCACAAACCTAAATAAGGAAGCATCATTATCCTTATTTTACAGATGGGAAAATTTAGGGACAGAGAATTGAGCACCCTAAGACCACACAGAGAGTAAATGGTAAACCTGGAAATGGAACCCCAAAGTCTCCAACTCCCATCACCCTGCTCTGATCACTCAGTAACTCTCCTTTCCTTCTACCTAAAGGGAACATAGGTAAAGGTATTATGGTTTCTTCCAAATGAACTATTTATCTCTCTCTTTCTTTCTTTTTTAATTCCTTTTTTTTCTTTTTGCTGGGACCTGTACTGGGGTTCATTTATAGAGCACTGCAAGTAGGTGCAATATTAATAGGTCTTTGGCAGATGAACAATGACTTCATGAAGTCTCTCTGATTCTTAGCTACATGTAAGCCAGAATTTGGAACCAAGGCAACTACTCTGTCAAGATAAAGGAGTAATCCTTTCCTCTTTCACATAAACATGGTATGACTAATTTTGAATTCAAATCCAGCCAGCCTGTTGCTATACCTGAGCAATGATCTATTTAAAAATTGAATCTTTACATAGAAGACAGGGACCAATGACTTTAAAAGTAAGTGGCAAGTAGGCAAACCTTATGATTCTTGGTTTGACCCTTCTTTTTATTTCTTTGAGTTCCAAGGCATAAAACCCAGGTCCCATGACACCTTCCTGGCTGGACCACACTGCAATCCCCATGGATGTAGAATGAAACTAGATGTCTATGGAAAGGCACTAGAGATGGGCCCCAAGCTACGAAGTTCAGATCTAGATTTGGATCCAAATCCACAGCTTCTCAAAGCTGAGGGGATGTGGGGGTGTTAGTTGCCATTTCAGCTCAGTGCCATTATGTAAACTGGATCTGAGTTTCCATGTGCAGGACCAGATATTCCAAACTTTGAGGGGGTGGGGGAAGATATCAGGTTCTGGTTAAAGCCCATCTCTAAATAGGATCAACATCTAAAACAGGTCAACGGGTTCCCAGGCTATTTATGCTGAATTAACTGAAATGGAGCAAATTACTATCAGAATCTAAGACTGATACATTTATGTAATGGGTCTAATCACAAGTAAACTCCATATGGCCTTCTTCTGGTTGTTCAACAAGGAAAGCTACTGAACAGCTTCCACTGATAAACTAGAGTTACAATAGCTATTAGAAACTGTGAAACATAACCAAACTCACACAGTAATATGCTGCAGCATCCTCATTTAGTTCAGAATCCAGCTGATACATAAAGAGAACTGTGAGAAATCCAAGCAGCCAAAATATGCAACAGGTTCAATTTGTTACTTATTTGTTCATCATTTAGCAGCTAGATGAAAACTCAGCTGCTTTTAGATCTCAGGCACAAGCTACTTCCATTGTTCACAGCTCTTTTGCAAGCTGTAGGCTCACAAGGAGTCAGCATGGTTCAAGGGAGTTGTAAAGGCCACTGTCAATCAGCAGAACTATAATTATCATGATCATATTCTGTGGTGACTAATTAGGAATCAAATTATGATGTTACCCTTGTTTTTCATACAAGCTATGAATGCTTTAAATTAAATGTGATCTGTAGTTTCTGAAACTCTGATATCTGTTAGATTTAAATGTTATAATTTCAGTACTTATTTGACATAATTATGTACTGTACTGGCTGATTCTGCGAACAGATGGCAGGAATTTCCATGACTGAATAATGTTCTGACAATGGAAAACATCAACAATTCATCAGTGAACTAAAGAAAAACACTGCAAAGTTTAACCAATGAAAGGCCTGGATTTTTCAAGGTCTTTAGGTGTTGCTCCACTCAGCAGTACAACACCTAACTGAGTGAGACTCTTAAGTCAAGTCAATGTTATAATGCTGAGTGGAACAAGGCCTAAATACTTTTGAAAATCTGGACCCACGTGCTTTACTTTAGGTTATATTCCTCGAAAGAAAAGATGCATATAATAGAAACCTAACGTGATACTGCAAGGAACTGGCTAGTGTGTTTTGATCATTGACCTCTACTGGAGTGAATCAGAACTGCTCAACTGTGTTTCATAGGCCCTAAACCGCTAACAATTAAAGTAACATCAACTTTGATTCAAAGAATAATTCTCTTACTCCCCTCCCCATTGGATCTTGTGCAAAGTTCTGCTAGATCAGAGGATTGGGCCCTGCATGTTCCAGTTCATGTGACCATTGGACTTTTCCCCTCACCCTCAAGGAAGCAGCCCTTCTGCATCTTTTTCAGTTAAAATATTGACATTTTCCAGACTTATCAACAATTTAGCAGCTATGTCCTTCTCCTCAGATGCTAGTACTGAGATGCTAATACAAGCAGCATGCTCTACAACTGGCATCCAGATATAACAATCAGAAATGAAATTGGCAACATTTACTCTGTGCTATTGTAATCTACAGATGGTTCTTACTTTAATGAAAGATAGATGCCCAGTCTCTGCCCACTTGAAGTTTGGACTTTTTACTTTTATTTATGATAAATCCTGTTACATATTAACCTTTATACTTTCACGCAACAGAGACAAACTCACAAGGAGAGACAACAAGATAACATCAAACATATTTTGACACGGGGAAGAGGATGTCAGTTCACAAGACTATTGGGTTTATTAGAGATATTTTGTTGGCTGACACTTGTTTTCATAGTTAAGTTTAATTTAGGCAGTCATGCTGAGATTTTGAATCAGTTACAGGATATGCCTTAATACTGATCTTTAAAACTGAGTTCTTCAAAAGCCTATCACAAAGGTATCCAACAAGCATGTCAGTTGTGTATTCATTAGAAAGAACTGAACTTTTCTGAGTAAAGAACTTTCAGTTTTATTGGGACTGTACACTTCACAAAAGACAGTTGCTCAGGTAGGCCCAGTGCATTGGATCAATGCTACAGCCATTGTACTGTAATGTTATACTGTAATGGAAATGTTTGTGATTATTCTATATTTAAACACAAGTCCAACCACATTTTACCCATTTTTCATACAGATTAAAGCTAACTGCATTCAAAAGAATGGTTTTCCTTCTCAAAGTTTGCCTTCTACCATTTGAGTTCCCAGAGTTAACTCATAGGAGCAAATCCCATTCTCCTTACTCAGAGTTAAATTCTGGTACCTCTTGCAAGTACAGATGCTTTTTTGCTGGGGATAAAATCCTCCTCCCAGACCATTATGAGTCAGTTTGGATGCGTGTATGTGTGTGAGAGAGAGGGAGTTCCTCTTCCTCAAATTACCGTAGAATGCCATGCACAAAGCCTGTGTTTTTTGGAAGGCTTTGCTCAAATGAGAAGACTTGGCACTAATTTCCAGGCAGAAATAAGCTGTACTGCCTTATTGCTTCAAAACCTGCATAGCTTTATTAGCTTTCTTATGAATCCAGCCTGTGCTATTTCAGAAAGTTGATATATCTGACACTGGACAAAGTAATTCCTGTTTCTGTGGAGCGCAGAATGTGTCACACTTCAAATGACCCAATTTGCAGGAAGTGTGTTGATGTTAAATTTGATTTAAAACATTCGGATTCATTTTTATTAAGACTCTTTGACTTAGTTTATTTTGTTTCTTCAGTTGCTTGTATTGCATGGTATCCAGTGCTGGGCCATCTGAGCACCTCATTCATTGTCAGTTTAAAGACAGACTTTGACAGGCCAAAAAAGAGAGAGACTGGTTCCAGAGATTCACTATGCTGACAGCTTCCTGCTGCTGGTCTTGTGAAATTCAGCTCCTAGTACGGACAGCAAAAGCACCCCCCATACATCTTAACCATGAGGATGGGAAATGAAGAAGTTTTGTAAACTAACTGGTCCCTAATGCTGTAGGACTTTTTTGTATTGATTTATATTTGTAAAATTAATAGTAATATCACCAGCCAAATAATTAATAAATAATAACACCTTGCATATTAAAGGTCCAGTGCAAAGCAAATATCGTACAGCCAACAGTGATAGCTTTTGACTTCAGTGAGAATCAGATCCAGGCCAGAGTGAGAGACAGAGAAATGTCAATATGTCTCATTTGCAATATCCACAGTACCAAGATTCTAAAGTCAAGAATGTTGTGTGCTGCATCTTGAAATAAAGGAATATGTCTCAAAGTATAGAGAGGCATAAGAAGAGATTTGTACACTACAGCTGTTACACAGAAGTAGTCTATTTTAACAATTATCTCAATAATACTTAGGTTGATTTGTTATTATATTTGCTACAGCCTCCTTTTTCAACAATACAATTATGAAGGATAATCATTTCCCTGGATTATGCAATACAAGAACAGAGAGAGAGAGAGAGAGAGAGATCTGTGATTTGCATACACCTTATTTTAGATATTTTGAAGAGGTTTTGCAGGTCACTGACATTGTCTTATATAGTCAGTCACCAAGATTTTTCCAAAACTAAGGTGCTTTTGAAAACTTTACCCAAGTGACTTAGAAGCTTAAGTCCCATTGTCAAAAGTGATTTAGGGTCAAATTTTCCCTGTTATTAGGTACCTTAAAAATAAAACAAAACAGCAAAACAAAAACGAATAGGGATGTAGGGCAAGATTTAAAAAATTTGGTATCTAGTGGAATTTTCAAAAGCAACTGAGTATCATTGAGTTAATTCCCATTGGAGTTAGGTACCAGGTGCTTTTGAAATCCCCACTGTGCTCCTATTTCCATCTTTAGGCTCCTAAAGATCTTTTAAGAATCTGAGCCATAGGTGTCAAAGGCTCATTGAAAGGCAATGGGACTTAGGCATTTTTGAAGATTTACTCTTAGGACCCAAATCCTGCAAACAGTTACAGAGGTGCTCAATTTCAAGCACATGCATGACTACTGAGGTCAGCAGAACTACTTGCATTCTTAAGAGTAAGCAGCTACATAAATATTTGCAGAGTTGGGACCTTAAGTGCATATTTAGGTATTAAAATAGGTGGTTTAATTTTCAACCATGCCAGCTATTCCCACTGGCCTTTTCTATTGGCTTAAAAAAATAATCCAAAATCTTGACATTTAAATTTACCCAATTGAGAGTCAGGTTGTTTTTTAATATTTATCCTACCATTTGAAGCTTCATTAATATTAAATCTGGGCAGGCTGGTGAAATAAAGCAGAAACTAATTCTGACTTTGTGGACATTGGAGGTTGATTTCCTACCATCCTGATGAAGTTTGGGGGAGAAAAATTGAAAAGAAGTTTTTTCACAGCATTTCTAAGTGTCTCATGTGAGGGCCCAATTCAATCAAAACTATACCCAGGCGTTTGCATCATAGAAGTCTGCACATGGTAGCAGAACTGTGAAAATCCATTTTCTGTAGTGCTACAGCAGGGGTGTTCTTTATTCAAACCAGCCCTTATACAGGAGTGATCACTAAGGAAGCTTTGGAATGTATTTATTTATATCATATAGCTGCAGGACATTCAATCCAACAAGGTGAAAACGTATGTTATTGGATAACTAACAACTAAAAATAAAAACCCAGGTCAGGCTCTAAACACCTGCCCCTTTGCCATTCTTAAATAAAGAACCTCTCATCTCAAATCAAAATGTGTCCCAGTGTAAAAACACTTCCTGTTTACTCACACCTAGGAAGATGATAGTATTTGCAAAGGGAATCATTCTAACCGTCAGGTGCAGGTTATCCCAGTGCTCTCCGAAAATTCTTCCCATCTAGATCTTTCTGGTCTCAGTATTGTGCTCTCTTGACTCAAAGTTTTCAGAAAAGGTTTGAGGCAGATAGGGTACTGGCTATGAGGCAGAAGACCCAAGCACTATTCCTCTACTACTCACTGTTGCATGACCTCTTCTGTTTTCCCTCCCACCCTTTATCTTGTCTGTTTAGTTTGTAAGTTATTTGAGGCAGGGACTGTCTCTTACTATGTGTTTGTACTATACCTAGTACAATGGGGCTCTGATCTCTGCTGGGGACTTTGGGCACTAGCATAATAAATAAGGATTCGACAGGGGAGCATAAAATGGGCACTAACTTAAAGAAAGGTCTGTCATCAGATCTGTAGGTGAACTTTCAAAAGTATTGACTCAGCTCATAGGTACCACTGGCTCAGCCATTAAGCTTCCCCCAGAGGGTGCTGAGTTTGATTGGGGAGGTTTGGTTGAGGCCCATCTCTGTCCCAAAGGCTGAGAAGTTTGAATGATTGTTCTCAGTGTTAAATTTGGCCTGCACCCTCTCCTCTGGAGGTATATCAAAAGCACTTCACAAGCTATATAAATAAAGCATCCCTGAAATGTAGTTACCATCTGGCCACAAAGCCCACTGCATGAATCAGCGGAAGGGAGACTTTGCCCAAGAACATAAGTCAAACCCCTACCCTGATAGTAAAAGCCAAGGAATCTTTAACAATAGATACAAACAGATGTGTTTCATTAACTTTCTAGCTGATCTAAACAGCAGCCAATTTGAGACAGGTCCCCCCCAGAGCCTGCCATCCAAACAACCCCAACTTTGTCAAGGTTTGAATCCAAAGTTTCCAGAACAATGTTTAGTGCCGGTGAAAGATGCTGTTTATTCTTTAGCATTATCCCAATTTACAAGATGCATCTGTCTGTGTATGCATGGTGTGGATAGTCCCATTTATTTTAAATTTTCTTTAATGCTTTTTCTAATTTAGCCTTGAGCTCACCTATCTAGTCTAGATTAACCAGAAATAAGAAAGAATTCTATCTGACTAAGGTTCTGCTGCTCTCCCTGGAAAGTAAATCCTTTGTATTCTCTCTCTAGTTTCTGTATGACAATTACTAGACAACCTATTAAGAGCTTTGGGCATATCGTGTCTCCTTCTCTTACCCTTCTTGGGTTTTTGTTTATCTCAAAGTAAAGGCAGTAATTAGAAGGACAGGGAAGAGGCATTGTGTCCTTGTTTCTAGTAAGCGTCTGCTGTGGAGAGGAATCTCTCACACGCAGATATATATAAAGCAAAACTCCTGATGCCCTATCTTAAAAGAACACTAATGTTGCAAAGTCACATTAAAAAAATTAGGAAAGGCCAAAACTAAGGGGCCATGCAACCTTAATTCTCATAATGCATATGCACAAGGGGAGGGAGACATTCTTTAAATGCATACCATGTTTTCCAAAAGACTCCTGACTTATTCAGTGCACAGGATGAATGGTGCTCAGCAAATGAATCAGAATTGTGTAGTGAATGAGTCCTGTACATCCATTAGATTGCACTTTCCTCTGTATTCAACAGCTAGAAAGAATTTGCCCATCAGTTCTCAGGGGTGATTATTCTAATCAGAAGAAAGAATGAGCAGTACAGGTCAAAAGAACAGTTTATTTACTTGTCTATCTACATTTCTAATTAAGCAGAGCTTTTCAAAACAATGAATATATTTTTCAACCCATCTTTAGAGGTTATTAATAGAGAACTTTCTTCCATGCCACCTTTGCAAGTGTTCATAAAGTTTTATGTAACTTAACACCAGCACAGATCAGTTGACACTAATACAAATATTTGTAGTTCAACAGGAGCAGTTGGTGGTGGATCTGCTCTCTAATCAGCTCTTTAAGGATGAACTGCTGGTTTCCCTTTATATAATTGTTCTTACACCATTGTATAACCAAATGCTTTGTGCAGTAAATGGTGCTGATGGACAAATACATGAAAAGTGACAGAAAGGTGCTGTCTAATTCTTCTTATCAATCATGTGAACATTGCCTGATAATATCACATTATTCTCCTTCTTCTAAGGGCACGTCTACACAGGCAAAATTACAGCTCCGGCAGTTACAGCACCGCTCAGAGAGCACTGAAGGGAAACCGCTGTTGTGTGTTCACACTGACAGCTGCCTGAGCAATAGCGTGTTCACACTTGTGGCACCTGCAGCAGTATTTGGAGTGGTGCACTCTGGGCAGCTATCCTACAGAACATCTCTTCCATTTCTGCCGCTAAGACTTGTGGGAAGGCGGAGGGGGTCACGGGGCATCCTGGATTCTGTCCCAATGACCCGTGATGCATATTGCTTCACATCCCAGAAATCCCTGTGCTTCCGGCCTCATTTGGTGCCATCTTTCAACGGTTTGTGTACTGTGTTCCCTGCCTCTTCGGGCTGCAGGAATGGATCCCAAACTGTTGACCAGTATGTTGCTCGCTCTGACTAACACATCACAAGTGGCAGTGGAGTTATTCCTTAACTACAAAGGCAAGAGGCGTTCAACATTGATCTCGTCACGCGTAGTAGCTACAACACGAGGTTGCTTGTGGCTTTCATGGAGGTGCTCTCCACATTGGAATGCTGCTTCTGGTCTCGGGAAACAAGCACTGAGTGGTGAGATCACATTGTCACACATGTCTTGGATGATGAGCAGTGGCTGCAGAACTTTCAGATGAGGAAAGCCGCATTCATGGGACTGTGTGATGAGCTCACCCCAGCCCTGCGGCACAAGGATAAGAGAATGAGAGCTGCCCTGCCATTGGAGAAGCACACAGCGATTGCACTGTGGAAGCTGGCTACTCCAGATTGCTACTGATCGGTCGTTAATCAGTTCGGAGTGGGAAAGTCTACCGTTGGACTTGTGCTGACGGAAGTGTGCAGGGCCATTAATTACATCCTACTCTGAAAGACCATGACTCTGGGAAATGTGCGTGACATTGTAGATGGCTTTGCACAAATGGGCTTCCTTAACTGCGGTGGGGCAATAGATGGCACACATATTCCAATTCTGGCACCAGACGACCTAGCCACCGAGTACATTAATCACAAGGGGTATTTCTCAATGGTTATCCAGGCGCTTGTGGATCACCATGGGCGTTTCACAGACATGAATGCAGGCTGGTCTGGAAAGGTGCATGACACACACATCTTTCGGAACACTAGCCTGTTAAGGAAGCTGCAAGCAGGGACTTTCTTCCCAGACAAGAAGATCACCGTAGGGGAAGTCAAAAAGGCCCATTGTGAGCCTGGGAGACCTTGCCTACCCCTTAATGCCGTGGCTTATGAAGCCATACATGGGGCAACTTGATAGCAGCAAGGAGCAGTTCAACAACAGGCTGAGCAAATGCAGAATGACTGTTGAATGTGCTTTTGGCCATTTAAAAGCCCGCTGGCACTGCCTCTATGGGAGGCTGGACCTGGCTGGTGACAATATGCTTATAGCCGCATGCTGTATGCTCCATAATATTTGTAAAGGGAAGAGTGAAAGCTTCACTCAGGACTGGACCACAGAGGCTCAGCGTCTGGAGGCTGAGTTTGAACAGCCGGAGACCAGGGCTATCAGAGGGGCACAGCGTGGGGCCATAAGGCTCAGGGATGCCTGAAGGCAGCAATTTGAAGCTGAAAGCCACTAATATTTGTTGCTATGCTTGGGAGTGCAGTGCTTGTAATGCTGGGAGGTGATTGGTGCACATGATGCAATAAGGGGGTTTAACGTAATGGTATGTTGCTTTGCAGTGCTCTTTTTGCTTTCAATTAATAGCATAAAGCTTGCTTTCAAACCAACACAATTATTTTATTAAAAGACACAACCGGAGAAGAGAGTCAAACAAACAAAAACATCAGCAGGGAGGGGAATGGGGGAAGGAAGGTCCCAGGAGGAGGAGGGGTCCCAGGATGGCTAAAGATTTGTGTATGTCCTGGGATCACATCCAACCTTCTCCTTTGGAGTACAATGCAGCGGGTACTGTACTTCAGTAGGGCTAAACTGCAGAGGGATGGGTGTTGAGTGCAGTGGGTAGTGGGAGACCACAGTGCTGGACTGTGAGGGGGGAGGAGTGGAATGTCACGAGTACAGACTGGAGCCAGGAGGTTGATAAGAGTGTGTTGGCAGTGTCTGGGGGGCACATGGGAAAGAGTTTTGCAACAGCATCTACAGGCGAGGGCGGGCATGGAGCTGCTCAGTTTGAAGAGCTAGTATCAACTGAAGTGTGTCTACTTGGTGCTCCACAACCTTTAAGAGCCACTCTGTAGCTTAATTCTGGCGTGCCGCATTCTCCTTTCGGTCCTTCCTCTCGCTGTCCCACCACTCCTTCAATTTCTGTTTCTCAGCAGCAGAGTGCATCGTGACATCACGTAGAAAGTCCTCCTTAGTTCTTCTTGGCTGCTTTCTAATTCTGTGCAGCCGTTCAGCCACTGATAACAAAGAGGGAGGCTGTGCTCCCAAGGTCATCTCTGTGAAGTTTAAATGCAACATTTTACAGAAGCAGTATTGTTTGCAACACAGACAACACTGATTCAGTGCTTTAAAACACAGCCAGTACTCACATACCTGTTACTAATTGGCTGACCCCCAGGCAAGCACACATGAGCCACAAGACCCCCAAAATAGTGATTAGCCAGAGGGACAGGGTAAATCACTCTTCCTGGACCCTGCTGTACACTGGGCACGTGGCTCTTGGGGACAGCCAGCACTGTGGAGGGGGCCTTATAATCATTCCAGTCCCCACACTTCCCACAGGATGTGATCATTATGAAGATATCTCACTGCTGAGGGTGAGAAGGGAATCAAGGGAGGGTCTTCTCCAAGCCTGCGGCTTCCGTCCTGGCCCCTGTGCAGCTCACCTGTGTGCAGCAGTGGTCCCCCAACCTGTGATGGCTCAGTGACGTGGGAAAGTTACTGTTAATGCAGCAAGAAACAAGGCAGCTCTGCCGAAGAACCTGCGGCAGCGGATTGCCCAGTATCTCCATGAGAGTTTCCTGGAGACCTCTGAGGTAGATTCCCATGAAGTGAGGTAGTCAATCAATAGCCTGTTCCGCTGCTCAGACTAGACATGCAATGGGAGACAAGCCTGCTTTCAGCAACCCTCCTGCCCCCAACATCTTGCTTCAGCAATTCCCAGTATCAGATCACTTACTAGGGTCCTCCTCTTCTGTTTGCGCTTCACCAATCTCTGACAGCTGTGGCTGGCTAGCCTCCGGGGTAGAGAAGAGCTCCTGGCTGCATGCATCTCTGGTCTCTGAGTCATCCTCTGCCTCTGGATCCCCCTGCCCCTCCACATCCTCGTCCAAGATTTCCTTCTCCTGGCTTGGTCCACTCTCGACTGGCACGTGAGTCACTGAAGTATCCACTGTGGTCTTTGCAGTGGAAGTGGGGTCACCACTGAGTATCACATCCAGCTCTTTGTAGAACCGGCAGCTCATGGGTGCAGCACCGGAGCAGCAGTTTGCCTCCTGCGCCTTGTGTTAGGCGTTCCGCAGCTCCTTCACTTTGACCTGCACTGCAATGTGTTCCGGTCATGGCCCCTTTCTGCCATGCATCATGAAATCTGTCCATAGGTATCATAATTTCTATGGCTGGAGCGCAGCTGGGACTGGACAGCCTCCTCTCCCCAAATGCTGATGAGGTCCAGCAGCTCAGCATTGCTCCAAGCGGGGGATCACCTGGTGCGTGGAGCAGGCATGGCCACCTGGAAATCTGCACTGAGACCACTTGCTCACATCACAGAGCAAACAGAAAGGGATCTTTCAAATTTCCAAGGAATTTATGGTGTGGGGTTGATGGTTGGTCACCTGAGGGCAGGGCAATAGAGTTCAAACCGAGGACCAGAGAGGTGAGAACAGGCATTGCGGGACACCTCCTGGAGGCCAATCATAGTGCTGTAATCACCACGGTGTCTACACTGGCACCGCAGCACTGTAGCCCCAGTGCAGCTCTACGCCTCTTGTTGGGGTGTTTTTTTTCAAGTGCTACAACTGCACAGTTTCTGCAAACTAAGTGGCTTGGCAGTAGTTAGCTTGGCTCGGGAGTTACAGTGCAGAAAGCTGTTTTACTGCACAGAAACTTGCCAGTGTGGACAGGTTTAAAGACTTCAAGGTGCAGAGAATCCTCCAGCAAGTGACCTGTGCCCCACGCTGCAGAGGAAGGTGAAAATCCCCCAGGGCAAGTGACCCGTGCCCCACGCTGCAGAGGAAGGTGAAAATCCCCCAGGGCCTCTGCCAATCTGCTCTGGAGGAAAATTCCTTCCTGACCCCAAATATAGCGATCAGCCAAACCCTGAGCATATGGGCAAGACTCACCAGCCAGACATCCAAGAAAGAATTCTCTGTAGTAACTCAGATCCCACCCTATGTAACATCCCATCACAGGCTATTGGGCATATTTACCGCTAATAGTCAAAGATCAATTAATTGCCAAAATTAGGCTATCCCATCATACCATCCCCTCCATAAACTTACCAAGCTTAGTCTTGAAGCCAGATATGTCTTTTGACCCCACTGTTCCCCTTGGAAGGCTGTTCCAGAACTTCACTCCTCTGATGGTTAGAAACCTTCGTCTAATTTCAAGTCTAAACTTCCTGATGGCCAGTTTATATCCATTTGTTCTTGTGTCCACATTGGTACTGAGCTTAAATAATTCCTCTCCCTCCCTGGTATTTATTCCTCTGATATATTTATAGAGAGCAATCATATATAACCCAGGTCCCCAGCTAGCATCCTAACCAATGGCACATCCTTCCTCTTATCCTCTCACCCTTCTTCTACAAGGAGGGATGTTGTAAACCTTTTAGTAGGAAAACTTAAAATCATTTGGAAAGCAATGAGGTACACACATGTTCACTGCCCCCTGACCACATAGGAGGCTGACTGTGTGGGGTATGCTTGCTGCGCTTGACAGTTTATTCCCACTCAGTACTTCAGATTAAAGCAAAATGTGTTCTGAGAGGGAATTCCTGTCTGACCCCAAATTCAGTGATCTGTTTAACCCTGCACTTATAACCAAGAGTCATATTCATTTTGCATCCAATCCTGTTTATACTGCCAATGTCCAAGTAATTCATGTTGTTATTTGAATCCCAGTAAAGTGGATCCTCCCAGAATCTCAAGGGGTAGAGAATTTCAGACACGGATTAGACCTTTTGGGGGGTGGGGAGAGGGTTCCTGTATATTTAATTCAAACTTTTAAAATGTAATTTCTAAGCATGTTCCTGCTTATCAAAATACATTAAAAAGTGAACTAAATATGAACGTTATGAACCAGAAAGTATGGTGGAAGAGGTAGGTCAGATGATTTAATGGAAAGATTGTACTTAAACCCAATGTCTAATTGGTAATTTATTTACTTTTAGGATCAAACCTAATCCAGTATAACAGGGATTCCTCAGAGCAGTAGTAAACTCCGTGGTCACTGCTACTTCTCTCCATGGGAACATTTGGCTTTTGGATCTACACAGTCTTGTAGGGATAGATTTTAAAAAGTATTTAGGTGCCTAAAGATGGAGATAGATGCTTTTGAAAATCCCATTGAGCACCTAGATGCCTGAATACCTTTAAAAACCTGGCCCTTAGAGCAAGATTCTGATTCCACTACAGTGAGTAGCGCCTTACTCCACAAGTCACCTCCTGAAGCCAATGGAGCTATTGGGGAGTAAGGGACAAACTATGATATTCTTCCTCAATAAAAGGGAACTGTACTCAATTAAAAACACAACAAATCATGACATGAACAGTTACCAATATTGCCAAGCCCAAGCGTTAAAAAAAAACCATGAGCCAGCCTCCGCCCCAAAATCATGAGATTTAAATAAATAATAAATTTTAGGGTTCTGGTAATAATACATTCTGGTTTCTGAACATTTGGGTTGCACTTGAGTCACATTTTCTCCCAAACCACGATGACTAGAAACGTGAGTGTTTTTTTGTTTTTTAAATAAAAGCTCAGATCTTCATATAATCATTTGTCCCCAGGAGCTGAGGCCTTCAGAAAATACACAGTTTCACAAGACTGATGATGAAACTGAGTTGGCAATGAATTATTCTTGTTTAATTTTTTCATTTTTTCCATTCATCATCATCATGTTTTCTATTGTCCATTTTGGCTCTTTTGTTGTTTTTATACCCAGTTGACTGATTCACTACACAATGTTGTTAGGCGGTTTTCACTACAGATAAATGTCCTTCTTCAAATGAGTACTACAGCTCTTATAAGTCGTATAAGCAGAATGAAAGATGCTTGGTGCCGTTGCCTCTTTTTCATAAATGATGTTAGTGTATTTATCAAGGTCCAGTGAACAATGGTGTCAGTATAAAGGGAAATCTCATGTTAAACTCTTAAAATAGCTGTTAACACCCGTGGCCATAATTTGCACTGTCTCCTTATTAAGAATCACAAATATCAGATTCGTGAAATCAATGGGAACCACCCACACATGTGCGTAGGCAGAATTTGGCCTATTGTTTGTAGCTAGTAAATGACTGACAAAACTACATGTACAGGGCCAAGTTTCAGAGCACAGCAAAGCTACCATGTTCCACTAGCTTCTTTCAAAAGGTAGGTGACCAGTTTATACATTTGCAGAATGAGATGGCAGTGTGGATTTTCATGAATAGAATGCAAAAGTATGGATTAACACCCTACAGACAATTATGGTGCTCACTAACATAATTCCCTACATCATTATGCCTACAATAGATTATACAGAGTTGTTGTAGCCATATCGGCCCCAGGATATTAGAGAGACAAGCTGGGTGAGGTAATCCCTTTTATTGAACCAACTTCTGCTGCGGGAGAGAGACAAGCTTTAGAATTTACACCGAGCTGAAAAAGAGCTCTGTGTAAGCTTGAAAGTTTGCCTCTCTCAGCAATAAATGATATTACCTCACCCACCATGTCTCTCTACAGAAGATTCGGAGCTATTGAAAACATAGGATTCATTTAATGAACAAATGCCAAAACTTCCCTCTTCCCACATGTTACCCTGAAGCAGTCATACAATGGTAAACACCACGCATATAGCTCATCGGGCTTACAGGAAAACACGGATGACGTCACCAAAAATCTGTTCCCAGGGAATACCACACAGGGTCAGCCCTGCTCACAGGGGTCACCCCATTGAGTTCATCATGTCTGAGTAGGGCTTGGCAGTGTGTACGCATATTAATCCTTTATTATAGGGACTGTGTTACTCACTCAAAGCATGGAATGGATACACATTGATGTGAAGATATTGCTGCTGGGAACTTTTCAGAACAAAAGACAAAGCCAGTAAAGCTCATCTGATTCAGGATTTGTTGCAAACCTGAAACCTGAGCTCAGGTTGTAGAGGTTAACGAACATTTAGCACAAACCTGTGTAGTGACTACACATGTTGCAGACAACAATTGTGATTAGCAGATAAATCAACTGGGCAGCTTGGACTAGAATGTTGGTCCTTCAGCTTAAAAACAAATCCTCTGTCAATTGGCTAAAGAACTGGGCCGGCCCACAACATTTTGGCACCTGAGGCAGGAAGCTCAAATGATGCCCCCGTGCCTCCTCGCTTGGGCCAAAACTTTGAAAGGTCTCAATTCTGCCTTCTTCCTGTTCTACTCCTCTCATGGTACTGCTCTGCTACCTACCCCAATAAAGGAGAACTAACAACTTAAAATGCCTTGTTCCAAAATTTTAAGTAACACTTAACTTTCAAACACGTGAACAACAAATGTAACTTTTCTTGTCTGCATAGTAAACACTGGCATTTTTATCTATTTGAATAATCAAAGTGGTGCTTTCCCTGCCTTTTTGGTTGCAAAGATCTGAACTGCTTTCAGAAGGTCCACAATCTGGGCCAGCTCATGCTGTATTGAGATGGTTGCA
Organism: Mauremys reevesii; assembly: GCF_016161935.1. NCBI lineage: Eukaryota > Metazoa > Chordata > Testudines > Geoemydidae > Mauremys > Mauremys reevesii. The sequence goes on from NC_052626.1 coordinate 31,753,978, forward strand.
AGGCCAACTGGCTTCTCCTGTGTCAGTGTGGAGTGTAGATGTGTTTTTATTAACTTCAGCTTGGAGAAGCTGCGTTCTCCACTGGCAACAGTTACAGGAAGTGTTAGAAGTATGCGCAGAGGAACAAAAGCATTTGGAAAGATGGTGGTCATCTTATATGTGCACATATATTCCAGAACAGCCTTTGGAGTTGATCCTGCTAAAATGTATTTTAAAAGGGTTTTCAGTTCATCACCTAAATCACTCGCATCAATATCGCGCATGTCATCATGTGTCAACACTGTCTCTAGTACCCTGCATTGCTGGTGTAGGTCTTCTTCAGGTATAGTGAGGAGTTTTGGAATATCATACAACATCCCAAATATACTGCTGTGTTCCTTGAGCTGCATGAAATGTTCTTCAGCTGACTGTACAATCTAGCACCTGGTTAAACAATTCAACTTTGAATTGTTGTTTGGGGTCTCTTATGGGATTATCCCGTGCCTCGTAATCAAAATGTCTTCTTTTTCTGTGACACTTGTATTCTTGAATGGGTGGGAAAATAGCTTCAGTGCAAAGTTCCTCTGCCAACTTCTGTGAACTCTTCAGAATGTTTTGAAATCCCTCATCTGACCGGTAAGACTGTAGGTATGACTTTGCTTTGTCCAGTTGTTCCATTGCTCCAGATATATCATGGTAAACACCATGCAGTCTCTTGCTTACAACATTTATTTCAAACAGTATGTCATGCCACAACACTAAGCCACACAGAAATTTGAAGTTATGTATGTTTCTGGTGATTCAGTTTCCCTCTGCCACTGTTCTCCCACAAACAATTCCTGTCACAGCATTATCCTCCATAATGGTAACTATGGCCTCATCTATCTTCCCAATTTGGTGATCTACACTTTTCATCAGGAATGTGCATGGTTACATCCATTTGAGATGGAGATATAGATGTTGCAGTAGCTGCTAGGTCACCTGCACTCTGACTAACTGGAAGATCAGGCATCTCCTCACCACTCACATCCTCACTGGGGACGGAAGGCTCACGGTAAACATTTGTGTCTATGTATCTCAGGAGAGCTCCTTCCTGCTTAGATAGGAAAGCCTCCTTTGCTTTCTTTCTTTTTCTGAATGCTGCCCCAGAGGGGCGTTTTCCTCTTTCCCTCATGACTGCTGTTCTGTGCCAGCTATCGTGGCTCTCAACACTCAGTTGAAGGGGACAAATAAGCAGGCTGGTAGCAGGGCCTGAGTGAGGGAAGATATCAGCATTTTAGGGGCCTAACTGGCTCTTACTACTTCAGCTGAGTGCCTGTTCTCCTCAAGTGAGTTCAGGGAAGCAGTAGGAAATAGGAAGCTCCCTGAGAAGCTGGTGTTAATCAGTCCAGGCTCCTGGGGATGCTAGAGAGGTACATAGGAGGCTCCTCCTCCTCCTCTCGCTCCCTGCAGCCCCTGCTGTTTTCTGTTATTCCCTCTCACCTTTTCTCCTGCCTGCCTGTTATGTCTCTTGTGCCCTCCTTCCTCCAGTGCAGCGCTCTACAATCTCTGTGCATCTAGAGCAGAGAGAATACATATGCACCAGCAGCAGACACAATTTTCTACACTCTGGGTCCTAGTGGCGCCCCCTACAGTCTGGCACCTGAGGCGGCTGCCTCAGTTTGCCTCATGGTAAGGCCAGCCCTGCTAAAGAAGGGTCTCCTAATAGTAGTAAGTCCTTCAACATCTCTGTGGGCCAGTCACTAGAAGCCCACACACAATCCCTTGCCCCTAGGATAAGTTTCCAGTGCTACCTGATTTATGGCTTTGGTTGGGAAGCATATGGTACTGTTATGCTGGGAGGTACTACAGGCGACTGCATGAATCACAGATCTCTTTGAGACTGAGGGAGAATGAACCCTTCACTATACATGACTGTCAGGAAGAGTTAATCAGAAGCCCCCCAAGACAAAAAGGCGTTGTGAACCCCCTCAGGAGTCGGGACTAAGTGAGCTGAGGGGTTGTGCTGAGTATTGTTTGTGTGTGTACATGAAGGCAGAACACATAGAAACTAAGACCAGATACAAAAAGAGCGAGGCAGAGGCAAGCAAGAAAACCAAGCAGTAGCCAGTGAGCATAGTATGACCCTGGACAAAGCTAAAGATAGTTTTTGGATCTGTTGGTTAAAGAGGCCTGGGGCTGTAAACTAAGAAACGGCTCCTTTTGTTCTTGATTCCTCCGGTGTTCAGAGCAGAACTTTTTACATTTCTTGTAAATGAACAAGATTGCATCAGAAGACATCAGACTCTATCAATTTCTACATCCAATTGGAACATCACCAGGGCTCTGGTCTTTGACTAGCTGCTTAGGTCCGAAAGGGGCAACAGTGCATTAAAGAAAGGATGGTCTTTAGGTAAAGGCCCTGGACTGGGATTAATTGTGGCTTCTGTTCCTGACTGCCACAGTCATTCTATGTAACTGTGGGCAACTCACTCACCTCTTGCTGAACCTCAGCTGTCCACTTTTAAAAGGGGAAGATAATGGTTCCCTACCCAGGGCTGGATTTACACCTTACACAGCATCTTCAGTGCCCCCCTGTCTACAGCTGACCTTTGTGTTGCACACAGTTTTAGGCAGGTAAGGTGCTCCTAGAATGCTGGTGCCCCTAGGCATGTGCCTACCATGCCTAATTGGAAATCCAGCCTTCTCCCTACCTCTCAGATATTATGTTCATGACTGCCATAGAAAGGACAAACTTGATTGCAAAGCAGATGGACTGTGAAACACCCACAGACCAAAATCAAATTCAAACTCTTCCTGCCCCCTTGTGAGATAACAACACTATGTTTACAACTCTGATTGCTGAAGATAGAGCCCCTGGTTCCATCCAACCTTGAAGATGGCAGCTTTCACACTTATCACATTATTCATTTTAAATCCATCAGCTTCTCTCAGTGAGCTGAGGTGGAAGTTTGATGGGACAATGCTTAAAGGACTGTTTTAAAGTAATAAAATCATCCCTCAAACAAAGGATGTTAATTCAGCTTATTACAGGCAGAGCAATGAAATGACCAATGTATAGAGAAGGAAATAATGATGGAGTGATTAATAAGTTAGTCAGAGTTCATAAAAGTTATTTGTAGTGTTGCTGTAGCCATGTTGATCCCACAATATGAGAGTGAAATGGCAGAGGATGTAATATCTTTATTGGACCAAACTTTTCATCAAAGTTAGACAGTTATTGTTTGTAATAGAGACTGCAATGCTGAGACAAAACACATTGCTCTTTTCTCTCTGAATATCTGTGTTAACCTTTTGGAAGATTTGTCTTATTTTATCTGTGGACTTGCCTTTAAATAGCTCTGGGGAGTGAGAATTTTGCAAAATCTGTGCATGACAGATGCAGGCTTCTGCCTAACTTTATTGGCAGTTTGCTTATCAGATGTGAAAGTGGCTCTCTGCTATGGCTTTGGAAAGTAGGGATGGGCAAACTCCAGTGCCTTATTTTGAACCAACTTGAATATCATATGTGATGAGAAGGAGGATGGTCCAGTGGGTAGGGCTTAGAATCTGGAAGACCTGCATTCAAGTTCCTGCTGCACCACAGCTTTCCTGTGTGATAACAGAGAAGTCTGTTAGTCTCTGTGCCTCAGTTCCATATCTGTAAAATGGGGATAATAGCACTTCCCTGCATCACAGGGGTGTTGTGATGATAGCTACATTAAAGACTGTGGGGTGCTCAGACCTTACGGAGATAGGGGCCATACATGTACCATATGGAGATCTGAACTTTAGTAAGTTTGTGTCCCACATAAGAGATCTGTGACAATGATCCAATGGAAGTATAAATTGAAAAATGGAGCAGATTGAAGAGAAAGTGAAAAATACTGTTAATGTGAAAGAAGAGACTAGAGGGGTAGAGAGGCATGAAAAGTAAAGGCAAGTAATATAGGTCATTACCTTGTGGCAGCCTCATAGGGGGCTCTTTATAAGAAAGGCTTTCCTTTAGCTAGAAAAGCATGGGCTGTCTTTAGCCTTTCTTGAGAAAAATGCATGAGTTTAAAGTTCAGGGGGGAAATGTTTGCACATTTAACTACTGTAGTTAGGGTGATCAGATCACCACACTAAAATATCGGGACACATTGGAGTGCCATCAGCCCTGTCCACCCCCGCTCCTCCCAGGCTCCGCCCCCACTCTTCCCCAGGTCTTGCCCCCTCCCCGCTTGGTCCCCTCACCACACCCTTCCTCATCCCCCAGCCTGCCGCTGGTTTGCTGCGTCTCTCCTCAGTTCCCCACCCATGCTTGCCTCCTCACCCACTCACCGCTTGCCTCTTCACCCCCTCGCCTGCCACTCACCCCTCTGAAGCCGACTTCCCCTCTGCCGGGTGGGTGCTCGTCTACCCCCACCTCTGCACCGCCCTCACTCCCCCATTACACCCCCTTCCCCCAAGTCCCAGCTCCTGCCCTGCCTCTTCTCCACCTCCTCCCCTGAGCATGCCACATCCCCACTCCTCCCCCCTCCCTCCTGGAAAGCGCTAAGCGCCGCCAAACAGCTGTTAGGCGGGGAGTTGGAGCGGGGGAGGAGCAGGGATGCGGTGCGCTGAGGGGAAGGGGTTAGAAGGAGGCGAGGAGTGGGGAGCTTGGCTGCAATTTTTTCCCATGGGTGCTCCAGCCCCGGAGCACCCATGGGGTCAGCGCCTCCCTCCCGCTTGCCTCCTTACCCGAATATTGGAACAAATGGCATCCCGATCGTACACTGATTGGGACGTGGGACAAAGGGTTAAATATAGGGACAGTCCCGATTTTATCAGGACATCTGGTCACCCTAACTGTAGTTGTTGAACTAGGTTTGCAAAACCTCCCGCACCATGGCCTTGTCTACCCTAGCAAGCTGCTTTGCTGAAATTCACCACCAGTGCAGCTCCACTAATAGCAGCTGTACGGCAGGCTTTTTTGCCACAGTATTGTCTAGCCCTCCCTTCTCCTTCAGAGTTAATGAGCAGAGAAGGCAGGTATTTACTAAGACACAGCAAAGATAAGCAAATACCCGTTTAAATTGAATGTTGTGGTACTGGAAATGGACACTTCCCAATCCAGTTTCTGTTCTGTTTAGGTTCCTATACTGCACCCATCAGGATGTATCAAACACTAGCCACTCATTCACTCTTAGAGACAGATCACCCCTTCCACATCAGTTGGGGAGGGAGACCAAACTCGATGGATCCTGAGGAAGGCAGCATGAAAGTGGGAAGTGTCTCCTTTGTATTATCCTCCTTTACCTCCTGACCTTGTGGAAGCCTTTCAGTGTGTTCAGAGAATGGAGGGGACGGGCTCTCTCCATGTCATTGTCCCTGCTCCACGTCTGTAGGGAAATCAGCCAGCACGCTATTACTGACCCAGTTTTCCCCCATCTGTGCTGTGAAGCCCCTCCCCCCTAAAGAAAGATTCAGGGACATCTGCAACTGGGGACCCTGTGCAAGCACAGCTCCTACTGGAGTTATAATGCCACAGGAGCGTCAGAGGTTGGGGGAAGAGCAGTAAAGACGCACATGGCATTGACCTCCAGAAGATTCTCCCAACACAGGGGTTCTCAACCTTTTTCTTTCTGAGGCCCCCCGCAACATGCTATAAAAACTCTGCGGCCCACCTGTGCCACAATAACTGGTTTTCTGTGTATCAAAGCCAGGGCTGGTGGTAGGGCATAACAAGCATGGCAATTGCCTGGGACCTCATGCCACAGGAGCCCCCATGAAGCTACATTGCTCAGGCTTTGGCTTCAGCTTCAGCCCCGGGTGGCAGGGCTCAGTGCCTGGGCTTCAATCCCATGCGGCAAGGCTTTGGGTTTCTGCCCTGGGCCCCAGTGAGTCTTATGCTGGCCCTGCTTGGTGGTCCCCCTGAAACCTGCTCGTGGCCCCCCAGGGGGCCTCAGACCTCTGGTTGAGAACCACTGTCCCAACAGATGCCATGCAATAGCCCCTCTGCTAGTGCTGCAAGGGGTCTGGCCAAAGCCCAATCCCTGATGGAATGGCCTGAATGGAAACTAAGGTCACTTATTCAGGGGAAGGCCTGTTAAACTGAACAGTTGTATCATGTCTGTTTGGGGACACTAGCCAGGAGAGTCAAGCTAAGGTCCAGAGCTGGGGTATTGAAGATCTGCATGACTGAAGAGACTGAGTGCAGTGCTCTTTCAATCAGCAATTAGACAATTGTTCATAAATAATCGGATAATTCTATAGGGTGATTTGAACTAACTGGTACACTGATGCATTGTCTGTACAGTAAAGGAGTAGCCTGTTTCATCTGTGCCTCTGTGACTGGAATGTTCCACTTTGACCATTGTGTTCAGACCTTGCAGGAGACTTTGGCCATTCATTCGACCTAGAGTTACTGGAGCACATGGGAAAGGTGTACAGAAATTGCAGAGGTATTAGTCAGCAGGTAGCTTTGAACATCAGCAAATACAAAATTGAGCACATTTCTGATGTTATGGGCCTAATTCTCCACTGCCTTGCACCATAGTAATTTATTCACATAGCACAGGTGTTTAAAATGTTACAGCAATCAGAAACAACCTGTGGAACTCACTGCCATAATATACCTTTAGGACTAAGAGCTTAACGTCACAGGGTTAAAAAAGAATGGACACATAAAGTTACATTAGATAGGATAAAAATATATCAGCAGTATAAATCCTCTTGTTTCTGGACATAAGCCAGGCTTTATCTGAGAGGGGTTAAGAAACACTACCCCTGTCAGCTGGTTATTTCATAATTGTCCATTAATGGAATTTTTGCACTTTCTTCTGAAACACCTGGTACTGGCTACTTTAAGACATGAGTCTAGATGGGAATTGCAATATTGGATCAGATGAATGGTCCATTTTCCTATGGCATTATAATTAAAGTCCCAGATACTTTTTGGGGAGAAACTAAATTGTATTTCTAAAGTGATTAACTCTCCATTGTCTCCTTCTATAACTTCTTCATTTTCAAGATTTGACATTTCTAATGTCAGTTCAGAGGAATTAACTCTCCTTTGGACAAACATTATAATATTAACTAAAAATGCTATTGACAAACCCAGGAGAGACTTGCAGTCTTGAGAAGTTTGTTAGAATTGAGTAATATAGAATTTGGGGCAAAAGTTACCAGTGGTCAGGGCAGGTGGCAATGAAACTTTTGCATTTTTATATCACTCTTTATATTGATATGAGGATCTCAAAGGCACTTTACAAATATTACTTAAACAAAGTTGTGAGGTGTTATCCCCAACAGGAGACTGAAATGCCAATAGGTTTAACAGCCACTCAGGGTATGTCTACACAGCATTTTGAAGCGAGCTTCCCAGCCCGGGGATGACAGACTCAGACTAGTGGGCTTTGTGCTAGTGGTCTAAAAATGCTGACTAGACAGCACTTTGAAGTTGTGGGCTCAGGCTCTCAAGCCTAAAGAAGGGGGTGGGCTTAAGAACCCACATCACAATTTCAAAATGCTGTCTATCCAGCTATTTTTAGAGAGCTAGCATGAGTCTGTCAACCCAGGCTGGGAGGCTTACACCAAAATATTGTGTAGACATACCCACAGTGGTAGAACTGGGAATAGATCCCAGAATTGGATTCCAGTCCTCTAAGCATTACCTCACTACTATCTTGACTAGAAAAACAGGTGGTAAATCTGCTTTAGCCCATCTTTCAATGACTGGGCTAAGAACAATGTAGAGAGATTACAAAGTCTGACAAACTTAAGAGCTAACTCTTATTCAGTATGAAGTTCATTCCTTAGCAGTGCTTCAGAGTACCCATAGAGCTTACAGGATGGAATGGACAATCAATGGGGGCCACATTATTTATGCTGTTGCTTGAGCTGGATCTGTCACATGTTGACTTTCTAAGAGAAAACAGGAGAGAGTACCAGCCCCAAAGGTTGATTGCGTTGCTTTTTTGGTTTGGTGTGGAATGCAGAATGGAGTTTTGCCGGTGCTAATGTGCAAAGTTAGGCAATGTCTAGATACTGTCTCACACAATGTCCCTGTCTTGAATTCAGTGGTGGAAAAGACCTGCTGGGTCACCCAGTTCATGATTGTTCTCTATAATATCTTCCAGTGTTTTCCCAGACTAGGTTTAAATGGCTAAGAAATGGAACTTCCACCCTCTCCTTTGGAGAAAGGAAGATAGGCTGACTGAGACCTGGACGGTATATTCATGGACAGTGTTGGGAAAGTAAGGGAACATCAGATTTCATCTTCTATTCATCTCCATGACCTTTAGTAGTGGTGGCTTAACTGTGGGGACACCCTGGCTTTTTAGACATGAGGATTCTGTTCCTCAGCCCTGAGCTATTTTCATGCACTTTACTCACATTCTGCTTTATTTCCCATGGTTTGGCCAACAAGCATTATGGAGAATTAGTTTGACTCCAGAGTTGATCAATCTAGCTCCTGAAAAGGAATTTCAACTCACACTAGGATAAAACCTGAAATTCTTATTCAGTTTTTACTCAGTCTTTACCCAGACCAAACTCCCCTGGAATATTACCTCAGCAAAGCCTGAGTAATCAACCTCAGAACTAAACCCCACTCTCCTCTTTATACCCTGGAAGAAGGCCCACTGAAATCAACAGACTGATATGCAAGAGTAAACCAAGAAGGACTTTGTTTTAGAGTTGGAGGATTAAGACAATGAAACAGACATAGGTTGTATTGTGAGTCTGTATAAAGACCTAGTGAAGAACATGAGTTTCCCTCATTGTTAATGTTCTTTCAGTTGGATGGAGGAGCCATGTTCCTAATTTTCAAGTGGGTAGATTGTGCACACTTTAGCAATATAGATAATAATTTTATAATGATCTAGTCCCGAGCCTGCCCAATCAGGATCTGGGCCTCCAGCTAGTGACTGTACATATATATTAATAAATAATTCTTGCCCCAGAGGTCTTATATTACATTTAAGCTAAGACACAATAAATAGAGGGCATTGGGGAGGGAGTATGAAGGTAACAACAGTTGGAACATGTAGTTACACGGATTAGCTATGTGCAAATTAAAGTGTTTGAAGTTATTCAACTTTTTAAAAAAAAACATTAAGATATAAACAAAAAGTAACTTATATCAGTAATTGCTATGACCCACCTTCCATTTACCAATTAACTATAGTTATCATGCCAAGGGTTGGTTTTGAGTAGAGACAAGGAGGAGGACAGGGTAGTGGCTTTATGACTAGTTCAGGGAAAGCATTCCGTTCATCAGGAGGGATGTGGACAAATGGACAATCAAGACTGGCCTCACTAGCAGAGGGGGATATGATAAGATACAAGAGCAGATAAACAGGGAGGCAAAAAAGGGTTCTGGAACAATTTGTAGAGTGAGGGTGACTGAGAGCCATTGAACCAAACTGTAAACCCTGTGTATGATGGAAACCACTTCAAGCCAAGGGTTGCAGCAGCATCCCTACCTATGGAGGCAGCATTCTGATGGACCATAAAGGTGACTGCAAGAATCTTAAATTTAATGTGGTGGAAAAAGGGAGAGCCAGTGGAGGGCTTCAAAGAAGGAGTGAGATGGTCAGAACTACCAGATCATGTAGGTTCATTAATGGTGCTTTTGCAGTATAAATCTGCACCTGTTTGGGCTGGAAAAAATGTTGCCCGTTTATAATAGTCAGTCCAGGCAGTCTTTATTAAATCCAAGTACTGGAGAATCCTCCTTTCCCAATCCATTATGAAATATTGCCACAACCGGTGGAGGAGCCGAACAAATGAAAGAGAAGGGAGAATGGATGTCGTCTATTCATTGGAACAAAACCTAATTGAACCAGACAGGATTGTAGCTATTTTGCCACAGTTTGTTGGAGAGAGTGCTGCCAAGTGACATCACTGAGGGAGGCTATTGTTCAATAAAATGTAAGCCCATACTCCCTGCCTCAGGTATGGGGTGTTGAGCTATAGCTTAGCCTGGACAGTGAGTCACACAAAATTTCAGCTAATAGGTGCTCTTCAAATATATGGTGATACTATATAGACAGCTCATTTGGTATCCTGACAATAGGAAAAGGGAAACAGTACAATTTATTATCTATCTTCAAACTAACAGTTTCCTTCTGAAGTGTTTGTCTGAGGAACAGGGAATACAAATCAGTGGTTTAATGAGAGATGGAATTAGTCTCTCTTTTTTTTTTTAAGGTTCCAATTTTGTAATTGCCAGAGCCAGGCTGCTCTCCAAAGTCTCAAAGCACCATTGTAGTTTTCCTTTTCCTTGGACTCTAGTTCTTTTTTTGATGAGAAAATAATCAGCAGAGCCACTTGAGACTGATGAGGTTTCAGAGGCTTATCATGGAGAGGTGCAGCTGTTATACACGAAGAACTTAAATTGCAAGTTATCTTGATAGTCTATGATAAGCACGAAGTGAGCCTACTGTGCTGGAAGCTCTACAGCAGGTCTGCGAGATCCATTTTATTAAGAACTATAGCAGCAAATTGCATGTTGTTTTGTGTTCAGCACAGACATGGAATGGCAAAGCTGCCACAGTATGTGGCACTACATAACACTGTAGCCCTGACCACATTAAAGAAATGTGTAGCCTTGTAACTACCAGCCACTAATATAGACCCAGGGCAAACTGCACTGGTGTAAATCCTGCTGTACATTGGTGCAGCACATTGACATAATGGATGTGGGGTGGTACAACCCCATTGATGTTGTTATACCACTGTTAAATTTGCTACTGTAGACATGACCTTTATTTCTCCAAGTCTGAAAAGTAGTGTCTGAACTCCAGCTCTGACCTCTATGTAGGATATATGTGAAGGCTAACAAAGGGCCAAGTTCAGAGTTACATGTGCTTACAGCAGAGCTGAATTTGCTCCAGTTTCTCTTTTCTTATTAGAGTGAGCAGTTTGGTGATTCCATGATATGTGCCAAATTTGAGACCAAGGCACTCTGGAATGGAAGGAGTAATAGTTAATGATTTGGCAGTTAAGTATGTAGCACATTTTATCTGACGATGTCAATGGTCTTCACTAACATGGGTTAGTTTTCATAAGTATTTTATTGAAAGAAAAACTGAAGCATAGAAAGGTTAAGGTCAACATTTTCAAGAGATTTATCTGAAAAGTTGATTTATTGACAATGGGGAAATTTATTTGCAACCTTTGCTACACAGGGCAACTACTTGCAGAATGTTAGTTCTTAGTTAGTTCTAAGCTTTCTTTGATTCTTGCTAAATTGTATAACTTCAGATTATCCTGTGGCCTTGCAGTATAACATTAAAATTGTGGAAATTTTATTACCATCAAAATCATGTTAACAAAATTCACATGTAAGATAGGGCACAGTTTCAAATAACTGTACATTTTGTATAGTGAGTGGCATGTATCCAGGCGAGTAGAGCTTTCAGACAAGAGTTAGTGGAACATTAGTACTAGTTCTGATCCAGTGGAAATCCTATGGGTGTAATAAGTATATTGAACTTGATATTTAATGGCCAAATATGATTTCAAGTTTTATGAGATGTATAAATGAAAACATGTAATGAACAATGTAAGTGAAAGTATGTATGTTTATCACTGCCCTCTACTGGCTTGAATTAGAACTGGTCAACTTTGGGCCTTACTCCTAAAACTGAGAATTATCTTTAGCTCAAGCGGTAGGGACTAGTGCTTTTGGAGTGCAGGATCATCCAGTTTCTACTCCTGATGTCACTTTGAAGATCCAAGTGACCATGATGTGCTGCGTAGTGACAACCATGAAGTTCTAGGTTACAGGACTTACTGTTAAATGACAAAAATAGCTGAGGGCTTGCTAGAGATACACCTACCCTGCTCCTTTATCTGCAGCAGAAGACACAGTGAGAGTAAGTAGTTTAAAATATTTTTACTGTAAAACTGGTCCACAACCATGTTCTTAAGAGGTAAATGATTCTGACGTTCTGGAGGAGAACTACATAGCAGTGGAGACTGGTGATATAGTTGGAAGCGGGTAGACAAAACTGACATGTTAAGATTTGCTCAGAGCTAATATGCAACAGTGGATAAAAATCATACTGTATCGGTGTCAGAACTGGTAGGCAAAGTTCTCCCCCTGCCTTCCCTGAGGAGTCTACACTGCTATCCCTGCTAACAGCATGGGCTGTCAGCATTTACTAAGGACCTTCATGTAAGCTCATTTCCTAGATTTTCACATAAACAGCATCAATTGCTGTGATGATCCCTGAAGTGCCTGCTTTCACTGATTGTTGGCCATCTCCTCTCAGTGGTGTCCACATCCTCTGGGCCATTCCTAGAGATTGTGGTGCCCTACACAGCCCCCCTGCAGTGAAGTGCCATGGTTCTCCCTTCTAGCATTCGGTTATCCACCTCAGGAAATTTACAGGGGTTGTATCTTGATTAGTGGAATTGGAGTCAGCCCCCCACCCCACCCCCATGTACCCAGAGAGACTGTTACTTAAGGGACACCAAGAAAACAACTGGTAGAGTTAGGTTGAAGGCAACTCAGCCAAAAGGACAGAGCACTGCACAGGGTTTGATAAAGTTCCACTTTTTCAACTTAACTGCATTCAGTTTCACTCTTTGCAAATGAAACATGTTGGAAGCATGTGAGCTCTGAGTTCTCTGCAATGCAGCAGCTGGCAGCATGAGCCATGGAAGTCAGTCTGAAGCCACTCAGAGTCCTGGATTTTGCAGACACAAACCTAGTCCAGCAATGGAACCCAGTTAATGGAGACATTCCATCTTCACACAAACCTGGCTGCTAATACGAATGAGGTGAGATCTGTTGCAGTCAGAAGGATGTGCAGGGCCATCCCTACCCGTACGCAAACTACGCAGCTGCATAGGGCACCAGGAAATTTGGGGCACCAAATTGCTCCAGATTTCCTGGTGCCCTACGCAGCTACGTGCTGCATCCAGCCCGATCCCCCGGATCGCTGAGCCGGCCCCTCGTGGGCTGCGCACAGCAGAGCCTAGGAAAGCTACCTCCGCCCTTCCCCACCCCTTCCCTTCGGCCCCCTCCCCTGCTCCACCCCACCTCTTCCTGTCCCTACTCCAGCCCTGCCCCCACCCTCCTAACTCTGTCCCCATAGCTATGCGTCCCGGGGGACTGCAGCAGGGCTTGGGGTTGGGCCCGCCCTGCACTCACCGAGCGGCGGGAAGTGGAGCTACCCGGCCCCAGCCTGCTCCGGTGTGCCAGCTCCCAGCCGTGCTGCCAGTGAGTGCTGGGGGGCGGTTCCCCCCTTACCCCAAAGCCTGGGAGTGGGGGAGCAGAGCGGAGCAGGCTAGGCTGGGTCACTCCATTTCCCACCACCCCGTGAGTGTGGGGGCAGGCCCAACCCCTGCTGCCTTCCTGCATTGGCTGTTCCTGGCTCCCAAAGCCCTTGGGTACAGCTCCCACCCCAGAGGCCTGGGACACCCCCCACCCTCTGCAGAGGCCAAGGACACAGACCATCTGGCGGCCTGGGGCTGACCCCCCTGCAGGGGGGCTCTGTAGGGCACCCCAATCTCTAGGGATGGCCCAGAGGATGTGGACACCACTGAGAGGAGATGGCCAACAATCAGTGAAAGCAGGCACTACAGGGATCATCACAGAATGGAGAGACAGAGAACCATCCAGAGGTCAACCCCACAGAGATTCCACAGAGAGATCATTTGCTAGACTTTAAAACAGGTGACAGAGAAACAAGACAGATCACTTCTGGTGTGGTTGACTGTTGGAGACCAAGTTACCTCCAAGATTGTGTAACCAGCCAAGTCTGTGGTAAAGATGAAACTCCAAATCAGCTATGTGCTAGCAGCCTCTCGCTGAAGGGAAACGGGGTGGGGGCCTGGGCATCTATTATTTGTTTCTAATGTTTATATTAAAATCTTTGTAAAACAGGGAAGATGTATCATGATCATTGGAAGTGAACTTAGAGGGACCACATTCCCTGGAGGAATGTTATTGAAGAGACACCAGAGAAAAAGAGAACTGGTGGAATTAGGCTGGAAGCAACTCAGCCACATGGATAGAGTAGCCCACAGGGTTTAATAAAGTTCCACTTGTTCAATTTAACCTGCATTCAGCTTCACTATTCACAGATAAAATGGTGGTGGTGGGGAAATGCAATGTAAAGGTGGAGCAGTATAGAAGCATGGGAAGAATTGACTCAAATAAGCAGGTTAAACCTATTCTCAATAGGGCTTGCAGAATTCTAGGTAAATTAGGTTGTATGAATGGAAGCAGCTGCTAGGCAGCTATAGTGTATATGACTGGGTGTTACAGAGATTACCACTCTAGGTCTCATTGTCCTTGGCAGTGTTACAGATCATCGCTTCACAGTGTGAATAATATCTCTAGAGTGTTTGGAAAAAGTAGGCAAATGAACTGGCAGCACTAGCGAATGCAGTCCAACAGCCAAGCTTTTCACAGAGAGCCCACTCGGCGAGGGGAGGAGGGCATAGTGAAGCCCTACAGATAATTATGTTACTTACTGTTGCCATATAACTGCACTTATTTCAATGGAGTTGCACCAGGGTGAGTTTGGATAACTCTTCTTCCCCGAGGGTTTTGATTTAGCAGGCCACTTTGGATTTTTCTCTCAACATTAGTAATTACAGATCTGTTTCTTCATAGTCACCAGGCAGAATTGTTTGCCTCGGTATAATTTTAAAACTTATGCCTAGAGCTTTTGAACGATATGAAGCTTAAACCACAGCCCCAAGTGGCTCTGGAGATGTTGATGTCGCTTAGAATGTTCATCATTTTCTCTCAACTGCTCATGCAGTACACACCTGTCATTTGCTGGTTCCATGTCAAGATATCAAATCTGCATTCAGAGGCAATGTGCAGCAGTGTCTTTTGGATGTTCTTGGGACGAAGTATAGGGCCCCATCCTTTGCTGAGCACCCCTCTCTCAATAAAAGAGAATGGGAGTGAAGGTGTTCAGCACGTTGCAGGAGGCACATAGCACCTTGTAGGACTGGATCCTGTAATGCAGGCAATGCACACAAAACTTCATCTGAAGAATCCCACAACTCAGAAGATAGATAGGTCTTGTTCTAGCTAAAAATAGGCCAAAGATGAAGATGTTATGATTCAATATCACTTGGCATTAGCTCTCGGATCTACTGTGTGTTACTTTCTCTAGTAACAAAATATATTCAAGTTAATTGCAAGTGAAAGAGAGAGAGAGAGATGCGGTAATTTTTTCACAAGTTAAGTACTATTTCTGTGTCTCATTACAAATTCCATTTAAAAGTCTCGGAGAACCCTTGTGTACCACAATCAGGAAGAACAGAACCTACAATCATCTCAGTTTCAATCAGACATTTTAATCTTGAAGAAGCATACTGTGGTACAGGAAGGTATGAAAACTCATTTTGCTGCTGCACCTCAGATAATTAACTTGTAAGGGTTACATCAGCTGCATATGGGGGAGAAAAGTAGAAGTGCCACGGAATTAAGAAAATGCATGCTAAGTGGCAAATTTCCATGAATATCCATAAATATCCATCATTCTACATACCCAAGGCCTTCTGTCTGAATGGGGTTTCTGACATGCTGAACCAAAATGATGGCCATGAGAATGAATGAAGCCACTTCCATTTATTTTTCATCAGCAATAAGTAGGTTTGAATTGTCACAATGGCACTAGCATATGATGAAAGTCTGAGTCAGTCAGGAAAGAAGTATCCTGAGAAAAGTAAAAAGGCTCAGCAGAAAAGATAAACAATGTGCAGAGATGGTGTAGGGGAAAGGCCCAGAGAGGGAAATAATGATGATCTATCCTCAAAGGTATGAAGCATGCTCTTGAAAATTCATTCCCTCTCACTGACTAAGAGTTAATGCCCAAGCAAGACTCCTAAACTCCAAAGTCCACTCTGTCACTCCAGTGGGACTGCGCAAATGTGTCTGAGGAAAGGATCTGGCCCAATATTACATTAAGTATTGGTAAGAACAATTTTTTAAATTGTCAAACTGGCAAAACCTTTGGCCAATCATATTCTTGGGATTTTTAAAGACATGTATAGGTGTATTTGTTTCCCATATCCATGCTGTGGGGAAATACAGTGACACCTCTGTGAAGCAGACTTTTAGGGCAAGCAGTGGTCTCTTGAGGGAGGTGATGATTTACTAATGGCGCCTTTAACATCTTTTGCTGTACCAGTGAGTGTGATGGAGAATGGACTCTATGTGGAAGGGTGTTGATTATGCAGCAGTGCCTCTGCGCTGGCCAGTATCCCCTGAAATAACAGCAATATATGGGGATCACAAGGAAGCATATTTTGTCCCTAAAGCACAATAGCTTCTGGAGCAAGTTGCTTGGAATGTGTGGCGTCACCACCCCAATGCAGTGAAACAGACATCCTGCTCACACTCCCATAGCTGTGTTGGCTCTGCAGGGCTAACAGGAGTAAAAGATAGTAACCGTATTTTTGTCACTAAAGTCATCAGCTATGACACTGAATACACTTAGCAGGCAGGTCTGTTGAGTAAGAAAGTGCCCTTTTTATAGAGCTGAACTGCACTTGAAAAGACAAAATCGTCTGTTGGCTTGTTTCCCAATGTAAAATCTCAATTAGAATACTCATCCCACACAAACACACGTGTTCAGGGAATAAACTTTACTTCACTTTTACTTGCTTATGCTAGCAATGTAAGCTTGCAGAAAAAAAACCCAAACCATCAAGAGGCTGAAAAACAGAAACCTCTGCTTATTCTCTGCAAACAGTGTAGATAATTTATTTCAAATAGACAGGAAAATAAAAATTCTCTGTGTGTCACATCAGTGGCATATTAGTCAGGAATGGAAAAGCAATCACAAAAATAACTTCCTAAGAATAAGACAGAAATGAAGATGTCAGAATAATCTTAAATTAAAAATTCACCCTCCATACCTGCAGTAATGGCAGCATCAGCTTTTCCCTGATTGGTGTGCATGAGAGCTATGTGCATAGATTTGATACGTTTCATTAGAAGGTACAAATATCTGATTTAGCTATTTGCTGTCATTCCCTCAACATCTCATTTAAACCATGAGAGCATTTTGACAAGCCGCGTTAACAAGCTAATAGGCTCGGTTTGACACACACTAGCAACCACCAAAAGCTGGTTTCTCAGCCTAAAGAGGAGCTGAGACACTAACAAGCAAATTAAATTAGACCACATTTAATTGATACACTCTCATTTCAGAAGTGAACCTTGATGGTCTCTTCTTACTGAGAGAGCTAAGCTAGTGCTAGGGCTGCAAAGTGGGCTGAGTACAGTAGCATCAAACTATTATAAGGATACAATATGAATTGAATCATAGATAGTGGACTCAGGTAAAAGTCATGCAGCCTCTGTCTCCCTCTGCACCCTGTCCATGTGTTTTGGAGAGTGAATCATTGCTGCACTGGACCAGACCAACAGGCTTGAAACCTAGCATCACCTATGTGTGAGCATGGCTCTGCCACCTATCTAGGATTATGGGTAGTAGTGCTCAGTGCCACTGGCTTTCACCTCAAAACAGGGATGGATTAACCATTTGTGGGTGCCTATGGGACACTACAGCAGGAATACCAGACCCCCTCCCTGCCCCCTCCCTTCACCTTCCCCTGAGGCCCCGCTGCTCACTCCTATCCCTCTTCCTCCTTTCCCATCGCTCGATCCTGCCCACCTCCGGGATTTAAGCAAAGTGAATGATATCACTGTATGATTTGGCTTTACACGTCGATATACTTCCTTTCAGACAAACAAGAAAACTTAATCACGTGGACCAACGATCCACTTCCAAGAAATGCAGGCATAAACATGCATGAAACTTTTCCCCATAAATGAGCCTAGTTTGGTCCTTTCTAACCCCACACAATTTTTGACCACTCAGTGCATGGCACTTTCTAAAGCTGGATCTTAATTACATTTGTTACAAAATAATGTCTTAATCTGATAAAGAAGAGTAGTGGTTAAGTTCTTTGGCATTCAAAAATCAAAGACTTCTGGAGATGGCAACAAACTCTACATAACAGTAAAATAATAAAACAAAGCAATATATTTATACCAGAGCATGATTAGAATCAAAATCCTTGAGATTTCAATATCTGTACAGAGAATAAAATGCACAATTTCCAGTAACAACAGGAGAAAAGTCATGTCTAATGCTCTTCTCACTGCCCTGAAGAGGGTGGTTGTTTTGTTTTGGGGTTTATTTGTTTTTTGCCTTCACTATTGCTTAATTTCGGGGGCGGGGGGCAGGGCTGGGCTGGGCTGGAAGGGGGCTGCGAGTCAGAAGTGAGCACAGCTGGGTGGGAGCCCAGGGCTAGGCCAGCAGGGGGCTGCTCATGTCAATCCCCAGAGTGAGGTAGGGGCTGGGGGCAAGCACAGCAGGGTGTGTGTGTGGAGGGGTGTCAGTCCCCAGAGCGAGGCAGGGCTGGGGGCAAGCACAGTGGGGCGGTGAAGGTCCACGGCTGGAGCGAGGCAGGGGCCGGAGGCAAGCACAGCAGGGCAGGGGGGGCGTCAGTCTCTGGCCGGAGTGAGGCAGGGGCCGTTGGCAAGCACAGTGGGGTTGTGGAGGGGGGGTTGGTCCCTGGTCAGAGCAAGGCAGGGACTGAGTGCAAGAGCACTGTGGGGTGCTGGGGACAGATTCCCTCTGGGGTGGCGCAGAGCCAGTACCTACCTCTTTCTTCAGGAGCTGGGTCCTTGGGAGCCAGTTCTCTCTCTCTCCAGCTGAGCTGCAGCTGCTCTTCCTGCCTTCCTGGCAGCGAGGCTGATTGCGGTTACTCCTGTTGAAAGCCGGACACCTGGCAACAGGGGTGCCAGCACAGGGGGAGGGCATGGCCCCGTCACTTTTTTCCTGACTTAAAGGCGAGCGATGGGGGAAGGAGGCAGAGATGAGTGAGTGGCGGGCTGGGGTGCCTCAGGGAAAGAGGCAGAGTGGGGGTGGGGTCTCGGGGGAAGAGGCAGAGCAGGGGTTGAGGCCTTGTGGGGGAGGGGGAGAGGCTGAGCAGGGGCAGGGCCTCAGGGCAGAGCAGGGGACAGGGCCATGGTCTGGGCACCGATGTGGGCCCCTTCTGAGTGTGGGCCCGGCACCACTGGCGCCATTGTAAACCCAGTACCCCCTCAAAAGTCACCAGGTCAGTCACAGGTGTTGACCCAGGAATAACTTGCCTCTTCGTCAGCCTCTCAAATCCCCAACAACTCAGAGGAAACTTTAGGCCAATATAAATCACATACCTTCTTCTCCCTTTCACCTATTTTCCTGCTGAGTAGCTTGCAGAGAGCTCTGTCATCCATTCTCCTTCATGCCCAGAGAGACCATGTTTGTGCACAGCAATTGCAACTGTCCCAGTATTGCCAACACTCAAAAACCGCGCATCAGACTCCAAAAAAAAAGAAGTGTTTTTTAAGGTTATACTATGGTTTTTGGTCTGTCTTTTGATTTTTGACCCCCCTCTGTTCAGCAACAGTGTGTGTGGGACACAGTGTTGCCAGCTCTGCCAGCTTTATATAGTAAGGTGTTTTTGGCCCCACTGTAGGCAGGGGCGGCTCTAGAAATTCTACTCGCACCGCCCTTCCCTGGTCCCGCGGCCGGGGCAGAAGTGCCTGCGGACGGTCCCGTGTACTCGCCGCAGTCATGCCTGCGGGAGCTCAAGCGGAGCCGTGGGAAGAGGGGACCCTCCGCAGTCATGCCTGCGGCAGGTCCGCTCATCCCGGGGCTCCGGTGGACCTCCCACAGGCATGACTGCGGAAGGTCCGCCGGAGCCAAATGCCGCCCTGCCAGGACAATGCCGCCCCACGCGCCTGCTTGGCGCGCTGGGGTCTGGAGCTGGCCCTGACTGTAGGGACTCTCACTGGCTCCCTACAGCACAGGGCTTGCAGCTTCCCATCAAACCCAAATATTCTCAGTAATTAATTAGGTGCTCCTCCTAGCCTCATTTCTGCCCATCCCAGCTATAAACTAGCCAAATCCTGATTATAGTGACTTCGGCAGCAAAATTCAAATGGAACAAAAATCTGGCCTATTATAGGTGTAATTTGAGAGTTAAACAAACATTTCCAAGATAGAAGGAAGTGAGGGTATGTATTTAAGGAGAATATTGATGGATGTACAGTTGGGGTATGAAGAAACACGGGTCACTCTGTAACTGACTGGCCAACATATCAGTGGCAGTCTTTCAGTCCCTTTTCCTTCAGGGTGGGTTTGTTCCTCTCAAAACAAAACAGCTTAACTCCAGTGCCACATATAAACCTTTCCCCGGCTGGCAGGGCTGGAGGGTGGGCACTGCAGGGGAATTCTTCAGGAGCCTACATCCTCCCTGCAGCAAGATCGCTAGACCCACCATCACACTCACTTTACCACATGATGAGGAGGCAACAGCAAAGGAGAACCACACCACTATTTCCAGTCCTCCACTGACTGAGTGGGGAACTGCCTTTATATTCCCAGAAGGCAGTCTTGTGACTCAGTCAGCTGGCCCCATTCCCAGCTAGGTGTGGAGATCCTACCAGTCCCAAACATATGTTCCTATCTGTAAAGGAATGTGTTCTGTGCTGTGTATGCATTAGTAAAACAAAGTTGAACCCACAGACCTCTTGGGTGTGGTGTTCTGTCCCCTCTAGTGGCACCGAAACCACTTTGAGAGAGAGAGATTAATGAGTTTGCTCTACAGCCTTATCTAACAGCCATGTGGCTTTTAGCTCATACAGTAGATGCTCCTGGGATTTGGTGCCAGAGGTCCTATCTTTTGTAACACCAACAGACCCACCCATTGTCAGCAGACAGGATTGAACCTGGGACCTCAGAAGCTAAATGCATAGCCTCTACTGCATGAGCTAAAAGCCCTATGGCTGTTAGCTAAGGTTGCTCATTAATCTCTCTCTCCCTCTCTCTAAGTAGTCTCAGGGCTACTAGATGGGACAGAATACCACACCCAGGAGGTGTGTGGGTTACAAAAGCAAATAGTCATCTTGGGCTGGATTATGTGATAAAAGGGGAAAAAATCATCATATACATGATATCATCACGGTCTTTTATTGAATAGAAAAATAGCATCAGTATATGAACTTTTTAAATAACTTACAAACCATGTTTAGCCAAGAAAATAAATGGATTGCATGCTATCAAATACTTTCAACGGCTTCTAACATTCAGAAGACAGACTCTGAAGCTTTATGATCCAGGCTTTTTCAGAGAGACAGGTTTTACATTATCTTATTGCTTATCAACATACTATACAAATCCTTCTCGTATCTGATCAATGAGTCAACATCATCAGGTCATCAGGACACCTCACTGAGAAAATGTCATTAACAATGGTACAAAATTATTCCAAAAGATTTGAATTTGATAAAATCTGAGTCTTAGGCTATGTCTATTTTTATAAACCGTATGCACCTGTCTTTACCATTAACTTAATGTTCTACACTAAGCTTTTGTGCATGGTCTCAATCACTGTAAGAAGTAAATAGCCATTAAGAGTAGAATTTGACAGCTGCACACAATTTCTAATAATCCAGTCAAAAGATTCATGATGGGACATGTATTAATTTGTACACACTTATTTATTTCCATATTGGACACATAGGCTAAATGAGGTCTCGGTACTGAAGATGTAGCATTGTTATTCTAATACTTAATTGCTGGTATAGTGAGAAATATGGGAACCCCAGAAATCTTAAAGAAAATCAATATAATAATCTTATAAGAAAGAGTTGGCCTAATGTACTAGTTCTTGGTGGCTAATGCTTAAAAGGCCAGATTCTCATCTGGTGTAAATCTATGTACGTAGAGTTATGCCAATTTACACCAGCTGAGGATGTAGTCCCGTAACCACAGCCATTTTAAACATTTTATAAGATTCACCCCAGATAAGAGGACAATTCCAATATTTTTATATAGAATTAGAACAAGCCTGCATTCTTATTAAGTAACCTTGAGCACAGTAGAAACTCTTTTGATGCATGATATATCTGTTGTACACTCAATTATACTATTTTGCTATTTTCATAAAGATTTTACTCTGATATTGAATATATATTGATTTTGCCAGAAATATATCTGAGTGGATTTGTTTCTTTAAAAGGTCCTTTTGCTGTTTATTGTGCAGTCTAGAAACACAGGAAATAGTCTACAGGATGTCAATAGAGGACTATCTAGTCTGGTATCCGGTCTCCAGTGCCAGATGCTTCAGAGGAAATGCACTTAATTGTGCAATAAGATAGCCGTGAGTGGAGGTGGTTATATCTTCCTGACCCAAGCTGATTATCGTCTCATGCCCTGAAGCATGAGAATTTAAAGCCCTTAAAATTTTATCCCATCTAACACAACTATTATTTATGTAAATGTCTAATATTTTTTAATCTTACTAAATTATTTGCCTGGATAATATGTGGGAGAGAGTTCTCTGGGTTACCTACACATTATGTAAGGAACATGCTATTTCCTTCTATTTGTTTTCAGTTTTTGCCTTTTAATTTCAAGGAGTGCTCCCTTGTTCTTTTCCTATGGGAATTTGCATGATTGGGTCTTCTACAATATTTTCTCCATTAATTTACAGACCTCTCTGATATCCCTTTTCACTATTCTCCTGTCCAAACTGTGGTCCTGAGGCCCTGCACTTCTTATATAAACAAAGCTCACACTGATTCAGTGAGTGGGATCTGTAAATAGTCCTACTGTTTTTAATCTCTCCTTGAATGTACCTCTTTGTGCTGAAGTCTATATAATTTTCATTGTCCTTCTTTGTCTCTGGACTTTTTGATTTCTGCAATGTACTTTTTGAGATGTGGTGACAAAAATATAACTGAGTAACCACAATGTGGTGGTATCACTGATCTATATAATGCAATAACAATAATTTCTGTATTGACACTCAGAGTCTTCTTCATGTAGTCTAGCATCTTAAACATTCTTTTGACTTATGTAGGATATTGAGCAGCTGTCTTCATTCAACTGCCCACAATGACACCCACCATAAAGCTGTTTCTTGACTGTTTACATATAATTCAGAATTTATTGTGGGTAGTTTAATGTTTTCTCTTTAATGTGCAGTACACTGCACTTGTCTCTGGTGCATTATATCTGCTACCATATTTCCTAATAACCCAGTGCTTCTGGAGAACCTCAAAATCCTCCAAGAGCCACACGGTGGCAGGTCGCAGAGATGTGCAAGAGGAACGGGAAGGGCAAAACGAGCCTCTCCATTCTGTCAAGGGCTGTCATGAAGTGAGCCACAGCTGCAGTCCTTGTGCTCGGTGAGTGCACAGACGGCAGGGGATTAGCACACCTAAAGTTGCTAGTCATCCCAAAAGTAGTACAGAGGATCATGGCCCCATTTCCTACACTGTATCTGGTCAAGAATGGTGTACATGGCACCCCTAAGGTGGTGTGGTAACAGGCTGGCTCCCACACAAAAGCCATGTACTCCCAAGAAGCATTCACTAGGATGTGGTCCAAAATATATGGTTGTAATAGTCTGATGGCTTTGCCCTTGAAATGAGGTGATTTCTGCTGTTAATAAATAAATGAATAAATAATAAATTGCTCACGTGAGTCTGGGGCTAGTGAAGAAGTGCCAGCTTGACACCTAAGGAGGAGCTGTGTTTGTCCATCCACAGAAGAGGCCCTGCTTGGGCAGCACGTGCACTCTTTCACATTATCTCACCAGTCTGCGCCAGCCCTCTTTTGGAGGAATAATCTCTATTGTAGAGAGAAGAATTTAAACTCACAGGCCAAAGTCAGAGCAAATTCAGCCGCTCTGAATTGGGTGCCATGCCTATTGAATACTTGGCCTCTCTGCTGAGACTGGCGACAGAGTGACAGTAATGTTGGTGGCTATGTAACACGAGCACCTATTTTTCTGGACACTGGACGGACATCATCAGCTCATGTCACATAAGCCGCCAACACCCAGCAGATGGCAGTGGCTTTTTTAGTATGGGATGTTATGAGATGAGGTAAAACCAGTGGCCTAGATAAGGGTATGGTCCCAGTCCTCGGAGGAGGTGACAACCCACAGCTCTCACTGCATTCCGTGCGAGTTTAGCATGCTCTGCTCCACACAGGATGGGCACTGAGGACCTTGCAGAAATGTGCTCTTCCTCTTTAACCAGCATTACCAGTGTATTTTTATATAGTATGGTTTGGCACAAAGCATGCTTACCCCTTAAAGCAGCGTTTCTCAACTGGGGTCCACAGACCCCTGGGGGGCCGCAAGAGTATTCCAGGGGGTCCGCAGGCCCACTGATCAACTCCTCCCCTTCCCTCCCTCAGGAGGGGTAGGGATGGAGCTGAGGTGGGGCCTGGGACTGAGCAGGGGGCTTTGGGTCTGCAAATATTTTTTAAATCAAAACAGGGGTCCTTGGGTTGCTAAAGTTTGAGAATCGGTGCCTTAATTGAAAACTGCAGAGTATTTCAATGAATTACAAAATGGCATGGAAACTCCGCGGGCTTGTTTGTGCACCTACTGAAGTTAATGGTAAAACTGTCATTTATTTTCAGTGGAAGCTACAGTGAGTCCTGAGGCCGTAATTCAGCAAAGCAATGAAGCACACACTTAAAGTTTAGCATGTACCTGAGTACTTTGCTGAATTGGGACCTCAGTTCTTAATTATAATTAGAAGCCTAGAATAATTAACAATCCAGAAGAGACTGCCATCTTAACTGCATTCATTGTAGCCCCTTCAGTATGGATGGGAAAGAACAGTCCTCAAGGGTCACTATCAGCTACACTCAATTATTTTTATGGTGGTTTTAGAGCTACTTTATTAGCAGAACAAGGATAATGGATCTTACCTCTCCACAACTGCAAGGGCAAGATTCTCTAATTGCCTCCCCAAAACAAAACCATCTGAGAGTTGGTGACCTAGCATATGTGCATACCTAGCTGATGATCTATCTCCACAGGGTTAAGAGAGGAGGAAATGTAATAGGAGTTGAAAACACTTGCCAGCTACAAGGGAAACAGGGGCGGCTCCAGGCCCCAGCACGCCAAGCATGTGCTTGGGGTGGCATGCCGCGGGGGGCGCTCTGCCGGTTGCTGGTAGGGCGACAGGAGGCTCCGGTGGACCTCCTGCATGCGTGACTGCGGAGGGTCCGCTGGTCCCGCAGCTCCAGTGGACCGCCCGCAGGCATGCCTGCGGGAGGTCCACCGGAGACGCCTGCTGCCCTACCGGCGACCGGCAGAGCGCCCCCCGCGGCATGCTGCCCTGCTTGGGGCGGCGAAATGTCTAGAGCCGCCCCTGAAGGGAAAGGGCTGCCTACAACTACCAGGTACAAAATGGCCGCCTTTGGTGTGGAGCTGCTAGTCACTCCCTGCTAACTAACAAGAGCGTGACTTACACAACTGGAGAGATCAGGGGTGACTAGTTTAATACAGAGGAAAGCATTCCTGGGGAAGTGCCTGCATTCCTATCTATCTGTGTGGAAGGGATATGAGGTTTATGGATGTCATTTTCAAAAGCACCTAGGCAATTCAGGAGGCTAAGTCTCATTTTCAAAAGTGACTGAGGCACTTCAGAGCTTAAGTGCCATTAACTTTCAATGAGACTTAGGCTCCTAAGCAACTTAGGTGCTTTGGAAATTTTACCTTGCAGTTGGAGCGTGGTGTGTTTGAGACAGTCCTTTGCTTTGATGTTAGGTTTCCACAATAAAAACAAATGCTTTTTGGACCCCAACTGCTCAGGGTTTAAAGTTCACCAGCCCAGCAGGATTACCAGCTCTGTGTATACAAGGGGGACTTTTGCTGGCACATTTGGGGAAGGCACTTGAAAATGCAGCCCTGGAAACCTCCAGGTTTGCCTTGCATTCAAATGGAGAACTGCAATTCTCTGGGCTAAATTGTGCCCTAATTTACACCCTGTGCAACCCCATTGACTGTAATGGGGGTGAGTGGAGTGTTCACTGGGATGGTAATCGTCTCTGCTACCTTGCAAAGGCAAATGAATGCTGCTGTGTAGCACTGCAGTACCACCTCTGTCAGCAGCATCCAGTACACATACGGTGACAGTGACAAAAGGCAAAACAGGCTCCATGGTTGCCATGCTATGGCGTCTGCCAGGGCAATCCAGGTGAAAAAGGGCGCAAAATGATTGTCTGCCGTTGCTTTCACGGAGGAAAGATTGAGTTACGACATTTACCCAGAATCACCCGCGACACTGTTTTTGCCCCATCATGCATTGGGATCTCAACCCAGAATTCCAATGGGCGGGGGAGACTGCGGGAACTATGGGATAGCTACGGGATAGCTACCCACAGTGCAACGCTCCGGAAATCGACGCTAGCCTCGGTACATGGACGCACACCGCCGAATTAATGTGCTTAGTGTGGCCACGTGCACTTGACTTTATACAATCTGTTTTAAAAAACCGGTTTCTGTAAAATTGGAATAATCCCGTAGTGTAGACATACCCTGTGATGCCACAGGTGTAACTAAGAGTGAGCCTTGGCTCACTGGGCCCTAATCTGCCTTGCATTAGCTATTATTAATAACTATTTGTATTATAGTAGTATGTAGACCCCCCATTTAGGACTGGGGCCTCCTTAAACTAGGTGCTGTTTACATCCTGCTGCTATGTAGCAGTACAAATGTATTCACATTCACGGAGCCCGAGGGACAGACACCTCCAGTACATTGAAATACTATCATGAAAATGCATTTAATACATTTAATAAATATTTAACTCTCCCAGGTGCTGTGACTAATCAAGGCAGTTTACCATTAACAGGTATTGGTTGAACTTTCCTTGGGATGTGTATTTAGCAGAGAATCAAAGGGCATTTTTACCCCCATTTCTTTTCCCCATGAGCCGTCTGACGTCCTGTATAACACAGGCCATAGCACGTCCCCAAAATAATGCCTAGGGTGTAGCTTTTTAAAAAAATCCAAACTTGATTTAAAAATTGTCAGTGATGGAAAATCCTCCATGACTCTCAGTAAATTGTTCCAATGGTTAATTACTCTCACTGTTAAAAACGTATTTTTTATGTTCAGTCTGAATTTGTCTAGCTTCAGCTTCTAGCTGTTGGATCATCTTATACCTTTTCTCATCCCCCACACAGATCCACAGTTAAAAAAAAATCAACAGTCTGAAGCCTCAAGACCACTTACAGGCAAAGAGCTTATTGAAAAAGCTTTTAGTCACAAAGGGACATAGCAGTCCTCTACTGCAGTGTCCTTTCCAATCAGGTTAAAGAGTAGGGAGAGATAATTACACTTAAAATTACACTCAACAGGCAAAGTTAAATTAAACATTGAACATAAACATATTGTTGATGGAGAGTGACATTCTGCTCTGCTCTCACATGACTTGTTTTTAGGGCTTTATCTTTAGAACAGAAATCGTTGGTGTGAAGAAACATCCATGTATCTTCCAGATACAGAAATCTCCTATTTGACTTTTCCACTAAGTTCACCCTCCTTTCCAGCATTTAATGTGCAGTTATTTAAAAAACAAAATGACTCTATAAAATGGCATTATGGAGTTCCATGTTTGGGTCTCAGTGAATGTAGTTCACATTTGCTGGATTTACAAGCACAAACTGCAAACTCACTCCAGAGAGTTGAAAGTCTGGCTGAGCCTTTCTGGCACATGCATCAGCACCAGTGAGCCAGGAGAAATTTTTTCAATACATCATTTTTTAATGAAAAAATCATTTTTGGGACCCTATTCATAAAATACATTGAAAAATTTGATTAATAGTTTTGGTTAAAAATATTTTTTTAAAGAGTCTAAATGTTTCATTTTGACCATTTCAAAACATTTTGTTTCAACATTTTGATTTGAAACAGCATTTCAATTTAAAATTTGGCCAGTTAAAAAACAAAACAACCAAGCCCCCCTCACTCCCCAAACAATGAAAAGATTTTAAAAAAAAACACCTGAAAGAGCTGAATTGAAAAGAAGAACTTGGGGGAAAAAACATTTTGAGTCGACCAAAACATTTCAGTCTACTGGAAACAAAATTTTTGCAAGTTTTTGTATTTGACGGAAAAAGAAAATTGGTTTGGTTCAAATCAAACCAGATTTCCCTCCCAGATTATTTGGTTCGGCCCTCAAACTGAAAATTCCATTATTTGCTCAGCTCTAATCACCAGTAATAAAGATTTTACAACTGGAACTTATTGTCATTAACTAGTCTGTTGATGCACAAGCTAGAACAGAATCTAGCTCATTCTTGTAGCAATAGCCATTGGTCAGTGGATACTGACATCTGTCACATCACAGCCTTATTTACATGGTGTCAAAATTAAACCAGAGCTTTTGCAAATATGGTGATTTATTTCAGCTGTTCTCTTGAATAGGTAAGTTTAAGTACCCCCCACCTCAAGCCTGCTACAGCCAAATAAGGGAATGGAGATTCCAGTGCAAATAGCAAAAAAGTTGATTGGAATAATAATAAAACCCTGTCAGATTAAAGGGATCCTAATTTAACAATGTTAGACTATTGCAACAGTCCTCACCCTCATTTACAAGGATTACCAGTTCTGTGACATATTGGTAGAAGGACAAATATCTTCGTGTCAATGTGGAACAAATTCTTGATCCAAAGACAATTACGGGTAGTTACAAAATCACTACATACCAGCAGACCTACCAAGGGAAGGGAAAAAAAAGCACAGTAAGAATGCCATATTGTTGCTGTCATTACAAGTGGGAAAGAATATTCAATTTCAAACAGACAATGGCTGAAAAACTGCTACAGTAACAGCTATACCATCTACATCAGAGACACCCCTTTCATATAATCACTTCTTTTGACCACAACTATACTTTACTGGGCGAAGTGGACCACTGTTAAAACCAGCCAGGCCTATGCTGCTGTTAACAATACCTGCATTATCTAAGCCATTTTGTTCCATTCTTTCAAGGATAATAAACTACTCGCCATAGCACTAGGAGGCTAGGAAAAAGCCTTAATTTGTCAAAGTTGTTGAAACGTACCAAATTATTGGCCACAAAATCCTTTTTTCTCATGATGATAATAGTTTAGAAGACCCAGGTGCTACAAAAGGACCAGCTTTAATTTAAAAGATGGGTTTTTCCCAGAACTAAGCCCTATTATTTTGTAGCCCAGACTTAGATCTCAGGGTATTTATGCTCAGGCGAAGCTCATCAACAGGGAGTGAGCAAGGTCTATTTAGCATCTGAACAGCTGCCAGTGAGGGCAAACCACAATGGCCAGTAGAGTTCTTTGCTTCTGTGGATTATTTTAAAGTGAATTTAGTTCTTGTGAAAGGTGCTGGAGGAAGAGCCCAACAAGAAAGCTCCCATTGGTTTCAGTGGGAGCAAAATTAGTCCCCAGCCTAGTCTGAACCCAAAACTTCAGTACACACATGCAGACCCAGTGCAGGGTTCTGCAGCTTGCCTGCCAAAGTGCCTAAACCCCATTCTGGAGGGAACACCTGTAGGGGCAAGAGAGGGAATTTAGGCTGACTGACCTTTTCAGTCCTTGCCTTCTCTAATAAAACTGCCAACAAAGATGCTAATGAGGGACAGGGACACCTGTCTGCTAAGCACTAGACTGAAAACAAGCCTTCTCATTTTCTACAGACAGCTCTATCTTAGAGTTGCACTGGTGTCCAAATGTGAAGGACAAAGGGAAAATCCTGTTCTCTCCTCTGTGGTGTCACAGTATGGCCAGGATTTCAGTGTGGGGAGAGAATGCATAGGTGCCACGCACCCCCTAGCACTGGATTCCCAGCTCTAAGGGAGCTTCCTGCATAGCTGCATACCAAGCAGTTTGGTGGTGAGGTGGGCAGGGACTGGTGGATCTTCTGGATGTTCCGTGCCCCCCCTCCCCATGCAGTGTGGGTGCAGGGAGCCTGGGGATGGCAGCCACAGGGCTGCTATGACGACCAGAGTGGTTTCATGTTCATTACATAGACTGGGAGAAGATGAGCCCTATTCTCAATAGCCCCACCCTCCTCAAAGCTCACTAATAACAGCTCCACTACTCAGGCAGTGAACTGATTCCTGGAATTTGGGCCTAAATGTGCAAATTTAAGTATTCCGGTTCTTTATTTTTAACTGGAATTGACCATTCAGAAAACCTTTCCCTATCAGCCAGCAGAAGGAGAACCCCGTTGCTGAATTCTTCATGTTAGAAAAAGGGAGAGCAATTTAGCAGCACAAAATATAAACATTTTTCTAAGAATGTCATTTTTGTTTTATTTTCTCCACGTGCATAATTTTCATTTCAGTGTAACAGAGAAATGTTAAGTATCTCCAGTGCAGACTACAAACAGAAACCCTGTGTGTTGTCTGATTGCTTAAAAGACTGTGAAAGAGAGATGCACTTTTATCAAGGCATTTCAAAGATAAAGTTTGAAAACTGGGCCACCTTGAGTCTGTTTCTCTTACCTCTGCTCAGACATACAAGCAGACTTACTAAGAAAGCCATGGTGAATCTAAATAATGGCACATATCTGATATAAAAGGCGAGGCTGTCTATTCTGCTCTTATGAAACTTTCTCTTTATAAAAAGCTAGGAAGACCATGTAAGAAACAAAAAGATTTTATTTTAAACAAGTACCACTGGTATGTCATTCAAATCCTTGTAAGCACATTTATCCTGCAAATGTATTGCAAATAATTCCAGCTGAACAGAACTTTTAAAAAATATTATAACAGAATGATAGAAAGCCCAAATAAAAAATGGCTTATCTATTCCATTCCCTATATATGCTTTATATTGATTAGTTTAAAATGTCTGAAATGACAAGACTTTTATCTTCTATTTGGTCTATATACTGCAAGTGGGCCTACAGACATTACTCTCTGCTTTGCTGCAGTGGGAAACTTCTGATTACGTGGATCTACAGCATCCTGGGGCTTGATGCTGCAAATTCTTACTCCCCCACACCTGATCCTCTTCCTGTTGAAGCAAATAGCGATTTTGCCATCGGCTTCACTAGGAACAGGATCAGGCCCTTAAGACAATGGGTCTACCCATGTGAGTAATGGCTTTACAGGAATGGGACCTTTGCTCTTCAAATGAAATGTAATCTTTCAGGCGGTAAGCATGAAGTAGGTGAGGCAAAAGAATGCAATTGAATATAAAGGCAATGCTACCAAGAAAGAGCTGGAAAAAGGAGTGGGGGGGTGCATTCCGATTGTGCAGTGCAGGCAATGCACCATAGTGGATCCCTCAAACAGACAGTATACAGATACAGTTTAACAGTATTTGCTGCCCAAATGAAAAGCCTCAGGTTAATGATGCTTCATAGCTTCAAATATAACTGCACAAATGAATTTTCACTCCTTGGAGAAGCCTGGGAATCTGTGGGGAACACAGCACTTCCCTGGACTATAATTATGCTGACAAGAGATGAGAACTAAGGTCCCTTTAACCACTATGTTGCTATCTCAACAAAGACAGTGATATTTGCAGACTGTATTTCCCTTTGTACAGGCACTGAAGGTGAGTGAGACCAAAAAATGCAATATCCTCCACCTTGAAATGAGCTTTCAAAGGGAATGTAATCAGCCTGCCTGAAAGCTCTCACCCCATACTGTAATCTGCTTCTCCCAACAAATTAAATATGAAAAATAAAACCATCCTGCTCCTGATGGCCAGGGCCCCACCTTCTGCTTGCTATTCAATTTCTAGATATCTCAAATGCAATTAAAATTGGAGGAGGGCAAGATTAACTGAATGAAACAGTAACTCATGCTATTTTGGTCCAGGTGAAACCTTCACTACAAAAGGCTTTTAAATAAATGACTCCAGCACTGCAACACTTGAAAGCGTTGGTCCAAATAGTCAGTGGCATTGCCAGGTCAAGTTAGACTTAAAATTTAAGTTTTGGCTGGAATTTTTGAAAGTGCCTAAGAGAATTAGAGGTCCAACTCCCACTGAAAGTCAATGAGATTTACTCAGCTAATTGATTTAGTAGGAGTTAGATGCCTTTGAAAATCCAAATCCCACCCTTTGTAAATACAGGGTGAGAGCCTCAGCTGGTGTAAACTAATAGAACTCCACTGATACCTACTTATGTCAGCAGAGGATCCAGGCCACAAAGTTTTAGGAAACCCCAAATCAATCAAAAAATGTCAAAGAACTATTGTTTGGTTAATTCTAGTGACAACTAGTTTTTGGCTGGCATTCAGTGTGTATAACCCTAACACTGCAGCACTATGCTAGAGCACAAGAACCAAAAGAGTGAAAATGGTTAGATATTAGCTAGTGTTGTTTTCACTTCCCAAGCTGAGTGAACTGCAAAAAACTAAACTACCAGAATAATAATGAAAAGGAAATTAAATTGTTAAATCTCTTCCAGTTTTAGGCTCTGATCCTGCAGTTCACTGTGTAATCCATTGCCTTCAGTCATACTACATATGGGTTCAAGACCTGACAATTGCAGGGTCAGAGCCTCACTTTTGTAAGGTTCTCTTAAGTGGCACATGTATTTTTTAAAATGTATGATCCAAATTCTGTTCTCCCCAGTGCAAATCCACTGCAGCAATGGTGAAGCACCAGTGTAAACGAGAGCAGAATTTTGACCTAAGGGCTGAGACATACAAAGCTATCTAAGCGATTTAGAGGCCCCGCTCCCATTAAAATTAAAAGGAATTAGGCATCCAAATCTCCTATGTGGCTTTGAAAATCTCAGCTCTGATTTTTAACCTGAGAGTGTCCTTTTAATTCTTCATTGCTATTTTAAAATTGCATTTACCTCAAAACACTCTGTGGTAGCCTAGAAACAATTTGGCTCACAAGAGAGGTATTTGGCACCTCTATGCTAAGTTCCGGGCTTTGGCACATTGACGCTGATGTTTGCAAGCAGTTCTAAGCCCTCACCAGTACCATTGATGAAGTATAAATATGCCCTGTTGTAGCTGAGGGTTTCACTGTCCAGTGCTATTAATGTAACAACTATTGTAGTATCATTGAAAAGGGGACTGAGTTTTTTCTTTTCAATTCCTTGAATTTCATCTGTCTACAGATGTTTTCTCTAACAATCCTTCTCTTCTTAGAATCAGACATGCCAAAAGTCATTGTTCAGCAAGACTTCTAAAGCCTAGGAAACAGCATAAATTGGCAGAGACAGTAAATGCACTAGCCCTTCATCTCTGGGATCTGGATTCAAATCTGGACTGGGGTGACTAGATAAAATGAGTGTGATAGTCCCATCTTAATACATAATGGGCATTTGATCAGATCAAAAAACTACTATATATATGTATACCCCAAATTAAAAAACATAGTAAAAGAACCAAAAAAGAGCCACCGTGGCTAAACAACAAAATAAAAGAGGCAAAAAGGCATCCTTTAAAAAGTGGAAGTTAAGTCCTAATGAGGAAAATAGAAAGGAGCATAAGCTCTGGCAAATGAAGTGCAAAAATATAAAAGGAAGGCCAAAAAAGAATTTGAAGAACAACTAGCCAAAGACTCAAAAAGTAATAGCAACAACATCAGAAGCAGGAAGCCTACTAACAACCAGTGGGGCCACTGGACGATTCAGACACTCAAGAACGATAAGGCTATTGTGGAGAAACTAAATGAATTCTTTGCATCAGTCTTCATGGTTGAGAATGTGAGGGAGATTCCCAGACCTGAGCCATTCTTTTTAGGTGACAAATCTGAGGAACTGTCCCAGATTGAAGTGTCATTAGAGGAGGTTTTGGAACAAATTGGTAAACTAAACAGTAATAAGTCACCAGGATCAGATGGTAATCACCCAAGAGTTCTGAACCAGTATCAGAGGGGTAGCCTTGTTAGTCTGGATCTGTAAAAGCAGCAGAGTCCTGTGCTTAGCAAAGACTAACAGATGTATTGGAGCATGAGCTTTCGTGGGTGAATACCCACTTTGTCAGATGCATGTAGTGGAAATTTCCAGGGGCAGGTATATATATGCAAGCAAGAAGCAGGCTAGAGATAACGAGGTTAGTTCAATCAGGGAGGATGAGGCCCTCTTCTAGCAGTTGAGGTGTGAAAACCAAGGGAGGAGAAACTGCTTTTGTAGTTGGCTAGCCAGTCACAGTCTTTGTTTAATCCTGAGCTGATGGTGTCAAATTTGCAGATGAACAGAAGCTCAGCAGTTTCTCTTTGAAGTCTGGTCCTGAAGTTTTTTTGCTGCAGGATGGCTACCTTTAAATCTGCTATTGTGTGTCCAGGGAGATTGAAGTGTTCTCCTACAGGTTTTTGTATATTGCCATTCCTAATATCTGAGTTCTGAAGGAACTCAAATGTGAAATTGCAGGACAACTAACAGCTTCTGTAACAAATGACTGGAGGATAGCTAATGTGACACCAATTTTTAAAAAGGGCTCCAGAAGTGACCTGGAAATTACAGGCTGGTAAGCCAGACTTCAGTACCAGGAAAACTGGTTGAAATTATAGTAAAGAACAAAATTGTCAGACACATAGATGAACATAATTTCTTGGGGAAGAGTCAACATCGTTTTTGTAAAGGGAAATCATGCCTCACCAATCTACTAGAATTCCTTGAGGGGGTCAACAAACACGCACACAAGGGGGATATAGTGTTTTTAGATTTTCAAAAAGCCTTTGACAAGGCCCCTCACTAAAGGCTCTTAAGCAATGTGAGCAGTCATGGGATAAGAGGGAAGGTTCTCTCATGGATTGTTAATGGTTAAAAGACAGGAAACAAACAGTAGGAATAAATGCTCAGTTTTCACACTGGAGAGAGGTAAATAGTGGTGTCCCCCAGGGATTTGTACTGGGACCAGCACTGTTCAACATATTCATAAATGATCTGGAAAAATGGGTAAACAGTGAGATGGCAAAATTTGCAGATGAAACAAAATTACTCAAGATAGTAAAGTCCAAAGCAGACTGCAAAGAGTTACAAAAGGATCTGGTAAGACTGGGTGACTGGGCAGCAAAATTGCAGATGAAATTCAATGTTGATAAATGCAACGTAATGCACATTGGAAAACATAATCCCAGCTATACATACAAAATGATGGAATCTACATTAGCTGTTACCACTCAATAAAGAGATCTTGGAGTCATTGTGGATAGTTCTCTGAAAACATCCACTCAATGTGCAGCGACAGTCAAATAAGCTAACAAAATGTTAGGAACCATTAGAAAATGGATAGATAATAAAACAGAAAATATAATAATGCCACTACATAAATTACTTGACATGCCCACACTTTGAATACTTAATGCAGTTCTGGTTGCCCCATCTCAAAAAAAGATAGATTAGAACTGGAAAAGGTACAGAGCAAGACAACAAAAATGATCAGGGGTATGGAACAGCTTCCATATGAGACGATATTAAAAGCTTTTCAGCTTGGCAAAGAGGTGACTAAGGGGGGATATGATAGTAGTCTATAAAATCATGAATGGTGTGGAGAAAAAGTATTCTTTGCTCCTTCATGTAACACAAGAACCAGGGGTCACCCAATGAAATTAATAGGCAGCAGGTTTAAAACAAACAAAAGGAAGTATTTCTTCTCACAACGCACAGTCAACCTGTGGAACTTGTACTATAACAGGGTTCGAAAAAGAATTACATAGCTTCATGGAGGATAGGTCCATCAATGACTGTTAGCCAAGATGGTCAGGGATACTACATCATGCTCTGAGTGTCCCTACCCTCTAACTGCCAGAAACTGGGAGTGGACAACAGAGGATGGATCACTTGATGATTGCCTGTTCTGTTTATTCCCTCTGGAGCACCTGGCATTGGCCACTGTCGGAAGACAGGATAGTGGGCTAGATGGACCATTTATCTGACCCAGTATGGGCATGCCTTGCTTTCACGACCATGACATTTTCTCATTGTTTTTTAAGGGTGGTAAAGATTCCTTTTTGAGAATGAATAACTGGAGCTAAGTGTCACAGAATAAGATTCCTTAGCAAAAAAGAAACACAGCAATTGTCACATACTTGGGGAACATTGGAAACAATCCAATGGCCAGTTTAGTGATCTGCCACTTGGAT
This sequence comes from Mauremys reevesii, assembly GCF_016161935.1. NCBI lineage: Eukaryota > Metazoa > Chordata > Testudines > Geoemydidae > Mauremys > Mauremys reevesii. The sequence continues at coordinate 31,789,797 of NC_052626.1, forward strand.
ACACCATATTCTATGAGCTAAATAACCACTGCCATACTCTCATTCAACTCTACAGATTGTAATACTTTACCAGTCTCCTCTACCATACAACTCTCATATTCTTTTTCTGTTTCCTTTCCCATCACTGCTGTCTAAGACGTGTATGTCTATAAACAGAAGCTATTTCGTTTCTAATTTAGATACCACATTATGTCTAAACTATCTTGTCTGTGTTTCATTTAGATTGTTAGCTCCTTGAGGCAGAGATCTGGCCTTTCTCTAGGTTTACATAACACTGACCAGTGAATGGAATAATGGCATTCAATAAATAATACATTGTTTGCTTATATATTTACAGTCACATTGTGCCTTTGTTTTTACTCGGTTGAGAAAGAGAATAAGTGGAGTAAAGTCTCCCCTCTTCCCCATCTTGCTCAGCAGAGTAAGACCTACCTGGCTCTTGGGTCTGGCTCTTGTGTCAAGCAAGACCCATGATCTCCAGATGGTCTGACCTATGAGCAAGTGGGTGGGGAGGGGATGGAGAAGATAGGGAGTTGCAAGAGCTTTCCCTGCCCCACTCACTGGCAAGAATAGCTGGCCAGGCACAAGGGGAGAAGCAAGCTGCATCCTTTCAAGGGCCACACTTACTTTACCTCTTCTGAGGGCTGCACCTGAAGGCCTGAACTAGCCCTAAACCATTTCTGATCATTTACAACATCAGAATTGCTTCCATGGTGGTGAATTCCATGAAGAGAGGCACTGAACAGAGGCATCAGTGAAAGAATCCAGAAAGCGACAGCCTACATAGAACTATTTTCTTTACATCCAAGTATCTTAACATGCAATAATAATCAGAAGAGGAAATTCAGAAAATAACGCATGGCAATGTAATGGAGCTGGGTATTATCTTCTAAAATCCCATTGTAACCAATGGAGATGCCATCTGTAAAAAATGGAGTGAGATCAGAATCATGCTCACCAACTTCAAACAGAGCTACTACTTGTGTAAGGAAGATGAGCAGGACTTGGCCTTGGATTTGGATTCTTTAGCTGTGGAATCCTACAAACAGCTTACTATTCTTTACAATGTAATTGTTAAATAGACAGTGCTGATGTGCAATAGCGTAGGACCAATATGTTGGTTTTGTTTTTAAAGTGTTGAATTACAAAACCCTATATGAGATGTCATCATAATATTTTTAAATTCAGTTTGTATTTAAAGTATGTAAGTATTCCCCAGCAGTGTTATGAATCCAGACACAAGAGCAATTGGCGAGGGAGAAGAACCAGAATATGAAAGGGATTCCTAACAGAAATGAAGCAGACCAGTCCACCTACATTGTTCCACATAAATGAAATGAAAAAAAGAAATTGCATAAATGGTGAAAAGTGTATTAGATATTTAAAATGTCTTTAAATTGTAATAATCTAAATGGTATTATGGGTACCGCAAGTAAGACTTTGTTTAACTCTATGAGCCTATATCCAATTCCCTTGACTTCAATAGACACTAGAACAGGCCCTATGTCACCAAATTCTGCTCATTTACTTCCACATACCCTCACTGACTTTAATAGCATGGATGTAAAGGAAACAGAATTTGGCTTAGAATTTTTACTTAGCAATATCCTTTAAATTTAATCCCTTATTTCTACTGTTACCTAATGCAAAATGCCACCCTATATCCATAACTTATCTAATTTCCTGTTTCCATGTTTTTCTGACCATTAATACAGTTCTTATTTAGGTCTTCAGCCAGTTCATAATGAGCACTCAGATCCTTTCATTTAGCAAAATGGTGAGTTATAAATTTTCCATTTTCTTAATCAAAACCCTATCATTATCATCACCAAAGACCAGAAAACAGGAAGAGTATGATACTTACACAAATGTTAAAAAAGGACACTGTCAAAAGTGTTTTTCATCATTTCTTACATTTCTTGTGCTAATGGTTACTTGTAATAATGCCTTGAAATGTTGCAGTTGCAATCTGTTTCTGCAATGAAACCTGTTCATTGTGTAAACATTCTTATTAAATGTTCATGTTATGTCAGTGCTCATTGACTGCAATCAGGCGGGGGCACTGTACACACAGTATTAGAAACAGTCTCTGTTTGTTACTGTAGGGTTGCTCATGAGATATGTCTATCCATATTTAATATTTTTTCTAAAGAAAATTTCATTGATTCAATTTTGAGAGGAAAAGTTAACTTAGCAAGTATTAAATGTACTTTGCAAATGCACAAAAGAAAGCAAAAGTAGGTCTAATTTTGACTCTACCATTTTTGACAATGTTCTTCTAAGGGGAAGACTAAATTACATTCTCAGGATCAACTTCTGCTCTTAGTTACACCAGTGTAACAGCAGAGTAATTCTACTGACTCTGATGAAATTACTCCAGATTTATACCACTGTATCTGACAGCAGGATTTGGCTTTACCGAAATAGCTGTTTTGAGAATCTGGAATCTGTTTTGAGAAGTTAGATTTAGAGAGAAATTATTTGATTTTCACTCACTTAAATCAGGAGTGAAAGAGTATAGATGGTGCAGAGAAAGGCTTATAATGGTTCCTCTTTTGGTTTCAGATAGGCTACATTCAGAAACCAGGTCTAAAAAGAATGGTACAAAAAACAAACAAACAAAAACCCCAATACCAACTTTGAACTAAATATCAGTTCAATACAGAATTTCAGTCCAGTGTTGTGAAAGGTGATTTTTCCCAAGGCCATCAATTCCTTATTCCTGAAACTGAACTTAACATAAATACAGGAACAACAGGCCATAAAAAATTGGTGTTGGGGTTACATTATATTTAGTTTGAAATTTATCCTTCAGTGACCTGTTTAGGGAGCAAATGGAAGGGAAGAAAGGAAGATAGAGATCTGAGTAGTGCAAAGAACAACAGATATTAACTGACAGCCCCTCTCCCAAAAGTGAGAGACCTTCTAACAAAAGGTGTTCTGCTCATTTAGCTCTGCTTCTCTGATGACATTCATTCCCTAGTTACTTCTGTACTTGTTGATGCATTTCCCATCATTCTGATTTTTTTTACCTATCCACGCTTGTCTCTGCCAGCCTGTTATTCATAATTGCTAGGGCTCCTACCCCGCCAGAGAATCCATTATGTTTAGAACTAGAGTTCAACTGCCTTGGGTAGCCATTGGCAGTTTCTGACAGCTGTTTCTGCATGATGGCCAGTGACACTTTGTTGGAGGCTAAGAAATCTTTCATGGAGATCATCTCGCCAGACAGCCGGCGTCCATCTGTGTCGCTCTCATTGATGCCATCAGTCTCAATGGAGATGTTCCGCCGGCTCCGCACATTCCCTGGCATCACAACATTCCTCCGTGACCTAAAGAATTTTCTTTGGCATCTGGGGCAGCACCTGCAATCCAGCTTCTTTAATATCCAGTTTATGGACTGTTTGATAACAATCGAGATCACATTAAATAAGGAATAGATACAGCAAACCCCCATGAGTATGAAGACAAAGTTGCCAAATCGGTAAAGGCCTTGGCTTTCATACTGGGCATTTTGGCTACTGACCAGGTCACCAAAACCAATAGTGCTGAAGGCCACGAAGCAAAAGTAAAGTGAGTCAAAGTAACTCCACCCTTCAATCGGTGTGTACATTGCAGAGGCACAACAGGAAATGATGAGTGATGCTACACATAAAATGAGCATGACATAGTACACGGATGGCTTCCACCCTGCCAAGCTGTCCACCTCAGAGTTCCCTGAGCCTCGCCGGCTGTCATGAGGGAGGACCCCTTTTCTCCTCAGCTGTCTCTCATGGCAGGATTTCATGATGTAGGCTATGACCGTGATCAAGCGCTCCAGGAACAGGTTAAAGAATAAAATGGTCCCTGCACATCCTATAAGGCCATAAAATATCAGAAAAATTTTTCCTCCAACGGTGGCTGGGGTGGTCATGCCGAACCCTGGAAGACAAAACAGAAGAGTTGAGTAAAAATAACCCCTTAGCTACAGCATCAAGGGTTTTGCCACATGCAAGCCAAAACAACCGGCAGGAAATCACTATGGCTTCTATTAGCTTTGAAAGAGTAGCGGGGAATTCTCTCCAAGTTCTACATGCTTATGACCCACATTATTCCAGTGCTAAAAGTAAGCAGAGATCACAAAAGTAGAGTGGGCGCACTTCCCCCTAATTAGAAATGAAATGAAATAAATGGAAGCAAATAAATTTGAAGAAAGAGCTGTTTAACTGAGGATCTGAGCTGCTGTCTGCTGTAGAGCTCACTTTACCACAACCCTGTTTCAGAGCTAATCCTATGAATTTCTACGCTGACCTCTTCTCCCACTCTGTTCTGCTTCATTGGCCTGAAGTCTATAAAAAGTCCAGTGAAGTCTATAAAAAAATTCCCATTTACTTCAATAGTCAATGAATGGATTAATCCTCACGGTCAGACCTATGTTGACGCATTACCAGATTTTCCCTTCTTTCCCACTTGCCCAGGCTCTGCTCCACAGTTCAGATCTGTGCTGGAGCATTACAGAGCATCCCTGTTTTCCTGTCCTCTGCTGTGTTGCTTTCCAACTCAGATATGTTTTGCAACTTTGCAAATATTCCCACATGGATTTTTTTTTCTTTCCAGTCTGAAAATACCATTTTTGCTTGGGGTTAATATTTATTGAAAAGACAAAATTGCTGTAAATGGGATGTTTATAAAGAATCAAAATGAATAAATTTGTCTTAAATATGATGGGCATATTAGAGGTAATATACATGTTGAATATGTTTGCTGTAGTTTGAACAGGGTCTAGAGAAGCTGAACAAGTGATTAATTAACTGTCCAATTAAGTTAAAGCAGTCTTGCTGAGAGAACAAAAAAAATAGCACATTAAATAAGACAAACATCTGCATTTGTTCTCCTCTGTCTGTAAATGCAGGATATTAACTGCATGAAATAAAGGAACTAGAGAACTGGATATAAGGGAAATGTATTCAGTATTTCGAAGTGCATTGCTTTTGTGCTGGGAGAGACAAATACAGGATGGGGAGCTGGGAACATCCCTTCCAGCCTGCTGTTTTTACATCTACAGCAGGCTGAAAGGGATGGGGGTCATCTGTAGATACACAGCAGACCAAATCGCAAGTGGAGAGGAAGATGGTTAGGGTTAGGATGCCCAGGGTAATTCCCATAGGGTACAGCAAAACCTGTGGCTGGCCCTAGGTAGTTAAGGCAGATTATTCTAAATTGTGTCAATGTTAGTGATGCGGCGTAACATCTGCTAGAGGCTTAATCCCATACCCATTTAAAACAATGTGAATTTTGCCATTGACTTTGTGGCTAGAGCCTGAGCCCAAACCCATAAAATTCATATCCATTGTCATTTAAAATTCCTATCTGAGTCCACATTTCCATAGGTGGAAGCCTAGCAGTAAAGGTTCTACAAAGACACCCAAACAGTCAAGACAGGATATCCATTATGAATTGTAAATAATGGAAAACACAGGACATTAAATCAGAAAGCCAGTGAGCCCAGTCTCTATTCCTTTTCCTTTTTTCTTTCCCAGTGGGGGCTCAATTTTGACTTTTTGGAGAAAGAAAATGCTTTTTTTTTTCTTTCTACTTATAAATCTCAAAATGTGTTAATCGAAACTAATGATAATTTAATGTAGTGCTAGATTGGAAAACCTAAAAGCACTGTACAGTACAGATATTAATCTAAACCTAACAATATTGTCTTTTGGGGGTTGTGGAAAAACTAAACTGTAGGCTGCTAGCTGCACTGCTAAATCAGTATACTAAATGGCTTGTATATCCATTCATGAAGAAATATTTTGGGCCACACTGATCCCTGGTGTCACTCTATGGACTTCAGTGCATGATTCTATTTAAAGATACTGTCATGCAAACAGCCTAGCTGGTCGCTGCAAATACTCTATGATGTGAAATTGCTTCCTTTTTCTCTCTTGTTTTTTCTTTAGTGTGACGTCAGGGGTAGTGTGGATCATTCAGTGACTAAAGAGCAAATCAATAGAACTTATGTCTAAGTAAAAGTACCCATGCTTGTATACTCTGCTAACACAGCAGCTCTTTGCCAAAAATCAATCTCTTTGCTAGACCAGAAAAAGTTCTAAAACCAAAACTTCCTCTTCCAATCAAACAGCAACAAAACAGCACTGCTGCCTGTCATCTGCTTTCATATACATTCTCCCTAAAACTTCAAAGTGTCTAGGTGGGGAACCTATTGTACCTGTGAACAAAATAAAAAAAGACCATCTAGTGTCTAACCTCCCTTTGCTAAGCAAGCTAACTGAGAACCTAGCAACAGCAACCTATGTCACCATCTGTCAGCTTCAGGTATCCTGGATAGAACTGATTGGAAAATGTTTTTTTCCTCCTGCAGCAGAAAATTTCTACTTTTAGGCAAATATATATATATATATATATATATATATATATATATATATTTTCAGCTACCAACTGAAATACTGCTGCAGTGCCTCATGCTCCCAAGTCTCCTATATGGGCTGGGCTCCCTGGTTGGACTACATCTCCCATGATGCACCGCATGCTCCCTTTTTTTGGCGAGGGAAGGTAGTACATCTTAGGAGATAGAGTCCTACCAGGGAGCCTGGCACACAGAGCAGAATGGGAGCATGTGGCACCCGAACTACAACTCACATTCACATTCTAAGCATCTAATCATTCACACATTGTATCTACATGTTTTTTGGCAGGTGCAACTCAGGTGCATATATCAGAAAACGTATCTCAAAATGTTGTTATTGGTCAATGTGGTGCACAAATATGCATTCTCATTTTGTGAGTAGACTTCGGCCTACTTGCTTGAAAAATGTGCCGGGGTGAAAGTAACTTAAAGGACTTCCCGGTACGCCGGAGTCCTGAGTGTGGGCATGACCTCAACCAGAAGAGGTGCGACCTTTCAAGATTTAAAGGCCCTGGGGCTCCGGTTGTGGCTGGGAGCCCCAGGGCCTTTAAATCACCCCAGAGCTCCCAGCTGCAGAGGTGGCTGGGAACCCCGGGGCTCAGGGGTGAATTAAAAGGCCCAGGGCTCCAGCCGCCGCGGAGCTCCGGGCCCTTTAAATCATCGCGGGAGCCCTGCTGTCACTACCCTGGGGCAGAAGGGGTAGTGGTGTCAGGGCTCCATTGGTGACTTAAAGGGCCCGGGGCTCCAGCCACTGCGGGGAGCCCTTGGCCCTTTAAATCCCTGCCCGAGCCCAGCTGCAGGAGCCCTGGGGCCCTGGCAGCGATTTAAAGGGCCAGAGGCTCCGGCCGCTGTGGGGAGCCCCAGGCCCTTTAAAGCGCTACCGGAGCTCTGGCAGTGGGGCTCGGGCGGCGCTTCAAAGGGCCTGGGGCTCCCTGCAGGGGCAGGAGCGCTGGGCCCTTTAAATCTCCACCCTAGCCCAGCTACCAGAGCTTCGGTGGTGATTTAAAGGGCCTGGGGCTCCCCACAGCAGCTGGAGCCCTGAGCCCTTTAAATCACCACCAGATAAGCTGGTCTAGTCTGGCACGGCATACCAGCTCTTGCTGGTACGCCATACAGGACCGTACTGGCTTACTTTCACCTCTGAAAATGTGGTCCTAGAAGTTACATGACTAGATACAATTACCATTCTCCTGTTCCTCACCTTGGAGTAGTTAATAGCATGGACACAAAAGTGAACATTAGGGATCTCAGTTGGATTGAGATTGGGGACTTTGGTTGGAGCCTGAGTGAACAGGACTGGGATCTATTTCAGGTGGAAAAGAGACACCAAGCAGTCCAAATTTAGACTGAAAAGGGTGATTCAACAGGAGAAGGGAAACAGCTACATGAATAACTAGAACAGCAGGCTGGAGTGGTAGCGAAAGAGCAAGAAGCGAAGCCTCAGACTGAGAAAGGAATGAAGAGAATGATACTGTGTGAGGAAATAAAAACAGTGGGCAATACATGAAAAGAATATATTTATGTGAGGCAGAAATAAAAGGAAGAGAATTTCAGAATAAAAAAAGCATTACATGTAATAATGGATGAAGATATTTATGATATGAGTGGAGGATGTTGAAATCCGAATGATTAATACATTTTACTTTGAAAGTTGCTTTGTGACAGATGTCTTGAAACCCACTTATTGATGGACAAAATACACAGAAAGGCTACAGAAGACAGAATTATGTGTAATCAAGTGGAAATCAGTTGGGTTGGGGGTGGGGGAATTACATGTTTTTAAGATATTGAAGAATATTCTATTCCCTCAATCCACAGTTGCCTGGATATGGCTAGGTATTGTTGATATTGCTAGAAATGCATGACACAAAGGTTTCCAGTGAGAGTGAAGAAAGATTGTAGTATCAACGAGTTTTCTCACTTTAACTCAATTTCTGTTTGTGCAAGAGCAAGGTTTAGAAATGACTCTCATGAGCTGAGAGTTCACACAGAGTAAGCATCTGTGATCTGACAATATTGTAGGTATCTTTTGAAAAAGGATCTGCCATATGTGGAAGGAAGTATCAATCTGCTGATAGAGAAAATCTGTGTCTTCCACAGGCTTGTGACCTTTCTGTAGAGTCTGTTTTCTCTTGTGACAGAGATTTACTTTTACATGAATGAAGTCTCTGGCCCATTTGGTGTAGAAATAGATTTCTCTGTCTAAATCAATACACTACTCTGCTGTTAAATCTGCATCTAAAACAACTGAAAAATTAGTACAAACAGAAGTGAAAGTATTTCCATTCATCTTCTTCAAAACCGTTCTGAGGCCAGTTAAATGCAAAGGTCATTAAACAAAGCCATACACAAATACCCAGTTTTAGTAATTAGAACACAAGTGTAAACAGTACTGTATAACATCAAAATCAGGTAACCACGGAGGGGTTTGGTTATGAAAAGGAGAAGAAAATCAACATTAAGTCAGACCTGTTGTTTTCTCTTCACAGATTTAAGCAGATAGTTCTGTATATTGAACCGCTACTTCCAATATTCCATTTGGATGTAACAAGTCCTTGTTACAGCCTCACAATCTCTACTTCAGGATGTAGTTATTACAGTGCCATCAAGTATCCCTGTCCTGGGCACGAGCTCAGTGTGCAAAGCCATCATCTCATCTCTCCCTCTTGGAAGTTAGATACAGGAAGAATCAGGTGTGAAATATGGTGTGAAATTCTTGCCCCATTGAATTCATCAGTAGGACCAAGATTTCACCTATGGTTCTCGTTCCATGAAGTGTAGACCATTTCCCATCTGTTCTTCTTTTGACACAGCTGATCCCTTGTTGTTCTTAACAGTCTAGAGCAGTGCTTCTCAAAGTCGGGACGCCACTTGTTCAGGGAAAGCCCCTGGCGGGCCGGTTTGTTTACCTGCTGCGTCCGCAGGTTTGGCCAATAGCGGGAAGCGGTGCGGGCTGAGGGATGTGCTGGCTGCCCTTCCCGCAGCCCCCATTGGCCTGGAGCGGCGGACCGCAGCCAGTAGGAGCCGTGATCGGCCGAACCTGCGGACGCAGCAGGTAAACAAACCGGCGCGGACTGCCAGGGGCTTTCCCTGAACAAGCGGCGGACCAGCTTGGAGAAGCACTGGTCTAGAGGATATTCTTCACCTTGGCTTTCTGTCTTACCCATCTGCTTCCTATCCTTTTAGTCTTCTGATATCATGGTTTGCTATCTAGCTTTTAGATGGAGCTGGTCTGGAATTTTCCAGTGGAATTGATTTTTTGCTGGAAAACACAGCTTCTGCAAAATTGAAATTTTAAATTTTGCTGAAAAAAATTGATTTTCTGTCAGGAAAATGTAAATGAAATTTCATTTCAGGTTGGTTTGACCTGAATTGGAATATTTTGGGGTTTTGAACTGACCAAAAAATTAATTTCAAATTAGTCAACAAAAACTTAAAATAAATATCCCTATCAGCACATTGTTTTATGGGAGTTGTTCTTTGGGCCCTCATTCTCTCATATGGGCCAGGCTCCCTAGAGACTACAGCTCCCATACTACAAAGTGAATTTCCCTCTGACGGAGCTGCATAATGTATCATGGGAGTCACATGACTCTGGCTGCGTTATGGGTGATGTAGTTTGACTAGGGAGCCTGGCTAATAGGGACATAGAATCATAGAATCTTAGAACATCAGGGTTGGAAGGGACCTCAGGAGGTCATCTAGTCCAACCCCCTGCTCAAAGCAGAACCAGTCCCCAACTAAATCATCCCAGCCAGGGCTTTGTCAAGCCTGACCTTAAAAACCTCTAAGTAAGGAGATTTCTTCTTTAGTCATCTGGTGCACTTCTGCCAAGTTCAGCTGAATCTTCCAAAGCCAAGACCTACCCATTAAGGCTGGGTAATTACCTCTCACCACAAACAGTGGCAATTTAGCAGCCTGTCCATTGAGCTCCACCTTAACATCAATAGTGCCCAACATGGGCACAGCTTCTCCCGTATACGTCTTCAGAACAGTTTTTGTTGCCTTAAGCGGAAGATGCTGTAGCTTTTCTTTATACACAGTCTCGGAGCCCAGCGAGACGGCTGCACTGGTGTCCAGTTCCATGCGTATAGGTTTGCCATCCAACAACGGGGTTACCCAGTATTCATGTGAGCCCACTGCCAAAGACAAAACATGCAGTGGCACTTCCTCTTGCAATGAGGTGTCACCTTGATTATCCTGGGTCTGCTCTAGGGTATGCAGGGTTCCTCTTTTTGTCGGCCAGACCACAGGCCTCTTTTTCTTTTGTTTACAGGCACACTCAATGTGTCCCTTTTTGCCACAGTGTCGACACACCAGGTCCTTACACCAGCATTCTGATGCCTGGTGACCCGGCTTACCACAGCGGTAACATTCCAGAGTCTGCACAGTTTGTACGTAGGTTCTTGTGACACTTTTTGCACCTTAGGCGATGCACCGATGTATTGTGCCTCCCTTGTAGCCAGTTCCATGGAGACAGCAATATCAACAGCCTTCTGTAAGGTAAGCTGAGCCTCTGTCAGTAGGCGCTTCCGTATAGCTTCACTGTAGAGGCCACACACTAACCTGTCACGCAGGGCATCATTTAACATCTCCTTAAATTCACAGTATTCTGCTAGTTTTTTAAAAATTGCTACAAATTGTACAACTGTTTCATCTTCTTTTTGGTCTCTTTTGTGGAACCTATATCTTTCAGCAATTACCAGTGGTTTTGGGGAAAAATGGGACCCCAGGATTTCCACAATGTCACTGTAAGTTTTAGTCTCAGGCTTAACAGGGTGTAGTAAGCTGCGTAGCAGGGAGTAGGTTTTAGCCCCTACAACACTTAAGAATATTGGCACCTTCTTCTCTTCTGTAATGTCATTTGCAATAACAAAAAGCTCAAAACGCTCAGTATACACATGCCATTGCACTATATTCTCATCAAAAGGTTCCAGTGGCCTGGCCAGAGTAGTCATGATTTTTAGTTTCACTTTCACAGCCAGTGCAAACAAGCAGTTTTTGTTTGTTTATTTGTTCTTTATCTTGACTTCTACTTCCTTCTGTTGCTGGGGCAGCACTGGGATCCCACTCTTCTCGCCACTTGTTGTATCCTTGGGGGCAGCCAGTTTAGGAAGAAATCATTTGAGGCCAGATAGCAGACAGCTAACAAAGCTACCATTTATTTACAGACATGGAACTCACCTAACTGGCCAAAGCTGGCTGGGCTATCCCCTAATAATCTAACTCAGTTGCCACAGGAACAAAAAACATGACAACCAAATACACAACAAGTGTCATCAAACCTTGCAGAGGGTGCAGTCCATGCCATCCTCCAGATCATTAAAGAAGATATTGAACAAACAGGACCGACCCTTGGGGCACTCTGCTTGATATTGGATGCCAACTGGACATGGAGCCATTGATCACTACCCATTGAGCCCGACAATCTAGCCAGCTTTCTATCCACCTTATAGTCCATTCATCCAGCCCATACTTCTAAGCTCCTGAACTACAACTCCTATGAGGCAAATATACCACTCTGGGAAAATGTAGTTTAAGATTGAACTGACTCAAAATGAAGCATTCCAGCTCCATTCAAGAAACCAAATGAAACGACTGGCCTGGAGTACCCGCTGCAGTTTACCCCGAAGAGCTGGAAGAGGCCTGGAGATCTCAGGTACAAAACCCTGGGGAGGCAGGAAATAGCCCAGGGGCAGCCACGGAGCAGCCAGCTGCAGAGCCCAGCATGGCTCAGTCGGCGTGTTGTGGCTGGATCCCCGCTGACACAGGCCCTGGGCTGGGACGTGGTGGAGTAAGGTGGGCCCGCATCCCCCTGCCACCCCACCCTGGGTGGCTGACCCCCTACACAGTGCAAGGAGGCTCTAGCCCAGGACAGGAGCTCCCTTACCACTCACCTTTGGAGACTGTTTGTTGGCTGCCTGAGCTCCGACCCGGCCAAAGCCAGCCCTGAAAGACTGTTTGTTTGCTGGTTGCCTGAGCTCCGCCCAGGCCAAAGCCAGCCCTGAAAGACTGTTTGCTTGCTGGCACCCTGAGCCTACACAAGCCCAGGCCCAGCTCACCTGGAGACTGTTTTGTTTACTGGCTGCCTGAGCTCCACCCAGGCCATAGCCAGCCCTGACAGACTGTAGTTAAGGGCTGACTACCTGAGCTACCCAGTCCAGGCTAAAGCCTGGTATTGACTATTTACCACAAAAGGCCCTATTGGGGGCTTTTGCCTGTCTTACAGACTCTGGTCCTGACCCCACAGGACTAGCCTGAGTGGCCTCCCTCTGATCGGGAGAGTGAGGGAGCATTACAGATGTTTTTCTTTTTGCACTCTAATGTTAAACATTGAATATGGTTTGCTGAATATTCATCCTGATTTATGATTTCACTCTACTAGGGCTAATTTTTCAGGGAGCTGCAATGAGTTTTACCTCTCATTAAAGTCAATGAGAGTTTTACTAGAGCACCACATAACTCTTACAAAAGTCCATTCTGCATGGGCTCCTTCAGGAAGTTTTGCCTGAGAGCTAAGCTTCTGGTTTAAGAGCCGATATTTCAGATTTTACTTTAGAAGTATTGTCAAGGAAAACAGCATTAATTAAAGAGCAGAATGATGAAATATTCTAGTAAACCACAGTGTTAGGATAATGTCATCATGTCGCATGTGCTTCACCCATTTCCTGAACAATGGGACTGAATGTGACCAAAGAAAAGCAAGTAGCTTGTGACTCTCAATTTTAGCATGATCACAAGGTTTGATGAGCATCAGGAAATGCTTCCCTAATAGAAAACCCTATTGTATGGACTGGCATAAGGTTGACATTGACTAATGTGATATCAAGATATTCTTCTCAGTCAAAACAGTAAGTTATATTTATCATGAAAAATAAAGAGAGAACAAATTTCAATTTTCTATAACAATTCATCCAATCTACACAAAGGAAATAGACCTATCAATTTCACCCCTCAACATGTTGTAGTTTCTGTGAAAATGGGGTCCAAAGAAAAAGTCAGACACTATACAAATTTTAGTCACATGGCCCTTTTAAAAACAGTCAGAGCAAACATCAGATGATGTCCCCCTTTCTACAAACTGCTATAGAAAAATCAAGTAGTGCATACATTTCAATAAATATTTAAAATGAAAAAGTAACACAACCCAGAATGTTTATAGGCATTTTCACCTTTCTGAAAATGGAAATTCTAATGCATCCATCCCAACATACTGTTACTGTGCCACCATAAGGCCAGGGGAATAGTATGTGATGCAAATTGTGGTCATTTGGTCAGAGGTAGCCTCTTACAGTCTGTCCATAAGGAGCTGATTTTAATATTCAAAGTGCTCTGAAATCCACCTGCCTAGGGAGACTGTCTTGAACAATCACAACAGGGCCTAGAGTAGAATTTATTATGTAAATTTGGGGTTGTCTGAACAAGGGGGTTCCCATATTACACCCCTGCCCTCCCCACGGTTATGAGCTTTCTTTAATTTTCAAAATGCTCCAAAATCCATGTGCATAATGAGATTATTCCCCAGAAAAGACTCTCCTCCATTCCCCCTTGCTGCCTCTACATGGTCAATGTGCCATCAGTTACCACCTTCCTTCCTCTCCATGCCCCTCCAGCCCTACTGGAGGACTTCTTGTGCCTTTCTCAGCTATCCCGCCCCGATAGACATCGCAGCACATTATCCTTCCAGTTGATACAGAACACTGTGGGGGTACTGCACATGGGGACACCAGGAGAAAATGTCAGACTGTGTCTACACTGCATTTAGGGTAGGCTTAGTGAAAACCAGCTGGCTATGCCTGGCTTATACTCGAGCATTTCATCTGCTCTGCACAGACTGCTCCAGAGTTGCCAAATGTTACCATTCCTTGATCCTTGTCCTAAAGATTCCCTCTGAAGCATTGCCTGCACTTACTTCTGCCCTGTATTGTATTGTCATGTATGGCACCAGACTGCTACAAATCCCCAGAGCAAGAATAGACTATCATGTACCTCTGCATGCACAGCCGACATAATTCTGCATAGAAATGGGATGTTCACAGTCCCTTTGGATGCGAATGAACCTCTCCTCCTGTTTCAGTGTGTGTTGGGGCAAACTGCTGCAAGTAATCCCTGTGCCAGTCAATAAAATTGGGAGCAGGGCTGTGGGAGTGCTTGCAGATGAATGAAAGAATACAGTTGTGTGCAACACAACACATAAAATGGATACACTTTCTTAGGGCTTGTCTACACTACAGGTTATGTCAGTATAACTTGTGTCGCTCAGTGATATGACAGAGGGCTTGGCTACACTCAAAACTCCAAAGTGCTGCTGCGGGAGCGCTCCCGCGGCAACGCTTTGAAGTGCGAGTGTGGTCACGGCGCCAGCACTGGGAGAGAGCTCTCCCAGCACTGTAGGTACTCCACCTCCCCGAGGGGATTAGCTTACAGCGCTGGGAGCCGCGCTGTTTACACTGGCGCTTTGCAGCGCTGTAACTTGCTGCACTTGGGTGTGTTTTTTCACACCCCTGAGCGAGAAAGTTGCAGCGCTGTAAAGCACCAGTGTAGCCAAGGCCTAAGCCACCACCCCAAATGACGTAAGTTACACTGACCTAAGCATCGGTGTGGACTGTGCTATGTTGGCGGGAGAAGCTACTGCCTCTTGTGGAGGTGGCTTTATTATGCTGACGGAAGTGCTCTCTGCCATCAGCATACAGTGTCATCAGCAGACATGCTACAATTGTGCCACTGTAGTGCTTCTAGTATAGACTAGCCCTTGGTCATCCCTCATGTCTGGATATTATAGGGCAGTCCTGGTTGTAATGTACATTCTACATCCCTAGTGGCTCTTGGCAGCTCCAGGGGGCAGTGTTAGGCTGTAGGGCAGGGCTGGTATGTATTTTAACTTTGTATTTTCTGATTTCCACTTTGTTATACCTTAACTCTTTATTTCCTGGCTTTCAGAAGATAAAGTATAAGCCACTCAATATCCTGGAGGGGTACAAGGCACAGCTGGTCAACTTCAACTCTGCATTAGTGACTTTTGAGGCAGTGAATTTATGTGAGTGGAGGCGCAGGGGAGAGATTACGATACATTTTTCAATCCATTTTATATCTTGAATGCAGTGTTTTTTTCATAATGGTGCAAAGTTTCTTTCTTGTTACTGCTCCAGGAGCTTCATTTCCTTTTCGAATATGTGTGTGTTTGCTATCAATGTTATAATTAGATACTCCAGTCCTTTCCCAGAAAAAGGAAGTGGACAGAAAGAGGGGCTAACACTATAGCAACAGCAATGAGTCACTATGATGCTGCTAATATTGAAATGGCTTTGCAATTTAACCTACAATCAGAGCTCGTTGATTGCCTGTGATGTTGTGCTTATACTTATAATGCCTTTTCAGCCAATGAGTTTAATTGTTTTCCTTTGTTTTACGTATCAGTTCAATTTCTTATTGTATTTCTGATGTGATTAAAAATCCCTTGGCCTGGCAGCCTTATTTTGCCATCTATGGGATCCTATTACTATCCCAGGATGCATTGCCTGTTGTACCCAATTCTTTAGAGCGCAATGATGGCTTTGTAGTCAGGCACCTGGAGGCATGTGGCACCTGGAAGTACCCAGCATGCAGGGGAACACACTGCTATTACACCCCTAAGAGCAATTAACAGGGTTGGGGATAGGGAGTGTCATCTAACTTGTTCCATCATTGTTCCAGGCCCCCTTTGGGGAGGCTGGCTCCCACTAGAAGTGGGATTGTGCCTGGCCCCTGTTCAGAGGAGGAGAGGAGACAGATTTGATGTTTACACCCTCCCTCATTCCCTGCCCAGGGGGAGCCACAATCTGGGCCTGCATTAGCAATCAGCACACCAGTCACAATGTTTGTGTCTTATAAAGCAGTGGTGTAATCCTTACTCACATGAATAGCCCTGTTGAAGCCAGTGAGAGTGGATAAGGAAAACAATAAAACCCTTAGACTGAATAGGCCTTATAAATAAAGGCACATCTCATAAACACACTCAAAGGTCTCCCTCCCTGAGCTAAGTTTGCCTGGGAACCCTCCGAGAGGAGCTAAGGTGAGTGCTGCATTAGGGGAGCTGTGTTGTGAGCTGCTGGGGTGAATATTTGAGTGTCTGTCTGCTGTTACCATTTGTTTGACCGTGTGCTTGTTTATTTGAACGTGTGACTGTTTGACGGAGTGGGTGTTTGATTGAAAAGTGTGAATTGGGAGTGCTTTGTTCCAGGTGGGCCTTGAATCTTATAAAAAGGCAGCCAGTTGTGAACCGAGTGAGCAGCAAACAGAGAACAGGCAAACAGAGGGAGTTCGCTTGGGAGGAGTTTGCATAGAGTGTTTTTGCCTTTCAGGCTCCTGTGAGCAGTACACACAACAACTGAGGAGCCTCTTAGAAAGAAGACATGGATAGTGAGCGATCAGCTGTTGTGACCTGTTCAGACTGTGCCATGTTTGTCTTCCTCCCAGAGGACAGAAGTGACTTTGTCTGTATGAAGTGCAAGCTGGTCTGCATAATGGAAGAGAAGGTTAAAGGACTAGAGGACCAAGTATCAACCCTGCGTTGAATCAGAGAAAATGAAGATTTTCTGGACAGAAGTCAGTGTTTGGTTTTGGAAGCACAACATACTGAAGAATCAGAGAGTGCAGTGCGGAACAGGGAAGAATATTGGCAGCATGTGACCTCCAGAAGAAGAAAGAGGAGAACCTATGTACCCCAAATGCAAATAGAGATTTTCAGGCTCGCTCTCTGCATAGGTACTACTGCGGAGAAGGATTTGGAAGAGCCCTCTGAAGGAAGAGATCAGAAGGAGACCCCATCAGCCGGAAGGCATGAGAATCATTTTCCTAGGCATGGAGGTTCCATGACCGTCACTCCTAAGAGGAGGAGACGGGTGGTGGTGGTCGGGAACTCCCTCTTAAGGGGGACGGAGTCATCCATCTGCTGACCAGACCAGGAGACTCGAGAAGTGTGCTGCTTGCCTGGAGCTAGAATCCAGGATGTGACGGACTGTTTGCCGAGACTGATCAAGACCTCAGACCGCTACCCCTTCCTACTTCTCCATGTGGGCACCAATGATACTGCCAAGAACGACCTTGAGAAGATCACTGCAGACTACGTGGCTCTAGGAAGAAGGCTAAAGGTCTGAGGTGCAAGTCATGTTCTCATGCATCCTCCCTGTTGAAGGAAAAGGCCCAGTTAGGGACTGTTGAATTGTGGAGGTGAATACATGGTTACGCAGGTGGTGTTGTAGAGAGGGCTTTGGATTTTTCTCCCATGGGATATTGTTCCAGGAAGAAGGATTGCTAGGGAGAGATGGGATCCACCTAACGAAGAGTGGGAAGAGCATCTTCGCAGGCAGGCTTGCTAACCTAGTGAGGAGGGCTTTAAACTAGGTTCACCAGGGGATGGTGACCTAAACCCAGAGGTAAGTGGGGAAGTGGGATACCGGGAGAAAACACAAGGAGGAAGGTACAAGATGGGAAGCCTCCTGATTCATACTGAGAAAGTAGGGCAATCAGCTAGTTATCTTAGGTGCATGTACACAAATGCAAGAAACCTGGGAAACGAGCTGGAAGAACTGGAAGTCCTGGCATAGTCATGGAACTATGGAATAACAAACTTGGTGGGGAAGTTCACATGACTGGAGCACTGTCATGGATGGGTACAAATTGTTCAGGAAGGACAGATACGGGAGGAAAGGTGGAGGAGATACATTGTATGTAAGAGAGTGGTATAATTGCTCAGAGCTCCAGTATAAAACTGGAGAAAAGCCTGTTGAGAGTCTTTGGATTAAGCTTAGAGACGAGAGCAACAAGGGTGATGTTGTGGTGGGCATGTGCTATAGACCAGAAGGATGAGGTAAACGAGGGTTTTTTCTAACAGAAGTTTCCAGATCACAGGCCCTGGTTCTAATGGGGGACTTCAATCACCCTAACATCTGCTGGGAGAGCAATACATCAATGCACAGACAATCCAGGAAGTTTTTGGAGAGTGTTGGGGACAACTTCCTGGTACAAGTGCTGGAGGAACCGACTAGGGGCTGCGCTCCTCTTGAGCTGCTGCTCATGAACAGGGAAGAATTGGTAGGGAAAGTAGAAGTAGGTGGCAACCTAGGCAGCAGTGACCATGAGATGGTTGAGTTCAGGATCCTGACAAAAGGAAGAAGGGAAAGTAGCAAAATACAGACCCTGGAGTTCAGAAAAGCAGACATAGATTTGCTTAGGGAACTGATGGGCAGGATCCCCTGGGAGTCTAATATGAGGGGGAAAGGAGTCCAGGAGAGCTGGCTATATTTTAAAGAAGCCTTATTGAGGGCACAGGAACAAACCAGCCCTATGTGCAGAAAGAATAGCAAATATGGCAGGCGACCAGCTTGGCTTAACAGTGAAATTTTGGTGAGCTTAAACTCAAAATGGAAGCTTACAAGAAGTGGAAATTTGGACAGATGACTAGGAAGAAGTATAAAAATATTGCTCGAGCATGCAGGGGTGTAATCAGGAAGGCCAAGGCACAACTGGAGTTGCAGCTAGCATGGAATGTGAAGGGTAACAAGAAGAGTTTCTACAGGTATGTTAACAACAAGAAGAAGGTCAGAGAAAGTGTGGTACCCTTACTGAATGGGGGAGGCAACCTAGTGACAGATGATGTGGAAAAAGCTGAAGTACTCAATGCTTTTTTTGCCTTGGTCTTCACGACAAGGTCAGCTCCCAGACTGCTGCACTGGGCAACACAGTATGGGGAGGAGGTGAGCAGCCCTCAATGGTGAAAGAACAGGTTAAGGACTATTTAGAAAAGCTGGACATGCACAAGTCCATGGGTCCAGATCTAATGCATCTGAGGGTGATGAGGGAGTTGGCTGATGTGATTGCAGAGCCACTGGCCATTATCTCTGAAAATTCATGGCAATTGGAGGAGGTCCCGGACTATTAGAAAAAGGCAAATATAGTGCCCATATTTAAAAAAGGGAAGAAAGAGAACCCAGGGAACTACAGACTGGTCAGCCTCACGTCAGTCCCTGGCAAAATCATGGAGCAGGTCCTCAAGGAACTCATTTTGAAGCACTTGGAGGAGAGGAAGGTGATCAGGAACAGTCAACATGGATTCATCAAGGGCAAATCATGCCTGACCAACCTGATTGACTTCTATGATGAAATAACTGGCTCTGTGGATATGGGGAAAGCGGTGGATGTGATATATCTTGACTTTAGAAAAGTTTTTGATACAGTCTCCCACAGTATTCTTGCCAGCAAGTTAAAGAAGTGTGGATTGGATGAATGGACTATAAGGTGGATAGAAAGCTGGCTAAATTGTCGGGCTCAATGGGTAGTGATCAACATCTCGATGTCTAGTTGGCAGCTGGTATCAAGCGGAGTGCCCCGGGGTCGGTCCTGGGGCCGGTTTTCTTCAACATCTTCATAAATGATCTGGATGATGGGATGAATTGCACCCTGAGCAAGTTCGCAGATGACACTAAGCTGTGGGGAGAGGTAGATACGCTGGAGGGTAGGGATAGGGTCCAGAGTGACTTAGACAAATTGGAGGATTGGGCCAAAAGAAATCTGATGATGTTCAACAAGGACAAGTGCAGAGTCCTGCACTTAGAAAGGAAGAATCCCATGTACCGCTACAGGCTGGGGACTGACTTGCTAAGCAGCAGTTCTGCAGAAAAGGACCAGGGGATTACAGTGGATGAGAAGTTGGATATGACTCAGCAGTGTGCCCTGGTTGCCAAGAAGGCCAATAGCATATTGGGCTGTATTAGTAGGAGCATTGCCAGCAGATCGAAGGAAGTGATTATTTCCCTCTATTTGGCACTGGTGAGGCCACCCTTGGAGTATTGGCTCAAGTTTTGGTCCCCTCACTACAGAAAGGGATGTGCACAAATTGGAGAGAGTCCAGCAGAGGGCAATGAAAATGATTAGGGGGCTGGGGCACATGACTTACGAGGAGAGGCTGAGGGAACTGGGCTTACTTAGTCTGCAGAAAAGAAGAATGAGGGGGGATTTGATAGCAGCCTTCAGCTACCTGAAGGGAGAATGGAGCTAGGCTGTTCTCAGATGACAGAACAAGAAGCAATGGTCTCAAGTTGCAGTGGGGGAGGTCTAGGTTGGAGATTAGGAAACACTATTTCACTAAGAAGGTGGTGAAGCACTGGAATGGGTTACCTAGGGAGGTGGTAGAATCTTCAACCTTAGAGGTTTTTAAGGCCTGGCTTGACAAAGCCCTGGCTAGGATGATTTAGTTGGTGTTGATCCTGCTTTGAGCAGGGGGTTGGACTAGATGAAGCTGTGAAGGTGACTGAGCATTCTACTCCTTTAATGAATAGCACTTAAGGAGCCAGTCACAATGGTGGCAGACTCTAGTGCTTTAGAGTTACTGAGGGAGGGAAGGCACAAAATCAAGACTAACTTTTTAGTTTTAAAACTACAATCATAATTCATTATTCCTGATCTGCTTTAAAAGGTGGCTACAAAGCTCCATATAATTATAATTGCCATAAATTGCCTCTTTTCGTGTTCTAACTGCATGAAACATTCAGCTTTGCTATGCTATCTTCTACCTGCCAGGCTAAACTGTCATGCTGCAGCTTATCACTTAATCAGAAGGAAACTTATAAAGCATTCACATCATCCTCATGTTAGAAATAACCAGATCAGCCAGATAAACAATGTCATGGCTTGTTGGGTAAATCCATATCTTATCCAATGATACAACAACATGAAAATAGCTGAGTTGTGGGCAGGGCTGTCTCTAGTGTTTTTGCCACCCGAAGCGGCGCAAAAAAAAAAAAGCCGCGATTGGCGGCACTTCGGTGGCAGCTCTACCGCCGCCGCTTCATTCTTCGGTGGCAACTCAGTGGCAGGTCCTTCCCTCCGAGAGGGACTGAGGGACCTGCCGCCGAATTGCCGCCAAAGAGCCGGATGCGCCTCCCCTGTCCATTGGCCACCCCAAGCACCTGCTTGCTGCGCTGGTGCCTGGAGCTGGCCCTGGTTGTGGGGGACCAGGAATAAACATCCATAAGACTTTACACTGCATCAAGGGGGTATCAACACAGCAGTAAAACGTCAGGGGAAACATTTCCCTCTTCTCTCCCAGTGGTTGCAGCTATGGTCTTGTATATTTAAATGGACCGTTACTCTACTTTCCTCTCTCCAGTCCTCTATAGAGGAGTAGAGCGGACATTCTGTGTTGTAATATCAGGCCATAAGAATGCCTAGGAAACTGGTCTACTCTTAATTTTTGCTGGCATGACTGTCTGGAGTGTTAAAAACATCACTCTCCTGACGTAGCTATATTAGCAAAAGCCCTGGAGGAGAAGTACTTATACCAGCAAAAAATGTCCTTTTGCCAGAATAGTTTATTTTGTTTGGGGAACTGCTGTAAATCTTACCAGCAAAAGATATTCTCTGACCTCGACAGGGCTCTGTTGTACTCTTTTTCTGGTATAGCTGAGCTACACTAGAACTGCGTTGATAGTACAGCTATACTGCTATAACTACTGGAAAAGCATTCCTAGGCAGCTAGACACACCCCTGATAGATGTTGTTACACTGACCTAATCCCTGATATAGACACTACTTTAGACTTCCGTCAACCTAGCTACCACCTCTTGAGGGGGTGGATTTAATACAGTGATGGAAAAACTCCTTTCATTGCTGTAGCAAGTGTCTACACTGCAGCTCTAAAGCAGCATAACTGCAGAACCACAGCTGTACTGCTGTAGTGCTTGTAGTGTAGACTTACCTCCAGTGTTGGTGTGTCTATACCAGCAAAACTGTCTATACCAGCAAAACTCCAGACTGCCCAAGCAAAATATATAATACTGTACTAGCAAAAACTCAGGGGCTTTAGCTGGCAGAGCTGTTGGTCACAAATCACACCCTGACTGACATAGCTATACCAACAAAAGTTCATTGTGTAGACCTGGTGTAAGAAGGGAAAAGGTTAATGTTGCAAATGCCAGTAAGTCCACTTACAACAGAAGGAAGAGACAAATCTTTGCTGAAAGATTTAGAGTTTAGGATGTCAAGATGTCCCTGACAACAGCAGAATGGGATGTGTACAACTGACAAAGCAAAAAATTGCCTATCACGATTCATTGTGCACACACTTTATTTGAATGGAGTGGGACCCTACTTCTGAACTCAGTCATTGTTTGGTGAGATCCCCACCCCCACCCCAAGAGTTTCCAGTCCTCTTCCTTGACTACATGGTGGAAGAATCATTTACTGTAACAAACGTTTGACAAAATGCATTTTAAAACAAAATTGGACTGCCTGGTGTGCAATGACATTTAATTCATTGATGGTCCTCCCTGCTGTCTCGTGCATAGGGCATCTTAGTGGACTGCTGCAGAGGAGGATGTTCAGAGTGCTCTGGGAAGCAGCTGGCATGCATAGCAGCACTCATTTTCCCTTTATTCTATTCCATCTGCAGATCTGCCTCGCTGAGTGGACTATGCAGTTTACACCCTGGGATCCAGCTGTGTCCCTGCAGGGCTATATAGATCTGTATGTAAATGATAGGAATTTCTCCAGAGATACTGTGGCTGGGTCTAACTATAAATATGCTCCCACGCCAAGTGACCTGGCTCCTTGGTGAACTGTGACTCTGACCTCGACAGGGCTCTGTTGCTGTTTCATTCTGTATAATGTCACATCTGTAATTTCATATCAATGGTTCAGACAAGCTTAGAGGGATTTTAACCCTCCATAAAGCTCCTGCAGGGTCAATTCCATTCATAAAAGGCAATATTCAAGTTGAAACTAATGCCAGAACATGTTTTGGTGAAATAATAAAAAACTCCTTAGATCCACCCCACAACCTTTTTTTATGCTTAGAGATGTCTCTCTCTCATCTCACTGGCTGACAGCACTGTCTCTATTGCCTCCAACAATGTTATATTATTCCTAAAGAAGGTGGAGACCAAACCATAAAGTAGGTAGCACTTTCCCTCATAATTATTTTTAACCAAATGTTTAATCGGTGCTAGAACTGGTCTCATTCCAACCATTAAATATGTCCTACTTCATTTAAGAACAGCCATACTGAGTCAGACCAAAGGTCCATCCAGCCCAGTGCCCTGTCTACCAATAGTGACCAATGCCAGGTGCCAAAGTGAACCTAACAGGTAATGATCAAGTGATCTCTCTCCTGCCAGCCATCTCCATCCTCTGACGAACAGAGGCTAGGGACACCATTCCTTACCCATCCTGGCTAATAGCCATTAATGGACTTAATCTCCATGAATTTATCTAGTTCTCTTTTAAACCCTGTTATAGTCCTAGCCTTCACAGCTTCCTCAGGCAAGGAGTTCTACAGGTTGACTGTGTGCTGTGTGAAGAAGAACTTCATTTTATATGTTTTAAACCTGCTGCCCATTAATTTCATTTGGTGGCCTCTAGTTCTTATATTGTGGGAACAAGTAAATAACTTTTCCTTATTCACTTTCTCCACACCATTCATGATTTTATATACCTCTATCATATCCCCCCTTAGTCTCCTCTTTTCCAAGCTGAAAAGTCCTAGCTTCTTTAATCTCTCCTCATATGGGACCTATTCCGAACCCCTAATCATTTTAGTTGCCCTTTTCTGAACTTTTTCTAATGTCAGTATATCTTTTTTGAGATGAGACCACATCTGTAGGCAGTATTCAAGATGTGAGCATACCATGGATTTATATAAAAGCAATAGGATATTCTCCATCTTATTCTCTATCCCTTTTTTAATGATTCCTAGCACCCCGTTTGCTTTTTTGACTGCTGCTGCACACTGCGTGGACATCTTCAGAGAACTATCCACGATGACTCCAAGATCTCTTTCCTGATTAGTTGTAGCTAAATTAGCCCCCATCATATTGTATGTATAATTGGGGTTATTTTTTCTAGTGTCCATTACTTTACATTTATCTACATTAAATTTCATTTGCCATTTTGTTGCCCAATCTCTTAGTTTTGTGAGATCTTTTTGAAGTTCTTCACAGTCTGCTTTGGTCTTAACTATCTTGAGAAGTTTAGTATCATCTGCAAACTTTACCACCTCACTGTTTACCCCTTTCTTCAGATCATTTATCATTTGCACAGCCTTGCCACATAAATATATAGTTGCAAACAATAATGGAAAACAACACCTGAAGGGAAGTATAATTCTGGAATCTCTTTTTGCGGCCCCCATTACTGAGTTATCTGAACACCTCCCAACCTTTAATATCTTTATCCTCACACCATCCCTGTGAGGTAGGGAAGTGCTACCATTTTAAAGATGGAACACAAAAAGCTAAGTAACTTGCTTACGGTCACATGGGAATTCTGAGGTGGAGCAAAGAATTAAACCCAGGTCTCACAAGTCATCAGCTCTAACCACTAGACAATGCCCCCTCTTGGCCCAATCTTTCCCCCTCTTTCATGGAAATGTAACCCTTCTGCCAGGCCAAGTTGAGAGCAGCAAGGGCCAGGTTCAGTACATAGGGGTTTCCTTTCAACAATACAATGCAAAACCAGCTTGAGCCCCCACCCCATGACCTGGGAATATTACATACCCACCCCTGGGTGCCTCAAAGAGGCAATACTTCCCCTCTCGCAAACACAGAGTCTCAGTGTAGCAAAATCTTTAATAACATGATGTAAACAACTCAGCATTAAATCAGAAAAACACAACTAGGGTTCATAAACACAAACCATGAACCAGAAGACCCACCCCCAAGCAGATTGGGCCGTGTCCTTTCCCTTTGTTTTTTGAGTCCAGCGATGCAAAAGTCACCCCACCGACAGTTTCTGTCCTTGGTCAGTGCAGCCCCAGAGTGGTTCTTGAGTCCAGCAACCCACAGTCACCCCTCCCACAGCTTTTGTTCCTGGTCAGTGCAGCTCCCCCCGGCAGTTCAGAAGTTCATCTGCAGAGTTTACCTCCCAGCCTGGGTGGAAGGACGGGGAGGTTTGGGGGAACCTTATGTGCTCCGCTGCTTGTGTCAATGGCCAATTGCCACGCCTCTACATGGGGTTCTGCTGCAGTCTTCACCGTGAGCCACTCTTCTCTGCTAGCTGTCCTGCTAGCCGCTCACCAATATGTCTTCAGCCCCTCCCCCCCCAAATACTTAACACAGCTCTCAGTGATTTCAGCTCTTAGTAACTTCAGCTCTTTAGTGATTTCAGCTCTCAGTGAGGGAGCCTCAGTGCTGGTGCACCACTAGTCCAAAGTAGGTCTAATACTTAGACCTAGATATCAGTGATTTCAGCTCTGCAGCATGTAACAAGACTCTTAATGGAGTCAAAATTAGCTCTGTTATTACACCATGAGAGAGGAGGAGTCAAAGTGGCCGTGGCCCCAGCCCCTCAGCCTCTCTCTTAATTCTTGGGGTTTTGGAACCCATGTCTCTTGCCTAGTGAGTGCTATTTAGTTGAGGGTGAGTCCCTCCATCATAAAATGCCAAGTATAATTCTACTGTCCTTGATTCACATAACCAGGATAACAACACTTTATTGCTCCTTCCCCAATAACAAAGAGACTGGGGATCCCACAGCAGCCAAAATGACCATTTGGGGAAGCAGTCCCATCATGCTAGGCAGGGTTGGTGTGTCCATGCAAACGAGATCAGCCCCTGAAATCCTTTTCCACAGCTCACCACCAGATGTCAGGGTAGAGCCCATTCTGACTCTGCTTACACTTATATTTTCATAAGTAATGATGCAAGATTTGGCCCATTGTCACTCAGCTTTAAAGAGTCTGAACAATTCAAGCTCAGGATTCATTCAGGTAGATTCTATTGAACAAGCACTTTTCCACGTGAGTAGTCCCCTTACAGCAATTCTGAAAGCTGCCTAAATGATTTGATCATCCAGTTTCCATTCATTTTGTCCAAATTCCTCAGACAGCTTTGAAAATCCCATCTGCTATTAATATTTTGCAGGATCAGGCCCTAAAAGAAACATAGATCTCTAAATATACATTTGACAATATTTTCCCTCCATTTAGCAAAAATATTGAATTGCTAGAGTGAATCTATTATTCCAGTACAATCCCTACTGGAGCCTGACAAACGGAACATAGGGTATGTCTACACTACAGGATTATTCCGATTTTACAGAAACTGTTTTTTGGAAACAGATTGTATAAAGTCAAGTGCACGCAGCCACACTAAGCACATTAATTCGGCCGTGTGCGTCCATGTACCAAGGCTAGCGTCGATTTCCGAAGCGTTGCACTGTGGGTAGCTATCCCATAGCTATCCCATTGTTCCCGCAGTCTCCCCCACCCATTGGAATTCTGGGTTGAGATCACAATGCATGATGGGGCAAAAACAGTGTCACGGGTGATTCTGGGTAAATGTCGTCAGTCAATCTTCCCTCCGTGAAAGCAATGACAGACAATCATTTTGCACCCTTTTCCCTGGATTGCCCTGGCAGACACCATAGCACGGCAACCATGGAGCCCGTTTAGCCGTTTTTCACTGTCACCGTTTGTCTACTGGATGCTGCTGACAGATGTGGTACTGCAGTGCTACACAGCAACATCCCCTTGCCTTTTCAAGTTAGCAGAGACGGTTACCTGTCATATTGTACCATCTGCTGCTGTCATGGGTGCTCCTGGCTGGCCTCGGTGAGGTCGGCCAGGGGCGCATGGACAAAAATGGGAATGACTCCCCAGGTCATTCCCTTCTTTAAGTTTTGTCTAATGGAGAGTCAGTCCTGCCTAGAATATCAGGCAAGTCTACTAAAGAACCAGAGAGGCAAACAGCCGCTCTGGGTCAGAGCCCCAGACATCCCGCAGAAATGATGAGCTGCATGCCATTCTTAGGGGGTGCCCCTGCAACAACCCCACCCGTTGCTTCCCTCCTCTCCCACTCCTCCTGGGATACCGTGGCAATTATCCCCCCATTTGTGTGATGAAGTAATAAAGAATGCATGAATAAGAAACAACACTGACTTTATTGACTCTGCAAGCAGAGATAAAAGTGGGGGGGAAGGCAACCTCCAGCTGCTATGATATTCCAGGCAGGACTGAATCTCCATTAGACATCAAAGGGGGGAGAGGAGGGCAGCCTCCAGCTGCTATGATATTCCAGGCAGGACTGAATCTCCATTAGACAAAGCTTAAAGAAGGGAATGACCGGGAGTCATTCCCATTTTTGCCCAGGCGCCCCTGGCCGACCTCACCGAGGCCAGCCAGGAGCACTCACGGGATGATGATGACAGATACCAGTCATATTGTACCATCTGCCATCGGGAAGGGAAGGGAATGCTGCTGTGTAGCGCTGCAGAGCCGCGTCTGCCAGCAGCATCCAGTAGACATACGGTGACATTAAAAAAAGGCGAGAAATGATTTTTTTCTCTTTTCTTTCCCGGGGCGGGGGGAGGGCTGATGACATATACCCTGAACCACCCACAACAATGTTTTTGACCCTTCAGGCTTTGGGAGCTCAGCCAAGAATGCAAATGGTTTTCAGAGAGTGCGGGAACTGTGGGATAGCTAGAGTCCTCAGTCCCTTCTCCCTCCCTCCGTGAGCGTCCATTTGATTCTTTGGCTTTCCATTACGCTTGTCTCAGCTCCTTAAGTTTCACGCAGCACTGTGTTGAGTCCCTATTATGGCCTCTGTCTATCATAGCCTTGGAGATTTTTGCAAATGCTTTGGCATTTTGTCTTTTGGAACGGAGTTCTGATAGAACAGATTCATCTCCCCATACAGAGATCAGCTTCAGTATTTCCCGTACGGTCCATGCTGGAGCTCTTTTTTGATTCTGGGACTGCATGGTCACCTGTGCTGATTGGCACTCCATGCTGGGCAAACAGGAAATGAAATTCAAAAGTTCGCGTGGCTTTTCCTGTCTACCTGGCCAGTGCATCTGAGTTCAGATTGCTGTCCAGAGCAGTCACAAAATGGTGCATTGCGGAATAGCGCCCGGAGGACAATACCATCGAATTGCGGCCACACTAACCCTAATCTGAAATGGCAATACCGATTTCAGCACTACTCCCCTCGTCGGGGAGGAGTACAGATATCGATATTAAGAGCCCTTTATATCGATATAAAGGGCTTCGTTGTGTGGACGGGTGCAGGGTTAATGCGATTTAACGCTGCTAAATTCGATATAAACTCGTAGTGTAGACCAGGCTCAAGAATACCATCCTTATTTCTGCCTCATTCTTTTAAATAAAACCCCAGCCTGAGAAAACTCTTGATGACTTCTCCACCAAGTAATCTCATAGAACAGGAGAGGCAAAATTTGTAATTTTGAGATTTTTACATTCTCTTCCATAGTTTTTAAAAAATGCATTTCCTCTTCCTTTGTAAACCAGGCCTAATCCCTCTTCACTACATCTTATCTCAAAGAGTGTATTTAAAAAACAACAACAAAGAAACAAGCAGAGGAATACAATTGAACTCTTATCTGTGTTTTCAATGCTGTAGATAAAGTCATCCCTGAATAGTTCTTATGTTCTACATAAAGGAAGAATATGATAGGCACAAATTTCTCAGATATGAATTTAAAAGAAACATAAATGCAATAAGAAAGTTAAGGGAATGAAATAGAAAGATGCAATATGGACCAGTACTATGCCATTCATGTGCAAACCCATAAAGTTTAAAAACCTGTTACATCTTTAGACTTAAGAAGTCCTGTGGAAATTCAACCGTAAACATTTGTTCCATGCTAACTAACCAGAACAAGAAAGAGAATCCAGACGTCTTAGAAGTTGTTCCCTTTAAAATCTGCAATTACTTCATGATCGGAGCACTTACAATTTAACCCCCCAAAATGCTTCATTGCTTGATGCTAATAAAAAAAATAGATTGTCCTCCTTATTTCACACTATGGCCATTTGTACCAACACCTTTCAGAATGATGAAAAACAGAGGGAATTGGAGCCAATAAAGTTCAGCTAATTAACTATGCTTCAGGGGGGTGTCATTTTTCCTAAAATCATGTTAAATGTTTGAATTTTGTAGCTAATTAGTTTATTTCCAATGGGCAGAGTGAATATTCCTGTATATATTCATGCAGAAGAATCCAGTTTTTCAAGCAGTAATTACATGGTGTTGATTTTAGTGTAGATGGATTTTCCTACCAGTACAACTGACAAAATCATTGGAAGCGGGAATAGTCTAGGCCTAATTGCCAGTGCAATTTAAAGAAGCAACTATTAATGTGATGTGAGTGAGATCAGAATTTGGCCCATAATGGGGTTTCCAATACTAACTCTAGGTGTCACAATAACAATAATCAGCGGCAGCTCCAGGCACCAGTGCTCCAAGCCGCGGGAGGGGGGGGGCACCCTGACGGTCCCTGCAAGGGCAGCAGTCAGGCAGCCTTCGGTGGCTTGCCTGTGGGAGGTCCGCCGGTCCAGCAGATTCAGCGGCAATTCAGCGGCGGGTACGCCGAAGCCACGGGACCGGCAGAGCTCCCGCAGGCAAGCCACCGAAGGCAGCCTGCCTGGCATGCTTGGGACGGCAAAAAAGCTAGAGCCGCCCTGACAATAATCATTGCCTAATGTTGACAAATGTAATTAATAAAATAATAATAATGTCATATTCTGGGGTGCAATCGAGACCAGTGAGAGGTTGTGTCACTACCTGCGCTGTAACCCTTATGTGCCTTAAAAGCTTTGCTACTGTAACTCTCTACCTGGGATGTTCACAGCCAGCAATAAGCATGCAGGTCACACCCTTAGGCTGTGTCTACACTGCAAATAGACCCCCACAGCTGGCCCAGGCCAGCTGACTCAGGCATGCAGAGCTTGGTCTAATGGTCTGTTTAATTGCAGTGTAGACATTTGGACTTGGGCTGCAGCCCGAGTTCTGGGACACTTCCACCTCCCAGGATCCTAGAGCCTGGGCTCCAGCCCAAACCCAAATGTCTACACCACAATTAAACAGCTCCTTAGCCCGACCCCCATGACCCAGGTCACCTGGCATAAGGTAGCTGCAGGTTTTTATTGCTGTGTAGACATACCCTGAGTGTTTGTGTGCTGCACATCCTTGGATCCTTGACCCTAGCAAACTGCCAGCAACACACCAGTCACACTCCCTGGTTCCTACCTTGCCTCTCTAATATCCTGGGCCAAACATGGCTGCAACCAGTGGTGAGCTGCAGCCGGTTCGCACCGGTTCGCACGAACGGTTTTTTAAAAAAAAAGAAACTTTTTTACCGGTTGTAAGGGCTTTTTTTATTTAACACACCAGCAGCTCTCCTCTGCCCTGCCCCCCCCCCTCCTAGCTCACGGCTCTCTTTTCCTCTCTCCTCCTCCTCCTCCTCCAGGCTTCGCTTCCGCCAATCAGCTGTTAGCGGCCTGGGAAGCTGAAGAGAAGCAGCAGCCAGCCAGGTCAGCAGCTGGGTGGGGGGGCCGGGGGTGGGGGGGCCCCCGCGGCGGCGCAGGCGGGGGCGCGCCGGCGGCGCCCGGCCTGACCCCGACAGGCGACACTCTGGCCGGCGCGCCGCGGCGGCCGGGCCCTCGGGCCCGGCTCGGACTCCCGGGCCGGGCGGGGCGGGGCGCGGGCGGGCCCCGGGGGCGCGGGCGCCCGGCGGGCGGCTCGCCCGGCCGCGGCGGCCCGGCCCCCACCCGACCGGGCCGGCGCGGCGGCGGCCGGCCCCGGCGGGCGGCGCGGGCGGCGCGGGCGGGGCCGCGGCCCGGCCCCAGCGGCAGGCGGGCTGGCCAGCGGGCGACGCGGCGGCGGGCTGCGGGCGGGCGGCGGCCGGCGGGCGGCGGCGCGGGCGGGCGGCGGCGGGGCGCGCGGGCCGGCGCGGGCGGGCCCGGGCGGCGGCGGGCGGGGCGGGGCTGCGGGCCCGACGGCGGCGGGACGCGGGGGACCCGGCCGGGCGGCGGCGGACGGCCGGGACCCCGCGCCCGCCGCTCGGCTCCCGACGCGCGCCGGCGCCGCCGGGCGGGGACCCGCCCCCCACCCCCGACCCGACCCCAGCCCAGCCCCCCAGCCCAGCAGCTGCCAGTCCCAACTCGGGCTCCCATCTCCCAAGGGGCAGGGGGAGGGGGGAGGGGGGGAGAGGGGGAGGGAGGAGGGGGTGGGGATAGGGGGGGGGTGGGGGGGTGGGTGGGGGGGGGGGCAGGGGGGGGGGGGGGGCAGGTCGGGGGGGGGGGGGGGGGGGTGGGGGGGCGGGGGGGGGGAGGGGGAGGGGGGGGGGGGTGGGGGGAGAGGGGTCAGGGGGGGGGGGGGGGGAGGGGGGGGGAAAGAGAGGGGTGGGGGTGGGGGGGGCGGGAGGGGAAGGGAGGGAGGGGGGAGGGTGGGGAGGGGGGGCGGGGGGGGGGGGGGGCGGGGGGGGGGGGGGGGGGGGGGGGGGGGGGGGGGGGCGGGGGGGGGGGGGCGTGGGGGGTGGGGGGGGGGCGGGGGGGGAGAGGAGGGAGGTTGTTAATATTTTGGCAGCTCATCACTGGCTACAACACTGCAAACTATTATAATTAGTGAAATTCATCCCTGTGCAAAGGCTCAGCACAAGGCCTATATGCCCATGTAAGCACTCAAAATATGTCACAGGCCTTGTGCTGGCACTCTGCGCAGAGACGGATTTCATCCTCTGGGTGCCACAGCTGGGATTATACCATGTGTTTTTGAAGAGCCTTTCTTTTCCGTTTTTTATTCGTTTAGTAACTGATGGACATTGAAACACCAGGCAGGACTTGACTAAATTTCGTCTTCAATACACTATGGAGGATGTGGTTTCACACAGCAACGATGTGAGATGTGGAGCTGTGCATTACAATGAATGGATCTCTGCAATCAAAGCACACAAATATTAAACGATAAAAACAAAATGAGTCAACATGTCCTTTCTGCCAGCATCTTACTCTCTAGAAGATGGATTCTTCATGCAGTTAGTGTTATGGAGTCCTTTGTGTTTTATACAGCACCCATCACCTGGGTATCTCAGGGCCTGATCCTGCAACCATTAAAGTTAGTGGGAGTTTTGCTATTGATTTCAGTGGGAGCAGGACCATACTAGGAAGAGCAAAGGAGTGGTGCAGCCTGGGGGTCATGTATTCTCTAATGTACTATTCACCTCTCTCACAGGTTCCATAGGTTTGCATAGCGTTGTCCGGGATCATACAGCAACACTGTATAGCTTGGCAACTTTGCCTACAAAATGAATGAGCAAGCCACATGACCTTCTAATCAACACTGCCTTGAAAGCACAGAATTTTATTTACAGGAGATGAGAATTCATTTGCTGAAAGACCAGTTACTGTGCTGTTGAGACCACTTGGACACTGGATACAGCTCAAAAAATATTGGTATGAGACACAGATATTCACTGTGGAGCAAATCTTGAAATCATTACAAAGTCTTTAGGCAAGCACAATGCCCAGTGAATGAGTAACAACTTCAGGCCCTGGCCCTAAATATAAGGGCCTCTATTCATTCCCTAGGTTTTGGTGGCAGGAGCTGGTACATCCTAGGACTGGAGTCCCCATCATTGTAATTAATTACCCTCTGCCAGACGTGTATGGTACAATGCTTCTATGGGAGTCAGAACAGTGCTAATTACTGAATGAATGATTCACAGTTAATAGAATATTCAGATCAGATCTCCCGCACAGCCCACTGTGTGGCTGCATTAGGGCTCCACAATCTTAGGTATGGGCGAGAGGATGAGGGAACAGGGAGAAGGAGCTGTACTCTTGGAATTCCTGTCCAAGCAGGTGGGCAGGAAGGGGACAGTTGGGATGGGGAGGGGAGCTGCCCCCCAACTTGGGCTGACTACCGGAGCTGGGTCAACATGATGGGTGTGGAGTATGCTATACCCGGGAAAGTACTGTAGCAAATTCCTTCCCCACTTCAGGAGCAAGAGACGTCATAGTGAGTGAGTCTAATTGCTCTGCCGGGGCTCTCATACTGAGGGTACTGAGCAAACCCAAGAGTTAATTTTGCCTCTTTCCCTGTCTGCAAATTGCCTCAGAGTAGATGGTGATATTTTTCAAATTCACATTATTTGTGGAATGATTTCTGCAAACAATTCCTGGTCTGTAAATTCTTCCTGAACAGTTCAGTTCCAGTCCTTGGTATCATAGGTCAGGCTACGATTTCGTCATGGAGATCAAGGCAGTCACAGATGCCGTGACTTTGCCAGATCACCTAAGGGTTCAGGAGGAGACGGGGCTGTGTGTTCCTGCACTGCATCTAGGCAGGGCTGGCTCCAGGGGTTTTGCTGCCCCAAGCAGCCAAAAAAAAAAAAAAAAGCCGAGGCCACGATCGCGATCACAATCACGATCACGATCTACGGCAATTCAGCGGGAGGTCCTTCGCTCCGAGCGGGAGTGAGGGACCCTCCGCCAAATTGCCGCCGAATATCTGAAAGTGCCGCCCCGCTCCAGAGTTGCCACCCCAAGCAATTGCTTGATAAGCTGGTGCCTGGAGCTGGCCCTGCATCTAGGGCTGCCTGGAATCAGGACCCTGCAGCCCCAGCCCTCCCGGCTTCTTCTGGGGGCTGCAGCTGGGCTGGGGGCTGCACCCGGGGCCATGTGCCCGAGCCCTCCAGCATCCCAGGCGTGGCGGGGGATGCAGCTGGGGATGCGCGCCTCAGCCTCGTGGCTTCCACCAGGGGCTGCAGCCAGGACCATGTGCCCGAGCCCTGCGGTGTCCTGGGCTTAGCGGGGAGCTGAGCGTCCCAGCCCTGTGGCATCCCGGGGCTGCAGCCGGGGCTGTGTTCCCCAGCCCCACAGTGTCCCTGGCTTGATGGGGGCCATGCGCCCCAGCCCCCCAGTCCCAGATTGGTGTGTGTGGGGGTGACCAGATGTCCCAATTTTATAGGGACAGTCTCAATTTTTGGGTCTTTTTCTTATATAGGCTCCTAATACCTCTCACCCCTGTCCTGATTTTTCACATTTGCTGTCTGGTCACCCTAGGTGGGGGCCAGGCACCCCAGCCCTCCAGCGTCCCGGGCCTGGTGTGGACAGCGTGCCCCAGTTCTGTGGCGTCCCGGGCTTGGTGGAGCTGCAGCTGGTTCCGTGCACCCCAGCCCCGTGGCTTTCGCTGGAGGCTGCAGCTGGGGCTGTGTGCCCCCCTTGAGGCTTCCCAGGCCGTGTGCCCCCACCCCTCCACTGTGGCCCAGGCTTGGTGGTGGCTGCAGTCAGGCCACACACCACTGTCCGTCAGTTGGGCCAGCTCTGAAGCAAGGGCTGTGTGGTCCCTGTGTCTCCTCAGTTCCTTCTCTACAACAGAGGCTACCCTAACTCCAAAGTAAAGGGGAGGAGGGTGGGCAGTGGAGCACCCACAGGGATACTCATCTCGAAGAATGTCAGTTACTGTACAGGTGAGTAACCTCCTCTTCGAGAGAGAGAGACATCCCTGTGGGTGCTCCATTCCAGGTAACTTAAAAGCAGCATATCTCAAGGGGGTAGGGACTTTGGATCTGGTAGGAATGCAGTAGATAATACAACTCTGCCTAATCATGTATTGAGTAAGGGCATAATGCTTAACAAATGTGTGTTCAGTAGTCCAAGTGACTGCTTTACAGATGTCAGCCAAAGGAACTTTGCGTAGAAAAGCCCCAGAGGTAGCCACAGATCTAGTGGAGTGAGTTCTGATGCCGGCTGGAGACGTAACTTTCTTTATCTGATAGCACAGTTGGATACACTCAGAGATCCAGTTTGAAAGTCTCTGGGTAGAAATAGGTGTCCCTTTCGGGCACTCTGCAATGGAGACAAAGAGTCTAGAAGAGTTCCTAAAGGGCCTGGTTCTATCCAAATAGAAGGACAGAACCCTGCATACATCTAACATATGCATTGTGGATTCAAAAGAGTTTGCATGTGGTTTAGGAAAGAAGGTGGTAGGTTTATCGGCTCATTGATGTGGAATGACAAATGCACCTTTGGAAGAAATTTGGGGTGTAGTCAGAGGGTAACTTTGTCCTTAAAAAATAGTGTATATGGTGGGTCTGCCATGAGAGCTGCTATTTCTCCTGCCTGTCTGGCGGAGGTGATTGCCACTCAGAATGCTGTTTTCATAGAGAGGTGTAAGAGAGAGCAAGTGGCTAGTGGCTTGAATGGTTGTTGAGTTAAGCAGGTTAATACTAAGTGAAGGTCCCACGGAGTGGAGGAGGTTTAATGTCCGGGTATAGGGATTGGAGCCCTTTGAGAAAACGCTTGGTGATTGGACGAGTAAAAAAAAAGGTATCATTGATCTTATCATGAAAAGTTGTAATAGCAGCTAAGTGGACTTTGATGGAGTTGAAAGAAAGGCCAAATTGCTTAAGATTTAATAGGTAGTCAAGTATGAATGGAAGAGGTGCAGACGTAGGAGGAATTTGTTTAGTTGAGCACCATTGTGTGAATTGCTTCGACTTTTGGAGATAGGTGATGCGAGTAGATTGTGTTCTGCTATGTAGGAGCACTCTTTGAACTTGCTCAGAGCATGCTAGTTTGTTTTGGGAGAACCATGTAGGAACCAAGCTTTGAGGTGAAGCATGGATAGGTTGGGGTGAAGAAATCGGCCAGGTTGCTGCAATAGGAGGTTTGGAGTGAGGGCAATGAAATTGGTGGGCAAATTGACATTCTGGTGAGGAACGGAAACCACAGTTGTCTGGGCCATGATGGGGCAATCAGAATTACCATGGCACGATCTGTTCGTATCTTTATCAGAACTCTGTGGAGAACTGGTATCAGGGGAAATGCATGTAGTAAGTCCTGATCCCATGAGATCATGAATGCATCTCCTAGGGAATGTTTGCCCAGTCCTGATCTGGAGCAAAATTCAGGACATTTCGTGTTTTTTGCAGTTGCAAAAAGGTCTATGGTTGAGTAGCCCCAAATGTGGAATATGTTGTGAATGATCATCTTGTTTATCTCCCATTTGTGATCCCAGAGAAAGAGTCTGCTAAATTCAGCTGCTGTGGTATTCATAGCTCCAGGAAGATAGGCAGCTGATATCTGGATGTTGTTCGCAAGGCACCAATTCCAGAGCTTCATAGTTTCTGTGCAAAGCGAGTGCCTCCCTGACTGTTTACATAGAACATGCAGGTGATGTTGTCTGTCATTATCCATACATGTTGGTTCTGGATCAATGGGAGGACGTGATGGTATGCGTTGCGTATGGCTCAGAGTTCTAGGATGTTTATGTGTAGGGAGGTTTTGGTTGAGGACCATTGCCCCTGGGCTGTGTGGTGGGACTTATCTATCTATCTCATAGAACTGGAAGGGACCCTAAAAGGTCATTGAGTCGAGCCCAGCCCCCTGCCTTCACTAGCAGGACCAAATTCTGATTTTGCCCCAGATCCCTAAATGGCCCCCTCAGGGACTGAGCTCACAATCCTGGGTTTAACAGACCATTGCTCAAACCACTGAGCTATCCCCTTGCAACATGTGTGCACCCCCACCCTGTGAGGGATGCCTCAGTAGTCATTATGAGGGAGGGAGCATCCTGGAGAAAGGGGACTCCTGAGCAGAGGTTGGAGGGAACTGTCCACCACAGGAGAGAGTCTTTGACTCTGAAAGGTATGGATAGAGGCTTATTTACAGCATGTACATTCAGTCTGTAAACCGTGGCCAACCAAGCTTGGAAGCACCTCCTGTATAGCCGTGCATTTTTTACCACAAAAGTGCACAAGGCCATGTGACCTAATAGTTGTAGACAGTCTCGAGCAGTGACCTGAGAACTGTTGCGAAGTTTCGTGGCCAGGAGTTTTATGGCGTTGAAGCGGTCGGGCAGGAGAGATGCTATTCCCGTCCGGGAATTGAGGTGTGCTCCTATGAACTCCAGGTGCTGGGTAGGAGATAATGTGGGTTTGTTTTTGTTTATTTGTAGGCCGAGGGATAGGAAGCAAGTGATAGTGAGCTGCGTGAATCAAAAAGCTTCATTGAGCGTTGAGGCTTTGAGGACATAATCGTCGAGGTAAAGAAATATTATGACCCCTTGTTTCCTGAGGTAGGCAGTGACTACAGCTAGGATAGGCGGTGGATAGGCCGAAGGGTAGCACCCTATATTAAAAGTGTGTTGAGCCGAGGGTACAACGAAGGCAATGTCTGTGGGCCGGATGTATAGTCACATGAAAATAGGTGTCCTGTAGGTTGAGGGCTGAAAACCAATCTCCTTGCTCAAGCGCTGGTGGTGGTGAGGGTAACCATTTTGAACTTTTGCTTTTTGATAAATTTGTTGAGCCGCCTGAGGTCGAGGATTGGTCACCATCCCCCGGTTTTCTTTTCTGTTAAGAACTAATGGGAATAGAAACCCTTCCCTCTGTGTTATTTGGGCACGACTTCCACTTCTCCCAACTGAAGGAGATGTTGTACTTCTTGGAGGAGCAGTTGCTTGTGAGAGGGGTCCCTGAAGAAGGACAGGGAGGGTGGGTGGGAGGAGGCAAGGATAGGAAAGGGATGGAATAGCCAATTGTGATGACCTCTGTAACCCACTTGTCAGTGGTAATGTTCTGCCATTGATGGGAGAATGGCCGTAGGCAGTGTCCAAATATAGGGGAATGCGGTGTAAGTGCTGAAGTGGAAACGTTGTTTTCTATACCCTCGACCGAGTTTTCAAATCTGCTTATTAGCCGGAGGGGGTTGAGATACTGCCGAGGAATTGGGACGGTGGTGCTAGTATCTGGGTCTCTGGCATTGCTGTTGTCGTTGTTGCTCATGTGATCTATGGAATTGCTGGGTGTATGCGGGGTAGTGTGGACGCTGGTAAGGTTGATATCTATATTGTCATCTTCTGGTTGTAGAGGTTTGAATTCCTAGGGACTGGAGAGTTGCCCTTGAATCTTTCATTGAATGAAGTACTTTGTTCATCGTGGAGACAAAGAGTTTGTCACCACTGAATGTAAAATCTTCAATGGTACTCTGGACCTCTCGAGGAAAGGAAGAGGAGGAGAGCCATGAACCTTGGTGCATCACCGCTACTGTAGCAATGGATCTTGCTGCAGTACTGGCTACATCAAGGGCCACTTGAAGAGCGGTACGTGAGATCATTTGTCCCTCGGAAACTAAATTGTTGTTTCTTTTCTTCTGGAATGTCATCAGTAAAGTCCATGAATTTATTGTAATTTTTGTGGTCTTATTTTGCCAGAATGGCAGTATAATTAGGAATGCGAAATTGTAACGTGGAAGATGCATATACTTTATGTCTGAGCAGATCTAATCGCTTACTGTCCTTGTTGGATGGGGTGGAGCAGGGAAACTGGTGTTTGGTCTTTTGGTTGACTGTGTTTACTACCAGCGAGTTTGGCGCTGGATGAGTGAAAAGGAATTCAGAGCCCTTGGAAGGGATGAAGTACTTCTGGTTTGCTCACTTACAGGTAGGTAGACTCGTAGTGGGAGTCTGCCAGATGGCCGTAGCAGGTTCCAAAAGGGCTGCGTTGATCAGTACTGCAATCCTAGAAGAAGAAGAGGGCTGCAGGATGTCTGTTAACTCATGCTACTGCTCAGGAACCTCCTCCAAGCTAATTCTTAACTTACTGGCAACTCTTTTGAAAAGGTCTTGAAATTTTGAGAAGTCATCCTAAGATATCGGAGGAGGAGGAAGTAAGGCTTCATCAGGTGTAACAACTGGTCTACTGGGTTGGAGGTAGGTCGTGATTGATCCTGCAGTTGTGACAGTGCTGCCTGGTGCCTTATGTCAGTGGCAGGTTCGTCAACTGGCAGTGCCGGGCAAGTGTTGTGCCTGGCTGTGGTGGCATAGCGAGTGTGGTCTCGAGGATAAGATGCCCATGGAGCCCAATATTGCCACGGTGATGGGAAGGGCATGGGTGATGCCATCCAGGGGTTTACACACCACGGGGCAGGATCCTGAGAGTAGGACCTGAGGTAATTTTTCTATGACCTCTATTGATTGGGGTCTGAGGATGGGAGATTTGAAATGGTGAAAATTCCCCCTCTAGTCCAGATTCCTCATCACTGGAGGAAGGCTGTCCAGACCCTCACTGAGCATTTGGAGAGAAGTAGGTATTAAGTAGGGGTGACTGCAGGATAGGGGACACCAGCAGGTGACTGCGTAAATTGCAGTGCCGGAGCCCCTCTGTGAGGTGAGGGCTGTGCAAGAGGAATCTGGTATGAAGAAAGGTTCCTCTGCTCTGGTGTCTTGAGCCTTGTTTCACTGCTGGACAGCTCAGCGGGTGATGGTGCTGGGAGAGCAATAATAGCCTGCAGGGTGTCAGGCATGTCAACATATGTTGGCACCGCTTCTGTCGCAGTGCCGAACGGTACTGTGAGAGAGGCAGGCAACTGGGAGCCTGAAGCCTCAGCATCGGAGCTCCGTGCTATCGCTGCAGCCACAGGTGAGTTTCGTGTGGCACCGGAGGAGCCCAGCACATCAAAAGTGCTCAGCTGGGGAAGCACCAGGAGGGAGTTTGTAGACCTGCCCAGAGAAGTCTTCTCCCATAAAGTACCCTTTGCGGGTGAGAGAGGGTGCCATTTTTTTAAGGTTTTCTTGTCTTTCTTTGAGGCGAGATGGGGGAGGGGCTGCAGCATGCAGTGGAGTCGGCACCCGGGTCTGAAGCTGATCCTAAGGACTTCTAGAGGAGGAGCAGTTTTAATCTCAGTTCCCTGTCCTTACATGCCCTGGATTTTAGCTTGCTGCAGTGGGCACAGTGGGCCAAGAAGTCTTTCAGGCTGAACTTGGAGCAGGATCATGACCCCGACAGGAGGGTCAATGCTGGGAAGAAGGGTCCTGCCACCTAGAGCCTGAAGGCATGTAACCACCACCAGAGCAAATGTCTAACTCATGGCATCCCTGCAGCACAGCCAGGGCCTGGGAAGGAGGCCTGGGGTGTATGAGGAACAGACTGTGAACTTCCCTTACATTCCAGAGACAGCTGTTTGTGGTTTCCCCCATGCCCACAGAGTGGGATTACTTGTTTCCTTTAATCTTTCACATTTTTTCCTTGTTTTTAATTGGTTGCTGTTTAATAAATTGTATTTGCTTTGAACTATATGTAATGACCAGTGGGTCACGGCCACATCCAGTGCGGAGAGAGCACCCCGGAGTGGGGACACCCTAGTCCCTGTCCTAAGTTACTATGACAAGACTGGGGGTTGACTCCCACCAGACTGCCACACAGGTGAGTGGAAGGGGAGTCCTCGAGGTCAGGCAGGCCTTTGGGTAAAGGGAGTGGGAACGAGGACTCAGATCTTTTCGCTAGCCAATTCCACCAGGGTAGTATATCAGCCAGGAAAGTTCCTCACGATAGCAGGACCATTCCCCAACTTACACACAGCTGGCTCATGCTCTCTGCAAGAGAATAAAATCCCCACATCCACTGTGTTAGATAGGTGGGGGCAAAGATAGAGGAAGAGGGGCTTGAGGAGAGAAAGCAAATTCTCTAAACTGTCCCCAGCAGAACAGAGAAAGCAAAAGGCATCAGAGTTTCACAGATGCATCCAGGGGAGTTCCAGAGCCTTGTGGGCACAGGAATGAGGAATGGTTCCCAGAACTGAGGAGAGGAGGTAAGCTTGCGTGGTTCCAGCTTGCATCTTAGAACTCTAAATACAAGAGTAGACTATTGCTGACAGACTGGTCCACATAGGGATGAACGTCGCTCAGTTTTGTATTTATTCTTTCAACGTTAAAGCGCAAATGATTCTAATCAATAGAAGGTTATTTATTCTTTTCCATATTCGTAGCCTTTCTCTCAGAAGATAAAATGCTAAAGTTAATCTGGTTTGTCCCATCATCTGTATAGGCCTGTCAGAGATTCTGCAATTGCCTTGGGAGACAAAAAAAGAGTCTCTCTGGTGGTAAAAAATGAACCAAATTTAATTGTGCTCTGCTAGACTTGAAGGAGGCAATAGTCATTTCATCACCACAGGCAGCACTGCCTCAGATAAACTCAGGCACAGGAGGAAAGGCAGCAGCACAGGAACATGCTGAGCTGGCTTATCTGTTCCTTCACTCCACACCACCTTCCGCCTGAAGGGGTCATCTGCTCTCCATCCTCAGAAAAATAACCAACCCCATTTGCTTAGGCAATTGGGAAGTACAAGTGCCCCAATCTTCTGCTAGGGCTGAGTGGTGACTTCAAGGCCATGGTGTGCTGCCTGCAATTCACTCCAACAGCTGCTAGTCTGCCTGTACTGATGTTAGACCAGCTAGCAATTATACTAGCTTTGAGAGAGCTGTTCCTGCTGGGCTGTTGTTCTCCCTTCATCCCTCTGGCTTTCTCTGCCATTAGCATGCGTTCTCCTGTATATTGTTTCCCATAGCAACACTCAGTTGAGGGGAAATTTAGTGATGCCACTTCAGGTTTCTCTAGAGTGGAGCTCTGCCAGTATCTGCAGTAACTACAGAAAGAGCTCTGCTTTCTCAACCTTTCCTGTGAGTAGGGACATAAAAGAAATGTATCTTTGGAAAGCAACTGTTACCAAACATGGAAGACCATTTAGCAGGGGTATGAGACACAAACGTGGAAGGCCAACCAGGCTGGGTATGAAAAGCAAAGCCAGTAGGGGGTGGTAGTTAGTAGCTACAGCTCTGGGTTCAAATCTTGTCCTGGGTGAAAAGTACAAAGCAGAC
Organism: Mauremys reevesii; assembly: GCF_016161935.1. Classification (NCBI taxonomy): domain Eukaryota; kingdom Metazoa; phylum Chordata; order Testudines; family Geoemydidae; genus Mauremys; species Mauremys reevesii. The sequence goes on from NC_052626.1 coordinate 31,831,626, forward strand.
CAACAGTATAAATCAGTGGTTCTCAACCAGGGGTATGTGTACCTCTGGGGCTACACAGAGGTCTTCTGGGGGTACATCAATGCATCTAGATATTTGCATAGTTTTACAAAAGGCTACAGAAAAAGCAGTAGCAAAATCAGGACAAACTAAAATTTCATACAATGACTTGCTTATACTGCTCTATATATTATACACTGAAATGTAAATACAACATTTATATTCCAATTGATTTATTTTATAGTTATATGATAAAAATGAGAAAGTAAGCAATTTTTCAGTAATAGTGTGCGGTGTCACTTTTGTATTTTTATGTTTGATTTTGTAAGCAAATACTTTTTAAGTGAGGTGAAACTTGGCAATACACGAGACAAATCAGACACCTGAAAGGGGTACAGTAGTCTGGAAAGGTTCAGAGCCACTGGTGTAAATGAGCTACCACAAGGGCTACAGCATTGAGAGAGTTCCTTAGCCTACCATGCATGCTGCATGACCCAAAAGCCCTTGATCTGAACAACCTCAAAACTTGGGGTAAGTTTGGATCCAGATCTAAATTTTCTGCCTCAGGCCATTTGTATTCAACATTAGCCTCAAACATCCTCTGTCTTCACTATTCATATTCCCCACCCACCCACCCACTAATACCCAGTTAAGCTACATGGGACCATGTATGTACCCATTAATCCTCTACATGACACTAGTCCTGTTTATTAACATAGCAAAACCTCCACAAGCATTTGGCTCAATTCAGCTCAATTCAGGGCCGCCCGGGGGGGGGCAATTTGCCCCAGGCCCCGAGCCCCAAGGGGCCCCCACCAGAGTTTTTCGGGGCCCCTGGAGCGGGGTCCCTCACTCGCTCCGGGGGGCCCGGAAAACTCTTGCGGGGCCAGGCGCAGGAGCTTCTTCGCTCCCGGTCTTCGCCGGCGGGGGGTCCTTCCACTCCGGGGCGGAAGGACCCCCTGCTGACGAATTACCGCCGAAGACGGAGCGGGTCCCGCCGCCGAAGTTCAGCTCGGTCTTCGGCGGTAATTCAGCGGCGGGGGGCCCTTCCATTCCGGGACCCGCCGCCGAATTACCGCCGAAGACCGAGCTGCACTTCGGCGGCGGGTCCCGCTTCGGCGGTAATTCGGCGGTGGGGGGCCCCCACCGCGGGTCTTCGGGGCACTTTGGCGGCGGGTCCCGGAACGGAAGGGCCCCCCGCCGCCGAAGACCCTGGGCCCCCGGAATCCTCTGGGCGGCCCTGGCTCAATTAGATCTCTGATCACAAACTACAACAGCAGACATGTTGAAGTCAGGAAGATGGTGCACTGTCAGAGCTGTGGATAGGAAGCTTTCATAGCTCCTATGTGCCTTATGCTTGGATCAGGCCAATGCCATTTCTCCCACTTTTACAATCATTAAACTCACTCTCATATTAAAACAAATTATTTTGCTGAGTATTATTTCTGTTATCTCCAAATGAAATCTCATGTCATGTCATGTCCAAATGAAAATCTAGAAGAGAAATAAATGTGGCAGCCCTACAGCAAAACCTGATAAAGTATGGAGAGCTGAGAAGGATCCATTTGAGATGCAAAGGTCATGCAATGGAGACAATTAATATGCCTTTAAATGCTAGATGGGAATCTTACTGGACTTGTAGCGGGGACATAGAATTCTTCTTCGAGAGATGTCCCTGTGGGTGCTCCATCCAGGTGTTGCTGCGTCCCTGTGCCTTCGCTCGGAGATTTTGACAGCAGTACTAGTACCAGTCGTGCATGTGCAGAGCCTGCCCCCCCATGCTGAGTGTACCTTAATAGTACGTGTGCGCAACCAGTCTCCTAAGGGCTACACTTACCAGCCGGGTCGACGCGGTGAGTTTGACTTCTCGGAGTTCGAACTATCGCGTCTAATCTGGACGCGATAGTTCAAACTCCGGAAGCGCCGCGGTTGACTCCGGTACTCCACCACTGCAAAAGGCGGTGGCGGAGTCGACCTTGGAGCCGCGGACTTCGATTCCGTGGCGTCTGGACGGGTGAGTAGTTCGAACTAGGGTACTTCGAATTCAGCTACGCTATTCACGTAGCTGAACTTGCGTACCCTAGTTCGACCCCCGCCCTTAGTGTAGACCTGCCCTTAGTTCCTTCTCTACCGTCCCCAGCCTGAGACTAAGCTCAGCAGACTCGTTAGAGACTTTTCTCTCCCTTTGTTCAAATACCTTCCTTGTTAGTTAATATTTTACCAGTAGTACTTAGATATAACTTCTTCTATCTTTTTCTCTCTAAAAAAATTAACAAACAAAAAAACCCCACTTCTCATTCCTGTCAGTGGCAGCCGCTTCCGACATGCCTGGCTCTCCAGGCTTTAAGCGCTGCTCTACCTGCAATGATGCCATCCCTCTCTCAGATGGCCATTCAAACTGCATAAAATGTTTGGGGGACTCCCACATTCCCAAAAAATGTGCCCACTGCAGCAAGCTAAAATCCAGGGCATGTAAGGACAGGGAACATCGGTCACATCTTTGAGTCTCCAACAATCAGACACACATGGATCGCAGTGGATTCATTCTCCAGAACATAGAATTGTACATATTGGATTCTACCCACCTATCTGAGATATATTAAAGCAGTCTTGCCAAGTCAGTCTTCTTGCAAATACAGCAAATTCACTTTTTTGAACACTCATTCACATTAAACTAAAATCTACTAGGTTCTCATTCAGCCAGTCTCTATTCATTCACAGCTTTGACATTCATGCTTTGTGACACTTCTTTTTAAGACAGGACATTGACTGAGAAATGCAAGAATTTACCCTGAGGTTTCCAAGCAGCTTTTTAATGTACACCATTTGATTCTTTCCCCACATTCCTAGGGGATATAGTGAAGCTCTCTCACAGGATGTGTCCCACTAGAATCTCCATTTTTTACCTGAGCTCAACTTTCAGAAATTCAAATGTCACATCAGCAACTTCCACATCTTCAAGTCTCCACTTATTCTCTTGCATCTTTAAACAGGGACCTAAAAAACTTGAAACCTCATGGAAAACTGAAATGTTCTCATTAGACATATTTCTGCCTACAGACAAAATCCAATTTCTTTCGGCATTCCTCTTTCTTCACTTTCTTTTAACAGAAGCACATTTGTTTGAAAATAATCTAGTTTCCTAAATGCTCATCTATTCCTGTCACGTGAAGTCATAAGCCTCTCTCTCTAGGGCAGGGATTGGCAACCTTTGGCACGGGGCCTGTCAGGGAAAGCCGCTGGCAGCCTGGGCAAGTTTGTTTACCTGCAGCATCCGCAGGTTTGGCAAATCACAGCTCCCACTGGCTGCGGTTTGCCATCTCAGGCCAATAGGGGCTGTGGGAAGTGGCACAGGCCAAGGGATGTGCTGGCCACCGCTTCCCACAGCCCTCATTGACCTGGAGCTGCGAAGCACGGCCAGTGGGAGCTGCGATCAGCTGAACCTGCAGCTGCTGCAGGTAAACAAACCGCCCCGGCCCACCAGTGGATTTCCCTGATGGGCCGCATGCCAAAGGTTGCCAATCCCTGCTCTATGGCATCCCACCTAGGTGCATAGCAATTAACCATGATGTCACACATAGAGGATTATGACTTTAGTTGGAGAATAAGAAGCAGGAGCAGATTAGTATTATTACTTTCTTAAGAGTTAACACTTTTGGTTTTAAAACTTCTCCTCACTAGCATGCTAGAGATGCTATGGAACATAATAAAAAGAAATTAAAAATATGCACATGAATAAGACTCTGCCTTTTTTATATTTTGAAAGAATTTGGTTTTGGCACACTGGCTATGATGTAGTCCTTGGGAGGGAGGAAGGGAAGGAATAATTAAGACAGAAAATTTCTGGTAAGGATGTCTAACATGTCACATTTTAGTCCATGCAAGAAAATTACAGCAATACAACGTGGCCACTGGGAATTTAAACAAATGAGATTCAGAAAACTGGAACTTGCCCCCTTGTGCAAAGCAAACTTTTATTATTGTATATTCCTGACGTCTCAGAATTGTGACACTGATTGTTCTGCACTGCAGGGTGACTCCCAGGGTGGTTGTATTGAACTCCTGCTAAAAGATACCTCCTTCTGGCAGGACAGGAGGAATTATAACCCCGGCTGTGAAATGTGTGTCTTGATCTGCAGGGGTGCGGACCACAGGGTGAAAACCACTGGTCTACACTGCAACTGGGAATGAGCCTCCCAGCCTCGGCAGACAGGCGCGTGTTAGAGTGCTAACAATGGCAGTGTGGGTGTTGCAGCTCTGGCAAAGACCTGGACTAGCCAGCTGAACTCAGACCCAGGGGGTCAGGTGGGCTTGAGAGACCAGGCTGCAATCTCCACCCTGCTATTTTTAGCATACTTGCTCAAGCCCCAATGCAAGTCCATTTTGCGCTGGAAGGCTCGTTCCCAGCTATAGTATAAACATACCCTTAGGGGTCAGCAACCCTGTGACAACGTGCAGGGGTACTAGGAGAATAAGAAATTTGACTTCGCCTTTAAAAAGAAAAAAAAGAATGGTTTGACTGCACATTCAGATAATAATTGGCTTTGTGATCCAGATAAAATGCATTGGATCCTCAGATACACAGGCACAACTTCCTCTTGGATGCAAGCTCAAAAGGTGAATGCTTGAGAATATTATGATTGCACTGAAAACAGAAGGGTAAATGAATGAAACTATTTTGTAAGCCTCACTTTAATGGACACTTAGTAGCAGCTGCTATAATTACAATAACTGATTATAGCTTTTACATTTAGGTTGCTTAACAATATAAGAATACTTCACATAAAGTCACTAACACAAATTTAACATAAGAAGGTCTTAATCCGGCAAAGATTTTCATGTGTTTAATGTTTTGGACTAGGAATAGTCCAATTGTCTTCAGGTCAAGTCAAAGTTGAATGCCTGTGTAAGTCTTTGCAGGATGGGAGCCTGAATGATACACAGTTATTCAGTATCAGTAATTACTTTCAATACACTTAACTACCAGAGAATAGCCTGGCTTTTTTATTTTAATGGTAAAGCAATTTGACTGATTTTTTTTTTAATGATGGGCTAAATTCATCCCTGGTGCAATTCCACTGAAGTCGTCATCAGTTACACCAGGGAAAAATGTAACCCATTTAGCTTAAAATAAATGATCATTTCAAAAATCAGCTGTTTTAAAAACGTCGATTTCTATATCATTGCTACTAGTAAAATATTAGATTATTACAATTGTGGCAAAAAATGAACAAACCTATATATTTTCACTATTTGTGCTTTTTGTATATTTTCTGCATTTCTCCTAACTTGCAGTGAAAACAGGCATCAGTTTTGCTTTTACTTGTAGATAGGTTCTCATGTATCAATACAATCCTGCAACATTTTGGTTACAAACACTGCAGATGAATACTCATTTAAAAAAACAAAAAACAACAAAAAAAAAACTGTTTCCATTAATCACTATGACTGCCACAATTTATTCATCAACATATGGAATCTTAGTTAAAAGGACCCTGAAGGAAGCATTATGCTGGCTTCATTATTAGGATTTGCGGTGTCCCTCGGGACAAATCTTCTATACAGCATATTTTCATACACTTTCATACCTAGAATGCAGAGAAGAGTCATACTTTTTTTCCTATATTACATCAAATTTGCCTGCCTGAAGAACTCAAAATATGGTAAATAAACCATTGCAGGAAAAAGCTGTGAACTTTGTGAGATACCTCACTGCATACATCCTAAAGAGAATACGCAGACAAGGACATGAGACCTTGTAGGAAACATAGGCCAGGTCTACACTAGAAACTTACATTGGTGTAACTACATCATTATGGGGTGTGAAAAATCCACATCCCGAGCAATGCAGTTATACCGACCTATCCTCACTGTAGACAGCGATAAATTGATGGGAGAATTCTCCCGTTGACATAACTACTGCCTCTCAGGGAGAAGAAGTACCTATGCAGATGGGAGAAGCCATCCTATCAGCACAGGTAACATCTGCACAGAAGCGCTATAGCACTGCTGCTTCTGCAGTGTTTTAAGTGTAGATCTGCCCATATGCCTAATTGTTTAGCTTCACCTGTTTCTATGTATTTGCTTGTAGCTAGTACTGCCCTATCATAGAACAGTAGTGGAACCTATATTGGCAGTTAATTAAAATATTTTTTGCAAGTCCGTATTGAAAAATCAAACTCTAAATGGAAGAATCCTCACTTATATATGCTGATGGCCAAATTCTGACCCCCACTCTGACAACACAAAAGGACCATAAAGTGGCCCAGCTCCACAGCACACAATTCCCCTGGCTTGGTGCATCTCCATGTGGCCTAGATCCAGATCAGCTGGCTCTGCATCTAGCTCTGCACCTTTCTCTGCAGCTGCTGAAGCAGTGTTTGGTAAGGACGTGAGCATGGCCAGGGAGCTGCTGTGCTCTGGCAATCTCTAGCTGCGTAATGGCCCTGAAGGTGCTATAACCAATCCAAATATTAGTTTTATTCCTTTGTTTGTTTGTTTGTTTGTTTGTTTGTTTGTTTGTTTGTTTGTTTGTAGCCAGAATGGACCATTATAATAATTTAGTCTGACCTCCTGCATAACACATACAGGACCTCCTTGAATTAATTTCTGCTTCAAGTCCAATAGCTGTAGTTGGATCTTTTTCTACAAGATATTCTCTAATTCAGTCTTGATTTAAAAAATTCCAGTAATGGAGAATCCACCACAACCCTTGGTAAATTATTCCAATAGTTAGTCAATCTTACTATTAAAACTGTGTGCCTTATTTCTAATCTTAATTTATCTAGTTTCAACCTTCAGCTATTAGATCTTGTCATCTTTTACTCTGCTAGATTGAAGAGCCTTCTTATCAAATTTTTCTTCCTCATGTAGTTAGTTATTTTGACTCTGTGAATTATGAGGGACTCTAGAAACTTTTGTTGATCTTTGGATGCCCCACATTTGTCATGGTGATGTCCAGAGTGGTGGAAAATGGTGAGATATTGGACCTTTTTCCAGTCACCAATGCTACTAAATAAGGTTGCGTACTGGCTCCCATGCTCTCTTCAATCCTTTTTTCAGCTATATTTATGGATGGATGCCAGGATATTGACAGAGTATTTATTCAGTTCCACACTGATGGGAAGTTGTTCAATCTGCAATGCTTCTGTGTTCACACAAAATGGCAGATTTTCTCATTAAGGAGCTTTTAAATTTATTTACTGTTGAATGTGAACTGAATGTTCACTTGATTGACATTCAATTTATAACTGATCACTTTGCTCATGCAGTCAATTGTTTTGGTTTCACAATCAACTTAAAGAAGACTGAAGGAGCGTAGCAACCTGTGTTAGGGGATGCTCATGTCTATCCAATTATGAAGATCATCAAAGCTGCTCAAGCCTATGGAGAAATTTTGTTACCTAGGGAGTGTTACAGAATACCCCAAGATTACCCATCGTATAGTCAAGGACAAATCTGCATTTGGAATGGTATCATTCCACCAATGGAATGATAGTGCATCAAAATAAGCACTAAGCTAAATATTTATCAGGCAGTCATGCTTACAACGCTTCTCTCTGGGACATGGACAACAAATCGCCACCACATTGGGAAACTTGATCAGTTTCATATGCTCTCTCTTCAGTGTCTTTGAATGGTCAAAAGGTGGGACAAGACTTCCCAATACCAAAATCCTTAATCGTTGTTGGATGTTTGGCATTCAGAGCATGCTCACAAAAGCTCAGCTGTGTTGGTCTGGGCATCTCATTTGTATGGCCAACTCAAGAAGATTCAAGGCCCTATTTTATTATCAACTAAAGCACAGGACTTGTTCTCATGGTGGACAGTAAAAACTATATAAAGACAGACTGAAGTCAAACTTGAAAGCATGTCAGATTGACTCCAGCAACTGGGAAGCAACAGCCCATAACATAGCAAAGTGATGGCAGATTTGTCATGTTGCTTGCTTGTTAACCACTTTGAAGCAATGAGCATTAATACACGATGTAAAAAACATGAACAGTGCAAGGCAAGGATAGAACAGCCTGCAATGGTCATGAACAATCCCACATGAACTATCCTACATGTAACCATGTTTGTAGTTCATGTTGTTTTGATCTCATGTACACGTGTTCACCTATAGCATTTGCTGAATCCTCGTACATTAACGTGAGACTCCTTCACTATAGACTATGACCAAATCACCTCTTAACCGTCTACTCCCAAGCTGCCTTTTGCTGACAAAACAGGGGAGCTGTACAGACTACAAATCTACTTCTGGTGGCAAAACTCTGCTATTTTGCTGACAAAATAAAACCACCTCAATGAGAGGCATAAAGCTCTCTGTAGCAAAGTTAAAGTGACAAAGTATCAGTGTAGACACTGTTGTTTGCTTTGCTGACATAACTGGCTTCCACCAGTATCCCACAATGCCTACCATGACTGCTCTGCTCACTGTTTTGATCTCTGTTGCCCTGCAGGCAGGCATGCACCCTTCCCCGTTCAAAGCTGGGGAAGTATCTGACAGCTGAGTGTGTTGCTCCATTTGGGGAACAAAGAGAAAATCATTAAGGTGGAATGCTCCTGTTCTGCCCTGTACTAGGAACACAGCAGCAGGCAGACTGCTACTGCAGGGAGTGGGAGGCCTCAGCATGGAGAGCTCACAGATAGGGAGACCAGACAGCAAGTGTGAAAAATTGGGACAGGGGGTGGGGGGTAATAGGCGCCTATATAAGAAAAAGACCCAAAAATCGGGACTGTCCCTATAAAATTGAGACATCTGCTCACCCTGCTCACAGAGCTGCTCAAGATGCTGCTCCTGGCAGCTGAAAAGGCTGTGGGAGAACTTGGAGGGAATCATAAAACCATAGGCAGACAGGCAGAGTGGGCTGCTTTGGGAGAGACTGATGTGCCAAGGAGAGCTGGGGGCTGATGTGGGGGGTCCCCCTCCTCTTGCCTCAGGATAGGTCAGCCAGCCTGCTGTCTCCCCCATCCCAGACACACTTCAGTTGAAAAAGTGGCTGACAATCTACTAGGATGGTCCTGGAACGATGGGATTGAGAAACCTACATCATGTGACACTGTACCTGCCCTGCGAGGCATTGCAAACCCTTCCCAAAGCACCCTGCAGCCAGCTGCACAATGGGATAGCTACCACAGTGCAATGCTCTCTGTGTCGATGCAAGAGCTGCTAGTGTGTATGCATTCTGCCGACACAAGGAGCTAGTGTGGACATGCAACAGCGGTTTTAATTAAAGTGCTTTAATTTAAGTGGCATAACTTTTGCTGACAAAACTTTGTATTGTGGATAAGGGCTAAGACTTGGCTAGGAGACTGGGGGCTGATCCTTTTCTCCCTGACAAGTGGGAACAACTAGACTCCGGGACTGAGCTGGGAAACTTCCCTTCTCCCCAGCTGTGTAAGAAGCAAGGCTGGGGCCACACCCTGAACTGAAAAGAAAACAGGGAAGGTAAGAAGTGGCCCAGGAGAGACTGATCTGGAGTAGCAGCCAGTAGGGACTAATCCACTCCCAGCATCTCTCCATTTGAGCTATGGAGAGGGAGGGCCCAGGTCCCCCTACATTCCCTCCTCCCCTGGCTGCCTGAGAGATCCAAGAGGACTTTGCGGGGTGGAGGGGGAGAGCACAATGAACTGTGCCTTGGTCACTGACCCTCTGGACTGCCCAGAAGAGCCATCCCAAGACTGGGAGACACTAGGAGTGCTGGCCCCAGGTGAAGCCTGTTGCAATATGATAGCTATTTGGTAACACATGCAATCGTGCAATTAAAAATCACCCAAGACAACAAATCTCATTGGATGGGTGCCCATGTTAACAAAAAAAACCCATGCCCACAATGGGCACTAACTAGCATCCTGCTGGCAGTTTCAGTGGAGAGGCCTAGAAGTGAATAGAAAATGGAAACTGAACTAATTGCATTTCTGAAAATGGTGTCTCTATGTCTCAGTTTTGAGGCACAAAAGATGGGCAATGTTGGGGGACCATGCACTGCTACTGTCTGAGTGTAACTGATTTATAAATGAACAGAGGACATCAGTCTCCAGGACTGTCAAGCATTACATTTACATCAATATTTTAAAGTTAAGTTCCAGCAGTATATACAGTAGGTGTGGTAATACACTCTTCATTTTCATATGAGGACATCAGACCTCCATTTTCATGTTCTGTAACCAGAGGATAGCCTCTGTATCAAGGAAGGCAAGCCATTGTAAATCGCTCTCCTGATGTTGAACCGAGCACTCTTTCACCAGATGAGTTATTGTCTGCAATGCTGTCCTATGCTCACAGCCTGAAGAGGAAACCAGGACAGTCCGGTGCACAGTTGCAGCATATGTGGATGAGTAAGTATCCGTTAAGCGTGGTTCAGGATCTACGATCAAGTGGATAAGGAGGTAAGTGCAGTGATGGACTCCTGAATTTACTTAGTGTGTTAGATTCTTTCCACTCCAAGAATGTAATTTTCAGCTCCTGGCGGTGCTGATCATCCACGCATGGCAACGGGCCAGTAACCCTCTTGTCCATGAGTATGTGAGATGCCATGGCAAAGGAGTCTTGACAGATCAGCCATGGTGTCAGACCTGGATCGATACGAGTGGGATCCACAGGAGCAGACCTTCAAGTTGGTGCTGTATGTTGTTTCCTGTCTGAAAATGGGGCATTAGTCGACTGGAGATGTAATAAGTTGGTTTCATCTGTCTCAGCTCTTCAAGCAGACTTAACAGTAATTTCATCTTGTCAAAAGCTGAGTGGAGCTATACAAACTGGAGGTTTGTGTATAATTCAAGCAGCTACTAATAATATAAGTGAATGACTAGCCAACTTCTTGTCCATGCTGGGTGTGGCAACTGCGCCCCCCAACCATAGAGTAATATTCAGCTGGTGCAAACACCAGGGCTGATACAGATGTACCAAGGACTGAAGGGCCTGCTCTCAGGAGAGTTTTCGCATCAAGGTGGTATGGGAAGAGATTTTCATTTTCAGGTTTTTCAGATGAGGCTGGTATGTCTGGCTATTGTCCAGTTTTACTCCCAAGTATGTGACAACTAGTTGCAATGGTAGTAATCATCTTTGTACATGAATCAATATGGGTTGATTGACAAGACAATTGTTTAGCTAGAAAGTAGTTGCTACTGTCTTGGTTTCACTAAGGATTAGTCTCCAGTGCTACAAATATGTGGTCACAGCATTAAGGTCTTGGCTGCGATTCCCTTCAATCCTATGGAAATCATTTCCAGTGTCGGCAATTCAGATATCAATTTACACATACTTTTCTGCCGGCATTTCAGGAGGTCATATGTGTATACACTGAACAAATGCCAAAATGTGTGGCAGGCTGTTGCAGAGACATTTAAGGAGACTAATTTTTCTCCCCAACTCACAGAATAAAATTTCGGTTAGTAATCATTTCTCAGATGACCTACACTATCGGCCTATGAGGAATAATGTGCAGTAGCTTGGCAGTCAGCCTGATGTACCCCACTGCCGTAGGCTGCTGTCAGGTCAATGAGGACTGCAGCAACTTTCTCTACTGCCTCAAATGCATTTTCTATGCGTTGAATCAGACAAAACTTGGATGTATCTTCCCCTCCCGCATCCAGCCTGAATGCAAGGCAGCTGAGGATTGACTACCCCATTATCTGCATCAGGATTAGTCTCTCGATCAGTTTATGGGTAACAGACTAGAAAGTGATCAGTAACTCTTTGGGTCAATCAGTGGTTTGCCTGGCTTGGGAACAGCTATCATTTTTGCTCTGTGCCAGACTTTTGGGATGCTACAATCCCTGGTACAACTATTCAGAAATTGAAGCAGATTAATACGGTACCAACCCCATGATCAGAAAGTGAATGATAATGTGTGCTTTCAATGAGAGCACCCCACACAGCAGGGAGCCACTTTTTCCACCTAATTTTAGAATTTCTCACATTTCCTCTGCTGTGGGGATAACTTGTTTTCCTTTCCCAATCAGTTTTTCCCCTGTTGTCAATATATATATTTTTAAAAACAAGAAACACATCACTGGCTTGCCAAGAGACAGAAACCCTGAGGAGGTTTTACTAATAAATCTCAGAAGGCCCATTTTTAAAAAATTGAGTAAGTTTGGAGTCAAGTTGTTGCAACAATTGGTGGCTACAAACTTAATAGTGATGATCATATAGACCTCATTATTGCTTGCTATCTACCAACACAGGTCACCAGGAATAGCTCAATAAACATAAACCTTCAAGTGATGAGCTAGGGAAAGAACTGTCCTAGTGTAACCCCCACATCTCCTGGCTGTGGTGCTCTGTTCCATGTAGTGGCACTGAGAACGCTTAGAGATTAATGAGTCTGCCACAGCCTTAGCTAAGGGCCAGGTGGCTTTTAGCTCATGCAGTAGAGGCTCATGCATTAAGCTCCAGAAGTCCCAGGTTTAATCCTGCCTGCTGACGACTGGGGTCTGTTGGTGTTACACTAGTACAGGGGTGGGCAAACTATGGCCGGGGGGCCCCTCAGACCTTTTAATCTGGTCCTTGAGCTCCTGCCAGGGAGCAGGGTCCAGGGCTTGCCCCGCTCCGCACATGCTGTGGCTCCACATGGCTTCCGGAAGCAGCGGCATTTCCTCCCTCCGGCTCCTACGCATGCTGACCCCATCCCAAGCATGGCCCCTGCAGCTCCCATTGGTCAGGAACCATGGCCAATGGGAGCTGAAGGGGCGGCGCCTGCAGATGGGGCAACATGCAGAGCTGCCTGGCCAAACCTCCGTGTAGGAGCTGAAGGGGGGGCATGCCACTGCTTCCAGGAGCTGCTTGAGGTAAGCGCTGCCTGGACCCTGCACCCCTGCTACCCTCCCAGGCCCCTACCCCATCCCTGATCCCTCTCCTGCTCTCAAAATCCCTCGGTCCCAGCCCAGAGCACCCTTCTGCACCCCCAACCCCTCTTCCCCAGCCTCACCCCAGAGCCTGCACCCTCAGCCAGAGCCCTCAATCCCCCACCCCAACCCCCTTTCCCAGCCTGAAGCCCCCTCCTGCACTTTGAACTCCTCATTTCTGGCTCCACCCCAGGGCCCGCAACCCCAGCCAGAGCCCTCACCCCCTCCCACCCCGCAATTTCATAAGCATTCATGGCCCGCCATATAATTTCCATACCCAGATGTGGCCCTCAGACCAAAACATTTGCCCACCCCTGCATTAGCAGAACCTGCACAGGAAGATGCTAAACACATGGGGTAAAATCCTGACCCCAGTGAAGTCAATGGGAGCATAGGCACCGACTCCAGGGGTGCTCCGGGGCTGGAGCACCCCCGGAAAAAAATTGGTGGGTGCTCAGCACCCACTAGCAGCTCCTAACCCCAACCACCCTGCTCCAGCTTACCTTCACCTCCTCCGCGAGTGCGCTGCTGCATCCTGCTTTTCCCCGCTCCCTCCCAGCGCTTGCGCCGTAAAACAGCTGATTCTCAGGGCAGGGAGGGGGGAGAAGGGGGAATGCGGCATGCTGGGGGAAGAGGCAGGGCCAGGGCGGGGATTTGGGGAAGGGATCCAATGGGGCAGGGAGGGGGCAGAGTTAGGGTGGGGACTTTGGGGATGGGGTTGGAATGGGGGTGGGAACAGGGGTGGGGGAAAGGGTGGAGTCAGAGCAGGGCCAGGGGCAGGGGAGCACAGGCACCCACCGGCGCCAGAGAAAGTTGGCGCCTATGAATGGGAGCTTTACCATTGGGATCTTATTTTCCTTTCAATTACACCAATTTAATACCAATCCCATTTACTTCAGTGGAGTCAGATCTTATTTAGGCCTTGATTCAGGACAGCTGCTTAAACACTAGTTTAACTTTAAGCATATGCTTGAATCCCATTGAAGTCAATAAGACTTAAGCATATGCTTTCCTGAATCAGGCCCTTGATCTCGTAATCCTTCCATGCAGTAAAACCATACAATACACAAAAGCCAGAACATTGTCTGTAATGGGGATCAGGCAGTCAAACTGCATGCAAAATTTGAAAGTTACTATGGGGGGAATATATATATATAGACAGAGCTGTAAATCTGCAGCTAGTAAGTTGTACATATAAGATGTGCTTTTAATAAAAGAAATATAGTATTGATGGCTGATAGTTAGGACCCTACCAAATTCATGGCCATGAAAAACGCGTCACGGACCATGAAATCTGTCCCTCTGTGAAATCTGGTCTTTTGTGTGCTTTTACCCGCTACCATACAGATTTCATGGGGGAGACCAGCGTTTCTCAAATTGGGGGTCCTGACCCAAAAGGGAGTTGTGGGGCGGGGGGGCGGTGTCGCAAGGTTATTTTACGCAGGTGGCAGCTGGAGAGTGGTGGCTGTTGGCTGAGCGCCCTGCTCTGCAGGCAGCAGCCTAGAAGTAAGGGTGGCAATACCCCATACCAGTCCATCCTTATTTCTGCGCTGCTGCTGGTGGCGGCTCTGCCTTCAGAGCTAGGCTCCCAGCCAGCAGCCACTGCTCTTCAGCTGCCCAGCTCTCAAGACAGTGCGGCCATCAGCAGCAGCACAGAAGTAAGGGTAGCAGTACCACAACTCCCCCACAATAACTTTGCAATCCCCACCACAACTCCTTGTTGGGTCAGGACCCTACAATTACAACACTGTGAAATTTCAGATTTAAATAGCAGAAATCATGAAATTTACAATTTTAAAAAACCTATGATGATGAAATTTACCAAAATGGACCTTGAATTTGGTAGGGCCCCACTGACAGTGTGGTATATTTTTGAGTTGCAGTTTTTGAAGCTGGATGGATGACAGCGGCTCTTAGACATAGCTTTTGGCAAGAATTTTCAGATAATAGGCGGCTGCTTGGCTGGGGTCAAATTGTCCTAGATTAACAACCAGTCAATTAGATCAATAGACAGAATTTCACACATATAGGCACTAATTGTTATTTGACAATTGAAAATATACTCCATGCCATTGTACATCCACCTATCAATGTATATATTCTGTTTTATCCTAGTCAGTGAGTTTATTAGAGATAAGTCTCTTTAAAAAGGAAGGAAAATATGAAAAAAATAAACCATCGAAGAATGTAAAAGCCTAGCTGTCAAATTAAAGCATTCGGCATCTCTTTTCATGTAAGAGCTGCCTTTGACAAGAAAAAGCTTGAGTTATGTCTGTCTGCCTGGATTAATGGCCAAGAAGCACCTCAGAATATATTTAAATTATAAGATAAAGGGGCAGGGACCATCTTTTTGTTATGTTAGGCCTGGTCTACACTAAAAAGGGGGTTGGAATTAGGGTACGCAAATTCAGCTACGTGAATAGCGTAGCTGAATTCGAAGTACCCTAGTTCGAACTACTCACCCGTCCAGACGCGGCAGGGTCGAACTCCGCGGCTCCCCCGTCAACTCCGCCACTGCCGTTTGCCGTGGTGGAGTACCGGAGTCGACCGCAGCGCTTCCGGAGTTCGAACTATCGCGTCTAGATCAGACGCGATAGTTCGAACTCCGAGAAGTCGAACTCACCGCGTCGACCCGGCCGGTAAGTGTAAACCTACCCTTAGTGCAGCACCTGTGTGCTACAGCAATAGAAATAATAGATGGTGATTTAGGAAGAAAGCAGAGTTGGTCTTCATCTATCCAAGAAGTATAAACCATTATCAGTAGCATGAGACGTTTAATTTTATTTCCATAGTTGAAAAATATAATCTTTATCTAATTTCATTTTAAAAAAATTCTTCCATGCTGGAACATTACATACCAACTCTCAGCTAGTGATGTGAAGCCCTTTAAAACTGAGGTTGCTAATGGAAATATGTAGCACTTATATGGGACTACTAGGGTTATATTTACTCGCACCCTGTCCCTTTAAGGATGGGAGCTCTGCTGAAGAAGTCAAAGGGCACAGTTCTGGGGAGCAGGGTGTGGTTGCCACAGGAGAGTTTAGTGCAATGTACTCCAATTCGGAAAGGACTCCTCAGTATTCAAGAGTGTGCAAGCTGTGTGTGTTGTTTTAGATACTACGTTTAATAAAACTCCAGTTTTAAAACTGACCCTGCTCTGGGAGTATAACAAAGGCTGATCAACAAACCTTTAATACTGGTATTTATTTCTACATATCATCTTCCAAGATCTTAAATATTACATGACCTTACAGCCATAACTTAACTCTCATGGTACTCATATGAGGTAGTCAAGAGTTCTTGCAGATGGTTAAACTGAGGCACAGAGAACTTAGGGTATGTCTACATTGTATTGTAAACCCAGGCTGGTGGGCCCCAGGTTTATGGGCTTGGTGTTTCCAAACAACATTTGAGCATCCACATTGCATTGTAAGCCTGGGCTTACAGTTGCTGGACCCGGGTCTCTCAGGTGAGCTATTGTCTGCACAGTGCCGTATAGACACCTTCTGACTTGTGTCTGCAGCTTGACCAATGTCCACACTGCAAAATGACACAGGTCTCGTACTTGAATCACAGTGCAACTTGGGCTCTGACCTACTGCCCTAGCAGGGCCTGAGTTACCACATGTTACTCCATTTTTATGCCTGTGTAACTCCACTGCAATAACCATATTGACATAGATATAAAATCAAAATAATGCAGTGGTGAGGCACGCCCAAGGAAAGCAAATTCATTGATACATAAATGTGCTGTAAACAACAGATGTAAAACTTTGTACAAGTGACTCAGAACGTAATAAACAAAATAAATATTATCTGGTAGTGATGACTAACATTGAGGAAAAAACTGAAGTAGGTTTTTTAATTGCCTGTTTGAGGAGTAATTAGTTATGTTACACAATACCTCAACTATGTGTATTCTGATTTTACATAGAACCACTGAAAAGTTTTTGCCTTCTGAAAACTAAATGTTGAGTATCACATTTGCATTAGAATCAAAGATTCATCACATCACAGAATCTAGATTCAAAGGACCTATTATTCAGAGGACTTCTTTCCAAGTCTATTCCCCCGGAATTGTAGGAAGTTGACATATACCAAGTAATGGGACTCACACCTCTTCTCATGAAGAACTCCTAAGGGGCTAATTAGAGGCGCTCATTTTTTCATAATGTAGATCACAACTCATGGACACTTCTCCTCCCATTCATGATTGTGCAGACCAGTTCATCTCCCATTCACAAGCACAATACATCCTTGCCGTCCCTTTTAATCCTATGATTCTATCACTGTGGCAACTGCAGTAGTTGTTAACTTGGAAAGTAATAATAAGAAATTACTGGGAATATTTTTAGCTGCCTTTAATATGATTTAGCTGCTTGAAAAAAGGGAAATGGACACACCCGCAAGTGTTAAGTGGACCACCAGTAAATCACAAACCACAGTTTGACAGCCCGTGATCTAGTGAGCTCAGTTTCAGGAAGCTTTTCCTGATACTCATCCTAAATTTTCCCTTCCTTAATTTCAGTCATTTAGACTTACACCTATTATTATCCTAAATAATTCCTCTTCTTTCTGTGTGTTTACATCCTTCAAATATTTGTAGATTGTTACCAGGTTTATCCTGCATTACCAAATATTTGCAGTCTGTTAATTAGCTGTCTCATACCAAGTTAATATTATTTCTCTCCTCATCTTTCTTCATCAGTCAGTTCTTTCAGACCCTTGATCATTTTTGTTGCTCTCCTCTGAACTCCCTTCAATTTGCCAACACAAGGCCCAAAACTGGACAATTTATATCAGCTGAGGTTCAGGCTTGATATACTTAGGCCCAGGTTGTCTCCTTTCCTTCTGTCAGCAGAATGGACCTTTCACACAAACAGCTCTACTTTAAGGAGAAGCAAATGCCACCCCCATGACACCGTCAACCTCTTCTGGGACTCAGTGTAGGGCTTATGAGGCAGGAAGAGTTACCACAAGGAACTGGCTGTGCTTCATTACCATCTCCCAAAGACACCACAAAGGATTTTATCGTGAGGGCTAATGTCACTTCCAGCAGCATCAATTCATAGGTTTCCCTCGGTGGATTCTGCTTGAGAGGAACTAGGCTAACTGTAGCAAGGCTGTTAAGGTAGAGAGGGGTCAGCAAAGCTGCATGGAGTGAGGAGAGGTTTCTTTTCTGTGGTTCCTCTGGTTCCTAAGGACTGGGAAGCCTCCTCCACCCCAGAGAATTCTATGGCCCTTTGACTCAAAGGGTTGGTTATAGGATAGCTGACTGAGCAGGAAACAAGTAGTACAATGCAAGTACCCACCCATCCTTGCAGTCAATAGCACATTTTCCTTGACATCTCTCTCAGAAGAATTTGCTGTAAAGATACAATATTGGCTGTTTATACTGTAGGTGGCTGGGGCAGGGGAAGGTAATTTTTTTTCAGACAGAAAATTCATGCAGAAGGGAGAAGTTTCTCAGAAGTGAGGACTGTTGGTTTTTTAAAACATGATTCATGCAAAGTTCATCTGGGTTCCTCACAAAGGCTTCAAAACAATTACATATATATATTTATAGGCAGGCTCTTGCTATCTGTATACTAATGTTGGCTTTCACTCTAACACTGGCCACAAACTGCCTTTGGGATTCTGAAAGTTAAATAGGGAAGGAGTTTGGAAATTCACCTGTCTTCCAGGCTAACAAAAGATATGGGAAATGACTGCCTAGGAAGGCGTACTGCAGAAAGGGATCTGGGGGGTCGTAGTGGATCACAAGCTCAATATGAGCCAATAGTGTAACACTGTTGCAAAAAAAAAAAGCAAACATCATTCTGGGATGTATTAGCAATAGTGTTGTAAGCAAGACACAAAAAGTAATTAGTCTATTCTACTCCGCACTGATTAGGCCTCAGCTGGAGTATTGTGTCCAGTTCTGGGCACAACATTTCAGGAAAGATGTAGGATAAACTGGAGAAAGTCCAGAGAACAGCAACAAAAATGATTAAAGGTCTAGAAAATATGATCTATGAGGGAAGATTGAAAAAAAATAGGTTTGTTTAGTCTAGAGAAGAGAAGACTGAGAGGGGACATGATAACAGTTTTCAAGTAAATGAAAGATTGTTACAAGGAGGAGGGAGAAAAATTGTTCTCCTTAGCCTCTGATGATAGGACAAGAAGCAATGGGCTTAAATTGCAGCAAGGGTGGTTTAGGACATTAGGAAAGCCTTCCTAATGGGTGGTTAAGCACTGGAATAAATTGCATAGGGAGGTTGTGGAATCTTCATCGCTGGAGATTTTTAAGAACAGGTTAGACAAACACCTGTAAGGGATGGTCTAGATTATACTTAGTCCTGTCTTGAGTGCAGGGGACTGGACAAGATGACCTCTCGAGTTCCCTTCCTGTCCTATAATTCTATGAAATCATGGTCTGAACAGTTTAACCGTAGCAAACTCTTAAAGCAACTTTGAATAGCACTCATCTTCAGTGGAAGGAGGTTCAGAAACATATTGCCTTTAATACCAACTTATGTGCATGCAATGCAACTATTGTTCAAGGCTAGTCTACCACACTTTATTGTATACCCTGGCCACGCACAAAGCATTTGTTTCAGTCTGCACTATAAAGGTTAACTGTAAGCAGATGATTAACACAATTAATATTAACAACAAGGAGGAAGGAACACAAGCCAGAATAGGGAAAGAACAGCTTAAAGAACATTTAGATAAGTTAGATATATTCAAGTAAGCAGGACGTGATGAAATTCACCCTTGGATACTTAAGGAACTAGCATGAAGCAATCTTGGAACCATTAGTAATTATTTTTGAGAACTCATGGAGGATGTGTGAGGTCCCAGAGGACTGGAGAAGGGCAAACATAGTACCTATCTTTAAAAAGGAGAACAAAAAGGACCTGGAGAATTATAGATGAGTTAGCCTAAATTTGATACCTGGAAATATACTGGGACAAACTGTTAATCAATCAATTTGTAAGCACCCATCATAGAGGATAAAAATAGAGTAATAAGTCACAGCCTTCATGGATTTGTCAAGAACAAATCATGCCAAACCAACCTAATTTCCTTCTTTGAAAAGGTTAATGGACTAGTGCAAAAGGGGACGGGGGAGGGAAGCAGTAGATATGATATACCTTGATTTTAGTAGGGCTTTTGACACAGTCCCACATGACATTTTCATAAGCAAACTAGGTAAATGTGGTCTAGATGAAATTACTAGAAGGTGGATGCACAACTGGTTGATGACCAAACACAAAGAGTAATTATCAGTGGTTCGCTGTCAATCTGGGAGGGTGTTTCTGTGGCAGCTATGGTAATTTCCGGCAATGTCTTTGGAAGACCTGATTGTATTAAGGTTATGTATTATTGTGGGCCAGTAGTGTACTGAACATCTCTATGGGAGGGTGTAACATTACTGACATGAACTGTGACCGTATAGATCATTGTTGCAACCAAGGTCCTATAGTTGCAACAAATCTTGTACAAAGGAGGTCAAGTAAGGTGTCCTATGAAAAGGTTGTAATATGCTGGTTATGATTATGCTGTCTATATGTGTGTATCATTTTTGTATTTGAAGTTATGAATATTGGCTATGTACTTGTATCTCAATGTGTTTGATTCTAAGTAGCATTAGTAAAGCATTTGGTCAGCTTCTTGAGAAAGAATTCTTCAGATTAAGTGCCCAATCAAGAAACACTTAACTTACAATGGACCTTGGGAGACTCCAGTCCACATATGAGGAGCCTTCCTGGGAATGTTCAAGGTAGCATGTGAGCAATGGCTGCTCTACCTGTAAAAAACTGAGTCATGCATGGACATGTGACTTGCCCATGTGACTCCAAACTTCATCTTGCTGCTGTGATTTTCCACAGTAAGAACAAAGGGGTGTCCTTCCACATGGCAGAGGATGTAAAAGGCCCTGGAAACCCCTCCATTTTGTCTTCAGTCCTGCTTCTTACCTCTGGAGGAACTTTGCTACAAACTAAAGCTCTGAACAATGGACTGAATGACCCATCCAAATCTGTGAATATACTCCAGAGACTTGATTTGAGCCTGCAGTTTATTCCATCACTGCTACAAGCTGGAACCAAGAACTTTGCCATTACTGTATGTAATTAATTCCATTTAACCAATTTTAACTCTCATCTATATTTCTTTCTTTTTATGAATAAACCTTTAGATTTTAGATTGGCAACAGCGTGATTTGTGGGTAAGATCTGACTTGTATATTGATCTGGGTCTGGGGCTCGGTCCTTTGGGATCAGGAGAACCCTTTTTCTTTCACTGGAGTATTGGTTTTCATAACCATTCATCACCATAAGGAGTGACTGCTGGTGGTGATACTGGGAAACTGGAGTGTCCGAGGGTATTGCTTGTATGACTTCTGGTTAGCCAGTGGGTCCTCTCTGTTTGGCTGGTTTGGTGTACCTTAGTAGTGGAGGAACCCCAGCCTTGGGCTATGACTGCCCTGCTCTAAGCAATTTGTCCTGAATTGGTACTCTTAGTAGTGTCCTGCCAAAGGTCGTGTTGTTACAGAGGGATATGACAGATGTGAGACCTGGGAGTTCAAAAGACTATACTGGAAATGTACCAGACAGGTACAATACCCAGGGGACTTTGCGACAATAAGTAGATTTCCTGGAGAATCCCTAGGAAGAGGTGAATGCAAATTAGCCAACTATCGTTATGGGAAAACCCAGCCTTTTGACGTTAATCCCTGAAGAGGAGCTTTGTCTGCTGACTACCTGTTGCAGAAGGCCAACATCAATAGCTGGAACTGTATAAAGAAACAGCTGATCTGCCCAGCCTTTGTTCTGGATCTAAGTTGGATATGAAGTGGCAACCACAGGAAAACCCCACTTGTGGGTTTTGATGGACTAAAACCTACCAGAGCCCCAGGATGGAGTTGGGAATGATCTCTGGTAAGCTTTTAGCATGCATGTAGGACCTTTCATTGTTTTTTATATATTTTCTCAGTATTGCTTTTATAATAGCCCCAGTATTGCTAAGCCCAGTGCTTGCTTAGAAGGAACTGTGTAGTAACTTATAATTGCCCTAGGAGAGAAAGCAAAGGGTAGGCACTGGCCTTTTTAGGCAGTCCAGCTTGCTGGGGATATCACATTGTAAATCAGGGAGCTGTGCAGCCTTAAAATGCCTGGTCAGAAGGAAGTGAAATGCAGGTCTCCACCCAGGAGAGGTGCCTTGTGGGAGCTGAAAACCTTGTAGTTGGTGCCCTTGGTGGACCATGGATGGAGAATACAGGTGCATTTGCCTTGAAACTGTGATGGTAACTAGTGGAGGTACTGCGCGGGTCAATCCTAGATCTGGTACTATTTAACATTTTCAGTTATGACTTGGATAATGGAGTGGAGAGTATGCTTATAAAATTTGCGAGAAGGGTTGCTAGCGCTTTGGAGGACAGAATCAGAATTCATAACAGCCTACAAATTGGTCTAAAATAAACAAGATGAAATTCAATAAAGACAAGGGCAAAACCTATACGTAGGAAGGGGAAAAAATCAAATGCACAACTACAAAATGGGGAATAGCTGGCCAATCGGCAATACTCCTGAAAAAGAGCTGGGGGGTTATAATGGATCAAAAATTGAATAGGAGTCAACAATGTGAAGCAGACATGAAAAAGGTTAATATTCTGGGGTGTATTAAATGGAGTGTTATATATAAAACATGGGAGGTAATTGTCCCATTCTACTCGGCACTGGTGAGGCCTCAGCTGGAATAGAGTCCAGTATACGGTGCCACACTTTAGGGAAGATGTGTACAAATTGGGGATAATCCAGAAGAGATCAACAAAAATGATAAAAGGTTTAGAAAACCTAAGCTACGAGGAAAGGTTAAAAAAACTGGACAGGTTTAGTCCTGAGAAAAGAAAACTGCAGGAGGACCTGATAACAATCTTCAAATATGTTAAGGGCTGTTATAAAGAGAACAGTGATAAATTCTTCTCCATGTCCACAGAAAGTAGGACAAGAAGTAATGGGCTCAATCTGCAGCCAGGGAGATTTGTTAGATATTAGGAAAACATTGCTAAATATAAGGATAGTTAAGCAGTGGAATGGGCTTCCAAGGGAGGTTGAGGAATCCCTGTCATTTGAGGTCTTTAAGAACTGATTAGACAAAACAGCTGTTTGGAATGGTCTAGGTCTATTTGATCCTGCCTCTGCGGTGGGTTCGACTAGATGACCTCTCAAGGTTACTTCCAGTTGTACATTGCTATGATTCTGTGGTTCACTGTACTGAACCAGGAAAGAACCATAGTTAATGCTAAGAATAAAATATCCAAAAGCATACGAACATTGTGGCAATTTTACCACTTTCAATTAACAGTTATTACAGCAGGTGTGAAGAGCATTCACTTCATTTAAAGCTGAATTATGTCATACTGTAAGTACATACATTGCTATTCCCATAGTTACAGTGTAAAATAAACCATTTTGGAGAAAGCCCCCTTTTGAATATACAGATCACTTCCACACTCACCTCCAGCTTTCCTCTGTAAAATAAATGCTGATAAGCCTATGTTCTTGCAGGCCAGCTGCAATTTGAGGCTTTCGTGACAACTCCTATACTGAGTCTGGGTAGGATTCTCCTCTCACACTGATTTTACATTGGTGTAACTCCAATGTACATTGGCCCTCCTCCAAATTTACACCACAGTACGTGAGATCATAATCAAGGTCTCTGATTTTCTACCTAGAAAGTAGTGATGTGTTCAAAAGAGAATCCCCAGAAGAAACAAAATATGTCAGCAGGCTGTGGAAAGAAATAAGAAAATACACCAAATAGAAGACACAAAGCAAACTAATAGGACAGCAAGTTTTAATGAACAGGGATTTCCTGATACCAGCCTTGGGAGAGAATGTCAAGAGGGTCACAGCACTCTATAGCCACACACAGACAACCATAATAAACAGGGAGATTGACTCATTGACCCATACAAAAAGCATTTTATTGCCAATAAAAAAGAAGAGTAAAAATAATAATAACGTGTTAAAAGACTCAGTGTCAGTGTGGAGAACTCAATGAAAATCTCTGCTCAGAGCTCAACCAACAAAATGTTAAGATGTGTAAAGAATGGGATAGAAAATAATCCTGGAAATATTACCATGCCAATGGGATTACATACATGTTTACAGTTAAACATGTGCGTAATGCTTTGCCAGATTTGGAGTCAGAGTAATCAGCAACTTCCAGGATGGGCCCCTAAATCGATAGCATACCCTCATGTGACATAGTGAGTTCAATGCCTGGCACACTATCTCTATCATATCCTCCCTTAGTCATCTCTCTTCTAAAATGAACAGTCCAAGTCTTTTTAATCTTTCCTCATATAGAAGCTGTTCCATACCCCTAATAATTTTCATTGCCCTTCTCTGCACCTTTTCCAATTCTAATATATCTTTTTTGAGATGGGGTGACCAGAACTGCTTGCAGTATTCAAGGTGTGGCAGTACTATGAATTTATATAGCAGCATTATGATATCTTTTGTTTTATTATCTATCCCTTTCCTAATGGTTCCTAACATTCTGTTAGCTTTTTTGACTGTCTCTGCACATTGAACAGATGTTTTCATAGAACTATCCAGGATGAATCTAAGATCTCTTTCTTAAGTGGTGTAGTGAGCTGGAGGGAGAGGGACCACTCTCAGTGCCTGGGTGGGTGGAGCCAGGCCAGGCCCAGCCCTCACGCCAGAAGTTGAGAGATGGGACAGGAAGTGTAAGAGGCAGGGCCTCCAGCTTGGTTGGGGGGAAGCCAAGGAGACAGATGCCACTTGCCTGCTGCAGCCCTCCAACTGAACGGCGTAACACCCTGCCCCCTGAGGAGACCTTGTCTGGAGAGGAACTGCTGATCTTGGCAACAGCTGAATAACCTAAGGAGACAAGACCCCAGGACGCTGGAGTGCCTCCCTGGATTGTGGTAGGAAGTAGCCCTGGGGAAACCAGACTTTTGTCTGGTTTTGCCGTTGGTGTTCGGGTCAGTGTGTTTTGGTGGGAATCCCTGCTAACGCAGTAGTGGAGCCCTCTATCACTGTCAGGGCCCTGGGCTGGAGTGGAGTGTGTCCGGATCCCCCTACCACCACTGGGGTGACTGCCTAACCACCTTAGGCTAAGAGGCCGTTTGTCTGCCATCTGCCTGAGCCAGGAGAAAGAAGGTTTGTTGCTCTGCCCTGCCTGAGGGCCTGAGCTCCCTAGACTGTTTGCTGATCTGCCCTGCTTGAGGACCAGGGCCTCCTAGGCTGCAGCCCTCGATTTGCTAACTCCCCGCTGTGACCAAGTTGACCCCACAGTGACCCAGTGAGGTGGCGTGACTTCCCTCTGAGCCAGAAGGGGAGGAATGACCGCCAACCCCACTACAAGTAGTAACAGCTAATTTAGACCCCATCCATTTGTATCTATAGGGATTATGTTTTCCAATGTGCATTACTTTGCACTTAACATTGACTTTCATCTGCCATTTTGTCAGCTACTCTCCCAGTTTTGTGTGATCCCTTTGTCACTCTTCACAGTCAGCTTTGGACTTAACTATCTTGAGTAATTTTGTATTGTCTGCAAATTTTGCCACCTAACTGTTCACTCACTTTTCCAGATTATTTCTGAATATATTAAACAGGAATCATTACTGAGTGGTACCCATGAGAACAGAAAAGACCACCTGGTCGGCCTCCAAGAAGATGGGAAGATGACTTGTTAAATGTTTCGGATGAAAGTGGAGAAGAAAGGCAAGAATGCGAGAAGAATGGCGGATGTGTTGTGATCGGTGCAGTCTTAACGACAGCTGAAGACCGATTGATCCAGGTGATATTGAACAGCACAGGTCCCCATACAGATCCTTGGGGGAACTGTGCTATTTACCTGTCTCCACTGTGAAAACTGACCATTTATTCCTGCTCTTTGTTTCTTATCTTTTAACCAGTTTCTGATCCATGAGAGGACTGTCCCTCTTATCCCATTACTGCCTACTTTGCTTAAGAGCCTTTGGTGAGGGACCTTGTCAAAGGCTTTCTGAAAGTCCAAATACACTGTATCTACTAGATCATCCTTGTCCACATGCTTATTGATACCCTCAAAGAATTCTATCGCACTGGTGAGGCACGATTTTCCTTTACAAAAGCTGTGTTGACTCTTTCCCAACCTATCATATTTAGCTGTGTGTCTCATAATTATATTCTTTATTATAGTTTCAACCAATTTGTCTGGTACTGAAGTGAGGCTCACTGGATCACCAGAATCACCTCTGGAGCTTGTTTTAAAAGTACATTAGCTCCCCTCTACTCATCTGGTACAGAGGCTGATTTAAGCGATAGATTATATACCAAAGTTAGTATTCTGCAATTTCATATTTGAGTTCCTTTGGAACTCTTGGGTGAATGCCATCTGGTCCTGGTGACTTACTACTGTTTAATTTATAAATGTGTTCCAAAACCTTCTCTATTGACACTTCAGTCTGGGTCAGTTCCTCAGATTTATCACCTAAAAAGCATAGCTCAGATGTGGAGATTTCCCCCATATCCTCTACAGTGAAGACCTATGAGAAGAATTCAGCAACGGCTGTGTCTTCAAGTGCTCCTTTTGCACTTTGATTGTCCAGTAACCCTACTGACTGTTTGGCAGGCTTCCTGCTTCTGATGTACTTAAAAAAAGGTACTGTTAGAATTTGAAGAACAACTAGTTAAGGACACAAAAACTTTCTTGGCCTGTCTTATTATACTTTCATACTTGACTTGTCAGAGTTTATGCTCCTTTCTATTTTCTGCACCAGAATTGGACTTCCAGTTTTTAAAGTATTGCCTCTAACTGCCTTTTTTACTCTGCTCTTTAGCTACAGTGGCATTTTTTTGGTCCTCTTATTTTTTTTATTTGGAGTATAAAGAGTTTGAGCCTCTTATGGCATTTTTAAATAGTCTCCATGCAGTTGGCAGGCATTTAATCCTTGTGACTGTCCTTTTAAACTTCTGTTTAACTAGCTTCCTCATTTTTCTGTTTCCCTTTTTGAAGTAAAAGCAACTATGGTGGATTTCTTTGGCACTTTTCTTCCTACAAGGATTTTAAATTTAATTACATTATGGTTGCTATTACCAAGTGGTTCAGTTATACTCATCTCCTAGACCAGATCCTGTGCTCCAATTAGGCCTACACCAAGAATTACCTCTCCCCCAGTGGGTTCCAGGACTAGTTGCTCCAAGAAGCAGTAATTTATGGTCTCTAGAAATTTTCTCTCTGCATCCTGTCCTGAGGTGACATATACCTAGTAAATACGGAGATAGTTGAAATCTCCCATTATTAATGTGTTTTGTGTTTTTGCAGCCTCTCTAATCTCCCTAGGCATTTAACAATCACTGTCACCACCCTGGGCAGGTGGTCAGTAGTGTATTCCTACTGATATACTCATTATTCAGTCATAGAATTCAACGGTACAGTTTCATTCAATTTAGTTATGCACTCACTTTATAGTAATTTCGTCTAGACCACATTTCCCTAGTTTGCTTATGAGAATGTCATAGGGGACTATGTCAAAAGCCTTACTAAAATGAAGATATCATGTCTACCTCTTCCCCACTCTCTACTAGGCCCATAACCCTGTCAAAGAAGGCAATTAAGTTGGTATGACATGATTTGTTCTTGACAAGTCCATGTTGGCTATTTCTTTAACAGTATTATCCTCTAGACAGGGCCGGTGCAACCTAGTGCAACCTAGGGCACTAGGATTTGGGGGGCACCATTTTCTTCAGCAGTGACCGCAGCGGACAGATCTTCGGCCGCCCCGGTCGCCGCCGGCATTTAGGTGGAGGGAGCTGGGGCAGGGGAGCGCGGGGAGGGCCGCCTGCAGCAAATAACGGGGGGGAGGCAGCACGCAGGGGAACTCCCTGCCCCAGCTCACCCTTGCCCCGCCTCCTCCCCAAGCACACCGTGGCTGCTTCACTTCTCCCACCTCCCAGGCTTGCGGCGCCTAAGCTGATTGGCGCCGCAAGCCTGGGAGGTGGGAGAAGTGAAGCAGCGACGGCGTGCTCGGGGTGCTCGTGTGCGGAGCAGGGGTGAGCTGGGGCGGGGGTGTGCCTCAGGGTGGAGGGTGCGGGGTGCGGAGCTGCCGCAAGGGGGGCGCCTCAGGGCGGAGGAGGGGAGCTGCCACGGGGGGGGGGGGGAGGCTCAGGGCGGGGATGTGGGGGGGCGCAAGGTGGAAGTTTCGCCTAGGGCGCGAAACATCCTTGCACCGGCCCTGCCTCTAGATGCTTACAAATGGATTGTTTTATAATTTGTTCCAGTAGATTTCTAGGTATCAAAGTTAGGCTGACTAGTCTATAATTTCCCAGGACCTCTTTGTTCTCCTTTCTAAACCTAGGTACTAATGGCTCAAGTTTGCTTCAAGTTCGTTCCTTAAGTATACTATGACAGATTTCATCAGGCCCTGCTGACTTGACTCAATCTAATTTATCTAAATATTCCTTAACCTGTTTTCCCCTATTCTGGCTCATGTACCTTCCCTGCTTTTGTTAATATTGTGTTAAGTATTTGGTCACAATTAACCTTTTTAGTGAAGACACACAAAATGGGCATTAAAACTTGAGCTTTCTTGGTGTTGTCCATTAGCAGCTCTCCTTCCCCATTAATTAGACGACCTACACTTCCCTTCATCTTTCTCTTGCTCCTAATGTATTTAAAGAGCCTCTTCTTATTGACTTTTGTGTCCTTTGCTAGATGTAATTCATTTTGTGCCTTAGCCTTTCTAAGTTTGTCCCTACATGCTTGTATTATTCTTTTTGTACTCATCTTTAGAAATTCTTCTGTATTTCTGCTTTCTGTAGGATTCCTTTTTGATTTTCAGGCCATTAAAGTGCTTCTGATGGAGCCATATTGGCCTCTTATTATACTTGCTATCTTTCCTTTGTGGAAGCAGGGAAAGCTTCAATAAGGATTTGAAGGGGATTTTAATGCATGTTAGTCAGTTAGCAAGAGTCAGGCCATACTGTAACCCTAATGACGTGAGACTTGTAGGAGCAAAGATAATGTGAGGCGACAGGACAAGAACTGTGTACAAAGTTATTACGACCTTGCAATCACTAACCAAAATGCAGGCTTGCTTTTTCTTAGGACTGAGACAAATAAGATAAGCCTTTCTGCTATGTATAAACAAAATGTAGTTGTTGCTTTTTACTGTCTGTATTATTGCTAGAAATTGTCTGTAACAAAGGTATAAAGGCTTGCTGTGATTGTTTACCAGTTGAGAGACCTGTCCAGGACTGGGGCGACCCTGTGTCCTATGGCACTCTCTCCCTCCATTGTAATTACTGGAGAAATAATAAAGTATTTGATTTTGCTGCACCCAAACAAAAAGCGAGAACTGAGTTTTTCTTCGACAATTTGGGGGCTCGTCCGGGATGGCAACGCCCACGGACCCACAGACGGCTACTACGGATCATTCCCCTTCGAACCCCATGGCGCCACATGAGAGGTATGAGACCTTTTGAAATCTCTATTGGGGTATCGGAGGAGGACTTTCCGTGAGGACGTCTGTCTCTGTTGGGCTCACGCCATCTGAACTTATTGACTGTGCAGCAGGATCAGATGCAAAGTGGTATTGGGGAGAGGCCCCAATAAGGTTAGGTTATAGCAGTACTGGGAACTGCTGAGTTGGCCAAGGAAATGCATAAGGTAATGCATAGGTAAATGCATTAGAATGCACCGGTGCTGAGGGGTTTTTACCGCCTCAAGAGGGGTTGTCATACCGCCTCATGGTATTGGTCCGGACCAGGTAAAGATGCATCGTGGTTAAAAAAAAAAAAAAAATTAAAAAGAGATAAAAAGGTTAAAAAAGGGTTAACAAAAAGGAAGAAAAGAGGCCTTGGTGTGTGTGTGTGTACACCAGTGTGAGTGGATACATGTGCCCATTCTGCTTTCCACTTTCATGTTCACAATCAATTACTCCTTATTAATTCAATCAAGTCTAAAATGGATGCACCCTTGGATATTTCCTCTACCATCTGAAAGAAAAAAGTTGTCCCTAATATATTCCAACAACTTACTGGAAGTACTGTTTTGCTATATTGTTTTTCCAACAGATGTCTGGGTAGTTAAAGTCTCCCATTACTAGCAGGTCTTATGTTTTGGATATTTCTGTTACTCATTCCAGAAATGCCTCAGCCACCTCCTCTTCCTGATTTGATGATCTCTACTAGAGAGGGTGACCAGATAGCCAGTGTGAAAAATTAGGAGGTGGTTGGGGGCAATAGGTGCCTATATAAGAAAAAGCCCCGAATATCGGGACTGTCCCTATAAAATCGGAACATCTGGTCACCATAATACTAGTCCCTACCATAATGTATGTCATCCCTGTTTGTCTCCCTTTCATCTTTTCCCAGAGACTTTCAACCGGTCTGCCTCTCACCTTCTTCTGAACCTCAGAAAACAGTGTCTATATTCTTGATGTATAATGCAATACCTCCTCCCTTTTTTCCATGCCTCTGCTTCCTAAATAAGCAGTACGCCTCTATACCAATGTTCCAGTCATAAGATTTATCCAGCCAACTCTTTGTGATGCTAATTAAGTCATAATTTATTTTATGACTAATACAGGGATCGGCAACCTTTGGCACGCAGCCCGCCAGGGTAAGCACCCTGGTGGGCCGGGCGGTTTGTTTACCTGCCACGCCCGCAGGTTCGTCTGATCGCGGCTCCCACTGGCCGCGGTTCACTGCTCCAGGCCAATGTGGGGGGCGGGAAGTGGCGGGCAGCACATCCCTCGGCCCATGCTGCTTCCCGCAGCCCCCATTGGCCTGGAGCGGCAAACTGCAGCCAGTGAAAGCCGTGATTATCCAAACCTGCAGATGCGGCAGGTAAACAAACCGGCCCGGCGGGTCGCGTGCTAAAGGTTGCCAATCCCTGGACTAATACTTTCAGTTCTTTCTCTTTATTCACCATGTTCCTTGCATTTGTGTATAGACTTCTAAGATGTT
Source organism: Mauremys reevesii (assembly GCF_016161935.1). Classification (NCBI taxonomy): domain Eukaryota; kingdom Metazoa; phylum Chordata; order Testudines; family Geoemydidae; genus Mauremys; species Mauremys reevesii. Next base: position 31,862,443 of record NC_052626.1, read on the forward strand.
GAGCATATTCCTCCACTGATTTCCCTCTTGTTACTGCTATGACCCTAATGTAATTTTCCATGTCTTTCTTACCATCATCTAGTCTTCTATTTAGATTGCCTTTTTTTATGCTTACCTTTTGGCTTTTGTCACCTTCTTCTTTGAAACTAGCTGAAAGCCCTCCTCACTCGATTTGTGAGTAGGTGTCAAAAGATGATTTCCCCCTTCTTGGTCAAGTGGATCCCAGCAGATCTCCTTCCCAGAACAACGTGATCCAATGGTCAAAGAAGCCCAAAACAGACACCATCTGCACAGCCATGCATTCATCTCCAGGATATGCGTATGGCTGCCTGGGCCTTTACTGTCAACTAGAAGAATGGATAAGAACACAACTGGCACCCCCCAACTCCTTTACCCTTGCGCTGCTAATATGCTCAGGGTCATAGATTTTGCTAATCTATTCAGAGTCATACCTGGCACTATTAGTGCTCACATGAATGAGCCACATAGAGTAGGGGTCCGAGGGACAGATGAGCCTCAGAAACTTTTCTGTAATGTCTCAGGTGTGGGTTCCAGGCAGGCAGTACACTTCCTGGGATTAATGGATTATAGTTTGCAAGTGCAGAAAGGTCAACTATCTAGAAAACTCTACCTCACAGGACAAGGATGGTTTAGAGACCATATGCTAGTCATTGTATCAGAGCACAGCACCATTAGTTCAAATTCCCAACAGAGGGCAGAAATCTGAAGTAAAAAAGGAGGAGGCATATTGCTCCACTCGGCCTCTATCAAAGGGTAACAATCTGAATACAACAGAATATTCAGAATGTGCTGAAGCTATTTTTGAAAAGAAAATAAATTACATGAGAATGCTCACTAGGAGAGGACGGGAGATTAGGGGTGCAAATGTAGGGGGTAATAAGGGAAAAGGGGATAGCTGGAGATAAGTGGGAGGAGTTGCAGAGAAAATTGGGGGGTTAGGGATGGAGGAGGTCTGTCAACCATGAATTCTGTCCTTCTGTGTGGGTGCCAGGGTCTGGGGGAGCAGCTGTCTGAGCCCCTCTTCCTGCCCACTGGGATCTGGGGGTCCCTGCTCCCCTAGGGGTATCTGAAGCCCTCTCCCTAGCCCTTCACATGACCTGGAATCTAGGGTAGAGGAAATGAAGATAATACAGTGTAAACACAGTGAAATACAGTGAAATACACCTCACTACTGTAGGGGGCTGGAATAATGACGTAAAGTCTTTGAGTTCTACTGTATAAAGGTAGGCCTTCTGATTGTTACCTAGCCACAGCAGAATATCAACTGCAAGGCTAAGTGATAACTACAATTATCCAAATAACCACTAACTCATCCCAACAAACATTTCTTTCTGTTAAAAAAAATAAAAACTAGGAAATTTATTGGACAAAAAAAATTCCTTTATTAACAGAGTTAAAGTTGCCTGGTGATAGCTCATGCCCTTCCAGAACATCAAGTTCAGAAAAATTCAAAACATCTAAAACCAGGAAATATTGAATTAGATAAACTTCCATACAACCTTAACTCTGCCCTCTTGAGAGCTGCCCTAATAGCCCCATAACACAATTACATGCAGTCTGCCTTTAAACTGTAATGGACAGGCCCTACTACTGCACTTGCTCTATGTTCAGACACTGAACCTGCTCCCTGACAGAATACCCCATTTGTTAAATTCAATAATCAATTCATACCCTTTTACAACCCCTTCAAACAGGATACCACCCAAACCTATACTTCCCCCACCCATCATTAAATCCAGACTGCTCTCATATCCCACCTCACTATTGACAATGACTATGGCAAGAAGACCCCAGTACCCTGCTACTGACACAACCTACACAACTCTATATTTAAATGATGCAGACTGGAGCCTCAGGGTACACATGCACTTCGTTCCTTGGTTAACACACCTGCGGGGACTCAGACCTCCTCATATCACAACTCTTCCAAGCTGCTCCAATTTATTAATACATGCAGATAATTCCCAGGGTCCACTGTCAGGTCTAGGGGGCAGAGTTAAGGTTGTGTGGGCATTTACCTTAACCCCTATTTCCTGGTTTTCAGAAATTTGACTTTTGCTGAACACAGTGTTCTGGAAAGGCATGAGATATTGCCAGGCAACCTTAACTCTGCACTATCGAAGTCTTTGCCATTTAATATCTATATTTAAAAATAAAGAATATCTGCAATTACATTAGACAGGATAAACATGTAAAAGGGATATAAACTGCCATGCTTCAGGGCAAAAGCCAAATGGTGTGTGTTAGGAAGATACTACCCTTATGGATAGATTATTCTAGTAAAACATTTCTTGCATCTTCTTCTGAAGCATCTATTGGGGCTGCTGTCAGAGAGGACTAGAGCTGCCATTGGTGTGATCTGGTATGGCATTCTTATGTTCCTAAGTGGGACGAAAGGCATTGTAGAGAGGAAGGTAGGTCAAGTGGTTAGGATGCATGCCCAAGTCTCTGGAGACCCAGGTTCAGTTTCCTATTCTACCACAAGTTTGCTCTGTAACTTTGGGGAAGTCTTTGGGTATGTCTACACTGCTCTGTAAACCCAGGCTCAGAGTTAGGCTTGAGCTCAAGCCTTCCTACTATCCACACACAACTGTCTGACTTGGATTAGCAAGCACTCCAGATCTAAGTGTCCTAGAACCCACCCAGGAGAACAGGTCTAAGTCTGAGTCCTGCTGAAACTTGGCTCCAAGCCCTGTCACTTTGCAGCATGGACACAGAGCCAAGTCAGAAGTTCTTTGTTGGGAAGAATGGATGTGTGAGCACTGTTGTGAAAATTGGGTCCAGCAACTGTAAACCCAGGGTTACAATGCAGTGTAGATATCCCCACTTAGGCTATGTCTTAGTGACAAAGAGAGATAACTACTGTGCATTAGTTCTCACTGTAAAATCCTGACTCCGTAGCTTTTACCATGGTGGAACTAGGTGAGGTCTACATTAATCCCTCCCACGCCCCCCATCTAGGTTTGACCTCACCTTGCTCCATCATGGTAAAAGCTACAGAGCCTTATCTCTCTAGGACAGTGTTTCCCAAACTCAGGATGCCGCTTGTGTAGGAAAGCCCCTGGCGAGCCGGGCCGGTTTGTTTACCTGCCCCATCCGCAGGTCCGGCCGATTGCGACTCCCACTGGCCACGGGTTCGCTGCTCCAGGCCAATGGGGGCTGCTGGAAGCGGCAGCCAGTACATCCCTCAGCCCGCGCTGCTTCCAGCAGCTCCCATTGGCCTGGAGCAGCGAACCCGTGGCCAGTGGGAGCTGCGATCAGCTGGACCTGCGGACGGGGCAGGTAAACATACTGGCCCAGCCCACCAGGGGCTTTCCCTACACAAGTGGCATCCCAAGTTTGGGAAACACTGCTCTAGGATATTAGCGTAACAGAACTAATGTTAATTATCTCCCTGTAGACGCATGCCTTTTTGGCACAAAGACATAGCCTTAGTCTCTGTGCCATACCACACTGCACTCTGGGGATAAAACAGGGGTAATAGTATTCCGTACCTCTCGTTGGTAGTGTTAAAGGGTCCATACAAATACTTAGTGCAGTATAATGAACAGGTTTTCCAGTGCTAAAACTTTCCTCTCTGTGCAGAGGGGAAAAAAATCTGCAGCTCACAAAACAGAAAATGGCCATAGAAGCAAGTGAGGCATTCAGATCCTTCTTTTGTATGGCTGGTGCTATGCAAAGGACAATGTTTGTGTTTGTAATTCTGAAACTGTCATTGTCTGGCTTCTAAACAAACAGTGATGGGATATTTGCAGATTTCTCCTCTTTTTAACCAATCAACTGACTATACTTAACTAAAAATTGCTGGACAGGCTAAGACCTCTTGGTCCCAGAAATCTCTGAGAAGTGACTGTGTAAAAATGGCACCTCAGGACTTCCAATTTTTGTCTATCAATTATTTCCAAGCCAACTTTTTTTCAGCTTACAGGAAAGAAAATGGTTGGTGCAAGTCAGTAGAGGTGAGTATATGTGCCTGGTTTTGTAATGAAGTTCTGTGCTCCATTATTAATATAAAATGGTTGTTCTTGATTGTAGAGAAAAGATACTAGCTCAACTCCAACCTGAACTTCATGCTGTGTTCTTTATTCAACATAGTTCAATACAAACTGATTGAAGTCAGAGGAAATATCTTCATTGTCTTTGAATGCCTTTTCAACCAAAACAAAAATGTTCAGGAAAATTTTCATTTTGATTCACATTTTTTTTCATAACTTATTTTTATTGCCATGTGGGAAAAAACCAAAACACTTCTGTTCAGTTTTAAAATCCCTTTCCACTTTTTCTTCTAGTGGAACAGAGGAGTGATTTTTCATCCCACCAAAGCAAAACATTTTCCATTAAAAAATATGTCATGTACCATTTCAAAACTAGATGAAAAAATATTCATTTCTTCAAGAGCTGTCCTTACTTTAAAAAACAAAAAAAGCCCTAGTTATCACTTGACAGCTGTTCAAAATCAGCTGTTCTAGCCTTCATTTCAAGGCTACTTACCTTTTTCAGTCTTCAGTGAGGCAATTATAGCGATGCAAAATATTAGTAAGAAAATATGAAAGCCTTGAAATTTAAGGTTGGGCCATTTTATTTTGATTCAATCAAATTAGTCTATTGTACGGTGGTTGGAGGGGAGGAGTGAAATTTTACTCTTCCCCTTATCTCAATTTTCTCTTAAATGTCTGATTTTAAGAAAATATTGAGGCTTTAGCTCCATTTCAAAATTCAAAACTTTCATTCCAATGAAGGTTAGCTTCTTATCAAAATGTGATATCTCAAAATGCACATTTTGATGCCAACACCTTTTCATGAACATTTCACACAAATTCTGAGAAATAGCTGAGAATGAAACTATCAATATCTGCTATTTTCACATAGCCCTAAATGCAACTCTACCAAATGGCTTTCAGAAATCTTGGTATAGTATTTCCTGCATTTCCCTTACCTATCATGGGAATAATGATTGATTGTAAACAATCATTACAGCTGATTTAAACATGATCTCCTTCCCACAAATACCAGTAGGTCAGCGCAAGTTCAATTATGCTTGTCTCACAGTTTTTCTTTCATGAGAATTGAATTATCATTTAATATTTTGTCCTTGAGTGAAGTTAATACTGCAAGTAGTTACAGGCCTCCTAGTTTATGTGGTGCATATGGATAATGGTATAAAGTCTGCCACTAAGCAGGTCATTAGTCAACTTCCAAAAACTGCCCACGAAGATGTCACTAATTTTTAGTAATTTCTATTTCCATTTTCCTTACATCTCCCATGTGTATATGATCTGGACCTAGTTAGTTAATCTCTCTGAACTGTGTCCAGCTGTAATCTGCACTGTTCCTATCCAGCTATTCAGAAATATACCATTGTTTTATGCAGTGGTGTTGTAGCCAAGTTGATCCCAGGATATTAGAGAGACAGGGTGGGTGAAGTTGATCCAATTAGAGATACTACCTCACCCATCTTGTCTCTCCAGGAAATATAATCAGTTTGTTGGAAATCTCCAGCCTCTTCTGGGAAAACAGAATCAAAATAATTTTCCTGCAATTTCCTTATTCCCCTGTTCAGTTCTACATGATCATTTTTAGCAAATACTCTCACTCTTATTACCTGCCTACTGTCGGTATGTTTTAAGCTAACAAATGATGATTTCATCAAGCAGAAAGCAAAATATTCCTATTCTCAATGGTAGAGTTTCCAGTCCTTTTCCTTACTAGTTGTCTTGTGTTCTGTACAAACCTTCCAACTGTCACTTAAAGGTGAATTGCAAAGTAAAATGTTTGTTCCCTGTGTATTAATTACCTGTAATTCCTGTATGAGTGATGTACCCTCACTGCTTGCTGACTGTACCTTGATTCATCCACCTTAAACCCCCCCATTGGGGATACTGCAGACTGTATGTGTTATGCGCTATCCAATGTCAAAATATTAACATCCCCCTATACTCTGTATGGTACCCTCGATGACTATTAACTGACTTTTCAACGCTCTGTATCGTTTATTTTTAAACATTTTCTAATAAAATTTTAAATATGTTCCTTTGTGCGGCATGAACACAGCCTCATAAATTTAAGAGTATTTCTCCTGCTGTTTTTTTATATGAAAAGTAGCAGGCTTTGATTTCCCTCTTTTTGCAGAACTCTTCAGAGGACTGGGAGGGACAGAAACATTAGATTATTATTATTTGTATTTTAGTTGTGCCTAGAAGCCCAAAGCACCATCACATATGCAAGTGAGGTACCAGATGCACAAATGTGAAACATATGTATGCCCAATTTTTGAACATGACTTCTGGCCTACATTTAAAAAAAGAATGTATGGACCATAGTGTACACCACCGCTGTATGTGGCCTCATGAACCATTCATTTTCAATTACATTCTCAAAGTGATCTTACAAGCTGGTAAAATTCAGTCTTTTATATTTGTATTGTCTCCTTCACTAGGCTGAGGCACGTGCACACACACACACACACACACACACACACACTGACAATGTGAAGCTATTCTGTAACCACAGATCATCTCTGATCAGGAATTTGCACTGGAGCAGGCCACCACAACTCTTCTAAATGGATTACCCTTCTTTGAACATGTTTATTATTATGATTCATAACCACCATGTTCAAAATTAATCTATAGTCTCTTATCTCTAAAAATTCACAAAGAGAAAGATGGTCCAATGATTTGGGTGCTAATTTAAGGTTCAGGAGAGCTGGGTTTGATTCCTTATTCTATCAGATTTTCTTTGTGACCTTGGGGAAGTTGCTTAGTCTCCCTACCTCAGGAGAATAAATAGCACTTTCATACCTCACAGGTGTGCTGAGAGGACAAATACATTTAACAACTGTGAGGTCCTGACCTACTAGATGAGCCATATAAATACCACAGAGAGGTCTATTTTCTTCAGTTTTCCCATAAGTCGGGAGCAAACCTCACAAGTTTCTGAGAATGTTTTTTTTGCTTGATTTCTAACAAAATTTTCTTTGTTGTGCCTTTATAGCATCTTCCTCTACCAACTCAATATCATCTCCTCCCAACAGTAGCCTTTGGTACTCTTCTGTCTTAGTTTATTTAACACTTTGGTAAAATCTGAAATTTTGTATCAGTGACTCTAATGGAGTGTAATCATTCCACAATTTGGCCCTATTTTATAACTCCCGAGTAATTTTCCTAGTATATTCATGCCTCTTGTCTGTTCAACTATAGCTTATATCTGAAGTGCAATCCGCTTTAATCCACCTTTTGTGGGAATTTTGTAGTATTTGGTTGTAATATATTTGATTTTTCTCCTTTTGCACCATTCTCCTTTACCTTCTTATACATCAGAGCATACAAGGCAGTATCTGACTAAATCCTTCATTACTAATCAAAATATCCATATGATTTTACATATTGGCAAACAGATCTCCTGAATCCTAGTCCCGATATGTAACCACATGATGATCCTTCCCTTTATGTGATATAATCATCAATCACCGTCTGAAGTGAATAGCTGCTCCAAATTTACACCAGTGTCAGTGAAAGCATTTGGCCTCCTCCATACAAGACAGGGTACTGTACGATATGTGTAGCACTGAGAATCCATTTCTCTGTGGGATTTATCCATGTTGTGCAATAGTTTGGGTGCTAGGCTTTATTCTTTGCTTTGTCTGACTGACTGCAGAAATAAATATTGATAAAACCTTGTTGCTGAAATAGAGTGGCTCCAGCACTTTCTTACATAACACAGGTCGATGAGACAGATTGGCCCCTATGCTCTTTGCAAAGAAATCATTTAGCAAACAAATCTTGTTCTTTCATTGAAGGCAATCTGCCCTTATCTCTGTTTTCATTTTGACTTAGTCCCACAGAGAAAGATGAACACTGCTTTCATTTGTAAAGAACGACAGAATACGCCATCATTGCCTGCTGGCCTTAGAATGAGACATGAAACCAAGGTCCCTCCTACCCATATATGGAAGCTCTGAAGCAAGAAGGTAAAGATTTTCAAAAAAACATAGGTGATGGCTCTGGAGTATTGACCAACATTCCCCTTGCAATGATTTATTTTCCTATGTAGCCTTTTCCAGCTCCAGCCATACCAGCTCAGGCTGTGATCATTTTAATTCTCACAACGTGAAAACCCAGGGTACTGCAGAAGATGAAGGTAGATGATTCAACAGTCTTCCTTTAGAGTCTGTATTGAACCAATGCCCCATATTATCAAAAGGTAAAGGGACACCTGGAGTCTAGTCAATCTTTCTTAAAAACAACAACAACAAAACCCCAGTCTCCTCCTGGTTTCATCTGACAATTTTTGTACTTTCTTACAAGCACATTTTTTTTCCGCATTTTTTTTTTAAATGTTTGCCTCCTTTTGCTGCCTGAGAGGCCCACATAGGCAGAAGAAACTGGCTATACAGAGTCCTATCAAATACATAGAGGATAGAAGCTGACAGAATAGAGAAATGTGTTTTGTCTTCTAATCTTTCAGCTACAGTAATTTTAGGTGTCATTTGTACCTGTACTAGTTAAAACATTTGCAGACAGAAGTACAATTTAAGTCCCTGCTCCTCAAAGACTTACTCATGTACTTAATTTGATACACACTAAGTAATTCTATTGACTTCAAAGGTCCAGATCCTCAAATGTATTTAGGCTCCTAGCTTCCAGGATCTGGGCCAAAGAGACTACTTAGAGCACCTAAAATTAAGTATATGCATAAGTCTGTGGAGGGCCAAGGCCTACATTGACTTTAAATGGATTAAAGCCCTAAACTGAACAGGAATGCTGGCTAAGGCATTGGCAGGACAGTGCTGTAGAGTGGTGATAGAATTTATTAGAACAGTTTGTGATTCTGGTTACTGGATGACAACACAGCCAAAGCTGTGACAGGCCTGTCATAGTAGCCAAGTAATGCAACCAGGAGAGTGGCACTTATGCTACAAAGATTAGCCCAAAGAGAAAGTCAAAGCTCCCTCCAGACACAGTCCATAAGAGAGAAAGTCAAGCTACCTCTCATTCACCTGACTCACCTTTGCTCATTCCCTGCGGCTGGTTTGTATCTCCCTACCAATTGGGGGAAATCAGATATTATGCTGCCAATCCAGGCCATTAGCCTCTCTCTGACAGAATTCTTGCTGCCAATGAGGTTGGCTGCTGGCCTGAAGCCAGCCAAAACTCCAGGTGGTTGTTTCCATTATAAGTCCAGCTATGGCTCCAGGATAGGCTTTTGACCCCACGACTGCCAGATACAGTGAGGGGTTCACTCATCCCATTGCATGTGGAAAGGGTATTTTAAGGTCAACAGTGACAAAAAAAATTACACAACAAATTTTTACCCAGTTCTCTTCTGACTTACACTGTTTTCACACTAACATAACTTCAGTAACTTACACCAAGAGGGAGGAGTATTGTATCTGAAGTCCTCCACAGGTTCAGGTCTATGGAGACCATGGATGGTCCAACTTTCCCTCTTGTCCTAAGAAAAAATAAGAATCTTCTAAGAAAGCTGCTAATGGCACCAGCCCCATCCTATCAGCCCCTTAGCTTTACAGAGGCAGGACTCGTTAGAAGAGGCTAATTATGGCACAGACCTCTCTGGATTCTGGAGAAGCTGGATCTTTGAGATAACTAGTTATGATTTAATCCTGCTGTAGAGCAGCACTTTTCAGTTAGGACAACTCAGGCCTACTGGCAGCAAAATAACCTCAGTCCCACTTAGGTGGTCAAAAAACACATGAGTTTGCAGAAACAAAATTATATCCTCATGGAAAGTTGGAATCCATTCAATGCAGTTTTATAAAAAGTAAAAAATGTATGAATTGTGTGTTTAGCAACAGCAATTGACTATCATCTCGCCATTAGAAGTGACATGTTTTACTAAGCTTTGAAACAAAATGTGATACAACATTAAGATTCTGTAAAGGTTTTAAAGTCTCTGGATTGACCATTTCTGTGCAACCCATTTGTCCTTTGTAAGAAGAAACATCTCTGATTAACAATCCCACTTTATTACTTCTATTATCTCTATATTTGGCCAAAATGGAGTACATGATCAGATGAAACAAAGGCAAGCCAATACATGTGTTTCCAAATACAACCAACCCTATAATTAACTTTGCAATGTTTATATCCGCATCTGCTCCCATAGGTCCAGCTCTTTTACCCTACGCAGTTTTGTGAGATCCTGCAGAGTTAGTCACTTTCTTTGTCCTTGATACTACCAAATGGCTCTACTCTGAAAGGGAAAGTGCTAATGATCAAATTGCCAATGAAGAATCAATGGCTCCTTTTGAATAAAACACTGTTCAGAAGTCTCCAGTCCTTTGGAATAGCTGTTATTCTCAGTATTGAAAAGTTACATTTTATATGACTGGGTCTTTTTCTTCTCTATATCTATAGGCTCTTTGATCACTTACTAATCAGTGAACTGTTGACAACCAATTAAATTTACATATAACAAGGTATATTGTTATCATCTGTCATATTCACTTATCTTTCCTCTCAAATATTATCACAATGTGGACATCTAGACTATTTTATACCTTCCCCTACCTCTATTTGGTGCATTAATCAGGATGGCTATTCCTTTTTAGCAAAGTGAGGGTTGCTAATTAATATGACTTGCTAGAACATTTATTGTTATTAATGGCTCAAGGAGAAATTATTCTAGCTGTGGTGGGGCCGCAGAAGGTCCAAAATGCAGTGGAACTACTGATGTTTTGCTGTGCAGTAGGTGGGAATTCCTGTAGAAATGACAGACCCACATCTTTTGCACTCCAGAGCACACTCAACCAAAACATAAGTATTTTTCAGGGCCCCATATTATATATATTTTCCCAGTGGGAAAAGTATGTGCATTGGAATGTTTTGGTAGGATTATATGTAATCCTAACAAAACAAAACATTCCGCTGCACACACCATGGGAAGAAGGTGAGAGAAACTTCACCCGACAAATGTTAGTCATGTCGCCTAATGCACTACTGTGAGGCACTCAAATACTATGGTGATGAGCATGGTATAAGAACCTTTATAGAACAAAAGTACAGTTAACAACAAAAAGAGTCAGAGAAATCAGATGAGATTAATTTGGCCATACAGCATTGAAGCAGCCTGTAAAATGATCCCCTATGGATCCAAACACTCCCACTGCATATGGATTTCATCAGCTTGATAAGTAAAGAAAAAAATTTGTAATTTCAGAATTTTGCTGCTGAGCACAGGACTGAGAAAGGGAGACTTCCCAGCTCTGCCATGGGAAAATCACTTAGGCCAAAATATTTAAGGGCAGGTCTGCACTTAAAACATTGCATCAGCACAGCTACGTCTCTGTAGCACTTAACTGAAGATGCTCCTATGCCAACGGGAGAGCTTCTCCTAGCATAGTTAATCCACCTTCCTGAGAGATGGTAGCTATTGTAGCGACCTTGGAATTCATTAAATAGCAAACTAGTGAATGAAAAAGCAATAAAACTTTAATAAAACAAACTGGAGAGCATCTCTGGTTAACTGCTGCACACAACCATGCAGTGTTCCCAGCCAACCCTCACTTCCAAGGCAGATCTCCAAATTCCTATGTTCATAATAGTGTCCATTATGGCCACCCACTGGCCAGGCTGTCAGTGACACTGGACACCTGATTGGCATAGCACACAGCAGCCAAGAACCCCTGAGCGCTCTGCCAGCCTCAGTCTCCTAAGTAGCTAGGAGTCCAGGCACATGCCACTGCAACCAACATCCATACCACTCAGTGGCAGATTTAGAGTTAGTGGGGCCCTGTGCTCAGCTTCATTTTTGGGGCTCCCCTCTCAAGACCCAGCCAAGAAAAAGAACATGCTCTCTTATCTCCCCCATCCCTGTTTTTCATTCATTTTTTTCTTCATCCTCCTCCTATATTATAAGTAATAGGAAGTAAATGAAAATAAAGTGAGATACCTTGATTGTTTTTGTAGTCTAACTTTTTTTTATCACAGACCACTTGAAAATTGCTAAGGGTCAAGGCAGACCACTTAATGATCTTTCCAAATATTGTTTGCGTGGTTAGCTAACTACTTGTAAAGTGCTTTGGATAAGAGCACTTTATTAAAAAAAAAACATAAAAAAAATTGGGGTGCAGCATCTAGCAAGGAGTTGGGATGTGGGAAGGGGCTCAGGGTTGGGGTGTGGGGTCTGGGAAGAAGTTAGGGTGCAGGAGCAGGCTGGGGGTTGAGTTGCGGGGTCTGGCCAGGAGTTAGGATGTGGGAGAGGGCTCAGGGCTGGGGCAGAGGATTGGCATGTGGAGCGCCTACCTGGGGCAGCTTTTGTTTGGTGCGAGGGGTGCAGGTGGGGATGGGGGGGGGTGCAGGAGCTCCTGTTTGGTGCTCAGGGCAGGGGTGGGGATGGGGGTGCAGATGTCAGGGCAGAGGGTGTGGAGAGGCTGGGTGTGAGGGGTGCAGGAGTCAGGGCTGGGGTTGTGCAGAGGTGCAGGAGTGAGGGCAGGGGGGTGGGCCAGGTGTGTGGAGGGCCACCCCAGCCCCCTGCCGTGAGTGGCTCAGAGCAGGGGGCTGGGGTGTGTGTGTATTATATTACCCGCCAGCTGGAATGTGTGTGTAATACCACCAGCACCAGCCTGCAGCAAAAGTCCCGGGAGCCAGCAGGAGCCCGGGTCACCGGCTGGGAGAACGCACCACACGCTGCACCTCCAGCACGGCTCTTAAATGGCTTCCTCCCTGCTCTCCCTTACAGCTTCTGCCCCTGCAGCGGTCCCCCGCGCAGGGGGTGCTGGACAGTGCTGCGCTGCCTGGCCCTGGGGCCCCCTTTAGTTGGAGGGCCCCGTGCCAGGGCACTGTATGTTTCATTGTAAATCTGCCTCTGATACCTCTCACTTTCCTCAAATACCCCTACTCCAGGCAGGTTAGCAAGTCTCTATGAGCCTTTCAGGACAGTGAATTTCCTGCTCTAATCTTCTCAGTATCAGCCTTTCATTAGAGTCCGAGTTGTTCTCTTGTTCTTTGACAGTTTCTCTTTTGTGTATTGATGATAAAGGATCAATCAGACAGGAAATGCCATAGTTCTCAGTTGTCAAGTTGTTGGCAACTCATAAATCCCTTTGATTACGTCGAAATGTGTCCCCCAGTCTGTCTGGACTACATAAGACCTTGGATGCAGCTGTTCTTTAATAGTACTTCTTTGGCCCCAATATTAGAGGTGTGATTCCTTAGGCACACTCTGTCACCTGGGTTAAGAGATGGGCGATCACAGGCCCTTTTGTCAAAATAATATTTCTACTTCCACTTATGATTTTATTTCATCTTCCAAATGTTTCACTACTATGAGACTTCTGCAAGTAAACAGTAATTGGTAAATTAGATCTGATCCGTCTTCCCATTAATAGCTGAGCTGGAGAAAAGCCATTCTTCAGGAGTGTACTTTGCTAAACCAGTAACACTTTATACAAAAATCATCCCACTGTCAAAAGTCTTTTTCATAAAGGTTCTTTATTGTCTGTATAGACCTTTCCACAAGTCCATTTGATTTGGGGTAATTTGGACTTGATGTATTGTGAAGAAAATCCCAAATTGCCTAAAATCTGCACTGGAAAATTGCGACCCTAAAGACTTAATTTGGAATTACATTTCTGGAGAAGATTCCCTTCATGCCAGCTATCACTGACTTATTATTAGTACTGTGCAACGTGCACATTTATAGATACAGAGAATAATAATCTGTGACTGTTAAATAATCCTTTGATTGCCAGGTAAATAAATCAGTGCCTACCTTCTCATAAGGACTTTGTGGAACTGGATTAGGTTTCAGTGGCTCTGCCTCTTGGCACGGCTTGTATTTCAAGCATGAAAAGCAGTTCCCTACCACATTAGCAATGTCATGATTGATCCACAGCCAATACAGCACCTCTCATGTTCATTGTTTGTACTTCTCAATTCCTAAATGACCTTCATAAATCTTTTGTAACATTTCTTTTTAGAGGTTCACTGGAATTACCACCTTACTGCCCATGAAAATCACCCCATCTATCACAGTAAGTTCATGCCTGCAGTTCCAATAAAATCTCTTATACTTGGACACCAACTGCTTATTTCTTCAGGCCACCCTTTAATTATCACTTCCTTAAGGTTTCCCAGTGATTCATCTTTCTCCATTTCCTCTCTTATTTGTTGCAGTTTCCTGTTAGCTATGGAAATTGACTTTACAATCAGATCAACATAGGCTTGCATCTGTCTCTAAAGTCTTCTCTGGTTTCATGGGAGCCACTGCTCTGGAAAGTGCATCTACAGTGAACATGAATTTTCTGGGCATATAGATCACAACCATATCATATCACTGCATCTGAAGAAGTGAGTTTTTTTACCCACAAAAGTTTATGCCCAAATAAACCCCTTAGTCTTTAAGGTGCCACTGGACTCCTTGTTGTTTTTGTGGATACAGACTAACATGGCTACACCCTGATACTTTATATCATACTTTTGCAGCTTTATCATTCTTTGAATCCTTAAAGGTACAGTCATTTAGGAGTTTGCTAAATAATGCTATCAGGGGCTTGTGGTCCATTTCAACTTCCACCGTCTGTCCCCAGATATACTGATTGAGTGTCTCACAGTCAAACAATATTCTTAAAAGCTCCTTTTCGATCTGTGCATATCTGGTTTTTGCCTCAGTCAGAGATTTGGATGCATATGTCACTGGCTGCCAACAATCCTCTTCCTTCTGTAAAATCACTGCACCTAACCCAGACTATGAAGCATCTGCTGAAATTTTAATAGGCCTTCCTGGTGCATAGAACTTCAATACTAGTTCTTGTATCAGTTGTTGTTTTAAACCTTCCCATGATTCCTCCTGTTCTGCACCCCAGTACCATTCATTTTTATTCTCTAGGAGTTTTTTCAAAGCCACTGCTTTGTTAGATAGATTAGGTATAAATTTTCTAAGATAATTAACAATCCCCAAGAACCACTGGACATCTTTCTTGACATCATTTCAATGGCTGAAATTTTTTTCTTATCAGGTTTTATATCTTCACTGGAAATAATGTTGCCAACAAAAGTCAGTTCTATAACCCCTAAAACATATTGCTCCCTATTTAGTTTGAGGTTTGCAGCTCTAGTTGTATCCAGGACTTCCTGAAGTCTATGGTCATGCTTCTCTTTCGTTGAGCCCCAGATGATGATGTTGTCCATTGAGGTGCCGATACCATTAATATGTTCATAGAACATATGTCTGGTTTTGTGATACACTTCTGGTGTTGAAGCTATGCCGAAGAGTAAGTTTAAGAATCTGTATCTTCCAAATGGGGTAATAAATGTGCATAGCATTGAGCTTTCTTCAGTTAATTTTAGTTGCCAAAAACCTGAGGATGCATCATTTACTGAAATATTGAGCATTTGCAAACTGAGCCATAATCTCTTCTCTGGTTGGTAGTTTGAAATGTTCTATCTTTTTTATAGCCTTTTTGAGATCTCTGGGATCTAAGCATTTGCATAGCTGGCTGTTACTTTTCTCCACAATGACAAGGGAGCTCACCCATTCTGTTGGCTCCTCAATTTTTTGTTTTATTTGCATTGCATCCATTCTAGCAAGCTCAGCCTTTAGTTTATCACAGAGTGCAAATGGCATCTTTCTACATGGATGATAACTGGAGGGACTTGCTTGTTTATCCGGATTGTATGTTCACCCTGCAAGCAACCCAACCCTTGAAACTGGTTGAAACATATTCCTGAAAAAGTGCCTTATAGCCAAGTTCCGTATGATCTTGTAGTGAGAGCACCCATTTTATAAGATTGAGTTTCCGGCATGCAGCCAGGCCTAAAATTGGTGTCACCTCCTTTGGCACTACAATTAAAGGGAGCCCATACATGGTATTTTTATGGTTGATGCTAGCAAAGCACCTCTCCTTCACTGGTACATTTGTTCCAGAGTAACCACTTATGTTTATTTTTGTTGGTCCCAGTTTTGATCTTATATTCAGTCTCCCATAATTTTGTTTAGCATATTAACCTGAGCTCCTGTGTCGTTTCAGTGGAATAATTGTTTCATTCACAGTCATAGGCAGTATCCAGTCCTTCTCATCTGTCATGCTAAATCCCACTACGTCTATGAAAAACTCCTCAACCAGATTATCTTTAACTGAATACACTTGACTTTTCTGCATTTGGTACCTGCAGCATTTTGCAAAATGATTAGACCTCTACCCCGACATAACATGATCCTCGGGAGACAAAAAATCTCACCGTGTTATAGGTGAAACCGCGTTATATCAAAAGTTATATCAAACTTGCTTTGCCCCTCCTCGCTCCTTGTTCCCTGACCGCCCTCTCCAGAGACCCCCCTCCCTAATCACTCCCAGGACCTCACCCCTTATCCAATCCTCCTGTCCCCTGACTGCTCCGACCCCTATCCACCACCCCCTGACAGGAACTCACCGGCAGCGATGGGAAGCAGAGCAGCGCGGTCCCAGTCCGCTCCACTCCGCCAGCTCCCAGCTGCAGCGCTCCGCTTCCCGCCATCAGTGAGTGCGGGGAGGTTTGAGAAAGGATGCCCCCCCACACTCACCTGCAGTGGGAAGCGGAGCGACGTGGCCCCCAGCCCCTCCACTTTCCTTGCCCTGGCCACAGCCATGTCGCTGTGGGGCGGCTGGGGAAAAGTCCTGCACTCACCTGCACAGCGGGAAGTGGAGCGCTACTGTTGGGAGCTGGTGGAGTGGAGCTGGCTGGGGCTGGGCTGCTCCGCTTCCCGCTGCTGGTGAGTGCAGGGAGGTTGGGGAAAGGATGCCCCCCCATACTCACCTGCGGCGGGAAGCGGAGCACTGCGGCTGGGAGCTGGTGGAGTGGAGCAGGCTGGGGCCGGGCTGCTCTGCTTCCGCTGCTGCTGGTGAGTGTGGGGGGGATTCCTTCCCCCAAACCCCCTCCCCCGAGTGACACAGCTGGGGCTGGGGCGAGGGAAGCAGAAGAGGCTGCTCCCGGCCCCCTGCTAATCCCCTGGGCCACTCTGGGACTGCGGGGTCCCCCAAAGTGCCCTCCCACAGCTCCTGCCCCCCTAGACCCTGGGGGAAGAAGCCCCTGACCACCCCCTGAGACCCTCTGCCCCTTATCAATCCCCTCGGCCCCGGCCTGGTCCGGCACCCTTAACACGCTGCTCAGAGCAGTGTGTCAGAGCTTTACCGTGTTATATGCGAACCTGCGTTATATCAGGTCGCGTTATATCTGGGTAGATGTGTACTTTTCCCACATTTATGATGGGGTTTCCCAAAGGCAACACACTGTTTAGGGCCATGCTGTGATCCACATCTTCCACATCACCACCTGTACCCAGTGATCCCCATAGCAGTGGTTCTTATAGCGAGTGATTCCGCTCTTTGATTTGACCTATTCTGGCTATATTATTTTGTACTTAGTACATAGATAACCCCTTCTGATAAATTCATTTTTTTGGCTTGTGCTTTCACAGTTTCTGCTGCCCAGCAGAGCTTTTTCTAAAGTTAAGTCTCCTTCATGGAGCAGTCTCTCTCTTAACACATTGTCTTGAATGCCACAAATGATTATATCTCTGACCAGCGACTCTGTCAGCTCACCAAAGTCACAGGTTTTACTGAGTTTCCTTAATTCTGTGACATATTGCTCTATGGTGTCATCAGTTTTTTGCATTCATATAAAAAAATTGTCTCTCAAAGGTCTCATTCCTTTTTGGCATGCAGTGTACCTCAAATTGAGTCAGTATTTTACTTGACTTCATGCTTTCAACTTCATCAAATTTAAAGTTGTTATAAATATTCAATGCTTCCTCCCCAACAGCATGCAAAGAGATTGCTGATTTCACTTTATCATTTTTCTCTTCAGCCCCTATAGCTGCTAAATATAATTCAAATCACTGTCTACATTTTTTCCAATTCTCTGCAACATTGCCTGAAAATTGATGACTGACTGGAAGCTGTGACACATCAATTTTTGGCTTTTTTCCCCTTCTTAAGCTAGTAAAGCTACTATTGTGGTCACTAAATACATGCAAAAGCTTCAGTGCCTGGTGCTCCACATGCTTCTCTGGTGCCTCCCTTTGTCTCTGCTTTCAGTTGCAGACACAGGAGTTAACTTCAAAACGACTAAAGTTTCCTTCTCATGCAGCATTTCTGACACCATGTCATGATATTGGGGTTCATTAAATAACAAACCAGTGAATGAGAAAGGAATAAAACTTTAATAAAACAAACTGGAGAGCATCTCTGGTGAACTGCTTCACACAGCCATGTGGTGTTCCCAACCACGCCATCAGGTCACATCTCCAAATTCCTATGTTCAAAATACTGTTCTTCATGAAGGAGAGTCTCTAAATTATAATCTTCTACAAACGTATCTTTACAGCTATGTCAACAGGAGAAGCTCTTCCATCAACATAGTGCTGTCTACAGACAGGGTAAGTTGGTATAACTATGTTGCTCTGGGCTGTGGATTTTTCACAGCCCTGAGTGATGTAGTTATACCGATATAAATCTGTAGTGTAGACCTGGCCTCAGTCCTCAAGAATGGGCTATGAGGGCCAAATTCAGCTCTTCGCCTGCAGGTCATACTCCTTGGCATGGTAGCCACTTATGTCAAGCTTGAATTTGGCTCTGTGGTAATGGCAGTCTTCTGACAACCTCTGTTGAATAAGACATTTGTTGTCTCTGCATTCTCGTGAAATACTGCCTCGCTATCCTAGCTTAATTTCACAGGATAGAATAACTGAGTCTCAAATTGCATAATTGTTGCTTGACAAGATAAAAGCCTTGATTTTTTCTCTCTGATGTTTCTCTCTCTCTTTATTGCCATATATTGGATTTGGTGATTATTTAAAAATCAGAAAATCTATAGCAAAAAACCAAGAACACAAACAACAAGGAAACAGAAATAGAGAAAATATCTCACATACAAGTTATCTCTAAGTAGCAGGACTCCCCCAAGACCTCAGCAGGTCTGTAGTACCATGGCCACAACCCACCTCTATTCCTGCTTCAGCAGGGGTCCTTCCAGAACTCACTCAGTTTCCAGCCCCAAGTTCTTTAATTCACTCTTCAGCAGACTGGCAACAGAGTCAGAGGCGGCTCTAGGGATTTTGCTGCCCCAAGCACGGCAGGCAGGCTGCCTCCGGCGGTTTGCCTGCGGAGGGTCTGCTGGTCCCACCGAAGCCGCGGGACCAGCAGACCCTCCGCAGGCAAACCGCCGGAGGCAGCCTGTCTGCCGCCCTCGCGGCGCCGGCAGAGTGTCCCCCGCGGCTTGCTGCCCCAAGCACGCACTTGGCGTGCTGGGGCCTGGAGCCGCCCCTGAACAGAGTACATTGTCACAAAACAGAAACTATTTAGTCAATTCCAGCTCCACCCAGTCTCCTTCTGTTTACTGGGCTTCCCTAGCTTACTGCCAGGCCTCCTGCTCCTGGCAGTTCCCCTAACCCCCACCACCTTTTATATTTGAATTACCTGATTCCTCTCAGGCAAGGCTTATCTTGTCATTGAGGCTGGCTTTTAGCCCCAGGCTGTTCAGCCCCAGGGCAAGCCACCTCGTTACAAGATCTTTAAACAGTTTACTGATTCTCCGTTTTAGTGCTTGGAATATTTTCTATCAGAAATGTGACTGAGCTGCAAAGCTCTGATCTGGAATATTACCAAAGTTCACAATTGTTCAGAACAGGGGATTTGGTTTGGGCCCATCTCTAGTTTCTATTTCTGTTATTGCTAGAGTAGAACATCTGTTTGATAAACAATTCTACCCTGCAGAACTCAGAGCAAGGCCTGGGGCTGTCACATATATTCCACAGACATAAGCCCACCACTAAGAGATGGATGATTTTATAATCAATGACACCTTGTAAATTATGGAAGCTGAGATACTAATGATCAAACCTGATTCTTCTACCAGGGTCAGGAAGAGCTTTGCCCTCTCAATATCCACAATTGTATAACTGGCTTATGCATTATCACTACTATGATAGTGGGTAGAAACTGCAATCAAAGATCAGGGTCCCCTTAATTACTGTGCAGACAAACAAAGAGAGCCCTTCCACAGACAGGGCAACAAAACAGACAAATAGGTGGAGGAGCATGGGAGGATGGGTCAACAAAATGAATAGAGTTTTGCAGAAAAAGCCTTCAAGGTTTTAGTCTCCCTTTGATGTAACAGACATTAGCAAGTGCCAAGATGGGGTAGTGGGCTTGATAGACCAATGCTCTGAGCCAGTTAGACAAATCTTACACTCCTATATATAGGACAATCCTACAATAGCCAAGGACTGTACAGTAGATAGATGATTTTATATACTGCTTTACTGAAGGCATCTTACACCTCGTAAACCTGGTGTTGCATCAATCCCTTAATGTGCAAGCATTCAGTTTTCCAAGTTATATAATTCAAGAACACCCTTCCAGTTAATATATATGACAACAACCAAAGCAATTTAGGTGCTGCACTTGGACATCAGAGTCCACTTAAGACAAAAGAAAAACTAGCACATGATCTGCTCCACCTTGGGGCTGATGTTATTTTAATAGTTCAGCACAATCAAACACGTCTTTCCCCTGCTTCACCTGAAAAAGCTGTGGATTAGTTTTGATTCTTCCAGTAAGTTTATGTTCTTCCATAATTATTTCTTTACCCTGCAGCTATTTTTACCTACTGCTGACATTTCAGATGTCAATAGTAGGCAGAGGACAGCCTGCTCAATTAGTGCTGAACATTGCAAAGTCGTAGGTTTCAAGTTCATTTCTGATTATTGACCAAGATTAGTAATGAGACTGACACAAAACTGAAAATCCAAATCCTCGCAAATTTTGGGGAAGTTCAGATTCTGATCCAAACTTCTTGCTCTGTTCTCCTTCCCCCAATGTGGTGGTCAGGTTCTGATACCCACCCATCTCCAACAGCTCTATAGTGCCTTTCCCATTACCCAGCTGTTTCTTTCTAGCATCATCCTTATTATTTCAACAGCTGCTGAGGTTTATGCCTCACAGGTTGACAGCCTTTGCTAAAGCTCCATCCTTAATCTGTAAGATGGGCAATTCTACCTGTGAGCCTGCTGCATCTCACAGGTCTAACAGGAAAAAACACATCAGAAGCTGAGCTGAAGTCTTTGCACATGTCAGATTAGTTCATTTTCATGCTGGATCTGGGCTACTGCCCATTACTTTCTTCTTGTGCAACATTTTCTCTGGCACAGAAAAAATGATCAGTTGTCAATTTAAGGTGTCGCTCATAGAGCGCACTGCTGAAAGGAAGAAATAAAGAGGAGAAAAAACATATTTTAGGATTCTAGCCAGCAGCAGCCACAGCAGCAAATAAGGAATGGATCACTTGATTCACCCCAGTGAGAACAAGGTTGGGGACAGTTATACCCCAGGCACCCACAGCAGGAATAGTTCTGCCCACAGGGTTATCTCCTGGGGACTGCCGGCAGCAGTATGACACCCAAGGGTCCCACTGAAGGCCAGCTTTGAATTCTGGCTAGGAATGCACAACAGTCCCTTTGAGAGAGGATACCCTGAAGGTATGCTGAATCCCTGATGCTTGGTGCAATGGTCCCACCTGTTACGTTCAGAGCATACACCCAGAGAAGTCAGATAAAAACAAATATTCTTGCTGGAAGGTTGCAATGTAACACTACTTTATTTCTGAAAACTCAGAATGATTACACAGAAGAACCCAAACACACACAGAGAGGAAAAACAGGCTGCTCTCTAAGGAAGAGAGGAATAACTCACCCCGCCCTACTTCAACAGGCTCATTACATACTACTGCTGCTCCCATATATGCTTCACTACAGAGAGCCCCCTAGCCTACAAGCAGAACAAGAAGAATGCCCCTACTCAGAAAATGATAGCTTACAACTGCAATACAGCACCCCAATACTCCACCCCTGCTGACCCACCACACTTTTGGGGCTGTGTGGCTATGGGCTCCACTGCCCCAGTCCAATGAGACCAACCTCCAGAACATTCTGCCACTGGAGCGAACATAGCCCAGTGTATCGAACTGGTTTCTAGTATACGTATCCCCAGAATACACAAATCCCAGATCCAAATACCCCCAACTTTGGAAAAGTTGGGATCTGGATCTAGATAGTTATAGATTGGGTCTGTGAAGAAATGTGTACTGTTTCTTTAACTATGCAAAATGATGCCAGACAGGAGTGGGGCCGGAGAAAGTTTTAGACAGAAGTTCCACGGCGAAGCAAAGACAGAGCAGTGATAGACTAATACTGTTTTCCTTATTCTAATAAAGTTACTTGTTAGAAGAAAGTGACTTCCTCTGTGATTCATTAGTATTGTCACATGACAGGGCCTCCTTCTGCCCTAGGGTTGCCAACTTTATAATCGCACAAAACCGAACACCCTTGCCTTGCACCCTGCCCTGGTCCTACCCCTGAGGCCCTGCCCCACTCTTTTTCTGAGGACCCACCCTACCTCTGTTCACTCCATTCCCCCCTCCCTCCATCGCTCACTCTCCCCCATCCTCACTCACTTTCACCGGGGGTTGGGGTGTGGGCTCTGGGATGGGGCCACAAATTAGGGGTTCAGGGTGAAGGAGGGAGATCTGGTCAGGGGTTGGGGTGTGGGAGAGGGTGTGGGCTCCAGCTGGGGGTTTGGGCTTTGGGGTGGGGCCAGGGATGAGGGGTTTCAGGTGCAGGAGGGGGCTCCGGCCTGGGGCCGAGGGGTTTGGAGTATGGAAGGGGGCTCAGGGCTGGGGGTTGGGATGTGGGAGTAGATGCAGGCTCTGGCAGGGAATGCGGCAGGGGGTGCAGGCTCCGGGAGGGAGTATGGGTGCAGGAGGGGGTGAGGCAGCAGGCTCCAGGATGAAGTTACAATGCAGAAGGGGGTTCCAATGTGAGGTAGGGGTTTGGGGTATGAGATGCAGTTTGGGGTGCAGGCTCCAGGAGGGAGTTTGGGTGCAGGAGGGCTCAGGGCTGCGGCAAGGGGTTGGGGTGCAGGAGGGGGTGAGGCAGCAGGCTCCAGGATGAAGTTACAATGCAGAAGGGGGTTCCAATGTGAGGTAGGGGTTTGGGGTATGAGATGCAGTTTGGGGTGCAGGCTCCAGGAGGGAGTTTGGGTGCAGGAGGGGGCTCAGGGCTGAGGCAAGGGGTTGGGGTGCAGGAGGGGGTGAGGCAGCAGGCTCCAGGATGAAGTTACAATGCTGAAGGGGGTTCCAATGTGAGGTAGGGATTTGGGGTATGAGATGCAGTTTGGGGTGCAGGCTCTGGGCAGCGCTTATCTCAGGTACCTCCTGGAAGTGGCCGGCATGTCTGGCTCCTAGGTGCAGGGGTTCAGGGGTGGCTAGGGGGCTCCACTCTCTGCCCTCGACCACAGGCACCTTCTCCGCAGCTCCCATTGGCCAGGCACCATGGCCAATGGGAGCTGCAGAGCCGGAACTCAGGGTTGGGGCAGCACATGCAGCCCCCATGGCCGCTCTTGTGCCTAGGAGCCTGACATGCTCGCTGCTTCCAGGATCCGTGCGAAGCCAGGACAGGCAAGGAGCCTGCCTTAGCCCCGCTACGCTTCCAACTGGACCTTTAGCGTTCCAGTCAGCAATGCTGACCAGAGCCACAAGGATCCCTTTTCAACCGGCCTGTCAACCCTATTCTGCCCATGCATGTACATGAAGCTTTGCCTGTTTGTTGAGCTCAGTGACGGTGATCTACGCAGTGTAGAGGTGTTGGGTGGATTGGAAGGGCTTGTGTGATTTTACTTCCAGCCCAGGGGTATGGGGCACCAACAAGGTGTTTGCTACCTGCCCTATCTGGCAATATTTTAAATCTTGGCTCAGAGTAACAGAAAAGGCCAACTCCATCTTAGTCTATTTCCTTTGTAAGGGACCATACTCTTCACACTGATGTCCTGAAAAGTGAAACAGGCACACTGTGTATGCAATAAATGGATGTTCAGCAGCACTGAAAAGAGCCTTTAATTACATTAAAGCTTTTCACTCTCCAGGAAATACAGCTTTGTCAGTTATTAAAGAAGTCTCTAGCTGTAAGTCGCTAATGAAGGAACGAGATGTTGCAAAAAGCAGCATCAGTGCACTGTAATCACTGCCATGTATATGAAGTGAACCACTTCTTGACTCATTACAGTCAGAGACAGAATGTGAAGGCAGAGTTTATAGAGCACAACTCTGCTGTTTGAAAGGTGATGTTTAGTGTAATCAAATTGCATGTGCCCTTTAGTTAGACCTGTGTCTCTGTAACATCTGGATCCTCTTTTAATGAGGGATAAAGAGAAGGTATTAAGCATGGATAATGTTCAGTGCTACTCAAGCAAAGAAGCTGGAATTAATAACTTGCAATTCAGTCTGAGAAAGGAACTGCATAGCTGTGCTGCTCCTAGGGCTGAGCAAGAACCGAATTGTGATTCACAATCAAAATGTGCTCCCTGCTTCCTACTTGCTCCATGGCGGATATAAACTGTGCCAGCCCCTTTCCTGGTGCAGCTTATTTTTCCCATCCATGCTAGCCCAGCTGTGTTGGCTACCTACTACCCCACCCCTGCCTGTCCATTCCGCACCCCCCTGCTTTGGGGAGGCAGATTGGCACTGGGTTTTGCTCTCCCTTTTATGCATGCCCTGCACTGATAGCCTATGCAGGGGAGTAAGCAGGTGTTTTCTGCCATCTTACACGGTCTTGTTAGATGCCTCACAACTGAGCCCAGAACACTTGAGAAAGAGCTTTAGAAATAACAAATGAATAAAATAGTAATAATGATTGATACATAATGATATTGTGTCTGTGTGGATTCCCAGGGGTGAGCGCATCATTTGGGTTCAATGATTTTAAAGTGCTGCTCTATTCTGAAAAATGACTGTGTAAAAATTCTTCAACAAATCTGTTTTCTGGATATTCATAGTCATACCAATGTTCCCTCTGGGCTTGGGCAGCTCTACATGTGGGCGATGTACAATGTGCACCATCTAGCACCAAACAGTCCCATTAAAATTACAAATTAAGCATGGAGATTTCTAGTAGCACTTCCGTTTAACAGATTTTTCAAGACTTAACATGTCCTTTTAGGAGTAAATAAGAGCTTTTATTCAGAAAATAGTATTCTATATTTGCCTGTCTATGACTGCATCTAAACACTTAGTGATCAATATGAAGTATGTTATAAAATATCCTTTTAAACCGACCCTGAACTAACCCAAAGTTTCTGCAGTAAACAGTGATCCTGTTAACTCACTATCTCGAGTGCTCACTAAACAGGAGATAACTCTCATCTCTGAGAAAGTGGCAGGGAAAACACTGCAAA
The DNA here is from genome assembly GCF_016161935.1 of Mauremys reevesii. Classification (NCBI taxonomy): domain Eukaryota; kingdom Metazoa; phylum Chordata; order Testudines; family Geoemydidae; genus Mauremys; species Mauremys reevesii. Next base: position 31,887,686 of record NC_052626.1, read on the forward strand.
AGGAATATTTCTTTGAATGAAAAGATCATTTGCAAAACAAGAATCCTGCTCTCACCGCATAAAGAACAACATATCCAAGCTATAATTGAGATGTTCTCTCATCACTTCCCTAGGATTGCCAACCCTCCAGGATTGTCCGGGAGAGTCCAGGAATTAAAGATTAAGCTTTAATTAAAGATTATGTCACGTGGGGGTGTTGGTAGGGTCACCCCCAAGAAGCAAATGCAGCTCATTGTAGAACCAGCATGTGTGAGGTTCAGCACCAGAATGACTGTTCACCACTCTTGCCTTCTGGTACACTTGGCAAAGTTCTTTTATTTTCACACGGCACTGCTGTGTGTCCCTCATATAGCCCGTCTCCCCCATTCCACGAGCAATCTTTGCATAGATGTCAGCATTTTTCTACTGGATTAGAGCTCTGCCTGCACAGACTTTTCTCCCCACATAGCAATGAGATCCACCATCTCCTGTGCAGACCAGGCTGGAGCATGTTTGGGGCGTGTAATCTCCATGATCAGCTGTGCTCAAGCTGGCACGCTCCCAATGTGTATCAAACAGGAAATGGGAAAACACAAATTCCCAGGACTTTAGCAGGGGAGGGTCTGTTTCCTGTGTACCTGGCTGCAGTGCAGCAGAGTTGAGAATGATCTCCAGAGCGGTCACCACCTGGAGGCCAGTTAAGTCAAATTATACAACACTGCATCTGCACTACCTCACAGTCAATCCATGAAAATCGAATTAAGCGCTATGCCTCTCACAGAGGTGGATTAAGAAGTTGACATTAGAGACGACTTAGGTCAGCGTAGAGGACCCGGTAGTGTAGACACATACATTAACAGGACGACTTAAGGTGGCTTCCTTCGACCTAACTTTTTAGTGTAGACAGGGCCGGCTCCAGACCCCAGCGCACCAAGCGCATGCTTGGGGCGGCGTCCTGCGGGAGGGCAGCAGGCGGCTCCGGTGGACCTCCTGCAGGCATGCCTGCGGAGGGTCCGCTGGTCCCGCGGCTCCGGTGAAGCATCCGCAGGCGTGCCTGCAGGAGGTCCACCAGAGCCGCGGGACCGGCAACCGCCAGAACGCCCCCCGCGGCGTGCCGCCCTGCTTGGGGTGGCGCAAATCCTAGAGCCGCCCCTGAGTGTAGACCAGGCCTCAGTTTCCAACTCCCTTTCCAGCTTGGTATCCTGCTGCTCCAAGGTATGCTTGACATTCTCTATTTCCAGGTTCTGTTTCAGACCTTCCTCTATTGTTCTGCTCAAGGAGAGGGTTTCTTTGTCTCCTGTTCCTGTATTTCTATGTCAGTACATTCCCATTGGTCTCTGTAGTAGCAGAGCATTTCCTCTCCAAAACAAGCAGGCACGAGCTGAAATATCTATCTTTGAAGTTAAGAGACCTCTTTCTCAATGTTTTGGTTTAGCTTGGCTCCTTTCAGTGCTTCTTCTCATCATCCATCTGTTCCACCTTGGTATGGAGACTTCTGCATCATCTGCAGTCAGGCTCCCACGTCTGCCAGTTTATCCACTGGCTTAAATGATGTGTTCTCCAATAGGGTTGGCTGTGGTGAGCTGCTTTTCGGGGTGATGTGCAGCTGTATCATTTCCTATTAAGCTGTTGATTGTTTGGACTATAGGGGGCATGTCCCACACTGAAGGAACACATACGTAGGAAGTAGCCCAGAGTGGCTGACTTAGACTCTCCACAGGGAGGACCCTGCAGATGTTACATCCCACAGGGCTCTGGGCAGGGACCCAGTGGAGAGGAAGGGCCTGTGTCCCCCTACCATGCTGCCCTTAAGGGCAAAAGCCCAAATGCGGTTGGAGGCCTAAACACTCCTGGCCTGGAGTCAGGAACCAGGCACCTCTACCACCCCTCTAACAAGAGACCAGGGGCTGGAGGTCAGGTGCACCAACTGCTAGACCACCCAGTCTTCGAGCAATGTATCATAGACTCCTAAGTCACTGAGGTACTCTTGAAAATCCCAGCCTTAGGTGTCTAAATATGGGTTTAGGAGCCTAACTTTAAGCTTTTTGAAAATGTTGGCCTGTGTAGATATAACCATTGAAACTAACTTTGTTAATGTATTGAAAGTCTAGATATTTTTTTACGGTTAACACTCAAGGAATTTTGTTTGGAAGGAAAAAGATTTCATGTCACTGAGAAACATTTTTTTAAAATAAAAATACAATATTAGCCCTTAATGCTGCAATCACTTAAAACATGGTTAGCATTAAGCATGTCAGTAGTCCCACAATGGGATTATTCATGAGAATAATGTTACATATCTGCTTACTATGGCCTTTATTATAAGTATTTTGTTTCTTGCCTATATCAGTTTTGTAAAATTCAATTAAGATACCCTATAAATAGGGCATTGAACAAAAACAACATTTATAATGTAGTTAATTAAATTTATGATATAGTTGCAATTGCTCACATTTTCAACAGTGAGAACAGTGAACTCTCAGATGGCTATCAGTACTATACTGCAATCCTAACACATTTCTCCTATGCAATAGAAAACACACTACACTTGGCAACTCCTATGCCCACAGATCTTTGATTTTATGTTACAAGATATTTGGCAATTATCCCAAATATCCTTCTTTGCCAATTTAAACATAAGGGAGACGCAGGTATAAGACCCATCAAAATAACAATTGATTATAATTTTGCAATTTGCCAGAATAGCCTCTCTTGTATAGTCTTTTTTTTTCCAGGACAGTCTTATTATTTCATGTACCAAGACACTCTAAGCCAATAACACTGATCCACTGAACAAATTACAATTACTTCTATAACCAGAAAGCAATTTTATTAAATTACTGCTTTTCTTTTCTCTGTCCAACTCTTCGCACTTCCTGGCACGTCTAATGTTCTCAGCACGGATTAGGCTTTTGCTTTCAATTAGAAAAGTGATTTTCCCTCCAGGAAATAGGGAAACTTGGTACCGTATATGTTACCAACTCCAGCCAGAAAACAGCCGTATTACTGTATATTCCATTATGTGGCATTAACCTCCAGCTTAGATGGCAGCATGCCTGGGGCGTGGCAACTGATGGATGCCTTAGAATTAGACAATACAAGGACAGTCCTGGTATCTAGTTTTCAGGTCACAATGGACTAAGCAAAGATTCAGAGATGAGTCACAATTAGCCTGTGAAGTGTGTTGCTCAGTCCCAGGGCATCACATCTCTGAAGAAGCATCCGCTCTCTCTCTTTAGCCAATGGACCAGATTCACTCCTGCTTGACAAATTGCATCTCTTTCTCTTGATGTTTTTAACAAGTCTGTCACCGTGGTATTGGAGAACCAGCACATCTCTTTGGGTGGAAGGTGGATTCATTACAGGGTATATATACAGAGATATACCTATCTCATAGAACTGGAAGGGACCCCAAAAGGTTATCACGTCCAGCTCCCTACCAGGACCAAGTACTGATTTTGCCCCAGATTCCTAAGTGGCCCCCCTCAAGGATTAAACTCACAATCCTGGGGTTAGTAAGTCAATGCTCAAACCACTGAGCTATCCCTCCCCCTAGGTATAATTATGCCAGGGGAGGACAGCTTTGAGCAAGTGGTTAGGGTAGCTCTGGAGTAAACCAATCTGTACCAGAAACATCCTTGAACTGACAGCACCTCCTATCCCACAGCAGTCAATGCATTCCACAAGCTTCACTATAAGCATCTAAAATAAGTTCCTTCCTATACTAAGCTTTGTCCTTTGAAAGGAGTCCTTTCTGAGTGATAGAGTTTAAGGTTTTGGATGCTCTGTTTACATACTCGAGCACTTTGCTTTAACCTTCTGGAGAGCTAACTTCCACAGCATAATTCTGTGGCCACTCCTTGGAGGTAGCTTTAGGTAGATGCCAATAGCCCCTTTACAAGGAGATCATTGCCAACAAAACCTCTGAACATGTTCAGAAACAAACTGTAAATGTTTAAAACCTATGGGGTCTAATCCATAGCTATAAATTCATGTAGAACCAGGAGCAGACCTTGTCTGGGGTGGTCTGTGACAACTGTGCCACCTCCCTCCAATGCCATTGAAAAGGGTATTTTTTTAACTTTTTCAAAATGTTCCTAAACATTTTTCTTTAACCTTTTAAAAACCGTTTTTAAAAGTGCATTTTTTGAGCCAGAGGAGGGAAAAGACCCACTTCTACAAAACACTTTTTTCTCCCCCCAAACCCACCACCAGGCTAGAAGAATGATCAGAGAAAAACGCCTTCTAGAACCCCTAGGAAGGATGGTCAGCTACATTCAGCCATAAAACTGACTAATTCCCCTATAACTTATTAAATTCCATATAGTCATCCAAGTTTTACTTAAATACAATAATTCTGACTCCACCAACTGATCTGGAAGCCCATTCCACCAATTGACCACCCTCAGTAAAATAATAACTCTTTAATTTTCTTCTGAACCTCACAGACACTTATAAATGGGAGAACATGTCTGTTTAACTATTGCATAGGCCTCATCACCACAATATCTGAGTGCCCTTGTCTTGCCCAAAGACCTTTTTATTGCATTACTAATTGATGTAGGTACATTGCTTGTTAGGTAACTGTTTTTTCCTAATAGGGGGAGTATACAACATGGTGTTTTGCTCTGTTCTACAAAATGAATGGAGATTGTATAGGGATTTCAGTTCCTCATGGAGTGGTAGATTTAAAAAAAGTTAGATGTTTTTGAATCTGGGGGATTTTTCTTCATTCGCAAAGCAGGAATTATTAGGAATCTTGACAGTGTCCCTTCCTCTAAACATTGTTTATAGTGCAGTGGGCAAATGCATTGCAATGTGACTCGGTCATTAGTAAATTGCATTTGCTCTCAGGTTGCATTTTTGCAAACACTGTATGTTGAATGCCATTGATTTAAACAATTAATCTAAGATTGCAGCACAGCTCTTTACTAATCTAACATAATGTTCCTACAATAACCACGGTAATATAAATTTATGGAAATGTTATATATGTCCCCATAATACCTAAGTGAGGTTAAAGTCTGCGGAACCTAAAAAGACTACAGCAGATTCTTGCTAATCTGCATACCTGATAAGTTTCACAAACGTCTTGCTGTCATTTTCCATTCTGTTTAGGTTCTTATACTGTACCCAGTATTGTGAGGACAGAAAGGATGGTTTTGTGGTTAAGGCACTGGGCTGGAACTCAAGAGATTTTGGATTCCTGAATCTGTCACAAACTATGCCTCTGTGACTTTGGGCAAGTCACTTGGGCACTTAAATACCTTTAAAAATCTGGATCTCTGATGGACAATTAAGTCCCATTTTAAAAAATGATAAGCATTTATAGTGGGATTTTCAAAAGTCCCTAAGGTTAGGAGTTAGGTGCTTTTGAAAATCCCATTATAACTGCCCAAGTAACTTTGGAAAATGGGACTTACCTGTAGATGGCTATGCCTACACAGCACACGAAGCCCAAGCTCTGACTTAGGTGTAAACCCAAGCCTGCCTTCCATCCACACAGAAATCAGTCTGTCTCAGGCCAGAAATCCCTCTGGACTCAGGCCCACAGACCTTGCTAGGGTGATGGTCAGAGCTCTAGTCCCACTGTAATACAGGTCAGAGCCCAAGCATTTTGTAGCGTGGATATAGCTCAAGTCTAGATCACCAGACTCAGGTCTGGAGAGTCTGCCAACTCTATCCCACAATCCCCTGGGCCTGTGTTTACCAGTCCTTCCTTACTAGGATGTGTGATGGCTTTCAGTGCTGCTCCAAAGGATGTCTAAAGTGGCCAGTGTTTTTTGTGTGAATAAAATGAAGCCCATTGACTAATAAATATTATCTTTTGACCAGGATTTAAAGCAGTCCCTTTGATATCATGGCCAGACAATAATGTGCTCTTTCTTTTTCCTTTCAAGGCCCTTCCACCTCCGTAGGACAAGCACATGACACCAGGAGCCTGTGGGACCAAGGAGAGGACTGCAAGAAAAGAGAGTCCAAGATGAGCTGATAGGAGAGATTGTACATAAAAGGAATCAAGAGATAGAGTTCCAGAGAAACCAAATGGAGTATCAAAAAGGATAAAGATGCAAAAAGGGTGGAAAGAAGGATGGAGGCTGCACAGGGTGAGGAAAGACTGGCAAACAGAATGATGGAGTATGACCATAGGTTGAGGGAGAAAGACAGAACACAGCTGAAGCTGTTTGAGCAATTACTTGCACACTCATGGCTACCAGATGCAGACGCCCATGACACCTTCAGCTCCTGCTCCAGCCCCATGCCCTGAGACCTGTGGAAGCAGGGAAATAATTAACAAGGATTTGAAGGGGATTTTAATGCATGTCAGTCAGTTAGCAAGAGTCAGGCCATACTGTAACCCTAATGACGTGAGACTTGTAGAAGCAAGGATAGTGCGAGGCGAGAGGACAAGAACTGTGTAAAAAGTTATTACGACCTTGCAAATATGCAGGCTGGCGTCTTTTAGGAGTGAGACAAATAAGATAGCAGAAAGGCTTATGTATAAACAAATGCAATTGTTTCTTTTTACCGTCTGTATTATTGCTAGAAATTGTCTGTAACAAAGGTATAAAGGCTTGCTGTAATTGTTTACCAGTTGAGAGACCTGTCCAGGACTGGGGCGACCCTGTGTCCTATGGCACTCTCTCCCTCCATTGTAATTACTGGAGAAATAATAAAGTATTTGATTTTGCTGCACCCAAACAAAAAGCGAGAACTGAGTTTTTCTCTGACAGACCCCTCCATGCTGCTGAGTCCTGCAAATTATGCAGCCTTTGGACAATTCAGAGGCTGGCTGGAGCATGTTACAGGCAATGAACAATAGCACTTGGAATGAACAATTGTACCCTGTGCATTCATCCACTCCAGTCTAATTGCGGCCCGTACATCTAAAACGTACCAGAAAGGCCATGGAAAACAGAGGGACAGGCAATACCCAGGAATAGTTGGACAGGGCATTTGGGAATATTCACCCTTCAGTTTTGGCCCTGAGTTTGGCTATTCTGTTGTACATTTTGATGACAGCTGGTCTGCTTTTCTGCTTCTTTAAATACCTGTGTAAAATAAAGGGTTTAAATTTGCACACCTGGCTACAATATCAAGTTTTATTATATGTAACATTAAAAGTGGCACCGACTATAAGGAATGTCATCGCATGCCCATTCTCAATAAATGTCATAATAAAAATTAACAGACTGTCATCACAGTAATCCATAAACTGTGACTTGCAGAACATGGCCGGTATTGATAAAATCCATAAAACATGTCCTCCATTTCATAAAAGTATTTACAAAATTCATAACACCGACATATTTTTAAAAAAATCCCAGTTGCCCCATGTCCTTACATAGCACAAACTCAAATACCATTTCATTCCCTCTCATGCATGGTCATGTGCAAAGCCATTGTATGGGTGCATAAAGCATCCATGATTTTCATTGTGTGTGGATCCAGCATCAGTCATGACAGGTGCACTGTCTGGCTGTGTGTACCAGTTCAGATATCCAGCAGCATCCTGAGTCCATGCCTGGTGACAAGGATCCCCTTTGTTCTTGCAGACATTGTGCTGAGCACAGCAGGCCACAGTAATGCAGACCACAGTTACGACACTGACATCCAAATGGTTTTGAAGGCCGCACCAATGGGATTTCAATTTGTCAAATGCACATCCTACCACCATCCTACAGCTACTGAGCGTGCAGCTGAACCTTCTTGTGCCAGGTCCTCTGAAATCAGGGTTCAGTTTCATAAGCTATGGCAGCAGGACTGTAGTGGGTTAGCAGTGGTCCCTCCCTCTCTGGGTCCAGGGGAGGCCACTCCAACTCACTACGTCGTTGGGTGTCCCCCACAGTTAGGAAATTAGCTGGTCAGCACACAGCCTGTGGGTCTGGCTGACCGCCTGGGCAAAGCAGTAGTCAGTTTGGGTCTCTAGCCCTCAATCAGGGCAGAGGAGCAAACAGTCAGGGTGGGGCAGTGAGGAGTCTGGGGCTTGGGCCTGTACTCAGGGTTGAGTTGCAAACAAACAGTCACTAGCCCCAAGCCCTTAGTCAGGACAGGGATAGCAAAGAGTCAGTGGCTCAGGCCTGCGTTCAGGGCCAAGCAACAAGAGGGTCAGGCTTCCTAGCTCCAGCAGACGGCCAGCGAACACAGGCTTCTAGACCTAAAGAGTGGGGCTGCCACCCCAGGGGTGAGGTGGCAGGGGGTTGGTGGACACAGGCCCACACGACTCCACTGTGTCCCAGCCCAGGGCCCTAACAGTGGCAGACTAGTCTGCCACTGGATCAGTGCAGATTCCAGCTGCAACATGTTGACCGGGTCTCTGGCAGCAATGCAGCCAGACTAGGGTAGGCTGCCCTGGGCCACTTCCTCCCCTTCCCTCGGGGTGTAGCTGGATCTGCTGGGGTCCTCTAGTTCATTGGGACAGAAGGCCTGTGGTAGTCCCAGCAACTCCGCCGTGGCTTGATCAGCGGGTGGCTCCAGCAACTCTGGCCAGTCCTTAGCTTCACAGGAGTCCGCTGAAGTCTCCAGTTCAGGAGTGGGCAGGAGGCATCTGGCTCCTTCGGCGGCTGCAGCTCAACTGAGCTCCAGGACTCGCCCTTTATACTTCCTGTTCTGTCCTCTGACTTCCAGTAGGAGGGGCGAGCACTACCTGGCTCTGCCCACCAGGGTTCACAGAGTGGTCCCTCCCACTCTGGCTCTGTGGGAGGCCACTCCACCTCACTACAAGGATGGTGTCCCCTAACAGAGAGGACAGTGATTCTTTTTATAACAATGTCATTTGGTGGGAATAATGTCCTTGCTTATCCATGAAGATAAAGTCCTTATCTCTAGAATGCTCTGGCATCATGCACCCTGCCAGCGCATTCTATGTTAGTGTCCATGAATCTGCCCCTGTGGTCAACCAGGGCCTGCATAATGATGGAGTAGTACCATTTGCAGTTTATGGTACTCATGTGCTCCTTGTGCAGGGCAAACTGCAAGCACGTGTCCCATCAATGTCCCTGGCATAGTCTGGAAAGCTCATTCTCTCAAAGCCTGCAATTATTTCAAGAACAGTTGTAAGTCTACCACTTTTAGATACATCGCAGTACTGATTGCCTCACCCCTCTGCCACAACAACCCCTGCAGTTGATTTTCCAACTCCAAATTGGTTAGCCACAGACCTGTAGCAGTCTAGGGTAGCCAGTTCCCAGATGGCTATAGTGACCCACTTCTGGACTCAGGTCCCCTGGGAGAATAACATGACGGGGAAAGGAGTTGAGGAAAGCTGGCTGTATTTTAAAGAATCCTTATTGAGGTTGCAGGAACAAACCATCCCGATGTGTAGGAAGAAAAGTAAATATGGCAGGCGACCAGCTTGGCTTAACAGTGAAATCCTTGCTCGTCTTAAACACAAAAAAACAGCTTACAAGAAGTGGAAGATTGGACAAATAACCAGGGAGGAGTATAAAAGTATTGCTCAGGCATGCAGGAGTGAAATTAGGAAGGCCAAACCACATTTGGAGTTGCAGCTAGCCGGAGATGTTAGGAGTAACAAGAAGGGTTTCTTCAGGTATGTTAGCAACAAGAAGAAAGTCAAGGAAAGTGTGGGCCCCTTGCTGAATGAGGGAGGGAACCTAGTGACAGAGGATGTGGAGAAAGCTAGTGTACTCAATGCTTTTTTTGCCTCTGTCTTCACAGACAAGGTCAGCTCCCAGACAGCTGCACTCTGCAGCACGGTATGGGGAGGAGGTGACCAGCAATCTGTGGAGAAAGAAGTAGTTCGGGACTATTTAGAAAAGCTGGACGAGCACAAGTCCATGGGGCCGGATGCACTGCATCCGAGGGTGCTAAAGGAGTTGGCCGATGAGATTGCAGAGCCATTGGCCATTATCTTTGAAAAATCATGGTGATCGGGGGAGGTCCCGGATGACTGGAAAAAAGCTAATGTAGTGCCCATCTTTAAAAAAGGGAAGAAGGAAGATCCAGGGAACTACAGGCCAGTCAGTCTCACCTCAGTCCCTGGAAAAATCATGGAACAGGTCCTCAAGGAATCAATTCTGAACCACTTAAAGGAGGAAGGTGATGAGGAACAGTCAGCATGGATTCACCAAGGGCAAGTCATGCCTGACTAACCTAATTGCCTTCTATGATGAGATAACCGGCTCTGTGGATGAGGGGAAAGCAGTGGATGTGCTATTTCTGGACTTTAGCAAAGATTTTGATACAGTCTCCCACAGTATTCTTGCCAGCAAGTTAAAGAAGTATGGGCTGGATGAATGGACGGTAAGGTGGACAGAAAACTGGCTAGATGGTCGGGCTCAACGGGTAGTGATCAATGGTTCCATGTCTAGTTGGCAGCTGGTATCAAGTGGAGTGCCCCAAGGGTCGGTGCTGGGGCCGGTTTTGTTCAATATCTTCATTAACGATCTGGAGGGTGGTGTGGACTGCACCCTTAGCAAGTTTGCAGATGACACTAAACTGGGAGGAGTGGTTGATACGCTGGAGGGTAGGGATAGGATACAAAGGGACCTAGACAAATTAGAGGATTGGGCCAAAAGAAATATGATGAGGTTCAACAAGGACAAGTGCAGAGTCCTGCATTTAGGACGGAAGAATCCCATGCACTGCTATAGACTAGGGACCGAATGGCTGGGCAGCAGTTCTGCAGAAAGGGACCTAGGGGTTACGGTGGACGAAAAGTTGAATATGAGTCAACAGTGTGCCCTTGTTGCCAAGAAGGCTAATGGCATTTTGGGTTGTATAAGTAGGGGCATTTCCAGCAGATCGAGGGATGTGATCATTCCCCTCTATTCAGCACTGGTGAGGCCTCATTTGGAGTACTGTGTCCAGTTTTGGGCCCCACACTACAAGAAGGATGTGGATAAATTGGAGAGAGTCCAGCGGAGGGCAACAAAAATGATTAGGGGGCTGGAGCACATGACTTACAAGGAGAAGCTCAGGGAACTGAGATTGTTTAGCCTGCAGAAGAGAAGAATGAGGGGGGATTTGATAGCTGCTTTCAACTACCTGAAAGGGGGTTCCAAAGAGGATGGATCTAGACTGTTCTCAGTGGTAGAAGATGACAGAACAAGGAGTAATGGTCTCAATTTGCAGAGGGGGAGGTTTAGGTTGGACATTAGGAAAAACTTTTTCACTAGTAGGGTGGTGAAGCACTGGAATGGGTTACCTAGGGAGGTGGTGGAATCTCCTTCCTTAGAGGTTTTTAAGGTCAGGCTTGACAAAGCCCTGGCTGGGATGATTTAGTTGGGTTTGATCCTGCTTTGAGCAGGGGGTTGGACTAGATGACCTCCTGAGGTCCCTTCGCACCCTGAGATTCTATGATTCTATGACTGGCATGTCTGCCCTCATGTGGGTATCCTGGTGCTGAAGGATAGATGCAAGCTGGTCACAAATCTCCAGGAGTGTTTTCTTCCTAATGTGAAAGTTCTGGACTCACTGCTGGTCATCCCAGGTCCACATGATGATGAGATCCCACCATTTCGTGCTGGTGGCCTTGCTCCGGAAGCGCCAGTCTACATAGCGGGAATCTGCAGCTAAGGCAACAGGCATGAGCAGCATCAGCTGGGTCGCATCTGGCATGTCAATATCCTCCTTCAAGAGGTGTCTGTGAGGTTCAAAAACTGCTACCAAAATGTCCACTAGCGTCTCGCAGATGCTCTGCCTGATTCCTAAAATAGGACTGAAAGCATGAGGTGCAGAAGTTTTTCCACCAGGTCAGGATCCATGTTGATGGCTCCAGCCGCTGGGAGCGAGTGGACACAAAATGGCTTGGCTGGATGTGTTGGTGGGCTAAAATTGCCCAAAATACTTCTGGCCAACTCCCATGGGACAGACAGACAAGTTCCACCACAAACAGGGGCGGCTCCAGGCCCAGCAAGCCAAGCGCATGCTTGGGGCGGCATGCCGCGGGGGGCGCTCTGCCGGTCGCCGGGAGGGCGGCAGGCAGGGTGCCTTCGGCGGCATGCCTGCGGAGGGTCCGCTGGTCCCACGGCATGACGCCGTGCTTGGGGAGGCAAAATGTCTAGAGCCGCCCCTGGCCACAAACCACTAAGAACCAAGCTATAGAGCAGTTTCAGCTGGTGAGCGTGCTAGAAAACCTGGGATACCATGGTAAATGCCCACAAAAGCTGAAGTTCTGATTTGTTAGTATTTGTTAGTCTCTAAGGTGCCACAAGTACTCCTGTTCTTTTTGCGGATACAGACTAACATGGTTGCTACTCTGAAATATGCATCTTTAGGTGCCTAGATACCTTTACAAATCCAGCCTTAGCCCTCGCAACAATGAGCGGAGCAACACCTAAATAAATTTACAAATTTTTTACTTACTCTCTAGGCCTAAGTTCTTCATTTGTAAAATGGGGATAATAATACTTTTCTCCAACGCTCTTTCTGTCTTCTTTGAGGCAGAGACTCTTCCTTGCTACGTGTTTGTAAATCAACCTACCACAATGCAGTTCTGATCTTTTTTGAGGCCTCTAGGTACTACTGTAATACAAATAAATAATAGTGGTAATCCAAGTGACTCCATGGTATCTGAGTGACAAAAAAAGTTTCTGTCACCCCATTTTCAATGAAGTCTGTTATTTCTTACAACTTCACTTACAAAACACGACCAAGGAGATTTACTAGTACACCTCTACCCTGATATAACATGACCCGATATAACATGAATTTAGATACAACCACGGCCAGCTCTACAGTTTTCGCCGCCCCAAGCAGCGCACCGAATTGCCGCCGCGGACAGCGGGGGCAGTCCGTGTGCTCTTAGGGCAGCAGGTGCGTTTCCGCCTTGGACAGCTAAATATAGAAGCTGCCGCCGAAATGCCGCCACCGCAGAAACACGCCTGCCGCCCTAAGGGCACATGGACTGCCCTCCCTCCCCCCGCCCGCGGCAGCAATTCGGCGCACTGCTTGGGGGCAAAGCAACAGGGACTGCCGCCCCTTGCAAATTGCCGCCCCAGGCACCAGCTTGGAATGCTGGTGCCTGGAGCCGGCCCTGGATACAACGCGGTAAAGCAGCACACCAAGGGGCGGGGCTGCATGCTCTGGCGGATCAAAGTGAGTTCGATATAATGCGATTTCACTTATAACGCGATAAGATTTTTTTGCTCCCAAGGACAGTGTTATATCAGGGTAGAGGTGTATATGTAATACTATCATAAAGCTTTAAAACCAAACAGTTGTCAAACTAGGAACCTCCAGCAAAATGCTCAGCTCCTCAAAGAAGCATGTTATTCAAGGTAAACTTCCTTTTATTATATATAGTAGCTTTCTGATGACTCTTTTCCCACCTGGTTTTCACTCTCCAGCAGCATCTGAGATATTATTGCTATATCTCCTTTCACTGCCCTAATTATATGCTTCTCAGTGCATGATCAATTCTATTTTACTTGAGATGTATACTTAACAAGATAGTATAATCACGAGTCATATTCTGCTTGATCCTGACAATAAAATGCCTTTGTACTATACTGTACAGTATTTAAAACAGAAGAAAAAAGCCATGGAGTTCCCAGGGTAATTTGGACCAGTCCTCAGTCTCCATGCTAAATCAACAAATAAAAATTAATGGAGAACAAAATGCTACCACTATGAGTGTCCAAAGTCTTTCCTACATTGATGCACGGTAATGAATATATAACACTTGTATAGCCCTTTTCATCCACAGATTTCAAAGTGCTTTACACAAAGTGAGTATTAACGTCATTTTGCTGATGGGGAAAGATGGCTCAAAAAGGCTGAGGTCAAAATTTCCAGTAGTGAAATAAGAAAGAAATAATTGGAGATATGCTAATCTCCTAGAACTGGAAGGGACCTTGCAAAGTCATCAAATCCAGCCCCCTGCCTTCACTAGCAGGACCAAATACTGATTTTTGCTCTAAATGGCCCCCTCAAGGATTGAATGCACAACCCTGGGTTTAGCAGGCCAATACTCAAACCACTGAGCTATCCCTCCCCTCTTCTAATTTTGGTTGTGTCTTTCTGGGTGCCCATCTTCAAACACCCCGTGCCCAAATTTCACCAGGATAGATATTTGAAAACCAGACCATCTGTGTCTGAGTTTGGGCACCAACAAAAGAAGGCGCACAATTTTTGGAAAATTGTTGCCTAAGTAAGCTGCCCAAGGACACAGAGCAAGTCAGTGGTAGAGCTTGGAAGAGAACTCAGATTTTCTGATGTCTGGTCCACTGCTCTACTCACCAGACGACCCTTTTCTCTTGAAGAAAAAGGGTTGGATCGCAACACATTTTTTTCATTGGAGGGTTGTTGAACCTTGCTTCCATTAGTGTCTGCCAGCGCCTATGAGTTGCTGCCAGAGGAAGCAACAATAATCTTCATGCAACCCAGCAGTTCTGTGTAATTTTATGTTTTAATGAGTGTTATTGTGTCTAGCTAATGATATGGCTAATTTCTGTAGGAAATAATAGCGAGTAAAACATTCCAACATGTATTGTATTACTGCAGGAAAACCAACATCTTCATACGAATGGCAAATCCAACACACAGTACAGCCCGGAGGTCCTAACTAAGTGAACACTTAGAGTTGCAGCTAGCCGGAGATGTTAGGAGTAACAAGAAGGGTTTCTTCAGGTATGTTAGCAACAGGAAGAAAGTCAAGGAAAGTGTGGGCCCCTTGCTGAATGAGGGAGGGAACCTAGTGAGAGGATGTGGAGAAAGCTAGTGTACTCAATGCTTTTTTTGCCTCTGTCTTCACAGACAAGGTCAGCTCCCAGACAGCTGCACTCTGCAGCACGGTATGGGGAGGAGGTGACCAGCTCTCTGTGGAGAAAGAAGTAGTTCGGGACTATTTAGGAAAGCTGGACGAGCACAAGTCCATGGGGCCGGATGCGCTGCATCCGAGGGTGCTAAAGGAGTTGGCCGATGAGATTGCAGAGCCATTGGCCATTATCTTTGAAAAATCATGGCGATCGGGGGAGGTCCCGGATGACTGGAAAAAAGCTAATGTAGTGCCCATCTTTAAAAAAGGGAAGAAGGAAGATCCAGGGAACTACAGGCCAGTCAGTCTCACCTCAGTCCCTGGAAAAATCATGGAACAGGTCCTCAAGGAATCAATCCTGAACCACTTAAAGGAGGGGAAAGTGATCAGGAACAGTCAGCATGGATTCACCAAGGGCAAGTCATGCCTGACTAACCTAATTGCCTTCTATGATGAGATAACCGGCTCTGTGGATGGGGGGAAAGCAGTGGATGTGCTATTTCTGGACTTTAGCAAAGATTTTGATACAGTCTCCCACAGTATTCTTGCCAGCAAGTTAAAGAAGTATGGGCTGGATGAATGGACGGTAAGGTGGATAGAAAACTGGCTAGATGGTCGGGCTCAACGGGTAGTGATCAATGGTTCCATGTCTAGTTGGCAGCCGGTATCAAGTGGAGTGCCCCAAGGGTCGGTGCTGGGGCCGGTTTTGTTCAATATCTTCATTAACGATCTGGAGGATGGTGTGGACTGCACCCTTAGCAAGTTTGCAGATGACACTAAACTGGGAGGAGTGGTTGATACGCTGGAGGGTAGGGATAGGATACAGAGGGACCTAGACAAATTAGAGGATTGGGCCAAAAGAAATATGATGAGGTTCAACAAGGACAAGTGCAGAGTCCTGCACTTAGGACGGAAGAATCCCATGCACTGCTACAGACTAGGGACCGAATGGCTGGGCAGCAGTTCTGCAGAAAAGGACCTAGGGGTTACGGTGGATGAAAAGCTGAATATGAGTCAACAGTGTGCCCTTGTTGCCAAGAAGGCTAATGGCATTTTGGGTTGTATAAGTAGGGGCATTTCCAGCAGATCGAGGGATGTGATCATTCCCCTCTACTCAGCACTGGTGAGGCCTCATTTGGAGTACTGTGTCCAGTTTGGGGCCCCACACTACAAGAAGGATGTGGATAAATTGGAGAGAGTCCAGCGGAGGGCAACAAAAATGATTAGGGGGCTGGAGCACATGACTTATGAGGAGAGGCTGAGGGAACAGGGATTGTTTAGTCTGCAGAAGAGAAGAATGAGGGGGGATTTGATAGCTGCTTTCAACTACCTGAAAGGGGGTTCCAAAGAGGATGGATCTAGACTGTTCTCAGTGGTAGAAGATGACAGAACAAGGAATAATGGTCTCAAGTTGCAGAGGGGGAGGTTTAGGTTGGACATTAGGAAAAACTTTTTCACTAGTAAGGTGGTGAAGAACTGGAATGGGTTACCTAGGGACGTAGTGGAATCTCCTTCCTTAGAGGTTTTTAAGGTCAGGCTTGACAAAGCCCTGGCTGGGATGATTTAGTTTGGTTTGGTCCTGCTTTGAGCAGGGGGTTGGACTAGATGACCTCCTGAGGTCCCTTCCAACCCTGATATTCTATGATTCTATGATTCTATGAAATGCCACATGGAATATGATAGTGATCATGGCAAATCTTCTGCTCTTTCCTTCCAGGGAGCCTCATAATTTTGTCTTTTCTGCTTGGGATGACATGCTCCCATCTCCAGGTAGAAAGACTAGCAAGTGTCCCTGCACTCAGGCAGCACCAATTAGATGCAGCTGCAGAACATGCTTCATGTGGAGAACAGGAGCTTTAAAAGGTGAAACAAGTGATAGGAAGGGGAGGAAGTTTGTCCAAGAGCACAGAGGCTGCTAGGGATAGCTAGTAAGCTCAGTAAGCCCAGCCCAAGGCAATGGCTAGCCTTTCCCCCTACCCTCCTCTTTGGCTAGGGCCAAACACCGACACTGACAGTGTGAGTTTGATACCAGCACAAGGTCCAAGAGGGCTGCTTCTTGCCAGCAACCTGTGACAGGACCTGGGGAGCACCTCCAGGGACTACAGGCAAGTGAACTGTAATTGGATTCTGAAAAGATCCTGGGAATGAGCTGAATTCTTGCCTGGATAATTGAGATTGTCCAGGAGTTGGGCTTCTGCAGAGGACTTAGGGGCAACAGACTCAACAAGACTATGGCTGAGCCCAGGCTAAGGGCTGGCCAACTAAGCTGGTGGCGAATGCAGGCAGGAAGCCCAGACAGAAACCAGGCTCTGCACCAGCACCTTTGAGAGGGGGCTTCAGCTTAGATGGATGCTGAGCGCTGGTGCAGGTGGATGGTGGAGTGGCAACAGCAGCAGGCCAACCAGCAACTTTAATTCCAGCAGCAGATGTTGAAGCAGCGGATGGCCCAGCAGCAGGTCCAAGCAGTGCAGCAGCAGCTGCTGAAGGAGCTTGTGCTCTAGCAGCAAGAACTCCAGAGGGACTTTCTGCTACTGTTAAAACCGCCTGCCCCTGCACAGGAAGGCCCCTCAGGGCCCAGTCCACAACAGGGAGCTCTGCCACTGGAGCTGGTGAAGTTAATTAAGATGGGCCCTTATAACAATCTGGAGACGTTCCTCATCCCTTTGAGAGCGTAGTGCTGGCCTCTCAATGGCTTCCGGAGCATTGTGCAATAGTATTAGCTCCACAACTGATAGGACAGGCACACTTGGCTTACCACAACCTTGATCCAGGGCAGGCTAGAGCTTACCATGCCCCTATCAGGCATAAATAGATATTACTTCACCAACCAATGAAATTCAGACACCTCAAGGGTGGAACCTGGCAGGTGTATAACAGTGCACAGCTACAGTCAACACAGCAGTTTAGGTCAGGAAGTGAATAAGAACATAGTATCTAATTGAAACTGCAGAAGTAATTTATCTATCTATCATGTGTACACTATGTAGACAATAAAAGATACTCTATGTTCTATTAGGTGCCACATTAATTTTCACACAATCCTTTAACATCCCTATAGTATCTTCCTATATAAACTTTAAGAAAACTCATTGATAGGTCTGGAAAAAAACAGGGACTGAAAATAATCGTAACATAAATATGGATACTGCAATGACTTAACGGCATGAAACAAATTCAGAAAGACATAAATTGCATTTCTGATTATTAAAAAAGTGAGACTGTGGCTAGAATAAACAGCCACCTCTCTCAATGACACATTGAAGAATAAAAGGGACTCAAGAGTAAAAAAAGAATGAATTTACTGTGAAGGTGGATTATCTAGAAATTGAATTACCAACATAGCATCTGACTCTGTATAAGCAGAAGCCACTCTGGCTCTCTTTTATTTGAGGGAGACACCATTTTTGGGAGGGGAGGAAAAGGTTGTAAGATATCTGGGTTTTTTAGCTTTTGCATTGTGATTTTATTTTTCTAAGAAGAGTATTGATTATTGTTTGCTTCCTAGTACAATATTATGATTGACTTATACCTGATTATTTCTCCTTCTGAATCCTGCCAAGCAAATTGTGATTATGTCCCTTTTAATTATAGCAGTATGGCTTGTTTGTATATGGCCAGTGTGGGAAGTATCATTCAGTTGGGGAAGCTATGTTGTGACAGCTGATAAGAAGCATGACGCATCCTGCATCCTGGCAGGGGGTTTGACTAGATGACCCTTGCAGTCCCTTTTAACCCTACGGTTCTATGACATTTGACGTCTGGCCAAGTGAGGCCTCTCACACCTATGTGTGGAGACAGAAGAAAGTATATGCCTGTGGTGATTGTGAAATCATATTATGCTGTGCTTCAGTGTGAGGCAGTGCCAATACTATGCTTATAGTGGCTAGATGGACATATCACCAAGATGATGGTCCCAGTCTCATAGAGAAGGGTGTCAGGAACAGACTGGCTGGGTCACAGCCCAGAATGCTACAAGCACAGGTCACAGTGGACATGCTTCTTTGCCGGTGCATATCTCACCAGCAGCCCCAAACCAGATCTGCAGATTTACCTAATGGTCTCTTCACCTGTACAGTGAATGGGCTTTATTTTTATCTGTCTGGGCACAACTTAAAATTGTCCCTAGCCCAAAATTAGAGGCCTTTTAAAAGAAAAGCCAAGATGTATTCAGCATCCTGGGCTAGTCTGCCTTGAAGATGTCAATTTCCTGATGTGTGAGTGCAGCTGTTGTTTTCCCTAACTGTAAATCACAACCAGCTCAAGGCTTCTTCATTTTTCTTGTCTGAACGCTTCCTCCTACGCGTGGAAGCCCTTGTGCCCCCGACCCTATTTTTGCAAACAAGGCAGGTGGCTCATCCCATTGGGGTAACTTTTACTCCCTTGGCCCCTCCCTGTGCCTATGCCCCCCATTCGCATGCTGCCTGGGATCTTTATCATAGATGAAACTGGAAAGAGCCTCCTGCGTTAACTCATTTAGTACTTACATTATATTATGTGTGTGGCTTCGCTTGAACATTCTTGCCTTGTTCTGTTTCTAACACAGCCCTGTTGCCACTGCAGTTTTATGACAGATCATTTGTTCCTCTCTACGTTTGTCACAGTGCAGCTTTGATTTATGCAGATATGCCCTGTGACATAAAAGCATTTCAGCAAGAGAATGCAGTGAACTCTCTGACAGGCAGCTCAAGCAAATAAGCCCCTCAAAGTTTGGGAGCTGTCTGCCATTTGCCTCACAGACATAACCCTTACTGCCTGGGGAATGCTGAAATTGGTGCCACCAAGCAAGGAGGCACGTGATAGCCCTGGGGCTGTCAGAAACAAAATGTCACAGTAAGGATGCAGCCAGCATATACTTTGCTTTTGCTGTAGACCCATGCAGGTACGAGGATGAAGCACAGGTAGGACAAAGTCAAGCCAAGGCCATGGCAGTACCAGCAGTGATGACAAAAAGAGGAGATCGTACATGGAACAATGCAGAAAATGGCACTTTAAAGTGGCTTCTGATCCCTTCATAAAAGTGACTGTCTATACTACCGGGGCAAGTCGACCTAAGTTACGCTACTTCAGTTATGTGAATAACGTAACTGAAGTAGACGTAGCTTAGGTCAACTTACCATGGTGTCTACACTGTGCTGGGTCAATGGGAGATCCTCTCCCACTGAATTCCCTTACTCTCCTTGGGGAAGTGGAGTACTGGAGTCGACCAGAGAGCGCTCTGCGATCGATTTAGTGGGTATTCACCAGACCCACTAAAACAACACCGCTGCATCGATCGCAGCAGTGTCAATCTACCAGTAAGGGTAGACATGGCCTAAGAGAGAGAAAAGGGGTGGAGGGTTGCTCAGGGGATTGGTATTGGGTTACAGACCTTCTTTGCTTCAACTCTGGTCCGGGCTGGTAGTGGTTGAGAGGTAACCATGTTGATGGCTATTTGGTGGCCTCTGGGACATAAACTGGTGATGTCAGTCCAGTTGCTAGACAAATGTCCACATCCCAATTGGTACATTTGTTGGCAGTCTCAGCAGAGAGGCCAAGTATGGCTGTGGAAAGTGAATTACCTTCAGTCCTAGAAATAGGGCTAAAGCACACTGGTAGGAAACCATTCCACTGTCTGTGCTCTGCAAATACAGAACTTAAATCTCCAGGGCTCTTAGTTCAGCAGCATTAAATTCACTTTTAAAAAACATAATAAAAGACATAGGCAGGACACTGTACTTTACTGACACACCAGCAAGTACTTTGTGATTTTTAATTCTAACAGTGTTTGAAAGAAAGCAGAAAGAGGATGTTTTCTTCTTTTTCACTCTGCCAATTGTTTGCACATCATGCCACCCTCCTTGACTTTCCCTACCTCTAATTACAGCCTCTTTATTTAACATCTACTTTCTCTTATTGGCATTGTGCAGGCCTTGCCATTACTCTCTCTTATGGGCGGGGGGAGGGTCTTTAAGACATCTGCTGAAGAAGGTGTTTTCTTAATTAACATCCTCTTAGTGGTTCTATAAATGTAATTGCTGCATTTCTTGAACAAGCTGTACTGTTCTACTAACTACATTAAGGCCATCATGTTGTCTATCAGTAAGTAGGCTTCTACTTAGTGTAATAGTTTTGGGCTTTCTTGGTTCTTATGTTCGTGAAAGGTTCTCCTGGCAGAATGTTTCATTGTAAATTTCAGCTCCTTAATCAATATTGTTCACTTACCCAAAGACATTTCTTAGACTCCACTCTTTTCACATATACATACCCATTGTTTCTCAACTGACTATAGTGTCTGATGCATGCAATGTTAATTACTCCTACCATGTTTCTGATGTCTCTTCTCTGCTATTTCTATTTGTCAGGATTCTTCTATTTTCTGCAGAAAAAGTGATATCTCTGAACACCTGCAGTAATTTGCAGCCATTGCAAAAATTAATCATTTGAAAAGTGTGCCAAGGGACAGGTACTATGCACAGTACATTCAATATCCTGAACAAGGGAATAGGTCAGACAAATCACAAAGTGCATTGTATGGGAGATTCAAAACAAATAAAAGGAATGGCTGCCTGGGGAATTAAAGACAAGTCACCCTAACTTCGAAACCTGGAAAGATACTAGAACAAACTATTAAGCAATCAATTTGTAAGCACCCAGAGGATACCAGGGTTATAAGGAATAGCCACCATGAATTAGTCAAGAGCAAATCATGCCAAATCAACTGTATTTCCTTCTTCAGCAGGGTTACTAGCTTAGTGGACAAGTGGGAAGCAGTAGATATGATATATCTCAATTTTAGTAAGACTTTTGACATTTGACATTTTCAAACTAGAGAAATGTTGTCTAGATGAAATTACTACAAGGTGGGTGCACAACTGGTTGAGAGACCATACTCAAGAAATAGTTTTCAATGTTCACTGTTAAACTGGGAGGAAATATCTAGTAGGATACCACCGGGGTCATTCCCGGGTCCGGTACTATTCAATATATTCATGAATTATTTGAATAATGGAGTGGACAGTATGCTTATAAAATTTGCAGATGACAGCAAACTTTGAGGGGTTGCTAGTACTTTGGAGGACAGGATTAGAATTCAAAATAATCTTGACAAATGGAGAATTGGTCTGAAATAAGGTGAAATTCAATAAAGAAAAGTGCAAAGTATACACTTAGGAAGGAAAAATCAAATGCATAACTATAAAATCGGCAATAACTGGCTAGGTGGTAGTATTGCTGAAAAAGATCAAGGGTCATACTGGATCACAAATTGAATATGAGTCAACAGTGTGATGCAGGTGCAAAAAAAAGGCTAATATCATTCTGGGGTGTTTTAACAGGAGTGTTGTATATAAGATACAGGAGGTAACTGTTCTACTCTACTTGGCACTGGTGATGCCTCAGCTGGGGTACTGTGTCCCATTCTGGATGCCACACTTTAGCAAAGCTGTGGATAAATTGGAGAGAGTCCAGAGGAGAGCAACAAAAATCATAAAAGGTTTAGAAAACCCGACTATGAGGAAAAGTTTAAAAAACTGGGTGTGTTTAGTCTTGAGAAAAGAAGACTAAGGGGAGGCTTTATAACAGTTTTCAAATATGTTAAGGGCTGTTACAAAGAGGATGGCGATCAGTTGTTCTCTGTGTCCACTGAAGGCAGGACAAGAAATAATGGGCTTACTCTTCAGCAAGGGAAATTTAGGTTAGATATTAGGAAACACTTTCTGACTATAAGGGTAGTTAAGCTCTGGAATAGGCATCCAGCTGAGGTTATGGAATCCCTGTCACTGGAGGTTTTTAAGAACAGTCTGGACAAACAGCTGGATGGTCTAGGTTTATTTGGTCCTGCCTCAGAGTAGGGGGTTGGACCTACATTTTCTCTGATTCTAAGGCCTTGTCTACACTACACGTTTAAACCGAATTTAGCAGCGTTAAACCGATTTAACCCTGCACCCGTCCACACAACGAAGCCCTTTATATCAATATAAAGGGCTCTTAAAACCAATTTCTGTACTCCTAGCGCTCAAATCGGTATTGCCATGTCGGATTAGGGTTAGTGTGGCCGCAATTCAACGGTATTGGCCTCCGGGCGGTATCCCACAGTGCACCATTGTGACCGTTCTGGAAAGCCATCTGAACTCGGATGCACTGGCCAGGTAGACAGGAAAAGCCCCGCGAACTTTTGAATTTCATTTCCTGTTTGGCCAGCGTGGAGCGCTCACCAGCACAGGTGACCACGCAGAGCTCATCAGCACAGGTAACAATGCAGTCTCCGGAGAATCGAAAAAGAGCTCCAGCATGGACTGCACGGGAGGTACTGGATCTGATCGCTGTATGGGGAGAGGATTCCGTGCTAACAGAACTCCGTTCCAAAAGATGAAATGAAAAAACATTTGAAAAAAAATTTCCAAGGCCATGATGCAGAGAGGCCACACCAGGGACTCAGTACAGTGCCGTGTGAAAGTTAAGGAGCTCAGACAAGCCTACCAGAAAACCAAAGAAGCAAACGGAAGGTCCGGGGCAGGGCCGAAAACATGCCGCTTCTATGCTGAGCTGCATGCAATTCTAGGGGAGTCCGCCACCACTACCCCACCCCTGTCCGTGGATTCTGAGGTGGGGGTAATCTTAGCCATGCCCGAGGATTCTGCGGACGGGGAAGATGAGGAGCAGGAAGAGAAGGACGAGCTTGCAGAGAGCACACAGCACTCCGTTCTCCTCAACAGCCAGGAGCTTTTTCTCACCCTGACGGAATTACCCTCCCAGCCCTCCCAAGCCACTATCCCAGACAATGAAGCCATGGAAGGGACCTCTGGTGAGTGTACCTTTGTAAATATAAAACATGGTTTAAAAGCAAGTGTTTTTTAATGATTAATTTGCCCTGAGGACTTGGGATGCATTTGCAGCCAGTACAGTTACTGGAAAAGTCTTTTAACATGTCTGGGGATGGAGCGGAAATCCTCCAGGGACATCTCCATGAAGCTCTCCTGAAGGTACTCCAAAAGCCTTTGCAGAAGGTTTCTGGGCAGGGCAGCCTTATTCCGTCCTCCATGGTAGCACACTTGACCACGCCATGCATGTAGCAAGTAATCTGGTATCATTGCATGACAAAGCCTAGCTGCGTATAGTCCCAGTGTTTGCTGGCATTCAAGCAACATCCGTTCTTTATCTCACTGTGTTATTCTCAGGAGAGTGATATAGTTCATGGTAACCTGGTTGAAATTCAGGAATTTAATTAAGGAGACAGAGATGGCCATTCCTACTGGGCTGTTTGCCTGTGGCTTAAAAGAAATCCTTCCTTGCAGGTAGCCAAGCAGGGGGAAGAGGGGGGTGGTGATTGATGCTGAGCTTTCTCACGTTTGGCTAGCAGGGATCTTCCATGATACCAGCCACGCGGTGTGGGGAGGGGTAAAGCGATCATCCCAGAGAATTGGATGGGGGGGGTGGTTTCTGCTGCTGCACGTTAACAGGAAAGAAGCACCACTCAACAGGCTTTGCTTGCTATGTGGAAAAGGAGGGCGCTGGATATATGAAGGCTGCAGAAGACGAAAGACAATGGCTTACCATGGCCGCATGCAAGCCGAATTCTGCTGCCCGGACCTGCATCTGTGAGATCTCTAACACCAGAGCCGCAGGCACTCAATATTAAGATGCAAAATGCAACCTTGTAGTGAAATCACATTTGCTATGTAAGGTGAATAGTGTTGTTCACCGTGAAAGAGTATAACCATTGTTCTGTAAAATGTATCTTTTTAAATACTTCTCTCCCTTTTTTCCCTCTCTCATGCAGCTGCAAATTTTTCAAGCCTCCTTACTCTGTCCCGAAGGCTATCTCAGATAAGGCAGCGGAAAAAAAAGACGCGAAACGAAATGTTCTCGGAAATCATGGAAGTGACCCGCAATGAGAGAGCTCATCTGAATGAGTCGAAGGACATGGTATCAAAGTACAGGAAAGAAGCCAGTGACCGTGAGGACAGCAGGGACGAATGTGAGGACAGGAGGGATGAACGTGAGAAGAGAGACGCTCAAGATGAGAGGAGAGATGCTCGAGATGAGAGGTGGCGGCAGGAAGATCAGTTGTGGCGGGATGCTCCGGCGTATGGTGGAGCTTCAGGAACGGCAGCAGGATCTTAGAGTGCCGCTGCAGCCCCTATATAATCACCCTCCTCCCTCACCATGTTCCTTAGCCTCCTCACCCACCAGACAAGTAAGAACACGTGGGGGGAGGCTCCGTGCACCCGCCCACTCCACCCCAGTGGACAGCCCAAGCAAAAGGCTGTCATTATTATGAAATATTTTTAGTGGCCTTTTTCTTCCCTCCTATCCTCGTCCCAAACTCCACCTGGGCTACCTTGTCAGTTCTCTCCCTCTTTTTATAATTAATTAATAAAGAATACATGATTTTTAAACGAGAGTGACTTCATTTCCTTAGACAGCAAGCTGTGTTTGAAGGAGGGGGTGGCTTACAGGGAATGAGTCAATCAAGGGGTGGTGGGTTTCATCAAGGAGAAACAAACACAACAGTCACACTGTACCCTGGCCAGTGATGAAACTGGTTTTCAAAGCTTCTCTAATGCACACCGCTTCCTGGTGTGCTCTTCTAATCACCCTGATATCTGGCTGCACGTAATCAGCGGCCAGGTGTTTTGCCTCAGCCTCCCACCCCGCCATAAAGGTCTCCCCCTTACTCTCACAGAGATTGTGGAGCACACAGCAAGCAGCAATAACAATAGGGACATTGGTTTGGCTGAGGTCTGAGCGAGTCAGTAATGTGCGCCAGCGCGCCTTTAAACGGCCAAATGCACATTCTACCACCATTCTGCACTTGCTCAGCCTGTAGTTGAACAGCTCCTGACTACTGTCCAGGCTGCCTGTGTATGGCTTCATGAGCCATGGCATCAAGGGGTAGGCTGGGTCCCCCAGGATAACTACAGGCATTTCAACATCCCCAACTGTTATTTTCTGGTCTGGGAAGTAATTCCCTTGCTGCAGCCGTTTAAACAGAGTAGTGTTCCTGAAGACGCGAGCGTCATGAACCCTTCCCAGCCATCCCACATGGATGTTAGTGAAACATCCCTTGTGATCCACCAGTGCTTGCAGCACCATTGAAAAGTACCCTTTGTGGTTTATGTACTGGGTGCCCTGGTGCTCCGGAGCCAAGATAGGGATATGGGTTCCACCTATCGCCTCACCACAGTTAGGGAATCCCATTGCAGCAAAGCCATCCACTATGGCCTGCACATTTCCCAGAGTCACAACCTTTCGTAGCAGCAGCTTTTAGTGATTGCTTTGGCTACTTGCATCACAGCAGCCCCCACAGTAGATTTTCCCACTCCAAATTGATTCCCGACTGACCGGTAGCTGTCTGGCGTTGCAAGCTTCCAGAGGGCTATTGCCACTCGCTTCTCAACCGTGATGGCTGCTCTCATCTTGGTATTCTGGCATTTCAGGGCAGGGGAAAGCAAGTCAGAAAGTTCCATGAAAGTGCCCTTATGCATGCGAAAGTTTTGCAGCCACTGGGAATCATCCCACACCTGCAACGCTATGCGGTCCCACCAGTCTGTGCTTGTTTCCCGGGCCCAAAATCAGCGTTTCATGGCTAGAACCTGCCCCATTACCAGCAGGATCTCCAACGCGCCGGGGCCCACGGTTTGAGAGAATTCTGTGTCCATGTCCTCATCACTCTCGTTGCCGCTCTGCGATAGCCACCTCCTCCTCGCCTGGCTTTTCAGGTCCCGGTTCAGCATAGACTGCACGATAATGCGCGAGGTGTTTACAATGTCCATGATTGCTGTCTTGAGCTCAGCAGGGTCCATGCTTGCCAGTATGGCATCTGCACAGTTCACCCAGGAAAAAAGGCACGAAATGGTTGTCTGCTGCTGCTTTCACGGAGGGAGGGGTGAGACTGTACCCAGAAGCACCAGCGACAATGTTTTTTGCCCCATCAGGCACTGGGATCTCAACCCAGAATTCCAATGGGCGGGGGAGACTGCGGGAACTATGGGATAACTATGGGATAGCTACCCACAGTGCAACGCTCCGGAAATCGACACTAGCCTCGGTACATGGATGCACACTGCCGAATTACTGTGCTTAGTGCGGCCGCGTGCACTCGACTTTATACAATCTGTTTTAAAAAACCGGTTTCTGTAAAATCGGAATAATCCCGTAGTGTAGACATACCCTAAGGTAATGGCACATAATGACACATAGGGGATCTGTGGGCAGGGAACAGCCTCAGCACTCCTCCTGTTCAGGCCAACATAAACTAGGAGACATCACAGAAACTGCGAGGAATCCACCTCCACTAGAATTCCTTGAAGCTAAAGCTATACATCTGACACTTAACCTACAGAAAAATATCCGTTATAAGACAAAGGTGATAGCCTTGATATGTTATTTTGGGCCTCTATTGTCTAGTATGGGATGTCAACAAAAGGCACTTTCTCATTATGGGCTGCACAAAGGAGCTGGGAATAATAAGCACTTTTATAGGGGACGAGGACCTCAAAGCATATTACACTCATTAAATGATCTTACTATCCCATGGGACAGGAAAATACTACATAGATGGATGAACTGAGACTGAGATGGATTAAGTGACTTGGCTAAACTTAGAGTCAGTGACAGAACTGGGAACAGATGCCAGGAGTCAGACTCCCAGTGTACTGCTCTAACCAGTATCCTGCTCTGCTGTGTAGAGGTGCATCTTTCTTGACAGAACAAGAAGCAATGGTCTCAAGTTTCAGTGTGGGAGGTCTAGGTTGGATATTTGGAAACACTATTTCACTAGGAGGGTGGTGAAGCACTAGAATGGGTTACCTACGAAGGTGGTGGAATCTCCATCTTTAGAGGTTTTTACGGCCCGGCTTGACAAAGCCCTGGCTGGGATGATTTAGTTGGTGTTGGTCCTGCTTGGAGCAGGGGACTGGACTAGATGACCTCCTGAGGTCTCTTCCAACCCTGATATTCTATGATTCTATGAATGACTGGGAAAGAACACAGAGGACCTAAAATTAGAAAAATATCTAGTAACTAAACAAAGCAATGAATGAGAAACCACCAGCTCCAGTGAGATAAATCCATTGTCCTGTTGAGTTCTTTGCCTTCATGGTAAATTGGAGTCCAGTGGGTGATTGTCAAAGGCAGCCCCTCCTCAGAGCGCTCTCCTGCAGCAGGCCACTGTACAACAAGTGTACTTGCCTCAGTTTCCCCTTTCTTTTGTCCATGAAAGGAACATCAGGTGGGGTCTACAAAGATACTTAGGCACCTAAATCTCAGACTCCAATGCCTATGTTCTGGGTTTAGGTGCCTAAGGCCCAGTTTTAAGATTCACTGTAATCCACAAAATTCCCACCCAATCCTGTAGTCAACCTAAACTCCCAGAGAGCCTAAATTTTCATGGTAAAAATTCCCTAAATGCCTATAACTTCTGCCTTTGAGCATGCACACTGCTGCTTCCCTCTGGGCATCTAGACACCTGTCTTCTGATGAAGCCCCTATCTCACGGGCGGAGCCTGATCCAGTAGACATGCTCAGAGGCCACATACCAGACTGAAAAACTGGCCACTACGGTAGGAGACAGTGGTACTACCCATTTTATACCTTTTAGCACAGTGGGTAGAACACTCACTTGGGATGTGGGGATCCATGTTCAATTACCCCCTTTTTGCCAGAGAGGGAGAAAGAATTTGAACCTGAGTCTCCCACCTCTCAGGCGAGCCCTTCAACCACTGGGCTAACAGTTATAAGATGGGCACCATCACCACCACCACCACCACCTCCTCCAGCTGTTTTGTGTGAAGCAAGTCAGCACCTAACTCAGGCCTGGTTGTCACTGCACCCCAGCAGAGTGCTCAAGTACCAAAAAGCTCTCATACCCTAATTTTGAGAAGTCCTTTCCTTCCCGCTCACCAAGCCCCCCATCCAGTTTCATCCCCCTAACTGTCTAGTTGATAAAAATAAAAATTTTTTTTATTACTGTTTTGTGTGTTTCTTTTTAGAGAGGAGACTGTGTTTGAAGGGGGAGGGGTTGGTAATTTGACAGGACAATCACCTTTACCAGGTACAGACAGACATGGGGGGCAGGATCACAGCACACACACAGTCAGTTCAATGATGACAGTTACCCAAAACCACCTCGACATTTTTTTTCCCCATGCATTCTCATTCTCCAAGAAATCCCTTACGTTCCTAAGCTGCCTGACTCCAGGTGGCTGGTTCCTGTTCGTGGATCAACACCCTTCTTGTCAGCAGCTCCCATTGGCCTGCGTAGGCAGCTCCCTGCCTAGCATGCTGGCTTTTGTGGATCACATTCTAAGGCAACTATCTCTCCCCATTTATTGTGTAGGGAGCCTAGATGCCTAACTCAGCTTTGTGGATCACAGTGATGTTCCTGTTATTTTCTAGGCACCTAAAAATTAAGCACCATGATATGCAGCATTGTGACACTGAGTCCCTTTATGGATCTGGGCCCTAGTCTCTCACAGTGTCCAATTCAAAAGTCCACCTCAAGGCATAATTTATTCTTGTACGTGTCCACAGAATCCTTGTAATAAAACCAATCTCCTGAAAACCCTGAAGTAGATCGGGTTCCCAGCAGTTTTCCATACCCGCTCCCAGGACAACATTTCCCATTCACCCTCTCAAGAGTCCATCTCCAATCTGTTCCCCGACTCCTTCTGACATTGTTCCAGGGCTCCACTCTCCAGACCATCTACCTGAGAGCTCCCAGATTCGCTTCTTTCCTGCAACTCTTCTCCAGGGGCCCCAAGTCAGGTCTCCCATGAGTGTCTCCCAGCAGTGTTCCACTCACCCAGGCCTCCCTGCCAGTGAGTCTTAACTCTGCCCAGGGAACATCCCTCCAAGACCAACCCCTTGTTCTGGGTACAGCTCCCCCAAGCCCTCTGCTTAGTTCTGCTGCAAAGGGCAGCTATCTTTCTGGGCATGAATCTCCCCTCGCTTATGAAGGTTTTGCACTGGTGTAACTCCATTCAATAATTACTGTTGATTTTACCTGGGCATGAGTGAGAGGGGAAATGGGCCCTTTCTCTGGCATTAATCAGCACTTCCTCCTTGTTTCTTGGATAGACCCTGTTGCAGCATTGTTCCATATGGCTATTTTCCATCTCTATTTTGCTTGATACAGATTTCTCCCTTAGTGAACAATAATGTTTCCTTGTCAGTGGCACCTTCTGGCTGCCTTCTATAGGTGCTTTGGCTCCTTGCACTCCCTCCTGTGCCACAGGCTGATGTGATTGCCAGTGGCTCTCTCATTTGATTATGCAACACACCCTCCACAGAAGGAAACATTACTCACAAGAGCTTTGGATCATGTATGTTGTTGCCAAATCTCTTTTACACTCCTCTATTTGGGTTTCACATCGTCCACAACACAGTGTACTGCAGCTGCTTGCATACAGGAATGATGCAGAATTTCTATAATTTCTCAGGAAAGGATCCTTCGCTTTTCTGAATAAAATTACACAAGTCTTCCCCCTGTTGCCATCACACATAGTGCACACAGACATGGGAGGCTAGCTCTATGTCTGTTATGCTAGCTTGATAAGTTGCTTCCTTCTCTTCATCAAGATCATGACATTGGCTCTGATGGGCACATTTTAAATTAAAAGAAATAAAGAAAACATGTCCCTTTGACTCTGTCAGGCAACATTAGCCAGAGAGAGAGAGAGCATATTTACATAAGATAAGGAGACACTGTCTAGATAAAAACAACATACGGTTAAAAAATAAAGGCTTGATCTAGTGCACATTGAATGAATGCGAGTCCCTCTATTGGTTTCAGATGGCCGTGGATGGGGCCCTAATAGTTGCTAAATGCATCACAAGAGCCCAAATCCTATGAGTTGCTGAGAAAGCTGAACTTCCATTTACTTCAGTGGTCACTGAGGATGCTCAGTACTTTTCAGAATCTGGCTCTAAATGATTAAACTGAAAAAATAATAAATTAATTTATTTTTCACTCATTGTGGCCTGTTTATTTTTACACGTGATTCAGCTTGGGCAGTGGAAGGAGGTTGGTCAGTTTCACTTTCTAGTTCTCATTCCTGGGTTATGGACACAGTAGCTGAATGTTTTCATTAAAAAGATTTTCTGCATTGTTTCCTATTAAAACTTTTCTAAGTATTGTGAGACTTTTCCTCCTATCTCTCAAAGCCAAAAATATCTGGCAGTGTATCTTTTCAGACACGGTACCTTGAGGCAGCTGACTCCATGGGTAGCATTATTTCAGCAATGCATAAGTCATATAGTGAAGTGTTTGGGTTTGCTTCATTTAGGGGCGTGGAATTCATTTACTTGATGTTGCCCTAGTACTATAGCAAAGGAAGTTTGGTAGGAAAAGCACAGAAAAGAGTAAGAACAATATACCAAATTGTAAGTTCACGCGAGAAATAAATCCACATTTTATTAGGGCTGTTTTCCTGCTAACTCAATAGCTTCCTACATGGGTACATAATACTGCGTGAGGAGGTGCTGTTAATAGGAATAGCTCATAAATAAGTCTATTCCTGAAAAACAGCTTGCAAGCAGAAACAGCTGGTCCACGTTTCTATTGAAGAGATCAAATTTTATGGGAAATTGGAAAGCAGTCCAGCTTATTAGGAAAAGGAGTGAAGAAGGTAGCCACAACGGAGACAAGCATTGCTAAGGAAGATGAATGGATAGCAAGAAAGGGTTCATTTCAAGTTGCCAGGTTTCTCCCATACAAAGAATGGTAACACGGAAGGATTGAGAAAACTGAAAAACAAACGCCATAACAACTTTTACAAACAGGTATCACAGTATTGTATTCTGCTATAAGGATTCAATTCCGCAAAGCACTTAAGCATATGTTTAACTTTAAGTATGTTCTTAAATCCCATTGATTCAAGTTCAAAGAACATGAAACACCCAAATCTACATGCTATAAAATAACAGGGAACAAAAATAAATATGATGTCCATCTTACCCAAAGTTTATCTTAAGAGTTAATTAAGAGACTCAACTAACTTTAGAAAAGGCTTAGCACAACCCCTTGAAAGTCTCAAGCATTCATCACATAGCAGGGCAGCTCAAAGCTGCTTTATATGGGGAAAGTATTAAAGAAGAGTTCCATGAAGAATTCCTGTATGTAATTAATCACTCCTCAATAAATGGATCACGCTGAAAACAAAGTGAAACCAATTTCATCTGGAGACCCTTTTAGAAAAATTTTGTGTTCCCATTTTTCACAAGTTAAATGAACACAAGACAGTGTTCATTTGTTGCATTTCTTATCTCACTAAAGCAAGCTCAATTTCTCTAGAGCTTTTGGCTGTCTGAAGCAATCCCAATCAAGCCTTCTTCCTGGCACCCCTAGACCCCTTAGGGACTTCTTTTCAGCACTTGAAAACATGAGAATGGTCATACTGGGTCAGACCAATGGTCTATCACGTCCAGTAACCTGTATCTGAAAGTGGTCAGTGCCAGATGCTTCTGGCAGTTGGTGCTTTAGAGACATCTAGAGCATGGGGTTAGGTCCCAGACCATCTTGCATAATAGTCCTTAATGGACCTATCCTTCATGAACTTATCTAATTCTGTTTTGAACCCAGTTAAACTTTTGACCTTCACAACATCCTATGGCAATGAGTTCCACAGGTTGACTGTGCAGTGTGTGAAGAAGTACTTCCTTTTGTTTGTTTTAAACCTGCTGCCTATTAATTTCATCTGGTGACCCTTATATCTTGTGTTATGTGAAGGAGTAAATAACACCTCCCTATTCACTTTCCCATATCATTCATGATTTTATAGACCTCTATCATATCCCCCCTCAGTCATCTCTCTTCTAATCTGAACAGTCCCATTCTTTTTAATCTCTCCTCATATAGAAGCTGTTCCATACCCCTAATCATTTTTCTTGCCCTTCTCTGCACCTTTTCCAATTCTAATATATCTTTTTTGAGATGGGGTGACCAGAACTGCACGCAGTATTCAAGGTGTGGCAGTACCATAAATTTATATAGCAGCATTATATCTTCTGTTTTATTATCTATCCCTTTCTTAACGATTCCCAATATTCTGTTCACTTTTTTGACTGCTTCTGCACATTGAGCAGATGTTTTCAGAGAACTATCCAAGATGACTCTAAGATCTTTTTCTTGAGTGGTAACAGCTAATTTAGACTCCCATCACTTTGTGTGTATAGTTGGGATGATGTTTTCCAGTGTGCATTACTTTGCACTTATCAATATGATTTCATCTGCCATTTTGTTGCCCACTCTCCTACTTTTGTGAGATCCCTTTGAAACTCTTTGCAGTCAGCTTTGGACTTAACTATCTTGAGTCATTTTGTACTGTCTGCAAATTTTGCCACCTCACTGTTCATGCCCTTTTCCAGAAGATTTATAAATATGTTGAACAGCACAAACCTCAATACAGATCTTTGAGGGAACCTCGCTATTTACCTCTCTCCATTGTGAAAGCTGACCATTTATTCCTACTATTTGTTTCCTATCTTTTAATTAGTTACTGATCCATATGTGGATCTTCCCTCTTATCCCATGACTGCTCGCTTTGCTTAACAGCCTTTGGTGAGGGTGCTTGTCAAAGGCTTTCTGAAAGTCCAGATACATTATATCCACTGGATCACCCTTGTCCACATGCTTGTTGACTCCTCAAAGAATTCTTGGAGACTGGTGAGGTATGATTTCCCTTTACAAAAGCCATATTGACTCTTTCCCAATATATTGTGTTTATCTATGTCTGATAATTCCATTCTTTACTAGTTTCAGTCAGTTTGCCTGGTACTGAAGTTAGGTTTACTTGTCTGTAATTGCCAGGATTGCTTCTGGAGCCTTTTTTAAAAATAGGCATTACATTAGCTATCCTCCAGTAATCTAGTACAGAAGCTGATTTAAGTGATAGGTTACCTACCACAGTTAGTGGTTCTGCAATTTCATATCTGAGTTCCTTCAGAATGCTTGGGTGAATACCATCTGATCCTGATGACTTATTCATGTTTAATTTGTCAGTTTGTTCCAAAAACCTCTTCTATTGCTGCCTTAATCTGGGACAGCTCCTCAGATTTGTCACCTAAAAGGAATGATTTGGGTGTGGGGATCTCCCTCCATATCCTCTGCAGTGAAGCCTGGTGCAAGAAATTAATTTAGCTTTCTCCACAATGGCCTTGTCTTCCTCTTTGCTGCTTTTACAGATCCAGACTCTTTGCTACTTTTACAGATCCAGACTAACACAGCTACCCCTCTTATACTTGTCTTCCTTGAGTGCTCCTTTAACACCTTGATTCTCCAGTGGCCCCACTCACTGATTGGCAGGCTTCCAGCTTCTGATGTAGTTAAAAAAATTGTTGTTAATTTGTGTGTTCTTAGGTAGTAGTTCTTCAAATTCTTTCCTGACCTGCCTTATCATACTTTTACAATTGATTTGCCAGAGTTTATGCTCTTTTCTACTTTTCTCACTAGAATCTCACTTCTAATTTTTTAAAGGATGCCTTTTTGCATCTAACCGCCTCTTTTACTCTGTTGTTTAGCCATGGTGACATATACCTTTGTATACCTTTACATTGACCCTCTATTATGGTGTTTTTAAATAGTCTCCATGGCATATGCAGGCATTTCACTCTTGTAATTGTTCCTTTTAACTTCTGTTTAACTAGCTGCCACATTTTTATGTTGTCCTCTTTTTTAAGTTAAATGCTACTGTGGTGAATTTCTTTGGCATTTTCCCCCCTACAAGGATGTTAAATTTAATTACATTATGGTTGCTGTTAATGAGTGGCTCAGCTATATTCACCTCTTGGACCAGATACAGTGCTTCACTTCAGACTAAATCAAGACTTGCCTCTCCCCTTGTGGATTCCTGGACAAGCTGCCCCAAGATGCAATCATTAATGGTGACAAGAAATTTTACCTCTGCATCCTGTCCTGAGGTGACATGTACCCAGTCAATATGGAGATAGTTGAAATCTCCCATTATTATTGTGTTTTCTGCTTTTGCAGCCTCTCTAATTTCCCTGTGCATTTCACTGTCACCACCCTGGTCAGATGGTCGATAGTATATTCTTACTGCTATACTCTTATTATGCCAGCATTATTCTATCCCTAGAGCTTCTATGGTATAGTTTGATTCATTTAAGATTTTTACTGTATTTGACTTTATGCTTTCTTTCACACAGAATGCCACTCCCCTACAGCACAACCTACTCTGTCATTCCTATATATATTGTATCCTGGTGTTAGAGTGACTAGAGAGTAAGTGTGAAAAATCAGGACTGGGGGGAGGGGGTGGGGTAATATATAAGAAAAAGACCCAAATATTGGGATTGTCCCTATAAAATTGGGACATCTGGTCATCCTACCTGGTGTTACCATGTCACATTGATTATCCTCATTCTACCAAGTTTCCGCAATGCCTGTTATATAAATATCCTCATTTAATGCCAGACACTCTACTTCACCCATGTTCGTATTTAAACTTCTAGCATTTGTATATAAGCACTTGCACATTTTGTCAATATTTAGTTGCTTGCCTTCATGTGTTATATGTAAACTTACTGTCCCTCTAAGTCCAACACCATCAGCCCCCCTGTGATTTCTGTTCAGTAGTCATATCCCCCTACAGGCTTTTCTTCTGCTTCTCCAACCCTGAAAAGTCTAGGGACAAAACAAGATGTACAGAACACACTGACTTGTTGATCGTCTTACAGAAAGCAAAGGATTTGCATGATTTAAGAGTCAACATTTGTAAAGCCAATTACACATACTATATTCTACAGTTAATGGGATACTGTAAAGTGTGTTATATGGGATATGTTATACAGGAGGTAAGACTAGATGGTGACAATGGTCCCTCCCGGCCTTAAAAAAAATCAAACAAAACCTCAAGTTAGGTTTTGTTATAAGAAGATTTACAAAACCTAAAAATCAAGAAACATCAGTGAAGACAAAGCTTTTGGTTTAGA
This sequence comes from Mauremys reevesii, assembly GCF_016161935.1. NCBI lineage: Eukaryota > Metazoa > Chordata > Testudines > Geoemydidae > Mauremys > Mauremys reevesii. The sequence goes on from NC_052626.1 coordinate 31,923,312, forward strand.
TGTAAATGTTCCTCTACAGGTTTGTCATTACAGAACTGGGTGACCTCAAATGAAACTAAGTTGACTACTTTCACTGCCCCAGTTGAGTAAAATGCCAAAAACCAAGAAGTCAGCATGAATGATGAAAAATCAATGAGATTGTTAAGCCTGCTTCCCATTCAAAGATGTGAGGTGCCTGATGTCAATACACATAGGGATATTTGCTTTTTGTTTTACAAATGTGATTTTTCACTTGACAGTGTCCCTGAATGAATGAGGAGAAAGGTGTGATCATTTGTTCTGTACTACACTGAAATGTGTTTTAAGCAACCACAACAGGCAATTGGGGTGTTTAAGGGCATTTAAAAAAGGAAGAGGGGACTTGTACTCAATATGTTTGGGGACATTTTCTCATGTCTCCTCAACAAGGAAATTGTGTAATTAGGGTTTCATTCTGTATGACTGGGGTCCCCCTTTCCTCTGGTTTGCTGTGTAATCTTGTGGCAGTGGGATAAAGCAGACTTTTCAGGGGAATAAGGTAGAGGTAGATGAGATCATCCTTTTTGCTGCTCCTGGGGATTGAATCACCCCCTGATGCCTACATTAGTTATCTCTCTCCCCTTCCATTGTCATGGGTCACACTAGTAGGGATTCATTGTGATCGCCAGGGACATTCTTGCCCCTTAGACTTACCTATTGTTGAAACCACAGTCCCCACAAAATAAAAGGCCCCGGTAAAATCCCATCGGGGTCTGATGTCATCGACCCGGATCCCGGCCACACTGGCCTCTTGGTACTCCCGGAGAAAGTCTTGCAGCTCTGCCCGGCTCAGGTTGTGCCTCTGGCTGAAGTTCACGAACCTCTCCTCCCACTTCTCCTTGGCTTCCCTCTCGGTGGGCAGCTCGATGGCCGAGAACACAGCGGCCCCGCACAGCATGTACAGGATGATGAGCGCGGCCAGCAGCAGGAAGCGGGCGTTATCCTCGTTCAGGTGACCCAGGCTGGAGCAGCAGCAGCCGCGCCACGCCATTCTCCGCCCCGGGGGACCAGGCCGAGGGGGCTGCTGGAGCCCGGCACGACGTTTGCACCCGACCGCAGCTCCCCCAAACTCCCACAAGCGTAGCTGCGTCCTGGGTTATACTCCCGGGGCCAGGGCTGCCAGGGGCCGTGAGCAGCGCGATCCATGGCCACCCCGCATCTCTGCCGGCGGATCTGGGCGGCCTCTCCAGGGCACTTGGATGACAGAGGCGTGCAGCGCTTCGTGAATCTTTATCGCCACTTTCCCGCCCTTCCGTCGGCTCTGGGAGCTGGGGCTCATCCTCGGGCGCTCCGGGCCATTTCTCAAGACGCCCACTTGGGTCTGCTGGCTCAGAAAGTGACTTTCCGTCCGCGGGCAAACAACCCGTGCTCCGGGGCGCCCGACACAGCCCGCTCTGCTCTTCTCGTCAAGTTTCGGATCCTTTCCTTCCTCCGCCCCACACGCCTCCACTTAGCTAAGGGACCCCAACAACGCAACTCCAGCTTGCCACGAGGGGTGAGAGGGACCGAACTCCATGCGACGCGGCTGTCTCCGGAGCGCTCAGGTGCACACGTGCGAACTCATCTCTCCATGCCCCCAAAGCGAGACCTCCTTCCTTTCCCTCACACAAGTCAGAGCCATCCTGTCCCGGACCTTTCCCGGCATGTCTGCGCCTTCAGAGCGGCCGCGGGAACTTCCCGAGCATGCAGCCGCGCAGGAGTCCCCCCTCGACGTTAAAATGCAGTGGAGAGATCAGAGCAGCCCCCTCCATGGTCACCAAACGGTCCCCAGAGCCTCAATCCTTGCACAGTGCAGGTCACAGTGTGAACAGTGGGGAAAGAGCCCAGCCGAGCCTGGGGCCCTCAGGACGGGACTTGTGCCGAAGAAAGTGGAGTGGAGCCTACAGTTATCAATTCGGTTCAGATCGAATACTGAAGCTGGAGACCTGGGGTATCTCCCTGCCCAGGGAAAGTCCCCATCGGCTTTCGCTCCCTGTCAACGCCGGGTTTGTAAACTTCGTCAGCTCAAATCAAACTGGTGGCTAACACGGCTGGGTAGTAACCGATGCGCTAACGCGGAGCGACGCCTCGCACGGACCACGCGGAGTCAAGGTAGCGCTCGCCAGCCCGAGGGGTTAACATCCCGGGTCCGAGCTGATCCCTGGGCCGGGCCCCTCGGGAGCTCCATCTGCTGGGGGGGGCTAATCCTCCCCCCGCGTTAGAGGGTCAGCCCTGCAGTGGGGGGTGCCAGGCCGGTGCTGACAGTCCTCTCCGGAGGGTAGCTCGTGTCACACGGGACCAGCCTGCTCCTGTGTCAGCCGCAGAAGGCAGAGGATGCGGCTGCGACGGTCCCTCGGTCTCCCTTGCCGGCCGGCGGCCGCTCTTTTCTCCTCGGGGAGTCACGGCCCCGCCCCCTGCCCGGGAGCCAGGGCAGGCAGCCCCCGTTTGTGCGCGGCGCCCGCCCGGGCGGCAGCCGGGTCAGCGTCTGGGGGAGCCTGGCTGCGCGCTGCCTCGCTCGGTCTCCGCCTTGGTGCCCTCCCGCTCTTCGCCAAGTGCAGCCGGCTACAGCGGCGCCTCCGCCAGCCGCCGCCTTCCTCCCCAGCGCGCCTGGCAGCCCCCACCCCCGGCGGCACACAGCGCTGCAGCCGGCGGAGAGCAGCAACTGCCGATCCCGCGCTCCCCCGCCTCTGTGGGCAGCGCCAGGGGGGCCGGAGCGGGAAGACCCCTCGGAAGGAGGCAGGAGCACCCCCCCGAGGCCGAAGACAGGGGACGGATGAGCTGTCCCAGGCACTGCCAGGGCGCCTGTCTCCACCGTGTCTGGGCGCCACCCGCGAGCGTCCGCGGGCAGCAGCTCCGCTCCTATAGGGGAGGCGGCGCGCGCTTTTCTCTGCGCACTGTGCTGAGCGCGGCGTTTGGCCGGCGCAGTGGCTCAGGCGGCGTTTGCGCGGCTCCGTGGGCGGTCTGCGCGGTGCTGGATGCGGCGGGGGAAGGGAGGCGTGAAAACCTCTGCTCTGAGCGCGCTCTGCCCGGGGGCGCGTCAGGCCTTGGCTTGGGGAGCAGGGCAGCCAGGGAAAGGGACGGGTCCTTCTCTAATAACCGGCCTTTTTACACCTGGCGTCCAGAAGTGGCAGGCAGAAGAAGCCTGTGGCTGCAGAGGCCCGTAGGTTAGGTGTTACTGGCTTCTCCTGGAAGGCGGGGGATGGTCAGCATACAATGGCTAGGTAGAGGGCCGGCTCAGGCTGTGCATGCAACAACTTTTAATGATTCGGGACCATCACCCTGTGCACGTCTGGTCAGTGTTACAATTTGATCTGTGGTTCTTCTGTTCCCTCCTATTGTTTGTCATGCTCATCTCTTGCTTCTTGTCTTAAATTATGTCCTGATCCTGGAAACAGGTAACCACAGGTGCCTAACTTTAACTGCACCAGTAGTACCACTGAAGTCCATGGATTGCTCACATGAGTAATAATACCTAGCTCTTGAAGTTTGTTCTTCAGGAGATCTCAAAGTGTGAAGTTATGCACATGCATATATGTTTTCAGTATAAATCTCTTTGATGTTATTCTTTCAGGGCATATTATGTGTTTGTACAGCACCAAGAGAGCCTGTGCCTGATTAGACTCACAATATAATACAAATATACAACTAACAGTGACGTTACTCCATTGTGCCAGAAAAGGGCACCTCTTTCAGGTCTAACTACAGTAGAACCTCAGAATTAGGAAAACTTCTGGTATTGAGATTGTTTGTAACTCTGAAATGTTCTGAACTCTGAACAAAACATTATGGTCATTCTTTCAAAGGTTTACAACTGAACATTGACTTAATGCAGCTTTGAAACTTTACTTTGCAGAGGAAAAATGCTGCTTTCCCTTTCTGTAGTAGTTTACATTTGACATAGTTCTGTACTGTACTTGCTTTCTTTTTCCTTTTTCTTTTCTTTTTCCTTTTTCTTTTCTTTTTTTTTGTCTCTGCTGCTGCCTAATTGTGTACTTCCGGTTCCAAATGAGGTATGTGGTTGACTGGTCAGTTCATAGGTGTTCATAACTCTGTGGTTCTACTGTACAACTTGTTGCTCTTTTCTCAACAAGTTATTAAATCCTTCACTATCCAGCAACAAAAAATTGAGGGTCTGTGTGTGAGATGCAGTTCTGCAACTTCAACATGGTTTAAAGATGTAACATGTTGAAAAGCTCTCTATCAGAATAACTTTTGGAAAGATAATTGTGAAGGAAAAGATAAAAACAAAGAGCTAAACCAAGCAATATCCAGGAATTATTATAGTGATGAATTATAATTTAAAATGGTGAAACCATTAGAATTTGGATGCATAATAGACATTATTAACTCGGAGAAAGAGAGATGGCTTTTCCTTTTCAGTGAAGGAGGAATAACAGGTATTTTATTAAAATAGCAGCTCAGTGACATATTACTACAATGCTTACATACTGTATTTTATTATGTATTATTCATATTGCACTAAAAGTGTTCTAAGAACATAAGAATGGCCATACTGGGTCAGATCAAAGGTCCATCTAGCCCAATATCATGTCTTCCGACAGTGGCCAGTGCCAGATGCCTCAGAGGGAATGAACAGGTAATCAAGTGATACATTCCTTGTCTCCCATTCCCAGCTTCTGGCAAACACAGGCTAGGGACACCATCCCTGCCCATCCTGGCTAATAGCCATTGATGGACCTATCCTCCATGAATGTATCTAGCTCTTTTTTGAACCCTGTTATAGTCTAGGCCTTCACAACATCCTCTGGAAGGAGTTCCACAGGTTGACTGTGCATTGTGTGAAAAAATTCTTCCTTTTGTTTGTTTTAAACCTGCTGCCTATTAATTTCATTTGGTGACCCCTAGTTCTTATGTTATGAGAAGGGGTAAATAACACTTCCTTATTTACTTTCTCCACACCAGTCATGATTTTACACTTCAATCATATCCCCCCTTAGTCGTCTCTTTTCCAAGATGAAAAGTCCCAGTCTTATTAATCTCTCCTCATACAGAAGCTGTTCTATACCCCTAATAATTTTTGTTGCCCTTTTCTGAACCTTTTCCAATTCCAATATATCTTTTTTGAGATGGGGCAACCACATCTGCATGCAGTATTCAAGATGTGGACGTACCATGGATTTATATAGAGGCAATGTAATATTTTCTGTCTTATTATCTATCCCTTTCTTAATGATTCCCAACATTCTGTTCACTTTTTTTGACTGCCACTACACACTGAGTGGATGTTTTCAGAGAACTATCCACAATGACTCCAAGATCAGTGGTACCTGATGACAGAACAAGGAGTAATGGTCTAAAGTTGCAGTGGAGGAGGATAGGTTGGATATTAGGAAAAACTTTTTCACTCAGAGAGTGGTGAAGCACTGGAATGGGTTACCTAGGGAGCAAGGGAGGTTGTGGAATCTCCTTCCTTAGAGGTTTTTAAGGTCAGGCTTGACAAAGCCCTTGCTGGGATGATTTAGTTGCGAATTGGTCCTGCTTTGAGCAGGGGGTTGGACTAGATGACCTCCTGAGGTCCCTTCCAACCCTGATATTCTATGATTCTATAATTCTATGATCTTGTTCTTGAGTGGTAACAGCTAATTTAGACTCCATCATTTTATATGTATAGTTGGTATTATGTGTTCCATGTGCATTACTTTGCATTTATCAACATTGAATTTCATCTGCCATTTTGTTGCCCAGACACCCAGTTTTGAGAGATCCATTTGTAGCTCTTAGTTAAGTCCCGGGCAGACTGTGATCTTGAGTAGTTTGGTATCATCTTCAAATTTTGCCACCTGTTTACCCCTTTTTCCAGATCATTTATGAATATGTTGAATAGGACTGGGCCAGTACAGACCGCTGGGGGACAACACTATTTCTCTCTCTCCATTCTGAAAACTGACCATTTATTCCTACCCTTTGTTTCCTATCTTTTAATGTTATCAATCCATGAGAGGATCTTCCTTCTTATCTCATGACTACTTACTTTGCTTAAGAACCTGTGGTGGGGTACCTTGTCAAAGGCTTTCTGACAATCTAAATATACTATATCCACTGGATCCCCTTGTCCACATGCTTGTTGACCCCTTCAAAGAATTCTAGTAGATTGGTGAGGCATTATTTCACTTTACAAAAACCATGTTGACTCATCCCCAACAAATTATGTTCATCTGTGTATGACAATTTTGTTCTTTACTATAGTTTCAGTTTGCCCGGTACTGAAGTCAGGCTTACTGGCCTGGAATTGCTGGGGTCACTGCTGGAGCCCTTTTTAAAAATTGGCATCACATTAGCTATCCTTCAGTCATTTCATACAGAATCTGATTTAGTAGTCCTGCAATTTCACATTTGAGTTCCTTCAGAACTCTTGGGTGAATACCATCTGGTTCTGGTGACTTATTACTGTTTAGTTTATCAGTTTGTTCCAAAACCTCCTCTAATGACACCTCAATCTTGGACAGTTCCTCAGATTTGTCACCTAAAAAGAATGGCTCAGGTTTGGGAATCTCCCTCACATCCTCAACCGTGAAGACCTATGCAAATAATTCATTTAGTTTCTCCGCCTCAATTGTCCAGTGGCTACACTGGTTGTTAGTAGGCTTCTTGCTTCTGATGTTGTTGGTATTACTTTTTGAGTCTTTGGCTAGCTGTTCTTCAAATTCTTTTTTGGCCTTCCTAACTGTATTTTTACACTTCATTTGCCAGAGTTTATGCTCTTTTCTATTTTCCTCACTAGGATTTAACTTCCACCTTTTAAAGGATGCCTCTTTGCCTCTCACTGCTTCTCTTACTTGGTTGTTTAGCCACGGTGGCTCTTTTTTGGTTCTCTTACTATGTTTTTTAATTTGTGTATACATTTAAGTTGAGCCTCTATTATGGTGTCTTTTAAAAGTTTCCATGCAGCTTGCAGGGATTTTACTTTTGGTACTGTACCTTTTAATTTCTGTTTAACTAACCTCCTCATTTTTGTGTAGTTCCCCTTTCTGAAATTAAATGCTACAGTGTTGGGCTGCTGTGGTGTTTTCCCCACCACAGGGATGTTAAATTTAATTATATTATAGTCACTATTACCAAGTGGTCCAGCTATATTCACCTCTTGGATCTGATCCTGTGCTCCACTTAGGACTAAATCAAGAACTGCCTCTCCTCTTGTGGGTTCCAGGACTAGCTGCTCCAAGAAGCAGTCATTTAAGGTGTCAAGAAACTTTAGCTCTGCATCCCGTCCTGAGGTGATATGTACCCAGTCAATATGGGGATAGTTGAAATTCCCCATTATTACTGATTTTTTAATAGCCTCTATAATCTCCCTGAGCATTTCACAGTCACTATCACCATCCTGGTCAGGTGGTCGGTAATGTATTCCTACTGCTATATTCTTATTATTCGAGCATGGAATTACTGTTCATAGAGATTCTGTTGCACAATTTGCTTCATTTAAGATTTTTACTTCATTTGATTCTACGCTTTCTTTCACATATAGTGCTACTCCCGCACCAGCACGACCTGTTCTGTCCTTCCGATATATTTTGTACCCTGGTATTACTGCGTCCCATTGATTATCCTCAGTCCACCAAGTTTCTGTGATGCCTATTATATCAATATCCTCATTTAATACGAGGCACTCTAATTCACCTATCTTATTATTTAGACTTCTAGCATTGGTATATAAGCACTTTAAAAATGTGTCACTTTTTAGCAGTCTTCCATTACACAATGTAATTGAATGAGCCTTCTTTTCGTTTGACTGTTTCTCATCAGATCCTACCTGTATTTTATTATCTTCCATTCTCTCCTCCTTACTAGGATATAGAGAATCTCCATAAGCAGATCCTCCCCTAAGGAACCACGTGCTCCTCGACATCTGTCAGCTTTCCCCCAGACCTTAGTTTAAAAACTGCTCTACAACCTTTTTAATTTTAAGTGCCAGCAGTCTGGTTCCATTTTGGTTTAGGTGGAACCCATCCTTTCTGTATAGGCTCCCCCTTGCCCAAAAATTTCCCCAGTTTCTAATAAATCTAAATCCCTCCTCCCTACACCATCGTCTCATCCATGCATTGAGACTGCAGTTCTGCCTGTCTAACTGGCCCTGCACATGGAACTGGAAACATTTCAGACAATGCTACCATGGAGGTCCTGGACTTCAATCTCTTACCTAGCAGCCTAAATTTGGCCTCCAGGACCTCTCTTCTATCTTCCCTATGTCATTGGTACCTACATATACCACGACCCCCAGTCCCTCCGCAGCACTACACATAAGTCTATCTAGATGTCTCGAGAGATCTGCAACCTTCGCACCAAGCAGGCAAGTCATCATGCAGTTCTCCTGGTCATCGCAAACCCACCTATCTATGTATCAGAGGGGTAGCCGTGTTAGTCTGGATCTGTAAAAGCAGCAAAGAGTCCTGTGGCACCTTATAGACTAACAGATGTTTTGGAGCATGAGCTTTCGTGGGTGAATACCCACTTCGTCGGATGCATAACACGGCTACCCCTCTGATACATAGATAGGTGGGTTTGCATGCATCCGACGAAGTGGGTATTCACCCACGAAAGCTCATGCTCCAAAACATCTGTTAGTCTATAAGGTGCCACAGGACTCTCCACCTATCTATGTTTCTAATGATTGAATCACCTAATACCTGTCTCTAACTAATAACTGGAAGAGATATCCAGAGAGGTATCCTCAGTGTGAGAGGATACCACAACATCATCTGGAAGGAGGGTCTCAACTATGGGATGGTTTCCCTCCACTCCAGTTGGATGTTTTCCTTCCCTGAGACTTTAATTCTCCTCAACAGCACAGAGGCTGTCAGTTAAGGGGTGGGACCATTCTACTATGTCCCAGAAAATCTCATCTATGTACTTCTCTGTCTCCCTTAGCTCATCCAGCTAAGCCACCCTGGTCTCCAAAGCCCGTACACGTTCTCTGAGGGCCAGGAGCTCCTTGCACCAAATGCACACATACTCCACCTGCCCATAGGGCAGGTAATCATACATGCTGCATTGGGTACAATAAACTGGGTAGCCCCCACTTTGTTGCTGGACTTCTGCCTGCATTCTCTTTTTATACCTGCAGCTTGTTCCTTTCTTGTTTTGTTTTGATTGGGGTGGCGGGGTCGGGGGATGTTTTGGCTTAAGTTTAAAAAAGTTTAAGGGACTTGTTAAAAAGACAAGGTCCCAAATCTTAGTATGATGTAAATGTCAAAGATATTTTTGCCTAGTAGCAGATATTGAGGAACTTAATATTATAGAACTTGATAAATCTTTGTTTAATCAAAAATATCATGTAATCAGACATCAGATTTTTAACATATTTTAGCAATATTTTCAATTTTCTACTGTTTTTCTCACCAAAGTTTAAAAATAATCTTTCACATACTTTTCCCATCATCCACTAAATGTAATAACTCGTACTGTAGGTGGTCTTTTAAAAATATTATAAATGGGTGCAAATTGCAAAATTCTTATCTTGCATCAAAGCTTGGTGGCTACTGGGATCTGGGATGTTGGGCTGAGTCCCTGAAATGTAGTTTTTTGCACTTATGAGCTCTTTTAGTGAAAGGTACTATAAAGTGCTTTGCAGGGAGTTAGTTTTATTTTCCATATTTTACACATGGGGAAACTGATGTACAGGAAGGTAAGTGACTTGCCCAAGGTCACACAGCAAGCCAGTGGCAGAATCTGACACAGAACTCAGATCTCCTGTATTCCAGTTTTGTTGTTGTTTTACTTCATACCATCTCCATATGGCATGAGCTCCTTTAAAAGTATGTTAAATTGTGCTGCAGAGTGTTAATTTTTCTTTATTATCCTTACTATTAGGCACAGACCCTGCTGTGTGGCAGGTAAAATTAGCGGTAGTGATGAAGAGAGAAGTTAGTGTTAATTAACCAAAAAATGGAAAATTAGATGCTGGTTGAGAGCTAGCCAGACAGTGCCAAGTGATTACTTGAGTAAGTCATTCCCAGGCTCAGCACACCTTTACTGGCAATATGGACAATTTCCAATAGGAAAGGCCCATACTTCCCCACTAGCCTTCACTACAGATGTGAGTCCAAAGCACAGACTGTGGAACAATGTTGTCCCAGCACATCCAGAACCTCAGTGAGAAACACCAGCCTTCACTCAAACCTCCATCCCCTCAAGAGCCTTCTCTTGCTTGTTACCATTTTGCTAATTTAACACGAGATGCTCAAATTGTTTGCTATCAACATATAAAATGAGATTATTACATAGAAGCTCCATGTCCACCACACAGATAATCTAATACTGATAGATAATAATTCTATGGGGGAGGAAGGTAAATTCTCTGTCAGGGAAGGAAAGTTTTAAGATCTTCTTTTATCTGATGTGCTTTTGTTTTAAATAATACTTTGCTTTAAGAACGCTGTCTTTGGGTGACAGGGTACCACTGTCACAGCTCACAGAGGGAACAGAACTGCACGTACTGACCCCAGGTTAGACCTGCTCAGGTAATCACAGTTGGTACACACAGGGGACTGCAACCCAGGACCTGGTCTGAGAGAGAGAGAGAGAATCACATATTTTAATTGCACCCTGAGAGAGGTGATGGCCCAAGATGAGAGTGTACTTGAAGAGGCCAGGAAGGGTCAGGTTAGCCTGGTAACGGTGACATAGAACATTTAAATGTGATTTTACCAAAAAGGCCCAATGGGTCGTTTTGAACCCATCAGTATCCAATGTCAGTGTGTATAGCACAATATTCTGTTTGTGACCAAGCTGCATCTTGTCCACTCTCCATGCTAGAACATTACTTCCCAAAGGTATATTGATGTGATACACAGGGGATGTAAGTGTTTCTTGTAGAGAAACACTTAGGGATCTGGGGCAAAAATTGGTCCTGCTAGTGAAGGCAGGAGGCTGGACTCGATGACCTTTCAAGGTCCCTTCCAGTTCTAGGAGATTGGTATATCTCCAATTATTACCTTTATTACCTAACTTTCTTCTCAGAGTCTAGTATGATCCTAAATTCTACACTACACAGCATTCCAGTCTCTTACTCTTTCACAGGGCTTGGATTTGATATGATTGTTTCAAAGAGCCAAAGATGATGTTAATGTAGATAACCAGAGAACAAAAATCTAAATTTAAATTTGGATCAAGTGAATAATATGTTTAAAATTCTTCCTGGCAAGTAAATTAATTGAAAGGTGCGTAAAGCTCTGGAGATATTTAAGACTAGGTTAGATAAATGTCTATCAGGGATGGTCTAGACAGTATTTGGTCCTGCCATGAGGGACCATGCAGTGTCATTAACCTTCACAGAACGCTCATTCATAGTATCACACAGATGCAAATTAACTGAGCTTACATTACATCCTCAGGGCAACGAAACAGTTAAGCATCACTGTGTTTATGCGTTCAGATATTTAGCACTGATCTTAGAAACAAAGATTGAAGGGGGTTTTAGTAGAACTATAAATAGTTTAATCACCATGTTAGTGGCTCTGTAGTGTTTGATTTCAGAGATAGTTTTGTTAATACTGTCAAGGGGCAAGCCTTTTCTTTAATTAAGGAGAGATGCAGTCATTCAATATCCTTTATATACTAACAATTATTATTTTTCCAACAAAAAAATATGTCCTGCCAGAATAATGCCATCATTAGGGCACAGTAGATAACATGGAACAATCTCACTGAGGATATTTAGTTAGTGTGTCTCATTGATAGTATCACTGATGATTTTTAATTAAGCATCACATTTGGAAGAGTTAAACTGGTGCTCTTTTAACCAAAATCGGAAGTTTGGGTGGGATCTATGAAGGGAATTAAGCATTGCAACACTGAGCATCACAGCGCCTAACTTCTGGACACCTAGACAAATCACAAGAACAGGACTGTGATCCTAGGGTCCCTGTACAAAAAATGGGGGGAAGAAAGGCACCTAAGAATGCGATCCACAAAAGCCAGCACATTAGGTGGGAAAATGTCTAAACTGCTGGCTCTTCTGCTGTAGATAAATACTTAAATAGTCAGAGGGCCAGAGAGAGAGAATGGGGATGATTCTGCAGTCCAGTGGTTGGAGCACCCACCTGAGAGACCCCTGTTCCAACCACTTTTTAATTATAGCTCCACAATTGAACAGGTTCAACAAGAGAGACTGAGGGATTCCCCACATCAGACTATCCTATAGCCTAGTGGCTAGCACACTTTCCTGGTAGGTAGGGAAGACCTCTGTTCAAATCCTTTCTCCCCCTCAGTCACTTTTGCCACGTCCCAGATGAGTGCTCTAACCTGTGGACAAAAGGCTATAACGTAGATGGTAACACCACCTTCTCCAGTCAGATTTTTCAGTGGTGCCTGATCTGGTAGATGGCCTCTGAGCCAGGGATGCTGGAACAGGGGAGATTAGGGGACCATTGCCTCATCATTATTAAAAGTGGGAGAGCTATGCTTTCCCACTTTTTAACATACTTTAAGGGCAAGTGATGAGGGGAGGAGGTGGAGTGGAGCAAGCGGGAGGCAGGGTCTCTGGGGAAAAGGCGGAGCAGGGATGGAGCCCTGGTTTGGGCACTGTTGCGCCCCGTCCCCCCTCCTTCTAGGGAGCTTCCAGTGCTCCTGCTTGAGCACACCTACTGGATTGGTCCCTGGATATGACTTAGGCAGCCGAACGCCTGTCTTTCCTGGTTTGTGAATCACTCTGGCTATATCTAGACTGCAATAAAACCTGTGGCAGGCCCTGTTTGCTGACTCAGGCTTGTGGCGCTCAAGCTGCAAGGCTATAAAACTTCAGCACGAAAATCTGGGGCCAGGCTGGAGCCCTGTCTCTGGGACCCAAAGTGAAGACTTATCCTCCGGGGCTTAGACAGGAGATAGGCCTCCAAACACCTAGAGGGAGGCAGCAGTGCGCATGCCCAGAGAAAGAAACATAGGGTATGTCCACTGGAATTAGACACCTGCAGCTGACCTGGGCTTGCAGGGCTCAGGCTAAAGAGCTGTTTAACTGAGGTGTAGACATTCGGGCTTGGGCTCCAGCCTGAGCTCTGGGGCCCTACCACCTTGCAGGGTTCTAGAGCCTGGGATCCAGCCTGAGTCCCAATGTCTACACTGCAATTAAACAGTCCCTTTTAACCCAAGCCCCACAAGCCAATATCAGCTAGCATGGACCAGACGTGGGTATCTAATTGCAGTGTAGCCATATCCATAGGTGCCAAGTGAATTTAGGCTCTTAAAGGGTTCAGTGGGAGTTTTGTGGATTGCAGGGGAGGCAAAATTGGGACATAGATGCCTAAACCTCTGAGCTGCAACTGACTCCCAAAGTTTATGCATAATTTGCATGAGAAGCAAACAAGCTAGCATTCCATTCCCTTTGAAGTTAAGTAAGACTTCTGTTGAACCTTAAAAATAACCCTGATTCTTGGCAAACTAATTTGAAAAATGAATTTTATCTGAAATATCTGATATTTGGGATATCCAGAATAACTTACAGCTAGATTCTGCAACCCTTATGATGAGTACTCATTTGTGCAGTTCGATTGACTTCAAAGGGACTATGCATGTGGGTACATACTACTTAGCGTGAGTAAGGGATGCAGCATCTGGCCCATAACTAGTGGACACATCTATTAGTCAGTAAAAGCCAGTTGAACACAGAAGTTGTACAGCTTGGATCTGTTTGTTTTATAATTAAAATAGGCATGATTCAGAAGTGAGAAATGTAAACATTTTCTGTATCTTCCATTTCCAATGCTAAGCAAATGGTGACTATACTGATCTGCATGTTTCCTTGTCATTTACTAAAAACAGTGTCAGTGGTATTTATCTCTTCAATAAAATACTTGTAGGCATGGAAAGTTGTCTATCAGGGCAAATATTTACTTAATAATTAGAACAAAGTATATGCACATTTTCACTGATGGATCTCCAAATGTTTTACAAATGAAGTTTTACAGTTGGGGAAACTGAGGCACAGATACAGAGAGCTGAAGTTACTTGACCAAAGCCCCTTCTGACTTTGACACCAACACATTCAAAAAGAGTTCCTCCACTTTTGGAAGGCAAATAATCAATCTACTGATTAACTCTAACCTTTTCTGATGAGTATTCAAAGCAGGGTTTTTTTTGTGTCCATGCAATTATATACCATAGAAACTGATATGACACAGTGCAGCAGCTACATCACTGCAATAAATGTGTTGTGTTATCTAGTGGCTGTTGAGTTATTTTTGTTCTCATTTCAAGATAGCAAGACCACGCAATGTACAATGGTTTTGTTTTAATTTCCAGTAGCCAAGTGGCTCCAAATAGACATCCTGAATGTGCCTCCTTCCTCCAGGGCTTTTACAGTGTCCATCTTATTTTGCTGATTTCTCTACGGTGTTCACAGCCATCCTTCAAGTTCCTTCTTCTACATATCCTTTTGCTTCTTAAGGAGGAGTAACCCGCATCTACTATTCACACTAGACTGGAGCAGACTACTCACCCCTGTGGAACTGAATGGTTTGCAAATATGGAGAATGAACATGAATATCACCCATATGAAGTGCACAAGTTAAAAAGCTTAAGAAAAACAATGCATTTGGTGAGAATAAAGTCACGTTTTTTGACACTTTTAGAATATAAATAAGGTCAGGAAAACTGCTTTTCATTCATTTTTTTGCAAGATGGACTGCTTTCCTTGAAAATATGTAACAGGACAGAAAAAGATGCTGAATGTCTCAGTGTACAAACAGCTGTAGCTGAGACTGTTATAATAGGAACAGTTGTTATACAGCAGAGTCCATGAGGGCAGACCAAGACAAGGGACCTATATAACAGAGGGGAAAAAAACACCCATCAACAGATCACGAACAAAAGGCATGAGTATAGTTTGGGGAATAAATTGTACCCACGCTTGCTTGGACAACTGGACACCTTCTCCCTAGAGTTATCACAGTAGAGAAATAAACTTTAATTTTTAGTGGTGTTTAGATGGGAAAGTAATACACTATTAAAAGTAGCAAGTAGATCAATTAAGCTGTGTAGCAGAACCAACCAACAGGGTAACATATTGCTGACACATTTCTTAATAATAATTCAATAGGAAGAAAAGCAGAATTAATGAATGAGCATTCCAATATAAACAAGTTTGCATAAATAGTGAAAAGTCAGTAAGGTTTCTACTGAAAATCACAGGAACAAAGCCCAAGTTGCTTGCACACAGCAACAGGATTATTTTAAGAGAAAAAACGAGGAGTCCTTGTGGCACCCTTAGAGACTAACAAATTTATTTGGGCATAAGCTTTCATGGGCTAAAACCTACTTAATCAGATGCATGGAGGGGAAAATATAGTAGGCAGGTATAAGAGAGATTCATTTAATTGCATGTCACATGGCATCATTTTGGTTCTCTTGAAACAGTCCTGTCACTGTATGCTAGCAATTTGGGCTAGTTCCTATGATTGGTATTTGAAAAAAAACACTTAAGTGATAATGTCCATATAGCACCTAGTAGAATAGGCTCTCCAAGTGGCTTACAAACATTCATTAAGCTCCCAACTCTGCCTCTACAGAGTGGGGTCCATATGGATACAAATTTTAGAAGGAGAAACTAAGGCACAGGAAAGTTAACTTGTCTAAGTCACACAGTAAGTCTGCGGCAGAGTAAAAAATAAACCCCAGAAGTTCTAGCTCTCATTTCTATGTTCTAAGCACCAGAGAATATTTTATTTCAACTGAAGAGGTAAATTTTTTACTTTTCACTCATGCAGGGTACATGGCACTGTGGAAAGCTGCACACATTCACATGGAAAGCAGTAATTGGGGAATTAATTTACAGAGAAAGAAGAGAGACAGTAATTGTGAGACATTTGAAGTGGCAAAATTGTAGCATACTAAAAGGAAAAACACAAGGAGCTGGCAGAAGGTGTAAATTGAAGTGTGAGGCAGTTTATTTGAACTCACAGAACTTTACAACCTCATTAGTGCTTTTCTTGCTACATTCCTGTCTTTAGCCCCTCAGGATGAGAGTTACAGCAGTTTAAGTGGGCCAAATGCAGCGGGCACAAAGATGGTGGCTGAGAGTCTCAAGGCCAGATTCTGATACCCTTACTCACAATGAGTAGTACCCTACTCCGCACACACTTCTGAAATCAGTGGGACTATTCACTGAGTAAAGTACTATTCCCCCTGAGCAAGGGTATCAGAATCTGGTCCTAAATTTGTATCACATGGGCAGCTAGAAAAAGGAGTAAGATCTAAATTACACTCATTTATTCAGCTTGGAATCAGGCTCTTGCCATCTGAACTGAGATCACCTGCATTTTGCTGCTGGTTTTATTTAGACTTACTCCATGTACAGTAATTTCTTCTAGTTGTTTTGTTCATATTTACTGTGTTTATCTGCAGAGGCATCAATATGTAGAAGTTCCATAGAGTGAAAGTTCCAACACCACAAAATACAATGAATTAATGTACTGTATTGTGGGACTGGAAGCACTGGCTCAGAAAGCACAGTGGCCATTTAGCAACACCAGCAGACAATGAAGTTATTGTAATATGTGGCATTTTTGTATGTAGGATGAAACATTTGTTATATCTTTAGGGTCTTGCTTTTTTCTTTTGTGCTGCTGGCTTCTATTCAAAGTGCAAAGGAAAGACTCCAGTCAACTTCATGGGGCCTTGGATCAGGGCCTTCAAGAGGGCTTATGTCCTGAACTAAGTGACAATGCATAATTGTGCTGCCCCAGGAGCCACCCAGGAAGAAAACTGAGTCTGGAGAATCACACTCTCTCAATTTCACCCCTGCGCTGGGGAGAAGATACAATGTCTTGGATCTAAACCCTGCACAGCTTATGTCATCTGCAGGAGAGCACTAGTTCTGCAAAGCCTGATTCCCTCTCTGTCCCCTATGCTGTGATCTGTAGTATGGGTGACTCACACAAGAGAATAAGAGAGAACCTTAGGTTCCCTTGCATTGTCACACAGGATTAGTGCTGATCTAGCTTTTATGAAATTCAGCTTTCTGTGTTAAGTCATTAGAAACGGCA
The DNA here is from genome assembly GCF_016161935.1 of Mauremys reevesii. Lineage (NCBI taxonomy): Eukaryota > Metazoa > Chordata > Testudines > Geoemydidae > Mauremys > Mauremys reevesii. The sequence continues at coordinate 31,940,303 of NC_052626.1, forward strand.
TCTGCTATTTTTCTTAGCAATGCAGTAACAGGCAGCAGTGCAGAATGTAGATGCATTAACAGCAGCTGTCATAGGGTAGGCTGCCTCCCAAGCACTACCTCTTGGCCTGAGATCACTCTACAGGTAGCCTGCCTCAGTTTTCCCCTTCAAACTCCCCAATAACTCCACAGAGGTTTCTTTCTGTGCAAAAAGCCCTCCCCTTAGGGTTGGGTTTCTTAACATAAAAGGAAATTCAGAACAAAATTCAAAGTCCCAAAAATAAAGTCCACAAAGTCCAACTCAATTTACCAGGCCGCTCTCAGCCAGAGCTGGCTGGAGTCTTGTTCCTCTGGTATTCAAATCTGTCCTGAAGCCCTCTTGACTCTACAGCATGCAGGAATGTTCTTACTCTTCACAGCTTCCAGGTTTCTCTAAGAGTTCCATTCCACACTGGTGTCTTGAGAGGCCCCCCTGTTCTCTGCAGCTTCCTGCTGCTCTTTCTAAGGATCAGCTGCCCTCTGTGAGACTCCATCACAAGGCTGTTAATGAGGCACAGGTATACTGGACAAATGCCCTCTTAAAGGATCCAGTCCACCGTGTGGCACAAACTGACTATAAGGAGCAAGGAATCCTTTTGTTGACATGGTTATCAGAAATATTTTTTATTTTGAACTAGTATAAGAACTAGTTCATTACAAGTGGGAAAAGGGGTGAAACAATTGCAGTTTATCAAGTAAAAATATTATGCTGAGTAATAGTTTCTCCACAACTGGTCAAAGAAACAGCTTTATTTCCTTTTTTTTAAAGTGATTTTTATAAGAGTTAGAGGAAAGATGTTGGGTTGATAGCAATAGATAACAGATTATCCACAGAGCACATACAGTATGGGAAGTGCAGTCTGAGTTCCCCATATAAACTCAGCAATGTGTTTTAAACCTGACCTGGAGAGAGCTTCTGTTGCAAGGCTGAGCTGTACCTTTGCCCTCTCTCAACCTCTCTGCACATACCCCTTCCAAATGACAGGTCTATACTGATGCTTCTCTCAGAGTGGAAACGTGCACCTCACCCCACTGACCAGGCTACAACACCCCCTTTCTACCAACTGTATTTAGAGCTGTCTGGAAACTGGAATTCCCATTTTGTGGAAAAATATGAAATAAAAAAAAACCAAAATGGAACAAAAAATGAAATTCCAAAATTTCTCATGGAATAGGAATTCCAAAATTTCATTTAGAAAAAGTTGAAATACATTTCATTTTGACATGTCCAAAGATTTCCAAGCTGCCTGGGGCCCTGTCAGCCTACCAGGCAGGGAACTGGCCAGCTCAGGTAGCCTCAGAGCTGGGGCTCCCTGGGCTTCTGGGCTGTAAAAGAGCCAGGGACCTTGGAAGACCTGAGAGCCAAGGCTGCAGGCTGGACTGCTGAGGAGCTGGGCTGCTGAGTTAGCAAGAAACCAGGCAGGGTCCTGCTGAAATTTAATTAAAATAGATGCATTCCTATGGAATGTTTTGCTCCTGATGAATCAGCATTTTACCACAGAAAAACATACTGTTGAATATTTCTGAGCAGCTCTGGTATCACCTCAGCAGGCCCATCTAAGTTTGGACCCTGTTGTATAGTCTTCTCACTGGTATCTTGTGAGCAGCATGACATTGCAGTGACTCAGGACAGCCTCTTCAAAACAAGTGTGATTTATCTGTCCATAGGAACGTCACCAACAGAGAGGAAAAACAGATTAAAACAATACAAGGACTTTAGCTAGCCATGCGAGAGCTCTTTAGGTTTACAAAGCACTTCACAGATATTAGTTAATTCTCACAACAGCCATATGAGGTAGGCAATTGTAAGTATTATTAAGATTTTGTCTCAGCTATTTTTTAGTAAAAGTTACAGACTGGACACAGGCAATAAACAATCCAGGAAGACCGAGCTCCCAGTACTGTAGTCGCAGAGTCATGTCAAGTCATGGAATCAGTGACCTCTGTGATCAACTTGTATCCTTAATTATTATCCCTGTCACGCTGTCTGGAGTGGTTCAGGCCATGAGTGCCCACCTCAGGTCAGATTGTCAAAAACACAGCAGAAAACTTGAACTGGTGGTATGTTCTCTAATTAGATTTTACCAAGCCAGTAACAAATATAAACTCCTGGATCGCTATAACAAGTCCTACCATGAGTCACAGACAGTCCCCTTAGACTCTGCAAGCTATCTTGCCACCCAGACAAACTGGACTTAGTGATAAATGGTCACTTACACCATAAAATCACATAATATTCAGAAAAACAAGGAGTTCAGTGGCACCTTAAAGACTAACAGATTTATTTGGGCATAAGCTTTCATGGGTAAAAAACCTGGCTACCCCCTGATACTTGACATAATATTCAGGTTACTTCCAGTCCCAAGAGACCAGTCACTTACCCCAGATCAACTGGTACCCTAGATCTTACAACAAAGACAATATCTGAAGCCAATCCTGTAATAAACTATCTAAAGGTTTATTAACTAGGAAAAAGAAATCAGAATCATTCACAGTTTTAAGCAAGCAAACATATACACACAAATGAGTTACAAATGGGATCCTAAGAGTAACAGAATTAAAGTGATCTGTTAATTCAAAGTGCCTTTCAGGGCAGACCCATGAGGTAACCCCTAGGGATCTCTGGCTTGTTTGGTTTCTCTGACCCTGTGAGAGTTCAAACAGCAATGAGAAGAAAAATCTTCATGTCAACTATTTTTATTTTCCTCTTCCAGCATTCAAAGCAATGGGATGAGGCTTTCTGCATGTACTTCTCCATGGGTGGATGGGGTAATTAACAAACCTTTTGTCTTATAATGGCCGACTTACGTTTTGATAGTACTCCTGCATGGAGTGTGTGTGTGTGGTGGGGGGGCACGACAATTCCTATGCCTTGGTTCACAAGTTCAGGAATACAAGTTCAGGAATACAGATATTGCAAGTGAGATTAATGCATGCAGCAATTTACAAGCATTTCATAGTGTCTAAACACAAAATACATTTTTGTAAGACTAATACCTATTTTGAGCAAAACTAACATATAGGTGAACTGGACTGTTCTCCAGCTATGAGAATAAGTAAGAGTCACTCCACCATTAGATGGAAGCTGCAGGTCACGTAGCGCTAAATATGAACTTGGCAGAAAAACCAAATTGGTGGGGGAAAAGGTAGTAAACAACACTGCAGATCATAACATGAGGTAAGTAAGTTTCAAGTCTAAAATAGAACTGGCTGTAGCAAAAGAAGGTAAACAAGTAGGATGAGGATGATGTGTCTAAATACAGAATTGAAAAACAACATAAAGGTGAGTGTGTCAGTTAACAGCTGGCAGGTTAAAGAGACAAGCTGAGGAGACAGCTGAGAAGAGGGAAAGAAACCAAGATTCTGAGGGAGAACACAGGAGAGACAGTGCAGCATAGTCACCAGAGCAAGTATTCAGACAGAGTTATAGTTATAGCTATAGTCACAGTTATAGTATAGTATTATCATGTATATGTGGGGGAGGGTGGGATTAGTAAAGATGAATGTGTGTGTTGTGTTGATTGTAAGAAGAATTTATATATATCTAAGACCTAAACAACATCTAAGAACTGCTGTCAGCGATCTGTGGAAGACTGGCCATCTGAAGCAGGGCACATCACTTAGCATCCGTTCAAATTATAAGGCAATATGGTTTGGAGTGCTCTTTAACTTGTAAGGGATTTGTGTTTTTAGTAGGGCTGTCAAATAATCACAGTTAACTCACGCGATTAACTCAAAATTATACACGATTAAAAAATTCATCAGGATTAATTGCACTGTTAAACAATAGAATACCAATTGAAATGTATTAAATATTTCTGGATGTTTTTCTACATTTTCAAATATATCAATTTCAGTTACATAACAGAATACAAAGTGTACAGTGATCACTTTATATTATTTTTATTACAAATATTTGCTCTGTAAAAAATAGTATTTTTCAATTCACCTCATACAAGTACCGTTGTGCAATCTCTTTATCATGAAAGTGCAACTTAAAATTTTTTTTGTTACATAACTGCACTCGAAAACAAAAAAAATGTAAAACTTTAGAGACTACAAGTCCACTCAGTCCTACTTCTTGTTCAGCCAATCACTAAGAGAAACAAGTTTGTTTACATTTACGGGAGGTAATGCTGCCCACTTCTTATTTATAGTGTCACCTGAAAGTGAGAACAGGCATTCACATGCCACTGTTGTAGCTGACATTGCAAGATATTTACATGTCAGATACGCTAAAGATTCATATGCCTCTTCATGCTTCAGCCATTGTTCCAGAGGATATGCTTCTATGCTGATGATGCTAGTTAAAAAAATAATTCGTTAATTAAATTTGTGACTGAACTCCTTGGAGAACTGTATTTCTCCTCTGTTTTACCCTCATTCTGCCATATATTTCATGATATAGCAGTGTCAGATGATGACCCAGCACATGTTCATTTTAAGAACACTTTCACTGCAAATCTGACAAAACACAAGGAAAATACCAATGTGAAATTTCTAAAGATAGCTACAGCACTTGACCGAAGATTTAAGAATCTGAAGTGCCTTCCAAAATCTGAGAGGGATGAGGTGTGGAGCATGCTTTCAGAAGTCTTAAAAGAGCAACACTCCGATGCGGAAACTACAGAACCCTAACCACCAAAAAAGAAAATCAACCTTTTGAAGATGGCATCTGATTCAGATTATGAAAATGAACATGCGTCAGTCCATACTGCTTTGGATCGTTATCAAGCAGAACCCATCATCAGCATGCACACGTGTCCTCTGGAATGGTGGTTGAAGCATCAATGGACATAATCTTTAGGGCATCTGGCATGTAAATATCTTGTGGCACCGGCTACAACAGTGCCATGCAAGCACCTGTTCTCACTTTTAAGTGACACTGTAAACAAGAAGCAGGCAGCATTATCTTCTGCAAATGTAAACAAACCTGTTTGAGCGATCGGCTGAACAAGAAGTAGGACTGATTGGACTTGTAGACTCTAAAGTTTGACATTGTAGAAAATGTAGAAAACACCCAAAATATTTAAATAAATGGTATTCTATTATTGTTTAGCAGCACAATCAATCACATAATTAATTTTTTAAATCTCTTGACAGCCCTAGTTTTTAGATTATTATTGTGTATGGGATTGTTTGCACCAATAAACAGGTGCCTTCTTTGGGAACACTGCTTGTGTCAATCATTCGAGGGATTCCTTAGTTAACACAGGAGGGACAAGAGGTAGACTATCCTAGGGGAACCTTAATTCTGGTGTTGGGGGTAACAACACAATGGGCAGTGTTTGAAGCCTGGCGAATGCTGCATGCCCTATAGTGCTAAGCACCACAAATTACTATAATAACTAAACTAACTAAATCTGTATTAAATTATGGGTACTATTAAAAATATTTATAAGACAAGTCCCAGCAATGCAAATGTGATACAGAAAGAAAAAAAAAACAACGAAAACTGGCACACAAGAAGCTCTGACTAAGGGTACGTCCAGACTACCCGCCGTATCGGCGGGTAGCAATCGATTTATCGGGGATCGATATATCACGTCTCATCTAGACACGATATATTGATCCCCGAACGTGGTCCCCATCGACTCCGGAACTCCACCGGAGCGAGCGGCGGTAGTGGAGTCGACGGGGGAGCCGCGGATGTCGATCCCGCACCGTGAGGACAGGAGGTAAGTCGGAATAAGATACTTCGATTTCAGCTACGGTATTCCCGTAGCTGAAGTTGCGTATCTTACATCAACACCCGCCCCCCCGCAGTGTAGATCAGGCCTAAGTCTACTGCTGGTAAAAAGGAACTGAAAACTTGGAAGGGGCAACAAGGCATAAGATGCATGTGCCACCCCAACAGGTACTGATGTAAAGAAACAAGTCACCAACTCTGGTGCTCTCAAAGCAGACACACCTGAGTGGAATACATGTCTGCAACCACTCAAAGAACCACCATTTTTACAGACTCTTTTCTGAGTATTGCAACACTTTAATGTTTAAGCACTGGTTCCTACAAGATGAATTTCAGAGAGAGATGTCCCAAACCCAGAACTTCCAGTACAAGTGGAGCACTTTACACTCTCAGTAGGGAGTGTAAGAACTAGCCAGCATGGAGCAAAAATGTGAATAATGTGGATATATCTGTATTGTTTTTATCAATGCTGTGTGCATCTCTGTTTGAGTATTGTGATGTGGTTGGCACTATGGAATTTAAGGATTAAATTCCAGCTGGAGCTTTCTCAAAGTCTCCAACAACCTGGCACTGACTTTCATTCAGTTTCCTGGTGTTCAAATGGACAATACAGTGTTAGTGAATCCATTATTGAGAGACTACCCCCCAAGCCTTTCTGGATAAACCAGTTTGATCAGGGGTAGCCCGTTGGAAACCTTAGGAGATCTTTGTGTGGGAACTCTTGAACAAAGGAACTTTGAACTGGATACGACTTCCTGTGAGCTGACTGGGGGAATCAAACTGCGAGGCAGAGATTGCAGGGGTGCAGTCTGCTGTGCCCGCCCCCACTGCTGTGTGTGACCTAAAACTGGCAAGGAGAAGTCAAGGTTTAGGCAAGCTAATATGCATATTATTATGGTTCAGGGGATGGAGCACCAGGGTAAAAGTCAGGCACACCTGATTTCTAATCATGGTTCTGGCATGGATTTGCTGTGTAGCCTTGGGCAAGTCAACTTAATGTCCCTGCCTCAGTCTCCCCACCTGTAAAGTAGAGCTTGCGATGCTGGCAAGCCAGATGCCAGCTCTTGTCCAGATTTCAGGCATTAACTAAGAACTGTCAAACTCATAGCTGGAGAACTGTCCAGTTCACCTATATGTTAGTTTTGCTCAAAATAGGTATTAGTCTTACAAAAATGTATTTCATGTTTAGACTCTATGAAATGCTTGTAAAACCCCAGATTGGCTGAGAGATCTATATTTATATTTCACCAGCCAAATATATCAAGGGTAAACTCCTTAGACACTATAAAAGCATAACCATGGAGCCACAGACAGTCTCCTTGGGTTCTCTGATCTTGTCACCTAGGCAATCTTACCTTTGTGATAGATGGTCCCCTACACCATGAATTACAGGATAATTCAGGTTACTTTCAGTCCCAAAGCCCAGACATTTACCCCAGGTTAACTGGATCTTAGATCTCACACCAAAGACAATGTCTGTAGCCAATCAGGTAATAAACTATATAAAGTTTTATTTAAAAGGAAACGAGAGTTATTTACAACATTAAAGCAGGTAAATAAACATGCACACAAATGAGTTCCAATCTTTAGGTTGAAAACGTAATAGCAGCTTCTATAATAAGCAAGCCCTATATGTCCTGTAGGGCTAACCCAGGGATCTCTTGCTTATGCCCAGAAAACCTTGTCCTCAAGAGTCCAAGCAGTTCCTCCTTGTTAGGGGGTGTTCCTCCCTTCCCCCATACTGCTTCAAACTGCCAACTCAGCTGATGGGAACAATGCTTTTGTACGTCTCCTCTTCATTGTGGGGGAGAGGGAAGAGGCGCAGGAGCAAACAAGAAAGTCTTTTGTCCTTTTTGATGTTTCACAACAGTTTGTCTGGTGTCGATGGGCCTTCCTTTTGGGGCAGGACATAACACCTTCTGTTGGAGGACAGTATTTCACACTTAATGTCTCTCTCCTGTCTGGTTATTTATATGGTTACAGAGGCTTCCAATGCAAATGCTCAAATATTACTTTACAATATGGCATACAAATGTTACAAGCGGGATTAATGCATGCAGCAATTTACAAGCATTCAATAAAGTCTAAACACTAAACATGTTTATAAGTCTAATACCTATTTTAACAATACTAACACACAGGTGAAACAGACTGAGTCCAGCTATTTGTCTGTCAGTATTCAAGTAAGGCACGGGGACCTTGGCATAAGCTGGCACCTGATCTGCCAGTGTCACAGGCAGGTCCTCCTTACACAGTGCTCTTCAAAGACAAAGTAGCCTTATGACCACACCTGAAGTTTTTAATCTACAGTTGCGTCAGCTTTTCATTTAAACCAGACAATACTTCTCGTCTTCTTCCCCACTCTGCAAATTAACAGAGATGAGGAACATCCACGTAAGTTAGATGTCAGGAGAGCACTGGCTTTTAACTAGGATAGGACCAAGTCCTTCACACAGTCTTCTTGTCATTGTGTGTCTTGTGTAGATCACATGAAGGGCCAAGGCGGTGTCAGCACACATGAGGTCTCATTGGATAACCTCTTGCATTACAATGGCATACAGAGCAGTCAATATTCCACCTCTGCAAAGACTCTTGGCCCATTCTGCAAGGGCTCAGGCTGCATCCATTACTTTCTTCGGGGATGTTCCCATTCTGGACATCTGTAGGGGCCTCAGTAAATACATTTACTTTGCACTATGTGGTCACCACCACCTCTAGATCGGATGTGAACTTTGGCAAAGTCATATTTCAATCATTATTCAAGTAGGCTCTGAACCTACCTCCAAACAGTACTGCTTGGGAGTCACCCGAGTGGAATACATGCCTGCAACAACGCAAACAAGAAAAAACAGTTGTTTACCTATTGTGTAACTGTTTTCCTTCCACTTGTGGATGCAGATATGTATTCCATGACCTGCCCTCCGTCCCCTCTATATTGGAGACTTAATCCACCTGCTCTGTTGTGAAGGAACTGATGGGGGGCTAGGGCAGTGGCAGCCCTTATATTGCCTTGGGAGGGGCCAGGAGGATGCGTAGGGTGCGTGCGCTACCCCAACAGGTACTGACTCTGGTGCACCGAACACACCTAAGTGGAATAAACATCTGCACACACAGCTCAAAGTATGGCGGCTACATAACAGGTAAGTAACCGTTGAGAGGTTTTGTGTTGGGTGATTTCTTTTTGTGTGTGCAAGATTTCTTGTTTATTATGTCTCAATGATTTTCAGAGCAAATCTGCTCCATTTACAAGACTTTTTCCTGACTTCCATCTCTGCAAACTCAACATGGAATGTGAGAGTGCAACTGGATTCTTTCTAGCACTTATTTCATAAGAAGTAAAAATTAAACATATGGAACTTAGACAACAATTCTAATGATGTATGAATCAGACTAAAATCCAATTCACTCACTGAAAGTTGTGTTGGCTCTGCAGGGCTAGCTGGAGTAAAACAGTAATTTAAGTTAGACTAGAACAATCTAGTCAGCAAAGTAAACAGATAGGATTTACAATATACAAGTGGCTTTTAAAAAATATATTAATTTACTGGCTATAACTACACATTCAAGGCCATATTTAAAACCAGAGATTTACCATGGAAAGACCCTGCTGTTCTGTTATTAACTTTTCAGAATTAAAACTGAAGCCAGACACTGATCAAAGTCCATTTTAATAACTTCTTTATCTGTTAATCAATAGTTCAACTACTTATATAAATTAGCTTGTTTCCATGTTAACCACTCCTACCTTTTGGTATATAGTGAATGTAATTAACTCAGTGACAGTATTTAGTTAAGAACAGAAGATGGAAAACAATCATAGGGCAGAGTTATTACTGCAATATACACCATCTGTCACGTTGCATTTCCTTTTTGGATGTCATAAGCCATTAGTACATAATGACCCCTCTGAAGTTTTATCTGTAGTTCCAAAGGCCCAACAGTGGAAGTGTCAAGTCACTGCACACAGATAAAATTAGCTTAGAGACAGATTGTGCCATTTTAAAATTCTCTCTCAATAGACTGCAAGTAGAAATAAGAAATTACAAATTGGGTAGGAATGTTTCAACTTCAAATGCTATATTTTTGTCTGTTGTAGCTATGTCTGTGTACCAGGGCAGGGGGAGGGAGGGCAGAATTACCCTGTACCATTTATGGACTTGACACATGGTACTTTCCCCTTAGAGCAAGGGGGTATCTGGAAGGCAGATTGTGACTCTCTGAATCATGATCTGTCTTTGAGCTTGCTCCAGGGACAGCACAACGAATGCATTGCCCCTTGCTCGGGGGTAGGTTAGTTGCAGAACTCTCAGAATAGGATACATGTTTATTAGGGACATTAAATAAGTTTAAGTGGTCAGATTCTAGTAAAAAAGGGTCAAAATCTTGTTTGCACAATAGGGCACTCCTCTGACTTCAATTTGGCCCTAGAGAATAGATCTGTGGGACAAGATCCTTGATCTGAACACCTACATTCCTCTCTCCATGGTGCACAGTGGAGAACAAAACTGTGAAAACTCTGTGGTGTCATCCAGAAGATAGTGGCAGAACACTACAGGAACTATGCATTGCTGACAACAGGTGTCAGCAGTGGGTATAATTGAACCCAACCTCAAGTACGGATCCAGGACAAACTGTGCTCAGAACAGTTTCAGAGAATGTGCTTCAAAGCTATTGGGAGTTGAGCATGTTTTATTCCTAACAACTCTGAGTATGTGTTAGCCATGCTTTGTCCCAGGCTATGCCTGCTTTTGAACCAGTTCAAACGCATCCATTGCTAGCAGCAATTATCAGCAATAGGCAATTCTTGTGGTATGGACATAGGTTGTAGAAGTTATCCTCACCACTGTGTAGCCACCTCTCAAGGGGTCTGGCCAGTGCAGTTCTTCCCCCTGCACCTAAATGACATTATTTTCATTGGCATCCAAAACAGAACAGAGAGGGCACCATAACGGCTCCAAGGAGCTTACAGACTCCACAGGACAGGAAGGGATCTCAAGCGGTCATATAGTCCAGTCCCCTGTACTCATGGCAGGATAAGTATTATCTAGACCATCCCTGACACGTGTTTGTCTAACCTGCTCTTAAAAAATTTCCAATGATGGAGATTCCACAACCTCCCTGGGCAATTTATTCCAGTGCTTAATCACCCTGATAGTGAGGAAGTTTTTCTTAATGTCCAACCTAAACCACCCTTGCTGCAATGTAAGCCCATTTGCTTCTTGTCCTATCCTCAGAGGTTAAGGAGAACAATTTTTCTCCCTCCTTGTAACAACTTCTAAATACTTGAAAACTGTTATCATGTCCCCTTCTCAGTCTTCTCTTCTCCAGACTAAATAAACCCAGTTTTTTCAATCTTCCCTCAGAGGTCATGTTTTCTAGACCTTTAACCATTTTTGTTGCTCTTCTCTGGACTTTCTCCAATTTGTCCACATCTTTCCTGAAATGTGGCGTCCAGAACTGGACACAATACTCCAGCTGAGGCCTAATCAATGTGGAGTAGAGAGGAAGAATTACTTCTTGTGTCTTGCTTACTACACTACTGCTAATATATCCCAGAATGACATAGAGAATAATGAAGGAGAAGCAAGACAATAGAAAGGGCAAGGACAGGAGTAACAATTTACAGGGTTACTCAAAGGGCTGGTACTTGGCTTGCCTTAGCAAAGAGGTGTTTTGTTTGTTTTCACTAAATGGATGCCTTAACTTGGTTAATTTTATGTAGGTGTCACAGCAGAAGTGAGTATTACGAAGGGACTTGAATGTGGGGGGAGGGCTTATGTAGCAGCTCTTCTTTTGGTTCTGCAGAAAAGGGAACATTAAATTACTACTGTAAATTACCCTGTGCACTCTGCAACATCCTCCTCCAAAAGGGATCACAAAGACTAAATGACAGAACTGGAACAGTTACCCTGCCTGATTTGGTTGGGATATGGCGGGGGTTGTACAGGAAGAATTGCACTGTACTGTTGGGCTTTTCGACTGGAGTAGCAATTGCAGAACTGCTCTGATGCATGTGACCTCATTGCCTCATGTAGCTCCCTGGCACTCAAGTCCAGCTACTTGCACTGAGTGTTTTGGACAGAACTTGGGCTTTCGAGAAGGAAAAAATGGGTAGGAAATGAATTCAACTCTGTTAAGCTCTCACAGGAGAGGACAGTAATTACCAAAGACGTTGGTTTCATGTTGATGAAAAATTAACAAAATTGCCTTTTATTCACTTTCTAACTTCAAAATGTACATACAAATCTCTTACTATGGTCAAGAGGGGCCCGAAAACAGTCCAAAAGAATACTAACAGATTTGAATATAATTCTGGCTAAAAACAGTGGGAACCTCTGAACATAAGCTTACACTGTCATTTTAACACCTTCCAAAATGCAATGGCCACTACAATAAGAGTATATAAAATGGTAGTTTAAAATTACAGTGTTATATTTTTAGGACATCTATAAAGATCAATATGGCTACATATTCTCCAAGGATTCTCCCTTCCTCTCCTCCCCAAAACAATTCCTCAGTATTATTGACATGTGACATAATAAGAAGCTAGTTATCCAGTGCACAACTCCACATCTGAAAATCAGAAATAATTAGTCTCACAGCTATGGTAGGAGGCTCAGCGTCAGATGCTGAAATCTCACAGTGGGTTTGATGCTTTTATGATGGAACCCACATGTTTCCATGTGTATCAGGTGCTTTGGTATAAGGAATATTCCAAATCCATGGGCGATCTGCAAAACAAAACAAGCAAAAATAAATACATAAGTAAGAAATAAAAATATGCTGGCCCCAGTGAAGTCAATGGCAAAACTCCCATTGACTTTATTGTGGTTCATTCCAACTGGAAGTTCAACTTACTGATAAAATTTACTGAGCTATTGCTAGCAGTGAGATACAAAGATACATTTTAAAAGGCCGTTGTTTTTCCCCATGGGTTGTTCTTTTAAATGTGGATATTGCAACCTGACCATTGTCCATTAACTATGATGGAGATTACATTTAATACAGATCTTATAAATATTTCGATATTGCAAAGTTTGCTTTGGTCCATCCAGTGAAAATCAGGTATTGCACAAATATTTTAATCCTACAGCAGCATAAAAGGAAGATTACAACATGGAGATATCAATATTTTTCACTGGGGGCAGCCATGATTATATTGGGAAGAGAAGATGTTGTCAAGAGATCTGAGAGTGGACTTGCATGACATGAATGCCTGAAAAAAGAACAGGAGTTTTTTTTCTCTCCTGCTGGTAATAGCTCACCTTAACTGATCACTCTCATTAGAGTGTGTATGGTAACACCCATTGTTTCATGGTGTGTGTGTGTGTGTGTGTGTGTGTGTGTGTGTGTGTGTGTGTGTGTGTGTGTGTGTGTGTTCCTACTGCATGCATCCAATGAAGTGGGCTATAGCCCATGAAAGCTTATGCTCAAATAAATGTGTTAGTCTCTAAGGTGCCACAAGTACTCCTGTTCTTTCTGCGGATACAGACTAACACTGCTGCTACTCTGAAACCTGTCATGAATGCCTGAGTTCATGTCTCACCTCTGCTAATATTAATACTTTGTATGTCCACCAGCAAGTCACACAGAGTCTTACAGTCACTCCCTACGCTTCCAAAAATAGAGGAGACAAACCTATCAGAACCCACCCTCGCAGGAGGAAGGAAAGTAAAGTGATAGAAAGGAGAGTCGTGGGAATGCTGGCTCTTCAACATGCTCCTCTGTTTCTCTCCAATTCTCCAAAATTCCTCAATAGATTTTCAAAAAGACTGGGGTTCCATACGAGTTTAAGATGGAACGTGGATAAAAAAGGGTCGAGTCAGGAAGCTGCCACAATCCATGGCATGCTCCCCACAGATTTTCTATCAGACCTCTTGTCAAGGCTAATTCCCCACTCTGGCACTTCGGGTGCAGAAGGTGGGGGCCCACAAAGATTCTAAAAATTAATACTGGCCACTCCAGGCTTGTATTAAACTCCCAAGGTTACAGCTTTTCTCTGACCTTGAATTGGTAGATGCTGCCACCATCCAAGTGCAGAATCCCTTTGAGAGCTCAGGAGGGCGCACTTGGGAATTTCTTCCTGGGGGGTACCCTCAAGCCCTTTCACCCCACCCTCCAGGGAAGAGCTGAGAAAAAAAAATTAAAAAAAGAGGAAATCAGCTGTTGCCACCAGCTAATTAAACAACATGTACATAAACCTCTTAAGACACAAAAATCCAATTCTGTTCTTAAAAAAGGTAAATTTTATTAATTAAAAAAAAGAAAATACATCTGGGAACTCAGACTACTGATAGATTTTAAGAGAGCCACTACAAGGATTAAGCACCAAGAATAGCTTTCTTGAGGTCCAGCTTAAAGTTTGCAAGCAAAACAAAAGCACCTGGGGTTAGCACAGAGGAATCCAAAAGCCATAACGAAATAAAAGGGATAAACCTAATCGCGTCTTCCTAGACATTTCCTGATCTACTTATATATCTGGGGTTTTAAATGAGTAGTTTTTCTGTGCAACTCTGTATCTAAAGTAGTGCAGTAATGTGTGACGCTGTTGGATGTGGAAGATCTAAATAGACAATCAAGTGAGACGACTCTAATAACACTGAGATGTATCAGTAGATTTTCTAGTAATGACTATGTAATGTTTAATTTTGTGGGATTCAGCTACGATTCCCTTAAAAAACAATGTTAAACAGCAAGAAATAAGAGTAGGACAACAGCAGGGGAGGTAGTCATTTGTATGTTTTATAACAACTGAGACACTGTACAGGCAGATCCTGGAGGACCAGTAAAGTGCCTGGATCACTATTATTGCCAAAAGCAACCAAACTAGGAGGACTTTAGTGGACCTGAGCAGCAGTCTTAGCATGATGAAAAGTCAGGAGGGGAGGGGGTTTGGGTGACCCCATTGAGGACAGCCTGACACCTCCCCCCACCCCCCACCCTTCCTGATAAGAACTTTGTCCAAATTGTGGAGGTATAGGTTTTAGGGGACAAAAAAGGAAGCTTGTCTATGTTTGCCCTCCAGGATGTATTTATCAGGGCCTGAAGGCATGAGGACTCTGCAAAAACACATCTGGCTAATTGATAATCAAAATGAAACCTCTTGCTTAACTTTTGAAATTGCTTCCTTAACAAGTTTTCTTTGACATGTCATTGTAATACTAACAAATAAATAAGGGAAGAAAGTTTGTGGTAGTTGAACTCTTCAGGATTCTCTCCCTGGACGCATCAGAGGGTCCCCTCTGGCAGACAGAAGATTGGTCATCGGAAGGCTGCCACTGTACCGCTCAAAAACCACTCCAGACCTTGGTAAATGTGGGGGGTTGGAGTGTTTTACTAACCTGTAGCAGCACAGCTTTAATAAGAGCACTCTTGTGTTATACTGCTTGTATCAGCCATCCATCAGCGGATGGTCGTGTCCTCACTGATTTATTTCCTGCCAGCGCCTCTCAAAGAGTAAAAATTATCAAAAGTTTTGGGTTCAGAAACCCCAGATTACCACGTGCCAAGCCAATTTAAAAAAGCGGGAAAATAACTGGATGAAGTACTTCTGTAACCCTAAACTTCTAGAATAAAAGTTAATCATTGGAGGAGAATTGTAGTTCTGTATTTATTTTGGGCTCTGTAAAAGGCAAAATAGTAAGTGTGCACATACTGGAAAATGGAAGGGAATGGGGATTTGATTGAAAAAAGAACAGAAATATAAAATGCAGCAAAGTTCATATGTGTGTCTAATAATATCAATGTATCTTGTTTGCCTTACTTTCACTTCAGAGGGTGACATGTCAATACTGTTGACAGAAATGACTCCTTAGATCTGAGCACCCCAAAACTTTGCAGAAGTTTGCATTTGGATCCAAACTTTGTGGCTCAAACTTTTATCTTTTTTCAACATGGGCCAGATCCAATGCCCACTGAAGTCAATAGGACTCTTTCTATTGACTTAAAGGGGCATTGGATTAGGCCATATGTAAATCAATCTTTTCTTGAACTACAAAGTTTCTGTACATTTTAAATTTAGGAAGCCCTATTGAGGAGCGTTACATCTGCCACAAGACAGTGCAGCACTGGTGGTGGTGGCAGAAAGGGTGATTTTCAAAAGCATAAATAGCAGCGAGGCATTCAATGTGAAAGTCAATGTGAGTTGTGCACCTAACTTTCAATGCACTCTGAAAATCTTTCCCTAGAACTCATTGGTTAGTTGAAGGATAATCCAGAGATTGTACAAGGGATCAGTCAAAAAAATGGAGTCAATTAACCCCTCCAACCATTTTTAAACACACTTATCCACTATATCAAGTCTATGCCTGAAAACCCTGCATAGAGCCGTAACTAGTGTGGAGCGAGCGGGGCAGATGCCCAGGGTGCAGAACTGCCAGGGGTGGAAAAAAATGGGGGCAGCGTGCAGGATCGGGCCCAGAAGTGTCATCCCCCCACTGCAGGATCGGGCACAGGCGGAGCCCAGGATGCTCAGACCCCTCCAGCTCCCAGCAGGGTTGCAGGTCTAGCGACCCCCCAGGAGCAGGCTCTACAGCACTAGGACTCTGGCAGGGCGGCAGGCGGGAAGGGCACTGAGTGCTAATTGGCTCCTATGAGCATGCTCATTGCTCAGTAACATCTGCTGAAGTTGCTGCCCTTGCTGGGGATTAAAAAAGTTAAAGGGGGGCAAATCAGGGAGGGATGGGCAGGATCCGAGCAGGGGGCAGAAACTGACTGCGTGAAGGGGTGTCAAACAGCTGGAGGGAGGGGCAGGAGAGGGGCCAAGGAGCAAAACGGGGGGGTGGGGATAGGAGCCGGGGTCAGGGGTGCATTAACGGCCAGCAAGGTGCAGTCACGCATCAGGAAATTGACACCATCAGGGCAGACTGGCCCAGAATGCTAACCACATCTTGGCTTTTCTTTTAAAAGGCCTCTCATTTTGGGCTAAGGACAATTTTCAGTTGTGCCCAGACAGATAAAAATACAGGCCATTCACTGTACAGGTGAAGAGACCAATAGGGAAATCTACAATGGGTGCAGATCTGGTTTGGGGCTGCTGGTGAGATATGCACCGGCAAAGAAGCATGTCCACTGTGACCTGTGCTTGTAGCATTCTGGGCTGTGACCCAGCCAGTCTGTTCCTGACACCCTTCTCTATGAGACCGGGGCCATCACCTCGATATGTTCATCTAGCCATTTTAACTATGGCATTGGCACTGCCTCACACTGAAGCACAGCATAATATGATTTCACAGTCATCACAGCCATATACTTTCTTCTGTCTCCACACACAGGTGTCAGGGGACTTGTCTGGCCAGAAGTCAAACATAGAACCATAGGGTCAGAAGGGACTGCAAGGATCATTTAGTCTAACTTCCTGCCAAGATGTGTCATGCCGCTTATCAGCTGTCACAACATAGCTTTCCCAACTGAATGATACTTCCCACACTGGCCATATACAAACAAGCCATACTGCTATAATTAAAAGGGGCATAACCGCAATTTGCTTGGCAGGAATCAGCCTGAGAAATGATCAGATATAAGCCAACCATAATATTGTAGCAGGAAGCAAACAATAATCAATACTCTTCTTAGAAAAATAAAATCACAATGCAAAAGGTAAAACCCAGAAATCTTACAACCTCCCCCTGCCCCACCCAAAATGTCTGTTTCCCTCCTATAAAAGCCAGAGAAAGCGTGGCTTCTGCTTATACAGAGTCAGATGCTATGTTGGTAATTCAATGTCTAGATAATCCACCTCCACAGTAAATTCATTCTTTGCTTACTCTTGAGTCCCACTTATTCTTCGCTGTGTCACTGAGCGAGGTGGCTGTTTATTCTAGCCACAGTCTCACTGTGGGATGATGTAAAACGACCAGTATCACTTTTTTTTAAATAAACAGAAATGCAATTTTATGTCTTTCTGAATATGTTTAATGCCATTAAGTCAGTGCAGTATCCATATTTACCTTACCATTATTTTCAGTCAATTTTTTTTAGCACCTATCAACGAGTTTACTTAAAGGTGTATACAGGAGGATACTATAGGGATGTTAAAGGATTGTGTGAAAATTAATGTGGCATTTAAAAGAATCATACAATAGCTTTTATGTCTGTGTAATGTACACAAAAATAAATGCATTATCATTACACTATAATATCCTAACTCATATCATCTTAAAAAAAAACGGTGAAGGGAGCAAATATGCTTGCTTGCCCAGCATGCTAAAACGCCTAGTTACAACTCTGACCCAGCACTACTTCAGTGTTAAGAATAAAATAGCTGTTCCACACCACCTTGTTGCCTTCCATATGCTGCCTCCCATCAGCCTTACTATGCAATAGAAACGTTGAGGCACATTGTAGTGAAACACAGGTACCTTCACAGTTATCACAAAAGCGACTGCAGAGTAGACCTAGGCCTGAACCAAGCTCCCTGCAACTTGCTGGGAGTGTCTCCTATACTTTGGGAATTACTGGTATAGCTCTTCATACTCTCGATGGTTCCTCTCCTTTCTTTCATGCTTTGATTAGAATTTGATTAGAATTCTTTCATGCTTTGATTGAGCAACACTGACACTGAAAATATCATTGGCTGCTAAGTTAGCAGCCATAAAGATGAATGAGGCTGTGCCCACCTCAACTTTATTGTTCAAGGCTCTCTGCAATTTCAGACAGATGATACTGCATCAGTTACAACTGGGTCATGTTTGGAAGGTTCTCTCCACAACTGTAACAGGCTATCCCTGAAAGCTGAGACTCTGGAGAACAAAGGATACGTCTTTGGGAAATGCTGTATTATAAAGTGATAACATGAGCTGACAATAATACGTGTTAAGTTTGCTGCAAATTGCTACTTATTATTTTACTAACATGATACATTGTATTATATGTCAAAAACCTGCAGAAACCTTTTGGAAACCTCATGTTCTCATGAAGCACGACAGATGGTGGTACAGAATGTACAGCCAAGAAGAGAAAAGACACAAAACAATAGAGCTTGCTTCAGAAAGAATGAAGTACAAAATATAATTACTGCATCTCTGTGGTCCTCTTTCCATTGCACCAGACCCTTGTAAAACTATGAGTGATTAAATCGGGAGCACAACTGAATAATAGTTGATCTTATTTCCTGCTAATTTATAAACAAGCACGTTTTCAGAGTGAACATCCAAATTCCACAGAATGTTAAAATAGTTTTCTATCTGCTTTGCTAATTAATTCAATTCAACTTCTCTCAGACCCAAATGCATACCTTAACTCTCACACATTGCATTTCTTTGTGAAAAAGAAAAAGTGAAGGCGATGGCTTATACTTCTAAGCATTAGGTTTGGAACACCCAGAGTCACTGAATCCAAAGGTTCCAGTGCCTACTGGTTCTACTGAGCTGTGATCCTGCCATGCTTGGTATAATTAATTTTAAGCAGTTTGCAGGTGTCTGTTTTTTAATTTATTGGGGCTTGGGGGAAGGAGGGAAGACCTTAAAAACCAAGATCCTTCCTGTTCTTTGGGATAATAAAGATGCTGTGGTGCTTTTCAGGTTTGACCTAAAATCCTTGGCCAAAATTTACCCTCAGCCTATTATTGTGTAGAGTGCAGGCTACCTGGCTGTTATCCTCCACTCAGAGATAGCTGTATGTATAGTCAAAGCATTTTGTGATCCCTCTGGAAGAATAGTGCTGTACAAGTTTAAAATACCGTTTAAATAACCATATAATTGACAGTTGAAATAGATAACTTATGAGAGGCTCTCAGTTCCCTGTTGATTAAATAATTATCTTAAAATGTTTTCCCTAAATAATTTGTTAATTCAAAGGAATTAAGCATATCAGCCTCTGTGACTGTGCCATGAATCAAATATTTTTTCCATTTATTCTGAAAATTACTCTAATTATTCGAAGCATTAAAAAAAATCTCTTTTCTCCAAAGCATCAGGCTTGCTCATTCTCATTATACGAGCAACTACTCAAGCTGTTCATCAAAAATGTATCATTAATACATAGCGCATTAGTCAACTGGATTGTGCAACGTACTTTACAATGTTCCATTTACCTTATACTTAAGCATAAATGACGCACTCAGCGGAGTCACTGGCCATTATCACCCAGCTGGTCATTAATCCCAATTAAGCATTCAGCATCACAGTTGTGACTTATAACAGAAATTCTATAAAATGGTATTCAGTTTTACAAAAGTACATGGAGGTGGGGGGGGGTTGGTTGTGGTGGGATTTTTTGTTTTTAAAGTTTTCGGTTTGGTGAGTGTGACAGGAAATACCCCAATCTTAAACTGTTTTAAATTATCCCTGTATTTTGTTTCTTTGTTTTTACCTGAACTAAATGTTCATCCCTTTCTAGCTAGGTAGGTAAATTAATATGGTACAAAATTCTGCTGTTGGCAAATACCTGCACTTCTAGAGCTGTTCTTATACAAAATACTTTCCCAGTCAGTTTCACCGTCTCCTAGGGAACCTTGGGGGATGTACATGTCCAGGAACAGCACAGATGTTATCTTCAGCTGTTGCTGGGAGAAGGAGACACTGTTTCCTCTCCATTTCATGGGAGTCCTCCCACAAACAATGACAAATAATACCTTTTCTGCTCCTACACCAGTCCTCCCCAATGGCTCTGCACTAGCAAAGGACAAAACTGACCAGGGCCATGTATTTCACATTGCTTCTGCGGGTGCTACTGGGGGAATGCTTTCTGCACTAGCATAGGTACAATTTTAGGAAGGAGGAAAGCAGGGACATTAAAAAATGCAAGGGATATGGAAGGAGAAAAGAGAAAATGAAAAATCGAGGAGGAAAATGGAGGGGGGGGAAGAGGGTATAAAGTGGCTACTCCCACAAGCAATTGACTGTCATGTATCTCTCTATATATCTACACAGATGCATAGTTTTGTATATAGACTGTTTTATATAAACTAGACCCTGGTAGCGTGTTGCTTGTGACCAGCGGCGGCTCCAGGCACCAGTGCTCCAAGCGTGTCCCTGGGGCGGCAAGCCGCGGGGGGCGCCCTGACGGTCCCTGTGAGGGTGGCAGTCAGGCAGCCTTTGGTGACTTGCCTGTGGGAGGTCTGCCAGTCCCGCGGATTCGGCGGCAATTTGGTGAGAGGTACGCCAAATCCGCGGGACCGGTGGACCTCCAGCAGGCAAGCCACCAAATCCGTGGGACTGGGGACCTCCTGGAGGCATGCTGCTGAAGGCAGCCTGCCTGCCGTGCATGGGGCAGCAAAAAAGCTAGAGCCAGCCTTGCTTGTGACAGGTTTCCCTGTATTCTGAAAGACAGAGCCTTCTGTCATTATGATCTCAGTTAGAAGAGTGTGTTTTGCAGCTTAGTCTCCAGAGGATCCAAAGTGTAGTCAGACACTGATATACAGTTTCCTCTCACAAACTGGTTCATGTTAGAGTTTGAATGAAGAGATCAGTAATGGCTCATTAACAAGAAATATCATTAACAAACCTGTGTCAATGTAGAACCTAATTCTATATTGGTAAAATAGTAAAATATAAAACTACGTTTAAACATCTGGGTGAACTTTCTTAGCTTGCCTTTAAAGACTTGTCATGCAACCATTTCTCCACAAGTTGTGCTAATATGCAGCAGTAAAATCTGGCTACATTCAGAAATTATATAATAAAATAATACTTTGCACTTGCATCAGGCCTTCCACCCAAGTAGAGGCGGCTCTAGGCACCAGCTAAACAAGCAGGTGCTTGGGGTGGAAAATATATGGGGTGGCATAATGCTGGGGCCCCAGCTCAAACCTGAGACAGCGTCCTGGGCTGGATCCTGACCGCCCCAGGGGGCGATAACCAGTGCGTTGTTCTGCCACCAGGGTACAGAGAGGCAGAGAGCCGGCTAAGTGGGGAGCGTGTCCTTGCTACTCTCCTGCGGGCAGCGGCCACCATCCCCCTCAGGCGGGAGCCGGTAGCACGGCCCTGCCCTGGCTGCAGAGGATGGGCGGTACGTGGCCCGGGCAGGCCTCTGCCCGGGGTGCAGGGGGTGCGGTGGGGACAAGCCGAGGAGGAGCGGCCTGCCCAGGCCCCATGTTCTGCCCGTCCTCTGCAGCTGGGGCAGGGCCAGGCTATCGGCTCCTGCCTGGGGAGGGGGGTGGCCACTGCGGGAGCCGGTAGTGCAGCCCTGCCCCGGCTGCAGAGGACGGGCAGAACATGGGGCCCGGGCAGGCCGCTCCTCCTCGGCTTGTCCCCACCTCTGCCTCCTGCCAGGGGAGGGGAGCGGAGCGGCAGCCCGGGCTAAAATGAACTCGTGCCGGGGCCAAGGCGAAGACTGAGGATGAGTGGGGATGGGATCCAGCAGCAGCCCCAACCTGGGATCCAGCAGCAGCGGCGACAGGAGATGAAACCACCCTCGGCCAGATCCGCAGCAAGTCAGGCTGGGCAGGAGGGTCCCCAGGATCCCTGGGGAGCTTCTGCTTGCAGGAGCCCCAGAGGCTGCCACCTCCCTCCCCAGCCACGCACAGCACGCCGGTGCCTGGAGTCTCCTTCTGCCTCCCCCCTTGCAAGGGGCGACCAACCTGACAGAGAGGGGCAGCATCTGTCCAGCAAGCCCAGCACCTCTTCCTTGGCTCCTCCATCCCCAGAGCTCTCTCCATTGCATGCCCCTTGGGCTCCCAGCTGGGCAGCCTCAGCGCTGGGAAAACGCCAGCAGGGCTGGGTCCAGTGTGTATCCAAGCTCGTGGGAAGCTCTCTTGCCACAATGATTAGCGCCTTACCTACGGAAAGTACAGTAGTGCAATAGGAACGTGATGTGAAAAATATTGTCACGTTGTGACACGGTCACTCAAATCACGATTACGTGTGTGTACTGTGCTGCCCTATTCGCGCCATTCACGCTAATTTCCGTTTTGCTTCGGTGCCAGTGGTTATAGGGCTAAAATGCCGGGACAAAAACTAAAATGACTTTCCGGTGCTGCCTACCGGCAACAAAGAGAGAAATGGCAAAAAGAATTAGAAAAACTCTCTCGTACTTCAAAAAAGTGTTTTACAAAATTGACAATCAAGGAGAAAGCTCTAAGCAATGCATTGAAGGTGATTATTCATCAACTGATGAAGACCAATCGAACCAAAGATTACCTTTATCAACTGATAAACATGAACAACAATCTGACCAAAGATTATCTTCGCTAATTGATAAAGACGAACAATCACAATCCATCCAAAGATTTACTACTTCAGCTAAAGAGTCCAGAAATGAAGAACTGTTATCCAAATCTAAAACTGAAGAATAATTATTGGAAGATGGAGAGACTGACATAGGATCGGATCCAAGTACATGGCCGACAATAATTACTCATGCAATGCGAATGATTATTGTGAAAAAAGGTCCTTCAAAACTAGATCTTACATTTGAATATCCATTTGAGTCGAATAGTCAATTTATGCCATCCAGCATGAAGAAAAAATGAAAAATGGAGAACAAGTTAATATATCGTGGTTAGTGTATTCACAGACCAAAGATGTAGTTTTTTGTTTTTGCTGCAAACTGTTCTGTAACTCGGACATTCTTCTGGCAACTGCAGGTTTTAATGACTGGCGAAAGTTGCATCAGCATTTGAAAGAACATGAAACATCAAAAAATCATTTATGCTCATTGACAAATTGGATTGAGCTGTCAAACAGATTACATTCCAGTACAACAATTGATGCGATACAGCAACATCAACTAAATTCAGAAATTCTGCGTTGGCAAGCTGTGTTGGAACGTTTACTGGCAATCATTAATTTCCTAGCCGAACAGTGCCTTGCATTCCGTGGATCCACAGATATTTTATATGAGAACAACAATGGAAATTTCTTAAAATTAGTTGAGTTATTGGCAAAATTTGATAATGTTATGGCTGAGCATGTACGAAGAGTGAAAGATGGCGAGGTTTACACCCATTATTTGGGTAAAAATACACAAAATAAGATTATAGAATTAATTTCTAATGGAGTGCATAATGAAATTTTATCGAATTTGAAATATGCCAAATATTACTCAATTATAGTTGATTGTACTCAAGATCTGAGCAAAACCGAGCATATGTCAATAGTTTTCTGATTTCTGAAAAATGATGAAAATTTGTGAACACTTTCTAGAATTTATACCAGTGAATGAAACTATTGGGAAAGCCCTCACAGATGTAATTCTACAGAGACTGGAACACTATGGAATACCTTTAGAAAATACGCGCGGCCAAGGGTACAATAATGGCTCAAACATGCGAGGATGACATGCGGATGTACAGCAAAGAATACTGAATTTAAACAATCGAGTTTTTTTCATTCCTTGCCATGTGCATTCGCTCAATCTCGTTGTTAGCGATGCCACCAAATCATCTAAAGATGCCGTTTCATATTTTACCACAGTGCAAGCAATTTACAACTTTTTTAGTGCTTCCACACACTGTTGGGCAGTCTTGAAGAAGCATCTTGAACAAAACCTCACACTTAAACCTCTAAGTCAAACTAGATTATGAAAGCAGGATAGACGCTATTAGATCATTCCGATATTCATCAGGAGAGATTTACGATGCACTATTCGAAATAAGCCAGGACTTGTCGTATGATCCTTCATTTCGACATGAAGCTGAAACATTGGCTCAGAAAATGATGCAGTTTCAATTTTCATGTTGCACGGTTATTTGGCATAATATTCTAAATTAAATTAATTTGACCAGCAAAGTTATGCAGAACATAACCATAGACATATCCAAGGCAAAGACAATTTTGAATGAAACGCTGGAATATTTAAAAAAATACTGTTAAGATGAAGGATTTGAAGAAACTGTCAAAGAAGCAACAACAATAGCAGAGGATCTTGATTCTGAACCGACTTTCACACCTCAACAATTCATTTGCCCTCAGAAAAAAACAAGACAGTTTTGTTACAAGGCTCATGATGATCCTATTCTCGATCCAAACGAAAGGTTTAGAGTTGAATGTTTCTATTGTATTTTGGATGTAGCTATAACTTCCATTGAAGAAATATGTTGTCAGTTGCATGGTCTTTGTGATACTTTTGAATTTTTATACGATATTGGAAATATTAAAAATCAGTTTTCCAAAGAAGACCTCATGAAGCACTGCCAAGACCTACATTTAGCACTCAGTACTGATAATGCTGCTGACATTGATGCAGTAGAATTGTATGATGAATTAACAGCTGTATCTGAGCTAATAAGTCCTAAAACTTCTTCTCTAAAAGTATTAGAATTTATAGCAAGAAATGATTTTTTCACTCCAAACACTGCTATAGCATTATGCATTCTTTTAACATTACCAGTATCAGTGGCTTCTGGTGAGCGCAGTTTCTCAAAACTGAAATTACTAAAAAATTATTTGAGGTCCACCATGTCTCAAAATTGTTTGTCAGGACTCACACTAATTTCAATTGAAAGTACTACTGCAAAAAATTTAGATTTCACTGACTTATTAAAAGACTACGCAAGTACTTGCATTTTAAAAACCAGAAAAATTCAGTTCATATAAATTCTTTTAATTTATGAGAAACTGGAAGACACTAACATTTTTCATTAGTGTATAGTTGAACCCAAATTGTTTGTAATTGTGATTTTGTTAAAATTAAATGTTAAAATTACACTAGTAGGAAATTGTTTTATTTCACTAACTACAAATTCTCTGTTTTCTTTTTTTTTTTAATTTTTAAACAGTCAAAACAAAACTGCAAAGTGCAAACATGTAAAAGCAAAAAAAAAAAGTGTGTGTGGGGGGGCGGGGAGCAGCCAACATTTTTTTTGTTTGGTGCAGCAAAAAACCTAGAGCCGGCCCTGCACCCAAGTAGCTGAAAGACATTTACAAACATGTATTAGGGCACACACTGCCCCTCTGAGATACTGTAGGTGAGAATTATCACACATTTTATGATGAGTCACAGAGAAATCAAGTGACCAGCCCACGATAAAAAGCATCTTGTGGCAGAGCCAAGAATTCCACCCAGGCACCTGATTATCTTCTTATTTGTATTAGTGTAAATTAGGAATAAGTCCACTGGAATGACAGACATTACACTGGGGTAAAATATGTGTGATAGGGGAATCAAGGCCTAGATCTCCTAAATCCAGTCCTATACCTTAACTACAAGATAATTCTCTCTCCTTAAGTGAAGTTAACTAGTAATGGTGAAAGAGCATCTTTCCTCATTGGAGAGAAACAGAAACCTTGTTATATGAAGAATAAATAATCCTTTTTTTTTTTTTTTTTTTTGCAGAAGCAAGACTTAGGTTTTTCCCCAATTTGTTTAAACCTGTGAGTTCAGAGCTGATTTCATAATGCTTGTATTCAATGATACTACACTTTGTCTACAGAATTATGAGAGGGTGAAGGTGAGATATGACAAAGAGTTTGCAACTGAAGTTGCATTTTAAAAATAAAACATCTGGCATCCATCTGAAAGTATCCTAAGAGAATCAAGCATCAATGTCACTAGGAGAATGGATGAAAAAAATATAACAGCCTATTGTTTATGTGTACATCTCCCAGATTGAGTTAGGCTATATCTTTTTTTTTTCTTTTTTTTTTTTAAATGTCCAGGGGGATCTTTGCCTACATTACTTATCTGAGTTTTGAGTGGATGACTCTCAAAGTGGTACCATCATGCAGAACTTCATATGCTGTATATGCTATAATATTGTCCTTTTGTTGTTTAAATGGCCTATTGGTTAAAAAACAAACACACGTAGTTATGTGAGTAACTAATACCTGCAAAGATGACAGGTGAACTGTTCATGTTATTAAAGCAGTAGCAATGTCTACAATATGAATTCCTTTTGTAAACTCTGTAATAAGTGTTTTTGGCACAAGTGTATGGAAACTAGTGATAAACTTGTCAACATCAACTGTTGCCCACAAAAGGACTTCAGTACTGTTAAAAATAGCTACTTATCTCCAAAGAGTTCGCAAATAAGCTTTAGTCACATACTCATCTGTAAATTAGATGCTAAGAACTAATGACAGCCACTTCATACAGCAAGAACAACATTATTGGAGTAAATAAAGGCAACAGTAAAATAAACTTCCAGATTTCAAATAAAACTGTTACTTAACTTTACAGTAATTTTTGTTCTTCGACACGTGTTGTGCATGTATACATTCCACTGTAGGTGTATGTGCGCCCAATGCACTTGACGCCAAGACTTTTGCCAGCAGTGCCACTAAGCAGCTCATGCACCCCTGCTCTCCTCATGTACTAAGATGAGGGAATATGAGGGACATGGTCACTGTCTCCATCTTCATTCCTTTGCATCACTGTCTATAAATGCCCAAAGTAGCAGGGACACTGGGAGAATTTTTCTCCTTTGAGTTATAGTGTGAATATATGTCCCACTGCAGGTAGCTAGTTCCCTTACAAATGGCAGGACTTTGGGGTTACTTAAATAGAGACTGCAACACTGATTTACCAAAGTTGGTGTCACCTCAGGAAGCATGAGTAATGGCGTAGTGTCTGGAGATGGTTTGTACAGACAACCACATTGCTGCTTTGCAGATATACGCTATAGAAATGTTGCTCAGGAAAGCTGATGAAGTGGACTGAGGCCTGGTGGAGTGGGCTTTTATCCTTGGTGGAGGAGAAACTTTAGTCAGATTATAGCAAAGCTTATTGGAGTCAGAAAACTGAATGTGAAATGAACTGAAATAGAGGTTTCAAGGGGGAACCTATTAAATGGGATAGTACCAAATTTAGATCCATGAAGGTACCAGGTTGGATAATATGGAGACTTTTTAGAAATCTGGAGACCAAGGGATAAGAAAAGACAAAAAACCCATTCATTGGATGGTGTATTGCTGAGATGAAAGCCACGTGGAATCTTGCTGAACTAACAGACGGGTCAGAGGATTTCAAATGCAATAGGTAGTCCAGTATGTGTCTAGCCTCAGTAGGATTTGATTATAACTTGTAAGGTTCCGGCCAAATTTAAAACCTTTTCATTTTGCTGAATAGGTGGTTCTGGTGGAATCCTTCCTGATGCTCACCAAGATGGCCCTGAGAACTTGGGATCGTAAATGTCTTGTGAGAACTCAACCAGGAATCATCCATGCCATGAGGTGGAGTGATTAGAGGTTGGGAGGCAGATACCTGTCCTGGTTTTGAGACAGGAGGTAAACTAGGAGTAAAGTTACGGAGAGCTGATGTAGGTCTGTGAACCAATACTGTCTTCCCAAGCCGATGCCATGAGACTTAAGGTTGCCTTGGCCCTCTTCAGTTCCTGAGCACTCTCTGAATGAGAGGGACAGGAGGGAATACACACAACAGATGATTCAACCAGGGAAAGAGAAAGGCATTTGTCACGGAGGCCAGGCAGTGGCTTGCACTGGAGCAAAACCTCCTACATTTGCTATTGAGCTTGGCTGCAAATAAATATATTACCAGGTATCTCCACTGGGGTGAAAGATCTGGAGGAGAATGTCTTTCCTAACTGTCCACTCGTGGTGGTCGAGAAAGTCCCTGCCTAGGGTGTCAAACTGTCTGGAATGGCTCAGAAGCATGGGTACCAATCTCAGGGCAGACTTAAAACCAGGGCACAAACCCCAAACAGGTTGTGAATTCTATACTGAGATTTCACCAACCAAATAACAAGTGTGAACTTCTCAAGCACTATAACAGCCTTAACATGGAGTCACAGACAGTCCCCTTGGGTACTCCAGTCTATCTTGCCATCCAGGCAAACTTGCCTTTGTGATTTACCCCCAGTCAATTGCACCTTAGATCCTATACCAAAGACTACCTTGTAGCCAATCCTATAATAGTCAATAAATCTTAGTTAATTTAAGAAAAAGAAATGAGAGTTATTTACAACGTTAAAGTAGGTAAACATACACATAAACTAGTTACAGTCTTAGGTTCCAAAGGGTGATAGAGGCTTCTATAATAAGTAAGCTCTGTAAGTCCTGCATGCCAAGCAGCTGGGGATCCTTTGCTTATGCTTGGAAATCTTGCCCTCCCAAAGTCCAGGCATACAGTTCCAGTTTCTTCTTGTCAGGGATTTTCACTCATAGACTTTAAGGTCAGAAGGGACCATTATAATCATATAGTCTGACCTCCTGCACAGTGCAACCCACCCACTCCCGTATCAAACCTGTGTCTGGGCCACTGAACTCCTCAAATCATGGTTTAAAGACTTCAAGGTGCAGAGTATCCTCCAGCAAGTGACCCGGCCCCACGCTGCAGAGGAAGGCAAAAAATCTCCAGGGCCTCTGCCAATCTGCCCTGGAGGAAAATTCCTTCCCAACCCCAAATATGGCGATCAGTTAAACCCTGAGCATGCAGGCAAGACTCACCAGCCAGCACCCAGGAAAGAATTCTCTGTAGTAACTCAGATCCCACCCCATCCAACATCCCATCACAAGCCATTGGGCATATTTACTGCTAGTAGTCAAAGATGAATTAATAGCCAAAATTAGGCTATCCCATCATACCATCCCTTCCATAAACTTATCAAGCTTAGTCTTGAAGCCAGATATGTCTTTTGCCCCCACTACTCCCCTTGGAAGGCTGTTCCAGAACTTTACTCCTCTAATGGTTAGAAACCTTCATCTAATTTCAAGTCTAAACTTCCTGATGGCCAATTTATATCCATTTGTTCTTGTGTCCACATTGGTACTAAGCTTAAATAATTCCTCTCCCTCCCTGATATTTATCCCTCTGATATATTTATAAATATTTATTCCCTTCCCCCCAAATTCAAGCTGATGGGACAATTTCACATGGATGACATCTTCATGGGTGTTGAGGTGAGTAATTAAAGTCTTTATTCTTTGATGTTTCACAATGGCTCATTTGGTTACAATGGTCTTTCTTGGTGGGCAGGACCTAACATCTTTTGTAGGAAGCCAGCATTTTACAATTGCTGATCTGTTTGCATCATAAATTTCTGTAATTGTGTAAATAATCAAACATGCACTATAACCTTATAACATAGGGTACAGATGTTTTTAGTGAGATTACTACATGCAGCATCCTATAAGCATTTCATAAAGTCAGAACACTAAACAACTTAAGATCTATTTTAATAATGCTAAACACACAGCTGAGCCAGACTGGTTTCCAGTTATGTATTGGTCAATGTTCAGCTGAGGTCTAGGGGCCCTGGCATATGCTGGTACCTGGTCTGCCAGCATCACAATGGGAATTTGTGATAGTGTTCTTCAATCCTGGAAGGTGAAAAGCTTTTAACAAGATATTGTTCCTTAAACAGAAATTCCAGAGGTAGATCACTCCTTGCCACTGTGGAGGCAATCTTGTACCTCCCTGCCTGTTCAGGTAAAACATAACAGTAGTGTTGTATGTGAGGACTTGAATCACCTGATTCCTGATGGTGGACATAAGCATCTTGCAGGCCTGATGAAAAGTTCAGTGATTCAGCACATTTATATGGAGTGAAACCTCCTGAGATGGCCAAAAAGCCTGTTCCTGAAATTATCAAGATGGCCCCCCTACCTTTGGTGGATGTGTCTGTAATGAGAGTCATAGCCAGTTCTCATTATAGAAAGGGAATCCCTCTACATACATTTAGAGAGGGTCTAACCACCACTTGAGGGACTGAAGCACTCTTGCAGGTATGCTAATCAGCATGTCCAGTGGATGCCTGCTCAGTCAATATAACAAGGCCCGTAGACAGCTGAAGTGAATTCTAGCATGACGAGTCACGTACATGTACGAGGCTCCATGGCGCAGTAGTTGTAGCTAGAAGTGAACTGTTCTCGCCAGACTGGACTTGAGAGAGAGAGAGAGAGAGAGCGAGCAAGAGAGACACTATGGACTGAAACCTGTCCATAGGGAGGTAAGCCATGGCAGTTGTGTCTAGGTCCACTCTTATGAAGGTTATTTGTTGTGTTGGTTGTAATGTCAGTTTGTCCATATTTAGTTTCAAGTCTAGACAATAGATGTCTGATGCGAGGGTGCTGTTTTTTATATTGGTTCTTGATTTTCCATGAACTAGCCAATTGTCCACATAAGGAAATAGGAGGTACAGATGGGCTACTACCACTGTCATGCACTTGGTGAACATTCTTGGGACTGACGATAACCTGAAGGGAAGAATCGTAGACTGGTACTGGTTGTTGCCTGCTATGAACTGACGTATTGCCACAAGAAAGTACATGTCCTACAAAGTGACAGCAGCATACCAATTTCCAGGAAAGGGATAACGGAAGCAGGGGTGACCATATTGAGCTTGATTTTCTTGGTGAATTGGTTCCGTTTGCTTAGATCTAGAATGAGATGCAGGTGATCTGTCCTTTTGGGAATTGGGAAAAACTGGGAATAAAAACCTTTCCCTCCGTGTTAGTAAAGAAATCTTCCTCTATCACTTCCAATTCCAAAAGAGATCATGCTTCTGAAGCAATATGGTCTTGTGAGATGGGTCTCTGAAAAGGAACAGGGAACGTGGGTTGGCAAAGGGGAAGGAGGCAAATTGGATGCACCTCCTTTACTGTGCTGAGCACCCATTTGTTCAATGTAATCTCTTTCCAACCACTGCAAAAGAGAGATACATGCTTTCCAGAGGGAGGGAGATGAGATACGGTTGGTATGCTGTCCATCCCGTCAGAATGGCTGCTTGAAAGCTGAAGACTGACAAGAACGGATTCCTGTGGATAATACTGTCTGGCAAGATCTAGGAGGTCCAGGCCTTCTATTGAAGATATCCTGGAACCTTTGCTGATAAGAGGTTTTGTAGCATGACAGATTTAAACTGTTTGTTACTGAGGTGGAGACCCTCAAGTGAATGAAGAGTCACACAGGAGTCTTTTAAAGTGTGAATGGCATCATCAGTTTTCTGGGGAAATAGTTCTAACTGATTGAAGGATAAATCTTCCATTGTAAAAATACACCTCTCTTAGAATTCCAGAGGTCTGCAGCCAAGAGGAGTGTCTCATCGAGATGGCTGTAGCCACGGAGCATGAGGCAGCATCAGCAGCATCAATAGCCACTTGAAACAATGTTCAGGCAGTGAGGTGCCTTTCAGGGATTATGGCTGAGAACTGTTCTCTCTACTCCTCAAGTACTTGTTTGCAGATTTGAAAATTGCTGACTAATTAATAAGTGTGTATTTAGACAACAGAGCCTGGTAATTAGAAACCCTCATTTGAAGGCTGGTGGTAGTATAAGCCTTCCTGCCATATAAATCCAGCCTTTTGAACTTGTCTTTTGGAGCGGCTCTAGGGCCTGGATGGGCAAACTATGGCCCGTGGGTCACATCTGGCCTGCCAGCTGTTTTAATCCAGTCACTGAGCTCCTACTGGGGAGCGGGGTCTGGGGCTTGCCCCGCTCTGGCGCTCCAGCCGGAGAGCAGGGTCAGGGGCCACTCCGCATGGCTCCCAGAAGCTGCAGCATATCCCCCTCCAGCTCCTATGCGTAGGGGAAGCCAGGGGTCTCCACTCCACATGCTGCCCCAAGCACCACCCCTGTAGCTCCCATTGGCCGCGATTCCTGGCCAATGGGAGCTGCAGGGGTGGCATCTGCGGCCAGGGCAGCGCGCAGCAGAGCCGCCTGGCCATGTCTCTGTGTAGGAGCCGGAGCGGGGACTTGCTGCTGCTTCCGGGAGCCAACTGAGGTAAGCACTGCCTGGAGCCTGCACCCCTGAGCCAACACCCCATGTCCTAACCCCCGCCCCAGCCCTGATCTCCCTCATGCCTTCCGAACCCCTTGGTCCCAGCCTGGGGCACCATCCTGCACCCAAAACCTCTAATCCCCAGCCCCACCCCAGAGTGCACATCCCCAGCCAGAGCCCTCACTCCAACCCCAATTTCATGAGCATTCATGGCTCACCATACAATTTCAATACCCAGATGTGGCCCTCGGACCAAAAAGTTTGCCCACCCCTGCTCTAGGGTGAGCCTGCCTGGAATGCTCATTAGCTGCTGTAGTCACAAGGGAGTCTTGGATTGGTGGGTAAAGAAACAGTTAAAATCTTGCTGAGGAACCTGCTAGTGCCTAGATATCCATTTGGCAGTGGGTAGAATAGAGGCTGGCATCTGCCAGAGGGTTTGGGCCAATTCCAGCAATGCTTCAATAATGGAAAGGGCAGGGCCAGAGGTCTGTAAGATGTCCAGGAGCTTGTGTGGGTTATCTTGTACAAGTGTGGGTAATGGTGGCCAGGTCCCAACATTGGAGAGAAAAGACATGTCTTTCCAGCTGCAGATGAGAAAAATGTGGTCTTGGTACAGCAGCTACCTGGTTAAGCTATTTCTTACCCAAGCCCCAAGTTTATCTAGGCAGTGGGCAATTCATTTCACTGATCTGGCTAGTCAGATGTGATGGAGACATACAGCTAGCTGTCAACAACCTTCCTACCCATCTCACAAACACAGGGAAGAAAAGAGGTTACACTACAGATCATGGTGACACCCTACAAGAGATGGAGCTCTTGGGGCTGAGGAACAGTTGCCTACAGCCATCCTTTGCATTCTCTCAGAAAGAAAACAAAGCCATTCAAGAGCAGTTCCATCCACTCAGTTCTATCCACAAATGAACCAAGCTGATTTTCAGATAAGAGTGGTGTGACAAAGTATAAAGCAACATAGAGCACACAAGCTTCTTAAAATTAAAGGTCAACCAAGGTCTAGGTTACCTCTCTTTCTCTCACCTATCTCCTGCCCCAGTGCTGGTCAATTCCATAACCATTGTTTGGTAGCAATTTTGAAATTCAAGAATTGCCACCATTTTTATGCTCGTTTTCTCAACAAAAAGAAACTCCATGTAATTGGAGCACTTGGTATTAAAATATTCTTGATCAGGCTTCACTGGTGGGTTCCTATAGAGTTCCTACCTCAACTTAAAGCCACTCCACTGTTGCAAACCACAACGGAGCACAGGCAAGAGCAATACCATCCTGCCTTCCCTTGAAGGGAATCCTCCCAGGGATCCTGGATAGCAAAAGGTGGTATAATTTACACTACCCTGCACCAACTTTGGAAAACCTAACTTCCATTCCATTCAAGAGTGAGCAAAAGACATACTGAAATACAGCTGAAAGCTAAGGGAAAGCAACAGAAGTATTTTAAATTTGCTATGTGCCATACAAAAATGTACTCATTCATTATTGCTATATCAGTGTCCTCAAACACATTAACACAATTCTCAGCGAACAAAGCAACATCTCAATCCATGATTATTCAGTCAGAGTGGGATAATGAATCTCTGTGGGAGGTAAAATAATAAGAAACAAAATAGTTATCTGTCTCATGTGAATCTGGCAATCTGTACTACTTAGAAAGCCTTGAAAAAGAAGGAAAAAAAAGACATAGCTAGGACAGATCAGTTTCTAAGCATTCTGGAAGTCATCTGATCTGTCTGAATTTGGGATTTACATTGAAATCCATTATATGAAAGAGTCCAGAAGCCTCAGATAGTCAGGTTTTCCCTGTGAATCTAGAAGTCTGTTGAGTCTATATATAATGAAGTATCAGGCACATTTTTCAGATTCAGTGATCAAGTTAAGAATTATACAGAAATTTGCTATAATCACTTTTATCATCCCTGATGTATGGGAAAATAGTTTTAGAAAAGGAAATAGGGACCAAAATGCTACTGCTATTGAATTTAATTGGCTTTAAGGGCAGCTCGATCAAATATTACTGTAGATGGAATCAGATTGCTATGGGACTCATCTGCTGAAGAGCTTTTCACTATACATAGTGGAAGTGGCCCACAGCTCCCACAAGTTAACAGAATTGTTATTAAACTGGAGTCTAGGTTCTGTTTGTTGAGTTGTCTGAGGCTTGACCTATATACTAGATGAAGATACTCCAACAGGCTGTAGTTTTCCTGAACTACTTTTTCTTGGGTAGGATGTTCTTGCAGACTCTTTATTAAACTGATCCTTTCACATTTGTTCTTATGATATGAGGGGTCCAGATGTCTGGACCACTTTGCACACATCTGGTCCAAGACCTGAATTTGTACTAATATGAAAGAATGTATTTTCTTCTGTATATCAACCTTCTAACAGCAATCTTATATGGGAGCCATATGGCCGTGCTTCTGACTGTTTACCATGTGTTCTATATTTCCTTCAGTTCCCTCATCTTCTGTTATTGATGGGGATTTTTCTGGTTATATGAAAGTGCCTTGTATGGTCTTTGGCTTCTCCATGACTGGATAATCTGTCCACTTAGGAAAATCCTTTTGAGCCTTTTTGCCTCCAGGAGTAGGAATCCAGTCACTATAGTCTCTTTAGAGGAAGAATAATTACCCACTCATATGTCACTTTATCTGAAGATTTCATTTGAATGGATCCCTATTTACCCAATCACATCCCCTCAGAGTTAGGGAGTGGAGGTAACAGTCTCAATAACTGATTTTTTTTGGTGATGTTTCCATCCCATCCTATAAATATTCTTTGGGCATCTATTCCAATAAGAACTGAAGGAGCTCTCTACTTCCAGCCCATCAAGGAACTGAAATGGAATGTTCTTGGAGTGGATAGAGGAAAGAGAAGGCCACACTGAGGTACTGGTAGTTGGTCTAAGAATGAGATTGGCTTGCCTCTGCCACCAAAGACCACACATCTTTCAGAGGTGAGTTCTGGCCCATCTCATACTAAATAGCTGAGAAACAAGAATAGGAATCCAGTCAAACTAGTATTCTTTAAAGAAACAAATCACAGTGTACAGAGGTAGAAGGGCAAGAGTCCTTTTGGCATTGGTTAGGTTTTAAAATATACTGTATTTTGATTAAATATAATGCCACTAAAAGGGTAGGTAAAATGCCAGAATAGTAGTTGGAAGACGAGGGAGAGAGAGGGAGAAATCTTAATTAAGTAGCTAGGAATTTTTAAAGAGGAGGAAAATAAATCTAGTAGGTTTATGATTAAACATATATCTGGATTTTAAATTTGAATCTTTGTTTTAAAATGACAAATCTGAACACCACATTTCAAGGAAATCTTTAGAAAGGCATTGCTTGGATGAATTATTTTATATACTGGGTGTCAGTTAAGTCCTTGGCATCAGCAACTAGATTTCCCCAAGCACATCATCAACTGGCTGCAAATAAGAGTTTAATTTGTTTGCATGCGTAGGCATGTGCAGTTGCTACTGGAACTTCAGTTAGTATTTGCCATTTAATGATTTATTAGAAGAGATTAGATTTAATTAATGGTAAACATCATACAATAAATGCTACACCTTTCAGTTAATAATTTACCGCTATATTGAAAGAGGAACGGATTTAGTAGTATTTACTACTACCATGGACAATGTGCTGTATACTACTCTTCGATACAATGTTAGTGATATGGCTACATCTGCATTTCTATTTTAAGTCTGTATTGTCACCAGGGAAATTGAAATGGCACTTAAGAACATATCTGAGTATGTGGGGAAAATGAAGTCCTGAAGAGCTCTTTAATACAGCAGACCAACCCTTTTTCCTTTTAGCTTTTCCTAGCACATTATACAAACAGGGTGAAATGCTCTAACCCTGTGTGTGTTAGGATGATGGGCTCAAACCTACTCTCACTGAATTCAATGGCAAAACTTCCATTGATTTAATGGGAGCAGGATCAAATTTGATGTGATCACAGTTTTGTGGATGATTAACACTGCAGTGGATGTGAATTAAAACAAGCAAGTCAAGAAGACAAGGCTGGGAGGAGAACATGACTATTAAGGAATCCACCACTACATTTCTGAGGGGCTCCTGAAAGATTTCAAGAAGCTCATGATAACTGTTTGCATTATAATTCTTTTAAGTAGATATATTTGTATTAGTCTGAATTCTAGAAGCTAGTTTATAAAAATACTGGTTCGTACACACTTAGACCCCAAATTATTATTATTATTATTTTTTTTTTACAGTCTACCATCTTCGCCCTCCCCAGCTGAATTTTCCCTAGACCCTGAGGTAGTAGTGGGATGGGAAGGAAGGCACAGCTCAAGCTATCTGACCAAGGCAGTAGGAGAGAATTGCTTCTGAAGTACTGTCCTTGAGCTCCCCTGGAGCAGTATATGTTGCATTTCCTCTTTGCCTGAGAAACAAACAATTCCCAAGTGAGGGTTCCCCACTGAGTGAAGATGCTGTTTACCATCATGTAACTCTCGCTCACAATTGGTGATGAAATGCCTTCTGAGGTGTCTGCCAGTGAATTCTGGGTGGTAAATTGTCAATACAGTGATATGGTTCCGGATACACAAGTTCCTCCATCTACAGAAACAGTCAACTCATGGGATGGATCTTGCCCTGCTCTGCTTGTTTATGGTTACTTGGTTGTTACATTGTCTGACATTATCTGGGCATGCTGGGATTGTATGAATGGTGGGAATGCTTTGCAAGCTTCTGCTACTGTTCTCAGTTCCAAAAGATTTATGTGCATTCTGGCTTCCCAAGTAGACCAAGTGACCTCCACTGTATGCTTGTCCATGTGGGCTCCCCAGCCTCTCAGGGAGGCATCTGTAATTATCGTTTTGTCAGGTGTGGGGGATAGAAAGGGAACTCCCATGCACATGTGTCCAGGGTTCCTCCACTATGTCAGTGAGACCCTCATCTTACTATGGTGTTCGTGCTGTGCTTATTCAACATATAATTTGTTTGGAGCCAAGCTTGTAGGCAAGGAAGGTGGAGACTGGTGAATTGCATCATTTAAATATATAGCACCATATGACCCAGGAGAGTGAGCTAGATCCAAACTGATGTTCGAGGGCTGTGCAGAACTAAGTCTATCAGAGTGCCCACAGTGTGAAATCTGTCCTTGGGGAGGTAGAGGTTTATCCTGATTGAATCTGGTATCATTCATATAAATTACGTGGTCTGCATCCAAGTACAGGTAGACTTCTCCATGTTTACGCATATTTCCACAGGTGGTGGAAGGTGATGCAATACCTGCTAGTCAAAAGCCTGTCATCCAAGAATGGGAAGATGGTGGAGCTGCCTCGTCTGAGCTGAGTTGCACTGCTACTACTGAAAACACTTTGTGAAGACTCTGGAAGCTGTAGCTAACCCAAATGGGAGGACCCGGTATTGGCTGTGGTGGGAGCCCATCACAAACCTGATGAATCATCTGTGGAAGGGGTGAATATCTGCATGAAAATATTTATCTTTCATACTGAAAGCGGTAAACCATGTGTCTCTTTCTAGGGATGTATTATTGGTGCCACTGTAAGCACAGGGAATTTCAGTTTGAAAATAACAATGTTGAGTCAACCCAAGTTGGGAATGGGTCTCCAGCTTCCTTTCTCCTTGGGAACTAGGAAGTAGTTTGAATAGAACCCTTTCCCCACAATGTTGAGGGGGTACTTGCTCTATTGCTCCTTTTAGAGAAGAGATTCTCTCTCTTGAAGGAGAATACCCTCTTAAGAATGGTCCCTGAAAAGAGACAGGGAATGGGGTTTTGGAGGAAGTGGGAGGCAAAACTCAATAGCATAGCTGGAATGGATGATATCCAGCACCCACTTGCCTGTTATCACCCTCCAATTGTGTGAAAATTTTGCTAGGCATCCCCCGAAGTGGATCTCAGAATCAGGTAGAGATGTCATCAATATTGTATTGCAGCTCTCGGGCATCTAGTCAAAAATATCTCTTGGTTGGGGGTGTGTGGTTGAAGTGGAAGATATCTTGGCCTCTGCATTTTCTGTCATTTGTGAGGTGGCTCATAAGAGTGCTGGTGATAGAAAGACTGAAGTAAGTGCCTCGGTTTGTATGGCTGTTCATGGCATTTTCTCTTTGAGGACAGTTGTACATATACCCAGGGAGCGGAGGGCTGCCCTGGAGTCCTTCACCAAGTGTAAAGACTCATTTCTCTTCTCATTGAATGAGCCTAAACAAAGGTCAAGTCCCTAAAAATGTTTTCATCTCCATGGAAAACCCTGAAGACTGCAGCCATGATTCCCACTGCACAACTCCCACTGGTTGTTGCCATGAATCTTCTTGTTGTATCATCCATAGCTTATAATAAAGTTTTGGCCACTAGTTTGCCCTCATCAATAAAGGCTCGAAATTGAGCCCTGTCCTCCTGAGATAACTTGTCCCTAAAGTCCAGGAACTTAAGAGTAATTCAGGAAATTGTGATAAGGGCCCAATAGTCTCACATTCTAAACTGAAGGCTGGTAGATGTGAACACATTCCTCTCCACAAGATCTAGAGACTTTGGCTTCCGTATCGGCAGGGGTGATGCTTGGATGTTGCTGTCTGGATATTTTCATAGCTGCCTGGACCACTAAGGAGTTCAGGGCAGGGTGGATGAACATGAATTCCATTCCCTTACCTGGCACAGAGTAACACTTTTCTACCCTCTTGGGAGTCAGGGTAGGTAGCCAGTGTGTGCCATTCAGCCATTGCTGGTATGGCTTCATTTACCGGGAGCACAACCTGACTGGATCTCACAGACTGTAGGATATCCAGAAATGGAATAAATAGGGACAGCACCCAAAGAAATACCTTTTACCAGATTCTGTGGGCTTCCCTGAAACATCACCATAATTCTCAGTATATTCTAAGCTTTCAAACTATCCCTGCCCTGCAGCATCATGCATATATCAGTTTACTGCTTTATCTGTTCTATGTTTAGGGTCACAGCCTTGTAGAGTTTTAGATTTTGAAAGTGTCTCATACTATTATGGGGTTCATAACCCTTTCTCCTCTGCAATTTATATCCCTTTTTCGAAGGGAGATTCAATGTTTTAAAAAATTTACTCCTGACTAAATTAAATCCTGGGCTATACATGAAAGACTGAAGAAAGCATTGAAAGGAGGCTGATACAAGCATATATATCTTATGGATAAGGCTATGATTTAATCATGAGTATGTTAGTAAAAGTCATGGACAGGTCAGGGGCAATAAACAAAAGTTCACAGCCCCTGACCTGTCCATGACTTGTACTATAAATGCCCCTGACTAAAACTTACCTGGGGGGCTGCTACTCTTGGGGGAGGCACTGCTCAGGGGAGTCCAGTGGGCTCAGGGCCAGAGGCATCAGCTTCCAGGGACTTCAGAACAGCGGCTACGCCAGTTGTCCCCCTGCTCCGGCTGCCCCTGGGACCACTGCTGGGGGCCGCCAAGCTAGGGCTGCTCCAGACACCCCCAGGACTGCTGCTCAGGCAGTCCCGGGGGCCACCCAAGCAGGCCCCAGGGCCGTCCGAGCAGCTGGCTCCAGAGCTGCTCCATCAGTGGCCAGTGTGGCTGTCCCTGGGGGTGACTGAGCAGGTCAGCCACACTGGCCACTGTAGAAGTCACAGAGGTCGTGGAAAGTCACAGAATCCACGATTTACGTGATCTCCATGACAGACACGTAGCCCTACTTATGGATTTATTTTTTCTTTTGAATTTTAGTTCTCACCTTCTTTTCCTTATTTCACATTCTCGCTGAACTTTTTTTGTGCATCATTTTTCACAGTCACCATGTAATTGTTTCTCTCCTCCATATCTCTGTTTTCCTTCTCCCAAAGTCTTTGATTTCACATAACTCCTAGACTCTCTTGAGGCAGCATTGCAAAATCATCATAACAGAGTATCTGCATGGGAACAAAATCTACTTCCCAAGCCTTACTATGAGAAGGGGAATCACAAGACTTTTTAACTCACCTGTCCAAACAAAAGAAAAAAACAAACACCAAATCTGCCAAGACAAAACAAACCCCCCTGTGAAGTTTACAGAGGCCTTGAACACCATGCTAGAAGTGAATACAAGACTGACTTTATTTCCTGCTTCCACAGGCTTATATCTCCCTGCTATATTCCCCCTCATGCTCTATCTTCTCACAAGTAACACCACAAAAAATTCCTAATCCCTTGCTTTCAAGCCACAAAGCAACATGTTGGAGGGCTGTCCTAAGTGAAATGCCAACACAGTAATGTTGGAGTGAAGCTTTGCGATGCAGAGCACGTGACCGGGTTTGAAATTGGACAAAACAATTTGGCCTCAATGTAGCATTCACATTTTTTCCTTCTTCAAGCGGTACGTCTTACCTTTGCTTCCATATTGCTCTGGGGGCAGATCATAAGGGACAGGAAAAGATGCCACTGGCTCATTACTTCCTGAAAACATTTTCTTCTTCACATGGAAGTAACCTGTATCCAATCCCTGTGAAAAATACACAGAAGGAAATGATTGACTTGTTAGTTTTATGAAAGTAAAACGTTCAATTTATCGCAGTGTGGATTTCCCTCACCATCAAAGAGAGTAGCTAAAACACAAAATGTTTTCCTTCTCTTTCTGGGGTATAAATAGCGTACCAAAGCCTGCTCCTATCTTGAGAGCCCAGTCTCCCTTCCCTGCTCCAGTCCTTTCTTCCTCTTTTGATCACCACCATCTTGGCCCTGCATGTGGAATAAGTCCTATCTGCACCCACTCACCTTGTTACGTAAGCCTCTACTAATCTACCAGTAATTCTATACTCAAGCAGGGAAAACAAGGCTGTGGGAGTTGTCTTTACCTGGGAAACCCCGTACAAACTGCCTGAGAATCTTGTAGGACCTAGATGGGCAATGTATCCAGTCACAGCCTGAAGAGATGGTTTTGCATGTAAACCGAGTCATGGTCACATGACATAGAAGTCTTATGAAAAATTTAATGTGGAGAAAATCCTTCTCCTTTCTTTCCTCTGCTTAATTTTATCACAAACTTATCATCTAGATGACAGAAGTGTGTGTTATTCAGTATGGAGTTAAAATCCAAATAAACACACTACATTTGTAATGAGGACACAAACATCTTTTCAAAGACAAATCTCCCAGGCACTTTTGGATAATATAGCACTGTTATGCTGTGAAGTTCACTGAAGCTTTGAAAACTCTGGTATGAAAAAAAGAAACCTCTGAAGTGTATTACAAAGTTTGGCAACCGGCATCACTATACAGCACGGACGCTTAGAGGTTAGTGATTTTGGGGGTGGGAAGAGATATCCGTGTATGCAGTACAAGGAAGACAAGGTGGCCTTGAAGTGTTTCACATAAATTTGGCAGACGCTCTTAGGTTAGCTATCAGGTCAATGGAATTCCATCATCAGACTTTTGTAACAAATTACTCAAAGCCAACCTTTTTAGAAATTGAGACTCCTTTGGGCTGTGTGAAAATAGCATCAGTCTATTTTTTTTAAATGAAACTAATCTAAAAAAAATTAAATATTTGAAAAAAAAACAACAAGAATACTTTTGGAAGAGAATATTCTAATACTGAGAATAAACTTCCATCCTTTTGACATACACAGCCCTCTACAAACACCATCATAGCTGTGCTGTTTGTTAGTCTTTGACATCTGGCATTATCTGAGTTTTGCTAGATTCCTGGATTATTGTTTCTGTAACAATACAAGCACAGTGTCAAAAAGCCCTTGAGTTAAACCTTTGTTTATGGCATAATTAACTGAAATTATTGGTTGAAATGACAGTAGCTTGATCAAAATGTTGCTGTTTTGAAAAATGAATGGTATGTATTACCATGCATTATATTGTAACATGGAAGACTGAGGTAGAAAAGTGGTCTTTGATTTTTTTTTCCTTGATATTCTGGAAACTCTGAAGGTATTCATGACACTTCATCTCAGTTAGTAATAGAAGGGAGGAAAGAAAGTTACACTAGGGTGGCTCCTGATGGCCAGTCCATGAAATAATGTAGAACTTAATTTGGAGGAAGATGTCTATTTTGTCCCATGACTGGAAGTAATGAGCATCCATGAGCTATGGAGATGGAAGGCAAGAAGGTAGGAGATGGTGCCTAAGTGGTGATAGACACTTTTATCTAATAAAGGAGGGCAAAACAAGGCCCTTGGGGCAGATAGGCAGCTTTGATTTAAAAGGAAAACTCTGATTTCAAACCGAAGGTGTCAGTCTTGGAAAGCCAACTTGAAAAGTTTGTCCAACAAATATGCTTACATGAACCAATGTCCATGACAAATGTACCCCAGAGGGCTAGGGCATTCCCCGCAAGCAACGTATATTGTTGTAACTGGGCAAGGGCCACTAAAGCTAAGGAAGTGAGTGAGTAAGCTGAGATGCGCAAGTTGGAATGTAGGAATGCTGACTGGAAGAAGTTTCAGTGACCAAGTTATATAATGGACTAGGAGAACATAAGGGCGAGAAGACCATCTATAGACTCATCAACGTAACAGAGAAAATGATGAGGGATGTGAATGAGTTTGTTAACATTAGAAATGAATATAGTGCATTGCAAATGAACGGTAAATCAATCAACAAAGTTTGGAGTGACTATTTGGAAGAGTGATGCATGAGGAGAATCCAAGGGAGGAATTAAGAACATAAGCTGAACCACAGCATGATATACTGCATATAGGAAGAAGGCACTTAGGAAAAATGAAAACAGAGAAAGTACCTGGGCCAAATGAAGTACCAGTGGTTATGGTGAAGTAATTGGGAGGGAAAGGCATCAAGTATCTTACAAGTCTGTACAACGGTATTCTCAAGAAAGGAAAAATGCCAGATGAATGCTGTTAAAGTCTTGTGGAGCCTATTTTTAAACACAATGGAGATAACTTAGATAATATTTTTACCTCAAGGTCCCAGAGACACAGACAAGGTTTTCATCTCGAGGCCAAAAGGCCAAAAACATCAAGACACTTGATCCCGGCCTTGGATAGGGCAAGAGACTACTTACACTTACTACACTGTGTGCTAATTATTGCCCAATTAAGCAGACACCACATGCTATGAAAGTACAGGAGAAGATTACTCAAAAGTAAAGTACTGCATAGGATGGTTGAAACTTGGAAGAGTCAGTACAGATTCATGCCAGGAAGGAGTACAACTGATGCCATATTTGCTCTACAAATTCTCATGGAGAAGTTCAGAGAACATGGACAGCAACTGGGTATGGTCTTTGTGGACCCGAAGGTGTACAATAGCGTATCATGAGAACTAGTTTGGTGGAGCCGGAGACAGACTTGTGCCAAAATGTCCAGTGAACATTGGTCTGCATCAGGAATCAGCATAGAGCCTTTTTTTGTTTGCTGTTAAGGATA
The DNA here is from genome assembly GCF_016161935.1 of Mauremys reevesii. Classification (NCBI taxonomy): domain Eukaryota; kingdom Metazoa; phylum Chordata; order Testudines; family Geoemydidae; genus Mauremys; species Mauremys reevesii. Next base: position 31,983,923 of record NC_052626.1, read on the forward strand.
TAAGTGAGAGTACAGAATGAGAGCTGCTTTGAAACATGCTGTTCGCTGATGACTTAGTGATATGTGTGGAAGACTGTGAGACTCTATGAACTAAGCCAACTATGAACAGTGGCAACCTGGTTTTGAGTGCGCTGCATTAAGAATGAATATTGGTAAGATAGAGGCCATGATTACTGAGGGAGGAGGTTTCACCATAAAGGCTATCACAGGCAGAGCATAGCTGCTTCTACAGAGTCTCTATTTATCTATTTTAGTTTCTTCTATATCAGTGGTTTTCAACCCGGGGTCCCTGGGCTATGTCTAAGGGGTCCACGAAAGGTTGCTGTTAATATAGAACAGTGGTTTTCAACCTATGGTCTGCAGACCGCTGGGGACCCACAGACTATGTCTAAGTTTTCCAAAGGGGTCCACAATGCCATTTGAAAATTTTTAGGGTCCGCAAATCTAAAAAAGATTGAAAACCACTATTCTATTGCATTCACCACTGAAATTCTAAGTGTCAATCTTCGTTCTATAGATGAACCTGGATGCCTGTAAAAGCACCTGGAAAAAAGGAGGGAGAACCGGCATAATTAGGTACCCTTAGGGACAGCTAAGAAGAGGAGAGATTTGTTCTCAGGGAGTGGAGCTACCAATGGAACAATTAATTGTTTCTCATGTAAACAATTGCTGCAGTTACCATTAAGAAGTTGCGCAACTGCGAATAGGAGGGCTGAGATACTCTTATCAATATGTGGTCCACATTATGAAAAAGTCTGAGAGTCCCCAGATCTAGACAATTTATTCTAGGGCTCTGTGCAGGAAATCCAGGGACAAGAAAGGAGCAGAAACAGAAAATACATATAATTCACTTGTTGGGAGTCAGTTGGCTTCTTGAGAATTTATCAGATGTATCCACTGGCTGTTTCACAACCAGTAGCATAGATATCAGGTCCTTATGGGTACATTTAACTTAACAGATAAGTGTATAATTTGTAAACGATGCATTTTCTCTCATGTCACTTTAAGAACAAAAAGTACATACAGTTCAGAAAGCTGATGAGTCATTTATTTAAGAATAAGCACAACTTGGATCAAATAATAGCTTTGAAAGTTCAATCTACAGTTTTTTTTCTTATTGCTACAGATTTTAGCACTTAATGTCTAGCATTTCAGAGAGAGAAAAGGAAATGAAAATAGGTAACATTAAAATCATTTAAAACCAGGAACTTTTATATAAAGCTACTGTAATAATGAAGCAAGTATTAGATGTATGTACTTCTTGGCCTGGTCTTCTCAGAATGCTCATAGTGGACTACAGGTCTAGCTGCATCTACACTGACACACAAATACACAGCAAATCTCCTGGAGTGTGAGACTGCATACCCATATATTCACTCTGCCAGAATATACACAGAGAAAACCAAAACAAAAGGATGGAAAAGGAAGCTCTCTGAATTTACTCATAGGAAATGTTTTTGTTTTACATCCAGTTTAACCATGCTTTTCAACATATAGTCAAACTAGAACGTTTTATGAAAAGTATGATGTATTTCAAGTGGATACTCTTCATATCTAATGTTGCTGTTAGCTCTAGGTGAATAGTCTCATAATCCTAGTATGACCATCAGCCAAACTAATCCAATGCACACTACTCTTGTCAAATAAAATAAAACAGGCCAAACTCTCTCTGACTCAATACTTGAGAAAAACTCAGAGTCATGATATCACCTGCCATGTTACAGGTGGGCCTTGAGTGGTTGATTGGAGGGAAGGCTTTGAGCCGGGCCAACTGCTTCGAGCCAGGAGCCTTATAAAAAAGCAGTTGGTTGTGAACCAAGCACAAGCAAACCGAGGGAGTTTGCCTGAGAGTTCGCTTGGGAAGGGCGGGAGAGGAAGGCAGGCGGTTCCCACAGAGTGGGGTTTTTTTTTTATTTTTTTTGGGGGGCCTTTCAGGCTTTTGTGAGCAGTAAATACAACATCTGAGGTGATTCTTAGAAGGAAGACATTATGCATAGTGAGCGATCAGCTGTTGTGACCTGCACAGGATGTATCACGTTTGTCTTTCTCCCAGAGGATAGAAGCGACTTCGTCTGTACGGAGTGAAAGCTGGTCTCCATATTGGAAGAGAAGGTTAAAGGACTAGAGACCTAGGTATCAACCCTGCGTTGCATCAGAGAAAATGAAGACTTTCTGGATAGAAGTCAGCATTTGGTACGGCAGGCACAGCTGCTGAAGAATCAGAGAGAGCAGCGCAGAATGGGGAAGAAAATTGGCAGCATGTGACCTCTAGAAGAAGAAAGAGGAGTATCCATGTACCAGCAATGCAGATAGAGGTAAGAAACCGTTTTCAGGCTCTCTGCACAGTACTACAATGGAGAATGGTTTGGAACACTCATCTGAGGGAAGGGATCAGAAGGAGACCACATTGACCAGAAGGCATGGAATGCATTGTCCCAGGGGGTTCCACGACCACCACTCCCCAAGAGGGGGAGATGGGTGGTGGTGGTTGGGGACTCCCTCCTAAGGGGGATGGAGTCATCAATCTGCAGTCCAGACCGGGAAACTTGAGAAGCATGCTGCTTGCCTGGAGCTAGAATTCAGGATGGGATGGAGTGTCTGCCAAGACTGATCAAGCCCTCGGATTGCTACCCCTTCCTACTTCTTCACACGGACACCAATGATACTGCCAAGAATGACCTTGAGCGGGTCACTGCAGACTACGTGGCTCTGGGAAGAAGGATAAAGGAGTTTGAGGTGCAAGTCATGTTCTCGTCCTTCCTCTCTGTTGAAGGAAAAGGCCCAGGTAGGGGCCATCGAATTGTGGGGGTAAATGTGTGGTTATGCAGGTGGTGTCGGAGAGAGGGCTTTGGATTCTTCGACCATAGGATGTTATTCCAGGAAGGAGGATTGCTAGGAAGAGATGGAACCCACCTAATGAAGAGAGGGAAGAGCATCTTCGCAGGCAGGCTTGCTAACCTAGTGAGGTGGGCTTTAAACTAGGCCCGCCGGGCAATGGCGACCTAAGCCCAGAGGTAAGTGGGGAAGTGGGATACCGGAAGGAAACAAAAGGAGGAGGGTGCAACAGGGGAGGCCTCCTGATTCATACTGAGAAAATAAGGCAATCTCTAGTTATCTTAGATGCCTGTACACGAATGCAAGAAGCCTGGGAAACAAGCAGGAAGAACTGGAAGTCCTGGCACAGTCAAGGAACTATGATGTGATTGGAATAACAGAGACTTGATGGGGTAACTCACATGACTGGAGCACTGTCATGAATGGGTATGAACTGTTCAGGAAGGACAGGCGGGGGTGAAAAGCTGAAGGAGTTGCACTATTTGTAAGAGAGCAGTATGATTGCTTATAGCTCCAGTATGAAACTGGAGAAAAGCCTGTTGAGTCTCTTTGGATTAAGTTTAGAAGTGAGAGTAACAAGGTTGATGTCATGGTGGGCGTCTGCTATAGACGACCAGACCAAGAGGATGAGGTAGACGAGGCTTTCTTCAGACAACTAACAGAAAGTTTCCAGATCACAGGCCCTGGTTCTCATGGGGGACTTCAATCAACCTGACATCTGCTGGGAGAGCAATACAGCAGTGCACAGACAATCTGGAATGTTTTTGGAGAGTGTTGGGGACAACTTCCTGGTACAAGTGCTGGAGGAACCAACTAGGGGAAGTGCTCCTCTTGACCTGCTGCTCCCAAACAAAAAAGAATAGGTAGGGAAAGTAGAAGTGGGTGGCAACCTGGGCTGCAGTGACCATTAGATGGTTGAATTCAGGATCCTGACAGATGGAAGGAGAGCAGCAGAATACGGACCCTGGACTTCTGAAAAAGAGACTTTGACTCCCTCAGGAAACTGATGGGCAGGATCTCCTGGGAGGCTAGTATGAGGGAGGAAAAGGAGTCCAGGAGAGCTGGGTTTATTTTAAAGAAGCCTTATTGAGAGTGCAGGAACAAACCAACCTGATGTGCAGAAAGAATAGCAAATATGGCAGGCGACCAGCTTGGCTTAACAGAGAAATCTTCGGTGAGCTTAAACACAAAAAGGAAGCTTACAAGAAGTGGAAACTTGGACAGATCACTAGGGAGAAGTATAAAAATATTGCTCGAGCATGCACGGGTGTAATCAGGAAGGCCAAAGCACAACTGGAGTTGCAGCTAACAAGGGATGTGAAGGGTAACAAGAAGGATTTCTGCAAGTATGTAAGCAACAAGGTCAGAGAAAGTGTGGGACCCTTACAGAATGGGGGAGGCAATTTAGTGACAGATGATGTGGAAAAAGCTGAAGTACTCAATGCTTTTTTTGCCTTGGTCTTCACAGACAAGGTCAGCTCCCAGACTGCTGCACTGGGCAGCACAGTCTGGGGAGGAGGTGAGCAGCTCTCAGTGGTGAAAGAACAGGTTAAGGACTAATTAGAAAAGCTGGATACGCACAAGTCCGTGGGGCCAGATGCAATGCATCCGAGGGTGCTGAGGAAGTTGGTTGATATGAGTGCAAGCAATTGGCCATTATCTTTGAAAACTCGCGGCGACTGAGGGAGGTCCTGGACGATTAGAAAAAGGCAAATGTAGTGACCATCTTTAAAAAATGGAAGAAGGAGAATCCGGGGAACTACAGATCAGTCATCCTCATCTCACTCCCTGAAAAAATCATGGAACAGGTCCTCAAGAAATCCATACTGAAGCACTTGGAGGAGAGAAAAGTGATCAGGAACAATCAACATGGATTCACCAAGGGCAAGTCATGCCTGATCAATCTGATTGCCTTCTATGATGAGATAAATGGCCCTGTGGATATGGGGAAAGTGGTGGATGTGATATATCTTTACTTTAGCAAAGCTTTTGATACAGTCTCCCAGATTTTTCTTGCCAGCAAGTTAAAAACATATGGATTGGATGAATGGACTATAAGGTGGCTAGAAAGCTGGTTAGATTGTTGGGCTCAATGAGTAGTGATCAATGGTTCAATGTCTAGTTGGCAGCCGGTATCAAGCAGAATGCCCCTGGGGTCTGTGCTGGGGCTGGTTTTGTTCAACATCTTCATTAATGATCTGGATGATGGGATGGATTGCACCCTCAGCAAGTTTGCACTAAGCTGGGCAGAGAGAGAGAAACTTGAGAAGCATGCTGCTTGCCTGGAGCTAGAATTCAGGATGGGATGGAGACCATCCTACCATTGCTAGCATCAGTGAAGGAAACTCCCTCATGTCCAGACAGACCTCATGTCAATGATCCCCTGTATTCTCCTCTTTTCTCCATGAAAACAAACAAAACAAAACAAAAATTTCTACATGGTAGGATTAGTAAGCAATTTTAGGGAAAATTTCCTAGCATAAACAAAGGATCTGAGTTTCTATTGGGTTCCTTGGGGTTCCTATTCTGTGAAGAAACAGACTCATATATCCTCAACCTCCTGCCTGTGAATAAATTGTTTCTACCCTTCTGCAATGAATTAAAGCAGCCGGTGGAAAGAGAACACACTTATTTTACAGCTACTATTTCAAGCCCTGTGTCTGCAGCAGATATTGGAAACTAGTGTTGGGTGTTATGTTCACATTTGCAGGGTTTTCTTTGCAACCGTAAGGGCTACAGCCTTCTCAAAACAAGATATCACTTGGATTTTGCAGATTCTGAGGAAACTCACGGGACTGTCTTTTCTCAAGCAACAGGAGGTGGCCCCAACCTTTACTGAAGGGTTGGAAGGGATGTTGGGCTATCAGACTCCTCCTGTGGAAGACGGGCGATTTCTGGTTGGTTTAGTGTGGGTTTAAATCTGGTTTGTTTGTTTGACTAGGTTTCCTCTGTAATATATTTATTAATAGAGTAAAAAGTATGTGCTTGGAAAAGCTGAGTGGTCACTGCTAAATACCACTATAATTGTTCTCTCCATCACTCATGAAGGAGGGGGTTTGCCCCACACCCCCTGCTCTTGGTCCTGCCTTCCCACTGGTTCCCCTTTCTCACAATAAAACTGACTGACTGTGGGCAGCCCCTCCCTCTTCCTGGTTGCGAGCAAGTCAGGACACTCCTCTGCAATAGGGGAGACAGTAACTAGCAGAACTGGGTTGTGTAATGGCAGAGCCCCTTCCCTGCTGGCATGATGGACAGACGATGCGCCGGCCAAAGTTGAGTTGCGCTACAACCTGGTACACGGGGTCCTGCTACTCCCTGTCTCTGCCTCCATTTTGCTCCCCCATAGACACAGGCTCCACCTCAAAGGGAGCCCATACACCAGGTTCCTCACAGTCACAGGTTCCAGCTCCATCCCACACCACCAGCTCTGGTTATGTTCCAAACATATTGGCATAGGGAGACACATGACTTTCCGAATTACACATGTGCAACGGATAGGGTTGTCAGCTAGTTATTATTATTGAGTGGCCCTGGAGAAACCAGTTTATTTCCACTTGTTACTCAAGTCATCAGATTCTGAAATAAGCACAGTCCCTTAGGCTGAGGGGACTTTTACTTCTGCTAGTCCCCACCTGTGTTTTTTTAACTATGTTTTTTAAGACTGGTAAATGCATATATGTGGCAAAGCAAGAAAACAGAGCAGGAATCTACTGCCTATTACCAAATTATTATGCATAAATATTTTCATAAAATCTCATTCTTTAAAAATGCTCTGTTGGTTAGTTATATACTGTCAAATTAAATGATGAAATTATGTGCTTGGTGGACATGATCTTCGAGGGATGAAGAGAAATTTTGTTCCCATGGAAGATACACCTAAGAATTTTTAGTCTATAGATTGTTTTCTCTGGCAGCCAGAGAATCATCTCCCTGAATAGGGATGAATTTTGTAGGCCTTTACACAGGAGGGAATTTGAATGCTTTCTGAACACAGACCAACTGTTGATGCTGCTCTCATTGTGATAGCAACAGATTCATGTAGCACTATCCAGCCTTTGAGGATTTGTTTTGTTTTCTACCTAGGAATTATTTTTAGCGTGCTCATCTACAAAAAAGTAGAACACAAAGCAGCAATAACAACATACTAATACTTTGCAATTATATTGCATTTTTACCTGTCTATCCTATCTCATAGAACTGGAAGGTACCCTGAAAGGTCATTGAGTCCAGCCCCCTGCCTTCACTAGCAGGACCAAATACTGATTTTGCCCCAGATCCCTAAGTGGCCCCCTCAAGGACTGAACTCACAACCCTGGGTTTAGCAGGCCAATGCTCAAACCACTGAGCTATCCTTCCCCCCCGAAGATTTCAGAAACTTTACAAACCTATCCCTGCTTTGCATGAGGAAACTGAGGCTCACACAGGTTAAAAGCCAAAATTTTCAAACACATGTTCTCTAAATTTGGGTACCCACCAGACATAGCTAAGTCTTGATTGACAGAGGTGATAAGTACATGCAACTTCTACTGACTTCAACTGGATTTGTGCATGCCTAATCTCTCTGAAAAATCAGACCATTATGTGTTAAGGTAACTAAAAACTGAGACACACAAATTTAGTGGATATACTTGAACATTTTTGCCTATTTGCCCTACAATGAGCCAAGAAGCAGAGTAAGAAAGGAACCCAGGCCTCCTAACTCGCAGTACTCTGCTCTATTCTTTCCCCTCATATTATCTCTCAGAACAGAGATTTTATCTACTGAGCATATCCAGTAGCAATGCTTCAACTTTCCAATTTTGCCTTTGATAACTAGACTTATAAAGCAGTGAGTCTGGGAAAGGGCAAGATGGAACTGTCCAATGGCCATCACCAGTGGATTTCAGGAAAGTGAGTGATCAGAGGGAATTAGAATTTTTATTTTCAGCTCCAAATGACAATTTGTGTGTGGCAAAATAAGCTTCTCTGTTTCTGAACCCACAGGACATTGTACTCAACAAAATGGATGCAGCAAAAGATCTTAAAAGTAGAGATTAATTAGCTCTGAAAGTATGACAACTCACATTTCTGCTGAGTTACACAGAGTCTCAGTCCAGACTCAGAGAGTAATCTCAGAGCAGAGCTAGCAAAAGATTCTGAATCTTATCCATAAAGTATTGCATATTACTGTATTTACCATAAGGAGACTATGAAAACCTGTTTAGGTACCAAATTCCTGCCTGATGTATGGGTAAACATATGGGTTTTCTTTAAAGCACTAAGTTCTATAACTCTAAAAAACTACTAACCTCCCCACCCCCCAAAAAAATTTAAACTAAAGAAATAACAAACAAGTATACAATGGGATAGAATAATGCCTTTTTTGTAAGATATCAGCATCTGCAGACTGTCACAGTATCTAGTCTTTCGTTGCTGAATTATGAACTTACAAATGCTGAAGGCAGGAAAAGGACTCCAAGCTCATATGAACGAATCATCAGTTGCGTGCCGTTTTTCTCCAGAGCTCCCCAGGCAGCTTTGGAAAGATTGGCACTGCAAAGAAACAGACAGCAGGTCAGTGTGGCACAATCTTCACAGCAGCAAAACACTCAAATACTACAGCTGCAACAACAATGTACTTGAATTAGAAGTAAAACCTTTCCCCAACCAGAAAGTCCTTTCACAAAGAGAATAAATAGGGCCTTGTTCCTCATTACTATTCCCTCAGTGCAGTGGGGAACTGTGTAAGTGCCACATAACAGGGCAGTCGTCCAGAACATATATGGGTAAATATTACGTATTATGAAATTCAATATGAATTTAAGATAGTTGATACTCTCAGATTCACAATGTGCAAATAACCAACTTCAGCCTTTGCATTATTACCTGGGAACCTGAATAAGGAATCGTGACTAATCAACCACGTTTGGCTTTTTCCCTTATCTATCATCCTTGGAGATGAAAGGATCTCTTCCTAATTGGGATTATTTTACATTTCTTGAGACATTTATCAATGAATATGTATGGAAAATTAATAAAGCATAAGGCATTTTCCCTCATTGACATTTTCTCCTTTGATAAACTCCATGAAGATTTATTACTTTATAAAACAAATTATTTTTAAAGCAAATGTTACATTATACTTTCAGCCCATAGTGTCCCTGCTCCCTTATCAGCCAGGGAATAGCTTTCAAATTGAATCTGAATCAAGAAAATATATGCGGTTCCATTATCAAAATTTGTTCACATTAAATTTGAACTGATAAACACATAGTAGATGCCTTCTAGCTGGGCAGGGAGGAGGGAGATTGATTTTGCATTAGTGATCTGAGTTGGCTGGATCAGTACCTAGGTTGGAACATAAGAGCTGACATATAGGGTCAAACCAATAGTCTATCTAACCCAGTAATCTGTCTGACAGTGGCAGTGCCAGAGCTTCATGAGGAGTTTACAGAAAAGGGCAGCTGAAGAATCCTCACCAAACAAGGAAGGAATTTTAGAAGCCATTATACAAAAACTGAAAACAAGTACTTCTCTAATATTTTGACCTCTAAGGATATGGACATAAATATTATGTATAAGATATGCTGACAAACAATCTATTTTCTTCTATTAATCTATTATTCTTTTGTCTTTGGGAAAATAAAGACTGTTTTCTTGAAGATAGGCTTGAGAAGGAATTTTATAGTTTGGGAAATGAGTAAATCATGTTTCATCTTTGAGTATTTGTCCACATGGATCCCTCTCTTGGTGCTCATCCATGTGAGACGGGATTCTTTTGGCCAGCAAGGTCCATTGGGGCCACACCCCTACAAGTCCTCGCATCACCCCGGAGTATAAAAGGGCAGGTGCAGTCCCTACGGTCTCTCAGTTCTTTCTTACCACCCATGGCAGCACGACTGAACCGCTGCACTGTCCGCTTGCTCTCCTAGCAACCAATAAAGAAAAACTAAACCACTGTGCTGAAAATCCAGAGATTAAATCTTGCCCCTCGTATGACATTTCTATACCACTAAGTGATGGGCATTCTAGGTGCTTGTTTGTTTAGGCAAAGGGCACATTCCAGAATGTTGCTCCATCTGCCACTCATTTTCCAAAGGCCCATGAAGCCCACCTGGGATTATTCCTTCTGGAGTGCTCCAGGAAGGCCTCTTTGGTCACAGAAAGGAAGGACCTAACAAAGGCACAGTCTCCTGCCCAGTCCCTCTTAATGAGTGCCCTGGAGAGCTGTGATTCTACCCCAAGCTCCAGGGAAACATTGGACGCCAGTCACGGGCTTCAATCTCTGTCACAATAGCTTTGAAAAGGTGCAGGAGAGATCATCGCTCCAGAGTTGAGCTGAGACACAGGTCACCCTCCCCCAGTGCCTATGAAAAACAGACATAAAAATCACCATAGGTCTCACTCTTCTCAAAACTCAAAGGGCAGCCAGCATCCTGAGAAAGAACCCTCTGGTGCCTTGGTACCAGCTATTAAACAGATGCCTATAGTATCTCCACTGCACCTCTGATCATCCTTCTTCTAGTACTGACCTCCTCACTAGCCAGTTCCTCAGCATCATCCGTATTGGCACCTAGAGCATGTGTGTGTACTGGGTGATTTAGCTGTGGGCCCAATACAGGAGTCACCTTGCTGGACAGGCTGAAGGTGGTGCTGGTCAGACTCCTGGTCATGAGACCTCGGTAACACAAACAAAATAGGTAATACCAACTCTATCCCCTACTTGAGTATAAGTGACATCAGAGTGCCTTATGTATGCTTGAAAGGGTAGCCTCATCTGTGGAGATGGTGTGTTCCTTCTCATACTTCCCATCAGTGCACAGCAGGGTTCCTTTCCCACTCACCCTCCTATCTCTTCACAAGGATCACAATGGGAATCCAGGAGGGACTTTAGGGACTGCTCTCAGCAGGAAAAGGCATGGACTTCAGAGACCAGCCCCACAGTATCCTTCTCTGCCTCCACCAATCCACGATTCATGTGCCTATCAACCTTGGCCCTACTAGGCACCCTGGGGTATGCAACCGCCATACTTGCAAGCCAGTAGCTACTGCCCCCCACTTGCAGGGCTAGGTCCTCTTCTCCTTTCCCCTAAGAGGCAATATAGATGTTTCCAGCTCAGTCAATTAATACAGCCTCAGATACCAAAGAGATGGGAGGAAGAGAGAAGTGTATACCAGGCAGATGAGGGAGAACAATTAATCCTGGCCACAATTCCATTATCCTTCCCTATGAGGGGTTCATTGCCTCATATGTCTTCTCCAGTTGATGATTTTAAGGCATTCCAATATATTAAATGCATGGCAGAGGCTCTTGACATAACAGTGGAGGAGATGCAAGAGAAACCACACAAACTGCTAGATATTCTGCACTCTCCCTTCTTTGCTTGGTAGGTTTGCCATACTGATAAATAAGGGGACTACTGGAGCTTCCAAAAGACCTCCTGCATCAATTCAAGCCACATCCAAATGTGCTAACAAAAAGTTATCAAGCCCTTCCAAAGGTTCTGAGTACTTTTATTCTCCCCCTGTAACAAGGATTTCTTGTTGTAGCTACTCTCCAAGGATCCAAATCCTAAACAAGGGCTTCCCAAATCGACATTTAGGGAGAAAGACCTTAAAGCTGGACCTATTTGGATGAAGTCTGTTTGTCAGACAGTCTCCAGATGCTAGTAGCTAATTACCAAGCGCTTCTCAGAAAATATAATTATTTACACTAGTCTCAGTTTATGAACAGGTTTATTTTGGAACACAGGGAAAAACTAAAATCTATAATGAACGAAGGGAAGCTGTGTGAAAATGAAAAGTTAATTTAAAGAGCTGATCAGGCTCCTAGGTGAACTGGTTCACATCCACACAGATTGTCTATGATTCTGACCCATATTGCTTATTGAAACAAAGATGACTCAGACTCCTTTTTATAATTTACAGATAAGCAATCTTTATAAATCCTAAAAATAAAAATAGATATCTATCTATCTCAAGGAGGTTCTGTCTATTTGGTTATAAACACTACTACTGGGGGAATTCTGTGCCAAAAAATTCAAAAAATTCTGCATATTGTATTTGTCAAAATAACACAATATAATCATGCCAGTTACAATTATTTTGGTAATTTATTTCAAAATATTTGTCAGCAAGTATGTCCAACAATACAGACCAAAAAAAAAATTTTGACAAATAGATTCCTTACTAGGCATATTAATACAGAACTCTGTGTAATTCATTTCAATTATAACTCAGAACAGTATTCCCTGCACCTGTCAGAAGCAGTGCAAAGGCTTTGGGGAGTCGGGGTAACAGAAGAGCTGAGGGAGAGTGAAGGAGCCTAGGATTGAACCTGGAGGGTGTTGGGTGTGGATGGGAGGTTTTTCTATTGGAGGGGGGATTGTTAGGGTGTTGGAAAGTCTCCCCCATGCAGACCCTGACTGACCCCAAGCCTCTCCCATTGAGTCAGGCACATCTGTCTCTGTTCCTGCAGCCCCTCTTCCCCATCCCAAGGCTCAACGCTGTCACCCCACTAGCTCCTGAGCCCATGCTCTAGTCTGTCCCCCCACTAGCCATTCTGAATCATAGAATCATAGACATCAAAGTCAGAAGGAACCATTATAATCATATAGTCTGACCTCCTGCACAGTGCGACCCACCCACTCCTGTATCAAACCTGTGTTTGGGCCACTGAACTCCTCAAATCATGGTTTAAAGACTTCAAGGTGCAGAGAACCTTCCAGCAAGTGACCCGTGCCCCACGCTGCAGAGGATGGTGAAAACCCCCCAGGGCTTCTGCCAATCTTCCCTGGAGGAAAATTCCTTCCTGACCCCAAATATGGCGATCAGCTAAACCCTGAGCATGTGGGCAAGACTCACCAGCCAGACACCAAGGAAAGAATTCTCTGTAGTAATTCAGATCCCACCCCATCTAACGTACCATCACAAGCCATTGGGCATATTTACCGCTAGTAGTCAAAGATGAATTAATTGCCAAAATCAGGCTACCCCATTATACCATCCCCTCCATAAACTTAGTCTTGAAGACAGATATGTCTTTTTCCCCCACTACTCCCCTTGGAAGGCTGTTCCAGAACTTCACTCCTCTGATGGTTAGAAACCTTCACCTAATTTCAAGTCTAACCCCAGCCTGTGACACCCCAGCAGCCCTGTGTGGCCCACTCTCTTCTAACCTGGGTCTGCTAGAAGCTGTGATGAACTCTACTTCTGGGGGAATTCTGCAACACTGGATATAGAATTTTGTATTTTCCCACATAAAATACATTTTGCCTAAGAAGTTCTGCAGTTCCATCTTTTGCCCACCAGAGACTGCTGTAGTGCTAGAACAGCCAGCATGAACGCAGCTGGGTGTTCTGGCACTACAGCTGCCTCTGGTGGGCAAAAGGCAGAACTGCAGCACTTCTTAGGCAAAATGTATTTTATGAGGGAAAATACAAAATTATGCAAGATGGGGGAATTCTGTGCACCCGCAGATGCACAGAATTCCCCCAAGAGTAAAACATCCAGTAAGAAACTCACAGCAATGCAATCAGAATTTAGCTGGTTGAGTATTTTAATATTGAAATAAATTAAATCTTCCTCCTTAGATTTCACGGTTATGTGATTCCCAACTATTTCATGACTTCCCCCAACCCCCATCACAGATAATACAAACCTGAATAGTACACTAATGAGCAGAAGTTTGGACATTTTCACATAACAATTCACAGTTGACAGTTTGATTCTACACAAAGAAAGAAACACACATCCAATGAGTATCTTTTAAAAGACTATGTTTAGGGGTTGCTTAAACTTGGCAAACTCTTTTTCTGGTGCTTTCCCATGTGGACTTTACAGATGCTCATATATACATGCACGCATACAATCATACTTTCAAACCCTAAAAAAAAAAAATCAAAAGGCTGAGATATCTCCCAGTTAATAAAAACAAAAGACAAAAAAATAAGGTAACAGGTGTTGGAACTCTTCAGTTCTTCTAGTCTTTGGGCTCATGGGGAACAGGAGATATAGCTGGGCACAGCACTTTCATGCTAGCGGGCTCTTCAGGTGCTGGCAGACTAGTCACAGACCGGCTTAGCCTGTTGGTTGCCATCTTCACTTTGTTTCCCCTAAAGAGGCAAGCCTTGGGTATCAGTAGCATCAGTCTTCACTCAAATGGCTTGTAGACCCAAGGGATAATGGACCTTCATTTTTATGCATTTAGAGTCTTGACTGCTCCCCTTTATAGCACTGCCTTCAGAACTCTTCAGTGAGTTCAGAGAAGTGGTGAGAAGTATGACTTGGATAGAGACAGCTTTGCCCAGTCAGGTTAGAGATGGGTAATATTTAGATTAGTGTTGGATTGGAAAAGTCATGCTTAAGCCAACAATTTAAAATAAATTATATATACACACACACACACGCACGCACTTGTGATCCTCAACAAAAAATCAAAATGAAAGAGGCACAAAACCACTTTTGAGGAAGTTCACAAGGCCCCCACTCAGGATGAGAAGGTCTTGCACTGATATCTGGCACTATTAATGGAAAACGGGCCATCAAAATTCTATGAAAAAAACAGGTAGCAAAAACAGAAGCAATTCAACATGCATCCATCAGTAATGTTAAGAATAAATTTGGACATCTTATGACAGATGTTTGACAAGACAATCTGGCAACAGTTCTAAGAACTGGTTCGTAAGATATGCAGCTTATCTCTTTGGAAATTTCCATCTTGTGAGGGTAAATTTTACTTTTAAAGCTTATCAAGATAAAACCCATTCAAAATAAAAATAAGTAACATTTGTGCAAAGTCTGTATTCTCACTCACACTATTCCTCTCACAGCTGATAACCTACACTTCCCTACAAGCAGCACTAGATCCATCATGTACAGCAGCATGGAATATTGCCACATCTGAAGCGATGAGGAGGTTATCCTGTCTCCAAGCATCGGGAATATGGAAGGAGGTCCAAATCACAGTTGAGGACTTTCTTTTGGTGGGCAATGACCTTTTTAAAGATCAATAAGGCATTCCACTCACTGAAGAACCATGGATACCCTGCGTTCCCTGAGCCTGTACATCCCAGCTCTAAGAAAGACAGACCCAAGAGCTCCTTCAGATAGCATCAGTCTGTTCAATACTACTACAATCCTCAGAGGACTTTGGAACCACCAAGGAAGAAGCAGGGGTTTCAGTGCAGACAACCCTGTGCCTCTCTCTAAATTGTAGCACCATCAGCATCTTTCTCCTGGCAGTAAAACTAATGCCTTGCAAGCCCAACAGAATGTCCTGGGGATCTTTATTTCCATTCCCCCCACCCTTTGGCAACCATCTCTTTTTTGGGAAGTCTGAAAAGGGATCACCTCAGACCAATGGGTTCTACCATTTATCAGCAGTGGGTACTGAATTCAATTCCAGTCCCTTCCTACATCTTACCCTCCTTCCTCATCCCTTTTCATCAGGGATCTCTCTCTAAAAGGGAGTGAGCCTCTTGTTTCAATAGCTCAAAAGTAGAGGCAGTGCCCTTAGAATTCAGGGGTAGGAGTTTTTATTCCTACTATTTTCTCATTCCAAGGAACAAGGGTTGGTATCACATTTTGGCCCTTTGACGTCTCAACAAGTTTATATGTCATTTCAAGTTCAGGATGACTCTGGTCTTCATAATCCCTTCATTAGATCAAGACTAGCTTGTGGCTCTCCACTTCAAGATGCCTATTTCCATCTATCTATAAAGCCTCAGATTCCTAGTAGGAACATCTCTCTCTGAGTACAGGGTCCTGCTCTATGGTTTTTCCACAGCATCAAGAGTGTTTACCAAACGCTAGGCAGTCACGGAAATTCATCTAAGCAGACAAGGGATCCAGGTTTACCAGTATCTTGCTCACTGGCTGATCCAGGGGAGTTCACATTACCAGATGACTTGAGTAACCTTAAAGCTCTTTGCCACAATGGATCTCAAAGTCAACAGATAAGAATTCACAGGAGCCATGTTAGATTTTTAGGTCAGTGAGATCTTAAGTTCTACAGAAAAAGATTCCAAGCTATAGCAAACCTCAACCAACCACCTTCAAACTCATCCAAAGACCTCAATGAGAGCATGCCTCTGACTTCAGGGAGACACAGCCTCATGCAGCTATGTGACACTGTTTACCAGACTTTGCCAATGTGCCATACAAAGGTGGCTGAAATCAACATATCTACCCAACAAATACCACATGCTGGTCATGGTCCCACAAGAAGTCTTCTCCTCTTTAAACACGTACAAAGACACACTTCAGATGTGCAAATAATTCATTAAGAACTCAGTGATGTAGAATATCTTTCACAAGGAGGGATACACATCCATACACCTATTTGACACAGATTAGAACAAGTGTCAAGCCAGTTGGGCTCCCTTGTCAAATGTCTTGGCCATCTGCATGGACACCAGGACTGATGTATGTCATTCTGCTAATCCCCATGATACTGAGAGTTCTGAATAAGCTAAAATAAAATGCAGGATCCATGATCATGATAGCCCAGCATGTGCCAGACAGTTTGGTATTCAGGTCTTGTGAATGTCTCAACGCAGCCCCCACTAGCTTTAACTGCTCTACTCAATGTAGTATCACAGCACAAGAGTCAGATACCCAGAACATTTAACAGCCCACATACTGGCTGTTTGACATCCACTGAAAGAAGATGTTCAGCTGAAGTTCAGAGCTTTCTTTAACAAAGCAGGAAAGCCTCAACTATGCCAATACATAGTTAAGTGGAAGAAGTTTTCCAATGGGCATCTCAGTACAAGCAGTTTCCTTTGATAACACCATTTAATCAATATTGGACTATTAACTAGCCCTGAAACACTCATGACTTTCTATTAGTTCCATAAAGGTCAATTTATCAGCAATATCTGCACATCACTGTCCTATCCAAGGTAACACCATTTTTTCCCATCTGACAGTGGCAAGATTTCTTAACATTTTTCTCACAGAATGGGAGCCCTTCCCTCCTGGGACCTCAATATAATGCTAACAGGGTTCACAGATTCCCAAGCCAGATAATTCTCTGATCACCTAAGTCTGATCTCCTATATAACACAGGCCATAGCATTTCTCTAAAATAATTCCTTTTGAACAAGAGACTGTCTTTTAAAATATCAAGTCTTGATTTACAAATACCATGAGTCTCAATAAATTGTCCATATAGTTAATTAATCCTCACTGTTTAAAAAAAAAAAAAAGTCTTATATCCAGACTGAATTTGTCTAGATCCAATGGCTGGAAGTTGAAGCATGTTATACCTTCCTCTGCTTGATTGAAGAGCCCATAATTAATTTGGGTTCCTCATATAAGCACTTACAGACTGTGTTCAAGTCACCCTATAACCTCCTTTTTGTTAAGGTAAATAGATTGAGCTCCTTAGAGTCTGTCACTAAAATACATGTTTTCTCATCCTTTAATCATTCCTGTGGCTCTTCTCTGAACCCTCCAATTTTTCAATATTCTTCTTGAACTGTGGACACCAGAACTGGACAGAGTATTCCAGCAGGGGTTGCATCAGTACCAAATACAGAAGTAAAATAACTTGTCTACTCTTTTCTTGAGATTCCTGTTTATGCATCCAGAGATGGCATTAGCCCTTTTGTCCACATTGTCACACTCAGAGCTCATGTTGAGCGGATTACCCCCCAGTCCCCTCCACATCTTTTGTCAAGAGTCACTGCTTCCTAAGTCTCCCATCTTGTATGTATGGCCTACATTCTTTATTCCTAGGTGTATAAATTGAGCCATGTTAAAATTCATGATCATTTGCCTGAGTCCAGTTTAGCAAGTGATCCAGGTCGCTCTGTATCACTAACTGGTCTTCTTCATTATTTATCACTTCTCCAATCTTTGTGTCACGTGCAAACTATCACTGATGATTTTATGTTCTCTTCCAGGTCACTGGTAAAAATGTTAAATAGCGTAGGGCCAAGAACCAATCTTTGTGGAAACCCACAAGCAACACAACCACTCAATGATGATTCCCTATTTAGAGTTACATTTTGGCACATCAGCCAGTTTTTAATTCATTTAAGTGTGCCATGTTAATTTTGTATTGTTCTACTTTTTTAATCAAAATGTCATGCAGTACCAAGTCAAATGCCTTATAGAAGCTTAAGAATATTACATCAACTCTATTATCTTTCTCAAACTTGATATCTTTTTTTGACGAGAGTACAAGTTAGTTTGACAAGATCTGTTTTCCAGAACCACCCACCCCACCTTTGGGACTTTAGCAACCTTCCAATACCATCAATCAAGACTGACTTTTTAGTAGCCTTTACATCAGCTTGACTGGCGGGGGAGAGTCCCCCTTATATACGTTTCATAAAGAAAGTGTTATTTCCAGGCCTCATCCCAAGTTTTTGCCCCAAATTGTTTCAGAATCCTATATGAACTAATTAATTAATATCTCAGTTGTCTTCTCTCACACTCACTCAACCTTGGGGGAAGCTACTTCATACTCTTGATGCAATAAGGGCATTACCATATTATCTTAACAGGACAAAATTACTCAGGAACACACCTAGGCTGCTCGTGGCCTTTGCAGAGATGGTTAAGGGTCAGGCAATATCCTCACGGAGATTAACAAAATGGACCTTCAAATGTAGAACAACATATTTTGAGCTAGCCAGGTTAGACCTACCTAGCCATATAATAGCTCATTTCACTAAGCCTCAGGCAGTCTCAGCTGCCTGTTTGGTGACTGTCTCTATTTCCAGAGGCTGTAGGGCAGCTGTGTGGAGCTCAGTCCACACTTTTATTAGACACTATTCTTTGCTGGAGGCTTCCAGGTCAGATGCCCATTTTGATGGAGCTGTCCTATAATCCTTGTTTAGACAGGACTACCTGTTTCCAAGAAAACAGATAACTGCTTTCACCAAGAGTGGGATACACGTGGACAATCACTCAAAGAGGAAGGAATGGTTACATACCTTACAGTAACTGTGGTTTGAGATGTTTTGTCCACATGGCTCCCATGGCCCACTTCCTTCCCTGCTATTAAGAAGTCCTATGGGATGTTGGGGCATGTTCCCTTCATTAAATGTCCTTGGGAGTGGGGGTGGGGGGGTGAGGCAAAAGGATATCTAGGGCATGAATGCAGCCCCAGTGGACACTAGCAGCCAAAAGACACTGATCTTATGCACACAGGTTCCTGTGCACCAAGAATGAGATCTATGTGGATGAAATACCTTGAAAAACCAGTTAGATATATGAGGAGATAGATCTAGATATATAGCATCTCCTCATATATCTATCTTGATACAGATACAGAAATAGCCAACCTCATCAAATTCCTAATGAAAAATTTCCCTTTTACAGTGACAGAGCTATAAAAAAAAACCCCACAAATGTCCTGCATGGTAGAAATGAATTAATACTGATCAACTTCTGTGGACAACCTTTACATCATCTCCAAGAATCACAGAGAAACATCTGGAAAAAAAATCACCAAATCAGCAAGAATTAGTCCCTTATATTCAATGGTAAATCTCCTAAAATGTCTAAAAGCCATTCAGTAGCAAGTACTGAACATTACTTCCATTTCTTAACTTATCCCACCACAGTATGGATACTTGAAAATACTCCTTACACTTGTATTTTGTATATTTACTTTCACTGTTGCACTGGGAATGACTGTCTATATCAAATAGAAAGATAAATTGTTTCTTAAAAGAACAAATAAGATAAGGCAAATTACTGATTTCCCCTTGTGATACAAAGATAATGATAAAGAGAGTAAGAAAATAGTGGTATACTGGAATTCATTTGTTCTGTCCAAATTTTCTCTCCTGTTCTTTTTTGCCAAATATGACATGTATTTTGTACAAAACAGTACTAAGTAAGGGAAAATTAATGAAGAATTTTAACTACCAGTTATTCCCCTTCACCGATTTCTGCACTGAATAGTGGGAAGCCTCATTTAATTGATTGTAAGTGGTTATTTCCATTTGCAAAAATGTTTTGGTTATGGTCATCATGCTTTATTTTTATTAAATATTCATTCAGTTACATTCCTAAATTACTTCTTAAATGGATGATTAACTTATGCTGGTGGAAGCCAGGGTGAAGCCATTGTGCTTAAAAGCAGAATGCTGATAACAGGGTGTTGAGCCAAAGCTGCAAAAACACAGAAGCACCAGGTTTACTGAAAAGGCAGGGACAACCTCTTATTGTTCTGGGTGAACTCTCAAAGCATCACCATATCTTTAAAGGAATTATGTAACATTAAGAGACACACTAGCTGGGATATAACTTAATTTCTCTCAAGAAAAGACAGTGGACACATTAGATACATTATGTTAAACCAAAAAGACACTGGTGAAATTCTCTCCTGTCCTATTCCCTTGCACTTGTACTGGTGGGATTGTACAAGGTATAGGAAAAAACACAGTATTTAATCTAGGGTGTCTAATTAAGTTAACATTTATACAGTGCTTTTACGTCTCACATGCTATGTTCCCTATCCTGAAGGCACTTTACCATGTGTATAACTTTACTCATGTGTAACCCCACTGATTCTAATGGTTCTTCTCATGTAGTCAAGTTACGCATGCAAGAGTGTGCGCAGGATTGGGTCTATATGAGGGAATGCAATATATAATCATATTTACCCTCTTTGTAAAGTGCTTTGAGCTCTACAGCTGAAATGTGACACATAAAAGCCAAGTATGATAACAGGTAAAAAGCACTATTCAGTACTGGGTTAAGATAATGCATAGAAAATGAGCCCAAAGGTAAATGTTTGAAAAAGCGAAATCCTTGTTTTCAGCCTAAAACTAGCCCTAGATTTTGAAACCAAGAGAAGGAGAGAGAGTCAATTGAGAATGAAGTTAAGGTTTAAAGAGGATTGATATGGGAAGGAGAAGAACAAGCAAAAAATAAATTGAGGCATCTGGAAGAAAGGAACAGTTAAAAAAAACAAAACAAGATTAAATATTTTTGGCAAAACTCCTAAACTTATGCTGTTGACTATTTTCCCCCTACAGCCACCACTCCTCCAGCGTCCCCTTCCAAACCTTAAATCCACTTAAGGTGCTTCCCTATCAGCACAGGCAGCAATCAACACTTTGCAATGACACGAATGGCAGGGGTGGGCTAACAGTAGGGCTGACAGACCCCTGAGGAGATCAATTTAATCAGTTCCATGTCAGCCCTGCTGTCCACCAACCTAGGGAACAGACATGCGAAAACTGATCCACGACCCAGGAATCCCAAATTCCAAGTTCAGCTATCAGTTCTTACTGTAATTTTCAAGAAGTAAACAAAGATGTAGAAATTTGGGACTAGAGAGCAGCCGTTCACGTAGTCCATTCCTCACTATGAAGGGGCTGCATCTGACTATTCATCAGGTACAGCCAGCCAACCCTTTCAGTAGCATCAGTGTTCAAAGCTTAACAGTTTGATGTTCAATATTCTTTTTCTATACACAGCAAGCCTTACAGCTCAGCTTCCCGCCCCCCCCCCCAGCCCACAATTTTGACCTACGTTTAAAAGTTACTTCTAATTGTTAACAGCGAGGAAAATCATAGAATGACACCCAATTTAAACTACAGTAGGAAAAAAATAAGAACTTGTCTCTAGCAAATCTTTTGAACTACCAGTTAGAGTTATAATCCACATTCTATTTGACTGTATTAGTTTATACACCGCTACCTCGATATAACGCCACCCGATATAACACGAATTTGGATTTCAGGCGGTAAAGCAGTGCTCCAGGGGGTGGGGCAGTGCACTTCGGTGGATCAAAGCAAGTTCAATATAACACAGTTTCACCTATAACGCGGTAAGATTTTTTGGCTCCCAAGGACAGTGTTATATCAAGGTAGAGGTGTACTATCAAGAGTTAATAGATTTGAATATGCTGATGTTCCATAGGGATCTCTTGCTAAGGAGAGGGTCTCATCAGGAGCAAGCACAACATACAACAGTAGCAACTCCATAGCATTAGCTAATATTAGCTTGTACCATTGCTGACACATGCACACATCCTCAATATTTCACATGAAAATTCTGTTCTAGTTAAAAAAGGGTACACTATTTTGAACTTCACTCCAGAACTAAGTCACTGTCTCTCTGCAGCAGTGACTTTCATCAGCATTCTTTGAAATATACCAAGTTTTCATTGGAATACTGGACTTTTAGTGGAGACATACATACCAGCTAACATTTCTCAGTTTTACTGAGCACCATTAAACTTTTTAAAATTGCCCTTTGAGCATACTATTTAAATCAGGACAAGCTGAACAAATATGAATACCCTCCTCTCCCCAAATACACCCCCCCCACACACACACAAAGCACCAGAAATACATTTGTGTGGGGGCTTAGGGCCTGGAATATTAAACTCCAAGCAATGAAATCATAAATGACAAATATTTGGACATGACTAGCTATTAGCAACTCAGCATGTATACAGCCCAATGCGCTGCAGAGATATACTCTTCAAACGAAACAAATAAAGATTTCATCTACTTGACACATTAATATTCCCAAAGACTTTAATCATGGTACAGAATAACATCACGATTTCTTATTTATGTTACCCTAATGTGCTCCTTTCAACTTACTTACTTTTATTCATAAAACTACTTTCTACCTTATCTTAATTGATCCAGTCTCTGGGATGACTACCCTGTGTGTAGCAAAACACAAAATTTTCTTTAAAAAGCTACACCCAACACCTGTGTGCCTTCCTTATGTACAAAATGACACTTACTACAGTTAAGCGTGGAAGAATTCTTTTTTTAAATAATTTTGGTGGATAATACTAATATTTATTTTAAGCATTTTTTAAAGATTATTTAAATATTCACAATTGCTTAAAACCCATAAGGTCATGCATTTTTTCAATTTTTATCTCAATTTTCACTGTTGCAGGAAATTATGGGGAGAGGCCTGACAATTTTTTAATGATAGTGGATGCTGAGATTCAAAAAGTTAAAGCTTTATCACCATTAAGACAAAAATTGTCAACATCACATCAAACTACTGGGGCTGTCAAGCGATTAAAAAAATTAAATCGCAATTAATCACAATTAATCTCGCTGTTAAATAATAGAATACCATTTATTTAAATATTTTTGGATATTTTCTACATTTTCAAATATATTAATTTCAATTACAACACAGAAACAAAGTGTACAGTGCTCACTTTATATTTATTTTTATTACAAATATTTACACTGTAAAAAAGAAATAGTATTTTTCAATTCACCTAACACAAGTACAGTAATGCAATCTCTTTATCATGAAAGTTGAACTTACAAATGTAGAATTATGTACAAAAAATAACTGCACTCAAGAACAATACAGTGTAAAACCTTAGAGCTGACAAGTCTACTCAGTCCTACTTCTTGTTCAGCCAATCGCTAAGACAAACAAGTTTGTTTACATTTGCAGGAGATAATGCTGCCCACTTCTTATTTACAATGTCACCTGAAAGTGAGAACAGGTGTTTGCATGGTGCTGTTGTAGCCGGCATCACTAGATATTTACATGCGAGATGCAGTAAAGATTCGTATGTCCCTTCATGCGTCAACCGTCATTCCAGAGGACATGTGTCCATGCTGATGGTGAGTTCTGCTCGATAATGATCCAAAGCAGTGTGGCCAGATGCATGTTCATTTGCATCATGTGAGTAAGATGTCACCAGCAGAAGGTTGATTTTCTTTTTTGGTGGTTCGGGTTCTGTAGTTTCCTCATCGGACTGTTGCTCTTTTAAGATTTCTGAAAGCATGCGCCACACCATATCCCTCTGAGATTTTGGAAGGCGCTTCAGATTCTTAAACCTTGGGTCGAATACTGTAGCTATCCTTAGAAATCTCACATTGGTACCTTCTTTGCATTTTGCCAAGTCTGCCGTGAAAGTGTTCTTAAAATGAACAACGTGTGCTGGGTCATCATCCGAGACTGCTATAACATGAAATATATGGCAGAATGTGGGTAAAACAGAGACGACGACATAATTCTCTCCCAAGGAGTTCAGTCACAAATCAATTAATGCATTATTTTTTTAACAAGCATCATCAGCATAGAAGCATGTCCTCAGGAATGGTGGCCGAAGCATGAAGGGGCACACAAATGTTTAGCATATCTGGCATGTAAATACCTTGCAATGCTACAAAAGTGCCATGTGAACATCTGTTCTCACTTTCAGGTGACACTGTAAATAAGAAGCGGGCAGCATTACCTCCTGTAAATGTAAACCAATTTGTTTTTCTTAGTGATTGGCTGAACAAGAAGTAGGACTGAGTGGACTTGTCAGCTCTAAAGTTTTACATTGTTTTGTTTTTGAGTGCAGTTATGTAACAAAAAAACCCCTACATTTGTAAGTTGCAATTTCACAATAAAGAGATTGTACTACAGTACTTTTAGGAGGTGAATTGAAAAATACTTTTTTACAGTGCAAATATTTGTAATAAAAATAATATAAAGTGAGCACTGTACACTTTGTATTCTGTGTTGTAATTGAAATCAGTATATTTGAAAATGTAGAAAACATCCAAAAATATATAATAAATTTCAATTGGTATTCTATTGTTTAACAGTGCAATTAAAACTGCAATTAATTGCAATTTATTTTTTAATCACGATTAATTTCTTTGAGTTAATCGCATAAGTTAACTGTGATTAATCGACAGCCCTACAAAATATACAAAGCAAATCAATAAATCAAACTAGTAAGTTCTCAAGCAGTATTTTTCTTACTTAACATGTGTTTGTAAATTTTGATTATCAATGGACTTTTTTGTGGATTTGTGCATGCACAATTAAATTGACATTCACCAACATTTACCAATAAAATCTAATTATTCCAAGCCTACCTATTGTTTCTCCTCCAAAGGAGGCAAAAGTTAAATGAAAGCTACAATTAAATAAGACATTTCCAAAATTAGTCTATTTTTTTTCTACTTTTTCCAGGGGCCTGTTGCATAAGAGAATAGTCAAAGCTCACACTGCATTTCTGAGGTTGCAAGTTTGCTCCTATGGATCTTTTTTTTTTTAAAAAAGAAAAATAATCTCAAAGCAATAGTTAAGGGGTTAAGTGATCTATTTTATTGTCTGCAGAAAAATTCTTATAATATGTAGCACTGCCAAAGCTAGCAAGCCAAAAATAAGTCATGCCCCCCCCAAATCACTGGATTGGCTGAAAAATCATGAGATATTTTAAATAGATTTTAGGTTGTTTTTGTTTTCTGAGTCTTTAGAATACACTAAGGTAATGTTTTCAAGTTTTCTCCATAACCATGAGGGCTAGAAACTTCTTTTAAAAATACCTCCTACCTCTTCTCACACACGTACAACCACACCAAAAGCTAACACTATCAAATCCCTAGACTCCAGCTTCTAAGGTGAGAAGGAAAACAATTTTAAGACTCACAATAAAACCTCAAAAGTTAGCAGCACTGAAAATTTTTTCATACCAAGATAATATTTTTAAACTACTGATATATTGGAAAGTTAACTCTTTTGAAATTAGCCAATTTAAGAAAATTCATAGACGGCATCCAATTAAATATGATCCCAGAATTATCCTAAACTGCTCAGCCAGAGAGTTATTACTATAAACAAATAAACAAAACTGGTTTAGATTTGCTCAGAATTGGTTTAACTCCATTCTCACCAGTGTCAATGAGAGTTTTCTCTGAAACCAAAGGGAACAGAATTAAGGCAATGCTGAGTGCTTCTGAAAATCCTACCCCCCGTCTCCAATGAACATGCACTCATATAAACCAGGACTGGATATTGACCCTACTGATTAGCCACTGTCCAAAAGACTGAACTGAATGCTGCCTCACACAAACATAGATTTGGAAACATGGATGACATCGGGGAAGGATACATACAATTGTATCCTGTGGTAGGACTGGAGAATCCTTTGCCTCCTTTGATGAGGATGACCAGAAAAGCTACACACTAATATATACACAGATGAATTTCTCGAGTTTTAGAATCAGTTTCTTTAACTGGATATATTCTCTCTGGGGGTTGGTTGGAGCAGAAGCTTCGCTATCTATCACTCTGCAAGGGCAAAGGACTCTAATGATCTATTATTTTGCTTTCCAAATTTAACAATAGTCACAGAAAAAATAAAAGGAGCATCATGACCGGAAATCTGAAAGAGGCACTAAAGAGGAAGATACTCCCATCTGTGAGTTCGTATTTGAGATTGTTTCTATACCTTCTAGTCCCTTCAAAAGCTGACTCTACCTTCTGTATTTGACATACCTCAAAAAATAAAAAAATAAAAAAAAAGGAGTACCCTGTAACACAGGCTAATTTATAGCTCAAAAATCTTTTCCCTCATTACATCTTTATACCAATCAATAGTTTTTGTTTGTTTCTAATTTAAAAAAATGAGAAGTTAAAAGCCACAAGACTTTGGGTAAATATAGTGAAAATCGAAGTCACATGGATGTCACTCCAGTAAAGAAATGTTGTTTATTTTTTTAAATAAGACAGTTCCAATCAGCTGCTGCTTTACTGCTTCTGCTGAAAGCAAGTGTTCCTGTAAAGCAGTAGCTTGCTGGCAGTTTCAGAGCAGTAGGTGAAGATCTGGAATAAAAAGCAGCAGGGAAGAAATTCTAGGGGGTAGGGGAAACGTCAGGGTTTATATATTTTTAAAGATGGAAAACTGCAACCATGGATACAACTGGAGGCAAAACAAGAATTGGAGATTTGCACTTTTATTTGTTTGTGTGACTAAACCTTTAATCTAATTATATAGCTGTGTTGGCTAGGGGTTAGAGCAGGGGTCGGCAACCTTTCAGAAGTGGTGTGCTGAGTCTTCATTTATTCACTCTGATTTAAGATTTCGCATGCCAGTAATACATTTTAACGTTTTCAGACGGTCTCTTTCTATAAGTCTGTAATATATAACTAAACTATTGTTGTATGTAAAGTAAATAAGGTTTTTTAAATGCTTAAGAATCATCATTTAAAATTAAATTAAAATGCAGAGCCCCCCAGACCGGTGGCCAGGACTCAGGCAGTATGAGTGCCACTGAAAATCAGCTCGCATGCTGCCTTTGGCATGCGTGCCACAGGTTGCCTACCCCTGGGTTAGAGTATGGGACATGGTGTCAGGAAATCAGATCTGCCATAGTCATGGCATGACCTCAGGTCAATCTCACTCTCTGCCTTAATTTACCCATTGGTAAAATGAGAATACCACTACAAGGATGTTCTAAGGATTAAAATTTGTGGTGTGTTAAAATCCTTGGATAAAAGCAGCTTTATAATCACCAAGTATTACTAATGTAACAGTTACTGCTCCTGTACCTACTAGAGCACACACCAGTTGTATGTGTCTTAAATCCCCAAGTGGCATAAAATTATTCCAGCTCCTATGTTGAAATCTTAAATTCTGCAAAAATTTAATTAATTTTCACAGCCTTCCCCCGCAGTGGTGCTTTTATTTAGTGTAGACAGTTCAAATCTATAGCCATATTAACTCAAACAATAGCAATGAGAGATATGAACACCCTCCATTCATCTTTATAGGCTATTAAACGCTAGCCCTGAGCAAACCTTTTTCTAGGACCAATGCACTCACAAAGAGAGACCATAAGGAAAGGATTACGTCAAATGTTTTAAAACAGAGGCAAATGGACAAAAATCTAGAGCAACGAAACAAATAAGTGTCCTGATTCTGTAGTCCACACAGATGTATTTTCTATTCACAATATAATGTCAAATAATAATCTAACATTTGAATGAACAGAAACAAACAAACAAAAATCACATTTACTATTACAGTTGAACCCTGTTATGTCGCCGGCCTAGGGGTTTGCCAAAAATAGTCAAGATAACCGATGATCGAGATAAACCCCTATCCACCCCCCCACACCCCTGAACTCCCCTGCCCTCTCTCCAACACCCCCTCCCTGCCCCCTTACCGCGGTGCCTGCACATGGCTGGATCCAGTGAAGCGGGACGGGGAAGCGGGGCCGGGCGGCCGTGGACGGGGACCCGGAGCCGGGCAGCCAAAGAAGCGGACCCGGTAAGCGGGCCGGGCGGCAGGCGAAGCGGGGAGCGGGTAAGCGGGGCCGGGCGGGCGGGCGGCAGGCGAAGCGGGGAGCGGGTAAGCGGGGCCGGGCGGGCGGGCGGCAGGCGAAGCGGGGAGCGGATAAGCGGGGGGGATTCTTAATCCATTTAACGTGTGCTTCGTTGATACTGTATAATGGTTAATCTGAATGTCATATGAAGTACTAAGAGAAACAAGATGAGTGAGATAATATCCATCAACCTCATGAAGAAACTTGCACAAATACAGACGGATATCATTTTCCTTTCCAAATGCAAATGGATGGACATCATACCTAATGGACTAAAGGTAAAAAATCCACTGCTATCTACATACTACACAGACCACAGTGAGAGATTATGCCATACTCTATCAAAGAAACTGAAGAACCACCTGATCAGCATCCTATACAGCAAACAGGAAAACATCAAAAAAGAGCTCTCCAACCTGGAGACTCTCATCTATAACCAAACTTCCATACAAACGGACTTCACTAAAATAAGACAGGAGATCTACATTACTCACTTCACCTCTCTACAAAGGAAAAAGGACTGTAAGCTGTCTAAAGTCCTACCTGCCACATGGGGCCACAACCGTGGTACCCCTAACCCACCCAGCAATATCGTCAATCTATCCAACCACACACTCAGCCCAGAAGAACAGTCTGTCCTATCTCGGGGACTCTCCTTCTGCCCTGCCACCCCCACCAACATGATACAGTTCTGCGGCGATCTGGAAGCCTACTTTCGCCGTCTCCGACTCAAAGAATACTTTCAGGACAACACTGAACAGCGCACTGATACACAGTTACCCTCCCACCAACAGCACAAGAAGAAGAACTCCACATGGACTCCTCCTGAGGGTCTAAATGACAGTCTGGACCTATACATTGATTGCTTCCGGCGTGCACAGGCAGAAATTGTGGAAAAACAACATCGCTTGCCTCACAACCTAAGTCGTGCAGAGCAGAACGCAATGCCATCCACAGCCTCAGAAACCATCCTGACATTATAATCAAAGAGGCTGATAAAGGAGGTGCTGTTGTCATCATGAACAGGTCTGACTACCAAAAGGAGGCCGCCAGACAACTCTCCAATACCAAATTTTACAGGCTACTTCCCTCAGATCCCACTGAGGAATACACTAAGAAACTGCACCATCTACTCAGGACACTCCCTACACTAACACTGGAACAAATCAACATACCCTTAGAGCCCCGACCAGGGTTATTCTATCTACTACCCAAGATCCACAAACCCGGAAATCCTGGACACCCCATCATCTCGGGCATTGGAACTCTCACTGAAGGACTGTCTGGATATGTGGACTCTCTGCTCAGACCCTACGCCACCAGCACTCCCAGCTATCTCCGTGACACTACTGATTTCCTGAGGAAACTACAATGCATTGGTGACCTTCCAGAAAATACCATCCTAGCCACCATGGATGTAGAGGCTCTCTACACAAACATCCCACACACTGATGGAATACAAGCTGTCAGGAACAGTATCCCTGATGATGCCACAGCACAACTGGTTGCTGAGCTCTGTGCCTTTATCCTCACACACAACTATTTCAAATTTGATGACAATATATATCTCCAGATCAGTGGCACCGCTGTGAGCACCCGCATGGCCCCACAATATGCCAATATTTTTATGGCCGACCTGGAACAACGCTTCCTCAGCTCCCGTCCACTCACACCCCTTCTCTACCTACGCTACATTGATTACATCTTCATCATCTGGACCCATGGGAAGGAGACTCTGGAAAAATTCCACCACGATTTCAACAGCTTCCATCCCTCCATCAACCTCAGCCTGGACCAATCTACACGGGAGGTCCACTTCCTAGACACCACGGTGCTAATAAGTGATGGTCACATTAACACCACCCTATACCGAAAACCTACCGACCGCTATGCCTACCTTCATGCCTCCAGCTTCCATCCCAGACACACCACGAGATCCATTGTCTACAGCCAAGCACTGAGGTACAACCGTATCTGCTCTAACCCCGCAGACAGAGACCAACACCTAGAAAATCTCCACCAAGCATTCTCAAAACTACAGTACCCACATGAGGAAATAAGGAAACAGATCAACAGAGCCAGATGTGTACCCAGAAGCCTCCTACAGCAAGACAAACCCAAGAAAGAAACCAACAGGACTCCACTGGCCATCACATACAGTCCCCAGCAAAACCCCTCCAACACATCATCAGGGATCTACAACCCATCCTGGACAATGATCCCACACTTTCACAGGCGTTGGGTGGTAGGCCAGTCCTCGCCCACAGACAACCTGCCAACCTGAAGCATATTCTCACCAGTAACTGCACACCGCACCATAGTAACTCTAGCTCAGGAACCAATCCATGCAACAAACCTCTATGCCAACTTTGCCCACATATCTACACCAGCGACACCATCACAGGACCTAACCAGATCAGCCACACCATCACCGGTTCATTCACCTGCACATCCACCAATGTAATATATGCCATCATATGCCAGCAATGCCCTTCTGCTAATGTACATCGGCCAAACTGGACAGTCTCTAAGGAAAAGGATAAATGGACACAAATCAGATATTAGGAATGGCAATATACAAAAACCTGTAGGAGAACACTTCAACCTCCCTGGCCACGCAATAGCAGATCTTAAGGTGGCCATCCTCCAGCAAAAAAAATTTAGGACCAGACTTCTAAGAGAAACTGCTGAGCTTCAGTTCATTTGCAAATTTGACACCATCAGTTTAGGATTAAACAAAGACTGTGAATGGCTTGCCAACTACAGAACCAGTTTCTCCTCCCTTGGTTTTCACACCTCAACTGCTAGAACAGGGCCTCATCCTCCCTGATTGATCTAACCTCGTTATCTCTAGCTTGCTTCTTGCTTGCTTATATTTACCTGCCCCTGGAAATTTCCACTCTTGCATCCGACAAAGTGGGCATTCACCCACGAAAGCTCATGCTGCAAAACGTCTGTTAGTCTATAAGGTGCCACAGGATTCTTTGCTGCTTTTTGAGATAATATTGTTTATTGGACCAACTTCCGTTGGTGAGAGACTAGCTTTCAAGCAACACAGAGTTCTTCTTCAGGTCTGGGAAAGGTACTAAGAGTGACACAGCTAAATACAAGACCCATCTTGTCTCTCTAATATCCTGGGACCAACACGGCTATAACAACACCGCATGCAGTACTAAGTCAAAGATCTAAGTATATTACAGCTAAGCAGTTAAGTTTATCAAACAAACTTGTAATCTCTTCAGAGGATGAAAGTAGGTTTGTTTGATGAGACCTATTTTCCATAAAACCACATTGACTGGCATATTCTCATCCTTTCATTCTTTACTGACTCAATCTGTATCAACTTTACCATTCTTTTGCCTGGGATTGATGTCAAGTTAATCTTGTTCATCCTGCTTGCTCTTTTTGAATACTGGCACAATACTAGTGTACTTCCAGTCTTCTGGATTTTCCCTGTTAGCCCACAATTTATTAAAAATTAACATTAGTGAGCCAGATATTTTCTCAGACACCTCCTAAGATTCTTGGGTGTCAATTATGAGGTTCTGTTGAGTTAGAACTGTTCCTTAGTAGATGTTGTTTAACATCCTCCTGTTACTCATGTACTGGAAATTAATCAATCAACCTCATGTGATACGAGTACACCAGCCTGCTTATTTCTATATAAGAATCAGAAATTTTATTAAACTTTTCTACCTTTTCTGCCTCATTAACAATTTAACCATCTCCATCTAGTAATTAGCCTATACCACTGTTAGTATTTCTTTTGTTCCAGACATACTTAAAAAACTCCTTATTGACCTTAGTCCTGCCAGACATGGATTCTTCCCTAATGTCTTTAGCTTCCTTTATTAAATTTTCTATACTTTACAACTTCTAGTTTATACTGATGCTCTCTACTCCCTCTTCCCCTCCCATGTTATATATTTGTTTAAATTATTTCTAATTGTGGCCATCCTCTCATAAACAGGATAGGCTTTTACCAAAAGCATTTCTCTTTGTTGAATGTGGAAGCATGGCTTTTTGACCATCTGATGACTTCTTAAAGAACACACAATTTACATTAGAAGGAAAAATAATTAAACAAAAAAAAAATCATCAATTTCACTCAGTTTTGGAAAACACCACATATCTATATCTGGTTAGTACTGCCTCTGTTCACCTATACTGAATGTGAATCAGGTCATAACCACTGGCCCCTAGGTAAACACCAACTTCTCATTCAGTGATCACTCCCCGCCCCCTCCTTACAAAGTCATCAAAATTAAAGCAAAATGTGTTGTCTCCCCAGAGATGGGATGGTGGTACCCTGGGGTCATGAGCTGGATTGGGAGGGGGGGAGAGACTGGTTTGGGAGAGAGATGCCCAGTTCTTTGGAACATTAGTGTTATTTTGGCATGTTGCCAACACTTCCCTGAAGATCGCATGTGAAAGAACAGAAACCGCCATTTTAAACTGTTTACAACTCAGCAAAAGTTGAATGGAATCTTATAAGCCAAGCCAAAGGCGCATCTCTCACCCCAGGACTTTGACCCTGCTAAATCTCAAAGATCTGCCAACAAAACAGTGGAAACGTTGGAGCTTCTTTCAAAAAAGAAATTGCAAGAATCTTTTATGATGGAAAGTATGAGGAAGCATTTTATAAATATGGGGTCATGACCAGCTTTCCCTATAACAGAAGTAACACACACATTTATTGGAACTTAAAGTTAGTAACAAATCATCTTTTTTTTCAGTTTATGTGCACTTCCCAGCTGTCTGTATATAGTCAGTTTCACTATTTCCCCAAATAGTAGATTTCTCTTTTGTTGAAAAAACCCTTTAAGTGTCGTCAAGAGAGCAGAAAAGCATTTATAAACAACAAAACAGCACAGACATAGTATTTAAGGGTGACACCATAAACTGGGACTTCTGGAAATTAATAAAAATAAAAATAAAAAAAGCCCTACGTTGACATTGTCCCTTTAAGCTTCACAAAGGACTCTAAGTAGCAATCTTGCAAATTTAAGGTGGCAGGACTGACTTAACTGGCTAGCAGTACTGTCACTAACTTAGCTGAATGACTTGCAATTTCATCCTCTTAGGTTATTATGCCAACCAGGAATGGGAAAGGCAGAAAACACAGTTCTGGCACTCAGTACCAGCAATTATATAGAATTTTTAATCCATATTTTCATATTAATTCGCAAGTCTAATGCACAGTTATTTGTAATTTATAATGAGGTAACTTGGCATCATTGCTGCAGATTATTCAATAACCATAATGTTTAAAATAAATGTCAGGTACTGTAGTTACCAGTTAGTATTTTGTGAAAGATTTAAATAAACTTGCTAGCACTGTCTCTCATGAATACTTAATTATGCATTTGCAATGGGTCCAACTCCTTACCATCACTCCTACAGTCCCATAAAAACACCATGTACAATTTTATCTTGGTAAAAATATTTGCAAGCAGCTGTACTGAAAGGTTTTTCCCCACTTTATTTATTGTTTCACTTAATTCTATAGCATTCTTCCTCAATACCCACTTCTGCTGTGATGCATACAAGAAATCAGCCTATCAAAGAAGGCTAGGTAGCATGGCAGATGGGGAACACTACTAACATTTATTTATCCTTAAACTATCAAGTTGTGTTATCAAGTTTGACCTTTTTGTTACTTTCATTCTCCCTGGGACTCTTCCCTAATGTTTGTCATATGCACTTGTTGCATCTTTTATCAATCAAGATTAAGCTCTTCAGGTCAGGGACTGTATGTTCTCATACATTTGTATTGCACTCAACACAATGGGGCCTGAACTGAGTGCAATCTTTCCGTGCCAATCCTCAATGTTCTTAAATAAATTTCTTCCTGATCCAAAGCAGTTGGGTTACTACATGCCCCAAAGGCAGAGGGTTCGTGCTTATACTTTTTTATAGGTTTTTAGGAATTGAATTAAATCCTTTTGATTCACTATGTCAAACCACAGTGCAAATTTTCCAATGATGCATTTATCTTCAAGCAAGATGCATTAGAAATAGATGGTAGCAGCACTGCCCTATTTATAGGCAGGAGACTAAGGAAAACAAGCTGGGTTACAGACATTAGGGATCACAGATTTTTGCCTTCTGCTCAGCAGTTTCTTTTCCTGAAGAGTACTCCCTCAATTAAAAGAATACAATTTCAAAAAGAGGAAAGTTCTGGTTTTACACAAAGCATAAAGTGTTATTTTAAACACCATCATTTACAACAAAAGAACCTGTTTTGGGAAGCATTCGCAATGCCTAATGGGGGCAAATGAGTAAAGCAGAGGTGACTGGGAACACAGTTTCAATATCACATGATGCAGTTTTCTTCATCCCATAATTTTTTTCATCTCTTTTCAAAAGCCCCGCAAAAACGTGTGTCCGCCATCTGTCTGAGAAGCATGAATCCTGCACAACTCTGCATTATTGTGATGAGTGTTGTGGGCATTGTGTGCTGATTCTGCAGTACTTGCAGATCCAACAGAGAAGTCGCAGGGAAGAGGATGATTCTTTGGAGACTAGCTTACTGTGGGACATAGAAACAGTTCAAGGTGGTTGTTGGCATTCACGGAACAGCTGCAGATGGTGGAGAGCTGGTTCTGGGTCCAAGAAACAAGCAGTGAGTGGTGGGATTGTATTGGTATGCAGATATGGGATGACAAGCAGTGGCTGGAGAACTTCGGCTATGCAAGACCACATTCCTGGATGTCTGAGCACAGCCTGCCCTAGCCCTCTGGCACAGTGACACCAAAATGGGAGCTGCACTGACAGTGGAGAAGTGAGTGGTGATCGCTGTGTGGAAGCTTGCAAGACCAGATTGCTACCGATCAGCCGGGAACCAATTTGGAGCTGGGAAATCCACTGTGATGCAAGTCGTCAAGTATCAGAGGGGTAGCCGTGTTAGTCTGGTTCTGTAAAAGCAGCAAAGAATCCTGTGGCACCTTATAGACTAACAGACGTTTTGCAGCATGAGCTTTCGTGGGTGAATACCCACTTCTTCGGATGCAAGTGGTGGAAATTTCCTGGGGCAGGTATATATAAGCAAGCAAGAAGCAAGCTAGAGATAACCTCATTCTTTGCTGTGATGCAAGTGTGCAGAACTATTAATTGCATCCTGTTTCAAAGAACTGTGACTCTGAGCAATGTGCAGGACATAGTGGATGGTTTTGCAGCAATGGGATTCCCAAAATGCAGTGAGGGTATAGATGCCACACATATTCCTGTAATGATTTATGCTTGATTCACATTCTCAAGATTCTTTACAACAATAGTTAGCAACATTTATTTTAAATTAAAGCTTATATTCGGACACACAACTCTGTGGTATGGGGTGAATTCCATTACACATACTGCAGCACAGAATCACAGAACACACAAGGTCTTGATCTGGGGTCTGCAAAGACTAAGATGAATTCTACAACTATTTGAAGAGATAATACTCCCCAGAGGGAGACATTATTTAGCATTGTACATGGGTGTATTACTAGAAATCTTTGGAAGAAATTGCAAATAGGACATTTTAGGCTAAATATCAGGAAAAGCTTCCCAACAATGAGATACTAGTAGGACTACTGTTATAGTTTAGGACTCAACATTGCATTTTTCCTTCAGGCTGTGCTATGGCAACTGTTTTGCTAAGAGACTTACATTCCTCTTGTTATTTGCCAACTGCTGCTTTAAGAAAGGATAAAATAGTATTTCAACAGGGGATCTTATTACCTAAAGGGAACATCTCAAGACAGGGAAATACATACAATTCAGTTTTTTCTGTTCAGTATCAAGCAATTTTCAATTAGAAAAAAATAATCTAGATTTAGACTTGTAAGAACCTCCGATCTGGCTAATTTAAGTAGCACTACTGAACTCCATTACAATATTTAATAATTTTCATACATTGTTCTGCAGTCTATATAGTACCCAAGGGCACAGCTGATGCCCACGCAACAGCGCTGCCATAACTAATTTAATTCCTTTTTCCTTTTACAAAGGCACTTCAACAAGAGTCTGAACACCTAGACAGATAATGCACCTCTCTCACCCATCTGAAAACTATATTAATGTTTTTGCTCAGTCACATTTCTTTGGTTCCACAATATATAGCCTGCTGATTGCTAGGCAACCATAACAGTTCCACCACATGCATGCAGTCAGTTGTAAATGATAGTGTTTTGTTACTTCCCTCACACACACACACAGATTTCTCATAACTTATCTTGTTTACCAATTACCAGAGTTAGCAATGTTCAGAAAAACACTCCTACATCCCAGCTTCTATTCCTACTCGATCCTGAAATGAAATCCTAGCACTGTACTTTTTAAAAAAAATAATATTTTGCACTAATGTTGTGTTTTCTATCTGAGAACATAAGAATAGCCATACTGGGTCAGACCAAAGGTCCATCCAGCCCAGTATCCTGTCTACCGACAGTGACCAATGCCAGGTGCCCCAGAGGGAGTGAACCTAACAGATAATGGTCAAGTGATCTCTCTCCTGCCATCCATCTCCATCCTCTGACAAACAGAGGCTAGGGACACCATTCCTTACCCATCCTGGCTAATAGCCATTAATGGACTTAATCTCCATGAATTTTCCTAGTTCTCTTTTAAACTCTGTTATAGTCCTAGCCTTCACAACCTCCTCAGGCAAGGAGTTCCACATGTTGACTGTGCGCTGTATGAAGAAATTCCTTTTATTTGTTTTAAACCTGCTGCCCATCAATTTCATTTGTTGGCCTCTAGTTCTTATATTATGGGAACAAGTAAATAACTTTTCCTTATTCACTTTCTCGACACCACTCGTGATTTTATACACCTCTATCATATCCCCCCCTTAGTCTCCTCTTTTCCAAGCTGAAGAGTCCTAGCCTCTTTAATCTCTCCTTATATGGGACCCGTTCCAAACCCCTAAACATTTTAGTTGCCCTTCTCTGAACCTTTTCCAATGCCAGTATCTTTTTTGAGATGAGGAGACCACATCTGTACACAGCATTCAAGATGTGGGCGTACCATGGATTTATATAAGGGCAATAAGATATTCTCCATCTTATTCTCTATCCCTTTTTGAATGATTCCCAACATCCTGTTTGGTTTTTGACTGCTGCTGCACGCTGCGTGGACATTTTCAGAGAACTATCCATGATGACTCCAAGATCTCTTTCCTGATTAGGTGTAGCTAAATTATCCCCCCATCATATTGTATGTATAGTTGGGGTTATTTTTTCCCCAATGTGCATTACTTTACATTTATCCACATGAAATTTCATTTGCCATTTTGTTGCCCAATCGATTAGTTTTGTGAGATCTTTTTGAAGTTCTTCACAATCTGCTTTGGTCTTAACTATCTTGAGCCAGTTTAGTATCATCTGCAAACTTTGCCATCTCACTGTTTACCCCTTTCTCCAGATCATTTATGAATAATTTGAATAGGATTAGTCCTAGGACTGACCCTTGGGGAACACCACTCATCTCTCTGCATTCTGAAAATTTACCATTTATTCCTACTCTTTGTTCCCTGTCTTTTAACCAGTTCTTAATCCATGAAAGGATCTTCCCTCTTATCCCATGACAACTTACTTTATGTAAGAGCCTTTGGTGAGGGACCTTGTCAAAGGCTTTCTGGAAATCTAAGTACACTATGTCCACTGGATCCCCCTCATCCACCTGTTTGTTGACCCCTTCAAAGAAGTCTAATAAATTAGTAAGACATGATTTCCTTTTAAAGAAACCATGTTGACTTTTGCCCAATAATTTATGTTCTTTTATGTGTCTGACAATTTTATTCTTTACTATTGTTTCAACTAATTTGCCTGGTAGTGACATTAGACTTACTGGTCTGTAATTGCCGGGATCACCTCTAGAGCCCTTTTTAAATATTGGCATTACATTAGCTTTCTTCCAGTCACTGGGTACAGAAGCTGATTTAAAGGACAGGTTACAAACCATAGTTAATAGTTCCGCAATTTCACATTTGAGTACTTTCAGAACTCTTGGGTGAATGCCATCTGATCCCAGTGACTTGTTACTGTTAAGTTTATCAATTAATTCCAAAACCACCTCTAGTGACACTTGAATCTGTGACAATTCCTCAGATTTGTCACCTACAAAGGACAGCTCAGGTTTGGGAATCTCCCCAACATCCTCAGCCATGAAGACTGAAGCAAAGAATTCATTTAGTTTCTCCACAATGACTTTATCATCTTTAAGTGCGCCTTTTGTATCTCAATCGATTTCAAAGCACTTGATATGTACTGAATAAGCCTCAACACCGTTCCAAGGAAGTATACCCAATATTCAGATGGAGAAACTGCACAGAGGTTAAGTGTACAGAGGTGAAGTGATTTGCCCGAAGTCACAGAGCAAGTCAGTGAAAGAGCCAGGATTACATCTTAGGTGTCCTTACTTACAGGCAACAAGCTCTATTTCATTTGCTATATGATAGCATGGGTTATAGATCCCTTGATGAAGCAGACTCAAATAGGAGGAAGTCCTTATTGAACAACAGCATCATCATCCAGCTCTTATATAATGCTTTTCATCTGCATCATTCTCTCCATTTTACAGATGGAAAACCTGAGGCACAGAGAGATGAAGTAAGTTGCCCAAGGTCACCCTGTAAGCCAGTGATGAGACTACTTTTTTTTTGCTTAGACACTCAAATCCATGAAAAAACCCCTCGGGGGCTACAATCATTCAAAGCTATGTTTAATTGGTTTAAAATGGTAACTAAATTATGGACCGGACAGCCAGCAGAGTAAGTTCTACTTGTTGATTTCTCCTATTGCTTTTATGGACCCCAAAAGTCACTTCATCCAAATATTCATTTTTAAACATGTGTGGTCCTGGATGGAAGACTGGTCATGCAATAGCAGACCAACTCTGTCAGATAAAGACATTCAAAGATACAATAACTGTGTTACTTTGCTGGCCAGGTCTGCGTTTGGGGCACATCAACAGACAGCCGCTAGAGGCTGTAGCTTCCTGCCTGGGGAAAGAAAGTGTTTTGGAGTTAGCATGAGGGGAATTGCCTCTGTACCCTCTCCAGTAATAAATACGTGTTCTGTTGTTTACTGAGCTCCTGGGTCTCAGCCTCTTTGTGCTGATCCACCAAAAAGGCGATGATGAGGTCATGCAAAACTACAATGCTAGATTGACAGCCATAGCCTCGAGTCAGAAAAGAATAAACTGCCACACTCTTGGTTATCTTTTGAGATGCCCTGAGGAGCACTAAAAATGGTAGGAGGACACATAGCAGGTACCTTGCCTATATTTGCAAGACGTCATTCAATATTTTACATGTGAGGTCCTGCTACATAGGCACACAGGGCACTTTATACTCCTGAGGGAATTCTGTGCCATGCAGAATTTTGCAGAAATTAATCTTGTGTGTGCAGAATTTCCTCCCCCCAACCCAGAAATGGGCTTCAGAGATGTTGGCTGCCACTAGGGGCTGCTGGACCTGGCAGAGCCCAGCTCGCAAACAGAAGACAAGGCCATGAGGGGAACGGGAGGAAACTGGACGGTTCCCAGCAGCTGCAGTTCCCAGCAAGCCCTAAAGGAAAGAGATGGCAGCGAGCAGGAAACTCCATGCAAGCCAGGGACCCAGCATCAGGCTGTTTCTTCCTGGCCTCTGGAAGGTAGGGTGACCAAATGTCCCAATTTTATAGGGACAGTCCAGATTTTTGGGTCTTTTTCTTATATGGACTCCTATTACCCCCCACCCCCATCCCGATTTTTCACACTTGCTGTCTGGTCACCCTACTGGAAGGTAAGGGGTGCGGCTGTGTGGGCCGGGGGGGTGGGGGCTTTGCAGCTGGCCTCTGGGGGGTAGAGAGTGTGAGTGTCTCCGCCAGGGGTGGGGGGGGGAAGCAGCTGACTTCTGGGGGTAGGAAGATGTGATTGTCTGGGCCAGGGAGGGACTCAGAGGTGGGCTCTGGGGGGGGGGATGAGGGGGGAAGGAAGAGGTGTAAGTATCTGGCCCCCCTGCTGGGCTCTGTGAGGGAAGGGGCAGAGAAACAAGACTTGTGTTGTTGTAGGGGTTTCTTTAACTCTCTACTTCTGGGGGAATTTATTTCTGTGTCGGAATTACAGACATACTTGCTGACAGGTATTTTGAAATAAATTACCAAAATAATTGAAACTGATGTGATTATACAGTTATTTTGACAAATAAAATATGCAGAATTTAAAAATATTTTGCACAGAACTTTTTGGTGCAAAATTCGCCCAGGAGTAACTTTATTTACCATTTCTGGATGAGAATATATTATTGCCCTTATATAAATCCATGGTACGCCCACATCTCGAATACTGTGTACAGATGTGGTCTCCTCACCTCAAAAAAGATATACTGGCACTAGAAAAGGTTGAGAAAAGGGCAACTAAAATGATTAGGGGTTTAGAGAGGGTCCCATACGAGGAAAGATTAAAGAGGCTAGGACTCTTCAGCTTGGAAAAGAGAAGACTAAGGGGGGATATGATAGAGGTATATAAAATCATGAGTGATGTTGAAAAAGTGGATAAGGAAAAGTTATTTACTTATTCCCATAATACAAGAACTAGGGGTCACCAAATGAAATTAATAGGCAGCAGGTTTAAAACAAATAAAAGGAAGCTGTTCTTCACGCAGCGCACAGTCAACTTGTGGAACTCCTTACCTGAGGAGGTTGTGAAGGCTAGGACTATAACAATGTTTAAAAGGGGACTGGATAAATTCATGGTGGCTAAGTCCATAAATGGCTATTAGCCAGAATGGGTAAGAATGGTGTCCCTAGCCTCTGTTCGTCAGAGGATGGAGATGGATGGCAGGAGAGAGATCACTTGATCATTGCCTGTTAGATTCACTCCCTCTGGGGCACCTGGCATTGGCCACTGTCGGTAGACAGATACTGGGCTAGATGGACCTTTGGTCTGACCCGGTACGGCCTTTCTTATGTTCTTATGTTAAAAAGATCAATCACTAACCCACCAAAATTGATTTAAGATCAGCCAAAATATTTCTTGATGCAAATTCCACTCTGCTAATCAGATGTCTGCCACGTAAATCTTGGTGTTCATCTCCATTTGGCAGGCATTGCATATAGAGATAGAAAACTTTGCTCTGACCAGGACAGGAGAATTTCTCTCTGGTCTAGGGATGATTGCATTATGAAAATTCTATCAGACACATTTCTGGTCATGACAGTCAGAGAGGTCTGTTATCCACGAAGGGAACAGTGCTCTGAGACCTCAGTGGATGATTGTTTTCCAGCTCGTGGATGCCGTGTTCTCTTTTTCTGAAGTGAATTAGGAAGATCCCTTAAAAAAGAAAATGCAAGATTCTCCATATTTATCACTTGTGGGAGTGGAGAATATACAACTGGAGCTAGATCTCTACCAACAGATCAGACAGAGTGAAATGCAGAGGGGATTAGTGGATAGGTGTTATACGTATTAGATCATTAAAACATGCTTGTATAGAAGTTCAGAATTCCCAATAGAGTCCAATAAGAAATGGATTTTTGTTTGAGATACCACTTGTTTTTCATTATGGCCATCTTATGTTAACATTCTTCTGAGATGAGACCTTGTTCTTAATAGTATTCATCCCCAGCCCAGGCCCATAACTGACATCAGACACCACATGTCTGTCCTGAATCCATGATACTCCAGAAACTGTATGTGTTTTTCCATCGGCTTGCTTTCTGTAGAGAAACCCTCACTGGTAAAATTGCCCAGGAAGAGAGCGAGAGGTGAACTTCTTTCTTTTCTAAAGCCAATATTATTGCTACCACAATCCTCAAGAGATCATGGGAGCACATGTGAGACCAAATGGTAGTGGCCTACTGGTGGGAAAAGAAAAAAAATGCTGCAATCCATCGGCAAAACATGAAAAATTGTCTGATGATAGTAAAGTAGGAATACTTTGAAAACAAGCCTCCATTAGAGCATATTTAGATGTTTCATATATGGGCCTGTTCTGCTTGTACCTGATTCTGAGGACAGAAATAAGATGGGCAGCAGATTGCAATGCTCTGATCTGAAGTAGATTATGGTTCATTCCATTCATGTCATGTCTTTCCATGGATTGCTGAGATTGAGAATGGGGCAAATCTCTTCCTGAAATTCCTGCACAGCTCCACAGGGTACCTGACAATGTCCCATGACCTTGTTTGATCAAGGCTATCGGCAGCCCTTTTGCTCTTCAGTTGAGACAGCCTGGCACCAATTGGGAGTCTAACTGCACATAGGGCTGGTTGGGAGACCTGCAGATAGCTCTGAAGCAACAGATGGCCGATACTGGTCCCGCATGTGCTCTAGTTACCACTTGCAAAGAGGTGTTTTCTTCTGCTGTATTTCACAGACTGCTTCAACTTTCCATGACCTCTGTTCCTTTCTATAGCATCTGACAGGAGTCAGGATGCAAGACAACTTTTTTGATGACCGAACAGTCTCAGCTTTCCTTAAGACTTCCCCCTCTATCACTAATACACCTGAGAATTGATTTGTATGAGCATCTGATCTCAGACTCCAAAGCCCCATATACTTGCATGAAACCAATCTGAATCCAATTCCCCTTAACCTCTTCCTGAGGGACAAGACCTCAGGCCTTGTGATTTTTAGGCTGAGAGGAACCACACGTAGCAATGCTTTTGAAATCATGTACAGGCATGTCAAGTATCAGATGACAGTTCATAAATTATTTTTATTGCCCTGATACCTCCTGAGTTTTTATGCCCAAAGGAGGGGCTGAGATGATGCCTGCTGGGACTTGAATGCCTGTGAAGAGGCCACTCTTTCAGGTAAAACATCTCCCCCCAGTTAGAAATGCTGATTCCCAGACCACTAGGGAAAATAGTCACATTTATCTTTAGTAGTGATATCAGGTTAAATTCTGACTGGTGCACACCGAGGAACCATCTTGCCTTATAAAACAGAGGCCAGGGTCTTTTCTGCATTCCTCTCCCATGCTGCACTCTATGAAAGTGAGCAAGGGAACCAGGCACCAATTTTCTTATTCATTTATTTCCCCTTTTGTCCCCACAACCCTGCTTCAGAAGGAGGAGTAAAATTGGGCTCAG
Source organism: Mauremys reevesii (assembly GCF_016161935.1). Taxonomy (NCBI): domain Eukaryota; kingdom Metazoa; phylum Chordata; order Testudines; family Geoemydidae; genus Mauremys; species Mauremys reevesii. The sequence goes on from NC_052626.1 coordinate 32,026,872, forward strand.
AGAACTGCTGCAAATAAACTTCAAGTGGCAGTCTCCTTATCTTCAAAGAGCCCCTTCTATGTGTGACACCACAGGGACCCCAATAGGGACACGGAAGAGGGAGGCTGCTGTGAAATTGACCATAGGCCTGAGTCTGGCCCTGGCAATAAGGTAATAATTGAAGATATACCAATCTCCTAGAACTAGAAGGGACCTTGAAAGGTCATTGAGTCCAGCCCCCTGCCTTCACTAGCAGGACCAATTTTTGCCCCAGATCCCTAAGTGGCCTCCTCAAGGATTGAACTCACAACCCTGGGTTTAGCAGGCCAATGCTCAAACCACTGAGCTATCCCTCCCCCCATGAGCTATCCCTCCCCCCATAAATGTTCATGCTGTGTCCCGTGCCTTCCATCCACAACCCACAGGGAAGGGGAGGAGGAGGAGACTGCTAAGTTCTGTGATCAGAGATGTGGCTGCTGGTGCAGGCTATAGGGACTCAGGCATGATCTTCCATTTGGCACACTGCCCTTCTGGCTTCACTCCCCTCATGGTATAGAGGGAAGGTGAGCTGCCTTCCTCGGAGCCAGTTCTTTTCCAATCCTGCCTCCTGCCCTCAAGGCGAGCTTGCCCTGATGGGACTGCAAGGAAAACTGTGTTCTGCCCACAGAGCCAGCCAAGCTCCCCAACAAAACATTTGATTGGGGGGGAGGAGGGGGGAAGAGAAGAGAAGCTGAAGCTACACTGAAGTTGGGAGGTGTAATTCCCAGCTTGGGCGGTGCCAGTGCTACACTAGCCTATGCACTAAAAATAGCAGTGTGGCTGTGGAGGCTTGGCTTAGCTACTTGAGTACAGTCATGCCCGATCTGCTGGGTACCTGCCTGCACCACCATGGCCGCGTTGCTACTTTTAGCTTTCTAGCTCAAGCAGAGCGATATGTGTATGTCTACCTGAGCTGGGAATGACACCTCCCAGCTGCAGTGTAGATGTACCCAAGGACCCTTCCTTTTGCCTCTGACTTTTCTCAGCTTTGTTTGCTCCTTGAAATCTGCAGGAATATCAACTGCTGAAAATGCCTCCAAAGAGGAAGTGGAGCTGCAGAGAGACACTCTCCAGAAACCAACTGCAGTTCTGGGGCATGGCTGGGAATAAGACATTGATCTGAACTGTTAGTCTAAAACATTGATATAAAAGTCTGGAATTTCCCTTTGCACCAGCCATGGCTGGCTGCAGAAATAATTGGAGGGAACTTCAGGAGGCAGCTCTAGTTCTGCTCCAAGCTGCAAGCAGACTACAGTACCTCTAATAGATACGGGGACCTTAGCACAAAGAATAAACTGCAGTCTAACTTCAAACTGATTGCACATCTATAGCAGAAAGTAGGATTTGGCTCTTATATAGTGTAGGCAGCAGGACAGTTATTTCGGTGCACTAGTCTGTCAGTGAAGGCCTGGCTCACATGCAGAAAGGTGTTTGATGATCTCATCCTCATTCTAGTTGTACGCATCACAAAGATAAACAATTGAATAAGATTAGCTGCCTCCAGAGACATCCAGGATTAGAACAGGAGAAGGGGTGTATGTCAGGACTAAATTGCAATGGCAGAGCTGCGTAGGAAATTTACACAGAACATCGATTGCACTAGGAGAGGTTCAAACTAATGCCATTATTCAGAGGTACTCACAAATTAGAAAAAATAGAGCAATCAACAGGCAAACCAGAGTCTAGATCTAGCTACAATTTGACAGGCCTGAAAGAGAATGCAAAGTCACTCCTAGGTTCTATACCACATTAATAAGTATTTACACAGGGATAATCCACTTAAGATTCATAAAACTAAGGGACTTTCTATATTGCTGTGAATATATAACATTCCATTTTCAGCTGGAGAGAAACAAAAACCAATACAATCAAAGTACTCAATTAAAATGAGATTCATTTAAAGGGCAGGGTTTCTCTATGGAATTTTTTGCTGCCCAGTGATGCAGTAGCTATGGTAACTATGCAACACAAAGCCTCCCAAAACATACTGCAGTGGGAGTTAGAGCATGGCTAATAAGTTTTTTGCATAAACTATTGCATATGGAGTGGTGAGTTCATGCAATCCCTTTAAAGATGAATAAATAAATAAATAAATAAAAACTCAGAATATTTTCCTATCACAGAACTGTACTACCACTACTTCTCAACACAACCATTGAAATTTAAAGAAAAGGCCGTTAGAGACTCCAAGAGTTTAATAGCCTCCCTTTACCTGTGAATGAGATGGCTGACTTTTCATGGTCATCGGGCAGAAAATAATAAACTCTCAGAGTAGAAGTTACATGAGCTCATGGCTTAACAGCCATTTGCCATTTTAAGATTAAGAGTTCTTCAGCTAGTGTTCTTGCATAAATCAGCTGCAAGTTGTTGGTGCAGAAATTAGAAGAAACCTGTTAGGGCTATCTAGTCCATCTCTTTGCTAGTGCAGGATTGTTCCCAACAGTGCATTTTGTAGTTCTTTGGCCAGTTTGCTTTTAAGTCCAAAATGTTGCGGCTTTCATCACTTCCATTGGGAGAGCTTAACAGACATCTCACCATCCAAGGAAGAAGAAAGAAAAATAAAGCACCCAAAGCCCACACTGGATCAACATTAAGAAGGGTTTCTAGCGACTCTGAATATAGAACATAAAGGAATTAACAAATACAATGAACTAAAAAATTTGAGCTCTGCTACTAACTCATGTGACTTTGGACAAGTCATTTAGCATCTGTTTTCCCATCTGTAAACTGAAGCTAGTACTCACCTCCAGGGGTGTTGTGAAGATTAATGTTTGTAAATTGTGTCGATATATGCAGCTAGGAGATGCTACAGAAGAGCAAAGTATTATTAGGTCTTGAATTTTTGACAACTTCCGCATACGCTCATATACCACCATTTGCTTTCCTAGGTAAGTCAAAAATTTGTTCTGAGCAGCAGGGAAGCCTATTTTTATTCTAACAGAAATTATTTACTTGTAATTATAAGGGTCATCTGTTCAAGAAGATACATATAATTGAAACAAACTGGAAAGATAGAAGCTTGGGTGGAAGACTTCTATGCATTTCATCAGGTAAACTATGTACACAAGGGAAAAAACAGACCCTCAGCTCTAGCCACCACAAAAAAAGCAAGTGCTGACTTCAGAATTTCCCTGGGTGATGCCTAGTGCATAGACTGTTGCACTTAACATTTTCAAAACCTTGTACAAACATTACAACAGGATGCTTCTGTTCAGGCAAGAAATTCAGCACAAAATTTTGCCTCTCCTCCCATTGGAGTTAAATTAATTACTGTATTTCTTTTCACATTTTCCACTGACAATACTTTGGATATTGGTCATTCTGTGGATCAAAGCCTTGGTGACACGAAGATCCATAACATGCATGGTTCATACCCCAGATATCAAACTAACTCACAGCTGCTTCTCGTTCTGATCATTAAAATAATAATACACAACTCTTAATAGTCTTCTTGTTACGTTGTTCACCCCAGCCCTCCCTAATCTGTTTATTGCCTCCACCTATTATCTCATCTTAGATTCCAAGTTCTTTAGGGCAGGGATAATCTTCTTGTTATATGTTTGTACAGTGCCTAGCACAATGGGTCTCCAACCTGGATTGGGATCTGTATATGCTAACACAATACAACTGATGTTAAATATCATAGGAGCCCTGCATCACTATTTAGGATGTTAGAGTCGGTCATGCTGTTATAAACCAGGACACCTGTCTCATGGAGAGGAGAGGCTGGGCTTTTACAGAAGAGGGTGAAAAGACACTAGCTCCTCTGTGCATCCTAGTCACCTAGCCATTTTTACCAGTCTGGACAGAGGCAGAAAAATACAGCTGCAACAGAACTGTTTCTATACAGATTAAAATTTACCCATGAGAGGCATCAGTGGCTCTTTAAGGCAAGTAATTTTCCATTTAATTAATGGTAACACAATAAAAATGAATTGTTAAAGTTGACATTTAAATTTCCAAGAATGTGTGTTTTTGTACAAGGCCTACCACAATGGAGTGCCACTCTTGGTTGGCCCTTTGGCACTACTGTAATATGCATGAATAATAAATATGTTTATATGGAAGTATCATGGACGTACACCATAGCAATGAATTTATTCTATTAGCTTGTATATAGGCCTACACATTGTTCAAGGGATTGTTTCAAACATTTCTAGCATCCCTCTAGACATCTTTTTTTTACACGGTACTTTGAAATATCTGAGATGACTTACTATGCAAACATTTTGCCACAAAAAATAAATGCATAAAAGATGCTTTGATTTAATGTAAGTTGTCACACGGTACAATTTACTGATTTTTAGTACTTAAACACTTAATTTCTTACAAAGTACTTTTCTTGAATGAATGAATCACCACTCATTAATTTCTGCTCTTTGGACCGGATCCTGTTTCCACACAATTGCAGTAGCAAAACTCTTACTGAACTCAGTGAGAACAGATTTATGAGAGATTACAGTCTTCCATAAATGCACAGAAGAAATCTTAAATGGATCAAGACAAGGTGGACTCTACATACAACTTTTCATATTATTGCTTTTTTAAGTACCCAAAAAGATTATAAAGATGGTTGAAACAGCCCTACAAGAAAAATGAAATCTGCATACATTTAATATTAGCTTTAATTATAGATATATGGATTCCAAAGCCAAAAGGGACAATTATAACCATCTAGTCTGACCTCTTGTATAATACAGGCCATAGAATTTCCCACATCAAATGCCTAGAGCCTATCTTGTAGAAAAAACATCCAATCTTGATTTTAAAATTGCCAGTGTTGGAGAATCCACCATGACTCTTGGTAAGTTGGTCCAATGGTTAATTACTCTTGCTGTTAAAAAAATTACAACTTATTTCCAGTCTGAATTTGTCTAGCTTCAACTTCCAGTCACTGGATCATGTTATACCTTTCTCTGCTAGATGGAAGAACCCATTATTAAATATTTGTTCCCCATGTAGGACTTCTAGTAATCAAATCACCCCTTAATCTTCTCTTTGTTAAGCTAAATAGATTGAGCTCTTTGAGTTCATCACTATGAGGCATGTTTTCTAATCCTTTAATCATTCTTGATGGCCTTCTCTGAACCCTCTCCAATTTACCAACATCCTTCTTGAACTGTGGACACCAGAATGGGACACAGTATTCCAGAAGTGTACCAAATACAGAGGTAAAATAACTTCCCTACTCCTACTAGAGATTCTATACTGTATATGAACCCAAGGATTGTATTAGCCCTTTTGGCCACAGGGTTGCACTGGGAGCTCACATTCAACTGATTATCTACCACAACCCCCAAAACTTTTTCCAGAGTTATTGCTTCCCAAGACAGAGTCCTTCATCATGTAAATATGGTCTGCAGTCTTTGTTTGCAGGAATTATGAATGTATAGTTCATTTACCTTGTAACTAAAAACCACGCAATCTTCTGGAAGTCAGGAGATGGCCTCATGTAAGTCTTAATGTGAGGCATAGCATGGCTGCGGCCTGAGGTTTCTGCTGACCATTTGCTGCAAAACAAAAAAAGGAATTTACTTCAAATAATAAGCTTTAGTTTTGTAGCTCCCAAAGACACTGTACCATATAACAAGTAAGTAATTCTGTACCTATGTTGGGCACGTGGCTCCAGCAGTCCAAGTTTGATATATTTTCTTATTAGCATGTTATTGAAAACAAATAATTTGAAATCTTTCAATTACGCATCTAGATACTGCTTAAAGCCCACTGCACAACACAGTGGGAAGTCAGGCCATATTTATATATTACAAGGTTTTTATTTTTATTTTTTACACAAACAGATAAATTTCTTGTGTGCCTCAGGATGCCTTGAGGAAACATTCCATTCCTCCACCCCAGTTATCCACCACCAAACACTTTAAGAACAGATTCCAAACTTCTAGCCAAGTAGAAGAGGATAAAGTGCCCTTTGGAACTAGTAAATGGACTTATTCAATCAGGAGTTCATCAACAGTGCTTTTCATTTCTTTGGCATGTTCCAAGATTACCTCAAAGCACATTACAAAACATTAGTGAATTATGTCTCCACAATCCTGTTAAGTGGGGCAAGCATTATCTCCATTTTAATCAGTGGTGAAATGAAGGCAGAATGAGATTGAGTAATTCTCCCAAAGTTACACAAGATGTTTATGGTAGAGTCAGGAATGAAACCCAGATCTCCTGACTTCTGTTCCTCCGCCAAAATCTAGAGGACCATACTTCTTCTTGTTCACTGAGCTAATATTTAACCTTTTGACTGATCACCTATGTCCACTTTCCTTCTGCCTCTCCCAACAAAATAATTATTGTATTTTAACAAGAGGAACATCAATTATTTTCCATTTAAGCACCAGAATCATCTAACTACAGTAAATCCACTTAACAGCCCAAGAGACCTAGATAGATAGTGGTGTTTCTCCAAAAATGAATAACTAGAGCTATCAGAAAGGGAAATGTATTGGTATGGCTAAGAATTTCCTTTGAAAGGGCAGCACAGATTTTTTTGTGGGGAGAGGGTAGACGGGAAGGAAGAGGAAGGAGAAGTCTCAAACTCTCCACTCAATTTTTTCTTTTAAACTTATTTTTCAAGTCACTTTTAAAAAAAAAAAAAAAAAGTCACTGGAGAGTTTAGTAACATGGAAAGGGAGATTGGAAGAGGATCTTAAAAAGAATTCTGTCAACCTAAATATATTACATAACAAGGGAGAAAAACATTTTTAAAAATTGGATAACAGAACTGTAAAACCAAAGTAATTGGCAAGAGATTCTGGGCAGATGTAGTATCTGTTTAACTCATGTTTGAAATTGACTAGATTTCAAGTTGACAGTGGGGTTTTTTGGCATATTTTAAAATCCTGCCAAAACAAATTCTAAACCTGACTGCAGAAGATGGGGGAAATCATTCTTCGGCAGCAAGGTTGAAAAGGAAGAAAAAGACAGAGAGTACATTTCAATATAACAATAACCTGAGGGTTACTTCCTGTTAAATATCTTAGGGCAATAAACACATCTGCATCACAATTTAGTTAGCCCTGAGTATGGTTAAAGGCTGATCTCGTGCCACCATAACAACCTCAGATCTGTTCAATGTGCTACGGGTTAAATTAGGAAAGTTGAAAAGGACTAGCTTTGAGAGATTATTATAATTAATTACTTCAAGCTGTGGTTTTATTTTTGTTGAAAGTTAAAAACATTATGTTAAGGTGTGAACTGAAGGCTGAGGAATGCGTGGCAGGGGGAGGAAGGAACTTTGTGTGAACATCTTTGCTTATTGGAATTATGTAATCAGCATTACAACCAACCAATTTCTGCTATTATCCCCTTCTTTAAAAAGACTAGAGTTCTTTGTAACCCTGAGTAGCAGTTTAATTTCAAACTGGAAACCCATTCCTCCTGTCACTTTTGCCAATACTTTATCGCAGTTTCCTTTTCTCTTGAGATTTTGCAACATTTAACAGCCCATTGCTCATTTATTATATTATTACTCCACCTCTGTAGGGGAACACTTGTTTCATTTGGCAGTCTGCTATTCACACTGTCTTTAAGGGACATGTGTCTCAATTATATGCTGCATCAACAAAGTATAAATAAAACAGAGCTATTTTAGCAGACTGCCAAATTATCACTGCTGCATTAAAATGGGGTAGACTTCCCCACCACCACAACCCTAGGTGTTCTTTAAAATTTCAATCAATCAATACAGACCTCCTTCAAAACAACCCTAGAACAGAAGACATACATACTTCCTACACTAACCAGCTATTCCATCTCAGTGCCATTCAAGAATGATTTCTTACAATATATTCCAGAGGATCCTGTCCAGTCCAGTCTTACATGACTGGAGAATTGAGGCTTCCACCACATCTCTTGGAAGACTAACTCCAACAGACTTTAGCCTTTTTTTCCTTTGCTCAGTTTCATCTCACTACTTTTAGATACGGTTCTAAATAATTCTTCCTCCTACTTAATGCTTACAATCTTTTTTCTGAAGAATTGTAGACTGTTAAGTGTCTTTTGAGATTCACCTGCATTTTTCCATGCCAGCAGATTTTAATAGCATCATTTGCTCCTTACTCACTAGGGGTGAGATTTTAAATGATTCAGGAGTACAAATTGAAAGTCAACTGGATTTATGCTCCTAATTCACTTAGGCACTTTTGAAGAATTGCATCCTTTATTTTTTCACTTCACAAAAATTGCTTACCTGAAAGCTATATCCTCATAGTGTGCATTTCGTGATCTCATTCTCTATTATTCTAAAGTCAAGTAGCTCCTGGTTTCCAGATTCCATATTTATCCAGATTCCCAAACAGTAAGCAGATAATGGATGTTTTTTCTCCAGTTGGGAGTCACTACTTTCTGCTTTATGAAGCTGCCTTCTATATAATTTAGGAACCAATATGATGATGTGTCTGTGACTATTTCCCACCCACCACCTACCTACCTTCCCCCACAAGTACAGCATACTGCAATACAAGGTGACTGAAGAGTAGGCCTTATAATTTTTTTTATTTTGGCTTTTCTCATACCCTGATGGACTACAAGGTGCCACAGTCAACTTTTGTTTTTAATTCCTTGTACCTTTCCCTAAAGTATTTCTCCACCACCTCCACTGCTGTGGAGGTGCTATAAATCCTTGTGATACGTAGCATCACCCTTTCACCTTTTCTTCCCATCTCTACTGACATTCTATGTACTGTATGAAAATCATCCCATCATTTTACTTTGCCCACTAGATTCTAATCTCCATAATTTCTAGATTCTAGTAGAGGTTTCTTATTTTTCATGCTAATTCCATTGTATACAGATTTTGTAGTACAGCAGCATCTGTCTTATTTGTCAGCTTTTATTTCATAATTCCATCTTCAGCTTGATTTGTATGTTGGAAATAAATGCTAGCTTGTTTTCCTACTCCAACTGAAGAAATTAAAGATTTCTGTAAAGTATTATAAGTATATTGTAGCACATTAACAATGTTAATTCTTGACAAAGTACATGTTGTTCAAAGAGCGAGTGATGTTTTGGTATGTGGGCTATTTAGTCTTCTCCATCTTTACAGTGTCATGCATTTTGGAGTACAAGACAATCTTTCTGTTATGGTCTAATGCAATAAGTCATCTCCTGGCTACCACTTTAAATTTTTGAAAAGTTACTCTTAAGAAGGCAATTTTAATTCTACCCCATTTAGAAAAAGTGACTGGGTTAGCCACACATCGTATGTGTTCTACATTTCCACTACAACTATAGCTTACCTGACTAATGCATAGCCTAAAATAAAATATGGTCAGACTGATACAAGTTTGTGCTCTTCTAAGTTTACCAAAGACCAATGAGATAATTCCTCCATCAGCTAAACACAAGGAAATGAACAAAGTCTTTAAGATGATATGCCAATTAGGCAAAATCATATTATAATAGGTAGCGTTATTTCAAAATGCAGATCTTTGCTTCAAAACAGAAGAAAACACGTATGTACTCCTTTGCGTTACATGGTGATAACCCTCATTTGCAATTGTTATAACCACCTGCAGGGTTTCAAACACTTGATGCTCTTTTACGTCAAGTTTGTTGGATAAAACTTTTTTTTTTGTTCCATTCAGAATTCATGCTTTCAAAAACAAAATGAGAAGAAAGGGCAACCACCCAAACAGAGAATTCAAAAGGGCTTTATATGAAAACACACAGTATATTTCATCTCTGCAAGTTAAATAGCCACTCCGGCCTCTCTGGTTTTTGGTACCAATAGGATGAAAGAAAGCAGAGCCTGCTTTTTTGCATGTGATTCTATTCAAGGAGAAGGGAAGTTCAGCTAGCATAACATCATGGAACCTCCTCCATGCAAACTCTGCCTGCCCATGCATATGATTAGAGATTCATTTTCTTTAATATCAGCCCCCTGCAAATCCACCGAAATTAAGAATGATTAGTTACACAGATTTCTGCCTCATGTGATTAACCAGCCCTCCAGGGGTTGGTGATCAGGCCCAGCCATGACCAGAGGAGCCTGTCAGCAACACTGATGTCAGAATCAGTGGTGCCTGGGAAGTAGCTGAGACACACTGCTCCTCTGAGGATGCTTCGAGGTATGAGAGACTTTGGTTATTATAGGGTTAAAAGATACCACAGCAGTTTGCTATGTAGGGAAGCAAACCTACTCTTCCCTCGGTTCACCAGGCCTCAAGACAGAATCTTCTACCTAATTTCATGCCCTTCACTTTTTAACGTGGGAGAGAATGACCTAGTCCAACACTAAGAAATATGATTAAATACCAGTCCACATAGTTTTATGGAAACCAGATCTTGTCAAACAAATGCAATTTAATTCTCTGATGATCATACAAGGTTGGTTGATAAAGGTAACAGTGCTGATGTAATATACTAAGACTTTGTAATGCATTTGACTGAGTACTGCATGATATTCTGATTAAAGCACTAGCACTATACAGTATCAATAGTGCACACATTAAACTGACAGAAAATAGCTAATGGGGAATCACCATCAAATGGAGATGTCCAGTGGGGATTCACAGGGACTGGTAGTAGGCCTGGCACTATTCAACATTTTCATCAATGATTTAGAAGTAAATATAAAAATCAATGCTGTTATAATTTGCAGATGGCAAAAACTGGCAGAGCAATAAATAAGGAAGACGACAAGGCAGTCATACAGAGTGATCTCAACGATTTAGTAAGACTGGCTCATTCAAACAAAATTAGTTTTAGTACTGCCAAATGCAAAGTTTTATATATCTAGGAACAAGGAATGCAGGCCATGCCTACATTATAAAGGGCTGTATCCTGGACAACGACTGAGAAGGATTTAGGGGTAATAGTGGACAAGCAACTCAACATGAGCTCCCAGTTCAACTTTGTGGCAAAAAGGGCTAATACAATCCTTGGAAGTATAAACAGGGAAGCAGTCAGTAGGAACAAGGTGGTCATCTTACCTCTATATTGCATTGGTAAGACGGATACTGCAATATAGTTCTGGTATTCATATTTTAAAAAGGATGTTAAAAACTGGAGAGGGTGCAGAACAGAGGCACAAAAATGATTTGAGGGCTGGAGAAAATGTTTTCCAGGAAGAGATTTTAAAAGCTTGATATGTTTAGCTTATCAAAAAGAAGCTTGAGAGGTGATTTGATTATAAGCCATAAGTACCCTTATGGGGAGAAAATACCATGTATTTAAAGGGCTCTTTAATCAAGCAGAAAAAAGCATAACAAGAACCAGTGACTGGATGCTTAACCATGACAAATTCAATTTAAAAATAAGGCGTACATTTTGAACAGTGAAGATGATTAACCACTGGAACAAACTACCACAGCAAATGGTGGATTCTCCATCTCTTCAAATCAAGACTAGATGCCTTTCTGTAAAATTTGCGTTAGCCAAACCCAAGTTATTGGGCTCTATATAGAGGAGTAATTGGGTGAAATTTAATGGCCTTTGATATACAAGAGGTCAGACTAGATGATCTAATAGTTCCTTCTGGCCTTAAACTCTATGAATGTATGAAGTATAAAGTACAGAACTCCAGGATTCCAACTTCAAGTATTGGATGTAACAGAACATCTTGTTTGATCATAAGGACAGACAATGGCATGAAGGGTATTCTAGTGAAGACCTTAAAGGTCTATCAATCTGGACAAAAATATAGCCCAGTGATTAAAGAGAACATAGCGAGAAGAAAAAAGAAAGAAAGAAAAAAAACCATTCTGTATCAAAAAGACTACCACCCTTGGAACAAACTGTACTATTTTTACAATTGCACTGAAGTGCCTGACACATGATTTTCATGGTCAGAAAAGTGCAGCTACGATATTAAGTGTGCACATCTCATTCTTCTGGTAAGCGTGCACTTCAAAGCTCATCTATTAAAATTGAGAACTGCATTACAGAGCTTTGGATTCATTTTTGGCTGTCAGAGGCAGAGGTATCTACCACAATCTGCCACATGCTTTCAAAATATTGGGAGATATTTCTAGCTTTCTTTTTGTGGGAGTACAAGTAACCATTACACCGGTAAAGTATCTCAGAGTGTTTCCTTCTCTCTATTCCTTTTCCCTTCCTTTAGAATAGTACCATTTATTTCTGCCAATTCCTCCATGTTGTGTCTCCAAGTCTTAGTCCCACTTATTTTTGTCAGTAAGGGAGACCCTTCCAAGACACTAATTTCATCTCTTACTTTCTCACCCACCCCAAAGCCTCACAGCAACCCTCCAGCAGCAGATTCCTCCACAGCGCATCAGTATTGCTTTTCAGAATAAAGGGACAAAGAAGGTTACATGTTAGAGGACTACTAGACACTCAGACCAAGGATAAACAAAAAACTGATTGCTTCTGCACTGCATAAGTTGTCATGCAACACTCCTCAAATTCCCCAACAGGAGTCGCAGCATGGACAGATTTCAGTGCAAAACCTGGGAAAAGGAGTCCAGGGGGCCGGGGAGAGTGTGAATATCATTGTTCTAAAGACATTCTGATTAATGACAAATGAATATTCTTTAGTGGTCACAAGTACTTTTGTATACTGCAAAGGCCTAATCACTAATGCATACAAAGTCACAGGTATTTTTAATGAGTATGTACAAACAAGGAGTTAGTAGTATGTATTTAATCTTAACTTCAATTTCCCAGTATTTGAGTATTTAAATTCTTACACTATATATTACCTTAAAAAAAATGTTAACTCATTTAAAGTAATTTCAGAATGAGCTTTTATTTGCAGTTCTCTTATTACAGTTCTAATAGAAGGTCTTAAAATGGAGCTGCAATGAAACATTTTCTGATGTATAAATAATAGCTGGTACAAGCTGTCTGATCTAGACCTATTTATATATATTTTGGTCTCAGTCAGTGAGAATACTTTTTCATTTTTGTTTGTTTCAGAATTCTAAAGAAAAACAAGTTAAGTGCTTCTGGCTGTAGACAGAACGAAGTACATAAGCATCTGGAAAAGTGAACGACATCTGTGTCGCCATGTACAAAGAAGCCAGTACATTGCAGATGATATGCTCTACAATTTGCAAAGGAAGGGCTAACTGACATGGTACTTAAAATGCTGGTAGCTTGCCTACACTAAGGCTCTCTAGGTTGTTCCTTCTATTGTTAACAAGTCAGAAATGTTACAAAACTCCCCTAGTGCAGATAAGGCTTGATTTTTAAATTCGTGTCCCTTTAAATTCTTGGAGACAGAATTAAAAAAATTGAATAAATGAAGAAGTCATTTAAAAGCCTCCTGCTTTCAGCCACAACACATTGCAAAACTGGTGTAAGAGTTAAATCAATAATGAATCCAATCTGAAACAGTTTTGCAATCAAAGGAATTGCATAGTTAAATCACGAACAAAGGGGCTATGTAAAAATGGTAGTTTTCTTACTCCACAGATTTGTGCCTTGTGTGTAGCCTGAGTAACATCTGCTCACTACAGGTGAGTCTCCTTACGCGGGGGTCCCGTTCCGCGGTTAGCACGTAAAGCGAAAACCGTGTATAGTCAAAATTACATTGAGTTGAATGGCAGGTGGAATCGCCTGTACTACAGTTACAGTATTTAAATTGTTATTTCTCTCTTCTTTTTTTCATTTTTTCCAACCGCATAAAGCTGAAATCGTGCATGTTAAATGCGCGTAAGATGCGACAGACCTGTATATACTGGCAAAAGTGATCACTACTTCCTCCTTACTCACTCCACTATTAACTATATTGGCTGTGCAGTGATATGCGAGCATCAGCTGGATTCTACTCTGTTTCATGCATCAGACATAAATCCATTCCCATTTCAGAATTTTAATACTGCTGACGAGCCAAAAAGTTCCAGCTGAACTTTCAAAACCCAGTTTACAGGGCTGGCCAAACATCAATTATTTTCAGTTGCAAGTTAACAAAATTTGTAACTGATAACATGGAATATCACAATGCCATTTTCAGACAAACATTTTTAAAAGTGTAATCAGCCTTGAAAGTTGCATTAATGCATTTTTCCCCATTTAAAACCATAAAGAATGTTATATCAGTCTCTTGCAATGCACATAGAATGAAATTGGACAAATTATCAGGTAGAAAACCAAGCTCTATTGGGCTGCAGAAAGACTCTAGGCCCCATTCCTTTTCACTTTTTACTTTCAAATGGAGTATTTGTACTGAGAATAAATCCTTCCTCAAAGACTTCACTGCAGTCAGTGTGAGTTTAATGGTAAAACTCACACTGACTGCAACTGGACCAGAATTTCACCATTGGTATTTTAGAACAAGTGAGGTCATAAATACGTTATATAAATAAATAAGGGTCTGGCTTGCACCATAGCTGCTGCTGCACTGCAGTAACAAGATCTTCCTGATCCTGTTCAGACCAGCTTCAGTTGGGGCTAATAGCAGAAAACTCCTGCTCAGATCCAGAGGATATGGGGCTCAGAGCAAAATGGCAATACAATCATATCATCGTTCCAGGTCGGAAAGGAAGATTTAGACAACGTCTTAGATTTCAGTTTTAAAAGTAAATTTCTGGTGATTAGCTGACCTGGACATTTCATAACAGGATTTCATAGTGTCTGCGAATTCTTGTGACAGAGCATATACTGAATCTCTGTGTGGTATGCAAAACACAGCTAGATTTGGAAGCAAAGAAATTGTTTAACGAGTCTAAAATCCCACAAAGCATCTGACCAATTTGCCTAAATTTGCATTCCACGCCACAATGTATTATAGCAATGTAAGTTTAACCATACTGTCTGGAAATCAATGCTGTAAAGGATCAAGAGACAGTTTCACTTACTGGAAATAAGAGTGTAGCCAAAGTTGTTTCTGTGCAGTTTGTATACTGTATGGAAGAGAGCCACCAGCTCAAAAGAAAAAGAAACAACATTATAAACACTGGTATTTGATTTTTGAAAGACATTTTGAAAACAGTCCAAAAACACATTCTCAGTAAACAGTGAGGGGGTAGGAGAATACATTAGCTCCATTTTCATCTCATAAAATGTTCCTTTGAAAAACAAATCAGAAGCCTCCTGTGATACTAAATGGTTTGTCTTGTCAGAAAGAAAAGACTTAACACAAATCCCAAAACATTAAGTAACCGATTTACACCAGAAAATGAATTCAGAAATATCAGATTAATGATTTACAGTTCAGTCCCTTTTTAAGATACCTCTGTGGATATTTTTCATTATTATGTCCAATGGAGCGCATACCCCATAATCAAATCCATAGATCACAGCCCCACCTTCTCCTTCTAATTTCTTCCTCTGCTGGGAGTTGATGGGTCCTCTCCAAGAGGTGGATTACTGATGGTGTCTGGCCAGCGGATGATCTGAGAATTCTTCTTCTGCAGCAGCTATTAATGGTCTGGATCTTCTGGGTGGTGTTTTTTTTGTTGTCCCCAGGTCAGCTCCATACACAGTAAGACTTTTTCTCTGGAGCTCCAGATGTTCTTGAGCTGTAAGAGGCTGCTGCCTTACCAACAAACTTTGATGTGTCGATGATGCTACCTAGGTAGGTGAAGGACTGCACTTCTTCCAGGGGCTTCCATTCAGTGTGACTGGGTCGTGGAGGGGATGATTGATCCTCAGGATCTCTTGTCTTTGTGGGTGGATGTTGAGCACGTGATGAGATGTCTTCATAATCCAATCGATGACGAAGAAAGAAGAAGTGTGTGAACAAGCACTGGAAGCTGTTTGTGAGCTGCCCTCCATGATCCTTCATTCTCTCTAAGAGGACTCGGTTGAAGACCTTCCTGCACACTGAGGAGTGTGATTCCTCTATAGTTGGTTGTTGCTGTGCTCTTCTTCTTCTTTTTTTTGGGAGATATCACTTCTTCTTCCCATATTTTCTCAAAGAGGGTACAGCATTTCCACTGAGGCATCCAGGTCTCTGCTCAGGCCTCTGCTTCTGGTGGATTTGGTGGTGCTGGTCTGTTCAGGAGTTCTCAAGTGCTCCGCCATCTGTTCATCTCTAGTTCTATTCCTGTTATAGACGCTGTTTCATGTTACCGCTGTATGCTGCCTGCTCTGCTTCTGCTGCCAGTCCATCCACAATCTCTCTCTTCCTCTTCCTAATATTCCTTCACTGCTTTGCTGCTCTAGTCCTGCTGTTGTTGACTGTGCCCCTCTTTCTTCTTCTCTCTCTCTCTTCTTTGTCAGGACTCTGTGATGATCACTCTTCTCTGCTGGTGTTTCTAATTCCAAGCACTTCCTGGCATGCTGACCTAAGTGTGTCTCTTCTTCTCTGCCATCTGTACACTGTCTTCTCCTTTCCTCTTCCTCCGATCCTGTAGTACTGAAAACAATTCTTTCATTCAATCCAAAATCTTCCTTTTTCTTCTGGTCCTTCTTCAGACTATCCAGTTCTTCTTCAGCTTCAGCTTCAATCTGGCCACCACTAAGTCGTCCCTGCAAGGATCTTCTGAACTTCTGCTAATGCAGACATGGTCGATCTGGTTTTTATGCCTGCAGAGGAAAGATGCTGCCTCCTATGACCAGATTGTTAAGTGCACACAGATCCACAAATCTCTCTCCATTCTCACTCTCTCCCAGAGCATGGGTCCCATGACGCATTAAAGTCTCCCATAAGGATGGTAATGTCTTTGTCTGGGAGAGTCTCTAATATTTTCTGAGTCTGTGTGTAAGTAGTCTTCTTTCCCCTCCTCACTGTCATTTGGGGGGGAGAGCACTGAACAACATTCATCTCATCTTAATTCTTTTTTTTTTCTGAAGGATGATGATGATCCTGGGACCATGTGCCTCCCAACCAATCAGTGCTCTCTCCTGCTTGCTGGACAACAAAATCCATAGATAGATGAGCATTATTCACTTACACAAGAAACAGCGCACAAGAAAGCTTCAGCCAGGTCAGTGACCATTTTATGAGGCAGCACTTTAAAACATGGGTATCACATTCTAGACATTGAGATATGACATTTCTGAAAACATGGTCTGTGCCCAAATTTGAAACATGCACACTGACTTCAGGAATATGGACCTGGGAAGAATGAACTTAACAACTGCAGAGCATAGAATGTTAAAATATCACCTGAGCAACCACTGCTACTCCTAGGATATGTGCCGTATATACTCGTTCATTAGCCCATTCGTTTATAAGCCGACCCTCCAAAATTGATAGGTAAAAATAGCAAAAATTGTATGACCCTTTCATAAGTCGACCCTATATTTCAGGGGTTGGAAAACTTTGGCTCCCGGCCCGTCAGGGTAAGCCGCTGGAGGGTCAGGATGTTTTGTTTACCTGGAGCATCTGCAGGCATGGAGCTCCTCAGCTCCCTGTGGCCGCGGTTTGCCATTCCCAGCCAATGGGAGCGGCCACTGGCTGGGAATGGCAAACCGCGGCCACAGGGAGCTGAAGGAGCTCCATGCCTGCAGATGCTCCAAGTAAACAAAATGACAATGTATTAGATATTCAATTAAATGATTCCATAGAGTTTAAAATCATCAAATTTTGGTGTAGACCCGTTTATAAGCCGACCCCCACTCTTTGAAGCGTCACTTTTTTACTGAAAATATTCAGCTTATGGACGAATATATACGTTACATTATTCTCCATTACGTTCCATGTCTAAGCCCTGGTTGAACATGAATCAAGACTTTTACTATTCTTGCTTGCAAAACCCAGTGTAGAGAAGACTTTTGCATAAACACAAGCACCAAATCATTCAGTTTGTTGCCAGATCCCACATGCCACTAAGTCATAGTTCTGACCTGGAACGGTATTCTGTATCTGACATGCAAACTGGACTAACAGATTTGTCATTTACATGCCAATACACGGAAAGCTTTGCAGTGCTGGTGTCTGAGCTCCAAAAACAAATCACAAGACTGGCTTGTTAGCCAATAACCCAAACAGTCTTCCCAACACAGCCAGCAGCTTGAGGCTCATTCAGAAGAAACACCAATCACTGAAACATTTATACATTGTCTTACAACACATTATCACAAAAACTTAAATGAATAGAAAAATTATTTTTAATTTACCAGGATATCCTTCCAAACTTTGCCTCACATTGTCCACAGTAGGGTAAATCTTTAAATAAAAAAAAAAAAGGGTAATAATCAAACCAAGCTAATTGAAATAATGCAGTTCTAATAAAATATTACTAACTTTGAAATAAAGATATTAGAATCCTATTATTTTAAACACTGACTATTCTGACAAGTCATATTCCTAGCAAATAATGTGGAATAAAAAGACACACTTCTCCAGGAAAGCAAGAAAAGACTGAACACTTAACACGATACAAGAGTCTTATTAGAATTTAAAAAACAAAACAAAAAAAGCTACAAACTAAATTTCATTGAAATTAAACTACCCAAAGTGGAAAATTAGTTATGAACCAGTAACAAACATTCAACATTTATTCTGTCAGTTATCTTACACTGCTGCTGGCTGAATAGCTATGAAATTCATGAAAATCAGTAGAAACTCCAAACAAACATATTCCAAGTAATGCCCCTGATGTCACAGTGGGCTCTTCCCTGACTGATAAATCTATTCCTAACTTCTAGTTTACAAGACTCTGTCCTTTCTCTTTTTTTCTCTTGTGTCTAAAATGATTGAGGAGTGCAAGTGACATGGATACTGCCACTTGAGATACACAAAGAGGGGATTATAGGATGTGGAATGAAAACAGAACACCTCACATTTTGGGAACTACATTTTAGAACACTTTGGTGATTTGAACTTAAAATAAAATTGATGTTTCTGGGATCTCATCACAGTTTCCAAAATAGAAAACAACGCAGCTGTGGGAAGAAAATACCATCTTCTAGATTAAATGTAAAAAAATACTCTCCACTTGTGGTCACAAAAAGATTTCAGAGGACTTTTAGGGACTAGATATGTTGCCTTTTGGTGTTCCAGGCCAAATATATTTTCCCTACTTAAGGTATATCTACACTTAAAATGCTACAACAGCACAGCTCACCTCGACGACAGGAGGAGTTCTCCTGTCGCTGTAGATAATCCACCTCCCTGAGAGATGGTAGCTGGGTCAACCAAAGAATTCTTCTGTAAACCTAGCACTGTCTACACCAGGGAGTTAGGTCAGCACTGCTATGTCCCACAGTAGTATGGCTTTTTCACAACCCTGAGAGATTAGTGATGCCAATGTAAGTTTTCAGCATAAACCAGCCCTTATATTTTCCTTGCAATTTCAAAAGAAAAATTATTCTACCCTTCTCTTTCCAAAACCTATTACGTTATGTTGCTGTTTGAGAATGACTGCTACATCCTACTCCAGTGGAAGATGTATTTTAGTGATGGCCAACTCTCATATATACAGTTTGCAAAATGATCTAGGATCTTTCCACAGTTCCATAACTCAATTTCTCCCTCCTTTTGACTGTTAAAACCCAGATGGTCACAGTGCTGTTGGCAAAATCCTACAGTACAGCTAAAATAGCTACATTAAATCCTTTTCTTAAAAATGTTTAAATTAGTTTTTCTACTGGGATGGAGAAAATGTGGCACAGTATACAGATGTGGTTATATACTAATCAAGAGGTAACTCAAAGGGGTTAGTTTTGCTCAAATTACCTTGACAAAAAAGGATAGAATTGTAAAATAATTATGAAAGGGAGAAAAATACAAAAAGCTAAACCAAAAATCTAGTTCAAGTTATACAGAAAGTTGTCATCTCTACCGGTTGCTGACAGAAAATAATTGCATGTTTTCTGCCAATCATCCCCTTTATTATTGAGTGAAATCACAGAGAATAAATTTAATTCTCATCTGCTGCTATACCAATGTCTCATGCTTGACTTAAGAAACATTGGAGAATTGTCCTGTAAGTTGAAAGCCAGATTCAAAGGCTTATTATACTTTAAGTGTAGCTCTATGATTTTGTCCATCACATAGGTACAGTAACTATTTTATTCTTTTATCAATAAATAATTGTAGAAAAAAATTCTTCCACTTTGGTAATTTTAAGTGGAAAATCCTGGATAATTTTTTTGAGAAATCATGGCAAACTGATGTTGACAACAATGAGATATGTTTGTTATCCTACTCTGAACACTGGAAAAAAAATAAGTGGGTAAACATTAAATAAAAATACCAACAACCACCACCACCTAGAAAACATACCAAATGAATAGGAACGTCAGGTTTTGCTAGAGTCTTCACACTACTGCCTAGCGTAACCAGACTCTCTCGAAATTCTGAGCACAACCACTTGGACTGGTCAGCTCCCATTGATCCAATACTTGAAAACTGTCCTATCACCGGCCAAGATTCTTGTGCTGGTATTGCTGATGTATACTCTTTCAAAAGCTATTTGGGAAAATAAAAACATTTTGTTAGACTTCAACATGTCAAACTACATCACAAACTACATAACAAAAAGTTTATAGCCAGGTTTCAGTATTTAAGCTCTTGTTTGATGCTCTCTATAATTAAGCAGTTCATTTGCCACTAATGAAAAAAGTTGGATTATCTATTCAAGAGTCCAATATAAAACGCTACTTAACTAAAAAATTTTTTTTCCCAAAACCATGATGCTCTCTTCCATGGGGAAAAGAGATCATGAATAGTTTTGTTCAAATGAGCTAAAACTGCCAAATACTTCCTGAAACATGGAGGCTGGGATTATCAGAAGAATCTAAGGAAGTTAGTCACCTAAATCTTTTGAAATCTGATGGATATCGGGCACCTGACTCCATTAGCCTCCTTTGAAAATTCCCAGCCTCAAATGCCCAGGAGAGAGTGAAAGTGATAGAGAGAGAAAGGAGAGAAGGGGGGTGAGTGCGCACGCGCGCATGGTGCAAGGGGAGAACAGAAAATTTCCTCTTCAAAATTCTTTCTAAGATATTCTTACTGAAAAGCTAATTAGGAAAATATGCAAAACCAAGTTCACAAGGACCTAAATGCCAATTAAATTATCTGAGAGAAGGTTAGACACCACAGAGGCTCTAACTGGCTTCATGATGAGAGCTGCATTCACACTCTAAAAGGTGTGAGTTTTTCATTACAACCATAAAATAAATATACATATTCAAACATTTACTTTACAAGGGGGATCTACCCTTTATAATTTTCTTGTCCAGTGAAAGGTTGAAAGCTATCTGCAGTCTCTGACTTTCCATTATGTCATAATGAGGGAGCATGTAGCTCAGATTTCAACGGGAGGTCAAAGTGTGGATACTTCTTTGAGTGGAAAATGAATGAAACAAAATGACACATTTAGCAGGTCACTGACATTTGTGAAAGGCAGGTAAAAAGTTTGGCAGAGCATGAAATTACCACATGCCAAAGAGGTGTTAGGTATAGAGTGCCTTCTCAACTTTGGAAATGTGCATATAACAGACAACATGAGGCATCTTCTTACAATTCTGAATAAATCTGAACAGAACCATAAAAAAATACAGTATTTTACAGTAATCCTTAATGGAAAGATATCCTATAGTAAAATATGTAATTTGACTTTTTCCTCTGTCATGCCTACGGACAACTTCTGCTATGCGCCTATTCAAGTAAGTAGATCTCTCCCACTAAAATGGCTTCTAATCTGCTATTTACCTACATATGTAATAAGTTTGTCATCATGATATGTAGAGTCCATAATCTATGGTTTTGCCAGTGCCTTTAGAAAATGTCATTCTGTTAGCCATATATGTCGGAAGAAAGGAGCTAAGTAGCTTACAGTTAACATTAGAAAACTGTAATGAAGAGATGGAAAGTTTAAAAATAACCAAAAGAAGTCTGCACAAAAGTTGTTTATGAAAAGAGAGAAGGAAAATAAGAAAGAAGAGAAAAAAGTGAATATAACAATTCCAATACCTTTCTAAGTCTAAGGTGACCCCATTTTTCTTTTTGGTTGCCTTGGTATCGTCCTGGGGTTGATCCAAGCAGATATACTCTTAAAAAACATTAAATATGTTAGTTCATTTAGGATTTGAAGTATTATCAACCAAATAAAAGAGAGAGGAGATAAAAATGAGTCGGAGACATAAGCCATTTCAAGCAAACTAGCATCCAGAATTGCAAGGTGAGGAACAGAAAGTGGAAGATAAGAGTACTTTATTTTATAGACAAAGCCATCATCTTCCATTTAGCATGTAAATCTCAATCTGAATGTAAAACACTGCACATTAGAGAGAAATGTACACAGACAATTTTAATTTACAAGACTCAGCACTGATTTCAGTTTAAGTAACTTTATCAGCATGGCCTGATATATAAGCATTGCCAAAATACATAAATACAACAGAATTAATAATACAAACAGAGTAGCTGGATTGTATTCAATGTATTTTGTTACTATTGTCCATTTCTGATTGCTAGCCTGTCCATATCATCTCTTTCCTTTCTACCAAAGTTATATACAGATTTATTCTTTGCTTTTTAGCAGTCTTTTGCTATTGCTAATAGAAAATCCCTCTCAATCTTTTTGTACAGAAAATGTCTCTCTCTCCTCTAAAGTTGGGTTCTCTGCATTTCCAGCATAGTTTACAGAGAGTCTTCCAGCTTCCTCTTCCCCGCCCACACCCCAGTTGGTGCTTACAAATTCTACATTTAAATAAACAATTTTTCATTTAGTTCCGGGGTCCAGTGACTTATCCTAAAATTACTATAAAAAGCCAAGGAACTTTGTACCCCCTTAACATACATTAACTGACAATATTAAATTGCATTTCTAGATTAGTTTTTCTGATTACAATTCTTAAAATCCATATCTCAGAAATCTCTTAAATAAAACCCTTCCAACTCTGTATAACCTACATTGAGTGCCTAGCCTCTTAAAAGAGCATAAAGATATCCACGTTAAAAGGTAGCCTGAAATGATACATACCTTGTCTCTGAAAGATCATGCTCTTGGATGATGTCAGCCCATTCCTTGAGAGTAGGGGAATTATAACTCATCAAATAGTGTATTAGGTCAGACTTAAAATTGGTTACAGATTCACCAGCAGAACCAGTGGTTCCAGGCGGTAGCCGTGGATATAGGGGGCTTAGCCATATTCTAAAAAAGTAGGAAAGAAACACTAAGGCACTATATTTATTCCCTTATCATATATTGCATTATATATATATTCTAAGAAAAGTAGATCCAGAAGTCCAATCAGAATGCCAGATAGAAACAGTTTAATTAGGAGATGATTTAGTCATTTTATTAATTACTAATAAAATGACTGGCTTAAACAATTTGTCAAGCATGCACAGTAATCTCAGCTCACTCTTCAGATATAAATGGAAGGTTAATTAAGAGCACAATTTATTATTCTGTCAAAAGAGAATGGCAAACATATTATCCATTATAAATTTCTTGGCACACTAGCCTGCAATTACACTCACTGGGTCACAGACTGTGCACCACTTTGACTATTTATCCCCATCCCATAAATCTACAGTGTATATACAAATGTTATACAACTTGTATCCAGAATTGTCACTACAAATTGAAAATTGCTCTGCTGCAAAATAGATTTATCTACTAATTGATGAAATGACAAAGAGTTAAATGAACCAAAGCTAGAGGGCCTGAAAGGTCTTTATGCTTTGAAGAAAGGGGGACAATCATTTGTCACCCCAAAATTTCTTTCAGCACAGAAGAAGTGGGGACACAAGAAAGGGGAGTGAGTCACAGTCACCTCCCAAAATCCTTTCTATTATGGAGAAGGGTGCAGATCTGCCACTATCCTCCTTCAAAGGAAGTCAGTAGTGTCCTCTTCAGAAGATTAGGGTTCTAGATAGGAGACTATTGTTGTTTCCATGAGCCCACAACCCTAGATCTCCTGTTCAGGGTTCTCCAAAGTCTTATGAAGAGGATGGGAGAGATTTTTCCTGAGAGCATTAGAAGATCAGGCAACTTTTTGAAATTAACAAGGCACAAAGAAGCTGTTAGTGGAGGGAGGGGCAGGGGAGAGAGGAGGAAGGGAGTAGGACAGAGGTTACCTTTTTAAAATTATAAATTCTGTGGGGGAGGGTCTTTCCAGGTGTTCACGTAGTACAACAGGCCCACCATCCTGATTTGGGGCCTTTGGGCACTACTGCTATATAATATATATAAATAATAAGTGGCATTCATAAAGATACAGATGCTGAAAATACCTTGCTGCTGTTGCTTAACCCTGCAGTACGAGTTCTCTCAAGGATTCCAAAGGCAATTCATAATCATAGAAAGTAAAACATTATGCTGATATTCCAAAATAGTGAGCTACTTTCAAATTCAGGAACAATAAAATAGTTCTACCATATGTTGAGCGATTTGTGTGAACAGTGGTTTGATCATGTCTAACAATCTCCTAGTTGCTTTTTTAACACATTTTCTCTTTAAAAAAAAAAAAAAAAATGGGTCTTATTTTCTTCCCTATGGCAAATGGAAAAGCACCCTTATGAGTTAATCTGCATTCTGGGTAGATTGTACGCCCACCGTCAAGATATCCTTTCCTGTTTTACATCACTGTAGCTATAGTAACCAAAGCCTTTGTTAAATTCTCAAAGGATATGTACTGTCTTCCATAATTGAAACATCTACAATTCCAATGGGATTCATCACACTGGGAATCCTGCATGTTGTAACAACTAGATACCAGAATTAATACACACAAATTGTGATGGACGAAATTCTGATAAATGAGAAATTATTCTTTTTTAAATGATTGAGAAGTAGGGAAACTTGCCAGGAACTCAAAAAGGCCTGGTTTCATGCCTGCATGGTTCTCTGTAAAATCCAACTGGCAGAAAGAAGACCAGAGAATAGTAAAGCACTGAAGTCACAGGCATCTCTAAAAAAAATAAGACATTTTAAAACCAGAAATACTGGTTATGTTTTCTGCTGCTTCTCAAAAACCCCTAATAGGCTTTTGCTTCAGTGAGATGGAGACCATAAAAGAGTGATTTAAGAAGGCCCCAAACACTATCTCAGCCTTATAACTGTCTTGACGGAATGCTTATGAGCCAATATTCCTCACGAAACTGTTCAGTTATGCTTTCTCCCATACAGTATCTGTTTTAATAAACAGAACTAAGAGTATATCTGCTCAGTAGAGAGACACTAAAAAAAATTTAAATGTGTGGACTTCTACGTAGCTGTTTTGGTTTCTTCATAATAGTTAGAACTTTCTATGTAAATGGGTCAATCTTTGCATAATTAATGAACACAGCTTCTCATAACGAAAGGGTTGAAATTGGCTCAAAAACCTGAAGTGGTCAGAAATGAAGGAAAAAAAAAAATGGCCTGCTTAGGTTTCTTATATTTGGTAAGGGTAACATTTCTTACATGTAGCTACAGCTAAGGGCTTGGCTACACTTACAAATTTGCAGCGCTGCAGCAGGGTGTGAAAACACACCCTCTGCAGCGCTGCAAATTGCGGCGCTACAAAGCGCCAGTGTAGTCAAAGCCCCAGCGCTGGGAGCCGCGCTCCCAGTGCTGTCCGTTATTCCCCACAGGCAGGTGGAGTACGGACAGCGCTGGGAGAGTTTTCTCCCAGCGCTGGCGCTTTGACTACACTTAGCGCTTCAAAGCGCTGCCGCGGCAGCGCTTTGAAGTTTAAGTGTAGCCATAGCCTAAGAAAGTCGTGATTTATCGGTTCAGAAGTTGCTACCACTGTTTGTTATACACCTTTACCCCGATATAACACCAATTCGGATACAACGCAGTAAAGCAGCGCTCTGGGGGGGGTGGGGGCTACACTCTCCGGCGGATCAAAGCAAGTTAAATATAACGCGGTTTCACTTATAACGCAGTAAGATTTTTTGGCTCCCAAGGACAGCGTTATATCAGGGTAGAGGTGTAGTTGTGGTTTTGGTGTGGGGTTAAATTTGAGTCCTCCAGACACAATGCCACTTACTCAAATTTGGGGCACCCAGGTCAAATTTAAGTGAGTGGCTTTGAACCTGGTTTACAGCATCAGAACACCACTCAAACTTGCAGCAAATTATAAAAAGCTCCTGTGTGCTAAAAGTTGCAGTGTATGTTGAAAGTTGTGGTTTCCACAACAAAAATCTCAACCTGTGGTTTTCTTACAGTCTTACACACAGCTCGGATCTCAGCCATTACCATAATTTTAACCGAGTTCTTCGGGATAGGAACCATCTTTCTACTCTGCGTTTGTACAGCACTTAACACAATGGAGTCCCACTCATGACTGTGGCGCCTAAGTGCTAAAACCAAACAATTAATTAAGCCCATTTTTGCTAAATGTCCTGCGCTTCTGCTACAGTACAAAGAAACTTAAGGCTCAACAAAAATAACTGAGCTTGCAATGTTAAATATTTTAGGCAGACTATTTTCTAAAATTTCACACTTCTAATAATGTAGGAGTCTGTCATGCCATTAAAGCACATCCTGCCTCAGGTGTGAGTGCCAGAATTTGCCTCAGAGAATTCCTCAGAGCTCCCTGGCACATAAATCACTGCCATCCTGCTTCAGGAATTGAGGCAAAGTCCCCCGTCATATGTTAGTCCCACTCCACTGGCCTTTGCACAGTATGTGAGGTCATGGCCCCTCTTTCTCCCTGTCTGTGCACTGCCAGAGACACCTGGAGAACAGTCCTTAGGGTCCCCTGCATATACTGACTGTGACACACCTTTGGACAGCGCAAGCAAGCAGAGGGGGAGATCTATCCTAGTCTACATATTTTTTTATAGTATGGTGATGAGGGCAATATTTGAGCATTGTCCAATAGTGGATTAAGCATACTTATTACATATGTCACATTTGTTCTCTCATCCTCTTCCCAAAGGGAGAAGTATGCACAGTGAAGTGTCTTGTTTTGGTAGATGTTTGTTGTCTGTTTTGTTTTTTTTAAGTTTGTTAAATAAATACACCTCTACCCCGATATAACGCTGTCCTCGGGAGCCAAAAAATCTTACTGCGTTATAGGTGAAACCGCGTTATATCGAACTTGCCTTGATCCGCCAGAGTGTGCACCCCCCCCCCCCCAAGCACTGCTTTACCACGTTATATCCGAACTCGTGTTTTATCGGGTCACATTATATTGAGGTAGAGGTGTATACCTATTGCTATGTGTTTAAAATAGGGAATGCAAAGGCAAAGAAATATGCCCAGCATTTGGAGCAAGAAGTGGCGAGTTTGTGATGATTCTTAGTTCCTGGCAGAATCCATTGCATTCTCTTGGACCACCCCCAGAGAAGGTTCTGTTTCCCCGCACAGATGAGCTTTACTCTTATTGTTGAGCGTTCCATCCCATACTACTCATCCTACAAGGCCAGCCAGCCATCTTTGATATGTTCTTAATGGTGATGAAATTTTAGTGAAGACATTTAGGGAATTAGTTGCCTCATCTGATATGGGGCTTTTTCAAAACACTAAACACCTAACTACATCTTTAGGCACCTAAATACCTTTGAAAATCAGTTAAACACCTATAGTATTCAAAGAATCAAGTCCTAAGGAAATACAACTATTAATAATCAGTCATCTGGAAGCAACCACAATAAAGTGCAGTTTTATTCTGAAAAGAGACACTATAAAAATGGTGGTATGGAATGTTTAATTGTATCTCAGTTGTTTCCAGATCAAATTTGGTCAGTTTACAAGTAAAAACATACAGTAGGCCAAGTATATATTTTTATAAAACTTGGCTGCCTACATTTAGATGCCTCAATCTAGACATCTAAATACACTTCTCTATTTTCAGAATTAACAGAGCAACTGCATCTTTCATGGAAATCAATAGGGATGCACAAGTTTAGTGCATGTGATAGTCACTTCACTTGTTAGATGCCTAAATGAGGATTTAGGTTGCTAATGTTACATATCCAAATTTTAAAATGTTGACCATAGTTTTTCAAATACCTCCATATCTGAAAGTCAGACTGTGTTTTTCTATTCTCATGAATTATCAATAAAAGAGAGTAAGAGTCCAAATCTTGTCCCCAGTAATGTGTCCATTGTGATTGCATAGGTAAATCCAGTTTCCCCTGACATGGCATTGCAGAGCCACAATAGTTAGTAAAAGTAAGACAACCCCCCCACCACCACCACACTACACACAAACTCCTAGCAGGCTTTATTTATTTAACAGGAAAAGAGAAGAAGAAAAAAAGTCCATTCCTCATCTTCATTTTTCAAAAAACAAACAAACAAACAAAAAACAACAAGGAGTCCGGTGGCATCTTAAAGACTAAGGGATTTATTTGGGCATAACCTTTTGTGGGTGAAAAACCTCACTTCTTCAGATGCAAGGAGTGAAAGTTACAGCTGCAGGTTTTTCACCCACGAAAGCTTATGCCCAAATAAATCTATTAGTCTTTAAGGGGCCACCGGACTCCTTGTTGTTTTTGTGGATACAGACTAACACGGCTACCCCCTGATACTTGACTTCATTTTTCAGGTCATCTTCAACACACAATACAGCATGAGACACGTAGCCTCCTTATTTAACAACTAGTAGATAGCAAAGCCTCTACTATAACAAAAAAATGGTTGCTTACCCCTGAGTTTTCTGGTCCCAATCAGAATCAATAAGATTGGATGTGTGTATCACAACTCGAAGACCTTCTTCGTATAACAACAACATCATTTTCCTTAGAAATAAGTGCACAAAATTCATGAAGTATCATAGTAAGAAAATACAGAGCACAATAAAAATTCAAAAGATTGCTCTAATAAACCCCATTCCTCCCAAATCATTTGGATAATTAACTGCACTATGAAGGACTGGAGACTGTAAGGTCTAGGCAGCCTGACTCCAGACCTGTATCCTACAATATTATTTTAGACAGACAGGTAGAAAGAGAGAGAACACACATACCCCTGCAGTGAAAACAGAGGTTTACAAGGGACCTCCATCTCTTCCTTAGCATAGGATCATGCAGTCCCTTAACTATTATAGAATATAACTCTAAACTCATGTGGCTGAGACCATCTTCAGAAATTTTCTTTAATCTTTGAACATTAGTGTTCAGCAAACTGGGATTGAAACACCCGTTACTGAAAATGGATATTGTAGTTTCACTTGTGCTCATGACATAGTTAAGGCAATATAGTTAGGGATCTCAACATAATGTAGTTTTGGGAAACTCATACATCAAATTCTTTACCCAGTGTGGCTGGACTATGAAATAAGCATTTTTACATTATGGTTTGCGTCAAAGTCAGACTAACTTCAGTACCCAAAAAGATAATGGAGCAAATAATTAAGCATTCAATTTGCAAACACCCAGATGATGATAAGGTGATAAGTAACAGTCAGAATGGATTTGTCAAGAACAAATTGTGTCACACCAACCTAATAGCTTTTTTTGACAGGGTAACGAGCCTTGTGGATAGGGGGAAGCGGTAGATGTGGTACATCTTGACTTTAGTATAGCTTTTGTTACTATCTTGCATGACTCTCATAAACAAACTAAGGAAATACAACCTAGATAGAGCTACACTTACAAAGTCTGCGGACGATACCAAGTTGGGAGGGTTGCAAGTGCTATGGAGAACAGGATTAAAATTCAAAATGATCTGGACAAATTGAAGAAATGGTCTGAAGAACAAATGCAATGTACTCCACTTAGGAAGGAACAATCAGTTGCACACATACAGAACGGGAAATGACTGCCTAGGGAGAAGCACTGCAGAAAGGGATCTGGGGGTCACAGAGGCTCACAAGCTAAATAAGTCCACAGTGTAACACTGTTGCAACAAAAGCAAACATCATTCTGGGATGTATTAGCAAGAGTGTTGTAAGCAAGACACAAAAAGTAATTCTTCCACTCTACTCGGCGCTGATTAGGCCTCAGCTGAAGCTGTGTGTCCTGTTCTGGACACCACATTTCAGGAAAGATGTGGAGAAATTGGAGAAAGTCCAGAGAAGTGCAACAAAAATGATTAAAGGTCTAGAAAACAAGACCTCTGATGAAAGATTGAAAAAAACTGGATTTAGTCTGGAGAGGAGAAGACTGGGAGGGGACATGATAACTGTTTTCAAGTACATAAAAGGTTGTTACAAAGAGGAGAGAGAAAAATTGTTCTCCTTAACCTCTGAGGATAGGACAAAAAGCAATGGGCTTAAATTGCAGCAAGGGCAGTTTAGGTTGGACATTAGGAAAAACTTCCTGTCAGGGTAGTTAAGCTCTGACATAAATTGCCCAGGGAGGTTGTGGAATCTCCATCACTGGAGATTTTTAAGAGCAGGTTAGACAAACACCTGTCAGGGATGGTCTAGATAATCATCATCCCATGAGTGCAGGGGACTGGACTAGATGACTTCTCAAGGGCCATACCAGTCCTACAATTCTATGAAAATCTAATCTTTATAAGAATGATCAAGTTAAAGTTAATGGTGGCTGTCAAAAATACTCTTCCAGAAACCTCTAAAACAGAGTGGTTGACTCTGTGCAGCCTGTGGCCACAAAAGCAAACCAACAGAAACATAACGCCCGTGTTACAGTCTTCTCTATTTGTCTTGGAATGAGAAGTGTTTTGTTATGTTCCAAGGTCTGCGATTAAAATATTTTCAGTTGCTGGGCCCATAGGAGACCGCAAAGCTTCATCTGCAATGGACTGGGTCTTTTGGGTAATGCACTTCTGAAAGGAAGTCAGACGATGCACCTTTTAAAAATATTAGGGTCGAATAGAACTATAACATTTAATATGATCATTTAAAACAACTCAAAATACATTGGGAGGAACAAAATAAAATGCAGCATACAGAGAATACGTTAATGAAGATGGGATGTTCGTGCTATGCTACACAATGTTATTCATGCCATTTAACTAGTTATAGACAAAAACATTTGAAGGCTTTTTTTAAAAGGATGATAGTGGAGTGCTAGCTGTGCTATTGTTAAGGTTAAGAACTGCTTTCTGTTTAAATATATAATGAACATAATTTTAAGAATAACCACTCATTCCTGCAGCCTAACTTCTTTGACGCAGGAACAGACAACAGCCTGTCTCATCCAGAAAGAGAAACTGACTGGAACAGTATGGCTCTTTTTGTTTGTTACAGGTACTGATTTCTTTTCCCCTCTCTTGCATTCCCCTCCCTGGATAAACAAGAGGAAGATCAGCTGCAGGCATATTCATGAGAAAGTTCATTTAAGACGCTCATCCTTTCAAACCCACTTTTTAGCTTCATTTCAGCTTTTTATAAGTTTCCATGGAAGTCGGTAACCAATTACAACAGAGTTAGGTGTTGGAATGTCTGAAGTCCAAGAAGTACCGTTTTTCTATCTCAGACTCAGAAAGAGTCCACTGACTAAGGACGTTTTCTACCTTTGGCTTGCAGGTTACAAACTCAATACTCTGCTACACCAAGTTGTAAAGAGTCTATTTGTGACACAGTTTTCCCATTTTCTGAAACTATCTGGAGCAGTTACTTAAAAATCCAACCCTTTTGCTCCCAGTTTTGTCTTCTTTTTCTAGCGCAAACCTGTTTTATTCTCCTAGGACTTTTTTCTAAACCAAAGAATAGATAGAAAAAAAGACACGTCTGAGACGTCCCGAAATTTCACTCTGCAAGAGCCTTTTCTGATATGTCTAAAATCTAAGTTGTACAGGAATAAAACATGCCACTGGAAAACAGAAATGATATCAATATGGGGGGAAAGGAGGGGTCCCAAGCCATATAGCAGTAGCCTTTCTCCTCTGTTAAACTATATGGGATGATGTGTACTGACATAGCATCAAGGATTAAATTCATCCCAGTTCAGATAAGATGTAAACCAGCATAGGCACCATTAAATACCAAGTCATCATTGCTTAAGTAGTGCTTAGGGTATTATGGGTACCATCTGCATTCAGATGAATTGCACCATAACTGTTTTGTTTCACCAACAGACAGAAAAGTTCTTAGCTTGTTTTATCAGTAACAATGTTCAGACAATGCAGACAATGTTCAGGTTCCAATCTTGTCGCAAGTATCATTTTTTCAGCAATAAATCCTGTCAACCACAAGCATACTATAAAATGCAAGTTTCATCTTAAATATATATGTCCATACACATCATTTAAAACTTTCCAAAGAGACATCAGCTTCCTTTTAAACTTGCTTTTGTAGTGAACGGCCATTAGTCCGGATCTGTAAAGATTTTTAAAGATACATGTTTGTATAGCACCGCAAGAAAGAACTGTAACTGCAAAAGTGAGTGCAGCATATTTGAGTAGCCTGTTCTACTGAAATCTGCCCAAGATTGATTACAGAACAGCAGCCTTAATTCCTGGACTATGTGCAAATTTGATTATTTACTGCTACCTTCAGTTTGTTGACTAAGCAATTATCCTTGTAACTTGCAAGTCCCCTTCTCTCTCACTTTCATTTTTTTTTAAACAGTGTGTTTTAATCTCCTAGAATAATTTTTTAAATCAAAGACTAGAAATCCATGACTTATTAAATGAGAAAAAGAATAACAGGCTAAAAATATTAAGTCTCCTTCATAGAGTTAGCTATGGCTGAGAAATTAAACAAAGTACTGTGACCCTTATAAATAGGGCCCTACCAAATTCATGGCTGTGAAAAACACATCACGGACTGTGAAATCTGATCTCTCCCATGATACCTGGCTATTGTAGGGAAGGGGCAGGGCTGGTGGCACCCCAGATGGAAGTGCCTATCATGTGCCGGGATCCAAGGGACCACCCCCACATATCCTGTGACCCTCACTTCTGCGTTGCTGCTGGCAGTAATGTTGGCTTTAGAGCTGGGCACTGCCCAGCTCAGAAGGCAGTGCCGCCGCCAGCAGCAGAGCAGAAGAAGAGTGGCAATCATGCAACCCCCCCACAACCTCCTTTTGGGTCAGGACCCCCATGGTTACAACACCACAACACACTGAAATTTCAGCTGTAAACATTTGAAACTGTGAAAAAAAAAAAAAAAATGAAAACCAAATGAAATTGAAAAAAACTGTGAATTTGGTTGGCCCCCCCCCACTTATAAACATTTGTAAATACCAGAACACAACATACATCCTTCTTCTCTCAACTAGTCTCTACAGAGCCTTTAAGTTCAAAAGCATATCTTTATAACCCAGCTTTCCCACCCTATGAATTGTTCTTTAAAGCATTAGAAATAATGCATACATTTTATACAGCAGCCCCAGCATTTTCTATTATCTTTAAAAAAACGGACTTTCCTGCTTCACAGCAATTACTTACGTGTGGTGAGTTCCAAAGGCAATATCCAGCTTAGCCTAGAACAACAATGAAAATTAGGTAATTATTTCATTAAAAAAAACCAAAATCCTGCTACAATTAAAACGAGAGAAGGTTGCAGCTTGCATTTTGCTTCAGTTTACTGCTCTCTAATGGAGAAATCGCAAAATTACAAGACAGCCACTTTTACCCCAAGCACCTGTAGATGCAATCTCCAATTGCTAAAAGTGAATAATCTTTACATATTACACCATTCTTGTGACTGTGAGACATTAGGCCCAAGCTCCTTTTGTATCGTAAGAGAGGTGTTTCCAAAGACTCTCAAAGTCTTCTGGGGTGTAACAACTCTGTTGCAGGCAGCTAAAAATAAGGTGTATTTCATGGGGAGAGAGAAGCAAGACATACAGGAAACTACAGATGAAAGGTAATTCTAGATTTCTACACTGTTTATTTACACTGTCCAGGGAGAGGGGGGGCAACACCCTCAGACCACTCCAGACCACTATTTTGGGAGGACAATATTTTATTTTGTTAACCACTGGCATCTAGTAGTTGCAATACCAAAGGCCACACCTAATTTACATACTCAAATACATGTCTTTAGGAGGAGGGTTTTTTTTTGTTTTTTTGTTTTTTTAAAGAAATGGCTTCCTTTTATTTCAGTAATAGGTTGAATGTAATGCATGTTTATTGTGGAGAAGCCCACAGAAGTCATAGGATTTATGATCAGATACTGAAAGACATTATATACAAACAAATCCTCTACCATACAATAACACACGGCTAGGAAAATATAGTCGGTGTGGAGCAGTGGTTCCCAAACTTTAACAGCTTGTGAACTCCTTTCACTAGCATGTCAAGCCTCGCGAACCCTCTCTCAAAAACGAATATTTCCAGGGATTTTCTCCTTTACCTGAGTATAAATTATAAAAGCAGTGATCTTGGAAATATAAAATTTGTTTTTATGACATGCTTATTACACACTATTTATTATTATCTATCATTATACTATTTTTATTATATTATGAAAACGGCAACAGTCTTCCAAGATCTCACTTTCGTAGCTTGTATCACTTTGAATAAGCCTGTTATAAGACAAGGCTCCTATGTTTCATCAAGGAGTATCAGATGTGAAACAGCATGAAGGTATTTAAGAGTTCCTCCTACATAAGCATTCAGGTCTTGAGCAGTCCAGGCAAACAGCGCATGTTACAACAAAGCTTAAACTTGTTCTTCATAATAATTTTAAAAACAATACTAGCTGCCTATTTAATTTTAAAAACAGCAAAAAATATTCACCTCCCTTTCCGTTTCTTATAAGAGTCTTCTAGTTTAAATCTCCTCAGTGTGATAGATATGCTTGCTTTGATCTGCTTAGCTCTTGGAAGTCCAGGCGCTCTGGGCTGCTGGTCCTGTGCTGCCCAGGGTCCCTAGGGACAGCTCTGTCTGCCATTAGGGAATTTTTCCCCGACAATCCCCTGTAACATTTCACAAACCTCCAGGGGTTCACGAACCGCAGTTTGGGAACCACTGGTGTGGAGACAAATGGAACATTCATAAAATACCATTTGCCCTACAATATTATGATCTATGCTAGCATAGTCCTTTGTACTACAGTATTCCAGCAGAGGTTACACTATTGTCTTGTCAGAAGAAGGATGAGTTAAGTGTGAATTACCTGGCAAAGGCGAACATTTTCATATGGGTGTGCCTGTGCATGCAGCTCAGCCTTGGATTCTCGCTTTTCACCATGTACTATTAATAATGGTTTTTTCCTTAAAACAAAATTAAAACGTGATGATTTTAATAAAAATGTTATCGGGTGGGTTAGCAGGTTACCGAGAGGCAGCAATCTACCATAGCTGCTCTTTCATGTAGCTACAATTTCTAGTTCCTGTCTCACGTACTCTAGCAAAGAAATGGAGCTACAATTTGCACTGCCAATCAATAACACTAAGAAATTAGTTTAAAGAAGTGATTAGGATATAAGCTTCTGAGAAAGAAGTGCTACAAACTCAGCTGGAAAAGAAGCGGGAGTGATTTAGAGACCATAAGGGAAACTGTCTCAGAAGGAAGGCTTCCAACATTGTTGTAGCCGTGCTGGTCCCAGGATCTAAGAGAGACAAGGTAGGTGAAGTAATATCTTCCACTGGACCAACAACGGTTGGTGAAAGTGATAAGCTTCCGAGCTACACAGAGCTCTAGGTGACCTGAAGAAGCACTCGATGAAAGAGACAAGCTACATGGACCTCTTCTTTAGGTCACCCAGAACTCTATAGGTCAAAAGCTTGTCTCTTTCACCAACAGAACTTGGTCCAATAAAACATATTGCCCACTTTGTCTCTCTAAAAAGGAAGCAGAAGATGAAATCCTCTGGGAAGATCTTAGATTCAGAAGTATTGAGAACGGCTCCCTTAGGCAGTGATCTGCATAGCACTCCTGCTCAAAGTTCACCACAGCATTTTGACAGTCATAGTCACTCCCTGATGCTCCACTCCACTGCATTTCTAGAGTGATGGAAACAGCAAAGTGACATTTAGGAGAATGATGCACACATTTTATTTAGAAGCCTACAGCACACAAAGATGAGGATGGAGTGGAGTGACAGGGAGATATTAACAAGAATTGGTATTGTGATAGCACCCAGAGGTCTATCATTCTTTCTGCCCCAAAATGATGACCAGTCTGAAAAGACAAAAAACAAAGGAAGGGGGAGTGAAAAAACAACATACCAACAAAAAAAGTCCATAGGGCAACAGGCACATTTTTTGTTAATTCCTCCCTTTAACTAACTAACTAACCAACCAACCAACCAACCTCACTCACTTTAAGGAGGAAAACAAGAAGCCTGGTTCAAGTCCCCCCTCTGCCTACGGATCAGCTACTTCTCAGGTGAGTGCTCTAACCATTGGACTATGATATATTCAGATACTGGGCTCCCTCAATCTGTCCTGCTGAAGCTTCATTGTTAAAGAGTCATTGGAACAGGGGGACTAGCTCCTGGGTCTCCTACATCCTGGATGAGTGCTCTAGCCTCATGGTTATAGAGTCACTCCTGCTTGCTTGCGCTCTCTCGTTCTCTGGCCCAAATGACTATTTATCCCAAGTGGAACAGCTTCAAACAGGAGAGAGTGAGGGAGCCCCCTCACATCAGAATAATCCAGCAGTTAGGGCATTCACCTGAGAAGTGGCAGATTCCTGTTCAAATCCCTTCTCCCCCTCGGGCCAAGGGAAAACTTGTCTCCCACAGCCCAGGTGTGTACCCTCACCACTGGACTAAAAGTTACAAGGAAAGGAGTGAGTTTCTCCCCCTCCTGGCTTCTTCCAAAAACAGCACAAGAGCCCAACTCCAGGAAAGAGAGTCTCAGTTGAGAATGGCAGAGATACATGCCTCCCTGCAGCCTGGACTTAGGTGCCTATATCTCTATGAGACAGGTGGGGCTTAGCACACACCCTCTTGTTGGCATCTCCCATTGGCTAACTTAGCAGCTCCTTTCCTAGCATATGCTGGGTTTTGTCAATTGCAGTCTAAGGTGCCTCTCTCCACATTTATTTTATAGAGAGCCCAGATACCAAACTCAGGATTTGTGAATCAGTGATTTTATAGGTGCCCAAAAGTTAGGTGCTAAGACACTCAGCATCACAACACTTAACTCCTTTTGTACAACCAGGCCATCCAGTTTTAGGGCTGAATGCTATTCATTTATTTGAGCCTACCTGTTAGCATGCTTCTCCCTGTTAGTTTGTATTTATCTTTTTACCAGCCATAGACGTACCTTGTTGTTTTCTTCCTGCTTAAACCCTTTGTGTGTGTGTGTTAAAGAGAGGAATTAACAAAAAACGTGACTATTGCCACATGGACTATTTTGCTTGTATGTTGTTTTTCACTCCCCCCTTCCTTTGTTTCTGGTCTTTTCAGACTGCTCATCATTTGGGGCAGCAACTATGTTTGCACAGCACCCACAGAATGATTGGACTCTGACCCCTGGGTACTATTACAATCCCAAATATTGTTACTATCTCCCTGCCACTCCACTCCATCCACAACTGTGTGTGCTGAAAGCGTGACCAGAGTCCTCCTACCAGATCAGGCCCTGCATGTGACTTTGGCATTCGAATGCCTATCTTGCCCTGGTTTGTGAATTGTTGTAGGGCAACTTCCTTTATTATAAGTGTTAACAACACCCAAAAGTGCTACTGCAGAGTGAATTTAAAACTGTGTATTATCATAAATATATCTCTTAAAGAACTGTGATATTTTGTAACTTTGTAATCTCAAACTGTTTTTAACATTTTTACCTGTATGAAATACGAGCGACCATTTATAACATTACTGATACTAATATTATAAAATTGCAATGAATCTTATATAATATATGCCGTGTAAGATATCAGTAGAAAAGTTAGGATTTGCCAAGTATGATAATCTTGTTTATATGTTTGTATCATCTTTCTATTGTGTGTTATAAATGTGTGATATATCTGTATCTCATACCTGTGCTGTTTTTCTGGGTCACATCCCCAGACAGATTGCCATCACCCCATCTAGCCAGTTCCATGACCCATGAAGGACAATCAGCTATACAATGAACCCATTAAGAGAAGCCAGGGGCTTCACTTATGAGTCAGCAGGACATGTAGAGACATGCTGGTGACCATGGGACTCCCACATGCTGTAAATTTGTGTTTGGGACGAAGAAAGTACAAGCCACATGGCAAAAAGCTGTAAAAAGGAAGTTGCATCTTCTCCATTTTGTCTTCAATCCTGCTTCTTACCTCTGCAACTTCTCTACAAACTGAAGCACTGAACAAAGAAAAGTACTGACAGACCCATCCAAGCTTTGCATGTGTTCCAGAGGGACTCTACAAGCCAGAAAACTCACAAATGCTGCTAAGAACCTGATATGTGGACTCTGAAGTCTTATATATGTATCTGATCACTTTGACCATTTAACAACTCTCTTGTTCTTTTATAATAAATCTTTCATTTTGGATACTAAAGGATTGGCTGGCAATGTGGTATTTTGGGTAAGATCCAAACTAATATTGACCTGACAATGTGGCTGGCCCTTTGGGGATCAGAAGAACATTTTGTATAGTGAGCAGAGTTTTTAAATAACTTCTCACTTTATTGGACCTATGTGCTGACTGGGAGTCAGAGAACTGGACTAAAGAAAGCGGTGTGATTTCCTTTTTTTCAGATTCTTAATAACCAGCGTAGGAGATCAGGAGCACAGTTCGTGACTGGTTGGTGAGTCTAACTTCAGTGTTAACCTCCAGTTTTGTGAGAATCTGCTCTCTTTTTTGCAGCCTGCCCTGACCTTGTCATTTTTAGTGTGGGCTAACCTAGGCACAAGGGGTCAGAGGACCTAGGCAGAAGATAGGCTCCCAGGCACCTCAAGTGAGGCAGCAATGAGCGTGCTCAGAGACAGAAACACGGGCACCTAGAAAACTTTACAGCAAAAACTTCGTTGCCACATGAATTCAGCAGGAGTTCTGTGCACTGCAGTGAAGTTGAAACTGGGACTTAAGCAACTAAAACAGGGACCTAGACACCTAACTCTTTTTGTGCATCCAGACCCAAGTAATTTTCATACACACACAAAAAACCCATTATGATTTTAAAATAGTATTAATAAAACATCCTTAAAAAGTCATACCTGAATTCCTGTGGATACTGTCTTATGAGCCATTCCACATCTATACAATAGTTAAACTTACAATGGAGAGAAAAGGAAAGGCCAGTTAAAAAAGGCAAAGAAAAAGACTTCACCAAAGCAGCAACTACAGGGAGAAATATTTTGCACTCAAAATTACTGATGCGTACAGCAGTACTTATATTTTAGAGTACATTTCAAGTAGGGCTGGCAAACTATTAAAAATAGCAATTAATCACAAGATTAAAAAAATGATGAATCACAGTATTAATCAGACTTAATAATAGAATACCAATTTAAAATTATAAATATTATGGATGTTTTTATACATTTTCAAATATATTGATTTCAGTTACAACACAGAATACAAAGTGTACAGTGCTCACTTTCTATTATTTTTTATTACAAAATATTTGCACTGTAAAAAAGAAAAACAAAAGAAATAGTATTTGTTGTTAGTAGCTACCGGCATGGTGCTCTGCTCTTGTTCGATGATAACAGTCGGCTGCGTGCGTGTTCCCTGTGTGTGCTGTCTCAGCTCTGCGCAGCAGACCCCGAGAGACCCCCCGAATGATCACAGACTCTAGTAAAGTACGAAGGAACCCGAGACAGGTTTATTGTCAAACGAAGCACAGTAATAGTTTCCTATAGACTCTACAGGACATACTACGAATATGTGCCCCCTGGCAATGGACACAGCTCAGTCAGTGGCAGGACTTTCCACTGCCCCCTAGGCTGGCCAAAGATGCGCACTCCGGGACCTACTTTTATACAGTTACAGGACAGATTACTCATCCCTCCTGACATATTGAGGTACAGCCTCTTGGCTCATTAGGGTGCTGTCTCCCCTTTGATCATGCTGTTCCAGAATACAGATCTATCCATCATGCTGTCCTGTCTTTAAGATGCACCTGCTTGTTCCTTGTTATGTCTATGGAGTGTCCTTGTATCAGGCTGTCCAGGTGCTATCTTGGCACAAGTTCCTCTTATTAGCCCTTATGTGTGAACGCACCTGCTTCTAACAACCTTCTTCTCGCCAAATTTCTGTGAGTGAGGCCTGCCTCTGGCTCACAGCCCAGCTTTTGCTTAGCAGTGCCTGGAAGTACTTTGGTTCAGGCTTCAGGCCTCAGACTAGGCCTTTGACACAAGAGTTTATATTTCAGGGCCTCATCTTACTACAGTATTTTTCAATTTACCTGTCCACCCAGTCCTACTTCTTGTTCAGCCAATCGTTAAGACAAACAAGTTTGTTTACATTTATGGGAGATAATGCTGCTTGCTTCTTATTTACAACGTCACCTGAAAATGAGAACAGGTGTTTGCATGGCACTGCGGTAGCCGGCATTGCAAGGTATTTACGTGCCAGATATGCTAATCATACATATGCCCCTTCATGCTTCGACTTGTAGGCTCTAAAGTTTTACATTGTTTTGGTTTTGAGTGCAGTTATGTGTAAAAAAAAAAAAAAATTCTACACTTGTAAGTTGCATTTTCACAACTAAGACTGCACTACAGTACTGGTATGAGGTGAATTGAAAAATACTATTTCTTTTGTTTCTCCTTTTTACAGTGCAATATTTGTAATAAAAATATAAAGTGAGCACTGAACACTGTGTTCTGTGTTGTAACTGAAATCAATATATCTGAAAATATAGAAAAATCCAAATATATTAAACTGTAATAGAATGCCAAATTAAATTTAACAGTGCGCTTAATCGAGACTTTTTTAATCTAGTTAATTTGTTTTGTGTTAAGTGCATGCATTAACTGCAATTGACAGCCCTAGTTTCAAGTAATACACATAATTTTTTTAAGTTTTCATTTTCATACATGTTTTCTTAAATATGTACTAATTACAGAATATGGAATAAATAACATTTATACAATGTAACAAGCAAAATGCAATGACTTCGGGAACAATGCAAATATAAGATCTTTGTGGCAGGGCTTATCTTTTTCTTCTGTGTTTGTACAGTTCCTAGCACAAAGGGATCCTGTTCATGACTAGGGCTCCTAAATGTTGCTACATCAACCAAACAAACCAATATAACTCCTACAACATCTTGCTCTACAGGTCCGTGAACAGTTTACCCTCACACACAGAAAAGCAGATACAACACTATCCACTTTTCAATGCCTGTCTATTCCCAGAAGATACCGGCAGTTAAGGCCTTGTCTATCCTCGTGGTGGCATATAAAGTACGGTAACTACACACCACGATGAAAAGCAGGTTGCATCTCTACAGCAGCGTGTAGCTACACACGGCAGTGAAAGGCTCTGGCAGTAGGGAGGCAGCAGGGAAAGGCTCTGCTGGCAGGCAACTATCAGAGCCCTTCCCTGTGGTGGGCAACTATTGGAGCCCTTCCCCACTGCCAGAGTCTTTCACTGCAGTGGGGAAAGACTCCAGCAGCAGGGAGGCAGCTGGATACTCACTGCTAAAAACAGGCTCATGGGAGGCACTGCTTGGGAGTGTAGAGAGCAGTGTAGGGTATATACACAAAAGATCTGGTGTGTCTGTACTCTATTCACCAAGGCAGTACTTCCCCATCTACACTGCTATTGATATCCATGCTAGCTGGGCATGCAGTGTCTGTACTCTAAACACCACTGAAAGTGAAGACATAGCCTAAGAGGAAGTTTCTTAGAATTAGCCTGAATTTTGAACAGAATACAGAACATTTCACTTAAACATAAACGGCTCCTTCAGAAAGCATGTGACTTTTTAAGTATTTTCCCATTTAGATATAACTGGAACAGTGGGAAGGGTCAGATTCTGATATTAGTTACACTGGATGAGTCAGGAGTAGCAGCCTTGGGGTCAATGGAATTATAGCAGCATAAACCATTGAAAGTGAGTTCAACATTTGGAAGGGGAAAAAACCCAGCAAGACCTAAAACTCACCTGAGCAGAAGATACAAGAGTCCCAAAGAGAGGAGACAAAATATCTATTAAAAAAACAAAACACTATTAACCACATCTTTATAAGTAAAATACTCATACACACTTTAGATTTTGTAACAATTTGTTAATTACTATTGCACATGGACCTGGTAAAATGATAGGGAGACTTTCTCATCTAGATTGCTGGCTTAAATGCAGTCCAGACAAGCAGCACCAGCGACTGTTTGTGAAATAATCTGGGGTGACAATCCAGTTCTCTTTGATTGTCTGTCTACAAAAAAAATAGCAAACTTGTTGGCAGACAGCGGAAGACTACAATGAGCAATGAGAATGAGCTACCCTGTCACCTCTGAAGGTGGGCTCTCCAGAACAGGTTTGAAGAACATCAGCAAGGTAACATTAAGACGTTTGTACTGATATTGTCCATACTACGCTTGTGCTGGACATGAAGGACTTGAGTCTCCTGACAACAATTCAGCATTTTCCACTTCCTTCATTTTTGGGGTGTGGAGAAGCAAATGCAGCTAGAGCACAGAGAC
This sequence comes from Mauremys reevesii, assembly GCF_016161935.1. Lineage (NCBI taxonomy): Eukaryota > Metazoa > Chordata > Testudines > Geoemydidae > Mauremys > Mauremys reevesii. Next base: position 32,069,042 of record NC_052626.1, read on the forward strand.
AGCCTCTGATCCTGAAACTGATTTCAGTAGGAGTTGACCTATAAGAATCCAATGAGACCACACAAGAGAGTCTTATTGAAGGATTAAGGCCCAAGACAGAAGCTTCTTATTCTTTGTGTACTAGAATTTAGAATAGATTGCCCACTGATAACGCATTAACAAAATCTGAATGTTTGAAGCACTAAAAGATTTACTCCAAAATATAATCACATACATGCTTTCCAAAATATTATCAGATGAAATATTTTAAGACTCTTCCCACAAAACCTGGCTTTGCAGATTAAATGCACAAAAAAACTATCCCCTAGTTCAGGGCTCAAGCAAGCAAAATGCAGAGCACTTCTGAGAAAGCATGGAAACCCTCAAGTCCCACTGAACTCAAAGAGATGTGAGAATCCTCAGCATCTTGATTTACTCCTGTAAAATCTTGCGGTATGGATCCCTCAGACAACACATCAGCACTTTGGGCATACAACACTGATGAGAATATTGGCTAAAGAATCAGCCACACCCTGAGGCATGACTCTCTTCACTTAATTTCATTGTACACAAGTACAGGGCTACAAATATGTACACTCATATTGGTACAAGTACTTCCATGTTGCTAAAGGTCAGCCCACAAATCTCATATTGAAATAAATGCACACTATATGACTATTTTAGTTTGTAATTCATCAGATTTCTATTTAATTACATGCACACAGACTGTTAGTGTAACATTACTGCTGACATTCAAGATGTACTACATATGTATTAAGAAATATGAAGTTATTTTTTGCACATCAGCTATAACTGGCATATTTATCTGGTATGGCATCTCTGATGTGTCAATACTCCACACAGAAGGAGTTATTCAACCTTGGGTTACACCCAGATTTCCAGTAATTTCTAGGATTGCCGATCCAAGTGCTTTAAAAATTCAGCAATAAGAGCATTCACAGTGGTATAAGGTAATCACAAATTTTGAGGGGTGTGTAATTCAGCACCTAGGAAATGCACTTTATTACAGGGAGCCTCCAATGGTGGGAGCTTCTATAGGACCCTAATAATGAATTAAAATCCTTCTCCCTCAGCAGAACCCCAGAAGGCAGCAATGCAAGCACCATGCAACCTCTCTCAGGTAGATGCTTCCAGTGACACACAAGGGTGAACTCTAACCCAGAGGCTGTATTGGGAACTGGTACCCAAAGGGTTATGGCCATAAAACACAGCTTATACCATACATATATCACATACTTCCAAAAGAGGGACTATAACTGAATTTCATGACACATACACAAGAACACTTTCTTTAATACTCCCATTCTACCTGAAACACTGTTTCTGTAGGAATTAAACACTTACCTTTTATGTGAAGTGCTCCAGAGTTGTACTTAGACTTAATACCTTTGACTTTAGTGACAAAGAATCTGAAAGGGTTCCCTCCATTCAACAAATCCCAAGTGTCCTGGCCTTCACTTGCTACCTTATAATGTTTTTCTGGCTTTTGGCTCACTGGGAGCTCATTATCTTCAAATCTACATGAAGGCTGCTTTTTAGGTGCACTGTATTTCTCCTCTTTGACTGCTTCCTTTTGTGCATGCTGTGGCTGACCTTCAGATTCAGGCTCCTCATCACTACTTGAAAGGCACCAGCCTAAACCTTCTTGGGAAGTTCTCTGGATTTTTGCTGGTGAAATCTCTGTTGGAAAACTTGTATCGTTAAATTTCACAGGGGAGGCTTTTCTCTTGTGACCAACTTTTCTGGCCTCTGAACATGGGTACTGTGATCCACTAGTTTTGCCATGTCCACTGTGAGACAATGAAGATGTAGATGGCTCTTCAGCATCATCATCATTTTCTTCTGTACTTTCATCACTGCTAGATACCGTCCATTTCCCATGCTCACTTTCTTGAGACATGTTTCTGGAAAAAACAAAACCACCACCACAAAAGCTGTATTTTATGCCTACTGTACTTCTCACACAGGCATTTTCCTTGCCAGAGCTTATTTACTCATTCACCATCCTGAACTTTCACCCTGACTTTGAGAATTTTTTATTTAAGGGGTCATCCAGAGAGCTTCTCACTTAGAAACTCTCCAAAAGTATGCAAGACTTAGGTTATGTCTACATATAAACTGCTACAGTGGAGTCACTCACTACAGCGACAGGAGTTCTCCAATCACTGTAGTCAATCCACCTCCCCGAGAGGCAATAGCTAGGTCTACAGAAGACAAAATATACAGAATTCTTCAGTTGACCTAGTGCTGTCTGTGCTGGAGATTAGGTTGGTTTAACTACATAGCTCAGGGGTATAGATTTTTCACACCCCATAACAATGTAACGTAGCTGGTTTGACTATTTATTTTAAGCCCGGGAGAGAGACTGCAACACCTACTGACTTTTACAATGGAAGGGCTCATCAAAACGATAGGCTGCTAACCAATGGGAAAACCACTATTTAAAAAAACAAGCTTGGGAAAAGAAAACTTTACTAAAAAGGCTGAAGTAGGAAAAAGGATCGAGGTTCAGGTTAGTTACTTTCACAACCAGTTCAACTACTATTCTTAGTATACTGCACATGTAACAACAGTCAGCAGGAAGTGAAAGGCAACTAGTTTATTAATCCAGGGGTCAAATAGACAAATGAAAGATCTGCATCAAAAGACAAACTGCAAGGCTAATAGCCCCTAATCTAGAGCCGTGATGCCTATAGGAAATCAGCCAGTAACTAATGGCTGGATTGAGATAGCTGGCACTTATTTGTAAAGAGAAAAAAGGTACAGTACATATAAATTGTATCTATTAGACTGTATCCCTCTTATATACCACTTTCTGAATTAGCTCTCATTTTGCAAAGACGAACTTGGTGGAGCTATTTGTATGTAAGGTTAAGCATGTATATGGGTTAGGGTATTAGGGTTTGTCTACACGTGGAGTTATTCCAGAGCAGCATTCCATGTGGACACATTTATTCTGAAATATGAATGCCTTGCTCCTGTTTAGTGTAATCCACTTTGAAAATCTCATGTGTGTAAATATATAGAGTCCTTCCAGACCAGCTCCATGTAACACCTATTATGCGCTAAAGTCACATCTGACTTTGACCCAATTAACTGTCACGTGCAGACAAACAAACCCTTAGACTGAAAGCGCTTCGGGGGGAGAATCCTGCTTTTGTCCAGCACCCAACCCAACACGGCCCTGGTCCCGAGGGGAGCTACAGCCAACCCACTCGGGACGGACGAGACCGCCCCCCCCCGCAAGACCCAGCCCGACACGGGGAGCCCGCAGGACCATCCGCCGCAGAGAGGCGCAGTCCCGGGCTCCCCACCCGCCTTCGCACGCCGCGGCGCTGAGCCACACGGGCGGAAGCGCCCAGGGCTCCCGGCATCCCACGAAGCCGCCACCAGGAGCGAGGGCCGGTGCTGCCACCCGCCGGGCAGTGGGTGCTTGTGGGACGCTGCACCTGCTAGTCCCGAGCTCCTGCCCCCTCCCCTGGCTCCACAGGCCGGGCCTGCCCCCGCAGCGAGGGGCGCCCCCAGCCCCGCCCAGGATCCTCGCGCACCTGCGCGGGCTCAGGGGCGCTGCTCACCAGAGCTCCGGCGCTGCCTGGCGCCTGAACCGTCCCGCGCCGAGCCGGCTCCCACCTCTTCCCGTTCCGGGGCGGGCTCCCTCCGGGTCCTGTCACCCGTCTCGTACACGTGGGTCCCTCACGGAGGGGAGGGGGCGGGGCCTGGGAAAACCAGGGGCGGGACTATCCCAACCTCCTCAGCCAATGGCGCCTTCCCCGCGCTCCGCACCAATAGCCGGCGGCGTTGTGGTTGCCCCGCGGAAGTTAAGCGAGGCGGGCGCGTTGCTATAATGGAGGAGAGGGGTGAGGGCAGCCGGGTCATGTGCGCAGCCCCCAGCCGAGCGGGGAGCGGCGAGTCGGGCAGGGAGCGCTACGTGCGGGTAGGTACCGGTCCGGCGCACCCCGCCCCGCGAGGGGGCGAGATCCCCCTACTCAGGGGCCGAGTGCGGCTGCAGGCGCGGGGCCGATTGGCTCGTAGGATCCGAGGCTGCGGGGGAGGCGGGTCGCGGGGACAGCTGGGCCCGCTCAGGTGGACCCAGATCCGGCCCACACTGACCGGGCTCAGCCGGGGAGCGGCCGAATGTTGCCAGGCAGTCACCGGGGCAGCTCCGTGGAGCTCCAGCGCAGGCGGCGGGCGGCCCTCGGTTCCACAGGCGCGTTGTGTCTGTTTCACTGGGACGCGGCTCGCCCTTGATCCCAGTCCCCCCCCGCCCCCCCATGCCTCTGAAACCCCCCCGAGCCAGACGTGCTGGAAGGCGGCAGAGAGCTGGTGCCACAGCGTGGTGGTGGGGAGTAAATCTTGCTTCGCACCCGACCGCTGGCCCGGACGCTGTCCGCAGTTCAGCAGGTTTCCTACTCTTCTGAGGCTTTAGAGGAACCGTCCTGGTGTCTCCCACGGAGTTGAAGCAGCGCAATACGCACGCCACAGTGTCCTAGTAACGCTTCATTTGGCCTTGATGCTGGTTCAGAGCAGGAGTAGTATTTGCATAATCATTCCTTCAGATTATTATTAATTACTGCATGAAGTGCTCAGCTAATGAGGATAGTTGTACGACGGTTTAGAGGAAAGGGGGGGGAGGAAAAGGGGGTTAAATTAATCAAATTAAGAACACAGTCTACATCAAAACTGGCTTAGCCTAACAAAATGAAGTGATTTAGGATTTGATTGCTTCTGTATTCTAATTTACTACAAGCCCATGACTACAGCTAACAAATAATGTAATTGCAAGCCCCTGATATCAGAATGCTGCTAAAATAGGCAAGTTACACCATGTAACCTGATAATGAAAGGCATGAACAAATAGAAATTTAATTGGCACTCTTTTTTTCTTAAAGTAACAGACAGCAGCCCTGTGGGGTTTTTTTCTTTGTCCTTTTACATTCCCATCTGGAATAGCTCATAAATATACCCCCCAATATTACCAGAACAAAAGTGGAGACCATGTTGTAGTTTATCAGCACTTATGGGAGAAAATCCCTCATTAGAATTGTATGATTCAAAATATGTTATTTACGTTAACCTTCCTCTTACTACTGACATGTGGAAAATGCACTGGGTTTTTTTCAGAAATGCTAGTTTCTCTGGAAAGATTTGCTGCTTCCTGATCATGACCCATGGCCGTTCCCCAGCAATTTGTTCACGCCATGGCCTGAACCTGCATTGTGACTTAAGTGGGAGTTAAAGATGCTCAGTACTTTAAAAATAAGCTCAAAACTTCATAGGAGCAGGTCTTTTGTGTAGGTTGGTTTCCAGGAATCTGTTCAAAATGTTAGGCCTGGTCTACACTACACAGTTAGATTGAGGTAAGGTGCCTTGTATCAACCTAGCTGCAGAAGGGTCTTCACTTAAATTTTGGCTCCTGCTAATGTAAGTGCCTGTCTATTCTGATTTAGTAACACCACTTCCCTGAGTGGCATAGAATCACACTCGATGTAATTAGGTTGGTGTAGTGTCAGTGCAGACACTGTGTCACTTATGTCAACTGTTACTGACCTTCAGGAGCCATCCCACAATGCTCAACATTGACAATACAATAGGTACAAGTACTTCTGGTTGTGAGGATGCGTACTGCTGACACAACGAGCCAAGTGTGTGCACTCAAGCAGTTTAATAATTGTGGTGGCTATGTGGCAACATAAGTTCTGTCGACATAATTTTGTAGTGTAGACATGGCCTTAGATTCCCACAAGGTCCTAAATTTTGCCAGATATTTACGCACGGTTAAAAAGAATATAAACCACACTAATAAGAAAACATTTTTGATGTTGTGAATTAATAACAATTTACTAACTGCAAAAAAGATTTTATGTTTAAAGACATCAAGCTGAAATTTAGAGTTGTGGGTTTGTTGTTGGGTTTTGTTTTTTGTTTTTTTTTAATATGAACTAAAAGCAGTAGTATTCCACTGGCCTTGAGTCACCTTGTGAGATAAGGCATGCAAAACATTTTCATACAGCAATATGATTTTTAAGTTGCAGGTTTTAAATGTGATATCTTTTTCCAAATAAGTGTTTATTTCTCACACACAGTTTTAATAAGTAATACCAGTAACTTTAGGTCAGGTGTCCTGTTGTTTCTTAATGGAAATCTATTTACTTTCTTTAGGTTTTTGAAGCATGTGATGAAGATAAAAAAGGATATTTAAGCAGAGAGGACTTTAAGGTCGCTGTAGTGATGCTATTTGGTTACAAACCCTCAAAGGTATAGCTTATTTTTTTTCTCCATCATTTCTTAAAGACTATGTTTATAAGGCTATCTCACTATTAAGAACACCATATGCAAAATAGTCTAATAGATCCAGTTGGGCAGAGCTGTTACAATTCATGACATTAACAGAAGTATAGTCTGATTCTTAGAAGTCAGGTGTCAGCTGTAAGTGTGTATTTAAAAACAAAAGGCCCAAGCTATTAATTTTCATGTTGGGAACATTATCACTATCCACATTAATTTTGCAAAATCCTGCTCTGAGGATGCACAGGTGTACAAGATGGGTGATAAAAGAGGGTGTAGTGAGCCCTGCTTAGTTTCAAGTGTGATATGAGATCCAAATGATTCTGCATTAATATACACACAGTCCATTTGCTTATTTCATGATGCTCTTTGAGAAGAAATTACTGTCTGTTACAATAAGTAAACACTTGTTCTTGGAGTCACTTAGGGTTCTAAGACGTGCAAAATGTACTTCTTCAGCCTTGCCTTTTCTGACATATAAACACAGCAGCATCCACTTTGGGTTTGTTTGTTTTTTAAAGCCTACCAAAATACTACACAACATACACATTTTTTTTCCTCAGGAGAGGATGAGAGAGAGAGAATAAAATACGCATGTGAAATGTTAGTCTTGTCATTTCTTACAGTATTGGAACGCAGTCATATACTTTGGGGATTGGAATGGTACCTGAACAGAATAGATAGAGCATGTATAAAAGATTATACAATCATGGTGTTGTATGTAACCACTGAAACAAGTGTATCTGTGTCCATCACCATGTTACTATCCAGACACATGTTTACATATGTAGCTGGTTAATCTTGTGTAGTGTCCACTTAATAAGGAAATAATGTACTGTGCACTATGTTAATTTCTCAACCAGCTTCTCTCCTCCTTTTCTCCCAATTTATTAAAGCAATAACTCTTCATAGAGGCCTGCATGTGCTGCAAGCTAACTTCAAACCACTTGTCACTCATTTAAGTGCTAAAAAAGTATCCTAAAAAATTTAGTGTTTTCATTCCATGATCAGATTACTTTAAAATAACAGAATAGAATTTTACCAAACTTTACAAAAATATTCTCCCACTGGCTGAGATATAAGAGATTTTGCTGAAAGGTTAACTTTTTATCCAAAATGAGTAAGGGACTAAAACTGGGGACTACAAGAACACCATTTGGTTAGAATGGTATTTTTTTTTATAAGTGACTAACAACAATCTTGATGTGACAGGTATTTGTAGCTCCTTTTGAGACTATAAAAGTTGGTTGCAGGGAATCAGCACCTCTCAGGTAGAGACGAAATTGTCTCTTCAACCACACAGTAATGTCACTTCATCATTAGGAGTGTCATGTGTACAGCAATTGCACCTGCAAAAACTCCTTATGGAATAGCAGATGGAAAAACTTACGGCTCATGTGCAATATATGAATTTTAAAAACTAAACAGCTCAAGATATATGATTTTTCTTACAAGAACAAAAGTGATTAAGCCACATGCCATAATATGAATAAATTGCTTGCAATGCTTTTATTTAAAAATAAAAGGTTGTTTTTTAAATGATAAGAATTATACATGGATTTCAAAAATTAAATTTAGCTGTCTTGTTTGTTCTAAGTACCTATTGGTCTGGCTTAGAATATGTACAGGCTTTTGCTTCTAGCTGGGGCTTTGTTGAAAACTGCTTAATTTTTGCACACAATTGAAGTCAAAACCTTTTTCCTAGAGATGTACACAAAATAAATTTTTAACTAACAATCTGTTTTTTAACTTCTGATAATATATCTCTATTTACTGTTTTTAAATAATAATATCCTTTTTTAAACCACAAGGTGTCACCAGTAAACTCTTTTTTGTGGATGATGTACAAAGTGAGGATTGAATGACATAGTATTGTTGCATTATTCTTCCAGGAGATGATTCTTCACAACTCCTTGCTTTCCTTCAAAATGATTTTTATCTAGTCTGACAACTTATAGTTTCAGTGGACATTTGCTATTATATATTTTTAAAGATTGTAAACTTATTACTATTAATATATGCAGTGTAGTTGTAGCCATATTGATCCCAGGATGTTAGAGAGGTAAGGTTTGTGAGGTAATATCTTTTATTGGGCTAGCTTTTGTTGGTGAGAGAGACTAGCTCTCGAGCCACACTTAGCTCTGTGTGGCCCGAAAATTTATTTCTCTCAGCAACCGAAGTTGGTCCAATAACAGATATTGCCTCACCCACCTTGTCTTTCTACTATTAAAATGACATTTCTAGCAACATGACCCACCTGAGATAAGTGTCTAGCGATGGGTTAAAATGGAGAGAAGCAACACCATTTTTTTGGACTGTTATTTCTCTGTTGCTCTGTCAGTGCCTGTATACTGACGCAATCAGTGCCTTGGATTTACTATCTTGGTAGAATAATTCACAATTAAAAATGTTTTTTTGAATGCAAAGCATTTTCCCATCTGTTTTACCAGTTTCAGCTATTGTTTATATTGTGTGATGAATACTAAAGTATCAGGAACGTGCTCTTTCAAATTTCTGGGGAGAAAAGAACTTTCTTTCTGGAAATCTGATTAATTGTTACCCTTCAACCATTTGAGTTGATATAAAAAGCTCTGGAAGGATTAGTCTGTTTTTGTTATTGGTTCTGTTTTTTTTTTTATAATCACACTACTGCAGCTCAGCTGTCATTTTAGTGAAGAGCTTTTTGCAGCAAAGTCAGATTGACACAGCATCAATGTAGAAACTGTGCTTGCTTATGTCACCATAAATGGCCTCTAAAAGATGTCCAACAATGCCCATGCTGACTGCTCTGGTCGTCAGTTCGAACTCTGGTACACAGGCATCTGCCCTTCCCCCTTTGAAGGATTGGAATTTTTGAAATTCCACTTCCTGTTTGCTCAGTGTGCAGACCTCACCTTGCATCTTCCCAGCTGACCATGGCAGCTCCACACAGCAAACGCTGTCGTCCTTGGAGTACAACAGAGTTGTTGGATCTGCTGCCTCTGTGGGGAGAGGAGACTGTGCAGTCCCAGCTCCACTCCAGCCATAGAACTTTGATACCTGCAGGAAGATTTCTCCTGGCATGTTGGAGAAGGGCCACAAATGGGACACACATCAGTGACATGTGAAGATCAAGGAGGGAGGCAAACGCTCTGTGCGGCACCAAAGACCTAATGCTTCTACAAGGAACTGGACGCCATCCTCAGCAGCGACCCCACCACTAGGAGCCCCATGGATACTTTGGGGACGGGGTGGCAGGAGGATGGAGACAGTGGCCAGTGGACTGGAAGTGGAGTTGGAGAATGAGGTGGACAGGTGACAGTCATCCAGTAGTGTGGCAAGCCAGGACCTCTTCTCTACTCCAGAGGGTTCATGCCAGTCCCAGCACTTTGGCTTTGGCATGTGTGATGCAGGAGAGGGGAGGTCTGGTAAGTGCTCATTTTGATTTGATTCTGCTCAGTTACATGAGGTAGAGCTGTCCTTTGTCTTGTTATTTGCTAGAAGTGGGTTAAGGGATAGAAATGTACAAGACTAGCACTATTTGCGTCTGCTTCCCATTCGCATATGCAGCTACGCAGTGGGGGCACTGCTGAAAAATTTAATGCACACCAAGATTTCACGGGACTCCTCTGGAGAGATCTCTAGGCAACTTTTCTGGAGGTACTTGCCAATCTTCTGCCAAAGGTTCCTTAGCAGAGCTGCCTTTTTTTTTTTTTCTTTTTTCCCCTTCCCCCGCTATAGGAAACTTTTTGTGGTGCAGTCAGTAATCACTTCTGCAGGGACCAAAGTGGCACACAGGCAAGCAGCATAGGGACCCGGTCTGAAGCTGCACACTTGCAGAAGATGCACCCTTGCATCCTTGTTTACCCTCTGGAGTGAGATATCAGCTTGAATTTACCCCCACCTGTGGAAAACGGTGGCAGAATTTGCAATAGTGTCCCTAGTCACTTGCACTGATCTGCTTAAAAAAACCACCTAGACCCTTGGCTCCATCTTGTACCTCCTTCTCTCCCCCTGGGCTGAACTCACCATGTTTAGTGAGGTTGTTGAGCTGTGTGCTTGCCAAGGGAGAGTGAGAAAGAGGTGTATTTAGCTATTATGATTCAATGCTTTGAGTGCACTCACAATACTGCCTCTGTTTGTTGTTTCTTGTGCTCTGGAAGGGAACATCTTACACACCAATGGAGTGCCTCCATCAGACAAGGAGGCGATCAAGGAGACATAAGAAGAATATGTTTAGGGAGGTGCTCCGATCGTCTGATGCTGCAGATCATGATCACAGCACGCGGAGAGAGACAATTGATGAAAAATTGAAAATAGATAGCCTGGAGAGGAAGCAGCACCAAGAGCGTATTTTAGAGGGGCAGGAGCGGATGATAAAAACTGATGCACGACCAAACAGAGATGCTGAAGTCCCTGATTGCACTGCAGTCAGAGTACGTGGGCTCGCCTTCCCCTGCAGCCTATACAGAACTGCGTGCCACGCCCTCCCCATGCCCACTGCAGTACTCCCTTCACTCCACCTCTTTGGACAGGTAATGATAGCTATGAGCGCCTCCTGTAAGAGAGTGCTTCTCAGAGTCATCTCCCTTGCAAGAAAGCAAATTCTGTGTATTGGTTATTGCTGTTTAATAAAAATGTACTCTCAGAAAGAAAATGAATCTTTATTTTTCTCCTACACACAATGGTTGCTGCTGGAATTCATACACAGTGGCAATTGGCACACTTGCAAACTGTAAATCATGCTCAGGAAGCAATCATTACAAGGGTTGTTCCAGGTGGCAAGTAAACAAGCCTGACTGAATGCATTATATAAAGACATATTACTGGGGGTCATTGTCAAAATGCTGCTACAAAGCCTCCCTGATTCGAATAGCCCCCTTTTTGAGCCCCTCTAATAGCTCTGGTATCTGGATGCTCCAAATCAGCTGCCATCTGATCTGCCTTGATGCTCCACCCTTGGGGAAACTTTTCCCCCTTACCTTAACAAATATTATGCAGAGTACAGCAGGCTGCTATGACCATGGGAATATTTTCCTCACTGAGGTCTAATCTGCCATAAAGGCAGCACCAGCGAGTTTTTAATCTGTCAAACACACATTCATCAGTCATTCTGCACGTGCTCAGCCTGTTGTTGAAACACTCCTTGCTGCTGTCAAGGTTTCTGGTGTAAGGCTTCATGAGCCGTGGGAGTAAGGGGTAAACTAGGTCTCCCAGGATCACTATGGGCATTTCAATATCCCCCACTGGAATCTTCTGGTCTGGAAAGAAAACCTCTGCTTGCAGCTTTCTGTACAAGCCAATATTCCTGAAGGTGTGTGCATCATGAACCTTTCCTGACCACCCTGCATTATCATCAGCAAAACAACCCTGGTGATCCACAAGCGCCTGCAGTACCATAGAGAAGCAGCCCTTTCTATTGATGTACTCCATCGCAAGATGGTCCAGGGCCAAAATTGGAATATGTGTGCTATCTATCACCCTACTGCAGTTAGGGAATCCCATTGCCACAGAGCCATCCCCCATTTCACACACACTTCCCAGAAACACAGCCCTTCATAGCAGGATGTGATTAATGGCCCTGCACATTTGTGTAAACGCAACCCCTGTGGTGGACTTCTCAACTCCAAACTGATTCATGACTGATGGTAGCAGTCTGGAGTTGCCAGCTTCCACGCAGTGATCACCACACATTTTGCCACTGACAGGGCTGCTCTCATTTTGGTGTCCTGGTGGAAGGGCAGGGGCGAGCTCCATACACAGTTCCAGGAACGTGGCTTTGTGCATGCAAAAGTTTTGCAGCTGCTGCTTGTCATACCATACCTGCATAACAATGTGATTCTACCGCTCAGTGCTTGTTTTCTAGACCAATAGCAACAGCCCACCATGTGCAGCTGCTCCATGAATGCTAAAAGTAATCTGGAATTGTTTCTTTCCGTGATGTCCAGGAGGGCAGGCACCTTAGATTCCTGTTTGGATTCACAGCTCAGAAAATATTGTATGATCAGCTGCATTGTGTTAATAACCGTTATCACAAGACTGGTGAGCAGTGCAGGATCCATGTTTTTAGGCAGAGAGGGCAGGCACACAGTTTACAGGGACTTGAAAAATGGTGCAGAGAGTAGCCAGAAGCCCATAGAATGATGGGACAGAAAAAACTGCATCCTGGGATGGTAAGCCCACACCCATGATGTCCTGCAATTCATTCCCACAACTCCTAGCAGCAGAAGGTGGCACGTTGCACAGTGAGATAGCTACCTTCGGTGCACTGCTCTTTCAATGCTAGAGTGCCGACTGGATACGCTCTGCCGACACAAGGAGCATTGTGTGAACGTGCACAAGCGATGTAATTATAGTGGTTTCTGGTTGTCAGAGTAACTTGCATTAACTTAACTCTGTAGTATAGACATGGCCTTTGGCTTCTTGTCTGGTCATAGACGCATAAATGTTTAATGGGGGGGAAGTATTTATATTTAAGCTGTAGTACTGAACTAATGCTGCAGATGATTTTACAAGATATGCTGTTAAATAGTTATGTGATCAGAATTGAATTCTATTAATTACAGTTGATACAAATTGAAATGACTATAATGGATCAAATTCACGTGGTGTAAGCAGGCTCAACAATATTGCCTGGTATATTTTCTCTGTTCCAGGTGGAGGTGGATTCAGTAATGGCCTCGGTGCAACAAAAAAATTCAGGTAATATGCAAACAACAGGCTTTCCTTTCTCTCTAGTCTGTTCTCATTCATGAATTCTGTAATCTAAAAATTAGGCTATAAAACTTTTTTAAGAGAACTTGCTACAGATTAATTACAAAGAGATTTACAGAGGCTGTTGATGAGTCAGGATTATTTAATTGCTAAATTCTTCGGACTCATGATGAAAATGAGCTTTTGGGCTTGTCTTTGGTGCAAGGCTGGCAGTTTTCCAGGAAAAACTAATTTACAACAGGCACTGGTAAATACCAGTTTAAACTGGGGAAAAAAAATATAGAATATACTAAAGAAAATTACTGAAAAAATGTTTAATGGTTTGATAGTTTTTTGTCATATATAATATTTATGTAATATTGAAAACCAAAATACGAGTCATGGCATATAAATTCCATGAGGAAAATACCAAACCAAAATGTACAGAGACAATACTGAACATTGGAATATGTTACATATATTAGTATTACCCTTACTGCAGTTGTACTTTTTATTTGTAGAACCCTAAATTAATTTCTGAATCTACTGCCTTGTGTAACCACAATTTGACTATGTAACTATAAAGCTAAGTGTAATACAGTGTGCATGAATGAAACAGTTTTTAAAATAGAAAATGCCTAGAACTGGGACTAACTAGTTTTTTTCCTGAGCGGTAAAAGCTCATTATTTTATGTGGTAAAAACCACCTCTAGGCAGTGATGAGCTCCCAAAATCCTAAGAACCAGTTCCCTGCTGGGTCCTCGGTGGCACTTCGGCGGGGGGGGGTCTTCACTCACTCCGGGTTTTCGGTGGCATTTCGGCAGCAGGTCCTTCACCTGGAGTGAGTGAAGACAGCTGCTGCACCCCCCCACCCCAATGCCTCCAAAGACCTGGTAGGGAACCGCTCGGTGAGTACAGTACAAGCCCCACATTCGTGTCTTCCCCCCGCACACCCACACATCTGACCCCAACCCACGTCCTGCCCCCCTCAGAACCCACAAGTTTCTCCTCTCACTCTCCCCCTCCCCCACCGGGGTAGCAGCAGCAGCCCGGGGCTCTGGGGGCTATTTAAAGAACTGGGGCAGCAGAGGTAGCTGGAGCCCCGGCCCTTTAAATAGCCCCTGGAGCCCCCTGCTATCCCAGGGCTCTGGGGGCTATTTAAAGGGCCCGCAGCTCCCCTGCTTCTACCGCCCCGGTCCTTTAAATAGCCGCCGGAGCCCTGGGGAAGTGGCAGGGCTCCCGTGACTATTTAAAGGACCGGGACGGTAGAAGCAGCGGGAGCCCCAGACTTTTTAAATAGCCCCCAGACCCCACAGCCCTACCCCCAGGGCTCCAGCTGTGGGGCTCTGTTGTCAATTTAAAGGGCCTGGGGGCTATTTAAAAAGTCTGGTGCCCCAGGCCCTTTAAATTGCCCCCTGGGGAAGCTGGGCCACCCCTTTAGCAACTGGTTCTACACCGGCTTCTAAATTTAACAACCGGTTCATGTGAACTGGCTCCAGCTCACCGCTGACTTTAGGTATATACTATACCATCCCTGCTTTGGTGCAGATGTATTGACTCAAAATTGAGGTTTTTTTAATAGCAAGGCTTTACGGACTAATTGAAATGGTCTCTTAAACTGTGGAAAGAGGTGGCTTTTAACAAATAAATGTGCTTCTGCAGTACATGCATCCCAAATACAGCAGCATTGTGCTAGAGTATGAGAACCTGAAAATGGAATTGACAGAAGCTGACTATAAAGAAAAGTAAATCTGGCTAGTCTGTTTTCATAACCTGAGAGAAATGCAGGGAGTAAGCAAAGCATGTATTGGTAAGTGATGAAAATTGTCTGACAGTGTCCCTCTACCACCGTTCCATTATTTGTCTATTGGATTGATAAAGAGCAGAGGAGTCTTATCTGCAAAACTAAGTCCAGACACAAGTACAAAGTTAACTGTTTACTTGAATTTTTAGATTATGGATTTTTAAGTGTCCAGTTGACCGATGAGACAACACTTTATTTTTAACTAGAAATATGGCTTCTTATGTATTGAGGTAGCTTTGTGCTCTGTAGTTATACTAGATAAAAAGCCAGTGCTAAGAGATCAATGAATGGGCAGCACAGTAGTGTAGGGGTCATTCTTTAAAAGGAAAATTGTATACTATAATTTTCCAGTCTTATGTGCCACTTTGAAAGAGAAAATAAATAAATGGATTGCAGCCCATGTTGCTTTTCTAAGGTTTTACTTCCGTAGTTATCCAATTGAAAGGGATGTTGCTCAGGCAGGCAAGTTCAGTGTGTTTAGGCATCCCTTGTTATTAAAGAAATTGTGTATATACAGAACCTAGTAGTTGAAACCAGCATGTGTCTATAATTCTAGAAACTGAGAATGTAATGGTTTTTAATGTGATGTTTCAAGAAGCAGTAATGAAAAAAACATTGAGAACCTGAGCGCTTGTAGTTTAAGGTTTGAATTGAGACAGTAGGTGGAGCTGAAGGAGCTATGCTTCTGAACCATATTAGATATAAATAGATATGGAAAAACTGTAAGAAAAAGAAACCACTGAGGTCTTGTTATATTTGTTTTAAAAAGCTAGCTAATACAGTGACATTGTTCTTTATAAATCATTTCAATTGTATAAAATAGGTCTAAATCTGTATATTTCACAGGTGTAAGGCACAAGATTAGACTACATGAGAATTCTGAGTTGAAATGACATTTATTTCTGTCTTGACTTGTTCTATTTTTAAAAACTAGGGCATACATTTTTTTCCTAAGATTTCTTTTTTTATACAAGTACTTTGCTTTCAGAAATACCAGACAGTTAATTAGGGTTGGATTTAACAAACTATATTTGCATTCCAACCTCTTTTTTTATTTAACTCTCACTAAAAAAATCAGATAAATTTGTTTCTAAGTACATTTACACAGTCTGTAAGTGTAATAACCAATCCAGTGTTACCATGCAATTTTATTAGGAGACGCATAGGAAACCAAACCTGAGGCTACAGAGCATTTCATAGGGTTTAGACAGAGCTGGGAATGATGCCAGCTACATTGTATGTGCAATACACTCTATGCCTTTATTTGTGGAATTCAAGTGCTATTGACTTTGGAGAGACCACTTCTTTGTCCTCTTCTCCCAGTCTAAGGAAAGATGGCATTGTAGCCAGCGAGCAAGAAATATATTAAGGAATAGAGAAAGAAGAGCTAGGTAAATGGAAATATAATTTGAGAAGAAGCTGAATTTTGCAAATCTCTAGTAGAATATTTTCACATAACCTAACATTATGAAAGATACTGTAATTGTTTCAATTCTTGTTCTTATCATTAATAATAAAGCAGTTACAATTATATTGCCTGAGTCAGTCATAGTTGCAGTGGGCAAATAAAGCAGAGGGTTTTTTTGGGGGAGGTATATTCACATTTTTCATTTTTCTAGGTGTATTACTTGAAGAATTTTTAAAACTTATGAGTACAAAGAAGGCTGCACAACTACACCATAGTGAAATAAGGCAGATATTCACAGCTTTTGACATGCAATGTAAGTTTTTCTTCCCTGAAGAGTTTTTTAAGAGAGACCTCCATACTGAAGCAAATATGCAAAATAGAGCATTATCCTATGATGGGATTTGGGCAGCCCTATCTTCCTATGTTTCTATCTTTCCAAGTAAAGTAACTAATATAGTAATGGCATTGCAGGTAGATGATTAACAGAAGGAGGGACAGCAGGCAGTTGAGACCAGCAGTAGGCTCCTAGGTTCTCTGTTCCACCACATGTTTCTCCAGCTTTTTGAAGAAAAGCTTTTGACATGCAATGTAAGTTTTTCTTCCTGAAGAGTTTTTTAAGAGAGACCTCCATACTGAAGCAAATATGCAAAATAGAGCATTATCCTATGATGGGATTTGGGCAGCCCTATCTTCCTATGTTTCTATCTTTCCAAGTAAAGTAACTAATATAGTAATGGCATTGCAGGTAGATGATTAACAGAAGGAGGGACAGCAGGCAGTTGAGACCAGCAGTAGGCTCCTAGGTTCTCTGTTCCACCACATGTTTCTCCAGCTTTTTGAAGAAAAGCTTTTGACATGCAATGTAAGTTTTTCTTCCCTGAAGAGTTTTTTAAGAGAGACCTCCATACTGAAGCAAATATGCAAAATAGAGCATTATCCTATGATGGGATTTGGGCAGCCCTATCTTCCTATGTTTCTATCTTTCCAAGTAAAGTAACTAATATAGTAATGGCATTGCAGGTAGATGATTAACAGAAGGAGGGACAGCAGGCAGTTGAGACCAGCAGTAGGCTCCTAGGTTCTCTGTTCCACCGCATGTTTCTCCAGGTTTTTGAAGAAAAGCATCTCTAGCTATTCACCTACCCTGACCCCACTTAATGTTACCACTATCGTATCTCCATCCCGATTATTGGAACTCCCTCAGGACCCTCTTCTTCTAATATTTCTCTGCACACTCACGCACACCACTTGTGTGGCCGATTCCTCTCCCAGGAGATGGGAGGGAATCTTCCCTTCCCTGCCTGACAGATGAAGGGGAAGAGAAAAAGCAGCAAGGATCTTCTTCTATGGCTTATTCTGGGCCCAGGCTTGGTGGTTCTTTTCCTTTTCTGGTAGGCTATGGGGATGGAATGTGATTTTTTTTTCTCCTCCCCTCCCCACTCCCCTTAGCAAAAAGGAGAGAAGCTTAAGAATAGGGCCAGTGAACCAAGGGCATGTAGCATTTATACTATCCTTTCCACGTGGATTTTTTTTTTCTATCTGTCCCTGGCCTGAAACAGGCTTGGCCCATGAGGAATAGAGGGAGGGCCAGGTGCTGAAATGAGTCAGTCAAGCATCGTCTGCAGATTGATCAGGACACACAAGAAAAAGATTTTAAATGGCAGGCTGCAACTTTATTAAAATTTAACATTGGATAGGCGCACTATCTGCCCCATCTTCCCATGTCAGGCATGTTAGGTAGGTTCTGTAAACCCTACACTCGACATCTATCATATGGCTCATAACTCAGGAGAGACTCTCCAGTGCCTACCCCCAAGGATTCAGCTTGCTCTGCTGAATCTTCTCACCTTTTTCCCCGAGCAAAGGAGCAAAGACAGAGGGACTGCAGGCTGCAAGGACTTCAGATCACCCCTTTTCCATAGACCCGGTCCATAGCAAAATCCCATGTTTCTTATTTTCTGATCACTAGCCCTTTGGCCTTTTATCCATCCTGGACACTGGCTGCAAATTGCACCAAATTAACATAAAGCAACCTAAAAGTATAATTCCTGTACTCTAGAACTACAAGGAGGGAGCGTGGGTTCATCTAAACATGGGGCAAGAGGCCTGCTAAACCTTGGGCCAGGATTTAAATAAATGATGGTGGGAACCAAGGACCAATTAGTTCACATCTCTCTAGCTGTCCAACGAACAGTGGAAAGAGGGGCCTACCCCTATATATATTCTCCCCCTTTTATCCAAAGCTATCAGGCATCTTGTGTATCCAGTCTGGTTTCCCATCTGTTAAATTGATGGGTAGCATTCTTGTCCTGAACTGCTAGTAGCTGCTTCAAAAAGCTTTTTAAAGAGGCTTACACACCTCAGCCGCTACCCCATGATCCTTTGTTTTGTGTGTGTGTGTGTGTGTCCCTCCTCCCCATACATACCCAGTGACAACCCTGTTTGAATTATTGCTTTCTCTTTCATTTGGATCCTGCAATGAAGTCATAGGCCTTGTCTGCACCTAAAAGTTAGGTTGACATAGCTATGGAAGTAAGGAGTGTGAAAAAACACACCTTTGAGCACCATAGCTATGGTGACCTAGCCCACAGTGTAGATGCAGGTATGTTTACAGAAGAATGTTTCTGCCATCTTAGGCACTGTCATTCAGAGAAGTGGTGTTCCTAGATCTTTCAGCAGTATAGACTGTATTTACGCTACAGGGGTATGCCGGCATAGCTACAGCAACCTAGCTCCGTAGTATAGACATTCCCATAATAGGTGGTTGGTCTTTTTTCGTGGATTTTGTTCTGATGTTATATATTCAGTATCATGACTTCATTGCAGAATTAATCTAGAAGAGAAAATGTACTGTGAGGGAAAACCTTGTTTAAATACAACGCCACACGTGGAATTTGATAATTAGCAAATATGAGAAGAAAAATTGTGTAACACATGTAAAAGGTCATTTTAGTATATTTTAAAGTGTGCATTTGAAAGTTTCCCCAGTATAAAAATTTATTTTAAAAACCGTCATTTTGAAAATTAATTCTTAAATTTGAAACAGTACAGTACAGATGCTGTAGGGGTAATTCCTTTGAATGGAGTTTTTGGTAGCATACACCAAAATGACAGTACAAAATCATTCTTGAATCACTCATTTTTTTGACACCCCCACTACCCTATCCTACGTGGATCCTAGCCGTTTCCTAAAATACTCTGGTTGAAATTATAACTTCTAAGAGTGTACTTAAATTCTGAAAATCTACTGGACAGGCTTATAAATATTAATGTATTTTAAAAATGATGTTTGGTTCTTGAGCAAGCATAACTCTTCATAGTTGTGTGGGGTTTTTTTGTTTTTGTTTGTTTTGTTTTTTAATCTTATTTTCCCACTTCTTTAAGCAAGATAGAGGATTTTTGACTTTGGAAGATTTCAAAAGAGCCTTCAATTCCATTGCTCCAAAGTTACCTGAAAGGATCATAGTTGAAGCTTTCAGGTAAGACAAA